>NC_090930.1:790811073-795811073 GCF_040938575.1 Ambystoma mexicanum | reverse complement strand
TACCTGAACATGTGTCCAAAATATTCACAGGGTTAAATCTCATACTCATCAGTGAGGCGAGTTGCCATTCAATTCAGGTGAAACCAATATAAATGCAGTTGCAGTCTCTAGGAATTATGGTCAATGTAGTGAACCCATTTAAACTATTCAGATGACCAGTGAAAGACTCCCCTCCAGCACACACATCATACCCTTAGCAGGGGAGGGGGGAAAACCATGATTATGGCTCTCAAGTGTAGGGCAAAATAACCCTGGTGCTGCAGCCTCTGGAGTCCGGATCTCCACAAGTTAAATGTTCAAACAAGCAGGGGCAAGGCGCGCACTCCAATTCCTGGCCAATATATTACCTGAACAGGTGTCCAAAAAATATCACAGGGTTAAATCCCAAAGTGTCAAAAATATTCACTGGGTTAAATCCCAATTACTGCCCAATAGTTCACATGGTTGATTTCCTAATAACGTTATCAAGGTTTCATTTTCCATGTTGCTAAATATAAATGGTCAATTGCTTGCCCTGACTCTATTCTCACTGTTTCTCACAATATGCACAATCTATCGGGCAAAACAACAAAAGAAACTATTACTACACACTCCTAGAAAAATACCCACATCCAACAGTATATAGCTGAATTATCATCCACGTACTAGTGGTTTAATAATGCCTAGGATGTCTGTCCCACAGTAAAGCTCTGAATCTCTCTTTGGATACTTCTTTAAATTGGGTCAACATGTCCTCAAATTAGGATTTACAAAGCTGTTGGTTTATGATTTGAGACTTGTTCTTTCAAATGTGGGATTACCTACGTTGTAGCATCTGAAGAATTGGGATGTCCTAAATATTTTCCTTCCTAACATATTTGCCCCTAACTCATCTCTTATGATGGCAATGCGTACCAAGGGCCTTCATGGCATAATGTCCCTGTGAAAACTTAAAGATAAATGAACAGAGCCATGAGTCTCTTTTTTCTGTGTTTTGGATGGGCAAGTTCCATATGTTCACGAATCACCTGCTTGTTATGGGAACATAATTACCTAAGTAAATTATGCTGGGGTGTTGCTCAGATGCATGCAACTTTCCATACCTTGATAGCCACTCTAAGGTATTCTATTAAGATCAGTCCATGGAGTCTTGTTCTTAAAGGCACTTTTGTAATTGGGAAATCTTATTCAGGGTTTAGATTATGGTAATCAGAGGGCAAACAGAGTTTATAATCCCACTATTAATCTGTGAAATCTGCAGTACACTCTGACTTCATAGTTCTAGGTCGACCGATTGTTCCACCATACTCCTTTTGCTCTCTCCTGTAAGAGGATTCAATTCAGCACTACAGCTAAGTTAACGCCTAGTCTAGAAGACTGAATGAAAACCCTTATTGATATATCTTTAGGTCCAGTTCATGCGTTCTGGATGACTACCCTTATATAACACCCCTCTCTTGGAATCCCCCTGACCCCACTGAGCCAAGAAGTAGTTCTGTTTTGCAAGTTTAAAAGGTTTATTTGATAAATTAAAATATATATATCACACTTTATAATAAATTAATAATTGAATAGCACACTTAATCTGATATGATAAAGATCAACAACGGAGAATCTGGCACTAGCACACTTCTATAATCACTAATGAGTTGACATGAAATGGATAAGGTAGCACACTGGTAAATAGGAACAAAAGTATAATGTGGTAGAGGATGCTTTATGTAAGCTCAGGTGGATGCAATATTCAATGAATGCAGTACAGAAAATACGCAATATGATTTCACCCAGACAATGTAATCACTTTTCTCGGGCTATTCACTCCCCCCCTCTTTATGCAATGCAAGGGAATGGGAGGAAAGCACACAGTTCTCAGAAATGCAATCAATGTAATCAGTTCAATCCAGCAAGCTTAGACAACAGAAAACAGATAGGAGTTTTGAAATCACAGGCCCAAATGCTTTTACATGTGTTAGCAATGGATGAGAAATATGCTGGAAATGCTGTTAATTCCCTTTCAGAGGTTCAGGATGAGTGGTATCTAGTCAATATTAGTCCAGGCTCACACTAGCAATGATGCAGGAATGATTAGCAGGTTAAACGAATTTCTGGCAAATGAAATCAGGCAGCAGCAGTTTTTTTACATGTGAAGAAATTGCAAATCGCGGTAAAATTCGCGGATGCGCCGAGCGCTATTACAAAGGAACCGCAAGGACTATCTCTACCGTTTTGGGGTCCTAGAAAAGCCTGGGATCTCAGCTTCCAAATGAAAGTTATTGCAAGTCTCTAGCCCAAACGGTTGCGGAGATATGAGTAATTTAGTAAAGGTCGTTTTTGGTTTTGTAAATTTTAAACGCACACTTTTTCAAAATGACAAGTGACAAATTTTTGCAGCTAGAATGACAGGTGACAGCTAGGAGGCAGTTCTACTTAGGTTAAATAGATTGAATTAGATGAATTTAAACTAAGAGATGTGTTCTGAGTTTTGCTAAGTACTCACAAGAGATTTTGAACAGGAAAGCGACTTGGTCACGGACTTCAGTCTGGTCAGGTCTTTCCGGGTTCTGCTCACAGCGCCTGGCCTCTGGAACTGCTCACAGGGGTCTGGTCTCTGCTAGGCACCGGTTCTTTGGGTCTCTCTGCTCTGGATAGATTGAAGTCTCTAGTTTGGCTCTCTGGAGGTTGATGGAGGTAAGTATGGATTTTTCCGGCAGGGCTTCCAGCGGCAGATGGATTTTGAAGGTCTCTATCTGTCCTGTCTGTCTGCTTTTATGTGTTTAGAATGTGGGTGTGTTCTAGCATCACTGACCCTACCTCTCTCTCAGCTTCTAATTGGTCAGCTTTCATTCGTCCCCTTGATTGGGGGAATGAAATGAAGTGTCATCATGATGAGGTCTGTTTATGATACAGAGAACCCACCCCTGTCAACTTTACACACAATCTATATCTGACCTAAAAACATATTTGCACAGGTACACATTTGTTTAAAATTACATATACATGGTGTGGCTGAATTTAGCCATGTCTATGTCCAAATCTGCTCATTCTCGGAGCTTGCATTCAAAGAGTGTACATAATTGACTTTTTAACTGCTTTTCCAATTTCCGACATGGACCCAACTTTACATACATGTGTGCAGGGGGTAGGGACATTAACTGAGGAAGTTTCAGATTTTTAACATGCACACATTTAGAGTAATATCCACTTTTCCGCTAAAACCCCCCTGAACATACCACCGGTTCCTACCACGTCTTAAACTGTGGGCAGAAAAATCACAAGAATTATGGTATCATTTATAAAATTTTCACATGTCCGCTCTATGAATTATCCCCCTTTTTATAAAACCATATCCTTGCTGCAGGGGTGTGTCTTTTCAGGTCACATGGTACAGAAACCAGTCTTTCCAGTTTCTGCCAAGCCAGCTTGCTTCTCACAGGCAGTGCTCCTCCCAGCTTCTCCAGGAGGAAGCCACTTTTTACGACGTCTGTAATAAAAAACCTTTGCCTGAGTGGAGAGGGCTTTGTTCACTCTCTGGCAGAGCACAGGAAATTCAATTATCAGATAGATGGCATATCCTTAGCATGGGCAGCAAAAGGAAGGTTGGCCTGGGAACACAGTGGTGACTCAAGTTTCACTGCTGATGGGTAGTTGCTAGGCAAAATCAAGTTCCTTAAGCCAGACCTTCAGCTAACTTTTTGTTGCTTTTAAAATAACTTGTAATTTTACACATGCAGCTAGAATGCTGATTCTAAGTGCAAAACTATGACATTTCAACAGTTACAAAGGCATGTGACACCAAACATAGGTCACTCATTTAATTTAACATTTTCGATTTTGGTGGTTTTAAATCCAGTTGCAGTTAGGCTTAAGCTGCTGACTCCATAGCATTTTTGTTATAAGCATTGTTTTTGGGCTCTTCATTTCCCAGATTTTGTAGGCACACAAAACTCCATTCTGCCAAATGTCTGCTGGTGTTCAGTGAATATTTTGCACATGTTGCAAGGTTTGAAATAGGCATTTTGCTTGCCTTCAGAAAAACACACAGAGTGGTTTTAAAACGCCGGCTTTTGGATAGTGGTGAGTACTGGTACTGCACTCATTTTTGGGATTTAAGAAATGAATTCCCCACACTTCTAGGTTGCATTTGGCAATCAGCATTGCCATTCCCAATGGTTTCAGACTACTGTGCGGGTAGTCCAATGGTGGTTTTAAAGCGCTTTGAAGCTAACCGGCGCTACTGTTTTTCCTTTGGCAACCCATTTCCCTCATGGCAACCCGGCCTTTCATTCTCGCACTGGTGGGTGGCAAGTGAGGCAACCATTTTGGTGGGCGCACAAACTGCGCAGCTTTCCTGGATTTCGGCGCACATGTGGGTTTTCCGCCATCTTGAATTTCCTAAGCCCACAGCACCAAATGTTGTAGCAGGATAGCTTAAACGTGGGTCAGGACACCCAACAAGTCCCCCCCACGCGACTGCACTTTGAATTTGAGTCGATGGGGAGTCGCGTGCACAAGGGTTTTGACCCATGCACCGGTCTGTCCGCATAATCTTCTTCCTCTTCTGTAGATGGCACAGTTCAGCATCTTCTTCTCCATCCGGTACTGATCGATCGGTTCTCCTCGCCGGTCCTGATGGGAGTATTGGGCGGTCCACTGGGCCCATTGGATCTCCGTTCCCGGTCTCCGAATCGTCCTTCTTGGTCATCCTTCATGGTTTCATCTCTCCTAGGATGATAAAGCAAAAGCGGCAAAATCTACTCATAGGCGATTTTTTCCACCACTGTTGAGATAGTGGGGCAGCATATGCATTTTATCATAACAAAACATTACATTCTTATTTTAATAAAAACAGTATGACTAAGAGACAGTTTCATACAATCACAATATTTTAGAGACTAGATGTGGTATGTTTTATGATTGGAACTGAATTAGTCTGAGACAGTACCCGCTAGGATTCCAGAGGATTCCTCCAGTTGTTGCAGAGTGTGCCTGGGATGGCAACATTTCAACTGGTTTATGTGGACCCACTTGTCTTCCCCCTCTGCCGAACCGCCTTTGGGGATGCGGATCTTGTAGGCCACAGGGGAGATCTTATCGACGATCTCAAAGGGTCCCTTCCATGTAGGCAAAAATTTGCGCTGCTTGGCCTGGTTCCTTTGGAAGTTGTATAGATAGACCCGGTCTCCCACCTGATATTCCTTCCTGGAAGTTTTCAGGTCATAATGGGTCTTCATGCTATCAGCCGATCTTTCTAGATTCCGCTGAGCATAAGCAAAAGCATGTTGAAGGTGTTTCCTTAAATTCTCCACATACTCATGAGTAGTGGAGGCATTTATCAGTGTCTGCTCTTGGGTCCTATAGAGCAAATGCTGAGGAAGCACCATCTTGCGCCCCGTCATCAACTCAAATGGTGACATTTTGGTTGCAGATGAAGGGGTAGATCTGATGGCCATTAGGACCAGAGGTAATCGGATATCCCAACTTGGCCCAGAATCTGCCACAAACTTCTTTAATATGCTCACAATTGTCCGGTTATATCTCTCTACTGCCCCAGAAGAAGCTGGCCGGTAAGCAATATGCAGCTTTCTCTTGACCCCCAGTATCTCCCACATCTTTGTCATTACCTCACTGGTGAAGTGGCTACCTCTGTCTGACTCAATCCTTTGAGGTAGACCAAAACGGGAAAAGATGTGGTTAATCATCAAGGCAGCTGCAGTTTCTGCCTTGCAATTTGGGGCTGGGAGACATTCCACCCACTTGGTAAACAAGCATGTGACGGTCAACATGTACTTATTCCCCCTAGCCGAGCGAATCACGGGGCCTACGAAGTCGATTTGTAAATCTGACCATGGCAGTGTCATTCCCCTCTTTTGTAAAGGCGCCCGGTGCGTGAGGGATGATGGCTGAAATTGTGCACACACAAGACACCCCTTCAAGTATTGGTCGAGGTCCTGCCCCATGTGTGGCCAGTATGCAACCTCTCTTAAGATTTCCAATGTTGTGTGAAACCCCCTATGACCGGCGGTGGCCGCATCATGGGCGTGACTTAACATCAGGCTTCGGAATGAGGTAGGAACCACCCACTGATCGTGGCCAGCTTTGGATTTCCTTACCAACAAACCGTCTTGGATCCGGAACATTTTGGGACATTTCATCAACACTCTTAGGTCCTCTTTCCCAATGTAATCGGTATCCGTCAGGGGAAAGTTCTCAGGGTCCTCAAGGTGCTGGTAAAATTTACCAATTATTGGATCCCCCTTCTGAGCAGTAATCAAATCAGCATCAGGGGTCTCCTTACTCCATTGTGCAATTGAGAGGTCGTTGTGAGCATTTGTCTGGGACCTAGTGATGGCAGTGACCTGGATTTCCCCCAACAGGGACTCAATCTCAATTAGATCCCCTTGGATGGCCCCGGTTTTGGCCAGCTGATCAGCTAAGTCATTTCCAGTTTTGTCTGGTCCCTCTACTTTGGAATGACCCTTGATCTTCTTCCAATAGATGGTCATCTCATTCGAGGTGACCAGATCATCAATGTTTTGGATCAACTTCCCATGTTTCAAGGGTTTGTTGTTAGCACATAACATGCCTCTGGTTTTCCAATTAACCAGGTGCTCCACGAACCCGTTCCGTACATAATCCGAATCTGTGATCATGACCAGTTCGTGGAGTTGATGCTGGATAGCAGTGAGGATGGCCTGATGCACAGCCATCAATTCTGCCACCTGACTACTTCGGGGACCAATTTTGTATCCAGCGGAGGGTTCTGGGGACTCATTCACCCATGCATTCCCTACGCCAGCCACCAGTTCTTTCTCCCCGTTGTTGTCAACATGGTAAGAGCATCCATCCACATACACAGTGGGCATTCCCTCACACTTGTCCTCTTCAAAGACTTTGTGGGGGGAATTAAGGTATGCCTCCATGTTGTCCTTTATTTTTAGACTTTCGTCCTCGAGACAGTTTTCTCTGGCACAATCATGCAAGTCAGCCAGACCTTGCGCGAGTGGACTCTTCTTGTTTTGGCCATATCTGACCTCCACAGGAAAGCCTTGCATTGACAGAATCCAGGAAGTAATTCGGGAATTACTCACATTTCCGGCCCGGATTCTGTCACTTTGGAGATATTGCAGAGGCTGGTGTGGAGTCTCCACTATGATGTGTTCCCCCTGGATAAACGGGCGGTAATTCTTCAATGCCCACACCGTTGCCAGGAGTGCCTTCTCACAATCGTTGAATTTTTCCTCCACAGAGGATAAAGTTTTGCTCGCATAGGAGATTACTTTATTGACCTTGTCATGCTTTTGATATAATACTGCCGTCAAGCACGTATTAGAGAACCCTGTCTCCAGGAAGAACTCCTTGTTTCTGACCGGGTAAGCTAGGCAAGGCGCTTGTGAGAGGCTTCTTTTGAGTTGTCTTACTGCCTCGGATTGTTCTGGACCCCATTCCCACTTGACCCCCCCCTTCAGGAGATGAATCAGGGGTCTGGTGATCTCTGCGTAGCCCTCAATGAACTTTCTGCTGTAATTAGTCAGTCCAAGGAGGCTCCTTAGTTCCCGCAGAGTTGTGGGGTCTTTCAGTTTCTGAAGTGCTTCCACTTTCTTTTCCTGGGGACAGAGACCCTGAGGAGTAATCTCATGCCCCAAGAAATTAACACGGGTTCTACACCACTGTGCTTTCTGAAAGGAAAGTTTTGCTCCGGCGGCCCTCAACTGTGTCAGAACATAACGGATCTCCGCTATGTGTTCCTCAACAGTTGAGCTTTTGATGAGGACATCATCTACATAAGCCAGGTTACCCCTTGCACCCAAGTCGGGCATGGCCTTGTGTAGAAAAATGTTGAATTCATTGCCGGAGTTGAGGTATCCGAAGGGAGTCCGGGTCCATGTGTACTGCTGGCCCCCAAAGGTAAAAGCAAGTTTGTATTGGTCCTCCCTACTGACAGGCACGGTCCAGTACCCATTGGTCAGGTCTATTGCAGTGAATACCTGTGACCCCTGGATCTGGGCCAGCCCTTGGTCAATGTAGGGCAGAGGCCATCGGGAAGTATGGACCCGTTTGTTGAGCTCCCTAAGGTCAGCGCAGAGTCTCCACTGGCCGTTTGGCTTCAATATCCCCAGCACCGGATTATTGAAGGTGCTGTGGACTGGACGGATTATTCCCCGGGACTCAAGGTTCTTAATTATTTCAGTAAGGGACTCCATTGATGCGAGAGGCAAGCGATATTGCTTCACAAACACTGGAGTCATGCCAGGGTCCGTGGGGATTGTTGTGGTGTGGATGTCGGTGCGACCACAGTCATATGAGTCTACCGCAAAGAGATCTTGGAAATCCAAGAAAACTTGTTTCAACTTTTGCTTTTGTTCCAGAGTCACACAGGCATCAGCTAGGTTGACTCTCTCTTCCACCATCTGCCTGAAGCCTGGAAAGACTTCTGGTTTGGCTATTTCAGCGGCCTCCTCCAGCTGGGTGGAGAAGTCCCTGGTCAGAGTGCTGATTTGGACCGGAGGCTTCAGGTGGGAAAGGCAGCCCTCATGGACCTGGAAAATCACCTCATCCCTCCTGAAGTCACAAGTCACATCTTCCTTACCATAGGGGCAGGAAGTGTACACCAGGAAGTTCCCCCCATGCCGGGTAAAGATCCTGTCTGGTGTTGTATTGTCCTCACTGTCACTGTCAACACAGTCCTTGGGGATTGGTCCTAACAGTTCATTTACAAGATCAATGGAGAAATGTCGGTCATCAACCGCCGTTCCAATAATGGTGCCTGCGGCTAGAGTAATACTCTTTAAGTCGCTGTTATCCACCTCTATTGGAATGGTGTCATGTTCTATGTTGACTAATGGAGTTGGGTTTACCCCTAACCCTTGCTGTTGGAGAGAAGCATTTAGATGTATGTAGGCATCAGGGTTTTTCAACTCTTGTCCCCTTTTAACTTTCACTTCCAGGGAGAATTGTCGGGTCCTTTCTGGGATGGTGACTTCCTCTTTAACCTGAATTTCAACTGCATAAGGTAGCAATTGAGCTGACCTAAATGCTTTTTCTGGATCATCAAAGCCCATAGGATTATCCGCTAATCGGGACCAAGCTTTGAAGTTTATTAGGTCCAAACTAATGGCGAAGCGATTGAGAATGTCACTGCCTAAGTAAAAGGCGGCAGGGACGTCTCGCACGACCCAACAATTGTGGACTATGCTCTTGTTGCCAATGGAGATTTTGAGCATACACCTGCTTGGCAGGAGATGTTTGGAATTAGGTGCTTCCAGGTCCATTTCCCATTTGTCTATCAGTTTGAAGGTGGGAATGGCTGGATCTTTTGGGAGTTGGCGGAACATGGCTTCGCTGATGAAGCTCTTACCGTTGTTCACACACACTCGAGCGAGAACAGAGTCCTTCCCATCATTTAACTGAACAGGGATGAACAACTGCTCTCCAATTTGCTGAATATCAGCCAGGCTCTGAGCTGATTTCACCTCCTTCTGGACTATAGGAGTGGGAGTTTCAGATTGTGGATTAGTATAGAATTTCAGAGTGTTTCCTTCCAGCGTGGAATACCACTTTAGACTGGAAGGAAGGTTGATTTTCAGAAATAGAGAGGACCCCCCATCACCAGTCTGTTGTCCTACTGCTATTACTGTCACGTCTGGAATCTGGTTGTTCTGGAAGTGAAATTCTACTTGGTCAGATTTTTGTTCAACCATGTGGCATGTGCCGTTTAAACTAACATGGTTGACACTCTGTTTCAATTTTATTGGTCGGCTAGTCTGGGTCCAGAGGACCTTGTTTACACAATCTATTAGGGGTGACAACCTTCTCAGGAGGTCATTCCCTAGTAAACAAGGGGTGCCCTCCGGGGTCACAACTATGACCGGGTGTTTCAACTTGTGTCGCCCGATCTTAATGTCCAAGTCTGCAGTCCCCTCAACGGGAATTTCCTTCCCGTCAAAGTTCTGCAGTTGTCCAGGAAGAGAGGTGAGAGGAATTTGGTAATTCTCTCCCCTTCCTGCATTCAGTTCGTCAAAGGCCCTTCTGGACAGAAGGGTAGCTTGAGATCCAGTGTCCACCAGTGCCGAGATTGTACCCTGCCCCTGTACTTGTACCGGGGCATAATATCTTCCCTCCTTCTCCTCAAGGGGGCACAGATAATGTACATTTTTGGACAACTGGTGGGCTAATTTTCTGGTTTTGGACATCGCGAGAGAAGAATTTTGGGCAGAATTCTGTGGAGAGCCTTGGGAATCTGAAAGAAAAAGTTGGCAACTGGAGATCAGAGCCATTGTGGGTTCCCCTGGTTCCGGTTCTGGGCCGCCCCCCCCTTTTTGGAGGCAGTCACCAGGATGGGTTTGAACCAGGGGATTTTCTTGCTGTTGGTTCTGGGATGAGATGGTGGGCGGCGGTAGCTCAGTCTCCACATCTCCCCAGTCTAGATTTGCATCCCTAGGGACCCATTTTTCTTTGGGAGGAGTTCCCCCCTCTCTGAAGGAGAAGATCCTTTTCCCAGGATCCTCTGTGGATCCCTCTCCCTCAAATTGGAAGATCTGTACCTCCTCCCCAAACTGAGTCTGTTTGGGTCTTTTGTTTCTCCTACCCCCCCTCTGCTCCTTAGGAGGCAGACTTTCAGGGGCAAGAGATTTTGTTTCCGGTTCCTGGGTTTCTAGGGGCTGTTTACAAGTGAGGAAGGAAGCTTCCTCCAAGGCTTTACACCCCCCTTCCCCTTGTGCCTCCTCCCTGGGAACCGGTGAGTTATCGGGGTGCTGCCCCCGTCATTGTTCTGGAGCACCAGGTCCAGAGTTGGGTGCGTTCTGCGCCGGCATGCTGATCTGAGGGTTCTGCTGAGCCCTCAGTATGTCACCCATATCCCGCGCCATGTTTTGAACCTGGCGCTCTAACTGGGAAACCCGCTCAGGCTGATACGGGGCCCTGTTTTCTCCCCTGGGCTGATCCCGGGAAGGGTAGCTATCCCTCCTCTGGTAATACCCCGGGTTGGGAAGATTTGGGTACCCCTCCACCCTTGGCCTCCCCTCTCCCGGATTCAGTGGTCTGGGCTCAGGGAATTGGGGAAAGAAGGATGGATGGTTTTGGGGCTGAAAGTCGGGTGGATATCTGGGGAAAAAGTTCTGCCCAGGGTTTGGTAAATTTCTGCCCTCCTGTGGGAAGTTTGGAGGGAAGTTCCCTGGGTTAGGTGCTTGTCTGGATCCCCCCCCTTGGGCTGGAGGAGTCCACACATAACCCAGGATGGGTCTGTTACCTTTGTAGCGAGGACTTACATAGTCAGGAGAGCGAGGGACCCCATTTGTGGGGCTGCCTCCCTGGCTCCCTGTCTGTGACTGGCCCGAGGACCTTCTGGGCCTAGCATTATTAGGTGCAGGTAGGTTTTTAGGCCCCCCCATCTCCAAATCCAAAACGGGGGTGACCTTTACCTCTGCCACCTTGGCAGCAGCAGGGGTGCTGTTGGCTTTGGGGTTTTTCTGGGCATTGCTTTTATTTTCTATGGGCTTCTGCACCTCATAGATGCGGGTAGCCTGTTCAATGACCCAGTCTAAAGATCTTTTCTCGTGAAAATCCCTCACGAGCTGGGTCATGATATATTTGGGCAAGGCATGGAAAAACGTGTTTATAAATTCACGGCTATCCGTGCGCACCCTTCTTGTGGTCTGTGCAAAAGCCCGCTTTAACTCCTGCACAAATTCTTGTGGGGCCTGATCCTCCCCACATTGCAAATTGTAGGCTGCCTTGCGAGCCTCTTGAGGATTTCTGTGAACAGAAAAATGTTTCAGGATGGCCGCCTTATAGGTGGACCATCTTAAATGATTTTGGTCCTCCAGCCCCGCAAAGAAACTGGAGTATTCCGGGGAGAAGGTCCACTTTACATATTGAATGCAGCTTTGGCTGTCCTTCAAATGGAAAGTCTCCATCATTTGTTCAAACAACTCTAAGTGCTCCCAAACAGAATACTTAGCGTTCTTATGGTAAGGCGTGATGACGCTCCTGATCGCCTTAATCTGCTTTAAGGGGTCCTTGAGCAAGGCCCTTTTTGCCTTATTGGCCTTTTTGGTTCGGGTAACCCTTGTCCATTCTTCGTCGGACTCAGAGGCACTGCTCCCAGAGGTTCCCGTCTGTTCTTCCAGGTTTTCCCGGATTCTGCGAGCCTGGGAATGGCTGGCAGAATGTGGGGACCTGGTCTCCTGTGTCCTGCGCAGTTCAGAGGAGTCTTCAGATTCCTCCTTGCTGTCAGGATTTGATGGGTACCCCCTCCACTGACCTAACTGGGCAGAGGTTTTCAGGATGCCCTTAATGGGCCTACTCTCCTGGGGTTCCCCATTGAACTGTATTGTACTTGGGTGCCCATACCCGGATGCCCACCCCTCCATTCCTGGATGGTACTGGCCTATGAGCCCCATGCTTCTGGCTGGATAGTAATCTGCCATCCCTGTGGCCCTGTGCTCATGTGCGCCAGGGGACATGGGGATGGTAGAGTCCAGGGACTGGGGGAGATGAAGGCCCCTGGTGTTAGGGCTCCTGCGGTTATGGTCAGGAATCTCTCTTTCCCAGCGGACCTCATCTCTATCCGCCCCTGCTCCCTGTTGCAATGCAAGAGCCTGCATTTGTGCTTTCAGTTCCTCTGTTAAGGCCTTACTCGACTCTATCAGTTTCTCCTGCATCGCTACCTGTTGCTGGAGCCTATCATTGTGTTGACAGAGGGCCTCATTCTCCCTCTGTGCTTCCTGGTTGGTCCTGGAGAACTGGGCCAGTCTTTGCTGCAGGAGGTTTACCTCCTGGGCAATGTCCCTATTGGCCTGCTCCTTTCTTGCTAGAGCATCTTCCACCCTTCTGGTGTGCTCTACCAAGTTCTGGTTTTCTTTTTGGAGATCACCCAGCCCCTGGTGGGCCAGGTGATTTTCTTCCATTTTTCTTTTTAAATGGCAGACTTCCTGGCCTAAGGCGTCTCTTTCCTGACTAAGAGCCTGCATTTGTGCCGCCAGGTCGTCCCTTTGCCTTTGGAAGGCACCAGCTTTCTGGCGCTCCTGATCAAACTCTGCCTGGGTATCCAGGTCTTTCAGAATCAGTTTATTGCTCTCCTCCTTCACTCTATCTAGGTGGCCTTGCAGGGTGACTACCTGCTCAGCACATGCCCTATTGAAGTCTAGCTGTTGCTCCAGCTTTTTCTGGCTTTGCAGTAGGGAGTCCAAACCTTCTTGGTGTTCCTTCTGCAAGGCCAGAAATCTGGTATCCTGTTCTGACTTTTCCTTTTGCAGCACATCCATATCCTCCTTTATTTTAGTGATGTACTGTCTGGTCTCATTTTCTGACTCCTGGCTTCTGTGCAGCCTTTGCTCAGAAGAGTCCAGATCAGATTGGGCCTTCTCTAACGCCATCTGTTGCCTTTTTGCCAGATCATGGCCTTCAGCACATTTATTCTGTATGGCTCCCATGTATAAATATAAATATGCCGCTATCCTAACAATCTTGTCGTGCTCATCTTTGGCCTTAGGAGCCATATATAGTTCACTCAGGGCCACGTGTAATGGACCCTGATCTCTATATATATCTGACCCTGTTTCCGTGACCTGTTGCATGATGGCCTGCAACTAGACTGTTTGGTCCTGGTGAGTCCACTCACCTCTCACAAATAACTTATGTAAGAAGTGCTCTCTGGCTATTTTCATATCTACCAAGGTCGTCATTCTAGAGATTGGTCTCTGTCCTGACTTACAGAAGTTAGTATTTTAGTTTTGCAGAACAGAACTTTTCTTGGAGTGTCCCTTTTGAGGAATGCTTCACAGCGTAATGCAGCGTGGTGATCCGACTGGATGTATGTATCCCGTCAGTTAGCACACTGTATTAAGCTGCACAAGTGGTATTCTAACCTTGAATCCCGGACGAGCCCCCACTTTGTAAGAGGATTCAATTCAGCACTACAGCTAAGTTAACGCCTAGTCTAGAAGACTGAATGAAAACCCTTATTGATATATCTTTAGGTCCAGTTCATGCGTTCTGGATGACTACCCTTATATAACACCCCTCTCTTGGAATCCCCCTGACCCCACTGAGCCAAGAAGTAGTTCTGTTTTGCAAGTTTAAAAGGTTTATTTGATAAATTAAAATATATATATCACACTTTATAATAAATTAATAATTGAATAGCACACTTAATCTGATATGATAAAGATCAACAACGGAGAATCTGGCACTAGCACACTTCTATAATCACTAATGAGTTGACATGAAATGGATAAGGTAGCACACTGGTAAATAGGAACAAAAGTATAATGTGGTAGAGGATGCTTTATGTAAGCTCAGGTGGATGCAATATTCAATGAATGCAGTACAGAAAATACGCAATATGATTTCACCCAGACAATGTAATCACTTTTCTCGGGCTATTCACTCCCCCCCTCTTTATGCAATGCAAGGGAATGGGAGGAAAGCACACAGTTCTCAGAAATGCAATCAATGTAATCAGTTCAATCCAGCAAGCTTAGACAACAGAAAACAGATAGGAGTTTTGAAATCACAGGCCCAAATGCTTTTACATGTGTTAGCAATGGATGAGAAATATGCTGGAAATGCTGTTAATTCCCTTTCAGAGTTTCAGGATGAGTGGTATCTAGTCAATATTAGTCCAGGCTCACACTAGCAATGATGCAGGAATGATTAGCAGGTTAAACGAATTTCTGGCAAATGAAATCAGGCAGCAGCAGTTTTTTTACATGTGAAGAAATTGCAAATCGCGGTAAAATTCGCGGATGCGCCGAGCGCTATTACAAAGGAACCGCAAGGACTATCTCTACCGTTTTGGGGTCCTAGAAAAGCCTGGGATCTCAGCTTCCAAATGAAAGTTATTGCAAGTCTCTAGCCCAAACGGTTGCGGAGATATGAGTAATTTAGTAAAGGTCGTTTTTGGTTTTGTAAATTTTAAACGCACACTTTTTCAAAATGACAAGTGACAAATTTTTGCAGCTAGAATGACAGGTGACAGCTAGGAGGCAGTTCTACTTAGGTTAAATAGATTGAATTAGATGAATTTAAACTAAGAGATGTGTTCTGAGTTTTGCTAAGTACTCACAAGAGATTTTGAACAGGAAAGCGACTTGGTCACGGACTTCAGTCTGGTCAGGTCTTTCCGGGTTCTGCTCACAGCGCCTGGCCTCTGGAACTGCTCACAGGGGTCTGGTCTCTGCTAGGCACCGGTTCTTTGGGTCTCTCTGCTCTGGATAGATTGAAGTCTCTAGTTTGGCTCTCTGGAGGTTGATGGAGGTAAGTATGGATTTTTCCGGCAGGGCTTCCAGCGGCAGATGGATTTTGAAGGTCTCTATCTGTCCTGTCTGTCTGCTTTTATGTGTTTAGAATGTGGGTGTGTTCTAGCATCACTGACCCTACCTCTCTCTCAGCTTCTAATTGGTCAGCTTTCATTCGTCCCCTTGATTGGGGGAATGAAATGAAGTGTCATCATGATGAGGTCTGTTTATGATACAGAGAACCCACCCCTGTCAACTTTACACACAATCTATATCTGACCTAAAAACATATTTGCACAGGTACACATTTGTTTAAAATTACATATACATGGTGTGGCTGAATTTAGCCATGTCTATGTCCAAATCTGCTCATTCTCGGAGCTTGCATTCAAAGAGTGTACATAATTGACTTTTTAACTGCTTTTCCAATTTCCGACATGGACCCAACTTTACATACATGTGTGCAGGGGGTAGGGACATTAACTGAGGAAGTTTCAGATTTTTAACATGCACACATTTAGAGTAATATCCACTTTTCCGCTAAAACCCCCCTGAACATACCACCGGTTCCTACCACGTCTTAAACTGTGGGCAGAAAAATCACAAGAATTATGGTATCATTTATAAAATTTTCACATGTCCGCTCTATGAATTATCCCCCTTTTTATAAAACCATATCCTTGCTGCAGGGGTGTGTCTTTTCAGGTCACATGGTACAGAAACCAGTCTTTCCAGTTTCTGCCAAGCCAGCTTGCTTCTCACAGGCAGTGCTCCTCCCAGCTTCTCCAGGAGGAAGCCACTTTTTACGACGTCTGTAATAAAAAACCTTTGCCTGAGTGGAGAGGGCTTTGTTCACTCTCTGGCAGAGCACAGGAAATTCAATTATCAGATAGATGGCATATCCTTAGCCTGGGCAGCAAAAGGAAGGTTGGCCTGGGAACACAGTGGTGACTCAAGTTTCACTGCTGATGGGTAGTTGCTAGGCAAAATCAAGTTCCTTAAGCCAGACCTTCAGCTAACTTTTTGTTGCTTTTAAAATAACTTGTAATTTTACACATGCAGCTAGAATGCTGATTCTAAGTGCAAAACTATGACATTTCAACAGTTACAAAGGCATGTGACACCAAACATAGGTCACTCATTTAATTTAACATTTTCGATTTTGGTGGTTTTAAATCCAGTTGCAGTTAGGCTTAAGCTGCTGACTCCATAGCATTTTTGTTATAAGCATTGTTTTTGGGCTCTTCATTTCCCAGATTTTGTAGGCACACAAAACTCCATTCTGCCAAATGTCTGCTGGTGTTCAGTGAATATTTTGCACATGTTGCAAGGTTTGAAATAGGCATTTTGCTTGCCTTCAGAAAAACACACAGAGTGGTTTTAAAACGCCGGCTTTTGGATAGTGGTGAGTACTGGTACTGCACTCATTTTTGGGATTTAAGAAATGAATTCCCCACACTTCTAGGTTGCATTTGGCAATCAGCATTGCCATTCCCAATGGTTTCAGACTACTGTGCGGGTAGTCCAATGGTGGTTTTAAAGCGCTTTGAAGCTAACCGGCGCTACTGTTTTTCCTTTGGCAACCCATTTCCCTCATGGCAACCCGGCCTTTCATTCTCGCACTGGTGGGTGGCAAGTGAGGCAACCATTTTGGTGGGCGCACAAACTGCGCAGCTTTCCTGGATTTCGGCGCACATGTGGGTTTTCCGCCATCTTGAATTTCCTAAGCCCACAGCACCAAATGTTGTAGCAGGATAGCTTAAACGTGGGTCAGGACACCCAACACTCCTTTTGGGATCATATCTCCTTGTCTGTATTCCTGGCTGGCTCATGATTTTCCTTAGGGTCTAAGTGTTAATAACCCCTTGGCACTCCCAAATGATGCAGCATAATTCTTGTTGATTAGATGATATCATTGTTTCCTGTTACACATGGAAATGCTGATACTCACCCCTCTATGATTAGTTCCTATTACTACAGGAAATATTGATAATCCAGCAGTTCAACCTGATTTGCTAAGAGATATAGAAGTCTTTGCAGTAGGTGTGTTTCTCTCAGATTGTGAAGCTCCTGAGAAATAGTTAGATTCCAAGCTCATCCTTCCCAGTGAACACAGAACACAGCACTTGAGCAGTGGCGTCACACAAATAACACATTTTCTGAAATATCTATACTCATTTATGTATATATTGTTATTGTGCTACAGTCTGTTACAACTTTTTGCAATACATCTTTCACACTTAAAAAAAGATACAAATCCCATTTACATTAAAAAGCATCACGTGTTCAAAGAGACTGGTGCCTGTGGTTCAAGCATCAGGTCCAAATGGAGGAAGGACATGTACGTTTACCAGATGCTTTTACCATTTGTCAAGACCGGAGGACCAACCCTAAGTTAGAATATTTAAAATGAGTTGTATCTTCCTCCAAAGATGGTTTGCAAACACTTTACATGTTTCTGGTAAAGCAGCACGTGATTTGCAATATTGGCATGTAAATCTGAGTTTCCTGCAATGCTAGGAACTGGACTTCCCTACATTAGCCGTCCATCATAAATATGTTCAGATTCATGTAAGATATCTATATTATAAAGGATCTCATTCATTCTGTCGCAACTAAATCTTTTCTATCTCTGTTGCTTCAACTTTCATATAGTAAGCACTAGCAGGGATTGCCATATGGAATGCACTGAACGTAGACAACAGATTTGCTCTCTTTCCATGCGTCTCATATGTTGTCCTTTCTTAAATTCTCTTTAAGTGACCGATATAGGAAGGTTTTCATAGTTGTATTAGCAGAAGTGAACTTGCATCTGGTAGGTCAACTTGCACCTGCCATATTGAGATAATAGTTTTTTCTCAAATAGCTCTCAATTGAAAATCACGGCTAGGTTTTAATTGGCATCTGTTCTTTGTGAGAATGGAATGGAAAACACATGCCTATAGATATCATTCCTAGTTCCTGCATATTGTATGTTCAGAATGATTTAAATGTGCATGTACTCCGAATGTGCAGAACCAGGTTTCTATCTTTTTTTACACTACCGTACTCAGGTATTTTCTTAGATTTCATGTTTTTGTTTGTTTACAACACATGGTCACCAGTTTTGGAAAGCTAACAATCATCCCTGCACTCCATTTGGTGACAGCCTGGGATGTATTTTTCATGGGTCCCTGACCCAATATAAGCAGCCAGCCTGTGCTTTCCATGCAAACATAAAAACATCTTTACGTTTTTAACTTAATTGGGGTTTCCTTGGCTTCCAAGCATTCTAGAATGTCATTCAATAGTTGGATGCAAAAATAATTTCAAAACACTGATATATAGGGAATTTCCTCTCACATGCGTCCGTTTGTAAAAGGCTTAAAAACAGTTGTCTGGCATATGAACTGTTCATCTTTAAAACATGGGCCTCAATACACGGATGGCGGTAAGGATTTACCGGTACCGGTAAAATACCGGTACCGGTAAATCCTTACCGCCTTACTACGAGGTCCCTTTGCGGGTTGGGGGATTTAACGCCTGCTTTTTGCAGGCGTTAAACACCAACCCGCAAAGGAACCCAGGGAGCTAATTACGGTACCGCAATTTGCGGTACCGTAATTAGCGCCTTCCCCATTCCCATTGAGCCCTACAGGGCAAAAATGGGAATGGGGAAGGGCAATGGTGGAAGGGGGAATTACCGCACCGCCAACCTTGAAATGGGGCGGTAATTCCCCTTTCCGCCAAGGCGGTGCCGGTATTTTACTGGCATGAACCATGGCGCTAATAGCGCCATGGTTCTCCGCCATCCGTGTAATGAGGCCCTGTGTGTTCTTCTAATTAGTAACTAGGCCTATGTTTTTGTTATATATACTTAATCGTCCACCATAAGGCTATCATTATATGTAGCATAGCGCTGATGTCCTGGTACGTGTAAAAAGCAGCATCTTGATTTACATAGAATTCACACTGCTAGTGCTTAGTGAAAAGCCGGAATAGCTGCTGTTGCATTGGTTGATAGTTGCTGTGGTCTGCAATGGGATCGACAAGCGGTGCTTGATCTGAATGTAGTTGTCTAGGGCAATGTACTTTCTTTTGCGCACTGCCCTTTTTACGTCTACGTCTGTTCTCATTTAATTCGTAAACGTCTCACAATCTATATATTTCAATATATCAACAAACAAACCTCAGAGAATGCATGGCAAGGTTAAAAATTGGCCGGATAACCTCACAACTATTGTTATCCTTACCAATACCACTAGCTAACAGGCACGTAATAGAAAAACTCTCGTTTAATGTTGTATTCTTTCTTAGTATATATAATGGGAACAGTAGTTCATTGTAGTGTGCAAGAATCATCCCAATGGGCGTGGGAGGTTCTTCAATGGAATATAGTTTAGAAAGACACCTTATACTGTTGAACCAATTGACAGTTCTCCAGTTAATTGTTTTGGGGTGTTTCTACATAGCTGTAATATATTGCATAAGCATTCTTTATGAAGTGATACAACAATGGTGATCGACTTCTCTGCAAAGGAATGCCCCGGGATGTACCCAGCATTATTTGCTTGGGCAGGGATATCTTCCTGAATCTGATGCCTGACTGATTGTATGAGGCAAGGGCAGATGTCCATAGCAATTCCGAGCACATCTTCTGAATCTTTGATTGGCTATCACGATTCATATGGTGGCCTTGCTTCTGTGGTGTGCACCTGACACTTTAAATAAACCCGTTGTACACCGTCTAGCTGTAAGTGTTTAGGTCACCAGGTACACGCCTGATGCCTATGGAGCATTTTGTGATGAAAGCTGCAAACGACTGTTTATGAAAGGAAGACACTCACTTGCTGCGTTGCATGGAGCCATAACACCTGAGTGCATTTGTGTGAGGTAGCAGATGCCTTCGGAAGCATGGAAAACGTTAATGAGAATCTGGGAACAACTTGCCTCATCTTTGCCTCACCTCATTTCATCTGCAAGTTCACTGAGTACATGGAACCACAGTGGAGGGATTGTGCTATCTTCTGAGAAAGTTGAAGGTACATGCATCTGTGAGAAAAGTATTTTCCATGCTCAGTTACACTCTTGGAAGGTAACATTAGGAAATACATGTTTTCTCTTTTTTAAGAAACCAATTATACTAATTTGTGCTTACTGAACAGAAGGACTTGGAAAGTCTGGTTGTCTCATACCTGAGTAATTTTTTTTTTTTTTTTGTGTATGTTCCGATGGAACTTTACAAAGAGTCTTGTTCCTATGTTCCCAAGATTCCTGAGGACATCAGCCCAACATTTTCATTGTTTCTTGTATGATCTTCACCAAAGCGATTTGCCACATTGTTCTGTCTCCTCCAATCAGTCTGTGCCACCATTGGTCGGCATCGAAGTGTCTATTTTACCAAAGGTGGTCAAGGTAGGCTGATCTTATAGATTGATTAATTGGACAAGACAGGAGTAGGTGGCGAATAGTTTCTTTATCAGCACCACAGAAGCGACACTCACTTGTATCCGAGGTACCTCGAATTTGGCGAATCTCGTTGGTTTCGATTAGATTTAATCTTATCCTGAGCAAGTAGTTCCTAGATGATCTGTTTGGGCATTTTTTAATGTACCTCTGAAGTTGATTTACTTTGCACAGAGTTTGTGGGAGATTTGCTAGAAGTTTGTTTGCTGCCGCTTCCTCTTGAGTTTGTGACCAGTTGAGGTTTTTGAGTTTCTCGGACACTCTGACCGGGTTCGTAATCAGGTCATCTTCTGAGCATGCCACTGAGGTCAATAAGGCTTGATTTTCCTTTTTCCAATTTGTTAACATTTTCACTTTGTCAGCTTTCATTTCTTATTGTTCATGTCATCTTTGTTGACCATACAATCCCCTGGGGACAATGGTTGTACTCTTCTCAGGAGTATCTACAGAGGTTTTGTAATTCAATTGTTTGGGAACGTTTTTGAAGAATTTGCCCACAAATAATGCTTTATTGGGTGACAATACTATAAATGTATATGGAAGAGCTTTATTGTCACTAAAGGTACATTTTAGCCAAAAAAACAAACAAGAGTTTCTGGCAGATGAACGTCTGGTCCAGTTAAGATGTTACACAGCATAATAGCAGCCTGGTTGCCCGGGAATCACACTTTTCATTAACCCTGTAACATCCCTCCTACAATTACATTATGTAGAAAATATGGATAACATTTGGATTTAGGGAGGGCACACCCAGCCCAAGGATGTATATTGGCCATGAATGAGAGTGAGAACGTGGAGAGTGAAAAGAACAGGAAACATATGTTTGGCAGGGAAGAGTGTTTGGGAAAACATGATGATTGCTGCCAATGTGTGTAGTGTGTGTAGTGTGGTGGCAATGCAAATGTTCCCTGCTATGAATTTGGAAAAATACAAGCATTGCATTAAGGGACATTTTAATCAGATGTGCAACAAACAAATACGAGAATGGTCAGGATAATGCAGGGGAAACATGAATATGAAAACAACAATGAAATAGAGTTTTGTGTTTTAGGTACAGCAGGAGAAGTGCTCTGTGGTGTACTAGGAAGCAGAGACTGTTCCACTAGAAATTATAATGGGATGTTTGGTCACTTTATATTATGATTACGTGTGATATTTATGAGAAAAATAGTTTCTGAACAAGAAGCTAATGTATACCTTCCCAGTATAACACATAATAACTGTGTACACACACCCCTTATGTTGCTGACCCAAGACTGAATTGCTTGACTTTTTATACATGCTCTGGTCAGGGCAAGTTGTATGTGGTGGATAGATGTTCTTGTGTTTTGGGAAGGGTCGGACACTTCAGGAATTCTCTCCTGCGCCTTCTGTCGTCACATCTCCACTGTCTTACTCTTCACCACTTAGTGCTTCCATCATATCATGGTATCACCTCTGCTCCTTAAAGATGTCATTTCAGCTATGCAGTGTGCCTGTTATTTCTCCTCAGCTCTTCCTACCTTCTGTTCTGTCCCTCCTTACCCTCATTTTCACCTGTTTGGCTTTCACCCCAACCCCTCTGGGGTGTTTTCCTCCTCAGAGCTTTGTAGTAGCTTCCTCCTGATGTTTTCTCCAACAACCTCCCAAGACTACGCTTCCATCTTGAATCCACACTGGTAGTCTGTCAAGACCATGGCTGCATATTCGGTGCTGCTTGATTTGAGTCTTTGTCCGGCAGTAATCCATGTTATCTGATGGGAAATTAAATGAGAGTGTTTTGTTTCATGGCTGCCTGTGTGTGTGTTTTAGCATTGTGCAGAAAAAACAATCTGTAGCTTTTGTTGCTTTGTTGTAGGAGTTTGGCTGCTGATTTAAATTTAAGATGCAGAAATTCACTGGCAGCCCTGAATATTTCCCCTCTGGGCTTTAAGGTATCACACAACGATATCTAGCTGGAGGTGGGGGTTCTTCAAACACTCCAAGATTTATGTTGCTATAAGGTCCCTGGACAAGTGAGCTGGGGTGCTAATGGCAAGTCTCATAATGGAAATTGGATATGCAGACGATGGACACACCATTTGAATTCCATAAAATATAAATTTAAAAAATGGCCATCATGGACAAAGAAACAGTCTTTTTTCTATGACCATCAGCATTGGCAAGCGATGATAAGTGCTGGAGTGGGAATTGTTCCCCATTTAAGTTGGTTCTTGTCGAAGGAGGTCTGAGAGATGGGGGCCAGGAGCTGAGAGGTAGTGTTTGGGTGGGGTTGGGGCCAGAGGCAGCCAGTGTGGGGCACCATTGCAGTAATGGGAAAATGCACGCTGGTGAGAGAGGAGCAGCTGGTCCACTTGGATTGCAGGCTTTACCAAGTAGCAAAGCCTGTGTTGCAAGTCACCTGATTGGCTAGCCCCTCCCAATGGGTGCTAAAAAGCATCAACTCTGGATATGTTTGACATGAATGCAAATATGATGCTTAGGTTTAATGTTAGTGTGCACAGGCTAGACTGGTTCTTAAGTAACTACAAAAATGGAGTCGATAGGTGTACGCCTCCTATATATACCTCAGTATTTCAACACATATGTGACAGAAGGCTATTTCATTTACAAAATTATTCCTAACACTAGGTCCCTAATAAAAAACTTTTTCGCCCTATGTGTAAACAATCTAGTGCCCATGGGTGCTTGGCCCTAGTGGGTGCTGATGTGCTGACTGCAAGTGGATGTTGAGATCCTGACCCTATCCTCTCTAAACCACTTTACTGTTGGCTAAAAATGAGTGCACACAGTTGGGGGTCGATATCTGTATTTTAATGTTTTCGCCTCCCAGCCGTGTGGCTTATCAAAACTAAAAACAAAAACACAAGGTTTTATAAGAAGAGGCTTCTATGTCATTCTAGTCACATAGAACTCTATTAAAAAGCTCTTTTACTCTGTACAGTACTAAGACCGTGGAAAGCAAATAGAGTTGTGATATCTTAGATTTCTTTTTGCAAGCCCTTTACTTAATCGGTAGGGGTATTGGAGTCTGGGTTATCAACCAGATACTGCTCTAACAACAGTCAACCGGTTTCAGCGGGATTCGCAAGTGGCCGCTTTCTTCAGGACGAATATTAGTTAGTTAACAGGCCGATTCATGGAATTAATGTGCGCCGAAAATTCCGGCGCAGAGGTGCCAAAACGTGCGATTCGTAGTAAAAGTGCGAAAATCGCAGTGCAACTGCGAAAATCGCAGGGAAACCAGCGCACATCGATTCATAGAAGTCCGTGCGTGAGAAAAATATTGGATGTGCGCTGAAAAAGTGCACGGCGCACGCCGGCGCACAGGTCATCCAACGGTGTGCGCCACGGCCGCTGCGAAATCGCACATAGCGCGGCGCACATTACAAAAGTAGGCGGAACACGGGGCGTAACACTCGGAATGGGGAACAATGCGTGAAAATATGGGCGTCACGGGGGAAGTACAGGAGGCAAGTGCGCGGAACGCCCACACGCTCGCCTACAACTCGTATTCATGGAATTGAATAGGGCAAACCAGCGCAGGGTCAAAGACGCGCACAGGGCCAAACAAGTACGCCACAAGAAAGCAGGCGGTAGCGTCCCTGCGTCTGAAATAAATGTGCGCCAAAATGTGCACTAACAAAAAGCACCCATATACAGCTATGATGAATGATCCATACTATGGCCCTCTAGGACAAATTAGGTGCAAAGGGGTACCGACAAACACGGACACCCGCTGTGTGAAAAATATCGTGTGCGTGTATTACGGGGTTCGCGGGAAGTTCCACATGTGATTGGCCTGGGCACGTGTATTCCGGGGTGCGCGGGAAGTTTCACACGTGAATTTGCAGGGTACGTGTATTTCGGTGTGCGCGTGAAGTTCCGCACGCAATTTCAGCAGGGTACGTGTACTCCGGGTGCGCGGGAAATTCCACACACAAATCCAGCAGGCTACGTGCATTTCAGGGGTGCCGGGGGAGTCCCACATGTGAATTGGCCGTGTGGGTCCTCCCAGCTGTTCCCTCTACACCCTCCACGGCCCCTGCAGGCGGCTCACACCACAGGGGACTACCCTGCACCCCTGCACATGTCCCACAGGCAGCCCATCCACCATGGCCATGCCCCCCAGCCAACCCACATGTCACCTTGCACTACTGCCCAACAACACATGTGTCCCAGCACCCCCACCCCCCAGCAGTGCAGGGCACCCTCCACCAGGCCCCCACTCATGTCCAACTCATGTCCCCCTGCATACCCACCCCCCAGCACTGTAGGGCACCCTCCACCAGGCCCACACTCCTGTCCCCTTCAACCCCCACCCCCAGCACTGTGGGGCACCCTCCACCAGGCCCCCACTCATGTCTCCCACACCCTCAACCCCCCAGAAGTGCGATTTTCCAGGGGTGCGCAGGTAGTCTAACACGCGATTTCACCAGGGTACGTGTATTATGGGTCCGCGTGAACTTCCACACGCGATATCAGCAGGTTACGTGTATTACAGGGTTCGCGGAAAGTTCCACACGCGATTGCCCTGGGTACGTGTATTTCGGGGTGCGCGGGAAGTTCCACACGCGAATTTGCAGGGTACGTGTATTTCGGTGTGCGTGTGAAGTTCCACACGCAATTTCAGCAGGGTACGTGTACTCCGGGTGCGCGGGAAATTCCACACGCAAATCCAGCAGACTACGTGTATTTCGGGGGTGCCGGGGAGTCCCACACATGAATTGGCCGTGTGGGTCCTCCCAGCTGTTCCCTCTACACCCTCAACGGCCCCTCAGGCGGCCCACACCACAGGGGACTACCCTACACCCCTGCACATGTCCCGCAGCCAGCCCATCCACCATGGCCATGTCCCCCAGCCAACCCACATGTCACCTTGCACCACTGCCCACCAACGCAAGTCTCCCAGCACCCCCACCCCCCAGCATCCAGGGGCACCCTCCACCAGGCCCCACTCATGTCCCCCTGCACCCCCACCCCCCTGCATCCAGGGGCACCCTCCACCAGGCCCCCTCTCCTGTCTCCCAGCATGCTACCCCCAGCACTGTAGGGCACCCTCCACCATGCCCCCACTCCTGTCTCCCAGCACCCCCACACCCCAGCAGTGCAGGGCACCCTCCACCAGGCCCCCACTCCTGTCTCCCAGCACCCACACCCCCCAGCACTGTAGGGCACCCTCCACCAGGCCCCCACTCCTGTCCCCCTGCACCCCCACCCCCTTGCATCCAGGGGCACCCTCCACCAGGCCCCCACTCCTGTCCCCCTGCACCCCCACCCCGATGCATCCAGGGGCACCCTCCACCAGGCCCCCACTCCTGTCTCCCAGCACCCCCACACCCCAGCAATGCAGGGCACCCTCCACCAGGCCCCCACTCCTGTCTCCCAGCACCCACACCCCCCAGCACTGTAGGGCACCCTCCACCAGGCCCCCACTCCTGTCCCCCTGCACCCCACCCCCCTGCATCCAGGGGCACCCTCCACCAGGCCCCCACTCATGTCTCCCTGCACCCCCGCCCCCCTGCATCCAGGGGCACTCTCCACCAGGCCCCCACTCCTGTCTCCCTGCACCCCCACCCCCAGCACTGTAGGGCACCCTTCACCATGCCCCCACTCCTGTCTCCCAGCACCCCCACCCCCCAGCACTGTAGGGCACCCTCCACCAGGCCCCCACTCCTGTCCCCCAGCACCCCCACCCCCCTGCATCCAGGGGCACCCTCCACCAGGCCCACACTCCTGTCTCCCAGCACCCACACCCCCCAGCACTGTAGGGCACCCTCCACCAGGCCCCCACTCCTGTCTCCCTGCACCCCCACTCCCCTGCATCCAGGGGCACCCTCCACCAGGCCCCCACTCCTGTCTCCCTGCACCCCCACCCCCCTGCATCCAGGGGCACCCTCCACCAGGCCCCCACTCCTGTCTCCCTGCACCCCCACCCCCCAGCACTGTAGGGCACCCTCCACCATGCCCCCACTCCTGTCTCCCAGCACCCCCACCCCCCAGCAGTGCAGGGCACCCTCCACCAGGCCCCCATTCCTGTCCCCCTGCACCCCACCCACCAGCAGTCAGGGGCACCCTCCACCAGGCCCCCACTCATGTCCAACTCATGTCCCCCTGCACCCCCACCCCCCTGCATCCAGGGGCACCCTCCACCAGGCCCCCACTCCTGTCTTCCTGCACCCCCACCCCCCAGCACTGTAGGGCACCCTCCACCAGGCCCCCACTCATGTCTCCCTGCACCCCCCAGCACTGTAGGGCACCCTCCACCATGCCCCCACTTCTGTCTCCCAGCACCCCCACCCCCCAGCAGTGCAGGGCACCCTCCACCAGGCCCCCACTCCTGTCTCCCAGCACCCCCACCCCCAGCACTGTGGGGCACCCTCCACCAGGCCCCCACTGATGTCTCCCACCCCCCCCCCCACTCCCCAGCAGTGCGATTTTCCTGGGTACGTGTATTCCAGGGGTGCATGGGTAGTCTTACACGCGATTTCACCAGGGTATGTGTATTATGGGACCACGTGAACTTCCACATGCGATATCAGCAGGTTACGTGTATTACGGGGTTCGCGGGAAGTTCCACACACAATTGCCCTGGGTACGTGTATTTCGGGGTGCGCGTGAAGTTTCAAACGCAAATTTGCTGGGTAGGTGTATTTCGGTGTGCGCGTGAAGTTCCACACGCAATTTCAGCAGGGTACGTGTACTCCGGGTGTGTGGGAAATTCCACACGCGAATCCAGCAGCCTACGTGTATTTCAGCGGTGCCGGGGAGTCCCACACGTGAATTGGCCGTGTGGGTCCTCCCAGCTGTTCTCTCTACACCCTCCACAGCCCCTGCAGGCGGCCCACACCACAGGGGACTACCCTGCACCCCTGCACATGTCCCGCAGGCAGCCCATCCACCATGGCCATGCCCCCCAGCCAACCCACATGTCACCTTGCACCACTGCCCACCAACGCAAGTCTCCCAGCACCCCCACCCCCCAGCATCCAGGGGCACCCTCCACCAGGCCCCCACTCATATCCCCCTGCACCCCCACCCCCCTGCATCCAGGGGCACCCTCCACTAGGCCCCCACTCCTGTCTCCCAGCACCCCCACCCTCAGCAGTGCAGGGCACCCTCCACCAGGCCCCCACTCCTGTCTCCCAGCACCCACACCCCCCAGCACTGTAGGGCACCCTCCACCAGGCCCCCACTCCTGTCCCCCTGCACCTCCACCCTCCTGCATCCAGGGGCACCCTCCACAAGGCCCCCACTCCTGCCTCCCTGCACCCCCACCCCCCTGCATCCAGGGGCACCCTCCACCAGGCCCCCACTCCTGTCTCCCAGCACCCACACCCGGCAGCACTGTAGGGCACCCTCCACCAGGCCCCCACTCCTGTCTCCCGGCACCCCCACCCCCCTGCATCCAGGGGCACCCTCCACCAGGCCCCCACTCCTGTCTCTCTGCACCCCCACCCCCCTGCATCCAGGGGCACCCTCCACCAGGCCCCCACTCCTGTCTCCCTGCACCCCCACCCCCCTGCACTGTAGGGCACCCTCCACCATGCCCCCACTCCTGTCTCCCAGCACCCCCACCCCCAGCAGTGCAGGGCACCCTCCACCAGGCCCCCACTCCTGTCCCCCTGAACCCCCACCCACCAGCAGTCAGGGGCACCCTCCACCAGGCCCCGCTCATGTTCAACTCATGTCCCCCTGGCCCCCACCCCCCTGCATCCAGGGGCACCCTCCACCAGGCCCCCACTCCTGTCTCCCTGCACCCCCACCCCCCAGCACTGTAGGGCACCCTCCACCAGGCCCCCACTCCTGTCTCCCTGCACCCCCACCCCCCAGCACTGTAGGGCACCCTCCACCATGCCCCCACTACTGTCTCCCAGCACCCCCACCCCCCATGCAGGGCAGGGCACTCTCCACCAAGCCCCCACTCCTGTCTCCCAGCACCCCCACCCTCAGCACTGTGGGGCACCCTCCACCAGGCCCCCATTCATGTCTCCCACCCCCCCACCCCCCAGCAGTGCGATTTTCCTGGGTACCTGTATTCCAGGGGTGCGTGGGTAGTCTTACACGCGATTTCACCAGGGTACGTGTATTATGGGTCCGCTTGAACTTCCACACGCGATATCAGCAGGATACGTGTATTTCGGTGTGCGCGTGAAGTTCCACATGCGACTGGGCCTGTGAGAGTGGGGTACGTGTATTCCAGGGGTGGGCAGGAATATTTACTCGCGACTGTGCCTGGGAGAGCATGTTACGTGTATTCCTAGGGTGGGCGGGAAGATTTAAACGGTCGCCTACAATGCGCCAAAAAAAAGGTCCAATCTGGAAACACGTACGCCATCATGAAGCAGGCGCACGTCCCGCGCAGCATAAAAGGGTGCGCAAACAACAAACAAGCTCAGACGCCAGGATGAATATACCGTTCCTAGCAGCAGTGGCCGTGGGATACCGCAGGAGGAGGAGAAGGATAGTCAGGGCCAGAATCTTCACACCCAGAACCAGCCTATTTGGTATGCCTGATGACCAGGTGTATGGGAGGTACAGGTTTCCACCACATGGAACATGGAAGCTTGGCGGCATGGCGTTGCATGACTGCTTGGTGAGTATAAATGCCACAGCACACGCATGTATGACAGATACAGAGTAATGTCAATACCCCACTAATGATCCCTGTCACCACCTCCCCAGGGGACAGTGCCTACCCTCTGAGCACCCACATGATGATGCCAATTCGGAACCCCATCAGGCCTCCCGAGGTAAGATACAACAAAGCCCATATTGCAACACGGGGCATAGTGGAGCGTACATTCGGAGTACTCAAGTCACGCTTTCGCTCACTTGACCGTTCTGGCGGGCAGCTGTTATACGCTCCCCTAGTAGTGTGCAGGATCATAGTGGCAGCATGTGTCCTGCACAATGTTGCAACACGCCGGCGCCTGGCTGTGGACATGGTGGTGCCCCCACATCCCCAACCACATGCACACCCGCTGCGCATGGGAGGGGAAAGGGCACGGGGTGAGGCAGCCCGTACGCAGCTGGTGGCTAATTACTTCACATAGAAATCACACCCCTGTGGAGTGCACACAGCCCTGGCACATACTTTCTGACAATCAATGATGACTCAATCTGACAATTATGATGAATTAAGGGACAGTCAACTGTAAGAACCATAGCAGCCTGAGATTGTTCATCTGGAAGTTTCACAATGTGTGCATCCCTACCTACACAAACACCACCAATGCAGTGTCATCAAAAGACACACTTCCATGCAGCACAAATGAATACCCACTTGCAAAATACAACATGAGAACAATGCCATGTCACCCAACCCCTCCCCGGCACGGCCACACAACACACCATGGCATGTCATGCTATGTGAGAGCAAACAAATTAATCCCCACAACATGACCCAAGTGTCACAAACTACAGTGTCCCTAATGGAAACTGGACACACATGAAATGCTCACAGTAATGCAGGACCAACAACACACATTACCAAATACTTACCAATAATACTAATCACCTACACAACCTCCAACCTACCATAAACATGACAGTACGGACTTAAAAAATTGGTAGCCACACTACCTGATAATGCCAGCACTTCAAACACTTCCAACTGTACAGTGTTATCGCCACGCAAAAGTGTAGGTGCACTGCTTACAAGATGGACTCCATTTCCAAAGTAGACCGCCTTGTGAAGACATGACAAATGGACCTGCAAACTAGGAGGATGAGATGGATGCAGAGGCACATATCAATACACCATGCAGTGTACAATACAACAACAATATGCACTAGGAATGTATACACAGTATTGACTACAGACTGCCCACACATCAAATGGGAGTCCAACGTCACTGTGTAAGTCAATGTCACTTGGGCACACCCTTTGCAAGCCCATGGAAACGGGAAGCAGGAGGGGTGTGTGTCACACAAACCCAAGCATCTGACCCAAATTCAGGACAAGCCTGCATGTGCCCAGCCACAATACAGCGTATGCCCACGGTAGCCACACAAGGCAACACACTGTCCAAAAAATCAAAAATCAAAAAACAAAAATCAAAAATCAAAAATCAAAAATGGGCCTGGGGGGGGGGTGGGTGGGGGAGGCCACCCAGGAGGTCCGAGGACAGGGTGCACACCAAAACCCACCTGTGTGGATCTTGCGGGAAAAAACACCTCCATGGGCTCATGGCCTGCCCGACTACCCTATTGTGGGAGAATCGCTGCTGTCGCTCTCCTCACCCTCTGCAGCTGCATCAGGAGGTGGTGGCACTATGGGAGGCAGCCCACACAAAGCCCTAGTCTGGTCCTCCATGGCAGCAAGCATGAGGGTGTGGAAGGTCTGGTTCTGGAGCATAATTATGCGGAGATCCCCATGCAACAACTCACGGGATGCCCGGACCTCCTCCCTAGTTGCCTGCATCTCAGCTGAGAGCGTACGTGTGAGCTGCTCCAGCTGCTTTTCTGTCCTCGTGTTAGCTGAAGCCTCAAGCTCAACCAGAGTTACCCTGAGCTGACGGAGTTCCACCCTTAGGGCTTCCCTGTGGCCCTGGGACTCAATAGAAATGGCTTCCCGCAGAGTCTCCAGTGCCGCCCGCCTGTCCTGTTGGACGCCAACATGTCCTCCCTGTGTGACTGGCTAATGGAGTCTGTTGCCTGCTGTAGTTGTTCAATCAGCCTTTCTTGGGGGACAATGGAAGTGGCCACCCCATCCATGGCCTGAGCTATCATCTCAGTTGATGCTGCCTGTTGGTTTGCCATACCGTATATGGATTGCTTCCATGCGGTATTGCCAGGTGGCGTACGGCCACCTCGTCGACGGGCGCCACACCTGTCTGGGGCAAGGCGAACTGCGCCTTGCTGTGCCGGCACTGCCTGAGGCTGCAGGACTGCATTCCCCCTCTGATCTGCTGGCCCAGGAACAGGATCAGATGTAGCGGAGTGTGACCCTGCATCCGTAACCACCAAAGGCTGACCTACCAACACTGACATCCCCATTGAGGGTTCTACCCCTGGTGCAGGTGGGTTGGACAGTACAGAATCCCTCCCAGAAACACTTACCTGCGACGGCACATAGGTCTCATCATCTGAATCGACACCTGAATAGAGCTCGGGGGAGGTGCACCCAGAGACACCCCTTGAGATGATGGTCTGCAGCAAGTGTGGGTTCTCACCCACCACCACACCACGTCCCTCACTGGTGCCCGGTCGGGCCTGAGACCCCTCCTGGGTCTGCACCATCTCCACAACCCCAGCAGTATCAAGTGTGTCATCCCCTGTAAAGACATGAAAGAAAAGAAATGGGAACAGGCATTAGCACCATGGCACACAATTAGGGCTGAGAAGCAACAGAAACAGTACTTCATTGACACATGTCCCACATGACTATAACCCTCCCATGCATGCACTGTCACTGCGTATGAAGGGGAGGCAAATGGCACACATTGATGACACCAAGATGGAAGACCAACACATTTGATGCATGCTGGCTAGCAGTGCCATCACACATTGGCCTGTGATTGCCATGTCCAATACACATACATGGCACATGCCATCACACAGATGGCATGTACCCTAGCCATGTCACACATGTGACAATAGGACTGAGAAATGCCTACTGAAAGTGGTGGAATGCAGACAATCAGCCTGAATGAACACAGAATAATATGCAACTATGTTGGGCAAGATGACACTTCAAGGGCAACTGGCGTGAGGTTGGGCTGAATGTCTACTGCTGCCAGAAGGGATACTGCAACACCCAAATCCTGGTGCGCAGAATCTATTGGATGAAGCACATGGGTGACCCAAACCACTCAGGCACACACCCCCTCACCTGGCACTCAATCAGAAGCACTCACACACACACCATGCACATGGATGACACACACATGCATGTGCACTCACCGGACAATGCCTCGTAATCTGGCAGGTCTCCTACGCCTTGGATCTGTTCCTCCGTGATGTAGGTCCCAGCAACATACTCATGTGGAGTGAGTTCTATGTCCTCTGCTGGAGACCCACCTCCAGTCACTAGAGTTGCGGCATGACTTGAGGCCAGCTTTTTCTTTGCCCTGCGCTTCAGGTCATTCCAGCGCTTGTAGCAATCATTAGCTGTGCGCCTCACGAATCCAAGGGCACTTATGAGTTCCACAATGGTCTGCCAGTGTGCCTGATGTTGTGCAGGTGTGGTCTTGCATCCTGCAGTAATCACCATTTCGTGGTCATGTGCGAACACATACTCCACAAGTGCATCAAATTCGGCCTGATTGAAGCTGGGCTTCCTTGGTGGGCCGGACTGTGTAGCCGTGTCTGGATGAGCACTTTTCCTCTTCCGCTTGGAAGGTGGTGGTGATACTGAGTGTCCTACGCCGCTCTGGACTCTAGGGGCAGGAGATCTGGTGGACTGTGGACTAGGAGTGTGGGAATGAACACTCACCATGGGACTTGGTGCAGGCATTAGCTGAAGTGTGATGTAGTCAGGGGGAACGTCAGCAGGATGGACTAGGACCGACACTGTCCTGACTGGGAGACTCAGAGCTGGGGTGGATGGAGCCGCAGCTGCCCCTGCAGCCTCCCCACCCTGCCTACTCGGGGCAGCAGATGACATAGCTGCCCTTGATCCACGCAGGCTGGTGACACCAACGTGCACCGCCACATGCGGCCTAGACATGCTGACCTGGAAGTCATCCATGGAGTCACCCTGTGCCAGGTCTGGTGCCACAATGGGCTGGTCCAACAAGGGCTGAGCAGGGATGGTGTCAGCCATGTTACCATCAACCAGGGGGGGGCATGGGTGTCCCTGACTGGTCACCCACACATGGGGGGCTAGGCGCACCCTGCAAGTCCCGGCCACGTCCACTACCATATCCACCACGGCCACCTCTTGTGGCTCGCCCACCTTTGCCACCCTTACCGCGTGCTCGCCTCCCAACTATGGCACTGATGTTGTGTGCGTATGGGAGTTGCAGTAAACTATTGTCCTGGGCAATTGGGGGTCAAAGGGGTAGGGTACTAGATGGAATTCATACCCTAGTGCTCTAGCAAGGCTGTATGTGACCCCTCGAGGAAGATGACGGGTCACGCAACGCACAGGCACCCCTAAAAAGGGAGATAATGTGCATGCAACCCCTCCTAGACCAAAAGAAAATAAACCTGCACTACGCTGTGGCACCCAGAAATACAAAAATGAACGTATGCGTGTCACACGCAGCCTAGACTGACCTCTGAAGGGGTAGGCAACACACGGGGCAAGCACAGATGTCAAATACGTGCGCGACTCACGTCTGCCAGGAAATATCGTTTGAAAAATACGCGCGTGTACCCGTTGGCAACACCCCCGCCAAAAGAAGAATTGTATGCTGTCTGAGGAGACAGGACAACAGGAGAAGTGAACGCTGTTTGAGGAAACAGGCCCAGGAAAAAGACAAAAAGAGAAAAAGCTGTCAGAGGTAACAGGGAGTACGAACTTGGAACGCCGTGAAGTAAATCGCATGTGAACCGACAAGAAGTACAGATTCCACCCACTCGCTCTCCACGAAAAGCACGTACAAGGAAATGGCGTTCTACACGTACCTTTTAAACATGCCCTCACGTACAGCGTCACTTAAGTGTGTACGCGCTAAGGCCCTATCCTCCAATTACACGAGCTGACACTCTGATGTGCAGTCATAGGGAAACGCCCACGCACGCACGTCACAGATGCGCATACGCGCTGAGGCCCTTTCCACCAATTGCACGCTATGACACTCTGACGTGCTTATTTTTTCTACGCGCCATCGAAAACGCACGTGCACGTAACGTCATAGACGCGCCTACACGCTGGGGGCCTTTGGGCCAATGAATTCGCGTACGTGTGCTGACGCGCTTATGCGCTAAGGCCCTTTCCTCGAATTACACGCAGACGTGCTTGATTTTCACGTGCCAAATCACTCTGTATCAAACTGGTCATGCGTAAGCACACGGAAGACCACGCTCCTGACCAGAAGGCCGAATTACTGCCCCACAGAGCCCCGAGCATGCTCCCACCTGCCATCTGCTGCTGCCTGACTGCCTACTGCCCACGTGCCCTGCCATTTGCTGCCTGTACATCAGCCAGGGGTGCTGTTGCTGTGACCACCCCTGCTGGAACCGAAGACTCCCGACTGGGATTCCATCACTCCACAGACCAGCCCCAGGACCCAGTTGCCCACCCACTCCTGCCTCTGAGCTTGTCATGTCGGGCACTGCAGCATCTGACACCACTGGCAACCCCCAGCCAGAGAGGCAGAGGCCCACCAGCTTCACTGCCACCGAAGTTGGTGTCCTGGCGGAGCAAGTCCTGGGGCAGTATGATGCCCTCTTCGGAAGTTTGCGCGCCGACAAGGAAGGGCGGACTCGAATCTGGACGGACATCGTGACTGCCATCAACGCGGAGGGGGTGGCAGTCCAACTATTCCCTCATGTCAAGAAGCGCTGGGAGGACTTCAGGTCCAGGACCCTCAACAAGGCCCGGCGCCTCTTGAAGGCAGCGGATGCTAAGGGGCGCCGGGGCCACTTGTTGGATGATCAGATGAGGGTCCTGGAACGCATATCCCCAGAGCTCCACGTCCAGGTCCTTGAGAGGCAGACCTGTCTGGAGTCGAGTGGTAAGTGTACATGCATCATGATTATAGGCTGTGCGTGTGGTGGTGTGCCAGTAGTGTGCAGGTTACACATGTGTATTTATGGGGCCAAGTATGGGGGGGGTGTACAGGGCCGTGAGGCTAACACATGGCAGGGCTCTCATGTGTGAGACATGGATGGTGCTTGTGTGTGTAGGCTTGCATGCCAAATGCAGATGTGTGGGCACACATGTTTGGATGAATGTGTATGTAAGTAGGCATGTTCTTGATGTCACACCTGGATGTTGGTTTCAGCTGCATGTATCAGCACTGTGTGCATGTGTGTGTATTTGACAAGTGGGCAACAGTGATGCAACATGGATGCATGTGACAGCGGGATGTGGAAGCCTGATTGGCAGATGTGACATGGATGCCAATCTGAACACTGCAACAGTTGGCAGAGGCGTACACATGCATGCAAGTGTGGTGGTGTGTGTGCATGTGTAGTGCACTCCCTGTGTTGCATGTGATGTCTGGCTCACCTTTGCCTGCTCATGCTGTTGTATGTGTATGGATGGTGCTGCCTGTTGCAATATGGCTGTGTATGGCTCATGTGTGCAAGTTGAAATGACATGTGTGTTGGCGAATGTGATGCCGTGTCTGAGGTTTCCAAATGCCAATCATGTACAACTGTCATGTGTGTATGTGTCCATTGTACAGTGCCCTGATGCCTGTGTTTTATTTCTCCCTGTCTGCAGCGTCAGCTGATGAAGAGGGCGGAGAAGGTGCTGTGGAGCACAGCGGCAGGGATTGCACCGCCAGCCGGAGACACAAGGCCCGGCTCCCCTCCCAGGTTGTCATCTCGTCGGGGAGTGAGGAGTCCGGTGCCACGTCCCAGGCCGCAGCTGCCGGGGGGAGGCCCAAGAGGCGGAGGTCGGAGTTGGACTCCTTGGCAGCAGAAGGGGCAGCTGGGACCCCACAGGGCCCAACGGGGGAAGATGGCACAGAGTCATCCAGGTTGGTGGGGTGTTTGGTGGAGGAGGAGGCCGTGCAAGCGACAGAGTCGGGGTCTGGAGGTGGGGATTCCACTGGTGCTAGTGGTGCAGTGTAGGACCAGGGACAGGAGGCAGCACAGGCAGCTGCGGAGGTGCCTGTGTGCAATCCTTTCCCTGATCCTGTCACTGCATCATCTTGCACCAGCAGGGATGCCTACATCCAGACCCGTTTTCAGGCAGGGGATGAGCTTACAACAACTGGCCTTCGTCTGCCTGCGACCGGATTCCTCCATTTGCTGGAGCTTGTTCCGACCCCCTCCTCAACCGAACACCCTATGCGCCAGACGTCCTCCGTGCGTCCTCCGTGCCATCTTTCCACCCATTTGTCACCTGGGTGCCCTGTGTAGCTGCCTCTGACGGTGCGGCCAGGCTGGAGTCGAATGTCCAGCAGGGGTGGCCACATCAAGGACTGCACCCCGGCTGGTGGAGGATGTGCAGGCAGCAGGAGCCAGGGCACGGGCACAGGCACAGCAGCAGCAGCAACGAGGTGGGAGCCATGATGGCTCGGGGCCTTCGACATCGGAGGGGCAGGCATCGGCTGCAGGGCAGGAGGACCCAGGATGGGAAGTGTCTTCTGTGTGGCAGCGGTTGGGCCACGCCATAGTTGCGGAGCGGCAGCGGGCGGAAGAGGCATGGCTCACGATGGTCAGGGCGGAGAACTCCATGCGGAGGGCCCTGGGGCGGGCTGAGTGCCTCGAGGCAATCCGCAGGGAGTTGGAGGAGAACATGTCGTCAGCCCTGCGGACCCTCGGGGCCATGGAGGAGGACCGCCTCCGGGACATTGAGCATGAGTTCGATGATGCCCTTGCCTGGAACATCCAGAAGTGAGCCGTCAGACTAGCCCGCTGCCCTTGTAAATAGTTCCTTAGTGTTAAGTTTCCTTTGGTTTTGTTTTGTTTTGGGGTGCTTGGATAATGCCCCAACTTCTTGTATGTAGTTCTTCATTAGGTAGTATTTTATTTTGTAGGTTTCATTTGAAGGATTGGGCGCATGGACCCTGGATGTTCACCTTGTACATAGTTTGACAATGGATTTGGAATTTTAAATTATTTTTTTTTTTCACATGGATCAATGGTTTTTTCTTATTTTGGAACATTGGATTTATTTTCTCACACTGACACTTTGGAGACTTGCTTTTGGATTGCCTTTCATTTGGATTTCATGCATCTTTTTCATTTATTGGACATGCTTGATTTCATTTCTTATTTCCATTTTCCTCTGTTCCATTTCATTGCCTTGCTTTTCTGTTTAATACATTATAATTCTTTACTTCAATGTGTGGTATTCTCTCTTTGGTTTCATGCATGTCACAATGTGTGTTCTATCATTCACATGCTGTCATTGTGTGGGTTTGACGGATATGTGTTGATGTGCAGACTAGCCATTTGGGATGCTTCATGTGCTGGTGATTTCTTTGTCGGGTAGATGTCATACCTGGTGGTGTGTTCGGACTGGGGTGGCATAAGCAGTGTATTGAGTGCGCATGGGGGCCATGATTATGGATCATCATGAGGTGTTGGGGGGACATGTATGGGGGCCTGGTGGAGGCTGCCCCACAGTGTTGGGGGGTGGGGGTGCTGGGAGACATGAGTGGGGGCCTGCAGGCAGGTGCCCTGCACTGCTGGGGGGTGGGGGTGCTGGGAGACATGAGTGGGGGCATGGTGGAGGGTGCCCCTGGATGCTGGGGGGTGGGGGTGGTGCAGGGGGACATGAGTGGGGGCCTGCTGGCAGGTGTCCCACAGTGGTGGGGTGTGGGGGTGTTGGGAGACATGCGTTGTTGATCAGTGGTGCAGGGTGACATGTGGCTTGGCTGGGGGGCATGCCCATGGTGGATGGGCTGCCTGCGGGACATGAACAGGGGTGCAGGGTAGTCCCCTGTGGTGTGGGCTGCCTGCAGGGGCCGTGGAGGGTGTAGAGGGAACACCTGGGAGGATCCACACGGCCAAATCATGTGTAGTACTCCCCGCGCACCCCTGAAATACACGTACCCTGCTGAAATACACGTACCCTGCTGAATTTGCGTGTGAAATTTCCCACGCACCCCTGAAATACACGTACCCTGCTGAATTTGCGTGTGAAACTTCCTGCGCACCCCTGAAAGACACGTACCCTGCTGAATTCACATGTGAAACTTCCCACGCACACCTAAATGACGTGCAAAGGGGTACGCAACAAACACGGACACACGCTGTGTGAATAATAGCGTGTGCATGTATTTCGTGGGTGCGCGGGAAGTTTAACACGTGATTGGGCATGGGGGAGCGTGGTACGTGTATTTCAGGGGCTTGCGGGTTGTTTAACACGCGATCGGGCATGGGGGAGCGTGGTACGTGTATTACAGGGGCTTGCGGGTTGTTTAAAATGCGATCGGGCATGGGGGAGCGTGGTACGTGTATTTCAGGGGCTCGCGGGTTGTTTAACATGCGATCGGGCCTGGGGGAGCAGGGTACCACTCACCGTCTGCCTTGCGTGTAGAAGAACGCGTAGCCAACACCCACACGCTGTGAAGTCATGGTGTAGGAACCCCAACGCCTGCATAACACACGCACCGCACCCCACGAAAGGCACGTACTGAGCAATGGAAATCCACGTGGGATCTTCAAGCCCTGCCAGGGCAACGCCCGTGGGCGATACGTCACAGACGTGCTTACGCGCTAAGGGCCTTTGGTCCAATGGAATCGCGTATGCGTGCTGACGCGCTTATGCGATAAGGGCCTTTCCTCGAATTTTCACGTGCCAAATCACTCCGTATCAAGCTGGCCACGCGTAAGCACACGGAAGACCACGCTCTTGCCCAAAAGGCCAGATTACTGCCCCCCAGAGCCCGAGCAGCCTCCCACGAGCCATCTGCTGCTGCCTGCCTGCCTGCCTGCCTGCCTGCTGCCACTGTGCCCTGCCATTTGGTGCCTGCACATCAGCCATCTGCTGGGGTCCAGTTGCTGTGTCCACCCCTGTGGAACCGAAGACTCTCGACTGGGATACCATCGCTCCACAGCCCAGCCCCAGGACCCAGTTGCCCACCCACGCCTGCCTCGGGGGTCGCCATGTCGGTGCAAACACCATCCGAGACCACTGGCGACCCCCAGCCAGAGGGGCAGAGGGGCACCAGCTTCAGTCAGAAGGAAGTTGGTGTCCTGGTGGAGCTTGTCCTGGGGCATTATGATGCCCTCTTCGGATCATCACACGCCGACAAGGAAGGACGGACTTGGATCTGGACGGACATCGTGACTGCCATCAACGCGGAGGGGGTGGCAGTCCAACTATTCCATCATGTCAAGAAGCGCTGGGAGGACTTCAGGTCCAGGACCCCCAACAAGGCCCGGCGCCTCTTGAAGGCAGCGGATGCTAAGGGGCGCCGGGGCCACTTGTCAGAAGATCAGATGAGGGTCCTGGAACGCATATCCCCAGCGCTCCACGTCCAGGTCCTTGAGAGGCAGACCAGTCTGGAGTCGAGCGGTAAGTAGCCAAGCATTGCTGTGTGAGACAGGGCATGTTGCAGTGTGCTGGTTGTCTGATACTTGCCTGTATGTGTGACATAGGCCATGTACGCGTGTGTGTGTGCAGGGACATCATGGTCATGCATTTGAGAACAGTAATGTGTGAAGCACACGGTTGGTGTATGTGTTTAAATGCAACATGGGGAGCCCTATGCGGAATGGACAAATGAGCATGCCAGTCTCTGTTCCTGGACATGGGTGGGGGTGAGGGATGGGTGCTGATGCCATGTGCATGTATCGTGTCCATGTCTATGTGTCTGACCTGCGTGTCTGTGACTTGTGAATGCCATGGATGCATGACACATGTCTGTGACAATGTTCAGAATCACTGATGCAGCCTAGTTATCCTTGCATCCACTGTGTCTGGGGTGTATGAGTCCAGATGGATGAAAGTACGGTGAAGTGTGTGCATGTGATAGGCATGACCCATGATGCATGTGAGTTCATAAACAAAATTGTATGTTTCAAGAGTCCCTTGGACATGTTTGCTAATGTCCATAGCATGCGCCATCCCTGTTACTGCATGTGTTTTTCCTGCACGGACCCATGTGTTGTGGAGGGACATGATGGAAGGGATCTTTGACAGTGCCACTCATCTGCTATTGCTTCCTGTCTAGGGGACCATTGTACAGTACCCTGATGCTTGTGTTCTATGTCTCCCTCTACACAGCGCAAAGTGAAGAAGAGGGCAGAGACGGCGCTGTGGAGCAAAGCGGCGGTGATGCCCCCACGGCTGCAGCGGAAGAGGTGGGTGAGCCCCCACAGGGGCTTGCAACGGCGGAAGATGGGGGAAAGCCATCCAGGTTGGTGGTTTCCACAGAGGAGGAGGAGGAGGCCGCTACTGTGCCGCACATGGGGCCTGGTGGGGGCATCCCTGCTGGTGCAAGTGGTGCAGTCCAGGGCCAGGGGCAGGAGGCAGCACAGGTCGCCGTGGAGGTGCCTGTGCATGTCACTGTCCCTGACACTGTGACTGCACCACCATGCACCAGCAGGGATGTCCCGTCCCAGGCCCGTCCGCAGGTAGGGGGGATGTCCATGTCATCTGACTCCCCTCCACCTGCGGACGAGGGGACCCCTGGCCGTATGGAGAAGGTCCTGATTGGTGTTGCGTTGCGCACGGGTGTCATTCGTGATGAGGTGCGTGCTTCCCGGGGGGAGCACGCACGTCATCACGAAGAGCACCGTGCCAACGTGGCCCAGTTGGGAGTGGCCATGGTCGGGGGTTTCATACATGTGTCGGGCACTCTGGCGACCCTCTCCTCCTCTGTGGAGGCTATGCGCCAGTCATTCTCCATGCCGTCTTCCGGCCCAGATGCCACCAGGGCCCCCTGTGGACCTGCCCCGACCAACGCAGCCAACTCGGTGGGGATCCCATCCCTGCCACAGTTGGAGTCGGAGGTCCAGTAGGGGTGGACACACCAGCAACTGGACCCCAGAAGATGGAGGATGTGACGGCATCATCGGGCAGGGCACGTGCACGACGGCGTCAGTGGATTCCATCAGCCTGGATGCCGTCGTGCTGGCACAGGCAGTTGCGTCGGAGGCAGCGGCAGGCTCGACGTGGGAGGCATCATTGCTCGGGGCCATCAACATCAGGGGTGCAGGCATCGGCCGGAGGGCAGCAGAACCCTGGAATGGGAGGGTCTTCCGTGTGGGAGCGGTTGGGCAAGCAGATAGGTGCAGAGCGGCAGCGGGCAGAGGAGGAATGGCTCACAATGGTCAGGGCGGAGAACTCCATGCGGAGGGCACTGAGGCGGGCTGAGTGCCTCGAGGGTATTCGTAGGGAGTTTGAGCTGGACACTGCATTATCCCTGCGAGACCTCGGGGCCAGGGAACATGCCCACCTCCAAGCCATTGAACAGGAGTTCGATGATGCCCTGGCCCATGACAACAACCAGTGAGCCGTCGGACTAGCCCGCTGCCCTTGTAAATAGTTAAGTAGTTCTTGTTAGGTTTCCTTTGCTTTTTTTTTTTTGTGGACCTTTTGGACAATGGACCACATTTTTGTATATAGTTTTTTTATTAGGTAGTATTATTAGGTAGTTTTCATTTCTTCTGTTGGGATCATGGACCCTGGATTGTTTATCTGTACATAGTTGAGTGTGGAATATTTTTTTTTTATTTGGAATTTACCCATGGAGCAATGGTTTTCTGTTTGGATTTTCCATTGGATTTGCTTTTTTGAACTGTGACTTTGGACACCTTTCCTTTGGATTATGATTTGTGGTTTTAATTTATTTTACAGACATGCTGCTTTTGGTTTTTAATTCCCATTGTCGTTTGTTTATTTTTTATTCCATTTATGTTGCTTTTAATACATTTTCTTCATCAAACTTCAATGTGTAGTATCATCTCATTGGTTTCATGCATATCATGATATGTGTTTTGACAGTCACTGACACCCATTGTGTGTATGTGAGAGACATGTGTTCATTTACATACTTGCCATTGGGGTTGTATCATGTAATTGCCATTTCTAAGTGGGTGGATGCAATACTTGGGTGGGTGTTTCGCATGTGGAGGCAGCCCATAAGGGCCAGCGATCTAGATTGTGATGACGTGTTGGCTGGGGCACATGAGTCAGGGCCTGGTGGAGGGTGCCCCTGGATGCTGGGGGGTGGGGGTGCAGGGGGATATGAGTTTGACATGAGTGGGGGCCTGGTGGAGGGTGCCCCTGACTGCTGGGGGTTGGGGTTGCAGGGGGACATGAGTCGGGGCCTGGTGGAGGGTGCCCCTGGATGCTGGGGGGTGGGGGTGCAGGGGGACATGAGTTTGACATGAGTGGGGGCCTGGTGGAGGGTGCCCCTGACTGCTGGGTGGTGGGGGTGAAGGGGGACATGAGTGGGGGCCTGGTGGAGTGTGCCCCTGCACTGCTGGGGGGTGGGGGTGCTGGGAGACATGTGTGGGGGCATGGTGGAGGGTGCCCCTGACTGCTGGGGGGTGGGAGACATGAGTGGGGGCCTGGTGGATGGTGGCCCTGGATGCTGGGGGGTGGGGGTGCTGGGAGACATGTGTGGGGGCATGGTGGAGGGTGCCCCTGGATGCTGGGGGTGGGGGTGCTGGGAGACATGAGTGGGGGCCTTGTGGAGGGTGCCCCTGGATGCTGGGGGTTGGGGGTGCTCCACTCGCACAAAGGCCAATCGCGTGTGAAACTTCCCTCGCACCCCAGTGATACACGTACCCCGCTCACACAAGGGCCAATCGCGTGTGAAACTTCCTGCACACCCCAGTGATACACGTACCCCGCTCACACAAGGGCTAATCGCATGTGAAACTTCCTGCGCACCACAGTAATAGACATACCCTGCTGAATTTGCGTGTGAAACTTCACGCGCACCCCTGAAATACACGTGCCCTGATGGAATCGCGTGTGAAACTTTCCGCGCACCCCTGAAATACACTTACCCTGCTGAATTTGCATGTGGTACTTCCCGCGCACCCCAGTGATACACGTACCCCACTCGCACAAGGGCCAATCGCGTGTGAAACTTCCCATGCACCCCAGTGATACACGTACCCTGCTCGCACAAGGGCCAATCGCATGTGAAACTTCCCACGCACCACAGTAATACACGTACCCTGCTGAAGTTGCGTGTGAAACTTCCCGTGCTCCCCAGTTACACACGTACCCCGCTCGCACAGGGCCAATCGCGTGTGAAACTTCCCGCGCAGCCCAGTAATACACGGACCCTCCTCAAGTCGCGTGTGAAACTTCCAGTGCTCCCCAGTTACACACGTACCCCGCTCGCACAGGGCCAATCGCGTGTGAAACTTCCCGCGCAGCCCAGTAATACACGGACCCCGCTTGGCGTTTGCTGTTTGTCAGCCCTGTAAACTGGTCCAGGGTTAGCGCAGACATTTGCGATGATTTGGGGATTTTGATGGATTTTCTTTGCGCGAGGGCGTTCTTGGGGGCGTAACTGGCGCTGCTGCAGGGTCGCTGCGCCACTCTGCGCCACGGCTGGTTTTGGGGGCTAAAATCCATGAATACGCTGTGCGATGAAATAGATTTTATCGCACGCGGCTGGCGCAGTGTATCGCACGGGGACACTGTGCGCAAGCCGCGTGCGCCACTTTTGTGCAAAATTCTATGAATTACCCTGTAAATATTCTCTTTGATATTCTTCAATGCTAGGAAGAATGTTGAGGAAGTCTTCAGGTCTCGGACCAGCTTAGTTGGGTCAATCCCTGAGTCCTACAGGACAAACAACAAAAAGAGACAGGTGGACTATCATCAGTCTCCGAGTACTTCTAAAACCTACTTGACAGATATTTAAGTCATCACTCAAAAGTGAGGAACATCTTACCTCTTGTTCCAACACTTGTAGTTATATCTGTTCTCTATTGGAACACAGCTATAAGTGTCCTGATTCTTCCTGTCAGGTAGCCTGTGTCTCTCCAGCATTAATTCCTAAAATGGAGAACGGGAAGTTTCAAGGCATGTTATGTGTTTCAAAAGTGCACTTTGCACTATGTCTCCCAACCCATCTGGGCTCATCTCTATTCTGTACAGGTTGATTTTCAACGGCAGTGCCTCTATGTATAACCACATCCGATTCACTGTGCGGTTCTGATCATTGCTACATGTGTAATCTCACAAATAGGGAATTACACCCCAGTTCATTCCTAAACAAACCCTCAGTGTAACCTCAATCTCACTTTCCATTCCCTTTTTAATCATTACTCATACGGTGGTCCCACCCGAATGAATAACAAGTTTTTTTGGGGGGGGGCTGGTAATTGCCGCAGCTTACCTTATTTGCTTTTTCGTGCTGCTGCTTTCGTCCGTGTTTGTATTGCGCGCCATTTTGTGTTTCTATTTGTCAATTGTTGTCGCAAATTGATCACATGATCGTTCGCGAACTACAAAAGAAGCTCAAAGTGACTAGGGAGATGTAGTAGTCTCTCGTCCGTGCTTAGGTACCGCTACGTTAGTTTGGAAGCGGCATCGCGGTCATGTGAGCGCAAACACCAATCGCTCGCAAGTTGTAACATAGCAAACTCCGGGGCAGTCGGGAACTGTAGTCTCTTCCCCTTGGCCACGTCTAATTTCCATAATGTTAATTGTTTGGAAAGACAACTTGGTCAAATGGTGGCGTGCATTCCGGTCACCGAGGAAAAATAGGGAATATAGTTAGTCTGTGGTCTGGGTCAACAGGGCTATTATCCTGGAACGTGTAACGGGATGTTGTTATAACTTCCGCGATGTCGTGGGAGAACTGTGCGGTCACGTGAATGCAAGCAGTCCGGTCCCAACGGGATCTGGGAAATGTAGTGTACCCATTTTGTTTACATTTTAAATTAACAGGGCCATTGACATAGATCATATGTCATCGTGTGTGCGGATGTACCAAACAACACATATAATGTTATTTTTGATGCAACTCGCCCTGGTCATGCATGGCCATAAAGGTTCAATCATGATAGTGGTTGGCACGGAATCCTTGCCCTTGGGAATCACTCAATATATTCTAAGGCAGTAACTTATGAATAGTAAAATCCTAAATGGAAGTACTTGTCTGCCCTCACACTGTGGATGTTCATACTGCTTCTGATTCTATCATAGGACTGCCAAACCTTGCCAGCAAATTTCTTCATTAAGGCCTGTGACATGGCTCCGGGTCCTATAGATCCATTGTTGTTCTTTTCTCAAAAGAAGGGTTGCTAAATTCCCACCTCTTTTAGGTATTCTGACCTTTTCTAGTATGGTCCAACTCAGGTCATTCTCAGTGTGATTCATTTCAATGTAATGTTCAACCAATGGGACAGTCCTCTTGTTGTTTCTTACGTTGGATCTATGTTCCCCGATACGTATCTTGACTGCTCTTGTTGTCATTTCAATGTATGTTTTCTTGCATGGACATTGAATCAAGTATACCACATTGTTGGTGGTACAATTCGTAAATTGCCTCTGCTCCCAGGGGTATTTCCAGCCTATGTCTACAGCCGTTGTACGTTGAGTGAATCTACATACAGTACAATTTCCACATGGAGTGTGGCCCACAGGTTTAGGTGTGTTCCACAGTGTTGTTGTGTCAGTAACAGAAGTTGTTTCTTTGTAAGTGTGCACTAGTGTGTCCCTAAGATTTTTTCTCCTTATTATCGCAAATAGTGGCTCGGTAAGTTGATGTTCATCAATATTTAGTAAGTGCCATGCTTTTCGGATCTCTTTTTTTAAGCGGTTAATAACTGGAGAGTGACTAAATACTGCTGTGATAGAGTTATCGGGCCTCATTACAACCCAGGCGGTAAGTTCCCTACTTTACCTCCATGGTGTAAACTCTGTTTACACCATGGTGGATGGCGGATTTACCGCCCCATTCCAAGGTGAGTGGTGCAGTAAATCCCCATTCCCCATTTACCCTTCCCCATTCCCATTTTTGCCCCATAGGGCATAATGGGAGTGGGGAAGGCGCTAATTAAGGCACCGTAAATTACGGTGCCGTAATTAGCACCAAGGCGGGTTAGCGCCTTGCATTTTAACGCCTGCTAAAAGAAGGCGTTAAAATGGTAATCAGGTGTTAAGGGTTAACGGCGTCGACGGTGCAGTTACACCCTTAACGCCTGGGTTGTAATGAGGCCCATCGTCTCTCTTCCTTCTGCCATGTTGGTTGAGGGTTATTTCCCTTGGTATATTTATCGCCCTCTTTTTGGCTTGTTTTATTATTTTATGTGGATAGTTTCTCTCCTTAAGATTCTTTGAGAGTCTTTCCGCTTGTTGATCGTATTCAGTTCATGTAGTACAGTTCCTCCGAAACCGGAGAAACTGACCAAAGGGTAGATTTTCTATTAATGACATCTGGTGGAAGCTGGTATAATCCAATAGTGAATTTCTATCCGTTGGTTTCTGGAACACAGTGGTCGCGAAAGTCTGGCCTCTCCTTGTGATTTTCAGATCAAGGAACATGGCCTCTGTTTTACTGGCCTCATGTGTAAATTTGAGAAAAGGGTTTAAACCGTTAACCCACTCTATAAATCGTGTAAGAGTTCCGACGTCTCCATTGAACAGTAAAAAAATATTGTCAATGTAGCGTCGCCAACTCACTATGTTACTGACAAACGGGTTGGTTGCAGGGTATATATGTTTTTCTTCGAAGTCTGCAACATATAAGTTCGCTAAAGACGGTGCAAACGTCGCGCCCATAGCTGTTCCAGCTATTTGCTCATAATAGTTTTCTCCATTTAGAAAATAGTTCTTGGTCAGAGCTATTTCTGCTAGTTGCATTATCAATGGGATGGGCATATCGATAGTTTTTGTTTGTAAAACTTTTTCAATGACTTTCATGGTTTCCCTTTGGGGGATCTTGGAGTAGAGTGACTCTATGTCAATGGTCACAATATAGATATCTTCACTCTCAAGTGTTAGGTTATTCAAGTACGTCAGGATCGATGTTGTGTCTTTTGTGTAGGAATGCATTTTACTCACTTCTTCCCTTAAGAAAAAATCGGTAAACTGGGAAAGTGGCTCTAAAATAGAGCCAATTCCAGACACAATCGGGCGTCCTGGTGTAGGGAGGACACCCTTATGTATTTTAGGAAGTGCGTAGAAGGCAGGTCGCCTTGGATATTTTGGGTTTAAGAACGCTGCTTCTTTGTTACTTATATATCCTTCTGCCTCTGCTTCTTCAATAATGGGGCTGATCATATTTATGAGGCGTTGTGTTGGATCGCTCCCAAGTCTTTGATATGTCATGCGATCTTCTATAAGGGTATTCACCATTTTGTCATAGTCTGTCTTATTCATGATGACGATGGCTCCCCCTTTATCTGCGGGTTTTATGACTATATCATCATTTGTCTGTAGTTCTTTAAGAGCTATGTTTTCCATTTTGGTCATATTCTGGAAAGTGCCTGAGTTATTCTCTGCTTCAATTTCTTCAAGCTTCTTTAGGATCAGTTTACCACCCTCTCCCTCTGTTCCTGGTGACTATGGGTGATTGATTCTGCCACCATCCTCTGGCCTCTCCACGGCCTCTTGGGGCCTGAAAACCCTGAGTTTTACCGCCTCTGTTCTGTTGTTGGTCCTCAAACCGGATGTTGCTATTTGCTCTATCCGTGTCTTCATCCGAGCTCCCACTCGAGAAATTCCAGTTCCCAGGTCTTGGTCTGTTCCTTTGTCGATTTGGTCTACCTCTCATGGGTCCTGCATACGGCACAGTGGCATTTTTCTCTTGTTCTTCATAATACGAATCTGTTGTATATGGATAATTCTTTTTGTGAGAAAATGCTACAATATCCTTTTTGAGTTTAGTTACCTTTTTGTTTAAATTTTGTTCTTTGAACTCTTTAATCGTTGCATCTAGGGTAGCCATGCTCTTAAGGTAGTCACCTACAATCATTTTTGTTGTTATTGCATCCTGTTTGGCAATGATTTCGTTCATCAACTTCTCTGATACACTTTTGGCCGTATTTATTATTAATATGATCCAATCCCTGGTGCATTTGTTTGAGATAAAACTCCAATCTTTTCAGAATTTCAATTCTTCGAGGAAGATTCTCGGTTCGATCCTGATAATGAGTCCATTCGGGGTAATATGTGCCCGTAGATATTCAGTCATAATGGCCCATGAAGTTCAGTTCTGATTAACTTCTTACGTAACACTTCCAGTTCGTTCCAGTCATCACTTTTCGTGGCTATTGCAGCTTGTTGTTCTACGCCCAATATTGAGGGATTTGCAAGGTTTCCCTCTATTAACTCCTCTGCAAAGGCCAGATACGTTGCCTCTGCCATTGTGTAGGGATTAGGTTTGCATTCGTTAGAAAGTACTCAAATGTCTAGTCCACGTCTCTCAATGTTACTTTATGGCCATGCATGACCAGGGCGAGTTGCATCAAAAATAACATTATATGTGCTATTTGGTTCATCCGCACACACAATGACATATGATCTATGTCAATGGCCCTGTTAATTTAAAATGTAAACAAAATGGGTACACTACATTTCCCAGATCCCGTTGGGACCGGACTGCACGCATTCACGTGACTGCACAGTTTCTCCCACAACATTGCGGAAGTTATAACAACATCCCGTTGCACGATCCAGGATAATAGCCCTGTTGACCCAGACCACAGACTAACTATATTCCCTATTTTTCCTCGGTGACCGGAATGCACGCCACCATTTGACCAAGTTGTCTTTCCAAATAATTAACATTATGGAAATTAGACGTCGCCAAGGGGAAGAGAACTACAGTTCCCAACTGCCCCGGAGGTTGCTGTGTTACAACTTGCGAGCGATTGGTGTTTGCGCTCACATGACCACGATGCCACTTCCAAACGAACGTAGTAGTACCTATGCATGGACGAGAGACTACTACATCTCCCTAGTCACTTTGAGCTTCTTTTGTAGTTCGCGAACGATCATGTGATCAATTCGTGACTACAATTGACAAATAGAAACACAAAATGGCGCGCAATACAAACATGGACGAAAGAGGCAGCACGAAAAAGCAAATAAGGTAAGCGGCGGAAATGACCAGCCCCCCCCAAAAAAAACCTTGTTATTCATTCGGGTGGGTCCACCGTTTGAGTAATGATTAAAAAGGGAATGGAAAGTGAGATTGAGGTTACACTGAGGGTTTGTTTAGGAATGAACTGGGGTGTAATTCCCTATTTGTTAGATTACACATGTAGCAATGATCAGAACCGCACAGTGAATCGGATGTGGTTATACATAGAGGCACTGGTGTTGAAAATCAACCTGTACAGAATAGAGATGAGCCCAGATGGGCTGGGAGACATAGTGCAAAGTGCACTTTTGAAATACATAACATGCCTGGAAACTTACCGTTCTCCATTTTAGGAATTAATGCTGGAGAGGCACAGGCTACCTGACATGATACCTGACAGGAAGAATCAAAACACTTATAGCTGTGTTCCAATAGAGAACAGATATAACTACAAGTGTTGGAACAAGAGGTAAGATGTGCCTCACTTTTGAGTGATGACTTAAATATCTGTCTAGTAGGTTTTAGAAGTACTCGGAGATTGATGATAGTCCACCTGTCTCTTTTTGTTGTTTGTCCTGTAGGACTCAGGGATTGACCCAACTAAGCTGGTCCGAGACCTGAAGACTTCATCAACATTCTTCCGAGCATTGAAGAATATCAAAGAGAATATTTAATTTACTAATATTCGTCCTGAAGAAAGCGGCCACTTGCGAATCCCGCTGAAACCGGTTGACTGTTGTTAGAGCAGTATCTGGTTGATAACCCAGACTCCAATTCCCCTACATATTAAGTAAAGGGCTTGCAAAAAGAAATCTAAGTTATCACAACTATATTTGCTTTCCACGGTTTTAGTACTGTAGAGAGTGAAAGAGCTTTTTAATAGAGTTCTATGTGACTAGAATGACATAGAAGCCTCTTCTTATAAAACCTTGTGCTTTTGTTTTTAGTTTTGATAAGCCACACGGCTGGGAGGCGAAAACATTAAAATACAGATATCGACCCCCAACTGTGTGCACTCATTTGTAGCCAACAGGAAAGTGGTTTAGGGAAGATAGGGTCAGGATCTCAACATCCCCTTGCAGTCGGCACATCAGCACCCACTAGGGCCAAGCACCCATGGGCACTAGATTGTTTACACATAGGGCGAAAAAGTTTTTTATTAGGGACCTAATGTTAGGAATAATTTTGTAAATGAAATAGCCTTCTGTCACATATGTGTTGATAGACCGGTTCTTACACAGGTATGTAATCGAGGTAGATTTCCTACTGTTTTCTATTCTACGTTGTTTAGAGAACTGAGGGAAGATATGAATTTATTGTAAATGAGGCATTAACACTGTGTTGGGCAGAACACACCACGGGACAATCCTATTGGTTTTCCTTTTTGTGGTGCAGACTGGCCACAAACGTCTAATTTCATGAAATTTATTTAAAAGGGCTATGCACCACATTACCCCCACATCAGCATATGGACATTGGATTTGATGGGATTTAAGTTTAGAGTTGACTGTACACCAGATGGTAAGAATGCCATTGTGAATTGTCTGTCAAAACTACTACCAAACGTTGATGAATCCACTGTGAAGGCAGGGGTGAATGTATTTTTCGATCTTGTAGTGGCCAAAGAAAAATCACTATCAGGTTGTAGAGAGGATTCAGTGTTACAACTCATATGTTAGGGTGTGCATGGAATATCATGTGGCAATTAAATAGTGCATGAGATATCTATTATAAGGGTTCCATGCTGATTCCACCCCTCAGTGTCAGTTATACGATGAAAATGTAGCACACAATGATCACCTTGGTTGATGTCTCAATGAGCAGTTTTGGTTGCCAAGAATGGATTATGTTCATCAAATGGTGTTAACAGTGCAGCAAATGGCAACAAAGAGAATATTAGTGATCATCAACTAATGAGTGACTAGATCAGGTTTGGACCAAACTGGCCCTACACAAAATTGGACCTTTCCATGTTGTCCAAAATAGGCATTACATTCATTGCAACTAGTGAATTACACATCTTGACCCATGATGGTATGGATAATTAAAGAAATGCAGGGCTCAAATGGTCTTGAAGGCAAACATATGGTGACGGAAAACAGTTTTTTACTCATCAGAGATGAAGCAACCTCCACAAGATATGAGATTGAACACTGCCACATTGTACTTGACAGTCCTAGCTTTAACAGATTGTTAGTAATGATAAACCAATTCTAGAAAGGTTGCATGAACTTGGTATATGTTGATAAACAGGTTTGATTGACTGTCATTGTGCAATGAGGCTACACTATTTTAAGGTTGACAGCACATGCTTTAGCAACAGTTTGTCACTCACCAAGAAGCCATTCACAAGCTCAAGGCTTGGAATTACTGCGATGGAAAATAATGGAAGCTTAAATGTAGACATGAGTAAGTTCATGCAAAAGGAATTTCAGAATCTGAAAAAATATAAGTAATATTGTTTTGTACGTCGTGGTGTATAGAAATAGCTGGTTGTAAATATTGTGAGATTGATCAGTCCCTGATTAGTGGACAAGGGGGTGCCCAAAAAAAAAATACCACTAAAAGTTGATAAAGATGGCAAACAGGAGTGTGGTTTTCCAAGATGGAAAATGATGGACGTTGACTAGAGTAGTCAATGTGGAAAAAGATCATGTGGTAAGTAGGAATGGGAATGAAATCCAAGGGGATGATTGAAGAGGTGATAAGCAAGACCATGCAGTGATTGTTGGTAGAGGAAGGGCAGCCAGAAATATGATTAACCAAGGTGGGCTCACTGAAAAATGTATTGTCCAAGGTGGACAACTAATAAAGCAACACCTTGCCAGGGAACTTAAGGTGCTCGGAAAATTATAGTATGATTAAATAATGGTATTTCTAGAGCATCGCTCAAGCTCCAGAAACCAACGGATCCCTATAAAAATCATAGGGGGAAGGACAAGGTGAGGGGAGCAGAGCAGAGATAAAAGGGAGCAGGGAGCTAACAATTGGGTGGGTTGGGTAATTTGGATGCAAGGGATCTACAATCAACCAGTGGAGGAAATAGGAGAGAGAAGATTACCCAGTCTCAGGTTACGTAGGTTATGGTGGGTGTGTGAACCAATGTGTTAGTGAGGAGCCAGTCTTTGAAGAGTCTGGTGAAGCGAAGGGTTGAGTCTGGTGTTGATGGGGAGGAGATTCCACAGTTGGAGGTCATATCATTGGACTACTTTCCTACATATATTGTATTTGTGTTGGGGTATTTATAAAGTGCACACCTAACTTACAGAAGAAATAGAGTTCTTGAGAAAAATACAATTCCAAGAAGCAGGGAATCAGATAAAGTTTATAAGAGACAGACATTGAATAATTAAAGATTCATATTCTGAATTATAAAAAAAGGGTCACATTCTGGAATGATTACAGTGTACAGAAGGAGTTTGATGTTTAATAAATTGAGGTTGATCATCATCAGTCCAAGGACAAGTGAGCATTGGTGTTCAAATTACTGTAGTATAGGTGTGTCTTAAATAGGTGTTTAAAAAAATGTGTTAAATAAAGCTGGTTGTCAGTGCATTGTTTTCAATGCAATTAGTAAATGTTTGCTTACTTTTATTTTATTTTCTGCACAGCCAAATTCACTGCCTTGTTTGAACCGGGCTCGCAGTGAAGCGGTTCCTGGGCTTCTTGATGAGACAGATGGTATTCCTGTCCCTTTTGCCTTGTAAATGATGCTTGAATAGAGATTCAGTGAAGTGCAATAAGGGTGAAGATAAGGTGCCCAATCATAAACTGACATTTTTACAATATATGACATATTAGGAGTGTGGTGGAGGTGGGTAGAACTGTGGAGCGTGTTGGCTACTCAGTTCAATTTAGAGCACTGTGTATGAAAGATTGATTTTTGATCATTGTTGTTAGTGCGAACCCTTTCATTCATGCATGGATTGATTTTCCAGTAAGTCACAGACATCAAACTACCAATGCGGGAGACCTATAACTGAGATACTGAATGTCATTGGTCAATTAGACGTTAAGATAGATTTACAGTCTTTGCGCACTTCAAATTGTCATTGGAAAAGTGAAAATCTGAAGATCATATGATGTAATGCCATGAAAGGGCTCTGCATGGTGTTACTTCTGCCAATTTATCATTGTGTCAACAACATAGCATATCAGACAGACTCATTGGAAAATCCACAGATTATGGGATGGAGAGATTGTCACAAAGGAGTTCAACCAAACTGGGTCCTTTTCACCTATTTCCATATGGGATTTGATAATGGCATAGAGAGATTAGTGGATAACAGTGTGTGGTCCGTTTAACAGATACATTTGAAACACATAGAGGGCTCAGGCAGGACTGTGGGCCTCATTACGAGGTGGGCAGTAGAACCAGCCTGTAGACGGCAGGCTACCACCGACCACGTAAAACTGTTTCCGCTGCCAAATATCCCAATACCACCGGGATATCATGAGCGACACCGGAAAGGTAAACTCCCATTCCCATGGAGTCTCATATGACTCCACGGGGAATGGGGTTATTGACGCACTGACACTGTTGCTAATGATGCCGGTGCTTTAGTAAAAACACTGCCATTAGGGGCCTGAACTCCCAGCAGGTCAGACCTGCCAGTAGTACCTTGCCCATGCAGGCAGACTTGTAGTTTGGTGGTCCGGAAATGGTTCTGGTACGCTGCTACCTGCACCCTTAATGCTGGACCATCAAACTTGTAATGATGCCCTTTGTCCTTGCACCATGCCTCTTCAATCTATACCTGTTACATCTGGTGAACCATTTGCTGCATTCTTCTTTTGTTCCCCCTTGACTATCTGCACTGTGTCGTGGCTTACATATGCGGATGGTATGATTCTGTTACGTTGGACACAGATTGCTCTACAATGACTACTTAATTCGAGCAAAAAAAACAATGAACTGGTGATTAATGGTAAAAAATCGAATATAATATGCTTTTGTAAGAATACAAAGAAACCCATGATGTAGACATGGGAATTGGACAGTCAAGGTATTGTTCCAGTTCCTTGTATTGTTTATCTTGGTTTTGATATGGATGCTAATCCCAATAAAAAATGCATGTTTTCAAGAGTGCTAGATAGGGAAAACCAGTTCATAACACAAGTAAAAAAAATCAACTCAAAGTACTGCAGGTTTTCTTGAACTCCACTGATGGAGTTTTACAGAATAAAAGTAGTCCCTTCAATTCTTTATGGCCCGGAGATTACGACATTGACCAGGATGGTTTTGTGCTGTTACATGGACAGGTGTTTTTTCAAATTCATTTTTATGAAAAAATGACTTTGAAAAAACTAAGCAAAATATCTAGTGGAGTGGGTCAGATGTTAAAAAGGGTTGGGAGGGGGTTGGGATGGGGATAATAGTATATGGAAGTTCAGTCTATGTTGATCTTTATTATATTTTGAACAAGACGGCAGATGGTCCGATGAATAATTTCCAGCAATGTGCAGAATCTATTCTCAGAGATGTTCTCCTAAATTAGGAAGTTCTCACTAGGTCTAACTAATAACGTGGGCTAGTAAAAATACCCCTATTTGAAATAGATTGGATTAAGACCACGTGGAATGTAAGGGGTTTTAAACTGTACAGTCTCTTGCCAGTCTACTCCTGCTTACCTAAAGAAATTCCCCAACACATAATGGTGTAATCGATTGCTTCGCTATAGGATGAGTCTGTTGCCTATGGGGGAGATACAGCAAATCAGTGTGAGGAAGGATAGTGATGCAAGTGGGAACTGTAGGCTTTGCAAAAAAGAGGACATGGTACAGATGAGAGAGCGTGTTCTGATTCATTGTACTGCCCTCCAGAAATGGAGAATTTGTTATTTGGTACATTTGTTTATAATGATTTGACACTCTTCTCAGTGGAATTTTATGAAAGACTTGAGTGGTCATGAGACACTTTTCACTATTGGTGTGATGAAATTCCATAATTACACAGGTCTAGTGAAGGTTAATCAGTGATAAATGATTCCTACCTTTAAATGTACATTTTTGTAGGAAGGCCCGCTCTTAGGGTTTTATATTGTGTTAATATTATTTTAGATAACTTTTTCCTTTGCTATTAATATGTGTAATGAAATGAACTGTAATATGTTGTATGAAATGTTGTGTCAGGTTGTCTTTGAACAACCAAATCACAATAAAAAAAATAATAAACAGAGCTCAGTGGTGTGAACAGATGAAGAAGGGCTATGATTCATTGCCAATAACACAAAAGCACCACCTACTACTTGGATGAGTGGATGATGTTGTCCTGTAGAACTGCAGAATGGAGTGGTGCTCTCTCTGCATGAACTTGTATGGTGACTAACATTTGAAGTATTCAGTACAAAAAAGAAGGTGGGTGAGGCGCGCACTCCCGGTCCTGGTCAATTGAACCTGTTGCAAAAAATATAATAAGTAGCTGGGTCAAATCCCAAAATGGACAAATATTCACAGGGTTAGATCCCTTATGCTGCAAATCAGGTACTCAGTAATAACAGGGTTAGATCCCTTGCTGCAAATCAGGTACTCAGTAATAACAGGGTTAAATCCCTCAGCTGCAGTTCTGTGGTCTGTAGTTGTTCTCCTCCTAGCGCTTTCTTATCTCAAATAATCATCAGGGAGGCTGTTGAGCAGGTGTGTCTAATTAGACTCAAAGGATTCTGGTAGCTGTAGGGAAAACATTTTTTTCTGTTCAGGTGACCAGCAACCGACACCCCTCCAAAGCACAAGTCCTTCCCAAATTTGGGGGAGGGGAGAGAACCATCTTTATGATTCTCCAAAGTGGGGCACAGTCACCCCGTGGCGCTGCCTCTGGAGCCCGGGACTCCCATAGCATTCAGTACAAAAAAGAAGGTGGGTGAGGCGCGCACTCCCGGTCCTGGTCAATTGAACCTGTTGCAAAAAATATAATAAGTAGCTGGGTCAAATCCCAAAATGGACAAATATTCACAGGGTTAGATCCCTTCTGCTGCAAATCAGGTACTCAGTAATAACAGGGTTAGATCCCTTGCTGCAAATCAGGTACTCAGTAATAACAGGGTTAAATCTCTCAGCTGCAGTTCTGTGGTCTGTAGTTGTTCTCCTCCTAGCGCTTTCTTATCTCAAATAATCATCAGGGAGGCTGTTGAGCAGGTGTGTCTAATTAGACTCAAAGGATTCTGGTAGCTGTAGTGAAAACGTTTTTTTCTGTTCAGGTGACCAGCAACCGACACCCCTCCAAAGCACAAGTCCTTCCCAAATTTGGGGGAGGGGAGAGAACCATCTTTATGATTCTCCAAAGTGGGGCACAGTCACCCCGTGGCGCTGCCTCTCGAGCCCGGGACTCCCATAGCATTCAGTACAAAAAAGAAGGTGGGTGAGGCGCGCACTCCCGGTCCAGGTCAATTGAACCTGTTGCAAAAAATATAATAAGTAGCTGGGTCAAATCCCAAAATGGACAAATATTCACAGGGTTAGATCCCTTCTGCTGCAAATCAGGTACTCAGTAATAACAGGGTTAGATCCCTTGCTGCAAATCAGGTACTCAGTAATAACAGGGTTAAATCCCTCAGCTGCAGTTCTGTGGTCTGTAGTTGTTCTCCTCCTAGCGCTTTCTTATCTCAAATAATCATCAGGGAGGCTGTTGAGCAGGTGTGTCTAATTAGACTCAAAGGATTCTGGTAGCTGTAGTGAAAACGTTTTTTTCTGTTCAGGTGACCAGCAACCGACACCCCTCCAAAGCACAAGTCCTTCCCAAATTTGGGGGAGGAGAGAGAACCATCTTTATGATTCTCCAAAGTGGGGCACAGTCACCCCGTGGCGCTGCCTCTGGAGCCCGGGACTCCCATAGCATTCAGTACAAAAAAGAAGGTGGGTGAGGCGCGCACTCCCGGTCCTGGTCAATTGAACCTGTTGCAAAAAATATAATAAGTAGCTGGGTCAAATCCCAAAATGGACAAATATTCACAGGGTTAGATCCCTTCTGCTGCAAATCAGGTACTCAGTAATAACAGGGTTAGATCCCTTGCTGCAAATCAGGTACTCAGTAATAACAGGGTTAAATCCCTCAGCTGCAGTTCTGTGGTCTGTAGTTGTTCTCCTCCTAGCGCTTTCTTATCTCAAATAATCATCAGGGAGGCTGTTGAGCAGGTGTGTCTAATTAGACTCAAAGGATTCTGGTAGCTGTAGTGAAAACGTTTTTTTCTGTTCAGGTGACCAGCAACCGACACCCCTCCAAAGCACAAGTCCTTCCCAAATTTGGGGGAGGGGAGAGAACCATCTTTATGATTCTCCAAAGTGGGGCACAGTCACCCCGTGGCGCTGCCTCTGGAGCCCGGGTCTCCCATAGCATTCAGTACAAAAAAGAAGGTGGGTGAGGCGCGCACTCCCGGTCCTGGTCAATTGAACCTGTTGCAAAAAATATAATAAGTAGCTGGGTCAAATCCCAAAATGGACAAATATTCACAGGGTTAGATCCCTTCTGCTGCAAATCAGGTACTCAGTAATAACAGGGTTAGATCCATTGCTGCAAATCAGGTACTCAGTAATAACAGGGTTAAATCCCTCAGCTGCAGTTCTGTGGTCTGTAGTTGTTCTCCTCCTAGCACTTTCTTATCTCAAATAATCATCAGGGAGGCTGTTGAGCAGGTGTGTCTAATTAGACTCAAAGGATTCTAGTAGCTGTAGTGAAAACGTTTTTTTCTGTTCAGGTGACCAGCAACCGACACCCCTCCAAAGCACAAGTCCTTCCCAAATTTGGGGGAGGGGAGAGAACCATCTTTATGATTCTCCAAAGTGGGGCACAGTCACCCCGTGGCGCTGCCTCTGGAGCCCGGGACTCCCATAACATTCAGTACAAAAAAGAAGGTGGGTGAGGCGCGCACTCCCGGTCCTGGTCAATTGAACCTGTTGCAAAAAATATAAAAAGTAGCTGGGTCAAATCCCAAAATGGACAAATATTCACAGGGTTAGATCCCTTCTGCTGCAAATCAAGTACTCAGTAATAACAGGGTTAGATCCCTTGCTGCAAATCAGGTACTCAGTAATAACAGGGTTAAATCCCTCAGCTGCAGTTCTGTGGTCTGTAGTTGTTCTCCTCCTAGCGCTTTCTTATCTCAAATAATCATCAGGGAGGCTGTTGAGCAGGTGTGTCTAATTAGACTCAAAGGATTCTGGTAGCTGTAGTGAAAACGTTTTTTTCTGTTCAGGTGACCAGCAACCAACACCCCTCCAAAGCACAAGTCCTTCCCAAATTTGGGGGAGGGGAGAGAACCATCTTTATGATTCTCCAAAGTGGGGCACAGTCACCCCGTGGCGCTGCCTCTGGAGTCCGGGACTCCCATAGCATTCAGTACAAAAAAGAAGGTGGGTGAGGCGCGCACTCCCGGTCCTGGTCAATTGAACCTGTTGCAAAAAATATAATAAGTAGCTGGGTCAAATCCCAAAATGGACAAATATTCACAGGGTTAGATCCCTTCTGCTGCAAATCAGGTACTCAGTAATAACAGGGTTAGATCCCTTGCTGCAAATCAGGTACTCAGTAATAACAGGGTTAAATCCCTCAGCTGCAGTTCTGTGGTCTGTAGTTGTTCTCCTCCTAGCGCTTTCTTATCTCACATAATCATCAGGGAGGCTGTTGAGCAGGTGTGTCTAATTAGACTCAAAGGATTCTGGTAGCTGTAGTGAAAACGTTTTTTTCTGTTCAGGTGACCAGCAACCGACACCCCTCCAAAGCACAAGTCCTTCCCAAATTTGGGGGAGGGGAGAGAACCATCTTTATGATTCTCCAAAGTGGGGCACAGTCACCCCGTGGCGCTGCCTCTGGAGCCCGGGACTCCCATAGCATTCAGTACAAAAAAGAAGGTGGGTGAGGCGCGCACTCCCGGTCCTGGTCAATTGAACCTGTTGCAAAAAATATAATAAGTAGCTGGGTCAAATCCCAAAATGGACAAATATTCACAGGGTTAGATCCCTTCTGCTGCAAATCAGGTACTCAGTAATAACAGGGTTAGATCCCTTGCTGCAAATCAGGTACTCAGTAATAACAGGGTTAAATCCCTCAGCTGCAGTTCTGTGGTCTGTAGTTGTTCTCCTCCTAGCGCTTTCTTATCTCAAATAATCATCAGGGAGGCTGTTGAGCAGGTGTGTCTAATTAGACTCAAAGGATTCTGGTAGCTGTAGTGAAAACGTTTTTTTCTGTTCAGGTGACCAGCAACCGACACCCCTCCAAAGCACAAGTCCTTCCCAAATTTGGGGGAGGGGAGAGAACCATCTTTATGATTCTCCAAAGTGGGGCACAGTCACCCCGTGGCGCTGCCTCTGGAGCCCGGGACTCCCATAGCATTCAGTACAAAAAAGAAGGTGGGTGAGGCGCGCACTCCCGGTCCTGGTCAATTGAACCTGTTGCAAAAAATATAATAAGTAGCTGGGTCAAATCCCAAAATGGACAAATATTCACAGGGTTAGATCCCTTCTGCTGCAAATCAGGTACTCAGTAATAACAGGGTTAGATCCCTTGCTGCAAATCAGGTACTCAGTAATAACAGGGTTAAATCCCTCAGCTGCAGTTCTGTGGTCTGTAGTTGTTCTCCTCCTAGCGCTTTCTTATCTCACATAATCATCAGGGAGGCTGTTGAGCAGGTGTGTCTAATTAGACTCAAAGGATTCTGGTAGCTGTAGTGAAAACGTTTTTTTCTGTTCAGGTGACCAGCAACCGACACCCCTCCAAAGCACAAGTCCTTCCCAAAATTTGGGGGAGGGGAGAGAACCATCTTTATGATTCTCCAAAGTGGGGCACAGTCACCCCGTGGCGCTGCCTCTGGAGCCCGGGACTCCCATAGCATTCAGTACAAAAAAGAAGGTGGGTGAGGCGCGCACTCCCGGTCCTGGTCAATTGAACCTGTTGCAAAAAATATAATAAGTAGCTGGGTCAAATCCCAAAATGGACAAATATTCACAGGGTTAGATCCCTTCTGCTGCAAATCAGGTACTCAGTAATAACAGGGTTAGATCCCTTGCTGCAAATCAGGTACTCAGTAATAACAGGGTTAAATCCCTCAGCTGCAGTTCTGTGGTCTGTAGTTGTTCTCCTCCTAGCGCTTTCTTATCTCAAATAATCATCAGGGAGGCTGTTGAGCAGGTGTGTCTAATTAGACTCAAAGGATTCTGGTAGCTGTAGTGAAAACGTTTTTTTCTGTTCAGGTGACCAGCAACCAACACCCCTCCAAAGCACAAGTCCTTCCCAAATTTGGGGGAGGGGAGAGAACCGTCTTTATGATTCTCCAAAGTGGGGCACAGTCACCCCGTGGCGCTGCCTCTGGAGCCCGGGACTCCCATAGCATTCAGTACAAAAAAGAAGGTGGGTGAGGTGCGCACTCCCGGTCCTGGTCAATTGAACCTGTTGCAAAAAATATAATAAGTAGCTGGGTCAAATCCCAAAATGGACAAATATTCTGTAGTTGTACAGACCACAGAAATGCAGCCGAGGGATCTAACCCTGTTATTACTGAGTACCTGATTTGCAGCAAGGGATCTAACCCTGTTATTACTAAGTACCTGAATTGCAGCAGAAGGGATCTAACCCTGTGAATTTTTGTCCATTTTGGGATTTGACCCAGCTACTTATTTTTTACAACAGGTTTAATTGACCAGGACCGGGAGTGCGCGCCTCACCCACCTTCTTTTTTGTAACATTTGAAGTACTCTACTCAGAAAGGGAATGATTGTGATAGTTTGGCATTGAGATGAGCGTTCTTAATTATTAAGGAGGGAGGGGGGTATTCCGAGGTTAGGAAATTATTGATGATATTAAGGAGAGTGTGAGGAGTTCTTTTTACAGTAACTTCCCAATTCAGTATGCAAAGATATAGGGCCTCATTCCGAGTTGGGCGGTAAGGGTTAACAGTCACCGGTAATGATGCCGGTGCCGGTAAACCCTTTCTGCCCAATTCCGAGTTCCCTTAGCGGGACCCGCAAAGGACGTGTGGTCAGACCATACGTCCTTAGCGGGTCCCGCTAAGGGGCCAGGGCGCTAATAACTGGCCCGCTATTTGCAGGCCTGTTATTAGCGCCTTCCCCATTCCCATTTGAGCCCCATAGGGGCTCAAATGGGAATGGGGAATGGTCTAGTGAATGGGGACTTACTGGGTCCTCCAAGGCCAGAATGACCCGGTAAGTGCCCATTCAGCCAGACCGGACCCGGATCCGGGTTTGGAGGCAGCCATGGCGCTAATAGCACCATGGCTACCTCCAAACTCGGAATGAGGCCCATTGTCCTCGGAGGTGGTGTCTTTGAGTGACGTAAAGATGTTAGCAAGGTCAGTGAGTGTGAAGTGCTGGAAATATGACCATGCAGGGGAGTCTCAGGATGTGGTCAAATGTCAATGACATTTCATTAAAAAAAATTGTGAAAACATATTTGAAGCTTAGACATCTCTGGATAGCTTGAACTTGAGATGTTTTAAATGATGTCAAGTATATTGATTTTAAATATGTCAAACATATAAATAGCTGACTTGTTCGTATGAACATGCAATGTGTGGGTATATAACAGGGGACTGCAACCTGTAAATCTGCAGATGTTTTGGGCTACAAATCTCATGATCCCTTAATATTGACTATGCTGGTTAGGACTGATGGTAGTTGCTGTCCAAAATAACTCAAACCCTTGGTATAGTAGTATGAGCGCTTACTCTAGTGCTTCACAGTAGATGCTACATTTAATGCTCACATGTTTTGTGGTGTCCAGATATTTATGGGAAAGGTTGGTTGTCCCTTCCTGATAGCAATGGGGATTCGTAAGAATGGAGCGATCTGCATCTGCTTGAAAGGTTTCTTCTCTTGTTTGCAACCAGCTATTTTGTAATCATCACACTCCACTAAATAGGGCATAGTTGAGTAGTTGATATGATATGATATGATATGATATGATATGGCATTTATAACACGCCTATACACAAGTGTTTCAAGGCACGATGAGGCAAAGGAGGGGTAACAAAGGAAGGAAAGAGATGCTGATCTTACTTGGCCAGTGAGATTGAGATCGCGCAAGTGCAGGGGAGAGGAGGGTGTAAAGGTGCCAGAGGAGACAGAGGGGGGCAGTGCGGTACATGGGATCAAACAATAACAAGAAGTGTGGCCAGCAGGTGGCAAGTGCAAGGCTAAGTGCAGACAGTGGGTGTCCAATAAGTGCAGGTAATGGGACTGTAGGGTTGTAGATACAGACCGAAGTGCATGGGATGCCAGGAGGCAGTGTGTGTGTGAAACTGGGTGGCCAGGGACCTGGGCCTGAAATCAGAGGCTAGCCAAGTGACCAGTACAGTATCAGACAGGAGATCAGCAGGAGAGAGGAAGAGAGAAGGCAGAAGCAAAGAGGAAGGTCTTGAAGTGCTTCTGGAACCAGAGATGGTTCTCCTCAAGTTTCAGAGAGGCAGGAAACCTGTTCCAGAGGGAGGCCCCAGGTGAAGAAAGAGATCTACCACCAACTCGTTTCTTGGAGAAATTACTGGAGGTGGTGGAGCGAAGAGCTTGAGGAGGAAGGTATTTACAAAGAGAGTTGAAGGTATTGAGGACCCAGGCCCCAGAAGGCCTTGTGGACAATGCAGAGGGTCTTGAACTCAATCCTTGCAGCCAGAGGGAGCCAATGAAGAGATTACAATGCTGGACAGATACAAATCCTGGACTTGAGGTCAAGGACAAGTCTTGCAGTCCTGTTCTGGATGAGTTGCAGAGGGTGGAGAGTAGAGGCAGGCAGATTTAGATAGAGGCTGTTACAATAGTCCAGTCTTGAGAGAACCAGGGCTCTGGAGATGGTGAGCTTCTGGGAGAAGGAGAGGAAAGGGAGAATACCTCTGAGGAGGTGTAGCTGGTAGTGTGACTTCTTAGAGACGTCAGAGATGTGAGAAGAGAAGGAGAGTGTGGAGTCAAAGGTGACCCTGAGGTTCTTAGTCTCACAGGTGAGAGCAGGAAGACTGCCAAGGGAGGCCGGCCAGAGAGTGACAGGAAAGAAGGGTGCAGGTATGCCAATGAGGAGAATTTCCATTTTAGTGGCATTAAGACAGAGATCATTCATGACAGACCACTCCTGTATAGCAGACAGACAGTCAGAGATGAGAGAGGGAGAAGAGGTGGCAGAGGGGAGCCTGAAAGCAAGCTTAGTATCATGCGCATAGCACTGAAAGTTGAAGCAGAGAGCAGCAATGCAGTGGGAGAGAGGTGCCAGGTATTGGTTTAAAAACCAGGGGGAGAGGTTAGACCTCTGGGGAACATCACAGGTAGAGAGTTAGATAAAGTAAAGGAAGGACCCAAGTTGGACCTGGGAGGGTTGGTGAAAGAGGAACAAGGTCAGCCAGGCCAGGGCCTGATCGGTGATAGACAGGTTATCATGGAGACGGTTGAGCAGGATGCCATGGTTGACTGTGGCAAAGGCAGAAGAGAAATCGAGTAAGATGAGGACAGAGGGGAGATTAGAATCAAGGTTAGAGAGCAGATCTTCACAGATGTTCAGGAGAGCACCGCCCGTGCTTCTGGCTGCACTGAAGCCAGACTGGTGGTCATGGAGACAACCAACAGATTCAGTATGAAGATTAAGCTGGGAGATTGCCAGCTTTTCCAGGAGTTTGCACAGGAAAAGAGTGATTGAGATCAGGAGATAGTTAGTCGAGCAGGAGGGGTCGGCATAGGGTTCCTTGAGAAGAGGGTGTAAAAGAGTGTGCTTCAGGGCGGAAGGGAAGGCTTCAGTGGTGAAGGAGCGGTTGCAGAAGTCAGCCAGGGCAGGAGCGAGAGTGTCAATGTTGTTCTTGATGGTTTTGGAAGAAAACTGAAGAGCCTGTTTTGATGAAACTTTCATAGATCAGACTTGTCTAGAAACCTCATCAGGAGAGAACAGAGGAAAGGAAGAGAAAGAGGGAGGAGAGGTGGCCCCAGGGGGGGCGGAGGTAGAGGAGAGAGTAGAGGGAGGAGGAGAAGAGGACGGCAGGGTGGACAGGATTTCCTGGGTTTTAGAGATGAAATGAGAAGCCAGAGCCATGCAGAAGGCCAGGGAGGAGACAATAGAAGTAGAGACTGCAGCAGGATTGTCCAGTTCCTTGCAGATTTTAAAGAGTTCAGCTGAGTTTTTAGATTCAAAGAGATGCAGGCCTGGATGTGGGCTCTCTTCTTAGTGCGGACAGAGAGACGGTATTGCCTTTGCAGCAGGTGGAAGGCCAGTTTGTCAGAGGATGCACAAGATGCCTGCCATTTCCTCTCAGCCACCCTACACTTGCATTTAAGGGTGACAAGGTTAGAGTCATACCAGGAGTTGCACTTGGCTTTGGGCTTCAAGCCGATCCTCATGACAGGGGCAAGAACATCTAAACTATTAGAGATATAAGAGTGGAGTATGGAGAGGGCTGTGTCAGGATGTGAATCAGCCAGAGGGGAGAGAAAGTGGCAGAGAAAGCCCCAACTGACACACACTTCATGGGTTGGATGACAGAGAAGGTAGGTTGCAGTGCTGGAGTTGGCTTGACCTGAGGGGTAGAGAGGGAGAGATGGGAGAGATGTGAGGAGAGGAGAGAGTGATCACTCCAGGAGAGAGGAGTGGTGAGAGGGATAGAGAGGGGGATAGAGAGGGGGAGGTCTGAGGAGATCAGAACATCCAGAGTGTGCCCTGCAGAGTGAGTCAGGGCAGAGGGCAGAATAGAAAGAGAGAGAGAGTTGCATAGGTCACAAAAAAGTCCAGAGGAGGAACATGAAGCATCGAGTTGGATGTTGATGTCTGCAAGGAGGAGGAGATGAGTGGTCGAGGCTAAGAGGGAGGAGGAGAAGTCCTCCCACTCAAAGAGGAAGGAGGTGATCTGACCAGGTGGCCGATAGATAGGAGCCACGGTAGTAGAGTGGCCAGGAGAGAGAGAAAGCATGCAGACAAGGCATTCAAAAGAGGAGTAGGCCTACATAGGAGTGACAGAGGCAGTGACAGAGGCAGGAATCTGGGACTCTGAGAAGATCAAGGCTACACCCCCTCTGTAACTTTTCGATCTGGGCACAGAGAGGATCTTTTATCCATCAGGGAGGAGAGTGTCAAAGCCTGTGACAGAGCTGGCCGTGAACCATGTCTCAGTGAGACTGAGGACATCAAGTTCAAGTTCTTCCATGAGGTGGCAGATGTCAGACGAGTGTTTGATGGCTGAGCTAGAGTTGAGAGTGGCAATATGGAGAAGGTTTCCAACCAAGTACAAATCAGAGGTACGCCCTGCAGAGGTCTAGAAGGAGCCAGAGGGAGGGCAGAAGATGAAGGAGGAGAGGTTCCAGGCAGCCAAAGAGGAGGCAGAGGGGGGAGGCAAGGAAGCCAAAGAAGGGAGAGAAGGGACAGCAGGAGAAGAAAGGACATTTATGAGGAGCAGGAAGTGTCTTCCTACCAGACTTAGTAAGGAGAGCAGGATAGTCGATAGAGAAGCAGTTTGAAAAGATAGGAGAAACAGAGAGCACCATAGAGTAGGTTGGGTAAAGAGGAGAGAGGAAGAGGGGTGGAGGGTAAAGGTAGGTGAGGAGACACTAGAGGAGGACACAAGGAGGGGTTCAAACAGATGAGACAGAATGGGACAAGACAAATAGTCAATGATTTAAATACAACTGTCTTTGTCGCGCCTTGATCCACTTGTGTATTGGTGCATTATAAATGCCATATCATATCAAGTGCAGAGGGATCATGCAGAGATCCATCAGAGCCTGTGTGCATGTATTTAATTTTTACACTCTTTATCTTGGCAAGCATATTATTAGACAATAATTTTCCACCTGAAAGCTACTTCAGAGACACCACATTTACTGACTACAGTCCCTTCATTCTTGTATGTAAACATTTCTATGAGTGCAATAAATAATAGGTCATTTAATCTCAATATTTGACTTGCATTTCCATTATTGGCGATCAGGCAGACCAAATCCAACATGATGTTCACCAGTCCATGATCCAACAGTCCAATTAGCAACTTGTCATGTCCATCAAGCAGCTGGCCACATTGTCTAGTTGGGAATAAGAGTGATCAGGCGAGATAACGATGAACAAGTGTCCCTGGGTAGAACTAATGCCAAATATCGAAGAGGCAATTATTTACTACTGTTTTGCTGACTCATTTGTCCTGAGGGTCAGCAATATCCTTAAGTATGGGAGAGGGTTCATGATTCTTCATGGATGCACTTATTATTTTTCTCTCTTGGAATAACAGATATCTTTTGCAAACTACACATTACAGATCAGTCCCACTCATAAACTCAGATTGAAACGTGTTTCTGAAACATTTGGACTCAGAATAGCTGATTGAACTGGACTACAGGGAATTCACCAATGGGATAATTTGCAATCTCATACACAGATTCCCAGCTGTGTTTTGGGTTTGGTTAAATAATTGGAACAGTTATGTTGTGCTGTTGCTCCTGTTGCTGAAAAGTCTTTTTAAAGAAATGAGTTCTGATGTATGTTTAAATCTATTGTTGACCTGTACTATTTTTCCTAACATTTCAAAGCTACGGTGTTCAACTCTGAAGGTCTGTGAGTGTGTTACTAATTTTACAGAGATATGTTTTGCTTGTGAGAGTACGAGTTTTGGTGCCTGGTATCACCTGTATTAATCATACTGACTGGGAACCTTTTCAGTTGAGGCTATATTTATGCCATTTTCTTAAGTGCATCACCATTTGATTGCTCTGATTACTTTTTAATACATTTCTGTGGATTGTATGTATTATATTATAATACATTGTGGAAATGTATTTTTAATGCGTGTGCAATGATTCTTTATGTAAACTAAATGCACAATAATTAAATAGATAAGTGCATCAGCATCTGATAGACTTAGGTGAAGATCACAGTTTATGGTGATGCATTGTATTGTTTATAATGGACCTTTGTATTGCTTTCTCAGCTGTTAGAGGCATATATTATTTATTGTGCTACGATTCATCATTTCAACCTTTCACATATATACTGACATTGTGAAAACCGTTAAGTTAAAAATAAACAAAAACACGGATTCACACAATGTAACACCTACACATTTGCATAAACGATTGTTAATTAACCTATTTCCATAAGTTTCATATTAAAATTCAATTCAGGTTTTTAAAACTATTTAAGGTCTAAAGTGCTGTGTGCATACTTTATCATGGCAATTGTCAACAAGGTGTTCTCACCTTCTAAAATGTGGAGCCACAATTTGGCGTAGGTCTGCGTCAAAGGGATATTAATAAAAGGAGAATATAACTGGGCCTTCAGGCCCGGACACGCCATTAGTAGGTGCTTTAAAGTTTCAACCTGTTGCGTTGACTTACAAAATCTGTAGCCATGTTTCTCAATATTTCGCTGTTGCCAAGAACCTATGACTTTCATAGCTGGCCGTAGGTTTAGTCTCTGCCTCAGGAAGGAAATACAATATATGCAACTAGGGAATTTCATTAGATATGGAAATATAGTGTCATATGATCTTTCTAGGCTCAGGGTGTGTCTATAAAATGTATCGTTTTTACATGTGTTATTTTCCTTACATGGCATAACAAATATGTTTTGAGTTAGTATCTCTTCAGGCTTTCCTACATATTTTCTTTTTTACCTTGCCTGGATTCTTCACCAAGTGCACACTTAGGGTTGCAATTTTCTATATCATCGAATCACAGTACTTAATACATTTGTTCAACACTTTGCATGAAACATTAGCCATACATTCATTCAAAATGCTACATATTCAATTCTGTGAAAGAGCCATTAAGTTTGCATATATGGAGAGTGATTTCCATTCAATTTGGTAGTTCAGAGAAGCAAAGCAGAGTTCAAATTGATGGGGATGGTCGTTGGCAAATTTAAGGCTGTTTTCCGTATGCTGCCCTCAGTTTATTTTTTACAGGCAGCATCGCGCTTACACGTTTCTGCACTACAAGTAAAATAATGTACTACCTTCCCCTTATAATATCTTAGCATTGGGAACATGGAGAAACGTCAATATCTGAGGTCAATCTTTATTAACTGAGTAGCATAACATGTTGGTAAATTAACAAAGTCCTTTGTACCTCTTTTAAAGCTATGATTACTCATAGTCACCCCAACATACCTTAGCAAAGAGACTTCTTCTAGCCTGTGTGATTCAAGATTCCACTTAAAGTTAATTTTTCAATTGCTAGGTTCTAAAGTAATGATTTTTGTTTTGGGGAAATTCACCTCCAGATCCAACTCTTTCAGATAAGACATTAGATTATGTAATGCTCTCTGCTAACCCACTGTGGTTGCACCCAACACAATAATGTCATCAGCATATACCAGAACCTGCATTTGAGTTTGTCTGAGTTTTGGAGGAAAGGAGTGTCCCTCTGCCAGCCTCTTGCCAAGATCCGAGATGTAACTGTCAAAGAATGCTGGCACAAGGACACAACCCTGTCTTAACCCTCGGGAGGTAGGACTCCCATTAGACATTTCACCCTTCATGTTTAGACAACATTTCATTTGGGTGTCTAAATGCAAGTGTTTGATCATGGAAATCCAATAGTTTGGCAGCCCAATAATTTTAATTCCCTACATAATTTACATAGATTGACCCTATTAAAAGCTTATGTAAGGTCAATTGAGGCCAAATAGAGTGGTCTGTTTTTATCTGTTGCTTCTTGTTGGAGGATGAATATAAGAACATTATTGAGAGAGATGCCCAACCCTTTTCTGAAACCAGATTGGAAAAGGTCCCTATTTGTAGAATACTTGAGCCAGGTTTTTCAAGATTAACATAGAGAAAATCTTGCTGGACGTACCCATTAAAGATTTGGGCTGATAGTTACCTGGAAGCTGCCTGAGACATAATTGATGACACGTCTAGTCTTTAACCTGCAACTTGAAAAGCATAAATGGTATGGTCTGAGTAAGACAAACATTTATTAGAATTCTCTGAAACATCAAAAATGCTCAATTGCCTTTCTGCAAACCAAACATCTTGGTTAAACTGAAGTAAATTCCCTAATGAAATTTCGAGGTAAGGAGATATTTTATTTGAGTGAGAGGCTATTAGTCAAATTGTGTGTCTAGGGCTCTGGTTTTGAATAGGATTTAAAACCAATTAAGTAAGATTTAGGCCATGTCAAGCAACATATTAGTGCACTGAGAGATAGGTTCCACTCTGTATTTATCTTAATCGTGTCAGCTTGCTACCATTAAACTGATGCTTATTCTAGTAATTCAGCACCTCTTGATAGTGATCTCCTTCAAATTCTTAGCAACTTGTAAACATTAAGATTGTACTGAATGATTATCTAGTGTGTTAGAAAACAGTGAGAATGGTTCCATTCATAATATTCAATGGCCATGGAAAATGGGTGGACTTCATTTCACAATATTACCCAAAAGCAATGGGGCCTTCACAGTTAAGACACAATTGGTGTGGTGCATGTATTACAATGGCCATGAGCCTTTGTGATTAAAGTTAGCGTGCCCATTTCTGAAACAATTTGCAATCTATCTAATTTAGTCTATGTCCTCTCTTCCCTAGGCAATGCCCTTGCCATAATGACGAACATAGGAAAAATGATTATAACCCATCATAACTGAAGAGTATAACAGTGCATTTGACACTATTTTGCTAGGTTATAATATGGAAATCAATATTGGAGCAAAAAGTGAAAATTGTCAGGAATAGCAGGATACAGGGATAATTAATATATGGCAACTCCTACAGTAAGAGGGGTGGTTTTGCACCTATACGTAGTGTTTCATTTAGTACACAAGGAATTAAATAACTACAATCTGCTTATGGTAGTTCACACACGATAAGATTTAGACCAACTAAGGTCCTATGAACAGTCAAAAGGCACTTCATTACTGTTCTAGCGAAAAGTAGAGTGTGTAGCCATGGCGTGCACATACCAACACGTAAGATAACTCATAGCGCTGACCACTGGAAGAGAACGTAGAAATACGTCTTGAAAAACCACGAGCAGCTATATTCATGCAGACTTTGTAATTTGTTCATGGAACGATGATCTAAATTTAACATCACGTGTGAAGGTTTCTTTCCAAGTAAGGGTTTTTGGCACTGTTGTGCCACAATAGCAACCACAGATTACTTTCTGGAAACATTTATGGTCAGTAATTTGCAGGATTATTGAGGTAGACCTCTGCTTTCTTGGGACACCATATTGCTGAGCAGTGTTAACCTGTGGGCAGCACACATTTAAATGTTCAAATATTTGCTGATATACTAAATCCATATTTCCAGGTGCTGGCCACTGCTTAAAAAAGATTGCATATTGCATTGGGTTTGCCCATAGAAAACAGTGGAACTGTCCTTGTAATAAGCACAAGCTAAGGAAGACAACTGGGAGAAGTGATATATTTTGGGTAACACATAAAGAGAAAGAAGACTATGTATGTTCATGTATAGAGAGAGAACACGCTTGTAAACCCCCTGATTAAAGCTGAAACTGAGCATCTAAAACCTTTGCCACTCCGAGGGTGAATGTATACCAATTGGTTATAGCTGCCATAGAGAGAGGCAGAAGTTACATTAACCCACTCTCCTCACTCACCCACACCCCTCACACACCCTCCTTCTTATTTGTTATGTCCACAAGAATTTCTTAAAACATAGCAATTTTGTGATAATTCTCTTTTAGGATTTCGTATTCATAAATACGAAATCCTATGTTTTACATTTGTTTGATGCAACTCTTAGCACTACAACTGTATTCTTTATCATCGCCGTCACATTGAATATATTTATTTCATCTGCTTAGGAATTACTGTAAATGTTGTGTATTCTTTAAATCTGCATACTTGTTTTAAATATTCTAATGTTAGTTTTGATTGCTGAAGACAGCCTTCAAGATGCTTCGCACGCAACAAATTCACATGAATAGCTAAACAAGGGAAGCATAGTGTAGTTCAATTCTGTGCAGGATTTTCCATTAATCTGCTTACTTCTGATCACGACAAGTGTTTGCACTGTTAGTTGGGCCATGGAGGGAATTTTCTATAATAAGAGCTTGAAGAAACTCATGAGTGGTTGTACCCATTGGCTAAAAATAGTTAAAGTGAAGATAGGCTGGTACGAATTTCAGAAAGCATTGTTAATTTCAGCTTGCATTACTTTGTGAATCATTATTATAGGGACTTAACAGATTCACATGATTAAGGACATTGTGTTCAATTATTTGAACCATCATTCAAATCAAGCAATGTAATACTTGCCTATCTTTACTCAAATCACAAAGGTTATAGAAATAGATGCCTGAACTATTGTCTTTGTCGATGTACTTGACCATCCTGTTAGCTCAAGTGGCGGTGGGAGGCAATGCCTTGGATTAGTCCACTCTGCCTGAATTCAAGATCATCATTTGTCCTGTATAACGCCTGCAGAGTCTCCCCATTGAGTGACTTTGGAACGTCTAAAGAGTTTGTCTTCCTGCCAATTTTTACTTTTCACATGTTAGTAACCTTTCAAATCAATGTAATTCAATGCTAAATTGTGTCCAAGCACATGATTGGAAAAACGTGACTGTTGCTTATCTTTATGTTCTATTGCAGGAGGAAAGGACCGGGCCATTTAGCAACCATGTATTTATTTATGGATTTATTTATATATATATATATATATATATATATATATATATATATATATATATATATATATATATATATATATATATATATATCTTGCAGAAAAAAGAGGAAAGAGTGAACCGCACTCTCCGTGTCCGATTAAATGGCCATAGTTAATGAAAGACAAAGAGCACAGCTCACAATAAAGGTATAGGTCTGAAAAAAGAGGTTCTTTAATATTTCATGATAAAAAAAACAAAAATAAAAAAATACGGCTGGAAGGCAGTAGCAAAAACAGAGGCAGGACGCCCGTGAGCGCGACCCACACACAACGCGTTTCACACTCAAGTGAGTGCTTGTATATATATATACACGAGGAGCAATGGTTTTTGATCACAAAAGAACGTACAATAGATATGAAATCAGATTTGACAGGAAGCAGGAAGCTTCTTACAATGGAGTGGGTTTTAGGGACATTCCGACTAAGTTGTGGATGGGAATAAATGGAGCAGTCACCGGGTACAATGCATGAGTGGACATGCATGGAATATGGACAACTAACATTGGACATTTTTAAGCGCATGAAGGTGCTACGGCCAGTTGGGCTTGGGATGTGACCATCATGGGTGAAGTGCTAGAGTGGAGGCAGAGGAAGTGAGGGACAGAGGCAGTCTAGAGGTGAAGGAAACATGTTAGCTAGCAGGCAGATGAGAGGTAGGTTAAGAGGGTAACTTGGAGGTAAGGAGGTAGGCTTCTAGTTTGGTTTCAACAAATCCATGTAGACTGTTTCTCAGATGTCTGAGGGAATAGAATTCCATTCAAGCGGATCAAGATTAGAGAAGGAACGGAAGCGAGAGGAAGCACAGGCAGGGTGAGGAGCCACAAGGGTACGTGAGAAGCCAGAGCAAAGATTATGAGAAGCATTGCAGAGATGGATGGAAGAGGATAAATACAGTGGTGCTTTACCTTGGATAAATTTGTGAGAAAGGAGAAGAAATGATATATATTAGAGAAGACACAAGTGGTTAAGAGATGCTTGGCTATGTTGAAAGGAAGGATCTGCCTGATTTTCCTAATATTTTGGATGTTGAGGCCAGCTGATGTTCCAGTTTTGGAGATGAAAGTAGAGAAGTTGTGAAAAGGGTCATAAATGACATGTAGGTTTCTAGCTGAAGTAGAGTAGGGGAGAGTGTCAGGTGGAAACTGAAAAGGCAGTGGAAGAGATGAGAGAGATTCTTGCAGGTAAGAAGAGCACCTCTGCTTTAGTAGAGTTTAACATTAGAGGGTGCAAAGACATCCAATATTAGATGGCAGAGAGATAGTTGGACATTTTGATAGAAAAATCAAAGGAGAGTTCAGGAAAAGAGAAGAAGATTTGGGTGTCGTCCAAGAGAGTTGCTATGAGAACCCAAACGTGAAGATTAGTGCCCTAAGAGCAGAGGTGTAGAGTGTAGAGAGGAGCGGACCCAAGATAGGGGCATGTAAAACACTAACAGTTAGAGGAGTGGGTTGAGAGGTTTTGTTGCTCGAGGAGACAGAGAATTGACAAAGTGAAAGGTAGGATTCAATCAAGCCAAGGGCTTGATCAACCATTTAGTAACTAGATTTGTGTTAGTGTGTCAGAGTCAGAAGATCCAATCTTTATACTGAAAATCTACCATTGTTTGTTTTCTTGTAGTAATCAACAAAGTTGAACAAACAAAGACCAGCAGCTATTATTGGAAAAGCGGTATCAGCAGTGAATTTATGTTAAATTATTATTTGTTGGGATCTTTTAACATTCTGCCTTATCGATCTCTTTTTGCTGTGCAGTTTCCAAGGTTACAAAGGTTGCGTGTTATTATTTCACAATTTCAATTTTTATTCATTTATTGGATATTTGTATGGTGCCTGTAAACAAGTGTTTCATGGAGCCACAAGACAAAAAGGGGCGGGGGCAATATAGAGGAGAAAAACAGCAATAATAATAGTCCAACTAGGTATTGTGACATTCGGATCATGCAAGTGCAGTGACAATAAGTGCAGGGGCAGGGGGCAGGTCAGAGAGGACAAGCTGGGTTAAAGGATGGGGGTGGAGGGGAGAAGTGCAGGAAGGCTGAAGCCCATGGTTTGAGCAAGTGTTGAGGGGAGCCCAGGTCGGCAGAGAGTTTGGGATGGAGGACCGAAAGACCCGAGCAGTGCAATATTTCGGGAGGGAGAGTTGGATGCAGTTGGGACGCAGACCCCAGAAAGCCTTGTGGATGATGCAGAGGGTGTTGAATTTGATCCTTGCACCCACATGGAGCCAGTGGTGAGATTCTAGGGCTGGAGAGATGTTTAATGGATATTGAGGCAATCTTTGAAATTTAAAGGGTGGAACGTGGTTTAACTCATTTGGCCTTACAGCCCAATGTAATGCGCGATAGAACCTCTTACATGCCTGTGATTGAGGTTATTGGTCCTTAGCTGAAATTCTTTAAATACAATTAAGTAATCATTACTGCCCAAAACCTTGGGCAACAAGGGCATTGGCATAGAGTTGCGAATTTGAGTAGTGTGGTTGTAAACCGGATTATAATGTTGTGCATCGGTCATTGCACAATGGACATGTGAACAGGAAAGCTATGCAAGTCTCCCAATATTGAGAAAGGTGCACTAAAATATGACCACCATGAGATTAATATGTGGGCTGCAGTGAAAACAAAGTTTATATTCCATAAGCATTCCATGTTGTGCCCTAATGCTAATGTATATCTTCATGTGGCACCTGTACAGATAAAATAAATACATACATAAACAAATAGACATGTGGCTTACACAGGGAGACACCTTTCTCCTTTTACTGTTTCAACATAGAGTCGACTTTCTCAGGTCACAGAGAGAACAACAATCCCAACTGTGTGATGTAAGAAGCTGGGGTGCAGTGATTGAGGGAGGGTCTCGATCACTAACAGCAGTCATAAAGGAGGAGGAGGCAACGGCCAGGAATTCTTGATGGGTGTGAATATGCCATCAGAACCTTGGAATTGTATACAAATATCACAATTTCTCCATGTTTGCAAGGATAATGATGGGCTTACCAGCTCCCAAAGATCAACATCGGTTGCTATTAACTGATCACAGCAAGTGTCCAAATTACCTTGGCTTCTATGTTATGCAATAATATATTCCTTTGATGTAGAAATAAATGGCTTAAGATGATTTAAGATAGAAAAGATGAAAGTCCAAGACAACCCTGCTGAAATACAAGCCTATGACCGTCATATTTACTGACTCATCTCCAATTGTCTGATGTTCAATTTAATGCAGACATTGGCTGATTCATGTGACCTAGGCACCCCACTAACTGCTGGGAAGAAGGTGAGTAATCTTGGACACTTCCTACCACTGAGGCTGAGCCCACATGGAGGAGGAAGGTTGTATGGTGCCCTACCCTATTGATCTAACTTACACACACCACGGAGAAGAGTTATCTATCTACTTGCAGAAACAGAGAACGTTTAGCCTATTCTTGGCACTCAGATCAGATGACCTCTAACACAAAACATTTGCAGAGATGTGTAGTATGTATTCCATGAGGTTCTGTATACATGTGCAATAATACGGCACACTATTAGCAGCAGGGCAGATTTCATCTGATGCAGAAAGGCACTTAAAGGATATTCTTGAGTGGGATAACAGCATAACTGTGTGCTAATCTGGTGTGTTTGTGTAGTGTTTGTGTAGCTTCTGAGCCTGTTTTTCTGTGCTGGGCTGTATCCAGAGGGTACAGTCTGTGGGGTGTAGTCCTTTGTTTGTGTCTGGCCTTTTCCCAATCCCACCCTCCCCCTCCAACCCACCCACTGCCCCAGATTGGTACATCTACCTGGTCATAACTGACCTTCCCAGGGCAGCCCTCTGCCCGGCAGCCCCTGTGGCTAAGGACCCCAAGGCAAAGGGCGGCTCCTACATTGGCAACTCCAAGACGTGCCTGCAGGTGTTCGGAGGGGAAGCCAGTGAGTCAACAGACACCAACAAAACTGTAAGTGTGGCATGGGTGGGGTGTAGAGCAATTACTCTACTCCATAAAGCCCCTACCACTCTACCTTACCTTTCCATAACCTATTCTGCCATAGACTTACACCATGCATACTTAGAGAAATGTGTGACCACCAGCTAAAATCTATTCATAGCGGGACTGTAAATATTGCATTGCATTACACACTAACTTACTTGCCAATGTTAACTAGTGCCACACCTAGAGAGAACTGTGAAGATTGGCCTGCATCACATCTAGATAGGATTGTGAATGTTAGCATGCGCCACACTTAGATGGAATGTTTAACTTTAGCCTGCATCACATCTAGATAGAAATGTGAATGTTACCATAAGCCACACTTAAATGAAACTATGAATGTTGCCAAGTGCCACACTTAGAGGGAATCGTCATCACTAGCCTGCCTCACATCTAGATAGGATATTGAAGATTAGCAGGTGCCACACTCTGATGGAATAGTGAATGATAGCAAGCATCACACCTAGACATACCTGCAAGGACAGCAATGCCAATTAACCAATCTACTAACAATTTCACCCCTCTGCATACACCTCTCAAACTCTAACCAAACACAACCACAAGCCTACAACACATCAATCCGCACAAACTTCACTACACTGCAACAACAAAATAAACCACACATAGACTCGCACAACAGCACACAACGACTACCGACTGTAAAACACGCCAAGCCCAGTCAACGGACCCACCAGACTGAAGCTGCCAACCGCACATCACTGCTCGCTTGCACTTTTCCTGCTTATTCCCACTAAGTCACCCCCTTCCCTTTTTCAGAGCCGCCAGAGCTCCAGAGGACCACTCCGGTGGTGAAAGTGTGTGGTACAAATATCCTTTAATATTAACATTAACATAACTGGTGGCTAAACTCCACACCTTTTGAGACTCTCACACCCGATGTAGCAAACTTATCAAAATGATGGAGTATAAGATTGCCTGTAAAGAGAAAACTCATAAGCAGTCCTTCTCCTGCCATGCCCTGACTATCAAGAACTCAATCCCGGCAGAGGTTCAAATGCCCCCACCATCCTCCAGTTCTACAAAATACTTAAAATGTGGCTCTTTCAACAATAACTACTCAACAAATACAAATCCCTCTCTGCCACCACTACCAGTACTGCGTTATTGCATTAAATGCAAGCTCAATGCTGGCAGCCTCCCTTTGTAAAGTGTGCCTCTGCTCTCGAGCTAGGTTTGCACTTTAAGCAATAAAGTAAAAAGAAAAATATGTTTTTTTTTCTCTATGGCAATTTCTGCTGTAGAGCTAACACTGGTAAAATTTCACTTGCACACATGGGCAACTTTTGAAATATGGCGCCAGTAGAGGACATTTAGTTTAGCATATAGGATCGACTATTTTGATTTTTTTTAGAATTACTATGATTAATTTCATGTAGGACAATATAACCTGCTTCAGCCTTATTAAGCTAAGCGCAAGCGCACTTAAACAAAATAGCAGGTATTTATGCACATGAAAAAGAATTACTTTGCAGAATTAAGGGCACGATGCGTCTGTGTTGGGCTGGCAATTTCCATCCCTGGGGCATTGAGGCATGCTAGGGTTGCTGTTTGCAAAGAAGGTAAAGAGTGCTTTGATGAAAGAAAACTGCAGATGGCACTCATTTTATATGCTGTCTTGTTTTTTTCCCGAGTAAAAGCAATGGAAATCCTTGACAAGTGGAGCAGATTTCTCGTTCAAATGAAGCCCTAAAGCTATTGCGGCTTAAAGACAAAAGAAAAATAATTCTACTGAAGATTGACAATGTAGTGTAATGCTTTAAAGTGCCAATTGATTTTCGTTTCAATTCCAGACCAGGGACAAGGGACCCATTAGATGTGTTGTATTTCAACGACATCAAATTAGCAAAGGAGCAAATAAAAATAATAAAAACGAATCGTCAGTTGGAAAACCAACAAAATGTATCTCAGACATTCCCACTAAAACCTATTCAAACATGAAAAAAAACAAGTATCCAAGGAGTCATGAGAACAGAATGTAGGTTGAAATATCTTTGAAATTGCCAGGTTTAAAAAAAGAATGTACATAAACGGATTTCAAGTAGCTTCAAATAGTCCTTTTAAAGAACACATGGCAAAATATTACTGGGGATAATAAACAGCCCTCCTCGCCCCCACCAAAGGCATTTGTGCCGCTTCTGCAAGCTGTATGTATGAGCATTGCCCTCTCATACAGTTCACTTTTTCATTGTACTTCGCGCAGAAAAGGGCAGATTAATGGTGCATTTATGTTGCTCCTTCTACGCCGTTAATAACCCATAACCAAGTATGTCTAATTGGAATATATTGTATATTATATGTACTATTGGCCCAATCCGGAATAATTGGTTAGAGATTTGGCTTAGTCAGAGAAAAAGGTTTCTTTTTTCAAAATGTAATTTACAACACAGTGAAATAAATACAATATTCATATGTGCTTTTCTTTTATTCTTCCATAACGTATTTAACTGGTGTATTAATGACAGACAATATTAAGTAATCAACAAGCAGAAGTGTTAGTTTGATTTGTAAAATACAACGTCTGGACTGACGCATATTTGTAGAACTTCCAGAATTTGACAAATAGTTCAGCTGTGTAATCAGGAAAGTCAAATATCTGAACTTTTTGATGACATTGGGCCTAATTACAAGGTTGGAGGTAGCCTTGCCGGTAAAACCAGCAAGGCTACCTCTAAACTTGCAAGAAGGTCCGTAATCGCCAATGGGCAATTACTGGGCTATTCCGGCTCCGCTGGACCCAGTAATTGCCCCTTTTGCGGCTGCCGGAATCGTGTGATCCCCATTCCCATTTGAGCCCCATATGGCTCAATGGGAATGGGGATGCCTGTAGCACCGGCACGGTTCATAATAGTGCCGGTGCTACAGGCATGCTGTGCTTGCGGGTGTTAGGCAGAATCATGTGCAGTACCTTTTGGGAACACTACACACAATTAAGACTACAAGTGTAAGTACAATTTCACCTTTGGTACAAGCCTGTACTACACAGTAAAGTGGTAGCGATGGCTGAGCAGCCAGACTCATCTCAAGAGTAAAGTGAGCAGTAAAACAAGTTACACAAAGGACCAACACTTACAGTGATTCAAAAAAACACTTACTGAAGGTATCTTGGTAAAAGAATATCCATTTATTTACACAGCCAGTTTGAAAACATTACACTAGCAAGAGCAGCTCAATATCACACACTAATAAAACACAAATACCCAACAGATAAGTAAATGAAAAAGTTTAGCTCCCCTGAAGTGTGAGCAAAATGGCACTTCAGATATTTTAAAAAGGGATAAAAAGACAAGGTTATAAGAATAGACAGCACAAATACTTACATAGGCAGGGCAAAGGGTTTCAGTAAACTGCAACCAACAATTCAGTTCATAGGCATGAGCCAAAGTCAATGGTTCAAAGTCTGTATATAGGATAGCACAGTTCTGATAGTAAACAGTTAAGTCTTTGCCACAGAGTTTAGAAGAATTTGGCTAGGCAAAAAGTTTGACGAATGTTTAGGGATGGACAAGTCTTTGAAGTTGAGAAAGTTTCCACAAACTTTCGCAATGTCCGAAAAGATTTCCGGACTGCGTTTGCACAGTACCTTTGTATTGAAGACAAGCTTCAGCTGAGGCAGTTGTTCCTGGCAGTTCGATCATATCTCATTGTTTCTGAGCTTCAGTCGTGGGGACAAGAAGGAGGACGTCAGGAGGTTTCTGCAATGCCCAGGGATGAGGCCAAAAGCTTAGCAAGACGTCGGTTTAAGGTGTGAGTACCTTAAAGTCCACAAGCTAGTTTCCTTCCCTCTGGCTATCCTGTTTTCAACAGCACTCTGATGAAAATTCGACCAGATGGGGACGGCTTCGAGGTGACTTGCGAGTTGGTTGTTCCCACCAAACTCAAAGGAAGAAGTTAACCTTGAAGGGCTTCTCTGTCGATGGAGTTTCAGGCAATTTGGACCTGCAGCACGGCTTCACCGGCGGTCAAGGAGTTGCAGCAGTCATCTTCCTTCAGCTCGTCTTCGGTTCTTTCATTCCAATGGTCGACTCTGCTTTCCAAGTCCCAGAGACATGCTTTTAAACAGTTTTCCCCCATTCATTACAGCCTGGCTGTCACACACACAGCAAGGTGGCTGTCCTAGCTGGACAGCCAGTCGGCCAATCACACCAGAGTGCATTCAGGTCTCATAGGAGACTAAGCACAGGGAGTTTCGGGCACCTCCCTCACATCCTGTCCACCCCAGCCACCCTGGTGCCAGAGGAGGGCTTCAGCACTGAAGGCTGCCAATGGCCAAAAAACAAAGGGACCAAACCTGGTTTGGCGCGCAGAGACAAACACAAGAAGGACCTTTCCTAAAAGAAACGGCGATAAAAGTCGACCAGAGTCTGTTTTTACAGATAGGTCTTGGGCGCAATATTGAAAAACATGGCTGACCTGATTTGTAGCTACCGTTGTTCGCGGTCGGGAAAAATCATGATAGCTTGATCTGAACCACTGCAACCAGCCATTTAAAGTAGGAAAGGGTAACATTTGACTGTTATATGAGTGTTTTGACTCAGTGGAAGCTAGGCTACCCCTCCAGCACTCTACAGGAAGATAGTGTGTGCTGGGTCAGTAAATTTAAAGGGACTAGTAAAGTCAATTTAACTTTACATGCTCTGAGAAGGTATTTAAACCTTGGGAAGTCTGAAAGACATCCCTGTGCCACTGCACTGAAGGTGCTGTGTGACACACAGAAAAAGATAATGCCCATGGAGTTGTTTTAAACCTCCATAACCAAAGAACACAAAAGTAAAACACACATCAAAATACATGGAAGAGTGGGGAAAAAAGGCTTCTTCCCGGGTAGAAAAATCAAATCCTATTAATCCAGCAAAGTTGCTGGGGGTATCAAAGGGTAAGGGAAATTAGCACATTTTGAGAATTCTCCCTAACAGCGGGTGCCTTTCTTTCCACCAGGTAAGACCTGGCGGAATGAAAGGCACCCGTGAGCACAACTCAGAGTTTGCCGGTCCGGATACAATGGTACCGGCAAGCTTACCGGTACCGTTATATCCGGACCGGCTATCTCATAATGATGCCCATTGTTTCCTTTTGGCTTTGCTTAGCCTGAGAACACATCTGAATAAGAAAACACCACTTGTTCCCACAGAAGATAGTGATGGGGAGAAGAATGCATACACCTCTCACCCCTACTCGCACAGCATCAGATGCTCACATGGCTAACCAAAAGTTTTAAGATCCTATCTGTACAGATTGGTCCTAGAAGAGAAGACACAGATGCTGATCCGGTGAACTTACGAGGAACAAACAGTGTTTTCAAGGCCCCTATACAGTAGTTTATGCCACCCTATTTGAGGTCTGTGTGAAGCAGTTGTGTTACTGCATTCACTTGTCTGATGTTCGGAAAACACCCAGTGTTGTTCTCTCAAAAAGGAAGCAGTTATTGAGTAATAGGAAAGTATACTTGGCAGCACTTGTTCTTATAATGCTACAATTAATCAGCCTTTGTATGGTGATGAAAAGTGTTGATTTTTCTGCATGTTTTACTGTTTTACTGTTTTTCTACCCCTCTGGAGGTTCAATGCTATAAGCGTTGTGTAATATATATGTTATGTTTCCTGCTGTCTTCTTTTTGAAGTTTCTATATTGTTTCTATATTGTTTCTTTGTGGTTACATTATATGGGTGTTGTATATAAACAGGGGTTTGGTAATAACACAGAGGTACATTTGGGAATTACATGAACAAGGAGAGAAACTGAGGCCGTGATAGAATATAGTAAGTGTAAAGGTGTGATCCTAGACATTGTTGCATATGTGCACCACCCCGAGATGTATAACATGTGGCATAATCATATGCACCAGGTGGGGAGGGCAAGGTCAAACGAGAGCTGCTATGTATGCTGTATGATACCTCATTTGAAGTGTGCAGCCAACTTGTTTATACCTCAGAAAATGGAGCTTCTCATAGTCCAATGTTTAGTACACCTGGCCCTGTGCAGATTATGAAGTATTTTCCAAAGGCACACAGTCCAAACAGTAATAATGGACAGAGATGATGAAGAGTGTGCCAAGAAGAAAGAACAAGCCTGTTGTAAAATAAGACCATTGCAGAAAATGGAAGGAACGTTATTTTCCAATGATAGTTGGGTCCTAGGAGTAGTGAACTGTGAAGTGGGGTTCTTACTGGGTTTCCCGGAGGATGTAGTGGCACATGTGAATCAGAACTATGGCAGGATATGGGGAAACAAGGTGCCAACATTGACATGGATAGAGTTAAGTGAGAAGACAGCAAAAGTGCAGATGCCAGTGGAGTATTCCTTTTGCTGCTGAGGAAATGGCACTATACCTGTAGGAACAAACATTAATTGCAATAAAACACTCTTCAACGCCGACCTAAGTGAAGGATCTATTGGGTGTGTGGACAATACACATACCTACACCTCCTGCCATCATGGAGGGGCGTCTGTTCTCTGACCACATTACACTTAGTGGTTCTGGTAGTTCCTGATGTCTATCTGACGGTCATCAATGTGCCGCCACAGGAAACAACTAAGCCCCCATCTAGCAAGTGAGCCCCCAGCGCACCAAGATTTAATTGCCAGAAAATATCCAATTAAGACTCATCTGATAAGTTGAAGGTGATCCCAGACCAGTACAAGTTGTTTACCAAGATGGAACCTTTTTCACCTCCCCTCCTGGTGCCAGGCATCCAGACTGCAGCAAATACCAAGTAGCTGCAGATCACTAGGTGGGAGATGCTTCTATTGTCAAATCAAACAGAGCAGGGTCTCAATTCCATTAAGATTGAATCTCGGGTTAAATTCCTCATGACCATCCAGAACAGATACATTATGGATTTTCTCACTGATACGGATGAGGCATGTGCAAGAGAATTGCCCTGTCTTGATCCATGTACAGCCCCACAAATGACGCAGACAACGGATCCTGGACCAAAGCGATAGGGGCCCTTCATAACTTCAGGATTGCCATGGATAAAGAAGAAGGAGTAAATGCTGATGACTGGTTTGATTCAATGTTCTTGTGGGCCCCGTCATGTTCTGGAAATAGCCGTAAAATGTTTGTTTCATATCGTGGCTTTTTTTACTTGTGAGTTTTTGCTCGTGCCAGATGATCCTAAGATCCTAAGTTGTAAGAAGACCCTGCCAAAGAGTGTGATTCTGATGGTGTCAATAACGATGAGTAGAGCTCCCCCTCTCAGAAAACAAGTGTACACTGAGACTGATAAATGGAATGGTGTTTTAAAACCAAGAATGGTGAGAGTAGAGCAGGATTTTCGACCACCGGGTACATTGACCTCCCTTCCACCTGACCCTGAGAATTACTGTGTTGACTTTGCAGGAGATGGTGGGTGTTGTTTTATGATGTGCACTCCAGAAGTATATGTCCGAGGATGGGGTTTTGCGCCATCTAGGGCATGGGTACCCCAGGATGATGACTATAGAAGAAAGGCAGCAGCAGCGTGAGTTAATGGAGTATTAACTAAAGGGGAGAATGTTGCGATGCACTTACAGTGTCCAAGCCAGGCAAAAAGGTTCAGACTGATAAAAACCTATTAGCACATAACACAGTGTGAGCAGGGTGAGTTTTGCACTGTAGAAGTTGCACATTTCACTTGTAATTAGTTTTGACACATATTAGATACCCACATGTAGCAACACAGGAGTGACAAATATATTAATCTTGTGGTTGCAGAGGTTATAGATAGGGCACAGTAATAGGCCCTGTGTTTAGTAGTTGTATACAAAGTTATGTTTTTCAGGGAGGTGCAAGAAAAGAGTCTAAGTAGGTGGAAGATGGAGTCATAAAGTTATTGTGTTAAGAGCGAGGCCAGCATGTTAACATGGTAGGCGTGCCGCTATAGTGGATTTTAAGGCCTAATACACAACAAACAGCATGTAGGTCCTGATGTGGAGCTGCATCTCCATTTATCTTAGCCCCAATAGAAATCCCTTTTCCATCCCCTAAGAGAGAAGCCAAGGTCAGAGGCATCAGCGGTGCACAGATAAACGCGAATTGGATCCAAACGCAGTTCCTGAAAATGGTGGGAATGGAATGTTAGCTGTGGGGAAGCAGGTCGGGATGCACCCTTTGAAGGAAATTAGGGCATGATGCCTATAGGCCAGGCAAATATTTGGCACACTACTGCCCTCACCCAAGGAGCGGTCATCCCCTTTGAATTACAAGTGCACACATAAACAAAAGCAAATAAAACCCTGAAATTCGAATTCAAGAGTGGTTCCCTGGTCACGGCATTACTGGGCACCTGGGTTTTGAAGGAGATAAGATGAGAGCCGTGTTTGGAACATTCCATGATTTGGGATAGGAGGAGCAGAAGTGATGACAATAAATTTAGTACAAGTTTGGGTGTCCAGCTTGTGTGCGCTGCGGCATCTGGTATAATAAGAAGGCCCATTGTCTTATCAAAGCAGAGTTGGCCTTGCTTTGAATGTGTCTGGATCGTAGGGGTGCACATCATGTGACAGTCATGATGTATTAGTGTATCAATATACTTATTGGCCAATCGCTTACATTGAGTTAACAGTGATGATGTAGTCGGCAATGTGAATAAGGGGAGGAGTTTTACATAAGGTGTGGCCAATTGGTTAGGGACTATAGGGGGCATTAGTATGTTCTATAGGTGGTAGCCAATGACAGTGGTGGGATAACATTGTAACCTATGTATGGTGATTTGTGGTCTTCCGCTATATAACCTGTAACTTCTTGGGGTGTGACAAACTCTGTGCCAATTTGGTTCTATCCGACCATCTGAGAATTAGTTGCACATAATAAACCTTGGTTTCCCTTGCAAAGTGGTGCAGTGATCATTTGGTCTCTTGGATTATTTTTATCGTATGGATTTTGGGTCATGTTTCTCTTTACAGCCGCCCACAATGGAGGGGTTGGCACAATCACCTGTCCCAGAGCCATCTGCTGCAGTGCTAACCAGCTTTAACAAGGCCTCCACCCAGATCTAGGCAGCTGATGTGGCCTTCTGGGCTGAGGTGCTTCCCCTGCTGATGGGTGCCTTGAAGCAGTAAGCTTTAATGCGTGATGCTTTACAAGCACCTTGCAAGATGCTTGTAAAGAATCATAAGTAGATGGGCCGCCTCTTGGAACAATTGGCAACAGCACATCTTCACAGTGGTCTATGTGGGATGGCCACTGCAATGGAGTCCTCCTCCACCTCCACCTCCTACTCATATTTGCCCCAGTCATCCTCCACTGAGGCCTCCATGCCGCCTACCAACATGGCCTCCTGTGCACCAGTCCCACCATTGCCCAGTCTGGATGTTACAGTGTCTCTGATGGATTTGAAAGTCTTTACGATGGCAAAGGAGGTGGTCGCTGAGCTTGCCCAGGACCCTACAGGTGAACAAACAGTGGAGGTACATCAGGAACTTTAGGGCAGTACAGGTGCTGTAATCCCCAACACAGATTGTCTTCGTGCCAGATGGAGTAACTGTGCAGCATGTGCAATATCAGGTGACAGCAAATGGTGACTGTGAGGAGAAAAATCCTGCAGGGTATTGGTAGTCGGAGGAAGCAATCAGGTAATGACATGAAGTGAGACAGTAGGCCTGACGGCATCCGCATGTTCTGGTGTTGGCCCAGGTAGAATACACGAGGCAGCAGGAGGTAGAGATATAGCAGGCATGAGATGCTGCAATTGCCATGGCCAGGCCCATGGTGGAGAAGAGGTTGGTGACGGGGCGGGCTGCCATCCTGTGTTAATCTTGCAATGCAGAGGAGGAAATGGAGTCTCAGATGAGGGAGGCTCTGCAAGCCCTCGAGGCAACAACGGAGGCCTGCCTGCAGGTGGCAGAGGTAGAGGGGGAATTGGCCTTAGTTGAGGCATTGTCGAACATCACAACAGACAACAGACCACTGCCGGCTGTACCTAGTTCTTTAGTTGTAGGTTTCATTTACTACTTATCATTTTATCCATGGACAATTGTTCCCCTACTCATTTTTTGCAAATATTTAGTTTTTTTATAAAAGTTAATATCAAGATTTGAACACACTGCTTGCTGTTCCTTTGTCCGTGTGCACATTTTGCTCAGCCATGTTCTCCAAGTGAGTATGTCCTATGACTGGCATGTGGGTTAGGGCCTCACACTGTGTGTCATGATTGTACTGTCATGTTGGCTGGGGGACATGTGTGCATGCACTGTGTGTGTGATGGACGTTGCATATGTGAGGAATTTGAGCATCCCCACAGGGAGAGTGCGCTCACCTGGGCTATTTGATTTTTTGTTTATTTTATTTAAAAGAATGAATGATGGGAGATCAACCCCCGGAAAACATGTGGGTCCATTCCTGCACATATTTTCCACACTCACAGTACAGCAGAAAAATAGTTATGTACTCTGGGAAGACACAGCTTACCAGTGCCACCCTCCCCTGTCATGTGTAGCTGACACCTGACAGCTATGGGTACATCAAAAACCTCTGGCCGTGGGCAGCCTGATTAGAATTTCAAGGCCCCATGGATTTGCATCCCCATTGTTACACCTTGTTGGTGGTGGCGAATACTGAAGAATGTTAATCAACAGGCCTCAGGGAAAGCCTAGGTGTTGGAAGTGACAATGGAGACCAGAGACCAACACCTCTTTCTAATGCAATGTATCAACTTGGTACTAAGACCCCTACTTGGTATGAAAGGGCAGTGAATGTTCAGTCTGGAACCACTCCTTTCAGAGCAGGGAAGTATGTGAATAGTAGGAGACAAAAGTCTGTCTGCAACCCCCTACTTCAAAGGAAGCCCATGTTGTGACTAAGCACCGCATAGGGCTCAGTTAATTAGGGACACACTTTGATGTACAGCAGACAGGAAGATGAGTGGGACTTAGAAGCATATGTTGTCATCCTCCCCCTGTCTGTTGCCAAGCGCTCTGATTCTGACCTGAAGCATCACTGAAGATTGTTGGTGGGGACACAGGATTGGTTCATTGAGGTAGGCTTTGCCTTCACGAATCACTGGGGCCCGTGTGGCTTTAAAAGAGGGCTGAACCCCTCACCGAACAGATCATCTGATGACTTTGCAAGGAGTAAGAAGAAGGACTCATTTGGACCTGAGCTGAAGGAATAGTCTACCTTATACCTTACGCCAGTGAAGGAAGGCAGGAGTTCCAAGTGGGAAGCAAGATCCCTCCCCTAAACATCTCCCACAGAACAGAGGGAGATACCGGACTCAGAAGACCCATCCAGCAGCTCCAGAACTTTTACCCAGACAGCACAGAGTGTGCCCTGCTAGGTTCTGACAGCAAGCGTTTTAGGTGAGAAGTGCCAGAGAGTCTCTGGACAAAGGACAATGCTGTTGCCTGCTAACACCCTCCTTAGTTTTTGGCTGTCCGCCTTGAAAGGACACAAGCCCCGTGAAGAAGCTAGGAGGAGTGCCACTCAAGCATCATTCATCGTCCATCTTTTTAATGACAATTTTGAGACAGTCGAGTCCTCAAACAGCATCCAGCTGCACCGCTGACTGTTGTCACACTGCAGTCACCAGAGCCGTTCGAGACACCTCGTCAGCATTCCAGATCCTCCAACCAGCACAGAGACAACGATCCTTGGCCCGAGCCATCATGCGAGACAGCCTGCAGATGTCTGTCCAGCCTCGCTTGCCAAACTGCCTGCCACCTGGTACCCGCAACTGTCTCCTGCCACTAACACTGCCTCACAGGCTGTGAAGCACCCTGGAACTGCCTCAACACTGTTGAGCCCCAAGAACTTTTTCAGCACCAGGTACATTGTGGTTATGCCGCCCTGGTACTTCTCGGATGGCCTCTAGAGACAGTTACGACCCTTTGCCCCATTGGTGTTGAAACCAAAAATTCTTGAACTATAAGACTAATTGCTCTACCAACTACCCTCCTGTCAGCATCCATAGTTCATCCCTTTCCTTTGTGAAACTGTCTGTCCTCTGTGTTCCTCTACAGTGTGGGTTGTAATTGTACTGTGCTAGAACTGTCGTAGTAATAATAAAGTAGATATTTGTATACAGCCTTGACTGGACAATCCCTTTTACCATTGGGTAATAATTGTGTTTTCGCTGTGTTGCAACTAACCAACGATCCGCAACCTTGCAGAGATAAGCCTGCCATTCCGTCCATGTTACCAAAATTGCACAATGACGTCTTATAATTCACTTGTATTCCAATCTGTTCAGATCCCTTCTGTTGTACTAGATGTGTGGGGTTGATTGATGGTTTAGAAACAGATATTCATCCCTGGACCACTAGTGCCCCGGAAGTTGATTCGTCACAGCCTCCATGTTCGATGAACATGGGTGGTCTATTGTAGATGCAGGGAGGTGGCATGCTTTCAGATTCACTTGTTTGACAGATTTGTCATGTACGTGTGTTGCTTGTCTACTTCCATGCTTTGCAGTACAGGCATGTTGGTCAATTGTGTGCATGGTTTGGTGTGGATGGGTATGTGCAACATGTATGCTGTGGTTGACTCTGTACTTCATTGGTGAATATGTTCATGGGTGTTTAGTGATGTTGTGTGTTGTTAGTGCTTGACATGGTGGTATCCGTTTCATTGACTTGGACATGTGGACATGTGTTTCACATCTAGGGGAGGGACCATCAGATAACTGAAGGTGGCAAGGACTGGTTGTCTGATGCCATTCCTTGTGCAGGGTGTTTGGTGTCGGTGTGTCTGTTTTGGTTGAGTGACTTTGTTTTGGTTTGTGTGTAATGATGTCAGGGGAGCCTTTTGGTAATGGGTGAGCTGTTTCATGATGGTGATTGGAGTCTCTCATTGGGGATGGACACTCACATATTCATTTCGTTTGCCACATGTTCCACATGGTTTAGATGTTTTTTTAATCTGGTGGCAGCTCATTCACCTCTGCCCATTCACTTCTGGAGGTTCAGTTCATTGTATGTTGAGTTACTTTCTTGTCTGCTGATGTTTAGGTGTTCTTGTGGTGCTTGTTTGTAAATGTGGATGTGCCCACACTTAATTGACAAGTGTGGCTATTGTAAATTGTGGGTGTTGAGGAGGGATACTGCTCACTGCGTATCAGTGGACTACACTCATCACTTCTACACTATGTCACATATACATCAGTGGCCAAAGTGTAGCTCGTGCAACAGTATGGTGTCCTGTTGATGTGCAGCTGAGTGTGGTCCAACAGGAAGTCACTCAAGAGGCTATGGTCCTGGATTCAACTGCAGCGCTCCCAGATGTTCATTTTGGAGGAGGATATCTGTCAGTTCTGCTTCATGGTTGACCCAAGCCAGTCGATATGAGGTAGGTTGGTGCTCCACAATGGACTCAGATATGGGCGGACTGGCGGGGAGCCTTGAGTTGGGGGTGGGCCAGAGGTCAGTGGGAGTACTGGGAGGAGGGCAGTTTGCAGGTGGTGTCTTAGGTTGAGATGTTGGGGCATAGGTCAGTGCGGTTACCGGGAGGAGGGTGGAATTGTGGGTGGTGCCTTGGTTGGTAGCTTGGGGCAGAGGTCAGTGGGCATGCTAGGAGGAGGGTGTTACTTGCAGGTGTTAGCTTTGGTTGGAGGCTTGAGGCATAGCTCAGTGGGGGTACTCGGAGGAGGGCTGATTTGCGGGTGCTGCTTTGGTTTAGAGGGACAAGGCGCAGTTTTGTTGTGGTTCACAGGTGCTGCTTTAAGTCAGGGGGACGAGGTACAATTTAGCTGGGGCATGCGGGTGCCTCTTTAAGTTAGGGGGATGAGGAGCTGTTTTACCCAGAAACCCAGTTGCTGCCCTGGTTTAGGGGGGTGAGGGGCTGTTTCACCGGAGTATGGGGTGCTGCTTTGAGTTAGGGGGATAAGCTGCGGTTTCACCGGTAGCACAGTTGCCGCTTTGGTGTAGGGGGACATGGCTCAGATTTGCTGTGGTTCATGGGTGCTGCTTTGGTTGAAGGGGACAAGGTGCAGTTTTGCCAGGCTTCAGAGGTGCTGCATTAAGTTACGAGGATGAGGTGCAGTTTTGCCGGGGCACGCAGGTGCTGCTTTGAATTAGGGGGGCGAGACACAGATTTGCTGCATTACGCAGGTGCTGCTTTGAGTTAGGGGCAAGGTGCAGTTTTGCTGGGGTACGCTAGTTCTGCTTTGAGTTAGAAGGTTGGTGCGTAGTTTCAAAGGGGTACTGGAATGAGGAATTGTGAGTCACAGGAGAGGCGTTGATGTAATGATGATTGCTTTAAAGTAATCCTTGGTTACTTTTTACATAGTTCCAGTGTAACATTTGTTTGACAGCGCAAACCTTTGCTTGCCATGGGGGTGTTTTGTGGGCATTCAGCGTGCAACTCATTATTCTTTGTGCAGCAGGGTTCTTTGTGCTTTTGATTCCATGAATCGGCTCCCTGCGTGATTCTTTTTGTCCGTGCATTGTTCTTTTTCATGCAAAGTAAGTAGCGCAGATTTAGCACTTTTTTCTAAATTAGGCAGTCACTCTGTAAGCTATGCATACTTGACCATAGACATGAATGCTATTCATGACTATCACTTAGGTTGAGCTATCTGTTTACCAAACTGCATCATATACGAGCAGCACTCTTTTAAATTATTCACTGCCATTTAGCTCTCTACCTTTGATGAGCTTACTCCATTACATTGCCAATTTAGTAATTTTAAATCATGAACATGTGTTGAATTGGAGTTGCAGTGGAAGACTATTCTTTACAAATGCAGTGTTGCTTGTTACAGTTCGTTCTAAAGAAGGCAGTGTCTCATTATTTTATTTTGATCATTTTTAGAATAATGTACATTTACGTAACAGTAAATATTGATTACTTCACATTGATGTAATTCTCCCCTATTTTACTATGATCAGGATTATTGAGAACAGAAGAAAACAGTGGGGGTCATTACGACCTTGCCGGTCTGGTAACAACGCTGTTACTGGACAGGCAGAGTACAAGTTTGCAAGCCGCATGCCCATTTACTAATCTATCCCAACACTAATGTTCAAGGCAGCTCAGTTCATGGCTCGTTGATGCAGAACTAGGGTGCTAGCCGTCTCATTTGATGAAATGGTACCAGCACAGGCTGTGCAATGTGCTTCGCAAAATGGAATAAACATGAAGAATTAAACTTATTTGGTGGTGAATACGTGATAAGGTGTGAGCTGTGGAATGTGAAATCCGTTTTGCTCAAAGTAGCTCAATTGCTAAACGAGCACAGAGAAATGTAACTCTTTTTCATCTGTTTTCTTTTTATCAGTCTGTCAGGTACCAGACTCTTATTGGTCAAATAGATGTTCCATTTGTGTGGTTTTGTGTTTGTTGTTTGTCCTTGGTGTGGTTTGATTGTAATGTGAGGTGTGTGGGTGTTTGTTCTGTCCTCTCTCCAACTTGGCTTAAGATGCCAATAACATTTGAATGATTCAGGAGTTTGTGATTGATGATTTTATTGCAATAGATTTTGAAATTGACTTTCATGTCTACTGTAGCTGTAGACTCCAAATATAACAGGGACATGACGAGTGCCACGAAAAAGAGTCCCTGATATTACAACATCTAAATAGAGAATCAAGGCACTTTCTGTGTAATCTCACAACAGGAGAATATTATAATGGTATGATGGTATTACAATGGTAGTAGTACTCAATAATGTGGCAAAAACTCTTTTAGGGCTGGTCTATATGCAAGAAGAGATCGTAGAATTGTAGATGCAATGTTATTATGAAGTTTATTACATCTTCACAAAAAGATATTTCGTTTTTATATTTAGATTATTGTTACACTTCAAAATCTAGAGGGGTGGGCATATGGTTCAGGAAATGATTGGATGTTGTAATAGAAAGAGTAGCTATGGATGATGAAGGGCGAATCATTCTAGCAGATGTGTGACACAAAGTAAAACAAATTACAATAGGGTCCGTCCATGGTCCGTGTTCTGTGAGGGGCACCTTTTCTAAAGTTTTGACATCTTTGTTACGAGATATGCATGGTGGTGATTTCAATTGCGTACTGAACCACAAAGTAGACCGGTCTGCATGATGTAGATATACTGGCTTGGATGCGAGTAGAGAGTTTCAGAATTTCATTCGAGGGTCTGACTTGGTGGAAATCTGAAGGCATTTACACCCCGGGAAAAGGAATATTCATTTTATTTGCCAGTGCATGACTATTACTTGAGGATTGATTATTTTTTAAATTCTGGAAAACTGATTGAAAATACTGTTAGTGTAAACATATGGGAATGGGAACTATCAGATCAATCTATGATTGATTGAATCTGGCACCTAAAAATATTCATATTGAATGATAGATCTTGAAAAACCTGGGGAACTTCATTACATTTTTCTTTGAAGAAAATAGGGGGTCTATCGATGCTTTGATGATTTAGGGCAGTTTTCAAGCTGCCATTCGCAGTGAGCTGATCAACTGGACATTTTGCTCTAGGAAGTCAGTGTAGAAGACTTGAAATGGATGGAAAGCAAACTTGGGAAATTAGAACGATGATATGAGTTGACAAGGTGCAAGGAGGACACATTGAAGAAGGACAGGGCTAAGGAGACTTTGAAATGTGAAATAGATCAGCAGGTGGAGAACGGAATGTTCTTCATGAAGCAGAAATACTGGGAACAAGGAGATCGGGGTGGATGACTTTTGGTGAATAAATTGGAGGGTTTAGTACAGAGATTGTATATCCAAAAGGTCAAAAATTAGGGTGAACTAGTAGTGAAAACATCAGACATTTGTGAAAGTTATCAGTCCTTTTATGTGCCTTTGAATACAGAGGAGTTTTATCTCCACCAAGATTTGATTTAGACATTGTGGGGACGATTCATGGAATAAATGTGGGCAGAAAATCTTGGCGCAAGCAGGCGCAAGCTGGCGCAAGCATGAAAAAGCAGGCGATTCATGGAAGGCCCTGCGCGTGTTTTCCTCTGGATGTGCGCCAAATCTGTGCGTGGCGCACACGGGCGCATACATCATTGCAACATCCAGAATGCCGTGCGCGAGGCACACAGCGAAAGCGCACAACGTTAGCGCACACACCAAAAAGGGGGCGGAACACGGGGCGTAACGCACGGAATGGGGAACAACGCGTGAACATAAGGGCGTAACTGGGGATGTACTGCTGGGAAGTACACGGAACGCCCACATGCAGGTGAACCACACGTATTCATGGAATTGAATAGGGCAAACCCGCACATGGCCAAAAACACACACAGGCCTAAACACGTCCGCCACACAAAGGCAGGCGGCAGCGTCCCTGCACATTACAAAAGTGTGCGAAAACAAAAAACACGTATATACAGCTACGATGAATGTCCCATTCAGTGGCCCCCTAGGATAAATGACGTGTCACGCAACGCACAGGCATCCCCGAAAAGCAAGAAAAAGAGATAAGTGACCCCTGTTGCCTACGTGCATTTAAAAAAACACACACAGTACGCTGTGGCAGCCAGGAGCCCCAAAAATATGTACGCGCTCAACACGCAGGCTAGTATGGCCTTGAAAAAAGGGGTATGCGACAAACATGGACACCCCCAGTTTGAAAAATAGCGCGTGCGACTCACTGTCTGCCTTGCGTGTAGAAGAAGAACGCCCACCCGCTGTGAAGTAATCGCGTGTGAACCCCAAAGCCTGGAAAACACACGCACTGCTTTCAACGAAAAGCACGCACAGAGCGATGGAAACCCACATGGGACCTTCAACCCGTGCCTGGGAAACGCCTGCGCGTGTTACGTCACATACGCGCTTACACGCTGAGGGCCTTTCCTTGAATTACGCACTGACATGCACTTTTTTCACGTGCCAAATCACTCCGTATCAAGCTGGCCACGCGACAACACACGGAAGACCACGCACCTGCCCTAAGGCCATTTTCCTGCCCCCCAGAGCCCCGAGCACGGTCCCACCTGCCATCTGCTGCTGCCTGCCTGCAAAACACGTGCCCTGCTATTTGGTGCCTGCACGTCAGCCATCTGCAGGGGTCCAGTTGCTGTGACCACCCCTGCTGGAACAAAAGACTCCCGACTGGTATTCCATCGCTCCACAGCCAAGCCCCAGGACGCAGTTGCCGACCCACACCTGCCTCGGGGGTCGCCATGTCGGGGCAAACACCATCTGAGACCACTGGCGACCCCCAGCCAGAGAAGCAGAGGGCTACCAGCTTCAGTGATGAGGAAGTTGGTATCCTGGTGGAGCAAGTTCTGGGGCATTATGATGCCCTCTTCACACCATCGTGCACTGACAAGGAAGGATGGGAGAGGATCTGGGAGGACGTAGTGGTTGCCATCAACGCGGAGGGGGTGGCAACCCGCGACATCAAACACATCTGGATGCGCTGGGAGGACTTCAGGTCCAGGACCCTCAGCAAGGCCCGGCAGCTCTTGAAGGCAGAGGATGCAGAGGGGTGCCGGGTCAGCCTGACCAACATCCAGACGAGGGTCCTGGAATGCATAAGCCCAGCGCTCCACGTCCAGATCCTTCAGAGGCAAACCCGTCTGGAGTTGAGCGGTAAGTGGCCATGCATTGCTGTGTGAAACAGGGCATGTTGCAGTGTGCTGGTAGACAGATACTTGCCTATATGTGTGACATAGGCCAGGTAAGGATGTGTGTGTGCAGGGACATCATGGTGCTGCATGTGAGACCAGTCATGCGTGAACCACATGGATGGTGCATGTGTTACAATGCAACATGGGGAGCATCATGCGGAATGCACACGTGAGTGCATGCCTGCCTCTGTTCTTGGACATGGATGGGGTGTGAGAGATGGGTGCTGCTGTCATGGACATGTATGGTGTACATGTCTGTGTGTCTGAGTAGCGTGTGTGTGACTTTGAAACGCCATGGATGCATGACACATGTCCGTGACAATGTGTTGATTCAGTGATGCAGTCTAGACATCCTTGTATCCACTGTGTCTGTGGTGTACGAGGCCAGATGCATGAGCCTCTGGTGATGTGTGTGCATGGGATCAGTATGACCCATGATGCATGTGAGTTTGAAGACAACACTTATGTCAATAGAGGCCCTTGTACATGGATGCTAATGTTGATTGCATGCGCTGTGCCTGTTTCTGCATGTGTGTTGCCTGCATTGACCCATGTGTTGTGGAGGGACAGGATGGAAGTGATGTTTGACAGTACCAATCATGTGCTATTGCTTCCTGTCTAGGGGACTATTGTACAGTACCCTGATGCTTGTGTTCTATGTCTCCCCCTATGCAGCGTCAAGTGAAGAAGAGGGCAGAGACGGCGCTGTGGAGCAAAGCGGCGGGGATGCCTCCACTGGCCGGTGACGCAAGGCCCAGCCACCCTCCCAGGAATTACCATCATCCGGGAGCGAGGGGACTGGTACCGCGTCTGCCACTACGGCTGCAGCGGAAGGGCCGGGTGAGCCCCCACAGGGGCTTGCGATGGCAGAAGACGGTGCAGAACCATCCAGGTTGGTGGTCTACACAGAGGAGGAGGAGGCCGCTACTGAGCCGCACATGGGGCCTGGTGCATGTGGTACCACTGGTGCAAGTGGTGCAGTCCAGGGCCAGGGGCAGTAGGCAGCACAGCTCACTGCGGAGGGGCCTGTGCATGTCACTGTCCCTGACCCTGTGACTGCACCACCATGCACCAGCAGGAATGCCCCGTCCCAGGCCCATCCGCAGGTAGGGGGGAGGCCCACGTCATCTGGCACTCCACTACCTGCGGACGAGGAGACCCATGACCATATGGGGTCCGTCCTGATTGGTGCTGCATTGCGCCCGCGTGACATTCGTGATGACGTGCGTGCTTCCTGGGGGGACCACGCATGCAATCACGAAGAGCTGCATGGCAACGTGGCACAGTTGGGAGGGGCCCTGGTCGCGCCAGTCGTTCTCCCTGCCGTCTTCCGGCCCAGATTTCACCAGGGCCCCCTGTGGACCTGGCCCGACCAATGCAGCCAGCGTGGTGGAGATCACATCCCTGCCACAGTCAGGAGTCAGAGGTCCAGCAGGGGTGGACACCCCACCAACTGGAGACCAGCAGATGGAGGATGTGCCAGCATCATCGGGCAGGGCACGTGGACAGCAGCAACAGGCTCAAGGTGGGAGCGATGATGGCTTGGGGCCATCAACATCAGAGGGGCAGGCATCGGCCGGAGGGCAGGAGGACCCTGGAATGGGAGTGTCTTCAATGTGGCAGCGGTTGGGCCAGTGGATAGATGCGGAGCGGTGGCAGGCAGAAGAGGCACGGCTCACCATGGTCAGGGTGGAGTTCTCCATGCGCAGGGTGTTGAGGTGGGCTGAGTGCCTCGAGGCAACTCACAGGGAGTTGGAACAGGCCATGACTGCATCCCTGCGAGACCTCTGAGCCAGGGGAGAGGCCCGCCTCCGGGACATCGACATGGAGTTCGATGATGCCCTGGCCCGGGACATCACAGAGTGAGCCGTAGGACTTGCCCGCTACCATTGTGTATAGTTAATTAGTGTTAGGTTTCCTTTCTGTTTTTATTTATTTTGGGGCGCTTGGACAATGCCCCACCTTTTTGTATATAGTTGTTCATTAGGTAGGATTTTTTGTAGGTTTCCTTTCTATGGTTGGGCTCATGGACCCTGGATTTGTACTTTGTATATAGTTCAACACTGGATTTCACTTCTTTTTTTTTTTGTTCCATGGATCAACGGTTTTGTCTTATTTTTGCACTTTGGATTTGTTTTGACGGACAGACACTTTGGACGCATGTGCTTTTGGATTGATTTGGATTCTGCTTTCACACATTTTTATTTGATATTTTGGACATGCAGCTTTTTATTAATTAATTCCATTATTGTGTGTTTCATTTCATTCCCTTGCGTTTGTGTTTAATACATTTTTATTTCATACTTCAATGTTTGGTATTCTCTCTTTGGTTTCATGCATGTCATGATATGTGTTTTCTCAATCACATGCACCCATTGTGTGTGTGTGACGGAAATGTGTTGATGTGCATACTTGCCATTTGGGATGTATCATGTGATGGGGATTTCAATGTGGGGTGGATGTAATACTTGGTTGTGTGTTTGGACTGGGGTGGTGCGGGGTATGATTTGGGTGGCCATAAGGCCCATGATTGTGGATCGTGATGACGTGTTGGGGGGGCATGAGTTGGGGCCTGCTGGCAGGTGCCTGTCACTGCTGGTTGTGTGGGTGGTGGGGGGACATGAGTCGGGGCCTGCTTGCAGGTGCCTGTCACTGCTCTGGGGGTACATGATTTGGGGCCTGCTGGCAGGTGCCTGTAACTGCTGTGTGGATGAGTGGGTGGGGGTCATGAGTCGGGGCCTGCTGGCAGGTGCCTGTCACTGCTTGGTGGGTGGGGGGGCAGGGACATGAGTCGGGGCCTGCTGACAGGTGCCTGTCACTGCTTTTGGGTGGGGCGACATGAGTGGGGCCTGCTGGCAGGTGCCTGTCACTGCTGGGTGGGTGAGTGGGTGGGGGGTCATGAGTCGGGGCCAGCTGGCAGGTGCCTGTCAGTGCTGGGTGGGTGAGTGAGTGGGGGGCCATGAGTCGGGGCCTGCTGGCAGGTGCCTGTCACTGCTTTTGGGTGGGGGGACATGAGTCGGGCCTGCTGGCAGGTGCCTGTCACTGCTGGGTGGGTGAGTGGGTGGGGGGTCACAAATCAGGGCCTGCTGGCAGGTGCCTGTCACTGCTGGGTGGGTCGGGGTGCAGGGACATGAGTCGGGGCCTGCTGGCAGGTGGCTGTCACTGCTGGGTGGGTGAGTGGGTGGGGGGGTCATGAGTTGGAGCCTGCTGGCAGGTACCTGTCACTGCTGGGTGGGTGGGGGTGCAGGGACATGAGTCGGGGCCAGCTGACAGGTGCCTGTCACTACTTTTGGGTGAGGGGACATGAGTCAGGGCCTGCTGGCAGGTGCCTGTCACTGCTGGGTGGGTGAGTGGGTGGGGGGTCATGAGTCGGGGCCTGCTGGCAGGTGCCTGTCACTGCTGGGTGGGTCGGGGTGGAGGGACATGAGTTGGGGCCTGCTGGCAGGTACCTGTCACTGCTGGGTGGGTGGGTGGGTGGGGGGACATGCGTCGGGGTCTGCTGGCAGGTACCTGTCACTGCTGGGTGGGTGGGGGTACAGGGGGACATGTGTCGGTGCTCACTTGTGCATGGTGACATGTGGGCTGGCTGGGGGGCATGAACAGGGTGGATGGGCTGCCTGCGGGGCATGGCCAGGTGTGCAGGGTAGTCCTCTGTGTTGTGGTCTGCCTGCAGGGCCTGGGGAGGGGGAGAGGGCACACCTGGGAGGACACACAATGCCAATTTGCATTGGAGCACCCCAGGAATACACGTACCCCTCAGAAAATGCGTGTAAAACTCCCTGCGTACCCCTCAGAATACACGTACCCCTCCCGCGGCAGTGGAAATGCATGTAAAACTCCCCACGCACCCCTCCGAATACACGTACCCCTCCCACGGCAGCAAAAACGCATGTAAAACTCCCCGTGCACCCCTCAGAATACACGTACCCCGCTCGCACTAGGCCTATCGCCTGTGATACTTCACGTGCAGCCCCGAAATACAGGTACCCTGCTCGCACATGGCCTATCGCATGTAAGACGTCCCGCGCACCTCTCTGAATACACATACCCCGCTCGGCAAAAGCCTATCGCATGTAAAACGTCCCGCGCAGCCCCAGAATACACGTACCGCCACTTCGCACAAGGCCTATCGCGTGTAAAACATCCCGCGCACCCCCAGAATACACGTACCCCACTCGCACAAGGCCTATCGCATGTGATACTTCACGCGCACCCCCAAATACACGCAGGCACCCCATCCACCCTGGGCATGCCCGACAGGCAGCCCACACCACTACACTATTTGCCTGCGCAAGCGGGGTACGTGTATTCAGAGGGGTGCTCGGGGAGATTTACACACGTTTTCACTGCCGCGGGAGGGGTACGCGTGCGCAGGAATTCTTACACGCGATTTCTTGTTTGGGGGTCTGTATGCTGGTCGACTGGCCATTGCACCATGTACAGGATTTGTGCACTGGTCATGGCGCACTGGGCATTGGGGGCGTAACTGGCGCTGCTGCAGGGTCGCTGCGCCACTCTGCGCCATGGCTGCTTATGGATGTTGAAATCCATGAATACGCTGTGCGCTGAAATGGGTTTTGGCGCACGCGGCTGGCACAGTCTGCCGCACGCGCACACTGTGCGCCGAATTCTATGAATTACCCCCTGTGTGTCCAAGCTTGTCGGAGGAGGGTACAGTTTAACATTGGTAAATCTCAGGCATGGATGAGTTGACTATAGAATTGTATAAATCTTTTAATTCTCAGTTAGCGCCATCATTGAGTGAGCTGCGTAATTGCTTTATACTGGATGGGGTACGTTGCCCATCCATGAGGGAAGTGATGGTTAGCTTGTTAACTAAACCGGGCAGAGATCATACCAAATGCAGTAATTACCGACCAATTTCATTATTTAATGTAGATGTTAAACTGTTTACTAGGACTCTGATTAACAGATTAGACAGATATATGGGTGACCTACTTGACCAATCACAGGTTGGGTTCATGAGGCAGAGATACAGCTATGTTAACAACAGGGCAATTATAGATATTTTGGGGTTCTCGGAAATTAAGTGGAAAGCACATTGTTAGTTTGTATTGTCGCAGAAAAAGCTTTTGATTGTATAAAATGCAAGTTCTTGGATTTCACACTGCTTCGGATGGGATTCGGGGCTGCTTTTATGAGAGTGATTGGCGGTTTACATTTGGCTATTACCACAAGAATGTGGGTAAATGTAGAACTTTCAACCGCCTTACCTTTATCTAGGGGTACCAAACAAGGGTGTTGGTTGTCGACTTTTCTCTTCAATTTGGCCTTAAAACCTTTAGTGGTTTATATTAGGGAGGAACTGGGGGTTCAGGGCTTACTGGTAGGAGATAAATAAATTAAATTAAAGTTATTTTCTACGTGGATGATATGACTGTGATTCTGGACAATCCAAATTAGGGCGGAATATTGTTGAAAGGCATGTTTGAAGATGTAGACCATCTGTCAGGCCATAATATCAATTGGGAGAAATCAGTAGTTTTTCTGGCTAAAGCTTCTTTCCCATGAGAGGGGTTGGCTTAGTGGAATTGTCAGTGGGGAGAGGGGGGGACTTGATTGTGAAATACGTGGGGGAACATCTTGTTTGACATTTGAAGATGATGTCAAATTTAATGTTACAAAATTCATTGAGGTGCTCCAGCTCGATGTACGTTAATGGGATCAACTGACTTTGAATATTTGGGCAAGAGTAAATGCCATTAAGATGGTACTTCTGCCGAATGCTCTCTATATCATTTAATCTCTCCTGCTTAAATGTCCCAAAAAATTGCTTAGAAGTATTGACAATGTTTTTTAGGGGTTTCTGTGGGGTGTGGGGATAAAACCAAGATTACTACAATACATTATGGGGCGCAGTGCACGAGAGGGTAATCCGAGGAAATTAATGGAAAAAAAAAATTGGCAGAAAACACGGAAAAGGTGTTGTAAAACACATGAATTCCAAAAATGTTGATTAAGAGGAGCAGGGGATGTAGTGGTGTCCCTCACCCCCCTTGATCAACATTCTGTGACTTCAGGCAGCGAGGGGGTGTCCCATAAAAAGGAAAGGGGGGACAAGCAAACTTTTAAAAAAAATGTAAAAAGGGAAATTACCCTGCAGTGCCAGTTCCTTTCCATGTGCGTGAGGGGAACCAGCGTTGCAGGGGGATGGCGGAGGCGGTGGTACATTTTGCTATGTGCCGCCAGAAGGTAAGTAAGGGATGGTCTGAAATGTCAGTGGGAGACAAAATCAAAAGTTGTTTTCGAAAAAATAACTTTTGTTTTTTTCTTGGATTTGATCAATTCATGGTGATCCTACGAGAGGGTGGCTTTGGTTACCCTATCCTTGAGAATTACCATAGAGGATTTCTTTTGAAAAAATCAGCTTTTCATTTTGTGGAGAGGCGAGCTTCTGAGCCACTATAGATGTCAATAGAGAGAGACAGGTTTCGCCATATTGTTTGAATGGTTTACATTCCAAAGGAAAAATGCCTAATTTAGCTACCAAGTTACCATCTACTGAGGCTACTGGGATTGTATTCATATCATGGATTAGATTGTTGGTATGGCCAGAATTTACAAATAGACTATGGGGCTTCAATCTGGCATAATCCTGGCTTGCAAATACGGAAAAAGACTTTTGGCCTCATTACCCGGTAGGCGGTGAGCCATGGCGCTATTAGCGCCATGGCTCATGCCGGTAAAATACCGGCACCGCCTTGGCGGAAAGGGGATTTACCGCCCCATTCCAATGTTGGAGGGGGCGGTAAATCCCCTTTCCGCCATTGCCCTTCCCCATTCCCATTTCTGCCCCATAGGGCTCTATGGGAATGGGGAAGGCGCTAATTACGGCACCGCAATTTTGCGGTGCCGTAATTATCTCTGAGGTCCATTAGCGGGTTGGATTTTAACGCCTGCAAAAAGCAGGCGTTAAATCCCCCAACCCGCAAAGGGACCTCGTAGTAAGGCGGTAGGGATTTACCGGTACCGGTATTTTACCGGTACCGGTAAATCCCTACCGCCATCCGTGTAATGAGGCCCTTTGTATTGGCGCAGTTGGATTACGAGAGGGATTTTAAATATTGGGGAGGATTGGCAAGATGGTAGGATGGTGCCCTTTGCTTCTCTTATTTGAAACCTTGACCTAGGCAAAAGGATGTTCAGGTGTTATACTGATTTAGAGGCTCTATCATTAGAAAGTCAGGGGATGTTGGATGCTCCAGTGAGAATTTAACCAGTGGTGTGTGATTTTTGTTGATGCTGCACCAGGTATGGTTTCTACCTTCCTTAAAAAGATGCCAATGGAGGGTTCATATGTAGCTTCTTGGGAAACATTGAGGGGGACATGGATTAAGGAGTTAAGAAGCGATATTTCTGCCAAGGAACGGTAGGGTTTGCTGAGGGTGGGTGGTAGGTCAAAGATGGATTTGAGTTCACGTTATACTCACCAGAGAATATAGGTGAGCAAGATAGTGAGACATGTTGGGGTTGTGGTCAGAGAAGAGACACCCTATTGCACATGTTATGGGACTGCCCGAGGGTTATTGAATTTTGGAAGGAAGTTTTGGACAGATTGACCACAGTTCTATGTGTGATGTTTCTGAGGTCGCCTTTGTCAGTGGTTTTACTTTTGACGACACATGGCAGAAGTAATGTGGCCCGTAGCTTTGGATGTTGGATAGATAAAGCCCTAATGGTAGCGGCCAAGCAAATCTTGAGAGTGTAGAAAATTAGGAAAAAAACGAGGGTAGAGAGTTGCTTATCTGTTTTACAGACTTTATACAGCTATGAGAAGTACATGATGCAAAAGTAGGATCGAGAGGTGTACAAGTTGAAAATATGAGGACCATTTCAGGAGTTATATGTCTGAGGGTGGACATTTGAATGGTTTGTGGCAAGAGAACAATTGTGTGTTTGGTTGAGCTACTAGTGTGAATGTGGAGAGTTAAGCGTGTGTGTGTGTAGTATATCTTGTTGTCTTTCTATGTATGTATGCATGTGTTTTCACTGTTGCAAAGCTCATCCTAAATGGGGACATTGCATTTAGATGTTTTATGATAAAACAATGTGTGAAATGTTTCTTTTTAAGTATAGTCATTTTTGTTAAAACTATTGTTTGGATATTTTGTGCATTTCTAAATATATCTATCCTTGTGTTTGTAAATTAATTTTTCTTATTGTAAGTTACAAATAAAGCGTATAAAAAAGATATTAATAACATATTAGATCAAATAAATATTGAAATTGTCATGGTTACAGAATCCACATTAACAGGGAGAATTCAAAAGTTATGCCTGGATAAAATTACATATCCAAAAGATGTCATGTATCGTTATTTAATAGCTGGCCATTGCTCTGAGACTGTCATGAATTCCACCATAACCTGCATGCCAGAACCAAACCTGCAACCCACTATTGGTCTAAATTCCCACCTTGGCTTTGGCCGGTTTAGTGCTGTGCCTGATGCAAGGCTCGTGAGGGAGATGGATCTCTGTGCTGTGTGCATGAGTAATCCCTATACCTGAACACCTGACAGTCTTACTATTGAACATTAATATTGTTGTGGGTCTATCTCTAGAATATCTATGAACCAATGGTCATTACTCTTGTGTGCATGGTGAACATTAGATGTTATCAACATCTTCCCTACACAATTCTATCACTAAACAAACAAGTATGTGCACTTGCAATATAGTGCCCTTTATTCTCATAAATAGAAACACAACAAGAATGCACTCACTCTCTTATTTAGCATTTGTGTATATGTATTCTCTATTTGAGATAATAAATGAACACACACAAATTATAGCCAAGCAGTGTATACTAGTCCTGCTTGTCCTATTTACTTCTAAAATGTTACACTACCTACAATAAATGAGCATGTAATTTGTAACTACTGTGGCAAAGTGAAACTTAAAATCATACTCACACTCATGTTACTCTGTGGATTAGTGTGGCAGTGGACAGGTAAGGTTATACAAACTCGTGAATAAAAGATTAGATGCAAAGTATTACAACTCAGCCAAAAGTCCATGCTTTCAATGGGTGGTAAACTAAGTAAAACCTAAATGTAATCTAGTGGCATGGAAAAGAATTACAGGTAAATCATTTATAAACCCACTGTAAGGTTTCTTCCTTCCTATGCTTTGATGTATATACTTATTCTGGCAAAAGTAGCATGAGGGGCAGTACAGGCTATCTTTAGGCACTGTGCCAAAACTCAGTGGGCCTAATTACAAGTATGGAGGTAGCCATAGTGCTATTAGCGCCATGGCTGCCTCCATACAGGGCTCCAATACCGGGTTCCTGCAATGAGGAATTACCGGGTCATTCCGACATTGGAGGACCCAGTAATTCCTCCTTGCAGGAGCCCATCCGCATTCCCATTTGAGCCTCCATAGGGCTCAATGGGAATGGGGAGGGAGGTAATAACGGGCAATTACAAATTGTAAATTATTAGCTACCTCTTCCCCTCGCGGGACCCAGAAAGGACGTCTGGTTTTACCAGACATCTGTTCTGGGTCCCGCAAAGGGAACCTCGTATTAGGCGCTCCCGTAATTAAGGGTGCCAGTCCCGTACACATTATTACTTGTGCTTGAAGGAAAAGCTGTCAAAGTCAAAATGCAACCCTCAAATTCCACCTTTGCAGCTCACCCTAATAGAAATTCCTGGCCACATCTTGTTTTAAGAATATCCTAATAGTTCAGGGATGGAATTACCTAGCTCCCCAATATAGGGATGGGGTATGCATATGAGATGCTGTAAGTGTGTGTAGACAGTGAATCTAAAAGTCATATACCAGTCTTTAACTCATCCTCACTTAAACACATATTGAAGAAACAGTCCTCTTGACAGGAGGGATCGTTGCCCCAACATACTACACTCACATTTTCAAGCATCATTTTAAAATGACAATCTTTTTCAAGTGCATTACATTAAAACATAATTTTGCTGATTACAATTAAGAAATAAAAATGGATGCTATGAGGCTGCACATGCCCTCCAACGTTATGAGTTCCTCAAATCCCTTGGACCCAGAACTACTTAACTTTCCACAATTCATTTTTGAAGGCCAAGGTCTGGCGGTAACCCTGCCGGTGCTACAGGCGGGTTGCTGCCAGACCCGCAAGAAATGACTGGCGCCTGACTTCCCGGTGCCTCCGGGCTATTCCAAGTCCGGTGGGCCGTGAAGTCAGGCACCGGCAATTTCGTTAATCCCCATTCCCACAGAGTCCCACAGGACTCTGCTGAGCACACCGAACCATGCTGGAGTTCGCTGTGTTGTACTGAGGGCCGATAGCTATCTGATTTGTTTTGTCCTTTGAAACTGTTCAGTATAAAGATCTTCATATGTTCCTTTGTAACCTGTGTTCGGTGTATTTCCTTTGGGGGTACTCAGCCTCGATATTTTCTCTTTGTTTTCACAACTAGGTAAAAATTGCATTTAGATACAAAGAATATTACTTGCATCACATAGACATGAATAATATAACATAACCAATGTATATGCTGAAACGCAGCACAAATGATGTACACATTTATCTTGCTAAATGTAGAAACACAACAGTAATGAGTGGCCATCTTGTAAAAAATGGATGTGAATGAGTAGTCACTTTGAATTCTTTTTTTTCAATTTGGAGGGGTTCCCTCAATGCCCTCCTCTCTCCTTCGTTACTGCTCATACCCCAAACCCCTCCACACCCCCTTTTTACCCCTTGCCCCACAATTTCCTAACTATGAGAACGTCTTCAGGGGAACCAATATAATCCCACTACACACTTAAAATTCCAGACTTGTGCCATTCAAATCCTAATTAATGTTGTATTCTGTATCAAGTCCAACTCTTCTTGTATTGATATGGGATACGACCAGTGTGGTTGCTTTAGTTGATAATGTTTCTCCTCTTTACAGTACGGGGCAAGAGAGAGGTAGTAGCCATGAATAATGTATTCTTCTGTCTATCGACATTCCCCCCTGATTGAGTCCTTGGCCACATTTCTTTTAGAACCCTTCCCCTAACAAGATAGTTTGGGGGTCTGCATCTTGGTCATCCCCCTTAGGTTATCTGAATTGTGTATTTGCTTGTCCACACTCCAAGTCAAATAGCAGTACTTCCCACCTGGCTTGCAGAATGCCCAGCATCCCACATAATTGCAAGGGTCTCAGGGATAACAATATTTTGACCCTGGAAATGTTATAGGGCATCCCTTTCTTTGAGCACAAAGCCATTTTTCAATTTGCCTTTGCTCATAAGTGGAAGTACTCACATCTATCACTATCTCCATGCCCACCACCTTTTTGCAGTCTTCTTACATTAGTTATTGGTTATTCTCAGGATGCAAAACCCCGATAATGATAACACTAGTAATTATATTAGTATTTTGAATGCATTAGCCAGCCAGGAGGGGATACGGGAAAATAGATAAGAGAGCCAGCCATCATTTGAGATCTCTTTCACCTCCTCTGTCATTTTGTTGTGTAAGTTTGTTAACAGAGTTATGCCCTCTGTGAGGGTCCCATTTTCCTTATGTACATACGTGCAGCAGGATGGGCCAATTTTGGCACATACGTCACCCTCCATGGCCGTTATGAAGTCAAGGACATACCTGTTATGGAGGGTCATAAGCCTGATGGGTCTTAACTCCTACCTTATAGCATTACAGACTTCAACTGTTGTATTGATTTTTTGCACGGCTCCCACCTCTTTATCTGAAGCCATTTTGCATTTGTAGCTTTCTGCTATATGGGGAGAAACATGACTGAGAGAACCATTGTGGTCATGCTGAATAACTTGTGTTCATCTGGTATGTCATAGTAGGCATTGGTTGATTTTGTTGAAAAATATTTTTATTTCTGGGACCTCCTTAAATGTGCATCCATTTTAGGGAATTTGGTAGCTTGTATGTTGCTTTGGGGGTACTACCAGGCTGGGTATGTTTAATCCCACTATGGAACATAACCCCCCCCCAATTTGGGGGCAACTTTATGTATGCTCTGGATCCACAAACCCAACAGTGGCCCATCAATACTGCTGTCCCTCTCTTCATGCCTGGCACATCAAAGATGCATCTGCACCCAGTATTTTTCCCAACACTTGTTGTACTTTTATTTCGGAAACATGGGGTTACATTTTTCATGTGTATTATTTGCATTGGCCCCCCCTAGTTGTTGACACATGTGAGTAACTTTGCAATTTTGTGTCACAGAGCGAGACATACTGCATTTGCTTTTACTACAACCTATTCTCATTGTTCTAGCAGTGCTAGTGTCTTGCTTATTACAAGTCCATCTGTCCACCCCTCAGGTGTAAGTACCATTCCCTTTATTTGTAATTGGTCTTGTTCCCAACATTCGGGTATTTCTTTACCTGTCTTGTCATTGCACTGCAGCATTTTTTTCTTCTTCTAGTGTAATCCCTGCTTTGTTTGTTCCAGGTTACCCATATTTTGTCACCTGGTGTAGTGTTTCAGTTTTTATCATGGATTTTATCCCTTGTATATAATTATCTCTCTTGGGTTTTGCTTTATTTACCCACACTAGTGAAGCAGTCTGGCCCTGGAATGCACTCTGGTCAGATAGAGTGCATGCTGCGTCAGCCAATGTGCCTTTTTTATGGGTACCTCTATGGCTACAAACAATCTGGAAGTGCAAAGAGCCTAAGGAATGGGAGAACACATGTAGCAAATCTCTTCAGATGTCCCTCTCCCTAGTCCCTACCTGGTTCATGAGCTGGTGCCATAAATGATTAGTTACTTGGGCAGAATCAGCCATATAGACAGTCTTGTGTTGAAAGTTCTCCATCACATTTCTTTTTTATCTGCTTAGTAGTTGTGGACAATGCTTGGGTCAACAATTCAACTGTTATGGTAATAGGGGTTACATTATTATACATTAGTTTGGATGCATTATAGAGAACCAACTCTCATAGTACCAAAAGGATAATAAAATAGAGGCTACTAAATGTAAGATATTTAGCTGCAAGCATTATTCCTAATGTTTCTGCGTTTTGTAAATGGCCACCTGCATTAGGCTGTCTGTGGGCCAAAAGCATATTTGTGTCAAAATTTAAAAGACCAATTTTCTTCTTTTCACAAATTTTCTTTATGGCATTTCTAAAATGTGTCTACAAAAAAAACTGCATAATTATAGCAAGATTTCCACTATAAAGGAAATAATCATAAACAGTAGTGTATGTAAGGACAGCAATGAGTGCTTATATTTCTCTCCTTGTAAAACTACTATCTTTTATTTTGTGCCGGTGAGATCCTTAGGAGAAATGTTCACTCAATTCTTTTTGTTTGTTGATTAGCAAAGATCAGTTTATTATCTGTCTCAGTCTGCTGTTGTCTGCTTCTGGTAGCGGATCTTGTCTGCACACATGTCATCTCTTCTTCACCTACAGATTCAGGGAGTTGCGGCAGGGGAGTCTCTCCTTCGTAGGGTTTGATGTCACAAAGATGCAGCCAGGCTCATATTCCTTGAACATTTACTGCTGTGGGGGATACTTCCTCGACAAGATACAGACCTTCAAAGCGGGACTTGTGCCAGCAGCTGGTAAACATTGTTATTAAGATTAAGTCTCCTGGGTACAATGCTGAGGGCTTCAATAATGTTTTGGGATCAATTTGTTCACTGTTTTCATCACTGTTATTTGACCTCCCCTGCCTGGCACAAAGCTGTTGAGACATAAAAGCAACACTTGTCATCATAGCATTCAAGCCGTCATGCATTTCAGTATCAAGCACATTAGAAACAGTGTGAGCATAAGTTTGCACTCGAGTGGCAGGAGGAAGAGGTACATCCGTGCAGCGTCCCGTCACCAGCTTGTGAGGAGTCAGGTGAAGGTCAGAGCCAGGCTGATTGGTAATGCAAATAGGGCTATTGGTTGGCTATGGCGACATCCGGTTTTCAAGGTCACTTTTATCTTCACAATGCATTCCTTGAGGAGTCAGTTGAGGTGCTCACAAGTTATGTGTGCCTGTGGGTGGTAATCAGCGGATAATTTATGCTTAATACCCAATAGGATTGTGATGTGCTCAAGAACCTCATTTACAAAATCTGGTCCATTATCAGCCCTAAGGACTTCGCACACTCCCCACCTTGGGAAGACCTCATGTATGAGGAACTTCACAGCACATGTGTAACGCTCACCTGACTCCCATGGAGGCACTGGCCTGGTTCGCGCTGCTGTGACCTCTTCTAAGGTGATGCGCAGGGTTCGGAATACGGACTGGACCGGGCCCCCAAATCTGGCTTGTCTGGCTCGCAGAAGTATCCTTCTGTAGGCGAAAATAGGGGATTAACTGTCTGGGGGGTAATGCAATCAGCCTTCCACTTTCCCCTCTCACCCTCCTCGAAACCCTTCTGTGATTCCTCGTAGCGTCTCACCTTAGGGTCTGGAAGGACGAGCTCTCCATCCTGCTTCTGATGCAGGGGCGCGTTGGTATCCAGTTACTTCACTGGATTTTCAGATTGGTGAGAAACAAACTTGCTTGGCTTCCAGGTAAGTTTTTGATAAGAGGTTCCCCTTGTGTCCATGCATTAATGTACTAATGCTAGTGTCTTTTCCTCCATAGGGGCCGGGGTACGGAATGCCGGGGAACAGGCACCGACCTGAGATGAGAGCTGAAATCCTTGTAGAAATCAGGTAAGTCTTTAATGAGAGTTTTTTGGTAATGTCTTTTCATTCGCTCATTATTGCTGATGTCTCTTTTTCCCCTTAAGGGCCGGGGTCCGGAAATGCCAGGATGCGGCACGGACCCGAAATGAAGAGGGAATGAATCAACAGGTAAGTCTTAACATGGAGATTCAGCTTTCCTTATTCCCTTCTCTCTCTCACCTTTTGTTCTGGTCTTTTTCTCCCTAGGCGCTGGGGCGTGACTGCGAATCCGGATGATCGTTGCTGAACATGGAGGCGTCCTGTAAAGGTGAGTGGAATGCGGCGCTGCAGCGATCGACGCGATGAGCTTTTAAATAAAAGTCTTCCTTTTCAGGATTGTCGGCGAGATGTCTCCGGGATGCGGATTTAGCAGGTAAGGACTTTTACCTTCTTCTGTTCTCTTCTTCTCTTCCTTTGCAGGTGATCCAGGATGCTGGCAGGCGTGGCAGAAGTCAGGATGCAGGAGCAGACACTGTGAGCGTCCAGCTGCTAGATGCAGAACAACGCGAAGCACGTGTGGCTGTTCGGGTGGGGTTTAAATAGCCTTGGAAGAAGTTCCAGGTATGTATCCTTCCTCCAATCAGGTATGTATCCTTCCCTGACCACGCCCGGATGGTAAATTAGTCCCACAGGTAAAGTAGTTCCTTTCAGGCCTCAAGGAGGCTGGGATCCTGCAGCATGGTCTGCATCAGGTAAGTGCACCCAAGCACTTCCACAATGAGCCTGGCGCCTATGGCGCCAGTACTGATGTCTTTTATGAGCCTGGCACCATAGGCGCCAGGACACTGTCCAAAGGGCCCCTATATGGGGTTGCTGGGTCCTTCCTTGGGGACTGGATGTCCACTTTCGGGGACGCAGGGCTTGAACCGGCTCCCCGGGAGCGGGCATCATGACAGCACTCCCCCCCAAGGCCCCTCCCAAGGTTGTTCCCTCCGGGGGTTTTGGTTTGTCTGGGAAGAGTTGGTGGAATTTCCTGACTAATCGAGGTGCATGCACATGGTCGCTGGGTTCCCACGACCTCTCCTGAGGTCCGTACCCCTTCCAATCAATTAGGTAGAACAGTTTTGACCTAAACATTTTTGAGTCTAAAATGTTCTTCACTTCGAATTCGGGCTCCCCATCTATTAGAATAGGTTCTGGAGGTTTGAGTAGTCGGGTTCCGGGTACCACTGGTTTCAGAAGTGACACATGAAAAACAGGGTGAATTTGCATACTAGCTGGTAAATCAAGTTTAACAGCCACTGGGTTAATTATTGCTGTAATAGAATAAGGTCCCAGATATTTTGGGTTAAAGGTTCGAGGCCCTTTGAGTGGTAAATGTCTGGTAGCTAACCACACTTGATCCCCAATCTGATACGGAGGTGCTTCACTCCGATGTAGATCAGCATTCTCCTTGTATTTTCTCTTGGCTTGTTGTAAATGTGTAGTTGCCTCTTTGAAGGCTTGGGTAATTGTAGAATGCAGATGTTCTACTGCAGGCATTCCGAGGTTCTGAGGTGAGTCAAGGTTTGAGGTTCGAGGGTGATGCCCAAACAAAGTATAAAAAGGACTGTGGCCAGTTCCAGAGTGTACTGAATTATTATATTCGTATTCGGCTATCCAAATAATGTCTTTCCAGTTGCTTTCAGATTGCTGTAACATACACCGTAAGTATTGCTCAAGGGTCTGATTTGTCCTCTTGGTCGGACCATCGGTCTGAGGGTGGTGACTGGTCGATAATCTTACGTCGATCTGCGCCATTTGACAACATTTGCGCCAGAAGTGGGAAATGAATTGGCTTCCCCGGTCAGAGATTAGCATAGATGGGAATCCATGTAGCCGAACAATATTTTCGAGGAATTCTTTGGCTAGGACAGAAGCTGAAGGTAAACCTTTCAAAGGAATAAAGTGGGCCATTTTAGAAAACAAATCCACAATTACCAGAATAGTATTGTACCCCAAACAAGGAGGCAGGTCCGTAATAAAATCCATTGATAGGGTGTGCCAGGGTGCTGGCGGTATGTCTAGAGGTTGAAGGAGACCGGCTGGTCTTTTCTTTTGACTTTTATTTTGGGCGCAAACACCAGAGGACATCACAAAAGATTTAACATCTTTTCGCCAAGAGGGCCACCAAAATTGTCGTTTCACCTTTTCCTCTGTCTTGGCAATACCGGGGTGTCCTCTATTAATGCATCATGATAACCGGAAATAACTAGTTCGTGTAATTCCTTATGTGGCAGGAATAAGCGTCCTTGGAAATAAGGTAAACCATTATCTATGGTAAAGTCTGATCCCTTTTGTATCCAATCCTGTAAGGTTGTAGGGTCCAGGAGTTGTTTCACTCTGGCTTGAATGTCTTCAAGCGTCTGTAACAAAGTCATGCCTAGAATCCTCTGTTCGGGAATTATTGGTACTGATTCTGAGTTTGTATCAGATTCTCCCATTCCAATTCGTGATAAGGCGTCTGCTTTGCCATTCTTGCAGCCAGGTCGATAGGTAATCACGAAATCAAATTCAGCGAAAAACAAAGCCCATCGGAGCTGCCGTGATGACTGAGCCTTGGCGGTTTTCAAATACTGTAAATTCCGGTGATCAGTGATCACTGTGATGGTATGTCGAGCGCCAAGCAGATAATGCCGCCAGGCTTTAAAAGCGGACTTAATGGCTAACAGTTCTTTGTCCGTGATTGCATAATTAACCTCGGGTGCCGAGAATTTTCTGGACCAAAATGCTACGGGATGCAGTTGGTTGGTTTCGGGATCTCTTTGGGACAGGACAGCTCCCATGGCTAGGCTGGATGCGTCAGTCTCGACGACATAAGGGAGATCTGGACGCGGGTGTTTCAATATAGGTGCAGAGGTAAACTTAGCTTTTAAATCCTGAAAGGCCTGCTCGGATTCTTCAGACCATTCAAAACGTTTATTTTTCCTCAAGAGTGCAGTAATGGGTTGTACCACGCGTGAAAATTCCGGGATAAACCTGCAATAGAAATTGGCAAAGCCGAGCATGCTTTGAACCCCTTTTACAGAGCTAGATGATGGCCATTTGAGGATGGCATCCACTTTTCTTGAGTCCATTCGGACTCCTTTGGGTGTCAGGATGAAACCTAGAAACTCGACTTCTGTGGTATGGAAAACACATTTCTCCAATTTAGCAAATAGTTTGTGTTGGCGCAGTTTTTCAAGTACTGCCCTGACGTGTTTTCTGTGATCAGATTCCGAAGAGGAGTACACCGGAATGTCATCGATATATACGACAACACAAACATCGATGAGTTCCCGAAGGACATCATTCATGAAGTATTGGAAAGCAGCCGGCGTGTTACACGATCCGAAAGGCATCACCTGGTACTCGAATAATCCGTATTTAGTACGGAAGGCAGTTTTCCATTCGTTGCCTACTTTAACTCGTACCAGATGATAAGCCCCCCGGAGATATAACTTGGTGTATATGCAAGCGTCCTTCATCTGGTCAAGGAGTTCAGGGATCAGAGGCAGAGGATAACGGTTTTTAACCGTTATCTGGTTCAATGCGCGGTAATCGATACAAGTTCTAAGGTCACCTTCTTTTTTGGGCACGAAGAACAAAGCCGAGGATGCCGGGGACTTTGACGGGCGAATAAAACCATTAGCTAGGTATTGATCCAAATATTGTCTCAAATGCAGATTCTCAGGTTCGTTAAGGGCATAAATCCTGCTAAAAGGGGGTTGTGCACTGGGCACCAGATCGATTTGGCAATCGTACGATCTGTGAGGAGGTAACGTGTTGGCCTGTTCCTTTTGGAAGACGTCCTGAAATCTTGGTATTCCGGAGGTAATTGCATGGAGGAAGAGGTTACAGATGCTAGAAAAATCTTCAGGTTTTCTGGGTAGCAGGTTTGTGTACAATCCGGGAAGGTTATTCTCTTAGCTCGCCAATCAATTCGAGGATTATGTGTCTCTAACCAAGGGATTCCAAGAATAACCTGAAACTGTGGAGCCTTGATTACATCAAACCCTCTCCCGATGGCCGTCGGGACCAATAAGAGTCACCTCAGTAGTGGAATGTGTTACCGGCCCAGAGGCAATTTCAGTTCCATCGACTGTGGTGATGACATCTTTGCTGGTTTTAGGACGGAGAGGGAGGTTAATCCTACAGACCAATTCACGATCCATATAATTTCCAATAGCCCCACTATTGATGTATGCCTTTATTGCATGCAACCGCTTAGGCTGTTCTGGATCTACGAGAACCATTGGCACAATGAAATGCGAGGTCTGAGAGTTAGTTTTCAAGCTCGGCAAGCGGACCCCTACACTTGTCGGGCGGAGTCGTTTCCCGAAACAGAGTCTTCATGGTTTTTATCAGCGGCTCCTACCGCCTTTCGGGGCGGTTTTGCCGGGCAATCTCGTAGAAAGTATCCAGAATTCCCACAATAAAGACATAATTTTAACTGCCGCCTCCTTTCACGTTCCTTTTGAGTTAAGGGTCCTTTAACCCCTCCAATTTGCATAGGCTCAGAGACATCAACTCCCTTGGGATTAGCATGGGTCTTGACCAACACCCGGGTCTCAAACCTGGACCGATCTGCTTTTCTGTTTTGAAGTCTGTGATCCAATTGGACCACTAAGTCTATATACTCTGTGCATTCTTGGGGCGGATTTACAACTTGGGCCAAGACATCTTTAAGTTCTCCGCGTAGGCCTCGATAAAACAACGTGACTCTTTTATCCTCTGGCCATCCCGTTTCCACAATTAATCTATTAAAGGTTGCAATATAGGATAGGAGGTCCTGATTGCCCTGTCGCAGGGATAGAAGTTCATCATCCAGAGCCTGCCCCTGAGAGTGTCGAGCAAATAACCTTTCCAGGCTTGCTTGAAACCTTTGAAAATCACGGAGAATCGGGTCATCTTGAGTAACCAGTGGAACTGACCAATCGGCAGCGCAGCTGCTGAGATATGACAATACAAAGGCTACCTTGGTCTGGTCATTAGGGAAGGCCCCAGGTCTGCATAGGAAGTGCAAACGACACTGATTCATGAATACGGCAAATCATTTGGGGTCCCCAGCAAAGCGTTCGGGTGGGGCCAGCGGCATGTTTCCAGGTAGATTAATCTGCACAGGGTTACTGGAAACCACAGGAGCGGGGTTCCCTCCGGAACCGGGTAGAGGAGTTTGCCCAGCTTGACCTTGCAAAAGCTGTCTGGCCAGGTCATCAGTTCTTTCCTTTGATATTATTAATTCCCTCCTGAGGGCATTAGTCTCTTGACGAGCGGCATGTACTTCGGCCCGTAATTCCCCCAGTAATTGGGCCAACTGATCACTCTCAGAACTTTCCATAGCGCCTGGGTGGGAATTTGTAGGAAGGCTTCGCGTTCTGTAATGCTCACCTGACTCCTACGGAGGCGCTGGCCTGGTTCGCGCTGCTGTGACCTCTTCTAAGGTGATGCGCAGGGTTCGGAATACGTACTGCACCGGGCCCCCAAATCTGGCTTGTCTGGCGCGCAGAAGTATCCTTCTGTAGGCGAAAATAGGGGATTAACTGTCTGCGGGGTAATGCAATCAGCCTCCCACTTTCCCCTCTCACCCTCCTCGAAACCCTTCTGTGATTCCTCGTAGCGTCTCACATTAGGGTCTGGAAGGACGAGCTCTCCATCCTGCTTCTGATGCATGGGCGCGTTGGTATCCAGTTACTTCACTGGATTTTCGGATTGGTGAGAACCAAACTTGCTTGGCTTCCAGGTAAGTTTTTTGATAAGAGGTTCCCCTTGCGTCCATGCATTAATGTACTAATGCTAGTGTCTTTTTCCCCATAGGGGCTGGGGTACGGAATGCCGGGGAACAGGCACCGACCCGAGATGAGAGGTGAAATCCTTGTAGAAATCAGGTAAGTCTTTAATGAGCGTTTTTTGGCAATGTCTTTTCATTCGCTCATTAACGCTGATGTCTCTTTTTCCCCTTAGGGGCCGGGGTCCGGAAATGCCAGGATGCGGCGCGCACCCGAAATGAAGAGGGAATGAATCAACAGGTAAGTCTTAACATGGAGATTCAGCTTTCCTTATTCCCTACTCTCTCTCACCTTTTGTTCTGGTCTTTTTCTCCCTAGGCGCTGGAGCGTGACTGCGAATCCGGATGATCGCTGCTGAACATGGAGGCGCCCTGTAAAGGTGAGTGGAATGCGGCGCTGCAGCGATCGACGCAATGAGCTTTTAAATAAAAGTCTTCCTTTTCAGGATTGTCGGCGAGATGTCTCCGGGATGCGGGTTTAGCAGGTAAGGACTTTTACCTTCTTCTGTTCTCTTCTTCTCTTCCTTTGCAGGTGATCCAGGATGCTGGCAGGCGTGGCAGAAGTCAGGATGCAGGAGCAGACACGGTGAGCGTCCAGCTGCTAGATGCAGGACAACGCGAAGCACGTGTGGCTGTTCGGGTGGGGTTTAAATAGCCTTGGAAGAAGGCAATCCAAACAAAGATGATTAACAACTCACTCCTATGTAATGATATTTACTTGATGAATTTAATCTAGTTAGTTGTATTATGAAAACTAGTTAAATATGAAACTTGAGATGCAGGGGAGAAATGTGGTCCTGACATATGGACCATTCATATATGCAATACCAAGAAATAAGATACAAAGAATTTGGGAACTCTGTACCGTGCACACTATCAAAGGCCTAATAACAGCAAGAACATAACTATGTTACTTTTCAAACATATGATGTTGTAATGCGTACCTTGACCTTGCAGGAGCATCTGAACCCTCTGACCTTGTCTCGCCCTGTGTAGCCCTGGAAGGGATCCCTCTCTGCAAGCTGGGTTTGTGGTCTCAGGACTCCATTCTGCTGGTTTGCTCTATTGCACTCTTCATCCTGTAGACTGATGCAGGGGTGCTTGGTTCTCACTTCCTCTTCTGCTTAGCGACTTTGCTCCAGTTACTTCAATGGATGGTGACCAGACTTGCTGTGGTTTGCGTGTAGCACACTTGTCCTTTGTCCTTTTATTTTCCCTCCTTTCTTGCTTCTCTGTTGCTTGTCTGTTTCATGGTCAAAGCTCTTGTCTAGCTCTTGTTTTGCATCTGAAAGTCTTTTGTAAGACTTAGGGTTGAAACATTGCCTGTTGAGCAGAGCGTGCATGTTGCAAGTCAGCTGTTGAGGAATCAGCTGTTTGCACTGTGCGTAATGAGCGAGTGAGGCCGCAATGCTGGTAGAGCTGCGCGTAGTGAATGTGCATCCTCACCTCACTGATTACTTCTTCCTTTGCAGGCATGCCTGGATCAATGGATCAGATCGAGGGAGAGGAGCGGAAGATGTAGAGGGCCAGTGCGGGCGGGCACCTCCGGTACTGCAAGCTGAATTGACTTAAGAGGTAAGCTTTTGTTCTTGCTTTTACCCTGTGTTTAACAGTGTTCTTTTATTTTGCAGGTTTGGGAGATCTCCGGGAAGCGTCACTGTGCTGAGGCAGAATAACACGAAGCACAGATAAATGCATGGGTGTGGTTTAAATACTCACCCACCGAGGCACAATAGCCTGCTCAATTCAATGGGTTGCAATGGCCTAACTGTCTGTCATATTGGTGGGATCAGAGTGGGCTATAAGGGCAGCCATCTTGGTAGGGTGTGGGTTCACCTGCAGTGTGCCAGGCTTTATGGCCCAATGAGCACCAAGCATACCAAAAGGTGGTCCAGTCTTCCTTCCCTTTTGCTCTACTAGCCCCATGAGGAATGTGAGAGAGCGTGGCATGCATCTTTGGGTATGATCCTCCGCTAGTGGTCATGACAGTACCCCCTTCAAGTCCCCTCCCAAGGGGTGGCTAATGGGGCCTGGTAAGGTTGGGTAATTCTGATGGAACCTGGTCACTAAATGTGGTGCATGTACATTCGTAGCGGGTTCCCATGCGCAGTCTTGAGCCCCATAGCCCTTCCAGTCTACTAGACAGTATAGAGTGTGTCTCACAAATTTAGAATCAAGAATATATTTTACCCTGTACTCTGGTTCACTGTCTGCCAGGACCGGGACTGGTGGTGTAACGACACGTGTTCCTGGTTGAATGGGTTTGAGTAGGGAGACATGACACACAGGATGTATGTTCATGGTGGATGGTCAGGCTAATTTCATAGCAACCGAGCTAACAACTGCTGAAATCACTTATGGGCCCAGAAACATGGGTTGAAACTTCCTTGGTCCTTTCAGTTGTATGTGTCTAGTCGCTAACCACACTTCGTTGCCCACCTGGTAATAAGGGGAGTCTCTTCGGACCTGGTCGGCAAATTGTTTGTGGGCTTCTTTGGCTGTAGATAGGTGTACCGCGGCTTGTTTCAAAGTCTGATGGTTGGAATTATGCAATGCTGAAACTGCTGGCATTTCTAGTTTCTCATGTGGGTCACCCATGAGGGTGCGAGGATGCCTGCCATATAGCTCATATAAAGAGCTGTACCCGGTTGTAGCGTGCACAGAGTTGTTGTACCATACTCTGCTATCCACAAAAGATCAGGCCAGTTCTTGTCAACCTGTTGGAGCATACACCGGAGATACAGTTCTATCGTTTGGTTAGTCCTCTCCGTCTTCCTGTCTTTTTGAGGATGGTGACTGGTAGACAAACGGACATCGTTCTGGGCTTAGTCACAACATCTCTTGCAGAATTGAGATACCTATTGGCTGCCCCGATCAGTGATAACCACAAAAGGGAAAACATGAAGCTTGACAATCTGTTCCAAAAGGTTTTGGCCAGCGAACTGGCCCACGGAAGTCCTTTCAGAGCGATGAAGTGTACCATTTTAGATAGAAGATTCACTACCACCAATATGGTCTTGAAACTCCCGCACAGGGGCAGGTCGGTAATGAAGTCCAATGACACTGTGTGCCAAGGGGCTGGAGCCACTGCCAGGGGCTGCAGAAGGCCAGGAGGTTTTTGTCTCTGTGTCTTGTTTTGCGCACATACGCTGCTGGTTTGGACATACTTTGTGGTGTTTTTGCACCAGGTTGGCCACCAATAATGTTGTTGTACTTTAGCCCTGGTCTTTGTGACTTCTGAGTGTCCCTCTAGTACCACGCTGTGATAGTCAGATAACACCTGGGCCTGTAGAACTCGCTGTGGGAGATACAATCTGCCTTGGTAGAAAGGTAATCCGTCCCATACTTCCCACTGGGTGTCTTTTGAAGCCCGGGCCTCCTGCTTCTCCAATGTCGTTGTCTGCTTTACGGCCATGTGTAGAGTATCTAAGCGGGTGTCCATGGTTCTGATGGCGCCCAGCAGAGTGTCCGCAGGTATGATGGCCACCATCTCAGGGGAAGCCTAAACATTGTCTTCTTCTCCCAGATGAGACAACGTGTCAGCCTTGAATTGTGTACCTTGGGTCGATACGTTATCACAAAATCATACTCTGCAAAGAAGAGGGCCCACCTCAACAGTCACAATGATTGTGCCTTAGCGGACCACAAGTACTGGAGATTCTGGTGATCTGTAATTACAGTGACAGGATTTCTGGCACCCAAAAAGTGGTGCCTCCACTCCTTGAATGCCGCCTTGATTGGCTACAGTTCCTTACCTGTAATGGCACAATTGAGCTCTGCCTGTGAGAATTTCTTCAACCAGAAGGCCACTGGATATAGTTGACATTTTGTTGGATTCTTCTGAGACAAAACATGTCTCATAGCAACATTGGATGCATCTATCTCGAAGACATGTGGAAGATCTGACTTTGGGTGTTGCAAGACAGGTGCTGTCATAAACCTGTGTTTCAATGTCTGGAACGCATGCTCTTCTTCCGATGACCATTCAAACTGCTTGTACTTATGGAGTAGCGTGGTAATTGAATGCACCAAATGAGAGAACTCATGGATGAAGCGGTGATAGAAGTTTGGGAATCCTAAAAATACTCTGGATCCTGATGTGGGCAACGGCCAATTGAGAATCGTATCAACCTTCTGGTTGTCCATCGGATGCCACGCGGAGACCACACAAAACCCAGGAACTCATCTTCTGAGACGTGAAAGGTACATTTCAGCAGTTTTGCAAATAGTTTATGTTGATGTAATTTCTCAAGCATTGCTTGTACGTGGAGTACATGGTCCTGAGACGTGGCTGAATAGATCGGGATGTCATTGATATAGACAATAGCACACACGTACAGAAGCTCATGCAAAACATCATTCATGAAGTACTGGAATGCCGCTGGTGCATTACACAGCCTGTAGGGCATCACCTGGTATTCACAGAAGCTAAATATGGTGCAGAAGGCCGTGTTCCACTCATCGCCACTCTTAAGACACACTAAGTTATAATAATAGGTCCAATTTGGTGTAAATGCAGGCGTGTTTGACTTGGTCCAGAAGCACAGGTATGAGCGGCAAGGGATATCACTTTTTCACCATGATTTGGTTCAGTGATCGATAATCAATACAAGTTATTAGGTCCCCTTCCTTCTTTGATACAAAGAAGAGGGGGGATGCTACTGGGGACTTGGATGGAGGTATAAACCCATTGGCTACATTTTTCTCCAAGTATGTCCTGAGATGGGCATTGTCTTGTTCCGTCAGCACAGAAATCCAACTGCAAGGCACTTAGGAGCCAGGTATGAGGTCTATCTGACAGTCGTATGGTCGGTGTGGGGGAAGGGTATTCTCCGGCTCCTTATGAAACTTATCTTGGTATTCAGAGTATTCAGGTGGCAACACTCCTACCATGCATACGATGGTGCCCGTCTTCATTCGTTTGGATACCACCAGGCAACTCCCAGAGACAGGGCCAGCACAGTAAAATGTATGCTTGCAGCTCATCAAAAAGGTCAAGGACCTGGCACACCAATCAATGTTGGGATTGTGGGACTCTAGCCAGGGCATCCCTAAGATGATCTGAAACTGGGGAGCGCTGATCAGGTCAAAGGAGATTCTTTCATGATGTCCGTCCTGACAAAGCAGCACTACTTCCTCTGTGCATTGGGTCACTGGACCCAACAGTAATTGGGTGATGTTCTCCACTGTTGGTTTACACCGAGAAGGAATCCTCATTCTGCGGGTCATGTTGTGGTCCATATAGTTGCCCTCCACTCTGCTGTCCACGATCTTCCAGTGAAGGCTGTTGGTGGCAAATGAGTACCACTGGTAAGACCAACTGTGAGGCCATGGATGCCTTTCCTTTGATCCAGAAGCTGACCTCTACACTTGCCTGTCGTTTGAGTTTTCCTGTGGCTCCCTGTCATCCTTGTCCATGGTGTCCATAGCCCCCACTGTTGTTTGAGGTGGTTTCATAGGGCAGTTTCAAAGGAAGTGACCCGCTTTACTGCAGTATAAACACAGTTGTTGTTGTCTTCTCTTCTCCCTTTCGTCTCTGGTAAGTGGGTCAGGGATGCCTCCCAGCTGCATGGGCTCAGGGTGGTTCTCGGCAGCATGCACTGGACTTTCCTGTGGGCGGCCATATAACGGTCGCCCCTCTGAGCGAATGTGATCCGTTTGGCAGTCCTGTAGCCGGTGGTCCAGCTGCAGGACCAAGTCGATTTATTCGCTGCATCCCTCAGGCGGATTAACTACTTGTGCCAATATATCTTTCACCTCCCCTCAAAGACCTCAGTAGAACAATGTGGTCCCTTTTTCTTCTTCTCACCAGTTAGATTCTGCTACTAGCTGATTAAAGGTTGCCACGTAAGCCAGAAGATCCGGATTGCCTTGACGTAGAGACAGCAATTTGTTATTTAGAGCTTGGCTCCATGTTCAGTGAGTAAACAGTTTTTCTAGTTCCCATTGGAACCCCTGATAATTGCACAGCCGTGGGTCATCTCAAGCCACTAGTGTGATGGACCAGTTGGCTGTGTGCCCACCCAGGAAGGACACCTTGGATTGATCATTGGGAAAAACCCAGGGTCTACAAAGAATGTGAAGCTGACATTGGTTCATGAAAACTGCAAACTTGTTGGGGTCTCCTGTGAAGCATTCTGAGGGGGACAACCATTTGAACAGGAGCGGTAGGAGTGGCTGGAGGACCCAGTTCTGGGAGCAGGGCTTGCCCAGCTTGAGCTTGCATTAATTGTCGAGCCAATTATTCTGTGTGGTGCGCATTCACCACCAGTTCCCACCTTAGGGCGTTGGTCTCAGACCGGGCTGTGCAGACCTCCGACCAGAGCTCACCTATGAGCTGTGCTAACTGATCCACCTCAGCAGAGTCCATGGTGCTCGGTCAAGGTGGTAACGTGGGCTTCGTGTTCTTTAATGCTTACCTTGACCTTGCAGGAGTATCCAAACCGTCTGACCTCATCTTGCCCATTGTAGCGCTGGAAGGGATCCCTCTCTGCAAGCTGGGTTTGTGGTCTCAGAACTTCCTCCTGCTGGTTTGCTCTATGGTGCTCTCTGACCTGCATAATGACGCAGGGGTGCTTAGATCTCACTTCCTCTTCTGCTTAGCGACTTTGCTCCAGTTACTTCACTGGATGGTGCCCATACCTGCTGTGGCTTGCATGTAGCACAATTGTCCTTTGTCGCCTTTTCTAACTTCTTTCCCTCTTGCTGCACATGCTTTTTCTGCTGTTCTAGTGGCTTTCCCGTGGGTTGGTAGTGCTCTCCCCTTTGCATGCTTTTTCTTAGGGTTGAAAAGCTGCCCATTGAGCAGAGCGCACGTGTTACAAGTCAGCTGTTGAGGAGTCAGATGTTTGCACTGTGTGTAATGAGCAAGTGAGGCCGCAATGCTGGTAGAGCTGTGCGTAGTGAATGCGCAACCTCACTGATTACTTCTTCCTTTGCAGGTATGCCCGGATCAATGAAGTGGTGCAGAAGATGCAGCGGGCCAGTGCGGGCGGGTGCCTCCAGTACTCCAAGGAGAATTGACTTAAGAGTTAAGCATTTGTTCTTGCTTTACTCCGTGCAGCGATCCATGTTTAACAGTGTTCTTTTCTTTTGCAGTTTCGGGAGATCTCTGGCAAACATCATTAGTTATCGATCTACTGTAGGTTTCAAGAGATTGAGGTCACATTATTTTACCATTACAGAAATCTGGAACTATACTTTTTTTTAATTGAATTTGACATGTCTGAGAACATCATACAGTGCTGTGGTGGATACCAACAGTATAGTGTTAAGGAACAAACTATATACTTACCAGATTATACATTAGACTGTAGCCATTTTGAATGGGGTCTATATATCTGTGCACAATCAGACAAGTGAAAATTATTATTTTCCTTTTTTCCCAAGATGTATGGGTACAACAGTGACAACAACATTTAAAACTGATATTGATTATAACCCATATTACCAGAGGATTTCTGAATCTTTTTATTTGAAAAGGTGACTTATCAATTTTAAGGTGACCTTGTGAAATTTGAAATATTCATAATATTTGTATACAGTATTTTGAAATTATTAGATCAGTTTTTTTTCTCGTTAAATTGCAGTAAACTTCACAATAAAGTGCCCCTGATGAATAGTGTCTTTTACTCGTAACACACTGAGTTTACCATTAAACAAGAACCTGTGAGGAGAATAGAACTCTGTGAAATTCTTTATTCCTGAAGAATATTAATTTGAATATCTCATTTAGATACATTTTTCTATATCCTCTACATCATATGGTTGATATATAATATAGTTATGTTTTGGCTGTTATTAAGCCTTTGATAGTGTGCAGGGGAACGGATTTCCCAAATTCTTGGGATCTTATTTCTTGGTATTACCTGTCCAAGCTATGTCATTGCCATCATTCTGAGCTTCCTTGAGTCCTTTTAGGAGGGGTTTAGCGAATGTACTATAATCAAAGACCCATGTTCTGCAGTAATTGCATAGGCCCAGAAATGTTTGCATTTCCCTCACTGTCTTTGGCTTGAATGTTTTCCTGATTGCTTATGTTCTCAGAGGAGTCACTTTACTTCCTTCTTGAAATAAATATCTACTGGATATGTACAAGATGTCTTCCTTTAAATATTGCAGTGTCTCCTTGTCTACTTTGTACCCCTTCTCTGCCAAGACTGTTATCAACTGCATTGATTCCTTTCTGCACTGTTTTTCTGTCTCGGTGCACACCAAAATGTCATCTACATATTGGATAATTATACTGTCAAGGTGTACATTTCCCAGGCCCGTTTGAGGGACTCGGTTGGATATTGAAGGAGACTCACAGTACCCTTGAGATAATCTTGTATGTTTCCACTTATTTCCTTTATACAGAAAATTGGTCAAGTTTGGTGACTCCTCGTGAAGGGCAACTGAAAAGAAGGCATTCTTTAAATCAATCACTGTAAAATATTTGTCTTCGGACAGAATATTGTACAATATGATGACTGGATTTGAGACCAATGGAAATTCTGCTTCAACAATATTGTTTAGGGGGCATAAGTCCTGAATAAATGTCCACGACCCCCGAGTTGACTTTTGAATGGGTACAATGTTGTGCTACATAGGAATTCTGATGGCACTAATATTCCCTGTTGCACTAGAGCAGAAATTGTGTCATAAATACCTTCATCTGCTTCTCTTGACATTGGGTACTGACCCACTCATGTCATAATTGCTCCTGGGTTCAATTTGATTTTGACTGCACCTGCTCCTCCACAGTATGCATGGTACCTGAAAAAATGATGGTGTCTTTTTTATTATTGACATTCTCTGCAGTACCTCTCTGCTCTCAATTTTCAACCAGTAAATGAGCCTTATGAAAAACACTACCACGTTATCTGAATCATAATATGCAAATAATTCCTCATCTGTCAGATTGGCTAGTCTGTTTCCTTCATCAAAGGCTATCATTGTTCTTCATGATTTTCCCTCATCATCAGTCCCGTGAATAATTACCCTGTTCGTTCTCAACATGACTGCTTCTAATTCTATTAGAATCACCTGTCCTTCTACTACATCCATAGGTACTTCTGCTCTGAACAAACATTCTTCAGGTAGCCACAATGTTTTGCTCCTTATCCCTGGAAGCCATGCCAACACTATGGGCCTCATTACACGGACGGCGGTAACCATGGCGCTAGTAGCGCCATGGTTGCCGCCGGTATTTTACCGATTCCGCCTTGATGAATGGTGGAATTACCGCCCCATTCCAAGGTTGGCGGGGCGGTAATTCCCCATTCACCAAGGCCCTTCCCCATTCCCATTTGAGCCTCCATAGGGCTTAATGGAATGGGAATGGGGAAGGAGCAAATAACGGTACCGCTATTAGCGGTACCGTTATTTGCCCTGAAGTCCCTCAGTGGGTCCCTTCCTTAACGTGTGGTCTGGCCACACGTTAAGGACGGGACCCACTGAGGGACCTTGTAGTATGTCTGTAAGGGATTACCGGCACCGGTGCCCTTACCGATGCCGGTAATCCCTTAGCGCCATCCGTGTAATGAGGCCCTATGTGTCTTCCATAAAGAAATACTTCTGTGTCTACTGGCACGCCCCTATGTGCTTTCTGCCCATAAAATTCTGATATGAATTCCTGTGCATTTACATAGTGATTGCATCGAGTAGACCATATTATCGCATGGTCAGTGAAGGATATTGTCATGTTAAGTTTGCTCAGTAAGTCTCTTCCCAATATAATAAGTGGGGTCTTGCGGGAGCACAATGGTGGCATAGCAAATCATATTTTCCTACAGTGATAGGTAAGTGATCAGTAAAAGGAACCATACTTGTATCCCCAGAAAATCCCTTTGCATTCATGGCAATGCCTGACATTGGATATCTCCCTTCCCTAACACAGGATCTAGTCGCTCCTGTATCTGCAAGAAAGGAAACGTTGTGTCACCTATGGTCACCCCAACCCTTGGTTCCTCTTGTGGGTCTGGTGTAACTGATAGGATTGAACACATCAAGTCTCTCTGCGGGTTGTCCTATTGTGGATATAGGTTCATCCCTGTATGGTGAAAGAGTTCCCTCCCACCATGGCCACACTCCCTATTCTGGGTGTAGGTGTCTGCGGCTCTGCACTTGTGTTCCATGTTGTCAGGGTATTCTGTTATACAGGTGCTTGTGGTTGCATCTGTACTTGCTGTTTGTACATGGGCACTTGCTGTGTTTGCACTGGTGCTTGTTGTACTTGAGGTGTTTCCTGTTGCATTTCCTCCGGCCTTCCCTGCTGTGCAGGTTGCATTTGCAGTGCATAAATCTGATGCTGCATGTGATCTTTAGCATAATATTCAGGTGGCTCTCCACTATACAGTAGAGGAAATGCTGACCCCCCTTTTGGATCCTGATAATTTTCTTGCATCCCTCCTCTGCTTCCCCCTGGGAAAATGTGTTCCATTTTTCCACACATCCAACACTTTTGAGGCTGTCGTCCAAACCTAAACTGTCACCCATTGAAACCTCCACCCTGGGGAGCTTGGATTACAAATCCTCTACCTCTGTGTGCACCCCCTCTTCCTAGTGGCCAATAATTGTATTCTTCTCTTCCTGTGATCCCTACTGTCATATATTCTAACTCATAGATCCATAGAGTCGGTCATTTACATACTAAATTATTCTTGTCCGTTTGTGGCCATGGTATATATTGCGGCTGTCCTCCCACTTTTCAAACAACTGGAATTGCGTGAAGCCTGTGGTTCATCAAATTGCAGTCAGTCTCCGAATAGGTATGGTGTCTGTGACGCCAGCTTTCTTCTGCCCTGTTAAGTGTCTCAACCTATTCACATAGGGAGTCCCTTTGTCTAAAATTTTTCATCACATTTTTGGATTCCCAGAGTCTTTAGGAGACTCTGGAATTTTGTGCGCTCCTTCCAAGCCAAACCAGATCCTTTCAACCCCTGTTGTTAAGCCTGTAGAAGGGGCTTGTGCACCCTCTTCCTATTCATCATTTTTGCCTTCCTCCTTTTCCTCATCCAAAAACATTGTGTCCCATCTTCCATCACTTCCTTCATCTTCTCTATCTTCAAAATCGAATCTCTTCTGTGACATCGTCCTATACATTCCTTCATTGTTTTTCCAATATCTCTTCTCCTCTCTCTGGAGACCCTACTACAATTCTTTTTACATTGCAGACACCACGGTCTCCCCTGCTTCTGTACACATTACCAATCCTCATTTGCCTGACTTCTCCCTCATCTTCATCTGAAAGAGTACAGTTTCTGAGTATCAACTCACCCTCTCTATTACGCCTTTCCGAACTCCTCTCCCTTTCTACCTGCTCCCATTTCGTTGTTCCTCTTCTTTTCCTGGAACATGCATACTCTGACAATCTCATCAATTTCTTTTTGTCATTTTTCTCAGGTTACTTCCATTTCTCGTACTATGTCTCAATCTCTTTCTTCTCCCATTTCCTTTGCTCTCTTTCTCTACTTTCATTTGCCTTTCTCTTTCTTCTCTTTGTTTCCACACCCTCTCCCTTTCTTCCTTTGGTTGTCTTGCTCTCTCCCTTTCTTCTTTCTCTCTCTCTTTCTCATTCCTCTAATTCCTCTATCTTCTCTTCACTGCCTCTCCTTCTCTCTGTCTTACATTCCATTTCCATTTCTCTTTCTTCCTCAATTAGTTTATCTCATTCTCTTCTTTCTTCTCCTGCTCTCTTCTCTGTCATGTATCTTGTTCTTTTTCTTTTCTCTTCTTCCTCTTGTCTTTCTCTAACTTTCACTTCTTTGTCTTTAGAATCTTCTATGTTTTTTCTGTCTAATTTGAGCAACATTTCTCCTCCCACCCACTCATTCGGGGTAATCCTTATTGCCCTGCCTGCTTTTCTGTCTCTGGATCTCTTCATCAGCCTCTGTAAGTATCATCTGTAGCTCATGCACTCATGGAACATGGACACTGGCTTCTGTTTATTAATTTTAGCTCAATTTAGAGCATCTTCACAACTGTAAGAGAGGGCGCATATGCAGCGTTTGTGTATCCTGTTACTGCTTTGAATTCTTTCAATGGAATATAATCCCTGTGTCTCGGCAGACAGATCGATGCTCTCAGATCGAGGAGGAGCTGAGGGCACTGTACTCTCCCTGTCATTCTGATTAAGCATCCACTCTCTGACGGGTGGCTTTTCCTTCTTGCCCCCTTACATTTTCCTCAATTCTAGAATGGCTCAACGCTTTCGTAATTTCGTCCATGTGTATGCTGCATGCAAATATGGTGTCATGTGTTGCAGCACTGATTTCAAAACAGTTCCCTCTTTGGCCCAAGGCATAAATATTTTTCCTGCTGTACCTTTAACCCATTCTGAATGGTATCTGTGAATTTTATCTTTATATCCAGGCAACGACTTACATAAATGAATAAGGGGAGTGTCTCCCATGATGGCACGTACACTCTTGAGTGCTGATACTTACCAGACCTTAATACACCTTCAAACCTATTATCTTTGCACTCTTCCTTCACACTCTCCTTGCAACAATGCGTCCCTCTATTTCCACCACTTCTGCCTCTTCCCAACCCCTACTCCACTGCAACAACTATTCGGGCAAGTACCAAAAATGCCACCCACTCTCAGGACTATACCCTTTTTGTCCAAACCACAGCTCCACGTGCTCCACGATCTAAACCAATATACACAAGTCCTTGCTTTTCACAATTCAAACTGTTTTTCACACTACCGCTGGCGCCAGCAGTCACTACACATATAGGTGCACCTCCAATATAATAAAATAAAACAAAACATGTCCATCTTCCTGTCCTCTAACCAAGAATCTTTATCTCTTCATCATACCCTGGAAGGGGGTTTGTGACGTACTCTTCTGTGACTGTGCCTTGGCTAATCTCTTTATCATCAATATCTTAATACCTCATCATGAGGATTAGTGGGTCACCTTCCATAACCTTATTATAGGTATGCTCTCATAAATCAATCCTTTATCATCTCACAATTCCCCACTATACAAACAATGCCCTCCCTCTTTACTTTTTGCAAGGTTGATGCTCGGCGTACATCTGTGGATCAGCCGAGGCCTTCGGTACTGATCTTCCCTCAATTGGCCTCTTGCTTTTACTGTGTGGGGTGCTTGCAGGGATCAGGCAGGATTTCCACAGGGGGCATCTGTTAATCATTTCAGTTCACGCATGATTCACCCGTCTCAACAGGTCACTCCACAGTCCTCAGGCTTATGGCGGGGAAAATGGACAATCCGAGTGCACTGGTCAAAACCATCCGAATTGCTACCACATGTAAAACCATGCTGGAAAGCCCCATCACAAGTGGAACAGACAGGCTGGGAAATCCTACACCCAAATAACAGAAATAGCCAAAGTAAATGGTGAAGCCTGCTTTATTAACTATCCACATAAAGCAGGCACATCAATAAGCACATCAATAAACACACAAGTCTCAAGAGCTCTCAGAGATTTCAATACAGAACAATGAATTATGAATGGAAAACGGGTCATCACTGATGTAATATCAAAATCTTAGTTGCAAAAACCTAAGGGGTCGAGGGATTGGTTAGGGAAATTGTCTACATATACAATGTATATGGGTTAGTCTTTTTCATTGGATATAACTATGTGATGGCCCCATCTTGGACTACCCCTAAATTGCAAAAGGTAAGAAAGACATAATTTTAGAAATACGTATTTGACTAATTCAACAGTTACAGGGCATCATCACATAGAGAGTTCATATTGGTTTACATCTGTCTCCCCAACCATGAGCAACTGAAAGATCAACAGCACATGAGCAAAAATAGTTGTAGGGGGAGCAAAACGCAGGAACTGCTTCTTCCAATTAAATAAAACCCCATCCCTGATTTCCCAGCCCACAAGCCAGCACATCTAGCTTTATGCTTGCCCTTGTCCAGCGCCTTTGTTCTGGGAACTTGCGGTAGGTGCATATCTGTCTCTGGATTTAATGAATGGACAGTGTCCTCCAATTACAGGTCATGTGTGAGAAGAACATGTTTTGAATTAATACAATCGGTTTCAATCGTGATTTTAGCTAATATTAATATGGGTGTTATTACCCTCTCTAGCCACCGGGGAATTAGTCAATCTGTTCTTCGCACAATATTAAGCTGTTCATTAATCGGCCCCTGGCATTCAAAGGCTGCGGTTCTCTAATTAATCTAAAAGAAATACGTTGTATGCTTGGAATGATTATCTTTTGTTCTCTTCTGCACCATCCAGACTTCTCTTATTTCAGAGTAACCTTGGAAGGGGGCCACACAGCAACTGTCCGGCCTGCACAGTTCTGTGTTTCAGCTAATTCAGCAAGTTGAATCTCCCTGCAGCATCAAGGCTTCTCATTCACTCTTATTTTACTCGGCCAACCATTTTATACTGTTGTGTTTCCATGTTCAGCAAGTTATAGGTGCACACAGTTTGTGTTGCATTTCAGTGTATATATTGGCTATGTTATATTCTTAATGTCTATGTGGTGCAAGCAATATTCTTCTTGTCTAAATGCACGTATGACCTAGTGCTCGTTCTTCTTCATGGTGAGTGCAAATGTGCTTCATGTCCATTTTACGTGTGTATGTAGCTGGTAGTGAGGTCACTTACTCTCACCCTCTTCAGTTACATCAAGTTCATCTCTTCTAGTATTGAACTTGAATAAGGCCGATATAGTTGCCTTAGTGTATAACGTTTTTCACCTTTACGGTATAGGGGTGGGAGAGGGGCAGTTGCCATGAATGACGTATTCATCTGTCTCTCTACACTTCGTAAGGTGTTATTAAACTAAAACTCTGGAATGGTGCCCTTATACCACCCATGGCAGGAGTAGGCAAAGGAAAAACAGTTTATCATAATTCAAAACTCTTGAATTTTGACCAGTTTATTTTTGAGGTTTGATGAAAGAGTTCCAACTGAGTTGGACTGCATCATTTTACACACACATGTGTCAGTCAAAAATGTAAATAGTCATGGTTGGTGTTTAAAGAGGCAGGACCAATATCTTAGAGTGTTGGCTAGTTAGGGAGTAGTTTATAATTTGTAATAGTGTATTTTGGCATAGAGTCAAATTGTTAATATGGAAAACGTAGTGTTAGGGAGTTCATGGACATTTTTGTGGGGTTTTGGGTGGCACATGAATGTGGGTGGAAATAACTACAGCAAGCCAATGAGAGTCAAACTCCTGCATTTTCAGAGTGTAATTTGTGGGGTGCAAAAACCTGTTCTGGTTGGGGGCAAAACTTCACAAAGGAAAGACCCACTTTGGCTGGATGTCACATCTCACATCTAATAACCCACAATAAAATGTGGACCTGCAAAAGGCATCAAAATTAAATATCTTCCGGAGCTATTGATTGATCGACATTCCCTCTTTTTTCTAATTTGGATGTTCTACTAGCCATTCAGAAACTGAAATCTGCATCTCCTGCAGATGCCATACCTCTGGCCCCCCTACAGGAGTTGTTGGCTGAGTTATTTAATTATATTACCTCAGTGGTTAACATCTCACTTGCTACGGGAGTGATTCCGTGTCCCCTTAAGAATGCCTTGGTCATTCCTCTGCTTAAGAAGCCTTCCCTAGATCCAGAAGTGTTGGCCAACTATCGCTCTATCTTACTCCTGCCATTCCTGATGAAAGTTCTGTAGGCATTGGTGTCTCCTCTTCTTTCTGCGTTTCTGGAATCTTCCCAATTTCTCGATCCATTTCATTCTGATTTTCAGCCTGGCAGAGGCACTGAATCTGTTCTAAACTCAGTGATGGAAGATTTGATGTGTGTGGTTGATCAGGGCGGTGTTGCAGCAGTCTTACTATTAGATCTGTTGGCTGCTTTCAACACCGTCGACCACTCACTCCTCATCTCCCGGCTCTCTCAGGCCGTTATCTCTGGCCAAGTCCTAGACTGGTTTACAGCTTTCCTGGCGGATCGCTCTCAATCAGTCTCTTTCCCTCCATTTTGCTCAGCCCCTGCTCCCCTTTTCTGTGGAGTTCCTCAGGGATCAGCATTGTCTCCTATATTATTTAACATTTAGATAAGATATTGTTTGCTCCTCATCGAAGCTCGTGGGTTTTGTTTTTACTCATATGTCGACGATACCCAGATTTTGGTCTGTCTGGACCTGACTAAATCTGAAACGGCCTCCCGGTTAAGAAACTGTCTTGAGGAACTGGGTACATGGATGACATTGAACTGGCTGAAGTTGAATGGTAGCAAAACCGAGGTCCTAGTTGTGGGTACCTCTATGCCTCAACTGTTTTGGACTTCCAATTTCTGTCCCACCTCCCTTGGCACTCTTCCTACACCAGTTTCTTCAGCCTGGAATATTGGAGTGCGGATCTCTGCCACATTGACCACAGGTCAAGGCTGTGTGTAAATCTGGCCATTTTAAACTTTGGGTTCTTCGGAAGGTTCATCCTTTCATTCCTACAGCAAATCAAGCCCTGGTGGTTGCTGCCATGGTCCTTAGTGTCTTGGAATATTGTAATTAATTATATCTGGCACAGTCTAGCTACCTGACAGGGTGCTTGCAACTGCTCCAAAACACTGCAGCAAGATCTATCATCCTCCCTCAGTTTGGGGCCCATATGACTTCTCTGTTAAGGCAATTGCACTGGCTCCCCGTCGCTCACCGAATTATGTTTAAGTCTATGTGCATAGTCCATAGAGCCTTCTGTAGAGTGGGAGCAGAATGTTTGCAAGTCAATTTCTGCCACTACCTACCCACTCGTTCCCTTTGATCACAAATAGCCTTGCGGGTGGTGGTGCCCCGTTTCAGGCTTGCCCGAAAAGGAGGATGTGCCTTCTTGGATGCAGCCGCAAAGGGATGGAACAACTGCCTATGCCCCTGTGAGAGACCACTGACCACCTTGCCTTACGTCGGAAGGTAAAGAATATGCTTTTCTAGCAAGGCTATTAGATTCTACTCCTCACCTCCTCAGCGCCATGATGCACTTGTGTGAACGTGTGCTAAGCAAATACAGTTAACAAAACATAACATAACATAGTGATTAGGGAAGCAAGGACTTCAAGGGAAAGCCCTCCTTGGCTGGAGCATGACTAAAAGGAGTGAATCCTTGTTGCACCCACTCCATAGAACACACACTAACTTCAAAGAGACTCATAGAAACCTCTGGTCACAGGCTGGCCCAGGGGGGCGGATGGTGGTGGGGGATGAAGCAGCCATCCCATTGGCTGAACAGGAACATTCACAATTAATTTAAAAGACTATTTTCATTTTAGGCATTTTGCACAGCACCCATAATGTGGAGTGATTTAATTTTTACACCATTTTTCATGTGCTTTCCAGGCGGTTTTGGGGGTATAAAATGTATCTACCTGTAACTCTGGGAGCTGTAATGGCCAGTTAGACTAGGCTTCTGGCTGTCCTGAACATGGTAACAATGTGAGAGTTGGTGAAAAGCTGGAAAATTAAATTAGGAATATGCTTGATAATTTACATATGCATAACTGTTGTACATTTTATGAAAATGACTGAAATGTTACACATGGCCATGCTACATCATACAGATTCGGCAGTCGGCTTATCAAATTCCCCATAATCAGCTAAAACAGAAAAACGTTTTGTATAGCAGTTTCTAGTACACTTATGAAGTTGTGATACATAACTAGTTTTTGCCAAAAAGTTGAAAGGATAACAACATCTGATGACAATTCGAAAAGGACAGATGTTGCTCCAAACCCCTAAACCAATCCTGACAGGGGGCAGAGAGAGCGGGTAACTGTCTAATCCTTGTGGCAGGGATTATTGCTTCCCATAGATTGTAAAAAAAAATGATGTCATTTCTGCTCTATAAGGGGGACTGCACTAGGACTGAGACAGACAAAAACCAGGGAGACAGAAAAAGGAGAACGGAGAGAATGCTCCTGAAAATTACCATCTTTAAGAGTGAAGTGACCAGACCCCTGCCCTATCTTTCCAGAGTGTCCTGAGTTGCAGCTGGCTTTCCTGAATTTTAAACAAAGGCTTTCTATGTAAGTAGCAGTAATCCCAACCCTAATTTGCATAAGCCCTTCATTCATGTTGCATTGCATCCAATAATTCCCCATTGAAAATTCCCCCATTGAAGACACCCTATTGAAAACCCCAATTGCCAGTGCATTTCAGTCGGCCCTCCACCATTGAAGAATCTTTTGTTTGCCCGTATATTTCAGTCAACTCCCCATAGACGAATCTCTTGTATGCCTGTGTATGTTAGCATATCCCCATTGAAAACCCCCCTCATTTGTCTGTTTAAATCCTTATTATTTTTGTAAAGTAAAGCAATTTATTCTCCCATTGAATTTCACGGGATCGGGATTGGTGGAATTCGAAACCATCAATCTTTTACCCAGTGGTTTTGGTTCAGAATGACAGAGGCAAGGAAAAAATACAGTGGCAAATGGAAATTCATTTATCAGGATGCAATTTAAACACAGGGACACATTTGTTTCCCAGATGACAATGGGGTTACTTGTTTTGGGCTAATTGGTATAGTTATAAAGTGTTGTCCAAAAGAAGTAACCCCATTTGTCCCTGTGTTTAAATTAGGCTCTGATAAACAAATTTTCATTTGCCACCTTTTTTTTCTCTTTGCATCTTTCATCCTGAACCAAAACCAATTTGCCTTGTGTGAGCTACCCCCTTTCCCAGAGCCTACCTGTCATTTGCAGCCTGAGTAAAAACAAATTCCATTTGGATTTTCTTTTCCATTGAAATGAAGTTGAACATCTCAAAAAACGATGTTCGCTTTTATTCCTCTTTCCCTATTGTGTGATCAAAACGATGTTTCATTTGCATTCCCTTTCCATTACACATGTGTTGCATATTCTAAAAATGTATTTCCTCCTTGTGTGCTGATTAGTATTCCCTAAAAGCTATGCTTGTCTTTCTAAACATAAGCAAGAAACTTCCCTGTTTTCCATCTTTTTTCCCTAGCAGTTGTGAGAAATAATAGAAAACCCCATTCTTTCATTGTTGCTCCAAAACGGATTTTCTCCTGCTTTTCTGGCTCCCCATATTGTTTCTTTGGGCACCAAACCAAAACCGAGTTGTCCCCGGTATTCCTACTCCCTGCCACTGCCTTCCACTCAAAGGAATCAAGTCCAATTGATGTTTGGGGGTTGAGTGTCGCAGGGGAAGTACTTAACCTTCTTGCAATCATTTTGAGTTGAAATGTTTTTGTCTTGCTTTGTCATTAAAAAAGGAAGTAGTATCACACTATATCTTAACCTTGTTGCCTTCTAGAAGTCTTTGTATTTGTGTTGCCACAACATTGGTGGCTGTTGTAATTGGTTGATTTTCCTTTGACATTAAAAAATAAATTAATAAATATTGTATTGGTACACCGGCCTGGTTCCTAGTCCATTGTGAGACTCGGTGTTTGTGGAGGTTGGGTGCGAGATGGGATGGAGGCCTAGTCAAAAATAATCTGTAACATACTAAAGAAATAAAACGTATTTTATTCTGCGCCACATTCATTGCAGGGGAAGGAGTTCCCTGGCTTGTGCGTGCCGTGTAATAAACCATGGCAAAGTGCAGTATAACACAAAGTGCAGTATAACATTTACCATGGACACTCTTCATGTTGCTTGGAGTGGGTAAAGCCAAAGTAGTTATAGACACAACATTATTTTGTGGCACAGGAGAAGGACAAAGCAGTTTTAAGCACTCATGGATTTTGTTGGTGGAGCAGGGGGCCACTGCATTGTTAAGTGCAAGTGTTTTTCATTGGTGGAGGATAAATCCAAGGCAGTGTTAGGCAAACATGTTTTTGTTGGCTTATCAGGACACAGCAGTGTTAGGCTGACATGTTTTGTTGGTGGATGAAAAGGGCAAAGCAGTGTTGCGTAGTCTGCTTCTTTGTGGATGGAGGTAAATAAAATGAACTTCTCTGAATCTCTTTCAGTAGAAGCACATTGTAGGCAGCAGGGCTTGGTAGAATAATGTATGCACTGGATATATGTGTTTCTGCTACATCAGTGGCTGTATTCATTGTAGAAGCCGAGATACTATATGGGTCTATGTGTGAGCCACACATACCAATCAGTGGTCATAGATTATTTCCTTTGCAAAATGTGGGGGCATCTGCCCCACGTTAATCAGGTGCATTGTGAGGTAATATATTCATGCATGCATTCCTGCTGCAGCTGCAGCAGATGAGAAAGACGGATGATTTGAAGGGGGACGAGAAGGTTATACCCCAACATCTGAAGCACAGAAGCGAGTAAAGGTACACCAGCAACAATGAGAGCAAGCCACAGATCCTACACACGCAGTGATTCATGGATTTGACCCACATCTGATTTTCTTCGAATCATGAGGAAAGGATGAACATGACAAAGATAATGCTCTGTCTATTCATTTAAGATTAGGACTCAGACACATCTTCCCTGGGTATACAATGTATTGCAAGGAAGGCAAAGAGTCAGCAAACGTAGGTGCAGGCATTGATGGGCTGAGGTAATTGTTGAATGCAAGCACTGCGCACAGGAAGCATGGTTCAATGTGCCCGTGTGCAGTCTTACTCAAAAGAGGTCTCAAACCACACTTGACAGCAGTGGTATTGCTTTGCAGTCAGTCAAGTCAATCCACTTTTTTTCAACAGCATCTATTTAGCACCCTGCAAAGTTGACTGCGTCTGAGACAAGAAGGAGGAAAGTTTAGGGCTCAGCTCAACCCTAAATAAATATTAAGTGTGTGGATTTATTTTACATCAGGAACGCATCAACCACATCTTTCCAAGTGCCCTAGAGCTAGACAGTGTCTTTTGAGGAAATCTAATAACCACTCTGGAGACCTCTTCCCTGTGGGCCCACATGAACGACACCATTCATGTACAAGGCGAGCCGCCGGCATTGAAGGGACACCTTTGCACAAACATCCCACACCATTACACCAGAGTCCTGTAGAATCAGAGATTTTATAAAAATCTATTGGAACATCATCCTCGTACAGATACACCTTATTCGTCCCTCAATGTACCAGCCCACATATTTCTTTGTTAAAAAAACATGGCTTTAGATGACTCTGGTTTCGTTGATGGCCACTGGGAAATCAAAGTTGTACTTACTTTACATGCATTTCATTATCACATCTCTATGACTATATTATGGAAGCAGTGATAGTGACACGGCACCACTGTGAGGGTTAGACAGTTTCCCTGACAATAGCACATGGAGCAGTACTCAAGGCATGGATTTCACTAGAAACTGGGTCACTTTTCCGTGTGCATGTCACCAGAAAAGCCCAGGAGATCAGTCAAAGAATACCATTCACCAACAGGCACGCTTGAGTACGGGAAGGTTTTACAGCAAGTCCAAAGAGTAGTTGATCTCTAGGAAAACGCAAAGTCGGTTGTAGCAAATTGTGTCCCTCCCTGCAGTTTGAAAGTGAGATTTGCGGTAGCTGATAATGGGACTCGTGCTTACGCTTACCCAAGGATAGCTAACCACGCACTTGCCGTTCTGTGTCCATGTCAACCATCTTCCAATAACCAGCTTCTTAAGCCAGCATCTGAAAACAGATGAGGTGGCAAATGTAGCACTGAGGATCTGTGCCCACTTTAGTTGCACCTCCAGTGCATGATATATGCTACAAAATCTGCAGCTGTGGAACAAACTGCCTGGCAAACAGCTGGAAATTGGAACAAACAATCAGTGGAATTCAACCATCCATATGCAGGAGTGTCACAGAGAATAGGGCAACACAGTGACTGACTACGTAATTAACCTAGCAGCAGTTCTGTAGAGATGAAATAGCATTTGAAGAACCTCCTGGCATCTATTCTTGACCCATGTTTTAAGGTAAAGGTGGCAACTTGTAATCTGTACGTGCATCAGGATATGAAAAATGGAGGGGGCTACCATTTGCAAGAGGGCCTGCTATGTAGTGTGGGATTGCACTAAAGAGACTTTTAACATCCTGAAAGGAACAAGAGATCCAAAGATGTGAGATCAACCCAGGGCAGAGCCCCTGCTGCTAAGAGGTTTGTCAGTTATTTCACACTTATTCTCCTCAATTTGTGACGCTAGTTTAAGGAGCACGACAACGAGTTTATGTCAAAGTGAAAATGTAAGGGCCTGTGGGAGGGCCTTGGCCTTAGTCTTGCTTGCTTTAAGCATCTGAGTCCTGGCAATAATCCATCTGACCCACTGCAGAACATATGGTTGATAACTATGTCCTAAACACATAGAAAACGGCAGTGATGACCATCCAAAGCACTTTTGGCTTGGCAAGTGGTCAATTTGTCCATCACGACTTGTTTAATTAGCTGTGCAATTCCAAACCTACCACCAGCTAGCATGCGGTGTGAATGGATATTTAGCAATGTTGAGGATATTTTGTTAGACCACAGGCGACACCTCAATGAAACACATTTATGAGAGCTAATTTATCAAAAATGAGCGAGCCTCACATCCATGATTACTAGAGCAAGAGGAAACACCAATTCCATCATGTTCAAAATCAAGATCAAGATTGTTCAGATAATGAAGGTGTATGTATAAGCCAGATGCAGTCACACAAATGAGAGGTATGGGGCAAAGGTGACAGTACGGGTTGAGTGCATAGCAAAGGTTAACATTTAGTTTGTTCCCTCATCATCATTTCTTGGCCCTGTCAAGCAGCAGAAAAGGTCCCATAGATCTTTTACTCTTAGAATCATTAAATTGAGGTTCTGCATCACTCATTTTGGCTCTACCAAATAGTGGAGCCACTCTCTGACTCTGCTTGATATTACATTCCCAAACTGGAGATGCTGCATCAATGTCCTTGGCTTGATTCTACCACAGAGCTGAACCACTATTACATTTTTCGGGCCTCTCCTAGTTGTCCATGTCTTCTCCTCTTTGACCCTCATGCTGAGTCACCCACCTTAGGATGTGTTGATACTGGAGCATGTGCCTCTCCATGACATCCACCACTACCATGATTCCAAGCTCCCCTAACTAACAGATGACAGACAATGCAGGCCAAACATGCCCGCATGCCTCATCAGTGTTGTCTCCCCTTTTTTTACCTGCTCAGGGTGTTTGGGGTATGAGGGTTTTGTGCATTAGTGCGCCTAGCACTGAAATCCATGACACTTACATGTTCCCATCATCACTGGTGGGTATGGAAGTAATGAGATAAGAGGCAGGCAATGCTCTCTATCCCCGTAGGGATCAATCATTGTGTCACATTTTAAAGGTCTTGCTGTAGTGCCCAAGGAGCAACCCTTAGTTTTGAAACCCTACTTGACTTACTTCTCGCAGAGGCTGTATGCATTTCTCTCCCTGGCATTCTTTCCATCTTGCCAGTCTAGCTGAAGTTGTCACAGACCCACGACTTCATGGCTGCTGTCATGGGTGGGGATAACTCCTGACCTGCCTGAAACTTCTCAATGAAATCCCCATGTTGACACGCCCCCTCTGCACGGGCTGGCAATGGTCCAGTTAGCACAGTCTCCTGCTCAGCCATTTACCATCTATGGCTCATTCACCTGGAACTCATCGATCTCCTGCAGCACCACCCCACCTGTTTCCTATCCAGCTCGCCCTACTGCACCTTTTTCTCAACCTCTTCTAGTAGAAAACCACCACCTCCTCTGCAACTCTTGGGTCAATGCACAGGTACACATTTTGCAGTCATGCTTTGAGTGAGTGTGCATCTACTCCTGATTGGCCATGGTAGCCACAGCATCCCATGAACCTTGGTAGCTCCTTCATGCTCCTCCTCCTGATTGGCCATGGTAGCCACAGCATCCCATGAACCTTGGTAGCTCCTTCATGCTCCTCCTCCTGATTGGCCATGGTAGCCACAGCATCCCATGAACCTTGGTAGCTCCTTCATGCTCCTCCTCCTGATTGGCCATGGTAGCCACAACATCCCATGAACCTTGGTAGCTCCTTCATGCTCCTCCTCCTGATTGGCCATGGTAGCCACAGCATCCCATGAACCTTGGTAGCTCCTTCAGTCACCTCTGACAAACGGAGGACACCCTTGCAATGGGCCTGTCTCGTTCATCCCCTCTACTTCGCAATGCCCCCTCCCACCCCCCCAATGAGCCTAATTCGTTCCGCTCTCTCTCTTCTGGCTCTCTCAAAACCTCTGAACAAAGTAGACTAGAGCAGCCTCTTGTATCACCCCTTCCTTGCCTGACAGGTAAAACAAAAACACTTCACAGAAGCGTTTTATAATGGTGCAATCCCATAGGAAAACGCTCTGTGAATCAGGCCAATAGTCTTTCAAGACTCTCATAGAAAATTAAAAAGTGTTCTCGGTGAACATAAAGAATAATACACAGGAAGCATTCTCAGGCTCGAGGAGTCAAAGATTTCTCAAGTTGGGCGAAAAGGAAATATGTGAAGAAATTTTGTTTTCAAAATGTTTGCAATGCAGAGGGAAAAATGAACAGGACATATGAAGGGAATTGCATTGTTGTTGTTTTGTGTTTTTGGGTGATAGAAAGCTAGAATCCAGCAGATGGTAATTACAAGAGAATTTCTTTCTTTTGCAATTTTCTAAGAAGGAGTAAGGATAAAAAAGGGTAGATTAGAAAGGGGGCCTAAACATGAAAACACAAACAGATTACACCACAAAAATGACAAACAATTAAAACATTAGGACAGTCCACCCACAGGTCAAAGGTTTCCAGAAGCAATCCAGAACCCTTCCAAAAACAAAAAGCTGTGTGAGTCAGTCCTGTTCACTCCCCTTTCTAGCCACACACCACCCACACATGTAGCAGTGCATGAGACGTACCTTTCCTATGCCCTGGAAACTTCTACTGATAGGGTGAGGCCTCCAATTGACTGGCCGACCTCCCTTACGAGTTTGTGCCTCTGAATTGGACTGTGGGAAATCACTGGACATAGTGCAGTGATCGCACGAGCTGGGTCCACATACCTGCATAGCAGAAGAATGTGATCTGTCGGGTCTGAGGCGCTATGAGGTGAGAAGCCTGAGAATGGCTATAATGTTCTTTCTCTCTGACATTTACACGGTAAGAACAAACATCCCAGACAGGTTTTCCTGGCAGCATGGAAGATGGAGGAGGCTTGGAACCCATATGAACTAAGTGATAAAGAAAGCCATGCAGATTCAACCTTAGAATGTGGAAAAGGACAATACAAATTTCACACATTTTGAGAAACATAATGCAAGGGGTTCTTCCTCCTCATCTAAAGTTTTAAAAAAATGAGCATGTGACTTCCACTCTTCTGTTATAGTTGAAAGAATGTTACGATTGAAGGGATGGCAACGAGGTACACATAGACCCACATATGAAAAAGACCAGAATGGTCTGCTTTTCAGAGTGGCTCAGCATAAAAGCATGTTCTACTAACATGTTTTTGTGAATTTACTTGAGGTCTTGTGTACTGAAGGTCAGATGCACTTCATTCACTATGCACTTTAGGAGTTGTTTCTCTGGCCCTTATAGCGTGGGGTTGCATTTTGTTTCTCCATTCCACTGCATCAGTTCCACGTTGGAGAAGTGCATTCAGCATCTTTTACTGACACTGCTAGTCCGTTTCAATTGCTTAATTTATCTTTAGATAAAATTTAAAAAAATCCAGACGTTTTTGTGATGTTTGCTTGAAAGTTCTGGGAAGGGCCAAAGGTATGAATAACACAAATTAATTCACTCATTCTCAACTAAACTCAACAAGACAAACCATTAAATATCTGAGACACACACATACACCTCACAGAGAAACAAAAGGACCCCATAAAGCTGCTAAGAATATGATATTGATGAAGCAAAACTGTGATGTCTAACCAGATACATATGTGACAGAAGCATGTTGCCGGCACGTAGATCACCCTTTAATTTTTACAAGTTCACCGGCTACATACGGATGCACAACATCCAATGACTTATGAAAACTATTTTGAGCAAGTTAACGATTCATAGATCCGGAAGATGTGTACCTTGCTCTTGTGATTAGCTCTGCCTGCATCTGATGCAAGTGAGTGGAATGTTGAGATGGAAGGCAGAGCAGAGAAAGTTTACCCATGAGTGAGTGTTCCAGTGTTGTCAGTTGTAAAGATGTAAGCCCTGAGAGAGGATACCAGTGGGTATCCTATATTCTCCATGACTTACCTGGCCTTAAGAACTGTATTTAATAAGCCTAAACCAAGTAAAGAGTTTGCAGTTCACTTGGAAGTTGTCAGTGTCATTTGTAGCCGGACCTAGAACACAAAACTAGCGACGAGGATGAAGCTGGCTTTGCTGAGGGGACAGCAGCGCCAAGGAAGGACACCCACCGGCACACCCAAGAGAAGAAATCCGCTCTCAGGTAAGAGCGCTGTTTGGCAGTGAGACACTGCAGGCGAGGCACAGTGAGGGCAAGCGTAGCCCAGACAGAGGCGCTACAGAGGCAGTGAGGTAGCAGAGGCCCAGACAAGTGCTTCAAGAGCCAGTGGGGCAGAGAAGGCCAGCACTTAAGATGGGTGGCAGTGTGGTGCTTCGGGCGTAGTGAGGGCAAGTGTGGCCCATACTGAGGCACTTCAGAAGCAGTGGACAGAAGTCAAGCCATTGCTGCTGCAGGTGTCAATTAATGTCAATGAATAAAGAGCTGCAGGCAGTGGTATGGGACTTAGTGGAGCTACAGAGGTGCTGCACAGGATCTGCAGTGGCACTGCATGAGAGGAGGCACTGTACAGATAGTGAATTGGAACATCAAGAGAGGCCCCAGAGAGTGAGGCACTGCACGGTACTACAGAGGCTGTTAAGGGCAACTGCGAGGAGCTGCAGGGTACAGTGGTGATATTTTAACTGTGAGGGTGCTTTGACTCAGCAGACAGTTCCTGTAGGATTTGGACATATCACAGGATATTCAAGGGACTGGAGCATTAAATACTGGGGTGCATTGACTTTACATGTCTATGCATAGGCGTTAGTCAGCAGTTTCTCTGTTGTCAGCAGTTTTTCCTTAGCAAATCATGTGAACTCTTATACATACCAATGCATACTTGGGCATGAGATCACCTTAATAAACAATCCAAGTCAGTCCTGGGGAAGCTCTTTGAGTGAGAAGTACGTGTTGACCAAGGCACCAGACGTTTCAGACAAATGTGCTAAGCAGCTACAGTCTTATGCCTACACATCATTTTACAAATCAATCAAATCTCATCAGAGTATGTACAATTTCAAAGGAATTTGTAGAGAACAATTGCTTTCAGTGTCCCCATTCAGTAGTGGCGGGCACACTATGATTGTACAACTATTGTTTTTGTTTTTTATTAGTGATTTATAACCCGCTGGGAAAGCTAAAATAGCACTGCACTCTGGCAGAATACCTATTGACAGTGACGTATTTAATGGCATAGGAGGTTGACAAAATCCAGTGTCAGGGATCACAGACTCGAGAGATGTAAAAAATGATGACAGAAATGGGAAGCAGGAGAAAGCCAGATCTACCAACAATGTGTTTGATTTATCGATTCCAATGTAACATATGTATTCACCATTCCATATGCCATATGTGAAGACAGCAGGAAACGGTATGATGGAGCATTTTGCACAAAATTACTAACTTCAAAACTTGACAATCAAGAAGCATATACATCCTTTTTGAAGAACCCCCAGAGGTAACACAACACGCATCACAATATCCAATCGGTGTGTGGAACCATCAGAAGAACATCAGATATGACGCGCTATCCCTACCAATAGAGCTTCCCTGGTTTTGGCAGGACTTCTTTCTTTTTTATTTTTTTTTATTTTATTTGATATAGCTGAGTTGAAGCCGCCTTTCAAATATACCAACCATATAATCAAAATGGTATCTAGTCTTTGCATCGAATGCCAAAGCATTGAATGCCTTACCATAGCAGAAAATGCATAAGAAAAGCATTGAATGCATTTCTTTCAATGGTAAAGGGTTTATTTTAATTATAATGGGTTTTTTGAGGTTAAAAAACGGGGGTTGGGAGGACCTCCCATAAAAAAATGGAAAAGAAAAATGCATTCAATGCTTTTTTTCGAGGCTTTTTTTCTATGGTAAGGCATTCAATGCTTTGGCATTCGATGCAATGACTATAAAACAATCAAAATCAGGTTTTTTAGCATAAAATATTAACAAGCATTTTCTAAAAGCAACACAATTCTTACAAAATGATAACACATGCAACCATACTTTTTAAAATCTCAACAAAGCGTTCAATGTAAGACATTTTGTCCAGTAAGTATCTATAATTTACAGTTGGCTAGACAGGAGACCATCTCATTTAGATTTTAGTTCTAAATATTCCTCTGACAAGTTTAGCGCCTGCAAACATTTAACCATTGCTATGTTCACCATAGGTTTCTGACAATAAAACAGAAATCTCCACAACATATCAGAATGTAACGCTCGATATTCAAGAAGAAAGTGATGAAACCATTTAATTCTCAAGTCCACTAACAACGGGCAATCGACTATCAAGTGCTTTAAGGTTTCCGGCTCAGAGAGATGTCGACAAAATCTTCATTGGTTGTTTTCTGTAATTTTACGGATATACAAAACATTGTTAGTATACCAGAGATTCATTCTCAATCTCATGTACAGATATCTGAGTTAGGTATCTAGGAAACGTGTAAGGTAAGCTTCCGTGGTATATATCTTTTAGTCATGAATGCTTGTTTTGCAAACTGATGCAAAGTTGAACACCTATCCGTAGTTCTGATCCAATCGCTTACCCGGAACATCTAATAGGGTTGGAGGCCTATAGTTGCCCGGATTCTCTCAATCGCCCTTCTTATAGATAGGTATCACAATAGATTTTTGCCATGAAGCTGGAAACTGTTGGGGGTTTATGGTCTGTCTGAAGATAGCCATCAAAATAGAAGCCCAAGCACTAGGATGTTGTTTTATCAAGTAGTTAGACAGGACATCAGTGCCTGGTGCCCTCAAATTACTTAGTTTGGAGATGTAATAAAGATTATCTTCACCACTAAATTGTAGTTGGTTATTCATGATCCTAGAGTTAGCACTGTCAGCATGTGCTGTCATGGTAGGGGCATATAGTGTCTTGTAATATCTGACCAACACCTCTTCCAGTACAGCATTGATTTGGGAAGTTGGGTGCAGAAAACCATGTGCTTGGTCCAGCAGGCCCCCATATCCGGGCAGAACTCTTAAACGCCAGAGATTTCATCATCTGCTCTGCATCTCTCTGAAAATGTAATGCCTGCCTTGATTTTAACTAGTTTTTATATTTCGTTTTTAGAGTTTTCAGTCATGTCATTTTGGAGGGACTGGAGAGCAAGAGAAGTTTTCTTTTCTAAGCTCGAAACAGAGCTTTCCTCTCCTCCACTTCAGAGTCATAACTATGAAGGGTGGTTTTCGTACTGACTAGACTAAGGGACTTTTTAGTTTTAAAAATCTGCATGACACCAACATATGTTTGAGCCTCTGGCTTATAGACGGAGGTCCCTTGGAATAGTTGTCTAAGCTTCATGGTGAAATCCTCTACAAAAGCGGGTGTCCAGTGAAATCTATTTTTGGCATTGTTTAAGGTCATCACATAGGCCGCTGCTTTTTCCTAGAATTGGGCCACATCCATGAAACAACGAAAATGTCGTGATCGCTAGCTCTCTGAAGCTAGATATCAGCTCAAACAATTTTCTGTTCGAATAGACATAAGCGATTAAAGCCGCCTGTTTGCAACTACGCTAAGTCTTCACCAGGGGAATATATCCACGGATACATCCGTTCAGCATATAGAGTTTCCGTTTGCTCATGATGGAATTCCATCGTAAGACAATCGGTGGTAGAGGATCAGTGGTTTTTCCAATACATGTCATATTGAGGTCACCAACAAAAAAAGGTATGGTGGCACATGCGATTAGTAGATATTAGATCAAGTAAATATTTGAGATCTATGATGAAAGTTTCCTCTGTAATGCTGGCATGGTTTCAGTAAGTGTTGATTAATGTGATAGAGTGGGGGCCAGCCTTGATTTTAACTAACTGGAGGAAACAATTGGGCGAGGGCCATGGTTCCAAGATCAAATTTGCAGTTGTTTTCACTGCAACTAAAAAACCCGCCATGGGCGGACCCCAGATTGGATCGATAGCTGGGACCAATGAAATTGTGTGTTGGTCCCAAATAGGGTGTGTAGAGAGCCAGATCTCTTGAAGTGCCACAATGTCATAATCTTGAAGGCAAATGGATTTAGTAGTTGTTATATGTTTAAAACCTCTTGTGTTCCAAGAGGCCAAGAGGTACTTGGTAGCATTAATGGATTGTTAAGATTAAGTTTTAATAGTTCTTCTAATTGTAGATAAATCACAAATTATGTTCCTTTTGTGTCCTGAGCTGCCAGTTGATTTTAACTAGATTGAATCGTCTGAGGAGCTAAATGTTGTTGGCCAAAGTGAGGAATGTGTTGATGGTCAACGGATGACTGATTGATAAGGAGAAAGCCCAGGTCGTACAACGCTGTGCGCGCTTGCCAAAGCACATTTCTGAACAGGCCAGGCTTCATCCATAGTTTTACTACCGATAAGTGGTTGTCTCTTAGGAACTTGATCTGATCAATATCGTTAGAGGATAATTCTTCTAGATCAGGGATCTCGCCTAGAATGTTCATAACCGATTGCCTGTTAAGATCGTACATTGGAAATGGATGTGAACGGCATTGAAGGATGAGCTGAAATAGATTGGCTTTAGAAGCGCTAGGTCTAGGATTGTTTTTTAAATGCTTGTCTGGGACAGCAGGGGCGCCAGTGTGAAGGCAAGGGTTGCTTTCTTTGATTATGAGATTCAACAGAATCATTTGTGGTTCTTCTGAAGGAGCAGCCTGGCAACGACTTGTGTTGTTTAGGGTGTGAAAAAAAGAGTTGGAGGGATTGAGCAATCTGCTCCCACCTGTTCTCAAGCGTAATAAACGTTTCTGGTTCTGCCAAGGGCGCTTAGTCAGATCTATCTTATTGTTCTTATCCGTTTGAGGAGGGGCCGCAGTGTACGTTCCATCAAATGTGGACGTATCAACAACAGGCTTTTTTTATCCGTATTGGACGCAAGAATCAGTGGTTGTAACTCGCTTACTCTGATTAGCTCGTCAAGCGGCTCATATGTCAGAGAATGATCCTGTTGGCTATTTGATGTCTGACATACGGATTTTTTTACTGCCGCCTTGCGATATTTTTTTAGCGTTAGCTTGGCTTTTCAGGTTTAAAGTTGTTTTGGGGAAGGTCAGATTTTGAATACATTTGCGAGAGCCAGTTGATGTATCCCCTGCCCCTGTTTTCATGTTTTTTGGTTTTTCATTCCTTTATTACTAGCAATTATTGTATCTTTATTTTTGAATATGTTATAATTTAGTGTTGGGCTGGAGCACCCGCTAGTTGTGCCCCATCTGCCAATGTGTCTGCGCTACTCGAGTCATTCATAGGAGTGATACGCAGGGTGTCTTTCTTTTTTTTTAGCATGGTTTGTCCGGGTGACAGGATCCATCGTTGGAATTATTAGCCAATGGTAGGGCTTGTATTGCTGTTGTATCTTTATTAAGACTGACAGCGTCACATTCGATAATGTAACCAGTATCAGACGTGGATGGAATAGGTTGCTGAGGCGGTGAATAGGCTATTAGTATTGGTTCCACTAAGTGCTTGTCACCAACTACATCTGAAGGTGGTCTATCTGGTCGTGTTTTCTCTTGTCGAATCAGTTGATGACAGCTGGTACAGTGAGTCATATTTCTGTCTTGTCATTCTGTCCATTTTGATATTAGTTTATATTGTTGATTAAGTTTCATATCCAGTGTCTCGAAAAGTTTTGTAAGAGAGAAAAGGGCCATATTCATAGACCGTAATGATGTATCTAGATTCTTTTTATAAACCGCTGCTGCTAAATTAGACATGATGGAAGGAGAAGCTAACTTGGGTCGCGGCGTAGGTTGAGTAAAGGAGATGGATAGCACCGATGACTTTTGTTCCGAATGTTATTCTACATTCGAAAACATGACAGGAGATTGAGATAGATCTCTAGTGGAACAGTTTGGGCCAGGCTCATGCAAAGCAATGACTTGAGCCCTCTCACTTATTTCATTGCTCATTTCGTTCGCAATTTCGGAAGCAGGTCCCTTGTTATGAATTAATGGTGTTAGGTTGAGTTTAGGCTAGTTTTGACGGAGGATGGACTGTTAAGATGGGACTTCACATCCCACGATGAGCACTCTAATTTATTTGTGTTAGATAGAGCATCCCATAGAATTGGGTTAGTGAGGCGTTTTGAACATGAGACCCTATAGTCCGTCTCCTTCTTCTAACCTACCACAGTGTCCAGTGCAAATTCCTCCTCCATCCTAAAAATTCAGGCAGGTGGTGTGTTGCATCACACGGATAAACAACCTGCCGCTAAAGCCCAACACCAGTGATCACACCTTCCAAAATGTTTTTCAGCACCTCTAAATGTATTATGCTATTTAAAGTTATAATTTCATCACTTTCAGAATCAGACGACCGAGAAGGTTGATGATTAAGCAGAGGCGTGGCCACAACTGGCCTTGTGGTAGTACATGCTGAATTTTCCACAATCATAGTTGGTAAACTTTCGGAATACAACAACGGCAACAGCAATGACCCCCGCGTGGACTAGCGAGTCAGAGGAAGTGTTGGTTAAATCTACTTGCACCACCATTTCGTCTGTTTGCTGAGGTTTGCTTTCAATCTCGGTTGGCAACATGAGTAAGAGAGGTGTGGTCACAATCTCGGAGGGTTAAGGGTCTGCAGCTCAAAATGAACATGTATCAGATGTAAAGGGACGGGCATGTCCTGAGCAAGGTCTACGTCATCAATTTGTGGGTCACAATGTGGCACAATAACTCCCTCCTCTTTCAGGAATCTACGCATTTCTATCCTTTCTAAGGGGTATACTCTGGAGAACCAGGCACACTTGTGTGCCTGGCTGTGAGATAATCAACATTTGGGCGCTCTGTAAGAATAGTAACAGTGAATGGGAATGGGGTTGTGGTCTCAACTCAAAAAAAGACAACAACAAAAAAGCCTCGATTGGCTGGCAGAATTTTAACCATCAATCACCATCTGGCTACAGTGACCATTGGCTTAAAGGTGGCCAGTGTCATTGAAATTGGTAGCCAATGTCTCACGGAAAGGTCAAAAGCATCCACACCAGGGAAGAGATGTTAGAACTGCTTTTGAAAAGGAAGATTTAGGTGGGATGTGGAACCAGCCATGACAAATATCTCATGTCAGTTATGCTATCCTATGTGTGGCGCCAAGTCTTCTATGCTGATCTCTCGTGTGTCCTTTTTATTTAGAATAAGCGATTTCTCCAAAACGTGTGAACGACTGTGAGCTCCGAGTCACGGGCTGCATCTCAGGAAACTTGCTTTTTTTTCTCCAGAAGCTCATAATGTGATAATTAAATTGCTAACAGGCACCTTGGTGATGGCATTTGCCAAAGATGTGAAACTCAATTCTCCATTGCACCTTCCTGTAGGGGACTCATCAGCACAAGCAGAGATCAGAATAGATTTTATACGAGGCTACAGTATACAACCTTTTTTCTTGTGTTCCTTGGGTACATAAAATTTTTATGTGGAGGAAAATGGGACAGGACTTGTTTCCTTTCCACTGCACAGTGATTTATTACCCCCCAAAAACACTGCAGAACTAATTAGCAGAGTAATTAATTAATATACATTTGCATATTTGCATTTGCAATTAGTGCAGCCGACTGATTAGTCTGAAAATGGGAAGTTTGACTCATTAGATGCTGGTGTGTGCTGGACCGGAAAGCCGTTGCCAGATGAGGCGAAAAAGGGTGGAATAAGCATGTGCGCGCGCCGGGTGCTCTGCGCATCTTTTGTTAGAGGTGCAGGGAGTGAACTCAGAGATCTGGTCCCGAGCATCAGGACGTGCTTACATTATATTTTAATAATGTTTTCCTGCCGTTTCAGTTCTTCGGGATTATTTTTGTACTTCCCCCCGGAGGCGGGATGATCAAGTTCTGCAAAACATCAGTGCATCCGAAGCAGCAGTCTGCAGTCACGTCCCCACACGACCGAAGGACCCACGGGCCCTCTTTGGGGAGGGAAGGGCGTGATGGGAAGATGGTGAACAATGGGCAATAACCGCTTTTTGTGGACGCGGATTTTTACTTAAAACAGAAAATGTTTATAAATCACATTTTAATTCTCAAACTAGCACTGCCGTATTCAGACAGGGCAGCCTTCTTTGTGCCAGGACTTGCATGGAAATGCATTTAGCAGACTCTTTTTCGGGTTCTGCCGATTTGTTTGGCGCAGTTCCCTGCAGGTCGCCTGGTTTGTACACCATGCTCTAGGGGAAGGAACAGACGCCATTTTATAGCGAGCAGGGATTCCCTTTTACTGTAGGCTTACCACAGTGTGCCCATGGTACGGCTTTTGCATGTCTTGAAACTGGGTAGGGTGTATTCCTAAATATAGTATTATTTAATGTAGTTTATTGCAAATTGTTACATGAAGTACCAGCATCTGGATTATCGAGGTAGATGGCAAAGCTTAGTGGATTGTTTGATTGAAGGCCAGTCATCTTTAAGGTCGCTCTCAAACCGACACCCTGGGGATTGCAGTACGAGGACAGGGAGGAGGGTACCACACACATTCCCCCTAAACATAAAATGAAGGAAAAGGGACCGCGAAAGGAAAGGCGGGAAGGGGAGAGGGCAAATGCAACATGGGATGATGAACCCACAGTACAACATCTGAGCTGGAGCAACTCAACATTCAACATCTACAATCTCAGCGACATCACACATTCTCAAAACGTTTCTAAACCCCTCTTGGGCCCTGGAATGGCAGCAGTTGGACTCTAATGGTTCACCCAACGTGCCCCCACCTTCCGCTGAACCCCCATCTTATGCTGCCCTGCTTGTTCCGAACCTTCCCCTAAAAGTGGAGGTTAATGCTAATTAATTTGCATGTCATCATGCTCTGCTATACGTTTGCTCACAAGCATGGGAGTGCTGTTCACCCATGTATCATTACCCCAAATCCAGACAGAGTTGTTTTTAGATCAAAACATGGTGTACTCTCTCACGAATTTGACATCTGGGTACAATATTATAGTTTCAAATGATCCTATTGTCGAGATGCCTTGCATACCCTCTATATGCTATTGAAAGGAGACTTCCTTACTCGCCAATGTGGTGTTAACCTCAAACAAATTTTGCTTTGAACCCTACCTTCATAAGTGGAACGGAGAATGCTCAGTAACCCAATTACGGGCCAACCTTATGCTGCAGATTAATTGCGTTAGTGATTCCTTGACATCTTTATCTCCTTCCACGGGTACCTGTTTTTTTCATTAGTTTATGGAGCATTAGTTTCATTTGTAATAAATCCATAAATCCCATTTGAAATGCAACCTATTTCTTCGCCTTACCCTACAATTCTTACAGAAACTTGGCTTACTATTTCTTATACTGCTATCCCTGCTTCCCTATTGTCCCCCTCTTATGAACTATCCCACACTCCCCGGCTTAATGCTAAAGGCGGGGGCACTGGTATTTTACACCACTCGTCTCGGCCTCCTTCTCCCCCAATGCCTAACCTTTCTCTGTTCTCTATATTTTATGAGGATCTTGATTCTTTTCTTTTCCTTCTTATCTCTTGGTTCCCTGCCTTCTTTCATCTTGGAGATTGTAATCTTCATCTGTCATCTGTCCATATATGTTTTCCCCTCATACCTCTTCTTGATTCCTTATCTTCTAGTCCCCTCCCTACTCCTGCATTCAATATCTAAATGTTCTCTCTTGATCTTATCTTCTTATCCATCCCAGTTAATTCCACTCATCCTATGTATTCGTTGGATCACTGCCTTGTTTCATTCCCCCTTCAATTTCCACACAATAATATCCCTTGCCGCACTCCAACTCCTTTCTCTCACCAGGAGTTACTTTCCTTTTCTTCATCCTCTTTTTTATCCTGTATCTCGTCTACTCTCACTCCCATTGGGCAATGTTTCTTCTGACTGAACAGCCTCTACCTTACATGATAATCTTTCTTCTACTATCGAATCCCTTTTTCCTGTTAATTTCTTCTTTCAGTCTTGTAAACCTCAGCAACCCTGGCTTTTCCATTCCCTTCTCTCTCTTCACTCTTTCCTACTTAAAGCCAAGCACTGATGTAAAAAATTACTCATGCCCCTGACAATTCTATTAATCTGTCCAATCGCCACTCTTCTTATGTCACACAACATCTCCATGCTAAAAAAAAAATCTTTTTCATCTCTTACTTTATCTCTTTGACAGACTCCTCACTGTCTGTTCCAACTCATTAACAAATCATGTTCTCCTCTCTCTCCTGATCCTTCCATTTCGTCTACACGGCCTTCTACAGACTTAAATGGCTTATTCACTTCGCACATTTCCAAACTACTATCCTCCTTTCCCCACTGTACTTCCACATCTCCACTAGCTTCTGCAACCCACTCCTCCAGCGGTCTCCTCCTTTGTTCCCTTATAAATACTCATACTACTTCCTTTCTCTCTTGAACCCACCCAACTAGTTCCTCTCTTGATCCTATCACCACATCTCTTCGCCCCAGGATTTATTCCTACTAGATGTGTTATCTAACCTCACTCATTAATCTACCCCTCTCCACTTCTTCCATGCCCATTCTTTTTAAACATGCAAAAAGTATTCCTATCTTAAAAAAACTTCACTCGACCCCTCTTCTGCTTCTAAATTCTGACCTATTTCTCTTTTTCCATTTCTCTCTAAAGTCTTAGAGAATGGTGTCTAGTCTCAAATAACTTCCTATCTCAATCTTCACTCTCTTCTCGCCCTGACCTAATCGGGACTCCGTCCAGCTCACTCCACTGTAACTGCTCCTCTCCATGTTTCCAAATCACTTATCACCTCTCAACACAAAACTGGTTACTCTATTCTCATTCTTCTAGATCTCTCTACTTAGTTTGATTCTCTAGACTGCCCTACTCTTTTCTCTTCTCTCACCTCCATCCACTCACTCTGTCCTTTGGTCATTTCAATCTTACCTTTCCAAAGAACTTATTTGGGCTCCATGGCCAACCGCAACTTTTCTCTTTGCTGTGATCTCTTTGGTGTCCATCAATGTTCTATTCATGGCCCTCTACCTTTCGCCATCTTTCAAATTCCACTCATAATCCTTCAACCTCTCATGTCATTTTTATGCTGACAAGTCCCAGATTTTTTTTTCCTTCTCCTCGTTCTCTGACTCCCTTCAATTAAATGTTTCTGCTTGTCTTTCTTTAGTTAAATCCTGGATGACTGCTAATTTTCTGCATCTTAATTCCTCTAAAAGGTAAGTCCTCTTCTTCACTCTCCCTTTGCCCACCCAGTCTTTTCCTTCCTCCTCCTTTCCTTTTCTTTTCCCCTACTGCTTGTTATCTTAGATTTTCATTCAAATCCTCTCTATCATTCCCTCATATATCCATCACATCTTGGAACTGTCAGTGCCACCTTTGCAACTTCTGTTGTTTCCTCCTCTTTCTAGTTTTTCATGCAACTAAACTCCTATCACCTCTTTAATCCTTTCCCGATCTGACTATTTCTCTGCTCTCTTAGTTGGCCTTCCTTCTTTGCATTTCACCACTCTCTGCTCAGTGCTTAATTTGGCCATTCATCCTATTTTCCTAGGGACCTCTCCCCCCCAGTCACCTTTGTGCCCAACTCTCCTCTCATTTTCTATTCTTCCTTTTGACTCTTGTATTTTATTTCACTTACTTTGCATTGTATTTAAAAGTTACTGTGGCCTTGCTCCCCATACCTTTCATCTATGATATCTCCTTATTTCCCTTCTCTGCATCTTTTTTCCCACCATCTCTATCTTGGGTCCTTTCCCCAACCCCCTGTGCGTCCACTCACTCTTGTTCCTTTTCCCCTCCTTCCCCCAAAATCTGGAAAACACTTCCACTAGATATTCGTTCTCTTCTTTTCGCTATATTTTTCAGTCTTGTTTAAAAGTGCAATTATTCTCTTATCTCTGCTTCTGTTAGCAGCCTTCTGATTAGATTGCCATATTTTTTCTATTTCTCATAACATACGGTTTTTAGTAATTGCTGTGCAGCACTTTGTCCAAAGCAATATATACATCCTGGTAAACTACAAATACAAATAGAAGTCTGCTGGACATCCTCAGTAGTCAAAGGGATCTTTCAGAGATGGAGGAGGATGGTATGGACTGGTGTCTGTTGCTGTTTGAGACCTGGATCATTTACTTTATTTTCTAGGTAGATATGTTGGGCTTATGCATTTAATACACTTACAGGCAGAGACAGAATGTAGGAACATTTAAAAGGGAAGGACACTTTTGGTGTCTGTTGCTGTTTCAGAGCTATAGCATTTTGCTTAAATGTATGGTCAGACTTTTAGGACAATGAAACAATACATCTTTTTATGATGTGCATTTAAAATTATGGGCAATAACTTAGGAAGGGTGTTTTAGGCACTGCTCAACTGAATATATTTTATTTTTTATATTTGCACACATGATTATTGAAAAGCAATGTGAATTTCACAGAAAGGTGGGCTATGTTTGGGGATTTGTTTTCTGAAATGTAACTTTCTCTGCCAAACCCTTCAACATGGTACTTTGCATCATATTCAAAACGCCTCACTAACCCTAATCTTGTGGGAGGTTTTACCCATTCAACCGAGCCCTACCACAAAAACTGTGCATTACTGGCATTGAAAACATCATGATGGCCAGAACTCCCCAGAAATTGTACAGGGAAAATATGAAGAATAGCCTGCCACCCATTTTTGCCTATGCAGTGAGCACAGGAGGGCACTGCCTAAAACCACCATTGGGCTACACACACAGTAGCCTGAAACCATTGGGAATGGCAAGGGTGATTGCCAAAAGCAACCCAGAGCTGTTGGGAATTAATTTTCTTGATGTCAAAAAGTTGCTAAAATCATGGGGGTGCAGTACCAGCTTTGTCCACAAACGGGCGCTAGCGGTCTAAACTCTTACAGGAGAGCAGTCTTGCAGAACTGTGTATTGATCAGAAGGAGTCTTATGTAATTAAAAGTTCAAAGAGTCTCTGTTCATGGAAGGCATTCACACCAGCCCTGAGTAGCAACAGCCCAGAAAATCACAGGTCTCTGTTAATCAAATACAGAGTGGCCCCTGGTCTGTTGACCTCAGTCTGCTGGACCCAACACAATAGACCCTTGCAATTGAATGGGGTATGTTCATTTTCAGTGTGAACTGTAAACAGAGCCCTGCCTGGAAGGAGAGACATGTGTTTCCTGACTTACCCAGTTTCTGGGGTTGGCTCAGACACTTTTGTGGAATCATATTGCAGCAAATATATGTTTAAGTTAAATGCTTCTAAAATATTGTATTAAGCTTACAAAAATGTGCAATTTGGAGATCCTTAATCTAAGAAATGTACCCACAATTCAAGACTTGATTCAACTTTGTACCATGTTCTGAGGCAAAACCCGCTATTCATTGATATTACAGACACTGGGTTTATGCTAGAGACCTAGTAAATTAATGGAATATGGGTAGAAAGGTGGCGTACATGTGTGCCATTTTTGGTAAACGTCCGATATTGGTAAATCAACTAAAAAGGAAAATAAGTTGTCATTTTTTAATGCAAGCCCCGAGGAAGATCAGAGTTGGGCCAGAATGTACCTTAAGTAATCTGTAATATGTACATGTAATGTCAAACAATTGTCTATCTGAGAAATATGTGTAGTTATGAAAAATGGTTTCTAAGGTAAAAGCAAAGGGGCGTTTCTTCAATAGATCGTAAATGGCTGACATCACTCAGACACACTATCCTTTCTCAAATCAGGGACCAAAGAATCCTTTGGCCTATCAAATCTTGAGAGGGTTGGGCATGCAGAATTAGCCGACCCACCCACTTTCTAAACACATAAAAAGAGCCACTGGAAGCCAGTTAGGATTTTCTTTTTCACTTTCTGCGGAGCATTTTGACAGACAACTCCACATCCAGACAGAGACCAGAACTTTGAATTCAGACTTCAGAATTTGTCAGCAGGCTTCAAAATCTTTTGCAAACTGATTCACCCCAGACTTCCAAGGGGCACATCAGAGTAAAACAGCCGGGCTAAGCTGTTTGATTCTGGCCTAAAACCATGTGCCAGAAACACCCAGAAAGCAGAGCTGTAACCGGAACCAGAGACCAGACCGCCGTGCAGTGCCAAGAACTTTTGTCAGAACCAGAGATCCAGACCGCTGTGCAGTGCCGCTAGCAGAGCTGTCCCAGATCACTGTGAGCAGAACCAGGCAGAGATCGTCCGTGGCGAGGGAACCGCAGTCCAATCCTGACCCGATCCGTGACGAAGTCGCATTCCTGTCCAACATATAGTGTGAGTACTCAGCCAGGACTGTGCAAAACCCAATCTCTTAGTTCAAAATAATCTAATTCAAACTATTTTAACCTATTGAGAACTGACTCCTAGAATTGTGTCATTCTGTCATCTTTAAAGCTGAAAACTGTCATCTGTCATTCTGAAACTGTGATTTCATTTCTGAAAAACTACCTTCACAAAATCTATATCTCCGGAACCGTTTGTGCTAGGAGCGAGTTTTAACTATCATCTTAAAGCTAAGATTCTAAGCTTTCCAACAAGCCTAAAACGGACTTGCTATTCCTTAAAGTGCCTCCGTAATCGCACCCGACACACTCGGAAAAATTGCTGAGATTTGACATTTTGCTTCATTTTAGCCACGTGTAAAAATATTTTTCATTTCTTGCATCCCTGAAATCCGTTTCCAAACTAATAATCCCTCATTAATCGTTTTAGCGTGGACCTGAACTCATTCCAAGTATCTATCACCTACCCTGAACCACCTATAGGGAATTAAAAGCAATTTTAGCACATTTCTCACTTCATTGTCATCACATTCAAAGCATTTGGGCCTGTGTTTAAAACTTCTACCTGTTTTCCTCTAAGCTTGCTAGGGGGGGAACTGAATTATATTTGATTGCATTCCTGAGAACTGTGTGCTTTCCTTCCATCTCTTTACATTGCATAAATGGGGGGGGGGGTGAATTGCTACCAGGGGGAAAAGTGATTACATTGTTTTGGTTGAAATCATATCAAGTTTATTTTCTGTACTGCATTTCATTCATTATTGCATTGTCTTTGAAGCTGTATGAGCATTCTCAGCTACTTTATCCTCTCTATATCAACTTCTAAGCCATTAAAAAGAGTGTACCACTATAACATTATCCATTGTTTATCAACATCATATTCTCAAGTGTGATATCAAATATTAATTTATTATAAAAGTGTGATATATATATATATTGTTTAATTTTCAAATAAACCTTTTAATTTGCAAAACAAACCTACTTCTTGGCTCAGTGGGGTCAGGGGGATTCTAAGAGAGGGGTGTTATATAAGGGTTGTCATCCAGAGTAAACGAACTGGACATAAAAATATATCAATAAGGGTTTCCCTCAGCATCCCAGACTAGGAGTGTAGTGTTGAATTGAATCCGCTTACAGAGTGGGGGCTCATCCGGGATATTCTGGATTAGATCTATCACTTGTGTAGATTAATACAGTGTGCCAGCTGACAGGATACATATCCGGTTAGATCACCACGCTGTGTTACGCTGTAAAGCACTCCTCAAAGGAACGCTCTAAGCAAACGGTCTGTTTTACAAAATAAAAGTCAGGAAGGAACTCAAATTCCAGAATGATGACACTGGTAGTTATCAAAATAGCCAGAGAGCACTTCTTACATAAGCTATTTGTGAGAGGTGAATGGACTGAGCAGGGCCAGGATGCGTGCTTGCAGGCAATCACACAACAGGTGACTGCAACTGGGTTAGATATCTGGAGAGATCAGGGTCCCTTACATGTGGCCCTGAGTGAACTATATCAGCCTGAGCGGGTTTCACAACTTGAGCGCCAGGCCCAAAACATGGCACGGGATCTGGGTCACATGCTGAGGGCACAACACACCAAACCCTGGACATGGTACTCCAGAACAATGACGGGCGCAGCACCCCGACAACCCACCGGTTCCCCGGGAGGAGGCACAAGGGGAAGGGGGGTGTAAAGCCTTGGAGGAAGCTTCCTTTCCCACTTGTAAACAGCCCCTGGAAACCCAGGAACCGGAAACAAAATTTCCTGCCCCTGAAAGTCTGCCACCAAAGGAGCAGAGGGGAGGTAGGAGAAACAAAGGACCCAAACAGACCCATTTTGTGGAGGAGGTACAGGTCTTCCAATTTGAGGGAGAGGGATCCTCAGAGGATCCTGGGAAAAGGATCTTCTCCTTCAGAGATGGGGGAACTCCTCCCAAGGAATAATGGGTCCCAAGGGATTCCAACCCAGACTGGGTAGATGTGGGGATTGAGCTGTTGCCGCCCATCATTCTATCCCAGAACCAACAATACCAAAAACCCCTGGTTCAAACCCATCCTGATGACTGCCTCCAAAAAGGGGGGGGGGCGGCCCAGAACCGGAACCAGGGGAACCCAAAATCATTTCAAGTTGCCAATTTGTGTTTGCAGATTCCCAAGGCTCTCCACAGAATTCTGCCCAAATTTCTTCTCTCTCAATGTCCAAAACCAGAAAAGTAGCCCACCAGTTGTCCAAAAATGTGCATTATCTTTGCCCCCTTGAGGAGAAGGAGGGAAGATACTATGCCCCAGTACAAGTACAGGGGTGGGGTATAATTTTGGCACTGGTGGACACTGGATCCCAAGCTACCCTTCTGTCCAAAAGGGCCTTTGATGAACTGAATTCAGGTAGGGGGGAGAAGTACCAAATTCCCCTCACCTCTCTTCCTGGACAACTCCAGAACTTTGACGGGACGGAACTTCCCGTCAAGGGGACTGCAGATTTGGACATCAAAATTGGGCGACACAAGGTGAAACACCCAGTCATAGTAGTGACTCCAGAGGGCACCCCTTGTTTACTAGGGAATGACTTCCTGAGAAGGTTGTCACCCCTAATAGATTGCGTAAACAAGGTCCTCTGGACCCAGACTAGCTGACCAATAAAATTAAAAAAGAGTGTCAACCATGTTAGTTTGAACGGCACCTGCCACATGGTTGTACAAAAATCTGACCAAGTCGAATTTCACTTCCAGAACAACCAAATTCAAGATGTGACAGTAATAGCAGTAGGACAACAGACTGCTGATGGGGGGGTCCTCTCTATTTCTGAAAATCAACCTTCCTTCCAGTTTAAGATGGTATTCCACACTGGAAGGAAATACCCTGAAATTCTTTACCAATCCACAATCAGACACTCCTACTCCTATAGTCCAGAAAGATGTGAAATCAGCTCAGAGCCTGGCTGATATTCAGCAAATTGGAGAGCAGTTGTTCATCCCTGTTCAGTTAAATGATGGGAAGGACTCTGTTCTCGGTCGAGTGTGTGTGAACAACGGTAAGAGTTTCATCAGCGAAGCCATGTTCCGCCAACTCCCAAAAGATCCAGCCATTCCCACATTCAAACTGATAGACAAATGGGAAATGGACCTGGAAGCATCCAATTCCAAACATCTCCTGCCAAGCAGGTGTATGCTCAAAATCTCCATTGGCAACAAGAGCATAGTCCATAATTGTTGGGTCGTGCGAGACGTCACTGCCACCTTTTACTTAGGCAGTGACATTCTCAATCGCTTTGCCATTAGTTTGGACCTAATAAACTTCAAAGCTTGGTCCTGATTAGCGGATAATCCCATGGGCTTTGATGATCCAGAAAAAGCATTTAGGTCATCTCAATTGCTACCTTATCCAGTTGAAATTCAGCTTAAAGAGGAAGTCACCATCCCAGAAAGGACCCGACAATTCTCCCTGGAAGTGAAAGTTAAAAGAGGACAAAAATTGAAAAACCCTGATGCTTATATCCATCTAAATGCTTCTCCCCATCAGCAAGGGTAGGGGGTAAACCCAACACCATTAGTCAACATAGAACATGACACCATTCCAATAGAGGTGGATAAAAGCGACTTAAAGAGTATTACTCTAGCCGCAGGCACCATTATTGGAATGGCGGTTGATGACCGACATTTCTCCATTGATTTAGGAAATGAACTGTTAGGGCCAATCCCCAAGGACTGTTTTGACAGTGACAGTGATGACAATAGAACACCTGACAGGATCATTACCTGGCATGGGGGGAACTTCCTGGTGTACACTTCTTGCCCTTATGATAAGGAAGACGTGACTTGTGACTTTAGAAGGGATGAGGTGATTTTCCAGGTCCATGAGTGCTGCCTTTCCCACCTGAAGCCTCCAGTCCAAATCAGCACTCTGACCAGAGACTTCCCCCAGCTGGAGGAGGCCGCTGAGATAGCCAAACCAGAAGTATTTCCAGGCTTCAGGTAGATGGTGGAAGAGAGAGTCAACCTAGCTGATGCCTGTGTGATCTCTTTGCAGTAGACTCATATGACTGTGGTCGCACCGACATCCACACAACAATTCCCATGGACCCTGGCATGACTCCAGTCCTTTGTGAAGCAATATCGTTTGCCTCTCGCATCCATGGACTCCCTTACTGAAATAATTAAGAACCTTGAGTCCCGGGGAATAATCCGTCCAGATCACAGCACTTTCAATAATCCGGTGCTGGGAATATTGAAGTCGTTTGGCACCGACCTTAGGGAGCTCAACAAACAGGTCCATACTTCCCGATGGCCTCTGCCCTACATTGACCAAGGGCTGGCCCAGATCCAGGGGTCACAGGTATTCACTGCAATAGACCTGACCAATGGATACTGGACCGTGCCTGTCAGTAGAGAGGACCAATACAAACTGGCTTTTACCTTTGGGGGCCAGCAGTACACATGGACCGGACTCCCTCCGGATACCTCAACTCCGGCAATGAGTTCAACATTTTCCTACATAAGGCCATGCCCGACCTGGGTGCGAGGGGTAACCTGGCTTATGTAGATGATGTCCTCATCAAAAGTTCATCTGTGGAGGAACACATTGCGGAGATCCGTTATGTTCTGACGCAGTTGAGGGCCGCCGGAGCAAAACTTTCCTTTCAGAAAGCACAGTGGTGTAGAACCCGTGTTAATTTCTTGGGGCATGAGATTACTCCTCAGGGTCTCTGTACCCAGGAAAAGAAAGTGGAAGCACTTCAGAAACTGAAAGACCCCACAACTCTGCGGTAACTAAGGAGCCTCCTTGGACTGACTAATTACAGCAGAAAGTTCATTGAAGGCTACGCAGAGGTCACTAGACCCCTGATTCATCTCTTGAAGGGGGGGGGTCAAGTGGGAATGGGGTCCAGAACAATCCGAGGCAGTAAGACAACTCAAGAGAAGCTTCTCATAAGTGCCTTGCCTAGCTTACCTTGTCAGAAACAAGGAGTTCTTCCTGGAGACAGGGTTCTCTAATACATGTTTGACGGCAGTATTATACCAAAAGCATGACATGGTCAATAAAGTAATCTCCTATGCGAGCAAAACTTTATCCTCTTTGGAGGAAAAATTCAACGATTGTGAGAAGGCACTTCTGGCAACGGTGTGGGCATTGAAGAATTACCGCCCGTTTATCCAGGGGGAACACATCATAGTGGAGACTCCAAACCAGCCTCTGCAATATCTCCAAAGTGACAGAATCCGGGCCGGAAATGTGAGTAATTCCCAAATTACTTCCTGGAGTCTGTCAATGCAAGGCTTTCCTGTGCAGGTCAGATATGGCCAAAACAAGAAGAGTACCCTCGCGCAAGGTCTGGCTGACTTGCATGATTGTGCCAGAGAAAACAGTCTCGAAGACGAAAGTCTAAAAATCAAGGACAACATGGAGGCATACCTTAATTCCCCACACAAAGTCTTTGAAGAAGACAAGTGTGAGGGAATGCCCACTGTCTATGTGAATGGATGCTCTAACCAGGTTGACAACAATGGGGAAAAAGAACTCGTGGCCGGCGTAGGGAATGCATGGGTGAATGAGTCCCCAGAACCCTCCGCTGGATACAAAATTGGTGCGCGAAGTAGTCAAGTGGCAGAATTGATGGCTGTGCATCAAGCCATCCTCACTGCTGTCCAACATCAACTCCACGAACTGGTCATAATCACAGATTCGGATTATGTACGGAACGGGTCCGTGGAGCACCTGATTAACTGGAAAACCAGAGGCATGCTATGTGCTAATAACAAACCTTTGAAACATGGGAAGTTAATTCAAAACATTGATGATCTGGTCACCTCGAATGGGATCACCATGTACTGGAAGAAGATCAAGGGTCATTCCAAAGTAGAGGGACCAGACAAAACTGGAAATGACTTAGCTGATCAGCTGGCCAAAACCGGGGCCAGAAGTGCCAGGGCCATCCAAGGGGATCTAATAGAGATTGAGTCCCTGTTGGGGGAAATCCAGGTCACTGCTATCACTAGGTCCCAGACAAATGCTCACAATGATCTTTCAACTGCACAATGGAGTAAGGAGACCCCTGATGCTGATTTGATTACAGCTCAGAAGGGGGATCCAATAATTGGTAAGTTTTAACAACACATTGAGGACCCTGAGAACTTTCCCCTGACGGATACCGATTACATTGGGAAAGAGGACCTAAGAGTGTTGATGAAATGTCCAAAAAGGTTCCGAATCCAAGACGGTTTGTTGGTAAGGAAATCCCAAGCTGGCCATGATCAGTGGGTGGTTCCTACCTCATTCCGAAGCCTGATGTTAAGTCACGCCCATGATGCGGCCACCGCCGGTCATAGGGGGTTTCATACAACACTTGAAATCTTAAGAGAGATTGCATACTGGCCACATATGGGCCAGGACCTCAACCAATACTTGAAGGGGTATCTTGTGTGTGCACAATTTCAGCCAACATCCCTCACACACCGGGCGCCTCTCCAAAAGAGGGGGATGACACTGCCATGGTCAGATTTGCAAATCGACTTCGTAGGCCCTGTAATTCGCTCGTCTAGAGGAAACAAGTACATGTTGACTGTCACATGCTTGTTTACCAAGTGGGTGGAATGTCTCCCGGCCCCAAACTGCAAGGCAGAAACAGCAGCTGCCCTGATGATTAACCACATCTTTTCCCGTTTGGTCTACTTCAAAGGATTGAGTCAGACAGAGGTAGCCACTTCACTAGTGAAGTGATGACAAAGATGTGGGAGATACTGGGGGTCAACAGGAAGTTACATATTGCTTACCGGCCAGCTTCTTCTGGGGCAGTAGAACACTACAACCGGACCATTGTGTGCATCTTAAAAAAGTTTGTGGCAGATTCTGGGCCAAGTTGGGATATCCGATTACCTCTGGTCCTAATTGCCATCAGATCTACCCCTTCATCTGCAACTAAAATGTCACCATTTGAGTTGATGACCGGACGCAAGATGGTGCTTCCCCAGCATTTGCTCTACAGGACCCAAGAGCAGACACTGATAAATGCCTCCACTCATGAGTATGTGGAGAATTTAAGGAAACACCTCCAACATGCTTTCGCCTATGCTCAGTGGAATCTAGAAAGATCAGCTGATAGCATGAAAACCCACTACGACCTGAAGACCACCAGGAAGGAATATACTGTGGGAGACCGGGTCTATCTATACAATTTCCAAAGGAACCAGGCCAAACAGCGAAACATGTTGCCTATATGGAAGGGACCGTTTGAAATTATAGACAAGATCTCCCCAGTAGCTTATAACAACCGCATCCCCAAAGGTAGTCTGGCGGAAGGGGAAGACAAGTGGGTCCATATAAATCAGCTAAAGTGTTGCCATCCCAGGCACACTCTGCAGCAACTGGAGGAGTACTCTGCAATACCAGAGGAGACTGCTCCAGATTAATTCAGTTCCAACCCTAAAATATCCTACATATACGACCCAGGCGCTAAGTGAAAAAAGATGGCGGTAAATGATTACCGCCATTGTTTTCCGCTAGGTCCGATCATGACCCGTGACCGTTAACTACGATGCCATTAGCAGCATCGTAGTTAACGCTGCCGCTAACTGCACCAAGGACGCGCGCACGCGACATCCCACACCGTAATTACCGGCATGGCGCAAAGGTACGCGAATGCCGACCCAAGTGGACATGCACCTAACGCCATCACCCAGCCCGTTAAGTACCTTACCGCCATGGTGCTAATGACGCCATCGTGAACCAGCCGTAAAGGGCCATGTAAAGTGAATCCAGCTGCCACAGGTGCACAGAATCAGCACAGGTGGAGGCAATACAGACTCAGGAAGTACAAAAAGAGCACACCCAACCCCTTCCCACACCGAGTCACACTCCACAATGATACCAATAGGACTAGCAATGTTGGGGCTGGAGGACCTGATAGCAATGCAAGTGCTACAACTTCAAATACAACAACAACAACAACAACAACAACAAGAGGCTGCACAGAGGAGACACAGGAGGAGAAGGAGGGCAGGGCCAGCAAGCCCCACCAGCACAGCCAGTGGCACCACGCAGGCAGCCCCCAATTCCACGCATCAGAGCCAGTCCATTCAACCTCACCGCTGAGCAGATCCACACCCTGTACTGACTGGACCGGGACACCATCACCACCGTTGTGGACATGATACACAACGACATCGTCAGCATGATTGAAACACCCACCGCCATTCACCCCCTACTGAAGGTAGTGTCCGTGCTCCACTTCCTGGCCACAGGCACCTACCAGCACACAGTGGGGCACTTGCATGGCATATCACAACCATTATTCTCACGTACACTGATCCAAGTGATGGATGACCTCCTCAAGCACACAGATGACCACATCTCATTGCCACGGTCTGCCCAGGAGATTGCTAACACCAAAGTGGGTTTCCATGCACTAGCTGGCATACCTGGTTGCATTGGTGCCATCGACTGCACCCATGTGGAATTGTCGGTCCCACGTGCCATGGAGGTACCGTACCGCAACCGTAAACTATTTCACTCAATCAACGTGCAAATGGTCTGTGACTCCAACAGGATCTTCACACATTGTTGTGCCCGATTCCCCGGATCAACCCATGATTCAATGGTCCTGCGTAATTCCACAATACCACGCTACATGGAGTGACATGCAGGGCCAAAATCCTGGCTACTCAGTGAGTCTCATGTCATGAGCATGTAAATGCGAAGTGGGTAGGTGATCGACGTACCAATGCATACTTCACCTGCCAGAAAGGGGGGGGGAATGATGCATACTTCACCTGGCTGCGACTAGCAGTAGCCAGATCATACCCTGAGGCAGCACTTACATCATCTGACACCTGTATACGTGATGCCTGACCTAAGCAGCCCTAACATGTGAATGAAGGTGTGTCCCAACCATGACACAACCATCTGCAAGTGCATTGTACAAAATGTGACCACATTGACTCCAACGAAATGCACCTACATGCACGTCACCAAACACCATCTACTGAAAGGCCTGTCCCCCATAACTGTGCCCAAAGGAGGCACATGATGGACTGGAACATCAATGCACCACAACACAGACAGCAAGGCCCACAAACTGTCCCTATTGACATCAGTATTGTTCACTGGGGTCATAATGAGGCAGACAGCAATGTTGCGATCATGTGAGCGTTAACCTCACAGGACACGTGCCAGGTCACCTAAAGAAACGGCCTGAACGTACACAGTGGATGGGCACTCACAATGCACTTGTCCCGCCTGCATACATTGTGTTTTGGCATGCAAAACAGTACATGAGAGCCATGAACATATACCGGTTGCATAGTGTGAATCCATTAGCGCAACTAAAAGTGGTGCAAAGTTACAGTTGAATGTAAGGCATGGTGGCACGGCATGTTCAGAAATCAATCTCATCCCTGACACATACATTGTTGCCCACGTACAGGTGATGTAGACTATCCCCTGAAGAGGTGGCTTCTTACACCAGTCCGGAACCCACAGAACCAGCATGAGGAGGACTTCAACCATGCCCATGCACGTACCCGTGTGGTGATTGAGCAGGCTTTTGGCCTACTGAAGGCACGTTTCCGCTGCATCAGCAGGTCTGGCGGGGCACTCCAGTACCGCCATGAGAAGGTGCGAAGATCGTCATGGCATGTGTCATGCTACACAATATGTGCGTCAGACGAAATGTGCCCCTGCCCCCTGACGCAGAACTGCAACCACCTGACGATGAGGATGAGGAGAGTAGGGATGTGGCAGCACCTCAAGGAGGCAGCGATGCACAGGAGGGGCGTGAAATGCATCAGAATCTCATTGACCAATGCTTCTAGCACACACGGCGGGTGTGTGTAACATGGAGACGGCACTTGGGGCACTGTGTGTGTCTGGGACATGCACACTGTGGACTGTACAACAATAAAGCACACATACACAATGAGCAATGTCCACACATTGGATTTTTGCTAAACAATAAAGTGTATTATAATAGTGAAAAGGTATGACACACCAACTCCTGCCTCCCCCCTCCCCCTGAACACCCCAACACACCCACTCCCTCCTCCCCTCTCCCCCTGAACACCCCAACACACCCACTCCCTCTCCCCCTGAACACCCCAACACACCCACTCCCCCCTCCTCCCTTCCCCCTGAACACCCCAACACACCCACTCCCCCCTCTGCCCTCCCCCCTGAACACCCCAACACACCCACTCCCCCCTCCCCCCTGGAATCCCTTCGAAGGTGTGGTTCAGTCTGTGCAGCAGTGTGTGATGTATTTCTTCTCCACTGTCCGGGCACTAATGACAGTCCCCTCCCCTGGCCTCCGGGGCACCCCTGCCCGTGCTGCGCAGGTTCCTCCCTGATCTGCGGATGGGGCTGCTCTGTCTGAGTTGGTTGACGAGGAGGGTCCTGGCTGCACATTTGGACGGCTGTCCCGAATGGTCTGCACCAGTTCTGAGAGGACGTGCCGCACAGCGGCGAGTTCTGAGCAGATTTCCTTTGTGGAGGACTCAATGGCAGCCGTGACTCTGTCTGCACATTTCTCCATGTCATCCCTTGCCCCCCCACACTCTGCAATGTGTTCATTGAGGAGGGCGGATAGCTGCTGCTGCCGGGTGACAATCTCATCCAGGGTCTGCTGATTCCTCTGGCTCATGGCCAATGGCATTGGCATGCCCATTGGGCTGCTCACCTCCGGCAGCGGGGATGGGGTGGCTGGCCAATCCTCGGCCTCCGACTGCCCCTGTGTGGCATCCGCCTGCAGGGGCTTAGGGATGGTTAGGGGGAATGTGGGTGGGCAGTGGGGCTTCCATCATCGATCTCCTCGATGCTCCCTGCCTCACTGTCGGAGGATGCTGCTATGGCAGCAATTTCGCCAAGGGTGCTGCTTGCAGCAGAGCCTGTCCCTTCGGTGGGCACGATGTGTGTCATGTGCGCTGCTGCTGCTGAGTCTGTGGTGACAGTTGTGGTGGCTGTCAGTGCCCTGTCCTCTTCCCCTGGCAGGGTTTGTGGCTGCTGGGGTGTTTTCCTCGGGACGGCAGAGGTGGAGGCTTGCGGCCTAGGCACAGTTGTCCTGGCCCTCCTGGTGGCTGTGGAGGCAGTGGTGTCCTCATGCTGGAGGTCTGAATCAGAGCCTGTGGTGGAGCAAAGGAGGGATAGTGTTATTGATGGGTCTGCGGACATTGGGCGTGCATTGTGACGAATGACATCTTATCAGTAGGTACATGCAGCACATTTGAGGCAGGGGCATACAGATTGTCTGCCTTTTGTGTGGAAGTGCAAGTGGTGGTATGTGGGTGCCGGCAGTTAGGGTGTGCATGCTGCATGTGTACAGGGTGGAGTTCGGATGTGTCTGTGGGCAGTCTCCTGCTGATGTGTTGCATTTGCACTATGGGGCAACATAGTACTTCACATGATTGGACTTTGGTGATTTTTTCAAGGCTTGATTGGAGCCACCTACCTGCATCTCCTGATGTCGGGACTCCTCTCTACATCCCTCCGACTCCTTGTATGCTCTCCATTCCAATGGTGGATGCACAGATTTCCTCCCATGCTTGCAATTTGATGGGGGAATCAGATCTACCCCCGGTTGCCATGCCCAGGTTCCTATTCGCCGAGAGGATGCTCCTGACGCGGAGCCTCAGGTCGTCCCACCGCTTTCTGCACTGCTGTGCGTTGCGGGGAACGGTCCCCACCCCACTGACACGCTGTGCCACCAGGGACCATATGGCCTTCTTTTTGGCTATTGCTGGCCTGGTCATTTGCGTGGAGAAGACCACCGCAGCATTGTCCTGGAGGGTCTCAGCAAGCATGGTTAGTTCCTCACGGGAGAAGCGGTCCTGGCGCTGCCGATCACATGCTTTTTTAACAACTTTTGGCATTTTCAGGTTGGTAATTGGGTGGGTTATGGGTTTGGACAGGTCTCACGGTCGGATGTGGAATGGTTGGGGAGGATGGCAATGGATTGTGTTTTTAAAGATGGCCACCGTGCTCTTTCCCGTTCAGCCGCAATGACGCTACTTCCGGTTACGTCCCCCGGATGATCTTCACGCTTTGCATACTTTTGGCAATCACTGGGACGAGGATGCAGGGTCCCCTGTACCAGTGTTGAAATGGTTCTACATCACCGGCTCAGTGTTCTCTTTTTCGCCTCCGTGGTCGGGCAGGATGATTCTCTGTTTCCTTATGTGTCGTTCTTATGACACGCTTTGTTTTTATTTGGCGATTTCGGTGATGTGCTTTCACCTTACCTTAGATTCAGAAGCTGCTAGTGTTGTTCAAGGTCTCAATGAACAGGACAATTTGTCATTGGTGGATTTTGAGACAGAGGTTAAACATCAATTCTCATTTCATCAGTCTATACAGGATGACAAAAAGCAGCTTATACTATGATGGCAAAGCCAGATATATCCCCTTGCCGATAGCTTTAAAATTTGAAAAGAGCATTTTCACACTTTGATGTGGCCTTTAACCCTAACTCTGTAGAATTTAAGACTGCATACTTTTATGGACTCCATATAGAAATAGTTTCCCAGTTAATTTTTGAATTTGACAGGGATAAACCACTAGAATGGATAATAGAACAGGGGAAACTATATGAAGTGATATTTGGTCAGAGAGGCAGGGCCTAAGAATAAAGAGACAAAACCAAAGTCTAAAGAACCCACGCAAGCGATTCTGGAGGTAAAATCTATAAAGATAAATCAGCCGAAACTCAGGCAAGAAACAATATGACACCTAGTGAAAGGGGCATGCCTCCAGAGAGGACATCAGCCCAAACTCCTAGGTTTAAATCCATTGATCCCAGCAATAGGGATTGTTACATAAGTGTCATGATCTCTGCTTCCAAAAGGTCAGGGTTTTCCCAACTCCCTTGGAAGCAGATCCATAACCCAGGTTCCGAGTGCCAACCAGTCCCAATTGGGACCTTTTGGACCCAGTCCTGGCGCCAGTGGCACCAGGCTCATAAATATGCCCAGTCCCAGCGCTGGAAGCGCCGGGCTCATAATGCTTGGGTGGACTTACCTGCAGCAGACCATGCTGCTTACTTGCCTGCCAGTTGAGCCTCTGATCCTCTTCTGTTTGGAACTACTTTTCCTGTTGGGTGGGGCAGGAGCCACTCCCTAGATTCAGAACACGGGAACTCTTCTGGAAAGCAGGAACTCTTTTCTTACCTAGGCGTGGCTGTGGAAGGAGACACCTAAGCACTACAGGAGGCTATTTAAACCACACCCGATGGATGAATCTTGCTTTGCGTTATTCTGCATCCTCTGCAGCAGAACGCTCATCGTGTCTTCTGCATCTGATCCTGGGCCTAAGGAAAAAGGCTTACCATCCTGAATCCAGTCTTCAGCAACACCTATAAAGACAAGAAAGAACAGGTTAGCATTACGGTCTTCAGTGACAGCTCTTCACTTACCTGGTCCATCGGCTGTCACCAACGCCTCGCGCTGCATTCCGGCATCTGAAAGACAAAGGCTTACCTACTCTTCGTGCGCTCCGGAGGTCTTCACACTGCATTCCGGCATCTGAAAGACAAAAGCTTAACAACTCTTCACACGCTCCGGAGGCCTTCGGCGCTGCATCCCGCATCTGAAAGACAAAACAGGGTGCGTTTAAAGACATTGGGGAACTTTAATACTCACATGCCATTACTCCTTTCCACATCTAACCCAGTGGGTATTCCGGCACCCTGCAGCCGCTCCGAACTTGTACCTGCAAAATAAAAAGACAGTTAGAGCGCATCGTGAAGCAGGCAACAAGCGCTTACTTACGTGCTTCCAGGCGCTTCTATTCATCACACCGGCTCCATCTTCAACTCACTTCAGCCCGTCATCCGCCATCGCCGGAACCCTGCAAAACAAGAAACATCATTACTAAAGACTTTAAAGACATTAGAATTACTCGAAACTTACCGTTCGTGCAGTAAACGACGGACAGCAGTCCTCTGAAGTCAAGAGGCCTGCTCCCCTTATCCAGTGAAGAAACTGGTTACAGCACCCTGCCCCGAGGCAGATGGAGAGCACGGCGTTCACTTACCTACGGTGAGAGCGTTAACCTTTGGGGTTCTACAGGAGAAGAGAAAGGGAAGAAGAGAGAGACATTCAATAACCCAGTTCCTTAATCCCATATTTTCTATCTGCAGACATCTTACCCTTCGAGTCAGACATACAGTGCACAGAGGTCCAGCCCAAAGAGCCAGCCGTGTGTTACACATCACCTTTGAAGATACGGTATACGCCCAGTCAAGACCGGCGCCTCTACGGGAATCAGGTGAGCGTTACAATAAGCCCTAGATTTTTGGGTAATTCTCCAAGGGAGGGATTACGCCACGCTATGTCAGGCCTAAATATCAATCAAAATAAAATGTACAATTGCCCATACCAGACACTAGGGGCTCAAAGTAGATTTGACCCCAATATGGCCACCAAGAGAGACCAAGATATGTGGATAGATTCATTGAAAATGGAAACCAGCATAGGGGACCATTCCCACCAAATGAAAGACAAAATATGAATGATATCACTTGCCAATATAACCAATCACCACAACCAGTCGACCATGGTCATAGAATGGTCACTCTGTGTTCTCCACCTCCTGTGTCACATGATTTCAGAGGTAACACAAATAGAAATCAATCTCCTGAGAGGTACCAGAACAGGCCTAATCAAGGTGAGTTTAATCACTACCGGCCCAGGACACAAAGAGAGGAATCCAGAGACATTGACAGGTTTCAATGCTTAGAGGCCCAAGTAAAAATGTTGTCTGAACAGATAGGAAAGTTATGTGCAGTCCATAAACAACAACAAAGTGAAGGTGCAGAATATCATAGGAGTGATCTTGTGCATTCTGACAATAAGTGACTAGTCAATAATCTCTACACTGATGGAAACACAAATGTTTATGAATTACCTTTGAATAACGGTTCTGAATTGTTCAATGAATGAAAAAAAAAAAAAACAATGAAAGTGAGACAGAGAATTTCAACACACACAAAAAAATAGGGTGGTTCAATTTAGAATTGAACCAGACTATTCAGATGCGTGAAAATGAAGAATAAAAGAGGGGAAATGAACAAGAAAAACGCAAAGAACAGAGAAACAGATTTAAAAAGAGTATCTGAGGTGAAAATAAAGCACAAGACAATGAGTTAGCATCAACAGATAGATTATCCTCACTTGAAAGCCAGAATACTGTTCATACCCATACAGAGGAAACAGTAGCCCAAAAGGAGGGTGCAGGTCAGTCACCTGAGGAGTATTTTGAACCACAGATATTCCATGGGACAGAAATGACAGGCTCCATGCAAAACACAGATAAGTGTCATGCACCAGAAGTTGACAGGCTGACACGTGACACTTGTGAAAATACCCAGTCAAAAGGTTGAAGTGTAGAGAATCCAGATAATGAGAAAAGTACAATAAGAAATTAGAGTGTGAACACTAATGGTCCCACGTCAGAGGGGCAGTCAGTGGCTACACGCCAAATCGGTTCTGAGCCCAACAGAATAGACAAAGAAATTCAAAATGAAGTGAGCAAAAAGGAGGGTAAGATGTCATTTCATATGCCCATTTGCCTCGCAAAGAGTAAAAAAGAGCTAAGGAAAGTAAGTCCTAAAATCAGCTAAAATTCATACTTTTTATGCATGCTAGAAGAGGTTGAAGATAGGTACTATGTCTTACTACTATTGAATACAAAGTTAATGCGTTTGCAATGATTGATACATGTGCCCAAGCAACAATAATTTCAAAAGAACTAGTGAAAAGTATCAACGAAGGGAGATCCCCATAAAATCGTATAAAGGTGAGACAAAACAAAAGCCCTGTGCACAATTTCAATGGGGAGGGAATACCTATTGAAGGTATCATTGAGGTTGACATAAAGATAGGGAAACATCAGATGAAACAGGAAGTGTTGATAACATCCTTCATTGAAATACCCTTTCGCATAGGGACAAATTCCCTGAAGAGGTTGTCTCCCATCATTAATGGGGTAAATGAAGTATTGTGGTCCCTAGCTAAAAAATCATTGAGACCCAAGAAGATAATGATACAAAGCAACAGTGTAAAAGACTGCCATACTGTTGCTGAATCAGAAAGTGCAGTAGAAGTGTGTCTTCAGAATGGCTGTGTGCCCAGCCTCACCGCCATTCTCATGTATCAGCACAGTTCATGCTGAGAAATCATGGGAGTTGTACTCCAAACACCTGGAGAGCCACAGGTTGCATAACCCTTTGATCGGCAAATCCATGAGGTAGGACATTGATGTGATACTGCAATCTCTCAATTAGAAAATGGTATATCTTGCAGACCTCTACAGCACTTTCATGTGGGTGGAGATGAATTTTTGGCTCAATGCATGGCTCCACGGTCAACAATTATTGCCAGGGATCGCAGAACAGTAAGAGGCACACTGCTCCTTCCTGAAGGGCCTATAAGCTACAAACACTGACACACAAGGCTGGGACATGTTCACATGCACATTCTTACAAACAGGGTCACTTCAGGCAAACCAACAACACTCCATTGACCTCTATAATACACACACAACAGAAACCCCCAGTTTCCTGTTGTACAATGTTAAAAACATGAGAATATAAGTAATTATGCTGTACCGTTTGCTTGCAGAGCAAACAACCATCTTCCAATGACCAAAAATGAGCATGGATACCTGGCATGTCAAAACAAATTAAATGCCACGTAGAGCTCAGGTGAGAATGCAAGTCAAAACAAAAGTAATTTGAATGTACATTGAGCTCAGATGCTTTCCAGGCCACTGTGCATACACACATCACCCTGGGCTGGTCGTCTCACCACAGCAACCTGCCATTGAATTAGTGCAGCATTTGCCACTGAACATATCAACATCTGTATCACCATCAAGAGGGCCTATAGTGTATGACACAATCAAATGAAATAGCCTCTATATGATGGGGGATGGCAAACATCTCAGCTAATGTGTGCTGTAGTTCAGCCTTCTGATACATTTTGCATAACATTGAGATACAGCAAAAAGAGCATATGCTGCCCCAATATCAGGAGGAAAAAGACCAAAGTCCTAGGAAATATGATAATGGGCCCAATATGCCAGCAGGAATATGTGTAAATGAAGATGGCTTCATGGTAAAAGACAATGCTCCACTAAATTATTATTATTAAGACCCAGGACATGGGAGCTATCTAATCAGGTTGCTTGGATCACAGGCTGAATACCAAGATCCGAGCCCACGTTCTCAGCAATCTGAAGGCTGCTCTCCCACCCCGCCATCTCCACGCCACCTTCCCCTCTGGTCTCTTCTCTTCCCACCCCCTATTCCACTTACCTGATTCTTTCTGGCTGCCGCTGATACACGTCCCCACCATCCAACATGGAAATGGAGGAGGGGCTTCCATCTCCACAGTGGCCATCTTTGGTAATTACCTTGTTTGAATGAACAGGATGCCGCAGGCATGCCCTTTTCATTCAAACCAAATGACATTGCTGTCAGCACCCCGTGTTTTGTGATTGAAAACAAGTGTGCTAATAGCAAAAAGATCGGGTTGTAATGGCGTCAGGCCCCATCATTAAGACCCTGGCTCTGCCATTACCACCAGATCTTGCCTGCTGCATCGGGTCTTTTTGTTTAATTATTAGTGAGTCAAATCTGTTTATTTGGATTACAGAAATACAACAAGCAAGAATTGAAAACACAATCATTTCTAAAATCACATGGAATCATATATGACTCAATCGCATCTCATTACACAACAACAAAACATGGACAATCATACATTTAAAATTTGAAATAATTAGGAAGCATCGGCAGAACATATGTTGCACACAAGAATATTACTACACAACAATCCCCAAAAGTGTGGATCTTTGATGTCATTCATCTTTTAAAAAGCAGTCAAGGGCAAAGGCAATCCCGGGATCAGGGAGAGACAGCAATAGCATGAAGGCTGGTCTCCAGTACCACAACCCACTTGCCCTAAAAACATTCAATAAAGATCTTTTACAATGTCATTGTAAAAACGGCCATAAAGCACAAAGTGCTGCAGTGTTTCCTTCAGACTGCAAAGCAGTGCCCATCACCTTTATCAGGAGTGCCCAATCAATTTCAAGTTATAGCTTTTACATTAAAAGCATTGGTCAAAAGAATCAGGTTAAATGTGTTTGCGATCATAGTGAGATACCCAGCTAATCCCCCAGCAGGACACAGTGGGAGATCAGCCTATTGGAAGGTTTACTCAGATTTATATCCTCCCTAATGCTGTCCTTGACATTCCAAAATGTTACTTCAAGGAGCTGGATAGGCATGTTGGCAATGCTTTCTGGATTTTCGAAAATACAATCCAAACCCATAATCCCTAATAACCTTTTAATAGTAGACAACCAGCATATTTTGAGAAAGTACCTCAAAGTATGAAGATATCTAGTTAGGATTCCCTCCTGGCTCACCCACACAGCACGTAAAAATAAAATTGGACCTTAAGACAGAGGACCTCATCACGAGTTTGGTGGTAGCTGTGCCCTTATTAAGGGCATGGCTACCTCCAAACTCGCTCCCGGCCCGGCTCCCGTGAATGGGCCATGACCGGCCCATTACGAGATGAATGGGCCGGTAATTGCCCATTCGAGGGTGCCGATATGGCCGGAAGCATGGGTGCACCGGCACCATTAATAACAGTGCCGGTGCAATCATGAGTTCTATTTGTGGGTGCCGGTCTGCACGCCTGGTCAGACCATGCGTGCAGTCTGGCACCGGCAAGCAGAACTCGTAATGTGGCAGAGAGGTAAAACCGCCACCTGTAGCACTACCAGCACCGTTGGTGCCTTTCTGCCACATTAGTAATGAGACCCAATAGGTCTGTAGGCCAGTTTCCGAATGCAGTAGACATGATGAGGTAGTAAACACTGAGATGTCAGGCAAGAAAGAGATTTTCCCCTCTCCAGAGCGTCTCTAAACTCCCATATCCCCATAGCTCACTCCCCTAAGCCCCAACACCTACCGCCTTACACCTGTAGATTTCCAGGCTCAACCGAGTGCTGCATCATTGTTTTAACACATTGAAACATGACCCCAATAACTTGATTCATTTTTTACCTGTGTGTCTCAGTATTGGTCTTCCAATTGATGTGGTCATTGTAAAGGATCGTAAGGTAGGCAACATGCTTGTACACTCATATCCTATATCCATTCAGAACTATTGATATCTGCGGGGCCTGTGTGAGGCATTGGAGAAACACATGTAACAGCATTTCCCTGCAGCTTTGGTCAGACCAGGTTCCTGCATATAAGTACCGCAAGTACTTATAACACTTGTGTTATAGGCGTGTTACAAATACCATATCATATCATATCATATCAAGTATCTGCAATGATTTGGGAGTTCTGATGAGCAGCACAGACTCATCAGTGTATCTTTAAACAGGCAGCCTTCTGTCCCCAAAATCGGGGATATTAATGTTTGTGGCATCCAGGGTGGATATGAGGTAACATTTATTACGATTAAACAGGAGGGGTGCAAGAACAGACCCCTGTCTAACACCCTTCCCCACCTATATGGCCACCTATATGGCCTGAGTCAGTAAACCCCTTACCATAGCAAACCCAAATATTTAAGTCAGTAAGGAAGGCTCTATCAACTGGATCCTGGGTTTTGGAATGCCCATCTGGTCAAGGGTCATGCAAGGGTCCTGTCCATGTGGTCAAAGGCTGAACTCCAGTCAATGATGGTGACATAGATAAGCGATCCCATAAGGAACATTTATTTTGCCAGAATCAAGTATAGTTTTAAACACTAGTTTACTGTGCTCATACCGGCACTAAAAGGCAGCTGTGTGTCTGACAAGAGGTTGTACTCCCTCACACAGTCCTCCAACATATTCAGTAGTATCCATGCAAAAACGTAGATGTTCCATACAGCAGAGTGACTGGGCCAAAGGATGATGCAATAAAATTGTTGCCCTTTTTAAAAATCAACATAATAATGAAGCAATGTGCCCCGAGCCGCGATGGCATTACCAAGTCAAGTAATTCCCTGGGGACCATAGTTATAGGACCGAGCAAATACTGCCTTTGTCAATGAGCGTGCATCCCAAAAGCTTTTGGCAATACGTGGAGAAATAGAGAGGATCTGTTAACCTTTCAGTTTCCTCATCACCTTCAACCATAGTTTCTTTTAGACGCATATTAAGGTGTCTACCGCCGGAGGGTCTCCATACTACTGTAGACTTTAAATTATTAACCTCTACAAAAAAATATAGATTTCTGGTGACTTCCGAACCATCAGGATCTCAGTAGTCAGGCGCATGAGAGAATGGTTGCTTTCCTTCTTCTCCAGCACCTTCAAATTGGAAAACTATTATATCAGGAGTTGGAGACAAAAATGTAATCTATAATTGATTGGGATTTGTAGTTATGCCAGGTGAAATGGTGTGGTACACTTCCCAGAATACAACAATTCAAAAAGAGTACAACCCACAATTCCTTCACATTCCGAATAAAACGGCCATGAGACATAGACTACTGGAGCATGGCAGAGGCTAGGGGACTAGAGTATAATTGAGTGTCTAAGCATTCATAGTTAAAATCTTCCAAAACAATCACATGACACGAATTTGTGAATACTATTCCTCAAAATGATTTGCAATAAAGATGAGAACAAGGATGCAGACAGCTTTATAGGTTTCCAATAAACATTCACTAGTAGACTGTATGCTGTATCCTTAGAGCTATAATCAATATTTATTAATAGACAAATTTGATCTATAATCAAACAAACTCAATTTGATGGCCACAATATCACTATACACAGTTTTCCAAGTCTCCACTGTCAAGCCTATATCATACCTTACTGCACAAATCAGGCCCCAATACAGCCTACCGGCCACACATATTTATGCAGAGACATGGAGTTCAGTAAAGTCATCAATGAGTCGAACATCCGCTTTCCACGTTTCCTGGAAACTAAAGATTGAATGAGCAATGGAATGTAAGTGGAAGGAAGATGAGAATGTCCGCAGGTACTCCACTAAACAATACGTAGCTGATTAGTAATTCAATTTATTTTCCTAGGACCATTATTAGACGCACTCACACATGAAGCATGTGTGACCATAGACCAGTCAATATTTGTATTAGGAAAAGATTCAAAGTTTGTGGGTAACATGATCATTCATTTGGAGTTTCCATCTAAAGAAAACTAACTTTCAACATATCTTTACTGGAATACAAATTGTATTTGGGTTTATTCAACACACTTATAATTTTAGAAAGAACATTCTTGTTTTGTGTACATTTAAAAATATCAGAATGCAAATTATTTTCATTTTGTGTGTTCAACATACATATTTTTTTTTCAAAAGAGCACCCATGCCTTGTAAACATTCGAAAATATCAAAACCTAACATTTAAAATCTCAGTCAGTCAATAACTTTACTCCAGCCTTCAGGTCATAAAACTACATCCTAATACATACCAAGGCAATGCGACAAATAAATGAACATCCTAACACATACAAAAGTAATACATGAAATATACATCCTTCCAAAATACTTTGGAAGCATTTATCAAGATCCACAAGCTTAATGTTGGCCAGCAAAACTCAGATCCCATAACGTTTCTTTTCATCTTGGCCAAAGTGGGGATACTACTTTTCTGGTAGAGTTGCTCTAGGCCGTTTTCCCCAGCAGAACCGCATTAGAACCAGAAAGAGCAAAAAGTTGTGTCATGGTATCCGAAGGTTGTACATTGATATGCATCAAATAAGATCTAATCTCAATCAAGCTGTTTTGTTGGGGGCCGCTTTTCATATCAAACCCCAGGATACCATTGGCTATCCAATGCCAATCAAAATACGGTGAAAAATACTTGCCCTCCTGATGGTGCAACCTGGTGTAGTTTATGATGCCCTTGTGGGTTACAAAGAAACAGCCATGTAATGCACAGAGCCAATGGATATATTGAGCCTCCCTAGTTTCCAAATGATCACGGGCCAACTTCGGGACATTATACAAACATACTGCCCACCATGTTGCCCCCTATAAACTTGCAAATTGTTGTGCCCTGCCCTTGTTGTGATCTACAATCCCTAGAAAGGGCACCATGAGGGGCAGCGTAGGGTGCCACATAGCCTGCCCTACCGGCTGATTTACCAGCCATAGATTTTGTACTAAAGTCAGAGTCTACCTCTCAGATGGGGCTCTGTGGGGAGGGTTGCACTATATGGATCAATAGTCTGGGGTTGGTGGCAAGGGAGCCCAAATAGGTTTGGGCCTGGGGTCCCCTGTCTGGCAGAATGCTATTCGTGCCTATAAACTGCATGATTTCACTGTTCCACCCCGGCCCCACCACGTCACTACTAGACATGTTTGTGGAGTTTGGGGGATCAGCCACCTCCAGTTGTTTCGTGGTCCATCATGCAATCTAGATAATACCCACCACATAGGCCCACCCCTCCACTCCAGGGGATCAGGAATTACTAGAAGTAACCTTTTTAGTTCTGCCAACTCAAATAAAACCAAAGTGCATTTGCTTCCCTAGACCCTTGGTGCCCCCTTGGCTGCCAATATCGGGGGGCACATACTATGTTAGACAGACGGGTGAGGTAAGCTGTAAGAACTACTACACAGGTGGAAACCACTCTCTATGGGCTTAGCCAACCCCATCTTTGTTAAATCTGTGACCCAGTGATGGACTTACAATGTTGGCAACACATGGATTTAAAAAATGATGGAGCTACAGTAAAATATCAATACACAAATTTGATCTAAAATGCAAAGTCACCAAATCAATACAGGAATCCACATTAAATTAAACTTGCAACAAGTCAGCTGATTTAATCAAACTCAGCTGAGGTATTTCATACAGCAAGGAAAAATATTTTGTCTGTTGAGAGCCATTTGATTTTCTTGAAAAAATAAACTCTCCAGACAGACACAATAAGGACTTGAGTTGGACCTCTCCCAAAGCCTATTTTTAGTAAAGTTCTCTTCCCGTCATTGGAGTTGTTTCATCGGTATATGAACATTGGAAGTTATCTGAAGTGTTGGAGTAGTTTTAATTGGAGGACCTTCATTATCAAACGGCTCATGAGATCTCGTCGGTCTATTAAAAGGCTATTCTCCTCATTGAAATATGTTTCATTTGGAGTTTTGGGTTGGGTTGGATTGCTCTGGGTTTAGGTCGCCCCACTTATAAGCAAAGGTTAAATACATGCCAAGTGTATGATACCACCCCTGTCCTATTTGCAGCTTGTCACATGCTTGTATTATATCTACCCAGACAGTCAATTGTCAATAGACTTTGATTAAGGCCCCCCAACTTTGATAGCTGTACTTAAACTGTACACTATGAAACAATTAAATGCAGACTTGTTTATGCTATTGCGAAGGTGACCATTCAATTATGTGTTGTACTTTTCAATTGAACTTCTTCACCTGCTGTACATGCAGTACTGTGTTGTGTAAGAGGATTCAATTCAGCACTACAGCCAAGTCAACGCCTAGTCTACAATACTGAATGAAAACCCTTATTGATATATCTTTATGTCCAGTTCATGCGTTCTGGATGACTACCCCTATATAACACCCCTCTCTCAGAATCCCCCTGACCCCACTGAGCCAAGAAGTAGTTCTGTTTTGCAAGTTAAAAGGTTTAATTGATAATTTAAACAATATATATATATTACACTTTAGAATAAATTAATAATTGAATAGCACACTTAATCTGATATGATAAAGATTAACAACAGAGAATCTGGCACTAGCACACTTCTTGATAATCACTAAGGAGTTGACATGAAATGGATAAGATAGCAACAATACTTTTATGGTTTCCAATGGATGCAATGTGGAATGAAATGCAGTACAGAAAATAACTTGATAGGATTTCAGCAAAAACAATGTAATCACTTTCTTGTACAATTCACCCCCCCTTTTATGCAATGCAAGGAAATGGAGGGAAGGCACACAGTTCTCAGAAATGCAATTAAATGTGATTCAGTTCACCCCAGCAACTTAGACTACAGAAGTTGAAAACACAGGCCCAAATGCTTTTAAATGTGCTGGAAATGAAGAAAAAATATGCTAAAATGCTTTTAATTCCCTCTAGAAGTTCAGGGTGAGTGGTATCTAGTTAATATTAGTCCAGGCTCACACTAGCAATGATGCAGGGATGGTTTTTATGAGGCAAACGAATTTCTTTCAGAGGAAAGCAAAAGCAGCTATCTTTTTGCAAGTGGAGAAATTTGCAAATCGCGGTAAAATTCGCAAATGCGTCTGGTGCGATTACAGAGGAACCACAAGGGCTAGTAATATCGTTTTGGGGTCTTAGGAAAGCCTAGGATCTCAGCTTCCAGATGAAAGTTACTGCAAGTCTCTAGCACAAACGGTCACGGAGATATGAGCGATTAAATAAAGGTCGTTTTTCAGATTTGAAATTTTAAAGTTCAAAAAGACAAGTGCAGCTTGCAACTAGAAAATGACAGGTGACAGTTTTGCAAATGACAGGTGACAGTTAGGAGACAGTTCTACTTAGATTAAACTAGATTGAATTATATTATTTTAACTAGGAGATTGGTTCTGCACAGTTTTCTAGGTACTCACACTATATTCTTGAGTGAAATGGGCCTCGCCATGGATCTGGTCAGGTTTTAGACGGGACTCTGGTCTCTGCACTTCACAGTGATCTGGGTCTGCTCTCTCTCTGGATTCTGAAGATTGAGGGATTTAAAGTCTGGATCTTTCTGCACAGCTTTCTCTGGAGATTGATGGAGGTAAAGTATGGATTTTCCCGGCAGAGCTTCCAGCTGCAAATGGATTTGAAAAGTCCCTATCTGTCCTGTCTCTCTGCCTTTATGTGTTTTGAAAATGGGTGTGTGTGAGCAGCATCACTAGCCAGCCCCTCTCCATTTGTCATTGGCCACTTCATCCGCTTCCACTTGATTGGGGGAATGAAATGAAGTGTCATCATGATGAGGTCTGTTTATGATACAGAGAACCCACCCCTGTCAACTTTACACACAATCTATATTTGCTCAAAAAAACATATTTGCACAGGTACACATTTGTTTAAAATTACATGCACCCTTCACATATCACAGGAGGTATACCCTGTCCAAATCTGCTCTTCCTGGGGGCTTGCATTCAAAAATGGCACATATTTCACTTTTTAACTGGTTTTGCAATTTCGGACATTAACCCAAATTTACACACATTTGCGCAAGGAGTATGGACATTAGTTGATGAAGTGTCAGATTTTTCACATGCACACATTTTGAGTAATATCCTCTTTTCCGCTAAAACCCCCCTGAACATGCCACCGGTTCTAAAAACCTCTTAAAATGTGGGCAGAAAAAACACAAGAATTATGGTGTCATTTATACAATTTTCACATGTCCGCTCTATGAGTTATTCATCTTTTTAGAGTTATGTTCTGGCCCCAAAGGGGTGTGGTTTTCCTCCAGCACAAGGTTGAATTTCTGGTTTTTCCAGTTCTGCCAAGCCAGCTTGCTCTCACAGGCAGTGCCCCTCCCCTGTGCTTCCAGGAGAAATCGCCATTTACGACTCCCGCCATAAAACATTTGCCTGAGTCAAGACAGGGCTTTGTTCAATTTCCTGCAGAGCCCAGGTAATTCAATCAGGGAAGTGTCATATCCCTTTTGGTGTGAGCAGCAAAAGGGCAGCTAGGCCTGGGAACACAGCTGTGACTCAAGTTTCACTCCTGATGGGGGTAGTTGCCAGGCAAATTGGAATCTCTTTAAGCCAGTTTTTAGCTACATGTCATTTCTGTTCCCCAGTTTTCTGCATTCAAATAAAACTAAACATTTTTACATATGCAGCTAGAATGCTGATTCTAAGTTTAAAACTATGACATTTAAACAATTGAAACCTATGTGACACACAAAAGTAGGTCACTCAGTCAATTTAAACATTTAGATTTTTTTAGTGTCTTTCAGTCCACATTTACTTAAACTGCTGAAATCCACAGCTCAGCCAGTCTTGTTATAAACCTTCAAGTCACTTCAGAATATGACTTTAGATTGTATCCACCTATCAGTAAGTCTTTCTTTGGCCTGTTTTGGGTTCATTTATTCAGTTTTGCAAAAAGTAAAATCTGGTGTTGTTTTAAAACGCCGGCTTTTGGATAGTGGTGAGTACTGGTACTGCACCCCTTTTTGGGATTTAAGAAAATGAATTCCCAACAGTTATGGGTTTGCTTTTGGCAATCAGCATTGCCACTCCCAATGGTTTCAGACTACTGTGTGGGTAGTCCAATGGTGGTTTTAGGCAGTTTCCTTCTGTGCCCATAACATCGGCAAAAATGAGTGGCAGCCTATTCTTCATGCATTTCCCTGTGCATTTTCTGGGAAGCTCTGGCCATCATGATGTTTTCATGTCAGTACTGCACAGTTTTGAGGTAGGGCTCGGATGCATGGGTAAATACATCCCACAAGCCCCCCTCTTGCGATGGCCATTCGGTTTCACTGATGGGACTCGCAAGATCTGGGATGTTTCCTCATCTTCTTCCAATAGATGGCACAGTTCAGCATCTTTTTCTCCATCCGGTACTGATCGATCGGTTCTCCTCGCCGGTCCTGATGGGAATATTGGGCGGTACACTGGGCCCGTTGCGTCTCTGCTCCCGGTCTCCGGATCGTCCTCCTTGGTCATTCTCCATGGTTTCATCTCTCCTAGGATGACAAAGAAAGAGCGGCAATACCTATTCATAGACATTTTTCCACCACTGTTGAGATAGTGGGGCAGCATATGCATTTCATCATAACGAAACATTACATTCTTATTTTGAAAAAAAAAACAGTATAACTAAGATACAGTTTCATGCAAATCACAATATTTTAGAGACTAGATGTGGTATGTTTTATGGTTGGAACTGAATTAGTCTGAGACAGTACCCGCTAGGATTCCAGAGGATTCCTCCAGTTGTTGCAGAGCGTGCCTGGGATGGCAACACTTCAACTGGTTTATGTGGACCCACTTGTCTTCCCCCACTGCCAAAGGACCTTTGGGGATGTGGATTTTGTAGGCCACAGGGGAGATCTTGTCGATGATCTCAAAGGATCCCTTCCATGTAGGCAAGAATTTCCGCTGTTTTGCCTGGTTTCTTTGGAAGTTGTATAGATAGACCCGGTCCCCCACCTGATATTCCTTCCTGGAAGTCTTCAGGTCATAGTGGGTCTTCATGCTATCAGCCGATCTTTCTAGATTCTGCTGAGCATAAGCAAAAGCATGTTGGAGGTGTTTCCTTAAATTCTCCACATACTCATGAGTTGTGGAGGCATTTATCAATGTCTGCTCTTGGGTCCTATAGAGCAAATGCTGTGGAAGCACCATCTTGCGCCCAGTCATCAACTCAAATGGTGACATTTTGGTTGCAGATGAAGGGGTAGATCTGATGGCCATTAGGACCAGGGGTAATCGGATATCCCAACTCGGCCCAGAATCTGCCACAAACTTTTTTAAGATGCTCACAATTGTCCGGTTATATCTCTCTACTGCCCCAGAAGAAGCTGGTCTATAAGCAATATGCAACTTCCTTTTGACCCCCAGTATCTCCCACATCTTTGTCATTACTTCACTGGTGAAGTGGCTACCCCTGTCTGACTCAATCCTTTGAGGTAGACCAAAACGAGAAAAGATGTGGTTAATCATCAAGGCAGCTGCCGTTTCTGCCTTGCAATTTGGGGCTGGGAGACATTCCACCCACTTGGTAAACAAGCATGTCACAGTCAACATGTACTTATTCCCCCTAGCAGAGCGAATCACAGGGCCTACAAAGTCGATTTGTAAATCTGACCATGGCAGTGTTATCCCCCTCTTTTGGAGAGGCGCGTGGTGCGTGAGGGATGATGGCTGAAATTGTGCACACACGAGACACCCCTTCAAGTATTGGTCAAGGTCCTGCCCCATGTGTGGCCAGTAGGCAACCTCTCTTAAGATCTCAAGTGTTGTATGAAACCCCCTATGACCGGCGGTGGGCGCATCATGGGCATGACTTAACATCAGGCTTCGGAATGAGATAGGAACCACCCACTGATCGTGGCCAGCTTTGGATTTCCTTACCAGCAAACCGTCTTGGATTCGGAACATTTTTGGACATTTCATCAACACTCTTAGGTCCTCTTTCCCAATGTAATCGGTATCCGTCAGGGGAAAGTTCTCAGGGTCCTCAAGGTGCTGGTAAAACTTACCAATAACTGGATCCCCCTTCTGAGCTGTAATCAAATCAGCATCAGGGGTCTCCTTACTCCATTGTGCAATTGAAAGGTCGTTGTGAGCATTTGTCTGGGACCTAGTGATAGCAGTGACCTGGATTTCCCCCAACAGGGACTCAATCTCAATTAGATCCCCTTGGATGGCCCCGGTTTTGGCCAGCTGATCAGCTAAGTCATTTCCAGTTTTGTCTGGTCCCTCTACTTTGGAATGACCCTTGATCTTTTTCCAATAGATGGTCATCTCATTCGAGGTGACCAGATCATCAATGTTTTGGATCAACTTCCCATGTTTCAAGGGTTTGTTGTTAGCACATAACATGCCCCTGGCTTTCCAATTAACCAGGTGCTCCACAAACCCGTTCCGTACATAATCCGAATCTGTGATTATGACCAGTTCGTGGAGTTGATGCTGGACAGCAGTGAGGATGGCCTGATGCACAGCCATCAATTCTGCCACCTGACTACTTCGGGGACCAATTTTGTATCCAGCGGAGGGTTCTGGGGACTCATTCACCCATGCATTCCCTACGCTGGCCACGAGTTCTTTCTCCCCGTCGTTGTCAACATGGTAAGAGCATCCATCCACATAGACAGTGGGCATTCCCTCACACTTGTCTTCTTCAAAGACTTTGTGTGGGGAATTAAGGTATGCCTCCATGTTGTCCTTTATTTTTAGACTTTCGTCCCCGAGAAGGTTTTCTCTGGCACAATCATGCAAGTCAGCCAGACCTTGCGCGAGGGGACTCTTCTTGTTTTGGCCATATCTGACCTCCACAGGAAAGCCTTGCATTGACAGAATCCAGGAAGTAATACGGGAATTACTCACATTTCCGGCCCGGATTCTGTCACTTTGGAGATATTGCAGAGGCTGGTGTGGAGTCTCCACTATGATGTGTTCCCCCTGGATAAACGGGCGGTAATTCTTCAATGCCCACACCGTTGCCAGGAGTGCCTTCTCACAATCGTTGAATTTTTCCTCCACAGAGGATAAAGTTTTGCTCGCATAGGAGATTACTTTGTTGACCTTGTCATGCTTTTGGTATAATACTGCCGTCAAGCACGTATTAGAGAACCCCGTCTCCAGGAAGAACTCCTTGTTTCTGACAGGGTAAGCTAGGCAAGGCGCTTGTGAGAGGCTTCTTTTGAGTTGTCTTACTGCCTCGGCTTGTTCTGGACCCCATTCCCACTTGACCCCCCCCCTTCAGGAGATGAGTCAGGGGTCTGGTGATCTCTGCGTAGCCCTCAATGAACTTTCTGCTGTAATTAGTCAGTCCAAGGAGGCTCCTTAGTTCTCACAGAGTTGTGGGGTCTTTCAGTTTCTGAAGTGCTTCCACTTTCTTTTCCTGGGGACAGAGACCCTGAGGAGTAATCTCATGCCCCAAGAAATTAACACGGGTTCTACACCACTGTGCTTTCTGAAAGGAAAGTTTTGCTCCGGCGGCCCTCAACTGTGTCAGAACATAACGGATCTCTGCTATGTGTTCCTCCACAGATGAACTTTTGATGAGGACATCATCTACATAAGCCAGGTTACCCCTCGCACCCAGGTCGGGCATGGCCTTATGTAGGAAAATGTTAAACTCATTACCGGAGTTAAGGTATCCGAAGGGAGTCCGGGTCCATGTGTACTGCTGGCCCCCAAAGGTAAAAGCCAGCTTGTATTGGTCCTCCCTACTGACAGGCACAGTCCAGTATCCATTGGTCAGGTCTATTGCAGTGAATACCTGTGACCACTCGATCTGGGCCAGCCCTTGGTCAATGTATGGCAGAGGCCATCGGGAAGTATGGACCCGTTTGTTGAGCTCCCTAAGGTCAGCACAGAGTCTCCACTGGCCGTTTGGCTTTAATATTCCCAGCACCGGATTATTGAAAGTGCTGTGGACTGGACGGATTATTCCCCGGGACTCAAGGTTCTTAATTATTTCAGTAAGGGACTCCATTGATGCGAGAGGCAAGCGATATTGCTTCACAAACACAGGAGTCATGCCAGGGTCTGTGGGGATTGTTGTTGTGTGGATGTCGGTGCGACCACAGTCATATGAGTCTACCGCAAAGAGATCTTGGAAATCCAAGAAAACTTGTTTCAACTTTTGCTTTTGTTCCAGAGTCACACAGGCATCAGCTAGGTTGACTCTCTCTTCCACCATCTGCCTGAAGCCTGGAAAGACTTCTGGTTTGGCTATTTCCGCGGCCTCCTCCAGCTGGGTGGAGAAGTCCCTGGTCAGAGTGCTGATTTGGACCGGAGGCTTCAGGTGGGAAAGGCAGCCCTCATGGACCTGGAAAATCACCTCATCCCTCCTGAAGTCACAAGTCACATCTTCCTTACCATAGGGGCAGGAAGTGTACACCAGGAAGTTCCCCCCAGGCCGGGTAAAAATCCTGTCTGGTGTTGTTTTGTCCTCACTGTCACTGTCAAAACAGTCCTTGGGGATCGGTCCTAACAGTTCATTTACTAGGTCGATGGAAAAATGTCGGTCATCAACCGCCATTCCAATAATGGTGCCTGCGGCTAGAGTAATACTCTTTAAGTCGCTGTTATCCACCTCTATTAGAATGGTGTCATGTTCTATGTTGACTAATGGAGTTGGTTTTACCCCCAACCCTTGCTGTTGGAGAGAAGCGTTTAGATGTATGTAAGCATCAGGGTTTTTCAAATGTTGTCCTCTTTTAACTTTCACTTCCAGGGAGAATTGTCGGGTCCTTTCTAGGAGGGTGACTTTCTCTTTAACCTGAATTTCAACTGCATAAGGTAGCAATTGAGCTGACCTAAATGCTTTTTCTGGATCATCAAAGCCCATGGGATTATCCGCTAATCGGGACCAAGCTTTGAAGTTTATTAGGTCCAAACTAATGGCAAAGCGATTGAGAATGTCACTGCCTAAGTAAAAGGCGGCAGGGACGTCTCGCACGACCCAACAATTGTGGACTATGCTCTTGTTGCCAATGGAGATTTTGAGCATACACCTGCTTGGCAGGAGATGTTTGGAATTAGGTGCTTCCAGGTCCATTTCCCATTTGTCTATCAGTTTGAAGGTGGGAATGGCTGGATCTTTTGGGAGTTGGCGAAACATGGCTTCGCTGATGAAGCTCTTACCGTTGTTCACACACACTCGAGCGAGAACAGAGTACTTCCCATCATTTAACTGAACAGGGATGAACAACTGCTCTCCAATTTGCTGAATATCAGCCAGGCTCTGAGCTGATTTCACATCTTTCTGGACTGTAGGAGGGGGAGTTTCTGATTGTGGATTAGTAAAGAATTTCAGGGTGTTTCCTTCCAGTGTGGAATACCACCTTAAACTGGAAGGAAGGTTGATTTTCAGAAATAGAGAGGACCCCCCATCACCAGTCTGTTGTCCTACTGCTATTACTGTCACGTCTGGAATTTGGCTATTCTGGAAGTGAAATTCTACTTGGTCAGGTTTTTGTTCAACCATGTGGCAGGTGCCGTTTAAACTAACATGGTTGACACTCTGTTTTAATTTTATTGGTCGGCTAGTCTGGGTCCAGAGGACCTTGTTTACACAATCTATTAGGGGTGACAACCTTCTCAGGAGGTCATTCCCTAGTAAACAAGGGGTGCCCTCTGGGGTCACAACTATGACCGGGTGTTTCAACTTGTGTCGCCCAATTTTAATGTCCAAGTCTGCCGTCCCCTAAACGGGAATTTCCTTCCCGTCGAAGTTCTGGAGTTGTCCAGGAAGAGAAGTGAGAGGAATACGATAATTCTCTCCCCTTCCTGCATTCAGTTCGTCAAAGGCCCTTCTGGACAGAAGGGTAGCTTGAGATCCAGTGTCCACCAGTGCCAAAATTGTACCCTGCCCCTGTACTTGTACCGGGGCATAATATCTTCCCTCCTTCTCCTCAAGGGGGCACAGATAATGCACATTTTTGGACAACTGGTTGGCTAACTTTCTGGTTTTGGACATGGCGAGAGAAGAGATTTGGGCAGAATTCTGTGGAGAGCCTTGGGAATCTGAAAGAAAAATTTGGCAACTGGAGATCAGAGCCATTGTGGGTTCCCCTGGCTCCGGTTCCGGGCCGCCCCCCCCTTTTTGGAGGCAGTCACCAGGATGGGTTTGAACCAGGGGATTTTCTTGCTGTTGGTTCTGGGATGAGATGGTGGGCGGCGGTAGCTCAGTCTCCACATCTCCCCAGTCTGGATTTGCATCCCTAGGGACCCATTTTTCTTTGGGAGGAGTTCCCCACTCTCTGAAGGAGAAGATCCTTTTCCCAGGATCCTCTGAGGGTCCCTCTCCCTCAAATTGGAAGATCTGTACCTCCTCCTCAAACTGTGTCTGTTTGGGTCTTTTGTTTCTCCTACCACCCCTCTGCTCCTTAGGAGGCAGACTTTCAGGGGCAAGAGATTTTGTTTCCGGTTCCTGGGTTTCCAGGGGCTGTTTACAAGTGAGGAAGGAAGCTTCCTCCAAGGCTTTACACCCCCCTTCCCTTTGTGCCTCCTCCCTGGGAACCGGTGAGTTATCGGGGTGCTGCCCCCGTCATTGTTCTGGGGCACCAGGTCCAGAGTTGGGTGCGTTCTGCGCCGGCATGCCGATCTGAGGGTTCTGCTGAGCCCTCAGTATGTGACCCAGATCCCTCGCCATGTTTTGAACCTGGGAAACCCGCTCAGGCTGATACAGGGCCCTGTTTTCTCCCCTGGGCTGATCCCGGGAAGGGTAGCTGTCCCTCCTCTGGTAATACCCCGGGTTGGGAAGATTTGGGTACCCCTCCACCCTTGGCCTCCCCTCTCCCGGATTAGGTTGTCTGGGCTCAGGGAATTGGGGAAAGAAGGATGGATGATTTTGGGGTTGGAAATTGAGTGGATACCTGGGGAAAAAGTTCTGCCCAGGATTCGGAGAATTTCTGCCCTCCGGTGGGAAGTTAGGAGGAAAGTTCCCTGGGTTAGGTTCTTGGCTGGATCTCCCCCCTTGGGCTGGAGGAGTCCACACATAACCCAGGATGGGTCTGTTTCCCTTGTAACGGGGGCTTACATAATCAGGAGAGCGAGGGACCCCATTTGTGGGGCTGCCTCCCTGGCTCCCTGTCTGTGACTGGCCCGAGGACCTTCTGGGCCTAGCATTATTAGGTGCAGGTAGGTTTTTAGGCCCCCCCATCTCCAAATCCAAAACGGGGGTGACCTTTACCTCTGCCACCTTGGCAGCAGCAGGGATGCTGTTGGCTTTGGGGTTTTTCTGGGCATTACTTTTGCTATCTACCGGTTTCTGCACCTCATAGATCCAGGTAGCCTGTTCAATGACCCAGTCTAAAGATCTTTTCTCGTGAAAATCCCTCACAAGCTGGGTCATTATGTATTTGGGCAAGGCATGAAAAAATGTATTGATGAATTCTCTACTGTCTGTGCGCACCCTTCTGGTGGTCTGCGCAAAAGCACGTTTCAGTTCTTGCACAAATTCTTGTGGGGCCTGATCCTCCCCACATTGCAAATTGTAGGCTGCCTTGCGAGCCTCTTGAGGATTTCTGTGAACAGAAAAGTGTTTCAAGATGGCCGCCTTATAGGTGGACCATCTTAAATGATTTTGGTCCTCCAGCCCCGCAAAGAAACTGGAGTATTCCGGGGAGAAGGTCCACTTTACATATTGAATACAGCTTTGGCTGTCCTTCAAATGGAAAGTCTCCATCATTTGCTCAAACAACTCTAAGTGCTCCCAAACAGAATACTTAGCGTTCTTATGGTAAGGCGTGATGACGCTCCTGATCACCTTAATCTGCTTTAAGGGGTCCTTAAGCAAGGCCCTTTTTGCCTTATTGGCCTTTTTGGTTCGGGTAACCCTTGTCCATTCATCCTCTGACTCAGAGGCACTGCTCCCAGAGGTTCCTGTCTGTTCTTCCAGGTTTTCCCGGATTCTGCGAGCCTGGGAATGGCTGGCAGAATGTGGGGACCTGGTCTCCTGTGTCCTGCGCAGTTCAGAGGAGTCTTCAGATTCCTCCTTGCTGTCAGGATTTGATGGGTACCCCCTCCACTGACCTAACTGGGCAGAGGTTTTCAGGATGCCCTTAATGGGCCTACTCTCCTGGGGTTCCCCAGTAAATTGCACTGCGCTTGGGTGCCCATACCCGGATGCCCGCCCCTCCATACCTGGGTGGTACTGGCCTATGAGCCCCATACTTCTGGCTGGATAGTAATCTGCCATCCCTGTGGCCCTGTGCTCATGTGCGCCAGGGGACATGGGGGTGGCAGAGTCCAGGGACCGAGAGAGATAAAGGCCTCTGGTACTAGGGCTCCTGGGGTTATGCTCAGGAGTTTCTCTTTCCCAGCGAACCTCATCTCTATCCGCCCCTGCTCCCTGTTGCAATGCAAGAGCCTGCGCCTTCAGTTCCTCAGTTAAGGCCTTACTAGACTCTATCAGTCTCTCCTGCATCGCTACCTGTTGTTGGAGTCTATCATTGCGCTGACAGAGAGCCTCATTCTCTCTCTGTGTTTCCTGATTGGTCCTGGAGCACTGGGCCAGTCTTTGCTGCAGGAGGGTTACCTCCTGAGCTGTGTCCCTATTGGCCTGCTCCTTTCTTGCTAGAGCATCCTCCACCCTCCTGGTGTGCTCTAACAAGTTCTGGTGTTCTTTTTGGAGGTCACCCAGTCCCTGGTGGGCCAGGTGATTTTCTTCCATTTTTCTTTTTAAATGGCAGACTTCCTGGCCGAAGGCGTCTCTTTCCTGACTAAGAGCCTGCATTTGTGCCGCCAGGTCGTCCCTCTGCCTTTGAAAGGCACCAGCTTTCTGGCGTTCTTCATCAAACTCTGCCTGGGTATCCAGGTCTTTCGAAATCAGCTTGTTGCTCTCTACCTTCACTCTATCTAGATGACTTTGCAGGGTGGCTACCTGCTCCGTGCATGCCCTGTTAAAGTCTAATTGTTGCTCCAGCTTTTTCTGGCTCTGCAGTAAGGAGTCCAAACTGTCTCGGTGCTCCTTCTGCAGGGCCAGAAATCTAGTATCCTGGTCAGCCTTTTCCTGTTGCAGTATATCCATGTCCTCTTTTATTTTAATGATATACTGCCTACTGTCATTTTCTGACTCCTGGCTCCTGAGCAGCCTCTGCTCAGAAGAGTCCAGCTCAGATTGGGCCTTCTGTAATGCCAGCAGTTGCCTACTCGCCAGATCTTGGCCTTCAGCACATTTGTCCTGCATGGCTCCCATATGTAAATATAAATATGCCGCTACCCTGGCAATCTTGTTGTGCTCATCCTTGGCCTTAGAGGACATATATAGTTCACTCAGGGCCACATGTAAGGGACCCTGGTCTCTCCATGTATCTGACCCTGTTTCCGTGATTTGGGGTGTGATGGCCTGCAACCAGACTGTTTGGTCCTGGTGAGTCCACTCACCTCTCACAAATAACTTATGTAAGAAGTGCTCTCTGGCTATTTTCATGTCTACTAAGGTCGTCATTCTAGAGATTGGTCTCTGTCCTGACTTACAGAAGTTTGTATTTTATTTTTGCAAAACAGACCTTTTTCTTAGAGCGTTCCTTTGAGAAGTGCTTTACAGCGTAACACAGCGTGGTGATCCGACCGGGTCAGCTGGCACGCTGTATTAATCTGCACAAATGGTAGATCTAACCCAAACATCCTGGACGAGCCCCCAATTTGTAAGAGGATTCAATTCAGCACTACAGCCAAGTCAACGCCTAGTCTACAATACTGAATGAAAACCCTTATTGATATATCTTTATGTCCAGTTCATGCATTCTGGATGACTACCCCTATATAACACCCCTCTCTCAGAATCCCCCTGACCCCACTGAGCCAAGAAGTAGTTCTGTTTTGCAAGTTAAAAGGTTTAATTGATAATTTAAACAATATATATATATATTACACTTTAGAATAAATTAATAATTGACTAGCACACTTAATCTGATATGATAAAGATTAACAACAGAGAATCTGGCACTAGCACACTTCTTGATAATCACTAAGGAGTTGACATGAAATGGATAAGATAGCAACAATACTTTTATGGTTTCCAATGGATGCAATGTGGAATGAAATGCAGTACAGAAAATAACTTGATAGGATTTCAGCAAAAACAATGTAATCACTTTCTTGTACAATTCACCCCCCCTTTTATGCAATGCAAGGAAATGGAGGGAAGGCACACAGTTCTCAGAAATGCAATTAAATGTGATTCAGTTCACCCCAGCAACTTAGACTACAGAAGTTGAAAACACAGGCCCAAATGCTTTTAAATGTGCTGGAAATGAAGAAAAAATATGCTAAAATGCTTTTAATTCCCTCTAGAGGTTCAGGGTGAGTGGTATCTAGTTAATATTAGTCCAGGCTCACACTAGCAATGATGCAGGGATGGTTTTTATGAGGCAAACGAATGTCTTTCACAGGAAAGCAAAAGCAGCTATCTTTTTGCAAGTGGAGAAATTTGCAAATCGCGGTAAAATTCGCGAATGCGTCTGGTGCGATTACAGAGGAACTACAAGGGCAAGCAATATCGTTTTGGGGTCCTAGGAAAGCCTAGGATCTCAGCTTCCAGATGAAAGTTACTGCAAGTCTCTAGCACAAACGGTCACGGAGATATGAGCGATTAAATAAAGGTCGTTTTTCAGATTTGAAATTTTAAAGTTCAAAAAGACAAGTGCAGCTTGCAACTAGAAAATGACAGGTGACAGCTTTGCAAATGACAGGTGACAGTTAGGAGACAGTTCTACTTAGATTAAACTAGATTGAATTATATTATTTTAACTAGGAGATTGGTTCTGCACAGTTTTCTAGGTACTCACACTATATTCTTGAGTGAAATGGGCCTTGCCATGGATCTGGTCAGGTTTTAGACGGGACTCTGGTCTCTGCACTTCACAGTGATCTGGGTCTGCTCTCTCTCTGGATTCTGAAGATTGAGGGATTTAAAGTCTGGATCTTTCTGCACAGCTTTCTCTGGAGATTGATGGAGGTAAAGTATGGATTTTCCCGGCAGAGCTTCCAGCTGCAAATGGATTTGAAAAGTCCCTATCTGTCCTGTCTCTCTGCTTTTATGTGTTTTGAAAATGGGTGTGTGTGAGCAGCATCACTAGCCAGCCCCTCTCCATTTGTCATTGGCCACTTCATCCGCTTCCACTTGATTGGGGGAATGATGAGGTCTGTTTATGATACAGAGAACCCACCCCTGTCAACTTTACACACAATCTATATTTGCTCAAAAAACATATTTGCACAGGTACACATTTGTTTAAAATTACATTCACCCTTCACATATCACAGGAGGTATACCCTGTCCAAATCTGCTCTTCCTGGGGGCTTGCATTCAAAAATGGCACATATTTCACTTTTTAACTGGTTTCGCAATTTCGGACATTAACCCAAATTTACACACATGTGCGCAAGGAGTATGGACATTAGTTGATGAAGTGTCAGATTTTTCACATGCACACATTTTGAGTAATATCCTCTTTTCCGCTAAAACCCCCCTGAACATGCCACCGGTTCTAAAAACCTCTTAAAATGTGGGCAGAAAAATCACAAGAATTATGGTGTCATTTATACAATTTTCACATGTCCGCTCTATGAGTTATTCATCTTTTTAGAGTTTTGTTCTGGCCCCAAAGGGGTGTGGTTTTCCTCCAGCACAAGGTTGAATTTCTGGTTTTTCCAGTTCTGCCAAGCCAGCTTGCTCTCACAGGCAGTGCCCCTCCCCTGTGCTTCCAGGAGAAATCGCCATTTACGACTCCCGCCATAAAACATTTGCCTGAGTCAAGACAGGGCTTTGTTCAATTTCCTGCAGAGCCCAGGTAATTCAATCAGGGAAGTGTCATATCCCTTTTGGTGTGAGCAGCAAAAGGGCAGCTAGGCCTGGGAACACAGCTGTGACTCAAGTTTCACTCCTGATGGGGGTAGTTGCCAGGCAAATTGGAATCACTTTAAGCCAGTTTTTAGCTACATGTCATTTCTGTTCCCCAGTTTTCTGCATTCAAATAAAACTAAACATTTTTACATATGCAGCTAGAAACCTATGTGACACACAAAAGTAGGTCACTCAGTCAATTTAAACATTCAGATTTTTTTAGTGTCTTTCAGTCCACATTTACTTAAACTGCTGAAATCCACAGCTCAGCCAGTCTTGTTATAAACCTTCAAGTCACTTCAGAATATGACTTTAGATTGTATCCACCTATCAGTAAGTCTTTCTTTGGCCTGTTTTGGGTTCATTTATTCAGTTTTGCAGGATTTACCGCAAATGTTCTACCAGCTACTATCCCAAAAGTGGGAAAGTGCACCCACACAAACAGATAATTAAGCATGCGGACAAGCATGCAGACAAGTAAAAGTTGTAGTATATACTGTAGCAGCGGGTGCTGTGGGTTGTTGCAGTGTATATTGTATCAGGAGTGGTGCTGTGGGGTGGGGTGTAGTAGTGTACATTGCAGAATGTGGGTGCCCATGCATGCCAAGCATTCCTACTTAAAGTAGTGGGTACGACTCCCACTTTGCCGTTCACACTCCAATCTTCTTCTGAAATAGAAGTCACCCCAAAGTAAGTCAACAGGCAACATCATTTTATTCATTTACTATAGCCTCCCAAAGTCTCCCAAAAATGTTGGTGTGCTTCTGAACACTCACATACCCGCTTGGCCCCATGTATTACTTTTTCCTCTTCCTTTTAAAAACCAGTTTGAGATGATAGGCTCTCTGATTAATGTGAGGGATCAGAATGTAAGGCAGACAACTTGGTAAAGAAGTCATTTTATTAACCTAAGGAGGTATTATAAATGTCCGCTTCCCCTAACCTGACATGGAGTTCCTTACCGATTGAAACTAAGGCTAAAGAAGAACATTCTATTATAAACAAGGTATATGTCCCTCACACTTACACATACAGCAGAAATAACATTTCAGGTATTTATATGGCTATTCAAAGTCAACAAAATAATAATCAGAACACAAATAGTCGGGGGGGGGCGCTGTGGTGCCCGATGGAGATGGCAGCTTAGAAGCCAAGCTCCGGACTGGGATTCCATACGCATAAAAATATCCTGGTCATAGCCGTGCCCTCCTTCTTTGCTCAACGGCAAATGGCTAAGCGACATCCAGGGGCTGCACTTACCGACTCACAACCATCCTGAATCAACAGGCTGCTAGAAAGCGGCGCCAGGGAATCCAGCGGGAGGACCCGGCGGTTCTCCCCGCATCGTGCTCCAGCGGGTGCGGCTCGAATCTCTGCCGTACGCCGCGGCGTGGCGGCCTGGTTGGGGGAGGGGCGCCTGGGCTCACGCTCCTCGCACCCTGCCCGCAGCAGTGTGCGGCACCCGCCTGTGATGGGGGCGGACCTGGTGTTCTTGCAGCTGGAGTCCTTGATCTATCGCCAGCCCCCATACCTCCAAGACTCGATCCGGCTCCCTCGTATCCAGGTGCTGGAATAGTGCATCGCAGGAGGTCCACGGCTCTCCTGAGAGGATCTGTGCAGGCCCCCTGTCCATCGCCCCGTCTGCTGCTGGCATTCTGTGAAGGCAGCCCCAAGGATACAGTAGGGGACTGGGGGGAGGTGCAGGACTTGGCCCTCATGAGGCTGGTGCCCATAATTACTAAAATATCCACCACTAATTTGCTAGGAGCTGGGTCACAACTGGATCGGCAGCTCTGGGGCCATAAATCCCACCCATACACGCCATTGAAGGGGAGTTAGCATCTCCCTTGGGGTCCAGATCTCTGCCCCCTTTGCCACTCAACACTTACTGGCACCAGAAACGGTTTGCCCTCTGTGGACGCAGTCATATACTCTGTTCTGGAGGTCTGGACTTGCGGAGTAGCCGGGAGCAGCTTCCTATGGAATGATTTGCAGCAGGCCCCTACCATTGGCTTGACTACAGAAGCCAATTGGTTTAAGCAGAAGCCATCAGCATAGCTACAATACTCCTCGCTCAGAAAAAATCTTAAGGCCAGATACCCCAACTTCCCCTCAATCCCACCTGACGAGCCCATACTTGCGGAAGTATGTTCCTTCGACTCCTTTAGAGGGAAAATATCAAGGCTCTATAACCTACATTAATCCAGAGCGGTCCCTTCCTTTACTAAACTGAGTCTGAAATGGGAAGAGGACCTCGAAGTTGAGATCACCAATGAGCGTTGGTCTCGAATGTGCGCACGCACCCACAATGTGTCCTACTACTCCCGTTTTAAATTAATACAATTTAAAGTGTTACATAGATAACACCATACCCCTGACAGATTACACCACATGTTCACTGAACTTCCGTCCAGCTTCCCTAGATGTGGTTCTGACCGAGCCCTCTACATTCACATGATCTTGTCCTGTCCGCGGATTGCACAATTCTGGTCTGAAATATGCTCAACACTGTCAACCTTACTGGATCACACGGTAGACCTATTTCCAGCACGATGCCTTTTCCATGACTTCCCACAGCTGGGTCGCGATTCAAGGAAGCTGGCTGGACTCTGCATGATACTTTCTGTGCGCTGCATCTTGATGAACTGGATTCAGCCTAGGGCACCCACATATGCTCAGTGGCTCAGGACAGTCTCATGGGCGCACGATACAGAGGAGGTCTGGGGTATACTGCAACCTCCGCATTCGAGACCTAGAGACATTTGGCGGAAATTTCGCACCTATATGTCCACCACTATCTCAAACTCAGACGCTGGACCTCCCAGCCCTTTCGCCTCCTCCCACTAGTGCCTGTTCGTGAAACGTGACTCTCAATCCCTATAACTAGCATATCGCCCTGCCCCAATCGACCTCGTAATGTAACTGTAATATTGACACTATACTGTAATGTATGCGTTGTGTAAAAGTTCATATTGCTGTCTACGTAGTGATCATCTCTGTGTTTATGTGTGTTGTCAAGTCAAATAAATAAAGGTTTGAAAAAAAAAGAACACAAATAGTCTTGCAACCAGGGTCAGATCCCCTTCCCCAGGATCAAGGTAGAATTTCCAAAGAAAAGGTTCCAATGAATAAAGTTCAGTTCAACAATAATATAACACACAAATGTTTCTCCCGATAGCCAAGTTCTGTTTCCAACACAAAGGGCCTCATTACACGGTAGGCGGTAACTGGTTGCCGCCAGTATTTTACTGTGTCTGCCTTGGTGGTTGGCAGAATTACCGCCTTACTCCAAGGTGAGCGGGGGCGGTAATTCCCCATTCACCAAGGCACTTCCCCATTCCCATTTTTGCCCCATTAGGGCATAATGGGGAAGGAGCTAATTACGCTATCGCAAATTGCGGTACCGTAATTAGCACCAAGGTCCCTTTGCGGCACCCTTAAGGTCGGGTCCCGCAAAGGGAAATCGTAGTAAGGCGGTAAGGGTTTACCGGTACCAGTGCCCTTACTGGTACCGGTAAACCCTTACCGCCTTCCGTGTAATGAGGCCCAAAGTTCCTTATCTCCTGGTGCGTTTCACTTCTCTTCTCATGAAAAGATAACTACTGCACACTTCATCTTTATGCACAACAATGTTTTCGTCAGGATGGTTTCATCACATTTCATCAAACATTTCAGTGACCACTTTCTTTCTACCACAACCTTTCACCACAATGTACTACTTCCTGGTTTAGTAACCTGTCAGGTCTGCCACTAACAATCCCTTTCCTGGTGTACTCATCTGCCAGGATGAATCAACTAACACTACTAAAAGTACTATGTGTTGTGGGTTACTTCAGAACATCAGTAAAGTCTATGACTTTCAGGAACAATAAGATTCACAATTTCTTCCATAAAGATACAGCATCCTTTGATGCCGTCTGTTTCACTGTTTGATTGGCTACATGTACGGCAGGTTATATTGCTCCCCCCTCCCTTTCCACTCTTCACAAGGAGGGCCACTTATCTGCCATCTTTGAGTTTTCACTATCACACCTGGTAACTGTTGATATGGTCTTTTATTCAGGTTTCTCGTTCCAAGAAAGCCGTTTTCCCCTTTTCTTCCTATTACCCTTCTTTGGCTTAGGCAATGCTGGTTGTTATATGTTTTAAAGATTTCCCCCTCTTTACTTCGGCAATGCTAGTTATAGTTCTGTTCTGATATTGCCCCCACTTTGCTTTGCCAATGCTGATTATACTGTTGGTTCAATACTGCCCCCTCTTTCCTTATGCAATGGTAATCACAGAGTTTGTTAAATATTGTTCTTCTTTTATTTGAGTAGTGATAGTTAAACACTTTCTCATTTCCTTTCCCTTTCACATAATCTTTGGGCCAAAAACACTTCCTTTCATTAGTTTGGTATTCAGATGATTGACAAGTGGTTAGTGGTTTACAACAGACTGCCCCGGGGTCACCTTTCAGAGGCCAATTACCTGGCTTTTCCCTGTGTACCCACATATCTCGCTGCCGCTGACACTCCTGCTCTACTCTTTGGTTTAGGAGCTTCTGAAAGCTCCAGTTGTGGCCTTGTAACTGTAAAAGCAAAAGAAAATATCGAGGGTGAGTACCCCAAAGGAAATACACCAAACACGGGTTTAGAAAGATTCACAGACTCAAATAACTGTACAGTTTACAAAGAAACAAAGTATTAGATAGCTATCTGGCCCTAAGTACATCACAGCGAATACCAGCCCTTTCGGTGTGAGAAGTGAGAGGTACTGGACTTCTAAACCTTTACATCTTTTATACATTTTCCAATTGTAATGTCCAACCCCTCTGCAGGTTAATAACTCTCGGTCTAGGGTTTGTGCCGAGTTCACCTCTAGTTTATCCAACTATATGCACGTGGATTATTTCCAGTTTGTACAACAAGTCTCAATGGCAACAGTGTATCTTCAGATTTAACATTAAGTCTTAGTACACGTCCTATACAATGTAGTTCAACAAGTGTTCACGTTTAGTATTCAAACAACATTGTATTTGATGTATGTCCGCGGATCGGACTTGTTGGCGCGGGTAATCCTTGATCTACAGGTCAAACGTAGGACAAGGTCTCATTACACAACCCTAACATTTGGCCTACGGGCAGTTTAGACATTAACTTTTGTGCAAAGTTCAGGACGGCTAGGTTACAAGCGAGAAACACTGTCCACCATTTTAGAACACAGAGTGACTTTGAGATGGAAATCAAAATGGCGGATGAACCTAAAATTGCGGCTAAATCGATCTAAGATCAGAACTTTGCAACGCGGATTTCTTCACAGAGCGACTGGGCTTAGGCCAATATATACAATAAAGAAGGCACAATATGATATCCCGTTTAACAAACCCTCCTTTTGGCCTAAGCCAAGTGCTAAACTACTTCTAGTCACTTTACGAGTAACTCCAAGTCTCATTGTCCATACATCCTGAATCACTATCGGCAATATCAATTGCCATGAGGTCAGATACTGAGATTTCCTTAAGCACAAATTTGTTAGATATTTTATCTGGGGCGTATGGCTTGTGCCTTAATGTACCCATCACTTGTACACAACATCCACCTACCATCGAACACATACCAGGAAGACATTGTATACAAGAGCAGAAAAACACCAGGATACCTAAAATAATCAGCTAGACCAAAAGTAGCTTCCGTCCGCAAGATCGCAAGAAGTACCAGAACCAAGTGCTAAGATCCGAATTTCCCTCGGGAACATGCACTTCTGAACTAAGGACGTGCAGATTTTGCATTGCTCTGAAAATCGTTGGGGAGGAATCTGGCACGAAAACACATCAAGCGGACCCCACTAATTTACATACCCCACCACGTTCAGCCAGAATGACATCTAATGTCATCCGGTTCTGAAGTGCCACTAACATTATTGCTTTTTGTTCTAACGCCATATTATAGAGTATGTCAGTGGTCCAGTTGATGGTCCTCTCCAGTACTCTCGCTAGTCTCCTGATATCTTCTGAGTTCAGTATTTGTCCCCAAAATGGCACAACGCATTTAGCTACATCGCCCAGAATTTGTGCTGAAGTATCCCCATTCTCGCCCCGCTGTGGACGAGCCTTTGAAACTTCTACAGTGCTAGCAATGAATACCCCGGATAACAGGATCCCTAAATAACAGGTTCCCTGTCAATCCCTGGGTAACCATGGAAATGCTACATTACCGCAAACAGGTTCGCCTACATACAAAGGTCTGTCCTCACTAGTCAAATTTGCAACGTTGGCGCAACCCTTAAAATCACCCATTGACTGAGTACCATACCTCTGTATGCAGAAAGAAACTGAATCAGGGCTGTGGTTGACAGTATAAGAAGGAGGCGTGGCATCGCTATTGCCTATAGGAGGCACCTTGAAAGAGATCAGGGAATGAAAAGGATGGGACAGTCTCTCAGAAGGCCTAATAGAAGCAGCATTTGGCTTGCTCCTATTCTCAAAGAGTGAGCATCCCAGGGGCGTTAGAACACGTTTTTCAAAATCATTCAAGTTAGTCACATCAAAATTCCCTGAGATGCTATTGTTCCATCGGCCAAAGAATAGTGCTCTAAGAGAAGCATAGCAAGCAGTTGTCAAAGGTAAAGGATGAATATACCAATCTAGCCCCTTATCCCTGTGTTGCGGTAAATGCGAACAAACCCAACAGTTGGACCTATTAATAATTACATGTGTAGCATTCATAATGAGTAATAGAGTGTTGTTGTGGTAACTCTGTCTGTGCTTAGAGTCTCTAGGAGATAGAGTGCGCAGATGCACGAAAGGAGTAGAAACAGTGGGTACATTTTCAGTGAGTAACACATTTTCAAGCGGATGCACTTCTTCCCGATACCAAAATCCTAAGGCAATGACTATTGTAAAACGAGTTAACATTATCACTAAACAACAATACGTTTTTGGGGCCCACACATTCGATTGTTCGTTTTCGTGGCTGGTCACACAGTCTCTTATCTGTTCCGTACGAGCGGGAGCGGTTGCAGGCATTGTATACTTCAAACGATCTGCACCAAAGTTTATTTGCTGGCGACCTCCAGGCCGAGTGTCTTCTTAGTCCTTTCACAAACCCTAGCCAACAGAATCCCCTTATATACAAATGATCAGACCAAAAAGGCAAGCCCTTTGATGATTTTCTTTGATGGCACAGCCAAACCGTGCAGTAGGTATATTTCTTCGGATGCAGATCGTACCTTGTGGCTCCTGGTACTGAGTGATCTGTGAACAACGTGTCGTCACTTCCAGATGGAAGCGACGAATCCAAAGCGAGATATGATGCAAGATCCGGAACAAATTCTAAAGACGGAAATGTTGGAGAGTGTGGAGGTGAAATGGCTGTTTTGCCATGCCCCACGGGAAAGTCTCTGATGCACTCTCAAGGCTGTTTACTGCTTCATGATCATTGGTTGCAGTACTGGTGAGGGGTTCTGTTCTTCTGTAGCATGTGGTAAGGGGTATGGAATTCTCTTGATGTGGGACACGTGGATCCAGTGCTTTTTGCCTGCTAACAGCACTGCCGTCTGTGTGACCGGAGGACCTGGTGGGGGTCCCTCCAACAAGGTACGAGGCAAGAAGATCGCTCAAATGCTTTTGTGAGGACCCAGTCTCCCGGCCGTATGCTGTGACTGGGGCTCTCGTATCTGACAGGTAAAGCCTCGCCCACCTGGTGATAAATCAAATACAGATTTTTAGTTAACTGGCCAAAGTAATCAGAAAGAAGTACATTTTCGACATCTCGTAAAGAACAGGGTTTTGGGACATTCCAAATGTTAGCTTGCCTACCCATGACCACCTCCAAGGGAGAAAGCCCAGTCTTAGTTTGAGGGGTCGTCCTCATGGACAATAACACGATCGGTAAGGCGTCCGGCCATTTTAGCTTGGTGCCGGCACACGTCTTAGCGAGCTTGTTCTTGATGATGCCGTTATGTCTCTCTACTAGTCCAGCACTCGGTGTGTGTATGGCCAAATGGAACTGTTTATTGATCTGTAATCTCACGCATATCTGCAGGATTACAGCAGCGATAAAATGTGTATGATTGTCTGACCAGATGACTCTTGGCAGACCAAATCTTGGAAAATATTCCTTCAGCATGGTTTTTGCCGTGGTCATGGCGGTGGCATCATTGTCAGGAAAAGCTTCAACCCATTTGCTATAGGCACAGATAACAACTAATACGTATTTGAAGTTATTACAACGCTCAATTTCTATGAAGTCAAAATGGATTAATTCGAAGGGGACAGAAGGTGGACCAAAACTACCCCTAGTTGTTGTGCCCTTTCCCACATTGTGCTGTAAACAAATCATACACCGCTGAATGAAGCGTTCAGCTACCTTAGGGATTTTGTCATTTACCCACACATTTTGCAACATTTTGGTGACCTTACGAGCACAAATATGGGTAGGACCATGAGCCATAACAACCATCATCATAATATATGCGTCAGGCAGTAACCATTTCCCTGCAACCTTGTCCACCCAACACCCGTCATTGTCCAATTTCGTCAAACCCTCAGCCCACTTCTTAGATTCCTCTAATGTGGCATTGGCTTGAATGTTCTTTATGGATTCGATACCATCATCCAAAGTACAGGCATTTGTGGCTTCCCTTGAAGTATACATTTCTGAAGAGAAATCAGTGGCAGTCTGTTTGGCTATCTGGTCAGTGAAAGCGTTCCCTTTTCCTACATTATCTACAATCTTCTGATGTGCTGCACATTTCATAATTGCTAGCTGAGTAGGGAGTGCAAGCGCTGAGAGTAACCATACTATCAAGGAGCCATGCTGGATTTTAGTGCCATGTGAGATCAAGAAACCTCTCTCTGACCAAAGTCTACCGAAGTTGTGAACTACCCAAAAGGCATACTGACTGTCAGTATATATGTTTACGATAAGCCCTTCAGAAAGTTCACAAGCTCAGGTCAATGCTATAATCTCTGCGGCCTGCGCAGGGTTATGCGTGATTCTTTTGGTCTCCGCGACCGTGCTCAATGTGGTGATTGCATAAGCAGCTGTGAATGTACCATCCGGGAGTTTGAAACAGAAGCCATCACAAAACAGCTCCCCTTGTGGATTGTTCAAAGGAATGTCTCTTAGATCGATTCTGCCTTTAGTCTCTTGTTCTGTAGTGTAAAGGCAGTCATGTGACTCTTCGTCACTGGAAGCAGTATCTTGCGGGAAAGGTAAAAGTGCAGCCGGATTAGGGGCACAACACCTCTTGATTTGGATGTGTAGTGCAAACAAGATTAATTCAAATCTCGTTGATCGTGTAGAGGTGCGGTGTTGGATTTGTGTTCTGTTTAATAGAACATCTACAGAGTGTGGTACCATCAGGGTTAAAGCATGGCCTAGGACCATTCCCTCGCTCTGTTTTACGGATGCAGCACCGACAGATCTCAAACATCTTGGCAAAGCGCATGCAACAGGATCAAGGGCAGAAGAAAAGTAGCTGCACTGCCTAGTCTTCCCTCCATGTTCCTGCGTTAATACAGCCAAAGCACATCCATCACATTCAGGCACATACAACAAAAAGGCCGTTTCATAGTTTGGTGTGCCCAAAACTGGAGCCGAGCACAATGCTGTCTTGAGCAGATCAAATGATTGCTGGTGTTCCAAGTTCCATGGCAATGGCAAAGAAATGCCCTTCTTCGTCAGAGCCAACATTGGTTTCATCACTAAGAAGAAGTTCGGGATCCACTGTCTACAGTAAAAAGCCATTCCTATCAAGGCTCTGACTTCCTTCTGTGTATTTGGGACAGACATGCTAGAAATTATTTTTATCAGTTCAGGCATCAACCTTCTTCCCTCCTTTGACAGGAGATAGCCTAAATAGGCGACCTCCTGTCGACAATATTGAAATCTTTTAAGCAAAGCTTTGCGTCCATTTTGTGCTAGGTGAATAAGCAACAACACAGTGCCCTCCTTACAGGCACTTTCTGAGTCAGCAGCTAAGAGTAGGTCGTCGACATATTGAAGCAGTGTACAAGTAGAGGGCAACTCAAGTGTGTAGAGCTGCTCTTTCAAAGCCCTACTATAGATGCCAGGACTTTCCGTGTAGCCTTGCAGTGCACGGGTAAAGGTAAACAAGCATCCCCCTAAGGTGAATGCGAACAAGTATCTACTGTCCTTATGTATAGGGATACTAAAGAAAGCGTTCTTTAGATCAACCACACTAAAGTGAGTAGCTGAAGCCGGAATCATGGTTAATATTGTTGTCACATCAGGCACAATGGGAAATTGTGGAGCAACAATCTTATTAATGGCATGTAGATCAATAATAAAACGGAAGGGAATCGCATTATCGCCTTTTTTGTACACGGGCAAAATCGGACTATTGCACAAACTACCTGCAATTTCCTCAATCACTCCTCGATGCACAAAATCGGAGACAATGCATTTCAAAGAATGCTCTCCATCGACCGAGATCTCATACTGGGGAATACGTGGCAACTTTACTCCATGTTTCAGAATAATCTTAACGGGCTCAATTTGCAAAACACCGACTTCATTGTCGTCAATTGCCCACAAGCACTCTGGAACATTACTAAATTCCGGTGGCAAAGGTCTGGTTAGGAATTGGGAGACAGAAAGTTCCTGTGGTGAAATCGTCAAACGCACTCCATCAGAAGAACAACGAATTAACACATTTAATTCTTTCAACAGATTCAACCCCAACAGATTCTCTCAACAATTCGTGGTCAAAAGGAATGGACAGTGGTCTGTAAATGGATCAAAAGTAATAGGTAATGGTGAAGAAACCGGACAGACGACTGGTGTGCCAGAAAACCCTACAGAAACATTGGTTTGCCCTGACAGTGAAATATTTGGAACCCGTGAATGATCAATGGAACACTTCTGTGCCCCTGTATCTATCAAGAATAGATGTTTCCTATTTCCCACTATCATTTCAACATAAGGATCTTTCTGATTAACGGGAATAGGCATTGGTTCCAAACGCTGCTTTGGGCAATCCTAGCAAAACATAATGTCCTTGAAAGGAAGTTCTTCAGAGTGGTAAGCAGCAGAAGGATGATCACTTGGTGCCTGATTGTCCTGCAAAAAAGGTTGCTGTGAATCCTGTGAAAACTGACTTCTACCAGGACCCCCTGGATCGTCTACCCATATTCCCAAATGTGTTATTCGACCTCTGCTGGAGGATCGGGCATTGTGCACGCCAATGACCCTCTTGTGTACAATAAGCACACTGGTTTATGTTTACAGGACCCAACGGCGCATTCCCTGTGGAAAGTACTGACCCCTAAATTGCGAAGTACCCACTTTAGGGCCTCTAACAATTTGTTGCAATAGTACTTTTGTCTTTAAGTCACCTTTTCTCTTTTCAACTCTTTCCTTTTCGTTATTGACACGATTCTCATAGTACTGAGCCATGTGTAGTACTTCTGACTGAGACTTCGCTTGCCAAGCGCTCTCGGAAGACATCATTTGTGACTGATGTCAGGCAGCAATCCACGCACAAATATAATAGTGTTTCCCAAACTCAGTGCTTAAGTCTTGCCCACTGTAATCCGAAAATACTTGTTCGAACTTGGACACAGGCCGTAAGCTTGTCCCAAATAATCCTTCTTTCAGGAATTATAGTTTTCAACTTTGTAACTATTCTATCAGGCAAAGTTAGTATTACCTGTGGAGGTCTCTCACCAGCTGGCCTTTCTCTATTGAGTCTAGCCATAGTATTCCATGAATCTCCTAACCCTGTTACATCATCTACAGTCCTAATCTGCTTCCATAAATCAACAGGCAAGAGTATGGGAAATAACAAATCAACATCACTTAAGGTGAATACTGTTGACTGCAAGAAAGACTCTATTTCTTTGTAGAACCCTGTCGGATTCTTCCTAATATCGGGAATAGATTGTTTAATGAGACCGGGACGTGAACGAACTGCGACACATAATGTGCAGGAATATCTTGAACAGGTGTACCTGCTGCAGGATCAGTGGGAATCTCAACTTTTGGGACAAAGGTCAGAGGAACCTCTCTCATAGGCAATTGAGAAGTAGGCAACTCCGAATGCTTACTAAGCAACAGAACTAAATCGAGCACTAAAGCAGCTGAAGGAGTGTCAAACAAAAAAGCCCTCTTATAAATACTCAATAACTCTGCAGGACAACAAATCTTTCTTTTTACGCATTCATCCTGCAGGTACTCTACCATTACCTGTATCACTTTCCTCTGCATTTCTGGCGTATACTGACTATACGTGTCATATACTTCAACGGGAGTTATCGACGTGTCTGAGATCCACCTAATGGCATCTTTCATACACATTCGTGTTTCCTCATTTATCGACTTATGACAATGAAAGAACCATTTCTGTACACATATAGCGTCCAAACTATCACCATCTTCATCTTCATTCTTCAACCTCTCCAACCCCTTTCTATACTCAAAAACCCTCTCGACATGAACTTGTACTTTCTCTGCAGTATATCTAGAGAATGCTAAAATATTCAGATCCCTTAACCCTTGTGGGAGATCTATATCATTTAATCTATTCCACATTACACATAAATGAATTCCTCATCCTTCAATAAAAACGTTTTTCTCAGGAAAATGGTCCACATTCCAAAGTGTGGCAAAAACATCAGCTTGTTCATCCCTCTCCATGCAATGTTTAGCCCACGCAGTTTATTCACGCTTTTTCTCTGAAGACACAGTATTACGAGTTACAACCCTCGATCCCACTCCCCGATCCACTACAAGCGGTGTAGAACCACTTGGAAGAGGGAGGGTAGGCAATTTTTTAACATCCGGAAATAAAGGTACTATCACTGGCGCGGCAGGCAAACCCACCAGACCCGTAACAACAGGCAAAGGTGGAGGAGCAGGTTGAGGAGCGATGACAAGAGGAGGAACAACATCTGGAAGAAGGGGAACATTAAGAGGAAGAACAGGATGAGCAGGAGGAGCTACGGGAGGAGGAATAACAGCAGGGAGAGGAACATACAGAGGTGGTGCAGTGGCACCAGGCCTTCGTTCATTTAGAAGTTTGTCAATAAGTTCATCAGATACATGAAAGACTTTGGAAGGATACATTTTCTGGATTCCAAGTGAAAAAGCCCTATCCATATTCCTAACTGACTCAGACTGTTTATTCTGGTCATATAACAACGCTTTTTCGGCGTTCGTCATATGACGGCGCGTATGCTTTTCTCTACTCTTAAGCTGCTGCATAGCTTCTTTCTTCCAATTCTGTAATACATCGAATGCTGCAGGTCTAGCCTTTTTCTTCAATAATATGGATTCTAAGTATTCAATACGAAGAATTTCAAAACGACCATCGATTGGCCACTGAAGTTCGGAACCATGTCTAGTTTGTCTGTGCCAAATATCATTAAATACTATACTACCAATGCCGTGCTTACAGTACATAGTAAACGCCGGCGACCCCTAAATTGGCGCCGGTCAGCCAAATTCCAAAGATTGTCTGTCCCTGCGGAATAATGCCCTGAAGCAGGCAGACAATTTCCCAGGCATATCAGAACACTGGTGTTACCTGGTCAATAATTGTACAACAAATTATCAGGATACTTAAGAATTGGGACACGACTCACCTGATCAAATCCTAAGGAGGTCCGATCGGATTGCAAAGTTGTAACTAAGGTCCCATGTGGTTGGTGATTTCGGCAAATCTGCCCGCCTCGATATTTGGACCCTCATCAAGATGCCGACTCGGACCGCATGCTCACCGTCCAGGGATCGGGTCGTGCAGCGCTGCTAAGGTGTCACGTCTCATCCAAGAAAGGGGCCCCCTTTTACACCATCCGATCCTGGTCCGATAACCGCGTCAACCTTCAATGAGCTGGCATCGATCTTGAGGGTCCCTATTCGGGCGCCATCTGTAAAAGAAAAAGGAAAATATCGAGGCTGAGTACCCCAAAGGAAATACACCAAACATGGGCTTAAAATGATTCACAGATCTTTATTCAAATAACTGTACAGTTTACAAAGAAACAAAGTATCAGATAGCTATCTGGCCCTCAGTACATCACAGCGAATACCAGCCCTTTCGGTGTGAGAAGTTAGAGGTACTGACGTCTAAACATTTACATCTTTTATACATTTTCCAATCGTAATGTCCAACCCCTCTGCAGGTTAATAATTCTCGGTCTAGGGTTCGTGCCGAGTTCACCGCTAGTTTATCAAAGTATATGCACATGGATTATTTCCAGTTTGTACAAGAACAAATCACAATGGCAACAGTGTGTCTTCGGATTTAACATTAAGTCTTAGTACACGTCCTATACAATGTAGTTCAACAAGCGTTCACGTTTAGTATTTAAACAACATTGTATCTGATGTATGTCCACGGATCAGACTTGTTGGCGTGGGTAATCCTCGATCTACAGGTCAAACGTAGGGCAAGGTCTCATTACACGACCCTAACATTTAGCCTACGGGCAATTTAGACATTAACTTTTGTGTGAAGGTCAGGACGACTAGGTTACACCATTTTAGAACACAGAGTGACTTTGAGATGGAAATCAAAATGGTGGATGGACCTAAAATGGGGGCTAAGTCGATTTCTTCGCAGAGCGACTGGGCTTAGGCCAATATATACAATAAAGGAGGCACAATATGATATCCCGTTTAACATAACTTGCACCTTCCTGGGTGGGAGTCCTCGTTGCTCCTCTCACGTCCCGGTGCTTGCCAGCCACTGGAGACAGACAGCAAGTACGGAGAGCACCTCTCTCCCAAGGGGTATACCTGCAACATCAGTGCTTTCCACTGCGCAACATCTGCAACTTGGGATTCACCTTCTCAAGACTCTCTCAGCACCATCACTTGCCAGAGACAAAGCAGTGGTTCCGGTGTCCTTGTCTCTCTGCCCCTGTTGCATGCACAGCCACTGGTAACTTCTCCTACTACTACTACAGCCACTCCTCCTGATCTGTGCCTGAAGGGGATTTAAGTAATCAAGATTCCCGCTCAGGTGTAGATTATCAGGAACACTGGACTGCAAACTTAATTTCTGTGCCTCTGAACTCCTCTTCTTCATCCCAGTACCTATGGCATTATGGGACTCGAAGTCCCCTATGTTCTTATTCTTCTTTTTACTACACATTTCAGTTTCAACTTTTCCTAACCCATTCTGTTTATGCACATACATTTAGATAATGTTTTTGAAGAGAATAATGGTTGGTTTTTAATTTCACAAGTCAACCCAATGGGAAAATCACATTTCTCAGAAGTAATGGTATTGATGTTTTGACCAGTGCATGTTTTGTCCTTATGCTGACCATAAAGGTTTTTATTGCTAACGTTTTGGGCAGTTTTGAGAAGTGGAGACTCACTCTGACACCAATCCATTAGGTATTCAGCATCAGGGATATTGCACCCTCTGAAGGAGATCAGTACCACAATTCTCCTAGCGGACCCCTCCTATTCCCTTGGGAGCCTTGTAGTCCCAGGTGATCAACCCGGCTACTACCACTCTAGGATCAGGTAGCAGCTGCCTTTGTCGAGGCCACCTGAAAGGAGATTTTAGGCAGGGATTCTGTGAGGATTACGCAGGATTCATCACATGTATTATTATTATTATTATTATTATTATTATTATTATTATTATATTTATTGAGCACAGACCTTGCTTCGAGAAGCAACAGAGGGCTTTATAGAAGTATACAACAATCGGATAAATAACGGGGCACTTTTCTGAGGTAACAAGAGAGCAGATATACAGTGGGGTGGGATACAGAGGGAGAAGAGGGACTGGGGGCATGCAGTGAGTCAGGTGGTGTGAGGGGTTATGTGATGGCGTAGGTATTGAGGCACAGAAATTCCTTGAAAAGGTGGGTCTTGAGTTCTTTTCTGAATTGTAGGAGCATGGGGGCGAGTACGATGCTGATGGGGAGGAGGTTCCATAGTAAAGGGGCCTAGGCAGAGTAGGCTTGTTTTCTGGTCCTTTCCTTTTGCAGTGGAAGATTTGAAGTCTTTATTATTATTATTATATTTATTGAACGCGGGCCTAGCTTCGAGAAGCAACAGAGCTCTTTACAGAGGTATACACCAATACAGATAAATAACGGAGCACTTTACAGAGGTGCACAACATTACAGATGCATAACAGAGCACTTTTCAGTAGTGACAACAGAACAGATATAGTTTGGGGGTAGGATACAGTGTGGTACAGAGGAAGGGTCCAGCTGTACCGGGTGGCGGGGACGAGAAGGGCGTGCAGGGTATAGCGGGTCAGGTGGCACAAGGGGCAACTTGATGGCCTAGGTTTTGAGGAGGAGAGACTAATTGAAAAGGTGGGTCTTGAGTTCGTTTCTGAATTGTAGGAGCGTGGGGGCGAGTCTGATGATGAGGAGGTTTCATAGTCTTGGGATACAGGCAGAGAAGGCTTGTTTTCTGGTCTTTTTCTTTTTTCAGCAGCGGATTTCAAGTCTGTACGTGTCCTGGCTTCTGGTTATGCACTGTCCACCAGAGATGCAGAGTTTCTCCATGAGGTAGCTGGCTCACTTGAGGGCGACTGCCTTATAGATGATGCAGTGTGGCTTGAAGGTGATTTATGCATACTGTGGGAGCCAGGGAAGGTTGATGAGGGCCAGGCTAATGTGGTTTTATCTGCATAGACCCTTGATGAGGCGTCTCACTGCCTGTAGGACACTTCTCACAAGCACAAGGCAGGATGACTGGAGGCCTTTGAGAAGTGCACCCCCATCCAGGTGGGATAGGACCAGTGCTTGAACAGTGGCTTGAAAGCTGTCCGGTGGGAGGAAGGACTTATCTTTTCGCAGGAGGGAGAGCTGATACCTTGAGATTTTTTTAACTATGTGTGTCAGAAAGGAGAGGTGTTTGTCGATGTGGAACCCAAGGGACTTGGTGCAGGAGGTGAGCTTGAATGTGAAGCCCTCAGAGTTCATGGTTGATAGCCAGGTCTGTAGGTATGGGTGCTCTGTGCTGTTGGTGAGGAGTAGGAATTTGGTCTTGGAGGGGATGAGGTTCAAGTATGCACTAAACATCGAAGACTGGATCAGCGAGAGGCATGTTTTAAGCCTATGGATGTCCTTGATGGAATCTTGAGATATAGCTATGTGTCATCGGTGTATTGGTGGATATGGATGTTGTGTGTAGTTTGGAGAGCTCCCAATGTCTCAATTTATAGATTGTAGATCACTGAGGAGGGGATGCAACCCTGCATGTGTCCTGGCTTCTGGTCCGCCAGAGATGTTAAGTTTTTCTGCAAGATTGCTGGGTGACTTGAGGAAGACTGCCTTATAAATGATGCAGCAAGACTTGAAGGTGATTCATGTATGCATTGGGAGCCAGTGAAGGTTGATGAGGGCCGTGGTGATGTGGTGGAATCTGCGTACACCCTTGATGAAGCGTGCATCTGCGTATAAGGCATTTCTCAGGGGCACAAGGGAGAATGACGTGAGGATTCAAGGAGTGCATTAGTCCCATCCAGGTGGGATAGGACCAGTGCTTGAACGGTGGATCTAAAGATGTTCAGAGTGAGGAACGGCTTGACTTTACGCAGGAAGGAGACCATTACGGAGGATCACAAACAAATCAAGATCTAGGTTACATATTTAAATTCTCATCACAGGATAACACTTTATAGATGGAGTCAATTACCCTCCTTAGTGATCTTCTGGCTTGAAATATGGCAGACTGTGATGTGAGTTTGACTTTACAGCTGCCCTGAGCCAAATGAAGCTCAGGGGATAAGATTGTGCTGTATTTAATTTGACAAATGTCATCTATACAGTTGCAGAAAGATACTGTATTTGTCCAGGAGATCCATGCCATTCCAACTGGCCTTCAAATATCAAGTGACATTATTTGCTTTGCATTCTGGGTCTTGGAGTCCTGTTGTTAGAAAGGGAAGTATTGTAACCTGAGTGGTGTGGTGCGACTGCAACATACAGGGCAAAAAACTGCTTAGATTTTCTGCAGTTTTTACATGTAATGTTTGTATGGAGACAGACCAGCAATGGTATCTTTTTATTATATTCTAGGCTGTCACCTATAATCCATGATGTCAGCAAGGAGAAATGGGAGCTGCATACAAAACAGTAGAACGATACAGAAGAGCATTTGAAAATGCTGTTCCTGGATGAGACATCCGTCACACTTAAGCGGTTAAACCAGATGGCATTTTGGCAGAGGGGGGCACCTGTCGAGTAAGGCACAGCTGATGAGTGTTTTGAAAGTCTATCTCTGGGGGGGAATCATCAAGACTAGCACAGGGTGCATTGTTCTCTTTGAGGCCATTATGGACAGAGCCTTTTCCAAGGAGCAAGTAGTGTCTGAGGCAGTTCTCCTATAAATGTACGAGTATAATTCCCATAAAACCCATAGATTAAGAATAACACAGGACAATGATAGCAAATATTCCTCAGCTGCAGGATATGAACAGAGTCTTGGTCTTTACTGCGTTGGTTAATGGCATTGTTAAAGAGGCGACATGGTTCCTCCAGTTTTTGTTGGCCAAGAAGGTACACATTCTAGATGCAATACAAATCACACCAACATATCTTTTCGGCTGGCCTCCTTTTGTTTGTTATCTTATTTTTCATCATTGATATAAACTGCATGCATACAAAGATTGGTCAGCCCATGATTCACTTTGGCCAAGTTGTACTTGGGATGGGTCGGAGATGTTAAATACATTTTCTATATGCAAAATACATTCTGGTTCACATTGTAAACAATACTCTTCTCATTCTAAATCATTGATACATTACTGACTCCATTATACAGTGGTGCCTCCAACTTCTCACTCTACTGGCAGATTGCTCAGTTTAATGTCACAAAATCATAGTGCCTTGTTACCCTGACTAGGCTGCTAGCGTGACAGGGGCAGTCATTCAACAAATGTCCAAGTACTTTGGTTGGAGCAGTGCCACCACCTCCAATGTTCCTTTCATCTCCCATCCTTTCTTTCAAACATTAGTCTATAGTGAGTTCTAGTGGTTGTTCTGGCCACAGTACAATGGTATTTTCCGCACCTCCAGTATTCCTTATATCCAGAGAACGAGCTGACACATACTTGGTAGAGTTTGAGAGGGGATAGAATTATTCCTTTCTTAATGAAGTGCAATAAAGGGCAAACTGTGCCCAAGGAGTGCCTGACCACTGTATAATTAATTTAACAATACTCCAAAAAAGAAACAATTATGCAAGAGGCACAGAATGAAATGAATATACCGTGAGAAATACAATGCCGTCTTTGTCTACAGGGTGATTCCGATGAGATTGAACAGATCAACTAAGCATAAAGGCTCTCAAAATAAGCCCTGAAGATGGAGTGTCCCTCTGAAATGCATTGGCTTAGAGCCACATTTTTTTGATCTAGGAGACTGTTCTGCGATGAAGTAGCCAATCTTCACATTGGCTTAAATACTTGGAATAAAGAGTCTTTTAAGCAATTTGTTTTGGAGTAGCATGCATAATCCTTTCTTAAAGACACCACAGTTGATTACGAGATAAGCGCATTGAATTACAAAAAAAGAATATTGCAAAAGGAAACAATACGAATTATTAGCTAATTCTTTTGAGCACTGTGAGAGCATTGGGCCGTACTGGGTGGTTGCATCTGGTTTTTGGGTTTTGCAGTTTGTTCGGATCCTTGTGTCACAGGATCGTCATTAGCCTGATAGCTCCTAAAAATATTATCTAACTAATTACTTTTTTGTTAAATTTAGAAGAAATACAGCTTAATGGATTGTGGTGCCCACTTCTTCCATTTCTCTACAGTTTACTGTAGGCCATTGAGTAGTAGTATGATGTCTGCGAAAAAAGATGATGAAATGAATTTTTAATGGTTTTTTTTTGTGAATTCTTCACTCATGGGTGCTCCTGAGAAGAGATGTTTTCTTCTGTTCCTATGATTTGTAGCAGTATCTGATGCAATGTGCATGGTAGGAATTTATTTACTGGGGCTCTGGTATGTAGGTTGGTTGTAGAGGTGTAGTGTTCTGATGTTTGATGACTGTCAGGGGGTGTTCAGTTATCATATGTGGCAGCTCAATTGGAATGTGTATTATGTTTTGCATTGTAGAATTCTAGTGTGTTACTGCTCAGAGCGAGCAACCATATATCTTGATGTGGAGGCTGGTGAGGGGCACAGCCATTCCTGAAACTCGACATTGCAAATCCAACAGAACGTAGCACGTTATGAAAAATGGCATGAAAGTCAAGCAATGGAGCAGTGGAAGTCACATCTACACAAGAAAAGGACTTACAAAGCAAAACAAGCAGGTGTTCTCTGCAGGCTTCTGAATACAGGTTCCATTCCACTGTTTCACTTTGCCATTGTCTAAAGCTGCCTCTCCCTCGTTCACTCTCCCTCTCTTTATGTCTCTCTCTATCTCCTTCCCTCTCCCCTTCTCTATGCCCCACTCCTTATCTCGTTCTCCCTCTTTCACACTCTCTCACTTTATGTCAGATGGATGCATTATACCTGTTGTTAAACAAGGACCTGAGAAGTTGGAAATATCAATACTTTACACATTAGCATAAACTATAGGAGTCATGACATCTTGGTTGAGAGCAAACGTTGCTGAGATCTGAGCTATCTCAAATATCACTCTAACTTGCTCAGATGTTGTTGTCACTGGCCAGCGGGCACTTTTTCCTCATCAAGACAAAGAACTGTCTCCAACAAACATAAAACACATCTCACACAATGAACAGAGCCACCAGCTAAAATGAAATGTCCTTCCACCCCACCCACTACCCTTCACCTGTTTTTGAGGCAGGTCCAAAACTTCAGTTTCCGAATGATGTTGCAACTCTGCAAGGGTTCTTCACAATGAGATGCAGGAGAGAAAGATAAAAGATAAAAGATGGAGGGTGGACTACTCAAAGTGAAACACAAGCCTAGGTTCACCATCCCTTTGACTAAAGGGGTGCCATGGTTTCAGGAAAGTGAAGGGAATGTGATAAGGGTGAACACACGCTTGATTGTGAATCCCATTGGCTCTTGATCCACTAGAAATACTCAGCTTATCAGACAAGTGTGCAGCAGTACCAGCATGATATACCCTCTGGGTAAGGCAAGTAACCTTGAGTGAATTCGGACAGGAATTCAGTGCATCTGTTTCAGCCCCCATCTAAAATGGTCAAAATTAGATGACCCACCCCCTATCAGTGGGGCCGCAGCACAAATGCCAGCCTTCAGGAAGATGAGGGTGATTTTGGATCGGCCTATGAAGACCAATGGCAAGATTTGTGAAACTTTGCACCGGTGCAAGTGCAAAATTGCACGGTATTAGAACCAGGGCAAAGTTTGCTCTATTTTCTAAAAACACTGGGATATATTAGAAAACTATTGCACCATGACAAGTGCAGTTTGTCATGGTATAACCACCAGGGCAAAAATTACCCTCTGGCAAAAATGATACATTTTCTCTGAATTATTACAACAGGGCAAATTGTGCCCTTGTGCTGATACGGAATGGTATTAGCACTAGGGCAAACTTTGATCTAGTGAAAAAACACATTGAAAATGTATCTTTTTGGCCCAACGGCAATTTTTGTGCTGGTGCTTATACCATGCCAAAATGCACTTGTCATGGTGAAATTGTTTTCTTATATGTCCTACAGTTTTTAGAAATAGAGCAAACTTTGCCGTAGTGTACCGGTGCAAAGTTTCTGTAATCTGGCCCTAGGTTGTCTGCATTGATCCAGGGGATGACAAAGGTCTAACAGTATGCAATTATTCGAGGGAGCACTATATCACTGGATAGACAGAGGGCGTGAAGGTGAACATTGGCTGATTTTGCTGGATATGTACATGTATAATAAAATGGAAGTAGGGTCAAAAGGCTAGAATCTTAGCAGAGACCCAAAAAGAGCAATTCTGCCTTTGATGTCGCAACACTTCAGTATATGATGGCCCTGCACTCTTGCCACACACAGGTAAGTGTCAGATGCATATTTTTAAACGAGGATACCAAAAGCCTTCTGACCTATTTCGATGGCTCCATATACATGTAAAAAGGCACTTGAGACAGACTCATTCCCTGTGGTATACAGAGCGGGTCCATGGGGCAGAGAGGTCCCATTCTCACAAATGTTAAGAATCACCCAGGAAGGAGGCAAACCAGAACCGCAGAGTCCATACATCCAATATGGTTATGTATGATATTCAGCTTAATGCAATGGCTTTTCAAGGCTGGAGTATTAACAAGCAACTCAAAGGGCCAAGGGTCTTTAATCAAGAAAAGAATTGTTAAATGATTAGGTTGAACTGAAGCAATGTGGTGGGAAATATAAGTAAAATAAGCAAACCATACTTTCTAGAGGGCTCCAGTCCCATCAGTGCTTATCTCTCTGCCTTAGTTTCCAATCCCTGGAAGTCAAAAAAGCACTCACATTCATTTGGAGTTTAATTGTCCAGGTTCACATTTTTCCTGGCTCCTTTATGATCCAGTTCTTAATTGTTTCTCTGCCTCTTCCATACAGCTTCTTTCACCCTCCTCTTTCTCCTCATGTGTTGTTTTCTCATCCCCATGATAGCTCCACTCAGCCTCCTTTGTCCCCTCTCCAATCATCTTCTTCTTCTCCAATCATCCTCTTGTCCCTGGTTCTTATCTGCTTCTCCTGCTGATAGTTCCCCTTACCGTCATTCCCTGCCTATCCACTCATCTTAATTCTCCATCATCTATTTTTTGCTTGGCTGTTTACTCCCGTACCCCCTAATACCTCTCATCATCCCCCTTTGCCTCCTCTCCAATCCTCTTGTATGCCACCATCTCCTTCTCCTTAGTCCTTTCACTCTTTGTGACCTCCATCTTGCCTCCTTGCTGCATCTCCATGCCCTTTCCTTCACTCTATGCATCCAAGATCTAGCTGCTGCACCACTCTGTATACGCTTCTGGGGGTTTGTCACATGGGAGCCTGGTGTTTGGGTGAAATGATACAAGACTGTGCAACATAAGATGTTTGTTTTTTCCTGTGCATGAAGTACATGGGTCTGTGATCGAGGTATCAATGCAAGGAGGGCTGCTATTTTGGATTCATCAGTACAGTATCCACAGGTCGGATACTCTATTGATGTTTGCAATCTTGCTATCAAGCATTGAGTAAGCATCCATTTTATTTCCCTGAGCTGCATTTCAGAAACCTTAGCAAGACATCTTCATGGGCAGCTGTGGAGAGAAGCACAGTGATTGAACTTTGTCTCTGCTCAAACCACATCTTCATATCCATCTTACCCACCTCATAGGGACCCCTTGCAGGTTCTGCAGGGAGATGCAGGTGGGGCATCACCTGATACAAGATTGCTTTTGTTTGGCAAAGTCAATCCTCTTTTCTTGTAACATGGAACTAAGAGGTTCCACTGGAAATTTTGAAAGGGCTCTGGTTGCGTTATAAACAACGTAGGGGCCATTACGACCTGGGTGCAAAGGGATACCGGCACCGCTAATGACACCGGTGCCGGTAATCCCTTTGCGCCCTATTCCAAGGTCCCTTTGCGGGTCCCTCCCTTAATGCCTGGTTTTACCAGGTGTTATGGCTGGGACCCGCAAAGGGATACCGGGTTCAATAACGGTACCGCAATTTACGGTACCGTTATTGACACCTTCCCATTGAGCTCTATGGGGGCTCAAATTGGAATGGGGAATGGCTTTTCAAATGGGGACTTACCAGTCCCACAATGGTCGGAATAGACCGGTAAATCCCCATACCACCAAGTCGGTGCGGTACCGGTATTGGTGCTAATAGCGCCATGACTAGCACCAACCTCGGAATGAGGGCCCGTGACTCTTAACATAGGCAATTGCAACCTCCTGGCTATAATTAATTGTCTTCAGGTGTACATGTAGGGAACTCCCTGTAGCTGCAGGGGTGTTTAGGAATTGGGAGCTTGATTTCACCTTCTCTTTCTGGGCCTGGAGATCTTTAGTGTCTGTGGATAGCAATAGAAATCTTTTGGGAACCCCAGTGATAGTTGGCACCTCCACTAATCTCCTCCTGTGTCACTAATGCTGCTGTTAATTTTGCAATTCAATGCCCTTGAATGTCTGAGGTATTCTGATGCTAATAGAGTCAGGTTCTTTAAGGGTGCAGGTATCATTATTCACATTGAGATGGATGATGGGCAGGTGAACCTGGACGTTTCTGCTGTAGCCTGATCTGGGGGCTTACATCACAGAGCAGATGGTATTACCCGAGTCCATACACCCAACATCTTCAATGAGGCTTCTTCACAGACTGCTCGTGTGAGAAGAGATGGGAGAAGAGATGGGCACCCTAACACCCAGCATGTTTTAGACATCACCCGGCAATGTCTGGCTACCAGTTTAAGGGATACAACCAAGCTGGACCATAAACTGGTATTCGGTGGAAGATGCAGGTGGGGAAAGTCTCTGGGGATTTTTGGCATAGAGAGTGGGTGGAATGTGCTGGGGAAGGTTTCCTGGGCATTATTAGAGCTAGAGGAGATAAGATCTGCTGTGTAATATTTATCCAGGGGGTTGTTGCGGTAAGGTATGGCAAGATAGTGCTGGGGAATAATTTGTGTGGGACTTTTGGGGTTAAATATATACTTATGTAATTCAACAGGCAACATCTTATACCTAAAACATACAGTTAAGTATAACTATATAATAACACTCACTCCGGATATGTTAATACGTGTTTACATGTCTTCCTCATGTTTCTCAATAAAAACACATTGTGACATCAAAACTTACTTGCAACACAGATTATTTCAGACTGTTCACTTGGTATTGTCCATCACACTCAAAAGTAATGTCACTAAATGTTCCTTCCATAGAAGGGGCAACTTGCAAAAATTGCAATCACATTTTATGATTACCTGCTCATTAGCATCCGGGGGGGGGAGGAGCAGGTGTGCCAGTTAATCAGGTGACCAGGAATGCAGCATTTACAGTATAGAGTGATCAGAGAACATGCAAGAGTTAATTAAAGCTACGATGATGCTTAAACAGGGTCGGATTGGGACAAGAAATAGGCCGGTTACCCAAAAAAGTGGCCCACCCCTCGCCTCAATAAAGTGGGCCACCCCTCCCCTCACGACCCTTGACCTCTGATGACATCACCAGAAGTGATGTCATTTGACCTCAACCCAAAGTGACATCCCGGGAAGTGATGAAACACGACCTTTCACCCCTTGACAAAACAGGAAGTGGCATCAAATAGTTCCTAAGTACACTAAATTACTGTGAATCCAAGCAGACGTCCAAGGCCAAATAATAATATGTTATTGTATATCACTTACACTTAAGCTCTTTTTTCAAGAACAAATATGCATACAATATGACCCAACCTGTGTTGGTACTCATTTATTGACCTAAGAAGGATGAAAGTATTTTTGAAAAAAAAAAAGCAATCGAAAAATAAATGATTCTTTTCTATTTTCTCTTTCTTCCAAACCGGCCCAGGCATGGCCAGAAACCGGCCCCACACCACAGGGTTGATTTAGGCCTGGCCACGGACCGAAAGGCCGAGGGGCCAACACATGCGTGGAGTTTGGAAGGATGTTCAAAAAGGTTTCACACAGGCCACCAGTACTTCTCCCTTAGGCTGACATTTTGTGTCACCCGCTCTGACCCTCATGCTCTCCCCTTCAGCCTGTGAACACACGTCCCTCTTCTCCCACCACCTTGGCCTCAAACTATTATGCTCCCCACAGTCTATTTCCAACCAATTACCCCACCTTCCAGTCCCCCACTGTCGTAATCATCCAAGATAGACATAGACAAGGGATTATGTTACTACGTCTGTGGCATTCATCTTATGTTTTCATTTTTTTTTTAATGAAACTGTACATTCACGAGATGTCTGAAACAGAACTCTCTTAAAAAATGTGTTTAGCACCTAAGCTCAGATGCCAGAGTTCAAGTACCTATATGTATGGGGAGGGGACATTACTGGTTGGGAACAGTTCAGGCTTAACATTAAGGTTGTTGCTACTCTTGGGTCTCTAACTTGGGCACAAAGGCCGCTATAGTACAGTAAAGCCATCCACCTCTATACATATTGTTTAAATAATCTATTGAAAATCCTACTCACAGCTTTGGCACTCAACCTTCACACTTGTGCTCACCAAGCCAAAAGATACCAGAAAATGAAAACAAACCTTGCATCCTTTGTCATCCCACACAGTGCTCTGGTGCATCCTCGGGTCACTTATCATCAGTGGTAGGCAGCTCTTATCCTCCAGAAGTCCGTGGAAAAGAGCGGGAGAAAAATATAAAAATCTAGCAACCTGGCAGACATTGCTGCTCTATGTGATCAACATTCCCCTATCTTTGCCATCTAAACATTATGGAACCATGAAAGTAATAACAGGAAAAGCACACCAGGCATTAATGTGTGCGCACATGTTCTGTATTATTTAAAGTAAAATGCATAAAATAATCAATCTGAAAACATTGAAAAATTAAAATAAGACAACACAATATTAGTAATGAGCATTCCCAAAGGAAGGAACACGCCCACTCTCACAGAAAAATTAAAATAGGTGGTTTGGGCAAAGTATACATTTTCAAAACAAATACAGTAACAAACTTACCTCAACAACCCTTCTTTATTTAAAAGAAAATGTTTTAAGGAAGTTCCATTCAACACAAAAATAACTCAAATGTATTGTATGGGATACATTAATTGTAACTGTACCTTATAGGTTATTGGAAGTCACCCCAGAGTTCTGTGACCTTTAAACACGGATACTCTTTTTAAGATCACAATTCGTATAGATCACTCATGTTTATGCTTAATCATCCATCTCTCCAACGCATCTTGCAACAGGACTATTTTCGACCTAATTTATCTCTGATGAATGCCAGACTCCGCCTTTTCATATGTTGTTTATATTTCAGCACTAGGTCATTGTAGGTGGTGTTAAAGCGTCCATACCTTCATGAGCTAGCCATGGCAACACATGAACTATGCACAGTAGGAAGTCCTTTCCAGCACTCAGGCATTCAGGCCCCAGCCCTCCGGTAAAACATTTCGGTTGCGGGACACCTGGCATCCAGTACCAATCAATGGATTGATTTGCATCAGCGTTCGGAATGGGTGTGAATCTCATCAACTGGATGAATGTCTCATAAACTGGGTGACCTCTAAATCAACTGGGTCTTACCTTAAAATCCACTCCACAGTTGTTATTTACAAAGAATTCAGTAAACACAACATTTAAGACCTGCAGTATGTTACACCTTTGCTATTTATGTATGTTTTTATTGTTTTGATATATACTCTGGTTTATATTGGATGTGTTTTATATACTCTCTTTTCAGTGGGAGAAATACGTTCTGGGCGCCTATGTGTTCATCATTTATTATTAGTTATACATGATTCATTGTTTTTATTTATACCCTGCTGTGTCTACCGCACATATTGATATTCTAGGTTTATTATTTCTTGTTTAAGGGGACCTGCATTTCTGTTTTACCATTAGAGGAATACGTGTCGCAAAAAGTCATGGAACATAGTAGCATGTCCAAAACATGCTTCACATGCATCCTGAGCTTGCAAAGGTGCCCCATACTATACACAGAAGCAATCTCCACTCATCAATGATCCTCCAACCTACACTACCAGCTTTCCCAAAAGGGATGTTCCACTGAAACTATCCTCACCTCGCTTCCCTCACCCTCCGCTTCGCACCTGAGTACAGAGGTTTACAGTTTGGAGAAGACCAAATACACTTTGTCCCGTGGCACTTCACGGTTGCCCTTGGAGTGTGTGGCACAGGCAGTTCCTTCAAGCACATAGGTGTTCAGGTCCTGTTCACTCTCTGTAAGAGTGTTGGTTATTGAATTGAGCACCTACCTGCTGTACCCTTGATAGAGTTGGGAACAGGGTACACACCTAGTGTACGCCATGTTAAATGGCCCAACACCTCATTAGCTGGTTTGGTGTGCCCCCCAAATGAACTCAGCCCAATGCTGTGATTCACTCCAGCACTTGTATTTGGAATGCGTTTAGTGAAGAGTACATTTAACACCTGATATATCTAACTATTATTTATAGTTATAATGCACCCCTTGCTTTTATTGGATGTGTTTTTTTATGTACTCCAGATTCTTTGGGTGCAGGAAATAATCATGGTATGCCAATGAATGTGTTTAGTAGTTGGATTGGCCTCTATACCGTTTGTTCATCTCCTGTCAGTTGTCATTGAACGGAATGGGCCAGCGACCAGTATGTGATCCTGTATCCAAAATACTGTAACTCATTCTTACTTTGCAGCTACGTTCTGGGGAGGTCTGGGGGTGTGGTGTGGTGTTTGGTCATGTAATGTTTTACTCCACCTTCATGGTGGTGAGGGCAGAGGGATGGGACAGGGGAAAGATTGCTCTACAAGTTGAAGGAGTTATGTTCACCATAAAAGAAGTGTGGAAAAGAAGAAGAAGGAGAAGAAGAAGAAGAAGAAGAAGAAGAAGAAGAAGAAGAAGAAGAAGAAGAAGAAGAAGAAGAAGAAGAAGAAGAAGAAGAAGAAGAAGAAGAAGAAGAAGAAGAAGAAGAAGAATCAGGAACACTTGCACAGTTTACATTATTTTTAAAATATGTTATGTACAGTAAATTATTGACACAACTTTAAAGTCATCACAAAGTACATAATTTGGACTATGCCCTTCGGATTTGCGTTGTTCCAGGGCCATTGTCACTTCAGCAGATGTTATATCATACAAATTCCTGCATTTAGTTTCTTTGACTACACACAATCTGCACTTCGCAATGAACCTTCCACAAAATCAGAAGCAACAACTTCTTCAAAATTGCTCCCTCAACTTTTAGCACCTGATTGAGCACTGACGGCTGATGCCTACATTTGTTCACAACAGCACATTAAGTGAGGATCGCTGGTAATATTTAGTTACGTATTCCATTTTGCAGGATTCTTCCTTACAATACAGAAATAATTGTATTGAGTCATTGTACATTTTTCTGTTTAATTTTTCATCCGCATTAAGATCAGCCTTCTTGTTTTAAAGCATTTACTCTGACTTTACTGAAAACCCTTTCAAGATGTTATTCGCTGTTTTCTGAATAAATTCTGTTATGCAAATTCCAAATTGTTCTGGTTGATCACATGCACCGTGCACTTCACAATGAAGTCCGCACCCCAGCACAACCACCACCAGCTTCTTCAAAATGTGTCGTCACCCACTTGTTAACACCTGACTGAGTGCTCGATGCAAAAGTCTACTGTTTCTGCACAGCAATATGTAAAGTGAGGAGCTCGCATTTGTTTTGCAGTATTGTTTTTACACAATACAATACAAGAAATGGTACCCTATCATTTCTACATGTTTCTGTGTTTTCATATTTCTACGGCATTCTAATCAGTATTTTTGTTTTATTGACTAATTACTTAACTTTACTAAACCATCTTACTGTTTTTTTCTGACTTGACTCTTTTCTGAGAAGCAGCAAATCATAACAATTAGTTGGAATACATTGCAGAAGCAATGACAAATCTTTTTTCCAAACACTATTTTTCATCTCAGGTTTGGGAAATAAAAGTGGAACTGCAGTAACTGCCTTCAGTTTTGTATTTATGTATTCCCTACTTTTTGGGGGGAGGTAATATACTGACTGAATGCTTTGTGAACTGTGTGAACACTATGGGCCGTGTCCTGTTGGGCATTATCCAAACGCTAATTGTGCTGGGATACGCCCAACACTTTTTGAGTTACTGCCAACTCGATCCGGCACAATTTGCATTGGATCCCGAGTTGCAGGGAGTTGTAAGCCCCCAATTTTCCCCAAAACTCCTATTTTCCACCAGACTATAGATAGGGCCAGACCTTAAATGCAGCAGTAATAGAGTTAACGCCACATTTAAGAGCTATCTCCCAACTAGTGATGAGGCCCATGTCTAATATTAAATATTGAAATATTCACTATCAGACAGCGATCTATGCTACTTCCCATTGTGAGCGGCCATGACATCATGATGCAGAATGCGACCACTGTGTATAATATTGAATATCGAAATATTGAACTCTCTAATTTCTTTAAAGCTTGTATTGAATTGTATGAATGACAACGCGATTCTTCCAGACTGTTTTCAAAGTAACCTCTCTTGTCCCATTTCCTCGCTGCTCTCCCCTTGACACCCTCCCTTCTCCCTTATATTCCAATCTGACTGAGAGATGAGGGACAAGCTTGGAGAAACGTCCAAAGTGAGAATGATAAAGTATAACATATTTGTTTTATCTGATCAAAGTTACAATTAAAGAAAAAGGTAAATTGAGCATGCGATAAAATATCCATAAAATATACAAACATTACATATTCATTGTTGCCCTATTTCATTTGATGAAAATGAGTAGCACCTCTTGAATGTGTGCTATTGTGTGGCAGCAAATGTTTTGTGTAAGTAACAGGTACCAATATTTGTAGCTGCTGTTAAAGGTGTCGCAAGGTACCCTCCAGCAGGGGACCGTGAGGAGAAGAGAGAGATCAGGCTGTGACTTGTGGCTGAAGAGAGTGCAGCGTGGCGTGTGCTTTAAATGGTAGGCGCCAGAGACGGGCTTCATTTGCGGCGTATCCGCTTGGCCAAATGACAGGAAACTCTTGGTTCATGCCTGTTTTATTGATGGCACATCACCGCCCATGTGCAGTGACGTGTAGGGCGTGTGAGTGGTTTGGGGGTACAAGCATGAAAATAACATCCCTAAATTTTGCCAAAATAAAACAAACTATGTAAACATGTCGAAATCAACATACAAAGTACTTTAGTCTCACCAATGGAGAAGGGTTTCTCCTCAGTAAGTATCAGACCTGTCCTTGGGTCTCTTCTCTCCTGGTCCCAGTGTCCTCTGCGGTTGGTAGATGAGTAGGTCCTGCCACTGTTTCATATTCTTCACACTCTGCAAGGTTTCTGCGTTCTTCTTAGTACACATCCGTGGTCAGCTCCAGTTCGGTTGCATCTCTTGTGTCTGGTCCAGGATCACATGCCTCGTACTTTCCGTCCATACTCGTCTGGGTAGTCGTTTGAACCACAAAGCATTTCTTGCAATCCTTTTGGTCCCTCTTTGTGCCGTCACCAGGGTCCCCTGTCTACCTACCCCCGTCCACAGGGTGTTGTTGAATGGGAGAGATAACTTTGTCCGACTTCTTTTGTTGAGCACAATTACATGGTCCCCCAGGCCTATTTGTGACTGTTTCACATGTCGCTTAGTGCTCATCCATTCATTGGTGCATCCCCGGCAAGCTAAGACTTTTTGGTTGTTTACCTTTCTCGCCTGCATCGATTTGTGGTGTGGTATTGATTTTAATATGGTGTTGTACATGACCTCTGCAGAGGCACCCCTGTGGACACATGTGTGGTCACCCTGTAATTTCTCTGGAAGCAGCGTAACATGGGCCCCAAAAACGTACTGCTGTTTTTTTATAATGTTAATTGGTTTTATAATAGTCATTGTTTTAGGCTTCTGGTATCGAGAGGAAGTATATCCGCTCGAGAATGTGTCACCGACTGAAAATGTACCTACTGTTTCTACTCCTTTCGTGCATCTGCACACTCTAACTCCTAGGGATTCTGAGTATAGACAGAGATATCACAACAACACATTATTACTTATCATGAATGCTACACATGCCATCTTTAGTAAGTCCAACTGTTGGGTCTGTTCGCATTTACCGCAACATGGGGATAAGGGGCTAGGTTGGTATATTCATCCATTACCTTTGACAACTGCATGTTATGCTTCTCTTAGAGCACTATTCTTTGGTCGCTGGAATGATAGCATCTCAGGGAACTTTGATGGGACTAATTTGAATCAGTTTTAGAAATGTTTTTTGACTCCCTTGGGATGTTCGCTTTTTGCAAATAGGAGTAAGCTCAACGTTGCTTCTATTAGGCCTTCTGATTGACTTTCTTGTCCTTTCCAATCTTTGATTTCCTTTAAAATGGCTCCTATAGGCAATAAGGATGCCACGACTCCTTCTTACACTGTTAACCATAGCCCCAATTCAGTTTCTTTCTGCATACAGAGGATTGGTACTTAGTCAATGGGTGATTTTAAAGGTTGCGCCAACGTTGCGAATTTGACTGGGGAAGACAGACGTTTGTATGTAGGCGAAACTGTCTAGTTTGTTTGCGGTAATGTAGCATTTCCATGGTTACCCAGGGATTGGCAGGGAACTTGTTATTTATGGATCCTGTTACCCAGGGTATTCATAGCAAGTACTATAGAGGTTTCAAAGTCTCGTCCATGGCGGGACGAGAATGATGACACTCCAGCACAAGTTCTTGGAGATGTAGCAAAATCCTTTGTGCCATTTTGGGGACAAATACTGAACTCACAGGATATCAGGAGACTAGCGAGAGTACTGGAGAGAACCATCAACCGGACCACTGACATACTCTATAATATGACTCTAGAACAGAAAGCAATAAGGTTAGTAGCACTTCAGAAACGGATGGCATTAGAAGTCATCCTGGCTGAACGTGGAGGGGTATGCAAATTAGTGCAGTCCGCTTGCTGTGTTTTTGTCCCAGATTCCTCCCCAAATATCTTCAAGGCAATACAGAATCTTCATATCCTAAGTTCAGAAGTGCATGTTCCCGAAGGAAACTGGGATCTTAGCGCTTGGTTCTGGGACTTCTTGCGATCTTGGGTTGGAAGGTACTTTCAGTCTTGCTGATCATTTTGGGAATTCTGTTGTTCCCTTGTTGCTGTATACAGTGTCTTCCTGGTATATGTTCGATACTAGGGGGATGTTGCACGCAGGCGATGGGTACGTTAGGATGCAAGGTATACGCCCCAGACAAAAACTCCAATGAATATGTTCTGAAAGAAATTCTGGTAACCAATCTAATGGCAATTGATATCTCCAATGGTGATTCAGGGTGTGTGGACATTGAGGCGTGGAATTGTTCGTAAAGTGATTAAAAGTAGTTTAGCACCTTGGCATAGGCCAAAAGGAGGGTTTCTTGAACGGGAACACATATTATACCCTCTAGATCGTGTGTGTATATAAATATATTGGCCTAGGCCAAGTCGCTCTGCGAGGAAATCCATGTTGCAAGGTCCTGACCATAGATCTGTGTAGGCCGCCATTTTTAGGTTCATCTGCCATCTTAGATTCTCTCTCTAAAGTCACCCTGTGTTCTAAGATGGTGGACAGTGTCGTTTTGAATGTAACATGGCCGTCTTGACCTCTGTGTGCAAGTTAATGTCTAAACTGCCTGCAGGCCAAATGTTAGGGTCATGTACTGAGACCTTGTCCCTCGTTGACCTGTGTATAAAGGATTACCTGTACCAACGAGATTAATCCATGAACTTGTATCGTACACAATACTGTTTGAAGCATTTTATGTGAACGCTTGTTTTACTATATTGTACAAAGTTATGTGCAGAGGCTCAATGCGAAATCCGAAGACACACTGTTGCTATTGTAACTTGTTTGCGAATAAGTTAAGGATAATCACTAAATGTATAGCTGCAAAAATTAGGGAAGAAACTCGGCACGAACACTAGATCCTAGATTCATTACCCTGCAGTGGGTTGAACATCATGTTTTGGAGTGTATAAAAGGTACGACTATTCTGATGTACAGCCCCACTCACTTCCCACACCGAACGGGCTGGTATTCGCAGTGGTGAACTGAGGGGCTGATAGCTATCCGATACTCTGTTTCTTTGAAAACTGTTCAGTCACTTTGAATAAAGATCTGTGTATCTTTACAACCTGCATTTGGTGAATTTCCTTTTGAAGGTACTCAGCCTCGATATCTTCTTTTGCTTTCACAGACTGATGAAGCAAATTAACAAGTTGATCCAGAGACCTTAGTAATACCACCAGTACTGTATCCAAGAGATAAGGTCCAGTGCAAGAATTTTACAAAACGGTGGCACAAATTCCGTTTTGAGGGACCATTAATCATGGAACCGGTTACACAGACAGCAATGAAACTCCAAGGAGAGCGTACTTGGCTGCAACTTGGTGCCATCAAACTCTATAAAGGAGAGACCCCACCTTCCTGCCAACATCGAGCACAAAGGAGAAGAAGAGATGGGAAGGACCAATCAGTTGCAAGAAGATTAAAAAACAATGTTTCTTTATATATATCCAGACAAGTGAGTTCAGCGCCTTTTCAATGATGCTTGCTTGAGATAACGCACACATACTTTCACAGCAAAAATAAAATAACTTATGTTCCCTACAACAATTATATTTTTCTTGGTTAAATCCTATGTAATGGACACTTATCCCTTTTTAAGAGCATGGAATATATAATTTGCTGTATTATGGTTTAATATGAAAGCCTACCTTGTTTTTGAAAGAAGTTTCCATTCAATACTAACATTTGTTTTCCGTAAATACCCTCTTGTGAAAGAAATGTGAAAGGACTTCTTAAAGTGAAAAGAATGGGATTATTCAATACTTTTAGATATTCACTTTTAGCACTTAGAAGGAATAACGCTTCCAATTATATGCAAATGGTAGACATAATAGTAATTTAGCTCATTGCAACATTTTTTACATTTTGTAGCCTCTATTTTATTATTCTTACTGCATTGAGAGAAGTGATCCTTTACAATGTAGCTAGGCCAGTTAACAGAAATATACCTACCGTTACAATGGCAAGTGAATAGACAACACATTATCACTAATAGTTTGTGGTACCAGCACATGAGTTGAGTAGGGAGAGGTGTGAGCTGTTTTGTTTGCTCACTTATCCCATATGCCATGACTGCCTCTAGAGTATTCATTCCTCAAGAAGTACTTGAATCCAGAGCACATTACTTATTACATCTTGCACTGTGCCTGGTAAGAGGACAATCTGAAGGACAATCAGGTGTTATAAAATATGTGACCTTGGATTGGTCTCTACTTACCCACTATGACGATATATTTGTCAGCTGCACAGCCAGAATACAATTCCTTTTGAACTGGTTCAGAGCATAGAATGCAACACACAGATGCCAGGAAGGCCTCGCTTGTACACTATTAAATATGTGACAGCAGCAGTCTTCCCATGTGCAGATAACTATACACAGGAGAAACACGCAAGGGATAATTTTGAAGCATGTCTGATAGCTAAAGCACCTCCCAGCAAGGTGCTAAAAAATATCCTGGCAGGGCTAAACACAGGGGAGGTTCAGATAGGTGCTCATGAAATGTTAGAATGCAGAGATGCCCAGGGAAGGCCGATACGTTATTGCTTTAACAGGCCACATTAGCAAATAACAGTATTCTCCTCAGGGGAATGGGTTGACAGAATATTGGGATGCAGAGCAGAGGCAGCTGTGTCTGCATCCATATATGGGATAAGAAACACAGATAAAGTCTGCCATGAAGAACGGAAACAAACTGCCAAACTTTTAACAAGGTTGGAAGATGATGCAGGACCACTAACTATTACTAAAATACAAGTACTGAAGTTATGTTTTAAAAATAACTGCCCAGTGAAAGTAGGTAAACATGAGGGATGCAAATTCATCATGGATGTACCAGGTACGAAACATGAGCCCCGTCATACTCATGAATCACTATTGGGCCTGTGATTCAAAAGCCTATATGCAGCTCCCTCCAAATTGGGGACAGTTGTGTTCTCTGGTGGTTATAAGTACACCTGCTCTTTAAGTACCTCAGAGTGAAGTACAGATTGGTGATTTCTCCTGAATGGATACACACTTAAGAAGCAAAAGCTCCCCTCCCTTAAATGCAGTAAAAGGGAAAACTATTTTGGCTAAATCAATAGAGGCCTATGATGACACACCAGATCAGCATACATTTTTCAGTAGGACGGCAGTGTGCTTTACTTCATTTTTTACTCAAGCAAGCATCGACAAATGCAAAATGGTTATAAATAACCAGATGGGAGTTGTTGCAAACAATCAATGCAGCTGTGAAAGTCTGTAATACCATATGAGAGGAGTTGTGGGTAATACACCTCATGTCCATCCAGAACAGGTATGTTTTTCGATCTGATAATGGCCATGGAGCTGGGGCGTGTGTATGGAAATTGGGCCTTCTTGCTGCATATATATATCCTCCCACAGTGAGGAGAATGGAACCCTCACATCAGTCATAGCCACGTTAATAGCACTACACACAAAAATTGTGGAGGAGGTGGAAGAGATTAAAAATGATGAATGGTTTAGCTACCTGTTCTCCTGGATACCCCCCTGGCAAGCTAATGCATTCACAATAATAATAGCCATAGTAGTACATGATACTCCTGGCTTTCTGCGTTCTACGAATTGCAATAAACAGCTGCAAAACGGCTGCAAAAGGCAGTAGAAATGAACATTGTAATACACTTGGATGCTGACTTGCATAAGTATACCCAAACAGATGACATCCCTCATGCCCAGGCAATGGAAAGCCCTATCACCCCTCCAGGATCAAACTTTACTTGTCCTCAGGACCCTCACAATTATAAAGAGCTTTGGGTATATTGTGATTCTAAAGGGGAATGCTGCTATATGACCTGGATTGTGGACCAACATGTCAGACATACAGGCACAAATGAGAATGTGGTTAAGGACTCGACCAGAGATGTGGGATTTTGAGAGACAGATGAACACATCATCTGTAGCTACTGCCCCTCACCCAGCCCAATGCCACACAGCTAAGAAATGTTACTCAAAAGGCAACTGTACCGCCCATATTCCATGCAGGTACAACAGGAGATGGGCACAATCTAAGCTAAAGATGGCAAGAATAAACAAACTGATAATTAAACAACACATGTGCATGCATTAGACAAAAAGCAAATGTGCACTCAACCTGAAGGATGCTAACACTAGGTAATATGGCATCCATAAGACATGATGAACACTAACATGCAACTTAAATAACACATGTCTATAGCTCACTAACATAGAAACACCACAGTAATGGGCAGCCAACTTTTCCAAAAATGGAAGCCACAACAGGCTTCTCAGTCAATGATAGGCCTTAAGGCTTCAAGGCTTCATGAGAACTCAAGATACTCAAATAACAAAAATAAAGATCCGTGCAGATCTTAGATAGTAACTCGCAGCCCAAGCCTTTGTTACCATGAAACAGGAGGATGGGAAGGTTGCTGTGAAAACATGAGATTATAATTCTCAGGACAAGAAGAATACTGCCCATCTAATTAAAGTCTGGAAGAGCACAACCGACCATTGTAAGCCAGGTGCGAGCTAACTATACACCCACGAAGATCCCACAATGAATACCTCAAGGGTGTGCCCAGTGTTAAAAGGAACCACAGTAATATTAGCTAAAATCCCAATAAATGCAGGGTGAAATAATTCCAAACGCAGTCTCATCACACATGACCCATAATTGAAGAACACTCTCTATTCATTAGCAACGAACACAGATAGGACACATGCCTCCATCTTCACGCATATTCCCAGACATGTGGCGCCACACAAGGTTGCATGCAAAGAAATTACTCTGGCACATGGCCTAGGAATGAGGGATGGTATTTTCCATAAATGAAGAGAAAGCAGTCCATGGACCTCTCTCCCCTTACTCCTGTCTGGCTCATGTCTTGACAACCTGTTAGTTGCCCAAGGTTGGTCAGTAGAAAGCCAACCAATCAAAACCCCCAATGTTGGGCTGCCCATTAGGTAATATTCCAACCAAAGGTTTATTGTAGAGATGATGGGCCTCATTACATGGTAGGCGGTAGGCGGTAGGGATTTAACGTTACCGGTAATGGAATACCGGTAACTTTAAATCCCCATGCTAATTACGACCCGGCTCACCACTAATAGCGGGCAGTCCGCATGCGCGTGACCCTCCATCCCGTAAATAACGCCATGCCGCTAATAGCACAGCATGACATGGTAAAGCCCCCAAAACCCCTTACCGCCATGGCGCTAATACCGCCATCGCGAACCACCCATTAAGAGAACTGAGCAGTGTTCCCACCTGCCACAGGTGGACACAGTAAGCACAGGTGGAGGCAATGGAGACTGTGGCAGCTCAAAAGGAGCACACCACACCCCTTCCCACACCCCTTCCTACACCAAGATGGTTCCAATACTTGCAGCATTACATGGGCTGGAGGACATGATTGCAGCGCAGCAGCAACAACAACAGGCAGCACAGAGGAGACTCAGGAGGAGGAGGAGGAGGAGGAGGGTAAGACAGGCACAGCAAGCACCACCACGGCACCTAATCATAGCACAGAGGCACCCACCAATCCCCAGGATCAGAGACAGTCCATTTAACCTAACCCCAGAGCAGAAACACACCCTGTACCATCTGGACCGGGATACCATCACCAGCATCGTGGACATGATACACAACAACATTGTGAGCCTCATAGACATCCGAACTGCCATCCCCCATCTACTCAGGGTGGTGACTGTGCTCCACTTCCTGGCCACAGGCACCTACCAGCATACAGTGGGCCAGATGCATGGCATCTCACAACCAGTGTTCTCACGCACGCTGAACCAGGTACTTGATGCCCTCCTGAAGCATGCACCTGAACACATATTCATGCCACGGACTGCCCAGGAGATCTCCAACACCAAAGTTGGCTTCTATTCACTGGCAGGCATCCCAAGTTGCATTGGGGCCATCAACTGTACCCATGTGGAATTGGTTGTACCACATCACAATGAAGTAGTCTACCAAAACAGGAAGCAATTCCACTCCATCAATGTCCAAATGGTATGTGACGCCAACAAGGTAATCACACATTGTTGTGCCCGTTTCCCCGGATCAACCCATGATTCCAATGTCCTGCGGAACTCAACTATCCCACGCTACATGGAGCGACAAGCCGGACAACGTTCGTGGCTACTTGGTGAGTTGCAGGGCAAGCACATGGCAGTGTGATGGGGGGGGAGATACATACTCCAACTGGGTGTGATTGGGGGGGATACATACTCGAAATGGGTGTAGCTTGTCGTCCGTCGGATGAATGCACATACAGATGTACGCCAATGTCCATCTGGGAAGCCCGCAACGTACTTGAGATGAACGGACATGCACGTATAAGCTACACAACATAGATGACAATCCAGGTCTAGAAACCTTAAACATCCATCCACATCCACATTGCACAACATTCCACGCCACCAAATACACAAATGTCATACATGCCGTCAAGATCGTCATACAGAATTAGTCCAGCACAACAACAATAATGCAATGTGCCCCTGAAAGCATGCAAAGGGATCACCCCTAGCCATAGCATTGCACCACGCACCTATAGCACCACTGAAGTGATGCCTCTCAGTATGGGAACATCAATGTTGGAATGGCATAACACCAGCAGTGTGGTACCAAATCTGCATGGGCCCAGGGACACCTAAGACCTGGCCTCACCCAGGACATGTCAATTACTGTTGGAGGCATTAATGGGGCATGTCTACTTGCAGGGTCGAGCTCACCTTTGCACATTGCAGTCACACAGACCATCTGCATGCATGCTGTTAATTGTGTACTTCAATCACAATGCAAAGTCAATGTATGTGATATGAACAGGCCGCACTTGAGGTGAACAGTAACAGGACCCCATTTGTCCCCCCATACAGGTGATGCTGGCTATCCCCTGAAGAGGTGGCTCCTCACCCCTGTACGGAACCCACAGAACAGGCACGAAGAGGAATACAATCGTGCACATACCCGTACCTGCATTGTGATCGAGCAGACTTTTGGCCTTTTGAAGACACGGTTTAGGTGCATTAGCAGGTCTGGTGGCGCTCTGTTGTATGGCCATGAGAAGGTGGCCAAGACCACCATGGCATGTGTCATGCTGCACAATATGTGTATCAGAAAGAATGTGCCACTGCCCCCTGACGTTGAAATAGAAGCACCTGATGAGGATGATGATGGTGATGAGGATGGAGGTGAAGGGGATGCAGGTCATGCAAGAGGGGATGGCCAGGAGGGACGTGCTGTGAGAAAGCATCCGATCAACCAAATATTCTGAGTAACATGATTTTGTACTGTCACATGGATATGGGTAGTAATGCACTGGTGTCTGTTTGGAAGCGCACAATGGACCATGGCGTCAAAAAAGTACACATACACAATGAAGAAGTCCAAGCCTGTGTTTTGTTCAAACACCAGTGTATTAAGGAACGTAAAGAAGAAAATGTGCATGTCCCCAAACATCTCACCAGCCTTCCTGTCACCCCCCACAACAGTCCAATAACACCCTTCCCCCACCCGCCACAACAGTCCCATAACACCCTTTCCCCCACCCCCCACAACAGTCCCATAACACCCTTCCCCCCATCCCCCACAACAATCCCATAGCACCCTTCCCCCCACCCCCCACAACAGTCCCATAACACCCTTCCTCCCACCCCCCACAACAGTTCCACATGTGTCTGCCACAATGTTTCCCTCCAGCCATAAACGCGGAGGCTTCACCATGCACTCCCTATTGGCCATTGCCAACACCAGCATTGGGAGGCTGCGTAGACGTGCGCCTGGAGGTGCATGAGGAGTGGCGGAGGGGGCTTGTCTGCCTTGAACTGGCGGAGGAGGATGTGGCAGACTGTCCTTGTGGTGTTGGTGGTGGGAATTGGCAGTCCAATGCGTCCGCTATCCGTGTGAGGACCTCCCTGACTCGGATGATCTCCCCACACAGCCTGTCTGTACATGAATCAATCCCCTCCCTGGAGTGCCTTGATGTCTCCGTAATCTCTGCCCTGAGACGGGCAGCCTCCTCCACATGCTGCCCAACCAGCACAGTTATTTCTTGTTGCCGCTGGCTGATGCTGGCCAGGTCGAGGGCAGTGTTGGGTTCTGGTGGTGTGGCTGCTGTGGCCTGTGATGGTACCAGGTCAACAGATGAAGCCACCGGGGGGCTACTAAAAGCTCCCATGTTCTCATCGCCAGTGACATTGGACCCAGGTGTGTGCTGTGGTGATGGCTCGGGGGCTCCAGGGGGGGTTGGGGTGTGCATCTCCATGTGGAAGTCGGTTGGGTCCTCCACATCAGATAGTGGGGCAGTGGCTGCTGCCTCTCCTGCAGAACTAGCTGGAGCTGAGGGTGGGCCCTCTGTGGCTGGGATCTGTGGTGGTGGGTTAACCTCCGGAGGTGGGCCAGATGTTGGTGGTGTGGCAACTTGTGTCTTGGAAGTGACGCTCCACCGATGTTTCGCACTCTGCATCTGGACCCCTCTGCCTTTGCCCCTTGTTGTGGGGGTGTCCTCTGTGTCCAAAGCCCTTTGTTTCTTATGCGCAGGTGGTGCCTGTGATGCATTGCCAGCATCCTCACTGTCTTTATGTGAGCCTGTCGGGACAAGAAGGGGGATGTCATTGGTTACGGTTCGATGTACTTAATGCAGTATACATCAATAATGCAGTTGTGGCCATTTTGATTACATTGTAAAGGATGCAGGTGATGTGTCAGTTCATTGGCTCATCCATGCATGGTTGTGTGTGGCATTTGTCTCTGGTGATGTGTGCATGTTGTGTGTTTTGGTCTGACACTGACATGGCCAGGGTGTGATGCATGTGTGGATGTTTGGCCATCCATTAGCTGATTCTGGGCTCACATTTGGGGGGACCAGTAGATTCACATTGCATGCTTTCATGTGTACACTCACCTCCATCTGAAGTGGTTGCAACGCCATGCTCCATCGTGCCAACTCCCTCTATGCATTCTACTCCAATGAGGTTGGCGCATGTCTCCTCCCATTCTTAAAGTTTTATGGGCGACCCAGATCCACCTGCTGTGGCAATGTTGTGGTTTTCGCCAAGGATGCTTCTCACCCGGAGTCTCAGGTCATCCCACCTCTTTCGGCACTCACGCACATTGCGGGTGGTGGTGCCCACAGCACTGACTTTCAATGCAACCCCAGCCCAGATTGCCTTTTTTTTCAGGAGTGTCTCCCGCCGCATGCCACTGGCAAAGACCACGGCAGCATTGTCAGCTAGGGTCTGGGTCAGCATTATTAGCTCCTCTGAGGTAAATTTTTCTTTCCGCTGCCGGTCGGTGTTTTTTTTCAATGCCTTGGGCATGTCGAGGGTGTCCCAGATGATTTCCAACTGCAAGTTACTCCAAACAGGTCCAGGGGGCAGAGGATGGCAATGGATTGTGTTTTTAAAGATGGCCGCCGTGCTCTTTCCCGTTCCTGTGCGATGACGCTATTTCCGGTTCCGCAATTTAACCGTCACCGCTAATAGCGGTGACCACTATTTGCATGCAGCGTGAGGGCGGAGGTGCTATCTGCACTTTCGTCGAAGGCGGTAAGAGACTTTTTGGGGTCTTTAGCGGCATGGCGGTAGGGTCATTACCGCCATGACGCTATGCTCGTGTCCGCATACTCGTAATGGTACGCTATTAGCGCCCTCTTGCGAGGGCGGACACGTTAAGAGAACCATGCCGGTAATTTGAGATTTTTAGCGCACAACGTGTAATGAGGAGGGATGTCTTTTTATTGTTATCTATTTAGAGGTGGTCTCAGGATAAGCCATCAGACAAGTATTACGCAGTCAGAACTTTAACCCCTATAGAATGTATATGTAGTCACTATGTAGACACCCTCGACATCCTTCTCCCCAGATGCAGAGATTGCGGCATTCTGCTGCATATTTCACTGGCTGTAAGGATAATTCCCTTACATGCTCCAAATCGAGCCCAAAAGCCTTTTTTCTGCTTTCATTCATCTCGTGCCACCATTGGAACACACGAGGTGTTCCAGTTCGAAGATGGCCGCCAGCACCCTCTCTGCCTGCATCACAGCCACCTGATCCGAGCTGTGTGATTTCATTGGCCCAGCTTCTGCTCTTGAGGGCCAATCACACGCCGGCAGGCGAACACCCTCTCCTCTCCCTAAGGAGCCTCTCCACAAGGAGCTCTTCTTGTCTGGAGCCTGTCCGGAGCATTCCGAAGGCCGGGCTATGGACTTTGCCCTCCTGCTGGTAAGACTCCTTGGACACTATAATCTGCTTGTGTCCTGTGAGCTCACCTCTACCCTGACGGATCCCTCATGGAGTGGCCCTATCAGTAATCAGTCTATCCTGGTTTAAGAGACTTACATATGCTCCATTGCAATTACGTTGTAAAGAGTATCTATCAGTAGCGTCGCCTTTCGCATTGCCTCCCAAATGACATTGCACGATGATATCTGCCTACGTGGCCCTTATTGCCTTTTCGCACATTCTGTGTTGAACCCTGCGCTCACGTTTCGCCCAGTACATTTATACTATTATACTGTGTTTGATGTTTGCAATTTCTGAACAAACCTTATAAGCTTTCCTATTACACTTTGTCTCACCTACAAGCTACCCAGTATACTTGTGCATCCTCCATGCCGGCCTTGGTTGTTGGCAACAGACAATGTACGCGTAGCTACAATTATCCCTGTCGTATGCCTGCCACAGTTTCCACTCCATTGGCATCTCTGCGCCAACCTGACCTTTTGCTAGCCGTGGTGACGCACTATTGCCATATCCATGCCTGTGTCATATCATTTTATCGACATGAATCCGCCTTATGCTAGTCACTATGCCTTATTAATGATGTTGACCGCCTCTTGCCAGTCACTAGGACCTCGAACTGTGCCTGATGCACGCCACTTAATTTGTGTGCTCTTTATATGTAGCATTACACTTAGTGCATTGAGGCATTCTAGTTAATGTGAGACCCAAAGTGCATGTGAACTGCATTGTTCCCTTTGGTCGCTTAATGACCGCATTTGAAATGTCTCGTACCATATGGTCTCTCCCTTACCACATATATGCTGTTCCTTCTGGTCACTTCCCTCCCTCACTTGAAGTGTGTTGTACCCTATGGTCGCGTCCTAACCACTCTTGAATTGCGTTGTACCCTATGGTCACTCCATGACCGCATGTGCAGCGTGTTGCACCTTATGCCTAGACTTCTCTGCCTTACTGCTAAATTGAATCTAGGTGTCCCTATTTATGCATTTGCTTTGAGTACCTTCCTACCTATCATTGCGAAATTGAATCTAGAGGACCACTACTATGCATTTGATTTGAGTGTCTTTCTGCCTTACATTTGGAAATTGAATCTCGTGTCCCTATTTATGCATTTGATTGCTGTGCCTTTCTGCCTTCCACTGCTAAATCGAATCTAGGTGTCCCTATTTATGTATTTGATTGCTGGGCCTTTCTGCCCACCACTGCTAAACTGAACCCAGGTGACCCCTATTTATACATGTGATTGCAGTGCCCTCCGGGCCTTCTCCTTCCTACGCAGGTAACTAGGACGACCATCATGTACATCAGTGCTCTCCTTCCACTCTATTACACTCTAGCTCTTCGACTTGCCCAAGTCACGCAGCTACATACAGTAACCACCCTACCTCTCCACCCTAAACCTGATCATCCTTCTCTTAGTCCTGCTTCCTCACGATGTATGGTGCCACCCATAATGAGCCCGGCAGCCTCTGCAGGTGGACAGATCAACCAATACCTTAATGACCCTGCACTATGGCTAGAACACTTCGCCAAGAAACCTACACCTAACCAACCTTGCCCCCTCCTTCTCAGAAACAAGAGATTAGGCACCAGATTCCGCCTACGTCACTCCCGTAACAACGCCTCGAAGCAAACCTTACTACCTCCACTTGGTTCTCCGCCAATCATTACCTCTTGCAAATCCACATCTACAGAGGTTATACTGCCCATGTTTAAAGGTGCCCTTATTAACGCCAGATCCCTCACTGCACATGCACTAGACATAGCTGACCTCATCACTACGTCTGACCTTGACTTCCTAGCGATATCCGAAACATGGCTTCATGCTGCTTCTGGCCCCTTACTAGCGCTCGCCCTACCGCCTGACTACGGCATCACACGGTGTGACCGTCCCACGGCCCACTATAGAGGTGGGGGTGTAGCCTTCATCCACAAAAATTCGCTTGACCTAAGAGTGATACCTAATGCCACACTGGCTTCAGCTGAGCTGCTGTCAGTCAAATTAGCTCTCACCCCCAATCAAACGGCCACCTTGCACCTCATTTACAGGCCTACCGGTCCGGCACCGTCGTTCGCCAGTGAAATTTACAACCTCCTTCTGGATAATACTAAAAACAAATCACAAACCATCTTCCTAGGCGACCTTAACTTAGGTCTTGAAGACCCTAAGGATCCTGTGGCATCTGACTTGGAGAACATGCTAACTGATCTCGGCCTCACCTTGTACATCCAAGAACCTACCCATATCAAAGGTAAAACACTAGATTGGTTAGCTGGCTCCAATTGCAACATTAAGGTTCTTAGCAACACCCCCTGTCTATGGTCTGACCATCATGTCATAACCTTTAACATCGAAGCAAGCCCACGTATCACGACTCCAACAGCCCCAGCACTCCCGACCAGAAGCAAAAAAGATATAACGAAGGAGAAACTCCTCCCACTGCTACTCCCAACTCTTGATGCACCCCTCAACACTTGCCCTGACCCAACGTCCTTAGCAGACACGTGCAACCAAACTATGCTTACGGCTATTGACTCTATAGCACCTATCAAACTAAGGAAAGCCAAATTACAAGCTCATCTTAACTCATGGTTCACCCCACAGTTAAGAATTCTCCGCAAAGCGAAACTTTGTGCCGAAAATCGATGGAAAAGCCATCCCTCTGACGAGCACAAAGATGGTTTCCTTCTTGCCTCACTCTCCTATAAAGATGCCATCATCACTGCAAAAAAGGAATCCTTCAACAACCGCATTATGCAAGCCGACTCGAACACCAAGGAACTCTTTAAAATCCTAAAAGAGCTTGAAACTCCAGTCGCCCCCCCTGACACCTGCTTGAAAGATAGTCAATGGTGTACTAACATCCAAGCAGCCTTACTAAATAAAATCTCCACACTACAAGTGAAAATTAAAGATAAGCAGGACAACTTGAAGCGCGATAACCGCGCTTTCTCCCCTGCCAAGGCCCCCACTCCAGACACCGCTAACACCACACCATTTACATTCTCATCGCTCACCGTCGTTGAGGTAGAAAACATAATTCTCAGAATCAAACCCTCCAACTGCCAAGGTGATCCATGCCCAGTCCCCATTATCAAGGACTCGGCGCATGAGCTGGCCCCATTCATCACTGCCTTCATTAACTCGTCTTTCAAAACTGGTATTGTCCCGGATAACCTGAAGGACGCTTGGGTGACCCCTCTGCTCAAAAAACCTTCCCTCGACCCAAGCATTCCTACTAATTTCCGACCTATCACAACAGTACCATTTCTGCTTAAGATCTTAGATCGTGCTGCATACCTTCAGATTCAAAACTATCTGGAATCCAATAACATGCTAGGTCTACGAAAATCTGGATTCCGCCCCAGACACGGGACAGAGACTGCGTTAATAGACCTCAAAACCCAAATTGAAGTCCTAAAGGATCAGGGCAAGCTAGCAATGCTACTACTTCTCGACCTTTCGGCCGCTTTTGATTTGGTCAATCACCAAATCCTTTGCAAGCACCTCCACTCCGCTGCCAACTTCTCACCCTCTGCTGCAGCATGGATCAAATCCTTCTTGAGCAACAGATCCATGAGAGTCTTTGCCCCATCCGCAGCTGCCGACCCTTCCCCAATTCATTGTGGCGTACCTCAGGGTTCTTGTGTGTCACCTACACTCTATAACATTTTCACAAAACCACTCTTTGATGTGCTTGACTATCTGGGTGTCTCCTACACTAATTATGCAGATGACACCCAGATACTCATCCCCATCACTGGTGATTATCTAGCTGACACCAAGGCCCTCAACAATGTCTACTTGGTTATCCAAGCTTGGATGGCCCAACACCAGTTGTGCCTAAATGATGATAAGACAGAGCTTCTCATCTTGGGCACTGCACAACGCCTGAGCAGACTTGAACCAGCATATCAATCATTCTCTGTAGACGGCAATAGCATTCGAGTCTCTAAAGACACTAAAACATTAGGGTTCTACCTTGACGCTACTTTATCATTAACCCATCAAACGAATGCTGTCAGATCTGCGTCGGCACACACATGCAAACTCATTGCAGCCTGCAGACCTTTCCTTACTACATCCAACAGTGTCACACTAGCGAGAACCCTCATCATGGCCAAAATCGACTACTGCAGTGCCCTCTACCTAGGCACTTGTCAAGAGAACCTAAATAAACTCCAAACCACCCAAAACAATGCCATCCGTGCCACCTTAAACATCCCTCGCAACCACCATATCTCAGAAACTAGATCTATGTTAAAGTGGTTACCTGTCAAGCAAAGAATCTCACTCAAAGCACTCGCGATCACGCACAAATGCCTGGCCAACAAGGCCCCCATCTATCTCGGCAGTCGACTGCCGAGACACTTGGCCTCCCGTGCGCTAAGAACTGCCCAATCCCACTGTCTACCCATCCCTAGATTTAAACTGCAAAAAGCAGGGGGCTCAAGCTTCCCGGTCCTAGCGTCCAAGTTCTGGAATTCACTCCCTGCCACAATCAGAGCTGAAGAGTCTTTTCACACTTTCAAGGCCAATACTAGATCTTGGCTCTTCGACCAGCCTTAAGTCCTGCAAGGCTCCTCTGTCATACTTACTCTGACCTGCTGACTGTTTTACTTGTACTGAATGTCCTGACCATATCATGTATTGTCACTCCTTTTGCAATTTCATGCATTGAAATTGCCTGTATGTATGCATTTCTGTAACCTCTTAAATTGCGCCCTGATGCCTCCGGGCTTGCGGGTTTGCGCGTTATAAATAAAATAAATACAAATACAAATTATCCAATCCCCATTCCCCAAAGGTTTTGCAAACTGATATTATGTTAGGACATCACTGATGACACATTTGTAGTATTAAAGCAACTGCTTTTGATAAGTATGCTGAGAGTGACACCATTTTCCGTTTGCATGCTGTCCCTGTTTTATTTTGATGTTAATAAAGCTGGGTTTGCCTTGCAGTTTGTCTTTTTCCTTTATTAAGTCCTGTTTGATCTGACTCCAGTACCTCTGTGTAATTTTGGTACTTTACAGGACGTCTTAACAGGCTCACTCCCATACTGAACCACATGAAAAAAATATATTGGAAAAACTGGAAATATGTTGGAAAAATTACAATAAATATGGGGGAAAACAAATTGTATTAATATAAATGTGTCTACCATCAACGGGTTTGTTCTACTGGGCAGAAATGATCACAGCCAAGCAATCACACAACTTCCTATGCATAGAAATGGCATAGCACAGTGTGACAGATTGGACTTTTGGGACCAAGATATATGCCAAGATCACATGCTCAAAGTTCAACAATTTGTTGAGGTATTGTGTACAAGTCTAGGCCAACTTAAATACAAACAGAAACTTCCACAAAGAAAAAAAATCTAGGATGGCCTTCTTGCACTCACTCACTTTGTTTACATAATTTGCAGGCTGACTGTTCAGACTTTCGATTCTCTGCCATCACTGTGTCACTGTAAATGTGCTGTATGCTATAATACGCGATTTGGAGGATTTCCAGGATATTTAAAGAAGTGGGGATGAGCCAAATCTCTGCAGTATATATTGCATCAGGTTTTTTGCATGAGGATGTCTGCAGCAAAGAGCACTGTGGAGTGTGCATTGATAAGGCCAGTGTGAGCATCCGCCAATCTGAATGGGGAATGTTGACAGGTATAGGTAATTTGTGGTGTGGGGCACTTAAAAGCATACTCATTTTTTAGGGAGAATGTGGTTGTCATACCATGTCCGACACCTAGAGAACAAGTGTTATAATGAAAGTGCAAGTGGTGACTCTTCAAATAAAGCGCATCTATTGCTGACAGTATATTCACTCCCATCTCTGCAACCTACACAACTACATATAAGGCACTAAGGTCACTTAAAGAACACTGGGAAGTGGGATGCATTGCAATCTGACTGCAAAACAAAGAATGACTCGTGTCTCAATTAGTGTTGCCCAAATGGGCCTTTAGAAAACAGAAGGTACCCAGCACCAAATGATTGTGTATAGGATGAGTTCCATGCTTTGTTTCCACTTAGTAGAGAAAATAAACTTTCTTCATCAAGGCCAACTGGGCTGTCATCAACATATGTGGAATGGCGCTGTTTGCCCTAAAGACATTTTGATTTGAGAGAGCACATGCTGAAATTAATTATTGTGAGGCAAGAAGGAATAAAAGCAAATTACACTAATAACATTTAGGGCCTCATCACGAGTCTGGTGGTAACCCTTAACTGCGGCGGTACCGCTATTACCGCCACATTTAAGGGTCTGCCAGATCATGGCTTTGGCGGATTTCCCACCAGCTCTGAGCTGGAGGGAAATCCGCGGGAAAATTGCAGATTTTCGGTGCCATTACCGCCGGCGGGAAATCCGCCGGCGGTAATAGCGCAAATTTTCCCCATTGGGCCCAATGGGGAATGAGGAATTCCCGAATGGGACCAATGGGGAATGGGCAATAACCCTTCCGCCAAACCCGTGATCCGGCGCTAATAGCGCCGGGGGGTTTGGTGGTAGGCCTATTAGCGCCGGCGCTAATAGTGCCGGCGTTACCGCCCAACTCGTGATGAGGCCCTTAGTCTTAAAAAGGACTATAGCAGGACTAAACAAAACACTGGATGAGCCATATATGCAAACCTATCAGAAACAGGGCCTCATCACGAGTTTGGCAGTAGCCCTTAAATGCGGCGGTAGCGCTGTTACCGCCGCATTTAAGGGTCCACCTCATCATGGCTTTGGCTGATTTCCAGGGAAATCCTCCAAAAATGTGCCGATTTTCGGCGTGTTTAATGCTGGCGAGAAATCTGCCGGATGTAAAATTGTGAAATTTCCCCATTGAGCCCAATGGGGAATGGGGAATTCCCATATGGGCTCAATGGGGAATGGGCAATACCCATTCCGCCAAATCCGTGATCCGCGCTAATAGCGCCGATAGGTTTGGCGGTAGGGCTAATAACGCCAGCGCTATTAGCGCCGGCATTACCGGCCAACTCATGATGAGGCCCAAAGTGTTTTGTGCTGCTTTCACGAAGTATTGGTTTCTGCATTGCTGTACATAAACTGTTATCCAACCTCCTGTCATGATTCCTGTCCCTCATGTCCCCAGCCCTCCAAGATGTCGGGCTGGAGCCAGGCCACAATCACCTACATGGCCCTCAAGGGACTCTCCATCCCTCCAAAGACCCACTTGGAGTCAGACTTGGCGCTTGTGGCACCCGACTCACTCACTCCCATAAGATAACATTGGGGATTGGACTTGTAGTGCATTGATGGGGACAAGATGGATGCCCCCACATATTTCGGTTCCCAGAACTGCATGTGCGGTCTAGTCTTCTGGAGGTAGATCAGCCCAGAGGCACCTGGGATACCCAGAGACTATTCAAGCCACACCCAGGCTGAGAAACATGCTTTGCGTTTTCTGCACCTGCAGCGTGATACTCACCGTGTTCGGTCGGTCTCCAGTAGGCCAGCATCTTTCTTCTGCGCTCAGCTCCTGCAAGAACAACAACAGAGTTAGGAACAGCCTTACCTTGCGGCGCTTCAGCCCATCAGTCATCGCTCCTTCTGTTCTGCGGGCATCTTCGGCGGTGTCATTCCCATCCCCGGCACTCCGTTTCCTAAGGAAAAGGGAAAAGAACAGAAAAAAGGCATTAGTAAGCATTCTGCAAATCTTCGCTTATTTTTAAATACTGTCGCTCTGGGGGAACTCTGTCTCCGGAACTTCTCATCCATCTGCAAGAGGCAAAAGACACTCCAGGTTAGTGTGGAAACATCTAGAGGCGCCACATACCGTACTTACCCACCGCATTTGTTCTTCATAACCGGCATCCACGCTGAAAACGTTGCGGCACCTAAAAGACACAGAAAAATAACTCAGTTCAATGCAAATACGAAAGGGGTGCATCGCGCATCGCGCTCTCACTCACCTTCAGCACTACTCATCTCAGCAGCACGCCGGCCATCATCTAAGGAAGGAAAGGAATGAAGTTAGAGAACTGTTCAAACGACTCATTATACTTACCTGTCAGACTCTTGCCAGTGAAGTAACTAGGCAGCAATGAGCTTGCATCAATCAAAGCGCCCCTGCGCTGAAGGCAGGATCGAGAGCACACTATCCAAGAAAACAAGGTGAGCTGTGGATCAAAGGGAAGGGTTGGACCCCGGGGTTCAAGCACACAGTGACAGTAGGGAGTTAAACTCTACCGATCCTGTGTTTCAGGCCCAGTCTCCAGTCGAATAGCCTCCAGGGAAGGGTTCGAGGTCGTAAGAGGTCAGAACATGCTGAGTGACGTCCCCGTGGATACCAGGTGAGCGTTACACCTCCTTTCCTTCAGCAGAAAAACATCCTATAAGCTGCTGCACTGGAGGTTTATAAGGAGGACCATTTTCGTATGTGCATTTTTAAAAATTAAAATCCTATTACCCAGACATGGGAAGACAAGATTTACATAGCATCAAACTTTCACTGTGCAATCAATGAAACTAACTTTGGTTAGATGATCTAGATGTGATGCAAGCTATTCTTTACAATTCTGTCTAGATGTAACAAAAGCTAATATTCACAATTCTGTCTAGATGTGACGCCATCTAATTTTCACAATTCTGTCTCAATGTGACGCAAGCTAATCTTTACAATTCTGTCTTGGTGTGAAGCAGGCTAATATTCACAATTCAGGTGCAGGCAACATAAAACAATGCAGGGAATTGTCACGCAGCTTGAAACACTTATGTAAAAGGCATGTTATAAATGCCATATCATATCATATCACATCACATCTCAGAGAGGATGATCTGCTGACCAGACCGCCCGCTCAACAGAATTCCATGACAAAAGCATAGTACAGACCAGGTTCAGGGGATAGGTGCCCTGTTAACAGCTGCAATGATAGCCAACGTCTCTGTAGCACAGGGGCTGCATTTAAGATATACACCTCTGTTCTCAAACCCCATAATTGTGAGATTACTGTCCTGGTGGCACATTAAACTTTAAATATAAGTCATCCTGAGTTAGGGAATGGTGGACAGTATTCACAGGAATCTGTCCTGGGAACAGGAACACCCATTCACAAAAGGAGTATCCTCACATTAGGGTTCTACATACCAAAAGAGAAATTGATTGCCTTGAGAAAGGAAGGAGCTTAAACATGGAATGTTTCTGCCATCTTGTTCCTCTCTACCACTATCATTCCTTGCTCTCCCACACCCTCACTTTGTGTAGCACAAAGCGCTTGTGCTGGCAGGAGGCAAAATCTATTTAATACGAAAACAGCGATTGAACCCCTAATGCAGGCTAGTTTTAGTTCAATCACCTGTCCGCCTTTGCATTTAATAGTAGAGGTCTCTGATGCTTTGTCAGATTCACTTCGGAACAAACACCTAAGGAAGAATTTTGTTGGACTTCTGCTGGGAGTGTTAAGTTTCCAAAGCACTCAACTTGTGAGGTGAAGATTAAGGGGGTAATCCATGGATTCTTTGCACCAAATAAAACGGGATTTGTGCGCCATTGTGCCCGCAAATCCCCATTTGTTAAACAGGGATTTGCGGGCAGAATGGCACAAAATCCCGTTTTTTTTGGCGCAAAGAATCCATGAATCAAGGCATAAGTGTCTAAGGGAGAAGCACAATCTGTTCCCTACCCATCACCATGGCACACACTGGGGGTGAATCTGCTGCTGGAACAAGACCTGCATCTCTGGCATTCATATTGCTGTCCAGACTTTCATCATGGTAAATAACTCCTGCAAATGTGCATCAGCCTCCCTGGCACTGGCCGTCCGAAAGCAAGGACTGCACTTGCCCACGAGAGCTTTGAGTGTGACTCACAGCACCCTAGAGCCAAGACAATCAGAAGTCTTGCATTTTCCACTGTCAAAACACTGCAAACCTTGATTTAAGCCTGTTCAATCTCATCAAACAATAGGACCCTCTGGACCTGCCTTTGGCACTCAGAGGCTGTTCGATCCATTGATCTGCACGCTCAAACCTGTGAACTGGAGAACTTCCAGCCCTTTAAGATGGGTCAACAATACATTTGAGAGGGATGGGGATGCAGAGGTTACTCAAACATAAATAAACGAAATGACTCAGAAAGCAGGAAAAAAGATAACTGTTTTAATATCAATGATCTAAAACAGGAAGTACAATGAATGTCATCGGACGTACCATAGTAAGTTCTTTCAACGAACTTCATAAAAATCACACCTTTACACTAAAATCTCTTCATAGGTGACGTACAACCTGCATATTAGTAACATAATCCTACGTGGCAAACTACAAAAACCTACTGAAGAGAGTGATATTGTCTAAGGGGGTTATAGGTCAAAGGATCGACTGCAAAGGTTCGAATGACAAAAGGTTCTAGTCAATAGTCTCGAAAACAAAAGGTTCAAAACTTTTTTTTTAATATATTTTTTTTGTTTGGGGGGGGTCCCCCCCAAACCCGGTTTTTGTGGTAAAAAACACTTTTTTCACCTACACGGAAACACAAAAATAAATATATAAATAAAAAAAATTCAAACCTTTGGTTTTCGACCCTATTGACTCTCACCTTTTGCATTCGAGCCTTTTGTAATCAATCGATTTGACTGGACACTGTCTAAGGGAACATCTAAGTATACAATCCATACTCGTCTAATGGGCGTGAGAAAGGTGATAGGTTTCTTAACATCAGGTGGAGCAGCTAAGCCCTTCCCTAAAAACAGGTCAATATCAACGTCACTAAATACACAACGTCCCATTGGCTACTTAACTATAGGACCCCCAATCATGCGATCCTCCATCATTGGTTAGCTTCTTACCTCCGTCAGCATCCTTTAACCCACGCTAGCAGCATGCAGAAAAGACTGCCAGGTGCTGATGAGTTAGTCTTAAACCTCCGCTTCCCACCAATTGGAACATCATCCATCATCACCTCAGTGGTCGGTTGTCAATTAGAGCCTTTGAACTCCTGCTTGGAAGTGTTCTTTTGCTCTGGAAGATACAGGGGAGTAGAGGCGCGTTCTGGCCTCATGCGTAGGTGTGACCATGATGCTCGTCCAACTCCTTCTCCCCACGTGACTGAAGACCACGAAATTTAAGCTAAGGTGTATTAAAAAGACTAATTTTCATTGAGCCTCTGACGTCTTCTTTGTTCTTATCCACGCCTTTAGAACAGGAGGTTCATTCCTTCATAAGATTGTAACTAATTTCTGTTCTTTTCAGCCAAACATGACCTTGGCTTCTTGGCTCGTTCAACCATGTATTTCTGAAATTCCCCTGTAATTCATTTGCTTTCTAACTGCGCCATGCGTGGAAAAGATGGCCTTTCTCCTTTAGCTCAGCTCTACTTATAGTTCATAATGGGACAATCCATTCTTTACTCATTCCTATGTAACCATTCATTGGCGCTTGCCGTAATCTATTTTACTATAAAGCTAGCCTCATGAAAATGTTGTCTGCTTGCGTTACTTTGCATCGGTACACGTGTGAATTGATTTCATCGTCTCTTCAGTATAAGCCTCTTTATCAAGAGCCCAAGAAGTTGCTTATCTTTGATACTTATTTGATATCTTATAGAATATCTGCATTCTCTCATCTCTGCATCTCTGCTATGTATGTCACCAATCTGCTTCATCAGTCCAGCGTCCTGCCTCCTCTGGGATTTTGTTTAGACAGCCATCATACTGTCTTGAATGCAAGTATGGTTTTCTCAACGGGACCCCTGCCTCCAGGATTTCCTTTGGCATCTATCATTTCAATTGTTCCTCAGAGGTCACCTACTTTGGTTTCCGGCATATTGGCATTCTGGGGAAAGTGGTTGAGGTGGGAGTACTTAGCTCCTTCTCTACACCTGTTCACCGCTGCACCATGCAAGCTGATTGAGTCTTTGCCTCGACTCTGAACTACAAGCACTTTTTTGAATCTTCTGCTTTTGAACCATCACTTTCCCCGCCAGCATCTTTGCTGTCGATTTCAAATTTAAAATGTTTATTTCAGAATAATCCATAAAACTATGTAAGTAAAAACACAATATAGTACAATATATCAAAGAAGTAGATTAAAATCATGGATTCCGTTCACATGAAACAGATTGCACTGTTCAAATTGTGAAATATAGGATAAAGTACACAAGTGCATCTAGCTAGAGCATATTCTGGCAGAGTAATGTCCTATGTTTATATTATAATGAATCACTGGAAATTCAGATCCTTCAGTTCTCTTTATGTTATATCCTTAGAGCTGGGAGTTTGCTACATTTTAGCATCCATGCCGTTGAAATATTCTTAGAAAAGGAAAAAATCAATTAATCTGTAGTCATCTTGGATAGAATAAATGTATTGTTATGTTGTTATGTAATTTTATGTTAAATGTTCTTGTAGCGTGCACTGTTGCCACCTGCATTGTCTCTTGGCGCTCATTGGGCAGATGTCTGATGTTATGTTTTTGCAGGGTATGTTTCAAATTACATTCCCTGAGATAACGGTTCAATGTTCTTTTGCCTCTGTTTTTTCTTTTGGATATCATTGTTTAACAAAAATATGATATCGAAAAAAATCACTGAAATATTGTTTCTTTTATATTTGGTGTGTTTCCCCCCACAAGACACTCTTCCATTTTATTGCATCCCTATCCCAAGCCCCCTTACCCTATGTCCCACTACCACTCCCAATATTTTTCAATGAGTTTTTTCAATGTCATTTTGTTGTAAAAAGTTAGATTGTAAAAAACATCCTGGCGGCAAAAAACTTTATACCAAGATAACTGTAGTATGGACATAAAAAAAGAAATAGTTCAACAGTTTCTTTCTCCGTAGTGCAAACTGGACATTGCTCGGACTCTGTCATGTTCCAGGTGTATAACTGTGATGCCATAGGTAGAGTAGCAAATCTACGCCTTATGTATCAGGAACATGCAGATTATGGTGTAATAACATTCACATTTCTCTCTTGTACTAGGACTTGTTTACAATGCTGATTTGCAAGAGCTTGTGCTGAGGATCAAAAATAAGTTTCTATCTTGTCCTTCACCTTTGTTATAAAAGTGACCTGAACTGGTTTCTTTGTGTGGCTATTTATTAACTCAGTGTTCGTCTAGAGGTGTGTTAATTCCATGGAATCTAGTTCTTCTTTCACATGAATGCATCAAAACGTATCTCTCCCGTCACTCTGAGACAAGAGGTTTATAATTGTCTCTGTATTCCACCAAATATGGAGGTCCAGAGGTGTACCCAATACAATATTGATCGTTTGCCTATGTGGAGGAGGATCCAAGTATCTCTACCGGAGGTTCCGCCCCTATTTTGCCTATATGTTGGCAGCCAGAGATTGCAACATGTGCAATACCAGTAAGAGTGCCAATACCGCGAAAAGTCCTTGAAAGAAGGTATCCATTGAGAAAACCCTATATGAATCCACAAAGAAATTAGGATCTTCTGAAGGATGTTCTGGAAGAAGTGTGAAAATGAAAGAAAGAAAGAACCGGTGACGTTACATGAAGTAGAGGTGACAAACACAGAAGAGATATAAATGAAGTAAGGCTATAGACCCTATTGAACCTGATGGTGAAGTGATGAAGTATGTAACATTTCACCCCTGAAATGAAGATTGCATGTGCGGATAGGCACCGAAGAAAATGCAAAACCATTTTACAATTGTACAGACGCAGTAATACAAGTAGACAAAGTAATTATAAGGCTGGCTATGTAGTGAATAGATTGCGGTGATGCACCAATATACATTGGAATATATAGAATCTGGATGTTTCACTACACACTTTAGCAAACTTGGACCCCATGAATGGAAGAGTTGGAAGTGTGATGCCACAGAATATTAGATGACAGGAAGGAAGATGTCAGAAAGGCTATTCTGGCTCAGAGTCAGGAGTCGGGCCACCGAGAGCCTTGCCATGTATTCAAGAAGATACAAAAATGTGAGAAGCAATCTCAGATCCTGTTTGAGATGTAATGAAAACCATTTAGGGTGCCAAGATGTATTCATTTAATGGTATTATAATACAATGAAGAGCTCAAAAACGTGGTCTCTTGTCACATGATCAGATGAGAATAGACTTTGAATCGAGCTACACAGAGACGAGAAGATAGGACTATGTTTCACTCCCTTTTAGTCCCAGGCACAGTTCAAAGGGTTTCATTGAATGGCAGACCGCCGGAGTGATGATGAATGTTGGGCTAATTGGGTCAGGAGGCATAACCAGGCCAAACCCCCCAGCACCTAGTGTCCCAGTTGCGTGCTGCTAGCGTGTGGAATCTTCCAGAAGGGTAAAAGCATGCCAACCAATTATACAGGCCACGTAGCAAAAAGCACTAAAGTTTGATAAGCCAATAGTATGTCGTAGATTGTTATGACATGAAAGATGAATTGCACTTGGTATGGGCTTAGTTGCCCACCTGACCTTTGAGATCCAATCACGTTCCTATAGCCCATAGAAAGTATATGTAGATGTTCCCAGTTGACCAACCACAACACCTAGTAGGTTTTCATATTTTGCCACGTATCCTGATGTCACTCATGACGAATATTTAGTGTGAATTGATGTTTGAGTAATATCTGCATCCCTATCCATCTTAGATGATGTTACCTCGTCTTAAAGGACCTGTTGTCCGAGATCAGCTATCACTTCTGAGATGATTGTTTTGGTTAGTTCGATGCAGGCTTGCCCAGCTCTAAGAAACCAATTAAAACTTCTCTTTTTAATTCTAAGGATTAGCCTTTGTTAGTCTTTTGGCTGATCCTTTGTTTTCAATTCTCTGCAGACCTCTGATAAACTATACCTGTTTATGTATTGTCTGTCTGTGAGCACACTAAGGCCTATGGGCATGCTGAGCTGTATAAGAATGTATTAATAATAATAAGTCCATATTAGAAATGCTGCTGGGAATAAAGGGGATCAGTTTTATGAATTTATTCTCAACTACCTGCAGTCTTGAGGGTATAGCATACCCCCACATTTCACCACCATGATCTGCTGTGGACCTAGCCTGCATGTTGTAAATCTGCAGTGTTGGTGATAAAGAACCGTTCCCATGCATGTGAGCCAGTTTTAAGATAGCCTTACTTGTTCCATTGAGGCCTACTGTTGATTTTTTCCGTTGGAGCAGAACAACTATTGTTATTTGTAAATTGTGTGCCTAAGTAATCAAATCTTTTGACTTGCTCGATTGGATGACCCTCAATAGGTATGTGTAATCTGGAATGTTTTTCTAAATGGAGGGTGTAATCTTCATCTCCAGTCGACAACGACCTTGGCGGCCCTCACGATTTTCAGTCCCTCAAGCGTTTCATCAAATTGATTACGAAAGAGCATCTAGTTACCAGCATCTTCCCAGTCAAACCACCCATTGAACTGACTCTGGTGGCCGTAAAGATCCACTTTTCTTCATGCATCGCCGTCGAAATGCAACAAACATCTGTTTGACCCCTGCTCGACACTGCTCGCCATCTAGGCCTGTGTGACCGTTATCCTCAAACACCATTGAACCACATGAACAGCACCAAGAAGCCAGGTTCACTGTAGGTTAACCACCAAGTAGGCACTATTGGCCTATAACTTACACCTTGGCCTATTTTGGACACTAAAGACAGGTAAGGGCACTTGTGCACCTTTTTCATGACAGACATATCCTTTTAAAATAGAATTGTGGTAATTGAATTGCCATTCACCCCTGTATTTCTGCCCAGAGTGCTGCATTCTCTCTTTTCTTGCATGTTCTCTATTCTGCCCACGGGTGGAATTTGACCCGTTTTTTAGGTTTCTTGCAGATTCGGTGTTTAATTACAGTACACATATTTGTTTTAACCTTCATTGAAAATTCCCTTTATTATGGACTGTTATACATCGAGAGCGCCAGGGGACCACTTCGGTGGTGATAGTGCGTGGTGCAAATGTCCTTTAACATTAACATTAACATCTCTGTTTGGGTTGCTACTGAATCACATTTGCACCCCTCTTGAGAGTATAGTGTTGCCTTGGCCCACGTTACCAGAAAAGACTAAGGAGGCATATCTATTAACTGTGCCTATTTTACCTTTATGATTGTGTTCACGCTAGTTCTGTAGAAGTATGAGGACTGGGTAGGTGGTTTAGTCACTGCTCCCCCATATACTCCTGCAGAGCAGAAGTCATTTTGTCACTATTTGGTACACTATACAGTACAGAGAGCATGGGCAAAATTCCCTAAACACAAAAGCATATACAAGTGTGATCAACTTACTCTTGACACCCCAGTCCATTTTTCTTACTTTGTGCACATTTCAAAGGGAGCAAGCTGCATATCTATGAACATTTTGATAGTTGTTCAAGAATAGTGCTACAGATGCTTAATTATCTGTTATCGGCAGACAGGGAGGAGTTGTGTGAAAGAGGTTAGAACTTTGTATAAAGGCTTCTAAAAACGTACGTTTTTAAAATAATTTAGTCGAGAGTTTAGTAGTCATTTAAAAGCATTACATTATGACTAGTGGTGGTTTGTGGGCAGAAGCTTCTTATCTCGCAGGGTATCTTGACATGATGAACTCAAATGTTTGAAGTTTCTACATAGGGTTTCAGATTGGCTAAAGTAATTCTTTCTTTATAGCAGTGCACTCACATATCTGTGTATTGACTAATATTGTTTATATTTTGTCTGTAAAGGTACAAACCTGGTAGCACAAAGACAGAACCTTGATCTTGTCCTCTTGAACATTCAGCTAGCTCTAAGGGAACTACCCAAGAAGATGGGTGAGGGACTGCATTATATCTCCGGTAGGGCCTATAGAAACAGGAAAAGTAAATCCCTTTTGAACCAATTTCAGAAAAGGCTAATTTCGAAGATAAGCACTGACCATTTAGTGGGGAGCCCCCACAAGTCACATTTACAGTTTTATGGCAGGAATACCCCGCCCCCTTTATTTTGATCCTAACGGAAAGCTTTGTTTGGCATATTTAGCTTGCTAAACATGGATTACCCTATGCATGACTGCACAGTCATGCTCTTGCTATTACCACACTGGCTATTCTGGTTACACTGTGACTGCATTAGTGGTGCAAATACAAATCTATGCATCTAAAAAGGAACGAGACTCAGAAGCAATCGACTATATATATTTATACGTTTTGATTGTTTGCATTACCGTCTACAGACCTATTTATCCCTGTGTCTGATATATTGGAGGCAGTGTGCTGATCATTGATATCTATCAAGTTTTTTTAAAAAATGTGATAATAGCTGAGAGCAAAATAAATGAATTTGATTTTGCTTTACATGACTAAAAATGTGGCTGAATATAAATGTATCAGTTGCATTTCATCTTTTGGTGAAACTAAAGTGAAGTTTGGCATTGTTTCATAAACTTATTTGATGTCAAGCATATTTGATAATACTAGCTGTTCCCGGCATAACACATGCTGTTCTAGCATGTCTTAAAGGTCAATATAAGTTGGTAATTCATAGGGTCACTTCTGTCCCCTTTCTTAAGTATCAGAATTGCCACTGATCACTTCCAGGAAGGGGCCGTACGGCCCTGTGACTTATTAATAGTCATTGAAAAGGCTAAACATACAGGAAACTGTCTTCTTTTGAATTAGAAAGGCATATTTGCATCAGATGGAATGAGAATTATGCACAGTATAAGAACAGTATCTAAGTTTAATCCATCAATTACATGGACCTCTATAATGTGTCATTGTAGATGCATAATTGTCAACCTAGTTCTATTGCAGAGTCCCCGTGATGGCATAACATTGCGTAGTAGCATAATTACAGCACCTAATTTATTTTAGCTCTTGAGGAGGCACTCGCGCTACAGTGTTTCGCTCCTTAGAGACTGAAAGGTTGAGCCTGTAATTAACTATACATTGACAGTGGAACCACTGTGCCCTGTGTGAAGAGAAGTGGGGTTGGAAAGAAGTAACTTGAAATTACTAGAATGTGATAGTGCAAGGTCAGGTGACTGTGTAGAACCGTGACCATTCTGTTTGTTGAAATGATAGCTGTTGTTGAAGTGGAAGGGTGCACAGAGGTGAATTTTGCCATTTGGACAGAAAATGGCAAGCAAACACTGACAAATTGCCTGCTGAGTACAGAAACATACCTAAGCGTTTTATTTATATATATTGTACGTGCTGTATCTTCTACTTGTGAATTTTCTCGGTCTTATAGCAAATAAAGGTAACTCCTACTCCCTGTGATTTAGATCCAACAGTGGGTAATGGCAGTGACAAGGTTGTTATGACATTGAAGCATCTCATTCTGTAGTATGGAGCTAAAAAATGTAAATATTCCAGTCACAACTTTCTTGTTTTGCTCACCTTACTTCTTCTTTATGACATCGGAATTGCACTAAATAAAGCAATGCGTCTTTCAAAGAAAAGCCTCTCCATGTAACTTTCCAATTTATTCTCCACATTTTTAGTTTCTCTGCTGCCAGACCTGGAGTGGCATGCAAGGTGTCTTTCTGGGCAGGTGCATCACGTTCCACACATCCGCCCCGGGATGAGAGAGAAGTATGCTTGTTGGAGAGCTGAAATGATCCAGGTAATTTATGACTCGCTAAATTGCTAATCTCTCATTGTGTAAGAGGAGATTATTGGAGAAATGTGGAGTAAATTCCCAAGCTCCTGACTCGATGGTAGGCCAGGATGTCTGAGAAGGAAGGTGGGCCACCTTGAGACAACCCAGCATCACTGGGTCTGTGGCTCAGTAGTGTAATGCATCAACTACAGGGGCCTGTGTTTGACCTCTGTCACAGGTTCAAATCACAGCACGTCTGCTCAGCCCGTCATCCTCCTGAGATTGATAAAATGAGTACCATTAAGTTGGGTAACAGTAAACATCTGTTTTCTGTCAATAGTGCCAAAATACCCCCTTTAGGGTGAAGGTACGCTGGACACATATTCCTGTTAATTTCAGTCCGCACAAATGTGAATGGTTCACTGCCATGAACTCATTTGAAACTATCAAATTGTATATGCTGTGTATGTCACAGTATGAGTGCTTTCCTGTACTCACTGCTGAAGTAAAGCATCCTCATGGGTGCAAAGGAATTGTTTAGGACCTTAAAGGTACTATGATCAAATCAGAGGGCAGGTGTGTTGGGCCACCCTTACTGCGAGTTTTGAAAATATGACATTGAGATTTTCCGGTGGATGATTAAAAACCAGTATTCATTAATGTGGATGATGTAGTGAGAGCACATTCGGGGATTATTATTTTGGAATTTGATTGGTGTTGAGCAGTATTCATGTTTCCACACGTCTCTGAAAAACAGTCATCCAATTAAGGTCTAGATTTAAGTACCCAAGTGCCATGAGATCTAGTCTGTTCGCAAAGTCTGAGTCAATAGCTAATGGTTTAGTTAATATCTCTGGGAATGCCACAGTTGTGTAGTGTTGTGTGTTGTTAACAGGCAAGAATTAATCAATAGCCCTGAGAGATTAGAAGCCCTATCTATTTGAAGAGAGAGCCTAACTCAGTATGTGTATTTAATTTAGTGTCCTTTTTTGGATTTCAGAAGAGATGTTATGCACGCAGCACGTGAAGATTGATAAACCTATACTTGACATGCAATTTGTGTGGATACTCCGATGTTTAGATGCGCACATTCAGTGGGGGCAGCATCTGGGGATCACCAGGGGAAGTTGGTGTTGCCTAGGGCACTCCACCAGTGAATGCACTGATCTGACTCCAGCGTCTGGTATAGAAATACCCGTTGAGCCAGCAACCTTCCACCAAAGTGCATCACTGCTATGGTCCCATTGTGAAAAATGGCTCTCGTTTGTGTCCTGGCAGCTTTTTGATCCCACGCATTGTTGTACAGGCCCCGCTCCCACGGTTTGACTGCGCTATGCAGACACCAAGGCTATCCAGTAAACCTCCAGGCCTTACCTGGAATGAGTTCATGAGGTCAAGATAACTATAAAAGGAAAGCAAGAACGTCATGTTGTTTGACCCCCTAGCAGTGGCATTGTTTGATGTTTGTGTGCAGGTGATATGTGGTGTCAGGGATAACCCGGGCCTTTGATGTGTCTTCGGTTGTGTGTGTCAAGTGGAACATATCCCATACCTATTTGTAACAACCCCACTGTTTCTCTTGTCCCTTGTGTGTGTGGGCCATGCATGATGCAACGCCCTCAATGTTTGCTTGGTGTTCTTGACTCCCTCCTCATCACACCTCTTCCCATTCCACTCTTCCCTTCCCAAGCTGTCTATAACCCCGCCTCCCTGTAGTCTCTCCCTTTTTTATACAGTGATCCATTACTTGATAGCGTCCGTGAGTTTGTCATTTATAGATCTTATAAATACATACATGCATACATGCGTGCACGCACGAGATCCTTTTCCCATGACACCTGGGTTCCTTTCTCTTCCTTTTTTGTGTGAATTATGCTTCCTGAATCTGGTAAAGCCCTTCACAGGCCACTGTGACATAGGGTTCTGATCAGAGTTTGCTTCTGCTACAGCGCGTGTCACACATGTTTGTGTATTGTTACTGGCGCAGGGTTTTTTCCTAGCCTTCCAAAACGCAGGATTGTGGTGTGCTATTTCTCTGAACCTATGGTGGTGGCCTGTATTGTGTCATAGGAGGCAGTGGTGTATTTAAATCATAGTTCATCCATGCTAGTTTGCATCACATTAGTCGCGCGCAGAACCGATGTTACCATAATGGTCCCTTCCGGACGAAATATTTTTTTTGCGCAGGTCCGACACATTTATGAGATGCGTGGGTGGATGTTAGGCCAAATCATTTGAATTTAGCTCTGTTTTGGAATCACGAATGCTAAAAAGCAGATGTCCCACCCAAAAAGAGTTAGCATGGCTGCAGCTTCTGTCTGCGTGATTACTTCTGGGTTAAGTCTTTTGAAATGGGGATGCAAAGGGGCTGTGGTGGGTATATTGTTACGGGGAATGTTCAGTCTGTCCACGTATATTGCATGCACAAGTCCGTCTTCTAAGCATAGATCTTTCCTTTAATAAGTCTTGATTTCTCTGAGATTGTGTGCACGTTGCCTACATGTGATGACTAATGTTCACACTTGTGTATGCACATATTTCCAAGTTCTCACTCACTTAGTAATCCATTAAGTGCAATCCACTTGACAAAACAATGCACACGTATCCCTCAAAGACTCATGACATACTTTCCTACAGTACCCCAACATACTTTCATCAGTCTAAAAAAGAAACTTAATTTGCAACATTAGCCTGGCAGATGATATGGCAAACACCTCCACACACAATTCCTTAAAGAGCTGCGTGTTATAACCATAGTCTTCGTTAGCGAGAAATCAGCATCACACTCCATAAAACAGTGTGTTTCTAAAGAAGCGAGTCTCCCCACGGCGCAATGTCCTGGGCATAGTGCCAGTCCAGCAGCACTCTCAGGAGATGGTGTGGGAGATGTGCTGCATGGCCAATTAGAAGCACCACTTCTCAACCACTCCTTCCGGACCCTACTGGGTATCAAAGTCAAAATGCGAGCACATTGTAGGTCCAATCCACTCTTAATGCTAAGCTAACCACCTGGTTTGGGCTGCTTCCTGACCCTCAGGCAATGGGGGCGGGACTAGAAAAGGGCCTGGGAGTCTTGAAAGATAAACAATGTGACTACCTTATTGAGTGCAGCCACTCCTATAATAACCATGTTTGTTCTTACATGTCCTTGACGGTTTTAAGAAGTGGCCTTCTTCTGTATTTGTGTGTGTATGTATTTAAGTATGCATATGATTTTTTTGTAACTCACGAAATCATGTCCTATTTCGAGAACTGTGGCGCTAAGGCAATCTGTGCAACCTGGACACTCGTTCAGGCAGCCCATGAGTTAGGATTTCATGTACATGTATAGTGTAGATTCTGAAAGGGGTCAGGGGCATGAATTGTGAGTAATGTACGTTTCTGAATTATTTATTGAACATTTTACTCATGTGTAAATTGCACATTTATATTAATGTGTAGTACTTTTGGGAGTTAGCAATTCCTTTTGTGTGTCAGACAGTTATGGGATGAGTCAGAAGGTTGCATTACATTTCACAAAATGTTACAAAAACAGAAACGGTGTAGGTTAAAAAGGATTCAGCCCCACTCCTTCAGCAAGCTCAAAAGAGGCCTGACAATCGAAAGCGGATTTGCTTATTATCATCTCAACAACCTCCCCTATGTTTATCTTCCAAAGGTTAATTGATAACCAGAGTTGCCACGCTTGTCAGCATATGATGAATACACCTGTGGTGCATGCTTACATTCATCGTTACATCTATTGACAATGGGCCTCATTACACGGATGGCGGTAAGGATTTACCGGTACCGGTAAAATACCGGTACCGGTAAATCCTTACCGCCTTACTACGAGGTCCCTTTGCGGGTTGGGGGATTTAACGCCTGCTTTTTGCAGGCGTTAAAAACCAACCTGCAAAGGGACCGAGGGAGCTAATTACGGTACCGCAATTTGCGGTACCGTAATTAGCGCCTTCCCCATTCCCATTGAGCCCTATGGGGCAAAAATGGGAATGGGGAAGGGCAATGGTGGAAGGGGGAATTACCGCCCCGCCAACCTTGGAATGGGGCGGTAATTCCCCTTTCCGCTAAGACGGTGCCGGTATTTTACCGGCATGAACCATGGCGCTAATAGCGCCATGGTTCTCCGCCATCCGTGTAATGAGGCCCAATGTTCTTTAAAAGATGTTTGTATGTCTGTTGTTCTGATGCAACAAAGGCAAGGGTGTTTTAAATCATGTATCTTATTTTTTGTTTATTTTTTTTTACTGTGTGTGCTTATTGAGGAAAGATCCAGTTTTGAGAAGCAAGGAAGCACTGTACAGAAATGGGTAAACAGGAATGCGGGTAAGGGCGCACGCGTCACAACAGGGCTGTGTTGCATGACAGATAAACAACCCGAGCAGTGATTAGGGGTGAGGTGGGGGGTCTCTCGTGGCTGGCATCAGGGCTGTCTACAGTGCTAGGAGCAGGTGCTTCTTGAAGATGAAGGTCAAGAGCGCCTTTCCAAATTGCATGACGCTGTGCACAATCTTATTGTAGATGGGTGTCAGGTTCAGTAGCCAGGGGGTGTTGGCCATGCATGCCTGTTTCCTGTTTTTTTTCTTCACCTTTTATGTCTGTTTGCTGCTCTAATCCAACTAGATCTTGACTTCTTGTGGAGCACTGTCCTAAGACATGGTGACCTTGATGGCTACATAGAAGGAAACATGCAGTCGGAGGATTTTGTAAACGATGCAGAGAGTCTTTAAAGCAATGCATGCTTGTAGGGACCACCAATGTAGTTCAGTGATTGTGGGTGTAGTGTGATCACATTTGTGGAGGCCTTTGAGGATGCAGGCTGTCGAATGGAGGACCTTTCGCACTGCTGCAAGGCTGGGGGTGAGTATGGATTCTTAACTGTGCAGTGAGACAATCTGAGGACCTGTATTATGGATAAGAAATTATTGTCTGAAAGAAAAGGCTTGACTTTCCTCAAAAGAGAGAGTTCATTCCAGGCTGGCTGGGATTTCTCTGCAGTGTGTGTTTTGAGGTGGGACATCTGTCAATGTGGAATACCAGGACATTGGCACATGGTGACCACTGCTGGCTTTAGCCCCACAGGTTCATGGTGGACAGCCAGGGCTGGATATGGGGGTGTTCGGTGTTATTGGAGAGCAGGAGAAATTACATTTTGTGCGGTTGGTTTTGAGGTATGTGCTGGGCATCTAAGGTTTATATCAAAGTGAGACAAGCCTTGAGCTGGTGAATTTCTTTGAGGCACCAGATTTTGAGGTACAGTTGATTATTGTCTGTGTATTGGTGGATGCGGATGATGTGGCTGGCAGACAAGAATCACAGGGTCTCCATGTGGAGTTTGAGGGTAAAGGTAAAGAATTTGAAAACTTGGAGGAAGATCTTACCGAAACCAGATTGGGAATTGGTAAGACCTTCCTCCAGTGGTTCACCATATCCCTATATGACTGCCACCAGTTTCCCCAAATATATACCTCCAGATCGCCCCTACACTTGCCACCTTTGGAGTCCCACAAGTGTTCATGCTCTCCACCTTGATCATCAAGCACTACATGGAGCTCCGGAGATCCTTACTTGCCAGCCACAACATCCACTGCATAAAAGGCTACCTAGAAGTTAAGGAGTATCAGGATGAAAGGGTGGCTATCATTGAAAATTTACGGAGCATTGTCTACCCATTGTAGGGTGGCAGTCTCTTTACTGCATCTAAGTCTGAAGCTTGTTTGGTAGATCTGTGGGAGGTTGTGGTCGATGTAAGCTTGAAGTTGAGTGGTTCTGGATCTTTTGAGGATCCTACTAAAGAAAGGATGGTTTGTGATGGGGAAATAATTGCTGAGGGCATCTGGGTTATTGTTGTTACTTTAGGAGTCTGACATGTGTCTGATTTAGAGGGTAGTGAGTAATAGTTTTTGGCTGCGAGGGATGCTTTGACAATTGTCATTAATGGATGCAGTGTTTCTGTGGGGAGTGTCTTATTAAGGATGGAGGCTGACATAATGTCATTAGAGTAGGAGGTTGCTTTGAGGGATACTAGCTTGATAGTTAAGTCCTCCACAGATAGAGTTTTGGAGGCTCGCCAAGTCATCATTGTTCATGGTGGGATGAGTGGGGTGGTGTGATTGTGTCATAATTGGCGTCAATGTTTTGGTGGATCTTGTTATTCTTGACAATGAAAATGTCATTAATGGCAGCGGATTTCTCAACGGAATGGGGCATTGGAGGGTCACAGAGAGGGTTGATGCACTGTTTGCAGACAAGAATGCTTTGCTTTCATTGTTGGCTTCCAGTAAGTGCTTCTTCGAATACTAGTGTGTGGCTTCCACTGTGTTTAGGTCAGATGATAAACACAACTCGAAAACCTCCAGCAGGGTAAAAAGGGTATTTGTCCTTCAATGGATTTGTAATCACAGTCACTCTTCTCAAGGGACACACATGTGTAGCGATCCCCCAAAAGAAGTGATACTATGAGCACCTCAGAAGCTCACATTCCCTCCCCTTTGCGGTGTAGTGCCCACAAGGGGCATTACAGAACCTGCTGTGCATTATTGTTGACGGGACAAGAGCAGAGTGAATTACACCAGTCCATTTGCATGCGTATTCGGCAAATCAGGATGAAAATGCAATGAAAACAGTTTTAAACAAGATGTCTGCAGCATGTGGGTAAATTCTACATGCTTGCTTTTCGACATAGTTGTGGTCATCTCATAATAGTGCGTGATACTCAGATTTTCTCAGGATATAACAGTAAGAACTGCATGTGGAAATTAATCCAGAATAGTAGGAAACTTGTAAGGAGATCTCTGTGCACAAGTCTCCGAAAAGCACGGATGTCTGTGAGCTATCTCAGGAGGATAGCTCACGGGCAACGTGCTCACCTTGGTAGCAAGACAGCACGGAGCAACACAGATTCGATCCTTGGGTCCGCACTTAGAAACCTCTGGGTATTAAGCACGTTATAAATAACCTGTCATATCATTATCACATCCTGATACATACACTGTGTGTTGACTCCCAGTTTAATTTCCCCATAAGACTTTAAAACTGTGAGTTCTGAAATGTGATCACATTATTATTTTGTATTCCTAAATGTTGTGCTATATTGCAACATGGGGAGACTGGGTACGTGAAGCCGGATCTGTAAAACATACTGTACCACAAGCCACAGGATACATCATTTTTCCTAGACTGACTGGGTGACAACCTCACATTTTTAATGAAGCTGATCAAAACAAAAGTCAGTAACACATTGATGAAGCACCGTGTCATTTATGCATGCTTGCAAATATGTTATTCTCTGCATTGCTAGAGGTAAAATCCCTGACATCATTTATTCTGTTAAAAGTGTCACCCCGAGCGTGCAGGCTGGAATCTTGGGTGACTCGTCTCTGTACCGCCGCCACCTCCCAGGGTCCGATCGTGCTTGGCTCCATTGATTTTCCCATTTGACCACTAATATGCTAATGTATTCATAGATTTACTTGCTCATTAAAAAATTGGAACGTTGCCATTGTGACGCTTGCAATATATGTTACAGGCACATATGCCACATCTGAAACACGGAAAAATCTCTTCTGTCAAACCAGCAAATGAAATGGCATCGTGAACAGCTGGGTTTTGCAAAGTGTGCCAGGCCACTCTTTCTGAACTGACCTTCTTCTCCCCCGAGCTGCCTCTGCTAATTCCCAATACAATGGTTGTTCCTTAAACACAGTGTTATAAATGTTTTTTTATGTGTTTGGGGAGTGATGTGCTGCAAATGTTGGCAAGCAGCCAACTTGGCTTATTGGATGTTCCCTGACAATGCTTTAAAGGGAATGCACCATTCTGTCATCTTTCAGTTCGTTGCAAAAGGTTAGAACCATCGCGTGTTAGGAAGAGGCCCACTACGTGAAGCTTTGATAATCAGTGTTACACGTATATGCATGCAATAGTGCTGCATGATTCTGCAACTATTCTTGAATATGCTTCAGAATTCCAGCAAACCAATGGGAGAACCTTTCTGAACTTGGAACTTGCCCCTGCTCATATGGAAAGGCGATCACATTTTTTTTAAATGGTAGAGTACGCAAATCAGTACTTTTTAGTGTGATAAGCAACACAAAACTGGCGTGACCCACAAAATAAGGGTTTGAGCTGATTCAACATATTCAGTATTGTTTTAAGCTTCAAGATATGAGCAGTCCCAACCCCGTAAGATATGATTCAATTGTAATCCTTGTCTATGCGCATTCGTTCGGTGTCTCCAGTGTGCTAATCACACACCTGGGGCCAGATTACAGAAACTTTGCACCGGTGCAAGTGAAAAGTTGCACGGTATTAGCACTACGGCAAAGTTTGCCCTATTTTCTAAAACAGTGGCACACACTAGAAAACTACTGCACCATGACAAGGGCAGTTTGGCATATTAAAAGCACCAGGGCAAAAATTGTCCTAGTGCAAAATATATACATTTTTGATGCATTTTTGCATCAGGGCAAAGTTTGTCCTAGTGCTAATACCATTCCATATTAGCACTAGGGCAAACTTTACCCTGGTGCAAAAATGCTGTAGAAATGCATCTTTTTTGTACTAGGGCCATTTTTGCCCTGGTGCTTTTAATATGCCAAACTGCCTTTGTCATTGTGCAGTAGTTTTCTAGTGTGTGCCACTGTTTTTAAAAATAGGGCAAACTTTGCCCTAGTGCTAATACCGTGCAACTTTGCCCTTGCCTTGGCACACAGTTTCTGTAATCTGGCCCCTGGTCTTTATTAGTGAGCATGCTCATGATGAGATGTGAGCATTGCTCAACACGACAAGATGATCCACCCTTAAACGAAGGAGAATGTGGCTTTCCTTTTTATGTAGCACTTACTTCTGACAGTGCTCACTCTTTTATGCGAACAAAATGTTACCAAATAAGTGGTTTGAGACAGTAGGAGCTATGTCCAGTTGTGCACAATTCTGCTGATATGAGGAAGCTGGGATTGTGACCCAGGTCTCTAGGTTCAAAATGGTATAGCCTGCACCTAAACAGTATGACGCAAATATACTAAACCCTCCCACCCACATGTACAGAATTGAAGATGGCTTACTACCAATAACAGGGATATATTCCAGCTCGATTTTGCTATGCTGTCACTCTGAACCAGACCCAAGTCAAAATGTACTCCGCTGTTGTGTGTCCTCTCCTCAGTTGTATTCTGTGTAAGCCCTCCATAACCATTACACCTCTTCCACACCGTCAGTAGGCAACCCATAGGAATTAATAGATGGTGGAGAAGGGAGGCATGAGGAACCATGGACAATTCACATGGGTACATCTCCCACCTAGCCGACTTCCCTACAAACACCAAAACATACATGACCATCGTCTACTCTCCCTCATCTTTATTAGTGGCCATTACCCCCACAAAGCACAAGACTGCCTGGTTTCCTGCCACGCTCTCCCACTTACCTCATGTTTGTCCACCGCCAACACCCAAAGCAAAACAATACCTGGCGTCTTGCCACACCCCATCACCTCTCTCCCCTTTTCCTCCACTTTCCATGAGTATCAGTTTTTATGTCGGAAGCCTGACCGCCTTCAAAGTCAGTTCTTTGATAGTAAGAAAGTAACTGCCAAGTCTGGGACTGCAGGGGACACATGATCCCATTTGTTTGTCAGTCCCATGCCTCCAGTGCTGTCAAAGAGCCGCTCTGGGCCTTGCAGTTGCCCTCAGAGGCCTGCTGCTGAGTGTGGCACTTGACTGTATTGGCTTCCCTGGGGCTTGGGAAGACCTTGAAGAGGCAGAGAAAGTTCTCCTACTGTGAAGCCAAACTAGTGGAAGGAATAGCACCTTCAAAAGAACGGATTTCCTACTGACTTATATATGAGGGACTGATAGTCTTTCTCACTATGCTGTGGAGAGATGCAAATGGCAATATTTCGAATTTTAACAGATTGAGGGGGTAATTCCTAGAATTCAGCGCACAAGTGGCGCACGCGGCTGGCGCACAGTGTGCGCGTGCGGCCGTCTGCGCCAGCTAAAATCAATTTCTGCGCACAGCGTATTCATGGATTTTAACATCCATAACCAGCCGTGGCGCAGAGTGGCGCAGCGACCCTGCAGCAGCGCCAGTTATGCCCCAACCGCTACCCGTGCACCATGTACATGGCGCACAGGCCAGTGGACCAGCATACAGCCTCCCAACCACGAAAACATCTGTAAAACTCCCCGCGCACACCTCAGAATACACGTACCCTGCTGCGCAGGGAGAATCACACGCGATAGGCCCTGTGCGAGTGGGGTACGTGTATTTCGGGGGTGCGCGGGAAGGTTTACATGCGATTGGCCTTGTGCGAGCGGGGTACGTGTATTTCAGGGGTGCGCGAGAAGTCTTACAAGCGATTGGCCTTGTGCGAGTGGGGTAGGTGTATTTCGGGGGTGCACGGGAAGTTTTACACACGATTTGCCTTGTGCGAGCGGGGTACGTGTATTTCGGGGGTGCGCCGGAAGTCTTACACGTGATAGGCCTTGTGTGAGCAGGGTATGTGTATTTTGGGGGTGTGCGGGAAGTTTTACACGCGATTGGCCTTGTGCGAGCGGGGTACTTGTATTTCAGGGGTGCGCGGGAAGTCTTACACACGATTGGCCTTGTCCGAGTGGGGTACGTGTATTTCGGGGGTGCGCAGGAAGTTTTACACGCGATTGGCCCTGTGCGAGCGGGGTGCGTGTATTACGGGGGTGCCCCAATGAATTGGCAGCGTGTGTCCTCCCAGGTGTGCCCTCGCCCCCTCCCCAGGGCCTGCAGGCAGACTACAACACAGGGGAACACACTGCACCCCTGGCCATGCCCCACAGGCAGCCCATCCACCCTGGCGAAGCCCCCGAGCCAGCCCACATGTCACCACGCACAAGAGAGCACTGACACATGTCCCCCAGCACCCCCATCCACCCAGCATTGACGGGCACCTGCCAGCAGGCCCCCACTCATGTCCCCCAGCACCCCCACCCCCCAAGCATTGAGGGTCAGGGCCTGACTCATGTCCCCCCAGAACCCGCACCCCCCCAGCATTGACGGGCACCTGCCAGCAGGCCCTGACTCATGTCCCCCAGCACCCCCATCCACCCAGCATTGACGGGCACCTGCCAGCAGGCCCCGACTCATGAGCCCCAGCACCCCCATCCACCCAGCAGTGAGGGTAAATGATGTAAGAAAAACAATCCACTGTCCAACTATGTACAAATATTGCAACAAGGGTCCATGAGCCCAACAAATGAAATGAAACCTATATACAAAACCCTACCTAATTTACAACTATATACAAAAACGTGGGGCATTGTCCAAGTGTCCCAAAAGAAAAAAAAAAAAGGAAACCTAACACTATCTAACTATATACAAAGACGGCGGGCAAGTCCTGAAGCTCACTCTCTGATGCTGTGGTCCAGGGCATCATCGAACTCCATGTCGATGTCCCGGAGGCGGGTCTTTGCCCTGGCCCTGAGGTCTCGCAGGGATGCACTGATGGCCTGTTCCAACTCCCTGCGAGTTGCCTCGAGGCACTCAGGCCGCCTCAACGCTCGATGCATGGAGAACTCCGCCCTGACCATGGTGAGACGTGCCTCTTCCACCCGCCACCGCTCCGCATCTATCCGCTGGCCCAACCACAGCCACACGGAAGACACTCCCATTCCAGGGTTCTCCTGCCCTCTGGCCGATGCCTGCCCCTCTGATGTTGATGGCCCTGAGCCATCATCGCTCCCACCTAGAGCCTGCTGCTGTCCATGTGCCCTGTCCGATGATGCTTGCATATCCTCCATCTGCTGGTCTCCAGTTGTTGGGGTGTCCACCCCTGCTGGACCGCCGACTCCCGACTGTGGCAGGGATGGGATCTCCACCAAGCTGGCTGTGTTGGTTAGGCCAGGTCCACAGGGGGCCCTGGTGGAATCTGGGCCGGAAGATGGCAGGGAGAATGACTGGCGCATAGTTTCCACAGAGGAGGAGAGGTCCGCCAGAGTACGCGACACAACCAACCATGGCCCCTCCCAACAGTGCCATGTTGCCACGCAGCTCTTCGTGATGGCATGCATGCTCCCCCCAGGAAGCACGCACGTCATCACGAATGTCACGTGTGCGCAACGTGACACCAATCAGGACGGAGCCCATACGGTCATGGGATTCCTCGTCCGCAGGTAGTGGAGAGCCAGATGATGTGGGCCTCCCCCCTACCTGCGGACGGGCCTGGGACTGGGCATCCCTGCTGGTGCATGGTGGTGCAGTCACAGGGTCAGGGACAGCGACATCCACAGGCCCCTCCGCGGTGACCTGTGCTGCCTCCTGACCCTGGCCCAGGACTGCACCACTTGCACCAGTGGTACTACCCCCACCAGACCCCATGTGCGGCTCAATAGTGGGTTCCTCCTCCTCTGTGGAGACCACCAACCTGGATATCTCCACACTGTCTTCTGCTATTGCAAGTCCCTGTGGGGGCTCACCCGGCCCTTCCGCTACAGCCGTAGTGGCAGACGTGGCACCAGTACCCTCACTCCCGGATGATGGCAATTCCTGGGAGGGTGGCTGGGCCTTGCGTCACCGCCCGGTGGAGGCATCCCCGCCGTTTAGCTCCACAGCGCCGTCTCCGCCCTCTTCTTCACTCGATGCTGCGTAGAGAGAGACATAGAACACAAGCATCAGGGTACTGTACAATAGTCCCCTAGACAGGAAGCAATAACACATGAGTGGCATTGTCAAACGTCACTTCCATCCTGTCCCTCCACAACACATGGGTCAATGCACGCAACACACATGCAGAAACGGGCACGGTGCATGCAATCAACATCAGCATCCATGTACAAGGCCCTCCATTGACATAAATGTTGCCTTTAAACTCACATGCATCATGGCTCATACTTATCCCATGCACACACATCACCGGAGGATCATGCATAATGGCTCGTACACCACAGACACAGTGGATACAACAGTGACCACACTGCATGAGTGAATCTACACATCGTCAGGGACATGTGTCACACATCCATGGCGTTTCAAAGTCACACACACGCTTCTCAGAAACACAGACATGCACACCATACATGTACATGAGAGCAGCACCCATCCCTCACCCCCCATCCATGTCCGAGAACAGGGACTGGCATGCATTCATGTGTGCATTCCGCATGCAGCTCGCCATGTCTCATTGGAACACATGCACCATCCATGTGGTTCACGCATTACTGGTCTCACATGCATTACCATGATGTCCCGGCACACACACATCCATACATGGCCTATGTTACACATACAGGCAAGTAGCGGACTACCAGCACACTACAACATGCCCTGTTTCACACAGCAATGCATGGCCACTTACTGTTCGACTCCAGACGGGTCTTCCTCCGAAGGATCTGGGCGTGGAGCGCTGGGCTTATGCGTTCCAGGACCCTCATCTGGATGTTGCTCAGGTCGACCCGGCACCCTCTGCATCCTCTACCTCGACGAGGCGCCGGGCCTTCTTGAGGGTCCTGGACCTGAAGTCCTCCCAGTGCTTCCTGACGTGCTTGATGTCGTGGGTTGCCACCCCTTCCGCGTTGATGGCAACCACGACGTTCTCCCAGATCCTCTCCCGTCCTTCCTTGTTGGCGCGCGATGGTGTGAAGAGGGCATCATAATGCCCCAGGACATGCTCCACCAGGACACCAACTTCCTTCTCATTGAAGCTGGTGGTCCTCTGCCTATCTTGCTGGGGGTCGCCAGTGGTCTCGGATGGTGTTTGCCCCGACATGGGGACCCCCGAGGCAGGCTGTGGAATCAGAAAAATACAATATTAAGGCTTTTACACCATGCAAAGGAAAATACACCGACACGGGCTTGTAAAGATTCCCAGAATCTTTATTACAAAACTGAACAGTACCAAACAAAGTACACAAATAGCTATTTGGCTGTCAATACATCACAGAGACCACCAGCAGGGTTCAATGTGAGCAGTGAGCAGGATTTGCTAGCTGGACATCAGCGTATTTATACAGTTTGTTATAATGATGTCCAGCCTCTTACAAGTTAATCATGTACTGGGCTAGGGTCGCGCCAGGTTCGTTTCCTAATTTACATATCTTGTGCATGCGGTTTACTTTTCAACATATTTACTAACACACACTATTATTCTCTAGTTTAACGTTACACTCTTTACACATTGCTTTAATACAGATCAAACAAATGTTTCACATGTCGTATTTGGATAGCGTTATTGTTCTTGTATACTTGTAGGTTAACATCGTCGATTCAAGTAATCCCCTGATCCCGAGGTCAACGAAGGACAAGGTCTACATGACCCTAACATGTAGCCTGAAGGCAGGTTGGACATTAACTCCCCTACAGAGGTTGGAGAGGTTAAAGCAAGAACAAGAGCACATGAGACAGCCATTTTAGACTACAGGGTGACTTTGCACGAATAACTAAAATGGCGGCTTTAACCTTAAATGGAGGCTTGATTTACTTAAGGTCACGACCTTGTAATACGAATTTCCTCGCAAAGCGACTGGGCATAGGCCAACATATACGATGAGGACGAAACAATATTATATCAGTTCTAACAAACCCTCCTTTTGGCCTATGCCAACCGCTAAACTACCTTCAATCACTTTCCGACTAACTCCACATTTCAACATCTATACATCCCGAATCATTGTCGGACATATCTATTGCCATTAGATCAGACAATAGAGTTTTGTTCAACACATACTCTTTGGAAACCTTATCTGGGGCGTATATTTTATGCCCTAATACACTTGTTGCTTGCGCACAACCCCCCCCTAATACTGAGCATATACCAGGGAGACACTTTATACAACAACAAAGGAACAGAAAACTTCCCAAGATAATCAACAGGGCCGAAAACAATTTCCATCCCCATGACCGTAGGAGGTCCCCAAACCATGCACTAAGTTCCCAGTTTCCCTCAGGAACATGTACTTCTGAACTAAGAACATGTAGATTTTGGATAGCCCTAAAGATTGTTAGAGAGGAGTCTGGTACGTAAACGCAGCAAGCGGACCCAACTAATTTACATACTCCTCCACGCTCGGCCAGAATGACATCTAATGCCATCCGTTTCTGAAGAGCCACTAATGTTATCGCTTTCTGTTCTAACGTCATATTATAGAGTATGTCAGTGGTGTGGTTGATGGTTCTCTCCAATACTCTCGCTAGTCCCCTGATATCTTCTGAATTCGTAATTTTCCCAAAAAACGGCACAAAGGATTTCATGATGTCTCCTAGAGTTTGCGCTGGAGTATCCCCTTTCACACCTCGTCGTGGACGAGTTTTGGACATTTCTGCAGTACTGGCAATAAATACCCCAGGTAGTAGAATCCCTAAATAGCAGGTTCCTTGCCAATCCCTGGGCAACCATGGAAATGCCACATTACCGCAAACAAAATAGACAGGTTCGCCTACGTACAGAGGTCTGTTCTCACTAGTCAAATTCGCAACATTGGCGCACTTTCTAAAATTACCCATTGACCGTGTTCCATTCCTCTGTATGCAGAAGGATACTGAATCGGGGCTATGGTTAACAGAATAAGATGGAGGCGTGGCATCCTTATTGCCTATAGGGGCCATTTTGAAAGAGATTAAAGACTGAAAAGGACGAGACAATCTATCAGAGGGCCTAACAGAAGCAACGTTTGGCTTACTTCTATTTGCAAAAAGCGAGCACCCCAGGGGCATCAAAACATGCTTTTCAAAACTATCCAAATTTGTACCATCAAAGTTCCCTGAGATGCTGTCATTACATGCTTGATCATTGTCTCTGCTAGTCACATATTTATCTAAAAGTTCGGTACGAGCAGTAGCGGGTGCAGGCATTGTAGTCTTCAATCGAAAAAACACCAATTGTTAGTTTGGTGGCGACTCCAGTCGCGCATCTTCTTAATGTCTTTCCCACAACCCTCAGCCAACAGAATCCTTCCGTACAGTCGGGCCAAAAGACAAGCCCTCAAATGATTTTCTCAATCGCACAGTCAGACCGTGCTGTACGTCTATTTCCTTGGACGCAAATTATATTTCACAGTTTCTGGTGAGAACAAAGTGTCGTCACTTCCTCCTGGAGGTGGCGAGTGAATGGAAATAGGATCAGAAAAGGATTGATCCGGAAGTTCCACTGTTGGAGAGTGCGGAGACAAGATGGCCGTTTTGTCTGGCCTTGCGAATTCTGGAACGGTCTCCGATACTCCCTTGTTGGTTGTTGCTGTTTCAGGCACGTTAGTTACAGCAGTGGGAAAGGATTCTGTGTCTTCTGAATCGTATGGCACGGGCTGGGGGATCCATTTGGTGTGCATCACATGGATCCAGTTCTTGCGACCCGCTACCCGCACAGCAGTCTGAGTGACTAGCAGGACTTGGTAGGGACCCCTCCACCGAGGTGCAAGGCAAGACAACCTCTCAAAAACCTTCGTGAGGATCCAGTCCCCCGGTCGTAGACTGTGACCAGGACCCTCGTACCATACAGGTAATGCCTCTCGCACCTGGTGATAAATTGAAAACAGATTTTTAGTCAACTGGTTACAGTAATCTGAAAGAAGCACATTTTCTATATCCCGCAACGAACTGCTTTTTGGCAAAACCCCAAATATTAGCAGGTCTCCCCATTACCACCTCAAAGGGAGAGAACCCAGTCTTAGTTTGAGGGGTTGTTTTCATCGACAGCAACACGATCGGTAAGGCGTCCGGCCATTTTAACTTGGTGCCAGCACACGTCTTAGCGAGCTTGTTCTTTATAATGCCGTTATGCCTTTCCACTAATCCGGCACTTTGGGCATGTCTGGCCGAATGGAACCGTTTATCAATCTGTAATCCTTTGCAAATTTGTAGGATTACAGTAGCGATTACAGTAGCGATAAAGTGTGGCCCATTATCCGACCAGATGACTCTCGGCAGCCCGAACCTAGGAAAAAACTCTTTCAACAGAGTTTTTGCCGTGGTTATGGCCATTGCATCTCTAACCGGGAAGGCCTCAACCCACTTACTAAAGGCACAAATGACAACCAACACATATTTAAGATTGTTACAACGTTCCATTTCAATAAAATCAAAGTGAATAACTTCAAACGGAACAGAAGGTGGAGCAAAACTTCCTCTATGAGTCGAGGTACCTTTTCCTACATTGTGCTGCAAGCAGACCATGCACCCTTGGACAAAGCACTCTGCAGTTTTGAAAATCTTATCATTGGCCCATACACTGTGTAGCATTTTAGTCAATTTACGCGCACAAACATGTGTCGGACCATGAGCCATAAGCCATAATAACCATCATTGTAATGTAGGTGTCAGGGAGTAACCATTTTCCTTCAATATTGTCCACCCAACACCCATCATCATCCAGTCTCCCTGCACCCTCGATCCATCTCTTAGTTTTCTCTATGGCAGCATCTGCTTGAATGTCTTTTACAGAATTAATACTTTCACCCAAAGTGCAAATATTTACAGTTTCTCTTACAGCATACATTTTTGAACTGAAATCAGTGGCAGTTTGTTTAGCTATCTGATCAGTGAAAGCATTCCCTTTTCCTACATCATCTGTAACCTTTTGATGTGCTGCACATTTCATAATAGCTAACTGAACAGGGAGTGCGAGTGCTGAAAGTAATCGCACTATTAAAGTGCCATGCTGAATTTTCGTGCCATGCGAGGTCAAGAAACCTTGTTCTTTCCAAATTCTACCGAAGTTGTGAACCACCCCAAAAGCATACTGACTATCGGTATATATATTTACTGTGGGCCCTTCAGAAAGTTCACAAGCTCGATTTAACGCTATAATTTCTGAGGCCTGAGCGGAATCATACATAATTCTTTTGGTTTCCACAATCGTGCTTAAAGTAGTGATGGCATAAGCAGCCATGGATGTACCGTTCGGAAGTTTAAAACAAGAGCCATCACAAAATAGCTCTCCTTGTCGGCTATTCAAAGGCGTGACTTTCAGATCGATTCTGCCTTTAGTCTCTTGTTCTGTCACATAAAGGCAATCGTGTGACGTTTCGTCACCATCAACAGTGTCTTGCTGGACAGGTAAAAGTTCAGCCGGATTTAATACACAACACCTCTGAATTTGAATGTGGGGGGCAAACAAGATTACTTCATATCTTGTCAATCGTGCGGAAGTGAGGTGTTGCGTTTGAGTTCTATTCAATAAAATATCTACAGAGTGAGGTACCATTAGGGTTAACGCATGACCCAGGACCATTCCCTCACTCTGTTTTACAGACGCAGCAGCAGCAGCAACAGCTCTCAAACATCTCGGCAAAGCGCATGCAACAAGATCAAGGACGGATGATAAATAGCCGCATGGCCTATTCTTCCCTCCATGTTCCTGCGTTAACACAGCCAAAGCACATCCATCACGTTCATGCACATACAACACAAAGGCCTTGTCATAATTCGGAGTTCCTAAAACCGGCGCTGGACACAGCGCGGATTTGAGCAAATCAAATGCTGTCTGGTGTTCCAAAGTCCATGGCAATGGCAAAGAAATGCCCTTCTTTGTCAAAGCCAGCATTGGTTTAATCGTTAACGAAAAGTTAGGGATCCACAATCTACAGTAAGAAGCCAGACCTATCAGGGCCCTAACTTCCTTCTGTGTATTTGGGACAGACATGCCAGAAATAGTCTTTATTCGTTCAGGTGTCAACCGTCTTCCCTCCTTTGACAGGAGGTAGCCTAAATAGGCGACCTCCTGACAACAATATTGGAATTTTTTGAGTGAAGCTTTGTGGCCATTTTTCACTAGATGATAAAGCAGCAACACGGTGCCTTCTTTACAGGCGCTCTCAGAATCAGCAGTCAAGAGGAGATCATCTACATACTGTAGTAACATGCAAGTAGTAGGCAACTCGAGAGTATTGAGCTGCTCTTTCAATGCCCTACTATAAATACTTCGACTCTCAGTGTACCCTTGTGGTGCATGAGTGAATGTGAACGAGCGTCCACCTAGGGTAAACGCGAACAAATACCTGCTATCCTTGTGTATAGGAATACTGAAAAACACGTTTTTAAGATCAACAACGCTAAAATGAGTGGCAGAAGCCGGAATCATGGTTAGTATCGTTGTAACATCAGGTACAATAGGAAATTGAGGAGCCACAATTTTGTTAATAGCACGTAAATCAATTATAAAACGAAAGAGAATCGCATTATTACCTTTTTTGTATACTGGCAAAATGGGGCTGTTACATAGGCTACCCGTAATTTCCTCAATTACTCCACGATGTACAAAATCAGAAACTATACATTTCAAAGCCTACTTGCCTTCAACTGAGATCTTATATTGCGGGATGCGAGGCAATTTTACTCCATGTTTCAAAATAATTTTAACAGGTTCAATTTGAAGAATGACCACATGATTATCATCAATTGCCCATAAGCATTCTGGAACATTACTGAATTCTGGCGGTAAAGGTCGAGTCAAAAACTGAGAGGCGAGTGATTGCTGAGGTGAAATTGTTAACCGAACTCCATCCGGAGAACAATGTATTACTGCATGCAATGCCTTCAACAAATTTAGCCCCAGCAAGTTCTCCCCACAGTTTGTGGTAAGCAAAAATGGACACTGTTCCATGAAGGGACCCAGTGTTATAGGTACCGGCAAAGAGACCGGACAAACTACAGGTGTGCCTGAAAACCCTACAGAAACGTTGGACTGCCCTGACAGGGGAATATTTGAAACCCGTGAATGATCAATGGAACATTTCTGTGCTCCCGTATCTACTAAAAATAGATGCTTACTATTTCCCACCGCCATCTCAACGTAGGGGCCTTTCTGATGAACGGGAATAGGCGTCGGTTCCAAATCCTGCTTCGGGCAATCCTAGCGAAACAGAATATTATCAAAGGGAAGCTCTTCAGAGAGGTACGCGGCCGAAGGGTGATCAAAAATGTTTCTATTATCCACATTTGAAACTTGCCTATCTTGTGAAGGAGGATGCTGTGATTCTGGTGCAAACTGACCTCTGCCAGGGCCCACTGCACCAGTGGTGACCTCTGGATCGTCTACCCATGTTCCCAAATGACCTTTGCTGCAAGATCGGACATTGTGCGTGCCAGTGGCCTTCCTGTCGACAATAGGCATACTGGTTAATGGTTACCGGAGCCAGGGGCGTCCCTCCCTGTGGAAAGTCTTGACCTCTAAATTGATTACCCCCTCTAGGGCTTCTAACAATCTGTTGTAATAAGACTTTTGTATTCAGGTCACCCTTTTTTCCAAAGTTTTTCCTTTTCATTATTCACACGATTTACGTAGTACTGAGCCATATGCAGTACTTCTGATTGAGACTTCGCCTGCCAAGTGCTTTCGGAAGACATAATCTGTAACTGGATGTCAGGCAGCAATCCACGTACAAATTTGTCGACAAACAGCCTTTTCCCTGACTCTGGGCCTAAGTCTTGTCCACTGAATTCTTAAAATACCTGCTCGAATCGATTGAAGAAATCGGTAGCACCCTCAAATTTTCCTTGGACACAGACAGAAAGCTTGTCCCAAATGATTCTTTTTTCAGGAACTATAGTTTTCAGTTTTACAATAATCCTATCAGGCAAGGTTAATATCACTTGAGGCGGTCGTTCGCCAGCTGGTGGTCTTTCTCTATCTAGCCTAACCATGTAATCCCATGTATCTCCCAGCCCAGGAATATCATCTATAGTCCTAATCTGTTTCCACAAATCGACTGGCAGGAGTACGGGAAATAATAAATCAATATCACTTAAGGTGAATACCGCTGACTCTATTTCTTTATAGAACCCGGTCAGATTCTTTCTTACATCGGGAATATATTGCTTTATGGTGTTCACTTCCTGTCTTGAAAACAGGACGTGAACAAACTGCGATACGTAATGTGCAGGAATGTCCACCGCAAGTATTCCTCGTCCAGCATCGGCCGCAATCTCAACTTTCGGGACAAATGTCGGAGTGACCTCTCTCATAGGCAACTGAGAAGTAGGCAGCTCCGAACGCTTACTAAGCAACAGAGCCAAATCAAGCGCTAAGGCAGTCAAAGAAGTATCAATCGAAAAGGCTCTCTTATAAACACTCAACAATTCTGCGGGACAACAAATCTTTCTTTTTACACACTCTTTCTGTAGGTACTCTACCATCACCTGTATCACCTTCTTTTGCATTTCTATCATATACTGACTATATGTGTCATATACTTCATCTGGAGTTATCGACATATCCGAAATCCATCTTATCGCATCCTTTGTACAAATTCACGTTTCCTCACCCTTTAATTCACGGCGAGGAGAAAACCGTTTCTGTAAGAACATAATGCCCAAACTATCACCATCTGCTTCCTCATTCTGTAACCCTTCCAACTTCTTCCTATACTCAAAAATCTTCTCAACATGCTCGTATACTTTCTCTGCAGTATCTCTGGACAATGCTAAGGCATTCAAATCCCGTAACCCTTGTGGGAGTTCTACATTGTTTAATCTATTCCACATTATAGTCAAATGAGTCCCTAATTGTTCAATAAAGACATTTTTCTCGGGAATACCTTTTAAATTTTCGAGTGTGGAAAAAACATCAGCTCGTTCACCCTTCTCCTTGCAATGTTTAGCCCAAGCGATCAATTCATTCTTTTTTTCTGGGGACACAGTATTACGAGTCACCACCCTTGGTCTCGCTCCCTGGTCTACTACAAGCGATGCAGAATCACTTGGAAGAGGAAGAGTAGGCACATTCTGAATATCAACAGTTGGAGGCAAGGGGGCAGGCAATGGAGCGACGGCTGGAAGAACAACAGGAAAAACAACAGGGGGGACCGGAGGAGCTATAGGAGGGGGAATAACAACGGGTAGAGGCAAAGCGCCAGGAGGAAGGACGTACGGAGGTGGCGCGGAGGCATCGGGCCTTCGTTCATGCAAAAGTTTATTAATCAATTCATCTGACGTATGAAAATCTTTTGAAGGGTACATTTTCTGAATGCCTAATAGGAACGCCCTGTCCGTGTTCCTAACTGACTCCAATTGTTTATTTTGGTCATATAACGTGCCTTTTCGACACTTGTCATATGTCTACGCATATGTTTCTCTCTACTCTTTTGTTGCTGCAAAGCTTCTGTTTTCCAACGATGCAATGCGTCAAATGCTGCAGTTTCTAGCTTTTTTTTTTTTACTAATACAGACTCTAGATATTCTATATGAGGGATTTCAAAACTACCATTGGTTGGCCACCGGAGATTAGAATTATGTCTGGTCTGTCTGCCAAATGTCATTAAATGCTATACTACCAAAGCCTTTCTTACAGTACATAGTACATGCCGGCGACCCCTCCTGTAGAGCGGGACGGCTATCTTCCAAAGATTGTCTGTCGCTGCGGAATGATGCCCTAAAGCAGGCAAACAATTTCCCAGGCATATCAAGTTCTGGTGTTACCTGGTCAAGTAATTGTGCTCGCGAGTACAATGCGCCAAATTCAAATTGTCAGGGTTAAATTAAGAATCGGGACACAATTCACCTGACCAAAGGACTGGGAGGCCCGATCGGGTTACTAAGGACAATGCTAAGGACCGACGTTTCTGGTGATTTTCGGCAAATTTACCCACCTCGATATATGGACCCTCGTCAAGACGTCGTCTCGGGCTACAGCTCACCGTTCAGGGATCGGATCGTGCAGTTTTGTCGAGGAATTCGCTTCTCGTCCAGAGTGGCCGTTTCTGTTGGCACCGTCCGATCCCGGTCCGATAGCCGAGCCAACCTTCAACGACACAAAGTCAATCTTGAGGGTCCCCATTCGGGCGCCATCTGTGGAATCAGAAAAATACAATATTAAGGCTTTTACACCATGCAAAGGAAAATACACCAACACGGGCTTGTAAAGTTTCCCAGAATCTTTATTACAAAACTGAACAGTACCAAACAAAGTACACAAATAGCTATTTGGCTGTCAATACATCACAGAGACCACCAGCAGGGTTCAATGTGAGCAGCGAGCAGGATTTGCTAGCTGGACATCAGCGTATTTATACAGTTTGTTATGATGTCCAGCCTCTTACAAGTTAATCATGTACTGGGCTAGGGTCACGCCAGGTTCGTTTCCTAATTTACATATCTTATGCATACGGTTTACTTTTCAACATATTTACTAACAAACACTATTATTCTCCATTTTAACGTTACACTCTCTACACATTGCTTTAATACAGATCAAACAAATGTTTCACATGTCGTATTTGGATAGCGTTATTGTTCTTGTATACTTGTAGGTTAACATCGCCGATTCAAGTAATCCCCTGATCCCGAGGTCAACGAAGGACAAGGTCTACATGACCCTAACATGTAGCTTGAAGGCAGGTTGGACATTTACTCCCCTACAGAGGTTGGAGAGGTTAAAGCAAGAACAAGAGCACACGAGACAGCCATTTTAGACTATACGGTGACTTTGCACGAATAACTAAAATGGCGGCTTTAACCTAAAATGGAGGCTTGATTTACTTAAGGTCACGACCTTGCAATACGAATTTCCTCGCAAAGCGACTGGGCATAGGCCAACATATACAATGAAGACCAAACAATTTTATATCAGTTCTAACAAGGTGTGGGTGGGCAACTGGGTCCTGGGGCTGGGCTGTGGAGTGATGGTATCCCATTCGGGAGTCTTCTGTTCCAGCAGGGGTGGACACAGCAACTGGACCCCTGCAGATGGCTGACGTGCAGGCACCAAATAGCAGGGCATGTGGGCAGCAGGCAGGCAGCAGCAGATGGCAGGTGGGAGCGTGCTCGGTGCTCTTGGGGGCAGGAAAATGGCCTTTTGGGCAGGAGCGTGGTCTTCCGTGTGTTTTCGCGTGGCCAGCTTGATATGGAGTGATTTGGCATGTGAAAAAAGTGCACGTCAACGTGTAATTCGAGGAAAGGCCCTTAGCGCGTAAGCGCATCTGTGACATAGCGCGCACAGGTTTTCGCTCACCACAGGTGCATAGTGGATCAGCACATGAAAAAAACCACACCGTGTGTGAATGCGTGTAATTCGAGGAAAGGGCCTAAGTCTGTAAGTAACGTGATGCGTGCGGGCGTTTCCCTCAGCACGGGTTAAAGGTGAGCGGGGCCAGCAGTTCGTTGTATGTGCCTTTCGTGGAGACCAACGTGTGTGTAGCTACTTCGTGATGTTTCGCGCGCCATCTCAACTTCACAGCGGATCAAGGACGTATCTCTTCTTTTGGCGGGGGTATTGCCTATGCGTGTTTTTCATCATCGCGCTAGTCTGACGGTGAGTCGCGCACACTATTTTTCCCACTGCGGGTGCCGCTGTGTATTGCGTACCCGTTTTCGAGGTCATAGTAGCCTGCGGGTCCCACGCGTACGCGTTTTTGTGTTCCTGGGTGCCACCGCGTTCTGCGGGAGGTTAATTCCACGCACGTAGGCTGCAGGTGTTGCTTGCATGGTTTTACTGCAGTTTTGGGGTGCCTGAGTGTTGCGTGACCCGTCACTTCATCACCGGGGTCACATACAGCCTTGCAGGTGCAGGGGTGCTGTTAACATCTTGCATCCCACCCCCTTCATCCCAATTGCCCAGGACAATTGTGGTATACACCTCCCATTGACACTCCTCCATCTGTGCCGGCACTACTCCATCTGTGCCATGGTTGGGAGGCCACCAAAGGTGATGGATTCCTCAGCTGGGCGTACTCCTCGTGGCGGGCATGGTCAGGGACGTGGCCAGGGTGACCAGGGAGTAGGGGGACTCCAGGGTGTCCAGGGTGGCACCAGAGGGGGAAGAGGCAGGGGTGCGCCACTTGGGCACGATGTTGTGCCATGTGTCAGAGGAGTCATGCCACTACCCCCTGTGGTTCCTGGGAGATGCAGCTTCTTCATCTGGCACTGGGGCCCATGTGACCCGGCAGTCTGTTTCATCGACTGCCACAGGCCCTAGGGTAGTGGTAGCTGCAGGTGCAGCTGTGGACACCACCACCCAGGCTCAGGGTCTGCCAGTGCAGGCTGCATTGGCACTTGAAGAGTCCATGGACGATTTCCAACAGGGCAGGAGGCAAACCGTAGGTGCACGCAGGGCTGCCCTGACCAAGACACGTGTCCCTGGGGCAGTAATGTCATCTGCTGCCCCGAACAGCCGGGTGTAGGCAAGTGCAGGGGCAGATGCAGCCAACAACACCCCGCTTGTTAGTCTACCAAGCAGGACAGTCATGGTCAATGAACCTGCCTCAGCGGATGTTGCTGCGCAGGGTCCATTACAGGGCACCCAGCTGCCACTGACGCAAGTCCGGCCTTTGGTCGTCCCTCCACCTGCCACTCCCTTGGCTCAATCCACCGGTGCCACTGGCCATACTGATCAGGGCGGCATTTGCTAGCCAGGGTCTGCACCACAATCCAAGAGGAGGAAGGTTGCACCTGCAGCACAGACTGGGACCCCACACACAGCCACGACCTCCTGCATGTTGAGGAAGAGGCCTTTCTGCAAGCAGGAACTGGACTTACTCATGGACAACGTGCGGGACCACAGCCGTGACATGCTAGTGGGGCCTAATTGTCAAACTACGGCTGCCCACCGTGATACCCACTGGAAGCAAGTTGCCGAACATGTGAGTGCATTTGGCCATGAGGTGCGCACGGTGCAAGAGTGCAAAAAGCGTTGGAATGACCTCAAACGCAGCGCTAAGGCTAAGCGTGCCTCAAATTACAACTTGACTCTGGTGACTGGCAGTGGGCCGGCACCTGAGGAGGAAGACCTCACTCCACATGAGTCACTCGTTGCAGAGTTCATACCACCTAAATCGATTGAAGGAGTAGGAGAGATGCCGGAATTTGATGTCCAGTCCAGTGAGTGTTGCTGCGTGTTTGTGGAGGACATGTGTGTTTTACTTGTGTGATGTGTTGTGCATGACTGCCACTACATGTCATGTGTACATGGTTCTGATGTGCAAGTAATGCAATGCTTCACTGACGCATGGCTGCTCTGCATGGTGGTGTACATGTGGAGCAGACGGGAACTGTCCACATCACCACTATTGCACCCTACTCACATGCTGGTTACCAGGATGCCCCTCCAGCCCATGTTCCAGCTCACTGGCCCTTCTGCATGTAGCCTGGGGTGACCTTCCTCTCAGCCCTTGGGCTATGTCATAGCATGACTGACGTGCATGTGTCCTCTGCCTGCAAGCAGGTACTCCACGTAGGCATGCTCCCTTGCCCCTCCACCCCCCCTCTACACCCCAATTTCACCTTTGCACTGGCCTGCATCAATTTTGCCTGTTCATGCGTCCTGTGTACATGCTAACTTCCACCAGCCAACCTGCCAGACATATGCTGTGTGGTTCATCCTTTGTACTCGATGCTGGGTGTCTCACTTGGACTGTGCAGATGTCAGATGCTCCGCAGGGACATGAGTGCCCATTCATGCTCCATGTGCATTCCATGCATGCCCCTATGTGTCCTTGACTGGATGATCATTGTAGTACATGTCCAGGGTGACCTACATAGCATGGCATTTCATCAGCCTTCCCATGGCCACTGTGGCTCATTCCTGCGTCCCACACATATTTAGGGTGTGACAGTCTGTGTGGGTCACAGGCCTCAGCCTGTTTCATGCCCAATGATGCTGTCCAACTGGGGTAGGGTCTTCTTCACACGTGGGTGTACTCCTGAGGTTTCATCATGTGTCCTGCTTACTGTCCCATCATCATCGGCTGTGTTGTCACTTGACTCAGATGATGCAATTGATGCTAGTCAACACTGTGGCCCTCATTAGGACCCTGGCAGAGTGGGTTTCCGCCAGCGTTATTCGCGGCGGACCCGTCCGCCCTACTACGAGTTCCCGTAGCGCCATGGAGCCTTTCTCCGCCTGGTTTTACCGGGCGGAGAAATCCATGGCGCTAAGGGACCTCGTTGTTAATTACGCCACCGTACTTTACGGTGGCGTAATTAACGCCTTCCCCACTCCCATTATACCCTATGGGGCAAGAATGGGAATGGGGAAGGGCAAAATGGGGATTGGGGATTTACCGCTCCGCCAAGGTCGGCATGGGGTGGTAAATCCGCCAACCCCCATGGCGCTATCGGCGGCTTTCCGCCGTGCTCCGCCGTGCATTTAGCACCGCGAATTCCGCCAGGGTCGTAATGAGGGCCTGTCTGTCAATACACAGGCCTCTGGTCATCCTTTTGATACCATGCAAGGCATCCCTGCATTTCCACTTAGGGGGAGGGGAGGTTTGCTTGTAGGACTGCCACACATTGCATGCACATTGCACGTGATGCCTGAAGTTCACCTTGCACTGCGTTCACATTTTCTGATACACATCATGAAGTACTTGTACATGTAGATAGTGAGTAACGTACAAATTTGCTGCACTGCATCGACCCACTTCTGAGCGGTATAACACCCTTCTACATGCCTAATCACAGAAGCAATGTCAAGTTGCATGGCAGGTTCTCTTTTGTGTGAGACATGTCTGCTTGATGTGTTTGGTGTCTGTGTGATGTCTATGTGTGTGTGTGTTGTGTGCTTCTAACATGTGTAGTGACCTTTTTTCTCTCTACTTTTCAGATGATGACGCAATGGAGCCAGAGGATGGTGTTGTCATGCCAGGCACAGGATTTTTATCGCTACAGCAACCCAGCACAAGTGGGGGTCGTGGGTTGGTAAGCCACGAAAACCCACATGTGCTACAGACCATCTTGTCTTTGGCTGGCAATGAGTCCAGCCCTGATGACCGCTCTGACGTCCATGTCAAGTTGGATGTGCATCAGGTCCATATGTCAGGGGTGAGTGATTCTGTTGTGGACACTCCTCTGTCCGCGACACCTGCACTGAGGGGTCAGACAGTGGTGGAACCTCCGCCTGTGGTGGATCGGGACGCAGGGTCACCCTCCACACCAGTCGCTGATGTGCCTGGGCCATTACGTCGACGGGGGCATGTAGTCGTGCAGCCGTGGGCGGTGCCAACCCAACGAGGACACCCGGTTCTTGGGTCCCGCAGGTGTCAAGCCCAGCAACGTGGTGGCCGCGCGCAACCGCGGTATACTGAGTGGGAGCAAGACATGACTGCCAATTCTGAACGCCAGGGGGCAGCAATGGAGAACATCGCTGTGAGCATGGAGCGGGTGGCCCAATCCGTGCTCCCCCCTGCTAGGCAGGTGGTTCTCCAGCAGGGGCAGGCACGGTCCACGGCCCGCTCGCTCAGGCTGGGCATGGCGTTCTCAGACAGGGCACGCCAGGCTGAAATGTTGTCTCTGCGTCAAGCAATTGCTGCTCACGCAGAGGCACACATGGAGGCCCTGAGGGCTGAGTATGAGTCCCTCAGATCCATTCTGGGTGTCCTCTTGATGTCCCAGAGGAAGCTGTCAGAGGAGAGGTTTGAGCAGCTTGAGCGTACCATCTCAGCTGAGCTACGTGCTTGCCGGGAGGTGCATCAGTTGTCCAGCCAGGCCTTGCAGGAAGAACTCTGTGTTACACGTGTTAGCTTGCAAGAGGAAGCACGCGTATCACGGGAGGTTCTGCATGCAGACCTACGTGTCATCGCCGCACAGAACCAGGCTCACCCGTCCGGCAGACTTGCTGCCAATGAGGGGCAAGCTGCGGCTAGGCGTGGTCAGGCTCCTGTGCCACGTCTTCCTTTTCAGGAAGAGCCAGACTCGGTCGACGAGGTATCTCCCACATAGGTCAGGCTGTGCAGGCGTTGAGCCCATGGAGGTTTTTTTTTTCCTCAACATCATCGCATGTGGGTGTTGAGCAGCACCCTGTACCTCCCACCTCCTGGGTCCCTCCCCCACCTGGGTCGTATGGGGCCATTTTTGATTTTTCTTTTAGTTTAGTTAGTTAACTTTCAATTTGATAGTTAGTTTAATTAGGTAATGTAGGTTTTTCATAGTTAGTCTAATTAGTTAATATAGTTTAAAATTGCTTGTCTATTGTGCTTTCATGTGACGGTGTGGTGCTTTGTGGCTTTTGAAAGCATACACTGTCTGTTCCAGCTGGTCCCTTCAAGCTTGTCTCGTGTATGTGTCTGCAGCTTGGTTTCCTGACTCACATATGCCACTCCTGCTTCCCTTATCCATGGGCTCGCAAGGATGGTTTGGTGTTACAGCCTATTACACAAGGGCTTTGGACTGTCATATCTGTGGCATGTCTGCTGCTGTACTACTTGTGTTGACACCCATAGTGAGGATGATAGGGGTGATATTGACCACATTTCTTCCTTTGATAGATGGGTGGTTTCATGATTAATGTGTGCATTAATTGCTATACATTGTGTAGTATGTTTCTTATCTTTACTGTACATGTGCTTGATGCAATTTATGCTGTAGACAGTGGCTAACACACTTTGCCTGTGAAAATCGCACTGATGGAGTGATTTCTGATGTACGTCTCTAACATGGTCCAGTCATGACATGCCTGAGAAGACACACACAGGTCAATTTCAAGTATTAATCATGTGTTTTCGGCCCTTTCTTCAGGGGGATGAGCCTCCAGACCACCTTTCCCAGCAGACATGGCCCATTGGACGTCTGGAAGCTGGCCACGTTCGGTGGTGCAGACATGCGCATGTGTGCGCAGGCAGAGCCACAGGGATTGCGCTCATACATCCTAAAGAAGCTGACGTGTTTCAAGGAACTCCAGGCAAGGTGAGCAGCCCAAGGGGTCCACACCGCAGCCAACCTTCCACCAGGCTAGTTGCACATGCATGCTAAGTAACACCACTGACGGTGAACTTGGACAGATATTGGTGTTGAACCGCACAGTACAGCTAAGATACGTTGTTGGACTAATGGCTAGTTGATGGGAAAGTTGTAAGGGGCACATGCAGGGGCAGTGGCACATATCCTACGGTCCACCATGGTCCATTGAGGCAGTTGTATTAGCCATGTAGTCGTTCCAAGACAGGGAAAGAAGCAGCTCACAGGGACAGACAGCGAGGGACAAACTTGTGTGCAGTGCATTTCATTTTCATGTTGAAATCGCCACATGCACTACCTACTTTATTTGGGTTATGCTGGAACACGACTTGTACTGAAGTCGTGCCTTGCTAAATGCGTCTGGCTGCTTACCCAGGGAACATTGGATGTTGTGTGAATCTTGACACATTGGTCTTCCATTTGCCACGCACCCACTGGTGCCTGACATACTGCATTGACTGTGTACGAACCATCATGGGGGGAATCTTACATATGGGTACGAAGCACCACACCAGATAGTTTGTTTGTAGAGTATTTTGTTACTTTGTGGCATGCATGGTGGTGTGTGTGTGTGTTATGGGCACACACAGATTAGCGACTCTGGCTCTCTTTGCAGCATTGAACTGCTCATGTTACCGTACCTAAGAGTGCGCAGGCAGGAGGCCAGCACTCACCCCAGAGATAAGTTTCTCTTTGACTTCCATTTGAGTAATTTGGTACTATGTGCATGATGTACACGTTTGGTCTGATTGTGTATGTGTCAATGTGATTATTATATTGTTGTACATTCCCTACTTTCCCTTGTCAATCCTACTCCCCTCTCCTGCCCCTCATTCCGGTTATCCAGTATACCAATGCCTGTCCTGACTGCATATCCCTGACCCTCTTTCCCCACCACGGTCTCAGAGGCCTGTGTGAGTTTGACCTTGCAGGCACCCAGACCACGGTGGGGGTGGTTGGTTCATGCCACTCCTGCGCCTGTACACGGGAGCTGTGACAGTACACATCAGTTCATGGTGCACCATTGTATATTATGTACCAAACATGGTACACATCCTGTTGTGAGATTGTTTTACTGTGCTACCTTGGTTGTTCCATCATTGTGCTAGTACTTGTGCTTTGTGATGTACTTCTACTTCAAGTCATCTACTGGAGACTCTTCTGTTTTATTTTGCTGCCTGCAGGCTTTTTGCTTGGCTTGTGTGTTTGCCAGGTTTGAGTTCTCTTTGATTGGTGTTTTTGCAAGTCAAGGTGGCCTCTGAGGGTGCTGGACACTTTTTACACGCAAGGTGGAAGATGGAGACAAAGGGGAAGGGTAATCCTGTGGCCAGGTAGACTTCAAGGATGAAGGCTACATACCCCATGTGCAGTTGATCAGTGGGTCATGGTGATATGTGATGGGGGAGTATTTTGTTGTTGGACAGTTGCCTTGCTCCACAGTGTGATGGGCACCCTGACATTGTAATTGTGGTATCCTATGTACATGATGTATTCTGCTGATCAATGGCTGTTCATGTGTTGTGTTTACCTTTCAGGTGTGAGGGTATAGTTGTGGTTTGACATGCTGGGGTGTACACATGGGCAATGTTCACATGTGATGAGGACACTGATGGTCACTTGATTGCACATGCATGTATTGAGTGCATGTCCCTACTGACACACACACTCACACTATGATCCACAACATGTACAACCACCCTTCCATGTCCACATGTGCACTCAGTTTGCCTTCTGGGGCCCACTGTGTCCCTGCAGCACATGATCTATGACCATTTGTGGATCCTGTACATGCATGATTTGTTTTTTTATTTAGTTTGTCATTTTCATGTGATGCTCAGGGTGTGCGTCACATACAATGGCTGGTAACTATGCTGTGTGCTGAGCAGTGTGTTGCAGGAGATGGACACAGCACACGTATTATGCGGTGTTGATTTTGCTGTGCACAATGTGCATGTAAACAGGCATTCATTGTTATGTTCAAGCTACGACTGTTGGTATGCATTTGGGTATGACTTGCTTTGTGTGGGAGGTTGTTGGTCAGTCATTTCATCTGATTCCATGTCAGGCATCATTGTCTGATGCCACTTTGCATTTTTCACATGTCAATGTGTACATTATTGTTACTGTGTTGGTGTTTTGCTATTGCTTGCCATGTCATGTTGTGGTTTTGGTGGCTTTGGGTGATATACCAGTGATTGTCATGGCCTGTTTTGCAGGTCTGTGTGATAAACACCTTGCATGTGTACCTTTTGGTCACACAGGATTGGTTAGGTTTGAGTAGCTAGGGATGCACACAATGTGGCACTTGCATGGCAACATTCTCAGGGTGGTAAGGTTGTGACAGTTGACTGTCTCTTTGTCATCATTGATTGTCACCTGGTATGTGCCAGGCCTGTGTGCACTCCGCAGGGGTGGGAGTTTAGGTGAAAAATGTGGCCACAAGATGGGTCCGGGCTGCCTCGCCACGTGCCCTGTCCCCTCCCATGGGCAGCGTCTGTGCCTGTGGTTGGGGATGTGGGGGCATCACCATGTCCACCGGTACGCCCTGCCATGTTGCAACATTGTGCAGGAAACATGCTGCCACAATGATCCTGCACACTACTGGGGGTGCATAGAGTAGCGGCCCGCCAGAGCGGTCAAGGGCGCGGAAGCGTGACTTGAGCACTCCGAATGTGCGCTCCACTATGGCCCTGGTTGCAATATGGGCAGCGTTGTATCTTACCTGGGGTGGGGTGGTGTGGTTCCGGTTTGGCGTCATCATGTGGTTGCTCAGAGGGTAGGCACTGTCCCCTGGAGAGGTGATAATGGTTGTGATTATTGGGGTTTGTGTATGTGTCTGTGTGTGAAATGCATGCATGTGCACAGGCATTTGTACTCACCTATGAGCCATGTGTCGTCATGCTGCCCAGCTTCCAGGGCCCGGCTCAGGGCAGACATTCTGTATATGAAACTGTCATGGGTGGAGCCAGGGTAGTTTGCATAGACAGATGTGATGATTCCCTTGGCATCGCATACCACCTGCACATTGATGGAATGCCAGTGCTTGCGGTTTCGGTAGATGTGCTCAGTGGCCCTAGGTGGACGTAGGGCCACATGGGTGCAATCTATGGCACAGAGCACTTTGGGGAAGTGTGCCACCCTGTAAAAGTCCTGGACAACGGCCTGCCTTTCTGCGGGTGTTTTGGGCATGTATATGTGCCTGCAGACTGAGGGGCGTGCAGCCATGATTGCCAACACCTGGTGTAGGCAGCGTGACTGTGTGGCCTGTGAGACCCCCCCACTATGGCAGTAGTCTGCTGAAATGACCCAGTGGCCAAAAAATGCAGGACATTGAGCACCTTCTCCAAGGGGCTCAATGCTTGGGAGCAGAGGGTGGGGGATGTAAGGTCATCTTCCCACTCCCTGACCAGGTCTAGGATGATATGAGGTGGAAACCTATACCTGCCGTAGACCTGGTCGTCAGGCATCCCAAAAAGTCTAGTCCGGGGGGAAAAAATGCGGGCCCTGGTTATTTTCCTCCTCCTGCGGTGTCCCACGATCAGTGCTGCGACAAATGGGGCATTCATCGTAGCGGTATATACGTGTTTGTTGTTTGTGCGCGCCTTTATACTGTGCGAAGGGACGCTTACTCCTGCCTTCCTGAGGCGGACGTGTTGACGCCTGTGCGCGTCTTTTAGTGTGCGCTTGTTTCCCGTATTCAAATCCATGAATACGAGTTGTTCGCGTGTGTGTGGGCGTTCCGTGTATTTCCCTGCAGTACTTCCCCAGTTACGCCTTCTTTTTCACGCATTGTTCCCCATTCCATGCGTTACGCCCCGTGTCCCGCCCCCTTTTTGGTGTGTGCGCGGACGTTGTGCACTGTCCCGGTGCGCGTCACGCAACGCGTTCGGGTTGTTGCAATGACGTGTGCGCCCGTGTGCGCCACGCACGGATTTGGCACACAACCAGTCGAAAACACGGGCAGCGCCTTCCTTGAATCGCACGCGTGCGCAGGCACTTGCTTTCTCACACTTGCACCACATTGCGCCAGCTTGCGCTCGGATTTTTGGCGCATGTTTCTTCCATGAATCGGCCACTGAATGTGTTGATTTAATTTATTTTCCTTTCTGGGTGAAGGAGGATTTGATTTAATTAGAGGGATGTTAATTCTGTTTTATGAGGCATGTGTTAAAAGTTATTTGTTTAACTGTATGACACGCAAATAAAAAATAATTAAAAAATAAATACAGATGAGGCCTATTGGCAAAGAATACAATTTGCATGTGCAAAGTGTGCTAGGTGGAACATAGTATCTGCAACCACTCTCAAGATGTGCATGCATGGTGCTTTAAAATAAAAAAAAGAAATGCAGCGCATCCTTTTGCTGTTGCACACTTTGCCCTCGCAAATTTGCCTGATTCACACATAAAAAGAATGTCGGGCTTAGAAGCAGGAAGTGAAAATAGTTCAAATGTACTGTCAATATTTGGGGGAAGGTGAGCTGGGAAAAATCTTAACAAAGAAACACGCGCTCTTTGCCCCTATCCCACATATGCCCTACAGCTTGTTACAGGCTGGAGCCTCTTTTAGGGTAGGTGGGTTTCTGGTTTATGTTGCTCAGCCAATGCTCCTTCTCCAGACACAACTTTTTTCAATAGTGTACAAGAAGTGGGCCTGTCTGGAGGTACACACTTTATGGCCCATTTTTGCGTCAGATACTATTGTTTTACTGCATCTGGTTGCAAAGGGCTGTTTCAGATTTCCCTGAGGGTTTCTGCAATTTGATCAGGCCATATGTTAAGCATTTATGCATCTGCAAATGGATTTAAGGCCACACGAATCCTTGGTGAATTGGGCCCAACATATTTGCTGTCATTTGGTTAGAATGGTACTACTTTTTTTGTTTAACCCGATAACATGCTGCTAGGTACCTTCCAGCTATTTTTTGCTGTTTCTTGAAGAGCCTGTCCTCAGGCAATCCACCCCCCCACCCCCCATTAGTAGTCTATCATGTCTTTGCCTTTTAGAAATGCGCCATCATGGCGCACAAGTTGTATTGGTATAAATAAAATCAACATTTCAGACTGTGAAGTGCAATCTACAAATGGGCCTTATTGCATATTGAGTGAGGCTTTTTTTTTATAGTTCTCAGTTCACAGAATCACTGCCTATGTATTCCAATGTTAGGAGCTAGAACACTTGTCATCAGCATTTGTAATCTCAGCCAACACACAATGCACGCTTTGCCATGAATAGGCACTCAGCATTTCGGGAAAAAGAACTCCCATGCGTTAATTTCCTTTTTCCCCATTGTTTACAGGCTTAATAGAAAACTCGATGGCCTCCCAGTCTGGCTTTGCGCATGCGCAGCATTACCCGTGTGCGAGGTTTAGCCTCGCCCAGTATTTTGCATGAACTGCTAATATGCAGTTTAGGCCCTGAACTCCATTCCCAAGGTGAGACAGAGCCCTCATGTGTGTACTGTGTTGTGTTCAAGCTTCGTCACCAGAGCAGTGTTCGTGTAGAAGAATGAGCAGGGACTTTGAAATAAGGGATCGGGTTTAATCCCCTCATCAGTGCTCTCATTTATGTTTTATGTTAGACGTTTTTGATCTTAAATGGCCTCAAATTAAAAACAAATTTGATTGGCTATGCGTTTCATACACATTTACAAATGGGTTAAAATACACTTTCTGTTTGTTTCTTTACATACATGTGGCCACATATTGCACATAATCGTTGGTGCCATGTGTTGTCTGAGTACAGCTATCCTTGTGGTGATTTATTTCCTGTGTTCTAGTGTAATACTGACTGGGGCACTCTGCTCATATGGGATCATGTGTTTATCTTCTGAAAAGTGTACATTAGTTGTTTTAGGTTGTGTGGCCTTTGGTCTCTTGCAAGGATCGAATTATCACCTTTTATATGTTTGATCACTGTGCACCCAGAATGTAAAGTCCAAGTTGTCCAGATAATTGATGCATTACGTTTTGATTGCTGTGCTCGCCTATGTTCAGTTAAACAATTAAACTCCAGTGGTAGTAGTACCTTGTGACTCCCCCTCCCCAATTTAAATGACTTCTCTACTCCCTGTTATCCCAGTAGGGCACACTTGCTTAAATGATTATCCAATAGATGAGAGCCAAGGACAATGGAGAGAATAATACAATCCATTAACAAGCAATCAAAAACAGCAACATTAAAAAAATGCAACCACACCAACGCATAGCAGATGGTAAAATACAACCTAGAATAAACTTAAATACAATAAAATATGAAAGAGCTGCCTTATTTCACCAGCAACCTGTTTCTATAAACAGCATGTTAGGCCACTTTCATGAAATGAGCTGTGCCAATTTTACATTTCTCATCTTCAGTATGCATGAAAGGTTCATAGCAACCCCACGTGTCCATACTTGTTTCTTAATGAGGTTAGGCCTTAGCCACTGTTTTCTTAACTTAACCAAGAATGTGCAGTCCATAAGAATCTTTTCCACACCCCAACCCACACAGGCAAACCTTTTCCAGACCCAACCACGGAGCACTTGTTCTAAGCGGTAGAACATTTAACATGGGCATTAGGAAATGTCTGTGGCAGTCTGTACCCTTAATCTTAGTTTTAACAGACAGAACCAGCCCCATTGGGTATGCAGGCATAATATTTAAGCGATGGTCATTTTATACTTCTCACCTGCAGAGTATCAAATTGCAGCTCTGCAGCTTTCACTTAAGGAGAGACCTGCGCTCGCTGTGAGTTGAATCACCCAACACCATTACGTCGCTCAGCCTCCATCCTTTCAATAGGCTGATTCTGATGTTATACCAACACTTAGGATATTTACCGACATTATGCATCGAAGCTCCCAAGTAAATCATAATATTTAGGTTTAAAGGGGCATTCAATTGGACATTCATAAAGAATTCTAAAATCCTTTGCTGAGCTTGCAGGGATGAACTAAAAAGCCCCAATTCATGTCTTAAAGCATCCCACGGGGCACTAAAAGGAAGACCCATAATCCTCCACAGACCAGAGGACATCAGTGGATCCAATCACCCACATGGAGCTGCCTTGAGACCGCTCCAGTCTCCCTTTTTGGAGAACACCAAGCCCAGGTATTTGTATTCATCCACCACCTCAATGGGGGAGTTATTCAAAATCAATTTATATGATTGTTTCCCTTCACCAAAAAAAATTTCTTAAGTTTTAAGGAGATTCATTTCTAGCCCATGCTCTCAGAAATAATCATAAGACTACTCTAGACTGCGATGCAACCCACCAGGTGTTAGATCCAAGAAAGCTCTATCATCAGCACATAATAAAGCTCTGAATTCCACACCATTTAAAAGAGGGGGATACAAACCATGATACGCTGCATGAGGGTTGAAATAAAAGTGGGGCAAGAGGACAACCTTGATTTACCCCAAAATTAATCATAAAAGCAACTGAGTATGGCAGGGCACCTGACCCTAGGTGAGGTATCCTCATGAAGAGGAATAATGAATTGGACCCTAGCTGAGGTATCCTCATAAAACAGAATAATTAATTGGAGGAGCCTGGGTGGGATCCATATCCTTCTGAGGTTGGCCCGGAAGAGAATATGACTTACCAAGTCGAAGGCCATCGTGAGGTCCAGGAAAGCCACAAAAAAGTTGGTTCTTTTCCTAGTATATTTCTCCAATATCGTACTTAGTATAAAGCACTGATTGATTGTGGAGAAACCCATATGAAAGCCCATACTAGTGCATGGTTTGTGCCATTATTATATGAGACACAAGGAGCAATATTATGAATAATGGACTGTAAAAGCATGAAAAGGTTAAACACTTAAAGGTAAACCTGGGACCCAAAGGGTTTTCTGTGCAGAGAGAGGGATTCCCTATCTTGGAGCAGGGCTGTGATCTCAGAGTTGTAAATTCTTCACATTGGGTAATGCTGGGTCAGGTTTTCTGACATGCGGCACTCAGGTGAAGGGCACACGCCCAACTGCCACTTCAGCAGTAGAGGTTCATGATCACTTTCCGTGTGATCTGGAATTTCAAACCCCTTCACCTTGTGAAAGGAAAAGCAGTAGTCTGTTAAAGATTTCCTCTGACCAGTTTTAAATGAGGAGTTTGAGGGAATATCACCCAGCATCTACCATTCAGTAGCACAAAGAGGTATTTTGCCATAAATTAGTCCATTAAACGGCCCGTCGCTGAGCGGCCACCAATAATGCCTCTCTTTGGTATTCCACATAGTTTTTCCACCCTAATTTATCTTGTTTTCTTCCCTTATTCTGACCCCACTTGGCATTAAAATCACTAATCAGTAATAAATAGTCATCCTCAATATTTAGCTGACCCATGGGAATAGAGAATTCTCCATTAAGCATACCAATTTGCTTGAATTTGGAAGGGCCATACATATCATTAACTGTTACATTTTCTACCGTAAAGGGGGGATATATGAGACGTACCAACGCCAAAAAGACTGGGTTAACTATACACCATCCAGCAGCCAAAGCAGAGTATTTCTTGCTCAACATGGTCACCAAACCTCTTCGCCATCTGCCTGTTTTAGAAGACACTGCTTTTACCATAAAATATTAAAATCAGGGAAATATCTTTCCAGACACCGCTCATCAGGCAGCCATGTATTCTGCAAACAGACAACATTGTGCACATTGAGCCACTGAATCCATTCGGCATCCATTAGCTCATTTATCTGGCCAGCCATGTTCCAAATTAAAATCCTTAAAAACGATCCATCAGTGGCCCGCTGTGGCACATGTGAGCTGTTACCCACTAATCTACTGCCAAACATTTATTGAGTGGGGGATGGGGGCAAATCGATAAACACTTTCTTTTGCTTGCTTTCAAACATCTCGAAGGGTGTGATTACTGGCACATCCAAACTACGGTGACCCACACTGCTTTGCCTAGCTCTGGTGGCAGAAAATAATGAAGGCAGCAAAGTGCCACCCATAACACCAGCCGCAAGATGATCAAGATGATCAAGATGATCAACGCTGGCTTCTATCCACAGATCATGTAGAGTCAAATATTGAAACTTGCATATGAAATTAGCACAAGACCATTTAAGACAATAGCATCTTGACAACTAAACACAAGTTGCCTAATATATGCATTATCCAAACCGAAGCATACACTGCACCCCCCGCAAAACATACAGTCCAATAACAGTTGGCAAGTAGTACAAATTCTGAATGACAGATCATCAACCTCCAGAATCTTGCACATGGCTTTTATAAAAGGCATTTTATAGGTGTTTTTGTTCCTCCCATGAGTCGGCCTTTAAAGGTGCAAATAACATTAGTTTGTCACCAGCCTTCTAGGGGATCTGTTTGCATAAAATCTCTCTGACCCCTTGCACCTGCTGAACTGCGACTGTCCTGTAGAATTAAAGGTTCAGGATTTGCTTCAATCTGGATTAACAGGCTTCCATCCATTAGGGCCGGCCCCCCAGAGCCGTCATAGAAACATCCTATTTTCTCATGTCTTTCAATAGAACTTCTGCTGGAAACAGTTTGTGTAATCTCTGGTGGAACCAATGAGAGGTCTCCTGCTAGCCGAACCATCGACATCATATCCCCTTCAGATGGGGGAGATAGATGCACTGCTGTTGTTGGCTCCTTCTGCAGAGTGGAGTACATCAAAATAAGGTTTTTGGACGAGACCTCCACTAGGAGTACTTCCGCATCTTTCACCCCGCCGACCACACCTACACCCTGTGCAATATCCATAATTCTGCAGGGGATCTTTTGCCCGTCCGAGTAGCAGCCAAAGAAGCGGTTGGGCATTTTCACCAGACATTCTATAATTTCAATGCATTCATCCACGTGAGCAAGATCTTTATTTCTAGCGGACAATTGTTCATTACTCATCTCGATCACCCCTTCTATGTTCCCGTATACAGATACATGAGAAAGTGGTAATGCAGCTTCTTATGCATATTGTTGTTGGGTAAAACTAAGGTTCTCTAGCCGCAGGCTCATCGGAAATTGTTCAAATTCGAATCAAGGAAAACCATAAAGCTATGTTTGCTGTATCAGGGATAGTACAGCCTCAAACTCCCTTCCAGAAAATATTTTAGGAATAACCCCAGCATTTGCAGGGGGGGTTTCGACCGCTTGATTCAGCAGAGAGATAGCTAGTCTCTCATTTGAATGGATCGTCAAAGACAAATTTATAACACTTAAAATATCATTGGTCACCACAGTAGTGGCCTCGGAGTGTAACCAGCCCTATAACCATGAGGACTCACACCACGGAACAAGGACATTTCTACTTCCTCCAACATCTCATTCGCCCGTGGTTCCTAGCAATTTTCAACATACGGCCGAACAATCGAGCACTACAAAGCCTCTAGTCAGATTAAATACTATTGAGGCCTGTTCCAATACCATTTGAGCAAACATCCATCTTGATTTCTTCAACCTCTAGAAGCGGGGCAGTGCAAGTTGCTGATATGCACTCTACACCCATTACAATTTGATTATCCTGTTCCGTCGACTAAAATCATTACCACCTGGAGTCAGTAGTCGCCACTGTTGATGTATCTGCGGTAGCCCCATTGTACCGTGGGTACAGGGGGGCTGAGTTGGAGACATGCAGACAGTATCTGAACTGGAATGGAGCCCTACTTGGTCGTCATGTGAGCTCAATGGCATCTTGCTCAAATTAAATGATTGCCTGCCCTGGTTCTGACTTCGTAGCACCCATATAATTGTGGATTGGGTAAATGTACTTGTTGTAAAGGAGTTTGCAGGTTGAAAAATTAGCTTTGCTTTCTTACTTATTTTAGGATTTAACAGCCCTGCGGACGTCTTGCCTAGCTTCAAGTTTGGCTTTTGCTTAGGGTTAGACACCATGTTAAAAATCATGTGCCACACACATATGCAAAATTATCAACTTCCGCACCAAAGGGGGAGCCTGCTACCTGCCTCCGTGGATACAATACATAAAACCATACAATATTCAGATCAGAAGGCAGAGAACTCACACCGGCTGCAGGGTTCACTGGGGTCCAGTTCCTCAGGTCCTGCAAAGCTTGAAACCCTGCAATCCCCCTTTATCCTCCCCACAAAGCTCAGCCACCACTCAGGAAGCAAAAAACACGCACATTAACATACACTCTAACAAGGGTTCTTAATCACCCTGAAGAGATCAGGTCTGATCAGACCAACACAGCAGCAAAAGGGCGGTGGAAAAAGGCCAATGGAAAAACACTGGAACCAAGGCCAAAACTAATTTGGTACTCCGGTACTCCGGTACCCATAGAACTAATGGTGATTAATGTCACCTGAACTCACCGCAAACAGCCCCTGGATTAGTGCCGCTGGGGAAATGCCCTGTTTTCTGCTTGTAACGCTGTGGTGGCTTCCCAACTCCACACAGCTCGAACTTCCTGTCTCCGTCTCCTCTTCCATGCTTGGCAGCCTGCACTAGAGGAGGGGACCTGTGCAACATGTTCGCAATCTGCAATGCAGCCGCCTCCGACAAATCAAGTGAAGAAGGTGCTTTTATGATGCTGGGTATATCTTTAAAGAAATGCAGAAATGGCTCTTAAGCACTGTAATGTAATTGATATGGTCTGTTATCTACTACTACACTGGAGCAAAAGCACACCTGCTGGAGAGAACAATTAAACATAAAAATCAGCAGTAACTTCAATGGAGAGTGGGGAGCGCTTGGCCCATACTATACTGTATATGAGATATCAAATATCTCGTATCATTGGAAACACTGTCATTTCCTTTCATTTTGCTTTGCTGCATAATTAGACAACTGTGTGAAATCGTACATTCTCATTCTATGGAAGATGGAGGAAGAGTTTTTACTCAGCCAAACCTCTGCTGTCCTTGAATACACTGAGATCAGTCAGTAAGCATGTATGAACTTCCTGAAATGGACTTGCGTGGCCTTCACATCTTTTTGCTTCAATTAGTCCTATCTTGTGAGTGTACAATGAGCCTTTGGGCCAGTCAAATCCCAGGACAATCTCGCATTGGGATTCTGATTCTCTCATGTTGATGCTGTGAGGAACCCTGAAGGGGTGCAGAGAGCAGGTTTCTATATGGGTGAGGACCATTGAAGAGAAGTGATCTTCACCCAGTATTTTTAAGGTGCGGAAGAAGGGGAGGTCCATGAGGAGGAGCAACATGTTGGGAGGAGCATGATGGGGAGGATGGGCCAAGGCTCTCGTATAGGCCTGGCCTGTGTCGGAGCAGGTGGTGGAGGAAGAACAAATGGCCACATCCCTCATGTTGCCAGAGGGGGCTTTTGTGGTCTATTTATAGGATCATTTGTCTACTATAGGGAACTCTTCCATCCATCAAGCTTGTCCAATATTTTCCTGTGGCACCGACTGCGCGCAGGTTCAGTCCTTTTTTGCCAGTACCACTTCAACAAGCGATTGGTGACAACATGCTAAAGGCAGTGCCACTATTTGGCCAGAACCCTTGGGGCCAGGCAATGAGACGTAAAGGCAATTACTTTGTGCATCACCTGATACCTCACAGTTGGGAGGAACTGGACTCCACTGCTATTGAGGCTTTTGTGGAAAGGCACTTGATGAAGCACCATCTCTCCCTCCCTCCTGTAGGTGTCTGTTCAGGGATGGAAGGAATGCTGCACTCTATGGGAGAGCCTGGGTACCTTTGACAAATGATGATTTTAATTGTGACAAAAGTAGGACTCATAAACTATACTGGCACAAAAGGAAATGGCATGTTGTCATCAACAAGTCAGCACCTAGTCAGGGCCTAACATGCATTACTGCTATCAGTTTCGCAAGCACATGAATGGAGAGACATCTTTATCCATGTTTCAGTGTCTTACATATGCTGGGTAACAAGTCATCATCATCATCATCATCTACGCTGGTATTACAGCTAATGTAAATGTCATTCTATTGTCTTCTGCAATGAAGTGACTGTTCATTTTAATAATGTTACATTTTCAGCATGTGGGTGACACTGTGAGGCTTTTCCTGTGGATAGAGACAATGGCCCTAGTCTTACTAAAAACTCTCTTCAATGCACCATTTGTCGGGAATAGTTTAACATATCAATAAAAACTCAGACAAGTGCTGCTGGCCAGATGGACCACTTACTGTGCTAATATATTAGTGTACATCATCCCATCCCACAGGTGTGTTGTGTCCAGTAGATAGCCATCACACATCTCTTCATCTAATGGTAGTTTGATTTTTCCTGTGATGATCCATCTGTATTCAGGATGACTGGTGTACTTAGAAGGGTGTCACACAACATCTCTCCCCCATAGGCTTTGCCCACACTGCTCAGAAAGCGTCAGTGATGTACTGCACATTTATGCAGTCACTCTTGAACTTGACGTTCCAGGTATAGTTGGCAAATTGTAGACTTGTTAATGTTCTTCCTGCTGCCTACCTTCTGACTCAAATTGATGTTTTAAGATTTTTAGCAATGCACCATTGCACATTTTCACGTGTTTCTTGCAGTTCACAGTGATGTTTGTTCTGATTCCTCCTCTCCTAACACATGCAGAAGAGCAACCAATTCTGACTTAAAACATGAGTTCATAAAGAAAGTTAGTAGGTACTCAAAGTTGTTTTTAAATCCAAGTACCCTAAAAACAATGCGCTGGGACACCGGCAGCCAATGCAAAGACCACAACACCAGCAAAATATGGGCCCTTTATGGGGAACCCGTGGCCACTCTAGCAGCCATGTTCTGAAGAAACTGAAGTTGCTGAACCAGATCTTTAGGCTGTGCCAGATATAGTGAGTTGCAGTATTCTAAACAGTTGAGTACTAAGGCAGCAACCACAGGAGGATGACGGTGAGATGGAATGAGAGGGAGCACCATCTGTAATATTTTGAGTTGAAAATTGCCCGCCTGGCAGACTGCAGCCACTTGCGCCACCATCAAATGTGAGGCGGAGACAACCACACCCAGATTCTTCACCTTGGCTGATGGAACTGGAAGGGGACCCGAAGAAGATAGCCAAAAGGAGGACACCCAGAGTGAAGGATCAGGGGTGGGGTCCCCACCACCAACACCTCTGTCTTGTCTCCATTCAACTTCAGGCAATTGTGGTTCCTTGATGCCCCCAAGGCAGCCAGGCACTGATTCAAGCACAACAACAACTCAGCCTGATCATGATCCAACCGGACCAGGATCTGAGTGTCGTCGGCATAAGAATAGCTCCTGATGCCGAAGGAGTGGATGAGACACACAAGAGGCCAGATATATATATTGAAGGGAATGGGAGACAAGGCGGAGCCCTGTAGGACATCACAGCAAAGAGCAAAAAGATCTGAAAAAAAGGAGGGAGTGAAATAGTCTGGATTCTATCGGTCAGGAATGAAGTGAGCCATGCAAGAACCTGACCCGATATTCCAACTTGGGCCAGGTGGGTGCGCAGGATGGTTTGGTCAACGGTGTCAAAAACGGCAGAAAGGTCTAGTAAGATCAGGGCACCAACCCCTATCCCGCATCCATCAGACTGACCATGTCATCGTGAACCGAAATTAAGATGCTCTCCGTACCCCGACCTGGTCTGAAAGCAGACTGGGCAGGGTTGAAGAGCCCTGTGGATACTGGGCAGGGTTGAAGAGCCCTGTGGATTCCATGAATGAGGAAAGCAAAGGAGAAACCAGTGATTCAAGAAGTTTCATGAGAAACGGCAAAAGTGAAATCGGGCGGTAGTTAGAAGGAAGCAGAGGGTCAAGCGACAGCTTCTTAAGAAGGGGAAACACGGTGGCAGGCTTAAGCTCAGATGGAATACTGCCAGACTGGCAGGATGCATTAACTGCTATCGTAATGTCATGCAGCAACTCGGCAGAAATGTCTTTCATTACCGCCAGGGGAACAGCATCTGATGGAGCCCCTGACTTAATATGCTGAATAGCAATGAGCACATTGGTCTCGGGAAAGACAGGAAAGGAAGACAACCATCTGGAGTTGCCAGGCTCATAGGAGCTTGGATTAGCACCTCAGAGGGAAGAATAGACATAGTCGATGCAATATTTGCACGTATTGTTTCAATTGTTTCCTCAAAGAAATGTGCCAATGAATCACAAAACTACTGCTTTGGACTAACAGACGGGGTCAGTGTAGCTGCAGAGGAAAGAGATCTAACCACAGAAAAGAGAGCCTTAGGGTGACAAAGCGATGACTCAATTTTCTGGGCATAGAAGGTTTTCTTAGCTAACATAATTGCAGCCAAATATGCTACAGCACAAGATGTATAGTACTGTTTGAGGCTGCGATCACATGCTCTTCGCCATTTGCATTCCGCCTGCCTGAAAACAAGGCGCACCAACCTAAGATTATCAGTAAACCAGGGTTCCGAGGGCAACCTATGGGCTGAATAAGCCGAGGAGGCACCACCCTATCTGCGGCTTCAAGCAATGTGCGAGTAAGTACAAGTAAGGTTGCTGTAGGGGCGCCAAGAAAGTTGCGATCTCATCAAAGACGTAGCCTTGTGCTGTACTTTGACCATATTAAGCAAGCAAGTTACCAAATAATGATCATAGCCTAGAACTGGCTCTGGCGGAAGAATAGTCAAAAAAGCTCCTGTGCCTCATATGCATCAAGTGGCAAAGCTAAGACCCCCAGCATGTTGAACAAGTTTATTTTGAGCAGGTTCACCATAGGGAGATACTCATTAAGGCATTTTTTCCGGTAGCTAATTGCTTGATGGTCTTCATAATTTGACATAGTATTGAAGCGCTAATATAGACTGTTCAACATGTACAAAGTAGAGTTCCAATTGTAATGTTCACAACCCATCTAAAATATAAGTATATGTTCATCATTGTTTGACAAGGCACAAAAGGGAATTTTTATTTTACATGGAAGAATCCAGCAAAATGTTATTAAAATGGTGAACTGCCCAAATCTGAGATAAAAAGCACAGCATGTCACAGGAAGGTAAATAGAAAACTAATTTAGGCAATACATTGCGTCTATTTTCCTTTACAGAACTGAGGGACAACTTGCTTCCAGGAAGCCAAGGCCCTGCAGAATGAAATAAATAATATTCATTAACAACATCCATCTGACACAGGAACTGTGCTAAAGAGCTTACATATACAAGACATAGGCTCTGCAACAGATTCCTCTCAGATCCTGACATCAGCCAGTCCCTCCAGAAGGAAATACCTGAAATGTGTCAAGACTGAAAGTGTCTTAAGTGATAGGAAGGTGCGACTGAGATCAATAAAAAACCCTGCAGCATAAGTCCTACAGTGTGGAGTTCCGGGCTCCAGAGGCAGCAGCACCGGGGTTACTGTGCCCCACTTTAGAGAACCATATTAATGGTTTTCTCCCCTTCCTCAAATTTGGGAAAGCCTTGTGTATTAGGAGGGGTGTCAGTTCCTGGTCACCTGATTGGCAGCATAAGACAACTACAGCTACCAGAATCCCTAGAGACTATTAGAGCTACTAATTGGAACCACCTGCATACCAACACAGCCTCCCTGATGAATGTTTGTGACAGGAAAGTGCTAGTAGGAGAACAAAAACAGAGCAACAGAACAGCAGAAGGGATCCAACCCTGTTAATACTTTTTCATTGTTTTGGGATTCAACCCTGTTAATACTTACCAAGTTGTCTTTGGGATCTAACCCAGTTATTTTTTATCAGGTATAATTTGACTGGGAACTGGAGTGCACACCTCGCCATCCTCTTTTTTTCTGTTTCCCACAGTGTGGAGTTCCGGGCTCCAGAGGCAGCAGCACCGGGGTTACTGTGCCCCACTTTAGAGAACCATTTTAATGGTTTTCTCCCCTCCACCAAATTTGGGAAAGATTTGTGTATTAGGAGGGGTGTCAGTTCCTGGTCACCTGATTGGCAACATGAGACAACTACAGCTACCAGAATCCCTAGAGACTATTAGAGCTACTAATTGGAACCACCTGCATAACAGCACAGCCTCCCTGATGAATGTTTGTGACAGGAAAGCGCTAGGAGGAGAACAAAAACAGAGCAACAGAACAGCAGAAGGGATCCAACCCTGTTAATACTTTTTCGTTGTTTTGGGACTCAACCCTGTTAATACTTACCAAGTTGTTTTTGGGATCTAACCCAGTTATTTTTTATCAGGTATAATTTGACTGGGAACTGGAGTGCGCGCCTCGCCATCCTCTTTTTTTAAGTTCAAAGAAGGTTTAAGATGGTGACCAAGCATTCGCAGGAGTTATAAATGCCCCAGCCCTGGACTAACAGTATGGGACACACAATGTCCTGTTACTGGGCATATGAAATAGTGATTGCCATGTAATATTGTGTAAAGTCTAGGAGAGAAGAAAATGCCTTCTGAATTTTACATTTGGATTTACTTTACTATTTGTAGCTTCTGAAAGGAAGGTTGTAGAGACTTAATTTGTGTAAATGTTCAACTTGAAAAGCCCTTTCATCTTAATGTAATTTATTTTTAATATTAGCTTAATTATGCAAACTAGGCAAATGTGGACAGTTTTGCTCAGATATGAAACACAACATTGATTTATGTAGCCTAGTGTCCTTGCTGGAGAGCTTGTTATTCCAATATGGAAATGGAATTTGTGTGTAAAAGTATCAGAGCAAAAAAGAAAAACAATTGCGGCATGCACATCCCAAATGATGCCAAGATAAGACTAGCATCTGGTAATTCACCTGAGTGAGAGCAATCTGATGAACTGATTAGTAACATGATTACATGTTTGGAATATTCTGTTTTAGGAAGTTACACATGTTTAATGAAGAAATCTCTAAGATGAAATTACATCAAATGGGGGGAACTGAGTTTTGAAGTTACTCCCATCAGTCTGCCGTCCTCATTAATATGCCCTATCAGCACAGAGGGTTTGGTTTAGTGTGGGTTTGGTTTCACTTTGGGAACACTGTCCAATCACATGCTATTATATAGTTTAGCATGTATGCTCTTACACTTTTCCCTGACATCCTGGAATGCTGCTGCTTGGTTATTATATTGTTTCTATGACAGCCTGGAATGTTGCTGCTTGAGTGCAGGGTGAAAACTCTAGAATGTGGAATGAGTGGCGAGAGAGAGAGAGAGAGAGAGAGAGAGAGAGAGAGAGAGAGAGAGAGAGAGAGAGAGAGAGAGAGAGAGAGAGAGAGAGAGAGAGAGAGAGAGAGAGAGAGAGAGAGAGAGAGAGAGAGAGAGAGAGAGAGAGAGAGAGAGAGAGAGAGAGAGAGAGAGAGAGAGAGAGAGAGAGAGAGAGAGAGAGAGAGAGAGAGAGAGAGAGAGAGAGAGAGAGAGAGAGAGAGAGAGAGAGAGAGAGAGAGAGAGAGAGAGAGAGAGAGAGAGAGAGAGAAGGGGAGGAGCAGTTTGCAGCCAGCTTATTCTCTGTTACCTTTCATCAATAAAGTTAATAGCAAGTACCTTCAATTAGAGTAATATTCATCTTTATTTCACATACATTGACCAATTAGATCTTCAAACCCACAGATTGGGGGACATCTAATTATGAGGGGATCCCACTCCCTGCCATTTGTATGTACATAGCGTTGGGGTATACAAACTGACTGTTCATTCTTAGAAGTTAGGGAATATTTCTGAAGTGTAAGAGCTAGAATTTTATATTATATAAAAAAGGTCCTGTGGTGTGTATACACCTAGTTCCCCTAAATACTTCTCTTTGTGAAGACGTCTTGATCAGAAGAAGTATTTTGGGAGTAAAAAGGACATCTGACTGTGTGCACACCTAGAAAAATAACATCATTGAAGTCATGTGTTGGGGGCACCACAAATTAGAATCCTATTAATAGTTCTGAATTGTTCAAGACAAAATTCCCCTGAATTAGATGTCTCCCAATTAAAACATCCAGCACCACTGAGGGCTTTTTGTTGAGCAGTGGCAACTAGTGGTGCACCTGCAATTGGTGCATGCTTTGGTGTGACAGGCCAGTTTAAAATGTAAAATGTTCTTCTGTGAACCAGTAATCATTTATTTCACAGGCTGACAATTGCAGAGTAAGCATGGACTTATGAGGTGCAGGGCATGGCCAAAGCAGGGGTCATGCATTGTTTTTCATTGTTTTGCCATGTCATGAGGCAGGAGGGGACATTTGCTATGATGACCTTATTGTTTTCCTCAATTAAGTTCAAATGCAAATTACAAGATCCTTAGCCACTGATCCCGACGTTTTCCCATATGTAAACACTGCAGTTGCTTCCACCCTGAAATTCCTGCATACACAACCTTTCCTGTTGTAAGATTGCATATACCTGCTGCCCCCTTACATTTTTCTGGAACACCTCTTGTGTCTGGTAGAGGAAAGAAAGTCCACCCAGTGTGATGTGATGGCTATGTAATCAATGTGCTGACCAATTCTCCACATAACCATGATGAAGTGTATTTTTGGGCAAATGGACTGCAATAGTCCAATCCAATATGCCATCACTGCCTTGACAAAGACCTTGTGTCGAAACATGTGTTGGCTGAACAATATTTTCTTCAAAGTGTATTTAATTGAAACCAGAACTGTGCTGAAAGACAATACGACTCACATATCTATAATATCCTGTTAAGACAAGCGTGACCAACTAAAATAAATGAGCTTTAGCCTGTATACTTGTCTGGGGCTGGGAGTAGAGTCCCAAGGTTCTAGTTTCGCTGCACGCCCCAACAACTGTCTTTAAGGACTATAGTGCACTGATAGGTGTTCATACTCACTTATCAGTCTCTGGAATTCCCTAGTACCTGCCACACTGTAGCCATAAGCTCATTGTACAATACCAGTTCCACTTTGTGGAAGAAAACAGTGGGAGTCAGGAACTTCTGAACACTAATCTGCTTTTCCCATAAGCCGCTGTAGGGAAAGAGGTCTATTGGCAACTTTAAAGCCATGTTAGAAACGAGCAGGCACTGTTTGTCTCGTGACTTGTGTTGCTTTTTTTCATGCTCAAACAATTCCCTTGGACTGGTCTGACTCAATGGGGGATCACTGGATTGCAATGATTAGGTTATAGGGGTAGGGCTTGGATTCTGAACCAATGGCAAAGCTACAGTATTTTCTGGTGTCATGTTGTCGAGAGCAGGTGGTATGCTACACCAACTATCATTTCACTTCTTCCCATGCCTTTCCATAGTATCGCAGCATATGGGAAAACATTGATGTGGTCCCAAAGTTGGTAATTTCTCAGAACACCACTTTTGGTCAGAGTGTGCAAGTGTGCAGATGTAGTAGCTGTTTATTCTGATTGAACTACTACCACATGGTGGTGGCAGTGATGTTGGTGGTCATCTTGATGCCATGTAATGATTTTATGTACTTTTTTTTTATTAGTTGATTTAGCTGAATTAATCAGCTTTACAAAACAGTAAAAAAACAATACATTTATACAATAAAACATTTCTTAAAACAATTTAAAAAAGGCAAAGCACAAAGAAATCAAACTTTTGGAATAACCAGAGAGTGATCCAAACTTCATCTAATCTTCATCTAATCCTATTCATAACTGTTACAAAAAATAAACACAATGTTTCAGCCTAATTTGACAAAAATTACGTCCAAAAATCTCTTGATAGCAATAAACTCTGACATCCGAATTGTTGAAAAGAACACGTCCCATTTTTCCTTCAAATCAAGAGTTTGATATTGACAGTGTTTAAGTAAGAAGAATTCTCGTTTTTTCGATGCCCCCGGACAAACCATGATCAAGTGCCACAATGATTCTCTTTTTTGTTTGTTTCTACATAGTCGACAAAAATCTAGTGATTTATGAAGAACCTTTCGCTTGACTAATACTTCTCCTGTGTTCCACAGATTGAATCAAAAGCGTAATATTGCAGAAAGGAAAACTGGGTTCGGATATCGGAGCAAATATTGCTCACATTCTCCGTACTTTTTCCTCGCAAATGTATTATCTCTAAACACTTTATACACGGAGCCTGTTTCTCGAGTTTGGATCCAATCATATAGATACCATTTTTTTTTGTTGCTCTATCTGGATTTTCCAGAAGGGTTTGCAAGGTTATGCCCGCCGCTAACAAGGTGGCAAACACAGAATTACACCACTTCGTTGAAAATGGATGCTTTGATTTCAAAATGCACCCTGCAAGCACCTATAACAAATTGTCAGATTTCTCTGCTAGCATGCATTTTCTAAACAGAGCACACTGGCGCCACTGAAACCTAACAGATAGTGATAACAATCCAGTTTCATGCCGAATAAGTGGCATTGGCGTACACTGTGGGAGGTTTAAACACCCCCCCCCCTCCAAAATTTACCTTTCAATCTCTCTAAAGTGGATCTCTTCATTGTTCGCCAAGTTTCTAGGCCATACAAAAGGACGGGCACAGTCTTTTGATTGTAATAAGTAATTATCGGTTTTATGGAAAATTTGCCATATTTAAACAAAATGATTTTTGATTGAGATATTGCTGTTATTACTCTTTGGTTCAGTAGCGCCAGATGAGCTTGGTTGAACTGCTGGTTGTCAATTTGCATCCCAAGATAAGAATATTGATGAACTACTTCTAGCTCCACCCCTTGCAATAATCATCTGAATTTGTTCGACTTCTTTTTTCGAACATTACATATCATAATTTTTGTTTTCTTGATATTAATCGTTAGCTGGTTATGTGAGATGTAATCTGCCAATGCATGCAATGATTTTTGTAGGCCACTAGGGGTTTATGATATCAAAATCAAATCATCGGCTTATAATAATGCCAGCACCTTCACTCTACCCAAAGCAGGAGGGTCAAAAGTCAGATTTTGAAAGATCTCTGGGATGTCATGAATAAAGAAGTTGAACAGGGCAGATGCAAGAATGCATCCCTGTCTCAACCCCTTGTTAGTGGAAACAGAAGATGATAACAGTCCCTCCACATTCAATCTCACTTGCAGAGAAGTTTCAGTGTGTAATTTATTTATTATGTCAATGATGGTAACTGGGCACTGGGCTCTTTGCAATTTCTGGATCAGGAGCTCAAGTGACACTGAATCAAAGGCTGCATGAAAGTCAATATAAGCAAAATACAGAGGTTGATTGTCAATAAGGGCATGATGTTGAATTGCATACAATGTCATCACTTGTTCCCATCCCTCGTACAAAGCCTGTTTGGCTCGGGTCTCTCTTGTGATGTTTTGCCGTCCATAGACTGAATTGTCGCAAAATGCAGCGGGAGAAGATTTTTCCTATGACAGCAAGCAGTGATATGGGCCTATAATTTTGAGGCATGGTACGTTCCCATGTTTGTAAATTGGAATTACCACTGCTTTCCGCCACAACAGAGGGATTACTTTTCTTTCAACAATGTTAAGAAAGATAGTATGTAAAATCATTGCCCATTCATGCAAATGGGCTTTCAAGATGGCATTGGTCAGTCCATCTGGACCTGGAGCTCGTGAAGCAGAGGATTTTTTTATGTACTCCTCAATGTCTTCTTTTTCGATGTTTAGCTGCCACTTGTCACATTTGATTATTGGTGGTGTTTGGATTGACCATTGCGACAGATTATCTAGCTCATTGAAATGTGTGGGCCATTGTTCTTCAGTGACCCCCATTGATTTGAGCTGTCAGTTGTTTCTTTCCCAGCAAATTATTCAACAGTGACCACATGTCAGCTGAGTTTTTCGAGTTCCAGGTTCTCAACATGGTCTCGGCATCCCGCTGATATTTAATGGCTCTTCTTGCACAAGTACAATTTCTATACCGACATTTGATTGAACAAAGGGCAGCATTTCTGTCTTCTTTGGGTATGTTTTCAATGCATTCTTTTCACGCCACATTTTGGCCTTTCTCTCCCTTTGCTCTTGGTCAAAGCAATGGGTTTTTGGTCTTTTGCTAGTGTTCGGTCCGTTACTGCATTTAAAGGCCAGTAAGGCACTTGTGTAGAGAGAATCCTTAAAGTTTTCTACATTCTGCCTCAGCAGTTTGCCCAAGTGGGCTAATTTATCCTCATTCCAGCGAAACCTCGTTTTGTTGTTATTTATTTCCAGATTGTGGCAGTAATGTTCTCTTCGAGGAACTACGAACTTTGTTTTCCAAGACCATGACAATGCTAAATCATGGTCACTGAAGAGTTGCTTAACCACCTCAAAGCAATCAATTCGGTTGAATAGCAATCTGTCAGTATATATAAAATCAATGGTGCTTTTCATAGAACCTCTTGACCATGTTGGCTGAGGTGGCCAATCACCCTCGACCGCTCCCTTGATCTTTTTTAATTCTCGTTCTTCCATTAAATCCATCCATTTGATCAACTCTGTTTTTTTTTGTTCTCGCTTGTCCAGACAATGTAGATTTAGATCTCCTACCAAAATAGTACTTGTGACTTCTGTGAACACGGCAATTAGGTCAAGAGTGTCTGTTATTCCTTTCAAAAACATATTGTCACTAATAGCCGATGGATTTCGATAAATATTTATCAAAGCGATAACCTGATCCATGAACGAAATCCTGACTAGTTGTGTGAAGTTGTTAACTGACGCCCATCAGTCCCGAAGTAGGTCTACCCTTAGAGGCCAACAATGCTGGTACCAATAAGCGATCATAGTCATTCCAAACGGGCGGGTTCATCAACCAAGTTTCTTGGAACACCAATATATCAAAATCTCTCAGATGTTTTGCTAATGAACTCGTTAACATGAGAATGACCTCTGGTGTTCCAACTAGCAAGGCTGATGGCAGCTGCCTCTTTGCGCTCTTTCCCCCTATTGCTCTGAAGTTATGTATGGTGTGCAAGGCAATGTGACCCTGCGGAGGCCTGGCAGGCCCCATACTAATGTATTTGTTTATTAAGGTTTTAGTGTGGTCAGAGGTCTTAGAAGTCACTTGCTCTTGTGTGATGAAGAAACCTAGATCAAACAACTCCTCTTTGGCCTCCCGGATCGTCTGCGCCACCAGTCCTGAAGGAATCCAAAGTCTAACCATCTCTGGTTGATAGAAGTTTGGAAATTCAACCTGTGCCACATCAACTGTGGTGAGGTAAGTAAGCAAGGAAGTATCTATGAAAATATTTAGAATGTTTGCCCGGCACAACGTATATTGCTTGAAGGGTGCTGGTTGGCACTTGATGATGAATGTATAGTAATCTGTTTTAGGTCTTGGGTTAGCTCCATTTTGACTTCTATTTCTGTCAATGATTGTATAAGGTAGGTCTTGTACTCTCGTGTGCTGGGATTTTAACAACACTGTTGAGCAAGTGTCCCCTTGACCTTGTTGCGTTGGGATGGATACACTCTGACTCTGCTGGCATCTACATTCCAAGAGTTTTACCGGAGACAAGCTTTTCGAATCGTTTGGAATAACTACAGATCCTCTTTGGTTTCCATCAATGCATTTGATGAGCTGCAGACTCTGCTGGCTGTGATTCGTTTTCTGCCAACATCGTCACTTTGGTTTGCGCATCTTTTGTATTTGTCGGTACTCTTTCCTCCCCAGTTATACCTTTCTGACTATGGGTTCGTTCTTTGGTTATTTCTTCTACCAGTTCGTCCAACGGTTGATGAGATGGAACAAACTCGACTGCCTTATTGGAACCTTCCAATGCCTTGTTGTACTTTCGCATTAGTTTATATTTGTTTACGATTGGAGAACTCGCATTCTGTTGTCGCGTCGCCCATAGTTTCTTGATAAACTGTCTAGCAGATGAATTGGCAACTACGTCTATATTTTTGATATTTTTTTACTTCTTCACTTCTTTTATTTTGGATACACTTAAAGTTTTTTGGGAATATGTCTTAAGAGCTTTATTATTTCCATTCTTTGGTTGAAACATGTCATAAATTTTCTGATTAGTGCCACATGTTCTGATATTCGCTGGCTCTTGATTCACCCTTGAGTCCACATTTCAATCAGAGGCACTAGGAGATCGAATCACTTTCTTGAATATTGGTAACACTGGTATGGGTACTTTGTTAATGTCACCAGGGGTCACCTGTGGCACAGGGATGATGTTGTTAAGTAGCTGCCGTTCTTTCGATTCAACTTGCGACATATTTGCTGTTAAAGATTTTTCTTTTTTGATCCATTCAGCTAGATGGATGATTTGAGACGCCTGTTACGAAATGTTGTGATCAAGCATTTCAAATAAACGCCCTAAACTAACTAGAGCCATATTGATTGCAGCTAGTGTAATTTCTAATAGTGGATGTTGAGAAATAGGCTCTTGCACCTGTGGCATAGGAATAGGCCGTCTTGGGGTTGGAACAACAAACGAGACAGAAGCACAAGTAGAAGGTGATTCGGGCTCGTAATGCACACGTGAGGAGCTTAATAAATTATCTTCGCGTAGCCTGTTTGAAAAGCTAGCATGTAGTGAAAGATCAGATAGAGAAGTTTGAACCAGGTCAAGTATAGGCACCACACTGGTCGTCATTGGTGTAGAGAAGTTGTTACTCTCGTCCAACACGTACGACTCGGAAACTGATATATGGGAGGCATCGCAAGGGCGACTTTTAAATTTGGCCCCTGCAGCTCTAGAGAGTGTGTGATTGCCCTGCGCGCTCGCGTTAAGCAGACGTTGCACATGATACAAATTGTTTATTGTCTCCATCTCACCACATGACTTAAATCCACCATGGTCTGTGAGTGGCTTGACTAATACCCTGGTTTCTCTCCCCCCCTCTCCCATCCCAACTCTTTCGGCTCCTGCATTCGAACTACGAGTAACACAGTAGTCCCGGATGTCATTCCTAAATGAATCTTTTTTGTCTGCCGGAGTCAGGATAATGTTTTTTTGGGAAACTTTCCTTTGAGTGTGAGCAGTAGGGCCCACCGCCATGTTGGGGACAGTTATCGTATCTGGCATGTTGGTTTTTAAAGTGTACTCGATATGACGCATACAGTTCCCAGTTGTCTTAATTTCACCAACTAAGAATTACGCAAATGGTGTAAAACACTAAAACAATCTCACAATGCACAGATATCAATTAGAGCTAAGACAAATTCAAAATGCACATCAACAGACACTGTCAGAAAAAGAAAACCGAAGAGTATTTTCTTGTGCGTACACAAGGACTCGTCTGGTAAGGTCACTACTATCAAGACACCAACCTAATAGGAGGTATCCACTTTGCTTCTGCTTTGAGCTAAATTGCCCTGGAGACCGGGGCCCACGCCACCCTCGACACCCGTGGACAGCCATAGACAGCCCTTAACAACAGCGCTTCACAAAACGCGCGTCCGCATAAAGCGCAAGATTTCCAGGTTCAATGGATTGTGGGTGGAGAGGTTGGGACCAACAAAACACATAGAAAGTTCCACTTTAGTCCTTTCTTGCCTTCTCCTTGCTGTAGAAAGAGAGAGGTCAGTGTCAGTGTTCAGTCACAAAACCAAATGACGTCAATCTTATACACTGTAGCAGTCGTACCCCGTCAGCCGTGGCACGTTCACAGGCAATCACTGGAATCACAGGATACGGTACTCCGAGCAGCAGCGAGACCAGCTGAAGACCGCCCTTAACAACAGCACTTCACAAAAATGCACGCGCATTAAAGCGCAAGATTTCCAGGTTAAATGGATTGTGGGTGGAGAGGGCGGGACCAACAAAACACATAGAAAGTTCCACTTTAGTCCTTTCTTGCCTTTTCCTTTCTGTAGAAAGCGAGAGGTCAGTGTCAGTGTACAGTCACAAAACCAAATGACGTCAATCTTATACTCTGTAGCAGTCGTACCCCTTCAGCCGTGGCAAGTTCCCAGGCAATCACTGGAATCACAGGATACGGTACTCCGAGCAGCAGCGAGACCAGCCGTGGACAGCCCTTAACAACAGTGCTTCACAAAAAGCATACTTTCAAATCATTTACAGGAAAACTGTTTCTTGAGAAGCCTATATACATGTGGGGGGAGAGCATCAAACGCTACCACAGCCCCTGCATCTTTGGTGACCTTATGCTGCTCCTCTCTTGCTCCTCTATATCACTGTTTCAAGAAGCAATGCATGTTCCTGATTGGCTCTAATGGATCATAATCTTATCTTGATCATCATCCATGTCTTCATCATCATAGTTATTTCCTGACTTATCAGTGGTTGGGCCGGTGCTATAAGAGCCCAGGACATTTCAAACTCCCCTTGCTGTTCAATTACATAGTGTGTTGTTCTTCCCTGATCTTCAGTACATAAGATTTGCATACTTACACTTCTGCCCCTGAGATAGTAGGTGGAACAGAATGAGAAAGCTCATCTGTCATTCTCAAAGGATGTTCATTGTTGTGGAACAAAACCACTGCATGTACTTGCAGTGGTCCATGTACACCTGAATGAAAGTTGACAAGGGTTTAAACTGTAAATCGAACCATACCCTTAATTTACCACATGCAATTTTAGCATGGCAGGAGAACACAGCATGTGCTGCTTCTGATGGGAAAGTACCATGATTAGTGCATCTCCGAAAGCCTCTGGCTCGTGTGGTTGCTCCAGACATGTCCAAATGTGCCTTTCACTCACTGATTGATATGCCAACTACCTGAATTTTTAATCATGTGAGTCTCACAAAAGCTGCCCCTAGGTATTCACTGATTCTCATGTTCCTTCTCGCAAGTGTAACCCAATGAGAAATATCCTGTTCTTGCACTTCATGAGACAGACACTGATTGGTATTGCCCGCCTACCTGAATCTTGGCTACTTTCTCCTAAAAAAGAAAGTGAGTCTAATTGTCTCATAAGCTGCTCTTACTATTTTCCAGCTCCATCTGTACCTCTCCCAGGTGTCACTAAACAGCATATGTTTCAATCATCTCACAAAACCCATGTCACTGTGAATCGTGCACAAGTTGTCCTCAGGGATGCTCTTCTCCCCCTTCTCCTCCTCCAAGTGTCACCTGATGGCAGGTGTCTCATTCGCTGATTCCAAGAGATGAACACTGACTGGCATCTCCAGGCTCTCTGAATTTCAGCTATATTTTCCCACAAGAATAATGCAAACTTTAATTGACATAAGCTTACCTCAGGAATTCTTTGTTTAATGTGTTCAGATCATGAGACAGACACTGGCTGGTATGTCCTGCCAATGTGACTCTCTCCTACTTTCCCCCGATGAAAATCAGTGCCCAGTTGCCTCAGGGTTAGGTGCGCTCTACAAATGCCTAAATAAATAAATGCGCCTCCTGCAATCTGCCCTCAGGGATTCTCTGCCCCTCCCACAACTGTCATCTGGTAGCATGTATCTTGTTTGCTCACTTCAAGAGGTTGAAAATCTTATTTGCTCCGACTTCCTGAAATCTCAGCAACTTTCTTCCACAAAAGTCAAATGAGTGTGTGTCTCACACAAGCTTCCTTCAGAGAATCCCTGCTTCTCATCACAGGTTTCATATGTTGGGATGAGTCTTGTTCACTAACATCAAGAGATGGGCAACTGTATGCCGTTTTACTGGATCGCTGCTACTTTCTATTCAAAATCATGCAATCCTGAGTGTCAACATGCTGCAAGATTTTGGATTTTGGTTTCATTTTGTCTCCCTATGTGAGAGAGGGTATGCCCAAACGTGGGTCCCTTGCTCACTGCACCATAGGGAACCAAGCTGCAACTCACTGAGGAGGCCAAACAAGGCTGGGGTTGCTTGTGTTTCTGTGCAGAGGGGACCTGGCCTAGCAGTTGGGGCAAGGCTTCTTCCATTGGTGGCAGTACCTAACTGATTTACATATGGCTGGACCCCTTTTGCAATGGCGCAGATGGGCTAAAAAAGGGTGGTGTGGAAGGTTGCCAAGAGCAATGCCAGTGGTTCAGATTAATTCAAAACCTTCCACCCATCACTGTTTTGGTGAGAGAGGGTATGCCAAGACGTGGGTCCCTTGTTCGCTGCGCCATAGGGAACCAAGCTGCACCTCACTGAGGAGGCCCAACAAGGCTGAAACAAGTCTGGGGTTGCTTGGGTTGCTTTTGTTGCCGTGCAGACGGAACCAGGCCTAGCAGTTCCAACTGATTTGCATATGACTGGACCCCTTTTGCACAGTGTTAGGGAGAATTCTCCAGAATGGCTAATTTCCCTTACCTACTGAGTCCCTCAGCAGCTTTGCTGGATTTCTAGGATTTAAACTCTTCACCAGTAAGAGTGTGAACCTTTTTTCCCACTCTTACATGTTTTGGCTATGTGTTGTACATGTTGTGCTCATGGACTATGGAGTCTCACCTACTCCATAGGCATCATCTTTTTACTGTGTGTTACACAGCTCCTTTAGTGCAGTGAATCAGGGTTGTCTTTTAGACTTCCCACTTTAAACTCAATTTTCTGGGATGACTACTGTCTCCCAGAATATGTAAAGGTGCCCTTGGCTTTACTTGTCTTTTTAAGTGTACAGACCAGTACAAACTATCTTCCATAGAGTACTGGAAGGGTTATATTTCGTTCCCCTTTCTCTAAGATTTGGCTGGTGGCAGTGGTATCTACCATTTTTATTTTACAGCGAGCTATGAAAATAGCCCTGGTACTGTTAGAGGCTATGGTGGTAGCCTCGAACTTTAATCCGCTGGACCCCTTTTCATTTTCTTTGGTTCCAGTTGGGTTTATTCACCATTTCTTTTTGTAAAGGTCTTTCTCATGTTTTACTATGCGTGCAAAACCAGGTTTGGTTCCTTTGTTTGCCATCCTTTGGCGGGCTTCTACACAGAAGCCCTCCTTAGGTACCTGAGTGTCTGGGTGGACAGGATGTGAGGGAGGGGTTTGAGGTCCCCTGCACAGGGTCTCCTTGGAGACCCAAGTCGCACTCTAGTTTGATTGGCTAGGTGGCTGTCCTGCCAGGACAGTCACCCTGCTGTGTGGTTGACAGCCAGGCTGTGTGAATGGAGGAAAACTGCTTAAAAGCAGGTCTCTGGGACTTGGAAGGCAGAGTGGCCACTGGAACGAGAGAACCAACGAGGAGCTGAAGAAAGACGATTGCTGCAACCACTGGACATCCCGGTGAAGCTCTGCTGCAGGTCCGAATCACCTGAAACTCCGACGACAGTGAAGATCTGCAAGGAGTCTTCTCCTCTTGAGCCTGGTGGGACCAACCAGTTCACAAAACCTCTGGACCTCCTCTTCAGCCTGGTCAAATTTGCTGTGCTACAGGAAACCGGATAGCCAGTGAGAGAGAGTCCATTTGTGCTTTTAAGGAGCGCACCTTTTATACAATGCTTTGCTCTGCTGCTGGCTTCTTCCCTGGGCAGCGCAGGACCCTCCAGTCTTCCTCCTTCTTGTCAGTCCGACAGTCACTTCAGGAACCGTGAGCCTGAAGGAACTGCCAGGAACTACCGCCTCAGTAACAGCATTCTTCTTCATATAAGGTACTGTTCAAATCCGGTCGTTCGTTCCGTCCGACCGCGGTTAAAGTGTTTTAAATCTTTCACCTCTCTGAAGGCTTGTCCTTCTCTACTCTTTTGAATAACTTTTCCTCTGACCAACTTCGTTTTGAAGTCTTGGCAAAGATCTAACCGCAAACTACTCTGAACTGTGTGATCATCTGCAAAGACTCTGAACCATTAACATTGGCCCAGGCCTATTGATTTCAATCCTAGGTGTAGTAAGCCTTTTCTATATTGTCCTGCCTATCACTTGTTGGTGTTGTTGATTTTTGATAACCTTGTCCTTTCCCTCCCTTTTTAAATTGCTGGAGTGCCATTTTGCTCACACTTCATTTTGAGCTTAGCTTGTCCAGAATTGATTGGGGTGGTGTAGTGTATTAATATTGTGATTTTCTGCTGCTTTATATTAGTGAACTGTTTTATAACTGATGATGTAAATAAATATATTCTTCCACTCAGAAACCTCGAATCAGTGTTTGCTTGAACCATAGTCATTGCTGTCCTTTGTGTAACTTCTGATACTGTTCACTTTACTCTTGAGATATGTCTGGCTGCTCAGCCATCGCTACCACTTTACTGTGTAGTACAGGCTTGTACCAAAGGTGAATTTGTACTTGCACTTGTAGTCTTAATTGTGTGTGGTGTTCCCAAAGGGTACTGCATATGATTCTGCCTAACACAATGGCACAGACAGGCTAAAAAACCCTGGTATGGAATGTTGCTCACAGCAATTCCAGTGGTTAAAACCTTCTACTCATCACATTTTGGTTTCAGCAAGATGTACTCCTCTGTGTGCTCATGGTGGCAGGTGTCTCTTGATGGCACTTGTCTTGTTTGATCGCTTCAATATATATGCAGACTAGCATCTCCCTCCTCCCTTAATCTCTGCTCTTTTTTCCCAAAAATGCATGCAAGAATATGTTTTACATAAGCTACATTCACAGATTCTCTGTCCCTCCTATTATTTTTCACAAGTGTCACCCCTTCAGAATGTGTCACATTTGCTCACTTCAAGAGATGGACACTGACTGGAATCTCTGCTTCTTTCTCCCACAGGAAATCACATTAACATGATTCTCATACAAGATGCACTACTGAGGGATTACCTGCTCCTCGTCCCGAGTGTCAGCCAATGGCACGAGTCTCATTCTCTTACTTCAAGTAATGATCAGAGATTGGTATCTCTTGCCACCCTGACTCTCTGCACAATTTTACAAAATAAGTTATGCAAGCATGAGCCTCACATAAACTCCCTTCAGGGATTATCTGCTCCTTCTGCTCCTGGTCCCAAGTATCACCTGATTGCATATGTTTTTTTGAACATTTCACATATAGATACTGGCTGGCCTCTCCTAGCATCCTGAATCTCTGTTACTTTATCAGACAAAAGTCATGCCAGCCTGAGTCTTGCTCCACTCTGGATTTCTGTGCTCCTCTTGCTTCTCCTCCCAAGTCTCACATAGTGGCATATTTCTCATTTCCCCTCAACATCATGCTACCATGAGTTTGACACATGTTTCCATTAGGGATTCTCTGCTCCTCCAAAGAGTCATGTGATCTCTCAGAAATTCACTCTCCCTGACATGATATGGCATTTATAACGCACCTATACACAAGTGTTTGAAGGCGCGAGCTGGACTCATCAGGAAGCACTTGCTTTGTTGACCTACTATAATTCAGTAAATGTGCCTCACCACAAAAAGTACTGCAAATCTCACTCTCTGAGACCACAATCATTCACTTTCTTCCCTCTCAACTGTTATATTTTCTCTCCAGTTTAATAACCATTGTATTATGTTCCTGAACCTGCCTCCAACCCATCCTCCTGCCTCTCTGAAAGCTGCGCAAATCTGAAAATCAGTGACAATAACATGTGTTCCTTAATAGCCTAGGACATCTTGGTTAACCTTCTTTAGGTGATTCAATGCTCTACTGAAAATGTTTGTACAGTTCTAGCAGAAAGCTCTGGGTTATGAATTGTGTACGGCAAAGTAAGCAGTCATACCGACCAAGGCCTATTTCACAGGTACACTGTTATTTTCACCCATAATTATATTTGATTAGATTTTTACTTTTTCCTACCTAAAGCAGTATGTGCAAAACACATTACAATAGGTTGCCTTCTTTGTGTTTAGGCAAATTCCCACAATATGTAAAATTAATTAAATGTACCCTGACAATGTCGAAACAAGGTTTCAATTCATGGCAAATATCACATCACAGGTCACCCATGGTTACAAATATCCGAGTGTATTAATGGGCGTTGGACTATAACATTAGGGTGACTTTTCATAAAATGTTATGTGCAGTGTTGATATACAGTACAGAACTGCATGTACTTGCCTTTCATCTCTGATCATTGACAACAAGGAGGAGAAGTGGGTTGTATATACAATACACTGCATTTAGACATGTGAGGACTTCACAGACACATTCTTCACTAACAAACCATCTATCAAGCTTGAATGTTTCATCTGGATGGATTTTGGAAAGTGATGGCACCTGTTTAGTAGGTTGCAGCCCAAACATCCAATGAAAGTCCATGGGCCTCATTACGAGGCTGGCGTTAGCCGTGCCTGTAATACAGGCTTGGCTGCCGCCGGTATAAAAAAAATGTTCTGGCGCCCATAAATGGGTAATTACCGGGTCATTACGGCCTTGGCCATTCCTGGGCGCTGGACAAAATTCTTCCCCATTCCCATTTGAGCCCCATAAGGCTCAATGGGAATGGGGAGGTTGGATGCCCCGGCACCGGTGCATCCGACATGCTGTGCTTGCGGGTGCCTATCATTCCGCCAGGTCAGGCATGGCAGAATGAAAGGCACCGCGAGCACAACTCAGAGTTTGCCGGTCCAGATACAATGATACCGGCATGCTTACTGGTACCGTTGTATCCGGACCGGCAAGCTCGTAATGAGGCCCCATGTCTGTGGGCATTATCAAGTATAGCCAAGCACCCATTGCCATCTTTGAAGGGATAATGCGGACAGCCATCTTTAAGGAGAACATTGTCTGTCAGGCGCTGGTGCAGCATATGAAAAATGGCTATGGCCAAATCAACTGGAAACTCAGAGAGAGTCAGGGACAATGTTGAGTCAGGACTCTACCAGAGTTACTGCACCTAATCGTAATCAAAAGATTCTCGGTTCAACACAGTGGTTATTTGGAGCATGTGCAGAAGCCCAAGAACAGGGCGTTCCTGTTAGATGGCTTCAAAATGCTTTGCGTTGAGGTAGATTTGAAAAACGGGTGTTGCGGTGCAGCTAATTGCAGTGGTCATTTCAGTGGTGAATAGGGCTATGATTGACATGTGAGCCTCTTTTGCCATGGCCTTCATGACTGTACTGTACCTTCCCACCGTCAGTCTGTGACTTCAGCAGGAACACTGCTGTAGTGTAATTGAAGCTGTAAACTTTTTGTTTTTATCACATACTATGACAACAAATTAAGAGAAAATACAAATAATGATGAAAAGTCTTCATTCAGCAGTAATGCACATATCATTGTTTCCAGACATTGAACGTCCCATTCTCCTTCCTGTGAAAGTCAAGCCCTCTCAACACCTTACTTATGTAAGACAGATGTCTATATGGATTTGAATGGCTGCATCACAAGGGAAAATAGTAGTGACATTTTCCAAACTGAGGATTCATCTGAGAAAAGATAGCGGTATAGTACATGAACAGTAGACATTCAGGCTTGAACAACAGTTTATGCAATGCACAAGAATGGACCTTCCCCCAAAGAGACAATTCACTAGGGATGGATTTCATAATAAAAACAATATATATAAATAATCGTCTGGGGTGGATGGAATGGTAATTGCCTTCTTGGTTGCAACATGGCGCACCCTCCTTTTTCACAATACTATCGTCTGCACTTAGGTCACAGTACGATACTGCATTTGTCACCACCCTTACTGCTCTGCCAAAAACAGAAAGAAAACATATTTGCTGAACAATGGCAGCTATCTTGGAATTGAGGTTTCATCCACTGTTTCTACAGCAGATACAAAAGTAGTTACAATAGCCATTAATAATTTGATGACACTATGTACATTTAAAACTATGTTTATATTGTGTTCAGGGATAAAACATTCTTATTTGTGTTAAGAAGCAAATTCCCCCTCATAATTAAAAGGTGGACATACAGGAGTACCTCAGTTTGTCATGTTTTTGTTCTAGGTATGCTGATCTGTATGTGGTTTCAGGGCCCATCACATTGTGGGCTCAGCCCATGTAATGATATTACTGAAAACCTTTAATAAAACATAATTTAAAAGAAAGCAATTCCCCATGTTCTGTATTGCAGTAAAAATATCTTAGAAAAGGCTATGGTTTATATATTGTTGGTTCAACTGTGAGTGCAGATTGCTTACCAATCCAGAATATTTGTTTTTCGATTTGTTTGGGCCTCATCACGAGTTAGGCTGTATTCCCGGCTGTAATACCGCTGACTGTAATAGCCCTAGCACCGACCGGCCCGGTGGTATTACCACCGGATCACGGGTTGGGCCTTAACAGTAAACCCCCATTCCTGGTTGGGTCCATTGGATCCAATCGGGAATTTTCTGTGCTAATACTGCAAGCTAATACAGCTGCTGTAATACAGCCGAAAACATGGATTTTCACCTCCAGAAAAAAGCTGTAGGTAAAACAGCCAATTTAGCGCCCAACTCGCGATAAGGCCAGCCCTTAATTGTGGTGGTAATACCGTTACCACCGCATTTAAGGGCTACAGCCCAGCTTGTGATGAGGCCTTATTCTGTTATCTGCTAATGAACACAGCAGTGCAGGATTTAGAATAGAAATGTAGTGTCCATTGTTTTCTTTTCTGATAGCTTTAATGACTGCCATCTTGATAATGGTCACAACGTGCTGCTTCCATCGCCGGTTAAGTGCACCAAAGACTCCAACTCAGTGTTGCCCCTCAGAGTTATTGTGCTTCTTTTCTCTCTTGCGCACCTCAGTGCCTTCTTTCGGTTTGTTTCAGCCTGTTCATGGGCCTCTCTCTCTTTCTCCTTCCTCCCCTGTGCCCACCTTCCTCCCCTCCCACCTTCCTTCTGATTGGACCTGCACCCCTCTTAGGTCTCACTCCCAGGGCAGCCCCTCTGCCTGTGGCAGCCCACTCCTGCAAAGGACCCCAAGGCTAAGGACCACTCGCACAGTAGCTGCTCCAGTTGGTGTTGGCCGGCGTCAGTCAGGGAAGCAGGAAGCCTGCAGCCGTCAACATGCCACAACCAATCAGGAAATTCGAATCTGGGTGTCTTGCATTATTGTTGTGTTTAAACTTGCTTGCATTTTTCCCTCCTTTAGGACGTCAAATCTGGGTGTCTTGCATTACTATTTTGTTTAGAAATTGCTAGCATTTTTCCTTGGTGGTAACTGAGGTACTGTTAACTCTGTCTCACTAGGCGCCCCACTCCCTAGACCCCCTCCCTGCTGGAAGTACAATGTACCGTTGAGTGTACCATCTGCCCCTCCTATGTGTCCCCGGCTATTCTACCCCCCTTGTGCATCATGTTCTGACCTGCGCTGACCTGTGTGCCCCTCCTCTTTCATTTGCTCCCTCCTCCTACTACTTCCCCTCACATCCCTTATGGTGTTTTCAGCCCCCCCCATCTTCTCTGTTTCTCTATCTCCTATCCTTCTCTTCCCACTAAGACTGGTAGGAAGAAGCTTAAGAAGGACACACTGGTCTCCAACCCAGGCCTTCCCATTGTTGACGCCTATGTCACTGTTTCCTCCAGAGAGACTCTCACCAACATTGTCTTTGTCATTCCTTCACCTGATTTATGGACCCTTCATATGGTGGCTCTTCGCTCCCTTACTTCTACTCACCCATTAATGGTGGCACATGATGGGAGGTCCGCTTATCCGCCTTCCATTCCTCCAGAGTCATTATTAATGTCTATCTCAATGGTACCATACTGGTACAGGGGCCTCAGCCCATCCTGCTACTATTTGATAAGCACCTCCCTCTTCTCATCAACTTTCTTCCTTCTGCCATTCTGGCTACCTATTCTCTGGCTCCTTGTCCACCTTCTTTCACCATCCTTCCACCATCTTGGCTCCTTTTCCATCTACCTCCTTGTCTCCATTACCAACTTCCTCTCTCCTGGCACTCTTGCCACTCCCTGCCTTCACCTCTCTGGATCCCTTGCCATTTGCATCTCTCCTGGCTACCTTGCCACCCTCTGCCACCACCTTTCTGGCTCCCTTTCCAGCTGCATCTCTCCCGACTTCTTTGTCACCCTCTGCCCCCACCTTTCTGGCTTCCTTTCCAGCTGTCTCTCTCCTGCCTACCCTGCCACCCTTGGCTGCCACCTCCCCGGCCCCTCTGGCTTCTTGGCCTCCACATCTCTCGACCTCTCAGACTCCTCTGCAACTTCCACTGTGACCCCTTTTCCCTGTACCCCTCCCCAGAAGTCTTTCAAAAGTTGCAACCTGTTCCACCTTACTAATCTCAACTCTCACTCCGCTGTCAACCACTCTGACATCTGCCAACTCCTTGAACTTCTGGATCTAGATGTTCTCGCTCTTACTGAGACATGGTTCAAGGCCAGCTCTGTCACAAGTTTTGACACACTCCTCCCTGTGTGCTACAAGATCTCCTCTGAGCCCAGGCCCAACAGGCCCGGTGTCGCAGTGGCCCTTATCTTTCCTGAGTGGATTTGTGACTCTGTCATCCCCACTCAAACCTGCTCCTCCTTTGAATGCTTGGGCCACCCTCTTCCTCTGTGAATGGGCTGACCTAATTTCTTCTCTCCTTTTCTCTACCCATCTTCTCCTTCTTGGGGATCTCAACATCCACCTGGACTCTCCTGACTCCTCAGTACTTTTCCGCAACCTCTGTGACTCTCTCTTCCTTTCCATTCTACCCTCTGGTCTGACACACACTGCTGGAAAAACCTTGAATGCTCTCATCAATTCAGACATCCCCCTCTCTAACCCACTCACTACTCCGCTCTTCTGGACTGACAACTTCCTTCTCTCTTTTCACTTGACGCCTCCTGTCACCTTGGCAAGGGCCCACCCAACACTGACAACTTCCTTCGCCGTCATTTGACCCATGAAGCGAGTGTCAGTGGCAACCGTTGCCTCCACTTACTCTCCTCCACCTAATACTGCAGCTGACTCCCATCCTGACACAGCCCTTTCCAACCATCCCCTTTCTATCTCTAACACTCTTGACATCCTTGCCCCTGTGATGAGGATTCGCATGAAGCCTGTAGGGTGTCCTGACCCACGTTTAAGCTACCCTGCTACAACATTTGGTGCTGTGGGCTTAGGAAATTCAAGATGGCGGAAAACCCACATGTGCGCCGAAATCCAGGAAAGCTGCGCAGTTGTGCGCACACCAAAATGGTTACCTAACTTGCCACCCACCAGGGTAAAGAAAGGTCTTTGTTAACAAAATCCACTTTTACTGATGTCAAAAAGTTGCTGAAATCGTGACTCATTGGACCACTTTAAAGATTCAACCCTTTTTGTGGGGTTCCACATAACCATCTTACTGTAAGGAGCCCCATCAAAACAATGTTAAGCAAGGACTTACTACCATGTAAGAACCATTCCTGTTTAGAATGCATTAATCCAAGAAAATCCCAAAAATGGGTGCAGTACCAGTACTCACCACTATCCAAAAGCCGGCGTTTTAAAACCCACTGTGTGTTTTTCTGAAGGCAAGCAAAATGCCTATTTCAAACCTGGCAACATGTGCAAAATATTCACTGAACACCAGCAGACATTTGGCAGAATGGAGTTTTGTGTGCCTACAAAATCTGGGAAATGAAGAGCCCAAAAACAATGCTTATAACAAAAATGCTATGGAGTCAGCAGCTTAAGCCTAACTGCAACTGGATTTAAAACCACCAAAATCGAAAAATGTTAAATTAAATGAGTGACCTAAGTTTGGTGTCACATGTCTTTGTAACTGTTGACATGTCATAGTTTTGCACTTAGAATCAGCATTCTAGCTGCATGTGTAAAATTACAAGTTATTTTAAAAGCAACAAAAAGTTAGCTGAAGGTCTGGCTTAAGGAACTTGATTTTGCCTAGCAACGGATCCCATCAGGAGTGAAACTTGAGTCACAACTATGTTCCCAGGCCAACCTTCCTTTTGCTGCCCACACAAAGGATATGCCATCTATCTGATAATTGAATTATCTGTGCTCTGCCAGAGAGTGAACAAAGCCCTCTCCACTCAGGCAAAGGTTTTTATTACAGACGTCGTAAAAAGTGGCTTCCTCCTGGAGAAGCTGGGAGGGGCACTGCCTGTGAGAAGCAAGCTGGCTTGGCAGAAACTGGAAAGACTGGTTTCTGTACCATGTGACCTGAAAAGACACACCCCTGCAGCAAGGATATGGTTTTATAAAAAGGGGGATAATTCATAGTGCGGACATGTGAAAATTTTATAAATGATACCATAATTCTTGTGATTTTTCTGCCCACAGTTTAAGACGTGGTAGGAACCGGTGGTATGTTCAGGGGGGTTTTAGCGGAAAAGTGGATATTACTCTAAATGTGTGCATGTTAAAAATCTGAAACTTCATCAGTTAATGTCCCTACCCCCTGCACACATGTATGTAAAGTTGGGTCCATGTCGGAAATTGAAAAAGCAGTTAAAAAGTCAATTATGTACACTCTTTGAATGCAAGCTCCGAGAATGAGCAGATTTGGACATAGACATGGCTAAATTCAGCCACACCATGTATATGTAATTTCAAACAACTGTGTAACTCTGAAGTATGGATTTTGATCATATATATATTTGGGTGCACAGATGATAAGGGAGGTTGTTTCAAGAGATCATAAAATGACATCAATCTGACTCACAGTTCAGTTTGCCAATCAAGCGGAGGAATGGAAGCCTGACCAATGACGAATGAGAGGGGCAAGTCTAGTGATGCAACACACACACCCATTCTCAAGAAACAGATAAAAGCAGAGAGTCAGGACACATAGAGACATTCAATTTCATCTGCCGCTGGAAGCCCTGCCGGAAAAATCCATACTTACCTCCATCAAACTCCAGAAAGCCAAACTAGAGACTTCAATCTATCCAGAGCAGAGACCAGACCAGAGAGAAAGCAGTGCTGGGCCTAGCAGAGACCAGACCAGAGAGAAAGCAGTGCTGTGCCTAGCAGAGACCAGACCAGAGAGAAAGCAGTGCTGTGCCTAGCCGAGACCAGACCAGGCGCTGTGAGCAGAATCCGGAAAGACCTGACCAGACTGAAGATCGTGACCAAGTCGCTTTCCTGTTCAAAATCTCTTGTGAGTACTTAGCAAAACTCAGAACACATCTCTTAGTTCAAATTCATCTAATTCAATCTATTTAACCTAAGTAGAACTGCCTCCTATCTGTCACCTGTAATTTCTAGTAAAATTTGTCATTTTGAAAAAGTGTGCGTTTAAAATTTACAAAACCAAAAACGACCTTTACTAAATTACTCATATCTCCGCAACCGTTTGGGCTAGAGACTTGCAATAACTTTCATTTGGAAGCTGAGATCCCAGGCTTTCCTAGGACCCCAAAACGGTAGAGATAGTCCTTGCGGTTCCTTTGTAATAGCGCTCGGCGCATCCGCGAATTTTGCCGCGATTTGCAATTTCTTCACATGTTAAAAAACTGCTGCTGCCTGATTTCATTTGCCAGAAATTCGTTTAACCTGCTAACTATCCCGGCATCATTGCTAGTGTGAGCCTGGACTAATATTAACTAGATACCACTCATCCTGAACCTCTAAAAGGGAATTAAGAGCGTTTCCAGCATATTTCTCATTCATTGCTAGCACCTATCAAAGCATTTGCCTGTGTTTTCAAACTTCTGTTTAAACTTGCTGGATTGAACTGAATTACAGTTGATTGCATTTCTGAGAACTGTGTGTTTTCCTTCCATTTCCTTGCCTTGCATCAAGGGGGGGAGGGGAGTAGCCAGAGAAAAGTGATTACATTGTTTGGTTGAAATCATATTGCGTATTTTCTGTACTGCATTCATTGAATATTGCATCCACCTGAGCCTACATAAAGCATCCTCTACCACATTATACTTTTGTTCCTATTTACCAGTGTGCTACCTTATCCATTTCATGTCAACTCATTAGTGATTAAAGAAGTGTGCTAGTGCCAGATTCTCCGTTGTTAATATTTACCATATCAGATTAAGTGTGATATTCAATTATTAATTTATTAAAAAGTGTGATATATATTTTAATTTATCAAATAAACCTTTTAAACTTGCAAAACAGAATTACTTCTTGGCTCAGTGGGGTCAGGGGGATTCCAAGAGAGGGGTGTTATACAAGGGTAGTCATCCAGAACGCATGAACTGGACCTAAAGATATATCAATAAGGGTTTTCATTCAGTATTCTAGACTAGGCGTTAACTTGGCTGTAGTGCTGAATTGAATCCTCTTACAAAGTGGGGGCTCGAGCCGAGACGTTGGGTTAGATTTACCACTTGTGCAGCTTAATACAGTGTGCTAACTGACGGGATACATACATCCGGTCGGATCACCACGCTGCATTACGCTGTGAAGCATTCCTCAAAAGGGACACCCCAAGAAAAGTTCTGTTCTGCAAAAATAAAATACAAACTTCTGTAAGTCAGGACAGAGACCAATCTCTAGAATGACGACCTTAGTAGACATGAAAATAGCCAGAGAGCACCTCTTGCATAAGCTATTTGTGAGAGGTGAATGGACCGAACAGGGCCAGGATGTGTGGTTGCAGGCCATCACACAACAGGTCACTGAAACAGGGTCAGATATATATAGAGATCAGGGTCCCTTACATGTGGCCCTGAGTGAACTATATATGGCTCCTAAAGCCAAAGAGGAACACAATAAGTTTGCCAGGATAGCAGCATACCTGTACCTATATATGGGAGACATGCAGGATAGATGTGCTGAAAGCCAAAATCTGGCAAATAGGCAACAGATGGCATTACAGAAGGCCCAATCTGATCTGGACTCTTCTGAGCAGAGGCTGCAGAGGAGCCAGGAGGCAGAAAATGATAGTAGGCAATATATCATTAAAATAAAAGAGGATATGGGCATCCTACAACAGGAAAAGACAGACCAGGATACCCGATTTCTGGCCCTGCAGAAGGAGCACCAAGACAGTTTGGACTCCTTACTGCAGAACCAGAAAAAGCTGGAGCAACAGATCAATTTCAACAGGGCATGCACAGAGCAGGTAGCCACCCTGCAAATCCAACTAGACAGAGAGAAAGAGGAGAGCAATAAACTGATCCTGAAAGACCTGGATACCCAGGCAGAGTTTGATCAGGAGCGCCAGAAAGCTGGTGCCTTCCAAAGGCAAAGGGACGACCTGGCGGCACAAATGCAGGCTCTTAGTCAGGAAAGAGACGCCTTAGGCCAGGAAGTCTGCCATTTAAAAAGGAAAATGGAAGAAAATCACCTGGCCCACCAGGGACTGGGTGACCTCCAAAAAGAAAACCAGAACTTGCTAGAGCACACCAGGAGGGTGGAGGATGCTCTAGCAAGAAAGGAGCAGGCCAATAGGGACACAGCTCAGGAGGTAACCCTCCTGCAGCAAAGACTGGCCCAGTTCTCCAGGACCAACCAGGAAGCACAGAGGGAAAATGAGGCCCTCTGTCAACACAATGATAGGCTCCAACAGCAGGTAGCGATGCAGGAGAGACTGATAGAGTCGAGTAAGGCCTTAACTGAGGAACTGAAGGCACAAATGCAGGCTCTTGCATTGCAACAGGGAGCAGGGGCGGATAGAGATGAGGTTCGCTGGGAAATGGAAACTCCGGAGCATAACCTCAGGAGCCCTAGTACCAGAGGCCCTCATACCTCTCAGTCCCTGGACTCTGCCACCCCCATGTCCCCTGGCGCACATGAGCACAGGGCCACAGGGATGGCAGATTACTATCCAGCCAGAAGCATGGGGCTCATAGGCCAGTACCATCCAGGAATGGAGGGGTGGGCATCCGGGTATGGGCACCCAAGTTCAATACAGTTCAGTGGGGAACCCCAGGAGAGTAGGCCCATTAAGGGCATCCTGAAAACCTCTGCCCAGTTAGGTCAGTGGAGGGGGTACCCATCAAATCCTGACAGCAAGGAGGAATCTGAAGACTCCTCTGAACTGCGCAGGACACAGGAGACCAGGTCCCCACATTCTGCCAGCCATTCCCAGGCTCGCAGAATCCGGGAAAACCTGGAAGAACAGACGGGAACCTCTGGGAGCAGTGCCTCTGAGTCCGACGAAGAATGGACAAGGGTTACCCGAACCAAAAAGGCCAATAAGGCAAAAAGGGCCTTGCTCAAGGACCCCTTAAAGCAGATTAAGGCGATCAGGAGCGTCATCACGCCTTACCATAAGAACGCTAAGTATTCTGTTTGGGAGCACTTAGAGTTGTTTGAACAAATGATGGAGACTTTCCATTTGAAGGACAGCCAAAGCTGCATTCAATATGTAAAGTGGACCTTCTCCCCGGAATACTCCAGTTTCTTTGCGGGGCTGGAGGACCAAAATCATTTAAGATGGTCCACCTATAAGGCGGCCATCCTGAAACATTTTTCTGTTCACAGAAATCCTCAAGAGGCGCGCAAGGCAGCCTACAATTTGCAATGTGGGGAGGATCAGGCCCCACAAGAATTTGTGCAGGAGTTAAAGCGTGCTTTTGCACAGACCACAAGAAGGGTGCGCACAGACAGTCGAGAATTCGTTAATACATTTTTTCATGCCTTGCCCAAATACATCATGACCCAGCTCGTGAGGGATTTTCACGAGAAAAGATCTTTAGACTGGGTCATTGAACAGGCTACCCGCATCTATGAGGTGCAGAAGCCCATAGAAAATAAAAGCAATGCCCAGAAAAACCCCAAAGCCAACAGCACCCCTGCTGCTGCCAAGGTGGCAGAGGTAAAGGTCAACCCCGTTTTGGATTTGGAGATGGGGGGACCTAAAAACCTACCTGCACCTAATAATGCTAGGCCCAGAAGGTCCTCGGGTCAGTTACAGACAGGGAGCCAAGGAGGCAGCCCCACAAATGGGGTCCCTCGCTCTCCTGATTATGTAAGTCCCCGTTACAAGGGAAATCGACCCATCCTGGGTTATGTGTGGACTCCTCCAGCCCAAGGGGGGGGATCCAGACAAGCACCTAACCCAGGGAACTTCCCTCCAAACTTCCCACAGGAGGGCAGAAATTTACCAAACCCTGGGCAGAACTTTTTCCCCAGATATCCACCCGATTTTCAGCCCCAAAACCATCCATCCTTCTTTCCCCAATTCCCTGAGCCCAGACCACTGAATCCGGGAGAGGGGAGGCCAAGGGTGGAGGGGTACCCAAATCTTCCCAACCAGGGGTATTACCAGAGGAGGGACAGCTACCCTTCCCGGGATCAGCCCAGGGGAGAAAACAGGGCCCCGTATCAGCCTGAGCGGGTTTCCCAGTTAGAGCGCCAGGTTCAAAACATGGCGCGGGATCTGGGTCACATACTGAGGGCTCAGCAGAACCCTCAGATGGGCGTGCCGGCGCAGAACGCACCCAACTCTGGACCTGGTGCTCCAGAACAATGACGGGGGCAGCACCCCGATAACTCACCGGTTCCCAGGGAGGAGGCACAAGGGGAAGGGGGGTGTAAAGCCTTGGAGGAAGCTTCCTTCCTCACTTGTAAACAGCCCCTGGAAACCCAGGAACCGGAAACAAAATCTCTTGCCCCTGAAAGTCTGCCTCCTAAGGAGCAGAGGGGGGGTAGGAGAAACAAAAGACCCAAACAGACTCAGTTTGAGGAGGAGGTACAGATCTTCCAATTTGAGGGAGAGGGATCCTCAGAGGATCCTGGGAAAAGGATCTTCTCCTTCAGAGAGGGGGGAACTCCTCCCAAAGAAAAATGGGTCCCTAGGGATGCAAATCCAGACTGGGGAGATGTGGAGACTGAGCTACCGCCGCCCACCATCTCATCCCAGAACCAACAGCAAGAAAATCCCCTGGTTCAAACCCATCCTGGGGACTGCCTCCAAAAAGGGGGGGGCAGCCCAGAACCGGAACCAGGGGAACCCACAATGGCTCTGATCTCCAGTTGCCAACTTTTTCTTTCAGATTCCCAAGACTCTCCACAGAATTCTGCCCAAATCTCTTCGCTATCGATGTCCAAAACCAGAAAATTAGCCCACCAGTTGTCCAAAAATGTACATTATCTGTGCCCCCTTGAGGAGAAGGAGGGAAGATATTATGCCCCGGTACAAGTACAGGGGCAGGGTACAATCTCAGCACTGGTGGACACTGGATCTCAAGCTACCCTTCTGTCCAGAAGGGCCTTTGACGAACTGAATGCAGGAAGGGGAGAGAATTACCAAATTCCTCTCACCTCTCTTCCTGGACAACTGCAGAACTTTGACGGGAAGGAAATTCCCGTCGAGGGGACGGCAGACTTGGACATTAAGATCGGGCGACATAAGTTGAAACACCCGGTCATAGTTGTGACCCCAGAGGGCACCCCTTGTTTACTAGGGAATGACCTCCTGAGAAGGTTGTCACCCCTAATAGATTGCGTAAACAAGGTCCTCTGGACTCAGACTAGCCGACCCATAAAATTAAAACAGAGTGTCAACCATGTTAGTTTAAACGGCACATGCCACATGGTTGAACAAAAATCTGACCAAGTAGAATTTCACTTCCAGAACAACCAAATTCCAGACGTGACGGTAATAGCAGTAGGACAACAGACTGGTGATGGGGGGTCCTCTCTATTTCTGAAAATCAACCTTCCTTCCAGTCTAAAGTGGTATTCCACGCTGGAAGGAAACACTCTGAAATTCTATACTAATCCACAATCAGAAACCCCCACTCCTATAGTCCAGAAAGATGTGAAATCAGCTCAAAGCCTGGCTGATATTCAGCAAATTGGAGAGCAGTTGTTCATCCCTGTTCAGTTAAATGATGGGAAGGACTCTGTTCTCGCTCGAGTGTGTGTGAACAACGGTAAGAGCTTCATCAGCGAAGCCATGTTCCGCCAACTCCCAAAAGATCCAGCCATTCCCACCTTCAAACTGATAGACAAATGGGAAATGGACCTGGAAGCACCTGACTCCAAACATCTCCTGCCAAGCAGGTGTATGCTCAAAATCTCCATTGGCAACAAGAGCATAGTCCATAATTGTTGGGTCGTGCGAGACGTCACTGCCGCCTTTTACTTAGGCAGTGACATTCTCAATCGCTTTGCCATTAGTTTGGACCTAATAAACTTCAAAGCTTGGTCCCGATTAGCGGATAATCCCATGGGCTTTGATGATCCAGAAAAAGCATTTAGGTCAGCTCAATTGCTACCTTATGCAGTTGAAATTCAGGTTAAAGAGGAAGTCACCATCCCAGAAAGGACCCGACAATTCTCCCTGGAAGTGAAAGTTAAAAGGGGACAAGAGTTGAAAAACCCTGATGCTTACATACATCTAAATGCTTCTCTCCAACAGCAAGGGTTGGGGGTAAACCCGACTCCATTAGTCAACATAGAACATGACCCCATTCTAATAGAGGTGGATAACAGCGACTTAAAGAGTATTACTCTAGCCGCAGGCACCATTATTGGAATGGCGGTTGATGACCGACATTTCTCCATTGATCTTGTAAATGAACTGTTAGGACCCATCCCCAAGGACTGTTTTGACAGTGACAGTGATGACAACGCAACACCAGACAGGATTTTTACCCGGCATGGGGGGAACTTCCTGGTGTACACTTCCTGCCCCTATGGTAAGGAAGATGTGACCTGTGACTTCAGGAGGGATGAGGTGATTTTCCAGGTCCATGAGGGCTGCCTTTCCCACCTGAAGCCTCCGGTCCAAATCAGCACTCTGACCAGGGACTTCTCCACCCAGCTGGAGGAGGCCGCGGAGATAGCCAAACCAGAAGTCTTTCCAGGCTTCAGGCAGATGGTGGAAGAGAGAGTCAACCTAGCTGATGCCTGTGTGACTCTGGAACAAAAGCAAAAGTTGAAACAAGTTTTCTTGGATTTCCAAGATCTCTTTGCGGTAGACTCATATGACTGTGGTCGCACCGACATCCACACCACAACAATCCCCACGGACCCTGGCATGACTCCAGTGTTTGTGAAGCAATATCGCTTGCCTCTCGCATCAATGGAGTCCCTTACTGAAATAATTAAGAACCTTGAGTCCCGGGGAATAATCCGTCCAGTCCACAGCACCTTCAATAATCCGGTGCTGGGAATATTGAAGCCAAACGGCCAGTGGAGACTCTGCGCTGACCTCAGGGAGCTCAACAAACGGGTCCACACTTCCCGATGGCCTCTTCCCTACATTGACCAAGGGCTGGCCCAGATTCAGGGGTCACAGGTATTCACTGCAATAGACCTGACCAATGGATACTGGACCGTGCCTGTCAGTAGGGAGGACCAATACAAGCTGGCTTTTACCTTTGGGGGCCAGCAGTACACATGGACCCGGACTCCCTTCGGATACCTTAACTCCGGTAATGAGTTCAATATTTTCCTACATAAGGCCATGCCCGACCTGGGTGCGAGGGGTAACCTGGCTTATGTAGATGATGTCCTCATCAAAAGTTCATCTGTGGAGGAACACATAGCAGAGATCCGTTATGTTCTGACACAGTTGAGGGCCGCCGGAGCAAAACTTTCCTTTCAGAAAGCACAGTGGTGTAGAACCCGTGTTAATTTCTTGGGGCATGAGATTACTCCTCAGGGTCTCTGTCCCCAGGAAAAGAAAGTGGAAGCACTTCAGAAACTGAAAGACCCCACAACTCTGCGGGAACTAAGGAGCCTCCTTGGACTGACTAATTACAGCAGAAAGTTCATTGAGGGCTACGCAGAGATCACCAGACCCCTGATTCATCTCCTGAAGGGGGGGGTCAAGTGGGAATGGGGTCCAGAACAAGCCGAGGCAGTAAAACAACTCAAAAGAAGCCTCTCACAAGCGCCTTGCCTAGCTTACCCTGTCAGAAACAAGGAGTTCTTCCTGGAGACGGGGTTCTCTAATACGTGCTTGATGGCAGTATTATATCAAAAGCATGACAAGGTCAATAAAGTAATCTCCTATGCGAGCAAAACTTTATCCTCTGTGGAGGAAAAATTCAACGATTGTGAGAAGGCACTCCTGGCAACGGTGTGGGCATTGAAGAATTACTGCCCGTTTATCCAGGGGGAACACATCATAGTGGAGACTCCACACCAGCCTCTGCAATATCTCCAAAGTGACAGAATCCGGGCCGGAAATGTGAGTAATTCCCGAATTACTTCCTGGATTCTGTCAATGCAAGGCTTTCCTGTGGAGGTCAGATATGGCCAAAACAAGAAGAGTCCCCTCGCGCAAGGTCTGGCTGACTTGCATGATTGTGCCAGAGAAAACTGTCTCGAGGACGAAAGTCTAAAAATAAAGGACAACATGGAGGCATACCTTAATTCCCCCCACAAAGTCTTTGAAGAAGACAAGTGTGAGGGAATGCCCACTGTGTATGTGGATGGATGCTCTTACCATGTCGACAACAACGGGGAGAAAGAACTGGTGGCCGGCGTAGGGAATGCATGGGTGAATGAGTCCCCAGAACCCTCCGCTGGATACAAAATTGGTCCCCGAAGTAGTCAGGTGGCAGAATTGATGGCTGTGCATCAGGCCATCCTCACTGCTGTCCAGCATCAACTCCACGAACTGGTCATAATCACAGATTCGGATTATGTACGGAACGGGTTCGTGGAGCACCTGGTTAATTGGAAGACCAGAGGCATGGTATGTGCTAACAACAAACCCTTGAAACATGGGATGTTGATCCAAAACATTGATGATCTGGTCACCTCGAATGGGATGACCATCTATTGGAAGAAGATCAAGGGTCATTCCAAAGTAGAGGGACCAGACAAAACTGGAAATGACTTAGCTGATCAGCTGGCCAAAACCGGGGCCATCCAAGGGGATCTAATTGAGATTGAGTCCCTGTTGGGGGAAATCCAGGTCACTGCCATCACTAGGTCCCAGACAAATGCTCACAACGACCTCTCAATTGCACAATGGAGTAAGGAGACCCCTGATGCTGATTTGATTACTGCTCAGAAGGGGGATCCAATAATTGGTAAATTTTACCAGCACCTTGAGGACCCTGAGAACTTTCCCCTGACGGATACCGATTACATTGGGAAAGAGGACCTAAGAGTGTTGATGAAATGTCCCAAAATGTTCCGGATCCAAGACGGTTTGTTGGTAAGGAAATCCAAAGCTGGCCACGATCAGTGGGTGGTTCCTACCTCATTCCGAAGCCTGATGTTAAGTCACGCCCATGATGCGGCCACTGCCGGTCATAGGGGGTTTCACACAACATTGGAAATCTTAAGAGAGGTTGCATACTGGCCACACATGGGGCAGGACCTCGACCAGTACCTGAAGGGTTGCCTTGTGTGTGCACAATTTCAGCCATCATCCCTCACACACCGGGCGCCTTTACAAAAGAGGGGAATGACACTGCCATGGTCAGATTTACAAATCGACTTTGTAGGCCCTGTGATTCGCTCGGCTAGGGGGAATAAGTACATGTTGACCGTGACATGCTTGTTTACCAAGTGGGTGGAATGTCTCCCAGCCCCAAATTGCAAGGCAGAAACTGCAGCGGCCTTGATGATTAACCACATCTTTTCCCGTTTTGGTCTACCTCAAAGGATTGAGTCAGACAGAGGTAGCCACTTCACCAGTGAAGTAATGACAAAGATGTGGGAGATACTGGGGGTCAAGAGAAAGCTGCATATTGCTTATAGACCAGCTTCTTCTGGGGCAGTAGAGAGATATAACCGGACAATTGTGAGCATATTAAAGAAGTTTGTGGCAGATTCTGGGCCAAGTTGGGATATCCGATTACCTCTGGTCCTAATGGCTATCAGATCTACCCCTTCATCTGCAACCAAAATGTCACCATTTGAGTTGATGACTGGGCGCAAGATGGTGCTTCCTCAGCATTTGCTCTATAGGACCCAAGAGCAGACACTGATAAATGCCTCCACTACTCATGAGTATGTAGAGAATTTAAGGAAACACCTCCAACATGCTTTTGCTTATGCTCAGCGGAATCTAGAAAGATCGACTGATAGCATGAAGACCCCTTATGACCTGAAAACTTCCAGGAAGGAATATCAGGTGGGAGACCGGGTCTATCTATACAACTTCCAAAGGAACCAGGCCAAGCAGCGCAAATTTTTGCCTACATGGAAGGGACCCTTTGAGATCGTCGATAAGATCTCCCCTGTGGCCTACAAGATCCGCATCCCCAAAGGTGGTTCGGCAGAGGGGGAAGACAAATGGGTCCACATAAACCAGTTGAAATGTTGCCATCCCAGGCACACTCTGCAACAACTGGAGGAATCCTCTGGAATCCTAGCGGGTACTGTATCAGACTAATTCAGTTCCAATCATAAAACCTACCACATCTAGTCTCTAAAATATTGTGATTTACATGAAACTGTCTCTAGTGATGCTGTTTTTTTTTTTCAAAATAAGAATGTAATATTTCGTTACGATGAAATGCATATGCTGCCCCACTATTTCAACAGTGGTGGAAAAAAAAATCGTCTATGAGTAGATATTGCCGCTCTTCCTTTATCATCCTAGGAGAGATGAAACCATGAAGGATGACCAAGAAGGACGATCCGGAGACCGGGAGCAAAGACACAACGGGCCCGGGGTACCGCCCAATCTTCCCATCAGGACCGGCGAGGAGAACTGATCGATCTGACCGGATGGAGAAGAAGATGCTGAACTGTGCCATCTACAGAAGAGGAAGAAGATTATGCGGACAGACCGGTGCGTGGGTCAAAACCCTTGGGCACGCGACTCCCCATCGACCCAAACTCAAAGTGCAGTCACGTGGGGGGGCTTGTAGGGTGTCCTGACCCACGTTTAAGCTACCCTGCTACAACATTTGGTGCTGTGGGCTTAGGAAATTCAAGATGGCGGAAAACCCACATGTGCGCCGAAATCCAGGAAAGCTGCGCAGTTGTGCGCACACCAAAATGGTTACCTAACTTGCCACCCACCAGGGTAAAGAAAGGTCTTTGTTAACAAAATCCACTTTTACTGATGTCAAAAAGTTGCTGAAATCGTGACTCATTGGACCACTTTAAAGATTCAACCCTTTTTGTGGGGTTCCACATAACCATCTTACTGTAAGGAGCCCCATCAAAACAATGTTAAGCAAGGATTTACTACCATGTAAGAACCATTCCTGTTTAGAATGCATTAATCCAAGAAAATCCCAAAAATGGGTGCAGTACCAGTACTCACCACTATCCAAAAGCCGGCGTTTTAAAACCCACTGTGTGTTTTTCTGAAGGCAAGCAAAATGCCTATTTCAAACCTTGCAACATGTGCAAAATATTCACTGAACACCAGCAGACATTTGGCAGAATGGAGTTTTGTGTGCCTACAAAATCTGGGAAATGAAGAGCCCAAAAACAATGCTTATAACAAAAATGCTATGGAGTCAGCAGCTTAAGCCTAACTGCAACTGGATTTAAAACCACCAAAATCGAAAATGTTAAATTAAATGAGTGACCTATGTTTGGTGTCACATGCCTTTGTAACTGTTGAAATGTCATAGTTTTGCACTTAGAATCAGCATTCTAGCTGCATGTGTAAAATTACAAGTTATTTTAAAAGCAACAAAAAGTTAGCTGAAGGTCTGGCTTAAGGAACTTGATTTTGCCTAGCAACGGATCCCATCAGGAGTGAAACTTGAGTCACAACTATGTTCCCAGGCCAACCTTCCTTTTGCTGCCCACACAAAGGATATGCCATCTATCTGATAATTGAATTATCTGTGCTCTGCCAGAGAGTGAACAAAGCCCTCTCCACTCAGGCAAAGGTTTTTATTACAGACGTCGTAAAAAGTGGCTTCCTCCTGGAGAAGCTGGGAGGGGCACTGCCTGTGAGAAGCAAGCTGGCTTGGCAGAAACTGGAAAGACTGGTTTCTGTACCATGTGACCTGAAAAGACACACCCCTGCAGCAAGGATATGGTTTTATAAAAAGGGGGATAATTCATAGTGCGGACATGTGAAAATTTTATAAATGATACCATAATTCTTGTGATTTTTCTGCCCACAGTTTAAGACGTGGTAGGAACCGGTGGTATGTTCAGGGGGGTTTTAGCGGAAAAGTGGATATTACTCTAAATGTGTGCATGTTAAAAATCTGAAACTTCATCAGTTAATGTCCCTACCCCCTGCACACATGTATGTAAAGTTGGGTCCATGTCGGAAATTGAAAAAGCAGTTAAAAAGTCAATTATGTACACTCTTTGAATGCAAGCTCCGAGAATGAGCAGATTTGGACATAGACATGGCTAAATTCAGCCACACCATGTATATGTAATTTCAAACAACTGTGTAACTCTGAAGTATGGATTTTGATCATATATATATTTGGGTGCACAGATGATAAGGGAGGTTGTTTCAAGAGATCATAAAATGACATCAATCTGACTCACAGTTCAGTTTGCCAATCAAGCGGAGGAATGGAAGCCTGACCAATGACGAATGAGAGGGGCAAGTCTAGTGATGCAACACACACACCCATTCTCAAGAAACAGATAAAAGCAGAGAGTCAGGACACATAGAGACATTCAATTTCATCTGCCGCTGGAAGCCCTGCCGGAAAAATCCATACTTACCTCCATCAAACTCCAGAAAGCCAAACTAGAGACTTCAATCTATCCAGAGCAGAGACCAGACCAGAGAGAAAGCAGTGCTGGGCCTAGCAGAGACCAGACCAGAGAGAAAGCAGTGCTGTGCCTAGCAGAGACCAGACCAGAGAGAAAGCAGTGCTGTGCCTAGCCGAGACCAGACCAGGCGCTGTGAGCAGAATCCGGAAAGACCTGACCAGACTGAAGATCGTGACCAAGTCGCTTTCCTGTTCAAAATCTCTTGTGAGTACTTAGCAAAACTCAGAACACATCTCTTAGTTCAAATTCATCTAATTCAATCTATTTAACCTAAGTAGAACTGCCTCCTATCTGTCACCTGTCATTTCTAGTAAAATTTGTCATTTTGAAAAAGTGTGCGTTTAAAATTTACAAAACCAAAAACGACCTTTACTAAATTACTCATATCTCCGCAACCGTTTGGGCTAGAGACTTGCAATAACTTTCATTTGGAAGCTGAGATCCCAGGCTTTCCTAGGACCCCAAAACGGTAGAGATAGTCCTTGCGGTTCCTTTGTAATAGCGCTCGGCGCATCCGCGAATTTTGCCGCGATTTGCAATTTCTTCACATGTAAAAAAACTGCTGCTGCCTGATTTCATTTGCCAGAAATTCGTTTAACCTGCTAACTATCCCGGCATCATTGCTAGTGTGAGCCTGGACTAATATTAACTAGATACCACTCATCCTGAACCTCTAAAAGGGAATTAAGAGCGTTTCCAGCATATTTCTCATTCATTGCTAGCACCTATCAAAGCATTTGCCTGTGTTTTCAAACTTCTGTTTAAGCTTGCTGGATTGAACTGAATTACAGTTGATTGCATTTCTGAGAACTGTGTGTTTTCCTTCCATTTCCTTGCCTTGCATCAAGGGGGGAGGGGAGTAGCCAGAGAAAAGTGATTACATTGTTTGGTTGAAATCATATTGCGTATTTTCTGTACTGCATTCATTGAATATTGCATCCACCTGAGCCTACATAAAGCATCCTCTACCACATTATACTTTTGTTCCTATTTACCAGTGTGCTACCTTATCCATTTCATGTCAACTCATTAGTGATTAAAGAAGTGTGCTAGTGCCAGATTCTCCGTTGTTAATATTTACCATATCAGATTAAGTGTGATATTCAATTATTAATTTATTAAAAAGTGTGATATATATTTTAATTTATCAAATAAACCTTTTAAACTTGCAAAACAGAATTACTTCTTGGCTCAGTGGGGTCAGGGGGATTCCAAGAGAGGGGTGTTATACAAGGGTAGTCATCCAGAACGCATGAACTGGACCTAAAGATATATCAATAAGGGTTTTCATTCAGTATTCTAGACTAGGCGTTAACTTGGCTGTAGTGCTGAATTGAATCCTCTTACAAGCCTGACAAAAGGTGCAATTCTTGGTACAACTCCGACCTGGCCGCCCTGAAACGCAAGTGCAGAGCAGCTGAATGGAAAAGGGGAGCTTCAGGTACACATACTGACAAACTGTCCGGCTGCCTACTCCAAAGGCAATATAGACTCTACATCCTCTCTAAAACGATGGTCTATATCAAAGCCTGCATCTCCATGGCTTCTAACAACACGACCAAACTATTCAAAATCTGCAAGGAGCTGGCCAATTCTATTGCAGTATCTTCCTCCTCTAAACCCACCCATGCCCTCTGCCTAGCCATGGCCTCTCATTTCAACACTAAAACTCAGGACATCCTGTCCCCACTCTCATCTGCGCCCCTCCCACCATCTACCTCTCTCAGGCCCTCCTTGGCTGCCCCCTCTACTCTGCTTCTCTTCTACCTCTTTCCTGTCACACCTGATGAGATTTACAGACAAGTTTGATCTATAAAAGTCTCATCAAAATAGGTGTCCCTGCCCCTCCAGAACCATTAAGGACAACATTGACTCTCTCGCTCACCCTTGGCCATTCTCAGCAAAAACTCTTTCACCACTGGAGTATGCCCCTCTCCTCTCAAGCACTCCCTTGTGCACCCTCTCCTAAAATAAATATCTGCCGACCCCTAAGTTATGGCAAACTATTTCCCGATCTCTACCACTTCTTTCCCGGGCAAACTCTTGAAGAAATTGGCTTCCTCCCGGCTAATCCACCACACCAAAGCTGTTGTCTCCATGACCATCATTCTGGCTTCAGAGAAGCCAGAGGCATGGAAACTGCTCTGCTGATCACCCGTGAAGATTTGCTCTCTAACCTTGACAATAATTCTCCCCCTGTCTTCATTCTCTTTGCCCTCACCTCTGATTTTGACACGGTGAACCACAGCATCCTGATCACCCATCTCTGAGATACCCTGGGCATCATGGATCATCCTCTGGCATGGCTATCCTCTTTCCTCTTGGACCGACCTTCCCAGGTTGAACTTGGATCCTTCCTCTCCTCCACCACTCTCTCCACATGTGGTGTTGCCCAGTTCTCTATCCTTTCCCCCTGGTTTTTCAATATCTATCTGGCCCTCCTGGCCCTCCTTATATCTACCTTTTCCCTAACTTTCATTGTTATGCGGATGACAAAAAACTCTCTTTTAGGCTACCCGTGGCCTCCTCTTTGCTCATCCCTGACTGTCTTTTCGCTATTCAGGCATGGTGTACCTCTAATGATCTCTGCCTTAATGCCAGCAAGACAAAGATCCTTCACATTGGGACCCATATTCCTGCTTTTCTCCTCTCACTCTGGCTGGCATCCCTTGGACCCATGACCTCACCCTTTTGTAAGGCAAAAAACCTTTGGGTCATCTACGACTCCACTCTCTACTTCTCTACAAACATCACGATATTGCCAAAAAGTCACATTTCCAACTGCACCTCCTCAGAGGTATTCTACCTTTTCTCCCCTTCTCCCAGAAGCTCACTGTCTCCAGAGCCCTGGTTCTCTCTAGGCTGGACTATTGCAACAGCTTCTTTCTCAATCTACCCATCTCTACCCTTTGACCTTTTCTACTCATCAAGAACAGGAATGCAAGACTTATCCTTGGCCTCAAGCCCAGGGACCTCATCTCTCCGGCTTTGAAATCCCTCCACTGGCTCCCGGTGGCTAGCAAGGAACAATTTCAAGACCCTCTGCATGTTCCAAAAGGCTTTCTGGGTCTTTGGGCCATCTCCAACACTCACTTCCTAAGTACCTTTCTACCAGAGCCCTCCACTCATCTACTCCAATTCCTTGCGGGTGTGTTGCTTCTCCAAATAGAGACTAGGTGGTAGATCTCTTTCCTCTGCAGGGTGCCTCACTCTGGAATGGCCTCCCTGCCACTCTCTGCCTTGCGCCAGATCTCCTTAAGTTCTGGAAACTTCTCAAGACCTTCCTTTTCTCATCTTCTTTCTCTCTGCCTCTCCTCTGCTAACCTTACCCTCCTCCTGCATAGTTATGCTGACTGGCTGCCTTGTGCTCCTCTGATTCATACAGGACATTAGGGCCCCTGTCCAGTCTCTTGCACTTGGCTCCTGACCCTCCTATATTGCCTCCTGACCATCCTTGCCCTACTTGGGTGTGATTCCCTAGGGAGGCCCTGCCCTCTTAGCCTCTTAGCACTTACCTCTAGGTCCTGCTGCTCTGGGTGCACTTCTCCCTTTCCCCTCCTCTGCACTTCTTGTTTGTGCACTTGCACAATCTAAAATATACTAGGCCCAGTAAGATTGTGTGTCTTGTTTCTCCGTTGTTCCCCTTGCCTGGTTGTCCCTTGAAACACTTGTGTATAGGCGCATTATGAATAACGTATCAATCAATCAATCACTCAATCAATCAACATGATTCCAGTTCACTGTCCAGCCAAGGTCACTGTTCTAATTAGGGATTTTTTCATGTTGGGGTTGAGCATTCCCCAAAGGAAGAAATAGCAATATGTACAAATGTCACTCCCAAGTACAGTACACTGCAGCCTTTCAGTTTGATATACAACAGTACCAGTGCTTTGTATAGCTCACCCATATTCAACAGTCAATAACCACATTCATGATGTGCCCAGGGGAGACATTTTACAGGGGCATTACTGTACTTTGCTGATGTTGGTGCTATGAAACACAATGCAAAGTTGCTTTACTGATTAACTGCATTGTCGGTTTTCTGAAATGTGTTTTATTATAGTGGACAGCATTTGTATTTATTGTATTTGTTTATTATTTGTATCGCACACCACTAAGTTCTCAAGCACCCAGTTACCGCATGTGACCGCACACCAATCACATGCGGTAACTGGGTGCTTGAGAACTTAGTGGTTACATACATACAGGCATATTACAGTTCAATAATGTGACAACAGTGAGGGACCTGGTGACAGGTGGGTCAGGAAGGAGATAATTCAATAAAGTGACAACAGTGAGGGACCCTGGTTACAGGTGGGTCAGGAAGGAGATAATAAGCATAGTATCAGGTATGACCGACAGAAGACGAGCAAAATCTTAAATAGACAGTGGTCAGTATACATGGTTGAGGCCTCTTAATGAAGAGATTTGTTGCTCAGCCAACTTTTTATATTGGCTTTAAAGGTGAGGAAGGAGGGTTCCTGTCTGAGGGGGATGGGAATGTAGTTCTATCGCTTGGCAGCTTCTACTGGGAAGCTGGCTCCTCCGGCTGTTTTTAGCTTGAATGTTGGTACCACCAGGTTGTGGGAGTGAGAAGATCTGGTATTGCATGTGGGTTGTTGTTTACAGATTTTGTCCGCCAGGTATTTCGGGGCTGAGTTTGAAAGGCATTTGTGCGTGTTGGCCATGTTTCTGTCACGGATGGGTAGCCAGTTGGCGTTTTGTCTGTGAGAGAAGATATGGCAGGATCTGAGAAGGCTGAGAGCTGCTCTCAGAGTTATTCTGGAGTACCTGGAGTTTGTTTAGGTTGTGTTCAGAGGAGCCCAGGAATAACATGGTGCACTAGTCAAGTTTATATAGAGCGAGTTCTCTAGCCAGCATTAGGCAGCTGCTTGTGGATAGGTAAGCTTTTCAGCTGTGGATCAATTTAATGGTATAGGCCGTGGAAGACGCCATGCAGTTTACCTGTTTTTTGAGGGAGAGAGTTGAATCAAGGTAGACCCCCAGTGTTTTTATCTCTTTGGAGACATTATGTTACCGTCAATGACGAAGGATGAGTATCTGGTGTCGAGTTTATTCAGGCGTGCCTGAGTGACCACAATCATCAACTCTGTCTTGTTGTCATTGAGGCAAAGACTGTTGGTAGCCATCCAGGCTTGGATTTCGAGGTAGATAGTGTTTAACAGTTTGGAATCTTGGTCATAGCAGCCAGTAAGGGGAATGAGTACTTGAGTGTCATCTGCATAGTTAGTGTAGACGACACCCAAGTTATCCAGGCGGTCAAAGAGAAGCTTCACAAATATATTGTAAAGTGTGGGCGACACACAGGATCCCTGAGGGATGCCACAGAGTATCGGTGTGGGGTCAGCTGTAGCTGACGGGGAGAAGTCTCTACTTGATAGGAAGCATTTAATCCAATCAGATGCACTGGTGGAGAATGCTGCCACAGTGTTAAGGTGTTTGGTGAGAATTTGGTGGTCGACGAGGTCGAAGGCAAGCGGATAAGTCTAGGAGTAGGAGGATTGATAATTTACCATTGTCCTTCACCTCGTCCATTTGGATCTTTAGATCTAGGAGAGCTGTCTCAGTTCCATGTCTGGGTCTGAAGCCTGATTGTCTAAGTCCAAGGAGTTCATTCTCCTCTAGTTGCTTCTGTATTTGCAGATAAGCCATCGGATCCAGAATTTTTAGAAGGAAAATGACCGTGGTGATGGGCCTATAATTAGTAGGGACGTTTGGCTCGAGATTGGGTTTCTTTAGTAGGGGCATAACCCAAGCTTCCTTGAGGTTGTTAGGTACTTGATTAGAGGTGAATGAGGAGTTTACCAGTGCGGAGATAAAGGGGGGTTAGGGCTTTGGCACCTTCTTTAATCACGGTGGCAAGGCAAATAGCCGCTTGGCAATGAGAGGGTTTCAGACTTTTTATGATGTCCTCAACTTCCTTAGAGGTTACTTGAGAAAAGCTGAAAGGGGTGCACGGGTGAGGGGTTTTCTCTCGGTCAGAGGCATGCTGGGATCCGATGGAGAGGCTTGCCTTTTTAGCATTGATCTTATTTTGGAGTAGGGTGTTTTTGTCTGTGAGTGTTTGCTGGATTTTAGTGCACAACTCTGCTTCTTTGATGCAGTCTTGTGTGGGCGGTGCAGGGGATTCGAGCTCTTTTAGGATGCTGAAGAATTCCTTAGTACTGGATTTTGCATTCTGGATTCTGGAGTTGTAGGTTTCTTTTTTGGCTGAGAGGATTGCTGCTTTATAGGTAGTGGAAGCTGACCTAAGTGCGGTTTTGTTGATGAAGGACAGGGATTTGTGTCAGGTGGATTCGGTTGATCTTTTTGCATTTCTAAGACTTTTTAGTTTGGGGGTGAACCATTTGTTGAGGTGAGCCAAGGGTTTGGCTTCCCTGAGTTTAAGGGGGGCTGCAATATCAAGTGCAGATTTAAGAGTGTTATTATAGAGTTCTACCAAGTCAGGCGGGTCAAGGTTGCTAAATTTACCCTCATTAAGGATGTCGCTAATGAGGGGCTGGAGGCTGACTATGATATGTTGTGACTATTTTTGGATAGCAATGGGGGTGCTAAAGTGGTTTTGGCTGGAGAGGGTCCAGGGATGGAGAATAGGGTGAGATGATTGTCAGACGAACCGATGGGTTCATTTTGGATAATGGAGATGGAACAGTTCAGGTCAGATAACCAGTCCAACGTTCTGCCTTTGGAATGGGTGGGTGTTGTCCACAGCTAGGGCGTGATGATCGTGAGGGTCTTGGAGGCCGAGTTTCATATCTCCTAAGAGGATGGTTTGGGATCCAAGTTTGGAATGAGTGGAAAGGAGGTTCAGGATATGTTCCTCAAAGGAGGGAGAAGGGCCAGCAAGCCAGTAGATAAGATGCAGTAGTATTGTTGGGGTGGGTGAGAGAGTTAGTTTCACCGAGAGGAGTTCTGCAGAGGGGAGGCTAGCAAGGGGGATGGCTCTGAGGGCTAGTTGGGTATTGGCAATGAAGGCCACTCTTCCACCTTTGCCCGAAGTTCAATCTGTCCTAATGATGGTATAGCCTACAGGTAGGGCTTGGGAGAGTGCAGGTACTGCTGCCTGCTTATTTGATCTTTAGTTGTGGAAAGCACTCTACCGTCTAGTGCTGTACCTCTTACTTTTGTTATCAGGTATGTGTGCAAAATGGATTTTGCCCTGCAGGTGTACAGTGATTAGTAGGGGCTAAAATGCCCACTCAACCCTCTCACTGCTACAAATCAAGAGTCAACACAATAATAAAGGTAAAACAGGCACAGTTAAGAGATGTACCTCCTTCACCTTTTTGGCATCATAACGAGTTTGGTGGTAACCCTTAAATGAGGTGGTAACGATATTACCGCCGCATTTAAGGGTCTGCTAAATCACGGGCTTGGCTCTGAGCTGGGGGCTAATCTGCCACGGTTTTGCTGATTTTCAGTGATATTACCACCGGCGGTAATACAGCCGAAGATTCCCCATTGGGCCCAATGGGAATGGGGAATTCCTGAATGGGCCCAATGGGGAATGGGAATTTACCGTTCCGCAAACCCGTGATCAGGTGCTAATAGCGCCGGGGGGTTTGCCGGTAACGCTCATAGCCCCGGCAGTAATACCGCCGGGGTTACCGCCCAACTCGTGTTGAGGCCCTTTGTGGTAATGTGGGGGAGGGAAGGCTGTATTCTGAAGAGGGGTGTGAATGTGATTCAGTTACGACCCAAACAGCAAAGCATAAGAGTTCAAAATAAAGGAAATGTCCAATCAAGGTTCTATAATAATGGGATATACTTTAATGAAACACACCATCTTCAAAACAACTAAATAGCAAATCACTGTACACAAAACCGACCCATGAGGAAAGAACAGAGAACAAGCAAGGATAGCACTATGCAGCACTCTGAATAATGAATCAGGTATGTAAGGCAAGAAAAACAACATATGTTTCTTGGATGCAAAAAGGGAATGTGTGTTCTAGCCAGTCTCTAGGGCCCAGAACGGGGCCAACGGGGGCAGTTATTAGTCAATAGTACCTTGTTGCAGTTCTTAGCGGTTCGGCAGAGTCCAGCCAGACTTCTTCGCACTGTGTGAGCGATTTGACGAACGTGAGAGTGCAAAAGGCAGCACCAGTTGTTCCTGGTGGGTTGAATGTGTTGAGTGTGTTGAACAGTTCTTGGAAACATGGCTCCATGCAGTTCAGTGGCAAAAACACTAGGAGATCCCAGCTGTCTTGGCTCTCAGGGTGCTCTGAGTCCCAATTCAGGGGCTCAAGGGCAAGATGAGTCCTTTTCTCATGCTCCCTACATTGGGTGGCAGGCACACAAATGCAGGGATTCTTCAACACAATGTGATCATGGGTACCACATTGGCTGTCAGAGAGGCAGCTGCCATAGTCCATAGTCCATCGGAATGGTTAGGGGACAGAGCTTCCCTCTGTCTTGGACACTCAGGAGCTCATTTTGTTAAAATGTGTGAATTGGCAGTTGAGACCCATCACATGTAGACTTTAACATAAGCGAGTCCCTGCTGCCAAATGTTCATCATTTGCACTCCAGGGTGCAAATTTAAAGGACAAAATGCAGCGTACAAGCATGTATGCCACCTTTTGACCGACACATTTGCCCTCTGCATTGCAGTGAGTAAATGGCGCCTGGCATGTTGGCATGCCACACAGCGTTTATTTTTCATTGTGAGTGCCACTTGCCATGCTAGCATGGTAAGCAGCACTCACAAATTGGATGAAACCCTCCCTGACATGCTTGCATAAAGCTGGCGGACCCCATAAGAATCTCCGGCATTTGCACCATCATGAAAATCCATGCAGGCGCAGATGCTGGAGCATTTGTATACCAAAGAGGAAGGAGGTTGCGGAAATGCAAGTTGTGTTTCGCCCCTCTTTCCACCTTACATATGAATGAAAATGTGGTATGACGTGATTGAAAGGCGTTAAAGCCTTACTGAAGGCTTTCATGCCTTTCAATCATGTTACACCACTAAAAACATAAGCCATTCAGTCTTCACCTCAATGGTGGAGAACTTTGGAAAGATCAACTCTCCCATCCAAGGCACAATCAATTCTTCTTTAAAGGTTGGAGTCAAACATATGATTCCAAGATTGTTCAAAGAAGCAGTGTGAGACCCCTTCTCTTAAAGGCAAAAGCCCCAGATGAACGGACTAAAGCTAGCCTGGCGTAGTGGTCCAACCCCTGCTCTTGAAAAGAGTGGACCTTGCCCTTTTGTCATCATAGCCAAAGGGTTTTGTGCTACAGGAAGTGGATGGGACAGGAAAGACAGAGAGAAACAGAGAGAACAAGATGGCAGATGATTCCCCAAACTGTACAGATGCCTTCCTGGCTACAGTAAGACTCCCCATTCCCTGCTCAATATAATCAAAGGACTTTAGCAATGCAGCACCCTGTTGTGAGACTTAGTCCTTTGAGAATTGCTGTGCCCTTTGATTCCTGTTCCCATGTCAGCATCATGTGGAGTGGCTGTCACTGGGGAAAGCCTGTCCTTACAAAGGAACAAAGAGAGGCAATCCCCCAAGGCTACCTATCAGTGGGCAGGGGGAGCCTTGTCTGGAATGAATACACCTCACCTTCCACAGCTGAACTTGGCTCATGGGAGCTGACACATGTGTGATATCAAATTGGATGCAGCTTTAATTATCATCACTAGTGACATGCACTATGCCTTTATCCAAGCATAGCTTTATTCTTAGAGTTTACCCTGCCACCATCATGGGCTATTAATGATCATCAAACTTTTGGTTCAGTAATGCATATCCTAAATGCAGCATCCGCACTGCAGGCACTTGGATGTGAGTGCAGCTATCAAATGAGCAGCTTTCGCCTCTGAACCTGCTCTGTGCTGCTGGTAGGGCAGGTGCTGCAAATCAGGATACTGACGCAGCAGGGCACAAGTACACACTATGCCTTTGGCATGGAGCTTATGAAAGGGGAACCTGATCTGCAGATATTACTTTCAGAGATGGAATTACTTGCATCATTTTGTTAAATTAATAACAATCAGATCTCCTCCACCCTTTCCAAATGGCAATCTGTCACAGTATGTTCTGGGATACTTGGGAATTTACTTTAGTGATCCAATACCAATCTGCTGTAAACTGCAAATTATACTGTGGTACAAATGCACACTACCTTTTCTCTACCTTTTCTTAACTTTTGCATTTTTTCACTGATATTGAACCATTTGGAAGTGGTCTACTCGACCTAGCAACACTCCCATCATATACTGTAGAAATTATTGCAAAGTTATCTTCTATATAAAAAGGTCAGTGTGCAAGTGTGTTCCTTTTAAAGATATGCAATGCTAGTCTGCCTACTGAGAAGTATGTGTCCACCTGCTTATGATATACATCACTTGATGTTACTGAAACAATTTCTGATAGGACACATATTAGTCGTCCTTACATTGCGTATATAATGGGCCTCATTCCGAGGTTGGAGGTAAGTACCGGTCGTTTCCGGCATGGCGTAAAGTACGACTCCGGCAAGGTGACAGACCGCTAATTGCGTCCCATTCCGACCTCGCGGACACGCGCTTTTCGCCATGCCGGAAAAGTACCTAGCGGCATGCCGCAAAACCCCCCGAAAAACCCCTACCGGCCTGCTGCGACACGTACATTACAACACCGCCATGGAAGCAGCAGCGACAGTAAATAACGGGGACCGTAATTTACGGATCCCGTAAATTACGGTCACCGCAAAACAACGGAACCGGAAATTACGTCATCGCACAGGAACGGGAAGGAGCGCGGCGGCCATCTTTAAAAACACAATCCATTGCCATCCTCATCAGGCAGCACCCTTGGGAGCAATCCGAAGTTGGGGAAAGCATCAGGAACCCAGGAACTATGCCTAAAGCACCTAAGAAGTCTGCGGACCGGCTCCGCAAGAAGCGATTCTGCCCTGATGAGCTCCAGGTCATGGTGGACTACCTGGCAGAACACGTTGACGTGGTGTTCAGCCCAGACATGCGGAGGGACTCCACTATCCGCAAAAAGAACATCTGGGCAGAAACCGCCCAAAGGGTGAGCGCTGTAGGCTCCACCCCTCGCACCCCCAAGGACTGCCGCAAGCGGTGGGATGACTTGCGGGTGCGGGTGCAGGGACTCCTCACTGCCAACAGGAGTCAGGCCATGCAGACTGGAGGGGGCCCAAGTTCCCCTGTGCGACTTGAGGCATGGGAGGAGACATGCGCCGCAATGATTGGCACGGAATGCATAGAGGGCATCGGTGAAATGGACTGCGGGGCAACGTCGTCTGCCGATGGAGGTGAGTGTCCAAAGTCAACACTGCCAATGGCAATTGCATGATGTAGACTCCCCCAAGGGCCACAAAAGGCACCTTGTCATGTAGCCACCCCCCCATCCAACTAATGCAGAGTCAACTGCAACGCAATCAAGGGCCAAGTGCAAGTACATAACACACATCAGCCATAGTGCAGTAACTTGCACATTCCATCATGCACATTGTGCATCAGGTTCGGCAGTGTGTGTGCCAGACTGCACATTACTATGGCAGGATGAGTCACTCCGACACATGCGTACACATGCGTACATTCAATTCACAAACGCCCATAGGGCCACAAACCCCAAATTACAGAAATGTGAATGCAGCGATCTATGCAATTAGCGCATCATACAATCACTCATGTTGTCCCTCTCCTCTACCCCCACAGGCACCGATCATGACAGCGGGGATACCCAGACGACCCGTCCATCCACCTCCACGTGCAGAGGCCGGTCCCGGAGCATTCCCGCACGGAATAAGAAAACCACCCAGGCACCACAAACGCCAGTGGAGGATGCACCACCACAATCCCTCCCTGCCTCGGCACCTGCCACATTAGACACCCCAAGGTCGGCAGAATCAAGCATTGCTGGGGAGTTGGCAGCTACGGCCACCCAGGAGAATGTGTACAGCCCCTTATCGATCTGTGGTGCCACTGAGGAGGACTTTTACCCCACAGTCCACACCCCGGAGCCCACCAATGTCCCCCTGCCATCAAGCAGTGACTCTGTGGAGCAGGAAACACCTGGCCGTAGTGCTCCGGCAGATCCTGGACCTATTCCACCAGTTGAGGCCATGCCAGGGCAGGTAGGCCCAAGACCCGCCAGGAATGTACCTACATACATTGATGAACCACGTGCACATCAGCTGACGGACCTCATCAATGTGTTCATGGAGGACACCCGCCAGGGCAGGGTGGAGTGGGTGGATGAGCTAAGGCAGATGCGTCAGGCGGTCACTGACAGCAGCAATAGGTTGTGTGCGGTCCTGGGACGCATCGCGGATGCCCTGGAGGCTGCACCTCCCACACGACAGCCCCAGCGGGAGGACACACCGTCACAGTGCTCCTCCACCCAGACCAGCCCGCTCCGACGCTCATTGCGTACATTGCGCCGGCCCAACATGGATCCCCCTGGCTCTGGGGGCACGCCTTGAACATGCTGGCACACACATGTGGCCTATGTTGGCCTTATGGCACTATTCTGGGGTTGTTGTGGGTGAGGGGGAGGGGAGTGAGGGTGTGTTTGGGAGTTGGGGGGAGGGGGAGGGTGGTGGAGGTTTTGTTGTACACGTTTCATGACAATTATTCAATACACTGGTTGTTCATAATGTACAAACGGAGTGGACATTGATCATTGCGCAGGTGTCATTTGATGTCTCACAGTGCATGGAAGGCAACATTTGCATCCTGGGGAGTCCGTGGTAGGTATATGTAGTCCCTTGTGTGCTTGAGGAGGGCATCCAGCACTTGGTTCAGTATCCGGGTAAATAAGGGTTGTGATATACCATGCATGTGCCCCACTGTGTGCCGGTAGGTGCCTGTGGCAAGGAAGTGGAGCACAGTCACTACCTTCAGTGGAGGGGGGATGGCAGAGCTTTATTCAATGAAACTCACTATGTCGTCATGTATCAGGTCCACTATGGTGGTGATGGTGTCATGGTCAAGCCGGTACAGGGTGTGGATCTGATGTGGTGTTAGGTTGAAGGAGGTGGCTGAGATGCGAGGGATTGGGGGCTGCCGGCGTGGTAACGGTGGATGCACTGGTGGTGCATGCTGGGCCTGTCTCACCCTCCGTCTCCTCCTGTGTGTCCTCTACTATTGGTATCATCTTGGTGTGGGAGAGGGTGTGGTGTGTGGGTATGCTCATTTTGTGCTGTGCCAGACTCCATTGGCTACACCTGTGCTGATTGTGTGCACCTGTGGCTGTGGAAAATACTGCTCTGTGTTCTTAACTCCTTCTCTGAGATGCCTGTATGTACTCCATGCCGGTAAGGTACTTTACGGCCTTAAGGAGACCGTTATTTACGTGTGCTCCTTACTTGCGATCAGCTCCGGTTTACGCCATGCCGTTGATTACGCCATGGTGGTGTGCGCGCGTGACCCAAGACCGTAAATTACGGCATTGTTGTTTACGGTGCCGTAATTTACGGTCTGAAGGGTCGGAATGGCATGGAGCGGAAATCCATGCCGGTAAATCATTACCGGCATGGTTTGTACCTTACCTCCAACCTCGGAATGAGGCCCAATGACTTATATGCCCATTAGCAGACCTCAGTATGCTAAGCGACATGATTGGTTTGCTACCCTGAACAGACTTTTTTTAAGCAGTAAGTTTAGAGTCTTCATAGGAGAATAAATGGTGGGTGGCAGTGAGCGTGGTCTGGTGAACTCAGGGCGCCACAGGTCTGAGACCAGAGTATGTTACAGATATTTAATGCTTTATGCACTGAAGATAATGCAGGAGTATGTGGCTCTGACCAGGGCCAGTCTAAAGTACGGTCCATTTAGATGGCCCACAATTTTAAAAGTAACATCTAATGTCAAGTTATATGCCATTTTTAGTGTTACTTTCTGCAGGTCAGACTCCTCTCACAGAGAGGGAAAACACAGGGTTTACTTGGTGTTAACATTTTAATTATTGACTCAACATGAATTTTGCAATTCATAAGTAAATAAGATTTCATTGGCTCGACTGTCTAATATTTTCAGCCTGGTGAGTGCAGTTGTGTGCTGTAGCAGTAATGTTGGTGCAGGCATTGAAGGTTGTCAGCATGTGTGTTGACATGATGGCCACTTGTCTCAGTGAACTCTCAGGTCAGGATTCAGATATAGGTCGTGTTATTACTCCGGCCCTACGCATAACGTTTACTCTCGCTGAGTGATTTACATTGAGGAAAAGAACACATCTCTTGAAATGGTTAAAATAGTGGGCACAGACATGACTGGGCCATGTGATAGGATACAATGCATATGGACTCCTTTAATACATAATTTCCAGAAAGCATGGGGAATAGAACTATATCTATTATAAACAGCTGTAGTCCCAAGAGCAGACTACTGGCCGCCACCTTTCAGTTTCCCTCAAGATTTATCTCAGCTCTGGATTGGTCTCCAAAGTCTCCCGGTATCAGGTCTCTGAGCGCAGGACCTGATTTATTAAAGCTTCACAAGATAACCGCTACAGGACGTTAGACTTATGCAACTCTAAGAACATAAGAGAATGATAAGTACAAAGCCTGCAAGCCATACAAGCCAACAGCGGACCATGCTGATGCTGCAGTGGTGAGCAATATATGTTTCTGCATCTCCAGTACACAATGCTGTGCCTCACGATGCATGCAAAGACTTCAAAAACACTGTGATGTCATGCAACAGCAGTGAATGCAACAGGCTAAAAAGTGCTAAGATCTGGGCACAGTTATGCTGAAACTCCAAGGAAATATAACCGTCTCTGCAATATAAAATGCACAATTACAGGCTGCTTAATAGATGGCATGACGCCCCACAGACGTTGGCAAAGATGTATGTAGGGGTCAACCGGTGTGTTGGAGGGGCTGTGGGGAAATAGGGTTGTACTGGTACATGTGGTGGGGCTGCCCAGGAGTGCATAATACTGGAAAGGTGGTTTAGGGAAGGGAGGTAGATGTTGTGGAGAGACCCTTAACACCACTATTTGGCATGGAGGGAATTGAAGACAACATAGTTGGGAGTATTGCACATGTTGAGAAATGTGTTGTCAGCAGCAAGAACCTAGCTCACTATACACTGTTAAAGGGCGTGGCTACCAATGTACAGTGAATGGGTGGGGAAAGCACCCGAAATGCATGATATGAAGAACCTAACTGCCCTGTTACAGGAACATCCGAAGGCACTGGCTCATGAGTGGTTAACCTTCTTGAAGAAGCACACCGGAGGGAACAGAGGTAGTACAGAGGAGGAGGAGACAGATGCAATATCTTAGTACCATGGAAGTTAGGCACTGTTGGATGGATAGGGCAGGGGGGGACCATGGGCTGGAGGCACAAAGGTGGGGGTTAAGTGGTATTGTAGTAATAATGTTGTAGCTCACAGGAAGGGTGGGAATTGGATGTCGGCTTACCAAGTGTGTGTATTTCAGCCAATGATGACTAGCGGCTGACCTGTAGGGTGCCTCCCCTCCATGAGGGTCTGTCAGTAAAATGAACAGATTTCTTCTTGTAACAAAAACTTAATAAAAAGATGTTTAAAAACAAAATCAGAGAGCAAGTGTTTTTTTAAGACAGGGCGGAAAAGTTGGGTAGACATGGCAGTCTGTTCTGTGGCCCTCTCTGTTTCTAAAAACCTTTGCGTCACCCAAACATAAAAAAAAGTGCGTAAGCAAGGTGTTACATCTTGAAAACTGTCTCTAGCACCAGTTTTTACTGCCGAGAGACTGGAAAATAGAATCCAAAATGTAAAGCTCTTCATATCATACACTAGCCTCATTAGACCGCAATGTACAAACCTTTGTAAAATGGTCACCTGAACCATAGTCAGGATAATTTTGAAATGATCGAAGAAGAAAATGAATGTGTAAAAGCAAGGCGTATTGCTTTTACGTTTCCATCTTCTGATCCAGTTTATTTGTGTGCCTTTCCAAGGCGTATGAGGGGAACGAAGGGGAGTTTGCATCTCCACTTTCCTTTGTTCTTTTGTCTCAGAAGAGCACCACGTTTTTCACCTACATGAGATGTTCATGCAAGCGTGAAGCCAAAGTATTCCAGCGGAATATGTCTTAGTTTTTCTTCTCTAAAACCAGGCAGATATCCAACTAATCCTTTATAAAATGGCTGCCTGCAAAGCCTAATTTCCTGTCAGCGTTTTATTCCTCACAAAGCTGATAGTAAAAGTAAAGAGTAAAGTATGTTTATACCTTCTTTTACTCGTCATGATTACACTGCCAGTGTTGAAAACTGCATGCAGTGGACAAGCAACATTTAAGTGCAACGTTGGTGGTCCCCTGCATGCAATTAGCATGTCCTGTAAAATGACCCTCAAAGGCTCTTTCTCTTGCATCATCCTTTCTAAAATGAGGGGAAATTAATTATGGGCCAACTTCGTAAAATTATAAATGAACAAAAAATGGGATTCAACTAAATTCATTTTTACAATGGCTGTGAGAAAGAAGGTTGCCACATACACAGTTTTAGGATTAGACGTGCTGCCATATTTAGCAGTTATCAAAGTAGACACTGCTTCAGTAGTCTGCTTGCAACCTTACTAGATTACTTTTGTCTGGTCCCTTACTGGTAAGGTTAGGAATGGAAACACATTTAGACAAGTGATGGAACGTCCATACTTGTGGACCAGACGTCATCAAACCATTGAGCAGGAGGAGATCCTATGAAAATAACTTTGGGTCTCTATCTTGAAAACAATATATGAGCCATTAACATAATTGTAACCTCATATCCGTAATGTCTGAATGGTGCGAAATAATATTTCCAGTTATCCATCAACCAGTGCTGGGCCTTTTAATTAGCGGCTGATGCCAAAGCATTGATATCCACATCCTTGGCAAACCATTGGGAATGTGGAGATCATTGATGTCCATGTGCTTAGAACTTGACCTGTTAAACAACAGTGAGGGGAATGCTTAGAAGTAAGGCACTTCACACTGTGTGTCCTGGAACTGACTGAGAAGCTGTAACTTCTTTGCCGATTCGACGCATATAGAATCCACCAAAGAAGCAACTGTATACATCTGCTGTGTCTGTGTGGTAATCAATAAGTATTTCACAGATCACAATTAATGAAGCAAAATCAACGGTAGTTCACAAACTCTAGCCAAACAATAACCTTGTCTTATCCATGCCCTCCAGCAGCACTGAATCCTTGGCTGCAAATGGTCTAAAGACACCCTGGCAGGGCACAGTCCTGATAGAGAATTTGAGATATGGGTCTGTAATTTCTCAAACCCATTGAGACGGATCCAGATTCCTTCATCAGTTGGGCAAATAATTTGGGCTCCACTTTTTTCGTACACTACTAGTCCTGAAAGAATAGTGTATTCTCGATATTGGTTTATTTGTAACTGGAGGTGAATGCAAAATATGTCAGTTAGGTAGAGGTAGGGACTCCCTCTGGGGAACCTGTGCCTCTATTGTGTGAATATACATTGGATATGCTTAGCTGGATGGCTAGTGGTTGGTGAAGGTACACAGCTGATTCAGGAAGGTTAGCAATTTGAAATCCTGCAGTATATGGATTGTATGTTTCTATTTCGAGGAAGCAACATTGGTACTCAAGCTTTTTTTAAATAGTTAGTCTTGCCACTCGGGTCACTGATATGTGTTTAGTGTAGTGTTATGTTTATATTCTTTTTGTGTTTCCAATATACAGTGCTTAGAGTCTAGGTGACTTTAGTATCCCAGATTGTCCTTTCTTCCTTTAGTAGCTCTCGTTTGAGTGGCTTATGATTACAAGGATATGATATGATCTTTATAGCGCACCTGTACACAGGTGTTTCTAGGTGCCACAAGACAAGGGAGGGGAGACAGATGGAGGACAAGTCAAACGATCCTACTAGGCCTTGTGACATTCAGATCGTGCATGTATGACAACAAGAAGTGCAGGAGGAAAGGGAGAGGGGGAATGCAGGGGAAAGGGGGAAGTGCGATCAAGGAAGCAAGACTCCGAGTAACTGCAGCCAGGTCAGCGCAGCTCTGGGTGAGTGCAAGGAGGCAGGGGGGCTGTAGGGGTTAAAGTTACAGCCCCTTGGTGTGCAGTAGGCCAGGAGGCAGTGCAAGGAAGACTGGTCATGGAGAATCCTCCCATTGAGACTCTGAGGGTACCAAGCAACCAGTCAGCGAAGTAGACAGGTAAGTTAGCAATGAAGCAAGAGAGTGAAGGCAGAGGTGAAAAGGAAGGACTTGAGCTGCTTTTAGTGAATTATTTTTATATTTCACATCTTGGTTAGTGTCATGATATTGAATGATTTAATGAACCTGCCACTTACTTGTGCAAATACAACAGAAGCATCTAATCCATCCGTGATTGTGTCAAGTGTGTCAATAGCTACACACAGCCGTAGCTTTTTTGTTTTTCATTTATGGTAAGATTAAGTGGGTAATCCATTTCAGAAAGGGTGATCTGCTAACCAGACCCTGCTGTCATTAAACTCCAAGCCAAAAGCATAATCTACACCTGTGCCCTGCTGCATCAGTATTCCGAATTGCATCTCCTTCTCTCCGGTGACATAGATCAGTTTTAGGGTCGCATGTGCTCTGTCTGACAGCTGCTGTGATAGCAAAGGCATGGCAGTACAGAGACTGTATTTAAGTCAGCACGTCTATTACAAAACACCACATTTTTATATAATATCAACATGGAGACAGGATAATCTGAAAATATAAGACATACCTAGGTTTTCTTCTAGGGGCTGATGATCACATAATTAATAAAAGCCACATCTTTTTTAATGTATTTTTTATTGGCATTGTTGATTATAAAAAAACAACATCAACCTTTCAATTATGAAGCTAAAACAAGCACAATTATAGAAGAGCATCACTTTACAGTTAGTGAACGCAGGAGAAAAAAGACAAATATAATTATCAAAAAATGGAAATAAAAATTATACACAACAACGAAATGTATGATAATCAAACAAGAAGGTTCTGTGAATTGGATCGAACAACTGATAAGTTGTATATGAAGTGCGTTAGGACTAAAACCATATTTGAGATAACTTGAAGCTCACAATTACAAAACAAGCATCAGATATTGTAACGCTCACCTGATTCCCGTAGAGGCGCCGGTCTTGACTGGGCGTATACCGTATCTTCAAAGGTGATGTATAACACACGGCTGGCTCTTTGGGCTGGACCTCTGTGCACTGTATGTCTTACTCGAAGGGTAAGATGTCTTAGGTAAGTGAACGCCGTGCTCTCCATCTGCCTCGGGGCAGGGTGCTGTAACCAGTTTCTTCACTGGATAAGGGGAGCAGGCCTCTTGACTTCAGAGGACTGCTGTCCGTCGTTTACTGCACGAACGGTAAGTTTCGAGTAATTCTAATGTCTTTAAAGTCTTTAGTAATGATGTTTCTTGTTTTGCAGGGTTCCGGCGATGGCGGATGACGGGCTGAAGTGAGTTGAAGATGGAGCCCGTGTGATGAATAGAAGCGCCTGGAAGCACGTAAGTAAGCGCTTGTTGCCTGCTTCACGATGCGCTCTAACTGTCTTTTTATTTTGCAGGTACAAGTTCGGAGCGGCTGCAGGGTGCCGGAATACCCACTGGGTTAGATGTGGAAAGGAGTAATGGCACGTGAGTATTAAAGTTCCCCAATGTCTTTAAACGCACCTTGTTTTGTCTTTCAGATGCGGGATGCAGCGCCGAAGGCCTCCAGAGCGTGCGAAGAGTTGGTAAGCTTTTGTCTTTCAGATGCCGGAATGCAGTGTGAAGACCTCCGGAGCGCACGAAGAGTAGGTAAGCCTTTGTCTTTCAGATGCCGGAATGCAGCGCGAGGCGTTGGTGACAGCCGATGGACCAGGTAAGTGAAGAGCTGTCACTGAAGACCGTAATGCTAACCTGTTCTTTCTTGTCTTTATAGGTGTTGCTGAAGACTGGATTCAGGATGGTAAGCCTTTTTCCTTAGGCCCAGGATCAGATGCAGAAGACACGATGAGCGTTCTGCTGCAGAGGATGCAGAATAACGCAAAGCAAGATTCATCCATCGGGTGTGGTTTAAATAGCCTCCTGTAGTGCTTAGGTGTCTCCTTCCACAGCCACGCCTAGGTAAGAAAAGAGTTCCTGCTTTCCAGAAGAGTTCCAGTGTTCTGAATCTAGGGAGTGGCTCCTGCCCCACCCAACAGGAAAAGTAGTTCCAAAAAGAAGAGGATCAGAGGCTCAACTGGCAGGCAAGTAAGCAGCATGGTCTGCTGCAGGTAAGTCCACCCAAGCATTATGAGCCCGGCGCTTCCAGCGCTGGGACTGGGCATATTTATGAGCCTGGTGCCACTGGCGCCAGGACTGGGTCCAAAAGGTCCCAATTGGGACTGGTTGGCACTCGGAACCTGGGTTATGGATCTGCTTCCAAGGGAGTTGGGAAAACCCTGACCTTTTGGAAGCAGAGATCATGACAGTACCCCCCCTCAAGGCCCCTCCCAAACCGGGCTTCTCCGGGGGTTTTGGCTTGTCAGGAAATGTTCGGTGAAATCTTTTGATTAGGCGAGGAGCGTGGACATATTCAGCAGGTTCCCAGGATCTCTCTTGGGGGCCGTAGCCTTTCCAGTCAATTAGATAAAATAGTTTAGATTTGGAGATCTTGGAGTCCAGAATGCTTTTGACTTCAAACTCGAGTTCTCCATCAACTAGGATAGGTTTTGGAGATTTAGTTAGTCGGGTTTGAGGTTGCACGGGTTTTAATAGAGAGACGTGGAAGACCGGATGTATCTTCATGTGCGGGGGCAAGTCCAACTTGACCGCTACTGGTTTACTATGGTAGTGATGGAATAGGGACCAAGGTATCTTGGGTTGAATGTGCGTGGCCCTTTTAGAGGTAGATATTTGGTGGATAACCAGACTTGATCCCCTACTTGATATTGAGGGGCTTCCTTCCGATGTTGATCTGCTCCTTTCTTGTATTGTTCTTTAGCCCTTTGAAGGTGAGAAACAGCTTCCTTAAAGGCTTGGGTGATTGTAGAATGCAGGTAGTCTACTGCTGGTGTTTCAAGATCTTGGAGGGGATCCAACTCCGAGGTTCGAGGGTGACTGCCGTACAAAAGAAAAAACGGGGTTTTCCCAGTTCCCGAATGGACAGAGTTATTGTAGGCATATTCGGCTAACCAAAGGATGTCTTTCCAAGTTTTTTCAGTTTGTTGCAGCATGCAGCGTAAATACTGTTCCAGAGTTTGATTGGTCCTCTCGGTTTGTCCGTCGGTCTGAGGGTGGTGACTGGTCGATAGTCTCACATCAATTTGAGCCGACCGACAGCAACTTCGCCAAAAATGAGAAATAAATTGACTACCTCGATCCGAAATTAGAACCGAAGGAAAACCGTGCAGTCGGACGATGTTTTCGAGAAATTCTCGGGCCAGAGTTGCTGCTGTTGGCAAGCCTTTGAGCGGAATGAAATGCGCCATCTTGGAGAATAAGTCCACGATTACTAGAATCGTATTGTATCCGGAGCATGGAGGTAGATCGGTGATAAGTCCATAGAAAGCGTATGCCAAGGGCGAGGTGGGATGTCAATAGGGCGTAAGAGGCCTGCTGGTCTTTCCTTTTGACTCTTGTTTTGGGCGCATACTCCACAGGACATTATAAAGTCTGTGATATCTTTTTTCCAAGACGGCCACCAGAAGTAGCGCTTGATCTTTTCTGAGGTATTGGCCATACCGGGATGTCCTTCCATTAAAGAATCGTGATAACAAGAGATTACTTTTTTCTGTAAATCTGTGCTGGGTAGGTATAATCGTTCTTGGAAATACAATAAGTTGTCCTTTACTGCAAAGTCCTTTCCCTGCAGATGCCAATTCTGTATGTCTGCTGGAGTTACAAGTTGCCTGGCTTTATCCTTAACTTCCTCTATGGATTCTGTGGCGATTACACCCAGAATTCTTTGTTCGGGAAGGATTGGTACAGGTTTAGGGTTGATCAAGTGTTCTTCCACTCCCATCCGAGAAAGGGCATCAGCTTTACCGTTCTTTGTACCAGGTCGATAGGTAATTATGAAGTCAAACTCGGCAAAGAATAATGCCCAACGGAGTTGTCTAGAGGATTGGGCTTTTGCGGTTTTTAAATATTGCAGGTTTCGGTGATCCGTAATCACAGTAACGGTGTGTCGGGCCCCCAGCAGATAATGCCGCCAAGCCTTAAAGGCAGACTTGATAGCCAGAAGTTCCTTGTCAGTAATCCTGTAATTGATTTCAGGAGGTGAGAATTTGCGGGACCAAAATGCCACGGGATGCAACTGATTGGTTACCGGGTCCTTTTGTGATAGAACTGCCCCCATGGCAAGGCTTGAAGCATCAGTTTCCACGATGTAGGGGAGTTCGGGGCGAGGGTGTTTTAAGATTGGTGCAGAGATAAATTTAGTCTTCAAATCCTGGAAAGCTTGTTCCGCCTCGGTAGACCATTCAAAACGTTTGTTTTTCTTTAACAAGTCAGTGATGGGCTGGACTATTCGAGAGAATTCGGGGATAAACCTGCGGTAAAAGTTAGCGAAGCCTAACATGCTTTGCACACCTTTTACGGAGGATGGTGATGGCCATTTGAGAACTGCATCGACCTTCTTTGAATCCATACGCACTCCGCCAGGTGATAATATGAATCCCAAGAATTCAACTTCAGTCACGTTGAAAACACATTTTTCCAACTTAGCGAAAAGTTTGTGTTGACGCAATCTTTCGAGGACCATTTTCACGTGTTTCCTATGTTCAGATTCCGATGAAGAATAAACGAGGATGTCGTCAATGTAAACAACAACACACACATCTATGAGCTCTCTGAGGACATCGTTCATAAAATATTGAAAGGCGGCCGGGGCATTGCAAAGTCCGAAGGGCATGACCTGATATTCAAATAGCCCATACTTGGTGCGGAAGGCCGTCTTCCATTCATCGCCCTCTTTTACTTGTACCAAGTGGTAAGCTCCTCTAAGATCCAGCTTTGTATATATGCATGCTTTTCTGACTTGGTCCAGGAGTTCAGGGATCAAAGGTAACGGATATCTATTCTTAACGGTGATCTGGTTCAGGGAGCGATAATCTATACAAGTTCTAAGGTCTCCTTCCTTTTTTGGAACGAAGAACAAAGCTGAAGAAGCAGGGGACTTGGAAGGACGAATAAACCCATTTGCCAGGTATTGATCCAGGTATTGTCGAAGGTGAAGGTTCTCAGGCTCGGTGAGGGCATAAATTCTACTACAAGGAGGAGTAGATCCAGGTATCAGGTCTATCTGGCAGTCATAAGACCTATGAGGAGGTAGAGAGTTAGCCTGATCCTTCCGGAAAACATCTTGGTATTCTAGGTATTCGGGAGGTAACTGGGGAGTCTCTGAAGAATTTGCTGCCAGTGCAACACCAGGTGGAGGGTGACAAGTAGAGACACATTCTGGAAACTGGACCGTTCTTGCTCGCCAATCGATCAGAGGATTGTGTTTCTCTAACCAAGGTATTCCTAGAATAATCTGAAACTGAGGGGCCTTGATCACATCGAACACGATCTTCTCATGGTGTCCATCTTGACTTACTAGCGTCACCTCTTGAGTGGTATGCGTTACTGGCCCGGAGGCTATCTCCGTACCATCCACCGTAGTAATGACGTCCTTTACAGCCTTGGGACAAAGAGTTAGATTCATCCTTAAAACCATTTCATGATCCACATAATTGCCGATGGCACCGCTGTCGACGTAAGCTTCAATTGCATGTAATCGATCCGGATTATCAGGGCTAATGAGGACTATAGGTATCACGAAATGCGAGGTCACGGAACTGGTTTTCACGCTCGGCAAGAGGACCTCTATTCTTGTCGGGCGAGGTCGTTTCCCTGCTCAGAGTTTGTAACTTTGGTAACTGCAGCTCCTACTGCCTTCTTGGCAGGTTTCACCGGACAGTCTCGAAGAAAGTGCCCTGAGTTTCCGCAATAGAGGCATAATTGCAACTGTTTTCTCCTTTCCCGCTCCTTTTGTGTTAGAGGACCTTTCAGACCCCCTATTTGCATGGGTTCCCCGGAGTCTACTCCTTTGGAAGGAATTGGCGGTTTGGAAAATACTCGAGCATCAAACTTGGAACGATCGGCCTTCCTGTTCTGCAGTCTGTGATCTATTTGAACGACTAAGTCTATATAGTCCGAACAATCTTGTGGGGGATTCACTACTTGGGCTAACACATCTTTGAGCTCTCCACGTAGACCTCTATAAAACAGCGTAATCCTTTTGTCCTCAGGCCATTGAGTTTCCACTATCAGTCTGTTGAAAGACGCAATATAAGCCAAAAGGTCTTGATTACCTTGTCGCAACGAAAGAAGCTCATTGTCCAAGGCCTGCCCCTGTGAATGTCTTGCGAACAGTTTTTCCATACTGAGCTGAAAAGCTTAAAAATCATGGAGGACCGGATCATCTTGATTTACTAGAGGGATCGACCAGTCTGCCGCATTGCCACTAAGGTACGAAAGCACGAAAGCTACTTTAGCTTGATCAGTTGGAAAGGCTGCTGGCCGGCATAAGAAATGCAACCGGCACTGATTGATAAATACTGCAAACCTCTTTGGGTCACCAGAAAATCGTTCGGGCGGAGCCAGAGGTACATTCCCAGGTAGGTTGATCTGCACTGGATTCATAGAGGTTGTAGAAGGAAGATTTCCCCCAGATGCGGGTAACGGGGTCTGTCCGGCTTGTGACTGTAGCAATTGTCTAGCGAGATCATCTGTTCGCTCCTTGGAAATAATCAGTTCCCTTCTTAGAGCGTTTGTTTCCTGACGGGCTGCATGCACTTCTGCCCTTAGTTCCACAAGTAACTGGGCTAGCTGGTCGGTATCCGAGGTTTCCATAGCGCCTGGACGGGAGTTTTGTGGTGGCTTTGCGTTCTGTAACGCTCACCTGATTCCCGTAGAGGCGCCGGTCTTGACTGGGCGTATACCGTATCTTCAAAGGTGATGTATAACACACGGCTGGCTCTTTGGGCTGGACCTCTGTGCACTGTATGTCTGACTCGAAGGGTAAGATGTCTTAGGTAAGTGAACGCTGTGCTCTCCATCTTCCTCGGGGCAGGGTGCTGTAACCAGTTTCTTCACTGGATAAGGGGAGCAGGCCTCTTGACTTCAGAGGACTGCTGTCCGTCGTTTACTGCACGAACGGTAAGTTTCGAGTAATTCTAATGTCTTTAAAGTCTTTAGTAATGATGTTTCTTGTTTTGCAGGGTTCCGGCGATGGCGGATGACGGGCTGAAGTGAGTTGAAGATGGAGCCCGTGTGATGAATAGAAGCGCCTGGAAGCACGTAAGTAAGCGCTTGTTGCCTGCTTCACGATGCGCTCTAACTGTCTTTTTATTTTGCAGGTACAAGTTCGGAGCGGCTGCAGGGTGCCGGAATACCCACTGGGTTAGATGTGGAAAGGAGTAATGGCACGTGAGTATTAAAGTTCCCCAATGTCTTTAAACGCACCTTGTTTTGTCTTTCAGATGCGGGATGCAGCGCCGAAGGCCTCCGGAGCGTGCAAAGAGTTGGTAAGCTTTTGTCTTTCAGATGCCGGAATGCAGTGTGAAGACCTCCGGAGCGCACGAAGAGTAGGTAAGCCTTTGTCTTTCAGATGCCGGAATGCAGCGCGAGGCGTTGGTGACAGCCGATGGACCAGGTAAGTGAAGAGCTGTCACTGAAGACCGTAATGCTAACCTGTTCTTTCTTGTCTTTATAGGTGTTGCTGAAGACTGGATTCAGGATGGTAAGCCTTTTTCCTTAGGCCCAGGATCAGATGCAGAAGACACGATGAGCGTTCTGCTGCAGAGGATGCAGAATAACGCAAAGCAAGATTCATCCATCGGGTGTGGTTTAAATAGCCTCCTGTAGTGCTTAGGTGTCTCCTTCCACAGCCACGCCTAGGTAAGAAAAGAGTTCCTGCTTTCCAGAAGAGTTCCAGTGTTCTGAATCTAGGGAGTGGCTCCTGCCCCACCCAACAGGAAAAGTAGTTCCAAACAGAAGAGGATCAGAGGCTCAACTGGCAGGCAAGTAAGCAGCATGGTCTGCTGCAGGTAAGTCCACCCAAGCATTATGAGCCCGGCGCTTCCAGCGCTGGGACTGGGCATATTTATGAGCCTGGTGCCACTGGCGCCAGGACTGGGTCCAAAAGGTCCCAATTGGGACTGGTTGGCACTCGGAACCTGGGTTATGGATCTGCTTCCAAGGGAGTTGGGAAAACCCTGACCTTTTGGAAGCAGAGATCATGACAGATATGTTTAGAGATAAAAGAAATTTAACAATTGCAATTCTAACAGTTGTTCTTCTAGCACTAAATAGTTAAATCCAGAATATGTCTGGCATTAAGATTTTAAAATCTTTCAAATGAGTTTCCAAATATAAATCACGTGCAGGTGCCAATGCGGAGCAAGATGTAATTATATGTTTTAGGGTTTCCGGCTGCTGCTTGTAGAATCTGCACAAATTGTGCGATTTTGTAATAAGTCTCAATTTTTCCAGGACTTCTTTGGTATGCCAAAGATTAAGCCTGAAGCGTAAAAAGGCTTTTCTGAAGATACGACACAGGGATTTTGCCAAATATGGATGTAGGGTGCGATATTTCTTCTGGGCAGACGGCTTGACCTGGAAGTCTCTGTATTGCACACGCATTTGTCTGGTCTTAATCCAATCTTGCCGCCAGAGCTTTTCTTTGGCACAAGTAGGATTATTCAATAAGAGATCAGTTGATATGTCTGCCATTTCCATGATTATATGTTGTGTCCTGAACTTCCATGACAATATAAACAGATGATTCGAGGACTGCACATAGTCAGACAGTATGTGCTATAAGGATCTTGGAGTGGGTGATGATAAACATTTCCTATACAAGGCACACTGTTTCCAGGTTTAAGAGCTGTACAAAGACAATAAACCCAGTTCATGTCTGATCATCAGCATAGGTTGGCTTAGAGGAAGCTGCAGAACTCTTTTCCAAAACATTCCTTCCAGGTTGAGCCAGAATGATTGGGACTTCCATATTGTAGTCTCGGCACCATATACATTCGTGGGCACCACTTTTTTGATTGTAAAAAGTGAAAACCGGTATGCAGGAAAATCTGCCATACTTGCCATGTATAATTCGAGCTTTTCAAATAGCCACATTTGATTTGTAACATACCAATGTCAAACATGTGAACTCAGACTAGCTATGAGAGGAAATGTGGTTTCCCAGCACCTCCATTCCATGAATGGGACAAAGGACAGAAGGCCTGCCTCTAGTGACAACCTGAGAGGTTGGGTAACTCCAACTTGTCAGGGCTGTCTGTGAGCAATTCGATCATCCTCACAGGGAGTGCACTCGCCTGAAGAATGTTACTCTTAGTGAATGTTACTGAATGTTATTATGAATGTTAATGTTACTGTAGAATGTTAATTAGCAGGGAAGGCCTGGGTACAGGAAGTAACAATGGAGACCAGAGACCAACACCTCTTTCTAATGCAATGTGCCAACTTGGTACTAACACCCCTCCATGGTATGAAAGGGCTGTGAATGTCCTGTCTGGAACCACTCCTTTCAGAGCAGGGAAGTATGTGAATTGTAGGAGACAAAGGTCTGCCTGCAACACCCAACGTCAGAGGAGGCCCATGTTGTGACCAAGTGCTGCATAGGACTCAGTTGATTAGGGAGACACATTGATGTAGAACAGAAAGGAAGATGGGTGGGACTTGGCAGTGTGGCATCATTCCCCTGTCTGTTAGCAAGCGCTCTGATTCTGACCTGGAGCATCACTGAAGATTGTTGGGGGGGAGCCAGGATTGGTTCATTAAGGTGTGCTTAGCCTGCACCAATCACTGGGACCGACTTGGCTTTAAAAGAGGGCTGAGCCCCTCACTGATCAGATCATATGAAGACTTTGAAAGCTGTAAGACAAAGGACTCATTTGGACCCGAGGTGAAGGTACAGTCTACCTTACATCTTCCACCAGTGAATGAAGGCCATGGGTTCCAAAAAGGAAGCAAGGGCCCTCCCCAAAACATCTCCTCAGGAACAGAGGGAGATACCGGACTCAGATGACCCATTCAGCAGCTCCAGGACTGGTACCTAGCAAGCACACAGCCTGCCCTGCTTGGGTCTGACAACAAGCTTCCAAGGTGGGAAGGGCCGGAGGGTCTCTGGACAAAGGACAAGGCCGTTGTCTGCTGAAACCCTCCTGACCTTTGGGCCATCCGCCTTGAAAGGACATGAGGCCTTTGAAGAAGTAGGAGGAGTGTCACTCAAGAATCTTCCAGTCTCCATCTTTTTAAGGACAATATCGAGACAGTTGAGACCTCGAACTGCATCCGGCTGCACTGCTGACTGGTTTCAGTCCTGCATTGCAGATCCGCCAACCAGCACAGAGACAATGATTCTTGGCTCTAAGCTGCCACACCGGACAGCCTGCAGATATCTGTTCCACCTCACTTGCCGAACTGCCTGCCGCTTGGTACCCACAGCTGTCTATCGCCACTAACTCTGTCTCATGGGCTGCGAAGCACCCTGGAACTGCCTCGATATTGTCGAGCACCAAGAACTTCTACAGCACCAGGTACAGTGTGGTTCTGCCCCCCCCCCCCGGTCCTTCTCCAAAGGCCCCGAGAGACGGTTATGACCCTTTTCCCCTTTGGTGTTGAAACCAAGTAACCTTGAACTGTAAGACTGTTTTCTTTACCAACTACCCTCCTGTCAGTATCCAGAGTGCATCCCTTTCCTTTGTGAAACTGTTTGTCCTCTGTGTTCCTTTACAGTGTAGGTTGTAATTGTAGTGTGCTAGAACTGTCTGTTATAGTAATAATAAAGTAGATATGTTTATACAACCTTGACTGGACAGTCCCTTTTATCATTGGGTAATAATCTTATTTTCGCTGTGTTGCAACTAACCAATGATCCACAGCCTTGCTGTGATAAGCCTGCCGTTCTGTCCACGTTACCAATATTGGACAAAGAGATCTTATAATTTACGTGTATGCCAATCTGTTCATATCCCTTCTGGTGTACTAGAGGTGTGGGGTTGATTGATGGTTTATAAACCGATTTTCATCCCTTGACCACTGGTGACCCGCAAGTTGATTAGTCTCCCAGCTGGAGGTTGCCTGCGAGCCTGGCATCAAAGAGGCATTTAAAGAGGCAATTCTATAACAAAGGTCTGCCTCAAAATAGGGGGTTGCACACCAAATGGCCTTTAAAGTGCAGGGCTAGAGAAGGGGCAGGTTTAGACATGCAAGCAGAGCAGAAGTAAAGGAAGGAAGAATTCCACCAACTTAGTTTGCTGTTAGTGTTTCTTTCCATCCTGTCTCCCAGACTTCCTGCAAAGCAAAGAACTTTGGTAAAATGAACAATGGTACTAGTCACTAGTTAGCCTAACAAGGATTGGACCCCATAAAGCAGGTTTTCCTTTACCCAATACTCAATGGTCTGTTGCCTTTATGAGCAAGAGTCTCCCCCTCTTTCTTTGATCCATTCCTGGACTGCAAGAAGCATTATTTTGGACTTATTTTTTGGAGAGTTGATCTTTCCAAATCCCTTAGCCATTGAGGTGCTCCAAAGCAGAGGCAAACTGCTACTTAAACACTGCCAGGGCACATTGTGTATGAACAGGTGCTGGAGCAAGACTTGCCTCTCTGCCATCTACACTGGTACCCAAGAGCTCACTCGAGGTGATGGACTCCTACAGGTTTTAACCAGCCTAACCCTGGTTGGAAGACTAAGAACAAGTTATCATCTTGTCCCTGAGCTCCTGAGTTGGAACTCACAGCAACTGAATAATCAAGGTAGCTGGTTTCCTGCATTCCACTTAATCGGGGCACCGCCAAACCATCATCAACCGTGTTTGAGCTCATTCGAACCAATGGAACCCCCAGTACAGACTTTGGCATTTCTAACTTCTTCAAACCATTGTTGTTGGTCCTCCGACATGTTTGTCGCCGCACCAGCTAATCGTATTGTTTCCTCGACTCGAACAAGAAGCTGACTGCAGTTGAAACCTTCAAGACCCCACATCTCAAACCGCACCTCAAACTACCAGCATCTTCATTGCCAACTCTTGCATGAAGATTGAACCGACCTTAGGGGTCTGAACAACCCACATCACTCCAAGCAAGCGGCATTTCGAACCAGACTTGATACCTTCTGCCCATCTGGATCACTGCGACGTACCGCATCCAAACCCAATTCGACCCACTCACACTACGTTAAGGAGCCTAGTTTGAACTGATTATGGTACTGTTGGAAGGCCCCAACCCCCGGCCCATTTGTTGAGACCCTGGAGACAGGTTATTGCACCTTTTGCACCCTTTTCCTAAACACATGAGATTTTCAACAACATTGAAGTGATGTATTGCCTTTCTCTTGCTGCAAAGTTTGCAGAGGGCATTTAGCATTGCTCTGTCTTAATTTACAAGTGTGGGTTTCTGTTGGTGTGTTCAAGCACATTTTTATTGCATATTGGTGTCTTTAATTAAAGTATCTGTATATTTTTTCTAGGACCTTGATTGGACATTCCTTTATTTTGGACAGTTGTAGTATTGCTGTTTGGGTTGCTACTGCCTCATATTCACACCCCTCTTTTGAGTAAAGCCTCCCCTCTGCCTTCTGCCACAAAGGGCGAGGAAGGTATACCTCCAATCTGTGCTCGTGTCACCTTCATGAGTGGGATCACTATTGTTTCGCAGAAGTGCGAGGGCTGAGTGGGCGGCCTAGCCACTACTCATCGTTCTACTCCTGTGAGGAAGCGGCAATGTACTCACAATTACAGACTTCACCACTTTGTGGGAGAGCCTGGCCCACCGAATGCATGAATGCATGTGCTTATCTTTGACACTGAGTTCTCCTCTCTGCATGAACACACTGCTCCAAGCGCAGCCTGGTCCTGCGCCAATCAGGTCCCATGCACGGGACTATGCACACGCATTATTGAAAGTTCAAATACAGTGGAAATATATGTGCCAGCACACAAATCGGATTGCAAATTTGAAAATGGGGTTTATACAGTCACCAAAAAAAAATCAAAAGCAACACAAAAACACATCCACAAGAGTAATGTTCTAAGTTATTACGCATTATTTCTGTATGTTACTGGTTTCTGTTTGCTGTCTATAACTGGGCTAACTCTTCAGCTAGTCTTATTCGGAAAAAGCAGACCAAAGTCGTATTTGAATGTGCCTCAAAGATGCACAATTGTTAGTTCCGGTTCTTCCTTGCAACACCACAGGTTTGCGGTCTCGAACACACACGAGATCCGCATGCCTTTATTCATAATTCACCCACAGAACCGTTTTTGCAAGTTTCTACATGGGTATTCACTCAGGCACACATAATGCACAGAGCCAGACTCTAACTCGCGCCTGAATGACAGGCTGCGCCTAATGAGGTCAACTGACCAGATAAGTACATGACCATAAAACATTCATTTTGTTTCAAAATGTTATACATGCTGGTTTGACATTCTCATTAAAACTACAGCAGCACAACATCTGTTTTAATTAGGCTGCATGACTGCAGATGGAGTGATTACGTAAGATTTGTAGTAATGGCATTTGCCTGATTTCTAATGGTCATTAGAGTGTTGAAAGATGGGGTGCACGTGAACGCAAAAGCGTCTTCCCTGGCTGGATCTACTATCAGAAGTGGGACACCTCACAAGTAACGCACTCACAAGTAAGGGGCACAGGTAAAGAGGCGTGCCAGCGTCACATAACAGCTCAGACACATTTTTCATTTTTTCACACTGAAACTCCAAACTGCCTCAACACCTCTGCCGCTAGACTATGGTGACAACCTATGACAAATTTCCGTCTAGCTGGGTACATATCGAGTCTCCTGCACTAGCGCTCTGTCATGACCTCCCTCAGCACACATCTACATGCCTGACCTCTCGGTTTGTCTACCGGAGCCTAACCAGCCCACCAACTCCTAATCTTGGCAAAATGCGCACACGCATATTAATCTGTCACTTAGAACTTTCCCATACCTGGAATTCGGTCCCTGAGGGCGTTCCAACCACAAAGCGCTTTTAGGCCACACAAATGGGAAAAGGCGTTATATAAATGATTACTACGATACAATACGCCAACAATGCATTTCAATTTCCAAACATGAAAAATAGAAGCAAATGGTTCTAGGTTCTTGAATGTTATTGCAAACATTGATAATTGTGTGATTTGTTAGAGCCCTCTCCGACTCCTCACTGCCCCTTTCTATAGATCTCTCTCTCTCTTCACTCTACTTGAATTATCTTACCAGCAATAGGAGGTACATATACCCAGGTGAATTACTGCGAGGAGTTGTGTACGCATAGTTATATGTATATATTGACATACTTGTGGGGCTTTGTGCGCTATATCATCATTATTCATAAAGCAGATGTACAGCATGGGAATGTCCGATCTGGAGAGTTTGCAGCTCTTACTTTGTGACTCTATGATAGTCCATATATTGCTGGTCCGTGCAATGTTCTCGTTGGGTCCGTTCTGCTGGGTGTTTGATGCAAAACAACAGCAGATTAACAAGAAAGATACAAACATACGCCACACATGTCAGTTTAAGGTGGCAAGTAATTCTCCTTCGCCTCATATGGCTACTTCAACCCAAAGAAGGAAGTGCTCACGTATTAGCCAATCCTCTACAAACCTACAGAAAATATATCCCCAAACTAGACCAAATTGCCTCCTGATTCAGGCTCCACAACCCGAGAGACATTGTTGGCTGTTCTCAATCAGAGAAATCAGTCTGCCAACCAGAAGTCAACTATGGCAATCTCGATGATAGAGTTACGCAACTCAAACGAAAAAACACCTTATAGCATACTTCTGACATTTTTAGATTGCCATGCACTGTATGGTTCTGCAAGATAAGAGGGGAGTAGTGAGGAACAGAGAGAGGGAGGTATGGAATCTGGGGTATTGATGAGATCAGGCCAGAACAGCCAGAGTTCTGGGTGCTGGTGCAGTAAAACCCCAAAGCTCTTTGTTGACAGAGCTGTGGCGATGGGTTGGATGCTCTCTGGAGGTGGTGAGGGGAATTTGATAGGGCTGAAGGTAGAATGATACCCACAAGGAGCTCAGAGTTTCTCCATTGATGTTGTTGTGGCGAGATGGTGCGAACAGACATAACGCTGCTTCTGTGTGAGGGTCTGTGCATGTAGTGTACCTGGTGCTAATAGATCGAGAGATAACTTGGTTATTTTTGGTTAGTTGAGGAAGGGAATTGCAGTTTCAGTTTGGGGGATTTTGGGAATCCCTGTTATTATTTTTGTAATGCTAGGCTGATCTGATTATTTTCCAGGCTACCATCAGACCGAAAGAAGACGTCCTGTCATGTCGTTATCTCTTATGATGTGGCATTTCTGCTATTCTGGGCTCCATTTTACAATGATCTTTGCATAGCATTTGGGTCTTATGTGTGACAGGGAGCAATTTGGGGTCTATCAAATGGACTAGGCCCGATCTCTGAGTTGTTCTTGATGTAAGGGTTGCATGCTAATGAAATTGAGCTCAAAACTTTCATCCTGATTTACATGTTTGTTGCTCCACATAGTCTTTTGGAACCAAGTTTGTGATGACTACTATGTTGTTAAAGTATGAGTGGTCCAACTTTAGGAGTTGCATTTCTGTGCTGCTTCATCTGAGTGATTGGAATTCTTGCCATGGGTGACGGCATAGGTTAAAAAGTTCTGAAGATGTCCTGTCTTTGGGAGATGCTGTTCTAGTTTGTCTCACAAACCCTTTGAGCATCCAAGATCTTAGATATTGTATAAAAATCAGGTAATCTTCCTCCAAACAATGTCACCTGGGCATTCCGTTCCATTGTTTGGTAGCCAGGACCTAGTGCGAAGATTCACATTGATGTTTACAGTTGTGCTACTAAGCCTGTGTTGTTGGAAATAATTGCGGGATTCTGGACCCATGCTGTGGAAGGTGGGCCAGTGATACAGAAAGTTCAGTATTTTGCATTTGACCAGGAGCCACTGGAGTGTTCAGAGAGCCAGGATGATGTGTTCCCATTTCTGTAGCTTTAGACATCTAACTGAAGTATATCGGGTGGTTTGTAGGCGTTTGGGCAAATGTTCTGGAAGGCCCATGTAGAGGTGTAATTGGACCTTGAGAGTACAAGGGTCATGATTACCTTGGTTCTTTGTGGGGTTGCTGGGTATGGCATGATGCACCAGATGGTTCATAGATGGAGGAAGTGGCTTCTTACCATGGATGTAACTTGGGGTCGGAGTGTGACCAAGCTGAACATTAAGTGCCTGCACCTTTTGACATCGTTGTTGGCTATGGGCAGATTCACATTTCTTCAAACCAAGTCATCTATGTGAAGTTGGCAGTTGTATTAACACACATCTTAATTTCAGTATTTTGTCAGATATGGTTAGCTGATTTCTCATCTATGGGTCGATATATGACAAAGAGTAACCAGGGTTGAGTCGATTTGTGCTTAACGTGAGGGGGAATTAGTCAGTCAGTCAGTCAAAAGGATTTATTTAGGTCAAAACACTATAAAAACCTACATTATCAAAATGTATCACTGCGATTTTGACAGGGGGTGTTTTGTAGAAGATTTGAGAATTAATATGAGGTCTGAACTGATGATTTCCGGGGTGAGCAAGGGGCGAGGTTATGTAGATGTTGATAAGTAGGTTTGTGGTCCTCCTCTTACTGAGCTGGTGTTGTTGCTGGAGAATGAACACAGCCATGAAGGTAGTCTCTGCCCTGTCTCAGAGAAAAGATGTGATCCAACATAGTGTGGTTGCCCCTACTCAGATGCCAATGCGTCTTTTAAGAAGGTTGGTGTGTCTGATATTGCCAGCAGGGGGAAGAATGTCCAGAAGGTTACGTGCACTTCTGATGTTTGCATCTCTGTTGCTTTTTTGTATGCACTGAGGAGAGGCTAGATTCCATTTCCCCACAGGTTGTAAACCCTGTTATGATGTTTGCAATATGTTTTTGGTTTCCACATGGTCAAATAGTATTTGGTAAACATGTCTGTTTATGATTCTTGCAGTGAAGGTTGCACTGGAAATTAGAAGGTGAAATTATGTGGGATAATACATTACTGCGAATTTGAAGAAGGATTGGAAGAGGTATGAGGGTGTATTGACATTGATGAGATGGAGGATTAGAAAAGGGGAACAAGTCTGCGTTAATTGGTTATGGAAACCTTGCTGGCAATTTGCATTTTTGTTTGTGAAATGCAGACGAATGTTGTCTGTCATTTTCCTGTCTGCAACTGAAGTTGGGATGTTTGGAATGCAGTATGAACATTCTGACAGGCTTTGAAGAGGCCAATACTAGCCTCCACGTACTAAAAACATGTATCATTATTATTATTATTATTATTATTATTATTATTATTATTATTATTATTATTATTAATAATTATAATAATTGTATTGTATTTGTTATGTATATAGCTTCTTTTTCCCCATTTGTATGGCCTCAATGTGTTTTATGGTTGGAAGGCCTTCAGTGACCACAGTCAAAGTGTAGGAGGTTCTAAGAGTTGAAATTAGAGGATTCTTGTGCGTGGGTGAGCTGGCAAAGCTCCAGTAAGCAGCCCAGAGCTTAGGCATATGTGTGGGCACTGTTGGGGGTTTAGGATAGAGTTCTATCGCTCAAGATTCGATGTGTGCACAGCTAGACCACATTTTTTTTCGTTGCTTGTCGCTGTATACTAATGGCAGAGGTGTTGAGGTATGTCAGGGGCTTCAGTGTGGACGGCTATGTGAGCTGCTAGGCCGGAATAGCATAGCCATAGCTGCATTCTGTGGTGCATGGATGGGTGGCCGGGCCTGTGGCCTGTGTCCTCAGACGTTGTGTAAGGTATACGTACCGTATGGTTGCATGGAAACTGACTACAGTGTTCTTTTTCTTGGTCCAATGCGGTTGGCTGATCTTGCTGTTTGTGGTCTCCCTGGAATGAAAGTCTGAGCAGTGGAGAGGGGCCCGGCGGGAGGAGAGGGCGAGAATGAGGGGAGGACGATAGGGGAGGATGATAGTTTGTTGTGGAGTGCCTGTGCAAAAGCTACCGGCATCTGTGAGGTATTGGTTGGTAGGAGTGTTGTTGTGTTTCTCGGAAGAACCACCGTTTATTATGGTGTGCTTCTGCGAACGCATTATTATTATTATTATTAATATTAATAATAATAATAATAATAATAATAATAATAATAATAATAATAATAATAATAATAATAATAATAATAATGCCACCAATAATCCCCTTCTGTGTCAGGGATTCTGCCACAGTGTAGATTAACAGAATACTAAAGACACAATAAGTAATAATTCACAATTGATTGATAAAAGAGGAAGTCTATAAGGGAACAGGAGGGTACCATACATAGAAGTAATAGCCTACATGGAAAGATACAATAATGGAAGGGTCTGAGGGAGAACCTCAAGGTTCCTATGTCCCTGGGCTATTCAGTGTACGATAGACTTCTGATCTTTGATGTCCCTTTTGTGGGCTTGGTAATGAGTTTTGGTTAAGAAAAGGGACTGCCAGACCTAGGGTATACTACCTGGAGTATAAAAAGAAATACTAGGTTTCAAAAGCGCCAGGATGGAAGAGTAACTTCATTTAGTGCACAGGTCTAACCTAAAAGGACCTAAATGTCCAATCTCCCTGTACTTAGAAGCAGAAGATTGGAAATGCTTCACCGTTGAAGCACCCTCATTTTCATTCACAGTCTTGTGGTATTTAAAGCACCCCAACATCCTTCTTTGAATTCTTTTGTTAATCAGCTCCAGCTGAGTTCTGCCTCTTCCCCGGATCCAGATGAGCCACTCTCCTATATGATTCTGTAGCTGTGGTCCCACACTCCTAATGGAACAAAATCTTGTAGCTCTATCCCCTTTGGAGGGCCCTTGGATTTGGACAGAATTGTCGCCCTGTCTCCCCACATGGGTACACTTCACCTTGATTATCTAGTCAAAGCTTCCATCTAATCCTATCAGGTCAAGACCTTGTGGCTTCACCACCTTCATGGCTTGTTATCATATGTGCACATGTTTATGGGCAGTATTCTCCCCCCCACCTCGTCTGGGCACTTTTCAGGATGCAATGTGATTGATATTCAAAGCCAGTGGCACCAGTCCTTGGCTTGAGCTCACTACATGATTTGCTCTCGTTTTTTACTATTTTTGGCACCTAGCAGGCACCATCCTCAGCATGTAGCAATGTCTCCCTGTTTGTCTCAAACTCTAGTGGTCTCACCCCTCCCACCAGGATCTAGGCTACGGCCCAAGCAGGTAAATTATCTCCTTAAAAGCTCCTGCCAAAGTCCATGGTATAGGCCCCAATCAGATCCCTGCACCTTCATTTCCTTGCACTCTAAACTTTCCGAAAATCTGTTTTTCTCCTCTCACACTTTGCTCTGTTAACACAATAACTCCTTGAAATGGTGTGTGCGCTCCGTCAAAACTATGGTGCTTACATGTCTGTTCATGCTGCTAGCATTGGCTTCAATTGCCATAATGAGGGCAGGGATTTGCCCTTTCACCCTTAAATATGCCGTAGGGTTTTGTTTAGCGTTCTTTGGCTCAGCTCCCTCCCAGCCCCTCTTTCTTTTACTGGAATCATGTGTCACAAGCTTTTGATTTTCTAACACACTATCCTTCTTTGAGCTCTTATTCGCTCAAAGGCCTACCACTTAAAGACACAGTATGCCCTCTTTAGGTCAGGTAGACTCAAAGTGGTGGATCCGAGGACCTGCACTGCATGTCTCTGATTCAAGGTTGACCATATATATGCACTAGCATTTTCGCTGCTCAACATGCATGTTGATTCTTCAACGCACTTTGTTCTAAAGGGGATGGCGACCATGTTCTGCTCGGGGTCTCCCCAGCCTTGGCGCCCCATTCGGTGTGCGTGGGAAAGAACACATGGATAGCTGTGGGCTCCTGCTGTAGTTTATACTCCGCACAAGGACCTGGCATTTGGGTGGCACCCGTTTTTTGGTCCTGATTTGCCTAAAGGAGATACATTCCCTAGAGCCCACATAACATACTTTGAAGGAGTTCACAATGGGGTAACTGCACTATTCATGGAGTTCTGGGGTTCTCTCTTTTACTGTACAGCATCCAGGAGTGGAATCACTTAGTTGGCAGCTTCCCCCATGCCAGAGTTTCCCAACCTCCTTCTACAGACCCCCAAAAGGTGAGTCTAGAACAATATTCACTCATAACGAATAATTACCACTTTTTCTTGGTTTTCTAAAAACTAAACGTGCATGTACCAAAGCATGAGGTATTTCCTTCCACTAAGAACTACCTTAACAGAATACTGTGAAATCATATTGAAATTCCCTTTCCTTACTGACACATGAATCAGTCAGTCATAGGTGAGAAAAATAAATCTGATAAATCCTTGTTGGGTTTATCGTACAAAATGCCATTTCACATTATATAAACATTACTGTGATACCCTTTTGCAACCTTTTGCAACCTGAGACGGAGAAGCTGTAAAGGCGTATTGTCTGCTCACTCCTAACCTGTGTTTTTGGTCCCATCCGCCACAACAAATTATCTTCTGTGATAGAAGCGTTTTTTGTTCCAAACCACTCCCACCTCCTGATGGCCCAACGCCGTGTTTTGATCCAAATCTGCTAGAGCAAAACATTTTCTGGGACAGAAGTGTTTTTGTTAGGAAAACCTCCCAACATCTATTGGGCCAGGAGAGCTCTTTGGGTAGAATCCGCCCCTATAGCTGCAGGAAGATGAGTCCGCCATTTAGAAAATGGCCAGCACCTGGGTGCATGCTCTGCAGAGGAGTGACTACAGTCTATCTATCCTGTGATAGTTGAAGGGGAGTATGGCATGTCCCATAGGGTATATGATGGAGCTTTGTCAGGACATACATTCCATTTCCTGCTGGCACAATATCAAACAGGTACTGCCAAAAGATAAAAAGAGATGGCACAGAACGCTGAGCTGGGTAGACACTTGAATGTTAAACAAAGAATCCAAGAAATGTTTATAGAGATTGGGGCCGCAATCAGTGCTGTCACAGCAGATGATGTGAACGTTTGTACCCAAAAAGTACAGTTATCACAGGAGATGCTTAGAGAGTTTATTACCACAAACTAACCCAGTCGATGTGTTGCAGCGAGAGATGATGCCCCCAAATAAGTTCTTTTCCAGCAAATTTTGGGAGATGTTGTAACACAATATTCACTTTGGTCCCAGCTAATGCTCAGAGATTGAGTCCATAAAGCATTTTGTGACAACAGACGCTGCGTGATACTGAAACCATTTCTTCTGTCTAAGCAGATGCTGTGAGTGGTTGATCCTAAAAAATCTCCTGACGCTGCTTGTACTGCTCTTTCAAAATCAAGGCCTCTGGTCCATGGCTTTGAAGGAATCCCTAAATGGCCCCGGTATGTGACCTACAACACATGAAGGTAATGCCTCACAAACGTTTAGCATCTAAGCAACTAGTATTCACCAGCGCTGCAGCACTCCTTTCTCACTAATCTTTTCTGGTATGGATATGGCAGTAAAATGCTGCCTTTGCTGTTCATTGTTCTGTATCACCATTAGACATGTCATCGGTTTGCCTCCAAGATGCCCATCTGCACTACCCCTCATGTGCATTCCGTATTCAAGAGATTGTGCATCTGGCATGCTAGGTGTGGCTTGCCACCCACATGCTCATTTGCGGTCCCCAACTGCTGCCACTCCAGTTCCATGCAAGCATAGTGTCTGTGCACCCACTTTAATAGGATGGTTCCTGGATTTTCACCCAACCCATCTCCTCATTCTTCCCCGGGCTACTGGCAGAGGCATCTTCCCTCTGCAATCTTAACTCCAGGGAAAGTTTCCAACTTTACTTTTTAAAAATAGTTCCAGATGGCAAATTTGTAATCGACAAATATCAACCCATAAAATGGGTGGAGAACCAAGACTCCTTCAAAACATCACATAGCTGCATCTTGATAGCTCACCATCCCATTCAGCAATATAACGTGTGTCTAGCGTTGGACGAAATTTCAAAAAATTGATCTCCCGTGAATCATCAAGTGAGAATCTGGTAGATTGGAAGGTTCATGAAACTAAATGTCACGTCAGTCTCTGCCCAAATCCTTTCAGGATCCCGTACGCTTGGGGGAAGTTCATCAGAAGTTTGACAATCTTTGGCTGATTTCAGGAAAAAAAAACATAAACAAAATAACTTCATAGGGTGCAGGAATCGAGAAAAATAATAGGGTAAAGGCAGAGGTATGTGAAGAGGTTGGCTAGGGGGTGTTAGCAAGAGAAAATACATCTGTTGATATTATCCAGATAGGACAGCACATTAAACTCTGCTATAAGATATCTCAGTAGGTTAATGCTGCTGTGGGATAGATTGATGAGTAACATACAGGTCCTAGGTTTTCACCTTGGTAAGAACAACTAATCCTTTCAGCCTTCTGAAGTTGATCAACTTAGCAAAGATGAATTGAGGGAACAGTAAGAATTCATGGGGGACCAGTAGAGCCAATGCCATCCGGCATGCCTGTGTCGGATTTTAATCTTTCAGAGGTTAATACATAAGGTATTGTTGAACTTCCAAATATTACAATATAATTCATAATAGACATGGACTTGTGAAAAGTGTTTAGGGTTTGGGAAGAGTCTGTAATGAATTAGACGTGCACAATATTTCATGTTGCTGTGCCTGCTTCCACGAGGACCTCTGTGGATAGTTATTTGATAATACTAGGGAACGTCTGAGGCTGCAATACAATAAGCATGAAAAGGAACAGTTAATCACCTGTCAAGCATTTATCCATTTGAGGTTGCTTAACTCCTTAAGTTCCAAGGACGAGTATGCTCGTCCTTTTTGAATAGACTTGCACAATAGCCATCATGTAATCAGGCAGCATTACAATGTTATGAGCTTTGAAACTGAGGAAAAAATAAATGATGATTGGTCATTTATAACGCGCTTAATACCCTGAGGCTTTTAAGCGTGGACCCGGGAATCAAAAGTGTGTTGCTCCACGCCGCCTTGCCTCCAAGGCAAGCACGTTGTGTTGCCCCCTGAGCCATCCTCCCCAGTATGACATACCTACAGAGTAAGGGCAAGATTCTCAAGACTTTATTGGGGTGCAAGTGAGGAGATGCATTAGCACAGCTCCTCACTTGTCAAAAAAAAGGGAGAAGCACAATGCGGTCATTCAAATGCCTTTTCCCTCCATGGGCCATTTGTGCAAATAAGGGGGCATTTGAGGGTATTTAAAAGAGCATCCCGAATTAAAAAAGAGGTGTGCTTTTAAATGCCCTGAAATGAGGGTCATCCCCCTCGACATTTTGAAAAAGGCACAGGGGAGACGCACATCATGACAAGGTCATTTCTGACCCTGCCTGACGTATGCCTCCGCGCCGCTCTGCCTGCGCCTAATAAATAACTTAAAGTAAAGTAAATGCCATGATTTCTTTCTTTTTTTTTTATGTGGCAGCCGCATTTCGTTCCCCCAAACAGGGATGGAAATAAAAAAAAATTCTGAGCCATTTCAATGACACAACCCAATCTCAGTGAAATGGGTTCCGATCAACCACGTGATTTCGGGGAGTATGTCATACTTTGCTCCCAGCAGTGCTGTATGCAAGGGGGCTGTGCACCACATCTTTGCGCTGTTATCCAGCCCCACCTGAAATGCTCAGGTCACCTTTGTGGACGAGGTGACCTGAGCATTTTTGCAATCAGTACCAATGAAAGGAGCGCATTCTCTGCACTGCTTTCATTTCCGCTCATATTTGAGAATCTAGCCCTCAGTGTTTTTTGAAATATTACCTTTTGTCAGCCGAAAACAAAGCATTTATTTTGGTCTCTGTATTAGAGAATCAGCCAGTTACAAGCCAGTAGTCAATTGTATCCTTTTCTTTGGACATTACTGGCAGTAAAGGCTGTGACATTTCCGTTAAGTCTGTCCTTTGTTTCTTTGTTTTTTTTGCTTTGGTCATTCTCTAGCATGAATGTGTCCGACTTCTAAAACCCACTTTTTGAACCCACATTTCATCAGCATGAAATTGTTGAACGCATATCATAAATCTACCTTCTGATTTGGATAAAACCTTACCAAGCCAGTCCAAATCCAACCCCAGTAACATTTTTGATTATTGCCGGTTTATCAGCAGTGATTTGTTGAGGCTCATTCATCTGCACTCCTTAAAACGCACCACCCTCAAATCCACAACTTCATATTATTTAGCAACCACCTGGTTATTAAATACACTTACGGCCTCATTCAGCTGCGACTGAAAGTGGAGCAAAGGCCACGGAAAAGGGGGTTCTTGCCTTTCCAAGTCAGCCGAACAATTCAGCTGGGTTTGTTATCTAGGCACGTGAGAAACAATGTTCCGACCCCAGTGAATGAGGGATTCATTTTGCTATTAGCACACAGAGGACTTTGCAATCCAGGAGCCACCACGCCCCAATCTCCAGGCTAGATGTTCAAGCTGAGTGATGTATATCAATGACTCTAGACTTGCTGTCCATGCTGAGTGATGCTATCAAATACTCCAGGTTTGAGGTCCATGCTGAGTGATGTATATCAAGGATTCTAGGCTCCTTGCTAGATGTCCATGTTGAGTGATGTACATCAAGGACTTCAGGCTTGATGTCCTTTCTGAGCGATGTACATCAAGGACTCTGGGCTAGATGTCCATGCTGAGTGATGTACATCACGGATTCCAGGCTTGATGTTCATGCTGACTGATGGACATCAAGGATTCCAGGCTTTATGTCCATGCTGAGTGATGTACATCAAGGACTCCAGGCTTTATGTCCATGTGGAGTGATGTATATGAGGGACTCCAGGCCTGAGGTCCATGCTGACTGATGTACATAAAGGACTCCAGGCTTGATGTCCATGCTGAGTGATGTACATCCAGGACTCCAGGCTTTATGTCCATGCGGAGTGATGTATATTAAGGACTCCAGGCTTGAGATCCATGCTGAGTGATGAACATTAAGGACTCCAAGATTGGTGTCCATGCTGTTTGATGTACATCAAGGACTCCCGCCTTGATGTGCATGCTGAGTGATGTACAGCAAGGACTCCAGGTTTCACGTCCATGCTGAGTGTTGTACATCAATGACTCCAAGGTTGGTGTCTGTGCTGAGTGATGTACATCAAGGACTCCAGCCTTGATGTCCATGCTGAGTGGTGTGCATCAAGGACTTCAGGCTAGGTGTCCATGCTGAGTGATGCACATCAAGGACTCCAGGGTTGATGTCCATGCTGATTGGTGTACATCAAGGACACAAGGCATGATGTCAATGCTGAGTGATGTACATCAAGGACTCCGGGCTAGATGTCCATGCTGAGTGATGTACATCAAGGACTGCAGGCTTGATGTCCATGCTGACTGATGCATATCAAGGACTTCATGCTTGATGTCCTTGCTGACTGATGTACACCAATGACACCAGGCTTGATGTCCATGCTGAGTGATGTATATCAAGGACTCCAGGCTTGAGGTCCATGCTTACTGCTGTACATCAAGGACTCCGGGCTAGATGTCCATGCTGAGTGATGTACATCAAGGACTCCAGGCTAGATGCCCATGCTGAGTGATGTACATCAATGACTCCAGCCTAGATGCCCAGGCTGAGTGATGTACATCAATGACTCCAGGCTTGGTGCCCATGCTAAGTGATGTACATCAAGGACTCCAGGATTGATGTCCATGCAGAGGGATGTATATCAAGGACTGCAGGATTAAGGTCCATGCTGACTGATGTACATCAAGTACTCCGGGCTAGATGTCCATGCCGAGGGATGTACATCAAGGATTCCAGGCTAGATGCCCAAGCTAAGTGAATATACATCAATGATTCCAGGCATGGTGTCCATGCTGAGGGATGTAAATCAAGGACTCCCGGCTTGATGTCCATGCTGAGTGATGTACATCAAGGTCTCTGGGCTAGATGTCCATGCTGAATGATGTACATCAAGGACTTCAGTCTTGATGTCCATGCTGAGTGATGTACATCAAGGAATCCAGGCTTGCTGTCCATGCTGAGTGATGTACATCATGGACTCCGGGCTAGATGTCCATGCTGAGTGATGTACATCAACAACTCCAGGCTTGATGTGCATGCTGAGTGAACAACATCACAGGCTCTGTGCTAGATGTCCATGCTGAGTGATGTGCATCGAAGACTCCAGGCTAGATGTCCATGCTGAGTGATGCACATCAAGGACTCTGTACTAGATGTCTATGCTGAGTGATGTACATCAAAGCCTCCAGGCTTGATGTCATGCTGAGTGATGCATATCAAGGACTCCATGCTTGATGTCCTTGCTGACTGATGTACACCAAGGACACCAGGCTTGATATCCATGCTGAGTGATGTATATCAAGGACTCCAGGCTTGATGTCATGATCTCTGCTTCCAAAAGGTCAGGGTTTTCCCAACTCCCTTGGAAGCAGATCCATAACCCAGGTTCCGAGTGCCAACCAGTCCCAATTGGGACCTTTTGGACCCAGTCCTGGCGCTAGTGGCACCAGGCTCATAAATATGCCCAGTCCCAGCGCTGGAAGCGCCGGGCTCATAATGCTTGGGTGGACTTACCTGCAGTAGACCATGCTGCTTACTTGCCTGCCAGATGAGCCTCTGATCCTCTTCTGTTTGGAACTACTTTTCCTGTTGGGTGGGGCTGGAGCCACTCCCTAGATTCAGAACACTGGAACTCTTCTGGAAGGCAGGAACTCTTTTTTTACCAGGAACTCTTTTCTTACTTAGGCGTGGCTGTGGAAGGAGACACCTAAGCACTACAGGAGGCTATTTAAACCACACCCGGTGGATGAATCTTGCTTTGCGTTATTCTGCACCCTCTCCAGCAGAACGCTCATCGTGTCTTCTGCATCCGGTCCTGGGCCTAAGGAAAAAGGCTTACCATCCTGAATCCAGTCTTCAGCAACACCTATAAAGACAAGAAAGAACAGGTTAGCATTCCGGCATCTGAAAGGCAAAGGCTTACCTACTCTTCGTGCGCTCCGGAGGTCTTCACACTGCATTCCGGCATCTGAAAGACAAAAGCTTACCAACTCTTCGCACGCTCCGGAGGCCGTCGGCGCTGCATCTCGCATCTGAAAGACAAAACAAGGTGCGTTTAAAGACATTGGGGAACTTTAATACTCACGTGCCATTACTCCTTTCCACATCTAACCCAGTGGGTATCCCGGCACCCTGCAGCCGCTCCGAACTTGTACCTGCAAAATAAAAAGACAGTTAGAGCGCTTTGTGAAGCTGGCAACAAGCGCTTACTTACGTGCTTCCAGGCGCTTCTATTCATCACACGGGCTCCATCTTCAACTCACTTCAGCCCGTCATCCGCCATCGCAAAACAAGAGACATCATTATTAAAGACTTTAAAGACATTTGAGTTACTCGAAACTTACCGTTCGTGCAGTAAACGACGGACAGCAGTCCTCTGAAGTCAAGAGGCCTGCGCTACCTATCCAGTGAAGAAACTGGCTACAGCACCCTGCCCCGAGGCAGATGGAGAGCTCGGCATTCACTTACCTAAGGTGAGAGCGTTAACCTGTGGGGGTCTACAGAAGAGGAGAAGAGGAAAGAGATAGGGACACCCCAATAACCCCAGTTCATTAACCCGTATTTTCTATCTGCAGACATCTTACTCTGCACGTCAGGCATACAGGGCAAGAGGTCCAGCCCAAAGAGCCAATCGGGTGCTGCACATCACCTTTGAAGATACGGTAGTCGCCCAGTCAAGACCGGCGCCTCTGCGAGAATCAGGTGAGCGTTACAGAACGCAAAGCCTACCGCAAAACTCTCGCCCAGGCGCTATGGAAACCTCGGATACTGACCACCTAGCCCGGTTACTTGGGGAACTAAGGGCAGAAGTGCATGCAGCTTGTCAGGAAACGAACGCTCTAAGAAGGGAACTAATTATTTCCAAGGAGAGAACAGATGATCTTGCTAGACAATTGCTACAGTCACAAGCCGGACAGACCCCGCTACCCGCATCAGGGGCAAATCTTCCTTCAACATCCTCTATGAATCCAGTGCAGATCAACCTACCTGGGAATGTACCTCTGGCTCCGCCCGAACGATTTTCTGGTGACCCAAAGAGGTTTACGGTATTTATCAATCAGTGCCGGTTGCACTTCTTATGCCGGCCAGCAGCCTTTCCAACTGATCAAGCTAAAGTAGCTTTTGTACTTTCGTACCTTAGTGGCAATGCGGCAGACTGGTCGATCCCTCTAGTTAATCAAGATGATCCGGTTCTCCATGATTTTCAAGCCTTTCAGCTTAGTATGGAAAAACTGTTCGCAAGACATGCACAGGGGCAGGCCTTGGACAATGAGCTTCTTTCGTTGCGACAGGGTAATCAAGACCTTTTGGCTTATATTGCATCTTTCAATAGACTAATAGTGGAAACTCAATGGCCTGAGGACAAAAGGATTACGCTGTTTTATAGAGGTCTACGTGGAGAGCTCAAAGACGTTTTAGCCCAAGTAGTGAATCCCCCACAAGACTGTTCGGATTATATAGACTTGGTCGTTCAAATAGATCACAGACTGCAGAACAGGAAGGCCGATCGTTCCAAGTTTGATGCTCGAGTATTTTCCAAACCGCCAACTCCTTCCAAAGGAGTAGACTCCGGGGAACCCATGCAAATAGGGGGTCTGAAAGGTCCTCTAACACAAAGGGAGCGGGAAAGGAGAAAACAGTTGCAATTATGCCTATATTGCGGAAACTCAGGGCACTTTCTTCAAGACTGTCCGTTGAAACCTGCCAAGAAGGCAGTAGGAGCTGCAGTTACCACAGTTACAAACTCTGAGCAGGGAAACGACCTCGCCCGACAAGAATAGAGGTCCTCTTGCCGAGCGTGAAAACCAGTTCCGTGACCTCGCATTTCGTGATACCTATGGTCCTCATTAGCCCTGATAATCCGGGTCGATTACATGCAATTGAAGCTTACGTCGACAGCGGTGCCATCGGCAATTATGTGGATCATGAAATGGTTTTGAGGATGAATCTAACTCTTTGTCCCAAGGCTGTAAAGGACGTCATTACTACGGTGGATGGTACGGAGATAGCCTCCGGGCCAGTAACGCACACCACTCAAGAGGTGACGCTAGTAAGTCAAGATGGACACCATGAGAAGATCGTGTTCGATGTGATCAAGGCCCCTCAGTTCCAGATTATTCTAGGAATACCTTGGTTAGAGAAACACAATCCTCTGATCGATTGGCGAGCAAGAACGGTCCAGTTTCCAGAATGTGTCTCTACGTGTCACCCTCCACCTGGTGTTGCACTGGCAGCAATTTCTTCAGAGACTCCCCAGTTACCTCCCGAATACCTAGAATACCAAGATGTTTTCCGGAAGGAGCAGGCTAACTCTCTACCTCCTCATAGGTCTTATGACTGCCAGATAGACCTGATACCTGGATCTACTCCTCCTTGTAGTAGAATTTATGCCCTCACCGAACCTGAGAACCTTCCCCTTCGACAATACCTGGATCAATACCTGGCAAATGGGTTTATTCGTCCCTCCAAGTCCCCTGCCTCTTCAGCTTTGTTCTTCGTTCCAAAAAAGGAAGGAGACCTTAGAACTTGTATCGATTATCGCTCCCTGAACCAGATCACCGTTAAGAATAGATATCCGTTACCTTTGATCCCTGAACTCCTGGACCAAGTCAGAAAAGCATGCATATATACAAAGCTGGATCTTAGAGGAGCTTACCACTTGGTACGAGTAAAAGAGGGCGATGAATATAAGACGGCCTTCCGCACCAAGTATGGGCTATTTGAATATCAGGTCATGCCCTTCGGACTTTGCAATGCCCTGGCCGCCTTTCAATATTTTATGAACGATGTCCTCAGAGAGCTCATAGATGTGTGTGTTGTTGTTTACATCGACGACATTCTCGTTTATTCTTCATCGGAATCTGAACATCGGAAACACGTGAAAATGGTCCTCGAAAGATTGCGTCAACACAAACTTTTCGCTAAGTTGGAAAAATGTGTTTTCAACGTGACTGAAGTTGAATTCTTGGGATTCATATTATCACCTGGCGGAGTGCGTATGGATTCAAAGAAGGTCGATGCAGTTCTCAGATGGCCATCACCATCCTCCGTAAAAGGTGTGCAAAGCATGTTAGGCTTCGCTAACTTTTACCGCAGGTTTATCCCCGAGTTCTCTCGAATAGTCCAGCCCATCACTGCCTTGTTAAAGAAAAACAAACGTTTTGAATGGTCTACCGAGGCGGAACAAGCTTTCCAGGATTTGAAGACTAAATTTATCTCTGCACCAATCTTAAAACACCCTCGCCCCGAACTCCCCTATATCGTGGAAACTGATGCTTCAAGCCTTGCCATGGGGGCAGTTCTATCACAAAAGGACCCGGTAACCAATCAGTTGCATCCCGTGGCATTTTGGTCCCGCAAATTCTCGCCTCCTGAAGTCAATTACACGATTACTGACAAGGAACTTCTGGCTATCAAGTCTGCCTTTAAGGCTTGGCGGCATTATCTGCTGGGGGCCCGACAAACCGTTACTGTGATTACGGATCACCGAAACCTGCAATATTTGAAAACCGCAAAAGCCCAATCCTCTAGACAACTCTGTTGGGCATTATTGTTTGCCGAGTTTGACTTCATAATTACCTATCGACCTGGTACCAAGAACGGTAAAGCCGATGCCCTTTCTCGGATGGGAGTGGAAGAACACTTGATCAACCCTAAACCTGTACCAATCATTCCCGAACAAAGAATTCTGGGTGTAATCACCACAGAATCCATAGAGGAAGTTAAGGATAAAGCCAGGCAACTTGTAACTCCAGCAGACATACAGAATTGGCATCTGCAGGGAAAGGACTTTGCAGTAAAGGACAACTTATTGTATTTCCAAGAACGATTATACCTACCCAGCACAGATTTACAGAAAAAAGTAATCTCTTGTTATCACGACTCTTTAATGGAAGGTCATCCGGGTATAGCCAAGACCTCAGAAAAGATCAAGCGCTACTTCTGGTGGCCGTCTTGGAAAAAAGATATCAGAGACTTTATAATGTCCTGTGGAGTATGCGCCCAAAACAAGAGTCAAAAGGAAAGACCAGCAGGCCTCTTACGCCCTATTGACATCCCACCTCGCCCTTGGCATACGCTTTCTATGGACTTCATCACCGATCTACCTCCATGCTCCGGATACAATACGATTCTAGTAATCGTGGACTTATTCTCCAAGATGGCGCATTTCATTCCGCTGAAAGGCTTGCCAACAGCAGCAACTCTGGCCCGAGAATTTCTCGAAAACATCGTCCGACTGCACGGTTTTCCTTCGGTTCTAATTTCGGATCGAGGTAGTCAATTTATTTCTCATTTTTGGCGAAGCTGCTGTCGGTCGGCTCAAATTGATGTGAGACTATCGACCAGTCACCACCCTCAGACCGACGGACAAACCGAGAGGACCAATCAAACTCTGGAACAGTATTTACGCTGCATGCTGCAACAAACTGAAAAAACTTGGAAAGATATCCTTTGGATAGCCGAGTATGCCTACAATAACTCTTTCCATTCGGGAACTGGGAAAACCCCGTTTTTTCTTTTGTACGGCAGTCACCCTCGAACCTCGGAGTTGGATCCCCTCCAAGATCCTGAAACACCAGCAGTAGACTACCTGCATTCTACAATCACCCAAGCCTTTAAGGAAGCTGTTTCTCACCTTCAAAGGGCTAAAGAACAATACAAGAAAGGAGCAGATCAACATCGGAAGGAAGCCCCTCACTATCAAGTAGGGGATCAAGTCTGGTTATCCACCAGATATCTATCTCTAAAATGGCCACGCACATTCAACCCAAGATACCTTGGTCCCTATTCCATCACTACCATAGTAAACCCAGTAGCGGTAAAGTTGGACTTGCCCCCGCACATGAAGATACATCCGGTCTTCCACGTCTCTCTATTAAAACCCGTGCAACCTCAAACCCGACTAACCAAATCTCCAAAACCTATTCTAGTTGATGGAGAACTCGAGTTTGAAGTCAAAAGCATTCTGGACTCCAAGATCTCCAAATCTAAACTATTCTACCTAATTGACTGGAAAGGCTACGGCCCCCAAGAGAGATCCTGGGAACCTGCTGAATATGTCCACGCTCCTCGCCTAATCAAAAGATTTCACCGAACATTTCCTGACAAGCCAAAACCCCCGGAGAAGCCAGATTTGGGAGGGGCCTTGAGGGGGGGTACTGTCATGATCTCTGCTTCCAAAAGGTCAGGGTTTTCCCAACTCCCTTGGAAGCAGATCCATAACCCAGGTTCCGAGTGCCAACCAGTCCCAATTGGGACCTTTTGGACCCAGTCCTGGCGCCAGTGGCACCAGGCTCATAAATATGCCCAGTCCCAGCGCTGGAAGCGCCGGGCTCATAATGCTTGGGTGGACTTACCTGCAGCAGACCATGCTGCTTACTTGCCTGCCAGTTGAGCCTCTGATCCTCTTCTGTTTGGAACTACTTTTCCTGTTGGGTGGGGCTGGAGCCACTCCCTAGATTCAGAACACTGGAACTCTTCTGGAAGGCAGGAACTCTTTTTTTACCAGGAACTCTTTTCTTACTTAGGCGTGGCTGTGGAAGGAGACACCTAAGCACTACAGGAGGCTATTTAAACCACACCCGGTGGATGAATCTTGCTTTGCGTTATTCTGCACCCTCTGCAGCAGAACGCTCATCGTGTCTTCTGCATCCGGTCCTGGGCCTAAGGAAAAAGGCTTACCATCCTGAATCCAGTCTTCAGCAACACCTATAAAGACAAGAAAGGACAGGTTAGCATTCCGGCATCTGAAAGGCAAAGGTTTACCTACTCTTCGTGTGCTCCGGAGGTCTTCACACTGCATTCCGGCATTTGAAAGACAAAAGCTTACCAACTCTTTGCACGCTCCGGAGGCCGTCGGCGCTGCATCTCGCATCTGAAAGACAAAACAAGGTGCGTTTAAAGACATTGGGGAACTTTAATACTCACGTGCCATTACTCCTTTCCACATCTAACCCAGTGGGTATCCCGGCACCCTGCAGCCGCTCCGAACTTGTACCTGCAAAATAAAAAGACAGTTAGAGCGCTTTGTGAAGCTGGCAACAAGCGCTTACTTCCGTGCTTCCAGGCGCTTCTATTCATCACACGGGCTCCATCTTCAACTCACTTCAGCCCGTCATCCGCCATCGCCGGAACCCTGCAAAACAAGAGACATCATTATTAAAGACTTTAAAGACATTTGAGTTACTCGAAACTTACCGTTCATGCAGTAAACGACGGACAGCAGTCCTCTGAAGTCAAGAGGCCTGCGCTACCTATCCAGTGAAGAAACTGGCTACAGCACCCTGCCCCGAGGCAGATGGAGAGCTCGGCATTCACTTACCTAAGGTGAGAGCGTTAACCTGTGGGGGTCTACAGGAGAGGAGAAGAGGAAAGAGATAGGGACACCCCAATAACCCCAGTTCATTAACCCCGTATTTTCTATCTGCAGACATCTTACTCTGCACGTCAGGCATACAGGGCACAGAGGTCCAGCCCAAAGAGCCAATCAGGTGCTGCACATCACCTTTGAAGATACGGTAGTCGCCCAGTCAAGACCGGCGCCTCTGCGAGAATCAGGTGAGCGTTACACTTGAGGTCCATGCTTACTGCTGTACATCAAGGACTCAGGGCTAGATGTCCATGCTGAGTGATGTACATCAAGGACTCCTGGCTTGATGTCCATGCTGAGTGATGCATATCAAGTACTCCAGGCTTGATGTCCATGCTAAGTGTTGTACATCAAGGACTCCGGGCTAGATGCCCATACTGAGTGATGTGCATCAATGACTCCAGCCTAGATGCCCAGGTTGAGTGATGTACATCAATGACTCCAGGCTTGGTGTCCATGCTAAGTGATGTACATCAAGGACTCCAGGCTTGATGTCCATGCAGAGGGATGTATATCAAGGACTGCAGGATTAAGATCCATGCTGACAGATGTAAATCAAGCACTCCGGGCTAGATGTCCATGCTGAGGGATGTACATCAAGGAATCCAGGCTAGATGCCTAAACTGAGTGAATATACATCAATGATTCCAGACATGGTGTCCATGCTGAGGGATGTAAATCAAGGACTCTGGCTTGATGTCCATGCTGAGTGATGTACATCAAGGACTCCAGGCTTGCTCTCCATGCTGAATGATGTACATCAAGGACTCTGGGCTAGATGTCCATGGTGAGTGATGTACATCAACAACTCCAGGCTTGATGTGCATGTTGAGTGATGTACATCACAGGCTCTGTGCTAGATGCCCATGCTGAGTGATGTGCATCGAAGGCTCCAGGCTAGATGTCCATGCTGAGTGATGCACATCAATGACTCTGTACTAGATGTCTTTGCTGAGTGATGTACATCAAGGACTTCAGGCAAGGTGTCCATGCTGAGTGATTTACATCAAAGACTCCAGGCTTGATGTCATGCTGAGTGATGTACATCAAGGACTCCATGCTCGATATCCATGCTGAGTGATGTACATCAAGGACTCCAGGCTTGATGTCCATGCTGAGTTATGTATATCAAGGACTCCACGATTCATGTCCATGCTGAGTGATGTACATCAAGGACTCCAGGCTTGATGTCCATGCTGAGTGATGTACATCAAGGACTCCAGCCTAGATGCCTAGGCTGAGTGATGTACATCAATGCCTCCAGGCTTGGTGCCCATGCTAAGTGATGTACATCAAGGACTCCAGGCTTGATGTCCATTCAGAGGGATGTATATCAAGGACTGCAGGATTAAGGTCCATGCTGACTGATGTACATCAAGTACTCCGGGCTAGATGTCCATGCCGAGAGATGTACATCAAGGACTCCAGGCTAGATGCCCAAGCTAAGTGAATATACATCAATGATTCCAGGCGTGTCCATGCTGAGGGATGTAAATCAAGGTCTCCCGGCTTGATGTCCATGCTGAGTGATGTACATCAAGGACTCTGGGCTAAATGTCCATGCTGAATGATGTACATCAAGGACTTCAGTCCTGATGTCCATGCTGAGTGATGTACATCAAGGAATCCAGGCTTGCTGTCCATGCTGAGTGATGTACATCATGGACTCCGGGCTAGATGTCCATGCTGAGTGATGTACATCAACAACTCCAGGCTTGATGTGCATGCTGAGTGAACAACATCACAGGCTCTGTGCTAGATGTGCATGCTGAGTGATGTGCTTCGAAGACTCCAGGCTAGATGTCCATGCTGAGTGATGCACATCAAGGACTCTGTACTAGATGTCTATGCTGAGTGATGTACATGAAAGCCTCCAGGCTTGATGTCATGCTGAGTGATGTACATCAACGACCCCAGGCTTGATGTCCATGCTGACTGATGCATATCAAGGACACCAGGCTTGATATCCATGCTGAGTGATGTATATCAAGGACTCCAGGCTTGAGGTCCATGTTGAGTGATGTACATCAATGACTCCAGGCTTGGTGTCCATGTTAAGTTATGTACATCAAGGACTCCAGGCTTGATGTCCATGCAGAGGGATGTATATCAAGGACTGCAGGATTAAGGTCCATGCTGACTGATGTACATCAAGCACTCCGGGCTAGATGTCCATGCCGAGGGATGTACATCAAGGACTCCAGGCTAGATGCCCAAGCTGAGTGAATATACATCAATGATTCCAGGCATGGTGTCCATGCTGAGGGATGTAAATCAAGGAATCCCGGCTTGATGTCCATGCTGAGTGATGTACATCAAGGACTCCAGGCTTGCTCTCCATGCTGAATGATGTACATCAAGGACTCTGGGCTAGATGTCCATGCTGAATGATGTACATCAAGGACTCCAGTCTTGATGTCCATGCTGAGTGATGTACATCAAGGAATCCAGGCTTGATGTCCATGCTGAGTGATGTACATCATGGACTCCGGGCTAGATGTCCATGCTGAGTGATGTACATCAACAACGCCAGGCTTGATGTGCATGCTGAGTGATGTACATCACAGGCTCTGTGCTAGATGTCCATGCTGAGTGATGTGCATCAAAGGCTCCAGGCTAGATGTCCATGCTGAGTGATGCACATCAATGACTCTGTACTAGATGTCTTTGCTGAGTGATGTACATCAAGGACTTCAGGCAAGGTGTCCATGCTGAGTGATTTACATCAAAGACTCCAGGCTTGATGTCATGCTGAGTGATGTACATCAAGGACTCCATGCTCGATATCCATGCTGAGTGATGTACATCAAGGACTCCAGGCTTGATGTCCATGCTGAGTTATGTATATCAAGGACTCCACGATTCATGTCCATGCTGAGTGATGTACATCAAGGACTCCAGGCTTGATGTCCATGCTGAGTGATGTACATCAAGGACTCCAGGCATGCTCTCCATGCTGAGTGATGTATGTCAATGACTCCAGCCTAGATGCCCAGGCTGAGTGATGTACATCAATGACTCCAGGCTTGGTGCCCATGCTAAGTGATGTACATCAAGGACTCCAGGCTTGATGTCCATTCAGAGGGATGTATATCAAGGACTGCAGGATTAAGGTCCATGCTGACTGATGTACATCAAGTACTCCGGGCTAGATGTCCATGCCGAGAGATGTACATCAAGGACTCCAGGCTAGATGCCCAAGCTAAGTGAATATACATCAATGATTCCAGGCGTGTCCATGCTGAGGGATGTAAATCAAGGTCTCCCGGCTTGATGTCCATGCTGAGTGATGTACATCAAGGACTCTGGGCTAAATGTCCATGCTGAATGATGTACATCAAGGACTTCAGTCCTGATGTCCATGCTGAGTGATGTACATCAAGGAATCCAGGCTTGCTGTCCATGCTGAGTGATGTACATCATGGACTCCGGGCTAGATGTCCATGCTGAGTGATGTACATCAACAACTCCAGGCTTGATGTGCATGCTGAGTGAACAACATCACAGGCTCTGTGCTAGATGTCCATGCTGAGTGATGTGCTTTGAAGACTCCAGGCTAGATGTCCATGCTGAGTGATGCACATCAAGGACTCTGTACTAGATGTCTATGCTGAGTGATGTACATGAAAGCCTCCAGGCTTGATGTCCATGCTGACTGATGCATATCAAGGACACCAGGCTTGATATCCATGCTGAGTGATGTATATCAAGGACTCCAGGCTTGAGGTCCATGTTGAGTGATGTACATCAATGACTCCAGGCTTGGTGTCCATGTTAAGTGATGTACATCAAGGACTCCAGGCTTGATGTCCATGCAGAGGGATGTATATCAAGGACTGCAGGATTAAGGTCCATGCTGACTGATGTACATCAAGCACTCCGGGCTAGATGTCCATGCCGAGGGATGTACATCAAGGACTCCAGGCTAGATGCCTAAGCTGAGTGAATATACATCAATGATTCCAGGCATGGTGTCCATGCTGAGGGATGTAAATCAAGGACTCCCGGCTTGATGTCCATGCTGAGTGATGTACATCAAGGACTCCAGGCTTGCTCTCCATGCTGAATGATGTACATCAAGGACTCTGGGCTAGATGTCCATGCTGAATGATGTACATCAAGGACTCCAGTCTTGATGTCCATGCTGAGTGATGTACATCAAGGAATACAGGCTTGATGTCCATTCTGAGTGATGTACATCATGGACTCCGGGCTAGATGTCCATGCTGAGTGATGTACATCAACAACGCCAGGCTTAATGTGCATGCTGAGTGATGTACATCACAGGCTCTGTGCTAGATGTCCATGCTGAGTGATGTGCATCAAAGGCTCCAGGCTAGATGTCCATGCTGAGTGATGCACATCAATGACTCTGTACTAGATGTCTTTGCTGAGTGATGTACATCAAGGACTTCAGGCAAGGTGTCCATGCTGAGTGATATACATCAAAGACTCCAGGCTTGATGTCATGCTGAGTGATGTACATCAAGGACTCCATGCTCGATATCCATGCTGAGTGATGTACATCAAGGACTCCAGGCTTGATGTCCATGCTGAGTGATGTATGTCAAGGACTCCAGGATTCATGTCCATGCTGAATGATGTACATCAAGGACTCTGGGCTAGATGTCCATGCTGAGTGATGTACATCAAGGACTCCAGGCTTGATGTCCATGCTGATTGATGTACATCAAGGACTCCAGGCTTGCTCTCCATGCTGAGTGATGTACACCAAGGACTCCAGGCTATATGTCCATGCTGAAAGATGTACATCAAGGACTCCAGTCTTGAGTTCAGTGTTTACTGATGTACATCAAGGACTCTGGGCTAGATGCCCATGCTAAGTGATGTAGATCAAGGACTCCAGGCTAGATGTCTGTGCTAAGTGATGTACATCAAGGACTCCGTACTAGATGTCCTTGCTCACTGTTGTACATCAAGGTCTCCGGATTGGATGTCCATGGTGAGTGGTGTACATCAAGAACTCCAGGCTAGATGCCCACGCTGAGTGATGTACATCAATGACTCCAGGCTTCCTGTCCATGCAGAGTGATGCACATCAAGGACACCAGGCTTGATGTCCATGTTGAGTGATGCACATCAAGGACTCCCAGATAGATGTCCATGCTCAGTGATGTACATCAAGGACTCCAAGCTTGGTGTCCATGCTGAGTGGTGTATATGAAGGACTCCAGGCTTGATGTCCACGCTGAGTGATTTACATCAATGACTCCAGGCTTGATGTCCATGCTGAGTGATGTACATTAAGGACTCCAAGGTTGGTGTCCATGCTGAATGTTGTGCATGAAGGATTCTAGGCTTGATGTACATGCTGAGTCATGTACATCATGGAACCAGGCTTGATGTCTATGCGGAGTGATGTACATCAAGGACTCCCGGATAGATGTCCATGTTCAAGGATGTACACCAAGGACTCCAAGCTTGGTGTCCATGCTGAGTGGTGTATATGAAGGACTCCAGGCTTGATGTCCATGCTGAGTGATGTACATTAAGGACTCCAAGGTTCGTGTCCATGCTGAGTGTTGTGCATGAAGGATTCCAGGCTTGATGTAAATGCCGAGTCATGTACATCATGGATCCAGGCTTGATGTCTATGCTGAGTGATGTACATCAAGGACTCTGTGCTAGATGTCCATGCTCAGTGATGTGCATCAAGGACTCCAGGGTCGATGTCCATGCTGAGTGATGTACATCAAGGACTACGTACTAGATGTCTATGCTGAGTGATGTACATCAAGGATTTTAGGCTAGGTATCCATGCTGAGTGATTTACATCAAGGACTCCGGGCTTGGTGTTCATGTTGAGTGATGTACATCAAGGACTGCAGACCTGATGTCCATGCTGAGTGATGTACATCAAGGACTCCAGGCTTGATGTATTTATTTTATTTATTTATTTATTCACATTTGTAAAGCGCACGTACAGCCCAGGGGCATCGTGGCGCTTTTTACAGGAGTTTGCAAAGAATTTTCATTGGTGTGGTTACATCTGACCAGAAGGTCTCTTAGTTACAGGATACAGTTAGTCGACATGTTCTTTGAGCATGCAGAAACACAGAAAACAAAGCAAGTTATGTTGGTTATGTACATGCTAAGTGATGGACATCAAGGACTCCGGACTAGATGTCCATGCTGAGTGATGTACATCAAGGACTCTGGACTAGATGTCAATGCTGGGTGGTGTACATCACAGACTCCAAGCTTGGTGTCCATGCTGAGTGATGTACATCAAGGACTCCAGGCTTGATGTCAATGCTGAGTGACGTACATCAAGAACTCCAGGCCTGAATTCCATGCTGAGTGATGTACCTCAAGGACTCTGTGCTAGCTGTCCATGCTGAGTGATGTGCATCAAGGGTTCCAGGCTAGATGTCCATGTTGAGTGATGTATGAGATAAGGGCAGGAAACCCTCTTTTTTTAAGGGGGCCTGACTCCAGAGGGTTAGGGCAAATTTGTAGAAAGAAGATGGAGTCAAATGCTACCCTTGCCATTAACGCTTTGGTAGTTTTCTTTGGTAGCAGTGGAGCTAAGATAGCATGTATCAGTTAGCTCTTGGAAGGAACACAAGGGAGTTACATTGTTTATAGACATAAAATATGCAATTTATTAGTTTCACAAGAAAAATGTATAAAACAACGACATATGCCATCCTAGGCACAGGAAAAAACATTGCATACAAATCGCAAATGATTATGCATATAAGTGGGTTAGCACATCTGAGGTGACTCTAGTTTCATGTATTGCTAATATTTAGGCAATACGTGAACATTGTCGACACACAGAAATCAGGTGTTTCTAGTGCGGTGGGTGGATGGAGCGGCTAGCGGTTGAAGGAATGGAACTCTGCTGGTTTTTGCACCGAAACCATCTTCAGGACTAAGGAATCTTGGAGCACTATGGTGCTAGAAGAGTGCCAGTCACCTAAGGTAGTGGGAGCGTCATGGCTAAACGTTGTTAGGTGGCCAGTTGTCAAATATATCACTGGCGTAAGAACGAAGTCCGTGGATTGGGCTGGTGGTCTCAGGTGTAGCCAAAATGAGATTCAGGTAGAGGTAGATGAGAGGGGATCTCTATCTTTTTCATGGAGTAATGCTGTGGTATGCTGTGAGCGCGAGCTGTATAGCTGACTCCCGGTTTTGTCCCCTAACTGACATATGCTATTTTAGCTCCACTGCTTACCAAAGAAAACTACCAGAGCGTTAATGACAAGGGTAGCCTTTGACTCCACCTTCTTTCTACATGTTGAGTGATGTACATCAAGGACTCCATACTAGATGTCCATGCTGAGGGATGTACATCTAGGACTCCAGGCTAGATGCCCATGCTGTATGATGTACATCAAGGACTCCAAGCTCGGTGTCCATGATGAGTGATGTACATAAAGGACTGCAGGCTTGATATCCATGCTGTGTGATGTACATCAAGGACTCCAGGCTAGATGTCCATGCTGAGTGATGTACATCAAGGACTCCGTACTAGATGTCCATGCTGAGTGATGTATATCAAGGACTCCAGGCTAGATTGCCATGCTGTGTGAAGTACATCAAGGACTCCAGGCTTAACGTCCATGCTGAGTGATGTACATCAAGGACTCCAGGCTTGATGTCCATATGCAGTGATGTACATCAAGGACTCCAGGCTTGATGTCCATGCTGAGATGCTTACAGCGTAGACATCTACTCAGTTTTTTCACATGATATGAAGCACATGGAAACCTGAGCTATTATTACGGTTCCATGTCTTAGTTTGCAAACAGAGAACGACTAAAGCATTACCACAAGGATCCGAGATGCATCAGAAGCTCATGGAAAGTATGGGTGTTTCAAAGTGGATCTTGAAACACACTTCCCATTCGAAAAGACCAGAGGGACAAGAATAATGGTGGTTGTAAAGCATGTCAATGACAGAGTTACCTCTTTGACCTGTGCTACTCTATACACAGTGTCTAGGCGACTTTAACATCAAGTGAACGTCAAGTAACAACTACATGATTGCAGCATAAGAACATGTGTGTTTCCTAATAAGAAACATAGGTTCTGGCCCTTTAATATTTATAAGAAAGTGAAGAAACATAACTTCATCAGCTGCCCCGAAAACGTCATTAAAGCCCGCCAAACCCCGAAATCAGATTAGTTATATCACCTGGTCATAATCTTAAAAACAACATTCTTATCTCCTTGTGTCAATGATCAACAAACATTCTTTGAAGTCTTGGGGAGACAACTGAGGAGACAGTGGGTCTATTTTTCATCACCCTAGACTTGCTCTTGAAATATCATTCCCCACTTGCAAATGTAGGTAATAAATGCAAACATGCGCCAAGGACAGCATCTTGCTGGCATTCTGTAAATCTTGGTCTCCGGTTATGATGAGCTCCGATGTCTCTGTTAGCATCAAGGACGATGATGTCTGTAGAAACAAAACACAAACCTAGTCAGTCCTGGAGCCAGATTACAGAAACTTTGCACCAGTGCAAGTGCAAATTTGCACCATATTAGCACCAGGGAAAAGTTTGCCCTAGTGCAAGAAAAATTGCGGCCATATTAGAAAACATTTTCACCAAGTCAAGTGTAATTTTCATGGAATAAGCATTACTGGAAAAATTGCACAAGTGCTAAAAAACACGACCTTTCAATGTATTTTTTCATCAGGGCAAGCTAGTGCTGAGATGGAATGTCATTGGCAGCAGGGGAAACTTTGCAGCATTTACAATGGATTCCTTTGGAATCCACCTACTTTTTGCTGGTTTTTGCTGGTTGTAAAAGTTGGATTCTGTAGTAATCCATTGGGTTAACAACATCATGAAAACAGCATGCTTGCGTAAAACCAGGTGCTTTTTGAAGGCTAAGGTGGAAGACGGAAGAGGAATCTTAATTCCTGTAACACTCCCCCCTCAGACTTCAAAACCCCCAAAAATATCCTGCAGCATGAATTAAGGTTTCAGACATGCATACAACCTTTGTTCCTGTCTTTAGCACTTTCTGGGGCTTAGACAATTTCAGTTTTCTGAATAGAACTGTTATAACATTACCTTGTAGACAGTAAATAGCTTCTGCAGCCAGATTCTGGTTATTTAAATGCAAATTCCCACGTGCTCAGCATCGATTAATGATGATTCTAATCAATGCAATCCATGTCGTCACAGGAGTAAATATGTACTGGGCTCACAGAAATATTTTTAATGTACTGGACTACATATGAGATGATTTTGCAATTAACTTTAAAAAGGTCATTGGGCCTGATTTATAAAAGCATGCATATTGACAGTTGATCTCGATGTTCTTGAATGTTTTAGGCTTACAAAGATCGAAGCATATTTGAGCATACAAACTGCTACTGTCTGATACCTTTTGAGATTTCTGTAAAACAAAATGGCACATGATTCCTGGTGCATAATGACAGTTATCTATTTATATAGTGTGTCATTTTATTAGAGAACCTTTATCATAGCTTTTTCTATGGAGGTATCCCTTGCATTATTTTGTTTTTAGCTTTTGGTTTATATTTTTACCTCTTGTATTGGTGTAGCTGCTTTTGATTGGTCGAGCAGTAAGAACAGCTATCCCAGTTTTTCACAATGTATCTATGAATGGACAGAGTGAAGAAAGTCATTATATTCTTCCTCTGAAAGGTTGAGAGGAAGTTCCATGCCTCTGGATTGGGATAATGTATTGGGTACTCCAGGGGGGACGGTTCTACCACCCAAAGACTGATACTGAACCTATGGGTGACATAGGGAGGATCTCATTGCCAACCCTCCGTGCCATGAGTTTATGGCAGACAAAAATCATTATTTTCTGCCGGTTCCCCATCCTGTCCATTTAAGAGGCCCTGGTAAGATCCTGGATGTGGCGAGCAGGCAGTTGCAAGTGTGCTAGAATTAACTATCTGTTCTGGCAATGACGAGAAGACTGAATAGGCAGGAGTGACCCAGTGATAAGGCCTCGAATCGTGATGGAAGGAAATACATAGTGGACACTAGTTATCACACCAGGAAAACAGACCATTGAGTGAAGTGCTGCATCGCATAGCTTTCCTGAGCTACCACTTCTCTTTGTATGTGGAGAATAGAAAACTAATATGACAGGTGGTCACTATATTGGCTTGTCTGGGGCCACATGGGTACAGGGGGTGGGGGTGATAAGGGAGTTGTAGATCCACAAACTAATAAGCTCAAACCAATCTCAGTATGCAGATCAAAACCACACACACACACTCACACACATGCAAACACACGCACACACATATGCACACCCACACAAACGCAGACACAGACAAATTCCTGAGCACTGTTGAGAGAGGGCACTCCCCAGAGAGAGTGGCAGGGGTTTTCTGAAGGCGAGAGTTGTTTGAGAAGGATGAGAGGTATGTTTGGAGGCAGAGCAGGGTGGATGAGGACGAAGTTGACATTGAGATGCAGAAGGTTGGAGAGGTGGAGGAGAGTAGCCATTAGGTGAAGAGGAGGAACATCAAGAAGAGCCAAGAGGAGGAGGATTAGAATTATATGATATGGGTGAGAGACAGCTTCAGGAAGAGAGAGGAGGAGGATGGGGCAAGTAAGCAGGTTGGGTGTGAAATCAGTAACAGCGAGAGAGTTAGATGTTATCTAAGGAGGAGCAATGGTGAGAGGTTTTGTATAAGGGTCCTCTCTGAGGTTTTGTATAAGGGTCCTCTCCCCCCACACACCCCACACCTTTATCAGCTATCCATGGATTCTAAAGGTCTCATCTATTAGGCGGAAACAGGAAAAAACAGACGCCTGGGAGCCAAACATGTCTTTATTCCTCAAGGAACATAACACAAGCACCTTGTAAAATGGCAGGCCGTGATAGGCCAATTTAGGTAAAGGGCAAACATCCCTTCATTACCATTGGATAACTTATCATACATGCACAACAATTCCCCATTTAGCATAACTGGCATCCACGCTTTTCTCTGACACACACAATTAAAATGCCTATTTTAGACTTGGCTGGACATAACTATAAAAGTCCTGCCAAGGATATTCTCCATGATTCAATGTTTGCACCTTTCCTGGGGTTATGCCAAGTTTTCTAGTACTCAACACCGTTGGAGAATATATATCCTCTTATTTTATGGTTCCAAAATAATACAGCTGGGCTTTCAACCTAACCTTATCTCATTCATGTCTATTGTCTATGCCAATGCCATTATTAAATGAACAAACCTCATTATCTCACTACGAGATGCTGGCAAAAACTGTCTCCAAGTGTGTCAGTCCCTCTTGCTTATCTGAAAAACCATGGTATAGTTTATAATTCCCCCCACATGGCTTAGGACTGGAAACCATTTTACATTTGATTATCCATTTAAACAAATATATATTTATCTGACACTGCGCTTTTCCTTTTATAAGGAAGCTATATTCTTCATTTATTTAAGCATTTCTCATTATGTAAATGCATTATTCATAATATATCCTTGTGCACTTATGGAGTGTGGGTAATATTAAAGCACCCTTCATTTCCCATGCCACCCCAAACCAAGTGTGTGACTTCTTACTTTTATTAAGGCAATCTAATCCTGATTTCTACAATGTTGGACAGGAGAGTGAACTATTTGGTCTAGCTACCATTTTATCTATATATCAGTTTAGGGGCTGGCACCCCCTGTACAGTTTTGTAAGACGGTGGATGGCGATAGTATCAGTAGAATGGAAGAACAGGCAACATATAAGCAGGCGATCAGTGAGAACATCAGAAGGAAGGCTGTTAGAAAAAAGCACTTTTCACCCATACAGACACTGAGGATGTGTAGGTGAAAGATATGAAACATAAGATGTGGTGGAGTTTCAAGGAGGTGCAGGTGAAACACTAGACTAGAATGGCTAGGAATGAAATGCAAGGTTCCTTTATATACAAGCATGTGGTGAAACAACAAGGACCTTAAGTTACTCTGAGACAGAGAGGTGTTGCTATGCTGCAAGTCAGGTTTGCAGCAATTCTGTGACATGGTCTCCTGCGTGGTTAGGGCACTGAACCTCTTTGATACTACAGTACTTATTTGATCTCTGGTGGACTTCCAACCATCTGTTGCAACACACCCCTTGTGACCAAGGAGGAAAGTATTGTATCGTATTGTATTGCAATTCACTGATTTATATAACACGTTCTCAAAGTGCTGCACACATTAAGATGGTACAATGCACATGGCAAACACTTTCTGAGAGCTTACAGCATAACTTTAGATAGCAGAGGAAAGAAGAACATGTTTTCCATTTAGATGGAATGTTGTAAAGGAAGGAGATTATTTGATTTTGAGGAGGAGAGAGTTCCAATGTTTATTTGCTAAGATCACGAAAGACCTGTCTTCTTTTGAAGCACAGGGGCTGAGGTGCAAGTAGGAAATTACCTTGTGAAGGAAGGGAGCAAGAAGAAACATACACGGGGTGCAAGGTAGAGAGGTTTTTGGGTGCACGTTTATGTATTTAATAGGAATAGAAGTATGTGGGAGAGACCAAATAAAGTATGAATAGAAGAGTTAAACATCGAGTGAAGCAGGGTAAGACGGTAGGCAGGAAGACCAATGAATAGAGCCGTACAGTAGCGCAGGTTAGAAAGAACCAGTACATAGATATGTCATTCGGTAGCGTGCAAAGGTAGAAAGGGATTGGCTTTGCGTATGTTATAAAGTTGATGGTCAACCAACACATGAGTAGATGGAACCAGGTTCATGAAAGAATGAAGACAAACAAAGGATAGTGGGGACACTTCAAACTCGATAGCCGTGCAACTGCAAAAACACATCAATGCCAACAATCTCCTCCAAACCAAACAATCCAGGGTCCAACCCAGATGCAGCACAGAGATGGCAACTATACAGGTGGTCGACAATACCCTCAAGATCCTTGACAATAGCCACCCCTGCCTCCTTGTTCTTCTTGACCTCTCTGCCGCTTTTTAACACAGTAGACCACCAGGCATTCACAGACACCCTACATCAGCACATGGGGATCAGAAAACTTGTCCTTTGCTGGTTCAGGTCCTACCCCGCCAACCGCCAGCAGTTTGTTCAGATGATTCCTCTAGATCGCCTATTCTTCCCATCACCTTTGGAGCCCTGCAGGTTTCCATCTTTTCTCCAGTGATCTTAAATCATAGATGGAGCTGACGGGCGCCCTCCTAGCCACACACATCCACATCCACCAATACGCTGACAACACACAGCTATACCTCAAGATCGACTCCATCAAGGACATCCACAAGCTCAAAAATATGGCACTCGCTGATCCAGTCTTGGATGTTCAGTACATTCTTGAAGCTCAACCCCTCCAAGACCGAATTCCTACTCCTCACCAACAACACCAAACTCCCAGACATAAAGACCTGACTATCAACCATGAACCCTGAGGGCTTCACACCCGAGCCCACCTCCTGCACCAAGATCCCTCTAGTTCCACATCAACAAACACCTCCCCTTCAAGCCACACATAGCTAAGAAAACTCAGACAGTTGGAATCAGTTCTCCCTCCTGCAGAAAGTCAAGTCCTTCCTGCCTCCGTACAGATTTAGATCCACTGTTCAAGCACTGATCCTACCCCAGCTGGATTGGGGCAATGCCCTCCTTGTAGGCCTCCTGTTGTCCTCTCTTGTGCCCCTGACAAGGGTCCTATATGTGGCTGCACACCTCACCAAGGGTCTATTTAAATAACAGGGTTGTCTTCAAAAGTTAGATATATTGATTGCAAACTTAGTTAAACTGGGGTCAGTTTAACATGAGCATGCATTAGGTGTCATGTAACTGGTTTATCTATAAGAAAGTGAAAGCATATTCCTATGTTTTAGCTTCTCTCTGGTGTGTTAGAAAGGAATTTGCAGCACAAACAAGTTCTTCCCTGAGAGGAAGTGTCTTGCTGAATGAAACCTTGCCTGGAAATTGCATCGTACTTTCCCTGTCTTCTTTTGAAGTCAGAAGAATGTTTAGAATGCAGTCAATACCAGTAGTTATTTATATGCGCTCTGAAGCCAAGGATTGGTTGAGAGGAGGTCAGTCCAGATCTCCGGTGGAGTAATAATGCACAATGCCTTGCATAGGTCGAAGTGTACGAAAAAGAAGTAGTGGAACTATGTTCCCTGCTGGCCTGTCCCAGCTTCCCACAAACCCCATCGCAGGCCCCCTCCCATGTGCAATCCAAACCCCCCAAACAAACACACCTGCTCAGAAGTGGAAGTTTACACTTCTTCCTACATTCTGTAACAGTTTCTTTTTAAAATAAAAGTATAGGAACAGTAAAACATTTTTTAAAAATGCAAAGGTGCACCGCTCCCAACCACTCGTGCCCACTTCAACCGCTGATGCCTGGAACAAAACTAAAGTCGAACCTGGATGTATAATCGGGGTGGTCATGCTCACTGAAGCATATGCTGTGGTTATGTCTCTGCACATGATATTAACAGGCATGTGCCACTGGAATGCCTCTTACTGTGCTTTTAATACCCACTGAGAGGGAGATCTTCTAAGCATATGTAGGTATGAATGTTTGTATATATGCAATATCCCAATAATGCCATCATGTTTCTTGCTTGGCCACCATAGGAACAGATGCTGCTAACATACGGCAAGTACAGCATGCTGTGCCCAATAATGCCACCATATTGCTGGTAAAGTTGCTGTTTCTTAAGGTACAGCCCTACATATGCATGTGACACCATCATATGGCAAGTGCAGCCTCAAATGCCCAAATTATGTCATTATATACCTAGTCTAGCCCCCGTATGTTAAGGAATAACCCTACATGGTAGGTGTTGAAGAGATGAAAATCTAGTGCACACAAGAGGGTGATGCACATACCAACTATGAAAGTAATGCTCAACTACCAAAGTAAAGCTGTGACATGTTGGGCATGAGGTTGATGACAACACGGAGTAGACTGAACATAAATGGTTGCATACCATGTCAGGGAGCTGGCGCTGAGCAGAGAAACACTCGCGCAAGAGAATTGTCACAGAACAAGTGTTGTAGCACCATGTAGGGGTAGATAGGAGGGCAGAGAGATGGGGTTTATTGTTATTACATAAGATCAGTTGTTGTTAAGTAGAGCTGCAGGTCTTTTTATGAGGAATATGTGAACAATTTGGTGGCCATGTTTTGTAGGCCCATGTTGGAAGATGTATTTTCAGACAGTATATAATAAGATGTATTTTAGCTGTATTTTATTTTTCAGATGAGCAGAAATCCAGAGTACATAGTGTCAGGATGGCACAGGATGCCAAGCAATGTTAATTCATGTTGCAGTGGAGGATTTTTCTCATGGTAACGCAATCCTGCCGGAGCGTTCCCAGAAAATACCTCGAAGGCCAAGGTGCCATGCTTACGCAGACCCAAGCAGAATTTCCATGGTGGAATTTTAAAAAATAGCAGGAATTACTTCAAAGCAACAGTGTCTTCTAAGTCTTTCTAATCAGAGCGGGCACCAGGAGTGCAGAGGGAGGTGAGGACAGATCAGGTGCAAGGGGCAAACCAGCTGGGATATGGTGTTTGACCATGGCAATGTTATGCTGTGAAATTGTGTTATATCCAAAAAAAACACAGGGTCCATTTAATTTGTAGTTGTGTATTTATTTGTAGGTTGAGCTGACCAGCCATTCATAACTGAGAGTTTTTCTACTGGTCAGCTTATTGATGTGATTCAGGGGCAGAATATTTTAATATTATGATGTCATACAAAGGGTGTTCTCAGTTTGTGTTTCAGGATATGTTTTTGCCCAATCAAAGATAATCAATCTATGGAGCACTATAGGGGCCTAATGATGTTTCATCAATCACTTCTTTGACCTTCCCCGAAATGTAACACGTGTTTTATTTTAATACTGTAATGTATGTCTATAAAGGTTGCACCAGCAGTAGGAAGGGTTTGATAATGTTTCAACCCGTTTAGATTGCAGGACTGTCTGAATTGTTGTCTCCCAGCTGTGGGTTGGTCTATCTATTTGTATTCCTCTTGCACAGTGCCCAATATTCTGTGGAGTACCTTTTATACCCTTTTGCACTAGTTATGTAAAGGGTTGCCTCTTTACAGTTTTGCCATCAAATGAAAGGTGTAGCCCTAAAGGCCCCCAATAAAGCCTTTGTATATCTGGTATAGTGAACCTATGTTAAGGAATAACCTAGAGCTGCACACCTCTGAAATAAATAAAAAAAAAGAATCCTGAGATTCCTTTGGTTGCACCGAACTATAAGAGTGCAACTCCCTCAACCCCTTTCCAGACATAACCCTCTGGTTTAATGTTGTTTGAATGTGGGGGTTCTTCCAAAGGATCCTTTGAAAATGCAATGGATGCAGGTGCATTTCAAAGCACATCATGTGTCACCAGCAACTGATATAGTGGTTCGGTGTTTTAGAGATTTAACAACAGTCCAATTTCTCAGAAAAGCTGATTGGGCTGGGGAAAAGCCAGCTGCATGTCTGTCAAGATCACAGATGAAACTGATTCTGGCCCATGTTCACCTGCGTTTCTGGAGTGCAGGTATATAATCAGAGGTTCACCAGAGTTTGCATAGGCCAGTTAGCCTCTCGAGGCTCTGCACAGCATCTCAATGATTATCTCTTCTACCATGATCTATCTATTTGTATGAGGGCTGCATCTCTGAATTACTGAGTTACCCTTGTCTTGGGCTCTGCTACAAGGCAGGTGATGTTGTTCCTGTTAAATTGATAGACCACATGCATACTTGACAAAGAATATTTGTGCTCTGCCTTTCCATGGAAGAGTGAGAGCAGCAAGTTTAATGGGAGTGCCTATGTAGAATTGCAGCATTGTTCTGCAGTCATACAGTGATCAAGAGAACAGTGTGAAATTGCAGAGCGTCCAGGCAAAACCTTGTTCATGAACAGGTCTGGAATAACCCCAAATGTGCAGGTGTTGTTATCGTATTGCACTCGTATCCACCTCCAGTCTAAGAGCACAGCTTCAGCTGGCTTTCAAGAGGATCCATTGAGTCACATACTCTAGACTAGTACTCCACTCGACCAAGCATTAGCAGCGTCTATTTCATTTTAGAAATGACAGTCTCAAGTCAGGCTGGAACACCTCCATAGTGTAGCAGAAGGTAAACCTAACTAAAGACCTTGTGTTTCAGGTCTCCCGTTGGACCAAAAGGATACCAGTTCCTCCCATTTCTGATATGTATTTGACACTCACTCGGACTCAACAGAGACTTGGAAATGTACCTTTCTCACCTGCTACCTGTCTGTTTGCCTTTTTACCCTCTGCAACAGTCTACATTTTATTTAAGCAACATACACTGTGTGGACATTCCATTTATTCAAAGTAATACATTGTTATGCTGTATTTATTCCACCACACAGTCACTCTGAAGTGTTCTGCCTTGGCTTATCATCGAATGTTAACATAGGTGAGAAGATTGAGACCTTAGTAATGTACTACTTGCTTCTGTCAGGGTAGCTCATCAGGCTCTGACCACAGTCACATTTCCAAGTGATTCCTCTTGACTGGCAACTTATCCCATCCTGAAACACCCAGGAATTATTTATAATCACCAGAACATCCTGAAGACGAGTCATTCCCCACGGAAGAATATGTGCAGTGATCACTGTCCGATGAGTAATCTTATTTTAGACCCCTGTGATTCGGCCACTCTTGTCCGGCACTCTTGTTACCCATGGTAAATTAATGTGCCATAGAGTCAGAAGTCTGCCAGAACATAGGGGAGGGGACGTAGGGACAGAAATGTTCCTGGAGATATTCAGCCCCCAGTTTGTAAAAAGCTCTGCAAACAATGAAGCTGATGCAGAAAGGGGGTCACGTGAGAGCAAAAAGGGGGGTAAAGCACAGCTCTTGCAGCTATATTCTGCAAGAGTTGAAGTCGTTAAATTAAGTGGGCAGGTTGTGCCAAAGAGAGGCGTTGCAGTAGTCGATACCGCTCATAACCAAAGGAGGAACAGGAGCATGAAATTGAGAAGGAACGCATAGCGTGGCCTTGCAAAGGTTCCTCAACTTAAGGTGGCTGACTTGACAGACAGCTGCCACCTGATCAGACATTGACAGAGATGCCGAAATTGTAGCACCCAGATCTTTCACTGAAGTAGCCGGTATTGGGTGGGATCCAAAACTGGCAGGCCAAAGGTCAGGAGTCCAGAACAGACGAGCGGAGTGTGACTTTGCAGAGGGACACTTTAGGCTCACATGACAAATGGCTGTCTTTATCCGCAGTCAAACATGTCTTTCCAAGGCATTGGCATTGGCCTGACTTGACTGTGCCACATCCCACTCAGTTTACCAGAGACACCGGCTTGTCAGGAAGTCTCCGAATTTCCCTAAAGACTATTCACATTCTGTATGTATCTGTCTGTTGAGGCTCCCGCTCCAGGGGCTGTGCAATCTGAGGTTGAATGTTCGACTCTGGCTGTTATCTAATTAAGGTTCAGGCATGAATAATAACATAACGGTAGATTATCAGTCCTAATACTGTGGTTTACTTTCATATCATAGAACAAGTTATTGCCAATAAAATATACATTCCATACAGGAGGAAGAAGAAGAAGAAGAAGAAGAAGAAGAAGAAGAAGAAGAAGAAGAAGAAGAAGAAGAAGAAGAAGAAGAAGAAGAAGAAGAAGAAGAAGAAGAAGAAGAAGAAGAAGAAGAAAGCAAATAATAATAACAATACTACTAATAGCAATAAAAAATAGTTTTAATGATAATAATCTAGTGGGTTCTTAATTTGTATGATAAAATGGCAGTTGATTGTTTGATAATATCAAAGCACACCTTTCACACATTTTCATTTCTTATGAAATATTATGAGTGTGTGAGCAACACCTAAACATAGAAAGAGTGCATAACAGTACTTATGACACAATACAGCAGGTACATTTAAAGTGATCTATTTTAAAAGTCATGGGGCCTCATTACGACTCAGGCAGTAAGGGTTTTACGACGGCGTAAACAGCGCCGACCCTTACCGCCTGAGTACGAGGTCCCTTAGCGCCATGGCGGATTTAACACCTGCTTTTAGCAGGTGTTAAAATCCATGGCGCTAAGGGACCATGGAGTTAATTACGCCACCGTAATTTACGGTGGCGTAATTAACGCCTTCCCCACTCCCATTATGCCCTATGGGGCAAAAATGGGAATGGGGAAGGGTAAATGGGGATTGGGGACTTACCGCCCCGCCAAGGTCGGAATGGGGCGGTAAGTCCGCCAACCACCATGGCGTAAACGAAGTTTACGCCATGGTGGTAAAGTTACGGCCCAGGCGGTAACTTACCGCCTGGGTCGTAATGAGGCCCATGTTTTTTGACTCGGTTTCAAGTGTCCTCTGCAGCACTGTACAGGATGGAGTCTCCTTGGTTCAATGTCTAGGGTTGTAAACAAATGTCTCTATGGTACAAACAAAAGTCTCTGAGGCTCAAATAAAAGTGTGGGGCTTAAGTAAATGTATCTAGGGTTTATACAAAAAAGTCCCTAGTTCTCTAACTAAAGTCTATGGGGTTCACGCAAACGTCTCTGGGCTGTATGCAACAAATGAATCCATGACACAGATGAAAATATTAGTCTTTTACACTTCTCAAATCCCTGAACTAAGGAGCATCCCTTCCCTAGATATTATCCCTTCTCCGTCATTTCCTCTTGGCTCATTCTTCTTGGCTCCTCGATCTGTAAATCTAGCTCTTCTGCATCTCATCCTCATCTGTTGGGGGACCCCATGCCTAGGATTCTGTCTTATGTGCCGGTTAGCCTTGGCAGTTTTCAGGCATGGGTGTTGAGGCAGTGCTATACATCAGGGGGCAGGCTACCAACGTTGCTCAATCTGCTGGACCTGCTTCTCCTTGACACTTTCCTGCCTTGCAGTAATGTCACAAGTCGCCAGAACCACCATGTTCTTGGCTACCTCTTTGACAAGTTGTATTGTTCTTGTGCATATGGGGTTCTACTCTTCAACTCCCCTGCTCTCCTCTCTTTCTCTTTTCCATCTCCTCAATGGCCTGCCACATGGTCATACCCCCCCCCCCCCAAAGCTTTCTGTCACACCCCTTGGCTCATGGTCTAAATCCCATACATCACTTCTTCTTGGGTCATTAACTCCAACATTCGTGCACCTAATCTCCTCTTCCTCCTAACACTTCCAACCTCCTCCTTGGCACACTTTCCTGTATCTCCTTTGGTGCCATCTTCAACTTCCACCTGAATACACTCTGCAACTCTCCTTCCACCCCCTATTTATTATTTTCACTACCATTGTCCTCCGCTTCTCCACTGCTGCTGCCTTCAACCACCTCCTGAGCACACACCTTCCCCTCCCCTTTAAAGTCATGTCCATTCTTTTACTTAACACACCCCTCCTGCTCACCCTTGATGTCACCTCCTCTGTCAAATCAATGTAATCTGTAGACCCTCTCCTTTAGCTCTCCTTCCAATCACCTCAGTGCTTCTGTTGTTTCTCCACACACCCCTTATTCTCGACCACCTCCTTAGTCTCTGTCACCTCAAACATCCTCACCGGCTCTCTAGTGACCTCTAGCTGTCCTTCTTTACCCTGTTGCAGTTCATTTTGTTCTCATTACCAGCCTCTTTCAATGCCCCGTCTCCACTGCTTTACTCTCATTTTGCAAGTCAAATACTCCCTTCAACTTTTGTGATGGTAACTGGGTTCTATACATAGGGATTGGCTTATATGCTTGCAGCCAGAGTGGTTGGAGTGGTTACATTATGGGTCTGCACATGCTCAGTGACATTGGGACTGTGTAGGTGCTGCCCCTCTGGAGGATGTTTTAAAAGAGGCTTGGACCATCTTGGATTACAGTCCAGAATGGCATCTCTTCTAGATGGATGGCAACTGCTTTTCTCCTGTTATGATCCTGGAAGCTTTCCCCTCTTTGCAGCTAAATATCGCTTGGCCATGTAGGCTCCAGGTGAGTTGGCTTTTTGTGGTTTCCCCCTGAATGTGAGAATGTTGAGGAACCCCCTCTCCTGCCTGTTGATCACCCGGGAGATTCCCCCATCGTTGTCACTTTGGGGCGAGGTTGTACTTCCTACTACACATTTAGATGACTTGGCATGGAGATATCTTGATCTCGAGGACCTGAGGCATTTCCAGGTCCATTTGGCTTTGTCACCAATCGTCCCTATTTCCATATAGCCGCCCTTATGTTTTCCTCATTTTGAATCATTTCCCTCTTGGCTTGTCTTCAATTATTCAGCCCCTTGGTCATGATTTCTTTGGAGACACCTTGTTTCCCTTAGTCCTATCTTGATCCTTCTAGAGTTCTCTGGTTTCCTCTATGTTGCTTTTCCCGACACCAGGGAGTTATATGGTTGGGGCTTCCACAGGTATAATACCTCTTTCAGGTAAAGGGGCCTTCAATTCTATACTGGAAGATCCTGCAAGCTTGGTTTAAACTATAGATCAACATGTATGAAGTCTGTACCAATGATAATCCACTTGAGGTATTCCAGTGCAATCTGAAGGTGGTATCTCACATGCCAATGTTGTATCCATATTCAGAGGCCCAGGCAGTTTTGTATCAAACCATATACACAACGAATTCTCCTCTTGTCATTAGGTCTTCTTAGGGATGGAAGGACAAGGTCAGATTGAATAGCACTGTGTTGCTATCTTAAATCCATTAGACACTGTATTTCCTTCTGAAATACCTGAATCAGAAGATGGCACTTTCCTTGGGTGTCTGCAGTACAAAGGCAGGCCTGAGTGTTAGAGCTTATTTATTTATGTGCTTACAAAGCACTGGAGCCCCCAGGCATCAGAGCGCTAAAATAAGAGAACATCTTACAACATAGAGTAACATAAACACAAAAACAATCACTTAGAAAACAAGGAATGACAGCACAGTCACAATTGATCATAGTACCAGCCGTTCTGAACAGAGATGTAAGGTGTAAAGCTAGTCCACTATAAGGTTTAGCTTTGAGGAACCCATAGGCAAGTATTTGCAAATAGTAAGAAAAAATGGCAAGTTGCTGGCACCACATCCTGTCAAAACACAATCCCAATTTTACTGAGTATACCAGTCATCAATCGCAAGCTTATGTAAGATTTTGAAGTTTGAACTTCTAACAAAAACCAGCCCAGTTCTATGATGATGCCATGATTCCTTGGTGCCTCTCTTGTTTCTTTCCCGCATGCCTTCTTTATGTTGGTAATAATTAAGTTTTTGTGGTCCATAACAACGTCTCTTGTGGTCTTGTTCCTAAGTACAGGCATTAATGATTTCCTTACTCGGCTTCCTGGGTCAACATAGGAATTGCCTTCTTCTTCACTGTGGAAATGTTGTCCATGGCCTAGGGTCCTATCTATTAACTCAGCCAACACTTCTGCTGTTCCTCGGGTAAAGAAATTAAAGAGTATATCCATGTCCTCCCTTGGTGTCCTCCCATAGATGTTTGCCATTATCGCTGGTGGTCCCCCATTGTGGATAATGAAGACTGGACCATTTTGGGATTCTTTTCCAGGTCACCTGCTTTGAGGATGTCTTCTTCTGAACATTTGACAGGTCATATCAGTATTTATACCCAGACTTTGCCACATCCTGGTGGCTCTCCTCGTCAGAAGTGTTTGAAGTATGTGTATCCATGCAGCAGATCCTCTGCACGGCATTTCATTTGATTTCACCACATAGGTCCTCCATCGATAAGGGTTTCTTAAAATCCTTGCTCTTCCATTATCTTGTGTCTTGAATACTCCTGTAAGGTTTGGAGATAACTAGAGCACCCTCCTTGGCATCCCTCTGGGTTAAGGATTTTGTCTTCTTAGACAACCATGTCCTTGCTGTGCATCCACGCTGGACCGGAAGAGGGCTCTCCCAGGTTGGTGATGGTGTAGGAGTGTGGTCTCCCCTTTCTATTGGCATTAGGTATCTGAGTGCAAGGGTCTCTCTGAAGGTTCTGTGAGTTGATACTTCAAACAGAACCTCCATGTCAGGTGGCTAGGGATTTGGTAGTTGATTAATCTGAGTATTCATTCTTCTTCTGGGCGTTTGTGAGACAATGCTCCCAGCAGACCATCTTTGGGCCATATGTTGGTCAGTCTCCATCAGGACTCATTCCTTTCCTGGGAACTAATAATCATGCTAAGAGTTTTTTGCCTTATATCTTGAATGGGATTGGTAATCAGACGGACTGTTTTTAGGTGGGAATAATCAATTAACTATTTGGTAAGGATAGAATAAGAGAGATGACCATCAAGTGGTTTCCTTGCAAATCAGCGATTTGTAAATTAGGAACAATTGTATCCCATAATTTTGAATCCAGGGGAATGAAAATGTCCATGCTTGAGCCACCACAAATGTCTCAGAATCGTAGTCTAACAGTTTCTTTGTTTTACTTTTAAGCACATAAAGTGTGATTAAAATGAGAGAGATAAAGGTACAGCTGCAGTCAATGATTTTTGTCCGTTAAAGTAGAAGATGATGGGCGATTAGAAATGGGAAGGGTGCATGAAGCCACACAAGGTGGAAAATAATGATTTCTTTTTATTTTACTGTGTTTTTACTCTAACTTAATAGTACATTTAAACAATTTAAACATGTTTCCAAATTAGATCTGTTTAGTTTAAAATTGCTTTGAATGCTGATAATTGTTCCTTCAATTTAGAATGTATTACTATCATACTCTTTTTTTCTTCAAACTGTTCCTCAACCATTTTAGAATTTTTCAGGTTGGCTTCTTATCGGATATATGCATGCTTTAAGACATTGTCAATTATACGGGATGTTATTTTATTCTATCCCTGGTTTTTACACTTGACTACCATCCCATAGCCCCTCCCCCTAACTCCAGGTCCCACTTCACCCCAGGTGCAATCTCAGACCAAGTGAGCAGGACTGCTGGATTTACCTCAACACTGCATTGCTGAAGTTTGGCTTTGGGACGGGTTATATTTAGCTGCTTACGGCTTCGTACGTTAACACTTCTGTAAAGTCATAATGAATGGCAGGTTATGATGGGTGCTCATGGTGCTTCAAGCCAAGATATAAGGGTGGCCACAGTCTCTTTTTTGTTTAAGCTGGTGACAGAGGGCATGTCTGTCTATATTAATCGGGGTAAAAATATCAACTAGTGGACTTCTAGCAGGAGCTCTCCTGTCCGCTTCTTTATTATTATTATTATTATATATACAATAATATAAATATAATATTAAAGTATATATAAAATATATTTTTTATTATATATTATTATTATATATACAATAATACTAATAATTTAAATAATACTACTACTAATAATAATACTAATAATAATAATAATAATAATAATAATAATAATAATAATAATAATAATAATAATATTAGGGTATTTAGTCAGCATGGACCTAGCTTTGGTAAGTTTCTGGTAGAAATCTTTTAAAAATAAGAGAGGATAAGATTAAATGGGATGAATTAAACGTGTTGCCTTTTTAGCCTCTTGTCAGAGGAGTATTTTTGCACTTCACAACTATGAAAAGGCTAGTGATGTTCTGGAATATGTAGGCGTGAAAGTAGTGCAACATGTTTCATCACTGATGGAGTCAAAGTTAAACCGTTTTTTGCCCAGTTATGAAAATACCTCTACCTCTAGAGAATGTCGGTGGCACCAAGACAGCACACAAAACTGTAGAGGATGTCAATGAGTTATAAACATAAATCCGTTGCCCCACTGTGACATATTTTAAGAGATAGTGAGAGTACAAAAAAGGAAAAATCACGTTTTTGCAAGAAATGTAATCTTGGAATTAATTGAGCATTCTGAGTGCAGTGTCACCTGGCACACACAGACAGGACATGGACTGAGATTGGGAAGCCACATTGAGTCTTTCCACAGATGGGGTTTGTAATCAGAGATAATAAGGTGTCTTAGTCAGGCTGATATTTAACCGATGGAAATCCAAAATAATTGTACCCAGACCTTCTCCAGTTTCAGGGGGATCAGGTATCATTGGTATATGTGTAAAACATCATGCCATCAAAGCATATAAGGGCAGTGGGAGGCTGAATACATGTGTTAAACAGAAATGTGACAAATTGGATCCATGTGATACCCCACAGGGCAATGTCCTAGGCTGACTCATAAGGCAAAAGAGCTACAGACTGAAATCTTTTGGATATGACTAATTTCATCAATTGTAAGGCAAGATGTTGTACTCCTTCTATATGGATGTGGTCCAGGAAGATAATCAGGAAGACTCTGTAAGGATGCAGTGTCAAACGCAACCAACAGGTCCAAATGCACAAAGGCTGTGACAAGCATCCATCTTGGATCACATAGGATTGCCACCAACACAGATCCGGAACTATGTCAGGGTTGGAACCTATTTGAATGCAGTCCAATATGTCAAGCTTTTCATTTAATGGCCAAATCTGTTGATTGACCTTTCAATTAATATGCAAGGGTAAGGCTGTTGAGAAATATCTTTAACGTTGTTCAGTTAATTTGAATCAAGATTCGTTTTGTTTGGGAGTGGCCACATGGCAGCATGCTTGAACAATTGGGATAAAAGGGCACATGTCTAAGAAGGTTTCATATTCTTCTTAGGGTTTCCAGCAGATATAATCAGGTTAGTAAATTTGATTGGACAAAGATCCCCAGGGAACAGCAACGTGTTCTTTCCTGTAACAAGTCTGACATCTCTTCTGGACAGATAGATGAAAATTAAAGTATGCAGTTTACCTCTAAGGCTGTAGAAAGAATATCTACCACTGCATCAAAACCTGAAAAAATGTGCAAACAAAACATGTCTGGGGATGTTTCTGAACTCGTGCAGAAGAGATGTAACTTAGAAGTTTGGTTGTGCTGGACTGCTCCTTTTGGGGTGGTACCAAGCTTGACTAGCATATGGTCTTTTCCCTTTTTGTATTGGCTTGGCAAGTGAAGAACGATGGTGCGCAAAGTTTCACAGAGTGATACCAGAGGTTAAGATTAATTCTAAACCTTCCAGGCATCACCTCTTTGTTTTGCTTTAGTCACTCCAAGTGGGATGGGTATGCCCAGAGGTGGCTCCCATTCCCCCCTAGAGACAGACTCAAGCAATTCCTCAGTGATGATGACCCTTCATGGGTGGGACCAAGCCCTGTTTGCATATGGTCTTTCCCCTTTTTGTAATGGCTTGGCAGGTAAAGAAGAATGGGATGGAGCGTTGCCCAGAGCGATGCCAGAGGTGAAGATTAAATCTACACCTTCCAGCCATCAACTCTTTGTTTTGTGTTAATCACCCCGAGTGAGACAGGTATGCCCTGGCGTGGGTCCCGTGCCCCCTGTGCCTAGAGACCCAATCTACTCCTCACTAATGATGCCCAATGAAGTGGAAACGTCCGGGGATGCTTGTGGTCTCTTGGAGATGGAATGTGACCTGGCAGTTTGGACTCGGCTGCCCCTTCTGGGGTGGGAGCCTTATTTGCTTATGGTCTTTCCCCTTTTTTAAATGGCTTGGAAGGCAAAGAGCGATGGTCTGGAGGGTTTCCCAAAGCGATGCCAAAGGTTAAGATTCATTCTAAACCTTCCATCACCTCTTTCTTTTGAAATCTGCAAACGAGTTACATAGTTTGTCACAAAGTAGAAAGGAATCATTACTACAATAGGAAGCTTGCAGTTCTTGATTATCTTTTAAAATCTGTTTGTATTTGCCTGGTGCTATATTAACCCCAGAGCCAAAATATACCCATAGGGCATCAAAGACACAATTGTGTTTTAAGTGATGCTGAAGGTTATTTAAGGCTGCTCCGAGTAATGGGAAATAGATCTGCCTCCATTTTGCTCAGATTGTCTAATTAAACGTTAAATATGTTTCACTTATTCTGACATCCACGGCTGTAATGTCCATGGGTACATTTTAATTTTAATCGCCTTGATGCAGGACATTATTTTTGACGCTACAGTAATTTTATTGTTAGAAGGGTTAGAGCTATTTCGGGATCACTAATTAGACAATTGTACCTCCATAGTCAGAACGGACAGCCCCCAATGTTTGTTGGTTTATTCTGCATTTAAGGTGGACCATTTCCTGTTGGTTGACATTGTATTTTTCCTAGCTGGCATCTGTGGCTTTTCAAGTGGTGTTATTACAAATGGAATTTCAACAAGATACATCCAATGAATTGGTATTAGAAATGAAAGTTGGAGGTCAGGATACATTTTTTCAAAGGAAAAACTACTGTCAATGGTATGTCCTTATATGTGTGTCAACTAAATATTTTTTAATTCTCACCCAAGGTCCGATAGGTTGTGACTCACAGGTTAATAATGCTGTATATCTGCTTGCCAAAGTCAGAAAGTTAAGTCTCTGAAAGCAGCACAATGCGTACTCGAGGGAGTTCGAAAGCCAGCAGATCAGCTGGTTTTGGGAGAAAATGTAAATATAGCCTTTTGGGCTCTACAGATTAACAAAAACGTATATATAAAAGTATTAAAAGATAACATTCTGATTCCAAGATGGCTAAGTGCAGACATGAACATCGCACCTCCAGTAATGGGGTGCTGCATATAATACTGTAGAGACTGTTCCTGCAATGAATGGAGGAAGTGAGGGGCAACAGCTGGTCAATGGCACCCTCCGACCCCCACTACGATGTTAGCCTTGCCGCTGCTGGAGCACCAATAGCCTGGTGAGCCTTGAGAGCAGTGCACCCGACATTTTGAAGTCAACTGAGACAATAGCGCACCCTCTCCCCATGCGCTCTTGCATTACTCCTCACACTGAAACGGATCCTGCCTGGAAGAAAGGGGGCAAGAGCTGCAGTCTTAAATCACTATGGGGCACCAAGCACAGCCACCCAGAGAACTGGTGCAATTCCCATGGCGAGCCATGCACAAGATTAGCAATGAGTGAATTAAGCCCCCACTCTCGAGGTCTGGTATGGTCCAGTCCCTTACCACCCTCCTCCGCAGGGAATTATATATAACTTTCCTCCTGCTGGTAAGACCCAGGGGTTTGGGAGGTGAAAGAATACATGACATGGCCTACACTTCAGGAAGGGGAGAGGCCCAGGCAACTTGACTGCATAACCAGATAGTGTAATCTCTGGGCCATTGTAACTGCTCTCTTGACAATGGGACAGAAAATGTGACGACCACTTCACATGTCCGGAAAGTACAGTGAGGAGTGGAATCCCTTCAGGACCTCCTCAGCTGTGCCTGTCACGTCCTCCGATGCCAAAGGGTAAGGGCAAGGATCCCAGGACCCTTTTGGGGGTAGAGGGCTTAACACTGCTGGAACAAGGAGAACAATCAAAAAAATGTGTCACCAAGTGATACGATGACAACCAAAGAGCAGACCCTCCTTACTCAAGCCGGCGCTTCACTTACAGGGGAAGACCTCCAGCAGTGTATGGCCGCTTTCCAGGAAAATGTCCTGTCGGAATTAAAAGAGCAGTGTATGTCTCTGAAGACCAACTTGAAACAAGCTGAGGCAGAGATAGAACCAGATCTGGTCCAGCTCAAAGAGAGTTCGGATACAAACAAAACGGCACTCTAAGAATTGTTGATAGGTGTCCAGAGAAATGGCGAACTCCTCAAGCATCTGACCAGGGTTTCACAGAATCTAGAATTACAATGCAAAAACCTTAAGAATCATTGACAGTGCTCAAATATTCGAATCAGGAACCTTACAGTGGACATAATTGACAATGAGCTAAAAGTCACGATTCAGAATCTCTTTGGGTTTGGTCCACGAAGGAAAGAGCTCAACACTAGGGATCGAAGTGTGTTTTCAGCCCTATCACCCTACCCACAGAAGGAGGCTATCCTCATAGCGGGCAGACACGGTGGAGCCCCCTGATAAATGGCTCAGAGGGCAAGTTTTTCCAGGACATTGCAATGCCACCCTTCAAAATAAAGAGGGAAATGGGCCATGTCCTAAGAGAGCTCAACAGCACAACAGGAGCATGCATCCTTCCCCTCAGATTGGAAAGCGGTTTTGTCATTCTTACAAATAGACTTTGTTAGCCCACAGCAGTTTAAAATCATGAACACGACCGAATCGTAATGATTGATGGACTGAAAGGTGTGATGGTTGATTTCCAGGAGATTTATGCTGGTGGAGGAGAGGGGATGAAGAGGGAGGGGGACAAGGATTATTTGTTGGCTGTTTTTCACATGAGAATGGCAAAATTGAATATAAAGATTTTTTTTTAAATGACAAAGTTCCAAAAAAAGTCTTTTTGAGCTAGTTATTTCAAAGTTATCTAGAAGACAGATATCTAAGTGTGTCTATGAGCTATGATGCATCTCATCCACTGATTCTATCTTTCCTTTCCTGGTACAATATCCAGTAGTCATGGAGAACAGATCTGGGGCTAAAGCACCGCAAGAGTCAGAGAGCCAAGTTTATTTGAGGATCAGAAGGTCAAATTTCATGTTCTTTATGAGAATGTGTGTCAAATATATGTGCTTCATCGTTGATTGCACAGTCAGGAGGAGTGTGTTGATTGTGTCATTGATTCAGCAGCCTGTGAGTTTACAATCTGATCTTTAGTAGGGCTGTGGTCAGACTGTATGGTCATTGGCATACTTCCTATGGGAGTTCCCGGGGTCAGGCCCTTTCTGGGTGGAAGTGATGGACAATGTGAATCTGACTTTGGATGGCCATGTTGGGTGCTTCCTACTAGTGACATGCTTGCATTATTTTGGAGTTAGGAGGGGCTTGCGGACAGTTCTGAGGTTACGGCTGGTTCTATGTTCATTCTTCGCCCATTTGTTTTTCGTGGCACTTTTTGCCGTACATTTTCTGCCGAAAAAAAAAACAGATTTTTTTTATTTATTTGGGAGGGTCCCCACCAATCCTCCCTCTCCTATTATTTATTCCCTATAGACCACCCCACCTTACTCGTTATAAACCTCCACCCTCCAAATTTATATTTTTTGAAGTTTTTTTCGGCAAAACTTTTATGGCAAAAAGTGCCACGAAAAGGAAACAGGCGTGAATGTACGTCGTACAGTGGAGGATTGGGAACCTGAGGCTCAGCACGCTACCTAGCAGGAAAAGGTTCCTGTTAATCTGTAACCCCTTCCTTGACCATTATGTTGAAAGACCTCAGTGTAGCCATTGCTTATTGTGAGGTCTTGATGTTTTCATTGCTTCACCGTTACCCAACTCCTTCCTAGATTTCGCTCTGCTTTCTCTGTCTGGTCTGGCCTGTTTATGTATTTTTTTATGGCTACATTTATTTAATGTATTTATTCATTTGTCTTCATTTTCTCCTCCTCCCCTCTCTCTTTGGGATTAATGCAAAAACATGTATTTAATGCAAAAACATGTATTGTGTTGCAATCTTAGGCGTCCACGCGGAATGCTGAGTTCATAATAACTGGGTGACTTGAAATCTCATTTAAAGAAGTGATGTGGTAGGCGCATTTTGGCATGGCCCCTTTGGCTTCTCTGCGTTGTTGGCACTCATCAAAAGTAGCAGAGTACTTGCCAGGTTTTTGTGCTACTGTCTTCAATGCGACCAAAGGTTTGGACACTACCAAAGATCTTTTCGGGGTATCCAGGCATTGCTTCGAATACATAGTTTCAAATGGCAAAATTTCGGGGGAAAAAATGCATTGAAAAATGCATTTTTAAACCCTTTTCTGCACTTTTCAATATATGCATCAATTCTGCTGTGGACATTTTCCCAGGGACCCCTAACACTAAGAAGCATCACGAAGGGTGAAGCCCTTCTGCTCTTGCCCATGTCCATATAGTGTGTGGTTTTGGTTTCCTTTAAAAACAAAAGTCAGCCTCAACCGTGACACTTTTAAACCAACAAACACCATGTAAGGTGTCAACTTTCACTACAATGCGATATTCAATATGTAGACAAATCCTTGGTTCCTTATTGTAGCAATTGCCGCCATTTTTAAACACAACCCCTTTTGTGAGTGGGATGTGCAACGCACTGCATCTCTACAGGAGAGGGGCTGTTCTGACCAATAGTGGCATACCACATGAATACGTATGCATAAATAAACACCAGGGTGAGTGTATGGCAGGCATCCAAGTAGCCGTCTGACAGGACAAAGTGAATCTATGGATCACAAAGACACTTACACAGAATGGTGGTCCAAAACCTTTTCTTTTTATGTTATGCCAAATCAGAAACAAGACATGTTTAGTGCATGACAGTAATACAATGCCTGCAGGTTCTCTTTAGGATGACAGCGGGACGTTATAAATTCCAGCCTTCTTCTTCACTTTACTCACAGACAGGGTCTATGGAACCCTTTCCAGAACTACAGCTCACAGAATTCCTTCCAGATTCCTTGCACAGGGGATGTATTAGAAGGCCATTGGTTTTAGTGCAAGATAAGACAATGGCCCTCATTACGACCCTGGCGGAAAGGGGTTTACGCCGGCGTAAACCATGGCGTACCTTTCCGCCCGACTACGAGTTCCCGTAGCGCCATGGTGATTTTTACGCCTGCTTTTTGCAGGCGGAAAAATCAATGGCGCTACGGGACTTGTCATTAATTACGCCACCGTAATTTACGGTGGCGTAATTAACGCCTTCCCCACTCCCATTATACCCTATGGGGCAAAAATGGGAATGGGGAAGGGTAAATGGGGATTGGGGACTTACCGCCCCGCCAAGGTCGGAATGGGGCGGTAAGTCCGCCAACCCCCATGGCGGAGTTGGCAGCTTTGCGCCATGGACCATGGTGCAAATTGCACCATGGTTCTCCGCCAGGGTCGTAATGAGGCCCAATCTCACTCAGCTCCATTCCACATAATGCTCTGTTGCTGTTGCTGAAACCGGTTCCTCCATTAGCTGGGAGAAACCCGATGTGGTTCCACTGACAAATAAACAGCAGTCCAGCCAGTTCCGCAAAGGGAAGGCACAGGCTATTACAGCTCAATAATGGGGCCTACAAAGGGCACCCCAAGGAACTACCTGAAAAGGGGCTGGCTGATAGACTGCTGGGACCTCGGTTTTAATGTCCAGGCAAAGGGTCTATGAGAGATGTCCCCAGATTTACACTACTACGTGTCAGCCAATCACGGCCTCTCCAACTCTCACACATCACTTCTCCTCAGAACTCTTTCTGCCAGACACCTAGGAAGGCGCCATAATGTTGCACGTGAGAGCCCTGTCTTCAGCAGTTTCCCATGCAGCTTTGTCGAACGCACATTTTAAAACTATTCAACCTTTTCATGTTTCAGCGTTTTCAATGCAGGAATCTGTTCCTCTCATATTTTCCAACAGGATTAAAACAAACATAACACTGATCAACTTCCATTTACCTAGTCCCTACTACCTATTTTAAAAACATATTGCGCAGGACATTTTAATCGCGGCTGTAACAGTCCAACCTGAGAGCTTTAACTCGGGGGTCATTGCCTCATAGCCGTTGCACATGTTTCACACGTTACTGTAACATATATGTAAACTACATTATCGGTACAATAACTACAATATGTATGCCTGGACTGAGGCTTCCCTCCTGTGAAAGAGCCTGCATGCAAAGTTCAATGAGGTTTGTTTGTGATCACATGTTTAAATGGGCGTCACACCAGTATAACAGACACAGATGACCCAAGCCTCTGGAACTCACACTCAGGTTGCTCACTCAAGCAACTCATTGTCCCACAGTATTAAGATCTGTAGAGGTTAGGGGTGATAACCAGGTAGCCCAAAGTGGCATTGACATCCTGTAACACCTGTGTGCTGATCTTGAACCGGAGGGGATATGCTTTTTATGTTAATTGAATTTATGATGGAGAATATCGAATTGATGCAAAGCATAAACCAATAGAACATGTTTTAATTCGTCACTCCAGTCGATCCTTATACCAGGCCCTCTAGTAATGGCTAATTAAAACCCAATTGGGGAGTTCTTGAGTAAAATCAAGTCCACCTTATATTCATTACTTCATACATTGATATCTAATGGTCGGGAGGATAGTCTCATGCCAACTACGTCCAAAGGATCTACTGCCACAACGAGCTCTGGCTCTGGGTCCTCTAACTGATTTTGACACATGCACATGCATTGCCAATGTATGCTAAGTGCAATGAACAGGAATGAAATAACCATACCATCAGAAATAAACAGTAATAATTGAATACGTGTTGTACCGGAGATGCCGCTTCATTGTTCTGTACCCGGAGCGACGGAATAGAAATAGAAAAGAACTGTAGATCGAAACATACCACTGCACCTATGCACACAGTTCAAATAGCATATATAGGAGTCCTTGAAGTGAAGTAAAGGAGAGGGCGGCAAGGGGGGGGGGGGTCATAGAGAGGAGATAGAGGAGTGAAAGTGGTTGAGAGGCGCACCCACACGCCAACAGAAGAGGTCCCAGTTCTCTACTTGTTAAGCACTCTGTTAGAGGTTCATGCAACACAAGCCACTCTGGACATACATGGGTTTGGGCAGCACACACAGGGCACTCGTGTTAATCAGCTGAAAATAGCATAGAATGTATAGGATCAGTGAAATGGCAGGGGAAGGCATCCTGAAAGAGGTCTATCCGAACTATGGGAATGAGGTCCATGGGGAGGTGGAGGGGACGTTGAGATGTGCACCGTTTCCATAAGGCAGGGCAGAAAAGTTTCATTCATTCATGTTTAAGTCTCTCCTGCTGAGCCAGAGAGAAAGTGTACTAACAAATCCCAAACCCGTGGGTATTTTTGAAACTCCTGAACACACCTATCAGCTTTATGTTCAAGGAGAATGAATTTGCATACATGTATGTATTAACTTTATTGTGTTCTGGATAAATTAAAGACACCTTTCACAAACAATCAGGTTAAAATTCATCCTTCAAAATCTATTATAATACAAAAATGAAATGTCAGGTATGAAAACAAATAGAATTTAATCACATTGAAATCCCAGTAACTAACTCTGCTAATGGACACATTCTTCATTCATTATTTATGCTCCATTTATTTATTTTTTTGCTAAATACGTAAGGTCCCCTAAGAGAACCATCATTGCATCTAAAAAGGATAAAAGAGCAACAGAATAAGAAATATAAAGAATAAGAAATATGAAGAATAGCCATTAGGATTGCTTCGAGGCCCCTCAACCTCCAGGGACGGGTAACGATTCATTCTGACTCTTTAGAGAATGTCTGTGAAGGATCGAGAAGGAGACTTAAGTAAATAAGGTTGAGGAGCAACCAAGAGTGGGGTCCTATCCATACAATGAGCACATTCCTTAAATAAGGAAAGTTTGTTGATATGTTCTATTGACTCACTTCTGTACAAGGCACAAAATCTGTTCTTTATGATTGGGAAGTCCATTACTGATGTCCACTCAATCTCTGGCATGTGTTTTTCACAATCAAATAAAAACGCAGTCAAGGCCATATTTGGCTTCACCAACACAGCCTCCCTTAGTTTAACAAACACACCAGCAGAGTCCCCTTTGATAGGAATATGCAGGGGAATGCTCAATACCTTATGCCAAATGTTCTCTCCATCCACCCTTAACAATTTCCAAATAGATAAAGGCAGTCATTTGCAACCATGCAAAATGGAAGGGGACAATTTTGCTTTGAATAATTGTGTGACTAGCAGTAATGAGTAGAGGCACCGCCTCTGGCGAATGGCCCTCATCTGAGAGGTAAAAGCCTCCGCTTTACTTTCTAGCCTGTTTTTTACCAGACGCAAATGGTTGTTAGGGGCAAACAAATAACCCAGGTAAGTTCAAAAGGAAACTTGCACTATGCATTTACCTGTAATCAACCAGGAAAAACTCTTACATTTTCTGGGAACATTAAAACACAGAATGCTAGATTTGTTTGGGCTGATGTGTAGCCTATTTTCTGTTAAATAACGCAAGGTTAACTCAAGCCTTCTCGGCAGACCTTGTTGTGTAAATTCCAGAAGGAGGACGTCGCCTGCATAGGTTAACCAACCTACCTACAGGGTTCACAGTCTTGGAAGAGAAAAAGGCATTAGCAAAAACATCAGGGGCAAATCAGAAAAGTATAAATTAAATCAAACTGGTGCAATAACACAACCCTTGTCGAACACAGGAATGGACTGGGACCTTCCTAGAAAGAAGCCCATCCGAATTCAGTCTCACTTTCAACGTATTATTAGAATGAAATAAAATAAGCATAGTTAGGAGACCTTGAAGGATCCCTCAACTGCTTAATTTACTCCACAGTCTACCTTTACCCACCTTATCACAGGCGGATAAAATGTCAAGGCTAGCTATGTATAAGGAATACTGTTTATTACGTTTGCAAGTGGCCTAAAGAACCATTCGTCGAAGAGCCCACACCTTTTCTAAAACCATTTTGAAAGACACTTTTTAGTCGATGAGTCGCTTCAGCCCATTGCACTAGGTCCTTCAAAATGAAACTGGTTAAAACCTTTGACGCAGAATCAGTTAAAGAAATTGGTCTGTCGTTAGTAGAGGACGATCAGTCCCCCTTTTTATAAATGGGGACCACAATTGCTACAAACATTGATCAAGTGAGCTCCATATGATAGACCACTCGAGAGAATAGAAATCATAAGATCTTAGACCATAGCTCTGGATTAAATCGCAAAATATAATTGGAGAGACCATCTTGGAGAGCCAAATGCTCTTGAAGGCTTTAAATGCAATAGAGCAACTCCTAGGTCCTTCTGGTCACAGTTCAATTTCCATGGGGCCTTAACGAAGCGACAGGGATAATCTCAGGGATTCATATCCACCTTGGTAAATTACTTTTGCGTAATATGTAACCTACTCTACTTCCGATATACAATTAGTCTGCACAATTCTCTGGTGGTTATCCATATCATTCAAAATCAACCAGAGCCCTCTGGAATCGTGGGTAATTAATCTGTGCAGAACTGACTGATTCTTGGTGTGATATTGCTGTACTTTATAAACTTTAACCAGTGTTACAGTGCTGTCTCGCTTTCTTACAAGCATGATAAGCCTTTTGTAAATCCAGATTAAGCTGAGATACAATGGCTCTAATAGCCTGTCTCAGAAGAGGTTTGCGGTTTCTTATTTGTATGTCAAAATGAGGTTCTCGTGTTTCCACATGAGGTCTCTGCTTCTACTGTGAAGCAGAAGCAGCTTCTTTTCTCCAGGATTGCAGCATCCTATAGACATTTCTAGGGTCACACTTTACCCTGTTTTCCTCAATGGATCACATATCCCAATCACAAGACACCATGGCTTTAAAACACCATAACGGTTTACATCACAGCCTAACAGAATTTCTTCTTTGTTAGCTATCAAATTTACACATGAAGAATTAGTACAGGATCCCAAAGAACAAGTTAAGTGAAGAGAAAAAACCAGACCTGAGTGATCACTGGTATTACCAGAGTTAATGACCAGTGAAAACACCCTATTCACCAAAATGTTTGAAATGTAGACAAAATCAATGGTAGAGGAGGAAAAGGGGCCAGACCAAGTATGATTCTTAGGAATGTCCCCTTTAACATTGCTGTTCAATCTGAACAGACCCCATCTCTGCATAAATGCCGACCATCCCACTCCTCTGGGAATCTTTCCCTTTGCGGAGTTAGCCTTCAAATACTGGGTGCTGGGAGCTGATATAGGATATTCAGCTCCTACCTTGACCTCATCCTCAAAATAACAATTCAAATCCCCAGCGCAAAGAATACACAGATCTGGGGATTGAGATATCCAAGAATGCAAAATTCTATCTAACTCATCACAAATTGAGCGATCATCTACTATCAGAGGATTGCAATACAAGTTAATCAATGAAAAATGCAGCAGCTCTCAATCTTCTCTTAGACAATACTTTCACCACCAGAATTGCTTCATTATCTTTAGGTATTACCTCACAGTACTTACAAAAATAATTTTAAATTGTGATTAGGAGACCTGCAGCCGGTCTACCCTTCGCTCCCTTCCCAGCTTTCCTCATGTAGACTTTGATACCATTAATTAATGGGGAATCCAACAAGCAGGTTTCTTGAAAAATTATAAAAGCATTGTGTTTGTATTTAGAAAACAAAGCCGCAGTCATCAAACTGTTCCAACTAAGGAGGGTAACAGATTTTTTTCTAATAACCAGGTCTTGCCCCTGAAGTTGGACAAAGAAGCGGGGAACCAATCCCAATTCGCTTTTAAGTTAGGACCATCATCGACACATGAAACAAGTCTCTACCCCATATTCCCCACTATACAAAGAATATTAAGTCGAGGCTTTAGAGACAGAGGAATTTCCCAAACAAGAGCCCTTGAGGAATACTGGTTCAATAACAGCGGTGTCATACCCTCTCATCGTAAGCGCCTCATGAGCACTCAGTTTTAAGATTACTTTCCAACACACAATAACAAAGAACTGAGCACACATAAAAAAGATCATCATCACCCAATTCCACTCATGTGATATCCCTAAAAGAAATCCCAGTCAACAAGGGAATCCCCCTAAATAGTGCCAAAATTCTACCTCTATTCTTTGGGGATTCTACTTCAACACGAAAGATCATAGTGAATTTAACTGATAATTGCTTAGTTCCCGATTCATCCCTCACCCGAATACAAAAACCTGGCAGGTGGTTAGGGACCAAATCTCTCAGTGGCTGGGATTCCCTGCAGGAATTACTGAAACCCAGACTCAGTGGTTTGGGAGCCGTAGACTCCAGAACCATCTCTATGTCCTTGTCATTAACAGGCAAAGAGAATGCCCCAGAGGAATGTGCACTTGCTGGAGACAGTGGGACATGTGCCTACGATTCTATTACTTCAGTGTGCGCTAGAAAAACATGATTTATGTCCTTGATTTTCTTCTTGAAGGTGTTCTTCTTCTCTCCCAGACCATTTTTTCCCCCTTGCCACTTTAGTTAGTTGAACTTCACAGATAACAGGCCGGCGCATAACCTCTAATGTCAACAAGGAAACCTCTGAGGCCAATAAAGGCCCTTGAGAGGAGTAACAATCTCTGTGTCCAGCCATTTTCCTTGGCTGAGAATCATTTATGACTATGGGAGAAGATGGCACCATTACAGATTCACTCCAATTAGCCGTGGAGGACATAGAATTTTTGGCCCTCAAAATATTTCTTTAAAATGTCCATGAGCTGGCTCGCTTCACCCCAGGGCAATTTTGAATGTTCTTAGATATTTTTCCCATTAGGGCCGGAAGCTCACTTCTGTTTGGTGTGGACACCAGCACTTAACAAAGGGTTAATGCTAAGGCCGGGCCCCTGACAGAAATAGGCTCTTCGACATCCACAGTCACACTCAAAGAAGGTTCCTGATTACACACATGTTGATTTTTCAAAAGTAATACTAAAGAATCCTTAATGTCCAGCTATGTCATGGAATGAGCCTTAACCTCGTAACTAACATTATCGTACATTCTTAGCAAAACTTGTACCACCAGGTTCAACACTGCGAACAATTTTTGTTTGGAAGTAGCTGCGCAGTGGAAGGGGAAATAAAACGTGTGTCACTGCACAACCTGTGCACAAGAAAAACTTCTAACACATTCCTTTTTTATTAAATATTATTTTAATTTGTGGAAATGTAGTGGCACCCTACAAACAGCGACAATGTGCCATGTCCATAATAGGAAAAAAACATGTAAAACATTAGGGAAAATATTTTTTTTTTTACAAACTAAAACATAACGTCAGTTGGTTATATAAGCCGCAAAAATACACTTACATGATATGGAGCGCCTCCATTGCGTTCGCTGTAGTCAGACACTAGTGTATGTGGAAGACTGCCTGTTCGGGGACTAATTTCTCATGGTCGGTGCAAAGGTTTTTGAAGCATAACCTAATCAAACGATATGTTTTTCAAACTGTTACTCCCTACATTCTTTCTACTCTTTCCCTATACCTCAAGGTTAAAAAACAAGGGACCGTTATGGGTGTCGACAAATATGCGGCCGTACTGAGCTCGTGTTGAAAAGAGAAAATGCAGTGGCTTTCACTCTGAATGCAAATACATTCTCATTTTGCAACAACATATCAGCGTCTACTTATGAGAACCGCTACTGGCGTACACGTGCAGAAGGGCTGTGTGTACGAAATAGAGCAGGTGGATGCCTCAGATTCCCACCAGTCTGACCGCAGTAATGTTGTTTATGTATTGTAAAATGGACGCAGTAAGTTCATTTCGTACAATGAGTAGCAAGTCCCACTGTACCGTATGACAGTGCTAACAAGAATACTTCAATGTTTGACTTTCTACTACCACGTCTCATTAACGCTCACCTTTCAAAACAGTGTTCCATAAGTGTTATAAGTGCATTGGTGCCTTCTTCGTTTAGGTATGTTAGCGCCGATATTCGCGTTCAACAGAAAATGAAGTAAACATGGCGTACGTATCGAAAGATTACGACGCACTTCGCGCTGTGCCACAAACCAATCGATGAAAGTGCAACATGGTCGCGGGCAGCATGCCACGGAATAGCCAATTGCAATGTTCTCCACGGAGCGAACAGGGAAGTGTGACCGCGGAGCAGACATAGATATCACTAAATTTTAGAGACATACTTTTTGATAATTTTTAAGGGAACTACTGGATGGATTGTCACAAAATTTGCAAGAGCGCGCTTTCATGCCCAAGCCCCTGCCCCTGCCACTGCCTCAAATTTGGTGCAAATCCGTCCAGCGGTTTGGCCTGTAGCCGTGCACAAAGTTTTCCCCCATTCAGTGTATGGGAAAAAAAAAACGTTTTGGGACCCCCCCTATAACTTTGCCCCCTCCCGGACCAAACATCATCAAACTTTGCATAAAAATTCAGAGTGGGCCATATACTTTTTTTGCAAAGTTTGGTGAGGATTCGTCGAAGTTATAAGCTGCCCAAAAAGTGCTCTTCCTATGGAAACAGCAACTTAACCATAACTACACAGCCACTGCCAGGGCCGTGTAATATATACATATATATTCAGTAAAAAAAAACTTTGTTAAAGGGACGTTATGGTTAAGTTGCGCAACTAAAAACCTATGAAATTCACTAAAAACAAATGTGTTAACGGGACGTTATGGTTCCAAGTAAAACCGAAAAACCCTTGAAATTTGCCAGTTATGGTAAGCTAAGCAACCATAACTCGCGCCACCACTGTGCACTGCTAAGACTAACACCCAGGACATCAAAGATGACAGCACAAATGTCATTGATGACATCACTGATGATGTACTTAACGGACACTATATTGAGCAGCAACTTCCAATTTACCGTATGACTTTGGTGACAAGAAAACACCACTTTTTGCCTTCCTGCTGCCACATCCCATCCCAGCCCCATTAACCCTCACCTTACGAGAAAGTATTTCATAAGTTTAACAAGTGCAATGTTGTGTTGTTTTATATGTGTTAGCGGCGATGTCCGCGTACACCAAAACACAAATGAAAGATGGCGGGCACAGCGAAACAATCTGATGCAATTCAAGCTGTTCAACATCCATTCAGTGAACGTGTCACATGTCCGCGGACATGACGCTACGGATTAGCCAATCGGTATCTTGTCCGCGGAGCGAACAGGGAAGTGTGACCGCGGAGCGGACATAGTTATCACTAATTTTTTCAGACATACTTTTTGGTCGTTTTAAAGAAAACTACTGGACGGATTGGCACCAAATTTACAAAGGCACGCTTTCGGCACCAAGCTCCTGCCGCAAATTCAGTGAAAATCTGTCCAGCGGTTTGGGCTGTAGGCGTGCGCAAAGTTTTTCCCCCATTCAGTCTACGAGAAAAAAAGACATTTTGGGACCCCCCCCTATAACTTTCCCACCCTGGACCAAACATCACCAAACTTTGTGGCCCATATACTTTATTTGCAAAGTTTGGTGAGGATTTGTCCAGGGGGAGCGAAGTTATAAGTCACCCAAAAAGTGCTCTTCCTATGAAAACAGCAACTTAACCATAACTACACAGCCACTAACCATGCCTGTGTAATATATATATATATATATATATATATATATATATATATATATATATATATATATATATATATATGTATTCAGTGAAAAAACTTTGTTAAAGGGACGTTATGGTTCAAAGTAAAACCGAAAACCCCTGAAATTCGGCAGTTATGGTAAGATAAGCAACCATAACTCGCGCCACCGTGCACTGCTAACACTAACACCCAGGACATCAAAGATGACATCACAAATGTCATCTTACTTTACTCCTAAAATCTTCACATAACCTTCTCCAAAGCAACCCTTACATTCCAAAACAGCATGGCATTTCCCATAAAAGATAAGGAAATGCCATCTTCTTTAAAATAAACAGCATTACTGGAATCAATATTCTCATTATTACAGAAGAACATACCAGCTCTAAGCATGAAGGCACACATGCCTCGGTTGATTACACACCTAGCATTGTTTTGCTGAGGACAAAAAACTGAACTATTGTCCCATATTGCCCTAGGTAGTAATCCAAAAAAAAATACTTTGGCATTTGGAAGGATGTTCATTACTGCTTGAACCAAGTGTTCCAAATCTGCCAACAAAGTAGGGGCACTGAAATAGCCCAAATGGAAAGCACCATAGTGCAAACCTACCACATGGGGACTGTTCATCCTGCCCATATCTTCACAAACTTGTACAATTCCCTGTACATTGCAATCAGGCACAGTGCTCCACACCACCTCCACTCCTTTAACATCAACATTCTTTGCAACATGCCTGCATTGAGCATACTGTTGTAAACCATGCACAAACATATCTCCAAGCACCAACACCCTGACTTTCTCCACTTCTGCCATCTTCACTACACACAGTATCTTTCAACACAAATCCACAACCTCAACATCTGATTGGCTGATCCCTACAGTCTTCTTTCCATGCTGGATTTGCTGGAAAACCCCAGATGTAGGACGCCCTGTCCACGGACAGCCGCGGTGTCCGCGGACCACGTAACTCTTGGACAGCCATTCTACCATTTCCACATTGCATACAGCTAAGCAGTCACACAATAAGGAGAACGTCCTCAGAACACCCCCATTTTGTTTATTTTCGAACATTTCAGGACATCGCGAGTGTTCTTATAACACATGCAATTTTCCAGCGAACAATACGGACAACGTCCTCAGAACACCCCCATTTTCTTTATGTACGAACATTTCAGGACACCGCAAGTGTTCTTCTGGCTCACTCTTTTTTCTTTTGTTGACATATCTAGGCCACATGGTTTTCTTCAGTAACAGTCAGAAACTAAAAATTGATTTTTTTTGTGGACGTATCCTACAAGTAGGTTCTTATAGTAATTCCCTTAGAGTCCAGTCACATCATATGAAACATATACATAGGGGAAGACACAAGCTTTAAAGACAGCATTATTTTCATGCAAATAAATGATGATTTCTCTGTTTCAAAGCTGCTATTTACCCTATGTATATGTATATTGGTATGTGTCCTTGTCTCTTTGGCCCTCATTACGACCCTGGCGGATTTTTCCCGCCATCGGCGGACTTTTCCGCCATGGCGCAAAGTCCCTTTACGCCATGGCGGATGGCGGACTTACCGCCCCATTCCGAGGTCGGCGGGGCGGTAAGTCCCCATTGACCCATTTACCCTTCCCCATTCCCATGTCGGCCCCATAGGGCTCAATGGGAGTGGGGAAGGTGTTAATTACGCCACCGTACACTACGGTGGCGTAATTAACACCGAGGTCCCATAGCGCCATGGATTTTTACGCCCGCAAAAAGCGGGCGGAAAAATGACCATGGCGCTATGGGAACTCGTAGTTGGCGGTAAGGGGTCGGCGCAGCTAACGCTGGCGCAAACCCCTTAGCGCCAGGGTCCTAATGAGGGCCTTTGTGTTTTGTCTGTAATAATGCAATTATGCAATACGTGGGTTTTATTAGCTACTTATTACATATTTCACAGTACGCAAAACTCTAATAAGAAAGCAGTTATCATTTCATTATTCAAGATATCAACATTACGAATATTATACCTTCATCTTGTACGCTGCACACAATGCTATGTTTCTGCATTAGTAGCTTAGTATACTAGATAGAACCCCATAATAGAATGCTATTTATATCAATGCATCGTTCAAAGCACTAATTAGCGTATGATATTTATTTCAATTATCCTTGACACTTTTTTTGCAACATTATAATAAGAATCCCTTGTACACATATTTCATGAAAAGTACATACACATGTGATGTCATCAGTGATGTCATCAATGACATTTGTGATGTCATCTTTGATGTTGTGGGTGTTAGTCTTAGCAGTGCACGGTGGCGGCACGAGTTATGGTTGCTTAGCTTCCCATAACTGGCGAATTTCAGGGGTTTTTCGGTTTTACTTGGAACCATAACGTTCCGTTAACAAAGTTTTTTTTATTAGCACGCAAACAATACACAAAGATGGAGTGTAAAAAGCAAGTTCTCAGAGATGGCTGTACACAGAATGTTGCAAACTAAGAATTTATGGTCGTTTACAGTGAAGGTCAGCTGCTTCCATTTTTTGCTCGCGTGCCGGAGAGGCCCACTAGTCGCACTATAAGGTTCTATTGTTTTTTGACCTTGACAGACAGGGATCGTGCTAAAAGACTTCTTTTGAAGGAGTGTTGCAAAAACGTAAGGCACGATAAGGATGACATTTCTGAAACCAAACCACTTTTATATATTATATCACTATGAGAAAGATCGTTGGCACAGACAGAGTATTTTGGGATTGCACTACGCTTAGACAATGGAAAATGCCAATATAATGTAAGTAACCCTTTAGATTATTTTATACCGGAATATAATAACAATAGCGTGGCGTTAAAGCCCGGTTAAGTTGTACGTGTTAGTTCAATGTGGCATAGTGTTTTCTACCGCGCACTATCACCGCCGAATTGCTCCCCTGTCGCTTAGAGGGCTCTGAAAAAGGCAGAGGACAGAGGGTGGGTTAATGAGAATAAGTTAACATACTCCGTTGCACTATCCTCGCTAGCAAATAGTTTCACGCCCTAATAAATAAAATTAATGTTTTTAATGAAGATCGGCTGGTGAGGCAAATTTTTTGTTTTTTAAAACAGGTACGTCCTTCCGTATTGTCAATGCCACGATTTTCAGACCCCAGCCGATGATTTCTTTAACTGCCAGGTGCAGCTCCATGTAAGCAACTTCATGACCCTCACCATTTTATGGGACAATCGCCAAGGACCAATATGCCCTTACGCAGTACTAGCGTCTAGAAGCAACATATATAAATATATGGCCATACACACTTTGTTTGTCGACTTGCTTTTAATGTGCACTTTATAAGAGCATGTTTTGCTTAAATGCTTCTGTTTGAATTCTTTGTATGTATATTTATGTTATGTTTGTGTGAGGCTCTAGAGGTTGGGGGCTGAGCAGGTGTGTGGGCTTGAGGGTGTCCAATTTAAAAATAATTTTAAACCAAAACATTTAGACATAAAGTGCAACAATAAAGTGCACACAAATAAAAGTACATCAGCAAATAAATGTTGGAACAGATCTGGCAATAAATGTATTGGATATTAACAAATGTGTGTCACATGGCCACAAAGGGCCTAAAGATTCTTGTTATCCATAGATGTAACAAGTCATGCCATAATTGATCTTGATGAAGACACAATTTGTTTTTAGTAAGGACTTTGTACATACTTAATTGTTCTTTTAACTTAGTTTAAAGTACAAATTCATGAGACAAATAAGTTGACCTATCTTATTATTCAGTTTTACACCATTTTCATATGAATTCATCATCAAACCTGGAATGATCATTAATCTACTTGAAGCAATCAGATATGATTTGTTTAGAATTAGAAACAACATAATTCAGTTTGGATGCAATTAATCGAGTTAGTATATTTATCGATAGTATAATTTTCGGATAGTTTTTTAATTATTTTACAAGCCAGGCCACAGGTAAGAGTTTGCTCCGGTGCCCCCTATGCTTGGAATCCACCTGCCAGGCCGTCCCTCGCATCCTCCCCGGTCCTCCACCGCTCCTTTCCTTATTCCCAGGTCCACCTCCTTAGCCCTCCCCCAGGCTCGGATTGGCCGCCAGTCCTGGTTTGTTTCTGAGGCCTAAACCTCTGCACCAACGCTCCCTGCCCCATTTACCAGCCAGGCCACAGGTAAGCGTTTGCTCCGGTGCCCCCTAGGCTTGGAATCCACCTGCCAGGCCGTCCCTCGTGGCCTCCCGGGTCCTCCAACCCTCCTTTCCTCATTCCCAGGCCTGCCTCCCTAGCCCTCCTCCAGGCTCTGATTGGCCCACAGCCCCAGTGTGTTTCTGAGGCCTAAACCTCTGCACCAACGCTCCCTGCGCCAAGCGTTTGCTCCGGTGCCCCCCAGGCTTGGAATCCACCTGCCAGGCCGTCCCTTGCGGCGTCCCCGGTCCTCCACTGCTCCTTTCCTCATTCCCAGACCCGCCTCCCTAGCACTCCCCCAGACTCTGATTGGCCCCCAGTCCCGGTGTGTTTCTGAGGCCTAAACCTCTGCACCAATGCTCCCTGCACCATTTACGAGCCAGGCCACAGGTAAGCGTTTGCTCCGGTGTCCCCTAGGCTTGGAATCCACCTGCCAGGCCATCCCTTGCAGCCTCCCCGGTCCTCCACCGCTCCTTTCCTCATTCCCAGGCCCGCCTCCCTAGCCCTCCCCCAGGCTCTGATTGGCCCCCAGTCCCAGTGTGTTTCTGAGGCCTAAACCTCTGCACCAACGCTCCCTGTGCCATTTACCAGCATGGCCACAGGTAAGCGTTTGCTCCGGTGCCCCCTAGCCTTGGAATCCACCTGCCAGGCCGTCCCTCGCGGCCTCCCCGGTCCTCCACCACTGCTTTCCTCATTCCAAGGCCCGCCTCCAAGCCCTCCCCCAGGCTCTGATTGGCCCCCAGTCCCAGTGTGTTTCTGAGGCCTAAACCTCTGCACCAACGCTCCCTGTGCCATTTACCAGCTAGGCCACAGGTAAGCATTTGCTCCGGTGCCCCCTAGGCTTGGAATCCACCTGCCAGGCCGTCCCTCGCGGCCTCCCGGGTCCTCCACAGCTCATTTCCTCATTCCCAGGCCCGCTTCCCTAGCCCTCCCCCAGGCTCTGATTGGCCACCAGTCCTGGTGTGTTTCTGAGGCCTAAACCTCTGCACCAACGCTCCCTGCACCATTTACCAGCCAGGCCACAGGTAAGCGTTTGCTCCGTTGCCCCCTAGCCTTGGAATCCACCTGCCAGGCCGTCCCTCGCAGCCTCCCCGGTCCTCCACCGCTCCTTTCCTCATTCCCAGGCCCGCCTCCATAGCTCTCCCCCAGGCTCTGATTGGCCCCCAGTCCAGGTGTGTTTCTGTGGCCTAAACCTCTGAACCAACGCTCCCTGCACCATTTACCAGCCAGGCCACAGGTAAGCGTTTGCTCTGGTGCCCCCTAGGCTTGGAATCCACCTGCCAGGCCGTCCCTCGTGGCCTCCCTGGTCCCTCACCGCTCCTTTCCTTATTCCCAGGCCCACCTCCCTAGCCCTCCCCCAGGCTCTGATTGGCCCCCAGTCCCGGTGTGTTTCTGAGGCCTAAACCTCTGCACCAAAGCTCCCTGCGCCATTTACCAGCCAGGCCACAGGTAAGCGTTTGCTCCGGTGCCCCTAGTCTTGGAATCCACCTACCAGGCCGTCCCTCGTGGCCTCCCCGGTCCTCCACCACTCCTTTCCTCATTCCCAGGCTCGTCTCCCTACCCCTCCCCCCAGGCTCTGATTGGCCCCCAGCCCCGGTGTGTTTCCCAACCTAAACCTCTGCACCAACGCTCCGTGCTTCCGTGCAGTGCAGGTGAGTGAACAAGTGCCTGGATCACCCCCTGCCTTATTTCTAAAAATTGCCTAGTGTATTTTGTGAGCCCCTAGCCCCGGTCTCCTCCACATTGCTGCTGTGTCCTTTTTGCTCTCCTCCTCCCTCCTCCCCATCCCACACACCACCCCGATTGGACGCTTCGTGCCTTTACCCACCCGCCCCAGGGCAGCCCTCTACCCGTGCGGCTCCCTGCACTGCTGCCATCCAGATAAGGCTGCCCACAGCTCCCAGGCCCCGGCACCCCATAACTAAAAATAAAAAAATTTAAAATAAAAAAAAAACCCGCGGCCAGGCCTGCTTCCCTCCCCAGCTCGCCACAACCCTTCCAGCTCCCCTTCCTGGACTCCAGCCCTCCCGCCATCCAACCCGCCCCCGAGCCCTGATTGGAGCTTAGCTCCATGTGACATCTTGATTTGGTGCAGAAGCAAGGTGAGAGTCGCGCCCTCATTCAACAGTCTCACCCTACCCCAGAGGCAGGTAACTGCGGCCACTTCCAGAGAGCCCCTGGGCCCATAGCTTTTACTTCCTCTGCCCATTCCAGCGCCTTTGCTGACCACTGCCCCTCTCCCCAGCCTCCGGCTTCCTTCACTGGGAAGCCTTCTTCACTGGTCTTCCAGTGCAGCCCTCTGCCCGGTAGCCCCAAGGCCAAGGGCGGCCCCAACAGAGGCGGCCTCAGGAAGCGCTGACAGGAGTCCACAGGGGAAGCCAGGTGCCAGCCGTCAACCATCAACTACAAGGACCAGTAAAGTAGGAGTGGCCTGGGTTAGGAGTAGATCAACCACTCTACCCTATAATCCTAGCTACTTAACAAACCGATATAAAACAGTTCCAAAATGTATCAGAGTTTCTGTTCCAAAATTGTATTGTAAGATATTCAGATTGCATTGATAGGCCTCTCTCCCACTATACAGGTCTCCAAAATTATCAGGGATTCTGTTCCCTAGTTGTATTGTGCGATATTCAGATCGCATAGATAGGCCTATCCCCCAATAAACAGGTCTCCCAAATTTAGGGGCGTTTCCGTTGCGAAATTGAATTGTGTGATACTCCGATTGTATTTATAGGCCTCTCTCCCACTATACAGGTCTCCCAAATCTATCACAGGTCCTGTCCACATACTATATTGTGTGATATTCAGATTGCATTGATAGCCCTCTCTCCCAATACACAGGTCTCCCAAATTCAGCAGGGTCTCTGTTCCAAAATTGTATGGTATAATATTCAGATTGCACTGATAGGTTTCTCCCCACTATACAGGTCCCCCAAATTGATCAGGGGTTCTGCCCCAAAACTGTATAGTATGATATTCTGTTTGCATTGATAGGCCTCTCTCCCACTATACAGGTCTGCCAAATTTACCAGGGGCTCCTTTCCCAAACTGTATCGTATGACACTCAGATTGCATTGATAGACCTCTCTCCCACTATACAGGTCTCCCAAACTTATCAGGGGTTCTGTCCCCAAGTTGTATTGTATGATATTCTGATTGCTTTAATAGGCCTCTCTATACAGGCACCCCAAATTGATCAGGGGCACTGCCCCCAAACTGCATAGTGTGATGTTCTGTTTGCATTGATAGGCCTCTCTCCCACTATACAAGTCTCCAAAATGTATCAGGGGTTCTACCCCAAAATATATTGTATGATACTCAGATTGCATTGGTGGGCCTCCCAACCACTATACAGGCCTGCTCCCAAACTGTATTGTATCAAACTCAGATTGCACTGATAGGCCTCTCTCCCGCTATACAGGTCTCCAAAATGTATCAGGGGTTTTACCCCAAATTGTATTGTATGATATTCAGATTGCATCGGTGGGCCGCCCACCCACTATACAGGCCTGCTCCCAAACTGTATTTTATCATATTCAGATTGCACTGATAGGCCTCTCTCCCACTATACAGGTCTCCCAAACTTGGCGGGGGTTCCGTCCCCAAAATTGCATTCTGTGACATTCAGATTGCATAGTTAGGACTCTTCCAGTATACAGGTCCCCCAAGTCCATCAGGGATTCTGTCCCCAAGTTGTATTACATGATTTTCGGTTTGCATTGAGGGACCTCCCTCCCAATGTACAGGCCTCTGAAAACTATTAAGGGTTCTATTCCAAAATTGCATTGTATGACAGTCAGATCGCTTTGATAAATTCTATTGCATTGATAGGCCTCTCTCCCACTATACAGGTCTACCAAATATAGAAGGGGTTCTATCGCCAAAATTGCATCTTGTGCCATTCAGACTACACCTATAGGCCTCTCTCCCACTATACAGGTCTCCCAAATTTAGCAGGGACTCCGCTCCGAAACTTTTTTGAATCATAAGGATTACAATACTCCTTAGGGTCCCTCCTACCACATGAGACTCTAGAACTTAATCAGAACTAGCCCCAAGCACAAACTTAGCTTAACCACCTTAACATACTCCCAGAGAGTAGCCGCCCTTATCCTTTCAGAGAGACCTACACAGACTGCACTGAACTGTGACCTACACCCCTGACAACAGTACACCCAGCACCAAAGCCCCACCAGACAGTACGCCCAGCACCAAAGCCCCACTAGACAGCGCCCCACCGGAAGAACAGACGGCACAAAATCTCCCAAGCCTACCAATACAAGAAGAAATACCAGCACTCCGATCACAATACACAGCCCCCAACCACTCAACTGGCACCTCCGCACTGAGCACCAAAATGCCCCGGACCAGAAAGGGACAGAAATAAAGGGCACAAGACAAGGCAGCACTGAAAACAGGCACACAAATCCAACCTACCACCGAAGCAACAACCTCAAATTGAAGAAACACAATGCCAAAAACCAAAACGACCAGAACAAAACTCCAAAGGGAAAACTCCCTATATCTCACACCATACCTCGCAACAACCCCAGAACCAGGATAACCCAACGACACAGAGACATGAAGAAAGACAAAGAAAATCCCGAGACAACCAGAAAAAAGACGGGAACACCCAAGAAGAAGGTGACCAGAGTCCGACCCCATCACCCCATACATCACAAGAACAGAAGGACACCACCAACACCCAAGCCATACCAGACATAACGACGACGAAGATCTTATAACCAACAACCCAAACATGAACCTAACTGACCAATTCAACGAAGAAGAAGCCTTCAAGGACCTTCACCAAACCAGCATAAACGTAGAAGCAACACCACTGAACAGCCAAGCTTTCAATCTAGTAGACCGCCCCAATGAAGATGCAGCCTCCGCTGATCCTCATACGCCCTCCTACAATGAAGATACAACCTTTGCTGATCCTCATCCACCCCAATCAATGCCAATGATGCACCGCAACCAACAGCCACAAACCAAAACAAGGTACAACCAACAAGCAAAACCACACCAATAAGATCCACTGCAACCTCATCAATGCAAGATCAATGTCGAAACATGCCACTGAGATATACGATCTGCTCTGCGACGGAGGGATCGACATCCTATTTGCAACAGAAACCTGGCTAGACGACAATTACAAGATCACCCTCAACAACTGCTTACCTGAATACTTCAAATGCATCCAATCAAACAGAAAAACCAAAAGAGGGGGAGGGCTGGCAATCATTCACAAGGAACACCTGGATATCAAACTGGAAGACCCACTAATCATCTAGAAATGCGAATCCCTAATCATACGTCTAGCAGTAACCTCCAAAACAAACTTGAAATTCGTACTAATATATAGACCACCAACCTACGATGCAACCTTCGTAGACTCCTACACAGAAGCAATCACCATCCTAGCCATCAAACACAATCACCTGATAGTCATAGGAGATTTCAACATCTTGTTTGAAGGGGAAAGCACAACCATACAAAAATCGCTAACCAGCCAACTAGCAGCAATGAACCTACAACAACTAGTCAAAGGAGCAACCCACTCGGCAGGGCAAACACTTGACGCAATCACGCTAACAAACTACCCCTCACCACGGCACCCCCAATTCAAATACCCTGGAGCGACTACCTCATCATCCCGTTCGTAATCAAAATGACCAGGCTAAAAAACAATCAATCGGACAAAACAATGAAAACCATGAGAAGAAATTGGAGAACCATCAAAAACTCCAACCTGCATGAACTCCTGGAGATAAACAAACCACACCCAACATTCATGGAAGAAGATGACCTGGACAAAAAGGTAACCCTGCTGCATTCCTGGATTATAACTACTATAGACAACATCGCCAAAGAAAAACCCTTTGCTTGTTCTAATAAACGGTCTATGGAAAAATGGTTCACCCCTCTACTTTGCACCATGAAAAGAAAAAAACGAAGACTAGAACTTGATTGGAGAAAACAGAACGACGCAGCAAACAAACTGAAATTCCTACAACACAATCGGGCTTACAAAAAGGAAATACAAAAAGCAAAGAGGAAACACTACGACAACCGAATCTTCGAAGCACCAAACACCCAAAAATAGCTCTTCAAAATCATAAACGAAATCAAACACCCTCCAAGATGTAGCAACACACCAACTCCATCCGCAAAACTCTGCAACGACCTTGCAGACCACTTCAAAAATCACCAACATCCAACAAACCATTCAAAGCAGATCATCCGATCTGACCACAACCCCAACCTACACCCGGAAGGAACACCCAAACAAACTACAAAGCTTTCCATAAATATCAGTGGAGACATTCGTCAAACTGGTGAATGAAAGCAACAACTCAGGGTCCCCCGAAGACCCATGCCCACCAGACATTTACAAATCAATTCTTAAACAAGGAACGCCGATAGAATATCACAGGAAAGTCTTCAACCATTCCATCGCAACTGGGAAAGTGCCACAACCCTTCAAAACGCACACATCAGGCCACCCACTCAAAGATACAGTGGGAAATGTAGAGTACCTCTCCAACTACAGACCTTTCTCCAACATCCCGTAAACAGCCAAGCTGCTCGAAACATACATATACAAAATGACCCAAGAGTTTATAGAAGAGCACGGCCTACTAGACCAGGCACAAGTTGGCTTCAGACCACTGAGAGGAACGGAATCAGCTCTACTCTCAATATGGGACGATCTAAAAATCAACGCAGACTCGGACAACAGCACTGCCTTGATACCCCTAGACCTATCGGCAGCATTTGACAAAGTCGACCACGACACCATCATAACGAGATTAGAAGCACTTGGAATAACTGACTCCGCCCTACTATGGATCAAATCTTTCCTAACGAACAGAACGGAAACTGTATGGATGAAACCCTTCAAATCCAGCCCTAGAGATTCCACCTGTGGAGTACCACAAGGATCATCCTTCTCCCCGCTACTATTCAACATCTACCTGTATCTACTTATCAGAATCATCAAAATCCACGGCCTGACCTGCTACAACTACGCTGAAGATACACAAATAATCTTCAAAATACAAGACAACCCGGAAAGAAACTCAACGCTAAAAAACTGCCTCTGCAATGTATTCTTCTGGATGAACTCCAATTCCCTCAAAATTAACCCAGGCAAAACTGAAATAATGATCGTCACAAAAAATGGAGGAGAAAACCAATTCATACCTTGGCAAAGTGAACTCAGCGATTGTAAAAAACATGGGGGTTCTGATGGACAATAATCTCACGCTAGAGCCACAAGTAAACGCTCTCCTCAAGAAATGCTTCTTCCTCTGCGGGCGGCGAAGAGAATCTTACCGTTCTTATCATTCGCCAACAAAACGACCACCATCATTGCCCTCGTTATGTCCAAAGTAGACTACGCCAATAGCCTATACCTAGGCATGCCTGAACGACTCCTAAAAAAACTACAACGCTTTCAAAACACGGCAGCCAGACTACTTCCGAAACTACCCCAAAGAGAACACACTGCACCAGCGCTGAAAACACTACATTGGCTACCAATAAAACAATAAATAAAATTCAAAACAATGTGCATTACGCACAGAGCAGTACACAACGAAGGCGCTGAGTTCCTAAGAGATAAACTGCACCTACATCAACCAACAAGAACACTCAGATCAAGCATGGACATCCGCCTGGAACCGAAGCCCTACAACGACAAAAAACGTGGAGGATCCTCCTTCTCTCACCAAGCCCTGAAAACATGGAACGACCTTCCAAAGTACATATGTAACACAAGAAACCACCTATTATTCAGGAAATTACTCAAAACCTGGCTCTTCATGTCATTACTAGAAAGACTGGCCACAGGAGCACCGACATAACTAAAAACATCAATGAACGTAGAGCGACTGCGATACGCACCCATCAATCAATGGGAAAAGCTGAGGTAAATATCCCACGGCATACTAAAGGACCAAACGGGAGACAGTCGCAATACGACCAAAGACAGTAAACATTGCAAACTAAGACAGAAAGACTAGAACAAATTATCAAGAGGACCAGGACCTAACTATGAACTTCCCCAACAGCCCTAAGAACAAAACATAGAGAGCGAAAGAAAGCACTGCACCACAGGCCAATGCATTGGGTGAGAAACAGAATGTTTCATCACTTTATTTTAAAATTTGTTTATTGGCATTTTCAATAACATCGGTTACATATTTCCATGTTGTGCCTTATTCGTGTTCAAGTAAAATACATTTTAATTTTAACTTTAACAAACAGTAACAACTGTCTCCTTACTATGTTCGCGTAGTTCAGCTTCTCTCATCCCCGGGGGGTAGGGGTGTTCGGAAGGGGGCAATCGGGTTGCTCGCAGGGTGTGGGGGATGCTTCCCAGAGGCCCGTAGCGTCTCTCATTGGCTCTCATCGGGTCTCCCTGTCTGGCTTGCGGGTATGTTCGTTCCAGGCCGTTGGCTCAGGGGGGCTTGTCGTCGGAGGGGAGAAACATATGTCTAGTGAGTTCTTTCCATGCTTCCAGGGCTCTGCTGGACTCATCGGTTGATCTAGCCACGCTTTCTTCCCAGGCCTTGGTCTCGGCCAGGAGCCATCGTTCAGTTTCTCCATACCATGCTTTATATTGTGGTCCGGCTGTTTTTTTCCAGGACATGGCTATGGTTTGTTTGGTTAATATGCACGTTATGTCCATAAGTCTGACTGTGTGCTTTATCTTGGCTAATCTGGGGTAGGTTCCTAGCAAGCACTCCTCCGGTGTCCATTAGTATTTGGTCATACTTGCTTTCTGACATGTCTGTTTCACCTTTACCCAAAGTGTCTTCGTTTTGGGGCATTCCCACATCATGTGGATTAGGTCTGCTTCCTCTTTCTTGCACCAGGTGCAGTTTGACTGCATTTGCTTGCTAAATTTGGCTATCCGTTTCGGGGTTAGGTAGGTTCGATGCAGTACATTCATCTGTATTTGCCGGAACCGGTGGTTTCTCGACACCTCCTTGGGGAATGTAAGCACTCTGTTCCACTCCCCCTCTGTCATTTCCCTGCCTATATCTATTTCCCATTTTCTTGTCCATGCTTCGGGGGTTAGGTGTATCGCTCAGTTGCCTATATATTTGAGATATTGGTCTGCATCCCTCCCCCATGTTGTATAGCAGCGTTAATAGTGGTTCAGTGTCCGGTTCTTCGGGCCATGTTTCCCATTTGCTTCGTGCCATTGCGTGGACCTTCTGGTACCAGAGGAACTGTCCCGGGTGTATGCCTTCTCTGTCCTGCAACGTGACAAATTCCCTGAAGGTACCTTCCTCGTAGAAATCTCCCCAAGTGTAGACCCCTTCCCTTTCCCATGATCTGATTTGTTTCAGGTCAGTGGCCGCTGTGTATAGGTCTGCAATCAGTGGGACCTCTGGTGAGTAGGCCCTCTGCGTATGAGTGAGTGTCCTCGCGCTGCGCCAGACGTCCCTCCCCAGGGTGACTATGTGAGGTGTTTCTCCCAGCAACTTCGATGGTACCCAGACCAGTTCTTTCAGGTGGTGAGGGAGGCTCATAGTCTGTAGTAGGGGGTTTTTATCGGTAGGTTCGTCTGAAAGCCATTTAGTTATAAAGCTGAGTTGGGCTGCTAGGTAATATTTTTCTAAATTAGGAAGCTGAATGCCGCCCCTAGCGTATGGCAGGGTTAGTGTCGACAGTGCTATTTTGTGCCTATTTTCTTCCCATATGAACTCTTTTATTAGCGACTCCAGTAGTCAAAAAAAGGGTTTTTTGATATAATAGTGTACGTTTTGGAACCCATACAGGAATCGCGGTAAAACAATCATCTTAACTATTGAGGCCCTTCCCATCATGGACAGGGGGAGTCGTGACCAGAAGTTCATGGACCTGCGTAGAGTCGGAAGTGCTGCCTTTGTGTTGTGTTCATGCATCAGTGTGGGGGTGTGTATTATCTGGATTCCTAGGTATCTGAATTTGGTGGTTTGCCATTTTATCCCTACCTTCGGAAGTGCCTCCGTTTCTACGTGTTTCAGGGCCGCCAGGGGGAACATGCAGGATTTCGACTTATTGAATTGGATCCCAGATACTCTGGGGTAGTTGTCCAGGACTTCCAGCATGATGGGTACGTTGAGGTGTGGGTCTCTAACATATATAAGGACATCATCCGCGTAAAGCGAAATGATGTGGTCTACCCCTCCTAGTCTTATGCCAGCATCAAAAAACTGCTTCCTAAAATAGATCGCTATGGATTCCAGCCCCAGTATGTACAGCATTGGGGATAGCGGACAGCCCTGCCTGGTCCCTCTTTGTATGTCCCAGGCTTCTGATACGTGTTTCCCGGACTTCACTCTAGCTCTTGGTCCGGTGTACAATATCTGAACCCATCTAATGAACCCGGGTCCGAAGCCGAATTCTTTGAGTACTGCCACCAGCCACTCCCAATAGATAGAGTCGAACGCCTTTATGGCATCTAAGGACATTAATGCATATGAGCTCCTGTCTTCGTTAGTTTGGGCTATGATGTGTTGTAGCCTGCGCAGATTTATTGATGTGTTTCGGCCCGGTATAAAGCCGCACTGGTCGCTGTGTATTATGTCCCCTATTATTCTGGACAGTCGCTTGGCTAGTATTGTTGTTAAAATTTTCGCATCATAATTTAGCATTGCCAGCGGGCGGTAGGAATCGCACAGATCTGCCGGTTTTCCTGGTTTAAGGATCGGGACCACCAATGTTTCCCTCATGCTTTCGGGCAGCACTCCCCTCTCATATGCCTCTTGGTACACCTCATGTAGCAGAGGTGTGAGGGAAGGTTCGTACGCTTTGTAGAACTCCAAGGGCAGGCCGTCCGTGCCAGGCGCCTTGCACATGGCCAGGGACCGGATCGCTTCTGTTATATCGTCCAGCGTGATTTCAGCATCTAGTATCAGAGCTTGTTCGGGTGGTATCTTATCGAGTCCTATCTCATCAAGGGTGTCTGTAATCTGTACTGGAGGGATCTGTTCCCCATGTGAGTAGAGTTGTGTGTAGAAACGTTTAAAGGTGTTGTTTATGTTTTGCTGCGTGTGATGTGTGTTCCCTTCCTCATCTCCCAGCGTGGTGGTAGGGTGTCTAGGGTGTTCCCTTCTGCATAGCCAGGCCAACAGCCTGCCTGGTCTGTCCGCCTCTGTGTGTGCCCTGTTCGTTTTGGCCGTGTGGTCGAACTTTTCTAGCCTATTCCACGCTGTATCGTTTTCTCTCCTGAGTTTCCGAAGTTCCGTTTCCCTGTTCTGGTCACCTATGGGAGCTGCCTCTAACCTTTCTATCTTCTTCTCCAGCTGGTCTAATTCTTTCCTGAGCTGTCTCCTGATTCCCCCGGCCTTTGCAATGATTTCCCCCCTTATCACCGTTTTCAGGGCGTCCCATACCGTACTGCTGTGTTCCACACTTCCCACATTGTTTTCTATGTAGCTATCTATGGAGTCTTGTAGCTCCTCTCTAAAGTCTGGGTCTTTGAGTGCTTCCGCTGGCATTTTCCACATGGGGATCGGGGGTCTGGGGCCATTGTGGTTCCATGTTACCAAGAGTGGGGAGTGGTCAGATATGGTTCTTCCCAAATACCGCGCTCCTTCCACTTGGGGTAAGTGTTCTCTGCCTATGAGGATGTGGTCCAATCTTGTGTATAGTTTGTGCGGGGATGAGTAGTATGAGTATCCTCTTTGTGTTGGGTGTGTTTCGCGCCACACATCTGCCAGGTCCAGCCTGTCTATCATTGCAGTCAGGGCCATTGACGCTGCTGATGGACCCTTCGGATGGGGGATGGATCTGTCTAGTGCCGGATCACATACACAGTTAAGGTCACCCCCCCAGAGGAGCAGGCTATCTCTGTATTGCACGATTTTGGGGTATAGTGAGTCCAGGTGGGCCAGTATATTGCTGTTGGGAAAGTAGGAGTTCATTATGCATATTTCTGTCTGCTCTATGTGCCCCCATAGTATCACAAATCTACCCTCCGGGTCAACCTCTGATTTGCTCAAGCGGAAAGGGAGCTGTGGATGTATCCAGGTGTACACTCCTCTGGCATATTTGGAGTATGCAGTGCCGAATCCCTGCCCCCCCCCAGTGTGTTTGGAGTTTGGCCAGTGAGTCAGTCGTGCAGTGGGTCTCCTGTAGTAACGCTATCATCACCCCTTTTCTATGCAGGTAGGTCTTAATTCTGTTTCTGCGGATGTATGTCCCCAAACCTCGCACATTCCATGTCAATATTTTAATTGCTGTTGTGGTCATGGTAGTTCAAAGTGGGCATAGCGTCCATTCTGTTCCTCTCTTTTTGGTGTCTGTGTGCATGGTACTGGTGTTAATAGCCCCTTCCCTGTGTGGGACAAGATGCAAGTTTCCTCCTCCCTCAGTTCAGTCCCTCTCCCCCTTCTTTTCATTTTTGGAGACTTACCAACAGTAGTAACTTCCATTCTTTTGAATGGGAACAGCAAACCGTGTAACTTTGAACTGCCCCCAGCAGTTGCTTCCAACTTGCAACGCTCAGGGGGTCCCGAACCTTCCGGGCCACTCCTGGCCTTCTGGATCAGGATGCGTGCAGGTAAATTGCCTACACAGTTTCCGTGGGGGTGGGTTGTTTTTTCGTGCTCGTGTAATCCTTCGAGTTCCCGTCCGATCCGGCAATCAACTTAGTAGTATTCCGCTGAGATCTCAGTGTCTGCTTTGGTGGCCTTGCATAGGGGAGGTCTCACCTTTCTTCTTATAACTGTGGGTGGGTTGTCATCCCATGTCCGATCTTGGTGGATCATCCTTGCCGTCGGCCAGGTTGTTATGTTCCAGCCATAAATTTGCTGCAGCTGGAGTCTCTAGGAATGTCGCTCTTCCTTTGTAGAGGACCTTGAGGCGTGGCTGGTAGAGCAACATATACTTTAGGTTGTGTTTCCGTAATTGTGCTTTTATTGGGATGAAGGAGTTCCTTGCTCGTTGCACAGTGGGTGTATAGTCCGGATATATGACTATCGTTGAGTCTTTCCGTTTGATTTCTCCTCCTTCTCTTGAATATCGTAGTATGGTTTCACGGTCGCGGAAATTCAGAATTTTAGCTGTAATTGGTCGTGGGTGTGAGCCTGGCGGTGGGTGTTTTTGGAGGGATCTGTGGGCTCTTTCCACGGAGAACCCCTGGGAGAGCTTCCCTGGGCCTATCTCCTGTAGCAGCAACGTCTCGACGAAGTCGGTCGGGTCTGGGCCCTCCATGTCCTCGGGAACCCCTAGTATGCGGATATTATTTCGGCGGGCTCGGCCCTCCGCATCTTCGGAGCGCGCCTCCAACCTTGCCACCTTCTGCTCAAGTTCCTGGACTTTCGTTTTCAATTCTTGGGTGTCCTCCGCAGTGTCTTGTAGTGTATTTTCTGCCGCCGTGACCCTCTCAGTGAGGTTGCGGGCGTCCTGACGCATGAGCTGTATGTCCGATTTCACCTCCTCTATCTTCCCCTCCACCGATGTGCGGAGGGCAGATATTGCCTGTAGGACCTGCGCATGTTTGAGGTATTCTTCCTTCTGGGGCGGTTCCCCACAAGGTTTCCTGGTCCTGTTGTGGTTGTCTCTGGGGTTTAGCCGTCGTGAAAGAGTCCATTGTGACCAGTTTCAGTTTGCTCTAGGGGGGTGACATCTCCCTCCCAAGGTCCCTCCTATGTCCTGTTCCAGGTCTTGATCCGCAAGTTGTGTGGCCCTGACTTACTGCCTTCAGGTACTGCTGTAGTTCCGGTGTTACTCGATGGGACCCCTGGGCGGGGCTCCGTGTCCAGCAGTGTCTAGCAGCCCAAATAGTTATATGGGCCTTCCCGCCTCACTGTCCTGCTTGCCGATTTGTGGCTCAAGCTGGTCCTCCTGCTTGTTTTGGCCTGGTCCTGCCTTCCTCAGTGCCCCGTCCACTTGTGTCTTATGTTTGCGTTGGGGCTTGTTTCGGTGGGGAATGTCCCTGTGGCCGTTTCGTCAAGCAGTAGTGATTGCCCCTTGTCTGTCTTGCTGCTGCCTTCGTCCTGGGGGGGTATTAACCTGCCAGTTGGGCCCAATGTGTGGTTGGGGGTGCCCCTGGCTCCCGATAGTTATCGGACCTCAGCCGCTTTCAGTGCAGTCTCCCTGGGGGTACGCTGATCGCTCTTGTGCCCTCCAGCGGCCTGGGTGATGCGGTTGCTGTGCTGCCAGACGGGCTGTATTTATTGATGTGGGCCCCCCACGTTATCCAGCCGTCTGGGGGCCCAGATGAGGTTGGCCTTCCTCTCGCTCCCGGGTGTTGAGAGGTCGTACAGGGCGAGGTCGGGTGCCCCCGCAAGGGGTGTCTTTAACGGGTCTTTGCCCCGTGCGCTGCGTCGTGTGGGGGCCCGTCGCCTCCCGCTATGCTCCCTGTGGCTCCCCTCAGTTGTGGCCTGCCCGGCCTCACCTGTGTGCGAGCGGGTCAGCGTCGCAGGCGCAGCTCCATGTCCCCTGCTTCACCGTCCCGGCGGGCGAGTCTTCGTCAGGCCGCGCCCGCGCACCAGTTCTTCCTCGATGCGCCACGGCTGCAGCGTTCCTCAGCCCCGGTTCTCCCCTCTCGGTCTTCCGCTCGCACGGGCCAGGATGCAGTCGGCGGAGCAGTCGGCAGGCTCGTTAGTAGCAGCGTCCTCAGCTGCTGCGGTCTGCGTAGTGGCCCGGTGTCGAGGCTGTTTCAGTTCTGCTTCGTGGTGGGCGCCGCCATCTTGCGAATCGGAGGGGCTCGACTTCTGGCTTCCCGTTTTCGGGCTTCTGGTCTCCGATTCAGCCCAGGGTCGCTGTCGAGTGTCAGCAGTCAGTTCCCCTGCGCTGTTACTCCTTTGTCTCGTGTTGCAGACTGAATCTCAGCGACATTTATTCATTTAAGGAAGGATCACGGACGGAGCTCTATGGAAGCCTGTCCTCACGGCATGCGTGCTAGCCACGCCCCCCAGAATGTTTCATCACTGCACACGGTCCACCAATACAAAGCAGGAAGCACAATGCCCCACCACACAAAACTACAATTAAACAACAGTCCCAAGGATGTTCACCCCATGGAAATTAATGAACCATTCAGGACAGAAGGATACAAACGTCTGAATATACACGCTCACCAAGATGGATCCACTAGGACAACAGTTCAACATGACCCCGACCGTGAACCACCCAAAGCCTTAACCAACCAGGGTCACACTAGATCACCTGAGAATAGATATCACCCACCCAGTTCCACACCTGAAGATTAGGTTCAGACGCACCCACCGATCCAAACTATACTCAACAGGATACAGTTGGATCAGCGCAACACTACCAAATCGAGTCGACCCACGAGGAACCAGCAACATCCGAATCCACAATCATACAACTTCCCTTCCCCCAGAAGCTCATGGTATCTGAAGCTCTGGTTCTCTCTAGCTTGGACTATTGTAACAGCCTCTTTCTAAATCTACCTGCTTCTACTCTCCGCCCTCTGCAACTAATCCAGAACAGGACTGCAAGACTTGTCCTTGGCCTCAAGCCCTGGGATCGTACCTCTCCAGCTCTGAAATCTCTTCACTGGCTCCCAGTGGATGGAAGGATTAAATTCAAAACCCTCTGCATTGTCCACAAGGCTTTCTGGGGCCTGGGTCCAAAATACCTTCAGTTATCCCTCCGCAAATACCTCCCCTCTCGAGCTCTTCGCTCCTCTACCTCCAACTCACTCAGGGTCAGTCATTTTTCTAAGAAACGAGCTGGGGTAGATCTCTGTCTTCGGCTGGGGCCTCCCTCTGGAACAGCCTCCCTGCCACTCTAAAACTTGAGGAGAACCATCTCCGGTTCCGGAAGCTCCTCAAGACCTTCCTCTTTTCTTCTGCCTTTGCTCCCCCTCTCCCCTGCTGATCTGTTCTCTCTTGGCACCGTGCACCTGGCCACCCTCTGTCTTTTGGGCCCAGGTACCTGCTCATCCTGTCACCCTCCCGCACTGCCTCCGCGCCATCCCTTGCACTGGGGTCTGTATCTGTACCCATACAGCCCCCCCTTTTTCTTCCTGCACTTATTGGACCTACCCTGTCTGCTGCCTTAAACCCAGCACTTGCAAATTGCTGGCTGCATTACCACTGTTTGTTGCCTTTATTATTTATGTATTGTTATTTATCTGTTCCTCCTCTGCTTCGCACTTTCCACCTCTCCCCCTTCCATGCACTTTTCCCCTCCCCCTCTCCCATGCACTTGCGTGTTCTCAATGTCACTGGGCCTAGTAAGATCGTTGTTTTGTTCTCCCCTGTTCCCCTCCCTTGCCTTGTCGTGCTCTGAAACACTTGTGTACGAGCGCAATAGAAATAAAATATCAATCAATCAATCAATCAATACAACTTTAATGGAATCATAAGTACCTGAACCAAGATACAGACCCCACTAACCCAACCCTCAATCTTCCTCAAACCCACGCAAAACCACACAACCATCTCTCTCCCAGCAATCCGCACACACTTTACCATACCGCACCAACAACACATAAAACTTCACCCACAGCACTCGAGGCATTCATCCGATCCGATACTAGCACCAAAGCCCAGCACTAGGTGTATACCGAGCTGAAGCTGCCAACAGCACACCACTTCTCCCACTCTCCTTCTCCCCTCCTCCTGACTAACCTTACCTCACCTTCCTATTTACAGATCCGCCAGAGCACCTGGGGACCAATTCCGTTGGTGACAGTGCGCTATACAAGTACAGCTAACATAACATAACATTATGTGTTGTATGATATGCGTACAAACATCAAATATCCTGTATTTTGTCAGTATTAAATTGGATTATTTTATTTTACTTTTATCATCCGCGAAGCTCCCTGTTGTAAGTGATCGTCTCCATTTTACACAATAATGTGTTAGGATCACTACTGGTAGGTATCTAATCAAACAGATTATGATTTATATTTCATGAAGCCCAGTCAAAGGGACTATTACATTGCCAAGGACTGACCAACTTCCAGTCCCCTTTACGAATCTAGCAATAGCTGGAATAACTTCAGAAACTCATCCATTCAAGAAGTACATCCCACTTGAATGGGAAATATCAAAATGGCTTTAAATTGTGCATTAATTGCACTTTAAATGCATCAAGACTACTGCAGGGTTCATATAAACAAGCAATGGCAAAGCCAAGAATTGTACCTGGGCGTATGATAGCAATGCCTGACAAATACCTAATATCTATACACAGCCAACATTGACGGTTTCAGCAATGCTTAATTTCTAACTGGACTTCAGTGCTAACCACAGATATAAATCAAGTGGTTGAAGAAAGAAATGGTTAAAATATTTTAATTTCACTACTAGCACCTTTACAGCTGAAACATTTGATGCTGCTTCTTCATAGCTCAAAGTATCCCAGGAGGATGTGTTTGGTGAGAAAGGGACAGGTATTGGCCGTTAACAGCCATTGGAATTAACATCTCCTATAGAGTCGTTGACCACATAGACTTTAGGTATGATGATTCCTGACCTTGGTTCATTGTAAACAACATATCTGAGGATTCATTTTGTATTTTCAAAGGTGATCATGATTAGGAAGTAGGCGAGGTGACTCCCTATCATTTCCAACTAAACAGTCTCCTTATATGTATGGTTTATATGTATGGTATGTTACCTGAGTACTTACAGGTGAGAAAGGTACACCTGTCCAATCAATCTTGTCATTGCTCTCTAATAATGTTAAAGCAACTAACTGAGATGAACATTCAAAGCTAGTGCATGCATAGTCAGTCACACCTACTCTAGAAACAACAAAAGAGATTAATGGTATGTCTCTGAATGAGAGAATTCTTAAGGAGGTGATGGAAACTATGTTTGATCAAATTTGCGACCTATTGAAGGTGCTTCTGTTTGCTCTGAGGGACCTATGATTTTGAAACAACAAAACGTTCCCTTGTGATGTTTTCCCCCCCATCAGGTATTTTATAGAATGCACAGTTTTCAGGCAAATACGTGTTCATCAAGTTACAACTTGTCGCATTGGTGTACCTGAGGTTTGGGTGCTCGGTTGCTGAGCTCCTCAATCGGCTGGGCACCAGAGTTCATTTCTGGTGAACCCTTCAAACATCTGGCAATTACGGTTAGATCAAATCCAACATTGTGTTTTTTTCTTCCCATTACACAATACTGATCCTATTTTGTATGTATTCATAGCTTTCTTTGCCTGATCAGTTTACTGGTCCTAGCTGAATGAAGACATGTCAAACAGTATTTAATTGTGTTTTTTCTTTATTTAAATGTTTTCACAGATACTTATATCAATGTACTCACATTCTAGTCATGATATCTTACCTTTTTTCTTACCTTTTTTTTAACTGAGCTCAGATTTGTGCTCGGATTCACTCTATAGCCCCTGGTTCATGTTCTGTTCTACGCAGCATGCAACTGTGGTGGGCAGCAGGTGTGACTTAAAAGTACTGGTAGTGAAGATGAACTGCCTGAAGCCTACATTACTGTAGCACTGCTTCTAAAGACAAAGCTAAGAGGTGCATTGCAATGAGTTGTTGTTGACCCTTTGTGTGTAAGGACAGGCAGAGAATATTTTGTTTTTATTCATGAATTGGGTCACTTTACGTGTCCTACCCTAGTAAAGTCATGGCAATCAATGTGTATTCTAAATGCCTTTTCATATGGATATAAAAATGTACTTCATTCCAGTGAATGCATATACAATATTTGAAGGGAACTATCTGAGGAAATTTCAGGAATTATCATAATCTCCTGGTTTAGTTATCCTCCAGCAAACAGTATGTTCCCGTATACGTGAACGCAGTATTGTGTGTACTGTTCACTGTGTCTCTATCTTGTCTTTCCCGCTCTGTGACCCAGCTCTTCTCCACAGGCGACTCTGGACATGCGGTCTTGGATTTCGGCAGTTTGGCAAACCGGGTCTGGCCCCCCGGCAGACTGACAGCACTCACAGTCCATTGAGTCTGGGCCCACGTTCACATCTGTGCATTGGATGCATTGCTCTTTCTTTTTCTGCTCTACATTCTATCCAGCACCATTTTAGGCTGGATGGTGTAGTCTAGCACTAATAGGTTAGGTCCATGTAAAATATTTACATGCACATTTTATTACATATGTTTCTGTCTACTCGTCTGTATGCTTCTTTATTTCCCTCAGGAGACAAGCATGTAGCCCACACTAGACATGCCCGATCCCATCTATGGACTACATGTGTTTCTTTTTCTTAGTGCCAACATCTCACTACTCCCATTGGACATCTTCTTAGAAGAGGCTGAGACACTTGGAGACTCATTTGAGTCGGATACAGTTCAGGGATAAGACCAACATGTTTACAATCTTGGTGGTGGAATAGTTGTAAATAAAGTGCAAAATAAGCCAGTGGATGAAACTATGTAGTGAGGAAAGAATCAAGGTTCAGAACCAGCCCTGATGATGCAGCCGAGGTTCCAGAAGTGCAATGAAGAAGGACTTCCAGGTATCCCCAGAGGAACAACAGGCCCCTGGTAAGAAAAAGGACACAAAAGAAACAATGTGGATCTGGCTGCGCAGGCAAAGCTGCAAGAGAGCGTGCTATCTTCTATTGATGTGCAATATATCATTGAGGAAGAACAGCATGACGAGCCCATGACCATCACTTGTACCAAAGCATTCAATGACTTATTCGGTAGCACCCCAGCACCCTCCAAAGTAACTATGTATGCTCTGACGATGTCTTTCTGCTCCACCCCTTTAGCAATCATCCCAGTGTTGCCACCAATCCTGTCCTTGACACCGTTCATACCCACCAGACTGTAGATACCCCATGAAAACATAACCTATAAAGTTTCAACCAAATTACTGCTACCCTCTGTACTGCACATTATCAGCCCATTAAACCTGCTCCCTCCATGCAATTCCTGTCCCTTGTTGTTTCTAAACTAGTGGTAGAAGTGTTCAAAAAGAAGTAGTGGAACTACGTTCCCTGCAGGTCTGCCCCTCCCAACCCCCCGCCCCCGCTCTCCACAAACCCCTTTGCCACACCACCTCCCATGTGCAATCCAAACCCCCAAACAAACACACCTTCTGTTTAAAGGAATGTTCAGTGCAGTGCACTGAACTGCAAGTTTCAACTTCTTTCTAGACTTCAATTTTAAAACTAAACCATTCCGGAATGTTTTCTTTTCAAATTAAAAGTATAGGAACAGTAACACTTAAAAAATAAAAGTAGAGGAGCACCGCTCCCAACAGCTCCCGCCAACTTCGGCCACCGTTCTTAGGGTAGCATGGATCCCTTGCCACTGCCCCATGATTTCATTTCAAGGGAGAAGAGTAAATGTGCCTCGTTGGTAAACTACCTACCGTCAGCTATTACCTCGGAGGATGGGCAAGTAATTTTTAGCATCTCCAAACACTTTTCAGGTGAAATGGTTTGCATTCTGTCACTTTCAAACAGGATCAATAATGGTTTATAAATGGCAGCTTTAATGGGTCAGACAAAAGGGTGGGTTGGTAGGTATCTATTGCATTTTTAGAGCACACTATTTACCTCTGATGAGGCATAGAGGCGCTACCCCATCAAAGACAACTCCTGCTTTCCAGAATAACATTAAACTCTACCTCGGGACAACAGGATCTTCAGCCTGCGAATGTGACTAAGTAGTTCGACGGTCAGGAGGGAGATTGTTCCATAATTTAGGAGCAAGAAAACCAAAAGATTTACCACCCCAACGTTGGTATTTGAACTTCAGCACTGTCAACCCATTGACAGAGACATATCACAACTGTCTGTCAGATGTGTGGCAAAGGGGTTTGTGGAGAGCGGGGGCGGGGGGTTGGGAGGGGCAGACCTGCAGGGAACGTAGTTCCACTACTTCTTTTTGAACACTTCTACCACTAGTTTAGAAACAACAAGGGACAGGAATTGCATGGAGGGAGCAGGTTTAATGGGCTGATAATGTTGACAACGGATCGTAGATAAAAGCAGGACCATTATGATAGAAAGCTTTGCAGACCATACAGAGTATATTAAATGTAATCTTTATGGCCACAGGTAGCCATGTCAAATCTTTCAGAGCAGAGGAGACATCAACTCATCTGTTGAGATGCAAGAGGAGGCGAGCAGCAGCATTCTGGATAAGTTGAAGTTTGAAAATCTTTTTCTTTGGCACGCGAAGATAGATCGTATTACAATAATATAGGCAACTCGAGATCAAACCTTTCATGATTTTAATCCTAGCTCGGTTTGAAAAAGAAAAGTTGAAAAAGAAAAGTTAGAGTCAATCCAGACACACAGATGAGACTGGGACAGGACAAGGGCCCAAAGAAGTCCAGAAACTAGTACTCTGTATTTCTTCCAAGCTCACAGGCACAGATGACACAAGTGTCCAGGTGGGACTGTATTTGCAAAACATGATTTCTGTCTTTCGTGCTTTAAGTTGCAGATGGTTTAAAGTCATTCAAGAAAAAACTTGTTCTATGCATGATTTAATGCCCTCAGTGGGGTATCGATTAGGGTATCGATAAGTACCATCTAATCACAGGACAAGTTGCGTGTTATGAGCATACAAATGAAAGTCCAACCCAGCAAGAAGGCATCCCAACCTATTAATTAGAGGACCGGAATTATGTGCTATGGATTCACATTTAGCATTTGAAGGCCAAGATACATTAATTCACAAGAGTGGTTCAAAGGCATGCATGGACATCATTATGCCCCTTCACAAGCCCACAGCAGACGCCATTTACCCCTTAGTAAAAGAAAAATATCTGTCCCACCTTGGCATTACACAGAACATTCCTTGGACCTTCAGTAACTCTTCCAGAAACAACAGGACCTCTATCAGTGAGATGTCACACAATGAATGCAAACTCTTGCATTTATTTATTTATTTTATGTATTTACAGTAAAATTCCTGTTGACTCAATATCTGTAAAAAATAAAAAAAACAGGCCTTTTTCTAAAATACATGTACTGAACTAAATTGGTAGGTGCTTCTGAAAACTCCTGATGTACACCTGTTACCTCAAACCCTTTTCTCAAACAGTAAAAAATTTGAAAATCTTGCAATGCCCGGACCATTTTGGAGATGTTCATGTGTAAATGAAGTTCAGAATCGTTCCCTGAAATATCTGATAGATGTTTCAGGAATCTCCAAATGTGTTCCAGTTTTAAAACCTGAAAATCTTTTATAAGGCAACAGGAGCAAATCAGTGATGCTCACGGACATCTCCTTATTTGCCACAATGCAAATATTTTTTAATCAGGCCCACAGTGTGTTGAACAGCCCCCTGTTGGTCTGTGACTCACCAGAGGTACAAGCACACTTTCATCCACTTCCCCTCCTTCCCTGTAATTCCAAGGTCCTTCAAAGGATGGTCCTCAACTAAATCCCTAAGCACCTTGAGGATAAAGGCCTTGAAGATTAACTTCAATCTGGCTTGGTAGTAAACACTACAATGAAATTGCACTCACGCATATGACCAAGTTTTTGTTTGATGTCCAGCAAGCCAAACTCTATCATTTACTCATCCGTTTGGACCTCTCTGTCACTTTTGACACCGTTGACAACTCCTCGCTCTTCCTCACTCTTCAGGACCTTGGGTTTTGCAAATCTGCTCTCTTCTGGATTGCCTCCTGCCTTGAAGTTCTCTCCTTTACAACCTCCTGGCACTCTCAAATGTATGAACCGACATCTCTCCCTGTTGGAATTCCCAAAGTATCAGTTCTTGTCCATCAGCTACCCACCCTCAATACCACTGCCCCAGGGAGACATAGCTTGTCCTTTGTCTTTTACTATCATCTCTATGATGACACCTCCCAAACCCTTTTTTTCCTTTCCCTCCTTCACCCCAGCCATTTCAGAATGGATTACCAGCTGTCTCACTGCAACTCATCACTGGATGGCTGTCTGCTGCCTGATGCCTAAATATTCCAAAATGTAAGTTATCTTTCTCCCACCTTCAAATGCCATTTGGCTGCTACAATGCATCACTAACTCCACCTTTGCTACTCAAACTAACCTTCTTAACATTTACAAAATCCATCCATTTCATGAATACCCCTCAATGAAAACTATAATTGCCACCTTAGTGCTTCTCAAACTCAACTTTTGCTCATGCCCTTTCCTTGGCATTCCTCTCTACTGCTGCCTCCCTCTAGACAAAGTCCTTAACTTCAGTGCAGACACTCTCTATCTCTAAAACCTACCCAGCTCCTCCTCCATGTCTACCTACCAACCCTATGCTGGTTAGCTGTCCATGCAAATGCAATCCCTTTTCCATTTCCTTCTCCTAGTCTTCCAAGTTATCAATGGTCTTGCTCCTCAGACCCGGTCTGATTGTATTTCTCGCTAACTCACCATCTTGTTTCCTTCACTACTCTGCACTTAACTTCACTGGCCCATGCCTCACATGCCTCTTCTCACTTCTGCGCTTTCTCCCAATCCCACCCACCCCCTCCACTGGAACCCACTATCCATCACAATCAAAGCTAACTCAACGGTGGACCTCTTCAAATCCCAAAGTGCCCTTACTTGCCAAAGAGGGGCCTCTAGCTGGTGTCTCCCCATCCTGCCTACATGACCCAACCACTTCCTCTGTGCCACTTAATCATGTTACTTTGTATATTTGTACAGTACTCCTCTTTAGATTGAATCACTTGTCCCCTTAGGTAAATGTTTCCCTTGTAGGTCACCTCTTATTTATTTGTTTTATCACTGGTAATTGCCCTACTTTGTTCTCACCCTCATCACTTCTTCTCTTTTGTGTGCTATTGTAGAGGCGCCCTTTAGTGTAGTACCTGCACTATCTGTAAATTACATTTTTATTCAATATTGAAATCCCTGTTCTTCAGATATTTACAAAATACAGAATTGGGTCACTACCATTGACCGTAATAAACATCATGTGTACACCAGCACCCTGCAGTTCCCCTCATGTTTTCGACTGCAACTCACAGGTTGCTCCCTATTGATTATAATGGCTATGGCTGATGGGAGTGAAGTCCAAAATATTTGGTGAACCAAAGGTTCTCCAAGCAGCGCCCACAACACAGAAGTTGGGAAAGCACTCTACATGGTACAGCATCATATTCCAGTGATATTAAAGAGCATGACAAAATATTGTGTATTTCTATAATCAACAAATCTGCAACTTGGACCACCAGGAGATCAATAATGCTGCTCTAAAAGGACCTTGGGCCTAGAAGACCCCTTCATGGATGCATTTATCATGCAGGATTGGGAAAGCTGCCGTCACAGAATAAAGGTGTGTTGGAAAGTTTTACTTGATCAGGTTCATAATCTCTACCATGTGTAACCATTTATTTTGTTACGTATGCGCTATATACTTGTATGGTGTGACACAGGACCAGAAACAACCTGAAGGTGAATGAACAGGAGATGGGTTATGCACTGTGATCAGGGGCTGGGACTAAGGTAGCAAGTACAGTTGTCAATATAGTGTCTTAATTAGGAGTTGATGTGGGGCATACTCCAGGTACATACAATTTTAGTCAGGCAACTCTCAATAAATAGTCCTTCTCACGAGTGTGTCTAAAACCGCTATCAGGGTGTATACTTTATGAAGAAGAAATATATATGGGGCAATTACTCTGTAGTAAGTCACACACAATTGTTGGAATAACTCCCTACTAATACATCAATAATTACTTGTGCAAAGATAAATATAAGTAATGCCACGCTCTGTCTCAACATTGCATTTTTCAATATTAATGAAAATACTGTAATGTCAGTGCAAAACTGTGTGCACATAAACATTGCACTTTCAGTATAATCCCTATCAATGCCTTTCCTTATAGAAATATTGTACTCTCTGGGATATAGACTTGTTTGTTATTCCCTTGGTGTCCTGTGACCCAAGAGACCACAGTTCCTACCAAATGTCGTGTCAAATCTCATATAATAGCAGCAAAGCCAATGGGTTCTACTTTGCAAATATTTAGGAAGGATCCTCATCTACACGAACACTGAAAACCATAAAGTCAAAACACAATTAAAAAACACACACATGGGTATACATCGCAAACAGACCCGAGGCTGCCCACAAAAAAAATAAATAGAAAAAAGTATCATAAGCCGGCTCACTGATGCTCAAACCCTGATGCTGATGTCAGCTTTACTGGATTGCTTGTGGCCGTTGCCGGCAGATTAATTGACTAAGACCGGCTGGGCTGGTGGAGCAGCGTCTTTCTTCTCATGCCTTTTCTTCACTTTGTTGGTGCTGTCTCTTCTTGTCACTGCTGAGTTGCTTCTCTTCTTCATTGATAGACCATAACTGTCACTACCAGCTCTGGGAGCCTTGCAAAGGTTGGCAGGACTGGACGCGTTCTGTTACTGGGTCGTCTTTCTTCTCCTGTAGATGAGTTGGTGCTTGTGCTAGCCATGACTGGTGGGGTGTACGTTTTTGAATAGTATGGCTGCATGGTCTGATGGACTTGACAGATAGCAAAGGTACCTATGGCTCCAAGGAAAGATTTGTCGATCTCTTTTCTTTTTTAAAGTGGCAGTCTCTTTCCCTACAATGGCTTTGGAGTAGTCTACAGGAACAGTTGGCCAAATTGTTTACTTTCCTTTGAGTAAGGCAAGAACATGTGTGGGCCCAAGGCACCAGACAACCTACCTCCATGGATATACACATGAGAGGACATTCAATCTACTGAGATGGGATGTTTCAGTTGATTTGTGAATTTGCAGGTTTCACTTCGGTGTGTGTGTCTGCATGAATGTGTTTCTTCTCCCATGGGGAGGTGAATGGTGGCCAGTGGGGGCTGTGCATTTTATCATTTGACCTTTGGAATACAACCCTGCCAGATGCACCATGGAGATCTTCATTCCTGAAAGGTGCATGAGTGACAGAGGCAGAGTTTTTCAATGTCCAAATGGTGTGTTGGCACTTCGACCTGGGATACTTGGGCAAGCAAAGTCTCTCTCCTTCTGTATATCTACTACTCTACCACACACAACCAGAAGCTGAACTTGCTTTAGGCTAATCTGCTTTTATTTTATTACATAAACATTAGAAATAAAAACGATAGGCTAATAACTACGTTATAAGCTTTATCAATACATTAAAACTACATTACATTATGATCAAATATCATCACCTCAATGGACCAGACAATGTCCTTCCACAGCTGCAAATCAATTTTAACCTGGGAAACGATCACCAATGGCAACTGAAAAGCTGTATACAAGCAGAGATAGCCGGCATGACATTAGAGCTGGTGAGCTCCCATCTAGCAAATCTCATAGGAAAATGGGGAAGTGACGAAGGGATAGTTTCTGCCTGCTAGGCTCTGCTCCTTGAGATGGCAAAGACAGCAAACAACCTGAAACAAAAACGGGAAAAAGTGCAGGACTGCAGATGCACTGCGAAGCATTGGGCACAAATTGTAGCCCAAGCACGTCTGGTCTCCGGGAATCAAGACTTAAATTTGCCCGAATCAAATTGCTTCATCACTGGCACTGGACCTCGGCAAAACTTTTCAAAATCAAGAGAGAGACGAGTCAGGTGAATTTTGGAGGATCGCTGAGAAAAGTGTTGATACATCGCACAAACTATGGCCTTTCTCACACTTACGAAAATACTGGTCAGTGATCTTCTCAAAGATAAATCACTCATGGGTGCATACATAATCCCGTTTAAATTAGCAATTCTCCCACACAACTTTGTTAACCTAGGAAAGCTTGATGGGCACAAAATAGTTCTGTCTGATGGTGGCATCAGAAAAACAATGCATACTCAGACACTGCAGACAAACAAGTACACTTACCATGGAAGAATGAGTGCACGAAGTAGCAAAAATAGCATTGTATGAAAGACTGATCGCCTGCCTGAACGACGCAGAATCAGCCTTCATACACAAATCACACAACCACCTACATCTGAACTATCAAGCTGCATAAAGACCTAGATACCAACCCCCTAGACGCTCATCGCTATGGCTGGAAACGTACTACTAACTTCCCCCACGCATTCCCTCCCCTGGCATATGCAAACATTGACAACCATCACAAACTGCATCCATGAGCACCACAATAGCAACTGTCACTTAATGGGCCTCATTACGACCCAGGCGCTAATGGGTTAACAGTGCCGTAAAAGGCTGCGGCGCCGTTAACCCATTAGCGCCTTACTACGAGGTCCCTTTGAGGGACCCAACCTGAACGGCTGGTCTAGACCAGCCGTTAAAGTAGGGACCCGCAAAGTGACCTTGGTGCTAAGTATGGTACCGCAATTTGCAGTACCGTACTTAGCGCCTTCCCCAGTCCCATTGAGCCCTATGGGGCAAAAATGGGAATGGGGAAGGGCCAATGTTCAATGGGGAATTACCGCCCCGCGAACCTTGGAATGGGGTGGTCATTCCCCATTGAACATTGGCGGACACGTTACGATACCGGCACCAACCAAGGTGCTAATAGCCTTTACATTCTAAGCTTTTGCTGTACCAGCATAACATCAGGTGGTGTAAGTAAATGTGTGCTGTAAGAGCGTGTGTGCTAAGAGTGTGTGTTGTATGTGTCATAGGACTGTGTGTCAGAAAAGTGCGTATCACAGAGTCTCTTATTGTAGGAGTGCGTGTGATAGGTTCCCATGATGTGTGCATGCCTGTTGTGGATGTGTGTGTCATAGCAAGTTTATCATAGGTGAGCATGTCATAGAAGCACGTGTCATAGGAACATGTTTTGTAATCATGTGTGTTGTAGTAACATGTGTCATAGGAGCGCATGCTATAGGAGAATCTGCAATAGGAGCACATGTCATAAGAGAACATGTCATAGAGTCATAGGACCACATGTTATAGGGGCATGTGTCATATGTGCATGTGTTGCTGGAGATCTTGACATAAGAGCATGTGTCATAGGCGCAGGTGTCATAGGAGCGTGTGCCATAGGTGTGCTTGTTGCAGAAACAAGTGTTGTGGGTGTGTGTCATAAGAGGTTGTGTTGCTGCAGCACATGTAATAGGAGCACATGTCATAGGACCATACGTCATAGATTGTTTGCCTGCAATATGCACAACCGAGTTAAACTCCATTGGAATATGGATGCCTCATCTACACTTGTGTCTGCTGGGACTGGTGTTATCTTTGTCCGAACTCACGTCACAGGTAATTGGCCTGCGAGCAGCTACATCCATTTCCTTGCAGGGAGCAGGCGAAGCCGGCCCCCGACTAAGGACCTACACTAAGGGCTGTGTTCTTCCCTGTCGGGGGCCCTGCTGGCCCATTTACCATTGGAGGCTCATTGTGGGTGCACTGGCCTCGAGGATTGGCCTGTGGCTTCCAAGTTGGAGCCACAACCCCAGGTAAGGCAAGCACTGCCTTGTTTGCCTGCAATCTGCACAACAGAGCTAAAAGTCCATTGGAATATGGCTGCTGCATATGCACTTGCTTTGGCTGGGACTGGTGTTAACTTTGTCTCGCCTCGCATCACAGGCACTCCCTCCACAAAGGATCCACACTAAGGGCTGTGCCCTTCCCTGTCGGGGCTCTGTCAGGGGTGGGAAGTCTGCAAAGTCCTTACTACGTCGTCAGAGCATTGTAATGTATTTGAGCATTAGAAAGTTACCGCTCTTTTCATTGTTTCCTGCACTCGTTTTTATATCGTACCGGCAGGATTTCCCTTATCTCATACATCATTCTCCACCTAATAATAAGTCTAGCCTGCATGGTATATGTAACAGACCGCAACTTACAGAATATGACATTTTTCAGCCTGTACTGCTTATGTAACTCCCTGAAATCTACCTGATTATTACTTGACAGCCTTGTACTGCATACGTAACATGCTGCAACTTACATGATTATTACTTGGCAGCCTTGTGCTGCATGAGTAACATGCCGCAACCTCTCCTCTTTATGTCTTGGCAGCATTGTGCTGCATAGGTAACATGCTGCAACTTACCTGATTATGACTTGGCAGCCTTGTGCTGTATATGTGACATGACGCAACCTACCTGATTATGACTTGGCAGCCTTAGGCGGCAGATGTAACATGCATCAACCTACCTCATTATGACTTGTAGCCTTGTCCTCCAAATGTAACTTACCTGTAACACATGACAACATCTTGTAACACCATATCCACTGCAACTAGCGCCTACATGTCTGAGAGCATTGTGCGCTGCTATAAATGCAAAACTAAATAAACAAGTAGATGCGCGTGTCGTAAAACAGTGTGTCATAGGTTCACATGTTGCAAAAGCAAGTGTCAAAAGAGTGTGTTTCATGGGAGTGTGTGCCGTAGGAGTGTGTGTCGTAACCATGCATGCCATAGTTGTATGCCTCCTATGCAAAAGAAAGTTCACATTAAAGTAAAATCTAACTTTGATGTGTGTTACCAATAGGTATACGAAGAGTATATGACTTTTACAGTTCATACCTGTATGTAATGTACATCCCCTGAAAACTGACATCCAAATCAGCCCTGACTTTGATGTTAGTTTTCAGAAGATGTAAAGTGTGTAATGTACGAACTGTAAAACTCAAGTTGCCTCTTTGTACAGTTTGTGCACATTAAACATATCTCTTAAAAACTAACATCACAAGCAGCCCTGACTTTCATGTGAGTTTTCTGGAGATGTACTGGCTTAATGTGTGAACTGTGAAACTCATACACCTCTTAGGTGCCTGTGTCGTAGGTGTGTGTGTAATAGCTGTGCATGTTGTAGGTGTGCATGTCATCGGTGCATGCGTTGTTTGTGTGCATGCCGTAGGAGCATGTGTTGTAGGAGCATGTGCCATTGGAGGGTGCACTATAGGAGCATGTGCCAAAGGAGCATAGGCCATGGGTGCATGTGTTTTAGGATTGTGTATATTAACAATGTGTTTCCAAGCGTATTATAGGAATGTGTGGCACAGGTGCCATGAGAGCATGTGTCATAGGAGTGTGCGCAGTAACAGTATGTGTGTCATTGGAGCATGCGTCTTAGGTTCGTGTGTCATAACAGTGGCTGCCGTACGAGTGATTCATAGGTGTGTGATTTGTAAGTGCCTGAGTCGTAGGTGCCCGTGTCATAGGTGTGCATGTCGTAGATGTGCTTGTCATAGGTGGGCGTGGTGTAGGAGCCTGTTGCAGGAGCGTGTTTCATTGGAGTTTTTCCTCCTTCTCATTCACCAACAGTTTTAACACATTGGGCCTCATTACGAGTCCGGCGGTAACCGCGGTGGTAAAACCGCCTGGTTACCGCCGGACTCGTATTACCATTCCGCCTCCGTGACTCCCGGAATTACCAGGGCATTACAGCCCCGGTGACCCGGGAGTCACGGAGGCGGAATGGTGTAAATGCCCATTCCCATTGAGTCCCATAGGACTCAATGGGAATGGGGAAGTGGAAACACCGGCACCATCTCGTGATGGTGCCGGTGTTTCCACGTCCGCCTGAAGGCGGGAGGTGTTCAACCCGCCAGGTCAGACCTGGCAGGAAGATCACCTCCCGCCTGCAGGACTCGGGATCGGGCGGTCCGGAATTAACAGTGGCGGCGGATTTACCGCCACTGTTAATTCCGGACCGCCAACCTGTAATGAGGCCCATTGTGTGGACAAACGGTTCTGCTTAATGCTAGTAATAAAGCATAGAGTATTTTTTCAAAACCTCTCATGAAAATCCAATGTGTGTCATTTTAAGGTGGTGGCCTCTTGTTCACCAGCATTTTTAACCCAGCTTGAGGGGTAAAGGTCCCAGTTCATGATGCTTATATTACATATGTTTTTCTTTTCAAAATATCTCACAAAAATTCACATTTTGACATTTCATGCATGTCTGTTTAAAATCAATACTCTTTTTTTCCAGCATCCTTTGTATGGGCAGAATAAATATTTTCCAGTCAAAGGGCAAATAAACCAATGCATTCGTATAGAGAAATATTTGAAAAGCTAACACACTTAGTATATGAAAATCATGTTGTGCCACAAATGTCAGCATCTCAATTTGAATATACCCCACTGCTTCACTTTGTCCAAGTATATTTTGCCTGCTCTGAAGAAAATGGGACTAATGTGATCTACAAATCAATTACTATGGAAAAATATTTGAATAAGTAATTGAGCATTTGAGGTCTTCAAATCCGATCAGATGACAAATTATGTCCACTTTTTTGTGTAGACCAAACTTAACTCACAGGGACTCCGGGGTGCAACCTAAGTTCACAACGCCCTGATTTGTAATAATAACCACACAGACTCACATAGTAAATGATTTTTGCAAGTGAAATTGCCAAGCACATTATAGTTTATTACTGTCCCGATTAAGCTACTTAATAATAACTTCATTCAAAATCTACAATATGACAACTAGGGCAACAACATATCGCAGGAAAGAAAATAAAATCATTCCAAAATATATTTTTTTTAAAGTGCCTTCAATAACCCGACAGACCAAAGACCACATCTAATATGTGAAAAATACCTGTACGCTACAAATAACATCACTATTCCTACTTGTACACTTTAAATATGGAAAACTCCAATAACAATCGAAGCATGCCAGCATCACATAAAGCCCTGATTGCCCTAGACTCCAAAATATGACTACATGTTTACATCCTCTTGGCTTGCTCATAGACCTTCAGCAAGAGCTACTGAGCGATCAAAAACTGCGTTAAACTTTCAGTATACTTTACATGTTTAACATCAACAACACAAATAAACTGATCAAATAAGCCCCAGTAAACAAATGCCATACACTTGAGATGTTTAACAATCACTAGCTGAATAGTATTCCACCTTCATATTTTGCAGACATGGCACTATTGCCCATCTATTGTGAACATTCTCCATCAGTAATTCATTGCACACTGTCCACCTTTACATTGTGCACAATTATCATAACATTCTTTATCACGGATTCATTGCACTATCCACCTTTACATTGTGCACAATTATTTGGTTTCCATCTTCAAAAACATGAATAACTCAAATTCGTTTAGACATTGCCCCATCTATTATGCATTACAGCAAATCTGCCGAAATACCACCAAACTCAATTATTGTTACTGACACTTGGTCCCATGGAGTTTCCACAGGATTACAAGTGGTGGAAAATCCCATTTGTTTCAGTCCATACGACTCCATGTGGATTCTTGGTCGAATTAATAACACCAGTGGAATTACCATGCAGTAAATCTGCTGGTTTTTGGAGGTAAGGGACCTCGGAATTGGGTGCTAAGGGATTAGCGGCACCGGTCTCCTTCCCGGTGCCCGGTATCCCTTACCGCCCAACTCGGAATGAGGCCCGAGGAGTTGCCTCCTGCATAAAAACTGAAGGTGAATATGCCGTTTTTCTTCCAAAAATCAGTGAATTTTCAGAACGGTAATGCCGCTGGTGGTAACTCTGCCAAAAAATTTGAATTTGGCAGTGCAGGAAAAGTGCTGGTAACCAAATTACTGCCACTTTTTTGCTGCACCACCAAAATTGTAATGAGGCTCAAAGTCTTTTGTCGGCAGTCATATTGCTACACTACATCAGAATAGTGCTGAGCAGTCCACCTGTAGGAGTTTCAAATTCACCATAAATCATGCTACTAATAGACAAATTTACTTAATTCGGTGCACTCAAAAAATGTTGTCATTAATTTTGCCTTATTGGTTCCTCAGTCTGCCGCCCGTGTCCAAATTTCACCTAGTACCATAATCATTCTCAATCACTTCATCAATGACATGGCTAAAATATTTGAGCACCAGACGCTGCATCAGACATTCAATTATTCTCTGCTCTTTTTTATACACGTCAGAGAAAATAAAAATAGCAGTATCATACAAGTACTCACTTCATAACGTATAAACTGTTACATCTCAACTCCAGGCATGAGCCAAACGTTTCCAAATCCAACACTTTGAACTCGCTGCTGCATGAGTTGGAAAAAATCAATAGTGGACATCTGAAAGTTTACATCTCCTGGGTACCAACTCAAAGAATTGATGACGACGTATGTTATTTATATATTTCATTTTTACACTTATAGCAGCGCAAAAAACCATCAGGCATCTAGGCTCTAGTTACAGTAAGTGCAAAGTGAACAGTTTATAATGTGTAAGACCACTCATAGAGCTTACAAAATACTGGTGGATCTTGGAAGTATACTCTGGCAGAGCCACGCCTCATAGTACCGGGGCTATTTCAGATGTACATGCAAGGATAAATCTAATGAAGGCATGAGTGCACAATTTTGCAAAGCCACGCCTCATGTACCGGGGGCTACTTCAGATACACAGGTAAGGATAAAGACAATATTGGCATGAGTGCATAATCTGGCAAAGCCACGCCTCATGGCACCGGGGGCTTCTACCAATATATAGGTAGGCAAACTGCAAGATCAGGTATTCACTACAAAGTAAATGCAGGTAATGTTTACATTGCGAAGCTGCAGCCTCACAATCAGGTTATGTTTATCAAAGAAGTGGTTGCAGGTAATGATTACAACCTAAGGCTGCCAAGTTACAATCACTATAGGATTAAATGCAGAGTGAATGCATGTAATGGAAGCACCGCGATGCTGCCGAGTCATAAGCAGGTGAATTTCAAATGCAATAGTCAGGTAGGTTGCGGGCACATTTGAAGTGGTGCTGAGTGTGATGTGGATAGTGTCGATGCACAGTGGATGTAAGCAGGCTAGATACTGCCGATATTTGGAAAGTCAGGTGGTCAGCACGAACGTAGTAAGCGGAAAGCAAGGTAGAATGTCTTTGCCCAGGTCTGGGAAAGCCACACCGCAGGAGGCTATACTATACTATACTATACTGTACCCTATACTGTAAATGTGTGTTTCTCATAATCTGTCAATTCTTCTGTAACCTCCCTAGCTGAACCTTTACCTGTAACCTGTTGCGCCTTCAGGCTTGGTGTGCATTATAAATAAATAAAACAAACTTCGGACATGGATTCGGTTAAAGAGGTCACAGAAGGTGGTGCTTACCAGTGGTGTTACTATTAGTAGCCAGTCTCGTGAGGCTGTGGAGTGAATCGGACATGCTAAGAGTAGTTGGGGGCAAGTCTCTATCAGGTCCATGCGTGAGGCCTAATGTTGGTGAAGGAGAGAGAGCGGCAGCTAGGTTGGCCAGGCCCAGGCAGGGATGTTCTTGGCGTTCTGCTGAATGGTCAAGGAAATTAGCCAGCCTTTTTCCTTTTGTTATCAGACCCTCCTCCGGCCCCCTCATCATAGCTCAGCATGGGTGCTACTTATACTTGTACGGAGCTGGGTGCTTTTCTATAACCCCAGACTTGGAACTCCATTCAAAGGGAAAATCACAAGGGACAATTTTGGGATGGATTCCACTTGCTATCTTGTGCAAGTTAAAACTTAACATTTCCTCTGTCAAATCACATCGTATTGTTTAATGTTTATGTTGATTGTGGGTGGACATCCAAGAATCAGCCGGAATGTGGCTGATTATGAGCGCCCGGCTCTTAATGTGCCCTCTGATGTATTGTAATGGGGCACATTTCTAAAAATATTGCATGCAGTATCAGGAACACCCACTTGCAGTACTTAAGGTACAAAATTATCAAAACTCAAAATGGGTCCCTCTTAGCTCACCGTGCTTCACCACACTCCCATCATCACACCACATTTCGAAAGAGCCCACCCAAGTCTTTTTACAATGAGTTGCAACTGAGCTATCTGAATGACACAAGACCTAGTACAATTGTGTGTCTTATCCTCCCTATGACTTTCCTCCCTTGTCTTGTCACACCTTGTAACACTTGTGTACACGAGCTTTATAAATGACATATCATATCATATCATATCAAACAATCTTTCTGGAGCTAAACAGGCCACCAAAGCTATAACCACTTAACTGACAACCCAAACAGTCTCTGTCTATCCAAAGCCTGCCTCCTAGAATGCTGAAGCCCCATCATGTTAGACATGTTACCACTTGATAACAAACTTCTCCAGATATAGTAGTCTGTTTCTTAGGTGAAGCAGCCTCACCTTCCTCCACGAAATGTCACTAACTTCCAATATCATGACCTCTCACTCCCAACTCTTTCTGAAGGTATGCTACGCCAATGCCTCTCCTCCATAACCTTCACCGTCCACCTCCTGTTTGTATAGAGATTCCTGGTCCCCAGTATGCTTTCAAAGACATGTTTTCAGGCACTGTAGCCCAAGCCCTTGTCTCCTACTCTAATTTAGTAATCTCAAGATTTGGGTCAACAGCTTAATATGGCCATGGCCAACACCTTCTTCTAACCCATTAATTCCCTCAGCCTAAAAAAGTACATCTATGACCCCACTCACCTAAAACTTCACAGCATCAATTTGTTGTTCAGTGATGCAGAAGCCTCTGTCTCCTGCTACACACCCAAACCAATACCCTCAGCAGGCCACTTTGGCATGCCCTTCACTCTTCCGTTTGTAGAAGTAGAAAAACCACTGAACTCATCTCCCACAACTATAGCTCCTTTCTTTTATGACTGTTATCCCAATGTACACCTGCATCCCTACTCTGACTCCTTCTGGTTCAACTCTGCAATCTCCTCATCTAGATGCAATTGAACCTCCCATGTGGATCAAGTTATCTATCAATGTAGACACATGGTTTAATGTGAAACCATTCAATCCAAACACTTTCTCTGCCCCCCTGACAACACAACTACTACAATAGTTCCTCAAAACGTGCATATCCCTCCCTAAGAGCCTATGAAAATCTACATTCGAAATGCCAATATGACCCACCTCTCCTCCTAGATCTGTAATTCATTCAGCACAACTACATAACTCTTCAAAGGTCTCTCTGAGCTTCAACATCTCCTTCAGAAACTCCCCCTACAACCATTTGGCACCTGTTCTGGCACACTCTCCATCTTCAATATTAATACAAGCTCCACAAGCCTCCATGACATCCATCATCCCTAAGACCACCCTCTAAGCCCCAATGGCTTAACCTCAAGCCCTTGCTTACAACATCTCCCAACTCATCTCCTTTAACTGTCTCACTAAACGCAAAGCCCTCCAGCTTCTCTGCTCTGCCAAAACCTCTAATTCTCTTTTGGACCCCTGCCTCCTCCATCTTCAAAGAGATTGCATTCCTCCTTCCAAACAAGATATGTCCTCTTCTCAACTCTGAACCAGCAATTAGTGCCATACCTTTGTTGTTGAAGCAGACCATCATCATACCCCTCTTGATAAAATATTTCTTAGGCCCCTCAGTGCCAAAAATGAGTCCACAATTTCAAAATGTCCCTTTCTAGCCAACCATCTAGAGCAGCCCAAAACCCTTCATGCAAATTTTACTTTGAAGTCAATAGCCAACTAAATGACAACCACTCTGGCTTCTGCCACTATGCAGAACTAAATCGGTGGTTACCTACATTGTGAACAACATGCTTATGCTGGCAGATGATAGAGGCCACAGCCCCCTCGCACTTCATGTGAACCAGATTCTCATCTACGCACACTCTGCTGGAATTTGGTATTCAGCACTCTCCTGCACTCTCCTAGGTCATGTCGTACTTCACCACAAGATGCCACATCCTTGCTCTTATCCCTTTTTATTCCAAGCCTTAATTCCCCAGCTTCCACATTCTGCAAGGCTCCTCCCTTTCCCTTTCAAAGTTTTTTGCGTGCACTGGTCTCACTTATTAACTCTTTCAGTGACAGTTTCTATTCTTAATCTGATGACACCATATCTTGATCAAACACTGACTCCACCTTCGTTCTGTGCATATCTGCTACCCATGAATAGATGTGTGGATCAAAATGAACAACAACAAAATAGAAATCCTCCTTACCAACCGCCAGCCTCAATATGGTCAAACATCAGTGTACTCCCCTCACTATGCAGAACAGCAGTCCTTCACCATAAGTCAAACGCTTAGGCATCAAGTCGAAAACAGAACTTTCCCCCGCAGATAAGTGAGATATGGGCCTCATTACACGGTAGGCGGAGGACCAAGGTGCTAGTAGCACCTTGGTCCATGCCGGTAAAATACCAGCACCGCCATGGAGGAAAGGGGAATTACCACCCTATTCCAAGGTTGGCGGCGCGGTAATTCCCCCTTCCCCCATTGCCCTTCCCCATTCCCATTTTTGCCCCATAGGGCATAATGGGAATGGGGAAGGTGCTAATTACGGTACCGCAAATTGCGGTACTGTAATTAGCACCCTGGTCCCTTTGCGGGTTGGTTTTTAACGCTTGCTAAAAAGCAGGCTTTAAAGTACCAAGCCTCAAAGGGACCGCGTAGTAAGGCGGTAAGGGTTAACGGTCACGGTACCATTACCGGTGACCGTTAACCCTTACCGCCTTCCGTGTAATGAGGCCCATAGTCTGGTCTTGATTTTTCCATCTCTCCAGAGTCACTCCACCTCTTCATGTTCCAATAGAAACGTACTTTGGTGATGGTAACTGTGCCTACTTTTGCCCCCCCTGTCCTTCCTCCTCTGAAAAGAACCCAGAAAACATCAGCTAGTCTTCTTTACGGCCTCAAGAAACCTGATCATATCTTATCAGTCCACATTGGCTTCCTTTCGCAAAGCCCATAACATTCATTGCAGCGGGCAGGGCATACAGAGCCTTCAAAAACCTTGGACTACCATTCCTCACCTCTGGACTCCAGTATTATTGGCTCAGCAGAAGCATCTGTACAGCATCATGAAACCTTCTTTTAATTAATCCTTTGCACCTGCAAATTACTGTCTAAAGGATGTTCCTTATCTATCCTCACTTACCCTCTATACATTGATTAACTCTGTTCCCAAAAACCTTGTTTTCTGCAAGGCTTTGACAACCGGGCATGCTCTTGAATCAAGAAATATGCCACTGCGTTGCCCTCTCCATGCGTGACAGAGCAACACGGCATCACCAAGGTTGTGAACGCTTCACTCTAGAAAAGCTTCATGATGATAGTAATTGAAAAAAGGCTGTTCACCGACTTGGGAATGACCTATTCTTGGCTAATGCAATTTATGTGCTTGGCACATCAATACTGATTTGTCACTTAAGGGGGAAGTCCACCATCATAATGCAGGCATACCATTTTAAGACACAAGTGCCTTTTGAATTCGGCTTTTGCAACTTCTTACAGCATGTACTATGCTTCATTCAGAGGACTAGCACTGACAATGTAATTTTTAAATCGCATGCCCTTAATCACATTGATTGAATTGCCTGCACATCACAATCCTTTGTCACTTTACCCCAGGAAACCCCAAAATAAGGGTAACACCGTGAAGGAACTCAAGCCCAGTAAGGGGAAAACCAAGTGAGGGGGTGAGAAGCTTCTGTTAACGGAGAGTGGTGAGAGAGTGGTACAGAAAGGAGAACAGGAGGGACAGTGTGAAGTGGGCTAGAGCAGGAGGTGTCATCGGAAAGGTGGAGAGTTTTGGAGGAGTGAAGGAGGTTGTAGGAAATTAAAGTTACCATAAAGGAAATAGTGAGAATTGGGGAGGGACTGGGGAGGTATATTTAAGAGTTTGTAGGGAGAGGTTTACATCTAGGAGAAGTTTGTAGGTGGGCTGGCAATATCCAGTAAGGAAGAGAGTGAAGAGATTATATCACAGAGAGGAGCCTAATTATTAGTGAATGCTGGAAAATAATTAGAGGGTGAGAAAGCAGTGAAGAGGTAGAAGGAGAGCAGGTATTCCAAGAAGGAAAGACTAAGGAGGTTCAGTTGGATCAATCTGGTGCAAGTCAGAAACTAGAGTTGGCAGGAGGAGGTGCGAGATGTTGCAATCGCACTGAGGGCCAGAGAGGATATCGTAGGTAGGGACTTTCAGGGTTGCCAAAGGCACCAGAGCAACAGCATAGAGTGCTGTCAGCAGATAGGGACCTCCCTGTGTCTTCCTCTCATACGTCACCTTGCAAATCCCAAGTCGCCAAAGTGTCATTGCTTCTGCCTACTGGGGGAGGTCTTCAGCTGCTCCATCTGCCCGAGACCTGTTGGCCACTGAGGCCTAGACCAATTTACTATACCGGCAATGGCTCAGTACCCCAAAACCTGCAACCCAAAGAAAAAGAGCATTGTGGACCTTGATGTCCACAAAAGAACAGGACAAGGACAATGTCTGGAACTTTGTGAGAACCTGTGTACTATATTTTGACTTTCTTTAAGAGACTTTAGCAAACAAAGTACACATATAAGATGTCATTGGTGGTTCAATCATTCCATTGCATTCCCCTCAAATTCACCCAAGAAGAATTGCCAGCTTCAATAAGCTCATTTTAGTGTTTTGGGTCTTTGCTTTTGAAATCCATTCTGCATTTATCAATGTCCCTATTCTTCACCTTTTAATAATCAACTACTGAGATTCCATGACTAACTTGTCTGGTTTTGTGTTCCACTCAATGCACTCTGTCATACCTCTTAAAGTTTCAGTCTGCACCAATCAGAAGAGAACGAGAAAGAACAGTTTGAATTCTGCATCCATTCTCCACATTCCATCGGCTGGACTGTACAGTTGTGTATCATCAAGGGTTTGCAGGCAAGTCTGGAAGGCTTACGAAGATTGGAAGGCTGCGCTTACAGGAGTGGCAGAGCAGTTGTCGAGTGGCAGAGAGCGATCATGAGAGAAGGCAAAGTGGAGGAGCTGGAGTAGAGTGAGGAGAAGTGGAGAGCATAAGGAAGACAGAGTAAAGAAAGTCAGAGCAGGAATGGCAGAGACGTCATTTGAGGGTCACCTGAGGTCTCCTTTGCGACCCCTGTGGTTTCCCTTGCTACCCCTAACAAATTTACATGTTTTAGATTAAAGCTGTTGGGCTGTGGCCAGCGCCATGTGGCTCTTTGTTTCTGGAGTGGCTGGCTTTCTTGTTCAGGCTTCTTAAAAAAACAGGGGGTTCCACAAATGTAACTCTTTGAGCAGTGACCCTAAATAAGAAAGAATAGGAATAGCAAATAATTTGTCTTTCTGGAATTCGATACAATGATTGCTAGATACATTACAGTTTTATTTCAGGAACACTTCAGGGGGTGAGTCACTAATTTAGTCTGTTAAACCTCAAATTCACAATGCAGAAAAAAAAACGCCCAAAAAGCATTTAGAGTAGAATAAGCATCCATTTCGGACTACACATTTTGCTTTTCGCAAGTTGCAATTATAGTATGGTTTTTTCTGCTGTTGTCCCTGTTATGATCATCACAAGACATTCCATTGCGGTGTCCTCGGTCACTTGACAAAATCCTTGTGCCTAAAAGCTTGTGTAGAAATGTTTGACCATAGCACATAAAGTGGCACGTGATTTCATTGTGCCACAATTAATGCTTTGCTGTAATGTGTCTATGTTTCCTATCTCCATGGCATGCTGTTCAGGATGTTTGTTTGCATGAATGAGGCAATGAGTGCCCAGAGTACGGGATGCCATGTGAGTGTGCTGCTTTCCCTGCGCTACTACTCTAAATTCTTTAATACACAGTCATGAACCCTGCCAATTGTATGTATTTTGCGATCTTCTGAAGCCTGAAAAGTAGATCCACGCCGGCTTGACATGTGGCCATTTTTGCACCATTCCTGCAGGTGAACTGGCCTGCTGTTAAATCTCAGTTACCAGTTTATTGGTATCCACTACACAGAGTAATTTGCTTTCTGACTTTGAGAACATTCAGACATGTAATTGCTCATTTTACTATAGGCGGTAAGACATGTATAGCCTGTAAAACAGCTCAGTGGGTTGAGCACTTGCTCCAAAGTGTGTGTGATCTACAGATTGCAGGTTTGAATCACTGGAAGGCTAAGTCAGGCTTTCATTCTTCTGAGGTTGATAAAAGACTACCAACACAGGTTGCGTGAAATTTTATGTCTATTTGTTCTATATAAAGCGCTTAAGCATAAGTGTTAAATAATATCACATCATTATCATTTGGCCTTGGATGCCTACTTGCATTCAGACTAATTTTGCAATATCGACCTATACACACTGATATGAATGATACATATGGTGATCCATTCTTGTATGAAATATATATCACATTACAGTGATATCGTAACCATATTTTTCGTAGTGTACTTAGGAACACTGCTAGGTGATGCAACTTTCTATATTGTCAAGGGTTGAAAGGTCGTGTTCTATCGCTTCCAGTGATGTCACTTCATGGTGGGGTCAAATGATATCACTTCCTGTGATGTCATCAGAGGTCAAGTGTTGTGTTATGTCACTCCCCTACCCCAGGAATTTTGGTGAAATAAGATCCCTGAGGAAGGGGGAAGTGGAAACGACTTGGAAAGAGAGAACTGCACGTGGGAGGAGAGGATAATGAAGAAAGGAGAGTCATTGTAACAGCAGCGGAGGGAAGAGAAGGAAAGGGAAATGCAGGGGAGTGTGAAAGGTACCAAACACCTATGCTGAAGTAAAGTATTGGAGTTTAGGAAGGAAAGGAAAGCATGTGAGACAAGAGTGGACGAGGGTAGACAACTATGAGCTCATGAAGTCTAGAAGGCTGAGAGGAAAATCGTTGGTGAAAAGAAGAGAGAATGGCTAAGAGCAAGAAATAAGCAACTCCTAGATGGAAGAAGGTGGGGAGAAGAGCAATGAGGTGGTAGACGGAATGGGGGGAATTATGAAAAGAAGCAGTAGAGGACAAGAATAGCACAACATCAGGATGGGAAGATTGAGAAGGTGAGAGAGAAGGGGAGAAATAGCTAAGGATTGGCACTCAGATGATGATGGCGAGACATCTAGGAAGGAAGAGGAAAATTGGTAGATAGATCATAGAGTAAGGAAAGACAGAAGGAGGGGAGTCATGAGAAAAACAAGGAGGGTCCAAGCATTGAGGCGCAGCAATGAGGAATTAGTAACTGAGGTGAGGAACAGCAAACAGCATAATCAGATAAACAAAGAAATCCCAATAGCTTCTAGGCCACATAATGTCTCCCTGAAAGGTCTGCACCTGCAGTGTTCATGAATACTGTCCACCAGAAGGGCAGTGTTACTAGTGGCCCATCCTTTGCAGTGCCAGAGAGGCATGTCACAGCTTCACTGAGACTTCAGAAAGTAGATCAATGAATCAAAAGCCCTGCAATCCCTGGAGAAGTGAAAGGGGCCACCTGATAGACCAAACTCCTGACCAAATGGCAACAGAAGTGACTACTCTGCCAAGACAAGAAGCAAATGCTGGGAACCACTGAATCTCAGCAGACTGTGAATAACTTTCACATGACTGCCAGTTGTCCAAGAGTACATATGGGCAGACTGATGTATTATAGCTGTTAAGCAAGTTGGAATTGCTCTTCTTGTTTTTTTTATTGTGCTCATATTTTGGAATGAGTCCACCCTAGACCCTTAGCTAATTTATTTGTCAGATACTCCCTTTTGAACCACAATATCTTAGTCCTGAGTAGGTCCACAGGCTTATGTCCTGGAAGTGGCTGTTGATGGTGGAAGAATGCCCCCCCCCCATCCTGCTACAATTTTCCACTGCCTTTTCCACAATTGTGTATCAAATAAGTCTCTCAAAATGGTATGACATGCAGACAGAACCTCTGGCAGGTTTAAGACCATTCCTCTCTGGCTGCTTCTGATCAATGCCAATCATTCCTTTTGTATCTTTTGTAAATGGTCCTTTGCATGGACATGTGTGGTACACAACATTACTTCTCGCTCCTGATTGTCATTTGCCTGCCACATCCACTGATTTGTCCTAGCATTCCTCACCTAAAATGATGATATCAAGATAATCGTTCAATTGGATAGTGCCAAGGATTTATCAACAAATGCATTTAGACACTTTTTGCTGGCTGTTGAAGAGTGAATGAGCTCTCATAAGCTCAAGTTCAACAAACACAGCATGGACACTCTCCTGGACAGGAGGTAAGATGGCTCATTGAATGTTTCCCTATGGACTTATGCCATGAAACCCCTTCCATCTCTGGTACCCAAGCTAAAACAATCTTTCAGTCTGGCTGATTAAATCCCTTGCCTTACAACCCCAGGTCAACCCTCTAGTTATCTTTTGTTTTTATTATCTGAACATTCTCTGGAAACCTCTGCCCATAATGACCCAAGAATATGTTTAGCTGTGGTCACCACAAATCTTTCCCCTTACCTTGATTTCTTAAATATTCTTTATTTAGGATGCCCTACATACTTGAGTAGATGTCCACAGAATGGCCAAGACAATGCCACACTTATTTTGATGGCAATGAGCAATTTTGAACATATTTTCCATCTCTTTGCTAATCGCCTTGTTCCTGGTTCAGATAAAGATATTATTTAAATCCTTGTTCCTGTCAGTCAGACCCTCTACATTGGACCCCTTTTCATTTAGCCCAAGCTTCATAAATATCTTCTGGTATATGCCTTGCCATCCGGAATAGCCCGCCTTCTCAAAATACCTAGGCTGCTTAGACAAAGAGTAGGTTCTCATTTTCAATCCTTGCCCCAGCTATAGGAATCCTGCCTCTCTTGATGTATTGTTTTTTCATAACTCATTCCCTTCCTCTGGGCTTTAAATGAAGGCGTATTCCCTTCTTCCTTGTGATCTTTCTTTTACTCAACCTCCTAGTGCTAAGTGCCAACAGACCTACAGGTTAATGTCTGCAATGTATAACTAACATCAGCCATAAAAAAAAGCTTGCATGTGGGACTGGGAGCAGGCCACCACACCTAGCAGCTCCATTCATAGCCAGTGTCAGGAGTGCTTTGGACACTCACTGTTGCAGAATGGCATCTGGCGATGGCAAAACATCCTGAGATGTTTTGTTTTTTAATAGTATAAAAAGATGACATTTAATTATAATTCTGTTTTAAGAATTGGTTGTCCGCAAATCAGTTTGCTTCTTCATAAATGTTCCATGCCAAAATGATCGTGTAAACATGTGCCTTTGCTGTAATCGATATCAGATACTGACATCTACAGTCACTGCTCTGCAGAGGCACAGGGCAGGTTCAAAGGTCACATGAGCGTCCCTGACAGTCAATGTTACACCAATGCCCCAATAGCTGAGGTGGCCTTTTAATCTCCTGCAGCTCTGATGTAATTTTAATAATTGTATTCCTTAGTCAGTTTAGTGGCAAGTAAATCTTTAGATGTAAGCCATGCCTGGTTGTGGCAGGGTGACTGCTAAGAGTACACAATTACACTGCCACAACTAATGATATCACACTACTGTCAGCCCTGTGAGCAGGGATCAGCTATGACAAGACCTATGTTAATTAGGGTATATTCTGACTGCCTCCACTACAGATACATGGAGAAATAGCCAGCATGCAGCCACTTTGATTCTCCTGCAGGAAGAGTAACACCTTCCCCCAGGGTAAAGGAACTTACTGCAGGAAGTCTTGTGGGAACCAGTGCTTCAGAGGCCGCACTGACAAAGACACACTCACAACAGGGTGCTGACTAACTGAATCTCTTTGTAGTCAGCAAACATGGAAAGGGGACAGATTTAGATTAGCCATATTGGAGAGGTAGGCCAGGAGATGAGTTCCACCATCCTGATTTCTTCTGGGGTTCTCTGCGATTTCCTCTCCCCACCATTTCCTGCAGGCAAGGTGCTCTGGGTGTGATGTTATAAGGCAAAGGGCAACAACCTGGAATTGACCCAGTAAAGCAGGCTTGCTTTGGACTGAACCCCTGTGACATTTTGCCTTTAAAAAGAGAAGGGTATCCCATCATTCTTTGATTCATTTCTAGACTTCCATAAGGACACACATTTATCTGGATCACTGTTGGGGATACAGTCTATCCCAAATTCATCTGCAAGGGAAATGAAGACAGCAGGCATCCATGGCAGAAGAGAGTTCTGTGCCCTAATCAGCCCTTGGGAACAATGGGTGTGTGGGGGGTTGACTGCTGTTGGACCAAGGCATCTTAACTGACTGTACTGGAACTAGAATCCTATTCACTGGAGGTGAAGGGGCCCCTGTAGATGCAGGCCAAACTCCCTTGAGTGGCAGTGCAGAAGGACTAAACTAGTCCTGGAGATCTAGCTCTGGGACTCTCAGCAACCACAGAACCAATTAAGTGACCTTTGGCTAATCCTGCTTCTCTAAACCGCATTGATGCTTGTTTGTGCATCTTTGATGCTGTCAAAGTTGCTGTATGGGAAATACCAGAGTCCTCTCCATCCTTGACGTCCAACTGCCTCTGCATCCCAGAGTTGTGCTTGATGCCCAAGCTCTGCCATCTCTGAAGCTGAGACCTATCCAGTCTTTTAGTGTCCCCAACTCAAAACTGCCACCCTGGTCACCATCTCCTTCAAGCGCCAAGCCCATGTTGCTGCAGTAGCCCCGATGCTGCGTTGAGCCAGCTGAGCCGGATCGTTGTCGGAAGGCAGTCTCTTCATTTCCCCAACTGAGGAAATTGACTGTTCCAGTACCGTGGACCCATCATTGCTTGTCTTCCTCAGCATCTTTGACCCCAAATCCATTGTTGCTGATGACTAGCACTACATCTTCTCGAACCACACCGGACAAGTGCAGAAAGCACCCAGACTCCCGGTTCATCAGTGAAAAGCCTGGCTGAACCCAGCTGAGCCCCAAAGACACCATAAAACATGAAGATTGATTCTTAAGCCCTATTATCTTAATTGTTCTTAAAGACATATCATTTGAACAGTGACCATGTGTCAATCTTGCGCCTTAACACCCCTTCTCGTCTACCCACATTGCCCTTTCTCAAACATGTGCATTCTCTGTGTTCATTTACAGGGATGAGTTTTCTGATTGATTGCATGTTTATTGTTTCATTAAAAGTCTATACTTGTATAGAGCATTTATAGAGGATTGCACTTAAGTTATTTGGATTGCTACTGTTATCTGCACACCCAACTCCTGAAGCATATAGCCTTCCTTCTGCCTGCACCACCACTAAATGCAAAGGAGGAATAAATGGCGGGTTGTGTCTGGTGCACCTTTGTAATTAGAATCACTGCTGGTCTGATAGTAGTGTGGGGTTGGGTAAGCAATTTAGCCACATCTCATCCCTGTACTCCTGCAGAGCACTAATCACACACACATGTGCATTCCATTGGACACCACACTCTATTTGGGCCCACCAACGTCTAATCTGTCTTTACATATGTACCCATGTTTCAGGGCATCGCCGTTTACAGTTGGGGCACAGAAACGCAGGCAGAATTTGAAAAAGGATCCCTGCCTTCATTCTGCCTTACCCAGCGAATGGCGCGAGAGTGTGTAAGGAGGAAAGCAAGTGTGCAGCAGTGGAAACGCACCCGAGAGCAAACCTTTACCGAGAATCAGGAATGGGCTGCAACATGCGACATTCGCTTCCTCAGCAGGCCCATGGCTGCAAGTGCTGCCGGCGTCAATAAGCTGCCTGTGCAAATCAGTTTGCGAGGGCAAATTCACTTTTGTGAATACTGTCACAGGCGGAATGCAAGCTTTTTCCTCAGATACCTGCACACTTGGCTCGCACAAGTGTAGAAAATATGATGTGCAAATGGCCGCTCTTATTTATTTAAAAACAAACATATGCTATATGGAAATGGTGCGACTTCTGAGAAGAACATTAGAAAAAAAAGTTACAGTGACATGGTCAAAGTGAGGCCCCAACATGGTTGGAGTGTTGTACATAGTGGTGGCTGTGAAGTTAGATATGACTACATTACTAAAGGTTGTTAGCATGCCAATAGCAGATCTTCTCAAGGTGTTTCTATGGGGACTGCGCTATAAAGGGCAGGGGCATGAGTTAGTGCCCCCGCAGCCCCCAGTGGAAGCACAGGACCGGCGTCTGTTCTGTGAAGTTTATCATTAGACATGCAGCGCCATATGGAGCCATGCTCAGGCAGAATCAGCTGTCGCCTCCCATGAAAGCTCGCGCCTTTGCAAATCTAAAGCCACAGTGTTCAGACAGATACATTAAAAGGTCAATCTTGGCAGCACATTTCAAGCTCTTTATTATTTTGTAATCAGCACTAATGTAAGAAATCCGCGAGAATATTTGCATATGTATTTAAATAATGAAAAGGTGCACATGTGTTAAAGAATTTTACAATGTTACTAACGCAAACGAGACCTGATATTTTCAAAAATAATATCTGAACAAAAGAGATTTTAAATCATACTCGGTGGAAAATAGAAAGGGCACATGAAGTCACTAGGTGTTTGATTATTGTTTAAAGTTTTTTTTTTAATAAAGTGGTCATAGTGAGTGGCAAATAGTTTAACAAAACAAGGTACCAAATCATTTCAAAAAGTACGGGTAAAAGTGGAGCCAAATTCTACTAAAATCCAGGACTGGAATAAAAAGATTATATTCAACGACAGCTGTCTGTTCCCCAGGCTCAGCCTCTGGTTTTGAACCCAACATGGCCTCCCACTTACGTGTATGTCTTCCGTGGATGCCCTTCTCCCCCTGGCTGGTTGGAACAGATGAGGAGGCATCTGCTGCTCTCTGCCCCATCACTGATATTTGTGCATCCTCCAGTAAAGCCACGAGCCGAAAGAACTCCTGCGCGGACCGACATCAGAGAACGAGTCCAGTGGAGACAGGCTTCATTTAAATGTACAATGCCATATTTTTAAAAGCAAACAACAAATGTAATAAATCCCGAATTAGTTCATAAACATTGAGAGCTTTTTATATTATCGACTCATTTTTTGAGTCGATGGTTAACAAAGGCGGGAATTGATTGGAGGTGGCACGGTCTGTTGCTTTATCACAAAAAAATGAAGTGAAGGAGGGAGAGGAATTAAACATTTATCTATTCTTGTGTCCGATAACCCATAAATCTGATTTTGAGGTTGCAGAACTAGGAAGATATGTTTATTTCTCCCAAGTGGAGCCGATGGAATGTAGCATAGATGACAACGAGTGCACTGTCTGTCATTCTATGGGACAGGGTAGGCCTCCTGTCACACGAATTCATTGAAGGTGGGGAAAAATCGGTCATTAGTTTTGTACTTTGTATCTGGATTTATTGAATATGTGGGTGTTATTTCAAACAGAAATGAAGAACAGAGGGGCTCATTACAGTGTTGCCGGTTTGGAAGAATTGCTAGTAATTCACTCACCGGCAACTTTACCAGACCGGCAAAACACGTTTGCGGTGGGGGCATTCATTTACCTCCAGCTAAGAGCTGGAGGTAAATCAGGCCCCTATCGGCAAAAAAATGGCAGAATTATCGGCACCGGTAATTCAGGCAACCCCCCGCACGAAATGGGGATTTACTGCTGTTGCCAGTACCTAGAATATCCCGGTAATACAGGCTATCAGGTGTCGGTAATGGTAGAGACAGTTTGCTGGTATCCCACCGGAACTACCAGCAGGATTCCAGCAAATTTGTAACAAGGTCCATAGTATGGAATCCAGATGGCAGAGGTAGGGTGCATGTATAAAAAAACTTGGAATTCTGATTGGGCGTTAACAGTTTTAATGGGGTCATATAAAAGGACAAAAACTGAGGATAAAGTTTAGAGGACAGATAGAAGCAACATAGACAATGCAGGCCTAGTCCCATAGCATATAGTCCTGGACATTTATTTATATGGTAGCAGCACTTGGACCCTAACGGGGGGCAGGTTTGGCTTATTGGTTGAGGGATATAGGCTGGGTGGGAGATTACCCTTTATAGGCTAATATGTGGAATTTAAGAATGGTCTATAACTGTTCATCAGATGGGCTTGAATTCACAGGTGGGCACTACAGTGGAGCGGGACAAGTGGAAAGAAGGAGCTTAAGTGGGAGGAGTAGAGGGAGGGCAGGGATAGAGAATTGAGGAAGGAGGAAGTGGCTCAATGACTAATGCTCTTGGATGTACAGGAATGAGTTGTGTTTCCTAAACTGCCGCTAATTCCCACCCTGCTACTAAGCGAGCAGTGGTCCCAATCATAAAGGTGAAATAGGCACAATATGACAGATACACCTTCTTTGCCTCTGATGGCATTGTGGCTCAAGGGCAGGCTATACTCTTCAGGAGGGATATGAGCCAGCAAAAAAGAATCCAAGCAACAATAATACTGACATTTGAAAATAATGTAAAAATCAAGTAAAGGTTTTAAAAAAAAGAGGAGTCTTTAAAAAAACTAAAAATACAAACACGCTAGTAAATACACTATTAACCCACCCTTAAAAGAACACACAGGCTATGCAGACTTTTTAATGAAAGGAGGAACTATGTCTGAAACAAGGGTAGACAGGCAATATTGCTTGTAGCAATGTTCATATTCAAAGACTTGTCAATAAAAGGTAAAGGGTGGGGTTTTAAATCTCTAAAGGGCCCCTAAAAGTAGGCTGAATTACAGAACCACTGTGGTTACCTTTATCTTTTTCTCAGGTGGCTCAACAGAGTTAAGGTGGGCATCTTGGTAATTTGAAATGGGTAGAACCGTTGCCAAGTTGGTCAAGTTGAGATCTCCCAAATTATCGAGACGCTGTTGAGGCAGTTGAATCAGTTCAACGTGGTCCAGCGATGCAGTGCGGTCATATAGCAACAATCAGCTCCTCTGTCCTAGCAGTAAGCAGGTAGGTAGTGGGGCAATACTAGAGTCAGTGGACCAAAATTGTCAAGCATGTTCAATGAGTTCTGGGCAATGCCATGTGGTTCTGAAGTGGCGATCAGCTCGAAGATGCCTAGTAGCTGGCAATGTGTGCGTCTTTGGCATGACAGCTCGAAGCAGTTAAAAAAGGCAGTGAGTGGGGTCTTTTGGTGGCTTGGAATTGACACAAAATCAGTCAAAGCAGCACAAAGGTGGTTGAGGTGGGAAAAAAACGGGAAATGTCCTTGGATTTTTTGGTTGCAGGGATATCCCATTCAGTGTCATCATGGAGAAGCTAAGTCCCTGTTCTGTCCTTCCCAGCCAGGACTTATGTGATTACCAGTGTTCAGGCAGTAAGCAGTCCTTATACAAAACAACAGTTCATTCCAAATTGTCCTCTCGGATTGGTGAGATCAGGGGTTTTCTCACTCATTGTAAGTCATTATTGTCACCTCTATTGGAGAGAATTGTGGTCAGACAGTACTTCAGTAAAGTCCCTGATGATGAAACCTTCATCTGATGTCCTAACCCGATCCAACTAAGGGGGGATGGGCGACTTCATTGCCTTATATGGTCAATTTCCCACAGTAAAGTGGCCCATTGCAAGCATTCTGTAAGGGTCCAATCCTAGCTTCTGTGACAAGAATCTTTGGCTATGATGTCAATCCATGAGTGCTCTGCCTGCACAATGTTCGGAGCGGCAAAGCAAGTGCAAGTGGCCTAAGGACTCATATGTTAATAAAGCTGCATCTAATCTCTTGGGCTACACTAACTCTGCCCTCTCCAGTGTGTGCCTTACATCAAATAGAATTCAGTAAATACCATCCAGTGTGATCTTTCCATTGTCCCAGCAGGGCTTTCCTTTGAAGCACTGGTTCCCAGTTACCCGCCTGGGGTTTTTACTGTCCTTTCTCTTGAGAAGGTGACAAGGCTTACAAGAGAGAACAAGAGGGACCTCTAAGGTTTCCCCCCAGTTCTCCCTTTTTAGTGACACCCAGCTCTAGACAAGAGTACACAACATCTGATTTTTGTATTATCATTATAAACCAGGTTGACAATAAAATGACATCAAAAGGGTTTTGGTCAGTATATGCCCATATGCCATCATATGTATTATTCAAACTGCGAAGAGACCTCAAGGGTACATAATTATATGTAAATTGGATCAGGATTGCCCATGTTTAATCTCTCAGGCCCTGGCTGTTGGAAACATGGGTTTCAGCGTGCTCAGTAGGATTTCCAAAGTTACTGTAACTGCCAATGGTGCCAAATTACAGGGCAGCTGCTGGGGTGACAGTTCCAGCAGAATTATATGTGTGCACTTTACTTTTCAGCACAGAGAATTTGAAAGTGAGGTCTGGTTAGCAGATCTCATTTTCTGAGATATAATGACAAGCATTATTTGGTATTAAAAATCTTAAAAGCTTAGGGGACTATGTTTTACTTTTGGGTTGAATGGTGGGTGTGCTGTAGGCGGATTCTCCTAATATTGAGAAAGTTAACTCTTGCCGTCATGGCAGTAGCCAGAACGAACTGTTGGACTTTAAGGTCATTTTCCAAAGAGGAGCCAAAGGTTGCAAGCCTTGGGTGAGAACTTGAGGATCTTAAAAGAGAAGTAGATACAAGAAGGGAGGGTGGGGTTTGTGATGGAGGTAGGGAGAAAGATAATTTCCATTTTTGTTGCTTTTAGCATTGTGTCATAATGTCATCCAGTGCCAGATGGCTCAGAAGGAGTTTGTAATTCATTCAGAGATGTCCGGGTGAAAGTAGCAAATTGAGAAGAAGATCTGGGTCTCAACGTAAAAGCGGTGGTATTGAATGCCAAAGGATGAGATGAGCTAGGGGAGGTGATGCAGAGCAGGAAGGAGAGTGGCCCGAATATGAAGACTTGTCAGACTCACGACTGGAAGGGGTATGGAGGAAGAGATGTTAGAGTTCTGTGAAATGGAGTAGGAAAAGTCAGAATTATATGAGGCATCCAAAGAATGGAGTGTAGGGATGGTCCACTGTATCAAAAGCTGTGCTGGGGTAAGTAGGATGAGAATAGAGGAGATGTGAGAGTGGTGATCTGTGGTTGGAAATTGGAGACCTGGGTAAGAGCAGTTTCTGTTGAGTGTTTTCTACTGATGCCTGATAGGATGTGTTTCAAGAGTAAGTGACCCTAGAAGAGGCTGACAATGTGGTTCAAGGCAACTGGCTGGATGACTTTGGAAGGGTGTGGTAGGAGAGAGACTGGTCTGCAGAAAAAAGGATTGTTAAGGGCAGCAGTGAGTTTCCTAATTATTGTGATGACAGTGGATATTAACTGGAAGATGGGAGATGCATCCTGAAAGCAAGGAATTAAAAAGTGAGGCAAGAAGTGGAGAGGGAGTGACAAGTGCATGTTTTATGATTCTGGTGTAAAGGGGTTCATAAAATGGTAAGGTGGGTGGGTGGAGTGGAGGATAGGTAAGAGTTCAACTGTCATATAATAATATCATACTGCTCTTACATAATCTCTCAGCTACCCTCCTCACAAACATTTTATTACTATCCATGTACAAAAAAGCTCCCTTTTCTCTTCTAACTTGTCCGTGAAAATCTGCTCTCCAACCTTGACTCTAACATTCCCTCTGTACTCATCCTCCTTAATCTCCCTTCTGCCTTCGACACGGTCAACCATACCATCCTGCTCAACCGTCTCCGTGAAAACCTGGGTATCACTGATCAGGCTCTGGCCTGGCTGACCTCTTTCCTCTCAGATCGACCCTCCCAGGTCCAACTTGGGCCCTTCCTTTCATCTATCTTCCTCTCTACCTGTGGTGTTCCCCAGGAGTCTAACCTTTCACCCTGGCTTTTCAACCAATACCTGACAACTCTCACCCACTGCATTGCCACTTTCTGCTCAAATTTCCAGTCCTACGCTGATGACACTCAACTCATTTTCAGGCTGCCCTCTGCCACCTCCTCTCCCTCTCTCATCTCTGATTGCCTAACTGCCATTCAAGATTGGTGTGCCACCAATGATCTTTGTCTGAATGCCAGCAAGACAGAGATCCTCCTCATTGGCACACCTTCACCATCCTTTCCCCTCACTCTCTGGCCAGCCTCCCTTGGCCCTCCTCCTACCCCCACCTGCGAGGCTAAGAACCTCAGGGTCATCTTTGACTCCACCCTTTCCTTCTCCACCCACATCTCTGAGGTCTCTAAAATGTCAAATTTCCGACTTCACCTCCTCGGAGGTACTCTGCCTTTCCTCTCTTTTCCCCAGAAGCTCATGGTATCCCAAGCTCTGGTTCTCTCTAGCTTGGACTATTGTAACAGCCTCTTTCTAAATCTACTTGCCTCTACTCTCCGCCCTCTGCAACTAATCCAGAACAGGGCTGCAAGACTTGTCCTTGGCCTCAAGCCCTGGGATCGTATCTCTCCAGCTCTGAAATCTCTCCATTGGCTCCCAGTGGATGCAAGGATTACATTCAAAACTATCTGCATTGTCCACAAGGCTTTCTGGGGCCTGGGTCCAAACTTCCTTTAGTTATCCCTCCACAAATACCTCCCCTCTTAAGATCTTCGCTCCTCTACCTCCAACTCCCTCAGGGATAGTCGTTTTTCAAAGAAATGAGCTGGGGGTAGATCTCTGTCTTCGGCTGTGGCCTGCCTATGGAACAGCCTCCCTGCCATTCTAAAACTTGATGAGAACCATCTCCGGTTCCGGAAGCACCTCAAGACCTTCCTCTTTTCTTCTGCCTTTGCTCCCCCTCTCCCCTGCTGATCTGTTCTCTCTTGGCACCGTGCACCTGGCCACCCTCTGTCCTCCAGGCCCAGCTATCTGCTCACCCTGCCACCCTCCCGCACTGCCTCCGGGCCACGCCTTGCACTGGGGTCTGCATCTGTACCCATACAGTCCCCTCTTTCTTCTTCCTGCATTTATCAGATCTTCCCTGTCTGCTGCCTTAAACCAAGCACTTGCAAATTGCTGGCTGTACTAAAACTATTTGTTGCCTTTATTATTTATTTATTGTTATTTATCTGTTTCTCCTCTGCTTCGCACTTTCCACTTCTCCCCCCTTCCATACACTCCCCTCCCCTCCATGCACTTGCGCGTTCTCAATGTCACTGGGCCTAGTAAGATCGCTGTTTTGTTCTCCCCTGTTCCCCTCCCTTGCCTTGTCGTGCTCTGAAACACTTGTGTATGGGCACGATAGAAATAAAATATCAATATCAATATCAATATCAATGACTTTGCCTCCTACTTCTCTTCCAAAATCACATGAATATGAGACAACTAGACAACCCTCTCACCTCCTTTCACCACCACCCTCTCTTCACTATCCTCCTTCTCGCCATCCTAATATTTTCCCGTTGTATTTATAACATTTTGTAAAGAATGTCAAACTGCAAATCGAGCCATATGTCACTTGCGCAGTTAACCACAAAATATTTCAGTTTTGTGTTGGGGATGGGCTTTTGAGAACCAAGGAAAAGAAAGTGAAGGCAGTCTAGATGTCACCCTTCCTAAAACTATGAAGGAATTTCAAGCCTTTTTGTGAAGGAATTTCAAGCCTTTTTGACAATCCTTGGGTTTTATCAGCGATTTCCTTCTTTTTTTTCCACTATCACTGGATCATTAACAAACAAACTGAAAGGCAACCAACTCATGCAGATACAATGCAGTAGAAAAGAAGGGAAAGACTATCAAGCCTTGAAGATTGTCCTTTGAAGACCACCTTATGAAGCCCACCACTGCCCATTTTGCCTAACTTTACCCAAACCTTCATTTTGCAGAGCCATTTAAAAAATGTCCTATGGTGCATAATTTATTTAAGAATAACAGGGACATGGCCAGCCTATTCTTTACTTTTACTTGTTCCCTACAGGAAAACATTACTCTGTTGTCAGTGTCTGGCTATTACATCAGCTGTGGAAGACTATAAATACCATTTAATGACTGGAACTTTTTGGCTCATTGCTGATCATGCACCATTAGACTGGTCTTCCAAAATCAAAAAGTACCATCACAGAATAATGAGATGTTTTCATAATCTGCAACTGAAGTTTGTTCATTGGAAAACTGGGAGGGGAATTTGCAGTATATTTTCTATTATTTAAACAGACGCCCCTTTCACCAAATCAAAAATCAAGGGGACTGGTGAGAAATGGGTTGCTTAGCTTACCATAACTGGCGAATTTGTGAGGTGTTTCGGTTTTACTTGTAACCATAACGTCCCTTTAGCAATGTTTTTTCATTGAATTCCAAAGGATTTTATTAGTGCAACTTAACCATAACGTCCCTTTAACAAAGTTTGTTCATTGAATTTCAAAAAGTTTTCATTAGTGCAACTTAACCATAAAGTCCCTTTAACAAAGTTTTTTTCAGTAAATTGTATAGGTTTTTAATGGTGCACCTTAACCATAACGTCCCTTTAACAAAGTTTTTTCATTGAATTTCATGGGTTTTTACCAGTGCATGTTATTGTCCTACAACTTAATAATATCATACTTACCCCAAAGTAGCAAAGTTTTTGTCCAATTTACAACGTTTCACCTTAAAACTCTGCCATTTCCCACCTTCTAGCTTCATTTTTAACACTTCTATACTTTTTTCACTGTTTTTGGTTCTGTCGACATCCGCAACATCTGACATCATTGTGGACCTTCTGGATAGTGCCACCTAACCATGCACTTGCACGCGACATGATGACGTGTCCATGAACGCGTTTGCACTTTGTGTTCGGGTCCTTGCTTCGAGGACAGTTTGGAACTGCATTTTCTACTGATTTAGGAACTTTCAAGCTCAAAATGTACCCTTGCACAGCTCCTACACCTATTCATACTCATTATCCATTAACAATCTAGTACAAAGAACATACTTGGAAGAATAGTAGCAAAACTGCTATTTATTTTAAAAATGGCATCAGCTATTACCATCTCTCCTCCCCAAGAGCCACCACCATCAACAGCTGGAGGACCCACACAACAAAAAAAGTGCAGTACTTCCAAAGACAATGAAGAGGACCAAGAAGATGAGGTTGAGGAAGTGCCTACCTCTATCACCAGAGAGAATCATGGCTGGGGCAGTTCTGTACAGCTGTTGGGAATGTACCAAAGTCTAAAGCTATAAAAAAAAGTGCACTGAGAGCAACTCAGTCGTGGACTACCGTGACATTACTCCTACGGGACCACCTCCATGCGCCGCCACACCAAATCCAACTACCGCAATGCTCTCAGAAAGAGTGTTCCTTTCTTAGCAAGTAGTAGGCTGTCTTCCTCCACATCATCTTCCTCAACCAATACTGTAACCACACAGCCTACTTCTGTGGGACACAAAATCCCATCAGCTACCTTGCAAGCAATAAAAGAGGATGTTGATCCATATCTTTGGAAGACAACAGACCTCTGTATATACTGCAACGCACCACTCTGCAGGGGGAAGCAATTTTGATGTACATTTGAAGCTGTAATCAAGGAGCATGAGAAACACTGAAAACTAACTTAGAAGTAACATGCGCAACATCTTCCCCTGTCCACCTGCCCCTCCATATTAGTGCTTGGTGCCTCTTCCCTCATTTCCCTCCTCACCTTACATTCTAACTTCTCCTACAAACATTTTGTTTTAAAACAACAAAAGTTTAGGAACCACCTTTCAAAGTAAAAAAATAGAACAAAAGAAATCGTATATAGGCTCCATCTACTTTACATTATTCAGTAAAGTACAGAGACTCAAGACGTTTTTCCAACATTTCCATTCGCATTTTGTGTTATGCTAATGGGAATAATGTGACGTTCATCCCCTGTTCCACAGACCGGAACAGGGGATAAAGGCCCGGCAGCCAAAGTTATCAGCCCAAGCAAAGTGTGTCTGTGTGTGCCCTGATGCCTGCGGGCTTCAGCGCGCTATAAATAAATAAATAAATAAATAACGAGGGCTCCAGACTATTATCCTCCATTGCAGCCCTCGTTCCCAAAGCGGAAACCCGGGATGCTAAAAAATTGATTTTTCTTCCTACAGGAAGATAAATCCTTTTCCAACATGGCCACCATGGAAAGAGAAGGCGGGGCTCCGTACAGAGTCCCTCTTCTCTTTCCATGGCAGCCTGTAGAAGGCAAAGTCAGAACCCTATGATCATATTACCACAAGCATTTTTTTTTCACTTTCAAACCTATCCTACTTTTTAATAACTTTACCAGATAGGCAGGCCCAGGTGGTCATGGACACTTTAACACCATTTTTTGTGCCTCGCGGCCATGGCCACTAGCCACATTGTCCAGGTCATGACCTTATACCATGACCCGGACAATCTGGCCACTGCCCATGGCCACAGGCTATGCCTCAGTCACCAAAGATATATCACTATTTTTTGCCCCTACATTATGACACTTGTGAAAAAATAAAACACAGGCACATTTGTAAAACCATGCTTTAAGGTCCTTGCCAATGCTATTTGCACAGGTTTGCTTGAAATCCACCATGTTTTATTTTTTCAAAAGTTTTAAAATGTATGTACATATAATAGTCATATAATTTAGCCCCCACCTGACAAAATCCATTCAGTCTTTACACAAAAATGGAAGCTTGGGTCTATAAACTCGCTGGAAACCTTTCTCCACATTGGTCAAATGACAACAAAGTTATAAGCCATCTAAAAATGTTGAGACCCCCCCCTCTAATTTATCCCCCTCTCGAGGAAATCCCACCAAACTTTACAAAAACATTTAAATCTAGACTTAAAATTGTTTTGCAAACCTTTGTGCAGATTCGTCAAATGGCACCACATTTATAAGCCTTTAAAATACTTTGGGACCCCTCTAAATTTGTTCCATCTTGACAAAACAGCTCCACACTTTCCAAAACCATTCAGAATAAAGTCTCGAATAGAATAAAATTCCGAAATTTCATGAAGTTTCATTGAGTGGCGCCAAATTTCTAAAGCCATCCAAGAACTGCTTTTTACCAGACCTGTAATGCAGAAATAGGCATAGATTACACCGAACATCTGAAGTGTTCACGAATATCACAGAAATGCCCCCAAACAATTTTGTTGGCTTCTTACAGCCCTATCTCATCCCATCCTCATCACCCCTCACCTCCCCAGAGATTGTTTAATAAGTTTGACAAGTGCACACCTGCGGATGTCTGTGTATCCAACATGGCGGGTGTTTCCAAAAATCTGACACACTTCGTGCTTTCCGCCATCCTATCAGTGGGTGAGTCCAATGTCCGTGGACATCACAGCACCCTCTAAGCCAATCGGATGCCTGCCCGCGGACCAAACAGGGAAATGGGACCGCAGACCGAACCTAGATATCACATATTTTTTTAACCTAATTTTTGGTTTTTAAAATAAAAATACTGGATGCATTTACACCAAATTTACAAACACACGCCTTCGGGACCAAGCCACCACTGCTGGCACAAATTTGGTGAAAATCTGTTGAGCGGTTTGGCTGTAGGAGTGAGCAAATTTTGTTTCCATTATGTCTATGGAAACCCCCCCATATAACTTTGCCCCTCCTTGACAAAACCTCACCAAAGTTCAGAGCAGGTCATGTACTTGTTTTCCAAAGTTTGGTAAGGATTCGTCCAGGGGGAGCGAAGTTATAAGCCACCCTAAAAGTGCTCTTTCAATGAGTTGAGTAACTTAACCATAAGTACACGCCCACTACCGTAGGCCGTATAATATATAGTTAAGGTGAGTCGGTCTCCCATAGGAACCCCTCAAAACGTTATTAATAATAACTTTGGATTTGAGTAACAGATTTGATGGAAATTTAGAAAGTGATTAAGGACTCGAGCCACTCCCCCAAATTACAGTGTTTTGTAAAGATTCATTAAAAAATAAAAAAAAAATGATTAAGAAGACAAAATAAAATGTTTCTCCAAAAGTGCGGCCTACTTCCTATCCATTTTCCCATAGGCAAACAAGGTCAATGTTTGCCAAAGCGCACAGCCCAAACCGCTGGATTGATTTGGACCAGGTCCGAAACAACTTGGGCACAAAGTGTTGACGCGCGATCCATGCCTAGTTTGGGGTTATTATTTGCAGTAGTAATTTAAATATTGACGGAGAAGGGGGTGGCCTCTTCTAAAAAATAGATAGCTATGTCTCAGGGATTTACTCAAAACCGGGGTTTTATAGAAATAAAACGACTGCAATCTTGTTTTTCTCTTAATGCTAGAGATATTCAAGGTTATAGCTGAGGATATGGGAAAATGAAAGGCAGGAAAGAAGCTATTTGCAGGTCAAAAAACATTCAAATGCCTAGATGTTGAGGTGTGGGTGGGGTGGCTATATGGCTCAAAGTGAAATTTGGGAGTTGAAGCGGGTCTAGGAACTGAGTTTGCACCACACAACTTTCTGTAGTCTCTGAGATAGCCTTGAATAACTGACATCTCAAGCGTCACAGAATCAGCATGTGTTGTGGGGGGAAATCCAAAGGACACAGGAGGTGAGGCCATTTGGGGAGGGGTGGAGCTGGCAATTGGTGAGAGCCAAAAACCATTTTTTTCCAGCCCTTTTGACGATATTCATGGCTATAAAAGACTACCGATAGCCAAGGTTATGTGTAGTACAGTTACATTTTTATTTTTTTGAAAGATATTTTTACAGCTATTGTGCCATCAGCGTTGAGAAATCACTGGCCAAGGCCAGTACCATGATTGCCATCCAGGTCTCCTATCCATGCAGTAACCAGGACAGAGCCTGCATAGCTTCAAAGGGAGGAAGGGGCCAGCCTCCTCAGTCTATGTTGCCTGACAAACAAACCACTATTACAATACCACTTAGAGAAACGGGCCAGTCCTTTCCTTGCTTTCAAGTTAAGCAGTGTCAGTCCTGCTTTGATGCTAAACTGGGTAATTACCAGTTACTGCATGGATGGGCAACCGTATGGGCATCTGAATTATAATTTTTTTGAAACCATGCTACTGTCAGTCCTTGAACGTTTTGCATTTAGAGACCATTTGCTGAATTGCATTCTGGTATGTGTAGTCTCCCAGTCAATAATACAAAAAATAGATGCTTTTACAGCAACAGTGAGTTTCCCTGCAGTTACTGAGACAAACCCTGCTTATCTTCAAAGTGAAGAAGGGGTCAGCTCCCTAAGGCCAAGTTGCCTAATAAATGAGACCGCCTTACAAGACCACTTAGAGATACATGGCCTAAGGTGGCTGAATACTTCCTCGCTTTGAAACTAAGCAGCGTTGATCTTGTTTGCTGCATGGATGGGAGACAGTCCACAGTCCTGAATGCTGTGTGTTTTCTTAGTTTTAAATATCTCATAACACACAGTATCCCCATTATTTTCTTTTTATAAACTGTGCTACTGTCATACCTTGAATGTTTTGCACTCAGACACAATATTTTTGCCTTTTTCTGAATAGCATTCTGGTAGTTGTAGTCTCACAGTCAAAATGGGGGAATAATGCCACAATTGTACATGGTATGCCTAACATTGTTCTATAAGGAATTATATATTTAAGTGACACTATGGTATGTAAACTTTTCAAGTTAGCTTTATAAAGCAGAGTATTGTTGAAAGCCAGACATGAGAGTGAGGAGGGGAAAAGAGAGCGCAAGTAAGTAATTAGTATTTGCCCACAAGTTTTTAGTCTTGGACACTGGTGCAGTTATTTTCCCCTGATTGTGGCTGCTTTTCAGTGCACCAGTAAAGGTCCTATGTGGGTGGACAGCGTAACTTATTTCAGAGGCCAAATGGAAGCTCTTGGGATTTTTGGGGTTGGCAAGCTTGCTCAAGTAGTTGGCTACTAGGATTTTACTCATGTTGTCATGTTGCCAGTGCAAGCGCTTACCCACAAGACCACAAGCACTTGTTTCTTATTCGGATTTTGTTTTCCATGGAATATTTCACTACATATTGCTGGGTTTAAAAGGTGAGCACCTTTTATACTTTGCCAGTATATATATTGAAACATTTCATTACTTTTTATAAAAGTCCAATGCTATTTTGTCTTGCACACAAGTAGGTCTATTGAACTAAATTTGTATATTTCATTTTAGGATATATGTTCAGTTACTGTGAATATATTCATGGGTGCCAGCTTTTGATTTTTGCTATCTGGGAAAAAGTACCTGGGCATATGTTATTTTGGAATTACCCAAATTGATCATTTACAAACAATGTATGGTCAAATTGACTGAATTCGGCCAGTACCATTTGATTGTATGTAAACAATCCAGTTTGGGTAATCACTACCAAATATGGAGAGTGGCGGTTGCGGGTGTGGCCCCCGCTCTCCATGTTTGGTAGTGATGGCTTTTGCGGGTATCAGCGGTGTACCCCACTTCCAGAGGATTGGAGGTGGGGGACAGGAAGAAAACACAAAAAAAAGAAAAGCGGCCCCTGTAGCGTCGGATCCGACCCGCTTAAGAGGGACGGATCAGACACTGCAGTGTCAGTGAAAAAGCGGCCATGAATAAGGTAAGTATGGAGTAGGTGGGGAAGTGTTTTAGGTATGGGTTGGGGGTTTTAGTTTTTGCGGATTTTACCTCAGCAAAATTGGCTTTGCGGCCGAATACACCACCGTCAATTTGGCCGCAACCAATTGTGCCACTGCCAAATGGTATACAACCGTTATTTTTGCAGCTGGTCATTTTTTTCCCCTTTAATGTGCTGCTTAAATGCGGTTAGTTGGGGTTGTGCTGTGCATGACAACAGTCACCAAGAGACTGGCCATAAAACAAGGTGCTTTTAGCACGCCCCTTAAACAAGTGTGTGATCCTCAGCAAATAATTGAATCGCACAGGGCATTAACTAAAAACATAGGGAATTCTGAAAGGCTGCTCTCCGAAGACCATGCTAGTGGTTTGGAAGCATTCTAAAAATCTATGGAATAACAAAACCCTTGCAATTCAATGAAAAAACATTAGCCGCACGAACATTAAGGTGAGCAATGCATTGTAACAAAACCTTTGAAATTCAAGGAAAACACTTTATTTGCAGGGACATTAAGATGACAACTTGATGCAACAAAACCTCTGAAATTCAGCTAAAGCCACCTTAACTTTGCTCGCCCTGTTGCACAGCCTATGACCACAATGATGACATCACAGAACACATCACTGATGCCATAACTAATTGCATGTTGTATGAGAACACTGCAGACATTCCAAATCACATCACTGAAGCCATCACTGGTGACAACATGAATTACATTGAATATAATTGATTACATCAATAATGGAATTAGACATAACATCATTTATAAGTTAGCTCATGAAAAGTTTGATTACCTTAATAACAGATTAGGCTGTGGACTTGCCCATCACAAAGGCTGGGGTCACTGGCCAGCACCAATGGCTATAGCTAGTGGTTGGTTAGTGTTCAAAAATACCAATGTACATGGTTAAAAGCCATGCCTAGTAGCCCATCACTGTTTTAAAATATACAGTGTGCAACAATAAAAGCTGTAGTCAGTGGCCATGGCTAAAGGCCAAAGCTATTGTCCATAAATATGCTAGAATATACAAATGACACAGACGAAGTGGCAGGTTAGTGTTGTATAATACACAGTGCTCACAGCTGAAGGCCATCACGTATTGCATTTTACTATTTTAAAATATACAGTGGACATGGCCAAAAGATGTACAAACTGCTTAAGGTCAAAGGCCATGGCTAGTGGCCCATTTATATGTTAGAATATATAGTGGGCACAGCCAAAGTTTGTGGCCACTGGCCAGTATTGTGCTAAAGTCCATGGCTAGTGCCTCGACTGGAATAGGCCAAACACTATGGTTGGTAGCCTGATAATGTTTTAAAATATTCAGTGCATATGGGTGAACGTTGTGACCACTGTCCATAACTGAAGACCATGACTGGTACCCATTCATGTGTTAAAATATATCTGCCCATGCACACTGACCATGGCTGAAGGCCATGCTTAATGTCAGTTACTGTTGTAATGTAATTAGTGATGTCATCAGTGATTTCATCTGTGACATCATAATTGGGGTCGTAGGCTACACAACAGGGGACACAAAGTTAAGCGGTTTTGTTGTGTCAAGTTCTCACCTTAAAGTCCCAGCAACTCAAGTTTTTTTCCTTGAATATATATGTTAAAACGTTTCTATAAAACAATAGACATTGCCAACAACCAAAACTCACCAGAACAATATATAGAGATGTAATTAATCAAATACCAGAGCCAACAGGATCATAAATAATGGATCACACACCATAAAATGCACAGGCGATAAAATCCCTGATTGAAGAGAGCAGTTAAAAATAGAATCATGTCACATACAGTTACTCCCCTTGCCGGACTCACTGCCTGGATATGGATATTGACTTTTAGTTGCGGGCTAACCTTTCAGAGATTCACTGGGGAGCAGGCAGATCTATCTTTAAACTCTTGTTTGTGTTTGTTTTTCGAATAATCATTATTGGAACAGCTCTGAACATGACCAACGCAATCAACAATGAATTATGGTTTCAAAAATGTTCAACAATGTTTAAAGTAATGGGGCTGGCCATTATGCTTAAACTGAAGTTAGATTGTCAGTAACTCAGACCATTAGTTTCTCAGTGTAGAAACTCCCTCAAATAGAACCCCATCTACTTGAAAAAAAGCCAAACCTCAAGAGATCATTGTGAATTGCCTTGCAGTCAGATATAAATCCTATTCCCAATTTCCTCTGCTTGGAAATGGTTTCACTATGTATGTACATATGTTTTTTTGTGTGATTTTTTGAGATTCATCTCAAACCTAGCTCAAAAGCAGCGCATCACTGTACAAGTAAAGGGGCAACTGCCTTTTGGATGATGAGGTGATAAGGGAGTGAACACATTGTTGGTATCATATCATTATCTGTTAATATTATGTTTGTTGAAGACAAGGGTCTGCAGATGTGCACAAAAGTGCAGGAACCAGAAAGCTAAACTGATGTGTGTAGGTGTATTTTTCCACAGTGGAAGTGAACAGTCTTAATTTATCATCATCTCATTCTGCATTCCTTGGATTCCACTGTGGATATGTAGTGGTTCTTGGCATTCCTTGGTGCGGTTGAGATGATCATAAGCCAGATATGAGAGTGTCTTGGGCAGAAGTGCTTTGTTGGCGATCCAGGCCATCATACAGGTAATGTGGGCTTTGAGAGTTGACCATTTAATTTCTTTGGGTTTCCTAGGGTGATGATGTTCAATTTCGTCAGTCCCTCAATGCATTGTGATTTGATGTGCTGGATAGCCTTCAGCAGGCTACTGGCACAGCGGGGTCATCAGCAAGGAGATCATTCCTATTATCCAGTTGAGAGATCACCAACGATTGGACAATAGTATTGAAGCCTGAGGTTCAGATAGGGACTTCTTCCATCAGATGAATGAGAGTTTAAACTGGACTATGTTATGCTTCTTTGCTATTTGTTTCTTGAAGGGAATGTTATGGAGAATAGTAAAGCAAGTACTCTGTATGGGAGTTAATAATAGGGAAAAGTCATTGGGTTTAAATTCAGTCAGCCAGTTCATTATTTGGGTGCATTTGGTTCAGGGACGTCATTTCACCAAAATGCCAGGGGTAGTGGAAGTGACATCATATGACCCTTGACCACTGATGACATCACAGGAAGTGATGTAATTTGACCCCACGCCAAAGTGATATCACGGGAAGCGATAGGACACAATCTTTCACCCTTTGACAAAACAGTAAGTGGCATCACATAGCATTGTTCCTAAGTAGGCTACGAAATATATGGTTACGATCTCACTATAATGTGATATACATTTCATACAAGAATGGATGTATCGCCATATGTATCGTTAAGATCAGTGTGTGTAGGCCCATATCACCAAATTGCTGTAAATGCAAACAGACGTCCATAGCCAAATGATATAATATCTTATGCTTAAGCGCTTTTTATATAATACATACAATATCACCCAACCTCTTTTGGTACTCATTTATCGACCTTAGAAGGATGAAAGGCTGAGTTGATGTGTTTAAGAACAGACTTAATCAGTGACTCACCCCCTGAAGTGTGCCTGAAATAAACCTTTAATGTGTCTTGCAATTATTGTATAGAATTCCAGAAAGACAAACTATTTGGTATTCCTATTCTTTCTTATTTAGGGTCACTGCTGAAATTGTTAGACTTGTGGAACTCCAGTTCTTTTTCTGTCTTTTTGTCTTTTTTTCTTTAAGAGGCCTGAACAAGAAAGCCAGCCACTCCAGAAGCAAAGAGCCACATAGTGCTGGCCACAGCCCAGGAGCTTGCATTAAAAAAACATGTTTCGTTTTATTTTAGGAATAGCAAGGGAGACCCCAGGGGTAGCAAGGCAGACCCCAGGGGTCGCATTTGTGATCTCTGGTGACCCCTAAATGACGTCACTGATTTGGTTGTTCTTTCAAGGGAGGTGAATTCTGTCATTGGTGGGTTTAGTTTCTGACAGACACTTCACATCCAAGCTTGAATGAGAGAAAGGCGTGGTTTCAGATGATGGAGGTTGTTGATGCAGTTGACCTTCAGGTAGCGCTACATTTCTTCTGCATATTGGTGGATTTCTATGCTGGGGTTTGCAGGCACAAGTATCAGAATAATTTGGTTCAGTCATGGTGCATTTACCTTCCAAAGATAGCTTCTGCTAACAATCCTCCCAGCACACAAGAGGATTCCTGAAATGACCCAAAATAATCACTGATGAATGGCAGTATGTTAGATTTGACAGTCGTAATGTATTATTTGGATGCTTTCTTTATGTCATGTGATCAGGAGGGGACAGTCACTGACCCAGACTAAAGATAAAAAGAAATCTAGCTGGAGCAGGGTGGTCTAAAGATAGTGTATACCACACTGCAACTCTGGATGTTCACACAGTGATGTTATATAATAATAAAGTTTAGTCTGTGAAGGTAAGCAAAGGATGTACATGTTACGGAAAGTAGACCATAAGTAGAAACAGTGTTTTAAGAGTTCATGGGTGAAATCCTACTCATGGGGGTCAAAGTCACGTTCTGCAATTAACAGGTCCTGCTGGTATCTACTTGGACTAGTGGTACAGGATTACTTGAATGCACAACGGTGTGTAGGTCTATCATTGGGGTCAATGGGAGAGATTGGCTGGTTTATGTGCGGGATACTGGCCTGATGTCGTGGTAAGAACAATACTAGAGTTATACCTGTTGCTAGAAATAGAGCTCAGGTTCCAAATGATCAGTGTGCCTTTCTGGATGGAGCTAAATACAGAGGAGCATTGTAACCAGACTATTTGTCATGTTTCGTGCTGTGTCCATACCGTAGAACGACAGGAGTCAATGGTGGCTGTCTCTGGTCTCCAATCAGGCAGCAACAATTCTGATAGTGATAAAGGAGATTGGCCAGCAGGCTGGCCAGCTGGAGGGAACCTGTAGAGGTGCTGAACCAGAGCAAATATATACTGCCCAGGCTGGGGAGGTTGTGTAGGTTTTCTGGAATATGAAGTCACAGTGCTGACAGCCAGCAAACAATATGAAATATATGTTCTACCAAAAAACACAGCAGATTTCTGAAAATGTAACAATATTCAATAGTTCTGGTAAATCACTCATGACACCCTTCTCTGGCACCCAGCGATTCCTGGCTTTATCGACTATTCATATGTCAGTAAAATTGGTTGCATCACCTAGGCCCTGCTTGTGGACCATCGACATAGGTGATTGCTCGGATGGTTCCTAATGACCCAGTCTCAATGAGAGCAGCAGTTCCAGTGACCTTTTCCAACTCATTCATGGTGCTCACCGTGCATGAGACCCGGGTTTCTGTGCCATGGTGCGCTGCACGGACAATCTCCCATATAAGATATAGCTTCCTATCATTTTGCCTCCCTGTTCAATATATGTAAGAGGCCGCATGTGAGGTGATGTCAAAAGATAGAAAGGTCATTACTCGGTACGTTTTGTGCAGTATGTGCACAGTTCAATGTATTATTCGACTGTGTGGCTACATATACTATTCTAAGTATAGTTGACTAGGTAACGGCATGCAGTTGCATTGACATTTCTGGACGAAATTGTGCATACCGGTGCTTGAAACACATGATAAACATCTTGTCTCACAACACTTGCGCTCACTTATATCCCTTTCACACACCACATGCACATGGCTCTGTAATGTTCTTCGAACATGCTTTCACCCGTGCTTGCATTTGGTTCACATACAACACTGTTGATCCGCTGTGATGTGACTTTTGCCCTGTTCACCTGGGTCGGCATGTGCCTCCCCAGATAACTTCTGTTAGGTAAGTCCACTTTCTCACCATTCAGTGCATGTGCGCAAAATCTTCTCATCAGTGGCAGTTGTGGACGTGCTTGTGCTTCTATTCGCCCTTCACCTCCCTATGGGTAGGTACATCAGGTATGTCTTGATCTTCAGCTGTGCAACACTCACAGGGACCACTGTCTGCATCAGATATGATAAACGTTGCAGAGATAGATCTGGCATCATATTTTTACCACAAAATTCGATTGGCAAGTCCATGCTCTTTCTTAAAAGTTAGCCACTGAAATAATCACTTGCCTGTGCTTTGTTCATTTACAAAACTACAGCACCTGACTTTTAGTTCGGATTTTACTTGCTATCAGGCCGGTTTCTAATCAACTGGTCCAATATCCAAATAAGCTGTTTTAAAAAGAGCAAACGGCAAATGTCATCTTGATTGTAAAGGAATTGGCAATTGTCAGACCCACCTCCCCTTCCAAAAATGTGTTAATGTCGCCATGGGCAACATAGCCCAACACATTTCAAATACAGAAATTTGAGATAGAATGTTTTAATATCCCGGTAACAATTTGGTAACCAGACAGAGTGCGTCAAACGAATCACGACCATTGGGAGATGAAGTCATTTGGCACTAATACTGCCCTTGCAAGGGTTTCCCATATATACTCTAACTTGAGTTGCAGGGCCATACATTGTGCATTGCATAGCAATCTCAGACCTTGAGCCACTCCAAGCCCCACCCACCCCACCCATTGGGGCACTCTGACAAATACTGAGGCTAGGACTCAACCATAATCTAACACAATGAAGAATCAATTTTCTTTCCCCATCTTTATACTTGACTCCTAGCAAGCCAGGTTCTAATTGTAGGGACATATACAGTCCAGAAAATCTACAAATGGAAGAAACAATAGGCCGGATTCTCAAAATGTTTAAACGTGGGCTCATTTTAAATGTTTCACAAATGTGCCTCAAACGCACCAGAAACAGATGTTCCTCAGTCATAGAAGTGCCGATTTAAAAAAGGGGCACACAATGTGAGCAAAGGATGCACAGTGGAAAGCATGCGAATACACCAAATTAGGCATGCAAAAGGGGAGTGACCATGGAAAGTGAGCAAAGATGCACCAAGATCCTGATTCACAAAACCTGATCACTGCATTTGCTAAACAAATGCTCTTCAACATTTGCTACTTTCTCAATGTAGAGCAAGCAGCCCAGAAAACAGTGTAACTGATATTTCCAACCAAAGAAGCACACAGTGCGCCCCAATCACAACCACACATTTCCAAAAAAACAATCTAGTAGGCATCATGCTGCTGCACCGACTGATAAAGAGGGAAATGATACATGGGAGAATCACTGTATTTATTTATTGTATGTATTTATTTATTAATTGGACATTTGCAAGGTGCCTATACAACAAGTGTTGTTTCAAGGCTGATGAAGAAGTCACCCAGAGGTGCCGCTCCCGACCCCATATCATACAGGAGAGGGTGAGTCTGTGAGAGCGGGTCCTTACCACACCCAGAATGCGAGCCCATGACATACCACCACTAGTAAATATACTGGCCTCCCGGTATTAATTTCAAAAGGCTCATTGCAGATCACCAGTGGCTCATAGTGGGTATATCATAATCCTCACAGCCATGACCCATGTACAAGTTCTTCAACATGACCCTTACAGCTACCAGGGGCTATAAAGGCATGCCTCATTATACATGTACCCAGCAAGGATTAGTGAGGGCATTTTACGACATAGCTGGGTACTGTGCATTTGTGTTGTCATTTATTGCACCCATAGGGTCCTCATACCTCTGCGGCTATAGAACAGGATGTAGAACAGATCCATTGTGGCTGCCTAGCAATCACATTGCCGGTCTGTACACAATGATATCAATGAAATGCATCATCCTACATCAACACAATCATAGAGATCGCTCTATGAAATTCGTGATTGAGATGACAAAACAACACCTGAGACATTTAAAATGTATACACTGACTCCCACATGGGAAGTGATCAACTTTACAAAGTAATCTCACCACAAAGCTGAAGTTAAAAATATGCATTGTCATATATTCAGATGTATTATGCAGGTAAGACTTAAAAGGAGAATGAACATTAACCAAATTGTCTGAAATACTTTGCTTGTGTTTTAGGGTACATGCACTTTTTCTGGAGCATCACATGAGAGGCAAAGGTTTTTGGCACAAAGATATGCAATGCCCCCTTATGTACTCCCCTGTTGCACCACAATTTGTGCACCTTTGCACACTGAACATTTCTGGGTGTTTTCTTTGTGAATTTGCTATCTCCACTGCGATGTGCAATGGCGCAGGCTTATCTTTGTGCGATTGCGCATCTCCTTGAGATGCCCCTATCTTTGAGAATCTGACCCAATGGCTTCATCTCTAAGAACATCTATTTATGAGGGTTTAATGACAACACATTTCTGGTGCACCAAAGAGGTTAGAATGATATTGTTACACCAATCCTGCAGGCGATCAGAGACAACCATGCAATGCACATTTCTGGCACTACAGTCATTCAGCAACATTGGATGATGATTTGCAGCATCTTGCCTGTTTCCTTCTTCAAAAATAAGAACCACTTCGGTACAATGACAAGATGTTTGAATTGTATAGTGCTTAATCAAAAGGTTAAAGACCTTGGTCAAGAAAGACACATATATCAAAGGTTCAGTAAGATCCAGACATAGATTCATGGAATGTTTCCCCCGGTGCAAAGTGACTTTGTGCTGGTGGAAAGTCACTTTGCACCGTGCAAAGAATTCCATGAATCAGGCCCTTTGACTCTTACAAATAGGGGAGCACGTTAAGCACGGGACGGTTGTGTAGAATAGATTTTTTATGTGCAGGTCTGCTCACACTACAATTGAAATTCTGCCATATTTCCTATTCTTCTGCCCCCTCTGTTTAAAAGGCTGGAAAATGTGATTTCTTCCAATTTTACGTGCATTTCTATCAGCGAATGTGTCATTTAAAATGAGGGATTATTTTAGTGCACTCATTGCCATGGCTAAATTTATTTTATTTGCATGAGATGGAGGAATAGATGTGGTAAACAAACTAAACTATGTGCGAGGAATTATTAAAAATATGAATGAAACTGCAATGTTTTCTTTCTTTTGTTTCTATTGCTCTGAATTTTAAAAAGGAGGCCTGGCAGGATGCTTCCCAGAGACAGTCATACCCCAGAGGTGAGGTGAGGAATTAAGTGGTCCCAGTCCGCGAAACTCCCCTAACATGCCATGAATGTGATGGTGTTAACACTTTCAATCACCAAATGCCATGCACCCTGAATCTGGCACGAGTTCTTTGTGTTTTCTTTCCGAACTACTCAGACCAGAATTCATTGCAGGATCAAAAAAGCTCAGGAGGTTGCAGAACAACGCCATCACAGAGACTGGGGAATTTACCACTGAGTGAAATGGGGTGGGGCTAAAACGGGTTTTATGTGTTTTCAATGGAACAACCAAACCCCAGGGAAAAAGAAATATGACTGTACCTCAGAGTCAAGTCGAGGACATAGATAGTGGGGGAAGGGCAGAGGCCCGGGGCCAGAAGACAAAGGTATAAAAAGCCTGTGAAGACTGCAGTGTGTGTGGGATGCTTGGTTGAGATCGGTAGGTGTCCAGGAGCCCCGAGAAACCAGAAGGAGGATGGAAGGTGGAGAAGAGAATTGAGAAATCTGTGAAGTAGCTGGACTTATGTGCAGGAAAGGCATTGTGTATGAGAGTGATACCTAGTGGAAAGAGTGTTGCTGTGATTTTGAAATTGTATGTGTGAGTGAATGGTAGTGGAGGTAGAGGAAGTGTAAAGTGTATAGTTGATGGGGAGGGGAACTGAGACACTGCGAGAGCGGCAGAACAGAGAGACACTAGGGACTTAGTAGAACAGTGAAAAGTGTAAAGTGAAGAAGATGAGGGGTGAAAGTAAGACGAGGATAGTAGGAGAGAGTACGTTCTGTAAGTAGGTGGGACAGAAGAGTGAGAAGACCAAAGTGACAGAAGAGAATGAGGTGGGAGGAGAAAAAAGAGCAAGAAATAGAAACGAGAAGGAGGAGAAGGAGAAAAGGAATAGGACCCGAGAAGAAGAAAGTGGGAGAACAAGAGGGGAAGTCCAGAGGTAGTGGAAGGTGAGAGGAGGAAGTAGGGAGAACTGGAGGGAAAGACCAGAGGTAGTAGGTATTAAGATGAGGAAGGAGGGAGAACTGAACAGAAAGACCAGAGGTAATTGGAGGTCAGAGGAGAAAGTGGAGAACAGGATCCGAGGAAGATCACATAGGGACTAGAAGGAGCAGAAGGGTAGTAGAATGGGGAGAAGTAAGATCAGGCAGAGGAGTGAATGAGAGCTAGAGGGAGAGTGGGTATGGGTGAGTGAGTGACTGAGAAAGCAAACATTCCATCACCAGGAATTTTCTGAAAACCATAATTACAATAGGATTACAGAATTGTGCCCCTTAGAATTTCCTGGAGGGGTCAGTTAGTGAAAGCCTCAGCCTTTCAGCCTTCCAATGACAGAGAGATTAATATAAATAGTAAGTTTTACCGATCTCTAGTTTGGTTAAATCTTGGATGTTAGGGACGCCTGGGCTAGGTTGGAGGGAGCCCAGAGGAGGTTACGGCATTTTTCAATGTTTTTCAAGGGTGATGGCACAGCACTTGCTTGCACAAATGGGAACTGCTGCTGTATGCTTGCATTGCTGGTCTGGCTGGAGGTACAGCTATGCTTCTTGATGTGTTTTGGAATTGTGGACAGTATGCTTACAGACTATTGCCTCCAGCCTGGTGAGCTATGTGCAGTTTCACCACGTTACATGTGCCTGTCCTTCTTATTCCTGAGGAACACTTAATACTGGCCCGCACAATGCTCAAAGCCACATCTGTGCCCCCTTTTGCCCCTGTGCCTCTAGCATCCCCTGTATTATCAAACATGGATACCCCAGTAACTTTGCCTGATCGTGGAAAGGAGGGACACATTGTGACGTGCCAAGTGTTCAAACTACATACCAGCAGCATCTTCAAAACCTTTGATTCACATTCCTGAGCAATATCATTTATTCAGTCAGACGAAGGTGTTTTTCTACTCCCTCCTGGCACCTGGTGCCCAAGCTGCCACAAGTGCAAAGTGGTGGCCCGATACAAACTTTTGTTATTTGTGAATTCCTCCAAATCAGCTTTCAATGTCATGAGAGAAGATCTACGGGCCCTGTGGCTCATTACCTTTCAGAATAGATATATTCTCAACCTCTTAACAGCTATTTCTTTTCTTTTTTTTGGCACTTTCTTGGATGAGCATAGCTGTCAAGATCTGAATACCGATTTTTGTCTTTTTCCTTGTTATCTTTTTTTATTGCCAAATGCTCTTACAATGCTGTTCTGCCCAGGTACCGAAATCATCTGCCATGATGTCTGTGACCTGGTCCAAAAGCTAGAACCACTACCATTTCATATCACGTGTGTACTTAGACTGAAGCTGTCTTGTGACCTCCACCAAAATGGGATGATTGTGTGGAGCAGCGGGTAGATTGACAAAATGGTGGAGGGACGATTTGAGGTTGTTCAGCAGAGGAGTTTGTCCATATTGGGACCAATGAGAGAGATAGTGGTAGTGTTTTATTTCCCAGAGAAGATGGTTTTAAAGAACAAGATATTGGTTTATTAATTAAAGTATTAACTAAAGGGGGAATGTTGGGGTGGTTGATAAAGGTCCTGATGAGCAAGAGGGGTGCATGTTGCACATGCCATATTGGGAACTGAGGGAACAGCGATATTGACACGATGTTGCAGTTTTACATGTATTTCGCATTGTATGTGTACTTAGTGTTATTTTGTGTTTGAATTGATACATTTTAGATTGCACGCATGCAGCAATATTCAAATCAAAATTGCAAATGAAATATAAATACAATATGGGTATGGTGTGCCACAAAGCACCTATAAACTGGGCAATGAGGAGCTTCGTAATACGCAAGCTAGTAAGGGCATTTGTCAGGATGAAACCACTGTGAAGAAGACGTGGTAGTTTTAAACCATGCATGCACCGACATACATACGTGGATCTCAATGGACATATGTTTGGGGTAAATGGTTGATATGTACAAGTCTGTGTGACGGGTGCTCTTTCATAGTTTGGGCAGACCCTGTAATCAGGGTTTTGCGAGGTGAACTCTGTGTGACTGTGAAAACTGGTTTGGCAAGTTTTAAAGGCTGAGGCTGCTGCAACAATGTCATATGGCCAGTTACAGGCAGGCCCAGGGTTTTCACAACTTGACAATATTGTGGAAAGGAGATGAAATCTTGTTAGGTGCATGGGAGATTGTTATTAATTGTACAGGGGAATACACCATTTGTGTTCATGACCCAGTAATAAGCTTGGTGCAAGGGCTGCCAAGGGCAGAGTTGACAAACACTTTATCGGTTTCAATTGTTTTCTCACGTTATGTCCGGAGGCCATGTGTTGAATTGGTAGCCATTTAGATTATAGTGTTCCAGGATGCCAGCAAGTCTGGGCAGTTGAGATAGCTGTTGTCAGATCAAAGGGAACCTGTTTATTCTCCCCCTCCTCATATTGTTTGAAGTGTTCTTGCAAACCATGTGTATCACGTCCAGGGTTAAAAGGTCCCAGGCCAGCTGGGACTTGTAATGAATTATGTATGTATGTGAATGTGTAACTATGTGATGATGTCAAGTCCTACCACAGAAGACTCCAGTAAAGGGGTGTGCTGCGAATATGGTCTGATAATGGTAGTTAACCAAAGTGACCAATGAGAATGTGGGAGTGTCTAACTGTTCCTAAATGTATAAAATGTGTGAACTTGTGTGGTTCATAGAGACTCAGGTTAGTCTAACTCTACAGCGTCATTTAGCTCCTGCCAGCTGATTGTACAATAAACCTGCTTTATGGACATATGTGCACTCGGTTCTTAAGTGGTGGGCCTGCTTTGGATTAAGGTGATTAGAGGCCCATCCGCACAAGTGCATTGTGTGTGGTTGTCCTGTTGGGTTTGAAATGGCCTGGTCATGGACTGATGCATCTCCAGTCATGTGCTACTCCCCGGTGTTGTGGCCTTTCATTTGAGGAGTGTGCATGTGGGTCCTGCATGTACCGGGACCACTCCAGACATGCATTTGTGACATTGTTCCACAACCCTTTTCCCTGTCATTCATGGTGCAGGGTAGGTGGAATTTTACATGTTCTTACACTGCATCCAGGTCCTCTGTCTTCTGTGACGCTCCACGTACACAAACAGTGAGCTGTTCCGCAGGATCATTGTGCCATGGGTTGATCCTAAAACCAGGCACAGCAGTGGCTGATGGTGAGGTTGGTGTCACAGTTGAGCAGGGAATGGAATTGCTTCTGGTATCTGTAGACCTCCACTGAGGCATGGGGGTGGCACCAGCTCATCATGCGTGCAGTCCAATGCTGCCAGCACATTCGACATGCATGCAGTTGTGTTAAAGCAGGCCTTGGTGGAATTCAGCTATGCCTTGGTGGTCGGGAGGGCAATGTACAGGCCCATATGGTGCAAGATTGCCTCCAGCACAAGCACTCTGAAGAAGGCAGGCTGTGACATGTCATGCAGCTGGCTCACAGAGTGCTGCAATGTTATAGTGACCAGGAAGTGCAGGACGACACCAGTTTACCAGCAGTGATATGGCTGTCTTGATGCCGATATTGCTCCCGATCAGGGTCGGACTGGGACTAGAAATAGGCCCAGACACACAAAAAAAAGTGGCCCACCCCTCGCCTCAGAAAAGTGGCCCACCCCTCGCCTCAGAAAACGAGGGGGGGGCAGGGCAGCAGCCTCGTCAGACTACTCCCGTGTCCCTAAACCACAAACCGGGGCGCAGAACTGAGGGCTTAGCCCCCCAGCAACAGACTCGGACTGTCCTACAGGACAATAAGGCAATGCCAAAACCAAACACGAAAAATAATGGTGTCTCAGACAGTGAGTGGTGTGTGTGAGCCGTGTGTGCCCACTTTTTGGGGAGTCAAAGGGGCATGGGTTACTTCTTAGTTTTCCATTGTTATGGATAAATGTTCTTTAAATTGCACAATTTGCATCACATTTTAACAGAAAACTTCGGGGGCGAGGAGGAGGCAGGGGGCTCGCCCACATCCCGAGACTGGGGTGCCTCTGAGCCAGAGGACGAGGAAGGTAAGCCTCGAAAAGGGGCGGGGAGCTCACTGTATAACTGTTGTACATCTTCCAACTTTTTGATTCTGCGAAAACAGCAGGATTTGAGGGTTCGAATTCTTAGGGTGTCCAATTTGAATGGTTAGTTTTGGTTATTAGGTGGTGCAAAAACGCCAACAATAAGCTGAAACTATTGCATTGGATAATAGCTAGGAGGGAGATGGGACATGAGGAGGGACACAAAGCTTGTAGGTGTCGTTTAGTCATTTGTTCACCCATTCACTGTGCATGCCAAGCACTGCATTGCCACTCTAATCTCTATGGCCATTCCCACCCACTTCCTGACACTCCTTGTCGGGATATAAACCAAATGGGATCTTGTTGAGCTAGTCGTATCTACCAGTAGCATTAAACGGTGTGCTTTAAGTACCTGCCAGCTTTGTTTCAAAGCATCCTTCCGAGAGTTAATGTTGTAAATGGGGCTTTAAATGGATACTGGTGTGATAAAAATACCTTGACCAAGTGTAATTTCAGCTGCCAGTGTACTTGTCTCTTAACTGAAATCCTGTTCAAAGAAAGCATTGGGCAGACACTTGCATCATTTTTAAGCTGCTACCATGGCAGTGCCTGTCGAATACCTATCACTTGCCCACACAAAAGCTAAAACTACCATAATGTCCGCTTCAAAATGGTGAAAGCACCTGGGCATATGCCTTCCTATTTAGTACCGATAAACAATCCAAATGATTGTTTTTGTTACTGAGGATGGCAGTGATTGCATAGAAAGTTAACATAAAGATGCACTGAAAGTATCGGGCTATTCAAAGCTTGATAAACGGCAGTGCACCAGCAGTCTTTGGTTCATGCACTAATGAATCACTGTATAGGAGTCGTGTGATTGCTGCCCAGTTGTCGTTCTTTCGTGCAAGCGAGGGGACGGGTTATTTATCAGTGTGAGTTGTGACCAATCACGGCTGTCAAGCCGGTAAAGTAAGCTCGCACTACAGAACTGGCAAACCATAGATAAACTCTAGCGGTGAGCTGTTTGGCCTCATTCACTGCGTATACATGGTATCATATTCCATTAACGGACTATAACTAGTGTTTGGCACCAAGTCTAAACACTATATACGGTTGTAGTGAATAAACCATCTGAATACACGATCGAAGTATGGCCGTATTGAATATATGTATATAAGAGTGAGGACATTTTAAAAATGCGGGCTGTGAATGCAAATGCAAAACTTTCAAAAAGAAAGCGGATTCCTGTATGTTTGAATAACATATCATGCAATGCAATTAACATACCACATTGATAAAGTATCCTGCTAGTTTAATATCGCTATGTGGTGATTTGAACTGCGCAGACAGGGGGCGGTAAGATAGGAATAGTGAAATGTCTGCCATTTGATGCAGAAATGGTGTCCTTGGAGAAACAATCTGCCCTCCGCATGTACACCTCATGACGTCGTGATTACACCACCTTAATATGGCATTCCATGTATGGTTACTATTATCACACAATTGGTACAACTGTACATGGCAAACACAAGAGGTGATGACTCCAGCCCATCGTTCTTCACCTGCCAAGCCATTACAGAAGGGGAAAGACCTATATGCAAATCAGGCTTGGTGCCACCCCAAAGGGGGCAGTGCAGCCCAAACTACTAAATCAGAGATATCTTCTGCACTAGACCACAAGCACCCCCAGACATGTTTCGGCCTACAGTATAGAGCAATGTGTAAATGGCAACCAACATTACAATAAAATACGGGCCGAGTTGATCATACAATACAAATAGTAAATCGCGTTTTCGGCTTCCACTACTGGTGTTGAGAAAACACGGTATAGAACACGGGCAAAAGACAATAAGGGGCCAATTCCGAGGTGCATGCAATAAAAGAAAAGTGCTGTTCCATGGAAGAGCAACACTTTTCCTAAAAGCACCATATACTGTTAAACTAAAAATGTGGCGGCCAAACATCAAAGCCTCAGCTTTTGTATGTGTCTGATTTAAGACCCAACAGCCGCCCGAGTGACCATCATTAATTCAGGTCAGATAGGGCAAGAGCATCCTCTGTTGCAGATCCCTTCGGTTGAACGTTAGAAAAAGGAGTTAAAATGTCACCTGGCTGTGGGGTGCATTAACATTTCTTTAAAAGCTAGGCTTTTCCTTGGATGGCAACATCATGCGTCTAGTTTACTCAAGGCTCGAGCCTTTAATATACTGGTGCACGTTGCTTCCACAGCGAAAGATTGGACGAGCTTTTGGAGCTGGAAAGCACACGAGCGCCCCTTCAATCTTTGTACCCACCCCGAGAATGTCGGGTTTCCACTCCAGTTTTCGCTGCAGCAGCTCGTTTCCGAAGATGGTGAACATTTAGAAAAGTGTCCTAATGCAGAACCGCCCTTTTCTAAATAGCACCATATTCTGCAGCAACACTAAAGAGGCAGGATGACATGGAATCGGCCACTTTAGTACCTTGCTCCATATCGTCTCAACGGTACCAGTGATCACAACATAATTCAGAGCTGTTAGTGTCAGCAGATTTTGAACGCTCAGCACCAAATCTGCACCCTTAAAAACGGGACTAAATGATGGCCCCCTCGAGGTGTCATTAATGCGGATAATCAGCTTCCAGAGCCCCACCGTGGTGCACCGACCGTGCATCTTACCTGAGCGCAGCCTGGCTCGGACGGTGGCTCCTCCTGCTGAACTTCGTCTGCGCCGCGGTCTCGCTGTCTCTCTGTCTCTCGTAGTCTCTCGTACTCGTCTCTCGTAGTGGGATGATCTGATCATGGAGGAGAGGCCCGCGAACGCCCAATTTATTCTCTAGCTCCGCGGCCCGGCGACACAGAGTCTGGGACAGCGCCGCAGCCTGAGCCACATCCATATTCCAGAGCCCCCGGCCCAGCCCCCCAGGCACAACAGTTGTTTCAACTTTGCACAAAGGGCAACACCTTCCTGAAAAGTTGAAAGCAACTTGTTGGGGCCCGGGCGGGCGTGGAGGCCGGCGCCAGACTGTGTGCTGTGCCCCCTGGGGCCCAAGTCCAGCCCCCCGGCCCAGCCCTGGCGGCAGGAGGAGGCCGCAGGCGGCGCAGGCCTGCTAATTTCATTAGCAGAGCGACGGCGACTCGGGGAGCCGGGGGGGGGCGGCCCCCCAGGCCCAAGGCGAGTGAGCACTAGTGAGCACCATCTACGCCCATGGCTGCACGGTGCATCTGCATGATGCATAAATTATAATGCATCAATGGCATCATGCAAATTTGCTAATTAATGTGCTGCTTTATCAAATCATCAAAGCAAGGTAACAACAACGTGTGTGTTGTTACCTTGCTTTGATGATGCGTGACAGCCAGCCCTCCTGACCCCTGCCCGCCCCCTGCTGCAGTCGGTGTCAGTTTCCTGCGCCTGCGAGCGAGGCAGCAGCAGCCAGCCTGGCCCAGGCCCTGCTGAGTCGATGCAAAGTTAACATGTAAAAAAAAAAAACACGGCCCGGGCCCGGCAGCTTGGGCCACGGGCGGCCCGTGCGCGTGCCGGCCCCAGCCCAGTGAGTCCCCGTGTGGTGGTGTGGCGCACACTGTCTACTGCTGGCACACTCTCACGCAAGCAGCGCAGCGCCATGCCACTGTCTGCCGCTGTGCAGTGCCTGGCAGTGCAACAAACAGTAAATTAAAAAAAAAAACAGTAAATTAAAAAAAAAAAACGGCCCAGGGGGTGGCTTCACGAAAAACCGGCCCCCAGGTTCTCAAAGTACACCGGCCAGAGGCCGATCGGCCGATGCGGCCAGTCCAACCCTGCTCCCGATGTCCTCCTGGGTGTGCTTGAGGAGTTTGAATATTAACTGTGTTGAAGCAGTACAAGGTGAGTGTTTCCCTATCTGTGAGGGCCCAGTGTGTGGCCCTTGCTCAGGGGATCACTGCATGCCTTGCGTGGTCTCCAGCCCCTGCAACTGTACATTTGCTTGGAGCAGTTTGAGGTCCATGTAGGCAGCAATGTGTGGCAGTATGGCTCGGTTGGGAAGTGTTTTTTTTTCTGTGTACATTGGGTGCATTTGTGTGGATTGGGTGTACCTATGGCCTGTATTCATTTGCCGGCTGCTTGGAGGTGTAGGTATCTCTGCCTGGGATTTGCTGGTATTACTAACAGAAATTGCCAGTATTACTGGTAAATCCAGACACGTAACATGCCAGTAATAATGTTGTGCCAGTAATAGCAGTGCCGTAGTCTGCAACATTCGGTTAACCGTTGCCAGTATAACTGTTGATGGTAATTCTGAAAGGTCCATTATCCGGCGCCAGTTTTACCGGCAACAGTGTTTCCGCCAACTTGTACTTGGTCGAAACAGTACAAGTGCTGGTAAACGGAATTACCTGCACCTTTATCATTTTTACCGGCAATATCGCAATGAGCCCCATTGTCTCTGACAAGAACAATATCACTGAATAAGTGCAAAAACAAATGATGAAAAGGAACATTGTGCCATGGGGCATTTGTACCTTACCACTGTGTGAACCTTAATTCATCCCAGGTAATAAAGTAGCATCATTCCAAAACAAAAAAGCAGGGGCAGCAAAGCACTTAGCTGAACACATTCACAGTGACAGCACAGCACTTCCAACAACAAAAGACTGTATCCAAATAAAGTTTTAGAACAAGACACAATATTTTGAAGTTTTCTATGATGCCAGCATGCATTTCTTTTTATTTGATCAGCAATGTCTATGTGAAATGGCCTCTTCAAAGGTTGTCCAGGAGTGCTGGGTTGAGTACAGCTATCAATGCTTGCCTCTTTAATAATTAGGGCCAATTGGCATTTCCGTCCCTTCCAGACAGACATTTCCTAAAAAAAGGGTGGGAATCAACACCTTGCAAAAGGCAAGAAGCCATAGGTTGACAGTGTTTGGTGCTTTGCAGTAGGTCAACACATGCTTCTATTTCAGTGGGGATGGGGGTGAACTTTGTATTAGAATATGGTTAAAGAAAGGCAACAGAGCAGGTGATCTGAGGCAAGACAGACAGAGCCCATTACACCAGACATGGGGCCTAGGCTGGCCACATTAAAAATAAGCAGAGGGGTGGCATCATGGGCTGAGGTTCCAGAGTTAATTGTAGGCCATATTACAGGTGCCACTTTTGTTCTTCCCTTTCAGTGCCTCTCTGTTAGAAATCCCTCATTTCATATATTTCTTTCATTTTGTATTTGGCCAATATTTCTGCTAACAATAGCACACATTTCAGTCTATAAGTACCTAGGCCTTTTATGTTGGGCAATCAACCTGGGGCTTGGATGTAGTGAGCTGCTGCTAATCCTACCACACAAGCTGTACATCAATCTGGCCCTACGTTTATCTGTCAAAAGCATTAGGGGACACATAGGCCTTAAACTAACATGAAAGAAATTTAAAAATTAAAAAAGTTATGTGGATTTCTATAGATGGAAATAAAATGCGCCCTTCAACCTAGATTTGCTCTTCAAAATGTAGGGTACATTTTAGTCAGTATTGTGTTTTTATTGTAGTAATTTAAAGGTGCACTACTGTTGAAGAAGGAAAAACAAAATGGATGGTCATTTGAGTGTCCGAATTTTGGAACATTGATCCTTGGATAGCTACCTCGAGACCTCCAGCAGCGCAGATCCCCTTGGCTACCAACGCTGTGAGGCTAATTACATCCTAAAAATAAAATATAAAATAAAAAGAAGATTGCTGATTCTCCAGCGCTCCAACAGCCCAGCAGTAGCCTGTTCCAACACTGCTCTTCTGTGACACCCCTTGCAGCAGTAGCCTGTTCCAACACTGCTCTTCTGTGACACCCCTTGCAGGTCTTGTTGTCGCTTCTATTTCTAGTCTAGCATACCTTTGTTCAAAATGAATTTTTTTTACTGATAATATTTGTATTATTATTTCAATTTTAAACTTTAGACTGTTGTAGGCCATCTCAGGACACCACAGTTAATCTATCCAATCATGGGAAATTCCTTTAGCTAGCAAAGATGTGAACCTGCTTTCCTGCCTGCCTGCAGTCTTTCTACAGTGGTTGTGGACAAAACCCTCAGTACTCACGCAGAGCGGCACGCAGAGTTGGCTTGCTGAGGTGCGAGCAGTCAACTGCAGTCCCTCCCTGCTTTCCTGCCTGCCTGCAGTCATTCTACAGTGGTTGTGGACAAAACCCTCAGTACTCACGCGGAGCTGCACGCGGAGTTGGCTCGCTGAGGTGCGAGCATTCAACTGCAGTCTACTGAGGCTAGGAGGTAAGGAGGTATGGACCTACAAACGGACTCCTTTCTCCCTAGACCTGAAGTCTGTAATATGGAAAATTCTGAATTTCCTGCTCCCCACCTTCAAGTGAAAAGTCCATCTGGTAGGGTACTAGGAGCAAATACCTCTGCTTAGATAAGCAGAAAGACACTCGCAAAGTTTGCACGGCAAGAAAAAACCGTGGAAATAACGCCAGTCCCGGTACTATTCCACAGAAAAAAGTAATAACTTCGCCCTCCTTGGCGTCCCCTACTCAAACGGCTACTTGTCTCCTTGAGGGAGTGAGCACCAAGTTCGAGAGTGCCCCGAACGTACTGAGCGGCACCTCCTCCGGTGCTCTGGAAGGCGATTTGGGTGAAAACACGGAGTACGATTCAACGAACATTTCTTCTTCGTCTCCCCACTTTGACCCCTCCCCCCCTCATTCACACAGGTTCCCCCCCTTGCCATCTCTGAACCGACCTGGGGGAGGACCTGCCCTGGTCTCACGGGTGGAGGGTCATCGTTCTGCAATGGATTTGTCGCCGGAGGTGTGGAGCCCGCTTCCTCCTTCGACCTCCCTGCTGTCGGCGGCACGCGCCCCGCAGGCCGCCGCTGTGGCGAGTGAGGTTGATCCTAGCGGAGTCGAAGGACCCCGCAAGGCTGATCTCGGCTTGCGGAACACCGCACCGACAGCTGGAATCATCCGTGGCTCCTCCTCTCTCCACTCTCCGTCGAAGGGTGCCAGAGACGGAGCCCTATCGGCAGGAGTGGTGGGGTCTGACGGGCCCCCACACCCCATCATAGAGGACCCGAACCAGCAGAGTGTCCAAGTTTCCACACAAGTGGAAATTCACGCCTCTCACTCGCTGCCAGTGTCAATGACCCGCGGTGAGGAAGCAGAGCTCCTCTCTGCCGCCACCTCGTGGCCTAGCCAAGCAGTGAGAAAATTAGCTGACTCTACTGCTGTTGTCGCAAGTCCTGGTGAAAATGAGTCTATGGATGTAGCCCAGGACCGAGCGACTGCAGCAAATCCATCAAATGTCTTGGCCAGTGATGTCATTGCCCAGAAGAGAGACATAGCAATGGCCCTATTGAAAAATGAGCATTAACAAGGAAGATCGTAAAGGAGCAGGGGGAGCCTTTGGATCATGGTATTCAACAACATAAAAAGGCTGCCTACCAGAAACTAAAAAAAGGTGATCCAGTAAAATCAACCTTTCAGAATCTCCCGACATCACATACTTTTAAAGAGTTTTTTTTCAAGCAATCAAAGAGGATACCAGAAACGGATACAGAACTTTCAGATGCAGAAATGCTTGATGTAGCTTTGGAAGTTCCCTTAGATCCAACACAAAAGAGAACAACAGCGGCCATGGACTGTGGCCATAGTGTGGCAGAGGCCCCTGGCTGTCAGGAAAATGTTCCACGTTCTAGCAGCCGGGGAGACATGGGTACTCAATGTAACGTGGCCAATTCTTACCGAAATGAAGCACGTACATCTGCAATAAATCTGCTTGACGAAGATGTACCAGCGCATTGTTCCGAGAAAGGCGGATTGGGGAACAATTTATTAATGCCATCAACTTCTACTCCTCCAACTGTCGGAATGGACCAAAGAAGGACATCTTCGTCTATACTGGTCCATTCGGACCAAAGGAACAAGTCCCTCCTCAAAGTGGCTCAACCGGTGCTGGCATCATTTGGTCAAAAGACAATTTTTCCTGACTTTCCATCTGGGAGACCGTCATCATATAATGATCCCCCAAAAGACACCTCAACACTGGTGAGAAATAGAAGGCCAAGTGACATGATTGAAAATTTACCTAAAGATACGCCATAAAAAAAAACGGACCTGGTAACAATTATGTCTGCCATAACAGTGGGTCTCGCACCATTTGTAAAATTGTATGAGTCAATTAACGACTCAATGAAAGATTCATTAACGCTTGCATCGGCATTAAATACCAAAGTAACCTTCTTGGAAGGTTTCATCACTGCTCTAAATCAACAAAACGCTGAGAAAGAAAGACAATGGGAATCAAAATGGGCTTGAAACTTTAATTAGCACAAAAAGCAACGCAAGTAGTTTGGGAGAAACCAAATTAAATCTTCAGTCAGAACGTCTCCCTTTGTCGAATGTAAAGGCCTCTCAAACTAAAGGAGAAAACGCAAACCAAACTTCGAAAAATCAGCGATCAAACTGCACACCACGAAATGAGAAAAAAAGCAAAGAACCTCTAAAAGTGCCAACAATTTTCAATATTCCTAAATCAACCGTTTCAACGCAAGAAAGAAAACCCAACTACTTGTGTGGCGCCGCAAGCTCCACCATGCCACAGTCCAGTAATCGAACAAACAATAATCGGACTTGACAATTCTCTGCCTAATGAGGCAGAGTCCCTGGGAAATTCGTCACTTTTAGATCTTACTGTTCATCCGAACGAAGAGGAAACTAACATCCCCTGTGGCCACAACAAGCAAAACCTAGAGTCTAATTCAAACGACGCAGATAAATCTTTGATTCTGAATACAACCAAGATCTCAGAAACAAACAGAACAAAAGACAACACCAGTGATGGTGTGAAAAAATCCGCAGCTGACTCACCTTCAAAAGAATGAAACTCTTCATCGGAGCAACAGGAAAATGTCCCCCAAACGACGAAAAGCGAGAATCGTGGCACCAGGGACTGTATGGGAAGAACGCCACGATTGGACTCTAAGGCAACTTCAAATCGAGTCCATATGATGCAACAACTCGAGGCCGGGAAAAACTTCCTAGTCTTGAACAGAAAGACGTTTTTGAAAATTCTGACCAAAATACCAGCATCGAAATACTTAAATATGGTGGACTTTACATTGGTTGAAACATATCATAGAGATGGGAAGGCTAAAACTTATATTCATGTTAAAAACGCAGTGGATCTAGACTTCAAAGAAGATGTGACTGTGGCCCTGAACCAAATGGGTTTCTCGCTAGCAGAAATTCCTGTATCTGAACTAGCAGCAAAGATCATTCCTCCCCCAAATAGCTCTGTGGAACAGCATTCGGAACATCAGCCTAAAACTACAGATCATTTCATAGGGAAAAGGAGAGAGGCCTACAGGGAGGATGTTGAACACAGTCGTGGGAGATTTAGATTGAAACTCCACTCGTCTAATACTAACACAAACTACTGAAAAGTTCAATACGAAGACAAGTGGAGACCAAATCCCAGATGGGAAAAAAATCGCAGACGTCCGGATCCAACTGACGAAAGCGCTGAGTGGGCTCATAATAAAAAACGAGAACCATCGGGGCCTTGGAGGTGGCTGAAAAAGGGGTTAAATCCAAACCCTCAAAATTAACAACGAAAAGATTCAGCGACGCCTACTGCAGCTTCACAACTTAAATGTCTTCCAAAGAAAAGGAGTACCATGTGTTCTTGGAATACGAGGGGACATGAACATTTGACACAGCCAGATGCTTTCAACTTGAGTCATTTTATATTATCTGTCTCCAGGAGACCTGGCTAATGGAAAAACCAGTTCTTGATGGATACGAAACGTACATCTCTCCAGCGGTGAAAGGCTTTTTTGGAAGACCATCATCAGGCCTTTTAACCGCTATTAAAATTGGATCGGGGATTTCCAATAAAAAGAAAGTGGCTGAAACATACGGTATGCTAGCTCTCCTAGCTGAGTGGCTACATACAAAAAATTCTTTGAGGGGCAAAGCGAAATCTAACCTCGCTATTATTAATGTTAATTGGAATCCGCAGAGAACAAGCAACTTGGAATTTTGCGATAACATTGCGGAAACCATAGACGAATTTTCTACTGAACTGGCAACAGATCACATCATAATTTGTGGCGACTTGAATGCTAGAGTCGATCAATCTTCTGCTACCTCCTATCTCTGCCCCTCAGCTGTGAGAGGCGCGCTGTGGTCCGGTTTTATGGACATTAGAAATTTCCACAATGTGGCATCAGCTCGAGGCCAACTCCCACGGATTCCAACTTGGGAACGAGCAGAAACATCAGCAACGCTGGACCACATTTTCACTTCATACTCCCTTCTTCCTTTTGTTGACTTCTTCGAGGTCTACAGAACTAAATCTAGTGACCACAATCAAGAAAGCACTCCCAAGCAAGTCTACACATTCGAGGTGGAGGAAGTCGTCGCGAATTCAACTCACAGCGACCAATATCAAGGAAATTACCAAGAAATTCAATGAAGTCAGCAAAAGTACTATGAACTTAACAAATAGGCCAAACTACCTTCCCTTTTTTCTGCCACACAGGAAAGAAAAAGGAAACCGTACCCGATCTAAAGGAAAAGGTGTTCATGATTATGACATCGAACTGGTTACGAAACAAAGACAAATGCGCAAACTGAATCGCTTAGCCAGAGTCTCCAATAATAATAACGAGCAAAAAGATATCGCCAAAGCGGCAACTAGATCATATAGATCATGGCTGAGACATCATAAAGCAACAATGTATCAAAATGACGCGGAGCAAATGCTGAAGATCTTAACGTCAAAAAATCCAAGAGAATTCTGGGCTCTGATCAAAGATAAAAACTGTGAGACAAATAACCAACTGTCCAACGTTGTATCAGAACAGACCTGGATAACCTTTTTCTCATCTCAATTCGCTCCTTTACCGCAAACTTCTAGAAATTACACATGTGGTACAACATCGTTGTGGGAAGATCTGGCTGATCGAGATGAGATCCTGGTGACAATTCTGAAACTAAAAACGTCTAGGGCCCCGGGACCAGATGATTTAACCAACGTAGACTTAAAACAACATCCTGAGGAATGGGCCGCCCTAATAACAAAAATCTTCAAACAATGTAAGATCACTAAGCAAATTCCTAAAACATGGACAGATGCGGTAATATTACCAATCTTCAAAAAGGGTAATAGAGACAACCCAGCAAATTACCGCCCAATCGCCCTTCTTGACACCATGGGCAAGATCTTTGCTACCCTTTTGCTAACCAGATTTCAGAAATGGGCGAGATCTGCGCCTTGCTTGGACCAATTTCAAACGGGCTTTGCTAAGAATGCAAGCACCAGCATTAACATCTTGATTCTGAACATCATAAAAGAAAACGTTAAAAATGGTGCACCAGCAGTTTACATAGCGTTCATAGACTTGACACAAGCTTTCGATAAGATCAGCCGCCAAAAGCTGTGGGCGAAATTAACCAACTGGAACTGCCCTGCGGAAATTTTAGGACCTGCGATCACATTGCATACGAATACCAAACTTAGAGTTTGTTTAAACCAGCAAGGGGTGCTATCGGATCAATTTCCCTCAGAGCGCGAAGTTAAGCAGGGATGCCCGCTTGCACCGGCCTTGTTCATTGCCTTTATGGGCGATTTCCAGTATACACAACCAGCGGTTAGAGCCTTTCCGCCCAAAGTGGGAAATACCGCAATGTCTAGATTACTATACGCGGACGACTTGATCCTCATGGATCAAACTCAAATTGGCCTCCAGCACCAACTAACCAACTTGGCAAAGTATATCAATGAAAACGATCTGGAGATAAACATTGCTAAATCAAAAGTTTTGACGATGGGGAAAAGTCGACCAATAACCACAAATCAAGGCCACTGGTATGCGAACAACATAAAAGTAGAAACCGTTTCTACTATGAAATATTTGGGAATTATGATAGACTCAAAAAGATTGGAAAGCGCGACTCATTTAGCTTTGTGGACAAAAATCAAAATCTTGACAACCCAAACTAAACTAGTAGACAGGAAATATGGAAAATTCTCCCTCCTCCCGGCTATCCAATTTTACAAACAAAAGGTAGTACCACTGATAATCTATGGCATGGACGCTGCCCTTAATATTGACACCACCATATGGGCGAAGCTGGAAGGTTACCTGTGGAAAGCCGTGTTAGGTCTGCCTAAAACTTCATCTATATCAGCTGTCAGGCGGGAATTGGGTTTACTATCACTGAAAGAATCAGTCGACCAAAGTCAGATGAGACTTTTTCGGAAAATTATCCTTCCTGATACTCTGCCGATTTATAAGCTGGTCCAGATAGAACTTAATCAAGGGCGCTGCAAGGCTTTAAACAACTGGAAACAAAAACTCACAAAAAAGTTATCAGATTTGGCCTGCTCACCAGAGGACCTCATCCTGAATCCCAACAGAATTAAGACAAAAATAGCACAAGAAGATTGGATTCAAACCGGCGAGAAAGCAATAGGAAATAAGCTACTCGCTCATTTACCAGCAATAACTAACAAACTTAATCAACCTATGAATTACTGCATAAAATTTCCCAATAAAAAAATGCAGAAAACTTTTATGAAAATAAGATTTAACCAATTGCCAACGCAGGAAACTTTAGCCATCCGCATGAAAACTGAAGCACGATCTTGTAGATTCTGTTCGGACTTAGAAACGGTGGAAACTTTAAGACATTTACTTTTGAGTTGCTCCAGAACTGCGTCTTTGCGGGAGGCCTACCTGTTTCCCCTGATGTATGATGTATCCCTCCGAGAGGAAGACACATGGTGGTGCCGCCTGATTGCAGGGGACAGAACCAAATGGTCAACTGCGGCAGTAAAGATTTTAGAAGCGGCATTGAGTTTAAACCAAAATCCGCAAATTAACCGAATGTGATTAAAACGAATTTTGATGTATCTGTTAATCCGGACATTACATGTTCTTCAAGCATTATGCTTTCTGGTTTTTCTCTATTTTTTCTTTTGCATCTTTTTCCTCATCTTTTTCGACCCTCCTTTTATATCGTGTTTTCTATGTGGAAAATTGTCTTGTAAAAATCAAATTGTTATTTGATTACAAACAAGTAAATTAAAAAAATAAAAAAAAGAAGCTGATTGCTTCTCAAAATAACATTACAAAGTAGATTGTAGCAAATTAGCCACAATGCTGTGTGCTCTCAGAAGGACTGCGCTCAAGGCCTAGTACTCCAAATGTTCCATATTATTCAAAAGAGAACTAAAGTACAATGTGGACCTCATTATGAGTTGGCCAGTCTGGAAATTAAGGGCTGGTTACAACGTATACTGGCACCTTTCCAGACCGGCCAACTCCAAGTCTGGCGGTAGGGGCTGTGATCAACCAGCAGGCCTGTCCTGCTGGTAGATCAAACCCTTAACGGCAACCCCATACGATGGAGTCCTATGGGTCTCCGTGGAATGGGGAGTTAAAGGTTTCTCTGCCACCCATAATATCCCGGTAATAATGGGATATTGGTCAGCGGAGGCAGTATGGACATTTCCTGGTATCCTGCTGAATTACCAGCGGCATACCGGATAACTCATAATGAGCCCCTATAGTGTCAGTATCAACCAATTGTATAATCATTGGTGAAGATCAACAGTAACAACAGAGAGAAACAGATCTTGTGGCCAATGCATTTCAAATAGCCTGCTATCCTTCGTCAGGGCGTGCCTAAACAAAACAAATTTAGGGCCTGATTCACAGAGGCGTTTTTATAATGGAAAAATCCCATTGGGAAACGCTCTTTGAATAAGGCCCTTAATGTCAAAGTTCAGAAGTAATCAAGTGGATCAATAAACACGCCCTAACAAACCTCCAATAGAAACCAAGGAAATGCAGTGCTAATGGATTATACAATCAGCACAGAAGTGCTAGATAAAGCAAACCATATACCTGTTTCCTAATTGCTAGAGCATCCACAGCTATAAGTCATGAGAATAATATTAGTGGCATCATATAAAATAACCCTAAAACCATCAGATAAATAAAAAACTAAATGAAAGTAAAAACTGGTATCAGACATTACGTAGGATACCAGTAGCGAAGAATGAGAAGCCTCTGTGGGGAGAAAATATGCAAAGCTAGTGATAAACGACAATAATGGTAAGATCCACTACAAAATGTGAAGCAGCGTGGAGTGTTTGTGGCAGTGGTGGTGCTTGCTTACACGTCATTGCTCTGCTTCCAAAAATAAAACATAAAATAAAATGAAGATGGGGGCATTGAAGAGTCACCATTCACCACTTCTGCTCACCCAGAAAACATATCTACAACCACCAAGCATACTCGAAATACAAACATTTGACCAGATTAATGAAGTATCCTTGGGTTTTCAAAAAGGGTTCTTCTGGAACAGGGAGTACAGAAGGCAACATTCTCATAACTTCTCCCACACCATGTTCTATGCAAACCGGACAAGTGTAGCAGTAGTTCTGAACAACTGTAGGACCATACAGTGGAAACCATTCGCTAATAATGATAGATTTCATTGCAATTGTGGGTCAGTTGGGTGAGAAAAGATCAAATTCATCTAAGTACAACCAGGTGACTATTTCGACTATGACACAGCATATGACAGTGCACCCTACAGTTCTTCTGGGTCCAGTCTTCCTTTCGTTGTGCGGGTGCTACATCATGCAAGACTGCAATGCTAGAGAGGATCTCATTCAGAAATGAAGCCACTGCAATATAGATGAGGACATTGTTAAGAATCAGGGGACCTTAAAGGGTGTTAATTCGTGCTGACATTTCAGAAAATGAATTACCTGATGCAACCACTGTATGAGGCATATCATGTGCCTTGCACTTAACTATGGTCAGTGCAAAAGGCAGTACCAAATCTTCCAGCAAAGTAGCAAACTAATAACCATTACATATAGGTGTGCAAGGTGATGTCAGGAACCAGGTTGATTCCACACTACACAGAATGCATGCTTAGGTAAGAGCAACCAGTTCGGCATTCTCTGCAAAGTAAACATTTCAACTGGTGTGCTTCTAAAATTTCAGACTGATTACAATCTGCATTACCCACATAAATGATTCCCTGAGAGTTTCTGAAATGCAGTCCATTTACAAACAGAACCATCTCAAGGTTGTGCAGTGGAACTTCTTTGAAACTCTGTGAGTAAAAGGATTTTCAGTAAATAACAGAGTCATGATGTTCCACATCAGAAGGACGGGGCTTAAAATTGAGTATTTTGTCACAGTTATATGAGCACCGTACAGCCAGGAGTTCGAAATGTGCCGTATGTTTCCTTTCAGAAATAGTGCTAAAACAGCATGAGGCAGCGTTACGAAACACGGTGACGAAGAACAAAGGTATCTGATTTTTGTACTAACAGAGCACTAGCAGGTACTCAAAGTAGGCAGGTACTCAAAGTAGACACAGCTATAGAGTCCAATGCTGCACTAAAATATACAAGAAGGCGTTACTTTCACAATGGATTTGAGTCAGGGATCCAGGAGCAAACCCATCACGTTCATCACGATATTGGGTAATAGAGGTTTGATAATTTGGCAACCATAGGCCTCGAGCTTTTGACAATTCTTGCTTGATCTTAATAAATGAAAAAGATTTCCCCCTCAAAAATGAGGACTGGGGAACTGCTACTCCGATGCGCAACCACACAAAATATTGCTCAAATATTCAACCCAAGAACATCATTGCTGCAGGGGTTTGCCAATGTTGACCCAGAGTCCCTGATGAGCCTAACAAGTGTTAAATCAACAGACAAGGTATTGGTTCAACCACTGCGCATAGACCATTGGTCAATCCTCTCCTTCTATGCATATTAATCATCAATTGAAAATAAATTTGAACGTGAAGCATCTGTTGAAAACTCTCATTTGTAAAAAATTGGAAAGAAAACTGATGCCTATTGATAACATTGTATATTAAGGAGAGGATTGATCAATGGTCTATGGGCAGTGGTTGAACCAATAGCTTGTCTGTTGATCTTAATAAATGCATCATCTGCCTCAGCGAACCCGGGAATAGATTCAGGGGTTGAACACTGCAGTAAAATGTATTGCTGTTGCAGGAATATATGATAAAATAGTTTCACAATTAGGGAGGACAGGAAAAGGTGACATAAGGTCTGCATTAACAGCACAAACCGATGTGTACCTTTGCGAGGCATTTTCTCAAGTAAAGAAGTTATTTTGGGAGAAACACGAGTAAGGACAATAATTCCTTGTGTAGTAAGGATTTAATATCAGATTGTATTTTCTCTTCTATTTATTATGAGATGGAATAAATGGTTTGGCTAGATTCCAAATAATATGCGTAGCTTCTACATTCAGCATGCACCCAGCCTCGTTTGCACGTGTTGTCCAAAACTGATGAGGAACTTGGTCTGAAAGTCCCTGTTGCAACAGTGAGCGTCATTCCACGGTTCGTCCATTCCTGTTCAAACAAACCAACATTTCTAATTCTCTGTGCAGCAGGACATCTAAAATGCCATTGGGAGAACAATACATAGTACAACATATTTTACACAGCAGAAACAATCTTAACAAATTCCCTGGCATAGATGGAAACTGTAGTGCTTAAAATGACAACTGTACATGCAAAGCGCTTTCGTAAAAAATGCAGGCTCCTGTGGCCCTATAATAGCTAGCTAGCAGAAAACAGCTTATATACATATCAATGAGGGTTCTGAAATAATTGCTCAGACAATAAGACATGTGTGTTTCAGTTAGCATTCATTCATTAAAAAATATAGCATAGCAAAGATGCTAAGCAGATTCAGAATGAAACATTCATGCATGCATACATATATATGTAGTTTAGCTGGGATGAGAGTATGCTAATTTCAGAAGTCCCAGTATGTATGAAGAATTAATTATTAACAAGCCCTTTGTAAGGAAGCTTCACTCCATTTTCTATTAGCAAGAAATACAACAGCTTGCTCAGAAGCTAATAGGACATCTCATGACAATACGGGCTTGGACGGGGAACGTCTTTATATGCCAGCAGGCACTAAATGACCAAAGTCTGTACATAAATGCACCTGAGGAATATGTGATAAATGTGTACAGACAACATCAACTGTCATTATTCAGATATTTCCGACACATGAAGTGGGAGGTACTCCAGACCTTGGTATTGGAAGCTGCGTTGATTTGTCCATTAGTAGATTACAGAATGGGACTTAGGTAAGAAAGGGGAATTCCAAAGTGTGAATACATATGCTTTCCACTCACAGGACTGATGCCATAAAGCAGAGACAGGGGTGGAAGCTTTAGGTTTTGCTGAATGTCATGACTGAAATGTATATGCTAATGTTGAACTGGGTGCTCACTGTGCTTTCCTTCACATAGTTGATGCTTATTCTGGTGCATTGAATTCTGCATCGTGGAATTGTTTTAGAATTTTTAGAACAATGTTGATGGCCTTTAAAAATGAAATGTGTTTCCTTAAAAGACAGTTTAGCAGGGAGCAATCAATAACCAGTAAATGGGCTGTCCCTGTTTAAGCTGATGGCGTTAAGGATGCCAAATGTTTTGTGTTAGAAGTATTGCATGACCTAATTAAAGGAGACATCTGTATTGTGGCTACTGTCAATCTTCTTATATTTGGAACTCAGGTTACCCATCGTTCTCGTGATGATTAGTGAGAATGTTTGAAGGTGATTCCACTGAAATTTGTAAATAATGTCCCAGTTTTGGTATAAAGTAAGTTGGTCTTTTTGTCTGTTGCAGTGATAAAGAATGCGTGCCAAGCGCATCGCAGCTGAAAGCTGCTTATCAGGCACATTGTATTGTTTATTGCATGCCTCGCTGCCACTCTCCTTTTTCTCTGTATATTAGGTCAGGTCAAACAGTAGACTGAGAAATAGCTGCACCCCGTGAGTATATTGGCAGGTTCTAAGAAAGGTTTTAAAATGCTGAAATGCTAGAGAAACACATCTCAGGATACACCGACTATTGAAGTGAAGGCATACATCGCTCTGGACAGACCAGGGGAAGACGTTTCTCGTTCTCCTGGCCCAGCAGTTAATGCTTCTCTAAAGTTTGTCAGAGAGAAATTGCTAGCCCCCACCACCTGAGTAACAGGTAACAGGTGGCAGAGTTTTCACCTTGCTAGGAGATTGGAAGTCACTTCCCATCAAAGGAGCATGCAGACATTCTGGACTTCTCATAGTTGAGCGCGGTGCTCCAAGTATCTCTGAGACATGACACTTCTTTTCCATTAAAGGTACATTTCAGAAAAGGAGCAGAAGCATCAAACAGAATCAGTGGTGCAACACTTTCTGGCCCCATGTCTGCCCTATTTCTTTCTTGGGCGAGTCAAGTAGTAGAGGAAATGTTAAAAAAAGGCAGAAACTGTGCTGGTTGAGCACTCTGTTGTGCAGTTTCATTTGGTTATTCAGTGCCCAAACTCCATGCAGAAGTTACACTGGTCATTTTACAAATTCACTATCTGCCTATTCCGGATTCCCCCATGTCCCAAGTTGATGGGGACTCCTTTTCCACTATTGCTTCATTTTCCCCGGTGGATGGGTCCTGCCCTGTGTCCTATCCTTCTATGTAAAGGATGTAGCCACTGTATTTGTGGTGCCATTAGTATCATCTCCATAGTCACTTTCTGTCTTTCAGCTTTCTCATGAAAATGCTTTGCAGCAAGCAAAACCTCTGTTGAATTCTTGCCTTCCCAACCAATGAACACTCCTGTAATTCCTTTTGTAATCCTGGGCTGCAGACCCATGACAAATGAGAGCCCGTCGTATGCTATGCGGTTACTGCCACATTGGGTATCCAAGAGTACTGATTAAAACACAGTTAAAGTCGTTCACGATAATCGACTGGATTCTCATCTTTAGTCTTCTTGCATGAATTCATGTTTTGTCCAGTACATCTTCTTGTGCAGCATTTCTGCAACTGAGCAGAGACGTGTGCAGCAAACTCTTTTAAAATACCTTCTGGGAGTTCTTGTAGTGGCCAATTACTTCTCTGTCATAACAAATGAAACGTGTCTGGATGAATATCAGCTTGTAACAACAACTGGTTACGATCAGCAGAGCTGGGATTATATACATCTAATATTACTTACAATTCCTCTTGTAACTTCACATAGACCTAAACAGTGTTAGAAAAAGCGATGCACAATATGAATAAATCAGTTGAGCTCTAGAGTGCAGGCACAGTCACTATTGTATTGCTTGACCCGGGAAACTGTTTTAAGGGATATTCTGTGTCACCAGCTTGTGGAGGTGTGTTAGGAAATTCTTTGACTATCAAAGAAGTGATTTTTGCACCAAAAATGTTAGAGATTGCCAATCTATTATGTTTCGAATCAATAGCTGAAAATGACTGAAGTAAAGCGTCAAAGTTACTGTATAGGGGTGGACTGGTTATATGCAGACGGTTTATGGAGAAAGGAATCTGGACTCTGGAATTTGACCTGCCAGCTTGTTAAAGACAGCAGAACCAGATATTGCTGCTTGAGGTTGATAGGGTGCCTGATTAGGTATAGGGTTAAATATAGTCACATTATGCAAATCAAGGACATCTTCTAGAGGTTCTTTTGGTTGGAGTGCATCTTGAATTGATGGATAACGTCTGACTTATCCTTTTCTGTTCTTAGGTCTGGCCACATTTGCACATTCTGTTTGCTCTTTGGGTTTCCCTCTGGCTCCTTCCAGGGCTCAGAGCGTCCTTTGGTAGACTCACAGTACCAGTCAAAGAGCACATCCCAGAGTCTTTGACAGACTTTTAATCCAAGGGACTCTGTAGCTCCTCTTCTGCCCACAATGTAGCGCTTTGACACCACTATACCGGAAAGTGGCTTAGTTGCCATGCCCCAACCTATTGTGTCGAGACACAATCTATAATTCAGATAGCAGTCTAGAGATGTGGTAGCAAAGGTGACGAGGGTTACACATATACATATAAGGGCAAACAAATAGATGAGCCTGATCATATCCCATTGCTAGGAAAGGAAGAACAGAAATATTGTATATAAAAAGTTGACTAGACAAGTGTCTCTGTCAATAGCGCCCCCTTCACAAAATGGTATTAACACTAGAACAAACTTTGCCTTGTTGAAAATAAGCATATGAAAGTATATGTTTTTGCACTAGGAAATTTCTTACCCTAGTGCTAATACCGTGCACCTTTGCACTTGCACAAGTGCAACGTTTCTGTAATCTGTCCCCAGGGAGCATTCAACCTCCAAGCCATTAATGGAAGTTCCTGGCTGAAGGGCTTCATATCATAGCCTGGACATTGAAGTGGAGACAGAGGACAGGGTATATTTCAGTGTTCTGTACTTCCCTTTTCTGTAACAGGAGGAATCAGATTATTATTGCCCATGATAGAGCACTTAGAATAATGCTAGCGTCAAACGTATGGGTGTTTTTGATCGCCTTCAAGAGAATTGCAAACTGAACGAACACAAATAGCAACTTCTGTGGAGATTCCAATACCAAAATACAAAGTCCCCAGGCTTTGAAGTCCAAATATAGAAGCAGTATCCATGAAGCTGGGTTTCATCTGCTGAGCCAAATAGACCCAACCAAGATTGGTCAGACTTGGTCATGGTCTGCAGAACTGTAGAGCTGGTTTGATTAAATCAGACCAGTGACAGAAAACCGAGCTCACCAGATCTGCCTGTGTGTATTTCTTTGCTAGAACATGAGCTGCCTTCACTTCCAATAGGTTTTTTTCTGCCCATAAACTGATCTCTAAAATAGGAATATCAGAACCTGAGAATGTGTTCTACCATCTCTACTGATATATGATGTGTGATTTGATTGCCCGTCCTGACCAAGAAACTCTGTACAGTAATCCAATCCTGAAACCCCATCAAGGGATTCCAAACAACCAACCAAGAATTCCCTTTGGTTGTAAGCCCCTTGAGTTCCAGAGTAGATAACGAATCCTGGAGTTACTTGTCCCATGAGTGGTACCCCAATCCAGCTGGCGTTCATCATTTGTCGTAATAACTAGATTCTGTTTCTGGGAATTATACACGTCCTGTGGTTCTAGCCACCACTAGAGGGCTCTTTTTATTGTCTCTGTGACGTGAATCAAAGCCTAATATTTCTGCCTTTCTGGCCACCAATATCCTAGAAGGTGATGAACAGAGGTTTGAGATGTAGATGAAACCAGGTTACCACGACTGTGCCATCCACCAAGTCCCCCTGAGCTACCACCCATTGTTGGGCAGAAATCGTTGATGTTTGAAGCAATTAATTGACATAGAGCAGGAGCCTCATTTACTTATTATTTATTTATTTATTTTTGCATTTATAGCAGCACACAAAGGCCTCAGGCATCTAGTCTATGCTCTAGTTAAAGTAAATATGAAGTGACATTATACAAAGTGCAAGTCCACACATAAAGATTACAAGCGGTGGATATTGAGAAAGCAAAATCTGGCAGAGCCGCACCTAATGGCACAGGGGTTACTGCAGAAGTACAGGTACACATGGTATACAAAAAATGTGAGAGAGCACATTCTGGAAGAAGCCATGCCTCATGGTACAGTGGCTGCTCAGGTGTACAGATATGCATAATTTACAAACATAGTGGTAGGTGCATAATATGTTAAAGCCACGCCTCATGGTACAGGGGGCTACTTTAGGTGTACAATAGGCAAAGTAGGTTGGTTACAGGCATGATACAGAATAGGTTCAGTGCAAGGCTGATGGCTCATAGCGAGTGAGATAAGGACATAAAGCAGTATACAGGCAACATGAGGCTGAAAGGTCATAGGGGGTGGCATACAGTTAGGAACCACATGCAGCGCGATGCTGAGCAGTCAAGTTGCGTAATATGGAGACACAATACAGTACAGGTGGGGCTGCAGCACGGGGCTGAGCAGGCAGGCTAAGTAGTTTTGAAACATAATGCAGTACAAGTGAGGCGGTAGCGGGAGGCTGAATAAACAGGTTAAGATGTTTGGAGACATAATACAGTTCAGGTGAGGCTTCAGCACGGGGCTGAGCAGGCAGGCTAAGTAGTTTGGAGACATGGTACAGTACAGGTGAGGTTGAGCATGGGGCTCAGCAGTCATAGTTTGGTGAGTTATAAATTAAATGTAGATCTGACAGAGTGCGGGTCTGAAGTACATGAACTGGCAAGATACATAAGTGTGGCAGGTTGGATACCAGTAGTGTCTAAGCAACACGAGGTTGCACAAAATTAATGGGACGAGTGAAGTGTTAGTCATGTTGTTTGGTAGATGAACTGTATCCTATAAAGGAAATAGGTGGCTCTTAGTAGTGTTGATAAGAAACCCAAATCCTGCAAGGTTTGGCAGCTTTTGAGGCAATCCGACATTGCCTAACGGAATGAGGAAGTCCAAACCAGCCGATCATCACCATAAGGAAAAACCTGAATGTTCTCTTGATGTAAGCAGCAACCACTTACACCAGAGACTTCAGTGAGCAGTCCAAACGGCAACTACTTACACCAGAGACTTCAGTGAGCAGTCCAAACGAGACTTCCTGCAACTGGTAATACCAATAAACGATCTGATGAGAGAATTATCAAGATCTTTAGACAGGAATCTATATATTTGTTATATAGATTTAGCGGCAGCTTTCGACTGGGTTTTACGAATATTACTGTCGGATAAACTCATTAGCTGGGACATCGATCCCTCATTATAGCATTTTATAAAATCTATGTACACCAACACCTCAGTACATGTTAGACTTGACGAGGAGGGTAATGTTATAAGAACCATCCCCACTAACTGAAGGCTTAAGCAGGGGTGCATTTCAGCACCCCTGCTATTTAATCTTTATGTCGATGAGATGGAGATAAACTTGCGAGATCATGTGGTAACTTTCTACCAGTTAAAGGAGAGGAGCGGGTCCTGTGGTTGGCTTATGAGACGACACAGTACTCTTAGACTAGACCCCATGCACCTGCTGCGTTCTCTGGAGGCCCTTTATGGTTATGGCACCAATCATTTCATTTATTTATTTAATGGGATGCAAATGAACCTAAAACAGACAAAAGTAATGATTGTAGCAGGAAAGCAGATGAACACGAAGAAAGATTTCAATTGGGAATAGTGGAAGGAGACCTTAGAGGTGGTGAATTCTTACATCTATCTTGGTATTCCTATACTACCTCATCCAATCCCCTCCACCTGTGACGCCTATACTGTTGATAAGGTCTCTAGAAAGTGGGTGGTTAAGAATGTAATCACTCGGAAGGGTGGAGGCAACATTAGAGGATACTTGGAAATATACAGATTAAGTTTAACTCCAGGAATACTCTATGGATTGGAACAACTCCCTTTGGGCATGGTTAAATGGTTAGATCGTGTGGAGGGAAGCCTTTTAGATCTATTCTGGCTGCCCCAAAGACTGTACCTGAGTAGGCACTCAGGTGCGAGCTGTGTTCCATTTCCCTCACAGCCCAGTGTTTAATCTCATGCTGTAAATTCTATGTAAAGCTGCTGCGGAAAGACGTTGAGGCTAACTCTTTATTAAGGTTGATTGCAAATGGAGTCAATTATAATTGTGAGAATCTACTCTTTTTGTCCACCAATCTGCACCTTTGCTTAAGCTCAAAACCAAGACATGGGATCGGGAGATTGATACCTTGAAATAAAGTATGAAGAAAAGGTATATGGAATATTCTAGGCAAGGTTTTTGCCCCGATCAACCTTGCACTTATTTGAGTAAGCTTTGCGCTGAGCCCTTGAGGAGGTTTATTTTATATTTGCACTTAGGAATTTGACCTACTTTTGAATATATGGGTGCGTGGCAGAATATTCAGCGTGAAGCAAGACTCTGCTGCCTTTGTGGTACTATGATCGAAAATAGTAGGCATTTATTATTTGAATGCCCAGTATTGGCAGAGTCTGATCCCAAGGGTCATGACAAATTGGCGGAAGACTTTGAAAGGTTGTATTATGATCAGTTCAGGAGGGCAGTTTTTTCTGCTGAATCTTTGGTCCTTATGGCAACTGCATTTCATGCTGGAAAACGGCACTATATAAAATCCATGCTGCGTAGACTAATGATTGTGTGTTGTTATTGTGCAATAGATGGTTGAGTGTTGATAGATATTAAACCATTTTTAGTGTATAATGGATTTTTATTCTCAACATTTTGTTTTGTATATTGTATGTTGTTTTATGAGAAGTGGTGATAATTGATATATGATGATGCAAATGGATTGTAATTTGTAATGTATTGTATTTATTTTGTATTTCTTTCATATAGTGCAAATGTTTATAATAACCCAAACACACTTATATAAAAAAAAAAAGCTAATACCAATCTTCTATCTCGAATCAGAGAAAACTATGATGATCCAGATGTACTAGGGAATGCTGGGATGCGTTCTGTGTCGCCACCGATCCTATGTAGCTGGATGTAATAACAGCCTCCACCATTTCAGTATTTTGAGATTTACGACTGATCAGAGTTCTCCAAATGGTTCTTTGATGTGGAAAACCTTTGCACCCTATCCTGTTCTTTCCTGTTATGATGGAGCATGTACGATTGCTTTTTCTTTTAACCATTTTGCTATGCCCTCAAGAAGCACTGCTAGCACCCTGGGCTGCTGCAGACGGAATTCTTACTGGACCAGACTTTAATAGATTACGAAGACTCCAATATGATATCCGTTTTTTACAATAATGTGCATAGTGATCAAACACCAATGAATCCCATTCCTAAGAAAACAGAGTCTTTTGACACCTCTCTGGGATTGTGGATGAATGTCAGGCCTGGGACCATTCAGGGTGTGTGTGTATCTGAAGTGAAGGAGTCATTACCTCCACTTGTCGAAGTTACTCCATGACCTCTTGGTCGCCAATAAAAATATATTTTACCAGGTTTGCTTTCTGCGGGTCTTCTGCCCTCCTGAAAGGTGAAGGAACATGAATGGCCCAACTTTGGAAAATTCAGCATTCCATGCTTGAATAATTCCTTGACTGTGCCATCAAATTCTTGACATTACAATATGAGACCTGCAAAGGATAGTTTTATCAGATCAGATTGTTGGCCTCCTATTGCCTTTCAGTTTCATGCCTTAGCTTGTGACAGACTCTGGTAAAGCGGGAGAGACAGGTATTGCTTATAGGGGCAAAGGGTCTGTTTGAGGAATGCCAGTCCTAATTAATTACAGACTGGGACAAGGATTTATGGATATGGAGGTAATGGTGCAGTAACTGTACTTCAAGATCTGCTTGTTCACTAATACCCTTGCTCTCATGCTTACGTTTCTATAGCTTGTGCTGGACCTACACCATTAAATGAATTCCTACACAATCCATTAGGAGAATTCCAACTCCATGAAACAAGTTTGCATTCGACAGACAGCTCTTCACTCTCTTGTGATGTCTGTGAATCTTGCCTTATTTTATCTATGCTTTTTTGTAAAGTTCAGATTCAACCATGAAACAACCAACTAATATTTCAGTTAATCAACAAACTGTCTATGAAATGTGTTCACATTTCTTCTGGTGACACTTAAGTCTGGTGATCGTCCATGTAATCAGAACGACCATGAATTGCAACATGCTCTATGCCATTCATCAGATACCTAGCCACTCTTATTTTTCTCTTTGCACTCTGGTTCTTGTAGTACTGGATTTATAACGGGGAGTAATCAAACTACTTGGAGTGCAGAAATAAACTGCGGAAGTGAAGATCCCAAGTTTAGTAGTCATGATGAAAGTCTGCCTAAGTGTGCAACATTTTCATTCGGGGACAGTGAACTAAGCTAATCAAACTTCAGATGAATGTAACACTAGGAGTGTACAGAAGTTGTTGGGCAGCACTCCCAGGTATGCCAGAGCGATATTGGAAGTTCGCTCAACACCCTCCCCCAGAATACACAGAGGACTGAGTCAATGGCAAGTTCAAACTGCAGTTTATTACAACCAAATCCAAAAGGGATCCAAAAGAATTCCACTATGTGACACAGTAAATGGCGCGCAGACCACATTTGTCTATAAAACACATCACTGCTCCGTCATTAATTGGTCCTCTGTCCAAAAACCTATCGAGACATGGGATTGGCCATCAGGAGCACAATAACCTATATGGGTACCTATACATGTTCTTCTACTGTCTCTTCCATGTCAGGTGGATTGACTGTTCCATCCCCGCTTTACTAACTATAATATTGTAGCAGAGTTCTGGACTTACCATTGGTTCTTGCCCACTACTACCCACCCCTACGGTACTAAACTGTGATTGGCTAGAGCTGACGTCCCCAGGCCTGGGACCCGAAGCAGTTGCCATCTCACTGTGCACATTTTCAATGTGATGTGAAGGATTATGTGTCTGTATTGTAACTTGTGTGCAGCACCTTTGCCTTATGAGACTATTCTCCTGCTTGGCTCAGACCGGCTCTCCTTTCTCAACACCGATCATTGTCCATTGTCCACTTCAGCTGTATCACATGTTTGGAGACCATGAAATTGAGCTCTGCAGCTCTGAATCATGAGGATTTATTCCATTTTCCAGCAGCTGTTCCCTTTGGCGTTTTGGGTTTGGAATGTCTTCTGTATATCTTGACCTTGGCTGCAGGTCCTGTATCACACGTCATTCTCTCTGTCCAGCCTGAATCAGCTCAATTCATCCCTTGCTCAGTGGCCTGAGTGAGGGCTTCTGTAATTTTCCAAAATCTTATGATGTGGTTTCTACATTGTCGACTCTATACTACATTCTCCATAGGTTAGTCACACTTGGCTCTGTCAGGTCCCATAGATGCTCCTGCAGTTCCATAATGTTACTCACCTTTAAGCATCTGCAAGTTTTGCTCAGGATCTCTTGTGCCTTGCGGTTTCTGCATTGCTGCATTTGGCTAATGGCAAAAATAATGAAAGCAATGACAGTGTATATATGTATTTGTCCTCTAACTATAGAGTGGTATGCTCATGTTCTTCATGTATTCAAGTGTGTGTTTGTGTCCTGAAGTGTGGATTACAAGTTGTGCTTCATCTCTAATGCTGCTATGCTGTGGTGTCTCTAACAAAGTCAGCAACATGGCTCCTTGGTGCTTAGTCCAGGCTTTACATATAGGTGTCTCTGACCATGGACTGTGGTTGTTCATTCACACATGGGTAGATCTGCACTTTGCCAGGTCGGAGGACACCTCTCAATGTATTTATCAATCATTGGTCTGTTAAGAATTCGTCCAAAGTAGAATGGATGATTGCAGCATTTTCTAGCCTTTTGTCTCATTATGAATTTGGTGGGAAGGGTGGTGGTGGCCAGATCCCGGCTAACTCTTGAGTCCCCCCTCTGGTTGACCTGTCGACCACATCCTTATACAACAGTCCTTTTGCTCTTGGCTGCCATATCTTCATTATTCCTCTGAGGTGTGCTTAATAGTTTGTATGATCGTCGAAGGACCAGTTCATGAAACAGCACACTCCTTCAGGGTTGCACCACACCCACCTCCCTTCATAGTATTTTGCATCGAATGGGTTATCCATCTTCATTGCTCCAAGTGGAAACAATTCACATGTCGCAATCCTCTCTCTTATCTTGTTTCTTTCTGCCACAATCTCGTCCTTTGCTCCTCTATGTTCACATCCATCAGGACCTGCATTCAGATAGCCTCTTCTGCCATTTTCTTTCAACTTGCCATGAAGATTTTTATTATGCGCATATCAATATTGCTGCTAGCACTAATGCTCCCATAATCACCTTTAGTCTGTATGACAGCCATGATGGCAACCATGACCATATGTATGCTATCCAGCTCTGGTCCTTTGCAGTTCTTTTTGCCACTTCCTCCATTTTGGCATGCATCTGGGATAGTTAGAGTACCGCTTCTGACAACGTACCATTCTCTTCGTCATTGGCAGGTCTGAATGTGCTGCAGGAACTCCCAATGTTTGCGCAAACTCCTCCTTCCATTGCATCTATTCTTAAGTGCCACCAACCTTACTGCTCAGAGCTCTTCTTTTATTGCGTTGAACCCATTCACTGTAGAGTTTATATTCACCATCAACTCCCAAAGGGTAAGCTGCAGCCATTTCACATTTGTGTATTATTGTACAGATGGTATCAACGACGCAAAGAACATTTTTGTCCTGCTGAACAGTCTGTTTTCTGCTGGAACTTCATCTAGCGCTGTCTCTGATGCTTCTGCAAAGTAATTTCCTCCTCTCTTTACTCTGCTCAATCCAGCTGGCTTCTCTGTCTTGGCTGTTGGTATTCCTTCCACCATCCTCTTCTTACTTTTGTTATTGTCCATGTTTGGGAATTCACAGCAATTCACATCCTTGGGGGCACGACCAATGACGGCATATTGTTGCGTACCAAGAAGTATACCCCCCCCAGTCAGGTGGCAGATTCTCGTATGCCTTCGAACCAAACTCCCAGTAGTGGTCCATCGGTGCTGCTGTTCCTGCCTTCATAGCTGTGTGTTTTTCAATGCTTCTGCATCCAACATTCTCGCCAATTTCAACTTCTCCATTGCTCTGATAGCACAGTGCTGGTGTCTTCAGGGGTATTATTTGCATTTGTCCAGCTTCATTCTCCAGCCATGTTAGTAGCTTTGCCCTCAACTCCCATTCCTTTAGGTACATGTCATTTTCTTCTTGTACGTTGTTCACTGCTGATTGTGCTAGTGTCAGTGCCTTGCTCCCTACCACTCCAGCCTTCCATCCATCTTCTGTGTACACTTGGCCATACACCAGTATATGTGGTTTCTCCTAGCAACCCGGTTCTCCTCCTGTTTCCTTTAATCTTGTCCATGGGCATGGTGATTCCTTTAGTGTGATAGTCTTTGTTTCATCTTTGTCAGGTCCATCAGTGATGTATTGTATAGCTTCATCTAACTTCCAGTAATTGTTCATCATGTCTGATGTTGTTATTTAATTATCTTCATACAGGAATGTTGCTCTGGATATCCATCTCAATGTTGGAACCTTCCTCGAGTGGTCACCATTGATAGATACATTAAGCATTGTGCTCTTGCTGCTGGTATTTCAGCTGCTATGAATGTTCTGGAGGTGCTCATGCATAGGGGATTAATGGAAGACATAACAGGTCTCCCCAGTGGTTTTCTTACCTACTTTGGTCATGTGTTTGTACCACTTGTTACTGGAAACTCGAGCAGTGTCAGTGATATAATGTCTCCCCCTTTCATGGCTGTGTCAACACTGCACTTAACTTTCCTTACCGTTACTGCAGTGTTCTCCTGTCCACCTGACATGGTCTTTCCACCTGCTTGGGTTGGGGGAATGTTAGTGGAGGGAACAGCGGTAGCGATAGTAACGCAGGAAATCTTCCAAAATACAAACACAATAACACTGCTAGGAATAAGTAAGACCAACTGAACCATTACATTTTTTAATATGTCGTTCATTTGTACCTATGCTGCCGATCCTCCTGCAGCCTGCAGATATAGTTGCCTGCCTGAAATGCACAAATAAATGTGTTATTGTTTTAGTATTGTAAGTAACTCCTAAGCCCAGGGGACCAAATAATCACTTATGGCAAATGCAAATACTTTTCTTAGGTTTGGGTCTCTCAGTGTGGCAAGGATAGGGGGATTGCCATGCACAAGCTGTGGGTATGTTTGGGCCAAATATTCTATAAAGGCTAGGCAGTATACTCCGGGGGATTGTGCTCAAAATCTACTCGGTCTTCTCAAAGTATGGACAAAGTGATTTGAGAAAGTATCTGGGTAATTGGCCACAGACAACATAAACGATCTTCAACAATTACATAGGCTTTCACATTGATTTTGTGCGAAAAGTAAAATAACAGACAGTGTTAATTTATTCTATGTCTATAAGAAGTCTGGTCTCTATCTGTGCTGCCCGTGAAAGAGTAAGCATTGGGTGTCCTCAACTCTTTCGTGTTCATTCAAAGTTCACTTGTATTACTTCCAGTTGCTGAACGTTGGCCTTGTTGATCACGTTGACAGGTGAGGGCACTGCTTTGTAGGGGTTGAGGACTGCAAGGTGGTTCGAGACCAACTTCCCCTCTAGTTTGACAGCATGGTCTGCCACTTGTTTGACAATATGGGGTCCTGTAAATCATGCCACATTCCAGCACCTCAGGAAGTTTCTCAAAAGTAAATTATCCCCTACATTAATTGGGTTTTTAAATCCAGAGTCAAGTGGTGTGCTGTTGCAGTTCTTCTCTCTGCCATCTTGACATTTGATAGCAATACCTTATACCCTGATTCTCTTTGTGTTGTCATTGTGATCTTTGGGTTCTGCAGTATCTAAAGAGGGTGTGCTCGACATAAACAGTGGTAGTGCACCCCATGGTTATTGCTGCTCACTTCTCCACTGCAAATGCGGCAGCTGCCAAAGCTTGTTCACACTGAGATTGTCCTCTCATTACAAGGTCAAGCTTCCCACTGTAGTAAGCTATTGACTTGTGTCCCATGCTTGTCTTCTGTGTCAATAATGTCTTCATCACTACACAGTTGGTGTGTGAGAACAGGAGTAACACATCCTTTTTGTAGTCTGGGCTCCCTTGCACTGGTGCTGTGCATATTTCCTCTTTCAGCATGTAAAATGCATCAGTCATTTCTGTAGTCCATGTCAGTGTTTTGTTCCCTTTCTGTGCCTCCTTCAGAGTGCTCAACAGAGGCCTTGTGTGTGTACTGTAGGTAAATACCCATACTCTGCAAAAGTTTAACAGCCCTACGAACTGTTGCATTTCTCTCACTGTCGTGTGCTTGGCTGTCTTGTGTATTGTCTCTGCCCTTTCTGGGCTATTCTGTCAGCCATTTTGTGAGATTGTCTGTCCATTATAAAGTACTTCCTTCCGGCAGTACTGTAACTTGTACGTGTCCACCTTGTATCCCTTGTCAGCTCACACTGTCAACATGTGCACTGAATCATGCCTACACTGATCTTCTGTCTTGCTGCAGATCAAAATGTCATCCACAAACTGTAACACTGTGCTCTCCATCTGTATGTTGCACAAGTCCATCTGTATCACTCTGTTAAAGATAAAAGATGACTTGCAGTACCCCTGAGAGAGCTGTGTATGTTTCTACTTCAGGTTTATATACATAAAGCTGGTCAAGTCTTGTGAGTCTGGGTGTAGTGGTACTGAGAGGAACGCATTCTTCTGATGGAATACTGCACAAAAATGTTGCTGGGTTTGCAACTGACGGATATTCTGCTTCTCCAATGTGGTTAAAAAGCCTTAAATCCTGTATGAAAGGTCATGACCCCACCTTTGTCTTCCACACTGGGTACACCACGGTGTTGCATGGGAACTCTGATGGTACACGAATGCCTCTCTCTATCAGTGCCATGATTGTCTCATAGATGCTCTCATCTGCCTCCACAGTTAGTGGGAACTGTTTTACTGTTGGTAAAATCACCCCTTGCTTCTGCTTAATCTTTGATCCTCCTATGCTCTTTATGTATTTATTTTTACATTTGTATAACACACAAACAACCCTTGGGCATCAAGGTGCTGTTACTTGTGAAGAGCTTAGTTGCAGGAGTAACAGAAGTATTGGTTTGACATATACAATTTATATATATTAAAGGAGTAATAGAAGTACAGGCTTGACATATACAAAATATACAATATAGACGGACAGGGTACATTTTCTGCAGGCATCGTTCACAGTTTTGCATGGAAGTGAGAGATGGTGGTGTTTAGGTGAAGAGTAGCATTTTAACCACTTTGCAGAATGCCATGTGTGGGTTTTTAGCTTGTAGGGGTGGTGGCAGGGCATTCAATTGTAGGGCTTCTAGGTTTATGCGCCCCACATCATAGGGACTTTTTGTCCACAAGGTGCTGGGTACCTTGGCCAAGTCCTCCTCACAAAATGGGGGTGACACCTCCAGCGGCATTCCCATCCTCTGTGGTTCCTCCCTGTAGTGTACCCAGTAAGTCACACTCATCTCAAACACCACCTCTATTTCTAATCTCTTTTTGCTGAATAGCTCTTTGTCTGTCACTGTGGTAACCTACACCCTTCTGCCAGCGTAATCATTGCTCTCCATGCCTGTTCTGTGTCATCCATCCCATGTACCGCTATCCAGTCCTCTCTCGCAACCACTTCCTCTATTTCTATTGCCACTATGGTTCCCACTTCCTCATCCATTGGTAGCTCAGGCCTGTAAATGTATTTGCTTGGAACCCGCCACACCTTTCCTTCAATTCCTGGAAGCCATGCAATAGCAATGTCTGTCCAATACTGGAACATTTCTGCATCCACTGGCCCCTCTGCACCTTGCGTCCACAATAGGCTTAACAATCTGTCTTACATTGAGCATATGTATTCCAGGCATGGAACACACTATTCCCCTGTCTGTGAATGAAATGGTCATGTTCAGTCTGCACATAATGTTTACAGTTGTCTGCTGAGAGTAAAGTAAAGGTAGTGATAGATTGTGATCTCCTATAGAAAGTGAAATGTTCTCTGTGAAAGGAACCACTTCCTGAGCCCCAGAGAATCCTTGAGTGTTCATGGCATCACCTGACTACTTAAATGCTCCTTCCCTTATGAAGGATCTAGTCGCCCCTGTGTCAACAAGAAAGCAAAAGGTTTTGTCACCTATTGCCACCTCTATGCGAGGTTCCTACGCAGGGTTGGGTGTGATCAACACGGTGGGACACATCAGGTTTTTCTGTGGGATGTCCTATTGAGGGTATAAGGACATCCCATTCCCTGTAAAGGGGTTGTTCCCCACCATGGTAACTCCTCCCAGCTTTCTAATGGGAACCATTGCCATGGAGTCCATGTGTGCTGCTGCGTCTTTGCTCTGTATCTTGTATTGTATTGTATTGTTTATTTCTATAGCGCCTACACACAGGACAGTGTTTCAAAGAGCACAAGAAGGGTGGGAACAAGGGGAAAAAATACAGTCACTTAGAGCCCTTGAAATTCTGAGATGATAATAGTCTGCACAGGCAGATTAAGTGCGTAAAATAAACTTACGGTTGAGACACAGCAAATAGGCCTAACATCGATTCTGCAGTTTTACAAGTGCAATTAAGGAAAGACAGGGGAGAACAGACAGATGATCTTCAGGCTTGTGTATTTGGATCGTGCAAGTGCATAGAGGGTAACAGGGAGGGGGAGGTCCAAGTGCAGCCAGTCGGTGGAGACTGGGGTAAGTGCAGAGAGAGGCACTCTCTCGCGTTATTTCTCAGTGCCTTGAAGGTGGGTGGGTGTAGGGCCTTGAGGCAAGTGCGAGAGAGGACTGGTAGGGTGCTGGGACCTCTGAGACTCTGAGGTTTACCAGGCAGTCAGTTAGCAAGCTGGAAGGAAGAGGAGAGAGAGATGGAGAGAGCAGAGAGCTAGTGTTTAGCAGGGTAGAGGGAGAGCAAAGGAAGAGGTGAAGAGAAAGGTCTTGCGGAGTTTCCAGAAATTAAGATGGTCAGGCTCAAGACAGAGGGCAGCAGGTAGGCTATTCAAGAGGGAGGCACTTGCTGAGTATGAGAATCTCCCACCAAATCTCTGCTTGGAGAACCGGCTCACTTGAAGAAGGTTGGATGTAGATGAGCAGAGGGCTTGTGAGGGACAGTATTTAGGTAGGCAGCATTGCAAGTAGGTAGGTCCCAGGCCCCAGAAAGTCTTGTGGACAATACAGAGGGTCTTGAACTTGATTCTTGCAGCCACAGAGAGCCAGTGAAGGGATTTCAGCACCAGAGTGATGAGGTCCCTGGGCCTGAGGCCAAGGATAAGTCTTTTTCTGATCTGGATGAGTTGCAGGGGACGCAGAGTCAAAGAAGGGAGTTTGAGGAAGAGGCTATTGCAATAGTCCAGCCTAAAGAGAACCAATGCTCTAGAGACAGTGAGCCGCTGGGGGAAAGTGAGGAAAGGTAGAGTACCTCTGAGGAGGTATAGCTGATAGTTAGATTTATTTGAGATGTCAGAGATGTTAGAAGAGAAGGAGAGAGTGACCCGAAGGTTTTTTGCCTCACAGGTGGGTGTGAGCACAGGGTCAAGGGAGGCCAGCCAGAGTGAAAGTGGAAAAGCAGGAACAGGGGTCCCAATGCAAACAGTCGCTGACTTACTGGCATTGAGGCAGAGGTCGTTTGCAGCACACCATGACTGAATGGCGGACAGTCGGATATGAGTGAGGAGGAGGAGGAGGCTTAGGCTAGCCTGAAAGATAGTTGCGTGTCATCTGCATAGCAATGAAAGTTAGAGGTGAAAGTATAAATCACACATGACAGGGCAGCCATATAGACATTGAAGAACCAGGGTGGGAGATTAGATCCCTGGTGGACGCCACAGGTTGAGAGAGCAATTGTCGAGTGAAACGCTCTGAGTTCCACCTGGGATGGGTCGTCTGAGAGAAAGGAGACTAACCACGCCAGAGCCTGACCAGTGATTTCCAGGGAGTCCCAGAGACATGCGATCAGGATGTTGTGGTTAATCGTGTCAACGGCAGAGGAGAGATCAAGGAGACTGAGGAAAGAGGAAGTGTTAGTGTCAAGATTTGAGAGAAGATCTTCACGGGTGTTCAGAATAGCAGTTTCCATGCCTCTGGATGCTCTAAAGCCAGACTGATGGTCATGTAAGCATCCAATATATTCAGTGTATAGGGTCAGTGGGTGATAGCCAACCTCTCCAGGAGTTTGCCCTAGAATGGAGTGATGGAGATAGGAATGGAAGGGTCGGTAGGGGGTTTCTTGAGCAGAGGGTGCACAAGAGAGTGCTTAAGGGCATTTGGGAAAACTCCAGTGGAGAAGGAGAGATTGCAAAGATCCTCTAGGGCTGGGGCAAGGGAGTCAATATTGTCCTTAATGGTTTTAGAGGGGCAGAAGTCCACCTTTTTGCATGAAACCTTCATAAGCCAGACTTGTCTAGTGACCTCATCGGGTCTGATGGGGGAGAGAAAAGAGAGGATAAGAGGACGGGTGCCAAAGGAGGCTCTGGTGTTGGTCTATGCTGTGGAGCAGAGGATAGGAAGGAAATAATGTCTTGGATTTTTGTGATGAAGTGTGCAACCAGGACCGAGCAAAGTTCCTGGGTGGGTGTGACAGAAGAAGAGGCTGCTGAAGGATTGGCCAGTTTGTTGCAGACTTTGAAAAGTTTGGCCATGTTGTTTGATGTCACTGAGATGTGAGCTTGGATAAGGACTCTTTTCTTGGAGCAGATGCAGAGTTGATATTGCCTTTGAAGGAGGCTGCAGGCCATTTTGTCAGATGGTCGGCCCGATGAGTTCCATTCCCACTTAGCTGCCCTAAATTTGCTTTTAAGGGCAGCCAGATCGGAGTCGTACCAAGAGTTGCACTTTTTGGAAAGCTTCAGTCGGACCCTCATGGCAGGGGCAAGGATATCAAGAGTGTTGGAGATAGAACGGTAGAGGTTGGTGAGGGCTGTGTCATGGAGGGAGTCAGCTGCCGGAATAGGAGGAGGAGAGCAGGTGGAGGCAAAGGCAGCCACTGTCACTTGTTTCATGGGTGTGGTGACTTTGAAGCTGATTGGCAGAGCCAGTTGTGTTGCTGCAAGAGGAGAGGAGAGCATCAGGTGTGTTGTGAGAGGAGAGTGATCGGTCCAGGAGAGAGAGGTAGTGTGCCAACAGCTGTGTGTTTCCACAAACCTGTGGTGCTTGTAAATACTGTGGTACTGGTGCCAGCATCCATTGTACCTGCGTTTGCATCTGCAATATCTGTACTTGTGGTGTGTGGCATCTATTGGGGTGTGCAATGCCTCTGTCTTTGCTGTTGTTGGTCCTGTGTATAGTACTCATCCTGGTCCCCTTGATAGGGCTGCTGGCCCTGTGCTCCCCAATTCTGCTGCATCCTCCTCCTCCTACACACTCTTAAAATGTGTCCTAACTGCCCCCATATCCAACACTGTGGTGACACCCTCCCTTGCCCTCGGAAACCCCCTGAAGAATCCCCTGGGCCCTGCTGCACCTGCTTCCCATATCCCTGAAACCCTGCTGGAAATCCCCCTTGGTTATGGTGCATCTGTGGTACAAACCCACGCCCTCTCTGTTGGCCCCTCTCTTTCATGAAAAACTTTTGGTGTTTTCCCCCGCTCCATGAACCCCCCCCTGTGGCTCTTGCAAACTGATATGGTTGTTGCTGCTGATGTGCTTTCCCTGTGGGATTGGGCTGGTTAGTACCGCCCCTTCCAGTGTGTACTTTGATAGTTTTTTCTGCACTGGTTTTGCTTTGTCTATCTTCCTGTCCTACGCCTTTTTCTTAAGCTTCTCCTACTATAGCCTAGAATGGTGAAATATTGTGAGTTGCATCTCTGGGCATCCTCTTGCTCCCATTCTTACCAACTTCTTTAAAGTTTTCTGAATGAGTTCTGGCAGCCCATCTACTAGTATGTGATAGAATATTGCTACTGTTTTGTCCCATGGCTCTCGAGTTTCAAGGCGGCAAAGCTCTTGAATCTCCTGAATATACTGTAAGGGGTCTTCATCTTGCCTCATTTTCCAGGACATAATTGCCCTAATGGTAAGATGTCTGTGTATTGTGTCTTTAATGTTTGCTATACGGCAGTTCTGTTCCGTGTTTTGTATTGTCAGTCCAGGGAACCCCGCCCTTTTCCATACGTCATCAGCAGCATCTCCTAGGATTGCCACTAGCAGTCCTTTTACCTCTCGCACCGCTAACCTGTTTCCCGCTGTCATACTTTCCATCTCATAAATCAATTTCCCAGCCCCTGCACTTAAAGAGAGTAGTCTGCACTTCACATTCTCCTTGTCAGCATGTTTCCATTGTATATACTGAGGTCGTACCCCTACTCTCTCCAGTAAGGGCATTTGTGTGAATCCCTCTTCCCCCAGCGTGCCTCTAGTCAGTCTGACCTGCCTGTTCCCTCTCTCGCTCTCAATGCCTGCACAAAAATCTATTGGTTCTAATATCGGTACCCAGATATTGTCGTTGTACCTCCTTGTAAACCTTCCCCTAGAGCAGGCCATGGCTGTTTCCCCCTACCTTCATCCTGGGAGGTCTCTAAGCATATCCACGTATGTAGTGATGTCATGTAGGGTGTGTATGTTGCTCGCCAATCAGGCCTGTTCCTTTTAGCTATCCCCTCCTTCTCCTTCTGTATGCATCCGAAATTCCCATGACACCGCTTGTCTGTCCCTATTGACTGGAATCGATACTGCTTCCCCCTCTCGTTCCCACTGTTCTTGTCTTCATTGTCAGACCCTGTACCCATGTTACTGCAAAAATCTTCTGCAAAATTCAGTCTCCTAGATTTCAAGTCCATATTAGGTTTCATGCTGAGGTCAATGTCTCTCAAGTTGTATCTGTTTCCTCCCCCCGGCCCCAGGCCCCGCGGCCTGCCCCGTCTCTTTCTGCTGTGCTCCTGCCCATTGAGCTTGTGCTATCTGGTTCTGTTTGTCTGTCTTCTTCAAGCCTGTCATTTCCCCTATCCATTGCTCCCTGTGTCTTTACTGCCCTTATTGCTCGCTTCTCCTCCCTGCATGTTTGTTCCCTTGCCAGCCTTTCCAACTGTAAATTCCTCTGTTCCCTATCAGCCAACTTGTGTTTTTCTTGCTCTGTTACTTCCCTCCAACTCTCAAGCTCTTCTACTTCCTTTGTCCTTCTATCCCACTGCTCCTGTTCCTCTCTTTGGGGTCCCTCTCGATCCTATCCTCTCTTTCCCTCTGCATGCACTCCTTCTCCTCCTCCTTCTCCCATTCCTTCCTTTACCTATCTGCCTTGTCCATTATCTTAGCCCAGTCTGATATGTTGCTGCTCCCCTTCAGGCCTTTCATTGCCTTAGTCGCCCCTTACGCCTCCATGTCCGTTTTCCTTCCAGCTTCAGGAGTATCTGTCCTCCTATTCACTCCTTTTTGGCTATGTTCCCGAGCCCCTCCTTCACGCACTTCTGCACCTCGCTGCTTGTCTCTCATTCAGTAGCTGGCTGCCCTGCGCCCTTTGGCCCCTCCTCCTTCGTATATGGTGGTGGCTTATATGTTGGATTTGAATACCCCTCTATTGATCTTTATTCCTGTATTGGGTACATCCCTTGCTCATCATCTGTGTCATCGGATACTACAATTGGAGGGACATGGGGAAGCAAGGAGGGGTGAGTCCCTGGCTCCTTCACCTCCTGCTGGCTTAGCATCCACTGAGGCCTTGCTGCATCCTCCTCGCCTTCCTAGAACATGCACCACAACTCGAATATGGTCATGCATTTTGTAAACTTCTTCCCCTTAAGGCAGCCTGTATGTGCGTCAGTAGTGATTGCTGCATGTTCTTGGAGAAAATTCCATACGGTGGCCACCATTTAGTTAACTTTCCCTAGGTACTCTTGGACCATTCTATGCTATATTTACAAATATTCTCCCTATAGGATGTGAGTGTTTCACACAAGTACACAAGGGGCATGTCCCCCACACACTTCCCTTGATACATTTTTTCTTCCCTTTACCTGACCTCAAGTCGAGAGTTTTGACAATCCGCTGTTGAGGAGGGTCTCATCACCTTATTGCCTGGACGTTGGCATCACTGGGGTCAGGAAGACGCTCTGGAGCACATCAGCAGACTGAGGCAGAATTTTCAAGTCAGCAAGTTTATTTCTTCCAGCAGGCAAGACACAGGATACAGATCAACAACATCTCTGGGGCTCTGTTAAAATCACTAGGATCACCCTACCTTATATATACTCCATGGAGATGAGGTGATGGCCTGATCAAAAGTGTGGCCCCTTTCCTGCCTGTGATTTGTTGCCTATAATGGCATGATCAATGTGCAGTCCCTCTTCCTACTTGTGATTAGCCGGCCTTTCTGCCACTCGGACCTAGTCTAGACAGGTTTCACTCACTCATTCCCCCCACCATTGTCCCCTGGATGAACTTTTATTAAAAAAAGACTGTTCACTGAGGTCATAATGAGTTAGCAAAAATCGACCATTTTGTCTGCTCAAGCAGGCATCCATCTTAAAGTGCATGACCCTGTCTTTAATCCCAAAATGGCTGCACACATTACAAAATGCCTGACCAACCTATTTTTAAGTAAAACGTGGCACCTGCTCCGGTTTGAATCTAGTTTCTTTGATAATGTATCATAACATGTACTACATGTCACATTCTCTACTGCACATCACATGACGTTTTAACTCTAAAAAATAGATCGTCCTTCAAAGCGCTTTCCTAGAAGGCACCACAATTCTAATTTCTGTAACATTTAAAGTCATTGATCACCCCAACAAGTTATCTATGTTTGGTTTGAGGGGGAGAGGGTCTATCTCTGTTACATTCAGTTTGAGGGGGGTATGACCACTTCCATACACCGCTGTTCAGGGAGAAAGGTACAATATAATAACAATACTTTTCATTCAAGTTGCTATGAGCCTTTCTGGCTCCACAAATTATCATGTGTGTGCGTGCACCGCCTCTCCTTTACAACCACTGCCTCCTCAGGCACACCTACAATATTGCGCATGCGCCTTCCACGCACCGTCACTTGTTCACCTCGTCTGCCAATCCCAAAATTCCAATACTATCTCCTCACTGTCTCATGCTTTCCGTGTCCTATGTGCAAACCTATGGGTGACATCACCAATCTACTAAACAAGGCAGTGCTAAGAGAAATTGAATACTGCATGCACACTGTTATAGCCTGTTACTCCCAGCAACACAAAAACCCCACAGTTGTCTTCCCGCCTCCAGGCAGAGTACACCAATATTCTCCTGTGGTCGAACTGTACCCACTGCTTCGCCTAGCGTGCAATACATCTTGCTCTTGGAGACGTAACCAGTCAACTCACCTTCCTCAATCTAGGCCAGCTTTCATTGCTACCCTTACAGGGATACTGTCATCTATGACCCGAGCTAAAATGGCCAACCCAAAGGACAATCACTATTTACATATTTTCTGTCATCCGTGTCTCGAGTCAATAGTCAAGATTATTCACCATAACCATTTACCACTAAAAAGGAATGTGCCTTAAACATAGAAAACAGAATTCTATCTCTCCTCTTGTCCGTTCTCACTCTCACAATGCTAGAAAATACTTTAACAATACTCAATGAAACTAAACAATAGTCCACAACATTCAATACCCTCCCTCACACTCACAGTTACCGTTCGACTGGGTCAATACTTACACTCCTTGGTCTGCTGGTGTTGCTCGGGTGCCGACTCCTCCAGAAAGTGCTCACTTTCCTGTCCTGGTCTGCCTGGACTCCTCGCTGACTTCAGGCAGGATGATTTTCAACTGGCTCCTGATGACCTTTCCATGGGTATGTGTTTCCCATCTTCTTGAAATATGCTTGGGTCCTGCAGCCTCTCAGGTTCTGCAGCAGAGGTGACGACCTGGTGCCGGGCTGGTGCATCCAACCATAGACTCTGCTACCAACTTGTTGGGGAGAACTCCCAAGTATACTAGAGCGATACTGGCAGTTTGCGGACTTGGAATGCCCAACATCCTTCCCCAGAATACCCGGAGGACTCAGTCAACGGCAATTTCAAACTGCAGTTTATCAAAGCCAAAACCAACAGGCATCAATACAAGAACTCAAAAAAATTCCAGCATGTCACACAGTAAATGGCGCACAGGCCCCTTTTGCGTAGAAAACATGTCACTGCTCCATCATTACTTGGGCCTCTCTCCAAAAACCTATTGCGGCGTGGGATTTCCCGTCAGGAGCACAATAACCTATATGGGTGCCTAGACATGTTATTCTACTGGCTCTTCCATGCCTGCTCCATCCCCAATTTACTAACTATAACATTGATGCAGAGAGATGGACTTACCATTGATTCTTGCCTGTTGCTAACAACCTCTAGGGTACTAAATTGTAATTGGCTTGAGCTGACGTCCCCAGGCCTGGGACCGAAGTGGTGTTCAGCTCACTGTTGACCTTTTCAAGGTGATCTGAATGATTGTGTATCTGTATTGTAACTTGCGTGCACCATCTTTTCCATTTGAAAATATTCTCCTGCTTGGCGCAACACTTGTTGCATACTTCTTGCAGTCTGTATATGGCTGCCGGGGATTGGCTCTCCTTTTGCACGACTGATCACTGTCCATTGTCCGCTTCAGCTGTATCACATGTTTGGAGACCACAACATTGAACTCCGCAGCTCCGAATTATGAGGATTTATTCTCTTTTCCTGCAGCTGGTCCCTTTGTCGTCTGGGTTTTGAAATGTCTTCCGTATCTCTTAACCTTGGCTGCAGGTCTTGTCTCATACATTGTGCTCTCTGTCCAGCCCGAATCAGCTCAGTTCGGCCCTTGCTCAGTGGCCTGAGGCCTGCTGTAATTTTCCAAATCCTTATAATATGTTTTCTACATTGTCCAACAACACTATATTCTCCAAAGGGTTAGTCACACTTGGCTCTGTCAGGTCCCGTAGGTGCTCCTGCAGTTCCATAGGGTTATTAGCGTTTAAGCATCTGCAATCTTTGCTCAGGATCCCTTGTGCCTTGCTGTTTCTGCATTTGGCTAATGGCAAAAATAATGAAAGCAATGACAGTATGTGTATATATTTGTCCTCTAACTATAGAATTCTACGCTCATGTTCTTCATGCATTCAAGTGTGTGCTCGTGTCCTGAAGTGCGGATATCATGTGTGCTTCATTTCTAACGCTGCTATGTTGTGGTGCCTCTCATGAAAGTCAACAACATGGCTCCTTGGTGCTTAGTCCAAGCTGTCCATATAGGTGTCTCTGACCATGACCTGCGATTCTTCATTCACACATGGATAGATCTGTACTGTGACAGGTCAGTAGGACTGACTGAGAGGATACCTCTCAATGTATTTATCGATCATTGGTCCATTAGGAATTCGTCCAAAGTGCAATGGATGATTGCAGTGTTTTCTGGCCTTTTATCTCGTCATGAATTTGGTGGGGGGGGTGGTTGGTGGCAAGATCCTGACTCCCTCTTCAAACTTCTGCCATGAAACACCCAAAGCCAGTAGTCTTCAAACTGTTTTGGCCATCGGCCCCCATTGAGCAAAATGTGTGCAGTCCTGCCCCCCAAAAATGTCAAATGGACAGTAAGTCCAAATGGCTAGGAACCTATAGCGTGCCGTCACCGCATCCTACTCCCAGTAACCTGCCTGGGCTCCCCCACCTGCTCCCATCACAATCTCTTGGCTCCCTCATCCCACTCCCAACCCAGCCCCTGGGCTCTCCCCACCCCACCACAGATCCTGGGCTCCCCTCACACTGCTCCCACCAATGTCCCAAGGCTCTGCCATCCTGCTCCCACCACTATGTGCTGGCTCCCCCATCCTGCTCCCAGTACAGACATTGGGTTCTCTCTGCCCTGCTCCCACCAATGTCCCTGGGCTTGCCCCACCTCGCTCCCAGGACAGTCACAGGGCCAGTGGTGGCTGCTGAATATTTTAAATGGAGGGGCATAATTATTTCTTCCAGGTATGCCACAGCAACCGAGTGTAGCTAGGGAGCCAGAGCCAATCAAGGGCGATCCAGGGGGGAACACCCACATTTTATTTTTAAATAATGGGTTAAAATGTTGCTTTTAGAGCATACTTTTAAAAAAAACATTTGGTAAAAAGCCAAATAGTTTGCAATTGATTCTGGGGGGCCTAGCCAGCAGGCATGGTATTTTCTACTGGATATCTATGATTGATGTCCAGTAAAAAGATATCATTCCTGTCCGCTGGGCTCCAAGCATCTCAGAAGGAGAGCTGATTTTGGCAGGTGGGTAATTATAATTATAATTGGTCTTTCATAACATGCTAAATACTAGGGTGTGGTTTCTAAACACAGGATTGGGTTTAAAAGCAAAGTTGTGCTGTGTTGTCTTGCTTCCAAGACAAACACGTTGCCCCTGAGCTGTCCTTCCTCCCCAAGGGGGAATTGTGCAACAAAGGCATTTTTCAAATGACGTTGTTGTACAACTTCCCCCCACCACTTGCCAAAATCAGCTCCACGGACCAACACAAACACACATTCACACAGAACGCACTCTATCATTCACACCCCTCATCATACATGCAATCATAACACAAGCATACACGCATCCATACACATAAATAAATAAAAAATAAATGAACATAAACTAATCTTCTGCCCTGGTCCTGAAGTTTCCAGCATCATGAACAGGAATCGGGAAGCAAACGCTTCCTGGTTGCTGCACATGTATGCAGGGGCCTGAGTGTTGGTGCTGAAATGCCCTGCTCAGCCTGCCCAGTCTTTATGTACGAGGAGGCAGAGGAGCTCCCCTCGCACATAGAGACATGCAGTTCTTCAGCCAGCATTTCCAATAAGCTATGCAAGGCTGGCGAAGCAAAGCGCCCTGAGTGCGGTTGGGGCACTGAACTAGTTCTGCCAGCCCAGGAGCCATCCCTCAGCTGGATAAAGCAGTTGAGGGAGCGCTCAGTGTTTCACTGGGCTGTCTCCTCCATAATGGGTGAGGGGGCCGCTGGGTCAATGCCCCTCACCAATTATGGACGAGCCGCACCTGCTCTGGCTCTCCCAGACCTGCTTTTTCTTTCCTCCCTAAGACCCTCATTTGTTTTTAATTTTTACTTTTCAAGCTGGGATCTCACTCCTCCCCCCCATCGGGAATGTGGGTACGCACACACTTTGAATACCTCTGCCCTAAACCATGTTTAAGTCATAGCTAGTAGAATGTTAAAGAGAAGATCAACGTCATGTTTACAAGTGAATACATTATGCATATCTTTTACTAATGTATCGTTTGATATGCCTTTCCACTTCAGACACACACCCGCAAGCTGGTAATGGCTTGCTCTGGGGAAGAGCGCATGTGGACACCTTATAAGGGCAAATACCAGTACTTGGTGCTAACTCAGCTTTGATGTAGGTACTGAATGCACATTTTTATTGGACACACAGGCTGGGATAGGTCCCACAGGACCTCTCTAGGGATGTAAGCACAACTGTGACTTGCTTAACGAGCAACCTTTGCGCCAGCCACTGCAGCTGAGGCAGCATTCATCTGGAAGGGAAAAAACCCTTTTTAATAGGGCAGACTAACCAGGACAATTGTGATCAATGCTTCGCAGTCTTGGGGTGCCCATTTCATTAGATCATTTTGGAATGTACATTTGCGATCTACCGAACAGGTGTGTGTAGGGGCTACAACACATAAGGACCATAGTGATTAATTTGGCAAAACTGTATCCATTAAAATCTGGCTTTTCTCTCAAAATCAATGTGCACAGAAGCTGTAAAATGTGCCATCTTAAGAATTAGGAGTGATGCCTGAGCTTTCCTTTATGTGCAAAATCAGAAAATAGGCCATTTTGCAGTTTTCTTCTTACTGCAATAAGTATCATTGAAGGGCCATCACACATAGTTTCAGTCAAGATTTGAATTAGAATATCACTACCTGTCAGCAGATTGCCAAGTACATCCAGTTTCTGAGCCAAATGCCAATTGGATGCGTTGAAAAGCAGCGCCCCGGCTGCATAGCTGCTAGTTCCACGGGTAGAGCAGCACAAGATGGCGCTCACGAGTGAAACACGCAGCGGTGTTTCACACGGGAGTCAGGTGCAGATATCACACGACTGCCGTCTGTTGAGGCGAAACCCGGGACTCACGTTTTCTGCCGGTTAAAAATCCCACACATCTTAGCATATCTAGTAGACAGAACAGCTGCCCCGTGACAGTGCTGAGAAAGGCCCTTATTCATTACGGCAAATGTCTGAAAATACGGGAGGGAGCTGTTAAACAGAAGCTGGCACCGCCATTGTTTTCTGCTGGTGCAGCCCCGTCTCACCATCAGCTAATTGTTATGAATCTAAGTGGCTCGCATTTAATCATTCGCCCCCTAAGGCGGGTTTAACAGCAAAAAGTCCAACGCACTGAACGAATAAGAGCGCAACGTCGTTAGCTTACAAGAGCTGTTTTCCGCCCACCAATTTGCACCTGGCGGAGATAGCGAGAGGTTTTTAAGGTCTATAATCCCAAAAAGCTGATATCATTATCCTCAAAACATAGAACATACAATAGGTCAATACAATCTAGCACCTACCATTGGCCTCCGAACCCCAACCTATGAGCTCATCATTTAAAGTGAAATTACTCTGGAAAAACATGACATTAAGCGTCTGATTTACAAGAATCTTTTAACATGAGAAAGTCCCATTGAAAACATTTTGAATCGGCCCGTAAGAGTTAGGCGGTAACCAAAAATAACGGTAGTAATTGTCATACATTGGGACTCATTACAAGTTAGCCGGTCCCGATATAACGCTGCCGGTAAAACCGTACCGGCACCGTTTTCCTGACCAGCTAACTACGAGTTCTGTGGCAGTGTGGTGGTAACGCGCAGACGGACGTGGTAACCATTACAATATAGTGCCGGTGTTTCCACTTCCCCATTCCCGTGGAGTCCCCGGTAATTCCGGCAAGTCCAGAGCCGGCAAATCGCTACAGGTCCGGCGGCAGCCTAATGGTTTTACCAGCACGGCTACCGCCGGACTCGTAATGAGGCACATTGTTATTTCCCACACAAATCAGAGGCTAGTAAGGAAATACCTGAGACGGTATTACAATGGGAGCTATTAAGAGTCAGATGTCCACAATGGAACAATGTGTTCCTCCATCTTAAAAGGGGATGTAACACATGGTAACTCATCCTTAGAATTTTGTAGAAGATTTGCTTTCCTGTACAGAGGGAAAGCACAAGCAATCCCTTTGTACACAGGAGCAGAACAACAATGGGGACATGGTAGGAGGTGAGACTGTTGGCGTCTCTGATGCACACCCTCTCATCACCTTACCCAGGCAAAGACGGGAAGCTCCCAAATGACCCTTTTGCGCATTAAACTTATGAGATATGTACCGGCACTGTGGACTTTCCATTTCTACTAACAATATGATGGTGTAAACAGATATAAAAACGTTTTTAAAAAACAGCAAGTGGTATCTGTGGCATACCGCTGGTGGTATCCTCACAATAGCAATGGTGCTACCACCAGGCAATGTGCGAACTCTGAACTGGTCAGATTTTGATTTAAGGACCTGGCACTGTGAAATATGCCCACAGCACCCATGGGTTTGCTGAGAACCTGCCACGCAGTAGTTTCGGAAGTGCGCCCCCGTGGCTAATGTATGCAACGGGGCTGGACAATGCTTCTTTTGTACTTCTGTCCTGCACTCCATAAATGTGCAGGTCACCTTTTAGAATAAGGGGACCTGTTCATTTATCAAAGTACTGTAAATATGAAAATCACATCCTCTACATTTCTTTTCTTTGTGGTCGTTTTTGAAAACTGCCCCAATATATATAATATAGTTGTTGGGGAGATAAGTACATACAGAGAACATATACAGAGCTCGCAGCCTGCCAGTGTGCCTGCCTGCTGCCACGCCACAGGCACTCATTCGTTTCCATTCACTTCTTGGTTTCACAGTAAAATTACAATATAGATGTGCAAAGCTTGCATATTTCTTCTTGCAAATTCCATGCCCCAATATGTACAGAATGGGATTCTTAATAGGTAGACGATGCCAATTTTCCCGAGGTTCACAAACTCACATTCTAAATAGGTCGGCTGTGCCTTTTATCATTCCAAGCGAAATACAGTCAGTAAACCTGGGAAGAGTATTAGCAGCACCTCCCATTGACCACTCCTTGGCAGTTTCCTGACAAATGTCTCATGGAATCTCGGTTTCATCTGCATACTCCGCGTGTTAAGAAGGCCCTGAGAAGATATGGATGGCTGTGTGCTCTCTGAAAAACAATTTAGCAGAAATTCACAAGACATAACCATATCTTCTTTTAAAGCACACAGCTCCACCCAGCAGCCATTTCTAGAATGTCACCTCCGGTGCACAGCCAGTGAGCAATGCATTGCGGGCACGCACTTTATCTGAAAGGCATGCATTTGGCATTGAATCATTATGTTTGTTTTACAGGGCAACTTTGTTATGTATAGATTTCTTAACCCGGGATAGTGCTCAAATATGGACAAGCATGTTTCAGTCTCGTTAAGAATCATCAGTGTGGCATATATAGTCTGTCATACTTCTGACTGAAGTATTGGTATATGTTTAGCAAACACCATTCAATGTTTTTGGTGTGTTTCGAAAGTGTATTCAAAATCCTGAAACATGAGAGTACAATAGACCATTTCAGCTGATAAGCCACACGTGACACAGCACGACCCAGTACCCATCCCTGGAGGATCAGCACTAGTTCAGGGATAATGAGCAATGCATTGTAAGTTTGTAAATTAGCTGAAAAGTATGGTTTTGCCTCATGTAATTACCTTTGCTTTATATGTATTTTATGTATGTGGTATGTATAATGCACCCATACAGCAAATGGTGTTTCAAGGCACATAGGGGTGTGTTATTTAATGCATAGTTTTATTAATCCAAGGCAGGAAGTGCTATTTAATACACAGCTTTATCAACATAAAGCAAACAGCTCTCAAAGATGCAAACACTCAAGTGCATGTCTCACCCTTGTTAAAGACACACTGGAGCATGTCTTTGGGAGTTCACATAGAGAGCCACATTTCTGTGAACACAGACTTGGCAAAGGAAATGCACAGAGCATAATGCTAGGAGAAAATCCATGCTTCCTACCATATATCAGCTTTAGATCCAGTGTACAATCCTAAGTCCTATCTCACCTGGATAGAGAAAACACCCTGCTCAATGGCTTATCCACCACCATACTAGCAGCTATGAGAAAGAGTCCTCCACAACAATGTCCATCTCATTCAAGGTCTACATAAAGACAGCCACACCATGCCCACAATCATCCAATTTAACTGGCTACCCACGCAAGCACATCCTCCTTCAAATCCAGTTGCACCTTATAGAAAGCTGTCACCATGCATTCTCCCTCCTGTCAGGCAGACAAAGACACCATCTGTGGTGATCAGCACTTCACCAGAGATTGGGACCTGGCCAGACAACGGCAGCAGACATTTGAGTGTAAAACAAAATGAGGGACCCAGTGAGTGGGGGAAATAGTCTGGGTACTAACATTTTTGTTAGCGCAAAAATCACCTCATTGGAGGGTATGTATAGGGGAGGTGTGTTGTCTCACATCACTACTACTTACAAATCATCTGCACTGTACGGAGTAATTAAATAATATATCCTTATTTATTTTATATAAAAAATCCTGGTATCATAATATAATACATGTCTTATAAAAGTAAGGCTTAAGAAATAGGATGCCACATACAAACACTATAAATGTAAAGAAATAAATCCAGCACTACACCCAGTGATGAGTGCCAAAATGCGATTCTAGTATGGAGAAAGACTAGTTCTAACTCAGTTTTAGAGAGCAGTATTCCCAACATCTAGTGTGAACTTCTCTTTTAAACAACCCAACATGTTTCTGTTCTTCTCAATGAAAACATTCTTCAGGGGGATGGACATTGATAAGGTAGGTTGATGATATAAATTCTTAAGTCTTCGCAGAGTTTGTGGTATTTTCAATAAGCACAAAGTATGAATAATGTATAGAACAACACTTATGAGTGGACATAATACCTCCCCTTTTACACTACCTGTAATTTATAACTATAGTAAAGCGGGCAGTCAGTGCCATAATCTACATGTCTATCCATCCAAAACCACTCAGGATGAGAGTTTGGGAAGTATTATGTACCATAGTTTCAAGTGCCTGTGAAAGAAACGAAAAAATGGGGTTCAAAATATATACGAAAACAGGGAGGAGCACGGAACTCAGAAGTAGGCCATGAATGAAGCACACCGACCTCAGAGTCCAGTGCACATCCAGAGCTTGTAGTATTGTAGATACTGGTGGAAGACAGGCCGCTCCTAGAATGCGACCTGTGTAAAGGCAGTGGACAGGAGAGAATCTGCAATGACCCTATGGCTAGTCACTTCAAAATGCCTGTAAATGCAAAAAAACATGGTGTCAGATCCCTGGGAAAGGACCTTGTGTCACAAATAAAAAACATGTGCATCAATAAACACAGTTTGAGGGCAAATATAGAACAGGAATTGACCTAAATGATGCTACGAGTCAGCCTATCTTCTAGTATGGTGGGAGGAGAGGGCTGCATGAAGCGGAAGTGGTGAAAGTGGATCCACAACACTCTCGACTATGGTTCTCTCAACTATGGTGTTCCCCAAGGCTCCGTTCTTGGCCCTTTTCTCTTCTCGATCTACATCTCCCTTCTTGCCCCCATCATCTCTTCCTTTGGTTTATCTCACCACTTCCATGCTGACAACACTCAGCTATTTCTCTCTTTCTCATCTTTCACTCCCTACATCCACCATCAACTCTCATCCTGCCTCACTGCTATCAAATCCTGGTGTCACCCCACTTTCCTACCCTGAACACAGAGAAAACTAAAGTTCTATTCTTTCCTGCTAACGTCCCACCTCCTTCTTCCCCTCCTCCTTCCATTCTCTTCCCTCCGTCCCACCTCCCTATCTCCCCCTTTGCCCGCAATCTTTATCTCCACCTTGACACTAACCTCTCACTCACCACATCTCTCTTACCTCCTGGTCCTGCCCCTTCCACCTATACAACATACGCAAAATGTGTCCCTTCCACACTTTCCATGCCACCAAGCTTCTAATATCGTCTTTAATCTTCTCTCGACTTTTCTATTGCTCTGTTCTCCTCTTTGGCCTCCCCTCCTCACATTTAGCCCCTCTCAAATCCATCTACCGTTCTGCCATCCGTTCTCTCTGTCTTCTTTCTCACCATGGCTCTATCTCCTCATCCCTTTCTTCACTAGGTTGGCTCTCCTTTCACTCTCAACTCAAATTCAATTTCCTCTGTCTTGTCTTTAAATCTCTCTACGGACTTGCCCCCCCACCTCACATCCCTCCTCTCCTTCTATTCCCCCTCTCATTCTCTCCGCTCCACTGATCTCTTTCGAATTACTGTTACGCCTGCCCTTGTGCACAATCCCGTTTCCATTCCTTCCAACTTCTTGCCCTACTTCACTGGAACCTTCTACCTCTTTGTCTCAGCTCCATCACCTCTTACTCCTCATTCCGCACTTCTTTGAAAGCCCACCTACTCCAGTCCCCCACCTGACAATAAGCGGCGGATTGTTCACCGTCCAATTCTGTTCAAATTTATATCATTGTCTGTTTTATAGTAAATTGTTCTGTATACTGTTCTCTGCTACATGATTCATTTTAAGAACTCACCTTGCTTTGTTTTGTATCACCTTTTGTTCTATGTAAAGCGCTTTGGCTAAAAGCACCATATAAACTCAAATAAAATACAAAATACAAACACATCCCATATAACTTTGTAGAGCAGGGAACTGGTCCTAAATGGCTGTGTTCTCATTCAGAATGTCTGCCTATAGGTGTGAAAAGATTCAGGGGCTAGCAACTATAGAGATGGAGCATACAGTGAGTAGCATAACTGAATCTAACATATGAAAGAGCCCTCCACTAGCAGACGAGCATGTGTCTTACCTTCAGAGCGCAGCGTATGTGTCTCTGCTCCAAGATTGCAGGTGATGTCCTGAGAGGCTGCTATATGTATGCACTTAATTATGATCACGTGATAGGACGAATGAGAGGCGGTAGCTGCTGTACAGGTAGCAAGCCTCAGTGTGGCTTGACAGGTGTACATGGACAGCAAAAAAGCCTAACCAGTGAGAAAGGCAAGAGTGGACCTGACGTACCACGGTCACCGCTATAAGAAAAAGCGAGTTGGATGCATGGTTGGCAAACCCCCCATGTAAACGATAATGCTTGGCAGGGTGAGGCTGCAAGTGTTAAGTACCTAATAAAGAAACACATATGTACTGACACCCTAACTGGCAAAATTGGAGGCAGAGAGCGTGTGGGAGTCGGTCTCTGACAACACACATCCATCAAAGTCCAGCGAATGAGCTGCAAAATGATGTAATACTAAATGTGTACCCCACTGATTAAATGAAAGGGATCACTCACTCTTCGACCTTGCGAAAAACAACCACTCTGATAAAGAACAAATTACAACAACCTTAATCAAACTACTTACCGCTAAGTAACAGGTGAAAACAGACAAACAAGATAATACTTTGGGAAAGACACAGCCTGGGCAAAAAGACGCAAATCAAGCCCCGGGAACAACCGACCAAACAGCAATGGAAAGAGCAGCTCCTGGGAAAATGGACAGCAACATACATCAAGATAACCCAAGAGATAAAGGGCTCAGAAAGCATGTCCCTAGCAGCCCTTTGACTGCGGAAATAACAAGAAAAGAAATGATGAAGGAAACAGGAGTCCAACCTATCAAACATAAAGACTTCCACACAACGAATGAAACTACCAATGCAATCCATAATGATATACAAGATAAAACCAAACCTTGCAAAATCCAGATAATAGAAAACAAAGCAGAATCCTTCCCAATATTTGACGGTACTAGGAAACCAACAAATAATGCAAATACGAAAATGAACAAGACGCATGTAAAAATGAACAAGAAAAATACTAAAGTTACTGAGAGGTGTTCGCAAGCCTTTCTAAGGAATCTGACAATGTCATCAAATGCTCCCAAACTACCATTGCAAAAAGAAGCCAAACAGGATACAAAGAAAAAATAGCTTACTGTGAAGCAAACAAAAGAGGCAGAGAAATCCTCCCAAACAAAGGAGCAAGAAACAGAGGACAAAATACAAATGGAGCTGTGGATGATTTATCCACCTATGAAGAAGAAATCTCTGTAATCATTTTAGAAGGAAACACAAACATGACGGACAAGCTTCAACAGGCCGTGAACTTTCCTTGTCATGATAAACAGACAAATATGACTTGATAAAATGTAGAGTGACAACAAAACACAGTTTTGACTGGAGAACATGTTACACATTGTACATGCGGTCCTATGTTTAATTTCCTGCATGCTTGAAAATGTTTGCAGTTTGGAAAACACAGATTTGTGAAAAAACATGTGTCAAATAACACCCTTTTCCTTTTTACTGAAAAGCAATGAAAAATCATGCTGCTATAAGTGTAACTCTCAGTAGAGAGAGTATATTGTTCAATAGAAATTACATTAATTTCACTTTGCAAAGCACTTCTCCCCCCAGCACCAGAAACCCAGACATCAGTGATATGCAGCACCCCTCTGTTTAAAGGCCATGTCTAGGGAGTGGGGACAGTTTAGGAATTGGGTTTGGGTCCAGGGGCACCCCTTTGTTAACATACAATGGTAAAGGAGTTATGACAATTAGGAATTTTGTTTTGTGGCAAAAACACCTTTCATTGAATGGCGGGTTTTGGGAAGTGGTATCAGTTGGGAATTCCTTTTTTTGATCAGCATCTTTCTGATATAAAAACAAGGTTTGAGAACAGTGTGAGTTGGAAATTTCAGTTCGCAATCAGCACCTTTCTCTGTCTAAGGCAAGGTTTGAGAAGGGTTTCAGTTGTGAATTTTGTTTCATAGGCAAGCACCTTTTTGTTTTAAAGGCAAGGTTTGGGAATGGTGAAAACTATCAATTTCTTTTTTTGTGGCCAGAACTCACATCACTTTTTGTGATTATAACTTGACTTCCGCTAGGAAAGAAGTTGCGGGTTTGAAACTCCTTCAAACTCCTTCTGTGTCAATCTATTTGGAAGTTAATTGAAATAATATTCAGTCAAATATGCTAATGGTCTACACAATGTCCTGTCCCCCCACCAACTATGAAGGGAAGATATTAAGGCAGGCAGATCCCCCACACACTTGGTTTCAAATGGATCAAGTCTGCTTACATGGGACATCTGTTTTGGGGCACTCGGGGAAGACAGACATACAGGCTCCCCGGCATACGCTCAGGGTCTCGTCACTTTTGTCAGAGATCATCACCAGCTTTCATCCCTCCTGTGGCACTCCTCCAGAATCAGGGCCTAATCAGTTGTTGGCATCCCCAGTTTCTCTCACCCAGGCAAAGTTTAATGCTTCTCAATGTTAAGACCTTCCCACCCAAGATGGTTTTAGGCAGCTGTCTCAACAGTCACCCAGGTGGATTATAGGCAACTCCTCAAATATATTTAACAGCTCTCCTTTTTCTCCTTCTCTCTCTTTCCTTGTCTGTCTCCTCTCTGCATAGAACAAGTGCTTTTTAATCCTAAATTCCTCCCACAAACTATTAAGATAGGGAGGTGTCAACTTATAAGCCTCAGATTTCCATTGGACCTTGAATAACCATTGGAACTCTCCAGTTCTCTTTTCCTCCCAAGGTTCCAAGGTGCCTGCCTATAGGCCTGGAGAGTTCCAGGATGATGTGAAGTGGAGAAGTACACACCTTCTATCATTTGAATGTTTTTAGTTGTCAGCTTTTTTCCTCAAAAACTCACAACTTATCAAATGTTTACAATGTACAAATGAACATTATAATATAGATATATTTGTGTTCCCCTAATCATGATGAATCGGTAGAGCCTACTTTCATTTCGGCATGTTATTGCACTGGCACACTATGGCCTTTCACCCTTTATTCAAAAACTAACATAGTTGGGAATATGAAACTTCATAATCAAATCACAAATTTAATATGCCATTAGCTCCCCAACATTCAGATTTTTTGCATTTTCGGGGTAGCTAGAAATACTGGCTTATCAAAACTCAGATTCAGGTACAAATTGCATCAGCACCATCGTCTTGATAATAGCTTTAAAATTAAATCTGTCACAACTCTGTGAATAATTCTTTTTTTTTTTTAAATTAAAGTTAATGAATGTATATTAACACAGATAAGTAACAGTTTCATTTTTGGTCCTTGGACTAATGTCCATGAAAAGACGTGGTTCAGAGCCTCTCCCATATCTGGCTGAATGTTGATTTAAGGCTGGGGTAAAAGCATTAGTGTTTTATTCTTTATGAGTTGATAGGCTGAGGAGAATCTTATCCTGCAGCAGACGGCCCACCTCTTCCCTCTTACATCATGAGACCCTGTTGACCTCTGCCATTATTTTCTTGTAATCTTAAATTGACCACAATTTTGATCTAGTAGTTCGTATTTCTTTGAGGACTGCACCTGCCCAGGCTGGCTGTTTGGATCTGGCCGGTCGCAAATATCTAGCATGCAGAATCTTCAAAGAGATCTTCCTTCCAGATAAGAATCCCCACAGACCTGCCATGGGGGAAGGCAACTATACATTCTACCCAGAAACCTAAAATAAATACATGTTTTTCTAGTGCTCAGAAGAGATTCACATATTGCACCTGAATGAAAATATACATTTAAATTGGGGGCATGTATTTTGCTTGTGAATCCTTATATTCCTTAATCTGGCTACAACTATTCAGGGCTTCCTTACAAAATATTCATTTTGGAAGCTGGATACTTTTCTCCACATATTCATTTACAGTTGCAAAATGCACACACTTCTGGACATTGCAGTTTCAGTCCCTTGATTTGCACCCACAATTTGTTTTTGCGCTTGGGAACTGAAAGTGAAGCACTGTTGTTCATTTTGTCATTTAAAATGTGCATCTTCAATTCCTTTCTGCAATCTGTATTTCTTTGTACTTACTCCTTGTTTCACTCACAGAAAGACACACACTCTACATTCCCTAGGCCCCTTGGCTTTGTGCAGTTTTTGGTCCTAGCATGTATATTCAAGTGTGTCTGTTCACATTAGATGAACGTATTTCACAGTAAGGCCTAACCTGGCCTTAAATTATATCTTTCCTTAGCTCAAAATATCCCACGCTCTGAATCAAAACAGCCCAGCCCTTATGGAGTTAGACTATGGACTGGAGTAGAGCTGCATTGCGATCAAGTATAAATTAGATAAAGAAATACTACTCAGAGGAGGGTGGATCACATTATCTAACTGGACTAGCTTTGTATCACAGGAAGCCAGGCAACACCATACGTTTTTGAAACATTTCAAAGCTGATAAATCCAGGGTACCAGTTCCATGAGGTTGATTAACTTCTGTGGGTATGCACTGAATAAAGCTATTTGGTCAAAAAAGTAATATGAATTTCTTTTCAAAGTAGCTGACAATGACTAATGGCAGGGATGCCTCTGCTGTTCATGATTTATCAGTGCATACTCTGGCTGGAATGCACAGATTCCTTTTCTGTTCTTTGTTTTGAGTGTTCACAAAATTACAACACATGATGTGATTTCAAGTGACACATTCCAAAAGGGAGTTATCCATTCCAAATTGTAGTGCAGTGTGCTAGACTAGAAATCAATTTGGCCTATGTAAACTGGATATCTGGAGAATATAAGGAAGGGCTATTTATGGTTTTACAAAATGACAGCTACGCATATCCCAATTGGACCCGGCTCAATCCGAGTCAGATTTCGAGTGTGCTTATGGAGTATATGGCAAGCCATTTATGAATGTAATCCAGGTGTGGCATGGAAATATTTTATGAAAAAGTCCACCAAATATTCTAAAAGATAACAGATTTGGTGCTGTATGAGTTGTCCACGCAAATTGGTGGTTATACTCTGGAGTTTCAATGTGTTTAAGTCCCTATGGGTAGGGCAGTGTGACAGCAGAAGGCTAGAATTTTAATACATTATGGCAACTAAAAATTGTAAGAACAAACATTGTGTTGCAGAGCACTTTTACCAGTGTTATGTTAAAGCACCACATCTTGTTAAATTTGCTGTCATTTTTATTGTTCCAATTTCTAGAAGGGCGGGAAAGGGACTTAACAGATTAACTATTGTGAGGTTACATGGATTATTTAATTGAAAGCAGAAACCCATAGGTGAAATTCTGTGTATTAACCATGTTCCTCTTAATAATTCTGGAGAATAGGACTTTGGGCCTCATTACAAGTTTGCTGGTATTGTTGTGGTAAATCCACCAGAATACCAGCCAACGGAATTGCCATTAACGGCACTTGGTCTGCCGAAATTACTGGCAGATTACAAGTGCTGGTAAATGTATTAACCATGTACCGGTGTTAGGGAGATCTATCAGTTGTATGTTTCATCTCCTCTCTTAGTGAGACCCCAAGCACTTGTCACTGGACTTCTGGACTTTTTCTTGTTCTCCTGAATGAGGGGATCCTCCCCGCCTGCTGTTACACTTCGGGCTTCCCTGTGGGCTTCCTTGCAGAATACGACTTCTTTACAAGCTCCTCTGTGGACCAGATACAGGTTGCCATGGCGCCTGTACAAACTAAGACAGACTCCGGGTCAGCTGACACATCCTGTACGTGGAAGACATACGGCAAGACACGCCCCCATACGGCTATAAAACCACACTCTTTCAAGGGGCTCGTTGCTGCTAATTAGCATTACAAGCTACAAGCGGTTACGTCTGTTACTACTTTGTGTCTTCTCCACATGATTCCTTATCTGCTTTCCTGGTTTTGACCCTTGCCTGACTACTGGATTGGCTTGCCTGCTCCTTTATTCTTGTCGTGCTCATCTGACTTTTGACTCAGAACGTTATTGGATCCGGCTTCCTGCTGTCTCTTGCGGTACTTCATTCCAGTTTGCTGCTTCTGGACACAGACCCAAAGCCTTCCTCGCAGAGGACTTGCTGTCAACAATCTGGAACTTTTCTACGCCTACTCTGGATGTGTGTGTGCTCAGGTACATACTTATGATTGACAAATCCCGTCTCTGCTAATATTTCTCTCCACGGCCTTGTTTGGATATTTGTCTTCTGTTGGATTATGGGACATTGAGTGACTATATTGTGAACTTGTCTTCAAGTGCATATAAACGCTCTGCTGAAACTGCACCAACCCGGCACTAGTGCGACCCTCGTGCCGTTCGGGACTACTTCCCTATACTAACATTCCTGTTTGTTATTTTCCCCTTTCGTTGTCTTCTGTTTCCTGGATTACTTTCCTCAATATATCCTTATTCAGGTTAGTTGTTATCGGTTCAATATATTAGGTGGGATTGATACTTTGGAAGGCTCTTTAGAATTATCCCACTCGTTGTGTTATATTTTTTGTAGATCCACCCCGGGGAAGCTCCACTCCAATACTTACCTAGGTAGTTTCCCGTAAAATACAACTGTTCTGATTACTTGCTTTAATTTCAACACTGTCTAATATCTTTGTATTCCTTTGCAGCATTGGTATTGGCGGTGTGTGTTCTCCCCGCTCTTTTATTCAATTGACACCTCTGTCTGTCCCAACTGAAACAGCAGAGAGGTACATTGTAGAAACGAGCCCCTCTTTGAGGAACCCTGAGTCTTGTACTCAGGGGAGCTAGGATGGAAGGCTGAATATCGATTCTTGTACCACCATCATCTCCAAGGTCACTCCTCCACATCTTCGGCCTATTTCGGAGTGGTGAGTAACACCCCCCCATTAATTCTTACTGTCTCTCTATGGAAACTTTACTCTTTATGTTTTACTTGTTTTTTTATGGAATCTGCTTTCCTCCATATCTCTTAAAGAGATCTATGTTACACATTTGCAGCACACAGCACCCTCTGTGCAGTCTTGTTGTGGAACCTTTGGCATCTCCTTTTAATGTTCTTTCATTTTCCCTAAGAACTACTGTTCTTAATGAAAGAGGAATACTTTGTATGCTTCTGAAAACCTCAATTTATGAAAGATTAGCACACACCAACTGTATGTGGAGTGCTAAGGGAATACTTAGTATCCCCCTTCTCTCTGCTCCTGTGACTTCTGGGTCACAGTGACACCCCTAAAGGGATGGCTGGTGGCAGTGGTTGGGTTCTATCAATTTGGTGCTATTTTCTACCGCATACTTTATTCACAGCCTCAGTTATGCACCAAAGGGTCACCTATGTTCTAACATGGTGGCTCCATCCTTTTTTCCGGCATTTCTTGTGTGGTTGTCCTTTATTAGCTCTTCTACTACCATTCTGAGAGGGGGAGGTCTGAATGTGAGTTTTGCCTTTGGTGGGAACCCTTGGTATCCTCGCCTAGGCTTCAAGACAGGAAAGAGGGGAGGATTTTAACACTCCCCTGTCCTTGTTCTGCCAGAATGCCTGAATGAAACCAGTTCCCACTGGGGGGCAGGCTGTCTTGATTGAACAGCCACCCACACCTTTCTGTAAACTGCAGGGAGAGTGACTGGGAAATCTGAGTAAAAGGTGAGGTTCCTGAGGCAGAAGGCAAGTTGACCTGGAACAGAAGATCTGAAGCAGAAGATGACCAGGCAGACCCTTCCAGTAACCGTAAAGGTACCACTGCGGTCCTGACCCCATTTTCTTATCAACAGTGGGGCTCCAAAGAGGATGATTCCATCCTTTTGGCTGGTGGGACCAACCATCCCTGAGACAAACTGTAGATAGAGCAATCCCCTGAGGTGCTGTGATCTTCCAGGGCTGCAAACCGTGAATGCCAGGGGACCTCTGACCCATTTGTAGTGCAACATCTTTGCGTGAACAAATCCTCCCAGAAATTTGGTGTGTTCCAGTTGGACCCCCAGAGGCACGATCCCTCTCATCCAAGTCCCCTCACCAGAGTGCAGAATCAAGGAAGATCGACCAGGTGGTAACTGTTCACTGTTGGAGCTTATAAAAAGGCGCTAAAATGTCAGACTGACATGGGTGACCGAGGACAGCCTTGCTATGGGTCCTTTCTCATGACTGCTGCTGTGACATCCAATTCAGAGTCCTTCCTTTCATAACCAGACTGAGGAATAAGGAGACCAGTTCTGTCACTGCTGCACAGAAAATAATCCAGCTGCATTTTCATCAACCACTAACTAAGGTACTATGGGCTCAAGGTAGAACTTACCTCAAGCTGAGTAGCCGCTCTAGTGTGACTGGAGTGCATTACAAGGTGTTTGGGTGTCCACCCATACTTCTGGCCTAGGCTTAACAGCTTGTGCTCTTCTAGGGAGTCCTATGCAGGGTCCCTATAACGTGTGTTATCCTACTAAAGAATTTTTATTTAAGTAACTAAAGTGTCCTGAGGAACGTTGCTTTTCCTGCACCCGCATAAGACTTTTGCTCCCATCCTACATTGACTTTGATGAACTCTTCATTAGTTAGGGATTGGACTGCTAAAGCATTAGGAGCCTTGAAAAGTGTTGCTGAGAAATATCTTACTGTGAATAGTGTGGAATAACCCTCCTTTTCCTTTCTACAGATGCTGTTTGTGTGACTTTAAAAAAATAAATGAAACTGTCACTTCTCTGTAACAAATGCAGGTGCATTTAAACAGGAGAACGGTCATTACTGTCACTTTCTGTAACAATTGTACGCATGAGCAACTACTATTGAAGCAGTCACATTTGAAAAGTATTGTTGATGTTTCCTATGGGGATTGTTTAGACTAAAAGAGGATTTAGTTACCTGCCTTGTGATTGTAAAATAAATGTATATTTTATTATAACTTTCAGTGTGTAAGAGTTTCTTTGGGCGATTGTATTGACTAGGTTCATTGTACTTTTCTACAGCTCACATCCTCCTCACAAGATAAGCCTGGCTGCTCAGCCATTCTACCAATCCTTTGGGCAGTACAGATGTATACTAAGAGTTGGGGACCTGTACACCAAAGGCTAGTTTTTTAGAGTCTTACCTCAAGTTGACTTTAGGAAAACTCCCCTAGCAACTGGCCAACTCGGAGTGAGGCCATTTGTTCCTGAAATACAGTGCCAGGATATTTAAAACCTTGGTGGGATTTTGTTTTTTAATATTAATGTATACCAGCAAAGGATATGACTTTTTACATGTTTCCAAATTTAAACAATTAACAACATTTAAACATGTTATACAAACCTAACCTATCTTCAGTTCACGTATATTTACATAGCTATTCAATTAAATTAAACCCAAGTCATTCCACAACTTCAATAGTTCCATGCTTAAAAATGTTTTGTGACTTGAGTATAGTCTATGCCAGATGTCTTCAGTGTTGAGCCATTGTGTCCTACTTACAAAATGTTCCAAGTACCAAACCCTCAGATCATAAAACCTCTGGACAATTAATCAAAATATGTCATAATGTCTGAATCTGCTTTTCTTTACAAGCACTTCCTTTTCAAGTTCCTATTCTCCTATTGGAGAAGGAACTTGAAAGGAAGTCTGATTGTATCTATGTTTACTAACCATCTTGTTCCCTCCAACCCACCTCTGCACTCAAACTCATGGTCTGATGCACTCCCCGTGCCTCCTCTTGCTTCTGCTCTTTCTCCCCACATTTAATTGGTAAAAAGGGAGCTCCCCTTGCCCTCTCCCCATTGAAGAGAGGGTCCCTGGAATGCCCTTTCTCACTCCCAGGAATATGACGGCCCGAAGAGTTAAAAACGCATGAAGAAACTCACTTTTCGGACAGCCCCCAGGAGGGCCAGTGACAACCACATATGCGGACAGACACCCCCTTAGACAGCAATTCAAACCTTATCCAGTGAATGTGTTTTTGGACACAGGTGCCTCAACACTGGTCATAGATCCCAAGGCCTCGATGGATGACATTGACTAATGCTGAGAAACCAATGTGCTGACATCATTAGTGACACCAGGACATAGTCACATTAGTCATGAAGTAAACTCGCAGCCATGCACGAAGTTACACGAACCTACACGTGAACACACAAAGAACATGCTTACACAGTTCTGTAGATAGAGGATAGATACGTAGAAATTATAGTATAATTATAATGAGGATTACATGAGGCCACAAGCCGCAGGATGAGAGACGAGGGAAAGCAGAACCAGGCTGCACAGAATCACAGGCCAGGGCTCACAGCCACGGTCAGAGACAAGCAACACATTCAAAACCTAAACTGACAAGGGGCCACCTGCATAAAAACAGAATAAATCCTTATAAATTGCAGACCAGAAGAGCTCTATTTCGTGGTCCTCAACCACGTGATGCAGCCAAACTAGACAATGGTCATTCACCCATGGTGGGAAGACGAGCGGTTCTCAGCAATACAGACATGAAGTGAAACATGGAATCATTAACAATGTTGCAACACTGAGGGCACTCTCACAGCAAAAGTGGTACTACTAACAGTTACATTGACAACCAAGCTGGGTCCCAGGCCTGGGGAGATCAGCCCCAGCCAATCAGGGAAGAGAAGTCCAGAGGTGGATGGCAGAGGGCAAAGGCCAATGGTAATCCTGCGACCCTGCAACAATGTAATAGTTTCTTGGGGAAGGGGCAGGCCAGCCACCTGACATGTGAGGACCAATAACAAACTATCTATTGGTGCATTCCATAAGGGATACCACTCCAATCACCCAACCAGACGGACAGTTATGTTATATGGGAAGGGCCCATGTTGTGACATTGAAATGTAACAAAACAGTCCGACATGGGCATGGGAGCGGTGATTCTGGGAATTTCCGAATGTCCTGTATGATATCTGTCTGTTTGTGTAATAAATGACAGTTGTAACTTGCCCTTGGCTAAGTCCTCCATATGTATACTGGAGCTGGGTTGTTGGGCCCTGGGAGCTGAGACGGTGAGCTCCTAATGAGCCCCAGACTTCTGGCATACCTAAACCAACACATTGGTAGCTGAGGTATGGTTGACTACACGCGTTCTGCATAAGCCGCCTCTTCCTCCACAGCGCCTGGAGGGCTGCAGGGAACCTTGCAGAAAACAAGCCCTATGGGAAGGTACACCCCTGTGCAAAGGCTGTCAGGAGCCACCTTAGAAATATTCTGCCTGCGGTCCGTGAGATGCCCAGCAGACCAGAAGGGTGATGTGGCAGCTTTGGGGGAACCGGTAGCCAAACAGCTTCATCAGACCACAGATTATTGACTCAGCCACATGGCATCTGAGGAGGGTGGTAAAGTAATGTTGGATGTGGGGTGGTAATGAGTATTGTTAAGTATATTTTGAAGTATTGTCAAGTATTTTTTAGTAGTGTTGAGTATTGTAAAGCATAGTAGGGAAAGGAGTGAGGGTAGATGTCATTTCTGTGGTTAGGGAACATTTGGCTTTGAGGTAAAAGGTTCTGGTGAGTTGCCTAGACTATTGACTTAAGGGTACGGATGACAAAAGTTATATGAATATTGGATTCCCTGTGGATTGGGCGTTTTGACTCGGGTCATGGGTGATGATATCCCCGTTTAAAGGCTTAGCAAAGGGAGATAGCCTAAATTGCGGAATGTGTTTTTCTGGTTAAGTCTTGCTGAGGCATTTTATCTACAAGGTGAGGCTGTAGGTACAGAATGAACACAATAATTATTGGTATCACCTGCTAGGAGGCAGGAAGACATCTGTGGGTTCATGTTGGGGTTGTGAAAATGTTTGTGTAATGAGAAATTAGTATTGTGCACTGTGTAAGTTATCTCTAGCACTCCCTTATTTAGTGAAGTGGTGACGTCACCCATGGGGCCTGTAAATAGGACTGGGACAGCACAAGGAGGTACAGAAGTTGGTGTTGAGAACTTAAAATTGACGCAGTAGGCTGTTCTGGGGTGGTGCGAGGAAGGCGCATGCGCAAGATTGGTCGGTTTTCCTGATGAGGCAGAGAGTTGTAGAAGGGCGATGCGTGGAGCATGCCTTACAGGTTAATTGGGAGCCAGAAAGGCGGGGGAGGAATTGACGAGAACTGGTACTTGTAAAATAAAATAAAAAATGAGTTGAAAGTATTTTTTGTGCTTGTATAATAATGTAAGTATCGAAAACCTTGACTTGAGGTCAAGTAAGTATAAAGCAAGCAAGTATAAAGCAATGTATCTGGGTGAGAGTGGGGGGCATATGTCCATACAGCACTTATGTAAGGCCGTTCTGTGATATAAGGACAAGATTTGTAAATATAGCGCAGAATGGACGAAAAGCACAGAAGGTAAATTGACTAAGCCATGGCCACAATGTGGACGTTTGTCCAAAAATTTGCAGCAACCATTACAGACACACATACAAGACAGCAATAAGGGGAAGAAGTTGACTAATTGCATGGCGATAGTTTAACTCTGGAAAATGTTCCAGGAGGATGACGGGGAAGTAGCGAGGCGTCAATGGATGCTGAGCCAGCAGGAGACACCAGGCGCAGTGCCCTTGGCCCCAGCTCTCCAACCTCCTGAGCACGAGAAAGAAGGGCCTGCAATAGGAGCTCAAGGGCTATACCCTATGCATAAGCAAAAGGCAGCGCAGGGGTACAAAAATCCAATATTTCAACCTCCACCATACACCATGGAATAGGGGCAGAAAGAAGTCAGACAGGCAGATGGTGGCAAGGGAGCACACGGCGAGACCCAGACGAGCACCAAGGAGCGGCTAGAGGGTACTGCATTGAACTAATGGGTAGGAGAGCAGATACTTCTGAAATTGGATTGGAAGACAACGGGAGAACCAGCAGGGGTGAGTAAAGAAATAGAGGGTCTTAAGGGGAGCAGCGAAGTGTGAGAATGGGCATAGATGATGGAGAAATGTGCAAAGGCAAGAGAGGGAAGAGAAGGAACAGCGCAAAAGAATGTGTAGAGACACGCAAAGGGAAGAAGAGAATGACCATGAGTAGCAAGAAATGAGGAGAAGAAGCAGAGGAGAGAGCTCAAAGAGGTAAAGCGGCAAAGGGAACGGAGAAAGTGGGAAGTAGAGCGAGTTGCAAGAGAGCACAAACTCAAGGAGGAGTGTGCAATAAGAGACATAAGAATAAGGTGGGGAATGGGCACGATAGATGACAAAGTAGGAGAGGATAGGCGAACAGAGTAAGACTGCAGCACCACACATGTCAGGACTGCTACACCAACAGACAGGACAGATGCTGGGTCCTCCAAGAGGTGGGATAGCGGCAACTTTATCAGCTTTGAAAGGAAGCTAAGCGAAGACACAACCTCAAGGAGGGTCAGCTTTGCGGGCAATATTGACAGTGACAGGGGGGTCACTGAATCAGATGAGGACGCAGAGGGAAGTGACAATGAGGGAAAGGGGCTACCCAGGCATTGATCGACTGGGAGAAGCGCAGATATAAGAGTGACATTGGAAATAGAAAGGCACACATGGAGATCTAGGGATGACAAGGACGAGAGATCAAGACAGTCCAGGGACACATCATGCCATATGGATGACCTAATCTCATACGTGCAGAGGCTTAGACACCTTAGAACCAGCAAGGGCGTGCACTATCACTAAAGATGCCGAGAGATTGGATAGGTAGATCAGGATGACATGAGGAGGGAATTGGGTGATCGGGTTTACACAGTTACCCTTACTGGAAAATAGAGGGATGTGACCTCAATACGTACCATGGAAACCAATATATAAGGAAACCTAAGGTGAAGGCTTCCCTCATTAACCACGATGCAGGGAAATGGATACATGAAATGGAAAGGATGACAGCAGGACAGAAACTGGCAGCGGGAGATGTAATGTGGCTTTTTGTGGCAATCCTCAGGTAAGCCGCTGATGACATTTGGAAAAAGGCAGGGTACACGTGAGTAACCACCCAGGACACGGCGCATGACGGCGCACCATTTTCTAACTGCCGAGCTGCCATATTGCAAGCTCTATGGACAGAGTACCCAGACACCTCAGACATTAGTGTGATTATGGCATGCAGAATGGGGGAAGACAAAGACCCCTTACACTATATTCAGACTATGCAAGAGTTCTGGGAAATGTGAGACCCATGGGATAAAACAGTGGCATTATTCTATCATATACTATGCCAAGGGATACCAGAACAGGTGCAAAGGCAACTGAAGAAGTTGGTGGGGATGGAAGCTAAACCATGTATAGGGGTGACAATAGGTGACAAAACATTTTCCTTACTTGTAGACACAGGGGCGACTAAATCCTACATCCAGGAAAGGAAATATAGTATGTCAGGCAATGCCAAAAATGCTCAAGAGTTCTCTGGTGCAACAAAAGTGGTTTCTTTAACAGAAGATATTGCACTTTCTATAGTGGAGCACGACTTAGCACTGTCCCTACTTTATTCCTGGCAGACACCTGTAAACATACTGGGGAGAGACATCATGAGCAGATTTAACATGGCCATTTCATTCACTGACCAGGATATAGTGTGTTCCACCCCAGGGATCCAGCTTCTAAATGTGAGGGAGACCATTCAAGCCTATTGTGGACAAAAGGTACAGAGGGGATGCCAGTAGATGAGGAGCTGTTCCAGTATGGGACTGAGATATTAATAGTATGGTTCCCAGGTATTCAGGGGAAAATGTGGCACCTTCCAAATAAGTACTTATTCAGGCCAGATATATCATTAGATGAGAAGGAAGGGATAATAGTGCCACTAGAATTAGAGGCAGTGATAGTGTGGGATGACTGGATAGCAGTGCATGGGACAGACAATACAGAGTGACCATGGCGTGCAGTGATCGTTTTGGGAGAAGGATACAAGTTGACTACAGTTACAGACGAAGAACTATTCAAAGACAACAGATCAGACAACAAGATGGTGTTTGAAATTATCATCACATATTGGTTGAGGATACATTAGAGAAAGCTACCACAGAGGATGGCAATGGTGCTGAAAGCACCCCCGACCTAGCAAAGGTCCCCAGCATCATATGGATCACAAGTCCCTATGATGTGGGGCTTCTGAGCTGGATAGGAGCCGTGAAAATAAAGCTGATGTCAGAAGCAATTTTACCATGAGTTAAGCAATACCAACTTTCCAGTGAGGGAGTCAATGGCATTTATGAGACCATTGCAGCACTAGTGAAACAGGGCATCATAGTGCCACCAGAATCACCATACAACACGATCACCATGCAACATGGCTCTGTAACCTGTCAAAAAGACGACAGCGGGATCATGGTGTTTTATACAGGACTTGCGCCCTCTTAACCATATTGTAGAAGCAGAATATCCTTTAGTTCCAAATTTGGTGACAATTTTGTGTAGCATCCCCACGGAAGCTGCCTACTTCACGGTCATAGATTTGAAGAATGCATTCCTCTCTACACCACTACACCCAGAATCACAGGAGTTTACTTCATTTGCATGTAGAAATAAGAAGTGGAAACATACAAGACTTCCTCAACGGTACTGTGAATCACCTTCCATATTCAATAGGGTACTCCAAATGGACCTAGGCAATGTACAGATGGAGAAAACGGTCATACAGTATGTAGATGACATATTAATTTGCAGCAAAACAGACAAACAGTGTAGACATGACTCAGTACACATATTGACAGTACTCGCAAAAAATGGATACAAGGTAGACAAAGCTAAGCTACAATATTGCCAGAGAGAAGTGCTGTTCATTGGACAGATGATAACTCAATATGGCACAAGAGTGACACCAGAAAGGGCAGAAGTAAAACGCAGGACAGCAAAACCCACAACTGTAAGACAAATGCAGCAGTTCCTAGGACTATGTAATTACTGCAGGGCATGGGTATTCAACTGCAGCACTACAGCCCATATTGAGCACTCTGAAGAAGCACAAAGAGGGGAGAAGACATTACAATGGACATCAGAAAATGACTGAGGCATTTGACGAGCTGAAGGAATCAATATGCACAGCTCCAGTGATAGGGATCCCAGATTACCAAAAGGAATCTTTCATATTCTCACACTCCTTATGGAGTGGTTATGACCACAGTAATGACACAGAAGACATGCTTGGGGCACAAGCCTTTAGCCTATTGCAGTGGGAAAGTCATGAGAGGAGATTATCCATGTGAACAGGCATTGTCATCAGCCGCATTTGCAGTGGACAAGTCAGCGAGTATTACCATGGGATGCAGCACCAATCTATATGATGAGCATGCTCTCTTTGCAATACTGGGAAGACTGAAGAGCACACTGACAACACAGAGAGCTTTGGGGTATGAGGTGTTACTATCTAACCTGGCTCTCAAGATAGCAAGATGCATACTTGTCAATTCAGTGACCTTTATCACTGACGTTTTACAGAAGGGCGACTATGCACAAGATTGCACAGAAAACATAGAAGAATTCAGTGACACTCGTAAGGTACAGGAGGACGCACTTGAGAGGGGGAAGTACTTTACATTGATTGATCAATGACCATTGACCAAACAACTGGGGAAAGGCATACTGGGACAGCAGTCGTGAGAGTGATAGAGGACGGTACAAGAGAGGTAGTGACAAGTGCACACCTGCCGTCACATTACTCAGCACAAGCAGCAGAATTAGTGGCTTTAATAGTCGCATTGGAGCATAGCAGGGAGAAGGAACTGATTATGTATTCAGAGTCAGCCTACGTGACATCCACAGTGCATTCTGGGCTGTCACATTGGATGAGGCGGGGCCTCAGGCATGCTTATGGGTCACCGATGCAGCCTGCATTCGTATTGAGCAGACTGATAGATATCATCAGTCTCCGAGAGCGAATAGCAATAGTGAAGTGCCAGGCACAAATGAAGGGGTAATGAAGCAGCAGACATCAAAGCAAAATGTGCCGCCCATTTTGGGGACATTTAAAAATGGAGGCCTTGTCCCATGCGTGCGATTATGCAAGAACTATGATACTAAAAGAGGGGTACAACACATTACCAGTAACACAGATTATGGAGCTGCAGGGAGCTGCACTCAGGGAAGAAAAATAGCTGTGGCTAATGAGTGGATGTACAGTGTCTCCAACAGACGCCCTATGGCGGCAAACAAATACAGGGAAGGTGGTAAGGCCTTTTGCATTATTGCACACAGCACTGACACAATTACACTATCCAACCCATACAGGGAAGCAGGTGATTGCTACTCATATTGGAGAAACATAGTTCTGTTCTAACTTGGCAGAAAATGTGGCTTTGTTCATGACTAATTGTCTAGTGTGTAAACAATATACTTCAGGTCATACATTGAGGGTATGAAGAGGAGCCATACCTCGCCCAGTGGGTCCATTCCAACACCTGCACATCGACTATGCTGATATGATTCAAGTTTGTCAAGGATACCGCTACATGATAGTGGCTGTGTGTCCATTTTCCAATTGTATCGAGGCTTGTCCTCGTCCTCATCCTGACACCCTTAGAGAAACGAAATTCTGGGTCTGGGAGATATTCCCATGACCATGTGTGAGGTACTGCGGTCTGACACTGGGCCTCACTTCGGCAATGAGATGTTCTGGCACATCACAACCTTGTTCGGAATCCAACACAAATCCTCCTGTGCCTATCATCTGCAAGGAAACAGCTTGCTCAAAGAGGCTATAGCCGAAACTAAAAAGTCAATTAACAAAAACTGGTTCCATTGCCTTGCCTTTGCGTTGTTCGCACTGCCCAGTAAGTCCAGGTCTGACCATCATTTAACCCCACAGGTGGTGGTGACGGGATGGCGTATGCAACTTCCCCTGGCTACTCCCACTAGGGTAATCAAAGATGCTAAAAATGTTAAGTATACAAATTCCTTGATTGCTAGTGCCTCTTTTATTTCTCTCCAGTTTCAAAGACAACAGAAGAGGCCGGAAGCCAGAGAAGAGAGTGACAGCACTGAAACCAACGAGGACTTAAGCAGCCACCCTTGTATCCAGGTGATATAGTACTTTTGCATAATTTTCCCCACAAATGGGATGCCCCGCGGTTTACAGGCCCGCACATGGTTGAATTGGTAACTGAGCGAGCATTTAAATTGGTTAGAAGAAACCCTTGGAACCACCTCAGTGACATCAAGCCATACAAAGCAGTGGCCTCTCCTAACACCGACAGGGCCAACAATCCTCAACAAGAAGAGAAAATCAATAATCTGGAATCAGCACAGCCCAGCAATGGACACCCAATGGTTACTCTCTCAGGGGTAGGAAAGTTCGGATAAGGACTACACGTCCAGAGTGAGGGCACACTGTCTGTTTGTTATTTTTCTTTCCACACACATTAATTGTGAAAGTGTGACTATTTTTATTGCATCGGTTCCATGATTCCATGTGATCCTGATCCTGAAACTTTCCAAGGCCCATTTGTCCAATTTGCTAGGTGATCTAACACTACATGGAGATGTCATCCTAATGTGTATTTCTGTGTCTTCATAGCATATGTGGCCCAAGTCTATCCACACCTTGAAAGGGGAAATCCCTCAGTCCTTGCAGTCCTTTGGGACCCCGGAATTAAGGCTGTGTGTGAACAACTATTCCTTCTTGCTATGGCTGATTACTTTGTCTGTGGGCCTTGAACTAAAACAATATTAACCCAATAACGCTTATTTTGCATTTTGCACATTTCAGGTGCACAACTGTTATCTAGGATCTAAGCAGCGTAAATTGTGTTTTGGGTCGTGCCTTGAACACTTGTTTATAGGCACGTTATAAATGCCATATCTTATCATATAACATTTATTTAAAAAAGTGCTCATTTTGTCTTGTCTCTTATTTCCAAGTGGTGTTTTTGTATTCATTTATTGGCAAATATCCCTTTTGTCTAGTGCTACAACTGTGTCCTCTACTAACATTACTCCAACTTCAGCAGGTGGAACGACCATGTCAGGTGGACAAGGGAGCACTGAAAGCCTGGTAAGGAGAAGTAAGCACAGTGTTAATACAAACATGGGAGGGGTGAACCTATATCTCACTGATACTGCTCGGGTATCTAACAACATGTGGTACAAGCACATGGTCAAAGTAAACAAAGAAACCACTGGGGAGAGCTGCTATGTCTCCTCACTAATCACCTGCCGTGAGTTCCTCCAGAACGTTGATAGCAAGCATCTGAAATACCAGCAGCAAGAACACAATGCCTTAAGTACCCATTCATGGTCACAACCCGAGGAAGATTCCAAGATCGAACAGCAACATTGAGATGGATGTCCATGGCAACATTTCCCTATGAAGACACATATATTAAGATTCCTGACCAGATGAACACATACTGGCAACTAGATCAGGCCATACAATACATAACTGAAAGCCCACAGAAAGGAGAGGCAAAAACAATAACACTGAAGGATTTACCATGCCCGAAGAGGGGGGTGAAGGAAATAGGAGGAGAACCAGGATGTTGGTAAAGACCCCAAATGCATGTGTGTGGCCAGGTATACAAAGCGAAAGGATGGAAGGAGGGAGTAGTAGGTATCAAGGCACACACCCCAGTACAAGCACAGGTGAACACAGTACAAGGAGAACATGACAAGTGCCTCAATGAATGGCGTTCAAGCACCAAGTTACTGACCTGGGTGGACAATGAAGCGGACCAATGCCCATAATGCCACTGAAGAAACAAGAATTATATTTCCAGAAGGACGGTGCAGTGAAGGTTGGAGAAATCACAGAGTGCAGCTACACAGAAAAGCATACAGCAATGAAGATTGGCAGAGCAGTATTAATGGATCACTAATTGGTGTGCAGATCCAAGACATACGAGAAGCTGCCACCCAACTGGGGAGGAATTTGCTTGCTTATACACATAAATATGCCAGCACTGGTGGTGCCACTAAAGGACATCAAGATAGACCACTTCCCTAAAACGGATGACAACGAAAGGAAGAAGAGATCTGTGGAAGTAGAAGAAAAGGGAAGAAGAGATCATTAGAAGTGAGTAGAGTGAAAAGAGACAGCTATTACTCATCAGCATCAGAAGCATCACTGGACAATGTGCCACCTGAACACTGGCGGTTTAGTATGACTGAAATGTTTTTTGCAAAAGTAGTCCAGCTGTGCAAACGTACACAAACGCATAATGGTTGCAGATAACAAGATGAGAGCTGATGCAGACAATAAACTCTACAGTAAATGGCTTCAACACGATAAAAGAAGAGCTCCAAGCAGTAAGGTTGATGGCTCTCCAGAACAGATATGTTGTAGACCTTCTAACAGCGAGTCGGTAAGTCGGTAATGCCCCCGCCGCTCAGGATATATTGCTTAGATAGTACTCCTGTTCAGTTTGTGGCATTTTCCCCCTTAGGTAATGTTATCTGTTTTCTTACATACACTTTTTTCAGTTTGTTTTGTTTTTTCCTTGGTATATGTATCACTTCCCACTTTTGTACACCCTTAAACGGACTCATCCCCTGCTATTGTACAAGTATTTTTTATGGGCACGCCTATGTTATCTGGAGTTGTGTTATGATAAGTAATTTCTGTTCAAAATTGGCCTTCCCTTTGCTTCAAATAAATACAATAATACAAATATAACACTTTTTGATGATCTAAAATAGGAAGCAGATGAAGTTGGATAATTGAGCTATCTTGGAGTGGAAGAGAAGGTTCGTCCTTAGCTGGGATCTTTTCTGTCTCATACAAGTGAAATTGCTAGTCTCCCTCCTCTCAAGTCAGCAGTAACTCCCATGACTTGCAGGGTTCCTCAGGGATTTGTCCTATTTCATTTACTATATAATGTTTATTTCATCCCTTTGATTGAACTGATCTAATACTTTAAAGTCGAAGTATTATTTCATGGATGATTCTCAACAAATTTTCACTCTAAAATCACTGGACACAACTCCAGACTCTAAAACAGTTTTCTTGGATCTTTTGCTCTATGTTATACCTATAAACTGTTGGGTGTGAAAAATATTTGAAAATAAGCTCCTCAAAAACATAGATCCTGTTGGTGGGAACACCTTCTGATTCCTAGTCTCTAGGACTATGAATCTCAGAACACTTTGATATATGTCCAGAACCCCTTACACATTGTTAAGAAGTTAGATATTCTTTCAATTGAAAAGTTAACTATAGCACTGCATGCTGGCGTTGTGGGCCAGAAAGTTTATTTTTTTGTTTTGTTATCAATCTGGGATTATTCCAAATGATTCCTTCATTCTTGAATTTTTCAGGCAGTGTTCAGCCAGGGAGACGCTATTCATTCCTCTTGGCTATCAGAACAGTATCGTTTGGGCCTCCGAAAAACACCTGGAGTACAGATATTTAATTGGTTTGTGGGAATGTGTACTCAAGCACATAAAGTGCTATTGATCAGGTGTATATCAACATTAGTAATTGCTAAAAGATTAGGTAAACATATTCTTGAGTCGTGAATATAGTTATAAGCGCTTTTATTATTAGATCCCAAGTAAAAAAATATGGTCTATGTCAAGGCAAATTATTCATACTACTGTCCCATAAATACTGTTGGGTAGTGCATAGAAAGCGTTGCTGCAATTGTCAACATATCTTGCACGATCAATGTCTCATTCCTTTGAAAACAGTTTTTCTTTTTATTTTTCAGTTGTGAAATGCTGACAGCCACAAATTCCTCAAAGAATCTGTTAATTCCCAGGAGGCTGGGGTACTAACAGCAATAAGCCCCTTATTAGTTTGGGCATTACCGCTTCAGGTAATGCCCATCCCCTACCCGGGGCTTATTGCTTGAGTAACATTGCATAACTTGGAAAAGGAACGTCCTCAGTTGTTCCTGGGTTTGGCATGCAGGTTCTGTTCTTGCTTTTGTTTTCCTTTCCTTGAAATTCCTAGAAATTGAGTGCTTCTTTTTTGATTCCCCAGGGTCATTGAACATGACATGAAGGGAAGAGAGGGCTTTGAACGAGGGATATGCCCTGTGTTAATGTTGCCACTTTCCTCTACTATTGTTTAAAGTCCAATTTTGAAATCCTCAACCATAGTATTTATTTTAACTTCCCATTAAATAAAATTCAGGGAGTCTGTTGTGTTAATATTTGACTGACCCCTACAGCCTCAATGAGGTGAATATCCTTGGAAGATGAGAGGAATAAGAGGATTCATACTTGGAATCATTGTCCTGATGCAAGCTCATGTGCGGTTGTGGAGGAAAAAGAAGCGTGTCCATCATTTTTCCCAAGGGCCTGCCCTATTTCTAGGGGTGACAACTGAGAGAAGGTGCGAGAACTTATGTTTCGGAACTCATGTAACAGTTCCCACTATCCAGTGCAATCAAGTGGCTTCAGCGGGCACCTTCAGAGGCCCATGATGATGTCAGCATGTGTATGTCTCATTGGCATTAATAACTTTAGGAAAACGTTCTCGGTAGAGTTTCCACTGCCCCACTTTGGGGTGGACAGGGAGGTGGTGGCGCCACTGGTGTTTTAGCCAGAGGTTGCACAATCCTGGAGTAGTGACGACTGGTGAATTTATTAATTGGAGGGGTGTGAATGTTTGTCTTGAATATGTGGGAATGGCCGAGCGTATCGACGGTCCATGAACCAACAAATGGAGCTTAAGAGGGGTGGGAGAGATTCTCTCTCCCAAAGAAAAGTTTAAAAATAATGGGTTAAAATTGTACATTTTCTAGTACACTTTTTGTGAAAATAGGGTAGAAATTCACAAAGTTTGCAATCAGTTTTTTTTCTGGAGCACACAAAAGAATCTAATCCATGCCAGTCACCAATAGTGCACAGGAGCATTTTCCTAAACATTTTCATGAGGCCTTTGCCCACAATATATGCAGGCATAAACATCATTTTCATATCCATATATATGCTGACTGCACCAGGATATGTCATGTCTACAATATAAAAACTTAATCCTGTTGGCTTTTGCCAGTATATATGTAAATAGTCTTAGGAAATTACATCCAAACTGGCTGCACCAATGAAAACCAGTCTAACAATGTAATAACACTCACCATGTTTGCTTTCCTCTTGATGCCCAGTAAATAATACCATGAGAAAGTATAGCTAGATTGGCTGAACCCAAGTATGCAAGTCTAGCTTGATAATAGCACACATAATTTCTGTGTTAATCTTGATGCCGAGTTAATAATAAAACCATGCCACCATAAGAAAGTATAACTAGACTAGCTGCACCCAAATATGCCAGTCTTGCTATGTCATAGAATTCATCATGTTTGCTTTAATCTTGATCCCCAAAGTTAATGCCATGCCGTTAGTAGCATTCCCCCAAAAGCCCCACTCCCACTCATACAATCTGTACAGAACCGGCACACACATGTTCTCATTCACGCAACATACACTCTCTCATTTGCCAGCACATTCATATATTCACACGACATACACTCTCACATTCATTCATATATCAAACAGCAGTCATGCAGGCATACATAAAAACAACATTCCCACATTCCCACGTGGACACATTCCCACACACACACTCTGATATCCCCAGTTTCACGCAGACATACATACTAACGCATTTGCAAGATACACAACATAGTTTCACTTCCGTCGTACCTTCAGCATCCCAGTACCATCCACGACACGATTGGAAGGTCCGCCACAGCCAGACCCCACTGGCTTACAGAAGTAAAGAGGACTCCTTTTCTGTCAGTGAGCATGTTCCTACCCTAGAAGCACAATTATTAAAGGCTAACCTTCATTTGCCCTGCTGGCCTCTCATTGTTGTATCCGTGTATTTTGTGGCGCTCAAAGGGCTTCATGCTGAACCCCTCAAATAGATGCAGTGAGGGACATGCCTCTGCTTACAGGCAGGAAGCAGAGTGCCTGCATTCAAGCAAGGGGGCAGCACAGAAGCATAATGCAGTAATGCTGTGCTCCACATAACTGCATAAAGCTCACAGCCATTAAAGCAATGTTGGTGTGATAGACATGAAATTGGATTGCTAGTTCCATGATGTATCCTGCCCTGCCTGCCTCTCAACATTCTGCTGGGGAGGACAGTGTGAGTGGACAGCAGGAGTGCAATGCTGGCCTCTATCAGTGTGATGCTTACATGAGGGGATTAGAGAAAGTTGTCCTGCTTGGTTGTTGTCACAATCTCTAGTTGGTGCTGCCACCATTGTGGTGTGATATGGGTAGCATGAGAAAAACTCATCAGGTACAGCATTCCAACTGTGAGGGTTGCAATCAATATTCCCTTTCAATGGACCTTTGCAGAGAAAATAAATGATGACTTGACTGTCTTATTACTTCCTAAGTACCTTCCTTTCAGAGCCCTCCTCTCGTCTACCTCCAATTATCTACGGATGAGTCGCTTCTCCAAGCAGAGACTGGGTCTTTGATCTCTTTCCTCTGCAAGTGCCTCCCTCTGGAATGGCCTCCCTGCCACTGTCCTCCTTGAGCTGGACTTCCTTAATTTCCGGAAGCCCATCAAGACCTTCCTTTTCTCCTCTTCCTTCTCTCTGCCTCACTCCTGCTAACCTTTCCTCACTTTCCTTTTCTCTCTGCCTTCCCTCTGCTATCCTTTCCTTCCTCCTGCTGTTATGTTGACTGGCTGCCTGTTGCTCCTATGAGTCATATAGACACCTGCCCCCCCCCACCTCGCTCAGTCCCTAGCACTTGTCTTCAGGCCCTCCTGAACTGCCACCTGGCTTCCTTGCTGTTCGTGTTCCCCTTGGATGCCCTGCCTTCCTGCACCTAACCCAGAGCACTGTTCCACTGGGTACACTTCCCTCCTTCCCCTGTCCTGCACTTCTTGTCTGTGCCCTTGCATGATCTAAATGATTCTAGGCCTAGTAAGATTGTGTGGCTTTTTTCCCCTGTTTTCCCCCTCCCTGCCTGGTTGCACCTTAAAACACTTGTGTATAGGTGCATTATAAATCAATCAATCAATTGCACTTAGACACAGTTAGGTGTTACACCAGAAAGCAGTGGATTTTCTCCTGAAGAGGGTGCACAAACCACTCATGCACATGACAACTGTATATTCATAGCTTTTGACCTATGCATTATTAGGTTCCATGTTCTTTCATCGCCTGCAATTTCATCCCTTGCCATTTCAACGTGAACATTCTAACGAAAATGTACATTGATTTATTTCCTGTTTCTTTTGGGTGGGGGTTACCCCCCATTCCCCTCTGCCCCCACCTATTTTTAGCTATTCCCTACTACCCCAACCCCTTTTCTACCATTTCCCACCCCCTCTAAAATATTTGATGAGCGTTTTCGTTTCAATCAGGTGACACAGTCTCAGCCCAGTATGCAGCGTGCAATTGAAATGCTTATGTTAGATCAGATTCAATATTGAGATGGTACACCACTCATATCACACCCCCTTTTCAAATACCCCGGGTCACAATGAACCATGAACCTATTTATTTATTTATTTGAAAATTAAAAGAAATCATACCATTTTTAATATGGGGCAGCAATCACCAATGGGTGATAAGAACAATAGGAATGTAAGCAATGCACTTAGTTTAACATTCTATTGACATCTAAAAATATCAGGAAATAGGAGCACTTTTTGATTTTAGGTAAGATAGCACGTGAGTTAGAAGTTCCCCCTGCAAGTTTCCCTCAATCCACAAATAATCAATTCTAAGTGTATAAACAGAAGCAGCAGGTAATCAGGAATGACAAATGGAAAACAACATTAAAATCTGACTTTCCCTCCCCAAACAAGAGAGAAAAACAGATTTTAAACCCTGGCAATGCTAAAAAGACAATTGGAAATGGATGAATAAATGAATGAATGTGTCTAAAACGCTTGAAACAAACACAATTCTTTACTGGAGCAACACTGGAAAGATACTAGCAATCACAAACAATGGATTGAGCAAAAGCATACAATTCAAAATTAAATGGAAGATTTAAAACAGTTTATAATCAAAATGACACATTGGAAATTTAACACACTTTTGCAATTCCGCCTGGATTTACCAAAACGTTTTTTTTTAAATAAAAATTGGTGAAATATTGTAAAACATTTTGCGGTGTAGCTATGGATCATAGGTACACTATGGAAGTGAAATGAGGTCTCCAGATGTTAAATTGAGTGAGTTATGCAAGATCTTGGGCCTCATCACGAGTCTGGCGGTAACCCTTAAATGCGGCGGTAGCGCTATTAGCGCCGCATTTAAGGGTCCGCCAGATCATGGCTTTGACTGAATCCACAGCAAAATTGCTGATTTTCGGCGCGATTACCGCCGGCGGGAAATCCGCCAGCGGTAATAGCGTGCATTTTCCCCATTGGGCCCAATGGGGAATGAGGAATTCCCGAATGGGGCCCAATGGGGAATGGGCAATAACCCTTCCGCTAAAACCGTGATCCGGCGCTAATAGCGCCGGGGGTTTGGCGGTAGGGCTATTAGCGCCGGCGCTTATCGCGCCGGAGTTACCGCCCAACTCGTGACGAGGCCCTTAGTGAGGTGCGTTTTTGAGAAAATGAAGGCGCAAAAAAGGAAAAGGAATTCATTTTGACAAGGGCAGTTTTACTTTACACTACAGCATTCAGGCTAGGCTACCAGATTGAGACACAGTAAGCCCCAGGGTTGACTCACGAGTTCAACCGTAGCACCTCCGCGCCCGCCCTCGCGGACCCAGTCCGATCACTCCAAACAGGATTAATAGCTTAGGATTTTACAAGACAAAATTATTAAAGATGTTGGCGCTAGCACAAAGAATCAAAGACAGGGTGGCAAGAATGATTTTGACAATATTACAAGTTATCAGGATAAGTATAGGATGGCTTAGAGAGTAGAACTGCGGACACGGCAAGAAAAGGTATACTATGATTTTCTATGGTTCCTATTGATACTCACAGTCCACTTTTAGTTTGGATTTTGGACAGTCAGCGGTTCTGGTTGCCACACGGATCTGGTCTAACACAGGACAGCCGGATAAAATCAGCGGGACCGGATCAGTAGGCAGGGACTGGATACCAAAGGATAGTTCTTCTGGACTGGCAATTCTAGTTACTGGATACTATAGGTCATCAGGGTAGCAGGATAGCAGCAGCATGCAGTGAGTGGCAAGCCAGGTTAATTCAGTATGCTTCTCAAAACACCACAGTGTTTCCCTTGGTTATTGGTATTTTTTATAATTGAGGCCTAGCTGAAGCAGATCAGAAATGGTTGGCCTTGTGGTTGGGATCTGGAGTTTAGATGGGTAAGGCAAGATGAAGACAGGAACATACAGGAACAGGATGCCGGCACAGGAAATCAGGAATCAGTGTGTGTGTCTATGTGTTGTCAGGGGCTCTTATTCAGAATGCCAGGTGACCTCACCACAGGATATGACAGGGGCAGGCTTTACTACACATGCCCCTAACAATAGGATTGGGCAAGGGTAGTAATCTCCGCCTCGCTCTCTGCTGATTGGATTTTTAAGGGAATGATGTCAGGTTTATGAGGTGAGGTTTACAATGTCCGGAAACTTCCACATTTACTTTACTGAATATCTGATTTTGCCAAAAACATACATTTATACACTTGCAATCTCTTGGCAAATTATACCCACAGGTTACATATGATGTGCAGCACAGATTAGTCCAAACCTCCAGTCTGTGTGACCTTGTTTCTCCTTTCTGACACATTTTGGTAATTGTACACATTAAAGATTTGGCCTAAAATTCCACAATTTTATATACAAATGCGAATTGTCCCCAGGGATGTATTTACAAAATCTTATGTTTCACACATTAATACTTTCCTTGGGATCCGTCATACTTCGTAACTTCTGTTCCCCATGCGGCAATGAGTTCTACCAAGTTTTAAAAGATAGCCCACAAAATTAGATTAAAAACTGCAAACTTTTACATTTCTGCTAATTCTTGCTACAGAAATAAAAGTCTTTAATGTTTCTTTATAACATAGTCTCTGTAACCAAAAGGCAGTTCCTTTGTTTTTTGATCCTGTTTGTTTTTTTTTTCTTCCTTCAACTGCAAGCAGCTGTCACTTCCTTCCAGGCAAGGGGGTTTCCAGTCTTAATTGAAGGTTGTATTGCCCTTTCACACATGACAGGTGAGTCTCCCAGGACTGCTATTGTCCCAGCCTGGAGCACAGACAAATGTCTGATGAGCATTTGAACTTTCATTGTCCTATCCTATACAAAGTTCTTCAAGCTGGTACTTCGCACCTACATGTCCTGGATTTAGGGTGTATCTCCCTTCCTTGGAGGAGTTTCATAGCTGGCAACTGGAATAACAGGTTTTCCTGAGAGCTTGCAACTCCAGCCTATGTGTTTTAAACTGTTTAATTTCTTACTTTGGGTCTTGGTTTAAACCAACCTATGACAGAAGATATCCTATGTGTGTAATGTCACCACTAACATAATTCAGTTACATTGCTAAGTAAGCAGGCTTTCATTAACAATTGAGTTTTAAACAGGCCATTTCTTTCTCTTCAGTCAGTCAAACTCATTTTTCCACATGTGTTAAAAACTGCTATCATTTCTTTCTTGAATTCGGTTTGCAGCTCGTCAGATTGCCACTGTCTTTGCAGCTGTAGTCATTTTCCTTGCAGCAGGACTCTTATCTAAAGTATAGACACATTTATCCTTGACCTGGCTCAGAGAGTAAAAATTCTCTTTGAACTGCGGCACCCGGATACATTTTGTCAAGAAAGAAATGCGTGTTTCCGTGCGAGAGAAAAATGAAGTTGCTTTTGATTTCTCTGAGAGTTGGTTTGACTGGGCCTTTTTACTCACAGTGGTTTCAGATTTACAATTGAAATTGGCTCCAAAGCAGCATTTTGAAAGGGTGAAAATGTTTCATTCTGAAGGGGAATTTTTTGCTTTTGCAGCAATGCATTGCTGCCGGTTCAATTGATTCCATATATATGTCTCAGAACACACTGGCATACTTTTTCATTGTGTCCCATTGTTCCATTTTGCCTGAAGTGTGTCAGGCAAGATGGTGCAGCCATTTTTCTGTTGCTGCCAAAACGCAGTTTTGAGGTCCTGTGGCGCACAGGAGCCAGCGCAGCCAGATATCTGTTTCTTGCGCCAATATTCCTTGGTGATGTGGTGCAATGCCATTGAGTGGGTCGATATATCCCACAACGTTGAAATGGCAGGGGATGAAATTGCAGGTGATGAAAGGATGTCGTACCGCATTATTATGGCAGAGATCACCATCATCTGGAAAAATATGACCAGCATAAACAGGCGCACCCAAGAAGTAAAATATGAGGTGAAAACATTCTGTGCAGAAATTAAACACTTCACCGGGTGACTAGATCATGCAGAGTAGAGGATTGCCAACCAGGAGAACATGATGAAAATAATGGACCACCTTCAGGTCCGACTTTGCAAGTTTGAGGCTAATGTAAATGAATTGGAGGTCATAAATAGGTGGAACAATATTAGCATTTTTGGTGTCCTGGAGAAAGCTGAAGGTACCAACACGATGCTATGGCTTACAAGTGGCTCCCTCCAGTTCTTCAGATGGCCTTCACACCTCCGCTGGAAATCCAAAGAGCCCACATAGTTCCACCTGTGGGAAACATGCATGGTCCGAAACCAAGACCCACAAATGTATGTTTTCTGTGAGGCCCCGAGGTGGTTCAGATCCTTAAAGGCGTTAAACACAGAGGTGGTAAGGTGGTTTTAGGAGAGCACATCATATACATAGCGCAGGACTTTTTGAGAGACACCAAATCAAACAGTTCATAAGCTTCTGCCCTGAACTCCAGTGCAGAGGAATAAGATATGGGATTCTCGCTTCGGCAAGGATGGCAAGCAAGGCAATAACAACTCAGAGTGGGCAATCTAAATATTTTGACAATCTGAGGAGCCTGGCAGATTCCTTGAAGTCCCGCTTGAACATGCACTGGACACAGGCTCCTCTCAACCCTCGGATGAAGTGACAACATCCAGTTGACAGATCTGTACAATGAAGACCGTTCAGCCAACCCAGAAGTAGTGAGTAGACCATCACGCTTCAAATACCAGCGGGCCATGGCCACAAGACCCATATTAGTGGCCCTCAATACAGTCACAGCATTGTATTGCACCAGAGAATAACATGAGAAATAGTGATCCCCTCTGAAGACCAACGCTCCCACCGAGCCCAAATGAGATCGAAATCAACCAATTTACCCCCTGGCTATCGCACAGCTCTTTACTGGAATAGCCAGGTTTTGGAATTTTACTCAACAATATCACATGGCACCCCACAGGAGTGGGGCCAGGTCTCAGAGCAGCAGCCTGCTGTGTTGACTGGTATCTCCCCAGATCACGTTCTGAGGCCGAGATGAGTCTCATAGATATAGGGAGTATTGGATGGCTCGACATTCCCCCAGTTTCTCAAGAAGGCAATATTTCTGTGACTTTTAATGATGTCACACCTTATGTCAGCTTTCTTATAAGTTCTGTCTCTCTTCAATCTTTATGGGCATGTCCAAGCACATGGCACTGTAGGTTTTGTTATGCTAATATACAAGTGGTCTTGGGCAAAGAGGAACCCCCTTTTCCTGGGTAAGGGACTGTGCACCGGTTTCTGTGTGTCATATCCTGACTACGATTTTAGCATTCTTTTTCCAATATTGAGCATTTAATTGAAGATAAATGAGGCGCCTGAGAACCCCCTTAACGAACAGCTCCTGACACACAGCAATTGGAAGTGCACGTCACCCTCATCTAGGAAACTCATCTCCTGGGGAAGGATGCAGGCAAACTCAGAAGGCAGTGTGTTGGTCAAGTGGTTTATTCAGAGGCTAAAGGCTGTAAAGGAGGGTTGGCGATATTTTTCTACAAAAGCCTCTCAATCCAGAGTCCCAAAACAGATCAAAACGGAAGGTGGGTGGTGGTAGAGTGCTTAATTGATATTATCCATGTTGTTATCTTCAGTGTATATTGCCCTAATCAGATTGTTCAAAAATTCAGGATGGACTTACGACAAACGACGCAGACCTTAAGCAGTGTTTCCAATCATAACAGGGGATGACTGTAATCTCCCCCTAGACCCATTGCTGAACAGGAAAACCACATGCAGATTTGTATATACGAAAATGAACAAGGCGTTTGAGAACTTTATCCAGGGTAACAATCTAAATGATCAGTTGCCTGTGTGCACCCAGACGAGCTTGAGTACACCGTTAACTCCTCTGTGCATGCCTCCTACTCGAGAAATGACTATATCTTTCTGAGCAGGAATCTGATGAATAGAGTTTGCAGTAAAGCAATGTCCCCTGTGGTCGCATCTGACCACACCGTGCTGGTACCCTTGATAAATGGGGAACTGCTGCAAAATAGAAGCAACAGTTGATGTCTGAACATGGGTCTTCGCTACTCCCACAAATTATGGGATTGCAAGAGACTTTTCAAGGATATATCTTAGGGTACTAGTGATAATTGGTGGGTAATGGCTTGTGACTGCGCTATGCACACTGTTAATTATTTGGTAAAGTTGAGCTGCGTTGTGTATGTCAAAGCCAGGTCCCCACTCTATGCCTGGAAAGTTAAATGTTCTGTAAGGTATGACACACAAGTTACGCGCTATGATCTGATCATATGAAGTAATAGTTATTGTTCATAACTGGAATAACAGAGATTTTATTATAAAATATAATCCACAACAGATCAGCCGACACATGTTTCGACTATGCGTCATTCTCAAGGCTGATACAATGATTGCAAAGAAAACATAGGTGTACATTACCATAACAAAACATCCATATTTGGTTATGTTGAAATATTATACAAACCGAAATCAAACATGAGATAATATATATATATAATGTTAACATACCCAAACATTGCCAAGGTTGGTTGTATGCGGGGGGCAGATCAGAAGCAAATAGAACAAGACACAAAAGAAATGAGAAACTTGTGGTACACAGTGAATCAACATGATATGTGACACAGTCTATGAATTCACAGCATAGGGCGTGAAGATGCAGAAAAACTAAAGTGGCATGCCGTAAGATCAGTGACATTTCACTATTGTACCAAGATTAATTTGATGAGGATGAGGTGAGTCTTTGAAAAAGCCACGATAAATTGAGTGTTAATTACTGCATACACTAACGTGTGAGGTGGGAGTTGTCTAGACCAATAATTGAAATATAAGGTCAAAGTTATGGTAGCCAAAGCAGATGATAGGTTCTCACCTAATGGATTATTCTTGCAGAAGTTATAGACCTTGGATACATGTGCGTTCAATTAATCAAGATTGGATTCTCGATAGTCATATCTGCCAGGAGTGGAAAATATATGAATGACTAGGGTAAATATTAGTTGTAGTTAAATCAAAGAGGATACTCCTAATCAAGATGTCACTTATTATTTTAAATGTTGTCTTACCTATATTCGTGTTTCTTTAATATGGCACAAGTGCCTATTCTCAAAAGTAATGTCCTCGATGGTCTGTCGTTACGTGATATTTTCTGTTGAATCAGAGTAAATAACATTCACAATCTATGTATGTAAATTTATCTCTGTCTTCTATGCGCATGAAAGAAAAGAATTATGGACTATCAGTCCTAACATTTACCTTTTAGGGTTGAATCCCTCGGTGTTGCCAGCGCGTTCCGAAGACTATTAAATATGTAGCGGACTGATGTTAGAAATTCCCTATTGGCTTGAGTGTCGTGTGTAATGCTCTTGCGTGGGACAAGGAATACTAATCTCCCGTGCATGCGCAGTGTTATAGAGCATTAAGTGTCTTGATGTCGTGCTTTAAAAGTAAAAAGAGGCTCTTGACATATATACGATGTTAACAATGCGCATGCTCATTGGAAATCCGCAACAAAACACATTATTTAGTGATGCACAACTTAAAATCATTGATAAACAGAAGTGTGTTACCTATTACAATACTGTTAATTGTAATGAAACGGAATGTCACAATGTTAACTGCAAGAGCACGCCCATAGCTTGAATCTTTTACGGTGTTGACCGGAATACTCATCAATATAGGTGTAAAGACTCGATGTTAAAAGAGCAATCTTACAGTTATTCTTCAATGACATATGTAATGACAAATATAATAATAAGATCTGTCGAATAGACATAATTTTTAGTTTTGTCAAAATACCTAGTTGCAGAGTAAAATGTAAGGAGTACCTAGTATGAAACCATCACAATTTGAAATGATGACAAAATATCTAGTTACAAAAATACATGCATCTCATTATCTGAGTTTAGACCTTCCATAGTACATTGAAATATGCAAATACATTTTGCTTTTAGCTATCTTAGTTTCAATGTTAAATCACCACCCCTTTTGCCCAGACTGGCTTTCATCAAGCCCGCAAAGCGGATGTCATCCTTGTTATCGGTCTGATGTGAAATTTGCCAGTGAGTTGCTAATGGTAATCTAGGGTCCTGACTGCCTAGACTAGACATGTGTTCACGTATCCTAGTAAGAAGTTGTCTTATAGTGGAGCCAATGTAGATTTTGGAACATATACATCTGATTGCATATACGACATGTGTCGTACGACAGTTAATAAAGTTCCTAATCTGTATTGTGTGTCCTTTGGCATCTGTGAATTGAGTAATATTTGTCTCCGCAAATTTGCACATGGAACAATTTTCACACTTATGGAAACCTATAATAGGGGTCAACCAAGTAGTCTTGTCTTTTAATGATTCATTTGGAATTTGTAAAAAAGATGGACTAATTCTGTCTCGAATAGTTCTTGATTTGGTGAATATGAATCTCGTTTTTTTTGTCAGAAAAGGTGTGATATCCTTATCCAATAGTAGTATATCCCAATGTTTATATAATAGTTTGTATAAAAGCTTGGAATCATTAGAAAATCTAGTGATGATGTTTACAGTATCTGGTTGTTTAGGTTTGCATTGTTTGGGTTTGAGTGTATCAGCTCTGTCCATGGTGCGGTATTTGTCTAGACCTTTCTCGATACATTGTTTGGAATAGCCCCTTTGCAAGAATCTGTTAGATAGCAGGTCACATTCCTTGTAAAATTCCTGATCTTTGTTACAATTCCTACGTGCCCTATAAAATTCCCCCATTGTAATATTGTGTATAGTAGATAAGCGATGACAACTTGTAGAATAAAGAGTCGAATTAACCTCTGAGGGTTTACGATAGGTTCTGGTATTGATTTTGTTATCTTCAATATAGATTCTAAGATCAAGAAAATCAATTTGTGTTGTGCTATACTGTCCTGTAAACTGAATTCCATAGTTATTGTTGTTAATGTATACCCGAAATTGGTCTAGTTCTGAGGTTGTACCAGACCAAATCATAAGTACATCGTCTATGAATCTCTTCCACATTACTATGTACATGTTATACTGAGTGTGATGCAATATATGCCTGTCCTCCACTTGTGCCATAAACAAGTTGGCCAATGATGGAGCATACTTAGCTCCCATAGCCACACCTTTGACCTGTGCATAATACTGATTGTTGAATAAGAACACATTGTTGTTGAGTGTGAATTGTAGAAACATCTTCAGCATCGTGATGTGAGTCCTATATGAAGCTGATACATTCTGAAAAGTATAATCTAAAGTGGCAACAGCTAAAGTATGATCCATACTGGTGTACAGTGCAGATACATCCAGAGTGACTAAAATGTAATGTGTCTGCCATTTAATTTGATCAAGCAAATGTAGCACATGGGTTGTGTCCCTAATGTATGAGGGTATTTGGATATGATATGATATGATATGGCATTTGTAACGCGCCTATACACAAGTGTTTCAAGGCGCGAAAAGACGTGACATGTGGTTTCATAGCATTGTCTAGATATGTGGAAAGTCCTTCCATAGCCCACCCTATACCACTCATGATGGGCCTAACATCCGGTAATTTGTCAAAAGATTTATGAATTTTTGGTAAAAAATATATTGTCGGCATAATCGGTTCAGTGATACTAAGGAATTTCTTTTCATCATCAGTAAGATATCCTATCTGGTGCCACTCATTTATCATACTTAACATGTTTTTAACTATTTCCTTTGTGGGATCAGTTTTCAAACATCTATAACAATTCGGAGTTGCTAGATGTTTGTTGGCCATTTCCAGGTAGTCTGTTGTATTAAGCACTACTACATTGCCCCCTTTATCCGCCTCCTTAATAGTGATAGAATGATCTGTTGCTAATCGGTTGAGCAAAGTTTGTTTGTTTGTTTGTTTTTATTATTTATAAGGCGCGAGCGTACCCGGGGGTATCAAGGCGCAGCCTTTACAAGAATATTCGAAACGTAGTTACAGTACACAGAAAATACATAATACAAGAATAAAGTACATCAATGTTATATACAAATCAGTAGTAGGCCAGCAGGCCGTTATATACAGGTGATTATATACAGGTAAATAGGAGGCACACGGGTAGGTAAGCAAGAGGGCACAAGTGGTTTCCATATGCAGTAGGCGCTAGGTGCTTCAAATTAAATGGGTCTCACGTTTCAACCATGCAATTACCAGTGAGCGGAAATTCTGGTAGGGCATGTCAATTCTAAGGTTTGGAGGCAAGGAGTTCCACAACAAAGCAGCTTTTACTGGGAAGCTGTTGCCCCCTATGGTGGCCCGTTTATAATAGGGAACAGATAGACAATTTCTGTATGCGGTTCTGGTGGGTCTTAAAGAAGACTGTCGGTTGAATCTGTTTATCAGGTAAGTTGGGGCGGCATTGTTCAAGGATTTATGAATGAGTGATGCCGTTTTTAAAAGGATTTTATCTTTAGTGGCTAGCCAATTGTTCTGTTGGCTGAGATTTGTAATGTGTTCCCTTCTGGAAATGCCCAGAGCTGCTCTTAAAGCATTGTTCTGAAGGGTTTGCAGTTTGCTGGTGGTAGCCTTGGTGGATCCCAGATAAAGGGCATTACAGTAGTCAAGACGAGACAAAATAAGAGCTCTGGCGAGTGTCAGGCAACTAGACTCCGACAGGAAGGGTTTGGCTGCGTGGATTAATTTGCATGTGTAGGCCGTGGAGGATGCAAGGGAGCTCAGTTGTCTTTTGAAGGAAAAATTGGAATCTAGGTAGAATCCCAGTGTTTTGACCTCCTGTCCAACTTTGATGTTGTTTCCGTCAATCATGAATGCATTGTAAACTGGGCCAAGTTTCTTTATATTAAGTGTAGTACCTAGGATAATGAGTTCTGTTTTATCATCATTCAGGCATAGTCCATGAGTGGCCATCCATGCCTGGATGATGATGTACACCCTATTTAACAAGGCCGAATCCTTTCCATAATCTCCAGAAAGCGGAAGGAGGATCTGGGTATCATTTGCATAATTAGTGTAGGTGACACCGAGATGATCCAAATCATCGAAAAGGGGCTTGGTAAATATGTTGTACAGTGTGGGGGAGACACACGAGCCCTGGGGAACACCGCAGGTGATAGGAATGGGGTCTGCTGCGGCCGTGGGAGAGAAGACCCTCATGGTCCTACCGTTGAGGAAGGATGTGATCCAAGTGATGGCCTCTGTTGAGAAGTTAGCTGCAGTATGGAGATGTGAACATAGGACAGAATGATCGACCAGGTCGAAAGCTGCAGATAGGTCAAGGAGAAGGAGTAAGGCAGCTTGCCCGTTGTCTCTGATCGAATCAATCTGGGCTTTTAGGTCAATGAGAGCGGTTTCCGTCCCGTGTTGGGGCCGGAACCCAGACTGTCTAGATCCTAGGAGGTTGTGTTCTTCCAGGTGCTTCTGTATTTGAACATAGGCCACCTTGTCCAGAATTCTTAGGAGAAAGGGAACGGTCGTTATGGGTCGGTCGTTAGTGGGTATGGCAGGGTCGAGAGTAGGTTTTTTCAGTAATGGGAGTACCCAAGATTGTTTTAAATTAGTGGGGATAGATCCAGTGGCGAAGGAGGCATTGATCAATTTTGTGATGAAAGGGGAGAGGTCCCGGGCAGCATCTTTGATGAGCTGAGCAAGGCACAGGTCTCCCTGGCAGTTGGACGGTTTCAAAGATAGGATGATTTTTTCCACTTCCAGAGTATTGACTTTGGCGAACTGGAAGCGGGCTAGGTTGGTAGGCATAGGTTTGTCGTGAGTTTTTAAGTTCAGTGTTTTATTCAGGGAGGCTCTTTTGCTGGAACTTTTACTTTGAAGAGTCACAATCTTATTAGCTAGGGCATTTTGAATATCTGAGCACCAGTTTTTATCTTTGGTACAGGTGTCAGGGGGTGCTATGGGGGTTTCTTTTTCTTTAAGGATTGTAAAGAGTTCTTTCATGTTCGATTTGGCTTTGGATATACGGGAGTCAAATGAGGTTCGTTTGGCCAGGTAGATTTCTTTCTTGTACAGTGCTGCTAGTTTGGAGAGTTTGAGTTTGTTTGAGTCTGAAGGTTTTTTTTCCAAATGGCCTCATAACTTCTTTTTTGCTGCCTTAAGTTTTTGAGGAATGGGGTATATCATTTGTTGAGGTGTGTTTTTGGTTTGCTTGATCGGAGTTTGAGTGTGGCGATGTGGTCCATCGCGGTGGCCATAACCTTGTTATATTCTTCGACCAAGGACTCAGGGTTCAGGTCATCTGGCAATGTGTTGAGAGTGGGAAGTAGATTAGGGATAAGTCTTTCTACTGTAATGTTTTTCTTGTTTCTGATAAGGGTGGGTGGGGCCTTAATGATAGGCGGGGGTGTTGGTCTATCAGTGGAAAGCATGAATGAAATCAGATGGTGGTCAGTCCAGGCTAAAGGTGAGATGTTTGTAATATTCGCTAGGCAGTTATGGTCGGCCACCCAGTCGAGAGTTCTGCCTTTCAAGTGTGTTGGTGATGTGCATCTTTGCATGAAGCCTAATTCAGATAGAGTGTTGGCTATAGTGCTGGCGGGATGGTCTTCCGTGTCATTGTAACCCAAGTTGAAGTCTCCTAGGGTGAGTGCTTGAGTGGAACTTTTAAGGTTGCTGGACAGGATGGAATTAAGATCTTCATCGAAGGTGCCAATGGGGCCTGGCGGGCGGTAGATCAAGTAGATGTTAAGGGTTTGGGTGTTAGTGAGAGGTATTTTTACTGCTAAGGTTTCACAGGAGGGGGCATCTATAGAGGTGGCTAGTCTCATGGTAAGACTACACTTATGGATAATGGCGACACCACCTCCTCTAGAGTTGGGTCGGTCTTGTCTCAGGATGGTGTAATTATCTGGGATTGCCAATGTGAGCATAGGGCCTGCTGCTGGGTGTAACCATGTTTCGGTGATGGCGAGGAAGTCAAGGTCTGCTATCGATATTAAGTCAGCGATTTCAATGGCATGGGCTACCAACGATCTGGCGTTGATCAGAGCTCCCTTGATCTTGGGGCTGACTGTGTTTTTGGGAATGGAATCTGTCTTTTCTGAGGTGGTAGTGTGGCGCTTATCCTGTAAGGGTTGAGGAGTTCCTAAATTGAAGGAGTTATGAGGGGGTGAAGAGTGAAGTTTAGGTGATATGTCACTGAATTGTGTAACGGGATTGGGTCGGAATGGTTGCGTTCTGCGGTTTTGTCTATTAGGCAATGAGCGTGCCAAAGGCTCGTAAATTTTGGCTAGCCTGGCTCTAAGTCCAAGGTTCCTTTCTGTGGTAATACGAGGGTGTCTGGAGGGTGGCAGTACCTGAGGCTCAATTAAATCTAAATAAGGTACTTGGTTGTTAGATCTAGATAAAGCTGGCATGTTGGGTAATTGTGGAGTCATCTTAGTAGGTATTGCAGTGTTGAGGCTGATCAGGATATAAGCCAGCAGGTAGGAGGTAAGTGGATACATACTGGATAAAAGCATCAAGCAGTGGTGGTTGATCAGTATAGTGCCACAGGAGGGATTACAATTAAGGTAGCAATGTCTAGGTAGCTAAAATACAGTTAGCGCCGGAGGTAGCTTAAGACACAGTTAACACCGCAGACTACAGGATCAATTTGGGCTCAGTGCAAAGTGATATCTAGATTTGAGATTGTGCAATTAGTTGGCAGACAGCAGTTCTATCAGGTCAATAAGGCACAATGCTGCAACAAACAAATATTTGGACAAAATGGCTAAATGCAGGGATCAGGGAGTGGACAGTATGCAAATAGGCAGCGTAGGCAAATGGAGGAGAGGTAAGTATGAGAGACCTGTTTGTGCCACTTGGTACAGGTTATAGTATGGAGCAGTGCACAGTTGGGTAACAGTACAAGGTTATCATATAGTTTATGTGGTACTTACATCAGGTATGCAGGTACCTGTGCGTAGAGAATAGCTCAAGCAACAAAGATCGAATCGGGGTGGCCAACTGCGCTGAACCGCGGCGAACAGGGGCAGAACAGGGCCTTTTTCTTCGGCCTTCGTCTGGAGGCCGCCGGCTTCCGCCCGCCGGCGAACCTAATTGGGTCATTTCTTCCTGTGTTAAATTGAAATATTTGTAATGTTTCTTGGTTTTTTTTTCCTGTTCATGTATTTATGTATGTCACTTATCACAGCTTGGTGGAAAGTCTCAATAAGATTTTCAGTACCCAAATTGGGTGTGAATCTAGATCTTGGTTTAAGCTCCTGTAGTTTGAGCACACTTTCATGTATCCCCAGATTAAATGTTGAGAAAACTAAGGTCATGCCTTTAAATAAATATTGTTTGAAATCACATACGGAGTCAGCTGATTTCTCACGGCAGCAGACCTTGATTAAATAACTAGGAATACAATTATCCTATTGCATGCATTATATTATACGTTTGAAAGAAGATGCTATGGAAAACAAGTTAATACGCTGCTAAGTAAATGGTCGCCTTTAGTCCTGTCCTGGTGGGAAGGTGGAAACGATCAAGATGAGCCGCTCACCAGTAGTACTTTACCCCCTTTCCATGGTACCAGTGGAATGGCCGGCCTCCCTCTTCAGTAGCATTATCAAGCATATGGTTACATTTCTATGGCAAAGCAACAGGCTCAAGATTTCCCTGAGCAGGATGCATCTACCCACCGCCCAGAGGGGTAGGTCCCCATCATTTCAACAGATATCAAATGGCTTTTGGAATTAGCCAAGGGCTGGGATGGTTTATAAGTCACTCACCACCCTTGGCTCCAGTCTGGCACTGCCTAGAAGACCACCTGATGGTGCTGTATCACATAGAAGACCTCCCATATATTATATCCAATCCCTCAATTCAACGGTTAGGAACAATTCCCATCACAAGTCAATTCCTGCAGGATTGGTCACTCTCTCACATACGGGGAAGGAGGTCAGCACATGCTTATGGCTCAATGACGACAAAAAGGTGGGAGGCGGGAAGTGTATATGCTGGTATTCCTGAGCGAGACGGGGAGTGCTACATTGTGATCAGATATAGCCTTCTGAGGACATGATGCATTTCAACTCCTTGCAGCAATCTTTCTAACCTCCCTGAGAGGGATTTCTTGAGATTCCCCCACCTGGCGAATTTTGTTGACACCTACGTAACTCTGATCTATTCTAATCCCACTGACACATTGAAATCGACTTCAAGTGTGTATAAAATATGAACCACGCTGGTGCAATTACATGCTAATTTGAACACGGAGGGGCACTGGGTATGAGACTGTGGACTCAATAAGATACACCACTAGAGTGGCATCCATAACCCAGACCCTGTATATTGTATACAACGGGGTGTATCTCAACCGCTCCAAGTTAATGAAAGTTGGTCAACAACCGGTCAGAGAACTCTGCTGCACCTGCCAATTGGAACAGGGTACCTTAAAGCATATGATGTTCACATGCCAATTTGCAACCCCGTTTTACAGCTCCATCTGGCCTTGGATAAAATGCATATGTAAGGTCATTGGGCCTCATTATAAGTTTGCCGGTATCCAGGCAGAAAATCCGCCAGGATACCGGCAAACGTACCTACCGTTTCCGCTGCCTGATATCCCGGTTTTACTGGGACTTTACAGGTGGCGGAAAAGGTGGTAAATCCCCATTCCATGGGGGATGTATTGTTTTTTTTCGAATCCGGCAATACCTGTTCTGATAATACCAGCTGTTTTATGCTGATAGGGGCCTGCGTTACCTCCATCTCTTGGCTGCAGGTAAGTCTGGCTACCCCCACTGGCATACTCATACTCTGCTGGTCTGTTAAAGTGCTGGCGTATGTTACTACCAGCATTTTATTACCAGACCGACAGGGTTATAATGAGGCCCTGTATATCCCTACATCTTGACTCTCAACAGCGGTAGCATCAGTCCCGATTTTCTTTGGAAACGGCAACCAGAAGAAGCTTTTTGACACCTTGTTGGCTATCGCCTTCAGGGAAATAATGGGGAACTCGAAAGACCTTTCCAAGCTTTTGGCAGCAGCTGGTAGAATCAAGCCATCAAAGTGCATTGGAGGGAAGTGCACATCCGACCCAGGGCCACAGAGAGTATTAGAAGAAACGAGAACAACCCAGACAGAAGGACGTAGGCATATAGTATGGCTCATGCCAGTGAGTCACATCAGGCACACCTGACACGTCACATTTGGCCTGAATCTGGGTGTAATCCCTTGTGGCCACTTTACAGACCCTACAGACCTTAAACCCGTTACAGACCTATCACAGCCTGCTACCAGCTCGATCATGAATGCTTGCTTCATATGATAGCTTATTTGCATGTGTTCTGGTAACAATTATATATGGACCCGACCTTTGCAGAGCAAAGGTACATGTCGAGGGTGCATAACCACTAGGTGCGTGTAGCCGGCCCATTACCTCTGCTATTCTGTGATATGACCGGCACAGAATTACTTGAAATTAAGAATTACAAAAAAGATTCAACATCATTTTAAATGTGTAACAATATATACTGTGTACATGTGTAACAATATATACACATATACAATATGTAACAACATAGAGGATAAAATATTGGATGTAGTATCTTTAGTGACTCCAGGGGGTATGCATGATGAGTGTGATCTTCATTGCTACATATGTAAACGATTGTATTCACTAAAGTTAAGTAGCAATACTAAAGATACTGTATCCAATATTGTATCCTCAACATGGTGCTTAGGCAGATTTGATTAGTTAGCACTAGTTGGTATTAGACTAGAATTTAGAGTATTTTAATAAGTTCCCCAGGCTACACTTTGCTGTAACGTGGACTATATAACTTGCTGGGGTAACTTATTGATGCCTTGCTGGGGTAACTTATTGATGCTCATTTGAATTGAGTAGTAGAATTTTCCACAGCCACCAGAAGAGGGTGCTCTTAGAAGAATATTGCATATATTGTTACACATTTCAAATTATGTTGGAACTTTTTTTAATTCTTAATTCCAAGTAATTCTTTATTAGTAATATTATTCTTATGTTGTTGATCCAAGATTGGAACGCTGTGCTTACTTCGCTGTGATTCATCACGCATTTTTGGCGTGCTACTACTTTAAACAGTTGTCTGTATTTGTGTATTATAACATTTTGTAATGTGTTGAGCAAGATGCCTTTTAATGAAAGTTCTCTTCTGTAATTTAATATGGATTGTCAATGACTATTATCTTAGTATTAGCACTGGCACATTGTTGACATCTCCATCTCATCGTGTTGCATGATTTGTGATGCCTTTGCTCTTGGAGTGACGACGTCACTAAGCACGTTTTCCAAGCGGCCAATTTGCATTATATACATATAAGTGGGAAACAAATCCGCGATCTTTATAAAGGAAGTTTGCCACCGCAGGAGAGGCTGTGGCTTACTACTTTTTGGTGAATTCATTTGAGAGGATGTCATATGTTATTGTGTATCATTAGTGACATCCTATACCCTCTACTGCACCAAGATTTGTGTCTGTGTCTTTGCAGACACAGAAAGATTTATCAGGAAGGTTGTTCCGTGATATTCTGTTTGTTGCCAAGACATGAAACGTATGTTTTATTAGATGTTTCTGCGTACAATTTGTATATGAAGAGTTGTGATTGAAGTGGATTGACTCACCCTGGAATATTTTGTATGTCATTATAAATAGTGCATCCTTGGGTGTTAAGACAGGTATGCTGGAGCTAAGCTGATTTCTATTTGTTTATATTATTTGCTATATCAAAATATAAATTGTCTTGGCATTAGTCCTAGCATACTGTTTTTCAGTGTTTTATATATGTTGTTTACAGTTTTCCCTGATGAAGGACCTTTGGTCCGAAATGCATTGGCTAAGTCTGCATCTGTCATCATGCAAACGTTCATTTTATGAAAAATCTGTGTTTTGCAAATTATTATGAATGCGAATGTGACGAATTAACTTCCGGGGTACCTGTGGTCCAGGGGTGAATATCGGTTACTAAACCATCAATCAACCCCACACCTCTAATACTCCAGAAAGGATCCAAACAGATTGGAATAACAAGCAAATTATAAACCTCCTTGTCCAATTTTGGCAACGTGGACGGAACAGCAAGCTTAACTCTGAAAGGTTTGTGCATCGTTGGTTAGTTGCAACACAGGGAAAATACAATTATTACCCAATGATAAAAGGAGTGTCTTGTCAAGGGTGTATAAAAAATATCTGCTTTATTAATCACAACAAACAATCTAACAACACTTCGAAATGCAGCCCACCCTGTAAAGGAATTCATAGGAAAGACAGTTTCAAAGAAGGAAAAGGGATGCACTCTGACGACTGTCAGGGGGGTAGTCAGTATGGTTAATAAACACCACAGTTTGTTACAGTTTCTTGGCGTTGGCACAAAGGTTGAAAAGGATCTTAAAATGTATCTTGGTGTCTTCTTGGAAGGACCAGGGGGACAGACCCACAGTGTACCTTGTGCTGTAGGTGCTTTTGGTGCTTGACAGGGTCGAATCATCTTCAAAGCACTTTGCAGGCTTCTGTAACAGAGTTTCAGACGTGAGTCAACTGCGGGTATCAGGCGGTAAGACGGTTCGACGAGCGAAGCTGGACGAACGGCTACAGGCTGGGCTATATGGTGCTCAGGGTCAGGAATAATTGTCTCTGTGCTGATTGGCAGTTCTGAAGCACTGGTCGAGATGTCTCAGATGTCTTTAAGTGACGGCAGCTTGACAACGGTCAGAGTTACCTTTGGTTGCGGATCGAGGAATTCCACTGGCTCAAAAAAGTCCTTTATTTTGAGGTGTGCGGGCGATTTATAGATAGATAGATAGATTTATTTTTATTTATTTATTACATTTATTATATGCCCAAACCTGTGGGTATCACGGTGTAGGTTACAGAAAGTTTGAATTGGTTACAGTAAGAGATGAAAATTACATTACATATAGATTAGTTAGCAATGCATTCAGTACACAGCATAGTTATTGTTACATTACGTGGAAGTTGGTTACAATGCAGTTGACCACAGTGAAGGTAAACACTAGGCTTGAGTTCCTGGTTGCTGAGGAAACAATACTTTTAGTTCATGCAGCTATGTTCGTGGGCGTACAGGCCACAGATGCAGTTGCAGGACAGTAAGGTGAAGGTAGAGAGAAAGGGTGGATCCTGTGACTGGGGGAAGTACTGAGGGGCAGATAAGCAAGAACTTCTAGGGGATTAGAATTTGTTGAATAGCCACGTTTTTAACGGCTTCTTAAACTGCTGGTGGGAGAGTTCATTTCTAATATGAGAAGGGAGGGAGTTCCAGAGTTTAGGTGCTAGTACTGGAAAGCTGCTCCCCCCTGCCCTTGTACTTTTGAAACATGGGACAAAGAGTTGGGTACTATTGTTTGATCTAAGTGTTCTCATGGCCTTGTTTAGGGTGATGGCATTGTTGATCTAAGCAGGAGCATTATTTAAGGTGGACATTGGTGGATGCTTGTCAAGGAACTTCTCCAAGCATCTTCTGTGGGCTTGTGTCGTCCTTTAAGGTGGTCGACCCACAGCCGTGCAGTGTGTTGCAGTCATTTGCCTTGTCCTTGGTTGTAGGCTCAGAGGCCTTCTCTGGCACTTCCTATCCTGGAGGTTTGCTGCAGATCCTAGCAGGGCATGCCGTGTGCTGGCTGGGTACTGGTTCTAGAGCGGCTGGAGGGTCCAATGAGTTCTCTACCTCCCTCAGACCAATTCCAGAGGTTTAGAATGAGTCTTAACCTCTGGAATTGGTCTGGGCGTCCCTCCAGATCATCATATTCACTGGTGCATGTCCCACTCTTGGGCTTGCCGTTCCCCTTCTATTGCATTCTCAACCTTGTATTCTTGGTTTGTTTCAATTGAATACATTGAACTACAGTCAAGTAGTTAAGAGTAGCTACAAAATTGGAGCTGCATTTGCCAATAAAGGTAGCATACCTGTGATATCCAAACTCTGCATACCCCGACTGGATCTTGCAATAGTGTCTGTCTGTTGAAAATTACATTTCAATCATTTAAACAGTTTTCTACCAATATTAGTATTTATGAAGAGCTTACTGTACAGTAGGGCATGGAAACCGATCCATCCCTTGTTTGCTTTCAAAGGTTCTCCAGATATAGCATGTCCAGGCCCTAGTCCCAGGGCTTAATTTGTGGGGGGAGGGAGCTTGCCAGGGCTCAGTCCTGGCATACATTTCTGGGCCCCAACACTTATTTTTATGCCCAGCTTGATTATGCTGTGGTATTTTGGCAACATTGTTATTTAACTCACAGTCAGTCGTAGTAATATAACAATCAACAACATTGTGCACTGGTAGGGGTCTCTGCATCCTGGGCTGGCCCATTGTTATTCACAAACCTGATGGCACAGTTGGCAGGGCAAGACTATTTATCAATTCACAAGAAAAACAATGTGATGCAAGGAGACAATCCTGGGCACTGATGCTGGCCATGTCCACACATGCTCCACTCAGCATGCATGACATTGTGGCAAATGATCTAGTGTAATAACCAGCAGGGTGGGTTGACAACATCAGGACAGTCTCATGCCGACAGCCCCAATGCAAAGTCAGTGAAAAGACCCATTTCGAACAGGAGAGCCAGTCATGAGTGCCAACCAATGGAAGACGATTGTGGTGCAGTGTTTGACAGACAACTCATCAGTTCAGTAATGATTTTGCCTTCATCCGTCCATCAATTTACCATAGGAGGAAAGCATTTATGCTCTTCTTTCCTGGGGTTAGATGGTTAACATGCTCCACTTGACACTGATGGGCTTACAGCTAAATGTTAATGATTAATGGCTTTAAAGAAACCCTTCAACATTTTATTTCAAGACACAACTAATATGTAGCGTTAATTTCACCCTCAATGAACAACTGGGAGTTGGCGCTTTAACCCCAAATATGTTGACACAGTATGGAGCAGCTGCATGACACTGGGCCTCATTACGACCCAGGCGGTCCGGAAATAACGGTGGCGGTAAACCCGCCGCCACCATTGTTTCCGGACCGCCTGAGTCCGACCCCTGCAGGCGGGAGGTGATGTTTCCGCCAGGTCTGACCTGGCGGGTTTAACACCTCCCGCATGCAGGCGGACGAGGAAACACCGGCAGCATTACGAGATGCTGCCGGTGTTTCCATGATCCCCATTTCCATCGAGCCCCATAGGACTCAATGGGAATGGGGATTTACACCATTCCGTCTCCGTGATTCCCGGAAAACCGGGGTTGTAATGCCCCGGTAATTCCGGGAATCACGGAGGCGGAATGGTAATACGAGTCCGGCGTTAACCAGGCGGTTTTACCACCTCGGTTAACGCCGGACTCGTAATGAGGCCCACTGTTTGCAGCAACAATGGGTGATGTCAACAGTAGTGGGGGAGCTACCCCACCCCCATACAATAAAATATTTGGGCCCTGGCACGGGATTTCTTACAAAGTAACCATTGCAAACATGTCAAATCTGAGCGCAGCAGTCAAGGTGGCCAGGGAGTTTCAACAAGGCCCCTGGCTAGAGGGCAGATACAGCATGCCTCCTGCCGTTGTAGTAGATTCAGATGTGCTCAGGCATGCTGGTATCTGGAAAGTTATCAAAGAAGTGGTTAGGCTGCTCGCTTGGGAAGTAAACAGCCCCAGGAACTCTCTGATTTCTATTTTGCCCACAGATGACCTACCCTTTTCCTAACAATTATTGCAATAATGGTATTATTGGGCAATGTCAATCATTTGATGCATGAGTTGTCATTGTTTGTGAAAAATCGGGTCACATGTGAAAAGGTTTTTATTTTACTTTGATGTTCTAAGGCACCTTAGCTAGAGTATGTGGTTGTCGTCGATATCTGTTGCTTGCATGGCATTGGACCTCATTACGATACTTGCGCTAAACCATGGCGCTATTAGCACCATGGTCGGTGCCGGTATTGTAACGAGTCTGCCAATGTTCAATGGGGAATTACCACCCCATTCCAAGCTTGGTGGGGCGGTAATTCCCCATTGAACATTGGCACTTCCCCATTCACATTTTTGCCCCATAGGGCTCAATGGGACTGGGGAAGGCGCTAAGTACGGTACCGCAAATTGCGGTACCGTACTTAGCACCAAGGTGCCTTTGCGGGTCCCTACTTTAACGGCTGGTCTAGACCACCCGTTCAGGTTGGGTCCCGCAAAGGGACCTCGTAGTAAGGCGCTAAGTGTTTAACAGCGACGCAGCCTTTTACGGCGCCGTTAAACACTTAGCGCCAGGGTCCTAATGAGGGCCATTGTATGCATGCACTCCCATAATCATAGCCACCTTCAATTCATGCTGGGCTGGACGAGAGGGGTTAATTCAGCTATAACATGATGGGGGAAGTTGTTTAATGGTAAGCGATCAAGTCTTCTTTATGATTGTGGGTGTGTGTCACACTTAGAAAGTAGGAGGGAATCACTCAACCTCCCCATACGTAAAAGGCACTGCACAGCTTGAGCACATCCACCACAAGGCACCTAGTCATCACGTAATGGTGTTGCATAACTGCAGCTAATGGGCATGTGCTCTCTGTTTTCACCTGTGAACCATTTTTCATATGCCTGTACACAGGATAATTGTTAATACAACAATATTACATTCATGAAACATCTTTAAATATGAGCGTGTGATGTTTGTGTTGTATGTTCTAAATATGTAAGCAGCACATTGGTGTCCTGAACAAAAGGTTTCGTTACAAATACATTAAAGTGTGGCGCACTAAAGCAGAGCTTCAAAGCTAGCTGCCATGTCTGTTCCTCTTTTCAAAGTCTCAAACCTCTCCATCAGCAGTGCTGTGGCGATGAAGCATGTACAAGCACATATAAGCTTAAACACAGCCCAGTACCTCACGGTGCACTGGGTATGATCGTGGGGATGGCATTCAGCGCCGACACTGCAGAACAGAATAGATTGCAAAATGTTGGCTATGGTTGAACCTGGCATACAGGCAGATGCCTTGTATCTACGCATGAAGCTTAGGCAGAGTGAACATTCGTTGTTAGTTTTCTTGTAGACATATCGGTGGCATGGATGAAAGAAATATATACGTTGTTAGGCGGCTCGTGCAAAACAAAGGGTATTGTATCGCAGTTTAGGGCACATTGAGTCTCATCCTACATCACATTCAAAAATCCATGCCAAGTAGCAAAGAGAGTAAATAGATCTCTCGGGCATTGTTTAGTGGTAGCTGTCTAGTTTCATTCCACTCCACAATGTCTCTGATTTCAAACGAATTTTCTGGTTGGAAATTAATGTATTTTTAGGTATATTACAGCTTTATGTTTAGAAATAAATATGCCACTCTGGTATTAATAAGAACAAAATGTAATGCTTGCTAATGACAATGTAACAGTATCCTATATTTTTTTTTTAAATATAGGTTTTATCAGCAGGGAAGTCATTTAGGGGTCACCAGAGATGCAGCTGTGGAGCCTGATTTCTCCCTTGCTACCCCTGTAGTCTCCCTTGCTACCCCGAATTTTTTTATTTTTAAAACAACATATTTTTTCTTATTTTTTTAATTCAAGCTCCTGGGCTGTGGCCAGCGCCATGTGGCTCTTTACTCTGGAGTGGCTGGATTTCCTGTTCAGACCTCTTAAAAAAAGACGAAAAAAGAACAGGGGTTCCACAAGTCTAAAACTTTCAGCAGTGACCCTAAATAAGAAACAATAGGACTACCAAATAATTAGTGTTTCTTGAATTCCATACAATAATTGCTAGACTCATTAAAGGTTTATTTCAGGCACACTTCACGGGGTGAGTCATTGATTTAGTCTGTTCTTAAACACCTCAACTCAGCTTTTCATCCTTCTGAGTTCGATAAATGAGTACCAACACAGGTTGGGTGATATTGTATGTATATTCGTTCTATATAAAGCGCTTAAGCGTAAGTGCTATATTATAACACATCATTATCATTTGGACATGGACGTCTGCTTGCATTCACAGTAATTTGGTAATATGGGCCTATACACACTGATCTTAACGATACATATGGCAATCGATTCTTGTATGAAATGTATATCACATTACAGTGATATCGTAACCATATTTTTCGTACTGTACTTAGGAACAATGCTATGTAATGCCACTTTCTGTTTTGTCAAGGAGTGAAAGGTTGTGTTCCATCGCTTCCCGTGATATCACTTCGGCATGGGGTCAAATGACATCACTTCCTGTGATGTCATCAGAGGTCAAGGGTTGTATGATGTTACTTCTGCTACCCCAGGCATTTTGGTGAAATGACATACCTGTTTTTCAGCCTGGCGTTGATCTATTCTTTACAAAGTACCAATCAGTATTATGGTTTGCTTAATGAGGCAGTCTTAACCATTCACAGCTTAGTTGAGAAGTCATTAGTATGTGCAGAAAACACACTGAAAATCGTTCATGGTCGTTTTTTACATTGGTTTAATGGGTACAGAACAAACGGCAATACAAGTCATTCACGTGCAGGATGTGTGCAAAATTGGGAACATAAATTACATCCACAGAGAGGGAAGTGTGTCGGCATCACCAGTACACATTGGAGCTCGTTTTAGAGACTCCACATAATTCGGCTGCGGGGACATGTATGCATGCACTTTGGCGTGAACAGGTCCCCGCGGCCGAATTTTCATCATTTGCATGGAGGAGTGCATAGGTGCAGGGCAAAAGGCAGCATACAAGCATGTTCACCACCTTTTGCCCAGCATATTTGCACTCCACCGTGCAAATGAGTAAAAGCTGACTACTCGGTTTTCATGGTAGGCAGCGTTTCCAATTACAATTAAACACTGCCTACCATCTCAGAATAGTAGACAGGGTTTACAATTACAATTAAATGTTGTCTGCCATGCAAGCATGACAGGAAGCATTTCATTGTAATTGTAAACCATGCCTACTATGCTGAAATGCTAGGAACTATTTAATTGTAAAGCGAGCATTGCAGGCAGCATTTACAATTGATCTCTATGTAGCCCGCCGGCTTTATGTTTGTGCATAAAGGCGACAGGCTCGATTGGGATCCACAGCATTTGTGCCTGCATAAAAATGCATGCCGGCACACATGCTGAGGCATTTGTATGGAGGCGAGGAAGGGTTGCAGCGGAAAAGCACGCTGTGGGCTGCCCCGCCCTTCCACCATACACAATTGGCCCTCATTACAACTCAGGCGTTAAGGGTTAACGCCACCGTTAACCCTTAACGCCTGATTCCCACCTTAACGCCTGCTTTTTGCAGGCGTTAAGTTCCATGGTGCTAAGGCACCTTGGTGCTAATTACGGCACCGTAATTTACGGTGCCGTAATTAGCGCCTTCCCCACTCCCATTATGCCCTATGGGGCAAAAATGGGAATGGGGAAGGGAAAATGGGAAATGGGGATTTACCGCCCCACTCACCTTGTAATGGGGCGGTAAATCCGCCATCCACCATGGTGTAAACGTAGTTTACACCATGGTGGTAAAGTTGGTGCACTTAGCACCTCAGTTGTAATGAGGGCCAATGAATGAAAATGGGGCGTAACGTTAATGGAAGACATGAAAGCCGTATGCAAGGCTTTTACGTCTTCCATTAGCATTACGCCGCATTGAAAACTGTGTTACCCGAATAACGGAAGAGCACACCTGGCAGTGCAAGCGTCCTTTACACAGAGCGAAACATTCTAGCGCAAGCAGCAGAAACGCAGAGTTCACTTACATAACAAGGACCATGTGCTAGAGAGGTAACCTTGCTCCAATGTTCTGGTACACTAGAGCAAGCATGCAAGAACAAGTCTCTAGCAGTCGGAAGAACTATTTACTTTCCCCCATACACAGTGCAGATACCCCACAGCTTCCCTTACACAAGGGAGGCGCAGCATAGGTCGCAACAGTGGCAGTATCTCTCAAGAGAAGTGCAGTCATCCATCGTACACACTCAGAATAGGTGCCGCGTGAGTAGTAGCAAAGCATGTTTCTGTCACACACAAGCAGGAGCAATGCATTACCACCCTTGGCCCTCGGACAAAGAATAGCTACAGCTCGAGTTGCAACAGCACATGGTTCCCTTGCAAACAGTGAGCTGCTACATCACAGATACTAGCTGCACATGAGCTCCGCAAAAACGGAATGCATGCATCGTAGACATCCATCAGACACAAAACAAGTACTGCAGCGCCTCAAAAGTACAGATTCACTCACACACGCAGTGCAGCCAGGCACAAAGCAGGCGGTGGCAGGGCACGTTGTACTCTCGCAGTGAGCATTTAGCGCCCGCAGCGCGACAAGCGTCTCTCACACAGATTTTGCAGTGGTTTGCCCGTGGCTGAAAGTACCGCGGGCGAAACATTCGCATGAGAAAGGAGCGGACTACCAAAAGTTTCTACCTTTCTCATGCGAACACGCATACAAACTCACACCCACACACACAACACACCCATAACACCCCCACCCTCACCCTCAGCACACCACACTCCCACCCACACCCCCAACATAAACAAACCCCACTTAGCTTCATCTTCACGCTGGGTTCCCTGCAGCACCAGTTCCTTTTCACTTCCGTGATCGGGAACCGGCACCACAGGGTCCTTTTCTTTTATTTTTTTTTTGTAACGGAAGGCTGCAGGGGTGTCCCCCGCAGCTTCCGCTCACTATACCATGATGTGTAGTGAGCGGGGCGATGCGGGGGACACCCAGGTAGCCCCGTTTTTTTTTTTACAATGCTACCACCAAAGGTTCGAACATTTGGTGTTCGAACCTTTGGTGGTAGCATTTTTAGAACTTTTGGTCATTGCGACCATTTATTTTCGGTACAATTGGCCTAGACCCTCACACACACACACACACACACACACACACGAAGATGTTGCTTTTTTTGTTTTCGGGTGATTACTTTTCGTGACATCGCTAGAAATTCTCAATAATGCAGTGTCATCTTCAGCGGCATCGCACCACCCCTTTCATTGGAAGCTCACTCCCAGACTTACTGGTTTTACTAGAGCTTAGTATTCTACCGACACCACTTGGCTTCTAATTGTGTCCTTTCTTTTCATTTCCTTAAACGCGACTCTATTGTACCAACATTGCTTCATTTCCCTACTGGCCCCCTTTGAAGGTAATCATTTGACAACTAAGCTTGATTAGAATTAAAAGCATGAATTTCAGATCAATTAAGTCAGCCATCAAGCAGCTCGCAAACATTTCGCTGTCTGCCACAGATTTTGCTCTTGAATTAGAATTCTGTGATTACAAGTACCGGAAATAATGTTTTACTGTATAGCTCCATTATGACCATTAATGAAGGGTACAGAGGTTCCCAAATAGTTAACATGTGTTCAAACGGTTCATGAGCGCTTTGAAACACTTGCCTGTGTATAGGCGCTATATAAATAAACATTACCATACCATACCATGCAAAAGGATGGTGTCATAACATGCCAGCAATTCAGACCTATCTCTATACTCTACAAGACTTGCTAAATGCTCCCCTCGGTGGAATTGTCATGAATCGTATTATTTTGTCCGAAGTCAAATACTTCATGTGCTCCTTCACTGCCTTTCGCTAAGGAAAATATGCTAATTTAATAGTGATCAAGTCCCAATCTTCCAACAAAGTTTGGGTGATTCCTGCGAAAAGTTAATCATGAATATTCACGGACAACTTCAAGCATTTGGTGGCACACACTTATTTGTGGGTCAAAGGGGGCTGCAGGAGGGTTGAGTTATGCAACCACTCCCACCCAAAGACCCACTGTGCCCCCGTCTGTAGCCTCAACAGCACCCGATTGCTCCCCACACCTTTACCGTCCCCCACAAAATTGAAAAAAAAAATCATTAAGAATGCTGTAATAGATCAAATGAAACACGGCGCGAGGGCATACGGGCGAGGCATGCTATAGGGCCCTGCATGGAATTACAAACTGGCCCTCATTGTTCAACTCGAAAACTATTCTCGATGAATTTTCTTTCTCAGGTGGTTCGAATTATCTCAAAAATTGTTTATGTTTACCCGTCTTCTGTTGCCCACCTTTAGCAAATTAATTAATTCCCAAATGTAGCTTTCTGCCAATATATTTTCTACAATCAAGGCAACGTGTGCTTTATTGCATTTGTTCCTTCTTTCATAAGTACTTAAAGCCCCAGTCCCCTTCCATCATCCCAGTGGAATACCCCATTTTGTCATTGAAGTATTGTTCATTAGAAATTATTTCAACCACTTCCCTTAAGCTTCCCCACAGATCATTTGACTTTATTATTATTAGACCTGCGTTTATCTGCACCAGTGGCGTCGCTAGGGAGATGCTGGGGGTGGGGTCTGGGGGAGAGGTGGGGTGCATTTAAACACCCCAAACAGAAGTCCCTTTTGTATGAATGGCAGGATTTTAAACACTGAATCAAAAACGGCCTGGCCTTTGTTTTTGTTTTTCAAGTAAAATTAAACAGCCATGTGGAAAGGGGCCTACCTGTCATTACCAATATATAAGCCGCATTTTAATTGACAAAAGTAGTAGGAATCAAAGATCCCTGTCACATAGAAAACAGGATTTTTAAACATTGAAAACAAAAATGGCCTGCACATGTGTGTGTATATAAAAAAGCTTTTAAAACAAAGTAAAAGTGAAAAAATATCACTGCTCACAGAAAGATTTCAGGAAAACAAAACATGATTTGCGGGTTGAACAAAAGTAATGTATATTATGTTTCACCCACAAAAATCCAGTGACTTTGAAGAGCGACTTTGTCTTCATGAAAAATATGTCAGCCCACAGCAGACCCTTTTGCTGGCTGTGGGCAAAACTTCACAAGGACATCTCCTACTTCCAGTCTGGATGTCACAACTCCTATCCAATGACCAACTGCACAAAAAATGTCCTGCTAAAGGTGTCGGAGTTCAATGTTGTCCAGACCTGTTGGCTCTGAAAGCATGGACTTCAAGAAAAGTAATCCTCGGCTGGAGCATGACTAATATCTGTGAAAATGGGGGCACCCACTTCAAAGAGCAAGCTTCCAACACAAAGGAGACTGATAAAGGTACAGGCTGACCCAGTGAAAACAAATGGCCGGAAGCAGGAGCAGGACCATTTGTCCCAAATGAAGATTCACCATTTATTTAAAGGGCTATTATCATTTAGGCCTTTTTCTCAGCCATCATAAGGCAGCTAGATTTCATCTATGTACCATTTTTAATTTAATTTCAAGGCGATTTTGGGGATATAAAATTCATCTTCCTGTAACTCTGGGAACCGCAAGGGCAAGATAAACTAGGTTTTTGGCTGATTTGAACATGTTGAATAGGTTCAATGACAAACTTATGCTCAGATTATACTCCTAAACCTTATCACCTTCTGCATGTATATAAAAGAGGAAACACTCTCTCATACTCTTTTTTTTGGAATGAATCTTGTTTTTTTATATATTCAAAGTAGTGTAAATAAACATAAAATACATTTCAAGAGATATGACATCATACGGTATTTAAACCGAGGAATACAGACAAAAAATTATATATTTACAACACACGGAACCAAAGCATTTCTTGACACATCTGCCAATTTGTGTGTGTAAGACAAGCTCGAAATCAATCGCAGTATGTCAAAAGAAAACATATATTGTAGTGAACATCTCAACAATTCAACATTTGATCCAGGAAATCTAGCTGGTGGCTTACGAGGGATAGCAATAGCTACCATCTTTGAAACTGGCTGACACCATTAGAAAACTTACCTCTACTGAGAGGTAAGATTTCCTTTTTTCACGCACTAGTCGCGTGTTTCTCATTTTTTCACTATAGGGACTCACATTAATAATCAGTGACCCCCCACATTTTTCTGTTCTTTTACGACAGGATCACGTAGAGATCAGCCCCCGAGGCATCTGGATCTCCATTACAGTGCTTGTGGACCTAGTTTAAGCCATAGGTAAGCTGTGTGTGTCTGTATACAAGATGAGGCCCATCAAGCCTACCTAAAAACGGCTGAAACACCCTGGTGTAGACGCACTACCCCTAATTTCAGTGCAGTAACTCTGTTTGTCTTCAGTATCCCCATGTGATGTTAAAATGTTGAAATGTTGAATTGTTGAGATGTACACTACAATATGTGTTTTCTTTTGACATACCGCGATTGATTTCGAGCTTGTCTTACACACACAAATTGGCAGGTGTGCCAAGAAAGGCTTTGGTCCCGTGTGTTGTAAATATATAATTTTTTGTCTGTATTCCTCGGTTTAAATACCGTATGATGTCATATCTCTTGAAATGTATTCTATGTTTATTTACACTACTTTGAATATATAAAAAAACAAGATTCATTCCAAAAAAAAGAGTATGAGAGAGTGTTTCCTCTTTTATATACATGCAGAAGGTGGTAAGGTTTAGGAGTATAATCTGAGCATAAATTTGTCATTGAACCTATTCAACTGTAATTATTGTCCCCTACACAACTCACCTGGGTAGAATAGGTTCCCAACCAGGAGCCCAATCTTTGTTTCTGATTTGAACATGTTCCAAATATGAGAGTTGGTGAGCAGGTTTAAATCGAAATTAAGGATATGCTTAATAACTTACATATTCATAACTGTTGTGCTTTTCATGTAAACGGCAGTAAGGTGCCACATGACCGTGCTACATGATACAGATGGTGGTCGGCTCATCTAATTCCCCATGATTAGCCAAAACAGAAAATATGTTTAGTCTGGCAGTTGCTAGTAACATTATGAAGTTGTGATACATAACTAGATTTTGCCAAAAAGTTGAAAGGAGAACAAAGGATGATGACAAATGGGAAGTGCCACATGTTGGTCCATACCCCTAAACTAATCCTGACTGAAGGCTGGGTTTGGGAGGAGAGAGAAGGGTAAATATCCAATCCTAGTGGCAGAGATTATTGCAGGGTACTTCCCCAAGATTGTAAAATTGGTTATGTCATCACTGCTATTTAAGGGGGACTGCACTAGGACAGGACACACAGAAAAAGGAGAAAGACAGGAGGACAGAGAGAAGAGACAAACCATCAGGAAGGCAACTGTAAGGAGACACCAGAGGAGATTGCTGAGAGTGCATCTGGGTGGAGCTGTCTATCTCTAGGAAGGCCTGACTGGGTCCTATGCTGGAGAGCAGGAGGCCATCTTTGAGAGTGGAGTGACCAAATCCCTGGCCTATCTTTCCAGGTGTCTTGCAGATGCAGCTGGCTTTCCTGAACCTTAAACAGAGGCTTGCTATGTAAGTAAAACTGAGCTCTGGGTAACCAAAAGGTGGGGGAGTCTGCTTGCCTTGAATCCCTTGCTTTTATAGTGGGCAGGGGGGCATAACTGTGTAGATCCTCAACCTATTTAACCAAAAACATCAATTGAATTAATTTCCCATTTAGCAGAACACTACGGTGTGAATTTTGTTAAAATTCATAATTATCAAAGCTCACTTTCCAGTGTGCGCTGAAAACTATAGTCTTTAATTCAATTGGGTAATTCTTTTTGTCCAGCTGACCCCGACTTCTTTAAGGAAGAGGGGTGTCTTTGTTCTTAAATCTGTCCACCCTTTTTATCCAGCTTCCCCAACACAGGCTTTTCAGTAAGGGGGTTCTGAAATCCAGAATTCACAAAAGCATTCCAATTTTTCTGTCTGACTTCCCAACATAGACCAAAGCAAGGGGGGTTCTGAAAAACAAAGCGATAAATCACCCTATGTTTATTTTAAACCAAAAGTTTGGGTGAAATTATGACTGCCATATTTATTTTTACCAATCATGAAATCCTACTGCTACCCTTTTAAGCCTGCAGGAAAATTGAAATCACACATTGCATAAGAGCCTTTGTTATTGATCAGTGTAATTATTTTGTGAAGTGAAATTTGCAGAAAGTTTTGTTTTGTGATTGTGTTCTTTTTTACTCACTTTGTGATTTATTTATTCTGAGAGAAGTTGATTGTGTTATGCCACGGATAAAGTGTTGTTTGATATTTTCATGCTAATTTCTATTACTTTTAATTTAAATAAATACCAATATATTTCCTGTACACCAGCCTGGTTCTTGGCTCATTCTTATCTCAGGGGAGAGGGACACAAGGGGCATGATAGGTGTCTGAGATAGGGATAAAGAAAATAATCTGTTAAACAGTTTGTTGTGTCACCACTTGAGTGGGGAGGGAGGAACCCGCTGTGTTGAGGGTGGCTTATCAATAAACCTTTACAAAATGGAGGCTTAGTCCAGGAATTAGCTTCCTTTTCCTGACCCATGACAAGTACATTGTGACCGTGTATTCGTTTTGATGCAATTGAATTAAGGTGGCGGGAAAGTCATCTTTGTTTTGTCAAAGTGCCGCTAGGACTTGACTTCTAAATTCCAGGGAGATTTATAGGTAAACAATTAAGAGTGTGTAAGAATGTATTTGAGTGAGGAAATCAAGAAGGAACAGGGTGATTTTGCCCCTGCATAAAGAAAGTTGTATTAAAGTGCAAAAAGCCAATTTTGAAAATGACTACTGTACAAATTGGAGAAGCCAGGGAGCATCTCCTAACTAAATTATTTCTCAAAGGAGAATGGGTTGAGGCCGATGCAGGAAACTGGCAAACCAGAAATGTGTGGGAGGTTACCTCAGGCCCATCTTAATCACTTTAGGGGCCCGGGGCACAGACAGCTTTTGGGCCCCCTTCCACCGAACAAAGAAATAAAGGGATCCAGAGTATCTGGCCACGCACACCTCATCAGGATCACAACACATAGCTTGATGTGTTGCCTCACAGCAATCAAAATAGGCACGGTTACTCCCTGTCAGTCCCCTTACCCTCCTCATTCTTGCTGGAATCAAAATGATAAACAAGTATCATTTCAAGGCCCACATTAGAAATCCACGACAAGAGTACTCGTGTTCTAGCATAGGTTCAGGAAGCAGTTTATCAATAGCAGCCACACGGAAGGTATATCCAACATAGTATAACTGCAGGACACAGATCGTATGAAAAGATGCACATAATCCAAAATAGACAAACGACTCAGATTAGCTGCCTCACAGAATGCAAAAGTGCTCTGGCATGGATACAGGCGCCCAATCGAAAGGAAGGAGAAAGCTACACATACCATAGCATAGATAGCGGATGAAGATGAGAAGCACCAAGAAGGTGCCTGTACCCAGACAGATTACGATTCAAAGAGGTATATGGTTTTTAAGTAATGTTGCCATTAGAGACAAAAGAAACAAGTTACTATGCTGTGCAATATATTAACTCCAACTATTATTATAGAGAAAGTAACACTATAGCCAGTGAAACGATGAGTGAGGCTTTTTTGAAGATCATACCCTGAGAGAAAAATCACTTTGAAGGGAGACAATTTTGAAAGATTTAGGGACTGGACATTTTGACAGGTTAGGCAAAACAATATTAAATGAGCTGCCCAGGATCACACATTGTTAAGAGGTGAACCTGAGATTTGTGCTCACTTTGCAATGTCTGCACTTCACCACTTTCTTTTCTAGCACTTAACATGAACTAAAATAATCCAATATTAGAGAACTGACTTGGAAATTAGAAAAATCACGTAACCTAACATGACACTTTTTAAAAACAAACCGTTGGAGAAAGGTCTTATGCTAAATGGAAATTATTCTAGCTTCATTGCCTCCACCATCAAGGGATGCATACAAGTATCAGCATACTAACTGATGTACTCTTAAACACGTTCATATGGCTTTCTCTTTTGCATTTTAAAGCTTCAAATACGCCCAAAACACAGTCATGTGAAATTATTAATAAACGTGCAGAAAAACCTCTGAACCAAATGAGCAGACTTTAAAGTGTATTTGCCAGAGGCCTGTAATATCTAATCCGCTCTATTCTGTGCAGAACTCCTTCTACTCAAATGACCTACATAAAAAGTAAAATCCAGTAATGGGCTAAATAATGCCACCAGAATGTTGGAAGTCAAACCTTTTCACAGAAGACAGCACAGTAATGTCATTTATACTGGATGATTTGTCCAGGATCACTGTATTGTCTGCTGACAAAGCCAGGATGAATGCATGAACTCTTTGTTTCCACAGTCTTGAATTTGCATATCTAATCACTTCTCAGACTAACACTTTATGCTCCTCATTGGAAGTCGCTGCCTAAGTTTTTGCGAGTCCCCATCTGAGCAAACCAATGTCTAGATCATCACCTTGCTGAAGCTGTGTTCATTTTTATAGCAACCACTATCTGGTGCAGGTGCATTGCTGATAATAGCACACGCTGTGCTACAAACCAAAGTAAATGTACATGCAGGTTTATCAACTTGAGACATAAGAAAGGCTGAGTCCATCATGCATGAATTTCGTATTCATATTGCCATCTTGCATATGAACACGGATCTCTGCAAAGAGTGCTTAACACGAGGGCTAGCTTCTTAACCACCAACGCACTCAAATGTATCAATATGCATTTCACCTATGGCTATTGTAAATGATCAATATAATCCCCCCAGAAAGCTGAGAATGCTACAGGAGTTATCTGTCATACTGAACACACAAACAACCTGAACACAGAAATCCTGAAAGGCTGAATTGATCAAAGCAGAATGTACTTGTCAACAACGGACAGTCAAAAGATGTATAGCCTCAGCAGCATGTCATAAAATATCCTCACATGTGCTTTTTAAGTGTGCAAACAATGAGAAACGGCTTCTTTAAGTCAGGCAGCCTTGTGGGACCCGCCTCCAAAGTGGGGGCCCAGGGCAAGTCCCCCTTTTGCCCACCCATAAAGACGTCACGGGGTTACCTCAGTAAGCAATGATATTTGGCTTGAATCCGGGATATTGCACAAAGCACTTGGGGCATTTTATATGACCACAAGTACTTGTGATGAACAGATACAAATGGCTTAGCTAACTGCTCTGTTATATTTTCATTTGATTTTAGTAGAAAAGTGTTGGCAGAATAATGAGGCTAGTAGGATGAATCAGACTGGAGACTTGTCACAGGCCCAGGATCCTGTTCAACAACTCAAAGGTAAGTGTAAAACCCAGTTTTTTGCACTGACAAATTCACAAAAAGGGTGTGTAGAAAATCTGAGCGCACTGCAACACAAGCTAAATGACCAGTCTGCTCTTAATAGAGTCTTTTCAGAGGACATTATCAAATTCCAATCAGAAATAAAACAATTGAAAACTGTAGTTGGTCAATTAAGTATCAAAAGGGTTGATTCCCAAAATGACTTTGATCATATAAATCAGCAGGTAAGTACTCTGAAACAACAGAGGACACAGCTGGCTCAGGAAGAAAACAAACTCTTGAATCAGGATAACAGAGTCCTATTTACAGAGTATAAATGAGTTGGAAATGGAGGTAGAAAAGGAACAGTCAGGTTCTAAGGAACTGACCAGAATTAGCGAAGAAAGGAATGAGCTTGTAGAGCGAGTGAGGCAAATAGGAGCTGTATTATTAGAGGCAGCAAAATGTGGAGATGAACGAGAGAAAGAGATTAGTCTCCTGAAGGAAAAGTGCCTTGAATATTCACGCAGCTTAGGCTCACAGAGGGTGAATGAATCACTTCAGCAGGAAGCGCAGCACACAAAGGATCGGTTGGTAGTTAAGTGCAGGGTGTATGCGATTACTCAGGCCTTAGTGTCAGAATTAAAAAGCCAGCTCTCTGGCCACCAACAGCAAATAAATAAAGAGAGACAAAGGTGTGAGAGCCTCACCAAGGAAATCCAAAATTATAAACAGGATTTAAGGAACCCTGACCAATCAGGAAATCAGGATATGGGACAAGGTCCACTGTTCAAGGTGAGGCGCATTTCCCAACAGGGGCCTCATGCCAGTCATTTACAACCTCTCGTGCACAAATGGGAACCAACCTCATGCATGCCACCTATCAAGAACAGGATGACATGAGGCAGTTAGATCTACCCAGGCATAGCCCAACTGATCAAGAAGGTCAGTTCCTGTCTGATATTGGTGAGTATTCATCTCTACCACAGAGAAGATAAAGGGCCTCATTACACGGTAGGCGGTAGGGATTTAACGTTACCGGTAATGGAATACCAGTAACGTTAAATCCCCATGCTAATTACGACCCAGCTCACCGCTATTAGCGGCACCGCTAAGTACGGTGCCACTAATAGCGGCCACTTCGCGGGCGCGCGACCCTCCATCCCGTAAATAACGCCATGCCGCTAATAGCACACCATCACAAGGCGAGCGGACATGCCAATAGCAGCATGGTAAAGCCCCCAAAATCCCTTACCGGCATGGCACTAATATCGCCATAGCGAACCACCCGTTAAAATAACTGTGCAGTGTTACCACCTGCCACAGGTGGCCACAATCACCACAGATGGAGGCAATGGAGACTGTGGCTGCTCAAAAGGAGCACACCACACCCCTTCCCACACCCCTTCCCACACCAAGATGGTTCCAATACTAGCAATATTACATGGCCTGGAGGACCTGATAGCAGCGCAGCTGCAACAACAACAGGCAGCACAGAGGAGATGCAAGAGGAGGAGGAGGGCAAGACAGGCACAGCAAGCACCACCACGGCACCTAATCATACCACAGAGGCACCCACCAATTCCCAGGATCAGAGCCAGTCCATTTAACCTAACACCTGAGCAGATACACATCCTGTACCGTCTGGACCGGGATACCATCACCAGCATCGTGGACATGATACACCACGACATTGTGAGCCTCATAGACATCAGAACTGCCATCCCCCCTCTACTGAAGGTGGTGACTGTGCTCCACTTCCTGGCCACAGGCACCTACCAGCATACAGTGGGGCAGATGCATGGCATCTCCCAACCAGTATTCTCACGCACACTGAACCAGGTACTCAATGCCCTCCTGAAGCACGCACCCGAACACATATACATGCCACGGACTGCCCATGAGATTGCAAACACCAAAGTCGGTTTCTATTCACTGGCAGGCATCCCAAGTTGCATCGGGGCCATCGACTGTACACATGTGGAATTGGTCGTCCCACATCACAATTAAATAGTATACCGAAACAGGAAGCAATTCCACTCCATCAATGTCCAAATGGTATGTGATGCCAACAAGATAATCACACATTGCTGTGCCAGATTTCCCAGATCTACCCATGATTCCATGGTCCTGCAGAACTCAACAATCCCACGCTACATGGGATAGCGTTCGTGGCTACTTGGTGAGTAGCAGGCCAAGCACATGGCAGTGTGCTTGGGGGGGGAGATAGATACTCCAACTGGGTGTGCGTGGGGGGAGAGATAGATACTCCAACTGGGTGTGCGTGGGGGGGGAGATAGATACCCCAACTGGGTGTGCGTGCGGGGGGAGAGATAGATACTCCAACTGGGTGTAGCCTGTAGTCCATCGTCCAAATGCACATACAGATGTAAGCCAATGAAATGAACAGGCCAAACTTGAGGTGAACAGTAACAGGACCCCATTCCTTTCCCCATATAGGTGACGCCGGCTATCCCCTGAAGAGGTGGCTCCCCACACCTCTACGGAACCCACAGAACAGGCACGAAGAGGAATACAATCGTGCACATACCCGTGCCCGCATCGTGATTGAGCAGACTTTTGGCCTATTGAAGTCACGGTTTAGGTGCATTAGCAGGTCTGGTGGCGCTCTCCTGTATGGCCATGAGAAAGTGGCCAAGATCACCATGGCATGTGTCATGCTGCACAATATGTGTATCAGACGGAATGTGCCACTGCCCCCTGACGTTGAAATAGAATCACCTGATGAGGATGATGATGGTGATGAGGATGGAGGTGAAGGGGATGCAGGTCATGCAAGAGGGGATGGCCAGGAGGGATGTGCTGTGAGGCAGCATCTGATCAACCAAATATTCTGAGTAACAAGTTCTCGTACTGTCACATGGATATGGCTAGTGGTGCACTGGTGTCTGTTTGTTAGCTCACAATGGACCCTGTTGTCAATAAATCAAACATACACAATGAAGAAGTCCAGGCCTGTGTTTTGCTCTAACACCAGTGTATTTATGAACTCAAACCGGAAAATATGCATGTACCCAAACATCCCATCACCCTACCCCCCACCCCCCACAACTGTCCCATCACACCCTACCCCCCACCCCCACAACTGTCCGATCACACCCTACCCCCCACCCCCACAACTGTCTCAACACACCCTACCCCCTACCCCCCACAACTGTCCCATCACACCCTACCCCCACTCCCCACAACTGTCCCATCACACCCTACCCCACACCCCCCACAACTGTCCCATCACACCCTACCCCCCACCCCCCAAAACTGTCCCATCACACCCTACCCCACACCCCCCACAACTGTCCCTCATGTGTCTTCCACAATTTTTGCATCCAGGCATGCACGCGGAAGCATGGATATTCACTCCCTATTGGTCATTGCCTAATCCAGCATTTAGAGGCTGCCGGGAGGAGCGCCTGGTGGTGTGTGCGGAGCGTCGGAGTGGGCTTGTCTGCCGCAAACTGGTGGACGAAGAAGTGGCAGACTGTCCTGGTGCTGGTGGTGGTGGAAATTGATGGTCCATTGCATCCACAATGCGTGTGAGGACCTCACAAACTCTGATGAGCTCCCCACACAGCCTGTCTGTGCAGGTCTCCATACTCTCCCTGGAGTGCCTGGATGTCTCCCCAATCTCCGCCCTGAGACGGGCAGCCTCCGCCACATGCTGACCAACTAGCACAGTGAGACCCTGTTGCCGCTGGATGATGCTGGCCAGGTCAAGGGCAGTGTCAGACTCTGGTGGTGTGGCTGCTGTGCATTGTGTTGCTGGCAGGTGTACAGATGGAGGCACCGGGGGGCTACTAAATGATCCCATGGCCTTGTCACCAGTGATGTTGGAGCCAGGTGTGTGATGGGGTGATGGCTCGGGGGTTCTGGGTGGGCTTGGGGTGTGCATGCCCAGCTCGAATTCAGTTGGGTCCTCCTCATCAGTTAATGGTGCGGTGGCTGCCGGCTCACCTGCCGAACTAGCAGTGGCTGAGGGTGGTCCCTCGGTGGCTGTGAGTGGTGGTGGTGAGTGAACCTCCTGAGGTGGGGCTGTTGGGTCTGGTGCGGCCTTGGCAGTGGCGCTTGAACGATGTTTGGAACTCTGCAAATGGAGCCTTGCGCCTTTTCCCCTTGATGTCGTGGGGGTGTCCTCGGTGGGCTGTGGCCTTTTCTTCTTCTGTGCAGGGGGTGCCTGGGATGCATCCTCACTGTCTGTATGTGACCCTGTCGGGGACAAGAAGGGGGATGGCATTGGTTAGGGTTCTATGTACTTAATGCAGGATACATCATCAATGCAGTTGTGGGCATTTGCAATTCATTGTGAAGGGTGCAGGTGATGTGCCAGTTCAGTGGCTCATCCATGCAGTGTTGTGTGTGGCACTTGGCTCTGTTGATGTGTGCATGTGTGTGTGTTTGGGTCTGGCACTGACATGGGCAGGGTGGGATGCATGTGTGGATGTATGGCCATCCATGAGGTGAGCCTGAGCTGACATTTGTGGGGACCTGTAGATACACATTGCATGCTTTCATCAGTACACTTACCTCCATCCGACATGTCTGCCACGCCATGCTCCATCCTCCCGACTCCCTCGATAAATTTGACTCCAATCAGGTTGGCACATGTCTCCTCCCATTCCTTTAGCTTGATTGGCAACCCAGATCTGCCAGCGGTGGCAGTGTTATGATTCTCTGCCAGGATCATTCTGACCCAGAGTCTCAGGTCATCCCATCTTTTCCTGCACTCAAGTACATTGCGGGTGCTGGTGCCCACGGCACTTACTTTCATTGCCACTTTGGCCCAGATAGCCTTTTTCTTAAGGAGGGTCTCCCGCCGCATGTCGTTAGCGAAGACCACTGCAGCATTGTCTGATAAGGTTTGGGTCAGCATGAGTAACTCCTCATTATAGAACTTTTCTTTCCACTGGCGGTCAGTTGTTTTTTTCAGTGCCTTTCCAGTAAATCTCAGACAGCAAAGTACCACAAACAGGTCCAGGGGGCAGAGGATGGCAATGGATTGTGTTTTTAAAGATGGCCACCGTGCTCTTTCCCGTTCCTGTGCGATGACGCTATTTCCGGTTCCGCAATTTAACAGTCACTGCTAATAGCGGTGACCGCTATTTGCATGCAGCGTGAGGGCGGAGGTGCTATCTGCACTTTCGTCGAGGGCGGTAAGTGACTTTTTGGGGTCTTTATCGGCAAGGCGGTTGGGTCATTACCGGCATGGCGCTATGCTCGGGTCCGCGTACTCGTAATGGTGCGCTATTAGCGCCCTCTTGCGAGGGCAGACACATTAAGAGCGCCATGCCGGTAATTGTGGATTTTTACCGCACAACGTGTAATGAGGCCCAAAGTGTCCGGACCAGTGTATCTTGGGAAGTAAGTACTTCAGACCATGAAAACTCTTATGAGGAGAGTGCCAGGGAGTTAGATTGACTGAAGATGCGACTAGAAACAGACCACCTTGCCCGCTTCGCTGAAGGAGAAAAGCCAGACCCTCAGCCTAGCAAGCACATTCTAAAACTCTCTGTATATTCAGGGGAAGGGGTGGAATTCCCCAGAATCCCTGATAGGAGGAATGAGGAAACTGGGTTCTATCGTGTGTCTAAAAGGAACTCCAGGCAGAGTGACCCTGAGAGTTCACTTTGGTCCAGGCAAAAGGAGTCCAGACCCTGTGATTCTGGGAGATATTACAAGTCTCATAGATACAGGGATTACCTAGAATACAGGGAAGGGAGTACCACTAGCAGCTCTGAGTCAGAAGGTGAATGGACTCAGGTGCAGAGTAAGAAAAATACCATCATCAAGGCCATACCAAGCTTCCTGACTCCATACCACAAGAATTCCAAGTATTCGGTATGGGAGCACCTGGAACTTTATGAGCAGATGATGGCATCATTCCAGATCAGGAATGATGTGAATTGTATAGAATTTGCTAAATGGACGTTCTCACCCGAGTTCTTCAGTTTCTTTGCAGGACTGGAGGACCAGGATCATCTTAAATGGTCCACTTATAACGCAGCCATACTGAAACATTTTTCCACCCATACGAACCCACAAGAGGCCTGTAAGGCTGCATATAAATTGCAGTGTGGGTAAGATCAGGTGTCTAGAGAGTTTGTGCAGGAGTTAATGTGGGCATTTTCTCAGACTTCCCGGCGGGTGAACACCAATAGTAGGGATTCCATAACTGCATATTTCCATGCTGTCCTCAAATACATATTGGCCCACATTACGACCCTGGTGTTGGACCATGGTGCTATTAACACCAGGGTCCATGCAGGTCACCGCCATGGTGGATGGCGGAATTACCGCCCCCATCACAAGGTTGGTGGGGGCGGTAATTCCCCATTCACCATTTGCCCTTCCCCATTCCCATTTTGCCCCATAGGGTCAAACCGCTAATAGCGGTTGCCGTAATTATCGCCAAGGTCCCTTTGCGACAGCCACTTTAACGGCTGGTCTACACCAGCCGTTAAGTACGGGTCCTGCAAAGGGACCTTGTAATCAGGCGGTAATGGTTTAACGGCGCCGCCGCCTTTTACGGTGCCGTTAAACCATTACCGCCTGGGTCGTAATGAGGGCCATTGACTCAGTTGGTGCGTGACTTTCACAAGCGTAGGACACTAAATTGGGTGATTGAACAGGCCACCAGGTTTTATGAGGTTCAAAAACTTGCTGAGAGTAAAAATACCACCAAAATCCCCAAACCATCTAACACCCCTGCTGCTGCAAAGGTGGCAGAGGTTAAAAACGACCCCTGCATTGGATTTGGAGACAGCGGGGCCTAAAAGTAACCCTCCTGCTAACATGCAAAATGGAAAGCAGAAGGGACCCCCAACCTGGCCCAATTGAATAGTAGTCAGGCGTGGGCCCAGAACAATTAATATGTTGCAGCACATCTCCGACAGAAATATCCAACGGCACCATTATTGAGCGTGAGGTAGGCTCCATGCTAAAATGGCCACCGCGTCTCTGTGATGTAATCTACACTTCGACTGCATCGTTCTTTCTCACCACTTCACCAGGATTGGCTCGCTGTATTCCTTAAACTCCAATGCAGAGCCGGATGGCGTAAGCCGCCCCACATCTCAAAGGCACACAGCTCGAAGTCTAGCTGCTTGTCCAAGCCAGTATCTGAGTGCGTCCCCCCCCCCCAAGAGGAGCAGGTGCTCCCTAACACTAGCGGAGCAATGGTCCCACATTGTGCTTCTATCACTACAGATAGAAAGTCAGCTGGCTTCACCTTGCCCATTGTGGTCACCGAGATTGCGAACACATTTCTAGCCATGCTCGCATTTGTACACTGATGCCCCACCAGCATATGAATATGTTGCAGCACATCGCCGACAACATAAATATCCAGCAGCACCATTACTGAGCGCAAGGTAGGCTCCATGCTAAAATGGCCGCCGCGTCTCTTTGATATAATCTACTCTTCGATTTCATCATTGTTATCCGTCTCTTCACCAGGATTGACTCGCTGTATTAAGCTGGCCCACATTTCTAAAGCACACAGCTCGAAGGCTAGCTGCCTGTACAAGCCTGTACAAGCCTGTCCACAGCCGTCCAGACCGTCGACCAGGACCCCTGTCCCTCGGCACTCGTGCCTGCCCTACTTAAGTACAGTCGATTCACTACCAGACTTATCTAGATGCTATCTCTTTCCTGGAATAGCTGTCGCAGAATGCTATTCTCCAGAGATGCATTGCCATGCTCCAACTACAGCACTGAGTTTCTTCTATGCACTGACTGACCAATTGCAGTCCTCTATGTGCCCAGTTATTGATCAACTGTATTTACACTCTTGCCAATCCTCTGAGTCCACAGACTGCTCCCCATTTAATTGCACCTGTTCATGCCTGCTGATTAATTGCAGTCCCCTATTGTGCCCAATTATTGATCAACTGCATTTGCACCTTTGCCGCCTTGCTATTTGTTAATTACTGCATGTCACTGCATTTCACTCTTGATCACATACTCAACCATTGAAATTTCCTGCATAATGTTTTAGCATCTCTTGTTTAGCCCACTGTGTCCTCTGTATGCTTATAAACTCTGCAACTGTATACCCCAGGCTTCGCCTCGGTACAGTATACCCTGCCACTGTCCAACGCACACCCCACTCACTGCACCCCCCTTACTTCCCATTCTGTTCGCTCGACTGGCAAGCCAACCCTGTGCTACCCTTAGCTCCCAGTCATGCTCCCCCTCATGGCACTCACAATACAACTATGCAGTACACTCTGAAACCTTCACTCCAAAACCTCCATCTAGTGCTAGCAGTTACACTAACCATCACCACCCTCTGCATCTCTACTCCTCTCATAATGCCCAATTGCAGACCCACTACCTTGGCCCTATCCACAACTGGCAACCTCCCACTACCTCTACCCCATCCACACAACATGCACAACTGATTTCTGTCAACCTACAAAGCACTTCTGCCACCACATGCTTGCTGCCTGCCGTATCATCCAGACTATCCAGGCTGAGGGCATGCACGGCACCCCCTCGATACCAAAGCACCCCTAAGAGCCCACTGCCACAAGGAACATCAGCCTGACTACCCGCTCCCAGTGCACCTACTTTTCCAAACACATCACAGACCCCAAGCTATATGATCATGCCTGGTCTCTCCTAAGACTTCCCACATGCCTAGACCACAAACTCACACAGACCTCTCGTACTCTGGTAGGCCACTTAACTCTACCCAAATCCAAGAGAATTCCATCGCCAAACCCTTGCACTCGATTAAACCTAACATCACCCCCCCTTAAATGTGCACTCATCAATGCTCGCTCTCTCTCTCTGCCCATGCTCTCGAAATCCATGACCGACTCTCCCTTCACGATCTAGACCTATTAGCCATAACTGAAACTTGGCTTCACGATGCTTCAGGTTCCGCAATATCCTTAGCCCTCCCCCCCAACTACTCCATAGTGAGAAAAGACAGACAATGGACAAGAGGAGGAGTGACTCTCATCACCAAAGACTCACTCTCCATTAGGCAATACAACTCCCCTTGGGAAAGTCATGCCAACCTTATCTCTGCAAAATTGTCCCTATCACCCAGCTGCACCATAAATATTCACACCATATACAGACTCCCCCACCGCCACCCCGGAGTTCCAAGCACAGTTTGTACACCTATTAGGAGAAAACTTTAAAAAATCCACCAAAACACTGCTACTAGGAGATCTCAATCTTGCTTTCAATGACACCAATGATAAAACGGCAGCCGCATTAGACAGAGAACTCACTAACATGGGATTCCAACAAAATGTCACCACCCCCACATTCTGCAAGGGCAGCACCATAGACTGGGTGATGGACCACAACTGCCAGACTTCAATCACCTCTATCTCTGCCCTCCCATGGACAGACCACGATTGCATACAATTTTCTATCCCAACCAGCCAGAGCTCTCACACAGGCACCACCTGCTCTAGTACGAAGCTCCAAAAACTGACTAAGGAAAACCTTTGTCCCTTTCTGGATACCCCTACACTTAAGCCTCTTTTCTCCAATGACCCAGCCACCTTTGCGAACATCTACGCCCTTACATTGACAAATGCCATCAAAGCCATTGCCCCAAGAAAGAAAAGAAATCACTACACTCTAACGCATGGTTCGCGGATGAACTATCTACCCTACGGTCTGCCAAGCATGAAGCCTTGGTCACGTGGCAATCTAACGCTAATAATATCACTAAAGAAAATTTCAAACAAATATCATTACAATACAAAAAAAGCCATCACTCATGCTAAATCCATCTCTTTCAATGCACGCATCTCTAAAACCAACTCCCAACCGAAGGAACTCTTTTCTATCTTTAGAGAACTCATCACCCCAGCCACCAACCCCGACGACATCGTCAAAGATGAAGCCTGGTGCTTGAATATTCAAACAGCCATGTTAAAAAAAATAGAACTACTTCAGGACAAAATCCTAGCACAATCTAAAGACCTGCCCAAGCTCAACACCATATCACCACCTGCCCAAAGGCTCGAGGAGCCCCCCAAACAGCTCTTCTCCTTCCAGGATGTCACAGAATTGCCGCAAATGGGCTGTGCCTAAACGGTGACAAAACCGGGATCATTATCATAGGCCCTAAAGAGATCATAGCGAAATTTGACCAAAAAAATTGCAACTTTACCATAGACAACTCGATCATCCTTGTCTCCCCGGCTGTCAAGACTCTAGGTGTCTACCTTGAATCTACCTTGTCCATGACACTTCAGGTTAGCGCCATTGCCTCAGCCTCTGCACACACCACAAAACTCATCAATCAGGTGAAGCCCTACCTGTCTAAACAAAACTGCCTCCCTATCGCCAGAGCCACCATCGGAGCGAAGCTAGATTACTGCAACGTCCTCCTTGCAGGAACCTCTACCAAAAAATTAAACCGTCTCTAGGTTATTCAAAACAACGCTCTTAGAGCTGCTCTCAACATACCGAAAAGGGATCATATCACCCAAGCAAGGCATGACGCACACTGTCTTCCCGTGAATGAACGGATCACGTTCAAGACCCTCACACCCACACACAAGTGTCTCACACTCAATGCCTGATGTTACCTCTCTGACACAATTGCACAAGATGTATCCACTCACCCAAAAAGAATCTGTCATGCCAACAAACTCTGCATCCCCACCATAAAAAGGAACAAAGCAGGAGGCATTGGCTTCCCCCACATTGCACCCAAACTCTGGAATGCCCTCCCCAATTCACCATCCCTCTCAGCATTCAGGAAAGCTCTAAAAACCTGCCTCTTTAACTAACCCCTGACTGTTCCTAACTTCTCCCCCCCATGACTGTCTTTCGTTGCAATGTTTGCATTGTCTCTGTAACTAAGAATGTACTGTTAGAATTTCATTATGTCTCTGTACTATGTAACCAAGCCTGTAATTCTTTCTGAAACAAGCGCCATGATGCCTAAGGGCTGCTGTACGCTCTACAAATGTGAATAAATAATAATAATGATCCCTCTGACCCTGCCACCTACGTAAATCCTAGGTACAAGGGTACTAAACCAATCCTGGGGTATGTATACACTCCCCTGGCCCAAGGGGGGGGCTAACCAGGTAAGTACTGCTCTGGGAAACTTCCCTCCAAACTTTCCCCAGTATCACTCAAGCTCCCAATCTGAACTTTTTCCCAAATATCCCCAAACCAGAACTTCCAAAACAATCCTCCTCTCTTTCCCCGGTTCCATGAAAATGGATCTCTGAACAAGGGAGAAGGGAGATTAAGGATGGAAAATTATAGGGGGAATATCCAGTACCAGAATTACTCTGGGAGAAGGGACAGTTACCCCTTTCAGGAGCAGCAGAGGTATGACTTGACTCCTCCCTACCACCCAGACAAGGTCTCGCAACTGGAGCGACAGGCCCAGCAACTGAACAATGATCTGGGGCACATGCTGAGTGTTCAGACCAATTCTCAAACTAACCCTGCTTCCCAGAATTCCCCAACACCCAGGGCTGATGACCCAGGGGGGAAATGATGGGAGGAAACCTCTGACAAACCACAGGTTCCAGAGTAGGGGGACCAGGTGGAGGGGAGATACCAAGCCCTTGAGGAAACTTCCATTCTCACCCAAACAGAACCCCTAAAAACCTCACAGCCTGAAATAGTCTCTTCTACCCCAAAATGTTAGAACTCAAAAAGCAAAGGGTAAGTAGGAGAGGCCAAAGAGGAACCAACATTGTGGTTGAACTCCAGATTATCCCCTTTGAAAGAGAAGAATCTCTGGAAGATTCAGGTAGGCAGACCTTCTCTTTCAAAAATGGGTGGATCCATCCCAAAGGAAAATGGGCCCCAAAAGACCCTGAGTGGAACAGGGTAAGTATGGAGACTGACCTAGAACCAGAAACTATTAAACCCCAAATACGTGAGCCACACAGAAGCAAAACAGAGGGGGTGTCCTTTCTCCAAACAGGTTATGAGAACTGTTGCCAGATAAGGAGGGACAGCCAAGGAGCTGGGGAAAAGGAGGATTCCCCCGACAACTCCCATTGTGAGTTGCAAAGTTTTTTTTACAGATTCCCGAACTCTGACACGGAAAATTGCCGAAGAGTTGGAGTTCAATATATTGCCCCTTGGAGGAGAAAGAAGGCTGATTTTATGCACTGGTCAAGGTGCAGGGTCAGTGTCAATTATCGGCTCTGGTGGATACTGGAGACCAAGCCACCCTCCTGTCAAAAAGGGCCTTTGACCAACTAAACTCAGGACGTGGATGGCCATCAAATTCCACTCACACCACTTCCACGGACATTAAAAAAAAGGGTGAGCAGTTTTTTTTCTCCATTCATTTAAATGGGGGGAGGAACCAGCGCTCGCCAGAGTATGACTGAATAATGGAAGAAGCTTCATCAGTCAAGAATTATTCAGGAAACTCCCCAAAAAATCAGACTATTCCCACATTTAATTTGATTGACAAATGGGAAGTAGGTCTGGAAACCCCAAATTCCAAACATCTCCTGCATAGCAGTTGTATGCTAAAAATGTCCATTGGCAACAAAAGTATAGACCATAATTGTTGGGTCGTTAGAGATGTCCCTTGCGCCTTTTATCTGGTAAGTGACATTCTCAACCGATCTGCATTCAATTTGGACATAATTAATAATAAAGCCTGGTCCCGACTGGGGAGTAACCCCATGGCTTTGACAACATTGAAAAAGCATTCCAATCAGCTCAATTGCTGCCTTATGTGGTTGAAGTTCAAGTACGAGAAGAGGTTACCATTCGAGGACAGGTGCAACAATTTACTCTTCCCCTCAAAATTAACCGAGGACTGACCCTCATACATCAGGAGGCCCATATAAATCTAAATTCCCATCTCCAACAACAATGTTAATATTTAAATATGACACCTCTAGTAGACCACGAACACAAAACCATTTGAATATTGGTGGATAACAGCGACCCTCGAAGTATCACTTTGGGCGTAGACACCTTTATTGGAATGGCGGTTGATGCCCAGCATTATTCTATTGACTTAGCTAATGAAATCATGGGACCAATCCCAAATGATGGTTTCGACATCAGCAAAGGTATTCCTCCAGAAAATACTTTTACTAGGCATGGGGGAATTTCCTGGTGTACTCTTCCTTCCCCTACAGTGTGGAAGAGGTGACCTGTGACATTAGGAGGGATGAGTTAGTGTTCATAGTCAAGGACCACCACCTCGAATCCCCTGTCCAGATCAACACCAATATAAGAGATTTCTTCACCCAACTGGAGGATACCACTGAAATTGCCAAACACAAGGGGCCTCATTACACGGATGGCGGAGAACCATGGCGCTAATAACGCCATGGTTCATACCGGTAAAATACCAGCACCGCCTTGGCGGAAAGGGCAATTACCGCCCCATTCCAAGGTTGGCGGGGCGGTAATTCCCCCTTCCACCATTGCCCTTCCCCATTCCCATTTTTGCCCCATAGGGCATAATGGGAATGGGGAAGGCGCTAATTACGGTACCGCAAATTGCGGTACCATAATTAGCTCCCTGGGTCCCTTTGCGGGTTGTTTTTTAACGCCTGCAAAAAGCAGGCGTTAAATTCCCCAACCCGCAAAGGGACCTCGTAGTAAGGCGGTAAGGATTTACCGGTACCGGTAAAATACTGGTACCGGTAAATCCTTACCGCCATCCGTGTAATGAGGTCCAAGGTCTTTCCAGGTTCCAAGCAGATATTCGAGGAAAGGTTCAATCTTGCTGATGTCTGTGAGACCAAGGAGCAAAGACAAAAGCTAAAACAGGTCTTCATGGAATTCCAAGATGCACATCCATTCATTCAACCACCATTCCCACGGATCCCAAGATGGCTCCCGTATTTGTGAAACAATACAGGCTACCTCTTGCATCCATGGGGTCACTCACAAAGATTATTAAGAATTTAGAATCGCCTGTGATAATTCGTCCGATCCATAGTACCTTCAACAACCCAGTACTGGGGATCCTCAAACCAAACAGCCATGGAGACTATGTGCAGACCTGATGGAGTTGAATAAATAGGTCCACATGTCCCTATATCGATCAGGGACTGGCCCAGATCCAAAGGTCAAAGGTGTACACTGCCATTGACCTGACCAACAGTTACTGGACAGTATCCGTGAGTATGGAAGACCAGCACAAGCTTGCCTTTACCTTCGGGGGGGCAGCAGTACTCATGGACCTGGAATCCCTTTGGATACATATACTCTTGCAATTATTTCAACATCTTCCTACATAAGGCCATGCCCGATTTGGGCGAAAGGGGAAACTTGGCCTATGTGTATGATGTGCTGATCAAAAGCTCAACTGGAGGAACACATAGCAGAATTCTGCTATGTTCTTCCCAGGTGCAGAGCGCCGGAGCAAAGCTGTCCTTTCAGAAGGCACAGTGGTGTAAGACCTGAGTGAACCTCTTAGGGCATGAGGTCACACTTGAGGGTCTTATTCCCCAGGCAAAGAAGGTTATTGAAATTACAACACTCTACCACTCTGTGAGAATTAAGAAGACTTCTTGGACTTACTAATTATAGGTGAAAGTTAATTGAAGAATACACATAGGTCACTCAACCCTTGGTCCATTTATTAAAGGCTGGAGTCAAGTGGGAGTGGGGTCCAGAACACTACGAGGCAGTTAAACAACTGAAAAGAAGCCTTTCCCCGGGTCCTTGTTTGGCTTACCCCATAAAGAACAAGGAGTTCTTCTGGAGACAGGTTTCTCGGATACTTGCCTAACAGCGGTATTGTACCAAAAGCATGATAAGGTCAACAAAGTCATCTCATACATGAACAAGACTTTGTCCTCTGTGGAGGAAAAATTCAATGACTGTCTGAAGGCAGTCCTGGCAATGTTGTGGGCGCAGAAAAACGAATGTCCATTCATACCGGGGGAGCACATCATTGTCGCGACTCCTCACCAACCCTTGCAGCATCTACAAAGTGACAGAATCCGGGCCGGGGATGTTAGTAATTCCAGAATTACTTCCTGGATTCTCTCCATGCAAGATTTTCCTGTGGGGGTCAGATATGGCCAAAACAAGAAGAGTCCAGTAGCGCAAGGGTTGGTGGACTTACATGATTGTGCTCAAGAAAACTGTCTCGAAGACAAAAGTCTAATGACCAACAACAACATGGAGGCATACTTAACTTCCCCACACAACGTCTATGAAGAAGACACATGTCAGGGATACCCACAGTTTATGTGGATGGGTGCTCTTACTATGTTGATAACAATGGGGAAAAATAACTGGTGGCTGGCATTGGGATGACTGTGTGAATATTTCCCTGGAACCCTCTGCTGGTTATAAAATAGGACCCCAAAGTAGTCAGGTTGCAGGTTTGATGGCTGTTTATCAGCCATCCTCACTGCAGTGCACCACCAACTCAATAAACTGGTCATAATCACTGACTCTGATTATGTCAGGAATGGGTTTGTGGAACACCTGATTAACTGGAAGATGGAGGCATGCTTTGTGCCAACAACAAACACCTAAATCATGCCAAACTGATCCAGTCAATCGACGATCTGATGACTTCGAATGGGATGACTATCTAATGGAAGAAGATAAGAGGTAATTCCAAGATAGAGGGGCCAGATAAGTTTGGGAATTACCAGGCAGACCACCTGGCTAAAACCAGAGCTCTGCAGGGGGATTTCATAGAAATGGAATCCCTGCTGGGAGAAATCCAAATGGCAGCTGTCCCCAGGTCACAAAATCGGGCTAACAGCAAAGTCTCAACAGCCCAGTGGAGTAAAGATACCCCAGATGCAGATTTGATCACTGCACCGAAAGAGGACCCAATTGGAAATGTTTTCGACACATTGAAGACCCCAGAAGCTGTCCTGTAACAGAGTTGGATTATGCAGGTAAAGGGGATCTCCGGGTGTTGATGAAGTTTCCCAAGATGTTCTGGATCCAAGACGATTTGTTGATAAGGGGAGCCGATCTGGCTGTGACCAGTGGGTGGTACCTATCTCATTCCGATACCTGATGTTGAACCACGCCCATTATACGGCCACTGCCAATAATAGGTGGTTTCATATTAGATTACATTACATTATCTATTTGATAAGCACACTGTGGACCCTCAGGCATAAATGCGCTAACTGGTAGACATACACGTAAACAATGAACAAGACAAAAGACCCTAGGTGTTCAGCCAGGATAATATTCTTATCTAAACAGATGAGTTTTAAGAGTTCTTTAAAGGCAATTAGGGAACTCTGGAATCTTAGAACTTTTGGAAGATTATTCCATTGTTTTGGAGCTATTGAAATAAAGGCTCCCTTCTCTGCTTTCACGGTTCTACATCTTAATTGAGTGAGTAGGTTCTGTCCATTAAACCTTAGAACCCTTCCAGTATGTTTATCTACGGTGGAGGACTGAAGATATGCAGGCATAGTGCCTAGTCTACACCTGTAGGTGATGTCCAGAAGCCTAAATGCTATGGGTGATTCAATATGTAGCCAGTGTAGCGATCGCCTAGCGGTCGCTACATGATCTCTTCTAGAAAGTCCCAAGACTCCTCTTACCACCCTGTTTTGTATTCTTTGTAGCCTGTGTAATTTGCCGTTACTAATACCAGCTAGTTAAATCCTGCAGTAGTCCATTTTAGCGCCAATTATGGCCCTGCCGATGATCTCGGCACTTGTTTGATGTTTTGTTCTCTGAATACTAAAGCTGCACACATGACATCCAAGACGGCTTTGCAATTTTCTCTTGATTTCATTTTAAAACATCACAAAGCTGTGCCCTTCATGGAAACCTGCCCTGGGATGCTTTACTTCTGCTGAGTACCAAGATGTGCGGCAATACATTTCCAGAACAGCTGATACACTGGGAAATCACTTGAAAGGCAAAGAATTTGGTTTTCCACTTAAACACGGCTTGGATTTTCTTTTTCTATAAACCATTGTGCACAAACTGCATTAAATGAAAGAAATAACACAGTATCTTTTTCTCATGTCAATTTCAAAGAAATGCTTGGCAGGAAATCTCTCTGTGTCCAGAAACTGACCATATCTGTAACAACACTCCAGAAGGTTAATTAACAAGAAACTGTGTGCTGTAGAAACCGCATTGGTAAACTCAAAATGAACTAAAATAAACACGTGTGAATTCGCTCTTCTGAAAATCAGGAAGATGACAAATGACAGTATTGCTTGCACAGAAACAGTATTGTATATGTGGGGGTTTGCAGTGGCATGGCTCCCTAAAATGTAAATTATATTTATTCCCAAATAGACTTGGTTTCTGTTGAAAGAAAGTAAAAAAAAACTTTGAAACCAGCAGAACAGGTGGCCAAGGCACTTACTTCAAAGGTGCCCTGCCTTCCATGTGAAAAGAATTACCTCCACAAGTGAAACAGCCCCCATGTGCAGGAGTTCACAGCCTTGTCAGACTGGCTGGCATCCTTACCTAAACGAACAAAGGACCCAAAGGGAACAAACATTTTCACCAAGAGGTGTGATTTCCTTTGACACCCCTCCCCAGCCCAACTGCCTGGCTTCAAAGGGCATCATGGAAACCCTTTGTTCAAGCTGATCCAGGGGAAGACAATTTGGCTGTGGGGTTTGGAAAGACCACCCACAAATGTGACTAATCTAGCCCATTGACTTTAAAGAAATATTTATATTAAGACATTTCTCTCAATGCCCTAAATCAACAGTAATGTTATATTATGCCAGCATTTTATGTGAGTTATGGACAAACCCAAAGAGACTATGCACATGTTCCTAGCACCTGGGTAACTGGAATTGCAGGAAAAATGCATTCCTGGGCGAAGTATAAATGATACCGATATAAAACTCGGTGAAAATATGCAAAATAATTGTGGGTATATGTTTAGCCACTTGCAGAATTTAAAATATTCTGTGTCTCCTAAAAATGGCAAAATTGTGCCAAAAAGCGATGCTACCTTGCACAGAGCTGGTGATCAGACTGTCTGATTCCCTGTGAAATACAGAATCTGCATATCTGTTTCTTATGATGGTGACTAGGATGGATTTGAAGTTTTGCTCCATCACTTATTTTGGTAAAAAGTAACTCTGGGTAAACAAAAAAAGGTTGTAAATGCACACATATAAAATGGTGGCAGTTCCCCTGAACCAATCAGCCCGGGGGGAAGAGGGAACACCAGTACCCTGGCCTTTCCCAATAGAGGAGTAACTCGAAAGTACTTCCGACCAGATTGTAGGCAGGAGACAGGGAAACACAGGATATTCAACGATTCAAAAACTCAAAAACCAGATCCAGAGGCAACTGATTCCATCCAGGCAGGACCATCCAGATCCAGGTAGAACCACCCCTCCAGATCTAGCCATACCCAATAATCCAGGGATAAAAGAGGAAAGGCAGCTGACCCATCGCGCTGTCCACAGTGACCAGACCTTGCCCAGCTGGTCCCCTCCAGGAGAGCCCAGCTGTCCCAGTGACCAGATCTCTTGTCTCCACTGTCCCAGTGACCAGATCCCTTGGCCCCACTGTCCAGAGACCTTGCTGGCATTCCACAATCCCAAACTCAAACTTATCTTGTAAGTATCACCTCACCCAGTCCAACAAACTGAATTTCCTTCTCTTTTAATTTTGCATCCTACAGAAAATCCCATTTAAAGTCCCATAATGCATACCCCTCTCTTTTGAATCCTGCATCTCCTATTGAAATTCTATTAAAATCCTATTGCAAATCCCAGATTGCTAGTGCCACCTATTCACCTTTTCCATAGAAGAATCTGAGTTATTCTATGTCTGCTTGCGTATTCCTTATGGTAATTATTTCAGTTATCTTTGTAAGTCCTTATTACCATTTTGAAATAAATAAATGAATTCCCCTATATGGAGGTACATAGTGCAAGCTGGTTCAAATTCAAAATTAACCTCCTTGCTTTCCTTAATAATACAGTCATTAAAATATAATCTCAGTAGACCCTGTCATTGTGCAACCAAAACTGAATTTGCATGTGTATTTAGCTTTTCTCTCAATTCTGATTTGCACTTTTCCCATAAAAACCCAAACATAATCCCATTAAGAAGATTCCTTTTCCCTCGGAAATCCTGTCTGTTATGTGCCTTTGTGTCTCATCCCAAAAACCGATTTCCGATTTTGACAGCTAAGCCCCTTTTCTTAGCTGCTTGTCATTTTAAAGCCTGTGTAAAATAAGAAGTTGCAATTCTGCCGTGTGTGTTATTTTCTGCATTGTTTTCCTCCCAAAACCGATTTTCTTACCTGTGTCACATTGCTTTGATGCCCTGTTCAGTAGTGTGTAAACTTCCTTGTTTCTTAAGTACAGCCACACAAATTTCTGTGCTAGCTTTCCCACTGCAATTGTAAACTGATATGCAAGTAACCAGTAAAATCCGAGGATGCCATTTTGCTCCTTTTGAAGGTTTTCAATTTGTTTCTGGCCTCCCATTCTGGGGTGGTGTTGAATTTAAAAATGGATTTTCACTCTTTATACAGACTCCTTACACTACTTAACATCCACAAAGAATTGTGTTAGTAGGTGTTTGGGAAGTGTTGCAGGGGGAGTGCATAACCTGTGTGCCAGCTGTCATTTTGAAGAAAAGTAATTTTTCTTCTGCTTTCTATTAAAGGTTTATGTAGATGATGTTAGGAATTTGAATTAATTGTGTTGTAGGATGTTTGCATTGAATAGCCACAGTAGTGGTGACTGCCGTCCTAAATTTTGATTTGCTTGATTTTCTTTGAATTATAAAAATTAATAAATATTTCATTGTTACACACCGGCCTGGTTCATAGTCCATTGCAAGACAGGGTATTTGTTAAGGTGGATGTGAGACGGATTGGGTGCCTTCTCAAAATAGAATCCGGGGATAAATAAAGATAAAAACTGTTTTTTTTGTGCACCACATTCATTGTCAGTAGAAAGAGTCCCTGGCTGGAGTGTGCCGTGTTCTAAATCCGTTACAATTACACTGAGATGAACTGATAATTGGTCACCTTTTGCCAGAGCATGATTTTTTAAAGGAAAATCTGTGTGTGTATATTTGCAGGATTTTCCAAGGAGAGATCTGCCACCTTGATATTTCTGCTGTGTGGTCACAACTTGCAATGACCATTTTGGTGACAGATCATTTCCCCTGAAGTCGATCCCACTGTCGATGTCGCAGTTATACCACCACATCAGTGCAAAGGTCATGATATGGCAGTGTACTGTTGGTCTATTTTGCCAGATGGCAGAAGAATACGTTGGTAGAATTTTGACAGATTTAATGCCGCACTCTAAATGAGCTCAATTGTATGTTACTGAGGTTTCTAATATTACGATATAGAGAATCTTTAAGAGGCATGGACCTCTAAAAAGCTTTCAGGGCTTTGACAGAGTCAGCTATGAACAAGTGGTGAATGGTGTTTCATCCTGCTGAGTTTTCTTCCATGGGGAATGATTCGGTATGTATTTGGTCATTGTTGCTCCAAGTCAATGGGCTCATTACGAGTCCGGCAGTAACCGACCCAGAAAAACCGGCATGCTACCGCCGGACTCGTATTACCATTCTGCCTCTGTGATTCCTGGCATGACCGGGGCATTACGACCCCGGTGACCCGGGAATTCGGAAAGCGGAATTCTGTAAGTTCCCATTCCCATGGCGTCCCATTGGACTCCATGGGGATGGGGACCATGGAAACACTGGTTCCGTCTTTGACAGAGCCGGTGTTTCCATGTCCGGCTGCAGGCGGGTGGTGTTATATGTATGCAAGGGGGCTGGCAGGACATAATTTGTGCTGCAGCACAGCCTCCTGGAAATGCACAAGCTACCTTTAGGAATACAGTGACTTGCACATTTCTCAAAGCACTGTAAATAAAAATGCATACTATGCACATTTTTCATTTGCTTTATTTTTGAGAATTTGACACTACGTTTTCTTTAAAAAAACAAAGATTAAAATGTTTTGGGCTGCAAAATCATTTTGGTTTCTAAAGCAAAAAATAGATCTGCAAGCAAGCCATTAGTCATTTATTCACTTTGCTTTCTCTGAGCATCCCTGTCAGAATAGTTTCTGAATGTGTTACCTATTGTTTGCATGTGCTGGCAGAAAAAGGTTTGACTTCTTCAAACCAATGATTAAAGCAATATTTCATCAGCGTGACATGGTCCGAGGCTTAACCCAATTCTCTAAAATCTATTAATAGTGCTGCCAAACCAGAATTGCCCCACTATAGACAAATTGTAAGTGATTTAGGTGTCTCCTAATGCTGATATGAGGCCATTTATGTAAGTCAGGAATATTGTATTCCTGAATGATGGGCATTTCATTTATATAAAGGAGCATTGTCACAGATGGCTCAAGAAATATTACGACTCTCGAAGTCGTTTCAAGAATTTGTATTAATATTTCACAAGGCCCTATGCTCTTACATCAAGAAACGCACCTCCTCTCTAACCCAGGCGTTCCTAACCTCAGGTTTGTAAATATTAAAGTTTGACCCCTACTGTTAAAGTTCTAACTTCTACTATAAGTTAAGACTTAAAGAGAAAACACGTTATCTGTCTAAGCTCTCTCACGGAGTTCCTACACTCTGCCTACCCTATCCAGTAGTTAGTGGTCTAAAAACGGTTGTCGGAATTTGCCTTTTTTCTGACAATCTGCTCAGTGCGTTCTCCTTCCAGTCACACCTATGTACACTTTTCCTTTCTACTCTCCACTACTCTCCTCCCTTCAACTCCACCTTTCTGCTCCTGTATTACTGCATACATCGTCCATTCCTTCAATGTATTTCACTCGTTCTAAGCTTTGCCTCCACCCTTTCCACACTACTGCTCTCTTCTTCCAACTACTCCTTCCTCTACCCTATCACTCCCGCCACCACACTACAACTCTCTTCTCCACACCACTACTCACTCCTTCACCTTACCACATCCTTCCCCATCCTACTACTCCCTCCTCCACACTACTACTCAGTCCACTCCTACTAAAACACCCTCTCTTCTTTCATACAAACCCTTCACAGACACTCCTTTCACTCCCTCTCCTAAGCACACCCACCACTCTTAAAAAAATCATCATGCAGTGCCACCTGCACTCACTAATCAATGCCTCACCTTGCTCCAGAATTTGCCTCCACACTCCAGTCCGCCATACTTCCTTTTCTGGTCTTTGGGTCTGCCACCTCATTCTCCTCTGACCTCACCCACACAACCAACAACGTGTTGGGGTCTATTTTATCCTCCCTACTGCCTTCTGGTCAGCTTGATGTCCCTGGCCAGTCTAGCCCTAGCTTCCTCACCCAGAAGTTGTTGTATAATACATTAAGCCCCATCACCTTCTCTCCACCACAGTACAACATTGGTGTTGCAATGTTCCAGTTCTTGTTAGGGGTGTGGGGACTTTTCTTTCTGGTAAATCTATTTTTTTTGTTGGAGTTTGTTTTTTGTGTCCCTGGTAGTCTAGTGGAACTGCATCAGTTTCAAGACCGGGCTGCTGGTGTATTATCATGGTGTGTGGCATTGATAGCTGGTATGTGGGATCTCCTGCTCCTCTATTTGGTGCTTCTGCTGCTTAGCCTTATGGTTGACAGCTTGTACACACTTGTGTAAGTTATTTCCACCAGATCCTTTCTCACTTGTTTCTCTTTGTTGGAGTGTTTCAACAGATTCCGTTTGAGTTCTGATGATCCTTGGTCTGTCTGGTTCTGGGTCAGCAGTTTCTGTAAAGTGAGAAATGAAAACCTGGCCAGTATTTTTATTCCAAGGCATGGAGTGAGGCAATTTTGTAATCCACATAAAAAAATGGAAAAAGGGGAGGAGGTAGGAATTGTGACCCTCCCATCTCCCACCACCTCTCTCGGGGGTAGGACTGGCTCTGATTCCTCCATAGTAGTCCTCCAACACCAGCCTGCGTGGGTGGGAGGGTTCTCTTACCCTCGTGACAAAGTTAGGTTACTGGCCATGGCAGAACATTCACTTTTCCTCTGCATCGTTCTCTGAATTACTAATCTTATATTTATTCTGCTATTTGAAATGAAAGATTTTTTTTTTAACACTTCCAAACCCCATATTTTCTATTCACTGAGAAGTGGGAGTTACAATCCAGGTAATGCATACTGCATTATATGATGGCACACATGATTGTACTGAAGACATTTCGTAATTGACCCAGATAGCTTCTTGAAGGTTGCAATACTGACTCTCTCTCCTCAATAAGAAGTGAGCTCACGTCCAAGCTGGCCTTTCTATGGCATCTAACAACTTGGCCAAACTTTTTAAAATCTGCAAGGAGATGTCCAATCCTGCCACAGTCTCCACCTCCCCTGTTCCCTCCCAGGCCCTCTATACGGCCCTGGCTTCCCATTTCATCTAAAAAACCCAGGACATCCTATCCACCCTCTTGGCTTCTCCTACTTCTCCCTCCACTCTCTCCTCTTCCTCTAGCACCGCCACAACCACCCCCTCCCTTATCTGCCTTTCATCTCTTCGCCCCTGACGAGGTTTCTAGGCAAGTCCGATCTATGAAAACCTCAACTAAGCAGGTTTTTCCGTGTTCTTCCAAAACCATCAAGGACCACATTGACAACCTCCCTCCGACCTTGGCTGACTTCTGCAACCACACTTTTGCCTCTGGAACCTCCCCCCACCCCTTTAAACACTCTCTTGTAAACCCTCTTCTCAAAGAACCCTCAGCTGACCCCTCCCTTCTGGCTAATTATTTCTTGATCTCTAACACTCCATTCTGGGGCTATCTCCTGGAAAAGCTGGCCATCTCCCAGCTTAATCTTTACACTGATTCTGTTGGTTGTCTCCATGACCATCAGTCTGGCTTCAGAGCAGCCAGAAGCATGGAAACTGCTCTCCTGAACATCCATGAAGAAATGCTCCATAACCTTGATTCTAACCTCCCCTCTGTCCTCATCCTACTGGACCCCTCTTCTGACTTCGACACGGTCAACCATGCCATCCTGCTCAACCGGCTCCAGGATAATCTGGGTATCACTGATCAGGCTCTGGCCTGGCTGACTTCTTTCCTCTCTGACTGACCCTCACAGGTCCAACATAGTTCCTCCCTCTCCTCTATCTCTCTCTCCACCTGTGATGTCCCCCAGGAGTCTAACCTTTCTCCCTGCTTGTTCAACCAATACCTGGCACCTGTCGCCCGCCACATTGCTGCTGTCTGCTCCACCTTCCAGTGCAATGCAGGAACACCCACCTTGCCTTCAGGCTCCCCTCTGCCGCCTCTTCTCCTTCTTTCATCACAGACTGCCTCTCTGCAATCCAGGAATGGTGTGCCGACATCGAACTCTGAATGCTACTAAGACAGTGATCCTCCTCATCGGTACATCTTCACCCCTCTTTCCTGCCACTCTCTGGCTGGCCTCCTTTAACCTTCTTTCTGCTCCCACCTGTGACGCTAAGAACCTCAGCGTTATCTTTGACTCCACACTCTCCTTCTCTCCTCACATTTCAACATCTCTAAGAAGTCCACCTACCAACTGCACTTCCTCAGAGGTATTCTTCTGTTCCTCTCTTTCCCCCAGAAGCTCACTGTCTCCAGAGCTCTGGTTCTCTCTAGGCTTGACTACTGTAACATCCTCTTTTTAAATCTACTCGCCTCTACTCTCCGTCCTCTGCAACTCAACCATAACAGCACTGCAAGAATTGTCCTTGGCCTCAAGCCCATGGAGTGTATCTTTCCAGCACTGAAATCTCTCCACTGGCTCCCTGTGACTGCATGGATCAAATTCAAGACCCTTTACATTGTTCACAAGGCCTTCTGGGGCTCGGGACCAAAATACCTCCACCTTTCTATTCAGAAGTATCTTCATTCTCAAGCTCTTAGCTCCTCCACCTCTCCCTCTTCTGCCGGTGCCTCCCTCTGGAACAGCCTACCTGCCTCTCTGAAACTTGAGCAGAACCATCTCCAGTTCCAGAAGCAGCTCAAGACTTTCTTCTTTGATTCTGCCTTCTATCTTCCACTTCCCTGCTGATCTCCTGTCTGATACTGCACTGGTTACCTGGATACCCTCTGAATCACGGACTCAGGCCCCTGCTTTCCCAGTTGCACACTTGGCAACCCTGCACTTGGGGCTGTATCTGCAACCCTACAGTCCCCCTACCTGCACTTATTTAACACTTGTTGTCTGCACTTAATCCACACACTGCCATCTGTTGGCTACACTCTTTTTTCTATGTCTTAATCCTATGTCTCACATTTCTCCTCCTCCCCTGCCCCTGGCACTTTTCCCATTCCCTCTCCCCTGCACTTGCGCGATCTCTTTGTCACTTGGCCTAGTAAGATGGCCTAGTAAGATTGTTATCTTGTCCTCCATTCTTCCCCGCCCCTGCCTCGTTGTGCCTTGAAACAGTTGTGTATAGGCACGCTATACATAAAATATCATATCATATCATTACTGACCGCTCCGTTCCCCTGTGATTGATACATTGAATAGCATGAGTAGGAGATAATAGCAGCACCAGTATTTGTCAGTTTAGGAAGCTGGAGTAGTGTGGCATAAAGCGCTGTATAACTCAACAAATAATGATTGTAAAATGCACCTTTTGCAGGGAGTTGTATTTTGAAAAGGTTGACAGATATCCCTCAAAGTTCAATTAGGAAGTTGTCTTTGCCAACCTTCAGCCTAAAGTGAAAAGGGCGCTACTTCTTAAAATTGTATTACCAAGCATGGGATTGATAACAGACTAAGAACATCTTTGCTTCTTTTATTTAAGATTATATCTAGAGTTCAGATTAATTTTCATAGTCAGAAAACATACATACACAACATAAATGGTCTTCGAGGTTCTGTGATGAATCCTGTGGAGTCCTGACAACGACCCTACCTAAAGTCTCCTCCCAGGTGACCAAGAGAAGGCAGCTACTACCTGATCCGGACCCTGGGGGTGGCATTAGCCGGAATGGTTCCCTGGGAGGTGAAGGCCCGAAAGAGAACGGGAGGACTCTGTTGTGAAAGACGCTGAGGAAGAAGAGTAAGTAATGCCGGAGTCTGTAATGGCAAAGAACCCTTTCCTTCCTAAAGCTAATTATCCTGATGGTCGTAAAAAATGCTCCAATCAGTCCAGTATTAGAAGTAGAACTCATTTTCCCAAGGTTAAGTGTAATTGTAGAGGTGAAAGCTCCCATGTTCAACAGGGGAATATGAAGATGAATCTTTGAATATTACCATATTAGATTCTGAAAGGCATACATTCCCAAGAGAGCAAACCCATTCAGTAGAACCTTATAATGATCTTTTAAAAAAATAAAAAAGGGATTAAGGATAGAAACAAAGTGTGTGACAATTAATCTCTTAAAATGAGTGAATTGAACATTGAGGACTTCAAGTCCCACAATGCCAAAAGTACTGGGACGAAGAAGAGGGATGCAGAGGCTCTCAACTGCAGGTTGCAGGCCATTAAGGTTAATGACCCACACATGAGGGAGAGTGGGAGGGCTAAAAGAAAACTCAGGTGTAGGCCATAGATGAAGAAGAAGATGAAGAAGTAGAAATTAGCAGCAGTATTGGAAGGTGGAGTGCTTCCCGTGACTCCACATCAAGATTGCAGCTGAAGGAAAGCAGAGACGACTGAGCCGGCATTTGTCAGATGGATTCCGGTTCTGCAAGGGTCTCCTCCTTCAGGGCCCCTGTTTACAGAGGTAGCCCAGCAGCAACGTTTTGTATAAAAGCATTCCCCCTGAGGATCCTGTTTGCAGAGGTCGTGCTGCGGGAGGCGTGAAGTTGGAACGCTGTCCCCGCTGCAAGACACGCTCAGGTGGCAGGCGAGCACCTGGGAGCCTGTGGAGCAAGAAATGCTCCAATTTTGAAAAACACGGACAGAAGAAAACTGAGTGTAGCAGTTTTCCAGCTAACCACCCAGAAGCAGGAAAAGCAGAGGACCCGCAGTGGAGTGAACAGACAAGCAAGCCAAACCTGGTGAGTTCACTTGAGTACTGTGACCCCTGGGGCGCTCCATAACCACCTGCTGACTGAACTCTGGCAATTTTAATACCAAACTAATGTGAAAGAAACAAAGTGGCAGAAACCTAAATATTATGTGTATCGAATTAATGTAAAGCTGAAAGATATTCCTTCTGAAAGTCAAGCTGATACGAAGGGGAGAGAGTGGCAGAGCCATTATATATTTAAAGGTCAGAATAATTGCCAACAACACCCAAAGGCACTATATCAAAAAGCCAGTGCAAACAACTATTGCCAAAACCAAAAGAGAGCAACAACAAATTTAGTTCAAGAGAACCAACACTGTCAAAGTCAAAAAGAGGCAACTAAGCAGCAAGTTGTGTATAAACCCTATGGTAAACAGGGAAAAGAGGCAATAGGGAGAACTGACCTGAACAAGCTATGCCTAATCCAAACAAGAGCAGGAATGAGAGAAACCCATTATCAGAACTTGGTTAAAACCAGAGTGGGCGAGCAAAGGTTTCAGGAAGGCTACCCTTCTGACAGACTGTGTTCAAGAGGAGAGACGCATAACCTGTGTTGCATGATCAATCAAAATTTCAGAATAAACGGCACCAATGTGTCCCATGTTTTCCCAGAAGAAGCAGACAAAACTGAGGTTGTGAAAAGTCAAAGACTTTAACAGTTGTATGAAGCAGAACTGTGCCACAGAAGTACCTGTAATAGTTTTAGTAGTTTCATACTGTCCTGGCAGGAGAGTACACCAGGGCAGAGGACTTTGTAGTATAGGCCTGGAAGGTTAGTGGACCAATGTGAACATTGTTTGAGTATTGTGGTATTGCTAAAAGTGTTGAAGAAGAAGTGGCAAGACCACCAAAGCCAATGATTAACTGTTGTGGAATTACTTTGAAAAATTAACATTGTTGATGAAAGCGCATTGTGAACTGTTGCCGAAGCATCCTGGCAGAAGTAATGTTGTTGACATAAATGCACTGTGGAAATACACCCTTTTGTTGCAAAAGAAGTAGTTGTGTGGAACTCTCTACTGCCAGTGGAGAGACAAAGGACTTGCTGAACATTCTGAACTGTTGGTTAAACCCAAGAGGGAGACTTACTGGCTTTATTTCAACTTTATTACAATATTGGATTTCATTATCCCTGTTGAACTGTTGATTGAAATCCTGATTGAATATGGAGAAGGGGATTTCACCCAGATCACAAGGAAGAACAGTTACCAAGTCTTGCAGACAGCTGTTACTTTTTTTTATGCCTGAATTGCTATGGATTACCTTGTTCTGTTTGTTGTATGTATAAGTGTGAGGGACATAATCATTTTGATAGACTATTTCCTTTAGAATATTGTATAGGTAGGGAAATCCTCGTTGGTGTAGGGATAGTGAGGCGTTTATCAAACCCTTTTGAGTTTAATAAAATGTCATCCTTTGAGAAACCTTCACAAAGATGTCTGCCTCACGTTTCTGACCCCTCACGTAATGTAGATTATGAAATTACATCTCGCTCACAGATAGCATGTTTTTTGTTATAAATTGTTGTGCATTAACTCCTTCCTGGTGAATCCGGTCAGTATTATTCAGAGATACATGTTGTGCCAATGAATTCACACTGATTCACCAACTGTGTTATGAATAGTGATAGGTGGGTGTGCCCCACATGGTTCATAGCTTTGTTTTTCAAAATTGGAATGCTAATTTATGGAATTGGTCATTAGTGTCCTTGAATCATTGGGCTAGTCAAAGTGACATTTTACTGTCTATCCCATATTTGGCAATTGGGCAGCCTTTCTACTTACTGGACCATTCATTATAATTTTGCTGTGCCCTAATTGTAGTTTCCTAGACAGCTGCTTGCTATTGCCTTCATTCAGAAATAACAGTGAATGCAGCTGTTTTCACTGTGTCTTTGAGAGTACTTACATATGCTCAGAAGAATCAGGTGCCTAAACCAATCAGCAGATAGTAATGATGATTCTCCCATCCAGCAAGGATATAGGGAAGGACTTTCCACCAAACGTAAGCCCTGCTACCCATCCTGGTAATAATGTGAATGCAAATCAGACGAGCTAAAGTGTGGGGTAACTCAAGACCCTACCACATCTCTCTGAAACCTTGAAGGGTGCACCACCAGAAATAGAGAGACTGCTGGAAAGCCATATTTTCATTTCCACCAGGACTATAAAGCAGTACTGTAATCCAGCTGTGAGTGGCAAGACCTTTGATGATGGCAAGTTTGGCTAAACCTGCATTGAATTCTCCCATACAAATGAGCAATACATAATGCAGTTCGTACCGTTAAGTTACAGCAACATTGACTTCGGTGCTCATAGCAGCCAGCTGCTTATTGTGGCATGTTCAGTTATATACCACTGATGGTTGCCTCTCATGACAAGGAGCTGTTTAAATAGTGTCCCTTCCAGAGTGAGTCCTTGGCACGCTTTGTGCATGCTAAATAGTTTTTAAGAAGCCAGTGATAAATAAAGGTAACAAACAATGTGTACAGGTTTGAGAAAATCCAAACAATGCCTCACCATTTCAACATGGGAGAGTTTTAATATTTTAAGAAAACAGCCGATGCACTTTGAAGGTGTAAGTGGCAGGTAAACATCAAAAAAGACATGTGGCGAGTTGTTATGATTTTCTGGATAAGTTGCTAATAAAAAGAAATATCAATTCTGAAATTCTTACATCACCATCATTTGGGGTGGGACCAAGCCTGCCTTACATATAGCCTTTCCCCTTCGGTAATGGCCTAGCAGGCAAAGAACGATGGTCTGGAGGGTTGCCCAGAGCAATGCCAGAGGCTAAGATTAATTCTAAACCTTCCAAGCCTTCAACTCTTGTGATGTGATATGATGTGGCATTCATAATGCACCTGTACACCAGTGTTTCTAGTGTTTGTATTTTGCTATTGTCTCTCCGAGTGGGACAGTATGCCCAGATGTGGGTCCTGTGCCTGCTTGGCCTAGAGACCCAAGAGACTCCTCACTGATGCAGCCCAACAATGTCGAAACCTGTATGGAGATGCTTCCGGCCTCGTGCAGGAGGGATGTGACCTAGCAGTTTGGGCTGCACTGCTCCTTTTGGGGTGGTACCAAGCCTGTTTTATATATGGGCTTTTGTTTACACTTTCTATCAATTTTTGTTATCTCGTTCTATTATTGGTATTTTAAGTGTTTTGTCTTTATTTATATATCAATTTCCTTTGATTTTTACCCTCCTGATTGACGTCAATCTCTTGGTCCTAATGTTCACCAGTCTCCTTAATTTTTTACTATTGTTTCATATTTATTAGTCTAGACATGAAAAAAACTTCATATTGACATATGTATAACCCCACACGTGCACTTTTTCAATGTTACTGCATACGCCTTCCTTTACTGTTTTTAGTAAATGTATCTCTTCTCAACTTTACTCCATTTTGTAGTTTGATACGCACTCTTCTGCAGACTTTGCCTCAGGAATCTTTAACACCCCTTTAACACATGGCTTCCCACTGCCAGTCCCAGGCTCTCCTGGCTCTCATCCTTCGGCTCAGCAGCCTCAAGGAACTCAAGGAGCTCCATGGCATCCGGACTACTCAGTGGTGTACCCTCCATCATGTCCCTCGGCATGCCCTCCACATCAGATTTGGCAGCACCATCAGTAATGTGCTCTAGCACCTTGAAGTGTCTCTTGAGCGAGAGGGAATTACAAATAAAGATCTCAAACCAAATAACCGGACGGAGTCAAGGAATATGGCAAAGTACTACTTTATTCTCATTTAATAAAGCAGGGAGAACTGACAGGCATTGGACTGATGCATGCACACTCACATACAACCTTGATTATACAGAGGATTTATACCCCAATATGCGTCATCTATGATGCCATCCTACATGGCAAATCATAAAACCTATTGAAGGGAGAGATTTGTTAGGGTAACATATATACATAAATACAGGGTAAGTACTAACATTATTACTGGATGCCCCTTATCTAGTGGGCACGACTTGAACTACCTCTAAATACCTATAGTACTGAATATAGAATACGAAACAGCAGCTGATTGGTCTATGCAACATTGCATTTTAGGTTGCCGCTTACACCCACCGTTTGTTTTGCATACTATCCCGACCTTGGACTTTTGGCTCTTTATCATCACGCACGTGAAACAAAGCCTAGATGCTTTGAATTACAACATATTACTCCCTGTTCTCCCAATTAATCCATCAACAGTCATCGGTTGGCCATAAGCCAGTCTTCTGTCTGCAGTTGACCTTGTTGCCTGCCCACTGTCCTGGAACATGTGAGGGAGTGTGAGCACACAACTATCTTCGTCGGAGGCTCAAATGACTAACCCTTGTCCTCAGCTTCTGAGTCACATGTGAAGAGACCACGAATTTGTCCATTTTACCCTCTTATTTACTGCTATTTGATTCAACTATGTGGGGTGCTGTTGCTCCTCTTGGGCTCTAGTGACTTGCTCACTCTACCTTGCATAGACTTCATGCACTTTTAATTGTCCAATACATTGGCTTTTGCAGATGTTTTTTTTTTCTTCCTTAATCTAAAAGGAATGTCACACATTCAGGGTGTAACTGTATAACTCCCCCTTGTGACTTGCAATTATTCCTTAAAATATTAACCTTGATCCTAGGCCAACGTTGACTCATCGCTGTTTTGCACACGAGCTGTATTTCCAGCGTCTCCTGATTCTGCAGCCTTGGTCTGTCTCTGAGGTAGCTTGGTTGAATTCGACATGAGCCAGCGTCCATTTGCCTATCATGGCTGACCTTGCCACATTATGTATTCCTCCATAGCAAGCTTCTATATGTCTCATCTATCTTGCGTTACTGTGTATTTACAGTAATTAACCAGTAGGTTACTTCATTCTTCTTTATAGCCATGATTACTTTACCTGTAGGTTCATATGTCTCTTGGTATCTCAATTACATTGTCACTCTTAAGTATCTTCATATGGTTTCCACATAGGTTCATAAATCTTCTTTATGATATCACTCTGCCCTCATCAGATTTCACTCCATAACGTCTATAGGTGCGTGCAGGTAGTGAGGGGACAGGAACTAGTGAGAAAGCATTCACCTGCTCCTCTAAAGAAGAGTTGGCAGGCCTGCTGGTGATGGCCTGCAACACAAGGGGTTTCTCACCAGGCAAGGTACAGCAGGCTTCACTAGTGGAAGGTTGTGCCTCATCCACCTCCTCCTCTTCCTTGTCATCTGCTGCATCCTCACCTACACAAAGTCAGACAATAATATTCAGAGCCCTTCCTACCTGGATGAACATGCATAATTCTAATGCATACAGTCACAATAGGACCAGCCACACATAGATCACACATTGCAACTGGGCATTCTGAAATGTGAAAGGCACAGGTGAATAACATTCAATGCTCTGTGCAATCATGTCAGTGCATATTAGGAGGGCTTGCTTCAAGCCATGGATTGGAGGAACAGGCAACCATACATAAATATATGCATACATGTATGAGAGTGGAAGGTCTAACAGTAGACAGATGGAGGTCCATGCTTCACTGCTGAGCCCCTTCTCTACTTCAGCCATACCTACTTGCAACATGTGAAAGCATCACATTTTCTCCTGCTGAACAAACCTGCATGCAGGATTTTGTGTTCACAAAATCCCCATCACCCCCTTCGCCACATTGGTCAAGGGCCAGATGTGTGGTTACCCACGCTCATGACCACTGAATAATTGACAATCCAAATTTGGAATGAACATCACTCAAACATATTTTGGCCAAACACTTAAACTTATGCCTGGAACAAACCATCATGCAACTTCTCACTGACATTGTCGCTCATCCATTTCCACTGGCTGTCACAGCCAGTGAATGGATAACTCTCACATCGACCACTATGGTCGATGTCACTATGCACAAGCATGACACTGTCAGTGTGTCCAATGGCATGTGTCTTGCATGTGTGTTCACAATGCACTATCCACAAGCATGACACTGTCAGTGTGTCCAAGGGCATGTGTCTTGCAGTCCATTGCCACACATACATGTATTGGCATTGCTAAATAATTCTGTATACAGTAAAGTGTGCTGTAAGATCAGTGTCAACCACAAACAGAGTTCAAGCATCTACCTTCTAGGGTGCACAACATGTAATGGAAGTGACCATGGATTACTGTAGTATTCATGGATGGGTGAGAAGGAACCTGACCAACTGTACTACAACAGTTGATAGCATATCATGTGTAGATGAAAGCATATATGATATGCACACGTGGCACTTACCTGATGAGGCTGCATAGGTATCCATGTCTCCAACGCCAACCACCTTCTCATTGCTGATGCGGCCACTGGTGACCTCTTGAAATAGAGTCAGCTCATCCACGTGTGGGGATCCAACTCCGGCATCCTGGGCAGAGGCCACATTGCTGCTGAGCATCTCCTTAGTCTGTCACATGAGTTCCCACATCCTCTTGTGGACCTCTTGCCCAGTGCGCCTCTCCACCCGACAGGCATTAATGGGACCTGTGAGCACCTGCCACGTACTCCATTGTTGGGTCACAGGAAGGTTACTACCAGCACAATGGTACAGGTTGACCTGGTGTTAGTCAATGTAATCATTGAGGATTGTTATATCCTCATCTGTAAAGTACCTCTTCCTTGGTGGCCCCTTCTGCTTGACCTATGCCTCTTCATGGGGTGCTACCTGGCCCCTCTTGGCCCTAGTTGGACTTGGTGGTACAAGGGCACTTGTAGGTTCACCATCACATTTAGCAAGTGGACCCTTCCTTCTGTCCTTTTCCCCGTCCTCATCCTCTCCTTCTCCGCTAACCCCATCCACTCATGGTGCTAGCGGCATTCATGGAAAGGTACATATAGATTTCACTGCCTCCAAATCTGCATGGGACCCCCTAAATAACTCCACCTCTGCACAAGCAGGAAATCCATGTGCTACACCCAAACTCTTGATGCATCCATGCATGGAAGGTAAGGCACTTGCAGGTTAAAGGTGCATGTGAGCACATTTTTACAGAGTCAGACGTGTAAGCGTGTAATATATACGCATAGGGCCCTTCCTCTGATTTTGTCACTGTTGCCTCATGCATGAAGTTTAGACACCTGCACCTTGCTGTAGCTCCTGCCTTGTTCCATATCTTGCCACCTCTTGCCTTATTGTGCCCCAATACCGCAAGATCTTCTGCTGCCTGGTAGTGTGTCACTGGATGCAGACTGCTAGCACTGTTTTGGAGTGCCTGCTATTCCCCCACAGCACGTTCTTCTGTGCCCCTCCTCGAAGGCTCTGTGGCCACATCATCTGCCATATAAGGTCTTCTGCATCTCTATACCACCACCACAGCTTCACAGTATGCATAGCCAGTGCCCAGATTCACCCCACCAACCTAAGGCACACCATGTCAGCAACATTTGCCAGCAACCCCTTGCCGAGGCTGGGGACTGTAAAATACTCAGCTGGAGAAGTTGGGGTCCTGGGTGATAATATCTTGGCTAGTTATGGTGGGTTCTTTATACTGCAGAAGCAGCTTGAAATGTGTGGCTGTCAACAGATCTAGGTGGACATCACAGCTGTTATCAATGTGAAGGGGGAAGCAGTCTGTACAGTGGACCGTGAAAAGAAGCGATGAGATGACCTTGGTATCTAGAGCTAGGTGAATGTGCCCTTGAAGCAAGTGCCTGATGCTGTGCAAACAACCCATGAGCTGCTTGTAGAGCATTACGCGCAGATGGGCCATCTCTTGTCCCAACTGGCCGCAGCATTGATTTCCTGTGGCCATCTTGGACAGGCCACTGAAATGGCCCACTCCTCCTCCTTTTCATCTGTGCTCCAGTCAACCTCAACAGAGGCCTCCATGTCAGCAACCACTATGGCCTTCTGTGCAACTGTCCTGCCATTGACCAGTCTGGATGTGCTTGCTGTTGGAGGTGGAAGTCCATACCATGAAAAATGAGGTGGTCACAGAGCATGCCCAGAAGCATACAGGAGGACAGGCTGTGGAGAACAGCAGCCACTTGATGTCAGTGCGGGTGCTGTACTCCCATGACACAGTCTCTCATCTAGGGAGGAGTATTTGTACCGCAGACAAATTGCCAGGCAGCAGGAGAAGTTGTCAGTGAAGAGGCTAATAGTGGAATGCTAAATTGTAGATTAGACTTCGGGGGAGTGTCTTGCGCTCAAAGTCCGTCCTCTCAATGAGCAAAATATTGTAGATAGACGTTGCAAAAGTCCAAATCATATAAGATGTAATGTTTTTTTTCAAATAAGAAAAACAGCCGACACATGTTTTGACCCCTGGTCGTTGTCAAGGCCTGAATTTGATCTGAAAACAGTTATAATTAATAATTGTGGATTTCTCATAAGCCCGCTTTAGTATCACAATTATTGTTCAATATTACTGAAGGAGCCAAAAGGTGTTTCCACAGACTAATAAGATTTGTGCAAGGAATTTCCATGTATTTAAGGCCATTCAACAACACATACACCAGAAAGGGTTCCATGAAATGCAGATTCTTTCAATCTACTATTTCACACTAAGATGCATTAATAATCCACTCTTTTGGAAGCAATTGTGAAACTAAAGCGGGCTTATGAGAAATCCACAATTATTAATTATAACTGGTTTCAGATCAAATTCAGGCCTTGACAATGGCCAGGGGTCGAAACACGTGTCGGCTGTTTTTCTTATTTGAAAATAAACATTACATCTTACGTGATTTGGACTTTTGCAACGTCTATCTACAATATTTTTGAGAGGACGGACTTTAAGCGCAACATCCTCCCCCGAAGTCTAATCTACAATTTATCTTTCTATAACAAAGTTTGTGGGAAGTTTGAGGGGGTAGATTCTATTTTGCTGCCAGGGTCCCTGGATCAACATATAGGTTGGGTTTTTGGAATTAATCCAGAGTGGTCACTACCGCACCAAAAGGGACCGATCCCACAGAATGTATTTTCTAATAGTGGAATGCATTGCAAGCAGGAGGAGGAAAGGAGGTGCACACAAATCGCAGGTGAGGCAGGAGGCAAAGCGGCGCTAGCAGGCACTGGTGTCATCACAGGAGGCATTCGTAAGGCAGCAGGACCAAGAGATGCAGCCGGAACATGAGGCGGAAATTGCCAGGGCCGAGGTTGATGTGAGGTTGGCATAGACACGTGCTGCTATCCTAAAGGATTCTTGCAGAGCAGCGGAGGAGATTGAGGGCCTCATTACGAGTTTGGAGGTAGCCATGGCTGCCTCAAAACCCGAGTCCGGTCTGGCGGAATGGGGACTTACCGGGACATTCTGACCTAGGCAGACCCGGTAAGTCCCCATTCCAAATACCATTCCCCATTCCCATTTGAGCCCCCATGGGGCTCAATTGGAATGGGGAAGGCGCTAATAACGGGCCCATTATCAGCTCCAAGGTCCCTTAACGTGTCAGACCAGCCGTTCTTGCTGGGACCTGCTAAGGGCGGTAAGGGTTTTCCGGCACTGGTCTCCTTACCTTACCGATGCCCGTTAACCCTTACCGCCCACCTCGTAATGAGGCCCTGAGTCTTGAATGAGAGAGAGTGTTGTGATTGGCTTTCCTTCCTGTTGTATTTTCCTGTTTGGATGAGGTATCTATGGAGTGATGGCATGTGTAGAATGTTTGCTAGATGCTTGGAATGTTTAGGTCTGAATAGAGTTCCACCCAAGGCAATGGAGATATGTGAGCCTGGGTGGTGGGAGCCAGTGGGTTCCTATTATAGTACTTCCTAATATCCTTATGACCTGATTACAACTGATGAACTGAAGTACCTGAATAAAGCAACTGAAGATTACTTGACAACTTGACAGCGTATGCTTTTTATGTATAATGCCTGAAACCCTGTCATAACAGAGAGGCCCTGCAAGTCCTCTGGGAAACAACTGAGGCTCACCTGCAAGAGATGGATGTGGATAGAGAATCAGCCTTGACTGAGGCATTGTCTGAGATAGGCATGGACTAGCCAGCTGACTCATATATATAGTTCACTAGTTGTAGGTTCCCTTTTTTCATTTATTGATTCACAGATAGTTTTTCTGTTATCCTCATTGTACATAGTTTTGCATCAATGCATTTATATTTTATTGTCCAACAGCACAGTTTTTCATCTTTTTGCCATGTGCAGCTTTGTTCTCCATGTTCTCATTTGTTTGAACATGATCTCCAACTAGGTATGTCCTATGGCTGACATGTGTGCTTGTCCGCACTCTGTGAGTCATATTGGGACTGGACTATTTGCAGTGGGACATCTGTGCATGCTTCATGGGAGTGTGATGTTTAGTATGATGCCTTCATGGCCAATGTATGTAAGTGGGCAATGGTCGATGTGAGGAGATGACATGTTTGGAGTTGAACGTGTTTCACTTCTTTGTCACACACATCTGTTGCTTGACTATTTACATGCATTGCAGTACGGGCATGTTGGTAATTGTACATGATGTTCACTGGTGTGTCAAATATGTATGCTGTGGTTGGCATGGCACATCCTATGTACATGTGTTCATGGGAACTGAGTCATGTTGGGGGTTGTTTGCAGTAAGCATTGTGTCATTTATATTTTTAACTTGCCAATATGGCCATGTGGACATGTGTTTCACGAGTAGGGAAGGGACCATCACAAGGGTGGGGATGGTTGCCTAATGCCATTCATTGTGCAGGGATATTGCATGTGTGCTGTAAGTGTATCAGTGTTGGTTGAGTATGTCTTTTATTTTTTGTATGATGGTGGCGATGTGGGGAGACATTTGGAGATGAGAAGTATATTTCATGATGCTGTTTTCTGTCCCTTATTGAGGATGGGTACTCATTCATTTAGGTATGTGCCCATATGTTCCACAGAGCAGGGAGTTTTGGGGTATCTTTTGGCAGCTCATTCACCTCTGCCCATTGACTTCTCAAGATTTAATTTTCTTGTACAATATGTTCATTCATGCAACCCCAGCTTTTTAGGTATCTCTTTGGCACTTGCTTGACCATGTGGATGTGCTCACACCTCCTAAACAAGTTTAGCTTATTGGCATTGGGAATGATGAAAAGGGATGTCGTCTCATTCTGATTCACTGGTCTACACACCTCACATGTGGACAATGTCACCTGAACATCAAGGGACGGAAGTGTAGCTGCAATGAAAATAGGGTTGGTTGCTGTTGAACAGTTGTGTGTGCTCCAACCGGAAGCCATGGAAGAGCTGACTGTCCTGGATTCACCAGTATGACTGTCTACGATTCACCAGCCCTGCTTCCAAGTGATCATGTTGGAGGATGACGTCTACCAGGAAAACCTCATGTGAGACACAGGGCAGAGAAGTTGAGGTAGGTTAGTGCTCCACAGTGAACTATGCCAAGTTTGTTCAGGATGCATAGCTAGAAGTGTTCTTGCAGTTGCAATGATTGTAAGTCTAACACTACCATTGTGCAGAATAAGGCCCACAAGCCTGTTTTTTTACTTGTAGGGACAGTGAATAGGTGGGGTTATCCATTACTCTTGGGTATGTGAAAGTGACTGCATCCTTTCCCCAACAGATCATGAATATGGTCTTGTCTGTTCAGCAATTAACAGGATTTGTACATCTGTTGGAGTCCGATTGTTGTTTCCCTAAGTGCAAGAGGTAAGGGGAGGACATCCTGTGAGCTGTTGTCAGGCAAGTGTTGTGGCCAAATAACATGGAAATGTATTTGATCTACTTAGGTGGACTGGGTAGTCATCATGGACGTCTTCACGCAACATAGTAAACTGGCTATTCAGTCAGACATTTCACATTACATCCAACTCCTGGTGTCAGTAATGTGCATTGAAAGAGTAACAGTGGTTGTTGGGGTGATGTATATTTGGGTTGCATTGTTGTGATGTTGCACCTTTTTGGAAAAAGTATTGTGTTGGAGAGGAGTGGGCATAGAGTGAGGCAGATTTGGGGGTGCAGGTTAGTGGGGGTAAAGGCAGACTTGTGGGTGGTGCCTTAATTTAGGGGGCTGGGGCAGCGGTTATTGGGGGTACTGGGATGAGGGTGGACTTATGGGTGCTGCCTTAATGTAGGTGACTGGGGCACCCATTAGTGGGAGTACTCGGACGAGGGTGGACTTGTGGGTGCTGCCTTAATGTAGGAGGCTGGGGTGTAGGTTAGTGGGGGTATTGGGTTGAGGGCAGACTTCTGGGTGCTGCCTTAATGTAGGGGGCTGGGGTACAGGTTAGTGCGGGTACTGGGACAAGGGCAGTCTTGTGGGTGCTGCCTTAATGTAGAGGACTGGGTATCAGGTTAGTAGGGTACTGTCACAACAACATGTCGGTCGCAGGAAAGTAGTGGAATTAATGGTGGTTGCTGGTAAGCAATCCTTGATTACTGTTTTCCATAGGTCAGACACCAAGGTTGTTCGACAGCGCTATATTCTGTTTGCCATGTGGGTGTGTTGTGGGCATTATGGGCGCTACTCATTTTTCTTTGCTCTACATGTTTCTGCACGCATTTGATTCCATGGATCATCTCCCAGCACTGTACATTTGGTCTGTGAAATGTTCTTAGTCAGGCTAATCACTTAGTGCATTCTTAGTGCATTTTTTGTAAATTAGGCCCATGAGTCTTAATTGTCCTCAGTTTGGGCTGTTCTTGGACCTTTTGCTGCCGGACTACCATGTGAGTTGACAAACCCTCTGCTTTATGTCTCCATTGTTTGTGCAATTTATACTTTTTCTGTTTTAACTTTGTCACACATTTTTGAATTTCATGTCAGTGATCCCAGCATTGAGATATTGACCACGTTGGTATTGTGGGGGTGAAATAGCCCCTGAATGCAAGAAAGAAAGAGGCCAGAGTCATTGGTGTGCAACATCAGGCCTATGACACCCAAGTAACAATGTGATGAAGGGGGCCCAAAAGCATACAGATGCACAAATCTTAAGATGTGAACTGCCTTGCATGAAGGAAGCAAAACACATGTGGGCCCAATGTGTTAATAAATCTACAGAGAGCTGCACTGACATTCTCAGAAACAGCAATGCCCAGCATCTTAAGTGAAATTCCAAAATTGTGTTTCAAGCCACCGTAGTGAAACTGAGCACTTTCTTTTATGAACATTATAACAAATGCATGTAATTTCGTTTTGCCTTCTAAACTAAAAACATGCTCAGAAAAATGCTTGCCAAGCTTTCAAAGTATAAACATGGGTTTTGCCTATCACTAGATCAAATGCATGGACAATTTCAAAGCAACACACATGCAATTTTGAAACTGTGTATTTTATAAGAAGTCATTTTAAATGCCTGTAGGCACGAGTACAGACTGTCTGTTGCAAGGGGACAGGATGTTGGTTTCTTAGAAATGTGAAACCCAGCTCACCTCCCTGTTCCTTGTTAGAGAGAGATCTGGCTGCCTTCATTGTCAGTGCCTCCCTTAAAAATACAAGAAAAGAATGGCTTTTGAGATCTGAAACACGGTGGACCAGATATGATTGGGTCTGGTCTGGCAGCACTGATGGCCTGAAGGTCACAAACCCCATTAAAGGAAAAGCATTAGCTGGTCATTAGCTCTTGAAGGGCTGAGCTAATGTAAACACAGATCCCTCTACTGATGTCATACCTGAAAAGAGCAGAAGTGATACTTAAAAAAAGGTGGGAGGTCTAAACAAATGAGTGGCGGAGCGGCCCATTGTTTTAAATGAGAGAATTGCATTGTATTGCATAAAATGGACAATGTACATCGTGCAATAGTCATTGTAGGATTTTTAGAACGATGACAGTAACCCCCTTCTGATCATCCAAAAACGATTTCGGTGGGAGAAACACAACTGAAGTTATTCATGAAAATGTGATTTGGGCCTCCTTGTGTTTACCAGTAATGTGAAAAATTGATAAAGCATGTAGATGATGATTAGTATGACACCCATAAAGGGCCATGTTTTTCAATGATATGGCTCTGGATTAAATGAAGAAAAACTGTAGCTCTGCACGGGAATGATATACAGACTTCTGATTAGTGTCATTTGACTCACATGGAAATCGAGTTGACAATAATATATTCATACATGTTACGTTTTGGAAGTTAAGGGTACTTGCCAGGTAGTGAGATTTTAAGTGCAAAAACATGACCGAGCCAACCTGTCAAAGTGAGATGATGAAGATCTCTCCTCCCTTAGTGTCCCTAGGCACTCCCACATTCTCTTGTCCTATCAGCATACAGATGGGAGTTCAGTAGTGACACTCAACCAATCCCTTCTGTGGGAATTATGAGTTTTTGATGTCATTTACACTATAACTAAGTCAGCCCGCCTCAGAGCTGGACTCTTGCCACTAATCCCAAGAGGTGTCCTGCTGTCAAAATCTGGCGTGAACATCCCAGCAGAGAGAGGCCTAGCTTGCAGTGGAGCCAGGAGACTTAGAAGCTGACCTGGGAACACTTGGAGCCAGGAGAGGAGGCCTTTGACTGATCCCATTTTTATGTGCCAGCAGTGCCCTGACCCTCCCTCATGTCCAGCCCAGACCTCTCCTGTAAGTAGAACTAAACCCCAAAAGCCATAGAGTGTGTAGGCCCAGTATTCGTTCACCATTGTCTTAGTCATTTCCCCATTGAAACATCCCCTGTTTGCCTGTGTGTTTAGTTATTTCCCCATTGATGAATCCCCTTTTGACCTGTGCAGATCCTTAGCATGAATATCAAAGTAAATCAATTAATTACACCATTTATTTCAATGGATCAGTATTGTTGGCATTCGAAACCAACCATCTTTTCCCAGTGTATTGTGAGCCGGTATAGTCATAAAGAGTTGCCCAAAAGAATTAATCCTAGTGTGATCTGCAAAAACAAATGTGTCCCTGAGTTTCAATTGTGCTCAGCAAAACAAATTTCCATGTGCATTTCCTTTTCCCATTGCATCGGTCCTCCCAACCCAAAACCGATTTTCCCATTCTGTTCGGACCATCATTCTTAAGCCTTGTGTGTTATGGTCAGGTGCAGCAAAATTAATTTTCCCCTTACCTTTCTTACTGTCATATTGTTTCTGTGAATCACAACCCAAAACTGATTTTTACATTGTGTGCTGACTAATATTCCCCAAAGCCCTGCCTGTCCTTTTGGTGTAACAAGGCGAATTTCCCATTTCTTTGTATGCTTTCCCATTACAACTGTGTTAGGTAACTGGAAACCGATGTTCCCATTCTGTTCTGACCATAATCCCAAAGCCCTGTGTGTTATTGTCCGGGGTAGCAAAACAAATGTGTCCGATTGCCTTTCTATCTTCCCTATTGGTTCTGTGACCCACACATCCTAAATCCGATTTTTCCCTTGTGTTCCCCACTCCCTGTCACTGCCTTCCATTCAAAGAAATCGAGTCAAATTTTTTTGAGGTGAGGGTTGCTGGGACAAAAGTATCACTCTCCTGTCTGTTTGCATTCATTTTCCTGGTGTGCTTTGAACTGTTCTCTGCTTATATTGCGGGGGGAGGAGGGGTTGACGTAAAAAGTAGCTATTGTAAATGCATAGTCTCGTGTCAGCTCTGTGGTGGTACTCTACTGAGAAAGATATTTTGTCTTTGTGTTGCCACAACATTGGTGGATGCTGTAATCTGTTGGTTCTAATTTGCTTAAATAAATAAATAAATAAATATCTTATTAATACACACCGTCCTGGTTCCTAGTCCCTTGTGGAAGTGGGTGTTTGTTGAGATTGTGTGCGAGATGGGTTAGAGGCCTCACCACAAGTGAACCAAAAAGAAATGATTTGTTGTGCGCCACATTCATTGTAGGGGAAGGAGCTCCTTCACTTGATTGTGACTGTACAATATTCCACGACAGTATGACAATGCCAATGTGATGTTGCGTCAATCCCTGTGATGCAGATTGCACCTTGAATATCAAACGTGGGGCTGTTGCATCGCTCAATGTCATGAATACATTGGGGGTCATTATGACCTCGGTGGTAGCCGTGCCGGTAAATACGGCTGCCGCCGGAGTCATGAATTTTCCAGCACCCGGGAATGGGCAATTACCGGGGCAATATAGCCCTGGCGGACCCAGTAATTGCCCATTCCCGGGCGACGGAAAATATTACTCCCCATTCCCATTGCAGTCCTATTGGACTCAATGAGAATGGGGAGGCCGGATTCACCGGCACCATTCATGAATGGTGCTGGTGCATCCGTCGAGTTCTGGCGGGCTGAAAGGCACCTGCTCGCAGAACCCGTAGTTTGCCAGTCCGGAAAGAACGTTACCAGCAAGCTTACCGGTACTGTTGTTTCTGGCCCGGAAAACCTATAATGAGGCCCATTTTGTTTGTTGGTCTGGTAAGCGCAATGTAAATCAGGCCCAGTTAGTATCACTACTTTCAGAGCTCAATGTAGTATGGTGAGCGTACGAAAACCAATCATGAGAACAGATGATTCGATGGCTCTGCATGCACAAAATTAAAATCCTTCTTATCACCCAGATTGCTTCATTGGTACATGCACAGGCTCAGAGTGCATGTCTGACGCGGCCATTTCTCAGTCTCAACTAGTTACATCCACAATTGCCTCCACTTCTCAAACACTGAAGAGCGAGCGCTTCGTGATCAGAGGAATGGTATCAGAGGAATAGATGCTTTACGTTTCCAATGGTCATGATTTCCGTGCTTCATGTCTGTTTCTGGCCATCTTGTAAGTATGAGGGTACATACTCTGCAGTGTGCCACAATGGATTCGCTACTTGCTTTGCTTATTGTGTACACTCAGTGTCCTTGGGGTATACGGGTGTTGCTACTGTTTGCTTGGCATTATAGGCACTGTGCTTGTCCATGCATTGTTATACATGTATGTGCTGATTACCTTCCGGAGTCTCTTCCATGTTGACTGCCCAGACACATTCCAGCCATTCTTTAGATTGGGGGTCTGCAACAATCAGCTCCTTTGATATCTGTTCCTCGTGCTTTATTGGTTCCACCACATGGTTACTGACTCCTGTCATGTTTGACTTCCTTTTTTCTGGTCTCTCATTGTAGAGAACTCCATCTAATTCCATTTGCATTGACTTTGTCTGTGATGGCCCTCGTGATATAATAATTCCACCTTTGCAGCTTTCCGAGGACTATCCTCTCCCAACTGCTTCATGTTAGTTGCATGTCATTCAATGCCAAATAGACAGAATCAGAAAATCAAAAAGTCATGATTGTCACTGCATCTGGAGGTCTCCTGTCAGAATCTCATGACAAAACAGCATCAGGAAAGCAGTGCTCGAATGACATTGCCTTAAGAACAGTGTTCATAACTCCAGCGGGTCGGATAAGCAAAGCCATCTTGCTGGTCATCACTCCAAAGAAGCCATCTTTTGCTCTTTGGTATTGATAAAAAGCCATCACTGTGTCAAATTTGATTAACTGCTGACAGAATTTAAATGAAACATTGTATTGAATATTGTGAATGGAGTCAAACATTACTTTGCTGGCTACTAAGTTATTGCTCAAACATATTTTCTTCCATTTGTAGGATGTATGCGTTGTGTGCAACAATTGTCCACATCAGTGTCATGATGTGGCCCAATTAGTTTCCTAGTTCCTGCTTCACCCAGGTAATTCATTGGGTTTCCGGAGAGGGCATTGTTCACAGCTTGGTTGTCATATATTAGAGTTGGTCCTATAATGACATCATGCCTGCAGTAGTGATGTGCACTTTGAGACGTCATATAAGTGATGGTATTTCCTCGTCAGTGGTGAGGCACTGTTTGACTTCAGCGTATATTTTCAGCTATCACTTGACTCTGTTGCGCATTTTGATTGTCTGAGACCATCTGATGCCTCAGCGCTACCAGTACTTGTGTCACTAAATGCCAACTCGACTGGCAACAATCCCTGGTCCTGATGCTAATCATGTTAGATTGGTAATTGTTTACCTCTTTCTTTTTTTCTTTTTGTATGTATTAGTGTACGTAGTTTATTACAAACATTTCGCTATTTTTAACTATTTAAAAGAAAAGGAAGAAAAAAAGAAATTTTTCAAGAAAACGAAGAGAAGGATGGATGATAATTTGTCCTACAGTAAACAAAAAACAAAAACAGAGCACATATAACATAAGAAATTAAGAAGAAAAATAAAAGCCATTTAAATATATGAAACATAATAAAATACAATCAGCATACATTTTCAAAACATTTAAGATAATGTAAATTATGAAATCAGCCATCATTGCTGATTTGATCAGTTTCCTCTTCTTACATATTTTATCACTTCTCTTCTAACATTTTGAATGTTTGCTCGAGGAATTTTGTTGTTGCATAATTTATTTTCCTGTTTCGACATTCGTATATTAATTCCCACCATGTCTTGGCGTCTAGCCCACATAAATCCACGATGTAATTGTGCAAATAGGTAGTTCTCAGTTCTTTCAGCACTTGGCAAAATAACGTCAGATGTCGTAGCGATTCGCACTTCTGTATACACAGTCTACATTGTGTACAACTCTGTTCTTTTCCGTATCTTGCCATAGTGGTCTTATTGTGAAGTACATTCAATCTAAAGCGTAACAGCAAAGCTCTCTGTTTACAATGTGGAAACATTCTCAAGAATTCTGGGATGACGGTCTTTGCACCGCAATTTGTTTCCATTCTGTGATTTGACTCTTCAGTTTTTTGCCAATCTTCGGCCCAGATCATTCTCATAACCAATTTTGGGTTATCTATCAGAGTGTTTAACACAATTCTCAATTTGCACAGGATGAGATCACAGTCTTTTTTCCATTCGTCTATGACCTTCTCTGTAATTCCATAGGTATCCACTCTAAGCACTTAGAATTGTGGTGGGCAATTGCTGAGCATGGTCTTTCTATATAGCATTAACTTATTGTATGTTATATGGGCATACAAAGAAGAGAGACCAAGTTCATGGCCAATTACTGCCATTGGGGTCACTTTTGGTAATGGTAAGATGTTTTTCCCAAAAAGTCCCTCCACAGCATTCCAGAACTCTTCTCTTATACCCATGCAGGTTTCATCACCAAATGTCAATGATGGGATTGCTTTTTGTCTATAAAATATGATTATCGGTTGTAGCAAAAATTCCCATATCTTTTGTTAATAATTTTCCCTTGTTTTAGAAACAACAGGGCAGCCCCTGTGTGCAAACGTGAGGCGGGGCAAAATATAGTCTTAAACAAACACAGGGATGCTCACGCTTTTGACAATCATCACTCTTGTCATAGCGTTCCAGTTATTTCTGATAATAGAAAAGAATGTGCTCCGCGAGTCACATAGAAACCAAAGAGAAGTCCTTAGAGTGCAAACTTAATTTAATACAAACTTAATTAAATACAAAGAAGTATATATTTTTTTTAAATCATAAACCATTTTTTACATAAATTTAGTACAAATATTGGAAAAGCAAGGGAAGAAAAAAGACAAAGTATTCAAAATATACATGAATCACAAAAGACAATCCATCATTACTAAACAATTAAAAATGGTTTTGGCCCGATTGGCGAGGTACTGTGCAGGAGACAAATGCTACTGCAGAAGGACTACCAGGGTGTATTAAAAATGGCCCTGGTAGATTAGTGGAGAGTATTTGCATGGTTAAATAATAAACATGGCAGATAACAGATGCAGTTAGTCTTTTTGCTTTGATTTTCAGCATGTTCATTAAAGGGCCCTCACTCCTCATTGAGCTCAATTGAACACCCAGGTACTTTATTTCACTACTTGGTTCTATTTGTTTTCCATTAATTTTCCATTTTTCTCCTTTGTTTCCTTTCCATCTTCTGTCGCCACATGTCATGATTTCCGAATTTGCTGCATTTATTTTCAGTTCTTTTTCAACTATGCATTTCTCTAGTAGGTTTCACGACCTGTGAAGGCATATCTTAGTCTGATCTAGAATGATCAGATCATCAGCGTACAATAGTCTTCCTACTACTGATCCATTTATTTTCAGTGGAAATGACAAGGTGTTTTCTGGTATTTTTTGTAGATCTTCTATCTAGAAGCAGAAGGGCAACCTTGTTTTAAACTTTTTCTTGTTGATATGTTTTTTGATAGGTTGCCACAGTGGTCCAACTTTACCCTTATCGAAGTGTTGGAGTATAAATCTTTTAGTGATGAGTGATGTTAGAAGTTATTTTGGGCATCCCTTCATTTCTAGCTTTCCCCAAAGCAGATTTTGATTTGTACTGTCGAAGGCCTGTTGAAGGTCTATTCTGGCCAAATATAGTTTCTGTTTATTGTTGAAAGCTCTTCTTTTCAGCAATGTCAATAGCAAAAGATTCAAATTACAGCCCACTTGTTCAACAAATCCCGACTGTCGTTTGTCCATAAGATTCAGTCTCTTTAATCAATTTTTTTAGCCGAGTCAAGATTAAGGTGGCAAAGATCTCACCTACACAGGCCAACAGAGCAATAGAGCGATAATTTGCAGGTTCCATGCGGTCTCCCATTAGAAACATGGTGACAATAATCTCTCATGTCCAAGACTCTGGCATTCTTTCTATTTTGACTATCCTTTTAAATCAATTTTTCTGAGTCTGTCTTTAGTACTTCGTTCGATAGGCCATCAGGGCCTGGGGCCCACAAACTACTTGCTTTGTTGATCAAGATCTTGATGTTTTCTCCGTCGAAATCTATGTTCCATGATTATGAAATTTTATAAAGCTCCTCGTCGAGTCGGAAATGTTTCCTGATTTATTGAACAGATTTTCAAAATGACTTATCGAAGTACTTTCTGGAATCAGATTTATTAAACATGAGTCCTTTACATGTTGCTTTTCATTAAGTAGTTTCCATACATTTCTACTGTTAGTGTTACTTAGGGCTCTATAAATATGTTCCATATCTCTTTGGAGAATGGTTGCTTTATATGACTTGTGCCAATTCATGTATTGTTGGTTTCCTCTTCGTATGAGTATTACTATTGGTACATCCTTTTGTTTTATTTGTAGACAATTTCATCCTGGTACGAGATCAACCTTTGCTTCCCATACCAATTTTCTCACTTTCTTACCTCTAGCTACCATGGAAATGACAAGATTGTGGTCTCTATACGAAGTGGGTATTACATTTAACCTCAAAATTCTTTGGACCCGATGTGAACATATAATGTAATATTTCATTTGTGTTGCCGTTTGTCCAAGCATTGGCTAGCGGTATATCACCTATCATATTACCAGTTAGTCTATGTATTCCTCTGACTTCCATTTCCTCCATCCAATTTTTAAAGCGAGGACATTTGTTTCCTTTGTGGCTTGTTTTTACCTTTGAATTGATCTGCTCATCTTTGAAACAATTTGCGTTAAGGTCTCCGCAAATCATTATATAGATGTTACAATATTTCTCTCTTATTTGATCAAGCCAATCTGTTATTAGATCTAAGAAGTTATTTCATTCTTTATTGAGTGGATTCCAATAAACATTTAGTACTAATAGTGCTTCACATGTTTGTTCAGCACCAAGGTCTATTTGTAAAACGGTTGACTGTATATATGAGTTTAGATTTAGTGATTCTACTACGGATAAACATGTCCCATTTTTGATCAGTGTCAACAATCCAGCTGACGGTCTTCCACTCTCAACGCCTTTTGCGGGATTAAATAATACAGTGTAGCCATCAACCAGAGGAGGTTCCTTTAGCCAAGGCTCTTGAATGCAAATGACTTCTAGGTCACTAATAGGCTGTTTTGCTTAATTGAAAAGATGTCTGTAAACCCTGGTATTCCAACTTCCGATCTTCCATAAATTCTCAGGGTTTGTCTTCTTATGCTAGTTTTCTGATTTCTTCATAAGGGAACCAGCCCCCCAATTCCAGTATTCTGTAACCTCCACGGATCATGGCTTTGGGACTGATTGATGGTCCATGAGTGGCGTGTCTTTGATAGTAATCTTAATTTTGTTTAAATTATCTTTTTCTTTACACATATTTTGGTAATTGTCACTTGCATTGTGTCCAAATGGCATGGATTTTGTATGGCTTGTTTCATCTATGTTTGAACTTAAAGTTGCTTTTGCCTTTTCCTCTTTCTGAATACTTAATATAGCAGTTGAGGTCTCCTGCCTCCTGCTAGAATCATGGGGTTCTTCTCGTGTCACACTTCTTCCAATTTTAAAGGCAAGTAATAGAAAGTTATCAGCTGCTTCAAGCATTATGGAAGCTAGAACTACAGAATTAAGAGTTATTTCAGCTGAAACATTTCTGGTCTCATTCGGAAAGCTCACGGTCCATATTTCTTCTGATTGAATGGTTCTCAATTCGGGTATTTATTGCAAGATTTTCATAATAGATGATGTATTGAGGATAAGGCCGTCTGAAGTTCTAACAATTCTTTCTAGTGTCAACACAGTGTTAGCATCTTGAACGATCATCTCTTTTTCAGTTTTTCTATTATTCCCCTTTTTCTGTGCCATTTTAGTTGGTTGATTGTTAATTTGTTTGGGAATGTTAACCCTAATTTGTGTTGCGTCTCTCCTAGTTTTAGAAGGGGAGGACGTTGGTATAGGAGTTTCAGACAGGGTACTATTGGCATGAATATGTTTTCGGTTATATCCATCTCGTTTTTTCACTCATTGTCAAAAACTCAGAGTCTTCAATGTTTAGTTCTTGAGATGGTAGACAGACCTAAGTTGTTTCATAAACATTACAGTGATATATTCTCCTTTCAGATTCCAGATTTTCAAATTGATCTTCTGTGTCAGATGGCGAACTAACTCCCAGTTTTACTGTAGATTTTCTTGTATTATTTTGTGAAACATTCAACAGTCCTGGGTTCGAATTCTCATCTGTTATGGTGAGCTTTCTCAGGAAGCTTCGGGTACCGCAGAATCTCTTTGCATCTTATATTTTTGGACTTGCAGGTCCGTTTGAATCCACTATTTTTTGTATTTTGTGTTTTGTTCTCATCCGGTTTCTGTGCGCCGACCTGTTCAAAAATGGAAAATGGATTTGTCGTGTAAAATTCTTTCCCAGGTTTTATGTTCTCCTGGGGCAGCTTATCTGATTCAATATTATTTGTTTCATCAAGAGAGTCTAATGGTGGTAAGCTGGCCTGTGAATGAAGTTGCACCAGAGTGGTTTATTGTTGGCTGATCAGAGTCACGTTTGTGTGTGCTAAGTTTTCAGTTTCCTGAAAGCCTGGGATAGAACAATTTGGAACTTCATCTGTTTTTCCAATCTTTTCCTAGAACATTTTGAGGGTTCTACTGAAGCTACATTCGTCCAAGGATAGATCTTGGATACAATTTCCCTGATTCCCTCTAGAAATACGTGCTTATCTGATTTTGCATCCTGCAGGAGATCGATCAAAGTTTTGAAGACCATGCCTTCAATTTCTTTTTCTCTACTGCCTTTTTCTTTAAGTGCCTCCATAACAGACTCAACAAAGATCAGCTTAATATTCATCAACATGGCATGGCTCGATCTCTATATTTATCATTCAGGTTCTCGTACACCTTGAGAAATGGAGCCTGGGTTATTACAAGGAGGAGGTGATTACTTCTTGCGTTTCTTTCACCCATATGGGCGCCCTCCAGTCTGTTGTTTTATTGCATTTGTGTGAGGCCGGATGTCTGAAATCTTGTATTTTGTTGCGTTCACATCTTGGGATGTCACTTTCATTTGCTTCTGAGGAGTCAGTAGAGTCATCATAGATTCTGGATGTTTCAGGGAGTGAAGACACTACAGTAATAGTCATATTCTTCAAATCACTCTGAGTTTGTTTCTGGGAGGAAACTCTGCCGACATTCATGGTTGACTTTACTTGTGCTTGTATGTATTTGGTATGATAATGAAATCTCCATAGAGGAGCTGGGAATGGTTAATCCTCTTTATGGTGTTGAATCACATCTGTTCGTACACAAGTTCCACTATTTACTCCATTATATTCCTTTTGTTGTCTTCCAATTGCGTCCATAATCTTACTGATGTACATCTGTTGATCATTCTCAGGTGACACGCTCAACATGCCCGTCATTCTTGGTCTCTTTCGAGCCCAGGTTTCTAAGTCTCGCAGTAGCTGCGGCTGCAGCACCTCTACAGGGCCATTTAGGGAGTCGTTTAATACATTTGGAACATTCAAAGAAAGTGCCAGTGCCTATCTAGTTGGTAGAGATTCTATTGGCGACGTATGAATTTCTAGGCCATCAATTGGAAGAGGCGCAAGTGAGGTCAGCGGCTCAAATACTTGCTCTTTTGCTGCAACAATACTGGGCATCAACAACATATTTTGCTTAGAAAGATTTTCAATGCCGTTTGTGTGTTTCACTGCCGAGGGGAGCCCTGTTGTCAACGCACCATAACTCAGCGAGTCTCAACATACTACTTCAGTAGATAGAAGCAGAGCGCCAGATAGTAGATCTTCATCTATCACCTCATATATTATTGTTGTCTGGCCTGTTGTTTCTGCTTGAACAGCATTTTTCTTTATTGAATCACAGGGTTTACTTTTCTCTTGTGGGTTATCGGCATTTAGATATGTTTTCGCTTTAAAATGCCATCTCAGGGACCCCATATCTGAGTTGGAGTAGCTCCTCTTGGTTGCTTGTTTTTTTGGAATTTTCTAATCCAGTTTATCAATGCTTTTTGAGCTAGTATGCAAAGTGCTATAACCATCTTGGTTGTTTCAATTATTTTCTTTCGTTTTCGGCAAACTGTTTTGTTTGTTTGCCATTACTTTTATTGGTATGACTCTGTCTTGGAAGGGCACGGGAACCACATTTGCTGGTGTCTCTTGTGCCGGCGCCAACAATGTGCCTCATTCTGACTCCATACAAACTGACATATCAATGCTCGCTGCATGTCCAAAGACTGTGTCCGCGTCTGCGTTCGCGTCTCGGGGCCCTAATGTAGCTCGGGCACTAACGGTTTCATCGTTCTGCACCCGCAACGGCGAGAGTGCCACAGGGGCTAACAAGGAATCACTGGTGAAGTTTGAGGTGGGGGGTGGGCATATTGGGATTCGTCACTGAGACAGCTTTGTGAAAACCGGAAGGGGTATATGTAGATGAGGAAAGGCACTTCGTATTTTTGTGTTCATTTGTCATGTCATTGTAAATGGTAAGCTGCAATTGTTTACAAATGCTACTCACTTTTGTATGATAATCATGTGCACATACCTGACTCCTGGTACGCGGACTGAGGATTTCCTGTTCCTTTCTTTTGTAGTTTTCTTCCACTCTACTTCCACTCTGATGAACACTCAGCAAGCAATCCTCAATGCTCCGTGTCGAGAAGTATTTTTTTAAAGCCTGTGTCTTCACTGCCACTGAAGACAGACTTTCGCCAATCTTTGTTTGAGGAAACAAATCCTTGGAACAGTGGAACAGAGAGTATCCTTCTTCCTTCAACACTTGGCAAACAGTCCGTGACGCTGCGCGCCTGCAAGTGTTTTTTTAAAGCCTGTGTTTTCACAGCCACTGAAGAGAGACTTTCGCGCAATATTTGTTTGAGGAAACCAATCCTTGGAACAGTAGAACAGAGAGTATCCTTCTTCCTTCAACACTCGGCAAACACTCTGCAACACTCTGCTTCTGGAAGCGTTTTTTTAAAGCCTATGTCTTCACTGCCTCTGAAGACAGACTTTTGCACAATCTTTGTTTGAGGAAACAAATCCTTGGAACAGTAGAACAGAGAATATCCTTCTTCCTTCAACACTCAGCAAACACTCCTCTTTCAGTTTATACAGAATGCAGAATGCAAGTGACAGAGCTGTTCTCACCAGTAGCTAGTTGGTGCAGTCCCAATCATTGGCAAAAGTAGTCATGTGGAAGTTCCATGTCATAGGATCTTTCATACACAACCACCCTTCAAAATGGAGAACATTATGCATCTGTATCCTATCTGAATAGAAGTAAGATTGTTGGGGTCATTATAAATTTGCCGATCTGGGAAAAATGCCAGTAAAGGTTGCAGTAATTCCATAACTGGCACTTTTCCCAGTGCAGTAAAAATGACAAGTTTGCTAGTGGGGGTTCACTGATTTATTTCCAGCCAAGAACTGGAGGTAAACCAAGTCCCCACCGGCAAAAAACAGATAGCATTTCCAGTACTGGTAATACTGGTGCCGGAAATATCGGCAATCCCTCCATCGAGATTTATGGAACCCTATGCAATGGGGATTTACTGCTCTTTCTGCCACCTGTAATATCCCCAAAAATCCAGGATATCAGGCGGCGGTGGAAATGGTAGGTCAGTTTGCCGGTATCCTGCCAGAATTACTGGCAGGATACCAGTAAAGTTAAAAGGAGGCCAATATACCTACAATTTCTTTAAGGGTTGCTTCTAAGGTTTGATATTTGCAGTGCCTCTTGGCACTGAATTGGTCACAGAGTCGAATAAGGGAAGGGATTTTTCAGTCAAGGTTGTTCTGTATTTGTGATATACTAACTGTGGATAAAATAGAATATGGGCCTCATTACAAGTCCGACGGTAACATTGCCGGTGCTACCGGTGGGTTGCCGCCCGACTTGTAATATTTATGACCCCGGTGTTCCAGGAAGTCAGGCGCCGGTAAATGTTAACCCCCATTCCTATTGAGTCCAATAGGATGGAATGGGGACCAAGGAAGCACTGGCACCGTTAATATGTGTGCTAGTGCTTCCGTGAAACTCTGCGGGTGGGTGCCATTCCGACCGGCAGGTCTGACCCCGGCAGGTGGGATAGCACCCGCCTGCAGAGTCTTACTATGCCGGTCCAGTAACAACAGTGCCAGTAGGCTTACCAGCACTGTTGTTACCGTACCGGCATAGTAATAATGAGGCCCAGCGGTAATGCAGCAGTAATAGCGGTACCACCACATTTTTACCACTCTTCTCAACTTGTGATGTCCCCCTTAAATCTTAATAGGTGATATCTATTTGTGTGCAATATGCATTAACAATTTCTTTATGGAGAGCCTGACAACTAAGACGATTGCTTGAAAGAGAAGATAGAATTGGATCTGTCTAACGATGGCTGGAATCTGCGCATTGACAAAACTTCCTATGTTAGGAGCTGCTATGCGTAAATTCAATGAGACATCATTTAACTGTTGAAAATGAATATGTTTATGTTTCATGTATAATTTAACCATGCAATTACGTATCATAATTGTTCTTATTTTGAATATTTTATAAAGGCTATGAGGATCAACAAAAAAAGAAAATGTTTCTGAGTCAGGTCAGTATAAGGTAATGTCCTGCACGTCAAGCTTCAGACCATCCTTATCCCCACTATACTGGCCTTGTGAGTCTTGGAACTGTAGATGCTGTCTTTCAGTTGCTGTGGGAATATCACATGGTTATACCTTAGCGTTAAACCACAGATAGTATGACATTGATTTATAAAAGGTCATACTGATTGCAACGACCTCGCACCGAATCTAGTGATAAGATTAGCGCTGTGCTCCTTGGGTGCAGAGTACCAAGTTCTTCACCAAGGTAGGATTTCATAATGCGATATTGGGTGAAATATTACAGTTAACACCTAAGGGCCCAATTCATAGGAAAAGTGCTAAATCCTGTAAGGAAGGCATGGTAGCAAACAGTAAGACAGACACAAGTGATCACAGTTCAAGGGTGTTTATTGAACTTCACTCAGGTTTGAAAAACACCTATCTAATCCTAAATCTAAAGATGGGAGCAAGCTAAGACCATCAAATAATCATAACACAGTCCTAGTGGTGTCTTGTCAAAATAAAAGGGCCTATACTAATAAACCTATTGCCAATCCTTACTTATAAATACAAATAGTGTGGGAAACAATGTTATGTGAAAGAAAAGTGTTAAAAAAATGACAAGTCAGGATATTCAAGCTATTGGCCTCTCTTCCCCATGTTTTCAGCACAGGACAAGGCGGCACATTCGAGCTTAGCACAGTCCCTGGCTTCTCTAGCATGAGGATGCAGTTCAGGTCTCAGTATCAAGGCCTTCATGTCAAAGTCTCTTTGCCATTCAAAGTCTCTTACTTCAGAGGGCCTGATGCGACAAACAAACATTCAAAAGTTCCTTTCTCCTCAGGATTCTCATGTACAACTTCTCAATTTACTGTTCACTAACAGGTCCCGCTATCCGGGCTCAGACCCCACTTATACAACTTCTCGGGAGATTTACTGTTCACCCCAGGTCCCCCTACACTTGGCTCAGACCCACTTTATCACAAAACCTTCAATTGGTCTCCCTCTGCCAGGCTCAGACCAAATTCATGTACTTTATCAAACTTTCTCTATTTCATCAAAATTGAAGACATTCAACTTTGCCCGGGATTTTGCTTGACTCATCGCAGGACCACTTCAATGAACATTTATTTGTTCTCTTTCAATTGATCTCCCTCGGCCGGGCTCAGATCAAATTTATCTACTTTTGTCACTCCTCAGCTGGATACCTTATAGAGACCTTCAATTGAGCACCCACGCTGTGCCGGACCACTCTGCCAAAGGTATTTGCAGTTTGCTTTAAAGTGCAATCACTCATCAGCAGTTAACTTCACTTGCATCTTTCACAATACGTTTTATAATAATGTTCGCTCCAGCGCTCGCCATACAATGTTGCTGCTTGCAACCTTGGATTAAACATAGACCGGTCTTGCATCATTCTCCCTAACTCACTGGCTGTGTTGCTTTCACTGAAGCGGCTTTGTTCATGGAGCCAAGGACATTACCGCAGTGGCTGCAGATTCTCCCTGCATTTTTTACTGATGCGGGAGAGCCCCTGTTACCTCTTTCATACAATGCAGGATTCTTCAGCCTGGATTCCTGGTCTTATGATTTCTGTTCTTGAGGTTTCATGAAAGTAACAGTTCCTTATCGAAAAGGTCAAGGGAACTTCCCTCCTTGCGACCCGCTTCTGTTTCGCCGTCTTTCTCCTCTCGTTAAATTGCCATCTTGGAACTGGTGTTTCCTTGTGTGGTTTGCCTCACTTAGAGTGTGCTCTCATGCTCTACCTTTTATCCATGTGGGAAAGTGTAAAGGAAGTCAAGCCTGGTGATTGTTGACAATTGCCTGACCTCGCCTGTGTAAGAGCCATGTGGAAAGGGGCCTACCTGTCATTATTAATGCGCAAGCAGAAGTATAATTTACAAAAGAAGGAGGAATCAAAGATCCCTGTGACCTGAAAAACAGGAAGTTTCAACATTGAAAGCAAAAACGGCCTGCACATGTGTGTGCAAATAAAAACAGCTTTAAAAATCCAAAATGGGAAAAAATATCACTGCTCACAGAAAAATGCCAGGAAAACAAAACATGATGTGTGGGCAGACAAAAGCATTGTATATTATGTTTCACCCACAAAACTTCAGTGACATTTGAAAAGACACCTACGGCAAAACATCACAGGGAAAACTCCCATTTCCAGCCCTGCATGTCACATCTCCCATCCAATGAGCCCCGCAATAGAATTTCGTGCTGAAGTTGTCAAAAGCCCACTATTCCATAGACTTGCTGGCCCTGAAGGCAGTTAAATCAGGGTCTTCAAGGGAAAGCCATCGTTGGCTGGAGCGTGACTAAAAGGTGTGAAGACTGGGTGCATTAACTTCAAAAAGTCTCAAAAAAAACATCTTGTCCCAGGCTGGCCCAGGGAGACAGATGGCTGTGCTGAATGAGGCATATGTCCCATTTGCTGAACAGGAACACTCCCAATTAATTTAAAGACTATTATCATTTAGGCATTTTTTCAAAGCTATCATACTGTGGATTGGTTTCATTTTTATACCAATTTATTGCGTAATTTCCAGGCGATTTCGGGCAAATAAAATGCTCTATCTGTCACTCTGGGAACTGTAATGGCCAGTTAGACTAGGTTTCTGGTTGATCTGAACATGTTCCAAATATGAGAGTTGGTGAAAAGGTAGAAAATGAAATTAGAGATATGTTTAATAACTTACATCTTCATAACTGTTGTGTATTTTATGGAAGCAACAAAAATGTGCCATATGGCCATGCTACATCATACAGATTTGGTGGAAGGCTTGCCTAATTCTCCATGATCAGCTAAAACAGAAAAGATGTTTAGTATGGCAGTTGCAAGTACAATTATGAAGTTGTGATACATAACTAATTTTTGCCAAAAAATTGAAAGGAGAACAACGGAAAATGACAAATGGGACAAATAGGATATTGCTCCAAACCCCTAAACCAATCCTGACTGGGGCGGCAAGAGAGGGTAACTGTCCAATCCTAGTGGCAGGGATTATTCCAGGGTACTTCCCCAATATTGTAAAATTGGTGATGTCACTTCTGCTATATAAGGGGGACTGCACTACGACACACAAAACCGGGGGAAACAGTAAAAAGGAGAAAGACAGGAAGGACGCTGAAACGTACCATCAGACAGCTGTAAGGAGACACCAGAGGAGATTGCTGAGATTGCATCTGGGTGGAACTGTCTATTTCCAGGAAGGTCACAAAGCTGACTGGGTCCTGTGGTGGAGAGCCAGAGGCCATATTTAAGAGTATAGTGATCAGACCCCTGCCCTATCTTTCCAGAGTGTCCCGAAATGCAGCTGGCTTTCCTGAACCTTAAAAAGAGGCTTGCTATGTATATATTAATTGAATTAATTCCTCGTTTGGCAGAACACTATGGGGTGAATTTTGTTAAAATTCGAAATGAACAAAGCTCACTTCCCAGTGTACGCTGAAAACTATAGCCTATAATTTATGTATGTAATCCTTGTTGTTCAGCTGACCCCAAATTCTCGAAGGAAGAAGGGTGTCGTTAGTCTTAAATCTGTCCAACCCTTTTTATCTAATTTCCCCAACAGAGGCCTTCAGTAAGGATGTTATGAAATCCAAAATTCCCCAAAGCATTCCAATTTTTCTGTCTGACTTCCCAACCTAGACCAAAGCAACGGGCGGGGGGTCTGAAAAAAAAGCGAGTAATCATCTTGTGTTTATTTTAAACCAAAAGTGTGGGCGAAATTATAATTGTTATATTTTTACCAATCTGGAAATCCTACTGCTAGCATTTTAAGCCTGCAGGAAATTGAAAATCGCACATTACATAAGAGCCTTCTTTATTGATCAGTGTAATTAATTAGTGAAGTGAAATGTACAGACAAAATTGTGTCTATGTTCTTTTTAACTCACTTTTGTGATTTATTTGTGCCGAGAAAAATTGTGTGTGTGTGCCATGGATAAAGTGGTGTTTTTGACATTGTCATGCTTATTTATATTATTTTTAATTTAAATAAATACCAATATAATCCTGTACAATGGTCTGGTTCTTGGCTGATTATTAGCTCAAGGGCGAGACATCCAAGGGGCATGATATGTGTCTGAGATAGGGCTAAAAAAGCAATCTCTTAAAATTTTGTTGAAGAACTACTTGACTGGGGAGGGAAGGGACTCCCCGTATTGAGGGTGGCTTCTCAATATAACGTTACACAGCTGACCATAGTATTGGGACGCATCAGGTACACCGCTCAGGTGTTAGTATGTTTTCTCTTAGAGTGGGTTGTCAGTGAGAAAGTTTTCATGTTGTAAAATGGGCGGTTGAGTTCCTAAATATCCTACCGGGTAGGATGGGGTAAAGGTGTAACAGCGAAGGGGATACAATGTCTTACCATCCGGTGTCCCACTCGGCCTCCCCGAAGACCCCTCACCTAGGTGATCCTCCCGCACTGGTCCACCCCTAGGAATTGGATCCAAAAGCGATGGCCGTGTCCTGTCAGCCTGGAGGACAGATCTCCAGGAACTAGTGGGTGAGGCACCTTCTAGTTTGTCACATGCACTTCGTCTATGCAGGGTGGAAATAAAAGAAAATATGTATATACACGTTGCCTTTGTCTAGGTTCTACATTTGAAGACCTTAGATAGAACAAGAATGAGTTTTATCCAAGGACTCTCGCAAATTCAATGGGTTTCTTTTGCTTTGTGCTGGTAGAGGTGAGGTCTTTCTATTTGTCTCTCGAATGTAGCCCATAAATTTACATCGAGGTGGTGACCCTGTATTTATGTGCTCCTTATGTCTCGAGCAAGGTTCTTGGTAAATGGTAGGCTCACCTTGTTCTGTCTCCGTCCAAGACCACATTGGAGGTGTTTGGGAGTAACAGTTAGAGTGCCAGTAGTCTTTGATGTGTAAATTCCCTATAGGAAGTTGGAGATTCCTGTGAAAGACTGGAGAATGCAGGCAAGTCTCTTCCCACAATAACTTCTTCGGGGGTCCAGGAATTATGGCAAATGATATCAGATATGACTTGCCGCTGATGATATTGTACACGGGTGTATATTTCTTTAATCCCGTGTACACGTTTAACTATATCTAGGGTGGCATTTTCGAGGTCTGCTCTTGTCCCAAAATCGGCAACTATTGCTGTTTGTTTGCTACCTGAGTGAATGAATGACATTACTTGTTCCCCATTTATCAAAGCCTGGAGTACTGACATAAAAATATGCTAAAGTTTTCTAGATCTTATTCGGGGTCTTCCCACTCTTCCCCTTTTAGACAGCTGTAAGGAATTCATGGTGGCAACAGTAAAGACAGACACAAATGATCACAGTTCAAGGGTGTTTACTGAACTATAAACGCAGGGACAAGGTGGGACCTTGGAGCACAGCAGCTGCTTGTGCTTTCTCAGCACGAGCCGACAGTTCCATTCCAACTCATACTGTACATGCTCGAGCTGACAGTTACGTTCCAGCTATCAGGTTCTTCAATGGTAAAATCTTTTTATATTAAAAAGTCTCTTGCTTTCGAAACATAATGTATCCAACAAACAAACAAACAAAATGTTTTATTCCACAGTTCTCGTTGGGTGATGGCTTCACCCCTGGGTGCCCCTCATCCGGCCATAGACCTCTCAAACAGTTCTTTATCAATATCAGAACATTTGGTGGCCGATTCTCCTGCTTCAAAGGGACTGATAATTCCAAAAGGAATGAAACAAAACAACAAATAACAGTTCCTTTCGGATTGCACTTGAGGTGAAGATTCATCAGCTCTGGGTCCCTCTCTTTGGGGCATAGACCCTTCCTAAATCTCAGCCTCCCTCTGCTGGGTTCACTTTGCCTTATTACCTCATTTAAGGGTGATGGTTCTTCACCCCTGGGTCTCCATTTTCCGAACCCAGACCCCTTTTGAATATTTGTCTCGGTTATCAACCTCCCTCTTCTGGGTTCACTATGGCTTTGCACAAAGACAGTTCACTTTTTAACTTTCAGAAGCCTAAATGTCTTTTCAAACAATTCTCGTGGACATCCCTCTGCCGGGTTTACTTTTGTCAACACACTGTTTCTTGTGACTTTAGACTTCTCGATTGGCATCCCTATACCAGGTTCACTCTTGCCACTTCTCAATTTCCTTTTACTTCTTATGATTGTGGGATTATGATATGATATGATATTTTTTTATATCACGCTCGTACATAAGTGTTTCAGAGCACGACAAGGCAAGGGAGGGGAACAAGGGAGAACAAAGCAATGATCTTACTACGCCCAGTGACAGTGAGAACCCGCAAGTGCATGGGAAAGGAAAGGGGAAAAGTGCATGGAAGGGGGCGAGGTGGAAAGTGTGGAGCAGGGGAGATACAGATAAATAATAAAAAATAAATTAAAATAAAATAAATAATTAAGGCAAAAGACGGTGATAGTGCAGCCAGCAAGTGGCAAGTGCTGGGTTTAAGGCAGCAAACAGGGTATGTCTGGTAAGTGCAGATGAAAAGAATGGGTTGGGGAACTGTATGGGTACAGATACAGACTCCAGTGCAAGGGGTGGCCTGGAGGCAGTGCAGGAGGGTAGCAGTGTGAGCAGGTACCTGGGCTCAGAGGACAGAGGGTGGCCAGGTGCACAGTGCAGAGAGAGAAAGAGATCAGCAGGGAGAGTGGGGGCGAAGGCAGAACCAAAGGGGAAGGTCTTGAGGTTCTTCTGGAACCGGAGATGGTTCTCCTCGAGTTTCAGAGTGGCAGGGAGGCTGTTCCGAAGGGAGGCCCCAGCCGGATTCACTTCCCTTGCTTTATCCTGGTGTGGGATTCACTACCGTTGCTTTGTTAATAGTTTGCCGGTCAAAGTCTTTCGCTTGTACAGGGATTTTGCTAGACCTTCTGTATGACCACTTTGACCTCTTTTCACCTCTTCCCAAGTGCTTCTGGATACGGTAGTTTCTATCATTGGGTAATCGCCCAGAGTTTCCTGCTTGATCACCCACGTTGTGCCAGCCTCCGCTGTTGCTGGCTTTCCCCCCTCTTTCTTCAATCATATCTTTACAATTTCAAAGTTCAAATTAGCCATTGGCTTTCTTTTCGTTCAAGACAGTTCAATTTCTTATCGATTATCCCCTCGACTCACTGGCTGTGATGAACCGCTTGCCTTTCTTTATCCTTGGAGTCAAGGTCGGTACCTCCGAGACCAGCATCCTTCCCCGGCTTGGTTATCAGCAGAGGAGGATCTTGCATACCATACACATCTGCTGCAACACACGCTGGCTATTGTTCATGGTCTTATATTTTCTGCTGAGAATTCACGGGCCTTGGTGTCCTTGTCACCCTCTCTGTCTGTGATGTCTTTCTCCACATTTTGAGCTATCGTGCTGAGTTAGCTCTCACGTCGTGTGGTCTGCCTTGCTCCTTCTGTGCTTATGTGCTTCACCTTTTATACCTGTGGGGAAGGGAAAGGGCTGTCAGGTATGTGTGATTTTGTACAATTGCTTGATTTTGCCTGACGCTTGTATTGGGACATGTCGGGTAAACAGTCCATTGTCTTCCATGTTGTGTGAAGGTTTTTGTGTTGGGCAGGGGGCGGTGTTTTGAAATATGGCTAAAAGTTGTTGGAAGAAGGGGGATACGGTGTCTCAACCATCAGTGTTGCACTCGTACTCCGCAAGGACCCCTCATCTGGGTGATCCGGCCTCACTAGTCCACCCCCAGGAACTGGATCCAATAGCGATGGCTGTGTCCTGACCACCTGGATGACAGATCCCCTGAGACTAGTCAGGGAAACACCTTCAGGTTTCTCACACAGCCTATTTCAATGGGTTCTTCTTTATGTTTTTCGGACAGTTTCTGGCCAAGTGGCCATTTTCCCTACATGAAAAGCAGATAGGAGAAAGTTTGCTTCCCTTGGGTTCTTCTCATATACTTTCCTCTCTACCTCTAGGGTTAGGTCTTTTAACTTCCATTCTTTCTTTCGGTATCCATTCCTTGGTTTTATAAGGTCCTTCTAATACCTGGGGTTCAGGTCAGTGAGTATGTTTGTTATCTTTCCGCTCCTCACTTCGGTGTACCGAGTGGGAGTGTTTGGCTACATCCGAGTGGTTTTCGGTAGTCTCAATAGCTATGGCTAGGGTAGGTTGAATTAGTTGTACTATTGCCTTTTGCAAAAAAGGGGGGTAAATAAAAGTGAATTGATCAAAAGTAATCATTTGTATCAATTCTTCCATTGTTTTGTTGTTAATCCAAAGAGCAATTGTATTTTCAATTTGTTCTCCCAATTCAAGGGGGGTTTCCCCATGGTTTAGTCTAACAGCCCTTAATTGTTGCTGATAAAAGTTAAGGGTTTAGCCCACCCTTTTTAGAAGCCCCTCTTTTATGGATATAAAGGTAGCTCCCTGGACAAGATTAAGTAACTGGTAGGCGGTCTGTAGGTCACCTTTCAGCAGAGGTCACTTTTTCAGATTTTCTTCCCATCCTAACTGATTGGTTAATTGCTCACATTTCAGAAAGTAATTCCCTAGATCTTTGCCCTCTTGGTATGGCTGGAGTATCCCTTGAGTTAGCAGGGGTCTTGCCTGTAACTCAACCAATTTTGTTAAGTTCTCTTGAAGCCTAGCTTCGGTTTGAATGTGATGGTTGGCCAGTTGGGCCATGATGGCTGCCAGGTCAGCCATTTCTTCAGGTGGGGTAAGGGTCCCTTCTGTAGATTTTTCTTAGGTGGAAAAGAAACAGGTCTTGACTCCTTCTGATAAGGTTTCAAAGTCATCTGACTCCTCCGAGTCTGATTCCACCGAAGGGCGAGATCCCAATAGATTTTTTTCTAAACCTGATGCGCCAAGATCGAAGTTAATTTGGTACCAAAATAAAAAAGTTTGGGACAAGGGGGAGTCAGAATGCTAGGTAAAATATAGTTGTGTGTTGGTTGTATTTTTAAGATTATTCGATCCCACTGTTGAATGTTATAGTGGGACAGTGGAAATGTATCTAATAACAACAGGGTTTTAAAAAACAAATCTTGTTGACCAGTTGGACTGTGCAACTTGGAGAGCAAAAAACGACTTTAAGAGTGGATACACGGTCAGAGTCAAGAAGCTCAACAATTCTATTTTCCCCTTCTGGTGGTACAACAATTATTGACATGGCTTTTCAATTTTTATCAATAGAATCACATCCCACTACTGACACCATATGTAAGGCCTGGTATCCAACAGTAAGACAGACACAATTGATGACAGTTCAAGGGTGTTTATTGAACTTCAATCAGGTTTGAAAAATGCCTATCTCTACCCTAAATCTAAAGATGGGAGCAAGCTAAGACCATCAAATAATAATAGCGCAGTCCTAGTGGTGTCTTGATAAAATAAAAGGGCCACAACTAATACACTGATTGCCAATCCTTGCTTCTAAATACAAATAGTGTGGGAAACAAAGTTATGCAAAAGAAAAGTGTTCAAGAAATGATGTGTCAGGATAATCAAGCCATTGGCCTCCCTTCTCCACGTTTTCAGCACGGGACAAGGCACCACAAGCTTCTCTAGCATGAGGATGCAGTTCAAATCACAGTATCTCTGCCTTCTATGTCAAAGTCTCTTTGTCATTCAAGTCTCTTACTTCAGAGGGCCTGATGCGACAAAAACAAACTTTCAAAGGTTCCTTTCTTCTCAGGATTCTCAGGAACAACTTCTTGGGTGAATTACTGTTCACCCCGGGACCCCCTCTGGCGGGCTCAGACTCACTTTATCACAAAACCTTCAATTGGTCTCCCTCGGCCAGGCTCAGACCAAATTCACCTACGTTACCAAGCTTTCTCTATTTCATCAAAATTGAAGACTTTTGACAGTGCACAGGATTTTGCTTGACCCGTCATAGGACCACTTCGATGCACATTTATTTGTTCTCTTTCAACTAATCTCCCTCTGCTGGGCTCAGATCAAATGCATCTACTTTTGTCAGTCCTTGGCTGGATACCTTACCTAGACCTTCGATTGAGCATCCACACAGTGCCTTACCATTCTGCCTAAGGTATTTGGAGTTTGCTTTAAAGTTCAATCACTCATCAGCAGTTCACTTCACTTGTGTCTCTTATCATAGGCTTTTTCATAATGTTTGCTCCACCGTTTGCCATACAATATTGCTGCTTGCAACCTTGGAGTCAACACAGACCTGTCTTGTAACGGTCTCCCCAACTCATTGGCTGTTTTGCTTTCACTAAAGTAGCTCTTTTCTTGCAGCCAAGGACAGTACCATGGTGGCTGGAGATTCTCCCCGTCTTGTTTATTGACATGGGAGGGCCCCCAGTACCTCCAACACAAAATGCAGGATTCTTCAGCCTGGTTTCCTTGTCTTACTCTTTCTGTTCTGGAGGTTTCATGAAAGTAACAATTCCTTGTTGAAAAGGTCAAGGGAACTTCCCTCCTTTTGACCCCCTTCGTTTTCCCTGTCTTTCTCCTCTTTTTAAACTGCCATCTTGGAACTGCTGTTTCCTTCTGTGCTTGCCTCGCTCAGAGTTTGCTCTTGTGCTCCTCCTTTTATCCATGTGGGAAAGTGTAATGGAAGTCAGGTGTGAGTGATTGTCGACAATTGCCTGACTTTGCCTGACTATAGTATTGGGACACTTCAGGTACAAAGCTCGGTGTTAGTCTGTTTTCCCTTTGAGCGGATTGTCCACGAGAAAGTGTTTGTGTTGTAAAGGGTGGGGATTGAGTTCCTAAATATCCTAACAGGTAGGATGGGGTAACGGTGTTACAGCGAATGGGATATCGCATCACACCATCCGGTGTCCCACTCCCCCTCCCCGAAGACCCCTCACCCAGGTGATCTTCCTGCACTGGTCCACCCCCTTGGAACTGGATTCAAAAGAGATGGTTGTGTCCTGGCCACCTGGACGACAGATCTCCGGGAACTAGCGGGTGAGACACCTTCAGGTTTCTCACAATCCCCACAAACTACTTAGCACCATAATCAACATTGTGCTTACTTTGCTCATGTGAACCTTTTGCGCAGTCCACGGATTCATGGATTATAAATTGCAAAGTAAAGCAATGCGCAAAGAACAACTAATTGGCCTGGAGCGCCCACAACACACCCCTATGTAAACAAAATATGTCACAAGCAAACAACATTTGCACAAGCGATACCTCGTACTGTCCCCTATAACTCAATCCCGCACCCAGGCGCTACTGCGTACTATTCCCTGTAACTAGAGGCAGCACCCCAGCGATACTGTGTACTTACCACCGTAACTCAAGGCAGCACCCCGGCAAAAAAGTGGACTGCCACCCCTAACTCCAAACAGCACCCAGCCGATACTGCGTACTGTCCCTTGTAACTCAAGGCAGCACCACAGCGATACTGCATACTATCCTTAGTAAATCAAGGTAGCACCACAGTGAAACAGCAGACCATTAATCTAAACTCGAAGCAGCACCCTGGCGATACTGCATACTGTCCCCCTAAATCAAGGCAGCACCCCGGCGAAACAGTGGACCGTCCCCCCTTATTCCCCATGGCACCCCTAACTCCTAGCTGACACTAAACTACGTACCATCACCCCTAAGTTCAAGCGGCATCTCTGCAAACTGTCCCCTGCAAGGCAAACCAGTACCTGTGCGAAACTGCTACCATCACACCTAGTTTCAAGGCCCCTAAACAGTGGGGTTACACCCCTAAGTCATATCAGCCCCCTCACCCCGACACCACCCAACACCCCCTCTAACCTCTGCCCCAACCCCCAGGAGGCCCAAGTCCTGACATCACCCACCATCCCCACTCTGCTCTGCCCCAACTCCCAGGCAGCCCCCTCAAGTCCTGACACAATCCACTACCCCCACTCACTTCAGCTCCAACCCCCAGCCGGCCCTCTCAAGTCCTGACACCAACCACCACCCTCACTCACCTCTGCCCCAAGCGTCAGGCACCCCCTCATGTCCTCACTCCACCCACCAACACCACTCACTGCTGCCCCAACCCTCAGGCAGCCCCCTGCCAGTCTAGCTTATTTCCACTACTCTCACTCACCTCCATCAATCACCCCTGACAGCCCCCTACTAGTCCAGCCTACTCCCACTACCCACACTCACCTCTGTCCATCACTCTAGGCAGCCTGTGCATATCCGGCCTACTTACACTACCACTAATCATTTCTGTCCATCACACTTGGCAGCTTCTTGCCAGTCCTGCCTACTCCCAATACCCCCACTCACCTCTGCCGATCACCCCAGGAAGCCCCTGCAGTCCGGTCTACTCCCACTACCCCCATTCACATCCATCCATCACCCCTGGCAGCCCCCTGTCTGTCTGGCCTACTCCCACTACCCCCACCCACCCCCATCCATCACCCCTTGCATCCCTTGCTAGTCCGGCCTACTCCCACTGCCCCACTCACCTCCTTCCATCCCACTGGCAGCTCCCTACCAGTCTGGCCTACTCCCACTACCCCGACTTACCTCTGTCCATCACCCCTGGCAGACCCCTGCTAGTCTGTCCCCTACAAGTTCAATATGGAGCATCAACTTACCTCAACTCCTCTGGCCTGCCTCCACCATCAAGTATACCTTCCACATATTACCCTCCAACATGATCAACTGTGAGCAATGCTGTTGAATCCATGCCTGGAGCATCTTTCGTTACACTTTGGTAGACCATACTCAGCTGCACATCAACAGGACAGCACACTGTTGGACCACCTACACTTTGGCCACTGCATGTACATGTGCCATGGTAATAAAATGCAATGTGGCATATGTATAGTGTCTCTGTGCCATTGCAATAGCCTCAAAGCACAGTAAGTGAATGCCCTTGGAGGATAGAAGTCCAAGGAATCACAGATTGGGCATAGTTATAATCGGCATGGGTGCATTTCAGCCGGTGACAAGGTAGGCATGTAGGTAGGGGTGGCAAAGTCCCTGCCAGTGACTAAAGCAGAACAGGCCTGTGTATCAGTGATGTGAAGTCTATCACAGAGTGTGTGTGACTCAGAGAGACAGAAGATGTGTGCCTCTAGACTGAACCATCAATGATGGAACTCAGCTACATTCCAGTGGTAGAGGTGATTCATGAAAGGAGAGCAGGTAGTGGGTCATTGCAGATATGTGCCGGTGGGTGGCCATAACGCGGGAGGGACTCATCAATCTACCATCCACTGCACAAGTGACAAGTTTAGCACACCCATCCACAGTGAGGCCACATCTGATTGCAACACCCAAAATGACAAACACCCCTATCAGTGAATGAAGCGTGGGTACAAACACTTAGACAAGCAAGTGCCAAAAGAATATCTAAACATCAGTCGAGCAAGAAGGAGCCCAGCGTTCAATAAAATCAACCAGCAGTCGCAAATGACCAGAATGTGGAACACTTGCATCCCCTGCACACCCATAATGTTTGTAATGACAAACAATGGTTATGGTTTATTTGACATGGGTTTCAAGAACAGAAGGGAACATTTTTATTTAGAGAGTTAAGTTTCAATAATTTACTATTAGACATTTAGATTCCAAAGTAATGTTATTTAGAACAGCATAACATAAAATGGATTATACATATTTTTCATATTTTTCTGAAACATATTATAGTTACATTAATAACATCAGTAACTGTGTAGTTTTCTTATGCAATGTATAACTTGTGTAAGAATTCAGCTCTACGTGTTTCTGGACTATCGTCCCTTTGTCAGGAGCAAAATCTTATTCATTTTTCATCAATCAAACGTCAATCTGATTAGATCTGTATTAAAATTGACCAAATAATAAAGATAACAAACATTCGCTAATGTCTGTCTAGTGTTGTTTTAATTTATTTCCAAATATTCAAAGATGTCTAGATCTAGACAATTCTCTGTTGTATGTATCTCCTGAACAATCATCTGTAGGATGAACAGGAGGTTGGACAACCCTTTTTCGAACATTTGGAAATGCACATGAATAAGTGAGTGCCCATCCACAATGAGAGACACCAAACACCATCATAACACATCTCAAATTATTGACTAATACCGCATCCATTCTAGATAACATGGATTCGCCCAATGATTCTCATGTCTTTACCTTTAAACCCGTTTCAACAGCAGAAGTTATCGACACTGTCTCAAAACTCAAACCCACCTCCTGTGGGGGATATGTTTTTCCAGCCTCCTTATTCAAAGATCATATCCATACGGTTGCCCCATGGGTCACTACCTTTGTTAACAGATCCTTCAGTGAATCATATGTCCCCGAAAACATAAAGGAAGCATGGGTCACTCCTCTGCTTAAAAAGGAAAATCTGGATCCTGCAGAGGCAGGAAATTATCGCCCAATCACTAATGTTCCCTGTATGCTGAAAATCATAGACAAGATTGCCTACTGTCAATACCAAACTTTTGTCGAGGAACATGATATTCTAGCCTCACAACAATCTTGGGGTCCTCCCCAATCATGGGACTGAGACCGCACTGCTAGATTTAAAATCTTACATTGCTGGCCTTGTTGATAAAGGGCATACCGCCCTGTTACTATTATTAGACCTATCCGCTGCGTTCGATTTAGTCGATCATCAACTACTGGCGGATAGACTGATCACAATCGGCAAATGTTCCCCTGAAGCCTCTGCTTGGTTCAAATCATTTCTGGGTCCACGGAACATGAGAGTTACGAAGGATAATGCTCACTCCATGGCCTCCTTACTATTATGTGGTGTTCCACAGGGCTCATGTCTTTCACCTCTTCTCTTTAATATCTACTCTCGTCTTCTCTGCGCTCTTCTGTCAGCCCTTGGCATTTATTTTTCCAACTACGCTGACGACACGCAGGTTGTTATTAAACTCACTGGTGAGTATCAAAAAGATGTTGAGCATATCAACGCCATCTTCACTGAAATCCAGAAGTGGATGGCATTAAACTCACTGGCCCGCAACAATGCAAAAACAGAGCTGTTGATTTTAGGTACCCAGAAAAATCTGAAGAAACTCGACACAAAATATGACAATTTTCTGATTGGCCAACACATAATTCCCGTATCTAAATCCGTAAAGACCTTGGGAGTTTACTTTGACCCGCAGCTATCCTTCACCCGTCAGGCCAATTATCTCAAATCCTCGTGTCACTATTATATTCAGCTTTTATGGCAGATTCGTCCTTATCTGTCCAAAGAGAACCTTGCTGTGATTGCAGCCGCCATTGTAAACTGCAAGCTTGATTATTGTAACAGTCTAATGATCGGTACCTCCCAGACCAACATTAAAACCTTGCAGATTAAACAAAACAATGCAGCACGCGCTGTCATAGGCCTTAAGCCCAACATGCACGTCTCTGACGCCAGGCGCAGCCTTCATTGGCTCCCTGTGAAACAGCGCTTACACCACAAAGGCCTTACTATTGTGTTTAAATGCCTTCATGGCCAAGCTCCATCCTATCTCGCTACTAGGATCAAAAAGAAACCTGCCACCCATTTCTTGCGCTCAAGTAGCAACACCATCTTGGTTCAGCCCCCATCTATCCTGAAAAGATTTGGGGGTATTAGCTGTGACTATTGGGCCCCAGCTCTCTGGAATGCTCTCCCTAAATACCTCTCCAATAGTGAGTCTCTGCCTATCTTCAAAAAGCAATTGAAGACCTTCCTGTTTGACAAAGGATAGGCCTCTTCCGTCTTCTTATCATAGCCCTCTGGGTATTGAAATCAGTCTTCCGCTATCTTTTCCTCATTTTTACTGGTCTTTATGAGGTTTAGGTTTCACCAAGTCTACATGTCTCCTCGTTCTCCCTGTCTGACATTGTTTTTTGTTGTTCTGTCTCTTTCCTCCTTTTTTGTGTGCGCCCTGGGGCCTATGGGTTAGTGGCGCAATACAAGAATACAGATAGATAGATAGATAGATAGATAGATAGATAGATAGATAGATAGATAGATAGATAGATAGATAGACACATCACTGATACCATCCATGTATGCATACCATTGCACATACACACTGACAATGTCACTCCACCAACACCTTGTAGACACGACTCCATCACTTTTGAGAATGGCGAATACTAGAACATATACACAATGGTTGTTCCCACCAGGCTTAATTGTAAAACCGTAGGTATTTAAATTCTATGTAAGCTCACACTTTTCCCAGACCAATAAGTAGCTCTGCTATCAGTTTGAGGATTTAGTTAATACCTCTTCATAAGTCACATATTGAATATATCAAAAACCAATTGATTAGAATCATAGCTACATTAGGGGCTTGGCCAAGATCCATAGCGGATGGCTGCCTAGTCCGGAGCTCTCAACCCGGTATAAAGTTGTACCTTTCTCTGTGTGCGCTTTTGATGATATTAAGTCAATAAACTTGCGGGCGGTATCCTAACTTCATGGTTGGCAAATTCAGAGGTTGCCGTGTGTCTCCGGAGTCGGAGGAGTTCCCGAGTACTGTGTTACTAAGGAGATCAGCAGGGCCGCGTTAAGAAGAAACCGTAATGCCACGTCAGCTATTGGCCTGGGAGGCAGAGAAGCCCTGTAGTCGTTGGCAAGCATGTTTGCTTCACAACAAGGACAATCTCCCTCACACAAGTACATTATATGCATATAAAACTATTTTAAACACATACATATTTTTTATTAACGGAAACAAGTATTAACTACAATGTGTTACGTAAACATAAGTCTCAGTAGGAGAAGCAACAGATTAAGTTGATACATCCTCCCAAATCCATATTGGAAGAATCCATCTGTGACTTTAATGGATTTTTAAATAAAGCTGGTCTGAACAATGTTAATAAGGAGCATAAACATATAAATAGTATCAAGCATATGAGATGAGATTCAAATCTCAGAATGACAGATTCTTGAATGAATAAAGAGTAATGCTATTTTTAGAATAGTTATTGGAATAATTGGCTATAAGAGTTTAGAGAAGAATTTGAAGTGAATTTAGCACATTGGGAGCATATTTTCAGAAGTGAGACACACATTTCCAGGACTTACTGTTGTTCATTATAATTAATTCATAGGAAATAAATTCAATACTGCATCTATTATTATTATTGATGTATGGGCAGTATAGGAAAACATGAGGGGAGACCATCACTCTCTCCATAAGTAGCCATTTTGTCAAGTCAATATTGTTAGCAGAAAACCATAACCGTGTTTGTCTTAGAACAAAGGCAACATGATATTTTTTATAATCTGGAAAACCCACTGTGCCCTCGGATCTGGGTTTTTTTAAGTTTACACAATGAAATCCTTCTTTTCTTCTTCCCCCATAGAAATTTGAGGATACAGGAGTCTAAAGATTTGAAGAAAGATGCAGGAATGGGAATAGGAAGCATATAAAGAAAATACGATATAATAGGTGAAATCATGATTTTAACAGCCTCCAATCTCCCCCACCAAGAAAGATAGAGAGGTGACTATGTATTTGTTAGTTCCCTAACTCTGGTAATGATCATGCATCCTGAGAGGCTAATATGGCTGCTATGTATTAAAGGCCATTTTATTCTGCGAACAAGGGGCCTCATTACGACCCAGGCGGTAAGTTACCGCCTGGGTCGTACCTTTACCGCCATGGAGTAAACTACGTTTACGCCATGGTGGTTGGCGGATTTACCGCCCCATTCCAAGGTGAGTGGGGCGGTAAATCCCCATTTCCCATTTACCCTTCCCCATTCCCATTTTTGCCCCATAGGGCATAATGGGAGTGGGGAAGGAGATAATTACGCCACCGTAAATTACGGTGCCGTAATTATCTCCAAGGTCCCTTAGCGCCATGGATTTTAACGCCTGCAAAAAGCAGGCGTTAAACTCACCATGGCGCTAAGGGACCTTGTAACCAGGCGTTAAGGGACGGCGCCGTAAACCCCTTAACGCCTGGGTTGGAATGAGGCCCAAGGACATTTAGGCTACTTTATTTTGCATACTCATATTAAGACCATTGTAACAGGAAGCTATGCTGTTGGCAATTAAAAACATACTATTGTGCTCCTGGCTCAATTATTGAGAGACATCTTTGATCCCAGTAATACCTACCATACCTTAGTATGGCTTCAAAAAAGAGTCACCCCAAGGATTTGTCATCTACCAGTAATGCCTCCAAATGACAGAAGAGTGACTCTCCAAGGACGACATGCAAGATCCAGTTATGCATGCTATTTTATTGGAAATTAAATCTCTTAAACCCTTCATGGAAGAAACAAATGCCAAACTGCAAATGCTTCATGACAAGTGGTCCACATTTGAATCCAGGATAAATGAAGTGGAAAGAAGGGTGAGCGATGCTGAAAATGTTGTAGGAAGGGTGCAGTTTTTAGAAAACACAGTTTTATCTCTGCAGAAGCAGACAGAAAACTCAGAAAATAGTAATACGAGGAACAATATACGTATTCTTGGTCTTCCTGAAAACATTGAAAATGACAATCCTACTCAGTTCCTTTGTCATATGATCACCATACTTTTGGATCGTACAACACCTCCACAGTTCAACATCAAAGAGTTCATTGTATAGGTCTTAGAAACCCCTCACGTATTGTTCAGAGAACTCTGATCTTTGCTTTACTAGACTATGCTCATGTTATGATCATTTTGGATAAAGCTAAACAGAAGAAGACTCTTATACGGGAGGGCACCAAAATGTTCATAACCAAGGATGTTTCCAATACCACGGCAGAAAGAAAGAAATAACTATTGATGTTCAGACTAGCACTGCGGCAGATCAATGCCAGATATGGGATCATACATCTAGCGTCTCTAAAGGTCACTGTCATGATTCCTGCCCCTCATGTCCCCAGCCCTCCAAGATGTCAGGCTGGAGCCAGGCCACGATCACCTACATGGCTCTTAAGGGCCTCTCCATCCCTCCAAAGACCCACTTGGAGTCAGACTTGGCGCTTGTGGCACCAGACTCACTCACTCCCATAGGATAACATTGGGGATTGGACTTGTAGTGCATTGATGGGGACAAGATGGATGCCCCCACATATTTCAGTTCCCAGAACTGCATGTGCAGTCTAGTCTTTTGGGTGTGGTTCAGCCCAGAGACACCTGGGATACCCAGAGACTATTTAAGCCACGCCCAGGCTGAGAAACATGCTTTGTATTTTCTGCACCTACAGAGTGACACTCACCGTGTTCGGATCGGTCTCCAGTAGGCCTGCATCTTTCTTCTGCGCTCAGCTCCTGCAAGAACAAGAACACCGTTAGGAACAGCCTTACCTTGCGGCACTTCTGCCCATCATTCAACGCTCCTTCTGTTCTGCGGGCATCTTCGGCGGAGTCATTCCCATCCCGGCACGCCTCTTCCTAAGGAAAAGGGAAAAGAACAGAAAAAAGGCATTAGTAAGCATTCAGCAAATCTTTGCTTATTTTTTTAAAGACTGTACGAGCTTCAACCCCTTACCTGAATCCCAGCCGCTTTGGGGGAACTTTGTCTCTGGAACTTCTCATCCATCTGCAAGAGGGAAAAGACACTCCAGGTTAGAGTGGAAACATCTAGAGGCGCCGCATACCGCGCTTACTCACCGGATTTCTTCTTCATAACCGGAATCCACGCTGAAAACGTCACGGCACCTAAAAGACACAGAAAAAGAACTCAGTTCAATACAAATACGAAAGGGTTGCATTGCGCATCGCGCTCTCACTCACCTTCAGCGCTACTCATCTCAGCAGCACGTCGCCATCCCCGGACGCCGGCCATCATCTAAAGAAGGAAAGGAACGAAGTTAGAGAACTGTTCAAAAGACTCATTATTCTTACCTGTTGGCCTCTTGCCAGTGAAGTAACTAGGCAGCAACGAGCCTGCATCAATCACACACCCCTGCGCTGAAATCAGGATGGAGAGCACACTTTCCAAGAAAACAAGGTGAGCTATGGATCAAAGGGAGGGGTTGGACCCCAGGGAAGAAGGGGTTCAAGCACACAGAGACAATAGGGAGTTAAACTCTGCCAATCCTGTGTTTCATGCCCAGTCTCCAGTCAAGTAGACTCCACGGAAGGGATCGAGGTCGTAAGCGGTCAGAACAGGCTGAGTGACGTCCCCGTGGATACCAGGTGAGCGTTACAGTCACTCTCACTGGGCATATGTACACTTTTCAAAATCCATTAGACTTGTACAATTGTATTCAAAGCCATAGAAGGCAAGAGATGGATACCACTAAACCGCATACTTGAAACAGATGCTACACAAAAAATGTTTTGCTCTATAATAAGATAGTATTACTGAAATGGGGCACAGAGTTTCCCATCCAAATATGGCTCTCCACCCCTGCATCTTATTGACTTCATATGGACATGGTTTGGAGTGGCTGTATCCAGTTAGCCACTACTCATTCACATACTAGTTTGTTGCGATGTAAACTGCAAAATTCCATATTCTTCTTGTCTGTCCTTCTCCTTCCCTCTTGTTTCATCCCCTTATGTGTTTTATCTCACCAGTCTAACACTATAAATGTAAGACTACTTTTATCATTTGCACTGTAACTCATGGCGCTCAACATGGCAACATGGAATGTTAAAGGATTACGTAATCCTATTAAACGGCAATAAATACTTTCACTTTTTAATAGGGCTAAACCATCCATTGCATGCCTACAGGAATCCCACCTCTCACAGGATGAAGGTGCCAAATTGAAGTGATTATGGGTGGGTCATGTGTTCTCGAGCGCAGCAGATGGGAAAAAGAATGGGGTCATTACACTTATCAACGAATATCTTCAATGCAAGGTTCTATACTCAGAGTCAGATGATGTTGGAAGATGGGTTTTGATTAAACTTCTTATTGAGTGCATAAAATACTGTATTCTAAATATATATGGCCTCACTAATGCTGACCCAGGCTTTTGGACCCATTTAAAAAATCATATTTCCAAGTCTCGTCCTAACAACCTAATTTTATGTGGGAACTTTAATGAAATTTTAGATCCGATTCTGGATAAAAAGTCTAATGTACGATTTAGAACCAATAAGTCTCACCATCGATTTGTCAACTTTGTGTCCGAATTAGGTCTTATTGATGCTTTGCGCATTATTCATCCCTCAGATTTAGACTATACCTTCTTCTCTCCTCCTCATAACTCCTTCTCAAGGATAGATTACATTTGTATATTTAAAACCCTAACTAACTGTTTATTGGATGCAAAGATAGAACCTATTGTGTTTTCAGACCATGGCCCTCATTACAACTCAGGCGGTAAGGGGTTTACGGCGCCGTAAACAGCGCCGACCCTTACCGCCTGAGTACGAGGTCCCTTAGCGCCATGGCGGACTTAACACCTACTTTTAGCAGGTGTTAAAATCCATGGCGCTAAGGGACCATGGAGTTAATTACGCCACCGTAATTTACGGTGGCGTAATTAACGCCTTCCCCACTCCCATTATGCCCTATGGGGTAAACATGGGAATGGGGAAGGGTAAATGGGGATTGGGGACGTACCGCCCCGCCAAGGTCAGAATGGGGCGGTAAGTCCGCCAACCACCATGGCGTAAACATAGTTTACGCCATGGTGGTAAAGTCACGGCCCAGGCGGTAACTTACCGCCTGGGTCGTAATGAGGGCCCATGTCTCTGTTCACATTAAATTATCTAATGCTCATAACACACATAAATACAATAGATGGAGATTCAATTCAGACCTCTTGAAGGACGTAGAGTTTGTGAAGTTTATACACCAACAGCATTCTTATTTTCTTGCAGATAATTCTCCTACCGATACATCGGTTCATAACAACTGGGATTGCTATAAACCAATACTGAGAGGGCACATTATAGCATATACGGTTGCTAAAAAGAAAAGACTGAAAAAAGAAACAGAAGACATTCTTAAACAAATTAAACTCCTACAATCACAATATATACAGACTAACTCTACCCCTATTTGTCAGCAATCATCAAACTCAGAATTCAATATAATAACGTAACTACCGAATATTTGTGCACTAATCTTTTAAAATATAAGTCTAAGATTGATCAGTTCTTCAATAAATCAGGAAATGCATTGGCATCATATCTGAAATTTAAATAGATAAAGCAAGGATTGCTGTGATGAAAGACCAAAATGGTAATAGAGTCCTTACTGACAAGGACATTCTACAAGTATTCTCCAAATTTTATCAAAAATTATATTCGTCTGAAAATGTGCTTAATAGTACTCACGTCTCAGATTTTCTTAAACATATACACCGCAATACATATGCTAACTCCAATCTCCAATCCTTAAATAGTCCCTTATCTTTGAGTGAAATCTACACAGCCATCAAAACTGTCAAAAAGGGCAAAGCTCCAGGTCCAGATGGTTTCTTTATTGACTATTTTGCCCATTTTAGGGAAATATGAATCCCCAAGCTTAATTAATTATTCACATCCTTTATTGTCAATAAGAAAAGCCATTGGCATCTTTTCTGAAGCAATGTTTATTGTATTACCTAAACCCAATAAAGACCCTGAATTAGCCCAAAGTTATAGACCCATATCCCTAATTAACACTGCTTGAAATATATTTGCAAAGATATTAGCCAATAGACTCATTCATCCTCTTCCAAATTTGATTAAGAATGATCAGGTGGGGTATGTCAAAGGTAGAATGTCCTCAGCAAATATTAGATTATTCACTAACATTAATAGCACTATTCAAAATTCGCCTAATCCTCTCGTGGTAATAGCATTAGACGCTGAAAAAGCTTTTGATAACGTTGAATGGGATTTTATGTTTAAAGCTCTGGCCTGGCATAAGATCCCTGGTTCGTTCATATCAATAGTTAAAGTATTATATTCTAATCATACAACATCAATTTTTATGAATAATCCCATGTACCCAGTATTTCCTCTTCATAGAGGCACTTGTCAGGGTTGTCCTTTATCTCCTCTTCTGTATATATTGGCATTGGAACCATTTTTAGAAGCAATTGGACAAGAAGACGATATAATTGGCATTCAGTATAAAGACATTAATATCAAAACAGTTGCATATGCAAATGATATGCTACTTTTATAAAGGACATCAGATGCATGTTTACAACATGTAAAACGTATCATCACACAATTCTCCATGGCATCAGGGTATGGACTTAATGCAGACAAGTTTGCCATTTTACCACTTAATATACACTGTACAAGCCATCAATGTTCAAGCCTAGGAATGAAATGGTGCCCAGCAGGTATTAAGTATCTAGACACCCAGATTTCCTCTTCGATTAAGAATATAGTCAATCAGAGCACAGTCAACATCATTACCAGAGTTAGGGAACTAAAAAATACATAGTCACCTCTCTATCTTTCTTGGTGGGGGAGATTGGAGGCTGTTAAAATGATTATTTCACCTATTATATTGTATTTTCTTTATATGCTTCCTATTCCCATTCCTGCATCTTTCTTCAAATCTTTAGACTCCTGTATGCTCAAATTTCTATGGGGGAAGAAGAAAAGAAGGATTTCATTGTGTAAACTTAAAAAACCCAGACCCGAGGGCAGAGTGGGTTTTCCAGATTATAAAAACGATCATGTTGCCTTTGTACTAAGACAAACACAGTTATGGTTTTCTCCTAACAATATTGACTTGCCAAAATGGCTACCTATGGAGAGAGTGATGGTCTCCCCTCATGTTCTCCTATACTGCCTACACATCAATAATAATAACAGATGCTTTACTTACACCAGTATTAATATTTCCTTTAAGTACTTACATTCATACCTCATTTTGCCCCATACAAATAGCCCCCAGTTTATATCTCAGTATATCTGGATGAACCCCCTAATAAAAATCAATAGAACTATGTGTTGGAGACCATGGAAATCCCTTGGTATTAAGTATATAGGTCAGTTGTTTACTCAAGGTACCCCATTACATTTTGCAGAATGTACAACTAAGTTTCAAGTCCCAGGGTCTTTCCTCCAGAAATATGTCTGTCTAATAAACGTTATTATGGAAAACTATGATATATTAATTTGCAATCCTAATAGCTATCAAGCTCAAAGACTACTCCATTAATCAAACCCTAATGTCACAGCGTCTATGTTTTATAAAGTATGCTCCTCTACGTCAACAGATGAAGTTCTGCTTAAATGTCAAGAAGTGTGGAATCAAGACTGCTCCCTCAACATCACACAATCTAGATGGCCGTGTGTATGGTCCAATATTTCTAAAGTAATCGTCTTAGCTAGCCTGCTTCAGATGCTGAATTTCTTCCACCATAGGGCTTTCATAACCCCACTTATGCTCTTTAAAAGTCAAATATCTCAAAATGACAATTGTTGGAATTGTCTAAGCTCTAAAAGAGCCTTCAAGAATTAGATTTTTGAATGTCTTTATGTTAAAGTTTATTGGAAAAGGATTGGGGTAACATTTAGAAATATCTTCCAAATACAGCTGACTATCTCTTTTGATGTTTTTTTTTCTTCAGGGAAGTGAATTGATCCAACCTGCTATTGATAAACATAAAGGTTATTTATTTGACTTATTTATTGCCATAGCCATCCAGGCTATTACTTCAAATTGGAAAAATCTTAAAGGTGTACCCTTTAAATTGTGGTGGAATTCAGTTTGTAATCTTCATAGGATGGAAAAATGTAATGCAGTATCCCCCCCCTTGTTGCATAAAAATCTATTAAAATGGCAGTCTTTCTTAGATTTTCTGAATAATGTAATACCCAGTGAAGATAAGAGAACATGGTCAAGTAGTTTTAAGTTCTTACTCTTATATATAATGACGCCTCCCCTCCTTGCATCCGTGTTAGTCCTGTGTGTCTTGTGTGTCCATATTTTTATCTTACAAATAAGTTATATAACTATTAGTCTATTAGAAACTGAATTTTATGCATTAGAATAGGACATCTATATACATTATTTAAGGTTCCATTGCCTCTCAAATGGGTTGTTAATGAACTTATTCTACTACAGCCCTCTGTGGCACGTATATTATTATATTTGTTGTTTTACATGCCATATGAACCTTATATACTTACTGTACTTAATAAAATATTTAAACACAAAATGAATCACAGCTACATTAGAAGAATATACAGCAATTCAATATAGAAAATGCTTTAAAAGGTCTCAACGAACGACAATATAATACATATAATCAAATGCTGAGCCCACAGACATCTAATGCTTTGACACATTGATATCTAATCTACACATTCCAGGTCTACGTCCATGATAGCACCTATAACCCACATGTTTTCATATTTTCACAATGGATATTGCACAAACCTAGATACAATTTTTCACACTTTACATTCAGTATATCTGTATGCTAATGCAAAACACATCTCTTCGATCGGACCCAATTTGTATTTATTGTATGTAGCATTTCATATTTTCAATAGATGCTAGATCCATGACATATTTGGTGCCTGGCGGACCTTTCGGTGGCGTTATGAAATGAACCACCTCTGTCAGGACCCCAGGGATATGGAGCTCAAAAACAGTGAAATTCTGAACAACACCAACACACTGACAACAAACAAGGTCTGGAATCAGAGAAACAGCCATAGTCCACACCAACTGTCTGATGTCTCTACTCCTACATGTAAAACCTATGTGCACATGTCCATGTCAATCTAAAGAAAGCCACCATGTCAAATAACAACAACACAGTACATCAACAAACACACAAGAACACATCCAGCAATGGAGTACAAACCAAACCATGCCATACGACTATCACACACACATCCACACCATGTACTCAATTGAACAACATGCCTGTATTTAAAACCACACAAGTAGGCAAGCAACACATATGCATGACAAACCTGTCAAAAACTCCAATCCAAAAGCACATCACCTCCCCACATCTACAAGAGCCCACCCATGTACAATGATCACGGATGCAACATCCATCACACACAAGGGGCATGCACACATGTCCCCCAGCAAACATCACAGTAACAACATGACACACACAGTGAGGCCCCAAAGAACATGACTGCCATCGGATCCATGCATTTGAAGAACATAGAAAAAGTAAAAGTGCACATGGACAAGTAGACTGCAACAAGTGTGTTATGAAGGAACTGAAAACTTGTTCTGAAACTATTTACGCATAAACAATAGGAAGGGAAAAATGACCAAGGATGAAAATAAATAAAAGTCAAAAATGAAAACTAACACTAAGAAGCTATGTACAGTGGCAATGGGCTAGTCTGATGGGATGTCGGTTATAGCTTCCACCTGGGCTGATTCAATCACAACATCCCCTTTCTGTAGGTGGGCCCCCATACTTTCCTGGAGCGATTGCAGGGTGTCCAGAAATTCGACCGCTGCTTTCACTGCTGCCCTGCAGGACTCCCGCAGGATTGCAGCCTTCTCCCTTGCCCTTCCCTTATCCACCTTCGCCCTGTCTCTCCAAATGACTGCATCCCTTGCCTGCCACCTCTCCACCTCCTGCTGTCTCACAAACGCACACTGGCAGACACCAAATGTGCCAGCTGGATCTGGACCCCCTGCCACAGTTCTTGCACCAGTGTGCTGCTTTGCCTCCTCTGGGTGTCAATGCCCTGTAATATGCACCTTGACACAGCCACCATCTGCTGCTGCTTGGGAGAGAATGCCCTATGTCTGGAATCCCTCCAAACAGATAACAGTCATCATCAGGGGAGTATGGAACCTGCACTGCCCTTTACTGGCTGCTGTTCCTTCATTGCCTGTTCCTGTGTGGGCTCGTGGGCAGGATCAGTGACCACCTATGCTCCCGATGTAGGAATGTCCACCTCAACCAGGGGCACAGGCACATCAAGAAAAGGCGGTGGTGGGACTTGTGCACAGGAGGCCATGGTGGGAGGTGTCAGGGAAGCTGCAGTGGAGGACAACTGGGACACCGAGGAGGTAGTGCTGGAGTGGGCCATTGAAGTGCCCAGCCCACGCAGACCACCAGAGAGAAGTGCAGTCACCAACTGGGCCACGAAGATGGATATCTGCTCTTGATGCCATTCAAGATCCACGCAAGAACCCTATACGTCCTCACGAATAGCTGCTGTCCACTTGGCAATACCTGTCAGTAGGGGCAGCACTACTGCTTGGATGGCCTCATTTGCACAAGTGGGGGATCAGTCAGGCTGGAGGCATCATAGAAGGTGCTCAGTGCTGCAGCAGATGGCCCAGGGACGGGAGGTTGTGCAGAACCCTCCACAGTGGACTGTGCATCCTCATGTCTCTGGGACCAGGGTGTGGCCTGAACACCCTCCACGATGCCCACACTTGACCCCATGGGCTGGACTGCAATGGTCCCCTTCACAACCTCCACCCACATCACCTCAGAAGCCCACAGAGAGACCTCTGCCCTAGTTGGCCTCTGTGTGTCAGCACCCTGTCCCACCAGTGCTAAAGAGCCTCCTACAACAACTACCTCCTGGGACTCACCCTGAGTAGACTTACCAGATGGAATTGGCGCTCCCCTAGCCACATTGCCCTCTGAGTGGGAGGTGTCAGTTGGGCATGGCTGGGGTGTGTGCCTCGGTGTGGAGGCCCTGTCCCTGCCACTCTGCTCCACAGCACTGCTTCTGCCCTCTTTGCCAGCTACATCAACTATGGAAAAGGGGACAAAGACCATAGGCGTCAGTCAACAGTGACAATGAGTGGGTCACATACACAGTGTCATGGTTGTTAGGCACTTGCGTAGAGGTAGCACAAACTCCTGCCTCCCCATGGCTTCTGCACTTTGATAGGACACAGAACAGATGCAACCCTTTGGGGAAAGAGGGTTAGGGTCCGCAGGATTGGATAGGTTAGGGTATTTAGGGTAACTGGAAAGAGGGTTAGGGAGAGGTTGGGGATTTAAGGTAATGTTCCTGGACTCCTGGATATCTGCGCCCATTCATGAATATGCAGCTGAACACACTCACACTTTGATTGTAGAATGGTCTTGCATTACCCCCTGTACATTGGTGTACTCAGTTGGATTAACTGATACAGAGCACATCAGAGTATTAATTTGCATTACCCTATGCCCCTTACATTGGTGTGATTGACTGTATTACCTCATGCAATACATTGGTGTGGTTGTTTGCATTACCCCATGCAATACACTATATGATTGGATTACCTCATGCAACTACACTGGTGTGAGCATACAACATGTACATAATACTTATGAGACACAGAACTGCCTTAATCTGCTCAGCGCAGATGTATAACATGCAAAATGCTACTTAGCTGGATTGTGTGCACGTCTCATTCACGTGTGCAGCAGATCAGGCTCTGCATGTTGTCCTTTTGGGTGTTGCACTCTGGTGGTGAGCGAAAAAGAAAAGAAAATCAGATTAGCCACAGGGCTCGTGATCACTCTGGCTCAAGAGAGCGAGTCTGTGACTTGCAGGCTTAATCTCTGTTAGGAGCATGTAGTCAACGTTAATGATGCCATAGCAAGGCAGCGTTTACAAGCGGCACTCGCCGCATAATACAGTCTTGGTACGAGAAAGCGGCAAGAGCAGCTTTACTTATCTTTTTTGTAGTGGGGCCTGATAAGTAAAAAGGCATGGGTGCGACCCCATTAAAGGCTGACACTGTTGGGAGCTGCCAGAGTATGCGTCCGTTCAGGTTGACTTCCTGAGCGTGAGGGTCTTGTTGGATTTGCGGAATGCGCATTGGCTTGGCTGTGTCCTGGGCTTTGAGAATCCTCTGCTGACGTCAGACAGGCAAGCTGGGAATAGTAGTTTCTGGTGTGCTCGCTGGGCTTGCTGGTTTTGGTGGTTTCTGTTGCTGCCTGCTTGTTCTGATGTGCATATGAACAGTGTCACAATAAGAGCACCTGCAATAAGGGCAGATATTACATCTGCTGAAACACCTCTTAGTGCATATTGGTGCTAGGGTTTTGTTACTGGCACATTTGCCCCCATGGTTCCTGACACACAACAATTAACATGAATTCAGCAGGAATCAACCAACAACTGCCACTCAGACACACACCCACTCAGTCAGCATGAATACTGACACACAAGTGTAGGCCCAACAATGATTTAGAATCATGAGACATGCAAATGTCAACCCAGCACATTCACGTGTGGACAAATACACATTTCAGCAAATCACTACACAAATGCGAAAGTGACCCAAATTGAACCTGCAGCAAGGTCCATGGGAACTGCACCTGGACACATGCCTCAGAATCACCACTGCATGTCTCGCAAGATCACCTTGTCTTCTCACATAGACATTCAGTGTAGGTAAGGATAAAAACAGGACAGCCACGAGGAGTCATGCATGGGATAGGTAAACTTGACAGCCATGGCCCACATAGTATACATGGTTGGGTTCCCAACACACAAGCAAAATTAATACTTGAATAATGTATACATTTTTTTACACACGTTTAGGTCCCTCATGATGAAAACAATGAGACCAGAAAAGATACTTAGTACCCCTTTTTACTGAGACCATCACCTTTCCCACATCAACCAATACAATAAAGTAAAGCAAATATATTTTTATTATCACCTTTTTGCCAATACTCGCATAAAATTAGACAAGAATAAACAGACATGAATGACGTGATTGTGTAAAAAGATAATTCAGACAACAAAGACTATTCAAACAGACATCAAACATGAATAACTTTTCATATATTTTGCTTTTCATGAGATTTTTTTAAGTACAATCAATTTTAAACAATTAATAATTTGAAATTTTAAAGAACTGCATTAACGTACAGGTCGCATCTGCTCCTGGACCTGTGCTCTGTCATTCGCTTGTGCACAGGTCGTGTTATTTGTCTGACATATTTCAGCCGGCAGGGGCACTGGATGCAGTAAACAGCATTAGCTGTTTTACAATTCGAATGATGTTTAAAGTGCCACTTCCTCCCTTCGATTTCAGAATGTGGAATTGTTTTAATAGATTTGCAAACTCCAAATGTTTCACATGGGAAATAACCCAGTATGAGTCTCAAGTTCCACAATGTGGTCCTGTTGGAAGAACTTTTAAAGCAGGAATGAGTCAGATATTCCCGTAGGTTTTTTGGCCTTTTCAAAGTCATTAGAGGGGCAGGTTCATTTGGAAGCATGGTTTGAACAGCAAACATTGTTTGGTGTTTATAGGTATACCCAGGGAAGAAACCAGCACCAGAGCAAAGCAACAAATAAAAGGTGCACTCCTTGAAACCCAACAGGGTCCGACCTTCCTGGCTATCCGGCCCACTGTAGCTCTGTACAGCAAATTCGACCAGAAGAGGGGGTCCTGGCTTGGAGTTTGGGTGAACTGGTTGGTCTCACCAGCTCAAGGGAAGAAGATTCTTGGAATATCCTCTCTGTCGTTGGAGTCAGAAGATTCGGACGTGCTGCAGGGCTTCACCGGGCGGTTCACTCGTTGTAGGAGTCCTCTTCTGTCAGCTCCTTTTCAGTCCTCTCATTCCAGTGGCGACTCTGCTCTTCCAGACCCAGAGACCTGCTTTTTATGCAGTTTTCCCCCATTCACACAGCCTGGCTGTCAATCACACAGCAGGGTGGCGGTCCTGGCTGGGACTGTTACCCAGCCAATCAAACCAGAGTGAGACTTGGGTTACCAAGGAAACCCATGGCAGGGGTCCTAAAACCCCTCCCTCACATCCTGCCTACCCAGACTTTCAAGTGCCTAAAGGAGGGCTTCTGTGGAGAAGCCTGTGAAAAGATGGTGAACAAAGGAACCAAACCTGGTTTGGCGCATAGAGACAACAAACACGAGAAAGACTTTTCCAAAAAGAAATTGCGACAAAACCAAGCCGGAACAATATTAAAAACAATATGGTCAAGCGGATTTAAGTTTGAGGCTACCAAGACAGCCTAAAACAATACCATGAATATTTAAGATAACCGCCATAGATAAAATAGGGTAGTCACCACTGCCACCAGCCAAGTCTTAATGGAAATGGAGCAAAACAATGCTCCAAGAGAAACAGACAAAAGGGGATAAGTAGTAACCCTTTCCAGTACTCCATGTAAAATGGTTTGTACTGGGTCTATGGTTTTAAGAGAGACTAGTAAAGTTAATGGCAACTTCACATGTTCTGGGGGACAGTAGTCAGCCCCAGAAAATGGAGTCTGAGTTGGGAAGTATAAATGACAACCCTGTGTCAATGCACTGGGGGTGCTGTGTAACACACAGTAAAAAGATGATGCCTGTGGAGAAGGTGAGGCTCCACATACCACGAACACAAAAATGTTAAACACGCACAGCAAAACACATGCAAGAGTGGGAAAAAGGGCTCATACTCTTACCAGGTGAAAAAAATAAATCCTAGAAATCCAGCAAAGCTGCTGAGGGACTCACTAGGTAAGGGAAATTAGCCGTACTTTAGAATTCTCCCTAACAAGAGAATGTACATTTTCCAGACAATTTGTCATGAGAATCTTGCTACAATGTCATTATATTGCAAATACTGCATCCATAACCTCATATACAGAGAATGTGTTAAGTGCATTATATCAATTGCTTAAATACATTATGTGAATGAGTTAATTGCGAGTCTCGGATAACTTTACAAAGTACTGAGGGCAAGACCACTGGAACCCTAAGCCACTTGCTTACTGATATTTAATAAATAATATTGCTCAAGTACTCACCCAATGGGGGACTGTCACAAATGTAATGGATTGCTTTGTCTATGTTCTGAAAAGAAAACCAGTTTGGCCAGCAATAGATATTTCTGTAGGATAACACATACTGCTGGCAGATTAGCTTATTCCCAAATAATTTACATAATATGAATTTCATTGCAGTGATTGAATATGCGTGCACATTAACTAAATTAGTGTAAGGCTCACCATATGCAGTATTTTCCACAAAAAAAGTTCCTAGCGTCCCTTCCTCTAATGCCCCTTGTCCTGTGTTACTCTGCATCCACATATTCTGAAAAGAAAGGTGCCCATATTAAGGTGTGTATGGACGACACATCCCTGGTTGTGGCTGTGCAGGCATTGCATCGCTTAGTAAGTATGTAAATTAAAGAAAACAATGATGGCGACCACGTTTAAATACATGCAGACGCTGGATGAATGTAGGGTTCTGCCTCAGACAAACCCGTAATACCTTCATTCTATCATAGCAGCAGCCTCATCGGGAGAAGAAGTCAGGAGCCTTCTCTCCATTGCCACGCAACCTGACCAGCAAATGGGGAAGTGCCCAAGCCCACAACCACTGCAACGGTGAGACCCGCCGTCGACACCTGCATTGCTGATTTTACCATTCTATAATTATTATCTACGCCCTGCAAAGCAGTTGTGAAGTGTTTTGCTATTTGCCTTGCCTACAAGCATTGCCCTGACGGAATTTGCTATACTCCGCCATTATCTTCAATGCGGTCAATGGCCGCCACGTCCTCTGCAAGCAAATTTCACTTTTCGACTTGATCAGCCTTCTTCAGCCACATATTGGCTGAGCTCCACTACTTCCGCCCTCCACCCCCACCGATAGGCGGAAGCCGGAGTGCGGAAGCTTCTCGTCGAAGACCGAGTAAAGGGCCTGTCTGTGCCTGTCCGTGACCGGCCATCGGCACTCACTTTTATTGTGTCCAAATTACTGTAAGTACTCATCTGTGGCTTAATTCGCATCTCCCCCTACAGTCTCTCTTCTGCCTCGCTCACCGCAACTGCATGACTCAGGCAGCGCAACTGTAGAGCAGCAATCCCCTTCACTACTTATCAGCATACTGAGATACAACTCTCTGTAACTGTAACGGTCCCTTCTCCTCCCCTGCTGCGAGTATGTAGCGCTTTGCTCACAAACTAAGGGATCCTAATACTGTTGGTGCCAGTGCATATCCTTACTATGTGCATTTCACCCACCAACACCTAACTTTGCCTATGCATAAATGGTAATCAACATGTACAATCATGCATATATTGTTTTTGTCACTGCCCCCTCTACGCTCAGTCTAGCACACCTGAACTCCCTGTAATTGTGTGCTCAGGCAAACCTCCTGCCTACCTCTCTATGTTGTCTTTAACTGATCCTGCAACTGCAGCCTGCTCCTCTTCCATACGAGTAACCGATTAACTGTATTGCCGGGCGCAAACTTCCTATTGTGCTGCCTGTTACCAGCTATCAATTGCATCGTACCTGTACCCTCCATGAACTGTGTCACCATGCTTTAGCCCTAGCATTGTTTTCTTCACATGTATTGCAAGTGTATCTGTAACACTATCTAAATTACCTGTAGTTAGTGATAATTATGCTCCCTACCTGCACAATATTGTAATTCTGTGGCTAACCATACCAGTCGAACCGTTATGCGCATGAATGTAGCCACCACCATTCTGTTACTGCCATAGACACTTAGCTGTGGCAAACTAGTTGACATAGGGAAAAATTAGCGCCAGGTCGGCCGACCATCTCCTCTCTAAGCCATCACCATTAGCCACTCTACGGACATAATATACCTAGCCTTCTAAATCTAACTAAACCATGCCAGGCTGGTTATTGCTTATGATGTTCCCCTTCAGCATTGTACCATGTGATTTGCCATGTACAGGCTCTCACTTCATTACCCATGAAAATGACCTCCTCAGTGCAGCATACCCCCGTCACCACCCCAACCCCGGCCTCAAACCTTTCCTACCTCATACTAATCCATTTCCCCAGCATTATCACCAGACCAACATCCAAACGGACACCATAATTGTCCAAAAAACACAAATTGCTCCCAAACCATACACAATCATCACTAAGAACCTGCCTAAAATGAACTACCAAGTCATCAGCGCATCCAGATGCGCTAGACTCAGATCACAGACTTACACCACCCCACGATGTCCAGACTGGGACTTCACCAAAGCCAAGCAATCCAAACAGATCCCGCTAGTGGGTAGTAACAGAACCCAAAGACTTAGATCCCGTTTTATTAACCGCCCAAGCATATTAGTCTCTGCTACATCTACCACAATAAGTAGTGTCTACACACCCCCCTACCAAGCCAAACCATCCAGAATGAACACCATAACCAAACAACAAACCACCTCCGTTGAGGTTTCCAACACATACTTAACACCCTTAGTCCAATCACCACCCCCCTATGCACCTCAAAGCAGCGCTCATTAATGCACGCTCCATAGCTGCACATGCCACATAAATACATGACCACATTATTGAGCAACAACTAGATCTACTCATAGTGACTGAAACCTGGCTTCATCAAGCCTCTGGACCAATACTCACCATTGCTATCCCCCCAGATTGGACTAGCCTCAGGGTAGATAGAATGAAATCGGTAGGTGGGGGAGTAGCCATTGTTGCTGAAACCCAACTTAAAATAAGAGCTTGCCCCATTGAGAACCCAGATGGGTACGAAATCATATTAGCCAAACTAGCTACTAACCACAAAACTACCATCAATATAGTAACTATTTACAGAGCCCCTAATACTAATTCTCAGCCTGAATTAGACATACTTTTATTACTAACACCACTCATTAAACCTAAAACAAAATGCATAGTCCTGGGAGACCTAACCCTTGGATTCAACGACACCCAAGACTATAAAGCAGAAGCACTACACAGGCATTGAAAGACATGGCCTTCACACAACTCGTGAACGCACCCACCCATGCGAAAGGGAGAACGCTAGATTGGATGCTACCGCTCAATACTTCAGTATCCATAGACTCCATTAATTCATTACTTTGGTCAGAACACTATAGTGTAAATTTCTCTGTCCTTTGTAATGAACCAGACCTACCTAAACCTACCATAGCGGAATCTTATGTAACAAGAAATATCTGTAAACTCTCAACAGAAAACCTTAACCCTTTGCTAGCAATCGCCCTCAATGACAAAAGGATTAATAATGAGAACCCCTCTGCCCTGGCTGATACTTACCATAAATGCCTCACCAATACAATAGATACCCTTGCACCTCATGTCACTAAAACTAGACGCAAGGACAAAAAATCCTCCTCCTGGTTTAACAACAAATTAGTTTCTCTTATACGGAGTAAACAGTCGCTCGAACACTGTCTGAACAAAACCCATACCCCAGAAGCTGCAGACACTTTCAACACCGCTAACAAAATCTACAAAGCAGCCATCATTGCACACAAAGCAGATGCGCTCAACACCAGGATTAGAAATGCCTCCTCTGACTCAAAAGAGTTATTCTCCATCCTCAAAGAATTGGAAAATCCCATCCCTATCACCAATCCGGTTCACCCGAGTAAAGAATGGTGTACAACTATTCAAGATGCCCTCGCCACTAAAATTAAACTCCTACAAAACAAAATTATCTCCAAAAGAAATCTGCTATCTGATAAATATATCACCTCGAACCAAATCACTAAGCCTATAGGAGATACTACTCCTATGTTCAATTTCGCCCCACTCTCCCAAGAAGTAGTACAAAACACCATAGCCAAACTCAAAGCTTCAAACTGCAAAGGAGAAAACTTCCCAGCACACCTAGTTAAACTATGTGCCCCTACCCTCACCCCTATTATCACCAATTTTGTAAGTTTTTGCTTCAATTCTAATCTGGTCTCAGCTAGCACCAAAGAAGTGTGGGTCACGCCATTACTAAAAAAGCCCACAATAGATCCTTTAGCCCCCACCAAATGCTGGCCCATAACTACCATCCCCTTCCTACTATAAATCATCGACAAACTAGCATACAATCAAATACAAACCCACTAGAACAAAATAACTTACTAGGAGCTAGACAATCCGCCTTCAGGCCTAACCATAGTATGGAGACGGCTCGCTTGGACTTGAGTTGCCAATTAGATACCATCAGAGATACAGGAAAAATGGCTACTTTACTGCTGCTGGACTTATCAGCAGCATTCGACCTGGTAGACAATGACAAACTCTGTGAAACTCTAAAAAAAGACTTTCATTTCTGAAATAACGCCACACTCTAGATCAAATCCTTTTTAAATGATTGAACATCCAGAGTTACCATCAGAAATGACGCAGCTGACCCCATAGCAGTTCCCATAGGAGTTCCCCAGGGATCCTGCCTCTCCCCCACTCTCTACAACGCCTATACCAAACTGCTATTCTCAGCTCTAGACAATATGGGTGTCATCTACACAAATTTTGCAGATGACACCCAGATCCTCATCCCCATCATGGGGGACTACACCCAAGAAACCCAAACCATTGATAACGTCTATGCCATCATTCAGAATTGGATGGCACTAAACAGCCTTTATCTTAATGAGGGGAAAACTGAGATTCTCATTGTGGGCTCACAAAAAAGAATAAGCACCCTCCATCCAGACTACTCACACATCAGCATAGACAGCACCCGGATCCCAGTACTCAAGCAAGTCAAAACTGTTGGGGTATATATAGACGCAAACCTCACTATGCATAAACATATATCAGCCCTCTCCTCCTCAACAGCTTACACAGCTAAACTAATTGCACTCAACCGCCAATTCCTTACTCCCATAAACTATATCACTCTGGTTAGAGTGCTAATTTTAATGAAACAGGACTACTGCAACGTCCTTCTTTTAGGAACTTCCAAAACAAACATCAATAAGGTACAACTTTTGCAGAATAAAGCCCTTAGAGTGGCCCTAGGTATAAAGAAATCCGAACACATGTCCAACATCAGGCGAGAAAATCATTGGCTGCCCATCGAAGCCAAAATCATTTTCAAAACACTATGCGTCATTCAAAAATGCTACCTCAACAATACTATCAAGAAAAAAACCTCCTGTAGGACCCTCAGATCCAATAACTTGGCTCTTTTGGAAATACCACAATACAAATATAATAGAGCAGGAGGAAGTAGCTTCAAAGTCCTAGCCCCAACTCATTGGAATGCATTACCATTTAGTATTAAAAATGAGGACACTTTACTAGACTTATAAAAAGCACTGAAAACCCGGTTATTCAACAAATAGTAAATTCAGCGATTCACAATTAACCAGGGCACCAGAGTGTCCTCAACATATCTCGACTTTCCTCTACTTACCTTGCTTTATCTAACTGCAACATTAAATGATGTTCCTATCTCCTATATTTATGGCCCAGTGGCCTAACTTGTCTGTAACAAGAGTATAACATGAATTGCTAATACTGTTTGATTCATATGTAATATTGTATAAGAAATTTTATACGCTGTTTGTAACATCGCCGTGATACCTGTGGGTCTGGGCAAGTAACAAATGTAATACATAAAAATAAATAAAATAAATAGTAAGTTTATGGACAAAGCAATGCCTTCACAGCCACAACCAGGGATATGTCATCTGTACACACCGTAATATGGGCACATATATCTTTTCACAATATGCAGTTGCACAGTAACACAGGACAGTGGGCATGAAAGTAAGGAACATCAGGGCATTTATTTGTGGAATACACCACACATGATGAGCCTGGCACTAATTTAGTTAAGATGCATGCATGTGGAATCACTGCAATGCAATTCATATTACATATGTTATTTGGCAATACGCTAATCCACCCGCATTACATGTTGTCATCCAGGAATATCTATCGCTGGCCAAATTCTTTTTCTCTTGGGAACATAGACAAAGTTACCCAATCAATTACATTTGTGACTGTCCCCTGCAGGGTGAGTTGTTGAGCAACACTAATTATTATATATCTGTAAGCAACTGGCTTAGGGTTCCGGTAGTCTCAGGCTGACTCACCCTCAATACTTTGTAAAGTTATCCGAAACTTGCAATGAACTCATAATGGGCCTCATTAGGAGTTTGGAGGTAACCATGGCACTATTAGCGCCATGGCTGCCTCCAAACCCATACCAACTCCGCCCTGGTGAATGGAGCTATTACTGCCCCATTCCAAGGTTGGCGGGGGCAGTAATTCCCCTTTCACCCGGCCCCTTCCTCATTCCCATTTGATCCCCCATAGGGCTCAATGGGAATCGGGAAGGCGCTAATAACGGTACCGCTAATTGCGGTACCGTTATTAGCTCCAAAGTTCCTTTGCGTGTCCTGTCCTTAATGCCTGGTAAAACAGGCGTTAAGGGAGGACCCGCAAAGGGACCTCGGAATAGGGCGGTAAGGGATTACCGGCACTGGTTCCGTTACAAGCACCGGGAATCCCTTATCGCCCGGGTCGTAATGAGGCCCAATGTGTTTAAGCAATTGATATAATGCACTTCACAAATTCTCTGTACATGAGGTTATGGATGCAGAATTGGCAGTATAATGACATTGTAGCAAGATACTCATGACAAATTGGCTGAAAAATGTACATCCTATTTATTGTTAAATTAAGACACAGGGCCTCATTACACGGCGGCGGTGGACCAAGGTGCTATTATTTTATTAGTAAAATACCGGCACCGCCTTGGTGGAAAGAGGAATTACCGCCCTATTCCAAGGTTGGTGGGGCGGTAATTCCCCCTTCCCCCATTGCCCTTCCCCATTCCCATTTTTGCCCCATTTTGCAAATTGCGGTACCGTAATTAGCTCCCTGGTCCCTTTGCGGGGTTGGTTTTTAACGCCTGCAAAAAGCAGGCGTTAAATTCTCCAACCCGCAAAGGGACCTCGTAGTAAAGCGGTAAAGCTTAACGGTCACCGGTACCATTAACGGTGACCGTTAACCCTTACCGCCGTCAGTGTAATGAGGCCCACAGCATCATTTTTTTCACCTAAACAATAGAGTACCTGTAAATGATCTAGCATGGGTACAATTGTGGTTATATGTGTAGTTCATTGCTGCTACATGAACACAATGCACTTTAATTTAACATTTTTTTTTCATTTATTTATTTGCTCCCCCTTTTTTCCCACCCTCTCTTCCATTCATGTTATTGGGTCAATGAATTAATCAACTCTTATGCATGGATTTTTACACTCAAAATTTAATTTATGTTCTTTTATTAATCAATGTGTTGGTCAAATTAGACGTTTATCTCATGTCATTGCCTTGAAAAAGACCTCATTGATCGAAACACGTGTTGACAAGAAGAATGCATTATTGTCGCTTTATTGATTAAATTAACTGTTACTCTCTTAATTATATTCCATTTCTCCTAATTTGAAAAAGCGCATTGACTGTGGCATTCCCACGTTTATCTTTTTTCATATAGAGATTGGTAATTCATATGTAAAAGGAACTAAACTCCTCGCCCCAGAGAATCCCTGCGCATTCATTACAATACCTGACATTGGATATTTCCACTCATGGACACAGGAACAAGTTGCTCCAGGGTCCACAAGAAATGTAAATGTCTTGCCTCCTATTCTCACCTTGACACTTTGTTCCTCTTGGGGTCTGGTGTCACTGATAGTACTGAACACATCGGGTCGCTCTGTTGGCTGTCCTATTGTGGATATAAATTCATACCTGTACCTGTGAAAGGATTTCCTCCTACCACAGTCATACTCCCTAATTTGGGTGCAGGTGCTTGCTGAACTCCTGTAGTCATATACCATTGTGGCACCATAGCCTGCTGTGTCTGTGCTTGCTGAGTTTGTACCTGTTGTTCTTGCATGGGTACTTGCTCTGATTGCCCTTGTGGCAATGGCATTTGTAATGACACTTGTTGCATTTGCTGTGGTTGCAGCGCATATGTCGCAACCTGCCTGTGTTCATGGGCATAATATTCCTGTTGTTGGTGCATAGCCCATACCCCCTCTTGGACCTTGCCAATTTTGCTGCATACCTCCTCTGCTTCTACATGTTCTGGTTATGTGTCCTATTCTTCTGCATTTCCAGCATTGCTGCAGCTGTCTGCTATTAAATCCTCTTCCCTGAGGGTTATGAAATCCACTTCGTCCTCCTTCTCTTGGCCCATTCCCTCTTCCCCTTGGCCAGAATGTGTGCCCACTTTGATCTGTGGGATACACTGCATTATTTTGCTGCACTGATTGCATCTCCTATGTCACCCCACCTTCATTGCTCATCAATACTGGTCCTTATATGGCTATTTTTGACAACTTTTTCTGTACTAACTTTGCTACCTCTCGCTTTCTACTCTCGGCTTTCTTCTTATTCTTCTCCTGCATCAATCAGCGGTAATGCATGATCCTTAATTGCATTTCTGGCCATGGTTTCTGGCTGGGTGTGGTGGGGGAGTTGGGGCCTGCTAGCAGGTTGGTGTCAATGGGGGTGGGGTGGGGGTACATGAGTCGGGGCCTACTGGCAGGTTGCCGTCAATGGGGGTGGGGTGGGAGGACATGAGTCAGGGCCTGCTGGCAGGTTGCTGTCAATGGGGGTGGGGTGGGGGGACATGAGTTGGGGCCTGCATACAGGTTGCCATCAATGGGGGTGTGGTGTGGGAGTCGGGCCTGCTGGCAGGTTGTTGTCAATGGGGGTGTGGTGGGGGGAGTCAGCACCTGCTGGCAGGTGCCCGTCACTGGTGGGGGGACATGAGTTGGGGCTCACAAGTGCATGGTGCCATGTGGGCTGCCTGCGGGGCATGGTCAGGGGTGTAGGGTGGTCCCCTGTGGTGTGGGCTGCCTGCAGGGCATATATTTGAGTTCCCTGCTTTTATTCTCTTCTGCATTGTCCTCACTGGTATAAGCGGGGGGCTCGTATGTCGGATTAACATACCCGCTGCTGCTTTCAATTTTTTTAAAGGGTAAAATCCCTTCTCCTCTGTGTCTATGGTCTTGTTATCAGGAGGTGAAATGGGCGACAAAAGGGGTTTTATCCTCCCCTTTATGCAGAATAAGCATTCACTCCTTCTTGACTGGATCTTCTTTCTCACTCTGATACATCTTCCATGGCTCTAAAACAGCCAACCTTTTCTGTGGTTTATTTCCCTTATATGTTGCATGCAAATAGGTTGTCATATGTTGCAATACTGCTTTTGACAAAGAACCCTCCTGAATGATATTTCGGTATTTTAGCTGTGTAGCTTGGTAATGTCCTGCACACGTGTAGAAGAGGAGTGTCCCCCATGGTGACAAGTCGATTTTGACTGACTATACTTACCCAATTTTTTATTCTTCTCTTTATGATATCAAATGTACCACATGATAAATTTGAGCAGGCACCATCAATTGCTGCTTAATTATCCAAAAATCTATTTATTTTATCCACTTTTCAAAACTCGACACAACAATGTTCTTTTTGTTCCTTCTTTTACACTTTCTGTTTGTAATATCTTGTTGTTTTATTGTTGCTATTTTAAGAATCTCTTGTTTATTTATTTATTATTTCCCTTTGATTTATACCCTCCTGATTGACGTCAATCTCTTGATTAAAAAAGCTAATAATCACCTTGATGTTTTACTATAATTTTATATCTATCAGTTTAAACACACCCATAAGCTTTATACTAACAAATGTATAACCCCACAAATGTGCACTTCTTTAATTTTTCTGCGTATGCCTTCCTTTGCTATCTTTAGTAAATGTATCTCATCTCATTTTTGCTCCAACTTGGAGCTTAATACACGTTCTTCTTGTTGGCCTTGCCTCAGGAAGCCTTAACATTGCTATTTGAAGTCTTTTTAGGGCATACCCTTCCGTTGCCTTGGAACTGGGAATCAAGGTATCGACTTCTCATCTTTATAATCCCTAGAAATCCTGTTATATATTTACAACACAGTCTCTAAACCTATTTTTGCCACTTTCAATGGTCTACTTACATCCGTGGCACAGCACAAATCCCTCGGCATCAAATCTCCCTCAACCGGCCAATTCGCCTTAAGTCCACAGGACACCTACGGGTACTGGACAGGAACTTCGTCAAAGAGGGTCCTGCCAACCGTATTTTTTTACACTTGTTTTGTTGCACGCTTTTCTCCACAGGAAGCTCTGCAGACTTCTGGCTAATGGCAGGAGGAACCAAAAGTCTAAACATCTGGATCTGTAACTAGGTCGGCAAGTCCTGAACCCTCCGCACCACCACAAACATGTGCTCTAGCACCATGACGTTTCTCTTATGCTAGATGAAATTACCAATAAAGATCTCAGACCAAATACCCAGACAGACTCAAAGAATATGGCAAAGTACTACTTTATTCTCAATCTAAGAAAGCAGGCTGATCTGGCAGACATCAGACGGATTTTTGCACACTCACACACAAACTTGATCACACAGAGCTCTTATACTCCAATATGTGTCATCTATGACATCATCCTACATGACAAACCATGAAATGTATTAACAGGAGGGATGGGTTAGGGTAGGGTAACATGTCTACTGTAAGTGACTTCAATTCAACACTACAGCTAAGTCAATGCCTAGTCTGGGATGCTGAGGGAAACACTTATTGATATATTTTTATGTCCAGTTCGTTTACTCTGGATGACAACCCTATATAACACCCCTCTCTTAGAATCCCCCGACCCTACTGAGCCAAGAAGTAAGTTTGTTTTGCAAATTAAAAGGTTTATTTGAAAATTCAACAATATATATCTATCACACTTTTATAGTAAATTAATATTTGATAGCACACTTGTGAAGATGATAGTGATCAACAATGGATAATGTTACAGTGGTACACACTTTTTGATGGCTTAGAAGTGATGTAGAGAGGATAAAGTAGCTGAGAATGATTTTATGGCTTCAAGGCAATGCAATGATGAATGAAAATGCAGTACAGAAAATAAACTTTATATGACTTCAACAAAAGACAATGTAATCACTTTTCTTTGACAATTCACCCCCCCCTTTTTTGCAAGGGAAAGAGATGGGAGGAAAGCACACAGTTCTCAGGAATGCAATCAAATATAATTCAGTTCCCCCCTAGCAAGCTTAGAGGAAAACAGGTAGAAGTTTTAAACACAGGCCCAAATACTTTTAAATGTGGTGGTAATGAAGTGAGAAATGTGCTAAAATTGCTTTTAATTCCCTATAGGAGGTTCAGGGTAGGTGATAGATACTTGGAATGAGTTCAGGTCCGCGCTACAATGATTAATGAGGGATCTGCAAAGGAAAGCAAGAACAAATATTTTACACTTGGCTGAAATTAAGCAAAATGTCAAATCGCGCCAAATTTAGTCACGTGCGTCGAGCGCAATTACGGAGGGAGTATGAGGAGTAGCAAGTCGGTTTAGAGCTTGTTGGAAAGCTTAGAATCTCGCTTCTATCACAAACGGTTCCGGAGATATGGCCGATTTAGTAAAGGTTGTTTTCGGATTAGACATTTGAAAGCTCAGAATGACAGATGACAGTTTTCAGGTTTAAAGATGACAGAATGACACGATTCTAGGAGGCAGTTCTAAATAGGTTAAAATAGTTTGGATTAGATTATTTTAAACTAAGAGATTGGGTTTTGCACAGTTCTGGCGGTACTCACACTATCTTTTGGACAGGAATGTGACTTAGCCACGGATCGGGTCAGGATTGGACTGTGGTTCCCTTGCCACGGACGGTCTCTGCCTGGTTCTGCTCACTGGATAATTCTACCTTCTGGGTCAGCTCTGCTAGCGGCAATGCACAGCGGTCTGGATCTCTGGTTCTGACAAAAGTTCTCGGCACTGCACGGCAGTCTGGTCTCTGGCTCTGACAAAAGTTCTTGGCAAAACTTCAAACAGCTCGCCTGGCTGTTGAATAGTTTGCAAATGATTTTGAGGCCTGCTGAAAAAGGATTCAGCTTGAGGATTCAGGCCTCTCTGCTACAAATTCTAGATATTGATGGATTTGAAGTCTGGATCTCTGGATGTGAAGTCTGAAGTCAAAGTGCTCAGCAGAAAGTGAAAAAGAAAATCCTATCTGCCTTCTAGTGGCTCTTTTTATGTGTTTAGAAAGTGGGGGGGTCGGCTAATTCTGCATGCCCAACCCTCTCAACTTATCATTGGCCATTTCCTCCTCTCTTCCTTGATTGGGGGAACTGGGTTGTTAGTCAGAGTGATGAGGTAGGTTTATGGTCAGAGGATCCTCCCCTTGTCAAATTGCACACAAATCTATTTCTGATCCAAATACATAATTATCTATGTACCATTTTTCTAATACGATACGTCCAGTTAACATATTTTCTGTAGCACCAAACCATCCGATCCCTGTCTTTGCAAGATGTCGTGTCCACTTATGACAGAATTCTGCCCTTTTCATCCAGATCACGGCCTCTAAACCGTTCCAGATTTTACACAAATGTGCACCAGGGACATGGGTTTCAGATGATAAAGTGTCAGATTTTTAACATGCATACATTTGGAGTAACAACCTTTTTTTCCGCTACTATCCCCAAGAACATACCACAGGGTCCTAACACCCCTTAAAATGTGCACACAAAAATCACAAGAATGATGATGTTATTTATATAATTTTTACAAGTCCGCACTATGAATTATCCATCTTTTTAAAATTATGCTCTGGCCCCAAAGGGGTGTGGTTTTCCAAAGCACATGGTGAAATTTCTGGTTTATCCACTTCCACCAAGCTCACAAGCTCAGCTTGCTCACAGATGCAGTGCCCCTCCCACTTTCTCCCAAGAGGAAGCCATTTTATGACCCCCCCCCTAATATAACATTTGCCTGAGCCACCAGGGACAATGCTTTGTTTAGTTTCCTGTAGTCCCCAGGTGCCACTCCCCTAATTCAATCAGAGAGGTGTCATCTCCTTTTGGCAGGGGCAGCAGGATGCAGCCAGGCCTGGGAACACAGCTGCTGAATTCCCTCTCCTGTCGGGGGTAGTTGTCAGGCAGAATCCAGTTTCATTAAGCCAAGCTTCAGCTAAATGTCACTTTTGTTCCCAGTTTTCCTTCATTCAGATCAAACTCACAATTTTTGCACATGCAGCTAGAATGCTGATTCTAAGTTCAAAACTATGACATTTAACAGTTGCAACCTATGTTACACTCAAAAGTAGGTCACTCATTTATTTTAAACATTTCGATTTTAGTGGCTTTCTGTCCATTTAACTGAAGCTGCTGACATCCACAGTTCAGCCAGTTTTGTTATAAACATTGTTTTGGGCTCTTCATCTTTCCAGATTTTGTATGCACACAAAACTTCATTCTGCCAGATGTCTGCTGGTGTTCAGTAAGATTTTTGAATATCCTGCAATGTTTGAAATAGGCATTTTGAGCTAGCATTCAGGGAAACAAAGGTGATTTTAAAGCGTTTTTTTAGCCAACCGGCACTGCTATTTTTCCTTTGGCACACATTTCACTCATGGCACTCCTGGCCCATCATGCTTGCACTGGTGGGTGGCAGGTTAGGCAACCATTTTGGTGTGCGCACAAACTGCGCGGTTTTCCCGGATTCTGGCGCAACTGTGGGCTTTTCCGCCATCTTGGATTTTCTAAGCCCAAAGCACCAAATGTTGCAGCTTAATAGTCCAAACGTGGGTCAGGACACCCAACAAGCCCCCCCACCTGACTGCACTTTGATTTCGAGTCGAGGAGGAGTCGGGTGCAAAGGATGTATTGATCCACGCGCTGGTATGTCCGCATCATCTTCTTCCAATTCCGTAGATGGCACATTTCAGCATCTTTTCCTCCATCCAGTTGGATCGATCGGTTCTCCTCGCCGGTCCTGATGGGAATAATGGGCGGTACCCCGGCCACTCGGGTCTTTACTCCCAGTCCCCGGGTCGTCCTCCTTGGTCGGTGTCCATGGTTTCATCTCTCCTAGGATGATAAAGCAAAGCGGCAATACACATTCCTAGACATTTTTCCACCACTATTAATGGTGTGGCGAACATATACATTTTATACATCTGAATACATTTTGCAGTATTATTTTTAAAAAACAAGATATAACAGGAAATATTGACATTAGGTTACTATATTTTTGGTATGTGGAATATTTTAGGGTTGGAGCTTTTATTGATCTGGGGTGGCCCCCTCTGGGATTCCAGAGGATTCCACCAGTTGTTGCAGAGTGTGCCTAGGATGGCAACACTTTAGCTGATTTATATGGACCCACTTATCTTCCCCCTCTGCCAAAATGCCTTTGGGGATGCGGATCTTGTAGGCTACAGGGGAGATTTTGTCTATAATTTCAAACGGTCCCTTCCATGTAGGCAAACATTTTCGCTGTTTGGCCTGGTTCCTTTGGAAATTGTATAGATAGACCCGGTCTCCCACATCATATACTTTCCTGGAAGTTTTCAGGTCATAGTGGGTCTTCATGCTCTCGGCTGATCTTTCTAGATTCTGCTGAGCATAGGCAAAAGCATGCTGAAGGTGTTTCCTTAAATTCTCCACATACTCATGAGTTGTGGAGGCATTTATCAATGTCTGCTCTTGGGTCCTGTAGAGCAAATGCTGGGGAAGCACCATCTTGCGTCGAGTCATCAGCTCAAACTGTGACATTTTAGTTGCAGATGAAGGGGTAGATCTGATGGCCATTAGGACCAGAGGTAATCGGATATCCCAACTTGGCCCAGAATCTGCCACAAACTTTTTTAATATGCTCACAATGGTTCGGTTGTATCTCTCTATTGCTCCAGAAGAAGCTGGCTGGTAAGCAATATGTAACTTCCTTTTGACCCCCAGTATCTCCCACATCTTTGTCATTACTTCACTGGTGAAGTGGCTACCTCTGTCTGACTCAATCCTTTGAGGTAGGCCAAAACGGGAAAAGATGTGGTTAACCATCAGGGCAGCTGCTGTTTCTGCCTTGCAGTTTGGGGCCGGGAGACATTCCACCCACTTGGTAAACAAGCATGTAACGGTCAACATGTACTTGTTTCCTCTAGACAAGCGAGTTACAGGGCCTACGAAGTCGATTTGCAAATCTGACCATGGCAGTGTCATCCCCCTCTTTTGGAGAGGCGCCCGGTGTGTGAGGGATGTTGACTGAAATTGTGCACACACCAGACACCCCTTCCGTATTGGTCGAGGTCCTGCCACATGTGTGGCCAGTAAGCAACCTCTCTTAAAATCTCAAGTGTTGTATGAAACCCCCTATGACCGGCGGTGGCCGCATCATGGGCATGACTTAACATCAGGCCTCGGAATGAGGTAGGAACCACCCACTGATCATGGCCATCTTGGGATTTCCTTACCAACAAACCGTCTTGGATTCGGAACCTTTTTGGACATTTCATCAACACTCTTAGGTCCTCTTTCCCAATGTAATTGGTATCCGTCAGGGGAAAGTTCTCAGGGTCCTCAATGTGTTGGGAAAAGTTACCAATTATTGGGTCCCCCTTCTGAGCTGTAATCAAATCAGCATCAGGGGTCTCCTTACCCCATTGTGCAGTTGAAAGATCATTGTGAGCATTTGTCTGGAACCTAGTGATAGCAGTGACCTGGATTTCGCCCAACAGGGACTCTATTTATATTAGATCACCTTGGATGGCCCCGGTTTTGGCCAGCTGATCAGCTAAGTCATTTCCAGTTTTTTCTGGTCCCTCTAATTTGGAATGACCCTTGATCTTTTTCCAGTAGATGGTCATCCCATTCGAGATGACCAGATCATCAATGTTTTGGATTAACTTCCCATGTTTCAACGGTTTGTTATTAGCACATAACATGCATCTGGTTTTCCAATTAACCAGGTGCTCCACGAACCCGTTCCGTACATAATCCGAATCTGTGATTATGACCAGTTTGTGGAGTTGATGTTGGACAGCAGTGAGGATGGCTTGATGCACAGCCATCAATTCTGCCACCTGACTACTTCGGGGACCAATTTTGTATCCATCGGAGGGTTCTGGGGACTCATTCACCCATGCATTCCCTACGCCGGCCACGAGTTATATTTCCCCGTTGTTGTCATCATGGTAAGAGCATCCATCCACATAGACAGTGGGCATTCCCTCACACTTGTCTTCTTCAAAGACTTTGTGTAGGGAATTAAGGTATGCCTCCATGTTGTCCTTGATTTTTAGACTTTCGTCCTTGAGACAGTTTTCTCTGGCACAATCATGCAAGTCAGCCAGACCTTGCGCGAGGGGACTCTTCTTGTTTTGGCCATATCTGACCTCCACAGGAAAGCCTTGCATTGACAGAATCCAGGAAGTAATTCGGGAATTACTCACATTTCCGGCCCGGATTCTGTCACTTTGGAGATATTGCAGAGGCTGGTGTGGAGTCTCCACTATGATGTGTTCCCCCTGGATAAACGGGCGCCAATTCTTCAATGCCCACACCATTGCCAGGAGTGCCTTCTCACAATCGTTGAATTTTTCCTCCACAGAGGATAAAGTTTTGCTCACATAGGAGATTACTTTATTGACCTTGTCATGATTTTGGTATAATACTGCCGTCAAGCACGTATTAGAGAACCCTTTCTCCAGGAAGAACTCCTTTTTTCTGACAGGGTAAGCTAGGCAAGGCGCTTGTGAGAGGCTCCTCTTGAGTTGTCTTACTGCCTCGGATTGTTCTGGACCCCATTCCCACTTGACCCCCCCCCTTCAGGAGATGAATCAGGGGTCTAGTGATCTCTGCGTAGCCTTCAATGAACTTTCTGCTGTAATTAGTCAGTCCAAGGAGGCTCTTTAGTTCCCGCAGAGTTGTGGGATCCTTCAGTTTCTGAAGTGCTTCCACTTTCTTTTCTTGGGGACAGAGACCCTGAGGAGTAATCTCATGCCCCAAGAAATTAACACGGGTTCTACACCATTGTCCTTTCTGAAAGGAAAGTTTTGCGCTGGCGGCCCTCAACTGCGTCAGAACATAACAGATCTCTGCTATGTGTTCCTCCACAGATTAACTTCTGATAAAGACATCATCTACATAAGCCAGGTTACCCCTCGCACCCAGGTCGGGCATGGCCTTATGTAGGAAAATGTTGAATTCATTGCCGGAGTTGAGGTATCCGAAGGGTGTCCGGGTCCATGTGTACTGCTGGCCCCCAAAGGTAAAAGCCAGTTTGTATTGGTCCTCCCTACTGACAGGCACGGTCCAGTATCCATTGGTCAGGTCTATTGCAGTGAATACCTGTGACCCCCGGATCTGGGCCAGCCCTTGGTCAATGTAGGGCAGAGGCCATCGGGAAGTATGGACCTGTTTGTTGAGCTCCCTAAGGTCGGCGCAGAGTCTCCACTGGCCGTTTGGCTTCAATATTCCCAGCACCGGATTATTGAAAGTGCTGTGGACTGGACCGATTATTCCCCGGGACTCAAGGTTCTTAATTATTTCAGTAAGGGACTCCATGGATGCGAGAGGCAAGCGATATTGCTTCACAAACACTGGAGTCATGCCAGGGTCCGTGGGAATTGTTGTTGTTTGGATGTTGGTGCGACCGCAGTCATATGAGTCTACCGCAAAGAGATCTTGGAAATCCAAGAAAACTTGTTTCAACTTTTGCTTCTGCTGGGGCTAATTTTCTGGTTTTGGACATGGCGAGAGAAGAGATTTGGGAAGAATTCTGTGGAGAGCCTGGGGAATCTGAAAGAAAAAGTTGGCAACTGGAAATGGTTTCGGGTTCTGGGTTGCCCCCCCTTTTTAGAGGCAGTCATCAGGATGGGTCTGACCCATGGGATTTTGGTATTGTTGGTTCTCGGATAGAATGATGGGCGGCAACAGCTCAATCCCCACATCTACCCAGACTATTGATTCGGGGCCGCCCCTGCCTTTTTGGAGGCAGTCACCAGGATGGGTTTGAACCAGGGAAGTTTGGTTTTGTTGGTTCTGGGATAGAATAATGGGCGGTGGCAGCTCAATCCCCACATCCATCCAGTCTGGATTGGAATCTCTTGGGACCCATTTCTCCTTGGGAGGAGTTCCCCCATTTCTGAAGGAGAAGATCCTTTTCCCAGCATCCTCTGAGGATCCCTCTCCCTCAAATTGGAATACCTGTACCTCCTCCACAAAGTGGTTCTGTTTGGGTCCTTTGTTTCTCCTACCTCCACTCTCCGCTCCTTGGGTGGCAGACTTTCAGGGGTTGGAGATTTTGTTTCCGGTTCCTGGTTTTCCAGGGGCTGTTTACAAGTTGGGAAGGAAGCTTCCTCCAAGGCTTTACACCCCCCTTCCCCTTGTGCCTCCTCCCTGGGAACCGGTGGGTTATCTGGGTCCTGCCCCCGTCATTGTTCTGGAGCACCAGGCCCAGAGTTTGGGGCATTCTGCGGTGGCATGCTCATCTGAGGGTTCTGTTGAGCCCTCAGTATGTGACCCAGATCCCGTGCCATATTTCGGACCTGGCGCTCAAGTTGTGAAACCCGCTCAGGCTGATACGGGGCTCTATTTTCTCCCCTGGGCTGATCCCGGGAAGGGTAGCTATCCCTTCTCTGGTAATACCCCTTGTTGGGAATATTTGGGTACCCCTCCACCCTTGGCCTCCCCTCTCCCGGATTAGGTTGTCTGGGCTCAGGGAATTGGGGAAAGAAGGATGGATGGTTTTGGGGTTGGAAATTGGGTGGATACATGGGAAAAATGTTCTGCCCAGGATTTGGTGAATTTCTGCCCTCCTGGGGGAAGATAGGAGGGAAGTTCCCCGGGTTAGGCGCTTGGCTGGATCCCCCCCTTGGGCTGGAGGAGTCCACACATAACCCAGGATGTGTCGATTTCCCTTGTAGCGGGGACTTACATAGTCAGGGGAGCGGGGGACCCGATTTGTGGTACTACCTCCTCGACTCCCTGTCTGTGACTGGCCCGAGGGCCTTCTGGGCTGTGAATTATTTGGTGCAGGCAGGTTTTTAGGCCCCCCCATCTCCAAATCTAAAAGGGGGGCAACCTTTACCTCTGCCACCTTGGCAGCAGCAGGGGTGCTGTTGGTTTTGGGGTTTTTCTGCGCATTACTTTTATTTTCTATGGGCTTCTGCACCTCATAGATCCGGGTGGCTTGCTCAATGACCCAGTCTAAAGCTCTTTTCTCGTGAAAATCTCTCACGAGCTGGGTCATTATGTACTTGGGAAGAGCATGGAAAAACGTGTTGATGAATTCTCTGCTGTCCGTGCGCACCCTTCTGGTGGTCTGCACAAAGGCACGCTTCAATTCTTGCACAAATTCTTGTGGGGCTTGATACTCCCTACATTGCAAATTGTAGGCTGCCTTGCGAGCCTCTTGGGGATTTCTATGTACAGAAAAATGTTTCAAGATGGCCTCCCTATATGTGGACCATCTTGGATGGTTTTGGTCCTCCAGCCCCACAAAGAAACTGGAGTATTCAGGGGAGAATGTCCATTTGACGTACTGGATGCAGCTACTACTGTCCTTCAAATGGAAAGTCTCCATCATTTGCTCATAGAGCTCCAAGTGTTCCCAAACAGAATACTTGGCGTTCTTATGATACGGCGTGATGACACTCCTGATTGCCTTAATCTGTTTTAAGGGGTCCTTAAGCAAGGCCTTTTTCACCTTATTGGCCTTTTTGGTTCGGGTAACCCTGGTCCATTCATCCTCTGATTCAGAAGCACTGCTCCCAGAGGTGCCCGTCTGATCTTCCAGGTTTTCCCGGATTCTCCGAGCCTGGGAATAGCTGGCAGAATGTGGGGACCTGGTCTCCTGTGTCCTGTGACGCTCAGAGGAGTCTTCAGATCACTCCTTGCTACCAGGATTTGATGGGTACCCCCCCACTGACCTAACTGGGCAGAGGTTTTCAGGATGCCCTTAGTGGGCCTACTCTCCTGGGGTTCCCCACTAAATTGCACTGTACTTAGTTGCCCATACACGGATGCCCGCCCATCCATTCCTGGGTGGTACTGGCCTATGAGCCCCATCCTTTTGGCTGGGTAGTAATCTGCTATCCCTGTGGCCCTGTGCTCATGTGCGCCAAGGAACATGGGGGTGGCAGAGTCCAGGGACTGGGAGAGATGAAGGCCTCTGGTACTAGGGCTCCTGAGGTTATGCTCAGGCGTTTCCCTTTCCCAGCGAACCTCATCTCTATCAGCCCCTGCTCCCTGTTGCAATGCAAGAGCCTGCTCTTTCAGTTCCTCAGTTAAGGCCTTACTAGACTCTATCAGTCTCTCCTGCATGGCTACTTGTTGCTGGAGCCTATCATTGTGCTGGCAGAGAGCCTCGTTCTCTCTCTGTGCCTTCTGATTGGACCTGGAGTACTGGGCCAGTCTTTGCTGCAGGAGGGTTACCTCCTGAGTCCCATCCCTACTGGCCTGCTCCTTTCTTGCCAGAGCCTCTTCCACCCTCCTGATGTGCTCTAACAAGTTCTGATGCTCTTTTTGGAGGTCACCCAGCCCCTGGAGGGCCAAGTGATTTTCTTCAGTTTTCTTTTTAAATGCTAGACTTCCTGGCCTAAGGTGTCCCTTTCCTGCCTAAGAGTCTGCATCTGTGCCGCCAGGTTGTCCCTTTGCCTTTGAAAGGCACCAGCTTTCTGGCGCTCCTGATCAAACTCTGCCTGGGTATCCAGGTCTTTCAGGATCAGTTTATTGCTCTCTGCCTTTTCCCTATCTAGGTGGCTTTGCAGGGTAACTACCTGCTCAGCACTGAAATCTAATTGTTGCTCCAGCTTTTTCCGGCTCTGCAGTAGGGAGTCCAAACATTCTTGGTACTCCTTCTGCAAGGCCAGAAATCTGGTATCCTGGTCAAACTTTTCCTGTTGCAGGATACACATGTCCTCTTCGATTTTAATGAGATACTGTCTGCTCTCATTTTCTGACTCCTGGCTTCTGTGCATCCTCTGCTCAGAAGAGACCAGGTCAGATTGGGCCTTCTCTAACGTGATCTGTTGCCTATTTGCCAGATCTTGGCCTTCAGCACATTTGTCCTGCATGGCTCCCACATATAGATACAAATATGCCGCTATCCTAACCATCTTGTCGTGTTCATCTTTAGCTTTAGGAGCCATGTATAGTTCACTCAGGGCCACATGTAAGGGACCCTGTTCTCTCCAGATATCTAACCCAGTTAGTGACCTGTTGTGTGATTGCCTGCAACCACGCATCCTGGCCCTGCTCAGTCCATTCACCTCTCAAAATAGCTTATGTAAGAAGTGCTCTCTGGCTATTTTGATGTCTACCAGTGTCGTCATTGTGGAATTTGAGTTCCTTCCTGACTTACAGAAGTTTGTATTTTATTTTGCAAAACAGACCGTTTCCTTAGAGCGTTCCTTTGAGGGGTGCTTTCACAGTGTAAAACAGTGTGGTGATCTAACCGGATATGTGTATCCGGTCAGTTGGCACACTGTATTAAGCTGCACAAGTGATAGTTCTAATCCAGAATCCCCAGCTACGAGCCCCCACTTTGTAAGCGACTTCAATTCAACACTACAACCAAGTCAATGCCTAGTCTGGGATGCTGAGGGAAACCCTTATTGATATATTTTTATGTCCAGTTTGTTTACTCTGGATGACAACCCTTATATAACACCCCTCTCTTAGAATGCCCCTGACCCCACTGAGCCAAGAAGTGGGTTTGTTTTGCAAATTAAAAGGTTATTTGAAAATTCAACAATATATATCTATCACACTTTTATAGTAAATTAATATTTGATAACACACTTGTGAAGATGATAGTGATCAACAATGGATAATGTTACAGTGGTACACTCCTTTTGATGGCTTAGAAGTGATATAGAGAGGATAAAGTAGCTGAGGATGCTTTTATGGCTTCAAGGACAATGCAATGATGAATGAAAATGCAGTACAGAAAATAAACTTTATATGACTTCAACAAAAGACAATGTAATCACTTTTCTTTGACAATTCACCCCCCCCCTCTTTGCAAGGTAAAGAGATGGGAGGAAAGCACACAGTTCTCAGGAATGCAATCAAATATAATTCAGTTCCCCCATAGCAAGCTTAGAGGAAAACAGGTAGAAGTTTTAAACACAGGCCCAAATACTTTTAAATGTGGTGGTAATGAAGTGAGAAATGTGCTAAAATTGCTTTTAATTCCCTATAGGAGGTTCAGGGTAGGTGATAGATACTTGGAATGAGTTCAGGTCCGCGCTACAATGATTAATGAGGGATTATTAGGTTGGAAACGGATTTCAGCAAAGGAAAGCTAGGCCAAATATTTTTACACTTGGCTGAAATTAAGCAAAATGTCAAATGGCGGCAAATTTAGTCGCGTGCGTCGAGCGCAATTACGGAGGGAGTATGAGGAGTAGCAAGTCGGTTTAGAGCTTGTTGGAAAGCTTAGAATCTTGCTTCTATCACAAACGGTTCCGGAGATACGGCCGATTTAGTAAAGGTAGTTTTCGGATTAGAAATTTGAAAGCTCAGAATGACAGATGACAGTTTTCAGGTTTAAAGATGACAGAATGACACAATTCTAGGAGGCAGTTCTAAATAGGTTAAAATAGTTTGGATTGGATTATTTTAAATTAAGAGATTGGTTTTTGCACAGTTCTGGCGGTACTCACACTATCTTTTGGACAGGAATGCGACTTCGCCACGGATCGGGTCAGGATTGGACTGCGGTTCCCTCGCCACGGACGGTCTCCACCTTGTTCTGCTCACTGGATAATTCTACCTTCTGGGTCAGCTCTGCTAGCGGCACTGCACAGCGGTCTGGATCTCTGGTTCTGACAAAAGTTCTCGGCACTGCACGGCGGCCTGGTCTCTGGTTCTGACAAAAGTTCTTGGCAAAAATTCAAACAGCTTGCCCGGCTGTTGAATAGATGCAAATCATTTGGAGGCCTGCTGAAAAAGGATTCAGCTTGTGGATTCAGGCCTCTCTGCTACAAATTCTGGAGATTGATGGATTTGAAGTCTGGATCTCTGGATGTGAAGTCTGAAGTCAAAATGCTCCGCAGAAAGTGAAAAAGAAAATCCTGGCTGGCTTCTAGTGGCTATTTTTATGTGTTTAGAAAGTGGGGGGGTCGGCTAATTCTGCATGCCCAACCCTCTCAACTTATCATTGACCAGTTCTTCCTCTCTTCCTTGATTGGGGGAACTGGGTTGTGAGTCAGAGTGATGAGGTAGGTTTATGGTCAGAGGATCCTCCCCTTGTCAAATTGCATACAAATCTATTTCTGATTTAAATACATATTCATCTATGTACCATTTTTCTAATATTATACGTCCAGTTAACATATTTTCTGTAGCACTAAACCATCCGATCCCTGTCTTTGTAAGATGCTGTGTCCACTTATGACAGAATTCTGCCCTTTTCATCCAGATCACGACCTCTAAACCTTTCCAGATTTTACACAAATGTGCACCAGGGATATGGGTTTCAGATGATAAAGTGTCAGATTTTTAACATGCATACATTTGGAGTAACAACCTTTTTTTCCGCTACTATCCCCAAGAACATACCACAGGGTCCTAACACCTCTTAAAATGTGCACACAAAAATCACAAGAATGATGATGTTATTTATATAATTTTTACAAGTCCGCACTATGTATTATCCATCTTTTTAAAATTATGCTCTGGCCCCAAAGGGGTGTGGTTTTCCAAAGCACATGGTGGAATTTCTGGTTTATCCACTTCCCCCAAGCTCAGCTTGCTCACAGATGCAGTGCCCCTCCCACTTTCTCCCAAGAGGAAGTCATTTTACGACCCCTCCCAATATAACATTTGCCTGAGCCAGGGACAGTGCTTTGTTTAGTTTCCTGTAGTCCCCAGGTGCCACTCCCCTAATTCAATCAGAGATGAGTCATCTCCTTTTGGCAGGGGCAGCAGGATACAGCCAGGCCTGGGAACACAGCTGCTGAATTCCCTCTCCTGTCGGGGGTACTTGTCAGGCAGAATCCACTTTCATTAAGCCAAGCTTCAGCTAAATGTCACTTTTGTTCCCAGTTTTCCTTCATTCAGATCAAACTCACAATGTTTGCACATGCAGCTAGAATGCTGATTCTAAGTTCAAAACTATGACATTTAACAGTTGCAACCTATGTTACACTCAAAAGTAGGTCACTCATTTATTTTAAACATTTCGATTTTAGTGGCTTTCTGTCCATTTAACTTAAGCTGCTGACATCCACAGCTCAGCCAGTTTTGTTATAAACATTATTTTGGGCTCTTCATCTTTCCAGATTTTGTATGCACACAAAACTTCATTCTGCCAGATGTCTGCTGGTGTTCAGTAAGATTTTTGAATACCCTGCAATGTTTGAAATAGGCATTTTGAGCTTGCATTCAGGGAAACAAAGGTGGTTTTAAAGCGTTTTTTTAGCCAACCGGCACTGCTGTGTTTCCTTTGGCACACATTTCACTCATGGCACTCCTGGCCCATCATGCTTGCACTGGTGGGTGGCAGGTTAGGCAACCATTTTAGTGTGCGCACAAACTGTGCGGTTTTCCCGGATTCTGGCGCAACTGTGGACTTTTCCGCCATCTTGGATTTTCTAAGCCCACAGCACCAAATGTTGCATCTTAATAGTCCAAACATGGGTGACGACACCCAACACTACTTATATTATGTATATGGGTTAGCACTTCATCGGCTGTCTCTTATCTGAGGCACGCCTCAAACTACATCCAAATGTGTATATTACTGATTATAGGGAACAAAATAGCAGCGGATTGGTCTATGCAACATTGTATACCACATTGCCCCATACACCCACTGATTGGTTAGAATTCTCACCCAACCTTGGACTTTTCGCTTGGCTAATAGCACGTAAGTGCAACGAAACCCAGTTGCTTAATCACGTCAGATTACTCACCACTTTCCCAATTAGTCCATAATCTCTCAGTCTGTCCATGAAGCAAAGTTTCCCATCTGTAGTTGACCTTGTAGCCTGATCTCTCTTCTGGGACATTCAAGGAAGTATAAGCACATCACTATCTTCATCCTAGGATTAATGAAAAGCCCTTGTTTTCGACTTGAAGAGACCACAAATTTGTCAATTTTATCCTCGTATTTGCTACTATTTGATTTAATTATACTGAGAGCCATTGCTCTTGTTGGCCTCTGGAGACTTGCTCACTATATCTTGTATAGACTTTATACACTTTTGCTTGTCCAATAATTGGGTCTTGCAGATGTTTTCTTCTTCTTCAATCTAAGAATAATATGTCTCGTACATGGCTTATTCATCTGCTTCCCTTTGTGCTTTGCAGCCATTCCTTAAAAATGTCATCTTTGATCATAAGCTAACATAGATTTCTCTTTGTTGTACACACAACGCTATTCTTCCAGCATCTCCTGACTCTGCAACCCTGATCTGTTTCTGAGGTTGTTCAATTGAATCTTAACATGAGCCGTTGTCCTCTGGCCGCCCTAGCCACGTTATATATTCCTCTATAGCAAGCTTCTATGTATCTCATCTACGTTGCTTTGCTGCATAGTTACACTTATTGGTCAGCAAGGTACTTTGTCTTCTTTATTCTTTCGTACATGTTTCTCTGATCTCTTCAGTATTTTCATATCCTTTCAGTATGTCCTCGTAAAGCTTTTTTATGACATCACTCTACCCTGATCAGGTTTCACTCAGCATCATCTGGCATCCCAAAAAGCATTGTGCGAGTATGAAAAAGCCTGTCCCTTTCCATTTTCCTCTTCCTTCTTCCATGAAAATGTACAATAATTGCTGTCAGAACAGCTGGACTCATCCTGGGAGAGCAACTTTAAAAAGGTGTGCTTTGCATCCTTATATACGTCTCCTTTGTGCTTTGTATGTTGCGCCATGTATCATGTGGCAGTGAGATCACAAGGTTTACGTATGCCTCTTTGCTCCGGGAAGTTGCGTTAGTAAGCAATGAATTGGGTTATGTTGCGTTTGAAAGTGGTGTTATTTTTTTACATGGCGTGTCCCTCAACATGCCCACGTTATTCCTCGTTCTTCCTCATTTTGTGCCAGGCAATGGGGAATATGCATGTTCTGCTCCCTATTTGTTTCTTTGCACTGGCCCTTTCCACGATTTGTACAGTGTTTCGCACAATGCGGAAAACATCACACAAAGTAGGGAAGGACCCACGCAAAGTCCAATCCATGAATCGGCAATGTGATTTTTGCATGCCGCAAGGTGCACTTTTTCTGCTCGAAGTTCCTTTGCCGTGTGCAAAACATTCTATGAATTAGGGACTACTATCGTCCCAGGAGGTAGTATTTTATAGCTTGATAGATTTTTTTCAGATATTTCACGTATTTGGAAACATCAATGGACCTTATTTCTAATGCGCGTCAGAACTATCTCGAACATCAGTTGAGTTGCGTATTTTAGAGGACCAGCTCACACTTTCCATCCTTGTTACTTGTAACTTCTTTCACTATCAGCTATTGTGAGGCCAGGAATAGGGGGTGCAATTGAGGAAGTCCTGTAATGGTATTCATAGTGCACAGCTTGAGGGATGGGGTGCAACCCAGGCTTATAAGCTTTCCGATAGACTAATGGCCCTCTTCAAAGTGCTGTATGAATCGGGGGCAACACACGTCCATTTTACAACCTCCTGTAAGAGCTGGTGATGGGAATTTTCTTAGAATGATTGTTGTGCATAAACACATTGGCCCTGATTCACAGAACGTTTTCCTATGGGATTGCGCCATTATAAAACACTTCCATGAATCAGGCCCATTGATCGGGACCACAGGCAAGTGATTTCTGCTCTCGCAATTTAAAGACATGGATCAGTGTTGTAGATTCCCCGTGGAATCTGATTAATTACAGAAATTGCAGCAGGGGTTGGGAAAGACCTTCTCACAAGAGTCACTCTTAAAATTGTGTAGAGCTATAAAAATATATTTAGGTTTTTACAAATGCATTCAGCAATGTTTTGCTAAAAGCCCAAAATGCACTGTGAAATTCAACTTCGTAGCTTTTGAAAGAGCAGCCAAGCACACAGTCTTGCGGTGAAGAATTCCCCTGCCCTGGCAATGCCAAGAACCACTGCGCCCTCCCCCCACATGACATTCTAACAAAAAGATGCTACAGATCGCTCAGCGCGTGCCACAGACAAGACCCAAGATGTCCAATTTCAACTCCAGTCACAGTGATGCCAAACGCTAGGGGACAATCCCCCCAGTGAATTAGCACCACGATTAATGAACCCGTTCATTGTTATTGTAGGTGACGACAGGTGCAAATGGGCGTCCCCTTGCTCTGTCATATAAAGCATTGACCCGGCCATCAAAAGATCACCCCAAAACATGTCCATGTGAGTGACAGACAACTGCAAGAAGTAGGGACTCGTGTGATAAATGATTTTGCCATGTTGAGGTTGGAAGGAAATCAAGATATTCAGAAGAAAAAAAAAGGATAATCTTAAATTATATTTGGGATAAAAAAAGGAAACTGCATGTAACGATTTAACTGGAAGGGGAAGCAAAGTGGCATGTGGGGCGAAAGGCGACCCAACAATCCTCGCCAAAGAGGAGACGACAGCACAACTGCACTTAGATACAACAGGCACAAAATATGCCCACCCTGACTCGACAGGATACAGAGTTCCACGGCATAACCGAGTTGGAATTGTGAAGGATGGTGTTCTGAGTGCAGAATGGGTGCTGAATGGAAACACTGATGTGCCATCTGAGCGTGGGGTAGCCGCGTCCAGTGTCATGTGCATGTGCAGACAAAAAGGGGCGAGAAAGAAGGGATGGGGTGATGGAGCGGGGCACTGCACAGTCAAAACCGAGGGGAGAGAAAAGAAGGATGGAGCACAAATGCCTACCCAGACACAAAACGCGGGCAACAGAGTAGCAGATGGCAGCATGGCAGTATCTGGAGAGGGCGCATACCGTAGCATCCCTCTGAATGCAAATGAGAGGAGGAGGAGGAGGAGGAGGAGGAGGAGGAGCAGGGAAGGGGGGAGCGAGGGGATACAGGCAGACAGACAGCCGAGATAGAAATGCACCCAGAGCCCTGCGCGGCCTGCGATTTAATAAAGGAGATCCTCCTGAAAGCTGTTAAACCAATTTAGAAATAACATCCTCTGAAAATGTGTTACTTTGTATGTGAATAATTACAGAATGATGAAGCATGTGTGTGTGTGTGCGTGTGATGCGTAACTTGAGATATTGATGTATGTTTAAATACATACATAAAATGTACATGAAACTAAATATATATATATATATATACATATATATATATATATATATATATGTCAATAAATGTTCAGGCATATAAATACATGTACACATATATACAGACACATACAATGCATGTGTAAAGAACATGCACACACAAGTAGAAACTGGCTGCAAGTCGCTGTTATTGTGTTAAACATATTGTAAACTCGCTCATCTTTGAATGCACGCTGCCCCCAATTAAAGGTGTGGTGAATCAAACGAAAAATGTTGATATCATCAAAATTCCTTGAGAATGCTAGAAGCTCGTGTGAAGAAAGTGTTACAGAAAGCGATGGGACGCGCCTCGAAGTGGCGATGAGTGCTCGCCGCGTGATATTACGCCGCCTTGCCCAGACACGCTAAAATACATGAAATAATTCCAAACGGGCTCATACAAACATTGCTGGAAATGGTAAGGTGCGCCCACGCCGGCCCTAGCACTGCATCCTTGTTTTCCTCCCCTCCTTGTGTCCTCACACACTTGCCCTTTCGCCTGTTTTCTTTGATCTTGGCATTTAATCTTGGGTGCTCAGCGGCACCTGCAGGGCTGTGATCAATAGATGATAACGGGGCAGGCTTGAAGCCACGGGGCTGGGCGCCTGGCCCTCATCGCACTACTGCAAGTAGGCATCCTGTACTTCTGCCCTGGCATCCCTGCCCCCACACAGCACCGCAGAAGCGCTCCCAGGGTACCTGCGGCCCCTCCACGGAAAAGGTTGGTGCGGTTGTTTTTTTTTTTCTCTCTCCTCCTTTCTCTATCAGTCTAACCTTCTGTGTTGGTACATTAATGCTGGTACCCACTGGCAGGGATGCCAGATGATGAGCGCAGAACGGAGGTCCCAGGAGGAAGGAGCACGTGACGCTCTCTGCCCTGCGACGTCACGAGCAGATGGCATGGGTACCAGCACTGGCAGTTGGCATCAATGTCACTTTTTGGAGATCAATGCGATAGCGCAGATACGCACGCATCCAGACTCCGGGAGACGACGCTACACGCAGAGGCGCAGACCTGCACGAGGACGGAAACATGGACATAGCGTTTTGAATGAAATTAAAACCTTAAGGTACATTTCTTTAACTTTAATAGCGCGTGTGCCCGGCATTGCCTCTGTGAGGCTTGAGCATGTGTATGCGTGTGTGTGTGCGTGGCACGGGTGTGGGGCTGCATACAACTTTTCACAGAGTGCCCTTCTTCCGGATGCGACGGCACCCTCTCTCTGCTGTGATGCAATGATGCTTGTGTGTGGACATGGATGAAGGACATCAGGCAGGCTTTTTTATGTGATCAGTCACAATGCTCCCTGATCTGCTGCCTTTTCTTCAGGGTTCATGTATCGCGCGAAAGGGAAAGAATAGAAAGAGAGCGAGAAAACGAAAGAAAGAGAGAAAGAAAGAGAGAAAGAAAGAGAGAAAGAAAGAGAGAAAGAAAGAGAGAAAGAAAGAAAGAAAGAAAGAAAGAAAGAAAGAAAGAAAGAAAGAAAGAAAGAAAGAAAGAAAGAAAGAAGACATTATTTTCCTTTTCAGTTTGGGATTTTAGGTGCAGTGCATTATTTTCCTTTCCGAATTTTTCGGCCAAAAATGTAGGTGTAAGCAGACATTTGACATTTATGTCAAACATTCTGAAATGCGAGTTTACATACACATGAGCGCAAATGCAATGGACTAGCATTTTTGTCGAGCGAGCATTGCTATGTCATTATTGGCATGGGAGATATCTGCGCTCTGCTTCCAGTTTGGGTCTCGGGACACGAGTGTGGCGTGCACAGAAGAGCCCTGGCACACATGCTGTGCGTGGGATACGGACGGACTCCGGGCACTGCTCACTTTACTGTGCGTGCATGCACGGCCGCCTGGAGCCCGCAGACAGCTGAACACATGACTTTAGCAACACATTAAACCACGGGCCCGTGGCCACGCCGCACAATAGCCCACGTCCCGCCACTTAGCAGATCACGGGAATCCGCCAGCTCTCTTTTGGGGACCGCTCACTGTAATCCCCGCTGGATTTGGAACCATGCAATTCCGCATTTGGCGAAGAGGTTCCCCATTTGCTGGCGGCGCGCTCCGCTCTGCACGTGATCGAGCGCACCGTTTAAAGCGCAGCGTGTGCGCGTGGCTCCGAGCTCAGTCTCGGGCCCACTTGGTCAAGTAATATATTGAAATGTACCATCCATAATTAACGAATTTTATCAAACAAGTAAAGTAAAGGTTACACTTTGCAGACACTTCATAGAACGCACACCGTGGCACAGTTGGGAAACATCTACACACAAGTGTTTAAGCGCTATCTGCGTGTGTCTTCAAAGAGCTATACATAGATGCATGAACGGGTGTAATAACATGTATGTGAATGCATCATACGCCTGTATATAACTGTGCATTTATAGTATTTCTGTGAGCGTGGGTGTGTGTTTTCAAGTGATTGCTCATCTTCACGAGGGCTCGCGCTTGGCGTGCTGTGGTATAGTGCAACAGCTACTCTGGACCAGGGCAAGGTTTACTGTGAACAAAGTTCAGCGAGGAGTTAAGAGGGGACCCCCTCTGCAGGTCCTTTCAAAAACAAGACGGGTTTACCAGGTGGACATGCATGCATTACTAGCTAAATGCATACATACCTTCATGTGACATCGCATATCACGTAGATTGTTTTGTTTCTTTGTTTGATTACTTGTATAACGCGCCAGACCCAAGGCTATTATTAGGTATTAGGTATTTGATGCATATACATACAATGCATGATGTATGTACACATATGCATATGTAATATATCATATAGTATAAATATAAATATAAATATATATATATATATATATACACATATATAAATATCAATACTCCTCTCCTCTATATATGTCTGTATATATATATATATATATATATATATATATATACACACACACACATATATATATATAGCGAGAGAGAAGGAGGTGTGAAGGGGGCGATGCGGCGATATATCCATGGGTTCAGAGTTATACATGCATTCATGTATAGAGGAATGGGGTGAACCTGTCCTAGTGAGTCTTTAGATAAGTTTAATAATGAGTGGATGGATGTCTCGATAGATGGATGAGTAGGTCGTTCGTTAGGTAGGCTGATAACTGACAGATAGTCATAAGCAGACAGATTGAGGAACAGATGGATGAATGGATAGATAGATGCATCGAGGGATAGAGATCTAGATAAGTAGGACGTTGGGTTGATGCAAAGATAACTAATCGGAAGGAAAGGAAGTGTTATTGTATACGTTCTAAGTGGACTGTCCATGCATATTTGCTGTCCATCGGTTGTGTTGATCTAATCCCTTTCAAACGTTCTTCTGCCCTTTTTTCAGGCGATTTCAGATCATCCCACCATGTTAACTCTTCCCTTTGATGAGTCCGCCCCAATGCCAGAATCCCAACTCTGCCGAAAGTTCCCCCGCGAGAGCGAGGAGCAGAAGCAGTTAAAAAAACCTGAAACCTGTTCCAAACAGGTTGCGCTCCGTGGGAAAAACCTGCGGCGGTCCCCGGAAGAAGACACCGAGCAGGAGGAGGAAGAAGAAGACAAGGAGGAGGAAGACGAGAATGGATTGCCCCGAAGGAGGGGTCCCCGGAAAAAGAAGATGACGAAAGTGCGAGTGGAGAGGATTAAAATTCGGAGGCATGAAGCCAATGCCAGGGAAAGGGGTAGGATGCATGGCCTGAATGATGCCCTGGACAATCTGAGGAAGGTTGTGCCCTGTTATTCGAAAACTCAAAAACTTTCCAAGATAGAGACTTTACGACTGGCCAAAAACTATATCTGGGCTCTTTCTGAGATCCTTCGAATTGGCAAGCGGCCTGATCTGCTCACCTTTGTCCAAAACCTGTGCAAAGGCCTCTCCCAGCCGACAACCAACCTGGTGGCCGGTTGCCTACAGCTGAACGCCCGGAGTTTCCTGATGGGCCAGAGTGGAGACTCTGCCCACCACGCAAGGTCACCCTACTCCACCATATACCCTCCCTACCACAGCCCCGACCTTAGCACTCCCCCAGGCCATGGGACGCTTGACAACTCCAAAGCCATGAAGCCCTACAATTACTGCAGTGCTTACGAGTCCTTCTATGAGAGCACGTCCCCAGAATGTTCCAGCCCGCAGTTTGAAGGCCCGCTCAGCCCCCCTTCAATGAACTATAATGGGATATTTTCCATGAAGCAAGAAGAGGCCATGGACTACGGCAAAAATTACAATTATGGCATGCATTACTGTGCAATGCCTGGCAGGGGTCCCATTGGACAGAGTTCTATGTTCAGGTTGCCTACAGAGGGCCACTTCCCTTATGACTTCCATCTGCGCGGGCAGCCTCTCTCCATGCAAGACGAATTAAATGCAGTTTTTCATAATTAATGAGGAAAATGAAAATAAAACTGTGGTCATTTGCCTTCCTCCCGTCTAATTAAGACAAAGCAGATGCTAGTTGACGGAGTAATTGACACGGCTCAATTTGAGGTGTTTATGTTTTCTGCGGGCTCTGACGTGCATTACAACTCTTGTAGCGTAGTACTTTCCCCGCTGTAATGTAAAACAAAATCCCCTTTTCACGAGTATTTGTCCTTCCTCCCCGTATTGTCTGTAAACACTGTGGTTCTGTTGATACAATGAAGGTCTCTTTGGTTCGTTTGATTTGCGGAACAGTTTCTGTCAGAACAGTGCGGCCGAATAAAGGCGCGCACCCAGCACCAAGTCAATGGCAACTCTGATTGTGATACGATTAGGCAACAATACATGCGAGAGATTTGCGCAGAATTGTGTATTTTCACAAAGGTGTAGGCTGAAATAAGCAAACAGAAAGCTATTCTATTTAAACTAGTCTTCTTTCGGCTATGCCCTATTTTTTTTTGTGGCATCTGCAACTCGACATCTTGAAAAGGGTGATCTTATAAAATGCATTATCTAGAATGCAGCAATATATATATACATACATATATATAAATATAAATATATTTAAAAATACTATGCAATTTTTTAAAAGTAAAATGATTGATTACAGATGGCCTAACACGTTGATATTAATGTTCTGAACATTTTGATTTAGGAGTACAAATATTTTACTAAATTAAGTCACTAAGCTGGGTTGACATCCCTAAAGCTAAAAGACTATTTTGTGCTTTACTTTTTGTATGACTCTTATATGTACAGGTTTGTTATGGCAATGTTAACCTGTGTTTTCCAATATATATTTTTAAAGCGATTCAACAGTATACATGCCCCCACTTGTAAAACAATTCTGTTTTTGACAGTGACATCCTTTTTTTCTTTATTTCTTAGCGCGTGCTTGTGTTTTTACCTCACCTTGGTTGCTTTTTCGCTTTCCGCTTGAAGAGTAGGCCGCACAGGAGGGCTGATTTTCTTCAAATGTGGAAAACCATTTAGACTGCTTTTTGCTGCACACATGCTGTGCCAAATGAACAGGCGTATATATGTATTGTATATGTGTACTATATATTGTAAACACAAGTTGTTTTTTTCAATATTTATAAAATGTTGGCAACAAAAACAGAGATACGAACAACACAAATAAAAAGAATAAAAATGTGTGCTGCCTTTTAAGTGTATTTGAAATGTGTTGTTGTGTGGTACAATAATTCAATGAGTACCGCTGTATGCCTGGCATTACACTGTGTCACCATGCACAGGTTACGTCAGCATTGTTTTGGCATCACAGTATAATCCATATCGACTAGCCAACGAATGATGTAGGTTTTAGAATTTGAAGTGGATAGCCAAAGGATCCTTTCACATTTAACAGATAGGCACACTTCTCAGAAATGCAAAATACTGCACCTTTTTGTACCTGAAAATGCACTAATTTTTTCGCACACACTATATTGGCCTTCAAATCTAAAGATCCGGTAGACGTCCTTGTTTTTCACACAGGTCACACTCTGGATAGATTTATTAGCCAGTAAAACACAACTGAACACATCCACTGTGTGCCAGTACCTTGAATGAAACAAAATAAAAAAGATTTCATAAAATATTTAATTTGAAGAAAAACAATAAATGCCCTTTTTAGTTGGTTTGACAAAAATTAAAGTAAAAAATCGACAACTTCTAGTGTATGGCTTCTCCAACAAGCAAAGGGATATGAAGTGATCGTGGGAATGCTTCCTAAAGTTGTTAACCTCACCTTGGGACTGTATCTGGGAGGAAGTCTGATTCTGCACCAAAAGTAAAGTTGATCTGTTTTTTCTCCATGGACATATCAAGACATCTTTCGACTACACTTACCTTGGTCTCCCTGATGGTAACCATGAAACCAATTAGTTGGCATGTGTGGTTAATTGTTAAGGCAGTTCGCATTTGGCGGATAAAACAGAGGATTCACCAATATGTCATATCTGCATCTGCTTGTACGATCTTAATAATAATAATAAATAATGTAATCCTTATATAGTGCTACTCACCCACAGGTCTCAGAGCGCTGAAATAACAGAAGACATTATTATCCCACAGAGTGGAAGTCAAGACTCAAGTACACTCAAGAGTGGTACTTGCAAGACCATATGATGTTCCACATGTGTTGTGTACTGTGTACCTCTTGCTCTCAGCGGGCATGCGGTGCCACTGGCACTATGCTTTGGACTACCTTATTCCTTTTCCTGAGGGTACCCACCTTTCATTCATTTCCCGATCTACTCACCACAAGCATGTGGTTTGGTTATAGGAAACCATTACACATGCTGACACTGAGACCTGCTCTCTATTTGAAAAGAGGTTGGCTGTTGCGGTGGACTCTCCTTTTCCTCAATAGAGCAACACATTTGTGAATTTGCTTTCCTTTAACTCACCCTTAGGGGTCTGCTCGTTTTCTGAGTCTGAATGAGGGCAGCATTTTGTATGAAACCTCTGGATTCTGTAGCAATATACGTCCGCTTATGCATGTAGGAGTTCTGTAAAGTGCGTTGTGACGTTGCGCAGTTGCTTTTGTGTCTTCTGCGTGCCAATATTTAATGGAAGAAGCCCTATGTGGCAGGTATCTGCTTGCTGTCTATGGCACCATTAAGTATTCCTTTTGGGAAAGTGGCCAATGTTATCTGTGACCTTTTGGCACAAGTGCCTTTTGAGGGAGTCATTCTGTGAGCTTCTAGGACTGCAGTTGGGTGAAGTGACGTTAGATAATTGTTTGGAACTCTACTCATATTGTATGGTGGTTAATATAATCTATAACGTGAATTCTTCCCCCAAATAGCAAATACTGTTCCTTTTGTATGTAGCAGAAGGCTGTACTGACGATGTATCCTGGTTAATCAAAAGCCTATTATTTCAAGTACTTGTTAGTTTCTCCTGCAATTCACTAAAGGCCCGAAGAAGTATCTTTCCTAGAGAACCTCATGAACCGATAATTTGCAGAACCTCCCTAACCCAGACTGCGGCTGCTTTCCCTCCCTCGCCTGTAGCCCTCTGCATGTGCCCTCTCCTTATCTTTCTAGCGCCATTATTCACATTTTAGCCATCGGACTGCATCCTACCACTCTATCCAGCCGTATCACAGCGCTCAACTGCTACCCAGCAAGGCTTGTGCTATATAAAACTCCAAACACACTTCCATCCACCCATCCGTCTCTCCGATTCTTGGGGCCTTACTAAGGTTGTTAATGCTTATGGTACTTCTCAGTAGATTCATCAAATACACAGCATCCTGCCTCTTTCATTTGCCCAGGTTGTAGCTCAAGGCATGTCATGTTATTTGACTTTTCTACTGCACGAATAACCACTGTAGTGGTCCTAAAGTGCCAAAACAAACATGAAAGGGGATTCATGATAATGATGACTTGTATTCGTGACATGAGTAACAGAATGTGAGGGGATTACAATGTAGACATGTGTTTGCGATATGATCAACACAATTCCTTTGTGCAACCAAGTCTTCAACCTTTTCTTTTGAGTGGTAATTATTCTAATTGTTCTTTTATAACATGCTTAATACCAGAGACCAGTTTCTAAGCGCGAGACTGCGATTCGTGCCTGTGTTGCTATGTGTTGCCCATTGCCCCAGAGCTATCCTCCCGGCATCACCTTACCAGCACCATCTCTCAGTCGAACAGGAAGAAACACCAATGACGCATTGCATGGCTCTTCGGTGGGTACAGCACATGGAGCAGTGGCGTTTAAAGCAATCCTGAGAAATACAACGCTTGCTACTGCCTTGACTGAAAGCATTTAGCGACATGACGAGACGTCCTTATATAAACTGTAGCCGATAAAAGTGCCTATGTGGTGCTTTTAGCGATTGCAGCCGATTGCACTGTGTGGAGGGACCACCACACTATGGGGTGCTTTACACAGCTTTTTCGAACGGGAAACATTTGCGAATCAGGACCTTTAAATAGTGACATGCTAGCATGTGGTCCTCTCTTAAAAGAGACACCTGTCTATCAAATAGTAAGTGACTAATGTATTTGGGCATTTGTACATATGAAAGATAAAGAGTGCATTTTGCTGGTTATATTTGATTTTACCGACCAAAATTTCAGAGTGGTACATTTCATTGGGGCTATAATACCGAAAAACACATTTCTTTTTTTTAAATCTGGGGTCCCCCCCAAACTCCCTTTTTTCTACCCTTTTAACCGTACTCCAACCCTATCCTGTCTCATTTTAACCCCTTACCCTTCTACCCCAATTAATATTGTAGGTGTTTTTAGGTGTTATATACTTCGGTTAAATGTAGCACTCTGTTTTGTTTTCGGTAAAATGACTGGGTACCCCTTTGGCCTAGACTCTGTGGCATTTTGTCTTTAGAACATCACAAGGACGCAGGAATGGATTCACTTCATTTTTCTCAAATGCCAAATTGCATTAAATGGTCTGATAGGGCCATTGATCTCATAGGGCCATACCCTCTTGTGCCAGTTGAGCTCGGAAAGAGCGGACCGTGCATTCTGCACCAGATCAAACTAGAACAGCGGAACCTCAGCAAAGGCCCCTCACTTTCTTGGCACGCTGTCTGTCTTCTTCTTACTGATAGATTACATCCTTCAGCAGTGATTTTGGGATACCGAGGTTTCAGCTTCACTACTCCATCTTCTCGGGTTGAGTATGTAGTCGTGGGTTAGGGTTCTTCTTGGCCTGCGTGGACTTGTCACAGTAGGGCTGGTTTCAGAGGGTCTTTGCCATGATGGGCTGCGGGTAGCGGTTGGCTTTCGTGGCAATGACTCGCAGAACTGTATATAGCCTGAGGAACGAGAAACTGCTTCTAAGCTGTGCAATCTCGACCATAGGCAGGCAGAATTTCCCTGCGTGCCAAGAAAAACTATCAGGGCGATGTGTAACTCCGACGAGCTCTGGTGGCGGCGACACCACGGATTACTTGATGCCCTGCGAGGCTGCACTGACCGGTGGCCTTTAAATGAGCCTCGGCTTTCTCTGTGTTTAGTATGGCCCACGAGCGCAGAATATCTTTTTCTGCTGAACAAATTCACGGTGCTTCTCTGTTCTCCATGCATGTGTCCCGGTGCACCCAGAACCTGCTTAGCATGCAGCCTTCTCCGGATGCTAGTTGCTGAATGACTTCAAATTATGAACATGCCATGAGAGTTCTGAAAGAGCGGCCGGTGCCAACATACTGGCTTCCGCCATCTGCATTGAAGAAGGCAAAATCCTTGAGACCTGCATGGGCGAGGGTCGAATTTTGGCACAGCCTTTCCTTCTCAAGTCAGTTTGCTGTTTTTGGCTTATTTCTTGGGGTTTTTCGTAAGCCATCTGTGTAACAGAAATGGTTACTACTTGAATGGCTACAGATACACTGTGATCTTCAATTTGTTTTCTAGAATGTCTTACATTTCAATATGGTATGAATTCCAGAGTTCCATCAAAAGAGAATTGGGCACAATGAAGAAACTAAAAATGCATAGAGCAGGTATAACCATAATATCCACAAATTGGTTCCGAACATTTCTTTGGTTGCATGCATCAGTAAGAAGGAGCGAAAGCAAAGTGGTGCACAGCGTACCCTCTACCTCCTTTGGGGGTGAATCACTGGAGATTCAAGCGTTGGCTTGGGAGTCAACCGTTAACCTTGAGAGTACCCACAACAGGGTAGTGTAACCTATGTTGTCATTTCAAATGATCCAGCAAATCAGCAAACGTTCTTTTCAGCTACCTGCTGGGCCTCGGTTTCTGATCAATCCATTGGCTGGCATGCGCTTTCTTTGAACATCAAGGGAAATTCTGTGGCGAGCATTGTAACTGACACTGCTGTCATTGCAACATGTCACTGGTGGCTAATGGCGTAAATGTGGATGCAGGTCTATTGATTAGTTTTGATGTTCGGGTCAATTGGTCTACACCAACTGACCCCCTGTTAACGTGCTCGACACCTCTGCAATATAATAGGCCGCTTCATGTTAGACCTCTGGTGGTCAACATAGCATCACATGATATAACAGGTGTATTTGTAGAACACAATCTTGGCGCTATTGACAGGTAAGGATGCTTATTGTCACCCACATGAAAGGTACTCATTTTTTTAACCTTGAAAGGATGAAGGGCTGAGTGGAACTGCCGGGATTCAAACCCGTGACCATGAGGTCAAACACCGTCCCTGTAGTGGATGCATTAGTCCACTGGGCCACAGACCCGGTCAGCATATGCAATTGTTTGCTATCCATGAAATCCAAAGCACAATTGCTGGAGCAAGTAAACGCCCTCCCCCACACTGCCCTGCCACATTTCCCTACCCCCTTCCCTCACGCATAGTGTATTGTGGGGGGACTGCGCCTGAACCCCTTTTCACCCCATGCCCACCTTCTCCTGGGGATTCTCTTACTTTGTGTTCCGCAATGATCCCATGTCAGCTTGTGGCACCCTTTCCCCCTCACCCCTGGGACCCCCAAACCATTGCGCCCCCCTTGCCATAACCCAGCCCCCATATCATGGCTGTGTTTCTAAGCCTGCATGCTCCCATGAGCAATTCTGGTGCATCCGGGAAAGCGCGGCCTTTCCACGACCTGTCGACCACCAGCTGATGTCGGCCAGCAGGAGGTGGCGATCAGTTTTATTGGAGACACTTAAGCAGTCGAGTAGTCTGGAGTCTTAAGGCACACCCCGTATTATGAATGCAGTTTGTTGATGTGCTATTTAACCTGTACAAACAATGTCCTTTTTGCTGCATGCCCTACATCGCCCACTGCACAAATTACCAACAGCTGGTACTGGATCCACTATAAACCTTTTCTAAAGGGGCAACTGCCATTTCCACAAGAGAATATATAAATACTCACATTAAACCTCTTGTGGAGAACTCATACACTTTTTTTGTATCCATGGGAAGCACAGACAATACATATTAGAATTCAGAGCAGTAACTGCTGGGGATAGTGTGGTGTTCAGGAAAAGCCTAGATATCAAATGAGCGACATTTATCAGCAGCTTTCCTCAGTCGTTGCCTTTGGCAAACACCTTGTTTAAATATTTTGAGATAATTGGCAAAAACAAGTTGAGTGTAAACGTAAGCATTCATGTGTAGGTGCAGTTTTTTCTTTCTTAATAATTTGCTTGCACTTTGTACATAGCACTGCCTATAAACCTTGCCCATTAACGTTGATGGGCTAATACACCCCAGTTCACTGTCACTTGCAAAGAAGGGGCAGCCATATTGAAGAGGGTAGATAGTCACCTTTTACACCTTAACCTTTTCGGTGTTTGTTGTAGGTTTTTTTTTATGTATGCGTGTGTGTTTGTGTATGTTGTACCATTAAGATGAATGCAATGCAAAAAAAATAAATAAACTATCAATAATTGTTCAAAACATGTGCATGCATGCCAGTTCACATGTCCGACTATATTTCATGAGATCAATGGAAGTGATCACTCAGGGGATAGTTGTGGCTTGGCTTCCTTCTTCCGCAGACTGGCACACTTGTTTGTGGCAAGACAGATGGGCTATGCTCCGGTCATCTGGAACACCGCGCCCCGGTGGCCATCCGCACTGCTCCAAGTTTCCTTCAGTTTAGGATAGAACGGAATACCTGGCTCTTCTGACAACACCTAGGTTTCACCTAGATTCCAGCTTTCTGGTGCTCAACCTTATCTGTATACTGCACTGCAATGATCATGCACAACGTTTAGTTGATGACTTGTGTGAAGATCACGAAGGGCTGTTGCATAGCAGATGGGCCGTGACAGAGAAGGATCAGCATCCTCTGCTGGCAAACCCTTTCTTTAGAAATAGCCTCAAATGAGTAGAGCGTAGATTTCTAACCGAGGACGTGGGATCTACATGTCAGTACTGCTATAGACATTCCAGAGCATCCTGTACAGGGGATGCCTGTACGTGCCTGCATATTATTCCCAGAAGAAGCGAGTCACATCATTCAATTCTCAGACTCAGACCCAGGGGGCAACACCTTCTTAGTTTTTAGTGACCACGGCCAAGCCGCCATTTAACAAAAGGTTTACTGATTCTATACATCTGTCAAATTCAGTTGGCAATTACATTTGGAACCACACTGCAAAATCACGTTTAGGTCACATCCTCTAAGATTTGTTAATAAAGTGAGAGTGGGCCTTTGGGGATCTGAGGGGTCCGACGCCCCCCGCAAGTCTGGCTAAGCTACAGGAACGATGACACTAGTACCCCGAGACGCAGCATTGAGCATTGGAGCCAGGTGGACACCAGCCAAGCACAAGCTCCAGAGTGGCGCACATTCTGTTTCTGTGCTGTTTTTAGTGGCTTTCGAACACGATGGTCCCGAAAGACCTTTGAATCCGAGATAAAAATGGCATCACTGTCTTGTGAAGGACAGACACACATCAGGCCTTTGCTGGCTGTAACAAAGTTCAACAACAGCCGTGTTTAGGGGGACATGAAAGAGCAGATACTTCCAGCTGGTGGATGGGAAGCCCAGCCAGGAATGAAAGAGCGGGAAACAATCTGAAGGAAACACATCCAGCAACCGGATCCAGTAGCCAGAAGAGCGTGCAAGAAGACTAAACTCTATCAGCCGAGAAGGACCACCACTTCCAGGGCTTCCATTCTTCTAAGGTCAGTGTTACCCGGGTATTTATTTTGCACAATAGGGTGCTCGCTTGAAAACACTGCAGTATGATTTTCTAAGGTGTTTTTGTCAATTTGCATCAGAAGAATGGCTGAGTGACAGCAGACTATAACTTGTAATGCTTCAATAAAAAGACAAACACGGGGTTGCAAGGTTGTTTTCTTGGCCACGGTTCACACCTAGGAAATCTTCCAGTTGGCCACTTGCAACCGGGGTCTACGGTATCCAGTTGCTAGCTGGCAGATGGTTGAACAGCTACTAAATTACTACAGAGAATATTTTATCAGTTGTATCTTGGAACTCTCTGTGGTGGTGTTGGTATTTTTATGTAACCAGTTGAATTTCTATTTTTTTTCTGGCTGGGTCGTGGTTTAAAGTGCAAAATCCCATATCCGACCAGTAGGTGGAGAAGAAACTATTTACAAGTGGTACTGTAATGTCCACCTGGATAGGCAAAATATTCATAAAAAGCCTCACCAAAGCCTTAGTACATGGAAGGTATGGACAAAGCCAGCCAACATGCTGAGGGAGAAACCAACGATGCACAAAAAAAGGACAGAGCAGCATACACCACATCCCGCAAGACGGTTTCCGCCGATCCGTGCACAGGTTAGAATGTATGCAACAAGTTGTGCATGTTTGCCCCGATTGCACTCTGTAAATCAAGTAGAGTAAATTCGGCTGGCAAATAGCCACCGGATTCTGGTGATGTGTAAAACAGTAGCAGAAACACTGAGCCACTTACAATAAAGACAACATTAGTGCAGACCTTCTAATGGCCACTGAAGCTTGTTGTGTTCTTATGGTTCTAAGTTATTTTTCCGCCTGTTTTTTTTTCTGATGAGTTTTTTAATTAAACTTTTTCATCAAAAAAACACATCACCCTTTTAAAAAAAAATATTTGAGGGGGTTCTCCACAAATCCCCTTCCCCTATTATTTAATCTGTATCCCTAGTCCGCTTCCCCTTTTATGCCCTTACCCAGCCACTTTTATTTTTCAAAAACCTTTTTCAAAGAATATTTTTCATAAAAAACTAATCAGAAAAAAAACCTGTCAGCAAAACGACTGTATACCGCTCTTATATGGTATTTTCTTAGCATGCCAAGGTGTACATTTATTGAGATCACTGCAAAGTCTGAGTGAAGAATCGTTAAATGCATTTCCGCGCATGCATGTTCTGATGCCCTCCGGGGCTTTATGAGAGCAGTGGATCAGCTCACTCAGTATACAGGCAGGTGTGGGCTTTCCTCTTCAGCCCGGATTCCTCTGTATGACTGTCAGACACGCCTCCTTGCCATTGCCCAGTCCTTTCCGCTGCTCAATGGAAACGATAGGAGCCTAGCCCTGCCCTGGCGTGGACATGGACGATGACCGTAGCGACAGCAGGGTGAATAGGAGGGTAAGGAGTTCCACAGATTCACACGCAGCTGTGGTAGTAACTACACGTGAGTCATCCTAGAAGCCCCTGAGGATGACGTGGTTGCATGCTCGTGCATATTACTGCTAGTAAGATCAGCTCCTACCTGGAGAATGCATTGTGTCCTGGGCACGCAACGCTGAGTCCACCCTACTCTTCAATTTCATGGCCATATGCCCAACTCTATAATCCCCTACACAATTAGGCTTCTTGATTTTATAAATTTGCAGAATTCACTTTGCAACATTTGATGTATGCATACATGCATTGTATTAGAGGTGGGTATCCTCTTCGTCGCAGACATAGGGGAAGCTACTAGAACAAAATGCAAGGGAGTTTTATGCCTCGTTGAACTTGTGCAATTATTTTTTTAATTCATAGTGATTAATTGACTTCTAAAGATCAGTTGGAAGGTGGGCCAGGTCAGAGCAATGAGGCAGCAGACATATGTTCAAAAATGTATTTATTGTGCACATAATAAATATAAGAAACTATACATCTAGATGTTCTTACTATAATTCATACAAAACATCAGATATTCATAAAAACGCAAGGCATCATAAACAATTCCTAAAATGTAAGGATGGAAGCACACTGTGCAGTCTGTGCGAGAACTCTCTCGCCATGATCCAAGGTTCATGAGGAATGAGGCTGTGACTCTCTAGGGCGTTTAATGGAGTACCGCACAGAACCAAAGAAAATCAATCTGAATTAAAGTGCTTTAAATGTAAAGGGCATAAAGTCTAAAGTGCATAGTGTCAACTACAAGATATGGGGACAGGAGAGAAATAACACTCATGTCACCCAAATATCCTTGAAGGTGGTCAGTAATAATGTAGAATGCAATAATGTAGAAATTCAAAATGTCGAATTTTTTTTAGAAAACAATAATGTCGAAAAACAATAATGTCGAATTTTTTCTACATTTTTTAGAATTTTTTCGAGAATTTTTTCAAAAAAAAAAAATAAATATATATATAATTAAAATGTGTTGAGTATGAGGGGTGAGAGGGTGGTGGGGGGGTAGCTGGGGGGTGTTGGGTGAGGGGGGTTGGGGGGAACCCCCCTAGTAAATGATACTCTTCTTGTTTATTTATTTATTGATAGTGCTATTGAAATTTTTTTTCGACATTTTTTTTTCTAAAAATTGACTCTTTTCATTATATGTATAGGTTTTCGACATTATTGTTTTCTACATTTTTTTTTCTACTTTATGACTATAAACCATCCTTGAACTAGTAGTTTTGACGATTGATGATCGTCTTCCTCAGGACAAAGCACTCAAGGTCGTTAAAAAACAGAACATACTATATCACATTAATGTTGCTAAGAGATGCTGCTAGGGTATCGCCACTATGAATTACAAATATTTGCACACGTTCTGCGAGACATAATCTCCCTCTTGCATTTTGTACATACATTGTATTTCCACCTTTTTGTACCGAAATGCATTGAGCCTTGGTAGAACACTAAAGAAATGCCTTGACAAACACATTCCAAAATCAATGTTAGGTCTCTTCATTTCCATGACTGTTTGCCAGCCTATATGAATTAAAAAAAATCTCCCTTGGTTCTGCAACATCTATGAAGCAGAATTTTGCAATCATTTTGCTAACAAAAGAAGTGTTATTTATTCTGTTTCTAAAAGACATGAAACATTGGTTCAGTAACGAGAATAGTCATACAAATGCCAAAAGCATTGCAATGCATCCCTAAATCTCTTTTAGGCCACACTCTGTGCTACTACTCAATTGATAAATAACCGTTGGCTTGTGGGTCTCTGCGGTGGCACGCGCCCCGCGGAATCCAGACTAAGCTCCGGGAACGATTGCGGCATTATACAGGGACCGAGTGTTCAGTAATGGAGCCAGATGGACTTCCGCCAAGCAAGAGCTCCGGGCTGCAACAATGCTGTTTGTCTACCATCTTGAGTGGTTTTGTTTATTGCAATCGATCTAAAATCCCCTTTTCTATGAAAGAAAATGCAATCCCCCCTACACAGAAGGTCAGGCTAAAACAGCGCTAAAGCAGGATGCTGCAAAACTCAACAATGCCAGTCTCTAGCTGGGCATAATAGAGAGGATGCCCAGCAAGTAACAAAACACAGGGAAGGGATTCAGAGGGAGCCAAACCAAACAGCAGAAGCTGGCAGCGCGGCGGGCACGCGAGTAGAGCATACTCCATCAACGGAGTCTGCTTTCACTGTGCCACGGAAGGAAGGCACAGGCTGTGCCAGGCTGAGGTTCTATTTCTGTGGGTGAGATGCGCCACCCCATTATACAGTCACATCTTTGGGGAGGGTGCATATCTCCCCAGTAATGGGCAAGACGGCGGAACCCATTCTGCAGCTTTGTGATTCCTTTTGGATCAGCCAGCCACAATCAGACGCTCATTGACATTTGATGATTGTCAGTTGCAGTTTTGATGGTTTGCCCTCAAACATTTTTCATATGAAACTACCTCACTCCAATGCACACCTTTGGGAAGGTCTGGCACACACACAGAGGCGCATGTCAAGAGAATCAGACACACAGGAATTATAACACAACTCATTTGATCGTGTACTCATTTGAATTTATAGAGCACGTTTGCCAAAGCTCTGTATATAAGTGTCACATCGGACCTGATTCTCGGAGTGTTTTCCTATGGGATTGCACCATTATAAAACGCTTCTGTGAATCAGGCCCATAGACAGTGAATGGACATTTAGGGCGATATCATGAGGCAATTATTACTGATGAGGAAAGGGAAGGAACGTTTTAAGTAGAGGAGGCTGAGCCCCCATTGTAGGAGAAGAGAGACTTGGGAGGGGGAGCTTCATACCTTGGCAGCCGAGAGAGAGAAAGTATGAACGCAGGACGGGGCACACAGCACGAGGACTCATCTGACGCCAGCCGAGAGAGAGAAAGTATGAACGCAGGACTGGGCACACCAGCACGAGGACTCATCTCACGCCAGCCGAGAGAGAGAAAGTATGAACGCAGGACGGGGCACACCGGCACGAGGACTCATCTGACGCCAGCCGAGAGAGAGAAAGTATGAACGCAGGACTGGGCACACCAGCACGAGGACTCATTTCACGCCAGCCGAGAGAGAGAAAGTATGAACGCAGGACTGGGCACACCAGCACGAGGACTCATCTCACGCCAGCCGAGAGAGAGAAAGTATGAACGCAGGACTGGGCACACCAGCATGAGGACTCATCTGACGCCAGGATGCTGCATTTTCTCATAGGTGCAGAGCACAACAGAAGCCCTTCACCCCGAAAACGGCCACTTATTGCTTGTTCTTCATAGTTTAAAATAATAAAGATGATTAAAAATCAATATCACATTTCTGTATGCGGTGTCAACGTACACCACATCACACCCGTTCCATCTGAGAAACATTAAATCCCTGGTGAACCCCACACCTCCATCTAAATAACTCCCGTACATGATGTGCATTCTTTTTAATAAACCATTGTTAAGTAGCTCACAGCCCTGTGTAATAACACCTCGCCAGAAAACGGAAGCAGGGAACAGGAAGACAGGCACAGACGGCTGTCCATGAATGCCTGGCCCCAGAGATCACTAATACGTGGAGCTGCTTAGCTGATGGTAAACTCCCTCAGCGCCGGGGCCTGTCCCTGCCTTCCCCCTGCATCCGCTGCTGCCGTGGAACAGTGCAGCCCAGAGGGCACACCAGGAGCAACGCCGTTGCCCAACAGGGAGCACCCACGATCTGTGTCCATCAATCATAGGCTGCGTAGTGTGGGTTCACTTTGCTTCTCTTACCAGATCCCTACCTAAGTAATAAATCACAGACAATTTATGTGTATGTAAAAGTTGTAGGCCGTAGGCATTTTATTTTCTTACAGAAAATACAACACAAAAAAATAAATACACTGCCATATGCTTTTGGGCACCTTGTGTCCAGTCCCGAAGTTGCCCAAGGCTCCTCCTGAGTCCTTGTTATCCCTGGGCCTTCGTTCCTGGGCACATGCCGCCTACGACGTGTCTTGGACCGTGTACCAAAAGAGTACTCAGCGTTCCTGTCTTCTGCCTGCTCCTTCTTTTCTTGGACCGTGTACCGAAAGAGTACGCGGCGTTCTTACTTCTGCTTGCTCCTTCTTTTTTGGACCGTGTACCGAGAGAGTACTCCGCGTACCGGCTCCTGCCTGCACCCCTCTTCTTCCGTTATTATTGTAGGGTGGGTTGGGTGGCAAACGTTTTTCCTTCCCCTTAACCAGGCACTAAGAGCCTACCCGAGAGAGGTGAGCTCTTACCTGGTTTGTGCCGCCTCTCCTTTTCCAGGCTTACTTATACCCCCCCCGGCCTTTTGTTCCTTCTTGGGGGCGGCCAGGTTACCCCCCTGAACCCCTGTTGTTACATTTCACACCTTCCCAGGTGCTGTTTCCTGCCCTTCCTGGGCTTTTGTTTCTTGTGGCGCCGTTCAGACGCCCCTCCCTACGCTTTTGCGCTGTTTTCCCCCACCCCACGCCTAAACTCCCAGACCCTCTATCGTCCCAACTTTCATGCGGCCCGGGGCCTGGATCATAGGCTGAGTAGTGTGGGTTCACTTTGCTTCTCTTACCAGATCCCTACCTAAGTAATAAATCACAGACAACTTATGTGTATTGAAAAGTTGTAGGCCGTAGGCATTTTATTTTCTTACAGAAAATACAACACAACAAAATAAATACACTGCCATATGCTTTTGGGCACCTTGTGTCCAGTCCCGAAGTTGCCCAAGGCTCCTCCTGAGTCCTTGTTATCCCTGGGCCTTCGTTCCTGGGCACATGCCGCCACACCTGAGCAGGTGTTCTTTACGCCCGCTCAGGTCCCCCAAAAGCACCCTACCTACAACCTCGTTCTTGGAGTGCCCTAAAAATGTTGTCGGAAAACCCCCCCATCCCTTTCCTTGATAGGTGTACCCCATCCTGGTGAAACATGTCCAGATTGCTCCGGTGTAAGCCATGTCTTATGAAGTGCGGACCTGTGTTCCTGCAGTACTTTTCTACTGATTTATTTATTTTCTTTCTGGCTATTTCGATTGCGTGCCTCTTCTGCGCCCATACCAGACCCTTCTTGGTATTATTTCTGACATAAAAATCTCGGTTTTCCACCAGCTGCGGTCTATGCTATGCAGCGGCTCGCAAATGTTCCTTTGTAATTTACCCCTGTTTGTGCTCACCAGGTCGTTCCCTCCGAGATGTATAACTAGGTACTCGGGGGGGTCCATGAAACCTATCAGGTCTGACAGCCTGTCGTGGATGTCCTACCAGTGCATCCCCGGGAGGCCCCACCAGGACGTAATTGTGTTCCTGAAATGTAGTCCTTGCTTCTCCTCTTCCAGCCACCTGCCTGCTCGGGTCACGAAAGTGTGCCCCACTATCCATGGCGATTTGTAGGGTCTGGCCTCTATGGAAACGGGGGAGATAAGTGTCATATCAGATCCTCCCTTATGTATTTTTTAAAACATTGCGACTTCCATCCCCCAATTCTTCTCACCCCCTTTGCTCCCAGGCCCCCCGCCCACGCAGAGGTCGCTGCTCCTATCCTGAAAGAGTGTGTCCCAAATTCGGCTGGATCCCATCCTGCTTTTGCCACCACCTGTTTCAATACTGCCTGAAACTGGTACCTGCTGAGTGCGCTGCCGTCCCTATGTATTAATAACTGTCCGTCGACTTCTGGTCGCAGATCTAGTAATTCTTGGGTGATGCATCTGGGACAGTGGTCCTTCTCTCTGATGCAATTGAGATCTATTGCTCTCCCCTTCCCCGTTTGGTCTGTTTTAAATTTCTTTAGCATTATAGACATCCCTTTGTTTCCCATACTAATGTCTTTCCTTCCCAGGCCGTCACCTGCCACCGTATTCCTGGCCACCAGTTCCCCTACCCTGAAAGCCCCATAGTATGCTAGTGCAAATGCTGCCCTGAACAGCGCGGTTTCGTACGTGCTGCTGCATGTGTCTCGCTGCACTTTTAACAGAATTATCAATTTCCCAAAAATTTACCGGCCTTCTGTTATCTGGTTTCTTCCCCTCTAACTTCGCCCATCCTCTCATAGCGTATTTTATTTTAGCACTGTCGGTCGGGTCCGGTATGCACGCCACTTTTGTGGTATATACCACAGCTGTTAGGTGCGCTGCTGCCCAGCTTTTCTTCTTCCCTTTGGCAAATGCCCCTTTGAGAAATTCACACATTTTTTCCGTTGAAACTTTTTCCACCTCTTTTACACCTGTTTCCACCAACACATCTTTTACATGCTTTTCGTACTGCTTACCCGTTTTGTACGTTAGGGCGTTCCTGGTCAGCTTGTCGATGACCCTTTCTTTTCTCCGTTCTTCTCCCACTTCTTTTGAGTCGACCATGTGGCCAACCGTGCTTTCCTTTCTAGTGCCTCCAACGGGACCCATGCCTTCCGCGGCGTGGGCGTCCTTTCCTTGTCGGCGTCCGGTCTCAGCTCCCTAAATTTCTCCCACTGAAAGCGAGAGTTTGCATCAGCCACCACATTTTCTTCCCCAGCGATATGCCTCGCCTTTATGCCTGTATTCATTTTTAGGCTTTCCAGTGTGATTGCCCTCATTAATTCCAACACTATCATGCATGATGCACTTCCTTTGTTTAACACCTGCACCACCGCCATGTTATCTGACCATACTGTCAACTCCTTATTCCCTAGCTCTTCCCCCCATGCGCCTAACGCGACCCAATTCGGGAAGAGCTCCAGCAGCGTTATGTTTTTTGTCCATTCCGCCACTTGCCTGCACACCATTTTTTCCCCATTATTGCACCAAAACCAAGGCCACCTGCTGCATCGGTGAACAACACCCTTTTACCTTCCTCGTTCACTGGTGAGCGCCATATCACCGACCCCTTGAAGTATTTCAGAAATTCTGCCCACACTTCCAGATCTCTCTTGATTCCTCCCCTAGCCTGACTCTGTGGTGCCCCTTTGTAGCACCTCTAGTTTTCAGCTCAATACTTCTCTGGAACACCCTCCCCTGTGGTATGACTCTTCCTGCGAAGTTCAGCTTTCCTGCCAGCGCTTGCAATTCTCTCACTGTCGCTTTGTTTTTTCCCTGTAGTTCCTTTATTGTCTTCAGCAGATCCGTCACCTTGTTCTCCGGGATCCGACACCTTCCTTTGTTTGAATCAATTTCTATACCTAGAAATTGTATAATATGCTTTGGGCCCATCGTTTTCTCCTCCGCCAGAGGAAAATCCCACTCGCTTGTTATTTCCACGAATTTGTCCAGGGTAGCCCTGCATAGCTCCGAACCTTTGGGCCCGACGAATAAAAAATCGTCCAGGTAATGTACCATCATGGACGCCCTCATCTCTTGCGTTACTGCCCATTGTAAAAATGAACTTACCCTCTCAAAATATCCGCATGAGATGGCACACCCCATCGGGAGGCATTTGTCAATGAAGTATTCCCCCTCCCAATGCATACATAACCATCTTTGCGATCCGCTGTTGACTGGCAACAGTCGGAATGCTGATTTAATGTCTGCTTTCGCCATCCATGCCCCTTTTCCTGCTTTCCTGACTAGTTCTACTGCCTCCTCGAAGTCTGAATATGATACTGTTGCATCGCTCTGGGCGATGCCGTTGTTCACCGAGGCCCCCCGGGGTAGGATAGCTGGTGTATCAGCCTGTATTCCCCTTCGTGTTTTTTCGGCACCAGCCCTAGTGGAGAGCATATAAATTATTCTAATGGTAAGGCCGTAAAGGGGCCCTCCACCCTCCCCAGTTCTACTTCTTTCCTGATCTTACTGGTCACTATATCTCTGTTTTCGGTTGCCGATTTCAGATTCCTAGGAATTTCTTGCGCTCCCTACCCGGTAAACGGGATGTTTAAACCTTCTCTAAAGCCTTGTCTGATCTGTTCTGCCGTTTCTTGGTCTGGGTATTTCTGGGGCCACCTTTCCATCATCTCAATTTTTACTGGCGTGGCACCTTTCCCGCCCCAGTTCTTATTTCCACGTCTCGTCGCTTCTGCCGCTTGGAGCTGCGGCCCTTGTGCACTTGGAGCTGCTGTGGTCACCCTTACATCTTTCGCACTTGTGGCTGAACTTGCACCTCCATCCCCAACTACAGGGTACCCCCTTTTCAAAACTCCTACATTGCCCTGGTTCTGCTCGTGTTGTCCCCGTGCTCCCACTGCCCCCCCCCCCTTGTTGTCGGGGACAGGCTGCTCTGCCACCCTCTCTGTGACCCATAATTTATGCTCCGAAAACTCTGGTCTCTATTTCTGTCATAGCTGGATTCGTACTTTCTGCTATTGTATCTATAATCGGCTTTGTAATCATTCTGCCAATACTGCCTTCTCTGCTGTCCCCCTGTGCTCTGCTCCTTTGAATCCCATTTCTCCTTTAGCACATTAAATATGTAGAGATTAAAGTTTTCTTCATCCCAGCCCATATCCGGAAAGCAGTCATCTCCTTTCTGAACTCGTGGTCATACTCCAGCCATGCGTCACCTCCAAATGCTGCGTGTACCTTCAGCACCCTCTGTTGATACGCAACTGATGCTACCCCGTCTTCCGGGAATTTTTGTAATATAATTGTAGACATAATGGTGAAGGCCGACATCCAGTTGTCAAAACTCCTTACTACTGTCCCCTTTTTTAATAAACTTTTCTCGTCCTCCTTCATGTCCTCTAGGGCCACATTCATCCCCCTCTTTTGACAATCTAACAATGTAAAGATATCGATCAATTCCTTCCTCCATATTTTCTCCTTTACTTTGTCATTTATATACCAAGCCATCGCTTTCATTTACCTGCCCTGCACGTCTTTTCCCATGGTTGGCCTGCCATATTTCGTCATGAGTGGCCCCCCATCTTCTGCCGCTGCCACCGTCGGTGCTGCCCCCGGTGGTGTGTCCCCTGCCACTACGTTTGGCCCTGCCGGTGCACCTTGCGGTGCCGGGATTATTGGTGCCCCTTGCTGCACCGGAACTACCGGTGCCCCTTGTGGTGCCGAGACCGGGGTTTCCTTGGGTTCTATAGGTGCCCCTTGTGGTGCCGGGACCGGGGTTTCCCTGGGTTCTGGCCCTGCCCCCCCTGCCCCTCTCTGTTATTCCCTGCTCACCACTCCTCTCCATTTTACCCAAGCCCTTAGATGATCCCTTTCTTCGTCATCACTGCTTGCTTCAGTTGAGGAACTCCCCTGCTGCTCCTCCCTGGCTCCCTTCCCCCGTCTGCTCTTCTTGCCATTGGTTCTGGGTGACTTACCTGAAACTTTGACGCAATTTTTTAACATTTATACAATTTTATTCCCCACATTATTATTCACAGTACCTTTCTTTTTATCTTTTTTCTTTCTCTTGGTCGGTGCCTCTGTCTGTTCCTCTGATCTCTTTGACTCCGCTCTTCCCCTTTTCTGTCCTTGCGGTACCTCGTCTTCTCCTTCACTGCTGCTGGGCTCTATGAACAGCAGAGGTGACGTTGCCTTCGCCCTTTCTTCTTTCTGCATTACCTCCAGCACCCATTGTGCCCCATATTCCTTCTCTGCCTTCCTCGCCCATTCTGAGAATTCTTGGGCCCTTTTTGCTCTTCCTTCCGCCATCCTTCTCGTCTTAATTCTGTCGGCCACGCTTCTCGTTTGACCACGGCAAAAGTTCTTTGTTCGTTCACAGCTGGTACTTCTGGGTCGCTCTTGTTCCGGCACCATTGGGCGACTCGTAGCCGCTGCGTTTAGATAGGACAAACTCAGAGAGGTAAAAAAATGTGTGAGCTCGCAAGAGCAAACGTTTTTCCTTCCCCTTAACCAGGCAAGAAGAGCCTACCCGAGAGAGGTGAGCTCTTACCTGGTTTGTGCCGCCTCTCCTTTTCCAGGCTTACTTATACCCCCCCCCGGGATTTTGTTCCTTCCTGGGGGCGGCCAGGTTACCCCCCTGACTCCCTGTTGTTACATTTCGCACCTTCCCTGGTGCTGTTTCCTGCCCTTCCTGGGCTTTTGTTTCTTGTGGTGCCGTTCGGACGCCCCTCCCTACGCTTTTGTGCCGTTTTCCCCCACCCCGCGCCTAAACACCCAGACCCTCTATCATCCCGCCTTTCATGCGGCCCGGGGCCTGGGTCAGAAGGGGCTTGCGTTGCATACAAGCAGCCCACTGTGATCACGGGCAGGCATGGCTGGGTGTCTTTGCCCTTAAACGTAGGCTACAACCACACAGAGTTGTTTTCGCTCATAGGAGACAATCGGCTGGATTTACAAACATGTTTTGGCATAGGAAAGTCCCATTAAAAAACATGTTTGTAAATCAGTCCCAATGGCACTTCATTTCTTTCCTGATCTGTGAATGCCGTGACTGTGGACCATGAGTTCCACTCTTGAGTTGAGGCAGTAATTAGAAACATTGGCCCTTATTCACAGAGCGTTTTCCAATGGGGTTTTGTCTTTATTGAACGGTTCTGTGACTTAGGCCTTTAAGTATTTAGCAGTGGTCCGTTTCTTCTCAGCTACATTTGCACTTCATAAATTCCATTCGTACATACAAACAGAAAGTGCCCTGACACACAAAATGGATGCCCTCCCAGAACTCAATTGCAACTCCATGGGCCTCATTACAAGTCCAGCGGTAGCCGTGCCGGTAAAACCTGCAGGCTGCCACCGGACTTGACACATTTTTCTGGTGCCTGGCTTCCCGGAACTACCGGGGTATTCCGACCCCAGGCGCTGGAAAAATGGTACTCCCCATTCCCATTGAGTCCAATAGGACTCAATGGGAATGGGGAAGACGGTAGCACCGGCACCATTCACCATTTACCGGCTAACGTCACAGTCTACGGGCCGGTGCCGTTCCACGGGCCAGGTCAGAAGGGGCGGGAGGGCATCCGGCCCGCAAACTTGTACTCTGCCGGTCCGGTAACAACGGTGCTGGTAAGCCTACCGGCACCGTTGTTACGGGACAGGCAGAGTTGTAACGACCACCCATGTATTCCACGCACCCATAAGTGAAGTATCTGGACTTTCAACTGTCCAATGAACATGAGGCTTAGTTCCTTGATGAAGTGAAGCTCGTGTAAAAAAGTATAAACGTTCCAACATCCTTCTAGGATTTGCAAACAAACTGGAGTGTGCAACAAGGTGGTGTGAGCAAAGTGAGAGACATCTGATTAAAGGTTTAAATGTGCTTGGGTTTTTGTGGGGTCACCTGCCGTAGTCATCATGAACTCATGCTGAAGGCTTCTGAACTCATAACAATTACACGACAGTACGAAGGCATTCCACTTTATGCGCCGCTGTTGCTGGGTGGGCAGCCTTTGGCAAGTCCTGCAGACAGGGACGTCATTTCACCATAATGCCAGGGGTAGCGGAAGTGACATCACATGACCCTTGATCTCTGATGACATAACACGAAGTGATGTAATTTGACCCCACCCTAAAGTGACATCACAGGAAGCGATGGAACACAACCTTTCATCCCGTGACAAAAAAGGAAGAGGCATCACATAGCATTGTTTCTAGATACACTACGAAAAATATGGTTATGATATCACTGTAAGAATGGATCACCATATGTATCATTAATATTAGTGCCTATATACCCATATTACCAAATGACTGTGAATGCAAGCAGACGCCCAAGGCCAAATGATAATGATGTATTAGTATAAAGGACTTATGCTTGCACGCTTCATATAGAACAAAAATACAGACAATATCACCTAACCTGTGTTAGTACTCATTTATCAACCTCAGCAGGATGAAAGGCTGAGTTGACCTTGCTGGGAGTCGAACCTACAACCTGCAGCTCACACGCACATTGCTGCAGCAAGCGTTCAACCCACTCAGCTATCTTATAGCTATAGCTATCAGAAAAACAGCCACTCTAGAGACAAAGAGCCACATGCCGCTGGCCACAGCCAATGAGCCTCAATTAAAAATAATGTTTTTTAAGGGTAGTAAAGGAAACCACAGTGGTAGCAAGTGAGACCTCAGGGGTCGCAGGTGCGACCCCTGGTGTCCCCTAAATGACGTCCATGCCTGCAGATTACATTGTACTGCATTTGGAAAGCAATACTGAGGATGTTGCACACAGCTACCCTTCTCCATATGGTTGTGGATGTGCACTTAAGAGCGACAGATCTTTCGACATATTGTACCCCACTCCTGCACTTCTCCCTCTACCACTTACCACTTTGTTATGCACTTGCACAATAGGATTGTCACAAGGCCAATATAACCGTTTTTGTTGTTCTACTTTCGAACTCCCCCCCCTCCCCCATCTTGTGTTGTGGCGCCTGGAAACACTTTGCACTGCTCCATGAATCAGGGTGGCTGAAACCCCCCGCTCCCACTCCCCAATGGAGCTTTTGTTATTTTTCCCCTTTTCAACTGTTGCCCAAATCCAGCATTATTTCAAATTTCACTTGTTCTAAACATTTTAAAAGGAAAATGTCCCCCAAAATGTGTCCTAGAATTTCACCAACAAAGCTATTTTCAAAGTTAAACAAATCAGAGGTAATTGTTCAAATATATTATACTATGATACACTGCCACATTTACACATATTGCTGTTTGAAGATGCCACAGCGACCACATGCAGTTCCTCTTATTCACAAAGAGAGCCGGTGCTGAACGGCCCGGCGTTCCTTGCATGTCGAGAATGTTCCCGAACCCCAGGAGGTGACTACTCCCCTGCACCCACGTGACTGGAGGGCTGCTCGGGCTCCACCCTTAATCCTCAGGGGTCCATAGTACAGTTGTCCGGTGATCAGCAATGAAGGTCCTGTATCGTTTATCCTTTTCCACCCCTATTTAATTGATGGAAATGTAAAACATTAATATAACAGCTCCTGTTGTGCTTCACTATTCTGGGTATGGTACGGCAGGTAGGGGTCTGGAAAAAAAATATCAAGCCTGCTTTGCTTACTCCTCTGCAGCTTGCCTGTAATGGAGCACACCAGGCCCAGGGGAGAGTGTGGCAGAGTGAACCTGTGTGAATCTGGGAGGCGCTACTTGAGCAGATCATGGGCTAGAACCAAATCAGCTACGCAATTGACCGTGTATTCAGCTTTTCTGTAGAGGTACTCCAAAAGGGTACTGCAAAAGGTATTGTGGGATTATTATGTGCCATCCTGGTGGTAAATCTGGCAGGACGGCGGAAAATGCTATTACTCCGGAATATGAGTGTCGGTGTGAGGGAGTAAATGCCCATTCCTACAGGACTCCATGGGGGGGATTTGCTGGCATTACCACACCGGCAAAACGGATGCCAGCAATCACAGCATTTTCTGCCTTAACTCCAGCTTTTTGCTGGAGGTACCTCAGGTGCCCCACTGGCAAACCTGTAGTCGGCCGGTCTGGTAAAGTGCTGGTATACATTAATTCTAATTAATTCATTATAATGAGGCCCAATATTATATGTTCCTACTTTGAGCAGTGGTTTCATGGCAATATGCAAAAACATTGACGAATAAGAATGGTAGGGGATCATAGGCAAATCTATTTTTAGCCCATGTGAAGGATGCATGCTAAAATGCACACAGGTATTCTTAATTTGTGAAAAAGACAGACAGGGTATTTCTAACATTGTGCAAGTGAGAGATGCAAATATGCAAAATAATTCAGCAACCCATGGCTAATCATGAGCAAAGGTGGATAGGGAGGAGGGAAACCCAGCATAGTAGGATGGCTGCACATGTAAGAAGGAAATGACCATGGAGTGAAATAAACACCTGCTGGTTGCGGAATCAAAGAAAAACAAGCATTGGCAATGCCAACAGTTTGGGCTTTTGTGAGGAATTTGATCATCTGCGCGGTGGGCGTGGGTTCGCCTGGGCTTTTTTTGAAATTTTTAAATAAATGGATAATGATAGACCTGCCTCAAGAAAATGTGAGGGGGTAGTCCCCACACATTTTGTTATGCTCAAACAATGTGGTATTAACTGGCCATTGATTTTGTAGATATGATAGAGAGGTTTAATCATTTTTGATACCTTATTGTAGTGGTTTGTCCATTTTCCCGATGGCTTGACGTTCGTCCCTGCATACATTTGATTTGTCAGAGCTTCTGTGCAGGCATGGGAAAGCATTTGCCAGGCACTGCTGTAGTGGTATTTACTATCCATTGACGTTAGCAGGTGCAAAATGCTGTGAGTACCTTAACCTCTAATCGCAGTGCCTGGCAAATGCCTAATACTTACACACAAGCCAAAACTGTTGGCTTGGCCAAAACATTTTTGAAGAGGATTTATTTGAAGGGCACACATAGTGCTCATAAATCGAGTGGCTGAAGGCAGACCTGGGTAAGTCATTTTTATTACAGTAGTAGTCAGTAGGTTTAAAGCTCCAAAAAAGTCATTAACTCATCGGCGGCTGTTTTGAAGAAAAAAAAAACACTAGTAGGCACTTTGAGTGCAAAGTTTGATTGTAAGGCTTGAATAAAGTGAGCTCAAAGAGTTCACATGAGGAGGCGGTTTGGGCAGGAACTCGGTGGGAATGGCCACAGGGATTAGTATGGCCATGGGCAGTTAATGGGTGGACAAATAACCAAACAGAACCTTCAAGCTGTGTGTCCCTCCTCATATGCCGTTTCTCTCTATCTGTACTCTAATGAAATACTTTTGGCTTATAGGTGGTGTAAGCACCACTTTATAGCCCAAACTAATAAGGCATACTCACAAAAAGCAATAAACAGGCCTTTCCTTGAAGCACTTCAGAAGTGGAGCAAGTAGGGGAACAAAGTAAACAAGGTCGTTTCCAGAACAATAAGGCACCATTTCCCTACGAGTTATATTGGAAATAGCTGCGCAGGGTAAATGTCATGCAGAATAAAGTCAAGTGACTTTCTAAAACTGCATGCCCAGATGTTCAGACATGCTAAAACGTGTACATTTGTGACATGTGTATGAACTCTACAACTGCAAGACAACAAAGAGCAAGTATAATGGCAACGACAATCTAATGCATCTATTTCTGTCCCTTAAGGGACAAAAACACAGGTCCTGCTGCCGCTCATTATATGAAGGACATTCAGAGAGACCGTGCTGTGGTACTGGCCCACTTGATTGTGGAGCTGAAACAGCTACAGGAGGATTGGCAGAGCATGGGTGGCCAATGTTATCTGAGGCAGAAGCGGCAACATCTGCGTAGGTCACATCAGATGAAAGACTGTCTTGACTAACGGCCATAAGACATCAACAACATATGCTTCTAAGGCTGTGACCGGACATAACAACACCACACTGTGTGCCAGCCCACCTGAAGACGAATTTGGCACCTAGTGAAGCCACATTTCCCTGGATATCTCTTGGAAACATTGTATGGCACAACACCTGGATAGCACAGGAGTGGGCACTGCCAGGTTCCTTTTAGATCGATAACAGGATGCTTTAAGAGAAGTGCCACACCCTAGTGTCTTGGGCCCCTGCCAACAGCAGGGATTGCCCAGCATCCAAAGAAACACACAGTGGATTCAACACACATGGGGCAGCAAAGTATCACATTCCCTTTGCTCATCCCTTTGTGTATGTGCTTTAGGTTAATCAAAGGAAATAACTCGGTGCTTAGGAGCGCAAGTTCCACAATAGGAAGTTCTGTTTTAAATGGAAATGTGTGAAGTCGTGTATTCAGATCACGAGGTAGGGCAGTCAAATGCACTCGCAGATCCAGACTGCAGTGTAAAAAAGGTTTTTGTGTCCAAAAATGGTGTGAATTTTTTATACCTTAATGCTTCTTGAGTGTGGATGTGATCCTCATTGGAAACAATGCCTTGAGCTCTTCCGCTCTGGTCCCTTCAACCAGGAACCACAATCCGTAGATCAGCTGAAAGCACAGAGTGGCTTCTTGGATGTGCTTCAATGCAACCCTCTCTCCTCATGCTCTGTGGCTCCTCGATGCTGAAGTCCCACACCCAAGCCACACGTGGCAAACCTGCAGCCCTGCACACCATCCTATGATCTCTAGGGGTACAGAATCAGCCCTATGCTGCACCTGGGACAGAGTTAAAAACACCAATAATGAAAATGCAGAGGGTGCTATCATCCTACTGAACACCCCAGCAGACTTTGACACTATTTGCTACAAGATCCTCCAAGAAATACTTAAATACAGTGTCATCAAGGGAACCACCCTACATAGCCTCACCTCCTTCCTCACTGGTAGAATTGAAACTACCATCATGGTACTCTTCAAATTCCATCCTCACCCACTAGTTTATGGAGTGCCTCAGGGTTCAATCCTCTGGACTCTATTCAATGTAAAGATGGCATCCTTTTTGAACATCCTCAACCGTTCCGCTTTTCTCGTTACAAGTATGCTGAGGACACACAAAAGATATAGAAACTCAAGACCAATCCTTCAGCAAACGACCAAGAAATTATAACATGCATCGCACGCATGGACAAATGGATGGCCAAAAACAGGATACAACTCTACTGTCAGAAAACTGAACTGATGCTCTGCAATGTTTCATCCTCCAGCAGCACCACCACAATCCTTTGGTCTGATGTTATGGACCCATGACCAGTTCTTTCACCATGCAAAGGAACCCAAGAACCATAATTGACAGCACCCTCACTTTTGATCCCCAGATCAAGCCCATCACCAGAAGTAGCTTTTTCCAACCCTGCACTGTATGCCACATCCTACTTAATTTTCACCCACAGAACCATGGCTATGCTATCACTAGTAAAATCCAGACTAGGGATTGCTAACTGTGTATATCTTGTGCTCCCAAATTACCTGATGAAGAAATTCTAAACATTTCAAAATGCAGCAGCAAGACTACTACTCAGGATGGAGGGATTCATACATATCATGCCAGCACTAAAGATTCTCCACTGGCTCCCAGTCAAGAAAATAATTCACTTCAAAAACGTGTGCATCGCAGATCGCTCTTACCATGGAAGGGGCACCAACTCCTTCTGAAGGAAGTTCCAGCACTGCCTTCCTGCGTTGATAATGGTGTACATCAAGAAAAACAACTAGGAGGATACTTCTGTTCCTTCCTGGCTCCTATGCCCTGGATCACACTACCCAAACATCTCCACCTGGAAGTGAACCCCCTGCCATTCAGGAAAGAGCTCAATACTTGGCTTTTCAATCAACTTTCCTGACTGCTACAAAGATAACAGAAATCATATTTTGTTTATTATTATTATTATTATTATTATTATTATTATTATTATTATTATTATTATTTATTTCTTATCAAGCCCATATGCCCATTGGACTCAGGGTGCACAAATAACAATCATGACATAGACTGGACAGAGACAGAGAAGATCAGTGTGTCGCAGCAGATGGGAGGGGGAATGTGAAGATCGAGTTCACTCAACCTGGTTTGAGATTAAACAGATGAGTTTTAACCAATCTTTAGAATTCTGTCAAGGATCTGGATTCTCTCAGTGCGAGTTATAGGACATTCCATGCTTTAGGTGAATGAACCTAAAGCTGACGCCACCAGATTTGGCCAACTTAAACTGTGGTTAAACCATTTTGTAATTATCACTGGATCACAGGTTCCGGCTTCACTGATTCCCTGTCAGGCGGTCTGTGAGATATTGAGGGGACCTGGAGGTCCAGCATTTGTAGGATAGTGACAAAAGCTTATGTATGATCCTATGCTTGATTGGAAGCCAGTGTAAGGCCCTTCTCGAGCTCATGATATGATATCATTTGGAAAGACCTTAAGATTGAATGTTTGCTTGTGAAGTTCCGATCAGTAGGCTGTTGCAATAATCTAGCCTGGTGTTAACTAAGGTGGTGGCCAAAATAAATCTGTTGCTCGTGGATAGGTAGGGCCTTATTTGATTGATTCAGGAGCTTAATGACATAACCAAACAAGGTTCCAATGTAAGAGACCTGGGATTCCACGGACAGTTCCACGTTCAAGTGAACCCCCATGGTTTTTACACATTTGGCTACCATGATCCTACTGCCTTTGATGCTAAAGCTTTCATAAGCAGGGCATATTTTCTTTTGTAGAGGCACTAAGGCAACAATGAATGTTTTAACCTTGTTGCATGCCAGGGAGTTTGGAGCCATCCTGATTTGGGTGGCATTATACACCACATTCAAGGCCTCAGAATCCTGTGTGTAATTGCCCGACAATTCGAAGACAACCTTGGTGTTGTCAGCGTAGTTGGTATATTGGACACCCAGGCAGTCTAGGAGGTCGAGCATTGGCCTAATATAGATGTTAAAGTGAATTGGGGCAATACATAATGCCTGCGACACTCCACAAGTGGTGATGGTTGGTTTAGATTGACCACTCTCTGTTGCCACTCTGGAGGTACGAGTTCCCAAGAAGGAGGCCATCCATTGCGCAACCATGTCAGAACTGCAGGCTAGGTCCTTTTATCTGTCCATCAGGAGGGTGTGATCGACAAGATCAAAGGCCGCTTAAAGTTCTAGCAGGATCAGCAAAGCAGTGCACAGTCATTTTAAATACATAATCTCCTTTAATCCATACAGGCACTGTTGTGACTCCCTTTCTTCAATGGAGATCACTCCAGCAATGCGAATTCTTGATTTATCATGTGCAAGTAATGTGTAATATGTACCTGGAGTCTCTGGAGCCAGCGTTAAACATATTTTTGACAGTTGTGTCCTGATGGCAACCTGCTGAAGTCCTATTTCTTCCTCCCAGGTCTGGTCTTGTTGAGCACTTGGTAATGTATGCAGTGTCTCCTTTGTACATGCCTTATGGATATATATCCACTAAAACTGGAACTATATTCTCAACTGCAGGCTTTGTTTGTTTATTGATTAATTTAATGGTGATTTGTAAGGTGGCTCATGTGAAAAAAGTTGCGGAAGGGGGCTAGTTCGAGCTTGAGGATATATGGGGCTTTTCTGGTGGTGTTAGTGACCTTGGCATGCCTACATGTCCAACATGATGCTGGCGCACAGCGCACACCTTCAGTCTGAAGCACATTTTCTCCCATGCCAGCAATGTTGTGAAGAACATCACAATATGTTATATAGAGTGCAGATGGGACTGTATCTGTGGGGAAAATGTGTGAATGGACATGCACAAGAGCTCCACTATTCATCAGAAACGTAAACACTCTGGTACAGTGTTTGTGTGACCTGCAAGGCCCATGAAACCACCCTACAAATGCATGCCGGAAGCAGCTGCAGTAGCAGTGCGGCTTGATGGTGTAAGGTGCATTCCTCTAGTGGTCCAGTTCCAATGTGCTCTGAGACGTGAGGAGATGAGTGGTATATGGTGTCCTGTGACCCAGCTCCAGTGAAGTCTGCGATGCAAGGGTATGATAAATGGTACTTTGAGTCTGGTTAAAAGACCCAGAATGGATGGAGCAAAGTATGTTAGGTGAGAAGCGAGAAATTGAGCTGCAATGGTCGAGCACAGTGAGCATCCGGCCCCTGGTGCTTGTTAGCACACTGCGGGGCTGCTGTATACTGTCTGGTAACATTTATTTTGCTGGGTTGTTGGTATTTCCCTATGGCTCTGTGGTAACCTGTGGACCTTTTATGCTGTGCTGGTATTGGAACACCACCATCCAGATGAGGTAGCCATCTTCCTTGATGAACGGTTGAACCTGGAGGAACAGTGTCCCTAATTTGTTGGGAATGCGTAACTCTATAGCTAAAGGAAACCCAATGTCCGTAAAGCAAAAGACTACATATATAACACATCTGTCTAACAATAGCCACTTAACAGAAGTATTTGCACTGAGTGCACAAATCAGGCAGTGGTTGCAGGACATGAGATCATGTCCTTTTGCTAATCAGGATGACCCTGGTCATTTGCAGGATATTTCCTTGATTATGGGGAATTATCAACTGAGCTGACAGTTAACCTTGAAGAGCTTAAGTGTCCCTCTGAGGATAAGGCTATGGAAAGCTGTGTTGGAAGGTCGGACGTCCTAATGTTATCTGTGTCCGACTTTCACTCATCAATAGTGGATGAGCTATCAACAGTGGAAAGTATTGAGACAGCTATTTTGGAGCCCTCCCTGAAGTCTCCATTATAGTTGAAAGAGGGAAGAGATGAACAAACCCATATATTCGATCAGATTAGCCCTTCACAATGACTCCGGATAAAGGAAAGGATAATTGGGGACCTTAACCAATGTAAAAACCTCTCAGACCTTTGCTCCTGGGTCTATCTGCTGGACAATATTGCATCGCAATTCCATCCAGAGAAAACAGATACATTCTGTCAAACGGATCCGTTTTCTGAAAAGATAAATCCGAGTTTCCAAATCATCCAATGTGACCTGAGTTATCTGGCCCCCATGGGCATACATCAACCATTAACGGATGGTAAGGTCATACATATCCTGGATACAAGGGGCTTCTTTTGTCAGACAACTCTTGAGTTAAGGAATATGGCACAATTTCCGGATGATAAACTCATGAAATAGCAAAACGTTTTATCCAACCCACAAGCATTGCCCCCAAGCATGCGCATCGTTAGTGGAAACCAAGTACAATCTTCGATATCAATGCGGGGGGTTCGAGCAGGAGAGTCAAGTCAAGCTTCTGCACATCCTGTCCAACAGGATATTACTAACCTTACATATGGCTTCCCCAGGAGTTTGCATATTTGTAAAGCTTGTATGCCTCCAGTCACTTAAGATCCAGTGAGAAAGATTGAGATGGACCATAGAAACCTTCTTATCACAGATGTGGAGGTACCATACCATACCAGCAGGATATGAACCTAGGGACGCCTTGAGGAATAATGTGCTGGCGTGGTCACATTAGAATAATGGGCTGGGTGTTATAAGAGTTTCAGATCTTAAGATGATTCAGAGGATTAAGATTGATCATGATCATTGGTGTACCCAGAGTGGCAGGGATTGTATACTGTGCGGTGTGGTAAAAGTAATCTTTCATCCGCTGTGTCCATCTGCAATGATCGTCCGCGAGCTTCATCTGATTTGAAGTTAATAGTTGACTTTGTTGCATCATAGTACTGTTGAATCTGTGGAACATGGGCTTTTTGTTGTTTATTTCCTTATTCTGATTTTCTGATTTTCTGTATTGTAAGTTTGTCTTGTTTTGTGTTGCGCTCTGAGGCCAAAGGGCGTGTGGCACATCATAAGTTAAAATAAATAAATACGTAAAGGTCTCTGTTTCCTCCTCATGTGGATGCTTGGTGCAGGGTATCAACCATGACATGGGTCAGCACTAGCCAATAAAGTTAATGGATGGTAGGATGCGGAGGAGCATGCCAGTGCATTGGATACATGTCCCCATGGCTAGCTGTTATGGTCAGGATCCATATATTATGATTGTTTTGGCTTGCCTAGTTGTGAAAGGGTTGCTGAGAATGGAATTTGGGCTCTCCAATCCTTTCAAACGATTCCCTTGTTAATTCCTTGGCCTGGCAGCTGATTGGAATTCTCTCCTGTATGCTGTAGGATGCAACTGCAAACCTAAATGCAAACCTAAATGCCCCATTTCTTGCCCCCCTACTCTCCCCATCTACCTTTGTCTGGGGCCCTTATTGGGGAGTTGAAACTTCCTTTTATCTTTTGGATTGAACAGTTTGCAGCACGCTCGAGTGGCAGTGGTGTAAGTACAATGGAAGCATTACTGAGCAAGCAGGCCTGAACATGAACATTAAGGAGAGCTGTGCTGAGCACACTGCACTCACTCTTCCGTTTGCAATGCCCCTCAATTTCAAGATATACTCAACAAAAGTCTTTTTTGAATGCTTAATGTGAAAGGACGGGCGCTGACTTACCCATACTCTGCCCCCTCCACAGATTCCTCTCAAAGCAGTGTCACCATTTTGGAAAGCCGGTGCTTTCTCGATTGGCTTCTATCCCCTCCCCCCTCTCAGTTCCACATGCTCAGACTTGGACCACCTTTTCTTTTGTTCACCACCCTTTCTTGCCAAAGCAAGGTGACATACAGGGCATTCGTACTGTGTGTGTGTCACTTCTTGCAAAAGAGCATTTTGCTATGTCACGATGGTTTCCTTCTCCCGAAGATTGAACAACTAATGCACATGGCTCCTTCATAAATGTGAAGGGTAGCTCCACCATTGCACCATTAAATGTATTAGAGTGAATATTGTGACAGGTTTAGGAACCTGACCCTGTCAGGGGGGATGGGGACCCACTGGGTCAGGAGGGGTATGCAGTAATATAATCGCGGCAAAAAAGTCTGTGCAAAAATATTGTGGAAAAAATACTGTGGTTTGACCCGGTAAAAGTGTACCCCATTATACCATTTAAGGGGAGCGGGTGTTGCAGGGCTGTCCCCCGCTCCCCTTAAATGGTATAATGGGGAGCGGGGGTGTCCCCCGCATAGATTACATGGATTGCGGTGGCAAAACCGCAGCCTTTTGCCGAAATTATTTGTGGAAACAGCAATTGTTTATGTGATTTTAACACATGGAATCGTCAGGAGGCCTACAAAGTATTTGCCAGGGCCAGTCCTGCCCCCGATGCGCGGCGATGGAGTTGGGAGGGACCCAGTCTATGTTCTCCCCTGTGTGTTTGGTTGCAAGTGGGAAGTAGCACTTTTAATCATTCCATGCCTACAACATGCTGACCTGTACTCGCTCTGTTTTCTTTCAGACACTGCTGAGACAAACTAGACATTATATAAACCATGGCAGAAAGAGCCTCTCCAAGGACTCCATTTACCAAAAAACCTGGCGCAAATGAAAATCTGTCCACACAATGAGAAAGAAAGACACCAATAACCATAGCTATGAAGCAGCCAGCTTAGCATGCAACAGCATTGCCGGTACCATGCCATGGCTTATCAAGGACGCTGAGGCTGGCAATCCTAGAGTCGGTCAGACAGAATGAAGCTTGAGCGAATCTGCGTTGGAAACAAGGGTGGGGCTAAATGGACATTTTATCCATTTTTCCCTGTGCAACCCGCCGCCTGGGGAAAAGTCAGTTAGAGATTGGCCTTTGGGAGCAGGTGCGCGCTCTAGCTAATGGGAGGAGGAGGAGATGACTACATCTCAGACGGAGGAGTTTAAAAGGGTGAAGGTGAAAAGGCTGAGTGTGGGTTATAAGAACGAGGACAATGGTGCAAGTAGAAGGACCAAGAGACCAGGTGGTAGAAGGATGGTGGAGCAGAGCATGGAGTAGACTAGCCGAGAGATTGTGAAAGGTGAGGTATTGGTTGGTGAGAGGAAGTTGTACTTGGGTGTGACGGATGCATAAATGGTGAGGACGGTGAGTGAATGGGAAACACTGAGAGTGTAAGGGAGTAAATGAACTGAGTGAGAAAGGTGACTGGGAGAGTGAAAGGATGGTGAGTGCGAGAGAAGGGGGAGTGGAGAATAGTGTAGACTAGTGGGAATGGAGATCACTGAAGAATAGTGGGAGAGAAGATTTGTGAATAGAATTAGGAGTGGAAAGTAGTGGAAGTGCAGGGTAATGGAGAGTAGAGGGGTGTGGAGAGGAGAGGAGAGTAGACTGGCGAGTCATAGAAAGGAGTAGACATGAGACAGAACAGCATCAGAGGGACAAACAAGAGTTAGAGGGAGAGAATATAGAGAGTGGGAGGAGGAGAGGGGGAGAGTAGAAGGTAGGCAAGAACATCATAGTGGGGACTACGAGAATATGAGAGGGGTCGGAGCGAGTGAGAACTGGGTTACTAAAAGGCAGCATTTCCTGCAGTGATAATCATCAACATTCTTGTGTGACACCAGGCTAGGATCCACCTAGAACAACCCGGAGAGAGAAAGATAGATAAGATAAGGCTGTTGCCAGTAGGCCCTAACCTCTAGCCAGTAAGATTTTAGATAGTAGGGGTTAATGATCTCTAGTGACCATCTTGGGGATTAGGGAAGTCTGGGATGGGGGCAAAGAAGCACACGGGGAGAAAAGAGAGAAGGGTATGGCCCTTAGTTAGCCCCAAATTATAACAAAAACCCTCTTGTATCATCTTTGAGAGTATGTTTGTTCTAGAGGCTATAATAGTATTTACTTCCTAATTCTTGCCTATTTGGGCCGTGTACCTTCATGTTATGACGTTAATTGTCAGGAAGTGTTCTTGCTGAGGGCAAGTCTTGAATTTAAACTCTCTTTTTCAGGGAATTCTGGTGCTTATAATTTGTGTATTCACACGTTTTTTAAATATTTCTAGTTGTTGCCTGAAAAACCTGCATATCTGTGGAAGATGCATACCTTTCTCACGCATATGGTAATAATGCACGAAAAATGTATGCACTTTATCCAGATGTATATATTGTTCATGCATCACCAGTAGACCCACATTTCTATCACACGACACATGCATGAAGTCGTCATGTGTGCACATTTAATGAGCCTATATTGGTGAGCTAATGCATGACATTGTGCAACACATATTTCCTGGCTTAACCCTCCGTGAATTGACAATTTGCAAAAAAGATCTGCGCTGGTGCAGACGTAGCCCACATGTACACATGGTGACAAGACATCGGGCCTCATTGCAAGTTTGCAGGTAGCCATGTCTGTAATACAGGCATGCTACCTCCAAACTTGCTAAAAAATCCGGCACTCGCAAATGGGCAATTACCGGGTCATGCCGAGTTTGGCGGACCCCGTAATTGCCCATTCACAGGTACCGGCAATAAGGGACTCCCCATCCTGCCCCATAGAGCTGAATGGGAATAGGGAGGATGGTAGCACCGGTAGCATTATTAACGGTGCTACCATCATGTTATGCTCACGGTTGCCAGTACGGCCACCAGGTTAAACCTGGTGGCTGCAAGAGCACCCGCAAGCAGAACTCGTAGGATGGCGGTACGGTAGCAACGGTGCCGGTAGCGATACCAGCGCCGTTGTTGCCTTACCTCCATACTTGTAATGAGGCCCATCATTGAGCCTGTATGCAACCTCTATATCAGGAGGGAAGCTGATGAGCAGCCATGAACAATTTTATTTTTGTGCAAGAATGCAATGCAATATATGTTAAAGCAACATGTAAGTACATGTATGCGGCAATGACCAACACGTACTCTGAATAGCCCATGCGCCAAGCTTCTCAGAGGGGCTATCACAGCTGCTATTAAAATGTACTGTAGAGTATAGTTTAAACTATGGTCAAAGGAATAGGCAAATTGTGGTGTATTAATCCACTTGGAAACATGAGAGAAACCAAGATAACTATGTTTAAAAAACTGAAAATGTAGAAGGCTTGGCAGTGTAAAAAGTTTAAATTCCTGAATGCGAATGGAAAATGCTTCAAAACAGGGCTCAGACCTCCAACATTGTTGCAAATGCAACATACTGAGCTGCCTTCCAGTGTGAGGACTCAGAAATGGCAGTTCATAGTGGAGAGGCTGACTTATTGGAACACGTGTGGCTCTAGGAAGCTACCGCAGGCCTAGATTCCTCTCATGTATCCCCAAACCAAGATTTCAGAACACAAGCAGCAAGCCCATCTGCGTTGTCCGTTAGTCTGCTGCTGTCAGTTACCCAACTGAGACTCCATACCCTTCATCTCCCCGTTGCTACATTGGCTAGCCTGACGGTGATTTGTCAGTGAAACCAACAGTTTTAATGACATTTACCTTTCTTACTCTAGTGACATGCAGTCAGATGCCTCACAAAAAAACTCTTGCTATTCTCTGCAACGTTGTGCTTACACATTGTAGCAACTCTATGATTTTCAGCCTCCTTTATGAAAAGAAATCACTCTTTACTCTTTGTGATTTCCTACTCCCTCATGGAAAAATTGTCATTCTCTGTTAGTTTCTCGCCATCAGAGAAAATCAGGCAGTGCTGTGATTGATTTGCCTCGATGTTAAATTATCAGGTGTTACTTTCTCTGATTGCAAATTCCCTCACAAAACCCTGACTTGTCACTCTGTCTGATTTTCTTCCTCCTCTTGAAAAAAATCACGTATTCATTTCAAAAGGCAATTTCAACATGGGTTATGAGGACCCATCTGACAAAGAGGCCACATCCCTCTCCTCCTCTGTGGACTCCCTCAACCTTTCCCAAATGATACTCAAGCCCACACACAACCTCGATCACACTCTGGATTAGCTGCTCAACCATAACTGTTATCCCTCCATCATCTCCAACACTCCATGTGCCTGGAAAGATTGCCACCCCAGACTCTTCTCCACCCCCACCTGTCAACCCGCTCCCTCGCCCCCCTCCTGCCCAAACCCATGTATTCCTGCTACCCCCACAACTTAATCAGTGACTGCATTCTACCCCCTTCTAAACCCAACCCAACCCACCACCACTGCTGGCAACAACATTGGCCAAACTGCCACCCTGTACAACACCAGCCTCACCACGGTTATGGACACCTTTGCCTCCTAAAAAAGCACTCCGCCAAGCCCTCCTCTCCGACTAACACTTGGTTCACTTGCCCTCCACCTAAAAAGCGGGCTACTGAATGTGCCTGGCTATCTGGCCCTTCCATTGAGAGCAAGGCCAGATTTGCCCCCAATGCCAAAACATGTAAAACTACCATCCACCTTGCTAAAGCATGCGCCTACTCTTCCACAAAAGATAATGCAAAATCTGACTCTCGCAAACTCTTCTGAATCCTCTGAGACGGGTGTCCTCTGACCCCCCACCGTCTCCATAGAGGATGCCTGGTGCAATAGCATCCAGCAAGCCTGAGACCTTTGGGTTAGTGTTGCACTATATAAGAATGTATTTAGCTAGTTAGTTAGGAAGTTCTTCTGGGCAAATCACTAACCTGCAAACCAATATCTAGCACAAATGCTCCTCCATCAACACCTCTGCCACCACCCACTCTCCCCCACCTACACACCATTGTAGCTCCCCCCTCTTCAAATTCCACCACATCACCTCCCTGGGGTTGTCTCACTTCTCAACAGCCTCAAGCCCTCCATATGAAGAACAGACATCTGCCCAGCTTCCCTTATCAAAGAATGCTCCGCCTCCTTGATTCCTCTCATCACTGTAATTATCAATGCTTCATTTGACTCCTGCTCCATCCCTTCCACCATCAAAGAAGCCAGGATAACCCCCCTCTTGAAGAAACCATCCCTAGACACTGCCATCCCCACTAACTACAGGCCCATCAGGTCCATCCAATTCCTCTTGAAAATGATAGCCCATGCTGCCTACATCCAGGTCTAAGATCACCTAGAAAAACTCCACCTCCTCAGCCCCCACCAATCTGGCTTCCTACCTGGTGATGGCACAGAGTCCACCCACCTGGACCTAAAAAATCAATCAATTTACTTGCTCCTGCAGTCAAACTAGGTAGTTTACATTTCAAATTATCTTTATCCACCTGCGACAATGGTATATATTGTGGTCGCCCTCCACCTTTCTCTTATAACGGGAATTGTGTAAATCCTGCTCTACAATCATATCCACCTATACTTCTTGTCTTTCAAGTGGGGCTGGTTTCACCCGCTCATCTTTATTTGTGGCAATGACCTTAATCTACTTACAGAAGGCGTCGACATTTCCCCTAAACTATGCAACCTTCCTTGTTGTCGTTTGGGATATGATATAGGTTCTGGTGTGTTTGCTTCTGGTTCTCCTAAACCTGACTATTTCACTTCTTTTCCTATATTTGAATCTATCAAAGATCCACATGTGCCCTTCTATTGCGCTCTCTCATTTTCTTCCCTTTCTTTGTCTAACATCATTATACCCCAAATGGTATGACTCTTATCCCTTTCCTTGTCATCGAGATCTAGTCTACTTAGGCAAAGTGTTCTATGCTTGTCCATCATTATATCATCCAATCTATCGCTTCTTTCTATAGATATCTCATGCAGCTCCCTACAGGGATGTTGTGACCTTCTCTCTTCCTACCATCATTCTCGCTCTTCAACTGGTATTAAACATCTGTTAACGATGTGATTTATCTCATCCACCCTTCATCCTTTGCTCCTTCTCACCTTCTCATTGCATTTTGTTCTTCCTCTTCCCATCTCCTCATCTCTCCCTTGTCTTCTTCCTCTAACCTTTTTCTGCAACCTTCTTTCTTTCAATCTTTGTGTTTCTATTTCCTCACATTTCTTCTTCTCTTCATCTTTTCTCTCATTCTCCTTTACCTGCTCTTAATATCTTTTTCAGTCTTCCTTTTACTTCCTATCTTGTTATGCCCTTTATCGTTCTTTTTCCTTGCTTTGCTGCTCCTCTCTTTCTTCTCTTTCTTGAACTTCATCGATACCCTTTACATCTAATTTTTGCAATATTTGTCCTGCCATTCATTCATTCTGTACAATCGCTACTTCACTGGCTTTATCTTTCTCTCCTTTTTGTCTCTTGGTCTCTTTTTCTATCTCTATCAGTCTATCCCTTCTCTCATTACGCTCCTTATTTTTACTATGTTCAGGCATATATTTGCATTCTTTAATAGTACTTTATTCTGTGCTATCTTCACTACTATAAGTGGGGGTGCATATATCGGATTAATATACCCCGCTGCTACTTTTTTTTACTCCTTTAGAGTATAGAATCCCTGTTTCTCAGTGGTCGTACTATTGTCCTCAGAAGGAGAAAGAGGGGCTGAAGGCTCTGTGCCCTCCCCCACATGCTGATTAATCATCCACTCTTTCTCTTGTAGGCCTTCTCTCTCACTCTAATACATTTTCTATAGCTCTAAAATAGCTAACCTTTTTTGTAACTTCTTCCCTGTCTTCACAGCATGTAAGTATGTTGTCACGTGTTGCAATACTGTTTTTGATAGGGAACCCTCTGGAGGCCATTGAATGAACATTTTGTCAGTCATGCCACTTACCCATTCAGCATATTTCCTAATCTTAGATGTGTACCTTGGTAATGTTTTGTACAAATGTAGAAGAGGAGTGTCAACCATGATGACAAGTCTTATTTAACTGCCAATACTTACCGGGCCTTTATTCTGCTATTACTTTAATTTATTGTATTACAACAATCAATTTGGTCAAGCACCATTAATTGACACCCATTTCCAAAAAACGATTCTTCAAACAATTTCTAAGCCTACACAATACTATTATCTTTGCTTCTTTGTTGCAATTCTATCGATTCTCATTGTCCTGCTGTTTTATTATTGACAATCTAAGAATCTTAATTTGCTATATTTCTTCCTTCAACTGTTAACTTTATATGGTTAGCACTAATAGCTTGTTTGTTTTTAAGGCCTGATAAACAGTCACAGTATTACTATCATTCTATAAAAATCACATTTCTTTTTTTCAAACAAATCCAATTCTTACGCTGATATATTCATAACCCCAAACAAACTGTGCCCTTTTATTTGCCACTTTCAATGTTCTACTTACGCCCGAGTTTGAGCCCTTCGCTATCGACTCTTTGCCAATCGACAAGTTTTCCTTTAGTCCACGAGGCACCCGTGGGGACCAGACAGGAATTTCTTCAAAGAGGCACATGCCGTCCATTTTGTTTTACAGGCGTGATTCTTCCCACTCTCCACAGGAAATTCTGAGATCTTCCAGCTGATGATGGAAGATGTAAAAAATCAGAGAGTTCCGATTTGAACAATCCTCTGATACCAATTGTGCAATGGCACCTGCAGCGTTCCAAGTGCCGAATGGGATTAGCACAATAAATGATCCCAGGCCCAAATAACCAGACAGATTAAAAGAATATGGCAAAATGCTATTTTATTCTCAGTTCAATAACGTAGGAAAACCTGGCCAAAAATTTGGCAAAATACAACTTTATTCTCAGTTCAATAATGAAGGGAAACCTGGCGAACAAACATATTGTAGAGCAAACACCCTCAATGCATTTCATTTATGCAAACGGTTTTTATACCTCAACATACATCAGCTATGACTTTATCCTACGTGGCTAACAGTAAAAACCTACTCGGTGGAGGGATTGGATTAGGGCGTATACATATACTTTATATGAGTGTTAGTATTATCATTGGATGCCCCTTATCTGGTAGGCATGCCTTGAACAACCTCTAACTACATAAAATACAGATAATAATGCATTACCGGCAGTGGATTGGCTCCTGCAACAATGTATGGTCCACCATTACCTAGACTCTCATGATTGGTTGGCACTCTCCTACCAACCTTGTATATTCGCTCAATAGGAGCATGTACAGCAAAACCCAGGTACAACAAAGGAACAACGTTAGACAACTGCCTTTCTTAGCTAATTAGTCTACCATTTCTCATCAGTTACGCCCTAATCCAAGGCTTCGTCTTTATAGTTGACTTTGCTGAATGTTCTCTTCCTCTGAATTTTAAAAGGAATGAAAGTAATTTCACATCTTTGTCTGGAGCTTTATTGATAGGCCTTGTCTTGTACCATGTGCGAGGAGGCCATTATTTTGTCCATTCTTTCCTTCTATTTTGTGCTATATGATTCAATTATATTGGGTACTATTACTCCTCCTGGCCTCTGGAGACTTGGTTGCTCCATCCTTCATATGCTTTCCACATCTTTATTGTACAATACTTGGCACTCACAATTATTCACTCCTTTACTTAATCTAAGAGAAATATGCCTTACCTCCCTGGCTTACCCTCTTCAACTCCTTGCAAGCCTTGCAGTTGCTTCTTACTTTAGCATTCTTGATTCTGAGCCAACCAAATATTGTTTGTTCTTTCACAAATCTGTATTTCAGTGCCTGTCAGCACTGCAGCCTTGGTTTCCCTTCGCAAGGCTTCTCGCTTACTATTATACAATGCTGACGTCCATTTTCTAAAATGGCTGCTTTACTCACATACTTTTTCCTACTTTAGCGAGCTTCTACATTGTCTTATGTACCTTCGCTTTCTGCATATATATATCGAATACATCTCTTGTTACTTATCTTCTAATTGTATATGGTTTTCTTCAATTTGTATGTTTGTTTACTTTGTTGCTTCAATTACATCTTCAATCTTTAGATATCCACACAACAGGTTCAGTGCATTCACATATTTTCTCTTCTCCATGATGTCACTTCACATCTGTCAGACTTTACTTATAGTTCTTCTATATCCAATAGGGCCTGCAGGCTCAGGTGTACCGCATCAGTTTGAGGATACATTTGTTACGGTTTTCTGAGCGTATAACGTCATCATACCTTTGATGTGGTATTCAGATGATACCAGGTGTCATGCACAGTGTTTTCTTGCTGTTCTTCCAATATGATGGAGGTGAAGCGGTGGGCTACATAAATGAGGTGTACATCAGCCTCTCTACAAGAGCATAAACTAAAAGGCACACTGTAATACAGTGGTGCATCCACCTAGTAGTAAGATAACTTTCAGACACAATTCATGAAATGGCCTGAGGTCACAAGGTGAAGGGTCAGAAAGGGTGAAACCCCCAACGCCTTCTGTGAAAGCAATAAACCCCTCAATTTAAAGGACAGCAACATAACATATTCCATTCTCTCTTCTACTAGTTTGAGATGGGCTGTATAGATGTGGTTAATTTCTTTACAAATCCAGAGGTTACAAGTGCGTTTCTCGACTGGAACTGTAAGAACATGAACAATACCCCAACTGCATAGGGACCTTGAGCAATGGCTAGGGGATCTTCTCAGAACATGCATAAGGGTGGTGTATATCAGACAGTCCTCCAAAACAACCAGGGGCAAAAGGCTCCCCCATCACCCTGTTCATTGGTGGCATGAGTGGAGGCTCTTCTAGGTGTATACAGATCTTTCATGCCTTGCCATCAATAGGTGTTCTCCACGTTACACAATAGCTCTAAGATGCTCCACTCTAGGGCACAGCACTGCTTAACACTTCTCAAAAGAGCTCCACTTCCACTGAATGCCAGTATTTGGCCCTGCTTGTCTTTTGTCCCTGACTCCTTTCTCCAGCCTCACCTGCTCTCTATTCCCCTTGGACCCTAGACCTGATTCCTTCCGTTCTGCCTCTTTCCTTTTGAAAACCTCACCCTCCTTTCTCTGGACCCCTTTGTACTTGTCTGCTTACCTTTATTGGACTTATGCTGGAATGCAAGATGTATTAACCTGGGAACTAGAACTCCGTCTCGGCCTTCACCGGGCAAGTAGTAGCCATTGTGCTGAGGGTTGCATTTGTTTCCCTTCATGGTTGCCAAGGATTCCCTGATTCACATGTTCCTTTTCCCTCCTGAGCTGCTGCCTCTGTAGACAAGCGACAGCTAGTTTAGTTGGTTTGAGAGTGCATGTGGGTAGAGGGAGAAGAGCAGTACAAAGGGTAATGTTGAAATAAATTGAGAGGATAACATGAAGTCTTAGTAAGCATAGGCTGAAGATGATGTGGCCAGCAGTGGTATTAGTCCCTATGTGAGTACCACAAATGGATTATGACAATGTTTTCATATTTTATTTTGGGATTGCACTGACAAGTTGTGGACAGTTGATGTCATAAGGCATTACAGTTCATTAAACAGCTATTTCTTCAAATTAATTCTGGTAGGGTGCGGACTGTATCGGGTCTGTGGAATGCATTGCCTGTGATACTGACAAAAGATGAGACATACAAAATGCTGACTGAAAAAAACAGCTAACAAAAAAGCAGATGGTGCAGCAGGGGCGAGCAAGTCTGGCAGATGGAAGAGGAGTGGCCGCAGCAGGCTAGCTGGGAAGCAGTTCCACAGGATGGGGGAAATAGGAGGACGAGTGTCCAAAAAAAAGGGAGGAAGTTTAAGGGCACATCGACAGGTGGATAACCAAAGAAAGAGGGGTTTTGGCAGGTGGGGAGAATGGTGAACGGTGAAGAGGTTGTGGCGGAGCTGTTGTGGTCTATGGTTGCAGGGCACATGGTATTGATGGCTTGGGGATGACATGCCTTGATGGGAGTAGAGGTTGTGCAGCAATTTGTGATCTGTACGAGGCTGCTCTGACTTGGCCAAAAATAAAGCATCCATTTTTCAGAGCGACCTCAAATAGATGACAAATGCACATAGAACCACTGGGCCACAAGCAGGATGTTTGTCTGTGGAATATCCAATGGGAAAGAAACTGAGATAGTTGTTCTGAATAGGATCAATGTTTGATCCATGTAAAGATAGTAAGATAAAGCGACATGCACTGCAAGCGGTATCATAAACACCATAACAGAAGACACTCTCTTATCTAAAAGGACACCATTCTGACATAGTGATGTCACAACTCTGCAAAAGCGTGACTTCCTAACAGTAGGGATTTCATTTTTACCATTAAAAAAGGTGAAAGGTGAACCTACATTTACATGTGCACAATTATGTGTAGGGGAACATTATTACAAACATCAATTTTGAAATTTTAGAAGACTACTTATACAAATCGACAAATGTCTAAGGTGACGAAAGGTACAAAACAATTTCCGGATAAGTATATAATAGGTGGATGATTGGAGGCAAATAAACATCAATGTTTCTAAGAAATGAACAAAATGGTCACCATGATCCATACATCCTTAACATGTAATTGTAGCAAATGCATTTCAGACATTTAGGATCGATGAGGGATTTAGTCAAAACCTATGGTCCTATTACTGGTAACAGCATGCATTAAGTGGCCTATAGTCTCCACTGCATGATATTGGGAGATCTAATGTCATTTTGGGGGAGCGAAGTACAATTGGATTGGACTACTGACACAAGTAGATCATTGTGTAAGGTCACAAGAGCTATCAAAGAAATGATGGACACATGAGCTTGTAGGTTGTTGGTGACAGCACACAAACATAAGGGAGATTACACACATTGCTCTACTGTACATGACACCATCAAAAACTGAATATATTTTAATGTAAAGCGAATTACCACACATTCAGTTTGAAATAATAATAACACAGGTACAATATCAGACAGGGACATGCTTTCATCAACTTGTATTGCAGAGTGTGGCCAACAAAAGTCCTGCCTTGGAATTCTTTAAATAATTGTCCAAAGACTCTGACTAATGGAAAGCCCTCAGTTAGAAAGTAATACAAAACTTTAGGGATAAAGAGAGATTGATGCGTAATGGAGCCACAACATGCCTGATGTTCATTCATTGTCAAATAAAAGGTGTAGATGATGATAGACCAAAACAGAAAGACAAGTCGAATTTATGGGCACATGTGTAATTACTAGGTGCTACAGTGAAGACAAGTAGCCAGGCAGAAGTATGCTATTTCTAATTAAACAAGACCAGAGGCTTCTTACATAGAAGTAATTAGAAAGGTAGATGGTGTTAAGGTTATTGCTACGACATACATGAAGTATGTACTGGGTACTTCAAATACTAATAGAAAATGTCAGAACAAAAACATCAGAAGAGGTAGAATCCTATATAGATATGGTAGAAAATGTTAGTATATGACAACAAGAGGCATACTTACTGAATGCACCAATGTCCCCTGCTGATATTAAAATGTCTACACTACATTTTAAGGTGGGAGAATTGCTGAGAACAGATATTCAGGTGGGAGACTGTGACCAATTGGATAACGCTCTGCAGAAATACAAGGTTGGACAGAGGCTAAAATGCCCACTCAGTCATAGCACTGATAAAAAACAAGAGCTGACACAGTCATAAAAGTAAAGAAGGCACAGATGAGAGACATACTTCCTTCCGCTTTACTAGTGACGTGGGCCAAGGGAAGAGCCAGATAGCAAACATAACAGTCCAGAATAAAAAGAATGTCTAATCGAGGTTCTATACCAATATACATACTTTGATTAAAAAAACATAATCTGCAAAATAACTAAAAATAAAAGCACTACACAAAACCCAATACTTAGGAAAGAAGAGAGAATAAGCAAAGATAGCACAATGCAGCATTCAGAGTAACTAATCAGGTATGTAAGTTGAGTAAAAACTACAATGTTCTTTGAAAAGGATATGTTTCTTGGATGCAAATAATGAATTAGTGACTTAAGCAGTCTCCACGGGCCAGAACTGGACCAAGGGGACAATGAATAGTCAATAGTATCCTTTAACAGTTCTTGGCGGTTCGACGGGGTTGAATCTAGCTTTCAGCAGTGATGCGAGAAAATCGAGCTTAGTTCAGGTACATTGGATCATGTGTACCCAAGCAGCAAGCATGCCTTGAGTAGATTCAAATGCAGTAGCTTTGCGCAGTTCAGGTGCTCTGTTCTGTGAAACAAGTCAGGTGCTCCCCAGAATAATTTTGAAGTAAAGGAAGGGCGAGTCAGATTGTAACTACCAGAAAGGGTGATTAAGTGACGCTCCAGTGACTCTCCAGTGGTTTGAGTGATTATTCAAATCAGTGATCCTGTTGCTCAGGTTTGTAGTTTGGCAAAGTGGCATTTTAAAGTTGGGTCAAGTTATGGTATAACCCCTGTTTCGAGTCGGCAAGTAACTTTCCAGTGATTCAAGTTGGATCCCAGTGATGAGCGGTTGATTCAAGCATTTCAGGTGACAGACAGTGTTGAGCAGGTTTGAGATGCAGGAAATTAAGTTGGAATGGTCGTAGGTCTGCCAAAGGCAGCACTAGCAGGATCCCTCTGGTGAGGAGCAAATGCGGTTCAACAACATTTTGATTGTTTTGGTGCAGCAGAACAGAGAGCCTTAGATGATCTGGTCCTCCAGATACTGTGAGGTTCACTCCCGGGGCTCTAGAAAATGAAGAGTCCTTTCAGGGTCTGATCCCCCAACCTTGGGAGATTCTGGTCCAGAGTGGCAGGTCTTGGTCCACAGCAACAGTCACCCCAATGTGCCCTGGGAGTTGGTAGGTGGCAGAGCTTTCCTCTATCGTGGTCTGCTCCTTCTTCACCTCAGTGGTTGATGGCTTTGGAAAGAACAACTCACCCAAAGGAGGTCCAGTGAATCCTTCTGAGGTGTTCTTCCAGGGTGAATCAAAGACGAGACAGGAGAACACTTCTTTTAAAGGTAAAGGTTCACAGGTGATTGGACTAAAGATAGCCTGCCTTAGTGGTCCAATCCCTATTCTTGATAGAAGTAGACTTTGACCTTCTGACATCACAACCAAAGTGCCTTGCTCCTGAAGAAGTGGACATGACAGGAAAGAGAAAGTAAGGCACAGAGAAGCAACATGGAGGTCTGTAAAGATCCCTCCTGACTACTCTAATTCTTTCCCTTCCACTTTTACTAGGATCAAAGGCCTTTAGAAAAGGAGCACCCTGGTGTGAGACTATTCCCTTTGAATGGGTATGCTCCTTTGATACCAGGGCCAAGGACATCTGTCTGGTCAGTGGCTGGCTCTGCTGGAGCGCATTACCTACCCTCACAAAGAGATCAAAGAAGATCCAGCCTCCTGTCTGACCCGAATACAAATCACCTTCCATAGCTTGAGCTGGCTCACAGGAGCTGGCACATGTGTGATATAAAATGGAATGTGGCTGCAATGGTTATATGTAGTGCCACTTACCATGCCTTAACTCAGCTTTATTTTAGAGTTTAACCTGACACCATCATGGCCTACTTATGATCATCATAGGAGGGCATATCCTAAATGCAGCCACTGCACTGCAGAGACTTGGCTGTCAATACAGCTGTCAAAGGGGCCACTGTGACCTCTAAACCTGCTCTGTGCCACTTGTAGAGCAAACGCTCCAACTCAGGATACTGATGCAGCAGGATCCAAATACAACCAGCATGGAGGTTATGAAAGGGGAATATGATTAGCAGATTACCCTTTCATAGATGGAATTACCTGCATCTCTTTATTTAATACACATTTTTAAAACGACCTGGCTTTCAAACCGTTGCTAAATGGCAATCCGCCACAGATGCCTCTACCAGTTGTTTGTTGACCCAGTGGGAGAATACAGGCTTTGATTACACTGCTGGCTCATGCAAATAGGGATGCTCAATGCGACCCCTCTTATCAGCCCGTATCTATGATTCATCTTAACAGCAAGACATTCGCCAAACTCTAATGTCATACATGCCTGACTTGGGTAAATCTGACCCATTTAGATTCAACCTGAGCTAATCCACAATGGACATTTTGAGAACATTTTGTTCATTGTTATGTCCCTCTCTGGCTGCATTTATAACCTTCCTTAAAGCCGAGAAGGAATTTAACTCTGTCATGGATTTTTTTTATATCCATACCTAACGAGGTTGTCTTTAAGTACTACTTGGGTTCAATGAAATGACTATTCCACAATAAACCACCGAGATGTTTCCTCTGATTAGGGGTACTCGAAATGGGTATCTAGTGTCAAACCAACTATTTACCTGAATGTCAACTTTCTGGCTAGTACATGAATGGGAAGGAATCAAGACGCAGGGACACATATTTACCGTCATTGAATAGTGGCTACAATGCACGCTAATGTCATACTGTTTTATATTTGCAATCCCCACAACAAAAGAGTCACATAGTGCATCATAGATGTTATTAGGATATTTGGGGAAAACGCAGTACTGATCATAAAATGGGATAGACGTAAGATGTATCCATTGAAGAATACTATAAATAATATGCATTTGGCATTTTTGTTAAATGGGATTAGGTCGAATTATTTGGTCAATGACATCTTTGCGCCAAGAATACCTCAGGTTGAAGCCCAGGTGTCCAGTTCAGTTCTACCATCAATTTCTCTGATGGGAAGAAATGAATTGCTGAAAATGATGATAATACCCCATCTGTTATAATTCATTGCCTATTTCCCACTTTGCAAAATAGGTAAATTCTTCTGAAGGTGCAGAACATATTTTCTTTGATTGATCCCGGAATAAAGGTAGCATAGGGTAGATTGGGAGATTATTACCATAACCTTAGAAGCTGAACATTTTGCAGGAATTGGTCCCAAACTGTATTATTTAGAGATGTGAGCACAGAAGGCTATATATCGGCACGCGTCAACAACTGCAACATCATGTAGAGGTAAAGACTGCTCAGAAGTGTTCCTGTTCCCGTAAACCTGCCCCGATGTGTAAAATGATACTGCACTGAAGGGCCATACTGATGCTCGTTGTATATCATTGGGAATTACAAAGGATATTTAACAAACATGGTATCAAATCCTCTCAATCCTCTCAATGGCATTCTTCATATTTGGAACATACCATGCATTAGTATCACACATTAGCACCCGGCACGCGCGGCGCAACAGGAATACTGTGTGGTGATTGGCTCATTTGCGAGCCATACCACACGGTATTCCCTTTTACACTGTGCGTGCCGGCTACTCTGTTCCCGGCGAGGGGCGTGGCAGCCCCTCAGCCAATGTGGAGGCTCGAAACGGGGCAATCCCTGCTCCGAGCCTCCCCATGGCTGGAGGCTTCCTTCGTCCCCCGCCGGGGACTCAGGTAAGAATTATTTTTTTTTCCTCCCTCCTCCCACTTTCCACCCCACTCGACTTACCTTCTATCCTGCGATCTCCGGCGGGGGATGATGGAAACCTCCAGCTTTGTGGAGACTCGGAGCGGGGCCATCCCCGCTCGAAGCCTCCACACGGCTGGAGGCTTCCATCGTCCCCCACCGGAGACCGCAGTACTTTTTTATTTATTTATTTATTTCCTTCCCCGTCCCCCTCCCGTCTGCCCTCCCAACCCCACTTACCTTCTTTTTTCTTCTGGTCTTGGGAGCGAACGCGCTGGCGCGTCCGCTCCCGATGGCTGCCATGGAAAGGGAAAACCTTTCCCGGCAGCCATTTTCTTTCATTTTTTTTTTCTGTTTCGAAACAAGCGAAACAGAAAAGAAAATGCCATTAGCATCCCGGTCTAACGGGCCGGGGTGCTAATGGCAATAAGACCCTCGGTGGCGGGCCAATACCACCTGCGGTAATGCCCCCGGGGCTTCGTTAACTACGGCCCGGGGGCATTAGCTGGGGCGGTATTGGTACGCCGCCTCGGGTCTTATTGCCACAATATTGTTCTAGCTAAAGAATGATTACACATTTATCAGGATAAAAAGAAGTACGATGAACCTTTGACCGTGAAGTGGTTGCCTTGCAAAAGTATCAAATGAACTCTCTCACGACTCCCTGAAAAATGCACAAAATCACAGACTTTCTTTTTTTTATATCTTTTTCACTGTTTTCTTTAACTAGGGGATGTCCACCCCACATGCGGTCCTTTTTCTCCAACCTTACCACTATCCCCTTTTGATTCCCCACTTACAGCCCTTTTTTATCTGTGTCGCCTTTTCTTCTTACCTTTACAAACTAATCATATATATGAATGGTTGGTATAGCACGTCGTTAAAATTGGGACAGGAAATGTAGGTTTGTTATTATTTGTTGACGTTTCTGACTGCAAGCCCATGGACTACATGGGAGCAAAAGTTAAAGATTGAAATCACAGGCTAAATTTGTAAGATAGCGTGAATGCAAAATAAAAGACTGTCAATAGCACAGAGACACACGCATATACATTTCAAATTATCTCCATTGGATACTACTTTGAACTGCAAAAACTGTGAAAGCGAGCAATCCTCTGTATGCCCCAAATGTCTACTGAGGGATGTTGGATGTCTACAACTGAAAAGGGGATGTGCTTCAGTTCGCACATTCTGTAGTGAGGTTAGTGCAATGCTTAATATTATGCTTTATTCTGGAGGTCACAGAAATAATTCAAAAGTGCATTAACAGATTTATAGACTCAGGATTATTACTGGCTAAATGCAGGGTAGCAATGGTTTGCCTTTTTTTGGTCGCACCTTCACTCTGATCAAACATTTACATGTTGCTAACCTCTGCAAGTGCTCCTGCTGCTTTCTTTCCACACCTCTCATCCACCCACTCTTCTCTCAGCATCATGTTTGTAACTAACCTATGTATCCTCCTTACTGGCTTCATTCTACCTCTCTCACAGAGCCTCCACCAACACCCATGCCTTGTCCTATCTCTTCTCCTAACCCCACCTGCATCCCTCATTTGCCCCATCCTTTGCTTCCCCTAAGAATGGAAATGCGACCACGTTTTTCCATCACAATTGTCCCATGACAACTTCAACTACCCTGTCCATTGTCTACTGCCCCTCCTATTTCTCCCCCCCCCTTCCTCCTTTATTGATTTCACCCGTCGCCTCTGGAATGCCTAATTTAGCTATAACAGAAGTTCTTTCCTCACTGAGCACTTTTCCAACCACTCCATGGTCTATGGGATGGCCATCACCAAGACAAGGATCTCATGACACTGCAACTTTACCTACCCACAGCACTGGCTTTGCTATCTTATCCAAATCATGTCAACTCACTAAAACGCTAATAATGTTGTCCACCCAACCGGCAAAGATGCTCCATAAACTCCTCCCCCAATTTCTTTGAGAATATCACTGTCCAAACTCTTCTGGCCACATTTCTCGTTATCATCTTCATCTTTTGCCAACCTAAAATCCTAAAAAAACCTCTCTCTGAATTAAATAAATTACTTGAAGTGTTCCCAGATATTGGTCCCTTGGTCATACTGGGTGACCTAAACCTATCCAACATTACTAAGACTCCTCAATTACAGTTGGGTGAAGCTCTATCAGAACACTGCCATGTCAGCCTCCATAACCGTACAATCCCCACCCAATATCCACTCCCTTGATCTCATCTTTCTGTCATCAACAAGACACTCCTCTGGTCTCTCGTTTGTCCCTGCTCCCAGTGACAACTCACTATTTAACTTAAGATCCCTGTCATGCAAATTACCCCCCTCTGTCCGTCATGAGAAATTCAAACTCAAATCTATGGCCCCATAATTGCAAACCCACGTACCCACTCAACTCAATGTATATTTGTTACGTGCAATAGAGTACTTGCTGTTTCCTATGATAGGGGTTCGACAACCTTTAGCTCTCCTGATGTTTTTGACTACCACTATCATCTGACCTTTCCAGCATAGTGAATTGTGAGAGATCATGGAAATTGTAGTGCAAAATATCTAGAGTGGTTCAGGTTGCAGAACTCTGTCCTATGAAAAAGTCCACCAAGGCATTCCTTCAGACTCTCAAAGAACCATACTCCACCATGGATCTTTACAGTCCTCTGACAGCTAAAAACAACCATCATTACCACTGCTAGAAGACTCTATCTCTCTTAAAACCTACAACAGTAAGAATGATTACTTTACCGACTACCCTCCTGTCAGTATCCAGAGTGCACCCGTTTCCCTCGTGAAACTGTCTGTCCTCTGTGTTCCTTTACAGTGTGGGTTGTATTTTGTAGTGTGCTAGAACTGCCTGTTGTAGTACTATTAAAGTAGATATTGTAATACAACCTTGACTGGACTGTCCCTTTTTTCACTGGGGAATAATCGTATTTTTGCAATGTTGCAACTAACCAACGATCCACGACCTTGCAGAGATAAGCCTGCCATTCCATCCACATTAACAAAAATTGAACAAGGAGGTCTTATAATTCACTTCTGGTGTACTAGAGATGTGGGGTTGATTGATGGTTTAGAAAACGATATTCATCATTGGACCACTTGTGCCCCCGAAGCTGATTCGTCACACTTATCACCTTATCCAATGTGTTCCTGTTAGGCAGAATTATATGCAGTACCATTTGGGAACACCACACACAATTAAGACTACAAGTGACAGTACAAATTCACCTTTGGTACAAGCCTGTACTACATAGAAAACGTGGTAGAAATGGCTGAGCAACCAGACCAAGAGCAAGTGATCAGTATCAATAGTTACACAAAGGACAGCAATTACTATGATTCAAACAAACACTGACTCAAGGTTTATGAGTAAAAGAATATACATTTATTGACCCATCAGATGAAAAACATTTCACTAAAGTAAAGCAGTTCAAAAAATCACACTCTTAATACACCACACCACTCCCAATAGTTTCCAGAAAAGTTAAGCTCACAAAATGAGATGGGAGCAAAATGGCACTTTAGTAATTAAAAAGGGAGGGAAAGACAAAGTTAGGCAGAATTTGAGCAGCACCAACAGGTAAGTAAGCAGGACAATCTAAAAAGAGGAACTACAGTGATGGAATCAAATCAAATAGGCTTAAGGCCAAAGTCAATAGGACAAAAGTCTTTTGCTCAAGATCACACAGTTCAGGGTAGTTCACAGTTAAGTCCTTGCCAAGAGTCCTGGAAGAAGTTGGTCGGCAGAAAGGTTAGTTTAAAGAGTAGAGAAGGACAAGCCCTCGGATTGGCAAAAGGTTTCACACACCTTCACCGCGGATGGACAAAACGAACAACCGGATTTGCACAGTACCTTTAAATGGAGAAGAAGCTGTAACTGAGGCGGACGTTCCTGGCAGTTACTGCAGGCTCATGTTTCCTGAAGCGACTGTTGGACTGACATAAAATAGGAAGACTGGAGGGTGCTGCACTGCCCAGGGAAGAAATCAGCAGCAGAGCAAAGCAACGACTAAAAGGTGCGCTCCTTAAAACCCAAGCAGGGTCCGATCTTCCTGGTTATCCGGCCCACTGTAACTCTGTACAGCGAATTCAACCAGAGGAGGGAGTCCTGGCTTGCAGTTTGGGTGAACTGGTTAGTGCCACCAGCTCAGGGAAAGAAAATTCCGGGAGGATCTTCTCTGTAGTTGGAGTTTGAGGATTCAGACCTGCAACAGGGCTTCACCGGGCAGTTCAGTCATGGTAGGGGTCCTTCTGTCAGCTCTTCATCGGTTCTTTCGTTCCAGTGGCAACTCTGCCTTTCCAGACCCAGAGACCTGCTTTTTATGCAGTGTTCCCCCATTCACAAAGCCTGGCTGTCAATCACACAGCAGGGTGGCTGTCCTGGCCGGACAGTCACCTAGCCAATCAAACAGGAGTGCGACTTGGGTTACCAAGGGAACCAATGGCAGGTGTCCTAAAACCCCTCCCTCACATCCTGCCTACCCAGACTTTTAGGTGCCTAAGGAGGGCTTCTGTGTAGAAGCCTGCGAGGAGACGGTGAACAAAGGAACCAAACCTGGTTTGGCGCGCAGAGAAAAACATGAGAAAGACATTTTCATACAGAAATGGCGACTAAACCCAGCCAGAACAGTATAAAAACACATATGGTCTAGCAGGTTTAAGTTCGAGGCTACCAAGAAAGCCTAAAACAATAGCAAGGTTATTTAGGATAACTGTGGTAGGAAAAATAGGGTAGTTACCACTGCCACCAGCCAAGTCTTGATGAAAAGGGAACAAAACAATGCTCCGAGGGAAACAGACAAAAAGGGATACGTGTTAACCCTTTCCAGTACTCCGTGTGAGATGGATTGTACTGGGTCTGTGGATTTAAAAAGACTAATAAAGTCAATGGCAACTTTACATGTTCTGAGAGACAGTAGTCAGTCTCAGAAAATGGAGCCTGAGTTGGGAAGTCTAAAAGACAACCTGGTGTCACTGCATTGAAGGTGCGGTTTAACACACAGTAAAAAGATGATGCCTGTGGAGTAGGTGAGGCTCCACAGTCTACGAACACAAAAATGTTAAACACACACAGCAAACCACATGTAAGAGTGGGAAAAAAAGGGCTCAAACTGTTACGAGGTGAAAAAAAACAAATCCTAGAAATCCAGAAAAGCTGCTGAGGGACTCAGTAGTAAGGGAAATAAGCCATTCCTGAGAATTCTCCCTAACAATTCCCTACCATTAACTGGAAATTCATACTATGGGAATCTTCATCCCTTGTCACCAAAAATGTTCATGGACTTTGCACCCTTCACTTACTTCTACTTGTTCTCCTTCTTCAACCTCTGTCTCCAGAGGAAGCTTCCCAACCTGCTGTAAAGTAGCAACTTTCATCAACATAATGTTATGCTCACCTGGTCTCTGCGGGGACTTTGGGGCATGGTTGCAGCCCTCCCTGGAACCGCTTCCCCTTGGTCAGGCTTCTTCCCCTGTTCTCGTGTTGTAGACTGCACTGGTTGTTGGTACTGCCCCAGCGAGAATACGGGAGGCAGTGAGAATGCTGTGATATGGCTGTGGTCTCCCTCAAACCCTTCCGCCCAGAATGTGGTGAGCATGCGCCTACCCATATAGTCTCACCTGTTTAATTATGATGGCCAGCTCTCCGTCCTGCTTCTCACTGCAGGGGCGCTTTTAAGTAGACCAAGTTTCTTCACTGGTCCACGTGCAGCGTATCCCAGACCGGCTGTGGCTGAACCAGCTCAAAGATAAGTATCCTTTGATAATGATTATTGTCTGTGTTCTTTTGTAATGTCTTTTCCCTTGATTATTGGCCGTATCTCTTGTAATGTCTTTCCTTCTTCCCAATAGGTGTTATGAGGCTCAGCAGAAGAGCGGTGCAAGAAGCGAGCCTCAATGGAGAAAAAGAGAGGTCACGATGTCTCAATAGGTGGTAAGTTTGGTTCTTAAGTCGAGGATTGGTTTGAGCGTGACCTTAGCATAATGTCTTTATAGTTTTTTCTAACCTTGTTTGTTCTTTTCTCTTGCAGAGATGGCCTGGACAATTCTGACCGGGATGCTGTTATCCGAAGATCTGCCGGTGGGAGAATCCACGATGATGCTGGCCGAAGATGGACTCCTGAGTAAGTGTTGAGGCTGGAATTCGGGATCAGGTAAGGATGAGCTCGGCCTGCGGTTGCTGATGGAATCAGATAAGGATGCGCTCTGTCTAGGGTTGCTGCTGGAATCAGGTAAGGATGCGCTCCGACTGTGGTTGCTGCTGGAATCAGGTAAGGGTGCGCTCTGACTGCGGTTGCTGCTGGATTCAGGTAAGGATGCGCTCCGACTGCGGTTGGTGCTGGAATCAGGTAAGATGTGCTTCATGCAATGGTTATTGCTGGAATCAGGTAAGATGCGCTTCAGGTGATGGTTATTGCTGGGATCAGGTAAGATATGCTTCAGGCAGCGGTGAGCGTTACGCTGCTATAAGCAGACTAACGCAAAGCGCTTGCATGCTGGTGGGGCAGGTATAAATAGCCTGGTCCTGGCCACGGCCATTTGTTCTGACTTGTGGCCCCAGCATGCCACTCCCAGAAGATGCTGCACGTGCAGCCCAATGTATTCCTATGGCCACGCCCAACCTGGAGGCACGTGGAGGCCCTGCAGAGGAGAAAATGGCACATGCACCAGAATAAAAGTGTGCAGAGCACACTTTCACATGAGCCTAGTGCCAAAGGTGCCAGGACTGGGTCCAACTGGACCCTTTATGTAGTGGAACTTGTGGTTCTTGCCTTGTGGCCATGACAGCACTCCCCCTCAAGTCCCCTCTCACGGGTGCTCTTCCTCCTGGTCCCGACTTGATGGGGTAGTTATGATGGAATTGTCTGATTAGTCGTGGGGCATGGACAAATTCACTAGGTTCCCATATACGGTCTTGAGGTCCATAAACATTCCAGTCTATAAGGTAGTACAGTTTTGATCGCACTATCTTGGAATCTAGAATGGTTTTGACTTTGTATTCCAGTTCTCCTTCCATGATGTCAGGTTTGGGTGGTGTCTCAATCTGAGTGTCTGGTTTCATTGGTTTCAAGAGAGACACATGGAACACCAGATGGATCTGCATATTAGATAGTAAATCCAATTTCATGGCAGCAGGGTTAATGATGGCTTTGATGGGGTAAGGTCCCAGGTACCTGGGACGGAAGGCTTGTGGTCCTTTCAAGGGAAGGTTCTTGGATGCCAACCAAACCTTTTTCCCAACTTGATAATGCGGAGCCTCTCTTCGGTGTTGGTCTGCAAACCTCTTAGGTTGTTCCTTTGCTCTGGTCAAGTTTTCAGCTGCTTCTTTAAGGGTTCGAGTCATAGTTTTGTGCAAGGTTGTAACTGATGGCATATCCAATTCGTCAAGTGAATCAAAAGTGGACGTTCAAGGATGCCGACCATGCACTGTGTAGAATGGGGTCTGGCCAGTGGTAGTGTAGATGGAATTATTGTAGGCGAATTTGGTGTCCCAGAGGATGTTTTTCCAGGATTCCTCAGTTTGTTGTAACATACACCTCAGGTATTGCTACAAGGTCTAGTTGGTTTGTTCGGTTTGGCCATTGGTTTGGGGATGATGACTCGTGGATAACCGGAAGTCAATTTTGGCTATTTTGCAGCACCTCCTCCAGAGTGCTGAGACGAATTGTGTTCCGCGATCTGAGATTAATACTGATGGAAAACCGTGTAACTTTACAATTTGCTCCAAAAACAAGGTGGCAAGGGTGGAAGAAGTGGGAAGACCCTTCAATGGATTAAAATGTGCCATTTTAGAGAATAAGTCTACAATAACCAGGATTGTGTTAAACCCCTTGAAGGGAGGAAAATCGCTGATACAGTCCATAGACAGTGTATGCCATGGTGCTAGTGGTTCACTCAAGGGACGTAGTAACCCTGCAGGACTTAACTTCTGAGATTTGTGTTGTGCACAGACACCACAGGTTGCAATGAACTGGGCAATGTTTTTTCTCCAGGTTGGCCACCAATAGCCCATTTGTATTTTAGCTCGAGTCTTGGCAATTCCTGGGTGTCCTTCCACTAATGATTCATGGTAGTTTGCTATTATCTGGTCTTGTAATTTCTTGTCCTAAATATATAGTCTTCCTTGTAAATAGGCTACATCATTTTCTATGGTGTATTGGTCTCCTCTAGCTAGTCACTCCTGTTGTGCTGTTTGGTTCATCCGAGATCGGTTTACAAGTCATCCAAACAGGCGGTTGCAGCGATTAGGTTTTGGATCCTCTCTTCTGGAATGATGGCCACAGGCTCAGATGTGTTGAAAGCTTCTTTGTCCTCACCCATGCGAGACAGAGCATCAGATTTCCCATTGCTCACTCCTGGTCTGTAAGTAATGACAACATCGTATTCTGCAAAGAAGTGGGCCCAGCAAAGCCGGAGTGAGGATTGGGCCCTGGCAGACTTTAAATATTGTAGATTACGGTGATCTGTGATAACTGTGACCGTGTGTCTCGCTCCCAGAAGATAGTGTCTCCATGTTTTGAAGGCTCCTCTGATCCCTATCTATTCCTTGTCAGTGATTGCATAGTTCAATTCTGGCACGGAAAACATACGGTAACAAAATGCTATGGGATGTAATTGCACCATATCCGGGTCCTTTTGCGATTATACTGCTCCAATGGCTACATTGGAGGCGTCTGTTTTGACCACATATGGCAGGTCCAGTCGAAGGTGTCGAAGAACTGGTGCTGTAGTGAAAGCAAGTTTCAGCTCCTGGAAGGCATTTTCTGCTTTGGGGGACCAGAAGAATTTCTTATTTTTTCTCAGTAAGGAAGTAATTGGATGAACTATTTGTGAGAATCTTGGAATAAACGGATGATAAAAATTGGCAAATCCAAGAACACTCTGTACTCCTTTTGTGGATTTTGGTGATGGCCATCAAAGGATAGCGTCCACCTTGTGTGTGTCCATGTGTACTCCTCGTGGTGTGAGCATGAAGCCCAAAACTTCAACTTCCGTGACATGGAAGAAACAATTTTCTAATTTGGCAAACAGTCGATGCTGTCAAAGCTTTTCCAGAACTGCTCTTCCATGGCCGACATGATCCTCCTTGGACGTTGAGTAAATAAGAATGTTGTCTATGTAGACGAGTGCGCAAACGTCCAATAACGCATGAAGCACATCGTTCATAAAGAATTGGAATGCTGCCGGGGCGTTACATAAACCAAAAGGCATGACCTGATACTCGAAAAGCCCATATTTGGTTTGGAATGCCGTCTTCCATTCATCCACCTTTTTAACTCTCACAAGGTGATAGGCTCCTCGTAGGTCAAGTGTTGTGTATATTTGAGCATTCTTCACCTAATCTAGAAGCTCCAGGATGAGTGGCAGGGGATATCTTTTCTTTACAGTGATTTGGTTCAGCACTGTATAATCTATACAAGTTCTTATGTCACCCTCTTTCTTTGGTACAAAAAAGAGAGCCGAGGAGGCAGGGGACGTAGACGGGTGGATGAAGCCGTTAGCTGGGTACTGATCCAGGTAAAATTTCAGATGCTGGTTTTCTTGCTCCGTTAGAGCGTAAATTCAACTGCATGGAATTTGTGCTCCGGACACCAGGTCGATCTGGCAGTCGTAAGGTCTGTGTGGAGGCAGGATGTTTGATTGCTCCTTCGGGAACACATCTTGGTAATCCAAATATCCAGGGGTAGGGAACCAGAGAGCCCCAGGATAGATTTTGTCTTGAGTTCCCGGCTCTTCACCCTTTTGTGGTAGCAGATGTTAGCGCATTCTAGAGGGAAGGTCAGCACTCGTTTTCGCCAGTTGATCCTAGGGTTGTGGGTTTCCAGCCAAGGCATTCCTAAGATCATCTGGAACTGGGGAGCTCCAATAAGATCGAAAGAGATGTCTTCCCGATGACAATCCTGACACATCAGCATTACTTTTTCAGTATGCTGCGTCACTGGGCCGGATGACAACTGAGAGCCATCCACTGCTGTGACGCTTTCCGATTTTTGCATTTGCTGGAGAGGAAGGTCTATTCGTGCAGTCAGATCTTGATCAATATTGTTTACCACTGCTCCGCTACCACTATATGCCTCCAAGGCATGTACCTTTGATGGTTGTTGGTAGTTGACCAAAAGTACCGGGATGACCAGATGTGAGGTCTGTACAGATTCCTTCCTTTCGCTCGACAAATTGAGTTTTCTGGGTTTTGTTCCTTTTCATTGTTGTCATTGTCCGTTGCACCAACTATCTTCTTAGTGGGTTTTACCAGGTATTCCCAGAGGAAATGTCCTGCTCTTCCACAGTATAAACATAGTTGTTATTGCTTTCTCTTTTCTCTCTCAGCCTTGGAGATAGGAGCCCGTCATCCCCCAATCTGCATAGGCTTAGTTTGTTCATGGTTGTCCCGTGGTCGCATATAGACCAACCTCCCTTCAGTCCATGTGCAATCCATTTTTCGATTCTGCAACCTGTGGTCAAGCTGGACCGTCAGAGTGATGTATCCCGCACTGCCTTCAGGAGGATTGACCACTTGGGCTAGAACATCCTTTAGTTCCCCACGCAATACACCCGATAAAAGATTGTGGTCCTCTTCTCTTCTGGCCAATTTGTCTGTGCTATGACATGGTTAAAAGTAGCGATATAGGTCAGCAGATCTTGGTTTCCCTGCCTGAGTGACAATAATTCATTACCAGGGCTTGTCCTTGGGTGTGTCTAGCAAATAATTTTTCCATCTCCCGTTGGAATTCCCCAAACTTTCGGAACAGAGGATCATCCTGGTTTACTAATGGTATCGACCAGTCCACTGCGCTGCCTCCTAAATATGAAAGAACAAAGGCGACTCTTGTGCTATCGTTAGGAAAAGCCTCAGGCTGGCACAAAAAGTGGAAGTGACATTGGTTCATGATTATAGCGTACTTATTGGGGTCACCGGTAAAAGCGTTTGGTCGGGGCCAGTGTCACTGCATCTGGAAGCACCACTTGAACTGGTGGCGATGGCTGTGGCATAGGAGGCTGTGCAAGACCAGGTAATGGATCCTGAACTGCGTGAGTCTGAAGCATCTGTCTTGCCATGTCGTCAGTTCATTCTCAAGCTACAATAAGGTCCCTTCTTAAGGTATTGGTTTCTTGTCTGGAGGCATGAACTTCTGATCGTAGTTCCCTCAGTAGTTGGGCCAATTGGTCTGTTTCTGAGGTTTCCATAACGCCCATGCAGAGATTCTGAGAGGCATCGCGTTCTGTTACGCTCACCTGGTCTCTGCAGGGACGTTGGGGCACGGTTGCAGCACTCTTTTGAACCGACTCCCCTTGGTCAGGCATCTTCCCCTGTTTTCGTGTTGTAGACTGCACTGGTTGTTGGTACTGCCCCTGCGAGAATACGAGAGGCAGTGAGAATGCTGTGATATGGCTGTGGTCTCCCTCGAACCCTTCTTCCCAGAATGTGGTGAGCATGCGCCTACCCATATAGTCTCACCTGTTTAATTATGATGGCAAGCTCTCCGTCCTGCTTCTCACTGCAGGGGCGCTTTTAAGTAGACCGAGTTTCTTCACTGGTCCATGTGCGTGGCAGCCCAGACCGGCTGTGGCTGAACCACTTCAACGGTAAGTATACTTTGATAATGATTATTGCCCGTGTTCGTTTGTAATGTCTTTTCCCTTGATTATTATCTGTATCTCTTGTAATGTCTTTCCTTCTTCCCAATATTTGTTATGAGGCCCAGAGGAATAGCAGTGCAAGAAGTGAGCCCCAATGGAGAAAAAGAGAGGTCACAATGTCCCATTAGGTGGTAGGTTTGGTTCTTAGGTCAAGCGAGTGGATTGGCTTGAGCGCGACCTTAGCGTAATGTCTTTATAGTTTTTTCTAACCTTGTTTGTCCTTTTCTCTTGCAGGGATGGCCTGGCGAATTCTGACCAGGATGCTGTTATCCAAAGATCTGCCGGCGGGAGAATCCACGATGATGCTGGCCGAAGATGGACTCCCGAGTAAGTGTTGAGGCTGGAAGTTAGGACCAGGTAAGGATGAGATCCGACTGTGGTTGCTGCTGGAATCAGGGAAGGATGCGCTCCAACTGCGGTTGCTGCTGGAATCAGGTAAGGATGCGTTCCAACTGCAGCTGCTGCTGGAATCAGGTAAGGATGTGCTCTGACTGAGGTTGCTGCTGGAATCAGGTAAGATGCGCTTCAGGCGATGGTTATTGCTGGAATCACGTAAGATGCGCGTCAGGCGGCGGTGAACGATACGCTGCTATAAGCAGACTAACTCGAAGCGCTTGAATGCGGGGCAGGCTTAAATAGCCTGGTACCGGCCACGCCCATTTTTTCTGTCTTTTGGCCCCACCCTGCCACTCCCAGAAGATGCTGCACGTGCAGCCCAATGTATTCCTATGGCCACGCCCGACCTGGAGGCACGTGGAGGCCCTGCAGAGGAGAAAATAGCATGTGTACCAGGATAAAAGTGTGCAGAGCACACTTTCTCATGAGCCTGGCACCAAAGTCACCAGGACTGGGTCCAACTGGACCCTTTAAGTAGTGGAACTTGTGGTTCTTGCCCTGTGGCCATGACACATAATCAAGAACCCCAATGCAGACCCTAGCAATCCCTCTTCTTATGGACCTATATCCCTCTGACCCATCATTCCAAAATCCTTGAAAGGAGTTTGTCTTTATCCTCTTTGTCAGCTACCTCGAAGATTACTCCATCCATGGCCCCTCAAAACAAGCTTCCGGAGCAAACATTTCACTGATGCTGTTCACATGTACATCTATGACTTAATTACCACTGCGTATCACTCCTCCCTCTCATGGATTCCCATCCAACTTGATCTTTATGCAGCCTTACCATTATCAATCATCCCTCCCTCCTTCTTAATCTTTGTTCACTGGGCTTCCTGTATATTGCACCGGAATGGGTGGCCAATTACATCTCTAACCACATCTTCTCCATTTCATGGAATTCTAACACCTCCTCCCCACGATCTTGCAAGTTGGAGGGCCTCAATAGCCAGCCCTGAGCTTGCTCCTCTTTACCATCTATATGACTTTCTTGGAAAAGCTCATCCCATTCTTAGGCTTCCATTATCACATCTTTGCTGATGATACCCAGAACTTCTCCTCCATTACTTCCTTTTCCTCTACCCTCACTGAATGCATCACCAACTGTCTCAGCACTATCCATCACTGGATGGTGCTACAATGCCTGATACGGATTTTATCTAAAATTCAAGTCCTATTTCTATTTGCCTCCAACATCAATACATTCTCCCATATCCCATCTGTTTCCCTGCAGACCATCCCACACCCTCCCCAAAGGCTCACAGCCTTGGGATTCTCTTTGATAGTGACTTAAGACTCCAACCATTCAGTGATGGCCACTCCAACTAGCATTAACTTTCTGTACAAAAGAAAATTGGCCTGTATGAATAACCTCAATCGCAACCATGGTCTTCAGTAAACTTAGCTGTTTTTCCAACCTATTACTTGCCCTACCCTTCTTTTATTTTTCACCCCTCAAAAAGGTTCTCAACTTGCTACATTTATCATCTGTAACCTGCCAAGAAAAACCCATAGCTCATCACAATGTTAACACAATCAAAGGCTCTGCCTCCACAATAAATCTCTCTTGAAGTTTTCGCTCCTCATCTACGATTCTAATGAAGGGCTTACCCCTCCATCCATCTAATTGCTTCACTCTCCAGTCTTCCCCTCACATGATGAAACCATCCTCTCTCTTTCACCTCTATGCCTGTCCCTCTGCACCTCCTCTTAATGTTTCCCCATTCTCCCTACTCATACCCTTCTACCAAGGATTCAAGTACCTCAACTTAGCTACACCCTAAAATGACCCTAGACTATCCGTATTGAAAGCACCCCACATGCGGGTGCAAAATCCATATATGTAAATGAACAACCTGTGATGGCACTATCCCCCTTTGTTCTGGCTATACATGTCTGTTTCCTGTATATATGCCGACCTGTTGTCTCTCAATGCTACTCTCGCATCAACTGCTTATCATATTCACACAAGTACTGACTTAATGTCCTTGTAATATCTATCAATAACTATGTACAATAGTTTTACACAAAATTACTTCCCTTTTATTCAATAAATACAGCAAAAAATACCCATACAGTAAAACAATGATACGTTTATGTCCAAATATACTGAGACTTAAGGAGTGGATAAGCACACTAACATACCGTTAAGAAAAGGATAATTGCATTCACTGGGTCCGTTTTGTCATTAGTGCACCCACCCCGAAATATGATCCAACTTCCCCCTGTATATATCAAGCATGAATGAAATATATACCATTACAATAAATTAGTATTTATTCTTTGGTGGGAGAAGAAAATCCCAGGCAGTGACTCATTTTTATTTTTGGAGGCAGCATACAGTCACAGAGGATGATGCCTGAGTTTTCAATGTGGAGGAAGAAAAGCACAGAGGGTGACACATAGGTTTCCATTTATAGCCAGAAAGTGACTGACATGGGATATTTTTAAGAATGAACATGACACTACAGAGAGGGACACCAGATGTGTCTTGAAGGAAGATGAAGATTACAAAAGTGAAAAGGGATTTTTTTGAGGAGGCATACAATTACAGAGAGTGCCTCCTTAATATCCTTGGATAGGAGAAAAGTGACAGTCAAGCTTGATTACAAAGTGTGGCAAGTCATCATTTTGATTGTGAACCCATAATGAAGGCAACAGAAACCTGATTTTCCATGTGAACCTACATTATTTATTGAGGGAAAACATAAAGCTCTTCAAAGTGACACTTGATTTTTCTGGGTGGAGGCAGAAAATTAATTACAAAGAATGACAAAGTATTTTTTGGGAGATAGCATACATTGAGAGTTTGCAGTGATGTTTCTGTACCAATGCAGACGATCACAGTGTGACAAGTTATTTCAGTGAGGGGGACATACATCACATATAGTGACACTTGATTCTTCCATGATTATTTCACAGAGAGTGATACCTGACTTTTCTTAATGTGGAAGAAAACCTATGAACTTGTTTGATTTGTTAATTTGTTTTCTTTGCTTATATAGGCACCAAACCCAAAGGTATCTAGGCGCTTTTCTTAAGGTACAAGGTTACAGTAATTATATGCAATACTATACAGGATACAATAACATATACAGCAGTGGATAGAAAATAATATTTACTGGTATATACATGATAAGGAGATATAAAAAATGTACAGGTACAGGTTCATAGTAGAGCTTAAGGTAGGATTTCGGCTGGCCAGTCGGCCAGTGACCGTATCAAACCTAGGCTATGGGTGTGGTCAGGAGAGTCACTGGATCTAGAAGTCATGATAAGGCATAGTGGTCTTTAGTTGGATTGCAAGACTAGCCAACATTTTGGGCCTCATTTCGAGATTGGAGGTAGCCATGGCGCTATTTGCGCCATGGCTGCCTTCATTAACAGGTCCAGCACCGGTCTAGTTCAATGGGGATTTACCGGTGCAGTCCGACCCTGGCGGGACCGGTAAGTCCCCATTGAACATACCATTCCCCATTCCCATTTGAGCCCCCATAGGGGCTCCTTACCGGTGCCCGGTATCCCTTACAGCCCGACTCATAATGACCCCCTTTGTTTTATTCCGAAATGAGAGGAACACAGGGTTGGTTCTTAGTGCAGGTGGAAGCTTGTTCCAAGTCTTAGCCGCTAACACCGGGAAGCTGGAAACTCCCGCTTTGTTGAATTTGAATTTCGGAATGTTTAGACAATGGGCATAATTAGTTCTAGTAGGTCTGTTAGACTCTTTCCTGGAAAATGTGTTGATCAGATACCTAGGTGCTGAGTTGTTGAGTCACTTGTGAGAAATCATAAGCGTTCTTAAGGTGATCCTATCTAGTATAGGGAGCCAATTAGAGTTGCATCGAATTTGTGTAATATGGTTGGATCAAGGAATATTAAAGGCCACTCTGAGAGCATTGTTTTGCAATACTTGAAGCTTGTGGAGGTTCCTTTGGATGGCGCCCAAGTAGAGAATATTACAATAGTCCGGTTTGGACAGTATAAGGGCTCTTGCAAGGGTGAGACAACTATTGGTGTTCAGGAATGGTCTGCAGGCATTTATCAATTTTGAAGTATAGGCCATTGAGGAGGAAGTGGCGTTAATTTGCCTTTGAAGGGTTAAGGCAGAATCTAGGTAGAAACCTAAGGTCTTAGCTTCCTTGTCAACTTTGATAAGGTTACAATCAATATTGAAGTAGGAGTATTTAGGGCCTCGCTTTTTTTGGAGCCGATGAGGAGGATCTCAGTTTTATCGTTGTGGAGACAAAGGCCGTGATTGTCCATCCACGCTTGAATTTTGCTGTAAATTTCATTTCACAGTATGGACTCAGATTGGTAGTCGCCTGATAGAGTGATAAGTATTTGCGTATCGTCTGTGTAATTCGTGTATGATACGCCTAAGTCGTCTAGATGGTCGAGCGGAGATTAGTGAATATATTGTAGAGGGTGGGGGATAAACAAGAACCTTGTGGGACTCTACATGTGATGGGGAGGGATTGGCTGAGGCATTGGGGGAGAAAACCCTCATAGATCTGTCCACCAAGAAGGAATTGACCCAGGCTGCAGCTATGATGGAGAAGGAGGCAGCTGTGGTGAGATGGTGAGTTAAAACATTATGGTCGACTAAATCGAACGCTACCGATAAGTCAAGTAGGAGGAGTAGAGCAGGCTTTCCACTGTCCCATGCCTCATCCATTTGGATTTTCAGATCCAAGAGGGCTGTTTCTGTCCCATGTCTTTGTCTGAAGCCCGATTGTCTGAGGCCTAGGAGGTTGTTCATCTCAAGGTGATTTTGAATTTGGATATATGCAGCCTTTTCTACGATTTTTAGGAGGAAGGGCATGGTGGTGATGTGTCTGAAGTTAGTTGGGATATTGGGATCAAGGTTTGCCTTTTTGATGAGGGGCATGACCCAAGCGTCTTTAAGATTTTTAGGAACTGAGAACAACTTCTGTGACCGGAAGAAGCAAAGTGGATTAACATCATGGACACTTGCTTCTCTGGCCGGAATCAAGACAATTAACTATTTAACCATATGATCAATTCCACTCTCTCAGTTTAACATTCCTGCTGTCTTTCCCGTCTCTCTCCCTTTCAACCTCACTGTGAGCCATGCACTGATCTCTTTCTGACAAACCTTTATTCTCTTAACTTCATTGTGAGAACATTTTGTGCGTGTTTTACAAGTGACACAGTTCAACACGAACAGTATTTATTTGCCCCCACAAGATTTCCAACTGTATTTTAGCAAAGAATAATAGTAGCCCCACAAGATTGTCAATTGTATCTTAGCAAAGGATAACTGTCAAGGTATACATCTGAGCATCTCTATACACGTAGGGAAACTAGCTACCAATCATGTGACCCAAACATTGGCAATCTACACAAAGTTGCATATTGGTAATTCCAAAATTGCACAATACATATTTTAGTTAACTGGTTGTATTTTATATATTGTGTTTTTTTTATAGACATTATTCACTTAGAAGTCTTTAGTTTGCACTTCTTAAACTATCAACCACTTTTTACTTTATGGTAATCAGAGATCAGTGATGTATCAGAGCCGCAATGAGTAAAGGCCATTGCCATATGACACACTATGATATTAGCCCTTACAATGTATTTTTCAGTGACAATTCAGAATGGTCGCCGCACACAACTTTGCAGTGACATCATTGCTTGTGTGACACGTACACGATGACATCACACATGCCTTTTTATTTGGCAGCCATCTTAGAACGTCCAATCGAACAGGATCAACGTTCTGAGATCACGTTAAAGAGACTGTTTTGTCATATACAGTCTATTTCACACAAGGTCATTTTAATATAGGTTACATCATATTTCTGAATTAGTGAGCCCGTAGTAGCTTTCCCTTCAGCCCTGCTTCTGCATCCCTCAAATAGTTTAACATTAAAAACAAAGCATGTGCTACTTTTTTCACGCAGGGTATTCTATCCTAAACAGAAGATATCCATCCTACTACTAAACTTGAATCAATACCAACAAAGGGTGAGTTGGCATCTTCTTGTGTATTACAAAATATAGAATGTCAATTCCAATTAAACTGACTTTAACCATTATCAATTATTACTCATGGATTATTTCGGATTTAATTTTGCATATAACAATGATTTAACTGTTTTGAAACACTATGTTTAATTAGAAAAGCTACCACAGAAGTAAACGCTGTTCAATTACCCCTGGTGAAACACGTGTAATAACTTAATGAATGAAGACCGCTTTCTTTGCTTTAAGCTTCAAATGAGGATATTTTTCTTTGTTTCAATTTCCAAATAATCCTTCTCATAGCCCATATGTGCCTTGCCTTTGAATGCCCCACTTAGCCCATATGTGCCTGCCTTTGAATGCTGCATTTAGCCCAGATGTGCTGTGCCTTGCCTTTGAAAGCCCATATGTGCCTTGCCTTTGAATGCCGCATTTAGCCCATATGTGTCTTGCCTTTGAATACTGCATTTAGCCCATATGTGCCTTGCCTTTGAATGCCGCATTTAGCCCATATGTGCCTTGCCTTTGAATGCCTCATTTAGCCCAGATGTGCTGTGCCTCTCCTTTGAAAGCCCATATGTGCCTTGCCTTTGAATGCCCCACTTAGCCCATAAGTGCCTTGCCACTGATTGCCTTTTGCCATTGAACCTAGATGTGCCAACAAACCAACAACCCAGCCCCTATGACTTACTACTGTACCTACCATCTCTACAAGACTCTACAAGACTAGTGAGTCCTAACCTATCACCATTAGTCTTAGGCACCCATATATCCTGACTCGTTGGAACATGTTGTATCCATTATTGCACTACAGCATCATAGTTGCTACTCTACTCTCTATCTCCATGACCCTAGAATACCACACCGTGTCTTCCTCCCCTACCACCTCTCTACCGAATAACATTAACACCAGAGGTGAAACCATCACCTTCCTCCCACGCACCTTACTAGACAGAAATCTCAAACTCCGCACAAGACTCACACAACTATATGAACCACCGAGAAGAACCATACCACCAACTAACGTAAAAACAAACTACCCACAAAAACCTCACCAGACTGTAATAACAAATGCCACTAAAATCAAAATACAAAAGTACAAGTTCATAGACACCAACTTAATTTCCCCCAGCCAAGCTAACATGTCTAAAGAGACACTAGTACTCAGAGGAGCACTCCTCAATGTGAGGTCCCTTGTCGCACATGCCCTCGGCATAGCCAACCTTATTACAGAAAACAATCTGGATTTCCTGGCAGTAACCGAGACCTGGCTACACAATGCAGCTGGGCCATCGCTAATGTTAGCCATTCCAGAAGGCTACACCATAACAAGACAAGATAGGGACGGCTCACGAGGTGGTGGAATCGCCATTATCTCTAAATTGAGCCTCTCTCTCAGAACATCCCCTCCTCAAATCCTACAATCCTGCGAAAATATCTCGGTTAAATTCCAGATAAACAACATACAAACTCTCACAATCCACCTAATATATAGACCCCCAGGTCCTCTCGGCACCTTTGAGGAAGACTTGTATAGTCTAATTACCAACAACCTTAAACCTACCTCCCAGCTTCTATTATTAGGAGATTTTAACCTTGGCTTTAATGATCCTATGGACAAACAAGCCTTAGATATAGCCAATATTATCAACGCTTTAGGCCTGTCTCAGAAAGTCAACAAACCCACTCATGCTAAAGAGAGAATACTGGACTGGATAGCGGACTACAACTGCACAGTCTCCATCACCTCCATCTCTCCCCAATCATGGACAGATCACTCACTTGTGGCCTTTAACCTATCTACAGTCAGACCCTCTCCTACGGTCTCACTGCTAGCACCACCATGTCTTACTAGAAATAAAAAAAGTATTACAGTGGAAAAAGTCATCCCTGCTATCCTACCTAAGCTAAACGCTCTACCTGACAATCTAGACCCTAGTACGCTAGTCCAAGAATATAATAAGATTATGCTCAATACACTGGACAAAATTGCCCCGCTCAAACTCAGAAAAAGCAAACCTAAGGCACACCTTAACAAATGGTTCACGCCCCAATTAAGAGATTTACGACTTCTAAAAAGAATAAGTGAAAACTCCTGGAGACTATGCCCTTCAATCGAAAATAAAGCTAAACTAACCTCCATTTCCTCACACTTCAAAAAAGAAATGCACCTCGCCAAAAAGAATTCCTATGATGAACGGATCACTAACTCAAACTCTAGCATGAGAGAACTCTTCTCCATACTGAAAGAACTAGAGTCACCAATAGCCACACCAGACCTAGTTACCAAGGACAAGACTTGGTGCGCAGACATCCAAAATGCGCTAGCAAACAAAATTAACACACTCCAAACCAAAATACAACAAAAAAGATATGCTCAATCTACAGCATTCCCCTAATACCTCACATAGTGACTCACCTGAGGCAAACAACAAATTTCACTTCTCCAAAACTTCTCCACTAGAAGTAGAAAAAATCATTCTCTCACTCAAACCGTCCAACTGTAAGGGCGACATCTGCCCAGCACAGTTAATAAAAGATGCGGCCAGAGAACTCTCACCATTCATTTCAAAATTAATCAATGCCTCTTTCACATCAGGTACTATGACAGCTAATTTAAAACACTCCTGGGTGCTCCCACTTCTCAAAAAACAGACTTTAGACCCACTCATCCCGACCAACTACCGCCCCATTACCACTGTGCCATTCCTCCTTAAAATATTGGATAAAGCCGCCTATATCCAGATACAAAAACACCTTGACCTGCACAAGCTCCTAGGAGCTAGACAATCTGGCTTCCGCCCATTACACGGAACGGAAACCGCCCTAATCGATCTAAAGATGCAAATCGATGAGCTGAGGGATAGAGGGGGAACAGCACTCTTGCTTTTACTTGATCTCTCAGCTGCATTCGACTTGGTCGATCATAAAATCCTTTGCAGGCACCTGGACTCTGCTGCCCATTTCTCTCCTGAGGCCATCAAGTGGTTAGAATCTTTCCTCAGCGAAAGAACAATGAGAGTATTTTCCCCATCAGCTGCTGCTGTCCCTACCCCAATATTGTGTGGTGTTCCCAGGGTTCCTGTGTCTCACCAACCCTATACAATATCTTCACCAAACCCTTGTTCGACGATTTGGACCTTCTGGGTATCACCTACACTAACTATGCAGATGATACACAGATTCTCCTCCCACTTTCCGGGGATCATAGGAAGGACTCGGATTTGGTGAACAGGGTATATCTCGTTGTTCAAGCATGGGTGGCCACACATGGCTTGTGCTTGAACGACGACAAGACGGAGCTGATAATTCTGGGATCACACACAAATACCAAAAAACTAGGCCAGGAATTCCCATCCTTTAATATCGATGGAAATACTATTAGGGTCTCCAAGGAAGTAAAAACCCTTGGCTTCTACTTGGATTCCACACTTTCATTTAATAAACAGCTTAAATCCTTGGCTTCCTCCACCGCCTATACCTGCAAACTTATAAGAGCAGGTAAGCCCTTCCTTTCTAACAATAGCTGCATGATCCTGGCCAGAGCACTTATTCTCTCCAGGATCAACTACTGTAATGCCCTTTACAGTGGTGCTAATAAATCAACCATCCAGAAGCTACAAACGCTCCAAAACAACGCCTTGCGAGCAGCGCTTGGCATAAATAAAAGAGCACACATTTCCGCCACCAGACGGCAATACAATTGGCTATCCACAAACCAAAAAATACAATTAAAAATGATCTCCTTGACACACAAAGCTCTCAATAATGCCGCCCCAAGCTACCTCATGAACAAAATACAGAAAAAAACCTCTATCAGACCAACCAGAGCCACCAACACCAACTGCCTAGTAGTACCTAGATTTAAACTAACCACGATTGGTGGCAATAGCTTCCCTGTGAAGGCTGCTAAAACTTGGAATCTATTACCTAACAGCTTAAGAGCTGATCAACCTTACCCACTATTTAGAAGGAACGCCATCCAACATTTTATCTCCAATGACCACTAGTCACCGGTCCACGCTATTCCCAGGCACGACACTGATCCCTGTTTTCCTGCTGAATTATGATATGTTACCTGCACCATCTCTTACGCAATGCACGGACTTTTACGACTCCGGTCTTGTATAATTTGTATATTATTTCTGTATCTTGTATAATTTGTATAATATTATTGTATCGTGTATAATTTTGTAACTTTGTAAGCCTCGCATTATCCTACCTGTTGCGCCCTTCTACCCACGGGTCTGGAGCGCATTAGAAATAAATCAAACAAACAAACAAACAAACAATGTTTATGGACCTTTCAACCCTTTTGGTTAAATATCAAGTGTATTTGACTTATGGCAATACAGCCAATTGTTTCTGTTTCAACAAATATGACATTTTATTGAGTGTTTATCAATAAACAGCAAATTAATGCCATCAAACTATTCACTTCAGAGTCTTTCATCGATGGAATATACCACATGACCCGATATGATAAGCAACCCTAAACTGGCGCATTTATTTCGCTCCATAATTTGATATATTTATATAAAAGGCATGAGATAAATAATATTTCTATGAGAAGGCAAAAGTTCAGAAAGAATAAAAAGTGATTTTTGGTCAGGAGAAATATAATCGCACAAAGTGACAACTGTGTATTTACAGTGGAGGCAGAAAATCACAGACACGGCCAAAAAGGTTTTCCCGGAAAGAGCTTGAGAGAGGAGAAAACAGGAAATACAAGTTTATTTTTTATGAAGGGATAGAAAATCACAGTGGATGGCAAGTGATGTTTTTAATAAAAGAACACATAGTTATGTGACACCTGATTTTTCCCTGAAGAAGAAAACTGCAGCTTAGTGATTTCTTTTGGTGATGAGGAAGGACATTAAAGAAATTTATATAAAGAGGTTAAATCATAGAGTGACAAGTGATTTGTTTGCGGGGGAAGAAACCTGAGGGAATATAACATCAAAGCAATAGACCCAGATGTTTCCATAAAATGGCATACAGTTTAAGCGTATATTTATCAGAGAAAACATGCAGTCCTAGACAGTGACATGTCATTTTTCTGTGTGTTGAAGGACAACCACAGAGAGTCTCAATTTATTTTTTTGCTAGAGAACTTAAAATTAAAGAGAATGAAAACAAGATTGTTTCTCTCACAACTATCACAGTGCTCCCATTCACTCTCACCTGAGGAGGAGGAGGTGGATGGGTCGGAGTGGCTTAATTTGGCATCCTCTGGTCGCAGCTTAGATGTTCCCTTCTTGACAAAGAGATATGGTATGTTCTGGGAGGTTGCCACTATGTCCTGAGTGTAGTAACAAAGGAGGTTAGATGTGTACATCCCGGAAACAGCTCGCTTGCAGGGAAAAAGCTGTGAGGCATAAAAAAACCAGAAGATGATAGCGTTTGGTGTGCAGGATCAAGCAGTCCGTAATATAACCAAAAGCACTTCCGAAAATGGTGAGAACGGAAGTAGGCAAGCAAAACAAAGAATGCAGTGGAGATCACGGTAAGCAGTGCTGAGAGGGCAGCAGGAACCAAGGAAAGAGCGGAGGGCAGATGAAGGTAGGCAGGGAATCCAGCAAGGCGAGGCAAGCAGAAGGAAAGCGGGGCTGTGGAAAGAAGAAAACAGCGTCTTGATCCAAAGAGGAAGAACAAGGGTTGCAACGCGAGGAACGGGCTGGAGCGAGCCATAGATGTAGAACCATGGGATGGAGGCTTGTAGAGCTAGACCATGACAGCACGTTAGAAAGCTAACATGATGTGCATCAATGGTGGTGCTTCCATTTAATCCAAAGCTTCCATGAATGAGGGTTAATGATAGTTTCCTAGAAGAGGTAGACAACAACACAGTTACACAATTAACTTTCTGTGTGAGAAGATAAAATCACAGCGTGACAAATGGATTTTTGCATAGAGTCAGGAAATCACAGAGACTAAGAAGTGGATTCAATCAACGTTACTTGAGGATGTATCTTAAGAAATTCCCCGATATAAGCCTGTGGTACCTGAAGTTTCTCTTAAACTGCCTACACATATTGGAGGTTATTGGCTGTAGACTTGTCCTCTAAAAAAAATGAACAGAATGTAGGTTGTGTAAAATCAATATTGGGTCATCACTTTACCATTTGGTCGTGGAATGCCCATGTTTAATGCAGAATAGATATTTTATTTTTTTTTGGGCACATTTGTACGCTCTGTCTCACTGGTAATTTCTACTAATGTGTGGACAAGATTAACCGATAAGAGTAGCGTAGCAAAGATTGTTGCAGTGGATGATTAATTGTTTATTTTTATGATATAGAGAGGCTAATTTCAATTTTTATTGAGTTTTAATAGGGAGGATTACCTAAGAAAATATGGGTATTTATGGATAGGGAAAAGGAGCATTGTATAATATTGATGATGCTTCAATGTTTACCAACTAAAACGACTTTTTCAACAAAGGAGTTTGTTGATATGATGTTATGGGTCATCATTTGTGAGAGAGAATGATGCTCGTGCGATCTGGGAAGATTTGTTTTTTTTCTATATGTACAATAATTCGGTTTTATAATACTGTTGACGTTTTTCTAATGAGTATGGATGTGTAAGGTTTGTTTCTAACTATAAACACAATAAATACATAATAATAAAGTGGATTTTTGAGAGGGAGCAACACATAATGAAGTGTAAAGTTGGAGCATTAAGCAAAGATTAAAAACAGTGCATATCTCATTTCGACATGATTGAATGTCTATTTTACTTCTCTGTGTGATTTCTAAGTATCAGAAAGGTGGGGGGGGTGGATTGATACCTCTGAAGGTTCTCGCTACATCTGTTCTATCACAGAATTACTGGAACATCTCCATCCTCAACCAATTTTGATTTAGTCCAAGATGCTCTCGATTCCCCTGGACTCAAACTGTGTTTGCACAAGCTAAATGAAGGCGGATTCCATAAGAATAGATTTAAATGTCATATGCCATGCACAGGTATGACACGTTACCTTTGTGAATCATTTTGACAATGGTGTAAAGGTAACATGGAATCCAGGATCCATCCAGATGTTGGTATTTGATTTACACCAATTGTCAAAATGATTCAAAATAGCAGAGAGGGGACTGTTGGTACATTAATGCATTTGTAAGAAGTCCATTCCCTGCTATTTACCAGTAACAAACAATGAAAGAGACAGACACATGATTTTTAAAGAGAAGGAGAAAAAACATTTTTGGACAAACCTACAGCCTTAGGGAGTATGGCAGCAGAAAATCACAGAGTGACACATATTTTTTATGAACAAAAAATAATAGAGATTTGCAAGTTTATTTTGTTCCGATGAAGATACAGGACATTGCAAAGAGTGACAAGTAATGTTTTCCTGAGTTAGCATACATTCACAGAGACTGACACCTGATTATTCCATGTGTTGGTCGAAAATTACACACTATGGTAACTGATTTTTGATGCAAGATACTTTTTCATGAGGAAATATAACATCCCAGAGTAACAACTGAGTGGCATCTGTAAATGGAGCACAAGTGATGCTTTTCAATAAAGAGAAAAAATCTAATGGAGTGCCTTGATTTTGTATGAGATAAATAAATGTACAGAGGTATTCAATTACAGGGAATGTCAAGTAACTATTTTGTGAGGAAAAGTATAATCATATTTATTTATTTAATTTATTTATTTTATTGCATTTGTAAAGTGCACGAAAACCCCAAAAGTGTCAATGTGCTGTGAACATATAGGTTTGGTTACAGTTACGTACAAGTCAGGTATGAACAAGAAGTTCCAGGTCAGGATGTTCAGTTAGTTAAACAGACATTGTTTGAGATTTTTTCTGAAGATGGTCAAAGAGTTCTTCATTCTGAGTAGAGGTGGGAGGGATATAGAGAGGACGGTGGTTTAGGCGGGGAAACTAGAGCCTCCAGCTCTGGTTCTACTGAACTGGGTATGTGCAGGAAGTTGGCATAGGCAGTTCTGGTGGGTCTGGAGGAAGTTGGTTTGATGATACGCTCTGAAAGGTATTGGGGGCAGTTTGATTGATGCAGCAATGGGTCAAGGTGAGAATTTTGAAGGAGATACAGTCCTTCACTGCCAGCCAGTGTGGGCCCCTGCTGGCATGTGAGATGTTGTCTGATTTTTTTGGATCCAGGGCAGCACATAGGGTGTTGTTTTGGACAGTTTGTAGCTTTAGCTGATGAGTTTGGTGGTGTATGCTAATGAAACGGCAATGGAGCACACATAACTGGAGAGGGAGAGAGTGAAGTCTAGGTGGACTCCGGGGGTTTTGACCACTGGGGAGACAGGAATGGAGTTGTTGTCAATGGTGAATTGGGAGGATTCATGGCCGAGGTTGACTAGGTGTGCTGGGTTGCCGACAAGGAAGAGTTTGGTTTTGTCATAATTGAAACAAAGCCTGTGGGTTGCCATCCAGGCTTGGACAGATTCATAGATGCAGTTCACTTTGGCAGTGTCTTGATGGTGAATGCCAGAGAGGGGCTGAGGATTTGGGTGTCGTCGGCATAGTTAGTATATTTAATTTGGTGTGAGTCAAGGAGGTCAAAGAGGGGCTTTTTTAAGATGTTGTAGAGGGCGGGGGAGATGCATGAGCCTTGGGGAGCCCCGCAGGTGATGGCAGTAGAAGTGGAGGAGTGGTTGCTGGTAAAGACAGCTGAGGTGCAGTTGGACAAGAATGATGAGATCCATTGGCAGGCTTCGGGGGGAGAATAGGGCGGCAGTGGAGAGGTGGTTGCAAAGTAATGTATGGTCAACCAGGTCAAAGGCTGCAGACACATCTAGTAGTATGATAAGGGAGAGGTTGCCAGAGTCATGGGAATCGTGAAAGAATGACAGTGGGAAATATGTTATCAGTGGGTGACATGAAAGGCCTACTAGCAGCTATTCTAGAGGAGAGAGCTGATGACATTTAGAAACGAGCGGGATATGTGAGTGTAACAGCACAAAACATGACACATGATGGAGCGCCATTTAATAATTGCAGAGCTGACGTATGGAGGGCACTTAGAGTACAATTATGACAAGGAAAATGGGTGAGAACAAAGGTCCTGTTGCTTATAATCAGTAGATTCAAGAACATTTGCGTCTTGAACCAATGGAAGACCGTAGCATTATATTTCATGTCAGGGACTGCCCGAGCCAGTGCAAAGGCAGATGAAAAAACAAGTAGGGATGGAAGTAAAGCCATGGCCATGAATACAGTTAACTATTGTATATCATTGTCTATTGTTACTATAGAAGAATAAGAAAAAAAGCAGAGAATAGGAAGCTTGAGAAAGCAAAGTTAGTTCAAAACAAATTGTCCAAATTTGCCTTAGAAGGAGCAGCAGTGACAAGCGGAGAGGTTATGATCAAACAAGAGCTACAGCATACACAGCCAATCAATAGAGGGTACCCCGTAGATCAGGCCGGGCACCATTTATTGACCATGTGGTTGAGGGAATGGACCTAGAGGATGAGGAGGCAGATTTCAGAACCCTCAAGGGGGATGGGGTATTAAATGGATGACAACCAGAGCAGTGCTGGAATTGTGGGAGGATGGGACATATTGCCCGACCATTTAGAGGTACAGGAGCTATGCAGAACTGGCAAAATCAAAGAGGGGGAACATGCTATTTTCCACCATATAGTAACGAACAATCAGAGTATTATGCCCAAGATCACACACAGTATCAGACACGTGCGCCGCAAATGCAACAAATGCAGCATATTCCACTGCAATCACAATTGCACAAGGGAAACCGTAACAAGCGCCTATGCAAACACAACAAGTACCGACACAGCAGACAACAATGCCACAATGGAATGCAAATAAAGTAGCCCCACATGCACCTACACCCAGGATAGGGAATGTGACAGTAGTGTGAGGAAATATTTTTACAGGTACATAGATGAATTTATATCCACAATAGGGAAGCTCACAGAGTGACCTGATGTGTTCAGTACTATCTGTGACCCCAGATCCCCAGGAGGAACCGATGGTCAGGGTAACGATAGGAGGCAAGACATTTTCATTTCTTGTAGACATGGGAGCAACTCATTCTTGTGTGGTTGAGAGGGAAAGTATTCAGGGGTCGATTCATGGAGCAAACGTGCACCGAAAATCGCAGCGCAAGCAGGCGCAAGGTGACGCAAGCGTGAGAAACCCAGCGCACGCGCACGCGTGCGATGCAAGGAAGACGCTGCGCGTGTTTCCCGCTGTCCGTGCGCCAAATCCTGCCATGGCGCACGGGGGCACACACGGCGTGCGCTACGCACACAGCAAAAGCGCACATAGCGCGGCGCACACAACCAAAGTGGGCGGAACAGTGGGCGTAACACGCGGAATGGGGAATAACGCATGAAAAAGAAGGCGTAACTGGGGAAGTACTGCAGGGAACTACACGGAACGCCCACACGCACGCGAACAACCCGTATTCATGGATTCGAATACGGGAAACCTGCGCACGGCAAAAGACCCACACAGGCGTCAACGCGTCCGCCACACGAAGGCAGGCGGAAGCGTCCCCGCGCACAGTATAAAAGTGCGCGCAAACAACAAACACGTATATACAGCTACGATGAATGCCCCATTTGTCGCAGCACTGATCGTGGGACACCGCAGGAGGAGGAGAATAGCCAGGGCACGCATTTTCGCACCACGGACAAGCCTCTTTGGGTTGCCTGACTACGTCAGGTATAGGTTTCCACCCCATATCATCCTAGACCTGGTCAGGGAGTGGGAAGATGACCTTACATCCCCCACCCTTTGCTCCCAAGCATTGAGCCCCTTGGAGAAGGTGCTCAATTTCCTGCATTTCCTGGCCACTGGGTCATTTCAGCGGACTACTGCCATAGTGGGGGGGGTCTCACAGGCCACGCAGTCACGCTGCCTACACCAGGTACTGGCAATCATGACAGCGCGCAGCTCAGTCCACAGGCACATATACATGCCCAGAACACCCTCAGAAAGGCAGGCCGTTGTCCTGGATTTTTTCTGGGTGGCACACTTCCCCAAAGTGCTCGGTGCCATAGATTGCACCCATGTGGCCCTACGTCCACCTAGGGCCACTGAGCACATCTACCGAAACCGCAAGCACTGGCATTCTATCAATGTACAGGTGGTATGCGATGCAAAGGGAATCATCACCTCTGTCTATGCAAACTACCCTGGCTCCATGCATGACAGTTTCATATACAGAATGTCTGCCCTGAGCCGGGCCCTGGAAGCTGGGCAGCATGGCAAAACCTGGCTCCTAGGTGAGTACAAATGCCCTTGCACATGCATGCATGTCACACACACACACACAATACACAAACCCCAATAATCACAACCATTTACACCTCCCCAGGGGACAGTGCCTACCCTCTGAGCAACCACATGATGACGCCAATCCAGAACCCCACCACACCACCCCAGGTAAGATACAACGCCGCCCATATTGCAACCAGGGCCATAGTGGAGCGCACATTCGGAGTGCTCAAGTCACGTTTCCGCTCCCTTGACCTCTCTGGCAGGAAGCTACTCTATGCAACCCCAGTAGTGTGCAGGATCATTGTGGCAGCATGTGTCCTGCACAATGTTGCAACACGGCAGGGCGTACTGGTGGACATGGTGGTGCCCCCACATTCCCAACCACAGGCACAGGCGCTGCCCATGGGAGGGGACAGGGCACGTGGCGAGGAAGCCCGGACCCAGCTTGTGGCCACATTTTTCACCTAAACTCCCACCCCTGCGGAGTGCACACAGGCCTGGCACATACCAGGTGACAATGGATGATGACAAAGAGACAGTCAACTGTCACAACCCTACCACCCTGAGATAGTTGCCATGGAAGTGCCACATTGTCTGCATCCCTAGCTACTTAAACAAAAGCTATCCTGTGTGACCAAAAGGCACACATATGACATATGACATGACATGATATGGCATTTGTAACGTGCCTATACACAAGTGTTTCAAGATGCGACGAGGCAGGGAGGGGGGAACAAGGGAAGACAGACAACGATACTACTAGGCCAGGTGTCATTTTGAATGCGCAAGTGCAAGGGTAGGGGGAAGGGAAAAGTGCAAGGGGAAGGCGAGGGGGGGAGTGCAGTACAGGGTAAGTAGAATAAAAAACAAATAAATAGGCCAGCTGGTGGCAACTGCAAAGGTAAGTGCAGACAAGTGCTGGGAAGGGGGGGCTGTAGGGATAGAGAGACAGTCCCGCAGTGCAGGGGTTGTCAGGGAGGCAGTGCAAGTGGAGAGTGGCTGGGCCAGGGACCGAGGTCAGTGAGAGTGGCCCAGTTGCAGATCCAGTGCAGTTCGTGTGAGGAATTTAGCAAGGGAGAGGGAGAGAGAAAGCAGAAGCAAAGAGGAAGGTCTTGAGGTGCTTCCGGAACCAGATATGGTTCTCCTCAAGTTCCAGTGAGGCAGCAAGGCTGTTCCAGAGGGAGGCCCCTGCCACGGAGAGAGATTTACCCCCCGCTAGTTGCTTTGAGAAGCAGATGACCCTGACATGCAAGGTGTGAATCACACACACCTGCAAAACAGGCCATGACCATCACTGTTATGTCACTCAAACCCTCCCAAACCACAACATGACATGGCAAGCAATAGCCATACACCAACACAGTACCAATAAGGTACACATTGCCATGTCAAAAATGTACAGTGGCATCAGACAATGATGCCTGACATGGAATCAGATGAAATGACTGACCAACAACCTCCCACCCAAAATAAGTAATTCCCAAATGCATTACAAAAGTTGTAGACGTAACATAACAATGAATGCCTGTCTACATGCACATTGTGCATTGCAAAATCAACACTGCAGCTTTTGTGTGCTGTGTCCAACTCCTGCAACACACTGCTCAGCGCACACCACAGTGAACAGCTATTGTGTGTGATGCACACCCTGAGCATCACATCCAAGCGACAAACCACATCAAAAATCAAATTAGGCATGTACAGGATCCATAATTGGTCACAGAACATGTGCTGTAGGGACACAGTGGGCACCAGAAGGCAAACAGAGTGTACACGTGGATATCCAAGGGTGGTTGTACATATAGTGCATCATAGTGCAAGTGTGTGGGTCAGTAAGGACATGCACTCAACATATGCATGTGCAATCAAGTGATCATCAGTGTCCTCTACACATCACATGTGAACATTCACCATGTGTACACCCCAGCATGTCAAACCACAACTATCCCCTCACACCTGAAAGGTAAACAAAACACATGAACATGCATTGATCAGCAGAACACAACATGCACATAGGATACCACAATTACAATGTCAGGGTTCCCATCACACTGCAGGGCAAGGCAACTATCAACAACAAAACACACCCCCTCCCTCACAAATGACCATGACCCACTGAACAACTGCACCTGGGTCATGGAGCCTTCAACCCTCAATTTCACCTGGCCACAGGATCACCCTTCCCCTTCGTCACCATCTCCCACCTTGTGTGTAAAAAGGTGCCTGCACCCTCAGAGTCCACCCTCATTTGCAAAATCACAAAATCAAAGCCAGAAAAACGAACCAGAACACCCTCCAGTAGATGACTTGCCGTAGCAGTACCTCACAAAGGCCAAGTACTACCACAATGATATAACAACCAAGGTAGCACAGTAAAACAATGTCACAACAGGATGTGAACCATGTGTGGTACATAACATAGAATGATGCACCATGAACGGATGTGTACTGTCACAGGTCCCGTGTACAGGCGCAGGAGTGGCACGAAACAACCACCCCCACCGTGGCCCGGGTGCCTGCAAGGTCAAACTCACACAGGCCTCTGAGACCCTGGTGGGGAAGGAGGGTCAGGGATATGCAGTCGGGACAGGTGTTGGCACACTGGATAACTGGAATGAGTGACAGGAGAGGGGAGGAGGAATGACACATGAAAGTAGGGAATGCACGAAAATGTACTACCTGCATGAACACATACACAATCCGAACAAACTTAGACATCATTGTCATGGCCTTCTATAGTCAAGGCTTAGGAGTGGCACGAACCAACCACCCCCTCTAGGGTTTTGGCACCTGCAAGTTTGGGGCTTACACAGGCATCCGCAACCCCAGCGGGGAAAGAGGGTTAGGGAACGTTGCTTGGATAGGTACGGGAAGCAGGAACACCGGGTAGAGTGTAGAGGGTTTAAAATTGGATAGGACTCCGGGTGATTAGGGGAAAACAAACATACCAAATTGAATTACACATTCATCCATGCATTAGTGCATCCCCCCAGCAAGCCTATGCAGAGCAGTTTGAAAGAAAAACAACAAGACACTTAGCTCTGGTTTTGAGTGCTGGCCTCCTGCCTGCGCACTCTCAGGTCCGGTTACAGGAGCACTTCAATGCTGCAAAGAGAGCCACAGTTAATAATCTGTCCGTGCCCATAACACAAAAACACACCACCAAATATGCCCCATAGCAACAAACTACTCTACAAACAGACAATCTGGTGTAGATGCTTCGTACCCATATGTAACATTACCCCTGTGATGGGTCATACACAGTCAATGCAGTAAGTCAGTCGCCGGTGGGTGCGTGGCAAATGGAACACCAATGTGTCACAATTCACACAACATGCAATGTTCCCTGGGTAAGCAGACAGACCCATATAGCAAGGCATGACTTCAGAACAAGTCGTGTTCCACCATGACCAAAACAAAGTAGGCAGCGCATGTTTCAAAATGTACATGGAAATGAAATGCCCTGCACCCAAGTATGTCCCTTGCTGTATGTCCCTGTGAGCTGCCCCTTTCCATGTCTCGGAAGGCTACATGGTTGATACAAGTGCCTCAATGGACCTTGGTGCACCGGAGGGTATGTGCCACTACCCCTGCAGGTGCCCCAGACAACCTTACAATCAACAGCCATCAGTCCACCAACACATCTGAGCTGTATTGTGTGCTTCAACACCAATATTCGTCCAAGCTCACCCTCAGTGCTGTTACTAAGCCTGCATGTGCAACTCGCCTGGTGCAAGCTTTGCTGTGTTGTGGCCCCCCTGTGCTGCTCACCTTGCCTGGAGTTCCTTGGAACACATCAGCAGTTCTAGGATGTAGGTCTGCAATCTCTGTGCCTCTGCTTGTGCACACATGTGCATGTGGGCACCAACAAACGTGTCCAGAATTCAGACGTCCAATGGGCCATGTCTGCTGGCAAAGGTGGTCTGGAGGCTCATCCCCCTGCAGAAAGGGCCTGAAACACATGATTAATGCTTTAAAGTCTTCTGTGTGTGTCTCTTCAGGCATCTCATTACTGGACCATGTCAGAGACTTACATCAGAAATCACACCATCAGTCCGTCTTTCACATCCAAAGTGTGGAACACACTATCTACGGCATGAATTGCAACAAGCACGTGTACAGTAAAGATAAGAAACATACTACACAATGCATAGCAATGAATGTACACATTAATCATGAAACACCCCATCTAGCAAAAGCTGAACAGTGGACAATAACACCGCAATCATCCCCACTAGGGGTGTCAACACAAGTTACACAGAACCAGACATGCCACAGATATGACAGTCCAAAGCCCTTGTGTAATAGGCTGTCACACCGAACCATCCTTGCGAGCCCATGGATAAGGGAGGCAGGAGTGGCATATGTGAGTCAAGGACCCCAAGCAGCAAACACATACACAAGACAAGCCTGAAGGGCCCAGCTGGAAAAGACAGTGGATGCCTTCAAAAGCCACAAAGCACCGCACCGTCACATGAAAGCACAATAGACAAGCAATTTTGAACTATATTAACTAATTACACTAACTATGAAAAACCTACATTACCTAATTAAACTAACTATCAAACAGAAACTTAACTAAATAAACTAAAAGAAAAATCAAAAATGGCCACATACGACCCGGGGGGGGGGAGGGGAGGCACCCAGGAGGGGGGAAGTACAGGGTGCTGCTCAACACCCACATGCAATGATGCTGAGCCAAAAAAAAACCTCCATGGGCTCAACGCCTGCACAGCCCGACCTATGTGGGAGATAGATGGTCGTCCGAGTCTGGCTCATCCTAGAAAGGAGGACGTGGCAGAGTAGCCTGGCCACGCCTAGCTGCAGCTTGCCCCTCGTCGGCAGCAAGTCTGCCGGACGGCTGAGCCTGGTTCTGTGTGGCAATGTGACGTAGGTCTGCATGCAGAACCTCACGTGATACACGTGCTTCTTCTTGCAAGGTAGCACATGTAACACAGAGTTCCTCCTGCAAGGCCTGGCTGGACAACCGCTGCACCTCCCGGCAAGCCTGTAGTTCAGCCGAGATGGTACGCTCAAGCTGTGCAAACCTCTCCTCTGCCCGCTGCCTCTGGGACATCATAAGGACACCCAGAGTGGATTTGAGGGAAGCATACTCCTCCCTCAGGGCATCCATGTGCGCCTCTGCGTGAGCAGCAATTGCTTGACGCAGAGACGACATTTCAGCCTGGTGTGCCCTGTCTGAGGCCGCCATGCCCAGCCTGAGCGAGCGGGCCGTGGACCGTGCCGCCTGCTGCTGGAGAAGCACCTGCCTAGCAGGGGGAGCACAGATCGGGCCACACGCTCCATGCTCTCAGCGATGTTCTCCATTGCTGCCCCCTGCCGTTCTGAATTGGCAGTCATGTCTTGCTCCCACTCAGTATACTGTGGTTGCGCGCGGCGACCGCGTTGCTGGGCTTGACCCCTGCGGGACCCAAGGACCGGGTGTCCTCGCTGTGTTGGCACCTCCCGCGGTTGCACGACTACATGCCCCCGTCGACATGATGTCCCAGGCACATCAGTGAGTGGTGTGGAGGTTGACCCTGCTCCCGATCCACCACGAGCGGAGGAACCAAGACTGTCTGATCCCTCAGTGCAGGTGTCGCGGACAGAGGAGTGTCCACATCAGAATCACTCACACCTGACACATGGACTTGATGCTCATCAAACTCGACATGGACGTCAGAGTCGTCATCAAGGCTGGACTCATAGGCAGCCAGAGACAAGATGGACTGTAGCACTTGGGGGTTTTCGTGGCCTACCACCCCACGACCCCCACTTGTGCCGGGTTGATGTAGTGGTAACAACCCTGTGTCTGGCATGACAACACCATCCTCCGCCTCCATTGCGTCATCACCTGAAAAATAGAGAGAAAAAAGGTCACTAAACATGTCAGAAGCACACAACACACACACAGACAACAAACGCATCAGGCAGACATGTGACACACAACATATAACCTGGCATGCATGTTGGGTCAACTTTGAATTGCTTCTGTGATCAGACCTGTTGAAAGGTGGCAGTTTCCATGGAAGTGGGTCTATGCAGTGCAGAAAATGTGTACGCCACTCACTACCTACATGTACAAGGACTCCATGGTGTGTGTCAGGAAATGTGAAGGCAGTGCAAGGACAAATTCAGGTATCACGTGCATTGTGCATTCAATGTGTACCATATCTAGAAGCCAAGCACCCCTCCACCCAAGTACAAAAGCAGGGATGCCTAGCATGGTATCAAAAGGCTGACCATAGACCTGTGTATTGACAGGCAGTGTTGACTGGCATCAACATCTTAATGTGATTCAAGTGACAACGCTGCAAATGATGATGGGACAGTAAGCAGGACACATGATTAAAACTCTGGAGGCCCCCACATGTGAAGAAGACACTAAAACAGTTGAACAGAGTCATTGGCCATTAAACAGGCTGAGGCCTGTGAGCCATACAGATTTTCAGACCCTAAACATGTGTGCAACGCAGTACTGACACACAGTTGACACGGGAAGGCTGATGAGATGCCATGCAATGTATGTGACCCAGGACTTGTATTACAGTGATCATCCAGTCAAGGACACATAGGGGCATGCGTGCAATGCACATGGAGCATGAATGGGCACTCATGTCCCTGCGGGACATCTGACCTATGCACAGTACAAGTGAGATACCCTGCATCAAGTACTAAGGCTGTACCACATGGCATATGTCTGGCAGATTGTACGCTGGAAGTTAGCATCTACACAGGACGCATGAACAGGAAAGTACACATTGACAAGATTGAAGCAGACCAGTCCAAAGGTGGAACTGGGGTGCAGAGTGGCAGAGGAGGGGCAAGGGAGCATGCCTACATGGAGTCCCCGCATGCAGGCAGAGGAGACATGCACGTCAGTCATGCAATGACATTGTGCCTGGGCTGAGAGGAAGGTCACCCCACGCCACATGCAGAAGGGCCAGTGAGCTGGAACATGGACCGGAGGGGCATACTTGTAACCCGCATGTCAGTAGGGTACAATAGTGGTGATGCGGACAGTCCCCGTCTGCTCCACATGTCCACCATCCAGCAGAGCAGACATGCATCATGGAAGCATTGCATTACTTACACATCAGAACCATGTACACGTCACATATAGTGGCAATCATGCACAACACATCCCACAAGTGAAACACACACGTCCTCAACAAACACGCATCAACACTCACTGGACTGGGCATCAAAGTCCAGCATCTCTCCCACTCCTTCGACCAATTCAGGTGGCATGAACTCCGCAACGAGTGCCTCATGCGGAGTGAGCTCTTCCTCCTCTGGTGCAGGCCCACCGCCAGTCACCAGAGTCAAGTTGTAATTAGAGGCATGCTTAGCCTTAGTGCTGCGTTTGATGTCATTCCAACGCTTTTTGCACTCTTGCGCCGTGCGCACCTCATGGCCGAATGAACTGACATGTTCCGCAACATGCTTCCAGTGGGTGTCACGTTGGGCAGCCGTAGTCTGACTATTGCCACCCACTAGCATGTCACGGCTGTGGCCCCGCACGTAGCCCACAAGGAAGTCCAGTTCCTGCTTGCAGAAAGGCTTCTTCCTCGACGTGCAGGAGGTCGTGGCTGTGTGTGGGGTCCCAGCCTGTGCTGCAGGTGCAACCTTCCTCCTCTTGGACTGTGGCGCAGACCCTGGCTGGCTAATGCCGCCCTGACCAGTATGGCCAGTGAGTTCAGTGGATTGAGCCAAGGTAGTGGCAGGTGGAGGGACGACCAAAGGCCTGACTTGTGTCAGTGGCATCTGGGTGCCCTCTAATGGACCCTTCGCAGCAACATCAGCTGTGGCAGGGTCATTGACCGCAACGGTCCTGGTTGGCAGACTCACAACCGGGGTGTTGTTGGGTGCATCTGCCCCTGCACTTGCCAACACCCGGCTGTTCGGGGCAGCAGATGACATAACTGCCCCAGGGACACGTGTCTTGGTCTGAGCAGCCTGCCTGCCCCTATGGTTTCCCTCCTGGCCTGTTGGGAATCTACCAAGGGCTCCTCAAGTGCCAACGCAGACTGCGCTGGCAGACCCTGAGCCTGGGTGGTGGTGTCCACAGCTGCACCTGCAGCTACCGCTACCATTGGGCCCGTGGCAGTCGATGGAACGGACTGCCGGGTCACACGGGCGCCAGTGCCAGATGCAGAAGCTTCATCCCCCGGAACCACAGGGGGTGGTGGCATGACTGCACTGACACATGGCACAACATTGTGCTCAAGTGGCGCACCCCTGCCTCTTCCCCCTCTGTGGCCGCCCTGGACACCCTGGAGTCCCCCTACTCCCTGGTCACCATGGCCACGTCCCCGACCACGCCTGCCACGAGGAGTACGCCCAGCTGAGGCGCCCCTCACCTTTGGTGTCCTCCCAACCATGGCACAGATGTAGTAGTGCCTGCACAGATGGAGTAGTGCCAATGGGAGGTGTACACCACAATTGACCTGGGCAATCGGGGTGAAGGGGGTGGGAAGCAAGATGTTAACAGCCCGCCTGCACCTGCAAGGCTGTATGTGACCCCGGTGATGTAGTGATGGGTCACGCAACGCTCAGGCACCTCAAAACTGCAGTCAAACCGTGCACACAACCCTGCAGCCTACGTGCGTGGAATCAACCTCCCACAGTACGCGGTGGCACACAGTAACACGAATAACGCATACCCGTGGGACACCCAGGCTACTATGACATCGAAAATGGGTGCGATACACAGGGGCACCCGCAGTGGGAAAAATAGCGTGTGCGACTCACCGACTGACTAGCGCAATGCAGAAAAACACGCGTAGCCAATACCCCCACCAAAAGAAGAGATACGTCCTTGATAGCTGTGAATTTGTGATGGCGCGCAAAACAACAGGAAGCAGCAACACACGTCGGTCTCCACGAAAGGCACGTACAGCAAACTGCTGCCCCCGCTCACCTTTAACCCATGCTGAGGGAAACGCCCGTGCGCGTCACGTCACTTACGCGCATGGGCCCTTTCCTCGGATTACACGCATTCCCACGCGGACGTGCAGTTTTTCACGCACGCTGAAATGCCCATGCACGCCTGCGTGCGTCACGTCACAGAGACGCTTGCGCTTGAAGGGCCTTCTGTCCAATGAAATCGCGTATGCGTGCAGACGCGCTTACGCATTAAGGGCCTTTCCTCGAATTACACGCTGACGTGCAGAATTTTCACATGCCAAATCACTCCGTATCAAGCTGGCCACGCGTAAGCACACGGAAGACCACGCTCCTGCCCAAAAGGCTGAATTACTGCCCCCCAGAGCCTTGAGCAGCCTCCCACGAGCCATCTGCTGCTGCCTGCCTGCCTGCCTGCTGCCACCGTGCCCTGCCATTTGGTGCCTGCACATCAGCCATCTGCAGGGGTCCAGTTGCTGTGTCCACCCCTGCTGGAACAGAAGACTCCCGACTGGGATACCATCGCTCCACAGCCCAGCCCCAGGACCCAGTTGCCCACCCACGCCTGCCTCGGGGGTCGCCATGTCGGGGCAAACACCATCCGAGACCACTGGCGACCTCCAGCCAGAGGGGCAGAGGGCCACCAGCTTCAGTCAGAAGGAAGTTGGTGTCCTGGTGGAGCATGTCCTGGGGCATTATGATGCCCTCTTCGGATCATCACGCGCCAACAAGGATGGACGGGACAGGATCTGGACGGACATCGTGACTGCCATCAACGTGGAGGGGGTGGCAGTCCGACTATTACATCATGTCAAGAAGCGCTGGGAGGACTTCAGGTCCAGGACCCTCAACAAGGCCCGACGCCTCTTGAAGGCAGCGGATGCAAAGGGGCGCCGGGGCCACTTGTCGGAAGATCAGATGAGGGTCCTGGAACGCATATCCCCAGCGCTCCACGTCCAGGTCCTTGAGAGGCAGACCTGTCTGGAGTCGAGCGGTAAGTGGCCAGGCATTGCTGTGTGAGACAGGGCATGTTGCAGTGTGCTGGTTGCCTGTATTTGTGACATAGGCCATGTACGCGTGTGTGTGTGCAGGGACATCATGGTCATGCATGTGAGACCAGTAATGTGTGAAGCACACGGTTGGTGTATATGTTTAAATGCTACATGGGGAGCCCTATGCGGAATGGACACATGAGAGCATGCCAGTCTCTGTTCCTGGACATGGGTGGGGGTGAGGGATGGGTGATGATGCCATGTACATGTATGGTTTCCATGCCTGTGTGTCTGACCTGCGTGTTTGTGACTTGTTAATGCCATGGATGCATGACACATGTCTGTGTCAATGTTCAGATCCACTGATGCAGCCTAGCTATCCTTGCATCCACTGTGTTTGGGGTGTACGAGTCCAGATGGATGAAAGTACGGTGAAGTGTGTGAATGTGATAGGCATGACCCATGATGCATGTGAGTTCAAAAACAACATTGTATGTTTCAAGAGTCCCTTGGACATGTTTGCTTATGTCCATAGCATGCGCCATGCCTGTTACTGCATGTGTTTTGCCTGCACTGACCCATGTGTTGTGGAGGGACATGATGGAAGTGATCTTTGACAGTGCCACTCATCTGCTGTTGCTTCCTTTTTAGGGGACCATTGTACAGTACCCTGATGCTTGTGTTCTATGTCTCCCTCTACACAGCGCAAAGTGAAGAAGAGGGCGGAGACGGCGCTGTGGAGCAAAGTGGCGGGGATGCCCCCACGGCTGCAGCGGAAGGGGTGGGTGAGCCCCCACAGGGGCTTGCAACGGCGGAAGATGGTGTGGAGCCATTCAGGTTGGTGGTTTCCACAGAGGAGGAGGAGGCCGCTACTGAGCCGCACATGGGGCCTGGTGGGGGCATCCCTGCTGGTGCAAGTGGTGCAGTCCAGGGGCAGGGGCAGGAGGCAGCACAGGTCGCCGTGGAGGTGCCTGTGCACGTCACTGTCCCTGACACTGTGACTGCACCACCATGCACCAGCAGGGATGCCCCATCCCAGGCCCGTCCGCAGGTAGGGGGGATGTCCATGTCATCTGACTCCCCTCCACCTGCGGACGAGGGGACCCCTGGCCGTATGGAAAAGGTCCTGATTGGTGTCGCGTTGCGCACGGGTGTCATTCGTGATGAGGTGTGTACTTCCCGGGGGGAGCACGCACATCATCACAAAGAGCACCGTGCCAACGTGGCCCAGTTGGGAGCGGTCGTGGTCAGGGGTCTCGTACATGTGTCGGGCACTTTGGCGACCCTCTCCTCCTCTGTGGAGGCTATGCGCCAGTTGTTCTCCATGCCGTCTTCCGGCCCAGATGCCACCAGGCCCCCCTGTGGACCTGCCCCGACCAATGCAGCCAACTCGGTGGGAATCCCATCCCTGCCACAGTCGGGAGTTGGAGGTCCAGCAGGGGTGGACACACCAGCAACTGGACCCCAGCAGATGGAGGATGTGACGGCATCATCGGGCAGGGCACGTGCACAACGGCGTCAGTGGATTCCATCAGCCTGGATGCCGTCGTGCTGGCACAGGCAGTTGCGTTGGAGGCAGCGGCAGGCTCAACGTGGGAGGCATCATGGCTCGGGGCCATTAACATCAGGGGTGCAGGCATCGGCCGGAGGTCAGGAGAACCCTGGAATGGGAGTGGCTTCCGTGTGGGAGCGGTTGGGCCAGCAGATAGGTCCGGAGCGGCAGTGGGCAGAGGAGGAACGGCTCACAATGGTCAGGGCGGAGAACTCCATGCGGAGGGCACTGAGGCAGGCTGATTGCCTCGAGGGTCTTCGCAGGGAGTTGGAGCTGGACACTGCTTTATCCCTGCGAGACCTCGGGGCCAGGGAACATGCCCGCCTCCAAGCCATTGAACAGGAGTTCGATGATGCCCTGGCCCATGGCAACATCCAGTGAGCCGTTCGACAAGCCCGCTGCCCTTGTAAATAGTTATGTGTTAGGTTTCCTTTGCTTTTTTCTTGATTTTGGACCTTTTGGACAATGGCCAACATTTTTGTACATAGTTTTTTTATTACGTAGTATTTTTAGATAGGTTTCATTTCTTCAGTTGGGATCATGGACCCTGGATTGTTTATCTGTATATAGTTGACTGTTGGATTATGTTTTTTTTTTGATTTACCCATGGAGCAATGGTTTTTGGTTTTGTTTTTCCCTTGGATGTACTTTTTTGAACTGTGACTTTGGACACCTTTCCTTTGGATTTTGATTTGTGATTTTTCATTATTTTACGGACATGCTGCTTTTTTGTTTTTAATTCCCATTGTCGTTTGTTTATTTTTAATGCCATTTATGTTGCTTTTAATACATTTTTTTTCATCAAACTTCAATGTGTAGTATCATATCATTGGTTTCATGCATGTCATGATATGGGTTTTGACATTCACTTACACCCATTGGGCCTCATTACGACCCAGGCGGTAAGGGGTTTACGGCAGCGTAAACAGCGCCGACCCTTACCGCCTGATTCCGAGGTCCGTTAGCGCCATGGCGGATTTAACATCTGCTTTTAGCAGGTGTTAAAATCCATGGCGCTAAGGGACCATGTTGTTAATTACGCCACCGTAATTTACGGTGGCGTAATTAACGCCTTCCCCACTCCCATTATGCCCTATGAGGCAAAAATGGGAATGGGGAAGGGTAAATGGGGATTGGGGACTTACCGCCCCGCCGACCTCGGAATGGGGCGGTAAGTCCACCAACCACCATGGCGTAAACGTAGTTTACGCCATGGTGGTAAAGGTACGACCCAGGCGGTAACTTACCGCCTGGGTCGTAATGAGGCCCATTGTGTGTATGTGAGGGACATGTGTTCATTTACATACTTGCCATTGGGGTTGTATCATGTAATTGGCAATTCTGAGTGGGTGGATGCAATACTTGGGTGGGTGTTTGGCATGTGGAGGCTGCCCATAAGGGCCAGGGATCTAGATTGTGATGATGTGTTGGCTGGGGGACATGTGTCAGGGCCTGCTGGCAGGTGCCTCGCAATGCTCGGGGGTGGGGGTGCAGGGGGACATGAGTGGGGGCCTGCTGGCAGGTGCCTCGCAATGCTGGGGGGTGGGGGTGCAGGGGGACATGAGTGGGACATGAGTGGGGGCCTGCTGGCAGGTGCCCCACAGTGCTGGTGGGTGGGGGTGCAGGGTGACATGTGTGGGGGCCTGGTGGAGGGTGCCCCTGACTGGTGGGGGTGGGGGTGCTGGGAGACATGTGTGGGGGCCTGGTGGAGGGTGCCCCTGACTGGAAGGGGGTGGGGGTGCAGGGAGACATGAGTGGGACATGAGGGGGGGCCTGCTGGCAGGTGCCTCGCAATGCTGGGGGGTGGGGGTGCAGGGGGACATGTGTGGGGGCCTGGTGGAGGGTGCCCTGCACTGCTGGGGGGTGGGGGTGCAGGGGGACATGAGTTGGACATGAGTGGGGGCCTGCTGGCAGGTGCCCCACAGTGCTGGGGTGTGGGGGTGCAAGGGGACATGTGTGGGGGCCTGGTGGAGGGTGCCCTGCACTGCTGGGGGGCAGGGGGGCAGGGGGACATGAGTGGGACATGAGGGGGGGCCTGCAGGCAGGTGCCTCGCAATGCTGGGGGGTGGGGGTGCAGGGGGACATGAGTGGGGGCCTGCTGGCAGGTGCACCACAGTGCTGGGGGGTGGGGGTGCAGGGGGACATGAGTTGGACATGAGTGGGGGCCTGCTGGCAGGTGCCCCACAGTGCTGGGGGGTGGGGGTGCAGGGGGACATGTGTGGGGGCCTGGTGGAGGGTGCCCCTGACTGGTGGGGGGTGGGGGTGCAGGGAGACAGGAGTGGGGGCCAGGTGGAGGGTGCCCCACTTTGCTGGGGGTGGGGTGTTGGGAGACATGAGTGTGGGCCTGGTGGAGGGTGCCCCTGGATGCTGGGGGGTGGGGGTGCAGGGGGACATATGTGGGGGCCTGGAGGAGGGTGCCCCTGACTGGTGGGGGGTGGGGGTGCAGGGAGACAGGAGTGGGGGCCTGGTGGAGGGTGCCCCACAGTGCTGGGGGGTGGGGGTGCTGGGAGACATGAGTGTGGGCCTGGTGGAGGGTGCCCCTGGATGCTGGGGGGTGGGGGTGCTGGGAGACATGTGTGGGGGCCTGGTGGAGGGTGCCCTGCACTGCTGGGGGGTGGGGGTGCACGGGGACATGTGTGGAGGCCTGGTAGAGGGTGCCCCTGACTGGTGGGAGTTGGGGGTGCAGGGAGACAGGATTGGGGGCCTGGTGGAGGGTGCCCCACAGTGCTGGGGGTGGGGGTGCTGGGAGACATGAGTGTGGGCCTGGTGGAGGGTGCCCCTGGATGCTGGGGGGTGGGGGTGCTGAGAGACATGTGTGGGGGCCTGGTGGAGGGTGCCCTGCACTGCTGGGGGGTGGGGGTGCTGGGAGACATATGTGGGGGCCTGGTGGAGGGTGCCCTGCACTGCTGGGGGGTGGGGGTGCAGGGGGACATGGGTGGGACATGAGGGGGGGCCTGCTGGCAGGTGCCCCACAGTGCTGGGGGGTGGGGGTGCAGAGGGACATGAGTTGGACATGAGTGGGGGCCTGGTGGAGGGTACCCTGCACTGCTGGGGGGTGGGGGTGCTGGGAGACATGCGTTGTTGATCAGTAGTGCAAGGTGACATGTGGCTTGGCTGGGGGGCATGCTCATGGTGGATGGGGTGCCTGCGGGACATGAGCAGGGGTGCAGGGTAGCCCCCATGGTGTGGGCTGCCTGCAGGGGCCGTGGAGGTTGTAGCGCGAACACCTGGGAGGACCCACATGGCCAATTCACGTGTAGTACTCCCCGGAACTCCTGAAATACACGTACCCTGCTGCATTGCGTGTGAAACTTCCCGTGTACCCCGAAATACACGTACCCAGGACATTCGCGTGTGAGACTTCCCGCGCACCCCGAAATACACGTACCCAGGACATTTGCGTGTGGAATTTCCCGCGCACCCCTGAAATACACGTACCCTGCTGAATTTGCTTGTGAAACTTCCCGCACACCCCAGGAATACACGTGCCCAGGACATTCGCGTGTGGAACTTCCCGCGCATCCCTGAAATACACATACCCTGCTGAATTTGCGTGTGAAACTTCCTGCGCACCCCGAAATACATGTACCCAGGACATTCGCGTGTGGAACTTCCCGCGCATCCCTGAAATACACATACCCTGCTGAATTTGCGTGTGAAACTTCCCGCGCACCCCGAAATACATGTACACCGGACATTTGCGTGTGGAACTTCCCGCACATCCCTGAAATACACGTACCCTGATGGAATTGCGTGTGGAACTTCCCGCGCACCCCGAAATACACGTACACAGGACATTCGCGTGTGGAACTTCCCATGCACCCCTGAAATACACGTACCCTGATGGAATTGCGTGTGAAACTTCCCGTGCACCCCTGAAATACACGTACCCTGCTGAATTTGCGTGTGAAACTTCCCGCGCACCCCTGAAATACACGCACCCAGCTGAAATTGCGTGTGAAACTTCCCGCGCACCCCAGTAATACACATACCCAGCTGAAATCACGTGAGAAACTTCCCGCGCACCCCATTGATACACGTACCCCGCTTGCCGTGCTGGTACAGGGTTAGCGCAGCCCTTTGCGCTGGATTGGGGATTTTGATGGCTTTTCCCTGCGCAAGGGGCGTTCTTGGGGGCGTAACTGGCGCTGCTGCAGGGTCGCTGCGCCACTGTGCGCCACGGCTGGTTTTGGTGGCTGGAATCCATGAATACGCTGTGCGCAGAAATGTATTTTAGCGCATGCGGCTGGCGCAGGGATTCGCAAGCGCACACTGTGCGCCATCCGCGTGCGCCACTTGTGCGCTGAATTCTATGAATTACCCCCATAATGTCTGGAATCGCCATGAATGTGCAAGGATTCTCTGGGGTTATGAGTTTGATCCTTTTACCGATGAATTACCAATTTCAATAGGGGAATATGACGTGTCTATGCCACTATTGTATTCTCGACAGACACCCGTTAACAAATCAGGACGTGACTAAACGACAAAACTTAACATGACAATGAGACTCATTCCGAGATTGGAGGTAGCCATGGCGCTTTTAGCGCCATGGCTGCCTCCAATACCAGGTCCGGGTCCGGTCTGGTTGGATGGGGACTTACCGGGTCATTCCGATCCTGGAGGACCCGGTAAGTCCCCATTCAACCAGCCATTCCCCATTCCCATTGAGCCCCCAGAGGGTTCAATGGGAATGGGGAAGGCGGTAATTACGGGCCTGCTAATAGCAGGCCCATAATTAGCACCCTGGTCCCTTAGCAGGACCCGTAAAAAACGTGTGGTCCGACCACACGTCCTTTGCGGTTTCCGCTAAGGGACCTCGGAATTGGGCGGTAACGGATTACCAGCACCGGTCTCCTTACCGGTGCCCGGTATCCCTTACCGCCCAACCCATAATGACCCCCAATATCTTTTACTGACAAAGGGATTCTATGTTCCACTCCAGGGATACATTGCATGAATGTTAGAGAATTTACACTAGTAATTACAAGCAAAAAAGCATTGCATGGTGTCCCTTTAGACCCAGAAGTATTTTCGTATGGAGTAAATATTTCATTGACATGTCTCCCATGATTGATAGGTAAATTACTGAGGATAACTGACACATTTTTGTTTAGACCACAAATACCTATGGATGATGAGGAAAGACAGGTTATTCCACTAGAACTGGAAGCAGCAATGGCAAGAGAGCAAAGGGTGTTTGTTCATGGGACAGATGGTGAAGAAAGAGCATGGAGAACAGTAATAGTTCTTGACAAAGGGTGTGGACTAACAGACTTGACAGATGAAGAGTTGTTCAGAGCTGAGAATTCAGATGATGAACTAGTATTTTTCATAAGTCTCACTTATTGGATACAAATGGAGACTAGGGAAATACCACAGAGAATGGCATTGTTAAAAAAGAAACTGTAATTTTTTTCAGGACGATTTAGAAATGTTGCCAGTCATCTTATGGACCAATAGTCCATATCACATGGGTCTATTGAGTGGATCAGGAGCAGATACAATCAAGCGTAAGCCAAAAGTAATTCACTACAAGCGAAACAGTACCCCATGTCCAGAGAAACAGAGGAAGGTATATTTGAGACTATTTCCACTTTGGTACAGCAGGGAATATTGGTACCGATAGACTGCACATGTAACACTGCTTTGTACCCAGTTGAGAAATCAATGGGGGGAGGGTCATGGAGATTTATTCAGGATCTATTCCCCTTAAACAATATTGTCAAAGCAGAGTTTCCTCTGGTTTCCGAATCCAGCTACAATATTATGCAGCATCCCAGCTACAGCAAAAATGTTTACAGTAATAGATTTTAAAAAATACTTTCGATTCAATTCCCCTTCATGAGGACTCCCAAGATTTGACCTCCTTTTCATACAGAAATCAGAAGTGGAAACATACAAGATTACCACAGGGGTACTGTGAGCCCTATCAATCTTTAATAGGGTCCTTCAGATGGACCTAGGTAACGTACAACTTGAGATCACAATAATTCAAAATGTATATGATATATACTAGTGTGCAGTGAGACAGGAGAAAGATGCAAAGATGATTCAGTCCAGTTAATGACAGTATTTGCAGAAAAAGGATACAAAGTGGACAAAGAGAAATTGCAATATTGTCAGGAAGAGGTCCTGGACATAGGACAGCTAATCTCTAAAGAGGGGAGAAAAGTGAGGGCTGAGAGAGCAGAAGCTATCTTGAAAACTGTAATACCTGAGATAGTGAGAGAAATGCATAACATTTTAGGCCTATGTAATTATTTTAGGGCCTGGGCTTTGATTAAGGAACACATATTAGACCACTTTTGAATGGACCCAAGGAAGTACAGATAAGTCAAAACAAGGCAATATGGACAGACGAGCTGACTGAAGGATTTGAAGAGTTAAAAAGGGCCATTTGTACAGCCCCTGTTTTGGGGATTCCAGACTATAAAGGAAGTTTTATTTATTTTGGCATTCGAATGGAGCAGTGATGACAGCAGTCCTTATGCAGAAAACAACATTAGGACACGGTCATAAACCATTGGCTTATTACAGTGGGATTTTGGAACCAGTAAAGAAAGGCCATTACCCTTGCAAACAAGCATTAGCTGCTGCTACTTTTGCAATTGAAAAAGCGGCAAGTATTACAATGGGGTGCTCAATGACGTTATTCATCAAGCATTCCCTGTTCACCATTTTGGAGAAACATAAAAGCACGTACAAAAACAAAGAGTGTCAGGATCGGAAGTAATTATTTTGAACCCAGCGATCAAAATCGTTAGATGTACCAACATTTATAACAGAACCAGTAGAGAAGGAGGATTATGTACATGATTGAACAATGCATACTTAGTTTTGTGATGATATTCTCCATGTTAAAGGAAATGCTCTAGGATGGGGATATTCTATTCATTGATAGGTCTTCAAAAATGTATCAAATGACAGGAGAAAGACATATTGGATTGGCAGTAGTGAAGTTAAAAAGGAATGCTGAATTTGAAGTAGTGAAAAGTGTGAGACCGCCTTCACATTGCTCTGCACAGGCTACAGAATAAATGGCGCTTATGGCTGCATTTCAGAGATATGAGGAAGTGACAGTGTACTCTGACTCCACCTATGTGACATCAACCGTACACTCAGGGTTGTCACGCTGGAAAAGAGGGGCTTCCTCCGCGCAATGCAATATGCATCGCTATTGGACAAAATTATTAAGGTACTAAATCTCCTATTGGCTATTGCTGTCGTGATATGTGCAGGCCATACCAAGAGGGCAGACATGATTTCTCGTGATAACGAAGCCACAGACATTGAAGCAAAAAGAGCAGCATATTTTCCCAATAATTCCAATTTTGAAGTAGAATGTGTTAAGAAAATGTCAGAACAATGCATGATGATGAAAGAAGGCTTTAGTATTCATTGTATAGTTAATTGAGCTTCAAGGTCGAGCTCTACAGGAGGTACAAGATTCAAGGAAAAGACAGGGGTTTTCTTTATCCCCCACAGAGGGTATATGGAGACAAGAAAGTACTGGAAAGCCAGTCATGCCTCTAGCATGTATCAGCTTCACTATCCTGTACATATAACCAGAGAGAATATTGCTGCCATGATCACAGAAGACTGTTTTTTGCCAAACTTATTAGAATGCGTTACACAGTTTATTGTGAATTGTATTGTCTGTCAAAAATTCAAAGCATGGCATACCCTGTGAACAGTGAGTTGAGCAATACCCCATTCTATTGATCCCTTTCAGCATCTACACATAGATGAAGGGGATATATTGCAAACATATAATGGCCACAGATATATGTTAGAAGTAGTATGTCCTTTTTCCCAATGTATTGAGGCAGGTCCATGCACGCACCCGGATGCCACATGTGCTGTCAAATTTCTCGTACATGAGGTGTTTACTAGATGGGGTGTATGTGAAGTCTTACGGTCTGATAATGGGCCACATTTTGTAAATGAGATGTTTGAGCAAATAACTCTTCTATTTGGCATAAAGCATACATTTTCATCTGCTTTTCTCCCACATGCAAATGGTATTTGTGAGAATTTCAAGAAAGGATAGCCAAGATAAAGATGATTTTGAAGAAGGGATGTCTGCATTGCCTACCCGATGCCCTATTTGCACTGAGAAACCAGCCTGGCTTAGATCACCACCTGACTTCTTATCAGTTGGTGACTGGACGCCTCATGAGGGTGCTCCTTGCTCCTCCCACTTGAATAGAAACAGATGCCCATAGTGTAGCATAAACATTAGGGGATGAGATACATGATTATTTGACAAATATGACAGCTAGTGTTTTTTTTATTTCCCAACAGATCAAAACTCTGAGGGAAGGATCGAAGAAGATTGAAGAAGACAGCCAAATGATCAAACCTAACAAACTTTTTAAAACACTTAGGGCCTCATTACAAGTGAGGCAGTAAGGGGTTAACAGCGCTGGTAAAGGTGCCAGCGCCGTTAACCCTGTACCGCCTCATTACAATGTTCCCTTGCGAGACCCGCTCTGGACACCTGGTCAGACCAGACGGCCTTTGCGGGTTCCTGCGAGGGGACCAGCATGCTAACAACGGGCCCGTTGTTAGCATGCACCCCATTCCCATTGAGCCCTATGGGGGCTCAAATGGGAATGGGGATTGTCCGGGTCCAGGTTCCCTGAATGGGGAAATACCGGGCCCTCCAAAGTCGGAATGGCCTAGTATTTCCACGTTCAAGGACCACGGACCCGGACCTGAGTTTGGAGGCAACCATGCCCTTATTAAGGGCATGGCTACCTCCAAACTCGTCATGAGGCCCTTAGTTTCTATTCTGGAGACCAGGGACCTGATTACGAGTTTGGAAAAAATAGCAAAGGTGCTGGTCCGGGTAGTCAGAATGGGGACTTCCTGGGTCATTCCAACCTTGGAGGACCCGGTAAGTCCACATTCTGAAAACCATTCCCCATTCCCATTCGAGCCCGCATAGGGATCAATGGGAATGGGGAAGGAGCTAATAACGGGCCCGCAAATAGTGGGCCCGTTATTAGCTCCCTGGTCCCTTAGCGGCTCCCACTAAGGGCGGGTTGGTAAAACCAGCCGGCCTTAGTGGGGCCCACTAAGAGACCTCGGAATGCGGCAGGAGGGGGTTAACGGCATTGGCATTCCCTAACATGTATCAGTCAATCACATCACTATTCAAGTGACCAAGCAAGGTTTGCTCTTGAAAGGTTGAAATTGAAACCTTCCCTCTTTTCTTTTTGTTGTTCCTACATTCACCGTTACACTGACAACTTCTGGTCCTTTCCCTTTGCTATTTTTTTAATGAATTAATTAATTAATCAATGTTTTATGACACACTTAATATTGGAGACTAGTCTCTAAGGGTGGGACTGGGATCCGAAGCCTGTGTTGCTCTGCGTTGTCTTGCTTCCAAGACGAACGCGTTGCCCCTGAGCTATCCTCCTGTCAGATGGCTTAACACTGCCTCATAGTTTACAGGGAAGGACGTTTAAAAATGTTATCTGGCGAATATTCTTCCACACTTCAAGGGTACAGCTGAGCATTCCTAGAGTCCATCACACAACCATGCTCTGTCTAATTCTAGTACCATGCAAACAATGTGCTAGAAACTGCCTTTAAGGATGTTTTCTTGCCATCATGATAGGTTATATTCCCTTTTTCTCCAATCAACTTGTTTTTGATGCACTACCTCGGATTACACATGCATCTATGTTGCTACAATCGCACACACCTCCCTTCAATTCCCACATACCTTTCTAGTGTGTCTCTTTGTCTCTAATATACCACTGCTTTTGCGATCCTCTTACCTAGCTGCCCTATTCCTTTCCCACACAGACCATGGTCTTTTCTTTTGCCCCTAACGGGGGCACAGTATGCCACTGTCCGAACACGCCATAGTAATTTAAGACCACTGCACTGTTGAGAGATGCTGTATAAATGGTTATTAACATAATAGAACATAACATAATATAGCATAACATTCAACCAAAATATCACATAGAATAATGCACTTCTGAGAGTAAACAATGATAAATAGTACCTGCATTCCTTTGAAGAGTAGCTGACCATTCTCCCTTGCAGCCTTAACATTGAAACCCGGGATTCGATTGTTAAGGAGTTCAGCTACTATAGACAGGAAGACCAGGAGGTGGTTAACGTTTAAATGCTCTCACTCCACTATTTACTGTGCTTAGAATGCAGGATCATTGAGCACATCAATGAAAACATGTTCCATTCATATTTCAATGCTTCCACTCACAGTAGATACTGCTAAGCCATTATGACTTACATTTATTTTTCAAGCAATCCGTCAAAAGCCGAATTATTGTTGAGGGTAACCTTAATAAATGTTTTGAGCGTTCATATTGTGATTTCTAGCAGCTCCTCTGCGTCCTCCATATTACAAGTCTGGTGTCAGCTACTATTATGTGGGCAGCATTCTTAACTAGTCCCCTTTCTATTGCTTCAACTCTTGTGATGAACCCATCCAGCTTTGATGCAATCATGCTCATTCCCTTTGTGCTCGCCTATAACATTAATGTGACCTCGTTGTCACAGCCTGATGTCAGCAAATCTCCAGAGCTCTCCAGGTACCTAGATGCAGCCTCTGTCTCCTGCTCTGCGCTTCCACAACGAAGAAGCAACGCTTGCATGCCAGCTTTTCCCAGTGCCACACAGTAGGACATCACCACCACAGACACATCTCACCTACGTCTCATCCGAATTCTTTGTAACTGAGTAACCGGCCCACATAGGTCCTATTAGGTAGCACAGTTTAACACCTTCCTAAAAGAGAAGTGATTTAGGTCTGAAGAATGAAGTCAAAGTAGAGAGGAAAAAAATCACTCACAACGTAACCCTGAAAGTAGTGCCTGGTAGTACCACAATCAATTTGGACAATCCGAATTATTTGAGAAAAATAGGTGGCATAGGTAACATGAAAAACACATTGGTAAATACTTTTTTCTTTTAGTGTAAATAATCTTTGTTGAGTTTGAAGAAACACAGTAGTCTAGATCAGAATTTGAACGCACTACGGTACAAATGAAAGCAATTCATATTTCCCATCCAATAAATGCATGTGATAATAGTGTGGAAAAGAGATCTACTAACAAGTATATTGTCTAAGGAACATTCTCATTAGAAATGTATTTCACAGTCTTATGAAGTCATACTTCAGAACACAGTTGATGAGAACGTGAAGTATTATCAATCAAGCAGATAAACAGAACTACAGAGAAGGCAAAGTAGTACATTCATTAGAGTCTAATCGGAGAGGTAACTCCGATTTGGTGATGGTGAATCAGGTTACGATGGGCAGGATAGCTTTCAGCGTGCATTTGTAACACCAAATAAAGTGTGGGAGATGTACGAACACATACACGCAGACATACAGAGGACAGTGTACAACAGGGAGCAGAATCGGTGTGCGGAAAGCCTTGTCTACAATGGGCTGCTTGCTCACGAATCCTAAAGCGCAAACTACCCATAGCAGCAAAACTCAATCATCGTTATACTTACATTTCAGAGCTAGCCTGGTCTACATATTAAAATTCTGTGGACATTGTTCATCTCCAGTCGTCCACGGTGCAGTTACGTGTCGGCGCGTTTAGGTACAGAAGTAAAGGAGGTCCACTTCACTGATTGCTCACCTCATTGGGGGATTAGCTTTGCTTCCTTCATGACGTGTCAAAGGTTATTCTTCCAGCCCGGTGGGACAGTCTCTAAGGTCAGTAATAGGAATAAGTTAAAAGTGCCAGGGCAAACAAACATATTTCTATTTCTATCCGTACATAAATGAGCGAGAACACAACATACAAAGGAATAAAGAATCCTAAAACATTGTTTAACACCCCCAAACTTATTTTTAAAAATCATATGTGTACGGACACTATCTGTCCACATGCGGGAATTAGCTTAGCTCTAAGCATTACCATTGGTATTATTAGTGCACTGTGTATGATAAAATTAATCATTTGTGTTAGATAAGTCACTGGAGGTCGAATTCTAACTTCTTCTTACAGCAAACTGAACGATTTCCTGTTTCAAGTGATTCCACGATCTGGTTCCCAGCGCACCTCTGCTAGCCATGTTTCTTGCGTGATAATGTTTCCCCTAAACAGTCCGTATTGGACGCAACGCCCTGCGGCGTGTCTTTGCTTTCTATCGTGTCTTGGAGCGCCTCTATACAACTCCCCCGTCTAATGGAGCTAGCCACCTTCATGAACTCTAGCAACCCATGCTTGGTCAGTGCCTGCCTGCACCTCCATTAAAACAATCAATCTATTGTCTTCCACAAGTTGACACGTGATGCATCCCCATGTTTAAGATATTATTGCACCGAAGGAAACAATATAGTAGTGCTCAAGCAGAGGTAAGCTGCATCAGTATTCTGGGTTGAGTGAAAAACCATAGAAGTGGATGAAAAAGATTGGCCATGCATTTCTACAAGATCGCATGCAACGGGTGGATGGGTGGCAGCTATTTCTGGGCATGGTCGTATTGCCATGCACCATGCCCCCGCCTATTAGAGAATGAAGGCAATATTAACACTAAAGGGAAACCTAGACCTCAAATAGGAACTCAGTAATGCAATACAAAACAGAAAATGTCCCTATTGGTGTCAGCTCTTAGTCCGGCCCCTTCATGCATGAACTGAAGGACCAGACTCCCACACCAATGTAGGCACTATCACTGTCTCCTGTATTCTCTTGCCCTGTGTGATTTCTTAAACTCGGGTCACATGACCCCATTACTGCTTATTTGTGCCGGTGTCACATGACACAGGTGGCACCACATCACATCTCCCCCCAAAATAACAGTGTCCCAACCCATCTCCTCTATCCACCTTATTGGTGTTTTATGATCCAGTGAGGCTGCCCATCTGCTCTGAGATGCAGGGGTTCCACTCTCTGTTCGTTTTAATGCTGGCCATAAAAGATTTGATGATCTTGTTCATCTCGGGCCACCGTGGGGTGACCTTCCTTTGGTGAAAGCCCATGTACAGCACAAAATCATGAAAGTCGTGGCTTATGAATGGGGGACCATTGTCTGACTTCACCACTTTTGGAATGCCATATGATGAGAAGATCCGATCTAGTGCTGGGATCACAGCCGTGGCTGTGGTGGACTTCAGGATCTCAAGCTCATGTTATTTAGAGTACTCATCAAGAACTACAAGTATGTAGTCTTTGGATCTGTGTGGATCGAGGGAACTCAATGACCCCTTCTTCCCATTTCCGGTCCGTGAGTGGCATTATTTGCATGGGTTCAGGAGGTGATTTTGGATGTAGGCTGGGATATAAATGGCATGCACACAGGGTGTTCTCAATGTTACTGTCCACTCCGGGGAACCACACTTTCCTCCGGAACAGCCGTTTGGTTGACACTATCCCTCAGTGGCTTTCATGTGCTATGTCCACAACTCTCTGGTGTAGGTGGGCTAGTAGCATGATTCTACCTCCCTTGAGGATCATATTGGATGGAGAGACAGACAGTTTGTCTTTTGATCATGCAAGTATATTGAAAAGTTTATCGTCCACGGCCAGGCCGTGCCATATTGAGGCTTCTGTTGATTACCACCTCCCACTTTGGATGCAAGTAGCCACAAGTTCTAGGGCTGCGTCACCTGCCATGCACCACACCAGCTCTTCCATGGAAACGGCCGGTGGTTTGGCGTGCTGGACTGTATAATTGACGTTCTCTTCCGCACTGTCACGGGATGACGGTGGTCCTGACAGGGGGTGGTGGGACAAGAAATCTGCCGGGTTTTCTTCTTTTCCTGGTTTGTGCAGGATGCTAAATCGATATTCTTGCAGGCGAAGAACCCAGCGAGCAATGTGGGATGGTATCTGACCCGTAGGCTTCCCATTAATTGTGAGGATGGCTTGATGGTCAGTAATAATGGTGAATGGTTTGTCATACAGGAACAGGTGGAAGTGCTTGCAAACCCACAATACAGAGAGGCTCTCCTTTTCAGCTTGTGAGTATCGTTGTTTGATGCAATTTTTCTCGGGGTGTGTTCACTTCCGGTGTGTTGAGCCAGGATGACACCCAGGCCAACCCGGTTTGAGTCCACGGTCACTTCTGTGCGCAGGTTGGGATCAAAGTATGACAGAATAATGCTGCTGCAACACGATTGCTGATTTTGTTGAACACTTTTATTGCGCCGGCTGCCACGTGAAATTGTGGTCCTTTTTAGTCAGTGTCCATAGTGGGGCGCTGGTGGAGGCAAAGTTGGGGAGGTAGCATGTGCAATAACTCCCTAGTTGAACAACCTCACTTAGTTGCCATCTGAGGGGTGAGGGGCTTCAGTCAATGCACGGATCTTGTCAGGGTCAGGTTCAATGCACTTCTCTGAAAATATGTGGCCCAACAACATTAGCACGGCCTTGTTGAATGCGCATTTCTCTTTATCAAGGGTTAGATTTGCATCGCTGAGGGCTTTGCACACTTTCAGGAGCATTGTATCATGGGCCTCTTATGACTTTCCGAAGATGAGAAATTATGTTGTCACTGTAGTTAATGCAGTGTGGAATGTTACCTATAATCTTACTGATTTATTCCTGGGAGATTTCTGCAGAAGAGATCCCAAAGTTAAATCTCTTGTAGCAGTACAGCCCAAGGTGTGTAGTGAATGTTGTGATGTAGCAAGACTCTTCACTCAGCTCAACCTGGTGGTACCCTTCATTTTGTTCACACCTGGAAAAGACCTTGGCACCGTTCAGAAGATGCATCATGTCAGTGATATGTGGGGATTGGTGATGTTCTCATAATATCGCTTATTTGGGAATGAGCATATCCATGCACAGATATATTTGTCCTTCTGGGCCTTTTTTGGGACAGGAACGACTGATGAGACCCACGGGCTGGGGCTGGTGTCAGGTTTGATCATGTCAGACTCGATGAGAGCTAACAGTTCCTTCTCAACTTGATGTTGGATATTAAAGGGTATCCCTCAATAGGGTTATACAGTAGGCATCACCAATGTGTCGATGTGCAGTTGAATTTTGCACCCTTTCAACTTTTTTTCCCCTTTGAAGAGGGCTGGGAATGTTGCTTCAATTCTTTTGGCTGATGTGATGTACTTGTCCACCATGATGTGTTAAAGGATGTGGATGAGCCCCATCTGGATTGCTGATTGGACACTTGGTGTGCACCCACAGAAGGCTTCTGCATCAATGACATGGATGAGTATGCAGTCTGGTTTATCTTTATGCCCGCATGTGGTTATGAACGCGCCCAGACATGGGAGTGGCTGTTTTGCACCGTATACACATATGTCAACCCAGGCAATTTTTAGTCACAGGGCTTGTGCCAACTTCTTGTATACACTTTCTAGCATCACGTTCACTGTTGCTCCTGAGTCTATGAGGAAGATGAAAATGTTCCCTTGCATAGTGAGTGTCAGTGTGGGGCTGTGTGCTGTGACAGAAGGGTTTCCCAGGCCATGAAGGTACCCCCTCCTTCTTCGCTCTCTGCTCAACTGGACTTGGACTCTCTCATGGACAGCATGGCTGTGCGTATGTGCTGTACGCGTCTTCTCTTTTTCTGACGAGCGTCTGGTGAGGGTGAGTGTTTTGTCCTGGTACTGCAGCTCTCCCTGTTGTATCTCCTCTATGGGTAGTGGTGTTTCTCCTTCCTGGAATGGTGAGGGGGTGATTTGCATCTGTGGATTTTGGGTTCAATCTGACTTGACCTGGAGTCCTTGGGGTTGCAGCACATGGAGCGAAAATATTCTTTTCGCCCGCCCATATGCAGAGTACTCCTGGTCAATTGCCAGTCACATGCCCTTGTGTGGGAACTCAACACCACATCAGAAGCATTGCCGCTTCTCCACTTTATCGTCCTTCATTGTGGCCGATCGTGTCACAACTTTGTTCAGAGTCTCTTCCTTGACTGTGACTGCTGGTGAAATGTGAATCTTGCTCAGGGTGGGGACATGAAGTTCAAGTGCTGTAGTTGTCCTTGGTAGGAGCAGGATTTTGGCCAGAGTGTGACATTTCTGTAACATCTTTTTCTTGGAGGCTACTGACTCGCAACCTACGATGACTTGTGAATTTATGGCCTATTCATTTGTTTTCAGATGGAATTCACAGTGCTTCACTATGGCTCTGAAACGTGTTACAAAGTTATGGTTTTCCCGGGTGTTGCATAGTGGTGTGGAAGACGTAGCGTTCATAGTCCACATTTTTATGGAATGGAAAGCTTTCATTTATTATGTGTTTCAGGTCTGGGTAAGTTTACTCGATGTCTTCGGGCAACTCGAAGAGGATGTCTCGCACTTCTGGGCCAACTGTTAGTGTAAGTAGACCTGTTTGTGGAATATATTGACCCACTCAACAGTATTTCACCACATCACCAAGCTGCTTGTCTGCAAGAAACAGCATTATGGCAGCGCTGGCTTCTGTGCGCACCAGGACCTGAAAACTGTGTTTTTGCAGCAACACAAAGATGGCTGCACCATCCTGCCAAGCATCCTTCAGGCATGATGGAACCAGGGGACACACGGAAGGAGCATGTTAGCGTCTTCTGAAACCTATAAAGGGAATAAAGTGAAAAAGCAGCACTGCTTTGCTGAAAACCCAAAATTCCCCTTTAAAATAAAACTGTTTCACTTTAAAAATATTGCTTTGACGCTAATTCCATTGGTTCTGTCTCAAACTATTGTGATCAAAAAGGCCCTGCAATGCCCAGGATATCGCATTATGCCTCAGAAAAACCAAGCATGATTTCTGAATGACAGCCCCTGTCAAACCAATTCTGAGAAAAATCAACAAGGAACTTCAATTTCTGCTGTGCACAGGAAATGCTTTATTTTGTGCTATAAAGTGTCAAAGGAATGAACCCTGCAAAAGAAATCATAGCTCTGTGCACATGTCCATTCCAGGGGACCTTTGCCTTATACAGACTGTTGTGTACATGAAACTAACTATGGCTGCAAGGCAATATTGGAAAGTCAGATGGCAAATCAAATTTGAAAGGAAATGCTAGCAGTCTTCAACACATGTGAAAAAGTGGGCTTTTGCAAAACTAAAGGAGAAAATGCCCATTTAAAAAGTAAACTGTTGAAGGAAAGCCTGCCATTACCTAGCAATGTGAAGGGGTTTGTGGCTGGTGGAAATACATACAGGGGATATTGTTATTCCACAGGTTTGATTTAAGTCAGGACCCAAAATAAGAAAATAAAGATTTAAAACACATGGGCTGAATTTGCAAGCTCGCAAAAAAACAGCTATTGCAGTTTCCAGCCCTCAAACTTCCCCCTAGGAAGGGAGGCACACCATAAACTTCCAGGACACGAAAGTGATAATTGCCAGCTTGAAAAACTTTGAATGGGCCAGGACAAAGAAAGTTCACACGCTCGTAAGACATTCGTCTGTGCTCCAGGCTGGGACAATAGAAGTCCTGGGAAAATAATGGAGGGGGCCATAAAACCTTCAATCAAACTAGGAACCCCAACCCCACACAGGGCTGAAGTGACAGTTGGTTACAGCTGAAAAGAAAATGGTCCAGTGCAGGACAAAGGACTGCCATTTGCTTCCAAAGACTATTTTATAAATAAACTTTAAAGACTTTTGATCTCTGCAGCAAGAATTAGTAAAAATGTAAAAGGTTTGCAGTTTTAAATATAATTTTATGGGCTTTCTTTTAAGACTGGGTAGAATTCATTGACACCTTGGGGACAGAGATGGCAAAATATGACAGATTACAAGAAAAGCATTTATGTTGCAAATGCACATGTTTGTATATACATCCCTTATGATAATCCATACCCATGTATAAAGTTCTAGAATTTTAGTAATATAAATCCCATTGAAAAGTGTGTAAAACTGGTAGAAGGGCGAAACAAGGTCTCACGGACTGCAAGATTGGACTGCGGTGTCCTGCACAAAATATGTAACCTTTGTATATAATTTGATAAGAGATTGAAATTGTATAAATATATGTTTGTGGCAAAATCGGATTTTAGTTAAAGTATATATGGGAGGTTTTTGGACATTGTAAAACTGACCTTATAAATCTGACAACATTTTCCAGAAATCCAACCAGCTGAGAGCGAGGCAGAGACTATCACCCTTGTCCAATCCCGTGCTCAGAGGCATGTTTGGTTAAGCCTGCCCCAGTCATATTCTTTGATGAGGTCACGAGGCATTATAAATAAGAGTCCCTGACAAGACTCTGGACACACACACACTATTGTTTTGTGACCATAATATATGAGGTTGAGACCACTCAAATCGTCAAAGCGTGGTGTTACTGGGTGCACTGTATGTTTGGGCATCACTTTTTTAATTGTTGCTAAAATGCACATGAACTCATTTAGATTATCCCAATTGTAATGTTGTGCCACTTAATTCATATGACACCGGAACAGTGAATCAGTAATGGGGTCATGTGACCCGAGTTTAAGAAATCATCCAGGGCAGGAGAATAAAGGAGACAACGATAGTATTTACATTGTTGTGGATGTGTGGTCCTTGTGTACATGCATGAATGGGCCCAGATTAAGAACCGACATTGGCTGTTGATGAAGGAGAACGCAGAATCATAGCACATGGCTCTACGTTCCTGCCATTCTCCAGCACACAACTTCCTGCTGCAGGGATTGCCGTTGTCCAGCATGGAGACACCTGACAGCTGCAAGCGACCCTTGAGGCACGAGCCAGTCCACAAACGTCAAGACCACTGCTCATGGAGTGGTAAATTAAGGTGACGGACACCCCACTAGACCACCACTCGGGTGTGTATTGAAAAAGACCGCCAAGCAGTTCCCCGGCTTTCACACGAGGCTGGGAGATTACCATGCTTGCAAAGACACAGCTCACCCGCAGTCGAGAATCTGTCAGTAGATCCAGGGTTTCTCATCTGACATGGATGCCTCCAGCGTCGGCTCCTATAAAGAGGTGAGAGATGCATCCAGACATGGAGACCCACTGCAGGGGCCAAACAGTGAGTACATACAAGATAAGGGACATGTGCATACTGAGGAGTTGGCCATAGTGGCACGAATGTAGTGTGTATGCTGAGGAAAACAGTATTTTCCAGAAGGAAAGTGGTACTGGGCTCCTGCCCATACATTGATTAAGCCTTGTAAGCTAAGCACACTGCATATAGTGAAGCAGACAGGAACCTGGTGTCCACAGAGGGTCTAAGCTCCAAGGAACACAACTAAGCAGCAGCAGACATTACCCCATGTCAACTACTGCACCATATTTATAAGACAGAGAATGGGTGACCAAGCACCTGACCCGGCCCTTGTTGCACTGGCATACAAAGTTGGGGATCCCTTCTCCATACCAACACTGCTTCCTGTTGATATGACAGGCACCACCAATCATGGCCCAAGGTGGTCCTGATGGACCAAAGAATTCGATGTGTACCTCAATGTCCTGGGCTCACAACATGACAAGAACATGTTAAGGATTTCTATCAGGCAAGACACACCTTGGTCTCAGCCTAGTATGCAGCGCACGACTGAAATGCTTATTTTTTATGATATGGATTCAATATTGAGATGGTACACTACTCATATCACAACCCTTTTACAAATACCCCAGGTCACAATGGACCATGAACCAGGCCGGTGGGTGGTAATATAAGATTTATTTATTTTAAATTCAAAGAAAATCACACAAATTTAATATCGGGCAGCAATCACAAATGGGGTGATAATTACAAGGCAAATTGATGAAATACACTTTGTTTGACCTTCTACTATAACATATCAAAAACACAAATGGATGGCAGCAATTTTACTGATCGGTTAGATAGCACCCGAATTAAGATTTCCCCCTGCAATTCTCCCTCAAACCCCTATTAACCGAATTTTGAGTGGATAGAAACCGACCTTCCCCCACGAAATGACAGGCAAAATCGGATTTAAAAACCTTTGCAATTGCATAAAATAGCGCTCAGAATTACTAAATATTTAATTTAAATGTGCAGTTGAATGAATAACAATAAATATGAGTTATAACAGTATCAGGGATGTAAGAACACTATCAACTACAAGGCAAGGTACCAACAACGGACATACAGTGCAAAAATCGACTTTGAAGTGACAACACAGTGCAACCGAATCAAACGCAGAGAAATAGCGTTTGCTAATTTACACAGGTTTAAATGTTAAAACGGTTTAAAAAATGGGTGAAATAGGCAGAATCGGAATGTGGTTTTTATGCTGAATGACAGATGCACATCACAGGGAAAATATGCAAGTGAAAGAGTGACTCTAAATTAATGACAGGCTGAGATTATCAATAGGAAAGGATACTCGGTTTTAAAGATAAAAGCAGTTGAGAGAGAAAATCGGTTTAGAAAGGAAAGGACAAGTTTTACAGAAACTATATTTTAGTGGCTAGAAAAGAGAGACACCTCCCACGACACAGGTTACTTTGCATGTGCAACACCTTTACGCCGTGTGGCTCTTATGTGGGAATAAATTAGTTTAATCAAAAAAGTACTAAGGATTTACGCAAGACAGAAATGAGAGGAAGACTAGCGCTAACACTTAGAGATCAAGGACAGGATGCACAGAGGATTCTGCAAGTTTTAAGGATTTCTGCTAAGGCAGTTATGGGATTTCTATGGGGTGGAACCTAATAAAAGGTACACGGCAAGGAGGCAGCTTGTGGTTTTTGGGGAAGGGGAATACTCACAACAAGCACTTGAATGGGGTATTTTGGACAGCGCACCAGGTTTCTGGACAGCAAGGCAATATCTGGTCACTGGTCACAGCAGCAAGCTCTCCCAGAAGAAAACGGCTAGGCAAAGGTCTGGTCACAGCGCAGCAGAACCTCAGCTGGATAGAGTGGGTGGCAGAGCAAGCAGGCAGCACTGGATATCCCAATGAGGATTCAGCTAACTTTCCCCTTTCTCCCTGAGTTATTGGGATTTTTTAGTGTTTTTTTTTCTGGATGAATGGTCTTGCCTGGACATGGTCAGCTATGCTCTGGCCTGGCAGTGGAATCTGGAATCTTGCAGAATTAATATGGAATGTCTGGATAAGCAGGAGCTGGAAAATTCAGAAGAGAGAGTCCCTTGTCTCTCTGAGTCTCCCCCTTTTATAAGGCGGCGACATCACAGGATTTACCATGGGGGCAGGCCTTTGGCTTGACATGCCTCTAACAACTGGATTGGTCAGGGTTTACTGTTACTGCCTACCTTTCAAACAGTTGGGCTTCAAGGACATGACATTAGATTTATGGTGTGAGCTGAAATTGCCCATGCCCCCCCCCACAGTCATTTGTGCCAAAAATCAGTTATGACATGAATTGCAAATCTTTGCAGTTGTGGCATTTGTGAAAATTGCATAGGCAAATGACACATTTCATACAGAGCATGGCATTCCGACTTCCAAGTCTGTACTTTGTCATTTCACCCTCCTAATTATCTTTCACACTTTTCAGTGGGAAATATTTCACCAAAAATTCTACAATTTTAAATATGTTTACGTATTATCACAGAGCAAGTTTGCATAAAATGTTAAAGTTGCACCATGTACACTCTTAATATGAATTCCATTTGTCTGCCGTTTGCATCCCATACATGCAACGCCACAATATCTTGTTTTAATGCAACAAAAATTACACTTAAACTGTTAAACCTTTTCATTCCTGTGTTTACTGGTTGCAGAAATAAAAGTCTTAAAGTTTATTAATTCAGAACAGTCTTTTGCCCCAAATGGGCAGCATTGTCTTCCAAATAAGAACATTTTTTTTCAACCCACAGCCAACTGTCAGGCACTAGCCCTGTGGGCCATGTATTTGTTTTTGAAACTCCCCAGTTTAAGTTGGGGGGAGGTGCTGCTTAAAAGGTCACACTTACGTGTCACACCTAGGTACACAACAGCTTATGTTGGTAGGCTTTCCCGATTGAGAGAAGTGGTACTAGATCTCACAAAGGATCAAAATGAGAGGTGCTGCCATTCAGTTTCCTGCCCTGAGCTGGCAGGTCCAGATTGCCTGACCTGAATACACTCAAATCACCCTTCCCCCCTCCGTGCTGACACTGTTAAAATCAAATTGGTGTAGCTTGGGTAACTATGGAAGATACTCATTACTATACCCTAATCTCAGAGATGGCTTATATTTAAAGTGTACAACAGCCACGAGGATAGTGAATCTCGTATTTATGTGGTTTGGGAACAGGTGTACATGTTGTAAGTGCAGCCTCTCCACTGAAGAGACTTGCCTGTCACTTCAGCTTCAAATGTCATCTGTGACCCCTGAACCTTCTCTCTGCCACTGGAGAGCAGGTGCTGCAAATCAGGATATTGATCCAACAAGGCATAGGTGTACACTATGCTTTTGCCTACAACAGGTGGGGACCAGACTAGTGTCTCCCACTACCGGCATGAGAAAGTCTGTACACACACGCTCCAATGGGAGACACTGAAAATGTTATTCCAACCGTTTGCATTTATCCTTCAGACGTACATTTTCTCACTCTACTCACCATATCTTGAACTTACAGAAAAATAAATACTGTGTGTCGTGTTTCAAAGAATTATTTTTAATTGTATCAAAAATATATAAAAAGAGAGAGAGGTCTCATTCTACCACCACACCATCTCACATCCATTCTAGGTGAATGAATTAAACACATATTCAAGTGTTGGGGGTTAGTAAAAAAGTGACATATATATACAGTTAATCCACACAAACAAGTAGCTTTATAAGTAGCTGTTGCCTGTGAAGGCTGTGATACTCTGTCAGCTGCTGCCGCTACGGAAGCTTTGCAGCATTGGAAAATTGCAGTGGCAATAGCCCTGCCTACTTTCCTGGAGACTACATTACCCAGAGCGCACACGCCATTGGCGCGCGTGCTTAGGCAAGTAGCTTTGTAAGTAGCTGTTGGCTGTGAAGGCTGTGATACTCTGCCGGCTACTGCTGCTACGGAAGTTTTGCAGCATTGGAAAATCGCTGTGGTTCGGATTAATACATCACTTGCACAGGACATCATATTGGACTTTCATTGCACTTACTTTGGTTGCACTAAGTAATTATAATTTACGTTTTTGTCTTCTCAACTAGACAACTAGTCTTCTCAACTAGGCAATAGCCCCGCCTACTTTACTGGAGACTACATTACCAAGAGCACACGCGCCCCTGCGGGGGCGGTGCATCTGCATGCCGAAGGTTATATCACATCCCAAAACAACGAACAAACAAATGACAGACTTTTACCTGAAACTGGGCACATCAATTAGCAATAATGTTGAAGCGGCAAAAGAACTTGCTATCGAGTTGACTAGTGATTTGGGCTGTCTCAGTGATAAATTGCTCTATGATATCATATGTGGTGATGCGCCTACTGTGAATGAGATAAATATCGTGACTCATGTTGATTCTGTTGTTGGTAATAATATTGAAGGTTCATTCGATTCATTAGGTCTAAATATTCTTCCTGTTCCTCTTCCTGCTGAGCGAATGGATATACAAAATGCTTTACCAGCGGATGATGTGTTAAATGTGCTAAATGTCATACAAATTCCGGCTGGGAAAGTTATATGTACTAAAGCACAGCTTTGCTGTAATATAGACGATGGGAAGTGCATAGATCTTCCTGCAAATGAATTGGGTGATGATGAAGTGGCCTTTTTGAGCAATGATATGGCGGATTCAATTTGTGAGTATTCCACTCCTCTTGGTTATATGAAAAAAATCACCAATAGAATTGGAGTCCATGCCTTCATTTGTGCCCATTGGCCCAGGTTTGGTCGTAGGGGGTAACAGTGGAGTGAAAGATGGGTTCTTCTTTGGCGATATAAAACAAGCGGTGAAACAACCTGACACTACTGCTTTTCCTTTAACAAAGATCATCCCAGATCCCAGTGAATTTGTAAATGAAAGTATGGGTGATATCAACATGACTTTGACAATGATGTTTAATGCATTTGAGAATTTATTAATAGATTTGGTGGCAAAGTGTACATGTTCAGAGGTGAAAATGGATATTCAGGCACTTATCATACATAAATGTATGACGGCTCGCGAGAAAGTACTATGTGAACGTAGTACTAGTGCATCCGGCTTGGAAATAATACATGATAAAGATATGCACAATACTAAATTGTCACATACGAGGCATAGTAAGCCAACATTGTAAAATAAAATCCATCATGTGTGTATGTATGGTAACAAACTTGTACTAAGAAAGAATAAAAAAGAAAAACAAAATTTAAAGAATAATGTTAACCCTGCCATTGGATCAGTATCTAGTGATTCCAAACTTGATGTATCATCTTGTGAAGTGGCAGATGTTGATCCAACTGCCTGCAGTCAAGTGGTGAATGATCGATCTTTGACCCAAGCAGAAAATGTGTTTCCCTTGTCGCAATTAGAGTCTGCCTAAACCTGTCTTAAAAAAAATGGTTTTGCCTGAGGAACCAAAACATAAACAAGGTACCCTCACAGATATTTGGAAAGCTAAATCTCACACTAATACCTTAACCATTGAAGTGGGTGGGAGCGGTTGGGAGAGGTGATCCTCTACTTTTTTTAATTACGTTTTACTGTTCCTGTACCTTTATTTTAACAAGAAACCAATGGTTTCATTTTAAATTAAAAGTGTAGAAAAAAGTTGAAACTTGCATTTTCAGTGCATTGCACAGAGCTTTCCCTTAAACAGCAGGTGCATGTGTTTGGGGTTTAGTATTGTGCGGGGGAAGGGTGTGGTGATGGGTTTGTGGGGAGCGGGGGCAGGCCAGTAGGGAACATAGTTCCACTACTTCTTTTCGCACACTTTGACCGCTGACCCTTAACAGTATCCCATAATCTTGTCTGTGAGAAATCAGATACCAGTAAATTGAAGGATAGCGGTTCCATGGTGAAGACCTTGCAACTACAGAAGATCTCTCATGATAAAGACCAATTGCCGTTAAATAGAGCTGCAGTATTAAATGTATTTCATTGTATAATACCTTTGAGGTCTATTAGGGACTGTGATATCAAATTAGTGGATCAAATTGAGGAGCCTGGCATATATGTCTCTAACATGAGTTTTAACAGTGACTCTATTCTAAACTATGTTATGCTGTTTGAAGAGGAGCTTGTGCGTATGGGTTATAATTGTAGCATTACTACTATATGACAGTGAAGAAATGCATGATTGTATCTAATTAGAACAGTGCTATAGACAACAACACAAAGGCCGGTCATAATTTGGCATCTAGAATAAGTAAAGATGCAAATGCTTTACTACCAGTGGATAATAGCGCAAAGTCATTGAATGCTACAAAAGTGTCTTCTTTAAAATCGTCTGATACAGAAGGGGATGTTGTGCCACTAGTCATCTCAGGATTTGGCTGCTATCAATGGCTCCCAATAACATTTAAACAGCACTTTTCTCAGGAATCTAGCTGATCTGATTTCTTTTTGTCATGGAATACCAGGGGTTATAATAATTTATTTGTAGAAGAGGGATTGGTATTCGTGCTGGACAACTTTACTATTGTATCTCTACAAGAAACCTGGAGGACATATAAAGTGTTATTTGGTGGTCGCAGTACAATCCATCAAGTGGCCACTAAAGGGAAGTTAGGGAGGCCCAAAGGTGGGCTTTTTACTACTGTAAAACATCCATGGGTTGCTATGGTGCTAAATGAATCATCGCCAAATGTCCTGGCTGCCAAATAGTCCATTTAAATGACAAAGTTATTTTAATTAATATCTACGGTGCTCCTACTATGGCACAAACCAAAAAAAAACATAAAATGTGTTAATGCTATTCTGATGAAATATAGTTTTAAACTGCCGGTAATATTAGTGGGAGATTTTAATGCTAAAATAGCCAATTATGCATCCAAAGGCTCTACAGCCCTTCTTAACAAATCTTCCCCTTATAGAATTGTAAATAATAGGCAATGGAGATTATGGCATCATATGCTAATTAATCATGGGTTGACAATACTTAACGGTAATATGCTCATTGCCAATGTTACGGCTGCTACGAGGGTGGTTGGGAAAGCTGCCTCTATTTTAGATTATGCATTTGTCAACAATGAGTGCATTGATCTTATTGAAGACATGGGCTTGGTATATCGAGATGAGAGTGATCATTGTCCCTTGTGTATACATCTTAGATTGCCTAACAAGGATGAAACTCTTGTGGAATACGATCGAAATCGACATCTTTTTGTGAATAAGAGTAATAACAGAATACACTGGCATACCAATAATTTGTCACATGCTAATATAGTCGTGGAAAATATAATCCCAACATTTTTATTAGAAAGGAGTGTAGTGGTAAACCATGATGCAAACAGTTTAATTAATGATTTTTCCCAGATGATTGAAATCATACAGAATGAAGTAATAGAGAAACATACATATAAGTCTGTAATAGAACAAACCAATAAGGGCCAATATAAACATTTTGATAAAGTTATAAGTAATGAAAAAAAGAAGGTAACATGGGAGATAGCACTGACAGTAGGTGAGGTAGCACCTGGTGCACAATTATCCCTAAATCCAATTAAAGTTAAATGTATCAAGACGCAATACCACCATTGGCCCAGAGCCTACAAGAAAAGTTTGAAAACTGCAAGATGGCAGGAAATTGCATTGTTGGCCCAATCTAATAATTCTTCTAAGATATGGGATGTCATTAGGGAAAATAAGAATAGAGATATTACAATAAATTGTATATCCGAGGAAGCATGGTGTACTTACATTAGATCTACATTGGGTTGTAAAGAAATTATCAGTGAGAGATGTTTTATACCGAAGGATGAATGGACATGAGAATCCTCTATTTCTGATTTAACGTAGATAATTGCCAACCTTAAAAATGTGCGTACTGCAGGAACAGACGGGTCATGGAACCTCTTGTTTAAACTCAACCCTCATTTGTGGGCTGAAGTTCTTCTTTTGCTGTTCGCAGAAATTGGAAAGTTTGGCATAATACCTATCCTGGCACACAAGCCATATTTTAACTTTGTATAAGAAAGGCTCTTGGGATGGGCCAAAAAACTTTAGATTTTCAGCGAAGCAGGATATCCCCTCAAAACTATTGGCAAGAGTCTTACTATTGGAACTTAATTCTTGAATAAAAACTAAGAACATTCTTCCTCCTAACCAAATTAGATTTAGGGAGAAATCATGTACTATTCATAATCTTATGGTATTAACCTCTAGATCTTATGGTATTAACCTCTAGTATTGAATATGCATGTTAACGTAGACATCTTAACACTTACTGTGCACCGATAGATTTCTCGGCTGCTTTTGATACTGTGCTGAGAAATCATCTATGGCTGAAACTACAAGCTTGGGATATTCCTAGAGGATTACTAAAGATGTTAATGTTGTCATATAGCAATAAGTCTGTACGATTAAGACTAGATGCTAGGGGGAAGTTATCTGCTGTAATACCTGCATGTTGTAGGGCTAAACAGGGTTGTATTGTAGCCGCAACCTTGTTTAACCTGTATCTAGCAGATGTGGAATTAGATTTTAGCTGTCTTGTATCAACCTACCCTGTAAAATGTGGTGAATCATCTGTAGGGTGGTTGGCATACGCTGACGGTTTGTTGCTCTTGGATCGTACACCAGCTGGCCTCTAAAAGCTATTAGATGCTTTAGCGGTGTATTAAAAAAACAATGGGTTACGTATTAACATTGAGAAAAGCAAAATAATGGTGTTTTCAGCTAAGCATCCCCCCAAAGAATATGCATGGTATATGAATAGTACTAAGCTTTAAATAGTACTTGGGTATTTTGCTGGATTGCAAAATCGATTGGGAAGAGCAATGGTTGTCTGTTAAGGCGCGTTGACTAACAGTTGCTAATGCTATTAGTGCATTTATAGGCACAAATATAGGTTTCTCAGCTGAGGCAGTCTTATTGATGGATACTACAAAGGTACGCTCAATGCTAATGTATGCAATTGAGGTATGGGGTCATAGATTTCTGTCTCGCTTAAATAATTTGGAGGCTACTATATTAAGAAAATTAATGTGTCTTCCCTCTAATACTTCAATTGAATACTTCTACCTTGAATTTAATATGAAATACATTGAAGAAGAATACTTAAATCGCTCTGTAATGAGTTATGTTAATCTGATGCAAGTTGATAATGCTACTATTGTGGTAGCTCATATGCATGCCTTTTTGAAAATAAATAAGTGCAATCTTTTGGGAGTTCTGGGCAATGTTATGACTATGTTTGAGCGTTGGAAAACAGTTTTTGAAATAACATACAGTAATATACCAGTAAACACATTCAGGAGGTGGCTCAAGAGGAAAATTGCAATATATTGTAATGAGGCACATTTGTTTCCCTGGCTTATAAAGCACATAGTGGTAACTTTTGTCAGTATTATTTGAATCGTGACCAACTGCCTAAATATATCAAAGCGTATCCTAGCCCTTATGTTTTTAGAACATATCTTATAATGAAGTTTAATCTTTCAATAGCTCTTGAGATAAAGGGAGCCTGGTCTGAAATAAAGAGAAGTAGACGCTTTTGCAGATTGTGTGGCCGTTTAGAGATTGAATCCTTGCAACATGTTCTGATGTGTTGAGAATTTTGATTTTTAAATCGTAGAACAATCAGATTAATAATAGTATGACAGATGAAATATGGAAATCATTTATGCAAGGTGATGATCTTAATCATTTATTTTTTAGCTAAATTTTATTTGAGAATTGTAGAGATTTTAAAATGTATAGAGTAATGATGTGCAATGTATAATTGAATAATGTATTGGTCAAACATGGATTGTTTTATGTATATGTATTTGTATTTGTTTTATCTGTTGTATATACAAGGTTGATAGCTGTATGTATATTAAATAAACAATAAACATTCAACATAAATACATAACACTTTTCTCTGACAAAGTTACAGGTCTGGATGAGTAGCCTTTGATGTTGGTTCTTCGTATAGCCATTTGAAATTAATCAGACTAAAAACATTCAGGTCAAGGTGTGCCGGAAGAGAGACAGACAGATCTGCCTGCTATCCACTAAGGACAGCGAATTGGCCAGCGAAGGCGCATACGTTGTAAGATCAGCTGACACTGAGAGCTGAAAGTGCATGCTGGCAGCAAAAGTGGGAAAACAAGGATTACTCCAGACCCAGTACGAAGTAGCAGCAGGTACGTGCAGGCTACCCGAAAAAGAAAAACAGGTAGGCACAATAATACGAATAATTGAGTACTGTAGCCATGCCCTCTTATTCATTGATAATGTACCAGATCATGACTCAGACTTTGGGGGCAGGTGCCACTCAGGACAGAATGTGACCACTAGTAAGAGTGAAAAAATGGCGGTGTAAATACACTGTGCTTAACAGTATCATTCAAGCGGTGTCTTCATGTATGTTTTCTAGACACTGCAGAGTGAGGCATAACTGGTTTGAGAAGATACAGGAAGAGCCTGTACTTCTGGAGAAATAAGCTTAGGGCCTGTTATGAACATGCATGTGATGGATGGGATCAACAGAATAACTCTGAGTCCAAATAATTGAACCAACTCAGAAAGATGGCAAAGTGCTGTTTTATTAACCATTATCTAAAACAGGGAGTTGCAAAGAACATCAACGGACGTACACTCGATTTCTCTCAGGGATCTTTTCACACAACATAGACTTTATACTAAAAATACATCAGAGGTGACGTCATACTACGTGGCAGTAATAAAAAACCTACTGGCGATCAGGATTGGCTTAAGGGGAACATCTAAGTAAATATTCTATAGGAACTAGGATTGTGATTGGCTGACCACTGTCAGGTGGACAATATATGCCTACCTCTAAAACAAGTCTTCTTCAGAAACATTAGATGCATGGTTTCTCATTGGTTTTCAAACCATAAGGTGCTTTGTTATATGGACCACTACAATTGGTTGGCACGCTTGTGCCAGACTGGAACATTCGGTTCACTTAGCAGCATGTAAACCCAGACCCAGGTGCAAGGAGATGGGGCTTGACACAGCATCTCTCATTGCCCATGCCTTCTGCCATGAAGATTGTCTTTGAACTTGGCCTTGCAAAGTATCCTTGTCTTTGGGAATACACAGGAGTGAGGGCATTTCGCCTGCATTCTATTCACTACGTATAGCCAGCTTCTATGATTAGTTAATCTACCTGCATTTCAGCATCTGTACAATTATTGAATAGTTTATTCTCTTCAACACTTACCGAATTGCTGTGCAGCTGAGAATTGGAGTTGGGGAAAGAAAATAGAAGAAGGAGGCATAATAGATGTGGAAGCAGGAAAAAAACAACAACATCTCAGTCTTTTCTTTTTAAGGCTAATACAAAGGAAATGAAAACACATCCTGAATTTAACAGCCAACAAACACACCAAAAGATGCTGATTAAAAGAAGCAGTCAATCATAGAAATGAGAAAAAAGATCTGAGAGTCACCCTGGTAGCAATGGGCCTGAAACCCATGTTCTGAAACAAAAAAAGCCAGGGGAGAGGTATATAATACAAAACGAAGAGGAGCCAGAACTTAACCCAGAGAAACACCATGAGAAAGAGAATGTGTGTCAGTAAACAAACCTTTCCAAAAGATAATGAAAGAACAGATGTGCATACAGTTGTGCTCTTCAGTGATTTTGACAAGACATGGTACAGTACTTGTAAAGTTCAGACATTCACCTCGCAAGGAGGTATCAAGGCAATGAAACAGTGGCTATCAGAGACTCAACCAAGGCAGGTTAGAAACATGTGCATTCCTGATGGGTCGAGATGTTGGAGGTGGCAGGGTCGTCTGCTTCATTGAAGCTGGAAGTGGGTCAGAAGGGATTCAGTGGAATTAGAAAAGGAAATAAAGTGCATCACTTTCCTTTCTGAAAAAAGAACAAAAGAAGAAAATGAATGCTCATAGCCCAAAGAGAAGCGGTCATTTGATGTAGAAAATGATGTGTACAGTGATTTAATGATAACCTAATATTTTAAACCATTGATAAGAAATAATTAAAAACTCATTAAGTACAAAAGTAGAAGACACATCAGAAGAGAGAGAGAGTTTAACAGTTTATTCAGAGTAGAAAAAAGATGCCTGTGAGAAGAGGCATGAAAATAAATGAGAGACTGAAAGTAATTAGCATTGGCTTGTTGAAGTGAACTAGATTAAGAGTAAAGATATGCAGAGAAAGGCTGATATTCATCAACAGATATTTCTTTTTGTCATCTATGTTTTGGCCTTGTGAAGTAAGATACTAGCATGCTTCAGGGAAATATAACCATGGCCGAGAGGATTTTCCTTTAGGGTAGAAAGCTGATAAAGGACAAAATGATGCAAGAGATCAAGATCAATGAATAGCTGAATACAAATCATCCACAAATAATCAACATGACATAAAGAGGAATCAGTAGAAACACAAATATTAGAATGAATAGAGTCAATAAAGTTTATAGCAAATTTGTTGATGAAGAAAAGTGTAATCCGATGAAAGGCTCAAGAAAGGTGAAACAAAGGGAATAGAAAGTAGACATTAAAAAGTGTTCAGCAGAAGGAATGATGTGAGTCTGAATAGTTTCTAGAAGAAGCAACAACTAGTTTGGGGGAATTTCCCACCTGGCAAACCAATTTAACAATATTGATTTCCTACAGCCTCCCTCTCTTTTCCGACAAAGAAACACATTACTGTGTCTGTTAATTTCCAATATGAAATGTTGCCAACAATGAAGAATGATCAATACAATGCCACATCCACTTTCAAGGCTATGTTTACATGAATGTGGACTTTTGTAAGCGTAGACATTGCCATCTGTAAGTTTGATTCACACTGACAGTGCTTCCAGCATGCATTGAAGAGTGTATGCGGCTCAGTATAAAGCTATCATTTATTATCAAATCAAATTAACTCAGAAAATCCCTGCCTATCGAACTCTATAAGCATCCCCTTTATTGAAAAGAAGTACCTCCCACTTATTCAATGTACATGTCAGAATTTCAAACAGCGATCTAGAAAACCTAATTGAAATACCAGCAACTTGACATTCTTGCATGTGAATTGCTGGTAAAGAGAAAGATGTCTGTTTAATATGCCTGTTCGCTCAATTCCCTTCAATGCTGCTTCCCTTGCATTACCATGCAAAAGTGGACATTTGTCATTTTTTCAATGAACAACCTATAAACAGGAACATGGGTAGCGGTTAATTCCCCTTCCCCCTTTTTCTTGAATGAATCAGTGAAAGTGACAGAACTCTGCTTGGTGATGTAACCAGAAATTAATTCAATTATTTGTTTCGGTACATACACAGTGAGATATCCTTTTGACTCCCAGAATACTTGTTTTGTGCTTGATCATTACACAGACGAGGAGGTAGGGGATCACCCAGCATACACACCATAGGACCTAGTCTATCAAATCCGTAATTCCAGAAGCACATACACTTCTGAAGAAAGTTGGTTTTATGACCACAGCACATACAATTTGCATTTGTGGTATTGAATTCCATGCCACTGGTGGAGCAAAGTTTAGTGAACTTTTCAATTTGTTTATTTAGTGTGCTTGGGGTTTGGGAAATTAAGCCCACATTGTCTGAGAACAATAAGATTGCTGTTTTCCCGCTGCCAAAGAGTGGTGCATCTGCATTTGAGACAGAAATCTCCTCTAAAATACTATCAATAAATAAGGAAAATAAAGTTGGAGCCAGGATGCAGCAGGCCCCTTTTTCAACTGTAAAAAATCAGTCTGTTCACCCTAATTAGCCCACCGCACGATTACATAATTTTAGTGTATAGTTGAATAATTGCTAGTAGGTTTGGGATGTTCATCTCCATGGGGGTTGTTTAAAGCTCAACACTTGGCAATTCCATCAATGGGTGGTTTTAGATCACCAATCACCACATAGAGACATTGTTTTTGCAAGATAACAGATGTATCCATTAATAGTACAAGCCTAAAAACCTGGTCTAAGGTGTACATTTCTGTATGTAAAAACAGCTTGCAAATCAATAATACTGTGCCCGAGTCTCTATGTGGCACATAAGGACCTTATTATCAAGAACAGCTTTAGGAGATGTGAGCCAAAAATATATGGCTCATGCTTAAAAATAGCCATTTGAATTTGGTTCTAGATAGGGCCTTCCTTCCTTTTTGGCTATCTAATTCCACACTAATCTGCCAGTAAATGAACTTCCTGCTTCAATATTAGTAGTTTGGGTAATCTGCCAGAATTATTTTGCTCTCTTTACTATGGCTGTTATCTGTTATTGCTCCCATGTGATTTTCACATAAACAAACTTTTTCTTATGCTTCATCATCATTTTATATTCCTTTCTAAGTAGAGTTATTTTAAAATGATCAGCTGGGCAGGAACGTTTTAGGACACTTGGTAAATCTCTCTTTTTGTCTGACAATCTTTAGCAACCCAGGTGTTATTTTTAGATTGTTATTTTTGGTTAGGTAATATGGGCTTCATCATGTAAGGGTCTTTAATAGATGCAATAGATTTGGAGGATTTCAAGGTTAAGCTAGGAACATCATTATACCCAACCAACATTTCTTCCAGAATTGGCAAGAGCTCACAATAGAAATATTGAGAGACAGTGACTAAATCCAAGTCTTTCCACTGTAGTACACAATGGGAGATTCAACACATCTTCAGACTAATTGAGATCCTCCATTCCAATAGTAAAAACTAGTGCGTTTTAGTCATCTGTGTTGCTTTGTAGTACCTGCAAAAAGTTAACCCTATGCCAATTCATTGTATTGATTAAGATATAGTCAATATGACTAGACTTCTTACACTTCAAAAGACAAACCTGGAGATGGCCATCCTGACATGTGTGTCATAATTCTTGCATTAGTTTTGCTTGGGTGTTTTTCTGTTACTATTTACATTACTTCCTATGTTCAAACATTAAATGAAACCTTTCAAAGAAACCATATAATCTTGGTGTCCTTCCTGGTGTTCCACTATCTGCTATATCGCAGGTCTGGCCAGACGTGAGATTGAGAAGGTTTACACTGAATATCCAATCCAGACACCAATGTTAATCCCAACCCTCACACTGGACATCAAAGCCACCCACCTGAAGATCTAGAGAACCCACCTCCCAAACAATCTTTCCAGATTGAGACCATGCTAGTCCACCCATCTGGCCTATTTCCTACCCACCTACCGGCCCACAATCTAAAGAGAAATACACTCCTGCCTTAACTAGACTCCAGCCCCGTCCTTAACAAAACAACCACAGGCTTAACTCACTCCCACGATTTCTGGGGCTCTTCCAGATTCACAACCTATCCTATTGTCAGGCGGGAAAGAATAAGATGACAACCAAGATTGAGAGTGCCAACATTGCAGCTTGAACTGGGAACCCCTCAGAGCAGTGACAATAAAGGAAGCAGAGAATGCTAAGGCAAGACATTATGGACATCAAATGTGCCACAACTTGATTTGATCTGCCTAACTACCTGATCCCATTGAGGGCGTGAGTCTATTTGAGCCCAGAAGTTGAAAAACAACAAAGCTCACCCAAGCCGGCATATGGTGGCCAGGAACCTCTGGTCTGGAAGTCAAAGGAGCCCACAGAATAGCTACCACACTAACCAGCCTACTGGACAAAACAATCTGGTGGCAGAAGGATTGGCCCTCTTGAGGGCACCTTCAAAACCAGGCTCTGATACCATCAATAACGATACAAAAAGAGTTTGCTGAAGGTCAGCAGTTTGAACCATTCTTTCTGAAAGAATTGCTAAGTCCAAACAATGGGCAAGAAAGAGCTAGCTCATTATTTGTCCCCTCTCCTCATGGAGAAATTAAAGGTGACAATGCGGGAAGTTGGACTAGTTACAGCTGTAAGTGATTTCAATCAGGCACACACCCAGGTCTTGCCTAGCATGTAGTGCGTGATGAAACCCTTATTTATATGTGTCTATAAGTTCAATATACTGAATGATATACCACTCATATCACACCCGTCTCAAAATACCCCCTATTTCACACTGAACCAGGAATCAGGCTAGTTTGTAAAGGTAAATATTTATTTTATTTATTTAATATTCAAATCACACATAAGTTATATATATATATATATGGGGCAGCAATCACCTAATGGTGACAATACAATTCAGAAAATAAGCAATTGAATTCACTTATAATGATACACAGTAGAAAACACAGGAACAAAAAAAATAATTTTGTTTGTGAACAGATAGCGTTTAAGTTAATATTCCCCCTGCAAAGTTTTGTTTTAATACAAATGAGCAATCCTGCACAAATGTAAGTAATCAGCAGGTATTCAGGAATGAAAGTCAATATCTAGAGTTTAAATACAATCTTCCCTCCCCAAACAAGAGAGAAAACCGTTTCTGGAAAGTGACACTTTTACACTGACAGGTGAAAATTGTTTTGTAAAATAATGCAAAAGGGTGCAAATGCTTCAATGGATATACATTCTGAGAAAAACAACACTAAACAAGTCCAAACACACATGAGCTATAATATAAACAACAGTACACACTTTAGATCAGTATGGGATGCAAGAAGCACTTTGAAATGGGGAAAAGACACATGTAAACTTTTGAACTTTGCAAATTTGAGGCAAACTTTTACTATGCAATATTTGAGAAAAACGGGTCAAAAACACTGTTCGGTTATTAGTTGTGGATGTAGCTAAGGGTCTTAGGTATCAGTGAGAGTTGAAATTTCTTTACTATCTTTAAAATTGAAGACGATACAGAGGTTTTAGTGACAGGCATTTTTGCAAAATAACCGTGAAAATGGAACAGAAATTCGGTTTTAAAAATGACAGATTGGTTTTATTATACTATATTAATGACTATGAAAAAGAGAATGCCACACAGGAATCAGTTATTCACGGCCGCTCATAACTCTTCATGTGTGACACTCTAGTTTCCATTCTGTTTGGGAATTACTTGAATTAATCCAAATCACTAAGGAGTTATAGTTTTGGAACACAGTTGAGAAAAATCAGCGCAAGAAGGATTCTAACAATACTAGGGTTCTGAATTTAAAGATGGGATGGGTTGAGATTGGGATAATACAATGCCGATATACTATGGTTCACTGTTCTTCCTATTCATACTTACAGTCCTTTGTAATTAAATTGGACCATCAGCTCTGGTCATTGGGTCAGATCAGGTCTACCGGCAGCAGGGCACCTCTGGAGGGATTGGAACAGCGGCGCGGTTCTGGTCAATTTTGGACTGCACCTCAGCCTGGATTTGGGTGGGCCCTTCTGGTTACTGGACACGGCAGATTACAGGATGCAAGTTTCAGCGGGCAAGGCTTAGTGGTAGCAAGCCAAGCTGAATCAGAATTATTCTTTTAAGTTTTGGATGTTTTGAAATTGGGTCTAGCTAGCAAGAGTTCTGCAATGCTAAAGTCTCGATTCTGCAACAAGATGAAGAGTTCTGGAACAAGGTGCTGCACGGACATCTGGATGAGTTCTGGAAGCAGTGTGTTTTATGTGTTGTGAAGTTCCTATATTTATACTGTCAAATGCCATCCCCCCCGTTTATGGTGTGGGCAGACTTTTAAAAACACATCCCCAGGGCTGTGAGTGGCTGCAGGCACATGCTTTGTCCTGGTTGGCGGTCAGAACAGAGCTGTCATCTTTATGATGCGATTTAGGAACTCCCACATTGATTTTGACCACAATTTAGCTTTCCCATAACTACACATTTTTACAATTATGCCCTCTACTAAAATCAGACACAAGCATTACTTCTTTTATGTTTGAGCACGGGTGGAATTTTTGAAAGGCGGAACTCCCTCACTCCTGCGCACTTCTGGTTAGTTTAATTCCTTTGTCAAACCTGCAGCCTGAGTCCTGGTTTGTCAAGGAACCAACTCCAGGGTTCCTAATTGTGAAGACAAATTGTGGGGTTTGACAAACTGTGGACCTGTCGGCGCTAGTGGGATTGGATAGTCCAGTATTTGTTAGTATGGCAGCTTTGTCAGGTAATGGATGAGTCAGGTTTGTTTAGTGTTAGACAAGTGGTTAGTTTTATTTCTTTAGTTATTCAGCACTAATGAAATACAATCTTAGACGTAGAGGTGCCAGTTTTAACATATGACACTTTACACTGCCGACGCGCGTTTCAACCTTAGTCTTTTTCAAGGCCAATTGAGGTTTTTTCATGAGCTTCAAGAAAGGTGAGCTGGTCCTACCCAGTAAGGTGCCAGTGGGCTGGATAGCCGTTTCTGAGCCGGTTGGCAGACATGTATTCCGTCGGCTGTGTTAAGTGTCATATGTTAAAACTGGCACCTCTACGTCTAAGATTGCATTTTTTTTTTGAAACAGAAACACTTTTAAACTGGGTTTGACAGCTAAAATGTCCGGAATGTTATTGTGATTGAGGTCTTGGCTCGGGGAAACTGCCATGCGCCTATTAAAGTCATTAAAGTCATTAAGGTCCCACAAGGGCCATGTTCAACCTAAGAAACCCTCTTCCACCCGGCCTTTCACCCCGCTCCTGTGCTGCTCTGAGCCTGCCCCCATTAGTATTGAGCAGTCAGTGCGTAAAATTGCGGTCATTAAGCGTCAGAGCCTCCAAGGAGGAACAACTGGAGCTAAGGGCTTTATTGCGGACTTCTCGTTTACAGACACTGTCTCTGAGAGCTGTAAAGGAACCCTCCAAACTCAGTAGCTCAAAGTCACTGTCTGTCAAGAATCTTTGTCCATCGATTCTGGGAACTCTGAAGCCACGCCTCTGGCCAATGCCTCTGGCACAGGCATAGGGGGGGTTGGTGATGTGTCAGTTCTTCCTTTTGCATCCCTGGCACCAGCTGTTCCTGTCACCCCCCAACCCAGTTCGCCCATTGTAAGCCTTCATCAGCCACCTGTTCTCCCACCTACCTTGGGCCCTTTTTTCGTCTGCTCACCCCCAGCCACAGCTGCTACCACTCTGGATCTATTGGACACAGAAACCACTGGAGCAACTGAAGATAACCGCCCGCATATCTCCACCTGTAGCTCATGGAGCGAGACCTTACTAGCATCGATCTCAGGGTCCTGCTCCTTTTCTCATCTAACCCTCTTCAGGGCTCTCAAACCTGTCACCCACGGTAGCTATTCTTCCACCGTTCCACCACAGAAGGAGGTGCATACTGTCGGCTGTTGCTCCTGTGCACAAGTGCTCTCTGAAATTGCAATCATCAAGAAACTGCTGTTGGTACTGATTGATGCCCGGGGAATAAGAGGGGAGGGGAAGGGTGGAGGGGACACGCCGGGGGAGTCTTCCAGTATGCTCCCAGTTGGCAAGGGACTCTACCCCCCTCAGCTACCTCCAATTATTCCACCCTGCGAAAGGACTGCCAATGCATCAATGAGCCCTACTCGGGTTGTCCAGCCGATGCACCCTAACGCAGAGAGGGGTCATCCCACTGAGAGCATCGAACCAATTGTGATGGGGGAGAGTCCCCCAAGTGTCCTGACAATCAATCCTCCTAGGGAGGGAGCGGAGCACGTGGCTTCTGTCCAAGGGGGCGCAGCCCCAAGAGTCCTGTACTTGGGGGGAAAAGAATTGCTACGGTTTTCCTGCATGGGGTACCTAAGCTGCCTTTGGGCAGGCGTGAACCAAGGGATGCCCTCTCAAATAAATGTCTCCACTGGCTAAGTTCTGTTGGCAACTGTCCCTTTGTGACCAGGGAAGCATTGGTGGGGTGCGTCAGACTGGAAGGCGAAGGTATAAACCCCTCTGACTCTGTTAAAATTGTCTTCAGGAATGGTCAAATGGTCAGGGAAGTTTTGAGAAGATCTGGGGGTTATGTGCGGGCCCCATACAGTGGGATTACAATTAGCTCGTGCCCCTATTTGGGAGCCGTCGCCCCACCTGGACCCGTCACACATTGTACTGTCCTGTCGGGAGCAAACTGTACTCCTCTGGGTAAAAGGCATGTGGGGGGCCGCGTCTGAGTGATAAGGGCGGACAATTAGTCTTGTGACCACTTGGTCAAGTTAAGGGACTATGTGAAACGTAATGAGGTCCTTGGGGTTGACCCCTTTTTCCACCCTAAATATTTTCTGATCTATGGTGTTGGGGTATGGTGCAAAGATTGCATTTCCTTTTACGTGTTTTGATCCTGTTTATCTTGGGTATGATGGATTTTTCAAACTGTAACTTGGATTTGTGTTATAATGTGTATTTTGTCGTTTAATGGTTGTTTTTATACATCCGAATAAACTTGTTTGACTGACTGACATTTTAAAAGAATTAGCCCTTCACAAACATTCTTTAAATAGGCGCATTTTGCAATTTTAATCAGGAAACAGAAACACTTTTAAACTGGGTTTGACAGCTAATTTTCTGATGCAGCTGTCAGTCAGTGAGGCCTTGATTCCTCTGACTGCACTGGAGAATTTATGATTTCAGCACTTTTAATTTCTTCAATAATTCACTGGGAAAATTACTGAATTTACTGCCAAAAACAGCACTTTGAAGGTTGCCATTGATTAGAAAGCTGTATTTAAGGGCATTTCCAGATTTTAGCCCACTTCTTTGGCATTAATTCATGTGACAGTAACAGCACCCACTGGCATTCTCCTGAAGGGAGTTCTTGTTTTGACATCACCTTTGCCTGTGTGTGGCAGGGTGTGCAGCTCTTTTGTGGTTTATGAACCATGCACAGTTTTGCAGATTTGGCACGCACAGTGGTTAGCACCTCCATTTTTGGCAGTTTTCTTTCCCCCATTGGCAAAGGGGTGTAGTAGGGTGCATTGGCATGGGTTGAAATATCCCACACAACACCCTAGAAGAAGGCATTCCAAGTGTTTAAGGCATGTGTTTCAACAACAGTTTCTCTTGGATGTTTGCCCAAGAAACACTGCAGAATATGTCACACAGTATTATGTTCAAGTAGAAAAATTGATGGGATGTAAGTTGTCTGAAGATATCAAGGAGGAGCTAGTTCTCAAAAAATGTGTGACCTTACTGCTACCTTTATTTCAGATGTCCATGTGGGTGCAGTGGGTGCAACATTGAAGACACCAGATCAGACCTGCCACCTTGTAAAGTGTGAACTAAATCACCCAGAAGTGACATTGCATCCAGAAAGGGACTCGTAGACCCATTATTAGCCTGGCTCCATCAATGGCCTCCAACAAGTTTAGGACTCGTCCTGAGATTTCAAAAGGAACTGCAGACCAGCATATAACAGGGAGCTATGGAAGACTCCAGTCCTTCCAGAACTTCCACAGGTCCAGTTCTATGAGTGTGGGCAGCCAGGGCATAGAACTTGGGCCTGACCCTCAGTACCAGCACTTGAATCCATGAATAGGAGCTACTGCATAGAATGGGACACTAAGGACATTGAAGGAAATTGGTGGTTGGAACCCAAGTACCAGACATGGAAACGACAGAAGAAGGCTACATCGGGAAGACTTCATATTGATACATCATTGTGGAGGACAACAATTTTCCTGGTAGTTAAGAGGGAATTAAGTTGAAAAAGTTCAATGCAACAAAACCCTTGAAATTTAGAGAAACACGTTAGTTGAAGTGAAGTCAACGTGATGGTTTAACACAAGAAACCCTTTGAAATTCAGCAAGTGCTGGAATCTAGGCCAACTTAACTCTGAGCCATTCCATTATGCAGTTCATAAAACATTTAGATCCAGAACCAAAAAGCAACCAATAGCAATTCAGTACAGCAACATTTCTTTGTACTCATCCCAGTTTGTTGAACATTCCAATGGAGAGTAATTTATTTGACACATCAAATATACAAGTAAAATGATCCAATCAACCTTTGCATCCAGTTTGCATGCAGTCAACATCATGTCTAGTATGAATGAATCTCAAGGCAGATGTTGTAAATTAGCTTAAATGTCCAGTGGTCTACCAAGCGAGGTGATACGGCCTGTTTGTGCTCTTCCAGATGTGGTATTATATGATGTGGCTGTGTGTGTTGGTGTGCATGCTGATAGTCTCTATCAGGAAGAGTTCTTGGTCCATGTTCAAGCTTGTAGCATTTTACTTTAGGTCACAGGGCTTACCCGAGCCTTGGATTGTTCAGAATAGCAGCCATAACTGTTGCAATGACGTAGGAACTGAAGACATGCTAAGCGGTCATTGTATGAAATAAATATGAATTCACTAGCACACACACAGGTGCCCATACAGCTGTGCTAGAGTGAAATAAGCCACCGTCCGAGACACGTGTACACCTACGTACATGCCCCGAATTAGATCATGAAGAAGAATTTTGCCACATCAGAAATGGAAAATCAATGTGACCAGTGAGTCTGCTGTTTTGACATTATTGATTGTCATGGAAAGCTCCCAGACAGGAGTAGGCCGGTGTCACGTGGGTGGGCCGATATGCATTACACTGAGTTCAGATGGTCTCCTTAAGCAACGCCAACAGAATGCACTCTTATGAAGTCCATTGTTATTGTAAAATTCTAAATGTGTCATATTGGCTTCTCATATAAGGTTAACTGTGTACAACTGCAAAAAATAAATTCTGTGCCCCGGGCCCTATTTTTGGGACACAGGTGCTATGCTGGATTCCTAGCCTATTTCAGCTCAGATGTATGGAAATTAACCCTGTCTCTGCCTTTTCTGCCTCACTATTGGATTATTTGGTGATCAGCTACAGGTTTCTGCATCTATCAGTAAATCCCTGCTGGTCAAAGTGTACGGATAGTCAAGCTGTATACATCTTAATACGTTGAGGCCAACTGACATAAACATGCTTTTCGATTAGTAATCAAGTGTTTATGCTAGTGCTTGGAGTTCTCATCACAGTTACACGTGAGGCGTGGGAAATGTGTACATCACACCGTGCACCTTCATTACCTTCCCATATGAGACAATGCTAATGCAAAATGAAGTCAAGGAAACTTTGCACAGGGATCGCCCACCGGGATCTTGAGATTAAGCTTGCAAACTCGTCCTTCTCTCTACACAAGAGGGGTTGTGGCACCTCAGTTAATAAGCAGAGCTCTAAAGGGTTTAAAAGCACTTGTTCTCGAGCCGCAGAATAATCCTGTAACTTCAGCCATGAAAAAGAAGCTCCCAATGAAATTCACAGGGAGACGAGGGGGCACGGGTCAGAGAGAACATTAAAGAACAGTTCTAAAAGCAATCACCAGGAATTAAGAAGTGTTTTCTCTGCTAGTTGGTGAAGCAGATTCTGTTACAGTTGGCCTACTCACAAATATCATGTCATGTTTCCTCCCCAGAAAAGATGTCAACATGAAATGTTTACCTTGTAGACTTTCTTCCAGCATTGGCTCTAATCGGCTGTGCTTCAAATGACCAGTTGTAACCTTTGATTTAGAAGCTTGCACACCTTCTAGTAAAGAGGCTACACATCATATTGTGGTGCTTGGGGAAGATCAAATAAGAAAAGATGGTCTTTATAGACACACAGGATTAGCTGAACTATTCTTTGGTAGCACCAATGTTTTGTTTCATAGAATCCCACAGCTGCCTGCTACGTTGTCCGAAACTTTGCCAGGCAAAATAATTCTCTGGTGGCTTCCTTAGCTTTGAATAAAGTATGAAACGTTGTATGAAGTTGTGTAAAGTACTCAATGTTAATGGTGAAAAAGTTCAATTTAAATTCACAATTGTGTAAATAAATATTTGTTTTCTGTGTAGAACACGGGTCGCAACTGCTACTAGCATAACTATGTTTTATTCAATTATGGGGACATCATTTTAAAAGGACACCAGTAGGTTCATCAACATTGACATTGTACTCAGTGCACCTTCTGTGAGTGACTCCTTGCACCTCCCAGCTGAATTCCCATGGACCACCTGCATTCCTTGCACCAAGGCTTGGAATATGAGGCCCCAGAAAAGAGGGGTGTGGGCATGAGAGATTGGGATGCACACTGATGAATTAGGATACTTTCATAGAAGAACAGATCATAGGGATTAGGAAAAAGCGAACTGCTGGTTTGAGGATCAGATTGCAGGCAGTTCTCCTGAATTCTGGATATGGCTTTCCTTCCAAAGATGTAAATGTGGGCATGAAATTGCAGGATCTTTTTTAGAATTTTAAAAAAGTGGCTGAAGGATCCGACAATTGGTGTCCTTTAGGAGGATTCATTCAATCACTTGTGGAATCTATCTCTACCTGTGAATTGAATGTAAAGGGAATTGCCGGTGTTACATCGTTCCAAAAAACAGTGGACTTTCCATCCTGTTTTAACCACAATTCCACCTTACCTTACTTACCATCAACACTATGCTAACCTTGGCACTCTAATATTAAAACCTGTTGCCTTTCTGATTGATATATTGAGTTCAATTCTTTTATATATTTACAGGAACTTACAAATAATGTTCCTACACGTCACGACTTACCTGTAATAGGAACGTTGCATTATAACTCGTCGATGGTAACTTCAGACTGTTTCGTTTTGACTTCTCAAAGCTGAGGCTTGAGCACAGAGCCGGATTCCAGCTCCCATTAGAACATTTTCTTAAGGGCATGGCCAGATTTTCAAATCCATTTCTTCTGGGCTCTCTGTGGCAATTCACAACCATTAGTTGAAAAGTAAACATTCATGGCATAATGGGGGTCATTACGAGGTAGGGGGTAACCATGCCTCTATTAGCGGCATGGCTACCCCCTTACCGGGTACCAGGTCCGGGTTCCTCATTACCGGGCCATCCAACCTTGGAGGACCCGGTAATTCCTCATTCAAGGAACCCGGACCCGGTATATCCCCATTCTCATTTGAGCCCCCATAGGGCTCAATGGGGATGGGGAGCATGCTAAAAACGGGCCCATTAATAACGGGCCCGTTGTTAGCATGCTGATGTCCTCGCGGGACCCGCTAAGGACACCTGGTTTTACCAGGCGTCCCTACCGGGTCCCACGAGGAGACACCATAATAGTGCAGAAGGGGGTTAATGGCTCCAGCACCTTTACCAGCACTGTTAACCCCTTACCGCCCACCTCGTAATGAGGCCCATTCAATGCACTGATGGTGTTTACGTCAGGAGAATTTCCTGCTATCTGCATGGAAACCACTTATTGTAACCCAAAACATGACCTGTACATGCATGTTATTATATCTACTTATGGTATTTGTTTGCAACACACTAAAGACTGGCTTTGGTGGTTTGTGCCAACTTTAACAGAGCCTATGGGCCTCATTACGACCCTGGCGTTAAGGGTTTAACAGCGCCGTAAAAGGTGTTGGCGCCGTTAAACCCTTAACGTCTGATTACAAGTTCCCTTTGCGGGACCCGACCTTAACGCCTGCTTTTAGCAGGCGTTAAAGTAGGGTGCCGCAAAGGGACCTTGGCGCTAAGTACGGTGCCGCAATTTGCGCCACCGTACTTAGCGCCTTCCCCATTCCCATTGAGCCCTATGGGGCAAAAAAGGGAATGGGGAAGGGCCCATGGTGAATGGGGAATTACCACCCCGCCAACCTTGGAATGGGGCGGTAATTCCGCCATTCACCATGGCGGACCCCGGCATGGACCATGGTGCTAATAGCACCATGGTTTAGCGCCGGGGTCGTAATGAGGCCCTATGTGTATTCTACATTCAGATGATAGAAAGCCCCCCTTTCAGCACCCTGCTCACAAAGCCACGTATTGAAGGGGTTGATGGTGGGACCATGTATTAAAAGGGGTAAAATAACCCCCACAATCGTAACATGCATTGTAAAAACAATAGGCCAGGGCCGTCATTACGACTTTGGCGGTAGCCATGTTGCTATTGGCGGCATGGCTGCCGCCAAAATCGGGTCCGGATTCCCAGAATGGGGAATTACCAGGCCATTCCAAGTTCGGAGGGCCCGGTAATTTCTCCCTTCAGGAACCCGGGCCTGGACCTTCCCCATTCCCGTTTCAGCCCCCATAGGGCTGAATGGGAATGGGAGAGGGAGCAAACAAAGGGCCGATTACGAGCGGCCTGTTGTTTGCTCCCTCTTCCCCTCGCGGGACCCGCTCTGTACGTCTGGTGAAACCAGACATGCAGAGCGGGTCCCGCGAGGGGACCTCGTAATCAGGCGGTACAGGGTTGACGGCGCCGGCACCTTTACCGGCGCCGTTAACCCCTTACCGCCTGACTTGTAATGAGGCCCCAGGTCTTTTACAGGTGTTTGTTTATAGATTGAAAGAAGTATGAATGGAAAGACGATTATGATTTTGTGGCTAAATGAAATATGCAATCGTGTGGATGGATGTGATTGGATGTGTGGGTGTAGCTATGGGGAATGGCAGAAAAATGTATGTTTGTGATTCAATGGATGGGTGTGATTGTCTAGACTGATGAATGGGGAAACTGTGAAGATTGGTGTAACTGGTTGATTGTAGAAGTGTGATTGAATGTATGGATGGATGGATGGAAGGCTGAGAGTGATCGACTGGATACTTAAAAGAGTGTAATTAGGTGGAAAGTGTCATGCCTGAAAATGGATGCATGGTTTTGATCGTGCGTTGGAGGGTGAATCGGCGTGGTGGTCTGGATGCATGGATGTCAGTGTGTCGATCGGTGGGTCTGTAAATTAGTGGAGGTAGAGTGCAGTGATATAGATGGATGCCACTGGATGGATCGAACATCCCTTAATGAAAACAGCGAAACAGCGAGCACTGCATGGAATCATCACCTGTGGCAGGAACAGAGGCGGTCCAATTTTCTCACTTTGGAACCACGTATCTGGAGATCCATTCCCAGATGCCCCATTCATCACATTGCTTTAAACTAGGCTCCAGTGCTTATATCTGATAATAATGGAGGCTCTTTGAAAGAGTCTGAAATCGGCATCTAGCACAATGGAGACATTTATTCATTTGGATCAGATTGTGCTACCCTCCATACTTGATACCATGGCCCAGAATGCACTTGGTTGCACATGTTTAAGGTGCCCATCACAAATGAACGACCATATCAAAAGTTGGTGAATTTATAATAATATGGTTCAACAAAAGGATTTTCACTTTTATTCACTAAGACGGGCTGCGAAATGCAGCAGAGAGGATTACCTGTCTGGAACTGTGCGAATGAGCGAACATTTCAGACTCTTCATAACCATTTAGAGCTCAATGTTTTTACTGAAAATATTTGTCAGAACCTTACAATTGCAAATGTGAAGGTCAGAGATGGCCTGCATGGTGGCTGTGTTGAACATACCATATTTCTCTTTCACAGTAACGGACTGCAGGGGATGGTAAGAGAGCTCAGTAGGTTAAGTCCTTGCTGCCTAGATCTAAAGGTTGCAGGTTTCACTTCCAGCAAGGCCAATTCATCCTTTTACCCTTCTACGGTTGTGAAATGAGTACCAACGTTGTTTGTGTAATAGCATATGTGTATGGATGTACAGCACCTTAAGTAAGTTATGTAAATAATAAATAATTACTATTACAAGAATCAAGCATGGTCGAGAAGAAGAAGAAGAGGTCTCTGGCCGATCGTGGCCGATCAGGGACGGGAAGGGCTGGGGCTGGGGCTGGGGCTGTGGCTGGGGCTAACACAAGCCACCTCCCAACCATAAAAAAAATAAATAAAAAAAGAAAGAATCCAGCATGGTCGTACAGCTTATTGTTAAAGACATCAATTCTACTACTCTGTGCCATAATGCACACCCACACTGCTAAATTAAGCAGTTGTTAACATAAAACATACGTCTTTTGCGGTCCATGTCAAGAAGTGGACATCTGATGCGTAAAGAACTGAGCTCTGCTCTACAGCGTTAATGGTGAGAATAAACTTTGCCCTTCCCAACATGGCAGCCACAATGCCACAATAGGAAACTTGATGACCTGCCGGAGGGACTGCCTTGAATATGTTTGGAAGGACCATTATTCACATATATTGGGCTAGGGGCATTCACACACATTGTTTCTGTCTGCTGATCTCCTCCCTTCTCCTTACATAATCATGCCAAAGTCAAATAAAAAAATTAAAAAATGTTAATTGTAAAAACTAGAAAAACAGAAACAAAACCAATGCAATACAGCTCAAAAAAGAAAAATACATTGGGCCTCATTACGAGGTGGGCAGTAAGAGATTACCGCCCTACTATGTGTTCCCTTTGCGGGTCCTTCCTGAATGCCTGGTTTTAGCAAGCATTAAGGGCGAGACCCGCAAAGGGATACCGGGGTCAATAACGGTACCGCAATTTGCGGTACCGTTATTGCCGCCTTCCCCTTCCCATTAAGCCCTATGGGGGCTCAAATGGGAATGGGGAATGGCCATGGTGAATGGGGAATTACCGGTCCCGCCGACCTCGAATGGACCGGTAATTGCTCCATTCACCAGGCCGGAGTCGGAAGGGTTTTGGAGGCAACCTCGTAATGAGGCCCATTGATTTAAAAATAATCTTTTAAACAAAATGGGCTGTTAAAAGCAATACTCAACATACACTGGCATAACGGGGCCTCCTACCAGCACATGTCCTGGGAGGGAGCCCCACTTGGAGAAAAAAAAAGAAAAATATATTTTTTCAACAAAAAAAAGCAACACATTCTTTTTGATTTCACTTTGCATTCATGAAGAAATAATTTCTGTAACAGAAATCATTTCTTTACAAAGGCAGAGTGACTACAAAAAGAAAATTTCTTTTTGAAGTCGGAGAGATCCTCCTACCCCATGCAATGAAAGACCCTAGGCTGGAAGCCACCATGTCATGGGGTGGGGAAGCCCTGTGACTTCAAAAAGAAACAGTGGCCCTCATTATAGGTTTGCCAGTCCAGAATTAATGGTGCCAGTAGAACCGTACCAGCACCGTTTTCCGGACCAGCAAACTATGAGTTCCTGCCCGTCCCGCCCCCCAGGTCTGACCTGGTGGGCGGAACGGCACCCGCCCGCAGAGATGCAAGGAAACACTGGTACCATTATGACATGGTGCCGATGTTTCAGCGGTCCCTATTCTCATGGAGTCCTATGGGACTCCACAGGAATTGGGATTTACAGAATTCCCGGTGCTGGATTTACCGGACCACCGGGGCTGTAATATCCTGGTAATTCCGGCAAATCCGGTGCCGGTAAATCACTACAGTCTACTGGTTTTACAGACATGGCTACCGCTGGACTCGTAATGAGCCCCAGTATCTTTTTGAAGTCACTCTCCATTCAATAAGAAATTATTTCCGTTATGGTTAGGTCCTTAACGGAAATAATTTCTTTAAGAAGTCAAATTGACTTCAAAAAGAAACACTTTCTTTTTGAAGTAATAGGGCTCCCCTCAACTCCATGACAGGTGCATATGTGAGTGTATGGTGAAAGGGTGCACACTTAAATGTACGGGTGACAGCCTGGGTGTGCCTGCATGGTGAAAAGGTGCACACCTAAATGTACAGGTGGATGCTGTGTGAGGGTATGGTGAAAGGGTGCACACTTAAATGTATGGATGGGTGCATGAGTGTGTGTTCCTGTGTATTCCAAGACCCCCGGCCAGCCCATAGAGCCGAGGTTTGCTTAGAAGTACTCTAAGACAAGATAGCTGCACCAATGAGATGGATGGGGGTGCAGATTTATTACTCCAACACTAATCAATAAGGACAAATCAATGGTTTGGCAAAGGGAGTCCGTTTAATGACAAGTACAAAAAACAGGGAGTTATGGCTATCAGCAGTGATGTGATTGTCCTTCTCGCTTCAACTCCAACGAACTTCATACAAGTTGTAACATTTATACTCAAAACTCGTCATCGTTGACGTATAACACTCAAAAGTTAACATGCAATTCAATTGGTTAGGAAAATGTAACTTTACTATAGGTACTATGCGGGTCATTACGAGGTAGGAGGTAACCATGCTGCTATTAGCGGCATGGCTACCCACTTACTGGGTACCGGGTCCGGGTTCCTTGAATGAGGAATTACGGGGCCATTCCAACCGTGAAGGTCCCGGTAATTCCTCATTCAACGAACCCATCCCCATTCCCATTTGAGCCCCCATAGGGTTCAATGGGAATGGGGAGCATGCTAACAACGGGCCTGTTTATAACAGGCCCGTTGTTAGCATCCTGGGCTGCTCCCGGGACCCGCTAAGGCTGTCAGGTAAAACCAGGCGTCCTTAGCGGGTCCCGCGGGCAGAACTTGTGATGAGGCAGTAAGGGGTTGGCGGCTCTGGCACTTTTACCAGCTCCGTTAACCCCTTACCGCCAGGGCGGAATGACCTCCTATATCTGTATATGGTAACGGAGTGAGGGGATTGGGTAAACACTGGGCCTCATTACGACCCCGGCACTAAACGATGGTGCTATTCGCACCATGGTCCATGCCAGGGTCTGCCATGGTGAATGGCGGAATTACTGCCCCATTCCAAGGTTGGCGTGGCGGTAATTCCCCATTCACCAAGGGCCCTTCCCCATTCCCATTCACCAGGGTCGTGATGAGGCCCACTGTCAGGTGGGCATCTAAACCCTTCCTTCAAAAATGACTGCTATAGACGTCACTAAAGGTACGACGTCTCATTAGTTCTACTAAATATAGGACCCTAGATTATTTGGTCCATTGTGATTGGGTTGGCACCAACGCCATGAATACTTTCTCCTTTGCTTAGCAACATGCAGAATCGTCGGTCAGGTGCGGTGTGCCCCTTAGCTACCCAGCCTTCCTCCGATTATAGTTACAATCAATCATCACTTTAGTAGCCATGTGTCAATTATTTCACTGTGGTTGACCTTGAGACTGCATCTTCTGTCTGGAAAGGTTCTGATATCTCTGCCTGGTCAGGTGCCAAGCATAGGTGTGAGCCATTGCTTCTTCTTGCTCAGCTGGTCACGTGATTCCGACACCATGAATTTGTCTCTTTTCTCTCAATTTGTGTGTTTGATTTTTGTTTCACCCGCCACCTGTCTTCGCCTTCTTATCTCGACCTTTCAGAGGCAGGATATTCTGTTCTTAGTTTCAATTAAATGTAGCTACTGTTCGCCTCTTCTATTGGTATGACCTTGGCTTTCCTGGCACAAGTTGCCTATGCTGAGTTTAGTTTCAGCTGTCTCTTCTCGTTTTTGCTAACTATGAAGCTTTCTCGTGTGGCCTTTAGTAACCTGGGTTGATTCTGCTACTTGTACAAAGTAGAAATATACTTATAATACTGTTCTTCGTTTGAGGTAGATTATGTATAATGGTGCTTGCCGCACTACTCTTCTACTAGGCACAGCAAGCTGTACTCTTTTCTTAGCTTTCTTGCGGTTCCAAGCATATTTACAGGTGTAAACTGGTCGAATATCTACATCTTGCATAGAGCTTTAAATTTCTTTGCATTTAGACATTGTCCTTTCACTTTAGGTTCATGCTATCCTTATTCATGTCGTTTCATCACTTTGCATCATTCTCTGGTTGTCATTTCTTCTATCAGCAAGTCAGTCCGCGCCCTCGTGATGTCACCATTCATCTTCCATTAAGACCTTTTTTGTTTTCTTCAGGGACTGTACTCAAACGATCTTCATTTTGTTTCATTTGTTGGTAAGATTTTCTCAATGGGTACCTTACTGTCCATGGTTTTCTTGGTATTGGTATGTCAACAGGTGCTGTTCTTCTAATAGGTACTGGGCTTAGCCCTACTGCGGCTCTCTGCTGGTTTATTTGTTCATCATACGTCACATATCTCATTGTGAATGTTCCTGGTACTTCAAAATGGGTGACTGGAGTGCAGGCTTTATTTGGGACCTCCTCTACACTCCCCCCTCAGGACAATTCATCAACCACCTTCCCTTCCGTCCTCGGATTTCTCTTGCTCAGTTCTTCTGTATTCATCTTCACTTCATCGACTGGGTTCATTCCTTCTTCATCTTCTGGATCTATACAGTATGGTCTGAAGAAGTGTCTCTTTGGAGTCCATATCTTTATGACTCCTTTCATACTTCCTGCTGTCCTTACATATTCGTCTTTATTTCATGTTATCAATTGACATTGTCCATTTGGGCTGCAGTAAACCCATCTTCCCACATAGTTTCAATGTTTCCTGGGGTAGAGAAACTTTGTTCCTCCTGGTGTGTGAATGCTGGCCTTTACAAAGTCTCTTATTTCTTCATCAGTCAGGTCTTTGGGCTTCCATCCTGGCTTGACATCAATCATGATCTTCGTCCCTATGGCTTTCTTTGCAGTTTTCTGGCACTGAGAGATTATTATCTTGATAACACAAAATCCTAGCAATATCATCATCAGCAGGGCTCCCTGGAACTTGAATGCATCTGCCATCCATTGCAGGACCCATGTGAATTGCGCACCAAACCAGCTGTCATCATCAACTCTGTCTGTCTCGTCAATCATCTAGTTCTGCGGTTTTGTCAGCATACGCATGGCTTCTGTTAAAGTTCCATTTTCCTCATCGTGGGATGGTATAAATGAGCAACATGATTCTCCAATTTTTCGCACAAACTCCTCCATCCATAGCTGTGACCTTGTCAAGGACATATCTGTTCTGTAGAGTCATCAGTCGGATGGCTCTTAACTCTTCCTTGAGTGCATTGAATCCTTTTATTGTCGTGTTGATGGCCTGCAGTAACTCCCATCTGCTTATCTGTAACCATTTAGTATTTGCTCCAACTTGGAATCTTGGCATGAACATTGTCACGAACACTGATGAGGTGAGGCTAAACAGCCTGTGTTCATATGGGATTGCCTGAAAGGCTTCTTCAGATATGGCGAGAAGTAATTTTCCCTTTTCAATTTGGTCATATGTTCCACAGATCTCCTTTTCCTCAGGTGAGCATGTGCATTCGGAAAACTGTCAAATATTTAGGTCACTTTCAGGATCACCAATGCTGGAACGTGGACGTTCACTACGGTGCATATACCTTCCCAGGTTATCGGCAGTCTGATGTATGATTTGGATACACATGCCCAATAATGATCCATAATTACTGCAGTTCCGTGCACCATTCCTGGGGCGTCAAAAACTCGTCCACAATTCTGATTCTCTCCCATTTTTCTAGTGCCATTATTCTGAAGCAGAACTTTGGGCTCTCCAGTGGCACTATCTGTAAGGGTCCTCCTCTTTCTTCGACCCATGTCAGTAGTTTTGCAAGCTTTGGCCATAATGCTTTGCATCCATTCTGTATGATGTCGATGGTGCTTGGTAATGACCAGTGACCATCCTCGCTCTACAAATTACTACTCCTTCCTCCCATCCGTCTGGTGAAAGCACTGTTCCCCAAATCTGCATTTGGCCTCTGTTCTTCCAACTTTGAGCCGCTTCTGGAGTTTTTCCTTTGACATTTAGCTTCTGATTTACTTCCCATCTGATTTCTGCTCCTTTCACTCCAGGTTTCTCGTACCAGATTACATGGTTCCTAGTATGAGCTCTATTTCTTATCTTTATGTCTTGAACATAATCTTCTTCATCGGGATAGGCTGTTTCAGTTGCCCATATTAGGGAAGCATCACAATCCTTGAACTGGCCTCTGGTCCTGCACATGGCTACGTATGAAAGACAGTGTGCTGTCTGGACATCAATTTCTACAGCTACAAAGATCTTGGACTTCCCCATGCTGTATGCACAAACAAAGCATTCCCCTTCTGAGTTTCGTCTTCCAACTTCTTTCATGTGCTGGTACCAAATGTTGTTTCCCAAATGTGGTGTGCTGTCCAAGTAATCGTTTAGTTCACTGTCGTCTCCATGCATGCTCCTCTTGATTCTTAAGGTTTTCATGTAGTTTGCTAACACAACATCCCTGAATGCATCTGTATGGCTCCTTCTTGCTGGAGGATTCTCAGGTATCCTGGTCCATGGTGCAGGCCTCCTCATCTGTGCCATTTGTGTAGGCAAAAGTCTGCAGCTCTTTCCTTGTCCTCATACATCCTTTTCCTGCTAGTTATAAATGCCCATCTCATCCACCCTGACATTGGTCCGGTATATGGCTGTACTGTGGAACTTGTACTTGTCCCTTTCACTGGAACATACATGTTTGTCACTGTGGTCTCTTTGGGTTTCTTCTTCAGCTCCTCTGGTCTTTCTACTATGTATGCTTCCTTCATTTGGCTCTTTACTTTACTTATAGTGATATTTCCCATAGTAAGCAGTCTCTTCTTCTCAGAGGCTTTGAATTGTGGTTCTGCAGTCATTGACACAAGGCGTGTGCATTCTGTGTTTGCATGCATGTGGTTGTCAGTAATCGTGTCACATTCATGCTTTGCCGACCCTGTCTTCGGCTTTTAGATTCATCTGTCATCACAAGTGTGTGTGTATCATTGCTAATCACACCGATCTCAAGTTCATTCATTCCACCATCAGATCTTCTAGGGACTGGAATGACTATGTAAGGTCTGGGTACTTTAGTGGGTTTCATGCGCACATCATTAGGTGGGTGCACTGGAATAGGAACGCTTTGTGCACCAATAAAAAATGCAGTTCTGATCGTTAATGACAATAAAACAATTATGAATATAATACACAAATACATTATGCCCCTGTATGTCAGGCGGCAGCATTTAATTCTAGAGAAATGTGGACTTATTTCCTCATGCGGGAGGACAAGGTTGCTGCTCTGGGGCCCCATCTCAATCATTCGCCAAAATATTAACTTTTACTATACTCCTTTAATCAATATTGTCTTTCTGATTCTTTGCTGTGAGTTTCAGGTGTTAAACAATTATCTCCCCTCTTGTGAATAATGAATTGTCTATTATCTCGGGATGCAGTCCTTCGGCTATGGGAAATATCAATATCCAGCAATAATTCAGCAAGTCTCCTCTACTGCGCATTTTCAAAGTATGTCAGCTCTCAGTCTGTGCCTCTTATCTGCTTCATTCCCGAAGACATATTGTCTTTGTCAAAATAGAAAATACAAAAGGAAATTTCTGGCAACGTTCTCTCGATCTGTCCCTCGGCGGAAAGTCTAAAATATTCTTAAATAATTCTGCTGATGGTTGGAGAGTTCCACTTGCATCACTATTCCATGCAAGAGCATGCCCATCTGTGTAGCATTAGCTGGGTCCCTGATGAAGGTGAGGACGTCACCTTCTACAGGTCTCCCCACTAGCTCTGGAAAATCAGTGATTAAATGAAAGAAAATGTTGCTGGCCAATCTACTGTCTTCTGGTGACAAGGACCTTTGTCCTGTCTTGCTGAGGTTTGGAACTATTTGCTCTTATTCAATGTAAACAGTGTCTGCACATTCAGTTTGCATGGAGTGCAACTAAGATCACAATGTTATTTAGGAGTTTGCTTAGATGTTCTCTATTTGCTGGATCTTGAAGAAACATGAGTACATCTGTTGTTCTTCCGACAAGATTTGGACGGTCTTCAATTATACGAAAGAACAATGTATTGACAAGCTCATTTACTTCCTTCTCTGCTTGGGACATTTGGCTTCTCCTCGCTGTATTCAAGAAGTAGGAGGAAATGCTCAGTGATTAAAGTAAGCAGTCTCTTTATGATATTTTCGTTTCCAGGATCTTGAAGAAAGTCAGTGACACTTGTGAGCCTCCACACCAGTGACGGGTACGAGCTTAGCACTAGATTGAAGTATGTCACCACGTCTTTGGTGATGTCACTACTGTGGGACACCATAAATGATTCTGAACAAAGTCTCTGTGTAGAAGGAATCGGGGTACTGTATTTTCTTCCAATGTATGTGTCCTTGATCAAAATTTGGCATGTTATTTTCTCGTCACAGTTTAGTGTGTCTCAATCCAAAGTTCAAATTCAATAAACTATGTTGAGGACTATAAGTGCAATTGTCTTCTCGCCTTGCAATTAGGATGCACAGAGTGTCCAGCTTATTTGTCGTTATCCTCTTTTTTGCTCAGAGGAATGTCTAAAGTGAAACCACAACTATCTCACAAAAGTTTCTTTGTCTTTACTTTTCTGTTGCTCATGCGTCCTTTTTCTTCGTCATGGATCTCGTCTGCACGTGCTTTGGTTCTTCCCCATCGCTCATAGTCTCCTTGCGCTGGGGTGCAGGCAGGCGGCCTTCTCCGATGTAGGGTTTGATATTGCCCAGAAAAATCCAAGCCTCCTGCCTTGTAGTGTCACTGCAGAGGGAGTGTAGTCCTCCACTGTGAAGGGACCGTTAAACCTTTCCTCGCCCCACCTTTTCCACATATGGCTGTTTACCAAGATGGTATCTTCAGGGAAAACAGATGGTACACAAAGTCCTTGAGATGTGCCTGTAGTAGTATCTCTTTCTGTGTTCTGTGCTGCCCTGCACCCTTTTTGTCGTCGCTGCAGCTGGTCTGAAATTACAGTAAGGCAAGATGTCATGCAATTCAGGTAATTTTGCATTTCAGACCCTAAGATTTTTCCTGTTGACTGGGCATCACATCTAGCTCTATCTCGGGGTGTCAGGGGAGTGTGCATTCTTCTTCCTGTGGCTATCTCATGTGGCGTAAAATGATGGTCGGAACCGGGTTGGTTCCTGAGTGCATACAGTGCCAAGGGAAGGCAGTGCAACCATCCCTTTCTTAGAGTAAGCTTCAACTTGGCTATACTTTCCTTTATTAAGCCATTGAGCTTCTTACAGATTCCGTTACCTTGAGGATGATACACCTGTGAGAACTTGTGCTTTATACCAAGCAGCAAGCTAATCTGTTCGAAAGTCTTGTTTACAAAGTGAGCTCCATTATCTGATCTCATGACTTCACACACACCCCACCTGGGGAATACTTCTCTCACAAAAAATTTGGCCGCACAGGTAGAGTCTGGGTGTGTATATGGACCTACTTCTATCCATCTAGAGAATGGATACACCACAACAATTAAGTATCTGTACCCATTACATACTTGAATCATGTTGACATAATCGACATGCAAGTGCTGAAAAGGCCCATTTGGCCTGGGGATGACTCCTCTCATTACTTTTAATGTGTGCCCAGCTGTGAATTGTTGGCAGATTATACTATAAACAAATGCAATGTGCTTGGTTAAATTCGGTATAAACCAGTCTTCTGCGAGCATTGCCTCTAGATTTTCCTTTGTTATGTGTGCCGGATAATGTAGCTGCTCCAGCGCTAATTTTAACAGAGCTAAAGGCATCACTGGTTTACCAGTGCTGTCTTGTCGCCACAAACTGTCAGAGGGGTTTAAAGAACACCCTCGCCGTTTCCATAGATTTTTCTCTTCCTGTGGTGCCTCCCCTTGGAGTTTCATCAACTGTGTTTGCCCTAGATTGTTATAGCTCTCAGGGGTAGTTTGTGCAATATTCATTCTCTCATTGGTATGGGTGACTTCCACTTCCATGATCGTCTCACTCTTGGATGCCATACATTTGGCTTCCATGTCTGCTGCTTGATTCCGGCGTGAGATAAAATCTGTCCCTTTCGTGTGGATGGCGCATTTCACGACCGCTATGCCCATTGGGAGTTGTAGTGCCTCGATCAGCATGTCCAATAAGGCTGCATGCTGCACTGGTGTGCCATCTGCTCGCAGGCAGCCCCTCCTTTTCCAGCGCGCTACGCCTGCGTGCACTGTCGATGTCACACAGGCAGAGTCACTGCACACCGTTACTTCCTGGTCTGCGTGATTCTCAATGGCTCAATGGCGAGTATCACTGCCAATAATTCTGCAGCTTGCACTGAAAAATGAGATGGTATTCGTGCACTAAGGAGTACTCGAAATTCTCCATTTGCGGTGTGTTTCATTACAGCGACGCCTGTATAGCTTTGCCCATCATTTTGATCGATTCTCGAAGAACCATCAATAAAGACACTTTCTCCTTCCGCCAAAGTATTTTCTTTTACCCTGCTAATTTCATCATAGAATTCTTCATAGTTTGCACAGTCATGTATTGGTTCTCCTTCAGTGACTGGCTCTGCTATAAACATAGCTGGGTTCACAATCTTACATCGGACAACCTTAATCAATGGATTCAATATGATCACTTCATAAGCAGGAGCTCTCTGAGATGTCAGTGTGCCCTTTGGTTTCTCTAGAATAGCAAATAGCGAGTGCTCGACGTACAACGTCATTGAGCATCCCATTACAATGGTAGCAGCTTTTTCGATGGCTGCAGCAGCCAAACTTTGTTTGCACAGGAAATGGCCTTCCATCACTGGGTCCAAATTCCCACTGTAATATGCCAGGGGGTTGTACCCCAATGTGGTTCTCTGCATGAACACTACCGTCATGACGCTGCCATTCGTGTGTGAGAGCAGGTAAAATTCCTCAGCATAGTTGGGAATTCCTAAAACTGGTGCTGTGCAAATAGCTTTTTTGAGTTCAGCAAATCCTTCATCCATGGTTTCAGACCATTTATTTTTTTTTCTTTTGGCATTTGGGCCTTCTTTAAGGCCTGAAGCAAAGGCTTGGTGTAAGAGCTGTAGTCGAAGACCCATGCCCTGACATAGTGCACAGGCCTAAGAAGCTCTGCATCTGTTTTATCGTGTGTGGCTTAGCCATGTTCAGTATGGCTTCAGCCCTTTCTGGGGTCACTCTTTTTCCCTCATGCGAGATCAGCTGGCCTATGTATAGCACTTCTTGTTGACAATATTGTAGTTTTTCCTTGTCAACCTTATATATTTTCTCAGCCAGTATAGTCAATATCTAAACAGAATCATGCCTGCATAACTCCTCTGTCGTGCTGCAAATTAAGATGTCATCCACATATTGCAGGACAACGCTTTCCAATGCAATATTGCTTAGGTCCATCTGTAGGACTCTGTTAAAGATAGAAGGAGACTCACAGTATACCTGGGGTAGCCTTGTGCTTTTCAGATGCATCTGTTTGAATGTGAATGACGTCAGATCTTGTGAGTCACATTGCAACGGCATTGAGAAAAATGCATTTTTGAAGTCAATCACCATGAAATATTTTGCCTCAACAGGTATATTACATAGGATTGTAGTCGGGTTAGGAACTAAAGGGAACTTGGCCTCAACAATATCATGTATCGGCCTCAGATCTTGAACTAGCCTCCAAGACCCTCCTCTACTTTTTTTCACAGGGTACACTGACGTATTACTTGGTGACTCTGATGTCACTAAAATGCCTTGCTCCATCATGGCAGAAATTGTTTTAAAAATCCCTTCATCTGCCTCTCTGGACATAACATATTGTCGTGCTTTTGGGTAAAATTGCTCCTAGTTTTAGCTTAATTTTCACCTCTCCAACCCCTTTCAATAGGCCTATCTCATAGGGTCCTGTGGTCCACACTGAGACAGGCACCTGGGCCATGTCGTCATAAAAATATTCAGGACGGTTTTGTGCCAACATCATTCTCTGAGGCACTTCCCTTTTGATCATTCTCATCCAAAAGGTGAGACTCACCTCCACTGTTGTCTCTCCCATATCTGTTTGCTCTTCAAACAGATGGTCATCAGTGGCGTCAGTCAATCGATATCCCTCTTCAATGGCGATTACTGTGCACCATTGTCGGCCTTAATCGTCATAACCATCAATCAAGGCCATTTTCCCTTGTACTGCAGCTTTGTGTATCATCAAGGGAAATACTTGTCCCTTTTCCTTGTGCATAAGTATTCTTGGCCTAAATAGAAACTCATCTGGGGTCCTCATGATTCTGTCTGCAAGGCCTGGCAGCCCTGTCATTAGTATGCACATCCCATACGCAAATATTTTTGGCTCTAATGGGACAGCCCTCATAGCTGTGTGTCCTGCGTATGCTCTAATCACTTTGTATATGTTTCAATAGTGCATTCTTGCAGTTGAACATACTATGCCCTCCTCCGTGAATGAGATTGTCATATTTAACTTTGTCATTAGATCTCGCCCAAAATGTTTACTGGGGTCTGTCGTAAATATCATAAAGGCACATTCATCTCACATTCTCCTATAGAGATTGGAAGTGCGTTTGTCAAGGGAACACGACTTGTAGCTCCTGTGAAACTCTGAGCATTTATTGCATCGCCAGTCAAGGAAAACTTGCCTTCACGTATGCATGAACGTGTTGCACCCGAGCCAACTAACAAGGAATATTCTTTAATCGCTTCAACGACATCTACCTAAATTCCCGGTGAGGGTCGGGTGTCACTGATAGGATAGAACACATCAATGCTCCCAGTGGGCTGTCCTAGTCCATATATAGTTTGGGCCCACCGTGTGCTGATGGATTTCCCCCATTCCCAGTGTTACTTCCCATTCCAGGGTTCACGGTCTGCCCTGCGCTCATCGTTTATGATAATTGCAACAGTGACTGTTGGGACTGTCCTTGTGGAAAACAGACTGTATTCTGAGGTTGCAAACCTTGTTGCGCTCCTGACGCTTGTTGTTGCACTGTGTGATTCTGTGCAACTCTCTGTTGTATGAAGGCGGGTGGATTTGCCACGCCTGCTCCTATTCCTTGACCATTTTGCATCATGCCTTGATTCCTGCATGTGCCTGCTAAATGTCCTGTCATCCCACACAACCCACATACTGGCGGTGGTTGGATCATTTGCCCATTTGACATGTCTTGATTGCCATTGTGCATATTTTGGAAACCTCCTTGATTATTCTGGAAACCTCCCTGATTACTCTGTCATTCTCTTCCCCTAAATCCTCTTCCCCTTGGGTAAATCCCAGTACCTAGTACTTCCCGATTATTCTGATGTGGATTATTGACCTGCTGCATGCTAGATTCAGCTGTGCTAGTTATCATGGCTCCCTCAAGAGCATATTTTGACAATTTCTTCTGCACCAGTTTTTCCTCTTCACCCTTTCATGCAGCTTCAATAGTGTGCGATGGTCAGCTGTATTTCTGACCAAGGTTTAGCCTTGATTCCTACCAATTTCTTGTGCTGTTTCTGTACTGGCTCTGGCAGCCTTTGGCACAATATATGGTAGAACACAGGTATAGATTTCCCCCAAGATTCATGAGTCTCGAGTACCCACGCGTCTTGAAAATTCTGTATGTAAATCAACAGATCCTCAGACGCCTTCATTTTTCGTGTCATTATAGCTGCCATATCAGGAGCATCGTTGAAACTATCAATAGAATATATGACGAAATGGGGTAGAACAAATACCTCAAGGGGAGGGCGAAGACGAGCGCCTAGAGAGCACTCAACTTTACGACACTGAGGATGTCTCCCGAAGTAGTGGGAATAGAGAACTATCCCTGGATAGATTAGAAATAAGTAGGAACAAAGAAGACACAAGAAGTTGCACGAGATCGCGTGCTCTCTGTCTTCGCTTACATTCTACATCATCATTGAATTTTCTGTGCTTCCTCGCCTCTTCTCTGACCCTATCTTCTTCCTTTTTCTTTTCGTTTCTTTGTTCATCTGCCCTTTGGATTTCCTCATCCCTTTGTCTCTTTATTCTTTTCTCTCTGATCCTCTGCTCTTCCTCTAGCTTATGCTGCCCCTGTCTATCTTGATCATTGGCTGCTCTCTATTTGCGATCGAGCTGTCTTTTTTGCTCTTCGCGATATAACTGTTCTCGTCTCTGTCTATCTTTTTTCCTCATTCTTTCGTCTCTCAATTCTTTTTCTTTCTCTGTTCTCTGTACATTGTTTAGCCTATCCTTTTGTTTCACGCCATCAATGCCTTTGCCATCAAGTGTCAACAAAATTTGCCCTCCCATCCATTCGTTTTTTGCGAATGCTATCTCATTTGTTCTATCTTTGCTTCCTCTACCTCTTTTACCTTCTCTCTCCTTATCGAGAGATGTACTTGTATGTGTCTGGCCTCTGATCATCAAGTCGCTCATTATCCCTTGGGACTGTGAAGGTGATATCCTTATCCTTTTCTTTCCCTTGATTTTCGTCACTACTTTGCGTAGGTGACTCATATGCCGGGTTGATATACTCTGTAGCTGCTTTAAGTTCTCTCGGCGGGTATAACCCCTCATCTTTATTTTCTTCAATCTTCGTTTCGATGGGGCTGGTGGCACGATAGGCATCTCACCCCCCTCTGAACATCCAATCTATTGGCGGCTCCTATCCCTTTTCTTGTTCATACATCTTCCAAAGCTCTAGAACTGCTAGGCATTTGCCTAACTTTTTGCCCATGTATGTGGTGTGCAAATATGTTGTCATGTATTGCAAAACAGCTTTACATAAGGACACGCCCTGTGGCCATCGCATAAACATCTTGTGGGCGGTTCCTTTAACCCACTCTGTACTGTATTTTTTCAGTTTAGGTACATGTTTCGGCAACTGTTTGCACAGGTGTGCTAATGGAGTTATGTCCTCCATATTTAAATCTATTTCCTTTCTCCTTATATAACACTTGTCAAAGCTTCACATGACTTAACCAATTCCCTCAATATGAGCGAGCACCAATCACTGCAAGCTCCAATCCCAATTTTCTCCCCCAAAATGTTATATCTTCTATTTTACTCAAAAAACATCCATTTGTATACTATAATATCTCAAATATTCAATCGCGTAAAATTTATGTCAGTTCTTCTAAGGAAAATTTTCAACTTATGACGTCACAACAAACAACATGTAAGACAGACGTTTAACAGACTAGATGAACACCAGCTGGTCACATGTATCTCTGCCTCTAAAATTACCCCGGCATGGAGTTTAAACGTATCCCTTTCGTGGAGCCTTTAATTGCCGTAGTAGTCTATTTGTTCCCCTTTATTTCGGACTCTGGATACACGTTTCTTCTAGCTGCTATATTAGTGTAGGAATAAGGCGAATCCTCCCTCTCTCGTGTATCCTCCCCGGTAACCTCTCTCTTCTCGGGTGTCCTCCCCGGTATCTTTCCTCTATTTACTTCCTTATTCTCAAGTCATTATTCCCTTCCCCCTATATATATATATATATATATATATATACACATTCTTCTCTACTTCTAGCTATATTTTGTTTTCCCACCTCCCTCCGTTACTTTTCCCCTTCACTTGTTCTTAAGCATGCACTTTTGCAAAAACACTTAGGGGGTAATTCATATAATTTGGCGCACAAGTAGTGCACACGGCTGGCGCACAGTGTGCACGTGCAGCAGTCTGCGCCAGTCGCCTGTGCCAAAACCCATTTCAGCGCACAGCGTATTCATGGATTTTAACATCCATAACAGGCAGTGGTGCAGAGTGGTGCAGCGACCCTGCCACTGCGCCAGTAACGCCCCCAAACCCGCCCTGTGCGCCAAAACATGGCACAAATCTCCTACATGGCGCAAAGGTCAGGGGACCATCATACAGCCCTCCCAAGCACGAAAACGCATGTAAGGTCCACGCGCACCCCTCGGAATACACGTACCGCTCTCGCGCTATCGAAAACGTGTGGAAAACTCCCCACGCACTCATCAGAATACACGTACCCCTCTTGCGCTATTGAAAACGCGTGGAAAAGTCCACGCGCACCCCTCGGAATACACGTACTCCACTCACGCTATCAAAAACATGTGGAAAATTCCCTGCGCACCCCTCGGACATCACCTGCCCCGCCTGCACTATCGAAAAATATGTGTACAAGTCCACGCACACCCCTCCGAATACACGTACCCCTCTTGCGCTATCAAAAATGTGTGGAAAACTCCCCGCGCACCCCTCAGAATACACATACCTTGCTCGCGCCAGCCAAAACGCATTTAAAAGTCCAAGCGCACCCTCGGAATTCACGTACCCCATCCCACGAAGAGCACGTACAGAGCGATGGAAACCCATGCGGGACCTTCAACCCATGGCGAGGGAAACACCCGCGTGTGTTACGTCACAGACGCGCTTATGCGCTAAGGGCCTTTCCTCGAATTACACGCTGACGTGCTGTTTTTGCACGTGCCAAATCACTCTGTATCAAGCTGGCCACTCGACAACACATGGAAGACCACCCTCCTGCCTAGAAGGCTGAATTACTGCCCCCCAGAGCCCCGAGCAGCCTCCCACGAGCCATCTGCTGCTGCCTGCCTGCCTGCTGCCACCATGCCCTGCCATTTGGTGCCTGCTCATCTGTCATCTGCAGGGGTCCATTTGCAGTGACCACCCCAGCTGGAACAGAAGATTCCCGACTGAAGTACCATCACTCCACAGCCCAGCCCCAGGACCCAGTGGCCCACCCACACCTGCCTCGGGGCTTGCCATGTCCAACAAAACACCTTCCGGCACCAGTGGCAACCCCCAGCCAGAGAGCCAGAGGGCTACCAGCTTCAGTGAAAATGAAGTTGGTTTCCTGGTAGAGCAGGTTCTGGGGCATTATGATGCCCTCTTCGCACCATCGCACGCCGACAAGGAAGGACACAAGAGGATCTGGAAGGACATAGTGGGTGCCATCAATGCGAAGGGGGTGGCACCCCGTGACATCAAACACGTCCAGAAGCGCTGGGAGGACAACAAGATCAGGACCCTCAAGAAGGGGCCAGTTTACCAACCAGCAGAAGAGGGTCCTGGAGCGCATTTGCCCAGTGCTTCACCACCAGATCCTCAGGATGCAGGCTCGTCTGGAGTCGAGCGGTAAGTGGCCATGCACTTATGTTTAAAAAAGGGCATGTTGCAGTGTGCTGGTAGTCAGCTACTTGGCTGCATGTGTGAAATGGGTCATGTTTGGATGTGTGTGTGCAGGGACATTATGGTGCCACATGTGAGTCCAGTCAGGCGTGACCCACATGGATGGTGCATGTGTAACAATGCATCATGCAGAGCAGCATGCGGAACGCACACATGTATGCATGCCTGTGTCTGTAATTTGACATGTTTGGGGTGTGAGAGATGTGTGCTTTTGTCATGGACATGCATGATGTACATGTCCGTGTGTTTGAGTGGTGCATGTGAGAATCAGCCCACCTTGGATGCAACTACGGTGCCTTGGATATGGATGTCAATGTATGTTGCATGTGCCATGCCTGTTCCTGCTTGTGTGTTGCCTGCAATGACCCCTGTGTTGTGGGGGGACATGATGGAAGTGACGTTTGACAGTGCCACTCATGTGCCATTGCTTTGTGTGTAGGGGACTATAGTTTAGTACCCTGATGCGATGCTTGTGTTCAATGTCTCCCTTTACACAGCGGTGAGTGAAGGAAAGGGCAGAGACAGCGCTGTGGAGGAAAGCGGCAGGGATGCCTATACCGGCCGGCGACGCAAGGCCCAGTCACCCTCCCTAGGAATACCATCATCCGGGAGCGAGGGGACTGGTGGCGCGTCTGCCACTATGGCTGCAGCGGAAGGGGTGGATGAGCCTGCAATGGCGGAAGATGGTGCGAGCCATCTTGGTTGGTGATGGGCATAGAAGAAGAGGAGGCTGCTACAGAGCTGCACATGGGGCCTGGTGGGGGTGGTACCACTGGTGCAAGTGGTGCAGTCCAGGGGCAGGGGCAGGAGACCGCACAGGTTGCCGCGGAGGTGTCTGTGCATGTCTCTGTCCCTGACACTGTGACTGCATCACCATGCACCAGCAGAGATGCCCTGTCCCAGGCCCGTCCGCAGGTAGAGGGGAGGTCATGTCATATGGCACTTTTCTACCTGCGGACGAGGGGACCCGTGACCAGATGGAGTCTGTCCTGATTGGTGTCGCGTTGCGCACACGTGACATTCGTGATGATGTGCGTGGTTCCCGGGGGGATCAAGCACATCATCATGAAGAGCTGTGTGCCAACGTGGCCCAGTTGGGATGGTCCATTGTTGGGGGTTTCCTCCATGTGTCGGCCACACTTGCAGCCCTCTTCTCCTCTGTGCACACCATACGCCAGTCGTTCTCCATGCCGTCTTCCAGCCCAGATGCCACCAGGGCCCCCTATGGATCTGCCCCAACCAACGCAGCCAGCCTGGTTGAGATCCCTTCCCTGCCACAGTCGGGAGTCGGAGGTCCATCAGGGGTGGATACCCCACCAACTGGACCCCAGCGGATGGAGGATGTGCCGGCATCATCAGGCAGGGCATGTGCACGATGGTGCTGGTGGATTCCATCATCCCGGATGCTGTCGTGCTGGCAGAGGCAGTTGCGTCAGAGGCAGTGGCAGGCTCAGCGTGGGAGGCATCATGGATCGGCGCCATCAACATCAGAGGGGCAGGCATCAGCCAGAGGGCAGGAGGACCCTGGATTGGGAGTCTCTTCTATGTGGCAGCGGTTGGGCCAGCGGATAGATGTGGAGCGGCAGCGGGCAGAGGAGGCATGGCTCACTATGGTCAGGGCAGAGAACTCCATGCACAGGGCATTGAGGCGGGCTGAGTGCCTCGAGGCAACTCGCAGGGAGTTGGAACAGGCCATGACTGCATCCCTGCGAGACCTCGAGGCCTGGGAAGAGGCCTGCCTCCGGGACATTGACGTGGAGTTCGATGATGCCCTGGCCCCAAACATCAACGAGTGAGCCATTGGACTTGCCCACCACCATTGTACATAGTTCATTAGTGTTAGGTTTCCTTTGTTTTTACTTTTATTTTGGAGTTCATGGACATTGCTCCACTTTGTGTATATAGTTCATTATTCATAGGACTTTTTTGTTGGTTTCCTTTTGTTGGTGGATCCTGGACCATTTGGACTTCCATTGTATATAGTTACAGACTTGTACATACTTTATTTTAAATGTTCTCATGGACCAATGGTTTTCTGTAATTTGGATTATTTTTTTCTAATCGACATTGGCAATGGACCACTTTTTAATCCAACATGACATATTTTATTTTTTCTTCATTGGATCTACATTTTCTCTTTTTTAATTTCTCTCATTGGACATTGTTTTTCAAGTTTAATTTCTTCACTGTCAGTTCATAATGTTGTAATACATTTTAGCTAACTTCAAGAATGGTGTTGTGTTCTATCATTGGTTTTGTGCATGTCTCAATGAACATTGCCTCAGTCATGTGCTGCCACTGTGTGGCTCCGTTGTGCATTCCTGCATTGCCATGGTGGTCCATTTAAGGCTGTGATGGCATGGGTAATTTGGGAGTGGGTTCTGTGGATGGTTGCATGCTTGTACTGGGGGTCAAGGGGGAGTAGGGTTGGCATTAGGAACATGGGTCTGTTTTGTCAGGACATGTTGTTTGGTGGGCCATGTGTTGGGGCCTGCTGGCAGGTGCCCGTTAAAGGTTGGTGGGTGGTTGGGTGGGGGACATGTGTTGGGGCCTGCTGGAGATGCCCGTCAAGGGTGGGTGGGTGGATGGGGGACATGAGTCGGGTCCTGCTGGCAAGTGCCCGTCTTGTGCAGGGAGACATGAGTCGGGGCCTGCTGGCAGGTGCCCGTCAATGGTGTGTGGGTGGGGGTGCAGGGGGACATGAGTCGGGGCATGCTGGCAGGTGGCCATCAATGGTGGGTGGGTGGGCGGGGGACATGAGTCGGGTCCTGCTGGCAGGTGCCTGTCAATGGTGGGTGGGTGGGGGTGCAGGGCGACATGATTCGGGGCCTGCTGGCAGGTGCTCGTCAATATGGGGGACATGAGTCGGGTCCTGCTGGTAGGTGCCCGTCAATGGTGGGTGGGTGGGGGTGCAGGGGGACATGAGTCGCCGCCTGCTGGCAGGTGCCTGTCAAGGCTTTGTGGGACATGAGTTGGGGCCTGCTGGCAGGTGCCTGTCAATGGTCAGTGGGTAGGGGTGCAGGGGGACATGAGTCGGGGCCTGCTGGCAGGTGCCTGTCAATGGTCAGTGGGTGGCAGTGCAGGGGGACATGAGTCGGGACCTGCTGGCCGATGCCTGTCATTGGGGCAGGGGGACATTTGTTGGGGCCTGCTGGCAGGTGCCCGTCAATGGTGGGTGGGTGGATGTGCAGGGGGACATGAGTCGGGGCCTGCGGGCAGGTGCCCGTCAATTTTGGGTGGGAGTGCAATGGGACATGAGTCGGGGACTGCTGGCAGATGCCCGTCAATTGGGTGGACGGGTGACATGTGTCAGGGCCTGTTGGCAGGTGCCCGTCAAGGGTGGGTGGGTCGTTGGATGGGGACATGTGTCGGGGGCCTGCTGGCAGGTGCCCATCAAGGGTGGGTTGGTGGTTTGGGTGGGTGACATGAGTCGGGGCCTGCTGGCAGGTGCCTATCAATTGGTGCAGGGGGACATGAGTCGGCCTGCTGGCAGGTGCCCATCAATGGTGGGTGGGGGACATGTGTTGGGGCTCACAAGTGCATGGTGCCATGTGGGCTGCCTGCAGGGCATGGTCAGGGGTGTAGGGTAGTCCCCTCTGGTGTGGGCTGCCTGCAGGGCATGGGAAGGGGGGAAAGAGCACACCTGAGGACCCACACTGCCAATGCGTGTGTTAAAGTCCACACGCACCCCTCGGAATAGACGTACCCAGCTCGCATCAGGTAAAATGCATGTAGAAATCCATGCGCACCCCTAGGAATATAAGCAGGCAGCCCATCCTCCCTCCCCATGCCCCACAGGCTCCACAGGCTCCACCCTCCCCATGCCCCAGAGGCATCCCATACCACAGGGGGGACTTTTTCGATGCATGTTACCTAATGTGAGTGGGGTACGAGTATTCCAAGGGGCGTGCATGGAGTTTTACACGCGTTTTTGCTAGCGTGGGTGGGGTACGCGTATTCCGAGTGGTGCGTGGGGAATTTTACACATGTTTTTGCTAGCGCGGGTGGGGTACACGTATTCTGAGGGGTGCGCGGGGAGTTTTACATGCGTTTTTGCTAGCGCGGGTGGGGTACGCATATTCCGAGGGCTGCGCATGCACATGCGCATTGGCAGTGTGGGCCCTCGGGTGTGCCCTTTCCCTCCTCCCCATGCCCTGCAGGCAGCCCACACCACAGGGGACTACCCTACACCCCTGGGCATGCCCCGTGGCCAGCCCACATGGCACTTTGCACTCGGGAGAACAGACCCATGTCCCCCACCCATCCACCATTGATAGGCACCTATCAGCAGGCCCTGACTCATGTCCCCCTGCACCCTCACCCACCCAGCAGTGATGGGCACCTACCCGCAGGCCCTGATTCATGTCCCCCACCCACCATTGATGGGCACCTGCGGGCAGGCCCCAACTCATGTCCAAATTGATGGGCACCTGCCAGCAGGCCCGACTCATGTCCCCCGATCACCCACCCCCATTGACGGGCACCTGCCAGCAGGCCCCGACTCATGTCCCCCCACCCGAGACGTCATCACACTCCAGACCCATGTCCCTTATGGCCACCCAAATCCCACCCCACGTTACCCCAGTCCAAACACCCAACCAAGCATTCCATCCACTCCACATTGAATTCCCAATATCATGATATAAAATAAATAACCAGCATGCCCATGAATACATGTCCCTCAGACCCACACAATGGCGACACATGACAGTGAAAAACCACATTGTGACATGCACAAAACAAATGAGAGATGACCACACAAGTAAAGTATAGGAAAAAAGTGTATTGAAGAATATACCAAATTAATAAAAATAAAGCAGACAATAATAAAAAAAAGAATATTCGAAGTCCGGAAGTCCAAAAAAGGAAAAGAAAAAAGAAGGCTGTAACCAATAAAATCCAAAGTATAATGGCTCCAATGAGTCTGTACATCAAACAAAAATCAGAGTTCCAAAAAAGAAAAGTATTCCACCATGAGGCCAAGAAAATGAAATCCAGGTCCAAACCTATTTGCAAATGAACATCCAAGGGTCCATGAGCCCAACAATCCAAAGGAAACCTAACCTAAATCCTACCTAATAAATAACTATATACAAAAAGGCGGGGCATAGTCCATGCGCCCCAAAGGAAAAAAGAAATAGAAAGGAAACTTACACCTACAGAACTATTTACAAAGGTGGCGGGCAAGTCCAACGTCTCACTTGTTGATGTTCCGGGCCAGGGCATCATCAAACTCCTGTTCAACGTCCCAGAGGCGGGCCTGTTCCCTGGTGCTGAGATCTCGCAGGGATGCAGCCATGGCCTCCTCCAACTCCCTGTGAGTTGCCTCAGGGCACTCAGCCCGCCTCAACGCCCTGCGCATGGAGTTCTCCACCCTGACCATAGTGAGCAGTGCCTCTTCCGCCTGCCGCCGCTCCGCATCTATTTGCCGACCCAACCGCTGCCACACGGAAGACACTCCCAATCCAGGGTCCTCCTCTACTCCGGCCGAGGCCTGTCCCTCTGATGTTGATGGCCCCAAGCCATCATCGCTCCCACCTTGAGCCTGCTGCTGCCGTGAATGTGCCCTGCCTGTTGATGCCTGCACCCCCTCCTCCTGCTGGGGTCCAGTTCTTGTGGTGGCCACCGCTGCTGGACCGCCGACTCCCGCTGGGTCAGGGGCAGCTCCACAGGGTGCTGAGGTGATACTTGGGCAAGAAGATGGCACAGAGGACTACTGGCGCATGGGGGGTTCAGTTGAGGAGGGCGTTGGTAGAAGGTCCAGCACACGGAGGAACCCAGCACTGGTGACCCATCCTAGTGAGTCGACGTGGTCAACGAGGCATTGGGAATAATGTGCAGTGTCCTCAAGAGAAGCCTGCATGTCATCCCGAATGCCATGTTGATGCCACCCCAGCCAGGACAGGCTCAACACGGTCCCGGATTGCCATGTCCGCAGGGAGAGGAAGGCCAGTTGTTGTGTGCGCATCCCCTCCCTGAAAACGGGTCTGGAGGAAGGCATCCCTGCTGGTGCCGGATGATGCAGTCACAGGATCGGGGACAGGATTACACACAGGCTCCTCCCCGGCCACCTGTGCTGCCTCCTGTGCCTGCCCCTGGACTGCACCGCTAGCACCAGTGGAATCCCCCTCTAGACCCTGTGCGGGCCTCCCACGCCCTCCTCCTCAACCAAACCCCCCACCAATCTGGATGACTCTGTGCCATCTTCCTCCATAGGCCCCTGTGGGGGTCTCAGCTGCCCTTTCTGCTGCCGAGGAGTCCACCTCCGACCTCTGCCTCTTGGACCTACCCTAAGCAGCTGCGGCCGCGGCACCATACTCCTCACTCCCCAAAGAGATGACAACATGGGAGGGGAGCTGGGCCTTGTGTCTCCGGCTGGCAGTGGGATCCCTGCCGAAGTGCTCCACAGCACTGTCTCCGCCCTCTTCATCTGTTGACGCTGCAGAGAGGGAGAGATAGAACACAGGCCTCAGGGCACTGTACAATGGGCTGATACACACATGCACAGTTGCACATGAGTGGCAGTGTCAACTTCACACATGGCATTACACTCACCAACACACATTTCATTTGAACCCAAACACATGCGCCAATTAACAGGAATGTTGCAACAGGCAGCACCATCTATACACATACAACAGCATGAGCATCCGAAGGTTAGCCTGACGTCACATGCAAGATTAACCAAGTATCACCAGCCCATTGTTCTGCCGTAGTTGGGCTATCCCTCCAGTTACCAGGATTTAGATATAGCACCATGCTATAATAGGGATCCTTTAAATTTGTTTCCTAAATTTCAGCACATGTGCCTCTTTTTTAGGCCTACACACACTTACACCCAGCAATCGAGCACATGGGTTCTGGCCCTCCAGGGCCTCCAACTTTCATGTCAACATGAATCAAATGCTATCTTTTACGGAAGAAGAAATAGACAACATCATAGAGGGGCCATCTCTCTTCAATTTGGCAGGAGCACAGCAACATATTGCTTCCACAGCCTCAGGAGACGTTCTACTAAATCTAAAGAAAAAATGCTTCCGGAAGTTCATGCACATTTTCTTAGGGAGTATCTCAGAGTAAACCTTGTACCAATGGGACTATTGGTCAGACCACATGTTAGGTCACCCTCCAGCCTGGCTACAGACAACCAAGAGTTTCCTCATTTACTGCTTCTGTTTTGGTTGTCTTGTATTGAATACACATTAATCACTTGTCACTAGAGGTGGTGGTTACACAGTGTTCTTTAAAGCACTATCTTGTTTTATCTTTGCATTTCTGCAATTTATCTTGTCATAACAATCGTGTGAGGGCAAGGCTAAGACTGTGAATTAACCACTCTGCACATTCAGTATTTGTGAATGAATTTTTTGCATTTCCGTTTGTTTTCTCTACAAAAACCTCTTTATTAATACTGATGCATGACTACTAAATGCATACAGCAGCAAAATAAATTTAAAAGCTGTCAGATTGATATCCATTTTTGTCTGAGCTCTTTCTTGTACATCCTCACTTTTAAAGTGTTTTTGTATTTTCTTGGACACAATAGAAATTAGCTAGGCCTACTACAATCAATAAGTAGCCCCACCAAAAAGCGTTACACGTCAGAACAGACCCCCTTTGTTAACCATGACGTCACATGCAAAACGGAGAGTGCTGAACACATGCACACATGCCACCAGACATACATGCATCTGTACATCTCCACCACCTGTCACAGTGAAATCATCAGCATCCATGTCACATCTTCCAATCAGCCTCCAACATGTCGGTGTCACATGCATCCATGGTGTATCACAGAGGCACACATGTCAAATACACACACACGCGCATGTACATTGTGCACATACATGAAGGTGGAACCAGCATCCATGTGTCACACCACAAACATGCCACAGTGCATACACAGAAATGTAAACATGTGTGCACTCACATATGCATTTGGGAATCATGCATTTGAACACATACACCATTGATGTGCCTCACACATGACTGGACTCATATGCAGCACGCTCATGTCCCTGTACATACACATCCATACATGGGCCTTTCAAGACATATGTCCAACCTACACACTCCTGGCACAACTCAACATGCACTGCGTCCAATCAGTACGCATGGACACTTACCGCTTTACTCCAGATGGGTCTGCCTCTCAAGGACCTGGAGGTGGAGTGCTGGGTGTATGCGTTCCAGGAGCCTCATCTGGATGTTGGTAAGGCGGACCCGGCACTGCTCTGCAAGCGCTGCCTTCAAGAGGCGCCGGGCCTTTCTGAGGATCCTGGACCTGAAGTCCTCCCAGCGCTTCCAGACGTGTTGCATGTCACGGGCTTCCATGCCTTCCACGTTGATGGCAGCCACAATGTCCTTCCAGATCCTCTTCCATCCTTCATTGTGAGCACGTGAACTTCCGAAGAGGGCATCATAATGCACCAGGACTTGCTCCACCAGGATACCAACTTCTGCGGCACTGAAGCTGGTAGCCCTCTGCCTCTCTGGCTGGGGGATGCCAGTGGTCTTCGATGGTATTTGCCCTGACATGGCAACCCCCGAGGCAGGTGTGGATGGGCAACTGGGTCCTGGTGCTGGGCTGTGGAGCGATGGAACTCCAGTCGGGAGTCTTCTGTTCCAGAGGTGGTCACAGCAACTGGACCCCTGCATATGGCTGACGTGCAGGCACCAAATTGCAGGGCACTTGGCTAGCTGGCAGGCAGGCAGCAGCAGATGGCAGGTGGGAGCGTGCTTGGTGCTCTGGGGGGCAGGAAAATGGCCTTCTGGGCAGGAGCGTGGTCTTCTGTGTATTGTCGCGTGGCCAGCTTGATACGGAGTGAATTGGCACATGAAAAAATAGCACGTCAGTGCGTAAATCGAGGAAAGGCCCTTAGCATGTAAGCGCGTCTGTGACGTAACGCACGCGGAGGTTTCCCTCATGACGGGTGCATAGTGAATCAGCACATGATAAAACAACACATCCGCGTGTTAATGTGCGTAATTCGAGGAAAGGGCCTAAGCGCGTAAGTGAAGTGACGCGGGCAGGCGTATCCCTCAGCACGGGTTAAAGCTGAGTGGGGCCAGCAGTTCGCTGTACGTGCCTTTCGTGGAGACCGACGTGTGTGTTGCTACTTCATGTTGTTTTGCACGCCATCACAACTTCACAGCGGATCAAGGACGTATCTCTTCTTTTGGCGGGGGTATTGGCTACGTGTGTTTTTCATTATCACGCTAGTCTGACGGTGAGTCGCGCACGCTAGTAGCCTGCGTGTCCCACGCGTATGTGTTTTTCGTGTCCCTGGGTGCCACCGCATACTGCGGGAGGTCAATTCCACACACGTGGGCTACTGGGGGTTGCATGCACGGTTTTACTGCAGTTTTGGGGTGCCTGAGCGTTGCGTGACCCGTCACTTTATCACTGGGGTCATATACAGCCTTGCAGGTGCACAGGGGTGCTGTTAACATCTTGTATCCCACCCCATTCAACCCAATTGCCCAGGACAATTGTTGTGTACACCTCCCATTGGCACTACTCCATCTGTACCATCACTACTCCACCTGTGCCATGGCTGGGAGGCCACGAAAGGTGAGGTGTGCCTCAGCTGGGTGTACTCCACGTGGCGAGTGTGGTCAGGACCGTGGCTGGGATGACCAGGGAGTAGGGGGACTCCAGGGTGACCAGGGTGGCCGCAGAGGGGGAAGAGACAGGGGTGCGCTAGTTTGGCACGATGTTGTGCCACATGTTGGTGCAGTCATGTCACCACCCCCTGTGGTTACGGGAGATGCAGCTCCTGCATCTGGCACTTGTGCCCATGTGACCCGGCAGTCCATTTCATCGACTGCCACGGGCCCAAGGGTAGTGGTAGCTGCAGGTGCAGCTGTGGACACCACCACCCAGCCTCAGGGTGGGCCAGCGCATAATGCGTTGGCACCGGAAGAGTCCCTGGATAATTTCCAGGAGTTTGGAACGCACAGGGTAGGTGCACACAGGGCTGCCCTGACCGAGGAACATGTCCCTGGGGCAGTAATGTCATCTGCTGGTTGTGAGTCTACCATCCAGGACAGTCCCGGTCACTGACCTTAGCATAGCAGATGTTGCTGCGCAGGGTCAAGTCAGGGGCACCCAGCAGCCACCGACACAATTCAGAACTACTGTCCTTGTTCCACTTGCCACTCCCTTTGTTCAATCCACCAGCGCCACTGCCCACACTGATCAGGGCAGCATTTGCCAGTCAGGGTCTGGACCAATGTCCAAGAGAAGGAAGGTTGCACATGCAGTAGAGGCTGGGGCCCTAGACACAGCTCCGGCCTCCGGCACGTTGAGGAAGAAGCCTTTCTGCGTGCAGGAACTGGACTTCCTTGTGGACTACCTGCGAGACCACAACCATGATATGCTAGTGGGGCCGAATTGTCACACTACGGCTGCCCATTGTATGTCCCACTGGAAGCAAGTTGCATATTGTTTGAGTGCATTCGGACATGAGGTGCGCACAGCTGAAGAGTGCAAAAAGCATTGGGATGACCTCCGACGCAGTCCTAAGGCGAGGGGTGCATCCAATAATGCCGTGACTGGGTTGACTGGCGGTGGGTCACCAGCTCAGGAGGAAGACCTCACTTCGCACGAGTCAGTTGTTGAGGGGTTCATACCGGCAGGATTGGTCGAAGGAGTGGGAGAGATGCTGGACTTTGATGCCCCGTCCAGTGAGTGTTGTCGCGTGTTTGTCCAGGCCATGTGTGATTTGCTTGTGTGATGTGTTGTGCTTGACTGCCACTACATGTCATGTGTACATGGTTCTCATGTGCGAGTCATGCAATGCTTCACTGATGCGTGGCTGCTGTGCAGCGTGCTTGACATGTAGAGCGGACGGGGACTGTCCTCATCACCACACCTACTCAAATGCTAGTCACCCGGCTGCCCCTCCGGTCCATGTTCCAGCTAACTGGCCCTTCTGCATGTAGCCTGGGGTGTCTTTCCTCTCAGCACTGGGACTATGTCATTGCATGACTGACATGCATGTGTGATCTGCCTGCATGCGGCTACTCCACGTAGGCATCCTCCCTTGCCCCTCCATCCCCCTGCACCACAATTTCACCATAGCACTGGTGTGTATCTTGTTGGAGTACTACAATGGCCTGTTCAAGGCTCCTGTGTACATGCACACTTCCCCCAGCCAACCTGCCAGACTCATGCAGGGACATGAGTGCCCATTCATGCTCCATGGGCATTCCATGCATGCCCCTATGTGTTCTTGACTGGATTATCATTGTAGTACGTGTCCAGCATGACCTACATTTCATGGCATTTGATCATCCATTCCATGGCCACTCTGGCTCAGTCCTACATCACGCACATGTTTAGGGTGTCACAGTCTGTGTGGGGCACAGGCCTCCCCCGGTTTCAGGCCCCCCGACTCTGTTCAACTGGTGTAGTGGATTCTGCACACATGGGTGTACTACTGAGGGTTCATCATGTGTCCTGCCTACTGTCCCATTATCATCTGCTGTGTTTTCAGTTGACTCTTGATGATGCAATTGACTCTAGTCAACACTGTCTGCCAATACACAGGTCTCTGATCACCCTTTCACTGCCATGCAATGGCTCACTGCATTTTCGCTTGGGGGGGAGGGGTTTGTTTGTAGCCATGCAACCCATTGCATGCACATTGCATGTGATGCCTGAACTTGCCCTTACCTCAAGGTGGCCTCTGACGGGGCTGGACCCTTCACATTTATTGATAGACATCATAATGTACTAGTTCATGTAGATAGTGGGTAATGTACACATGTTCTGCACTGCATCAACCCACTTCTGAGCCATGTTACACCATTCTACATGCCTACTCACTGCTGCAATGTCAATGTGACCTGGCATGCATGGTCAGATTTTCAAACCTTCTCTGTCATGAATGCCACGGGCACAGGTGCATCCTGTGACACATGTACTCAGTATTGGAACTTCCTAGTGGTTGTTCAGCAAAGTTGATTGGTCAATCTGTGGCCTATACCAACTGGCATAGGATATGGATTGAATTTAGCCTGGCAATTGGGTTGTAATGACTGTGTAGCTGCCTTCACATGTGTATGTGTACACCTTCACATACATCAAAGCAAGCAGCGTTGTAGCTGCTTGCTTTGCTGTATTGGATGCTGTTCATGTTCACAATACAGGTGTATGGGGAAAGGGGTGTTTTTGAACGCTTTTGCATGTACATTTGCAAGCAGCTTCAACGCTGTGTAGTGCAACATTGCGACTACTCACTTATGTGTTTGTGAAAGTGTTCATTTACACATGTGTCTTCCGCAACTTTTTTGTTGACTGACTAATATGTAGTTGATTGACGTTAATGCTGGTGAGATTTCTGCATTGAGCAAGTTATGTTGAACTGGCATGATCCTGAAGGTGCACTGTTATGCAGTATGTGTACGCCCAGGCCCACTTAGCTAATATGGTGGTGCCTGGCCATGGAGATTTTACACAAGGAATGATAAAATAGGGCACATTCATAGCCCAATGTGCTCAATCAGGCCCTGAGTGGTGTTGTGGAGGCCTCATTTCCTGTGGCTCGGACAGTGCCGGGCGTTATGGTCCCTCATGCCTAGTTACAGGCCCTTGCTTTGCTTGGGACATTCACTATATCTACATGGCCCATGGCACCCGGTACGGGCCGAGCTGCAGATGTATGGAGCAATATTGCTGATGATGCTTTAGTGATGCATGTCTACATGCATATTACGTGCGTCATTGTGTGTTTGGATTCACTTGCAGCAGTGGTCAATTCACAGTTCAGACATGCTTATGGTATGTTCCATCTCTTTGTTGCCATCTGTCTTTTCTGCCTGTGACATGTGCCTGACAGAGGTGGAGTTCATATACTACATTTTGTACTGGTGTAGGCTTTGCTATTTAGACACATCCATTTCTGCTTTTGGGATGTGTTTGCATATCAAGGCCACTGGATGCATAACAGGTTCTCAGTTGTGTGTGACATGTCTGCTTCATGTGTTGGCTGTCAATGTGATGTCTTTGTGTGTGTGGGTTATGTGCTTCTGACATGTGTACTTATGTTTTTTTTCTTCCCACTTTTCAGATGATGACGCAATGGAGCCAGAGGATGGTGTTGTCATGCCAGGCACAGGGTTGCTAACACACCAGCAACCCAGCACAAGTGGGGGTTGTGGGGTGGTAGACCACAAGAGCCCACTTGTGTTACAGACCATCGTGTCTAGGGCTGGCAATGAGTCTAGCCGGGATGATCACTCTGACCACAATGTCGAGTTGGATGTGAGTCTGGTCCATTCGTCACCAGTGAGTGATTCTGATGTGGACGCTCCTCTGTCCGCGACACCTGCACTGAGGGGCCAGACAGTGGTGGGACCTCCGTCTGTGGTGGATCGGGACACAGGGTTACACTCCACACCTGTTGCTGATGTGCCTGGGACATCACGTCAACAGAGGAATGTAGTCCTGCAGCCGCGGGCGGTACCAACCCAACAAGGACGGCGGCTCCTTGGGTCCCACAGGTGTCAAGCCCAGCAACGCGGTGGCCACGCGCCACTGGGGTATACTGAGTGGGAGCAAGCCATGGTTGCCAATTCGAAACACCAGGGGGCAGCAATTGATAACATCACTTAGAGCATGGAATGTGTGTTCCAATCCGTGCTCCCCCCTGCTAGGCAGCTGGATCTCCAGCAGCGGGCGGCACAGTCCACGGCCCGTTCGCTCAGGCTGGGCATGGCGGCCTCAGACAGGGCACGCCGGGCTGAAATGGTGTCTTTGTGTCACGCAATTGCTGATCACGCAGAGGCACACATGGGGGCCATGAGGGTTGACTATGAATCCCTCAGATCTACTCTGGGTGTGCTCTTGATGTCCCAGAGGCAGCGGTCAGAGGAGAGAGTGGAGCAGTTAGAGAATACCATCTCGGCTGAGCTACGTGCTTGCCGGGAGGTGTACGAGTTGTCCAACCAGGCCATGCAGGAAGAACTCTGTGTTACACGTGCTACCTTGGAAGAGGAAGCATGCGCATCACGCAAAGTTCTGTATGATGACCTTCGTGTCATCGCCGCACAGAACCAGGCTTACCAGTCCCACAGACTTGCTGCCGACGAAGGGCAAGCTGCGCATAGGCGTGGTCGGGGTACTGTGCCACGTCTACCATTTCAGCCAGAGGGTGAGGAGTACAACGACATATCTCCCACACAGGTCGGGCTGTGCAGGGGTTGAGCCATGGAGGTTTTTTATTTTTAATCTCTACATCATCGCATGTGGGTGTTGAGGTGCACGCTGTACCTCCCCCCTCCAGGGTGCCTTCCCCCCAGGTCATATGTGGCCATTTTTGATTTTTATAGTTAGTTTAATTAGTTAATATGTTTTTTTATAGTTAGTTTAATTAGTTAAAATTGCTGTTCTATAGTTAGTTTAATGTATTAATATAGTTTAAAATTGCTTGTCTATTGTGCATTCATGTAACGGTGTGGTGCTTTGTGGCTTTTGAAAGCATCCACTGGCTGTTCCAGCTGGGCCCTTCAAGCCTGTCTTGTATATGTGTTTGCAGCTTGGGGCCCTGACTCACATATGCCACTCCTGCTTCCCCTATCAATGAGCTTGCAAGGATGGTTCGGTGTAACAACCATTTACACAAGAGCACTGGACTTTCGTCATATCTGTGGCCTGTCTGCTGCTGTACTACTTGTGTTAACACCCCTAGTGGGGATTTAGTAGGATTTTCTCCACGGCATGTCTGCAATAAATTTTGGTGAGTGCATGATTGATATCTCCATTTATTGATCTTGATTGTGATGTATGTTCTTTTCTTGCCTGTATATGGCGTTGATGCACTTCATGCTGTAGGCAGTAGCCTGCACCCTTTGGCTGTCAAAGTCACACTGATGGTGGGAGGAGTTCGGATGTAGGTCTCAAACATGGCCCAGTGACAATCAGCATGCAGACACACACACAGGGAACTTTCCAGCCTTATTAATATTTTTTATGCCCTTTATGCAGGAAAATGAGCATCCAGACTACCTTTGCCAGCAGACACAGGGCCATGTACTACTGAAACCTGTCCACGTTGAGTGGTGCACACGTGCACATGTGTGCACAAGCAGAAGCACAGGGCTTGTGCTCAGACATCTGACAGAAGCAGACGTGTTTCCAGGAGCTCCAAGCAAGGTGAGCAGCACAAGGGGTCACACCCCAGCCAATCTTCCACCAGGCACCTTGCACATGCATGCTAAGTAGCGCCACTGCTGGGGAGATGGCCAGACATTGGGGAAGAAGTTGTCAGGGTCAAATGCAGGGGCCATTGCCCATATCCTCGAGTCCCCCCTGCTCCATAGAAGCTGAGTTATTTGCGCTGTAGCGTTCCTAGCCAGAAACTAATACAGCACACGGAGGCACCCAGCGAGCCACAGATTCGAGTGCAGTGCATTTCATTTGCATGTGCAATTTGCCACATGCACTACCTATTGAAATCTGCGGCTAGCAGAACACAACTTTTACTGAAGTCGCACCTCACCATACACATCTTGCAGCTCACCCAGGGACCATTCTATCATGTGTGATTCTTGACACATTGGTCTTCCATTTACTGCGCGGCCTTGTGCGCCTGCCTTTCTGCATTGACAGTGTATGAACCATCATGGGGGCAAGCTAAAGTATACGAACAAAGCAGCAGACAAGAGTGTTTGCTTGGGGGGAAGTCACTTAGTTTGAGGCATGAATGGTGTTGTGTGTGTGTCTCTTTGGCTTGCATTTGACTCATTTTGTACAATGTGCATGTAGAACATGTTTTCTCTGATTGAGTAAATTTTATTGACAATAGTTATATTTTGTATTTTGCATACTTTCCCTTAACCATCCAATTCCCCTCTCCTGCCCCTCTTTCCGGTTATCCTGAATACCAATGCCTATCCAAACAACGGATCCCTGACCCTCTTTCCCCGCCGGGGTCTCAGAGGCCTGTGTAAATTTTACCTTGCAGGTGCCCAGACCATGGAGGGGGTGGTTGGTTCGTGCCACTCCTGCGCCTGGAGACCAGAGCTGTGACACTACCCATCAGTTGCTGCATCCTCACTGAATATTGTGTACTGAAATCAGTACCCATCCTGTTGGACCATTGTTGAACTGTGCTACCTTGGTTGTTCTATCATTCTGCTTGGAAAGGTGCTTGGATATTTTGTGCAACTTCAAGTCATCTACTGGAGACTCTTCCAGGGTTTTTTGGTGGCTACAGCCTTTTTCGCTGGTTTGGGGATTTGGTATTTTTACCAGTCAAGGTGGCCTCTGACGGGGCTGGACCCTATTTACACGCAAGGTGGAACATGGAGACTAAGGGGTAGGGGGGTCCTGTAGCCAGGTAGACTAGAAGGAAGAAGGCTACATACCCCAGACACAGTTGTTCAGAAGATCATGGTGATGTGTAAATGAGGGAGGGCCTTTTGGTGTTGGGCAGTAAGCTTGGGCTACAGTGTTTGGGCACTCTCTGGCATTGTCATTGTGGGGTACTATGTACATGATGTGTTCTGCTGGTCAATGGCTCTTCCTGTGTCCTGTTTACTTTTCAGGTGTCAGGGGATTGTTGTGGTTTGACATGCTGGGGTGTACACATGGGCAATGTTTGCATGTGATGTGTACAGGACACTGAGGGCCACTTGATTTCACATGCATATATTGAGTGCATGTCCCTACTGACACACACAGTTACACAATGCTCCACCACATGTACAACCACCCTTCCATGCCCACAGGTGCACACCGATTGCCTTCTCTGGCACGCTGTGTCCCTGCAGCGCATGATCAATTACCATTTGGGGATCGTGTACATGCGTCAATAGGTTATTTTTTTTGGTTTGTCCTTTTTATGTGATGCTCAAGGTCTATCCCCAACACAATGGCTGCTCACTGTGCTGTGTGCTGAGCAGCGTGTTGCAGGAGACACACACAGCACACGGGTTAGGGAGTGGTGAATTTGGCTTGGCCAATGTGCATGTGAACAGGCATTGAGTCTTTTGATGATGCTACCACTGGTGGCAAGCATTTGTGTATGACTTTGTATGTGTGGGAGGTTGTGGGTCAGTCATTTCATCTGATTCCATGTCAGGCGTTATTGTCTCAGGCCTCTTTCCATTTATAACATGTCAGTTTGTATGTAATTGGTCATGTGTTGGGCTTTTGCTGTTGCATGCCATGTCATGGTGTGGCAGACAAGGGTGATGTGGGTTGGGAGGGTTGGGTTGACATACCAGTGATTGCCATGGCCTGTTTTGTAGGGGGTGGTGTGATACGCACCTTGCATGTGTTCCTTTTGGTCACACAGGATTGGTTATGTTTAAGTAGCTAGGGATGCAGACAATGTAGCACTTCTGTGGCAACATTCTCAGGGTGGTAAGGTTGTGACAGTTGACTGTCTCTATGTCATCATCGATTGTCACCTGGTATGTGCCAGGCCTGTGTGCACTCCGCAGGGGTGGGAGTTTAGGAGAAAAATGTGGCCACAAGCCGAGTCCGGGCTGCTTCGCCACGTGCCCTTTCACCTCCCATGGGCAGCACCTCTGCATGTGGTTGGGGATGTGGGGGCACCACCATGTCGACTGGTACATCCCGCCATGTTGCAACATCATGCAGGACACATGCTGCCACAATGATCCTGCACACTACTGGGGGTGCATATAGTAGCTGGCCGCCAGAGCGGTCAAGGGAGCAGAAGCGTGACTTGAGCACTCTGAATGTGCCCTCCACTATGCCCCTGGTTGCAATATGGGCAGCGTTGTATCTTACCTGGGGTGGTGTGGTGGGGTTACGGATTGGCGTCTTCATGTGGTTGCTCAGAGGGTAGGCACTGTCCCCTGGGGAGGTGATAATGGTTGTGATTAGTTGAGTTTGTGTATTTGTCTGTGTTTGACATGCATGCATGTGCACAGGCATTTGTACTCACCTAGGCACCATGTGTCGCCATGCTTACCAGCTTCCAGGGCCCGGCTCAGGGCAGATATTCTGTATGTGAAACTGGGATGGGTAAACCCAGGGTAGTTTGCACAGACAGAGGTGATGTTTCCCTTGGCATCGCATACAACCTGCACGTTGATTGAATGCCAGTGCTTGCGGTTTCGATAGATGTGCTCAGAGTCCCTAGGTGGACGTAGGGCCACATGGGTGCAATCTATGGCTGAGCACTTTGGGGAAGTGTGCCACCCTGTAAACGTCCTCGACCACGGCCTGCCTTTCTGCAGGTGTTCTGGGCATGTATATGTGCCTGCGGACTGAGGGGCGCGCAGTCATGATTGCCAACACCTGGTGTAGGCAGCGTGACTGCATGGCCTGTGAGACCCCCCCCACTATGGCAGTTGTCCGCTGAAATGACCCAGTGGCCAGAAAATGCAGGACATTGAGCACCTTCTCCAAGGGGCTCAATGCTTGGGAGCACAGGGTGGGTGATGTGAGGTCATCTTCTCACTCCCTGACCAGGTCTAGGTTGATACGAGGTGGAAACCTATACCTGCCATAGACCTGGTCATCAGGCATCCCAAAAAGGCTGGTCCGGGGCAAAGAAATGCAGGGCCTGGCTATTCTCCTCCTCCCGCGGTGTCCCACGATCAGTGCTGCGACAAATGGGGCATTCATCGTAGCTCTAAATACGTGTTTGTTGTTTGCACGCACATTTATACTGCGCGCGGGGACGCTTCCGCCTGCCTTCGTGTGGCGGTCATGTTGACGCCTGTGCTCGTCTTTTAGCGTGCGCGGGTTTCCCATATTCGATTCCATGAATACGTGTTGTTCGCGTGCGTGTGGGCATTCCGTGTATTTCCCTGCAGTACTTCCCCAGTTACGCCTTCTTTTTCATGCATTGTTCCCCATTCCGCATGTTCCACCCTGTGTTCCGCCCCGTTTTTGTGTGTGCGCTGACCTTGTGCACTTTCGCTGTGCGCGTAGCGCACAGCATTCGGGATGTTGCTGTGACGTGTGCGCCCGTACACGCCACGATCGGATTTGGCACACATCCCGGAGTAAACATGCACAGGCCCTTCCATGAATCGCATGCGAGCGCGTGCGCGTGCGTTTGCTTTTTCACGCTTGCGCCAGCTTGTGCCAAGATTTTCGGTGCACATGTGTTCCATGAATCGGCCCCTTAGTCTTTTTCACTCACCGTTTGCATGTTTCCTCTCTGGTCCCTCGGGATCACTGCCTTTGTCACCACCTTCTTCGGCTTTTCTCCCGTTCAGCTGCCCGTAAGAATGGAAAGGGGTTACGAGGGGAAGCACAGGTCCCTTCAGACCTTGTTCTGCAGGTTTTGTTTTATTACACTACCACAGTCTACGGGGAGCTTCACGGTCTACTCAGCCGAATGGAAAAGGACTCATGATATTGCCGAAGACCTAGAGTTACTTTATGTCGACGGTCAATGGGTGACTTATTCTAATCGATAATCAATAACCATCAATATCTGCTACCAAGTGTACTCCGAGACCCCCATACAGCCGAGGTTTGCTCAGAAGTACTTTAAGACAACATAGCTGCACCCATGAGATGGATGGGGGTGCAGATTTATTACTCCAACACCAATCAATAAGGACAACTCAATGTTTTGGCAAAGGGAGTCAGTTTAATGACAAGTACAAAAAACAGGGAGTTATGGATATCAGCAGTGATGCGATCGTCCTTCTCGCTTCAACTCCAAAGAACTTCATACAAGTAACATTTATACACAAAACTTGTCATCATTGACGTATAACACTCAAAACTTGACATGCAATTCAATTGGTTGGGAAACGGTAACTTTACTATAGGTACTATATCTGGATATGTTAACGGAGTGAGGGGATTGGGTAAACACTGTCAGGTGGGAGTCTAAACCCTACCTTAAAAAATAACTACAGTAGAAGCCACTAAAAGTACGATGTCTCATTGGTTCTACTAACTATAGGACCCTAGATTATTTGGTCCATTGTGATTGGGTTGGCACCAACCACATGCATACTTTCTCCTTTGCTTAGCAGCAAACAGAATGGTCGGCCAGGTGCGGGGTGCCCCTTAGCTACCGAGCCTTCTTCCAATTATGGTTACAATCAATCATCACTTTAGTAGCCATGTGTCAATTATTTCACTGTGGCTGACCTCGAGACTGCATCTTCTGTCTGGAAAAGTTCTGATATCCGTGCCTGGTCAGGTGCCAAGCGTAGGTGCGAGCCCTTGCTTCTTCACGTTTGGCTGGTCACGTGATTCCGACACCATGAATTTTTCTCTTTTCTCTCAATTTGTGTATTTGATTTTCGTTTCACCAGCCACCTGCCTTCGCCTTCTTATCTCGACCTTTCAGAGGCAGGATCAGGGGCGTTGCTAGGGGGGGCTAAGGGGCCTATAGCCCCTGATCTTTTGGTTGTAGCCCCGGATAGAATCGCAAGAGTACAGCCAAAAGACTAGCTAGCCCCCAGTCCCAACAGTTCCGACATCAGCTTAGCCCCGGGTCTTTTCCAGACCTAGCAACTCCCCTGGGCAGGATATTCTCGTCTTAGTTTCAATTAAATATAGCTACTGTTCAACTCTTCTATTGGTATGACTTTGGCTTTCCTGGCACGAGTTGCCTCTGCTGAGTTTTGTTTCAGCTGTCTCTTCTCGTTTTTGCCAAATATGAAGCTTTCTCGTATGACCTTTAGTAACCTGGCTTGATTCTGCTTCTTCTGCAAAGTAGAAATATACTTATAACATTGTGCTTTGTTTGAGGTAGATTATGTATAATGGCGCTTGCCGCACAACTCTTCTACTAAGCAGAGCAAGCTGCACTGTTTTCTTAGCTTTCTTGCGGTTCCAAGCATATTTACAGGTGTAAACTGGTCGAATATCTTCATCTTGCTTACAACTTTAAACTTCTTTGCATTTCGACATCGTCCTTTCACTTTAGGTTCACGATATCCTTATTCATGGCATTTTGTCTCTTTGCATCATTCTCTGGTTGTCATTTCGTCTATCTGCAAGTCAGTCCGGGCCCTCGTGACATCACCATTCGTCTTCCATTAAGACCTTTTTGGTTTCTTCAGGGACTGTACTCAGACGATCTTCATTTTGATTCATTTGTTGGTAAGAGTTTCTCAATGTGTACCTTACTGTCCATGGTTTTCTTGGTATTGGTACGTCAATAGGTGCTGTTCTTCTAATAGGTACTGGGCAGAGCCCTACTGCGGCTCTCTGCTGGTTTATTTGTTCATCATACGTCACATATCTCGGTGTGAACGTTCCTGGTACTTCAAAATGGGCGACTGGAGTGCAGGCTTTATTTGGGACCTCCTCTACACCTGTATGCTGAAAGGGTGCACACTTAAATGTGTGGGGGCACGGGATTGTGTGACAAATCATAATGGTTGTCCACATCCAGGCTAAACAGGCATCATATGTGGTATTAGTGCCTAGAGAGGCATTTTGGTGCAGCCAGTCTAGTCATTCCTCAGTTTGGTATGACTTTTTTTTTATAATTGGGGATTTCTGATCAGCAGACCTGCTAAGTGTAATTACCTGGCTATATTGGCATTTGGGTGCTGCCAGACTAGTTGTTTCTTACTGGGGCATTGTATATTTTTCTCGGCATTTGTGATAAAATAATATGATATGTCATTTATAACACACCTGTACACAAGTGTTTCTAGGCGCGACAAGACACGGGACGGAAGATAGAGGGAGGACAAGCCAAACGATCTTACTAGGCCTTTTGTCATTCAGATAGTGCAGGTGCGAGAACGGGAAGTGGAAGGGGAAAGGGAGGGGGGAAGTGCAAGGGAGAGGGAGGGAAAACAGGGCAGCAATGATCTGAGTATTTGCAGCCAGTACAGTGTGGCTCTGGGTTGTGCAAGTTACAGCCCCTAAGTGCGTGGTAGGCCCAGAGGCAGTGCAGGTGTGACTGATCAAGAAAGAGCCTGGTACCCAGTGAGACTATGCGGGTAGCCAAGCAACCAGTCGGTACAACAGAGAGGTAGGTCAGGTAGACCAGCAGGGGAGGGAGAGAGAGAAAGCAGAGGAGAAGAGGAACGTTTGGAGCTGCTTCTGGATCTTCAGGTTTGAGAATGGTAGGGAGGCCTTTCCCGAGGGAGACACCGGCATAGGAGAGAGATCTACCCCCTACTCTCTGCCTGGGGAAGCGTCTAACCCTTAGAGAGTTGGAGGTAGCTGAGCGAAGGGCTTGAGAAGGAAATAATTTTGGAAGAGAGCGTTGGATGTAGTGTGGTTCCGGCTCCATAAAGCTTTGTGGACAATGAAAAGTGTCTTGAACTTGATCCTTGCAGCAACGGGGTGAAAAGATTTCAGGGCTGGAGAGATATTATCCCTATGCTTGAGGCCAAGGATACGTCTTGCAGTCCTATTCTGGATTAGCTGCAGAGGACAGAGAGTAGAGGAAGGTAGGTTGAGAAAGAGGCTGTTGCAGTAGTCCAGCCTAGAGAGAACCAGGGCTCTGGAGACAGTGAGCTTTTGGGTGGAAAGTGAGAAAGGGAAGAGTCCCTTTGCGGAGGAGCATCTGGTAGTGGGACTTTTTGGCGATGTCCGAGATGTGAGGAGAGAAAGAGAGAGTGGAGTCAAAGATGACAACCAAGTTTTTTGCCTCACAGGAAGGTGAAGGAAGAGGGCCCAAGGCAGGCGGACAGAGTTTGAGAGGAAAAGCAGGGGCAACGGTCCCAATGAGAAGGTTCTCTATCTTAATGGCATTAAGGGAGAGATTGGTGGATGCGCACCAATCCTTAATCGCGGATAGACAGTCAGGAATGAGAGAGAGAGGAGAGGAATCTGAGGGGAGCCTGAAGGAAAGCTGAGTGTCATCTGCCTACGAGGAGAAGGTAGAGATCATGTGGGCCAAAGGGACCAAGAAGAAGTTGAAAAACCAGGGTGAGAGGATGGAGCCTTGTGGAACGCCACAGGTATAGATAGATGTGGCGGAGAGAAAGGGACCAAGTTGCACGTGGGAGGGGCAGTCCAAGAGGAAGGAAGTCAGCCACTCACAGGCATGATTCATGATGCCCCAGTTCTCATGGAGTCTATTGATCCGGATGGCGTGGTTGACCTTGTCGAAAGCAGAGGATGAGGACAGAATCAAGGTGAAAGAGCAGATCTTCACTGGTGTTCAGGAGAGCAGTTTCCGTGCCTCTGTCAGCTCTGAAGCCAGACGGATGGTCATGGAGACAATCAACCGATTCAGTGTGGAAAGTAAGCTGGAAGATGACCAATTTATGTCCAACAGTTTCCCCAGGAAGGGCGATGAGGATTGGGCGATAGTTTGCCAGGCAGGCAGGAAAGGCAGACTACTTCTTGAGGAGTGGGTGCACAAGGGAGTGCTTAAGGGGAGAGGGGAATGTTCCAGGGATGAAAGAGTGATTACAGAAATCGGCCAAGGCTGGAGCGAGGGTGTCAATATGGTCCTTGATGGTTCTAGAGGAGCAGGGGAGCACCTGTTTGGACAACACTTTCATAGATCGGACTTGTCTAGAAATCTCATCAAGTATTGTCAGAGGGAAAGAGGAGAAAGGAGTAATAGAAGTAGAGCTGGCCAAAGGGGGGCCAAGAGAGGAAGAGGGAGAGGAAGAGGCGATGGGGACAGGATGTTCTGAGTTTTAGCAGAGAAGTGAGAGAACAGAGCCATACAGAGGGCCTGTGAGGGAACAGGCGAGGTAAAGGCCGCAACAGGATTCACCAGTTACTTGCAGATTTTAAAGAGTTTGGACATGTTGTTAAGGCCACAGAGATGCAGGCCTGAATGTGTGTTCTCGTCTCAATGAGTGTTATTGCTTCCACTGGCATTTTGGTGCAACCAGTCTAGGTATGTCTAAATGTGGCCTGCCATGCTTTACTGTAATGTCATTATGTGTCTACACTGGTCTACATTGTGCAGCCAGTTGGACATGTGTTCATTGTGGAATGGCATTTTTAATAGCAAAGCATTAATGTTCCTGTGCACTGTTGGTGAATTGCATGTATTGGATTGGTGTTACCTTACAAAACCATTGCAAACACTCTGGCTTTTTAGCCAGTTTTTCTCAGTAAGTGTGCTGCATATTGCATTAAAACACATATTTATATCTTTCTCCTAGTGCAGTGTGACATACCCCTTCAACAGCATATTTGTGCATATTGCACAAGCGTGCTAATGTTGGCCGGCCTAGAGTGTGACGCGACCTGTGATTTGGTGCTGAGTTGGGGGGGGGGGGCCCTCAGCACGGCTCACAGGGGGGCCCCCACACTTTGTGTTACGCCACTGTCACATACCTCTCCCAATTTGGAGACATAGGCATTTCCACTCACTTCTTCAAAATGGCTGCCACTATTGCAGAGAATTGCCCATGATGCACTCGTTCTGCATCACTATTCCGCTTAAAATCTTTAAGAGATTATTCCTCAGATTGCTCCTCTGGTGTCATCCACAGTTAATCTTTCTTTGGCTAATGGTTATATTCCTTCTCCTCTTAACCATGCCTTGTTTATACCCTTTCTGAAAAAACTTCCCCTTGATCCGGCTCTTCTGGCTAATCCATCCTATGTCTCTTCGACCCTTTTCTATGAGACGTCTAGAATCCCTCGTCACCTCCTGCTCTCCTCTTTTCTTGAGAAGGCCTAATGCCTTGACCCATATCGGACTAGCTTTATGCCCAGTCAGGGCACCGAGTCAGTTCTGGTCTTGGTGGTTGATGATTAGGTGCAGATTGTAGACCGGGGGTAGGTGCTCTCCTCCCTCTGGATCTCTCTGCTGCGTTTGACACCATAGACCACGACATCCTGATCCAGAGGCTCTCCCATCTGGGTATTTCTGGAAAAGTTCTGGAATGTTTTAGTTCTTTTCTTACTGATTGTTCCAAATCTCTCCTTCTGTCCCCTTTCACGTCATCTGCTCTCTCCCTTCTCTGCAGGGTCCTGCAGTGCTCTGCACTCTCGCCCCTTCTTTTTAATGTTTATATTTGTCCTCTTATTTCCCTTATTCACTATTCAGATTTTTGCTTCTATACCTATGCTGATGACACCCAGATTCTGATGCGGCTGCACCTTGCTTGTCCTGATACAGCCGTTCAGTGCCGCTCCTATCTCTCAGTCATTCATGCTTGGATGGCCCTCAAATGGCTTTGCCTTAATGGGGACAAAACAGAGGTTCTTCTAGTTTGCTCTCATCCCGCTGCCTCTCTGTGTTCCGGTGCATTCTGGCACCCCGATCTTGGCACCTACACTGGTTGTAAAAAACATAGGTGTTAAACTATCTTCTTTGCTCTCTCTTCTCCCTCAGATGAGTGCAGTCTGCCAAACTGTTCATTTCAAGCTTTCTGTCCTGTGTAAGGTCCTCCTCTTTCTCCCTGCCTCTCTACGTCCGATGGTCGTCTCCTCTCTTAAGTTATCTCTGATTATTTTCACTATTGTAACTCTCTGTATTTGGCTCAACCTAGTTATTTGTTCCACCACCTTCAGATCCTTCAGAACTCTGCGGCTAGCCTGGCTCTGGGTAATCCCCGGCTCTCTTCAGCCACTGCTGCTCTAGACGCTCTTCACTGGCTCCCGATTGCTAGGAGGGTAAACTTTAAAGCCCTGTGCATTGTTCTCTGGGCTTTTCACAAGGGTGGTCCAGTCTATCTGCAGGCTAAATGTTCTCAGTATGTTCCCTCACGTGCCCTGCAATCTGCTTCTACACTTTGCATTTCTGTTCATTATATCCGGCCCTCACGCGTCAGTGGCCGTTTCTTTTCCGTCTGTGCAGCTCGGTTGTGGAATTCTCTCCCTCTTCCCCTATGCTTGATACAGGATCATCTTACCTTCAGACGCAGGCTAAGAACTCTTCTTTTCTCCTCTTTATCTGTCTTTTTACTGTTGTAGCTGTTTTTCACTTTCTTTGCCTAGCACCCTGATGCCCTTGTTGGTGTATGTTGCGCTTTACAAATTTCATTAACATAACATTACGTAAAAGCTGATTGGAACCAGTGTCACACTAGTATGTAAAGTAACATAAAAAGGATATTTCAAGTCATCAGAGAGGTCAGTGATCTTAACATGGAACGCAACTTGATTAGTATGAAAAACGCATGTGTGCAGCTTATTTGCAGCTTTGCAATGCAAGATCACTTCGAATGAAGCGATTTAGAAAAGAATAACATCATTTCAGGGGGGGGGTAATAATGTAACACACACTCCCCTTCACGTTTTGAGGAAAAAAAATAGAATTAAAAAAGCAAATATTTGGCAAACCTTTTTTAAACAAACATTCGAATTTGAATTTTGTGACTTACCTAATAGATTACTGTGATTTGCGCCAGTGGCTGGTGCATGTAGGGGTATTTTCTAACATGGTCAGACTTTCCATTAGCTGCAAATTGCGCAAAGATGGCCGATTTATTATGTTGAAGTCCCTGAAATGTACGTTTGCAAAATAAAACTAATTTGATTTAAATGTTCCTATTTCGTGCAAGCAGCGCTGAGAAGGATGGAAGGCAGTAGGCTGACAGAGAAATGTTAATTTATAATGCGTCTTTAATAGGGAAACACCAGTGATCGGTTTTTGCAGCGAGCTGTGCCACAGTCTCCAGACATTAATTTGCCCCTTATTTGTGCAATTCCAGAAGTGGCAATGCTGAAATTAACACCTTTGGCGCCGGAGCAGAACCAATGCAGCTGAGTCCCAGGCTGTGAGCTCCCAGGTGCCAAAGCATTTCCTTGGCTCCGAATTGTCAGTCACTCCGCAGTATCCGCTCAGGCCCGCCTGCTGCCCGTCTTTGGATATGAGCTTTGTTGGCATTAGACCCGTGCTACATATGATCAAATGACTCAGCTATCTATTGCTTCTTACTCCTGCCAGTATCACCCTGAAACGATGGGAACACATGGCTGACTCCTAACAAAGATCTCGTTCAATTCATGTTGAATAAATGATACCATGGGCCATAAGCGTGCCGACAGGTAAGAAAGTGCATTAAGTCAGGGATCAGAAAATGTGGGTGAGCTCGTCACACCAACCAGCTATATCTAGAGAGCTGTGAATACGTTGATTTGTTCTTAATCTTGCCCCCACTATTCTGCTCCCAATGCCAAAGTAGTCATAGAGATCATAAAAATAGTATGCCCTGTTGTCTCAAAAGGGGAGCATCTGCACACGATCAGTGCACGTGTGCGTGTGCCTCACTCTGGGATGAACGCACTAGGGTGAATAAGTTGCTGCAAACCAGGAAAGTGTGCATGTATGAATGCATGTGTGTAGGTGTGCGTCTGCGTGTGTGAGTGCATGTGCATTTGAGTGTGTGTGTGTGCACGTGTGTGTGTTCGTGTGTATGTATGTCAAAGTGTATCTTACTAAAATACTGAAAATAACATTTCGAATGCAATTCGCAGTAAACGAAAATACCAAAAATCCTGTTATACCACAGAAGAGGTTCGGGGTCTGGGGATGCCCCCCATCCCCCTTCTAAAGTATAACGAAGTCCGGGGTTGTGGGGTGTACCCCACACTTGCAAAGCATGGATTGTGCCATTGGACAGTGGCACTGATATCTATGTGATCAATGCGCGCCTGCATTTTTGCATTTGTGCATTCGGAATTTCCGAATGCGTATTTTCGGCCGCGCAGTGATCACATAGAACCGTCAGGAGCACACTAGTCTGCCCATTTGTAGCATTGGACCAATGGTGTCAGCAGGAAATCATTCTGCTCCAGTAGTGGACCAGCAGTGGGCTTGGGTGAGCCCTTGTAACCGCACCACTCTTTTCACCAAGAGCTTCTGAGTTGTGGGCATGGTACCAACCTCAGCAGATGCAATGGATTGCTGCCATTGGCACCATGCAGAAGGCAGCTGTTATAAGCATTCATTGGCTGAACTGAGAAAATGCAGTTTTCTTAACTAATGCCACTTGAGACGTGGGAGACAACCTGATGTCACACTTGACGACCAGATTTAACTTGAGCCTTTACAGTAGCAAAGGGGTCCAGCATCACATAAATCAGGAGATAATGATGCGTTAATTGCATTGACAGTAGAGTTGCACATGTAAAAATTGACCAATCGCGGCGAAAGGGATGTGGGTGTAGTTATTTCTTTAGTGCCAATACATGGTGGGATAGGACTGAGCTGCATATCATGCCTTGGTCTTGACTAATTTTCAGAACTGCTGACATAGGCGCAGCACTGTGGAGAGAGACACTAGACATCATTTAAATGGGGTACTTGAGTACATGGAAGTTCATGCCACATGTTAGCCCTGTCCCTGTCATTGGCCTTTCCAACAACACAAAAGATAAATGCGTCTCTTTTATTTATTAAACAGGGGGAAAGGTAATCGTGTGTATCGCCTTCTCCATTGTAAATGTGTTCAACCCGCTATACAGACTGGGCCTTCTGACGAACAGCACCTTGCTGTCTCTAAGCGGACCATTCTACGAATCCATATATCTGGTTGCACACTTGCCCAGGACTAGTGGTAGGCATGGGAAGGATCTGTGGTACTCAGGGTTTGCCCCGATGGGGCCCTCACAAGCAAATGCTGCCCCTACATTCTAGCTGGTCTAAAGAGTGGAGTGCGCTTTGTGTCGGGAGGATAGCTCAGAGGCAACGTGCACACCTTGGAAGCAAGACGACACGGAGCACCAGAGCTGCGATCCCCGGGTCCGCGCTTAGAAACCTCTGGTTATTAAGCGCGTGATAACTAATCTGCCATATCATAGCTACTTCCTGCCTGAAGTCCGTTGTTTCTCTCAGACCCCCTGCAAGGACAGGGACGTCATTTGTGGTTTGCCAGGGGTCGCAACTGTGACCCCTGAGGTTTCCCTTGCTACCCCTGGGGTCTCCCTTGCTACCCCTAAAACAAAAACGTAAAAAAATGTTTTTGTTTTTTTTTACTTTGAAGCTCCTGTGCTGTGGCCGGTGCCATGTGGCTCTTTGTTTCTGGAGTGGCAGGAATTTATTTTAAGGCCTCTTAAAAAAAACAGGGGGTTCCATTAGTGTAATACTGAGTAGTGACTTTAAATCAGAAAGAAAAGGAATAACAAATAATGTGTCTTTCTGGAATTCTATACAATAATTGCTAGACTCGGTGAAAGCGATGAAAGGTCATGTTCTATCGCTTCCCTTGATGTCACTTCGGGTTGGGGTCAAATGACATAATGCCTGTGATGTCATCAGAGGTCAAGGGTCATGTGATGTCACTTCCGCTACCCCAGGTATTTTGGTTAAATGACGACCCCACTTAATTGGAAAACTCTTTATGAGATGTGGGCACAGCAACAGACATAGTGATGAGTGGGGTCATTAGTGTGGCCAATGGCGTCTGACAATGTGTCCCTCTGGTAGGATTAAATACTGGGTGATAAAACATTGATGGTAGAATTTGGCGTCTGAATTCCCCAACACAGCTACAGTTAACTACTCAATTCTGTGCTTTCTCACAGAAAACCCATTTTTGAACCATCTTGTTGATTTCAATGGTGAGATGTCTGCTTGTTGACACAGTCTACGAGGGTTTTATCGTTTTTAGATCATCAAATATGCTTGAGATCATGAATATTGACTTCTACATGTCTATGCTGAAAAATGAATGAATTAATGAATGTTTAACTGCTCCGTTGTGCGTGTGAATAGTGGGGAGGGTTCAAACACTGTCTTTATTGCCTATCTGTTATAACTATGTTCTGCCCACCAGACTAATTCCTGGACTGGTACTCTGTCTCTGGATCAAAGGACTCCCATGAACCCTGCAGTAATTACTGTGAGTTGGCTGATCTACCATTACTAAGTCTCATGAGGCATTTCCAATGCTGTACCCTCAATCCATTTTCTTAACTAACCTAATTCTTTTTTTCCTACATCTACTTCTTTCATACATGTATATCAGTGTTTCTGTTTCCTTTGTACCATCTGCATTCAGTGTTGCTGCATTTCAAAACGTTTTTTGGTTGTGTTGCTTAATTCAAATTTGTGTGCTTCTGTTTCCCCGTGCTCCATCTGCATTCAGTGTTGCTGCATTTCAAAACGTTTTTTAGGTGTGTTGCTTAATTGGAATTTGGGTGCTTCTGTTTCCCGTGCTCCATCTGCATTCAGTGTTGCTGCATTTCAAAACGTTTTTTGGTTGTGTTGCTTAATTCAAATTTGTGTGCTTCTGTTTCCCCGTGCTCCATCTGCATTCAGTGTTGCTGCATTTCAAAACGTTTTTTAGGTGTGTTGCTTAATTGGAATTCAGGTACTCCTGTTACCCTTGCACCATGTTTCACTGTGTTTCCTTCTGCTTTAACGAAAATCGAACATGGCTGTGTACTTACTGTTACCATTTTTTGTTTTTAAATAGCTTTTTGCTGGGAGCACTACTGTTACTTTACTACCTTTAAAAATCATGTTTGCTGTGAGTACATCCTGCATTAACGTCCTACAAGTCCTACCTTTCCCTCTGTGCCTCCCCCAATCCACTGTCTCCCACCCCCTGTGTTTTTCCCCACCCCCCTTGTGCCTCAGTACATCAGCCTGGTAAGTGTCCTCCTCACCACTGCAGCTAACTATGTCGCTATTTATCTCCTATCATCTCTAACTGCTTTTCTATTTCCTATCCCTCTCCAATCACTAAATCTGGCCAGAAGAAACTTAAGAAAGACATAATGGGCTCCAACACAGGCCTTCCTATTGCAGACACCCATGGCTTCTGCCAGAGAGTCTTTCACATGCATCCTCTTTGTCATTCCCTCACCCAACTTGAGGACTCTCCACATGGTCGCCTTTCTCTCTCCTATCGCCCCTTCTCCCATTAACGGTGGCACCCGCTGGGAGGTCCTCCTTGACCTTCATGCCATTTCTAGGGTCATCATTAATGTCTATTGAAATGGAACCAGCATGACTCAGCGTCCTCAACCCAACCTTCTCCTCTTTGACAGGCTCCTACCTTGCCTCTCAAACCATACCTCTTGCCCTGGACAGGCTCCTGGGCCTTCTTCCTCCTCCGCACAGGCTCTCTTGCTGTGCTATCCTCCTCCTCCGCACAGGCTCCCTTGCCTGATGTGCCTTCCCCCTCCTCCACACTGGCTCCCTTGCCTGTTGTGCTCTCCTCCTGCTCTGCACATGCTCCCTTGCCTACTGTGCTCTACCCCTCCTCTGCAGAGGTTCCCTTGCCTACTGTGTCCTCCTCCTCTGCACAGGTTCCCTCTCCTTTCCTCACGGTCCCAGCTCCCTTGTTAGCTTTGGCTCCTCTGCCACCCTCCACTATCCCTCTGCCACACTTAGTGGTTTCACCGTCCCCTATGCCCCCCACGGAAGACCTTCAAAGATGGGAAGCTGCTCTATATTGCCACGCTTAACTCTTGCTATGCTGTCAAAACACTCAACTGACATATGCAACATCCTTGAACTCATGGATCTTGATGTGCTCGCCATCACAGAGAAATGGTTCAAGCACAGCTCTGTCACAACCTTTGACACACTCCTCTCTGAAGGATACAAGATCATCTCTGTGCCCAGGCCCAAGCGGACAGGAGGTGGAGTGACCATGATCTTCCCAGAATGGACACATGTGTCCATCATCCCGACTCAGGCCTATTCTTCCTTCGAGTGCCTAGTCTGCAGGCTCTCACTCTCTCTTTAATCTTCTCTCCTTATGGCCACCTTCTATCGGACACCAGGAAAGTCCACTCTCTTCCTCATGGAATGGGCTGACCTGGCCTCATCTCATCTTTCCTCCTCCTCTTAACTCCTCCTGCTGGGTGATCTCAACATCTCCTGGCTCCCAGAACCCTTCCACAACCTATGCGATTCTCTCTCCCTCTCTATCTTACCTTCTGCCTCCAAACACACAATGGGCCACACTTTGGATGCTTTCTTCTCTACCGACATCCCTCTGTCTATCCTTCTCACTACCTCGCTCTATTGGACGGACCACTCTCTTCTCCCATCACACTTGAAGCTCTCATCTCCTTTTCCGCGGCATCAAACAACATGGCCAAACTTTTCAAAGTCTGTAAGGAAATGGCCAATCCTGCATAAGCCTCCTCTTCTGTCACTACCACCCACAACCTTTGCTTGGCCCTGGCTGCACACTACACAGCAAAAACCCAAGACATCCTTTCCTCTCTCTCCTCCACACCACCCCATTCACGGACACCTCTGGGGCATCCATTAGCCCTCCACCACTTCTCCTCTCCTCTGTCAATCCCATCACACCTGATGAGGTCACCAGACAAGTCCGGTCTATGAAGGCCTCATCCAAAGAGGTGGACCCCCGCCCCTCCAAAGGACAACATTGACTTTCTCGCTCCAACCTTGGCTGATATCTGCAATATCTCTTTTGCCACTGGAGTTTTCCCAACTTCTCTCAAGTACTCCCTTGTGCACCTACTACTTAAGAAACCCCATGCCGACCCCTCCATTCTGTCAAACTCCGCCCTATCTCTATCACCCCTTTCCTGGGCAAACTCCTGGAGAAGCTGGCAATCTCTCAGCACACCCTCCACACTGAAATTACTGGTTGCTTCCACGACCATCAGTCTGGCATTAGAGCACCCAGAGGCATGAAAACTACTCTTTTGAACACCTGTGAAGACCTGCTCTCAAATCTTGACACTAACACTCCCTCTGTCCTCATTCTTCTTGACCTCTCCTCTGCCTTTGACTTGGTAAATCACAACATCCTGATTGCACGTCTGCATGACACCCTGGGAATCACAGGTCAGGCTGTCATGACCAGCACCTCCAGGGTTCTAAGCAATCCTGCCCTTGGGACTTTGGGGCCTAAAGAACACCCGGTCTGGATTAAAAGCCGGAGAGAACAAGGAAGGCCCACCTGGACCCTGTCCTGGTGCCTTTGGCACCAGGCTCATAGTATGAAGTCTGCTCAACAACTGGCATGGACTCTCTGCAGGCCTGAACATTCTTCTGGAATGGGTGTGGCAAGTATGGGCGTGGACAGTAGAACCTGCTCCAAGATCTTGGGTGTGGCTGGACCTGCCTATATAAACCCCACCCAGTCCTTCTCAGATGCTTCGTGTTGAACTGCCCATGGCAGCAGAACGCTCTCTGCTGACATCGGAAAGCATTCCAGAATTCTGCATGTGCGCGAAGATTCCAGCTTACCAGATGCTTACCTGGGGACCTTCAGTATCCGCAGTGGTCCACGACCTTCTAGAAACCTGCAAGTACGTGAGGATTTCAGCTTACCTGACACTTACCTGTCATCCGCAGTAGTCTGCAACCTACGTCCTCCCGCACGGCAGCTGATTCAGCCTCCGGAACTTCTCCGACTCTCCACTCCAACTTCTGCATACCGGCGGCATCTACAAGAAAGAAGAGAAAAGCAAACAAGGTTAGTGCGGAGTAAAAGCTTGCGAGCATAGTTCTCTCTCGCGAACACAGGCTACATACCTTCAGCAGCATCCAGCGCTTCATGTGACAGCTTCATCTGTGCTTCTGCTAGTCACACCTGTTTCGACATTCGGAACCTGTTGAGAGAAGAGACATTAGAGACATTAGAGAACATTGGCAAGTGAATAAACCAACAGTGTTCCATAGCATACCTAAACAGAAAGACTTACCTGCACCGGATCAGTGGAGCAACTCGATCCAAGTGCCCTCGTAACGGATCAGTGAAGCAACTTGATCCATAAGACTCCTGCACCGGGATCAGTGCAGCTAGAGCAACTTACACCCCTGCCGAGATGAGTAGGAAGGAGAGCGCATCTTTAAAAAAGGTGAGCAACCAGAGAGACTCCAATTTGAAGACATAAGGGAAGATGCCAGTCTCTCATGTTTATTCTGTTTCTCCATCAGGAAGCCGACCCCAGGCCGGTTCAAGCAGAGACAAGGGGCACCAGTGCAAACCAGCTAGAAAGTGGAGCTCAACCCCGCCGGACAACGGACCACTCGACCTTGCTTGGGTTTGACACCCCCACGGAGACACAGTGAGCATAACACAGGCTCTGGCTTGGTTAACCTACTTCTTTGCTGACCGCCCATCCCAGGTGGAACTTGGGTCCTTTCTCTCTACTATCACTCTTTAAACCTGTGGCATTCCCCAGAGTTCTGACCTATCCCCTTGGTTCTTCAATGTCTACATGGCTGACCATGGATGTGTGATTGCCACTTTCAGCTCTAACTTCCAGTGTTATGCAGATGATACGCAACTCTCCTTCAGGCTACCCTCAGCCACCTCCTCTACCTCGCTCATATCTGACTATCTGTCTGCAATTCATTAATGGTGTGCTGCAAACAACCTTTGTGTCAACGTCAGTAAGACTGAGATCTTTTGCATTGGGACTCCTGACCCACTTTCCCACTCTCACTCTGGCCGCCTCCCTTGGCCCTTCGCCTGCACCCACCTGCAAGGCAAAAAACAGCAATGTCATCTTTGACTCCACTCTCTTCTTCTCCACTCACATTTTGGACATCTATAAAAGTCCAACTACCAGCTACAGCTTTGCAGACATTCTCTTCCTATTATCACTGTCGGGGGGAAATTCTGCCGGGGTCGGCCGGGCCGTCCGCAGACCTCCGGGCAGGGAGGCCCCAACACCTCCCGTATATCCCAGATGAGATAGAGTATGAGACACACACAAGGAGCAAGGTGACTCTGCTGTTTATTTATACAAAACGGCAGGGATGGGTCAAGGAGCGTACGCGTTCGTCCTGACACACACACAATCGTGGGGCTCGCAGGCCCTTTTTACTGCATTATGACGCGCTACTTGCGTCACTTCAAAAAGTTAACAAAAAACCTATCGCCACTCTTAATTGGTTGCTCGAGTGGTAGGTTTAGTATAGTACACATATAGAGAATGATATTAGTGGACAAGGTGTAGTCAGGTGGTATATCTGGGTTGTCCCTACAATTAGATACATAAGAATTGTTACATGAAGACTCCTGAGGATTGGCTAATGTTACTGACGTCTGAGATAAGAGCCCCATGTTCTGATTGGTGCACCCGTGAGCTTCCCAGCCTGGGACCACCGTTGTTCCCAGCTCTCGGTGTACCTGTGATTGCAACAACGTTTCAATATGGGTACGTGCAGACAATGTGAGGATTTATTCATAGGTGGAAGACTGGCCGCTCCCACTGTAGCAGATGTCCATTGAGCCTTTCAAGTGTATTGGCCTGTGTCTCGTAGCGAGGGACCCAGACGCCTTTTTCTCCTGGGTTTTGGCATCTCGTCAGGTTCGGCTTGGTCACGTGGGGAGGGACCGTGAAAGAGGCAGAATTCTGCACAATTAATATTGCTTTTTCTACTGCGCGTCTGGTTTAATTTGCCGGTGTGACTTTAACGTTGGGCCGCGGAGTGCGAGGTTGCAACATCGTGCCTTTGATGATTTGTTCTTGAAATGTGAGTTTGCAACATTACGACCTTGGCTGCTTGCTCCACTGGGTTCTTTCTGCAGGATCAGCAACCTGACTCGTGTTTTGTTAATGTCCACAGGAGCTCTTGGTTGAGGCCTACTTGGGCCTGGTGCATAATTAGTCCGTTTGGTGCATAGGTGCTTTTAGGTTATAATAGCATATATTTCCATGACCAGTATCGTGTTTCCATTATACCTCTACGGTGGTAATGGGTTTCAAGAGAAGCGTGAGCAAGCGTTATAAATGAGCTCATGATGCGTCTTGCGTTTCTGCATTCTGAAAGCCTATGTAAAAATAATAAAGATGCACGTCCGTGAATATGCCTGTCGCCTACGTCAGAGCACTGAGTATGTTCTTCGTGTAGATTGGTGTGGAAATGTTCAGTGTGTATATTTGTACAGAAGTGCTTCCCGTTGTCTAGGTCGTCATGGCATCTCTAACGACGTGTGGATTTTAGTCTAGCTTATCCGAACCGCAGGTGTCGGCATGGCCAGTGCGGGCTGTTGGGCAGGCAGATGGACACATCCGTATGTTCCTGTACCAGGGTACCTGGTCGTCTGGTAAATGGACAAACTCTTCTCGCGGCGGGTGTCTGGGCCGTGATCCTCTAGGCCAAGCGCGAGAGGTGAAGGACGGGAGCCTGGTCTTCCATTCTCCCACTTCAGTCCCCCCTCTGGTCGACTTGTCGACCACAAACATATCCTTCTCGTTATCTCCTCTTACCCTCCATATCTTAGTTATCCCTCCGAGATGTCCATAATGGTTTACATGATCTTCAAATGACCAATACATATATTCACATGTTCCTCCAGGAGTACAGTATACCCATCTTCCTATGTAGCTCCTGGGGTTCCTTGGGTTCTCGATCTTCACTGATGGTGGGTCTAGATGGTTGGTGATGATTTGGGTGCGCAACTTCTCCCTCTCTTGTATTATTACCCCTGTATGCTGACCGTCATCTGCTGGCATTAAGGGGTGCATTCCCACCATTTCCAGCAACTCGTCAGTCGTGCGTGCCTTCCGGGCCTTCCAAAATCTAATTATGATCAGAGTAGCTCCAGCCAAAATAGTACACCCCACTATTATTTTCAGTCCATCTGACAGCCAAGATGGCATCCATGACCATAATAGTGAAAACCAGCTCTTATCCTTGTCTACACCGTTACTTTCATCCATCATTTTGGAGTGCATCTGGGCCAATTGTGATACTGCTTCTGTCAGTGTACCATTGTCAGCATCGTTGGCAGGTATGAACGTGCAGCAAGATTATCCTATCTTTGCACAAACTCCTCCTTCCATTGCTGTGAGAAGGTCCAATACATATCTGTTCTGGAGTGCTACCATCCTTACAGCTCGCAGCTCCTCTTTAATTGCGTTGAACCCATTTACTGTTGAATTGATGGTCATCATTAGTTCCCATCTGGTTATTTGGAGCCATTTTGCGTTTGCGTATGCCTGTAGTCCCGGATGTATTATTGAGGAGAAAAACATTGCTGCTCTGCTGAATAGTCTGTGTTCTGGCGGTATTGACGTTAGTTCCGTTTCCGACCTTCCCCACAGGTAATTTCCTGTCAGTGGCTCTCCTTGTCGTTTTCTCCTATTTAGGACAGTATCCTCGCTGTTGGTCTTGTTCTCTTGCTCCTTCTGAAGTGGTGCAGATCTCTTTCTTCTCTTATCCCCTTCATCCATTTTAGGAAATTTTGCCACATTGACATGCTTCTTAGGTACCACTAGTGATGGTACATTGACGTGTACCATTGTGCACACACCATTCCACAGGGGAGGCAGTGTATGATATGCCTTTTCTCCACAGGCCCAATAATGGTCCATTATTACTGCTGTTCCCGCTCCCCCCTCAGGTAACTCCATCACGCTTGCACAATTGGTGTTATATCCTACGTCCACCTCTCCTTTATGCTGGTAGCATACTTTGGGCGCAGTCAATGGTAGTATTGTTATTGGGTCTTCATCTTCTTCTACCCACGTGAGCATTGGTACGTACTTGATCCACGTCGTCCAACATCGATGATTGTGTGTCTCGATGGTTGAGATAGTTTCTTTTGTTACCATGTTGCTGCCAATTACTCCTATCTCCCAGCTGTTGTCCAGATACACCTTTCCTGTTATCGTCAGTAGCGGCCTCTCCCAGCATCCTTGTTTACCCGGAACTTCAGTGGCGTACCAATCACATGGTAGATACTGCAGTGTTACCTTCTTTGTTTCTCCTTTTGCAGGGCCACTTGTTATGTATTTGAATGCTTCAGCATGTAAACTGGTCTTGTGATAACTCAGATAGGTCTTGAGGAAGTTGTTTTCATATGGGTATGAGTCTCGTGTTTTCCATGTCATGTGCACTACTGTTCCTTGAAATCTTCCTTTCGTTTGGAACAGGGCCAAATATATTATGCACTGTGCTGTCTTTTCATCTATTTCAGTGGCAACAAATGTTCGTGAAGCGCTCATGGCGTATGGTATTAATGAGCAAACGTAACAGCTGTCCTCAGTTGTCTGCTTACCAATGCGGGTCATGTGCTGGTACCATATGTTGTTTGTGACGTGTGCTGAATCTTGTACATAATTATCAATACCTTTATTGTCTGAGTATGTGCTGCGTTTAACTCTATTTTGCTTGGGTGCAATGTTACTATTACCACCTGACGTAACACCTGTTGCAGCAGGGAACGGGGGTATATTAGGTTTGGGTGCAGCAATAAAACTGATAGCATAACTGTACTGCCAGACAGAGGCAGCCAAGAACCCGGTGATCATAAAAATCCCTATTATTTTTATTACATATGCTAATCTCACCGGCATTTTGCTCTTACCTTGCTGCAGTCCTGGCAGCGTATTCTTGTGACGTTAAAGTTGCCCGCCTAAAAATTCTCAAAAGTGCTCGTTATTAAATGTTAGTTTTGTTTCCTTAAGCTCTCCCTATCAAGTAGTCATTCAGTGCCCAGGTGAAGAGCTGCTCCCACGCTACTCTAAGTGATCGGTCTCTTAGGACCGGCAAGTATGGGCGGAGGTGGGGCATGTAATTTTCTATGGCCAGGAGGAAGGCTGTGTAGTAGACACGTACCCTTCTCCTTTTTAAGTATGTTGGCCTCTTTATTTCGTATACAAATTGGTGTGACAATTCTTCTGGGTAGTTATCGTCTGGCAGCACCATCTACACCTGCACACTGAACTTGTTAATTAGCTTTTCTTAACAATACAATATTACGCAGTTCCTGTATGTGCGAGAGAAAAAAGAGAACATTCACGTGTTTACATGTGTATTGGTGCAAGCAATGTCCTTCAGTTTTAGTTACAACTGTACTTAGCAGTCAATGGGGGGGGGGTTTTGCTCAGATGGCGGAAGTATTTTTACTCTTTGAGCGTGTGACCATAGGGTGGGCAGTATGGTGATCACCCCTTTCTTCGTCAGTTATCGTCTCCGAGGCAACAATTGGGTCGTTGTCTGTGATGGAACTTTCTTCCGCTGTTGGGGATGTTGTTACTGTCCTTCCAATGGACCTGTCGTTGGCGCTGGGGCGGGTCTGCAGTTTGTAGATCTTTACGTCATGTAGGTGGTTCCAGGCACGCTTATCCTTTAGTTTTACTGCTCTTGTTGATACGTCCTCCACCAGATGGGGGCCAGTGAACCTCTTCTCGTTCCACTTCCTATTGAAATTGCGAAGTAGTACGTGGTCACCTTTGGCAAGTTTGCACGAGTTCTCCTTTCCCAATTCCGTACTTTCGTCTTTTTCTTGATTGCTGGTAGACCCGCCCCGTGTGCGCTCGAGCTGTTGAGACACAAACACGACACTAGTAATCAAAGAAGACACATATTGATACATTTCATCACCTAACACATTCGCTGAACTTTCGTGGTCGGTGAATGCCCTTGACGTTGGTGTTAGGGGAAGGCGCATTTGACGTCCAGTAACCACTTCGTGAGGGGTGAGGTGGTGGTCGGACCCTGGCCTGTTTCTAAGTTCAAACAATGCTAACGGAAGGCAATACAACCAACTTTTCTTTGTTGTTTGTTGTATTTTAGCAATTGCCTCCTTCAATAAGCCATTCAGGCGTTCACATACACCATTAGCCTGTGGGTGGTATGCACATGCAAATTTGTGTTTAATGTTCAGCAGGGATGTGATATGCTGGAACATTTCATTTGCGAAATGGGGGCCGTTGTCTGATCTTAACACCTCGCACACTCCCCACCTGGGGAAGACCTCCCTTACTATGAATTTGGCTGCTCTAAACGCATCAGGGTGTGAACAGGGCCCTGCTTCAATCCACCTAGAAAATGGGCATACTACTACAATCATATACCTATTGCCTTGACATATGTTGATCATATCAACATAGTCAATGTGAAGGTGCCGAAAAGGTCCTTCTGGCCGGGGTATGGTACCTCTTATCACTTTTAGAGTATGACCGGCCGTAAACTGTTGACATGTGAGGCAATTGCTGATAAAATTTGACACATGAGAGGTTAACTCGGGACAAAACCAATCTTCTCTAATTCGTGCTGCAATTATTTCCTTGCCTGTATGGGCAGGGTGATGTAATTGGCTCAGGGCGGTATTTAACAGTGCCAACGGTATTACAACTTTCCCAGTGCCACCCTGGCGCCATAGTGCGTCGGTTGGTGACATTGTGCATCCTCTTTTCACCCATACTTCTTTTTCGGCCATTGGTGCAGCCGCTTGTAGCTCCATAATCTGTGTGGCTGGGAGATGGGTGTACCCTTCTCTTATTAACATCTCCCTAGCTATTCCCCTCCCTCTCCCTCTCTGTGAGTCTGTGAGGTTCCATATCTCACCAAAATATGCAGCATATTTCGCATGTGCGTCTGCTGCTGCATTTCCTTTTGAGACGTAGTCTTCTCCATTGGTGTGTGCGGTGCATTTTACTAGGGCTAGTTCTTGGGGGTCGTTTATTACTTCAATTAGTTCAGCCAACAAGAGGGCATGTTGTACTGGAGTGCCATCAGCTCTCCTAAACCCTCTTCTTCTCCATTTTGATAGCCCTGAGTGGACAGTGGATGTAACATATGCACTGTCGGAATATATAGTTACTCTTTTATTAAAACTTTCCTTTAATGCCAATATTAGTGCAACGAGTTCCGCGGCTTGAGCAGAGTAGTGCTGTGGTAATTGTACACACTTCATAGCCACACACACCGGCGCCTCCATCATTTTTACTACTGCTGCCCCAGTCCTTCGTATCCCATCTCCTTGATCAATAGTTGATGACCCATCAATAAACAAAAGCTCACCTCCCTCTAGTGCGTTTTCTTCAACTTTCCTAGTACATGAGTACATTTCAGTTACTTGGGTGCAGTCGTGGGCGTAATCTCCCTCTTCAATTACTTCTGCTAGGAACCTTGCAGGGTTAACCGTGCTACATCTAACAATTGCTAGTTCAGCTTTAGACAAAATAATCTCATAACCTGATGCCCTCTGTGTCGTTAATGTGGACTTAGGTTTATTCAATATCGCAAATAGTGCATGTTCCACAAATAGTGTAGTTGGACACCCCATAGTTATTGCTGATGCTTTTTCTACTGCAAAAGCAGCTGCAGCAAGACCTTGTTCACAAGAGAAGTGGCCTAACATTATAGGGTCTAAGTGACCGCTGTAAAATGCTACTGGTTTATAGCCCATGCTAGTTTTTTGGGCCAACACTGCTTTCATCACTGCTGAGTCGCAATGTGAAAATATAAAAAAGCGCCGCTCATAGTCTGGGGATGCCAGTACTGGAGCAGTTGATATCGCGTCTTTTAATTCGTCAAATGCCTCCCTCATTTCCATAGTCCACCCCAACTTTTTCTCCCCTTTATTTGCTTCCCTCAAACCCTCAAGCAGTGGTCCTATGTATGAGCTGTAATCAAATACCCATGCTCTACAGTAGTTGCACAGCCCCAGAAATTGCTGCAGTTCTCTCACAGTCTGTGGCACGGGAGTGCTTGAGATGGCCTGTGCTCTCTGTGGTGCAATCCTTCTTCCATGTTGGGATATCAGTTGGCCAATGTAAAGTACCTGTTCCTGACAGTATTGTATCTTTTCCATGTCTACCTTGTACCCCTTTTCTGCCAGTATCGTCAACATTTTTAAGGAGTCCTCTCTACATTTACTTTCGTTTGTACTGCAAATTATTATGTCATCCACATACTGTAACACTGTGCTTTCCACCTCAACGTTACCCAAATCCATCTGTATTACTCTATTGAAAATTGAGGGTGATTCACAATACCCCTGTGGTAGTCTGGTATGTTTCCACTTTGTATTTCGGTAAGTGAAGCTTGTCAAATCTTGTGAGTCTGGGTGTAATGGTATTGAGAAAAAAGCATTTTTAAGGTCAATCACTGTAAATCGTGATGCTTCTGCTGGAATGCCACACAATATTGTGGCCGGGTTTGCTGTTACTGGGTACTCTGCTTCTACTATGTTGTTCAAGGGTCTGAGGTCCTGTATGAAGCGCCAAGACCCCCCTTTAGCCTTGCGCACCGGGTACACAGCTGTGTTACATGGTGATTCTGAGGGGACCAATATGCCATTGTTTATAAGGGCCGTTATGGTTTCATATATGCCCTCATCTGCCTCTTTTGACAATGGGTACTGTTTCACTCTTGGTAGTATGGCACCCTTTTTCAATTTTATCCTTACACCCCCTATGCTTTTTATGCATCCCACGTCATAAGGGCTAATAGTCCATAATGATTTGGGCACCTTTGACATATCTTCCTTAAAAAATGGGACTGGGGTGCCTGCGGGTGCCTCAAGTGCCATTGCAATTTTCTGTGCTACTTGTTTGTGAGCCACTCTTAGCCATATTTCTACACTCATCATGAACACCATTTCACCTTCCTCCTTTTCTTCTGAAAACAGCTCTTCATCTGACACCTGGGTCAGCCTACATCCTTCTGCTAGTGCTATCACTGCCCCCCATGCTCTCCCTTCTTTATCTTGGGCGTGCACAGCAACATAATCAGCTGTTGCAATAATGCTCTCAATGTCCATTACAAACACCTTCCCTTCCAGTTCATCAACTGGTGTTTCTGGTCGGAACAGATAGGCTGCTGGCCTCCTCCATATTTTCCCTCCTAACCCTGGCATCCATGCAATTGCCATGTCTGTGCCATACTGGAATAGCTCGCCATCTACTGGCTCCGCCCTAATCGCTATCTGTCCACAGTATGCTTGCAAAATCTGTCGTGCTGCGAGCATGTTAATCCCTGGAGTAGAGCAAATTATGCCATCCTCTGTAAAGGAGATCGTCATATTCAACCTGTTCATTATGTCTCTCCCCAGTATATTTACTGGTGAGGCACTATAATACAAAAGTGGGACTGACAGATCATAATCTCCAATAGATAAGGGAACGTTATCAGTAAATGGAACCAACCCTTTAGCCCCAGAAAATCCTTGGGTGTTCATGGCTTCGCCTGACATCTTAAATTTACCTTCCCTTATGCAAGACCGGGTTGCCCCGGTGTCAACAAGGAATGATAATTTTTTGTCACCTATCGTTACCTCTATGCGTGGCTCCTCCGCACTATTAGGTGTTACTGACAGGATGGGACACACCAAGGCCGTCTGTGGGCTGACCTATTGGGGGTACAATGATTGGCCATTCCCTGTGTAAGGGTTGTGTCCCAACACCGTCACCCCACCCAATTGTGTTCGTTCATTTTGGGGTGGTGGTTGTATTAACGCCACTTGTTGTTGTGGCGGCGTCAGTTGTTGTGTTATTTGTTGTTGTGGCAGTGAATAGGTTTGTGGCTGTTGTGTTTGTTGTTGTTGGTCACTCCCTTGTTGCGACATCTGCTGTTGTTGTATGCCCTGCTGTTCTTGTGAGGTCCTAGGTTGTGCTTGTTCATTCCATGCTGGTGTTCCTGGCCTGACCCTACATGTACGTGACATGTGTCCTAATAGTCCGCAGCTCCAACACACGGGTGGTTCCCTGTTTTGCCATGGGAAGCTCCCTGTGTTGTCCTGGTATACGGGTTGCCCTGTGGGGTAGTAATTTCTGAGTCCCCCAGCCTGTTGTTGGGTATTATATCCATATCCTCTCCCCCTCATGAACCCTCCTCTCCCTCTGTTATAACTATAATACCCAGTTCCTTGCATTGGGTACCCTCCTCCCATGTTTGGTGCGTGTAATTGCAGAGGCGGCACTTGCTGTATTACACCTTGTGGAGGCGCTATTTGAGCGGGATCTTGTGCAGCCACTACTTGCGTTGGGCTTTGGGCCATTGGTGTGGGCGTAGTTATTAGTGCCCCTTCCATTGTGTATTTAGTAAGTTTTTTCTGTACTAATTTGGCCTCCTCTGTTTTCCTGTCCTCCTCCTTTTGTTTCATTTTTCCTTGCCATGTCCTGCAGTGATGTACTATAGTCAGTTGTATTTCTGGCCATGGTTTTGCTTCCATCCCCACTACTTTCTTTAGTTGTTTCTGAACTCCTTCTGGGAGCCCTTGTACTAGTATATGATAAAATATGGCTGGTGTTTTGTCCCATTGTTCTCTAGTTTCCATGCGCCACTTCTCTTGAATATCCTGGATATAATCAACAGGATCCTCATTTTCACCCATCTTACGGGAAGTAATGGCTCCTATGTCTGATGTGTCTGGGTACTGCACTCTAAGTGCCTGCCATAGCGCATGTCTGCAGTTTGCAAATGGTGCCCCATCATGCGATGTGTTCGTTATTGTTACCCCATGGAATCCCGCTCTTTTCCAAATGTCATCCGCTCTATCCCCTAATATTGATATTAACAGGCCCTTCACATCTCCTACTGCTAGTTTCTGTCCTGCGGTGTGTTTTTCCATTTCATATATCCACTTACCCGCACCTCCACTTAGTGATGGGAGCCTACATTTTATATTTTCCTTATCCGTATGTTTCCAAGGTACATACTGTGGTCTAACCCCTCCTCTCTCCAGCAGTGGCATTAAATTCTGTCTTGTGTCACCCTTTACGCTCCATAATGTTGAATCTTCACACCCCTCCTCTTCCCCCATTTCTTTTACTACTTCAAATTCTTCCTTACTACCTCTGCTCCTACCTCCCTCTTCTTCCTTTCCCCTTTTTTCATCATTTCCTGTGTTCAATATGGGTATGTTTATTTGTCTGTCTTGCCTGCGACTAGGGAGGTCCCTAAGCCGACATGCATAAGGTGTAAGTTCATTCATGAAGGGCGCGAGCTTTATTCTGTGCAGAGAGCGTGCGGTGGTTGAACATGTAGGGTGTGACGTGGGAGGGCGTGATGGTGATGTGGGTGGCGTGGTTTCATTGGTTTGTGTTTCCCCTATTCTTTTCACTTCCTCCTTACTTCTCTCCAGCTCCTCCCATCTTCTACTCATCCAGGGCGAATCTATGTTTGTTCTAGTGAGGTATAGTTTATCTAAGCTTTCCCTTTCACTCTTCCTTCCATCCTTCTCCACTCCTCCTTCCTCCTCACTGCAAAAATCATTCATAAATGGCACCCCCCACTCTGCCTTTTTTCCTTTTATTGTTACTGTTTTTAAGTCTATTAGATCTCTTTCTCCCTTTCCGTTGTTACCAACTGTTCCCCTTAGTGCTGATGTTGTTGCTACCTCTCTACTTTTATATACATCTCCCCATCTTTCACTCTCCCAACCCCTCTCTTCTCTTCCTCCTTCACTTCTCTCCTCCATTTCCCTACTATTTTCCTCCCTTTTCCTTTTCAATTCCTCCATTACTTCGTTGCTCATCTGTTCCAATATCCTTTCATCCTCTTTCTTCCTTTCCCATTTCACCCTTTCTCTTTCTACTATACTCTCTATTACCTTCCCCTCTTCATATTTCTTAGCTGTCTCTGATATTATCCTCCTCCTCCATATTTCCATTTCTTTTTCCTTTTCTTCTTCTTCCTTCTTCTTCTCTCTCAGCACTACTCTTGATACCCTATCTGCTGCTGCTTTTACCCTTTCACCTTCTCTCTTTTGCTCCTCACTTCGTTCCCTTAATTTTTCCAATTCGTCCTTACCTTCTTTCCTTTTCCTCACTCTCTCTCTTTCCTCCCTCTCAAGTTGTTTGATCAGTTCATTCTGCTCATCCCTTAGTTTTGCTAATCTTTCCTCCAAAATCTCTTCCTTCTGCCGTAGTAGCTCCTCTCCCCTCATTTCACTCTCTCTGGCACTATCCTCGTTTGTTCTCTTTACCGCCTCCCTTTCTTCTCCAGTTAGTGAACCTCGTAATTTCAACAATATCTGTGCAGCTACCCACTCATCGTTTCCTATCTCTACAGTCTGCTCTTCTCTAATCCTCCCGTCCCCCATTGGTATCTTCCCATGAGCCACATATGGTGGAGGGCTATATGCCGGGTTTGAGTATCCTTCAGCCGCCCTTAACTGTCCTTCTATTTCTCCTAATTCTCTTAAAGGGTACAACCCTCCTCCCTCTGTTTTCACTCCCGGTGTTATGGGTATCTCATTGCTCGGTTCCTTTTTTATGTCGTCTGATTTATCAATCTTTTCTCCTCCCTGTCTTTCGTTTCCCGTATTCTTTGTGCTTTCGCGCTCCTTTTCCCCACCCGTTCCTTCTTTCTTAATCTCCTTTTCTTCCGGTGTTTCCCCCATAGTGAACATTCCATTTGGTCCTGGTCGAGACCCCTGGAACATCCTCCATAAGTTAAACACCTCCACATGGTTTGCCAACTTCTTCCCCTTGTATGTATTGTGCAGATGGTTCAGTAGTGAATGTTGGGCATATGGATCGAAACTACCATTAGGCGGCCATGGTGTTAACATTTTGTTGTCTGTCCCCTGGGTCCACTCTATGCTGTACTTAATTAACTTCTCCCTATGTGGTGGCAGTGTGGTGCATATGTGCTGTAGTGGGGTAGTGAGGGTGTTCCCCCACCCTCCCGACCCTCTCCCGTATGACATAATTTCACTCCCCTTGTTACCCTTCCCCTTACTAGCAGTTTACAATATACAACCTTGTATTGCTTACCTCGCCCCGCAAGTGTGGGGACTTACGACAATCCTTTGACAAATTATGCAATAATAATAAATATGATGTTATATTATATTCCTTCCCCTACGGCCCCCTGCGGCCGAAGCGCACGCAGCCCCCTGCGGCTGCGTACCCCTTACGATGATCTTATACAGTCGTCCTGTTTCTCCGTTCTCCTCCCCCTTTTACACTTGCCGTGGCCGGCGTTCTCCGTGCGCAGCCACGCCCCTTTCCCCTTCTTCTTTCGATCCACTGGTTTATAGTTTATCTCCGTATCAGCTCCTTTATCATGCTTCTCTTCCCCACCACTCTCAAACCCAAAATTCCTTGTGCTCGCGATATCCTATTAAATCCCTACTGGTGACGTCACCGATTTCTTCGAGCTACTGGTACATTCTTGTTATGTTCTTTAAGTTCAAAATACACTTGCAATCTACCCCGCTAACCCTACAGCTGTCTTCCTGTCTCTCCTGGAACAAGGTAATCTCATCAATAATATAACCGGACTGCGCACGCTGCGTCGCCTCGCGTGTGATACGCCCCTCAACAGGAGGGCTTAACCAGCCAATTATCTTCCGTTTTGGGCAACTACGTAACTAGCTACCGCCCACAGGGAAACGTCATCTACCTATCGAGTTTCTTGCTCGAACAATAGGGAACCTCATCTACTCATTGATCAATAAATGTCAAATCGCAGGAAACCACACACACCCACCCTCACACGTAGTCGCGACTTAGGCCAATCAGTGTCTTACGAGCGGTCGCATGTGATGTTTTCGTGCTCCGCCCCCCCCCTTTTTCGTGACGTAGCCGATTGCTCTCGCACTCGTTTCGCTACCATTCATTCCATTAGCAACACTAAGTTGTTTAAACCTTCGCCGCGCATCTGTACAACACCTCCCTCCTCCCTTATTTACTTCCTCCCCCTCCCTCACAATTTCGCATTGCTTGTTGTGCGTGTCATGCTCACCAAGTTCTCTCGATGCAGGGCCGCTCGACTGCGTGCACCCCTCCAAGCGGCTCGCCACCTCCCCTCGTCTGGACCACGTCTGGACACTCGCCGACCGCGGGCGGGATACTTCTCAACCGGCTCCCGAGGGCCAATATCCGGATTGCGCTGTCCGGTCCTCTCGCAGCTCCGCGATGGTCCTGTAGTCCTCAGAAGGGGGCAACGGCAGAGGGGGCCGCGCCGCCGGGCCTCCTCGCAACGGGAGTGCCTGGAAAAATTAAAAATAAAAGTCGATCTTAAACAGATCTCAGCAGTGCCTCCAACTTGTCGGGGGGAAATTCTGCCGGGGTCGGCCGGGCCGTCCGCAGACCTCCGGGCAGGGAGGCCCCAACACCTCCCGTATATCCCAGATGAGATAGAGTATGAGACACACACAAGGAGCAAGGTGACTCTGCTGTTTATTTATACAAAACGGCAGGGATGGGTCAAGGAGCGTACGCGTTCGTCCTGACACACACACAATCGTGGGGCTCGCAGGCCCTTTTTACTGCATTATGACGCGCTACTTGCGTCACTTCAAAAAGTTAACAAAAAACCTATCGCCACTCTTAATTGGTTGCTCGAGTGGTAGGTTTAGTATAGTACACATATAGAGAATGATATTAGTGGACAAGGTGTAGTCAGGTGGCATATCTGGGTTGTCCCTACAATTAGATACATAAGAATTGTTACATGAAGACTCCTGAGGATTGGCTAATGTTACTGACGTCTGAGATAAGAGCCCCATGTTCTGATTGGTGCACCCGTGAGCTTCCCAGCCTGGGACCACCGTTGTTCCCAGCTCTCGGTGTACCTGTGATTGCAACAACGTTTCAATATGGGTACGTGCAGACAATGTGAGGATTTATTCATAGGTGGAAGACTGGCCGCTCCCACTGTAGCAGATGTCCATTGAGCCTTTCAAGTGTATTGGCCTGTGTCTCGTAGCGAGGGACCCAGACGCCTTTTTCTCCTGGGTTTTGGCATCTCGTCAGGTTCGGCTTGGTCACGTGGGGAGGGACCGTGAAAGAGGCAGAATTCTGCACAATTAATATTGCTTTTTCTACTGCGCGTCTGGTTTAATTTGCCGGTGTGACTTTAACGTTGGGCCGCGGAGTGCGAGGTTGCAACATCGTGCCTTTGATGATTTGTTCTTGAAATGTGAGTTTGCAACATTACGACCTTGGCTGGTTGCTCCACTGGGTTCTTTCTGCAGGATCAGCAACCTGACTCGTGTTTTGTTAATGTCCACAGGAGCTCTTGGTTGAGGCCTACTTGGGCCTGGTGCATAATTAGTCCGTTTGGTGCATAGGTGCTTTTAGGTTATAATAGCATATATTTCCATGACCAGTATCGTGTTTCCATTATACCTCTACGGTGGTAATGGGTTTCAAGAGAAGCGTGAGCAAGCGTTATAAATGAGCTCATGATGCGTCTTGCGTTTCTGCATTCTGAAAGCCTATGTAAAAATAATAAAGATGCACGTCCGTGAATATGCCTGTCGCCTACGTCAGAGCACTGAGTATGTTCTTCGTGTAGATTGGTGTGGAAATGTTCAGTGTGTATATTTGTACAGAAGTGCTTCCCGTTGTCTAGGTCGTCATGGCATCTCTAACGACGTGTGGATTTTAGTCTAGCTGATCCGAACCGCAGGTGTCGGCATGGCCAGTGCGGGCTGTTGGGCAGGCAGATGGACACATCCGTATGTTCCTGTACCAGGGTACCTGGTCGTCTGGTAAATGGACAAACTCTTCTCGCGGCGGGTGTCTGGGCCGTGATCCTCTAGGCCAAGCGCGAGAGGTGAAGGACGGGAGCCTGGTCTTCCATTCTAGATGCCAGTCTCTCATGTTTATTCTGTTTCTCCATCAGGAAGCCGACCCCAGGCCGGTTCAAGCAGAGACAAGGGGCACCAGTGCAAACCAGCTAGAAAGTGGAGCTCAACCCCGCCGGACAACGGACCACTCGACCTTGCTTGGGTTTGACACCCCCACGGAGACACGGTGAGCATAACACAGGCTCTGGCTTGGTTAACCTACTTCTTTGCTGACCGCCCATCCCAGGTGGAACTTGGGTCCTTTCTCTCTACTATCACTCTTTAAACCTGTGGCATTCCCCAGAGTTCTGACCTATCCCCTTGGTTCTTCAATGTCTACATGGCTGACCATGGATGTGTGATTGCCACTTTCAGCTCTAACTTCCAGTGTTATGCAGATGATACGCAACTCTCCTTCAGGCTACCCTCAGCCACCTCCTCTACCTCGCTCATATCTGACTATCTGTCTGCAATTCATTAATGGTGTGCTGCAAACAACCTTTGTGTCAACGTCAGTAAGACTGAGATCTTTTGCATTGGGACTCCTGACCCACTTTCCCACTCTCACTCTGGCCGCCTCCCTTGGCCCTTCGCCTGCACCCACCTGCAAGGCAAAAAACAGCAATGTCATCTTTGACTCCACTCTCTTCTTCTCCACTCACATTTTGGACATCTATAAAAGTCCAACTACCAGCTACAGCTTTGCAGACATACTCTTCCTATTATCACCATCCCCTAGTGGCTCACTGTCTCCAGAGCCCTGGTTCACTCAAAGCTGAACTACTGCAAAAGCCTCTTTCTCAACCTCCCTGCCTTTGCTCTGCATGCTCTGCAACTCACCAGAACAGAACTGTGAGAAATATCCTTGGCCTCAAGCCCATGGACCACATATCTCATGAGCTGAAATCCCTCCACTGGCTCCCTGTGGCTGCAAGGATCAAGTTCAAGACCCTCTGCACTGTCCACAAGGTGTTCTGGGGCCTGGGACCTGTGACCAACCTATCTGCAATGTTGCCTACCTAAAAACAGTCATTCCCGAGCCCTCTGCTGATCTACCTCCAACCTTCTGCGAGTGAGCCAGTTCTCCAAGCAAAGATTTGGAGGGAGATCTTCACCCTCTGCAGGAGCCTCCCTCTGGAATAGACCCCCCCTGCAGCACTCCTTCTTGAGCCTGATCTCCTTACGTTCTGGAAACCCCTAAGGACATTCCTCTTCTCCTCTTCCTTCTCTCTTGCTCTACCCTCCTAACCTTTCTTTCCCCTCTATCCCTTTCTCCCTCCTTTTCTGCACAGCCTGCTGACTGTCCGCCTGGTGTACTTCAGAGTCTCACAGGTCCCTGGCACTCCCGCCAGTCCTCTCGCACTTGCCTCCGGTCCTTGCACTTGCTTCAACATTACTGCACTTGGTCAATGACCCATGAAAGTGGCATCTCACAGCACTTACTCCCAACCCCTGCACTTGTGCCCCCTCTCCTGCACCTGTGTGCACATTTGCGCTATCTGAATGCACCATGCTGTGAAGATTGTCTATCTGTTTTTTTCCTTTTCTCCCTCCTTGGATGGTGTTGCCTCAATGCACTTGGAAAAACAGCACAATCATCATCAGACATATTTGCTGTTATCTACACCATTAATTGTATTATATGCGCTTGTTCCATGCACCCACTCTGCCCATGCAGACTTGTATCGTTCAGAAATTTAAGGACTGTGAATGACTGTTGTTTTTTCCCCCTTGTTCCCTCTCTCCTTGAGCGCTTTGAAACACTTGCTTTGTGTATAGGCACTTTACAAATAACCAATAACAGTTACCAATTACCAATAACATATTTAAGAAAAAGTGTGTAATTTTGGGCACATCATTGTATTAAATGAATTTGACTGTGCCATATGTGCCAGAACAGTCCCTAAAAGTAAATCATCATCATTTAAAAAACACACTGAAATAGAGTATTGTGTAGCTACATACATACATAATATCACTGACTAGTGTAATGGTTTATTGAAAGGCCACCCTTAACACTGGGAGTTCCTTCCCGCCCCAATCAAGGTGTCCCACAACAAACTGTTTAATGTCAATTCTTTTTCAGCCATATTTCTGATTCATGTCATGCCCCTTGAATCCCTCCCCCTCTGCCACCAATGAGCCAGTAACCGGGCCAGTGTACACACAATATATTTATGGTTATTTGAATGATTGGTAATGGATATCAAGCTAAAACTACACAAGCCACCTTCTATGTGGCTCACAATTAAGCTACTTTTTACATAAATACATCACACAAGTTGATTGGGAAAACCACAAATCACAATACTTTACGTTCTACAGATTTCACTTCAAGAAATAATCAACACTGTTCAACTAACTAAATCAATTTACATGTGCATTGCAATTTCAATTTTCCTGTGTGCTTAAAAGGTTAGCAGTTTGGTTTACAGATGTGTATAAATGCACATGCCAATATTATTTTACACACACATTTGATTTGAAAAAAACAAAGTGTGATTTAGCAGTTTGTTTTTCAGCCCCCCTTACTTAGAGGCATGTGTTGGGGAAGATGGACAGTAACATTGGAATGATTTAGGAATTTTGGATTTCAAACCCCCCTCCACTTAAAGGCCTGTGTTCAGGAAGCTCGACAGAAATATTGGGATGATTTAGGAATTTTGGATTTACATCCTCCCTCCACTTAAAGGACTGTTTTGGGAAGCTGGGCAGAACAATTGGGATGATTTAGGAATTTTAATTCAGGGACCAGAACCTCTCTTCCTTAAAGAAGTCAGTCACAAGACAAATAGAATTACCCAATGGCATTACAGTCTATAGTTTTCACTGGGAATGAGCTTAGTTCATTTTGAATTTTAACAAAAATCACCCTGTCCTGTTCTGCCAAGGGGAATTAATTAAATTAATATTTTAGTTAAATAGGCTAAGTGTATACACAGTCCCCGCCCACCCACTGTAAAGGGAAAACATTTAAGGCAAGCAGATTGCCCCACCTTTGGTTTCAAATGGCTCAATTCTACTTAGATTGAAAACCTCTGTGTACAGTTCAGGAAAGCCAGCTGCTTTCGGGACCCTCTTTGAGGACAGGGCAGGGGTCTGGTCACACCACTCTCAAGGATGGTCTCCAGCTCTTCACCATAGGGCCCAGTCAGCTTTTAGGCCTCCAAAACAATAGAAAGCTCTAGCCAGATATCATTTCAGCAAATGTCCTTTAGTGTTTCCTTGCATCTGTCAGTTGTTCATTTTTAGCAACTCTATCCCTCTCTCATGGTGCATCCACTTTATATACCAATGATGACACTGTCAATAATTTCATGTTGGGCAGTGCCCTGCAAAAATTGTAAAAAACAGGATTGGACAGTTGCCCTTCTCTCTCCTCCCAAGTTTAGCCTCTCTCTCAGGATTGGTTTAGGAGTCTAGAACAGAACTATGGCAACTCCCATTTGAAATCCCTTTTTTTATGTCAACTTTTTGGCCCAACTAGTTAGGTGGCAAAACTTAATAAATAACTAGTAACTGCCATAGTATATATTTATATAGTCCACTTCAGCTAATCATGGGGAATTCAAATAAACAACAGCCGGGTCCGCACCATATTGCATGGGTGTGTCGCAGTTTTCTACCATTTATAGTAAAATCATGATAGTTATAATATTTATGAACATGCAACTTACCCTCCAAATAGCTAATTGTGCCCTCCACAAGTTTGCCAACTCTTAAGTTCAGGACATTTTAAGAAAAGCTAGGAAAACATTTTAGCTTGCTATTACAATTCCCTAAATCACAGGTGGATAAATTGTTTTTCACAATTAATCTAGAAGTTATTTTAAAATGACACATAAATGAATGCAGTAGAACTTGTGATTACTGAGAAAAATGCAAATGTTCTGATAGTCCTTTTAAATTAATAGGAAATCTTACTTTTATTCAAATGTGAGCTCCCCTTCATCCAGGCCATTTGCCATTGCTGGCCAGCATGTGACCAGAGATTCCTGGACTGTGTCATTATTAGCTTTTTTGTTGTTTGAAATTGGTAGGCTGTAGGTCGTAAATTATTGGGATGCATTGACCACGCAGGGATCTCCCACTGCAGATAATTATCTATAATGTGACGAGGCCCTACTGACATCTACCATCCTGTCCTGTTATCTGAAGTGCAACACCATTTTGATCTGAAAACCTTCTATTTTCTTGAGTTCAACTTCTCTTGATTTCAGCTCCTCCCACATTCCAGTCATGTACTGGCTAGGCCCTTTACTATGGACAGAAATTTGCCTTCCGAGACAACACCCTTGGCAGGCCACACTTTATTGAAGTTGTAAATAGCTGGGATGCAAAAGCCAGGCTTGCAGTGGGGGAATCCTTTATGATGTTTGCCCAACAACAAGCAAAATGGTCTGCCTCAGGTCTAATGAAAAAATGTACATGTGATCTATGGAAACAAAGTGGGCTTTTTGTTTCAATTGCGGCTGGTATTTTGCATGTGGTGCATAATATACATTACATCTTGTCAACACACACTAAGTTTTTTCCCTGACATCTTTATGTTAGCAGCCAAACATTTTTCTCATGTCTTGCTTTAAAAGTGTTTGAAAATCCTATTTTTCATGTGAAAAGGGCCTTTGAATTTCTTCTTCCACTGTAAATTAAAGACTGTTTTTCCTTTTGTAATAACAGATAGGCTTTTTTCACAATGCACTTATTTGTGTTACTTGCAAACCCCTTCTCCCCCAGTATATCTTATTAGGTCTATTTTCAGCATGAAGTTTGTTTCATGAAGGCTGGCAGGTCATTTTTCCAGTGGGCCCTCCAGTTCTGTATGTTGGGGAATTTTATGAAACCCCACATGTCCCTCCATTTCTTCCATGATTCTTTCGAGGGGAAGAGCAGGGCAGAGTTGGGTTTTCATCTGAAATCTGTTTTTTGTTTTTTTAAATATGTTTCTTTCTGTTGGAGTCCAACTCAATTTACTTCGCTAGGGAGGGGCACTCCCGCCTCCCCTTCCATCTTTGGGTTGGGTGGTGTAGTACAGCACTCCCTTTATTCCTTCTTCCCTTGGATTCCTGGGGTCCTCCCCAGACTCCTCTCTTGCCTCCAGCCTGGAAGTGAATGCAGTTAATTATCTAGCAATAGAAAGAAAAGAGAGGTTCAGTACTTCATACACAACATAATTTCCCCAGATGATGGGCAATACATTCAAGAGAAAAATATGACATAGAACTAGACATAACCTTTCCAAACACCAGTTGACAGAGGAAAACATAACATAAAACTAGACACATTTCAGAACATCAATGCAATAATTGTTTAACACATTTCCAAAGAATATTAATTAAACTACTTAGCTGTTATAATACTCCACTCGGGGTTTCCACTCATTACACTGTTCCTCTGCTCAACTTTCAATTGGCTACACAATCAGTCATAAAGCTTGTCTGGGATGACAGCTTTTCAACTGACTGACATGGACTCGTTTTTCTTCTGCCTGTTCTCCTTTTGGGAGGTGACTCTTGTAGACAACAGATGATATTTTATCTACAATTTCAACGGCACCACACCAAGATGGAAGAAAATTTCGCTCCTTGGCCTGATTCCTTTGAAGATTGTACAGGTAAACTTTATCACCAACGTCATAATCTTTCTTGGTAGTCTTTAGATCATAATAGGTCTTCATTCCTTCAGTTGACTTTTAAATTGTGCTGAGTGTAAGAAAAAGCATGCTTTTGGTGCTTCCTTAAATTTTCAATGTACTCATGAGTAGTGGACGCGTTTCTGAGGATCTGCTCCTGAGTTCTGTAGAGTAGACGCTGAGGTCCTGCAATTTTATGTCCGGTCATAAACTCAAATGGAGACATCTTTGTTGCAGAAGATGGTGTAGATCTAATAGCAATCAGGACAAGTGGTAATCTGATGTCCGAACTTGGTCCAGAGTCTTCCACAATCTTCTTTAAGATATTCACAATTATCTTGTTGCATTTCTCTGCCCCCTCGCTTGTGGCCATGCGGTAGGCAATGTGGAGTTTTCTACCACCCACTGATCACATCCAGATAGGCCTCTCCTTAACAACAAACCGTCTTGCATCCAGAACATCTTGGATAACTTCATCAACACCTGGAGATCCTCTTTACTGGTACAATCCAACTGTGTTAGAGGTGCCTTCAATGTGTCAATAGAATTTTCCAATGATTGCATCCTATTTCTGTGCAGTGATCAAATCAGCATCTGGGGTATCTAAACTCCACTGGGCAGTCAAGAGTTCACTATTCGCATGAGTCTGTGACCTGGTCACAGCAGCAACTTGGATCTTCCCCAGCAGTGATTCATTTTCAATGAAATCCCCCTGCAGGACTCTGGTTTTAGCCAGCTGGTCAGCCAGATCATTCCAAGTCCTATCTGGCTCCTCTATTATGGAATAACCTCTTATCTTCTTCCAATAGATGGTCATCTCATTGGAGGTCACCAGGTCGTCAATTGAAGGAATCAGGTTGGCATGCTCTAAGGGTTTGTTGTTGGCACAAAGCATGCCTCGATTCTTCTAGTTAATCAGGTGCTCCACTAACCCATTCCTTACATAACCAGAGTCAATGATTATGACAATACTTTGCGTTGATGGTGCATTGCAGTGAGGATGGCTTGATGAACGTCCATCAACCCTGCAACCTGACTACTTCAGGGTTCTATTTTGTAACCAGCAGAGGGTTCTGGGGTATCATTCTCCCTGGAATTCCCAATGCCAGCCACTAGTTCTTTTTCCCTGTTATTATGAACATGGTAGGAGCACCCATCCACATAAACTGTGGGTGTCCCCTGACATGTGTCTTCTTCATAGACTTTGTGTGGGAAAGTTAAGTATGCCTAAATGTTGTTGTTGGTCATTAGACTTTCATCCTCGACACAGTATTCTTAAACACAATCATGCACATCCGCTAACCCTTGCGCTAGGGGACTCTTCTTGTTTTGGCCATATCTGACCTCCACGGGGAAGCCTTGCATAGACAGAATCCAGAAAGTAATTCTGGAATTACTGATGTTCCCCAACTGAATTCTGTCACTTTGGAGATATTTCAAGGGTTGGTGAGGAGTTTAAACAATGATGTGATCCCCTCCATGAACAGGCAGTAATTTTTCAACACCCAAATCGTTGCCAGGAGTCCCTTCTCACAGTAAATGAATTATTCCTCCATAGAGGAAGATGTTTTGCTTGTGTACAAGATAACTTTGTTGACATTGTCATACTTTTGATACAACACCACTATTAGGCAAGCATCAAAGAACCCTGTCTGCACGAAGAACTCCTTGTTCTTTATGGGGTAATCCTGAGAAAGGTTTATTTTTAGTTGTTTAAAAGCCTTGGTTTGTTCCCAACCCCAATCCCGCTTGACTTTGGCCTTTAATAAATGGGCCAAGGGTCAAGTGACCTCTGCAAAGTCTTCAATGGACTTCCAACTATAAGTAGCGAGTCCAAGAAGGCTTCTTAATTCTCGGAGAGTAGTAGGGTCTTTTAATTTCATTAAGGCTTCCACACTCATCACCTGGGGATTAAGACCCTCAGTTGTGATCCCGTGCCCTAAGAGGTTCACTTGGGTCTTACACCACTGTGCCTTCTGAAAGGACAGTTTTGCTCTGGCTCTCTGCAACTATGTTTGAACATAACAGATTTCTGCGATATGTTCCTCCACAGTTGATCTCTTGATCAGGAAATCCTCAACATAGGCCAGGTTTCCCCTTTCGCCCAAGTCGGGCATGGTTTTATGTAGAAAGATGTTGAACTCATTTCCCGAGTTTATGTATCCAAAGGGGGTTTGGGTCCATGTGTAGTACTGAAAGTAAAGGACTGCTTGTATTGTTCTTCCCTACTCACAGGTACTGTCCAGTAGCCATTGGTCAGGTAAATTGCGGTGTACACCTTTGTCCCTTGGAACTTTGCAAGCTCCTGCTCGATGTAGGGAAGAGGCCATTCTGAAATGTGGATCTGTTTGTTCAACTCCCTCAGGTCTGCACATAGTCTCCATTGGCCATTTGGTTTGAGTATCCCCAGTACCGGATTGTTGAAGGTACTGTAGATCGGAAGAATTATCCCACACGATTCTAAGTTCTTAATAATCTCAGTGATTCCATGGACGTGAGAGGTAACCGGTATTGTTTCACAAATACAGGAACCTTCCCAGGGTCCGTAGGTATTGTGGTTGAATGAATAGAGATGTGCCCACACTCATATGAGTCCATTAAAAAGATATCTTGGAATTCCAGGAAGACTCGTTTCATCATTTGTCTTTGCTCCTCAGTCTCACAGGCATCAGTAAATCAATCCTTTCCTAAACCATCTGCTTGAAACATGGTAAGACCCCGGACTTGGCAATTTCAGTGCTATCCTCCAGTTGAGTGGAGAGATCTCTTTTGATGAGGTTGACCGAGACAGTAGGTTCCAGGGATTCGAGGTAGTGGTCCTTGACTCTGAACACTACCTCACACCTCCTTATGTCACAGGTCACCTCTTCCACCCCATAAGGGCAGGAAGAGTACACCATGAAATAAACCCCATGCCTAGTAAAAACCTTTTCAGGAGGAATACGTCACTGATGTTGAAACAGTTGGTTGGGATTGTTCCCATGATTTCATTATCTAAATCAAATGAATAATATTGGACCGCCATTCCAATAAAGGTGTCTGCTCCCAAGGTGATATTTCGAGGGTCACTGTTATCCAGCAATATTGGAATGGTGTTTTGTTCTAGGTCTACTAGAGGTTTTTGATTTAAACACAACACTTGTTGTTGGAGATTGGTATTTAAATTTATATAGGCATCCTGATATTTGAGGTTCTGTCCTCGCTTAATTTTGAGGGGAATAGTGAATTGTCGTACCTGTCCTAGGATGTAACCTCTTCTTGCACTTGAACTTTAACTGCATAAGACAGCAATTGAACTCACCACAATGCTTTTTTGTTGTTGTCAAAGCCCATGGGGGTTCTCCCCAGATGGGACTAGGCTTTATTAATAATTAGATCCAAATCAGTTGAGAATGTAATTTCCCTGATAAAAGGCGGAAGGTATATCTCTCACGGCCCAACAATTATGCTCTATGCTTTTGTTGCCAATGGAAATGTTTAGCATACACCTGCTAAGCAGGAGATGTTTGGAGTTTGGAGTTTCCAGACATACTTCCCATTAGTCAATCAATGTAAACGAGGGAATGGCCTGATCTTTGGGGAGTTTCCTGAATAATCATTTGCTGATGTAGCTCCTTCCATTATTCAGGCATACTCTGCCGAGCACCGGCTCCTCCCCCCTCATTTAACTGAATGGGTAACAACAACTGTTTGCCATTTTTATGAGTGTCTATCAGACTTTGAGCAGGTTCTTCATTGTCTGGTTTCATGGGACTCAAGGTTTTTCCAGACTTTGGACTGGCATGTATGCCCTTCCAGTGTGGATTGCCACACAAAACTGGGACGAAGGTTGATTTTCAAGAATGGAGAAGTTATCCTTTCACCAAATTGTTCTTCTACAGAGATGACAGTGATATCTGGAACTTGGTTATTTTTTAAATGGAATTTGCTTTCTCAGAAAGTCGATCAATTAAACGACAGGTACCATTCATGCTTACACAATGTTTACTCATTTTTAATTTTATAGGTCGGTTAGTCTGAGTCCAGAGGACCTTGCTTGCATAGCCGAGCAGAGGTGATTAACTCCTTAGGAGAACGTTCCATCAGTAAACATGGTGTGCCAATAGGAGTCCCGACTATCACTGGATGTTTTAATCAATGTTGCCCAATTTTGATTTCCAGATACACAGTCCCTTTGAATGAAATGTAATTCCTGTCAACATTTTGGAGTTGTTCGGGAAGTGGTCTAAGGGGATTATGGTGCCCCTCCCCCTGTCCTGAGTTTAGTTAGTCAAGGCATTTTTGGACAGGAGGGTGGCTTGGGATCCTGTATCCACCAGAGCTGATAATTCAAATTAACTCAGCACTCTTACCAGTGCATAAAATCTTCCTTCTTTCTCATCCAGGTTGCCAAGAAAGTGTGAGTTATTTGCCAGCATGGTTGTAATATTGAACTCCAATACTGTGTGATCTTGGGAATTTTTTTGTGTCAGAGTTTGAGGTATCCTTGTTCACATCCGATTCTTTGCTGTCCCCCTTTTCCTGGGGGCAGTTCTCAGTACCTGTTTAATGAAAGGAAACCTCTGTTTCTATGTTTTCTAGCTCACATTTTTGAGGTATAATAGTTTCTTGATCTGGTTTGGTCTCCATACTTACCCTGTCCCACTCAGGGTCTTTTGCGACCCATTTTTCTTCGGGAGGGATTCCTGCATTTCCGAAAGAGAAGGTCTGCTTACCTGAAGCCCCCAGGGACTCTTCTCATTCAAAGGGGATAATCCCAAGCTCATCCAAAAAGTGGGTTCATCTTTGGCCTTTCCTAGTTATCCATTGCTCTTTGGGTTCTAACATTTTGGGGGTAGACAAGTAACTTTCAGGCTGAGAGGTTTTTAGGGGTTCTGTTTGGGTGAGAAAGGCAGCTTCAGGAACCTGTGGGTTGTCAGACATTCCCTCCAGTCATTTCCACCTCAGGGCATCAGCTGTGGGTGTTGGGGAATTCTGGGAAGCAGGGTTAGGTTGAGAGTTGAACTGAGCCCTCAGGATGTACCCCAGGTCTTCCTGTCGCTCCAGCTCTGAGGCATTTTCTGGGTTGTACGGAGGTCTCGAGTCATACCTCTGCTTCTCCCAAAAATGATAATTGTCCCTTCTCCTGGAGTAGCTTGGGTACTGTACATTTCACCCATAATTTTCCATCCTGAATCTCCCTTCTCCATGTTTGAGGGATCTATTGTCCTGGAATTGGGGAGAAAGAGGATTATTTTATAAGTTCTGGTTTGGGAGGTATCTGAGGAAAAATTCAGGTTGGGAGGTGCAGTGATACTTCTCTTCTGAGTGAACTGAGCTAGGGGAGTATACACATAACCCAAAATTGCTTTGGTACCCTTGAACATAGGGCTTACATAGGTAGCAGGGTCTGAGGGATCATTGTTCTGTGCCCCTGCCTGACTACCATTCATTTGGCCTTTGGGGGGGTCCCTTCTGCCTTTCATTTTACTTGTTGGCAGGAGTGTTACTTTTAGGCCCCCCCCATTGCCAGGTCCATGGGAGGGGGAGTTCTCATCTCTGCCACCTTCTCAGTAGCAGGTGGGATAGATTGTTTAGGGGTTTAGGTGTTGTTTTTACTCTTAGTGGGATTCTGGACCTCATAGTTCCGGGTAGCCTGTTCAATTACCAAATGCAGGGTGCTGTACTCGTGAAAATCATGCACCAACTGAGCCATTATGTATTACCGGAGCACATGGAAATAGGTATTTATGAAGTCCCTACTATTTGTGTTCAACTGCCGGGAAGTCTGAGCAAATACTTGCTTTGACTCCTAGACAAACTTCCTAGCCGCCTGATCCTCCCCACATTGTAAATTATATGCAGCTTTATGGGCCTCTTGTGGGTTCCTATCTGTGGAAAAAAAATCAAAATGACTGGTATATAGGTGGACCATTTATAATGATTCTGGTCCTAAAGTCCCTAAAGAAACTGGAGTACTCAATAGAGAACATCTATTTCACAAACTCCATACAATTTAAGTAATTCTTTATTCAAAATGAGGATATCATGTGTTCCTACAATTCTAGATGTTCGCACACTGAATACTTAGCATTTATATGGTATGAGTTCATGAAGCTCTTTATGGCCTTGATCTGTCTAATTGGGTCATTGACAAAGCATTTTCTTCCTGTATTCCTTTTTCCCTGCACCTGAGTCCATTCTCCTTCTAAATGCTCCTTCTGATTCAGAGCTGCTACTAGTACTCCACTCCCTCTCTTCTAGGTGCTGTCTATCTCTACGAGACTGGGAATGCCTCCCAAAACCATAGGTTATGGACTTCTCTTGCCTGTGCAGCTGTGAATTCTCAGGATCATTTCCCCTGTAGTCACCTTTTGCCACAGGATGATACTCAGTCACTTCCTCAGACTGACTCAACTGTGTAGTCTCCCCTCTTTCAGATAGTCTTGTGAAATACACCACTTCCCCTCAATGTAAGGAACTTTTTGATATGCCACTCCTGGGCTGAAGCTTTGAATGTTCTTCTCCAGTGAAGCAAGCTGGGTGGTCTCTCTGTAATCTCATTTGTTTAAGTCCACCTCCCTCATTTTCCTATCAAGGCAGTTTTCATGATCTAAAGAACTCACAGGATTATTCTTGACTTTCCAGGACATAATGGTCCAACCACCTTCCCTTCTGTATGGTAGAGGTGAGTACTCATCACTCTCATATAAGGACTGGCCTTCTGGATCAGTTTGGCTGGGCCTGGGTGAGTCTAGGTGCCTCATGTCTACTTGGGCTGTGTAGGCAGAAAGCATGAGGTCAATCGCAGTCAGCCCATAGGAAGTTGTGGTTAACTGGCACTAGGTTTCCGATGGGAAAGCATCGCCCATGGATCAGAGTGCCCTTTCCCATACCCTGATTGGCCAGGGTACCTCAATGCCTGTTTCTATTTTTCAATTTCCTTTGTCAAACTCTCACACCTGCTTCTCTCCGTCCTTATTTCCTGATGGTGTTCTGAGAGCTGTCTTTTTAACTTTGACACCAGGGACTGATTGGCCTCAAGCATGTTACTCTGCACCATTTATCGTTCTTTAAATTCCCTGATTTCTTTGCAAATTGTCTCATTTTCATTCTGTGCAACCTGCATTGTGCGTGCATATTCGAAGTAATTTGCTTTCAAAAGACCAATCTCTTTCTCTTGCACATTTCTACACTGCACTGCCTGTAACAGGTCAGCTTCCGCTTGCCTCACATGCTCCATGAGTTTTACATTTTCTTGTCTATTTCCAGTCAGTTCCTCAGAACCTGACTGACTCTTTTCTGCATTCATTTTCAACTGATGCACCTCCCCGTTCAAGAGGTATTTTTCCTTCCCCATTTGCATTTTCTGTTGTTTTACAGTATGTACCTGCCGATATATCTGATCAAAGTCATTTTGGGAATCAACCCCTTTTATAATTCAAGAGGGGGATTGTGAGCACCAGGAAGGTGTGGCTACTGCACTGAAGCTTGCTTTTCTTTGGTTTGCATACTTGCAGCCAGTTGTAAAAACCCAAGGGGGCCGTGCTCAAAGTCCCTAGTGAGACGTTGTGTAGGGTTTGGGGATTTTTACAAAGTAGGTGCTGTACATAAAATTCACATAATGTAGAAGACTTAAATTGTGTTTGTCATGTTTTGGTTACAAATAGTCCTAACCACTTATATTTTGTATTGTGTCTTTAATGTTACTAAGGTGCCAACACGTGTTTCGACCACTTAGGGGTCTTTATCAAGGCTGAGAGTTGTCATTTAAGGTCAGCAATTAAAACATTCAGAACAGATGTTTGGTTCAACAAGAGTGTTGTATAGCATTAAGCCACACGTGTGTCCATTGTGATATGAGAATGAGACAGTGTGTAGTGAGTTATGTGACATACGTGAGGATTCAATAATGGTGAAGCAGTGCCATACATAAAATGTTACAAGACATTGATTATAAATTGAGACATGTCGTTTGTTATAATTAATGTGGATATATGTGTTCTAACTTGATGGGTCAGACTTGATGGTCGTGCAGTTATGTAATGCCTCCGTCCCCAAGTACCGCTCGAGCAGAATGTAAAATACTGCCCTAGCAATCTTTGAGGCCACAGGTGGGAGTGTCGTCGTCAGCCTGGTATCGGGAATGCCGGAAGGACCCCTGAGTGCTGTAAGGCAAAGGGTTATAATCAAGGAAACACTCAAATAGGCAATTGGCAATTGGCAGAAGGAGTAAACAAGATGCAGTGACACCAGCTTACCTAAAAGGGGTGGAGTGTAGGTAAGAACCTATGCAGGGGAACCCACAGCAGGCTGGGATGATGTAGTTGGCACTCCTGAAAGCACCTGGTGGAGCAAGACTGGATCCGTGGCAAAACGTGAAGCAATCCGAGGGTTGCAAAAACAGAAGGGCAATCCAAAAGCAAGTCCAGAGTACAAATAGGTGTCAGATGTCCGGGAAATCAGAGAGCACACCAGAGTCCAAGGGTAATCCAAGAGCAGTTCCAAGAAGCGTTCCAAGGTCGAAGCAAGGAGAGAAACAAGAAGCAAAGGTAACGCCTGGCAGTCCTCCGTAGAAGTAGCTGTGAAGCAAAGAGTCTTGTTTGCCGGCTTCTTTTGAAGCGGCGAGCGGTATCACGTGACGCATCACGTGACTGCTCGCGCACGTTGCATGGAGCGCAACGCGGCCAGCGATTGGGGCTGCCGGTACGTCCTGGTATCATGGCGTCGCCTGCTGTGCAGGAGGTGCCATGGCAACCGCCAACGCGGAAAAGGGCGAAAAGAGGCGGGTCCACCCAACATGGTATTCCGCCTGCCGTGCTTTCCCCGCTGGTGTGGATGGGAAATACGACGGCGAGAAACGCCTGATGAGGGAGACAGGAGTGAGGGGGGAAGTGAGAGATGGGTTGTGTGACAGGGCATGACAGAGCCCCCCCTCAAAGGCTCAATACCTCGTGGGCTGGAAGGATGCTCCCGGTGAAACCGGGCCACCAGGCGAGGAGCGTGAACATCCCGGTAAGCAACCCAGGAGCGGTCCTCAGGGCCGTACCCCAGCCAGTCCACTAGATACTGCAACCTGCCCCTGCGTATACGGGAACCCAGAATAGACCGCACCTCAAATACATCGGGGGACGAGACAGAGACCAGGGCAGGAGAGGCAGCCAATCGGGTAGGGCAAGGGCATGGTTTAAGCAGGGAGACCTGAAAAACCGGGTGGATCCGCCAGGCGGGGGGCACCGCCAGGCGCATAGCCACCGGGTTCAGGACTTTGACCACCTCATATGGACCCACAAAGCGAGGGAGAAGTTTGCGACAGCCAGGGATGTGTAAATGGCGGGTAGAGAGCCAAACCCGGTCCCCCACCTTGTATGCAGGCGCATCCGCCCTCCTCCTGTCAGCAGCGGTTTTCATGGAGGATTGGGCCTCACGCAGGTGGACCAATGTTTGGGCATGGACTGAGACCAAATCCCTAGCGCAGGTCGAAGCGGCGGGGGTATCAGAAGAGGAGAAGTCCGGAATGGGAAGAGTACGGGGATGTTGGCCATAGAGGGCGAAGAAAGGTGAGAACCCAGTAGCAGAGTGCAATGTATTGTTATAAGCAAACTCGGCGAGATGCAAGAGGTTAAGCCAAGTGTCCTGATACTGTAACGTTAGGCAGCGTAGATACTGCTCCAATGTCTGATTGACCCTCTCGGTTTGCCCGTCGCTCTCTGGAATGGAAGCAGAGGAATAATGAGCATCAATACCCAACAGAGAGGTGAGGGCCCGCCAGAAACGGGAGGTGAACTGTGTGCCTCGATCAGACACCAATACATGGGGCAGGCCAAAGAGACAGAAGACAGACCTAAAGAAAGGGTATCCCCTTGCATGGTACAAAACGGGCCAGTTTGGTATAGGAGTCGACAACGACCCAAATAGTATCGAAACCCTGTGTACGTGGCAGGTCGGTCATCAGGTCCATTGAGACCGTGTGCCAGGGACGTGGAGGAACCGGGAGAGGAAGAAGAAGACCCAAAGGTCGGCCCCTGCGTGACTTGCCCTGGGCATAGACTGAGCAGGTATTGACGTAGTTCTGTACGTCGCGTTTCATAGTCGGCCACCAACAACAGCGTTTGAGTAGTTCCAAAGTACGATGCTGCCCGGGGTGACCATTAATGGCAGCATCATGAGACCACTCCAACGCCAGGTTCCTCGTTTCACTTGTGGGAAGAAAAAGCTTCCCGTGTACAAAGGGCAGCCCATCCTGCATAACTGGATCCCATTCTGTTAGTGACTGTGGATAGTGGGAGACCCACTGTCGTATGGTGGACTGTAATGAAGGTGATGGTGTGCAGACACAAACTACATGAGTCTCACTCAACAAGGTTTCAGGGAAGGATGGAAGAACCTCCCCCCCAGGGGAACGAGACAGAGCGTCTGCTTTCCCATGCCCGACACTAGGTCTATGTTTGACCACGAAGTCGAACGCGGCAAAGAAGAGATGCCAACGTACTTGTCGGCTGTTTGTACATTTCAGGGAGGCAAGGTCTTGGAGATTTTTATGATTGGAGAACACCACTGTCTGGTGTTTTGCACCCAGGAGGTGGTGTCTCCAGGTCTGTAGAGCGTCCTTAATGGCCAATAGTTCTTTTTCTGTGACTGTGTAGTGCAATTCGCTTGCCGTGAACTTACGAGAGTGAAATGCAACCGGATGCAAACGACCAGTGGCAGGACATGGTTGGGACAGTACAACTCCTAGTGCATAGGAGGATGCGTCTGCCTCGAGGACAAACGGGAGGTCAGGGTGTTGTAACACCGGAGCAGTGGTGAACATCGTTTTCAGAGAGACAAAGGCGTTTTGTTGTGTCACGGACCAGACATAGGGGACTGAAGGGCTAGTGAGCGCAGTGAGTGGTGCTACAATAGAGGATAACCCAGCTATGAACCGTCGGTAAAAGTTGGCGAAACCCAAAAATGACTGCAGTTGCTTGAGTGTGGTCGGAATTGGCCATTCGTTAATTGCCTGGACTTTGGACTGATTCATAGAGAGACCCCCGGGAGAGATATGGAACCCCAAGAATTCAACCTGACTTGTGTGGAAAATGCACTTCTCGGGTTGAGCAAATAGTGCGTTGGCTTGAAAACACAACAACACTTCCTTGACATGCGTGATGTGTTCATCGAGGGAGGAAGCGAAAACCAATATGTCATCTAAGTACACTACCACGTAAGCGTTCAGGATATCGCCAAATATGTCATCCATGAAGCGCTGAAACATAGCAGGAGCATTACAGAGGCCAAACGGCATAACTGTGTACTCAAACAACCCTTGTTGTGAGCAGAAGGCCGTCTTCCATTCATCTCCCTCCCGCATGCGTATGAGATTGTACGCTCCCCGCAGATCCAGTTTGGTGTAGATCGTGGCATGGGTGAGTTTGTCTAACAATGGGGTAATGAGGGGTATAGGATAGCGGTTTTTTACCGTGATGGCGTTCAAACACCTGTAATCAATGCAAGGACGGTGATCCCCTTCCTTCTTTGGCACAAAGAAGATAGGACTTGCAGCTGGGGATGTTGATGGGCAAATGTGACCCAGACGCAGGGCCTGCTGTATGTATTCTTGCAGGACTCGCTCTTCTGTCTGGTTTAGGGAGTAGATCCGCCCCTTTGGGATGGGAGCGTCCGGGACTAAATCAAAGGGGCAGTCGTAGGATCGATGCGGAGGAAGACCTTCCGCAGAGCCTTTGTCAAACACAGCCCGAAATTCATGATGCTCAGGAGGTATGTTGTTCGTGACCGCCCCTATCATGTGAGTGTCCTGGGAGTCAGATCTGTCTTCTATGGCTAAAGAAGCGACTACCCCTAGGATGTCTGCAGGACTGGAAACCCGAGGTGTCTCGAGCAGGCAGTAGTATTGACACGTTTCTGATTCAAAGGAGACCGGACCCGTGCCCCAGTTAATCAGAGGATTGTGCCTCTATAGCCAAGGAATGCCCAGGATAACACCAAACTGAGGCGTGGCTATGAGATCAAATGACATGGTCTCTCTATGGACTTCCTGTATGACTAATTCCAACGGGGCTGTCTGTTGTAAGATTGGTCCAGAAGCTAGGGACGTCCCGTCTACTGCATGAACCGGTTCAGGTGTTTCTTTTTGATCAGAGGTAAGTTTATCGAACTGGCTAGCGCTATATCCATAAAGCAGCCTGTAGCTCCGGAGTCGATCACTATTTGTACTGCATGGGAGACTCCTGCAGCTGGATTTAAGGAAGCTTGTACCACCACAGGTCGGACGGGACCAAAAGCTGGATCAGAGGTATTTTGTATAGGACTCGCCCCAACCCCTGATCTCAAGGACGAGTCTTCGGAAAACCCAGAACTTTGTTCCTTGGCCGGCGGGGACACTCCTTTACAAAATGCCCGTTGAGACCGCAGTAGAAGCAAGCGTTGTCCGCCCTTCTGCGCTCTCGTTCGGCATGAGTAATAGGACTGCGTACCCCGCTGATCTGCATGGGTGCCAGATGAGGTTGAAGGTGAGGTATGGGATAACCTTGCTTCCCCCTTATGTTGTGCCCACCTGGCGTCGATTTGCAAGGTCAAATCAACTAGGTCGATATAGAGTGAGGGAAGAGAAGGCACCACAGATAAAGCATCCTTCATGGAACCACACAAGCCCCGATAATAGATCACTGCTTTCTTGTTCTCTGGCCAGGAAGTCTCAGTAGCGAGTTGGTTGAACTTGGTAATATATTCAATGAGAGTGGATCGGCCTTGAGTAAGATCTAAGAGTTCCATGTCTCTGGATTGGGCTTTATGTCTAGTGTCAAAAACCTTGGCCATTTCTTGGGTCAATAACTCAAAATCGTACAGAGCAGGATGGTTTCCCTCCAACAATGGGTTAGCCCATGTGGCTGCCACACCCGACAAATGGGAGAGAAGAAAAGCCTCCTTAGAGACCGGATCAGAGAAAGCCTGGGGTCGGCATAAGAAATGCAGTTTGCACTGATTTATGAAGGTGCGATATTTCAAGGGATCCCCCTGATACCTCTCAGGGGCTGCTAGAGGAAATGGGGTCTGAACCACCACAGACGGGGCTGGCAGAGTGGGTGGTGTGACGGGAATCGTGTTTTGAGACGGGGCAGCATCGCCGAACTCGGCGTCAACAGGTAAGGGATGTCGTGTGCTTTGCATGGCATCAAGACTGTGGTTCAGTGCAGTGGTGGCAGAGGCCAGGTCAGTGCGGAGGGCAGTGGTAGCAGCTGCCATATCTGTCCTAAGCGATGTCACTGCTTGCATTAAAGCAGTCACAGGGTCCCCGGCTGAAACATCCATAACTGGACGACCATAAGGCTTCACAGTCTGTTCTAACTTTATGGGTCCGACTTGATGGTCGTGCAGTTATGTAATGCCTCCGTGCCCAAGTACTGCTCGAGCAGAATGTAAAATACTGCCCTAGCAATCTTTGAGGCCACAGGTGGGAGTGTCGTCGTCAGCCTGGTATCGGGAACGCCGGAAGGACCCCTGAGTGCTGTAAGGCAAAGGGTTATAATCAAGGAAACACTCAAATAGGCAATTGGCAATTGGCCGAAGGAGTAAACAAGATGCAGTGACACCAGCTTACCTAAAAGGGGTGGAGTGTAGGTAAGAACCTATGCAGGGGAACCCACAGCAGGCTGGGATGATGTAGTTGGCACTCCTGAAAGCACCTGGTGGAGCAAGACTGGATCCGGGGCAAAACGTGAAGCAATCCGAGGGTTGCAAAAACAGAAGGGCAATCCAAAAGCAAGTCCAGAGTACAAATAGGTGTCAGATGTCCGGGAAATCAGAGAGCACGCCAGAGTCCAAGGGTAATCCAAGAGCTGTTCCAAGAAGCGTTCCAAGGTCTAAGCAAGGAGAGAAACAAGAAGCAAAGGTAACGCCTGGCAGTCCTCCGTAGAAGTAGCTGTGAAGCAAAGAGTCTTGTTTGCCGGCTTCTTTTGAAGCGGCGAGCGGTATCACGTGACGCATCACGTGACTGCTCGCGCACGTTGCATGGAGTGCAACGCGGCCAGCGATTGGGGCTGCCGGTACGTCCTGGTATCATGGCGTCGCCGGCTGTGCAGGAGGCGCCATGGCAACCGCCAACGCGGAAAAGGGTGAAAAGAGGCGGGTCCGCCCAACATGGTATTCCGCCTGCCGTGCTTTCCCCGCTGGTGTGGATGGGAAATACGACGCGAGAAACGCCTGATGAGGGAGACAGGAGTGAGGGGGGAAGTGAGAGATGGGTTGTGTGAGAGGGCGTGACAATATGTCACATTATAGAATGAAAGGCAAACGCACCAAGCAAGGAACGGAGAGAAAGAAAAGGAAAGGATTGTTAGTTAATGTGGGGCCAATGTAGTCCCTAAAAAGATGGTTGAATAGTGCTTCTGTGGGTGGAAAGGTTAAAATTCAGTCTCAGCAATTAGTAATAGTGCATGGATAAAAGCATGTAGCAGGACCTTGTGACTGTGAGGTGGTGTGGGATGGTTGGTCATCAATAACTTCAATAACTTAATGTATTTTATGACTAGTGCAGTACCGCTGTGCCATTATCAATTGAGGGTTGAGTTAAGTCCACTGTTAACCGTGCCTGTGGGTCTATCATTAAATTGCCTCGGTTTATAAGGTTAGGTCATACATATAAGTGGCAATTGTGAGGTCACTGGCTAAGATAAAAGCGAGGTCCTCAAACAGTGCCTGGTGGGGGAGAGTCCTCCAAAGTCACAGGTGAGAGATATTGGGAGGAACCACTAAATTGAGTGAAGGGAAAGTGAAAAGTGCAAAGGACACTAAAAAATGGTCAGGTAAAATGAAAGATAGGGTGAATGTCTTGAGCATGTGCATCTCCTTGCGTGTGGGAGTTCTATGCTATGTGGCACGGTTCCCAAGTCCTTGAAAAGCATCAAGAAGTTGATTCCTTGGACCACGGTAACTAACACTGAGGTTCAGTTAAATGCGTATGGGGAAAAAAGATGTTAGCCTTTCCCTAGAACGGAGGCCTACACAGAGTAGGCTTAGTCCTGCAAGATGGAACAGAGCGGTTCCAAGTAATGATAGGCTTGGAGCAAGTGGTACTTGCAAATTGCAGGCTGGCGTTCCTGAATGATCGCATGAGCCCTGGCGTGGTGATGAGCTAACAGTTTAGCCTTCTATGTGAAACGTGGTCACGCATTACTTGACGAAACATTGGAAATGCATTAACTTAAGAAGAGAGAGGAAGGATGGAGCTTTGACACAGGCTTTAGTTAAGGTTGAGAGACACCACATGAAACGAGCAGAAGGTCACGCTATGTCGAGTGAAATCACTTTTCCTCTTACCTGAATTGTGGGGAAGCTCCAGGTAGCTTCTGGTTCTCTGGCCGGGCATTGAATATGCCAGCAGAGGAGTGCCTCATAAATATTATGAGGCAGCTCTTCCCATTGCTTAGAAGGGAAGAGTAATGATAGGCCCTTTTAGCTAGGCCCAGCTAAAGCCAATCATTACTGGCCCTTTTAGCTAGGCCCAGTAATGATTGGCCCAGTTAGGATGGGGGCGGGATGAAGGGGTGGTCAACCAGTCTGTGGGTGGACCTAAGAATGAAGTAATCTCATTGTGCGAGATTGCAAGTAAACGTGCCCGAGCTAGCCATGATCGAAAAGAAGGTGTGTGGTAAAAAAAAAGTCAACACGTTGTGCGGGTGATAAGAGGTGAATAACAATGAGCCATCTAAAGGTTATGTAATTACATAGTTCCAAAATGTATCAACACATTGTGGGGGTGGTTCGAGGTGAACAAAAGCGACCCATCTATTTGTCCATATTAGGATTGCTAGTACATGGTAAGTGCCATTATTACTAGTACTGGCTAAAGGGATTTAGCTATAAAGATGTGCTGAAGCTTCACCTACGTATATAGAATAGGTATGGTGGTACTGAAGGGCGTATTAACCTGAGTCTCTCGTACAGTTCTGCCCACTGATGATGGGTGTGCATGGCTAATTTGGGGTGCTAGTTATGCACATGCTCATGGAAGGTACATTGATAAGAAGGTAAACATAAGAAAAAGACAAAAGATTCATGAATCAGGTTGGAGCCTGGACTGAGTAAGGTACAGTTGACCTGAGGATATGCTGAAGCACAATTGGTGCAAACTGAAACTAAGAATGGCTGGTTTGTTGGCTGATGGGCATATAGGCCTGACAACTCATCCAGTACAGTACACCATTGGTTAGTGTTGGGATGCCAGTTAGTACATGTAATGAAGTATGGAAAGAAAAGAAGGCATTAGAGAAAGACATTCAGTTCATGCGCCACGTTCAAGCCTTGGTCTACATTTCTGGTTGCACAAATTAGTCTGTCCTCATGTTGGCACAGCTTCAGTTCACGCTTCCCACCTCATGAATCACATTTCACATTTCACACATTCAAGACCAACACATATGATGTCTTTCAGATTGTCCATTTGTTGTGTCTCTTGACAGTGGACCGACAATGGGTATTTTACGTCTGACGTTCTCATGGTGCTCAGATGTTCTTGTATCCTTATCCTTACCTCTCGGATGGTGCTTCCAATATATTTGGGACCACATTCACAGATTACAACATAAGTGAAATATTTAAATATGCAGTTTATAAGTTATTTAATACTGTGTTTCAAAATGGAACCAAACTGTACGTGATTGCTGGTAAGTGCATGAGAACACATGGAGCATATGCCACATTTATGGAAACCAGGTCTGTTGTGTTTCGAGAAACAAATTTCAGTGGCCGTTGTTTGGGGTGCCATGAAAGATGGGCTTAGCATCTGTTTCAAAGTTCATGTCCTAAAGTCGGAGACTTGAGGTTGCTCTATGATCCAGTCTTGTAAATCTTGATTAATGGCAAGGATATGCCAATGTTTCTTCAGGATTTTATGGTACTTGTGGCTGTCACAATGATACTGAGTTACATATCTTATGGTCTCATCCTGATGTATTGATTTCTTCTTTCTAGGTTGCAGTATGTTGGCCCTTGGTATGTCACTCGCTTTTTATTTTTCTATCCTCTGTTCACAAAGTGATCTGTCAACAGGTTGCATTCCTCCTGGTAAATTCAGTTTGTGCTAAAATTCCTCTTGGCACAAATGAACTCCCCCTTGGGAATATTCTCAATAACTGAATAACTGCCTTTTTGTGACAGCTAGTTGAGAAGAGGACAGAATTATTTTCCGTTGGTTTATGGTATGTTCTTGTCTGGATACCAATATGGTCTGTCAAGATCCTAATATGAAGGAAATCAATGGTGTCTTGGCTTTGTGTTCCGGTTAGCTCAATACCGAAGCTGTTAGTGTTAAGATATTTTTTGTACTTGTCCAATTGATCGGTGGTACCTGACCAAATCATTAAAACTTCATCTATGAATCTGTACTACTTCACGACATAGGGGTTGAAGTCCTAATTCTTAAAGGCATGTATCTGTTCATAGTGGTTCATGAATAAATTGGCTGTAGTTGGTGCATAGGTAGCCCCCATGGCTACGACTCTTTTCTGTCTGTAGTAGGTTCCATCAAACAGGAAAATGTTATTGTTAGGGAGAATTATAAGAATTCCTTGGTCATAGTAAGATGTGAATAGTGAGATGCCGATGTTTGTGTAAAGGCATATTCAATAGCCTCAAGTGCATGTGTGTGTTCAATAGCTGTATACAGGGCTTTTGTTATGCTCACCTGGTCTCTGCGGAGGCATTGGGGCACAGTTGCAGCCCTCCCTGAACTTGAATCATCCCCTTCAGGCCTTTCCCTCAGTAGAAAAGCTGTGAGCGGTAGTACACAGTGATACTGCTCCTGCGTGGAGATAACAGTGTGTGAGTGTGCCAATCTGTGATTATTGTACCTCTCGAACCCTTAACCCCAAAGTACAGTTTCCATGAGCATACACCAGCCCATAAAGCTAACCTGTGAATTATGGAAGATAAGCTCTCTGTCCTGCTACTTCTGGCAGGGGCACGTCGAATGGGATCTAGTTCCTTCACTGATCCCTGATAAGGATTAGTCCAGTCCAGCTGCGACTATGCTTCTCCTTATGATTGGTAAGTCTTTCTTGAGTTCTTGTGATGTTGTTCGTTCTGTTTAATGTCTTTATATGTTGCTCCTATTTATGTCTGCAATAATGTCTCTCTTCTGTTTTCTTCCCAGCCGGATGGAAGATGGATGCTACTGCAATGTTCGACAGCAGGTAAGTGATGGTTTAAGGAAAAGCGTGAAGTATGGTGAAGCACAACCTTAAACTTACTGTTTTTTCGATGTCTAACTTTGTCTTCTGTTTTTCCTTGCAGGCGCTGCTGTCGACGATGGAGCGTGTCATGCAGCGGTGCCAAGATGAAGATTTCGGCGTTCCGGAAAGTCTAAAGATGAATACTTGGTTTGCCGAAGTGAAGTACAGGTAAAAACAGCTTCCCCCAGTTGGTAAGTATGCTGGCAGGAAGCAGGATGTCCAGAAAGCAGGATCTTCAAAGGTAAGTCTGACCTCAGGCGACGGTGAGTGTTACACTGCTTGCAAGTGCAGAATAACGCGACGAGTCTGTCTTGAGGATCAGGGCAACTTATATATATATACCTGAGATCGTGTGCACGCCCATTAGGGCCGGCTTATCAGCCGCACCCTGCCACTCCTAGAGAGTGAGTATGTGCGAAGGCAATCCATTAGCAGCCACACCCAAGAATACACTTGGGGCTGCTTAATGGATGGAATGTTCAAGGTTAATGCATCCTGCTTAATGGATGGGATGTTTAAGGTTAATGCATCTTAAGTGCTATGTCCATAAAAAAATACTTTTTGCTGTTAAATAGATGTTCTTGTTTACTTTTGTTCATGAGCCTGGCGCCAAAGGTGCCAGGACAGTGTCCACCCAGGTCTCCTGTGCATGCGACCCCTGCATACCTCTGCACCTGACTTCATGACCATGACAGCTTTGACGTCTAATGTCACAAAGCAGAACCCTGGTTTCCATTTCACTTGTTGCAATAATGCTAGAGTGTGCATGGTGTCACTTAAGTAGGTGGGCATCTTGGTCACTTCTTGCTGGATGATATTGTTCACATATTTGGCAAACGGTTCAGTGGTCCACCTGATTGTGCTGACGATTGGTCTCTCCTCATGTATTTTCAGGTAAGCTTTAGGCACTTTCAGAAGAAAGGGCCTCATTACGACCCAGGTGTTAAGGGGTTAACGGTGCCGTAAAAGGCTGCAGCGCTGTTAACCCCTTAAAGCCTTACTACGAGGTCCCTTTGTGGCTCCTGACCTTAACGGCTGGTCTGGACCAGCCTTTAAAGTAGGGACCTGCAAAGGGACCTTGATAGCAATTACGGTACCGCAATTTGCAGTACTGTAATTGCCACCTTCCCCATTTCCATTGAGCCCTATGGGGCAAAAATGGGAATGGGGAAGAGCCATGGAGAAAGGGGAAATTACCGCCCGCCAACCTTGGAATGGGGTGGTAATTCCCCCTTTCTCCATGGCGGACTCCGGCATGGACCATGGTGCTAATAGCACCATGGTTTAGCGCCGGAGTCCTAATGACGGCCAAAGTATATTGTTGGTGTTCTGGCGTGGTTCATCTTGAGGTATTTATGTTCGTGGTCCATAAGGAGTCCTCTTTAATGCCATTTGGTCACTAGTTCAATTGCCAGTCGTTGTATCATGGTGGATGGATTGCCTGGCAGTATTTTTTAGCAACCAGAGGTCTTGAGATGGTTCTGTGCCATTTGGTTGTAGTCGACTCGGTCCATGATGTCTATATTTCCACCTTAATCAGCCTCTTTGATGATAATATCCCAGTTGCTTTTTAGTATCTTCAATGCTTGTAGTTCTTGTGTACTGAGGTTCATTGGCCCTCTCGTCTCCATTCTTTTATACCAGTCCTCTAGTTTTTAAAGTCCTGAGTTACTGCTAATTAACTGACTGTTTCAATCTTTCAAAACCTTTATTTGTAATTGAAAGGCCATAGTGTCATCTAACAACCCTCTATTATAAATAGTCTTATCATTTACCTTAAGTTGCAGTGTACTCAAATATTCCACACACTCTTCATGTGCATCTTGCTGTGGAGAAAACTGCGTTTCACGCTCTGTACTCTCTTGCTGCTGGGTTTTAACTCATTTTTGAGTTGTTCCATGAGGCTTTCCTGTTTTAAATTGAAAATATGGCTCTGTTGTGCTTGTCTTTCTAACTATATAATTTCTTTCTGTGCCTCATTTAGAATCTCAGTCTGACTCTGCACACAAACATTACTCTTCTGCACTTGCTCTTACACTAACTGTAAGTGGAAGTACAGATAAGCTGTGAGCTGAGCCATTCGACTCACTTCTTCTTGAGCATTTCGGGTCATATAAAATACCTCTAATACTTTGTGCCACATCCGACCTTCACACCAAATGTCAATTCCTTCTGGTGTAACCTCTTGCATCATTTTAGCTTACCAGCTCCCTTCATCTGTTTCTGTTCACTTGCCACTAGTGTACAGCTTAGTAAGGAAATGTCTCCTAGCATCATTTAATGTAATTGCACACATTTGAAAAAATTGGCTTTTTTTGCATTATTTTCTGATATTCCTTTGTACAAAAATCACCCTGTTTTGTTTTATTTCCACTCACAATGCTAAATCAAAATCAATTTATACTCAATTTTAATTGTTCATATATACACCTCCCTGGTACTCAGGGGTCACTTCCTTGTGGCACTTTAAGAAAGCAGAGATAACATTCCCTCCACCTTAATGCAATGACATCAAAATTAATAGTCGGTCACAATGCAGTTGTCATGAGTCAAAAAGAGCCAACCAATTCCCGGCTCAAGCCCCCAATTTGTAACAGTTTATTGAGAGACCACCCTCAACATGCAGAGTTCCTTCCCTCCCCAATCAAGGTGTCCCACAACAATCTGTTTAATGCCAGTTCTTTGTTCAGCCCTATTTCTGATTCATCTCATGCGCATTGGATCCCTCCCCCTGTGTTAGGCGGAAACCTGTGCAGTTCCCTCTGGGACCACTGCAAAAGATTTAGGACTACAGGCGTTGGCGGTGAACCCACTTGGTAGCAGTCTGTACCACACAGATTCACTTGGTAGCTGTGGCTGAGCAGTCAGACTTCTCTCAAGAAAAGTTGGTCAGTATGTGGAGTATACAACATAGGGCAATTCTTCACAGCAAGACAAGCAAACACGCAACGAGGCTTAGTGTAAAGATAGTAAGTTATTTATTTATAACACAACATCTATGGAAAACACTAAAGCAAATCACGGCAAACAAATCAAACACAATTACTCTACGGAGTAGAAAACGATCAATCCCCCTAGCAAAATATCGACAACTCTAGGTTCTACCGGTACCACTTATTTTCAGACAGAGGTGTATACCTCAACCTAGATGACACTCGAATATTAGTTAGGACGGGAGAGAAAAAGATAGGCAGGTTGTGAAATCAACACAGTTCAATCCTAAGCGGCTAAAATGCAAGGCAGGAAGGCAAGAATCACAATAGATCATAAAGTTCAGAGCCCAGGCCCACTCGGAGAGAGGCAAGGCGCGATGTCCCAAAAAGTCTCTAGTGGAGATGCATTCAAGTCTTTATAGCAAATTGTTATCGGCAGATTGAACCAGTTCAGAACAAAGAATGAGCAAAGCTTGGAGGTGACCCAGCGGAACGGAGAGGATTAAGACACCTCGCTCGAACCGAACGAAAGGGAAGCCAGGCGGACACGGTACCTTGTTGTGGAGGGCAGCTCCGGCGGGGGCAGTTGTGCCTGGTGGTGGATGCACGTCGGGTCTTGGCCAAGAGTAGAGATGATCTCGTCGTCGAAGGAAAGTAAAGTCCGGTGCACCACCAGGGAAGAGACCAGCCGTGGAGTGCTCCGTCACAAGGCACCACCTTTTGGTCGCGGAACAGGGGTAGTGGCTACCCGGTTGCCGAGGTGCTCTGCACGGGCAATTCGACCACTGCGTCCTGAGGCGAATAAAAAGCAAAGGGGACTGGTTGTTCCCACCAGTCAGGGGAAGAGACTCTCCGGCAGGGAGATCTCCTCTGTCTTCAGGAAGTGGTGAGTCGGTTCCGCAGGGCTCCACCGGAGGTGTCGTCGTGCAGGTCGGCTCAGCGTTACCCTCGTCGGATTCTTAGGTCCTGTGGCGACTTCTGAAGATCCAATCCCAAAAGCCCTGCTTTTATGCAGATGACCCCCATTCATTCAGCCTAGCTGTCAATCAACACATGCTAAGTGGTGAGCGGGAAGGCTCACCACCTGGGCCAATCAATCCAGCGTGCGACCTGAGTTGGCAAGGCAACTCGGTCCAGGGTGCCTAAATCCCCTCCCACACCCCTGAGATAACCCAGACAGAATGGCACCACTTTGGAGGGTCTCTGTACAGAGGCCCGCCAAAAGTGGAACAAAGGGCTCAACCTTTGGTTTAGGAGTCACAGAGACGAACACAGACGCCATTTTAAAACCGAATTCTGGCAGAAAATACCACTCGATAAACTTATTTAAGATAAGTAGATCGGTGGTACGTCAGAGATTAATGAGAAAAAGTATCAATCTCCAACAATGGGACGAATCCCATAGGGTTATGTTCGGGGTCAAACATAACAAGTAGTTTCCACTGCCACCAGCCAAAACTCGACGAGGGGGGACGGGACAGTGCCCCCTCGAGTAACAGATCCAGGAGTAATCGAATTACCCCTACTAGTACGTCACAATAAGATGGTTGGTACTAGTTCTGTTAGTAAATTTAGGTCTAGTAAAGCAAATGGTGACTTTACATGCCCGGGGAGACAGTAGTCAGTCCCCGGGTATGGAGTTTATGGTGGGGGACCCGCTAGGGCACCCCCGTGTTACGACACATAGGGTGCGGTGTAACACACATAGAAAAACATATGAGCCCTATGGAGTAAAGGACCCCATAGCCCATCGAACACATTGACATTTCAAAGGAATTACACACATACATGTCCAAGAGTGGGAGAAAAGAGTCTCACTCTTGGCAGGATGGAAAAAAACAAACTCCAGAAATCCAGCAATGCTGCTGGGGGACTCACTAGGTTAGGAAATTCAGCCTAAACAGAGAATTCTCCCTAACACTCGCCCCCCCCCAGACTAAGGGACAGGAGGATTTAATCCACTCCTGGATGAATCTCATACCTCTAGTCGATGACATACATCCTAGAGAGACCATCAGCATTTTGGTGGTGACACCCTGACCTGTGCTCAATGGTGAAATCAAACCCTTGCAGGCAGATCGACCATCTCAATAGTTTTGGGTTCTCCCCTTTCATTTGCATTAACCATCTCAAGGGTTGGTCCCACCTTGTTTCAGGATCCTTCAGCTTGCGGCTGATGAAGCAAACGGGGTGCTCCCTACCTTTCCCATCCAGTTGACTGAGTACGGCACCTATCCCTATATTGGAAGCGTCTGTCTGCACAATGAAGTGTTGGCGGTAATCAGGAGCTCTGAGTACTGGGGCTTGGCAAAGAGCCTGTTTCAGGTTTTCAAAAGCCTGATTGCACTCCTCGTTCCATTTAACCTTTTTAGGAAATTTGGGCGAGGAGATGACATTCAGTGGAGAAGCTATGGTCCCATAGTTCTCTATGAAATTCCTGTAATACCCAGTGTGGCCTAGGAAGGCTCTCACCTGGGTTTGAGTAGTCGGTGTTGTCCAATTTTGCACAGCTTCAATCTTACTGAGCAAAGGCCTTATTTCTCCACCGCCTACCCCATGCCCAAGATAGACTCCCTTACTCTGTCCAATTTGGCATTTACCTGCCTTTATGGTCAGATTGGCTCGTCCAAGAGCCTGCAAAACATCTCTCAGGTGGATTACATGTTCTTCCCAGGAATTGCTGAACACTGCAATGTCATCCAAGTATGCCATGCAGAAGTCCTCCATCCCATTCAGAACCTGGTTTACCATCCGTTGAAACGTAGCAGGTGCATTTTTCAGTCCGAAAGGCATTACCTTAAACTGGTATAAGCCAACGGAGGTAGAAAATGCAGTTTTCTCCTTGGCATGGTCTGTCAGGGCTATTTGCCAATAGCCTGAAGTCAAGTCAAATGTGCTGAGGAACTTGGCGGCGCCAAGTTTATCCACCAACTCATCTGTTCTTGGCAAAGGGTGGGCATCAGTCGTGGTGACTGCATTAAGAGCTCTATAATCCACGCAGAATCTAAGTTCTTTAGATCCGGCCTTTGGTACTAACACAACTGGGCTAGACCATGGACTAGTAGAGGGCTCTATTACCCCGAGATCAAGCATCTTGCTGACCTCACCTTTGATGTGGGTTTGTACGTTTTCTGACATGCGGTATCCTCTGCTTTTGACTGGCAGACAGTCACCAGTGAGTATGTTGTGCTGGCCCCAAGGGGTCAAGCCTGGTGAAAGCGACAACAGAGAGGCAAACTGATTCAACATAGGTTTGCACTTTTCTTGTTGCTCGGGTGTCAGATAGGAGGAGAGATTCACTCCTTCAAATTTTTCATCTAAAGGTAAGCCTCTGAGGAGATCCGGAAGAGCTTCACTCTCTTCTTCTTCCTTGGATGATGCTAGAAGCAACGCTCCTACATCAGGTCGTGAGACATACGCTTTAAGTCGGTTGGTGTGAAAGACTGTCGGAGCCTCCTTGGGATTGCCCAAGTCCACCAGATAGTTAACCTCTCCGAGTTTACCCACTACTCGGTAGGGTCCCATCCACTAATCTTGCAAGGCCCTCTGCCTTGTTGGGATCATAACGAGAATGAGCTGGTCTTGAGCGAACTCAACCATGTTAGCCTTTTGATCGTGCCAGTGCTTGACCAATGCTTGTCCAGCTTTCAAGTTATCGCTTGCTTCCGTCATCATGTGCGACATTCTCCTCCGGAGACCTATCACGTAGTCAGTCACTCTGACTGGCTTGGGTGAAGGAGCACTCTCCAACCCCTCCTTAATCAGGGCCAATGGACCTCTGACGGGATGACCATAGAGTAGTTCGAAGGGAGAGTAACCTACTCCCTCCTGAGGGACTTCTCTATAAGCAAAGAGAAGGCATGGCAATAGAAGGTCCCACTTACGCTTAAGGGGTTCTTCTAGAGCACCTATCATGCTCTCCATGGTTCGATTGAACCGTTCTGCCAACCCATTGGTTTGTGGGTGGTAAGCGTTGAGAACTTGTAAGTTACTCCTCAGGTTTTCCACATGGCTTTCATGTAGTGGGACATAAAGTTTGACCCCCTGTCAGAGATTACTTCCTTAGGAAACCCGACCCTGGTAAAAATACCCAGGAGGGCCTTAGCCACAGCCGGAGCTGTAACAGTCCTCATAGGAATTGCCTCAGGATACCTAGTAGCATGGTCTACTACAACAAGTATAAACCTGTTGCCTGAGGAGGTTGGAGGATCAAGGGGACCAATGATGTCAATCCCTACTCTCTCAAATGGGACTCCCACAACCGGGAGAGGCACTAACGGTGCCACGTTCTTGGATCCAACCTTACCAGAGATCTGGCAGGTGTGGCAGCTCCTGCAGTGTTTTTCTACTTCGGCCCCCATCTTTGGCCAATAGAAGTAGAGTGAGAGCCTTTCCTTAGTCTTCTTGAAACTCAAGTGACCAGCCAAAGGAATCTCGTGGGCAAACTGCAAGAACTGTGGTCTGTTCCCGTGGGGTACTACAAGGCATTTGTAGTCTCCAGGTGCAGACTCGGTCGGTTCACTGTAGAAGAGGCCATCTTCCCAGTGCAACCTGTATTTCCCAGGCTCTTGCCCTTCAGCCTGAGCTTCTGCCTGATGGCGAAGACCTTCCAGAGTTGGACATTCTCTCTGTCCCTTACTGAAGTCTGCCCTGCTGGGTCCACCTTCTGCCAGTAAAGACTGCAGCTCAGGATGGTCAACAGGATCCAGATCTCCAATGAGTTCCTGGCCTTCCATTAGCTCTTCCTCAGAGTCTAATTCTACCACGCAGGGTTGTACCTCCCTCTCAGCCTCGGCTGGAGGTGGAGTTACGGGTGTGACATTGGACAACCGCGGGGCAGTCCGTGTCAGCTGCACTGGAATGCTGGCTGCTGGTTTTGGGATAGAAGTCTTAGGTTTTCCCTTCGCTTCTGATTTCTTGGAGACAGCGGCCGACAATTCCAGTGGAGCAGGAGTGATTTCTTTCTTCATCATCTCCCCGAGAGTACCGCGCATGGTCCTCTCTCTTGCAGGTCTGGTTAGCTCCTGTAACCGTTTACTAGGAGGTCTGGGAGTATGCGATACAACTCCGAGAGTTTTCAAATCGTTACACAACAGTACGCGTCCTGGTACCTCACTCTGTATGTTGACAGGTATCTTCACAGTCATGTCGTTACACTGGATGAGAACTGGTAATTGGGGAAGCATCTGCACAGGCCCTCCAGCTAACTTGGTGAGGCGTTTGGGTGCCTTAGCAACATCCTCAGCCTGAAAAAACGATTTATCCACCACAGTTATGCTGGCCCCAGTGTCCCTAATCGCAGGAGTCTCCTGACCATTCACCTGGACACTGTCCTTATAATACTCTTTAGTATTATCGGGGATAGAATTATAGACATCTAAATTCTGTTGATCCCACAACCCCAGAGATACTAAAGAAACGCTGACTGAGACTCCAATGGGTTCGTCAGCTAGCAGTAGAAAGTTTCCACTTGCCATTTGGACTTCCTCCTCTGGAGCGAAGGCTAAGGAGACAAGCTGGACCCCAGAAGGTTTACCCTTACATCTGGGATCTCCTTTCACGTGGTCAGTCGAGCCACAAACAAAGCATTTACCGAATGCTTTCTGGAATGGAGGCTTGCTCTGATCTCCTTCCAGTTTGGCACCAGAAGACACACTATTCTGCTGTGGTTTTCCCGGTGGCTTACCCTTCTGGTTTTGTTTGGGGCCCTCTTTGGAATGTGAGTTATTCGAATTCTCTTTTGAGTCTTTTTTAGGCTGTTTTCCCTCATCCTTTTTCTGGGCTGCCCCAGAATCCTTATGAGTAGCCCTGTTGGCAACCCACAAGTCAGCAGCCTTAGCTAGTGCTCTGGAATCCAATTCCTTCGAATCAGCCAAGTGCTGTCTGAGCTCAGGAGAACAGGCATCATAAATAGACTACAACATAAAAAGATTTCTCATACCCTCATAAGTGTTCACTTTGTAACCCTTAATCCATCCCTCTAAGTTTTTCAACCCTTCACTCACCCAGGTAGCCCAAGGGGTACCATCATGCTTTTTGAGGGTTCTAAACCTCTTAAGATACTGGGAAGGGGTCTTCTCGAATCTAGCTATCAAAGCTAGTTTCACACTTTCGTAATCCGTCTTATCCGCCTCCCCCAACTCCATTACCACATCAGTCGCAACAGGAGGGAGCCTAGAGAACAACCAGGGAAGCAACGCATTCCCGGTGATGTCCTGGAGCCCATGATTGTATTCAAACAGTTTCAACCAATCCAACACATCCAATCTCGGTTCATACATACCCACTAATTCCTTCGGCATCCGGGGTCTTTTGGGACTGGAGCTCCTAGAGGAACCAGAGGAGAGAGAAGCATTTTCCATAGACAACTTTTTCATTTCTAACTCGTGATTAAGTTCTATTTCTCTGAGTCTTAACTCAGCTTGCTTCTGCTCAGCCTGGGCATTCATCTGTCTGAACTCGAGCTCTTGGTTTCGTTCAGATTGAGCCAAGAACCGTTTATATTCTAATTCGAGCTTCATTTTTTCAAGTTCAAAATAAGCAGGGTTACTTGTGGGACCTGGTATGGGCCCCATAGGCACAGCTGGTAAGGCAGGTAGAGGAGCGGGGGAGACAGTTTCGTTAGCCTCTCTGTCCTCGTCAGTCTCTTCATCGTTATCATCAGGATTACGATTCAGATCAACACCATTACTGTTATCTACAGTTGCTGGAGAGATTGGTTCCTCTGAACCAGTACCCAGACTTTGGTTCGCCAGCAATCTCTCTATAAGTTCTAACTTCTTGCCTCTTACAGAAAGATTCTCTTGCCTACAGAGAGCTCACAAACTCTCAGTATTTTCACCTGACAAGGATTCTTGACTGTAAGTTTCCATCGTAGACATGTTTTTGAAAGTTGCTTTTTGTGCAAAGTTTTGTGTTTAGTTATCCTACAGCGTCGAAAAGCACTATAAACTGTATACTCGATATAAATCCCACCGCTGTACACCAGTGTTAGGCGGAAACCTGTGCAGTTCCCTCTGGGACCACTGCAAAAGATTTAGGACTACAGGCGTTGGCGGTGAACCCGCTTGGTAGCAGTCTGTACCACACAGATTCACTTGGTAGCTGTGGCTGAGCAGTCAGACTTCTCTCAAGCAAAGTTGGTCAGTATGTGCAGTATACAACATAGGGCAATTCTTCACAGCAAGACAAGCAAACACGCAACGAGGCTTAGTGTAAAGATAGTAAGTTATTTATTTATAACACAACATCTATGGAAAACACTAAAGCAAATCACGGCAAACAAATCAAACACAATTACTCTACGGAGTAGAAAACGATCAATCCCCCTAGCAAAATATCGACAACTCTAGGTTCTACCGGTACCACTTATTTTCAGACAGAGGTGTATACCTCAACCTAGATGACACTCGAATATTAGTTAGGACGGGAGAGAAAAAGATAGGCAGGTTATGAAATCAACACAGTTCAATCCTAAGCGGCTAAAATGCAAGGCAGGAAGGCAAGAATCACAATAGATCATAAAGTTCAGAGGCCAGGCCCACTCGGAGAGAGGCAAGGCGCGATGTCCCAAAAAGTCTCTAGTGGAGATGCATTCAAGTCTTTATAGCAAATTGTTATCGGCAGATTGAACCAGTTCAGAACAAAGAATGAGCAAAGCTTGGAGGCGACCCAGCGGAACGGAGAGGATTAAGACACCTCGCTCAAACCGAACGAAAGGGAAGCCAGGCGGACACAGTACCTTGTTGTGGAGGGCAGCTCCGGCGGGGGCAGTTGTTCCTGGTGGTGGATGCACGTCGGGTCTTGGCCAAGAGTAGAGATGATCTCGTCGTCGAAGGAAAGTAAAGTCCGGTGCACCACCAGGGAAGAGACCAGCCACGGAGTGCTCCGTCACAAGGCACCACCTTTTGGTCGCGGTACAGGGGTAGTGGCTATCCGGTTGCCGAGGTGCTCTGCACTGGCAATTCGACCACTGCGTCCTGAGGCGAATAAAAAGCAAAGGGGACTGGTTGTTCCCACCAGTCAGGGGAAGAGACTCTCCGGCAGGGAGATCTCCTCTGTCGTCGGGAAGTGGTGAGTCGGTTCCGCAGGGCTCCACCGGAGGTGTCGTCGTGCAGGTCGGCTCAGCGTTACCCTCGTCGGATTCTTAGGTCCTGTGGCGACTTCTGAAGATGCAATCCCAAAAGCCCTGGTTTTATGCAGATGACCCCCATTCATTCAGCCTAGCTGTCAATCAACACATGCTAAGTGGTGAGCGGGAAGGCTCACCACCTGGGCCAATCACTCCAGAGTGCGACCTGAGTTGGCAAGGCAACTCGGTCCAGGGTGCCTAAACCCCCTCCCACATCCCTGAGGTAACCCAGACAGAATGGCACCACTTTGGAGGGACTCTGTACAGAGGTCCGCCAAAAGTGGAACAAAGGGCTCAACCTTTGGTTTAGGAGTCACAGAGACGAACACAGACGCCATTTTAAAACCGAGTTCTGGCAGAAAATACCACTCGATAAACTTATTTAAGATAAGTAGATCGGTGGTATGTCAGAGATTAATGAGAAAAAGTATCAATCTCCAACAATGGGACGAATCCCATAGGGTTATGTTCGTGGTCGAATATAACAAGTAGTTTCCACTGCCACCAGCCAAAACTCGACGAGGGGGGACGCGACAGTGCCCCCTCGAGTAACAGATCCAGGAGTAATCGAATTATCCCTACTAGTACGTCCACAATAAGATGGTTGGTACGAGTTCTGTTAGTAAATTTAGGTCTAGTAAAGCCAATGGTGATTTTACATGCCCGGGGAGACAGTAGTCAGTCCCCGGGTATGGAGTTTATGGTGGGGGACCCGCTAGGGCACCCCCGTGTTATGACACGTAGGGTGCGGTGTAACACACATAGAAAAACATATGAGCCCTATGGAGTAAAGGACCCCATAGCCCATCGAACATATTGACATTTCAAAGGAATTACACACATACATGCCCAAGAGTGGGAGAAAAGAGTCTCACTCTTGGCAGGATGGAAAAAAACAAACTCCAGATTCCACCAAAGCTGCTGGGGGACTCACTAGGTTAGGAAATTCAGCCTGAACAGAGAATTATCCCTAACACCCTGTGCCACTGATGAGCCAAGGCGTACATAAATGTATATTTATTTGAATGATTGATAATGAAGATTGCACTAAAACTACACACACCACCTTCAACGTGTCTCACAATTAAACTTCTTTTTACATAAATCCATCACACAGGTTTGTTGGGAAAAACACAAATCACAATACTTTACTTTGTACAGATTTCCCTTCAAGAAATAATCAATGCTGATCAATGAACAAAATCAGTGTACATATGCAGTGCTGTGCAATTTCAATTTTCCTGTGCATTTAAAAGGCTAGCAGTTTGGTTTACAGATTTGTACAAATGCATATGGCAATATTATTTCACCTACACTTTTGCTTTAAAATAAACAAAGGGTGATTTAGCAGTTTGTTTTTCAGACCACCTGCATTTAAAGGTCTGTGTTGGGGAAGTTGGATAGAAAAATTGGAATGATGTAGGAATGTTGGATTCAAGAACCCCCTCCACTTAAGGGCCTCTGTTGGAGAATCTGGGCAGAAATATTGGGATGATTTAGGATTTATGGATTCCAGAGCCCCCTCTACTTAAAGCCCTGTGTTGGGGAAGCTGGACAGAAAAAAATGGATGATTTAGGAATTTTGGATTTCAGACCCCCTCCACTTAAAGGCCTGTGTTGGGGAATCTGTACAGAAAAAATATTGATTATTTAGGAATTTTGGAGTACGGACCCCACTTCACTTAAACGCCTGTGTTGGGGAATCAGGACAGAAAAATTGGGATGATTTAGGAATTTTTGTTTAAGGACCAGACACTCCTCCTCCTTAAAGAAATAGGGTTCACATGACACATAGGATTACCCAATTACATTACAGTCTATAGTCTTCAGAGCACACTACGATGAGCTTTATTAATTGAGAATTTCTTAGAAAATCACCCTAGTGGTGTTATGCCAAGAAGAATTAATTAAATTAATATTTTTAGTGAAATAGGCTAAGGATCTACACACCCACTATAGGGGAAAGGATTTAAAGCAAGCAGATTCCCCCACATTTTGGTTTCAAGTAGCTCAATTCTTCTTACATTGAAAACCTCTTTTTAAAATTCAGGAAACCCAGCTGTATTTCAGGACCTTCTTTGAGGGCAGGGCAGGGGTCTGTACACACCACTCTCAATGATAGTCTACAGCTCTTCGCCATGTGGCCCAATCAGCTTTTATGCCTGCCGAGCTCCATCCAAATGCAATTTCAGCAAATCAACTTATGTGTTTCCTAGCAGCTGTCAGTTGTTAATTTTTAGCAGTGCTCTCCCTCGCTCATAGTGCATCACCTTAATATACCAGTGATGACACCATCAAGATTTCAATATTGAGCAGTGCCATGCAAGAATTCGCGCAACCAGGATTGGACAGTTACCCTTCTATCTCCTGCCAAGTCCAGCCTCTCTGTCAGGATTGCTTTAGGAGTCTATAACAGAATTTTTTTTTTACATTTACATTTTTTTTTTAATTAGCATCAATTAGTTTTCAAGAAAACTTTAAATGCGAATAATTCATTAATTAAAGCAGAAACGGAGAAATGACAAACTAAAAATTACACATCTATATAGGGAGGAAAGTTTGAGACTACAGAGATTGTGTGTCTAGATTTGAAAGAATGTCTCTCACAAAGTTCAACAGTGCCAAGGTCAAAGATACTTTTCCTCCCCATCTTAAAATGGTCTACCTCTCGTGCAGAGAATTTGTCTCGAAGTTCTTGAAGTGATTTCCCAACCATTTTTCTCTGGAGGCCAAGAGTGGAACACAACTCATTACCAAATGCTGTAAAGTTTCTACCTCCAAACAACAGCATCGGCACAGAGTTAACCCATCTTCCCTTTTTTTGGACCTTCTCCCCAGCACCTCCCTAGTTGGGAGAAGGTTGAAGCGAAATCTCAGAAAGAGCTGCCTTTCTGAGTAAGACGGGAATTTTTCGAGGTATGGGAGCAATGTACCTCTGATATAGTGTTCATCAAGTCCCAAGGTTATGGATGGAAGTAGACTGAGCCTGTCCTGGGTAACAATCCAATCCCAGTCCAACAGTTTGTTCTTTACCCTGGACGGATTTTCCAGTAGCTTGTCTACATTTTCGGCAATAACTTCCAAGATGCCTGTACATGTATTCTGCCATGTATTTAAAGCTGGTATCTGGTTACCAGACAGTGCTTCTTTTATAGCCATGAAACCACTTCTTTCCGGAGGAACCAAAAATTTGCTGTTAAGGGTTAGTGTTTTCCAGACCATAGCGATATACAAGGAGGTAAGCCCCAGTTCTTTCCTCACGCATTCGATTGGGAGAGATGAAGGTAGGCTCAGTACCCTTTTCCAGAACTGGCTTTCAAGCACACGCCAAACCTCTGGTGCAAGGAAGAAGTTGGCCTCAGCTGCGTAAGTCAATACTGGAGAAACTTTGAGTTTGTAAAAGTCAATGAGGGGACGAAGTGAGAAGGAACAGTAACGTGACTTAATTAGAAGTGCTTGAGATGCCAAGTTTTTGACTTTGCTTCTTAGCCTAAGAACACCCGGACCATCTTGGATGCTGTCGTTGAGTGTAATGCCAAGGTAGATCATGGACGAGACCACTGGAACGACTTCCCCTGTTAGATGCCACCTAAAGGTCTTAGTGGAGTTCATTGTTCCTAACCCCATGATTTTCGATTTTTTTGGGTTTATTCTTAGTCCGTTTTCCTGAACGTACAGTTCGAAAGCTTTCAGCTGTCTCTGTAGACCTATCGCAGTCTGATCTAACAGAAGAAGGTCATCCGCAAACAACAACCTACCCACAGGGGTCCCCCCAATTTTTGGAGGGAAGCTTCTTACTGCCCCAAATGCTTCAAACAAATCTGATATAAATAGGCAGAAGACAGCTGGTGCCAAACGACACCCCTGCTTCAGCCCATTTTCAGACGCAACTTTGTTGGATAGGGTTCCTTTTCTGTCCAGTCTAATCTGAATGGTTGTTCCTGTGTGAAGAGCCTCCAGTGGTTCCCTCAGATTGTTTGGGCAGCCCCATTTCCTTAGTTTGTTCCACAAGAGGCCACGATCAACAGAGTCAAAAGCCTGTTCAAGGTCTATTGACGCGATATAGATGGTTTTATAGGTTTTTCCCTTGACCATACATTTTAGTATGTTAATGATTAGTATGTTCAGGGAAGTTCCAATTCCCTTGCGGGACCCCGACTGCCAGGGATCCTGGTGATGTGACCGCCAACTCCAAGCGTTCAGATGTTTGAGTAGCACTGCAGTGAATAATTTACCCACTACATCCAGTAGGGCGATAGGTCTGTAGTTCCCAGGTACAGACCTGTCACCCTCCTTAAATATCGGTACAATTATAGACCTGGTCCAGGAGTTAGGGATCCTTTTGAGTCTAATTATGTTTTTGAACAGAGTTGTCATAAATTCAGCCCATTTCTCCGGGTCTCTCTTAAGGATGTCGTTTGTGAGACCATCCGGCCCAGCAGCACGGGATGAATTTGACTTGTTGATGAGATCCATGATGTCTTGTTTGTCGAATTTCAAATCCCATGGTTTGCCCGATGCTAAGAATTTGTGGGGGCCGCTGGTGTTTCCTGCGGAGTAGAGGTTCTGATAGTGCTCCTCCCAGGCCTTAGGTGGAAATGGGTTTACAGTTTTTGAATCGACAGGAATGCATAGCTCGTTGATTAATTTCCATATACCTGAGATGTTTTTACTGGTGACTAGATTTAACACCTTCTCACTATCTTTTTGCAGTAGGAGGTGTTTATGTTGGGTGAGCCAGTTTCTGTAGCTGTTCCTGGTATCTTTGTACAGAACTAGGTCACCAGGCGTGTTGGATTTTTTAAATTGCCTCCTGGCCCTCTGAACGGCTTTGTTTTTGGCTACGATTTGATGGTCATAGGCATGCCTGTATGTAGTGGTACCACTCCTATCCACAACTTTTTTGTGGAAGACCTTCAATACCTCGATGTATTCTATGGGATTTGCGTTTTGGTCTTGCTCGACCGATTGTAGCCCCAATAGCTTGTCCAGTATTGCATCCATATCTTTTCTCTGGATCCTGATTCTGTTTCCACCGGGAGTCAGGTCGAGTTGATATTCCGGTAGGTGTTGGACAGTCTGGGAGTGATCTGTATTCCATTCCTCAGTTTCAAGTTCCAGGATATTATGATCGCTCAAGTCTGTTTGGATCACTCTCAATGTTTTTAGTTTCACCATCAGTGGCTCTGTTACAAATATGTAGTCCAATGTACTGCCTTGGTTTGCCCGTTTCCATGTAGTAGCAGCAGGTAGGTCGCCCATTAGGCTTCCGTTTGCCATTAAAATGTTTCTTCCTGCTAATTCTTTGTCGAGGTCAACTCCTCTTGATATATTGTTTGTGGAGTGCAAGGAAAGGAACTCGATTTTTCTCCCCTTTTTGTCAAAACATTCCATGTTGAAGTCTCCACAGAGGAGGACCTCCAGGTTTGGACGCGAAATCCTGGCGTCATCGATCGCTTTAAGCAAGGCCTCCTTGAAGTTGTCCTGTTGTCTTTCCGTGGGTCTCCAGTAGATGTTACAAACGAGCAGGTTCCATTTCACCAGGTCAGACCCTGCCTTGGAGTTTATTTGGACTGTGGTTAGTTGTATCCAAGGGTTATGATTTATGGACGAAATCACCCTTAGACCAGACATGCGTTTAGTGCCCAGCAGGAGGCCCGAGCTAGGTCTACCTTTAAGGCCCTTTATAACAGAAATATGGCAACTCCTATTTGAAATCCCCTTTTTTAATGTCAACGTTTTAGCAAAAGGTAGTTATGTGGCAAAACTTAATAAATTACTAGGAACAGGCATTATATATATATATATATATATATATATATATATATATATATATATATATATATATATATGTATCCAGAGTGTAAACAGCAAACTCGATGCCATTCTGACTAGCAGGACTCCCAATTCATGGATTTTCAAAAAACAGGCACCACGGACAAAAAAACTGCCAAAAAAACGCAAGGTTGAGTAATTAAACAACCTTTATTACATCTTTGCAGTTTTAAAAGAGAATTCCAGTTTCCCAGTATCATTCATGCCAAGAGGCAGCCTGACGCATTTCACCACGGACCCGTGGCTTGATCACAGTGACTCAACCCTTGTGCATACAAGTTTTAAAGAAAAACACCTAAATTAATGGACACTGAGATGGTGACTCATATGCATTTTGTACTTTGTACATCCATATTACTTTGGGCTGTAGGAGCTTGTTAGACACTGTAGTCATTTTTCAATTTTTCAACAATAACATGTTTAGTGCGTGTGTTACACATTACTCATTATGTGACCCTTTTACTTTGGGCAATTTGAAGATTTTTGTTGATTGATGATTATTTGTCAAAAAATAAATAAATAAAGTGCGTAGTGCATACTTTTACATTTGAGCGCATGAGGGCAGATTGCATATTACATACATTCGTATTGAATTCAATGTGTATTGCATTCAAGATAATAATAAATTTTCCCTCAGTTTCCTGATAGGTTCATTCAGTAAAGTGCATATATATATATTCTGCTTCAGCTAATCATGGGGAATTCATGGGGAGTGTGGCAATTTTCTGCCATTCATGCAAAAAGCATAATAGTTATGAACATGCAATTTACTCTCCAAATACTACATTTTACCCTTCACCAGTCTGCCGGCTCTTAAATTCGGGACATATTCAGAGCAGCCAGGAACACATTTTAGCTTGCCATTAAAATTCCCCAAGTCGCAGGTGTATACATTTTATTTTACAAACATTGCCTGCAATTTATCTTAAAACTGACACATAAATTAATGCAGTACAACTTGTGTTTACTGAGAAAAGCGCTTAAGTTATGATAAATTAATGGGAAATCTTCAAGTTATGCAAATGTAAGCCCCACTTCCTCCAGGCCATTTGCAATGCCTGGCCAGCATGTGACCAGAGCTTCTGGGACTGTGTTTTTATTAGCCTCTGCAGGTCGTAAATACTTGAGATGCACTGCCTACACAGAGATCAGTTGGATCAGAGGACTATTACATACATTTTGCAAGACTAAGGTCTCTGACCCAATAGCCACATCTAAACCAGGAGGGAGGGTCCAAACCAAATGAGAGTATAAACAGTATCGATGACATCACATAACAATACAGATTTGTAATGTTACTTATGGATGTATTTACGTTTTTCTGTTATTTAAGTTTATATCAGATGTTTCATTGTACATTTTCTGTGTTGCTTCATGTAACAAATCAGGAGTCCACATTGTATATTGAGCCTACATGCATACAAAAGCTGAGAGCTTTATTTATGTTTTCACTCACTACTTATGTTTTGTGTGATTTTAAGGACAATTGAGGACACAAATAGTGCCTCTTGACAGTGATAAATGAAAAAAGAAATGAGAAATGAGATATCATTAAAATAAAGACAGTTTTTTGTGACAACACATTCCCTTTTTGTGGGTCTTGTAGAAATCTATTTGTCGTCATTGTGTTTTCATTGCATATTGATACCTTACCCCACATACACAGCAAAACATGTTTACTGTTTGTCAGAGGAGCTAGTCAGTGTCAGCGAGGAAGGGAAAATTAAGTGCAAGGAGAGGGGAAACGGTGGCTGAGGGAGAGGTGACAAAGTCAGTGGTGGTGGTAACAGTTACAGAAGGGCGGAGTACTAGCAATATGGAGAAGGATGTTGTGTTAGCCACAGGGTACCCCAAGCATGCAGACCATTACTTAGGCCTTGCCATTGGTGGGAAGGTGGCGGTAAAACAATATCTGGGAGTAGTAGTCACATAGGTGTAGGGAGAGGATGGGGAGCAAGAAAAGCAGGTGGCGATTGTGCAGGAGGTTAAAGAGCATCAGTGGGAGAAGCTAGAAATAAAAACACAATATTGCTCAGGAGGAGGAGGCTGAAGCCACTGCAAATTTATTTATTCAGGCAGTGGAGATTGGAAAACGTGCATCCTTGCCTGACTAGCTGGCCCTGGGGCGGGTCTTCGGTTCCACAGGACACAGTGAGAACCCAGGCTGTGTGCCCAGAGCAGCACCGTACCTCAAGCAAGGAACCCTAAGGAGATGAAGATATGCAGCCTAGCCCCATGGAAGATTCCCAGCCATACCCAGATGTGTAGGCCATATTCTGAAGGTTTTCCATCCCTGGGGCACTGCTCGAGGTCACAGCCTTCTAGGGAGCCACCACTCTTAGCTGCTATCCTCTTTCTTTCCCCAATAGTCTTTTTTTTCAACAGATTTTATTAAGATCTTCAGTCACCCCTGCCCAGCCCAATCCTGGGCATGGAGGTCTGTCCTTTGTTCTTCTTTTTTCTATTAATCGATTCAGCCTGATGGTGGGCTGGATGATTCTGTCAAGATAAGCCCACCAATGCACCAACACCAAATAACACATTTATGATAACACATTAAATAAACTATTTTTCCCTACACCTTGGTGTCTGTGTCTTTATTTATACATTTCCCTCTGGGACAAGCATTTATCCGTGACAAAATGGGCCCACTTTGGGAAAGGGGCTACAGGGAGCTGGACCACATGATAAGGGAGGATTCTGTGTTTGGCACATGCTCCAGTGCAAACCTACCTCTATGTAGATGACTAGGCAAGAGGATCCAAAAAATGGAGAAATCGGTCAGTGGGAGAGTAAGGAAAAACTATGTAGTTCAGAAACAAATCAGGGGCAAAAAGCCTGGTGTGTTACTCTGCTAGATAGAGTCAAATCAATTTAGGCAGAACCACCACTTAAGTCATAGCTTAGCTGTTAGAGACTGCGGGCCACATTACGAATCAGACGTTAAGGGGTTAACGGCGCCGTAAACGGCGCCAAACCTTAACGCCTGATTCCAAGGTCCCTTTGCGGGATGGTGATTTTAACGCCTGCTTTTTGCAGGCGTTAAAACCCATGCCGCAAAGGGACCTTGGTGCTAATTACACCACCGTAATTTACGGTGGCGTAATTAGCGCCTTTCCCCATTCCCATTATGCCCTATGGGGCAAAAATGGGAATGGGGAAGGGTAAAATGGGAAATGGGGATTTACCGTCCCACTCACCTTGAAATGGGGAGGTAAATCCGCCATTCCAAGGTGCGTTTGGGCCCATGGTGGTAAGGGTACGACCCAGGCGGTAACTTACCGTCTGGGTCGTAATGAGGCACTGAGTCTGAACCACTTAAAATGTTGATTACTCACGATGCCCTGAGCCCTGAAATTTTGTGGTGAATTCAACCATGAGTTTCTGGATTGGGGCTGACTCTTGGTAGAGGCAGAACTTCCACCAAGTACAACATCAGCATTAACCAGGCTGAATAAAGAAGAAAATAATCGGCATCCCTATATACTGAAGGGGAACTAACAGGAATGAGGAGCTCTCAGTATGAGCGTATCCCTGACGTTTTGGGGAGAGTTCGACCACAGGAGTCTTTGTGGGGGCTACCCCCTTGATTGAGGAAGAACCTCCACTGAGTATAATGTTGGTGTTAACTGGGTTGAGCCCTAGTGTTTTGCGATTAATTGGACCATGGGTATTCAAGGTGGGGGCTTGCTCTTAATTGAGGCAAATCCTCTACTGAGTAATATTGGTGTTAACAGGGCGGAATAAAGGAAAGGCAACACATTAGGCACCACTGCTAGCAAAAGTCAAATATACTGAAACAGAACCACAAGGCATGAAACATCCTTAGGATTGGCTGAGCCCTGGTCTTTTGCAGTGGATTGGACCATTGGTGGCTGGGTGGGGGCAGGCCCTTGATTGAGGCAAAACCTCCTCTGTGAGTTAGTTTCAGCTCCAAGACAAAAGGAAACTGTGTCTGGCTGACTGAGACCTAAACAGGCAGAAATGTGTTCCTGTGATTTGAAAGCACACTGTTGACTGGCAGACAGAAAGGCCAGCGTGGAAATGTCAACATTGTGAAATACCCCAACAGTGTTGTCAGTAAAAAGGAAGAATACAATTAAGTGTGCCCTGTGTTCGAAGGACAAGGCTGAAAAAAACAAGGCCTACCTTCCATTACAGGCTAATGGGGCACTGAAATGCATTTTTCCCAAAGGGAAACCTGCCATAAACAATGAATACATTTGACAGTTTGGGGTGAAAGGAACTGTTTACAGAGGAAACTCCCTGGCCTGAACCATTCAAATGTATATTATAATGGGAGGTTGGACATTGATGGCCTGATGCGAGGTATTAAAACATACCACATGTGTAAAGGAATTGCACCATTCAAACACACCAGTTTTCTGTGCATGAAGAAAATCTGTGCTTAGCCCAAAAGACATTTTTCTCATGAAACTTTTAGGACCAGAACTGCTCACATTCCCCCATCAGATGCAAGGGTCAATCTCAGCTCTTCTCTTTATCTAATAATATCTTTAACCCCACAACATGTACATGTTTCCTTCTTTGGTTATTCCACCCTGGTTACATAGAAACACAGGTCTTATCTTTATCTGAGAATCTGTTTGAAGCCCACTAAGCCAAGAAAGGTACAGAGTTTGTGCCAGACAAAAGGTTTATGAAATGAACAGATGACCACTGTGAAAACATAAGAAACAGCTAATAGGGATGAACTCTTAAAAATACAGGAAATAAGAATTGAATTAGTGGTGAAGTCCAGGGTCTGACTGACAACTGATATGTTACAGAGATTGCCACATGAGTAAGGGGGTGGAGTATTACCCTCTGCTCAAGGAAAATATTGAGCAAAATGTGCATTAGCCCTCGGAAAAGAATGTTAACAACTTTAGGGCTGGTAGAATAAACAGAGAAGCAAATGGCCCAGACTGATGTCTAAGTTTGAGGGAAAGAATTTAAAAATTCCAGTTGATTGAAGGAAAACATATGCATGTCTTTATATTTTTACATAGGATTTTATGGAGGATCATATTTTTACCAATATCTCGGGAACCTTAACTCTGGCAGAAATCATTCAAATATCTTTAAACAGATCAGGGAAAGCTCCATTCAATGGTCCTGCCCTCATAACAAATCTGGGAACCAGAGTTAGAAGCTTAACTGTGATGATGGATTCCCAGAAAATGTCATGAAGCAGAAATGTGGGGAGCTGATAGCTTATTGAATTGGATATCTGTATAGAAAGTCTGCTGTTGATAACTGTTATATGTGTTGAATACATTACAAAAATCTGCCATTCTAACCTGCAACCTCGTGGCAATGCCAGACACATTTCATTAAGTCTGGCATGGTCAGACAAATTCAGATATTTATATTTTATTACACGTATTTGTAAATTGAAAAACATGGCCATTTTGTAGTTATTATGTTCATAACTGAAGTGGTCAGAAATGCAACTCAGTAGGTGGAGTCATAACTCTCAAGGATTAAGGCTTAGTAACTGAAAGATCCACATCAAAGAGAATATTCTAGGCCTCATTTAAGGAGAGGAAAACAGATGTGCAATTAGAATGAATAGCCAATTTGTTGATATCCTCTAATTTGGATATTTTGGGCAGTGTTAAAGATTCATAAGGAGACACAAAATGGAAAAAGGTGAGAGCTGTCTGAAATCATCTGAGTCGGAAGAGCAGAAAGAAACATTGCTAGGGAACCTGGGAGGTGGATTAGACAAGAGGAAGACTAAAATCTACAGGGAACACAGAGAGGCAAATAAAGGGATGGATTCTGGAGGTCTCCATGATTGATTCTGGAGAGGCCATCTAATTAAGTCCCTATGTTTCCCCTGAGTATCCAGAAGTCTTTATGTCTTTTTCTGAGCATAAAACCGATAGATATTCTATGTAAGTAAACTTGTCCAACCAAATCAAGTCTTGTGGGGATCGGTTTGATTTAATATCTTCCCCTTATTGATTGGGTGGGCAGACCAAGTAGATTTTACTAAATAATAATTTAGTTAACTCCCATACAGTCAAAGAACGTGGGGTGCCCTTTGGGGAGTTCAAAACCACTGATATCCCTCCTAGAACTAATGAAAGGTATATTAGTTTAAAGTAAGTGGGTATCCCTTACCTTATTTTGGCCAACTCTATAATGCCCTAAATGGAAGTGGTGTAGTTTTAAAAATCAAAATTCCTAACTTTTCACCATCCCTCAGACCCTACCTTAAAGCAGAAGACAGTTAAATGTAAACCGAATATCTGGGTTTGTGTGGGGGCAGCAAAGTGTCTTGCCAAATTAAGTAGAGTGAAGTCCTTGATTAAAAGCATACCCTTTACAGAGTGTGATAAAGTGATTCCTGGTAGAAGAGAGATTCTTCATTGTAGTCTTTTTTTTAAAACTCGGTTGTGCTCCAACACTGCTAGCATTGCCAAGTAATGCCTCCGGACCCCTGCACTTCCCTGAACTTGCCTCCCGGTCCCCACACTATTTGCAGCATTACGCACTTCCCTAAGAGATTACCCTCTGCACTAACCCGGTCCTCCTAGACCAGGCACAATTCCCTTTGCCCATCACTCCTCGCAGTTCCTGTCTGGTGATTACACAATCTGAATGCACCGTACCCAGTAAGTTTGTTGTCAGTCTGTTCCTTTGTCTCCCCTTGTCCCCCTGCCCCTGAATTGTGCACTTTAACACTTGTGTTAGTGGCACATTATAAAGGCATAACAACCTGCTCATATCCCCTCCTATCCGAACTGCTGGTCTCACACTTGCTTTATGGTCAGTTTGTTATGCTTGTAACCCCCTCTCGTCCCCGCCTGCCTGGCCCCCCCAACTACTTGGTAACACTCTTGAATTAGCAGAACCATTGTCAGGTTTATTCAATTTGTTTGAAAAGTGAATTGTCAGAAAAACAAAAACATTTTGGCCATGGAGTGAGGTGGTGTGTCGTGTGATTTGTGCAAATATAAATCTTCCTATTCATTAATACATATATATTCTTTTTACACACCGGCCTGATTCTTGGCTTATCTATTGCACAGGGGGGCGGGGGCTTATAGTGTCTGAAATGAGTCCTGGGCAGATCATTTGAGTGGAGATCTTGATTGGGGAGGGAAATAATTCCCTGCATTGATAGTTGCTGCATACATATTTCCTACACCACTGAATACAATGTCTGTGTTAATCTGGTTGAATAAAGAGGAAGCCAAAACAATGGCACCACTATCCTGAGGGACATGTGCACCACAATGTGGGCTGAGCCCTGGAGTTTTGGGGTGATTTCAACCACTGTAAGCTGGGTAGGAACTTGCCCTTGATTGAGACTAGTGACAGTCAAATAGACTGAAACAGAAACATCAGGATGAAGTATTCTCAGGATTAACTGAACCATGTTTTTTTACAGTGAATTCGACCAGGTTTTTCTTGGTGGTGGCCTATTCTTGCTTGAGGCAGAACTTCCACTAAGTATATGTCAGCATTGAATGGGCTGAATGAAGAAGACACCAAAAACGGTGTGGAAAAAATAACCTGGAACTCAAGGAAAAACACTACTTTAACTAACCTAGCAAGGAGAAGGAGAAACTAAACATGCTTAAATGTTGACATGAGGTGAAACTAAACTTTCAAAAAGTAAGGGGTCACTTAAGGAATTTAAATTTACTTAATCAGATGACTCTGTTGTTTTCGTCTCCCAAGTCCTGGTACTGTTGTGGCTTCTTCCCTCTATAATCTTCAGAGATAATGTGCTCATTCATTTTAAAGTAAATTCTTTGAAAGGTGTGATCTCAGACAAGACCCCGGCCATGCTAAATACCGATTAACCCTGCAGACTACCCATGGACAGGTTCGTGTTTCCATAGCCAAATGAACAATCACAGATGGCCACACAGAATACTTGCACAGTCAGAATTTCAGTGGATCATCATTGCTACCTATATTACATGTGTTGAAAACATAGACATCAGCCATTTTTTCTGTAACTGATGCCGACAGCAAGCAAAAGTGTCCCACAGGCTCTTGCGCTTTGTGCTTTCATCTGCTTGTAATCACATTCTGGTGCTCCCTGAAGTACTGTCAGAAGATGAGGAACGTGCTAAAATATTTCTTGCAGTGGTAGGGTACCACACTGCGATGCTATTTGAGCTTTTCATCAATCTTCATGTTCAATCTGGGAATGTAGATGTCTTTTTTGTCCATTCTTGTACATGGTTAACATGTCCTCTTGTGTGTGACAGCCCCCAGTGATGTCCTAATTCTTTGTCTCATGTACCTTGTGTATAAATGTTGCCAACTTAACTTTAAACCATATGTAAAGGAACGATTTCAGTAGATACTCCATATTCCATTTCATGACAACAATGATGGATCCTCACGAATGGTGGAGGGCAGCATCATGGTAACTGTCCCTGCTTCTGCATTGCCAGACATGTCATGTTCTATTACTGTGTCAGATAATCCTAAAAGATACACTAGTGGCAGCACCATGCTGACAGCTGCACTATACAGGCTACACCACTGGGTGGCCTACTCAAAAGGTGGTAGTTAAGAACAGAAATTGCCCAATATTTGTGACTGCGTAGGTGGTAAGCAGGCGCCCTTCAATTTCCGGCTTTGACTGTTGCAGTAGTCAGTTACTGTATTGCACTGATCGCACAGATGTTCTTGCATATAGAGGGTTGATTAAAACCAAAGCAGCATTACAGTTTTCAGCTGGTTGTAAGGGAGCTAGTGGCATGTCAACAGCTGTACTAACACATTTCAGGCTCTGTAGCAGAGATTATAGTGTGCATAGATTTTTGGGTATGAATGGGTCACCACAAAATGGAGGACATGTGTGAATCAGGGTACATGCATGTTTTATAAAATCCTCAGAGAGCTACAGCTTTGGAGCCATTGTCTGCTGCTACAAAGCCAGGGCCATCTTAAGTACTTTTGGGCCCCGGGGCTCAGACACCTTTGGGGCCCACTCCACCGAACCAAAGGAATTAAGCGATCCAGAATATCTAGGGGCACCTCCCTCATCGTGATCACAGCCCATAGCTTGACATGCTGCCTCACAGTGAACAAAATAAGCATGGGTACTCCTTTTAAGTCCCCTTACCATTCTTGTTTTAATTAGAATGATAAACCAGTTCCATTTCAAGGTCAACATTCTCAGTCCACGACACAGGTTCTTATGTTCTAGCCTAGCTGCAGGACAATGTTCAACAATAGCAGCAACGAGGAAGGTATAGTGGCCAAATTATAAATGTGAGACACAGATAATTTAAAAAAGGTTTGCATAATCCAGAATAGACAGAGGATTCAGAGTAGCAGCCTCATGGAATACAAAAGTGCTCAAGTGTGGATACAGGAGACCCAATAGGAAGCATCGAGAAAGCTAAACATACCATAGCATAGATAGTGGATGAAAACTAGAAGCTGCCAAGAAGGTGCCCATATCCAGAAAAACAGATTAGAAGAGGGACATGGTTTTCAAGTAGTGTTGCCATTAGAGAGCAAAGGAACAAGTGGCTGTGGTGCACAATATATCAATGCTCACTATTATTATAGAGGAAGCAACACTATAGCCAGCAAAGCCATGAGTGAGGCTTTCCTGGCGCTCATACTCTTAAGAACGAAATCACTCTGATGCCCAGGATCACACGTTGGTAAAGAAGTGAAGCTGGGATATGTGCCCACTGTGCAATTTTTGCACTTCACCACTTTATTTTCCTGTTCTTAGCATGAACTAAAATAATCTCATTTTATAGAACTGACTTGGAAAGTACACAAATCACATAACCCAACATGACAATTAAAAAATAAAAATGTTATAAAAACTGATTATGCTAAATGGAAATGATTCTAGCTTTATTGTCTCCATCATCAAGGGAAGTATATTAGTAGCACCATACTGATTGATGCCACCTTAAAATATTCCATCTTGGTTTCTCTTTTGTATTTTAAAGCTTTAAAAAACATAAAATAAAGGCTTGTGAAAATTGTCATTTATAAATGTGCATACAAATCTTTCAATTGTACAAAAAAGCAAACCATTTATTTTGTCAATTAAGCAGACCTTAATATGCTTGCCAGAGGCCGTCAATACCTGGACCATTCTCTTCTGTCTAGAACCCCTTCCACTCAAATGGCCTACATAAACAAAAATACCAGGTAATGGGCTAAACCATGCCATCATGTGAAATTGCAACCCTTTTCACAGAAGACAGCACAGTAATGTTAGTACTATAAGATGAATGATTAGTCCAAGATCAGTGTGTTGTCTGCTGGCAAAGCCATGATACAAGCATGAACGCTTTGGTTCCACAGTCTTGAATTTAGATTACTAATCACCTCTCGGACTAAAACTGTATGCTCATCATTGGTGGTGGCTTCCTAGGTTTTACAAACCAATTTCTAGACCTTCTCTCTGCTGATGTTACGTTACTTTATATAGTAAATGCTATCTGGTGCAGGTATATTGCTGATAATAGCAGCTGGTGTGCTACAAAACAAGTACAAAACAAAGTACATATCAATTCAGCTGGAATTTGTAATCTTGCATATGAACACAGACCTCTGCAAAGAGTGCTTAACACACTGAGCAATCTTCTGATCCATTGCTTCACTCAAATGTATTAATATGCATTTCATCTTTAGCTGTTGTACATGATCAACAGAATTCCCATGGAAAGTTGAGAATGCTGTACAACTTGTGCTGTAGTGAATGAACAAACCATGCATTCCATAGTGAACACAGAAAGCATTACAAGTTGCATTGATCAGAGAATAGTGTACTTGTCAACAACAGACAGGCAAAACCTTTAGAGCCTCAGCAGGACACTATAAAATATACTGGTGTGTGCTATTTAAGTTTGTTGAGCAATGAGAACTGACTTCTTTTGATCAAGCAACTTTGTGGTGGCCCCCTCCAAGGTGGGGGCCCTGGGCAAGTGCCCCTTTTGCCCTCCCATAAAGACGTCTCTGTACAAAGCATATTTGAGAACCACACAGAGTGAGTCTGTGTGTGTGAACCTCCTTTACTTTCTCCCAGAGATTGACTCCCATGTTGGACTTGCTGTCAAATCCTTCCATGAAACAGGTGACATGCTGGCAAATGGCATTCACTAGCTGCTCTTCTGGACTTTGCTGCAGAGATGTATGGGGAACGGGACCCAGTGCCCAGGGATAAAATCCATATCTTGAAACATTGCCCATATGTCCATTGTCTGCTGGGCAGTCTTAGCCTCAAAGTGGTCCAATCTCATTCCCACTGCTTTTAGGACATGATTGTAGAGGCATGGGACTGCAGTGTGCATGAAGTAGTGCTGAACCCAGTGGGGATCGACCAGGTCTTTGAGCCATATGAAGCCTTGATTTTCCAAAAATGTGCAGGGTAGCACATCTATTGCCACATTACAGCAAGGTTGTCATTGAAGAGACAACATGTGTCATGTTTTTGTGACATTTTGTAACACACTCAAAAGCCTCACAAACTGTAGGTTGGCACAGCAAGGCAGAAAAGCGGTGCCTGTGTGCCAAAGGACCAATTGGAAAAGATGATGTACCCAAAGGGCTGCTGAAAAGTTGGGAATATGCAAGATTCTATGGCTTAATGATGAGAGATGGTAGTGCTAAGCTGCCAATTGTCTGTAGTAGAGGGATAGGAAACTGACCTGTCTCCTTTTCGTTTTGACAATGTGTTGATGATACAGTCTTGTGTGGCCCAAAGGGAAGCAGTGCCAAAACTGCTTTTCAGATTGCATCAGACAAATCATTTTTGAATACATGGCACGTGTGATTGTTTCTTTGTTGTAATATAACTCCACACACCATACATTTTTGTGGGCTGCAAGGGGCCATATCCTTGTTTCATCCCTCTTGTGGTCTGCATAGAAAACTTTTCTGTTAAAGATGCATGGGTTCTGTTAATGCCAGTGGTGTTTATGTGACTGCCTGCAAAGATGAGCAACCATTATCAGGTGTTTGTTTTCGGATGATCTTAAGCATTTGGAGGATCTGAAGTTTACTTCCTGTACAGAATGTTGGAACTTGACTTGTCAATACCTGCACCCTCTTGCTCTGCATTGTTGTCTCTTGCTAGTTGTATCATCATGTGAATGAGTCTCAATCTAGAGTCGGGGACAGAGCAAAACCCGTTTCTTGTTCTGCACTGCTGTCTGATTGCAAGGAAATAAGAGCTAGCAGTTCCACCAGAATCATCTCTGTGTCCTCGTCTGTAGATTTCTCTGCTTCATCCTGAGGTATATTCATTTCTTCTCTCTCTTGTGCCTTGGATGCTAGAGACCGAATTTCCTCGTCCAAACTTAACTTCCCCTTCCATTGTTGATTGCAGGTTTGATAATGGTGCGTTCATTATATATATATATATATATATATATATATATATATATATATATATATACTGGGTTATATATATATATATATATAACCCACTAACCCAAAAGCAAGAATTTCTGCATACTTAACTCACAAAAAAATACACACAACCACCTTCTCGCACAGCAAACCGCATGCACTTTACCACACCGCAATAACAAACGAACAACACATAAGTCACACTAACAGCACACGAGGGCTCACATTGATCCAATATTCACACCCAAGCTCAGCGCATGGTGAAAAGCGAACTGAAGCTGCCAACAGGACATCACCTTTTTCACGTTCCTACTCCCTCTTCACCCTACTAACCCCACCTCACCTTCTTGTTTGCAGATGCACCTGAGCACCTGGGGACCAATTCCGTTGATGATGGTGCACAGGTGCACAGTGCATATACCTATAACATTAACATTATTAGACTTCTTAGCAAATTCTCCTAATTCTCTTGAGGCAGATGCCACTGTCCTTTGCAGAGGATGAGATCTAATCCCAAGTATTGATTGGCATGGCTGACCTACATCCCAGCAGCTTCACCAGCGCATACTACCACTGCTGTATCTAGTGAAAACACCTAACAAATACATTCTGACCTGGCCCGTAATTCACACCCTACCATGTTTGGGGAGTGCAGCAGATTCAGACTTGATATATAACAAACTCAACCAGAGTAAAATAAGTCAGCAACATAACAGCTCTGATATGTTCTCACTATTTAAAGGGATTGTATAACAACACATTCTTTGGCCTATGCTCTGCCCACCTACCAAAATGACATGGGCCTAAGAGTGTTTTGGCTTGCTCGCCTCTGCCTATAAAATGAACATATGCCTGAGAATGTTTTTGGCATGCTCTCTCCCTGACCTATGAAATGAATAATGTGATTACAATACTTTGGCATGCTCTCTTCCAACCTAAATAAATAATGTTTGCCTAATAATATGTTGGCTAGCTCTGTCCTTTGGTTATTAAAAGAATGTGCAACTAAGAAAGTGTTGCTGTGCACTTTCCTCCACCAATAAAATGAATATATGACTAGGATTGCTTTGGCGCTTAGTTTTCCAACCTCCAAAAACAATTTCCACTGCAGAATATTTTGATGTGCTCTTCTCTAGATATAAAATGACATGGGTCTAAGAATGCTTGCCATGCTCTCTCATCTGCCTATAAAATAAATGTGTGACTACATACATACAAAAAAACCCTGCTTTGCTTTATTATCATTTTCGAAAATGATGTAATGTGTGCCTAAGAATGTTTGGACATGCTTATTCTGCCACCGTTAAAATGAACAGTTGATTAAGAAAGTATTGGCATGTTCTCTACTCACCTATACAAATAAGGTGTGTGTCTAAGAGATATTTGGCATGTCCTCTCCTTCACCTGTAAAAAGAACATGTGGCTAAGAATGCCTTGGCACACTCTCTCCTTCACATATAACATTAACGTGTTTCTAAGAGTGTTTTGACATGCTCTCTGCCCACCTAAGACAATGACATGCAACTTAGAGTACATTGGCATGCTCTCTCCTCTGCCTATGAAAAGAACATGTGACTAAGAATGTATTGGCATGCTCTTCTCAGTGTATACAATTAACATGTGCCTAAGAATGCTTTTGAATGCTTAAACATACAATATGTGTGCAAGAAAACTTTGATAAGCGCTCGTCCTATCTCCATAAATGGTGCAGTGTGTGCCTAAGAAGGTTTTGGTATGCTCTTTCCTCCACCTGTAAAATGAATAAGTGGCTAAGAAGGTGTTGACATGCTATCTCCTTCACCTATAAAATGAATGAGAGTAAGAAAGCCTTGGCATGTTCTCTTCCCTCTTACAAGAGTAAGGTGCATGTCATGAAGAATGCTTTGCTATACTATTTGTTTGTCCTTTAAAATGAAAGTATGGCCAAGAATGTGTTGGTGTGTTCTCTCCTCCACCTACGAAATGAATGTATGACTAAGAATGTTTTTGCATGCTCTCCCTTCCATCAAAAGATTTAAAATGATTTCGAATGCTCCCTTCCCATCTTCAAAAATTATGTGATTTGTGCCTAAGAATGTAATGGCATGCTTTTTCCTCCACCTATACAATATTCAAATGAATATGAATACTTTGGCATGTTCCCTTCCTATCTACAATAATGAACAATGCCTAAGAATGTTTTGGTCTGCTCTTTCCTCCAATTATATAAAAAATGCATGACTAAGAATGATTTGTCATGCTCTCTTAACTCCTACAAAAATAATGCGAGCCTAATAATGCTTTTACGTGCTTTGTCCTCAAACTATAAAATGAGCATGTGACTAAGAATGCTTTGGCATGCTCTCTCCTTCACCTATAAAATGAATGTGATGAAGATTGTTTTGGTATTTTCCCTTTGTGGTTACAAAAGTAAAGTGTGTGTAACTAACTAAGAATGCTTTGCTGTGCTCTTTCTTTGTCCTACAAAATTAATGTGTTACTAAGAATGATTTGGCGTGTCTTCTTCTCATCTACAAAATAAAGCATACATGATTAAGAGTGCTTTGCTGTGCTTTCTCTTCTGCCTATAACATGAATGTGTGGCTACAAATGTTTTGGCATGCTCTCCTCCAGCCATAAAATCAACATGTTTCTCAAAATATGTTAGCATGCTTTCTCCTCCAGCTATACAATAAGCATGTGCTGACAAATGCTTTGCTGTGTTTTGTTCCACCTGAAAAAATGAAGTGTGCTTAAGAATTTTTTCATGTGCTCTCCTACAAAATGAACATGTGCTTAAGAATGATTTGGTGCTCCTGCCACCCCCCTTTGCTCACACAAAATGTGCTCCAATCCCCATATCCAAATTCCCTAAATCTACCTGGTCTAGCTAGAACATATAATCAATTTCAAACGACTCCAACCTGATTACAATCTAGTTAGGTGGTGCTACCACCTACCTAGACAAGTCTGGGCCTCATTATAAGATGTGCGGAATGGGTTTAACGGCACCGGTAATGGTGCCAGCACCGTTAAACCCACTCTGCACTATTACGAGGTTCCCTCACGGGATCCACTTTGGACGTCTGGTTTATCCAGACGTCCGTAGCGGGTCCCACGAGGGAACCAGGGAGCTAACAACGGGCCCATTATGAGTGGGCCCGTTGTTAGCTCCCTCCCCATTCCCATTGAGCCCTGTGGGGGCTCAAATGGGGAAGGACCGGGCCCGGGTTCCCTGAAGGAGGAATTACCAGGCCCTCCATACTCGGAATGGCCCGGTAATTCTCCATTCAGGGAACCCGGACACGATTTTGGAGGCAGTCATGGAGCTAATAGCGCCATGGCTGCCTCCAAAGTTGTAATGAGGCCCATTGCCTTGTCTATAGCTCTGTAGATTGGCTCCTACCTCTTCAAACACGGACTGCTGACTGTCCTGATTTCTATGCATGCTCGTTTATACAGACAAATGGTAAGGATTGGTCAGGCCACCAATCTTGAACCTTGGGAATAGCCTGACTCAACCAAACATGCTGAAACCCAAGGGGTTTGAGTTGTGCTCCAACAGCCTGGTTCATGCTTGTCAAGTTTAATTAATGAGCTTCATTGGGCCTCATTACACGGAAGGCGGTAATGGTTAACGGCCACCGTTAATGGTAACGGTGACCGTTAACCATTACCGCCTTACTACGAGGTCCCTTAGCTGGTTGGTGCTTTAACGCCTGCTTTTTGCAGGCGTTAAAAACCAACCTGCTAAGGGACCTTGGTGCTAATTACGCCACCGCAAAATTGCGGTGCCGTAATTAGCTCCTTCCCCATTCCCATTATGCCCTATGGGGCAAAAATGGGAATGGGGAAGGGCAATGGTGGAAGGGGGAATTACTGCCCCGCCAACCTTGGAATAGGGCGGTAATTCCCCTTTCCACCAAGGCGGTGCCAGTAATTTACCGGCATGGTCCAGGGTGCTAATAGCACCCTGGATTACCGCCTTTCGTGTAATGAGGCCCATTGTGTCCTGAGTCATGTTTAAAAATGTAATATTCTTTCAAGCCCATCCACTTGCTCCTCCAGGTTCAGAAGTGTTTAACCGGCCAGTGTGCAATGAGAAATCTATTTGAACTTACATTGAAAATTGCATTTCCAGGTTGAGCGAGTCATTTCACAGCCTGGGTTTTGAGTCCTTTCCCTATCCACCTTCCTCACTAGCAGACTCTGGTAACAGTACATTGGTTGAAATGCGGATCCTGTTTCTCCAGCGGTGTTTGATATTGAAATGAAAGTTGCGCTTTTGCAGTACTTGAAGCATGGCCAAATGGCATGAACTTGTCACTGTCATTGACGCTTACACGCCTGATACCTGTTGGTATGGGAAAGGTGAAACCTGGTCGTGTCATGATTTTCCCCTACAACCAGAAAAAATGACATGAAAAATCATTCTTAAGGCATTATAAGTATATACTGCCCTGGGTGAAAACGCAGTGGACCTGTCAAATGTTATTGGAACGAAATGTCAAAAGGGGTTCTAGAATATGAACTAGATATATCCTGAAGGACAACAACCAAGGGACATTAGACCTTTGAAAATGCAACCACAATCTAATGGAACCTGATTAACTTGGTCGAAGGAGGTGACTGAAATCAGCTTGAATTTCTCTTCATCATTATGACATTTTACTCAGAAGCGAAAGTTCCCATGATCTAGGTCCAGGTACCTTGTATTGGACTAACTGGTAACAGATACGTTGTGACGGTGTAATTCCTAAACTCTCGCTTTTCACTCAGAGAGGAGCGCAGAGTGACTTGGACCGCTCATGCACTGCTCTACTTTTGAAACCCCTTCTCTCCTACGCTCTTAGCATCCCATCCAAAGGTCTTCCCCATGGTACTATTGAAGCCTGCTATGTGATTCTGTGTAGTGTTATACAAACACAATAAATAAATAAATAAATAAATAAATAAATAAATAAATAAATAGTATGCAGAGCAGTATGCCAATGCTGAGAGTTAGACCCTCTTACAGAAGAAGTTAGACATACATTATACAAAATCACAAAGGGTTTCCCACTGGAACAATGTTGCTTTATCTAGGCTGAGGAGACACGATGCCAGAGCTTTGGCCAGAACATGCATACGTAAGGTTGAAGAAATTACAATGACGTCAAATTACAATGACGTCATATATTCCCAAGGACCAGTGAAGGTTGGTGTTTTCCGCCTTGCCATTAAAGAATTGCATGCAGGTGGTTTTATTTGTTTTCCTATCATCATTCACAATAACAATCAAAAACAACACTGATGTTTCGCTACACATTTTGAGTGATGTAATCTGAGAACAGGGGCCATGCCGCTGTCCTACTGGCCCGTCCTTCACGGTCCCTAATGGATGAAGTAGATTCCTTATTGGACATCTATGGACTGGCTGTGGAGACAGTTCACGTTGATTCCAGGTGCATCTTGGAGCTTGTTACTGCATCTAATTCCCCTGCCCTAAATGGTCCAATGCCCAAAGACCCATATATCCCTAACTACATCCATAAGAAACCGTTTGCAACTGATCACCTGGCATTTGCAGCAGGGCACTTCCATAACCATTAGTATTCTCAGTGCTGGAAGCCATCATGGGCAGCAGATTCTTGGCGATAGGCACTGTTGGCGGACGGTTGTGTGGCAGCAGGTATAGAGATTTGCTTGAATGTTCTTAGCACTCACCTCCACCGGAGCAAGGGACAGAGCTTACTTATTGGCAGAGCTTATCTACTGGAAGGCTGGCCCATCACTTCCTAGCACTTAGATTCAGCAATGGTTTATGTATGTTTCTGTGTGATGTGACTAACAGGGTTCCATACCCACACTTTGAAGAGGACACCTCAATTTGTGCGACATCACAACTTGCCGTCCTCACACAGGTAACTATAGTTCACACTACAAAGGTGCATTCACAGCCAAACAAAGCCCTCACAAATACTTTAGAACACATCTTAATAGACACCGAAGAGTGAAGAATGGGAACATTTTAATGCATTTTGACTTAGCTCTGGGTAGCCTCTATTCCATTGATTTTCATTTTATCTTCACCAATAAAGAAGGGGACCAGTCATTTGCAAATTAGTCTTGTCCTGTCACCAGTGGGATCAACCCAGCCTGAACTGTTATGTTATGCTATGTTATGTTAAGGCAATTTATTACGCGCACTATCACCCGAAGGCATCTTGGCACGAGGACAACAGAGAAGGGTGGGCCATAGCAAGGACCCTAGAACAACCATGTTTTCAGAGCTTTCCTGAATTGAAGATGATTTTCTACAGCTCTAAGGCCAACAGGTAGCTCATTCCATAGTCAAAGGGTCGCACAAGAGAACGCCCGCCCACCTAGGTGAGCCATACGTATCTTTGGCACGGCCACTAGCTTAGCATCTGCTGACCACAAAGATCTGCCAGGGACATATGGAGAGAATTTATCCTGCAGATATTCAGGTCCCTGTTTAAAGAAAGCACATTGTACTAAACACAGGGACTTGAATTTAATCCTTTGGTCCACTGGGAGCCAATGAAGCGCCCGAAGTACTTGTCTTATATGAGCACCATAAGGCGACGGAGTGGCCACTCTGGCTGCTAAATGCTGCAACAGTTGGAGACTGTGCACCACCCCAAGAGGTTGTACCAAATAGAGTGCATTGCAGTAGTCCAGCCAACTAGAAATCAAGGAAAATACCACTGATAGGCCAAGTCCCCTCTGCACTGGAATACAAGCAATGGGAGACATATTTCAGCCTGGTTGCGCCTCCTCAGAGTAATGCAGCTTGATTCCATAGCACAGCGAAGAAGAGAATCTCGACTGGGGATACAAGCAATAGAAAGTAAAAAGTGATAGATGGAAAGCTTTCAATTATTCATAACCTTGGAATGCTCTGAGAAGCTATCATTCCATCTTTTCTTAGTCAATGTGCGCACATACAGAAGGGGATCAATTGTATGCATGTCTGTCTTGGTGATGCCATCAATGAGAGCAGCCGACATTGAAATGATAACCTCTGCCCACTCTGCAAAGGGGACTAAAAAGATTCCTCACAGAGCATTGGCAGTGAATATGATTAATCAACTTCCTTACATAAATCACTTTTTAGGTTTGGCTAGAGAGAGCTTTGTTCAATGCCAGAGGTCTTTTCGGTATATATTTAGAGATACTCTGATCCTAGTGAGCTGCTCTGTGATGCATAACAAGTGCATCCTGCTGAGAGATTTATTTCAGTGTTAACAATTTAGTCGTAGAAAGTGGAGCTGTCTAAGAACAGGTGAGATTTCAGAATGATGCTTTCAAAAGCATGATATGTTTCTCTGCAACTGGGCACATTGATTTGCTTTCCTCAATTTGAGCTGGATTTCATAGTGTTTTATTTGTTTTATAGTTATCAATATTGTCTGTTCTAAGGACCCCCATCAGGGAATGACAATGGGGCTGGGGGACAGCACTGAATGTGACAATGACGTGGATGCCTGTGGAGAAGCTGCCAGGGGTCTCATTGGATGGTGTAAGATCAGTTATATCATTGGGTTAGGAGAATTGAGAGGCCTGTGTGTGCCAAGCAATGTTTGAGATAATATGAAACATTCGCTTTACTCCCCTGGTATCTGTCCCAGAGTCAGGACAGCTGGCCGGGGACAGAAATGATGGGACCACTCTTTGTAAAGACCAGTAGGTTTCTGTGTATCCATCGAGGGGTCTGCTCACGACATATGGTGCATTTCTCTATCTTGTGGATCACTAGTATGGAGGAGAATATTGTCTGCAGGGCCAGCTAAGATGGATCTACCCCAAGGGGTGGGTATCAAAACACACACTCTCAGGAATCGTTGCCCCTGCATGAATGGTAGGTGACCCGGATCCTATGGAGGTAAGGACTGACACCAGGTACACATCGGAGCAGAGAATGAAATCTAACAATACTCGATGGACCCCACATAGTCAGTCATCAAAACCTGCAATATGTCTTTCGTGCATCCTTCTTAGTGAAACTCGGATTGCATTGTTGCAAGGGAGATGTCATTCAATTTGTGTAGCTCAGGTGGGTGTGTCCCCTCCTGGGATAGTTGAACAATAAAGGGTGTTATTAGTACCCTATACCCTATATTATCCAACTTATTTTAGCCACCTTGTAAGGAGTCCTGGTAGAATTGACGCTGATGGTATTCGATTTACTTGTGCTGAGATATTTCAGGCTGCGAGTTGTAACTGAGTCGAACGCCAGTCCAACTGTCCTTTTGAAATGTCCTCTACACTTTGGTGCAGTTTGTTTATATATTTTGATGAACATCTTGCTGCCTTCACCCATATGAGTCGTTGGACCTTTCACTGTCACAATCAAGGGGTTGCAAACGGTTCCCATCTCCCCAAACACCACGATTGTACATGTTCTTTAAAATATGACATTAAAACAGTGTTCTTCCAACTGTCCCCCTTACAGGCACCCGAAGGATGTCAAGGTGGGCCCCAGACTCTTAACAAAAGACGGATTACGATGACTGTTTTTTATATAAAATATAGGCAGATTTTCAACTGTTTACATTTTCTATGGTGCATTCAAAGGATTCTCCCTCCAAAGCCATTGCTTTTCAGAAACAGATCGTAAAGGGGGCAGATACAGTAATCACCTGCTGCTGGGCCTGTTATAGAACCCACAAACATTGTTGAACATATGCTTTCTAAACTCTTTCCTCTTGATACAGACTGCCTGCACAGCTGACCATTTCCCTCATGAGAAATGATACCCGTGTAAATATATTGCCCATCCACTCCTAAATGAGAGAAATAACACCCACCACATGACAAAAGTCGGAACATATAAACACCATCAATACTACTGTGCAGATAAGAGACCCACCAGACACCTTATGCAAGGGAATGTCAGAATGTACATGCCCAATTAATAAGCCCATTCAATATTATGTGTACGGAAATGTGTGACAGATCAGGCAAACACACTGTATGGTAGTTGTGCAGTATATCCTTTGCCTCGTCTATTTCCAGGAGTTGTTTTGCACAGGACAGTGTACATCTCATGATGGTCATTACCTTATATTAGTACCTGGCGAGGGTCAATTAGCTTGTTACAAGCAAGCTCATTGGCCCTCGTTGGGGCATTATCCGGCCGACAGGGCTCCCTCACCGCCGTAGCTCAGAGGTTCCTTCAGTGACAGGCTGGTATGGAAAGGGAGAAGGGACAACATGCAGTCCCTACTCCCTATTAGATGGTGGACATTTTTTTGTTTACTTTTGTTTTCATTTACTCTAATGGCCACCATGGAAAGGGAAAATGGACTATGTGTATGTAGTCCCTTCTCCCCTTTCCTGGTGGCCATTTTCTTTGCTTACTATGGCTGCCACAGAAAGGGAAAACAGACTACCTTTCCCAGTCCGTGACGGTCATTTTTTTTTTTTTTGGCTGTGGAACACAACGTGTCTCGCGACTGAAAAACAAAGCACCATTAGTACCCCGGCAAGCAAATGCGTTTGCTTATTGGTTTCCGAGCGTTACATGATTGTTCGTGCATGCTATACCTGTCAGTGTAAAAGGGAAGGTTGTATTTATATGTTGTATTTATATGTGCTATGTTATGCGTATTAGCTTAAGAGATATGCAGTAAGTGCGTTAGGCATGCCTCAGACGTACAGACACTGCACTATGTCTTCAGAGATGTGTTTACATCACACAAATCAATCTGGATGTGACCCATTCCATTGTCATCTTTGTTGTTCTCTGCCCCTCACAACTACCTGCTCCACCTCTCTCTCCTTGCTTTGTTTCCATTTATATCTCCCACTATGCCTCTCTCTCTTAATTTCTCTACCACTCTCACTTTACCTCATACCTTGGAGAAGATTGCCATGTGTTGGTTCAGGAAGAGGAACAGTTTTCAAACTCTATTTAAATAGTTTGAGCAGAAATACATATTAAGAAGCTCAAAAAAACAAATACTGTAAATCCAAAAGTTCTTTGAAATGTATGTGGCAAGATCTTTTGGTATGCCTCCAGAGGGAAAAATAGGCTTACCCTCTACGTTTGCAAAGCCAAACCTGTTGCCTTTGTCAAGGCTGTTTTTTAAATGTCTTTGTGACTTTCGCTTTTGCCTTGTGCTTTTCCACCGTTTGCTAATTCTGAGTGTATAATGTTCCACCAGTGCTAGTATATTCTAGAGTATTGCTTTGCACAGAGCACCAGCAATTATTATACCTTACGGGCTCTGTAGTAGACCGTCCTTGCTTTCTCTGACATTATCATAACTGTACATGCTGATTATATGTAGCCCCTGCACTTGTGGGGAGGTGGTCCAATGTCACAATTTACTTACCTGTACCTGCTCTTTTGATGTAGCCACCTTTCGGTTTGCACTGTCATCTGCATGCCTGATGTAGCCCCTCATGCCATCAGGAAAGGCTTTTCCAATCCGCAGTCACTCATACCTGCATACTCTTAATTGCTTACCTGCATGCCTGGTGTAGCCCTCATTCCTGGAGGCGAGGCTTTGCCAGTCTAGTCTGCAGTCTGGCATACCTACTTGTCATAATTGCATGTCTGGTTTTCCTTAATGCAGGTTACCTACTTGTCTCTGCACTTTTAACCTGTTTTGCATTTATTGTATCACTCGCCCTCCTTCCCTCCTGGCTCCTGGACTTCCCTTAATCCCCTCTCCCTCTTCTTTCATGGTCGGCACTTGCACGTTCCAAATCGTCTCACAACCTAGTCAGAATGTTTTTGTTTGTTTTTTTCCCTTCTCCCCCTTCCTGCATCTCCCATCCCCCCCCTCTCCTCTGCCCTCATAATATAGCACTTGCACGTTCCAAATGTTTCAAGACCTTTTAAGAACGTTCTGTTTTTTGTTTTATACCTGTTTTCCTCATCCCTACCCTCCCTTGGCTTGATGAGCCTTGAAACAAAGTTTTTGCTGTATAGTGCATATTAGAAATAACCGATACATAAAATAAATAAACAAATGATGGCAGGATAAAAGTTGCCCGTTATGGCAAATACAGAGCATCTGCCCAAGAAGAGTTGTCACGCAAGCGAGCCAACTAAGCAAATGTCCAGGGTTCTCATTGTTGCTTCCTTCATGAGCTTCACCTGAACAGGACTTGAGCAAACACCAATCCTCGCTGCTTGATTGAGGATGCAGAACCCGAGGCAGGTCTTGACGGTGACTCTTCCAGCTAATGCAGCACTACACAACCTCTGGCTGCCACTCAGACTGAATGCAATGCAGAAGCAAAGTCTGTAGTGGGGCATTGCGTCAATATGGACAATGCAAGACACCACTGGCGTCCTTTATGAAAAGGAAGTCACCAAGAGGGAGGGCTTTGCACATCTGGGCTCATCGGGTCAGAAAGCAAACATGAAAAGCCACCACAGGTCAGTATGGACTGAAGCCTGTATGAATAACTGTGCAACAACTGAGCACGTGACCCTTCATTTACACAGCCAAACTGACAACTAGATGGAGCCTGAAGCAACCCACTCTGGTTGAGGTCTTGCAAAAGCAAATTGCTGCAACTACAAACACCCCACTGCCTGACACCTCGAGTCCATCACTGCAGAAATGCATTCTGTGGACCTGTTGCCCTTCTGTGTTCTGTCAGGAACTAATGGCGTATGTGGTAACCTGGACAAATATCCCTACCCATCATTATTTCCTCTGGATTGTGGTTCATGAGCTGCATCGCCAGGTGTGGCACAGCTCCAAAATGTGCTTGGTAAATCAGGGGGGAAGAACGTACATCTCACCATGAACATGCGGAAAAATGTGAAGAGCAATGAATAAAGGACAGTGATGGCACACTGGGTCTTTGTCTGCTGCAACAATGGGCATTTGTCAACCACATCAAAGGGACAAGCATTGCTCTCAATCTGTGATCAGTTAATGGCTTGGTTCTTGGCGACTCAGAGAAGGGTGTGTTGCAGCAGTCAATGGCAACAATGTTGTGAGGGCACAGAACCAGGCCGGTATGATCCACATAACATGATTTGCCAAAGTTATTAACATGTTAGTGACATGATTCATGAATAACCTGTGTTTTAATTATATGATGCAGTGCTAGGAAGATATGCGCATTCTTACTGAGCCTGCAATTATTTGTACAACATTCACTACACACACCAGAAACTTCACCACCATATGAAGCTGGAGGTCATCACTCACTTGGGGTCAAACCGTGTATGCTGGACTCATTGGCCCTCATTACGAGACCGGCGTTAACCAATGACGCTATTAGCGCAATGGTTAATGCCGGTAACTTACCGATTCTGCCATGGTGAAATGGGGAATTACCACCCCATTCCAAGGTTGGCAGGGCGGTAATTCCCCATTTATCATTGGCCCTTCCCCATTCCCATTTTCGCCCCATAGGGCTCAATGGGAATGGGGAAGGCGGTAAGTAAGGTATCACAAATTGTGGTACCGTAATTAGCTTCAAGGTCCCTTTGCGGGTCCCTACCTTAACGGCTGGTCCAGAACAGCTGTTAAGGTCGGGAGCCGCAAAGGGAGCTCGTAGTAAGGTGTTAAGGGGTTAACGGCACCACAACCTTTTACGGCGCCGTTAACCCCTTAACGCCTGGGTCGTAATGACCACCATTGTCTTTAACAATGCACTGTTATATGTTATTATATTTTATTTATTTATTCATGTGAACTTTTCTCAAGTATAAAATGTGTACTATCATTTCACAATAAATTACAGTACAAAGAAGGAAATATTCATTAAAATCATATAGAATCTTGACGTGCTGACATTATCTGAATTTAAAACAGTTATGTTTCAGAGACAAGGTCGGGAATAGAGCTACTTGAATCTCTGGACACCTTTTAACAGTTTGTATAGTGGATGAATATTTGATCAACATATACCTGGTGGAAGTTGAACTGAGTTAGTGAAAGGACTCGTGAGCAGTAAAACACATTTTGATTCCCCTTTTTTTTCTTTTTCTTTTTTCTTCTTTTTCGTTTTTGATACAGTTTAAATGTTTGTCTTGTGTTGTTTGATGCACACAGTTGATGTATTATTTATTCAACTACACTTACGGAAAAGTATAACTTCTGATTCATGTAATGTACACTTGATTCAGTGAAGTTAATATCTGACTTGATATAGTTGCTTTTGCAGAAATGTATGCCTTAATGATTATATTGTTTGAAGAGTTCACTGCTATAATTTTATTTTTCTCTTGAAAACATTAAATTAAGAGTTTAAAAAAAATGCCAAAATTAATATTCAATCTAAAAAGATATATAGCAGTGGTGATTCTCAAATCACCATTCATATTTTCAGCAATTTGGTGACATATAACCTTGTATGATGAAGTGCAATTTGCAGTCAAGTGCTTCCAGAATGATGACAATAGACCCACAAGTCCATACTCTTAATAGTATCAAATTCTCTAACACAGTTTTCTAAGTTACAGACATATACTGCGCACAGTGGTCTACAATCAGTCATAACATGTAGTTTATGCACTGCAGGATTCAAACTTTGCATACAGTAAGGTTGCAGGGTCTTGTATTTTCGAACTTCAAATGAGACTTTCTGTACGATTTTAACATAGTTAAAGGAGCCTGGCCGTAATGTTGTGAGCATGGTTGAGGCATACCTGCAGGACAAATGCAGTATGGCTGCCCTGGAGGAACACTTGTATAGGCAAACAGTGCACTCAGCTCCCCATCATCTTAATATGGAAGATTAAAACTGAAAAAAAAAACGCTGTGACATCCCATGTGTCCTTTATTGTCAGTGTGATTCGGTTAAAGGGTTCAACACAGTGCTGTCTGTCTAACATGAAAACATAAGTATATGAATGCAGCAGAAGGCTGCCTACCACCAGTACCCTTCAAAATGGATTACATTTCCCCTGCAGATGAAAGTAAATTATGGAAAGAAACATATACAAATGTAGCATGTCCATTATATAGCTGCCAACACAGGCATACGATGCATAAGCTACAAGAGAGCCATTTGTGTTACTTGTCACACTAGCCAAATCGAGGAGATTAGTCATCAGGTTGAACAAAGCATCCTGCTGGCAGGGTAAAACAATCCACCGAAAGGTAGCCCAATCCTCAATGGATTCCCTCCTCAAAGCTACTTCCTACTCTCACTCAGAGGCAAGCCCTAGCTAAACTTAAGATCAAGTTGGGCTGAATGCTTTCCTTGTTGTTCCGCGAGCTTCATTCTTTCAACAGATAAATGCCCGCACCACGCCTTTACCTTTGAACCAGCAGCTGCGGCAGGGCCTTGGAAAGCATGAGGAAAGCCCAGATTACGGTCTTCCATGGATTTGATCCGTCACAAATCAGATACCTGGTGCATAGGATGCATTGTGACACCATGTGACAGACCAAAAAAACACTGCAAAAATTCATGTACGTTTGATTGAATGGGCTAAGTGTGCAAATAGCCCCAGACATCCGCCCCATAAGGCTTCCTAAAGCAATTTTGTATCATGATAGATCCAAAGAGTAGGTTCAAATGTTAAGCCATCTCTATTAATTATTCTTTAATCTGCTCTGCGTGAGGCTGCATTAGTTTGCTTGAAAGTGTAATCGTTAGATAAATAAATTGGCAAACCCACTCCAATTTTCCTTGAGGTGCCATTATTGGGGTGGTGGTGGGGGGGGGTTCCACCAATGTGTCCGACGTGCATAACATTTGACATACTAACGATCCATGTCAAATCATGAGCAGCGGTGGAGTTCGTGTAGCCGTTACTCAAGTCTTGCAGGGATAGAGGCATGCGAACTAACCCCGCGTCAGCGCAAGCCACAGCACGTATGTTCTAGCAGTATCCAGAGGAATAATATTTTGCTCAATCAGCTCTTTAGAAAGAAAGTTACATGTACGTTAGCAGATAGGCATGCTGATATGCACGTCGTACTAACACCACAAATCCAAGGATACTCGAGTGTTAGATCTGTTACCTGGCCAATGCAATGCAGGAATGTTCAGATGTATTTTTGCCAAGGTAGCCAAAAGTGGGATAGGCACCTCATAGATTGCATTGTCTGTAATAGTTTGGGCCGGTTAACATAATTATAGGGAGTGCTGACGTCCGTAATCTATATGTAGCTCACATCCCTATAACCCAAGGCATATTTATCAAGGATTAACCTAAGGTTTAATGTCTTCTGAGCCAGGGTCACAGTTGGCTTTTGCCACTAGCCATTTGGTAGTGCTAAGTGACTCTTGGCGAGGGGGCACGTGAATTTTTATAGCTGGCTAGTACCCTGCAGCTGAAATTTGTCACTCTGTTCTAATCAGTGCCAACAGCCTCCTGGCACCTAAATTGGAACCTAAAATCCAACAGATGATCAAATTAACCTCAAACAGCATTATTACCCACTGCACTCCAGCATGCACATTGCCCCGTCATGTCAGATTCTCTTGCCTCTCTCTTAGACATCCTAAGAACAATTTATTCCCTCAAACCTACTTCCTACTCTGACAATAGCATCCCAGCCTCCATCATTAATAAATGGAGCGCCCGGCACTCAAGGCACTCCTCATCAATAATGCCTCCCTCGAGAAAGGGTCATTCCTGGACACTCTCAAGACTGGTCTCATATGACCCATTTTGAAAAAAACAACGCTAGTCCCAGATGACGTGGCAACCTACCGGCTCATTACGAACCTCACATTTATTGGCAAAATCTTGGAAAAAGTAGTTGCTGCTCAGCTACTTCCCAGAATTTAACAACTATGTTATGTTATGTTATGTTTTGACATGTATCAGCGCACATACACCCAAAGGTATCATGGCGCTAAGAGAGAGGGAGGAAACTGGAAAGAGCAGACAGAGGGCAGCAAACTATTTAAACAACAATATTTTCAGATTGCACTGGAAGGTGAGATGGTCGCTGGCCTCACGCAGGGGGAGAGGCATATTATTCCATTCCTTAGCGGCCGCAACCGAAAATGCGCAGCCACCTTTACGAGCAAGTCTGAAGCGGGGTACCATCAGTCGACAGGTCCCTTGAGAGCGGAGGACACAAGTGGGTTGGTATCGAGGGAATTTAGCCTGCAGGTATTCGGCTCCAATACCATAGAAGGCCCTGTGTACCATAAACATCGATTTAAACATAATTCGCTGATCAACTAGAAGCCAATGGAGCTGGTGCAGCAGAGGGATCATGTGGGCACCAAAAGGAGGATGGAGAGTGGATCTGGCAACATTCTGCAGGAGCTGTAGCCATCCTATCAGATGGACAGTCACTACCCAGCTGAAAGATGATGCCCACCATATCATGGATACGGGGTAACTCATGCCTCCTCATCCTCCTTGACTTCTTGGCTGCCTTTAGCACCATTGAACACAACATCCTCCTATGCCTCCGCGCTAACATGAGGACTTTCTCTGGAACTGTCCTCAATTGGTTTACCTCCTACCTCTTGGACAGACACTAGGCTGCCGGCAAAACATGTTGTGTTCTAACCAGTCTACTGAGAAGTGCCCCAAATCTCCATCCTCTCACTAATCCTTTTTAACCTTTACATGGGTACTCTGGGTACACTCGTCAAAGATCCTAATATAGCCATCCATCAATATGTGGACAATACTCAGTTGTACATGAGAGTTAATATCCCACAGGGCATCAGTTGCCTCTGAGATTACCTATCAATCATCCAGTCCTGGGTGTTGATTGCGTACCTCAAACTTAGGCTATCCAAGACTGAATTCATCCTCATCTGTCACCCTGCTAAACAACAAACTGTCCAACAGTGGCTGAATGATATGTGCCTAGAAGGATTTGATCCACAACTCTCAGATTCAGAAAACACGTCAGGCTTCAAAAATGACAGCAGCCTTCCATTTTATAAGCACATAGCTAATAAGGCACAAATGGCCAGGCTCCAAATGTCCACACTTCACAAAATCAAAGCCTTCATGGGCAAGGTTGTATTTTAAACCTTTAATCCTGCTGCATGACATCCAGACATTAATGCTGGCACTTGTGGTCTTGCACATCAATGGGGGAAAACGCCTTCCTGACGGGACTCCCAGCCACTCAATTGACTTCCCTAAAAGCAGTCCACCATGCTGCAGAACATCTTATTACAGGTGCATGGAAATTTGATTGAATCAACCCACCAGTGGCACACCATCATTCTTTGTGGCTAAGCTTCACTTATCTGGTAGCACACATTTCTCTCTGAGCAAACTGACCATCCAGCTTTAATCACAACTCGCACACAGAGAGAGGACCCGCCAACATTCTTTCTCTTGTCATGCACCCACCCTCTGTAACTCGATCCCGGTATCGGCTCGGAATTCCACCAGAATTCACGGATTTCACAGATCTCTCAAAATGTGGCTTTTTCAACAGTACCTGATCAAGGACTAATACCGACTGCAGCTCACAGTACTGCACTACTGTTAAAGATGTCAGCCCTTATCCTGGCTCCCCACAGCCTGAATAGTGCTCTGCTGCTCTCGAGCTAGAGCCACACTTTAAACAATAAAATAAAATGATGTTTTGATTTCAGTGGCACCGGTGTGATAGTGACAAAGAGGCAGTCTTGCTTCTCCACTACAAATGTGTAGGGCTCACTTTCATGAATATGAGTCTCCATCTTTTACTGCCAAAACCTGTCTTGCAACCATCATATGTTGGCCAGCGAGATCATGATACTGTTCTTCATGTTGTTGATGTTGATAGTTTGCTATGAATGAACACCGGCAAGATGGCGATTGCCAAGATTTTAAGTCTTCTATCTTGATAATAATTGCCTCACACACTATAGAAGCAGACTGTAATTTCTGGCTGTCATTTGCATTCGTTCAATATTTTATCAAACAAATTAAAGAAGTGAAAGGCAAGAAAACTAACATTCCCTATTCCCGACCTATTAGTACAGCTCTAGTGTTCAGTTGTGCACTGCCGATCATAATGTGACAGAAAAAGGCAAAAAGGAAAAACTACTATCAGTCACACCTACTGGGTTTCAGAATGATGGGTCAAATACATCAACCTTGAACAATTGTGCGATAATCCTAAAAACAAAGTCACCATATAGACTAGCATTACCACACGTCAATCTCAGTGGACCTTCTGGGAAACAGATCTCTGTACAGCAATCAAAAGCCCCTTTAGATTACATTACACTTATGGCGAATGTGTAAAATGATGCTGGTCTCTGCATGCAGTGCTGAGTTGCAAGCGTTAAGCATTCTTCATGACTGGATTCTTCAGGGCCAGACAGTGATGCCCATATATATGTTCCACATGTTGTGTCCCGTGCCACCCGGGTTTGGACAAATTAATATGCCATTAGGTGGACATGTGGACTTCTTTCAGGACCTCGCGTTATATATATATATAACGAGAGCTAGTTCGATAATGTGAGCTAAAAGGACAGGCAAGAACTAACACATCCTACATATTCTCAACAGGTCTGCACAATCTGGGGTGTTGCTAGCTCTGGAAAAGATCTGTGGCTACATTAATGTCGGGACTGTCAGGACTCAGGGCTAGCTAGCCTTTTGGATGTAGCACCTGAGCTTCCATCCAGGGCTACATGCAAAAGACCTGGTGCTATAGTCCCCTTGGCCCCCCACAGCAACACCTCTGCGCACAATATCAGGATGGAGTACCAGCCTGCCAGCCTTCTACCATGTAAACAGGACACAATTCAGAAGCTCAGCACCTGCGACAACAAGACCAGTTTGTATTATATTGCGGCAGGAAAAGAAACATTTTGCCTTGCACACTGCCTCTTTCCTGCAATGTGCCAATCTCACACGCTCCAGTCAAAAAATGTGCTACAAACATTCTGCAATAAATACAATTTTATGCCGCACAATTTGCATTTATGCTGCAACATTTTACATTTCCTGCCACAATAACCTGGAAGGCAGGGACGCCTTCCTGATTAATAAGAGACCATGTGCGTACTAATTATTGACTACATTTGATCTAAAATGATTAACCGATTCCTTGCAGGAAGGTCAAAATGTTATCAACTGAGTCAATCCCTCATGTTAAATTCTAATGCCTTGGCACGTTTCCTGCCGTGAATTTAATTTACAATTTGAACTCCTCAAATTATATTCTCTCAATTACTCTAAAAACCAGCAAAATGTTTTTTTAAACGTGTTTACATTCCACCCATGAACATAATGCTAGTTATTAAAAAGTAATTCTGCAGACATTAGCTCCAAGCTAAAAAATAATATAATTCATTTATTTTCTGCAACCACACATCAGAACGCTATTAAAATTGCTGAATGCAATTGATTGTACATGTTATGCTACCATATGGCTCCTCGTTTTGGTTCCCGGTCACTCAGTGGAATTACTTGCAGAATGGTCTGCTGGAATGTTGTGACAGCCAGTGTTTATTGATAGGCTAAATTGTTTGTGCTCTCTTTTATTGCTGCACTTCCTGTTTCAGGCTTCTTTCTTTAAAAGACAGTTTATATTTCCAACTATACGAGACAACGGTATAGTAATTCTTCATGATGAATGTATGTATAATTAGATTAGATTAGCATGTGTTAGCATCTTGTTGTAGATCTTTTACCCATTCTTCAATAACAATTCAACATTGTAATGTTAATAAATGTCATTAGCGTCCTGGCAACGCAGGGGGCAGGACGGGTTAGTGCCCTCCCAGTCAATCAGGAAGATCAGAATGGGATATTTACCTCATGGTTAAACCCCCCCCATTCTGATCCTACTCAGAATCGGGAGGCTACGGTCTTCCCTCCCAGGACAGCAGATAAGTGTGTCCCCAATGCTCACCAGCACACCCTTCCCCTGACCCCTCACCTTCCATTTCCAAATCTCTAGCCCACCTCTTCTCCCACTACACTTACATGGCTCTTCCTTGTCCCTAGTTGTCATCATGAACACTTGGTGTACTTGCCGCTTCCCTGGCGTGCTATTGGCCACCATGGAAAGGGAGAAGGGACTATGGCCCTCATTACAACTGAGGTGCTAAGTGCACCAACTTTACCACCATGGTGTAAACTACGTTTACACCATGGTGGATGGCGGATTTACCACCCCATTACAAGGTGAGTGGGGCGGTAAATCCCCATTTCCCATTTTCCCTTCCCCATTCCCATTTTTGCCCCATAGGGCATAATGGGAGTGGGGAAGGCGCTAATTACGGCACCGTAAATTACGGTGCCGTAATTAGCACCAAGGTGCCTTAGCACCATGGAACTTAACGCCTGCAAAAAGCAGGCGTTAAGGTGGGAATCAGGCATTAAGGGTTAACGGTGGCGTTAACCCTTAACGCCTGAGTTGTAATGAGGGCCTATGTGTAGATCCCTTTTTCCTTGTCTATGGCCGCCATCTTGTTTTGTAGTTTATTTTTAAAGTTGAGAATTGGCAAACACGCCATTTATAAACTTGCAAAAAAGAATGGTTAGCACCCTGGAAAAACTTGCTGGGATGCTCATATCAGGTAATGCCTCTGCCCCTCTGAGTTAATTGCTTAATTAGCACATGGATTCCGTTTCAGACTTTCTCTCAGCCAATCAGAATTCTCGGAATGCAATCCATAATCTTTGATGTAGACTCATTCCAAACAGTCTGATATGAGCAGCAGCCTGACAAGCAGCACAGACACCATTGCATTTAGCTATGTTTTAAATCTAGACGAAGGAAGGGAAGTATTGTAAAGGATGTAATCAGGACACTTCAGGTAAATCCAGTAAGTTCCTTTATTAAGGTGCAAATTGCAGGACAGGATCCCACTGTCACCCACCACCCAGGCTACATCTGCCCAAGTGCCCATGGTGGAACGCCAGGGACACAACATTCTCACACCCATACATACATGCTCATACATTCCAAACCAGCACCCATCCATCCATAGAGTGAAGCAAAACACACCTCCCTTCCTTACCAACACACACACACAAACACACACACCACATCCACATACCCATTTACTCACATTTTTCAGACATCTGACTTCACAAATAGGAGCCAAACAACATGTACCCCCCATACAGGCAACCAAGGACAAGCAAACCAAAAGTAGCTAAGAGCCCTTAACAACAGGCCAGATATATGGTGCCATACAGTCACCCAGACACATCCTCCAAACACAATGTAATAGAAATACAAGAAGGTTCAAGCAACACATTAAATAAACACTACACATATAGCTTCACATGCGCACACACAATGGGCACACTTTCACAACTACAACTTCATCTCCACATGCATGCTCACTTATGGCAACAGTTCTATAACTCCATATCCCAATGCTTGCACACATGACAATGCTTCTGAAAACTACAAATCCATATAGAAACGTGAGCACACACGGCACTGCTTTCATGACCACATATCCATATACAAACTCCTCATTATGTTAGGGCTAATCACTCACTCACACGTTTTCACTCACGTGTGATGTCCAGTAAATTGTATGCAAAACATCCCTAATACTTTTCACACTCAGGTGTGATGTTCAAGCTGTGCCTAACAGATGTCAGTATTATAAAGCAGAGAGGAGGGGGTTGAGTCAAAAGCTACCCAGACAAAAGGCGCAACATAGGGTCACCTAGTTTTTGCAGTTAACAGAGAACAAAAGCAATTTAACACACTGCGCCTCAGCACTGGAAAAAGAGAGAAAGCATTACTAGACACATAGTAATTGGCAATATTTGTGGATTAGTAAGCATACTGATCAACAATATTTGTGTATTGTTTGTAGTTGCAATACATTTTACATGGTTTAACATTGTCTTGCATATGTATTGTTAGAAGTGGCAATACATTTGACATTGTCTAGTATCGTCGACACACGATTTATGTGTTTCTGGTCCGGTATTTAATTGCTGGAGGCAGTGGCTGTATAGGTTGGGACAGCGCTGCTGAGATGTTACCGAACGGTCATCAGGACAGGTGATTAAAGCCGGGTCGATGTTGAGACGTGGATGTCCACCTAAGAGTCATAGGGGACTGTGTTAGTTCTGGAAATGGTGTCAAGGAAAATTTAAAAACTGCAAAAATGGTGACCTACCATGAGCAAGCAATTTTTGACACTCCATCTTTGCATTTTGTCTGCGTGCATTTGCAGCCCCAGAGAACCATAAATACGGAGACATTCTATATTTTTGGAAAAATGATTTATATTACTGTTTGGTTTAATTTAATGCGCAAATGAACAAGGTTGGATAGACACATTGCATGTACACTGAGCAATCACTTTTATTTACACAATACATAGCTACACATATTCAATGGGCCTGCAACATGAGGAGACTCCAGAGCAAAGTCACAGGTGACACCCGGGTGGTTCGCACAACTGCACGGTGAAGGGAGGGGCAACGGTGGAGAGACACATTGCATGTACACTGAGCAATCACTTTTATTTACACATTACATAGATACACATATTCAATGGGCCTGCAACATGAGGAGACTCGAGAGAACAGACAATCAAATTACAATCATTTAAACCGTGATGTGTATTTCTCAATGAGCTCTGCTTTAGGTGGACATGGAACAGAGGCAATGTTGGGTGGCAATGCAGTTGTCCCCTGCACAGGTTCGTTCACAACTCCATGTATGTGCCTATCTAGGACATCAACAATAAGTCTCTCAATAAACTCATATTGCATATGCTGAAACACTGGTTTGATCACCCATTGTTTACTTCTTTTAGTGAAGGCCTTATTGTAGCGAAGCGTCCCTAAAGTTCCGGTCGTCCTACTTTGTTGACGGCCAACATTATGGTTATGTGCCAAGACCGCTAGAAGAGTCCGATTTATCATGCCCTCCATGCCAAAATGCAATCGTTTTGGCCTGTACTTTAGGCACATATTGTGGAACACCTCCAAATCTCCTGTGTGGCAGAATTCCGTGAGTCCCCTCAAATCTCTTGTTATAGTTTTATCAAATACAATCTTTTCAATGGCTTTGTGAGTGGGTGATGAAGGAATCAACCACTTCTTCTTCCGTGCCTCCTCTGTGGACAAATGACCATGTTCACAATTGTGGAAATGTTGGTTTGTGGTCCAGCGGTGAACGTTGCTACAGTGTAGCATTACTGACCGCCATTTTTCCAGTAGAATTTCCAACGACCCTCCACATGTTTTTGAGCTCCACCAAAGATGGTTGCTGATTGACTTGGACCACTGTGAAATACCTTGCATGTCTTTTTTTTTACCTGCAGCCGACATTTTTTTATTGATTGTTTTTGCAAGATGTCATACGTCAAATTGGTGATTTATATTTTTGTACTCTTCTCTCATTGTCTTGGCAATTGAAACGTGTCTGTCCGTGGCTATCAGGTCGATCACCATTCCCCGCGATTGTAGTTCTTGCACTGATGCTACAAAGCCAACTTTCTCCGTGGCCATTGAGGATGTACTTTGTGACACCTGCACGACCACCGAACTCACAATTTTCTTACTTTCCATGTCCTGAAAGTGGTAGGTGCAGTACTTGGCTGAAAATCCTGGGCTGTCGCACTGTCCATCACCGGCTAGCCTGAACCGTTTGCCCGCGAATGTACTATCAATAGACATTTTTTCCATTCTCCAAGCTTCGCTAATGGCAGGAAATAGATAATCAATTTGGTATTTGTAGAACTGAGTTTTCGCAATGAAATGGATTCCCACAAACTGAAAGAAATACTCTAACTTTTTAAAACTTGAACCACTAAAAAGTGCGGCCGCTGCACAAAGTAGATTGCCTGCTGGCAGTTGCCCCAGCATGGGTTGTGCAGACCATGAGAAAGGATGATATTTTGTACAGGTGGCATGTATTTTAAGGTTAGTGCCTCGAATTGCACGAGTCACATTAATCAATGGCTCCCCACATACTTCCCCACCAACCAAATGCCCACATTTCATCCTAATAATAATATCAATCAAACAACTATCGAATACAATGAATTTGGCCTCTTTCCTTATACTGTCACTCTGCATCCCAGCTGGTTCGGCCTGTAACGTTGAGGACATGTCACTCACATGAAAGGTAGAATCTCTGATATCGTCTTCCGCTATGTTCAGCGATATTGATGGTGTTTCATTGTCGTCCACTTCATTCTCTTCCATTGCAACATCTGTTCCTTCTCCGGCGATGGGTGAATAAAACAATTTCTTCAACTTTCTCGCGGTCTTAGTTTTTGCGGGTGTGGATTCTGTGAATTGATCTCCGACTGCATCCGAACTACCAGGAGGACATTCACTATCAATGGCTGGTGGTGGTATAGCTCCGTTGTCAATCACTTCATATTCTTCCCATTGGCACGATGCATCTCCAGTCTCAAGTCCCTGCCAAAAGGTTTGACAAGCAACATCTCTCGTTCGCTTCACTGTCTGTGTAGATCTAGTTAGTACACCCACTCGCAACTAGAGGACAGATTGGAAAAGGGATGTTCAGTTTAAACACAACTTACAGTATTGAACTATTAACAGTGAAAACCAACATAATATAGTGACCAGGACACTAACCTTCTTTTGCTTTCTTTTCTTTGAAACTTTCTTGCCTCGAACTTCAACATCAGGACGCTGTTGCTCCGACTCGTGTGTGCATGTCTCCACTTCCTCTTGCGCTGCAACGACTATATTTTCATGATAAGCACATCCATCACGCACTGACGCTCCATCGACTCCCTGAAACATAGAACTTTCATTAGTATGTATAATAATATTGAAAACACAAAATGTACTTGGGGACCAATACCCACGTACATCTCAATAGCAAAACACGAATGAACGCATTGTGTAGAACATTCAAACGACAATTATTCACGCATTGTTGATCTAGTTAGATGGAACTGTCAAGATCCATACCTCGGGCTCCGCATAGACTTCCATTGATGATATTATTGAAGATGACGCTTCAGCAACTCCCTGAAACACAGTAATTGCATTAGTATGGTTTTCTATTTTGTTAAAAAGAACATAAACTTTGCGCAGGCATCAACGGCTCATCTAAATAGACCTGCACAAATGATCAGTTGTCTAAAATAAGTAATGGATATCTAAATATGATTCGATTTGCTCGATCGTTGGAAGTGTCACCACCCAGAGATCTGCATCAACTACTAGGGGTGATGTTCTTGTAGAACATTGCGCCGACCCGTAACTGCATGCTCCCCCTTCTTCTTGGACTAATGCTCCATCGACTCCCTGAAAGATAGGACTTTCATTAGTAATGAACACAATATTGAAAAAAGAAGACACATAGGAGGGCGACGACAGAAGAACATATCAATGGCTAAAAACGAAAGAAACATTGTGTGTAACAATCACGCTACAAGAATGCAAGATCTGATGATCTCCATCGATGGAACTGTCCGGAAACGTACCTCGAGCATCTGAGTGACATCAACGGTTGTCGTCAATGCGTTGGACTCCTCAGCATCTCCCTGAAAGACAGTACTTGCATTATTTTGGATAACAATAATTATAACTGAAAACAAAGACTAGAGGACGAGTACTAGGGTGTACCATTAGGTAAAATAATTACACGATAAATTAAAACTATTGATTTACATGCCTAAAACAAGTCAGTGGCAGAATAGCTAAGTAAGATTACCCGATAGGCGCTTGAAGTGGCTGATGACTGCAATAACGACACGGATGGAGAATCTTCCGCCTTCATATTGAGTGGATACATAAATGGGGAAATTATTGTTAGCTAATGCTACACACTACCGCAAGGCCGAGAGCTAAATCCGTAAACTTGACTCACCAGTGGAGGGATGTGGACGAATAGAGTGGGAATAGCGGTTGAGAGCAATTTTCGCTTCGCTCGCGGTGTGTTCTTCTTTATTAGCAATGATGTGGAGTACATGTCTGAGCTAAAGTGCCTGCTGCAGATGCGGTATCGATCACCCCTCTTGTCCGCACAGACTTCTAGGACTCTACTTTCAAGCTCAGACGGTGGATATCCGCAATATCGGATCCATTCTCTTATCTGATCTATTGTCTTAGGGAAAACATGCATTATAGTACCTTCAGATTTTTTATGGGTCTTCGAAGGGCAACCGCCAATGGAACAGGCAGGCATTGTGGAAAGTTCTGAAAAGTAAAGATCAACAATTCTCTATGAATACCAATGTGTTAAAAAATTCAATGACACATAAAAGGTTCAATGCAAGGTTCGTTTTGGTTCTTGGAACTATACACGTTATTCACATGCGGATAAGTATTTGAATAACTTTAAAAAAATAGAAAAATAATTTGACTAAACTCAGAACATGTGACTAGTTCCTTGCATGTACTGTCTTGAACGAAAAGAAAACATGGATGCAATTTGATGACTACTAGCAAATAGATATAAATTAAAAAATTGGACGCAAAATGATTATGGTACATGGCCTTACCTTGACGAACAAACAGTTAGATGCCGGGATCAGAGTAGTTTCTTGTCGTAGAACAGGGAGCAGTTCACAGGTTGCAAACTGACGAGTTTGCTCGAAGTGGTCACGGAAGTTCACAGAGACGAAGAGCAGATAACCAGCACCTTCACGGGTTGACTAGCAAAGCGCAAAGAAGTTCTCATTAGAAATATGAAGTGGGTTATAAAGAATTCGAAACAGGGGTGTGTTTGTGAATGAATGACGTGAATATGTCGTGGCATTATGCGGTTTGCAGGGGGCGTCCAGCGTGAGGGGGGATGCTTGGCAGGAGACACGGGGTCTGGAGGTAGACATGGGAACAACAACCCATGCTCTATAGACCACTTTGAAGTGTACATGGTCTTTGGCACCTCTTGGCCTTTATCGCTCCCTGACAGCTCCACTTGCCAGCGCAAGTACCCTGGTGCGAACTGCCTTTTGATAGGGCGGGGGGTGGATTGGGGCGGTGGTCGTGCAGACAAGACACAGGAAGACTCGTGAATGGAGACACACTTATGTGGATTGCAGGGGGGCATCCAGCGTGAGGGGGGATGCTTGGCAGGAGACACGGGGTCTGGAGGTATACATGGGAACAACAACCCATGCTCTATAGACCACTTTGAAGTGTACAAGGTCTTTGGCACCTCTTGGCCTTTATCGCTCTCTGACAGCTCCACTTGCAAGCGCAAGTACCCCGGTGCGAACTGCCTTTGATAGGGCGGGGGGTGGATTGGGGCGGTGGTCGTGCAGACAAGACACAGGAAGACTCGTGAATGGAGACACACTTATGTGGATTGCAGGGGGGCGTCCAGCGTGAGGGGGGATGCTTGGCAGGAGACACGGGGTCTGGAGGTAGACATGGGAACAACAACCCATGCTCTATAGACCACTTTGAAGTGTACATGGTCTTTGGCACCTCTTGGCCTTTATCGCTCCCTGACAGCTCCACTTGCCAGCGCAAGTACCCCGGTGCGAACTGCCTTTGATAGGGCGGGGGGTGGATTGGGGCGGTGGTCGTGCAGACAAGACTCGTTTGCCGCAGGGCCTCACCAAGGAGAGGTCATCTAACTGCATGTAAGAGGCAGGCTGCAGGATCTAGTACATGAAAGGCAGGGGGGTGAGTTTATAAATACCTCACCCTCCCAGGAGAATATATGGGTGCAGTTCACCCTGGAGACCCTGGATGCCTAGGCAGTTAGTCAGCAGCAGGCTGGCCTGTGGTGGCAAGGCGGCACGGGCCAGAGGGGGTCATCTCTGTACCCGGTGCCCAAAAGGATGATTTATTATGATCAACCATATTGATTATTTACCTATAACCATGTTTTGTATCAATAAAATCCAACGGCCTTTTATTGCCAACGCTTGAACAAAGTGGTGTGGTAAGTATTTTTGGGGGAGGAGGCAAGGTCGGGAGGCTTGATGCCAACCCGCAAAATAACATATGTATGTCTGCTGCATATGGGTTCAACGGTTATGTGGATTGAAGGTGGGCGGCCAGCGTGAGGGAGGATGCTGGCCGGAGACATGTGGTGTGACAAGACAAGGCACAGGATGACTATTCAATGGAGACACACTAGATTCATTTAAAAAATCAAAACAACCATTGTTAAAATATATGTTGGGTTTTATTTTAGATCTTAATTTCAATTGAACATAAATAATAAACATTACACATTGTAAAGTTCCGGTTGCAGCACATCCAGGGAAAATCCGCGGTATTGTCCACTGTTGCTGGGGAAATGTTGTCTAATGGCAAGTACCGCACAGGCAGGTATTACTCTCCGAACGCGGTGTCCGAGCCTCCCGTGAAGCCACCAAGTGAAGCAACGATAGGCCACCAGCCTGTACCACCGGTGAAAAAGAAAGATGCAAACGGTATTAAAATGACAAAACTTTCTTATCAATGTCGATGAAGGTAAAAAATGTCATTCTGCTTTGAAAAAAATTCTAACTAGAAAATGCACAATATGGAACCAATTTACATGCGTTCGAATGATATGTAGATATAATTTTATATGTGGGAGACGACCATGAAATAGTAGTGGCATCACTGACATCACAACCAGAGTATACTTACTCGTTACTCGGATTACGCGGACGAACAGTGCCGCGAAGTTCGTGCATAAGCACCATCATCATCCTCAACACGGTCCGTGAGAGGCAGGCTTCCCTGAACTCTGGCAGCTCGGTGATGCATTGCGGACTTGGCTCGCCTTCCGAAACGTAGGCCAAGCACCCGGAATTTTCACGGCAGCAGCAGTTCTCCTCCTCAGTTGGCATTAGCTTGCACCGATTGCACATGCACCAGGTGGAGACGCCGTCCATGCGACATGGTCCAGGCTCTTCATCCGTTGACTGGTCCTCCCAACTGCCGTCCGAATCCCCATCGTTTTCGCGTGCTTGCCTTTCCAGTAGTTCCTCCTCGTTGTACTCGGGCTCGTACATATACAGCATTATTGTAGCCATTGTGTGGTAAAGAAAGTAAAATAATTTACAGAGATGGTACAGGTGTTCACAAGGCCTAGAAGCGGCGAAGGTAGCTGACCAGAGCACAGAAACGAGTCACAGAATACTCAAAGTAACACAGAGAGAGTAATGGAATCGAAAATCTGCTGCTGTGTGTTGTGAAACGGTGTGTTTATACTTATTGAGGAAAGAGGCGTCCTGCCATTTCCATGGCGACACTTCATTAGCTGAGGCGCAGCGATTGTTGACACGAAACGTGCTTTGGCGTTGGGAAATGGGCGGTACGCGTCTGCTGATGTCAGGCTCAGGGGCGGGGGATTTGATTTAGTGCCGCAAACGCAGGTGAGCCAGGTCGATGTGGGGAAATGATAGGATTATCACAAAATGGCGGCTGATTTCGAGTGCGTTAATGGACGAAAAGTCGGGTAAGGTCCATAGGAAATTTTTCTACGATCTACCGATTTATGCTTAAAAACACATGGCCGAACCGTAGGAACAATAAAAAAAAAATCCCGGAACTATCCTTTAACAATTATGAAAACTATCAAGCCTTTGATTAAACCATTCAAAAGTGGAGGGGATTGTTGTATGGAAGACCATTTAGAGGCGGTTCACGATATATTCAAGGCCCTTCAAATTCCTAGGCAACAATATAGATGGTACTTTGACCTCACTCTAGATGCAGCATCTGCTAGTATCATTCATTGTCTCAATTAAGAGTGAAATGTGTCATGGGCAGACTGTGAGATGGAGATTAGACATCAATTATCACCTTATCAGTCTATACAGCAAGCCAAGAAAGCCGCTTATACTATGATGGCACAGCAAAATGAGTCTCCTCGCCATTCATTCAAAACTTAAAAAGAGCATTTTCACGCTTTGATGTGACCTTTAACCCTAACTCTGCAGAATTGAAAACTGCATACTTTTATGCTCTCCAAAAAGAAATTGTCTCCCAATTAATTTGATAATAAAACAGGGGACCAAACTGTATGAAGTGATATTTGGTCAGAAAGAGGAGGGGCCTAAGAATAAAGAGGCAAAACCAAAGTCTGAGAAATCCACACTAGCGATTTTGGAGGTAAAGTATGTGAAGATGCCGCTAGAATCAGCCCATACTCAGGCAACAAACGACATGCCACCTTATCAAAGGGGCGTTTCTCCACAAAGGACATTGCCCTAAACTCCCATGTTCCAGTCCATCGATCAGAGGTTGTTACATTAGTCTTGGATACCTTGGTAGTTCTCCCAGAGTGGGGTTTCGCCATGATATGCCAGACATAAATAACAATCAAAATCAAAAGTACAGTGGCCCATACCAGACACTAGAGACCCAGAGTAGATTTGACCCTAACACAATGGTATATGGCCACCAAGAAAGACCAAGATATGTGGATAGATTAATTGAAAATGGAAACCAGCATAGGGAACAGTTCACACCAAATGAAAGACAAAATATGAATTATGTACCTCGCCAATATAATCAGTCCTCACCTCGGTTTGAACATGGTCAAAGGATGGTCACTCCATGTTCTTCGCCTCCTCTGTCACGTGCATTCAGAGGCAACACAAATAGAATCTCCTGAAAAATATCAGAACAGGCCTAATCAGGGCGTGTTTAATCATTACCGGCCCAGACCACAAAGAGAGGAATTCAGAGTCATGGACAGGTTTAAATGCTTAGAGGCCCAAGTCAGAATGTTGTCTGGACAGATTAGAACATTATGTGAAGTTCAAAAGCAACAGCCAAGTGAAGGCGCAGAAGGTCATAGCAGTGATCTTGTACATAGCAATAACATGTGACAAGCTAATCACCTCTGCCCTGATGAAAACAAAGATGCCTTTCAATAAAGATACTGAATTGCTTGCTGATTTAAAACCAAGAAAAAAAATGGATGCAAGTAAGACAGGGAATTATAACACACAAAAAGAGAGTGTGGTTCAATTTGGTGTTGAATCAGACCATTCGGGTGCGTGAAGATGAAGAGGAAAAAAAGGGAAAATGAACAAGAAAAACTCAAAGAACGGAGAGGCAGATTTAAAAAGAGTATCAAATATGAAAATGAAACACACAAATTAAGAATTAGGATCAACGGATAGATGATCCTTACTTGATAATCAAAATACTGTTGATACGCACATAGAGGAAACTATCAAAAGGGGGGGCAGGTCAGTCACCTGAGGAGTATTCTGAGCCATGGATGTTCCAAAAGACAGAAATGGCAGGCTCTGTACAAAATGCAGATTAGTATTACACACCAAAAACGGACATGCCGTCACATGACACTTGTGAAAATACACAGCCAATAGGTTGCATTGTCTAAATAAGTAGAGAGGACCCAGACAGTGTGAAAGGCTGATGAGAAATTGTGGTGCAAACACTAGTGGTTCCAAGTCAGAGGGGCAATCAGTGGCTACACTCCAAATGGGTTCTGAGCCCAGGAAAAAAGACTAAGAAATTCGAAATGAAGTGGGCATCAAGGAAGGTAAAATGCCATTTCTTATGCCTATTTGCCTAGCAAAAAGTAAAAATGAGCTAAGATAAGTAAGTCCTGAAATGAGTAAAAATTCCAATTTTTATGAGTACTTGAAGAGATTGATGATAGGTACTATGCTCCTATCACTATTGAAGAAAAATGTAATGCATTTGTAATGATTGAAACAGGTGCCCAATCAACAATGTCTAAAGAACTGGTGAAAATTATCAATGAAGGGAAACCCCCACAAAAGCATGCAAACGTGAGGCAAAATGAAGGCCCTGTACACAGTTTCAATGAGGAAGAAATACTGATCGAAGGTGTCACTGAGGTTGACATAAAAATAGGGAAGCATTGGATGAGACAGGAAGTGTTGGTCACACCCATTAATGAAATACCCTTCCTCATAGGAACAAATCGCCAGAGGAGATGATCACCCGTCACTATTGGGGTAAATGAGGTATAGTGGTCCTAAGCTAAAAAGCCATTGAAACCTAAGAAAATAAGGACCCAAAGCAACAGTGCAAAAGAATTCCATACTGGGTCTCATTGTAAGTCTGGTGTAGCCGTGCCGGTAAAACAGGCACGGCTGCCGCCGGAGTCATTTTTTTTCGGTGCCCGGGAATGGGAAATTACCATGGCATTACAGACCCGGCAGACCTGGGAATGGCAGCCCATTCCCATGCGCCAGAAAATATTACTCCCCATTCCCATTTGAGTCCCATTGGACACAATGGGAATGGGGAGGTCAGATGCACCAGCACCATTCATCAATGGTTCCGGTGCATCTGACATAGTCTGCTCGCAGGTGCCGGTCCACCTGCCAGGTCAGACCTGGCGGGCAAAATGTCACTCTCGAGCAGACCTCATAGTTTGCCAGTCCGGTAACAACGGTACCGGCAAGCTTACCAGTACCGTTGTTACCAGACCGGCAAGCTTATAATGAGGCCCACTGTTTCTAAATCAGAAATTGCAGTGGAAGTATATCTTCAGAATGGCTGTGTGCCGAGCGTCACTGTCATTCTCATGTGTCAGGATAAAATGCAAGGAGAAAAAGAGAAGCAGTCTTTGGAGATTTATTTTGATCCTAAAAAAAACTGGCAAACAGAAATAGATGAAAATGTTGTGTTTTTATCTAAAGGACGAGAAATGCAAACCAAATATTACTCCAGAGTTAAATCAGGAAAGATTTATTCAAGAAATTGCAGAAATACACATGGGATAAGGGCAGCCATGGATCCCTCTCAATGTGAATGGGCACTCTGAAATTAATGAAGCCACTTTGGCGCTTGAGCATCAAAGGAGTTTCATTAGTGGAAAGGTTCTCTGGCAAATACTTAACAGAGATGAGATCCCAAAGGTTAAAATAAAAAACCAACACATCTTTGGCCTAGATAACCCCCGAGATGGGACAAAGAATTGTAGGACGGTGCATGCTAAAAATTACAATCAGCTTTAAAAGAATTCATCACAATGTGTGGATCGTGAGCGGAACACAAAACTAATTTTATTTGGGAAATGACATCATGGACATAATGTGTACGGTATTACACTTTCTAAATCAAAAGGTTTGTCCAGATTGGGTGGAGCTGCATCTGAATTTGAAGACATGAGACAAGCTGACTATTGTGCCCAAATGACACCATATGCAATTGAGCTTCAAATGAGAAAATATGTTCCCATTCCGCATTTACCAGACAATGTACAGTAGCATTAAAATACAAGAAGGGGCAAGAGATAAAAGATTCTGATGCATGTGTATGCCCCAATGAATCCATAAAGCAACAAGGGTTAGAATGTGAATATAAACCAATGATAGAGATTGGGGATGGACCCATTCAAATCCTGGAGGACAATAAAGGGTGTCAAGACATTCATTTGTAAGAGAATACAGCATTAGGAATGGCAGTGCAGAAGTCTTACTACACTGCTGATTTCAGTAACTCAGTGATCGGCAACATCCCTGAAAGCTATATGACTGCACAAGGTGAATTACCAGAATCATTGGAGTCTAAGCCTAAAGGAATCTTTAAAGTTCAGTTTGTGTACCCTTATGAGCCAAGTGAAATGGTATGCTGTCATCAGGACAATTGTATTCTATTTGAATTAAGTGCATCTAAAAGATGAAAAGCAGCATATGGAGGTGGAGGTCAATATTCCAAACACTGCCACATGGTTAGAGGAAAGTACAGAGGTTCCTTGTTTGGAGCATTTCCCAGAGTTTTCTAAAATGGTAGAGGAGCAGATTCAAGCTGCAAACACAAATGAAGAAGAAAAAGATCAATTGAGGAAAATATTTATGAAGTTCAAACAGGTTTTTGCCAAAGATGCCTATGACTGTGGGTTGAATGATGTGCATGTTGCCACGCTATCAGAAGGACAGGGTAGAGAGCCGGTATTAGTGCAGCAATTTAGGTTGCCCATAGCATTTCTGGAATCATTAGCTGAACTAATCAAAAATTTAGAATTTCGAGGAATCATTAGGCCTATTATGGTGCATCAAATACTCCTATATTAGGTGTGCCAAAACCCAATGGCCAATGATTTGATATGATATGATATGATATGATATGAGAGTTTATTTATATAGCACCTCAGGCAAAGGAGGGAACAAGGGAAAATACAATGACATCCGTACAGGCCATGAACAGTAAGGATGCGAAATTAACTATCGTACTCGACCTGATGACATTTCAGATAGTGCAAGAGCTAAAACATAGATAAGGAAGGGAGGGGGAGAGTGGGAAGGAAATGGAAACACACAGGCAACTGCCGCACTAGGCCTGATGACATTTCTGGTAGAGCCAGAGAAAACAAAAGGTGAGGGAGAGGGTGGCAGAAAGGGAGGGGAGGAACAAAACAAGTGACAATGATACTAGGCCTGACGACATTTCATATAGTGCTGAGGGTGGCAGGGGGGAAGACAGACAAGGTTGCTATCATACTAGGTCCAGGGCCAATTCTGATACAGTAAGTGTATAGAAGAAAGTAAGGGGAGGAGGGGAGGACAGAGGAAAAGGGAGAAAGGCAGAGGAGGAGAGAACAGAGAGTAAGCAGTCAAAAAGAGTGGTGAAGCAAGAGGGGAGAGCAAATATAATTGCAGAAGTCAGTAGTAACACATAATGTTGCAAGGCTGGATACAAGATAAAGATGGGAACAGCATGATTCAGGGCCACCATGAGAAAGGGTGACGCACCGTGAATCAATGAAGTCCATAAAAGTCAAATCCAGCATTGGACAGAAGACGGTCATGGTGAAACCAGAATGTATCAGGACAGACTCCTGCAGAAGTAGGCTGGAGGAGGGGCTGGGAGAGTAGGGTAGAAGAATGAAGTAAAACAGGCCACATCTGTATGCGAGAAGGGGGGACATAAGGGAACATCACGGAGGGACCAGAGGGTTGGCCTGTGGGGACAGAGAGAGTAAACACATGCTGGTGCATGCTTACCAGCTGTCTGAGCAGGGGTTTGGTCCAAATAGGTCCAAAAAGAAATTGCCCTTTTCTTTATCTACCCTTCGCTTCAGACACCCAGGTGAGAGACGCCCATGATCTAAGAGTTAAGAGCAGAAAGAAAGAGGCAGTGCTAAGAAGGTGGGCAGGGCTTAGGCCAGATGACCAAGATCCACTTGCACCTGCTCCCCATCTGGCTGCTCCCCATCTGCCCCATCTGGCATGTGTGTGCAGATCTATGAGAATTGAAAAAAGGGTACTTGGTCCAAGGTGGCCCCATCCATTCATTGATCAGGGCCTTGGAAAGGTTCACGGGTCAAAGGTATATACCACCAACTGGATACTCATGTCTGCCACTAGCTGAAAACATTAAAAAAGTATTTGCATTTTCATTTGACAAATCACAATATGCATGGTCCCAGACCACTTTTGGGTATGTCAATAGTGGGAGCGAGTTTGGGATATTGCTGAGCAAGGCACTCGCTGATGCAGCTGAAAGAGGAACAATAGTTTATGTGGATGATGTGCTAATCAAAAGTGAAGGAGTACTCAGTCAGCTACAGAAAGCTGGAAAAAAAGTATCTTTACAGAAAGCACAGTGGTGCAGAAAAAGGGTGTACTTACTAGGCTATAAAGTGACAGAGCATGGATTAAACCCACAAAAGTAAAAAGGTGGAAGTGATTCAGAAACTAAAAGATCCCACTAACTTGAAAAGTTTAAAGAGCTTGTTAGGACAAGTTACAACAGAAAGATTATTGAAAATTATGCAGCGATTACACAACCTTTGACGAGAATACTGAAAAGGAACAAAGTGAGGCAGCGGCCATGATAAAAGGGTGATTAATGAAAGCACCATGTATGGCATATCCAATTATAAACCAGGATTTCTTTGTAGAAATAGGATTCACAAATCAATGTATGTCAGCAGTGTTATACCAAAAACATGATTAAAAAAACAAAACCATTGCAAATTTAGTGAATGTGAAAAAGTGCTTTTGACCACTGTCTGGACATTACAACATTTCAGTCCCATAATTCAAGGGGAGCGGGTGTTTGTTGAAAGAGATCATCAGCCTCTACAATGTTTGCAAAGTAAGAGGATCAGATGAGGGAATTTGGCCCAGACAAGAATCAGTTCATGGACATTAGAACTTCAGGGATATCCATTAGAGGTGAGATATGGACAAAATAAAAAGAGCCCAGTCGCTTAAGGGTTAGCAGAGTTGCATGACTTGACAGCTGTCTTTGCACCTGATGGCATAGAAATATTGACAAGTTTAAATGAATTTGAGCAATCCCCATACAAGCCTTTCAATGAAGAAAAATGTATGGATTTACCAACTCTATATGTAGATGGATGCCCATACCATGTAGGAAATGATGCTGAAAAAGAACTTGTGGAAATGTGTGGCTTAAATGCGACAGCATTTGAAGAGTGAGCATGAGGATAGGCCTCAAAAGCAGTAAAGTGGCAGAATTGGCCGCCATTCATAAAGCAGTTTCTAGAGCAGTAGAACATAGACTCAAATAAATAGTTTTAGTCACTGTCGAACACCTGTGGCACAATGGAGTTTTGATACTGCAGATCAAGACTTGATTAAGGCACAAAAGGAGAATCTTATTGTAGGCCCATTTTACAACCATTTGCTATATGCCGACCAAAATCCATTGACTGAAGAGGATTGGAAAGGGAAAGAGGAATTGAGGGTGTTATTATAAAACAAAAGAGAATTAGGTTAAAAGCTGGACTGATGATTAGAGAATCCGTGACCGGCCAAATCCAAAGGATAGTGCCTTTGTCATTTCAGGGATTGATGTTACATCATGCGCACAATGCCATAATGGCAGAACACAGAGGTTCACAGAAAACTTTGGACATTTTAAAAGATTATGCCCATTGATGGCCACACATGTCTCAAGATGTTCAGCTCTACGACAGAGGGTGTTTAGTGTGTTCACACTTTCACCCTGTGTCACCAGCCCATACAGCACCATTAATGAAAAGGGGTTTGACATTCCCATGGTCTGATGTGCAAGTAGATTATACAGGGCCTTTTGAGGAGATCAGAAAGCGGAAACAGGTGCATACTGAAGGTCGTTTGTCTAATGTCTAAATGGGTGGAGTGTATTCCAGTTCCAGATTGCAGTGTGCAAACGGCGGCCACGTTACTTGTGAATCATATTTTTTCAAGATTTGGTTAACCTCAAATAATAGAATCAGACCATGGAAGTCTTTTTACTATTGCATTAATGACAAAAATGTGGCAAATCTTGGGTGTGAAGAGGAATCTACACATTTCTTAACAGCCCTCCTCTTTGGGGGGAGTGAAACCATGTAACAGATTGATAGTTGACATGTTGAAAAAGTTTCTAGCTGAAGCGGGGTCTAGCTGGATTTGCGGCCACCATTGGTATTAATTGCTCTCAGGACGACGCCCCAGTAAATCAACAAATCTCTGCCCCCATGAAATTTTGACAGGTAGGAAAATGGTGTTGCCAGAACACTTGCTCTACAGAACAAATGAACAGGTTCTTGTAAATGTGTCCACAATCCATGAATATGTGGAGGAACTGAGAAAGCACTTGCAATATGCGTTTGCATATGAGCAGCAAAATTTGGAAAAGGTCGCTGACAGTACACATTATAATTATGATAGGAAGACATCTGTGAAATAATAGGAGATAGGAGACCAGGTATATACATTCAACTTTGGGAAAGGTAAGCATAAAAACTCTACATTTTTTACAGCATGTCAAGGGCCATATAGAGTTGTAGATAACTTTTCACCTGTGGTATACAGAATTACTAAAAAGTGGGGAGAATTAACAGTGGAAAAGGTTGTCCATGTTAATTAGCTTAAGCCCTTCCACATGGAACATGAGGTGAAAAGGTTAGAGCCAATTGAGACTAGCAGTGATTGAAAAATATGATGGTATGAACATAAAGTGATTACTTATTAAATATTACCATAGCAGCTGAATAGGTGTAAGTAATTTGAAGATATCAAAATGAGATTGGAAGAGCTAAAAGGGGAAAGATACATCAAATTAGTGAACAAAAATATAAATAAGTAACTAAGAGAAATGAGTATTGAAATAGGTAAAGACTTAGTTAAATTGCGTTATTTTATTAGATGTTCTGTTAAGATTATTTGTGTTTGAAACAGTTGCCTGAAAAAGTGCTCTGTGGTATTTGTGTGTTTAATTCATGTTAATTTTAGAGCTTTCCTAAAGAGCTGTTCTCGCTGTTTTATATGGTATTTTATGTATAATATGCATTTGTGTGCATAATTAAATTTGATTTCAGACATCCAATTGAAAAGGGAAAAGTAAATGTATTGATGTACTTAATTCTTAAGTTGTCTTTTTTATTTTGTTCTAGAAAAAGAATTGTTTTCTGCTTCAGTGCGCCAGATACGTGGAGTGTGCCGGATCCCTGGAGGATGCCACTGGAATGGAGTCCCCTGGAAAACTCCCACGACCGAAAAAGGGGATGAAGATGATGACCCCAAAAGAAGTCCAACCTACAGAGGATGGAAGTTCACTTCACCAAGAACAGTTTCTTGAATAATTTCTGACTTCACTGTTAAACATCAAAAGTAATGATATCTTCATTTTAATATATATATTTTTTTAAAGTACAAAAAAATAAAAAATATATTCTTAAAAACATAAAATCTATAAAAAACAAATAGGAGATCACCAATTGAAAGAGGATAAAAGGTAAGATATTCAGTAAATGAAAATAAAGCATTTGAAACAATTCTAAAATATCAACAAAAACTAATGATTTAAGAAAATATTTTTACAGAATAGAGATATATACATAATATTGTTTGTGTATGAATATTATCAATTACATGTTGTTTGTTTCTTGACTATTAAGATCAAGGTAAAATTGTGGCAAAGATCACACCTTGATTATGTGGTGAAGCTGGGATTATTGGTGCTTGTTTTTTCCTGCAGTGATTTTGGTTGTGTCCCATCAGAAAAAAAAGGACGATGTGTAGGGAAATGTAATAGGGAAATTCTGAATTTCAACAAGGGTAACTCTACATTTCATTACCACATTTGAGCAAAGGGTTGAAAATAACTAGGGCAAAAGGTGTGAAGTTCAAGCTGTACATAATAGGTGTCAGTATTATACCACATAAAGCACACGCCAGCCAATTTGAATTTTACCCTGCACAACAGGTTTTATCATTTGCACCACACCAGAGCAATGGACTAAAAGCAATGAAAGTAAAATTAACATATTAATCCTACTAACATCCCAGGACCTAATAACCTACTCCCCTACTAATATTCAATGTAATTTAGACCATTGCTCATGAGTGAAAAACATTGGTGCATTGGGGTAAAGTGGTCCATTTCATAAAATGAAAAGGTATTTGAGCTGTGCAAAGTCAACTGGAAATGCAGGCAATGTAGAATTAGATTGCTTTTACGGTGAATATGTGACATGGTTTAGATATGAGTTGATTTAATTAAACCGGCTCCATTTTTCATTTTTGGGGAAGGAGGAATTAGCGCTGGATGAATGTACATTTTTTATTCAGCACTGCAGCCTGAATCTCACACAAAGGCACAATGGAAATCACATGCTATTTAATGGGCTGGTTTGTCAAGGGGAGGTTCTTTGAATGACACATGAGTTTTAGAAAATGTGCTTGAGCAGAAAGGGCTACGGCATTACCCACTCACTGGCAAAGGGCTCTTTCCCTCTGGCTGACTTTGGGAGCAGAAAGGCTGGCTTGTTCATTCCAGGCGAAAAAGGGAGTGAACTTGATAAGAATTCTCCTGTCCTGTCCAGTAATCAGGAAAGGGGGATATTTGTCAGCTAGTGAAGGGCTATCCTGACCTCTGTGGTCCGAGAATCCACTGACGCCATAGGAAATCTAGGTAATTATGCAGTAAATTTAGGAGTGTGTAATGTATGGAAGAAATATTTTACAGGCTGTTGTGAGATAAAAAATATGTTTTTTTTCTTAAAGTAATTCACAATCTATGTTTTAAGTGGATTCCCATTTATGAAGCAAGCTTTTGTTAAGCTCATAGCTGCCAAGAATTGTTAGGGAAACATTCAAGGTTACAGATGACTGTGCATTAGCCAGCCAGCAACAATTGTGTATTTGAAGCTTATTACTAGAAAAGCTATATAATTTGTGCATGCTCTCTAATGAAATGCATGTTATCCATGTTCAAGTATAAATTACTGTAAAAAAAAAAGCATAATACAACTGTTTGTTTATTTTCTGAATTTTAACATTTTGTAAAGCCACAAAAGGAAGAAAAAAAAAACGAGTAAACCTCAGTATTCAAAGTATGTGTCTGAATTATTGTGTTAGTACATAGACTGATGTCCAAAAGGTAGAAAGCTCATCTTACTGCACACGGTAATTCACATTACCACATGTGGTAAAACATAAGGTAAACTGCTTATTGTGAGTTGAGTTTCTCAGAAGTGCTATGCTTGTGTGTGAGCACAACTATTTTGTGATGTGAAATGATCAATGCATTTTGAAACACCGCCAAAGGGGCATAACATGATATTGTACATAAGATATTGTGAGCAGATAAGAATGTACTAAGTCCAATCATTGCTTCCTGTTAGTGACCCTGGTAAAATAATCATTAGGCTATGTTCTGAAGTTAGTCCCACCACTAAAAAGGTACCCAAATAACAATATATTACCAAGAGCTAACAAAATGCCACTATACCACAAAATAACACGAGATACTAAACAATATAGCCCAAATAGATCTTCACAAGAGTGATTTATCAATGACTCAATATCTGGTTATGTAAATTAACGCAACATCTCTATGCACACAGGCACCCATCACCCAAACACTCCCATAATGCAATCCTAAATCTATGGACTTCCTAACAATTTTTGTTCAAGCCTAAACATCCTCACCTTCTTCCAAACAGTCAAGCACAATGACAACAGAAAGGATTTCACCCTTTGTCTATCAATCCATGACCTACGTTTGTATTAATTTATTGTGGAAGTATGTGACCACCCAAATTACCTTCATGGCAAAGTGAAAAGCCATTCTACCCAGGGAGGTGTCAGGATTGTAATGCCATTCAGTACATGTGAAGGCTGCTATGGAACTTAGGGGCCGATTCATGGAACAAACGTGCGCCGAAAATCTTCGCGCAAGCATGCGCAAGCAGGCGCAAGCGGAAAAAAACAGGCGCACGCGCACGTGTGCGATTCATGGAAGTCCCTGCGCGTGTTCACCGCGGGATGTGCGCCAAACCTGTGCATGGCGCACAAGTCACTGCAACATCCCGAAAGGCGTGCGCGACGCGCACAGTGAAAGCGCACAACCTCAGCGCATACACCAGAAAGTGGGCGGGACACGGGGCGTAACGCGCGGAATGGGGAACAACGCGCGAAAATAAGGGCGTAACTGGGGATGTACTGCAGGGAAGCAGACGGAACGCCCACACGCACCCGAACCACACATATTCATGGAATCGAATAGGGCAAAGCCACGCACAGCCAAAGACACGCACAAGCTGAAACACGTCCGCCACACGAAGGCAGGCGGTAGAGTCCCAGCGCATCAAAAAAGTGGCGCGCGGGAAGTTACACATGCGATTGAGCGGGGTACGTGTAATTCGGGGGTGCACGGGAAGTTACACACGCGATTGAGCGTGGTACGTGTATATCAGGGGTTCGCGTGAAGTCTGTCACGAGATCGGGCCTGGGGGAGCGGGCTACGTGTATGTCAGGGGTTCACGTGAATCACGCGATCGGACCTGGGGGAGCGGGCTACGTGTATTACAGGGGTTTGCGTGAAGTTATTCACGCGATCGGGCCTGGGGGAGCGGGCTACGTGTATTACAGGGGTTCGCGTGAAGTCATTCACGCGATCGGGGTTGGGGGAGCAGGCTACGTGTATTTCAGGGGTTCGCGTGAAGTTTTCCACGCGATCGGGCCTGGGGGAGCGGGCTACGTGTATAACAGGGGTTTGCGTGAAGTTATTCACGCGATCGGGCCTGGGGGAGCGGGCTACGTGTATTACAGGGGTTCGCGTGGAGTTATTCACGCGATCGGGCCTGGGGGAGCGGGCTACGTGTATTTCAGGGGTTCGCGTGAAGTTTTCCACGCAATCGGGCCTGGGGGAGCGGGCTACGTGTATTACAGGGGTTCGCGTGAAGTTATTCACGTGATCGGGCCTGGGGGAGCGGGCTACGTGTATTACAGGGGTTCGCGTGAAGTTATTCACGCGATCGGGCCTGGGGGAGCGGGCTACGTGTATTTCAGGGGTTCGCGTGAAGTTTTCCACGCGATCGGGCCTGGGGGAGCGGGCTACGTGTATTACAGGGGTTCGTGTGAAGTTTTTCACGCGCGCTTACTCATGGGCCCTTTCCTCGTATTACACGCGGACGTGCAGTTTTTCACACGCGCTTACGCATGGGCCCTTTCCTAGTATTACATGCGGATGTGCAGTTTTTCATGCGCGCTGTAATACCCATGCACGTCTGTACGCGTCACGTCACAGGGGCGCTTGCGCTCGAGGGGCCTTCTGTCCAATGACAATGCGTATGCGTGCAGACGCGCTTACGCGCTAAGGGCCTTTCCTCGAATTACACGCTGACGTGCAGATTTTTCACGTGCCAAATCACTCCGTATCAAGCTGGCCACGCGAAAACACACGGAAGACCACGCTCCTGCCCAGAAGGCCGAATCACTGCCCCCAGTGCCCCGAGCAGCCTCCCACGTGCCATCTGCTGCTGCCTGCCTGCCTGCCTGCTGCCACCGTGCCCTGCCATTTGGTGCCTGCACATCAGCCATCTGCAGGGGTCCAGTTGCTGTGTCCACCCCTGCTGGTACAGAAGACTCCCGACTCGAATAACATCGCTCCACAGCCCAGCCCCAGGACCCAGTTGCCCACCCACTCCTGCCCCTGGGGTTGCCATGTCGGGCACATCCACATCTGACCCCAGTGGCAACCCCCTGCCAGAGGGGCAGAGGAGCACCAGCTTCACTGCCACCGAAGTTGGTGTCCTGGTGGAGCAAGTCCGGGGGCAGTATGATGCCCTCTTCGGATCGTCCCGCGCCAACAGGGAAGGACAGGAGAGGATCTGGGCCGACTGTGTGGTTGCCATCAACGGGGAGGGGGTGGCAACCCGCACCATCCAGAAGGTCAAGAAGCGCTGGGAGGACTTGAGGTCCAGGACCCTCATGAAGGCCCTGCGCCTCGTGGAGGGGGTCCGGGGCCGCATGAGTTCCATCCAGTTGAGGGTCCTGGAACGCGCACACCCAGTGCTCCACGCCCAGGTCCTTGAGAGGGAGACCCGTCTGGAGTTGAGCGGTAAGTGGCCAAGCATTGCTGTGTGAGACAGGGAATGTTGCAGTGTGCTGGTTGTCTGATACTTACCTGCATGTGTGACATAGGCCATGTACGCATGTATGTGTGCAGGGACATCATGGGAATGCATGTGCGACCTGTAATGTGTGAACCGCACGGTTGTTGCATGTGTTTGAATGCGACATGGGGAGCCCTGTACAGATTGCACACATGAGAGCATGGCAGTCTCTGTTCCTGGACATGGGTGGGGGCGAGGGATTGGTGCTGATGCCAGATACATATGTGGTATCCATGTCTGTGTGCCTGACCTGCGTGTCTGTGACTTGTGAGTGCCATGGATGCATGACACATGTCTGTGACAATGTACAGATTCACTGATGCAGCCTAGTCATCCTTGTATGCACTGTGATTGGGGTGTACGGGGCCAGATGGATGTGACTGAGGTGAAGTGTGTGCATGTGATAGGCATGACCCATGATGCATGTGAGTCCCATTACATTGTATGATTCGAGAGTCCATTGGACATGCATTGAAATGTCCATGGCACGCACCATGACTGTCACTGTGTGTGTTTTGCCTGGACTGACACATGTGTTGTGGTGTGACATGATGGAAGTGTACTTTGACAGTGGCACTCATCTGCTATTGCTTCCTGTCTAGGGGACCATTGTACAGTACCCTGATGCTTGTGTTCTATGTCTCCCTCTACGCAGCGGCTAGTGAAGGAGAGGGCGGAGACGGCGCTGTGGAGCAAGGCGGCAGGGAATGCCCCCACGGCTGCAGCGGAAGGGGTGGGTGAGCCCCCAAAGGGGCCTGCTACGGCGGTAGACGGCGAGGAGTCATCCAGGTTGGTGGTTTCCACAGAGGAGGAGGAGGCCGCCACTGAGGCGCACATGGGGCCTGGTGGGGGCATCCCTGCTGGTGCAAGTGGTGCAGTCCAGGGGCAGGGGCAGGAGGCAGCACAGGTCACCGTGGAGGGGCCTGTGCATGTCGCTGTCCCTGAACCTGTGGGTGCACCACCTTGCACCAGCAGGGATGCCCCGTCCCAGGCCCGTCCGCAGGTAGAGGGGATGTCCATGTCATCTGACTCCCCTCCACCTGCAGACGAGGGGACCCCTGACCGTGTGGAGAAGGTCCTGATTGGGGTCGCGATGCGCACGGCTGTGATTCGTGATGCCGTGCGTGCTTCCCAGGAGGAGCACGCACGTCATCACGAAGAGCACCGTGCCGACGTGGCCCAATTGGGATCGGCCATGTTCGGGGGTTTCCTGCATGTGTCGGCCAATCTGGCGGCCCTCTCCTCCTCTGTGGAGACTATACGCCAGTCGTTCTCCTTGCCGTCTTCCGGCCCAGATGCCACCAGGTCCCCCTGTGGACCTGCCCTGACCAATGCAGCCAGCTCGGTGGGGATCCCATCCCTGCCACAGTTGGGAGTCAGAGGTCCAGCAGGGGTGGACAACACAGCAGCTGGACCCCAGCAGATGGAGGATGTGACAGCATCATCGGGCAGGGCATGTGCACGACGGCGTCGGTGGTTTCCATCATCCTGGATGCCGTCGTGCTGGCAGAGGCAGTGGCGTCGGAGGCAGCAGCAGGCTCGACGTGGGAGGCATCATGGCTCGGGGCCATCAAGATCAGAGGGGCAGGCATCGGCCGGAGGGCAGGAGAACCCTGGGATGGTAGTGTCTTCCGTGTGGGAGCAGTTGGTCCAGCGGATAGGTGCGGAGCGGCAGCGGGCGGAAGAGGAGCGGCTCACCATAGTCAGGGCGGAGTTCTCCATGCGTCGGGCATTGAGGCGGGCTGAGTGCCTCGAGGAAGCTCGCAGGGAGTTTGAGGTGAACATGGGGTTATCCCTGCGAGACCTCGGGGCCAGGACAGAGTCCCGCCTCAGGACATCGACATGGAGTTCGATGATGCCCTGGCCGGCAACATCACAGAGTGAGCCGCAGGACTTGCCCGCTGCCATTGTATATAGTTCTTTAGTTAGTTAGTGTTAGGTTTCCTTTATTTTTTGAGATTTTTTTGGACCGCTCGGACAATGGCCACTTTTCTGTATATAGTTTTTTTATTAGGTAGTAGTAGGTTTCATTTATAGCTCATGGACCCTGGAATATTCTTGTGTATAGTTGGATTTTTTAAAATACATTTTTTTATTTATATTTGTGTTCACCATGAGGCAATGGTTTTTCCTTATTTTTTTTCACCATGATTTTGCTTTGGACAACATTCGTTTTTGGATTCCTTTGTTTTTTGGATTTTTACATTACTTATCGGACATGGACAATTTATTTTGTTATCCCCATTGTTGTATGTTTGATTAGTTTACTTCATTTTCTTCGAAAATACATGTTTTTATAACTTTCTTTTGTGGTATTTTCTCATTGGTTTCATGCATGTCATGATATGGGTTTTGACATTCACTTGCACCCATTGTGTATGTGTGTGTGACGGACATGTGTTCATTTACATACTTGCCATTGGGGTTGTATCATGTAATTGCATTTGCTATGTGGGTGGATGCAATCCTTGGCTGGGTGTTTGTGCTGGGTATGCTGCCCATTACTGCCATGATTGTGTATCGTCAGGACCTGGGGGCAGGGGGACATGGTTGGGGGCCTGCTGGCAGGTGCCCCACAGTGCTGGGGGGTGGGGGTGCAAGGGGACATGAGTGAGACATGAGTGGGGGCCTGCGGGCAGGTGCCCCACAGTGCTGGGGGGTGGGGGAACAAGGGGACATGAGTGGGACATGAGTGGGGGCCTGCTGACAGGTGCCCCACAGTGCTGGGGGGTGGGGGTAGTGGGAGACATGGGTGGGGGCCTGGTGGAGGCTGCCCCTGGTGGCAGGGTGGTGGGGGTGGTGGGAGACATTGGTGGGGGCCTGGTGGAGGCTGCCCCTGGTGACATGGGGGAGTGGGGGTGCTGGGAGACATGGGTGGGGGCCTGCTGGCAGGTGCCCCGCAATGCTGGGGGTGGGGGTGCAAGGGGACATGAGTTGGTGATCATTGGTGCAAGGAGACATGTGCCTTTGCTGGGGGGCATGCCCATGTTGGGTGGGCTGTATGCGGGACATGACCAGGGATGCAGGGTAGTCCCCTGTGGTGTGGGCTGCCTGCAGGGGCCGTGGAGGGTGTACAGGGAACACCTGTGAGGACCCACACTGGCAAATCACATGTAGGACTCCCCGGCACCCCTGAAATACAAGTACCCTGCTGAAATCGCGTGTAAAACTTCGTGCGCACCCCTGTAATACCCGCACGCAGCCCAATCGCGTGTAAAACTTTGCGCGCACCCCTAATACCCGCCCAGGCCAATCGCGTGTGGAACTTTCCGCGCACCCCTGAAATACACGCGCCCAGGCCAATTGCGTGTGGGACTTCTCACGCACCTCTGAAATACACGCACACACTCCCCCAGGGCCGATCGCGTGTGAAACCACCCGCGAGCCCCTGAAATACACGCGCACAGGCCAATCGCATGTGGAACTTCTCAAGCACCCCTGAAATACACGCATACACTCCCGCAGGGCCAATTGCGTGTGTAACCACCCACGAGCCCCTGAAATACACGCGCCCAGGCCAATCGCGTGTGGGACTTCTCACGCACCCCTGAAATACACGCACACGCTCCCCCAGGGCCGATCGCGTGTGAAACCACCCGCGAGCCCCTGAAATACACGGGCCAGGCCAATCGCGTGTGGAACTTCCCGCGCACCCCTGAAATACACGCGCACAGGCCAATCGCGTGTGGAACTTCCCGCGCACCCCTGTAATACGCGTACCCTGCTCGCACGGGGCCAATCGCGTGAGGTACTTCCCACGCACCCCAGTGATACACGTAGCCCGCTTGCCGTGCTGGTACAGGGTTAGCGCAGCCCTTTGCGCTGGATTGGGGATTTTGATGGCTTTTCCCTGCGCGGAAGGCGTTCTTGGGGGCGTAACTGGCGCTGCTGCAAGGTCGCTGCGCCACTGTGCGCCACAGCTGGTTTTGGTGGCTGGAATCCATGAATACGCTGTGCGCGGAAATGGGTTTTGGCGCACGCGGCTGGCGCAGGGATTCGCACGCGCACACTGTGCGCCAGCCGCGTGCGCCACTTGTGCGCTGAATTCTATGAATTACCCCCTTAATCTCTACATGATGGGAGTTCCAGAGAGAAGAAGCAAAAGTAGAAAAATGCAATGGGCCATGTTATATTACAGAACAACAGTAGAACCTGAGACTTAGAACAAAGTGTATGTCTATGGAATAGAAGATTGAGTTTTTTAGGCACACCTTAGTAGTAGACCTATGAACAAGCTTCATGAATGACATGCAATATTTTGAACCTCTTCATTCAATACTTCAAAGAACATATTCTCATTATCTTAGGCTCACCACCACCAAATCTCAACAAGCGATGAGCTTCAAAATACTGAACGTTTTGCAGATGTAATTTGCAATTCAGTAGGCAGATAGGTGAAATAGAAAAATGATTAACACGCTGATATGAAGTTGTTCTTCCACCATTTTGAAAGGTCAATAACTTAACTTCATAATTCTTCTGTTTAGGAATGTACATATGGTATAACTATGATAGTTAGGCTCATCCCCTCCACTGCCCAACCAACCTGAGACTGGATGATTTGATGACCTCCCTCAATCTCCTTCTTTGATTACTTCTAGATCCCTTGCTGTCTAATTGCCCCCATCCAATTGTTAGTGCCCTGCTCCCTTTTTGTTAATTCCTTGCAACATTCTTCCTTTGCTGTGTACTACCCCTGATGACTTGTAAAGTGCTCCTTTGCACCCAGAATCATTCCCTAATAAGCATAATAATAATAATAATAATAATAATAATAATAATAATAACCACCATAGCTACATGTAAATGAACAATTCTGAACCATTTCATATTTAATATATTTATGTATGTATTGTTGTTTTTAGCTCAAATGAACTTTTAAAACATTACAAATACACGCATAAACAAATACATCAAAGGAAAAGAAAATCACTATAAAAACTAGAAAGAACAAGAAAAGAAAATTCCTACCTACATCATCCAAGATCTCGGTCAATATTACTTTCGTCACCATGAACCTTAATCCTAATACATCCTATCATAATAAATAAATAACACTCACTCATTCTATACTTAATATTAAAATCTCAATTCGTATTTACATCAAGATACTGAATAACTGTGCTGCATATCTAAAACATAGTATAACGCTCAAGTGTTCGCCATTTATTTTCACATTGATATTTACTTTCTCTGAGAGAGATTCCTCTTAGGCCATATTTCTAGGGCCCCAACATACCAACCTACCTGACTTAAAGGCTGTTTCTTCTGCGATATCCTGACTCTATAAATGATATTAAGGCTGTACATACAATACTGTTCTCCAGAAGGAAATGGTTGGTTTAAAGGTTCAGACAATATATCTGTACAATTATATGTTTTAATAAAGTTGTACACATGCAATGGCTACAAGGTTTTCATGGGTGAATCAGTGAAACTACCTTTTCAGAATATAGCAAAATGCACAATAGTGATCTCATAGGATGATGTAATATTCATACAGGTGCAGAAAGTCCAACCAACTTTTAGTGAGGTGCACAGGCCTCTGCAGGAATAGTACCCATCCATCCCAGTTATTAAGTTGGTCCCAGTCACTGATATTCCATAACACATGATCAATAACAAAACACATTGAGTAACACAAAGTACAAAAGAAAACCCAGCTTTATTAGAATAAAAATGGCCCGGGAGTGCATACAACATAGCATTCTCTCAACGGTGTAACACAGAACACAATCTTTTAAATAAAATGCACATCACAAATTATGTCATGGTTAGTGATAAGAAAACAATTGTATTCAGTTGTTTTATTGGTTAATAAGATATATCACCTATACATTCTATATGCAAGGGCTACTACTATTGGATATTCTTTAACTGATGGCTCCTCCTAAGTTTGACCTACTAAAAATGGTACACTTCATTCTAAGACAGCATTGTTTGGCACTAAAATACAGTAGCCAATATAGTGGACAGAAAGGGAGATTAACGGACCACTATCATTCAGTTTGAAGAAGTGACTCCCTTCTCATTTCCAGGCCAGATAACTTATCTGCCAATTTGTTTGTGGCCTTGGCATGTCATTGAGTGGAGTATGGATGTGCTAAAGGAGTAGCAGGTGCACTATCTAGTTAGACCTGGAATAAATGATCACTATTATGATCACGTGGTAGAGGACCACAATTCAGAACTCATTTTCATCAATTGAATTTGCCTGCTATCCTAACCCATGTGTGGTGTGCTGTGCAGTGTAGGAGTTAGTTTGGCATGATAGTTATTTGCCGAGAGCAAGGCTGTCTGTCCTTTCTCACTGCTACCAATAGAAACTAATTAACTTTATGGTTGCATGCTGTTTGCTTCTGAAGAATGTTTTCTAGTGTGGTTTTGATTCCCTGTCAGGGCCCCTTACCTTACTGACCTTGTTGATTTAGCATCTATCTGAACATCATGTGGCTTGAGATTGTGTGCAAAACAGTTTTGAAGTCAGGATTCAGTATTTCAGAATACAAAGCTTTCAGTACAGTACTCATTCTCTGCCATGTTAATGTTCTTTGTGTCTTTTGCATTGCATGCCGCCATACATTCTTCCCAGCCCATGTATTCTGCAACCTATCCCTACCTACACCCATTTCTATGTTACTTCTGTAAACCTATCTGTGTATTTTTTTGATTTTCTTGATTTTTTTATTATTTGATTTAATTGCATAGCAATTTTCACAAAGAGCATATTTAAAGTCTTTGCCTTTTGACTACTTCCTGATCATATTGGTGAATAGATTTTGATGGTTGCCGTCTGAGCTTTCTGTTAGGTTTTAAGTATCTTGTAAGGATAGGAGCATAATCCAACCGTTCCATAGTGTGTTTCCTAGAGGTTCCCACCTCGGTGTTCCTATATTTCATTGATATTTCCCAAATAGCACCCTCCAAGAGTTTCAGTCGTGACCCACAGCATCTTACTTCAATTTCTAAGGGTGTGTATAGTTTTGGGTCCTGCGGGGAGAACCAGGTGGCAGATAGGATGCTGTGTTCACTGTGCTCTGTTACAGTTATTGACAAAGTCTTCATGAGCATCAGTAGGTCTTTCAATACATAGATGTGATCTATGGTCTCTTTGCCATGTGGGAATTTTTATGTTGTTTTTCCCTCTCAACCAATGGAGATTATGCATGTGTCTATCTGCCATGAAGGATTCTAGTAGATTACCTCTGGTTATACCAGGGCCATCCGACTGTCCTGTGTTGCTAGCAATTCCCATTCCTGCACAGATAGCGTTGAAATCTTTGTTTAGTATAGCATGTTGCCATTGATGTCCTGACGCCGATGAATCCCATATTTCAGCAATCTCATTTAGGAAATCTTCATTTGTGACCAATGCCGGGTTCCAGTATGCGTTGATTACGAGGAGTTTCTCGATGACATTCCTCCCCGGATTTCCTTGTAGATGGGACCAGTTCAAGATGACTGCTTGTATCAGTTGTGCTGAGTGTATTACCTCGTGGACCTCAAGGCCGCATCCTGAACATATTGCCATTAGAAGACCTGCTGATGGCCGACCCCTCAGGCCTTTTTTGAGCTTCAGTGAAAACCAATTCATATCCGTCGAGTTCAGGTTTCTCAGTCATCCAGATTTCCTGCAAGGAGAGGAGGTCAAATGACCCCAGGTTCACGTCGCTTTTCGCTAATAGATGGTGAAAACCTCTGGTATTCCAGCATTCCATTGTAAGAAATGCTCTGGGTCTTATGTGCCTAGCCGAGAGACCCAGTACGTCAAACGGATCCAGTTTATCTTTTCTCTCAAGTGGTGGCTAGTTTCTGCGATCCGGGGAACTTCCTTTTTTTGTCAACGTCCAATTTTTTGGAGACCTTGTTGACTTCGTTTCGGGATCCTTGTCTGGATACTGATGATGGTCCAGTTTCTGTGTCCGGGCGAAGTCCTTTGGTTCTCCGATTTTCATCCTTTTTTGTGACTTGAAATTTTATGGCGGGCTCTTGATCATCCCTTCGGCTGTTCTTGTTGTCATGCTGACGGTGGAAAAAGGTTTTTCCGCATTGCGGCCTAGGTGTTTCTAACTCACTGTCGCTCGATTCTTTGGTCTCACAGGGTCTCTCGCTTCTTTTTTACTTGTTGCCCCTTCATGTGCGTTGTTCATTTCTTTAGTAGAGCTGAGTTGGTCTTTTACTTTTTTGTTCTGTTTCTAGTTTCGTACCTGGATTTTCCGTGAGTTGATTGAAGTTCTGTCAGAACGTATCCCAGAACCCATAAGCTCTTTTCCTCATGTGCTAGTAGGTGTCTGATTACTTTAGATGAGATGTGAAGCAGGGAACAGTCTTTCCTCCCTGACCTGCAGGGTTCCACCATCCACAGATCTGCATTTTTTATTTGTCTTAACCCAGGAATTTTACTGAAAATCTTGAGAATTTATGTCCTGTTCATGGTGAGATCGTCATCTATTTCCCTCCATCTTTTTAATTCGATGAGGCGCTTGTCGCTGTTGGTGGAGTTTTCACACTCCTTAGATCATTGCTTGAATTATGAATTTGAATCTTTTTTGGTGGCTCTTTCTGGTTGTTTGGCAAATCTAAATAATCTGATTTCCTTTTTAAGGACTGACCTGTATTTAATTCCAGGTCTGAATATTCGATGGTATAAGTGCTCCAATCTGAGTTTTCACTCGGCAATTGTTGTCTTAAAGTTGATGGTGCTGTGGGTTTGATGGTTCCGCCTTCCTTTGTTTTTAGGAAGACATGTTTGACGGTTTCTTTCACCTTTTGGGATGGTAGTTTTTCTTTTTTCTGTTCTTTGTTATTTTCTTTTCTCACAGACTTCCGTCCAGCTTTGTTTGAGATCTTTGTGGATCTTGTTGTCTCTTTCTGCGGAGGCTTTATCAGAATTCACTTTTGCCTGGTTGAATATGCCAAATGTAAAGTTCGAGGGGGATTCCTCTCCCTTTTTTTTGTGTTCTTTTTGTTTTGACTTCAGACTTTAGCTGGGCATGAAAAAGGATTTGTTGGACTCAAGTTCTTTATGTTTGGATCTGTTTCTTTCATCTCGGAGTCCTGTTTTTCCTCGTCCACCTCGATTATGGCGATAATCTCTCTCATTGGGTCTGAATCTTCTTGTGGCGATGTATCTGATACAATGCAGACTTGAGCTGCCTTCTCAGATAATGTGTTTCGAATGGGGTCCTTTGCGTCACCAAATGCTCTTTCCGGACATCTAGGAATAGAAGACCTCAACGTGTCCAACTGTTCCGTCATTTTCTTGTTTGCCTGTTCCACATCAAGTTGTATAAGTTGTCTAAGAGAATTATTTGTGGTCTGCCTGTTCCCTTCCCCCGCCATTATGAACCCTTCCAGGTTGGTCAATTTCAGGTTAATTGATGCCATCATAGACATTTGGTCTCTCAGTGTGTCATTTAATGACTCGTATAATTTACAAAATGGCGTGAGGGTGATGGTTATTGTTGCCATTAGGGACATCATGTTGGGCTTTTTCTGTGGGGAATCCTTTGGGGCTGAGAAGTGGAGTTCGCTTAGACATCTTGTTGGAATTGATGAGGTTGATGGGAGATTTTGAGAGTGAATTGGAATCGACTCTGTCCTACTTCTAGACTTTGTAGCTATGTCTGGTGATCTTAGGCTGTCTACTTGGTTGGCCACAGATATGTTTGTTATATAGCGTTTTTGGACTTTGTTGTCCATCTTCGTGGTTATATGCGGTCTGGTCCAGTCAATATTGGTTTCATGTGCCCCCACTGCTCGGATCTGTGCTGGACCAGGGGTCGCCACATGTACTTCACCTATTTTCTGGGGCGAGCCCTTAGGCAATGTGTTTTGTTGCGTTATGATGGGCTTTGGGGCAATATTTTCAGCTTTGGCTGGAGAGTTCCTGAAATGCCATCTGAGAGGGGAGTTGGATGACTCGGCATGAACTTTGATGGTGTTGGAGAGCTGAGTTTTCTTATTTGTGTCTACGTCTGTGTGATTGCTGTTCTCCATCAGTAGAGCGCTCTCCAACAGCTCCCCGTCAGAGATTTCCACCAAGGTAACATCTTATTGATTGCCGCACTTCTTAAAGACATTTTCTTCTGAATCAGCCTTAACTGCATGTTGCGACCAAGATTTAGGGCCCATTTTTTTGTTTGTTAGTATTTGGAGGTTTGCTTCTTCCTGTGGCAGGTCTGGTTAACCTGCCCACCGTGAACCGACTCACTTTTGGGAAGGTTATAGGTCTCTTCTTCGAAAGTTGGGGTGCATCTTTACATGCGCACTGAGCTGAGAGAGGTTCCTGAGATGGCGTTAAAGGAACTTCAGTTCTGGGAATGGGAAGTGCTTGCATCTCTCTCTTTGCCTTGTTACTGATGTGTTTTGTTTATTTCCATATAACTTGACAGTGGGGAATTTTCCCAATTCTGGGTGATGGGGAAAATATGATTCTCGGGTTTCCTCTAATAGATTCTCTGTCTGGGCGTCCTTCAGCTGTGGATAAGAGGCAATGGGGTCAGAGGTTAGCGCCACCATGAGTGAGGAGGAAGCAGGTCCCAAGCTTTCGCCCTGCCCGCTGAACTCCGACAGCACTACCTCTGTATTGGCAGGGGCGTGGTCACAAAGGAAGCAGAGACGTTTCCCCTGTTGTGGGAGCCCTCTGGAATTACATCTGCTTCAGACCCAGGAGGTGGGTCCACTCCACCTGGTCCCACATCGTGAGGCCCGCCAGACTCCCCTACTCCCCCAATGCTGAGTCCAGCCACGATCCTTTGCCCTCTGTAGTCAGCTCCTGGACCCCATTCCCCACCTCCCCGCTCAACCTCACAGCAGTGTGGGGGGCCTGGAGCGCGTCCGTGACTGCAGGCGCCGGCTCCTCCCTGTGAACCTGCGCCCGCATGTCCAGACTCGCTCTTTGCAGATGCGGCACCTCCCGGAGAGCCGCCGTTGGAAACCTGCCAGGCCCATCGGCCTCCTCCGAGGCTGTGTCCCCGGCAGCCACATCCCTGGCGGCCAAGAGCTTAGCAGCCCGCGTCTTCAGGTGGGTGATACTTTGTTTTGATCTTTCTTTTGGTGGGAAAAGGATACAATGTGTAGAATTTAGCATTGGGTTGCTATTCACTGCAGGGCTTTTTTGCAAGGAGGTCACGTGGTTGCATTGAGGGGGGTAGAAAGGGGGGTGGGAAGAAGATGGGCTTTTGTCCATATCTTCAAGCTGCGTTGGCCCCCTCCGCCCCACTTAGGACTCCGGCACTGGATATGCACTGTCCCGCATGCCTTCCGACATCAAAAGAGGTGCAGCTGGGGCTGTTGTATCAGAATTTACAAAGCTCCTAAGCCCCGTTGAAGCACTTGATGTAATTACGTTGTTTAGAACTGTTGATGATGAAAGTGAAGAATCACTAGGTGCTAAAAGCAACTTCTTCACCTTCTGAGCAGTGGGATCTCGAGCTAAACCTGGTTCAGCTGGGAATGGTGTTAAAGATAATGTTAACTTTGGATCAGGTATCAGTGCCAGCTCCTCCTGCTCAGAGTTGCGAGGGCCCCCCTACCTTTACTGGTCGCCATTGTTACCTTGAACAGACTGTTTGGTCAAGTAGGTCAAGTAGACTTCGCAGGGCTAATGTCAAGACTGGGCCCACCTGGCCTGCTAGAGTCTGCCAATGTCTGCTAGCACTCTGCGACTGCACTCCGCGGCCCGCTCCGCGGCTGCCTAGGGGTTTTAAGAGGTAACTGGAACCGCCTCTTTGATGAAGCAAAAAGACAGACTCTCCAAGAGTGTGGTCTGCCAATGTCTGCTAGCACTCTGCAACTGCACTCTGTGTATTTTGCAACCTTTCCCTAAATATGTGAGTGCACTCTACTTCTCACCCTACTTCTGTAACGCAATCTATTCTATTCTTTATATTGGTTGCATTACCTATAATTTTTAAACTGGTTATTTACAGATCACTTCTCAGCTTGTACATTTGTTCGCTTCTAGGAGCAGATTGGTCCAGGCCAGGCCTTTTGCTAATCTTATCTAATCGTATCTGCATCACCACACACCACATCTGTTTCTGGTCAATTTATTGACCCAATACCCATTGTTTTTCATGATATGATATGATATGATATGATATGGCATTTATAACGTGCCTATAAACAAGTGTTTCAAGGCGTGATGAGGCAAAGAAGGGAGAACAGAGGTAAAACAGAGACAGCAATGTAACTAGGCCAGGTGACATTGAGATCGTGCAAGTGCAGGGGGTGGGGGAAGGGGAGAAGTATGGGGAAAAGGGGAGGGAGCAGTGCAGTACAAAAGAGAACTGTGAAAATAAATAAATATAAAGAAATAAATAAAATAAATAAACACAAATATAATAAATAAAAAGTGCGGCCAGCTGGTGGCAAGTGCGGCTAGCTGGTGGCAAGTGCAAGGGTAAGGGCGGAAATCAGGTGTCAAGTGCTGGTAGGGAGCTATAGGGATGCAGAAACAGTCCCTAAGTGCAAGGGTTGCCAGGGGGGCAGTGAAGGTGTGCAACTGGAGGGAGGGGACTAGGGCCTGAGATCAGAGGGTAGTCAGGTAAACCAAAGCAGCTTCAGTTTCAACCAGGAGATCAGCAAGTGAGCAGAGGAGAGAAAGCAGAAGCAAAGAGGAAGGTCCTGAGGTGTTTCTGGAACCAGAGACTGCAAGGCAGGGAGGCTGTTCCAGAGGGTGGCCCAAGCAGAAGAAAGAGATCTACCACCGACTCATTGCTTGGAGAAGCGACTGACCCTGAGGGAGTTGGAGGTGGATGAGTGATGAGCACGAGAAGGAAGATATTTAGGAAGAGGGAGTTGAAGTTATTGAGGCCCCAAGCCCCAGAAGGCCTTATGGACAATGCTGAGGGTCTTGAACATAATCCTCGCCGCCACGGGGAGCCAGTGCAGTTATTTCAGTCCTGCAGAAATACGATCCCAGGGCTTGAGGCCAAGGACAAGTCTTGCAGTCCTGTTTTGTAGGAGTTGCAGAGGGGGAGAGTAGAGGCAGGCAGATTTAGAAAGAGGCTGTTGCAGTAGTCCAGCATAGAGAGAACTAGAGCTCTGAAGACAGCAATCTTCTGGGGGAAGGAGAGGAAAGTAAGACTGCCTCTGAGGAGGTGCAGTTGGTAGTTTGACTTCTTAGAGACCTCAGAGATGTGAGGAGAAAAGGAGAGTGTAGAATCGAAGATGACCCAGAGGTTTTTAGCTTCACAGGTGGGAGCAGGAAGAGGGCCAAGAGAGGCTGGCCAGAGATTACCAGGTTTGCCTATAAGGAGAATCTCAGTCTTACTGGCATTAAGGCAGAGATCATTGGCAGCAGAATACTCCTTGATAGCCGACAGACAGTGAGAGATGAGAGAAGGAGAAGAGGTGGTGGAAGGGAGCCTTAAAATGAGTTCAGTGTCATCCGCATAGCACTGAAAGTTGGGGGAAAGAGTGGCAATGCAGTGGGCAAGAAGTGCCAGGTATTGTTTGAACAGCCAGAGAGAGAGGGTAGAACACTGGGAAACACCACAGGTAGAGGTAGAGATATAGAGGAGAGGAAGGACCCCAGTTGGACCTGGGAGGGTTGATCAGAGAGAAAAGAAGTCAGCCAAGCCAGAGCCTGATCACTGATACCCAGGTTATCACAGAGACGGTTGAGCAGGATGGCATGGTTGACCATGACAAAGTCAGAAGAGAGATAAAGGAAGATGAAGGCTTATAGGGTGTTGGAATCAAGGTTGTAGAGCAGGTCTTCACGGATGTTCAGGAGAGCAGTTTCTGTGCTTCTGGCAGCTCTGAAGACAGACTGATGGTCATGGAAACAACCAACATATTCAGAGTGAAGATTAAGCTGGGAGATGGCCAGCTTTTCCAGGAGTTTGCCCAGGAATTGAGTAATGGAAATTGGGCGATAGTTAGCTGGGGAGGAAGGGTCAGCAGAGGGTTTCTTGAGAAGAGGGTGCACAAGGTAGTGCTTCAGGGGGAAGAGAAGACTCCAGTGGCAAAGGAATGGTTTCAGAAGTCAGCCAGAGCAGGATCCAGGGTGTGAACGTGGTCCTTGATGTTTTTGGAGGAACAGGGGTGAACATGTTTTGATGAGACTTTTATAGAGCTGACTTGTCTGGAAACCTCATCTGGGGAGAACAGGGGAAAGGCAGAGAAGGAGGGAGGAGAGGTGGCTGAAGAAGGGTCAGAAGTAGAGGGAGTAGAGGGAGGAGGAGAGGAAGAGAGAAAGGACAGTATGTCCTGAGTTTGAGAGATAAAATGAGAAGCCAGGGCTGTGCACAGGGCCTGGGAGGGGACAGGAGAGGTAGGGACTGCAGCAGGATTGGCCAGCTCTATGCAGATTTTAAAGAGTTCAGCCGAGTTGTTAGATTATGCAGAGATGTGGGCTTGGATGTGGGCTCTCTTCTTGGTGCAGACAGAGAGCTGGTATTGCCTTTGGAGCAGGTGGCAGGCCAGGTGGCCAGAGGATGTACTGGAAGTCTGCCATTTCCTCTGAGCCACCCTGCACTTGCGTTTAAGGGTGACAAGGTCAGAGTCTCACCAACAGTTGCACTTGGCTTGGGGATTCAACGGATCCTCGTGACAAGGGCAAGAACATTGATAGTACCAGATATAGCAGAGTGGAGCATGGAGAGGGCTGGGTCAGGGTCTGAGTCAGTCATTAGGGGATGAGGGGGGAGAAAGTGACAGTAAAAGCCTCAACTGACACACGCTTCATGCGTCAGATAACCTAGAAGGTGGGTGACAGTGCTGGAGTTGGCTTTGCCTGCGAGGAGAGAAGGTGAGCAGGGAGGAAAGGAGAAAGTGATCACTCCAGGCGAGAGGAGTGGTGTGAGTGATCAAAAGGGGAAGGTCTGAAGAGATCAGAACATCCAGGGTGTGCCCTGGAGAGTGAGTCGGGTCAGAGGGGAGAATAGAGAATGAGAGAGAGTTGTGAAGGTCGCAAATGCATCCAGAGGAAGGACAGGAACCATCCAGGTGGATGTTAAAGTCTCCAAGAAGGAGGAGTTCAGTGGATGCCAGGAGGGAAGAGGAGAGGTTTGCCCACTCAGAGAGGGATGGGGAGATCTGACCAGGTGGCCGATAGATGGTGCCATAGCAAGGGAATGGCCAGGAAAGAGAGATAAAGCCTGCAGACGAGGCTGATCAGGGCTACACCCCCTTTAGAACGGTTTGATCTGGTCACGGAGAGGATCTTGCAGCCATCAGGAAGGAGAGTGTCAAAGCTCGTGACAGAGCTGGCCGTGGACCATGTCTCAGTGAGACCGAGGACAACGAGGTCAAGTTCCTCCAGGAGGCGGCAGATGTCGGAGGAGTGTTTGACAGCTGAGCGAGAGTTTAGAGTGGCAATATGGAGAAGGGTTGCTGTCCTTGAAAGACTTCCAGGGGGGGTACAAATCAAAGGTACGCCCTGCGGAGGTGTAGAAGGAGCCCAAGGGGGGGCAGAAGACGAAGGAGGAAAGGGCAAGGTAGCCAAGGTGGGACAGCAGGGGGAGGCAAGGAGGCTGGGGAAGCGAGAGAAGGGACACCAGGAAAAGACAGGAAATTGATGAGCCGCGGGAAGCGTCTATGAAAGAGGAGAAGGTTGGCTTGAGGCCCTTGGAAGATGGTGCCATTCATATAAACATTAATGATGACCTTATAGTAGCAGAAGGAGGCCAGGAGGGCCTCCCATTGGGTGCCACCATTAATGGGAGAAGAAGAGAAAGGAGAGAGCCTAGAGACATACGTAGAGTCCACAGGTCTGGCGAGGGAACGTCAAAGAAGATGTTGGTGAGGGTTTGTTGCCTGGAGGAGGCACTGGTATAGGTATCAGCGATAGGGTGGGCTGGGTTGGAGACCAGGATGTTCTTTTTACACTTCTTCCTACAAGATTTAGTTAGGAGTGCAGGATAGTCGATACAGAAGCAGTTAGAAAAGATAGGAGAGACAGAGAGCAACATAGAGTAGGTTGGTAGAGGAGAGAACAGGAAAGGCATGGGAGGGGGTGAAAGCAAACGAGACAGAGGGAGACAAGACAAGTGGACAACTTGACAAGTCGGCAGGGGCTTAGATAATGGTAGAAAAATGTTGCTAGATGAATGCTATGCTAGGAGGCAAAACTACAGAACAGTACAACTTTCTCAATGCACATTTTAAATGCTGGAAAAAAACACATCTAAGTCCTAGGTTTCACAGTGCAATTTTAAATACTTTCACAATGCAATTTTAAATACCAGAGAATACACACCTAAGTCTGAGAATCCTGTTTAGTGGGGAAAATGGCCTAGATTTCACAGCACAATTTTTTAAAATACCTTTACAATGCAATTTTAAATACCAGAGAATACACACCTAAGTCTGAGAATCCTGTATAGTGGGGAAAAAGAACTAGGTTCCACAGTGCAATTTTAAATAATTTCACAATGCAATTTTAAATACCCGAGAATACACGCCTAAGTCTGAGAATCCTATATAGTGGGGAAAAAGACCTAGGTTTCACAGTGCAATTTTAAATACCTTTGCAATGCAATTTTAAATACCGGAGAATACACAATTAAGTCTGAGAATCCTGTATAGTGGGTAAAAAGGCCTAGGTTTCACAGTGCAATTTTAAATACTTTTGCAATGCAATTTTAAATACCTGAGAATACACAATTAAGTCTGAGAATCCTGTATAGTGGGTAAAAAGGCCTAGGTTTCACAGTGCAATTTTAAATAATTTCACAATGCAATTTTAAATACCAGAGAATATACACCTAATTCTGGAAGTCTGCTCTTTGGCCAGGTTATTAGGGTATAGCGAAGGCTCTATTCCTAACCAGGGCCACTCTTAACGTACGTGTCGCTGCTGGTTGATGGCTGGCCGCTGACTTCCCCTGCTGACACCTGCAGACACGATAGGGTACTGCCGCTGCACTGGGAAGGTCAGTAATGATAGAATGGAATGGCCAATCGGGGTGGTGGGTGGTATGGGAGGCCGGAGGAAGGGGAAAGAAAGCAGAAGGGAAGGCAGAGGGAACCGGGAAAGGGAGAAGTGAACAGCGGGGCAAGGGAGAACAGAGAAACAACAACATTTAAATGAATATGCTCCAGGAGGGTCTCACAAGGTTGAATCTCGTGGAAGCACTCACCCACTCAGCCCAGGTGAAATGGCGAGTTCGGTGTGCTGTGGGTCTCTAGACCTGAACAGAAACAAATGGAATGGCAAATCAGGGATGGTGGGCAGGTAGGGAGGCGGGAGGGAGGGGAAAGAAAGCAGAAGGGAAGGCAAAGGGAACCGGGAAAGAGAGAAGTGAACAGCAGGGTAAGAGGGCACAGAGAAACAACAACATTGAAATTAATATGGCCTAGGAAGGTCTCACGAGGTTGAATCTCATGGAAGCACTCTCCCGCTCAGCCCAGGTGAAATGGCGAACGCCGTGTGCTGCGGGTCTCTAGACCCAAACAGAAACAAATGGAATGGCCAATCAGGGGCGGTGGGCAGGCTGGGAGGCGGGAGGGAGGGGAAAGAAAGCGGAAGGGAAGGCAAAGGGAACTGTGAAAGGGAGAACTGAACAGCGGGGCAAGGAGGCACAGAGAAACAACAACATTTAAATATATAATGCCCAGGGGGGTCTCATGAGGTCAAATCTTGTGGAAACACTGACCCGCTCAGCCCAGGCGAAATGGCGAGCACGGTGTGCTGCAAGTCTCTAGACCCGAACAGAAACAAATTGAATGGCCAAACAGGGGTGGTGGGCGGGCTGGGAGGCGGGAAGGAGGGGAAAGAAAGCGGAAGAGGAGCCTTATATCCACCTTTAGGGAACCACACCTTTAAGACCCCCCTGACGTTACCTCCCAGTGAACATATTTTTCTGAAACAGCGGTCCCCATCTCCATCACAATCCACCCAATGCTGGGTATAATTTTCAGAAACCAACGGGAGTTCATATTTAGTATCAGGTGGACAAATTGGTCTTTCTATGACATGTATGTGGTGGGGTTTGTCTGTTTGAGTGTGAACATGTGCCATGTTATCTTTATCCAGCACTTTTGTCAGCATGAGTTTCTCTAATGTTTTCTTCCCCACTCTTTTACATTGACTCAGGATAATTTGCAGGACACAGATGCCAGTCAATACTAACACTAGTATGGTTATTAGTATGTTAAACACACCTCCTACACAGGTAGGCACCCATGAGAATAGATAACCAAACCAGTCCTCATCTTCTTTTTCCCCCATCTCCCGATCCATTTTGTATGTAATTCCTGCAGGGATGTTATAGCTTCTGTCAAGCTCCCATTCTGCTCATTGTGTGCTGGTTTAATGTGCAGCAACTGGGTCCTATCTTTGTGAATACACCCCCTAGCATGGCTGTGAGGAGTTTAAGGACATATCTATTTGAAGGGTCATCAATCTGACAGCTCTTAGCTCCTCCTTAGTAGTGTTAAGCACCTTTGCAGTGGCATTGATCATTTTCAGTAACTCCCATATTGTTATCTGCAACCACTTAGCACTGGCAGCTGTTTGCAAGCCAGGGAAAGGAGGGATGTTGAGACAGCCTGTGTTCAGGTGATATGTCATCCAGTGACTCTGTACTTATCTTTGAGAAATAAGTGTCTCCTTTTGTGCACTGTAACATTAAGGATCTATTCTCTCTTTTTTATAAATGGTCATTGGGTAATTTCCAATCTGCACCACGTTACTTTGAGGAACTACCACTGCTGGTGCATGCAACATTCTCAGTGAGCATATAACACCCTAATTTGGCGGAAGCGCTGCATATAAGTCTTTGCACCACAGACCCAATAGTGGTCCATTAGTACAGCTGTGGTAAATCAATGATGCAACTGCGTTATTTGTTCTTTCATATGTTCACAGTGCCGTTGTTTCTGATGCACAGGGAAGGATTTACCATCGTAGTAATGTGTATTGGCCCCTTTTCATCTCCCAACCAAATCAGCAAGTTGGCTGTACTTGTCCATTGTTCAAAACAAACTGTATTATCATCTAACAAAATTCCCCTCAATATTCCTAATAGTGCTTTTACTCTACATCTCATTATCCCTTCGAACGATCTTTCAGTGGTGTACACATCCTCTACTATGTGCAGCTGTGGCCTATTCCAGAAATAAGTTATTTCTTTCACTTTTGAATCTGTGCACTTCAACAATGGGTGTTCACTCATTGTCACATCACCTGTGTGTGCCCCTGCCAATGTATATTTCATTTCCATTTCTATTGGCCCTTTCACTTTCTTTGCTTTATAAAATGATCCTCACACCTGGACTCTGCTCATATAACCAACTTTATGTAAGCCCACCTCCCCTGAAATTGTCCTCTTGTTTTGCACAATCAAGATGATTTAAGCAATGTGATGTGTGTGTTGGTATTTCCTTGGCCACAAACACTTTGGAGGTGCTGAACACATATGGAATGAGAGAGCAGACAAAGCAGACAAAGCAGTTCTCATCCAATATCTCCCTCTGCCAAAGCATATGCAACCCCAAAAAACAAAAGGAGTACCTGGAGCGTAATAGCCTATTAGGGCTTAGGCAGTCTGGCTAGACCTGGTACAGAAACTGCTTTGATCAACCTGAAGAACCAAACTGATGAATTAATGGACAATGGAAAACTGGCCGTGCTCTTCTTACTAGACCTCTCGGCCACCTTTGATTTGGCAGATCATGAAGTGCTCTGCAAGCATCTGTCTACAGCTGCCCACGTCTCCACGAATGATTTGGCCTGGATTCAATAATTTCTGAATAACAAGTCCATGTGAGTGTTCTCACCTTCTGCGTCAGTGGAACCCACACCTATCATATGTGGAGTTCCGCAAGGTTCATGCGTATCACCTACTATGTACAACATTTTCACCAAGCCACTGTTCGATGACCTAGACAACCTGGGTGTCACCTACACTAATTATGCAGATGACACCCAGATCCTCATCCCTCTAACTGGTGATTATGACACAGACTTGGCTTTGGTCATTAAAATCTATCTCATCATTCAGGCCTGGATGGCCTCTCACAGCCTTTGTCTGAATGATGAAAATATGGAGCTTCTGCTTTTAGGAGCACCTGCCATTCTCAACAAACTTAGAACTGAATTCCAATCTTTCAATATCGACGGCATTGATATCAAAGTGCAAAAGAGGTCAAAACCTTGGGTTTCTACCTAGACGCAGCTTTGAACATGCACAAGCAAGTCAACGCTACAGCATCAGCAACAGTTTACACCTGTAAGTTGATCCATGCGTGCAAGCCATTCTTATCCACTTGCAGTTGCATTACCCTAGCGAGAACATGAATTCTCTCAAAACCAGACTATTGCAATGTGCTCTACCTTGGATCAAGTAAATATATTCTTAACACACTTCAAATATTACAGAATAACGCACTAAGAACTGCATTAAAGAAGAGAACACATTTCAGAGGATAGACGCAAGTACAATTGGCTGTCAGTCAAGGACAGAATCCAGCTTAAAGTTGCTTCTCTCACACAAAAATGCTTTACTAACTCTGCCCCATTTTATCTTATGGAGAAACCTGTCAAAAATGAATTGACATGACCCACTAGAACTTTGCATTAATTTTGCATCAAGGTGTCTAGATATAAATTGAAGAAAGCAGGGGTAGTAGCTTTCCGGTTATGGCAGCCCAGCTTTGGAACTCCTTGCCTACCACCTCAAGAGCTGACCAGTCCTTCTTTAGCTTCAGGACAAACACCAAGAATTGGCTCCTTGATAATGATCTATGACGCCAAAACATTACAATGCTTGTATATATGTAAAGTGATATGTATACTTTTTAAGTAAAATACTGCTTTCCTCACTGTGAATGTATTTGTTTTTATGTATTTTACTGCTATCTTCACTGTGTAAATAATGCAAAGAAGGTAATGCAACTATTCCTCCATGTACTTTATTTAACTTGTCATTTTCAAAACTTGTAACACGCCCAGAAACCTCAGGGTGTGGCGCGCTATATAAATAAATACACAAACAAACAAAAGAAAAAGGCAGCAATCATTATACTTATATAGTCAATGTTCTCTAAATAGCACCTTTTATGCACATGTTGTTGCAATAAATAGAAAAGTGTCCTTTGCCCTTGAAAAATACATCCTTCTGTGGTGCGACGTCATGTGTCACCTTGTTGGTCAGCTCTCACTCTTGCACTCATCTGGGGTCTCATCACCTCTTCTTCTTCTGGCCTCTCTTCATCCAACAGGGGGCCATGCCTTTAAATATTTTACCATCACATATATGCACCCGCACATTTTTTCCTTGCACCTTTACCAAGGAAAGTGTTGCATACTGGATAGAGTAGGCCTATCAATTTGTGGTGTATGCCACTTGCATGCAAAATCCTGCATGTGCACTAAATCCCCAGGGAAGTGTTGATGGGGTGATATAAAAGAATGTACATCTACAAAACCCTCTCTGCTGTCCTTGTTTGCTTCTTGACCCCTGCCCTCTGCAGCACCTGTATATGTTGAGAAATACATTTCAACATTAGGTAATCATGCATTTCATTTCCCAACACAGTTGCAGAACTCTCTGTATCCATTCAAGTATGCGTGGGAGGACAATGAGGACATGCATTCTTCTGACTGTCACTATTTCATGAGGGGTGAGGTGGTGAACTAAGCCTGGATGATTGTATAAGGCAAAGCGAGCCAGGGGAAGGCAGTGCAACCAACTTTTATTTAATGTGTCCCGCAATTTTACAATGCAAAAGGTAGTTGAGACGTTACACAATTCCGTTGGCCTGGGGATGATAGGCAGAGCAAATACTGTGCTTAATGCCAAGCAGGGATGTGATTTCAAAAAATAGTTCATTTGCAAATTGTGGACCGTTATCTGACTGCGGCACTCGCCATCAGGGAAACACCTCACATACAAAGAACTTATTAGTCAACTTGGTGTCTGCAAGGGTACATGGTCCTGCTTCTATCCAGCGTGAAAAGGGACATGCAACCACAATCATGTATCAATATCCATTACAAAATTGGAGCATATCGACATAGTCGATTTGAAAGTGCCGAAATAGACCCATAAGGCGGGGTATTGCTCATCTCACAATTCTCAAAGTATGTCCAGCGTTGTATTTTTGGCATGCTGAGCAATTTATGATGAAATTCACATGTAATTAGGAACAAACCATTCTTCAGAAAGGGTTGCTGCAAAACATTCCCTTGCGGTGATTGCTTGGTGGTGCAGTTGATCTAACACTACTGTACGTAACTTGAGAGGCTTTCCAAGCTTTCCTGTACTGTATTGTGACCACAACAGGTCAGTGGAGGACAATGAACACCCTCTCTTTATGCACAAGTTCTGCTGATCTGGAAGTGCGCATCCCTGTAGCTCAATTAACTGTGTCAATGGTGATGCATTATAGCTCTCCCTCATCATGTTGCACTCCATTTAATGCATAGTATATGTTATTTCTAGAATTTCTATAGAATATGCTGCCCTTTTTGCTTCTGTGTCTGCTGCTTCATTAACATGGTAAATCAAGTCTGTGCCATTAGTATGGGCTGCTCATTTCACCACAGCAACTTCCATTGGGTATGCGAGCATCTCGATCAGTCTTTCAAATAATGCGGCATACTGTACTGAATTGCCGTCTACATGCTGAAAACCCCACCTTTTTCACCGTGACCATCCTGAAAGTACTGTAGACATCACATGGGCTTAATACGATAGGCCAAATTGTCACTACCTGGTCTTCATGTTGTTCAAATGCAACTATCATTGCCACTAACTCTGCCGCCTGTTCTGAAAGATTTTCTGATAACTGCACATTTTGCACTACCTTAAAATCAGCATCTTTCTTTTGACCACCGCTGCACCCATATGCCTCATTCCCATGCTTCGATCTATCGTTGACGACCCATCAATGAAGATCGCCTCTCCCCCTTCTAGTGCAATCCCCTTGATGTGGGGGATATCATTTTATATGTCAGTGTATGTAGTACAATCATGTACCCAAACTCCTTCCTCCACTGGTTCAGCAATACATTTTGCAGGGTTCGCTGTGCAGCATCTAAACATTTTATTTGATGGGTTGGACAATATAACCTCATATCCAGATGTCCGCTGTGTGGTGAGCATGATTTTGGCTTCTCAAGAATGGCAAAAAGGGCATGTTCCACGATTGTGACAAACAGCCCATTGTTATTGTGGAACATTTTTATATTGCAAACACTGCTGCAGCTAGCACAGCTAGCACTAGCTCACATGGGCAATGTCCTCTCATCACTGGATCCAGAATCCCGCTCTAATATGCTAATGGTTTGTGTCCCATTGAAGTCTTTTTTGTGAGGACAACTGTCACCACATACACATTTGAATGGGGGACCAAGTACAATTCTTTTTTTAAACCTGGTATTCACAACACAGAGCTGTACTTATTGCTTTTTTCAGTTTGTCAAATGCATCTATCCTCTCACCTGTCCACAAAATGGTGCTGTTTTCTTTCTGTGCTTCCTTTACTCCTTCCACTAGGGTCGAACATACATGCTATATCGAAAGACCCAGACACAGCAGTAATTATATAACCCCAACAACTGCTGCAATTCTTTCACTGTCTCTGGTTGAGGCATATTAATTATTGCCTCCGCCCTTTCAGGTGTAACCTTTCTCCCTTCGTTTGATATCAACTGGCCCAAATAGAGTACTTATTTCAGAAAATGCTGCATTTTCTCCTTGTCCACTCTGTATCTTTACAGCCAACAGTGTCAATAACATCATTGAGTCTGTCCTGCATTCTTCTTTTGTGGAGCTACACACTAACAGGTCAGCTACATACTGTATAATGATACTGGGGTTCTGCAAGTTACCCATTTGCAGCAGCCTATTAAACACACTAGGAGATTCACAGTACCCCTGTGGGAGTCTTGTGTATTGTAGGTGAGCTCTGCCAAATACTGTGAGTCTTTGTGTAAAAGGATGGAAAAGAAAGCGTTCTTCAAATCAATTACTGTAAAATGTGTGGCAGTGGGTGGTATGTTACACAAAATGGTAGCCGGATTAAGCACAATTTGAAAATCTGCCTCCATGATGTTATTTAAAGGTCACGGATCTTGTATAAATCCCCAAGGACCCCCTTTTGCTATGTTTACATGTTACATGAAGGTACTATTATGCCTTGCTTCATAAGGGTGACAATAGTTTCATAAATGCCTCTCGAGACATGAGATACTGTTTACTTGGGCCCAAATTGCTTCTTTTGTCAATTTTATTTTCACTGCTCCAATCATTTTCTGTAATCCTACATTACAAGGGCTACTAGTCCATAATTCACTATTTACTTTTGCCAAGTCTTATAAAAAAAATGGTACCCATTTAACCAAGGAAATTATCTGAGGTGTTTCCCTGTATTATACCTGCATCTGGCATGGAATGCAGATGTTAAAAATAACTTCATCATCTGTGTCTTCAAATAGGTAATCATCTTTCACGTCATTTAGTCAGTGTGCTGAGTCTAGTGCTATTACTCTTCACCAATTAAAACCTTTGTCATCCATCCCATGTAGTGCTACTCTGTCTTCGCGCACCACTGCTGCTTCTAGCTGTATTGTAGTAACCTCTCCTTCTACTACATCTGTGGGTGCCTCTGCTCTGAATAGAAACTCTGCAGACAAGCACAAACATTTTTCTTTTATCCACAGCAGCCATCCCAACAACACCTGAACTCTGTAAAAGAATTATTCTGTGGTCAACAGGGCCGCCCTCAGTTCCCTTTGGCCATAAAATGCTTGTATGAATTCCTTTGCATTTACATAATGAATACCTGGTGTCGTACATAATATTCCTTCCTCATTAAATGAAATCATCATATTTGGCTTGCTCATTAAATCCCTCCCTAATATATTCACTAGTATTTTACAGGAATACAACAACTGCACAGCCAACATAGATTTGCCTACTGTTACGGGCAATTGTTCTGTAAATTTAACCCTTGTCATAGCCCCAGAGAATCCTTTCTTGTCCATCTCACTTTCTGACAGTGGAAACATCCCTTCCTTTTCATAACACAAGATCTCATTGCCATGGTGTCTACTAAATAGGAAAATGTTTTGTCTCCTACTCTTACCCCCACCAGGGGTTTCTCATCCAGACACATCAAGCTGCTCTGTGGGCTGTCCTATTGTGGATGCATACTCATCCCAGTCCCCGTAAAATGATTCCCTCCAACAATTGTCATTCCCCTTAATCTGGTCACTGGTTTTTGCAGCAATATGTCCCTGTCCCACTGTCCTGTCCAAACTGCTGTGTTTGCATTTGCAATGCATTTGATGGCTGTCGTGTTTGTGGTTGCAGGAGATTTCCGGGATATCGATACTAGTGGCTGTTGCTGCAATATCTGCTGTTGTGGCTGCAGTGGGTATTGCATTACTTGTTGTACCTGTGACTGCTCATTACTATTGGGAAATTATTGTTATTCCGTGTAATCAAATGTACTATTTTCTTGATGCAATTGTGGTGAGTCATAAGTGCTTTATGACGGAGGTATACAGGCCCTCCTCTTAGGCCATACTGCTTCCATCCCTGTTGCACTGCCCCTCCGTTCCTGCATGTTCATGAATAATGTCAAATTCTGGCACACCTCCAACATTGCCCCCAAATCCTCTTGGACCCGCAAATCGTGGTGTCATGCCATCAAATCCTCTGGTGAGGAAGGGGAGATAAACGGACTGCAATGATTCAGTTTGAAAATGTTTGAAGAAGTTACTCCCTTCTCGTTCCAGGGCCCAAGGCCATGTCTGCCAATGTGTTTGTGGCATTGGCATGTCGCCGGTGTATGGATGTGCTAGGGGAGTAGCAGGTGCACTATCTAATTAGGCCACAAATAAATGATCACTGTTACGATCATGTGGTAGAGGACCAATGTTCAGAACTCGTTTTCATCTGTTGATTGAGTTTTCCTGCTTTCCTAACCCATGTGTGCTGTGCTGTGTGTTTATTCATTAGGAGGTTATTTGGCATGATATGATATGATATGATATGGCATTTATAACGCGCCTATACACAGGTGTTTCATGATAGCTATTTGGCATGATAGCTATTTGCAACTGGAGAGCAAGGTTATTTTTATTTTCTCACTGCTACTAAGAAAAATGATTATAGTTGCATGCTTTGCACTTCTGAAGAATGTTATCTAACGTGGTTTTGATTCCCTGTAACAGCATCTTCCTTACTGACCTTGATCCCTGAGTGTCTGTCTGAACATCATTGGTCTTGGGATTGTGTGCACGTCAGTTTTATGTCAGGATTCAGTATTTCAGAATAAAGGCCTTTGAAAGTTGTGTCTAAAAAATGGCGGTACTCTGGTTCTTTCTCTGTCATTTTGATGTTCGTGTCTCGTGTATTGCGAGCTGCCATACATTTCTCCCTGCCCATGTATTCTGCAACATATCCCTACTTACGCCCATCTCTGTGCTACTTGTGTAACCCTATCTATTCTGCAAACTTTCCCTAAACATGTGTGCGTATTCTACTTCTCACCCTACTTGTTGAGCACAATATTTTCTATTATTTATGGGGGTAGCATTACCCCTTATGTTTAAACTGATTTTTAACAAATCACTTCTTAGCTTTTACCTTTGTTTGCTTCTAAGAAAAGGTGGGTGTGAGGCAAAAATGTGTGCTTAACTTATCTGCATCATCACACTGAGTTAGTGTAGCTGCCAAAAAGCATCAGTTGGATAATGTTAATCAATGAAGCTAAGAGTTCATCATCTAGGGACACACAGTTTGCACCCAGCGGAGTGAGATTAATCATCCGGTAGCTGGACACATGAGTGGAATCTACCAATGATGCCTGTGTTCTCCGAGTCCCTTGAGTGCCTCCATCCGGTGTTTCCATTTGATTTGCTCTCAGCACCTTCTTTCATCCCTGGAACCCCTCATGCTACTGCCCAAAACACTACCTATCCCCACAGCATCCCATGCAGCCAACCCCCTCTACCCCACACCAACCCACCAGACTTATCTGCTCTTATTATGGCCACTTACTCACTGTCACAGTTCGATCTCACCATCCTCTATGTTTTATTTTGGATAGGAGACTGGGCATGCACAGTACACACAGAGTCCATCTCCAGACAAACAAAGTACACTTAGTGTGCTCCAGAGTGTGATTACTCCATTGGCTGGGGTTGGACAGACCCAGGGACAGTGACTCCTGTGTTTTGTCAACCGCAGCCCCACGTTCTCAATCATGAAAGACAGAAAAGGTGCAGGGGCTCAAAACATTGATATAAAGGGACCAGCAAGGCATGGTGGGTATGCAAATTAGCACAAATGAAAGCCTTTAACTGCAGAAAAGTGCCTTTGTCCTACCATACAGGGCAGTATTACCTTATACATAGCTTAATCAACACAAGACAGACATTTATCAAGATTGCAGACAACCCTCCTACCTGGTATTTCCCTTATTAGGTATTATTAGTGTATTATTGACTGACAGTCCTGCGGCAGGATGATTGGGGCATGTTTAACAAGCACCAGCAAAGTTATCATGGGTTTAAAAAGGCTTGAAAAAAAAACCTTTCACCTGAAATGTAAAAATACAATACTCCCAATTGAGCCAAGTCACACATGCCACAACGCCACCTAGTAACCATCGCTGGATGTTCACCTCCAGTTTAGAGCCACATCAGCAAGGCATTGATGGCAATCAAAAATTGGCACAAATTCAAGTTTTTTTCTGCTCCAGAAAAAGTTCCTTGTCTTACAAGGCAATGGTACCTTATGCATGGCCTTATCAAACAAAGACAGACATTTCTCAAGACTGCAGACAACTGCATACATGTTAGGGATCATCAGTATAGTATAGTCTGACAGTCTTGTGGTTGGAGAGTTGATGCATGTTTAGCAAACATTATCAAAGTTATGGTGGGTTTAGAAAGGCTTGAAAAAACCCTTTCACCTGAAATAATGAGTTTAAATGACACATTTTACAGCAACATAATTGAGAAAGACTGGGCAGAGAGTCGTACAATTTACAATTTTTTATTTTGGGTAGCACATGAAAATATTGGAACAGCTGGAAACCAGTTCACCAACACTTCACAGGAGCATTGTACAAGATGTAACTGTTGTTTGTGGCTTCAACATATGCCAGTATTGTGTTTATAAAACACTTTCATGGTGGTTCCTATATCAGATGTACTGCCAATGCACATGTTCATGATACCTCTGTCAACAACATATGCTAGCATGTCCCTGTAAAACAATTGCTCTGACAGTATATGTATGTGCCCAAATATACACACTACTGGCACTGTATAACACTTTCTTGATAATGTTTACAATATATGACATTACTGAAACTGTAAAACACATGGTCATAATGCCTTATCCCGCTGTAAATGGCAGCATGGCCCTGTAAAAACACTTTGCATTGATGCATGGGCCCAAATATGTACTAGTATTGCCACTTCAAAGTGCAATACTGTCATGACACGCCCAGAGTATATGCCAGCAATGCCACTGTAAATCATATGGTCAAGATTCCTTTGTTCATACATTTGCCATGTTGCATCAGGCCCAATATATGGCCATACTTATATTGTAGCAACATTGGTGTTAAATCTAAAAAATATATTGTCAGTGTAAAACAAGCAACGTTTAGTCTTCTGTATGTTAAAGCTTTCATAACATATCATGTGGCATCCAGCAGGGTGAGTCAGGTGATTTAGAGTAGGGTGATGTAGAGTGAGATACAATGGAGTGGGCTGAGATAGAGGTAGAGTGGGTTAGTGGAGGTGACTATGGGTAGTATGAGTTACAGTGGGGTGAGGTAGGGTGGGGTCATGTAGGGTGGGGTCAGGTAGTGTGGGGATATGTAAAATGAGTTGAGGTAGAGGGGTGAGGTAGAACTGGTGTGCAATCAAGTGGGTGGGATAGAGTAGATGAGTGGATTGTGGTTGAGTGTGGGGAGGTAGAGTGGGTGAAATAGAGTAGGACAGTTATATTGGGTCAGCTAGAGTGGATGAGGTAGAGTGGGCTGAAGTGGAGTGGGTGAGGTAGAGTACAGTAAAGTAACTGACCTTCTTGTCCTCCAATTCCAATCCTGATAGATAACACTTATGCAGACATTCCTCATATGATCACACAATAGGACTGTGTTTAGCTGCCAAACTGTGCTCTCATTATCCTGTTGCAGCAGCTGGGCCATGATCCCGCGCACATATGTCTAAAGTGAAGTATAGAAAAACTGAATGTTAATGCACAGTACTGAAGCCCAAGGGTACCACACTTTTGAAAAGCAAATCCTGGATATCTTGTATCATGATGGCCATGATTACAGAGTTGTTTAAAGGGTTGACACTGCTTCTTTAACTTATACATTTGCCAAAGATGCTTCACAATAACAGATAGACATGATCCCCACATGGCAAAGGCTAGTCACAAGGGAAATTAACAATTCTTCCACTAATGTAATATTACAACTGGACTCACAACAACTCCCATCGTCTTCAATGTTCTTCCTCGTGCATGCATATCTACACTTTTCTTCAGACCAGTGTATGGTAAACATGCACATTAAGGCACCAGCATATCTACCCTCCTCTGCCCTACTTTACAAGTCTTCTCGTAATCTGCATGCTTCCTCCTCGACTGCCCTTGTGGCACCTCACCCACCTGTGCTTCCTCTCGCTCTTTCTCTCTCATTGCTCCACTTGCATCTAATTCTCTTCCCCCAAACCTCTGAGAAACAGTTCAAATGGATTTGTTCAAAACCAAACTAAAGGTCAACCATCTCACCTCTGAGTTACCCTCTTAACCTACCTCTCATGTGCCTTCTAGCTAACATTTTACCCTAACCTCTAACCCGCCTCCGTCCCTCACTTTCTCTGCCTCCTCTCCAGGACTTCTTCCATCATGGTCACATCCCCAGCAAAGCTGGCTGTACTACCTAGCTGCACTCAAAAATGTCCAAAGTTGTCCTTAATCTATGTATGTCCGCCCATGTATTGTTCCCTGTGACTGTTACATTTACTCCCCTCTGCAACCTATTCAGAATGTCACCTGAACTCACCCCATTATAAGACGTTCTCTGCTTCTCATCAGATCCGATTTCTTACCTATTGTACAGTACATTCCTTTTTTGAACAAAAGAGAATTGTTCACCCCTGTATATAAAATATATAAATAAGCATATAAACATCATATCACAATTCAACCTCTGACTATGGTAAAATGAAGTTGTAAAAAACATATGTATCGTTGTGCTTCATTATCCTCTTCTGTGGGTTCTATTGTACCCTGGCGTGGTAATACATTTTAAACTCCATATGGGACCTCATTACGAGGTTGGAGGTAGTCATGGCGCTATTAGCGCCATGACTACCTCCAATACCGGTACCCCGGACGGTCCAGTTCAATGGGGACTTACCAGTCTATTCTGACCTTTGCGGGACCAGTAAGTCCCCATTGAAAAAGCCATTCCCCATTCCCATTTCAGCCCCCATAGGGCTCCTCAGGAAGGGGGAAGGTGCTAATAATGGTACCACAAATTGTGGTACCGTTATTAGCTCTGAAGTCCCTTAACAGGTCCCTTCCATAACGCCTGGTAAAACCAGGCGTTAAAGAAGGGACCCACTAAGGGACCTCATAGTAGGGCGGTAAGGGATTACCCCCACCAGTGCCCTTACCAGTGCCGGTAATCCCTTACCACCCACCTCGTAATGAGGCCCCATGAGTTAACACCCTAGAGCGGTGAGTAATTCCTGAATTTGTGAAATGTGATACCCAGCACCATAAAGGTCCCTCAGCTTTGTCCTCATCTCCAGAATATTATGGGGTTCTTTACCTCTGGAATCATGCATTTTGGCATTACAGGGACATCAGATGTACATGCATCAGTTACAGGAGCTGCAGCAGCTTTGCAACTTTGCAATGTTCAATGAATAAATGTTAGATCCTTTGCAGAATGGTAAACTGGAAATGAGATAAAACATTAGGAGATGGTAAACCATAACATGTTAAGTACCATCATGAGGCCATGATGCCTTAATAACTGGAAATGAGGTAAAACATTAGGAGATGGTATACCATACCATGTTAAGTGCCGTCATCAAGCCATGATGCCTTAATCACAACCTACTGACATTTTTCAGCCCAGGTAAACAGAACTCAGCTATGTCAAAATGTACAAACATCCTTGCCAGTGACCAACATTGAAGGATTTCACACTACAGGTGGTTCACATTTCCATATCAGAGAGGAGCTCTTGACTCACTGCAATGGAGAGAGAAATGCTAGGGCGCTCACTGGAAGAATTGTGGCACATGCTTTAATGAAGAAATCTGCTTGCAATATTTCAACCAAAAGTGTGATTATTCTGAAAAAAAGCATTGAATGGCAAGTGGTTTCAAATCTGCGCCTCTCCAGAAATTATACACGGGGGTACCAGCTTTGGATTTACCAAGAAATTCTCCACTGGAACATGTCACCTGCAATTCCGTATCAGCAACACAAAAATGCTGTTAATCATTGCTAAAATATCATATCTATATCGAAAAGGAATTGGCGTAGGTGGTTTTTAAACACAAATCATGACTGTTCATCATTAAGAGGGCCATGTCGTATTCTTCTGCCAAATGCCAATGTTTCATACACCACCATGCATTCGGCTCAGGCAAAAAGCTGCACTTGGGTAGTGTGGTTTCTGTCTAACGGCACACTCTGGAGAGAGTAAACTGCTGCAGTTTCTTATTTTCTATTGATATTCGTGACAGGAAAATAAATATATAAGAAGCAGGGTTCGCTTGACAAGGCAAGGGGTCTTGTGGATTCACAAAGGGGTCAACACTGCACATCAGGGGATATTTTTAATTTGAACGGCATGTACTGTAGTTCCAATTTACATTTTCCACCAGATACATTAAGGCATTCTTTCAAGGTTATTTTTCATGGGTGTGTGTAAATTAAGAAACGGAAAGTATGTCAAGAGGAAGACAATGAAAATGATTGGGATCATGGTTGAATGAAGGATTTGAGTAACAACTCATAGTGTATAGGGAATCGAATAAGATAGAATTGTGCAACATAAATGGTTTAAACCCTATAAAAAAATGTTCTTGGATAATTTAGAAATTCTCAGGTATACGAATGAACCCAGTAAGGGCTCCAGATAAGATTTTGAAGTCAGAATATTTTACTTCCTAGTTTTTGAAGTTGGGAGTAAAATGATTTTTATAGAGCGAAAATGTAAATTCTGAGTGGGAGTATTAGTTGTGTACAATACATATTTTAACTCTAAAACGGACATCACTGTGTAATTCATTCTTTGCTCCTAGTAATGCATGCACATAGAAAATATGCATTTTTTACTTCAGGTTCCTGTTCAAATCGGGCAGTAATACAGGCGAAGTGCTCCTTCCCGTGGAACTCTCTGCTACTACAATTGACTGGAACATATCAGAGGTGCAACTTGGGTGTAAGCAGGGGCAGGCTTCTGGGTGCCCTTGTTGTCCTATTTTTTTATTGAGACTAGTGTACTCTCTGTTTTATTTTTTGGAGCATTTGCCGTTCACATCATTTCCCTGAAGGGCTGCAACCAATTATTGTTCAAGAAACATGTATTGCAAGATTATCAAGGACATTTGATTGAGAACTGCCAGTGGTACCCCCCAATAAGACGTTAGCCCACAATGTGTTGCCATTCTCAAACAACAAGAATGATACTAAACATGACAGTTAAAAAACAAAATTTAACTGTAGCATGTTTTTGCTCTTTTAATTGATACAAATGAAAGCCATTTTTGGATCTGAAACAAAAATTAGCAACATTTCAAAAGCTTTATAACTTAGGAGGAGACTTCATTGTTACATAGACCCCCGACATTGAACATCAATAAACATGGTCAGCTAGAAATATGTATAGATACATGAGCCCATGATCAAATTTCACTTAGTTGATATAATGGATGTGCAAGTCAAATGAAATAGAAATACACACTTTACTTGTTCAGACATAAGCCATATTTACATATTGAGTATTTGTAGATACAATACAAAAATAATGTGTCAACAGGTGAGATTAAACCAATTTGTTTAACTAACAAATATTCTATACAACTAAAGATTAGTACAGAAAATGTGTAAATGAAAATGCTGATGGGGATATTTAATAGAAAATTATGAGAAATGGATCAAATGATAAAACAATTGAATTAGAAAACTGAATACATTTTCCAGATGAAGGGATAAGTATTAGCATTGTTCATATATGGGCAAACAAACAAACAAACAAACAATTCTGGTCAGAAGAGAAATACGTTCAATTAAAATGATTATGAATTGGAAAGATAAAATAAAGCACAATTACGGACACAAGTGAAATAAATTAAACAAATATATATAGAACAACTAGGAAGCAAGAAATAACTACATATATTACACTCTTTAAGGGTACAACAGGGACAACTGAGACACATATATAATCAAGAATTGAATACAACAGATACACACATTAAAACACTAGACCTAGTATTTTTGATAAGGGCAGAAGCAAAAAATGGTGTGATGAGAAAGAAAACCTTGGAATAGATCTTAAAAGTACTTGAATGATATTCTTAAAATGTGATAAAAAATGGTACTTGGGGAATTTAGGGTATGGGATGGGAACATGAGAGAAATGTTTGAAGTCCTAAATAAGATAGATTCAAATACCATAAAACCCAAACTAGCAGCGATGTTAGAAATACACATTAGAAATAAGTAGAGGATGTTTTAGGAAATATGAGAATAGTAAGCAGCAGGCTTTGATGGATTAACAAGTGAGCAGGCAGGCATCAAATATCAAATACATTAACTACAAATTCACCAGAGCCTTTAAATGAAGTAAGAATAATGATATCAGCCCAGAATTATGTACTTTTGCCACAGTGTGTGTGTGACTTGGAAAGATCTGAAGCAAATGATGAATTGTGAGTTATACTCATTTACTTCATTGGTGAAGGTTAACTCCAAAATACATGCTTCAACAATGGCGATAATAATTATTATTGTGTAGCCAGGAATAATATGACTAAAACATTATGGGTTTCTACAAAGCAAAGGCATGTATGGTCTATCTTTGGATAAATAGACTGGGTTCAATAGTGGAGCTGGGAGGAAGATATTGTTGGAAGAAATTACTGTGGATGCCCAAACGTCGGAGTGAAATGACTGCGAAAGGTTATTACTAGACTGTGGTTCCATTCCTCATTTTTGAGCATCAAGTCTTCATTTAAATTATTAACGACTAGGATATGCTTTAATTAGTTATTAACTTAGATTATTTAAGACAGTGAGAGAATAATCAGAGCTGCCCAATAAATCATGCCAGTTTGCTATTTATGTCGATCTTTACCCATGAGGTTAACACATTCAATGAACAAAGGACTTTCCTTCACTGAACTCCTGGACTCCATTATTAGAATTGTATATTGACAATGTAATTATAAATTCTAATGACCCACAAAAATTGATATGATATGACATGGCATTTGTAATGCACCCATATACAAGTGTTTCAAGGTGCGACGAGGCAAGGGAGGGGGAACAGAGGGAAGACAGAGACAACGATCTTTCTAGGCCGAGTGACATTGAGATCGTGCAAGTGCAGGGAAGGGGGAACAATTCAATATACTATCCAAACCTTGGAAAACAAATCTATGCACCCACTAAACCAGACACAAGCAGACATTCAGGAATTAGAAAGGAATTAGAATCAAGCTTAATTAGTAATACATTAAATATTTATTCAGGCACCTGGGTAAGTGCTAAATAAAACGGGATGTATAAACTTAGCTTTGAAAACAAATTGTGAAATACTTAAACAATGATTTGGAGTAGACAAAGACAGTGATAGAGAAGTTTTGGGCTAGGTTCCAGCATGTAGAAATATTTTTTTTTGCTGCCTGCACTGTCCTGAGATGGATACCCCCTCTGCAGGGTTCAGCTGGAGTCGAAATATTTAGACAGTTTGTGCAGTCTTTGTTTGCATGCCATAGGAGGCACCAGTGATGTAATTACAATTATTGTCAGAAACAACTGCTGCACAAACGTTATATTACGTATTTATTATTTACATGTGCAATGGTATTTTCCAAGGTGTGGTGTTTTTTTTTACAAAAAGATAGGAAAAAGCAATATGTGAAAAAATAAGGATTTGCAAGTGGTAAATAGTCATGAATATATTTATATGGTAGTAAATGATACCATATGCCTACAGGAAACATGATATAAGTGGATAGGAATTCCATAAGAAGACAACAAGTGGAGGGGCAGAAGGCTAGCACAATAGCAGTGTGTAGCTGCATGGCTGTAACGAGAAAACAAAACTATTAGATAGAGTTTTTAGATACAAATCCTTTACATAGAGCTCCACTGATAATTATGCTCATTAACAATGACTAAACACAAATCATGCTTATGTTCATAATTACATAATCACAGGTCTCACTACAACTGACATTGAACCTTCCAGGCATGGCAAAGAGTGTTGGAGTAAAATGTGAACCTTTTCAAATTGCATCCGATTAGATAAGGTCAAAATATGAGTTTCGAGTGAGTTTGACAATGTATATAAGAGGTTTTAGCAATCCCTCATATCTCTTAATAGTTGGGGATGGAATTCGAGCAGCTAGGGGGAAGTTTTGGATTAGAAACAGTGTAGATTAGAATAGAAATAGATCAATAATAGGTAGAGTTATGGAATTAGGTGTCAAAATGGCCCATGTCTTAGTCTAGGGGATGGAGCTTGTGAGACCAGTGGAGCCAGGGACCATCACACACTCCATGAAGTTGAACATGATGAAATGTACACGGGATAAATATGACAATCTTCATGCGAAATACAGCCAGTACAATTACCCTCAAAGACAGGCTTATGGGACTTCGGAGGCCAGGGACTTGCTTTCACTGGCAACATAGCCTTCAAAAACAAAGTGTCGAAAGGTGGCTTGAACAACGTCTGGAAGCAGCAAGCGTCATTCGTGTAGTCGTTCACCACTGTCAACAGGCACATCTTGCAGTGTCTCATGAAAGCCACTAACTTCAAAAATGACTGAATGGAAATTAACAATGTAGCATGCACCACCTATTGCCAGTGAACCCGTCTGCAAGTGATGTGGTTCCAGCTGCTGTCCAGCGTCGGTAATACCTCAGTAAGCAGACCTGCACAGGGCCCTACTCACAAATTAAAATCAGGTGGGAAGCTTGTAGTCTTCCAATATCAGTTCCATTTGCAGCACTCGCTCACTAACTCCAACCAGCTGACAATCATTGAAGGTGTGAGCAATCGGCAGGTGGTTTTCATTGGTGTTCAGATAATGGACACTGATAAATGATCAGTGTGGTAGTGTGGAGTTGGTGGAGAGAGAAGGTCAGTGTATGACTGATCAGTGAGGAGAAAAGTGTGGTTTCTCTTCCTTCCATTGGGAAACTATAACATCCTCTACATCTCCAAAGTATACATACAGTTGAACATTCTTAGGGAACACACAGGAGTGTGTGTGTGTGTGTGTGTGTGTTGGTGCGTGTCTGTGTGTCTGTGTGTGTGCAGCTACCAAACCCCCTCCATCCTGATTTGCTGTGTTTGTCACAACTTCCCTTTGCACTGAGTTGTCACAACATTCCACCATCTCTGGCTCAAGGATGACTCTCTACCATGACGTGGCAGCATCTGACATGCCTGACTCATCAGCCGCCTGTTCCAATAGCATGATGCCCTCTGCAGGCCTGAATACTCGACCCTCCATCTTCTGGCCTACTCTACCTCTTCTCACAGACCTGCCTTTGACCAAATTGTCCTGTGACAAGAAAGAGAGCAGTCCTTCTCCTCTTCTTAACCTCTCACCACCACACTGCACCCTCTTCAAAACAATATGTTGACAAACACAAAACAAAGACAAATGACCAAGATGGACAAATGTATTCATATAGATAAGTGGGAAGGGTTCTTGGTACGCACAAACATTAATACACAGATAGCATTATCAAGTTACAGAAGGGTGTCTGAGGTTCCATAAAAAGTTAATAGGAAACCTTGTTTGTGTTTTTTGGATTGACAAAGCTGGAACAGAAGAGGGAAAACTGCAAGATAAGCATTTATTTAAACATGTTATAAGGGAGGCCTGTTCAGTCCATGCCTCTCCACAGCAAAATAAAAACAAAAAGGAGACAGGATTTTTATCATGGGCTTACAGATAGCTTCAGAACCTCTTTAGATACTTTGAAGACGTTAATTAGGTAGTTAGCTAAGTTAAATTTCCTTTATGAACTTTGAGCCTCCAAATTAGAGTGTGGTATTCAAACCCATGTGCAAATCTGATGCAGGATTTGACACATCGAAAATGCTGCACTGTCGCACAAAGGGGGCCAAATCCACTCAAAGGGTTTCAAACACCCGGCTGAATTATTTTAGGGAGGTCCAAGCACCCATATAAGTGAAAATGTGCACCCAGATTTGTGTGCAACTTCTGCTTCTTAATAACCAGGAGGCATAGAGAACATTTGCTCTAGAAATATTTTCTCGATAAAATTAAAATACTGGTTTGGCTGATGGGCTAGCTAAACACTATGAAGATTTTCATTGACTAGAATGATCCAGGCATGCTTTTCACATGTCAAACCATTTGGGAGTTGCAGCAGTGATTATAGAGTGTGTAAAACCATATTGACGATTAATGCTACAGGCCTTATTCAAATCAACTATTCAGTGTCCTTGTTGTTAAAGTTTGTATTTTAGCTCTGTGTTGTAATTGAAACTGTATTTTATTTTGCTTTTAAACAACTTAGGTTGCTGTTTAGGTTATTTCAGTGACTTGTCAGTTCAGTCAGCTTTGAAAATCTCCCATTCTCAATTTTAAGAAAATTGTTAGTTAAGGGCTTAATTTTCGTGATTTTGCCTGTAGCTTAGGCGAAATTCGAAATTTTTAAAGTTTGCTTCCTCTTTCGTGCTGCATGCACACGCTCGACCCGCTTGACAGCTGTTTTTTGTCACTGTGGAGACCGGGTGTGGAAGGACTACATTTCCTAGCATTTTTGTAGTCCTAGCAACTATTTAATATCACGTCAGGCACGTAAGCGCCGGCACATAGGGGCCGGTTATCTCCGGTATAAAACACTCGTTTTCACTTGGGCAGCTAGTGTCCTTGTTGTTAAAGTTTTGTATTTTAGCTCTGTGTTGTAATTGAAACTGTATTTTATTTTGCTTTTAAACAACTTAGGTTGCTGTTTAGGTTATTTCAGTGACTTGTCAGTTCAGTCAGCTTTGAAAATATCCCGTTCTCAATTTTAAGAAAATTGTTAGTTAAGGGCTTAATTTTCGTGATTTTGCCTGTAGCTTAGGCGAAATTCGAAAGTTTGCTTCCTCTTTCATGCTGTATGCACACGCTCGACACGCTTGACAGCTGTTTTTTGTCACTGTGGAGACCGGGTGTGGAAGGACTACATTTCCTAGCATTTTTGTAGTCCTAGCAGAAAAGTGTCGCAAGCGGCTGGCGCAGAGTGTCCGCGTGCGATTGTGTGCGCCAGGCACGTGCGCTAAAACCGATTTCCGCGCACAGCGTATTCATGGATTTCATGCTCCCAAACCAGCCGTGGCGCAGAGTATCGCAGCGAGCCTGCAGCAGCGCCAGTAACGCCCCCAAGAACGCCCTCGCGCAAGGAAAAGCCATCAACATCGCTAAATCATCGCAAAGGGCTGCGCTAACCCTGGACCAGTTTACAGGGCTGCCAAACAAGGAACGCAAAGTGGGCAACCTTCATATCAGGAGTACGCGGGAAGTTTTACACGCGATTAGCCAGGGTACGTGTATTACAGGGGTACGTGGGAAGTTCAACACGCGATTGTCCAGGGAACGTGTATTACAGGGGTATGCGTGAAGTCTTACATGCGATTAGCCAGGGCACGTGTAATACAGGGGTACGCGGGAATTATCACACGCGATTTGGCAGGGTACGTGAATTACAGGGGTGCGTGGGAATTATCACACGCCATTTTGCTGGGTACGTGTATTACAGGGGTGCGTGGGAATTATCACACGCGATTAGGCTGGGTGGGTCCTCACAGGTGTTCCCTGTACACCCTCCACGGCCCCTGCAGGCAGCCCACAAAACAGGGGACTACCCTGCACACCTGCTCATGTCCCCCTGCACCCCCACCCCCCAGCCACCAGGGGCACCCACCACCAGGACCCCACCCATGTCTCCTACCACCCCCACCCCCCAGCAGTGCAGGGGCAGCCTCCACCAGGCCCCCACCCATGTCTCCCACCACCCCCACCCCCCAGCCACCAGGGGCACCCTCCACCAGGCCCCCACCCATGTCTCCCACCACCCCCAACACCCAGCCACCAGGGGCACCCTCCACCAGGCCCCCACCCATGTCACCCACCACCCCCACCCCCCAGCAGTGCAGGGGCAGCCTCCACCAGGCCCCCACTCATGGCCAACTCATGTCTCCCACCACCCCCACCCCCCAGCCACCAGGGGCAGCCTCCACCAGGCCCCCACCCATGTCTCCCACCACCCCCACCCCCCAGCAGTGCAGGGGCAGCCTCCACCAGGCCCCCACCCATGTCTCCCACCACCCCCACCCCCCAGCCACCAGGGGCACCCTCCACCAGGCCCCCACCCATGTCTCCCACCACCCCCACCCACCAGCAGTGCAGGGGCAGCCTCCACCAGGCCCCCACCCATGTCTCCCACCACCCCCACCCCCCAGCCACCAGGGGCACCCTCCACCAGGCCCCCACCGATGTCTCCCACCACCCCCACCCACCAGCAGTGCAGGGGCAGCCTCCACCAGGCACCCACCCATGTCTCCCACCACCCCCACCCCCGAGCCACCAGGGGCACCCTCCACCAGGCCCCCACCCATGTCACCCACCACCCCCACCCCCCAGCCACCAGGGGCACCCACCACCAGGCCCCCACCCATGTCTCCTACCACCCCCACCCCCCAGCGCTGTGGGGCACCTGCCAGCAGGCCCCCATCCATGTCCAACCCATGTCTCCGACCACCCCCACCCCCCAGCCACCAGGGGCACCCTCCACCAGGCCCCCACTCATGCCCAACTCATGTCTCCCACCACCCCCACCCCCCAGCCACCAGGGGCACCCACCACCAGGCCCCCACCCATGTCTCCCACCACCCCCACCCCCCAGCCACCAGGGGCACCCACCACCAGGCCCCACCCATGTCTCCTACCACCCCCACCCCCCAGCGCTGTGGGGCACCTGCCAGCAGGCCCCCACCCATGTCCAACCCATGTCTCCCACCACCCCCACCCCCCAGCAGTGCAGGGGCAGCCTCCACCAGGCCCCCACCCATGTCTCCCACCACCCCCACCCCCCAGCCACCAGGGGCAGCCTCCACCAGGCCCTCACCCATGTCTCCCACCACCCCCACCCCCCAGCAGTGCAGGGCAGCCTCCACCAGGCCCCCACCCATGTCTCCCACCACCCCCACCCCCCAGCCACCAGGGGCACCCTCCACCAGGCCCCCACCCATGTCTCCCACCACCCCCACCCACCAGCAGTGCAGGGGCAGCCTCCACCAGGCCCCCACCCATGTCTCCCACCACCCCCACCCCCCAGCCACCAGGGGCACCCTCCACCAGGCCCCCACCCATGTCTCCCACCACCCCCACCCACCAGCAGTGCAGGGGCAGCCTCCACCAGGCCCCCACCCATGTCTCCCACCACCCCCACCCCCCAGCCACCAGGGGCACCCTCCACCAGGCCCCCACCCATGTCACCCACCACCCCCACCCCTCAGCCACCAGGGGCACCCACCACCAGGCCCCCACCCATGTCTCATACCACCCCCACCCCCCAGCACTGTGGGGCACCTGCCAGCAGGCCCCCACCTATGTCCAACCCATGTCTCCCACCACCCCCACCCCCCAGCCACCAGGGGCACCTGCCAGCAGGCCCCCACCCATGTCCAAACCATGTCTCCCACCACCCCCACCCCCCAGCAGTGCAGGGGCAGCCTCCACCAGGCCCCCACCCATGTCTCCCACCACCCCCACCCCCCAGCCACCAGGGGCAGCCTCCACCAGGCCCCCACCCATGTCACCCACCACCCCACCCCTCAGCCACCAGGGGCACCCACCACCAGGCCCCCACCCATGTCTCACACCACCCCCACCCCCCAGCGCTGTGGGGCACCTGCCAGCAGGCCCCCACCCATGTCCAACCCATGTCTCCCACCACCCCCACCCCCCAGCCACCAGGGGCACCTGCCAGCAGGCCCCCACCCATGTCCAACCCATGTCCCCACCACCCCCCACCACCAGGCCCCCACCCATGTCTCCCACCACCCCCACCCCCCAGCCACCAGGGGCAGCCTCCACCAGGCCCCCACCCATGTCTCCCACCACCCCCACCCACCAGCCACCAGGGGCACCCTCCACCAGGCCCCCACCCATGTCTCCTACCACCCCCACCACCCAGCGCTGTGGGGCACATGCCAGCAGGCCCCCACCCATGTCCAACCCATGTCTCCCACCACCCCCACCCCCCAGCCACCAGGGGCACCCTCCACCAGGCCCCCACTCATGCCCAACTCATGTCTCCCACCACCCCCACCCCCCAGCCACCAGGGGCATCCTCCACCAGGACACCAACTTCCCTGGCACTGAAGCTCGTGCCCCTCTGCCTCCTTGGCCGGGGGTTGCCACTGGTGCCAGATGTTGTAGTGCCCGACATGGCAACCCCAGAGGCAGGAGTGGGTGGGCAACTGGGTCCTGGGGCTGGGCTGTGGGGCGACGGAAAAGCAGTCGGGAGCCTTTGGTTCCAGCAGGGGTGGTCACAGCAACAGCACCCCTGGCTGATGTGCAGGCAGAAAATGGCAGGGCACGTGGGCAGCAGGCAGTCAGGCAGCAGCGGATGGCAGGTGGGAGCGTGCTCAGGGCTCTGGGGGGCAGTAATTTGGCCTCCTGGGCAGGAGCGTGGTCTTTCGTGTGTGAACGCGTGGACAGCTTGATACGTAGTGAGTGATTTTGCACGTGAAAATCCCACACGTCTGCGGGTAAATCGATGAAAGGCCCTTAGCGCGTAAACGCGTATGCGCGTCTCTGAAGTCACGTGCACGCGTAGGAAAAAGTTGCGTGACACGTCCGAGTGTCAAAGCGTGTTATTGGTGGAAATAGCCCTACACGCAGAAGTGTCAAAGCGTGTAATTGGTGCAAATGGACCTACACGCAGAAGTGTCAAAGCGTGTAATTGGTGCAAATGGACCTACACGCAGAAGTGACAAAGCGTGTAATCGGTGCAAATGGACCTACACGCAGAAGTGATAAAGCGTGTAATTGGTGGGAATGGGCCTAGCACGTACACGCCGCGTAAGTGACGCTGTACGTGTGGGCCTGCATATAAGGTACGTGTAGAACACCAATTCCTTGTACTGCTTTTCGTGGAGAGCGAGTGGGTGAATTCTGTACTTCTTGTCGTTTCACACGCGATTTACTTCACGGCGTTTCAAGTTCGTACTCCCTGTTACCTCTGACAGCTTTTTCTATTTTTTCTCTTGTACTGGTTTACCTGGGCCTGTTCCCTCAAACAGTGTTCCCTTCTACTGTTGTCCTGTCTCCTCAGACAGCGTACATATCTTCTTTTGGCGGGGGTGTTGCCAACCAAACGCGCTCATTTTTCACGCTCTTTTACCTGGCAGACGGTGAGTCACGCACGTATCTAACATCTGTGCTTGCCCCGTGTGTAGCCTACCCCTTCAGAGGTCATTCTAGGCTGCGTGTGACACGCATACGTTCATTCTTGTGTTACTGGGTGCCACAGCGTAGTGCAGGTTTTTCTTTCTGCACACGTGGTCTAGGAGGGGTTGTGTGCACGTCATCTCCCTTTTTTGGGCCTCCTGTGCGTTGCGTGACCCGTCATCTTTCCCCAGGGGTTACATTCAGCCTTGCTAGAGCACTAGGGTACAATTACCATCTGGTACCCAACCTCTTTGACCCCCAATTGCCCAGGACAATAGTCTACATCCACTCCCATACGCACATTAACATCAGTGCCATGGCTGGGAGGCGAGGATTCCGTAAGGGTGGCAAAGGTGGAAGAGCCACAAGTGGTGGCCGTGGTGGATCCGGTAGGGGACGTGGTCGTAACTTGCAGGGTGAGCCTGTCCCCCGATGTGTGGAGGACCAGTCACGGGCACCCATAATCCCCCCCCCCTCCCGTTGAGGCTGATGTGGCTGACACCATACATGCTCAGCCCTTGTTGGACCAGCCCATTGTGGCACCAGACCTGGCTGACTCCATGGCTGACTTCCAGGTCAGCAGGGCTACGACACGAGCGCTGGTGCACGTTGATGCCATCATGCCACGTGGATCTGGGGCAGCAAGGTCATCTGCTGCCCCAAGTAGGCAGGGCGGAGAGGCTGCAGGGGCAGCTGCGGCTCCATCCACCCCAGCTCTCACACACCCAGCCAGGACAGTGTCGGTCCTAGTCCATCCTGCTGACATTCCCCCTGAAACCATTACACTTGAGCCAATGCCTGCACCAACTCCCATGCTGAGTGTGCAATCCCACACACCTGATACAGAGCCCACCAGGGCTCCTGCCCCTAGTGTCCAGAGCGGCGCAGGACACTCAGGATCACCACCACCTTCCAAGCGGAAGAGGAAGAGTGCTCGTCCGGCATAGGCTGATGCCCCAGACACGGCTACACAGTCTGGCCCGTCGAGGAAGCCCAGCTTCACGGATGACGAACTGAATGCACTTGTCGAGTATGTGTCCGGACATGATAACGAGATGGTCATTGTTGCAGGATCCAAGACCACACCTGCACAACGCCAGGCACACTGGCAGACCGTTGCGGACATCGTAAGTGCCCTTGGAATCGTGAGGCGCACAGCCAATGATTGCTATAAGCGCTGGAATGACCTAAAGCGCAGGGCAAAGAAGAAGCTGGCCTCAAGTCATGCCGCAACTCTAGTGACTGGAGGTGGGTCTCCAGTAGTAGACATGGAACTCACTCCACATGAGTCAGTCGCTGGGAGCTACATCACGGAGGAACAGATCCAAGGCGTGGGAGATCTGCCTGATTACGAGGCATTGTCCGGTGAGTGCACATGCATGTGTGTGTCATCCATGTGCATGGTGTGTGTGTGAGGGCTTCTGTTTGTGTGCCAGGTGAGAGTGTGTGCGCCTGAGTCGTATGGGTCAGGCATGTGCTTCATGCAATACATCCTGCGCAGCTGCATTTGGCCATTGCAGTATCCCTTCTGCCAACAGTAGACATCTAGCCCAACAGCACGCCAGTTGCCCTTGAAGTGTCACCTTGCCACAACATTGTTGCTTATTTTTCTCTGTTCATTCAGACAGATTGTTAGCATTCCACCACTTATACTAGGCATTTATCAGTCCTCTAGTCACATGTCTGGCATGGCTATGGTAAAGTGGAGTGACTTTGTTACCTGGATATCATATGTTCACACATGTCCCTGTGCAATTGGACCATTTGGGACTGCCAGCTCCAGGTGAAAATCAGACCTGTTTGATTTAGAAAAGCTATTACATGCGGGAACTGGACTGAATGAATAAGTGCTGCCCTCCTCTCCATCTTGCCTCAATAGCAATGGTACATGCCATCTGTGTGATGGCATGTGTGTGTCACCTGGCAATCACAGGCCAATGTGTGATGCCACTGCCAGGCAGCATGCAGGAAATGTGTTCATCTTCCATCTTTGTGTCATCAGTGTGTGCCATTTGCCTGCCCTTCATACGCAGTGAGGGTGCATGCATGGGAGGGTCTTAGTCATGTGGGACATGTGTCAATCAAGTACTGGTTCTCTTGCTTCTCAGCCCTCATTGTGTGCCATGGTGCTAATGCCTGTTTCCATTTCTTTGTTATTATGTCCTTGCAGGGGAAGACGCACCTGATACTGCTGGGGTTGTGGAGATGGTGCAGAGCCAGGAGGGGTCCGAGGGCCGACCAACCACCAGTGAGGGACGTGGTGTGCTGGTGGGTGAGAACCCACAAGTGCTGCAGGTCGTGCTCTCAAGGGGTGTCTCTGGCTGCACCTCCCCCGAGCTGTACTCAGCTGTTGATTTGGATGATGACACCTACGTGCCGTCGCAGGTGAGTGTTCCAGGGAGGGATTCTGTTCTGTCCAACCCACCTGCACCAGGGTCAGAACCCTCAATGGGGATGTCAGTGTTGGCAGCTAGGCCTTTGGTGGTTACGGATGCAGGGTCACACTCCGCGACATCTGATCCTGTTCCTGGGCTAGCAGATCAGAGGGGGAATGCAGTCCTGCAGCCTCAGGCAGTGCCGGCACAGCAAGGCGCAGTCCGCCTTGCCCCAGACAGGTGTGGTGCCCGCCGACGTGGTGGCCGTACGCCACCTGGCAATACCGCATGGGAGCAATCCATTTACGGTATGGCTACCCAACAGGCAGCATCATCCGAGATGATGGCTCAGGCCATGGATAGGGTGGCCACTTCCATTGTCCCCCCTGAAAGGCTGATGGAGCGACTAGAGCAGGCAACCGACTCCATCTGCCAGTCACACAGGGAGGACATGTTGGCGTCCAACAGGGACAGGCGGGCGGCACTGGCGACTCTGCAGGAGGCCATCTCCATAGAGTCCCAGGGCCACAGGGAAACCCTGAGGCAGGAGCTCCATCAACTCAGGACGACTCTTGTTGAGCTTGAGGCTTCAACACACCAAAGGACAGAACAGCAGCTGGAGCGTCTCACCCGTACGCTCTCAGCTGAGATGCAAGCAACAAGGGCGGAGGTCCGGGCATCCCGTGAGTTGTTGCATGGGGACCTCCGCACCCTCATCCTCCAGAACGAGACCTACCACACCCGCATGCTTGCAGCCATGGAGGAACAGAGTAGGGCCTTGCGTGGGCTGCCTCCCATAGTGCAACCACCTCCGGATGCAGCTGCACAGGGTGATAATAGCGACAGCAGTGATACTCCCACAACAGGGTAGCCGTGTGGGCCATGAGCCCATGGAGGTGTTTTTTTTTCCCAGGATCCACACAGGTGGGTTTTGGTGTGCACCCTGTCCTCGGACCTCCTGGGTGGCCTCCCCAACCCCCCCGGGCCCATTAATGGCCATTTTTTTTTTTTTTTTATTTTTTTTTTATTTTTTTTATTTTTATATTTTTCCCAATTTTTTTGGGACAATTTGTTGGCTTCCGTGGTTCCTGTGGGCATATGCTGCATTGTGGCTGGGCACATGCAGGCTTGTCATGTATTTGGTTCAGATGCCTGGGTTTGAGTCACTCCTGCTTCCCGTTTCCATGGGCTTGCAAAGGGTGTGCCCAAGTGACATTGAAGTACATGGTGACATTGGACTCCCACTACATGTGTGGGTAGTCTAGTCAATACTGTGTATACATTCCTAGTGCATATTGCTGTTCTGTTGTACACTGCATGTTGCATTGATGTGTAACTCATCATCTGTGTCTGCCTCCCAATTTGCAGGTCCCTTCCTCATGTCTACACAAGGCCCTCTAGTCTGGAGATGGGGTCCTTGTTGGCAGCAGTGCACCTACAACTCTACATGGCGCCAACACTGTACAGTTGGAAGTGGTGGGAGTGCAGGTATTTCCAGGTGGTGAGACTACTGATTTATTACATTAGTGAAGTCATGTTAATGGTAGTACCTGCTCAAGTTTGTTGTTGGTCCTGCATTACAGTGAGCATTTCAGGTGTAGCAAGTTTCAATTGGTGACACTGTACATCGTGACACTTGTCATGTTGTGGGGATTACTTTGTTTACCTGCACATAGCATGACATGGCACGGTGTGTTGTGTGGCGGTGCTGGGGATGGGTTGGGTGACATGGCACTGTCCTCTTGTTGCATTTAGCAAGTGGGTATTCATTTTAGCTGCTTGAATGTGTTTCTTCACAAAACTGCATTGGTGGTGTGTGTGGGTAGGGATGCACACATTGTAACACTTCCAGGTGAACAATCTCAGGCTGATATGCTTTTCACGGTTGAATCTCCAGACATTCAGGATCAGTGTCAGGTTGAGTCATCATTGATTGTCAGATGGAATGTGCCAGGCCAGTGTGCACTCCACAGGGGTGTGATCACTATGTGAAGTAATTAGCCACTAGCTGTGTACGGGCTGCCTCCCCCCGTGCCCTTTCCCCTCCCATGCGCAGCGGCTGTGCATGTGGTTGGGGATGTGGGGCCACCACCATGTCCACGGCCAGGCCCCGGCGTGTTGCAACGTTGTGCAGGACACATGCTGCCACTATGATCCTGCACACTACTGGGGGAGCGTATAACAGCTGCCCGCCAGAACGGTCAAGGGAGCGAAAGCGTGACTTTAGCACTCCGAATGTGCGCTCCACTATGCCCCGGGTCGTAATGTGGGCTGTGTTATATCTTACCTCGGGTGGCGTGGTGGGGTTCCGAATTGGCGTCATCATGTGGGGGCTGAGAGGGTAGGCAATGTCCCCTGTGGAGGTGGTGATTGGTATCATTGGTGGGGTTGTGACCTTGCTCAGTATCCAACATGCATGCATGTGCAGTGGCATACATACTCACCAAGCAGCCATGTATCGCCATGCTGCCCAGCTTCTAGGTCCCGGCTTAGGGTGGACATTCGGTAAATGAAGCTGTCGTGGGTGGACCCGGGATAGTTGGCATATACTGAGGTGATGATTCCCTTGGCATTACATGCTACCTGCACGTTGATGGAATGCCAGTGCTTGCGGTTCCTATAGATGTGCTCAGATGCCCTGGGGGACGTAGAGCCACATGGGTGCAGTCGATGGCACCTAGCACTTTGGGGAATCGTGCCACACCGTAAAAATCCAGGGCGGCAGCATGCCTTTCTGCAGGTGTTCTGGGCAGGTATATGTGCCTGCGGACTGATGGGTGTGCAGTGATGATGTTCAAGACCTGGTGTAGGCAGCGTGACTGGGTGGCCTGTGACACCCCACCCACTATGGCACTTGTCAGTTGAAATGATCCAGTGGCTAAGAAGTGCAGTACATTGAGGACCTTCTCCAGGGGGCTGAGTGCTTGGGAGCACAGGGTGGGTGATGTGAGGTCATCCTCCCACTCACTCACCAGGTCAAGTATTATGTGTGGTGGAAACCTGTACCTCCCATACACCTGGTCATCAGGCATCCCGAAAAGGCTGGTTGTGGGTGTGAATATTCTGGCCCTGACTATCCTCCTCCTCCTCCTTTGGTAGCCCACTGCCACTGCTGCTAGGAACGGTATGTTCATCCTGGCGTCTGAGCTTGTTATTGTTAAAGTGCGCAAATTTATGCTTTGCGCGTGTTCTAGGCGAGCGTGTGACCCGCGCACCCCTGGAATCCAGTTCCCAGTCCAATAGCGTGTGGAAATTCCCACGCACCACGGGATACAGGTGCGCTGACGTACTTGCGTGTGTAAGTGCCCGCGCACCCCTGAAATACACGTACATAGGCCAATCGCGTGTACGCGCACTTTTGTCCAATTACACGCGATGACACTCTGACGTGCAGTATTTCCACGTGTGCTCCGTCATCACGTGCTGAGTGGGGAACACCCGTGCGGGTCACGTCACAGACGCGCTTACGCGCTGAGGGACTCTGGACCAATAGAATCGCGTATGCGTGCTGACGCGCTTACGCGCTAAGGGCCTTTCCTCGGATTTCACGCTGACGTGCAGGATTTTCACGTGCCAAATCACTCCGTATCAAGCTGGCCACGCGAAAACACAAGGAAGACCACGCTCCTGCCCAGAAGGCCGAGTTACTGCCCCCCAGTGCCCCGAGCAGCCTCCCACGTGCCATCTGCTGCTGCCTGCCTGCCTGCCTGCCTGCTGCCACCGTGCCCTGCAATTTGGTGCCTGCACATCAGCCATCTGCAGGGGTCCAGTTGCTGTGTCCACCCCTGCTGGAACTGAAGACTCCCGACTGGGATTACATCGCTCCACAGCCCAGCCCCAGGGCCCAGTTGCCCACCCACACCTGCCTCTGGGGTTGCCATGTCGGGCACTTCCACATCTGGCACCAGTGGCAACCCCAGGCCAGAGTGGCAGAGGGGCACCAGCTTCACTGCCACCGAAGTTGGTGTCCTGGTGGAGCATGTCCTGGGGCAGTATGATGCCCTATTTGGATCGTCCCGCGCCAGCAAGGAAGGACGGGAGAGGATCTGGGCCGACTGTGTGGTTGCCATCAACGCGGAGGGGGTGGCAACCCGCAACGTCCAGAAGATCAAGAAGCGCTGGGAGGACTTGAGGTCCAGGACCCTTGTGAAGGCCCGGCGCCTCATGGAGGGGGGCCGGGGCCGCATGAGTTCCATCCAGATGAGGGTCCTGGAACGCGTACGCCCAGCGCTCCACGCCCAGATCCTTGAGAGGGAGGCCCGTCTGGAGTTGAGCGGTAAGTGTCCAAGCATTACTGTGTGAGACAGGGCATGTTGCGGTGTGCTGGTTCTATGATACTTGCCTGTATGTGTGCCATAGGCCATGTATGCATGTATGTGTGCAGGGACATCATAGTAATGAATGTGCGACCAGTGATGTGTGACCCACATGGTTGTTGCATGTGTTCAAATGCCGCATGGGGAGCCCTATGCAGATTTTGAACATGAGAGCATGCCAGTCTCTGTACCTGGACATGGGTGGGGGTGAGGGATGGGTGCTGATGCCAGGTACATATATGGTAGCCATGTCTGTGTGCCTGACCTGCGTGTCTGTGACTTGTGCATGCCATGGATGCATGACACATGTGTGTGACAATGCACAGATTCAGTGAAGCAGCCAAATTACCCTTGTATCCGCTGTGTTTGGTGTGTTTGGGGCCAGATGGATGTGACTGAGGTGAAGTGTGTGCATGTGATAGGCATGAGCCATGATGCATGTGAGTTACATATCATTGAATGTTTCAAGAGTCCATTGGACATGCATGGAAATGTCCATGGCATGCACCATGCCTGTTACTGTGTGTGTTTTGCCTGGACTGACCCATGTGTTGTGGAGGGACATGATGGAAGTGTACTTTGACAGTGGTGCTCATCTGCTATTGCTTCCTGTCTAGGGGACCATTGTACAGTACCCTGATGCTTGTGTTCTTTGTCTCCCTCTACGCAGCGGCTAGTGAAGAAGAGGGCGGAGACGGCGCTGTGGAGCAAGGCGGCGGGGATGCCCCCACGGCTGCAGCGGAAGGGGTGGGTGAGCCCCCACAGGGGCCTGCTACGGTGGGAGACGGTGAGGAGCCATCCAGGTTGGTGGTTTGCACAGAGGAGGAGGAGGCCGCCACTGGGGCACACATGGGGCCTGGTGGGGGCATCCCTGCTGGTGCAAGTGGTGCAGTCCAGGGCCAGGGGCAGGAGGCAGCACAGGTCACCGTGGAGGGGCCTGTGCATGTCGCTGTCCCTGACCCTGTGAGTGCACCACCATGCACCAGCAGGGATGCCCCATCCCAGGCCCGTCCGCAGGTAGAGGGGATGTCCATGTCACCTAAGTCCCCTCCACCTGCGGACGTGGGAACCCCTGGCCGTGTGGAGAAGGTCCTGATTGGGGTCGCGATGCGCACGGCTGTGATTCGTGATGCCGTGCATGCTTCCCGGGAGGAGCACGCACGTCATCACGAAGTGCACCGTGCCGACGTGACCCAATTGGGATCGGCCATGTTCGGGGGTTTGCTGGATGTGTTGGCCAATCTGACGGCCCTCTCCTCCTCTGTGCAGGCTATACACCAGTCGTTCTCCTTGCCGTCTTCTGGCCCAGATGCCACCAGGGCCCCCTGTGGACCTGCCCCGACCAATACAGCCAGCTCGGTGGGGATCCCATCCCTGCCACAGTTGGGAGTCGGAGGTCCAGCAGGGGTGGACAACACAGCAACTGGACCCCAGCAGATGGAAGATGTGACAGCATCATCGGGCAGGGCACGTGCACGACGGCGTCGGTGGTTTCCATCAGCCTGGATGCCGTCGTGCTGGCAGAGGCAGTGGCGTCGGAGGCAGGCTCGACGTGGGAGGCATCATGGCTCGGGGCCATCAAGATCAGAGGGGCAGGCATCGGCCGGAGGGCAGGGCAACCCTGGGATGGTGGTGTCTTCCGTGTGGGAGCAGTTGGTCCAGCGGATAGGTGCGGAGCGGCAGCGGGCGGAAGAGGAGCGGCTCACCATGGTCAGGGCGGAGTTCTCCATGCGTCGGGCGTTGAGGCGGGCTGAGTGCCTCGAGGAAGCTCGCAGGGAGTTTGAGCTGAACATGGGGTTATCCCTGCGAGACCTCGGGGCCAGGACAGAGTCCCGCCTCCAGGACATCGACATGGAGTTCGATGATGCCCTGGCCAGCAACATCACCGAGTGAGCCGCAGGACTTGCCCGCTGCCTTTGTATATAGTTATTTAGTTAGTTAGTGTTAGGTTTCCTTTATTCATTTTTATTTTTTTGGACCGCTCGGACAATGGCCACTTTTTTGTATATATTTTTTTCATTAGATAGTAGTAGGTTTCATTTATGGTGTTGGGCTCATGGACCCTGGAATATTCGTGTATATAGTTTGCTTTTTGAAGAAACATTTTTTTTATTGATTATTGTGTTCACCATGAGGAAATGGTTTTTCATTATTTTCCTTCCACATGATATTGCTTTGGACAACATTTGTTTTTGGATTACTTTGTTTTTTTTATTTTTACATTTGTTCTCGGACATGGACCATTTATTTTGTTATCCCCATTGTTGTATGTTTGATTTGTTTACTTATTTTTCATCTTTAATACATGTTTTTTTAACTTTCACTTGTGGTATTTTCTCATTGGTTTCATACATGTCATGATATGGGTTTTGACATTCACTTGCACCCATTGTGTATGTGTGTGTGACGGACATGTGTTCATTTACATGCTTGCCATTGGGGTTGTATCATGTAATTGCATTCACTATGTGGGTGGATGCAATCCTTGCCTGGGTGTTTGTGCTGGGTATGCTGCCCATTACTGCCATGATTGAGTATCGTCAGGACCTGGGGGCAGGGGGACATGTGTGGGTGCCTGGTGGAGGATGCGCCTGCACTGCTGGGGGGTGGGGGTGGTGGGAGACATGGGTGGGGGCCTGCTGGCAGGTGCCCCACAGTGCTGGGGGGTGGGGGTGGTGGGAGACATGGGTGGGGGCCTGGTGGAGGGTGCCCCTGGTGGCTGGGGGGTGGGGGTGGTGGGTGACATGGGTGGGGGCCTGGTGGAGGGTGCCCCTGGTGGCTGGGGGGTGGGGGTGATGAGAGACATGAGTGGGGGCCTGGTGGAGGGTGCCCCTGGTGGCTGGGGGGTCGGGGTGGTGGGTGACATGGGTGGGGGCCTGGTGGAGGGTGCCCCTGGTGGCTGGGGGGTGGGGGTGGTGGGAGACATGGGTGGGGGCCTGGTGGAGGCTGCCCCTGCACTGCTGGGGGGTGGGGGTGGTGGGAGACATGGGTGGGGGCCTGGTGGAGGCTGCCCCTGGTGGCTGGGGGGTGGGGGTTGTGGGAGACATGGGTGGGGGCCTGGTGGAGGCTGCCCCTGCACTGCTGGGGGGTGGGGGTGGTGGGAGACATGGGTTGGACATGGGTGGGGGCCTGCTGGCAGGTGCCCCACAGCGCTGGGGGGTGGGGGTGTTAGGAGACATGGGTGGGGGCCTGGTGGTGGGTGCCCCTGGTGGCTGGTGGGTGGGGGTGGTGGGAGAAATGAGTTGGGCATGAGTGGGGGCCTGGTGGAGGGTGCCCCTGGTGGCTGGGGGGTGGGGGTGGTGGGAGACATGAGTTGGGCATGAGTGGGGGCCTGGTGGAGGGTGCCCCTGGTGGCTGGGGGGTGGGGGTGGTGGGTGACATGGGTGGGGGCCTGGTGGAGGGTGCCCCTGGTGGCTGGGGGGTGGGGGTGGTGGGAGACATGGGTGGGGGCCTGGTGGAGGCTGCCCCTGCACTGCTGGTGGGTGGGGGTGGTGGGAGACATGGGTGGGGGCCTGGTGGAGGGTGCCCCTGGTGGCTGGGGGGTGGGGGTGGTGGGTGACATGGGTGGGGGCCTGGTGGAGGCTGCCCCTGCACTGCTGGGGGGTGGGGGTGGTGGGAGACATGGGTTGGACATGGGTGGGGGCCTGCTGGCAGGTGCCCCACAGCGCTGGGGGGTGGTGGTGGTAGGAGACATGGGTGGGGGCCTGGTGGAGGGTGCCCCTGGTGGCTGGGGGGTGGGGGTGGTGGGAGACATGGGTTGGACATGGGTGGGGGCCTGCTGGCAGGTGCCCCACAGCGCTGGGGGGTGGTGGTGGTAGGAGACATGGGTGGGGGTCTGGTGGAGGGTGCCCCTGGTGGCTGGGGGGTGGGGGTGGTGGGAGACATGGGTGGGGGCCTGGTGGAGGATGCCCCTGCACTGCTGGGGGGTGGGGGTGGTGGGAGACATGGGTGGGGGCCTGGTGGAGGGTGCCCCTGGTGGCTGGGGGGTGGGGGTGGTGGGTGACATGAGCAGGTGTGCAGGGTGGTCCCCTGTGGTGTGTGCTGCCTGCAGGGGCCGTGGAGGGTGTACAGGTAATACCTGGGAGCACACAGCCAAATCGCGTGTGGAACTTCCCGCGCACCCCTGAAATCCACGTACACGGCCAAATCGCGTGTGGTACTTCCTGCGCACCCCTGAAATCCACGTACACGGCCAAATCGCGTGTGGAACTTCCCGCGCACCCCTGCAATCCACGTACACTGACTAATCGCGTGTGGAACTTCCCGCGCACCCCTGAAATCCACGTACCCGGCCAAATCGCGTGTGGAACTTCCCGCACACCCCTGAAATCCACGTACCCGGCCAAATCGCGTGTGTAACTTCCCGCGCACCCCTGAAATCCACGTACCCTGACAAATCGCGTGTGGTACTTCCCGCGCACCCCTGAAATCCACGTACACGGCCAAAACGCGTGTGGAACTTCCCACGCACCCCTGAAATCCACGTACCTGGCCAAATCGCGTGTGGAACTTCCCGCGCACCCCTGCAATCCACGTACCCTGACCAATCGCGTGTGTAACTTCCCGCGCACCCCTGAAATCCACGTACCCTGACAAATCGCGTGTGGTACTTCCCGCGCACCCCTGAAATCCACGGACACGGCCAAATCGCGTGTGGAACTTCCCGCGCACCCCTGAAATCCACGTACCCGGCCAAATCGCGTGTGGAACTTCCCGCGCACCCCTGCAATCCACGTACCCTGACTAATCGCGTGTGTAACTTCCTGCGCACCCCTGAAATCCACGTACCCTGACAAATCGCGTGTGGTACTTCCCACGCACCCCTGAAATCCACGTACACGGCCAAATCACGTGTGTAACTTCCCACGCACCCCTGCAATCCACGTACACTGACTAATCGCGTGTGGGACTTCCCGCGCACCCCTGAAATCCACATACCCGGCCATATCGCGTGTGGAACTTCCCGCGCACCCCTGAAATCCACGTACCCTGACAAATCACGTGTGGGACTTCCCGCGCACCCCTGTAATCCACGTACCCGGCCAATTCGCGTGTGAGACTTCCCGCGCACCCCGGTATACACGCACACGTTTTTTTTCTGTCAGCGCGTGTCTGTGTTTGTGGGTACCCCTTTGCACGTCATTTGTCCTGGAGGGCCACAGTATTGGGTATTCATCATGGCTGTATATAGGTGCTATTTGTTGGCGCACCTTTTGGCGCACATTTCTTACAGGCGCAGAGACGCTACCGCCTGCTTTCTTGTGGCGGTCGTGTTTGTGCCTGTGCGCTGGTTTGAGCGTGCGCTTTTTTGCCCTATTCTATTCCATGAATACGTGTTGTAGGCGAGCGTATGGGCGTTCCGTGCACTTGTACCCTGTGCTTCCCCCGTGACGCCCACATTTTGGCAAGTTGTTCCCCATTCCGAGTGTTACGCCCCGTGTTCCGCCTACTTTTGTTGCGTGCGCCGCGCTATGTGCGATTTTCGCTGTGGCCTGTGCGATTTTTGCTGTAACCTGGCGCACGCCGTTAGATGGCCTGTGCGCCAACGTGCGCCGCGCACTTTTTTATCGCACATCCGATGGTTTTCTCGCGCACGGCCTTCCATGAATCGATGTGCGCTGCTTTTCGTGCGATTTTCGCACTTGCACTGCGATTTTCGCTATTCCACTGCGATTCGCACGTTTTTGGCCACTTGCGCCGCGCTAATAATTCCATGAATCGGCCTGATAATATTTAACTATTTAATATCACGTCAGGCGCGTAAGCGCTGGCGCGTAGGGGCCGGTTATCTCTGGTTTACTCTGGGGTGCTCTGCTCGGCCACCCTTCTGTCAGGAGCATCTCGAGACAACAGGTAAGAGGCCAACAACCTCCAATTTAGTTGCATTTACTAGCACTATTTTAGGGATACAAGGTATGGAGGGCCCAATAGACCCGGCGCACCCACTAACAAGCCAGATAAAGTCGGCAAGGTAGCCCTCAGGACAAAGGTATTAGCCTAAAAGTGGGACTCCTGAACTCCCGATCCATGACCGAACATGCATCTAATACCAGAGACCTGATTACGGACAATGACTTCGATATTCTATGCATCACTGAAACCTGGATGAAAGACCCTATTGGGCCTACCTGTGAGCAGGCAATCCCTGATGGATACATAATTTATAATTAAAACAGACAGGAAGGACGGGGTGGGGGGGTTGCAATAATTGCCAAAGACAATTTAAAATTTTCAAAGCCAATTTCAGTTGTAGTGGGTGCGAATCCATTCACCTGAAACTAATATTTGTCCATAATTATTGTTTCAACCTAGTGGTAGTCTACAGACCACCGGCTTTGGTCTCGGACTTTGGGAGTGAACTATGCTCTCAGCTAGCCACCCTGAGAACAAAGAATGCATCGACCATGGTAGTCAGTGATTTCAACTTCTGGCGGGGTAATAAAAATGATAAGGGTGCCATTACCCTAGAAAAAAACCTCAACAATCTTGATTTCCTAGTCATCAATGACGAGGCGACCACCCCACAGGGGAACCAGCTGGATTGGCTGTGTGCTTTTAAAATACCCAGACCACGGATTGTAAAACCACGCCGTGTGTCTGGAGCGACAACCATTTGGTGTCATCCACAGTGACACTTCACACGCAAGCTCCACAACAGAATCCTCATGTTCTACTGAGCAGCAGGAACTTTAAGAATTTGGGTAAAGAACAAATTCAGGTATGCCTTGAGAAAATCAGGCTATCCTTTCAGGAACAAGATAACTGCACTACACTCCTAGAAAAATACACTAAGTGTATTGCAGACATGGTAGAGCGCGAGGCTCCGCTGAAACTCGGCTTGTGAGGAAAAATAATAACAACCAAAAATGGTTCTCGGCTGAGTTGGCAACTCTGAAAAGAGAGAAAAGGACCCTGGAAAGGAAATGGCAAGGGGAAAAAAGTGAGGAAAACAAAAACAACTGGAAACAAAAGGATAAAATATATAGAGATAGGATAAGGATGGGCAAAAAAATGTCTTCAATGAAGAAATTGAAAAAGCCGCCAACAAAACAAACAAACTTTTTAACATCCTGAAGAATATTGAAAAACCAGAAAACCTTACACCGCCTTTTCAACCTTCTGAGGAGGACTGTAACCTGCTACTAAGGGCTTTCGCAGCCAAAATTGACAAAGCTAGGCGCAACATAATGAAAGCTAGATAAGCGGCACCGCGGTCAACTACGCCAATGGAGGACATCTCCAGGCCGAGTGGGGCTCTCTTCACTTTTGAGAAAGTGTCTGAAGCCATATTGCTGGAAGCTCTCTCTCAAATGAACCCCACTCCGTGCGCAGAAAATATTCTGCCCTCTAGTATTATCCTGCAACACAAAGAACTCTTCGCCCCAATCCTACTAGAACTGGTTAATGCCTCTTTCAGTGAAGGCGTTGTTCCGAAAGATTTAAAAAAGGTCACCATCACCCCATTAATAAAGAAGGCGGGCTTAGACCCTAAAGATCCGGCCAACCTTCGCTCTATGACCAACTCAAACTTTGTACTCAAAGCTCTAGATAAATTAGCCACACAACAACTGCAATTGTATGTGGAAGAACAAAATGCTCTTCACCAACAGCAATCGGGTTTCAGAGCATCACACAGCACCGAAACGGCGATGTTAGATCTCCAAAACCACATGCTGGGTCTGGTCGATGGTAACAAAATAGGGATGCTAATCCTGCTCGACTTGAGCGCAGCTTTTGATCTAGTGGATCACCAGCTTCTCATCAAAGCCCTTAAAGAAAATGTTGGTTGCTCAGAAGAAGCAGCTCATTGTCGAGTTGAGTGGAAACCATGAGGAAGATAGTGCATCAATAGGGAAAATATATGGCATGATTGATGAATGGATGCAATCCAATTGGATGTGCCTGAATAACGCAAAAACTGAATTGATGACTTTCGGCTCAAATCGCCAGCTAGGAGGCGAATATAGGTTTTTTAAGATAAAGGATGCCATTATAAAAGTTTCGGCACAGGTCAAAACTTTGGGAATGATGGTCAATGCAGAGGTTAATTCTGAAGCACAGACCAATTACCTCTAAAAAAACACAGCCTACTACCTCAAGTTAATAAGAGCAGTTAAACCATTCCTGAATGAAACAAACCTGGCCACCATAGCCAGAGCCATCATTCTGTCCAGGCTGGACTACGGGAATGCTCTGATGATTGGTGCTACCGCGAAAGATCTGGCGAGATGCCAAGTGATTCAGAATGACGCGGTCAGTCTGATCAAAAATTTGAAAAGAAGCGACCATGTTACAGACCAGAGAAGGTCACTGCATTGGCTAAAAATGGACAAGAGGATAAGCTTTAAATCTCTTACGCTCGTTCATAAGTGCATATGCGCTAAGGCCCCAGGTTATCTAAAGAACTGTATAGTTCCATAGGCGCCACAAAGAAGTTTGAGATCAATGGGTACAGGACTGCTGGTCATTCCCAAACACAGACGAAAATCAGGGCTGGGCAGAGCCTTCGTGGTTCTGGCTCCTCAAATGTGGAACAGACTTCCTGAGACCTTGAGAATGGAGGAAAATCACTTGGCTTTTAGGAAACGTCTTAAGACACTTATCTTCCAGTAGGAATTCTCGGACTTCCTCTCTTACAGCATGTAAGGAAACGGCGATGTTAGATCTCCAAAACCACATGCTGGGTCTGGTCGATGGTAACAAAATAGGGATGCTAATCCTGCTCGACTTGAGCGCAGCTTTTGATCTAGTGGATCACCAGCTTCTCATCAAAGCCCTTAAAGAAAATGTTGGTTGCTCAGAAGAAGCAGCTCATTGTCGAGTTGAGTGGAAACCATGAGGAAGATAGTGCATCAATAGGGAAAATATATGGCATGATTGATGAATGGATGCAATCCAATTGATGTGCCTGAATAACGCAAAAACTGAATTGATGACTTTCGGCTCAAATCGCCAGCTAGGAGGCGAATATAGGTTTTTTAAGATAAAGGATGCCATTATAAAAGTTTCGGCACAGGTCAAAACTTTGGGAATGATGGTCAATGCAGAGGTTAATTCTGAAGCACAGACCAATTACCTCTAAAAAAACACAGCCTACTACCTCAAGTTAATAAGAGCAGTTAAACCATTCCTGAATGAAACAAACCTGGCCACCATAGCCAGAGCCATCATTCTGTCCAGGCTGGACTACGGGAATGCTCTGATGATTGGTGCTACCGCGAAAGATCTGGCGAGATGCCAAGTGATTCAGAATGACGCGGTCAGTCTGATCAAAAATTTGAAAAGAAGCGACCATGTTACAGACCAGAGAAGGTCACTGCATTGGCTAAAAATGGACAAGAGGATAAGCTTTAAATCTCTTACGCTCGTTCATAAGTGCATATGCGCTAAGGCCCCAGGTTATCTAAAGAACTGTATAGTTCCATAGGCGCCACAAAGAAGTTTGAGATCAATGGGTACAGGACTGCTGGTCATTCCCAAACACAGACGAAAATCAGGGCTGGGCAGAGCCTTCGTGGTTCTGGCTCCTCAAATGTGGAACAGACTTCCTGAGACCTTGAGAATGGAGGAAAATCACTTGGCTTTTAGGAAACGTCTTAAGACACTTATCTTCCAGTAGGAATTCTCGGACTTCCTCTCTTACAGCATGTAAGGATGCTAAGGGCGCATCTTACACATGGGATAGGCTAGGCTGCGTTTGTGTCATGTTCATTGTGTGTTTTTGTCTCAAAGCGCCCTGATGCCCGCGGGCTACCGGCGCTATACAAAACCAAAATACATACATACATACATACATACATACATACATACATACATAATGATCCCCAGAGCCATATTCCATCAACATAATCTTGCTGCTTAACATGGCACCAGTAATAACTGAGTACAGATGATCAGATGTCAGGCTCGCATAAAATCTCAGATCACACATATTCTTTTCGTGTATATTTGAGAAATGGTTATTCAAGTCTTGCGCGCTAGGCACGTGGAATACGTGTTAACTTGTTTCATTCCTGTTGAGTGACACGAAAAAAAAATGGCTGAATCTTTGAAATGTTCTGATACTGTGAGTGACATATAAGTGCATCAGTCAACCCGTGCATTTGTCAAAGGAGTCTGCTTATGGAGGCCCCTGCCTTGTCTGTTACTTAGAGTGTGAGACCCTTAGAAACATTGGTGACATTGTGCGAGAAGTTAGGGTCACTAATGCGCAAGGTCAGAGGGTAAGCGGGAGAAGCAGTTGTGTGGATGCCTGACCATCAGTAAATTCGACTTCCCCTGTTCCCTGGTGATTTGACAAGAAGTACTAACATGTCTGAGTGTGTACTCAGGACTAGACATCACAAATCCATAACGATATTGAAGATAACGAGACAACATCTTCCCCTGGACCCCTACTAAAAAAAACAACACATGTATGGGTGGACTGAGATTTTGAATATGCACAAATACTTTGACTCTAGCCTTTCCCATTTTGACCGCCACCACACAACCAGTCACAGTAACCCCTAAAGTATGATGAAAATATATATCTTCACTGCAAAATAGATAAAGACGAGAGATGTGTACTCCCTTAATATGTTAATTAACATGCCTCCAGCACACCACATGCACGACTTTGCGTCTCATTACATGTTTGGTCTTTTTTCGGGCGAATGTGAATTGCTCCTGTATATAAACTGAAAATTCAACCAATTTCCAGCAATGCCACTCTACCAGTCCTGACCACAGTGCATTTTCTGAAATAGTCGAGGCGCTTTTTCAAAAAATCCATGAGAGTTGAAATGGCACAAAAGTTGCAATTCTTACCTTTTTATGTGTTGCCTGGGAATGGGTGTTAAGCAGGTAAGCATCAGAAATACCCACTACTCCACATTCGATGTCCCCATAAACACATTTAAGTTTTACCAGTATTAAATAGAATAACTTACTTGTAAAACTTCCAGTGGGCTTTTTATGATGTGGATTTCCACTCCTGGAATGGAGGTAAAAATTGGAGGACTAAGGGTCTCATTACGAGTTTGGCAGAAGATCAGAGGTAAATCCTCCAATAAATATCCCTGAGGAATTACTGTTACCGCCACTTGCTCTGGTGGAATTTCTGCCTGATTACAAGTGGTAGTGGCTGTGTAATTCCGCATTTATTTTGGGTCATTGGACTCAATGGGTCTTTTTTTGTGGAATTACTGCAGCAAAATGACTGCAGCAGAATAACCGCTGCAGTAATTCCACCAATTCTGCCGATTTCTGGCGTTGAGTGGGAAGATTTACCTCTAGGGATTTCGTGGAGGTAAAACCTCCAATCAAAACCCAAATCCATAATTTTGCGTAGTGGTAGAATTGGTGGTAACTCAGTTACCGCCAATTTTACCACTTACCACGTAACTCGTAATGAGGCTGTTAGTATTTTATGCTTGTCTTTGTAGGTGGTTTTGTAAAGATCCTAAAGTCACTAATGGCATCTGGGAGCATGAAAGAAAATGGCATTACCCTCTGCCAAGACAAGGTTCTCATGGGCAAATGTTGGCCGTTAACTTTCCATAACAAATCTGAAAGAGCAGCACATTTAGCTTCTTCATATAAACACGATGAGTTTGTTCTAACCGTAGGCATTAATTTTCATTCTCTCGATGCCAATTTAGAAAAGTTGCTCTCACTCTCTTGAATCTCAGGAAGGTCAGGAGTAGAGAATGCTGCAATCTAAGTAGTTTCATAAGATAACAGCAGCTTATTTTTGAGGCGAGTAGCCTGGGAAAACCAGCGAGTATGGCTTATGGATAAGGCACATGGTTTTGAGGTGTACCTGAATTCTAATCAGTAGTTAGTGCAATGGTACTATCCCCAGGGATATAAGTTTGAATTTAGAAGCCTTTTGCCAGTTATCCGTCTGCTTGGACATGCTGCAGACGAGTCATCTGTATTGGATGACCATATGTATGGTATGTAGTCATATGTATGGTAGAACACTCAGGTAAATGTTCGAATATACCATCCCAGGAATTACAGACAGCAATTAAAACCAAGACCTCTGTCTAGCTGGGGTTTTATGTTTTTGAAAAAAAAGGTAAACCAACTTTTTGTGGATGGCAGCCCACAGCATAAATGTTTAGGCAGGAGCAAGGGATTGTCTCTAGTGAATAGAAGAGTTTTAGTAGAAAGGCAGTGAAGTGACACGGTGTATGTGGACTGCTTACCTGAAGTCTGCTGTTCATTTCCTTTTGGAAGGCGGAGCCTTGTTGCAGCACACCTTGCTTTCTCTGCAAAAAAACATTGACCACGCGGTGCAATGAAGTGGCATAGTTTTTTAAATGTTTGTATTTTAATTGGGCAATTGGTTATATGCAAACCTTTACAATTTTCTTATTATTAAAAAATGAGCATGGCCATACAAGTTAAATACAGGTAATATACAGAAATATTTATATATCCGCACACAATATTGTCTCGTATCAAGTTAAAATATCAATAAAAGGAAACATTTGTATAAAAAGAGAGAAAGAGGTACAAATCAGTGATAAATATTCACCCATATTTGAGTTTCACAGCATGGAAATAAAAGAAGACACTTCCCTCCAAACATGAAATTCTGCGGCAGTGATAACAATGGATTCTGGACATAATATAGTGCTCCAAAACTGGTCACATTCAACACAGTGAATAAAATTAACAAAGTTAGAATAACTTTTATAATAATATGATTGCAATTTTGAACATTGTGTGAGATGGTGGTGGGCAGACTGCAAATTTAGCTTGTATAATCGGCATAACTTTTAATTTCTAGGTACATTTGCCCACCGGCCAGTATGCTCCAGCATAGGTAAAATATTAAGACAAAGATATATGATAAATCTCCCTATTTGAGTTGAATACAATTTTGTTAAATAAGTACAAGGCAGTTTCTGTTGAAAGCCCTGCTTGTTATATTCAGCATATCATTTCAATTTAGCCAGTCTATCATTGCTGGAGCACATATCAAAATCTCTAGTTTTATTTTTTAAAACAATTGCCCTGTGTGGATCTAAAATCAAGTCAATAGGCAGGTTAAGTTGGGTTAAATGTATCAATACAGTACTACACAATTACACTAAAAATACATTTTTGCCATGATGTACACATTGTTCGGCTAATCAGTATATTTGAAGATGAGGAAGATAAAATAAGAGTAAAATAAAGATGACATCATTGTTCAAGCCATAATGAGCGTATGGAAGGAACACCAAATTCACAGAAAAGAGCCTCCACTGGCATCAATGATCGGGAACCCGCAAAATGGACTGCAGTAAATGAACCTCCAACTTTTCAATCCAAGTCATCATATAAGTAGGGAGGGCAGCGAGTCCATACAATAGTCTTGCAAGCAGACTTTTACGATATATAGAAATAAGGCCCTCAATATTATTCCCACCCATTCTGCATATGTAACGTTTTAGCAAAAACATGTCTTTTGTATTTTCAAACGAATATGGTTGTCATAGAAACACAGAGGGGGAGAATAACAAATCGAGAATCCAAGATAGGAGTACCTGTCCATAACTTGTGAGGGAATTTCATAAATGCACCATGAGAAAGTAGTTTTCTTGAATTTACCACCATAATTAAAACTTTTGTTTTGGAGGCGTTTAGTTTAAGATTGCTTTCCTGAGTGTAGATAGACAATGCCTCTAATCTGCGTTGTAACCCGATAGGTGTACGATCCATCAGAATAGCATCATCAGCATATGCTACCCATGGGACCGGGGTCATACCAATACGAGGGGAAACGCATTGAGTTGACTTAATAACCAGATCCATATCACTGACATACATATTATACAGCACTGGAGCTAATGCACAGCCCTGTTTGACTCCTGTATTCATGGATACTTCAGATTTGATATTACCCTCTTGACTCTTGTGTACAACCACAGTCGTGTTGGTGTACAAAGAAACAATGAAATACAACAGTGAAAGGTCAATACCCCAATTTTTCAGTTTTGTCCAAAGCAAGGATCTAGAAATTGTATGAAATGCTTTAATACAATCTATAAAACATAACTATAGCTTATCATTGACCCTGTCTTTACATGGCAAAATAATAAACTGAAGGATACAAATATTATTGAGGGTGCTATGCCCTTTACGGAAACCAGTTTGAAATGGAGACAATAATACAGCATCCATTGCCCACTTAGTTAATTTCTATAGCAATATGGTGGAGAACTTCTTTTGACTAACATTGAGCATAGCTAGTAATCTATAGTTTTGGGGATCTATATGATCACCCTTTTTACAAACAGGGATCAAAAATAGACCTCCACCAACTAGAGGGGATTAAACCATATTTTAATATTTAACGGAATAGTTGCTCTACTACAAATGCCCAAAATATAGGATTCTCTATTAGAACAGCATTAGCCAGTGCAACAGGGCCAGGGGCACGTGCGTTATTCAGGGCTTTGATAATCATAACAATATTATCTTGCTCAAATCCCTCTAAAAAATAGGGAGTAGACACATAGGAAATATCCATTACAAAGCGACAGCCTAGAACAAAATAAAGATCACTAATGGCCCTTATACAATTGAATTTGCCTATAGGATTCAACACTAAATTAGATTTTGCATTTACAAAACTTCTTATCATGTCCCAAAAGATATTTTCTTCCTTTTTTTTACTCCAAATGGGAAATTCTAGATAGCATTTGTGATACACAAGTTGCGAGCTTTAAACCTGTTTTTATATCGCGTGGTAGCAAGCACCTTCATCGTTTTCTTTTCAGGCCAGGTATGGTTGGGATATTTATTAATCTGAATACATTTTTTCCAGATATTTTTCTTAGCATGCTGTATGAATGTATCAAAACAATTAATATTATTTTTTGAGAAGTTCTAACACCCAGTTTGTAGTTTGGTAGTTTACTTAATACTGACATCAAGCTAGAAAGATCTCATTGATAAATTGCAAGCCAATTAAAGAGAATGATATTATTGTTTTAATGGAATTGCTAATCTTAGTAACATTTATGCTACTCCATATGATATACCCTGTCTGTTCACAGAGGCATGATCATTAAGAAGGTTAATATTTCATAAAAATTGTAACTTCTAGGTACAAGCTAATATGGCATGGCCAGTAAGTGCAGTAAAGATGGCCAACAGAGTCCATAATGATATGATATGATGGGTTATTTATAACGCGCTTAATACCCAGAGGTTTCTAAGCGCGGACCCTGTGGGATGTATTGACCCACTCTGCTATATTATGCGGCCTCACTCTGCTATCTATGGTGCGATAAACAGTAAAATGGTGGCAAAACACTTGTGCACGCCAACACCTTCAAAACCACATTTTCAACACACAAAAAGATGGCTGCACAAACAGCCACCCATGGGGCATGTGTGGTGGAACAGAGCACACGATGCAGAAAAGGTGCCAGTGGGCTCCATGACAAGGAAACATAGAGTGCAGAGGGAGAAGCAGCGCTTTGCCAGTGAAACTCCAAAATGTGCCTGTAAATGACATTTACTTTGCTGCTGAAACTTCAAAATGCCTGTACATAACACTTTCCAACACTCAAAATCTAATGAAGAACTATGAATTCACAAGGTCCTGAAATGTTAAGAGCAAAACATGTTCTCAGCAAAACTGGATTGCCTGTGAATGACAATCCCTGTCAAAAATCTGTGTGCAGCCACACTGGGCTACCTGTGAATGACAACCCCTGTCAAATGGGTTCTCCTGATTAAACTTTAAAGTTGTCTAAAACTAAAGATCTGCCGGAGTAGCAAATATAAAAGGACGGTTGCGGAAAGGAACATGAATCTCAGTTGTTTTGATCCCACAGTTTTAAATCTAAGAATGTAAGTTATCTATGTCATCTGATGCAACAAGTTTGTTTTATGCTGGATTTCAAGTCAAGAAATTAAGAATTAATTAAGGCTGGCTGGGCCTGCAAGAGGTTGAAAAACAGGTTTCCACCCAAGGGGAGGGCATTCCTCTCAGCAGATGCTCACTGACACATGACTGTTGTCTGCTACCAAGGACTGAACAATGGCAGATTCTCCAGGCCAGGAAAGGAACGTGTCAAAAGGTTGTAAAATAGGCTTGCAGAAGGAAATCCCAATGCTCCTTGCCTCCAGAGACAAACAAAAGGCTGACCATTTGCTGCTAAGAATATGTAATGAACAATTTTTAGAGATTTATAACTCGCTATCAGAAGTGGTGAAAAATATAAAAAGGGCAGAGTTGTTAATTTAATTTTTGGCCCAACATTTCAAAACGTGGTGGAACTGTGTAGCATATTCCGAACAGGAATGGCAGTATATGTGGTTTTATGGGAACTGTATTTATGATAGAATTGTTAAACTGTGCACACACATTCCTATGGTGAACACGCATATTTGTGGACATTTGGAGAAAGTTTGGAAAATTTGTTCATGGCGAAATGGACAAAATGCTGCAAAAGGCGAAACAAGGTCTCACAGCTGTGGGATTTTGATGAACAGATATTCCATAAAATAAGTAATCCTTGTATGTGATTTTCATAGAGGTTACAAATGTATAAATATGTATTTAGGACATAATTTGATGTTGATACGAGTGGCTAGGGGAGGTTTCTAAGGATTGTAAAAACCAAACCATAAACTTAACATCATCTGTCTTTGATCCAATCACTCGGATGCAAGGCGGAGATGAGGCTCTGATCCAATCCCAGTTCACAGGTGCTAGTTTAGTTAAGCCGGCCCATACACCCATTTTAGTGATGTCTATTGAAAGGATAAATAGAGACAGCTGACAACACATAGAGACTCTCTCTTCTGATTCCAGCGAATCACTCTGATCCAGCATTCAGCATCCAGCCTTTAACATCCTTCCAGATCCAGATGCCAAGAAACAGGCAAAGTAGCTGAACCGTTTTCAGCTAGGCCTCAATCCTCAATTAATCCTCAACTAATCCTTACAACCCAGTGGAGCGCTGTGGTGTGGGGAAGAATCCTGAAACTATCTGGCTTGCTACCATAATGCTTGCATGATGAACTCGCCGTCCCGCTGATCTGAACTATCCAGAAACAAGAAGGGCAGATCCTGTGCAGTTCCGGCGACCGGCCTAGCTGATCCTGTCCCACGCCTGATGTGCTGTCCTTCCCTGATAGACCCGATCCATTGACCAGAATCTTGACGGGCCTAAAATCTTAAATCCCAGTGGATTGTGAGTATTAACAGGATGCTAGAGAACTATTGTATACCTTGCCTTATCTTGTCCCACCCTAATCTCTGAACTATCCTTACTTTCATAACCAGTAACAGTGTCAAAATCTTTAGTGCCAGCTTCTTCTGTCTCTTTGCTAAAGCGTCATTTTGATAGTCATTCTTATTTGTGTAACTCTCATCCAAAAATCCCACTTCGAGTGTTTGGACTGGTTCCGCCGGGGAAGGCGCTGGGGATCTGTTACGGAAGTCATGAATCAGTCTCAGAGCTTACTTCGACCCAACTTGGTTCTCTAGTCTGCATTCTCTAGTTTTGAGAAAAAGCATAATCCATATTTTCTGATTTTAAACTGAAGTTCTTGTCCAAATTCGTGTCTTTATTTCTGAAAAACACATCTCATTAAAACCTCCATAACTCCCTCAGTTTTGAAGGTAGAAACAACATTTCAATTCCCACTGATACCTAACATCCTTAGCTATCTCCACACCCCAAAACCACATTGACCTGTTTTTAAGAAAAATTGCATAAGTAACAGTTTGCCGCAAATTTACATTTTGCAAAGGTTTTACACATGTAAATTGCCTTTAAATTATTTCCCACTTTGCCTTTGAGTTTCATATTGTTTTCTTTTGATTAAATCATTGCTTGTGATTGCTTGCATCTGTTCAAAGTGGCTCCCATAGAAATGTATAATAAATTAAGCATTTTTGACCACATTTAGTGTTTTTGCTCAGACAATTTCAACGCTATTCTGACAGTTCGTTTTTCTCTTGTGTTTAAGGGGGGAAGGTGGGAGTGATATTCTGCTTGATCTGTATTATTCCTGAGTACCTGCTCTCTCCTCACATCTATTTAAATCGCTTATTGGTGGGTTGAGTGGTGTTGCAGGGGGAACCTCTAACCACAGTGCTATCTGTTCCAAACCAACCCAAACGTATTCTTTTCTGTGCTTGCATTGTTTTTGTGTTCATTACCTTATTCCCAGTGCATTAAAGACATCATTCATTGTTCTTGCCACCCCTTGGTGATTGTTGTTACCTATTAAAAATATATTGTGATTTTAAATTCTAAATAAATTAACAAATATTTACCGTTCCGAACTAGTCTGATTCCTTGTTCAGTGTGACCGGGGGGGGGGGATTTTCAGAAGGATATGATATGAGTGGTATATCATTCAGATTATTGAATTTATAGACACAAATAAATAAGGGTTTCATTTGCGCACTACATGCTGGGTGAGACTTGGGTGTGTGCCTGATTGAAATCCCTTTACAACCCGAGGATCGAATCTGTGTTGCTCCGTGTTGACTTGCTTCCAAGGAGAGCTTTTTTTATTATTTATTTGGCATTTATAGAACGCTTTACTACAAAGTGCTTGACTCCAAAGCGCTGTACAATAAAAATGAAGATTGATTCAAATCACAAATGTCTTAAAGGAGGTAATTAGGACTGGAGAAGAGGGTTCTTTAAAGAAGTACAGAAGTAGTAGAGTGGAGGGTGAAAGGGAGAGGGTTTCAGTGGTAAGGGGCAAGAAGATAACATGAACAGAATCCGGATTCGGCAGATGGAGAGTGAGGGACAGATCATAGAAATTGAGATTGAGAATGAAGGGAATGAGTGTGGGCATAGAAAGAGACCAGTGATGAAAAATAAATGGGAGCAAGGCCATAGAAGGATTTAAAGACAATACAAAGAAAATGTAATTCAAGCCGAAAGGAGAAAGAACGCCAGCCAAGCGAAGACAGAGATTGAGAAATGGAGTTATGAGGAGATAGCCAGTAGAGAAGGCAAACAAAAGCATTGAAGATGGATTTAAGAGGGGCCAAGCGAGAAAGAGGAAGACCAAAAAGAATAGTAGAACAGTAAAAAAGGCAAGAAAAAAAGATGAGATCAGGAGTTTTGTAGTGCCAAAGATCAGAAATAAATTAGTGTTACAAATGTTAAAGAGATGGAAGAAGTGACAAGAACGGGAAATAGTAGAAATGTGAAGGGAAAAAGGATGATTCAATGTCAAGGTAAAAGCCGAGATTGCGAGCAGTGTTGGAAAAAGATAAAGAAGAAGGATGGAAAAAGACAGTAGAAGGAGGGTAAGGGGGGAATAGTGGTGGCGGGGAAAAACTGAACTTCAGTTTTAGATGAGTTCAGGACAAGGAAGTGGTCTGACATCCTGAACTTGATTGCAAGAAAGCAGGAAGTTAAATTATAGTGGATAGCCGGAATAAATGAGGAGGGAAAAATGTGTGTGTCATCAGCATAAAAGTGGTGAGGAATCCCAGAAGATGAGATACTTGCAGCAAGGGGAGACATATAAAGTGAGAAGAGAAAGGGCCAAGAACAGAGCCTTGTTGGACACCATGAAGAAGAAGAAAAGTTTCAGAGGTGGAACCAGCCCAGGAAACAGAGGAAGTGTGGTTAGAGAGGTAAGAACAAAACCAGACAAGGACAGAGTCGGCAAACCCAAAAGTAGACAGAGAAGATAAGAGTAAAGTATGATCAACAGTGACAAATACAGCAGACAAGTCTAAACATATAAGAAGTGAAGAGTGGTTATTGTAACAGGCACAGAGCAAGGAATTGCAAAGAGAGAGAAGAGCAGTTTCAGTTGTGTGACAGGGAAGGAGGCCAGACTGCAGAGAAGGGAGGACAGACTTATCATTAACAAAATTACAATCCTGGGCATAGACTAAACATTCAAGTTGTTTTGAGAGGCCGGGAAGAAGAGAGATTGGATGGAAATTAGAAGTAAGAGAGGGGTCAAGAGATGGTTTCATAAGAATAGGGAGAATAGAAGCATGCTAAAAGTGAGAAGGAAAGCTCAATGTGAGAAGAGAGACATTAAGGTGAGTGGTAAGATAGGAGATAAGAGAAGGATAAACTTAGTGCATTACAGAAGAGGGAATATGATCAGAAAGTGAAACAGTGGGATGGGAGCGAATCAGATGAGAAGAGGACTCCAAGTTAGTAATGGGGGAAAAGGCGAGATAACAGAGGTGGGGAAAGAAAAAGCAGAGGCGTAGGGAGAGGGAATAATTGCAGCACGGAGAGAATCAACTTTATTAGAAATGTATGTGGCAAAATCAGAAGCAGTGAGAGTAGAATGAAGGTAAGGATCAAGGGTCGGAGGTGTAAGTAGACGAGAAAGAGATTGAAAAAGACACCTGGGGTGAGGAGACTGGGCATGCAGGAGGTCAGAGTAATAATTAAGCTTAGCTGCAAGAAGAGCCTCCTCATAGAGAGAATGATAGGATTAAAAAGAAAGGAGTCAGACCCGGAGTAGGGCTTATGTCAGCGACTCTCCAGATGACAAAGGAATCATACCATTGATAGGAGATCGGAAGAGAGCCAGGGTTGAGGAGGTTTGTGAGAGGGAGAGAAGGAAGAGGCAGGATAGAGGATATCAATGGAGGAGGAAAGAGAAGAGGAGAGAGAGATTTCAGCATTGTCAGCAGAGAGTGCCTAAAATGCAGAATGAGACAGAAGAGCAAAAATCAGGATGAAACAAATTTTGAAAGCACGGAGAATATGATGGAAGTAGGTGTTCGCTTCAGAACCAAATAGATAAGGTAGAATAAGAGGAGGAACAATAGAGAAAGAAAGAAGATGATGAACAGAAGAATAGATAGGCAGAGTAGATACAGAGGAGGTCAATAATGAGGAGATAAATATAGGACCCAGACTGGAGCCGTAAACATGGGAAGGAGGAGTGGGAAGAGCCGAGAGGTGGTAAGAATCAAGAGTAGCAAGAAATGGAAGTGAATAATGAATGGAAGAAAGATGTAGGTTAATGTCACCTAAGAGTATGAGTGGGTAGGAGAAGGTAGAGCAACAGAAAGTAAGGAATCGATATCCTCACAGAAGGTAACAGCCGAACCCAGAGGGCGACAAACAAGATGAAAAGTAAGAGAATACAGTTTTAGAAAGGTAGTTAAGAAATATTCAAACTACAGAAATGTAAAGAGAGAAAGAGGAGGAGAGGTAATAAAAGATGATGAATAGAGAATGCCCTTAACACCTCCAACTGCCACAAGACGAGGACTGTGCACAAAAGCAGTGCCAGATGTAGACAGAAAGTCAGGAATCAAGGTATTGGGAGGGGGAACCATGTTTCAGTGATATACATGAAATTCAAATTTTGACAGAGAAAAATATCAAGAACTGTGTGAGAATTATTACATAGCGAGTGAACCTTTCAAAGAACTAGATTGACAGAGGTAGAGTAAGGGAAACAAGGAGGATAGGTAAGGTTATTGAATTGGAAATGTTTTGACGTTATTATTGAGGGGGGAAAAACAACTATAAAATGACATAAAGAAGTCTATTGTGGGTATCTGGGAACCCACTCATCAACTGGGCATGATAACAAAACTTAAAACGAAATATAACAATTTTGTCAAAAGGTATAGAGCGCCCATCTCAATTAAACAATGGTTTCTTGTATGTAATGCTTTGCGCAATTACAGACTCTCGTAGATTCTGGAATATGTATAAATCTCATACTGAAACCATCATAGACAAAAAGGAAGTAAATCCTATATCAGAGGACTCATGGACAATTTATATCTGCAGCCTATACTATATAGATCATACTGAGTTAGCGAATGAGGAAGAATGGCCCTCTGTATTGGTAAAAGATAGCTTACAGTGGTCAGTAGAAGACTTGGAGCGAATGATAGAAAAGATAAAACCGCCTATTGCTCCTGGCCCTGATGGGATATCTAATATCATCATGAAAAGAGATCCTACACATTGCACACTCATACTGGATAGATTATTTTCTATAACAAAAGATATGGGATGCATACCATGTAGCTAGAAGTTCTCTATACTGATCCTGATATTCAAAAATTGACCTAGGGGAAAGCCATCAAATTACTGCTTACTTGCAATGTTGGATGCCAGCTCTTTTCCAAATCCTCCTACAAGAATGCAATGCCTGTATAAAAGAGAATAAACTCCTAAAAAATCAACAATCTGGATTCAGGAAGAGTATGGGCACTCTTTCCAACTTATGGACCTAATAATATTTCTTTTGCTCCAGCTTGAAGAAAATAGAAGGTGCCCTTCATAAATACTTTATAGATTATGAAGCGGCATTCGATACAGTAAACCGCTGGACATTAAGGGCCAAACTAAAAAAGTGGAACTTGCACCCAGTGATATTGCATTTCCTAAAAGAGGTACATTCTGATACCAAGGTACAACCGAGAATAAATCACGAGGCTCAGCTAAGTAAGGTAAGTTGATGTATACCAATCATGGACTGAAACAAGGCTGCCTTGTAGCCCCAATCTTGTACAATCTTTATGTGGCAGACTTGGGAGAAGCACTAGATAAGTGTCATAATTTTCTACCGCGAGTAGGAAGCCTGCATGTGTCATGGTTTGCCTACGCCGATGACACTATCCAACTGGAAAATAACCTGAATAGGATTGCAGCAGACTGTAAATGTCCTACAAAGTTATTCAGCGGACAAGGATCTAGTCATCAATTATGATGATATGCCCGAATAAGAGACATCACAATATGTTTCTTTGGAAGATTGAAGACAAGACCATAGAGGTGGTGCGCTCATATGTTTATGTGGGTATTAATATAATGGCTACCCTGAAATTTTCTGAGCTGGAAAAAAAACATTAGCCTTAAAGTGGAAAGAAAATTCAATGCCTCGCCGCAATTTAATTACATTTAAAAGGTGGTTACTTGACTGAATGGTTGTTGAAATTATGCAAAACAACTTTTGTTCCAAGTGCACTATATAGACTAGAGGTTTTAACAGATATAGAGACAAAATGGCTGAAACGTTTAGAAGGGAAATTATGGCGTAGGTCACTAGGATATGTGCAGTAGAATGGGATTACCATAACAAATGATCTCAGACCCAATAAACAAGACAGACTCAAAGAATATGGAAAAATACTACTTTATTATCTGCTCAATAAAGTAGGTAAATCTGGCAAACAACAAACCGTAGCCCACACACTCTCAATCATATTTTGATTACACAAAAGTTTCATACCTCAATGTGCATCAATCATGACGTAATTTTACGTGGCAAATAATCAAACGTATCGAGCTCAGGGATTGGTTAGGGGAACATATCTTTTTATAGTTATGTAGGTGTAGGTCACATGTTTGTTTCCCCATCATCTGGCAGACATGCCTTAAACTTCCCTTTAACTATATATAATACAGATTATGGCAGAATAATGGCAGTGGATTGTTACCTACAACAATGTATGTTCACCACTGCATAGGCCCATGTAATTGGTTGGCATTCTCTCCCAACCTTGGACATTCAGTTCGCTAGCAGCACATAAGCAAAACGAAACCAAGGTGCAGAGAAAAACATGTGACAACTGCACTCTTGCCCAATTAATCCACCATGTCTCATCAGTTAAGCCTTCCTCCAAGGCTTCTTCTTTGTACTTGACATTGCTGTATGTATTCTTCCTCAGAAATTTAAAGGGTTTTAAGGTACATTGTTATCTTCGTCTGGAGTTTATGAACAGGTCTTGTTTTCTTGTCTTGCACCACGTGTGAGGAGACCATGATTTTGTCCATCTCTCCTTTCTATTTAGTGCTATTTTATTCAATTAGACTGGGTGTCATTACCCTTTTCGACCTCTGGAGACTTGGTTGCTCCATTTTACATATATTTTCTTCATCTTTAATTGTTCATTACTTGGCATTCTCACATGTTTGCTCATTTGCTTAATCTGAGAAAAATATGCAATTATCCTCATTGATTCCCTTTGTACCCTGCAGTTGCTTCTTACACTGGCATCTTTGGTCAACAGCTATTCTTTGTTCATGCACAAATTTACATTTCCAGCGTCTGTCAGTTCTGCAGCCCTGGTCTCTCTCCTTCAAGCTTTTCACTTACTTTTATTCAGAGCTGACATCCATCTTTTCAACATGGCTGATTTACCCGTGTTACATTTCTCTTCTGCAGCAAACTTCTATGTGATTCATCTACCTTGCGGTTCTTCATATATACATTTACTACACATCTAGTTTCTTATTTTCTTTGTATATATAGTTTCTTCGTTCTCGTATATTTGCTTGCTCTCGTTTCCTCAGTTACATCTTCATTCTTTAGGTATTCTCATATTGTTTCAGTGCGCCATCGTGTCTTCTCCTTATGGCATCACTTTGCAACTGTTGGATTTCCTTTACAGTTCTTCAATGTCCAGTGGTGTCTGCAGATTTCCTGCTATCACTTCAGTTTGAGGGTACATTCGGTATAGCTGTCTGAGTGCATAATGTCTTTCATATATTCGATGCGGTATTGGAATTATACCTGGTGTCATGCACAGTGTATTCTAGCTCTTCATCCAGTATGTCAGAGGTAAAGGGGGCGGGTTCTATCAATAACGTACATGTCTGCTTTTCTGCATTCCCTCCTCTGGTCGATTCCTAAACCACCACCACCTCAATTTTCTTCATTCTTCCTCCACAGAATGACTTCTTTGAGATCCATATCTTACTCACCCCCCTCAGGTCACCTGCAATCTTTATATGTTCATACACACTCCAGGTCATAAGGCAGCATTCCCCAGTTGTTTGACAGAACACCCAACGCCCTACACAGTTCTTATGACCCTTATGGTAAAAAAGTTTATTCCTGGGGGTGCCCGAGGACTTTCTCTCAGGTGCTCGTGGGTGGTGTTTTCGGTATGCGTGTGCTTGTCTGCCACAGCATGCACATGGATCATTATCATTATCCCAATTGCATTCTTTGCTGTCTTCTTACACTGTCCTATGATTATTCGTATGAGACAGAATCCCAGCAACACTAAGACTAGTATTGCTCCAAGTAGTTTAAAAGCATTTGTCAACCAGGTTGTAACCCATGAAAAAAGGGACAAAAACCAATATTCATCATCGGTCTTGTCTACTTCTTCCACCATCTTCATATGCAGAGTTCACAGCATAGTTATTGCTTCTGTCAGGGTTCCAATTTCTCCATCATGGGCTGGTTGTATCTACAGCAAGAAGGTCCGATCTTGGTGCACACGGCTCCTTCCATTACTGTAATTAAGTCCAGGACATACCTGTTCTGGAGGGTCATGAGCCTGATGGCCCTCAGTTGTTCTCTGATTGCAATAAATCCTTTTAATGGTGTGTTAATTGTTTGTAGCAGCTCACACCTAGTGATTTGTAACCACCTGGCATGTACTGCAGTTTCAATTCCTGGCATGAATATAGCTGTAAATATCACTGCTGTTCGGCTGAATAATTTATGCTCATCTGGAATGTCATGATAGGCTTCCATGGATTTTGCTGAGAAGCAATTCTCCCTCTTTTGTCGAATAAGGTTAAGACATCTTGTCTTCCTCTGATGTGTATCCATTTTTGGAAAGCTGTCAATATGAAGATCACTTTCTGGAATCACTAATGCAGGAACATGTATGATCACTATAGAACACATTCCTCCCCAATGTTTAGGCAACTGCATGTTAGCCTTAGATCCACAAGCCCAATAATGGTCGTTCAAAATGGCAGTTCCTCCATTCATTCCTGCTACATGAATGATTTGCTTGCATCCTTTATTTTCTCTGAGATCAGACCTCTGTTTCTGAAACACAGTGTTGCATTCTTCATTGGTATTATGGACATTGGTCCTGCTTCATTTTCAACCCATGTCAGTAACTTTGAATACTTGGCCCACGACTTCAGGCATTCCTGATTCACTATTTCCAAAATGTTTACTGGCTGTCATCAATAAATGTGCATTGCATGCTGGCATTCCATCCTCCCATCCTGTACTGGTGGCAATGTATCTGTATAGTGATATCTGAGGTTTCTCCCAGCATCCTCAAAAATCCTGGTGTTTCCCATAACATCTGAACAACCCAGTCTTTTTTGTTTGACAGTCCTTATTAGTACTCCATTTATACCACCGAATGAGTACAGGAGCAGTCTGTTTGTACAACCTGGATCTTTGTCCATCTGCGTTTTTATGTAAGCATCTTCATATGGAAATGCATTCTTTGATTGTCATTGTAGGGTTGCCCATCTTCCTTCAAATCTTCCCCAGAATCCCTTTTAGGTCAGACAATTTGTTTAATAATATCAGTGGTGCCACATTGTTAGCCGATTATTAATAGACAAAGTGATATTCTAACCGGAGTGGTCTGTGAGAAATGAATGGTGATTGAAATATGCAATAGCCCTGCAGTTTTTGTATGAAAAAGATGTTTTAGAGTGAATGTACCATAATTGTTTTTATAGTGCTTGCTATATATGCAAATAATGGGCAGGTGCAATAACCAAAATATGAAACGTGTATTTAGGAGATGCTTCCAATGTTATTATGAATGTTGGAAGTAATAGTGTTTGTTTTTAAAGAAATCTGTATTACAGTGTGTGTCTTGTAATACAGTGTTAAAAGGTTTATATAACCATATAACCATATAACACTTACAAAAAAAAAGAAAAAAGAAAGAAACTGAATCCAAATCAGGGATGACTCCTGACACTATACAGACTTTAGCTGCAAACTCGTATAGTCAAATGCACATGACAAGTCCCATCGATTCAGGGCACCAAACCATGCCCTTTCTGACTCCTCCCCCAAATGATCAATAATTGTAGTGGCAGCATGCTCTACCCTGCAACCTGGGCAGTACCCGGGCTGGGCTCGATCTAGGAGCCCATTGTCTTGCAAAAATCTTTGGAGCTGGATTATGTCCGCACATTAGAAATGTTTTTTCTAAAGAGGAGAGATGAGAACTGTTCCTGAAATGATTCAATTTGTGTGGATCCAAAGAAGGCTTCTTTAGCACAGGACAGATAATTGCTGGCTTCCCTACCACTGGTATCTGACCACGTATCTAAAGAGTTATAGAAGAGGGAGAGTACTGAGGCACTAAAAAGCAGCAACATTTCCCATAGAGTTTTTGGAGGAACCAGATTTAATGGTGAGCCAGAGTGTCTATCTGACACAATACACTGTTCCAACCTCTCTTGTGTGAGTTTCACAAAGCACTTTAGTGTATTGGCCCGGCCTGGGGCCACCAAGCATGATTCAATACAGGATCAGGTGAGTAACGTGAAGTCTCTTTCCCCTCTTCTGTTCATCATCGAGTGAAGAATGATATATGGTGATGGGAAGCCAAGATCAGATTACATTTTCTCAATTTTATGAGAGGAAACATCGGAATGTTTGGGGGTAAACAATCCCAGAATCAAGGGCTTGAGGATTGCTTAGATCTCCCAAGATCATAAATAGATCAATTGCCATATTTTGGAAATGATCAATCCTCTCCACAATAGGCTTCTTTTTGTCATTAACAATGGCCAGTTTTATAGCAGAAATGTAGCATCTGGATTCAATAGATTTCTTCACTTTCTTTCCCAATTCCTGATGGCGCAGCAAGACACACACTGTTCTCCTGAAAAAAATCTGTGTCGTGGGGCAACATCATTGCATCTGATAGAGTTTAGGGGAATAATGAAGTAAAGTATTTTAGTCATTAGTTTTCTGACAAAGCCTAGTTTATCATTAGATTTAGGGAATGTATGTTAAATACTATCTCACTCTCTAAGATTGATTTACGTGACTCTTTGGTAGCACACGTCCAAGACATAATAGGCTGATTATTGTTGGTATTATTGTGAGTAGTAGAACCAGACACCATAAAAAAGGCTATTCCCCTTGGATCTGCACAGACAAAATCTTATCAGAGGAAAAAGTTTGATCGAAGGTAAGGTTCACCTGATGAGTAGGGGCATGTATCAAGGGAAGACACCATAATCCGTCCAAGGAGCCAACCAAAGGAAGTGTGTTTGGGCCTTAGCGCATCTCACATCCATTCTTTCAAGCACCAAATACTAATAGAGGTAGATTTGGAAGCAGAATTTCAGATGCTGCACCAACCAATGTGTCCAAAAAGGATGCATTAGAGACTGGTGGTCTATAGACTAACAGGTTGTTAAAGCTAGTAATTTAAGATGTTGTTGAGATAACAAGAGGTGGTGTGGTCTTCAGTGGGTGAATCTGACAGATTGATCAAAACACTTATAGATGTTGTTTAAAATGTTCTGGTAGGCGCATTATTTTGTAATTGTGTGCATCAAGTCTATGGTGCATGAAAGATAAGTGTCTGAGAACCAGGTCTCAGTAAGACATAAAATGGCCAAATCCTGTCCTTCCAGTTTTCTAACAGAATGAGTAATGGACACTTTTGTGAGTGTTTATCACTATGATGTCAATGAAAATGGTTTGGAATAGCAAGGGAGAGACAACACATTTCAAGCAGTTTTCCGGTCAAAGCTGCCCAATAATGGAACTCGCTCCCACGGTCACTAAGAGAAGACCTACCCTATCTTCGCTTTAGATCCAACCTTATCCACTGGATCAAGGAAAATGACATTTGACACTTTACTACACTGAGACAACACCACTTGCCCTATCTGTATACACTGTATAGATATGCTTTTTTGATGTATCCTGCCTTAATTATGTATATAATGTATGCTACTCTACAGCAATGTAACCGAAGCTGATCAACCCTTAATGCCTTAATGTGTATATAATGTATGTTACTTTACAGCATTGTAACCAAAGCTGAACAACCCTCTTCTGCCCTCTGCGCCCTGATGCCCCTGTGTCTGGCACGCATCATAAATATTAAAACAAACAAACATACAATTATTCCAATGTAAAATATGGTGTGCAATTTAAAAACTCAGCAATTGGATTAATAAGGCGCTTGCCGCCCTGTAAGCAAGTGTTTCTGTGTGAAGCACTGCAGCGTTTTCCCTTGACACACCAGAGGAGGTGTGTACCACCTGTAATTTCATGGGTGCTAAGACAGGCGGGGGCTGATTCATGGAATTATTTGCACCGAAAAATTGTGATTTGTGCGCCATTCTGCCTGCAAATCCCTGTTTAACAAATGGGGATTTGCGGGCAGAATGGCACACAAATCCCTATTTTTAGCGCAAATAATTCCATGAATCAGCCCTGTGGTATTTTGCAAATTATGCCTATTTGATCAATACCTCTGAGGCCGTAATGCGACAATTAGTCATCAGTTTTTGGGTGCTTTTTGTGCATTAGAATTACTATGGAGATGCGTGATTTTTTCGAACTTCTCTCAAATCCAATCTCCTGTGGTTCAGATATTTGACTTCAGAATGGGCCTACTCAGCCTTATGCCTTTTACAGGATAATGCAATTAGTGCCCTTCTGGAGGGTAATAGCAGCGCCCATTATGACACGCATCAAGGGAATCTAATTTAAGTCTGCTTTAAAAAGTCTGTTTTATTCGACTGCTCCAAAGGCTTGCACACAGCACTGCATACAATGCTGTCAAACTGCAGCTCTCTAACCCTAGCAAAATAGAGTCCCTAGAATGAGCTGGTGTCATAGCTCAGCAGTACACATTCCAATTCGACTTAGATAACTCTGGATATTACATGCGAGCAGCCTGCTGGCCACAGGTTCCAATCCCAGTAAGATAGCTCAGCTGGCTGCTGTGTTTGCTGTAGAGAGCTGCTTGCGACTGTAAAGTCGCTTGAGGCAATTCCAGAGAGAGGGAAGGTTGCATGCCGGTTTTGTGCAGATATCTGTCCATATAACCTGCTGATGAAAGCTTTGAATCCCATCGGGGCCAAGTGAAATGTCATTCTCATGTGGTGCCCTTAGACAAGCTGCATCATTCAAGTGTTAAAGAGTGTGTGACTAGCCCTAGGATGGACGGACATATAACATGACGTTTTTACATTGGAGCTATAATCTACCGGAAATATCTCACTTTTCAATTTGGGAGTCAGAAGAAATATGTTGATATTCAATTCCCTGCAGACCTCCCCATCCCCCTGCCCCCACACAAACATCCAGGCAAACAACTTTGTGTAAAAGGGATTTTGAATTCTGAAATGGCCCGACAGAAATAAGGTAAACACGAATGTGAAATTTCTATCGTTGGCTCACTCAGAAGTCAGGCATTTGTGCATAGGACGCGTTAGCTTGCTCGAGGCACAGCGCGATATTGCCGTGTTGGATATTGGGTTTTGGGCAGTGAAGATGTCTTTTCTGTGAGCCGCAGAGTTGTGGTATTGAGTGTCTGGCTTTGTGGGAGTGAAGGGGGTGAGTTCTACAGAGCACTAGCCAGTGGTGGTCTTCCACGTAGGCCTCTGTGTTGTAACGGCGTGTTTGCTACTCATTACACATGACCAGGCCGTGGTGTTTGAGACGGCACTGACAGTGAGTACTTTTGACAGATCACAGTGCTTCGGTGGTGGTTGAAGGTCTCTCTGGTCGTAAAGGTGCTTGCCCTATAGGGCATGGGTCTGTGGCGGTTGACACATGATGCAGCGCCCGTGTGAGCTTGTGTGCTGCTGAGCACAGAATTGCAGTGTTGGATGTAGGTCTGCGGGGTAGTGAAGGCGTCTGTGCTGCAGAGCATTTGGCTTGGAAGTGGGACCACCGGGGTAGTTAAGGGGTGTGTAATTCACAAGGCTGTTGGATTGGGTATTGAATAGGTGAAAGTGTTGTTTTTCTGGGCTGTACAGAACTATTGTGGTGGGTATAAGCCTATGACAGCGAAGGTGTGTGAGTGCTTTGTGGTAGTGAAGCTGTGTGTGCTGCAGTGTACCCAGCTGCTGTGGCGCTAGACGAGGGTGTAAACTGTGGAGCTGATGAGCACAGTGGTGCTAGGTGCAGGGCTCTGTGACAGTCAAAAGAGAGCACATACATCCAAATCATGTAAGACGGAATGGAATTCGGGCAAGCGAGGGACATCCGATGCCTGGGGTGCCATTTGGCCAATCCCTCACAGTCTACATGTTGCTTGTTAACATCCGCATCTGTTATGTCCTGGTCTGGGGGCACCCAGACCAGGTCAATCCTTAGCTGGGGCACCCAGCGGACTTCCCTAGCAGGGATCACCGTGCATACGTTGGGGGCACCCAACGTGACATCCAGGCTGGGGAACCCAGCCAACCGCTACAAGACTGGGGGCACCCAGTCAGCCCATGAGTACACAGGCCCACACAAGGCCTGTGGGCACCCAGGCCGACCAGTGCAGCAGACGCTGGTGTTGCCCAGCAGGGGCAGCAGCTAGCTCCAGGTGGAGTTGCCCAGCAGGGGCTCCACTTGCATGGCAAGCAGTCAGGGCCTACAGAGTTGCCCAGCAGGGGCATCATCATGGTGGAGGGCCTGGGGAAGCCAGGCCCTCGGTCAGCTACGCAGCACCAGCATGGCGCTGCTAAATAATGACACAGGACACCAGGGCTGCATACTCAGGACCAATAATGACACAGGACACCAGGGCTGCATACTCAGGACCGCCTGAGCGGGAAGCCGCTCAGTTCCTTTTATTAACATTGTCACGTGGCTACTGCCACAAGCTCCTGGGAGATACCATGCTCCCAGGAGGGGTACTACATAACAGCATCGTTTTATTTGTTCTTCCCATGCAAAAGCTGTTCCTCTACAATCAAGGGAACAGTAGCTGTTGCATCACTTCCGACTACCGATTTATTCTAGTGTTCACTTTCCTTTTACTCCTCAGCAGCAGTCCCCATCTTGTCAGAAGGTGCTAGCAGATGTCAATACCTTGAGATGTAGCAAGTACGTACAACACAATGCAGATTCGGTGCATAGTTCATTGTACCCATGGGAATAAAAATACGATAGAACGTTTCTTTAGAAAAAAGTCCGGGAGATATTATGGGATGGAAAAGACCACATGCGGCCTTTCCGGCTGACAGAGACACATTACGCAATTCTTGGCAATAGGATGCATAACAGTCAAAAGCGGTATTTAAATCACTGCAGCATGCAAAACTGACATCGGCATCTGAAATGTGCCAGCTGGACATGGCAGATGTGCTAGACTGTTTCTAGGTCATTAGAGAGAAAATGGCGGCACCCAGCGTCATCTTGCTTCTTATCTGCCTATCTTTGACTGCAGGCTGCAGCTGAAAGCCATAATTAGGAAATGAAACAATAAATCCATAAATGAGTCAAGTATGCAAGGCCCACCTGGAAGGACCGCCTGGAGAACCGGTGCTGATTAATCTCGCGAGTTTTGGACCCGGCTGCATGGCTCGGTGGGAAGTGCTGCGGCCTCCCCTGTGAGCGACGACTTTAAACCCAGTGTCTGCAGGAGCTGGTGGAGCTTGCCTTGGCACCAAACAGTCAATCAAGGGAAGTTGGGCACATGGTCCCACAAGGTTCCTCGGAATTAGGCACTCCTGGCCAGGGATGTGGCTGTGGTATGCTCCTCTGCGTTAATTGGTGCGATGGAGAACATATGTCAACACATGTCACATGACTGGCAGTGATGACAAAAGGGCACATATTGAATGGGCTGCCCCAGGCACAGAAATGATGTGTTTGACTCATTGTGCACTTCACACACGGTGCTCACGATATACAGCAAGGTGGCGAAGAAGGCAAGGAGATTATACCATCATTTAAAATAAGACTCAGAGGTTGGTACGCATCGTCAAGGGAAAGTATATGTCATCCTGACAACGATGAATTTGCAGCCTTGGTGCAAAACATATTACTCTTAATAAAGGAGGCACCTACATTTAATAATGAATACACACAAGGAGCAGATTCAAATGCAACATTACTAATCGAGATAACAATCACTGTGTGGTGTGCACTGCTGTCACCAAAAATGCCTTTAGGGTTAAGGTGGTTCAACCTTTCTTTAAGGAATGGCAACGGAGACATTGACTGAAGTCTTGGGGCTTCTAACTGGTTTTCATGGTATGGTTATTAATATGAAAAATAAAAAACAAAAACCAGGATAACATGTGGAACCTGTGACATCAATGCTTGTCATACATCCACAATAAAAAGAAGAAAAAAGTTGATGGGTGAGTGTAACCTGCAACACATCTATACGCTTAGGTGGATTGGTAAAATCATAACCCTGGGAGACAACAGGGCCAGTTTTCATCACCTATGCTATGCTTTGGATAGGAGACCCAGAATGGTGGGTGAGAGGACAAGTATGGGCTGATATACAAAATAAGGAGACATTTCATACCATTGTGAACATTGCAATACAGAAAAGAACGTGATCAGTTATGGGGACTTTTTAAATAATGCCTCATAAGAAACAGCACATTGATTGATGATAGCTGAATGAGGAATACATGGATTAAAAAGATTGGTTGTCCTGATGAAGGGCAGTGTTATTAGTAGTTGAGCAAGACTATGGGCCTCATTACAATAGTGCCAGATCCGGAAACGAACCGTTGTTTCTGGACCGGCACAATAAAACTCTGCGTCCTTCATGTGAAGAGTCGTAGAAAGAGGGCTGCAGTGAGCATCCACCACAAAGCCTCCTCACACATTGTGTTGCTTGTTGTCCCATGCACACGTGCAGAAACATTCTGGAAACGAAATGGCCGACCTTTTAACGGCCCCGTCTGCACAGTGCAGAGGACGTGCACACAAATACCAGAAGCACCTTTGTTGACAACTTCAGCACAACCAATCATATAACAGAAGACATATTGCAGAGAAGATCCTTAATGAGTGCCTGTCCCAAGGGGGCGAGCTCTCGTTTATAGGATCCCTTAGCCAGGAGATGGCATATGTGGGTGTCTGGAGATGGACACATTGTGAGTTCAGAGAGTGAGGAGAGGCTGGAGGCAGAAAGAAGGTTGGATGAGACAGGAGCCACAGAGGAGGTGGTGGAAAAAGCAACATCAAAGAAGTCGGAGGTGACACGAGGATCGGGGAGATGGTGGAGATAGTAAGATCAAAGAAGGAGGAGGTAGCATGAGAATCATAGAAGGTAGTGGGGAGATTAAGTTAAAATGGAGGTCCTTTGACAAGAGATCCAGAGGTGGTGGAGTGCATAAAATGAGGGCAGGAGGCTCTGAAAGGAGGAACAGCAAAGGTGGCGGAGAGAATAAGAACAAAGGAGAAGGGGTGATCGGAGATACAGAGGAGGCAGCAAAAGGAAGATCCAAGGAGGGGATGGTTATAAGAAGATCAGAGGAGTATGTTTGGAACAGAAGAACAGAGGGGCTGGTGTAAAGAGGAATAGGTTGTGGCCTGCAGGACAATTCCCTCCCTTATTTGCCTAGGGCCCAACAAGCTAGGTCATATGCAGGAGAGTTGATACGTGTGAAGGATGTAGTTGTTGCTTTTTTATGAGTTGCATGGTACATGTAGGCCTGCATGTACAATGTGTACACAGATGCAATATGGTTCTAGCGCCAGGACTAACAGAACATGATTTGAGAGCTCTGGTTTTGCATGTTTTAGAAACAGGAGTGTGCATGAAGTAGTGATGTTAGGTGAGAAACACGTATGGGAGTTTACCACATTACCAGCTTTGATAGGATTTAGAATGTTCAAATTCTATGTTTGCATACCAATTACTGTTGTGTAGCACAAGAGAAAACATTTACTTAAGCCAATCATGTAAATTCACATTTATGTAGACCTCCACAAATCTGTGTGCACCCTACATACCTTTATATTAGAATACTGATAGTGTCATCTCTTTCATATTTACCTAAGTGGAAACAATACCTTTGAATTGGCTAACATTAACATGCATTCTTTAAAATGTTGTAAAACTACTGGTAGTGTGAGGCAGTGGACTTCCGGTATCCTATTGTCAATAGTGGGTTTATGAGCCAAGGAATTGCGAGCCTAACGTAATGGCTGGTTAAGCAGTGGGAGACCAGGTGCCTAGTAAAACGTGACATTTTTCCAAGTTTGACCACTTTCTCCCTTGCGTCAGCCAGTGGTCTTGGGGGACTCAACCCCCTGAGATGACACAACAATGACTGCAGAATAGACCAATTGAGTGACACTTGTCTGCGACAAGTTATCCTCAGAAGTGTGCATGTTTTAGTAACTTACACAGCAACAGATGCTCAAAGATCACACAGAGCCCCAGTGATCAGTCAAATTTCCCACCAAAACTAATTGCATCACAGAAGTCACTTGGATTACATCACTTTGTGTTGTGTTACCATGGAAATGGATATTTTGTAGAATTGTGTTTTTTTTTTTTAAAATTAAACATTTGTTTTTAGTCCAGACTACAGCATTTAACAACAGTTAACACACTTACAAAGGTAATAACAAATACATGTCACTCCATAATCCATCAACATGGCTATGATATCTGGATGATGCTCTGAAGTTATTAGGAACTAAACCTCCAAGCAATAACGTTTTGTAGGTTATTAAAATGAGTTTAGCGAAAGGGTAGCAAAATGTTGGGTGATTGAATGGATTTAGCTTCTAATGAGACAACGCATGTCTTTTCTATCAAACTCTCTTCTTCCGTTTGGCTTGGCCCTGCGGTAGAACATGGCATTTTTTCCAACAAGAAAGCCTCTGCTATGTATCTTGTGCACCCTGTGTCCTTGCTTGGAGGATCTCAGATTCCCTCTTCACCCAACCCAACCCCCTTTACCTCAAATTCTGTTTTTGAGGATTTTTTGATTTCCATCACGTGATCTGGAATCTAGAATCCCTGCCAGCAATCTAGGTGCCATGTTAATCAAGACAGCACAAATGAAAAGTTGTCGCTCAAAAAAGACAAGGTTTTCTTAGGATTATCTTTAAAGTTTTGACAATGTAGACCTCTTATGATACCTTCTGTCCAAGAGGTTTCAGAGATCAGACAATTCAAATGTGTGCAATAAGAGACTGGCTCATCCAGGTTAACATGTAAACCTTGCCACTCAGTTGAGAAGGAACTGTAACCACTCAGGAATCAAATCTTCTACAAAACACCTTTTTAAATGCCTCCCATTTATTGGATCATTCCCCAGAACTAACAGTGCGCTCCAAGAAGCATGATCACTAGATAAGTAGAGGATTAAGACGTATTCCATAGACTGTGGACCTGGAAAGACACTGTGGTACTCCAACATTCATGCATTCGTCCCTGTCACACTCTAGCATACACACCATTAGCAATTTATAGGTTGGCAACCTCATACACACACCGCCTCACAAACACATTGAAGGAAAATACTATTTATGTCAATGGCCCTAAGATAATGGTGAAACTGAAGTAATAGATTGTAGCTTAGGATACTGGAAAGTGTACAGTTCTTTTTAATATGCTACATTTTCCTCTTTCAGTCGGCTATATATTATCACCCAAAGACAAAGGTGCACCCTGAGTGTATGGCCTAGCCTCAAAGTATTTGCAACAATCGGTTATAGAAACAAACAGACATAACAAAAAGCTTGTAAGGATCAGAAAGGAAATAACACTGCAAAAATATCACTCTATAAAAGCAGCATTGTCCAACTACATTTGCTGTCCACTGACCATATGCTGCCAATGTGATGCTTAGAATTTCCTTTAAACTTTTGGCCAATTGAAACTAACAGAACAGATACCAAGAATGGCCGGCGGCTACTACCTATTTATGTGCTATCAGAATAGTTTGTTGAGTGTATTCTGTGAGGCATCATAGAAATCGTATTTCATTTCGTAATTGAAGCCTCTAAGCCCATCTTCATCCCCTTACAGCAACTCTGGCACACTGGCTCATCAGTTAAATTTCAATACTGAAACAGTACTACACTTGGGTGAAACCTGGCAGTTGTGCTGCTTCTGGAGCCCATTTGAAGTCTCTGTCAGAAGATCGGAATCTGATCAATTTGAGGAAGGGCCATAAGAGCCGTAATTCAAATCAACAACATATTTCCTGCTCTTATCCCCCAAACATCTCCAGAAAATATAGATTTTCTCAGAGAAGCTAAACTCATTCTGTGATACAAAGTGGAGACAGTGGTCAACCCTTTCCATTGTCATCCAAAGCACGAAACAACATCACCGCTCAGAACAATAAGATAGGGGGTGCAGAAATCATCTCCAGACATTGTTATAGCAACACCTCTGTGCTGGCATTGCCAGCTACCGAATCGTTCAGGTTCCAATAATGACAGAACAAGAGACCTGTTTCACCATTGGGCTATACAAGAGACAACCAGTTGCCATGCACTTAGCAACAATCTGCTGGCTCCCATTTCCATCCAGGATTCAATTCTAGACTCTCTTACCAACAAATGCCTGGTCGGAGCTGCAGCCAATCAACCCTTACAAAGGACTAAACAGCACCTCCCCATTCGCTCTCTTTGATCTGCTTGCGGCAGTCTCCTAACCATCCCAATACCAAGCTGCAAAGATTTAGGACTGTTTCCATACCAAAACCTATAATGACCCTTTTCTGAGGAGTCTACTATTCAATTGGAGCATGCCATTAATATCCCACTGGTGAGCCTCTGCTGAGGCAGCGGTTTCAACTTGTTTTACTCTTCACAATTAAACTCTGATTGGAGAGTGTTTAAAATTGTATGTGGGAGACAAGCAACACATACGTGTAAGAATTGCTGGTTGCCTGCACGAATTTACCATATGTTATACGATTTCCCCTTTCAGAAGCCCACTTTGTGTTGCACCATACTTGACACTGTTCTACAGAGATTTTTCTTATTATTAGTATGTAATTCCCCTAGCTCCCTCAGGCCTTTTACCAACACAAACCTGGAACTACTTGTGGCTAATAAAAACATGTTAACTCAGACAATTATCCTCCCTTGTATCATTGTTTGACATGCCTAGCTTACCCAAAAGATGCTGAGTTCTGTTTGTTTTTGGAAAATGGGAGATAGGCAGCCGGGACATGCCCGGACAATGAGCAATCACAGCCATGATATGTATTCCTCAAGGAAGGCTGAAGGAAGTGGTCAGATGGAGATTTCTGTAGGGCAGGAGAGTTGGATTTCATGATGTGTATTATTTAGAGCTTTCAGAGGATATAGGAATTGCAATTCTAGCATGTAAAATAATTGTATGGCCTAATGCAGTTACTAGTATTAGATCATTGGATTATTTGTACACTGATACTTTATGTTGTTTACATGCAAGACCCATCTCCCAAGGAATACATCAATAAATTGCCTAGATAATTCATCCTTGCAAAGCGATGTCTAGCACATGAATAAGGAAAGCTTTAGCCTCATAAATGCTGTCCACAAGGAAAGATACAAGAAACTACCATGTTTAGTAATACAATATATTAGCACCAGAAAACTACCCCATTCAAGATTGGAATTGAAAAAGAGCAAATTCATTACATAAAGGTTTATTAAGTGCTGGGTCCTTGGGTGAGAGAAAACTGTTGGTTCCTGTTGGCAGAACTGTTCAGTGTAACACAGTGATAGAAGTGTAGAAAAAGAAAAGTAGAGGAACTGTGACTATTGCCGAATGGCGAAGGGAGACCATGGTGCAAAACGTGGCAAGGCGTTGCGTCTGGGGCTGGTTGACAGCCAATTGAGTGGAGCAGGCATAAGAAGGCAGTGCCCCTGTATCGTTTGTCTTTTTTTTCCGCATTCGGTCAGTCAGGGGGATCATTTATATAATGGCTAGACCGTAACGCCACAAGGACTTATACCTAATATCTGCCTTAACAGATGCTGCTTCAACAGGGGCCTGGAACACCAAAAAGCTTGCATTCTTAGGACACTCATTTGGTATTTTACTCCAAATCCTGGATCCCAACATGAAATGTGTATCTTCTCTGGCTTGACAGACTTTTTGGGATATCTGTGATCCTACATAGACCAAAAAGAGCAGTCTCACGGATGCATTTGAAAAGGATACACAGATTTATGAGCTGAATTCTCTACTATACTGGAAACCACACTTGGTTCTTGTGAACAGGCTGGACATTATCATTCTTCCCATGTCGAGAACCCAATCACTTTTGAGCCTCCTGGAGACTGCCAGAAAGTTTAATTGAAGTACCCCCCATGAGTGCATTGCAATAGTCTTAGTGACTTGTCAATAATGCTCCTACTACAACTTTACATTTGTCGAGGGGCATTAATAGAGAAATCCTATAGAGCCACCTGGTATTAAAAAATAAGTATCCCTTACGAATGGCATGACCTTTAGAAGCTATACTATCTTACTATTTACCATACAATCTGTCTTCATTTCCATAAATAAGCCACATCTGTGAACACTTAAGTTCTACATTAGCAAGCTAAGATTGGCGATGCCTGATTTTCTGCTCCTTTTATTTTCTCTCCAAGTTGCCCCACCACCTGCATTGCTTCTGCCCTCACCCCTAAAGACCTTCGGAGTAAAGATGTGACAAAGTATCCATTGTGGTGCTTCTCATTCTTAAAAATGTATGTTATCTGTTAGATTTGTGTTATGTAACACTACCTTCTAAACCATATATTGACAAATGTTCGTTGCAGTGCACTATTTGCACTCATTTTCTGTGATTGTTTTGGAGACGACAACTTTTCCAAACCCCTTAGAGAGGCTGTGTTTCCTATGATCGCTTGCATGGTGCCATTTTGAAAAAAGAATCCAGGGCCTCTTTAGGTTCCCAGTCCACCCTTCCTTGCCCAGATGAAAGTTATCGAAAACAAACACCAAAGACAGTGTGTACACCATTAGTAACTGCCAGGTCAAACTAGATGAATAATTTACAGATTTGCTAACTCATGAAATTAAACAGAGCATAAGTAAAGGTGAAGTGCTTATCTATGAGTACCTGATGTCTACAGAGCTCAGACTTCTAAGTGTAACCATTGTGAACAGAGATATAAAGCCTCTGAGACACTATGATTATCCTTTCACCCAAAAAATTGTGTATCTGGTGATCTGAAAGTTTGCTTCTGTAAGAAAATGTTAATCAAAAGTAGGTACCCAATGTGTTCTTTACTTCATATTTTCAAGAGAGTGTTATGTTATGGGGCATTTGCATACCGTCTTTTTACCATTGGTATGATCTCAAAGCACTGTGTGTTGACCGCACTGGAGGACCGTAGTCCAGATCAGTGGAGAGAGTAGGGTAGTAAGTAGTGCTTGGGTGCACTCTGTATGTGTGCAGCCAGGTCGGATTTACGTGGTGGGTAGCTGCATTCTAATGCTAGGAGGGTGTGGAGGCTGTGTGAGATCAGTAGTATGTGTGCAACAAGGCTGATTTGACTTGGGGTACCTGCATTCAAGCAGAACTAGTGCTTGAATATAAGATTATAAATGCAGCTAGGCCGATTTTTCGTGGGGAATAGCTGAGTTCTAAAGACTGTTGAGGTGTTGATGGTGGTTTATAATTTTATGTGCTGATAGGCCGAATTAATTGAGGGGTATAGCTGCATTCTATTGTTTGTTGGTGCAGAGAAGAGAGTCAGCATATTGGTATGTGTGAGTATCTGTGCAATTGGATGTCTAGTGTGGAGTTATGTCTGTTTGCCAAGCTTGGCCATATCTATCCTGGCTTAACAGTATCATCAGTGTTGAGTCGGCCGATTCCAAACCTTTACTGGGCCAAGCGATTTCAGGTCTATGGTCATTCCTGTGTGTAACTGAGTCTGCAATTGCTTATCAGTTAGCACCTTCTTGACGTGCAGTTACATCCACGTGTGTTCTATCAGATTTACGTGTACATCCTAGATACAAGGACTGGTACTCAGTGAACTTGAAAGTCCAGCATCAAACCAGGCTGTGTTGTTGGTGCTGTATCTGTCTTATATTACTAATTGCAGTGGATGTTTGAATGTTCCAGTTCTAGTGTATGGTTTGAGTATTGATAACAGGTGTCAGCACATTGTTGTCACTTGCAGGAGCTTGTCTTGCCAGCTTCTTCACCTGAATTAAGAGAGTAGTTCCTTGATGCATACTTGCCCATGGTTCCAAGTCCCTTGTATTTGTTTACAGCGAGTGGTTGAGTATTCCCGTACTAAGTTATAGTTTGAGTTGTGAGTTACACCTCCTCATTGTCCTTTGTGAGAGGTGAATGTGCTAGAGACCTCACCTGATCGGAGAGCGTAGTGCATACCCGGTAGAGACAAGCAGCAGGCCCAATCATAGCTTCAGAACATAAGTGCTACTAGGCTCCTGGTATTGGGGTTCTGAGCATTCATTTCCAGACAAATGCAGATAAGCATCACCTGATCAGAAAGGACACTTGGTAGAAGACAGGATCAAGCCAAATGATAGCATTAGAACATAAGTCTTACTAGACCCCGGGTTCGGAGTTCTGAGCATTAATTTCCAGACAAATAAAGATAAACATAACCTGGTTTGAGGGGGTAGTGCATATCTGGTGGAAGACAAAGGGAAAGCCCGGTCATCGCGTGAGAATATAAGTGCTACTAGGCAAGACAAGTTTAGGGTAGATGCAATCAATGCGTTGGTGCATGAGTGCAACTAGGCATTCATTGCCGAATGTCTAAGGGGCCAGCTGATTCATAACGTTAAACTTAATTGTTACTGGCAACCAGGTTCTGTGTTTCAGTCATTCTTATCTGCCCGTAATGATGTATTTCAAGCCATATCTTGGCCGTGGGTGATTGGTCAGAAGGACTGATTTCATTGAGGAGCAAAGGCCAAACCGGTCATTTTAGGGAGTCAGTGAAAGGTGCAGAGAGCAGGTAAGATGTGATCCCTTTGTCCGAGCGCAAGGAGCAGTCTAGCAGCCGTGTTTTGGACTCTTTGGAGTTTGTTTACTTGGTAGGCCGGTGCAGCCGGGTAAAGGGAGTTTGCATAGTCAAGGCTGGAAATGACAAGGGACATAATTGCTGTCAGTTTGTTGGGGTAAGTGAGGTAAGGGAAGATGCATCTCAGAAGCCTAAGGTGGATGTGGCAGGATTAGGATACATTGTTAATGGGATGTGACAGAGTTAGGTCATTGTGTAGCCAAGGATTTTGACAGTGGTGGAGGTTGTTGGGATGGGGGGGGCGTGGAAGGGAGGCCTGGGAGATGGTTGCAGGAATAGAACTGTTTTGCTGCACACAATGATACCTGTTTTCCCTTTTGTTCGAAAGGAGATTGTTACTCGTCATCCAGCATGCAAAAGAAACTGATAAAGGCAACCACACCAATTTAGGGTACACAGATACCATACTATTTTGGACAGGTGGAATGGCATACAAGTTACATCTGACATTGTACACAATGTATGCTTTAGAGGATTTCAAAGGTAGTCTTGTATCATAAAACATTCCATTATAAACGTGTGTGTGTTTTGTTTGTCAGTTAATAATAGACACATGCCAGGTACTACATAGCTTTAAGCAAGACTAGTAACACAGTAAGTTGCAGAAAGTTGTATTTTGTTGAAATATTGTTAAAATATTTTGATTGTACAGACCCTTACAATAAAGAACACAATGGTGTTGGAACATGATGATGCCAATAAAATTAGGTTGAGCTCTCACCTCTGAGACCTGTGCATGATCTTCTGGTCGCAGATTCAAATCCTGGCAAAGTCAATTCATCCTTCAACCCTTTTCAGGTCGATAAATGAGTACAACCTTTAGGCAGATCATTGCAAATATATATATATATATTCAGTAAAAATAACTTTGTTAAAGGGACGTTATGGTTCAAAGTAAAACCGAAAAACCTCGGACTCGCTCTTTTTTCCTTTAGTGATATATCTTGGCCAGTAATTGTTAGGAACAAAACATTCAAAAAGTACTATATTTGTACACTTATACTTCTAATATGTTCTTACAATAATTCACTTAGGGTGCACTCGCAGCATATGAAACATATACATAAGGAAAATACACACTTGAAAGACAGCAATACTTTTTGTGTAAGAAGAGAATCGGTAAGGTTATCAACACTTTCTTATTGTTTTGCTGTTTTTTTATTACTGTACTTTCTCTGGATATGGTCATATTTGTATTTGCATTACTTTCTTTAGGGTGCAGGCACATCATGTGATATTTGTACATAGGGAAGTAGTAGGTTTGAAGCAGCGCAATCATTTTTGTGCATAAAGATAATCAGTTAGGTTATGAACACTTTCTGTTTCTACTTCTGCTTTTTTTGCGTACTTCACTTTCCCTTTATATACTCATATTTGTATGTATTGTTCTGTCTTTGGGTTTTATATGTAATAATGAAACTATGTAGTAAGTTGGTTTATTAGATACTTATTACATGTTGCACAGTACGCAAAACTCTAATAAGAAAGCATTTATCATTTCACTATTCAACATGGGAAGATTATGAATATTGCACTTCCATCATGTATGCTGCACACAATGCTTATGATTATACATGAGTAGCTTACTGTATTATAAAGAACTTCAGAATAGAATGCTATTTATATCAATGCATTGCTTAATGCACTACGTAGCTCATGATATTTATTCCAATGATCCTTGACCCTTTTTTGTCAATATTATATGTACGCCTTGTACAGACTTTCATGAAAAGTAAATGAACATGTGATGTCATCAGTGATGTCATCAATGACAATTGTGATGTCATCTTTGATGTACTGGGTGTTAGTTTCTTTCTGGACAAACTCTTGGGTTACGAATCTAGGGATTCATTCCCTTAGCAAAATCCAATCAGGCTCCCCGATCTCCATTTTTTGTTTCACTCACTGACAAGAATTGGGTAGTAGCCTTGATGGTAGCAGTTCTACTTTCTTTTGTTTCTGGGTGTTAGTTTTAGCAATGCACGGTGGTGGCGCGAGTTATGGTTGCTTATCTTACTTTGAACCATAACGTCCCTTTAACAAAGTTTTTTTTACTGAATTTCATAGGTTTTTAGTAGCGCAACTTAACCATAACGTCCCTTTCACAAAGTTTTTTAACTGAATTTCATAGGTTTTTAGTAGCCCAACTTAACCATAATGTCTACGAACATCTGACTTCATTGCACACCTTCCGGAGAATGCCACATGACCATATGCTTGTGCACAGCATGATGACGTGACCGAGAACCCATACACACTTCAAAATAACATCTGTGCTTCATGGACAGTTTGGAACTACATTTTCTACTGATGTAGGAACTTGCAACTTCAACATTTCCCTTGCACAGCTCCAACACCTATTCGTACTCATCCATTAACAATCTAGTACACAGTATATACTTTTGGCAAAACGACTATTTACGTTAAAATGACATCAGCTAATGCCATCCCTCCTCCCCAAGAGACACCACCACTGCTTTGATCAAGCAGCATGAGAAACACTGCCCCCTAGGCTGGCCAACTCTTTGATAGTCTGTCGCAGGACACTTGGCCACAAGGCGGTGATGACGTCACTTCATTCACGTTTGGCCCGCCTCTTTTTGAATTTTCTTTTTTTATGGCTCTTAATTCCTGGCTTAATTTAAATACAAATGCTTTGTCCTGGGGAGGTGATGGTCACGTTTTTTAACTGCAAACATGACCATCACGACCCCAGGAACAAAGCATTATCATTTGAATTAAGGCAGGTGTCCGAGCGTTACAGCTCGACCTTTATGCTCAAAAGGAGCCAGGGCTGCAGAGGCGCCCAGAGAAAGAAAGCAGCAGGCGGCAGCCCCGTGCTGAGCGGATGGCCACTTCAGTTTGCAGAGTGGCTGTGCTGGAGGCAGGTTGTCCGACGCAAGTCGGGACAACCTACATCCCGCACAGCCACTCTGCAAATTGCGAGACGGAGTCCCTAATTGTGGGACAATCCCGCGTAATCGGGGACACTTGGCCACCCTACTACCCCCTACCTTAGAAATAACACACGCACAACATTTCCCCCTTTTCCATCTGCCCCTCTATATTAGTGTTTGGTGCCTCTTCCCTCATTTCCGTCCCAACCTTTCGTTCTTAGCTCTCCTGCCAAAAAAATCCATCCAAAAACAAAATAAATGTTTCTTTAGGAATCACCTTTCACAGTTAAAAAATAGAAGTAAAAAAAAACACATTGGCCCTCATTACGACCCTGGCGGAAAGGGGTTTACACCAGCGTAAACCATGGCGTACCTTTCCGCCCGACTACGAGTTCCCGTAGCGCCATGGTGATTTTTACGCCTGCTTTTTGCAGGCGGAAAAATCCATGGCGCTACGGGACTTGTCGTTAATTACGCCACCGTAATTTACGGTGGCGTAATTAACGCCTTCCCCACTCCCATTATACCCTATGGGGCAAAAATGGGAATGGGGAAGGGTAAATGGGGATTGGGGACTTACCGCCCCGCCAAGGTCGGAATGGGGCGGTAAGTCCGCCAACCCCCATGGCGGAGTTGGCAGCTTTGCGCCATGGACCATGGTGCAAATTGCACCATGGTTCTCCGCCAGGGTCGTAATGAGGCCCATAGACTCCATCTACTTTGTATTTCTCAGTAAAATACATAGACGCAATAAGATTTTCCGACATTTCCATTTGCATTTTTTCTTATAGTAATGTGAATATTGTAGCTTTCATGCACCGTTTCAGGGACTGGAACGGTGGATAACGGCCCAGTATCCCTAGTAATCAGCCCAAGCATAGCGAGGGTGGATAACGAGGTCTCTGGACCATTACCCCCCATTTCAGCCCCTAAAATGGGGGATGAACGCCATTACCAGCCTAGGTTTCCAAAGCGGTAAACCGTGCTACTAAAAAATAGGATTTCTCGCCCTATATCGGGACGTGGCGTCCCGGTTTAGAAATAAAATCCTTTTCCAAGATGTCCACCATGGAAAGGGAAAGTGCCAGTTCCATACAGGGCCCATCTTCCCTTTACATGGCAGCCTCCAAAAGGCAAAAAAAAATCCTCTAACCATATTAACATAAGCACATTTTTCTTCCCTTTCAAATCTATCCTTATTGCGAATAACTTTACGACAAAGCCAGTCCCAGGTGGACATGACCACTTTAATACTATGTTTTGTCCCTTCTGGTCATGGCCAGTAGCCACATTGTCCGGATCATGACCTTATACCATGACCCTGACATTCGGGCCACTGCCCATGACTACAGCCTACCGATCAGGCACTTAAAAAACCATGCTTCTCGATCTTTGCCAATGAGCCTTACGCAAATTTGCTGTAAATCCAGCCATGTTTTATTTTTTCAAAACTGTCATAATAATACACAAATCATTTGTCATATAAGCTGTGTACAAAATTCCAACAAACTTTGTAAAGTCATTCGAAATTACGTCTGAAATATTCCAACCATGATCATCACCCCTCACCTCCCCAAACATTATTGCATAAGTTTCACAAGTGCAATGCTCACAAAATATTATTGTCTCGAGGGTTTGACCATGTATTTTTGTACATATGTTGATTTATCGCAAATATTTCCACATCAGCTTACCGCATTTCTCCTCTTTGAGAAACGTACGAAATCTGGCAACAGGGCGCGTCCATCTTGTGCTATTGTTAACCATTGCTGCATCGGCCTAAGGTAAACTGGCCAGATGTCACTAAATCATATGCCCTGACCCTCACATAACCAACCCTAGTGAATATGAACACTTTTCTCTGTGATGTTCCTCTTCAGCGTAGCCAAATGCTCCCATAACCACCTATGTGACGTGACGCAGAACCCAAAAATCAACACACAGTGACTAACAACATACCACGTCACAATTCAAATTATTAAACCGCTCTTTAAAAGAAAACAATAACACTATACAATTTGTAAAGTACTTTTATTTCACAATAAACTCTCTGAGAACAGCCGACTGTTCCCATATTCAATCAAATTGCAAATTTGTTTCTTCGTTCTTGATCGAAAATGTTAATTGTGAGACACATGTTCTTCTTTTTCCATACACAAAGTGTTCATTCAACAAAGGTAGCAGGCGCCCCTCTCTCGGAAGAACAAGGCATGATAACCTGTTCAGTGGTTGTTAACCACATTGAGAGTTCGCAGCCATCTGCTTTTTGCTCACTGTACCTTTCACAGATGGGAAATATCCATTTGCATATCAGTCTTTGTCCTGCCCACATGGGCAGTCCAGCACCGAAATGCTATGGCAATTCCTCTCTGAACAAGAGTACCACCAGCAACCCCATACACGTGTTTCAGCCTTGTTGGGCATCATCAGTGAGGTGAAGCTGAGCCTCTCTAAGCACAGTGAGCAGGGAGTCCACGTCTGGTTGCCCCCAGGTAACCTAGGGTGACCAACCCCAAGTTCCTTCAACAAATTCAACAAAGGTAGCAGGCGCCCCTCTCTCGGAAGAAAAAGGCATGATAACCTGTTCAGTGGTTGTTAACCACATTGAGAGTTCGCAGCCATCTGCTTTTTGCTCACTGTACCTTTCACAGATGGGAAATATCCATTTGCATATCAGTCTTTGTCCTGCCCACATGGGCAGTCCAGCACCGAAATGCTATGGCAATTCCTCTCTGAACAAGAGTACCACCAGCAACCCCATACACGTGTTTCAGCCTTGTTGGGCATCATCAGTGAGGTGAAGCTGAGCCTCTCTAAGCACAGTGAGCAGGGAGTCCACGTCTGGTTGCCCCCAGGTAACCTAGGGTGACCAACCCCAAGTTCCTTCAACAAATTCAACAAAGGTAGCAGGCGCCCCTCTCTCGGAAGAACAAGGCATGATAACCTGTTCAGTGGTTGTTAACCACATTGAGAGTTCGCAGCCATCTGCTTTTTGCTCACTGTACCTTTCACAGATGGGAAATATCCATTTGCATATCAGTCTTTGTCCTGCCCACATGGGCAGTCCAGCACCGAAATGCTATGGCAATTCCTCTCTGAACAAGAGTACCACCAGCAACCCCATACACGTGTTTCAGCCTTGTTGGACATCATCAGTGAGGTGAAGCTGAGCCTCTCTAAGCACAGAGAGCAGGGAGTCCACGTCTGGTTGCCCCCAGGTAACCTAGGGTGACCAACCCCAAGTTCCTTCAACAAATTCAACAAAGGTAGCAGGCGCCCCTCTCTCGGAAGAACAAGGCATGATAACCTGTTCAGTGGTTGTTAACCACATTGAGAGTTCGCAGCCATCTGATTTTTGCTCACTGTACCTTTCACAGATGGGAAATATCCATTTGCATATCAGTCTTTGTCCTGCCCACATGGGCAGTCCAGCACCGAAATGCTATGGCAATTCCTCTCTGAACAAGAGTACCACCAGCAACCCCATACACGTGTTTCAGCCTTGTTGGGCATCATCAGTGAGGTGAAGCTGAGCCTCTCTAAGCACAGTGAGCAGGGAGTCCACGTCTGGTTGCCCCAGGTAACATAGGGTGACCAACCCCAAATTCCTTCAACAAATTCAACAAAGGTAGCAGGCGCCCCTCTCTCGGAAGAACAAGGCATGATAACCTGTTCAGTGGTTGTTAACCACATTGAGAGTTCGCAGCCATCTGCTTTTTGCTCACTGTACCTTTCACAGATGGGAAATATCCATTTGCATATCAGTCTTTGTCCTGCCCACATGGGCAGTCCAGCACCGAAATGCTATGGCAATTCCTCTCTGAACAAGAGTACCACCAGCAACCCCATGCACGTGTTTCAGCCTTGTTGGGCATCATCAGTGAGGTGAAGCTGAGCCTCTCTAAGCACAGTGAGCAGGGATTGGTAACCCTAGGTCTCCTGGGGGCAACCAGACGTGGTCTCCCTCTCACTGTGCTTAGAGAGGCATCAGCTTCACCTCACTGATGATCCCCAACAAGGGTGAAACACGTGTATGTGGTTGCTGGTGGTACTCTTGTTCAGGTTGGAATTGCCATTGCATTTCGGTGCTGGACTGCCCCTGGGCAGGACAAAGACTGATATGCAAATGGATATTTCCCATCTGTGAAAGGCACAGTGAGTAAAAGCAGTGGCTGCGAACTCTCAAGTGGTTAATAACCACTGAACAGGTTATCAGGCCTTGTTCTGTCGAGAGAGGGGCGCCCGCTACCTTTGCAAACTAAATTTCAAGGAACCTGGGATTGGTAATCCTAGGTCTCCTGGGGGCAACCAGACGTGGTCTCCCTCTCACTGTGCTTAGAGAGGCATCAGCTTCACCTCACTGATGATCCCCAACAAGGGTGAAACACGTGTATGTGGTTGCTGGTGGTATTCTTGTTCAGGTTGGAATTGCCATTGCATTTTGGTGCTGGACTGCCCCTGGGCAGGACAAAGACTGATATGCAAATGGATATTTCCCATCTGTGAAAGGCACAGTGAGTAAAAGCAGTGGCTGCGAACTCTCAAGTGGTTAATAACCACTGAAGAGGTTATCAGGCCTTGTTCTGTCGAGAGAGGGGCGCCCGCTACCTTTGCAAACTAAATTTCAAGGAACCTGGGATTGGTAACCCTAGGTCTCCTGGGGGCAACCAGACGTGGTATCCCTCTCACTGTGCTTAGAGAGGCATCAGCTTCACCTCACTGATGATCCCCAACAAGGGTGAAACACGTGTATGTGGTTGCTGGTGGTACTCTTGTTCAGGTTGGAATTGCCATTGCATTTCGGTGCTGGACTGCCCCTGGGCAGGACAAAGACTGATATGCAAATGGATATTTCCCATCTGTGAAAGGCACAGTGAGTAAAAGCAGTGGCTGCGAACTCTCAAGTGGTTAATAACCACTGAACAGGTTATCAGGCCTTGTTCTGTCAAGAGAGGGGCGCCCGCTACCTTTGCAAACAAAGTGTTCATTTTTGATGAAGGAACCGCTTGGGTCCCACAGTGAAGTCCAGGGCGTCTGCATCAATTTATGCGTAGACCACCATAAAACATGTTATGTTACTCCTAATCGCTAGTGCAGAGTACGGACACATGGGCCCTGGACGATCGTCCCACAAAACAGTCACAGTAATCCAGCCGTTGACGACTATGTGCACCTGACGAATGAAGAACCCATCAGTTGGCATCTGGAATCCATGGCAATCGCAGTAAGGCAGCATGTAGCTATTTGGAAAACATAACAGAAAATATGTATCAATACCCGACCTTTATTACACTTTATTGCAATATATGTATTATTTTCTTAATTCGGCATAGAGTTTAAACTAACAATTAGCACACACATCAAACAATCTCAAAAAAGACAAAAATAACCTAGAAACTGATACACAATTCCATATAGTCATACATGACATTTGAAAGAAATATTAGCGTTGAACCTGGGTGAATCTAGTTATAGTGGACATATGGCTACATTTTGCACTTCCCATAACCACATAAAAAAGACAACCACACAGAAAAATAGTACTTGAGTTACATTGCCAAAATGAATCTTCAGATAATAATAGGTTAAAGCTTGTTCCGGTATACAGTCGTCAAAAGCAAACTTACATAATATTCACTGTTTTCATTGTATTTGCGAAAATCAGTCCATAATGCTCAATCCGCTTGCATCAAAGAATTTTCATGAACTGAATTCACATGTTCCGTACACACTTTTGGAATGCATAACCTTATCAAATGTTCTTTATTACAAACCTCCCCTCACTGACTCTTCACAAATATTCCCTTTCTCTCAAGGTCAAAAAATAATTCTACTCTCTGTCCCATGCGTGGGCTCCCTTAGCTTGCAACCAAAAAATCAAAGTTGCTGACCTTCACTCAGAATCTAAATACATTCTCACTTTGCAACAACACGGCTCAACGCACCCGTGAGAACTTGTATTGTCATACACGTGCACGGCCGCTGTTTCCATCAAACACTGCAGGTGGCTGCCTCAGATGCCAAACTCTAGGGGGCACCAATCTGACTCCAATATTATTTTACATACATTGTAACACAGACACATTACTCCTTCACCGGTATTTTACGCACAATATATTGAGGAATACCTCCAAATAGGGTGGCCAACTTTGTCACATCCCTTTGCGGGACAAAATGTGGTGATGACGTCACGGCGTCATTCACCTAGCAGAATCAATGGAATGCACCCGAAGCTACTGACATGACCGGCCTGCAAGCCTGTCACGTCAGTAGCTGCGGTTGCAATGCAATACAATAGGACTCTTATTTACAGATTAGCTGTGACTTGCCAGCCACTGTTATTCCCATTTGTGGGAAATGTATGTATATGACCCCCTCCTCGCTCGGCCCCAAACCCCAACATGACTACTTGTGACTCTTAACTTACTCTGTTAGATCACAAATTGTGCTTGAACAGAGCAAGTCAGGACAGCCCGCGTCCCGTAGAGCCACTCGGCAAACTGCGCAACACAGGTGCCTATTCCGGGATCATCCCGCAAATTACGGGACAGTTGCCCACCCTACCTCCAAATATACTGTATGACTTTCGTGACCAAAAAACACCACTTTTTTGCTTCTTGCTGCCACATCCCGTCGCATCCTCATCAACCCTCACCTCCCCAGACAGTATTTGATAAATTTAACAAGTGCAATGTTATGTTTTTTTATATGTTTTTGCAGCGATGTCCGCGGACACCAAAACATAGATCAAAGATGGCGGGCGCATCAGAACAATCTGATGCACTTGACATCCTTTACCATCCATAGAGCGAACATGTCACATGTCCGCAGACATGACGCCCCCGATTACACAATCGGTGTCCTGCCCGCAGAGCGAACAGGGAAGTGTGTCCGCGGAGCGGACATAGATATCACTAATTTTTTGAGACCTACTTTTTGATCGTTTAAAAAAAACTACTGGATGGATTTTCACCAAATTTACAAAAGCACAATTTCAGGACCAAACCGCTGCAGCTGCTGCAAATTTGGGAAAAATCCGTCCAGCGGTTTCATTTGTAGCTGTGCGCAAAGTTTTTCCCCCATTCAGTCTATGGGAAAAAAAGAAGTTTTGGGACCCCCCCCATAACTTTACTCCCGCTGGACCAAACCTCACCAAGCTTTGCAAAATGTTTTAGAGTGGGCCATATACTTTTTTTGCAAAGTTTGGTGAGGATTCGTCCAGGGGGAGCGGAGTTATAAGCCGCCCAAAAAGTGCTCTTCCTATGGAAACAGCAACTTAACCATAACTACACGGCCACTACCATGGCCGTGTAATATATTACACGGACGCGTTAGCGTCCATGTAGTTATGGTTAAATTGGTGTTTCCATAGGAAGAGCATTTTTTGGGTGGCTTATAACTTCGCTCCCTCTGGACGAATCCTCACCAAACTTTGCAAAAAAAGTATATGGCCCACTCTGAATTATTTTGCAAGGTTTGGAGAGGTTTGATCCAGGGGGGGCCAAGTCATGGGGGGGTCCCAAAACTTTTGTTTTTTCCCATAGACATAATGGGAAAAAACATTGTGCACGCCTACAGCCCAAATCGCTGGACAGATTTAAACCAAATTTGCGGCAGGAGCGGGGGCTTGGTCTCGAAAGCGTGCTTTTGCAAATTTGGTGTAAATCCGTCCAGTAGTTTTTTTAAAAAATGACCAAAATGTAAGGCAAAAAAATTAGTGATATCTCTGTTCGCTCCGCGAACGGACTTCCCGGTTCACTCCGCGGACAGTGCCCTGATTGGCGGAGCGGCTTGCGTGATGTCCGCGGACATGCAACGTGTTCGCTGATTGGACGGCGTAGTGCGTGAAGCGCGTCATATTTTCTGTGGCACCCGCCATCTTGCATTCGCAGACGACCACGGACAGCGCGGTGAAACTTGGATTAAAAATTCTATTTAGTGGAGTGTGTTGGTGTGTAAGAGTGTTTGGGGAGGGTGGGGCAGTATGAGATAGGTTCAATGTTCTGTTTTTATTATGTGCTAGATGCTTTTGTTTGTTCGATTTGTCTGCAGACAACACGGCTGTTCTGAAATTTTTTATATAAACTAAATGGTGGGGTGTTCCGAGGATGGAGTATGTGTCTGTTTTGTTTGTAAGTAAGCTAAAATTGAGCTAAGAACACTCGCGGTGTCCTTAAATGTTGGTACATAAACAAAATGGGGGTGTCCTAAGGACGCTGTCCGTATTGTATTCTGGCAAGTTGAATGTGTTCTAAGAACACTTGCGGTGCTGAAATGTTTGCAATTAAACAAAATGGGGGTGTTCTGAGAACGCTGTTCGTATTGTTCGTTGTCAGGTTGAAAGTGTTCTAAGAACCCTCTTTATGTCCGCTGACATTACAATTTCCTATGGGCCTTACCAGACTTTTTGTCCACTAAACAAACGATAAATCAGGCTGCTGTGCGCCGACATTATGTGATAATCCTATCACTTGCCCCATCGACCTGGCTGACCTGTTTTTGCGACACTAAATCATATCTCACGCCCCTAAGCCTGACATTATCAAAGCATTCATATTCCCCGTCTCTCTCCGTGACGATACAGGGTGCGTAGTCAAATGTGCCCAGTCGTCTCCAGTCCTACGCGACTTTACACAGAACCCGGAAAACAACACACATCATCTCACAACACAGCGTGCCACAATTCTGAATATGAAACTGTGATTTAAAAGCAAACAGCAAGATTGTACATTTCGTAAAGTACATTTATTTAACATCAAATGTTTAGAGAATATTCAGCGATTTGCATTTGTCTTTGCTGTCGATCCGCAAAAGTTAATCTTGACTCACGCGCTGTTCCTTTGCGCTACACAGGGTGTTGGTTTATGATAAAAGAAGCACTATGGTCACACTGATAATCGGAAGGCTGTTCCAACAAAGAGGCATTATGGATTATAAAATACTAGCATATTAAAAATGGCAGTACACGTTTAAGAAGTGACAACAGAACAACCTAATCATTGTGAAGTTTATTTAAATACTAGTGCATTTGCATGTGAATGTATGCATATGGATGTAATGAGTTTGCATCTGTGCATTCGTGACTTTCATTACAAAAAAGTGGTGAGCTCAGTGAGAGGCTATAACAACCATGCCCTCGGCAATCACCTATCATGCACCTGGTGAATTATGCAAATTAGGTTATGATGTCATTTAGCTACTTCTAGCTACTTTTATGACGGCCAATAGCTACTTTTCTTACTAAGGAGTTGCCAACACTGCTCCTACGCGACTTCATACAGAATCCGGAAAACAACACAGATCATCTCACAACACAGCGCGCCACAATTCGGAATATGAAACTGTCATTTAAAAGCAATCAGCAAGATTGTACATTTCGTAAAGTACATTTATTTGACATCAAATGTTTAGAGAATATTCAGCGATTTGCATTTGTCTTTGCTGTCGATCTGCAAAAGTTCATCTTGAGTCACGCGCTGTTCCTTTGCGTTACACAATGTGTTGGTTTATGATAAAAGAAGGACTGTGGTCGCACTGATAATCGGAAGGCTGTTCCAACAACGAGGCATTAGACCACCATAACGGTTGGTATGTTGCTTCTAGCCGCTAGTACCGCGTAAGGGCATATTGGTTCCTGGCAATTGTCCCATAAAATGGTGAGGGTTATGAAGTTGTTTACTCGGAGCTGCACCTTGCAGTTAAAGAATGCGTCGGCCGGGTTCTGAAAATCATGGCATTGACAGTAGGGATGGATGTATCTGTATTAAAAACATAAATTAGTCTCACGAGCCGATCTTCATTAAAAATATTAATTTTATTTATTAGGGCGTGAAACTATTTGCTAGCGAGGATAGTGCAACGGAGTATGTTAACTTATTCCCACTAACCCACCCTCTCTCCTCTGCGATTTTCAGTGCCGTCTGAGCGCCAGCAGACCACTTCGGCGGTGATAGTGCGCGGTACAAAACAATATGGCACATTGAACGAACAAGTACAACTTAACCAGGCTTTAACGCCACGCTATTGTTATTATATTCCGGTATAAAATAATTTAAAGGTTACTTACATTATATTGGCATTTTCCATTGTCTACGCGTAATGCAGTCCCTAAATACGACTCCGTCTGTGCCAACGATCTTTCTCATAGTGATATAATATATAAAACCGGTTTTGTTTCAGAAATTTCATCCTTATCGTCTCTTACATTTTTGCACCCCTCCTTCAAAAGAAGTCTTTTGGCACGATCCCTGTCTGTCAAGGTCAAATAACAATAGAACCTTATAGTGCGAGTTGTGGGCCACTCCGGCCCGTGATGGAAGCAGCTGACCTTCACTGTGAACAAGCATAAATTCTTACTTTGCAACATTCTGTGTAAAGCCATCCCTGAGAAATTGCATTTTACACTCCATCTTTGTATATTGTCTGCGTGCTAATGAAAAAAGTTTGTTAAAGGGAGTTTATGATTAACTAGCGCTACTAAAAACCTATGAAATTCAATGAAAAACCTTTGTTAAAAGGGACGTTATGGTTAAATTGCGCTACTAAAAACCTATCAAATTCAGTACAAAAACTTTGTTAAAGGGATGTTATGGTTCAAAGTAAAACCGAAAAATCCCTGAAATTCGGCAATTATGGTAAAATAAGCAACCATAACTTGTGCCACCGTGCACTGCTAACACTAACACCCAGGACATCAAAGATGACATCACAAATGTCATTGATGACATCACTGATGACATCACATGTGCATTTACTTTTCATGAAAACTCTGTAGGAGGATTCTTATAATGTTGACCAAAAAGTGTCAAGGATCAGTTGAATAAATATAATGAGCTAATTAGTGCATTAAGCAATGCATTGATATAAATAGCATTCTATTATGAAGTTCTATCCAGTATACTAAGAAACTCATGCAGAAACGTAGGCAGTGTGTGCAGTGTACATGATGAAGGTGCAATATTCATAATCTAACATGTAATAAGTAGCTAATAAAACCCACTTAATACATAATTACACTTAATACAGACAAAACACAAAGAGACAACAACACATACAGATATGAGTATATACAGGGACAGAGAAGTAAGCAAAAAAGCAAAGGTAGTAGCAGAAAGAGTTCATAACCTAACTGATTATCTTTATGCAGAGAAACTCTGTTTCAAAGCTGCTACTTACTGTATGTATGTGTATCAAATGATGTCAGTGAACCCTAAGGAAAGGAGTGTGAGTACAATGTATACAAATATGAGCATATACAGGGAAGGTATAGTAATAAAAATAAAACTATGAGAAAGTGCTGATAACTCTAATGATTATCTTCATGCAAAGAAAGGATTGCTCTCTTTCAAGCCTGTGTCTTCCGCTATATATATGTTTCATATGATATGACTTGACCCTAAGTCTACAAATATAGTACCTTTTCAATTGTTACTTCCTGACTGTTACTGAAGAAAACTATGTGGCTTAGATATGTCAGTAAAGGAAAAAAAGGGAGAGCCAGCCATGTGATGTCATCAGTGATGTCATCAATGACATTTGTGATGTCATCTTTGATGTCCTGGGTGTGAGTGTTAGCAGTGCACGGTGGCGCGAGTTATGGTTGCTTATCTTACCATAACTGCCGAATGTCAGGGGTTTTTCGGTTTTACTTTGAACCATAATGTCCCTTTTAACAAAGTTTTTTTATTGAATATTTATATAGAGATATATATATATATCAACATGTTCTATTGATGTGCTTTTGTGAAAGCGTTATATACATATCAAACTATTAATTTTGATTCATGTTGATCCAACAGAGGTTGAAACAGAGAATGGGGAATGAGTAGTGTGGGCTTTCCTCTGTGATAGTTTTGTACTAATAGAAGTAGTGTGTGGTTATGTGATGGACTAGAGGTCAGTCAAGCACTCCCTTGACGCGCAGGGGCTCTTTTGTTTGGCTTGCTGTAACTGACAAAAAACAATGCCCTGAAAATGTAATTCAGGCACTTCACCACATGGCTGCCAGGTGTATCGTTGCCAAGCGCATACTGTGTAAAAGATGAATGTGGGAAGAAAGATTAAGGATAAGACGGGATAGCATAAGATCCTTTCCATTTGCGTGCCATGAGTGCGCTGCAATATATTGTACGAGCAAGTGATCTGTAAAGGCGCAGAAGTTTCCAACCCAGAGCTACTGAATTACAATGTTTAGGGAGCAGAAAATGGCCAAAAAGTAAATGTACTGGGCTAGCTGACAACATGCCGAAATGCTTTCATGAAGCCTGAATTTCAATACATGTAGGCTTCTACTAGTATATTTACCCATATTAGTATTCAATCTGAACTATTCCTTAATTACTAGATAATAATAAGATAAATGAGTAAAGATGTTTTTCAGGAACAAAAATGAATCCGAAAGTTGCAAATCAAAGAAGAAATCAAACATGAGCAGAAATTGTGTTGAGTGAATGCTGCGAGCAAAAACACAGTAAATAAAGCGTTAAACGACCCGGCAGTAGACCCAGCATGGCACAACCTAAAGGGCAAGACCTCAATGGTCTCCCGACAGTAGCAAGGTTACAGTGTGCACAATACAGGAGCAAGACCCCACAGGGGCCCAGACACGAGACAAGATCATAGCGGTGTGAGAATGCAGAAGGGCGAGCATAGGATTGTGGTTACCGCAGATCATGACCCAAGAGCACATGCTATGCTGCGTTATGTCAACAAAAATGACCTAAGCACGCATGTGAAACAGGTGAGCAAGAGTTAAATGCTCGTTAAACCAAACAGAGGTCTTAAGGAGCTTTCTGAAGGAAGTGAGAAGTGGCACGGATATGGGGTGGCAGGAGATTCCATTCAGTGGAGCCAGAACTAGGGTTGTTCTGCACCCCTTGTGGAACTCATAGAATTGGCCATCCTTCAGTAAGAACTAGTTTGAGGATGAAAGGATACGGTTTGAGTGATATCTGACAAGCGGATTTCAGGTTAATCAGCGGCCAATGGAGTCAAAGTCATGGTAGGTAATGTGGAGCCCTTTAAAAAGATTCCTGTGACAGACTGATAACCTGAGGAGGACTAACAAGACTCGGTTGTGTGATATCATTTTTAGTTTGGGCTACTAGGTGTCGCTTGCGATTCCTATACACTGAAACTATTGCATTTAAGTACAGATAGGGAGGAATAGCATATGAGGAGGGACACAAAGCTTGCAGGAGCTTTTTGGTTATTTGCTCACCCATTGATGGTCATGTCCATGCTATTCCCTATGGCCATGGCCACCCAGTTCCTGCCCCTCCCACCCAAACCACATGCAAAGTTTTTGAGCACGCTTTCATCAAGACTTACCAAAAGTTGTAAACCCGCTACTAGTGTAATAACATTGTCTTAATGAGGTCTTCCTTCAGCCACTCAATTTATAAGCACTCTGCTTGTCCTTCAATGAAGTTCTGAAAAAACAAGCATTGGCAAAGCTAACAGTTTGGCTTGTTTATAAGTATTAAGCATTTGCCAGGCCCTGCTATTAGATGCCCAGCTACTTTCACCATTTTGCACCTGCTACCATCCATGGCCAGTTAATTCCACTACGGGTGCACCTGGTAAGTACCTTTCCCATGCCTACACAATAGCCCAAACTGTTGGTATTGCCAATCATTGATGGTGCCTATAATAAGCCTGACTACCGAATTGTGTATGAGTTGAAAGCAATAGAGTTGTGATTTGGTTAACAAGAAGTAGACAGTATTGTAGTAGTGAAGGCAAGATGAACTAGAATGGTGATAGCAGACATGATAGCAAGCATGTAAAGACACAGAACCATTTTTCTTAATAGAGATGAAAACAGCAGGAAGAAGAGCTCCCATTGAAAACTGAAGGCCTTTGTGCGGGCATTAAGAAAGGAAAGGGGACCAAAGGGCAAAGGACCAGCTATTGAGAAGGATTTGCCAATTGCCATAACCTCTGTTTTATCAAAATTAAGTTTAGGAGAATTTAGGTTCAGGACACTTGCAATGTCATCATTGATGTCCTGATTGTTAGTCGTAGCAAAGCATGGTGGTGGTGCAAGTTATGGTTGCTTATTTTACCATAACTGGTGAATTTATGGGGGTATTCGTTTTACTTGTAACTATAACGTCCCTTTAACAACTTTTTTTACTGAATTTCATGGGTTTTTACTAGTGCAACTTAACAATAACGCCCCTTTAACAAAGTTTGTTTGAACTGAATTGCATAGGTGTTTGTTAGTGCAACTTAACCATAACGTCCCTTTAACAACGTTTCTTCTGTGATTTTGATAGGTTTTTGAGTGAAAATGTTTCATGATGTTATATCACTGTATATGAGTTATTAATAGTTCCTCTTTTAACATATATGAAACAACTGTAAACCTCCTTTAACAAATATATTTTTAGCAATGCATACTGATGTATGTTGTTATCAGCAGCACATTATGAGGATGCAAGTCATGGTTAAATTGCCTAGGGCATGAGACTCGACTATGACACCGGGAGTACCAAACCACCCCCGCTATCCACTGTACTTACCCTGCATCCTAGTTCAGTGTCAAGTCTACCCTCCTAATGTGACCAATGGCCAGTGCACATGGCTTACAGCCATGGCCAGTCTCCACAATCCATGGGGAAAGGGCTTCAGCCATGCCACATTCCCCAATAGGCAAATCAAAGTAGACATTTGTCCTTGCCAAGGGCAAAGTAAAACACAGTACAGATTTGCAAAAGCATGCTTTCAGGTCCTAGCTGATGCTCCTCACGCAAGTTTGCTGCAATGCCGTTCAGCGCTGCATGCTGCAGCCGCAAGCAGAATTTGTTTTCCCATTTAAACCGAGGGCTTCAGCGATGCCCCATGCCCCAATAAGTATATCAGACATCGGAACAGGCATTTGTCCTTGCCGAGAGCCAGGCCCACTGTCCATGCACCAAAGTTAAATCACTAATTTTTGTACTTACATTTTGACACGTTGGTGAAAAAAAAAACAACACAGATTTGAAAAAGCATGCTTTCAGGTCTTTGCTGGTGCTTCTCGTACAGGTTTGTTGTAATCTAGTCCAACACTTCAGGTTGTAGCGGCATGCAGAATATTTTTTCCAATTTCATCCTAGGGCTTCGGCCATGCCACATGCCCCAATAAGCAAATCAGAGTACACATTTGTCCTTGCTCAGGACCAAGCCCATTGTTGAGGCACCAAAGTTATATCACTTTTTTTGTACTTACATTTTGACACAAAAATAAAACACAAGAAAATTAGCAAACCATGCTTTGAGGTACTTGCTGATGCTCGTCGTGAAGGTTTGCTGCACTCCTGTCCAGCACTTTGGGCCATATCCACCAGCAGAATTCTTTTTCCCATTCAAATCTATCCGGATTTTGAAAAATATTACCTCATAGCCAGTCCCTGGTGGCCATGCCCACTTTAACCCTTTGCCCGTCCCTCGTGGTCATGGCCAGTAGCCAGATTGTCTGGCCACTGCCCATGGCCACAGGCTATACCTCAGTCACCAAAGGTGTATCACTATTTTTTGTACCTACATTATGACTTTTTTCAAAAAATATAACACAGACAAATTTGCAAAACCATGCTTTCGGGTCCATGCCAGAGCTCCTTGCATGAGTTTGGTGCAAATCCATCCATGTTTTATTTCAAAATGTATATACAAATAATAGTCATTTAACTTAGTCCCCATTTAACTAAATCCATTCAGACTTTGCACAAACATGGGTTAGGTCTATAATCTTTCTGAAAACATTTGTGCAGATTTGTCCAACAGCAAAAAAGTTATAATCCATCTAAACATGTTCAGACCTCCCATAATGGTGTCCCTTTTGAGAAAATTACACCAACTTTTGCAAAAACATTCAACTCTCGGTCTAAAGTTTTTTTGCAAACTTTTGTTCAGATTCGTCAAATGGCACTAAACGTATAAGCCTTTCAAATATTTGGGACCCCCAACTCTAATTTTGCCCCCTCTTTGTGAAACAGCACCAAACATTGCAGAACCATTCAGGGTCAGGTCTAAAATGATATTGCAAAATAATTTCATGCAGTATCATTGAGTGGCGCCAAAGTTATAAGTCTTCCAAAAACAGTTTTTCACCAACCCTGTAATGCTGACATAAGCATGGATGTCCCCGAACATTTGAGATGTTCATGGACTTCATAGAAGAAAAACACACAATTTTTTGCTTTTTATGGCCATATCCCATCCCATCATCATCTCCCCTCACCTCCCCACAGATAATTTCATTTGTTTGACTAGTGCAATTTTATGTTTTTTAATATGTGTTTACCACTATGTCAACGGGCTACGGGCACTGTTCGCGAATCCAACATGTCGTCCGTTTCAAGTTTTGACGCACCTCACATTTTTAATTGACCAAATCAGCGAGCACGTAAAATGTCCACAAATATCACGCTGCTCTCTAATTAGTCCAGAGGAGTCTGTGGACTCTGAATCAGGAAATGAGTACATGGATCGGAACCAGACCCAGATATCACTAATTGTTTTGTACCTACTTTTTGGGCATTTTCTTTTAAATAACTGCATGGCTTTACACCAAATGTATATGGAGTTATAAGCCATTCTTTAAATTGCTCTGTGAGTTGAGATACTTAACATTGACTACACGGCTGTCACCGCAGGCCCTGTAATGTGATATATACATTACAGGGTCTGTTGTAGCAGCCCTGTAGTCATGATTAAGTTGCTCAACCCATAGGAAGAGCACTGTTTGGATGACTTATAACGTCGCCCTCCCTGGACGAATTATCACAAAACTTTGCAGGAAAAAGAATATGTCCCCGTCAAATTGATCATGCACAGTTTGGTAAGGTTTTGTGAACGTGGGTCCCAAAATGTGAGTATTTTCCCATAGACGTAATCGGAACAAATATTGCTCACGCATACAGTCCAAACCGATAGACCGAATTTCATGAAATATGCAGCAGGAACAACAGCTTGGTCCTGAAATTGTGCTTTTGTAAATTTGGTGTAAATCAGTCCAGTAGTTTTATTTAAAACGCCCAAAAAGCAGGTCAAGCATAATTTGTGATATCTAGGTTCGGTCTGTGGACTCACTTCCCTATTTGGTCCATAAACAGGCATCCGATTGGCCGAGAGGTTGGAGTTATGTCCGCAGACATTGGACACTCCCGCTGATTGGATAGTGAAGAGCGTGAGGTGCGTTGTATTTTTGGAAACGCCTACCATGTTGGATCTGCAGAAACCAGCGGCTGTCCGCACACAGAGCACTGGGGGAAAAAGCCTGAAAAAAAACATTTTGGGGCATTTGGTGAGGGAAAGAGGGGCTGGGAAGGGTGGGGGAGTGGAAAAAAATTATATGGGGCTGTTTTTGTAGGTTGAAAAAGGCTGGGCAGTTGTCATAGCTGTTCACACACTGTGGGGCTGATTTTATAAGTGCAAAAAGGATTTGGAAATGCTGCTGAGTCTACAGCCAATTTTGATTTCCGCTGACATCATTTTGATTGCAGGGGGTCAGGGTGAGTTTTATTAGTTGCTGGTGTATGGTACATATTTCTTATATAGATACATGCATTGTGCTGGTTGAGGTCAGTGGCCAGATTCTGTGGGACATGGCCACAGGCCATGGCCCCAATAATATGTGCAGTGGGCACAACCACGACAGCAATAATATGTGTATAGTAATTTTAGGCAATGTAGTAGGAGTATGGTCAGAATGATATTAGTTGCAATATGTGTATAGTAATTGTAGGTAATGTAGAGGGAGTAGAAAGAATTTGTAATATGGAGGAATGATGTATTTGAACTATATATTGTACTTATAATTGTAGTACAATTGAGGATAGTGCTTATAGAATATGTATTTGATTATAATTGCTGTGGTTACTTATTGTTGTAACATTATGAAGTTGCAATCTCTGGTTTATTTGATGTGGCAAGAAAACATTACATTTGGTTAAGCAGGAAAAAAAAACCTGATTATAGTTACGTGAGTGTAAGGTTGATAGTATGTTTGTTTGAAGTATGTTGTGATTTAGGGAATGCCTGAAGTAGTTTGATACCTGTTGGCGTATTCTAACTACATTAGAGGTTAGAAGATGTTTTGTTTTGCAGTATAAGAATTGAGATGGCGTATTGCAACTGCTTTGCAATGAGGGGTGTTTTTCAAGTAGTTACATACCTGCTGGCATATTCTAACTATTAATTGTGCTATAGTTTAGTGATGTGCTGGTAACTTATATTTTGGACATATGCAGTGTAATGCCCTGTAGTGGTTGTGGCACCAGTGTGGTATACTATACCTACTGTTGTGAAGGTTTTCTTTCCAAGAGATACTTGGCCGTGTGTGAAGCTTATAAGCTTACAGTTATTTTTGGTACCGTCTGAATTGTACCTTAGAAGCATTAATATGACATATTGGCTATGTGAGTTTATTTGTATGGTGGAACGATTGTCTGAATTGCAATAAAGGGCATACTATGCTATGTTTTGCATTCTGCAGGAGCTGGTGAAATGGAATGGATTCAGAATTTGGTATGGATACATATACAAATACATATACAAATCATTCATTAAGAATGCAGTCTTGAGAAACATGGTTCCAGAGAGTGCACGTATGTTTCCACGTGTATGAAATCTGGAACATTTCATTTATAGGGATATTTTTGGTTTCTAGTACTTGTAGTAAATACATTAGGAATTCTTGTGGTTCTTCCTGTGTGTTTATGGTAAATTTTACCATTACTGCACAGTCGTCCAATTCTTGCCTTATACCTGAGACACTTTGAGGCCGATTCATGGAACAAATGTGCGGCGAAAAATGTAGCGCAAGCTGGCGCAACCGTGAAAAAGCAAGCGCACGCGCACACGTGCGATTCATGGTAGGCCCTGCGCATATTTACCCAGGGATGTGTGCCAAATCTGCGAGTGGCGCACATGGGCGCATACGTCATTGCAACATCCCGAACACCGTGCATGGACGCGCACAGCTAAAGCACACAAATTGTAGCGTATACACCAAAATGGGGTGGAACACGGGGCAGAACACACGGAATGCGGAACAACGCATGAAAATGAGGACGTAACTAGGGAAGTACTGCTATGAAATACACGGAATGCCCACACGCAAGCAAACAACACGCATTCATGGAATCGAAAACAGGAAACCCACGCACGCCGAAAGACACGCACAGGGGTCAACATGTCCGCCACAGGAAGGCAGGCAGAAGCGTCCCCGCACAGTATAAAAGTCCGCACAAACAACAAAGACGTATATACAGCTACGATGAATGCCCGATTTGTCGCAGCACTGATCGTGGGACACCGCAGGAGGAGGAGAATAGCCAGGCCCTGCATTTTTTTGCAAAGGACCAGCCTTTTTGGGATGCCTGTCGATCAGGTCTATGGCAGGTATAGGTTTCCACCTTGTATCATCCTAGACCTGGTCAGGGAGTGGGAAGATGACCTTGCATCACCCACCCTGTGCTCCCAGGCTTTGAGCCCCTTGGAGAAGGTGCTCAATGGTCCTGCATTTTTTGGCCACTGGGTCATTTCAGTGGACAACTGCCATAGTTGGGGGTGTCTCACAGGCCACATAGTCACGGTGCCTACACCAGGTGTTGGCAATCATGATTGCGCGCCCCTCAGTCCGCAGGCACATATACATGCCCAGAACACCTGCAGAAAGGCAGGCCGTGGTCCAGGACTTTTACAGGGTGGCACACCTCCCCAAAGTGCTCAGTGCCATAGATTGCACCCATGTAGCCCTATGTCCACCTAGGGCCACTGAGCACATCTATCAAAACCGCAAGCACTGGCATTCCATCAACGTGCAGGTTGTATGCAATGCCAAGGGAATCGTCTCCTCTGTCTATGCAAACTACCCTGGGTCTACCCATGACAGTTTGATATACAGAATGTCTGCCCTGAGCCGGGCCCTGGAAGCTGGGAAGCATGGCAACACATGGCTCCTAGGTGAGTACAAATGCCTGTGCACATGCATGCATGTCACACACAGGCAAATACACAAACCCAACTAATCACAACCATTATCACCTCCTCAGGGGACAGTGCCTGCCCTCTGAGCAATCGCATGATGACGCCAATACGGAACCCCACCACACCACCCCAGGTAAGATGTAACGCTGCCCATATTGCAACCAGGGGCATAGTGGAGCGCACATTCGGAGTGCTCAGGTCACGCTTCCGCTCTCTTGACCGCTCTGGCGGCCAGCTACTATATGCACCCCCAGAAGTGTGCAGGATCATTGTGGTAGCATGTGTCCTAGACAGTGTTGCAACACGTACGGTGGACATGGTGGTGCCCCCACATCCCCAACCACAGGCACAGGTGCTGCCCATGGGAGGGGAAAAGGCACGTGGCGAGGCAGCCCAGACCCAGCTTGTGGCCACATTTTTCACCTAAACTCCCACCCCTGCGGAGTGCACACAGGCCTGGCACATACCACGTGACAATCGATGATGAGAAAGAGACAGACAACTGTCACAACCTTACCACCCTTAGAATGTTCCCACGGAAGTGCTACATTGTGTGCATCTCTAGCTACTTAAACATAACCAATCCTGTATGACCAAAAGTATCACATGCAAGGTGTGTATCACACCACCCCCCTGCAAAACATGCCATGACAATCACTGGTATGTCACTCAAACCCTCCCAACCCACATCACCCTTGTCAGCCACACCATGACATGGCATGCAACAGCCAAAGCCCAACACATGACCAATTAGATACAATTTGACATGTGATAAATGGAAAGAGGCCCGAGACAATCACACCTAACATGGAATCAGATGAAATGACTGACCAACAACCCCCCACACATACAAAGTCATACACAAATTCATGCCACCAGTGGTACCATCAACAAAAAAACTGAATGCCTGTTCTCATGCACATTGGCCAAGCCAAATTTGCTAATCCCTAACCCGTGTGCTGTGTGTGTCTCCTGCAACACACTGCTCACCACACAGCACAGTTAGCAGCCATTGTGTTGGAGATACACCTTGAGCATCATATAAAAAGGACAAGCAAAAAAATAACCTACTGACGCATGTACACGATCCCCAAACGGTAAGTGATCATGCGCTGGAGGGACACAGCATGCCAGAGAAGGCAATCTGTGTGCACATGTGGGCATGGAAGGGTGGTTATAAGTGTGGTGGAGCATTGTGTAAGTGTGTGTGTCAGTAGGGACATGGACTCAATACATGCATGTGAAATCAAGTGACCCTCAGTGTCCTATTCACATCACATGTGAACATTGCCCATGTATACACCCCAGCATCTCAAACCACAACAATCCCCTGACACCTGAAATGTAAACACAACACAGGAAAAGCCATTGACCAGCAGAACACATCATGCACATAGCACCCCACAAATTGAATGTCAGAGAGTGCCCAAACAATGTAGCCCAAGCGTACTGTCCCGCAACAAAAGGCCCTCCATCATTGACAAATCACCATAACCTTCTGAAGAACTGTGTCTGGGGTCCATTGCCTTCTTCCTTCTAGTCTTACCTGGCCTTATGATCCCCCTACCCCTTGGTTTCCATGTTCTATCTTGCTTGTAAATAGGGTCCAGCCCCCTCAGAGGCCACCTTGACTGGTAAAAATACCAAATCGCAGAGAACTCCAAGGAGCCAAACCCCCAAACCAGGGAAGAAGCCTGTAGCCACAAAGAAAACCCTGGAAGAGTCTCCAGTAGATAAATAGAAGTCGCTGAAAATTGCCAAGTACAAGTCCAAGCAGAATGATAGAAGTACAACCCAGGTAGCACAGTTCAACAATGGTTCAACAGGATGGGTAGCATTTTCAGTACACAATAATCAATGAGGATGCAACAACTGATGGGTAGTGTCACAGCTCCGTTCTCTAGGCGCAGGAGTGGCACGAACCAACCATCCCCACCGCAGTCTGGGCGCTTGCAAGGTATAACTTGCACAGGCCTCTGAGACCCTGGCAGGGAAAGAGGGTTAGGGATCCGTTGTTTGGATTGTCATCGGTATTCAGGATAAACTGAAAGAGGGTCAGGAGAGGGGAGGTAGATGGGCAAGGGAAAGTAGGCCAAAGACAAAATACAACTATTGGCAATAACACATACTCAATCAGTGAAACCATGTCCTTCATGCACATTGTACAAAATGGGTCAAATGCAAGTCAAAGAGAGACTTATCTCTGGGGTGAGTGCTGGCCTCCTGCCTGCGCACTCTCAGGTCCGGTAACAGGAGCAATTCAATGCTCCAAAGAGAGTGTGAGTTACTATTCTGTGTGTGTTTTCACCACACACACAACACCATTCAAGCCTCAAACTTAGTGAATCCTCCCCAAAGAAACACTCTTGTCTGCTGCTTTGTACTTTTACTTTTGCTTGCCCCCATGATGGGTCATACACTGTCAATGCGGTAAGGCAGCCGCATGTGGCCCCGCGATAAATTGAAGAGCAATGTGTCAAGAATCACACATGATACAATGGTCCTTGGGTGAGCTGCTAGACGCATTTGGCGAGGTGCGACTTCAGTACAAGTCGTGTTCTGGCAGCCGAGAATTTCCATAGGTAGTGCATGTGGCAATTTGCATATGCAAATGATATGCACTGCACTCGAGTCTGTGCGTTGCTCGGTGCCCCCCATGCGCTGCATTAGTTTTTGGCTAGGAACAGTACTGCACTAATAACTTAACTCATATGGAGCAGGGGGGACTCAAGGATATGTGCGACGCCCCCTGTGTGTGCCCCTGACAACTTTGAAAGCTACTTGACATCTGGTCCTCAATGCAGCTTAGCTGTACTGTGCACATCTTCCCCAATGCCTGGCCAAGCCTCCCAGCACTGCCGCTACTTAGCATGCATGTGTGAGGGGCCTGGAGGAAGGTCGTCTGGGGTGTGGCCCCTCATGCTGCTCACCTTGCTTGGAGCTCCTGGAAACATGTCTGCTTCTGTCAGACATCTGAGCACAAGTCCCGTGCTTCTGCATGCATGCGCACGTGTGCATCACCCAACGTGCCCAGGGTTTTGTAGTTCATGGCCTCGTGTCTGCTGGGAAAGGCAGTCAGGAGGCTCAAATTCCTGCAGAAAGGGTATAAAAGCTTTTAATAAGGCTGGAAATGTTCCTGTGTGTGTGTTAATGCTGGTTGTCACTGGGCCATGTCTGAGACCTACATCCGACCTTCTCCCACCATCAGTGTGACTTTGACAGCCAAAGGGTGCAGGCTACTGTCAACAGCATGAAGTGCATCAAGCACATATACAGGCAACAAAAGAACATACATCAACATCAATAAATGGACATATCAATAATCTACTCAACAAAATTGATTGCATACATGCTGTGGAGAAAGTATACACAATCCCCACTAGGGGTGTTAACACAAGTAGTACAGCAGCAGACAGCCCACAGATATGACGAAAGTCCAATGCTCTTGTGTAAATGGTTGTAACACCGAATCATCCTTGCTAGCCCATTGATAGGGGAAGCATGAGTTGCATATGTGAGTCAGGACCCCAAGCTGCAAACACATAAATGAGACGAGCTTGAAGGGCCCAGCTGCAACAGACAGTGGATGCTTTCAAAAGCCACAAAGCACCACACTGTCACATGAATGAACAATAGACAAGCAATGTTAAACTATATTAACTCATTAAGCTAACTATAAAAATCAAAAATGACCATATACGACCCGGGGGGCACCCCAGGAGAGGGGAGGTACAGGGTGCACCTCAACACCCACATGCGATGATGTTGAGATCAAAAAAACAACCTCCATGGGCTCAACGCCTGCACGGCCCAACCTGTGTGGGAGATAAGTCGTCGTCCTCCTCTGACTCAAAAGGTGGATGTAACACAGTACCCTGATCACGCCTATGTTCAGCTTGGCCCTCGTCGACAGCAAGTCTGTGGGACTGGTGAGCCTGGTTCTGTGCCTCAATGACATGTAGGTCAGCATGCAGAACCTTGCGTGATACGCGTGCTTCCTCTTGCAAGGTAGTACGTGTAACATGGAGTTCTTCCTGCATGGCCTGGCATGACATCTGGAACACCTCCCAGCAAGCACGTAGCTCAGCCGAGATGGTATTCTCAAACTGTTCCAACCTCTCCTATGTCCGCTGCCTCTGGGACATCAAGAGCACACCCAGAGTAGATTGGAGGGATTTATGGTCATCCCTCCCTCAGGGCCTCCCTGGGTGCCTATGCCTGAGCAGCAATTGCTTGACGCAGAGACACCATTTTAACCCAGCGTGCCCTGTCTGAGGCCGCCATGCCCAGCTTGAGCGAGCGGGCCGTGACTGTGCCACCCGCTGCTGGAGATCCACCTGTCTGGCAGGGGGGAGCACAGATTGGGCCACACGTTCCAGGCTCTGAGCGATATTATCAATAGCTGCCCCCTGGTGTTCGGAATTGGCAACCATGGCTTACCCGCACTCAGAATACCTCGGTGGCGCACGGCCACAGCATTGCTCGGTTTGACACCCGCTGGGCCCAAGGAGCCGCAGTCCTTGTTGGGTTGGCACCACCTGCAGCTGCAGGACTACATTCCTCCGTTGATGTGATGCCCTTGGCACATCAGCAACTGGTGTGGAGTGTGACCATGCGTCCCGATCCACCACAGGCGGAGATCCCACCACTGTCTGGCCCCTCAGTGCAGGTGTCACGGACAGAGGATCGTCCACATCAGAATCACTCACCACTGACGAATGGACATGACGGGGCATCCAAATCGACATTGTTGTCAGAATGATCATCTGGGCTAGACTCATTGCCAGCCCTAGACACGATGGTCTGGAGCACAAGTGGGTTCGTGTGGCCTACCACCCAACCCCCGACTTGTGCTGGGTTGCTGGTGTGATAGCAACCCTGTGTTTGGTATGACATCACCATCCTCTGCCTCCATTGCGTCATCATCTGAAAAGTGGCAAAAACAAAAAACAAACATGAGTACATGTCAGAAGCACATAACCCACAAACATATAGACATAACATTGACAGCCAACACATGAAGCAGACATGACACATACAAATGAGAACCTGGCATGCATCCAGTGGCCTTGATATGCAAACACATCCAAAAAGCAGAAATCGATGTGTCTAAATAGCAAAGCCTACACAAGTACAAAATGTAGTATATCACCTCCATCAGACACCACCTCGGTCTGACACATGTCACAGGCAGAAAAGACAGATGGCAACAAAGAGATGGGACATACCATAAGCATGTCTGAACTGCAAATCGACCACAGCTGCAAGTGGATCCAAACACACAATGACACACGTAATATGCATGTACACATGCATCACTAAACCATCATCACTAATATAGCTTCATCCATCTTCAGCTCAGCCCGTACCGGGTGTCATGGGCCATGTAGATATAGTGAATGTCCTGAGCAAAGGAAGGGCCTGCAACCAGGCATGAGGGACCATAACGGCCAGTACGGTCCGAGTTGCAGGCCATGAAGCCTCCTGAACACCCCTCACGGCCTGATTAAGCACATTGTGCCATGAAAGTGCCCTATTGCATTATTCTGTGTGTAAATTCTGCACGGCCAGGCCCCACCATATCAGCTAAGTGGGCCTGGGCATACACATACTGCACAACAGTGCACCTTAAGGATTATACCAGTTGAAGATAATGTGCGCAATGCTGAAATCTCACCAGCATTAAGGTCAATCAACTACATAACTACATATCAGTCAGTCAACCAAAAAGCAGCGGAAGACACATGTGTAAATGAACACTTTTACACACACATAAGTGAGTAGCCGCAATGTTGCACTACACAACATTGAAGCTGCTCTCATATGTACATGTGAAAGTCTTCCAAAACATCCCTTTCCCTGTACACCTGTATTGTGAACATGAACAGCATCCAATACAGCAAAGCAAGCAGCAACAACGCTGCTTGCTTTGATTTATATGAAAGTGTACACATACACACGTGAAGGCAGCTCCACAGTCATTACAAACCGATTTGCAGGCTACATTCAATCTGCGCCCCATACCAGTTGGTATAAACTGCACATTGACCCATCAACTTAGCTAAACCCCCACTAGGGAGTTCCAATACTGAGTACATGTGTCACAGGATGCACCTGTGCCCGTGGCATACATGACAGAGAAGGGATGAAAATCTGACCATACCTGCCAGGTCACTTTGACATTGCAGCAGTGAGTAGGCAAGTAGAACGGTATAACACAGCTCAGAAGTGGGTTGATGCAGTGCAGAACATGTGTACCTTACCCACTATCTACATGAACAAGTACATTATGATGTCAATAAATAAACATGAAGGCAGTGTAAGGGCAAGTTCAGGTATCACGTGCAATGTGCATGCAATGAGTTGCATGCCTACAAGCAACCCCCCCCCCGCCCCAAGTGAAAATGCAGGGAGTCATTGCATGGCAGTGAAAGTGTGATCAGAGAACTGTGTATTGGCAGACAGTGTTGACTAGCGTCAATTGCATCATCTGAGTCAACTGACAACACAGGAGATGAGAATGGGACAGTAAGCAGGACACATGATGAAACCTCAGTAGTACACCCATGTGTGCAGACGCACTACACCAGTTGAACAGAGTCAGGTGGCCTGAAACAGGGGGAGGCCTGTGCCCCACAGAGACTGTGACACCCTAAACATGTGCGTGATGCAGGACTGAGCCAGAGTGGGCATGGAATGGATGATCAAATGCCATTCAATGTATGTCATCCTGGACACGTAATACAATGATCATCCGGGCAAGGACACATAGGGGCATGCATGGAATGCACATGGAGCATGAATGGGCACTCATGTCCCAGCGGAGAATCTGCCATCTGCACAGTCTCAGTGAGACACCCTGCATCAAGGACAAAGTATGTAGGCCTCTGTATGCGTCTGTCAGGTTGGCAGGGAGAAGTGTGCATGTACACAGGAGCGTTGAACAGGCCATAGCAGTACTCCAACATGACACCCACCAGTGCCATGGTGAAATTGGGCTGCAGTGGGGTGGAGGGGCAAGGGAGCATGCCTACGTGGAGTACCCGCATGCAGGCAGAAAACACATGCACATCAGTCATGCGATGACATAGTCCCAGTGCTGAGTGGAAAGATACCCCAGGCTACATGCAGAAGGGCCAGTGAGCTGGAACATGGACTGGAGGGGTAGCTGGGTGACTAGCATATGAGCAGTGTGCCGGTGTAGTGATGAGGACAGCCCCTGTCTGCTCTACATGTCCAGCATCCTGCACAACAGGAATGCATCAGTGAAGCATTGCATGACTTGCACATGAGAACCATGTACACATTGCATGTAGGGGCAGTCAAGCACAACACTCACACAAGCAAACCACACATGGTATTGACAAACATGCAACAGCACTCACTGGACAGGGCATCAAAGTCCAGCTTCTCTCCCACTCCTTCGTACAATTCTGTCGGCATGAACTGCGCAGGGACTGACTCGTGCAAAGTGAGCTCTTCCTCCTCAGGTGGTGGCCCACTGCCAGTCACCAGAGTCATGTTGTAATTAGAAGCACGTTTTTGCTTAGCAGAGCGTCGGAGGTCATCCCAATGCTTTTTGCACTCCTGAGCAGTGCGCACCTCATGTCCAATTGCACTGACACCCTCTGCAACATGCTTCCAGTGGGTCAAACGCTGGGCAGCCGTAGTGTGACAATTCGGGCCCACTAGCATATCATGGTCGTGTCCCGACACGTAGTCCTCAAGGAAGTCCAGTTCCTGCTTGCAGAAAGGCTTCTTCCTTGATGTGCCGGGGGCCAGAGCCGTGTATGGGGTCCCAGCCTCTGCTGCAGATGCAACCTTCCTCCTCTTGAGCAGTGCCCCAGACCTTGGCTGGCAAATGCCGCCCTGATCAGTATGGGCAGTGGCGCTGGTGTATTGAACAGAAGGAGTGGCAGGTGGAACAAGGAAGGAAGCCCTGACTTGCATCAGTGGCTGCTGGGTGCCCTGGAAGGGACCCTGTCAAACTAGAAATTATATTGTGCCTCCTATTGCTATGAATATATGTATATTGGCCTACGCCAAGCTGCTAACAAGCTGCTTATAAACTACATGTGAATAAACTCGCATTGCAAGGTCCTGACCTTAGAAACCATGCAAACTGTCATTTTGGGTCAAGCTGCCATTTTAGGTTTTCTTGCTCTATAAAGTCACCATGTCAGCTAAAATGGTAGCCTATGTTATTCAGAACAGAACTCGATTGTCATGACCTCTGTACAGCTAATGTATAACTTGCCTGCAGGCCACTTGTTAGGGTCATGAGCTGAAACCTTGTCCTTCTGCTGACCTGTGTGCAATGGATTACCTGTATCACCGAAACTGATCTATAATTGAATGAGAACACCTGCTTAACTACATTGTATAAACTAAGTCCCGCATTGTAATGTTAGGCCTAGAGCATACATTATTACCATTTCTTCTTGTTAATGTATAAACCTAAGATGAACTAGATTTGACCTGGCAAGGGACCCTAGAGCAGTAACTTATTTATGGAATGGTTAACCTGCAGAAAAGCTGGACAACAGGCTGGAGAAATGTATAAAAGCCTGACTGTTTCAATGAATATTTGTACTCACTGAGCACACCGAACCACGCCGGAGTTTGCTGTGTTGTACTGAGGGTCGATAGCTATCTGAATTTTGTTCTGTTCTTTTGTAACTAGATTCAGTATAAAATAAAGTACTTTGTATGTTCCTTTGTAACCTGTGTTTGGTGTGTTTCCTTTTTGGTTACCCTGCCTCATATTATTTCCGTGTTTTCACAGTTGGCGCCCTGAATAGGGACCCTCAAGATTGTACCGGGATCGGACGGTGTGACATAACGGGCCCGACTGAACGAGACGCAACACCTCAACAGCGCTGCACAATCCGTTCCCTGGACGATAGCCGTGTGGTCTGAGACGGTATCTTGACGAGGGTCCATTTTTTGAGGCGGGCAGATTTGCCGAAATCACCATACACAAGGTAAAATTCGTTAGGTAAGTCCTTTGTAAACCGATCGGTCTTCCTTAGGTTTGGTCAGGTGAGTCGTTACCCGACTCTTAATTCAACCCTGACAATTTGAATTTGGCGCATTGTATCTGCACAATTATTGACCAGGTAACACCCAGTATTTGAGAAATGCCTGGGAAATTGTCTAGCTGCTTTAGGGCATTATTCCGCAGCGATAGATAATCTTTGGAATTTAGCCATCCGGCACCACAGGAGGGGTCACCGGCATGTACTATGTACTGTAAGCATGGCATTGGAAGTGTAGTATTTAATAAAATTTGGCACAGACAAACCAGACATGCCTCCGAACTTCAGTCGCCAGTCAATGGTAGTTTTGAGATCCCTCGTATTGAATATTTAGAGTCAGTCTTGTTAAAAAAGAAGGCCAGACCTGCAGCATTTGATGTTTTGCAAAATTGGAAAAGAGAAGCGTTGCAGCAGCTTAAAAATAGGGAAAAACATGTGCGCCGTCATAAAACAAATGCTGAAAAGGCGTTGTTATATGATCAGGACAAACAGTCTGAGTCGGTTAGGAATATGGACAGGGCTTTCTCACTCGGTATTCAGAAAATCTATCCTTCTAAAGATCTTCATGTTTCTGATGAGTTCATCGACAAAGTGTTGGTGCCTCTGCACCACCTCCGTATGTTCCTCTTCCTCCTGCTGTACCTCTTCCTGCTGTTATTCCTGCTCTTCCTGCTCAACCTGTTGCTCCTATTCCTCCGGTTGTTGTTCCTCCACCTGCTCCTCTGCCTCTTCCCATTGCACCAGTAATAGTACTTCCATTGAATTTGCCTGCACCCTCACTCCCAAGTAGTTCTGTACCGCTTGTAGTTGATCAGGGTGCGAGGTCGAGGATTGTTACTCGTAATACTGTTCCTACAGAAAAGAAACAGGATTTGTTTGCATGGGCTCAGCATTGTATGGAGAGAGATGATCGAGCTAATGTTCTTGCCACACTTTCTAATATGGATAATTTTCCTGAGAAAAATGTTTTCATTGAAGGTTTAGGGATTCATTTATGTGTAATTTGGGGTAAATTAAATAATGCAGACCTCCCACAAGGGTTGAGGGACCTGAATACTTTAGCGTTTTCAAGAGACACTGTGGAGAAGGTACATGAGCATGTTGAGAGGATATTTGAGTATAGAAAGGAGTTGGAAAGGTTACGGAATGAGGATGACGAAGAAGAAAGTATGTATGTACAGAAACGATTTCTTCCGTGTCGTAAATCGACATCTGAGGAGGCGCAAATTTGTACAAAAGATGCGATTAGATGGATTTCAGACATATCGATAACTCCAGTTGAGGTATATGACACATACAATCAATATACGCTAGAAATGCAGAGGAAAGTGATACAGGTAATGGTAGAGTACCTGCAGGATGAATGTTTAAAGAGAATGGTTAGTTGTCCCACAGAGTTATTGAGCATTTATAAGAGAGCTTTTTCACTTGACACTTCTTCAACTGCTTTAGCGCTCGACTTAGCTCTGTTGCTTAGTAAGCGTTCGGAGTTGCCTACATCTCAGTTGCCTATGAGAGAGGTTCCTCCGACATTTGTCCCAAAGGTTGAGATTCCTGCTAATGCTGCAGCAGGTACACCTGCTGTGGACATTCCTGCACATTATGTAACGCAGTTTGTTCACGTCCCGTTTTCACGACAGGAAGTGAATACTATTAGACAAACTATTCCTGACATTAGGAAAAATCCGACAGGGTTCTATAAAGAGATAGAGTAAGTTTTGCAGTCCTCAGTGTTTACCCTAGGCGACATTGATTTGTTATTCCCTGTACTCCTGCCTGTAGATTTGTGGAAACAAGTTAGAACTATAGACGATGTACCAGGGTTGGGAGATACATGGGCTAACATAGTTAGGCTTGATGGGGAAAGGCCATCTGGTGAGAGACCACCTCAGGTGATACTAACTTTGCCTGACAGAATCATTGCAAAACTGAAAACTATAATCCCCGAAAAGAGAATTATTTGGGACAAGCTTACGGCCTGTGTCCAAGGAAAATCTGAGGGTGCTACCGAGTTCTTTAATCTGTTCGAACAGGTATTCTCGGATTTCAGTGGACAAGACTTAGGCACAGAGTCTGGGAAAAGATTATTTGTGGACAAATTTGTACGTGGATTGCTGCCTGACATCCAGTCACAAATTATGTCTTTTGAGAGCGCTTGGCAGGCGAAATCCCAATCAGAAGTACTGCACATGGCTCAGTACTACGAGAACCGTGTCAATAATGAAAAAGATAGAGTCGAGAAGAGAAAAGGTGATTTGAAGACTAAAGTATTGTTACAGCAAATTGTTAGCGGCCCCAGAGGGGGTAGTTCTCAAATTAGAGGTCAGTATGTTCCACAAGGGAATGTGCCCTTGGGTCCTGTGAATATTAACCAGTGTGCCTATTGTCGCCAGGAGGGTCATTGGCGTGCACAATGCCCCGTCCTTCGTCAGAGGTCGAATAACACATTTGGAAATATGGGTAGACGATCCAGAGGTCGCCCGGGTGTAGGGGGCCCTGGTAGAGGCCAGTTTTCGCAGGATCCCCAACAACCTTTTTCACAGGATACTCAGACTTCGAGTGTGGATACTAGAAACATATTTGATCCTCCTTCTGCTGCATATCTATCTGAAGAGCTTCCTTTTGATGATATTTTGTTTCATTAGGATTGCCCGAAGCAGGGTTTGGAACCTACACCTATTCCCGTTAAACAGAAAGGTCCCTACGTTGAAATGGTAGTGGGAAATAGGAAACATCAATTTTTGATAGACACTCATTCTCGGGTTCCAAACATTCCACTGTCAGGGCAAACCAATGTTTCTGTAGGGTTTTCTGGCACACCAGTTGTTTGTCCGGTTTCTTCACCGGTACCTATTTCTTTGGGTCCCTTTACGGACCACTGTCCATGTTGACTTCGAATTGTGGAGAGAATTTGCTGGGGTTGAATCTGTTGAAGGAATTAAATGCGGTAATTCATTGTTCTTCTGATGGAGTGCGTTTGACGATTTCACCACAGCAATGTTCTGTTTCGCAATTCTTGACTAGACCTTTGCCGCCAGAATTCAGTAATGTACCAGAGTGTTTGTGGGCAGTTGATGACAATGATGTCGGTGTTTTGCAGATTGAGCCTGTTAAAATAGTTTTGAAACATGGAATTAAGCTGCCCCGTATTCCACAGTATAAGATCTCAGTTGAAGGCGAGCGAGCTTTGAAGAGCATTGTTTCCGATTTTGTGCATCGTGGGGTGATTGAGGAGATTGCAGGAAGTTTGTGCAATAGTCCGATTTTACCCGTGTACAAAAAAGTGATAATGCAATTCCATTTCGTTTTATAATTGATTTACGTGCCATTAATAAAGTCGTCGCTCCGCAATTTCCAATTGTGCCTGATGTGATGACAATATTAACCATGATTCCAGCTACGGCTACTCACTTCAGTGTTGTGGACCTAAAGAACGCTTTCTTCAGTATTCCTATACATGAGGATAGTAGATACTTGTTCGCGTTCACCTTAGGGAGACGCTCATTCACATTTACTCGTGCACCTCAAGGTTATACTGAGAGTCCTAGTATTTATAGTAGGGCTTTGAAAGAGCAGCTTGATACCCTTGGATTGTCCTCTACTTGTACGTTGCTTCAATATGTTGATGATTTGCTTTTAGCCGCTGACTCTGAGAGCTCTTGTAAAGAGGGCACTGTGTTGTTGCTCATCCATGTAGCTAAGCATGGTCACAAAGCTTCGCTCAAAAAGTTTCAATATTGTTGCCAGGAGGTCGCCTATTTAGGCTATCTCCTGTCAAAGAAGGGAAGAAGATTGACACCTGAAAGAATAAAACACATTTCTGGCAAGTCTGTCCCAAATACACAAAAGGAAGTTAGAGCCTTGATAGGTATGGCTTCTTACTGTAGGTTATGGATCCCAAACTTCTCACTATTGATACAACCAATGTTGGCCTTGACGAAGAAGGGTATTTCTTCGCCATTGCCATGGAATACAGAGCATCAACATTCATTCGAGTTGCTCAAGACTGCATCATGTTTGGCGCCAGTTTTGGGCACACCGAACTATGAGAAGGCCTTTGTGTTGTTTGTGCATGAATGTGATGGATGTGCTTTGGCTGTATTAACGCAGGAACATGGAGGGAAGAATAGGCCATGCGGTTACTACTCTTCCGCCCTTGATCCTGTTGCATGCTCTTTGCCAAGATGTTTGCGCGCTGTCGCTGCTGCTGCTGCGTCTGTAAAAGCGGTGACGAAGAGTCACATGACTGCCTGTACACTACTGAACAAGATACAAAAGGCAGAGTTGATTTGAGGGACACTCCTTTGGATAACCCACAAGGGGAGCTGTTTTGTGATGGCTCCTGCTTCAAACTACTGGATGGTACATCCACAGCTGCTTATGCAGTCACTACTTTAAGCACGGTTGTGGAGACCAAGAGAATTACGCATAACTCTGCGCAGGCCGCAGAGATTATAGCATTGACTGGAGCTTGTGAGCTTTCCGAAGGGCTAACAGTAAACATATATACTGATAGCCAGTATGCCTTTGGGGTGGCTCACAACTTTGGGAGACTTTGGTCATAGAGAGGGTTTTTAACTTCGCATGGCACCAAGATCCAACATGGCTCCCTGATAGTACATTTGCTTTAAGCGCATGCGCTCCCTAGTCAGTTAGCAATCATTAAGTGCGCAGCACATCGCAAGATTATAGATGATGTAGGGAAAGGGAATGCTTTCGCTGATCAAATAGCTAGACAAACTGCCTCTGATCTCTTCACGGAGATGTATGTTTCAAGGGAGACTGTAGATGCCTATGCAATGGATGAGGGTGATGGGTCTGTACGGGATATCCAAGCCGATGCCACATTAGAAGAATCCAAGAGGTGGGCTGAGGGCTTGGGGAAACTCGATGACGATGGGTTTCGGGTGGACATGGTTGAACGGAAATGGTTTCTTCCTAATGCCTATATAGTAATGATGGTTACCATGGCACACAGTCCCACACATGTGTGTGCTCAACAGATCACGAGAATGTTAGAGAAAGTCTGGGTAAATGATAAGATTTCAAAAATTGCCCAGCATTATGTCCAAAATTGCATGATTTGCCTACAACACAATGTGGGAAAGGGGACAGCAACTCCAAGAGGTAGCTTTGGGCCTCCTTCTGTCCTGTTTGAAGTGATCCACTTTGACTTTATTGAAATGGAGCGATGTAACAATCTAAAATATGTCCTTGTGGTCATTTGCGCCTTTAGTAAGTGGGTCGAGGCTTTTTCTGTTAAAGACGCTACAGCAATGACCACTGCAAAGACCATGTTAAAGGAATTCTTCCCACGGTTCAGTTTGCCGAGAGTTATCTGGTCGGATAATGGTCTGCATTTTATCGCTGCTGTAATTCTGCAGATTTGTACGGCATTGCAAATTGACAAACGATTCCATTCGGCCAGACATGCTCAGAACGCCAGATTAGTGGAAAGACACAATGGTATCATAGAAAAACAAGCTCGCTAAGACGTGTGCCGGCACCAAACTAAAATGGCCGGACGACTTACCGATCGTGTTACTTTCAATGCGGACAACCCCTCAAACTAAGACTGGACTCTCTCCCTTTGGGGTGGTAATGGGGAGACCTGCTAATATTTGGGGTTTGCCTAAAAGCTGCGCATTGCGCAATGTAGAAAATGTACTTCTCTCCGACTACTGTAACCGGTTACCTAAAAACCTGTATTTCATTTATCACCAGGTGTTTTCAGCTTTACCTGTACGGTTCACGGGCCCAGGACACGATATACAGCCTGGAAGTTGGGTCCTAGTGAAGGCCTATGAAAGGTCTTCCTGTCTCGCTCCTCGTTGGAAGGGACCCTACCAGGTGCTGTTGGTCCTTCGGACAGCAGTGCGGGTGGCTGGAAAGAAACACTGGATCCACGCAACGCATGTCAAGAAACGTCCTCACCCGACGCCACACATTACAGAAGAAGCAGAACCCCTTGCTGATGCTACAGTCCATGATCTTGGAGTAGCAAACAGCGATGTGAGTGCGTCAGAGAATTTCTCTGAGCCCGTGGAGCTTGGGGAACAGTCCATTTCGTCTCCGCACTCTTTTTAAAAATCACTTCCGGAAAATACTGTTTCAAGCTCTGCGATTTACGTCGCCTCTGATACGTCGCTTCCCTCAGGAAGTGGCGACACCTTATTTTCGGACCAAACAATCTTGGGTACCACCAGGTACAACCTTCGACGAAGAAAATAGAACTACAGCACAGGTTTTTCCGTGCATTTGAGAAAGAGAAGTGATCGAAAGTTTTCCTTTGTATAAGAAAGTTTCTGGTGAACAAAAGGGAAAAAAGGGATTCTGCTGGCTTGGGTTGGGAAGGACTAAGAAATCGCGTGACCGTAGCGTCGCCAGCAACGAACATTGGGGTCGTCGATTGAGGAACTACAATGCCTGCCACCTCCACTGCTGCTCCCCGCACTGGACTTGTGAATAAGGGGGTGACCAACTTGGACAATGAACAATGTGCCTGGGCCCCGAAAACGTACTGCTGTGTTTTGATAACGATAATTGTTATTTTTACAATTACTGCTGTAGGACTTTGGTACTTTGAAGAAATCTATCCTCTAAAACCTTTACTACCGACCAAGATTGTACCGACTGCTTTGACTCCCTCTGTACACCTTCACACTCTCTCCCCTAGAGACTCCCAACATAGACAAAAGTATCATAATAACACTCTAATGATAGTAATGAATGCAACGCATGCCATTTTTAATAAGAGTAATTGTTGGATTTGCACTCATTTACCGCAACATGGGAACAAGGGACTGGGATGGTATATTCACCCTTTACCTTTAACGACTGCTTGCTATGCCTCTCTTAGAGCACTATTCTTTGGCCGTTGGAATGATAGCATCTCAGGGAACTTTGAATGAACTAATTTGAATGATTTCGAGAAACGTGAATTAACTCCCCTGGGATGCTCGCTTTTTGCAAATAGAAGTAAACCTAATGTCGCTTCTATTAGGCCGTCTGATAAACTGTCTCTTCCTTTTCAAACTTTAATTTCCATTAAAATGGCTCCGATAGGCAATAAGGACGCCGTGCCTCCTTCTTACTCTATAAATCATAGCCCTGACTCGGTCCCCTTTTGTGTACAAAGAAATGGCACTCAGCCAATGGGAGATTTTGAAGGTTGTATGAACATTGTAAATTTGACTGGAGAAAACAGGCCTCTGTATGTAGGGGGGCCTGTTTATTTTGTTTGTGGTAGTTTAGCATTTCCCTGGTTGCCCAAGGATTGGCAGGGAACCTGTTATTTAGGAATCCTGTTACCCGGGGTATTTGTAGCTAGTACATTGGAGGTTTCTAAGGCTCGCCCACGGCGGGACAAGAATGGAGATACCCCTGGGCAAGTATTGGGAGACATAGCAAAATCAGTTGTGCCCTTTTGGGGACAAATAACAAACTCTGAGAACATTAGGGGATTAGCAAGGGTACTGGAGAGAACGATCAACCGGACCACGGACATACTCTACAATATGACACTAGAACAAAAAGCAATAAGATTGGTAGCACTCCAAAATCGGATGGCATTAGATGTCATTCTGGCAGAACGAGGTGGAGTATGCAAATTAGTGGGGTCCGCTTGCTGTGTTTTCGTACCAGATTCCTCGCCAACTATTTTTAAGGCAATACAGAATCTGCACATTCTTAGTTCAGAAGTGCATGTTCCCGAGGGAAATTGGGATCTTAGCGCTTGGTTCTGGGACTTTTTGCGGTCTTGGGGTTGGAAAGTGCTTTCAGTCTTGCTGATTATTTTGGGAATTCTGCTATTTCTTTGTTGTTGTATCCAATGTCTACCAAGTATATGTTCAATGCTATGTTGCGCTCAGGCGATAGGTACAATAGGACATAAAGTGTATGCCCCGGATAAAACCTCTAAGGAGTATGTACTGAAAGAGATCTTAGTAAAAGATCTAATGGCGATAGATATTTCTGACAGCTATTCAGGGTGTATGGACGATGACACATGGAGTTATTTGCAGGGAGATCAGAAGTAGTTTAGCACTTGGCATAGGCCAAAAGGAGGGTTTGTCAAACTAGAAATTATTTTGTGCCTCCTATTGCTATGAATATATGTATATTGGCCTACGCCAAGCTGCTAACAAGCTGCTTATAAACTACATGTGAATAAACTCGCATTGCAAGGTCCTGACCTTAGAAACCATGTAAACTGTCATTTTGGGTCAAGCCGCCATTTTAGGTTTTCTTGCTCTATAAAGTCACCATGTGAGCTAAAATGGTAGCCTATGTTATTCAGAACAGAACTCGATTGTCATGATCTCTGTACAGCTAATGTATAACTTGCCTGCAGGCCACTTGTTAGGGTCATGAGCTGAGAGCTTGTCCTTCTGCTGACCTGTGTGCAATGGATTACCTGTATCACCGAAACTGATCTATAATTGAATGAGAACACCTGCTTAACTACATTGTATAAACTAAGTCCCGCATTGTAATGTTAGGCCTAGAGCATACATTATTACCATTTCTTCTTGTTAATGTATAAACCTAAGATGAACTAGATTTGACCTGGCAAGGGACCCTAGAGCAGTAACTTATTTATGGAATGGTTAACCTGCAGAAAGGCTGGACAACAGGCTGGAGAAATGTATAAAAGCCTGACTGTTTCAATGAATATTTGCACTCACTGAGCACACCGAACCACGCCAGAGTTCGCTGTGTTGTACTGAGGGTCGATAGCTATCTGAATTTTGTTCTGTTCTTTTGTTACTGGATTCAGTATAAAATAAAGTACTTTGTATGTTCCTTTGTAACCTGTGTTTGGTGTGTTTCCTTTTTGGTTACCCTGCCTCATATTATTTCCTTGTTTTCACAACCCTGCACAGCTACATCCGCTGTGCCCGGGTCATTGACCGGACTGTCCTGGATGGTAGACTCACTTCCGGGGTGGTGTCGGCAGCATCTGCCCATGTACTTGCCAACACCCAGCTGCTCGGGGCAGCAGATGACAATACTGCCCCAGGGACACGTGCCTCGGTCAGGGCAGCCCTGCGTGTGCTTACGGTGTGCCTCCTGACCTACTGGAAATCAACCTGGGATGCTTCAGGTGCCTACGCAGCATGCCCTGGCTGACCCTGAGCCTGGGTGGTGGTGTCCACAGCTACACCTACAGCTACCACTACCCTTGGGCCCGTTGCAGTCGATGAAATGGACTGCCGGGTCACATGGGTGCCACAGCCAGTGCCAGATGCAAGAGCTGCATCTCCCGAAGCCACAGGGAGTGGTGGCATGACTGCACCAACACGTGGCACAACATTGTGCCGAAGCGGCGCACCCCTGCTTCTTCCCCCTCTGCAGCCACCCTGGACACTCTGGAGTCCTCCTACTCCCTGACCGCGCCCCTCACCTTTCGTGGCCTCCGAACCATGGCACAGATGTAGTAGTGCCGGCACAGATGTAGTATTGCCAATGGGAGGTGTACACGACAATTGTTCTGGGCAATTAGGGTGAAGAGGGTGGGATACTAGATGTTAACAGCACCCCTGCACCTGCAAGGGTGTATGTGACCCCGGTGATAAAGTGACGGGTCGTGAAACGCTCAGGCACCCCAAAACTGCAGTAAAACCGTGCACGCAACCCCTGGTAGCCTACGTGTGTGGAATTAAACTTCCGCAATACGCGGTGGAACCCAGGGACACAAAAAACACATATGCGTGGGACACGCAGGCTACTAAGAGCTTGAAAACAGGTACGCAATACACAGGAGCACCCGCAAAGGGAAAAATAGCATGTGCGACTCACCATTTGACTAGCATGATAATGAAAAACACGCACAGCCAATACCCCCGCCAAAAGAAGAGATATGTCCTTGATCCACTGTGAAGTTGTGATGGCGCGCGAAACAACCAGAAGTAGCAACACAAATGCCGGTCTCCACGAAAGGCACGTACAGTAAACTGCTGGCCCCACTCACCTTTAACCCGTGCTGAGGGAAACGCCTGCATGCATCACGTCACTCACACGCTTAGGCCCTTTCCTCGAATTACACGCATTAACACACGGACGTGCTGTTTTTTCATGTGCTGAATCACCATGCACCCGTGATGAGGGGAACGCCCGTGCGTGTTATGTCACAGACGCGCTTACGCCCTAAGGGCCTTTCCTCCAATTACACGCTGACGTGCTGTTTTTTCACGTGCCAAATCACTCCATATCAAGCTAGCCACACGACAACACTCGGAAGACCACCCGATTGTCAGATATGACATAGTTGCCGATGATTGCACTTTGACGGGTGGTGGAGATGTACAGATATGCATGTATGTCTGGTGACGTGTGTGCGTGTGTTCGGCACTCACCATGTTGCATGTGACGTCAGGCTAACCTTCGGATTTTCATGCTGTTGTATGTGTATGGATGCTGCTGCCTGCTGCAACTTTCCTGTGAATATGCACATGTGTGCGGGTTCATATGATATGTGTGTTACAGAGTGTGATGCCAACTGTGAAGTTTGAGACTGCCCTCATGTGCAACTGTCATGTGTGTATCAGACCATTGTAGAGTGCCCTGATGCCTGTGTTCTGTCTCTCCCTGACTGCAGTGTCAACTGATGAAGAGGGCGAAGACGGTGCTGTGGGGCACAGCGGCACGGATCCCACTGCCAGCCAGAGATGCAAGGCCCAGCTCCCCTCCCAGGTTTACATCACTTCGGGGAGTGAGGAGTCTGGTGCCACATCTGCGGCCGCAGCTGCTGAGGGAAGGTCCAAGAGTCGAAGGTTGGAGGTGGACTCCTCAGCAGCAGAAGGGGCAGCTGAGCCGCACAGGGGCAAATGGAGGAAGATGGCACAGAGTCATCCAGGTTGGTGGGGGGTTCGGTTGAGGAAGTGTCCGTGGAAGGCCCACGCACATGGCCTGGATAGGGGGATTCCACTGGTGCTAGTGGTGCAGTCCAGGGGCAGGGACAGGAGGCAGCACAGGCCACCGCAGCGATGCCTCCGTCCAGACCCATTTTCAGGGAGGTGATGCTTACACAACAACTGACCTTCCTCTCCCTGCGGACATGGCAATCCGGGACCGTATTGAGCCTGTACTAGCTGGGGTGGTGTTGGGTCAACGTGGTTTTCGGGATGAAGTGCAGGGTTCTCGTGAGGACAATACACTTCATTTTGAATACCTCATTGATCATGTCGACCTACTAGGACAGGTCAACTAGGCTGGGTTCCTCCGTGTGCTGGATCTTCTAGCGACCCCCTCCTCAACTGAACCCCCTATGCGCCAGTCATCCTCCGTGCCATCTTCCTGCCCAAAAATCACCTGGCCACCCTGTAGAGCTGCCACTGACCCAGTGGCCAGGGTAGTGGAGGACAAATCCCTGCCACAGTCGGGAGTCGGAGGTCCAGCAGGGGTGGCCACCCGAACAACTGGACCCCAGCAGGAAGAGGACGTGCAGGCATTGACAGGCAGGGCACATGAATGGCAGCAGCAGGCTCAAGGTGGGAGCGAAGATGGCTCTGGGCCATCTACACCAAAGGGGCAGGCATCGGCCGGAGGGCAAGAGGACCCTGGATTGGGAGTGTCTTCCGTGTGGCAGCAGATGGGCCAGAGGATAGATGCGGAGCAGCGGCGGGCGGAGGATGCACGGGTCACCATGGTCAGGGCGGAGAACTCCAACCGCAGGGCATTGAGGTGGGCTGAGTGCCTCGAGGCAACTCACAGGGAGTTTGAGGACACCATGGCTGTAATGTAATTCTACAGATATGTACGGCATTGCAAATTGACAAACGATTGCATTCGGCCAGACATGCTCAGAGCGCCGGATTAGTGGAAAGACACAATGGTATCATAAAAAAACAAGCTCGCTAAGACGTGTGCCGGCACCAAACTAAAATGGCCGGACGCCTTACCGATCGTGTTACTTTCAATGCGGACAACCCCTCAAACTAAGACTGGGCTCTCTCCCTTTGAGGTGGTAATGGGGAGACCTGCTAATATTTGGGGTTTGCCTAAAAGCTGCGCATTGCGTGATGTAGAAAATATACTTCTCTCCGACTACTGTAACCAGTTAACTAAAAACCTGTATTTCATTTATCACCAGGTGTTTTCACTTTACCTGTACGGTTCATGGGCCCAGGACATGATATACAGCTTGGAAGTTGGGTCCTAGTGAAGGCCTACGAAAGGTCTTCCTGTCTCACTCCTCGTTGGAAGGGACCCTACCAGGGGTTGTTGGTCCTTCGGACAGCAGTGCGGGTGGCTGGAAAGAAACACTGGATCCACGCGACGTTTGTCAAGAAACTTCCTCACCCGATGCCACACGTTACAGAAGAAGCAGAACCCCTCGCTGATGCTACAGTCCCTGATCTTGGAGTAGCAAACAGCGCTGTGAGTGCGTCGGAGAATTTCTCTGAGCCCGTGGAGCTTGGGGAGCAGTCCATTTCGTCTCCGCACTCTTTTGAAAAATCACTTCCGGAAAATACTGTTTCAAGCTCTGCGACTTCCGTCGCCTCCGATACGTCGCTTCCCTCAGGAAGTGGTGACACCTTATTTTCGGACCAAACAATATTGGGTACCACCAGGTACAAACTTCGACAAAGAAAATAGAACTACGGCAAGGGTTTTTCCGTGCATTTGAGAAAGAGAAGTGATCGAAAGTTTTCCTTTGTATAAGAAAGTTTCTGTTGAACAAAAGGGAAAAAAGGGATTCTGCTGGCTAGGGTTGGAAAGGACTAAGAAATCGCGCGACCATAGCATCGCCATCATCGAACATTGGGGTCGTCGATTGAGGAACTACAATGCCTGCCACCTCCACTGCTGCTCCCCGCACTGGACTTGTGAATAAGGGGGTGACCAACTTGGACAATGAACAATGTGCCTGGGCCCCGAAAACGTACTGCTGTGTTTTGATAACGATAATTGTTATTTTTGCAATTACTGCTGTAGGACTTTGGTACTTTGAAGAAATCTATCCTCTAAAACCTTTACTACCGACCGAGATTGTACCGACTGCTTTGACTCTCTCTGTACACCTTCACACTCTGTCCCCTAGAGACTCCCAACATAGACAAAAGTATCATAATAACACTCTAATGATAGTAATGAATGCAACGCATGCCATTTTTAATAAGTGTAATTGTTGGATTTGCACTCATTTACCGCAACATGGGAACAAGGGACTGGGATGGTATATACACCCTTTACCTTTAACGACTGCTTGCTATGCCTCTCTTAGAGCACTATTCTTTGGCCGTTGGAATGATAGCATCTCAGGGAACTTTGATGGAACTAATTTGAATGATTTCGAGAAACGTGAATTAACTCCCCTGGGATGCTCGCTTTTTGCAAATAGAAGTAAACCTAATGTCGCGTCTATTAGGCCATCTGATAAACTGTCTCTTCCTTTTCAAACTTTAATTTCCTTTAAAATGGCTCCGATAGGCAATAAGGACGCTGTGCCTCCTTCTTACTCTATAAATCACAGCCCTGACTCGGTCCCCTTTTGTGTACAAAGAAATGGCACTCGGTCAATGGGAGATTTGGAAGGTTGTATGAACATTGTAAATTTGACTGGAGAAAACAGGCCTCTGTATGTAGGGGGGCCTGTTTACTTTGTTTGTGGTAGTTTAGCATTTCCCTGGTTGCCCAAGGATTGGCAGGGAACCTGTTATTTAGGAATCCTGTTACCCGGGGTATTTGTAGCTTGTACATTGGAGGGTTCTAAGGCTCGCCCACGGCGGGACAAGAATGGAGATACCCCTGGGCAAGTATTGGGAGATATAGCAAAATCAGTTGTGCCCTTTTGGGGACAAATAACAAACTCTGAGAACATTAGGGGATTAGCAAGGGTACTGGAGAGAACGATCAACCAGACCACGGACATACTCTATAATATGACACTAGAACAAAAAGCAATAAGATTGGTAGCACTCCAAAATCGGTTGGCATTAGATGTCATTCTGGCAGAACGAGGTGGAGTATGCAAATTAGTGGGGTCCGCTTGCTGTGTTTTCGCACCAGATTCCTCGCCAACTATTTTTAAGGCAATACAGAATCTGCACATTCTTAGTTCAGAAGTGCATGTTCCCGAGGGAAATTGGGATCTTAGCGCTTGGTTCTGGGACTTCTTGCGGTCTTGGGGTTGGAAAGTGCTTTCAGTCTTGCTGATTATTTTGGGAATTCTGCTATTTCTTTGTTGTTGTATCCAATGTCTACCAAGTATATGTTCAATGCTATGTTGCGCTCAGGCGATAGGTACAATAGGACATAAAGTGTATGCCCCGGATAAAACCTCTAAGGAGTATGTACTGAAAGAGATCTTAGTAAAAGATCTAATGGCGATAGATATTTCTTACAGCTATTCAGGGTGTATGGACGATGACACATGGAGTTATTTGCAGGGAGATCAGAAGTAGTTTAGCACTTGGCATAGGCCAAAAGGAGGATTTGTCAAACTAGAAATGATATCGTGCCTCCTATTGCTATGAATATATGTATATTGGCCTACGCCAAGCTGCTAACAAGCTGCTTATAAACTACATGTGAATAAACTCGCATTGCAAGGTCCTGACCTTAGAAACCATGTAAACTGTCATTTTGGGTCAAGCCGCCATTTTAGGTTTTCTTGCTCTATAAAGTCACCATGTGAGCTAAAATGGTAGCCTATGTTATTCAGAACAGAACTCATTTGTCATGAAATTTGTACAGCTAATGTATAACTTGCCTGCAGGCCACTTGTTAGGGTCATGAGCTGAGACCTTGTCATTCTGCTGACCTGTGTGCAATGGATTACCTGTATCACCGAAACTGATCTATAATTGAATGAGAACACCTGCTTAACTACATTGTATAAACTAAGTCCCGAATTGTAATGTTAGGCCTAGAGCATACATTATTACCATTTCTTCTTGTTAATGTATAAACCTAAGATGAACTAGATTTGACCCGGCAAGGGACCCTAGAGCAGTAACTTATTTATGGAATGGTTAACCTGCAGAAAGGCTGGACAACAGGCTGGAGAAATGTATAAAAGCCTGACTGTTTCATTGACTATTTGTACTCACTGAGCACACCGAACCACGCCGGAGTTCGCTGTGTTGTACTGAGGGTAGATAGCTATCTGAATTTTGTTCTGTTCTTTTGTAACTGGATTCAGTATAAAATAAAGTACTTTGTATGTTCCTTTGTAACCTGTGTTTGGTGTGTTTCCTTTTTGGTTACCCTGCCTCATATTATTTCCTTGTTTTCACAACCATGCACAGCTACATCCGCTGTGCCAGGGTCATTGACCGGGACTGTCCTGGATGGTAGACTCACATCCGGGGTGGTGTCGGCTGCATCTGCCCATGTACTTTCCAACACCCAGCTGCTCGGGGCAGCAGATGACAATACTGCCCGAGGGACACGTGCCTCGGTCAGGGCAGCCCTGCGTGTGCTTACGGTGTGCCTCCTGACCTACTGGAAATCAACCTGGGACGCTTCAGGTGCCAACGCAGCATGCACTGGCTGACCCTGAGCCTGGGTGGTGGTGTCCACAACTGCACCTGCAGCTATCACTACCCTTGGGCCTGTGGCAGTCGATGAAATGGACTGCCGGGTCACATGGGTGCCAGAGCCAGTGCCAGATGCAAGAGCTGCATCTCCCGAAGCCACAGGGAGTGGTGGCATGACCGCACCAACACATGGCACAACATTGTGCCGAAGTGGCGCACCCCTGCCTCTTCCCCCTCTGCAGCCACCCTGGACACTCTGGAGTCCTCCTACTCCCTGACCACACCCCTCACCTTTCGTGGCCTCCCAACCATGGCACAGATGTAGTAGTGCCTGCACAGATGTAGTATTGCCAATGGGAGGTGTACACGACAATTGTTCTGGGCAATTGGGGTGAACAGGGTGGGGTACTAGATGTTAACAGCACCCCTGCACCTGCAAGGCTGTATGTGACCCCGGTGATAAAGTGACGGGTCGCGAAACGCTCAGGCACCGCAAAACTGCAGTAAAACCGTGCACGCAACCCCTGGTAGCCTACGTGTGTGGAATTAAACTTCCGCAGTACGCGGTGGCCCCCAGGGACACAAAAAACACATATGCGTGGGACACGCAGGCTACTAAGAGCTTGAAAACAGGTACGCAATACACAGGGGCACCCGCAGTGGGAAAATAGCATGTGCGACTCACCGTTTGACTAGCATGATAATGAAAAACACGCACAGCCAATACCCCCGCCAAAAGAAGAGATATGTCCTTGATCCACTGTGAAGTTGTGATGGCGCGCGAAACAACCAGAAGTAGCAACTTCTGTCGGTCTCCACGAAAGGCACGTACAGTAAACTGCTGGCCCCACTCACCTTTAACCCGTGCTGAGGGAAACGCCTGCATGCATCATGTCACTAACACGCTTAGGCCCTTTCCTCGAATTACACACATTAACACACGGATGTGCTGTTTTTTCATGTGCTGAATCACCATGCACCCGTGATGAGGGGAAAGGCCGTGCGTGTTATGTCACAGACGCACTTAAGCGCTAAGGGCTTTTCCTCCAATTACACGCTGACGTGCTGTTTTTTCACATGCCAAATCACTCCATATCAAGCTGGCCACACGACAACACTCGGAAGACCACCCGATTGTCAGATGTGACATAGTTGCCGATGATTGCACTGTGACGGGTGGTGGAGATGTACAGATATGCATGTATGTCTGGTGACGTGTGTGCGTGTGTTCGGCACTCCCCATGTTGCATGTGACGTCAGGCTAACCTTCGGATTTTCATGCTGTTGTATGTGTATGGATGCTGCTGCCTGCTGCAACTTTCCTGTGAATATGCACATGTGTGTGGGTTCATATGATATGTGTGTTACAGAGTGTGATGCCAACTGTGAAGTTTGAGACTGCTACTCATGTGCAACTGTCATGTGTGTATCAGACCATTGTAGAGTGCCCTGATGCCTGTGTTCTGTTTCTCCCTGACTGCAGTGTCAACTGATGAAGAGGGCGGAGACGGTGCTGTGGGGCACAGCGGCACGGATCCGACAGCCAGCCAGAGATGAAGGCCCAGCTCCCCTCCCAGGTTTACATCTCTTCGAGGAGTGAGGAGTCTGGTGCCACATCTGCGGCCGCAGCTGCTGAGGGAATGTCCAAGAGGCGAAGGTTGGAGGTGGACTCCTCAGCAGCAGAAGGGGCAGCTGAGCCGCACAGGGGCCAATGGAGGAAGATGGCACAGAGTCATCCAGGTTGGTGGGGGGTTCGGTTGAGGAAGTGGCCGTGGAAGGCCCACGCACATGGCCTGGATGGGGGGATTCCACTGGTGCTAGTGGTGCAGTCCAGGGGCAGGGACAGGAGGCAGCACAGGCCACCGCAGAGGTGCCTCCGTCCAGACCCATTTTCAGGGAGGGGATGCTTACACAACAACTGACCTTCCCCTCCCTGCGGACATGGCAATCCGGGACCGTGTTGAGCCTGTCCTAGCTGGGGTAGTGTTGGGTCAACGTGGTTTTCGGGATGACGTGCAGGGTTCTCGTGAGGACAATACACTTCATTTTGAATATCACATTGACCGCGTGGACCTACTAGGACAGGTCAACTAGGCTGGGTTCCTCCGTGTGCTGGATCTTCTAGCGACCCCCTCCTCAACTGAACCCCCTATGCGCCAGTCATCCTCCGTGCCATCTTCCTGCCCAAAAATCACCTGGCCACCCTGTAGAGCTGCCCCTGACCCAGTGGCCAGGGTAGTGGAGGACAAATCCCTGCCACAGTCGGGAGTCGGAGGTCCAGCAGGGGTGGCCACCCGAACAACTGGACCCCAGCAGGAAGAGGACGTGCAGGCATTGACAGGCAGGGCACATGAATGGCAGCAGCAGGCTCAAGGTGGGAGCGAAGATGGCTCTGGGCCATCTACACCAAAGGGGCAGGCATCGGCCGGAGGGCAAGAGGACCATGGATTGGGAGTGTCTTCCCGTGTGGCAGCAGATGGGCCAGCGGATAGATGCGGAGCAGTGGCGGGCGGAGGATGCACGGCTCACCATGGTCAGGGTGGAGAACTCCAACCGCAGGGCATTGAGGTGGGCTGAGTGCCTCGAGGCAACTCACAGGGAGTTTGAGGACACCATGGCTGTAATGTAATTCTACAGATATGTACGGCATTGCAAATTGACAAACGATTACATTCGGCCAGACATTCTCAGAGCGCCGGATTAGTGGAAAGACACAATGGTATCATAAAAAAACAAGCTCGCTAAGACGTGTGCCGGCACCAAACTAAAATGGCCGGATGCCTTACCGATCGTGTTACTTTCAATGCGGACAACCCCTCAAACTAAGACTGGGCTCTCTCCCTTTGAGGTGGTAATGGGGAGACCTGCTAATATTTGAGGTTTGCCTAAAAGCTGCGCATTGCGCGATGTAGAAAATATACTTCTCTCCGACTACTGTAACCAGTTAACTAAAAACCTGTATTTCATTTATCACCAGATGTTTTCAGCTTTACCTGTACGGTTCACGGGCCCAGACACGATATACAGCTTGGAAGTTCGGTCCTAGTGAAGGCCTACGAAAGGTCTTCCTGTCTCACTCCTCGTTGGAAGGGACCCTACCAGGTGTTGTTGGTCACTCGGACAGCAGTGCGGGTGGCTGGAAAGAAACACTGGATCCACGCAACGTATGTCAAGAAACTTCCTCACCAGACGCCACACATTACAGAAGAAGCAGAACCCCTCGCTGATGTTACAGTCCCTGATCTTGGAGTAGCAAACAGCGCTGTGAGTGCGTCGGAGAATTTCTCTGAGCCCGTGGAGCTTGGGGAACAGTCCATTTCGTCTCTGCACTCTTTTGAAAAATCACTTCCGGGAAATACTGTTTCAAGCTCTGCGACTTCCGTCGCCTCCGATACGTCGCTTCCCTCAGGAAGAGGCGACACCTTATTTTCGGACCAAACAATCTTGGGTACCACCAGGTACAACCTTCGACGAAGAAAATAGAACTACGGCACAGGTTTTTCCGTGCATTTGAGAAAGAGAAGTGATCGAAAGTTTTCCTTTGTATAAGAAAGTTTCTGTTGAAGAAAAGGGAAAAAAGGGATTCTGCTGGCTAGGGTTGGGAAGGACTAAGAAATTGCGCGACCGTAGCGTCGCCAGCAACGAACATTGAGGTCATCGATTGAGGAACTTCAATGCCTGCCACCTCCACTGCTGCTCCCCGCACTGGACTTGTGAATAAGGGGGTGACCAACTTGGACAATGAACAATGTGCCTGGGCCCCGAAAATGTACCGCTGTGTTTTGATAATGATAATTGTTATTTTTGCAATTACTGCTGTAGGACTTTGGTACTTTGAAGAAATCCATCCTCTAAAACCTTTACTACCGACCGAGATTGTACCGACTGCTTTGACTCCCTCTGTACACCTTCACACTCTGTCCCCTAGAGACTCCCAACATAGACAAAAGTATCATAATAACACTCTAATGATAGTAATGAATGCAACGCATGCCATTTTTAATAAGAGTAATTGTTGGATTTGCACTCATTTACCGCAACATGGGAACAAGGGACTGGGATGGTATATTCACCCTTTACCTTTAACGACTGCTTGCTATGCCTCTGTTAGAGCACTATTCTTTTTCCGTTGGAATGATAGCATCTCAGGGAACTTTGATGGAACTAATTTGAATGATTTCGAGAAACGTGAATTAACTCCCCTGGGATGCTCGCTTTTTGCAAATAGAAGTAAACCTAATGTCGCTTCCATTAGGCCATCTGATAAACTGTCTCTTCCTTTTCAAATTTTAATTTCCTTTAAAATGGCTCAGATAGGCAATAAGGACGCCGTGCCTCCTTCTTACTCTATAAATCATAGCCCTGACTCGGTCCCCTTTTGTGTACAAAGAAATGGCACTCGGCCAATGGGAGATTTTGAAGGTTGTATGATCATTGTAAATTTGACTGGAGAAAACAGGCCTCTGTATGTATGAGGGCCTGTTTATTTTGTTTGTGGTAGTTTAGCATTTCCCTGGTTGCCCAAGGATTGGCAGGGAACCTGTTATTTAGGAATCCTGTTACCCGGGGTATTTGTAGCTAGTACATTGGAGGTTTCTAAGGCTCGCCCACGGCGGGACAAGAATGGAGATACCCCTGGGCAAGTATTGGGAGATATAGCAAAATCTGTTGTGCCCTTTTGGGGACAAATAACAAACTCTGAGAACATTAGGGGATTAGCAAGGGTACTGGAGAGAACGATCAGCCGGATCACGGACATACTCTACAATATGACACTAGAAAAAAAAACAATAACATTGGTAGCACTCCAAAATCGGATGGCATTAGATGTCATTCTGGCAGAACAAGGTGGAGTATGCAAATTAGTGGGGTCCGCTTGCTGTTTTTTCGTACCAGATTCCTCGCCAACTATTTTTAAGGCAATACAGAATCTGCACATTCTTAGTTCAGAAGTGCATGTTCCCGAGGGAAATTGGGATCTTAGCGCTTGGTTCTGGGACTTCTTGCGGTCTTGGGATTGGAAAGTGCTTTCAGTCTTGCTGATTATTTTGGGAATTCTGCTATTTCTTTGTTTTTGTATCCAATGTCTACTAAGTATATGTTCAATGCTATGTTGCGCTCAGGTGATAGGTACAATAGGACATAAAGTGTATGCCCCGGATAAAACCTCTAAAGAGTATGTACTGAAAGAGATCTTAGTAAAAGATCTAATGGCGATAGAAATTTCTGACAGCTATTCAGGGTGTATGGACGATGACACATGGAGTTATTTGCAGGGAGATCAGACGTAGTTTAGCACTTGGCATAGGCCAAAAGGAGGGTTTGTCAAACTAGAAATTATATCGTGCCTCCTATTGCTATGAATATATGTATATTGGCCTACGCCAAGCTGCTAACAAGCTGCTTATAAACTACATGTGAATAAACTCGCATTGCAAGGTCCTGACCTTAGAAACCATGTAAACTGTCATTTTGGGTCAAGCCGCCATTTTAGGTTTTCTTGCTCTATAAAGTCACCATGTGAGCTAAAATGGTAGCCTATGTTATTCAGAACAGAACTCATTTGTCATGACCTTTGTACAGCTAATGTATAACTTGCCTGCAGGCCACTTGTTAGGGTCATGAGCTGAGACCTTGTCCTTCTGCTGACCTGTGTGCAATGGATTACCTGTATCACCGAAACTGATCTATAATTGAATGAGAACACCTGCTTAACTACATTGTATAAACTAAGTCCCGCATTGTAATGTTAGGCCTAGAGCATACATTATTACCATTTCTTCTTGTTAATGTATAAACCTAAGATGAACTAGATTTGACCTGGCAAGGGACCCTAGAGCAGTAACTTATTTATGGAATGGTTAACCTGCAGAAAGGCTGGACAGCAGGCTGGAGAAATGTATAAAAGCCTGACTGTTTCAATGAATATTTGCACTCACTGAGCACATCGAACCACGCGGGAGTTCGCTGTGTTGTACTGAGGGTCGATAGCTATCTGAATTTTGTTCTGTTCTTTTGTTACTTGATTCAGTATAAAATAACGTACTTTGTATGTTCCTTTATAACCTGTGTTTGGTGTGTTTCCTTTTTGGTTACCCTGCCTCATATTATTTCCTTGTTTTCACAACCCTGCACAGCTACATCCGTTGTGCAAGGGTCATTGACCGGGACTGTCCTGGATGGTAGACTCACATCCGGGGTGGTGTCGGCTGCATCTGCCCATGTACTTGCCAACACCCAGCTGCTCGGGGCAGCAGATGACAATACTGCCCCAGGGACACGTGCCTCGGTCAGGGCAGCCCTGCGTGTGCTTAGGTGTGCCTCCTGACCTACTGGCAATAAACCTGGGGCACTTCAGGTGCCAACGCAGCATGCACTGGCTGACCCTGAGCCTGGGTGGTGGTGTCCACAGCTGCACCTGCAGCTACCACTACCCTTGGGCCCGTGGCAGTCGATGAAATGGACTGCCGGGTCACATGGGTGCCAGAGCCAGTGCCAGATGCAAGAGCTGCATCTCCCGAAGCCACAGGGAGTGGTGGCATGACTGCACCAACACGTGGCACAACATTGTGCCAAAGTGGCGCACCCCTGCCTCTTCCCCCTCTGCAGCCACCCTGGACACTCTGGAGTCCCCCTACTCCCTGACCATGCCCCTCACTTTTCGTGGCCTCCCAACCATGGCACAGATGTAGTAGTGCCGGCACAGATGTAGTATTGCCATTGGGAGGTGTACATGACAATTGTTCTGGGCAATTGGGGTGAAGAGGGTGGGGTACTAGATGTTAACAGCACCCCTGCACCTGCAAGGCTGTATGTGACACCGGTGATAAAGTGACGGGTCGCGAAACGCTCAGGCACCCCAAAACTGCATTAAAACCATGCACGCAACCCCTGGTAGCCTACGTGTGTGGAATTAAACTTCCGCAGTACGCGGTGGCCCCCAGGGACACAAAAAACACATATGCGTGGGACACGCAGGCTACTAAGAGCTTGAAAACAGGTACGCAATACACAGGGGCACCCGAAGTGGGAAAAATAGCATGTGCGACTCACCGTTTGACTAGCATGATAATGAAAAACACGCACAGCCAATACCCCCGCCAAAAGAAGAGATATGTCCTTGATCCACTGTGAAGTTGTGATGGCGCGCGAAACAACCAGAAGTAGCAACACACGTCGGTCTCTACGAAAGGCACGTACAGTAAACTGCTGGCCCCACTCACCTTTAACCCGTGCTGAGGGAAACGCCTGCATGCATCAAGTCACTCACACGCTTAGGCCCTTTCCTCGAATTACACGCATTAACACACGGACGTGCTGTTTTTTCATGTGCTGAATCACCATGCACCCGTGATGAGGGGAACGCCCGTGCGTGTTATGTCACAGACGCGCTTACGCCCTAAGGGCCTTTCCTCCAATTACACGCTGACGTGCTGTTTTTTCACGTGCCAAATCACTCCATATCAAGCTGGCCACACGACAACACTCGGAAGACCACCCGATTGTCAGATGTGACATAGTTGCCGATGATTGCACTGTGACGGGTGGTGGGGATGTACAGATATGCATGTATGTCTGGTGACATGTGTGCGTGTGTTCGGCACTCCCCATGTTGCATGTGACGTCAGGCTAACCTTCGGATTTTCATGCTGTTGTATGTGTATGGATGCTGCTGCCTGCTGCAACTTTCCTGTGAATATGCACATGTGTGCGGGTTCATATGATATGTGTGTTACGGAGTGTGATGCCAACTGTGAAGTTTGAGACTGCCACTCATGTGCAACTGTCATGTGTGTATCAGACCATTGTAGAGTGCCTTGATGCCTGTGTTCTGTCTCTCCCTGACTGCAGTGTCAACTGATGAAGAGGGCGGAGACGGTGCTGTGGGGCACAGCGGCACGGATCCCACTGCCAGCCAGAGATGCAAGGCCCAGCTCCCCTCCCAGGTTTACATTTCTTTGGGGAGTGAGGAGTCTGGTGCCACATCTGCGGCCGCAGCTGCTGAGGGAAGGTCCAAGAGGCGAAGGTTGGAGGTGGACTCCTCAGCAGCAGAAGGGGCAGCTGAGCCGCACTGGGGCCAATGGAGGAAGATGGCACAGAGTCATCCAGGTTGGTGGGGGGTTCGGTTGAGGAAGTGGCCGTGGAAGGCCCACACACATGGCCTGGATGGGGGGATTCCACTGGTGCTAGTGGTGCAGTCCAGGGGCAGGGACAGGAGGCAGCACAGGCCACCGCAGAGGTGCCTCCGTACGGACCCATTTTCAGGGAGGGGATGCTTACACAACAACTGACCTTCCTCTCCCTGCAGACATGGCAATCCGGGACCGTGTTGAGCCTGTCCTAGCTGGGGTGGTGTTGGGTCAATGTGGTTTTCGGGATGACGTGCAGGGTTCTCGTGAGGACAATACACTTCATTTTGAATAACTCATTGACCGCGTCGACCTACTAGGACAGGTCAACTAGGCTGGGTTCCTCCGTGTGCTGGATCTTCTAGCGACCCCCTCCTCAACTGAACCCCCTATGCGCCAGTCATCCTCCGTGCCATTTTCCTGCCCAAGAATCACCTGGCCACCCTGTAGAGCTGCCCCTGACCCATTGGCCAGGGTAGTGGAAGACAAATCCCTGCCACAGTCGGGAGTTGGAGGTCCAGCAAGGGTGGCCACCCGAACAACTGGACCCCAGCAGGAAGAGGACGTGCAGGCATTGACAGGCAGGGCACATGAATGGCAGCAGCAGGCTCAAGGTGGGAGCGAAGATGGCTCTGGGCCATCTACACCAAAGGGGCAGGCATCGGCCAGAGGGCAAGAGGACCCTGGATTGGGAGTGTCTTCCGTGTGGCAGCAGATGGGCCAGCGGATAGATGTGGAGCAGCGGCGGGCAGAGGATGCACGGCTCACCATGGTCAGGGCGGAGAACTCCAACCGCAGGGCATTGAGGTGGGCTGAGTGCCTCGAGGCAACTCACAGGGAGTTTGAGGACACCATGGCTGTAATGTAATTCTACAGATATGTACGGCATTGCAAACTGACAAACGATTACATTCGGTCAGACATGCTCAGAGCGCCGGATTAATGGAAAGACACAATGGTATCATAAAAAAACAAGCTTGCTAAGACGTGTGCCGGCACCAAACTAAAATGGCCAGACGCCTTACCGATCGTGTTACTTTCAATGCGGACAACCCCTCAAACTATGACTGGGCTCTCTCCCTTTGAGGTGGTAATGGGGAGACCTGCTAATATTTGGGGTTTGCCTAAAAGCTGCGCATTGCGTGATGTAGAAAATATACTTCTCTCCGACTACTGTAACCAGTTAACTAAAAACCTGTATTTCATTTATCACCAGGTGTTTTCAGCTTTACCTGTACGGTTCACGGGCCAAGGAAACGATATACAGCTTGGAAGTTGGGTCCTAGTGAAGGCCTACGAAAGGTCTTCCTGTCTCACTCTTCGTTGGAAGGGACCCTACCAGGTGTTGTTGGTCACTCGGACAGCAGTGCGGGTGGCTGGAAAGAAACACTGGATCCACGCGACGCATGTCAAGAAACTTCCTCACCAGACGCCACACGTTACAGAAGAAGCAGAACCCCTCGCTGATGCTACAGTCCCTGATCTTGGAGTAGCAAACAGCGCTGTGAGTGCGTCGGAGAATTTCTCTGAGCCCGTGGAGCTTGGGGAACAGTCCATTTCGTCTCCAAACACTTTTGAAAAATCACTTCTGGGAAATACTGTTTCAAGCTCTGCGACTTCCGTCGCCTCCGATACGTCGCTTCCCTCAGGAAGTGGCGACATCTTATTTTCGGACCAAACAATCTTGAGTACCACCAGGTACAACCTTCGACGAAGAAAATAGAACTACGGCACAGGTTTTTCCGTGCATTTGATAAAGAGAAGTGATCGAAAGTTTTGCTTTGTATAAGAAAGTTTCTGTTGAACAAAAGGGAAAAAAGGGATTCTGCTGGCTAGGGTTGGGAAGGACTAAGAAATCGCGCGACCGTAGCGTCGCCAGCAACGAACATTGGGTTTGTCGATTGAGGAACTACAATGCCTGCCACCTCCACTGCTGCTCCCCGCACTGGACTTGTGAATAAGGGGGTGACCAACTTGGACAATGAACAATGTGCCTGGGCCCCGAAAACGTACTGCTGTGTTTTGATAACGATAATTGTTATTTTTGCAATTACTGCTGTAGGACTTTGGTACTTTGAAGAAATCTATCCTCTAAAACCTAAACTACCGACCGAGATTGTACCGACTGCTTTGACTCCCTCTGTACACCTTCACACTCTGTCCCCTAGAGACTCCCAACATAGACAAAAGTATCATAATAACACTCTAATGATAGTAATGAATGCAACGCATGCCATTTTTAATAAGAGTAATTGTTGGATTTGCACTCATTTACCGCAACATGGGAACAAGGGACTGGGATGGTATATTCACCCTTTACCTTTAACGACTGCTTGCTATGCCTCTCTTAGAGCACTATTCTTTGGCCGTTGGAATGATAGCATCTCAGGGAACTTTGATGGAACTAATTTGAATGATTTCGAGAAACGTGAATTAACTCCCCTGGGATGCTCGCTTTTTGCAAATAGAAGTAAACCTAATGTCGCTTCTATTAGGCCATCTGATAAACTGTCTCTTCCTTTTCAAACTTTAATTTCCTTTAAAATGGCTCCGATAGGCAATAAGGACGCTGTGCCTCCTTCTTACTCTATAAATCATAGCCCTGACTCGGTCCCCTTTTGTGTACAAAGAAATGGCACTCGGCCAATGGGAGATTTTGAAGGTTGTATGAACATTGTAAATTTGACTGGAGAAAACAGGCATCTGTATGTAGGGGGGTCTGTTTATTTTGTTTGTGGTAGTTTAGCATTTCCCTGGTTGCCCAAGGATTGGCAGGGAACCTGTTATTTAGGAATCCTGTTACCGGGGGTATTTGTAGCTAGTACATTGGAGGTTTCTAAGGCTCGCCCACGGCGGGACAAGAATGGAGATACCCCTGGGCAAGTATTGGGAGATATAGCAAAATCAGTTGTGCCCTTTTGGGGACAAATAACAAACTCTGAGAACATTAGGGGATTAGCAAGGGTACTGGAGAGAACGATCAACCGGACCACGGACATACTCTACAATATGACACTAGAACAAAAAGCAATAAGATTGGTAGCACTCCAAAATCGGATGGCATTAGACGTCATTCTGGCAGAATGAGGTGGAGAATGCAAATTAGTGGGGTCCGCTTGCTGTGTTTTCGTACCAGATTCCTCACCAACTATTTTTAAGGCAATACAGAATCTGCACATTCTTAGTTCAGAAGTGAATGTTCCCGAGGGAAATTGGGATCTTAGCGCTTGGTTCTGGGACTTCTTGCGGTCTTGGGGTTGGAAAGTGCTTTCAGTCTTGCTGATTATTTTGGGAATTCTGCTATTTCTTTTTTGTTGTATCCAATGTCTACCAAGTATATGTTCAATGCTATGTTGCGCTCAGGCGATAGGTACAATAGGACATAAAGTGTATGCCCCGGATAAAACCTCTAAGGAGTATGTACTGAAAGAGATCTTAGTAAAAGATCTAATGGCGATAGATATTTCTGACAGCTATTCAGGGTGTATGGACGATGACACCTGGAGTTATTTGCAGGGAGATCAGAAGTAGTTTAGCACTTGGCATAGGCCAAAAGGAGGGTTTGTCAAACTAGAAATTATATTGTGCCTCCTATTGCTATGAATATATGTATATTGGCCTACGCCAAGCTGCTAACAAGCTGCTTATAAACTACATGTGAATAAACTCGCATTGCAAGGTCCTGACCTTAGAAACCATGTAAACTGTCATTTTGGGTCAAGCCGCCATTTTAGGTTTTCTTGCTCTATAAAGTCACCATGTGAGCTAAAATGGTAGCCTATGTTATTCAGAACATAACTCGATTGTCATGACCTCTGTACAGCTAATGTATAACTTGCCTGCAGGCCACTTGTTAGGGTCATGAGCTGAGACCTTGTCCTTCTGCTGACCTGTGTGCAATGGATTACCTGTATCACCGAAACTGATCTATAATTGAATGAGAACACCTGCTTAACTACATTGTATAAACTAAGTCCTGCATTGTAATGTTAGGCCTAGAGCATACATTATTACCATTTCTTCTTGTTAATGTATAAACCTAAGATGAACTAGATTTGACCTGGCAAGGGGCCCTATAGCAGTAACTTATTTATGGAATGGTTAACCTGCAAAAAGGCTGGACAACAGGCTGGAGAAATGTATAAAAGCCTGACTGTTTCAATGAATATTTGCACTCACTGAGCACACCGAACCACGCCGGAGTTCGCTGTGTTGTACTGAGGGTCGATAGCTATCTGAATTTTGTTCTGTTCTTTTGTAACTGGATTCAGTATAAAATAAAGTACTTTGTATGTTCCTTTGTAACCTGTGTTTGGTGTGTTTCCTTTTTGGTTACCCTGCCTCATATTATTGCCTTGTTTTCACAACCCTGCACAGCTACATCCGCTGTGCCGGGGTCATTGACCGGGACTGTCCTGGATGGTAGACTCACATCCGGGGTGGTGTCGGCTGCATCTGCCCATGTACTTGCCAACACCCAGCTGCTCGGGGCAGCAGATGACAATACTGCCCCAGGGACACGTGCCTCGGTCAGGGCAGCCCTACGTGTGCTTACGGTGTGCCTCCTGACCTACTGGAAATCAACCTGGGACGCTTCAGGTGCCAACGCAGTATGCACTGGCTGACTCTGAGCCTGGCTGGTGGTGTCCACAGGTGCACCTGCAGCTACCACTACCCTTGGGCCCGTGGCAGTCGATGAAATGGACTGCCGGGTCACATGGGTGCCAGAGCCAGTGCTAGATGCAAAAGCTGCATCTCCCGAAGCCACAGGGAGTGGTGGCATGACTGCACCAACACGTGGCACAACATTGTGCCGAAGTGGCGCACCCCTGCCTCTTCCCCCTCTGCAGCCACCCTGGACACTCTGGAGTCCCCCTACTCCCTGACCACGCCCCTCACCTTTCGTGGCCTCCCAACCATGGCACAGATGTAGTCGTGCCGGCACAGATGTAGTATTGCCAATGGGAGGTGTACACGACAATTGTTCTGGGCAATTGGGGTGAAGAGGGTGGGGTACTAGATGTTAACAGCACCCCTGCACCTGCAAGGCTGTATGTGACCCCGGTGATAAAGTGATGGGTCGCGAAACGCTCAGGCACCCCAAAACTGCAGCAAAACCGTGCACGCAACCCCTGGTAGCCTACGTGTGTGGAATTAAACTTCCGCAGTACGCGGTGGCCCCCAGGGACAAAAAAAACACATATGCGTGGGACACGCAGGCTACTAAGAGCTTGAAAACAGGTACGCAATACACAGGGGCACCCGCAGTGGGAAAAATAGCATGTGCGACTCACCGTTTGACTAGCATGATAATGAAAAACACGCACAGCCAATACCCCCGCCAAAAGAAGAGATATGTCCTTGATCCACTGTGAAGTTGTGATGGCGCGCGAAACAACCAGAAGTAGCAACACACGTCGGTCTCCACGAAAGGCACCTACAGTAAACTGCTGGCCCCACTCACCTTTAACCCGTGCTGAGGGAAACGCCTGCATGCATCACGTCACTCACACGCTTAGGCCCTTTCCTCGAATTACACGCATTAACACACGGACGTGCTGTTTTTTCAGGTGCTGAATCACCATGCACCCGTGATGAGGGGAATGCCCGTGCGTGTTATGTCACAGACGCGCTTACGCGCTAAGGACCTTTCCTCCAATTACACGCTGACGTGATGTTTTTTCACGTGCCAAATCACTCCATATCAAGCTGGCCACACAACAACACTCAGAAGACCACCCGATTGTCAGATGTGAAATAATTGCCGATGATTGCACTGTGATGGGTGGTGGAGATGTACAGATATGCATGTATGTCTGGTGACGTGTGTGCGTGTGTTCGGCACTCGCCATGTTGCATGTGACATCCGGCTAACCTTCGGATTTTCATGCTGTTGTATGTGTATTTTTGCTGCTGCCTGCTGCAACTTTCCTGTGAATATGCACATGTGTGCGGGTTCATATGATATGTGTGTTACGGAGTGTGATGCCAACTGTGAAGTTTGAGACTGCCACTCATGTGCAACTGTCATGTGTGTATCAGACCATTGTAGAGTGCCCTGATGCCTGTGTTCTGTCTCTCCCTGACTGCAGTGTCAACTGATGAAGAGGGCGGAGATGGTGCTGTGGGGCACAGCGGCACGGATCCCACTGCCAGCCAGAGATGCAAGGCCCAGCTCCTCTCCCAGGTTTACATCTCTTCAGGGAGTGAGGAGTCTGGTGCCACATCTGCGGCCGCAGCTGCTGAGGGAAGGTCCAAGAGGCGAAGGTTGGAGGTGGACTCCTCAGCAGCAGAAGGGGCAGCTGAGCCGCACGGGGGCCAATGGAGGAAGATGGCACAGAGTCATCCAGGTTGGTGGGGGGTTCGGTTGAGGAAGTGGCCGAGGAAGGCCCACACACATGGCCTGGATGGGGGGATTCCACTGGTGCTAGTGGTGCAGTCCAGGGGCAAGGACAGGAGGCAGCACAGGCCACCGCAGAGGTGCCTCCGTCCAGACCCATTTTCAGGGAGGGGATGCTTACACAACAACTGACCTTCCTCTCCCTGCGGACATGGCAATCCGGGACCGTGTTGAGCCTGTCCTAGCTGGGGTGGTGTTGGGTCAACGTGGTTTTCGGGATGACCTGCAGGGTTCTCGTGAGGACAATACACTTCATTTTGAATACCTCATTGACCGCGTCGACCTAGTAGGACAGGTCAACTAGGCTGGGTTCCTCCGTGTGCTGGATCTTCTAGCGACCCCCTCCTCAACTGAACCCCCTATGTGCCAGTCATCCTCCGTGCCATCTTCCTGCCCAAGAATCACCTGGCCACCCTGTAGAGCTGCCCCTGACCCAGTGGCCAGGGTAGTGGAAGACAAATCCCTGCCACAGTCGGGAGTCGGAGGTCCAGCAGGGGTGGCCACCCGAACAACTGGACCCCAGCAGGAAGAGGACGTGCAGGCATTGACAGGCAGGGCACATGAAGATGGCTCTGGGCCATCTACACCAAAGGGGCAGGCATCGGCCGGAGGGCAAGAGGACCCTGGATTGGGAGTGTCTTCCGTGTGGCAGCAGATGGGCCAGCGGATAGATGCGGAGCAGCGGCGGGCGGAGGATGCACGGCTCACCATGGTCAGGGCGGAGAACTCCAACCGCAGGGCATTGAGGTGGGCTGAGTGCCTCGAGGCAACTCATAGGGAGTTTGAGGACAACATGGCTGCATCCCTGCAAGACCTCAAGGCCAGGGAAGAGGCCCGCCTCTGTGACTTTGAACAGGAGTTCGATGATGCCCTGGACCGGAACATCAAAGAGTGAGCGGTAAGACTTGCCCGCCGCCATTGTACATAGTTCATTAGTGTTAGGTTTCCTTTCTTTGCCGTTGCCATTGCCAATGCCAATGCCAATGTTGGACAAAGAAATTCCATTGTCATGGAAGAAAACCAAATTTTTAGAACCAATGATGTCATTGTTGCAGAACAACATTCCAGAACTGCACAAAGAGTTGCCATTTTTCCATTGATGATACACATTTTGCCCTGGTGGTGTGAAGAAAATGCCTTAGAACAGTCCCATTTTCTTCTTTGCGGTATAGATGAGAATAGAATTTTCTCAGTGGAAAAAACTGCTCCACTGCTTTCACCAATCTCTTGAGTTGATGCAACACATATGAACAAGGGGTGTAACCCAAATGCTGAGCTCCATACTGCACCACGACAACATGAAAAGGCGCAAAAGTGACCACTTATTTGCAAAGGTCAATGACAACGCCGAAATTGCAGACATCGACAGCGCACCACAATGCCTCCACTCCATCCAACCCAAAGTTGTCATGCAAGTCCCTTTCCTGGGCATACCTGTGCAAATGTACCACAAATGCATCACCCATTACCAACACTCTCCGTCTCTCCATTTCTACCAGTCTGAGTACACGAAGTACAGTAAGAATTTGTTACCGCCCATTCCTGTGAGGCAGAACCTAAGCAGTTAATTGGATAATCCAAACAGGCACATTCCCATTGGCCAGCATGCTTAGAAGGGCAGAATGTGGCACGTGCGCTTTATGAACTAGCACAAGGTCGGTGCCCCAGTGAAGCAGGAGGAGTACTTCTTCCTATTGGTGCGCTTTCCTGTGACGCACACCTTGAGTACCTGATAGGACAATCCCTACAGTCCCATTTCCATAGGCCAGCCTGGCGAGAAGCGCAAAATGTGGCACGTGTGGTTCCCAAGTATAGCGAGGGCCGGGTCGAGTGAAGAAGGGGTACTTATTCCTATTGCCGCACACCCTATTCACCTGATTGGACAATCCCCACAGTCCCATGTCAATTGGGCAACATGGTAGGAAGGGAAGATTCTAGCATGTTCGCCCTCCCGAAGTTCTGCGAAGGCTGCACCCTTGTAAAACTGGAACAGTCCTTCTTCCCTTTCCACTATATTCTATAGAGCACTTCCTCATCGGGTTCCGCGTAAATAGGGACACACGCATCCACCAATCGCATTGAAGACGTCATCATGCAACACTGTCACTCCTGTACAACACTTCAAATGTACCGTTACACAATTACAGTACAAGTGTCATGCCATTCCAAAGCACGTCCTCTACAAACTTCAGTAAAAGTATGCACGATTTCTCCAGCCGCATACATCCACATGGCCACCCAGGATGTGGCATGTATAATCATCAAAGTACCGTGGAATCTGCTACATTTTTGTGATACTGAAGGGGGTGGGGGTGGCGGGGGAAGCAATGTTAAGCTGGGTAGGGGATTGAGCCTTCGTCCGTAGATTTTATTTTTACATGCAAGCAACTTTTTTTTTATTTTTCTCTTTGTATGCATTTCTGTTTGCCTCTCCTCACATTTTTATCACATTCTGGTCAATGCTTCTGGCACAGTGTAAAAGAAAACAGCATTGCCAATGGCGCTCAAATAAATGCCATTTCTACGGAACCACTGCATATTTTGCCACCTCACAATCTCTTAATGGATGGAGAACATGCCATCTGCATAAATTCCCACATGCTCCTGTTTATAACACCTCTCCCGACCTCTGGCTGGGGACAAATTGCACCGGCATGGGCACACACTCCTCTTGGTGTTATGTATGAGAAAACAACCTTGGCAGTAGGAGAAATCAACAGCACTGTGTTCAGCAACCTCTTCAGGTGATCAATTAAACGTCCACACAACATGTAACCCAAATGTAGACTTCCATAGTGCACCACGTCATGATGGAGGCCACATATCTGCAAAGCCAAACCATCCCGCCAAAACACCAGTCACCCTGATAGCCTCAGAAAGCATCCACTCCTTCCAACCTGAAATAACCAGCAACGCCTCTTTGCACACAACACCTGTGCAGATGGCGCACAAAGTTACCACCGATGATAAGCACTGTGCATGTCTCCACCTCCACCAACCTCATGACATACCTAATGACCTATTTCCCACAATTCCATTTCCATGGCCAGCATGCTCATAGTGGCAGAATGTGCCACGTGTGCTTTCCCATCTGCTGTGAGGTCCATGGCCCAGTAAAGCAGACACATTACTTCTTCCCTTTGCATTGGCATTTTAGCAGCATTCCCTCATTGAATGCTATCAAAGTATCAAACACAAATGCAGCTATCACATACAAAACCTCTGCATTGCACACTATCATTTCTGTACACCACTCCATATTTACCGTTGCGGACTGTCAGTGCACATTCTGTTTCATTCCAAAATCCCTCCACCAGAAACTTCTGCTAAAGAATGCACAGTTGCAGCATCCACAAAGATCCTGAGGTGCACCCAGCACACCTTTTATCATGCACACAACAGTGCAGCCCTTGCCCAAACCCACTACAACACTATGGATACATCCATACGACCATGTGGACAGCTAACAATATGCACAAATGTAACATACGTACTGCCACTTCTGCCCAACTCCCCCATACCATAGAACATCCATTCACTAAACTGTGTCACAATTAGCAGAATCCACAAACATACAACAGCCTGCACCACCCCTACCCACTGCCATTCACAAAGACATGTGTCACTGGCAACCTGACCACAACAGCTTTACAACATTGCCCCTACTCCAAGCAATTTCCACACAGCACACTATCCTAGCACATACAAGCTACACTTCAACCATACCCTCTTCCATAATGACAGTATACAAATACTGCACCCAGTACCCACACTGTGTGACTTTACACTGCACCACCTCCAACCACACATGAAAAACTTTACCATGTTCTAACAGTGACCTCACCTGCGAAACCAAACGCACACGCATGCCAGCTCACTTCTGCTGCTCCATTGCATCTGAAATGTGCACCACACACATTCTGTGCAAGTCACCACCCTCTACCTCATGCAGAGTAGTATTGTGTCACTGGCAACCTAACCACAACAGCTTCACAACAGTGGGGCAACTACAATAAATCTGCATGCAGCACATTACCCAAGCACATATTAGCTGCACTTCAACCATACCTTCTTCCATACTCTCTTTACATAAACACTGCGCCCTGTGTCCACACTGCACAACTTCTCACTGCACCATCTCCTGCCACACACCAACTACTGTAGCATGTTGCAACGATCACCACAACCATGGAACGCACAATAAACGGTTTTCAACTCACTTGCACTGCTGCAGCATGTCTGCAATGTGCTCCACACCCATTCTCCAAAGCTCACTATCCTGTGCCTAATGCAGCGTTAAATGCAACAGTTACCATAATCTACAAATATTACACTGTCTACGGCACACCTGCACCCTTTCATTCACATAGTATGGTCTTATGCACTTCCGCTCACAAAGTATTGTGTCACTGCCACCCACCTCCCTCAAGCCACCGGAGCCCGTTGCCTACACATGGCAAGATTCGCTTTTATTTGAATTGCCCGCAGCACACTGCTGTGCCTTAACCATCTTAATGCCCTGATGCTGATGAGGATCGACCACTCCAAGATGGCCGACCTCTAGGGCCTCCTACCTCGCTCCACCAAGCAAACGCCTGATTGGCTGTAAATCATTCTATCCCTAACACTGACACACCGGCAGGCACAAGCCGGCATCCACACTAAGGCGGAGAATGAAGGCTCCTGTCTTGAGCCTGTCCTGCAAACTGCCTGAGGCCGAGACCATGACCCCTGCTCGACTCTCCATCTGCTAATCTACAGACCTAACCTGAACAATTATGCCTTTGCTCATATATGCATGTTCACGGACTGCTGGTAAGCCCTACTGAAACACTTACCCCTTTCTGTCTCCACACTGCTTATATGCGAGTCGTTTACGCCCCAGTGCAAGTCTTTGCATACCAAAACCTAGCATCACTATTGTTAGCCATGTCTAAGAAGCCTGCCCCATCTGATTACAATGTGTGCGCATTCCCACATTTCACATGCCCTCATACCTGTTCTTTTGCTCACTGATTGCCATGCTGTGAGCCTCCTCTCCTCATGCTACATGTCCTCGCCTCGCTTGTGCTAACGTCACTAGTTACCTAAGTGTCCCACATGCATTGCCTATTGTTGTTGCATTAACTCTGACTACGCCCAGGTGCCCCCATGCATTGCCTATTGCTGCTGCATTAACTGTGATCTATGCCCAGGTGCCCCCTATGCATTGCCTATTGTTGTTGCATTAACTCTGGCTACGCCCAGGTGCCCCCAGGCATTGCCTATTGCTGCTGCATTAACTGTGATCTATGCCCAGGTTCCCCCTATGCATTGCCTATTGTTGTTGCATTAACTCTCTCTACGCCCAGGTGCCGACATGCATTGCCTATTGCTGCTGCATTAACTGTGATCTATGCCCAGGTGCCCCATATGCATTGCCTATTGTTGTTGCATTAACTCTGACTACGCTCAGGTGCCCCCATGCATTGCCTATTGCTGCTGCATTAACTGTGATCTATGCCGAGGTGCCTCCTATGTATTGCCTATTGTTGTTGCATTAACTCTGACTACGCCCAGGTACCCCAATTCATTGCCTATTGCTGCTGCATTAACTGTGATCTATGCCCAGGTGCCCCCTATGCATTGCCTAATGTTGTTGCATTAACTCTCTCTACACCCAGGTGCCCCATGCATTGCCTATTACTGCTGCATTAACTGTGATATATGCACAGGTGCCCCCTATGAACTGCCTATTGCTGCGCATTAACTGTGATTTATGCCAGGGCCACCCCATGCATTGCCTATTGTTGTTGCATTAACTCTGAATACGCCCAGGTGCCTCCTATGCATTGCCTATTGCTGCCGTTTTAACTGTGATTTATGCCAGGGCCTCCACTTGCATTGCCTATTGTTGCTGCATTAACTCTAGATACTAGACATAGCCACGACATCTCCTACTGCCAGGCGCACCCATCAACAGTGCCTGGCACACGTTCATGCCCCATTTGCTTATAGAATCACTGGCTTAGCTGCTTAGTTGCAACCCAACTGGCCCGTACCCCGACCTATCGTCACAGTGATTTTCCTTAGCCCTACTCAAACCTAGGTACCTACTGTATGACATTCTTACCTGTTCTAGTGCTGACTTGGTCTCACGCACCTACGTGCCCATATCTTGAATTGTTAGAAGATGCCAAATTTATTGTTATACTACAGCATCAGGAATGCCACACTGAGCCTTCCGTTTCTGTGTCAAACCCTATCTCACACACCTTGCCTAACATAGTGTTCAATAATCCCACCACCTCTCAATCCAAACACTTTGGTGCCACAGGTACTGAAATCACCTCAATCCCATGTACCTTATCAGATAGAAATCTTAAACTTCGTGCTGGACTCACCAAATTATACGATCCACTGAGAAGAACCATACCGCCAACTAACCTGAAAAATAACTACCCACACAATCGAAACAGATTGATATTACAAACTCAACACAAACTAAAAGATACAAGTACAAGTCTACGGACACTAACTTATCCAGTCATGGCCAGGGCATCACGCCAACTGAGGCCCCGCCACTTAAAGGAGCGCTTCTCAACGTGAAATCTCTTGTTGCCCATGCCCTTGACATAGCCGACTTAATCACAGAAAATAACCTAGATTTCCTGGTGGTAACCGAGACTTGGTTACATAACGCAGCAGGCCCATCACTCATGCTAGCCATCCCAGAAGGGTACACCATAGCAAGACAAGACTGAGATGGCTCTTGAGGTGGCGGAATTGCCATCATCTCAAAATTGAGCATTTCCCTCAGAACAGCCCCCTCTCAAACCTTGCAATCCTGTGAAAACCTCTCTGCTAAATTCCAGATAAATAACACACAATCCCTCACCATCCCTTTGATATACACACCCCCAGGTCCTCTTGGAACCTTCGAGGAGGATCTACACATTATAAATACTAACAACCTCAAACCAACCTCTCAGCTTCTCTTACTAGGAGATTTCAATTTATGCTTTAATGATCCCATGGATAAACAAGCTCTAGACAGGCCTGTCTCAGAAAGTCAATAAACCCACTCACTCAAAAGGGAGAACACTGGGCTGGATAGCGGACTAAAACTGCACAGTCTCCATTTCCTCCATCTCTCCTCAACCATGGACAGATCCCTCACTTATAGCCTTTAACTTATCAACACTCAGACCCTCTCCTCTGGTCTCACTGCCAGCGCCACCCTGCCTAACCAGAAATAAAATAAGTATCACAGTGGATAAAGTTATCCCTGCCATCCTACCCACTCTTAACGCCCTGCCGGACAATCTAGACCCCAGCACTTTAGTCCAGGAATATAATAACATCATGCTCAACACATTGGACAAAATTGCCCCTCCCAAGCTTAGAAAAAGTAAACCCAAGGCTCACCTTAAGAAATGGTTTACGCCTCAATTAAGAGACCTAAGACTTTTAAAAAGAAAAAGTAAAAACTCCTGGAGACTATGCCCTTCAGCTGAAAAAAAGCAAACTAACCTCCATTTCCTCACACTTTAAAAACAAAGTATTCCAACTCTAGTATGAGGGAACTCTTCTCCATACTGAAAGAATTAGAGTCGCCAATAGCCACACCCGATTTAGTTACTAAGGACAAGTCTTGGGGCGCAGATATCCAACATGCGCTGGCAAACAAAATGAATATGCTCCAGGGGGCGTGGCTTGAGCAGCCATGGAGTAGGACGTGCTTCCGATGTAGCTCCGGAGGATCGACAGATGATCCGAAAAAACTACCTTTGAAAATGCGCCATTGGTTCCAGAATTGATCATACACGCACGGGAATTTATGCTCTGCTCATTGTCTAAAGATCGAGAGATTCGTAAGCGGGAGTCTGGAGGAATTGCTCAACGAACGATGGCGGCAGTTCGGTCCATTGTCACACAAGATGGCCGGCAACAAAGGAAATGACACTGGGGTACCTGAAGAGGACGACTAGAGGCGGTGGCCATGGGGAAAGAACGGCAATGGTAAGGTGAAGACGGAACAAAACCCCTGGGGGCTGTGGGTCTTGGGTCGTTGAGGCTTGGGGGCTGGCCCAGACGGCAGGGGCCCGAGGGCAACAGAGGTGTGAAAATGTAGGCCGCACCACGACAAGCACGAGCGGCGCTCGCTCGGCATTGATCAGCAACTAGCAGCGGCGAGAGGATGTCGCGACTGCCTGGAGATCACCACGACAGTCGGTAAAGAGCGGAAATTACGGTTGGGAAGACACTCGGATGCTAGGGAGACCCAACGGAGACCGGAATATGGCGGCGCTAGGGGCCGTGGGTAAGAATAAGAACAAACAACCCACAATGGATATTTTTGCAAAAACACAGCAGTCTCCTGCGACCAGCGCAACCAAAGGCCCGGTGGCACAGGATGAGGGCACTACAGCGGCTGATAATCATCAGATTTTAGAAGCCATCACGGAGCTGAAGGAATCTTGGGGGGTTGCTATGATGGACCTACGCACTTCCCTGGAAGCTAAAATCAAATCAGTGGGCATCGAAGTCTCCCTGCTTAGACAAGATGTCAGGTGACTGGTGGAACGCACAAGCTGCCTGGAGGGTGCAGTGAAATCTAACACGGACAACAGCACCAATAATGCAAAGAAGATCCATGTCCTTAAACAACAAGTGGCCAACTTGGAGTCTCGAGCAGAAGAAGCAGAAGGGAGAGCGAGGAGAAACAATATTTGCGCGGTGGGCTTGCCGGAAGGTGAAGAAGGCCAGGACCCGACTGATTACATTGCGAACGTACTCCTACAAGCAATCAGGGCCGGTACACTCTCGCAGGGTTTTACGGTGGAGCGAGCACATAGGGCCCTTATGAGGAAGCCGAGACCAGGGGCCCCTGCACGAGCGATATTTGCTAAAATACTGAACTATAAAGACCGCGAGAAAATATTGGAATATTTTCAGAAAGGCGGAACAATTGAGAGGGCCTCGAGCACTATCACGGCATACCCGGAATATATTATGCTGGTCCAAAGGCAGCGGTACAGCTATGTAACTATCAAAAGGAGGCTGCGGGCAGCTGGGATAAAATATATGCTGCTGTACCCTGCGAAACTGAAGGTCGTGCATAAGAGCAAATTGCATTTTTTTAACACTCCGGAAGAAGCAACAACATGGCTGGATCTGCAGGGCTGCCAGGATCAAGACATGGAAGAGACACAAAGTGGATGCGAAAAGTGACTCAGATACGGTATGCATATTGCTATGGCGGCGAGCAAACATCCCGAGGGCGCCTAGGCGAAGGCTGAGAACGATGGGCCTGGCTGTAGGAGGCTGATGTTCGATTACATATTGCTGATTGTGAGAGACTTGATGGACTGGAATATAGTGGCAGTTACATATATTTAAATTGTTTGGCAATGTGTAGTTAATTGATGTGCTATTGGAGCGCAGGGCGGAAATACCCTACCCCCCGAATTATAGTTGTAGTTGTAGTAGGTTGGCCACTAGGGCGGCCTCACCCTGCGGAGCTTCGAGTACAGGCAAAAGCCGGAAAGAGCTAGATGCGGGGGAGCCTGAGAGCCAGGGATGGAGCTTGGCAACAGTTGGCGGGGAGAGTGTTGGGGAAGGGATGGGAAGCTGGGGGGAGAGGGAACGGGAAGTTTGGTGTGTTTGTGGTTAAAGGGGTTTTAGAGTGGGATGCAAGCCTATATGGATTGGATTGGAACTTGAAGCTAAACGACACCTGGGGGGAGGGAACGGGACCATACCAGGCCATGGGGAACTTAAAATACTCACATGGAATGTGCGGGGGCTTAATAGATATTTAAAAAGGAACAAGGTTATGCTGTATCTGCGCAGGCAGAAAATAGATATTGCATTGCTACAGGAAACCCACCTCACACGTGAGAGGATGGACATGATTGCGGGAAAATGGAAAGGGGTGTTGGTGGGCACATCTTACTCAGCCTACGCAAGAGGAGTACTTATATCGGTAGCGCCACATGGCCCGTTTCAGCGGTTGCAATTGGTGGCTGAGACAGACGGGAGGATGGTTATACTGAGGGGATTGGTAGAGAACAGGGAGATAAGTATTGTTAACACGTACACCCCGAACCAGAACACAGCGGCGTACATTAGGACACTGAGTGCGAATCTGAGCATGTGTGTGGGTAGCGCGGTGATCTGGGGAGGGGACTTCAACTGCGTATTGAACCCGAGGGTGGATAGATCGGATGGTAAATTAGATAGACAGGCCCCTGCAGCCAGGGCGCTACAGACACTGCTGGATGACTTTGGGCTGGAAGATGCATGGAGAGTTTGGCACCCTGGGGAAAGGCAATATTCGCATTACTCGGCCCCACAGCAGTTATCAACAAGGCTGGACTATGTCTTTGCATCACCTGAAATGATAGCAGAGATGGCACACATAGAGTACAGGGCCAGGGTCCTCTCGGACCACTCACCCCTGATTCTTGCATGGCAATACTGCCCCCCGAGGGTGAGGATCCCGACATGGCGCCTATGAGCGGAGGTATTGAGAGACCCCTTCTTTAGGGAGGACTTGCGAGAGGAGATAGTAAATTATTTTGAAACCAACACTGGGAGTGTGGACTCGACGGGGACATTATGGGAGGCCTTTAAAGTTGTCATGAGGGGGGCGGCCATGGCGAAATCCAAGGGCCTAAAGGGGGGGGTTTCGGCTGAACTGAGGGAGACGGAAGTAAAATTGGAAGAGGCCTTAAAAGCCGGTGACGATACAGCGGAGAAACTGGATTTGATACTTAAGCTACAGCAAAAATGTGCGGAATACTGGAGAGGTTGTGTAACCTTTATTATAAAAGGTACATAGAGAGACAGCATGCGGGAGGCGATAAACCGGGGAGACTTTTGGCGTGGTTATATAAGAGCGAGACCCCCAGAGCCACAATTAGAACTATAGAGAGGGAAGATGGTAGCGTTGAGGATACTCAGGAGGGAGTTAATCAAGCGTTTGTGGATTATTATAAAGGGTAATACGGGGAAGATGGGGAAAGCAGCCATGTAATGATAGAGGAAACGCTGGAGGATATGGGGCTGCCCAAGATAAGCGAGGAGGAAAGAGAGGAACTGGACTCCCCGATTACCCTGGAAGAGCTGGGGGAGGTGGTGAGGCAGTTGCCTACTAGTAAGACCCCAGGGACAGATGGGCTCCCGAGCGAATTTTATAAGGTATATATAGATGAATGCTACTAGAAATGATAAATGAAGCATTCGAGATGGGCCGCTTACCGGAGTCACTGAGAGAGTCTGTCATAGTACCTCTCCCTAAGCCAAATAAACCTGGGCGTAGCTGTGGTTCCTTTAGACCTGTGTCAATGCTGAACCAAGACAGCAAGATACTAACTGCAGTCTTGGCGAATAGACTGAAGAAGGTCATTAGAAAGTTAATACATCCGGATCAAACGGGCTATGTCCCCCATAGAAACATCACCAATAATCATAGGTGACTCCAGAGGATCATTGAGTTTGGCAGTGGAAGTGATGAGGAAATGGCAATCGTGTCCTTGGATGCGATCAAGGCCTTTGACTCCGTCAAGTGGCCGTGGCTGCTGGCGGCCCTGAAACACTATGGGTTAGGGCCTGGCTATGTGAGGTGGGTGAAGATTTTGTAAAGTGAACTGCTGGCTAGAGTTAAGACAGGATCTTTGGTATCAGAGAGGTGGCAGCTTAGCAGGGGTACTAGACAGGGATGCCCGTGATCTCCTATGCTCTACATACTGGCCCTGGAACCTCTTGCGATCTATCTGAGGCAACAATATGACACTATAGGCATTGAGGTGAAAGGGGAGCGGCACCTGATTTCCCTATACGCAGATGACATGCTACTGTACCTATGATTCCCAGAAAAAAATCTCCAGTACATCCTAGAAGTGATGGAGAGATACGCTGTGTTGTCTGGTATAGCAGTGAATCCCCAGAAGTCAAGCATGTTCTCATTGGGGGGGTACAAGGGGATTCCATCGGAGCGATTACCTGTATTGCAAGTACCATGGGCGGTTCGCACGTTTCGGTACTTGGGGATAAATATATACCATACTGTAGAAGAGGAGCAAAAGTGTAACACAGAAGTAGCCATTAGGAACATTGAGAAGTGCATGCGGTTTTGGGCGAAGCTGCCTCTGGGGGTGATGGGGCGGGGAGCGATGCTAAAGATGGTGGTCCTGCCGAGGCTCCTACATTACTTCGGGAATATACCGTACTTGAGTCCTAGTTTTTTTTTTACCAAACTAAATAGCATGTGTAGGGACTTTCTGTGGCACGGTACGCGAAACAGAGTGGCGTTATGGAAGCTTCAGAACTTCCATGACAAGGGGGGAATTAAGCTGCCCAAGTACGAGGCATACTATGTGGCGAGCCAGTTGCAGTATGACGCCAAATGGCTATCTGATGAAGAGACCTCCGAACACAGGTTGTTTGGGCGGGATTGTGCACCTTTTTTATTTGAAAGAAGTCATGTGGGCACCCAGAGGGGAAATGGTGGGTCGCCCTAAAATGATGCTACTAGGGTGGAAGGTGTGGCACAGGACATGCCAAATGATTGGGGACCAGTCCCCATGCTCACCGCAGATGCCATTGGTAGCATTGACAGGGGCGGATGCTCAGGTGCGACTGATACTCCGGACCCACTGGGAACCAGCTGGGGTGGCAACTATGGGGGACATCTGGCAGGAGGGTTCTAGTGTTACTTTTGAGGGGCTGCGGGAAATAGCTGAGTTGCATGAAGGCCAGTACATTACGTACCACAGAATGGTACAGAGGATTAAGAGAACATGGCCTGAAACTGTGCTGAAGGAAGAATTGGATGCCACCATAGACGTGATATATGATATAGCTGAGGGGGGTCATGAGACTTCCAGACTGTATGAGATGTTGATGTCTAAAGTGGGGAAGGAGGTCACGCAGCTGAGAATGGACTGGGAAACGGAGGTTGGGGCCCAAATGGGAGATGGGATGTGGGAAAGGGCGCAGGGGTATCATAAGAAGGTGTCTAGAAACGCGAGGCTGAAACAGATACAGTTGTACATAACACACAGGGCTTACATGACGCCTTGGAGGATATCGAGGTTTGAGAATGCAGGTCGGCAAGCATGCCCCAAGTGTGACGAAGAGAACGCGGGCATGGTGCATATGTTCTGGTCATGCCCGATCATAGAGAGGTTCTGGAGGGGTGTAAAAGAGAAACTAGAAGGAAGAGGGGTCAAGATAGTAGTGGATACGGTGAGGGCCTGTCTGCTGGGGGGGTTCCCGAGACCATGGAAACTCAGGCACGTAAGCAAACTAAGGGACCTGGCTTATGTGCTAGCAAAAAGGAGGATTGCCATGAGATGGAAGTCATGCCATGTGCCGAGGATAGAGTTGTGGTGGAAAGACTTGCAAAAATGGGCAGAAGCCGAAACCACGGCATGGCAAGAAGCGTGTAGCAATGGGGGGGAGGAGGAGAATGAGTCCCTGATGGCCTGGAAATCACTGATAGCCGGACTGTTTGGGTCAGTAGACGACCCAACTGAGCCTGTGGAGGAAGTGACCGAACCACAGGGTGTGGAAACTGAAGATGCAATGCAAAAGACTCGCAAGGGGGGTGGGGTAGTGGGAGTAGTGGTTAGGAAGTTAAAAAAGTGTATTGAAACTGTTGGAACATGCACTGTTTGTTTGGTTTATTGTTTGTTTGTTTGTAAAATTTAATACAAACCTTTTTAAAAAAAAAAGAAAAATGAATATCCTCCAAAACAAAATACCGCAAAAAAAGATATGCTGAACCTACAGCACATCCCCAATATCTCGTCACCTAGTGACTCTTTCGAGGCGCACAATAACAAGTTTCATTTTTCCAAAACTTCTCCTTTAGAAGTAGAAAAAATCATACTCTCGGTCAAACTGTCTAATTGTAAAGGCAACATCTGCCCAGCACAGTTAATAAAGGATGCGGCCAAAGACCTCTCACCATACATTTCAAAATTGATGAATGCCTCCTTTGCATCAGGCACTATCCCAGCTAACCTAAAACACTGCTGGGTGCTCCAACACCTCAAAAAACAGACCTTAGATCCACTCATCCCGACCAACTACCGCCCTATTACCACTCCTCCTCAAAATATTGGACAAAGCCGTCTACATCCAGATACAAAAACACCTTGATCTGTATAACCTCCTAGGAGCTAGACAATCTGGCTCCGCCCACTAAACGGAACGGAAACCACCCTAATCAATTTAAAGACCCAAATTGATGAGCTGAGAGATAGTGGAAGCACAGCACTCTTGCTTTTACTTGACCTCTCAGCTGCATTTGACTTGGTCGACCACAAGGTCCTCTGCAGACACCTGGACTCTGCTGCTCACTTCTCTCCTGAGGCCATCAGATGGTGGAATCATTCCTGAGTGAGATAACAATGAGAGTATTCTCCCCATCGGCTGCAGCTGACCCCACCCCCATCCTGTGTGGTGTTCCCCACGGCTCTTGCGTCTCGCCAACTTTATACAACATCTTCACCAAACCTTTGTTCGACGATCTGGACCTTCTGGGTATCACCCATACTAACTATGCAGATGATACACAGATTCTCCTCCCACTTTCTGGGGATCATACTAAGGAAACAGAGTTGGTGAATAGAGTATATCTTATAGTTCAAGCATGGATGGACACCCATGGCTTGTGCTTGAACGACGACAAGACAGAGCTAATAATCTTGGGATCACATGTAAATATTAACAAATTAGGCCAGGAATTCTCCTCCTTCAACATTGATGGAAACATTATCAGGGTCTCCAAGGTAGTAAAAACCCTTGGCTTCTACTTAGACTTCACTCTGTCATTTGACAAGCAGGTAATATCTCTGACCTCCACCACTGCCTATACTTGCAAACTGATAATAGCTGGTAAACCATTCCTTTCCAACGACAGTTGCATGATCCTGGCCAGAGCATTAATTCTCTCCAATGCCTTCTACAGTGGTGCTAATAAAACTACCATCCAGAAACTACAAACACTACAAAACAATGCCTTGCGAGCAGCGCTTGACATGAATAAAAGAGTACACATCTCCGCCATCAGACGCCAACATAAATGGCTTTCTACAGAGAACAAAATGCAGTTCACAATTATCTCCTTGACACACAAAACTGTAAACAATGCCACCCCTAGCTACCTCATGAACAAACTACACAAAAAAAACTATATCAGACCAACCAGAACTGCCAACGCCAACCGCTTAGTAGTACCCAGATTCAAGTTAACCACTATTGTTGGCAATAGCTTCCCAGTGAAGGCTGCTAAAACTTGGAACTCACTACCAAACAACCTGCGAGCAGATCAACCATACCCACTATTCAGAAGGAACGCCACCCAACACATCATTTCCAATAACCACTAGTCACCCGATTTCCCTAGCTGCACTTGCCCACCTTATCTCCAGGTCCTGACACCTGATACTGCTCCTATTCTGCTTGTTGAACTATGACATGTTATCTATACCATTTATGTGTAATTTAACTTGTTATTCTGTGATTCCTGTATATTACTGTAACTTGTATATTGCTGACTGTTACTGAAGAAAACCATGTGGCCTAGATATGTCAGTAAAGGAAAAAAGAGGGAGCCAGACATGTGATGTCATCAGTGATGTCATCAATGACATTTGTGATGTCATATTTGATGTCCTGGGTGTTAGTCTTAGCAGTGTACGGTGGTGGTGCGAGTTATGGTTGCTTAGCTTACCAAAACTGGCGAATTTCAGGGGTTTTTTGGTTTTACTTGGAACCATAACATCCCTTTTACAAAGATTTTTTTACTGAATTTCATAGGTTTTTAGTAGCGGAACTTAACCATAACGTCCCTTTAACAAAGTTTTTTTACTGAATTTCATAGGTTTTAGTAGCGCAACTTAACCATAATGTCCCTGACTTTATATACATGTAACATAGAACATACTGAACCCCAGATAGTGACTTTGATGTCCGCGGACTGCGCGAATGTCCGCAGACGGACGCGGACAACAGCAATACTACCCAAAAACTCAGGGGGTATCTTAAATTGTTATGTCATGCCATATCAACACTTCATAAGTTCAAAACCCAGCACACAAACACATTATATGTACTGATTAATAAGAAGTGGAACCTATATTTATATAACACATCAACCATTCAGTTAAATGCTATATGTTCTAAGATGGAATATACCAAAAGAAGAAAAATAGCCTTCCAACATGATTACCTCACAGAAACTCCACAACTAAGAGCAACAGCAGATGTACAGACCAGTAAGAACACACATTTATTTCTAAAATGTCTGTATTAGATACAAAAATGTGATATTTTTTTTTTCTCAGAGAAATGTCTAGTACTCTGGAGTGGCTAGAGGAGCATTTCCCTCTTGAGGAAATGTCTGAAGATAGTGAACCTAATGGTAGACGCTTTTCTGTATAAACCAATTAATAAATATTATTTTATATATATTTAACATATACATTGTTTTTTGTACAGACCATACAAACATTGAAATTAGTAAATGAAAAGAATTATTAGATAAGACTCTCCAGCACATGGAAGAAAGAATGGACATACTCATGGAAAATTTCAACAATTTAAAAAACTTTGTGGAGGATCACTTGAAAGAAAAAACTGGATACCATTGTCCCACGTGTACGTGTCCCCCCTCACCATATACCACTCAATTATCCCCAAATACTCTCCATGAACAAAAACGTTTTGATGAGATTTCCATTCCTTCTTCACCTCATATGAATCCTCTTGAAACCCCAAATTCTCCTGTTTTTGTTTCAGTTTCTGCCTCACCTTCTCTGTCATAAATTTAACATCCATATAAAATAAAGTAAAATTATTATATCGTGTCCTAATTCATTTCTTGCCTTTTGTTAAAAAGCAGTTTAGGTGTCCGCAGACAGCGCAAGTGTCCGGAATGTCCGTAAAGAAACGAAAATGGGGCGTCCTAAGGACACTATATCTCTCCGTACTGTTCGCATGCAAGTTGAAACTGTTCTAATAACACACCTGGTGTTCGGGATGTCCGCAATCAAACTACCCCATGCGGTGTCCTGAAATGTTCGTAAATAAACAAAATGGGGGTGTCCTGAGGACGCTAGACCTGTCCGTATTGTTCAGAGGCAAACTGAAACTGACCTAAGAACAAACTCTGTGTCCTGAAATGTTCGTAAATAAACGAAATGGGGGTGTCCTGAGGACGCTAGACCTGTCCGTATTCTTCGCAGGTGAGTTGAAACTGTTCTAAGAACACAGGCAGTATCCTGAAATGTTTGTAAATAAACAAAATGGGGGTGTTATGAGGACGCTATATCTGACCATATTGTTCGGAGGAAAGCAGAAACTGTCCTAAGAACACAGGGATGTTCGCAAATAAACAAAATGGGGGTGTCCTGAGGATTCTATGCCTGTCCGTATTGTTCGCAAGCGAGTTGAAACTGTTCTAAGAACAAACGCCTGTTCGTAACTATTCGTTTCACTTGTGACGCACTTTTAATTAGTTTCAGGACTCACCAACAGGCATGCGCAAAACAGTTTCAGTGCATTTGATGTCCGGCAGACACCAGCTCCCTTCGCGGACATGTTCGCGAAGCTATCATATGACAGCGCCCAGCCTGAGCGTTTGCTCTGACTGCGAACACTGTTCGTGTCCCTGAACAATTTAAAACTACCTTTTCAAGCAATCCACAATATTTTTCAATAATACATCACCATAGCATAAGTCCCAGACAGTAATCCTGAGTTTCTACATACTTTTTGGGACTTTTTTAACCTTTTTTTGGTGTTCGATCTGTCTGCGGACAGCGCGTGTGTCCGCGAACCGCGCACAAGCACCCCTATAAAAGGCCACACCCTAGAGCTCATTCTCATTGTGTTTCTGGCTATCTTACAGAACACAGTGCATTTTGCTGCCAACTTTCCAGATTTTCATCTGAAACCTGATGGCATCCATGGCTGCAGTACTGCCACCTGGTGCTACATCTGCCTCAGCACCACCCCCACCCCCTCCAACACCACCACCTCCCCAAGGGCCTGAAGAGGGGAACAGGAGTGAGGATGCAGAGGAGGATGAAGAGGATGATGAGAATGACGTAGTGGAAGTCACTACTACCAGCACTCGGCGTGAGTCTTGGATGTGGCAGTTATTTACCATTCATGGTAATGTACCTAAGGCGCTTGTGAACCAAGTCACCAGCAACGAGTGCAAAATGGTACTCAGTCGTGGGAGGCTTGGTTCATACAGCTTTGGGACAACTACTATGAAGCGACACCTAAGGTCAATCCACACTGGGGCCATTCGCAAGGTTGTACCTTGCGAGGAGCATAGTAGGTTGACTTCCTCTACTACATCCTCCGTTTCCGATCCTGTCAGCACAAGGAACACTCCTGTGGGACAGCATATTCCTCAAGCTGCCTCACAGGCCATATGCAATGCTGATGACCCTTACCTTTTGAGGGTCACAGTTGTGTGTATATACGGCGACGTAGTACTCTGCAGGGGGGAGAGACTTCGAAGTGCTTTTGAGACTCTGGTCTCAGAGCATGAGAAGATCTGCTTACTACCCAAGTAAGACCCACCCTACATCTTCCTCTCTCAACCTGCCCCTACTGGTGTGTCGTGTGTAAAAAAAATAAAGAAAATAAAACAACACAAATAAAAAAAGGCTCTTTTCAGAGCCGCCTTTCACAGTTTAAAAATAGAAGTGTAAAATAAATGGAGCAGGGCCTTGTGTATTTTTTAGAAGTCCGCGGACAGTCCGCGAACATCTAAAATTTTGGGGTGCTGCCCTATCATAACCATTGCACTTTTGTCTGGGAGGAAGTGGTGTCTCTGAAAAGAGCCTTTTGGTGGTGTTTGTGTTTGTAAAACCTGAAATGGTCAACACCTACTACAAAATGGATGCTGTAATTCCAAAAAAGGTTGCAATGCATTTTGTACATTTCTCAGAAAAATCTGATTGCCGGCATAAGTAAGATGGACTCCATCTCTGCGAAAAATGTATGTGCTACGAAACATAATATTTTCATTGTGAAAAGAGGACATGCCAACATCTCTTAGAAAGGCACAAACAGCCTTATTGACATTGCGCCTTGCTTTCTCCATTTGTGGACCAAACGAACAAGAACGCAGCCACATTTGTCTCTGCGCAATCCGAGAAAAAATTACTTGAGAATTTGGAAACATGTCCATGACCTTCCCAAGTCCATCTTTCATTGCAAATTGCAAGGAAATTCCAGACACATGTCCTAAACTGTTCCCTCCACAATGAATTACAATTATCTCTAGATGATGCTCTGTCTTCAAAGTAGCGCAGACAGGTAGCAGGTCCAACCACTTCATTCCACGTACTCCATGCCAGTGCACTTCCACTTGTGGGAATCCAAGATCTGCAGCTACTTCACAGCTTTCTGCATGCACCTTCAACCAATGTATCCACGAGTCTCCCAAAATCCAAACAATCTGTTTTCTGAAATACACAGCCATAGCTATCTGTCCTTCTCTCACGAAAAAGAGTATCTGACAAACTCTCTCCTTGCAGTTTAGAATGCAATAGACTTCATTCACTATACACCCCCATCTAAAAACATTTCCTGTTCCACAAAAAGTAAAATGTTGAAAAAGAAAACTAAACCAAACCAAACAGAAATGCAACAGGATGTCACTGCAAATCCTCCAAAGAGAGAAAAAGAAACTAATACTTCATCAAGTACCATAAGCAAAAAAGAGCCAATTAGGGAAAGTAAACCAGGTACTTCGTCGAAGAAGGAAGACAAACTAAAAAAAAAACACTCAGATACAGAACTACCTGGTCCATTTAAACTCTGAAATATAATTGGTGTAAGTTGCTACGCAAATGTAGCAATGAATATTCTATTTCAATTACCAACAATTGTTGACAACATTTACTTACACAGTTCAGACCAATTGTGTTTGCAAATGTTAGTACTTCATAGAAATGCAACAAACAATCCGGACAACACGTATAGTGTTTATGAAATACGACAAGAATTGGACTACTGTGCTGGAATGATGAAATTCACTATAAACTCACAGGAAGATCCACAAGAATTTCTAATGTACTTACTACAAGTACTGGAAAACAAAAACATACCTATAAATGAAATCTTCCAGATTTCATACATGTGGAAACATACATGCACTCTCTGCAACAATGTGACACAAGAACAAATCCCCAATGAACGCTTTGTATATATATCAATACCTAATTGTGAATCCGTGCCATTTCAGCAACTTGTACAAAATGCAAGAAATGGTAGATTTTGTTCTACCTGCAATTCGGATAATCGCTCCACCTTACTAATACAAACACATAGTAAATACGTAATAACAATGCTTCTACGTTACAATGCAGATGGTACCAAAAACAACTGCAAGCTGACTGGATTCACACATGGTCAAGTATCACTTGGTAAGAAAACCTTCAAAACAATAGGTATAATCTACCACGCAGGAGCCACAACCAATTCAGGTCACCACACTGCATATATAAAAAAGAAATGTGGATGGTTCGAATGTAATGATAGTATCATAACTCTAAAGCAGAGATTACCAGCAAATCTTACAAACGCTTATTTAATCTTCTCAAAACAAAAATTTATTAACTAAACTGTACTTAAACATTAACTAAACTTCTATTAAAAAACTATAAACTGTTACAATATGCCAACAGCTATATAACTGCCGAAGATTCTACAACAACTAAACAGATAAATGAATACTACTAAATTTTATCAAAAAATAGATAGTTAGAATACACCAACTGGTATCTAACTACCCCAAGATTTTACAATAACCAAACAGATAAATCAATACCACTTCATTATAAAAAATTATAAACAGATAGAATATGCCAACAAGTATCCAACTGCCCCAAGATTCTACAACAACTAAACAGATAAATGAATACCACTAAATTATATAAAAAAAATAGACAGTTAGAATACGCCAGCTGGTATCTAACTGCCCCAAAACTTTACAATATCCAAGCAGATAAATCAATACCACTTCATTATAACAAAAAATAGACAGTTACAATATGTAAACAGGTATCTAATTGCTCCAAAAATCTGCAACAAGCCAATATACAGAGCATTAGCCAGAAACAACAAGTGAACACTGAAAACAAACAAACAAATAGACTGTAGCATAACAAAAAAAGGGTTTTTTTTTAATCCAACATGGATTTTTTTTTCTCCCACAGACCCAATGATTTTAGCAACAAACACAGAAACTGACCAAATTGCACAGTAAACTGGTTTGTAATCTACTAAATATGAGGGTAAAAGAAAAAATGTTGATTATTCAATGTTATAAGTCGTTACAAAATACCAATACTAACATGATCTTTTCTTTTATCACAGAAATGAACAAGAAATACATGTACTCCAGTTACTAAACCAAACAGTAAGTATATTATAAGTACTACCATCGCAGCAAATCACACCCATAATGATTTATAACTTCGGTGCTTATAAATTTGGTCTTGTCCATGCACCCAAGACTATAGGCCCTGCCCACAACCACCACAGCATATCACACTCATAGTGGATAATAACTTTGTTGCTTATAAATTTGTTCTTGGATCCCAATGTTATAAGCCACTATGGGTGTGATATGCTGCAGTGGTTGTGGCCAGGGCATAGAGTCTTGGGTGCATGGCCATCAATGCCATCAATGACATTTGTGATGTCATCTTTGGTGTCCTGGGTGTTAGTCTTAGCAGTGCACGGTGGTGGCGTGAGTTATGGTTGCTTAGCTTACCATAACTGGCGAATTTCAAGGATTTGTTGGTTTTACTTGGAACCATAACGTCCCTTTAACAATGTTTTTTCACTGAATTTCATAGGTTTTTAGTAGCGCAACTTAACCATAACGTCCCTTTAACAACGTTTTTTTCACTGAATTTCATAGGTTTTTAGTAGCGCAACTTAACCATAACGTCCCCTTAACAAAGTTTTTTCACTGAATTTCATAGTTTTTTTAGTAGCCCAACTTAACAATAATGACTTTGACTTTATATACATGTCATATGGAACTGACTAGATCTCTTCTTATGAACTTGATGTCCGCGAACTTATTTAATGTTCGCGGACATGTTCGGAGAACAGTACCACTACCTAAAAACTGTGGGGGGGGGGGTGGTGGGGTATGTTTGATTGTTATATCATAATATAGGAACATTTAACAAATTCAAAAAGCAGCACACAAACACATTATATATAGTAATACATAAGAAATGTAACCCATATATGTAACACACTAACCATTCATTTAAATACAATATGTTCTGAAATGGAATATACCACAAGAAGATAAATTGGCTTCCAACATAATTACCTCACAAACACATAGTAAATACGCAATATTAATGCTTCTACGTTACAATGCAGATGGTACCAAAAACAACTGCAAGCTGACTGGATTCACACATAGTCAAATATCACTTGGTAAGAAAACCTTCAGAACAATAGGTATAATCTACCACGCAGGATCCACAACCAATTCAGGGCACTACACGGCATATATAAAAAAGAAATGTGGATGGTTTGAATGTAATGATAGTACCATTACTCTAAAGCAGAGATTAACAGCAAATCTTACAAACGCTTATTTGATGTTCTTAAAACCAAAATTTGATAAATAAACTGTATTTAAACCTTTAAGTAAATTTGTGTTAAAAAAATATAAACTGTTAGAATACTCCAAAAGCTATCTAACTGCTCAAAGATTCTACAACAACTAATCAGATAAATGAATACCACTAAATTAGACCAAAAAATACACGGTTAGAATACGCCAATCGGTATCTAACTGTCCCAAAATTATAAATTGGTGTTAAAATAATATAAACTGTTAGAACACCCCAAAAGCTATCTAACAGCTCAAAGATTCTACAACAACTAATCAGATAAATGAATACCACTAAATTAGGCCAAAAAATACACAGTTGAATACGCCAATTGGTATCTAACTGTCCCAAAATTTAACAATATCCAAATAGATAAATCAAAACCACTAAAATATATTAAAAAAATAGACAGTTAGAATACGCCAATGGGTATCTAACTGCTCCAAAATTTTATAATATCAAAACAAATGAAGAATCTGTTACTGCTCCAAAAAAAATACAACAAAGCAAAGTATAAAGCATTAGCCAGAAACAACAAGTGAACACTGAAAACAAACAAACAAATAAACTGTAGCATAACAGAAAAAGGGTTTTTTTTTATCCAACATGGATTTTTTTTTCTCCCACAGACCCAATGATTTTAGCAACAAATACAGAAACTGAGCAAATTGCACAGTACTCTGATTTGTACTCTACTAAATATGAGGGTCGAAAAAAAATAAAAGTATATTGCTTATACAATGTAATAAGTCATTACAAAATACTAATACTAACATGCTATTTTCTTTTATCACAGAAATGAAGAAGAAAAACATGGACTCCCATTACTAAACCAAACAGTAAGTATACAATAATAAGGACAACCATAGCAGCATATGACATCCATTGTATCTAATACCTTTGTTCCTTATACATTTGTTTTTCACCCAAAGTTATAAGCAAATATGAATGTGATATGCTGCGGTGGTTGTTGCCAGGGCATAGAGTCTTGGGTGCATGGCCAAGTGGCCATGCACCCAAGACTCTATGCCCTGGCAACAACCACCGCAGCATATCACATCCATAGAGTCAAACATTTCAACTATGATCTATGGGAAACTTTTAATGTCCGCGAACAATGTGAGTGTTCTTAGAACACTTTGAACTTGCCAGCGAACAATATGGACACCGTTTTCAGGACACCCCCTACGAACATTTCAGAACAACGCGATAGTTCTTAGAACAGTTTCAACTTAACAACGAACAATACGGACAGCGTCCTAAGGACACCCCCTACGAACATTCTAGGACACCGGGAGTGTTCTCAAAAACGTCTTCAGAACACCCCCATTTTGTTTATTTGTGAACATTTCCGGCACCGCGGGTGTTCTCAGGACACCGCGGGTGTTCTTAGAACACATTCAACTTGACAGAGAACAATACGGACAGCATCCTCAGGACACCCCCAACGAACACTCCCCGGACACCGCGAGTTTTCTTAGAAGCGTCTTCAGAACACCACCATCTTGTTTATTTGCAAACATTTCAGGACACCGCGAGTGTTCTTAGGACACATTCAACTTGACAGAGAACAATACGGACAGCGTCCTCAGGACACCCCCTACGAACATTCCAGGACACCGGGAGTGTTCTTAGAAGCGTCTTCAGAACACCACCATCTTGTTTATTTGCGAACATTTCAGGACACCGTGGGTGTTCGTAGAACACATTCAATTTCACATAGAACAATACGGACAGCGTCCTCAGGACACCCCCTACGAACATTCCAGGACACCGGGAGTGTTCTTAGAAGCGTCTTCAGAACACCACCATCTTGTTTATTTGCGAACATTTCAGGACACCGCGAGTGTTCTTAGGACACATTCAACTTGACAGAGAACAATACGGACAGCATCCTCAGGACACCCCCTACGAACACTCCCCGGACACCGCAAGTGTTCTTAGAAGCGTCTTCAGAACACCCCCATTTTGTTTATTTGCGAACATTTCAGGACACCGCGGGTGTTCTTAGAACACATTCAACTTGACAGAGAACAATACAGACAGCGTCCTCAGGACACCCCCTACGAACATTTCAGGACACCGGGAGTGTTCTCAAAAACGTCTTAAGAACACCCCCATTTTGTTTATTTGCGAACATTTCAGGACACCGCGGGTGTTCTTAGAACACATTCAACTTGACAGAGAACAATACGGACAGCGTCCTCAGGATACCCCCCTACAAACACTCCCCGGACACCGCGAGTGTTCTTAGAACAGTTTCACTTTGCTTGCGAACAAAACGGACACATATTGAGTCCATAGAACACCCCCCAGTCAGTTTATTTAGAACATTTCAGAACACCCGTGATGTCCGCAAATAAATTGAACACAATAAGAACGTCTAACACATAAAAAACACAACTTTCATCCTATCTCATACACTCCCACCCTCCCCAAACACTCCTACACACCAACACACTCTATTAAATACACATTTTGAACAAAGTTTCACCGCGCTGTCCGTGGACGTCCGCGAATCCAAAATGGCGGGCGCTACCGAAAAATCTGACGCGCTTCACGTACCACGCCGCCCAATCAGCGAACACGTAGCATGTCCGCGAACATCACGCAAGACGATTGGCCAATCAGGACACTGTCCGCGGAGCAAACAGGGAAGTGTGTCCGCGAACCGAACACAGATATCACAATTTTTTTTTTACCTACTTTTTGGTCATTTTAAAAAAAACTACTGGATGGATTTTCACCAAATTTGCAAAAGCACGCTTTTGGGACCAAGCCGCTGCTCCTGGTCCAAATTTGGTGGAAATCCGTCCAGCGGTTTGGGCTGTAGGCGCGAGCAAATTTTTTTTCCCATTCAGTCTATGGGAAAAAAAAAGTTTTGGGACTCCCCCTATAACTTTGCCCCCCCTTGACGAATCCTCACCAAACTTTGGAAAAAAAATTCAGAGTGTCCCAAATACTATTTTTGCAAAGTTTGGTGAGGATCCGTCCAGGGAGAGCGAAATTATAAGCCACCCAAAAAGTGCTCTTCCTATGGAAACAGCAACTTAAGTTGCTGTTTCCATAGGAAGAGCACTTTTTGGGTGGCTTATAACTTCGCTCCCCCTAGACGAATCCTCACCAAACTTTGCAAATAAATTCAGAGTGGGCCATATACTTTTTTTTGCAAAGTTTGGTGAGGATTCGTCAAGGGGGGGCAAAGTTATAGGGGGTCCCAAAACTTTTTTTTCTCCTTAGACTGAATGGGGAAAGGACTTTGCTCGCGCCTACAGCCCAAACTGCTGGACGGATTTTCACCAAATTTGCACCAGGAATAGCGGCTTTGTCCTGAAAGCATGCTTTTGCAGATTTGGTGAAAATCCGTCCAGTAGTTTTTTTTTTAAATGACCAAAAAGTAGGTAATAAAAAATTAGTGATATCTGTGTTTGCAAGGCTCTAACGTGGAGGGAGAAGCTCTAAGGGGGGGGGGGGGACCCGGCCTGAGCTCCGGGGCGGCCGGGGCTGCTTAACCCTCCCACCCCCCTTCCCCCTGTCTCGAAGGTCCCCGGGCCCAGCACTGGTCGCGGAGAGCCCCGGCGGCGTCCCCGTCCCTCGCCGGAGGGAGAAGCTCTAATGCGGAGTGGGGGAGGCTCCAAGGCGGCCCGGGCCGGGGCCCCAGGCTGCTGCAACCACCCCTGCCCTGGGTGCCGCATCGGTCCCGTCCCCCCGGGCCCGGCGGCAGTTCCCGGGGAGCCCCGGTGGCGTCCCCGGAGGGAGAAGCCCTAATGCGGAGTGGGGGGAGGCTCTAAGGCGGCCCGGGCCTGGGCCCCAGGCTGCTGCAACCACCCCGGCCTTGGGCGCCACGTCGGTCCCGTCCCCCCGGGCCCGGCGGCAGTTCCCGGGGAGCCCCGGCGGCGTCCCCGGAGGGAGAAGCTCTAATGCGGAGTGGGGGGAGGCTTTAAGGCGGCCCGGGCTGGGTCCCCAGGCTGCTGCAACCACCCCGGCCCTGGGCGCCGCGTCGGTCCCGTCCCCCGGGCCCGGTGGCGGTTCCCGGGGAGCCCCGGCGGCGTCCCCGGAGGGAGAAGCTCTAATGCGGAGTGGGGGAGGCTCTAAGGCGGCCCGGGCCAGGGCCGCAGGCTGCTGCGACCACCCCGGCCCTGGGCGCCGCGTCGGTCCCATCCCCCAGGCCCGGCGGCGGTTCCCGGGGAGCCCCGGCGGCCTCCCCGGAGGGAGAAGCTCTAATGCGGAGTGGGGAGTGGGGGAGGCTCTAAGGCGGCCCGGGCCGGGGCCCCAGGCTGCTGCGACCACCCCGGCCCTGGGCGTCGCGTCGGTCCCGTCCCCCCGGGCCCGGCGGCGGTTCCCGGGGAGCCCCGGCGGCGTCCCCGTCCCTCCCCGGAGGGAGAAGCTCTAATGCGGAGTGGGGGGAGGCTCTAAGGCGGCCCGGGCCGGGGCCCCAGGCTGCTGCAACCACCCCGGCCCTGGGCACCGTGTCGGTCCCGCCCCCCCCCGGGCCCGGCGGCGGTTCCCGGGGAGCCCCGGCGGCCTCCCCGGAGGGAGAAGCTCTAATGCGGAGTGGGGGAGGCTCTGAGGCGGCCTAACACTATCTAACTATTTACAAGGGCAGCGGGCTAGTCCAACGGCTCACTTTGGATGTCCGGGCCAGGGCATCATCGAACTCCTGCTCAATGTCCCGGAGGTGGTCCTATTCCATGGCCCGAGGGTTCGCAGGGATTGTCCCGGGAGGATAGCGGATAGCTCAGCGGCAGCGTGCATGTCTTGGAAGCAAGACGACATGAAGCAACAACAGGTTCGATCCCCGGGTCCGCGCTTAGAAACCTCTGGGTGGTTAAGCGCGTTATAAATACGTAACTAAGACAAAAAAAAAAAAAGAACACAATAACGCAACTAAGAAAAACAAACAATTCCTGTAACAGCGCCTCGATGCCTGCGGGCTGTGTGAGCGCTTTATAAATGTAAAAATGAATAAATAATATAAAATAAATGTTCTCCTCCAACTCCCTGCGAATTGCCTTGAGGCACTCGGCCCGCCTCAGGGCCCTCCGCATGGAGTTCTCCGCCCTGACCATCGTGAGCCGTGCCTCTTCTGCCCGCTGCCACTCCGCATCTATGGCATGGCCTAACCGCTGCCACACAGAAGACACTTCCCATCCTGGGTCCTCCTGCCCTCTGGCCGATGCCTGCCCCTCCGATGACGAAGGCCCCGAGCCATCATGGCTCCCACCTTGTTGCTGCTGCTGCTGTGCCTCTGCCCATGCCCTGGCTCTTGCTGCTTGCACATCCACCTCTGGCTGGGGTGCAGTTGTTGAGGTGGCCACCCCTGCTGGACGTCCGACTCCCGACTGTGGCAGGGATGTGTCCTCCACCAGCCTGGCCGCAGGGTCAGAGGCAGCTCCACAGGGCACCCAGATGACACATGGGTGGGAAGATGTCCCGTTGCACCCCCACCCCCCAGCAGTGCAGGGCACCTGCCAGCAGGCCCCCAGCCCCAGCACTGAGGGCACCTGCCAGCAGGCCCCCACTCATGTCCCCCAGCATCCCCACACCCCAGCACTGAATGGCACCTGCCAGCAGGCCCCCACTCATGTCCCCCAGCACCTCCACCCCCCAGCAGTGCAGGGCACCTGCCAGCAGGCCCCCACTCATGTCCCACAAATGACCCCCAGCACTCCCACCCCCCAAGAGTGCAGGGTACCTGCCAGCAGGCCCCCACTCATGTCCCCTTGCACCCCCACCCCCCAGCAGTGCAGGGCACCTGCCAGCAGACCCCCACTCATGGCCCACTCATGTACCCCAGCACCCCACCCCCCAGCACTGAGGGGCACCTGCCAGCAGGCCCCCACTCATGTCCCCCAGCACCCCCACCCCCCCAGCAGTGCAGTGCACCTGCCAGCAGGCCCCCACTCATGTCCCCTAGCACCCCCACCCCCCAGCACTCAGGAACACCTGCCAGCAGGCCCCCACGCATGTCCCCCAGCACCCCCACCCCCCAGCAGTCAGGGGCTCCTGCCAGCAGGCCCCCACTCATGTCCCACTCATGTCACATTACACCCCCACCCCCCAGCAGTGCAGGGCACCTGCCAGCAGGCCCCCAATCATGTCCCCCAGCACCCCCACACCCAGCAGTCAGGGGCACCTGCCAGCAGGCCCCCACACATGTCCCCCAGCACCCCCACCCCCAGCAGTCAGGGGCACCTGCCAGCAGGCCCCCACTCATGTCCCACACATGTCCCCTTGCACCCCCACCCCCCAGCAGTACAGGGCACCTGCCAGCAGGCCCCCACTCATGTCCCCCAGCACCCCCACCCCCAGCAGTGCAGGGCACCTGCCAGCAGGGCCCCACTCATGTCCCCCAGCACCCCCAGCACTGAGGGGCACCTGCTAGCAGGCCCCCACCCATGTCCCACTCATGTCCCCTTGCACCCCCACCCCCCAGCAGTGCAGGGCACCTGCCAGCAGGCCCCTACTCATGTCCCCCAGCACCCCCACCCCCAGCAGTGCAGGGCACCTGCCAGCAGGCCCCCACTCATGTCCCCCAGCACCCCCACCCCCAGCACTGAGGGGCACCTGCCAGCAGACCCCCACTCATGTCCCACTCATGTCCCCTTGCACCCCCACCCCCCAGCAGTGCAGGGCACCTGCCAGCAGGCCCGCACTCATGTCCCCCAGCACCCCCACCCCCCAGCAGTGCAGGGCACCTGCCAGCAGGCCCCTACTCATGTCCCCCAGCACCCCCAGCCCCAGCACTGAGGGCACCTGCCAGCAGGCCCCCACTCATGTCCCCCAGCATCCCCACACCGCAGCACTGAATGGCACCTGCCAGCAGGCCCCCACTCATGTCCCACTCAGGTCCCCTTGCACCCCCACCCCCACCCCACAGTAGTGCAGGGCACCTGCCAGCAGGCCCCCACTCATGTCCCCCAGCACCTCCACCCCCCAGCAGTGCAGGGCACCTGCCAGCAGGCCCCCACTCATGTCCCACAAATGTCCCCCAGCACTCCCACCCCCCAAGAGTGCAGGGTACCTGCCAGCAGGCCCCCACTCATGTCCCACTCATGTCCCCTTGCACCCCCACCCCCCAGCAGTGCAGGGCAGCTGCCAGCAGACCCCCACTCATGGCCCACTCATGTACTCCAGCACCCCACCCCCAGCACTGAGGGCCACCTGCCAGCAGGCCCCCACTCATGTCCCCCAGCACCCCCACCCCCAGCAGTGCAGTGCACCTGCCAGCAGGCCCCCACTCATGTCCCCTAGCACCCCCACCCCCAGCACTCAGGGGCACCTGCCAGTAGGCCCCCACGCATGTCCCCCAGCACCCCCACCCCCCAGCAGTCAGGGGCTCCTGCCAGCAGGCTCCCACTCATGTCCCACTCATGTCACATTACACCCCCACCCCCAGCAGTGCAGGGCACCTGCCAGCAGGCCCCCAGTCATGTCCCCCAGCACCCCCACACCCCAGCAGTCAGGGGCACCTGCCAGCAGGCCCCCACACATGTCCCCCAGCACCCCCACCCCCAGCAGTCAGGGGCACCTGCCAGCAGGCCCCCACTCATGTCCCACACATGTCCCCTTGCACCCCCACCCCCCAGCAGTACAGGGCACCTGCCGGCAGGCCCCCACTCATGTCCCCCAGCACCCCCACCCCAAGCAGGGCCCCACTCATGTCCCCCAGCACCCCCACCCCCCAGCAGTGAGGGGCACCTGCTAGCAGGCCCCCACCCATGTCCCACTCATATCCCCTTGCACCCCCACCCCCCAGCAGTGCAGGGCACCTGCCAGCAGGCCCCCACTCATGTCCCCCAGAACCCCCACCCCCAGCAGTGCAGGGCACCAGCCAGCAGACCCCCACTCATGTCCCCCAGCACCCCCACCCCCAGCACTGAGGGTCACCTGCCAGCAGGCCCCCACTCATGTCCCACTCATGTCCCCTTGCACCCCCACCCCCCAGCAGTGCAGGGCACCTGCCAGCAGGCCCCCACTCATGTCCCCCAGCACCCCCACCCCCCAGCAGTGCAGGGCACCTGCCAGCAGGCCCCTACTCATGTCCCCCAGCACCCCCAGCCACAGCACTGAGGGCACCTGCCAGCAGGCCCCCACTCATGTCCCCCAGCATCCCCACACCCCAGCACTGAATGGCACCTGCCAGCAGGCCCCCACTCATGTCCCACTCATGTCCCCTTGCACCCCCACCCCCCAGTAGTGCAGGGCACCTGCCAGCAGGCCCCCACTCATGTCCCCCAGCACCTCCACCCCCCAACAGTGCAGGGCACCTGCCAGCAGGCCCCCACTCATATCCCACACATGTCCCCCAGCACTCCCACCCCCCAAGAGTGCAGGGTACCTGCCAGCAGGCCCCCACTCATGTCCCACTCATGTCCCCTTGCACCCCCACCCCCCAGCAGTGCAGGGCACCTGCCAGCAGACCCCCACTCATGGCCCACTCTTGTACCCCAGCACCCCACCCCCCAGCACTGAGGGGCACCTGCCAGCAGGCCCCCACTCATGTCCCCCAGCACCCCCACCCCCCAGCAGTGCAGTGCACCTGCCAGCAGGCCCCCACTCATGTCCCCTAGCACCCCACCACCCAGCACTGAGGGGCACCTGCCAGCAGGCCCCCACGCATGTCCCACTCATGTCCCTTTGCACCCCCACCCCCACCCCCCAGTAGTGCAGGGCACCTGCCAGCAGGCCCCCACTCATGTCCCCCAGCACCCCCACCACCCCCAGCAGTGCAGGGTACCTGCCAGCAGGCCCCCACTCATGTCCCCTTATACCCCCACCCCCCAGCAGTGCGGCCCCCACTCATGTCCCACTCATGTCCCCTTGCACCCCCACCCCCAGCAGTGCAGGGCACCTGCCAGCAGCCCCCCACTCATGTCCTACTCATGTCCCCTTGCACCCCGACCCCCCAGCAGTGCAGGGCACCTGCCAGCAGGCCCCCACTCATGTCCCACTCATGTACCCTTGCACCCCCACCCCCCAGCAGTGCAGGACACCTGCCAGCAGGCCCCCACTCATGTCCCACACATGTCCCCCAGTACCCCCACCCCCCAGCAGTGCAGGGCACCTGCCAGCAGGCCCCCACTCATGTCCCACTCATGTACCCTTGCACCGCATCCCCCAGCAGTGCAGGGCACCTGCCAGCAGGCCCCCACTCATGTCCCCCAGCACCCCCACCCCCCAGCAGTCAGGGGCACCTGCCAGCACGCCCCACTCATGTCCCACTCATGTCCCCTTGCACCCACACCCCCCAGCAGTTCAGGGCACCTGCCAGCAGGCCCCCACTCATGTCCCCCAGCACACCCACCCCCCAACAGTGCAGAGCACCTGCCAGCAGGCCCCCACTCATGTCCCCCAGCACCCCCACCCCCAGCACTGAGGGGCACCTGCCAGCAGGCCCCCACTCATGTCCCACTCATGTCCCCTTGCACCCCCACCCCCCAGCAGTGCAGGGCACCTGCCAGCAGGCCCCCACTCATGTCCCCCAGCACCCCCACCCCCCAGCAGTGCAGGGCACCTGCCAGCAGGCCCCTACTCATGTCCCCCAGCACCCCCAGCCCCAGCACTGAGGGCACATGCCAGCAGGCCCCCACTCATGTCCCCCAGCATCCCCACACCCCAGCACTGAATGGCACCTGCCAGCAGGCCCCCACTCATGTCCCCTTGCACCCCCACCCCCACCCCCCAGTAGTGCAGGGCACCTGCCAGCAGGCCCCCACTCATGTCCCCCAGCACCTCCACCCCCCAGCAGTGCAGGCCGACCAGCTGGCCTCGCCCTCCCCCCGGCGTGGCGGGGGAAGAGAGAGAGAGAGAGAGAGAGAGAAAGAGAGAGAGAGAGAGGCTGCAAGCCGGCCCCAGGGCGCGCGGAGCGGGGGCCTTGGAACCTTCCTTAAGCCCCGTTCCCCCGGACGGTGGGCTGGGGCCGGGGCAGGCGTGGCCGGCCGGGCCGCCGGGCCAAACGTCCCGGGCAGCGGGACCAGATGGCCCGAGTCGCGGCCGGCCCGGCTGGCTCCTGCACTTGCCCCCTCCGGTCGGGTTCCGTAACACTGCGTGGGGGCTTAATAGCCGGCGTGGAAGTGTCTCCTGGGCCCGAGCGTGCAGGAGGCCGGTGCCTTAAGCCCCCGGACAGGGCGGGGAAGAGAGGCGACGGATTAAGCCCCCCCACCCCGGAGCGCAGCCTGGGTGGCGGGGGGGTGGACCCTTAAGCCCGTGCCCCACGGACGGTGGGGTCGGGGCAGGCGCGTCCGGCTGGCCGGCGGGCCATCTGGCCACGGGGGTAGGACCAGATGGCCCGAGTGGCGGCCGGCGGACCAGATGGCCCACGTCGCGGCCGGGGCGGCTGGCTCCTACATTTGTCTCCGGTCGGGTTCCGTAAGCCCCCACTGCGTGGGGGCTTAATAGTCGGCGTGGAAGTGCCACCCTGCGGCCCCCGGGGCAGCCGTTGCGCACCAGCGGAGAACACTGACTCACTTAACTTTACGCCCAGGTATGAACATGCAGACTTTGGGTCCCTGGATTATATGATTCCAAGGAGATGACACTACAGGATGTTTTGACTGCAGAAACAAGGATTTCAGCAGTGGCTTAGAATGTGAGAAGCATACGTAGTAAGGGGAAGACATCTGCAGTTGATATAGCTATGGTCTGATTCAAGGATTGAAGACTTGACAGACCAACTACGTTAGGAGTTTGGAAGCGAACTAGTGGCTGAGATGGCTTGTGTAATTGTAACATATATCTTGTACAAAACATTTTATCCCCTGATGAATTTCCTATGATTGACACATAGAAACCGTTAGGAAAGAAACATGTTGGGCCTTTTTTGTTCATATAGATTTGTATGTATTGAGTATGTATATTGGAAGATGAGAATGATAATGGTATGATTGGGATGCAAGTGGAAGAGTGTTGAATGAGGTATGTCCAGTGCGATTTTGTACAGCACAAGTCACTTAAGGAGCAAGATACTGTTGGAAATTGAGTTAGAATTGAATGTGTTTTGTACAAATCCACCTTGCACCTAGCACGTTAACCGGCTTGATGAGATGCCGGATGAAACAGCATTATATGTCTTTTTTATTGTAACTGTGAAGAGTAACTATTAAAATATGTATTTTTGTATCATGTTGACTTACTCACTGTTTATTGATGTCTAAAATAAGACTGGATTTGTGAATGTCTTCCTTTTAAAACCGAACAGCTTAAATCACAAGCTTGTTTTGTTTGATGTTTAAAGGGTATCCCTCTTTTTCTCGAGGGTTTGCTTGTTGGTTTGAAATCACCCTCCACCTCTTAGTGTGGTTGTTATGCTCTGTAGCCAGAACATGCAAGGAGGACAATCAGAAACAGAGGAAATATAAAAACGGTAAGGCAACTCCTTCTTCTGGTGTGTGTTATATTGAAAAGTAATAAAGCAAATAAAATAGGAGGAGAATAACACTCATTAGTGGCAATGAAAAAATGCAATGTGCATAGTCATTGTGCTGCATAGGTGAGTGTATTCTCTAAAGAGTGAAGCTGCATCACAACAGTGAGCATAAGCACAGTCAAGCACAACCATGAAGTGAAACACACAGGGTCACTGCACAGGAGCTAGACCACGATGGAGCAAACCTTAAGAGCAAAGCCTCAGCTGAATAACACAGGAGCAAAGGCCCAGGGAGTATAGCAAATATGATGTTAGTAGTCATTCCACATGTGCAAACTGAGCCCACCATCGTGGGCCGAGTCCGGTATTAAGGGCCTGCGTAGTCAAGGCCCTGTCTCTTCATCAACAACCTGCCCAGTAGAAGGATGTGCCCCTCACCATCGTGGGCTCAGTCTGCAGCTTTTACTTTACTCAGCAGACTCTGTGACCTCTCTTAACAATAGCTGCCACCTTTATGCAGCTGACTTCTCTCCCGTGATGCCCGGGAAGAAGAGGCATGTCACCCCAGGAAGCCGCCTGATTGGGTGAGCTAAACATCAAATACTGTGACCCGGCTGAGCCGTGAGGCAAAGCCGGGCCCGGTATTAAAGGCCCTGTCTCTTCTCTGTCTACTCCATGGCTACTTGGCACACTACTATTGTCTTCCCCATGCAAGATAGGAGTGTTCCAGATATCTACTCTCCTGTCCGAATGTGTGAACTCTCAAGGTAAGAGAAACACCTTGCCACACATGTGTCGCTCCTTGCACCCAAGCTCTACACACCCTTCGTCTAGCCCCTTTCTCTTTCACCTTGCCTATCACTACTGTTGCTGCCTCGAGCCTAATCCTGCTACTTATTGTAACAATCTCACTACACTAAGCTCTGTCCGGACTTCTACTCAACATATATCTTCGCCAACACTCTATAGCTCTGACCAGAGCTCATGCGCCACGCAAGACTTTCTTAACATTGACTAGCTACAAACTCTTGTGCTGACCCATAGTGTATTCCGGAATGCCGTATTCTTCAGCAGTTCATCATTATAAGGTTTACAGCATTATCTTGTGGTAAATGCCACAAAGTAGTCTAAATGGACTGATCAACTAATCTGCTTCTATCTTCAATGTCGTGACCGAAATTTGATTCTGTAGCCGTTCTCCTATGTTCCATTAAGTGTGCCTGCCTCAGCCCAGTACTTTATCCTTTTGTTTCTGCTCGCCTGCCACCTATTATAGCACTATTTTACAACCATAGTCACCTGCCACCACCCATTCTGCTCTAGCTATGCATTCCAGATGCAACACCCTGCGACTAGTGTCGAACTTCCCCATGTTGTATATGCCTTCATTTATCAGGATTTATGTATACATTATAGATTTAGCTCCCTGTAACAAGAGGCAAGCTTTTCCTACTGTGTATATGCTCTTTTCATTCATGACTTATCTATGCATTATAGGTGTAGCTCCTGTAACAAGAGGCAAGCTTTTCCTACTGTGTATATGCTCTTTTCATTCATGACTTATGTATGCATTATAGGTGTAGCTCCTGTAACAAGAGGCAAGCTTTTCCTACTGTGTATATGCCTGCTTCATTTATGGCTTACCTATGCATTCTCGATGTAGCTCCCCGTAACAAGAGACAAGCCTTTCCTACTGTGTATATGCCCTCTTCACTCACGACTTCTGTATACATTCTAGATGTAGCTCCCCGCGACAAGAGGCAAGCTTTTCCTACTACTGTGTACATGCCCTCTTAACTAATGACTTATCTATGCATTCTAGATGTAGCTCCCTGTAACAAGAGGTGAGCTTTTCCCACTGTGTATATGCTTTATTCATTCATAACTTATCTATGCATTCTAGATGTAGCTACCCATAACAAGAGGCAAGCTTTTCCTACTGTGAATATGCCCTCTTCACTCATGACTTACATATGCATTCTAAATGTAGCTCCCCGCAACAAAAGGCAAGCTTTTCCTACTACTGTGTACATGCCCTCTTCACACATGACTTATCTATGCATTCTAGATGTAGCTCCACGCAACAAGAGGCAGGTTTTTCCTACTCTGCATATGTCTCAACCTATCATGTTTTATGTATGATTCTAGAAGTATCTCCCCACAACAAGAGGCGAGGAGTGTTTCCTATATTGTATATTTTTCCATTTTCAAATGTCCTTTGCTTACCAATCAGGTGTAGTTCACATAAGGTTAGCTTCTTCTAGCTGTATGCACTTTGCAAGTATGCCAGACCGGTAATTTCTGTAAATTCTTCTATCAAGCACTTACCTGTAACCGAATTCTTACGCACCTTGATATCTCTGGGTTGTGTCCACTATATAAATGTTAAATAAAGAAATAAAATAAAGAAAAATATGTGAAAATCAGACATGACATAAGAGAGGTAAGTGAGCAAGTCTAAACTTTTATGCTCAATAAATGAAAGTTCCCCATTGCTGGGTCTTACAGGAAGATGAGGGCAGAGGCAGTAGTGTGCCAGTTGTGTCAACAAAGGTCAACCTGACATGGAGGGCATCAGGTAGGGAAATCGAGCATGCACTTAGCTCCAATGAAACACCTTCTTTCTCCAACTGGTGGCCCTCTCATACTTGAGAAAGCTATCCCAGACTCTAAACTTTGAGAAACTGATAGGTAACAACTGCAGCTCTGCATATATAGATGGGCACTGTATTTTTCTGGGGGTGGCGCTTGTGAATTGTGCGCTCCCAGAAAAAAATGACAAATCTTTCCTTTAGTGTATTACGACTCCAGTTTGTTGTATACTGGTGTACTAATTTTATTTTCCATACAGTCTGAGCATATTACATTCAGTAGATTACTCATCTCTCTTTTATCATTTGATGTATTCATTTCATGCAATCTTTGCTCATGGATGTACCCCTGGATGAGTTATTTGTCTCTCATTGTCTCCCATGTATTCATTTCATACAGACAAAGTTGATAGGTGTATCATTCGATGCATTCATTGTCTCTCATTGTCTCCCAACACGTTTTTCCCCAGTGTTGTCTGTGGTCCATCAGGAGAGATACCTATATTCCAAGTAATCCTCTTTTTAGCTATGGAGGATATTTATCCTAATATTTCTCAATCATAGTTTTGTGATGATTCAAAGTAGGGTTTCCTATTGCGGCAAATCTCTTTCAATCTGTCCAACTGCATCTGTCCAACTGCTGCAAGGTACGATTGCCTTGTAATCCACGGCACGATACAAGGCAATTGTCTTTTTTTTCTGGGAGCGCACAATTCACAAGCACCACCCCAAGAAAAATACAGTGGTTCAGTATTGTTACAGTCGCAATACAAGTACTCGTGGTGCAGATCTCAGTGCAAATTGAATACATTGGCACAAAGTAATCGCCTAAGGTGAGGAGGAACTATAAGCCGGCAAGGACTGGAACTTTGTAAACAAAATATATAGATGGGCAACCTGCCAGCTGCATTATTTGGGTTTATGATTGCATTTAAGCTTGGGACCCGGGCCAGCCCAATGAGTCCTAATGGGAAAGGACAGCAGCATATTGCCATGTAAAAAAAATCTCCTTAACTCTCAGAAGAGCACGAGTACCTTTAATTCTTGTACCTTATTCAGTTTTGGTGGTGGAGGAAAGAATGACCTCCCAGCTGATGCACCCAATAACCACTTAAGGGACTGATAATGAGTTTGGCAGCAGTGGTAAATCATCTGGTAATTACCACTATCGGATGTTTTACCAATTGTTGTCACATTACGGGGCAAAAACCACATGTGGACCTAACCGATGGACAAGGCCAAAGTAAACATGTGGTATCGGCGCACGTCTAGATTCAACAAATACTGGATGTGGAGACATGTCGTTAGTGGATGCAGAAAACACTGCATGATTACTACTACCAAGACCACATGAAATAACAAATGTGAAAGGCCCTGGAAAGCAGGCATAAATCAGCACCAGGTGAACGAAAATCTGTCCTAGGTCCCTGCAATCACTTCACATGACACAATTCCCACTGCCCAAATACTCCCAACACACACACATCACACACAGGCTGGAATAGAACTACCAATGCACCTGTGTGAGCTGTACACACTGATTGAGGTTAAGAGAAATGCGGGCATCGTGTGGTAGAGGGCACACAATTGTGAGGATAATCCACCGGATGCCAATACACAGGCCCAGGCTGTTAGGGGATAATGGATTTGAAGATCATGCAAACATATTGCCTTGACAGAACCACCATCATACCCCTCGTGCAACTCATTCGGGCTGAAATTTAGAGCAACATTAACATGAGCACATCCATTCTGGTAGCTGAATCCCATTTCTTGCCACTGGCTGCTTCCAAAACACAATACGCATTTAGAATGGCACAGCACACATTTTGGGAAAAGTCCACAAACAGGCCTGACAATCTTATTATGCCAAGCTTTAGTGTATATAGCCCTGCCAACAAGCCTCCTAGATATCAATGTCATTAAAGGGTGTTTCGATGACCTTGCTCAATTCCACAAAATCATTGCCACACATCTCCTAAAAACAATTGTCCTGTAACAATAAACAGCAGCACACACTGAACGTGCAACTGGTCCGTGATTCGGACATGGCCGTCTCACGGTTTCCAGTACTGACACATGACTCAATTCCCTTGTGCAACAGTACCCTACTAGCCGGCATGGACAAGCACAGGTGTGAATGACCTCTCTGTTAGGTAAGAAAACAGCTGGGAGCTGTGGGGAGAAAGGGATGATACATGAGGTATGGTGAACAGAGAGATTACCAGCAAACATGTCTAGGCATGATGCAGGAATCACCTGCCATATCACAACCCTGCATCTGCATGGCAACAATGGCATTTCACCCCATTCCAACAATACAGGTGATGCAGGCTACCCACTCCTGCCATGGTTTTATGATTCAATGCCATCACCTCTGGAGGAGATACAATGCTGCACACGTATGTGCATGGGGCGTCATTGAGAGGGCCTTGGGAATGTTGAGAGCCAGGTTCAGAGCCCTACAGAGGGGCCCTGGTGTTAGTTGGACATATCATCATTGCCCGATGCATGCTGCACAACGTGTGCATACACTGCAATGTACCCCTGTCCTAAAATGTAGTCATGCTACCTGTCAACTTTGTGTGCTCCCCAAATCGCCATCTCTTTCTTCCCAATTCGCCCATTCCCTCTTACCCCTGTAACCCACCAACTCACTTGCACATTCTTCCCCCACCCCTTCCCTGTTCTCCAACACACCCTCTACCATCTTCCCTAACTACCATTCAACCCCACAGAATTTGTGTCACATGACAGAGTGCGATATTAGCATATGTACCTCTTGCCATTGCCTGGAGGATTGGCAGGTTGACACAGTGACCGTCTTCATGAGTGCAGTGGTGGGCTTCCCAGAGGGACTTGTTGGGACAGAGGTTGATCGAATCATATGGTCAGGGGCTAATGTGTGCAAGGGTAAAAGGCACCTCTCCATCCTTTCCTGGATTCCTTACGGAAGGGTGGATACCTGTGTGGATACCTACGTGTTCGCTCGCATTCATTGTCTCTATATGGTGATCACATCCATTAGACTCTCTATCCTACATCCCAACCGGTGAGGCGCTTGTCTGTTTTCTTTTGGCTTTGTGCTGCAATAGCCATACAGATCTCCCTGAAAACCGGTAGGTGCTCTGTGAGCAAGTCCTTCTTTCACTGGAAGTGTGGTTCTATGACCGATAAGCAGAGAAGGAGGATGGGGGTGGAGGGGACAGAGGAGAAAATAACAACCATAAATGGTCCTTCTAGACCTTGTAACCATTGGTTCATGCAAGAGCACAGCCAACAAGTGCAGGGGGAGGGAGCAGGTCAGGGGGGAAGGACTGTGTTAAAGGGAAGGGGAGGGGAGAAGTGCAGGAAGGCTGGAGCCCCAGGGGCTGGGCAAGAGCTGAGGGGAGCCCACGAGAGACGAGTGCCAGTGGAAGCAGGGGTAAGGGTCAGCTAGTGCAAGGATGGGGTGGACTAGATCCAGACTCGTCAGGGAAGTAGTTATGGGGTGCTGGGGTAGACTGGACGTGGAAGGCCTGGCCCCTGTAAGGCACATAAGGGATCAGGCACCAGTCGCATCGGTAAGGGGACCTTAGCAAGGGAAAGGGGAGCGGGAAGGAGGCGGAGAAAAGGAAGGTCTTGAGAGGTTTTCTGAACTTGAGGAGATCCAGATCAAGTCTGAGAGGAGCAGGAAGGCCGTTCCAGAGTGAGGCTCCTGCCAAAGAAAGAGATCTAACCCCCACTTTCTGCTTGGAGAAATGTTGATCTGCAGATAGTTGGAGCTAGAGGACCGAAGGACTCTAGCAGGGAGGTATTTAGGAAGAATGAGTTGAGATGCGGTTCCTGGGCTTGAGGCCAAGGATAGGTCTTGGAGGACTATTTTTTTTTCATTTTTTTATTTATTGTGTTTCAGCCACATTTTATGACTTTTCACAAAAAAAGACAATAAATGACAATGTTACAAAACATAGGTAATAAATAAAACATTACTTCAGTACAATAAAACCTAATATTTCAAGAGTCTTCAATACTGCAGTGGTTAAACATCTCTCATAACCAGCTATTAACGTTTCCCAGAAGGAATTCGTAGGGATTCAATTCTTATCATGAACAAAACCACCCACATTTTAAAAATATGTTATGTTATAGTATTGAAATTTGTACAGTGCATGGTCACCCAAAGGTATCTTGGTGCTAGAGAGGGAGGAAACAGAACCCACCATTCAGCAGCCGCTAGCAACTAGTACAGAAAGGTTTTTAGAGTCTATCTGAATGCCAAATGATTTTGCAGAGTTTTTACTCTCAGTGGCAAGTCATTCCAGAGTTGAACAACGGCAACTGAAAAAGCCCGACCACCGATGCATGAATGGTGGAAAGTAGGCACACACAGCAAACTAGCTGAAGCTGAACGCAGAGAGCAGGCAGGAAGGTACTGGGTGAATTTAGTCTGGATATATTCTGTCCCCAGTCCATGCAGCGCCCGATGAACAATGCAAAGTACCTTAAACTTAATACGCTGTGACACTGGAACCCAGTGCAGTGAGCACAGCACTGGGGAGATGTGAGCCCCATAAGGTGACCCTGTTGTTACCCGGGCGGCCGGATTTGGAAGACTCTGAAGCCGTTGGACCATACCCTTGGGTTGAGCAAGGTATAAGGAGTTACAATAATCCAATTGGCTAAGCACCATGGCCGCAACCACTGGACGACGAAGGGTGGCTGGAAGCATGCTGTACACTTTTTTTTGTGTTTTAAGATGGAAATGACATGCTTTGCACAGTGCAGATACTTGATTATTCATGAATTGAGAAGCCAAAAGGATCACTCCCAAGTTCTTCACCTTAGTGACCGGAACAGGAAGAGAACCGAGAGAAGAAGGCCAGAAAGAAGACACCCAAAGTGCAGGATCAGGGGGCTGTCAACCACCATCACCTCTGTCTTGTCTCCATTTAACTTCAGCCAATTCTCGCTCATCCACTCACCCATGGCCATCAGGCACTGATGAAGGCACAACGACATCTCAGCCCGATCGAGATCTAAACGGATCAGGATCTGAGTGTCGTATGTCGAGTGAATGATTTTCCCGGAAATCCCTTGTACCCTCACAAATTGTAAATAGATGGTGCAGGGTCTGTACAACTATTTCCTTACAAAGGGAACAGATTGCTGGTTTAGATATGGCATTTTTGTAAATCGACTGGATCTCCCCTGTTCCAACCAAATTCAATCTTACTCTTAGGAATTCAGTTCTTAGTTTGGCATTGGTAAATATCCATTTTGTATATCAAAACGTGACAGTGAGGAGAATGTCATTTGATCTCGCATCTGCCCAATAGTGTGGATCCAATCCATTCATAACAGAGCTCACTTAAGACCAATAGGATTTTCAACAAGATCTACGATGGAGTGGTCACACTTCTCCATAGTGGTTCTTGCATAGCTGAATAAGTCAAGTAGAAACTGATTATTTCCCCTTTAAAGCTCAGCTTCTATATCTGTGTAGGGATAGTCTTCACCTGGTGTCCATATTGATCTGCAAAGTGTTCATATCTTCCAATCAAAGTATACTTTCAGGGAATGCAGCCCTAGTTTGTACCTCAAGGATGCCATGGGATAACTAGATGGAAGGTGGAAGATTTGTTTCCCAATTCTACCCTCAATATGCATCCAACTAAGTTTATGAGAGAAGGCTACTGTATCTAAAACCATACAACAAGGATGTAATAACCTTTGCTTTATAGAATTTAATCAGTGGGCATATGGAGAATTTGTAGAAAATGCCATAGATCTTTTTAATTTGTGCTAAAAGCGGGATTACCTTAAGATCTAAGCCTTTTTCTAATAGCTTTTTCTTTTATGCTTTTATGGATGGGGCGTACTTTGATGCCCAAATAAGTGAGTTACTTAACCAAAGGCACAATCTGGTCTTGGGGGGACCACTTGCAGCCCTATTCTGGATTAGTTGAAGAGGGAGAAGGGAGGAAAGAGGAAGATTGAAGAAAAGGCTGTTGCAGTAGTCCAGGAGAGAACCAGAGCTCTGGAGACATTGAGCTTTTCTGGAAATGTGAGGAAAGGGAGAATGCTTCTGAGGAGGCGGAGCTGAAAATGTGATTTCTTGGCAAGTTCTGTGATGTGATGGGAGAAGGAGAGAGGGAAGTCAAGGATGACCCAAAGGCTTTTTGCCCCAAAGGAGGATGAGGGGAGGGGACCCCAGGAGGGCCGCCAGAGAGTGGGAGGGAAGCAGGGAGCAGGTGTTCCAATGACAGGGATCTCATTCTTACTGGCATTAAGTCACAGATCATTAGCAGAGCACCATGCCTGGATAGCAGTCAGGCAGTCAGGAATGAGAGAGGAAGAAGAGGAGGTAAAGGAGGGAAGCTTAAAGGATAGCTGTGTGTCATTAGCATAACACTGGAAGTGAGGAGAGAAGGTGGAGATGAAGGGGGCCAGAAGGGCAAGGTAGATATTGAAAAGCCACGGTGATAGAATACATCCCGGAGGGACGCTGCAGGCAGAGAGTTATATGGCGGAAAGGAAAGGGCCCAGTTGCACTTGGGAAGGTTAGTTAGAAAGGAAGGTCGTCGGCCAGGCCAATGTCCATTCTGAGATGCCAAGGGTATCACAGAGCTGATTTATGAGGATGGAATGATTGGCTGTGTCAAAGGCAGAGGAAAGATTGAAAAGGATCAGAATCAGAGGGAGAGTTGGATTCAGGATTTGAGAGCAGGTCTTCACAGTTGTTCGCGAGAGCAGCTTTGTGCCTCTGCATGCTCTGAAGCCAGACTGGTGGTCATGGAGACAGCCAGCTGATTCAGTCTGGTGGGTCAGTTGAGAGATGACCAAATTCTCCAGGAGTTTGCCCAGGAAAAGGATGATGCAGATAGTGTGATAGTTAGCTGGTGCAGGAGGGGTCAGCAGATGGCTTATTTAGGAGAGGGTGCACAAGGGGTTGTGGAAAAGAGCCAGTGGTAAAGGAATGGTTACTGAAGTCAGCCAAGGCAGGGGCAAGAGAGGAGACATCCTTGATAGTTCAGGAAGAGCAGGGAAACACCTGTTTGGAGGAGACTTTCATAGAGTGTACTACTCTAGAGACCTTATCCATTGCAATGGGAGAGAAGGAGGAGAGTACGGTGGAGGGCGAGAGGGGGCCAAGCGAAGCAAGTGCGGAAGGGGGTAGGGAGGGGAGTAGAAGAGAGTGAGGACAGGATGTCCTGATTTTTGATGGAGAAGTGGGAGGCCAGTGTAGTTCAGAGGGCCTGGAAGTGAAGAATAGGAGAGGAGACTGCAGTAAGATTGGCAAGTTCCTTTCAGATTTTGAAACGTTCAGCCATGTTATTGGTGGCTCCAGAAACGCTGGCTTGGACATGAGCACTCTTCTTAGAGAGGATGGAGAGTCTATATTGCGAATGGAACAGGCGGCAGGTGGTCTGTCATAAGATGTGCTTGAGGCCTGCCACTTCTGCTCAGCAACTCTGCACTTCTGTTTCAAAGCGAACAAGTCGGAGTCATACCAAGAGTTGCACTTGGAGGCAGGTTTCATGCAGATCCTCAAGACAGGGGCAAGAATGTCCAGAGTGTTGGAGATGGAGAGATGGAGGTTAGCAAGTGTTGAGTCGTAAGAGAGCAGGTGTGGGAGGAGAATTGAAGGTGGTGGCAAATGCAGCAACTGACATACGCTTCATCGGTCGAATGATGGATAAGTAGACCAGCCTTGCTGGGAGTGGCATCGCCAGGGAGCTCCAGACGGGAGTATAGGAGAGAGTGGTCAGAGGGATGGGGAGAGTGATGTCTGTTGAGATGAGCGCATTCAAGGTGTGTCCTGCAGAGTGGGTCAGGCCAGAGGGAAGAATTGTGACGTAAAGAGAGTCACAGAGGTCATGGAAAAGTACAGTGGCTGCATCCGGAGCATCTAGATTAATGTTAAAAGCACCAAGGAAGGTATGTTTGTGGGAGGAGGTGAGGAGAGAGGAGGAGAGGTCAGCCCATTCAGAGAGGAAGAGGGGAAGGTCCAGGGAGGCTATAGATAGTGGCAAGAGTGAGGGAGAGGGTAGGAGAGACACCCAGCCAACAGGTGAGGCATTCAAAGGAAGAATAGGATTGAGTGGGAATTATAGTTGCAGGGACCCATTCAGCGAGGACACGGGACACTCCACCTCCAGACCTGTTAGCCCTGGGCTTGAAGAGGATCTTATAGCCCTCAAGAAGGAGAGTGTCAAAAGCATTGACAGATTTGGAATTTAACCATTTCTCAGTGAGAGCGAGGACTTGGAGTTCAAAGTCTTCAAGGAGGTGACAGATGTTAGAGGAGTGTTTAACATCAGAGCAAGAATTGAGGGTAGCTAAGTGAAATAATGTAGGATCCTCAGGCTCACAGGTAGGTTCCAGTAAAGTTCCTTATTATGCTTCAGTCAGTTTCCTCAAGATGAAACAAAGATAACCACTGGCTTCCATCACCCACGCAGGGGCTCTCCAACTGCCTGTCTCCAGAACCTTATCAGCACACATTCTCTCAGTCACAGATAAACATTCTCTCAGTCACAGCCAACCTTCTCCCTTACATCACCAGGCTTCTACATTCATCCCAAGCATGTACAACACATCTCCCTTCCTTTCAGAACTCACCACATCACAGTGAAGCACATCACAACAGATCTCCCTTCTTCACACAAAGCAAACATCCATCAAACACACACATCACACCTTCACCACTAATGATATCAGCTGCACACTGAGTGCACAAAGAACTCGTCAAAAGAGATGGTGGAGCACCAATTTCTATGCAAGACAACAAAGGCAAGAAGGAGCCATATGTCTTTATCCTAATACAAAGCAAGAAAGTAGCTTCCACCAACTGACACTCTTCCCTAGAGAAATACAACATGTATAGCCCGACTTTAAGATCCTCAAAATCCACACCGCCGCACACCTCTCATCTTTCACCTTTTTTACAAGAGGTGCAACTCTTAACAATGCTGAGGACGCACCCGCTTTCTCTACTTGGGTTAAGAAAGAATACTTCAACCTATCTTCTGTGTCTACCTCAACTGCTACTGAGCAGGCGGAGGATGCACCCCCTTTCTCAACTTCATCTGCACACACACAGCACTTCTCATCACGGATCCGCACTAACGTTGGGGTCTAAACACACTGCCACACCCAGATCCCTGGTGCAGACATATCCCCTCACTTCCCAAAACATGTCAATACTAGAACACCTTTGAATATCAACAAACAAAACATCACTTTCCAGAACTCTCAGCTCCACAGTAGGTTAAACTATAGCATATGCAACTCTAAACATTTCAAAACATTTTGCTAAGAGTCCATGGCTGGCTCGAAGTCCTACACCTGAAATTCCTCAATTGGGTTATGCTAGCTGCATTCTCTCTTTGTTCAACCATACCACATTCTATCCTCTGCATGCCAGCTCATAACACCATTCTAGCCAAATGGCAAATTCCTCCCACATGACACTAGAAGCTCTGCGTATTCTAGCTTCTGAGACCATACGATACCTTTAGAATGATGGATTTCTACCATACTCTAAAAGTCCAACGCAATCTTGATCTATCATCAAACACATTTTAACTTAACCACTCAAAATCCATTGCTCTCACTAGCATTAAACCTAAAGTCCATAGCTTTTCACTGCTCTGACGTGACAAGTATAAGGCCACTACTAATGCTTTGCCTTCCTGCCATGCACTATAACCATACCATGGCACGACGGTACTATTTACACACCTAGTCACGCAATGTTATTTGATATAATGATATAAACAATGTATTCAACCTGCCAAGTTGAAAGATCATAATTAACAAGCAATGGATGGCTCTTCTAAAAAGCGTTGGCGTTTCACCATCACATCAATTCATGTTACACAGGAACAAACAAAATAAAACTCCTTTATTCCTGTGCTGCCATTAGTATACTGCAATAGTCCAATTCATCCTGCGCTGCTGTTAGCCCAAAGTCACATTACCTTGAACTTCCACGACGTTGCCCTTCTGGCAAGGTCGGCATGTCGCATACTAATTCACATAAACTCCTCTTTCATAATGTACATTTCACACACATGGAACACTGCAGTTCTAGCACACTAGAAGTGTGCGTCCACCTTTATTCAGCAGGTCAGAGCAGGGTCATGGAGCATAACACTATCCAAAACTACTCTTCAGCCTTTCCATACTTACACACGGCATGAACTCGTCATACTCCATAAGGTGCCTTACTTTCACACTGTCTGCTTCCCAAGAAACACCTCTGCAGGCCGACGCTCACCTAAAAGACACGCATGGAAATATCCTCAGCATTCTATTTGTTCGCCGTCCCTCAGCGCAGTACTTTTGGTATCATCATTGCTATCGTGACTACAGAGCCCAGCGGAGTTCATTCTCTCCAACAGCCACTCTCGCAGATCGCACCTATGCTCTGCTACACTCATTGCCCTTGCCATTCGCATCCATGGAGCGCAATGCACAGCGTGTTCAGAAGGATCACCATCGCCCTATGCGAGTAACATGATGTTAACAGTTCTTCGATGGCAGCTCTGGCTGCCCAGCTGTCACTGCAATCACCACTCGCATGGCACAGTGTGCGGCGCTTGTGTCTACATGGCATAATTCAGTTCCTGTCTTCTGGGCTTAACTCCTTGGATCTGATGTCTGCCCCCTCCTTCTCCAGTCCAGCTAACTAGGTCTTATGCAGTCCTTACTTTGCATTTCTCGTCCTGGCACCAGATGGGATGTAACTCCTTCTCCTTTATGGCCCTGGGTCATCTACTGGGACACAGCACCTCTTCCTTCTTGGGCACAACTTCCCCTCTTCTTCTGGTGCTTCGCTCACCTGGGGTACAGCTCCCCCTCTTCTACTGGGTCTCTGCTCCCCTATCTTTCACCCTGGCTCTTTTCCTGGGCACTGCACCCGCTTACTTCGCCCTGGGTATTATGCTTTTACCCTTTGAACCTCCTCCAACCCCTCCTCTTTCTTTGCCCTTGGTGATGGGACTTACTTGTGGGGGCAGTGGTTTCTCTCTCCTATTCTCTGCATCCCCTGCAGCCGCCTGGTCACCTTAAGCTTCTCTTCTTTGCACATGGGTCAGTTTCCAATCTTCCAGGAAGGCCAACTCATCACCAGTGAAATAATGTAAGATCCTCAGGCTCACATATAGGTTCCAGCAAAGTTCCTTTATTACAGCTTCAGTCAGATAACCACTGGATCCCATCACCCAGTCTCCAACTGCCTGTCTCCAGAACCTTATCAGCACACATTCTCTCACTCACACATAAACATCCTCTCAGTCACAGCCAGCATTCTCTCCTACATCACCAGGCTTCTACATCCATCCCAAGTACTATACAACACATCTCCCTTCCTTCCAGATCTCAGCACATCACAGCGAAGCACATCGCAACACTAAGTGAAACTGGTAGCCACCTTTCAAGGTCCTCCGAGGTGGGCTACAGAGACGTGGTACCCATCAGTGGGGGCGGAGAGGCCAGAGGGTTGGCAGTCGGAGGACTTGCAGCAGAGATTATGAAGTTGAGTGTTAAGTGATGTGGTGACCAACTTCCAGTATTATCAAAGGCATTATCATAACACATTTGGTACATACCATTATCGTAAGCTTAGTGGCAATGGAATAATTATTGATACGATCCACTTTTCCCACATATGGCAATGGCACTTTTTGGAATCAAGTTTACTAGGTGACATGCCAGAAAGCTCATAGTGAAGTCCAGAGTGTCCAGGTATAAATGAATATGTTCATGATTCGGACAGCTTAAATCTACCACTCACAATACCACACAGAGCACCTAGGCCAGTCTCATCGGAGATTAGAGGTGTGGGAGTCAACGCAGGGGAGCGGTGATGCACCAGATGTGTCAAGGCGGACGTGAATTGAAAAGTTGCTGATGTATATGTAGGAGTGAGCGGGAAAGTGAGCAGGGCGTAGTAGGGAAGCAAATAACACTGATTCTGAAAAATAAAGCACACAGCCTGAAGATCTCTGAGACCCATCCCCATTCTCCCATGTCTAGCAATAATCCTGGACATCATGGTCACAACAGAAATGTCTACCTGCATTGATTACAAGATAGTGCCTAACCACTGACAATCTGGCATGCAGCCACATTGTGGCACACAGACCACGACGATAAACATCAGGGATGAATAGACCACAACAACCGAGACAAAAACGTGTGCCTGCGCTCTCATGCTCACCAAAGATTCTGCAGCCTTTGACACGAGGAACCATAATAGACAGCTGAATACAGATCGTGTTCCACCCCAAACCGAACCCACGCCTGTGCAAAGAGAACGTGATTGTTGCGCTGCTGGATCCCTCACTGCACACCTCAAATAACCAGAAGCATAATGTCATCCTCGAAAAACAGATGTGCATGTCTCCCTGACAAAGAAACCAGTTTTTCGGAAGAAGAAGAATGCCTAAAGCACCAGGCTCAACATTTTACAATGGCCTGCCTCTCCCTGTTGAGAATTACAGCATAACGCTCTGCAAATGACCAAACCTCGTCTTCCTTAAGGTGAATAGCCTCTGTCAACATAAGCCCTTTCTGGGTTGCCCTCTCTGGATTGCCTTCCTCTCGCCTTCTTCCCTCTCTTTCTCTTTCCTATTCTACAAAGCACACCGACGAAGCCACACGATGCCTGTGCAGGAAAAAACCTACATAAAATACAATACATTCAATAAAATGTCACTTTGCACAAGGGAAACAAAAGTGCCTGAACTATCCCTGACTACCCTTTATACTAAGGACCTGAGCAAGATTCGAAAGTGCAGTTTAAATTGTACATGAATTAAAGATAAATCATTACTTAAAGGTCTACAATCTCGCCGTGATTAGTATATGGTTGTGTATTCCCCTGCTATTCGTCACCTGCTCACTCCTCACTGACAGGAACCGCATGGCTATAGACAAGAATTACAAATAAATCAATTAGAACTCCTGAATGTTACATGTCAATAGAAGACTTCTATGCCAATAGCGTCCCCAATATCCTTAATTTCAAGACAATGTGCCCAGTATTAGCCCGGTGTCACCTGGGAACTGAAACCGCAGTATACAAACAAGGAACATCTCCATAGCTTTGTGCATGATAGCTGTGTAAACCAAGAGGGCATTACAACTACTTTGTATGAAGAGCAAACACACACACACACACACACATCTTAGTATTGCGGGATTTGGGAATGAATCTGCAATGCATTTCAGTCTATTTACCCAGAGCTGGAACCGAATAACTCCTTCACAAATTTCACCAGGAGCTTGGGGATTTTTGATGTAATGAGGTTTACAGTTTCAAAGGAGAATGCTTTACTAATAATTATGTAACAGTAATTAAAACTGAAAAAGACTGTACTCTAACCACGCTGATTTATCGCAGCTCCAACCGAGTGCTGCTCGTGCCTGCTTTTCAGAGTCCGCAGCTCCCTCCATTTTCCTGCAAATTCTCACCGAGTGCTGGGTCACAGATGGCCTGAGATGTGATATTTTCCCTATTAAATTCCTAATAATCCTTTCCGAGGCTGAGCCCCGCCAGCCTGGGGATTTGGCATTTTAATTAGAAGCTTTGAGGAGCTAGCTGTGTTTGAAATGTCTTCCTCGGAGGGATGGGTGCAGGTGATTCCATTCACAGGAATGACACAATATCGGGGCCAGCACCTCATTTGCATATTAGATTGGAGTTCTTTTGGCACCGCTCCCGCGTCTAATGATGATGCTGCGCCGGAGCTGTAGGCATAAACTTTTGCCATCTGAAAACAAGATTATGTTAGAATTACATTCCGAGGCGTGCCTGGCATTATGTTTGTACTGACTTCTACCTCCCTAGCATGGGGTGTGCGTTCTTACTTCCAAATGGCCGAATGAAACCCTGGAGAGGCAATAACCTGCACGCGGCGTGTCAGCGGCGCTCGTGAGGTGCGTGCGTGCCCGCTGGAATCTGCTCTAAAAATACGTTTTAATCGAATCCGTGCATCGCAAACACGCTGTTAGGCGCATCGGACGTTCAAGGCCCGCATCCAGCCAAGAAACAGGTGCAGCAAAGACAGCCCAGTCTGGACAGTGTGTCTTATTCAACATTGCAGCCGAGGGCAAGGGATACGGTGGGCAATAGTGTGAGGGAATAATGGGAAGGAGAAGAGGTTAGTGGGAAGGGGAGTATCCAGCATTGCAAGAGCCAGGGAAAAAAGTCCTGCTACTGCAGTGCCGGCGATTCCTTACGTCTCATTGGCACCCCCAACCCGTGGCCCCCACTTGACTTTTTAGGTAACAGAGGGCATTACACATACGCGTAACAAAAAAATCTTCAGGACCATTACAGATGCAGGAAACTCATCTATTAGAGTTCTGTCCAGGCTCAGTGGGACAAAATGCATGCACACCTCTAAATTTGCAAATGATTTACTCTACATATATCACAATGGATATATGTTGAGCAATAAGAGTATGGCTTTTGTTTTACTCTCCCCACCCTGCATGCAAAGTCACAATAACATCACGCAGATTAATGTGGGACTAACAAACCCCCTTGTGTTTTTAAGTCGTAGTCGTTATTTCCTAAAGCATGCAGCATTTTACACCCTTCTCATTTCTGATCACCCCCATTCACATTTCTTAAGGGACAAAAGCCCCTGCTAATAGTGTCCTCTCCCTGCCATCAGTGGCTAATGGCTCACATTGTACTGCTCTGTTGACACAGAGCAACGTCTTAGGCTCTCAGGAGAGCCGCGCTGCTGTCCAGAGCTCCATGGGATATTTTCCTGGCAGAGGGACACCACTCCCGTTCGGCACCCTAATTGACAATGAAGGTGCTGAACGGGAAAAGTGTCCTGCTGCCATGACAATGAGAGTGCTGAGCAGAAACACTGTGCTGCGCGGCACCCTCATCGTCCTGCCAGCGGGACACCTTTCCCATTTGGCACCCTGAGGATGTTGAACAGGAGAGGTGTCCCACTGCCAAATGTACCGGTCTGGTTATTGAAAGAGCCATTGGCAAGCTGCTCCCCTTGCCCCCCTGCTGGGTACGCCACTGGAGTGGTGGAAGAATGAAGTGCAGACAGGGAGGGTGTGGCATGAAGGGCAGCAGTGTGTTAATGGATAGGATAGAAGTATAGAAGGAGGGGGACCATCATGCAATCAGTGGCATAGAGATGTGTACAGTCAGTAGATGAACACGAACATTTTCAAAGTGGAACATCCCGAAGCCACTGTTCCTGGTACCTAGACATACAGCACGTGTTTACTGAGGAAAGATATTAGTGGAACACGTCACAGTAGAAAAGGTGTATCCTATTGAAGGCAGCATTGGACCCCCCCAGTAAGCTGCCAGTGGTCCACCCATGAAACATGTTGCATGAAAATACTCCTATCACTTCACCCAGACTGAGATGGAATGTTCAATCCCAAGCTTGAACACCAGAAAGAATAAGACTGCAGACATGTGTCCACTTTAAATAGATATGTTTTCATTCAAATACAGTAAAACTCCCAGTCATATTAGCCGTAATACAGAAACTGAGACCCCTGTGCAAACCGTATTTCATGCCATTTTGCAGTGAAAAAGGGTCCTTCACTCATTTGAAGGCGGTTGTGCCCATATTCAAATGCAGGGATGTCAATTAGCCCTTCTCATGCTCCATATTAGCAAAGCAAATGAACATACATTAAGGCCCACTGGGGCACACTCTGCATGTTCCCTATGCAGGAGGTTGTGAACTTAGACGCTGACAGGGCAGCAGGAGAATACTATCAGTATAAGTATGGCAACACCAGAAACAGAATTTGACTTGTCATGCTCTGATGTTCTTGAGCACATCGGTTGGTCTCAGACACAGCTATTTATCTGTAATGAGGGCATCACCCCGGTGAGCACCTGAAAGCATCTGTGTGCACTGTGCCTGCAGAATACAGGATCCTAGAGTGATCTGGCTCCCAGTAGATTGACCCAGAGTGATTCTAAAACTTCACAAGAGCTGATGAGATAAGCAAGGTACAGAGTAATGTCATATTGCACAACTGAAGCGAACATAATGCTTTTCCTGCAAAATATATTCATTAAAAAACTCTGTTTATTAATCAAACTCCACCACTAACTTACACATGGTCAGGAATAGGCAACCAGGCAACCAGGATAGAACTTCTAAAGGCATTGATTCAAGGAAGTAACAAACAATTAGGGCACGCCTTGAAATACACAAAGCGGAATAAAACTCACATGATCAATTCATCTAAAAAGGTCCCAGATAGTTTGAGAGTTCTTAGTTGATTGTCACTGTTGGGATTCATGTACAACATCCCAGCCAGGCACGGCAGAAGGCACATGTATCACTTGTAGTTCGTTTTGACACATAATGGATACACCGTATAGCAACACAGAATGTATTCATGTTTTGCTTGCAGATGCTATAGCTAGGGCAGTGTGGTATAGGCCTTCTTTTTAAAACAAAGTACACAAAGTTACGTTTTAAGTGAGGTGCGAGAAGGGAGCTAAAGTAGGTGGAAGATGGAGTCAGAAAAGGTATTGTGGAAAAAGTGAGGTCAGCGGGCCGGCATTGGCAAGAGTTCCGCCATATGAAGACCCTGATGTGGAGATGCGGCTGTGTTTAGCTCAGTCTCAAGACAAATCGGCTTACCATTCCCCAAGAGAGAAGCCGAGGTCAGAGACACCTGCGCTGAGTCACTTAATTCTAATTGCAACCAGCTGCAGAGCTTGCAGGTAGTGGCAATGGAATTTTAGATGCAGGGCAGGTAGGCAGGGATGCGTCCTTTGAAGGACAAATTCATTAGAACAGGGTACAAAGTTTTGAAATGCCAACAGGCAAGGTGAAGATTTAGAGCCTTACTGCCTAACCCAAGAAGCAGTCATCCCGTTTGAACTACAAGCAGATGCATAACCAAAGCAAATAAATCCCTGAAATTGAAGCCCAAGAGTGGTGCCCTGGTCACATCATTACTAGGCACCTCGGGTTTGACGTAGATAATGGGGGAACTGTTTCTGGAACGTGCCATGATTTGTAATAGGATGAATAGAGATGAGGCCAGTAATTATAGTCCAAGGACAGAGGTGCAACTTGTGTGTGTGTTTCAGCATTGGGTATAATGAGAAGGCCTATTGTTTTATCAAAGCAGAGTTGTCCTTGTTAGTTTTACTTTTATTTTGTCTGGGCCGGAGGGATGCACAGAATGTGATGGTTGAGATTTATATTTGTGTTAATATAATTCTTAGCCAATCATGTTCTAAAATCCAATAGTGACAATGTAGTTGGCCACGTGCATAGGGGAATGGGATTAGAGAAGAATAGGGGATATTAGCATGTCAAATAGGTGGTAACCAATGAGTGTGGTGGGATGACTTTGTAACCTATGTATGATAATATACGGTTTCCCGCTATATAACCTGTAACATCTTGGGGCGTGATGAGTTCGCTTCTATGGGACCATCTAAGAATTGTGCATGTAATTAATCTTGTCCTTTACAAAGCGGTGCAGTGGTTATTTGGCCTTCTTAGATTATTTATATAGTATGGATTTTGGGCCATGTCTCTCTACAAAATTGGTGACCCCGACGTGATTCCAGACTCTCCATGAAGTCGAGGGTGCCAAGCTGCATATCCTGGGTTGCTGCACACGTCTACAGTGACCAAACACCAGTGGGGGTTAATGATAGCCGAGCACACGAAAGGATGATACAATGAACAGTGTATCCTGAAAAGATGTGTCTTGCTGAAGATTACACAAGGAACGGTGTATTAAGGAAAGTGTGTGTCTTTCTGCAGCTGAAACTAGCAGTATCTTGAAAAGTATAATCAGAATGCGTATTGTAAAGGCACATTGATGGCTCAGGGATAAAGCTGCTTTTTCATTGAAACTATCACACATCAGACCCACCTTTCGGTACAAAAACTGACATCATAAAAATAAAAATGCATTTGCGAGTGATCAAAATTAACAGAGGCCTTTACTTTCAGTTCGCCACATCAATGAAAAGGCTGCAAGAAAGAACAAATGAACATATAACCAAAACGGAATTGAACCATAACAGAAAGATGCAAACTGCTTAAATAAGCAAAATGCGGCACCAAGAACACAACAAAATAATTGAAAAGTGTATTTTGTTTCAGATGCAACATGTGAATCTCCTTAAACACAGACAATTGCTTCTTCTTGTTAGGCAGATTCTCAAGTACCCTCCCTCAGGGGGGAAAGGCCTGCCTGGCTCCTTATGTGGAAGGCAGATCTCTGTAAAGCTGAGGCACACCAAGTATTTACAATGGACCAGCTCAACACAGACACAGCCCTGGGTGGGTGAAAATGCTTAAAAACACAAAGTATTAGATCAAAATTGTGGTCAACTTAAGCTTACAAGGACAAATTGCCAGAGGCTAGCGGGACCTCATGATGGCAGAGGGCCCAGGTGGACTGGCTGCTGCAAGACAAGAATTTCCTTTGCCCATCCACTCTCAAGAAACAAAAGGTTAATGTACCCAGCCTTAAACCAACGTTCATCCCAAGAGACTCCAGCTGTTCTGAACCATGTGTTTTCAAAGAAATGAAATCTATAGGGAGAAATGAGAGTGTGGATTTGCATATATGTTTGAACATTTCCATTGGTTTAAATGGGCTATCAATTGTGCATTTTCTCAGCAACAATATGTCACACCAAGTGCATTACAGTGTCGTTTTAAAGCTAATTTCAAGGCGATTGTGGTGCCCCAAATGCCATTCACATGTGATATTTGGGACTAAAGTTATAATCGAAAAAAAAGTGTTTCCAGCTTCCCTGATAATGTTATGAATTTGAAATTTGGGGAGCTTAAGAATTAGAGATCTGATTAGGAAGTTTCATATTCTAAACTATGTTAGTTTTTGAATAAAGGGAGAAAAACCATAGCCCCTCCCCGTGCTTTAGCGTGCCGAAATAAAAATAACCTTTGCAGATCAGTCATGAGCATGGGAATATTAATATATATATATATTATGGCAATTAACAGTAGGTTACTAAAATGTGCCATGTAGGGACTTTTTGAGGAAAAGCTGTCATGTATAAAAAAAATGCAATTTCACCTCACTTCAATCAAAGACCTCCCCTAGCCTATCCACAGACAGTGGTTGGCTCTTGGGAGGAGGAAGAGAGAATCATCCTCCAATGGAAAAGTTAGCACCAATAAACTGGCACCTTCTAATTTAATAATTGGAGGAGTGGCTTATACATTGAAAATCACTTGCTGTATACAGATCAGGAGAAATGTGCCCAAAACATCATCTTTGAGGGAGCTGCCAAACATCTTCCAGGGCTTGCCCTTAATCCACCTAGGGTATCCTGATACAGATTTATGACATCATTGGTGGAGAAGCCTGAACACTGAGAAGCCTGAAACTTTACCTGGGAGAGAGAGAAATTGGGGGATGGTTAGCCTCCTGTCTGAGTGGAACTTTTGCCACTCACTCATGAGTTTTTCTCTTACTGGGTGTTCTTACTGTTTAATGAAGTCTGGTAAGCTCCATAGGCATATGCTTTTTGCACAGTGACAGACAGCTTGCTGCGATTTTCCTGGGCTGCAGAATCCCAATGCCTGGGGAGCCCTAACCATCATCAACCATACATCCCTCTGGGAGAAACTACCTATTGAACCAGTTGCTACAGTGTGTTCTACTTTGACTCTACCCCGTTTCCCTCCCCATCTCATTGTAAGGGTGAACAAAAATAAGTTCTCATACTGACCTTTCTTGACATCACTCAGTGTGCTGGAAAATGTTTAGCATAGAAATAAACTACTCACCTGCACTATTGGTTCTTGTATACATTAATTCTATCTTCCATTAAAGTTACTACTAGTTGCTACCTTTTTAAAGTTTGCTTAATTTGCCTTGTGTATATATAAATACATAATTTAATATAACTCTAACTGTGTAAGGGTTTACTTGGAGCCTTGTGTTTACTGATTGTATTGTGGTACTCTACAGCTCACATTACCCCTCCTAAAATAAGCCTGGCTGCTCAGCCACTCTACCGACTTGTGTAGTGCAGGCCTATATTAAGAGTTGGGTCCCTAATACCAAGAGATAAGTCTTGTGAAGTTCTATACCAGTTGGACTTTGCAAAATCTTAGCTAACACTGACGAGGACCTGTTCCTCAAGGAGAGCCCGATCAGGGAAGAAAGCTGGGGACGATCTCTGACTGAAGGGACCAGACCCTGAGCTCTCCAAAGAGGAGCCTGGCTGAGTTCCCGAACACCCCAAAACAGAGGTCCCATGTAAGTAGAACTGATCCATTTGAAACCAAGTGTGTGGGGAATCTGCCTGCCTTGATATCTTCCCTTCATAGTGGGTGTGGGTGCAAATTGTGTAGATCCTTAGCATATTTGACTGCATATTAATTTAATTAACTCCCAAATAGATTGATGCGGGGGGAGGTTGGAAGAGTTTGAAACTTCCACCCTCTCTCCTAGCGGGAATAATGTTATGGTTGCATAATCTAATTGAGGTATCCTGGCCACAAAAGTACATTTGTAATGGTCACCATTTCCAAACCTAGACTTTAAAACAAAATAAAGGGTATACGTATCCAAAAATGAAAATCCCAATTGTCACCAATCCTTAAACATTGTATTTCAACAAAAGGGGTGCCTTTCGCCCAAAACTAAATTCCTAAACTGTCCCCATTCCCTAGACCTGACCTTTCAACAGAGGGGTGCTGCATGTCACTGATGTCTGGATTTTTGGTGTTGGGGGAAGAGGTGCTTTGCAAAGTGTAACTAGTGTAATTTCCATTGAACAATATACACTCTCTCCTGAGAGTGAGTAAGTGACCCTGTTAGCATAACGATTTTAGATTGTTTTTTATCTGTGAACAGTACCCAGGGTGTGATTTGCCACATGCATTTGTCCAAATATATGTTTCCAAAACTGCAAACGTTTTCAAGCGTGCAGGGAAAGTAACCTAAGAAATGCTGTTGTAAGATTGCCAGGAAAATCGAAATGTTTATGTGAGTGAATGTAAACCCTTATCAAGAAGTGCTGATGTTTATGCTCTAGTCAGGTTACAAAGTATGGTGTTGAACAAGTTATCGAGACAAAAGTAAAATAAAAAAACAGTGCGTTTAAAAGTAACATCCTAAAAAAAGTGTGTTTTATAATTGAAGCTTTGTTTTCTGCCACACAGAAGGTGGTGTGTGTAATCAGTTAAAATCATTATTTATTCAAATAAATGTATATTCTTTCTATACCCGGCCTGGTTCTTGGCTCACTGTTGGCATTGGGGGAGAGTTATGTGGCTCTATATGAGTCATCAATAGGGCTAGCACTAAAAACGTAAAGTATTGTGGGGCACCTTCATTGGGGGAAAAGAACTCCCCAAGTTAAGAGTGGTCTCTTTATGTATCATTACACCCTGGTGCAACACTTGAAGAGGTTTGCAGGTTCCATGCTGCCAGAAGACCTGCCTGCTCCTTGGAGTGGGGCACCGCACCCAGTTGTGAAGTCAAATTTACATGGACCCTGTATCGGAGGTGCTCTTCAGAACGTACAGAGGTAAGGGCTCCTTTGCGGGAGAAAACAACAAAGGGAGAGTGCATGTAGAGTGAGTTGGTTTTGAGCATGTGGATTGTAAAAGATCATGTGGCAATATATATTTTTTTATCATATACTGGTGATCAGAGGGATCTCCTCTGTCAGGAGGAAAGGTGACGTCATGAAAGTATAGTATGAGTAAAAGAGAAGAGAGAGGAAACAGGATCTCCTCCACTACTGGGTAAAGGCATTGCTGCAATTAGGGTAAAGGTCCATTATATGGCAGACCTTGTATTCCTTTGCCCGGCTCAAGGGGGCATACAGAGCTAAATTCCCTAGGCCTGAGGCAAGGGGACAGGGGAAGGATACTAACCATGGTGTAAATCATTGTGATTTTATTGTGTAGGTCCATTTTATGGAGGACCTGCTATCCCTTCACCCGGCACAAGGGGGCGTGATGAGGTAAATTCCCTTGTATCAAAGAGGAGGCTGAGGAAGGGTCTAAACCATTATGTGTATAATTGTGTTTTTGTGAATTGTGGTTTAAGGTATTTATGGAATTGTTTTAGTGTGGAGTGGTGGTTGTTGAGTTGTATAAAGAGAGGTGTCGTGTGAGGTGTGTGTGGTGAGAATAAAGGGGAGGGTCAATGGAGAGCATGTGTAGTGGGGAGGGTAGGATAGAACAGCTGAACCAATGTTTGGGGGAACAAAAAGTTGTAACACACGGATAACCAGAGGGAAATATGAGTATATCAATACTCCACTCAAATATATTTGTTCCACAATTTCATGGTACTGGGGAAAGATAGTTAAATACCATTGTAAGAGAGGAGAGATGTATAAACTTTGGCCTGTAGAAAGAACAGAAAATAAGGACGTGTTAGATCATATGTACACATATTTAGCTTTGAAGTATAAAGGGGAGAGTTGAAGAATAGGCAAGGCATCCTCAAGCTTTGGAGAACGTTTGAGGATTTAAAAGATATCCCTGATCACCTTAAGGGACCTTAAGGGATGAGAGACAGTAACCCCAGCCCCAGTGTTATCCCTGTCATAACAGCCTGTTACCCTACGTAGCAGTTGCAGGTTACACTAATCCTTAGTATGTGCCACCTGCAGCCCCACGGCAGATAATCCCCACCACCTAAGAAAATGTCCCACTGCCCTCAGCAGCATATGGAATGCACAACCCATTAATTATGGAGACAGAGAACAGGGCACGGAGAGAGTTACAAAAAGAGCTTCGATGGGCAGAGGCAGAGTTTGCACGAGTAACACTTTAACAGGGAGAAGGGCCGAAAGTGCCAATAGGTACAGATGAATGGAGAGCATGTGAAATTTTATTTTGAACTGATAGTACAGCAATTAGGGGCATACACATCAAAACAAAGGACGATGGCCCAACAATTAGAGGTATTGAGCAAGGCTTCATCGTGCTGCCAGTTTAGATTATGAATTAATTTGAGTGGATGCAGGCATAGCAGAGGAGAAGGAATGGACAACAGGGGAGCAGGGGGAGGAGATTCCATCCAGGGTGACACCAAGAGTGGAAACTTTATGGGGTCCTAGACTCAGAGCACGACCAGGCTGCATGACAGTGGCAAAAGGGAAACATGGGGGGAGAGCATTATCAGCCAATCAGATGGAAAACCCAGCTTGCATTGCTACACAAAGATCCTAGAAGGGCACAATATGTTCTCTGGTCACGCATGGACAGAAACAATTTGATGAAAGCACTACCATCACTCACAGCAGTAGCAGGTAAGTGGATAAATGCACTTGAAAAACAGATGGCAGGCATTACACTAGCGGTAGAGGATATTAAAAGTGTGTTCACTGCATGATAAGGAGACCAAGCAGATGATATTTGGAGGAAAGCAGGATACACAGGGGTACAAATAGGAGATGCTATTCATGACAGAGCACATTCCAATGATTGTCGGAAAAAGTATAGGCTTCCTTAAAGGTAGTGTATCTCTACACACTGGATGTAACTTTTATTATGGCGTGTACTATGAAACCAGATTACAATCCACCATAATATATAAACTAAATGCAGGCAATGTGGAGGGCAGAGACAGGGGAGGTATCAGACAAAACCATAGCAATATGTTATCACATGTTAAAGAAAGAATTCCCAAAGGATTTAGAGAAAGGTTTGGAAAAAGTGGTGGGGATTGAGGCTAGGGGGTGCCCAGAGATTCATGAAATTATAGTACACCATTGTAGGTGAAGGCAAAAGAAGGAGAAGGAAGATGAAGTTAATGCACTGAAGGCTGAAGCTAAGTTAGTACAGAATAATTTGGCAAAGTTGTGTTTAGAAGGAGCACTGATGGCACCAGAGTGGACATGAGGGTATCAAGGTTATCCAGACTACAGAGGTAATCAGGAAGGTTATCAGCAAGGGAGAGGGAGGTTTCAAGGAGGACAAGGAGGTAGAGGAAGAGGATATGGAGAGACAGCAGTGACCAGGCCCTGCCACTCAGTTGCTCCACCCACCTCCAGTTTTTGCACCTTCCAAGCCTCTACTTAAGGACTGTAGGCCAGCTGCAGGCAGGCAGCATTGAGTAGACTGCTGATCACGTGACCAGGCCCTCCCACTGCGTTGCTCTGCCCACCACCTATTTAATCAGTCCTCCTTAGGCGTCCTCAACAAAGGACGTGCAAAGACAAGGCCCTCACCTGTTTGCTCCTGTTTGGGCCTGATAGGGCCAAGGGCCTGACCTGCTATCCTGCATTTCAACTACAAACTAATTGCTAATACTGCTACTCACCAAAAGACAACATCATGTGGCTCTTCCCTCCACATCCCATCCCCACTCTCACTGGGGTTTGAATGGCCAAGTACCTTGGGCAGCCCTGACAAGCTACCCTAGCGAACCTCATCAATATTGCCCTCGCCTCCATTCAATACCCACGGACCACATGCACACGCCCTCTCAGGTTGATCAATGCACGCTCAGCAGTCATTCCCACTGCAGAGATTGCTGACCTCATCTCATACAACAACCTTGATGCCCTGTTCATCACCATAACATGATTTACCCCATCCTTCCGACATGTTTTTGATGTCCTCCTAACCCAATGCTACTGCATCCAACGTGCTGACCGACCAGGAAGGGCAGGTGGTGTAGTGGCAATCATCCACAGGATTGACTGGCCATGCTCCATCATCCCCTCTCCAAGAACAAGCTCATTTGACTCTATTACCTGCCGGTTCCCTCTATCACACAAGTAATTCATCACCCTCCACCTAATCTACAGACTACGTCAGGGGAGCGGCTCTTTCATTGCAACAGAATCAACACAGTTTTACTGAAAAAATGGACAAAATCAGAGAGACCCTCGAATCAACCTCTCACAGCATTTACATCGCCTGCACCTCCACACGCACACTGCCCCTGTGGACCGAATTCTCTCCATTTCCACCAGATCTCCTAAAAATGATTGAATCCCTCAAACCTACTTCTTACTCTGTTGATTCCGGCCTCCATCATTAAACAATTGATGGGCCTGACTCTCATCGCACTCCTTAGCATCATCAATGCATACCTCACAGAAGGATCATTCCCAGACACCCTCAAGACCGGACTCATGCAACCTCTTTTGAAAAAAACAACCCTAGTTCCAGACGAACTTGCCACTACTGGCCTATTACGGTCCACACGTTTATTGCAAAATCTTGGAAAAAGTAGTTGCTAATCAAGTACTCACCAGAATCTAACAACTCCAGCTCATAAGTGACTATCAGTCAGGGTTCTGCCCAAAGTGTAGCATGAAGATAGCCACCATCCAGGTGGTGGATGATGCTCTCCAAATCCTGGATAAGGGCGACACATGCTTCCTTGTCTTCCTTGACCTCTCGGCTGATTTCAACACCATCGACCACTGCATCCTTCTTTCGCTCCTTGCTGACAGGGTGGGATTCTCTGGCACTGTCCAGAATTGATTTAACTCCTACCTCTCTGGCCTCTTAGGAAGACACCAGGCTATCCAGATGAACTTGTTGTGTTCTAATCGATGCTAGGTCTCCTGCAGAGTCCTCCAAGGCTCCATCCTCTCACCAATCTCTGGGCACTCTCCTTAAAGATCCGAATACAGCCATGCACCATTACGCAGGCAATACTCAGTTGTACATTAGCGCAAATAGCGCGCAAGACATCATTTGTCTCAATGATTACCAAGACATCATCCAGTCCTAGATGCTGACTGCCTACCTCAAACTAAACTCATCCAAGACGGAATTCGTCCTCATCGATCCGGCCGCTAAAAAACAACTTGTCCAAAAAATGGCTCAATGATATGCACTTAGAAGGATGTGATCCACAACTCTCAGATTCAGCAAAAATCTTTGTTTCACAATTCACAGCAATCTGTCCTTCTAGAAACACATAGCCAAGAAAGCCCAAATAGCCTGACTCAGAATCTCTACCCTTTGAAAAATCAAACCCTTCATCCTACCGCCGGACTTCCAGACCATAGTGCAGGCCCTTGTGGTTTCACACATCAATGGGGAAAATGCTCTGTTGACAGGGCTCCCAGCTGCTCAATTGTTTGCCCTAAAGTAGTTCACCACGCTGCAGCACGTCTTATTATGGAAGCATGAACATTTGGCTGAATTACCCCCATCCTATGCCAACTACAGTGGCTTCGAATCCGAGTCAGGATACTGTTGAAGACTGCATATATCATCTACAAAGCAAACACGCGTAGCACACCAGCGTACCTGGTGGCTAAGCTCCACATATCTGGCGGCACACACTCCTCACACAGATATTCTACCAATCAGCTTGAATCACAACTCATCTGCAAAGAAAGGACAATATTTCTCTTGTCATGCACCCACCCTCTGGAACTCGATCATGTTGTCAGCTCTGAATTCCCCTACAATTCTCCCATTTCACAAATCTCTCAAAACATGGCTCTTTTAACAACATCTGACCAAGTACTAATTGCACTGCTTGCACATACCGCCAAACAGGCCTCACAGTACTGTGCTAGTGTTAACATATTTTGTCTATTCCGCTGCTCTGGAGCTAGGTCCCCACTTTGAACAATAACATTTAAAATATTTAAATAATAACCAAAGCAAATAAATCCCTGAATTTGAAGCCCAAGAATGTTACCCTGGTCACATCATTACTGGGCATCTTGGAGATAAGCGAGGAGCCGTGTCTGGAATGTGCCATGATTTGGGATAGGAGGAGCAGAGTTGATTCCAGTAAATTGAGTCAAATGTAGGAGGTGCTGCTTGTGTGTGTCGCTGTGTCTAATATAATGAGAAGACCTATTGCTTTATCAAAGCAAAGTTGGCCTCGCTAGTCTAACTTTGATTGTGTCTGGGCTGAATGGGTGCACAGCATGTGACGGTTGAGATTTATTAATGTATCAATATACATGTTGACCAATTATGTAGTAGGATCCAATAGTGATGATGTACTGGACCATGTGCATAGGAGAATGGATTTCGATAAAGTGTGGACAATCGGTCAAGGGAGTATAGAGAGATATTAGCATGTCATACAGGTGGTAGTCATTGAGGGTGGTAGGATGACTTTGTAAATTATTTATGACAATGTGCGGTTTTCTGCTTTATAACCTGCAACTTCTTGGCACGTGACAAACTCAGTGTCAGTTCAGTTCTACAGGACCATCTGAGATGTTTGCATGTAATGAACCTTGTTTTCGCTTGCAGAGTGGTGCAGTGGTTATTTGGCCTTCTTGCATAATTTTACTGTGACGTCTCTCTACATCACTCAGAATGGGAGCATGTGAGTCTGCAGGTACCTTTAAACAGCATGAGGTGTGGCAGGTGCAATGCGTATGTTTGCAGATGAAATTCTTTGTTCACTTAATAGTCAATTGCTGTTTTTGTCTGATGGTCCATGTCACTAGGTCATTGCGCCACATTGTTTTCTAACACTTGAGTATACAATGGTATGTGCATCTCAAAAACACTACATGTGATGAGTGGGAATGAGTAGATATAGGATTGCCTACAAAACACATGATGACTTTTGTTCAGCTGTAGAAGTGTTGATTCAAGGTAGAATCACCTTCATGTATGACTTCTAGCCCTCTAGGGAGCCACATTAACCCATAGACATCTTAACATTCACTCCAATGTTACATCCAATAGTGCTTTCCTTGCCCATTGCTCTGTTGCTTACCCATTGGGATCAGCCTCTGTGGTGTATGATGTAAAGAGCCTGTTAAGGTGATTTGGTTTTGTGAGGGGCAGAGATAGTCATGGTCCGGGAGGAGGGGAATTTGCTATGATGAATTTAGTTTTTATGATGGATGTTGTGTGGTGATTAGTCTGCTATGTCTGTGGTTGATGGGCTACTTTTACCCAGCAGGGCTTCACTCAGAGGATAGGTGAAAAGAAGAACGTTCTGGATTGTTGGCATTAATTAGAGTGTCTCGAGTGTTAGGGAATCTGTGGGTTTTAATCTGGGCCTCCATTGGCATTTATCAGGGAATCCTCTATCCGTGATTGTTGCCCTGGACCAACCAGCTAAGGCTTTAGTCTATGGACAGGTGAAAAGGGGCATGTCCTGGATTGGTGGTATTGATCAGGGCATCTGTTGCTGTTGCTCAGTACGCCTATTAGTGTTAGAATTGATGGCATAGGCAGACCCAGTGGGATGTTGCTAAGCACGTGTGAAAAGGGTGATAGGGCCATGGAGAAGTAGGCGTCACTTCCTGTGTCTGATGAGGAGTGCATAGCGCTGAGAATGAGCCGTTGCAGTGTTGTCTGTGGTTAGCGTCTTCTTGGGACATAGTGCACATGGGGGTGTAGATGGCCCTCATTCCGAGCTAGGAGGTAAGTAGCGGTACTTTCCGGCATGGCGGAAAGTACGACACTGCCCTGGCGTTAGACCGCTAATTGCGGCCCATTCCGACCTCGCAGACACGCGCTTTTCGCCATGCCGGAAAAGTACCAAGTGGCATGCCGCTAAACGACCCGCAAAACCCCCTACCGGCATGCTGCGACACGTACATAACAACACCGCCTTGGAAGCAGCAGCATCTGTAAATCAAGGTGACTGTAATTTACGGATCCCGTAAATTACGGTCACCGCAAAACAACGGAACCAGAAATTTCGTCATCGCACAGGAACGGGAAGGAGCGTGGCGGCCATCTTTAAAAACACAATCCATTGCCATCCTCATCAGCCTGCACCCTTGGGAGCAAACAGAAGTCGAGGAAAGGACCACACAACAAGGAACTATGCCAAAAGCCCCAAAGAAGACTGTGGACCGACTCTGCAAGAAGAAATTCAGCCCTGAAGAACTGCAGGCCATGGTGGACTACCTGGCAGAGCATGCTGACATTGTGTTCAGCCCCGACATGCGGAGAGAGTCCATCATCTGCAAAAAAAACCTCTGGGCACAAATCGGCCAGAGGGTGAGCACTGTAGGCACCACCCCCGCACCACCAGGGACTGCCGCAAGTGGTGGGATGACTTGCGGGTGCGGGGCCTCCTCTCCGCCAACCGGAGTCAGGCAATGCAGACCGGAGGGGGCCCAAGATCCCCTGTGAGACTTCAGCCATGGGAGGAGACATGTGCCGCATTGATTGGTATGGAATCAATTGAGGGTGTCGGCAAGATGGAGTGTGGGGCAACGTCATCTGCCGAAGGAGGTGAGTGTCCAAAGTCTACACTGCCAATGGCCATTGCATGATTTAAACTCCCCCAAGGGCCATCAAAGGCACATTCTCATGTTGCCTTCCCCCCATCCAACTAATTCAGAGCCAACTGCCATGCAATCAAGGGCCAAGTGCAAGTACATAACACACATCAACCATAGTGCATTAACTTGCACATCCCATCATGCACACTGTGCAGCCGGTTCGGCAGTGTGCCAGCCAGACTGCACATTACCAGGCCAGGATGAGTCAGTCCAAAACCTGCGTACATGGCATACTCATGCATATGTACCACTGCTGTTGCTACACCCAAAAGGCCACAAACCCCAATTGACTGAAATGTGAATGCAGCCATTATGCTATTAGGACATCATACAATCACTCATGTTGGCCCTCTCTTCTACCCCCACAGGCACTGATCATGACAGCGGTGAGCCACAGCCAATCCGGCCAACCACCTCCATGGGCAGTGGCAGGGTCCGGCGCATTCCAGCACCGAAAAGAACACCCACCCCGGCTCCTGAAAGGTCAGTGGAGGCTGCCCCACCCCAATCCCTCCCAGCATCGGTGTCTGCCACAATGCCCACCCCAATGTGGGCACAGTCCAGCATTTCTGGGGAGGTTGCAGCTACAGGCCCCCAGGGGAATATGGACAGCCCTTCATCCATCTGTGGGGCGTCCGAGGAGGAGTTCCATCGCACAGTCCACACCCCGGAGCCCAGCAATGTCCCCCTGGCCTCATGCAGTGACTCTGGAAATCCACAAACACCTGGGGGAGGAGGTGGAGGGTGAGGGTTTGTTGTGGAGTTGGGGGGGAGGGAGGTGGGGAGTGAGGGTTTGTTGTGGAGTTGGGGGGTGGGTGGAGGGAATGTTCACACTCATCCCTTTTTTTCAATACACTATTGGTGTTGCAAAGTTAACCGTTGTGGACATTCATCATTGAGCATGTGTATTATGACGTCTTACAGTGCATGGTCTACAAGTATACACACACCCAGTGCCCTGTGTGCCCATGTAATGCCACCCTCTGCTGACTTGTGTTCTGGTTATTATGTCCAATCATTGTTTGGCACACGACATGTCCCTCAAGTGCACCGCCTCCATGATGCTTTCTTGCCACTTCCTCCTCCTCCTTCACTCCATCTTCATGTGCTGCTAGCAGTCCCATGTCAGGGGACAGAGACGCAATCCAAGGGATGCACATTTTGTTCAGCTTTACACATGACATGGGGATCTTGGACACCACATAGCAGTAGATGGGTCCCCCACCAGTCCAGCTTCGCCAACTCATATGTGCCTTACGCAAGCCAGGTGACTGCTTCATCTCCACGCATGCACGGGTATGGCCAGTGTTTTAGTGCTCCCTGGGCCTGTTCTGTGGGCTACTGACAGGGGTCATGTACCATGGTGTCAAGGGACAGCCATCAACACCTGCATGTCTAGCCAATTAAGGTAAGTGTTTGAACTGTCACGGTGGAGAACTGAACTTGGCTGACATGGCAGCGTGTTACTGATGGCCATACGCACATGTCCATGGATGCATTTCACCCATTCATGGCCACAATATGTGTCCACTTCAATAGAATGCTGTAGGGGGGTGCGTCTACAAGATGGTCCATGAACAATGGCACGGACATCTCGTGGTACATGCTTCATTGATGCATGCAGCAGTCCTGATGTTATATCTATGTAGTGCTGTGTACTGTGTAAATCCGTAGTTGGGTGGGTTGGATGTAGTCAGTGGCTCATAATCATCATACTGCTGTGATCCATACTATGGTGAATTCCAACACTCCTATGGGTTTGCCAAACCGGTGACGTGGTGTGGTATCCCTGCTGCCCTCAGTTCAATCCACTCCCAGGGATGAGTCTCCGTTGTGGTGCCATGCTGGGGGCAGCCACATTGTGCATATGCAGTGTGTCTTCCTATATGCCCTTACGGTTGTAGTGGCCGCCAATGAGTGGTGCATGTGTTGTGGGATTTGGACTTGTCAGATGTTGGGAATGTTGTGTTTTGTGTGTGCCTTACTCCATCGATGTGGGAATCTGTACTCATGTGCCGTTGCACTGGTTCAGTGGCAGGGTGGTTGGTGGGATGAACATCGTGCACTGGGTTCATCATTTCGACCCAGTTTGTTCATGCAAGCACCCACCTCATGGCACCAATGCACTGGCATGACACAGTCGGACGACTCACCAGGCAGCCAGGCACGTCATCCTTCATGTCGCCCCATGCGGCACAGTAGCGTGGAGATCAGCTGGCCCATTGAGTCATGAGTTGTTCCTTGATGCCGGGCCCACCCATGTGTGATGTTCTTGGTTGCGTTGCATTCCATCTGCACGTAGGGGGAGTGGAATTGCTTGCAGTTGCTATCCGCCACCTGCATGCCATGCTGGTCCACGTAGGACACGTGGGTGCTGTCAGGGGCACCCATGTCATTTGGCATGCCTGCCAATGCATGGGGGCCAAATTTAATCTTGTATATCTCCTGGGTAGTCCATGTTAGGGATTTGTAAGCCCTTGTGTGCTTGGGGAGATGAACCAGCACTTGTTTATGTGTCCGTGTAATGGACGGTTGTGACATGCCATGCATGGGCCCCACTGTGTGCTGGTAGGTGCCTGTGGCATGGGTGTGGGGACCAGGCAACCCCTTCAGTTGTGCCAGGATAGCAGTGTGTATTTGTATGCTGCTCGCTTGTCTCGTTATTTCTTGGGCCAAATATGGTGGTGATGGTGTCACAGTCACGCTGGTAGGGGGTGTGTATCTGCTCAGGGGTTTCCTTGAGGGACCGGACATGCTGCGTGGGAATGGGGGCTGATGGGGTGGTGACTGAGGCTGCACTGGTGCTGCATGCTGGGCCTGTCTCCCCCTCCTTCTCCCCCTGTGTCTCCTCAATGGGGGGGGGGGGCTGGTGTTGTTGGTGTAGTTATTGTGGTTGTGCCCTTGCTGGCACTATTGCTCTCATCTTGGTTTGGGAGGGGGTGTGGTGTATGGGTGTGTTCCTTTTCTGCTGTGGCAGACTCCATTGCCTCCACCTGTGCTGATTGTGTGCACCTGTGGCTCTGGGAACCACTGCTCAGGGTTCTTTACTCCTTCTCTGAGATGCCTGTATGTACTCCATGCCGGTAAGGTACTTTATGGCCTTAAGGAGGCAGTTATTTACGTGTGCTCCTTACTTGTGATCAGCTCCGGTTTACGCCATGCCGCTAATTTCGGCATGGTGGGGTGCGAGCGCAACCCAAGACCGGTATTTACAGCATCGTAGATTAAGTTGCCGTAAATAGCGGTCTGACCGGTCGGAATGGCCCGTAGCGGTAAGCAATGCCGGTAATCCTTTACCGCCATCGTTTTTCCCTTTACTCCAACCTCAGAATGACCCCCATTGTGTCTGTGTTCTGATCTTGATGGTCGTGAAGATTAATGATGACCTCCGTCCCCAAGTCCCACACAGGCAGATAGCCAATAACTGCCTGTGCAATCTTTGAGGCCACAGGATTTGTGAGCCGTCAATCAGGAACCAGGAACACCGGAAGGACCCCCTGACCACTGTACAGCAATGAGTGGTTATTGACAAGGTGTAATAAAGACAACGTGCAATGTAACAAGGAATAGGAGTAAGGCTTACCCGAATGCCGTAACACTAGCCTTAGTGTGGTGAGAACAAAGGGAGGGTAGCAAGGCAGATGTCCTGTGTGGCTTGGGGAATGGAACAACACCTGGGTCGGAAGAGCACCAACAGCAATGTACTGTAGTCCAGAAGACGAAATGTGATCAAGAACGGTGGATTCAGAGTTCAAAGATTCAACGTTCCAAAGCAAAGTTCCTGAGCAAAGGATTATCCAATGTGCAGTCCAGCAAAACAGTTCCAGGGGCAAGAGCCGATGATAAGCGTGTGCAAAGTCCAAGGTAAACCAGCAAATGAAGGGAATCAGCAGAATCAATCCATTAAGCAATCCGTGGTCGTCGTAGTATTCAATAATTCGAAAGAAAACACAAAATGCCAAACAGTCCTCGCGAGGTCAGCTGTGAAGCACCTCTTCCGTATCGTTTGTTGCATTTAACTGCTTGAGGCAGTCACGTGATTCGGATCACGGAAGCATGAGGCGAGAGGAATGTCACGTGATGATGGATGACAGAGGCCGGCGTGACAGCCTCCTTACGTGACGCGTGGATGTCCTTGGATACCGAAGGCAGCGCCTGCCACGCGGGAGTTTCCATGGCAATTGCCATCGAATGGAAGGTCGGAACACTCCCGGACTGCCAGCCGGTACTTTCCATTGTTTGGTAGGATGTTGCCGCCTCTGTGTGTGGGCGATGGCTGCTCTGCCAGGTGAGTGTAGGTTAGACAGCGTGAAAGTAGGACGCCCAGGAGGGTGTGTATGTGGAGACGTGACAGTCTTGTTATGAAGATGATGCGGAAGCAGGTAAGTCATACATGTAGATTTATTAGGTTAATAAGTCAGAAAAGAAGACCCCACATCTCAAGGGCTCCCTTCCCTTCAGCTCTCTCCTCCAACTGTCCAATTTAGAACCAAGCAAGAAACCTGCATCAACATTCCATTACATCATAATGTATTCTCTCCTCACTAGAGAGATCTCCTCTCCAAAGAAGATCCACTACAACACATCTCCCTTCATTATTTTATTATTTTTTTTTTTAATATATCTCTGAACCCCTTTTTGTTTCCGGCATGTTACACTAACTACATCTCATTTCATACAATAGATTTAACTCAAACAAGTCACACTAACTAATTCACAATAAAAACGATTTAGAACAAAACGCCATGAGCGGCTCAGTTGCCATTTCCTTCCTCCTTTTCCTGGGCACATCCCCGCTTATGCTTTCACATATTTCCTCTCCTCACAGAGGCAACCCTATTTTTATTCCATACTTGCCCTCCAGCAACTCGCACAGCCCCTTTCATGACTGCCACCACTCTGACAGGATCCGAATAAAGAGACTCCCCCTTCCTCCTTATCACTGCTCTCTTTATCCTAATCCAGTCACATTCCACACGCAACTCCTTCTTTCCTCTCTTCAAGTTTTCACGCTTGACCCAATTTGATTTTTGTTCCACTAACGATCTTCTCACTTCATCCACAACAAGATCGGTCTCCCTACATCTTCCCAGCCATGGCGGACAAGCCATGGAATATGGCTTCCTTCCCCTCATGAGCTCAAATGGGCACAGACCGGTCGTAGAATGCAGCGCCATCCTCAGGGCCCACATTCTATTTTGTATTAGAGCTAGCTTGTCTAAACCACACTCCTCTCCCATACGTACACTTTCCATCACACACCTATTCATTCTCTCAACCACACCATTTGACTCGGGATGGTACAATGAAGTTCTTTTGTGATCAACCCCACACTTCCTCAAATAGTTAGCAAATTTTTCTCCAATAAACTGGGGACCATTGTCGGTCAATACGGTCTCAGGTAAACCTTCACTTGCAAAGATTTCCTGCAGAACCTTTATCATACTTTCACTCGTGATCTCCCTCACGACCTTACAATCCACCCATCTGGAAAACAAATCCACCACCAAAACAATATACTTTCCCCGGGCATAACCCAGTTCCACGGGACCCAGTATGTCCATGGCTATATCACTCCATATTCTGAACGGAAGACCGACATCCACTAAAGGTTGCTTTCTGGCCGCTATTCCCTTTCCACTCTTAACACAAAACTGACAATTTGCCAAACGATCTTCCACCTCCTTATCAAAACCCGGCCACCAATAATCTTCTCTTAATACTCCTTTGGTCTTGGTAACCCCAATATGACCGCTATGTGCTAAATCTACCACTTTCTTCCTTAAACCTATCGGGACCACTGCTCTACCCCATCTGAACAAAATATTGTCATTTACGGACAACTCATCTTTCACCTCCCAAAACGGCTTCATTTCTCCCGCCAATTCTACCTTATTTGGCCATACCGTAGATTCTACATATGTGATTACCCTTCTTATGATGTTATCTCTTTCCATTTCGTCCAACCACTCCTGCTTGGATACAATGCCTTCAGTGTTGACAAACACTAATTCCATTTCTTCACTTCCCATACTCTCAGGTGCTGCCACCTTTATCCTTGATAGACTGTCGGCTAAAACATTTTCCTTCCCGGGAATGACCTCCATCCTAAAACAATGTGTCTGCATCCTGGTAACCCACCCTGCCACTCTCCGAGATACTTTGTCAAGGCCCTTATTCTCAAAAATGGCTTTTAAGGGTTTATGATCCGTTCGCAACACAAACTCTACTCCCCACACAAAATTTCTGAAACGTTCCACAGCCCAAAAACATGCCAATGCCTCCTTCTCAAGTACCGAATATCTTAACTCTGCTCCCTTGAGACCCCTCGAAGCATGGGCGATTACCTCTTCAGAACCATCTTCCTGCTTTTGAGATAGCACAGCTCCCAGTCCACTCTCACTAGCGTCAACTGTGATCATGGTTAGCTTCCTCGTGTCAAAACACCCTAATGGACCAGCCATATTTATTTCTTCCTTTATCCTGTTAAACTCCCTGTCACACTGGCTATTCCACACAAAATCGGCACCCTTCCTAAGAATCTTTCTCATCTCCTGTACTTTATCAGCATAACTTATTACAAATTTGTGATAAAATTCTGTCATTCCTAGAAAAGAGCGCAGCTCATTCTTGCTTTTAGGTTTCTCAACACTCTTAATGGTATTAATCATATCTTCCTTGGGTTTAACTCCATCCCCTGACACTTTGTGTCCTAGGTAGTCCACTTTCGTCACTGCAAACCTACATTTCTCACCTCTCAAGGTAATACCTCTTTCCTCAAATATCCTCAAAACCTTGCGTAAATTCCTGTCATGTTCTTCCATCGTTAAACCACTCACCAACACATCATCCTGAAAACAGAACACCCCCTTAAGTCCCTTCAACAACCGATCCATAATCTTCTGAAATACTGACAAAGCGGACGCCAGCCCAAATGGCATTCTCCTAAATTGAAAAACACCTTCATGCGTTACAAAAGCCGTAACTTTCCTACACGCCTCCACCAATTCGACCTGATGATAAGCTGATGTCATATCTAACTTAGAGAAAAATCTTCCCCCACCCACCATGGTCAACAGTTCACCCATGTTGGGCAGGGGATGTCTGTCCACCAAACCGCACTTATTTAACTCTTGCATGTCAACACATAGCCTTATGTCACCTGAACTTTTCTTCACGATCACCACTGGGGATACCCATTCAACCCCCCCAGCTCTCTCAATCACACCTGACTCCAACAGCTTCTGTAATTCCCTTTGCACTTTTTCCCTCAAAGCTAGAGGCACCGGCCTGAGTTTCGCCACCGTAGGCATACTATTCTTTTTCAATGTTATCTGGTGCTGAAACCCTCTCACCTTTCCCAACTTCTCACTGAACACTTTCCTAAACTCCGACACGTACCTATCATGACTTGCGGATACTTCGGAAATTTGCAGCACTTGTTCTGGGTGATTGGGATCAAGTCTGATCCCCAAATTCTTTTGTTCTATCCACCCTAATAAAGATTGTCCCTTCTTGGTGACATACACTTTGCCATCACAACTGCGTCCCTTGAATTCGAATCTCCTCCATACATAACCCAGTAAATCAATACGATCTTGGTTGTATCCTCCTGGACTTATGTCAGGCTCTGATAACTCAGATACTACCCCTTTCATCTCGCACTCAAAGGCATCCCTGGATATTAAAGTTATTTTCGACCCAGAGTCAGCCATCATTGACACCTTACGCCCATTTACCGTTACCACAGCATAAGGTCTTTCACAATCCTCAAGATCCCCACCATTTGCAACAACATTTACTGTATTCACGATAACATTTTGTAATGGCACCACAACTTCGTCCTCTGATGACCTTCCATCTTCTTCTTCATTTACATACAAGACTCTCAGTTGGCCTGTCTGACCAAATTGGTAGTTTTTGCAGCACGATGCTAAATGTCCTCTCCTTTTGCATTTTGAGCACGTACTTTTCCGCCCTGGGCACACCACGGAGGATGCAAAGTGTGTGGCACTAGCACACCGATAACACAACCTTTCGTCCTTCCTATCCTCTTTCTTCTCACATCTCTGCATATAATCTTGACCCTTCCTTTCTTCCGGATTGTTCCTCCCTGACTGTCTGTTTCTTCCTTTCCTTTTGTTCTTTCCCTCGGCCACGACTAACAACTCTGGTTTATTTTCTTTGAGCTCCCCTCCTTCAGTTTTGGAAAGTTTGGCAACACATGCCAGGGAATGCTCCACACGTTTCGCCAAGTCCAATACCTCGTCTAAACTTGGCTCATCCTTTAGCCACAACTCCTCTTGTATCTTGTTCGATCGACAATGTGTCATGAATTGATCACGAATATGTTCGTCGAAACTTCCTTGAAATTTGCATGCAAGAGCCAGATGTCGCAATGCAGTCACATAATCCTCAACAGATTCATTTTGGGCTTGTGTGCGCATCCGGAAATTGTACCTTTCCAAAATTGTACTCCTTTTTGGGTTAAAATGTTTATCTAGCTTCACTAATGCGGATTCGAATTCATTTAATTCATCCCCGCTTCCGTCACTCACCAGTTGAGGTAGAGTTTCAAAGATTCTTTGGCCCTCAAAACCCAAAAAATGTAACAATAATGCCAACTTCCTCTCGCTGGAATAAGCTGTTCCGCCGGCTGCTTTCATGTAATACAGAAAGCCCTTGCGCCATTGGGGCCACGCAATTCTTGCCGCACCCGGTGCAGGCATAAAAATGGGAGGACAAGATATTCCTGGCAAAGCTGCCATCTCGCCTGAATGCAAAATGTCACTTGGAGAGCACCTTTTACGTTCTTCCTGCGCTGGGAATTACTATATCTCAGTTGCTTTTCTGCGCTTTAGGTGTTTTTTTTTTTTTCAACTAGTCCCGGCAATCAGGACCAACACTGCAAAACCACACTGTACATCTTGATCCTGGTTAGTGTCTACCTGCCTGAAGATTATGCAAGTGTGTCCCGTCTTTTCTCCGAAATGTTACTTAATATGCTTTTCCCAGACACCTTCAGTTATTTACTAGCTGCCTCGAATCCTCAAATGGCTTATGGGGAATCAAACGCCACACTTGAATAAGGAATGCCCCTCTATTCTATTGTCCTCGGCAGTTCACTCTCACATGTCTCTCCGTTAGGAGGAATACGGTATTCTGGTTCGGAGTCCGTTCCCCACGCCTTCCATCATCCGTCATACGCCCGGCAGCACGGGGGCGCTGCGCCGGGTTGTAAACCCTTAAACACATACTTTTACGTTGGGGAGGTGCGATGGGGAGGCACGGACACGCAGGCCGGCGCGCGATGGCCACTCGACGCTACCGGGAAGTGGAGCAGCCAACACGCAGACCTCCACACATTGGCCGCTCAACGCTACGGATAGCGGAGCGGCCCTCCCAGAAATGTTCCTCTGGTGCCGAGCGAATGACGAGCCTCTTTTCAGCGACAGCCCCTTGTCCGGCTGAATCGCTCGCGTAGACAGCTGATCTCCGCAGCCTTTCCACGTCGGCCGGTCACACGGGACAGAGCGGGCAGCCACGGATAACACGTGCAGTCCTATCAGCGACCGTCGTGTGGGCAGCGTTCCACGTCAGGGGGCCGCATACGGGAGACAGAACGGGTTGGCCTTCTCGCACACAGGAGCAGGGACCTTCACCGGATGTCTCTCTCAACACGGGGCTCGTCGAAGCGGCGTATCACAGCTGGGATCTTCTTCTCCTCCTGCGTTCCATCTAATCTCATCCCATCCTCGTCGCCATTGTTATGAAGATGATGCGGAAGCAGGTAAGTCATACATGTAGATTTATTATGTTAATAAGTCAGAAAAGACGACCCCACATCTCAAGGGCTCCCTTCCCTTCAGCTCTCTCCTCCAACTGTCCAATTTAGAACCAAGCAAGAAACCTGCATCAACATTCCATTACATCATAATGTATTCTCTCCTCACTAGAGAGATCTCCTCTCCAAAGAAGATCCACTACAACAGTGACAGTCTGTCAGGAAGAATGCGTTGGGGAGACAGACCGATCGTGCCTCAGTAGTGCTCTTGTTTGCAAGGTTGAGCTGTTCTGGTTCTTGGATGCCTGGATGCGCCTGGAGTGCCTATATAGCAGAACCCCCATCAGTCCCAGGGTGGAAAGAAGCATTATAAATTATATAAGCTGGTCGGATAGCACAGCGAGTAGAACACTTGCTTTGACATCTGTGCAGAACCTACTGAGCAGTTTCAAATCCGTGAAGTGCCAAACTCAGCCTTTCATCCTTCCAAGGTCGACAAATGACACACCGTGGGTAATAATAAGCAGCGCTCAGATACCTGAGGGTTTGTAGCACTATATAAATGCTAAATTATTATTATAATCTGAACATGCCTTTTTCTTTTTGGGAATTGCAAGTTATGAAACTGTCCCTCCACAAAGAAGAAGAGAATCGAGCCAAAGATCTCTCTGGGCTACAGAAAACCTCTGCTAGCCAAAGGCAGTGGTGCACAAGCCCTTGATTTGAACGTGCAGGACGGCGCTTGCTTTTCATGACTGCACGTGAATTACTTTTATGTAAATGTCCGCTGATGACCAGCCCAACAGGCCCGTGTCGAGAAACATCCCTTCCTGGCGCCCTCTAGTGGACACTCAAAAGTGTCCAGACTCTTTAATGAACAATTCTGTTACTGGTTTTCCTTTCATCCTATTAAGCACACTCGTTTTAATGACCCCAGATATTTATTTAAAAAATCGTTCTTTTCCTTTTTCTCCGTGTTTTGCTTTAATGAAGTATCGTAGTTGTGTTTCTATCTCCGCCGAAGACCCGCATAAGCTGTTCTCGTTATTTTGGCCCCAAGGCAGATCAAACAAAGTTTTAGCCAGCCTACAGTGGCATAATGGTAAATTAGTGGAGAGGGCTACTGAGCTCTTCTAGAGATCTTTTCTATGAGCTACAGGAAATGATGTAACCATGACCTGGATTGGTCAAAGTCTCTATTTCTCTCGTAGGAGTCTGCAGCCTTCTTCTCACTGCCTCGAGGTCAAACACCTTCGGGGAATAGTCTCAGATTCATATCACTTAAAGAACAGAGGTGGGTATCAAGCTAATGGAAAGACTCTGTTGTCAGGCACTGTTCTTGATTGACACAGCAATGAACACTGTTTTAGGATGACAGCCCGCCTGACCGCCATCCTGAGTCTGAAAGGCCCAGGCAGTGTGAGGGGTTCGCGAGAGCTCTGAGCCATTACAGTCCCTGTTCGCCCCATAATGCTGTGTTGAGCACTATCAACAACATTCCATTTGGGGTTCTCAAAAGATGTTTTCTTAAGGTAATCTGGTCACTTGCAAGCCCATTTTCCTTTAAAAATAACTTTCAAACTAAAATGGCTGGAATTAGGAATAATAAAGTATCCTAATATGGCGATGCTATTGGTCACTTCTTTGAAGTCCAAGGGTCATCTGCAGAATGTTAAGGTCAGGGTAAGGATGGCTGCTGCACATGCTTATTTTCCAAATGACAAACATCTTAACATAATTAGATATGTATAATGCTCATAGTCATCATTGTATTTAAAAGAGGACTATGTCAGAATAAGCATGTCAGCAAACAACACCCTGAGGCATGAATCAACTTTCAACATCAACATCAACATTTCGACAGATTGTCGAAATTGTAATAAGCTTGACTTGGATCAACATTAATAATAATAATAATAATAATTAGGCTTTTATATAGCGCTACAAAACCTCAGGTATCTGAGCGCTGCTTATTATTACCCACGGTGTGTGGTGCTCATTTATCGACCTCGGAAGGATGAAAGGCTGAGTTTGGCCCTGCCGGGATTCGAACCTGCGTTAACAGGCTCTGCACGGGTGTCAAAGCGGGCGCTCTACTCGCTGTGCCACTTGACCGGCTTAAGTCGAAGTAATCTACCTTAGAGTATATTGTTTTAAGTCTTATCCCTGATACTTGGGACTTGGGTATGTAGTGGCTTCATGTCCTGTCTGTTCAGCTTAATAGGTCATTTGACTTCCCAGAAGCACCAGAAGAGAAAGTGCACGTAGTTTGCTCACCGAGTAGCCTCTCCATGGATGAACCCGTATTATACAAGGAGAATCTTGGGGTGCACATTTGATACCAAAGAACAATGTGTACCACACTCTTGACCGCACTTCGCAAGAAGAGCGAAACACTAAACCCATTTGAACAGCAGAATGAAGAGCCAAGTATGAGACTGTCAAGTCAACACGTTCTCCTACTGTTTGTTAACCTGCAGAGCCAGGCAGTGCAGCCACCAAGGATAGACATATGGTGAGAAAGCTGCACATGCCGCGTGTCAGACATTCCGACGGGGCACTGGCCTGTAACCAAATAATCACACTCTATCGCCTCCACTGTGACACCATTGCCCATCTGCTGACCCTGATTCAGGCCAGTCTCCAAAGCCGGATGAGCATCACTTCAGCAACCCCACCACTGCTGAAGGTCCTGGTGGTCCTGCACTTCTGTGACAGAGGCACAGTGTGGCAGACTGTTGGTAGGCTACATTGCGTGTCCTCTACGACCCTCCCAAAGGTGCTGAATGCTTTCATGAGACATGCACCAAAATACATTTACCTGCCGCCAGCCAGAGTAAGGGCCATGCCACAAATACACGTTTTTATGTAACAGCCCACTTTCGCAACATGATTGCACAGTGGGACTGTATGCATGAGGGATTGCTGTCCACCATATAGCGTGGAATAGGTCTACCCAAAAAGAAAATAGCACTGTTCCATAAAGATATACATGACATGTGATGCCAATCGGACTATGAACAATTCCATTTCCCGAATCCTAGGTTCTTCTGCCCATGAAACCATGCTGCTTTGAACCATCACTCTGGCATTATGCGTGAACACCCAGTACTGCCACTCATACCCGGTTCAAGAGGGGATAAGAGCAGGAGGAAGGCGTGGCGTCGCTGCCCCGTGCATTTTGCACATACCCAAAACCATACCACTTCACATGGTCTACACTTTGCTACAATCCCAATTGTTGCCATGTAGGGTGTGCCATTTAGGGTCATCCACACATGTAGCAAGAATGAACTGCAGGTTGCAGGATACCTAGAGCAAGATGTTGTAAATAACTCATAGCCTATGGGGTCGATTCATGGAATTAATGTGCGCCGAAAATTCCCGCGCAGAGGTGCCAAAACGTGCGATTCGCAGTAAAAGTGCGAAAATCGCAGTGCAAGTGCAAAAATCGCAGGGTAACCAGCGCACAGCGATTCATGGAAGTCCGTGCGCGAGAAAAACATTGGATGTGCCACAGGTGATTGGCCTGGGTACGTATACTTCGGGATGCACGGGAAGTTCCACACGCGATTGGCCTGGGTACGTGTACTTCGGGGTGCGCGGAAAGTCCCACACAAGATTAGCCTGGGTACGTGTACTACGGGGTGCGCAGGAAGTTCCACACGCGATTAGCCTGGGTACGTGTGTTTCGGGGTGCACGGTAAGTTCCACACGCGATTGGCCTGGGTACGTGTACTTCGGGATGCGCAGGAAGTACCACATGCAATTGGCCTGGGTACGTGTACTTCGGGTGCGCTGGAAGTTCCACACGTGATTGGCCTGGGTACGTGTATTCCGAGGTGCGCGGGAAGATTCACACGCGATTTCAGCAGGGTACGTGTATTTCGGTGGTGCCGGGGAATGCTACACGTGATTTGGCCGTGTGGGTCCTCCCAGGTGTTCCCTCTACACCCTCCACGGCCCCTGCAGGCAGCCCACACCACAGGGGACTACCCTGCACCCCTGCTCATGTCCCACAGGCAACCCATCCACCATGGCCATGCCCCCCAGCCAACCCACATGTCACCTTGCACTACTGATCACAAACACATGTCTCCCAGCACCCCCACCCCCCAGCATCCAGGGGCACCCTCCACCAGGCCCCCACTCATGTCTCCCACCACCCCCACCCCCCAGCATCCAGGGGCACCCTCCACCAGGCCCCCACTCATGTCTCCCACCACCCCCACCCCCTAGCATCCAGGGGCACCCTCCACCAGGCCCCCACTCATGTCTCCCACCACCCCCAGCCCCCAGCATCCAGGGGCACCCTCCACCAGGCCCCCACTCATGTCTACCATCACCCCCACCCCCCAGCAGTGCAGGGGCACCCTCCACCAGGCCCCCACTCATGTCTCCCACCACCGCCACCCCCCAGCGTCCAGGGGCACCCTCCACCAGGCCCCCACTCATGTCGCCCACCACCCCCACCCCCCAGCATCCAAGGGCACCCTGCACCAGGCCCCCCACTCATGTCTACCATCACCCCCACCCCCCAGCAGTGCAGGGGCAGCCTCCACCAGGCCCCCACTCATGTCTACCATCACCCCCACCCCCCAGCAGTGCAGGGGCAGCCTCCACCAGGCCCCCACTCATGTCTACCACCACCCCCACCCCCCAGCATCCAGGGGCACCCTCCACCAGGCCCCCACTCAGGTCCCCTATCACCCCCACCCCCCAGCATCCAGGGGCAGCCTCCACTAGGCCCCCACTCATGTCTACCATCACCCCCACCCCCCAGCAGTGCAGGGGCAGCCTCCACCAGGCCCCCCACTCATGTCTACTACCACCCCCACCCCCCAGCAGTGCAGGGGCAGCCTCCACCAGGCCCCCACTCATGTCTACCACCCCCTCCACCCCCCAGCATCCAGGGGCACCCTCCACCAGGCCCCCATTCATGTCCCCTATACCCCCACCCCCTAGCATCCAGGGGCACCCTCCACCAGGCCCCCACTCATGTCTCCCAACACCCCCACCCCCAGCATCCAGAGGCACCCTCCACCAGGCCCCCACTCATGTCTCCCACCACCCCCAGCCCCCAGCATCCAGGGGTACCCTCCACCAGGCCCCCACTCATGTTTACCATCACCCCCACCCTGGTGGCTGGGGGTGGGGGTGCAGGGAGACATGAGTTGGACATGAGTGGGGGCCTGGTGGAGGCTGCCCCTGCACTGCTGGGGTGGTGGGGGTGATGGTAGACATGAGTGCAGGCCTGGTGGAGGCTGCCCCTGCACTGCTGGGGGGTGGGGGTGATGGTAGACATGAGTGGGGGCCTGGTGGAGGCTGCCCCTGCACTGCTGGGGGGTGGGGGTGATGGTATACATGAGTGGGGGCCTGGTGGAGGGTGCCCCTGGATGCTGGGGGGGTGTGGGTGGTGGGAGACATGAGTGGGGGCCTGGTGGAGGGTGCCCCTGGACGCTGGGGGGTGAGGGTGGTGGGAGACATGAGTGGGGGCCTGGTGGAGGCTGCCCCTGCACTGCTGGGGGGTGGGGGTGATAGGGGACATGAGTGGGGGCCTGGTGGAGGCAACCCCTGCACTGCTGGGGGGTGGGGGTGATAGGGGACATGAGTGGGGGCCTGGTGGAGGCTGCCCCTGCACTGCTGTGGGGTGCGGGTGCCGGGAGACATGAGTTGGACATGATTGGGGGCCTGGTGGAGGGTGCCCCTGCACTGCTGGGGGGTGGGGGTGATAGGGGACATGAGCGGGGGCCTGGTGGAGGCTGCCCCTGGTGGCTGGGGGGTGGGGGTGGTGGGAGACATGAGTGGGAGCCTGGTGGAGGCTTTCCCTGGTGGCTGGGGGCGCAGGGGGACATGCATTGGTGGGCAGTAGTGCAAGGTGACATGTGGGTTGGCTGGGGGGCATGGCCATGGTGGATGAGGTGCCTGCGGGACATGTTCAGGGTAGGCCCCTGTGGTGTGGGCCACCTGCAGGGGCCATGCAGGGTGTAGAGGGAACACCTGGGAGGACCCACACGTGCAATACATGTACCCTGATGGAATCGCGTGTGATACTTCCCGCGCACCCCTGAAATACACGTACCCTGCTGCTTTTGCGTGTGATACTTCCCGCGCACCCCTGAAATACACATACCCTGCTGCTTTTGCGTGTGATACTTCCCGCGCACCCCTGGAATACATGTACCCTGCTGTTTTTGCGTGTGATACTTCCCGCGCACCCCTGGAATACACGTGCCCTGATGGAATCGCGTGTGTTACTTCCCACGCACCCCTGATGTACACGTACCCAGGACAATCGCGTGTGGGACTTCACGCGAACCACTTAAATACACGTTCCCCACTTGGCGTTTGCTGTTTGCCAGCCCTGTGAACTGGTCCAGGGTTAGCGCAGCCCTTTGCGATGATTTGGGGATTTTGAAGGCTTTTCCTTGCGCAAGGGCGTTCTTGGGGGCGTAACTGGCACTGCTGCAGGGTCGCTGCGCCACTCTGCGCCACGGCTGGTTTCGGAGGCTAAAATCCATGAATACGCTGTGCGATGAAAAGGATTTTTTCGCACGCGGCTGGCGCAGTGTATCGCACGGGGACACTGTGCACCAGCCGCGTGCGCCATTTTTGTGCGAATTTCTATGAATTACCCTGTATATCTCCCCCAATGATGGACACATGTTGAAATAAATCAACACGCCATATTTTGCCTCACAGGTATACAGTGAAATGTTCACCCTATTTCATTTAGCAAAGTGCATGTTACATCCTGAAAGGCTTTCCACTACAAGGCAACAAAATAATGCAGGCCACACATAGCTTAGAATGCATGGAACAGGGAAGGAAATGCTCTATGAACGCTGGCAGATCCCAAGGTGGGTCTGTGATGTGAAGAATGGGTGCTAACACTTGCATGGAGCAGGAGCTGTACCCCTCTCCTTCTTCAATCTTTATTAAGGGAATTGTTTTATTAATGTGTAATACAAAGGCACTTAACAATTTACATTCCATGTCATAAAATGCAACAATAATAAACATGTGTACTTAAAATTCAATAGTATAACCTTTTAGACCGAGGGAAGGGTCATTATCGTCGGATAACTCCTTGCATGTCATAAGTTGGGCAAGGGATATTACCTCAATCGAGCAGTGTCTACTTCCTTGGCTGCTTGCCACATCCCAGCACCTGAGTTTCCCCGTCTGTGAGTTGTACTGTTACCCATCATGGCCTCAACCTGATCGATATGTATGCAACAGTCACAGGGTAGGTTGCTGATGCCTGGTGGCACCCGCTCTGTGCGTGTTTGAGAGACAGAGGTCTTGCTTGGGGTGATGACATGTGTGCAGCATATGGCTATTTGGGCTATGGCATTCTCTGACGGGTTGTTCAGGGTACATATGACAGCATGTACCTAACAGGAAAGCTTTTTCTTATGTTGTATTGTGATTTATTAAGCAATATGCCCCAAGCCACGGTGGCATTACCGAGTCAGGTAATGCCCAGGGCATTACCTGCTTCTGTAATGCCCCCGATGCGAGGGCCATATTGTTATTAGTATCCCGGCCCGCAAGACCGTGGTACTAATAGCAAAAAGAAAAAAAAAATATCCAAGGAAATGGCCGCCGGGAAAGGGAAATTGGAGTCTGTTTTCCCTTTCCAAGGCGGCCATCGGGAGCGGACACGCTTGGAACAGAAGTGTTCCCAGTGCGTTTGCTCTCGAAAAAAGGAGAAATCAGAAGGTAAGTGGGGTTCGGAGGGGGGGAAGAAATAAAAGACATACCTGAATCCCCGGTGGGGGATATGGCGGCCTCCAGCCGTGTGGAGGCTCGGAATGGGGATGGCTCCACTTCCAGCCTCCTCATTGGCTGAGGGGCTGCCACGCCCCCCAGCCGGGGACAAAGGAGTGGTATCCCGGCCAAGGTATTCCCGGCCGGGTAATGCCCCGGCGAGAGCCAATGAGAATGTGTTTTACATTTTGGTTGACCCTCGCCGGGGTACTAAGTTTAAATAAAACTTTACACAAAAAAACTTTAAAAGAGGAAAGAAAGAAGTTTTAGTTCATCCAAATGAAAAAAGAACCAAGTAAAAACACAGTATAATACAATGATGCAAAATCAAAATGGGTTACTACCTCTTGAATACTAAGTATTTCTGTAAATGTATGTACAATTACTAGCAGTTAAAAATTGAACAAGTGCCAGAATTAGAGACAGATTCTCTTCCCACGTAAATCTTGACCACAGCATCTCCTTTGAGCTGTCCATGGAGAAAAAATAGCTTTCTTTGGAGAAAGATAACATTCTGATCGGTGATAGAAAATGGCAGTCCAGAGCCCAGTGCTTATGCGATTCCGTACTACCACTCAAGTTGCAGAAACGACAGGACATTGATTGCTGTTCATTGCCCCAGTGTTTGGTCCATTCATTGGTTTTGAATTGATTTATCCTGAATCGCATGTATATCGTACAGACCTTAGCACATGGAAAGCGTTTGAGGTATAAACAAAGATTGCCCAGCCTGCGCAGAAACCTTGCATATTCCTGGTAAGATGAGTAAGAACCCAAAGCCTCCAAGGTCAGTCACCAATCATCCCTAAGCATTTGTTTCTACATGGCTTCTGGATTTTCAATCAATTCCAACTCAGAAGATCCAATACGGTCCAAAAGTACATCCATTGAGCCTCTGAAATGATTAACAGATTTAACAGAGGATGTAGTGAGGATTTTTTGGAAGTCCTCAAAGATGGAATTGTGAGGGGAGAGAGAGAAATGTATGAAAAATCAACACCTGTTTCCATTGGAATTGGGCGTTCACGGAGATCAGATTTAGCTTGTGTCTCAAAATTGCCCCGAGAATGGCGCTCGAAAGTCCCAGCACATTTTTCCATATCATGGCCTGCAGGAAATCTAAGGTGGGTCCCAGATTTACTGATACACTATCTAGGCCATATAATAGGATGGGCTCAATGTTGCCTCAATGGTACTTTAAGACAGGGAGACAAGAATATCTGCATAGGTTCCTGTAAACGATCTTCATGTGGAACAACAAGGGTACAATTTCTTCTTTTAGCATAGTCGTCCACATGTTAATAGATGATACATTGGTTAAGTAGTAGCCTAGATAGCGCAAAGAAGCCACCTGTTTAACCCTTTCTGTACCCAAGGACCACCATATTGTTTTAGGCTTCTTCTTGTTCGAAAACGCCACCACCTTGGATTTGTGTCCATTAACCTTTAAGTTGTTTATGAGTGTGTACTGGAAACGGATGTGCAGCTTCTTTTGGAGGCCCTGCAGAGTCCAATCAAAAATGATAATGTCATCCACGAAGGCCAATCAATGTTTATGTTTATGTTTGTATGCTTGTATCACGCCAGAAGCCCGTGGGCATCAGGGCTTGGAAACACAAAGAAAAGAAAAGAAACAAAGCAACAGACTAACGGACGACACACAATTAATGAAGGTACTAGTGGACTGTTTTATCGGGTAAGTAACTCATTGGAACAAGTGAGTTTTCAGTAGTTTCCTGAAAGTCTGGTAATTTTCCTCTAGCCAATGGGTGGAGGGCAGCTTGTTCCAGTATTGTGCTGCCTGCACGGCCAGCAGCATTGTTAAAACACAGCTCATTAATCTGGCCCTGACCTGCTGACCTTAGTAACTGCTGGGGGGGTGTATCTTGAAAATTGGTTCCTAAAGTAAATGGGTGCATCACCAAATAGACACCTGTGGACTATTGTCATTGACTTAAATTTAATTCTATCCTCTATTCTCAGCCAATGTAAGGATATCCTCCCTCCCGTCATATGCTCTCTGATCTTAATCCCCTTAACAATACGAACCGCGTCATTCTCCATTACTTGGCATCTCTCAATTTCTTTCTTTGTAGCTCCGAGCAGCAGGGCATTATCCAGTCATGACAGGATAATAGCTCTGGTGATGGTAGCTGTATTTTCCTCATTCAAGAATGGTCTGATAGGTCTCAGTAGGCGCAGGTAATAGGCTTTGTTCTTGTGAAGATTCTTAACCTGTACCTCTGACCCCACTCAGGCTTCAACCATCATCCCGAGCGTTTTGACTTGGGTCTATACTGGGATGTTTGCATCTTTAATGACAAATACTTTGTATTCATCGCCTAGCTTGGCTCTAGCGTGGCGTGTTCCGAAAAAATCATTAGCTCCATTTTAGTATCGTTCATACACATCCAGTGTTGTTTCATCCAGTGGTCGATAATGTTGTAGACTTCTGCTATGTTTGCACTATCCATGATATAGTCAACTTCTAGTTCAAAGACTAGCTGTGTATCGTCGGCGTAATTCATAAAGAATACGCCAACGCTTTCCAATCGATCGCAGAGACTTCTCATGTAAAGGTTGAATAGCAGTGGGGTAAGCTCGCTCCCTGAGGGACTCCAAAAATAATGGATGCAGCCTCTGAGAATGTGTCCCCCCAGTGTACTCTGGCTCTCCGATCCTTGAGGAATGATGAAAGCCATGCCAAGGCGGCCTTGAGAACAGCCTGCTATTTTATCCAGAGCATTTTGCAGTAGCTGGTGATTCACCAAGTCGAACGCTGCACTGAGATTGAGTAACATCAAGATCCCTGCTTTGCCTCTATCCACTATTTCGAGCATATGATTCTGTAAATCTAACATAGCGGTTTCAGTGCTATGAGCCACCTGGAAAAGTAATTGCTGTTCCCTGGGCTTCAATATGCTTCTGAAATTGATTGGTTGCTATCTTGTCGAGAATTTTCAAAATGAAGTTAGAATTTGTGATTGGGAGTAGATTACCTGGGTCTTTTGGATCCAGGCCGGCCTTTTTGACCAAAGGTGTAATGGTCACCTCTTTAATTTCCCTAGGCGCTATGCCCTCTTTAAATGAGGTGTCTACTATCCTGGTGAGAACTGGAGAGAACAGCTCCTTATTGTCTAGGATGACTTTTGTCAGCAAGATGTTCTCTGCGCACGATGTTGGTTTCATTTTGGCCAGTACTGAGGACATCTCTTCCTCTGAAACTGGTGAAAAACTGAAACAGGCTATGTCTCCTAATTTGGGAGGATCCACTGGTAGCACTACCTTCCCTGGATCCTCTCTAGAGGCAATAATGTTGTCTCTAGCCTTCTGTATCTTGGTGGCAAATGCCTCTTGTACTACCTTGCAATCTTCCTTAGTGGGAGCAAAAGGAGGTGTGAGCGCCTTGGTTTTTTCTATACCCTTAAGGATCTGAAAAATGTTGCTTGTGTCATTAGGCGCTGCTGCTATTTCCTTATTGTAATAGTTCGCCTTCGCTTCTCTTATGCCTTTCCTATATTTATAATTTGAGCATTTCCAGTTGTCTTTATTTTCAGATGTGGGATTTTGTCGCCATTTCCTTTGCATCGCTCGTTTGTCCAATTTTAATTTATTAATCTCTTCGTTATCCCATTTATGATGGTTATTGATTTTACTCACCAATTTGGGCAACCTGTTCCACCAGATCATGCATGTGTGTGGTGTATTTAAGTAACATGTTTTCACAGAGAACTTTGTCTTGAAATGTATCTATATTCCTTGATAAGCAAGGTTTTAATTGATCTGGGCCCAGTTTTTTGAAATTTCTGCTTAACACCTTAATGTGGGGGTTGTTTGTTTGTTTAGCTGGATTATTTAACAGTACCTCAAAGGTGACCGAAAAATGGTCTGTCCAAAAACAGGGCTCAGTAATTAATTACCTTCTGGGTCTTCAGATTCTGTGTTATGACCCCATCTAGCTGTTTACCTTGTGGAGTTGTGGGTTCGTTATTTATCACTGTGAAGTCGAGATGTTTCATAATTTTCTCCAGCCGGATGGCTTCCTTATCTGCTGAGTTCCGTCTTCATCTGTTGAAATCTCCCACCAGCAAAGTGGCTGTGTTTGTGGATTTGAGATTGTTTAACTGGGGGGTTAACTCATTACAAAACTCCGATACAAGAGATGGAGGTCTGTAAATGACTATAATGTTAAGGCAGTCGTTGGGTGTGTGTGTGAATTTCAGATGTAAAGTTTCACAACCACTGCATGGTAGGTTGACTTTGAGTAGCTTAATAGATTCTCTTGCTATAACAGCCACTCCTCCACCTTCACCGCACTCTCTGTTTTTATTATATAATGTATATCCCTCTGGTACTGCATTATTGCAAACAGGGCCAATGGGGTCTTTTAGCCATGTTTCGGTAATACACATCAGATCCAATTTTTTCTCTAGGATCAAATCATGAATACTGTGGGCATGTTTACTCATGTAACCCGTGTTCAACAGGCATACTTTAATGGTTTTTGGTGGTGTGATGGGGATGAAGCTGTAAATGGCCCAATTTAATCAGAACTACTTGTTGGGAAGCCCACAGTTCTTCAATGTCTCTCAGATATAGATTAGAAAGGGTTGGTACCAGGGTATACCCCTGTCTGAGGCATAGGTTAGTGAAAATAGGCCTAGATGCCGACCCTTCCTTAGTGAGGCAACCCCTCAGCCTGGAGTTGTTGTGCAATAGTGCAATTAGCTACACCAGTTTCCTCGTCACCCTGATTTCCAGTAACTTGTCCCAGAGCAACTGCTGGTAAGGAAAGCTATGTTGATGGTATTTACCTTTCGCTGCATGGCCTAATTTCAGGGTATCACCTGCTTTAGGCAATCCTTGCTTATCTCACTGTGTTGCATGTGTGCATTGTGCATATGCATTTCCTGCCCCAGGTTATACAGAGCGACAGACACTGTATTCCTTGGTACCTGAATCAATGTTTGACATGGCAAGAAGACATTCTTCTACTCACTGGAGTCTCCTTGGCGGCTAACTCCGGCCTCTACCATTCAAACACCCTTCATGCACACCATGTCAAGGATGCTACTGGCTACTCCCTCCCATGGTTTCAGTTTCACAAACTTCTTAAACAAGGATTATATCTCCTTGCTGAGGCTCCTGACCCTGAACCTGAGGTGGAATACCTTTTATATCATCTATGCGAGCAACAAACAAGAAATAGAAACAAACAATAACAACATTTGCTTACAAATGAAGGAGAGACAAGATGTTCAGAAAAAATAATATTTAAAGCAATATGTGGTTTCTATGCCAACAACAATCAAAGATGATGAAGACAAGATACCCAGAGATTCAAGGACCTGTCAATCACTGATCAGCATCCACCAACCGGCAGCAGGTGACTGAACACTAAACCAGAACAATCAAGGTACCATAACAATTGAATGAAGAAAGGGGTGCACAGATGATAACAGAAAGTTGCAACAAGAAGAGTACTGTAAAACTCTTGATGAGGAAAACCATGTCACCCTCCTGAGCCAAAACCGGACACAACCTCAAGAGGAGGCAAGGAACAGAAAGCGTGAATCATAAAATGGGCACTCAGGGGATAGAATGCAGAGGAAAACACAGCAGAGCACTACTTTCCTCACCTGTAGAGAAATGTATGTATAGAGCAAGATTTTCAATTATAGAACAAGTAATCAAGTACCTGGTTGTTTTTCTCAAATTTGCTCTCTCCTGGATGAACTCCTCTCCTGGAACTGGCAAGCCTCTTACCCCACGCCTCGTCCTGTCGGTGCCCTCCAAGGATCAGTAATTGGACCTTCACCCTCTATACCTCTGCCCTAGGAAGATTTATCACGTCTTTTTGGTTTCACTGTCACCTTTTTTATGACAATAAAATGCTGCTCTCCTTTCCATTCTTCACTCCAGCCACCTCAGTATGGATTACAAACTGTCTCACTGCAGTTCGTCACTGGATGGCTCTCTACTGCCTCATGCTGAAATCTTCAAATACAGAATGCATCCTTCTCCCGACTTGCAATGCCGTCCCTACTCTCCCCTATCCTTTCTCCTTCACCTGACCTTCTTGCTCCCTTGACGAAGGCCTGCAATCTTGGGGTCCTCTTTGATAGCGACCTCAGACTGCAACAATTCATCATTACCAATGCCTCTGTTGGATGTATTAACCTCCTCAGCATTCTGACCATTTCTCCTTTTCTTACAAACTACTCGATGAAAAATCTAATCACCCGCATGCTTGGCAATTGTGACTACTGCTCAAGCCTACTCTCTGGCCTACCTTTCTACTCCTTACTCCCCCTAGACAAAGTCCTCAACTTTGATACCCACATTCTCTACAACCTACCCATATCCTACTCCACTTCTTCTTAACATGCTGATTGCCTTTCCATGCACAACCACTGCCTTTTCAAGTTCCTTCTCCTAGTCTAAGAAACTATAAATGGTCCTGCCACTCATTGGCTACCTGATTGTATACGTATCTCTGTTTATGCACCATCTCATTCCCTCCAATCATCCTCTGTATTCAACCTCAATGTCCCATGCCCTCCTTATGCATCCTCTCACTTCTGTTCTTTCTCGCTACTCACTGTGTTGCACTGGAACCCGAGTAGCATTACAAGCAAAGCAAGCCCAACGTTGGATCTCTTCAAAACTCAGCTGAAACTCCATTTACTTGCTAAAGAGGTAGTTCTCCCTCCCCCTCTCCCTTCCTCACTATCTGATCCCACCATTCCCTCCTTTTAGCCTCATCACGAGTTGGGCGGTAGCCCTTAAATGCAGTTGTAACGGGGTTATCGCCGCATTTAAGGGTCCGCCCAATCATGACTATCCTGCTCATAGCTGGGGGTAAACATGCCGGAAAAATGCAGATTTACGGCGCAATTACTGCCGGCGATAATTGCTCTGTAAATTCACCATTGGGTCCAATGGACCAATGGGGAATGGGGAATAACGTTTACTGCCCAACCCGTGATCCAATGGTAATACTGCCGGACGGATGGTAACGCAAATCCTGCCCAACTTGTGATGAGGCCCATTGACACTTAATAATATAATTTTCTGTATGTATACAGTACTCCTCCCTAGTTTTAAACTTTTGTCCCTTTAGGTTAATGTTGCCTTTGTAAGTCACCTGCTTTCGGATAACCCTTTTTTTTCTTTTGTTGGTGTTGTCTCTGGTATATGTCCCACTTTTTTACACCTTCATACATTGGCTCTCCACTCGTTCTCACCTTTGTGCTGTTGTAAAGGCACCCTTTTTGGGACTGTCTCTGCCATCTGGGAATATGTTATTGTAGGTCAATTGAAATCGAAATTGCCTTCCAAGTTCTGCAAAAAAAATACAAATTCACAAATTCAAATACAGTGGTTCTGTGCCTTGGTGAAACTTCACAAACTGTCTACAGTGAAAGATTACATTGAATCCGTAAATTATTGTAAGAAATAATTTAAATGTTTAACCTCAAAACCTGCATTTTGTAAGCTCACATTGGGCCCTTAGCTCCACCAGGACCGCCTGCAAGCTTTTTCAGGCAGCCTACGGGTCAGGTGAAGTTACAGATTAGGGAACTTCCAACTTACTGTCTGCTGCCACATTTTAGGACACATTTATCTCAAGTTTGGTCAGCAACATGTGTAAAAATATGAAACGGTAACATACATGTTGATGCTCTTTCTACATGTCATAGATTATTAGTGAGGCTTACAGCAGAGCATAGCTCTCAACTCACACGCTTTTGGCGGGTGTCACCCACCTTGTAAACAGCTGTATCACCCGCCAAGCCTCCTGCACACCCATTCGTTTCAATGGGCTTCTCACCCGCCAAAAATAAAATCGGGTGTTTTCACCCGCCTTTGCAACACACATGGTTGAGAGCTATGGCAGAGGATTATAACTGGTAAGGGGATATGTGATTTTACTTTGTCCAGGGTCTCCTAGAGCCTGAGGAAAGCAGAAGTAGTAGGCAGGGCAAACCGTGGCTCCCCTGTCATAATTGGAGACGAGCTGCTGACAGCCAAATGCTTCCATGCTGACATGGGGTGCTCTTACGCTGTCAATGCGGGAGCCACAATTCTGACAAACTGCCAGACTCATGGCTCCCACTATCATGGGGATCACTGGTGTGAGAGACAGGGGTGGTAGACGGTGTGGGAGGCGGGGTGGCTGGTAGGACACCATGTTTTTTTTATTTATTTATTTATTTATTTTTTATTTACAAGTATATACAAAAACAACATCAAAGTACAGAAGAATAATAAGCAAAAACCGGATCAAACAAAGTCATTGAACATATTCCAAATCTTTTCATATGAAGACAATTTACATTTCAATTTGTAGATCAATTTTTCTGTTCTAGACAGACCATGCATTTCCAGAACCCATTCCTCAAATGACGGAGGAATCCGACTTTTCCATCCTCGAAGGATCAACCTTTTCGCAACAATGGTTGCTCTAAAAAGCCATTACTTGAGGGCAGAGCTGACATCAGCCAGCCCAGAATCATCCCCCAGGATCATTGTCTTAAAGCCCAGGACACACCCTTCACCCAAAATTCTGACACACACATCACAAATGTCAATCCAGAAATCCCTGACCCGCACACAGCTCCATAGCATGTGTTCCAATGATCCAACTTCCTGAGCACAACCCCAACAATCAGCATTGTCAGCCATGCCCCTATTATGTGATGTTTCCAGACACCAATACACACGGTTCAGAATCTTAATTTGTCTAGACCTTTCGCACAGATTCAGTGAACATAAGGAGACATTTCCGCATATATTCAGCCAGGCCTCAAGATCAATATCAGACCCAATTCTCTCGCTCCACACTTCCCTCAAATTGTCATTGCTCTGAAAATACGATACAAAAGTTTGTATAACCTACTGGCTAAACCACCTCCCTGTCCATTAGAATCCGTCAGAAAAATATTTATGTCAAAAGAGTCAGACCAGTCCACCTCACCGACAGACCTCTTGAGTCGTCTATAAGCCGAGTCCGACAAATCCTCAAAACTCCATCTCTCTCTCAGCTCAGCAGCAGTCAGCCCCCGAACATCATTCCCTAAATCAGAAACCTTTTTAACATTCATTAGGAACCATTCGGGCCAAAAAAACGTCCTGGAATTATCTCTAATCCTAGGATTCAGCCAGATAGAGGCATTCTTACACTTAAACGCGTCCCTACCTAGCAATGTCAAGACCCCAATCCAAGAGTTGCGCAAAAAGGACGTGGTTAACAAACTACCTCCCGGAATCTTTGTGTTAGTGGTCAACAGTGCTTCCGGGCCCAGTGGCCCATATGCATTCGACTCCGCTACAGCCCATCTGTCCAGTTTACCATGTAATCTATGGGTTTTGTAAATGTGAGCCGGGTTGGCCTCTTACACAATGAAGGAGAGGTGCGCAAGTGGCAGACGGCTACTATTTCTTGGGTGGCAAGTGACCATTTTTCGTTTTGGCCTGAAACAGGGCCAAGGTCATACCGGGACATTGAATCTGCCCAGGCACCAATGAAACAGTGGCCCACATTCACACATTGCAATTCATTACTATCCAGAATAGACTGAGTTCTATCCAAGGGTCAAAATATGTTGCAAAAAATGCATCTGAAACATATCTGCTTAGTAACATGTGTTACAACTAGTGAAGTGACTTATGAAACTGACACACTCTGGCCAATAAAGAGGTCCATTCTGTCAACAAATGGGCCCATCCCAGAATCACTGGCTGACGCTTTGGCATTGTCCTATTGCCCTATATGCCAGTCCAAGCCTGGAGGGAGCTGGAGGAGGGTAGCAGGACAGTAGTCATGTCTTGTTCTTGTTTGGTGCTTGGGGTGAGGAGGGGTGCAGACAAGGGAGGTAGGATTGAGGGCAGGGTGCCAGATGTATTGTCTTAATTGGAGTGTGAAGGGGAATTTCTTACGTTGTACATTGTTGTCTTCTGGTTCCTCTCCACACTCTCGGAAAGGCAGTAGTTAGAACATCAATGAGGGTGGTAGTCTATCTCTGTAGTTCATAGCTACTATCTGTAATTCTATGAAGGTACACATGCCATAGTGGGCTTGCATTTCATAATGGGCCCATTATTGTCAGTGCGAAAAAGCGTCCACCTTTCTGTTTCTAGGAAGTATTATGTCCTCAAGAGAAGAATTATAATTTGGTTTATTTGCAACAATGGAAAGAGGGGCCCTGTTGACAAAGACTATATGTGCATTTCAGAATAAAGTGAGCCATTTCCCCCATCATCTTATTCTAAAAACTGAGATCTTAACTTTCTTTCAGTTCCTAGACTTGCCAGAGAGCAGGCCTGTCACACGCGGCGTATCTCATTTCACAGGTGCGTTGAGAAAACCACATATCATGCACACGAGTTTGGGCGCAATGGACATTGCGAACGATTGAAACAATTTCAAATGCGTATGTTAATGTGGGTAGATATGCCGTGTGTATGAAGCACACGTGTCTGCCCATCAGAACTACATCAATGTCGATTCGCACTAAAACGAAATCTAACATAACTCAAAATGTTTTTGAGAGATTTATGCAAATGCTTATTTTGTACTGTCCTAGAATAGGAGCTTTCAGAGTTCATTAGTGTAAAGTCTTTTTATTTTCACGTATTGCATTTAGTTTAGGTGCATACCATATGTCCCACTTTGCTTAACAGCCTCGGGCATATTTCTCATTCTGGCTTCCTAAAAATAAGACCAACATGAGTGATCTCTCAGAGCCTTGGGCCGGAGCACTCTCGAGGACTCCTTCCCCGTTCCATCTTCCCCTGGGGTCTGCAACTGGCGTGGTGTCACTTTTACTGTGACTAGACTAAAGGAAACATAAAGAAGCGTGCAGGAAGTACTGTGCACAGGAGTCTCAGCAGATGCACATTTTTGGAGGAATGTCAAAACAAAGTACTACAATGTTAAAAAAGAGAGCTTTGGAAAGTGGATGAGTTGTCAGCAAATACCAAGTTTGTTCTTGGCACTAATACATACAATGTAAGATTGGCTAACTCCTCACGTCCATACTAGGAAGTCCTTGATTAGAAAAAAAACTTTAGTTGCAGCGATGTTAAGGTGAGAACTTAATGCAACAAAACCCTGGAAATTCAGCTAAAGCCACCTTAGCTTCGCGACCCCTATTGCGCAGACTATGACCACAATGATGACATCACAGTTCACATCACTGATGGCATCACTGGTGACAACAGTAATTGCATTGTATATAACTGATTAAATCAATGATAGAATTAGACATAACATCATTTATCAGTTAGCTCATGAAAACTTTGATTACTGTAGTAACAATTTAGGCCGTGGACTTGGCCATGACAAAGGCTGGGGTCACTGACCAGCACCAAAGGCCATAACTAGTGGTCGGTTAGTGTTAAAAAATACCAATGTGCATTGTTAACTGCATTGCCTAGTATCCTGTCACTGTTTTAAAATATACAGTGGGCAACGCTGAAAGCTGCAGTCAGTGGCCATGGCTAAAGGCCATAGCTAGCACCCATTAAATCTCAAAATAGGCAGTCAGCACAGCCAAAGGCCGTGGCCACTGTCTAGTATTGTGTTGAAGACCATGGTTAGTGTATATAATATACAGGGGGCACGGTCAAAGGCCATAGCTATTGGCTGGTTAATGTGATGTAATAGACAGTGTGCACGTCCGAAGTCCATCACCTATGCCATGTTGGTATTTTAAAATATACAGTAGACATGGCCAAAAGATGCACAAACTGCTCATGGTCAAACACCATGGCTAATGGCTCATTTATATGTTAGAATATATAGTGGACGTAGGCAAACAATGTGGCCACTGGCCACTATTGTGCTAAAGTCCATGGCTAGTGCCTGTTCAGTGTAAATAATATCCAGTGGACACTGTTGAAAGCTGCATCCACTGGTAAAGGCAAACATCTATCAGTTATTGTTGTAATCTAATTAGTGATATCACCAGTGATGTGATCTGTGATGTCATCATTGTGGTCATAGTCTGCATAACAGGGGGTGCGAAGTTAAGGTGGTTTTAGCTGAATTTCCAACAGTTTTGTTGCATTAAGTTCTCACCTTGAGGTTACTGCAACTAAAGTTGTTTGCTTGAATTTCAAATGTTTTGTTACAATGTATTGCTCACCTTAACATCCCTGCAACTAAAGTTTTTTTCCTTGAATTTCAAGGGTTTTGTTATTCCAAACATAATTGACATTAAAAATACAGACAACTCAGCTAATCAAAACACTATATTATGTCTAGAAATTAAAATAAAAAGCAAAAATTGTACAATCACATTCCTCCAAATAAACCTGTTGTTATAAAACATCAGTTTGCACATGTGCTTAACTTTTTAAAGTATTTACATGCAGATGTACTTTTCATGAATAGTTAGTACAGTGTTACAATAACTGTCAATATATTTTAAAACAGAGGTCAAGTCCTACAAGAAAAAGTGAGGGGACTCATTAACATACCAATTGAATCTGGTGTCACCAGAAGTAGGTATAACCAGGAGACCTCTGAAAAAGACAGGGGGGGGCTCCGTCCACCTGCGTGTACCCTCGACTTGAGCCCTGTTTTAAATTAGGTGTGTTTTCTCCGGTGCTTAAACTGCATTATGAATGTATTTGAATTGCATTGTGAAAGTATTTAAATTGCATTGTGAAAGTATTTAAACTGCATTGTGAAACTTCAAACTTTCGCCCACTTTACAGGACTCTCAGACCTAGGTGTGTTTTTTACCGTATCAAAACTGCATTGTGAAAGTAGTGCTGTCTTCGGTTCAACCTTCTTAGCAAAGCGTTCATTTAGCATACTATTCTACTATTGTCTGACCTCTTGTCATTTTGTCCAATTGTTTACTATTGTCTTGTCTCTCTCTGTCTCGTCTGCTTGCACTCCTCCCTGTATCCTTCCCTAATGTTCCCCTCTTAGACCCCCTTTTCCTCCTCCCCCCCACCACCTTTTCCTCCTCTCTCCCCACCTATTTTATGGTGCTCTCTTATCTCCTTACTAAATCTGGTGGCAAGAAGTTTAACAAGGACATCCTGGTCTCCAACCCAGGCCTCACTATCGCTGACACCTATACCAGTGCTTCCTCCAGGTAAACCCTCACCAACATCCTCTTTGTCGTTCCCTTGCCAGAGCTATGGATTCTCCATATGGTCTCTGTGCTTTCTCCATTCTCTTCTTCTCCCATTAATGGTGGCACCCGGTGGAAGGCTCTCCTGGCCTCCTTCCAATCCTCTAAGGTCATCATTAATGTTTAACTGAATGGCACTGTCTTGGTCCAAGGCCCTCTGGCCAACCTTATCCTCTTTGATAGACGCTTCCTGTGCCTCATCAATTTCCTTTCTTCTCCTACTGTCCCCTGTCTTCCCTCCACAGCTTCTTGCCACCCCCTGCTGTCTCCTCCTTGGCCACCTTGCCCTGTCCCCCTTCTTCTTCTGCCCCCCTCGGGCTTCTACACCTCTGCAGGGCATATCTCTGATCTGTACCCCTCCCCGGAAGTCTTTCAAGGATGGCAACCTTTTCCATATTCCCACTCTCAACTCTCGCTCAGCTTTCAAATGCTACTCTGCCATCTGCCGCCTCCTTGAAGAACTTGACCTTGATGTCCTCTGTCTCACCGAGACATGGTTCACTGCCAGCTCTGTCACAAGCTTTGACACTCTCCTCCCTGATGGCTACAAGATCCTCTCCGCGCCCAGGTACAGTCGTTCAGGAGGGGGTGTAGCCCTTATCGTCCCACAGTGGATTCCTGCCTCTGTCATTCCTAAGCAGGCCTACTCCTCTTTCGAATGCCTCATATAAGGCTCTCTCTCACTCTCTCTCTACAAGCCACTCCCTTAGTGTGGCTACCATCTATTGGCCACCTGGTCAGATCTCCTCCTTCCTCTCTGAGTGGGCGGACCTCTCCTCTTCCTTCCTGATCTTGACCAATCAACTCCTCCTTCTTGGTGACTTTAACATCCACCTAGATGCTTCCTATCCTTCCTCTGGACTCTTTTGCGACCTCTGCAACTCTCTCTCACTCTCTATCCTCCCATCTGCCCCGACACACTCTGCAGGGCACACTCTTGATGCCCTGATCTCTACAGACCTTCCCCTTTCTATCCCTCTCACCACTCCTCTCTCCTGGAGTGATCACTTTCTCCTTTCCTCCCAGCTCTCTCTCTCCACCCCTCAGGCCAAGCCAACTCCAGCACAACCACCTTCCTTCTCGGTCATCCGACCCATGAAGCGCATGTCAGTTGAGGCTTTTGCCACCATTTTCTCACCCACCTCCCCCTTCGGCTGATTCACACCTTGACACAGCCCTTTCCATGCTCAACTCTACTGTATCTGATACTCATGATGTTCTTGCCCCTGTCATAAGGATCCGCTTGAATACCCAAAGCCAAGTGCAACTCCTGGTATGACTCAGACCTCGTCACCCTTCAACGCAAGTTCTGGGTGGTTGAGAGGAAATGGCGTACTTCCTGTACATCCTCAGACAAACTGGCCTGCCGCCTGCACCAAAGGCAATACTGTCTCTCTGTTCGCTCCAAGAAGAGAGCCCCCATCCATTCCCATGTCTCTGCAGTATCCAACAACTCGGCCAAACTCTTTAAAATCTGCCAGGAGCTGGCCAATACTGCTGCAGTCTCTACCTCTCCTGTCCCCTCCCAGGCCCACTGCATGGCCCTGGCTTCTCATTTCATCTCAAAAACTCAGGACAGCCTGTCCTCTCTCTCTCTTCCTCTACTCCTCTTCTCTCTACTCCCGCTCTTCTTCTGGCCCTTCCGTTGGCACCCCTCCTCCCTCCTTCTCTGCCTTTCCCCTGTTCTCCCCAGACAAGTTTACTAGACAAGTCTGATCTATGAAAGTCTTGTCAAAACAGGTTCTCACCTGTTCCTCTGAAACCATCAAGGACCACATTGGCACCCTGCTTCCTGCTCCGGCTGACTTTTGCAAACACGCCTTTGCCACTGGAATCTTCCCTTCCCACTTGAAGCACTCCCTTGTGCACCCTCTTCTTAAGAAACCCTCAGCTAAACCCTCATACCTGGCTAACTATCGCCCAATCTCCATAACTCCTTTCCTGGGCAAACTCCTGAAAAAGCTAACTATCTCCCAGCTTAATCTTCACACTGAATCTGTTGGTTGGCTCCATGAGCATCAGTCTCGCTTCAGAGCTGCCAGAAGCACAGAAACTGCTCTCCTGAACATCCGTGAAGACCTGCTCCCAACCTTGATTCCAATACCCCCTGTGTCCTCTTCTTACTTGATCTCTCTTCTGCCTTTGACACGGTCAACCATGCCATCCTGCTCAACTGTCTCTGTCATAACCTGGGTATTACCAATCAGGCCCTGGCCTGGCTGCCCTATTTCCTCTCTGATTGACCTGCCCAGGTCCAACTTGGGTCCTTCCTCTCCTCTCTATCTATCTCTACCTGTTGTGTTCCCCAGGGGTCTAACCTCTCTCCCTGGATGTTCAACCAATACCTGGCACTCCTTGCCAACCACATTGCAGCTCTCCGCCCCAAATTTCAGTGCTATGCGTATGACACTCAGCTCGTTTCCAGGCTCCCTTCTGCCACCTCATTTCCTTCTCTCATCTCTGACCGTCTGTCCGCTATCTAGGAGTGATGTGCCGCCAATGATCTCTGCCTTAATGCCTGTAAAACTGAAATTCTCCTAATTTGCACACCTGCTCCCTTCTTTCCTGTTGCTATGTCGCCAGCCTCTCTTGGCTCCCACCTGTGAGGCTAGAAATCTCAGGGTCATCTTCAACTCCACACTCTCCTTCTCTCCTCACATCTCTGAGGCCTCTAAGAAGTCACACTATCAGCTGCACCTCCTCTTAGGTATTCTTCCTTTCCTCTCCTTCCCCCAGAAGCTCACTGTATCAAGAGCTCTTGTTCTCTCTAGGCTAGACTACTGCAACAGCCTCTTTCTAAGTCTACCTGCTTCTACTATCTGCCCTCTGCAACTCATCCAGAACATGACTGTGAGACGTGTCCTTGGTCTCAAGCCCAGGGAACATATCTCTCCAGGACTGAAATCTCTGCACTGGCTCCCAGTGGCTAGGAGGATTAAGTTAAAAACCCTCTGCATTGTCCACAAGACCTTCTGGCCCTGAGGCCGCAATACCTTCAACTCTCACTTCCTAAATATCTTCCATCTCAAGCTCTTCATTCATCTGCCTCCAAATCCCTCCGGGTCAGTCACTTCACAAAGCAATGAGTTGGTGGTAGATCTCTATCTTTGGCTGGGGCCTCCCTCTGGAACACCCTCCATGCCTCCCTGAAACTTTAGGAGCACCTCAAGACCTTCCTCTTTGCTTCTACTTTCTCTCCTCCTCTCCCCTGCTGAAACCCTGACGTAAACTGCACTAGTCACCAGGCTACCCTCCCCCACCAGTTGCACACCTGCACTGTCTCCCGGGCAACCCCTGCACTTGGGGGCTGTTTCTGTATCCCTACAGTCCCCTACCAGCTCTTGACACTTGATGTCTGCACTTATCCCTGCACCTGCCACCAGCTGTTCGCACTTTTTTACCTATTGTTTTATTTATATTATTTATATTTTTTATTCTCGATCCTATGTATTGCACTGCCCCCTCTCCGCTACCCCCTCACACGTTTCCCTTCCCCCCACCCCTGCACTTGCTTGATCTCAATGTCACCTGGCGTAGTAAGATCGTTGTCTTTGTCTTCCCTCTGTTCCCCCTCCATTGCCTAGTCACGCTTGAAACACTTGTGTATTGACACATTATAAATGACATATCATATCATATATATGTAGATAAATACATATATATAGTGAAAAAACTTTGTTAAAGGGACGTTATAGTTAAGTTGCGCTACTAAAAACCTTTGAAATTCAGTGAAAAAACTTTGTCAAAGGAATGTTATGGTTCCAAGTAAAACCGAAAAACCCTTGAAATTCGCCAGTTATGGTAAGCTAAGCAACCATAACTCGCGCCACCACCAAGACTAACACCCAGGACATCAAAGATGACATCACAAATGTCATTGATGACATCACTGATGACATCACATGTCTGGCTCACTCTTTTTTCTTTTGCTGACATATCTAGGCCACATGGTTTTCTTCAGTAACAGTCAGAAACTAAACATTTTATTTTATTTGTAGACGTATCCTTCAAGTATCCTTCAAGTAGGTAATTAGTAGTAATCCTTTTAGAGTCCAGTCACATCATATGAAACATATACATATGGGAAAACACAAGCTTGAAAGACAGCAATCCTTGTTGTGCATAAAGATAATCAATAGACTTATGAGCACTTTCTGATAGTTCTGTTGTTTTTTTTTATGGCTGTACTTTCCCTGTGGGTCCAATCACATCAAGTGATACATATACATAGGGTGAATAGCACCTTTGAAACAGAGCAATCATTTATTTGCATGAAAATAATCAGTTAAGTTATGAATTGTTTCTGCTACTACTTGTGCTTTTTTGCTAACTTCACTTTCCCTGTATATACCCATATTGGTATGTGTTCTTGTGTCTTTGTGTTTTGTCTATAGTAATGTTTTATTAGCTACGTATTACATATTTCACAGTACACAAAAATCTATTAAGAAAATAATTATCATTTAATTATTCAACATATTAACATTACGAATATTATACCTTCATCTTGTACACTGCACACCATGTTATGTTTCTGTATCAGTAGCTTAGTATACTAGATAGAACCCCATAATAGAATGCTATTTATATCAATGCATCGTTCAATGCACTAATTAGGGTATTATATTTGTTGCAATGATCCTTGACACTTGTTTCGCAACATAATAATATAATTGTACACATATTTCATGAAAAGTACATACACATGTGATGTCATCAGTGATGTCATCAATTACATTTGTGATGTCATCTTTGATGTCCTGGGTGTTAGTCTTAGCAGTGCACGGTGGTGGCGCGAGTTATGGTTGCTTAGCTTACCATAACTGGCGAATTTCAAGGGTTTTTCGGTTTTACTTGGAACCATAACGTTCCTTTGACAAAGTTTTTTCACTGAATTTCATAGGTTTTTAGTAGCGCAACTTAACCATAACGTCCCTTTAACTAAGTTTTTCACTGAATTTCATAGGTTTTTAGTAGCACAACTTAACCATAATATCCCTGACTTCATATACATGTAACATAGAACATACTAACCCCCTCGTAGTGATTTTCATGTCCGCGGACTACCGCCATGTCCACGGACACATCGAAAATCTGAGCGTGGTGAATGTAAATTTAAATAGTGTGCCCCATTTCCCCTTTGAAGTTGGCTGTGAAAAGAGCCGTTTTTTTTTTTTTACAGATGCTTGACAGACACCTGTTATTTTGTATTTTTTTTCTTGTTTTTTTTTCTTACTTTACTCTTAAAATCTTCACATAACCTTCTCCAAACCCTTACATTCCAAAATAGAAAGGCATTTCCCGTAAAAGATAAAGAAATGCCATCTTCTTTAAAATTAACAGCATTACTGGGATCAATATTCTCATTGTTACAGAAGAACATACCATCTCTAAGCATGAAGGCACACATGCCTCGGTTGATGACACACCTAGCAATATTTTGCTGAGGACAAAAAACTGAACTATTGTCCCATATTGCCCTAGGTAGTAATCCAGAAAAAAATACTTTTGCATTTGGAAGGATCTTCATTACTGCTTGAACCAAGCGTTCCAAATCAGCCAACAAAGTAGGGGCACTGACGTTGCCCAAATGGAAAGCACCATAGTGCAAAACTACCACATGCGGACTGTTCACCGTGGCCATATCCTCACAAACTTGTATAATTCCCTGTACATTGCAATCAGACACACTGCTCCACACCACCTCCACTCCTTTCACATCAAAGTTCTTTGCAACATGCCTGCATTCAGCGTACTGCTGTAAACCATGCACAAACATATCTCCGAGCACCAACACCCTGACTTTCTCCACTTCTGCCATCTTCACCACACACAGTCTCTTTCAACACAAATCCACAACCTCGACATCTGATTGGCTGATCCGTACAGTCTTCTTTCCATGTTGGATTTCCTGGAAAAACCCGCATGTAGCACGCCCTGTCCACGAACAGCCGCGGTGTCCGCGGACGGCGTCCACTTTACTCTCTGTGCCATTCCCTCATTGCATACAGCTAAGCAATCACACAATACGAATAACGTCCTCAGAACAACCCCATTTTGTGAATTTTCGAACATTTCAGGACGATTATTATTTCATTATTCAACATATTAACATTACAAATATTATACTTTCATCTTGTACTCTGCACACAATGCTATGTTTCTCCATTAGTAGCTCAGTATACTAGATAGAATCCCATAATACAATGCTATTTATATCAATGCATCGTTCAAAGCACTAATAACGGTATGATATTTATTGCAATATCCTTGACACTTTTTTGCAACATTATAATAAAATCCCTAGTACACTAATTCCATGAAAAGTGCATACACACGTGATGTCATCAGTGATTTCATCAATGACATTTGCAATGTCATCTTTGATGTCCTGGGTGTTAGTCTTAGCAGTGCACGGTGGTGGCGCCAGTTATTTTTCAAAGCCTACCATAACTTGCGATTTTCAGGGGTCTTTCGGCTGTACTTAGAACCATAACGTCCTTTAAACAAACTTTTTTTAATATCACGCAAACAATATACAAACATGGCGTGCAAAAACCAACTTCTACAGATGGCTTTACACAGAATATTGCAAAGTAAGAATGTATGCTTGTTCACAGTGAAGGTCAGCTGCTTCCACAACTTCTACAGATGGCTTTACACAGAATGTTGCAAAGTAAGAATTTATGCTCGTTCACAGTGAAGGTCAGTTTGCTTCCATTTTTTTCTCGGGCCCCGGAGAGGGTCACTAGGCGGACTATAAAGTTGTATTGTGTTTTGACCTTGACAGACAGAGATTGTGATGAAAGACTTCTCTTGAAGGAGTGTTGCTAAAACGTAAGAGAAGATAAAGATGACATTTCTGAAACGAAACCACTTTTATATATTATATCACTATGCGAAAGATCGTTGGCATACGCAGAGTCGTATTTTGGGACTACACCACTCGTAGACAATGGAAATTGCAATTGTACTGTAAGTAACCCTTTAGATTATTGTATACCAAATATAATTACAATAGCGTAGCATTAAAGACCGCTCAAGTTGAACTTGTTAGTTGAAAGTGGCATAATGTTTTCTACCGCGCACTATCACCGCCAAATTGATCCCCTGTCGTTTAGAGGGCTCTGAAAAAGGCAGACGTCACAGGGTGGGTTAATAGAAATAATTTAACTGGTCTATAGGCGGTCAAGCATTCTACTCGCTGTGACACTTCACTGTAGCCTGTCAAGTGGCACAGCGAGTACAGCGCTCGCATTGACATCCGTGCATAGCTTGCTAACACAAGTTTGAATCCCGGCAAGGCCAAACTCAGACTTTCATCATTCCGTGGTCGATAAATGAGCACCACACACGGTGGTTAATAATAAGCACCGCTTAGATACCTCACGGTTCTTAGCGCTATATGAATGGGAAAATATTATTATTTTATTATTAACATACTCTGTTGCACTATCTTTGATAGCAAATAGTTTCACGCCCTAATAAATAAAATGATGATTTTTAATGAAGATCGGCTGGTGAGACTAATTTATGTTTTTTAAAACAGGTATGTGGCTCCATTTTGCCTATGTCACGATTTACAGACTCCAGCGGATGGGGTCTTCAACTGCCAGGTGCAGGTCCAAATATGCAACTTCATGACCCTCACCATTTTATGGGACAATCGCCAAGGACCAATATGCCCTTACGCAGTACTAGCGGCTACAAACAACATACCAACCAATAGGGTGGTCTAATGGCTCTTTGTTGGAGCAACCTTCCGATTATCAGAGCGACCATTTACTGCTTTTATCATAAACCAACAGCCTATCTACCGCAAAGGAACAACGCGTGGCTCCAAATAAACTTTTGCTGATCGACAGCAGAGACAATAGCAAATCGCTGAATATTCACTAAACATTTCATGTGAAATAAATGTACTTTACCAAATGTACAATCCTGCTGTTTACTTTTAAACCACAGTTTCATATTCCGAATTGTGGCGCACTGAGTTGTAAGCTGATCTAACACCCTCTGTACCGCACAGGAACATTGCGTGCCTCAACATGAACTTTTGCAGATCGACAACAAAGACAAATGCAAATTGCTGAATATTCTCTAAACATTTGATGTCAAATAAATGTAATTTACAACATTTACAATCTTGCTGTTTGCTTTTAAATCACTGTTTCATATTCTGAATTGTGGCGCGCTGTGTTGTGACATAATGTGTGTTGTCTTCCGGGTTCTGTGTAAAGTCGCGTAGGACTGGAGACTACTGGGTGCGTTTGATTACGCACCCTGTAACGTCACGGAGAGAGGCGGGGAATATGAATGCTTTGATAATATCAGGCTAAGGGGCGGGAGATATGATTTAGTGTCGCAAAAGCAAGTCAGCCAGGTCAATAGCGCCAGTCATAGGATTATCACATAATGTCGGTGCACACCAGCCGGATTTATTGTTTCTTTAGTGGACAAAAAGTCGGTTGACGCCCCTAGGAAATTGTACTATTAGCGGACAAAAGGAGTGGTCTTAAAACACTTTCACCCTAACAACGAACAATACAAACAACATTCTCAGAACACCCCCATTTTGTGTAATTGCAACCATTTCGGGACACTGCGAGTGTTCTTAGAACACATTCAACTAGACAGATTACAATACGGACAGCGTCCTGAGGACACCCCCAGTTTGTGTATTTACGAACAATTAAGTACACCGCGAGTGTTCATAGCTCATTTTTACCTTCCTTGCGAACAAAAATGACACATACTCCGTCCTCTAAACACCCCACCATTTAGTTTATTTACAAAATGTCAGAAGAGCCGTGTTCTCCGCGGACAAATCGAACGCAACAAAAACGTCTAGCACATAAAAAAAAAAAACATTGAACCTATCTCATACTCCCCCACCCTCCCCAAACACTCTTACACACCAACACACGGCACTAAATACAATTTTTTATCCACGTTTCACTGTGCTGTACGCGGTCGACTGCGAATACAAGATGGCGGGCGCCACAGAAAATCTGACGCGCTCCACGCCCCTCGCTGTCCAATCAGCGAACACGTCGCATGTCCGCGGACATGACGCAAAGCCATGGGCCAATCGGGGTGCTGTCCGCGGAGCGAACAGGGAAGTCAGTCCGCGAAGCGAACACAGATATCACTAATTTTTTTGCCTTACATTTTGGTCATTTTTAAAAAAACTACTGGACAGATTTACACCAAATTTACAAAAACACGCTTTTGGGACCAGGCCGCCACTCCTGCCGCAAATTTGGTGTAAATCCGTCCAGCGGTTCGGGCTGTAGCCGTGCGCAAAGTTTTTTCCCATTCAGTCTGTGGGAAAAAAAAAAGTTTTGGGACCTCCCTATAACTTTTCCCCCCCTGGACGAATCCTCACCAAACTTTGCAAAAAAAAATTCAGAGTGACCCGACTACTTTTTTTGCAAAGTTTGGTGAGGATCCGTCCAGGGAGAGCGAAGTTATAAGCTGCCCAAAAAGTGCTCTTCCTATGGAAACAGCAACTTAACCATAACTACATGGCCACTACCGTGGCCATGTAATATATGTATATATATTTTTTTAAAAGGTTTTATAGCCGCGTCTACCAAGGATACATGCACGGCTACATACAGCAGCGACTGGGGGAGGGAGTACACCCTGTGTGCAGAATGAGCCAATAGAACATCGACATCTTTCAACGCGGCTACGCATCTTCACGTCTAACAGGCCAGCCAATGGTATTTCGTGCTGCAGTTCCGCTCTCCCATACATTATACGCATCAACAAACGATCCAATCACACATTGTGAAGTATTGACATGAGTACACCCATGTCATTTGACATAACACGTGCGTGCGAAATAAGCCAATGGGACGTCCAACTCCTATAACGCGGCTACGTCTCTTCACGCATAATGCATCAGGCAACCATAACACGCACTGCGGATCCGCGCATACACGTGACTTTTACACACATCATCGAACTATCTAATCACAGCTTGCGCTGCATCAATGCGTCTACTGCATGAGACTGTTCAGTCAGATGGCGTGGCGGTCTGTATCCACAAATAATCAGCACACCCACAAACAATAACTTTAAATTGATCATTGCTTTCTGTACTTGCCAGTGAAAGGGTTACTGAGTAACTGCAAGCACTTTGCCACTTTACCCCTTAAACTCTTCATCCATTTTACCCAGTTTTCCCAAAATTCAATTTTCCTTTGTCTTGTGATTTGTTTAGTTAATGTGTTTTTTGTTCAACCTTTATTTTTTTTTTTAAACGTGTTCATTTTTTGCAGCATTGTCTTTTTCGTGTTGTCATTTTTATTCTTTTATATTTTCCTCCCCAGTTGGACATTCCAACATGTCAGACCACGAAGGTAGGAGCAGTAAGGATGATGTCATCATTTGGGTCGACAATCCTTCACCACCCAGGAAGAATCACACAGGAATGGAAAAAACTGCAGACATTTGGCACTTCTTTAAAGTGAAGGAACACTGCTCTAGAAAAGAGGCAGAGGAGGTACTCTGGGCCTTCTGATATCCCATTTCAAAGTCTAGGAACATTGATAATAATCAACCATCTGGTGTCCACTGGGAAGATGTCGATGATGAATATCGTAAAGTCCATGAACATCACAAAAGAAAAATGCATGGCTCCTGTTGCTTACATAGACGAAGATCAGCACCACCTGCAGAACCTCCATCCACCAGTGTATCAACAACGCTGACTGGAAATTAAGCCTCTACATCAGCAGTGGTATCCACTATACTGACTCCTGTGTTACCGACACCCGACCTTTCCAGGATGCAAATCATGTGTAAAGGATGCTGCGAAAGGGTAGTCAAGGGAGATGCCACAATTGAGCAATTACTGAAGTAAATCGCTGAACATCAGATTACCTGTCATGCTTAGTATGTTTTTATAAGTGGCAATTTCCCCCCCATTTTTTTTCAAAACAAAAACAAAAAAATAAAAAAATATATGTTGGATTTTATTTTAATTCCCTTTGTTACATGTTTCATCCTTATGTATTTTCCTCCCCTATTCCACCCCCCTCTTTCCATCCCCCAAAACCGCCCTTTTAATGTGGCAGCACCACAACTTCGGAAAACCTTACCACCCAATCTGAGGGGTTGTGGCTCACTGGCTTTGTTCAAGCAATCCCTGAAAACCCACTTATTTGCTTGAGCAACCTTAGCATGTCCTTAACTGCCAATACCGCTTCACGATTAAACTGGTGTTTGTTATCTTTGTGAGCAACCTGATGCCTCTGGGCTTGCAGTGTGTGGTGCTATATAAGTAAGAGACTGTGACACTTACAGGCTAAATCCTGTTAAATCAAAGATTAATCATACCACAATTTCATCAGTTAGAAAAACATATTCATTTATTTATATGCATTTTATGCAAAATGTAAAAAAGGGCTATGACAGAGTCCTGTACATGACAAACTAAAACTACCAAATCTGTGCTAACCACTTGCAATCTAAATGGTGTGGTAACACCAAACCCTTCATAATGAATTGGAACAAAAACAGGGTGAACAGAAAATAATTCATAAAAACGGGAAAGAAGTAAAAGACTAATAACAAAAGTATGGCTGTTAGGCTGCTGTGGCTCTGGCGTGTGTTCGGGAGCCTTTTGCTACAAGCTGCACTCAGCATACTGCATTTTGGACAACAAGCTACATTGAGAGCCTAGTCTGCTCTTTGGACTGTCGGATTAGCATTCAGACGAACACCCTGCAATACCCTGCAATATGCTGATCAAATCAGCTGTGTGTTCCATCAATGCTCTCGAAGAGCGAATCCACGCCCCCGGAGCAACCAGGAAGTACAAACCACGACACCCAGCCCTTGTGGCGTGAAGCCCGGCTCCGGTGTCAAGGGTGGTGCGTTGGTGAAAACAGAGCTGTTAGGCTGCTGTTTGGCTCTGGTGGCAAAGCCTTTGGTGTGCGTTCCTGCTGGTCTGAAAAGGTGCAGATAATCCATCATTATACTAATCACTGTGGAGGAAGCTGGATGAGTACGAGGTTGTGCTCTGGTGTGGCAGTCAGGGCGATTTCCAGGAGTGCGAATCCGGACTAAAATAGAAGGTGAGATGTACCTGGCCAGTTCGCCCCATCAAATTACTCGGCAAATTCCATTTTGCTTTTAGTGCAATAATACAGTAAATCTACAAGGGCTCCAGTAGCCCCAATTTGTGATTTGCGCGACTGGTTTGATTGGCTTGACTGTGACTGCGGGGTTTTCCTCTTTGAGCAGTTGAGCCAATTGGTGTGCCTTGGTAACTTAAGACGGCATATCTGTGGGTTCTTTGCCAGAGCCTTCATTGACTTCATTGACTTCAAAACCTTTCAAAAACTTTGAAAAATTTGCCGATTTTGTTATTCACCTGCAATCGATTGTTAACCTTCGTATGCATATCTTGGAGAAGGTCATTTGGTGAACTTTTAGAAGAAACGAAGCCCAAAGAACCATAGTGGATTGGCCCAGGAACCTGATTTGTCCTTTGACTTTGTGAAGTGAGTGCATTATGGCATATAAACTAACGACAAGTATGCCGTTGAATATATCGCATTTAGCATCAGTCAGAAAACCATTAAATACAGGTGATTCGGAAGCCATTCAGTAGAACTTTTACTCTGCCACTTCAATCACACCAACGCGAGCATCGTCCATTTCAAAACCAAAATTTACTTTGGAAAATCAAATGAATGAATCTATTCTTTCCATTTCTACTATGTCAACTTCTCATTTAGTCGGTAATAACAAATCTGGTGGGCATGAGACAAATAGTTTGCCATTTCCTGTGAGCACACCATGCGTGAAGGCTAACCCCCAACCACTTTCTGATCATACAATGCTAGTGTCCACGAAACACATTCCGAGACACTCTTCCTCCCGAATTGTCACCTCACCCATAAAGTTTCCCTCCTTGTGTAACGATCACACTTGCTTGTACATTCATGCAAGTCAATGTGAAGCTCCAGTATTATGGAGTGATAAGAATTGCTATGGTGAGGTTGTCCATACGGGAGAGGAGGATTCCATTCAAGTAGACTCACGAGAGCAGACTCGTAACCCGATGTTACAATCTTTTGCCTTTCCCACACCTAGAGCAACCAAAATAGTTCCAGCTGATTTATTCCTTCAGCATGCAACCATGATTCAACCAGCTCTCATTTCCATTAATACTACCATCATGAGTCTATGTAAATTATTTTAGTCATTGGATACAAAAGTCTCTCATCAGTCGAAACAATTTGATGATTTAACAAAGTGGCTATCGACATATTTCTCTACTGTTCAGTCCAAGAGTATGCTTGCGCACAATGATCTATGTGCAGTGAACAAATCAATAGAATGTGTTGATGTTAATGTTGATGGTATTGAGCACAATCAGATCAAGAATAGTGAACAGATACATATTGCTCATCAAGAGGTGGCGACTGAGGTTTGTGCTTTGCCCCTAATCCCTGGCATAATACGTTCTAATATAAGCTCATGTTCTGGTCCAAGTAAGGAGACAAAGTCTACACTTATGGTTCATATACCTCAAAAATGTGCCACTGGCGAAAACCAGGCAAATATGGTGTTACCACCTGAACGGCCAGTAGGCCAAGGTTTAAGCCACTTAGATGCTCTAAAAGTGAGAAATCCCAAAGTTGTTCAAAAGAAACCGCTCTCTGTGCTAAAAAGAAACCAAAGAATATGGGAAATGTTAAACATACCAAAAAAAACACTTAACTCCTTTTTCAAAGCCTTGAACAAAACATCTGTTCCTCAAAAAAAGGTACAAGTACTAAGTGAAACAGCTCCTATTGTAACATCAGTACCAGTCGTGCCTCCGCTCTCATCTTTGGTGCCTTTAATTACAAAGGGACTAGGCAATAAAGATGAGTGGAGTGGCCCTTTGTCTCCTCTCTCACAACTTGTACTATCCATAGCCCGTAATAATGAGGCTGACAAACAACTCGCTGCATTAAAAAAACACAATAACGAGTTGTTTGGTCTAACCCAGGTTAAGTCCACTGAAGTGTTGTCAAAGCACATAGCATGTGACCTACCAACCATGCCAACTAAACTTTTGGGTGAACAAGTATGTGAACCAACTGCTTTGCCTATTGTAACCAATGCTAATGCTTCTCTTTCCAAAATGCATGTACCGATAACAGATGTTTTGGTTACCCAACATGTGTTTGAAAATTTTAAACAGAAGGTAGATGAATACTTGGCCACGCATATTGCTAGGATGCAAAACACCATCCCTGCGGTGGTGACGACTGCAAGTGGACATAGTCCACAAATTTCCTGTCGCAAAGAACAACATATGCAGGATGAAATGTATAGTGATCATCGTAATACAAACACTGACAATTCAAAACTAACATGGAAACCATCAAATTCCAACCTGCAATCAGTTTCAAGCCATGTACATCCACACAGGGCACATTTGCAAACTTTCATTTTAAAATGTAGAGATGGAAATTTCCCATCATATGACTTGAATCGTCAAAAAGTGCTGAACATCTTTGGAGATATCCCTGATTTATGTAATGTATCAACACAGGATATTGATCAAATCAAATTTATTTCGGACGTGTCACAAACAATTGTGAGGTTATGGCTCCCTTCTGGAGTAGTGCGGGGCTCCATTTGGAGGTGTAGGATGCAATTGTTCGACATGGGTTTCCTCCTAGCTGAAGATCCTTAAGATGTACGCCCTAAAATCCAAAATGTCTATGTGAAACCAAATATCTATCGTGGAGTAAATCAAGATAATGTAGTTGTTCAAAGTGGTGCGACTCAAAATTGTTAACCATCAATAAGTGCTGCCCCTTTTAAAATAGCATGTTGGAACACAAGGGGCAATTCTCATTTACAGTCCTCCATTACTAAATTGGCCAATCGTTGCCCGGTGTTAGCTCTACAGGAAACTTGGCTCATCGACTTCCCATTGTGGAATGGGTATGAGATCGCCCTTCTTCCTGCCCTTCCAAATGGGGGTAGACCGTCTTCAGGTCTCCTTATCACAGTGCACATTGCGAGTGGGCAGCATGTCAAGCCCTGGTCTTCTGTTGGGGCGCAAATACAACGAGTGCAAGTTGTTAGTCACACGCAGATGATAGCATTTGTTAATATCTATAGGAACATTGCCTGTCATGTCTGATGACATCTTCTATGATGGCCTATCCGGAATATTAGATATAATATAATAACAATGAGCAATATAATTTCCAAAACTATCATTGCGGGTGATCTCAACTTGGGCTGTTTGAAAACCACAGGCAGCACCCAGAATGCCCAAAGATGGAATAACTTCATGCAAGACCGTAACTTTTATATGCTCAATGGCGCTGTAGAAGGAGATATAGCCTCTCAACATATGTGGCAGCGTCGGTCTAGCAGAAGCACCATTGATTATATTTACATGAGTGTTCGCTTATTTAAAAATGTAATCAAACTTGACATCTGTGACCATGCACATAGTCATCACAGACTGTTGATTGTGCATTCCACCTGGAATGCGGTGCCAATCAGAGACAAGCAAACCTTATATGCAGAGGTAACAATTAATTCCGCCAGAAATCGTCTTCGGTGGAACCCTGATACTCTATCTAGTTTTCAAAATAGTGTGGAACAAAATGCATTGCAAGCTGACACCAAGGAATACTCTGACCTGCTAAACCCATTTAGGAAGACCATCACAATCCCTCGGTCCAACCAAATACGACACCGACATATTTTTAATGCAGAGATACACTGCATTAAAGCAGACTATAAAAATCTCAAAAGAAAATTAGCAGCATCTCTATATCCATTACGGTGGCAGTACCTAAAAACAGCCAAATGCCGCTACAAAAATTGGTTGAAAGGTAGAAAGTCAGCTCAATTCCAACAGGAAAGTGAGACCATGCTAAATGCCATGTCTAATAAAAATTCTGCCAATATGTGGCAGTTACTGAATGACCGCAGATGTCATCTACAAGGAGACACACACATTAATGGACTGGATTTCCCACTTTTCTGCGTTATATGCTGACTCTGCTTTTTCACAAATGTTCTATTCACTTTGCTTTGCTTCTATGTGGCAGTTACAGATTTCCATAGAAAGAATATGTGCCATCATTATGCAGGCAAGTTCCTCTAGGGTGATGGGTCCTGATGGACTTTCGAACTTTATGTTCAAAACCCATCCTGACGAATGGGCGAATATTCTCTATTCCATCTTTAAGGAAATTTTGACCTCTCGGGCCATCCCCCTTTCTTGGAAAACATCTATTATTGTTCCTATTTTCAAAAAAGGGGATCGAAATGTTCCTGCCAACTATCGGCCGATCGCTTTATTAGATGCCCCAGGAAAAATATTTACTAAATTGATTATCTGCAAATTTAATGCCTGGACTCTACAATGCCAGCTACGAGACCCACATCAAACAGGTTTCGTTGTGGGCTTGGGAACCACTATAAACCTGTTTGCCCTTAATTCAATTAAATCACAATGCCAGATGCTTAAACAACAAGTTTGTTTTGCTTTTGTGGATCTCAATGCCACTTTTGACTCAGTGAGCCGGGTTCTTCTGCTTACTAAATTGTGTAGAGACAATTATCCGGTGACATTATATGATGTCATACATTCATTGCATTCTCAAACCTCCAGAGTCCGGCTAACTTTAGACGGTTTATTATCTGAACAGATTAGTACCTTTCGGGGTTTGAAGCAAGGATGTCTCCTGGCATCAGCAATATTCAACTGTTTTATTCATGACGTTCGATCTGTCTTGATAAATGTAATGTCAGATTCTCCAAAGCTTAATAACCAACCCATTCAATCACTTATGTATGCAGATGCCCTAGTTCTCATATCAAAAACTCAACTAGGTCTGCAGCGCCTACTGGAAGCGTTTTACATCTATACTCAAGTAATGAGCTGAAAATCAACTTAAGTAAAACTCAAATTGTTGCTTATTCACCTAAGCGTCAAGGCCCACTATCTTATGTTTGGACATTTGATCAATCTCCCATACAAATGGTACACCAGTATACTTATCTGGGAATAGTTTTTGAGGGCCAGTACAATGCAAAAGCCCACATAGCACAATTAGAGGCAAAACTTACATCATTTATCTCACAAGCTAAAATAATAATGTTTAAATATGGTAAATTTTCCATAAAGCCCGCATTGTTGCTATGGAATATGAACAAAATTCCAGCTCTTTTGTACGGCCTCGAAACACTAAATACCAACTTAAACTTTCCGTTTGACAAATGGGAGGCAAAATATTGGCAGCGTATTCTACATCTACCAAATTGCGTACCAGCCGCCGGATAAGATATGAACTGGGCTTGATATCTATCCATGTCATATATCAGTGGCGTTTGTGTGCATTTTTTAGAAAATGCTTGATTTCAACTACCTTAAATGTTCTACTGAAAACCCTGACAAATTATATATTTACCAGCAACCAACCACTTATTAAACAATGGCTTACAAAGGTCTTTCATATACTAAATGCGGCAGATGTGTCATTAGACCTACTAATTCAGAATCCCGACAAAGCTAAATCAAAATTGTTTGACCTTGACTGGATAACTAAGAGAACTCTATGTCTCTCATATCGTAATATAGAAATATCCCAATTTCCACACAAAAAATCATGAACCCTGCAAACCTATCTGATTCGGTGTCCCCCTCATAGAATTCGAAATGGTATTCTAAGATTACGTTTTAATTTATGGAACACCAGGGATGTGCAAGCGAAGCGGAAACAAATAGCCACAAATGAGAACTACTGCCGCTTTTGTTTGATGAGAGACGCTTGTGAAACTTTAGAACACATCATATCAGAATGTTGAGCTCTACGAGCTTTGCATGAAATGCATTATACAAGGCATTGTAAATATTTGTGCCTTACAGGACAGGATCTGGGGTGGTCATTAATCTTGGGTGCTTATAATCTACCTTTACAAATTGCAACTGTCAACTTTTTAACTTGTTTAAAGTTGGAGACTACCGAAAACTAAAATTGACAGTGCACAGGGAACAAAAAGAAAAATATGATTACTTACGTGATTCCTTATGTGGTGAATTAACTTTGGTGTTTTTTAAGCAATAATAGTCCTCTATGTGGATTTTATTATACATTGGTTGTATGATTATGTACTCCTTTGTCCTTCTATGGTTTTAGTGGTTTTGCAGAATGTAAGATAATTGTAATGTAAAGGGTAATAATATGTGTATGGTTCTGCAATTACTATGTATAAATGTATTCTTTTGTATCTGGTATGTGAAAGGTTGATTTAATTCAGCTGACACAAATAAAAAATAAAAAAAAAATCTAAATTCAGCCCTACCATAAGGAACTTAAGCAATATGGATGCCTACCACAGGAGTGCAGAATCTGATCTGAAACATGGGAAATAAATCCAGAAAAATCACTCATAATCCTACTCCAGCCCAGATTCAGGCTATAACGTTTCTCATGTCATATGGCACAATTGAATGATAGCAGACAGTTAACGCAGGTGGGTACTGATTCATTTTGTATTTCACTATGAGCAGGAAGTAAAGCAAGAACTTGGATGAGAGAGTAGTTGTTTGACATGACCCCTCTGCGCAAGGACAACTACAAAGAAGAGGCCTTGGTTTAGGGCATGACCGTTGGGAGATGGGTAGTAGTCTGACGTAGCTCTCTGCACCTGTGTTTTGTTTTGCTTACGTGCTGCTAACAAGACGAAAGTCCAATTTTGGGAGAGAATGCTAACTAATCATATGCAGCAGTGTGATATACATTGTTGCAGAAAATAATCTGCTGCTGTTATTCTGCTATTAGTCTGTATCATACATATTTAGAGGTAGTTAAAGGTGTGCCTACTAGATAAGGGGCATCCAATAATGATTCTAACACTTATAAGTGCTATAGGTGCATATGTTCCTGTAGCTAATCCCTCCCGTGGATTGGTTTTTGAAATTTACCATGCAGGATGACATCATAGCTGATGTATATTGAGATATACGCCTATTTTTATAATACTATTTTTATAGTCAGTTTGTGAACTATGATTTGTTATTTTGTTTGGCAGGTTGCCCCTATTTTATTTAGTTGATAGAAAAGTACTTGTTTGCCATATTCTTTGAGTCTGTCTGGTTATTTGGGTCTGAGATCATTATTGGTAATTCCATCTGGCACTTTGAATGCTCCAGGTGCTACTGCACAAACATCCATCCACATAAACTGTGAATATCCCCTGACAGGTGTCTTCTTCATAGACCCTGTGCGGGGAAGTTACGTACACCTCCTAATTGTTATTGGTCATTAGGCTTTTGTCCTTGAGACAGTTTTCTTGAGCACAATCATGCAAATCTGCCAAACCTTGCACTAGGACACTCTTTATGTTTTAGCCATATCTGACCCCCACAAGAAAGCCTTGCATGGACAGAATCCAGGAAGTAATTCTGGAATTGCTGACATTCCGCACAATAATTTTGTCACTTTGTAAATATTGCAAGTTTTGGGGAGAAATCTCGACAATGATTTGCTCCCCATGGAAGAATGGGCAGGAATTTTTCAACACCCACACCGTTATCAGGAGTGCCTTCTCTCAGTCATTGAATTTTTCTTCCATAGAGGACAAGATTTTGCTTGTGTACAAGTTTACTTTGTTGACCTTTTCGTGCTTTGGTACAACACTGATGTTAGGCAAGTCTCTGAAAACCACGTCTCCAAGAAGAACTCCTTGTTCTTTATGTGGTAAGCCAAACAAGGAGCCTGGGAAAGGCTTCTTTTCAGTTGTTTAACCGCCTCAGGTTGTTCCGCACACCACTCCCAATTGACTCCAGCCTTTCATAAATGGACCAAAGGTCGAGTGACCTCTGCGTAGTCTTCAATGAACTTCTGACTATAATTAGCAAATCCAAGAAGGATTCTTAATTCTCAGAGAGTAGTCAGCTCTGTTAATTTCTAAAAGGCTTCCACCGTCTTCGTCTGGGGATTAAGACCCTCAGGGGTGATCTTGTGCCCTAAGAAGTTCACTCGGGTCTTACACCACTGTGCCTTCTGAAAGGAAAGTTTTGCTCTGGCTTTCTGCAACTAGGTTAGAACATAGTGGATTTCTACTATATGTTCCTCCTCAGTTGAGCTTTTGATCGGAACATCATCTACATAGGCCAGGTTTCCTCTTTCGCCCAATTTGGCATGGCCTTATGTAGAAAGATGTTGAACTCATTGCCAGAGTTTATGTATCCAAAGGGTTTTCAGGTCCATGTATATTGCTGTCCCCTGAAGGTAAAGGCATGTTTGTATGGGTCTTCCCTACTCACGGGTACTTTCCAGTAGCCATTGGCCAGGTCAATGGCGGTGTCCACCTTTGAACCCTGGATCTGTGTCAGCCCCTGATCGATGTCGGGAAGTTGCAATCTTGACATGCGGACCCATTTATTCAACTCCCTCAGGTCTGCACATAGTCTCCATTTGCCGTTTGGCTTAAGTATCCCCAGTACCGGGTTGTTGAAGGTACTGTGGATCGGACCAATTATCCACTGGATTCTAAGTTTTTATGAATCTCTATGAGTGACTCCATGGAAGTGAGAGGATAACCGGTATTGCTTCACAAATACTGGTGCCATCTTGGGGTCCATGGGTATGGTGGTTGAATGAATAGAGGTTCATCCACAGTCGCATGAGTCCGCTTAAAGGATATCTTGGAATTCCAAGAAGACCTGTTTCAGATTTTGTATTTGCTCCACAGTCTCAAGGGCATCAGCAAGATTGATCCTTTCCTCGACCATCTGCTTGAATCCTGGAAAGACCTCGGGCTTGGAAATTTCAGCGGTATCCTCCAGTTGGGTGGAGAGATCTCTTTTGATGGTGTTGACCTGAACAGGAGGTTCCAGGGATTTGAGGTGCTGGTCCTTATCTCTGAACAATACCTCCTCCCTTCTGATGTCACAGGTCACCTCTTCCACCCCATAGGTGCAGGAAGAATACACCAAGAAATCCCCCCCCATGCCTAGTAAAAAATCTTTTCTGGGGGAATACTGTCGCTGATGTCAAAACAGTCATTTGGGATTGGTCCCAGGATTTCATTACCTAAATCAGTAAAATAATGTCAGGCATCAACCGCCATTCCAATTAGGGTATCTGCGCCCAAAGTGATACTTCGAGGGTCGCTGTTATCCACCAATATTTGAATGGTGTCATGTTCTAGGTGTACTAGAGGTGTCCGATTTAAATACAAACTGTGTTGTTAGAGGTCGGAATTTAAATGAATATAGACGTCCTGATGTTTGAGGTTCTGTCCTTGCTTAGTTTTGAGAGGAATAGTGAATTGTCACACTTACCTGGGATGGTAACCTCTTCCCGCACTTGAACTTCAACCGCATAAGGCAGCGATTGAGCTAACCGGAATGTTTTTTAGTGTTGTCAAAGCCCATGGGGTTGCCACCCAGTTGCGACCAGGCTTGATTATTAATTAGGTCCAAATTGATTGCGAATCGGTTGAGAATGTCACTGCTTAAATAAAAGGCGGAAGTGGCATTTCTCATGAACCAACAATTATGCTCTATGCTTTTGTTTGCGAGTGGACATTTTTAACATACACCTGCTAGGCAGGAGATGTTTGGAGTTTGGAGTTTCCAGGCTTACTTCCCGTTTGTTAATCAATTTAAACGTGGGTCTGATTGTTTCGGGTTTCCTTAATAATCCTTCGCTGATGAAGCTCATTCCATTATTCAGGCATATGCTAGTGAGCAAAGGCTCCTCCCCCTCATTTATCTCAATGGGGAAAAACAACTGTTTGCTTTTTTTTAAGTCCATCAGACTTTGAGCAGGTTCTTCATCGTCTGGTTTCACAGGACTCAATGTTTATTCTGATTTTGAACTTGTGTTACATTTTAATGTGTCCCCTTCCAGTGTGGAATGCCACTTAAAAATGGGTGGAAGATTTATTTTCAAGAATGGAGAAGGGTTCTGAATACCAGTTTGTTCTCCTACAGAGATGACAGTGATGTCTGGAACTTGGTTATTCTTTCTCGGACTGTCAATCAATTAAATGGCAGGTGCCATTCATGCTTACATAATTAGTACTCATTTTCAATTTTATAGGAAAGTTAGTCTGGGTCCAGAGGACCTTTTTTTAGACAGTCGTTCAGAGATGATAACCTCCTCAGGAGATCGTTCCCCAGTAAACAAGGTGTGCCCTCTGGAGTCACGACTATCACCGGATGTTTTAATCGATGTTGCCCATTTTTATTTTCAGATCCGCAGTCACTTTGATGGAACTTTCATTTCCATCCAAAATTTTGGAATTGCCTGGGAAGTGGTGTGAGGGGAATTTGGTGGCCCTGCCCCCATCCTGAGTTAAGTTGGTCAAGGGCCTTTTTGGAGAGGAGGATTGCTTGGGATCCAGTAAGAGCTGATAATTCACACTTATCCTGCACCCTGACTGGTGCATAGAATCAGCCCTCTTTCTCCTCCAGGGTGCAAAGAAAATGTGAGTTATTTGCCAGACCTGTGGTAATTGTCTTAATATTTAACTCTGGCACTGTGTGATCTTGGGCAATTTTTTGTGTTAGAGTTTGGGAATCTGTAAGGAAAATGTTACAACTAAGAATGGGTGGATTTGGGGAATCCTCTTTCCCTCTTATTCTTTGCTGTCCCCCTTTAACTGGAGGCAGTTCCCCAAACCTGTTTGGGGGACGGACACCTCTGTTTCTATTCTGTCTGGCTCACATTTTTGGGTTTGAAGAATTTCTTGATCTAGGACGGTCTCTATACTTACCTTGTCCCACTCAGGGTCTTTTGGGACCCATTTTTCTGTGGGAGGGGTCCCCCGTTTCTGGAAGAGAAAGTCTGCTTAGCTGAATCCCCCAGGGACTCCTCTCTCAAAGGGGATAGTCCTGAGTTCCTCCACAGCGTGGCTTCTTCTTTGGCATCTCCTACATACCCGTTGCTCTTTGGGTTCTAACTTCCCAGGGGTTGAAGACTCACTTTCAGACTAAGAGGTTTCTTGGGGATTTGTCTGGGTGAGAAAGGAAGCTTCCTCTAGGGGTTGGCATCTCCCGTCCTCAGGAACCTGTGGCTTATTGGATGCTTCTTCCCAATCATTTCCCCCTAGATGCATCAGCCCTGGATGTTGGGGAATTCTGGGAAGCAGGGTTAGGTTGAGGGTTGGACTGAGCCCTTACCGTGTGTCCCAGGTCACTGGTCAGTTGCTAGTCCTGTCACTCCAGCTGCAAGACCTTTTCTGGTTTGGAGGCAGAGTAGTACCTCTGCTGCTCCCAAAAAGGGTAACTGTCCCTTCTCCCAGAGTAGCATGGGTAATGGACATTTCTCCAATAGTTTTCCACCCTGAATTTCCCTTATCCCAGGTTCAGGGATCTATTGTCCTGGAATCAGGGAGAGAGAGGAGGATTATTTTGGAAGTTCTGGTTCTGGGGAGATCTGGGGAAAAGTTCAGATTCGGAGGTGGAGTGATAAGTCTCTCCTGAGGGAAGTTCATAGGGAAGTTTCCTGGGGCAGTACGTACCTGATTGGTCCCCTGCTTGAGTGTATACACATCCCAGAATTGGCTTGGTACCCTTGTATCTAGAGCTTACATATGAGGCAGGGTCAGAGGGATAATTGCTCTGGGCCCCTGCCTTACTACCATTAGATTGGGCTGGGTTGGGGGGTCCCTTCTGCCTTCCATTTTGCTTGTTAGCAGGAGGCTTACTTTTAGGCCCCCTGTCACCAGGTACAGAGTTGGGGTAGTTCTCACCTCTGCCACCATAGCAGCAGCAGGTGTGTTAGATGGCTTAGGGTGGGGGTCATTCTCAGTGGGCTTCTTTACCACATAGATCCAAGTGGCTTGTTCAGTTCCCCAATCCAGGGTCCTGTGCTCATGAAAAACATGCTCCAACTGAGTTATTATGTATTTGGGGAGAGCATGGAAATAGGTGGTCACAAACTCCCTACTATGTGCTTTCACTCTCCAGGAGGTCTGACCAAATGTGCACTTTAGCTCTTGCAAAAACTCCATATTCACCTGATTCTCCCCACATTGCAAATTATAAGTAGCACTATGGGCATCCTGTGCGTTGCTGTGTAAGGAGAAATGTTTTTGGGTGCCTTATAGGTGGACCATTTATAATGATCCTGGTCCTCAAGTCCTGCAAAGAAACTGGAGTACTCAGGGGAGAAAGTCAATTTAGCAAATGCACATAATTTATGATCTGGAATGATGTCATCATCTGCTGATAGAGATCCAGGCGCTCCCATACTGAATACTTGGCATTCTTGTGGTATGGGCGCAGGAAGCTCTTTCTGGCCTTGATTTGTCTTATGGGGTCTTTCACAAAAGCCTTGCTCTGTTTCACAGTTTTTGTCATCCTCTGTACCTGAGTCCATGCAATTTCTGACTCAGAGCTACTCTGTGTACTCCATTACCTGTCCTCTAGTACTCCACATCTGTGTGAGATTGGGAATATCTCCAAGAGTCATAATTACTTTTAGGCCCAGGATTACACTCAATCTCTTCTTCCCTCCTTTCAGGTAGGCTGGGGAATTCCCCCCATTTCCCTGAATGTATGGAGGTTTTTTAATAAGCTATTCCTGGGTTGAGTCTCTGGTTTTTCTCTTCCAGTGATGTAGGCCAGGTTGTCTCCTTGTAGCCCCATCTTCTGCAAGCTATCTTCCTGACCTTTTCATCATTGGAGTTTCCATGGTCAGAGGTACTCCACAGATTCCTTGTGGCTGCACAGGACAAACAGGTCCAGCCACCTTCCCTTCTCAGTGATAGAGTTGAATACTCATCAATATCAGACAGGGGCTGTCCTTCTGGAACAGTTGGGCTAGACCTGGGTAAGTCTAAGTGCCTAATGTCACCCTGTTCTTGATAGGTGTCATGCATTAAGTTGTTTCCCATTCGGACATGAGAGGTTGTAAATGACTGCCCCTGCTGGGAGGGGCATCTTACCTTGATCAGTGAGCCTTGTCCCATATTTTGATTCATCTGGGTGCCTCAGGGCCTGATTATAATTTTCAATTTCCTTTGTAAGACTCTCACACCTGTACCTCTGTGTTGTTATTTCCTGTTGGTAGTCAGAGAGCTGGCTTTTTAATTCTGACACTAAGGTCTGATTAGTGTCATGCACCCTGCTTAGAGTTACCAACCAATCTTTTGTTTGCTGCACCTCCTGCTGAAGTGATTCATTCTCCCTCTGTGAGACTTGTATGCTGCATGCATATTCAAGGTGTTTTTCCTTCAGTTGACTAATATCTTTCTTTTGCTCATCCCTACAATTTGCTGCCTCTAATAGTTCACCTTCTGTTTGGCTCACACAATCTACCAGCTCATTCCTTTCTCCTCTAACTCTGATCAGTTCCTGAGGAACTAACTGTTCCTTTTCTGCATCCACTTTCAACCTGAATGTATCTTAAGCCCTCATTCCGAGGTTGGTGCTAGTCATGGCGTTGTTAGCGCCATGACTAGCACCAATACCGGTACGGCCACCAACATGGTGGTATGGGGAGTTACCGGTCCATTCCGCCCTTTTTGGGACCGGTAACTCCCCATTTGAAATGCCATTCCCCATTCCCATTTGAGCCCTCATAGGGCTCAATGGGAAGGGGGAAGGCGGCAATAACGGTACCGCAAATTGCGGTACCGTTATTGACCCCGGTATCCCTTTGCGGGTCCTGTCCTTAACGCCTGCTAAAACCAGGCGTTATGGAAGGACCCGCAAAGGGACCTTGGAATAGGGCGCCAAGGGATTACCGGCCCCGGTGTCATTACCGGTGCCCGGTATCCCTTTGCGGCTGGGTCGTAATGACCCCCTTAGTCATTGACCAGTTGTACATTCTGTCATTTCAGAATATTTACATTCTGCCACATTTGTTATTGTTATATTTATTGTTATCTGGCATTTATGTAGGGCTCTATATATCATTGGTATGACTTCAAAGCGCTTGTGGGTTGAATACCGATGGGGACCGTAGTCCAGGTCAGTTGAGAGATTAGGGTAGTATAGAGTGCTTGGGTGCACTCAGTATGTGTGCAGCTATTGTGAATTGTCTGATGGAAGCTGCATCCTAACATTAGTTGCAGTGGTAGTGAGAGATCAGTTGAATGCGTGCAGTCAGGTGATTGGTTTCCAAGACAGCATTCTGGCGGCTTTAGGCCTGTGTAGGACATGTATGTGTGCAGCTAGGCTGATTTTTTCATGGGTATAGCTGCATTCTAGCAGCATGCTGAGGTATTTATGGAGTAATGTTCATATGTAAGCAACTAGGCCGAAAATGATCAAGGGTTATAGTTGCGCTCCATTGTGTGCTGGTGAAAAGTAGAGAGTGAGCATAGTGGTAGGAGAGGTGAGTTTCTGGAGAGGTGGTATATTCTTACGAGCCCGCTTGGTTGCCATTTCATCAAACTCCTTTTGTGAGTCCATCTCTTTAATAATGGACTGACTATTTTCCCTTTCCAATTTCCTAATGTGTTGTTTGAGGGCCATAGTGTCATCTAACAACCTTCTGTTAAGACCAATGCGGTCATTCAATTGGGAATGCAGTTGATATACAGGGTCTGCACCCTCAGGACATACATTATGCAGCACAGTGAACTCTATCTCCCTCTCTGCACTGGCTTGCTGTTGTGTTTTCAGCTCGTCCTGTAGTTACTCAATGAGCCTTTCTTGTTCTAACTTAAAACATTTGCTCTGCTGTCCTTCTTCTCCAAGCTGTGTGAGTTCTTTCTGAGACTGTTTCCAGGCCTCAGTCTCCTTTATCGCATCAGTCTCACTCTTTTGCACTCACTTTTCCACTGACTTCTGGTGGAAGTATAAATAAGCTGTGAGCTGGGCCATTTGACTCAGTTCTTCACAAGCATTTTGTGTCATATAAAATCCCTATAATCCTTTGTGCAATATCCCACCTTCACACCAAATGCACCATTCTAGTTCGTCAGCTCCTGGCTTCACCCTCACCCCATTCTCCTCAAATTAACAGCTTGGCCAGGAGATGCTTCCTGGCATCACATACCTTTATGGTAGTCATTTTAAAATGGATTATATGCCACTTTTTTAAACTTTCTTTGAGCAGGGGCAAAAATCACCCTGTTCCTGCTTGATTTCCACACACAATGCCAATTCAAAAATCAATTCTTACTCAATCTCCTTTTTGCCTTAGCACACTACACAGTCTTATCTTTCTACACCTATACATCTCCCTGGAACTCAGGGGTCAAATGTTACAGTGGTCTTTTAACAATGCACAGCAACCATATGTCTACCTCAATGCAGTTACACCAAAATGAATATTCTGTCACCAATGCACTTGTCATTAATCAACAATAAAAGATCATATCCCGGCACACGAGCCCCCAATTTGTAGTGTTATATTGAGACCATCCTTAACCTGGGGATTTCCTTCCCACCCTCAATCAAGGAGCCCTGCAGTACTCACTTAGATTTTTTAGCGCTGGCCTTACTGAAGACTAGGGCTGCCTAAATCTCCCACCTTTGCCCACAGTGAGCCAAGAGCCAGGCCGGGGTATATAAAGAATATATATTTATGTTTTATTATAAATTCAATGAATAATAACATTGTTCAATCATAGCCACCACCTTCTTTGTGGCAAAAATCATCATTTACTTGTGTCTCACAAACATGGAACACAGGCTAAAATCAAAACAAGACATATATCACATGTTCCAAAGCACTTCTCCCCCAGTCCCCCAACTCTCAAAACCCAAGCATTAATGACATGCAATATCCTATTTTTCAGTGACCATGTATAGGGAGTGGGAAAAATATAGGAATTGTGTTTTGCAGACCCCCCGCCTTCACTTAAAAGCCTGTGATGGGAAAGTAGGACAGTAAAATGGGCATGATTATGAATGTTGGTGTTTCAGGCCCCCCACTGCTTAAAGGCCTGTGTTGGGGAAGTTGAGCAGTTTAGAATTTTGCTTTTTGGGAGGGTCCAAGGGCAACCCTTGGTTAAATACAATGTTGAAAGAGTGGTGACAATTGAGAATTTTGTTTTTAAAATAAGAATACCTTTTATTTAAAAGTGAGTTTGGGGAATGGGTTTCAGTGGGGAATTTTCATTTTAGGAACAAGGATCTTTAGGTTTGGGAGGCAAGGTTTAGGGATGGTGACATGTGTCAATTTCATCTTGGTACACGCATATCTTTTGTTTAAAAACATTTTTTTCGGCAGTGGTTTAGTTGGGAATTTTTGTTTTAGGAAGGGACCCCCCTTCTCATTAGAGAAGTCAGGGGTGAACAGGAAAATCAAGGCACCCCAATTACTTCAAATGACTATCTGCATGTTCCCGTTAGGAGGGAGGGCTGAAGTTTGGAATTTGCCAAGCTTCCCCATGTCAATCTATTTGGGAGTTAATTAGATTAATATACAGTTAAATATACTAAGGGTCTACACAATTTTCATCCCACCCACTAATGGAAGCGAACCCACTATGAAAGGGAATGTGTGGATTAAATAAACCTCCACGCTGATATTGTGTTGGACTATCTATTTACTTTTGGAAATCGCTGGGCTGGCACTCATGGACTAAGCAAGGCTTTGCTCTAAGGAAAAAACAGGGTTCTGGCCAGCACTTCAGTCTTTGGTCCATAGCAATCCTCCCTCTATGGTTCCATGGAAGTCTCACAGCCTCTGTTTTCTAGTCTCCCTAGCAATATTTCCACCCAGATGAAATGTTAGCAGATCCCCTTTGGACATTTTTGGCAGCTCTCCCCTGGTAATATTTTTGCAGCACTTTCCGTTCAGAATATTTAGCAGTTCTTTCCCTTTATCCTGGTGCAAGACCTTTTTACCATCTACGCCCCTCCCAACACCAAGAGATTCTAACTTATTATTTTGCAATCAGGATTAGACATTCACATTTCTCTCCAACCCCCAAGCCCAGCCCCTGTCTAAGGAATGGTTCAAAAGTCTAGAACAGAAATATTGCAACTCCCATTTAGAATTCTAATTTTTGTTCAATGTTCATTTTAGCCAGAAAGTAGCTACGTGGCAAAACCTGGCCATCTAATAATAACTGCCATGATATACACATATTAATATTCCTCTCCTCATGGCAGATCTGTGAAGCTTACTTTCATTTCGGCACCTTATTGCATGGGCACTCTATAAATATTTGCCCCTTTCACAAAAAGTACAATAGTTATTAACATGCAATTTAATCTCCATATCTAAAGTTATGATCCATCAGCCTGCCAATTCTTAAATTCAGCACATTTTCGGGGTAGCCAGAAACAGAATTCAGGTGATAATATGATTTCCAAAAGTCTCATGTAGATCAAATTTACATCACAATAGCAAGCTCATTACTAAATTTCTGATGACATATGAATGGACTCTGTGCGGCCTTAGGTTTGGGATTATGGAGGAAAATGATGTACCCAATATAACACTATAGGCACTTCATTAATATATATGATTTTTAGTTTAATTTATTCAAAAGCAGTTCAGCTCAGCCCTACTGGTTTCTATTTCCTTGAAGCCATGTGACAGAGTATTTTAGGCAGTGAAGGCATGCCCCTGAACGCTCAGACCAGAGAGAATACAACCTGCTAGGGAACAAAGGCCCAAGTTGATCTTGTAAAGATAAAAAGTTTTAATCTCACACGCAGTTGACAGCAACAGCAAATAACTCTACAGCTAAAAACTTTCTGGCAAAAAGTAGTGCAAGCAGAATCTTGTAAAGGAAAACATTGTTATAGATGATGCAATAGATACATAAAAACCTGCACAGCTGGTTGGTGTGTGCCTATACATTATCCGCCTGCTCCATAAAATATGCCAGGTCATTGGTTACAGCCCAGTCAGTCCATCTTTCATCACGCAGTGATCATCTTCTTTTCACGTCAAAGGTCAAAGAAGAAATTAGCTGCACTTCTGACATACTGCTACTTTATCACTATACTGTGCACCTGGCAGGCCTTAAGACAGGCACAAAGGAGGTTCTGGGACGGTCTAACCTTCACACACACATTTCACTCACTCCCTTTCACGCCATCCAGCTCCAAGGTCTCCACCCTTGTTTTGAACTGTAATTTATCCCTCCCAGCACCGCGCAATACAAATCATACGAATGGTGCTCAACGATGTGCCCTGTCCATCCTCTTTGAACATTTCAGTACTTGTTACTTTGGGGTTGGTGGTCAAAGGGCACCTGGTGCCATGAAATTCAGGGATCTTAAGGTTTACCGGCTCATCGCAAGTTTGGCGGTAACCCTTAAATTCGACACTAACACTATTACTGCTGCATTTAAGGGTTCTCTAAATCATGGGAGTGGCGGATTTACTGCCACAATTTTGCTGATTTTCAGTGCTATTACCACCGGCAGTACTACCGCCGGCGGTAATAGCATTGAACATTCCCCATTGAGCCCCATGGGGAATGGGAAATTCCTGAATGGGCGCAATGGGGAATGGGGATTTACCGTTCCACCAGACCCGTGATCCAGCGCTAATAGCACCAGGGGGTTTGGCAGTAGGGCTAATAGCCCCAGCAGTAATACCGCAGGGGTTAGTGCCCAACTCGTGATGATGGCCTTAGTCAGTTATATGGGCTATAACTCGTGGTCGCCTGGGGATGGATTGGGCATTGCAACTTAGCCTTGTCAACCTTGTACCCATTTTAGGCCAGCACTTGTAAGAGTGCAATAGAATCCCTTCGGCAGCGCTGTTCACTATCACTGCACACTAACAGGCCATCTACGTACTGAATAATCATGCTAGGCATCTGAATATTCCCTAAATTTGCTGGCAGTATTCTGTTGAATATGCTCGGGCTCTAAAAGTACCCCTGAGGTAACCTAGTATGTTCAAACCACATCTGGCCCTATGTAAATGGTGTGAGGTACTTCGACTCAGGATGGAGTGGAATCGAGAAGAATGCATTTTTCAAGTTCACTACAGTGAAGCATGTGGCTTCTTTGGGGATGCGGCATAACATTTTTGCAGGGTTCTGGTCGACTGAAAACTCTTTCTGTACCACATCATTGATGGGGCATAAGTCATGGATCATTCTCCAATTGCCCTTGTTGATTTCTTGACAGGGTATATCGCCATTTTAAACAGAGACGTTGATGGCACAATGATCCCCTGGTCCAGAAGAGCCTGTATTATCTTTCTAATATCCTCCTCTGCCTCCCTCGAAAATGGATATTGTCTTATCCAGGGCAGCACCGCACCTGGCTTCAATGTTATACACACAGGAGTCATGTCTTTGAGTAATCCTACATCATGTGGATTTGTAGTCCACAACTGTGAAGGCACGTGTTATAAGTCTTCGTCAAGAAATAGGGATGGGGTTAATGCTGCCATCAGGGGGGCACGGCACCCTTTGGTACTGTATCATTGTATCACAGGGGATACACATCTCTAATATTATCTCCCCGTCTTTGTCATTGTTCTCAAACAACTCATCATCCGTCATTTCCTGTAGCTGTACTGTTGGATCTATACACAGCATGGCGCACCACTCACACCCCTCCCTGTCAATTCCTAAAATGATAACCCTCTTGTCAGAGACCAACAATCCTTGAAAATCCAGCAACAATATCCTTCCCGCCACCACCTCAGGTGACACAGCTGGAGCGATAGATGAAATCTGTAGGCACTCCCCAACACTGTTTAGCAATCTGCACCACCACCTCCAAGAGCACAGTAATACCATAAATGAACATGTCAGGGTCCATGGGACTCCCCCGGACTACCACCTCCCTTGTCATTATGTGCATTATCTACATCACTCTTATAGCGCACATCCCAGTCGTGGAGCAAACTATACCACGATCTGTAAATGAAATTGCCATGTTTATTTTCCTAAGCAGGTTCCTGCCGAGTAAATTAACAGGGGAACTTTTGTAATATAGTAAGGGTGCCCATACTACCTTCCCTCCCACCTTTACATCCAGCACCTCAGTGTATGGAACTTTGGAAATAGCCCCAGAGAATCCCTGCACGTCTTGATATGTTCCTGATAAGGAAAAATCTCCCTCCATGATACATGAATTAGTTGCACCTGAGTCTACCATAAATATGAACTTTTTGCTTCCTTTTTCCACCCCACCAAAGGTTCCTCTTCAGGGTGGATGGTCATTGACAAGACCGGATACACAAGTGCTCGCTGTGGGCTGTACTAATAAGGATATGTGTTTGTTCCAGGGAACGAGAAGGGGTTAACCCCCATAACTGCTGCTCCTTCAAAGGGATCAGTAGCCCCACTTGGTACCCTGTTCACTAGGGCAGCACCACCCTGCTGTTGCTGTGGCGGATGCTGTACTTGCATGTCAGCTGCTTGAGGCTGCTGATTATATGTTTGATGTTGCCCCTGAGGATACCCTTGGTTCTGATATACTTGACCCTGTTGTGGATACCGCAGTCCTTGGGGCCCTTGGAGGTCTTTGCCATGCATATGTAACCCGTAATTATACCTCATTGCAGACCTGCTCCTGCATTCCATTGCAAAATGCCCCCACCTTAAACAATTCCAACATTGGGATGGTCCAGACCTACCATGTGTGGGTCCAAAACCTCCCCCTCTCGCTCTTCGAAAGGTCGAAAACCTCCCCCTCTCGCTCCTCGAAATCCCCCTCTTCCTTGCTGCGATCCTCCTTGTTGCCACTGTGGCCGGGATATTGTTGTGCCCCGCCCCATTGTCCTTGTCCTCCGTTAGCCCAGAGCGCAGCAATAGTGGCACTCACAAATTGTTGAGTACTCTCTGTCCCCTGAACAACAACCTTTGCCTATTTCCTTTCAACCAATTTTGCTTTCTACGGCACTCACCGGTTAGCTGTTTCCCTCTCCCATTCCTTAATCTTTTTGTAATGATGCACTATTATTCTCTGTATCTCCGGCCACCCCTTTTCCTCAATATCCACAAACATATCTAAAGCCATCTGCACTTCCTTTGGCAATCCTCTCTTTACAATAAAATAGAAAAATGATATTGAATGATCCCACTGTCCTCCCGTTTCAGCTCTCCACATCGATTGAAATTTAAGAAAAAATGTAGCTGGATTCTCATCATCACCCATTGTACACTGTATCAGGAACTGTAAATCGGGGGTATCTGGGAAATCCCTTTTGTAGGGCATCCCATACCTGTGTTCTAATTCTATTAAATGATGTGCCATCATGTGCATCGTCCACCATGGTTATTCCCGGACGTGCAGCTCTAACCCACATATCCCCAGCCTGGTCCCCAATTATAGCAACCATCAAACTCTTGATGTCCCCTATTGCCAGGGGCACCCCTGCTGTTTGCTTTTCAAACTCATATATTCAATTGCTCATCCCTGCTGTGAGCTGTGGGAGGGCCTTAATTAAATTATTCTTATCCCTCTGGGGCCAGGGAACATACTGTGTTCTCCACACCCCCTTTTGATCAGGGGCATCTGCATCTTAACCCCACTTCCCATATTCTTCTTCACACTTCCCCTTTTTCTCACTAACACAATCTGGCCGGTCCTACTCCTCAACCTGCCCCTCCCCCACATACCTACCTTCAACCCTTTCTTATTCTTCACCCCGGCTCCAAGGTCTCCACCCTCATTTTGAACTATAATGTATCCCTCCCAGCACCTTGCAATACAAATCATACACATGTCACTCAACAATGTGCCCTGTCTGTCCTTTTTGAACATTTCAAGACTTGTTACTCATGGTCGGTGGTCAAAGGGCACCTGGTGTTATGGATTTCAGGGATCTTAAAGTTTAGTCAGATATATGGATTATAACTTGTGGTTGCCTGGGGATGGGCTGGGTCAAGCTTTGGCCAGTGTGTGATAAAATGCACACCAGACACCAGTCTGTGATAATGGCATTGTAGGCCACGTTCCTCTTGAATAAAAACACATCTTTGCAACACTGTTAGAACAGTGAATAGGCGTTGTGGTGGTTGGTGGTGGGGGCTAGTCTCATGGGAACTCGAGAATGGCTGGAGATTTCCCACATCTCGCAAATTTGGGCCTAGCGCATACAATGCCACATTCGCCACAAATGTCTTCCCTTCTAACCTATGTTTAATAATATCAACGCAAAATAGCAATGCTGATGGCCCCCTGCACTACACTCTGTGCGATGACTATATTTGATTATATTAAAGTGGTGAGGGGTGCATTTAAGGCCCTAAACAGAAATGTCCTCCACTTGAAACATCACATATAAACCCTGCATCCACAAAAGGCCCTGGGTCGTTTTATTTCATCTGAATGATACAAAGTATGAACTGCATCCAAAAACAGCCCTGCATTTCTTGTGTTTGACCTGAATGGCATGAAGTTATGCGCTGCATTCAAAAATAGCCCTATGTTGTTTTGTTTGACATAAATGACATGAAGTTACGCACTGCATCCCAAAAACAGCCCTGCGTTGATTGTGTTTCATCTGAATGACTAGAAGTATGCACTATATCCAAAAATGCCCATTGTTTTACTTTTAATTCACATGAGAGGCAAGGATTTCAACATTACAACCTGACATGGCTTTAGCTTTCCATTTTATTTGAACAGCAGCCCTTGAAATACAGCAAACGGAAAAAATGGCTTAAACACATGTAAAAAGAAAAAATGACTTTTAAAAAGCCACTAAGAAAGGATAGCTCTGCTTGCACAGAAATAGCAGGAAAAAAATGTGGTGATGAGGGGGTTGACTAAGCAATGTACATTATGTTTTCACCCACAAGACTTCTATCACCTTGGAAGAGGCTCAGAACACCGGAAAAAAACTGTTTTTGGGCTCAGACAGTAAACTTCTCAATGAAAATCCCCGCTCTCCTCTGAAAGTAACACCTACTAGGGAATCAGCCTGAAATGACATGGGAGGTACTGAGGGCGTTATCATTTCATGCTCTACCAGACTTGAAGGCAGGGGCTCGGAGGTTCAAGGAAAGCAAGTGTGGCTAAAAACTTGACTGGGAGGTGTGTGTTCCTCCTGCACCGACTCCCAAGGACAAACTGACAACTTCAATTCTGGCTGCTCGAAAGATGCTCGAAAGATGTGACGATTATGAAATTTGGTGGAAAGATGTAAGGTGTAATTAAGAATATGCTTGATCATTTGCAAAGTCATATCTGTTATAAATCTTAAGAAAATGACCAAAATGTGCCAAAGGACCATGCTACCCCGTACAGAGTTGGCTATCGGCTTATTTAATTCCCTATGACCCCCTCAAACTGCACATATAATGTATTTGTCAAAAAGTGGCAAAGAGAACAAATAATAGTAATAAAATACCAATAGACAGATGGTGCTCTCTTACATTGGACCAATCATGCCAGGGGGCGGCAAGAGGAATGGTAAACTGTCCTATCTGAGGGGTAGGCATCCTTATAGAGTACTCACCCTAGATTGTAAAGTGAGTGATGTCATTTGGGCTATATAAGGGGGACTGTACTAAGTCAGGGGACACACAACAAAATCTAGGGAGACTTGAGAGAAGGGAAAGAGGCCACTAATCCATACCATCCTTGAGGGTGCAGTGACCAGACCCCGGCCTAGCTGTCCAGAGTGTCCTGAGATCCATCAGGCTTTCCAGAATCCCAATCTGATTCTGCCGTTTTGCCCCAAAAATGGGTTTTCACTTTCTTTGCTAACTTCCCATATTGGGGTGGTGGGCTTTACTCAAAATCCGATTTTGTTTTTCTATCATTACTCTTTGCCACTGCCTTCCATTCAAACAATCACTTTAGCTAATGTTTGGAGGGGAGTGTTGCAGGGGAGAGTGCTAAACCATTGATGTTATCTATTTCTAAAATTGCTTTTTCTTTTTCTGTGTTGCCATTAAAGATTGTGAGAATTGTAACAGTATTTCTACATTGAATAGTTTTGTAGAGATTAGTGCAATTGTTTACCACAACAGTAGTGGCTTTAAAATTGTTTTGATTTTACTTTTTCAGGAAATAATAAATTAATAAATATCTTATTGATGCACACCGGCCTGATTCCTGGTCCATTGTGACATAGGGTGTTTGTGGAGGTCAGGTGAGAGATGGGTGGAGGCCTACTCAAACAGAAAAGAACCTGTGGTTTATTAAAAATAAAATATGCTTTATTGTACGCCACAGAGTGTGCCGTGTAATAAAACATGACAAAGTGGGGGCTCATGCCGGGATTGAGATAACAGCTTTCACCTGTGTCAGTAAAGCACAGCAGACTAGTCCATTGAAGTAGTGTTATATTTGGTTGATGGTAAGCTGTGCTACACTGTGAAGGTGCCAGCGAAACTTGTACCCTAGGTATCAGAGCTGTGTAGCCAAATAAAATATTGTAAACATAAACTAGGCAAGAGCAGGGTTGTGATTTTGTCCTTCCATAGAAGCCCATCAGCAGTAGTACACTCTTCATAATGTAAATTGTGTAAATTAAAATTGATAGACAGCACCTTCTGTCCAAATTATTCATTAGAGGGGAATGGGTAGAACAAGAACATGAGGCCTGGCTACCTAGTATGATGCAACAGGTGACCTCTATAAGTATGGATATGTGGCAGGACAGTGGCCTGTTAAATCAAGCCCTGACTAACTTCTGTATGACGCATAACATTAAAGATTAGCAAAACTAAAATGGTCCTACTCACTGCAAACATGTACTTCCACATAATAATCATTAAAGAAGGGTACCAAGGGAGTGTAACTTCTGGGCACAATCAATCTGAGCTATTGGAGCAAGTAAAAAGGGAGTTAAAGCAGATAGAGGAGAAAATGCGAGAGAGCCAAAACTCAGAGTTAGAATTAGGAACTACCATTCAGCAGCTAAAGGATGAGTTGTCAATACAGCAACAAACCAATTCAGAGCGAGATCCCAACTCTCTGCAATGAAAGAGGAGTGTCAAGAAGGGGTTCAGAACCTGAAAGAGAGTCAACTAAAATTGGACCAAAAAGTGACGTACAATAGAGACTGCTTAGAGGACATGTGTACATATCGAAAGCAGATTAAGCAATTGGAGGAGGAGAATAATCAGTGGGTTATAAAGGAAGTTTATTTCCAAGTGGATTTTGACCAAGAGCTCCAGAAGTTAAGTGCTATGAAACAGAAGAGAGATGACCTGACTGAACAGATTGGGACACCGTATCAGAAAAAATTCATGTGTTATATAAGACGAATAGAATCCAGACCATAAATGCACAGTGAGGAGCTGTATCTCTTGCAACAGAAATGGTATGAGTACTCCCAGACAATACAAGAAGCACAGAAAGAAAATGAGGCCCTTTGAGATGAGAACAGGGGACTCCAGAGCCAAGTAGTAGCACAAAGAAAGGTCATAGAAATCAGGCAAGCCCTGAATTCAGAGCACAAGGCTTAGGCCTTTGCATACTATCAAGAAATAGGGGCTGAGCAAGAGAAATTTGAGAGGTTAGAAAAATAGTGTGCTAGATTTAATAAGGACTTGATGAACCCTGTACAGTTAGAAAGTGGCGGTGCAACCACTAATCACAATGTGATGCCCTCTGTACCAAGGGTCTCAAGCCAACTCACCACCCTATATGCACAAGGCACTGCTAAATTCATGTGCACCGATTCACAAGAACCGGGATCTATGAGGCAGCCGGACACAATTAGGCCCAGCATGATTGAGCCAGCAGGCCAACGTCTGTCAGAGATTGATGGGCATGCTTCCCTGTTTAGGTTCAGAAATATTGTGGCCAATGTATCTGACCAGGAGAACTCCTATAAAGATAAAATCAGGGAGTTAGAATGGCAGAAACATCACCTACAAAAGAACCACCTGGTCCACTTTGCAGATAAAAAGGAGTCTGGGTTTAGGCCCCAAAAGAGCATCTTGAAAACCTCCACCCAATCAGGGAGGTGGGAGGAGTTCTCCACCAACCCTGGAAGAAGAGAGGAGTCAGATCAGTACCCCACTGTGCGAAAGAGGGAGTCCAAGGGAAGTGACCCAGAGATCCCACAATACAACTGGGGGGTAGAGACTAGGCCCCGCCATTCTGGGAGAGACTCCCAGGCTCAAAGTCTTAGAGCACCTGGAGCAGTATCACCAGATGATGATGTCATTTGGCATTAAAAATTATCAGAATTCGATGGGGTTTGCCAAATGGGCATTCTCTCCAGAATACGCCAGCCAAAATAAAGAGATTAACTGCCCAGCTGGCCCAAATTGCCTGTTCCCTTTGCCCCCTGGAGGAGAAAGAAGGTAGGTTTTATGCCCCCATCCGGGTGCAGGAGCAGTGTGCATTTTCAGCACTGGTGTATACAGGGTCCCAAGCCAACCTCCTGTCTAAAAAGGGATTTGAACAGCTCAATTTAGGAAGGGGGAGAGTCACCAAATTCCCCTCACACCTCTTCCTGGACAACTCCACAACTTCGACGGGAATGACATCACTGTAATTTCTGTTGGACAACAAAGTGGTAATGGGAATCCTTCTCCATTCCTGAAAATCAACCTTCTTCCAGTTCCAGGTGGCATTCCACACTGGAAGGAAATACCCTGAAATGTTATATTGATCCACAATTTGTGAACCCACATCCCATGATAAAAAGTGATGAAAAACCAGCTAAAAGCTTGGCTGAAATGCAGAAAAAGGGTGAACAACTGTTTCATCCCATTCAGGTAAAAGAGGGAGGGGCGTTCTCGCCACAGTATGCCTGAATAATGAAAAGAGGTGAGTCAGCGAAACATTATTCAGGAGACTCCCAAAAGATCAGACCATTCCCAAATTGAAATTGATTGATAAGTGAGAAATGGGGGTGGAAACTTCCAATTCCAGACATCTGTTGCCTATCAGGTGCATGCTAAAAATGTCCATTGATGATAAAAGTATAGAGTATAATTGTTGGGTTGTGCGAGATATATCCTCTGCCTTCTCCTTAGGCAGTGACATTCTCAATCGGTTGCCAATTAATTTGGACCTCATCAATTACAAAGCCTGGTCCCAACTGGGGGGTAACCCCATGGACTTTGACAATCCTGAAAAGGCATTTCGGTCAGCTCAATTGCTACCGTATGCAGTTGAAATTCAAAGCGGAGAGGAAGTCACCATCCCAGGATGGACCCGACACTTCCCGAAATCCCTAAAAATTAAGAGAGGACATAAACTCCAAAACCCGGACACTTACATACATTTAAATCATCATCTCCAACAGCAGGGGCTGGGTTTGAACCTGACACCATTAGTTGACTTAGAACACAACACCATTCCAATATGGGTGGATAACAGCAACCCTAGGAGTATCACTCTGGGCACAGACACCGCGATTGGAATGGCGGTTGAGGACCAACATTTCGCCATTGACTTAGGGAATGAAATCATGGGACCAATCCCAAATGACTGCTACGAATGGGACGGTGACATACCGTGAGAAAAAATCTTTACCCGGCAAGAGGGGAATTTATTGGTGTACTCTTCCTGTCCTTACTGGGGGAAGAGGTGATCTGTGACATTAAGAAGGATGAGGTGATATTCCAGGTCCACAGTGACTGCCTCTCCTACCTGAAACCTCCTAGCCAGGTCAACACCATGACCAGAGATATCTCCACGCAGCTGGAGGATACCACAGAGATTGCAAAACCTGAGGTCTTCCCAGACTTCAGACAGATGGTTGAGGAACGGGTCAACCTCGTTGATGCCTGTGAGACAGAGGAGCAAAAGCAAAAGCTGAAGCAGGTGTTTTTAGATTTTCAAGAAATCTTTGCTGAGGACTCGTACGACTGTGGTCGCACTGAAATACATGCTACATCCATTGTAACAGACCCTGGGATGACTCCCGTATTAGTGAAGCAATATCGGTTCCCTCTTGCATCAATGGAGTCACTCACGGAAATCATAAAGAACCTAGAGTCCCGTGGGATAATTTGTCTAGTCCACACTGCCTTTAACAATCCAGTACTGGGATACTAAAACCTAATGGCCAATGGAGACTATGCACATACCTTAGGGAGTTGAACAAATGGGTCCACGTGTCCCAATGGCCTTTTCCCTACATTGACCAGGGACTGGCCCAGATCCAGGGGTCGAATGTGTACACTGCCATTGACCTGACCAATAGACACTGGAGAGTCCCCGTAAGTAGAGAAGACCAGTACAAGCTGGCCTTTACCTTTGGGGGACAGCAATACACATGGACTTGAACTCCCTTTGGATATATCAACACCGGCAATGAATTTAACATCTTTCTGCACAAGGCCATGCCGACTTGGGTGAAAGGGGTAACCTGGCCTATGTGGATGATGTCCTAATTAAAAGCTCAACTGTGGAGGAACACACAGCAGAAACCCACTATGTCCTGACCCAGTTGAAGAAAGCCGGAGTGAAACTGTCCTTCCAGAAGGCGCAGTGGTGTAGAACCCGCATGAACTTCTTAGGGCATGAAATCCCTACTAAAACTGAAAGACCCCACCACTCTGTGTGAACTAAGGAGCCTTCTTGGACTAACTAATTACAGTAGAAGGTTCATAGAGGATTACACAGAGGTCATGAGCCCCTTGCTTCTTTTATTAAAGCCTGGGGTCAAGTGGGAGTGGGGTCCAGAGAAAGCCGAGGCAGTGATACAACTGAAGAGAAGGCTCTCACAAGCGCCTTGCCTAGCTTACCCCATCAAAAACAAGGAGTTCTTCTTGGAGACAGGGTTCTGAAATATGTGTTTAATAGCAGTATTATACCAGAAGCATGACAAAGTCAATAAAGTAATCTCCTATGCGAGTAAGATTTTATCCTCTGTGGAGCAAAAATTCTACGATTGTGAGGAGGCACTCATGGCAATCGTGTGAGCATTGAAAAATGACCGGCCGTTCATCCAGGGGGAGCACATCATCGTTGAGACTCCTCATTGGCCTTTGCAATACCTCCAGAGTGACAGAATCCCGGCATGGAATGTGAGTAATTCCAGAATTACTTCTCAGATTCTGTCCATGCAAGGCTTTCCTGTGGAGGTCAGATATGGCCAAAATAAGAAGAGTCCCTCGCGCAAGGTGTGACTGACTTGCATGATTGTCTTGAAGACGAAAGTGTCAAAACACAAGACAACATGGAGGAGTACCTGAATTCCTGTCATGATGCCTACCTCCAAGGAGCCAGGTCCGACCCAGCAACCCCAGAGGCAGGCATCCTTTCCCCCAGGGGAGTGCCAGCGGGCCAAACCTGGGGCTCTTTGGACGCAGTCCTGGCGCCTTAGGCGCCAGGCTCATGTTGGACCTCTGTCCTGGCGCCTTAGGCGCCAGGCTCATAAAGCTAGACATGTGTTCAAGTGTTTTAATGTGCACTTACCTGATGCAGACCATGCTGCCACATCCAGGCCCTCTTGAGGCCTGAATAGGAACTACTTACCCTGTGGGACTACTTTCCACCCGGGTGTGGTCGGGGAAGGATACATACCTGATCGGAGGAAGGATACACACTTGGAACTTCTTCCAAAGCTATTTAAACCACACCCGATCAGCAACTCACGCTTCGCGTTGTTCTGCTCCTCGCAGCTGGACGCTCACCGTGTCAGCTCCTGCATCTGGACTTCAGCCACCCCTGTCAGCATCCTGGGTCACCTGCAAAGGGAGACAAGAGACCTACCAGCTAATCTGCACCACGGAGACATCACCGACGATCCTGAAAGGGAAGACATCATTTTTAAAAGCATTTCGTTACGATCGCTGCAGCGCTGCATTTCACTCATTTTTCCTGGGTTCCTCCATCTTCAGCAGCGATCATCCGGATACACAGCCACTTCCCAGAGCCTAGAGAAAAAGACAAGAATAAGATGTGAGAGAAGGAAGGGAATAGGAAAAGCTCAGTTTCCTTCTAAGACTTACCTGTTGGGTCATTCCCATTTCATTTCAGGTCTTGCTGCTTCCAAGCAGGACCCCGGCCCCTATGGGGAAAAAAGTCAAAGACATTAGATGAGCGAATGCAAAAACATTACCTGAGCGCTAGGACTTACCAGATCTTTACTGGAACTGCACATTTCACTTCGGGTCGGCGCCATATCTCCGGCATTCCGAACCCCGGCACCTATGGGGAAAAGACATCAACGTCAGCGCTTTGTTGTAAGAAGTCTCCAAAATAATCTTCATTCATCACCTGAAAAAAGACAATGAACATTATTATTTAAAGCTTGAACTTTTGAACTTGCAACAAAACTTTTACAGCGCCTTACCAGTATAATCAAGCTTACCTGAACTCCCATCCAACCTCAATCCAGTGAAGTAACTGGGTTCAACGCGCCCCTGCGTCAGAAGCAGGATGGAGAGCTCGTCCTTTCAGACCCTAAGGTGAGACTTCACAGAGAATCGTGGAAGGGTATCCTGGAGGGTTGGAAGAGAGTGGGAAGCTTGAGAATAACTCAGTCAGTAGGTAATGCTCCCTTTTCACGCACAGGGGAATATTCCTGTGAGCCGGAGAAGCCAGAGTAGAGGGCCCTTCCTATCCAACTTCAGAGTCCTGCGCTTCACCATTGAAGAAGCATCAGCACTCGAAGCCAGACCTGCGCCTCCGTGAGAATCAGGTGAGCGTTACAATTCCCTGCACAAAGTCTATGAAGAAGACAGGTGCCAGGGGATGCCCACAGTTTATGTGGATGGGTGCTCGTACCATGTTGATAACAACGGGGAAAACAAACTGGTGCCGGTGTTGGGAATGCCTGGGTGAATGATGCCCCAGAACCCTCCACCGGGTACAAAATCGGTCCCCAAAGTATTCAGGTGGCAGAGTTGATGGCGGTTCATCAGGCCATCCTCACTGCCATGCAACACCGACTCCATAAACTGGTCAAAATCACTGGTTCAGATTATGTCCGCAACGGGTACGTGGAGCATCAGATAAATTGGAAAACCAGAGGCATGCTGTGTACAAACAATAAACCACTCAAGCATGGCAAACTAATAAAATCCATTGATGATCTGGTCACCTCTAATGAGATGACCATCTACTGGAAGAAGATCAAGGGTCATTCCAGAATAGAGGGACCAGACAAAACTGGGAATAACCTGGCTGACCTGTTGGTTAAAACCAGAGCCATCCATGGGGATCTCCTTGAGATCGAGTGCCTGATGCGGGAAATACAGGTCGCTGCTGTCAACAGGTCCCAAACACCCAAAATGAACTCTCAACTGCCTAGTGGAGTAAGGAGACCCCTGATGCTGATCGGATTAATGCACAAAAAGGGGATCCTATTATTGGGAAATTTTATCAACACATTGAAGACCCTGCGAATTTTCCTCTGATGGAAACCGATTACATCGGGAAAGATTATCTCAGGGTGTTGATGAAGTTTCCCAAAATGTTCCAAATCCAAGACGGTTTGTTGGTATGGAGATACATCTCTGAATGTTACCAGTGGGTAGTTCCTACCTCATTCCGGAGCCTGATGCTAAGTCAAACCCATGACACGGCCACAGCCGGTCACCAGGGGTTTCATACTACTTTGGAAATCTTGCGAGAAGTTGCATACTGGCGACACATGGGTCAGGACCTCAACCAATATTTGAAGGGGTGTCTTGTGTGTGCGCAATTTCAGCCAAGTTCACTCATACATCGAGCTCCCCTCCAGAAAAGGGAATGACATTGCCTTGGTCAGATTTACAACTAGATTTCATCAGGCCTGTGATTCGCTCCTTTAGAGGAAACAAGTACATGTTAAAAGCACATGCTTGGCAGAAACAGCAGCTGCCCTGATGATCAAACACATCAACCACATCTTCTCGCATTTCAGTCTTCCCCAAAGGATTGAGTCAGACCGAGGAAGTCACTTCACCAGCGAAGTGATGACAAAGATGGAGGAGATACTTGGGGTAAAGAGAAAACTCCATATTGCCTAGAGTCAGCTTCGAGAGGGGGAGTTGAGAGGTACAATGAAACAATTGTGAGCATCCTGAAGAAATTTGTGGCAGGCTCAGGGCTGGTTCGAACATCCGAATACCTGGGTAGGCCATCAAGTCTACCCCATCTTCTGCAACCAAAATGTCTCAATTCGAGATAATGACTGGACGAAAAATGGTGCTTCGCCAGGATCTGCTCTACAAAACACAAGAGCAACTGATTAATGTGTCCATGACACATGACTATAATGAGAATCTGAGAAAACGCCTAGAACATGCTTTTGCGTACGGTCAGCGGAATCTGGAAAAATCGGCAGACGGAATGAAAACCCACTATGATTTAAAGACTACTAAAAAGGAATATCAAGTAGGAGACAGGGTCTACTTGTTCAATTTTCAAAGGAACCAGACCAAGGAGCGGAAATTCCTCCCTTCCTGGTGCAGACCCTTTGGAATTGTAAACAAAATCTCACCTGTCGCCTATAAGATCCGCATGGAGAACAGACAGAAAAAAAATGGGTAATGGGTCCACATCAATCAGTTCAGTGGTCATCCCAGAAATGCTTTCCGACTGATTGATGAGCCAGTTGAAAGGCGAGCAGAGGAACCATCCGAGGAATGAAAAGCAAAGGAAGAAAGATTTGCTCCCCCTGGACGAATCCTCACCAAACTTTGCAAAAAAAGTATATGGCCCACTCTGAATATATTTGCAAAGTTTGGTGAGGTTTGGTCCAGGGGGGCAAAGTTATAGGGCGGGTTAATATTTCTTTTTTTCCCATAGACATAATGGGAAAAAACTTTGCTCAATCCTACAGCTCAAACCACTGGATGGATTTCCACCAAATTTGCAGCAGGAGCGGCGGCTTAGTCCCAAAAGAGTGCTTTTGTTAATTTGGTGGAAATCTGTCCAGTAGTTTTTTTTTAAATGACCAAAACCTAAGGCAACAAAATTAGTGATATCTGTGTCCGCTCCGCGGACACACTTCCCAGTTCGCTCCGCAGACAGGACACTGATTGGCTAGCCAACTTGCGTCATGTCCGCAGACATGCAACGTGTTTGCTGATTGGCTGGAGTGCGGCGTGAGGTGCATCACATTATTTCGATGCGCCCGCCCTCTCAGGCAGTGCGGCGGTGAACAAAGGCAAAATGCAATTTTGGGGAGTGTGTTGGTGTGCAGGAGTGCTTGGGGAGGGTTGGGGAGTAAGAGATGGGTCAAATACTGTATTTGTTTAGGTGGCAGGTGCCCCTGATGTGTTCGCCATGTTTGCAGTCTTCGCGGCTGTCCATGGACATAATAAATACACTACGAGCTATTTTACATTAGTATGATGTTGGTTTTGGGTTGTTAGTAGAGCATTGATTGTAATTAATATTCCCTATAAGCAGCCCACATACCACAGTCAAAATGTTTGGTTGCATAGGTGTGTTATGCTGCAGTGGTTGTGGCCAGGGCATAGAATCTTGGGTGCATGGTCAAAGGCCATCCTTTGGCCATGCACCCAAGACTTTAGGCACCGGCCACAACCACAGCAGCATAACACACCCATAGAATCAAACACCCATCAAATATCCACAACCCAAACGTTTGTGTACTGTTTCATGTGTAGAGTTTGAATGTGAACTTTTGGCTAGGCGATGCAGTTAAGATTGTAGAGTTTGTAATAAGGACTGCGTCATAAACTACCCATGGAAGTAAACATTTTGGATTGTGGTGTATGGTTAGATGTTTGCTTGAATGGGTGTGTTATGCAGCATTGTTTGTGAGTCCATTTATTTTATACCTACTGGTTGAGTTTTTTGTGGTTGTATGCTGTTTTTTCATGACATGGGTAATTGGACCAGACATACTTTTTCGATTTCTGTGATAAAAGAAAAGATCATATGTTAGAGTAGGTAGTTCATAATGAGTTATTGCATTACGTAATAGACATGCCTGTATTTTTTCCCTCATATTTAGTACTCTACAAGTACTATCGTTCAAACCAGTGTACAGTGCAATTTGCTCAGTTTCTGTGTCTGTTTTCTAAATCATTGGGTCCATCGGAAAAAAAATCCATGCTGGATTAAAAAAAAAAAAACTTCTATGTTGTGGTACAATATATTTCTTTCATTGTTTTACTGTTTATTTCTTGTTTCCTGCAAATTTTCTATCTGTTGGCTTGTTGCAGATATTTGGGGCAATTAGATACCTGTTGGCGTATTCTAACTGTATATTTCATGTTTGATTTTATTTCTCATTTTTTTTTTAACCTTTTATTTATACAGCTTGACAACACCAAAAGAAGCAAGCGACATTAACGGGCAGTACTATCAGATACAGCGAATACAGTACAGGTATAAAGCATGGTCCTACTTCATGTTCATAGACTTGGAGTCAAACAGTCCTGCAGGTGGGAGATGGGGGGGGCACGGACCATGAGGTGGTTACTGGGGGGGGGGGATTGGGAGATTCAGTGTCAGAGTCGGTATATGTGGAACACATGTAGGTGCGGAACCTCAGCCAGATGTCTCTGGGTCTCGAGTGTGCTGGTTGCAGAGTAGCCCAGGATTCCTCAGTCTCCGAAGCCCATGTGGCCGCTTTGAGCCACTGTGCATATGTGGGTGCTCTGGGCTGGAGCCAGAGCATTAAGATGCAGTGCACAGCGAGAAGCATGCAGAGGCCAGCTAGTTTTTTGGAGTCGCGACCCAGTTCAGGGAAGTCGTGGAAGAGGCATCGTGTTGGAGACGGGTCGATGGTATGATCCATTATAGTAGACAAAGTAGAGCAGATTTCGGCCCAAAATAGTGACAAATGAGGGCAGGACCAGATCATATGAATATATGTAGCCCTATCGGAGCCACATCTAGGGCATCTAGGGGAGAGTTCCTGAACATCTGGTGCAGCCTGCTTGGAGTGTGGTGGTATATGTGCAATACTTTGAACTGTATCAACTTGAATCTGGAGTTGAAGGATACGTTATGGATGCAGGTCTTCTTCCCATTTGTGTTTCAATGTGGGAAACAAGGGGGCTTCTTGTTTGATTTTTTTGCTTGCTGCAGAATCTTGGGGCAGTTAGATACCTGTTGGCATATTCTAACTGTGTATTTCCTGTTACATTTTAGTGGTATTTAATTATCTGTTTGCTTGTTGCAGAATATTGGGGCAGTTAGATGCATGTTGGCGTATTCTAATTGTGCACACTTTTGAAGTTGAAGTTTTGCTTATGTTCATACACAGATCACGTATTAAATTTTGGTTTTAAGAATATTAAGTAAGTGTTTTCAAGATTTGCTGGTAATCTCTGCTTTAGAGTAATGGCACTATCATTACACTCAAACCATCCACAATTCTTTTTTATATATGCAGTGTAGTGACCTGCATTGGTTGTGGCTCCTGCGTGGTAGATTATACCTATTGTTTTTTAAGGTTTTCTTACCAAGTGATATTTGTGTGTGAATCCAGTCAGCTTACAGTTGTTTTTTGTACCATCTGCATTGTAACATAAAAGCATTACAATTACGTATTTACTATGTGTCTGTATTTGTAAGGTGGAGCGATTATCTGAATTGCAGGTAGTACATAATCTGCCATGGTTTGCATTTGTACAAGTTGCTGACATGGAATGGATTCACAGTTAGGTATGGATTCTTACATGAAGCGTTCATTAGGGACTTGTTCCTGTGCCACATGGCTGCAGAGAGTGCATGTATGTTTCCACATGTATGAAATCTGGAAGATTTCATTTATAGGTATGTTTTTGTTTTCCAGTACTTGTAGTAAGTACATTAGAAATTCTTGTGGATCTTCTTGTGAGTTTATAGCGAATTTGACCATTCCAGCACAGTAGTCCAATTCTTGTCTTATTCCATGAACACTATAAAGGTTGCCAGGATTGTTGGTTGCATTTCTATGAAGGACTTACAATTGCAAACACGATTGGTCTGTACTGTGTAAGTAAGGGGTCGATTCATGGAAATAAAGTGCGCCGAAAATTCCCGCGCAGAGGTGCCAAAACGTGCGAATCGCAGTAAAAGTGCGAAAATCGCAGTGCAAGTGCGAAAATCGCAGGGAAACCAGCGCACAGCGATTCATGGAAGTCCGTGCGCGAGAAAAACATTGGATGTGCGCTAAAAATGTGTGCCGCGCACGCCGGCGCACAGGTCATCCAACAGCGTGCGCCACGGCCACTGCGAAATCGCACATAGCGCGGCGCACATCACAAAAGTAGGCGTAACATGGGGCGTAAAACTCGGAATGGGGAACAACGCATGAAAATATGGGCGTCACGGGGGAAGTGCAGGAGGCAAGTGCGCGGAACGCCCACACGCTCACCTACAACCCGTATTCATGGAATCGAATAAGGCAAACCAGCGCACGGTCAAAGACGCGCACAGGGACAAACAAGTACGCCACAAGAAAGCAGGCGGTAGCCACCCTGCGACTTAAAAAATGTGCGCCAAAATATGCGCTAACAAAAAGCACCCATATACAGCCATGATGAATGGGCCATACAGTGGCCCTCTAGGACAAATGAGGTTCAAAGGGGCACCGACAAACAAGGACACCTGCTGTGTGAAAAATAGCGAGTGCGCGTGTTCTTGGGTGCGCGGGAAGTTCCACACGCGATTGGCCTGGGTACGTGTACTTCGGGGTGCGCGGGAAGTTCCACACGCGATTAGCCTGGGTACGTGTACTACGGGGTGCGCGGGAAGTTCCACACGCGATTGGCCTGGGTAGGTGTACTTCAGGGTACGCGGGAAGTTCCACACGCGATTGGCCTGGGTAGGTGGGGGTGCGCGGGAAGTCCCACACGCGATTGGCCTGGGTATGTGTACTTCGGGGTGCGTGGGAAGTTCCACACGCGATTGGCCTGGGTAGGTGGGGGTGCGCGGGAAGTTCCACACGCGATTGGCCTGGGTACGTGTATTCCGAGGTGCGCGGGAAGATACACACGCGATTTCAACAGGGTACGTGTATTTCGGTGGTGCCGGGGAATGCTGCACATGATTTGGCCATGTGGGTCATCCCAGGTGTTCCCTCTACACCCTCCACGGCCCCTGCAGGCAGCCCACACCACAGAGTACCACCCTGCACCCCTGCTCATGTCCCACAGGCAACCCATCCACCATGGCCATGCCCACCAGCCAACCCACATGTCACCTTGCACTACTGATCAACTTCCCATGTTTCAAGGGTTTGTTGTTAGCACATAGCATGCCTCTGGTTTTCCAATTAACCAGGTGCTCCACGAACCCGTTCCGTACATAATCCGAATCTGTGATTATGACCAGTACGTGGAGTTGATGCTGGACAGCAGTGAGGATGGCCTGATGCACAGCCATCAATTCTGCCACCTGACTACTTCGGGGACCAATTTTGTATCCAGCGGAGGGTTCTGGGGACTCATTCACCCATGCATTCCCTACGCCAGCCACCAGTTCTTTCTCCCCGTTGTTGTCAACATGGTAAGAGCATCCATCCACATAGACAGTGGGCATTCCCTCACACTTGTCCTCTTCAAAGACTTTGTGTGGGGAATTAAGGTATGCCTCCGTGTTGTCCTTGATTTTTAGACTTTCGTTCCTCGAGACAGTTTTCTCTGGCACAATCATGCAAGTCAGCCAGACCTTGCGCGAGGGGACTCTTCTTGTTTTGGCCATATCTGACCTCCACAGGAAAGCGTTGCATTGACAGAATCCAGGAAGTAATTCGGGAATTACTCACATTTCCGGCCCGGATTCTGTCACTTTGGAGATATTGCAGAGGCTGGTGTGGAGTCTCCACTATGATGTGTTCCCCCTGGATAAACGGGCGGTAATTCTTCAATGCCCACACCGTTGCCAGGAGTGCCTTCTCACAATCGTTGAATTTTTCCTCCACAGAGGATAAAGTTTTGCTCGCATAGGAGATTACTTTATTGACCTTGTCATGCTTTTGGTATAATACTGCCGTCAAGCACGTATTAGAGAACCCCGTCTCCAGGAAGAACTCCTTGTTTCATACAGGGTAAGCTAGGCAAGGCGCTTGTGAGAGGCTTCTTTTGAGTTGTCTTACTGCCTCGGATTGTTCTGGACCCCATTCCCACTTGACCCCCCCCTTCAGGAGATGAATCAGGGGTCTGGTAATCTCTGCGTAGCCCTCAATGAACTTTCTGCTGTAATTGGTCAGCCCAAGGAGGCTCCTTAGACTCGCAGAGTTGTGGGGTCTTTCAGTTTCTGAAGTGCTTCCACTTTCTTTTCCTGGGGACAGAGACCCTGAGGAGTAATCTCATGCCCCAAGAAATTAACACGGGTTCTACACCACTGTGCTTTCTGAAAGGAAAGTTTTGCTCCGGCGGCTCTCAACTGGGTCAGAACATAACGGATCTCCGCTATGTGTTCCTCCACAGATGAACTTTTGATGAGGACATCATCTACATAAGCCAGGTTACCCCTTGCACCCAGGTCGGGCATGGCCTTATGTAGGAAAATATTGAACTCATTACCGGAGTTAAGGTATCCAAAGGGCGTCCGGGTCCATGTATACTGTTGGCCCCCAAAGGTAAAAGCCAGTTTGTATTGGTCCTCCCTACTGACAGGCACGGTCCAGTATCCATTGGTCAGGTCTATTGCAGTGAATACCTGTGACCCCTGGATCTGGGCCAGCCCTTGGTCAATTTAGGGCAGAGGCCATCGGGAAGTATGGACCCGTTTGTTGAGTTCCCTGAGGTCGGCGCAGAGTCTCCACTGGCCGTTTGGCTTTAATATTCCCAGCACCGGATTATTGAAGGTGCTGTGGACTGGACGGATTATTCCCCTGGACTCAAGGTTCTTAATTATTTCAGTAAGGGACTCCATTGATGCGAGAGGCAAGCGATATTGCTTCACAAACACAGGAGTCATGCCAGGGTCCGTGGGGATTGTGGTTGTGTGGATGTCGGTGCGACCACAGTCATATGAGTCTACCGCAAAGAGATCTTGGAAATCCAAGAAAACTTGTTTCAACTTTTGATTTTGTTCCAGAGTCACACAGGCATCAGCTAGGTTGACTCTCTCTTCCACCATCTGCCTGAAGCCTGGAAAGACTTCTGGTTTGGCTATTTCAGCGGCCTCCTCCAGCTGGGTGGAGAAGTCCCTGGTCAGAGTGCTGATTTGGACTGGAGGCTTCAGGTGGGAAAGGCAGCCCTCATGGACCTGGAAAATCACCTCATCCCTCCTGAAGTCACAAGTCACATCTTCCTTACCATAGGGGCAGGAAGTGTACACCAGGAAGTTCCCCCCATGCCGGGTAAAAATCCTGTCTGGTGTTGTATTGTCCTCACTGTCACTGTCAAAACAGTCCTTGGGGATTGGTCCTAACAGTTCATTTAATAAGTCGATGGAAAAATGTCGGTCATCAACCGCCATTCCAATAATGGTGCCTGCGGCTAGAGTAATACTCTTTAAGTCGCTGTTATCCACCTCTATTGGAATGGTGTCATGTTCTATGTTGACTAATGGAGTTGGGTTTACCCCCAACCCTTGCTGTTGGAGAGAAGCATTTAGATGTATGTAAGCATCAGGGTTTTTCAACTCTTGTCCCCTTTTGACTTTCACTTCCAGGGAGAATTGTCGGGTCCTTTCTGGGATGGTGACTTCCTCTTTAACCTGAATTTCAACTGCATAAGGTAGCAATTGGGCTGACCTAAATGCTTTTTCTGGATCATCAAAGCCCATGGGATTATCCGCTAATCGGGACCAAGCTTTGAAGTTTATTAGGTCCAAACTAATGGCAAAGCGATTGAGAATGTCACTGCCTAAGTAAAAGTCGGCAGGGACGTCTCGCACGACCCAACAATTGTGGACTATGCTCTTGTTGCCAATGGAGATTTTGAGCATACACCTGCTTGGCAGGAGATGTTTGGAATTAGGTGCTTCCAGGTCCATTTCCCATTTGTCTATCAGTTTGAAGGTGGGAATGGCTGGATCTTTTGGGAGTTGGCGGAACATGGCTTCGCTGATGAAGCTCTTACCGTTGTTTACACACACTCGAGCGAGAACAGAGTCCTTCCCATCATTTAACTGAACAGGGATGAACAACTGCTCCCCAATTTGCTGAATATCAGCCAGGCTTTGAGCTGATTTCACATCTTTCTGGACTATAGGAGTGGGAGTTTCTGATTGTGGATTAGTATAGAATTTCAGAGTGTTTCCTTCCAGCGTGGAATACCACCTTAAACTGGAAGGAAGGTTGATTTTCAGAAATAGAGAGGACCCCCCATCACCAGTCTGTTGTCCTACTGCTATTACTGTCACGTCTGGAATTTGGCTATTCTGGAAGTGAAATTCTACTTGGTCAGATTTTTGTTCAACCATGTGGCAGGTGCCGTTTAAACTAACATGGTTGACACTCTGTTTTAATTTTATTGGTCGGCTAGTCTGGGTCCAGAGGACCTTGTTTACGCAATCTATTAGGGGTGACAACCTTCTCAGGAGGTCATTCCCTAGTAAACAAGGGGTGCCCTCTGGGGTCACTACTATGACCGGGTGTTTCAACTTATGTCGCCCAATTTTTATGTCCAAATCTGCCGTCCCCTCAACGGGAATTTCCTTCCCGTCGAAGTTCTGGAGTTGTCCAGGAAGAGAGGTGAGAGGAATTCGGTAATTCTCTCCCCTTCCTGCATTCAGTTCGTCAAAGGCCCTTCTGGACAGAAGGGTAGCTTGAGATCCAGTGTCCACCAGTGCCAAAATTGTACCCTGCCCCTGTACTTGTACTGGGGCATAATATCTTCCCTCCTTCTCCTCAAGGGGGCACAGATAATGTACATTTTTGGACAACTGGTGGGCTAATTTTCTGGTTGTGGACATCGCTAGCGAAGAGATTTGGGCAGAATTCTGTGGAGAGCCTTGGGAATCTGAAAGAAAAATTTGGCAACTGGAGATCTGGGCCGCCCCCCCCTTTTTGGAGGCAGTCACCAGGATGGGTTTGAACCAGGGGATTTTCTTGCTGTTGGTTCTGGGATGAGATGGTGGGCGGCGGTAGCTCAGTCTCCACATCTCCCCAGTCTGGATTTGCATCCCTAGGGACCCATTTTTCTTTGGGAGGAGTTCCCCCCTCTCTGAAGGAGAAGATCCTTTTCCCAGGATCCTCTGAGGATCCCTCTCCCTCAAATTGGAAGATATGTACCTCCTCCTCAAACTGAGTCTGTTTGGGTCTTTTGTTTCTCCTACCCCCCCTCTGCTCCTTAGGAGGCAGACTTTCAGGGGCAAGAGATTTTGTTTCCGGTTCCTGGGTTTCCAGGGGCTGTTTACAAGTGAGGAAGGAAGCTTCCTCCAAGGCTTTACACCCCCCTTCCCCTTGTGCCTCCTCCCTGGGAACCGGTGAGTTATCGGGGTGCTGCCCCCGTCATTGTTCTGGGGCACCAGGTCCAGAGTTGGGTGCGTTCTGCGCCGGCATGCCGATCTGAGGGTTCTGCTGAGCCCTCAGTATGTGACCCAGATCCCGCGCCATGTTTTGAACCTGGCGCTCTAACTGGGAAACCCGCTCAGGCTGATACGGGGCCCTGTTTTCTCCCCTGGGCTGATCCCGGGAAGGGTAGCTGTCCCTCCTCTGGTAATACCCCGGGTTGGGAAGATTTGGGTACCCCTCCACCCTTGGCCTCCCCTCTCCCGGATTAGGTTGTCTGGGCTCAGGGAATTGGGGAAAGAAGGGTGGAGGATTTTGGGGTTGGAAATTGGGTGGATACCTGGGGAAAAAGTTCTGCCCAGGATTTGGAGAATTTCTGCCCTCCTGTGGGAAGTTGGGAGGGAAGTTCCCTGGGTTAGGTGCTTGGCTGGATCCCCCCCCATGGGCTTGAGGAGTCCACACATAACCCAGGATGGGTCGATTTCCCTTGTAACGGGGACTTACATAATCAGGAGAGCGAGGGACCCCATTTGTGGGGCTGCCTCCCTGGCTCCCTGTCTGTGACTGGCCCGAGGACCTTCTGGGCCTAGCATTATTAGGTGCAGGTAGGTTTTTAGGCCCCCCCATCTCCAACTCTAAAACGGGGGTGACCTTTACCTCTGCCACCTTGGCAGCAGCAGGGGTGCTGTTGGCTTTGGGGTTTTTCTGAGCATTATTTTTGCTATCTACCGGTTTCTGCACCTCATAGATCCGGGTAGCCTGTTCAAGGACCCAGTCTAAAGATCTTTTCTCGTGAAAATCCCTCACGAGCTGGGTCATGATATATTTGGGCAAGGCATGGAAAAACGTATTAATAAATTCTCTGCTATCCGTGCGCACCCTTCTTGTGGTCTGTGCAAAAGCACGCTTTAACTCCTGCACAAATTCTTGTAGGGCCTGATCCTCCCCACATTGCAAATTGTAGGCTGCCTTGCGAGCCTCTTGAGGATTTCTGTGAACAGAAAAATGTTTCAAGATGGCCGCCTTATAGGTGGACCATCTTAAATGATTTTGGTCCTCCAGCCCCGCAAAGAAACTGGAGTATTCCGGGGAGAAGGTCCACTTTACATATTGAATACAGCTTTGGCTGTCCTTCAAATGGAAAGTCTCCATCATTTGCTCAAACAGCTCTAAGTGCTCCCAAACAGAATACTTAGCGTTCTTATGGTAAGGCGTGATGACGCTCCTGATTGCCTTAATCTGTTTTAAGGGGTCCTTAAGCAAGGCCCTTTTTGCCTTATTGGCCTTTTTGGTTCGGGTAACCCTTGTCCATTCGTCCTCGGACTCAGAGGCACTGCTCCCTGAGGTTCCTGTCTGATCTTCCAGGTTTTCCCAGATTCTGCGAGCCTGGGAATGGCTGGCAGAATGTGGGGACCTGGTCTCCTGTGTCCTGCGCAGTTCAGAGGAGTCTTCAGATTCCTCCTTGCTGCCAGGATTTGCTGGGTACCCCCCCCACTGACCTAACTGGGCAGAGGTTTTCAGGATGCCCTTCATGGGCCTATTCTCCCGGGGTTCCCCACTGAATTGCACCATGCTTGGGTGCCCATGCCCAGATGCCCGCCCATCCATTCCTGGGAGGTACTGGCCTATGAGCCCCATGCTTCTGGCTGGATAGTAATCTGCCATCCCTGTGGCCCTGTGCTCATGTGTGCCAGGGGACATGGGGGTGGCAGAGTCCAGGGACTGAGAGGTATGAGGGCCTCTGGTACTAGGGCTCCTGAGGTTATGCTCCGGAGTTTCCATTTCCCAGCGAACCTCATCTCTATCCGCCCCTGCTCCCTGTTGCAATGCAAGAGCCTGCATTTGTGCCTTCAGTTCCTCAGTCAAGGCCTTACTAGACTCTATCAGTCTCTCCTGCATCGCTACCTGTTGTTGGAGCCTATCATTGTGTTGACAGAGGGCCTCATTTTCCCTCTGTGCTTCCTGGTTGGTCCTGGAGAACTGGGCCAGTCTTTGCTGCAGGAGGTTTACCTCCTGAGTCCCATCCCTACTGGCCTGCTCCTTTCTTGCCAGAGCATCTTCCACCCTTCTGGTGTGCTCTACCAAGTTCTGGTTTTCTTTTTGGAAGTCACCCAGCCCCTGGAGGGCTAGGTGATTTTCTTCAATTTCCTTTTTTAAGTGGCAGACTTTCTGGCCTAAAGTGTCTCTTTCCTGACTGAGAGCCTGCATCTGTGCTGCCAGGTCGTCCCTCTGCCTTTGAAGGGCACCAGCTTTCCGGCGCTCTTCATCAAACTCTGCCTGGGTATCCAGGTCTTTCAGAATCAGTTTATTGCTTTCTGCCTTTTCCCTATCTAGGTGGCCTTGCAGGGTGACTACCTGCTCAGCACATACCCTGTTGAAGTCCAGTTGTTGCTCCAGCTTTTTCTGGCTTTGCAGTAGGGAGTCCAAACCTTCTTGGTGTTCCTTCTGCAAGGCCCGAAATCTGGTATCCTGTTCTGACTTTTCCTTTTGCAGCACATCCATATCCTCCTTTATTTTAGTGATGTACTGTCTGGTCTCATTTTCTGACTCCTGGCTTCTGTGCAGCCTTTGCTCAGAAGAGTCCAGATCAGATTGGGCCTTCTCTAACGCCATCTGTTGCCTTTTTGCCAGATCATGGCCTTCAGCACATTTATTCTGTATGGCTCCCATATATAAATATAAATATGCCGCTATCCTAACAATCTTGTTGTGTTCATCTTTGGCCTTATGAGCCATATATAGTTCACTCAGGGCCACATGTAATGGACCCTGATCTCTCCATAGGTCTGACCCTGTTTCAGTGACCTGTCGCGTGATGGCCTGCAACCAGGCATCCTGGCCCTGTTCAGTCCATTCACCTCTCACAAATAGTTTATGTAAGAGGTGCTCTCTGGCTATTTTCATGTCTACTAAGGTCGTCATTCTAGAGATTGGTCTCTGTCCTGACTTACAGAAGTTTGTATTTTATTTTTGCAGAACATAACTTTTCTTGGAGTGTCCCTTTTGAGGAATGCTTCACAGCGTAATGCAGCGTGGTGATCCGACTGGATATGTGTATCTGGTCAGCTGGCACGCTGTATTAAGCTGCACAAGTGGTATTCTAACCCAAACGTCCGGCCCAAGCCCCCAATTTGTAAGAGGATTCAATTCAGCACTACAGCCAAGTCAACGTCTAGTCTAGAATACTGAATGAAAACCCTTATTGATATATCTTTATGTCCAGTTCATGCGTTCTGGATGACTACCCCTATATAACACCCCTCTCTTGGAATCCTCCTGACCCCACTGAGCCAAGAAGTAGTTCTGTTTTGCAAATTAAAAGGTTTATTTGAGAAGTAAAGCAATATATATCTATCACACTTTATAATAAATTAATAATTGAATATCACACTTAATCTGATATGATAAAGATTAACAACGGAGAATCTGGCACTAGCACACTTCTTTATAATCACTAAGGAGTTGACATGAAATGGATAAGATAGCACACTGGTAAATAGGGACAGAAGAATAATGTGGAAGAGAATGTTTTATAGGGTTCAAGGAAATGCAAGGTTGAATGAATGAAATGCTGTATAGAAAATACTCAATATGATTTCAACAAAACAATGTAATCACTTTTCTCTGGCAATTCACCCCCCCTTTTATGCAATGCAAGGAAATGGAAGGAAGCACACAGTTCTCAGAAATGCAATTCAAATGTAATTCAGTTCACCCAGCAACTTAGACTACAGAAGTTTAAAACACAGGCAAAATGCTTCGATATGTGCTGGCAATTAAGTGAAAAATATGCTAAATTGCTTTTAATTCCCTCTAGGAGGTTCAGGGTGAGTGAAATCAAGTTAATATTAGTCCAGGCTCACTTTAGCAAGGATCTAGGGTGTAACTAGCAGGTTAAACGAATTTTTAGCAACTGAAAGCAAGAAGCTTCTGTTTTCACACGTGGAGAAATTTGCAAATCGCGGCAAAATTCGCGAGTGCGTTTTTCATGATTACGGCAAAACTATAGGGGGTAGGAATGCGGTTCTAGGTTCGTAGGAAAGCCACGATTCTCAGCTTTCAGGGGAAAGTTACTGCAACGGTTGCGGAGATATGAGCGATTAAATAAAGGTCGTTTTTCAGATTTGAAATTTTAAAGTTCAAAAAGACAAGTGCAGCTTGCAACTAGAAAATGACAAGTGACAGCTTTACAAATGACAGGTGACAGTTAGGAGATTGGTTCTGCACAGTTTTCTAGGTACTCACAATATATTAGAAATATGCCTTGCCACGGATCTGGTCAGGTTTAGGACTGGACTCTGGTCTCTGCACTTCACAGTGATCTGGGTCAGCTCTCTCTGGTTCTCTGGATTCTGGAGATTTGATAGATTTGAAGTCTCTATGTCTGCTCTCTGAAGGTTGATGGAGGTAAATATGGATTTTTCCGGCAGAGCTTCCAGCGGCAGATGGAAATGAAGGTCCCTATCTGTCCTGACTGTCTGCTTTTATGTGTTTAGAATGTGGGTGTGTTCTAGCATCACTGACCCTACCTCTCTCTCAGCTTCTAATTGGTCAAACTTCCATTTCTCATTTGATTGGGGGAGCTAAGTTGTGTCAGAGTGATGTCATTTTACAGCCTGCAGAGAGTCCACTCCTCCTGTCAACTTGCACACATTCTATATTTAATAACAAAAGACATATTTGCACAGGTAAACATTGGTTTAAAATTACATGCACACATCACATATCACAGGAGACATACCCTGTCCCAAATCTGCTGTTTCTAAGAGCTTGCATTGAGAAATGGCACATATTTCACTTTTTAACGGATTTTGCAATTTCTGACATTGACCCAAATTTACACACATGTGCGCAAGGAGTATGGACATTAGTTGATGAAGTGTCAGATTTTTCACATGCACACATTTTGAGTAATATCCTCTTTTCCGCTAAAACCCCCCTGAACATGCCACCGGTTCTAAAAACCTCTTAAAATGTGGGCAGAAAAATCACAAGAATGATGGTGTCATGTATACAATTTTCACATGTCCGCTCTATGAGTTATTCATCTTTTTCTAAAACCATATTCTGGCTATAGAGGTGTGTCTTTTCATGTCACATGGTACAGAAACCAGTCTTTCCAGTTTCTGGCAAGCTCAGAGACCCTGCCCCTCCCAGCTTCTGCCAAGAGGAAGCTCCATTTACGACTCCCGCCAATAAAACATTTGCCTGAGTCAGGACAGGGCTTTCAATTTCCTGCAGAGCCCAGGTAATTCAATCAGGGAAGTGTCATATCCCTTTTGGTGTGAGCAGCAAAAGGGCAGCTAGGCCTGGGAACACAGCTGTGACTCAAGTTTCACTCCTGATGGGGGTAGTTGCCAGGCAGAATTCAGTTCCTTAAGCCAGGTTTCAGATAAAATGTCACTTTTTGTTTCCCAGTTTAAGTCAAGACAATTTTTTTACATATGCAGCTAGAATGCTGATTCTAAGTTTAAAACTATGACATTTAAACAATTTCAACCTATGTGACACTCAAAAGTAGGTCACTCAGTCATTTTGAACATTTAGATTTGTAGTGTCTTTCAGTCCAAATTTACTTAAACTGCTGAAATCCACAGGTCAGCCAGTCTTGTTATAAACCTTCAAGTCACTTCAGAATATAACTTTAAATTGTATCCACCTCTCAGTAAGTCTTTCTTTGGCCTGTTTTGGGTTCATCTATTCAGTTTTGCAAAAAGTAAAATCTGGTGTTGTTTTAAAATGCCGGCTTTTGGATAGTGGTGAGTACTGGTACTGCACCCCTTTTTGGGATTTAAGAAAATGAATTCTCCACAGTTATGGGTTTGCTTTTGGCAATCAGCATTGCCATTCCCAATGGTTTCAGACTACTGTGTGGGTAGTCCAATGGTGGTTTTAGGCAGTGTCCTTCTGTGCCCATAACATCGGCAAAAATGAGTGGCAGCCTATTCTTCATGCATTTCCCTGTGCATTTTCTGGGAAGCTCTGGCCATCATGATGTTTTCCATGTCAGTACTGCACAGTTTTGAGGTATGGCTCGGATGCATGGGTAAATACATCCCACAGCACACAGCATTGGATTTTAAATCTGACAGCTGAAAGTACAGGGCTGTTCATTTTAGTCATTCATACAATATATTTTTAATTATCTGCTGTCTGTTTTTATGCTGAAAAGTGGGCCTTAGTTGTCATAGTGCAGTGCCTTTTGATGGGTGGCAGTTTCACTGAAAAATGCTGCTTTTCAGTTCAACCTTTTGTAATGAAAGATAATCCTTTTGATTTCCAATGCTTGCCCATTCACATAACTCTTCCTTGTGTTACATGCAAAAACCCACACGGTCTGCCTTAATAGGCCCATTCTCATTGTGAAGGTTTTTTGAAGGCTGGCAGGTCATTCTTCCAGTAGTCCTTTCAGCTATGTTTGTTTGGGCCTTTGATTACACCCCAGAGAGTTAAAGTGGAGGATAAAACTCCAGCATCATGCTGGAGCTAAATGCTCCACCTCAAGGCCAAACTTGTAGTTTGGCGGTGTGGTTAAAACTGTGGTCATTCTGTTACCACCACACAAAGTGGTGGTAAAGGAAATACCACCACTTTTTACCACACCACAAACCTTGTAATGATGCCCACAGCTAGGTGCTAACACAAATTATTTGTATACCAATATATCTCTTGGTATCATAATGGAAGTTGGTATCAGTTGCTCCTAGATTGATCTCTCTTGCAGATCTATGCCTCCAGCATATGGGTTCAAAACAAACATCAAAAGCGTTTTTTTTTTTAAATCCAATGATGATACCATAAGCAGATAATGCTACAACAAAGGGCAATGATAGAAGCAAGTACATAGTCGCATTATCAGCCTGGCAGATGTGGTAAATATGCAGGTGTGGACCCCGGGTGGCATGGCTTTTTCAAGACATTTAAGGTGGCCATGCATGCTACCATTGTGAAGTGCTCTGAGACTGCATTCATGCCAGGGCATGCCCCGATGCTACACATTCTGACATGCAAAGGAATGTGCCAAATTAATTACAAAGTGCCTACTTTTGCCATGTCTGCAGAAATCAGCTGCCAACCTTAAACGTGCATGGAAGAAGTGCTGTCAGAGCAGTTGCAATAGCACTTAACTAGACAAAGGGTGTCCACCATGTCAGCACACCACTGTGCGCACTTGCATGTGGTGAAGGCCCAGTTAGCCAGGATGAAGTCACATTAAGAGCCCGAACATATTTCTGAGGATGCACTTTGCCCTCCGTAACGTTTTACATGTGGTTTTGTTTCCAAACTTGCATTGCATAATTTGTCCAACAACAGGTGTCTTTTTGGGCACAAGGTGACTTTCATTGCAAATCGAGTTGATTTGTTTGATAGCATCATGCCACCTTTGAGTTATCGGGATTTCATTGCACATTAGACACCAGCGTGAAATTGTAATGTTTAATTTTCGTCTTAACAATATGCGGCTATGCGGAGTCTTACAATGACAGTCCTGCCAGCATCTGAGTCTAACACGAGCCTCACGATTCAGGGGTGAACTGCTGCGTAAACCTCGTATCGAGTCATAACGACTTAATTTAGGGACCAACGGCCCACTATCAATTTCCGGGCACCTTGACAAGGAACTAAAGGCATCCAGGGTTGCACATTTACTGTATGCAAACCTTCAAATAGTAATACTTCTCTGTTTACTTACCCAAAAGTCTACACATCCTACCATTTTGCTTTCAGATTTTCTTAAAAATCTGTTTCGTCAGTAATGTTTTGATTGTCTTTTTGCTACAATGTATCTTAAAAGTGTATGCTCGGCATTTTATGATGTACCATTTTCAGCTCCCCCCCCCTTTTATTGGCCTTCTCCCTCTGCTTCTCACCCGTCGCCCTTTCTCGTGTCCCTTATCTAGCTCGCGTGCCCTCTCTTTCTCTATTTGCATTTCTGTTTTTCGCTGTCATTATGTATTTTTCTTACAATACCATCCCTCCTCTCTTTTTCTCTTTCATATCTCTCTCGCTCTCTCTCGCTGACTAGTCTTCCACCTTCTCTTTTGCTCTGTCACCCGCTCTCTTTAAAGATACAGAAAGACAGGGCTCTCCTTTTCTCTGTCTCTGTGTATCTCTCTCTTACTCGTTCACTTTCTTTCTGACTACCGCAATCTCTCTCTCAAACACATTCCCTGTCTCTTCTTTCTCCTCCCTCACACTCTTTCTCTATGCACATGTCTCTCTCATGTTTCCCTGGGCATGCCTTTCTCTTACTCTCTCCCCCTTGCTCTCTCACGCTCTTCCTCTGATGTTTGCTTTCTATACCTGTCAGTCCATTGGGCAGCCAGCCAGATTTCTGCATGGTGACAAGAGTGCTCCTAATGACTGCTGTTGGGTGTTTTTTTTATTGGTGGGCGTGTTGGTTGTTAGGGTGCCTGTGCTCGGCAGCTAGACACATGGTTGATTGTCCCGATCCATCTGCTTACACTGTGGAGTTTATCAAAATATGGGAGCACCTTATTCACTGTGCCATTCACTGGTTTGAACGCATCTCTGGACCATCTGTCTCTCCGATCTGTCCTTAGTTCCTAGCTTGCACGACTGTCAATCCTTCCTCTCAGTTGTCGGGGATGCCATATTCACAGCTGCCTTGTCATTATTTGACTGTGTACACATTTAATGCATTCTGTGATAAGGCCCTAGTCAAGATCTACACGTGCTACTGTTATTTCCTCTCACTGATGCAATCAAAGGTTGACGTGTAATGTAAATCATTGGTACCACCAGTTCATTTTTTAGTTTGGGCTGTTAGGTGGTGCTTGCGCCAACTATAAGCAAAACTATTGCATTGCAGAACAGATAGGGAGAAATGGCATATGAGGAGGGACACACAGCTTGTAGGTGTTATTTGGTTATTTGCTCACCCATTAACTGCCCACAGCTGTGCTAATCCCTGTCGCCATTCCCACCCAGTTCATGCCACATCCCGCCCAAAACACCTCCTCATGAGGGCTCTTTGAGTTTCTTGAAACAAGCCGTACCATCAAACTTTGCACTCAAAGTGCCTGCCAGTGTTTTTTAAAAGTAGAAATATAAGAGTTAATTACTTAGTTGGAGATGTAAGCCTGCACTGAAGTAATACACATTTCTTAAACATGCCTACATTCAGCCACTCGATTTATAAGCACTCTCTGTGTCCTTCACTGAACTCCTGTTAACAAAAAAGCATTGGCAAAGCCAACAGTTTTATAGAGTGTTTAAGGCATTTGCCAGGCACTGCTGTTAGATGCGCAGTTGCTTGCATCATTGTGCACCTGTTACAAGCAATGGGCAGTTGATATCACAATGGCTGTGCCTGGCACGCGCCTTTCTCATGCCAACACAAAATCCCAAACTGTTTGCATTGCCAAAGTGCATTTGATGGCATACAGAAAGTGTACTACATACAGCATCTGCTAGACTTGAATGATAAATGCGATGCCCAATTTAGAGCGTCTCGGGTTGTGTAGCCAGCACCTTTACACCTCACAAACACATTTCTTTTCTTGTCAGCAGAGACTTTCTTATGTGTGATGGGAGACGCACAATTCCAATTGCATTACACATCTGTGTCACCTTCAAACACAGATATTGGGCCTCGTTACGAGTTCGGCGGTAGCCATGGCGGAAAAAACGGCAGACTGCCGCCAGACTCGGAATGAATTACCGCCTCCGTGATTGCCGGAATCACCGGGCCATTACAACCCTGGTGACCCGGTAATTCCGGAGGCGTAATTCTGTTAATCCCCATTCCTATGGAGTCCCATGGGACTCAATGGGGATGGGGACAATGGTGTTTCCATTTCGTCTGCAGGCAGGTGGCGTTACTCCTGCCAGATCAGACTTGGCAGGAGTGACACCACCCGCCTGCAGAACTCGTAGTCTGCCTGTCCGGAGACAACGGCGGCAGCGGTTTTACTGCCACCATTGTTTTCGGACCGGCAGGTTTGTAATGAGGCCCATTGGGAGTAATACAATATAGATTCTTTTAAAGGGCTCGTTTCTATCCATGACGTCTGCCAGCTTGACATGAAAAGAAACGTTTGCTTTCATGTCGACAGTCATTTGTTCTCAACATTATGCAAAACAATGAGCTAGAAGTTTGAGACAAAAATATCTATATCCAAGTGACGCTTTATACCCAAATAAATATATTGCACAACTTGTTTCAGTGTGTGTGTTTAAATGCTGAAATACAGTGGTGTTAACCATTCCATTTTCCAGGCTCGCATAATTTTTCTTTCTGGGACTTCTATAATGATGTACATTATGTCAGATTGATCTACTCTGCAATGTGTGTATTCTGCAGGTAAACTACAAGACAGTATTATTGTAGGACTTGAAATCCAAAACCAAAATATTTGTACCCCGAAAAGCTTGGAAGGTATGTTGTCAAGTGCCTACATTGAAGGATGGGTTAAATGCTCTGTTTCATGGTTACCCAACATTTCTAGGCAAATAATCTAATCTCACTGTGATTTAACTGTAAAAACTGAAATCCTTAGAAGTGATTGAGTTCATAATAGTTGAAAAAAGTTTGGAGTACTATGGCACAGGTTTAAAGAAGTTAGGGACTAAATTGTGTCCCGCAGGTGTCTCTGTTAATGGTCCAGAGACTGCCACCTGGAATTGGATCACAGTTTCACTTTGCCGCCCTCAGGCCATTATCACTTGATTTGATAGGCAAACATGTTGTTTCACCGTAGAGAACTGACTCTGGCAGAACCAAAATTAATTTCCTCCCCTCTTGCTGCCATTCATTAAAGCTGCTTGGACCATGCAGGGTACTGTCCCACGGTAGAATAAGTGAAACACATTACCATGCCCTTTAATGCTATGTGATTGAGCTGTGTATAGCACCCAGTGGCGGCTGGTGAATTATTAAACTGGAGGGGCGTACATATATCTATCACATATGCCGTAGCAACCCAACATAGGTATGAGCCCGAACCACTCAAGGGGGGTTTGGGGCGGAGCTCCCCCCAAGAAAAGTTTGAAAAAAAGGATTAAAATGATGCATTTACAGTGCCGTTTTCAAACAAAAAGACTAAAAATATATTTTTTTTGCAGCCAGTTCTTAAGAAAAATACTTAAGTATTCTAATACCTTAAGTTCTGGTACAATTCACCCAATTTTCACATCCCAACAGAATCTTATCACCTTGTTGCCTTTTCACACTGTTTCCTCCACAGTAGTCACTTGTTGACATGGAAGGCTTTATAGCTTTTCGGTGGGTATTTCCTGTTTCATCTCCCTGCTGCCTGGCCATCTCGTGATAATCTGCCGCTATTAACCCCCAGATGTATTTCTTTGTGATTTCATTGGGTAAAGTCGATGTTTCGGAATTTCCCGTGATGCCATTATTATGCTACTCACCATTTTTGAAATGTTAATATTCCTATGGAGTTTTGGTCACAGAATGTTGGCATTTATATAGTCACATGTAGTCAGACACATAATGAAACATTTCCAACTCAAAGCACCAGTTACCTTGCAAAGCTGTGATAGTTAAAGTGAGCAACACAAAGCACCCATTTAAAGATGTGTTTGTATCCGTGATGCCTAATATCTTGATCTGCAAAAAAATAAAGTTGCTTTAAGTCACTAATCAAATGTTTTAAACATCGTGAGTAACAATGAGCTGGAAGATTATGACAAAGAATCTGCATGTCTATCTTTGTTTATTACAAAACATTATTTAATACATGTCTTATCACTTAATCTAAGGTCTAAATTACTGGCATTTTCAATGCTCATTTACATATTAACTAACCCTTTCAGAAAGACATTTTAATCTGCAACTGACAAAAAAAGACAAAACCTTTGCGAATCCTGCTTTTACCTTTGATACGGGGTCCACTCCCCACACCTCTAACATCATTTAAAATAGCCACAACACTTTGCAACATCCACATTAAATAGTGTCTGGAACTTCTGTAATAGCCCACCGCTTCACCAAGTCATGACATCATGCCGGTTATGTAATATTTGGCATCCCATAATACACAATATATTATTACATAACACCAACAATGGAACCATTTCACAGCTCCACTACTGCCCCATCAGCAAATCTGCATAGGTTCATTACGAAAGTCAAACATTTCATTAATCGCAATAGCACCCCCAAACCAGCTTTGAACTCCTCACTTACCCCACCACACAAATCCTGCATTCTTTGAAAAATTGTATTTTGTGGACCGTTTCAATGTCTGTCATTTAACAAAATACCACAACATTCACAATACTGCCCCCCCTCCAAATCTGCATCACAACATTCACAATACTGTCCCCCCTCCAAATCTGCATCATGCGCTCTCTACCACAACCATCCCGAGAGGCCCCCAAATCACTGAAAGTACAGTGGGGTTCACTAGATTTTCCAGATTGGCATTATCTTGCATTCTTGGACTTAAAGTTTACCATTCAGGATGTGAGAATTAAAGCCACAATGATATTCTTTTGGTTCTACATGTTGCCATGTGACTTTATTATGCAATTTGGATTTTTTGAAAGTAAACTCTATAAAACATTATTACTGCAAGATGTAGTCTGTGGCCAATGGCGTGTCCTAAACAAAACTTATGCTGACTGTGATGGCAAGTCCGGTTCCAGTGGGACCACAGTGGGAGAACAGCCTGAAACTTAAAACGAAAATCAGGGCAATTATGAATATTCTGCAATGGAGTATCCATAATTGGCATGATTCTGGTTTTTAGTTTCGTGGACAAATGACAATCATGGCAATTATTATGAATACTCCACAGCGCAGAGTATTCATAATTGGCATGATGCTATTTTTTTTAAAGTTTCCTGTGCCCCCCCCAAGTCTTAGGGCAAATGTTCAGGTTAGTCTTTAGGCAAGGGTGACTGACAGCTAGGCTGGAATGAATGGGAGAAACCTGCATAAAAGGAGAGGCTTTTTGGCTTGCAAGGCAGAGTCGACCACTGGACAAAGGAATCCGAAGAAGAACTTGAAGAGGATGCCTGCTGAATCTCCGGGACCTTTGGTTTGCCCGGTGAAGCCCTGCTGCTGTTCTGAAACTCCAATTTCGTTTTGACTAGAAAAGCCCTGCAAGGACGTCTTCTCCTCTTGAGTTGGTGGGACCAATCAACTCCAAATTAAGCCACCTGCACATCCTCTCGGAGCTGGTTGAAATTCCAGTGCAGTTGCTGCTCGAACCGAATAGCCAGGGAGAGGAACACCAGATCGTGTGCGTTTCTTTTAAGCTGGCCAAGAGCTCGAGGAAGATCCTCTGGACTCCCAGGAAGCAGGACTGACCGAGCCTGAGTCACCTCAACAGAGTGCTGAACCCCAGCTGCAAGGAAAGCCCATCCCGACAGCCAGGAACCGCAGTGTTGCTATTTGTGGTAGACGCGAGGAGCTGAAACACCGAAGTGCCACTTGTTTGAAGATTGCCGGTTGCGGTCGGTGACCGTCCCATTCCAGTGCAGGAGTCCCCAGAAGTTCTCCCCCTTGTCCCCATGACTGAGGCCCAGGAACAACAGGATCTGCAGAGCTGCACAGGAGGAGAACTATCTGCTGCACATTTCTTCAACCTAAAGGTACTGTACAGTCTAAGAGAACTTACCTCTGGTTGTGTAACTACACTTGTTCTCTGTTGGTGAGACTTGCTGTGGTTGTTCTGTAGAGTTGCTGCCAGCTTCTTTTCTTCACAATCCTAAACACATTGTGGCCCTGCTTTGATTTCTTCTCTTCTACAAAGACTTCTAAAACATGTCGCAAGACCTTTTACTTACCTGCTAGAAGTGTTTCAGCTCACGTAGACTTTTGCCCAATTGGCTTTGGCCTGGCCTGGCTTTCGTGAATGACTCTTCTTCCCTCTGACATTGTGTTTTGTCTTCCTTCAAGGAAGGGGTTATCTAACTTTGCATTGGGGGTTACCAAAAGTACTTACCTGCTTCAAAATATTTGTGTGATCTCTTGTTCTGTTCTAATAACCTTTTCCTTCGACAAACTCTTAAGTCTGATTCTAAATGCAAACAGTGGTATATTAATGTTCACAGTGTCCTAGTTACTAAAGTCACCTGAGGGTGTAGGAAATGTCTGGGTGCTATCCCAAAAGGGTATTTACTGATTTAGAAATATTAAGAGTGTGCATTGTGGAGTGTATTTGTGTGTTGCTATTATATTGCCCCCTTCTGACGAAGGCTTACTCTAACTGACTCTTAAATAAATTAATAATTGTTTAATCAACACATCTTGTGTTTAAGAGTTTATTTGAATACTTGTCACGGTGAATCTCTGTGTAACTCCCCTACAGCTCACATTGACCCCTCTTGAGATAAGCCTGGCTGCTCAACACACTACCAACCTGTGTAGTACAGACTTATACCAAAGGTTGGGTTCCTATTGCCAGGAGGTCAAGGTTGTTGTAGTGCACCCAAAGGGTACTGCATATACGATCTTGCCTAACTCCCAGCCTGAATTTAAAATGAAAATCAATCATGCCAAATATGAATACTCCGCAATGGAGTATTCATAATTGCGGTGATTTTCGCTGTAAGTGCTTCCTGAGCTCAGGAGCCCATATTTGAGATAGATGGAGAGGAGGACAGGGACATACTTACCTCAGCAGCACCTATCAGTCTGCCAGGGCCCGTGTGCAACTTTGCAGCCACTGCCTTGCAGGTTAATGAACAAAGACACACCTCTGTTCATTAGCCTGCAAGGCTGAGTGTGCCTGATAAAGTTATTAAAAAACTAGAGGCATTAGTAAACAAAAACAAATATATATATATATATATATATATATATATATATATATATATATTAAAAAAAACAAGAACTAACTTACCGTGTCTGGTCCAGCAGTGGCTGCTCCTTGGTTCAGCCTGCAGGTGCTCTTCATGTCTTCTCGTCCGTCTGGTAGTAGTGTGTTGTTTTCAACAGACACAGTGATGTTACTGGAGTCCCACACATGTTCAGGAACTTGTGAAAGAGAAACAAAACCGTTTCTCTTTTCCAAGTTCCTGGATGTGGGTGGGACAGTGACATCCCTCTGTCGTCCTCCTCCCAGTCCCTAGCCTCTGAGCATTGACTCAATGCTCAGAGGCTGTTAGAAACTAACACCTGGCCCTTCCTAAGCTCCCACCCCTGTCCTATCTCTTGCAAAGACTGACCCCACCCTAGACTGTTTGAGGGACAGGACAGAAGGCTGGGTGTTAACAAAAGGATGACTGAGGGCATTTCTTTCTTAACACCTCCAGGCATCCTTTTCAGTTGGGTTCATCGGCTTTTAAGTGCTGGCCGGGGATGGCCTGCATTGTGCACGTGCAACAGGGATGGCTCGTCAGAGCGCTTCCCGCTGCACATTCAGTGCACCCCACCATATCCATGAGTGAGCCGCGCCTGATAGCACACCTTCTGCCACTTTGACAGTTTCATGGAGCTTCAGGATCTGCAAGAGGTCGGGTAGAGGACTAATGTAATAGCAGGGCTAGAAGGGCAAGATTGCTTTTATAATATTGAGGTGATCTGATAAAAGGGATCTCTGTGGGGTACAAATGTTAAATATTTGTTTAGCTGTCTGAAACAGTTAATGTTCACACTAGGTTGCCAAGGGAATTGTTTCTGTAAATGTCTGTGGTGTCTGTCGGGGTGGTGCTTTAATATTGTGGGGCATTGTGATGGTGTATCTGTGATGTATTAGTGTGGTGTTTAGGTAAATTAAGTGCAGACACTTATGAGTTTTGTATGTTTCATTATGTAACCTGTATGGTTGGTTCTATGTGATATTTCTGCGTTATAAAGGCAGCACATATAAAACAGACCGATTTAGTTCTTCCATTGTGTGTGCATGCTTTAAAAGCAGAAATAGCACACTAGTGGTCGGGGGTGGCTCACCCCTCCAAAATGCCCTCAGGAATCCATACCCCTGGCAACCCCCACCCCGACACACTGACCCGTACACACAAATATGCATGCACACTTACGTGTACCTGCTCCCCCTCCACACACCACAAGCATTCTCCCATCCCTCACAGAGACACACAGGGCCTCATTACACGGTATGTGGTAACCATGGCGCTATTAGCGCCATGGTTGCCGCCGGTATTTTACTGTGTCCGCCTTGGTGGATGGCGGAATTACCGCCCTACTCCAAGGTGAGCGGGGGCGGTAATTCCCCATTTACCAAGACACTTCCACATTCCCATTTTTGCCCCATAGGGCTCAATGGGAATGGGGAAGGAGCAAGTTACGGTACCGCAAATTGCGGTACCGTAATTAGCACCAAGGTCCCTTTGCGGGCCCGTTCCTTAACGGCTGTTAAAACCAGCCATTGAGGTTGGGTCCGGCAAAGGGACCTCGTAGTAGGGCGGTAAGGGTTTGCTGATTACGTGCTCATACGGCACTCACTAAATAAATGTTATTTGGTATTATTTATTGTTGTATGACTGACTGAAAAGATAACATTGGGAGTGTCTAGAGGTTTTATATTATCTGAACCTTTTATGCCCTTTTTACTATATACCCTAAAAACATACATGCCTAATGACTCAAGCCTCCCTGGAGGCACTCTATCATGCGGACCCCCATTAAAAAATACTGAAAAACAAAACGTGTTACTCGTACATCTCGAAAAACTATAATACTGATGCCAGTCAGTCAAACTCCTTCTGTTAATAGAGATATACGCATGTTTTGTGAAAAAAAGGATACTCGAATGGAGCCAGTCACAACACATTGCCGGTGAATGTTGCTGATTCTGTCGACCTTTCGCAAGTTAATATTGATTCGGTACCGGGCAGTATTAAGAAGCAGGCAATCATAAAAAGTGGGGTTCCATGTGAAGGAATCACAGATCAGACAATCTTGACCATACCGCAAACCCCAATGAAAGGCATTCAGTGTAAAAGGACCTTTTCTAAAATTCAAGAAGAGGCTGTATCTGGCGCAGAGGAAATAGACGAAATGGTGAATGATATTGCATATACTGACATATCACTGCATGCTAGTATTGAGGACCCCAAAAGTTCTAGGCTAACAAGCATTTCAGAGTATAATGCACTGTGTTCAATGGACTCCATTAGACAGAGCTTTGATGACTCATATATTCAGCCTACTCTGCGGCAGTGCTTAGCAATCGATAAGGCTGGTAACTCCCCTGATAATCTGGTTCTCATTGAGATTACACTAGGCGCAGTGAATTCAACCATAGCCAGTCTTTTATTTGAAAGCCTAGATAGGAAGATCACGCAACAATCAATGAAAATTGATCAGATTCGCAATGGATGGGTAATGTCACGCGTGACCCTGGAAAGGTCGAGACGACTGGGAATATACCAGAGAGCAATAAATATGTTCTAGAGAGACTGACAGTCATTGAACAAAAAATAGAGTGACTTCATACTCGCTCTGTATTACCTCTGACATCGGCTCTACCAATGTTTACCAAGGTAATATAGCCGGTAGAAATAGAAGATTCTATCGATTCTGTCACAGCAGAAATGGACAAATTAACAGGCTCTCGTCTTGGTGAGGCAGGGGTACAATATTCTATACAGAATGGTGCTTCAACTAATGAGGGAAGTACAGGACCGGGAAAACAAATAAATATGGCAGTTACCCAAAATCGAACGGTACAACCTGTACCCATTATGTATGCACCGTTAAATGATCTAGTGGCACTGGTAGAAAATAAAACAAATAGCCCCATACAGGTTGCAAAAGCTTCATCTACCGGTTCTAACCTGGACAATCATGTTCCAACATCTACTATGAACAGAGGCAAAAACAACTCCCTCACTGCGAAACAAGACCCTGGAAGTGAGGAACGTATGGCAACAATAAGATCTGCTGTTGATGCGTACCTACTTCAACGTATAACGGAAGTTACACCATGCGTGAAAGTATCTGACATACGAAAAGACTCATGTTTACTGCAGACAGACAAGAATCGCACATCCTGTATATTAAACACAAGTAAAGGGGAACCAGCTTCATTCTAAAGGCTATGTGAGAAAATTCAGAACACTAATGATTCTTTACGTCCAAACCATAAGGGGCATGTGATGAAAAAGGCAGAGGATGACTCGAACACAAAAGGAAGGAATAGGGGATCTAAAAATAAAAATAGAAATAATATGCAATCTTTTAATACATTAATTATGAAGTGTCGAGATGCTCCTTTCGGGAGATACGACCTATGTCGCTCAAGTATTTTAAACATCTTCGGAGATGTGACTGCTCTACAGGATATAAGTTTGAGTGATCTTGATCAATTTGAATTTTTATGTGACAAAAATCTGTCCATAGTACGGTTGTGGATTAAATCAGGTTTGGTGCTTAACACGATATGGAAAGCAAAGATGGAACTCTTTCATATGGGTTTTCTTATAGCCCAAGATCCGGATCAAATAGCTCAGGATACAGAAGGGTTAATGGCAGCTAATCATGAATCCTCCATAGAACCAGAATGCCAATGTCCATATTGTGTTACGGTGACTACATCTCAGAAAACATACACACAAGCAAGGCAAACATAACCACCAGTTGAAGAAAATAGAAAGGGGCTTTCCTTAGCAAGCTGGAAAACGAGAGGTTTTATGCATCTGCGGAGGGCGAAAGATGACATCTTAAATAATTTTGATATAGTCGCCCTGCAGGAGACTTGGATGCGGAGTGCTCCAGTATGGGATGATCATAGCCTCGTGTTGTTACCAGCAGTTTTGACGGGCAAAGTTAGGCCAACTTCTGGATTATTGACAGCTGTTATATCAAGTAAGGGGTTGCAAATCTTTCTGTGGGCTTTACCGAATAACTTTGCATAGTTGGAAAGAATTACTTATGCTAAACAATCCTTTGCATTAATTAATTTATATCGAAACCCAGTGGGATTGCCAGATGATGTATTTTATAATGATCTATCTAAATTACTAGAAGAAATAGCCAAAGACAAAAATATCTCTGCTACATTAATGGTGGGCGACCTAAACCTTAATTGCATTGAAGGGAAAAAAATCAAATTAACCCAAAACATCCAGAGATGGATTGATTTTATTGAGGATACAAATCTAAGGATGTCGAATGGTTCCATTTTAGGAGATATTCCATCATGCCATACCTGCGAGAGAGGAGGGTCGACATCAACCATTGATTATATCTTGGCCCTCCTCCTACCCCCACCTGCGAGGCTAAGAACCTCGGGGTCATCTTTGACTCCACCCTTTCCTTCTCCGCCCACATCTCTGAGGTCTCTAAAAAGTCAAATTTCCGACTGCACTTCCTCAGAGGTACTCTGCCTTTCCTCTCCTTCCCCAAGAAGCTCATGGTATCTCAGGCTCTGGTTCTCTCTAGCTTGGACTATTGTAACAGCCTCATTCTAAATCTACCTGCCTCTACTCTCCGCCCTCTGCAACTATGTCAGAACAGGTCTGCGAGACTTGTCCTTGGCCTCAAGCCCTGGGATCGTATCTCTCCAGCTCTGAAATCTCTCCACTGGCTCCCAGTGGATGCAAGGATTAAATTCAAAACCCTCTGCATTGTCCACAAGGCTTTCTGGGGCCTGCGTCCAAAATACCTTCAGCTATCCCTCCGCAAATACCTCACCTCTCGAGCTCTTCGCTCCTCTACCTCCAACTCACTCAGGGTCAGTCGTTTTTCTAAGAAACAAGCTGGGGGTAGATCTCTGTCTTTGGGTGGGGCCTCCCTCTGGAACAGCCTCCCTGCCACTCTAAAACTTGAGGAGAACCATCTCCGGTTTCGGAAGCACCACAAGCCCTTCCTCTTTTCTTCTGCCTTCGCTCCCCCTCTCCCCTGCTGATCTGTTCTCTCTTGGCACTGTGCACCTGGCCACCCTCTGTCCTTTGGGCCCAGGTACCTGCTCATCCTGCCACCCTCCCGCACTGCCTCCGGGCCACCCCTTGCTCTGGGGTCTGTATCTGTACCCATAGAGCCCCCCCTTTTTTCTTCCTGCACTTATCAGACCTACTCTGTCTGCTGCCTTAAACCTAGCACTTGCAAATTGCTGGCTGCATTACCACTGTTTGTTGCCTTTATTATTTATTTATTGTTATTTATCTTTCTCTTCTGCTTCGCACTTTCCACCTCTCCCCCCTTCCATGCACTTTTCCCCTCCCCCCTCTCCCATGCACTTGCGCGTTCTCAATGTCACTGGGCCTAGTAATATCGCTGTTTTGTTCTGCCCTGTTCCCCTCCCTTGCCTTGTCGCACTCTGAAACACTTGTGTACGAGCGTGATAGAAATAAAATATCAATCAATCAATCAATATCTATACGAGTGAGAATATATTTCTGAGTGCCACCAAATTCTAAGTTGTTAGGCAATCCGATGATGATCACCATATATTAGCTCTTTACTGGACAGTATTAGACCAACAGAATATTAAACAACAAGAGTGGTCTAGACCAAGCCTAATTGTTAATAATGCCAGGACACGTTTAAGATGGTCTATGGATGACCTAATCACTATGAATGATCAACTCTTGAAACATCAATTATCGCATGATTTTGATTCATATGTAGATATTTTGGACACTTTTAAGAACCTACATCCTCACAATAGTAACCAGAATATTAAGCATATCCATGGGTTTAATCCTCTTTTGCAGCAGAGAAAAGTAGCTTTTGGAAGAGAAATCAGAAGAACACGCAAATGACCGTTTGAAAAACGCGACCAAGCCATCAAGTCTGCTAAGTGCAGTTATCTCAACTGGACGCAAGCTAGAAAAGCTAAACTGTTCCAACTCGACAGTGAATTGTTTATGTCTGCCTGTCTCAATAGAAATTCTGCACAGGTTTGGGAACTATTAAACAAATGCATGTCAATGGATCAAGTTGATTATCAAATTAATTGTGTCACCGAAGCTCAATGGCTTGCCCATTTTACAAAGCTTTACGCAAATGAGCGATTTCCCCAATTTAAATATATAAATAAGTCCTATGGACGGTGGGATCTAGAGAGTTCAGATGAAACTGTTAAGGAATTTATACACAAATCTTCATCTTCCCGAGCAGCAGGTCTGGATGGGTTAAATAACTTTATGTTTAATCAAAATCCTAGCCAATGGGCAACCATCTTGAACAATACCTTCCAACACATTTTACTAACAAGAAATATTCCAAGATTGTGGCGCACCTCACTGATCGTTCCTATTTTTAAAAAGGGCGATCGTAGAGAACCCACAAGCTATCGTCCACTTAATGCACTTAAAGCTCAGGCCCAGGCAACAAAACAGCCGATGTATTTTGCCTTTGTAGACCTGCACTCTGCCTTTGATTCTGTGTCTAGGATCAAACTTACAACCAAAGTACTAGAGGCGGAGTCTCTGGCAGCATTGTGTGATATTATTAATGCCCTACATTCAGACACCGCTGTACAAATAAGGCTAACATCCATGGGTTTATTATCATCTACCATTACTACCGCAAGAGGGCTGAAGCCGGGGTGTACCCTAGCTTCAGCCCTCTTCAATTTTTTCATCAATGATGTCAAAACGGTGTTTGCTGATGTGAGGGCTGATTCTCCAAAAATGAATGGTATTGACATCAAAGCATTGTGGTATGCAGACGATTTAGTGTTGATTTCTACAATGCCCATTGGCCTGCGGAATGTGTTAAATGTATTGAGTACCTATTTTGGTTTAAATGAATTGGTTGTTAATTTGAAAAAAAATAAAAAAATAGTGCTGTATGCATCAAGAATGACACAAAGGAATAAGATGGAGTGGAAAATTGTGAGTACTAGTGTGGAGGTGGTGCCAAATTTCATTTATATATAGGTTTAATCATTGATGGATGTCCCTCCAATAACTCTCAGTTGCGCAAAATAGAACATAAGTTAATCTCAGCCATATCGCAGGCAAGACTCATTTTATTTAAATTTGGTAAATTCTCGATCAAATCTGTGTTAATGTTCTGGATTCAAAATGTAATACCAACGCTTCTTTATGGTCTGGAAATGAAAAGAAATATCCAAAGTAGTTTTCTGAATAAATTGGAGGCACAATTTTGGCATGCAATATTGCAGTTACCACAAGGTATACTGAGTCCATGGCTTCGATATGAGCTGAGAAACATCTTTAATGGCCATGTATAATTGGCGCATGTGTGCCCTGTTTCGGAAATGTTTACTCGCTGTGATGAATGGGACTACTTTAGCAATATTATCTCAATAAATGTTGACCTCTAATCATATGTTTGCTCAGAATTGTATTAAACATATTATGTCTGTCATGGCCAATGCTGATATTACAATTGAGGTTCTAGTCTCAAACCCAGATCGGGCCAAGGTAAAATTGTACATGATGGATTGGATAGATACAATAGCCTCATGTCTTAAATATAGAGACTTTACCAACCATTGATTTGACCCGAAAAGGTATAGAGCAATGGAACCTTATTTGTGTAGAGCTCCATCTCCACATTTAAGAAGTGCAACATTACGTATGCGTCTCAACTTATGGCCTACACGAGAAGTACAAACACGAAGAAAAAGTAAAAATAATTTCTGTCGTTTCTGTGGCGATCATACAATTAAAAAAAACACTAGAACATTTAATAGTAGAATGTCAGTCACTTGTGGAGTTAAGCCAAATACATTTTTGTAAAAACATGGGTTATTTCACTAACATGAAGGCAGAGAACAGGTGGTTAGCGATTGTTGCAACCAGGATTATGAGTATTCGAATAGCAGCGGCACATTTTCTGAATGCCTTGAGACTGACTGAATAGCTCTCAATGATAATTGATGAGAATAAGAACATATATACACAATTGACTATCTATGTGCATGAAATGGTAATAGCCCAAATTTCAACTTTAGATGAAATTTTGATATTATTTCATGCGTGAGAATATTTTGTGTAAAATGAGTTGAGGTGTTTTTTGATTGGTTATGGTCTTCTCATGGACAAATAGGCATCATAGAGATTATGTTTAGATGTGTTTATTCTCCAAAAGATCTTATTTATTTGTGTATGTAATTGGAAATGCAAAGATGCCGGTTTGAAGCTATTTTAATTTTATTTTGGCTTAATGAATTTTAATAGGACCTGTTCTAAAGTATGTTAACATGTGTTAAAGTGTGTCAATATGTTTATATTGCTGGTTCTAATGATTGAATTGCTGTTTTAATTTCTTTCTTTGTTTTGATATTTGTTTGTTGTAAATATAATGATTGAAAAAGTTGATTAATTTCAGCTAACTCAATTTAAAAAAATGGTGATTTTTACTCTGCGTGTCTGTGCACTAAAGAGATCAGAAATGGCGAACACATTGTGATCATCATTGGCCAGTGGATTACTATGGTCTGCTTTTACTTTTCCTTGACACAGCCAGCGCAATCACAGTCTGAAGGAATGAAATGCTGTAGTGGGATCAGAAAACTATTCCCCACCTTTTGGATTCCCCAAATTGTGTGTGAAACAGATGCAGAGCTTGGGTTTTGAGATTCCACATGGGGACCTGCAACATACAGGCAAACAGAGGAGAAAGCTCCAGAAGTTCAATCATTTCGATCTTTGACACAAGTGTTACCCTGTACGGACCGTTCTGCAATTATTTTATGATTACCCAGTTGAAGACCACTTTCCTCTGTATTACTTGTACTTAAGCCAATCTAAAACATGTTTCTATACAGTGGTTAGGAAAGGGTGATGGTTCATATTTGAGCAATATGACCCGAGTGGCGGGGCATTACCGACTCAGGTAATGCCCCGGGGCCCATAGTTATTCTAACAAAGGCCCTGGGGCATTACCTGAGTTGGTAATGCCTCTGCCGCGAGGGTCATATTGCTTTTAGTACCCCAGCCTGCAAAATCTGCGTGACCGGGGCATTAAAAGCATTTTTTTCTGTCCCAAAACGGGACAGAAAAAAAAAACGACCAAGAAAATGCCCACCGGGAAAGGGAAAACAGTCTGTTTTCCCTTTCCATGGCGGCCATCGGGAGTGGACGGACTGGGAACACTTCTGGTCCCTGCGCGTCCGCTCCCGAAAAATAAAGACAAGAAGGTAAGTGGGGTTGGGGTTGGGAGGGCGGGGAGGGCGGAAGGAGGGGAAAAAAAACATACCTGGGTCCCCGGCGGGGGACGATGGAAGCCTCCAGCCGTGTGGGGGCTCGGAGCGTGGATGGCCCCACTCTGGAGTCTCCACATGGGTGGAGGCTGCCATCGTCACCCACCAGTGACAAAGAAGGCTAAAGGTAAGTGGGCTGGGAGGTGGGAGGCGAGAGGGGAGAGGAGAAACAAAAAAAAACATACCCAAGTCCCCGGCGGGGTGCGAAGGCAGCTTCTCAGCCATGGAGGCTCGAAGCGGGGATGGCCCCGCTTTGAGCCTCCTCATTGGCTGAGGGGCTGCCATGCCCCCCGCCGGGAACAATGGTCATGGAATCCCAGCCAGGAGATTCCCGGCCGGGTAATGCCTCGGCGAGGGCCAATCAGAATGGTTCTCTTATTCTGATTGCGCCCTCGCCGGGTACTAACATTGTATCCTTCATACAATTTTTCTGGCCAACCTTAACTAATGATTTCAGATTTCAATTACCAGAAAGATATGTAAATTTAAGGAAGGTTTGCAGTTTTGAAGAGGACACCAAAGTTACAAACTATTGGACTGGAGGAGTAACTCCCAACAAATACGAACATTTTATGAGGTTAGCAAGGCACTTGCAACAAGCATCTTTATTCCACCCATATTGTGTACCTTCTAGCCTTGTACAGCGTTGCTCATTCTGAATGTATACAATGTTTAACAATGTGCACCAATAATTGTGTGACATCAGCATATTCAGCATATTTTATTCCAGTTTGACAATACCTGACAACAGCATCCAAAGGTCAAATGTAGATGCCGAGCAGGAAAAGGACCAAGGTGATAACCTGGAAGACCTTCGACTTATAGACTATCCTTGAGAAGCAGTCTCTGTTGACATGTGAGTTATGGGGCAGGAGCCAGTGAAGGTGTTGGGATGACCCAGAAACGTCTAGGTATAAGTGGCCTCTGCACTGCAGAGAAAATCAGAATTTACTAAGACCTGATCTCTTCCTCATTAAAACCCTAAGTGCAGAAGCCAGACAGCTGCAATTAAATACTGACACATGCACTCCCCGTCCACCAAAGATTTCTGAAGACTAGATATATAATTTTAATCCGTCCTTTTATAGACACACGCTCTACAATACTTGAAGTAATAGACCTCCTGTTAGATTTTAGATATTTAAAAATATAATAATATATAAATATGAATCCAAAATTACAAATCATAGTACCTATATGTATAAAACCAGTCTATTAGTAAATATATTCAATAATTCTGAAAAATGGTATGCATAATTATATATGCTACACTAATGTGTACTCTATTTGAATATGCACAATAGCATAACATGGCACATACCAGTCATACAAAGGTCTAGGCCGCCACCCCCATTGTGATTTCTGATAAGCCAAGAAACACTTTACAGTCTGTTTAATGAAAGGTGCCAGACATTTCCAGGTGGAATCCTGCTACATTTTAACAGGATGTTCTCCGAGGTGTTAACTATTCATTTGCATTCTTATTTGTGGTGTTTTATTATTCACCATACAAATAAACATTAATTTATTGGTGTGATTTGTACAACTTTGCACCGCCTCTAGACAGTCTCAGAGTGCTGAGGGTTTCATACACAGGGTCGAGGTGGAACAAAGTTCATGTAGACCATGGGATTGTCATTTGCCAGACAAAAGTTGCATTCTATTGGTGAAAAGAAAAGCCGGCATACAAAGTTTGAGCAAAATGATGATGGAGCCTTAAAAAGCAAGTTCCCAGGATTTCCTGTACAGCTTCAACACATACTTTGAGTTAGCATGATAGAGCTTGGCTTAGGTGTATGACAATTTATAAGTAATGGCCAATTGGGGAATGGCAAGTTGGCAGTTTTCTACATAGGCCAGTGATATTACCACCAACTATGTGTTAAGGAAATCAACCCGAGGAAATCTGTTTGCAGAAACCAAGTGCAAGAAGTGAGTCTTAAGGCCTTTTCTGAATTGAAAGAGGTTCACTGCGGAGAATTGATCTGGTGGGCTAGAATTCCAGAGTGTGGAGCCTTAGACATGGAGAGACCTGCCGCCAAACCTCGTGGGTCACCGAGGGGATGCATAAACTAATGTGAACACCCCGACCTTTCTCAGGAATCCAGCCTTCCTCTAACCACCATCCCTAATTACTTTATTTTCTTCTCCCGTGGTGGGCGGCAACTGCCTGGCCTCAATGGTTTGCTATGTCTAACATTGAATGGCATGCCCACCCCAGCAAAAAATGAAAACGAATAAACATTTGTGAGTGGGTGAGCTTGCCTACGACAAGAATGCAAAACTATGTTTTGGTTACTTCCAGCGAGGGCAAGCAAGTGGGCATGTTAAAGGGCACTTCAGGAAATTGCCCTGCCTCCCTCTGCTCAGCCATTGCCAGGTTAATACATCAAGATGTTTTGGTCAAATCATGTTTGATGGAGTGAGGGACCACGAAACACGCGAATTTCAGATGGTTCGCGTTTCCTTCATCTGCTGCTACCTAGTTACTATTTTAAGACATCACTTTGTTAGAATATATGCCAAACAATCAGCTACACATACGCTGGCTATACTTGTGATGTTCAAAAACCACACAATTTGCCTTCACAATGTATAGAGCACAACAAATTAATGAAACATATTTTGTTTTCATGACAGACCAATGAAGGAGAATGTTATACAATTGTGTAAACATACTCTAGAATGGTATCCGTCAAAGAAAGTATTAACAATTGACAATATTATTTTTCAGTTGCTATTGGTCGGCGCAGTGTCTGATAAATTGAGCATTCCACAATTGAGCTTGGAACAATTTATTAGATATCTTTTATTTTCGAAATGATTAGGAAAATGCATCTGGCATCCTGCTGTTCATGGCATTTCATCTGGCTTCACTGAGAAAGCGGAATTCACAATGCATTACTTATGTTTTGATGATCAATAATATTATGTTTTATTATTGCTATTAATAATCCACATAATACACCAATAATACTAATATCACTGATATGAATGGTGATAATAATAATCATATTGTTATTATTTATGTAATGCCTTCGTTCGACTTATAGTCAAAAGACAAGCACAAATACATTAAACATACAATACAATATTATTAACAACACCAAAGAATAAAAACAGTCTTAATATTGTAATACAGTGTTAAGGAATCTGAAACTCCACTCCTAAGTACTATAATTAGTCATATGCCTCTGAGATCAATATTTAAAGTATTGTTACACATTTGATCTGCAGCATCAATTGTCTGGAAGCTCTAACACCATAAACCAACCAAAAGCACTCAAACAAATATCAGACTTGAGAATCGCAAAGTGTAAGATTATGTAATAATTCTTATTTTATTGTTCCGTTTTCTGGTAAGCACTAAGTCACATGTCCCAAAAAACAAGAAATCATGTACCAGCATAAACTCCTTAGAGCAGGTGTTAATGTTTCACCCAAAGGGCTTTGTCTAGGTAAATTGGATTATTAGGTTTCACCATAGAGTTCGCGAAAGTAATACATTTGCATATATTTGCATCCTTCTGATCCTACATTCACCAAAGACATATATCCATATAGTACATTTAAATGTTGTAGTCAAACATAAACCATAATCCTTGTATTGGTAAGATATCTGAAGAGAGAGAGAAAACGTTACACAGTTGTCAAAGAAAGACAAGGATCTAGACACAGAGGAAGAGAAATTCACTGCAAGTACGCTAATTGCAAATGTGCGGCATCAACTGAAGTAGATTACCAAACAATTTGAGGATTTTAAAACCACAACCCTCAATAAGAAATCAAAGAAACTACAGAAAGATATTCGGGAATTCAAGTTAGAAGTTGTATAGTCATGACTTTCTACAAACATTGAATAAACTGGGATCTCGGGCAACACAAAGACCTGGGGGTAGAAGAAGGAGGGTCCCCTTTTCAGGCTCCAGTAGTGACTCTGCCTCGGACGACAATACAAGGTACAATCAAAGACACTTTTTGCAAAATTACCCACCCCCATCCCGCCCCTTTTTTAGGCAGAGGAGGACAAGGAGGAGATATTTGGGGACCAAAGCCATGGGCAATGCAATACGGGACAGGCAGGAGATGCACGAGATACCGCAGGAGGACATTTAAAAAATAAAAGATTCTCAGAACTTGCCAATATTTAATCTGGCTCAAACAGAGGTGTCAGCAGGCCAGATTCCATAACTCTCCAAGGGCCTCTCCTTTGTACCATCAGCATAAACAGACCTGTTTAATACAGAGATGGAGATTCACCATTTTCTACTTTCAGTTAGACTACAACATTTCCTCAAATATAACATGGAACAAGAAAGGGAACTGGACTCAGGACTTAATATACAATCGACCTTCACTCCTCTGAATATCAAATCCCGTGAGATATACTGATGTTTGCAACATATATACTGAAAAATCTAGACACATACAAGAAGGAAAAAAAGAACACTGAAACACAATGGGCCTTATTCCAAGCTGGGCGGTAAGGGATACCGGGCACCGGTAAGGAGACCGGTGCTGGTAATCCCTTACCGCCCAATTCCAAGGTCCCTTAGCGGGAACCGAAAATGATGTGTGTTCTGACCGCACATTCCTTACGGGACCCATTAAGCGACCTTGGAGCTAATAACGGACCTGCAATTAGCGGGCCCTTTATTAGCGCCTTCCCATTGAGCCCTATGGGGGCTCAAATGGGAATGGGGAATGGCATTTGGAATGGGGACTTACTGGGTCCGCCTAGGTCGGTATGTCCCGGTAAGTCCCCATTCCACCAGACCGGACCCGGACCCGGACCCGGACCCGGTATGGGAGGCAGCCATGGTGCTAACAGTGCCATGGCTACCGCCCAACTCGGAATGAGGCCCAATATATCCAAAGAAGAAAGGGAAGCTTGAAGCACCCTCTCACCGAATCACAACCTAGTGATAAAACTGGCAGATAAAGGGGGAGAAATAGTCCTTTCGTCCATTTCCCAATATGAACACATGGTGATGACCTTACTTGATGACAGAGACAGTTTTAACATACTGCGGAAAGACCATACAAAAAAACTCTGACAATAAATCTCAGAAACATTAGCATACGGCTTACAACAAGATTGAATCACAGAAAATAGGCAGAATTTTTTAATAGCACACAGGGATACACCCCCTTTTTCTATGCGCTACCCAAAGCACATAAGGATCCAGTAAATCCTCCAGGACAGCCCATAGTATCGGGATGCGGCTCTATATTGGAACCCATTTGTAAATTCGTGGACACTTTTTTGAAACCTCTGAGTGCACTCACTGATATGTACCTACGGGACACTACACACAGTATACAAATATTTGAAAGGAACAATTTAGACCAGAGACCCAACTATTGGTCACAATGGATATGAAATCACTGTAAACGAGCATCCCACACCAATAAAATGCATTCAAGAATGTCTGCGCAGCAACAGCCTACTAATCAGAGTGCCTATTAATTTCATCATTGAACTCATGACTATAGCACTGTGTATAAATATCTTTGTTTTCAATAAACAATTCTATCTTCATAACAAAGGAATAGCGATGGGGGCAGCTTTCAACCCGAGCCTGGCAATCCTGTTCATGACCAAATATGAGAACAACCATGTTCTTGCAAATCAGAATCCATGTTGGGAACATTTAAAATGCTGACGAAGATACATAGACAATGTTATTTCTATCTGGGAAGGATCTGAAGAAGAATTGACACTTTTCCTTACCTGAATCAACACACGTGACAATAATATCCAATTCACCATGGAGTTTAGCAATCTAGAAATGTGCTTTCTAGATTTGGTCATCAGGCACCAGCAAGGCAAGTTGGAATGCAGTCTTTATTAAACACCCAGTGAATGCACCATACTACTACATTTTGCATTTTGCAAGGTACCACCCCACACAAACTAAGGGGAATTTACCATATGGTCAATACTTATGGATACAGAGGAACTGTACATTTCTAGATGAGATCTACAGACTTGCAGAACAACTGTAAGAAAGACTCAGGGCACGTGGCTTAACCAAACAACCTCTTAATAGTTCCAAGAAACAGGCCAGATGTATGACCAGGGATGCTCTACTAACATCCAAGAATCAAATACAAGAAGATAATGAATGGCGTACATGCGTGGTCACACATGGTCCTCACATCTTTCAGGTGAAGAAAATAATACATAAATACTGGCCTTTAGCATGTCTGAACTTACCAGATCAACCTCAACTGTGCTTCACATTTAAACGGGCCAAGAACATCCAGGAATATTTGGTCTGCTCTCAATTTGTGAAAGAAGCACCTAGAAGAGGTCTGGTGAATCTTCATAAAGTCACAGGACATTTCCAATGTGAGAATTGCATGGCCTGCAAATGTAATAAAAAGATGCAAACCTTTCCAATAGGAACCAGAAAATGGAGTATGACCAACTGCAAAACCCGTCAAGTTGTGTATTGCATACAGTGCCCTTGCAGACTGAGATATGCGGGACAAACTATGTGATCAGTCAATATAAGGTTCTAAGAACAAAGATCTCAAATCTGCTGAATAAATGCAACAGCACCACTTTTGGATCACTACATCGAGGTCCGACACTCTCCGGATGACCTGTTCTAGAGGTACTAGAAACAGTGAGAGGGGGATCCAATGTGCAAAGAAGCCTTTTGGAGCAAGAAATGTGCTAGATTCACAGACTGGATGCATACAATTAAGGACTCAATTAACAATTCTTACCCTTACATAGAAGTGCAAGCATATATACCCTGTATCAGTGTGCCACCAATTATGTCTAAACAACTATCTGGCTCCTTGTCATGCCCGCGCCGCTGGCGCACGCATTGGCAACCATCATGGACTACTTGGTACTCATTTATCCTCCTAATACTCCTTGAACAACTCCTTTTCACGTCTTGGTCTTTTATTTTCCATTTGCTCAACTTTGGTTCTTTCTTATTTTTTCAATTAACTACATTTACCATAATGCACCTGGCTGCAGTCCTCAATTCCTGGCTATTCTCATTCATCGTTATTGGGACCACAATCCCCAGAAGCCCTTGCAGCCAGTGCTGCTTCCACCTGCTCAGGACCAGAGAGGGAGGAGGCAGATTGTCTTCAGGTGTGCTGCTACAGGTGCTGTCAATTAGCCTGCCTCAGAACAGGGCAGGGCCGTATATAAGCAGCTGCCTGCAGGAGCACAGTGTCTTGCATCTTGAGATCTCCCCGCTCCTGTTTGCCTAGACCCGCTACTTTGTATGCTGTTCCTGTTGCTGCATCTTCCTGTTTTGATCACTGCCCTTTCTGGGCTCCCTGCCCTGCAGCCTGCCTCATTCCGGCTGTCTACGGTCCTTGTCCTCTGGGCTCCCTGCCCTGCAGCCTGCCTCACTCCGGCTGCCTACAGCCCTTGTCCTCTGGGCTCCCTACCTTGCAGCTTGCAACCCTCTGCTGTCTCCAAGCCCTTATCCTCTGGGTTCCTACCTTGCAGCCTGCACCTCTTCACTGCCTACAGCCCTTGTCCTCTGGGCTCCTTTCTTGCAGCCTGCTCCCTCTGCTGCCTACAGCCCGTGCCCTCTGGGCTCCTTCCTTGCAGCCTGTCTCCCTCCGCTACCTACAGCCCTTGTCCTCTGGGCTCCCTGCCTTGTGGCTTGCTACACTCCTCTGCCTTACAGCCTGTATTACACTTAGCTAGTAACGGCCCTGCTCCTCTGGGCTCCCTACCTCGCGGCCCTATTCTTTTGGGCTCTCTGTCTGTCGCCTACTAATCTCTCTCTGTCCTGTTCTTCTGGACTCCCTGCCTTGCAGCCTACTACAGTCCTCTGCAGTCCACTACAGTTTGCCTGCACCTAGTGCCACTCTTGACTGCAGACCTGCTTCCTACTTTGCAGCCCTTCTGTTTTCCTGACTGCTGCTCCCTTGTTCTCTTCCTTGAGTCCTTTGTACTCCACCTTAGGTTATCTACTTCAGTCTAACTGCCTTTCCTTCATTTCCTTCTGCTAGATTGCTCATTGACTTCCTTTTCGCTGGATATATCTGTTCTTGTCTTCTCATGTGTCTTATGTAATCCCTTTGTACAGAGCTTGCCTGTTGGTTTCCGGCAGGCAACCTCTGCCCCTTCCCTTGTCCCGTTTTCAGTGTTACAGACACCCACTGCTGTTGTTCCCAGCCATGAGCATACAGTGTGGGCCTCTGTTATAGCAATCTGTGCAGAAGGCTGGAGTTTCCTAAGGTTCATGGAACGCTCTTTCCCATTTCAGCATACACCCCAAGAGGGAATCCAGTTTGTTTGCACCTTTGTATCTTTTGCCCCTTTTGGCTCACAGCTACAGTTTCCTACTCTTCTTTCTTGTTGAACTTCCTGCTGTGTGTGCTTATCTGCTACCTTACTTCAGCACAGCCACCCAAAACCTACCTGGGTACCCTGTGCCACTCTTGACAGAGTGCCATTCTTGACACTCCTACACAGAATGTGTTAAGGAAGTGAGACACATTTTCATTATTGTTTGAGCGTTGAACGAAGGTAGTAATCCATACAACCACAGGCCATGTGAGCAGCACAAGCGCCTTTACAATTCATGTGCGACATCCAGTGGGATGTGTCTGGATACACTGTGAAGAGGACATGAAGTTTTCCTACCTGGCACCTCACGCAGAAGAAGCACTAAGGGGACATACACATACTTTTGTCATGCACAGTATTAAGACTGCACATTTGTGATCATCCTTGATAGATTGTGCCACCTCTGTGCACTTTAGGATTTACATCAGGAGCGACACGCTGCCACTCCCACACAAAATCAAGTGTTTATGTTTGGTTTCCATGACTATGAAGCTCGGATGCCTTGATGCCGGAGTCCTCTGACACTCTGTTACGCTCACCTGGTCTCTGCGGGGACGTCTGACACTGCTGGTCCTTTTCGGATGGTGGGCGATCTTCCCCTGGTCCACTGGCAGGAATAACTCGAAAACAGCCTTCGTGAGGTTTGCTCCTGGTAGTTTGGAATGCTGGACTCTCCTTCGTGCTGTTATTGCAGGGGTGCAGTTCTTGTTATTTGTCTCTGCCCTCTCAATGCTCTCCTTATCTTTCTCCTTATTGTTCGTCTGTATTTTCCGTGTTGTTTGTCTTATTCCGTGTTGTTTTTTCTGTGTGATCAGTGTTGTGCGTTCTGTAGGATCTGTGTCGTTTGTCTATTATTCCATGTTGTTCGTTCCCATATTCATGGTTCTTGTCTAACGTTGTTTCTTTCTCTTCTCAGGTGTTGATGCGGCTCGGATTCAATGGAAGGCAAGCAGGAGTGGCCCGCGGTAGCAGAGGCGGAGCTGCTAGTTCCAGAAATGAAGCTGCGGTGCACTGGATGGAGCCGCGGTAAGCAGAGTGGATCAAGACGCAGGTATGCAGAGTCTGAAACGCGCCCGCGAGCAACTGAACTGCAGCGTGTGATTTCAAGTTGCTAACCTTTCTCTCTTATTCTCTTACAGTAATCGCGGTGAGGCGTTGGATTTGAGGTTTAAGTTCTGCGCGGTTCCTGGTTTCGCCGCTGGTGCAGGTGTGGTCAGCTGCAGGTCGTGAAGGTGAGTGTAGCTGGAGACAAGATCGCGGTGAGCGTCACATTGCCGCAGCAAAGTAATGCAAAATATGGATCAGCATAAGGGCAGGGCTTATATAGCCCTTGGCTGTATAGCCACTCCCCCAAGCAGTCTGGCTGGGCATGCCCTGCCACACCTAGTGCCAGATGCATGTGCAGAGTGGGCCTGGAACATTCCCCATGGTTTAGTCTTTCTCATGAGCCTGGCGCCCCAGAGGCAGCAGGACAACACCCATCTGGCTCCATGTTGTATGCCACAAGGAATTCGGGAGTGCCCCAAGGAACACCCCATACGGGGGCAGATGGGCAACTGTGCCCCTGACTTAGTGGCCATGACACTCACCGAACCTTTACAGGATGTTTCCATGACTACAGAGTCTAACACGACACCCACACTGCTAGTGGTTAGACGCCGACTCTGCCTGGAACTCAGACATCCGTGATATGGAGGTTTTCCCAGGTAAGCCTGAACCCCACGGATGAAGGGGGTAGTATCCCTTCGGGTTATTACGATATTAAAAACGCCCCTTTCTAGTCTGTTTTGGGTGACACAGAACAGATGTTAACCATAGTGTTGGCCTCCCCCTCCCCTAGCGAGCACCCCATTACAGGTAAACAAGAACACATCGGAGACACAGCAGTCATACCCCATGCACAAGACCTCTTCCAACTTGGACTGGTCCACTCGGATCCTGCAAAACTCTGCACACGTAGGAGGTTTTATTTCACCATGCAATAATTTGTTTTTTTGGGACAGGTGTCGCTATAGAGCAGGTCAGGCTTCAACTCTTTGTAGCATCCTGCATGGTCACCCCCTCTAATACTGGAGCACCTGGGACTACAGTTAACAGAGGGACTTTACTGCACACAAAGTGAGTACAGCACATGGTTCAACACCTAATTTTCTTTCCAGTGCACCCAAAACACAAGCTCCAGCACAATGCCCTTCCCAGTGCACTATGTAAGAGGGATACCACCATCCCAGAGGGTATCCCACTTTCTGTCCCAGGGCCCGCAAACTTCACACGAGGAGTTCCTGTTCCCAACACGCAAGTTGACTTGCTCACCCAGACTCACAGATGTCTGTGTCGGTTGCTTTATACAGTTGCCCCTGTAAGGGATGAGATATGTGGGCTGATTCATGGAATTATTTGCACCAGAAAACAGAGATTTGTGCGCCATTCTGCCTGCAAATCACTGTTTAACAAATGGGGATTTGCGTCCAGAATGGCGCACAAATCCCCGTTTTACGGCGCAAAAATTCCATGAATCTGTCAGGATTAGTCCTGCGAATACTAAGGCAGCGAATATGGCTAGGGAAATGTGCACATAGGAACAACGACTCATGTATGCTAGAAGCCAGGAGTGCAAACAGAGTGTGATATTAAACCCAATATGTGAAAAGGGATGTGGGGTAAGCACCTGACCGCGAGGAAAGTCGGCAAGTGCCTTACCCCCAATTGCTGTTACAGGTACTGACAGCGCTAAACCCACGTAGAGGGCAAGCAATGACAGGATCTGTGAACTAACACTCTGATGGTATAAAATAAGGGAACTAAAGAACTGTACTCACAAGGACGAGAATAAACCTCTTGAACGTCAGCTAGCCCATGAATCCTGTTGATGAACTGGGACCCCGAGAGGCTAGAACAGCAATGGGAGAAGTAGGAAGGTCCAGAGGGCATGGGCTGTAGGTTACCAGGGAAAGGTAGACTGTAGAACAGGGTGCCCAAGAGGACAAGGGCTGAAGGCAGCCGGAGCGAGGCAGGCTGCAGGGCAGGGAGCCCAGAGGACAAGGGCGGAGGCTGGAATGCAGCAGAGCGTGATCCGCTGTTATGTGGGGAGCCCGACAGGGCAAGGGTGAAGGCTGGAAGGTAGCCGAGAGTGATCCGCTGCAGAAAACTAAATACCTAAGTTGAAATAGTGATAACAAATAGTGAGGAAAACATAGCATTCACACAGGAGCTAGCTAACAACCGCACACCACACCTAAAATCAAATGGGAAAATAAATGCAGAAGTGCTAAGGAAAACCTGGAATGGATCCCAAAAGAAGTAAGGATCAGGAGCAGGGAAAAAGCTAAATAACCAATGCAAACTTCTCCCTATCCTTCCAAGGAAAAGACAGGAAGCTAAAGAGGAAGGCTAAGGCATACGGGTTAACAGCAGCAAAGGACAGAGTCAAAGAAATACCAACTGGGCTGCATGTGAAAAGGGAAAGCACTGAGAAATGCTGCCTGTAAACAGAGGAAGGAAAAAAGGGAAACAAGGGAGCAGAAATCAATTAGAGCATGAAACAGAGATTCAGGGCGGAGGGAACAAGAAAACAGGAACCAGGACCTAGGTAAAAGGGCAAGGAACAGTGAACAAGGGACTAGTCAAAAACAGGAACACTGCAAACGATGACCAGCGCTGGACTGAAGTGAGACTGTGGCTTTTAAAGCTGCTAAACGAGCACACGCCTCAGGTGTGCTGACTGCTGCACCTGCAGCCACAGGTGTTGCTTATCCTCCACCCAACCTAGTCCTGCAAGGGTGGAGGTGGAGCAGGGGGCCAGGCATTCTGGGAAACACAGTCATTTGGTTAAAGAAGCATGCTGGCTGCCAAAGACCTGGAATGGATCCGGAAGGGAAGTAGTTTGGAAAATAGGGATTTTGCGCTCCCAATACATTACAGCACTGTGGCATTAGGTTCGGAGGAAATGTCCAGCAAGGAATAAGCCCCAAAACATGCCCCCAAGTGGCGGGAACGGGAGCGAAGGGAGCGAGTCGTGACAGAATCAGCCCCATGGAGTCATAACCTAAGTTTCTCTTTGGTTTTACAGAGGTGTCCCAGTTTTAATTTTACCACCGCCTTTCCCGATACTCATAATACCCTTATATGTCTTTTCAAGCTCTTCAATTCATGCCTTGAGGAAGTCAGCTTGACCACCAGTACCGCCTAAATGTGGATAAAATGGCAAAAACTACACCCACACGCGAACCTTCCAGTCACCATCATTAAGCCACATTTCAGGTTTACAGGCCCTATAAAGTGACTTACAACCTTGTAAACAATTAAGGCACCCCAGGTGGTGCCAAGAGAAAAAAGAACTATGGCCCTCATTAGGACCCTGGCGCTAAGAGTTTAACTGCGCCGTAAAAGGCTGTGGTGCCGTTAAACACTTAACGCCTTACTACGAGGTCCCTTTGCGGGACCCGACCTGAACAGCTGGTCTAGACCAGCCGTTAAAGTAGGGACCCGCAAAGGGACCTTGGTGCTAAGTATGCGACCGCAATTTGCGGTACCGTACTTAGCGCCTTCCCCAGACCTATTGAGCCCTATGTGGCAAAAATGGGAATGGGGAAGGGCCAATGTTGAATGGGAATTACCGCCCCGCCAACCTTGGAATGGGGTGGTAATTCGACATTGAACATTGGCGGACTCGTTACGATACCGGCACCAACCATGGTGCTATTAGCACCATGGTTTAGCGCCAGTATCGTAATGAGGGCCTATAAGTAGATCAACAAATAATTAGACAAATGATGAGTTGCTTAAACTAGTGGTTCCGAGTGCATCCTAAGGGATGCTAACAAAGAGTTGAAACTAGGGGTGAAAGTGTTCTACCAGACCAAAGGTAGATTCAGTGCCCCACCAAATGTGATTTTGTTTTATTTTATTCACGATTCTTTGCTTACATGGCTTTCCCTCAACTACAATAAAAGTTGGGATTCTATGGATTAATGCCAGAAAAAGGCGAAACACAGACTTTTTGGGTCTCTTACCTTGTCTAACCTTTTTATTTCCAGCTTAATCTATATATATCCAAGGTCCAGTCCCTTGGCTTGGATTCAGTCTTGGAGTGTTTGCCCGTTTTTCCACTAATCATTTGCACATCTTCATCTAATACTGTTTAATTTTTGTATGTGGATCGAATCAAATGACGCAATGTGAATAAATGTTATTTTAAACATGTTTTCGGAAAGTTTCATGACAAGGGTCCTCATAATGTTGAAGGGTACGGTGTGAACGGTGCCGGTTAGGCACTGGCACCGTTCATACCGTACCGCCGAATTACGAGTTCTGCTTGTGGGTAACTGATTGCTCAGCAGGTCTGACCTGGCGGGCTGTGCGGCACCCGCGAGCATAACTCGTAATTGCACCAGCACCCCATTCTGCCCCTACGGGATGGGGAGCATGGCAATACATTCAACTCGTAATGGGCCGGTAATTGCCCATTCGCGGGTGTCAATGCTGGTAGCGAGTTTGGCAGTAGCCATTCCTGTAAAATAGGCACGGCTACCTCCAAGCTCGTAATGAGGCCCAATTTGGTGGTAAGTGGGATAATTGATTTAAATTTTCCCCTATAGAAAATCAGATCCCTATTAGGATCGTAGAAATAGCCCAGTGGTTGTATATTTTGTTTTTCTAAGAAAGATATGGTCACAAAAGAAATGTCCTAATGTAAATTTAACAACAAAATAATATATATATAAACATATACCAGTGTTAAACTTCAGATGTAACTGATTAGATATCTGGTCAGCGGAAATCATTACTGGAAAATTACAGGTTCCTATGGGTGACCCAAACCCACATCGCTCCCACTACATAGACACTTGATAAATAAATCTATTTTGAGCAGAAATGTCAACCACTGTATTAAACTGGCACTAAATAACAAGCACTACGTGCTTAATAAACAGAATCCTCCATGGTCATCACATACAATTGTTACCTACTTACAGTTTTCTGTTATCAATCACTGGTTAAATGATTGCTGGCTGAGTTTAATAAGACTTACTCAATAATTGTTCCCAAGTATGAGGTGTCAATACCCCAGCCTATAAATGAACCACCCTTGTTAGAGTAAATATTATTAGCTACATAGATTATATCAGCCAATGTTTGATACAAGTCCCTAACTGTCATGACCTTATCGTATCGCTAGATTGTGTTTGGCTTTCATTTGGATGTAATTCCTTCTTCAGTATGCATCAGCCATCAGGTTATCCTATTACTGGTGATGTCTGGTGATCTAATGGAAATATATGTGCCATCACTACACAGTGAATGAAAATCCAAAGAGCTGGATTATCCGTGCACAAAATATCTGTGATATTAAGTACCTTGAATACTTGCTTCTATTGATCTCCTTAGTCATTAAGTGATGCTTATCCGAAAAATATATTCTGGATCATCCAGTTCTATTCTGAAAAAAGGAAGGAGAAATCCATATATGTAGATCTCCTTCCAAATCATAATTTCCAATAGTTGGCAGTATTAGCTTCATTCAAAACACTCACCCATTCTGAAAGAATCGTTATTTCACAAGATGCGGCAGCGTCCCACGTGTAGGATTGCAGCCGCCATCTTATGAAACATTCAATTAGCATCACGTAAGTGACATGATGCAACGTGATGACATCATTCATTTCATGACGTCACTGTGTTTGTTTACAGTTGCGGCCATCGTAAGCACAAGCGGTCGTCGGGCTTACTGAGAGATGTAATGTGGGTGAAAGCTTTGTGTATTAAATGGGCCCATGTTATTGGAAGTCTTTTAAGACATATCCTTGACATCCTTGACATATCCTTGATCTCGATCTTCGAGTTACTGACTGAATGTATACACGCTAATGGACAAATCCTGAATTAGTAATTGTATGTCTAAAATACATTGCTTATCAAACTATAGCAATATCTATTGGTTCACAATCCTTATGGGGGAAGCCCACTTGCAAGTGTATGCCTAAGCTATACCTTAATATGTATTGGCCATACTATCTATATCTCAAGAAGTAACCATATAGTGGGGAACACGTAAGGATGAGCCACCCCAAGTCATTAATCATAATGAAAGTCATTGAAGTCCCAAAGCTACCAAATATACAATGATGACGTGATTGTGCATAAACTTTATGCAATGGCACTAAGGCAGAGTCCCTAATTCAATTTGGATCCATGTGTCAAAAGGGCAAATGCTCCTCCATCGTGACCAATTATGTCATCATATCATTTGTAATTTGTTACATTATATGTATTGTCATAAAAAACAGAAACATTTTTGGTAAGAAAGATAAACACGTAGGGGGGGCGTGGCTTGGGCAGCCATGGAGTAGGACGTGCTTCCTGAGCAGCTCTGGAGGATCTGACAGATGATCCGTGAAAACTACCTTTAAAAACGTGCCACTGGTTCCAGAATTGACCACACATGCATGGGAATGTGTGTTCTGCTCACTGTATAATGACTGGGAGAATCGTAAGTGGGATTCTGGAGGAATTACTCGGCGAACGACAGCGGCTGCTCGGTCCATTGTCACACAAGATGGCTGACAACAAAGGAAATTAAACTAGAGCGCCTGAAGAGGACGAATTGAGGCGGCGGCCGCGGGGAAGAATGATGATGGCGAAGTGGAGACAGAGCGAAACCCCTGTGGCGGTGAGCCTTGGGTCGCGATGGCTTGGGTACTGACCCTGAAGGCAGGAGCCCGAGGGCAGCAGAGGTTCGAAAAGATAGGCCACACCACGATAGGCACGAGAAGCGTTCGCTCGGCATTGATGAGCAGCAAGCTGCGGAGAGAGGAGGCGGATGGTGCGACTGCTTGAAGATCACTACAACAGCCGATAAGGGTGGAAAAGATGGTCGGGGAGGCACGCAGATGCTGAATCGCGATAGAGATGCCTAACGAAGGCCGGAAAATGTCAGCACGAGGGGCCGTGGGCAAGAATAAGAATAAACAACCCACAATGGATATTTTTGCCAAAACACAACATTCTCCTGCGGCCATCGCACCCAAAGGCCCGATGGCACCAGCTGAGGGCACCACAGCGGCTGATAATCATCAGATCTTAGAGGCCATTACAAAGCTGAAAGACTCTTGAGGGGTTGCAATGTTGGATCTGTGCACTTCCCTGGAGGATAAAATTGAAGCAGTGGGCATTGAAGTCTCCCTGCTGAGACAAGATGTTAGGTTAGGGGGCTGGCGGAATGTACAAGCAGCCTGAAGGTGCGGTGAAAACTAACATGGACATGAGCACTAACAATGCAAAGGAGATCCATGTCCTTAAACAACAGGTGGCTAACTTGGAGTCTCGAGCAGAAGAAGCGGAAGGGAGAGCGAGGAGAAACAATATCCGCGTGGTGGGTTTGCCAGAGGGTGAAGAGGGCCAGGACCCGACAGACTACATCGAGAACTTCCTCCTGCAAGGAATTGGGGCTGGTACACTCTTGCAGGGATTTGCAGTGGAGCATGCACACAGAGCCCTTATGAGGAAGCCGAGACCAGGGGCCCCTCCGCGGGTGATAATCGCCAAAATATTGAACTACAAAGACCGCGAGAAAATACTGGAGTACTTCCGAAAAGGTCGAACAATCGAAAGGGCCTCGAGCACCATCACGGCATACCCGGATTATACTATGTTGGTCCAGAGGCAACGGTACAGCTATGTGACCATCAAAAGGAGGCTGCGGGCGGCTGGGATAAAATATATGTTTCTGGACCCTGCGAAATTGAAGGTGGTGCACAAGAGCAAAATGTATTTTTTTGACACTCCGGAAGAAGCAACGACATGGCTGGATCTGCAGGGCTGCCCGGAACAAGACACAGAAGAGACCCAAGATGGATGCGATAAGTGACTGGGATACGGTATGCATACTGTTAAGGCGGCGTGTGAACATCCCAGGGGCGCCTAGGCGAAGGCTAAGAACAATGAGCGCTGCTGTAGGAGGCTGATATTTTGATAAAATACCACTGATTGTAACGGACTTGATGGACTGGAATATAGTGGCGGGCACATATATTTAAATTGTATAGCAATGTGTAGTTATCTGATGTGCTATAGGAGTGGCAGGGCGAACGCACTCTACCCCCCGAATTATAGTTGTAGTTTATAGTAGGTTGACCACTAGGGCGGCCTCACCCTGCGGAGCCTCGAGTACAGGCGAGAGCCAGAAAGAGCTAGATGCGGGGGAGCCTGAGATCCAGGGATGGAGCTGGGGAACAGTTGGGGGGTGTGACATTGGGGAAGGGACGGGAGGCGGGAGGGAGGGGGAGCGGGAAGTTTGGTGTGTTTTTGGTTCAAGGGAATTTAGAATGGGATGCGAGCCTATACTCTTAGACCTTAGTGCGGCGTTTGATATGTTAGACCACCATCTCTTACAAAAAGCACTAGCCAAAACTGCAAACTGTTCTAAAGAAGCAATAAGCTGGCTCACTTCCTTCCTGGAGAATAGAATTTCACGAGTTCATTGGGGAGATAAATTCTCATCGAACATAACATCTCGTGTGGAGTTCCTCAGGGAGCCAGCTTGTCTCCTTTGCTCTTTAATATATACATACGCCTCGTGTGTGAATTACTAGAACAACTTCAAGTATTTTTCACTAACTATGCTGACGATACTCAGCTAGTCATGGAATTGAGCGGTGACTATGCTAAAGACAGTATTAAATTGAACACCCTCTACAAGAATATCGAAGAGTGGATGAATAATAACTGGATGTGCCTGAATAGCAACAAGACCGAGTTAATGGTTTTTGGATCTACCCAGGCTCACGCTAAACTGACTTCTGACTACAAGGCATTTCAAATCAAGGAATCTTGCATTGAAGTAGTTGGTAAAGTGAAAACACTTGGCATGACACTGGAAGCCACTCTCAATGCAGATGCTCAAGCCATGTATGTCAGCAAAAACTGTAATTAACACATTTGTCTCCTCAAAACAATGAGACCCCTTCTCAATGGAAAAAATTGCGCCACCATTGCTAGAGCCACCATTCTTTCACAATTGGACTATGGCAATGCTCTCCTTGCTGGTGCCAGCAAGCAAAGCTTACATAAGCACCAACTGATTCAAAATCTGGCGATAAGAGTCATCAAACTTAAATCAAGGAGAGATCACATCAGCGTAGCCAGACGCGACCTACATTGGTTAAAAATGGAAGACCGCGTACAATTCAAGTCATTGTGCCTAACCCATAAATGCCTTTATGGAAAAGCACCTGCCTACCTTAAGACCAAACTTACACCCTACAACCCTACCAGAACATTAGGATCTGAAGCCAAGGGACTGATAACAACTCCTAAATTCAAAAAAGAACTAGGGCTAAGAAGAGCTTTCCCCACTCGTGCGGCAGCATTCTGGAACAAACTTCCGACTAGCCTTAGACTGGAATCAAATCTATTTTCCTTTCGTAAAAAACTTAAAACCTTGCTTTTTAAGTAATTCGAGATAAAGCTTTACGACCTCTGATGGACAACCCTTATATGTAATTAATCGTCCTGTATACTGTTCGTCTTCACTATTTGTCTATGTCTTCATGTAAGCGCCTCGATGCTTGCGAGCAGTTCGGCGCTATATAAATAAACAAATAAATAAATAAAATAAAATACAGAAATACAGATTGGATTGGAATTCAAAGTCAAACTGCACCTAGGGGAGAGGGAATGGGACTATAACAGGCCATGGGGCTACTTAAAAAGGAACAAGGTCATGCTGTACCTGCGCAGGCAGAAAATAGATATTGCATTGCTGCGGGAAACCCACCTTACACGAGAGAGGATGGACACGATCGCAGGGAAGTGGAAAGGGGTGCTGGTTGGCTCATCGTACTCTGCCTATGCAAGAGGAGTGCTTATATGGGTGGCGCCACATGTCCCGTTTCAGCGATTGCAACTGGTGGCTGAGACAGACGGGAGGATGGATATGCTGAGGGGACTGGTGCAGAATAGGGAGATAAGCATTGTTAACATGTATGCCCCGAACCAGAACACAGCGGCGTACATTAGGACATTGAGTGTGAACCTGAGCGCATGTGTAGGAAGCGCAGTGATCTGGCGAGGGGACTTCAACTGCGTATTGAACCCGAGGGTGGACAGATCGGATGAGAAGTTGGATAGACCGGCCTGCAGCCAGGGCGCTACAGACATTGCTGGATGACTTTGGGTACAGACATTTCTGGATGACTTTGGGTTGGAAGATGCATGGAGAGTGTGGCACCCCCAGGAAAGGCAATATTCACATTATTCTGCCACACAGCAGTTATCAACGAGGCTGGATTATGTCTTCGCATCACCTGAAATGATAGCGCAGATTGTACACATAGAGTAGAGGGCCAGGGTCCTCTCGGACCACTCGCCCCTGATTCTTGCATGGCAATACTGCCCCTCGAGAGCGAGGATCCTGACATGGCGCCTACGAGCTGAGGCGTTGCGGGACCCCTTCTTTAGAGAGGACTTGAGGGAGGAGATTGTAAATTATTTTGAAACAAATACTGGGAGCGTGGACTCTGCGGGAACACTATGGGAGGCCTTCAAAGTTGTCATGAGGGGTGCGGCCATTGCGAAATCCAAGGGCCTACAAGGTGGAGTTTTGGCTGAACTGCAGGAGATGGAAGAAAAATTAGAAGAGGCCTTAAAGTCCGGAGACGATACAACAGAGAAGCTAGAATTGATACTTAGGCTACAGCAAAAATGTCCGGAATATTGGGAGAGATTGTGTAACCTCAATTGTAAAAAAATACATAGATAGACAGCATGCGGGAGGTGATAAACCGGGCAGACTTTTGGCGTGGTTATATAAGACTGAGACCCCCAGAGCCACAATCAGAACTATAGAGAGAGAAGACGGTATCATAGAGGACACCCAGGAGGGAGTTAATCAAGGGTGAGGCAGCTGCCTACTAGTAAAACCCCAGGGACAGATGGGCTCCCAAGTGAATTTTATAAAGTATACATAGAAGAGGTCCTCCCCCCGCTGCTAGAGGTGATAAACGAAGTGTTCGAGATGGGACGCTTACCGGAGTCACTGAGAGAGGCTTTCATAATACCTCTCCCAAAACCTAATAAACCTGGGCACAGCTGTGGTACCTTTAGACCCTTGTCAATGCTGAATCAAGACGGCAAGATACTAACTGCTGTCCTAGCGAATAGACTGAAGAGGGTAATTAGAAAATTAATACATCCGGATCAAACGGGCTATGTCCCCCATAGAAACATTACCAATAATCATAGGCGACTCCAGAGAATCATTGAGTTTAGCAGAGAAATTGATGAGGAAATGGCAATCATGTCCTTGGATGCGATCAAGGCCTTCGACTCCGTCAAGTGGCCATGGCTGCTGGCGGCCCTGAAGCACTACGGGTTAGGGCCTGGATATGTAAGGTGGGCGAAAATTTTATATAGCGAACCGCTGGCTAGAGTTAAGACAGGATCTGTGATATCAGAGAGGTGGCAGCTCAGCAGGGTTATCCCAGACAGGGATACATCCTATGCTCTACTTACTGGCCCTGGAACCTCTGGCAATATATCTGAGGCAGCAATATGACACCATAGGCATCGAGGTGAAAGGGGAGCGTCATTTGATCTCCCTATATGCAGATGACATACTGCTGTATGTGCGATTCCCAGAAGAAAACCTCCAGTATATACTGGAAGTGCTCGGGAGATACGCTGTGCTGTCCGACATAGCGGTGAACCCCCAGAAGTCTAGCTTGTTCCCATTAGGGGGGTACATGGGGATTCCAGCAGTGCGGTTACCTGTATTGCAGGTACTGTGGGCGGCTAGCACATTTCGTTACCTGGGGATAGACAAATATCACACTGTGGAGGAAGAGCATAGGTGTAATACAGAAGTAGCCATCAAGAAAATTGAGAAGTGCATGCAGTTTTGTGCAAAGTTGCCTTTGGCGATGATGGGGCGGGGAGCAATGCTAAAGATGGTGGTCCTGCCGAGGCTCCTACATTATTTCGGGAACACACCGTACCAGATTCCTAAGAAGTTCTTCACCAAAATGAATAGCATGTGTAGGGACTTTTTGTGGCATGGCACGCGAAACAGAGTGGCATTATGGAAGCTTCAGAACTTCCATGACAAAGGAGGAATAAAGCTGCCCAACTATGAGGCGTACTATGTGGCAAGCCAGTTGCAGTATGTTGCCAAATGGCTCTCTGATGAAGAGACCTCTGAACTTAGGCTGTTTGGGCGTGATTGTGCACCTTTTTATTTGAAAGAGATGATGTGGGTACCCAGGGCGGAAATGGTGGGGCGCCCTAAAATGATGCTACTGGGGTGGAAGGTGTGGCGCAGGGCATGCCAAATGATGGTGGACCCGTCCCCATGATCACCGCAGATACCATTGGTTGTATTGATGGGGGCAGACGCTCAGCTACGAATGATACTCCGGACCCACTGGGAACCAGCTGGGGTGGCAATGGGTGATATTTGGCAGGAGGGCTCAAGTATTACTTTCGAGGGGCTGCGGGAAGAAACTGGGTTGCACGAAGGCCAGTACATCACGTATCATAGAGTGGTACAGAGGATTAAGAGAACATGGCCTGAAACTGTAGAGGAAGAATTAGACGCCACCATAGACATGATATATGACATAGCTGAGGAGGGCCACGAGATTTCCAGACTGTATGAAATGTTGATGTCTAAAGTGGGGAAGGAGGTCACACAGTTGAGACTTGACTGGGAAATGGAGGTCGGGGCCCCAATGGGAGACGGGATATGGGAACGGGTGCAAGGGTATCATAAGAGGGTGTCTTGAAACACGAGGCTGAAACAGATTCAGCTGTACATAACACACAGGGCCTATATGACGCCTTGGAGGATATCGAGGTTTGAAAATGCAGGGCGGCAAGCATGCCCCAAGTGTGATGAGGAGAATGCGGGCATGGTGCACATGTTCTGGTCATGCCCGATCATAGAGCGATTCTGGAGGGGAGTGAAAGAGAAACTGGAAGAAAAAGGGGTCAAATAGTAGTGGATACAGCGTGGGCCTGTCTGCTGGGGGGTTCCCCAGACCACAGAAGCTCAGGCATGTAAGTAAGCTGAGGGATCTGGCTTATGTGCTCGCAAAAAGAAGGATTGCCATGGGATGGAAGTCATGCCATGTGCCGAAGATAGAGGTGTGGTGGAAAGACTTGCACAAATGGGCGGAGGCCGAAACCATGGCATGGCAAGAAGCGAGTAGCACAGGGGAGGAGGAGAATGAGTCCCCGATGTCCTGGAAATCACTGATAGCCGAACTGTTTGGGTCATTAGCTGACCCGGCTGAGCCTGTAGAGGAGGGGACCGAACCACAGGATGCAGAAACAGAAGGTTTAAGGCAATAGACTCGCAAAGGGGGGAGGGTTAGATGGAGTAGTGGTTAGAAGTTAAGAAAAGTGTAATGAAACTGTTGGAACATGCACTGTTTGTTTGGTTTATATTGTTTGATTGTTTGTAAAATTTAATAAAATCCTTTAAAAAAAAAAAGATAAACATGTATTTTTTAACCACAATTAGTATTTAACTAAAGCCATGCAGTTAGTATATTGCACAAAATAAAACTCAATCGATGATTGCAATATCAGTCCATAATGATCCATCCTTCAGTGAAATTGAAGTAATACCTGCAGTTCATTGTCATTTTTAAGGTAGAGCGTAGTGCTCCTTAATCTGCTTGCAAGTTTCGCCTCCTCCTATTGCAGAATGAGTTCTCAATCTCCCCACCTGTCACTCATGCGGATATGTTTCACTTCTATGAACTTGATTTGATTCTTATTTTCCATCTGATGTTCCAAAGCCCATTGTTCTTGTAAGGGCAGTCTTTTATCAGGTATTATTGACATATTGGGCCTCATTACGACCCAGGCGGTAAGTTACCGCCTGGGTCGTACCTTTACCACCATGGCGTAAACTACGTTTACGCCATGGTGGTTGGCGGACTTACCGCCCCATTCCGAGGTTGGCGGGGCGGTAAGTCCCCAATCCCCATTTACCCTTCCCCATTCCCATTTTTGCCCCATAGGGCATAATGGGAGTGGGGAAGGCGTTAATTACGCCACCGTAAATTACGGTGGCGTAATTAACATCAAGGTCCCTTAGCGCCATGGATTTTAACACCTGTTTACGCCGCCGTAAACCCCTTACCGCCTGAGTTGTAATGAGGCCCATTGAGATGTTCTCTGATGTGAAATCTTAATTCACTTATAGTAGATCCAACATACAGTTTGTCACATACGCAAATCACAATGTAGACCACGTATTTAGTTCTGCAATTAATCAGATTGCATATTGGTATATTATGATTATCTCTTTTCCAAATGTGTACACATTATTTAACGCATGTTTGCACAAAGTGCAGTTCAAACATTTATAAAAGCCCATTAATAGGCAGACCACTTACTGCACTATTTTTTAATGGATGTGTTTTAGAATTCATTAAACTGGGACTCAAATGCACAATTGAAAACAGATTCTTGGAGAGAGGATATTCCAGCCAAATCAGGAACGATGCTAAAATAAGAGCTGACAATGTTGATAGAAACGTATTGTTAACTCCATGTCGGTCCATCCAGTTAACAAGGCAATATGCCCCAATGTGGCGGGCCCACCCTGTGGGTAAAGGCCCACCACCCAAGATAAGGGCCCGCGCGAAGTAAGTATCCCTTAACAAGGGTGGTGGGCCATTGCCCGCAGGGTGGGCCCAGCCACCCAGGGGCATATCGCCATTTTCACCCATGTAGCATGCTACCCGGGTGCTAATGTATTTTTTTTTTTTTTTTAAATGTAAAGTATTGTGTGCCGTTTTCCCTTTCTCTCTTCAGATATCTTACCAATAGGAGGATTATGGTTTAAGTTGAACTACGAAATTTAAATGTTTTGTATGTATATATGTTTTTGGTGAATTTCGGATCAGAAGGATGCAAATATATGCACATTTATTATTTGTGTGACCTCTACGGTGAAAACGAATAATCCGATATACCTAGACAAAGCCCTTTGGGTGAAACATTAGCATGTGCTCTAAGAAGTTGATGTTGGTACGTGACTTATTTTTTTTTTTGGGACAAGTGACTTAGCGCTTGTGATGCTGAAAATGCATTGGAGGTACATGGCCTCCATGGCCTTGTCCTGTCGTCCTTTTATCATTTGTGGTCTGTGTTATCTTCTGCACAGGAGTCTTGTGAGACTCCTGGTAGTGCAGCTCTTCCTCTTGCAGGTGGCCCACAGAGCAAGGTATGGGCTGGTGGCAGCTCCATGCTGAATTTGACAGGTGCAATTTGGGATGCCCAGGCCCTGCCATTGGAATCAGTTGATCAGTTGATTCCAGATAGAAGACAAGATGGCCCCTGCAGCCTCTTGCTTTCTATTGCCTGTTACCTCGTTTTCCCAAAGTCCTGGGAAGCCCTGACTTCTTCCCTTCCCTTGACTGACTGTTGGGTGGAAGTTCCATATATGGTATTGTAGGGAAGTCCAGGCTAGACTGGCTGGAGACTTCTCAGTGACTGTATGTTGTGGGACCTGGGTGAACGGAGTGTGTGACCAATATGCACTTCATATTATGGGTGTCTGGTTTTTGGTATGTGACACAAAGACTGAGACAGCCCTGCCCAAAACTGGTATGAATGCAGTGTGGAGTGCTGAATGGCTGAGTACTTGTCCCAATACACATTCCTTGTTGTGAGTGTCTGGAGGGAGGAGAATGACCTGAATGCACTGTGAGCCTGATTAGCTGCCTGCATGAATGCCCTTCTGGATGATTGTTGCCTGAGTGTGACCCAGCAGAATGAATGAGAGACCAAACAGTATATCTGGGGACCTGTCACTGATGGAAATTGTTCAGAAGCTGAAGCTGAAACTTAATGCTTTCTATCGAAGCCAAGCTGGAAGAAGAAGGTGAACCGCTGTTCCCTTTGATGCAATCTGAAAGCTGCTGTGAAACTGATCCAAGAGAGGACCTGGCTAGGAGACCTCTTCCTGAGGTATGAGGGACCATCATGGACCTGCTAACCTTTGCCAAAGCACCCAGGACATCATCCTTCGAAAGACTGTCGACCGGAGACGGGAACCGCCAAGGAATCCAAAGAGAAGCGCCCAGACATCCGTCCACCGTCGTTGACCCAGGGTCTCGAAGACCGCCATAACCGCTGTAGGCCCATCAAAGCTGTGTTGCCCAGAATTGTATTCACTCTCCCCTCTTGCTTCTCCACTCTTTTGACTGCTAACTCCCTTCTCCCTTTTCCTATATCCTCCCCTTACATTCTTCTATGCACTTACTCTATCAGAATTGTCCCTGGACCTAGCATGATAGCAACCTCATCTGTCTCCTCCCTCCGCCCCTTACTGTTTTCTTCCTCCCCACCACTCCTCCAGCACTATCTGAAATGTCATCAGGCCTTGTATGATAGTCGCATGTTTTGTTCCTCCCCTACCTTTCTGCACCCCTCTCCCTCACCTCTTGTTTTTCTCCAGCTCTACCAGAAATGTCAGGCCTAGTATGGTAGTCGCCTGTCTGTTTCCATTTCCTTCCCACTCTCCCCCTCCCTTCCTTATCTATGTCTTAGCTCTTGCACTAACTGAAATGTCGTCAGGCTGAGTATGATAGTTAATTTCACATCTTTACTGTTCATGGCCTGTAGAATGTCATTGTATTTTCCCTTGTTCCCTCCCTTGCCTTGAAGAACTTTGAAACACATTGTGTATAGGTGCTATATAAATAAACTATCATATCATATCAAACTATCATATCAGAAGTGGGGACAGCTTGACAGCATGCCGCTGATGACCGAAGTCGCAACACTCCATTGCCTAAGAACACTTTGAATCAAGGACTCCCTTGCTCATCACCGTCGACCGCTTTGTCCTGCCAGGGAAAGTCAAGTTCTTCATTGACTCTTTGCGGCAATTAACTATCGTCGTCGAGGTACACTGCACGCCTCATCTTTGCAGGACGTCCACGACCGATCGTCGATGAGCACTGCCAGGACTGAAGCTGCTGCCTCAACGCCTTTGTTCACCTTTTCTTCAATGGATCGCGATGATCACTGGCTCCTGCCTTAAAAGGAGTCACTCAAGAAGGAGCCGTCGATGACCCAACGTCAAACTCTGCTAAACCAGGTACATTGGGGGTAGTAGAACCTTTGTAAAAAGAGATAAGACTCTATTAGACAATATATGGACTGGGCTTGTCAATATACTTTATTTTACAGGTTGCCCAGGTGGGGGGATCCTCTTACAGAACTGTGCCTAGTGGTAGGTGCCAATTGTTTAACCAACTTGTTTTCCTCCTAACTCTATTGTTGGTTAATTTTATTGATTGATTTGTATGCCATTTGAAACTGTCTACAGCTGATGCATTATAATGAACTCTAAGAAGTAATTGTGGTACCACATTGAGACTGTATATATTTACCATTTTAGAATTGCCTAAGCAAAAAGTGTATTATTGTGATTGTGTATATAATTGAAACCTTATTTATATATATATATCTGTGTTAACACTAACATAGTATGTGGACATTCCTTTGTGGGTGCTTGGGCATTACACTGTATTTAAGAACCAGCCTGCATCACCTCCGGAGAGCCTAAGCCTTGATTGCTCGTCCATGTTTACCAAATAGAGAATCTTGGCTGCGGTGTTCTGTGCTTCTATCCTGCCATATAGAGGGCAGTAGTACAGATACCCCCTTCGGTCTTTACAGTGCTTACCAAAAAATGTAACAATAAAATTAAGGATTATTACATAACCTTACACTTTGCAAATCTCAAATCTGGTATTTGTTTTAAGAATAAAAACATATTAACATCATTATAATCAAATTTAAAAGGCTGTTTACAAAAAGATAAAATAAACAAAGAAAGGTCATCTATTAAAACATCCAATTGCAGATAGCATATTACTCAGTGTTGGTTAACAACACTTTTTTTTACCAGTGCTGTTTTTGTACGCCTCATCAAAAAACACCTCCTTAACCAGGCCTGATAGATATATCTGGCCACAAAATGTACTGTGTTGTAATCGTAAACTGATGTGCACATTAGCATTTCATTCTCGAGCCTGCAAATGTTATGCATGTTATGGATGTTAGAGAGTGACTTAAGATGCAAAACCCTCAGATCTCTGTATTGCAACTGTCAGTTTAAGTGCACTTGCAAGTGGAGGTGAAACAAAGCCCAAGTACTCTCCATACCTAAAGTCCGATTTGCTTGACAGATAGGACATATATGAGAGCCCAGTAGAGAGGCTTAAGCAAGAAGCGTCCATCTTTCTTCGTGAACGGATCACAGCCCATGTTTGACAATAAAAACCCTTAGATTATATATCCATTAGTGAGGGATTATACAAGTAAATGCCTAGGCCATGTGCCACAAAGTAGTTGTAATATGCCAAAGGCCAGGCAGTTCTCGCCCTCCTTCCAAAGTCTTTACATGTTGGAGCAATTCCTTGTACTTACAGAGGTTAGTAGATACCCAGAGTCAAATCCAATATATTACAGGCCTAATTCCTATCTCATTCGCAATGGATCTTAAATCAGTTTCCAAATGAATAAGATCATTTGGACTGCTCTGGCGAACCAGAGTAACTTAAAAAAAACATTTTTAGTTGTGACTAAATCCTGGACTTTAGTATTGCCCCAGTTTTCTGCCCCAGACATAGCTGATGAGTTGCCCTGCATTGTATATGTCTCAATAGCTCGAAGTGCAGCTTTGCACCATGTCTATATGCAAATCTTAGCACCGCCCTGCTCTTTCTCTCCAGTGTGGTATTTGCTTGAGCAATCTGGGCGGTCCTTTGGCAGTTTTCAGAAAATCTAATGCCCACGTAATACGTTACAATTTGCTCCAGTCTCCTCCCATTAATGCTAACATTCAACCTATGACTCCTAGTATGCTTGGGATGGAATATCATTGCCTCAGTTTTACCGACATTTATTTCCAACCCCATAGTTTTACACTTTTCATTAAAGCCAGCTAATGTTTCCCTGGGCCTGACTCGTGGTGTCGCCAGGGGAACAGCACCATCAGCAAAAAAAAGAGAAGGGATCCTAGCTTGGCCCAATTTCAGAGGGCCATTGCGGTTTACTAGTAGTTCTTCAATTGCCTCATTAAAATAAAATTATTATTATTATTATTATTATTATCATATTGTAATGTCTTGAGCTCAGGGACAACGCCTTGTCGTGCAAGCAAGACAATGCAGTGCAACACAGGTTCGAATACCAATCCCGTGCTTAGAAACCAACCTCTGTTATTACGTGCTTTATAAAAAAACAATTATAACTATAACTTATAACTATATAGCAGTTCCTCCAACTGCTTGTAATAATTGGTATTTTGTAATTAACGAACTCAATCATACTAATACTCCTGAAATTCAAACAATGAACATTTTCAAGCAGACCATTATTATTCCCGATGTCCGTCCATTTCCTAATTCTGCTTCTTAAAACAAATGGATTCTGACTCAGCCGGCACACAAAACATAGTTTAGTATTGGGAAACGTGCCATTGGGCTAGAAACAGAAATAACATTGAATTCTCTCAAGTGATGTACATGCCCTCGAAATTGTTTTGGCACATTTGATCAGGCAAAGTTTCTCTGTGCTTTCCTCCTTTCGCGCAATGAATATACGCTTTCTTATTAGAGTTTTTGTAAGATCACACTAGTTTACATGCGAAAAGCGAGGTCTAATGAATACGTAAACTGAACAAAAATGTCTTCTGCTTTCACCGTATTTGCTCATTTTCTATCAGTCAAACATAATTACGCGCAATATGAACTGTATGTAGTGTGCCCTCTGCTTGCTCACTGGGGGCCTCTGTGCGGCTTAACTCCCCAGTCGCGCCATGCTTTTTGTTCAAAAGGCACCTTTTCTGAAGTCTCCTCTGGGATTTTTAGGAATGACCTCTAATCCGATTGTAATGCCTTTACTCTGGAGCTTGTGATGACATCGCCTGAGCACAAGGAGAGTAAACTCTTAATTCTTTGATTCTCGGAATTCACTAGAAAAATATGTCCCATCCCAGCAAATGCACAAATGTGCGAGATTGTGCATCAGGGAGAGTGGTTTTGTCAGATTTACAATTAGTTATTGTTTTCAAGAATCAATTCATGTTTAACACAAATCAATGAATTCCCTAGAAACGGCTTGAGCAATATTAATCCACCTTCTCGGACGTCTTTCCTTGATTGACTGATAAAAGGAGACCCGAATTGTAATATTTGTTGCTCTGCTGAAGCATCTGAGAGATGTAAGATGTCCATTCGAAGACGGAATTTTCAGAAACTTAATATTAACATCATTGCTTCCTTTATGGGTAGTTTTTTTAAAGCCAAATCAAATGCAAACAGAAGTCGCTCTTCAGCAACATTGGTGCACTAATGCTCAAAGTGCACGGATTCCCAGGGCACTAGTCAGTGCTCATTGTAAAGACTGGAGGGGGGGTCTGTACTTCTGCTCTCTATTTGGTAGAGGAGAGGCACAGAGGACCCCTGCCAAGATTCTCTATTACGGTAGCAATGGACGAGCAATCAAGGCCTAGCTTCTCAGGAGGTGATGCAGGCTGGTTCTTAAGTACAGTGTAGTCCCCAAGCACCCACAAAAGAATGTCCACACACTGTATTGATTTAAAACACAGTCTTTCTATAATTAATATTCAAGGTCACGTACACTATCACGAAAACTCACTTTGTACTCAGAAATCAACAATGGTAAATATATACAGTTCTAAAGTAGTACCACTGACGTTATCCGATCTCATTAAAGTGCATACTACGGTCAGAATGACAAACAGATTAAAATAAAGAGGAAACCAGCAGTAGAGAGAGGAAGGAAAGCAAGATGATTGAGCAATTGGCAGAATACTGACCCTGTTTACCTAGACACAGTTCTGTGTGGAGATCCCCCCACCTGGGCAACCTGTAAAAGAAAATAAAAGCCCAGTCCATATATTGTTCACACTAGACTTTCCAATAGCTCTGCAACCCCAAAGTACCTGGCGTTGTAGCGTTCCTCGTCAGGGAATCGACGGCCCTTCTTGAGTGTCCTCCCTTTCAGGCAGGAGTCACGGGTCGTCGAATGTCCGACGGAGAACAGGTCGAGCTACGACGGTGAAGTGGCTGCGTCGTTCCTAGAGGTGCTTGTTGACGGGGAAGCGTCAACGTCCTGCAAGGAAGAGGCGTGCGGTGCACCTCGGTGTCGATAGTTCTGGACCGCAAAGAGTTGGAAGAACTGGGGTCCAGCAAGGGTGTTGAATCGTCGGCGTCTCTGTGGTCTTTGGGTGGCGGTAAACCCACCGGTGGATGCTCCTCGGCGCGTCGACGGTCAGGCTTTCTCCAGCAGGATACAGCGGCGACGATGCAGACAAGAGCGTCCTTGAAGTTCTTAGGCAAACACGGGAGCACGGTGGCTCCAGTTGGCGATGGCGGTCATCGACAGTGGCGGACAACAGTCCGGGTGCTTCTCTTTGGAGTTCCGCAGCAGTCCCCGTCTCGGGTCGGCAGCCTGTCGAAGGTCTGTCTACCAGGGAGCTTAGGCAAAGATCAGCTGGGCACGATGGTCCCTCCTAGCTCGGGAAGAGGGCGCCTTACCAGGTCCTCTCTGGGTCAGTCCTTGAGGCACAGCAGCTTTCAGATTGCGAAGGAGAGCAACAGGAATTCTTCTCGTCCGGCAGGGCTTCAAGATCAAGCTTCAGTTACTCCAGTTACTCGTCGTAGTGGACTTCAGCTTCTGAACACGATTCCTAGCAGTGAGAGGTCCCCAGCTGTTGATCTCCCATAAATTCCGCTGGGTCACACTCAAGCATCCAATCACGACTAAGGGCATTCATGCAGGCAGGCAGCCAATCAGGCACGCGGTGCATTCAGGCCATTCACTTCTCTCCAGACACTCACAACAAGTTATGTGTATTGGGACAAGTGCTGAGCCATTCAATACTCCATACTGCATTCATACCGGTTTCGGGCAGGGCTGTCTCAGGCATTGTGTCAAACACCAGATACTAGACACCCACAACATAGAATGCGTATTCGTCACACACTCTATTCAACCAGGTCCCACCCACAGGCGTACCCACAACATACGGTCATTGAGAAGGCTCCAGCCAGTCTGATCGGCACTTCCCCACAGTACCATATATGGAAATTCCACCCAACAGCCATTCAGGGCGAAGGGACAGAGTCAGGGCTTCCCGGGACTTTGGGAAGATCAAGGTAACAGACGATGGAAGGCAAGAGGCCATGGGGGCCATTTTATCTCCATCAGGAATCTACCGATTCCAAAGACAGGGCCTGGGCATCCCAAAATGGAGGACGCTCAGGGCACCAGTCAATTCAGCACGGAGCTGCCACCAGCCCATACCCTGCTCTGTGGTTCACACACAGGTGCCCAAAAACATACACTAGAGGCACAGGGTCATACCCCTACCCATGGGTGCCCTAGGGGTATCCCATGGGTCTGTTCACCAACCCAAAAGAGGGAGCTGCACCGCCAGGAGCCCCCACATGAACTCCTGAGTGGAAAACACAACAGAACACACGATAAAAACCAGTAAAGGACAAGGATACGGAGGCCCTGTCCCTCAGATGCATTTCCAGCATCACACTCATCCAAGCATGGGCTTGAAAGAGTGTGGACTTTCTTTTATAAGCTGCACTAGAACTGTCAGAGTTTGCAAACACTGCTTGATTTACTCAGGGGGAATGTATACAAAGGCAGTTTTCATCTGCACATATGTCATCTGATTTTGATAAAATCTTAAATTGCCCGGAAGGGAGTGCTTACATTTTCACTTACCTGCGTGCAGGTCCCCTTCGGGCAATTTTCATCATTTGCACTGAGGAGTGCAAAGGGGAAGTCTAAACGTCTGTCAGAAACCTCTTTACGCTTCGCTATTTGCACTGCGCTGTGCATATAGAGTAAACACTGTCTGCCATGTAAGCATGGCCGGTGGCGTTTGCAATTATTTCCTATGGAAACCGACAGCTTTTTGCTGGTGCAAAAAGCTAGCGTATTTCAAAGGATATCATTGGTTTTATGCCAGCATGAAAATATCATGCTGGCGTAAAACCAATTTAATTATGAAGGCAGAGGGCAAACAGGAGGCGGAAACCTAACTCCTGTTCTCCCGCCACTCTTCGCTTGGCAAACAAAAACAATGCCTAGGAGCGTGAACTGAGGTGATAAGAAAGGCTTAACGGTGTTACGCCTGTCTTTAGCCCCTCCATTTATGCAGCGTAGGACTCCAATATGAGCTCCATAATAGCCTTGGGCAGCTTTAGTGGTTGCTGTGCAGTACACAGAGATGATCTCCTCTCTCTGTGTGGTTTTGATTCTCTGTGCATACCTTGTGTTGAGAGGTTTTCTCTTGTTTGGTTGAAAGGCAGCAACGCCATTTCTAAAATTACTCTAGGTGAGGATCTTACCATTATTTGAGGATATAGGGCTTTCACTTTTTGTGTTCCACCTGTTGAGCATTCATCCAATCAGGTGTTGCATGCCTCTGACATGTCAGCATTACACACACTGAATGAATGATAGGTCCTGCCACTCTCTTTCTAACACCATTCTATGGTTCATGTGATATTTCCACATTTTAAAGGTGGAACACAAAAAAGACAGACTTTTTTGTGACCGTTTTTGTGTGGCACTTAAAATACCGAAACATTCCCTCTTCCCCCTCTGCCCCTAGAAACCGATCCCCTCCTCAGCCCCACCCTCTCACACTGGATTTTTATTAAATCAGGGGGGGTTAACCCCGCTCCCAAACCCCCTCCATATCTTACCATTACACCCCTGACTCTGCCCAATACACACTCACTCCCAAAACACACACACAGATACACACGCACATGTAAACAACATTAAACACCTGATGCAACGCTCCTTTGCACTCTTGCTCGCGCCTGTCACCCACTTCACACACTCGTATGTGGTAGTGGCTTGACAGTTTGATTTAGAAAGGTCACAGAGATATCTTCCTAAACCAATCTTTTTTTCTGACTAAATTAAACCTATGTTTTACTTAATACCCATTTTATCACCCTGCTTTCATCTCAGCCCAGCTGACTTTTCATCCTGTTGTTTTCCTGCCCACCTTGTCTACCTCTCCTCCTGTACTAGTGTGCCCCATTGCCCTCTGCACATCCATGCCTGCTTCTCGTTCCCATGCTTCTTCCCAGTACTTCCTTCCCCCTCTTTTCTCTCCTATTTGTTTTCTTCCTTCTTTGCTGCTTGATTTCACTCATAGCTTTTTTTCTCTAAAGAATATAAAATACATTAAAAGAAATAAAATGAAACAATGTAAACAATTTAATTAAATATTATGTGTACCCTGGTATAGTTAGTCTAAACATTAATTAAATGTAACTCCAAGTGCAAGTTTTATACCACGTACCACACAATCAAAGGTATGTTTTATTTGAAAAACAGATTCTATAAATACCCATTTCTCTTCAAAGAAAAAACCTCACATATTCAGAAAACTGTGAGAAACGATGCTGATGTTCAAAGTAAAGAGATCTTTTAAAGCTCATGTGCTGTCAACAGATCTGCGTTACATAGAGGTCAACATAGAATCGGAAAGCTGCTTGCCTAAGGCAAAAGCAGATGCTATTATAAATAATTTGAGCAAGGTCCCATGCTTATAAATACACAATCTAGCTTGAAACTATGAAGTGCTCCTAGATTATCATCTGTATGCTTGCCAGTTTCACTTTATATTACATAATGTACGATGAGTAGGAAAACTGGCCCGACAGAATCTGTTATCTTCAATTAAATTTCAAGTCACCAAGTATAGTAAGGCCAATTATAATAGAATTATATGTTGCAAATGGCTATTTCAAGCAAGATCTAATGGAGCATATCGCTTTGTTATCCTATGTCACACGAGGGGCTGGATAGAGCGAAGGGTTAAGGTAAAAGCAACTGAATCTTAACTCGTTGTGTTGTCAATAACGTTTAAAGTGGGATTAATTCTGTTTGAAATGCAGATTTCATACCTCATTCTTACAATGTTTGAAAACAAAAATGAATTATTGTGATCTTGCACTTCATCCATGCATATTAAGATTATGTGATTTAAGTGAAGTTTTGCACCTAACATATTATAAATATAAGTTTGCAATGGTACCTTCCGGAGGGATGGGAAAAACTGTGAAAATGTGATTTTGGAAAACTGAGAGATACACAGAACCTGCATTTATAGGATTGTGGAATTATTTTGTCCAGTGTCAGTGTGTTTGGTGGGAGAGAACCCCCTGGTAGAGTAGGGCTACTGGGAGTCCATGGATCCAGAACTCATGGAATAACAAATCTAACAATGTGAATACATGGTTTTCCAGTGACATTCTAGAGGCCAGAAGAGCCAAGCGCAAAGTTGAGCGTCTCTGGAGGAAAAATTATTCTGCGTCATTATTAACTTCCTTTAAGTTAGCCGCAAAAGTTTATTGACTATTTTTCAAACTAAGGCAGAACACTTTAATAAGAGAATCCAACAAGCTAAATCCCAATATAAAGAAATATTCTCAATTCTTAAAGAATTTGAAAGACCCCCGGCTACTAACCTTGCCCAAGAGAGTGACAAGTGGTGTCAGGTAATTCATGAATGTTTTCTGGAAAAAACTTGTAAACACCAACAGGCTATTGAAGCCCAAAAAAACTGTTTTCTGATCCCAAGAATACTGTCTAACATACCGTGTCATACACGATTAAGAGCGACCCGTTTGTCAGCCCTCCAGATTTTTTCTCTTTTGAAAGGGTCTCTGTTTCAGAGGTTTTGGAGGTTATCCATAAATTAAGGCTATCTTCTTGTCAAGGGGATATCTTCCCCGCTAAACTATTTAAGGACTACGCAGATACTTTAGCTCCTTGGGTGGTGCAATGTGTTAACCAGTCATTTGAAGAGGCCTATGTTCCAGCAGACTTAAAAGAAGAATGGATTACGCCCCTTCTAAAAAAGGAAAACCTTGACCCCTCAATTCCTGGTAACTTTAGTCCCATAACAAATGTGCCTTTTTTGCTTGAGATTATTGATAGGATTGCTTACTTACAATGTCAAAAATGTATAGAAACAAATGATCTATTGGCTAATGATCAGTCCGGATTTAGGGCTAAGCATGGAACCGAAACTGCTCTTCTGGATCTCCAGGCAAATATCGCCAGCATTATTGAACAAGGAAATACTGCCCTGCTTATGCTGCTTTATCTCTCCTCGGCGTTTGATCTTATTGACCATGATCTCCTGGCCAAGAGACTGGGAATAACTAGTAGATGTTCCCCCTCAGCTACCAACTGGTTTAAATTGTTTTTGGGACCAAGAATGGCTGCAGTTGTAAGGGTAATTCTCTTGTGCTTAATGAAGCAAAAACTGAACTTCTAATACTTGGCATTCCTGAGAAAATAGGTAAATTAGATCTACAATATAAGAAACTTAAGATTAATAATAGTTTCATTGAAGTCTCGGAGCATGTTAAGATCTTGGGTATTTTCATGGACTCGCATCTTTCGTACAAGAAACATGTCTACTACTTAAATCCACATGTGCTTTCTACACTAATCTTATATGGCAAATCCAACCATATTTAACTGAACAAACCCTGGCTCTAATTGAAGGAGCCATAATTAATGCGAAACTCGATTACTGCAATAGCCTTCTGATGGGTACTTCTAAAGGGCAACATCACTAAACTACAGACCATACAGAATGGTGCGGTTAGGGCTGTTTTTGGATTGAATCGTCGGGGAAAAAAATCTCAGCAGCCAGAAGAAAACTTCACTGGTTACCAGTCCAACTGCGGATTAAGTTTAATTGCTCCATTATGATCTTTAAGTGTCTAGCCGGCAGCGCCCCTAGCTATCTAGCATAAAAAATGTATCAAGGCCCCTGTTCGAAGAAATTAGCGATCTAATGACAAACAGAATTTACGACAACCACGTAAAATCCGGGAAAGAGTAGGTGGCACAAACTTTGTTCATTGGGCTCCTATGATCTCGAATTCTATGCCCCTCCTGATTAAAAACAGTGTTTTGCTTGCCATTTTCAAGAAACTTCTTAAGACACATCTGTTTGATGTTGGAGAAACCTAACAGTCCTCTCCTCTTTCTAACACCTGAGCTTCAGTTTTCTGCTGTCTGTTTTTGTGAGCGCTTTGAGGCCTATGGGCGATAGGGCTCTATATAAAAAATATAATAGATAGAGATAGATAGATAGATAGATAGATAGATAGATAGATAGATAGATAGATAGATAGATAGATAGATAGATAGATAGATAGATAGATAGACACCTTCCCTTTGCCAAAAAGGAATGCAGAGTACCAAACAAACAGCAAGTTCAAACTGTGGTTTATTTTGGCCAAAAACACACCTGGATCTGTGCATGGAAGAAAGGTCCAGGCACACTCACAGAGAGCCTGGCTGTAGGCTCTTTTCTAAGACAACAGTGTCCTGCTGACATCACAGCTAGGGCCAGTTCCCAGAACCTATCTCACCTGTGATTGGTTGCTGAGTGATAGGCTACATATAGCTCACTTCTACAGGTTACTTTCATTGATCCTACAGTGTCAGAGGCTGGTCTGGCTGTTCCCCAATTATCTAGTTTCTACAATGTTGCAGTGTGAATGTTTTCCCATCGGTTTAGTGTGCAGAGCTCCACACCTCTGGGGTCTTGAACAGTGATTAGCTAGAGCTGAGGTCTCCAGGCCTGAGACAACATTTGCTCCCAGCTCGAAAGGTGTCTTCCCAAAGCGAAAAGTAACTGTCTCTCCTGCATCATAATTATGTGTGAACCACCACTGCGTTTGAGTACACCCGCTTTCAAATGCAACATGCAAACCTTCTGTTACAATGTGTGTCAAATCATGCCTGGGTTTTGCGAAAATGGCTTTTGTTCCCAAAGACGGTCTTGGCTTGCTGTCAGTTCTGCTGAACCACATGTGCTGCTTCACACCCTGGACTTTTTCAGCTCTGAATTACTTGTATTTTATTGAAGAATTGATAATGGTTGTTTACCAGAGTGTACTGCCGGTTAACGTGGGGAATGTTATCTCAGCACAAGACATTAGCTGAGAGCCTGGATTTGTGAGGTGCATTCCGTTGTTTCTGCAGTCCCAGTGCCACTTCACTGAGACAAGTGTACTTGGCTGTTGTAATTTCCTGAAAGCAGGCATGGCTTCCACTATGCCATTTTATAATGCATGAATTAATTAGTTATAGCGCTGTTAGCTGGTCCAAATACTTTTTGCTTTTCCAAAGGGTTGATTACATGTAAGCATCTGCAAGCTTTTCAAAAGGAACTCTTGCATTTTGCAGTTTCTGCATGGCGGTATTGTTGCATTTAGACTAGTGACAAAATAATAAAAGGAATGACAGTATGTACATGTTTCTGTCCTCTAACTACAGAACTGCGCATCCGTGTTCTTAATGTAATCACGTGTTTTAGTGGTTCAGTGTGCGGATGGCACATGTTTTTCATGTCTAACGTGGTTATGTCATGAGGTCCCTAATGGCACTGAGCATGTCTTCTTAGCGCTTTAGTCAAGACTGTCAATTGAAGTATCTCTGACAGCATCCAGAAACTCTTCATTCACTCTGGGCAAAGTTTGTGTTGTTTTTGTGCTGAAAGACTGATGGAGTGGGTATCTCTCAACATACCTGTCACCCATTGATGAATGTATGATTGTTGCAGAGTGGCGAGTGTGTTCCCTATCCTTTCTGCTCTTCTTCCTGTTCATGCATCTGAGGGATGGGGGAGCAGGAGTAGATTTTAACCTCCCCTTTTCAAATTATACAGTGGCATTCGATGATGAGAGGAGAGTGTATTATTAAATGAAACCAGATATTAAAACAGACACTCCTAAACAAGCCTTCTTATGTGAAAGAGGCAATAGGAGATAAGTGGATGTGCAATGTATCATTTTCCCATATGGGGTCTAGAGACTAATCAAATACTCAGAGCAATATCAGATTCAGTTATCTTCCCTGTTAGGTGTGGTATTTTCAGGTTATTTAAACACAAAGACATAGGAAGAAAAGAGAGGTTTGGGAAAACAAAGAAGCAAAAGAGCCCATCAGATAAGGTTCTACAAGGAGAGAAGCAGATTGGAGTCCAACTGAATGTAGCTGTGGGGAAATATCTCTAAAGGGTCTGACTCTGCTTGCTCTAAATGCAGAGTCTTTTCCCACAGTTGGACCAGATTACCCGAGAGGGATTTTGGAGTAGGGACACATGCATTTTATGTATTTTTTAATTAAAATTGAAACCCTAAGTAATATTACCACATTAGGACATTATCCTGCAATTTGGGATCTCAGGAAGCTATAGACATCTTACATTGAACATGGGTTAACATGTCCCATGACTGGTGTCTGCCATAGTCAATAAAGTAATTGAAATCTATTCCATAGGGACCACATTTAATTGGGGTGTTTTGAGGGTGAACCCAATTCCTTGAAAACTGAGAGTGAGTTAGGGTCTAGTGTCCCATATCCTGAAGCACCAGAAATCACAATAAACCCAAGCCTTTACAAGTGTTTGCAACAACTGTACCCTCGTAGAAGATGCAACCAAGTAGTGACATCAAGTACCAGTTGGAAAAAAGAGCGATGAAAACAAAATGGAATATGTGAAATGGGCATTCTTCACAGAATCTCCTTTGCAAGGCTGGAAGACCAACAGCCTTAAAAATTCTCCACATGTAAAGCATCAAATATGTTTCCACTAACAGAAATCTGAAACAAGAATGCAAGGTTGCATATTGCAGTGTATCCGTCTCCTGCAGACTTTGCCCAGGAACCTAAGCATGCATTTGTTTTAGGTTTCACAGCAGGTAGATGACAATAATCAAGATTTCAAGACCACATCTAACCATTTCCTCCTGTAATACATGGTGACTCATGCTCGGATTCTGGCACTGTAGATCGTTGGAGTGGATTATCACTCAGGCTACACTGAACTATGAGGCACAAAACCCTACGCCTCTGAAAAACAAAGAAAGCAACCAGAAAACAGAGGCCTACACCAACATTAAGGTAACTGAGTTGAAAGGCACTCCTCCCTTGGAATTGGAGATGCAGTAAACAATTCTCCCCTTCTGCTATATTAAATAGCAGACAGCAGAGACTCTTTGCAAAGACCCAAAGCAGCTGTCTTCTACCTTGCCTTCAAAATACTGACCTAACTCAGAATGGACCATGCGTTAGTCCACAGGCCCTTTGTTCTAAGCCTATTGTGGATAGCATATACATCACGCTTGCACAGTGAGAGAATTAAATGCAAGAGCTGGTTCCCAGGGAAATACTAATCAAAATTAACACAGCAATGCCCTCCTTCCTCCTATTTTCTAGACAGATAAATCCCAGTACCAGGGCGAGTGAAGACCTAGAAATTACTTCTACAATTGAAATTTTCAAAACTACCCAAGTTCCTTTCCTAGGGGGGAAGAGTTATCTATTTAGGTAGGAACAGAGGCATGAACAAAGACATCCCCAGAGCCGGAAAGTAGAGAAACATTACACTAAACTCAAAGAACAGGTCAAGCAATATACCAAGAATATTGGACAAGTGATGAGGACCTAACCTGTGCCTCATACTTCCAGTTCACCACAAAACAACCCGCAGGGTGGGCCAACCACTCTCAAAGGTTATGAACAAAGGAACTGTGATCCAACAAAAATGTATAAAGGAAGGGAAAAATGTTGAGGTTCTGTTATTCTGCATACACCTACCCCTACATTGAATAAATAAACAGAAGAATCCACTAGCAATGCCTACCTACCCCTGAAACAACTGGAAGCACAACAAAATGGTGAATATCAACAAGCAGAAAATTGTGAAAGTTACCATAGAGAGAGAGAGAGAGAGAGAGAAGAGAGAGAGAGAGAGAGAGAGAGAGAGAGAGAGAGAGAGAGAGAGAGAGAGGAGAGAGATCAGAGTTCAGTGAAGATAAGACTAGTTTTGTCTCTTTCCAAGATGGGCATATGCTTCCTAAAGTCAAGTGGGTCCAAGACATCAAAACAATTTCAGACAACATAAAAAAGGGCAATTCAACAGTGAACCCCTAGACATGAGATCTGACATAATAACATATTCAAGATAAATGAGAGTTCAAAAAGCACAAATGTTCCTTCTCTTCCAAAATATTCTAAGGGCCGCTCACTGAAAAGAGTTAGTACCAAGGAATCTGGGGACAAGGGAGACACCTACTCCATATTTCATCATTAAGTTTGTTTTTAAACCAACAAGTCCCAATGCCAACTCACATAAACCTGACAACAGCGGGAGAAAAATCCTAAATGGTGGCAACCCAAGTTCAAGTCCATATAATCTCTGACTTCAAAATAATGCATTACAAGTCATCGAGTAACTCACATGTTCTGTGTAACCTAGAAGCTATGGAAGATAAAATGCATGCTTCTATTTTGATTCAGGGGCATTGTGACTTGCAGGATCTCATAGGCACAGGGCAACAAGTGACCTTCATACCAAGAGATATAGTTGACCACTTAAACGGAGAGAGGGGTAAGAATCATACAATTACTGTTCAATTTCTTCTTGGTAGACTCCATAATTTTTAAAGAAAGGAATCAAATCACAGTAGATGGGATTACTGAATTGGAGCTAAAAAAACAGACACACCTTTTTAGTGTTTGCTAACTACCCAATCAAATTATAGAAAAGTGCCACCTGTCATACTTGTGACAGGCTTATGTGTCTGACCCTGTCAAAAGGAGCCATGGACACGAGAGTGGTTGCGGGGGATTCAATGGTATCTCCGTCTCCCCTGGTATGTTTGGAGTAGAGGATGCTCATTGGTGCCCCTTCTAAGAGGATACCTATCAGCATCCTATCTGGCCAGGTCTCTGTCTTTGAAGAATGGAGTTTTAATCACCCTGATATATCAACACAAGACTCACAGACCACGGTAACCAGCATGCTCCACACTCCTCAGAAACCTTGGATGGATTGTGTATCCTTGGAAGCAGCATAACATAAGGAAGAATTGCGACAACAGACCACAATGCACTTTGGCTCAACAGACAAGTCCCAGATCCAGAACAGAATGAATACACTGGTTATTCAAATGGAAATAGACCAGACTTCCTCCTTCAGGAACCAAAGAAAAAAACATCTCCACGCAGGGTCCCCGGAGCCACTGCAGTGGAAGGAGGGAGTAGCAGCAGCAAAACTGGAACATGTGGGAAAATGTACAGTAGTTGGAGAGACCATGTAAAAACCCCCAAAATCCCATCTGGAGAGTAAAGTACAGGATCCTTAAGTTAACCAGAGAACAAAGGATGCAGGAGACCTCACCTCAAGGTTGGAAAGAAGTGGAGAATGAAAAGGGGGTGGGGATGAAGCCTGTTAAGAAGAGCTCATTAGCAAATTCCAGCCCACAAGGGGCAGTGGGGTGAGAAGTTGGGGGTAGCTTTGAGAGATTTGCCTTGGGACTCTGGAAGCCAATGGGAGTGGATAGAGGGTTCATGTCATTTCATTGTGGGATGTTTTTTCGTGGGGTTTTTCACTGTGAATTTGTTAACGAATAAACCCATTTAATTTTTTTCAAATTATTTTTGGGGTGGTTCCCCCATTCCCTTTCAATTTTTATCAATTCCCAAACTCCCACATCCCATATATATAATTTTCTAACCCCCCAAAAAATCTGATGGGTTTTTTTCATTGAAAAGTTTGTGGTAAAAAGCCCTGCAACTTAACATCCTGCAATGAAAGGACGCTGTACCAATAGAAGCTTCCAGACAGGAATGGAAAGGCTATAATAAGCCAGCAGGGTCAGTATGTGGGTGAGTACAGAAGAGAAGAAAGGAAAACCAAAGGACCAGAGAGGAGTGTGAGGAGTGTGAGGCAAATGGAGGAGGATTTGGATAAGAGTGTTTTGAAGTGTTCTGTAGAGAGTGAAAGGAAAGTGCTGCTAGGATTTTGAGAGTGGTATACATTTTGGCTGTTTGCATGCATGTGGGTGAGTGTGTGAGTAAAACAGAAAACAGACATGCGTTAGGATGGATAGATGCAATGGGATTAGGCGTGTATTGAGTAGGACACTATATACCAGAGTATTGTTTAGTGAGCAGAGCACTATATCTCTGGAAGGTGAGCAAGGTACTATATCCCTAGAGGTGGTAGTTTAACAGGATTAGGAGAGAGTTTACGAGTCAAGTGTTCATAAGGGAGATCATAATAAGGGCTGGAGACAGAGTGTAGGAAGGCAGAGATTGAGAGAGAGAGAGAGACAGGATTGGGATGGTGGAGACATGGGCAGTGAGAGAAGATTAAGGTTAGAGGTTGAAAGACAGTCATCTAGAGAAAAGGCACATTAGGGTTATCAAACTACCGACCTTGGTGACGTATATGTTCCCCAAGTGAGTTAGAGTGATAAGGCTTATGTAATTTAGGCCCTCCCTAGGTCAAGAACAGACTGGACAGTAAAGGTCACCTGGGCATACGGAATCTGCATTGAGATAATACCTGCTAGGAGTAGGGAGCCTGGGCCTTCAAGGGCGATGGAATGAAATAAATCACTTGAGCAAAGTCACACATGCTAGAGCACCACCCATTAGCCATCACCGTATAGTCATCTCTATTTCAGAGCCACATGAACAAATAATTTTGGGTATGAAAATTAGATCAAGAGCAAGCCTTTTGCTCTAGAAAATAGTTTTTCTCCTGCAGGGCAGTGCTTTTTTCTGCACATTTCATTCAACCTAGAGCATACAGTACTCAAAGCTGCAGACAACTGCATATCTAGTTTCACCCTTGTTATGGTGCCATAATTTTTTTTTCAATAAACTTTATAGGGGAGGTCAGAATCTGTAAGGTCCAGTAATAACATAAAACACCTTCCCAGTCCCAGACAGCCTCATTTGTACAGGGTAGGAATGTGCATCCTTCAGGTCCCAATCACTGGCACAATCACAGGGATGTAGTGCCTCTTGCCCCAGTGATCGTGCCAATTATGATACCAGGACATGTAAGCATGGCTGGTGGTCGGTGATGGACTCCCAGTGGCTGTGAGGATTAAGTTCAAGACCCTGTGCATTGTCCACAAGGCCTACTGGGGCCTGGGGACACAATACCTTCAACTCTATCTTCCTAAAATCTTCCTTTTCAAGCTCTTCACTCATCCACCTCCAACTCCCTCAGGGTCAGTCACTTCTTCAAGCAACGAGTTGGTGGTAGATCTCTGTGTTAGGCCGGGGCCTCCCTCTGGAACAGTCTCCTTGCCGTCCAGAAACTTGAAGAGAACCCTCTTTGGTTCCGGAAGCACTTCGAAACATTCCTCTTTTCTTCTGCTTTCGCTCCTCATCTCCCCTGCTGAACTCCTGGCTGAAACTGAAACTACTCACAGACCCCATCTCACCTGCCCATTGGGGTACTCACCTTCACCCTCTTTGAGTCATAGACATCTGGTTCAGCATCAAAGCCAGCTGAGTCTGAAGTGTCCAAAGAGTCTGCAGCATGACTGAGGCAGTGGTCTTGAGCACCAGTGGGTTCTCATGGCATACTACACAACGTCCTCCCTTTGTGGTCTGTTGCACCACTATCTCTTCATCCTCATCGGCCCCTTCCTCTACATCTGGTGCATCCTCACCTACACATGGAGAGAGAAAGACATATTGAGCCATGTGCACTGAGACACAAATGCACATGTGCATCAAAGTGTATTCAAACAACAAATGGCGGTACACGGAGGAATCAGACATTGTGCATTCCGACACTATGAGCCGTAAGCAACGGATGCATGGCATTTGCTGACTAGTGTCGCTCCCCCTTCCGGTTCTATCCATATCATTAGTTGACACATTGACATACAAAAGTGGCATAAATATCCAATGATGGTCCATGCAACTGTCATGTCACCACACATACCAGTGAAAGATATTGCACATGTGACATTGTAATGCTGAAGGATATCACATGGCAACAGTCAGCCACCCATGTACACAGGCACCACCATGGTCAACACATGACACACAAATCAGGATTGGAACAGAGAATTGGACACATTGTGGTCCTGGGGGAAAGTGAGCAAAGGAATAATGTCTCTGAGGAGGTGCAGCTGAAAGTGGGCCTTCTATGCAAGATATGTGATGCAAAGAGAAACGGAGAGAGGATTCAAAGATGGCAACAAGGTCCATTGACCCACAAGAGGGTGAGGGGAATGGATCCATGGAAAGCAGCCAGAGTGCGGGAGGAAAAGAGGAGCAGTGGTCTTAATGAGTAGGCTCCCTGTGAAACTGAGGCAGAGATTGGTAGCAGTACACCATGCTTGTATAGCAGAAGGGCAGTAATGTACGATGGAGGATGAGAGGAAGGCAGGGGGTGACGCTTGGTTGGGAGCTGCATGTCATCCGCATTTCAGTGGCATGGCCCTGCCCTGTTCCTCACACTCCAACCATGCAGGTGGGGAGGGTGTGTATGTTCAAATGTGCAGCGCCTAGAACATATCCTGAGACACAGTATTTGGACATAGTGATCAAGGTCATCCAAGAACCATGAGTGGCTTGTATGTGCAACAATCAGTCCCTACAGCAATGCCTCAGGTTCAGATTTTTTTGTTTGCAATGCAGCCCTGTATATGAACATCATCCCTCAATGCTGGTTCAATAGTTCATGGTCATGTATGTTCGAACTGTGAACCAGCACTGCATCAAATACCCATCACATTGCACATGTAGCAACAGAGCCATCAAGCAGCATCTGGGTGTGCATTGCAGCTGCCATGTGTGACCTTATTAGACACATGACACGTGTGTGGGGAAGTGTGCACGTATCCAGTTCACAGAAAGGTCATTGTCTGTGCAACAGCACAGCACAATGATGGAATTGACAAGGTCTGTGCCTGTCAAATATCAACTGAATGACACATGAAGGCCTCAGGCACAAGACATGTGCCTTAAAATGTAAGTCGGTGGAAATGTTTGAACAACTATAATGGACATACTTTGAATGGAATACAGCCAGGCACACTCATTGACATTCATGCTGCCCATGACCTTCACATCTAGGGCCATGGGATTGTCATATTGCATGGATGGCAACCTCTGCATGACATCCCACCATCAGCTTTTGTTCACCATGTAGTGAATGGTGTAACCCCTTACTACTTTCATTTGTCGTATCACCAACATCATGCCTTCAACTCGGGGTTGTGGTATGTGGGCAATTATGCACCTTCACTCGGGGCACACCACAAGGCGTGGTGAAAGACAGCTCAACTACGCATCATGACAAGGCATCCCATAGGGGCAGTTGAAAAATGGAACATGCAACTCCCCTGAGATTATTGATCATCATCTATCGCGTGTACCTGTCTAGCAGTGCAGAGTGACACGCCACAAGAATTTAGAATACAACAGTACATGCAGGTGTCACATTTCCTACCCATGCAACAGGAGAATACCCTGTGGGTGATCTGTACTGTCACACCAACATGTGCCACGGTACATGCCCACCACACAGGATGCAGTAATGAAAAAAATTGACCTCGGCAATGAGGTTGGATAGATATTACTAACCACACATTATCATACAAAAAAGATTCAACAAGTTAAATTTATTATCAATTTTTTAAATCAAATTAATCCACACTGTTTGCTCATAGAGCACATAAATCCAAATACAATAGACATCATTAAATGAATTCCACCATACATGCTCAATCTTACACATACGCATCCAATGTTAAATTTAACCAGAAAAAAATGTTTCTAAGGCCCTTCATAAAAACACATCAGTGTATCATTTCACTACACCTATATAAACTAACAGTATGTATTTCTGTTCAATAGCTCCTCAGCTTTTTAACACAATCTACATATGTTTTGGTCGTTCCAAAAAGGCCTTTCCAATGTTAGCCTTGCATTTCTCGACCTTCTTCAGGATATGGGTAGGTCTTCAATATTGCCTAGCCTGAATAACATTGTTCAATGGAAGATGTCTTCCAGTAAAAATCTAAAAAAAACAGTGCACAACATATTACTACCCAACCTCTTAATTTCCTAGAGACAGATCAGTTGTGTATGTAAATATTTAGGAATTATACTAGTTCACACTCACCTCCAAACTCAATTTATGGGGATAGTTTCAACTGTAGAGCTAATCCTTAATCCTCCAGAGGTATACATTCAGAGAAGCCTGAAAACGAGAATAGGCACAAGCACGCCATGAGCAAAGAGCTCCCTCTCTCTCTGAGCCAAATTCCTACTATGGACAGTAAGATCTGTTCCATCTTCAACAGTCCCACTACTTACTATTAATGCAGCAGAGTAGGATTTTCAAATTCCATCAGTCGATCGGCATCACAGATAACCAAACCACTGATTTCACGCAGATGCATCAGATGCTGCTAAAGATAATCCAGTTAACTATAATAAAACCATATGGTGGGAACTGTTTAGAAACACATTCCCATGTTGCTCCATTGAGACTAAAAACATTATCCCCCTGGATTCGGCCAATTAAGTGGCCTAACAAATTTCATGTTGATAAAAGTGGTTTACTCATAGACATAGTCGCCAAGGTCCCAAATTCCAGTGTGTCTTGCTGTCTCACTGGAGTTTCAGCCACTTTATGTTGAATATTGATTTCTACAAACCCATGTGTTCAACTCTGCTGAAATCAAACACAGCTTGAACACCACTTAGATGATGAGTCCTGATATTCGTCTCACCATATTCATCTCATCGTATGCCTGGATTGGGGCATTCTTACTACGTGCTGTTCCATGATTCAATCAGAATGTGCGAGTAATGGATCTATCTCGGTCTTCATGCATGATAACTCTCTTGGTGCTTTATACCTGGGGAATGTTCAAATATGGTAGCCCAGCTTCATTCGATCGACACTAAAATTCTTATTGCCTTGCCTAGATGGTGCACTGTGCACTATGGAGGGAGCTGCCCAACCCCCTGTCCCTATTCCATCTGATGCATTAATGACCACCATCGTGGATGCCTACACATAGACCGTGCCCCCCCCCCCTTGGGGCCACAGGGATCACGCCTAAGATGACGCATGCCCTGCAGGGTGGGATTGCACGGCAGACTGCCTTGATTCGTGATGATGTGTGAGCTTTGCGTTCCAAGAACTCACAGCATCACATATTGGTGGCCCTCTACCTGGGCCAGCTCGCATGTGCGCTGCTCTTGGGTGGTCACTGTGTGCGGTGGCATATTCAGGTGCCTCCTGCTTGACTGCCTGCTATGTGCCACAATCATCTTCTGGGAGGGCCTTCCTTGCCAGTTTCCAACACGGCCCCCTCTACTCCAATGGCCAACCCACACCGCCCAGTCTGGTGGTCAGCACGTCCCTGCCTCAGGTGGAATTCCCAGCAAGTACAGGGGTGGTGGTCGCTGTGCCTGACCTGCCACCTGCACAGGAACAAGTATTAGCAGGACAGCTGGCACATTAGGACAATACTGGCACTGTACCCCTGTGGTACAACCTACAAACAGTGGCAGTATTTGCGCAGTGTACGCGTGGCCAGGCTGCAGCAATATAGAGAGGCGTCGGGCAATCCTTGCAGGGCCCATCAATATCGAGGAGGCATGCAGGGCAGCAACATTCGGTCACCTGGCAGGAGGAGCGCAGGCACTCGCAAATTGTGGTGCATATGGATGTACTTAAAGAGGCAGCTGATGGCGGAGAGGCAGTGGCCGAGGATGGCACGTGTTGCTAGGGCAAGGGCAGAGGTGATGGAGGGAAGGATACTGAGACGGGTTGCCATACTATATTGGAGGAGGTGTGCAGGGGTATGGAGGAGGTGTGGAGGTTGAAGAAGAGTCTGCAAGCTGTCCAGGACCAGACAGCAGCCTGCCTCCAAGTGAAGGATGATGAATGGAGTCTGCCCTGGAGGATGTCTTGTGAGAATATCGAGCCTGCTGCCTATTTATACAGTTCACAGTGTTAATGTCTGTTTGTTCATGTGCTGGATTTTGTTTAGTTTCATTTCCTGATGCATTTGTTCTGTGACTGTCACATGGGTTGGGGACCTTACTGTGGATGTGTGTCATACACTCATCAATTGTGCAGTTGTGGTGGGGGGTTGCCTCCCAATGCATGGCCACCCACCAACACACATCAGGTACCAGCCAGGGGGTGGACTCATGTCATATTACACATCTGCCACTGGAATGCTTCATCATCACATGTGAGTTAGTTTATATCTGGCTGTTCACATCATCCATCTGCTTGGCTCACACACTGTCAGACTCCCTTCACATCACGCCGACACATGGTTGTTCAACTTGTGTTTGATGCAGGACCTTGGAATGCTATGCTTTACTACCTGAATCCCTTAATTCATTGATTGTTACTTGCTACTCTGCACTCACATTGCATGGGATTCTGTCCTATCAGTGATGTCTTGGAATTGTGTCCTCCTCGGTCATTAACCAATGGGACTTTGGGCCATTGCAATGGCACATGGGCACAATGATACATCACATTGAATTCCATAGCTTCACTGTGTCACATGTACATGGTGCTTTCACTGTGTCACTGGTGCTGCATTATGCTGTCCTGTTGCTGTGCCACTGGGAGTCCTGTAATGAGCTACAGACATGGATTCTACATCAGTGCCCCCAGTTGGTATGTCCGTGGGTGGGTATGTGGCCAGTGTGTTTCATGTTGGTGGCAGTACAGTGGAGTTAAAGTAAGTTGTTGTTCAACATTGGACTGTTGGGGGGGGGGGTTATGTGGCAGGGCGAGGCTGGGGTGTCATCAAAGGTGAGGGGGCTGGTGGGTGGAGTGAGGACCTCTGGGACTGCCTGGGGGTGGTGTTGGAATTGAGATGGGCTGGTGGGTGGTGGTGGTGTGTGGACCTGTGGGGCTGCCCAGTTGTGGTGTAGGAGGTGAGGGAGGCTGGTGGATGGTGTGAGTTCCTCTGGGGCTGCCTGGGGGTGGGGTCAGAGGTAAGGGGGGCTGGTGGGTGGTGTGTGGACCTGTGGGGCTGACTGAGGGTGGTGTTGGAGGTGAGGGGGGCTGGTGGGTATTGTGTGGACCTTTGGGGATGGCTGAGGGTGATGTCGCAGGTGAGGGGGTCTGGTGGGTGGTTTGAGGACCTCTTGGGCTACCTGGGGGTGGTGTCAGAGGTGAGGAGGGATAGTGGGTGGTGTGAGGACCTGTGGGGCTACCTGGGGGTGGTGTCACAGTTGAGAGGGGCTGATGGGTGTTCTGAGGACCTATGGGGCTGCCTGGGGCTTGGTGTCAGAGATAAGGGGGGCTCAGTGCAGCTGTTACTTACTTGGGGCGTCGCACAGATTGTTTGGGGTGCTGACATTACTTATGGAGGAGCATGCCTAGGTTCTCAGGGGTGCAGCCATTACTTGCGTGGGGCAATGGGAAGTTCGGTGGTGTGCTGCTGTTACTTACGGGGGACCTCGCACAGGTTCACAGAGGTGCAGCTGTTACTTATATGGGGTGTTGTGCAGATTGGCTGGGGTGCTGATGTTACTTATGGGGGAGCTTGTGCAGGTTCTCAGGGGTGCAGCCGTTACTTGCGTGGGGCCTCATGCAGATTGGGTGGGGTTCTGTTGTTACTTACGGGGGACCTCACGTAGGTTCTCAGGGGTGCAGCCGTTACTTGCGTGGGGTATTGCATAGATTGGCAGGGGTGAAGCTGTTACTTACGGGGAAGCTCACGCAGGTTTGCAGGGGTGCTGCTATTACTTGCATGAGGCCTCGAGCAGATTGGCTGGGGTACTCCCGTTACTTACGGGGGACCTTGCACGGGTTTGCAGGGGTGCTTGGTGTTGAGTCAATGGTGGAGGCAGAGGTTTGCGGAATGGTTAGTCTGTGGCTCTGTTTTTGGTTTGCATGGGGACGTGTCGTGGGCGTTCCTCGCACAGCTCAGTTTTTTTTGCAGTTCAGCTTGGAATGCACATTTCAATCCATGAATAAACAAAGTGCGCATTGGAAACTTTGCGCGTAGGGCCACGCTGAGCCGTTCGTGCGCAGGCTTTGTGGGAGCAATTCACACTTATCGCCTGCTTCTTTTCTCTGCATTTTACAGTCAAAATAAACAAAATTAAAACCAAGCTGTTCGGCTCTTACAATAATTTCCACATTTAAATGAAGAGTGCAATATTAGGCAGAGGCTGTTAATAAAACATTTGGTTAATTTTATATGTAAAAGACAGGCGCTTGCAAACTGCGATCATAGTCACTCTCCTGACTGCCTCTGGGCCAAGACGTTGTTTTCCGTCGTTGCTGGATTTGGCCATATGCTCCCTTATTCCTTTTGTTAAATCGAGGGAAGAGGTGACTGGAGGTGTTCTGCTCTGCCAAACTGCCACTGCGCGAGCAGACTTTCGGGCCTGATGTATGTTTATAATCGCCTTTCTCATAAAAGAAAGAGGAGAACTGCACCCAGCTCTGTAGTTCCGCGAATAATCTAATTGTGCTAATTTCCTCCAAAAATATGACAAGAGGGAAAGAGGACAACTTTCCGGTGCCATTCACGTGCCACAGTGTTTGTAAAAGGAGGTTTAGAACAGAACATATCATCCAGTATTGCAGCGATTATTTTGCATAATGGTACATTCATTGCTTCGAAGAGCATCTCCACCAATACCACAGCTCCCAATGAAAAGGTAGGTAAAGCAAAACAACCCTGCATTGCAGCGCATCAGCCATGGGGATCTTCTAAGGAAGGAAATTGTTTTTAATGCTGAGGCCATTTTGTCTGTGCATATCGTATGATTCCATTCATCACGTTTATCGTATAGTGCCTCAAAGAGACAGCTTTCTTGTTTGTGGAAGTCGATTGGGAGAGGAAGGAAAAGATTGCCAGGAGGGCCAGCGTGGGTGGGTGTGTTTGAAAAAGAACACACAATATATAAAGAGAGAGATTAAGCGGGAGAACTAGAGGTCTAGGGTGAATTAAAGGGGGGACATAAAAAAGCTAATGGAGAGGGAGACTGGAAGAGTAAAAGGAAGACAGTGAGAGCGGTTAGTTTGCGTTTTTGAATAAAAAAGAGAGGCATTGCAATGCAGGTGTCCATGTTACAGAGAAATTGTGTCTATGCTATGCGTGCCAGAATGACAGAGGGTTAGGGGGATAGAAATACTGTGAGATAGACAAAGAGAGCAGCAGGTGCAGAGAGAAAAAGAGACGGCGATGGAGTGTAATATCGTCTGCACCATGTGATTTCACCAATGAAATTAAATGCCCCCCACTAACACTGCATCAAGAGGAACAAGAAGTGTTCTGATCATCTTGAAAGTTCTGAAAGCTGCTTAACATTTTTGACCAGGGCATTTTCTAGACAATATTGTGACCAGAATATGGCTCCCTCTCCCTCATTGCTCCTCTGCGGCTACCCAGCAATGCACTCCGTTTCCACTGTAATTAAGTAATTGCATTAAATACCATTTTATTGACTTCTAATTCAAACTACCAATTAGGCAACCTACACAACAATATTACAAACAGGAATTGATTTTCATTATCCCATCTTTATGTTCATTGTCTGTCTAAATGAAGGGCACTCTCCTTGATGTTGCTGCAGGAAAAGTGGCTATTGCTCTAACCTAATCGATTTTTCCAACAATTGTACTTTAAATTAAAAGTGTAGTGAGAAACAATAGCTTTGTTCAGTTGGTAAACACAGAACTCAGAGGCTGTTCGAAATGCTCTGGGCAAGAATGGAAGTTGGGTTTGAAAAAAGGGAAAGGTTTAGGCGGGAAGTAAATAGGAAGCAGTTCCCAGCTATGTTAAGAATAGTTAGGTTACAAAGTGTGCCTTGAAACTATTTCAAAGCGCCAAAGGGGCTCCCCCGGGCGCCTTTCTGGTATCGCCTTTCCCCCTCCCTTCTACCTTTTTTGTCTTCTGCCTGCAATTTCGTGGTCATTTTTGACTCATCACTATCCTTTGCCTCACATAAACCTCTGATTGTCTGCACTTGCCACGTTCTTCTATTTAATGTACATACAATTCACTTCCACCTTTCCATTCATGCTGCTAAACCTAATATTACTTCCTCTATGTTTTCCTCACTTGACTTGTGTTCTGCTTTACTCTTTGGTCTTCCCTCCTCACATCTCACTCCTCTTCATTTTGTATTTAAGTGGGATCCCAGGATCCCTGCTGTCCTCTACATACGGCCTGAACTAGGCTGTTAGCCCCTAACACTTACGCTATTTACCCTGTGAACTGCTGCTGCTGATATGGATAACACCAAAAGTGTTTCTCCTGCCATGCAGACTGGGCGTTCACTCTCACCGGTTCTCTGTTGCCCTCTAGATAGGGCACTGTACTGGGCTGTTAGCCCCTCTTCTACCCTCACTAACATCTGGGTGGTTAATATGGCTGACACAGAAGATACTTCACCTGCCGTGTAGGAAAGGTGAACGCTCTTCCCACTTCCCTGTTGCCCTCGAAATCAGGCCTTGAAATGGGCTGTTAGCCCCTCCCACATGCCCTCCTCACCATCTGGGCTGCTGCAGCTAATACAACTCGCATGGTAGGTGCTTCCCCTGCCGTGCAGGTTGGGTGCTCACTCTCCCAGGTTCACTGCTGCCCTCAACATTAGACTGTGAACTGACCTGTTAGCCCCTCTCACCAGCCCTCCTTGCCTTACGGACTGCTGCTGATACAGCTCACACCACAGTTCCTTGGCACCGGGAAGGGGTCAAATTGGAGGTGGTAAATGTTTACCAATACCTTGGAATCCACTTGATAAGGGCCTCCACAGCGACTTCCATCTCACCCAAGTTAAACTTAGGTGATCCCAGCTTATCGGATCTCTGGGGAGAAAAGGTTCACACTGGTGGCAGCTACTCCTTTGGCACTTTGTTACAGCTATGCCTGGCTAAGGCAAGCTCCATCATCATGTATGGTGCCATTGGATGGCACCTCGGTAATGAGAAGGGGATGGTAAGAATCAAATCCCTCCTTTTAAAGAGGCTGTTTCGATTACCCCTGCACGCACCTGTTGAATCCATCTTTCTGGAACTCAGCACCTTCTGCTGTAGGGCAAGACTAAAGCTTTCCCTTTTAGGCTTATTTTGGCGACAAGTTAATGCCGAGGCTGGCATCCTGAAATGTATGATCCTTAAAGCTGCCCGGTCTAAGGTTGCGTGTATGCCTCATAGTGCTTTTCAATCCATTCTTTCAACGGCAAGCAGGTGGCTGAACTTGTTTCCAGCCACATGCGAGTGCTGGTCTTAACCCAGGTTCAAAGCCCCTACGCGCTCCGTGGTATATGCCAGCTACTGTGAGCAGTATGTAACATTCCTGGCCATCAAGGCAAAAAGCAGTCTCTTCACCGATCATATCACCAGGGTGAACGGCCCCCAGAATTATGTTGCACAATTTGTGGGCAATACCTTGGTCTGGGAGTACCTTAATGTTAAAAATAACTCTGTCAAAACCTTGGAGGGGTGGGCACCTATACCAACATCCCTAGACCTATGGACAAGTGCCGCCTCTGTGGCTCCACTTCCATTGAATCTGCCAAACAATTGTTAGTCCATTGTAGGATGTTGGATACACTGTGACACTCTGCTCTGATGGCAGCAGGCCTGGAGCCTTCACTCCCTTCTCCATTAATATGGGAGTTGTATATGGAGGCAATCACAAACATCGGATTGTGTCTTTTACTATTTTTGGAAAAAGGTTGTATGTATGCTGGAGACCTTGTTCACTGCCGCCAGTTGTTAATTGATTTATCTGTGATATTGTTGGTCTTTTTGGATCATCATTTTACTGACTGTTTTAATGAGTTGGTTGTGTTTTTCATTGTGGTAGAAAGCTGTTTTTTGCTGCTGCATAACACTAGTAAAAAAAAAAAAACATTAACAAAAATAAAGCGGATTACCTGCCGTGCAGGTTTTGCACTCGCTCTCCCCAGAACCCTGAAGCCCTCAACATCAGGCCCTTAACTGGGCTGTTAGCATCTCCCAACCGACCTTACCACTTTAGTTCCACTTCCTCTTCCGACATATTTGCACTTTTCTGGCCGTCCTCGCCCTGGGTGTCCATTCCTTAGGTTGGCAATTCCCAAAAGTGCTGATTCCTCTGCCCATTTTTTCCCAGTTTGGACATGTTGGACTTCTATGTTCTTCTCTCTATCTTTCTTTCAATTCCCACTATGCATTCCTTTTCTCCTTCCTACCACTCTACCCCCTTTCATCCTACCCATGGGTGTTTTCTGCACTACTCCTTACCATATTTTTCTTTTCCTTCTCAATGCTTTCGCTACCTTCTCCTTATATTCATGCCTATAGCTTTATTCTGCGATGACTTGGACACTCCTCTTTCTTCTACTCTCCTTTCACCCTCCCCCTTTTTTCTTCTGGCGATTTTAACCTTCCCATCTTACATCTACTTATTCTTCCTGTCCTCTTCTTCCCTTGCTTCTTTCCTTTGATCTTTTTCCGCTATCATCTCCTCTGTACCATATTTGTGGTTCTGCTTGCAATCTAGCCTTTTCCTGCGCTTCCACCGCCACTATCTTTGCTACACCGTTCCATCTCTCTGATCAAGTGTTATTCTCCTTTTCTTTCTCCCATCCATCCCCCACATCAATTCCAAACCTGTCCCCATGAATCAATCTTCATTTTCCAAGCATAAGGTCCAAAATGTTGTACCTTTATCTTTTCTACCTTTGTTCACTTCTTTGCTGCCACCTTTGTCTACCTTCTCGTCTTATGTATCAGCCAAAGCTGTAGAACGGCCAAAGCTGTAGCCCTTCATTCTTCTTATCTCTTATCCACCTTAGACTTCCTCCATCCTCTTCATAGCTTTATCCCTTCCAAGAAACCACTTCCACCTTGGCACTCTACCAAACTTTTCTCCCTCTGGACTTCCCTGCAGCAGGCAGAACGTTGCATGAGTAAAACCCAATCCCTCTCTGATCTATTCTCACTCTCCCATCTTCACTCCTCCTATGACTCTTCTTCAGTCTAAAAAACATAATTTCATATAGTCTTACTAAAGTTTACCTTTCTCAACCTCATCTTCTCTTTTGGTTAGTTGCCCGTCTGCTCTCTCCCCCTTCTCAATACCCTATTCTTCTTTCCTCCTTTTCTGCCCTAGACTTCTCTTCCCTAACCCCCTCTTCTACTTCCCCTCTTTCCTCTTCTCCTTCTCTTCTCCAATCTTCATCCTCTTTTATTCCTATTTCTGATTCTGACAATGCTAAATTTTGCTCCAGAGCTCACCCTATGGCTTTTCAAAATGATCATCTTCCCTTATCTCTAAGGTTTTCCCAACCCCTATCCTGTATCTCTCTTCCTTCATTAACACTTTTATTTTGTTATTTGTATTTTTCTTTTAGTTTCAAACATACTATCATACTACCCATCTTGAAGAAAGTCTCTTTGGATCCCTCTCTCCCTCTCTCTCTTATAACTATCAACCCATTTCTCTTTTTTCTTTTCTTTCTAAACCTATTGAGCATGTTGTCCACTCACACATTTCTGACTACATTCATTCCAAATCTCTGCTTTCCCTGCACCAATCTGGCATTCATCAATGCATTCGACAGAGACAGCTTTACTCCATGTGCCAAAAGCTCTACTCACTACCGGACACTTCAAAAACTCCTGTACACTAATTCTACTCAATTTATTTGCTTATTTTGGCATGATTGATCATGCTACCGTTCTTTCTTCTCTCTCTTCCATGTTTTTCTGACTCTCTTCGTCCCTGCTTCTCTTCCTATCTCTCTAAACAAACTTTTAAAGTTTCACAGGTCCTCATTACGAGTTTGAGGATAACCCATTGGTGCTACCAGTGGGTTGTCCCCAAACTCGTGACACCATTTCTGATATCCAGGTGCGACCGGGACATTACAAAGCTCGGCTCCCGGGACGTCAGGCGGCGAAAAGTGTAAGTCCCCATTGGGAGATGGGGCTTCCGTGAAAACCATGCCTGCAGGGGCCAGTGCCCCTGGCAGGTCAGACTTGACGGGAGCAACGGCACCTGCAGGCATAGTTGAAGAGTGGCGGTCTGGAAAGGGTGCCGGTACGATGCTACCGGCACCCTTATTTCCAGACTGCCAGACTTGTTCCCCTTCCCTCCCATTTCAATTTGTTGTCCCCCAAGGCTCTGTCCTTGACCCCCTCATTTTCTTCCTTTACACCTTCCTTTCTTTGAGATTATGTCCAAATGTGGGTTTTAATTCGCTTTTATGCCAATGACACTCACATCTCCTTTCCTTCTCAAACTTCTGACTCCCTCAACACTTCCCATTCCTCTTGTCTGCTTGTCATCCAACTAGCTCTCTCTGACTCTGCATGGAATCTCAATGTACTCTTTAACTATATTCTCTCTTTTTCCAAGTGTATTAATGCTACAGCCCATAAGTGTCGGGTCCATTTGCATAACATCTGCAAGAGTCATCAACTTTTGTTTGCTCAGTTTGTCATCCCTCCATTCACACTCTTCTTTCTCTTCCTGTTCGCTCTTCTATGTCCTCCCCTCTTTACTCTCTCCTGGCTTTCGTTTGAAGCTCGTCTTCTTTTCAATTTCTTATGCATTGTATCCAAGCGACTTTCCCGTCTTTCTCAACCTTATCTCTCATCTTGGGTTTATTTCTACTCCTCCCCTTTTTCTCTCCACTCCCAATCTGCCTTTCGCCTCACTGTGCCTAATCCCCAATGTGCCCCATTCTGAGTTTGATCCTTCTCCCTCCTTGCCCCTAGGTATTGGAACTCTATGATCCTTTTAGTTTGGCCTTCTTCTACTTTGCCTGTTCTCAACCCTAGACTGAAAACTGTCCTTCTTTCTTCTAATTCTTAAATGCCATTGGTAATTTATTATCCATCATGCATTTGCTTTTGTACCATTCATTTTTGATTTGTTCAGCGTATAGGTGTAAACACACTATAAATAAATATACAAATAGTAAATGAATACTTTTATTTACTTCTCCTGCTCCGCCATGCATTACAACTTTAAGAGGGACCAGTCGGCCGGTGTGCTTCCCGGTATTTGTGTATGGGCATTCACTTTACAGAGATTGGCTAACATGATTGTGTTGCACATGTGTGAATGGATCCTTACCTCATCTCCATACCTTTCTCCAGTCCCTGAGGTCAGTGATGATGAGGTTCTTATTCCACAGCCTCAGATCAAGTCAAGGTACTGAGCAGCCTGCTGGTTAAACTGTTCCAGGTGATGTTCCGACACTTTGCTGCAGACAACTCTCTTCTGTTTTTTCTATCACTTATAATACATGCCGCCGAGTTACACAGTAACTGTAGAGATGTGGCTGTAAGTGGCTTCTTGCAGTTTGGTTAGGATAGCAGTGGGGTATTGCTCCTATGTAACACAGAGACAGACATGTTTGAAGATGCTATCTACCTGCACATTCAATTCCTCATCTGTAAACGTTGACTTGCTACATCTGCCTGTTATGGCAATGGTGGATTCCTGATCATACAATATGACGATGTGGCATAGGATGTCCCAAAGTAAACCATTGACAGGGGCCAGTACTGATTGGATGACCAGAGTGCAGGGCTGGCTGCAGTTCTCACAGCATAAATGAGAGGACAAAGCAAGGAGCTGTTCATGTGGGGGAAGTAGCAATACTGAGCTGGGTGGATTTGCTTCAGAACAAAATCTAGCAGTGGCAGCTTGTGATAAAAACAGCTGAGGGAGTGCTCGTATTTCATTGGGTTGGCTCCTCCATAATGGGTGAGAAGGGGCCAAGACCCAGTGGTTCAACGCCCCTGGCCAATTATGGACGATCCGCCCCTGAATTCTAGGCAGAGTCAGGAGCAATAGCAATGGGTTTAACACAGTGGGATAGAGTGGACGTGTTCAGAGTGAGTGGGGCAAAGGAATGTGTCTACAGCACAGATTTCCTCGCGACACAGCATATCCACAATACCTGAACACTTCATGGGGTTCTGCATGGTGTGGCAAAATGACCAGAGCTGAAGTTTGAATGTGTGCAGTGCTTGGGCTTCTCATGTGCTGTTTGCTCTGTGGTAAATGTTCTAGCAGGCAGATTTATAGCAGAACATTGCTGCAGTGCATGCATACAGTGAAGCCATCCATCTTTGTGTGCTACGTGCAATCAGACGACACAGATTAGACTCGCATGGAAATAACCAAACCATTAATTGGGCAACTGGTACAGCCATTTTTTGGCTACTCACTCGTACGTAGTAGTGAAGCTGTATATAGGAAGCTAGCTCATCTTGAATCATGAACCTATTGTTCTCTAAAAAAAGTACTGAAGAAACAGAAATGTGTACCCAAAAATACATGATGGGCAGAGCTAGGGAGGCACATATGACTCTGCAAGGTGGCGAAGACAAGATTCTGCACATTTCAACATAGTCACAATTGAAAGCTCCCACATACCTTCAAGGAAGAACAATGAACACATTAAACATGCTACCTAAATACAGAAAAGAGATGAACAGAGCCCCACAACACAGTGGGCTACTAAAATAAAGATAGCAAGCGAAATAAAATGATGTATTCTACTGTACAGGAGGAGCAACCTTGGGTCTGGTCTATCTGGCGATTGTCAATTCTGGGAAATGGGCTTTGTGCTAAACACAATCCACAGCCTTAGAAACCCAAAAATGACTAAAAAAGCAACAGAATAAGTACCAACGTGGGATATTTTCGGAGACTATAGAGAGAGAGAGAGAAAGAGAGAGACAGAAAACAGAGAGAGAGAGACGTGGGGTATATGTTTAAACTTTGTGTATGAATACAGCAATTTTTGGACGAATCCGGAAATATCACTTTTAAAAAATTCCAGAAAGATTACCAGAATTGTCTCTATAGCATGCTTAATTGATTCATTAATGGCCTGATTCATTTAATTATTTGTGGGGAAAATTGGGACTTTGCGGACCATTCTGCATTCAAAACCCTGTTTGTCGATTCATGGAATCGACTTTGCCAGACTTTTCCAAGACTTTCGGGGAGTTTGCGCCGTCTTGGCATGTCTTTGGGAGCAGTCAAGTTCTTGCATGAGACTGCTTCCAGAGTGTGGGCCGAGCCTATGCAGAGACCCAAATAGGGGTCAGAACATGCAGAATCAGGAAAAACAAGGGAAAATGTGGGTGTGTTGAGGGACGGTCCACGCTAAGCCATCGCACGCCCATTCCACCTCAAACCCAAGCAAATTCATGGATTTCAGCGCGCAAACATGCATCGGGAAAAGGCATACGCAAACCCTGTGATCCATCTGCCACATGATAGCAGGCATAAAGTTCAAAGCGCATAGGATCTAATGCATATAAAGCAAGCAACAGCTACGATGAACCCAGCAATAACAAGAGCTATCGTACACAGACACCAAAGGAGGACGAGAATGCCCAGGGCCCGATGATCAGATATATGCTTGGTAGTGGTCCCCCCCATGTAATCCTGGACCTTGTCAGGATGTGGAAACATGACCTAGTATCACCCACCATCTGCTCCCAGGCCTTTAGCCCCCTTGAAAAACTGCTGACTGTACTACATTTCATGGCTTCTGGCTACTTCCAGTATACCACTGCCATAGTTGGTGGGGTATCGCAGGCCACACAAACCCGCTGTCTCCACCAGGCATTGGCTTGCATACCAGCACGTGCATGTGTGCGCAGGCACATACACATGCCTAGAACACTGGAGGAAAAGCAGAGAGTGTGCCAGAAATTCTACAGAGTAGCACACTTTCCATGTGTACTTGGTACACTTGGCTGTACACATGTTGTGCTACGCCCCCCCCGATTGATGGAGTACATATACCACAATTAGAAGCACTGGCATTCCATTTACATGCAGGTAGTCTGCAATGCTAATGGGCTGATCATGGAAGTGTATGCCAATTTCCCTGGAAGCATGCATGGTAGCTACATCTACCGCCAGTCACTACTCCAGCAGGCCCTGGCATCTGGAAAATATGGCAACACCTGGCTCATCCGTGAGTATGAACCGTCATGCACATGCATGCACGTGACAAACTGAACAAATGACCATGACAATAAATGGCAATAACAACCATGTACAAATTGCAGGGGACTGTGTCTACCAGTGATCACTGTTCATTACGCCATACCAGAAAACACCAGCTGAGGTAAGATGCAATTCTGCACATGTAGCTACTAGGGCCAGAGTGGAACGCCCATTTGGGATGCTCAAGTCACGTTTCTGCTCTCTTGACGACTCTGGTGGGGTTTTGTTATATGAACCCACCAGTAGTCTGTAAATTCATAGTGGCAGCATGTCTACTGCACAATGTCGCCATGCGGTGTGGCGTAACAGTGGAAATGCAGGTGGGACCGCACTCAGACACAGGATCCACTCTTGCCCTTGGTTGGCCAAAGGGCACGTTAAGAGGCTGCATGCAAACATACTTCAGCTAAAAATCTGCCCCTGTGGAGCACACACAGTGAGCCACATCCCAGGTGCCATTCAATGATGAATTGGGGTCCATCATCGGTGCCCATAACAACACCCTGAGAATGTGTGCCTAACAGAGGCAAATTGTGTGCATCCATTAAACAAATAGTGCTCCCAACAAGAAATTTTAAGTGGGAGTACTTCATTCACTATACATGAAAGATGGGAGCATAATGATATGTTTTAGGGAGTAAAAATGTAAGCCCAATTCCCAATGAGAGTAATTCATAAGCAAATAAAAATATGTTTCAACATAAACACATTTTTTGGGTCATATATATTCCTTTGCACCCAGTCATATCAAAAGATACATGTCTACTTCTTCCAATCAGGCAGTTAAAATAGTATTGTCGACATGTGGTACTATGTGCACTATTGAGCAAAACATATCCATGTTGCTGTGAGGGTGAAAGCAGGAGTGCCAGATAACACGTTTCTTTCTCATATTTTTTACTGGGAATTTTTGGACACCCTATTTCTATTTATTTGTGAGGATTTACCAATTTTCACAGCGTAAAACTGGCTCATACACCCCTAATCTGTAGGGCTGTGCAGAAATCACCAACACAGTCATAGCAACTGTAACCAACAATGTCCATGTAGTTCACCCAAAAGCACACAACACAAGCAACAACGTCCCTGACCACCGTCACACGGACACCAACCACTATTCTGCATGTTGCCCCCAAATTACACACACAAGAACACAAGTAGGAAGGCAGAGTACAAAATGGAAATGTGCAACCTACACATGTGAGGAGTACCCTGGAACCCACAAAAATATACAAGTTGAGTGGCCAACCCATTGCCTGACAACAAGTCTGCTCACAATACATATTCACATTACAATAGTCATGCAGACTTTGAGAAATGCAAGTGCAGTGCAATAAAGATGCACATCTCACCTCACACCTTGTGAGCCTGCACCAGCTGTACCCTAGAATTCATGGATGTCCCCCTCTGTAGGCCTGCAAACCACCCAACTCTGATGATGAGTTCTGCACACGCATACAACAGCAACATCCCATTCAAATGCAGCAACCATCTACCCCCAGCAGAATGCCTCTGTAGAGAAAAACAGCCCAAGGTCAGGGCAGGCAGCACATCCAGGCATCCAATTACACAGCAATATGTGCCCTCCTGAGTGCCATGAAACAAATGCAAACAAGTACTCACCAGCCACCCATCACCATCTGTCCCTGCACCCATGCAGCCAGATCTGCCCACCTCACGCCAATGCAATGAAAACACCCCACACTGTGACAACTTACCCGCCCACAACACTGCCACTGGCTGCCCCCCAGAGAGCTAAGCAGTGAATGACCAGGTACCACTTATCCCTTGTCATGGTGATGGGACATTGTGAACATTCTGATCGGGCCACAGTCTGCATGACACTGAGATGACTCCCAAAAAGAGATTACTGAGAGGATGGAAACTAGGATATCATTGGAAATACTCATAATGTCACGATATGGCATCCCCTGATGAACATGGCAGAAGGACAGTGCAGTAAACACTGGCAGGAGAGCTGATGGTGTAAAGACCAAGACGATGGGATGCAAACCTACTAGCAATTGCATTGAAGACAGGATCTGGCAGTAGGCAGCTGTTCACAGAGGCAGCAATCATACAGGAAGGCAGGGAACAGAGGCAAATGGCATGAAAGAGACAATCAGATAGGAAAATGGAATGAGAAACAGAGGCAAATGACTCTGTCACACAAAAGGGAGCAGGCAACAGGTAAGAAGGGAACACAGACTGCACAGAGACTGGATTAAATGGGGACCAATGTGCTTGGAACTTAAGAGAGCATTGAGATGCATTGAGCAGCTGCCAACAGGCTGCAAAATATCTGCTGGTGTCCTGTGCATGGTATATGTTCACCATGGCAAACAACACCTGGCTGATGGTGTGTGCCTGCTGTCTGTGGTGAACATGGCGTCCTCCAAATGGCTATCAATGCTGTGCTGGTCTTGGGACAGCACCCACAGTAGGGGCAGAAGGATCAAGAGTGGACTGCCTGCATGGGTAGACATGACTAGAACAGCTCAGTGAATGGGATGCCAACTGGCAGGCAAGACTCATGCAAACACTGCAAGAAAACACTCCCCATCACTCCCATCACCATGTGTCCCAACCCACTTACTGCTGGATATGCTACCCCCATGGCTACTCACCAATAAACGCACTACAGTGACAGCCTCATTCACAACAATCACCCCGCAACCAGTGCTACCCTGATTGTCTTGATAAAACAGAATGCATAGACACACCAGCCTACCAACACCATGTGTCACATGTACCCATCAAGCTGGACCCACTCACCTCAGTATAAGGAAAAGAATAATAACCCCACACAGTGCAGGACTCCCTGCCAGCCACCAATGACACCACAGGTGCCACCCTGTGTCCCCTCAACTTACCTGCGCAAGGTACCCACCTGGCCCGCATCCACTGCATCCTACCTGAAACATTTTGAACTCACAAAGGCATGCACTGCATCAATGTAAAGATACTGGAGAGCCATGTCAACTCCCGTGTGGAACAAGGAAATAGGCATGCACTACCCAGTGTCAACATCTAGAAGTACAAACAACCAAGCATGAGCACCCAACAACATCACACCAGCAAAACTGATCAACAGTGAAATCACTGGCAGAAAATCAAACAGAATTCAGGCACAGCACAACATGCACCCTGGAAACAGGTGACACTCAGCCCTGGGATGCAGGCCCCAGTGGGGACATTGATTGCAGGCATACACGTCCTGCACACCCACTGTCAGGTCTCATGTGACTTTGGGTCAACCATAGATGCAGATCAGGAAGGACGACCAAGTGAGGAGATGATGTCCCAGGAGTGGTAGCTGATGACAAGGATTACAGAGGGCAAGGGGGAGACAGGACACACATAGATTAATGCATAGCAGTGGAGTGGAGAGAGAGAGAGGGAGAGGAGAAAAGCAGTGCAAGGAGGAGATTGGATTATGGGGAGATGAGGATGGATGTGTCGGACATCAAAGTGGGTGAGGGCAGAAAGAAGGTGGACAAGAGAAGAAGACATAGACTTGAATATTTGTAAAAGAGGTAGCCTGGTCAGAGAGCTTGGAAGGCACATACATGGAAAAGTAGCACATGTAGTGGGTGAGTTAGGACAAAAATAGGTGACAGAAAAGAGCAGACAGGCAAAGAAAGCCCACCTGTGAAAGGTCAATCAGCAGCTCACATAAAAGAAACAACATGGCAAGCAAAGAAGAAAGGGAGCCATGTCTGCAACATACCCGAAAAGAATTGCCCACAACCAAACACCCATACCCTGCACCATTCACCAACTGCCTCTGTTGAACACCACTGTAAATGGACCTCTGGACAACATTCAGCCGTTCACTCACCCTTCAACAGACCACGCACCTTGTGCGAGACAGTCCCAGTAACTGTGCAAGGATAACTGTGCAAGAATAACAGAAACACCTACAGAAACAACAGGTGAAGACAAACTGGGGAAGTGGCCGATATACCACATGCATGGGCCCGCATTTGGACACACATTGTGCAGTCACTTATAGTGCTGGATTAGATCAACAAGTATTGTTAAAATAAATCATGCAAAACACCCAGATGTAGAGAACATACAGAAATTAACAATAGTGACCTGATTGGGAAACACAGGAGCAGTCCAGCAGGGGTACACATGTGCATATCTGTACAACCCAAGATGCCAAAATCATGATAAACCTGTCCTGTTGAGTCACTGTACACAAATGCCCATAACTGTGTTACCAGGGGCAACACCATTAAGTGGAGCAGCCGAGGATGTGTAGACCTGACAGTGGACTTTTGGTTACATGTGGAATGGTAGCAGGGCAGGTCATGTGAGCTGATACGGGAGTGGAGTGGGCAGTGGCACAGGTCAACGAGTAGTGTGGACAGGGAGTATGCCTGCACGGCCCTCTAGGAAATATGGGGCAGGGGAATAGAAGGGTGTCAGTAATGAGATATCATCATGGTGAGTGAGGCAAGTGTTTGAGAACCAAAATACACAAAGTACACATCCAGAGAGACTGCAGGTCGTCAATTGGCATTTACATCCAGAATGTGGGATATACTGGCATTGTATGAAGTGTGTCAAGTGCTGCACAATCCCTTCCATTTTTGTTATCAATTGTGTAAGTGCATCATCCAAAACAATGAACACACATTGAAGTGGAAGTGCACAAACACACACTTGCATGTGAACAGACACACATCTGCAGTAACATTTAACATGACTCTATAATTACACCCACAGCTAGCAAATATGTGGAATGCATGCAAAGACTGGTGACCAATAATACAGACATAACACAAGAGACAGTGTACATCCTTACCTTCTGACACAGCAAACTACTTTTAACTGTGTGATCCTCTGCAAATACTTTGGTCCATTGACTTTGGCACTGGCCTCTTGATTTGATTTCCTCACCGTAGTTGCCTTTTCTAGATTGCCCTGCTTACTTACTTGTTGGTGCTGCTCAACCTTGGTCTAACTTTTTCTTTCCCTCCCTTTTAAATTGCTGGAGTACCATTTTGCTTACACTTCATTTTGAGCTTAACTTGTCCAGAATCCATTGGGTAGTGTGTAGTGTATTAAGATTGTGATTTTTCAACTGCTTGATAATAGTGAAATGTTTTATAACTGACGTGTAAATAAATGTATATTCATTTACTCAGAAACCTTGAGTCAGTGTTTGTTTGAACCATAGTAATTGCTGTCCTTTGTGTAACTATTGATACTGCTCACTTTACTCTTGAGATAAGTCTGGCTGCTCAGCCATCACTACCACTTTACAGTGTAGAACAGGATTGTACCAAAGGTGAATTTGTACTGTCACTTGTAGGTTTAATTGTGTGTGGTGTTCCCAAAGGGTACTGCATATGATTCTGCCTAACAGAGTGCAGTAACCAGATGAATTAGTACCACTGCAACAACATCTGACAATGTATTTCACCAGCCATATTCACTAATTATGTATAGAGCACATATGTCTCTATTTTCCATCAACCCATTTTTACCTGCACATGCCATCTGTAGTCTTTAAGGTAACCATGGCAATTGACACCCCTGTGCATCGCTGCATGTCCACTACTGCACTCATCATTCCTTTGAGAGGGCAACATCACATCTCTCAAGGAAAGAACAAATAAACGAAAATGAGTCCATCTTGGATTGGGCTAAAAAATAACACATGCATTCATACTGGACAGGGGTATTGAAAAATAAGAAAAATGATTCCATACCCATCAAGGGGTAAAACAAAATCAGACACACCTGTCACTTAAAATGAAAAATTAAAATGTCCATCCAGGAGGCTCAGCTTCATTTCACTGAGGAGGCCCAACATGGCCAAAACACTTGTCTTGGGTTGCTGATGGCACTCTTGTTCAGAGGAGAATTGCATAGCCTTTTTCGGTGCTGGACTGCCCTTGTGGGTGGGTCAAAGACTGATATGCAAATGGATATTTTCCTCTGTGAAGGATGCAGTGAGCTAAACCGTGGTTGTAGACCCTCCCCTGTTGATGAAATTCCATAGAGCAGGGTATTTGGCCCATGTCTGTTCTCAGTAGAGGGGATCCCACACTCTTTTGTAATTTTATAGAACTTGGGGTTCACCCTAAGTAACCAAGGGCAATCCAGACGTGGACCCCTTGCTCTCTGTGCATTAGAGAGGCTCAGCTTCACCTCACTGAGGAGGCCCTGCAAAGCTGAAACACGTGTCTGGGGTTGCTGATGGTACTCTTGTTCAGAGGAGAATTACCTAGTATTTCGGTGCTGGACTGCCCTTGTGGGTGATCCAAAGACTGATATGAAAATGGGAATTTCTCCTCTGAAGTGAAGTGAGCTAAAAAGTGGTATAGACCCTCCTGAATGGGTGAAGTTCCATATAAACTCCAACTTCAGGTGGTGCTCGGTGGGAACAGAGGAAGCCCAGAGCCTCGACTCCTTTCCTCGAAATACCAATGAGTTTAGCAAGTGCAGATGGCTTTTTGGAGTACAAGGGGGTTTATTAACTTAAGTTCTGACCCCTTGATCCTTTCGGGGTTTTATGATGTCATCTGTTTGCAGGAGACGTGGCTTTCGACACTTCCGATTTTGGATGGATATGCAGCTTTTCTTAACCATGCGTATAAAGGCATGAGAGGGCGTCCTGCAGCGGGTTTATTAACCTTTGTGAAGCTGGGGGTTGGGATTAGTATTATGGACGTATCAAGCCCTTCCCCTTTTCTACAACTTGTATCCCTCCCGATACAGAAAACATAATCTGATGACTAAGAAGAGTTCTTAATCATTAACGTCTACTGGAACCCTGCAAAACTGACAAAAGGTTCTTTCTTGGCTTATTGATGGACTCCATGGATAACCTGCCAGTGACTGAGATTCCCCACTTTACCATTGTGGGAGGAGACTTCAACTGTCATGGCCTGTGTTCTAGGGAATCCAATAATCAGGTAAATAAGGTGTTCTTTGGGTTGGGTAAAAGGAAGCCCGAAAGATTAATGGAATTCCTGGAGGAAAAAGATCTGCTAAACCTGCATGGTCAGGTTTATGTAAAACTATTACACTGGATTATGTCTTTGTCTCGAGGGCCTTGGTACAGAGAATCACTGAGTTTGAGGTTAGGGGTAGAGAAACTAGTGATCACGCTCTTTTACCCCTGACTTGGAAACAACATCGCCAAACTGTGAGAGAAAAGGTGCTTCGGAACATTGAGACTTGTCACGATGGGTCTCGCCTAAGATTGAAAAATCAACATATTCTGTCTGTAATGCTTGGTTTGTCGAGCACTTGAAAGAGGGGGCTGATGTGAATTACACCCCTTTTCTTCATGAATTCATGCATATACCAAGAAAGCGTGGCACGTTGGCTGGTCCTTTCAGACATTCCTTTGACGCAGCAGTGAAGGAGCAGAAAATTCTGCTGCGTAAAGATCTTAGAAGATTCTCACATTTCGTCCCTGAACAACGACAAGGTCTGCTTAAGAAGAGAAGGCAGACTTACAAGGACTGGATAAAAGGGCAAAAGGCGTCCTTATTACAGTCAAACGCAGAGGCTATGATGTCATCGATTTTGAAGAAAGATACTAAAATGACGCAGCAACTGCTTAATGAGACAAGTTACCTGAGCTCGATGTCGCTGGCTGGAGTGGTACCGGAAGAGAGCTGGAACAAGATCTTTGTCAAGCTTTTTGTATCTAACAGCAACATTTTGCCGCAAGATCCTGAAAAGGAGGACCCTATATGGCCTTTTTCTCTGGACTACCACAATGTGGAGCTCCTAATTAAGAAAGAAAATTCCTCAAGAGCGCCCGCCCCTGATCTCCAGACCCCTGGATCCCATTAATTCCAGAGGTCTTTCATAAAATCTTCAAAACTAGGCAAATCCCGGAATCCTGGAAGAAGGCAATCATCGTCCCAATTTATGAAAATGGTGGCAGGTCTGACCAGTCCAACTACCATCCTATTGCCTTATTGGACACTATGAGCAAATGATTCTCTACTTTCCTCCTTAAACGCCTGCAAAGTTGGATTGTTTAAGCTAATAGAGCGGACCCTAGACAAACGGGCTTCATGAAGGAAACTGGGATTGGACTAAACCTGTTTTTGCTTAACATCTTAAAGGGAAAGGCTCACAACAGAAAATCAAAAATATATCTAGCCTTCATAGATTTGTCCAAAGCTTTTGACAGTGTGGACCGTCGGCTTCTCTGGAGAATGATGAAGGGGTGGAACTGTCCCCCGCCCTTGTTGGAGGCTATCAAGCCTCTCTATGACTCCACGTACATTCAAGTCCATTTGAGCACAGAAGGATACCTGACTTTACCTGTTCTGACATTTAGGGGCTTAAAGCAGGGCTGTCCTCTAGCCCCAACCTTATTTGGCCTCTTCTTATCGGACATGTGTGATGAGTTAAAAAAGCAAACGCTTTTCGCCCATTGATCGGGGGAGTGAAATTATCAAGGACCCCTAAACAGACGACATTGTGCTGATGGATACAACACTGATTGGCATTCAGAGACTGCTAGTAGCACTTAACAATTTCTTACACCAAAATGGCCTGTCCATGAATCTTTCAAAGACTAGTATTATGATGCTGGGGCCACAGAGAAGTAACACTCTGTTGTAATTTTGGAGAACTTGGGGTTTCACCCTAAGTAACCAAGGGCAATCCAGACATGGACCCCTTGCTCACTGTGCCTTAGAGAGGCTCAGCTTCACATCACTGACGATGCCCAACAAGGTCGAAACACATGTCTGCAGTTGCTGCCGGTACTCTTGCTCAGAGGAGAATTGCCCAGCATTTCGGTGCTGGACTGCCCATGTGGGTGGAACTAAGACTGATATGCAAATGGATATTTCTCCTCTTTGAAGGGTGCAGTGAGCTAAAACGTGGTTGTAGACCCTGCTGAGTTGAAGAAATTCCACAGAGCAGGTTATTTGACCAATGTTCATTCTCAGTAGAGGGGCTCCCACACTCTTTTGTAATTTTGTAGAACATGGAGTTTCAAAGTAATCAAGGGCAGTAACTTAGCTAAAGCCAGTGTTGGCTAAGGGTGTTGTGCGATGCAGGATCGCAGGAGATGCTGGCCGATCGAAGGTAGCACGTTATGCTATGCTTACACAGCGTATCCTTAAAGAAGCAACAGCCTGACCCTCTCTGGCAAAGCCCACGTTGGCTAAGGGCACAGTGTTGTGCGATGCAGGAACGCAGGAGATGCTGGCCGATTGAATGTAGCATGTTATGCTATGCCCACGCAGTGTATCCTTTAAATGTGAGAACTGGACCCTACATGGCTTATCCCGCATTGGCTAAGGGCACGGTGTTGTGAGATGCAGTACCGGAGGAGACACTGGGCAATCGAACGTAGCATGTTACGCTACACCCACGCAGCATATACTTTAAGAAGCGAGGACCCCTTGAGGCAAAACCTGCGTTGGTTAAGGAAACAGTATTGTGCGACACAGGACTACAGGAGATGCTGGCCGATCGAACGTAGCACGTTATGCTACGCCCCTGCAGCATATCCTTTAAGAAGTGAGTACCGGACCCTCTGTTGCAAAGACTGCGTTGGCTAAGGGCGCAGTGTTGTGTAACACAGGACTGCAGGAGACGCTGCCCTACTGAATGTAGCATGTTATGCTACGCCCAGGCAGCGTATCCTTTAAGAAGCGAGGACCAGACCCTATGTGGCAAAGCCTGCCCTGGCTAGGGGCACTGTGTTGTGTGATGCAGGGCTGCAGGAGATGCTGGCTGATCGAACATAGCATGTTACACTATGCCCAAGCAGTGTATCCTTTAAGAAGTGAGGACCTGACCCTCTGTTGCAAAGGCTGGGTTGGCTAAAGACACCCTGTTGTGTGACGCAGGACTGCAGAGATGCTGGGCGATCGAACCTAGCACATTACGCTACATCCACTCAGCATATCCTTTAAGAAGCAAGGACCGGACCGTCTTGGCAAAGCTTGCATTGGCTAAGGGTGCAGTGCAATGTTGCGCGACACAGGTCTGCAGCAGATGCTAGCTGGTCAAACATAGCATGTTACGCTACGCCCACGCAGCATATCCTTTAAGAAGCGAGGACCGGACCCTCTGTGACAAAGTATGCATTGGCTAAGGGCACAGTGTTGTGCAACACAGGTGCTTGGTGACGAAAGGGTGTGGTGCAGAGTGTGAGTACGTGGCAGAGTAGCCGACCAGAAGCAGTCAAAATAATGAAAAAGGTTCGGTAGGAGCAGCCACTACTGCTCTCTACTAAACTTCCCGACCTTCGTGTATACTTCCACCTTACAGTTCCACTTAGTGTACTCAGTGTCTGTGCAACCCTTAGCTGCCCTCTAGCATGCATCCATTATTCAGTTGTGTCCCTTCCCCTGCTCCCCTTCCTATGTTGTTACTATTGTATTGTGAACTGTTCCCCATTAGGCTCTCTCCCACTCTCTAGGTGCTCTACAACTGTGGTTATTGTGTGCTGTGAACTGTTTCCAATTAGGCTCTCTCCTATTCTCTAGGTCCCCTTCAACTGTGGTTATTGTGTACTGTGAACTCCATTAGGCTCTCTCCCACTATCAAGGTGCCCTCGACCTATGGTTATTGTGTACTGTGAACTCCCATTAGCCTCTCTTCCGCTCTCTAGGTCCCCTTCAACTGTGGTTATTGTGTACTGTGAAGTGTGAACTCCCATTAGGCTCTCACCGACTCTCTGGTTACCCCCATCTGTGGTTATTGTGTACTGTTAACTCTGATTAGGCTCTCTCCCACTTCCCTAAGTCCCCACTGCATGTACTGTTTGTGTCACCTGTCTGCTCCTCTTGTGTGCTCCCTACTGTTGTGGCCCCCCTGCTTATCCTGCATTATGTGGCACTGGGCTGTGCATCTCTGTTTCTCTCTCACGCTCCCTCCTCCTCCTACTTTCCTCCTCACACCCCTATGCTCTCCATTTCTCCCATCTTATCTAACTACTACTCTATCTCATATCATATCCCCCTCACCAAGTCTGGAAGGAAGAAGTTCAAGAGGGACATCCTGGTCTCCAATCCATGCCTCCCCATTGCTGATAGCTACATCAGTGCTTCCCCCAGTTAGACTCCCACTGACATTCTCTTTGTCATTCCTTCACCAGGCCTATGGATCCCTCACATGCTCTCGGCTCTCTCTCCTATTTCTTCCTCTGCCATTAAGGGTGGCACTCGGTGGGAAGCCCTCCTGGCCGGCTTACTCTCCACCAAGGCCATCATTGATGTCTATCTGAATGGCACCGTCTTGGTCCAGGGCCCTCAGCCCAATCTCCTAATTTTGATAGGTGTCGCCCATGTCTTATTAAATTCCTTCCTTCTATTGCTACTCCTTCTAGCACCTATCAAACTCCTCTGACACCTCCTTCTGCTGCCTGTCTGGCACCTTCCTCCTCCCCTCTATGCCACTTCTTGCTACCACCTCTACCCACTCTTGGGCCCTCCTTGTCCTCTGCTGGGTGTGCCTAAAGCCTGTACCCACCCCGGAAGTCTTTCAATTGTGGCAGCCTGCTCCTCAACGCTACTCTTAACTCTCGCTCTGCTGTCAAACAGTCGTCTGACATCAGCCACCTCCTTTAACTGGATGTCCTCGCTTTCACCAAGACATGGTTCAAGGCCAGCTCTGTCATGAGTTTTGACACTGTCCTCCCTGATGGATGCAATATCCTGTCCTTACAGAGAACCAACTGACCAAGAGGTGGAGTAGCCCTGATCTTTCCTGAGTGGGTCCCTGCTCCTGTCATTCCTACAGAGGCGTACTCCTACTTTGAATGCCTGGTTTGTAGGCTCTATATCTCTCCTGGTCTCTCTCTGGCTGTGGCTACCACCTAAAAGCCACCTGCCCAGGTTGTCCTCTTCCTCTCGGAGTGTGCTGACCTCTGCTCTTCCCTCCTTGCCTCTACCTTTCAACTCCTCCTCCTTGGAGACCTCAACAGCCACCTGGATGCTTCTAATCCCTCCTCTGGGCTCTTCCCCAACCTCTGCAACATTCTCTCTCTTTCCATTCTCCCGTCTGGCTTGACACACTCTGCCAGACATACCTTCCATGTTCTCATCTCCTCAGACATATCCCTCTCTAACCCTCTTACCACTCCTCTCTCTTGGACTGCCCGGTTTCTGCTCTCCTCTCACCTGAAACTCTCTGCCCCTCTCACGAAGCCTACCCCAGCACTGCCACCTACCTTCATGGTCATTAATCCCATGAAACGTGTTTCAGTGGAGGCTTTTGAAACTACTTTTTCTGCTCCTCTTATGCCTGCAGATGAATCACACTCTGACACAGCTCTTTCTAACCTGCATCTTTCTATCACCAAGACCAAGGACATCCTTGCCTCTGTCATGAGAATGCGTCTGAAGCCTACCCCCAAGTGCAACTCTTGGTATGACTCCGACTTTGCCACCCTGAAACACAAGTACAGGGTGGCTCAGAGGAAGTGGAGTGCTTTGGTAGCATCCTCTGACACCCTGGACTGCTGCCTGCTCCAAATGCATTACAGACTCTCTGTCCTGTCCAAGAAGAGAGTCCACACCGAAGCATGCATCTCTACGATATCTAACAACGCAACCAAACTCTTTAAAATCTGCAAGGACCTGGCCAATTCTTCCGCAGTCTCCACCTCTCCTGTTCCCTCCCAGGCAGTCTGTCCTCTCTCCCCTCTACCTCTACCTCTCCCTCTACCGCTCTCGGCCCCACTCTGGCTGCCCCTCACTCTCCTCCACCTTTCTCCTCTTTCTCACTGACAACACCTGACGAAATTTCTAGACAAGTCTGATCTATAAAAGTGTCATCCAAACAGGTGCTCCCCTGCTCCTCCAGAACCATCAAGGACCACATTAACACACTCGCTCCAGCCTTGGCTGATTGCTGCAATCACTCTTTTGCAACTGGATCTTTCCGCTCTCTCCTTAAGCACTCCCTTGTGTACCCCCTCCATAAAAACCTTCTGCCGATCCTGCCCGTCTGGCAAACTATCACCCAATCACTATCACTGCTTTCCTGGGCAAACTCTTGGAAAAGTTGGCAATCGATTACCAGCTTACTCTCCACACTGAATCTGTTGGTTGTCTCCATTTATTTATGTATTTATTTATTACATTTATATAGCGCGCAGGCAGCCCAAGGGCATTGTGGCGCTGTTACTTGTAAGGCAACTTAGTTACAGGTACAGGTAAAGGTTGTGCCTTGGGTTACAGTGAGGCAGGATCCTGTGTCAAGCGATAAGGAGAATCATACAACAGGGTACATCATACATCATAGTACATCATATATGTTAGTCATTAAAGTTTAAACATGAGAGGTTGGTTAGGTGAACAAGGTAGTTTTCATGGCTTTGCTGAAAGCAGTCAGTGAGGGTTCAGCTCGCAGAAAGGTGGGGAGGGGGTTCCAATGTAGTGCGGCAAGGTAGGGGAAGCTGGCGCCACCTGCTCTAGCTCTTTTTACCCTGGGCACGGAGAGCATATTGGCATAGGGTGTCCTGGTGGGTCTTGTGGACGCAACTGGGTGGATTCTCTGGGATAGGTACGCTGACGACACTCAGATCCTCCTCACACTAACAGGTAACTATGACACTGACTGTGCAACTCTTAACAACATATACAACACAATCCAAATGTGGATGGCTATCAACGGCCTTTTCCTTAACTCCGACAAAACTGAGCTCCTTCTCGTAGGATCCCCCGACACCCTCAAGAAACTTGACTCCCAGTTTAGCCACTTTACCATTAACTCAATCAGAATTCCAGTACTTGACACGGTAAAAACGCTAGGCGTCTATCTAGATTCCAACCTATCTATGACCAGACAAGTAAACGCAATCGCTTCCTCTGCGGCTTACCATGCAAAACTCTGCATGACCATCAGTCTAGCTTCAGAGCAGTCAAAGGCATGGAAACCGCTCTCCTGAACACCCGTGAAGATCTGCTCACCAATCTAGATTCTTGCCTTCCCTCTGTCCTCATGCTCCTTGAACTTTCCTTTGCTTTTCACACGGTCAATCATGACATCTTGATCAACCAACTCCGTGAGAACCTAGGCATCACCCGATCAGGCCCTGAAGTGGTTGTCCTCCTGCCTCCTAAACTGACCCTCCCAGGTCCAACTGGAGTACTTCCCCTCCATCACTTCTCGTTCCACATGTGGTGTTCCCCAGGGCTCTAACATTTCACCCTGGCTTTTCAATGTCAACTTAGCCCCTTTGGCCCACCTCATCTCTACTTTCTTCTTTAACTTTCAGTGTTATGCGGATGACACTCAGCTCTCTTTCAAACTCCCCTCAGACTCTTCTCCCCTCTCGCTCATTCCTGACTATCTATCCATGATTCAGGCGTGGTGCACCTCTAATGATCTCTGCCTTAATGCCAGTAAGACTGAGATCCCTCTTATTGAGACTCCTGCTCCTGCTTTCCCTCTCTCACTCTGACTGCCCGCCTTGGGCCTTCTTGTGAGGCAAAAAAACTTGGTGTCATCTTTGACATAACTCTCGCCTTCTCTCTGCACATCACAGACCTTGCCAAGAAGGTCCACTACCAGCTACACTTCCTCAGGGGTATTCTTCCTCTTCTCATTTTATCCCAGAAGCTCAGTGTCTCCATATCCCTGGTGCTCTCTGGACTGGACTGGACTACTACAACAGCCTCTTAATCTGTTATGCTCTACTCTCTGCCCTCTGCAACTAATCCAGAACAGGAATGCAAGACTTTTCCTTGGCCTCAAGCCTAGGGATCGTATCTCTTCAGCTCTGAAATCTCTCCACTGGCTTCCGGTGGCTGCAAGGATCAAGTACAAGGCCCACTTCATCATCCACAAGGCCTTCTGGGGCCGGGAGCCTGCACTACATCCAACTCTCTCTTTCTAAACACTGTCCTTCTTGAGCCCTTCGCTCAGCCACCTCCAACTCTTGAGAGTCAGACGTTTCGCCAGGCAGAGAGCTGAGGGTAGATCTCTCTCCTTTGCAGGTGCTTATCTCTGGAATGGCCTCCTTGCCCCTCTCAAAATTGAGCCTGATCACCTGAAGTTCCGGAAGCACCTCAAGACCTTCCTTTTAGCCTTTGATTTCTCTCTCCCTTGATGACCTACCTATCCGCTGCGCTAACTGGTGGCCTGGCTACCTTCAGAGTCTCATTGGGTACTAGGCCCCTCCACGACCAGTCACCCCTACACTGCCTCCAGGCCTTCTGCATGCTAAGGGACTGTAACTGTAAACCAGCAGTCCCCCGCCTCCTTTCACTTACCCAGAGCCGCGCTGCCCATGCTGCATTTGCTCAGAGCAATGCTGTCCTGATTGCACTTCCCCTCTTCCCTCTCCCCTCTACTTCCCTGCTGCACCTTGCGTAATTGCACTTGTGCGATCTGAATTACACAAGGCTGAGTAAGATCGTCTGTTTTGTCCTCCCTCTATTTTCCCTCCCTCGTCTTGTCATGCCTAGAAACACTTGGGTACAAACTGGGCAAACTCTTGGAAAAGCTGGTCATCTGCCAGCTTACTTTCCTCACTGAATCTGATGGTTGTGTCCATGACCATCAGTCTGGCTTCAGAGCTACCAGAGGCACGGGAACTTCTCTCCTGAATACCTGTGAAGATCTTGTGAGGATAACTCAGTGGCAACATGCTCGCCTTGGAAGCAAGACGACACAGAGGAACACAGGTTCAATCCCCGGGTCTGCGCTTGGAAACCTCTCGGTATTAAGCGCATTATAAATAACCTATCATTTAATATATCTGCTCTCTAACCTTGATTTCAGCATTCCTTCTGTCATGATCCTCTTTGATCTTTCCTTTGCTTTCGACATGGTCAACCACGCAAACCTGATCAATCGACTCTGGAATGGGCTCCCTGCCCCAATCAAACTTGAGCCAGACTACCTGAAGTTCTGGAAGTAGCTCAAATCCTTCCTTTTCTCCTCTGCTTTCTCTCTATCCCTCCCTTGCTGACCTACCTGACCTACCTGTCTGCTGTATCGATGGGTTGAATTGTCTACACTCAGAGTCTCACTGGGTACCAGGCTCTATCTTTATCAGTCACCCTTGGACTACCTCTGGGCTTTCTACGCACCTAGGGGCTGTAACTGTATCCCTACAGTCCTTTGTTCTCCTTGCACTACACATAGCCGCGCAGACCTGGCTGCAGTTACTCAGAGCATTGCTGCCCTGTTTTCCCCTCCCCTCTCCCTTTCGTTCCCTGACTCCCTTTCCCCTTGCACTTCTCGTTCTCGCACTTGCACGATCTGAATGACACAAGACCTAGTAAGATTGTTTGTCTTGTCCTGCCTCTGTCTTACGTCCCTTGTCTCGTCGCGCCCAGAAACACTTGTGTACAGGTGTGTTATTAATGACTTATCATATAATTTCATACAGGCGCGTTATAGATGATTTATCACATCATATCATAATCCAGACGTGGACCCCATGCTCACTGTGCCTTACAGAGGCTCAGCTTCACCTCACTGAGGAAGCCCAACAAGGCAGAAACATGTGTCTAGGGTTGCTGATTGTACTCTTGTTCGGAGAATTACCTAGCATTTCGGTGCTGGACTGCCCGTGTGGGTTGGGACAAAGACTGATATGCAAATGCATATTTATCTTCTGTGAAGGGTGCAGTGAGCTAAAACGTGTTAGTACACCCTCCTGAGTAGACGCAATTCTATAGAGCAGAATATTTCACCTATGTTCGTTCTCAGCAGAGGGGCTGCCACCCTCCTTTGTACTTCTAATTTAATATTGGTGGTTTCTAATATCAATAATTAAGATTGTATAGTGCCTGTTATTTGTTCTGAGCCGTATTGAACTTATTGGTTCCTAATAACATTATATAACACTATTGTGGCAGCACCAGCACACACAGTGGATGGTAAACAGCAATTTCCATAATTTGAAGTACTTGAAAGATAGTGTATTTGTGCGTGCGTGATTACATACTCTTGTGTAGGTTGATATAAGACTTCTAACACAGTGGTAAATATGGTTTGGGTGTAGTGCCCAATCCTGTTTGGGTCAATTACCAAAGGTCTCGTGATGCATTCAACTACTGAATTAGCAACACATCTGGGAATTTACATTTTCTGTCACAACTTTGATATAAGAATTGCCTTCGCAAGAACCTTGTAGGTGAAAACAGGTGTCGGCAAGGCAGATACCAACTATATGCAAACTATATTTGACAAAAAACTATAAAAAGAAACTGTATTGACCACTGTGTTATGAGTCTAGTATGAATCTACACAAGTATATGTAATCAAGCACACTAATAATATATTTTAAGGGTCTGTAATATCAGTTGTCCAGGACAATAAATTTGAGAGTATCTCTGTTGTGACTTATCGTTCTCAGTCCATTTAACATGTGTGTCCAGGGGAATCTGATTAAAAACACGGTTCTGTCCATGAAGCTTTTGAGGTAGATGAGACATGATTCTGTCTTGTCTCCTTGAGCCTTTCACAGTGGTCTTTATCATTCTGAATTATGTGCAACATGCCCTACCCATGTTGAATAAAATGAAGCTCTTACGTGTCAGAAATTGCCAGATTCATTCATTATTTTTTATGTTGTACACAACTGTGATGCTTATGTCATTAACCATTGTTCTATTTATTGTAAATTGCATACGTCACACTTGGAGTTTGACTGACTCTGCAAAAGATTGTCAAAGCTCATTTGCATGGCCGTCATGGAAGGTGCTTATATTACCAGCAGATCTGATGAGCCTGAACTCGGCCTTTCTAATGTATCCAAGTAGACGTCAGATTGTAAACACTTCAGAAATAATTATTATTGCTTCATAAATTGCTTCATAAATAACTGTTATTGCTTTTGATCAACTCAAAAACCGGAGAGACTTTGGGCCAATGTGTTGATCTTGGATGTGTACAGAGTAGATCCATAGTATTCACTCAAAGAGGGCATACGGAAAGATGGTTCCTGCCACTCCCTTTAGTGGGTGAAAGTAGAGAGGGGAAAACACAGTCGCCTGTGCATTGATATCCTCTGTGTCCAGGGCATGGGCAGTCTTGGAAAAGAAGCAATGCTGAAACTCATTGCAGATAGGACAATGGTTGTGGCCGGTGATGGCTATAAATGACCACTCTTCTCCTGAGTCAAGAGGTTGCAGACATGTTTCTTCTCCACACATATGTACCTCGTTGTTCCAGCTGGTGTACAACTTCAGTGTAAGGACGGAAGTCTACCAAATCTGCAAAACCTTACAGAACAACTATCACACTCCTTTCACAACACAAATGAATGCATTCAGCACCAGAGTTAAACAGTATCCGGTAATAATGTCCCTATATATATGGTCGCCGTACATAATGTCGCCGGGAAAAGTTTGTGGCGACATTATATAGGTGACCTTATATATATAGGGAGAGGGGGAGCAGGGTTTGGGGAGGTGTCCCCCACTCCCCTTGAAAAAAAAAGTTTTTGGGGTTGCAGGGTTGTCCCCCGCATGTTCCATGTAATAATGTATCTGCAAAAAAACAGCAATTTTTTGCCAAATTTTTTGCTTGCTGACATTTTGCGGTGACATTATCACATGGAACCAGTCTGGATGTTGGCTAATCCCTCTGTCTCGCCTAACACGCAGGTTGTTACATATTCACATATTTCATAATGAATCAGATGTAACCTTACCCTACCCCTCTATAATAATAACACACAATAGACATAAAAAACACATAGGGCCTCATTACGAGGCTGGCGGTAGCCGTGTAGTACAGGCACGGCTGCCGCCAGTATCCATTTTTTTCCAGCACCCGTGAATGGGCAATTACCGGATCATGCCGAGTTTGGCGGACCCAGTAATTGCCCATTCGCGGGTGCCGGTAATGAGGGACTCCCCATCCCCATTCGGCCCCATAGGGCTTAATGGGAATGGGACGTCAGATGCACCGGCACCATTCAGTGGTGCCGGTGCATCCGACGTGCTGTGCTCGCGAGTGCCACTCGGACTGCCAGGTCAGACCTGACGGGCTGACAGGCGGCCGCGAGCACAGCCCGTAGTATGGCAGTCCAGAAAGTAGGGTACCGGCATGCTTACCCGTACTGTAGTTCCCGGACCGCCATGCTTGTAATGAGGCCCATATACTAAATATTCATCTGCAGAAACTTCTAACAAAGAACTTGTAGGTGGGAGGGCAGTCAAAGCCGATAGGAGAGCAATGGAAATGCAGACGTGGACAGAAAAGGAGCAAGTGGAGCCAGGCTGCCGAAGAAAGCAACCAAACGGCTACCTCATAAATGGGCTCTTCTGCAATTGCAGCCACTTCCAGCTCGACATTCATATCAACATGGAAGGGGAAGAATGAGTACACAACCATTAGCCATATCATATGGCCAGATGAGGCGTCATTCAGAGTCGTAATATACATATGTAATAAGGTCATGAATATCTACCAATTCCAAACACGGATTGCCCCCACGAGAGTCCCTGCAAACTAAGGGCCTGATTTACAAAAACACGTTTGAAAAGGGGAAACCCCATTGAAAAAAGCTTTGTAATCAAGCCCGAAATGGCTTTGCAGCAAGATGATGCCCTATATCCGAACGAAATCACGCCATGAAAAACAATTGCTCTTAAATTATCCAGCATTATCACACACAAAAATCAGAGTGATCAGTTTATAATATGATAATTTTATTCGCAAAACACCAGCTTGCACTTTTCAAAAAATACACACGTTTTGTCCCAAAGTATTATTTTTGCTTTTCAGTAAAGGCTCACATTTGCTTCAGCCCTAAATGCCCACATATAATGATCCTCTGCAGAGAACATCTTGATATGCCTTCATGTACGAACCATCACATGCAGGAACCACGTGCACTCCTATCAGGTGCATGTAAGGGCTTCGGCTATCCACTCCAGACTTTATCCTTGCGTGCCGTGTATTGCAGTCAAACGCCAGTAGCAGCTTTTACGTAGAGGTTCAATCTTAAGTGGCTATGCCTTGCTTGCAAATGCTGCTAATATTTTGCGAACGAATATTGGGAATAGTATTAAATACCACCTTACATGCGCACGTGTGATTATCAATGCAGGCAGCCGCTTCATGCAGTCATGTTGTGTTTCGCATGCCCGTGCGTGGCCATCAAAGCATGGAACAGATTCATACACTTAAGTTCCTTCTTTGGGCGGGGATGGGTGTTTTGTTTCCATTATATGTTGAAAACAGATTCATTTACTTAAGTTCTTCCCTGTGTGCCTATGCTGTAGCAGAACATGCTGAGAAAAGCTTCTGATACAAGGGTGTGCTGCATGCACATGTTGTCTACTGAATCCCAGAAACAGCTTTTTATAACCAGTTTCTGCCTTGCATTGCCATCTAGTGTAACCAAGTTCCTAGAGCAGTGTCACATGTCCATGTTTGAGGCTACTTCCCTTCCTATCCTTCCCTTACCAACTCCTCCTCTCCTCTTGTGGAGTGCCATTTGGCAAGGGGAAGTCCTGGCCTTTTTTTTAAATTGAAATAATAAAATTATATGAGAAATTCCATCTCTGTTAATCAGATTCCCTTTTCATATGCTCCTTGCCAGAAGCATAGTGTATACCTGTGCACTGCTGAATCAGTAGCCTGATGTGCATCACCTACTCTCTAGTGGCACAGAGCAGGTACAGAGGTCACAGATGCCCATTCAATAGCTGCAGTGATAGCCAAGTCTCTGCAGCACAGTGGCTGCATTTAAGATATGCACCTCTGTTGCAATACTTCATAATTATGAGCCTACTGTCCTGTTGGCATGTGAAACTTTAAATGCAAGGCATATCTGAGTTAAGGTTTGGAGGATGCTATTTCTCATAATTATTACAGCCGTATCACACAGGTGTCAGTCCTGTGAGCACAGTTAAGCAGTGGAAGAATTATGCATATTCCCCCCATCCAGGTTATGTGTCTCCCAGCAATACTGGGAGACACAGAGAGGGTTGCTTCTCTTTGATTCATTGTGAGGGCAGGAAACATCTTCTCTGGTGAGACATCCAATCCACAGGAAGCTGTCCTCAGAACAGTAATCAAAGGGGGCACTTGTCACAAAAGAACTAGCCCCACAACAGGGTACTGCATATAAAAAGGGTGTTTGATGCTATTGAAAAGGGAAGGGGCCTTGGGTTAGTGCAGGCAGCTCAGCAGGGAGCTCAAACCAGCTGTAGGAAGGTTCTGCCATCTTGTTTCTCTTTATCTCTTGCCTTCCTTTTTGTCACCTCCACTTCCTTTAGCACAAAGCACTTTGAGAGTGATGTCAGAAGGCAAAGTCTGCTTGTGCCAAGAACAGGGATTGGACCTCTCAAGCAGGATTGCTTTTGTCCAGTCACCTGTAGACATTGGCCTTAAAAAAAGGGGTCTCCCACTCCTCAGATTCACACTGGATCAAACTCCTAAGGAAGAAACCATTTGACCTCTGTTGGAAGAATTGGCTTTCCAGAGCTCTCCTCCAGTGAGATGGAGACTAAGGGCCCAATTTTTGGAATTCTTTGCAGTACAAAATGACTTTGCACTGGCATTGCACTGCAAAAATACACTTCGCACAGTTCCATGGATCAGGGTTTGTGTCGACAGTGCAAAGTCACTTTGAACCGTGCAAACAATTCACTGAATCGAGCCCTTAGTATCCAAGGCAGAGATAAGCTCGTACCCTACCCAGTCCAGGGGCACATTGGGAGTGATCCTTGCGGTTGACACAAAACATCATGTCTGTAAGCCCCACTGCTTCCCAGGATATCATTGTAGTGAAAGACAGGGAGGACAAGAACAATGACTGAAATTGTCCCTGAGACCCAGGAGTGGGACTCACAGCATCCTGAGAGCCAACAAAGACAGAATCCCTAATTGTTATTGCATCAAACAGGCCGATCTGCTGTCAAACTGGCATTACCGCATCTCGAACCTCAGGACCCACGTGTGCGGATTTGAATTAGATTGAAACTTTTAACAACCACGTTTTCAACTTCAAACCAGCTCAACGCTGTTCTGTGTCCTCACAGAGCCTGTCAGCTGCTCGGCTTGAATCAGCTGCTCATTGCAGCAACCGACACAAATTTCTGGAGTGTCCTCATTGACTTGAACCAGCGGTTACCGACCAACTCAACCCGGCTTGACCTCAAACTGCTGCTTCGAAAAAGTGCACACCAAAGCAGCAGGATCACTGTTTTGAACCATTGCCAACACTCTAACCGAATCACTGGAGCATCACTCATCGACCCTTCCTAGTGGTTACCACGTCTCAATGCCAAACAGATGCTGGTGAGCACATGGCTGAGCGCCATCCTTGAACCACTCTGAGTGACTGCATTTGTACCGGTTTGATGCCCACTTGATGCTTTGGCAAACACAATCCACAGTACCCAAACTGAGCTCGATCTGCTCATACTACTTGGGATCCTGGTTCGATGCTGTTGAACATCCAAAAGGTACTATTGAGCCATAAACACAACTGCCCCCCCATGTCCATTTTGGGTCATTGGGCCCTAGAGATTGGTTAGGACAAGTGTGCATCCTTTCCATCAAATACATATACATTTAAAAGAACATTGTAGTCATTGAATTGCCTTTCACCTGTGTATTATTGCCCAGAGTACTGCATTCTCTCTTTCCTTGCATGTTCTCTCTTCTTTCCACAGGGGGTGGGTTTTAAGCAGTTTTTCTTTTAAGTTTTCTTGGTGTGTTTAATTAAAATATATATTTTTAGAGAAACTTGATTGTAAATTCCCCTTGGACTGTTATTCTTTGCTTCGGGAGCTCTGTTGGTTTGTTGAAATGCCAGGGCTGAGTAGGTGGTTTAGACAATAATCATCCCTATACTCCTGCAGCGTTGAAGTCACTTTGTCACACCTCTGCCTTCAGGTTTTCTCTCTGATCCTTTGGAGAGTGATCTAGATTAACTTTGAATACCCAGTTTTTGCCTAGCATGTGCAAGTATTGCCTCGAAATACCAGGAAGAGCATCATATACCCAGGTACGATATTTCAAGCCCATGTCTCTGTGCCAACATTCTACTAACAACTTCACAGAGCATGGTTACTGTACTGCATTTCCATGTGAGGCCCCATAATACTGGCAACAACTTAATTTGGCCAGGTTCTGCCTTGTAACCTCATGCATTTTCACTAAATGGCTGGGACATCTTCACATACCTAGGGTTTGCCTAGCATGCCCAAGCATTGCCCCCAAAATAGCAGCAAAAGCTTCATCTTTCATGCCCATGTTTTGCTTCTCTATTCCAAGAATAACCTTCTATCTCCAGGTTCTGCCTTTCATATCCTCCAAATGCATTTAAGGGCTTCATATGCTCACCATCTGCCTTTATGCCCATGATCTGTTTTATGTGTCTACTTTTAAGTATTCCATCCCTTTTGGCCATTGTCTGACCACTCCTGCTCTCGTACCTACCTTTTGGGTATTTTAAGGGAGGCATGGTATCACAAGTAGGACACTGACACAAGAGCTATCATTTCAAGAAATGAATTCAATTCTTGAGGTTTGGAAAAACTCCTACTCTGTCATAGAGCTATGATGGGAGTCATTTCTACCAACACATAATAAAGAAAACACAGTCCTAGTCAGTATTTGGCAAATCAAAATGGCCTAAACTAACACAACCTAATGCCTGCCCTATCTCTTAGGCAAAAAGTGTGTAAAGGGAAATATGTTTGCAAAGGAAAATCAGTGTTATAACAATATGGATCAAAATGGCCGAGTCAGCTCTCCTCCCCACGTTGGACTGCACGGAGTAAGGAGGCCCCCGTAGACAGGATGACACACTATGGATCAGGTTCACAAAAAGAAAGGCATTTCAAAACGTGGATTGAGGCCCATCTGGCCTTCCACGTTAAAGTCACTTATTCCAGTGCTCCAGAAGTTCTTTTACAGTTCAACCAAAAAGTTCACAGTTCAATAAAATATTTCATGTAGGTCTCCCTTCATCGGGCTCAGTCCTCTAAAAGCTTTAACAGTTCACATAGGTCTCCCTCAGCTGGGCTCAAACCTTTCAATCACCTGACTTGCACGGGATTCCCTTCCCCAATCTTAATTCATATTCATTAAGGGCACTCTTCCCCTAATTTATCCCACTTTCGGTCTCCCTCTGTCGGGCTCAGACCTTCTTACTAATGTCAAAGACTTTTGAATGTGTGAAACTTTTACTTTAGACCTCCCCAGGACCACTTTGACTTTCACTTCACTGACACGCTTATGTTATTCACCCCAGTGTCTCTTGGTCTTGGTAGTTCAGCACTATAAACACAAAGAAATCTTTGTCTTGAAGCGTTCACCTCTTAATTCCCCTTTTGCGGGGTTAATCTTGACCATTAAGCATTTCAGGGTTTGTTCATTTTGCCGCTTTGTAAAAAAACATTTCAAATTTCGCTGTGCCTTTTGGGTGGGCAACTTTCTTTCGCTGGACCACTCTGCTACTCTGTATCATTGGCTTTACAGTCTACAGCCACTTAAATGTTCATCACTGGTTAGCTTTCTTTCGCATCTCTTCAGCACAGGCGCAGCTTTAAATTGTGAGATAACCTGTAGCAACTTCAATCTTTCCTTTCACACACCGGCCGTTCATGTCGTTCACTAACTCACTGGCTGTATGCATTCCTCTCTCGTCTTTCCCAGCTTTAATTCATGAGTCAAGGTTACTATCATGGGCTTGGCCTCGTCTCCCCAACTCTGTCGTTCACCCGGGAGGGTCACTGGCATCCTTGAAACACAATGCAGTCTTCTTGTCTGGGATTTGGCCTTCTCTGCATATCTTTCACGGCTCTTCTGAGGCACTGACCTCCTGCAGGGATCTTCTGGGTTTCTCTACACTTTATTCTCATCCCTCAATGGATCGTTCTGCTCCAGTAGGTTCGCCTTCACCGCAGAAGTTCTGCTCCTTCTTGTATTCCAACTTGCTCAGAGTGTGTCTCTATGTTCCGCCTTTTATCCATGTGGGGAAAGCTAATGGGTATCACATGTATGTGATTAAAGTCAAGTGCCTCAAGTTCCCTGACCCAATTAGTGGACATGTCCAATAAGATATGCAAGGGTTAGTCTCTTTCCTCTCAGTCGCCCTCATCCTAGGCCCAGTGTTTGTGCAGAATGGGGAGGGGGTGGGATGTCAGAGAAACCTATAAAATAGATTTAGCTATGGGAATGGTAAGGGGGGAATACTGCATCTCACCATTGGTTGCCTAACCCCCACTTCCCGAAGTCCCCTTACCCAGGTGATCCTCTCACACATCGCCCTTGGATCCAGGGTCTGGATCCAAGGGCGATGGCCATGCCCTGGCCACCTGAGAGAGAAATCCCTGGTAACTAGTAGGTGAGACACCCTTTGATTTCTCACAATATCCCTGCTGCTCTTTTGGTGAGTGTGCAGGACCAGGAGCTAAATCCATGGTACATAGCCAGAACCCCATTGGATTGATTTGTTGCTTATCCCTGTGCCTGCGCATTGATTGCTAGGCAGACAGAGAATATGGTTATTTTACATAGATCCCAGCTCACCTGTTTCCACTCTCCCACCTGCAACACAAACTAACGAAACTTGAGAAGGGCACACCAAAAGTACATTCTATTGATTTACAGTTGTTTTCCCATTGAAACAAATATTATGATAGTAAGCTGCATTGTTTGTTTTCCTCTATGTGCCACTGTCAGGAATTCATATTTACTGCATGCTCACTACTTGAAATTTGCCAACAATTCAAAGCACCAACAGTAGGTTCTCTAAGTCTGATTCACGAATCACGAAATTACCAGATGAAAAAAGTTGGACAACTGCTTCTTGTGAACTGACACCTGCAGCCATCTTTTGTAGTTGTTTGTTACAAATGATTGTCCTTTAAGGAAAATATTGTATGTCTTTGAAGACTGGCCATAGCTGCAAGTCATGAGCACTGACCACTGGTCACATTATTAGGGTATAGTGGATACTGAGCTAGGATGCACGGTAGGTGCAGTGAATAATAGGCGTGGTTTGGTAGTGCTGGGGTCATGGTTGAGCCAGATACTGTAGGTAATGCTGTAGGTAATTCAATGATCATTTGCATCTGCAGCATGGGCTGCTGATAATGATTGGCAGAAATATGAGTTGCAAAAATTATGCTTGCTAAGGGAGGTTTATAGTTCTTTCATATATATTAAAAGATTAATTATTAATAACTTAAATACAGTGATGTAACATCCCATTAAATTGACAGAATAAACTTTGTTAAAAGGATGTTATGGTTAAGATGCACCCCACCCTTGGGACTCCTCCACCCCAGCAGTTAGCCAGTAGCCCTCCACCTTGGAATCCCTTGGCACTTCCTTCCTGGGCACCTATGTGCACTTGCCTATCCGTACTGCCACTTCTATTTATGCACTTCTCTCACTGTACAATGCATATGTGCATTTCTTAGGTGGCAGTTGGTGTATGGAAGTTTAATATGTGGATAGGGTTGTATGTAGAGTTTTTGGAAGTGATTGTGTGACGGATCGAAAGTAGGCAATGAGGGAGTGTTACAAATATAAAAGTAAAAAGGTTAAAAGGGCTGTCCTTTGCGATGGTGTGCACATGCCATCCGGGTCTTTTAATAATGAATGTCCTGGAGAGAAGACTGCGGATACTGCGGATAGTTATAAGGGTCCATGGATTATGGTTTTTATTGTATGCTAAAGAAAAGTATATGGGACAGAAAAAATGTTCTGTCCTTTTGTATTTTTCTCTAGTATACAATTGTCCATTATTTCCATTAGCATAATCGAACATGCTAATAGAAATGTTGGAGAATCTTATTGAGTCTAACTACTTTACTGAAAACTGGAAAGTAGATGGAGTTTATAAGATTATTTGTTTTTGTTCTATTTTTAACTGTGAAAGGTGTTTCCTAAAGGAACTTTTTGTGGTGTTTTTTGATGTTGTATTTTCTGTTTCTTTTTTTACAGTAGAGGCCAGGAAGTAAGGTGGGGGGGGGGGGGGGGATTTGAGAAGGGGAACCAGTGAAAGATACGGAAGGGAAGGTGGACATGGAAAGATGTTGTGTGTGTCTTAATTCTAAGGTAAGGGGCAGTGTTTCTCATGTTCATTGATTGCAGCCTTGAAAGCACTTCAAAACTGCTCCCCCTGCAAAGTGATGCTTTGCAGTATATACAGAGTACTGTTGTCCTGGAAATGTATGAACCATCAGCCTCTTTTATGGCTTGCAAGGTAGCTGGCGGGATCTTCTGCCCTACAGGTGTGATCTGTGTAGTGGCAGTTGCGGTTGAGTAGGATGACATAGAGGAAGAGCGTCTACTACTTCCTGAGAAAGGAACAGCCTTTCTGAGAGCATCCCAGTGGTTAGATTTGGTGTGGCATCACATGGAGCTGCTCCCGTAAAAGTACTGCCCAGGTTGTCCGTGACTGAGTAGATGGTTGCACTCAGTGCATTTTTCCTTTGCAGCCTTATCCTTTGGTACATCCCCAATTGTGGTAAAAAAAACAGCAACACAAATGATACTCTCTGGGTGCTGGAGGTAGGCATTTCCTCTATGTCATCTTCCTGGTCCTCTTGGATTGTTTTGTGTATGATTGTGCTTTTTCCATTGTGGCAGCTCTCCAGGCAGTGGTGGTGGCTCCAGGGGAAGAGGGATGGCCATGCAATATTTGAAATTAAATAACAGTTGTGCTAGTATTGTTCCAAGCATGTGCTTTCTCCTGGATTGCAGATGAAAATAGGTATTGGAGCGGTGCAAGGGTACATTTTCAACTTGAAACTTCCTAGATCAGCTGAAAATTTATTTTTGGACTGTTCCTGAAGCACGGACCTGTTTGCGAAGTTCAGATGCATTCGCGAACACGTCATCACATTACGTGACACTGTCCAAACAGTCCGCAGTGAAATCAGACATCCGAGAATGTCGGCAAACAGGAAACGGTGCTAAAAAGTTGCAGAAAACTCATCAGTGTTAAACACGTTGCTAGGACATGTGGAATGGCACAGTTTCTGCTTGAAACTTAATAGATTGGCCCGATAATGCTGATATATTGGGGGTAAGTATGATATTAGTAAGTTGTAGCACATTAGGTTGCACTGGTAAAAAACAATGAAATTAATTGAAAAAACTTTGTTAAAGGAACGATATGCTTACGTTGCACTAATAAAAACCTATGAAATTAACTGAAAACACTTTGTGAAAGGGACATTATGGTTAAGTTGCATGAATTAAAACCTATGGGATTCAGTGAAAAAATGTTCTTGAAGGCACGTTATGGTTACAAGTAACATTGAAAAACCCAGAATTTGCCAGTTGTGGTAAGCTAAGCAACTGTGCACTGCTAAGACTAACACCCAGGACTTCAAAGATGACATCACACGTCATAGATGACATCACATATAAAAATAATTTTGAGGAAAAGTCCGTACCAGGGGTTGTATTTACAATGGTGGTTGCAAGATGTCAGGGGTTATCAGGAGACCTATAATGAACTACTTAATGTATTACAGAATGTACTTATCTAAACAAAACATTACATTGGATTGCTGTTCTTAATAGAGGAACCTAATTATACATACACATAGGCAATGGCTACAGCATGCACCATAGAAGTACAATATTTTCAATCTGGTCATTTTGTATAGTAAAATAATAAATGCTACCTTATCTGAGTTTTGATTAATGTTAAACATGGAATAAATAGCTAACAATTCAAGAGTTACTACACAGATGTGTTAGTACAATCAATACATATGAAGACCCACAATGCATATGAATCAAAGGCACATACAGGGAAACTAAAGCAAGGAAGAAAGAAACAACATCACCAGAAAATGTCAATAACTTTAAAGGTCATCTTCATATATACAAATTAATTGTGTGTTTAAGTCCTGTTCATTGCCCCATGTATGTACACCCTGAGCTGAGACCAAACCCTAAGGAAATTACTTTAAGAGCATACAACATGGTTAACGTCTAGATATATAGCACCTTTTGACTTTTCATATTCTGACTGTCAGTGAAAAAATTCTCCTGGCCTAGATGTCAGTGAACAAAAACAATTGGCCTGGATATGTGATGTCATTAGTAATGTCATGTCATCAATGACATTTGTGATGCCATCTTTGATATCCTGGGTGTTAGTCTTAGCAGTGCACAGTGGTGGTGTGAGTTATAGTTGCTTAGCTTACCATAACTGGCAAATTTCTGGGGTTTTCTGGCTTTACTTGTAACCGTAACATTTGTTTAATAACGTTTTTTCACTGAATATATATATTACACAGCCACAGTAGTGGCTGTGTAGTTATGGTTAAGTTGCTGTTTCCATAGGAAGAGCCCTTTTTGGGTGGCTTATAACTTCGCTCCTCCTGAACAAATCCTCACCAAACTCTGCAAAAAAAAAGTATATGGGTCACTCTGAATTGTTCTGCGAAGTTTGGTGAGGTTTGGTCCACGGGGGGCAAAGTTATAGGGGGGGTCGCAAAACTTATTTTTTTCCCATTGACTGAATGGGGAAAAAAACTTTGCTCACGCCTACAGCCCAAACCGCTGGACGGATTTTCACCAAATTTGGACCAGGCACAGCGGCTTGGTCCCGAAAGCGTGCTTTTGCAAATTTGGTGAAAATCTGTCCAGTAGTTTATTTTTAAAATGACCAATAAGTAGGTCACAAAAAATGAGTGATATCTATGTTCGGTCCGCGGACACACTTCCCTGTTCGCTCCGTGGACAGTGTCCTGATTGGCCAACCGGCTTGCGTCATGTCCGCGGACATGCAACGTGTTCACTGATTGGACGGTGAAGAGCGTGAAGTGCATCAGATTTTTGGGAACGCCCGCCATCTTGGATTCGCAGACATCCGCGGACGGCGCGGTGAAACTTTGTTGAAAAATACTATTTAGTACAGTGTGTTGTTGTGTGAAAGTGTTTGGGGGAGTAAGAAATGGGTTAAATGTTTTATTTATTTAGGTGGTAGACCCCCCTGTTGTGTTCGCTTTGTCCGCGGACAACACGGATGTTCTAAAATGTTCTAAATAAATGAAATGCAGGTGTTCTGAGGACACTACTCCTGTCCGTATTGTTCGCAAGCAAGCTGAAAGTGTTCTAAGAACACATCATGTGTCCTGGGATGTTCATCAATAAATAAAATGTGGGTGTCCTGAGGACGGTATGCCTGTCCGTTCCGTACGCAAGCAATTTCAAATTGTTCTAAGAACACATGTTCGCAAGCATGTTCAAAGTGTTCTTAGAACACATTATGTGTCCTGGGATGTTCGTAAATAAACTAAATGAAGGTGTCCTGAGGACGCTATGTCAGTCCGTACTGTTCATAGGCAAGTTGAAACTGTTCTAATGACACTCATGATGTACGCGGACATTAAAAGTGTCCATATGGCATAGTTGAAATGTTTGATTCTATGGGTGTGATATGCTGCGATGGTGCATAGCTATATGGCCATGCACCACAACTACTGTAGAATATCATACCCATAGTGGTTTATAACTTTGGGATCGAAGAACAAATTTATAAGCAATGAAGTTATAAGCCACTATGGGTGTGATATGCTGTGGTGGTTGTGGGCAGGGCCTGTAGTCTTGGGTGCATGGACAAGATCAAATTTATAGGCAGCAAAGTTGAAACTGTTCTAAGAACACTCATGATGTCCACGGACATTAAAAGTGTCCATATGGTATAGTTAAAATGTTTGACTATATGGTTGTGATATGCTGCGGTGGTTGTGGCCAGGGCATAGAGTCTTGGGAGCATGGCCATATGGAAATGGGCATGCACCCAAGACTCTATGCCCTGGCCACAACCACTGCAGCATATCACACCCATAGTGGCTTATAACTTTTGGATCCAAGAACAAATTTATAAGCAGTAAAGTTATAAGCCACTATGGGTGTGATATGCTGTGGTGGTTGTGGGCAGGGTCTATAGTCTTGGGTGCATGGACAAGATCAAATTTATAGGCAGCAAAGTTATAAGTCACTATGGGTGTGATTTGCTGTGATGGTTGTACTTAATATAATATACTTACTGTTTGGTTTAGTAACTGTAGTACATGTATTTCTTGTTTATTTCTGTGACAAAAGAAAAGATCATGTTAGTATTGGTATTTTGTAACAACTTATAACATTGAATAATCAACATTTTTTTTTACCCTGATATTTAGTAGATTACAAACCAGTGTACTGTGCAATTCGCTCAGTTTCTGTGTTTGTTGCTAAAATAATTGGTCTGTGGGAGAAAATAAATCCATGTTGGATAAAAAAAACCTTTTTTTGTTATGCTACAGTCTATTTGTTTGTTTGTTTTCAGTGTTCACTTGTTGTTTCTGTCTAATGCTTTATATATTTGCCTGTTGCAGATTTTTGGAGCAGTTAGATACCTGTTGACATATTCTAACAGTCTATTTTCTGTTATAATGAAGTGGTATTGATTTATCTATTTGGAAATTGTAATATTTTGGGTTAGTTAGATACCATTTGGCGTATTCTAACTGTCTATTTTTTGTTATAATGTAGTGGTATTGATTTATCTGTTTGGTTATTGAAAATCTTGGGGTAGTTAGATACCAGTTGGCGTATTGTAACTGTTTATTGTTTAATATCATTTAGTGGTATTCATTTATCTGTTTAGTTGTTGTAGAATCTTGGGGCAGTTATATAGCTGTTGGCATATTGTAACAGTTTATAGTTTTTTAATAGAAGTTTAGTTAATGTTTAAGTACAGTTTAGTTAATACATTTTGGTTTTAAGAACATTAAATAAGCGTTTGTAAGATTTGCAGGTAATATCTGCTTTAGAGTAATGGTACTATCATTACATTCGAACGATCCAATTTTTTTTTTTTATAATGCAGTATAGTGACCTGCATTGGTTGTGGCTCCTGTGTGGTAGATTATACCTATTGTTGTGAAGGTTTTCCTACCAAGTGATACTTGACCATGTGTGAATTCAGTCAGCTTGCAGTTGTTTTTGGTACCATCTGCATTGTAAAGTAGAAGCATTAGTATTACGTATTTACTATGCGTTTGTATTAGTAAGTTGGAGCGATTATCTGAATTGCAGAGGTACATAATCTACCATGGTTTGCATTTTGTACAAGTTGCTGAAATGGAACGGATTCACAATTAGGTATTGATATATATACAAAGCGCTCATGGGGGATTTGTTCTTGTGTCACATTGTTGCACAGAGTGCATGTATGTTTCCACATGTATGAAATCTAGAAGATTTCATTTATAGGTATGTTTTTGTTTTCCAGTACTTGTAGTAAGTACATTAGACATTCTTGTGGAACTTCCTGTGAGTTTATAGTGAATTTCACCATTCCAGCATAGTAGTCCAATTGTTGTCTTATTCCATAAAGACTATACGTGTTGTCAGGATTGTTTGTTGCGTTTCTATGAAGTACTAACATTTGCAAACACAATTGGTCTGTACTGTGTAAGTAAATGTTGTCAACAATTGGTGGTAATTGAAATGGAATATTCATTGCTACATATGCGTAGCAACTTACACCATTTACATTTGAAAGTTTAAATGGACCAGGTAGTTCTGTATCTGAGTTCTTTTTTTGGAGTTTGTCTTCCTTTTTAGAAGAAGTACCTGGTTTACTTGCCCTAGTAGGTTCTTTTTTGATTGTGGTACTTGATGAACTATTAGTTTCTTTTAATCTCTTTGGAGGATTTGCAGTGACATCCTGTTGCATTTCTGTTTGATTTAGTTTTCTTTTCGAACATTTTACTTTTTGTGGAACAGGATATGTTTTTAGATGGGGGTGCATAGTGAACGCAGTCTATTGTATTCTAAAATGCAAGGAATATCAGCGTTTACTTTACTTGCATCAAAGTTGATTAGAAATAGACCGTCAAGTGTACATAAGCGTGATAGTGCTACGTAGCTCATGCCTTCTTTAAAGACTGTGTTACCAATGTCTATCAATCCTTTGTCTAGGGTAAGACCTTGTGATTTATGAATGGTGACTGCGTATGCAAGAGTTAGAGAAAATTGTTCTCTTCGTACATACATGTCTTTGAAGAGAAGGAATCGAGCTGTTGAGCGTCCTTTCCTTTTCACTTCTGAAAGTTTGTCAAAGAGAATATTGACAAACTGAATTTTTTTTGTCACGTGGGTATGTTTGAAAGCCAACAACTGTACCCATTGCTCCATTAACTAGTCTTTGATCCACGTCAAGGTTACGTTTAAGCATTACTCTGCAATTTAAGGATAATTTTAATATTTATTCCAATCCAGCTGTGTTGGAGATTGAATTTTCTAAACTAATTAGTCTCGTTGTGAATTGTTCACACATGGGTAGTGTCATACCATGTATGTCTAGTTTGTCTGTGGTGCTAATTTTTTGGTTGCATTTCTTTTTTTAAAATTGTTTCATTGAATTTGAAACAGCTTGCAAGAGTTGGTATTAAGGCCATACAATTTACATTTTTGTGGGATAATTGTTCCATAACATCCGTAGCACATGCATTATGGCCATAAAGTGCATGAATGTGCCGGGTTTTCAACATTGTTTGTGCTTCTTGAGATAATATACCAACTCTAATACTTTTTAAGATGTTGGCATAAGGGAGATGTGCAGATTGCCGCATATTTTGTGTTAATTCTCTGTATTGGAAATGTTGCCAAAGGTTGACATTTCCAATGCTGCAACAGATTTACGGCAGAGTTTGTTTCCTAAGGTTTTAAAAATAGGCTCACCTTTCATGTTGTTAATTGAAGAAGATCTCGGAAAACAATAATGTGTTTTCCTCCAAAGAGCTCTTCGTAGTTTGTTTTGAATACTTCTTGTAATCTGAGGTGAATAAAGGCCAACATTAGGTTGGAGACCATGCTCACTTCATCTATTAGTAGCATTTTCATTTGTTTTAATACTCTGCACGTAGTTCCATTGCAGCTTCTGTAGAAAGTTTGTAATAGTCTAATTTGTTTTTGGTGTTCTACTGGCAGGAGTAGTAATCGGTGTAAATCGGTGTAAAGTGACACTGCCTATGTTGTAGGCAGCTAAACCTGTGGGGGCAGTGACAACAGCCGAGGGTTTGTTGTTTGTCAATTGTTGAATGAATTTACTGATGATTTTGATTAAGAATGTTTTGCCAGAACCAGCTTCACCACTGACGTATAGTAGTATAGGTTTGTAATTTTGGCAGGTGCATTCTTTGTTTTCATGTTGTACACCATGTGCATTTTCTTTTGTTACTTCTTCAAAAATGCTACGTTGGTCATTGTTTAGTTTTGATTGTAGTATAGTTAAGTCTTCTTTATCTTCATACTAACACATGGTGTTTTCTACTTCTGTCATAGCTAATTCTGCCTCATTTGGTATTAGTGGCTCTCCCAGGGGTTCTTGGTTTCCTGTTACAGAAGGTTGACTACTGTCAGGAGTGTCCTTATCTAGTTGGGCATGCAGTTCTTCTTCATTTTGCTGTTCATTGTGCAACATTGTTTTGTACTGTGTAAAGTTTACATCAGTTATAGTGCTTTCAGTTGCTTTGAAAGCGTCTTCATAGGAGTCATAGTTATCTAGTATGTCTTCTTCTTTTTTCCATGGTTTAAAGAGTTGTAGCAGGGACATGTAATATAGTTCTTTATGTTGAGGAGTCTTTAATGACAATTTGATATGATTAATTAAATTTGGTTTGGTGAGTTTTACTAAGCTGCCTTCACAATTTGACACTCTGTATTTACCTTTTTTTCATCAGGTTTTATATTATTTTTGTATGTGAAGTTTTGGGCTATGTGGTATAGACACATGGTTTCCAAAGTGGTACTTCTGTTTGGGTAGTATGTGTCCAGCAAATTATTTTTTTTAAATGTCTTGGCTGTTGGGATCATGTTTGGCTATTGTTTCTATATCTTCGTATGATTTTAGAACTCTTTTTCTAGATTTAGCAGGACCAAGACTTAGCCATACTATATTTTCAGATTTTCCATACAAAGCAGTACCAGTTAAACAATCTGCTGCTTCATAGGAGCCACATTCTCCATGGGAGAGCATTTTTATGCCCAAGCTATATAATGTTTGAGACAGTGTTTTGTCTGATGACAGGTCATTCCAGAGGTCTTGGAGCTCTGTTTTTTCTGCTTTGGTTAAGTATAGTGTAACATATCGTGCAACTTCAGTGGAATTGTCTGCAATGTACTGCACATCTATGTTTGCATTCCATAAGTGGGCAATTATTGCATTGTAATCATTGATATATTTTTCTTCTTATGTTCCTTTTATGTAATATGTGTTTTTAGGTGATTTGCCTTTAACACTATGTCTAACTGAAGACATGAAGCTGTTCACTTGACCTGTTCTTCTAACCGTTCTAGGGAAACCAAAGCGGCATTTGGTGTAGTATTTCCCTTTGTTTTTGTATTTGCGACGACAATATTTGCCACATTTGTGTCTTTGAAATTGTAAAATGTGTGCTTGGAGATCACTATTTGTTGCTTCTGATGGAATTTGACAAGTGACATATTTTTCAATAAACTGTAAAACAGTGGCATCACTGTCTTGAACAAACTTAGGAGCATCTTTAATCCATAAAAGCATGTGGATATGTGGTGCTCCTCTGGCTTGGTATTCTATTCTCCAAAAGAAGTATTGCACTTCTCCAAGGGGAGAAGCAGTTACAAATAAAGTGTAGCATAGCAATGAAGTGATGTTGAAAATATCTTGAAACATTAACAGGATCTAGAGAACAAAGTTCTCCAGGTGTTAGTATATCTATGTTTGTTCAGTTTTTGTTTGATATGAGTAGGAAATAATGTAAATCTTCCCATGCATATTCTGCACAACTTAATGTAACAAACCAAGTGGGTGGGCCAAGGTTTCTTATCATACAACGTACATCTCCGTGACATCGAAACCAGTATTCTTTAGTACCACGCATATTTGCTAATAGATTTGTAATATTTGATTGTAAAACCTCATCTTTTTGTTGCACTTTTTGTAATAATTGTGTATCTGACATATTTTGAAAGTGGGATCCTGATTTTAATGTGTGTGTGACTCCGTAACATAAAGTTGCTAGTTCACTTTCAAAGAGTAGGTGGAATATGTATTCCACATTTTGTCTACATCTGGGATCTTCAGAATACATCTGTAATGAGCGATATTCTGATGCTGCTATTTGAATAGGTCTATCAGCGTACCTTCCTCCTTTGCCAGTAGGAAAAAGTAGAGGAAAAGCACATGCTTCTATACTTTTTTCCCATATGCTGATTGGTGATCATTTTGTTTGACGCATTTAGTACATTTCTAGTGCATCTTCTACAGTGTCATTAGAATGCAATAGGTGAATTGTATAATGGTCTAAAGTATTGGATATTGTAGCAGGATCTAGGAGCTCAAATTGACCAGCTTCTTGTGTCTCTTGAATTATTTCAGTGGTATTCTTCAAGTTTTCTTCAATATTAATTTCTTTGTAGTAATCATTATTGTCTTTTAGATATTGCAAAGCTTGTCTAACTTTATGTAAATCTACCAGTTGTTGCCACTTGTTTTGTCTTTTGTAGGTACACCATTTACTAAGATAATTAAAGATTTCTCCATTGGACGTTACACTCCTAGAGTGTGCACATTTTCTTTTAGATCTAATGGTAAATACACTACTTTTCCACGAATACCTTTCACTAATTCAGAGGGAGGTAATTTTTCTGTTTTTGGTTGAAGGCGTATTATTGCTTGAAAGGGGTGCACTGTTTGAATTATGATGCTCTCATATAAATTGAGTTGTTGTAGGGGTTTTGGTAGTGGATATAATTCCAAATTATTTGTGATAGCACGTGAAGGAGTTTGGTTGTTGTTTAGTTTTGTTGTGCAGTAACTGCAAAGTATCAAGGGGTAAGTTATTTCATATTTGTTTTCTGCTATAAGGTAGAGAGCTAATTCAAACCATTTAGAATCTTCATTGTTTTCTATTTTATATGTTAGGTCTACAGTTTTTGTGTTACTTTTATAGAAAGTTCTACGGCAACATACACACACATGGTTTGGTATTTCAACAGATGTACTTTTAAATTTCAGTATTTCATTTTTGTATATGTGTAGTAGAAGGTTGCCATGCATAGAATTGTTGCTAATTTTCTTTAAAGCTATTTCATTCTGTACGTGGCTTTCACTTGCAAAATATTTTTTCTGGATATAGTCGATTTCTTCAAGTAGGTCTTTTGCTCTACCATGTAGAAGAATGTTATTTAAATTGGCTAGTGTTAAAGCAGGACTTTTAGCATAGTACAGTTTATAGATTAGATTTCTTATAGTTGAATGATGTGTTGATGTCATTTTGATATAATGGAAGGTGGTTTTGTAAGTAGGTCCTGAAATGCAGGCCAATGAATGTCCTTGTAGTCCTGTGTACTTGCGCACTGGACAGGTATCCATATTTTGCACTAGTTTCATTTTCATTTTGTCTTTGCCTTTCACATATTGATTGAGGAATTGGCGTAAAGACTTGAAAGATTCTTTGGGAATGTTACACATTGACGTGCATGGCCATTTGTATACTAGACGTTCTGATTCAGTTGAATGGAGAGGTAATTATAAGTTTTCTGGGGATATTTTTGTAAGTAGTATTTCTTGTTCCATTATGGTATTATTAACTTTTTCATAACCTTGTCCACTGCTATGTATGGCCATTGTATTTCTTTGCTTTTGTTTGTATGCTTCTTCATTAAAGTATGGTTCTGTGCTCGTAGTGTGACTCCATTCACCTCCACAGATACTGAAGAATTTATTCCTGTTGACATTTCGTTTATTGAGAAGTATTTTTGTAATTTAGTCATTAGTTTTCTTAGTGGTTTCATTTTGTTTAACACTAAAATAAATACGTTTCTTTTGAGAAGGATTGCACTGTCTATCAACGCTTCTCAGATTAATTTCCTACGATAGGTTTTAAGGGTTGAGTTTGATTTCTCACCTGTTTTTATAAGATTTTGCAGGACTCTGTGATGGAACATGTTTACTAAAATACATTTTTTGGTATGCTTAGTTTGCACTATATCAAGATTTATAGGAGCAGTTTCATCTGTATAGGTAGCTGATTTTTTGTTAATTGTTTTGTGGTTTGTTTTACATTTTGATAGAGGAGGCAAAGTTTCTGTACTTGAAGCTTGTTTTGTTTTGCTGATTGACTGTATCAGCTGTTTTGTTTTAACTTTTTTTACAAATTCGGCTAGAGATGGATGCTTGTTTTGGACACTTCTATTTTCATTTTCTCTGTTTCTGCGTTGTTTTCTACGGACTTGATTTTTGGTAGGCATTCTTTAGGGTCTGTTGAAAAAAATAAAGAAGGCATGCCTTGCGGTGTTCTTAATGTATGTGTGCTGTTTGCATGAGTGTGTGAGTAAGATAATAAAGATGTATGTAATGGTGTGTGATTGTGCATTGGGCAACTACAACTAGTTGGGATGGCTATTCTTGAATTTATGTGCTACTAAACTGGGGTTCAGATGATAGTAGAAAGTAAGCTGGTGGTGTGGAGAAGTAGAAATAGTAAATCTAATGGTATTCAATTACAACAGTTGTTTGTTCTATAATATGAAAATTCTAGGGGTTGAGTTGGGTTATTTGTGTGTCGAAAACTAAGAAATTGTGTGTCATTCTGCCTGTAAATCTCTGTTTAAGAAATGGGGATTGTAGACAGAATGGTGCCCAATCTCTATTTATAGACACAGAAATAGCATGAATTAACATTACAGTGTGTTTGAATAATAGTACAAATAATATGGTGGTATTCAACTTACTTTTTTTTAAATGAGCAGGTTTCTTCTTTGTTGTTCTTTGTACTTCAAATTCGGCTGCTTTTTTTAGGAGAATGGTCTTCACTGCAATTGTAAAGAAAACAAATAAGGAATTTTGTTTGTATATAGCATTGTTTTTAATTTAGACATTGATTTTTTTAATTGACATTGACCCTTTGCACCTTCCTCAAAATCATGAAAACTATCTTATTCACATAAGATGCGCCACACCAGTTGAATACATATCATATCTTCTTAATGCATAAACTGTATTGTAATGACTAACTGTACCAACCAAAATATCATTTGTATGCCTTGTGGAATTCATAATGTACCACTGAATACCACTATTTCTATAACTAAGCTTTTCTAAGTAACAGTGCCTCAATGCCTTGGGCTACTTGTGCAGTATATAAATATAAGTAAATAAATGTTTACATTTCTGTACAAGTATTGTTGTTTGATTTTTGAACATATGTTGTGCATGCAATTTTGTTTGAGTATGTTAACTCTTCATATTGTACTTTAAATATGTTAGTTCAACATGCTTTGAAAACGTGTGTGTAAAAAGAAATTAAATAGCAGATAGGTTTGGAAGTGAGAGTTGATTTTAGGAGATAGAAAAATGCCAGTAAATTCATTTTATAGATTATACAAGCTAAAAGTCAGTTAATCTGTTTATATGAATCTATAAAAAATGTACATGTATTATATAGAAAATGTGCATCCCTGTAGTTTGTGTTCATGCATATGGATATGCATGCAGCTGCAAGTAGAAATCTTGGAGACTTGTACAGTATTTCTTGTAGAAGGTGCTTTCCAATGATATGACACTTGTACTCAGAGAGATTAACAGTACATTTAAAGTGGTGATCTATGATGATGCAGTTAGATGTAGAGGTCTTGGATGTGATTGGTGGATGTTCATGTGACTTCTTAGCTATATCCAATGAGGGAATGGCACAGAAAGTGAAAAGGAAATGGTATAAGGACTGTTCATGTTACGATATGTCCGTGGACATGGCGGTAGTTCGCGGACATCGCGTGTTACATCCGTGGATTTTTGGGTTGGGAAGCCATGCAAATGAGAATGAGCAGAGAAAGGGATTGGTCAGGAAAGTTTAGTGGGTGTGTTGTGCCAGGAGAGAGTTTCTCAGATACTCTTTTTGCTGAGAGAAGAAGAGATAGCTATGGCTGTGTGTTTCAAAAAACAGATTGTTTGGATTTTGGGAGATTTGTGGATACATTGGTTGAAGGTGCATGAAGAAAGCTGTGGAGTAGCTGTAGATCTTGGATTCCCACATGTGGAAGTGCACTGGCATGGGGTAGTTGGAATGAAGTGGTTGGACGTGCTACCTCTCTGTGCTACTTTGGAGACAGAGCAACATCCAGACATAGTTGTAATTCATTGTGGAGGGAACAGTCTAGGACATGTGACTGGAATTTCTTTGCACTTTGCTATGAAAGAAGGACTTGGGAAGGTCATGGACATGTTTCCATATTCTCAAGTAATAATTTCACGGATTGCGCAGAGACAAATGTGGCTTCGTTCTTCTTCATTTGGTCCACAAATGGAGAAAGCAAGGCGCAATGTCAATAAGGCTGTTTGTGCCTTTCTAAGAGATTTTGGCATGTCCTCTTTTCATAATGAAAATATTATGTTTCGTAGTACATACATTTTTCGCAGAGATGGAGTCCATCTTGCTTATGCTGGCAATCAGAATTTTTTGAGAAATGTACAAAATGCATTGCAAACTTTTTTTGGAATTACAGCATCCATTTTATAGTAGGTGTTGAGCATTTACAATTTTTCAAGCACAAATAAACACCACCAAAAGGCTCTTTTCAGAGCAACCACTTTCTTCCAGATAAAACTGCAATGGTTATGATAGGGTAGCACCCCATAATTTTAGATGTCTGCGCACTGTCCGCGGACTTCTAAAAAATACACAGAGTCCTGCTTCATTTATTTTCACTTCTATTTTTTAACTGTAAAAGGCTGCTCTGAAAAGAGCCTAATTTCTTTTTGATTTTTGTTGTTTTAAATTTTTTTTGGTTTTTTATACAAGACACACTAGGAGAGGAGGGGAAAGGAGGGTAAGGGGGGGACACCAACCACGGGGATAAGAAAGGGCGAGCTGAGAGAGAAAGATGTAGAGTGGGTTTCACTTGGGTAGTGAGCAGACTTTTTCGTGCTCTGAAACGATAGCCTCAAAAGCACTACGAAGTCTCTCCCCCCTGCACAGTACTGCGTCGCAGTACATACACACAACTGTGACCCTCGAAAGGTAAGGGTCATCAGCATTGCGTATGGCCTGTGAGGCAGCTTGAGGAAAACGCTGTCCCACAGGAGTGTTCCTTGACAGGATCGGAAACAGAGGATGAAGTAGAAGAAGTCAACCTGCTATGCTCGTCGCAAGGTACAACTTTGCGAACGGCCCCGAGTGGAATGACTTTAGGTGTCGCTTCATGGTATTTGTCCCAAAGCTGTATGAACCATGCCTCCCGCGACTGAGTACCATTTTGCACTCATTGCAGGTGACTTGGTTCGCACGCGCCTTAGGACCATTACCACGAATGGTAAATAACCGCCACACCCAAGACTGGTAGTGCTGGTAGTAGGGACTTCCACTACCTCATTCTCATCATTCTCTTCTTCCTCCTCTGCATCCTCACTCCTGTTCCCTTCTTCAGGCTCTTGGGGAGGTGGTGGTGGTGGAGGTGGTGCTGACGCAGATGCAGCACCAGGTGGCAGTAGTGGAGCCACGGAAGCCATCAGCTGGGCTTTGAAAATCTGCAAATTAGCAGGAAAATTTGCTGTGCTCTGTAGGATAGCCAGAAACACAATGAGAATGAGCTCTAGGGCGTGGTCTTTTATAGGGGTGCTTGTGCGCGGTTCGTGGACATGCACGCTGTTCGCGGACAGATCGAACACAAAAAAGGTTTCAAAAAGTCACAAAAAGTATGTAGAAACTCAGGATTACTATGTGGGACTTGTTCTATGGTGAGTTTGTGTTGGAAAATATTATAGATTACTTGAAAATGTAGTTTTAAATTGTTCGGGGACACGAACAGTGTTCGCAATCAGAACATACGCTGATCATGGGTGCGGTCACATGATAGCTTCGCGAACATGTCCGTGAAGGGAGCGGGTGTCCGCAGGACACCAAATGCATTGAAACTATTTTGCGCATGTGCGTTGGTGTTCTACGGACACTGTTCGGGTCCTGGAGTGATTAAAAGTGCGTCCCAAGTGAAACGAACTGTTACGGACAAGTGTTTGTTCTTAGAACAGTTTCAACTTGTCTGCGAACAGTACAGACAGGCATAGCGTTCTCAGGACACCCCCATTTTGTTTATTTACGAACACCCCAAGACACATAATATGTTCTAAGAACACTTTCATCTTGCTAGCGAACAATACGGACAGCGTCCTCAGGACACCCACATTTCGTCCATTGACGAACATTTCAGGACACCGCGTGTGTTCTACGAACAGTTTCAACTTGCCTGCGAACATTATGGACAGGCACAGCGTCCTAAGGGCACTTCCATTTTGTTTCTTTATGAACATTTTAGGACACAGCCTTTGTTCTTAGAACAGTTTCAACTTGTCTGGGAACAATACGGACAGGCATTGCGTCCTCAGGACACTCCCATTTTGTTTCTTTACGAACATTTGAGGACACAGCCTGTGTTCTTAGAACAGTTTCAACTTGCCTGCGAACAATATGGACAGGCATTGCGTCCTCAGGACACTCCCATTTTGTTTCTTTTCGAACATTTTAGGACACAGCCTTTGTTCTTAGAACAGTTTCAACTTGTCTGGGAACAATACGGACAGGCATTGCGTCCTCAGGACACTCCCATTTTGTTTCTTTACGAACATTTTAGGAAACAGCCTGTGTTCTTAGAACAGTTTCAACTTGCCTGCGAACAATACGGACAGGCAGAGCGTCCTCAGGACACTTCCATTTTTTTTCTTTACGAACATTTTAGGACACAGCCTTTGTTCTTAGAACAGTTTCAACTTGTCTGCGAACAATACGGACAGGCATTGCGTCCTCAGGGCACTCCCATTTTGTTTCTTTACGAACATTTTAGGGCACAGCCTATGTTCTTAGAATAGTTTCAACTTGCCTGCGAACAATACGGACAGGGATAGCGTCCTCAGGATACACCCATTGTGTTTATTTACGAGCACCCCAGGACACATAATATGTTCTAAGAACACTTTCATCTTGCCAGCGAACAATACGGACAGCGTTGTCAGGACACCCACATTTTGTCCATTGACGAACATTTCAGGACACCGTGTGTGTTCTTAGAACACTTTTAACTTGGTAGCGAACAGTATGAACAGATAGTGTTCTTAGGACACCTCCATTTTCATTTCTTTTTTACAGACATCCGGACACCTGCGCTGTCCGCGGACACCTGAATTGCTTTTTTTTTTTAAAAAACAAGAAATGAATTAGGACACAATATAATAATTTTACTTTATTATACATATATGTTAAATTTATGACAGAGAAGGTGAGGCAGAAACTGAAACAAAAGCAGGAGAATTAGGGGTTTCAATAGGATTTATAGGAGGTGAAGAAGGGATGAAGTCTCATCAAAACATTTTGGTTCATGGAGAGGGTTTGGTGATAATTGACTGGGATATGGTGAGGGGGGACAGGTAAATGTGGGACAATGGTATGTAGTTGTTTGTTCGAAGTGATCCTCCACAAAGTTTTTCAAATTATTAAAATTTGCCAAGAGTAGGTCCATTATGTGCGGAGGAGTCTTATCCAATACAGCTTTTTCATTAGTATTTTCAATTTTTGTATGGTCTATAGAAAAATATATATATATATATATGTTAAATGTATATAAAATAATATTAATTAATTGGTTTATTTAGTAAAGTGTCTACCATTAGATTCACTATCTTCTGACATTTCCTCACATGGGAAATGCTCCTCTAGCCACTCCAGAGTACTAGACATTTCTGTGAGAAAATAAAGATAATCATTCTTTTTTGTATCTAATACAGAATGTTTATAAATATATGAATAAAATGCAGTACACTTACTATTTCAGGTAAGGTGTGTTCTGAGTGGTCTGTAGATCTGCTGTTGTTCTTAGTTGTGGAGTTTCTGTGAGGTAATCATGTTGGAAGCCTATCTTTCTTCTTTTGGTTTATTCCATTCGAGAAAATATTGTATTTAAATGAATGGTTAGTGTGTTATATATATGGGTTACACTTCTTATTTATTACTAAATATAATGTGTATCTGTGCTGGTTTGTGAATTTGTAAAGAGTTCGCGGACATCAAATTCAGTAGAGGGAGTTCAGTATGTTCCATATTACATGTACATAAAGTCAGGGTTATTATTGTTAAGTTGCGCTACTAAACACCTATGAAATTCAGTGAAAAAACTTTGTTAAAGGGACATTATGGTTAAGTTGCGCTACTAAAAACGTATGAAATTCAGTGAAAAAACGTTGTTAAAGGGACGTTATGGTTCCAAGTAAAACCGAAAAACCCCTGAAATTCGCCAATTATGGTAAGCTAAGCAACCATAACTTGCGGCACCACTGTGCACTTTTAAGACTAACACCCACGACATCAAAGATGACATCACATGTCTGTCTCCCTCTTTTTTCCTGTACTGACATATGTAGGCCACATGGTTTTCTTCAGAACAGTCATGAACTAAAAATTGTAAATGTACTATATTTGTAGACTTATCCATAACCATAATGTCCCTTTAACAAAGTTTTTTCACTGAATTTCATAGGTTTTTAGTAGCGCAACTTAACCATAATGTCCCTTTAACAAAGTTTTTTCACTGAATTTCATAGGTTTTTAGTAGCGCAACTTAACCATAATGTCCCTTTAACAAAGTTTTTTCACTGAATTTCATAGGTTTTTAGTAGCGCAACTTAACCATAACGTTCCTTTAACAAAGTTTTTTCACTGAACTTCATAGGTTTTTAGTAGCGCAACTTAACAATAATAACTTTGACTTTATGTACATGTAATATGGAACATACTGAACCTCTTCTACTGAACTTGATGTCCGCGAACTATTTTAATGCCCGCGGACATGTTCGGAGAACAGTACCACTACCTAAAAACTCTGGGGGGGTATGTTTGATTGTTATATCATAACATAGGAACATTTAACAAATTCAAAAAGCAACACACATACACATTATATGTAGTAATACATACGAAATGTAACCCATATATGTAACACACTAACCATTCATTTAAATACAATATGTATTAAAATGAAATATACCGGAAGAAGATAAATTGGCTTCCAACATAATTACCTCACAGACACAACAGAACTAAGAACAAAACCAGACCTACACAGTACTTAGAACATATTTTACCTGAAATAGTAAGTGTATTTTACTAATATATTTATAAACTTTCTGTATTAGATAAAAAAAAAATATAATATCTTTTTTTTCTCACAGAAATGTCTAGTACTCTGGAATGGCTAAAGCAGCATTTCCCACATGAGGAAATGTCACAAGATAGTGAAACTAATGGTAAACACTTTACAATATAAACCATTTAATTATTATTATTTTATATACATTTAACATATATATATATTTTTTGTACACAGCATACCAAAATAGAAAATACCTCTGAAGAAGCTTTTATGGAAAACACGCTTGACAGCATAAAATCAAAAATGGATTTATTGTTGACCAATTTTAATAATTTGAAAACTTTTGTTGAAGATCATTTTAAAACAAAAACGTCATACCATTGCCCCACATGTACTTGTCCCCCTTCACCATATCCCAGTCAATTATCCCCAAACCCTCTCCATAACCCAAAACTTTTTGATGAGACTTCCATCCCTTCCCCTAATTCTCCTGTTTTTGTTTCTGTTTCTGCCTCACCTTCTCAGTCATAAATTATTAATATATGTTAAATAAAGTTAAATTTTTATATTGAGTTGTAATTAGTTTCTGTTTTTTAAAAAAAAACAATGTAGGTGTCCGCGGACAGCGCGGGCGTTCTGAAATGTTCGTAAATAAACAAAATGGAGGTGTCCTGAAGAACACTATACCTGTCCGTACTGTTCGTTAGCAAGTTGAAACTGTCTAAGAACACACGCAGTGTCCTGAAATGTTCGCAAAGAAACAAAAATGGAGGTGTTCTGAGGACGCTATTTCTGTCTGTATTGTTCGCAAGCAAGTTGACACTGTTCTAAGAACAAACACCTGTCCGTAACTGTTCGTTTGACGTCTGACGCACTTTTAATAACTTCAGGACCCGAACAGTGTCTGTAGAACACAAACGCGCATGCGCAAACCAATGCCCGCGCATTTGGTGTCCTGCGGACAGCCGCTTCCTTCGCGAACATTTTCGCAAAGCGACCATGTGACAGCGCCCACGCTGATCGCGTGTTCTGAATGCGGACACTGTTCTTGTCCCTGAACAATTTAAAAGTACATTTTCAAGTAATCCACAATATTTTCCAATAAAAACTCACCATAGCACAAGTCCCACATACTAATTATAAGTTTATACATACTTTTTGAAACCTTTAGAACCTTTTTTTGTGTTCGATCTGTCTAATGACAGCACGCATGTCCGTGGACCGCGCACAAGCAACCCTATAAAAGACCACGCCCTAGATCTTATTCTCATTGTGTTTCTGGCTATTCTACAGAGCACAGAGATTTTTGCTGCAACATGCAGATTTCCATCTTCAACCTGATGGCTTCTGTGGCTCCACTGCTGCCACCTAGTGCTGTGTCTGCCTCATCACCACCCCTACACCCTCCACCACTACCACCTTCCCAAGGACCTGAAGAGGGAAACAGGAGTGAGGATGCAGAGGAGGAAGAAGTGGATGACGAGAATGAGGTAGAGGAAATCCCTACTACCCGCACTAGGCGTGAGTCTTGGGTGTGGCGGTTGTTTACCATTTATGGGAATGGCCCTAAGGCTCGTGCAAACCGTATTATCTGCAATGAGTGCAAAATGATACTCAGTCGCGGAAAGCACGGTTCGTACAGCTTTGGGACCACGACCATGTAGCGACACCTGAGGTCATTTCACTCTGGGGCTATTCGCAACGTTGTACCTTGCGAAGAACGTAGTAGGTTGATTTCCTCTAATTCATCCTCCGTTTCTGATCCTGTCACCACAAGGACCACCTCTGTGGGACAGCGTCTTCCTCAAGCTGCCTCATAGGCCATACAGAATTCTGATGACCCTTACCTTTCGAGGGTCACAGTTGTATGTATGTACTGTGACACAGTATTCTGCAGGGGGGAGCGATTTAGGAGTGCTTTTGAGACTATCGTCTCAGAGCACGAGAAGGCCTGCTCACTACCCAAATAAAACCCACTCTACATCTTCCTCTCTCAGCTCGCCCTTTCTTATCCCTGTGGTTGCCCCCCCCTTTACCCTCCTTTCCCCTTATCTCCTAGTGTGTCATGTATAAAAAAACAAAAAAAATACAAAATAACAAAAATAAAAAAAAATAAGGCTCTTTCAGAGCTGCCTTTCACAGTTAAAAAATAGAAGTGAAGATAAATGAAGCAGGACCCTTTCTATTTCTTAGAAGTCCGCGGACAGTTCGGGAACATTCAAAAAATTGTGGTTCTACTCTATAACAGTTGCATTTTTCTCTGGAAGGAAGTGGTGGCTCTGAAAAGAGCCTTTGGGAGGTGTTTGTATGTCAAAAATTATAAATACTTAAAACCTACTTCAAAATGGATGCTGTATTTCTAAAAAAGGTTGCAATGCATTTTGTACATTTCTCAGAAAAATCTGATTGCCAGCATAAGTAAGATGGACTCCACCTCTGCGAAAAATGTATGTACTACGAAACATAATATTTTCGTTGTGAAAAGAGGACATGCCAAAATCTTTTAGAAAGGCACAAACAGCCTTATTAACATTGCGCCTTGCTTTTTCCATTTGTAGACCTAATGAAGAAGAACAAAGCCACATTTGTCTCTGCGCAATCAGTGAAAATATCACTTGAGAATTAGGAAACATGTCCATGACCTTCCCAAGTCCTTCTTTCATAGCAAAGTGCAAAGAAATTACAGTCACATGTCCTAAACTGTTCCCTCCACAATGAATTACAATTATGTCTGGATGTTGCTCTGTCTCCAAAGTAGCACAGAGAGGTAGCAAGTCCAACCACTCATTCCATGTACTCCATGCCAGTGTACTTCCACGTGTGGAAATCCAAGATCTACAGCTACTCCACAGCTTTCTGCATGCACCTTCAACCAATGTATCCACAAATCTCCCAAAATCCAGACAATCTGTTTTCTGAAACACACAGCCATAGCTATCTGTTGTTCTCTCAGCAAAAAGAATATCTGAGAAACTCTCTCCTGGCACAACACACCCACTAAACTTTCCTGACGAATACCTTTCAGTGCTCATTCTCATTTGCATGACTTCTGAACCCAAAAATCCCCAGATGTAACTCCCGATGTCTGCGAATTACCGCCATGTCCGCGGACATATCGTAACATGAACAGCCCTTCTACCATTTCTACTTCACTCTCTGTGCCATTACCTCATTGGATGTAGCTAAGAAATCACATGACCATGCACCAATCACATTCAAGACCTCTACATCTAACTGCATCATCATAGATCAGCACTGCAAATGTCCTGTGAATTTCTCTGAGTACAAGTGTCATATCATTGGCAAGCACCATCTACAAGAAATCCTGTACAAGTCTCCAAGATTTCCACTTGCAACTCCATGCATATCCATATGCATGAAGACAAACTACAGGTATGCATATTTTCTGTACAGTACATGAACACATTTTCAAACTGAATTTTAGCTTGTGTAATCTGGAAAATGAATCTACTGTATTTTTCCCAATTTCCTAAAATCAACTGTCACTTATAAACCTTTATACTATTTACTTTCTTTATACACACACACTCAAATCATGGTAAACTAACATTTTTTAAATTAAATGTATAGACTACATATATTCAGACAAAATTGCATGCATGCACACTCTATGTTCAAATCTCAAAAAATAATACTTATACAATTACATATTTTTATTTATTTATTTATTTTTTAAATTACTTTTATTGAAGCATGACATTGAGGCACTATTACCTAGAACAGCTTAGTTACAGAAATAGTGGTATTCAGTGGTACATTATGAATTTCACAAGACATAGTAAAGATATTCTGTTTATTACAGTTAGTCATTGCAATACAATTTGTTCATTAAGAACATATCATATGTATTGAACTGGTCCGACGTATCTTATGTAAATAAGATAGTTTTAATGGTTTTTAGGAAGGCGCTGAGGATTTCAATTAAAAAAATCAATATCTAAATTAAAAACAGTGCTATATACAAACAAAATTACTAATTTGTTTCTTTTACAATTGCAGTGGAGACTATTCTCCTGAAAAGAAGCAGCCGAATTTGAAGAACAAAGAAGAACTAAGAATTAACCTGTTCATTTTAGAAAAAAGTAAGTAGAATATCACCATAATATTTATATTACTACTCAATAATACTGTAAAGTTAATTCATGCTATTTCTGTGCCTAAAAATAGAGATTGTGCACCATTCTGTCCAAAAATCCCCATGTCTTTAAACAGCGATTTACAGCCAGAATGGCGCACAAATTCCTATTTTTAGACACACAAATTACCCAACTCAACCGCTAGAATTTTCATATTATAGAACAAACAACTGTTTTAATTGTATACATTCGATTTACTATTTATACTTCTGCACACCACTAGCTTATTTTTTTCTGTCATCTGAACCTGAGTTTAGGAACATGTTAATTGATGAATACCCATCCCTACTAGTGGAAGTTCCCAATGCACAATCACACACCATTACATACATCATCTTACTCAAACACTCATGCACACATCACACATACATTGTAGAACACCCCAACACATACCATCTTTATTTTTTTCAACAGACCCTAAAGAATGCCTACCAAAAGTCAGGTCTGTAGAAAGCAACGCAGAAGTAGAGCAAATGAAAATAAAAGTGTGCAACATAAGCATCCATCTCTAGCAGAATTTGTAAAATAAAGTTGAAACAATACAGCTAATACAGTCATTTAATGAAACACAAGCAGTTTCAAGTACAAACACTTTGCCTCCTCTATCAAAATGTAAAACAAAACAAAAAACAATTAACAGAAAATCAGCTGTCACTACAGATAAAACTGCTTCTTTAAATTTTAATATAGTGCAAAGTAAGCATACCAAGAAAAGCATTCTAGCCAAAATGTTCCGTCACAAAGTCCTTCAAAATCTTATAAAAACAGGAGAGAAATCAGGTTCAATGCTTAAAACCTATCGTAGGAAATTAATCTTAGAAGCGTTGATAGACAGTGCAATTATTCTCAAAAGAAAGTTATTTATTTTATTGTTAAACAAAATGAAACAACTAACACAACTAATAACTAAATTACAAAAAAGACTTTGCAATAAACGAGATGTCAACAGAAAGAACTTCTTAAGTATCTGCAGAGGTGAATGGAATCACACTACGAGCACAAAACCATACTTCAATGAAGAAGCGTACAAACAAAACCAAATACAATAGCCATACATAGCAGTGGTCGAGGTTATGCAAAAGTTAATAATACCATAATGGAACAAGAAGTACTCCTTACAAAAATATGCCCTAAAAACTTAGAATTACCCTTGCATTCAACTGAATCAGAACGTCTAGTGTACAAAGGGCCATGCACGTCAATATGTAACATTCCCAAACAATTTTTCAAGTCTTTATGCCAATTCCTCAATCAATATGTAAAAAGCAAAGACAAAATGAAAATTAAACTACTGCAAAATATGGATACTTGTCCAGTGCGCAAATACACAGGACAACAAGGACATTCATTGGCCTGCATTACAGGACCTACTTGTAAAACCACCTTCCATGATATCAAAAGAATATCAACACATCATTCAACTATAAGAAATCTAGTCTATAAACTGTACTATGCTAAAAGTCCTGCTTTAGCACCAGCAAATTTAAATAACATTCTTCTACATGTTACAGCGAAAGACCTACTTCAAGAAATTGACTATATCCAGAAAAAATATTTTGGAAGTGAAAGCCATTTACAAAATGAAATAGCTTTAAACCAAATTAGCAACAATTCTACACATGGCAACCTTTTGCTAAACACATACAAAAAATAAATACTAACATTTGAAAGTACATCAAACCATGTATGTGTATGTTGCCCCAGAAATTTTTATGAAAGTAACACAAAAACTGTAGACCTATCATATAAAATAGAAGAAAATGAAGATTCAAAATGGTTTGAATTAGCTCTCTACCTTGTAGCAGAAAACAAATACGAAACAACTGACCCATTAATACTTTGCAGTTACTGCACTACAAAACTTGACAACAACCAAACTGTCATGACCACTGCTTCCAAAGAGTCAGGACCTACCCAACATCCTTGGAAGCAGGCTCATAACATATACTATCGGCACCAGCAAGTCCCAATAGGGACCTTTTGGACCTTGTCCTGGCACCGGTGGTGCCAGGCTCATAGCATGGACCCGTCCCGGCACAGGAAGCGCCGGGCTCATAACAAGTGTGAAAATGCTTGGGTGGACCTACCTGCAGCAGACCATGCTGCTTACTTACCAGCAAGATGATGTTTCACTCTCTTCTGGCAGGGACTACTTTTCCTTCTGGGTGGGGCAGGCACCACTCCCTGGATCATTGATGCTGGACCCCTTCTGGAAGCAGGAACTCTTTTGCCTGGGCGAGGCTGTGGAAGAAGACACCTAAGCACTCCTATGGACTATTTAAACCACACCGATTGGTGCAACGTGCTTCGCGTTATTCTGCATCTGCAGCATGACGCTCACCGTGTCAGCTCCAGCGAATCTTCAGTTCCGGATCCTGTGGATACGAAAATTACCTGCTGGGAACCAATCTTCAGTCTTCAGCAGCTCCTGCAAAACAAAAGGCACAGGTTAGGCAAAGGCAAAGTTAGCGCTTCAACTTACCCGATCCATCGGCAGCATTCAAGGCGTTTTTTCTGCATTTCTCGTCCGGCATCGGGCCTGCAAAGACAAAGAACATTGGTTAGTAACGCTTAGTTACAAAGCTGCTTACCTGTGTTACGCTCGCTCCAACTCTGCTTGCGCTGCATTCCGGCACCTGTAAAGACAAAAGAGACATTAAGGTGCATTCTACAGCCCTAGAGCAGCCTTTCTACTTACGTGCCTTCGTATTCACCATCTTCTTGTTATGCTCTCTGCCACGAACCTGGGGGAGCATCTTCTTCGGCACCGACAGCATCTGAAAAGGAAAAGAAATAGACATTAAGGAGATAAGACATTTGAAGAGAGCAATCTAAAGGGAACTTTAATACTTACAAGTCACGCTCGTGCAGCACACGGCGGCATCGCTCTCAACTTACCCTCTGCAATGAAGAGGCTGAACGCATATCCAGTGAAGTAACTGGACCCAGCGCCCCTGCACAAGACGCAGGATGGAGAGCCCAGCATTCACCTATTTAAGGTGAGCACAACAATCAACCAAGTACCACGGGGAGAGAGGGAGAGAGGGGCTTGGAACTTCTCCCAACCTTCCAGCCACTAATACCTTGATTTTCCACTTGCAGACACCTCACCCTTCAGGTCAAACTTTCGGTGAGAAAGGGGCCAAATCCGGGAGACAAACGAGTCCTACGCCTAACGTTGAAGACGGTTTCACTGCCCAGTCAAGACCCGCGCCTCCGAGGGAACCAGGTGAGCGTTACAGAACGCAAAGCCTTACCACATATTTCCCGCGCAGGCGCAATGGAAACTTCAGACACAGACCAATTGGCCCAGTTGCTCGGGGAGTTGAGAGCAGAAGTACACGCAGCGCGCCAGGAAACAAATGCCCTAAGGAGGGAGTTAGTGGTTTCTAAGGAGCGAACAGATGATTTGGCTAGACATTTGTTGCAAGCCCAAGCGGGACAAACTCCTCTGCCTACCCCTGGGGGGAGCCATGCTCCAACGACTTCCTCTAATCCGGTGCAAATTAATCTACCAGGAAATGTACCTTTGGCCCCGCCCGAACGCTTTTCAGGTGATCCGAAAAGATATGCTGTGTTCATCAATCAGTGTCGTTTGCACTTTTTGTGTCGACCTGCCGCTTTTCCAACGGACCAGGCTAAGGTGGCCTTCGTGCTCTCATATCTTAGTGGCAGTGCCGCAGATTGGTCTATTCCTTTAGTGACTCAGGATAACCCTATTCTTCATAATTTCCAGGACTTCCAAGCTAGTATGGAAAGATTGTTCGCAAGACATTCTCAGGGACAGGCCCTGGACAATGAACTTCTTTCACTACGACAGGGCAATCAAGATCTTCTGGCCTACACTGCATCATTTAACAGACTAGTGGTTGAAACCGGATGGCCTGAGGATAAGAGGATAACCCTTTTCTACAGAGGCCTGCGTGGAAAAGTTAAAAACGTTCTGGCTCAGGTGGTGAATCCTCCACAAGACTGTTCCGAATACATCGATCTGGTGGTTCAATTGGATCATAGAATACAAAATCGAAAAGCCGATCGTTCCAGAATTGAGACTCAAGCTTTTTCAAGACCACAGAGTTCCGCTAAAGGAAATGATACCGTGGAACCCATGCAGATTGGGGTGGTGAAAGGACCTCTAACCCAAAAGGAAAGGGAAAGGAGAAGACAACTGCAATTGTGCCTCTATTGCGGAAACTCAGGGCACTTCCTTCAAGATTGCCCAGTGAAACCAAGGAAAAAGACAGTAGGAGCTTCCGATAAAGGTGCCAAAGGTTCAGAGTCGGAAAACGACCTCGCCCGACAAGTGTAGAGGTCCGCTTGCCGAGCATTAAAACCAGTTCTTTGACCTCGCATTTCATCATGCCCATGGTCCTCGTGAGTCCAGAACAACCCAATTGTATGCATGCCATTAAAGCATACATTGATAGTGGCGCAATCGGCAATTACGTGGACTGTGAATTGGCCGCCAGGATGAATCTATCTCTTTGTCCTAAGACGGTGAAAGACGTCATCACCACGGTGGATGGTACGGAAATAGCTTCTGGACCAGTAACTCACACCACCATGGAAGTGACGTTGGTATGCCAAGATGGACATCAAGAGAAGATCGTGTTTGATGTGATCAAGGCTCCGCAGTTTCAAGTTATCCTGGGAATCCCTTGGTTGGAGAAACATAATCCTCAAATCGATTGGCGAGCAAAGACAATCCGGTTTCCAGAATGCGCTCCTACCTGTTATCCTCAGCCTCCCACTAAGCTAGCAGCAACTACTTCTGAGAGTCCTCACCTGCCTCCTGAATACCGGGAATTTCAAGATGTCTTTCGGAAAGATCAAGCTAATTCGTTGATTCCTCACAGATCATACGACTGCCAGATAGACTTGATTCCGGGATCCACTCCTCCGTGCAGTCAAATTTATGCCCTCACAGAACCTGAAAATCTTCACCTGAGGCAGTATTTGGACCAGTACCTGGCTAACGGATTTATCCGTCCTTCGAAGTCCCCAGCCTCTTCAGCTTTGTTCTTCGTTCCAAAAAAAGAGGGAGACCTAAGAACATGTATAGATTACCGTGCCCTAAACGAGATTACGATTAAGAACAGATATCCGTTACCATTGATCCCTGAACTTCTTGACCAAGTTAAAAGTGCCTGTATCTACACAAAGCTGGACCTCAGAGGAGCTTACCATTTAGTACGAATAAAAGAGGGCGACGAATGGAAGACGGCCTTTCGTACTAAATATGGACTGTTCGAGTATCAAGTAATGCCCTTTGGATAATGCAACGCACCGGCTGCCTTTCAGTATTTTATGAATGACGTCCTTAGAGAGCTTATTGACGTATGTGTAGTTGTCTATATTGATGACATTCTCGTCTACTCGTCCTCTGAGGCGGATCATCGAAAACACGTCACAGCAGTACTGGAGAGGCTCCGAAAACACAGACTTTTTGCAAAGCTGGAGAAATGCGTTTTTCATGTCACTGAGGTCGAATTTTTGGGATTTATTTTGTCACCTAATGGAGTCCACATGGACTTAAGAAAAGTGGACGCTATCATTAAGTGGCCCTCACCAACGTCTGTGAAAGGAGTTCAAAGCATGTTGGGCTTCGCCAACTTTTATCGTAGATTTATTCCTGATTTTTCTCGAGTAGTCCAACCCATTACAGCCCTTCTCAGAAAGAATAAACGTTTTGAGTGGTCTACGGAGGCTGAACAAGCTTTTCAGGAACTAAAAACAAAATTCACCTCGGCTCCAGTTTTAAAACATCCTCGCCCGGAACTTCCCTATATCGTGGAGGCTGATGCTTCCAGTCTCGCAATGGGACCAGTGCTTTCACAAAGAGACCCAGAAACAAACCAGTTACACCCAGTGGCATTTTGGTCCCGCAAGTTTTCGGCTCCCGAAATCAACTATACCATTACAGATAAGGGACTTTTGGCTATTAAGTCCGCCTTTAAAGCCTGGCGGCATTATCTCCTGGGAGCCCGACACACAGTCACCGTCATCACGGATCATCGTAATTTACAGTACCTTAAATCAGCCAAAGCTCAATCCTCTAGACAACTTCGCTGGGCATTATTTTTTGCCGAATTCGACTTTGTGATAACTTACCGACCAGGCAACAAGAATGGTAAAGCAGATGCTCTCTCCCGAATTGGAGTAGATGAGCTCACGACCAATCCTGAACCTGTACCCATAATTCCGGAACAGAGAATCCTGGGTTTGATAAATGCACAATCCATTGAAGACATTGAAGCTAAAGTTAAAGAACTTCTGACTCCAGCAGAAGTGCAAGACTGGCAACTCAAGGGAAAAGATTTCACAATGGATAAGAACTTACTATACTTTTGAGGAAGATTATATCTACCATGTACCGATTTAAAAAGACAGGTGATCTCTTGTTACCATGACTCCTTAATGGAAGGACATCCCGGCATTGCCAAAACGTCGGAAAAGATAAAAAGACATTTCTGGTGGCCGTCTTGGAGAAAGGACATTAAGGATTTCATAAATTCCTGTGGTGTGTGCGCTCAAAGCAAAAGCCAGAAGGAGAAACCAGCAGGCCTCTTACATCCAATAGACATTCCTCCACACCCGTGGCATACTCTCTCCATGGACTTCATCACAGATTTACCACCATGCTCCGGATTTAATACAATCTTAGTGATTGTGGACCTATTCTCGAAGATGGCTCATTTTATCCCATTGAAAGGGTTACCTACAGCTTCAATTCTGGCCCGAGAGTTCCTCGAAAACATTGTTCGGTTGCACGGCTTTCCTTCAGTTTTAATCTCAGATAGAGGAAGTCAATTTATTTCCCACTTCTGGCGGAGTTGTTGTCGCCTAGCCCAAATTGACGTAAGGCTTTCAACCAGCCATCATCCCCAGACCGACGGGCAGACCGAGAGGACCAACCAAACCCTGGAACAGTATCTGCGCTGCATGTTACAACAGTCGGAGGGCACTTGGAAAGACATTCTCTGGATTGCGGAGTATGCTTATAATAATTCAGTCCATGCCGGAACCGGAAAAACTCCTTTTTTTCTTTTATATGGAATCCACCCTCGCACCTCAAATCTTGATCCACCTCAGACTCTTGGGACACCCGCTGTAGATCATCTGCATTCTACAATCACTCAAGCCTTTAAAGAGGCCACGTCTCACCTTAAGCGGGCCAAGGAACAATACAAGAAGTGTGCGGACATACATCGATATCTTGTGGGAGATCAAGTCTGGCTATCCACCAAACATTTACCTCTAAAAGGACCACATACTTTCAATCCACGATACCTGCGACCTTACCCAATCACTGCCATAATTAATCCAGTGGCAGTTAAATTGGGCCTACCTGCCCATATGAAAATACATCCAGTTTTCCACGTTTCTCTACTGAAACCCATGCAACCTGGAACCCGTTTGACGGAATCTCCAGACCCTATTCTTGTGGACGGAGAACTGGAATTCGAAATACAAGACATCTTAGACTCCAAGATTTCCAAATCAAAATTATACTATCTGATTGACTGGAAAGGTTATGGCCCCCAGGAACGATCTTGGGAACCGTCGGAACATGTTCATGCACCCCTTCTGGTTAAGAAGTTTCATCGAACTTTTCCTGATAAACCGAAATCCCCGGAGAAGACAAATTTGGGAGGGGCCTTGAGGGGGGGTGCTGTCATGACCACTGCTTCCAAAGAGTCAGGACCTTCCCAACATCCTTGGAAGCAGGCTCATAACATATACTATCGGCACCAGCAAGTCCCAATAGGGACCTTTTGGACCTTGTCCTGGCACCGGTGGTGCCAGGCTCATAGCATGGACCCGTCCCGGCACAGGAAGCGCCGGGCTCATAACAAGTGTGAAAATGCTTGGGTGGACCTACCTGCAGCAGACCATGCTGCTTACTTACCAGCAAGATGATGTTTCACTCTCTTCTGGCAGGGACTACTTTCCCTTCTGGGTGGGGCAGGCACCACTCCCTGGATCATTGATGCTGGACCCCTTCTGGAAGCAGGAACTCTTTTGCCTGGGCGAGGCTGTGGAAGAAGACACCTAAGCACTCCTATGGACTATTTAAACCACACCCGATTGGTGCAACGTGCTTCACGTTATTCTGCATCTGCAGCAGGACGCTCACCATGTCAGCTCCAGCGAATCTTCAGTTCCGGATCCTGTGGATACGAAAATTACCTGCTGGGAACCAATCTTCAGTCTTCAGCAGCTCCTGCAAAACAAAAGGCACAGGTTAGGCAAAGGCAAAGTTAGCGCTTCAACTTACCCGATCCATCGGCAGCATTCAAGGCGTTTTTTCTGCATTTCTCGTCCGGCATCGGGCCTGCAAAGACAAAGAACATTGGTTAGTAACGCTTAGTTACAAAACTGCTTACCTGTGTTACGCTCGCTCCAAATCTGCTCGCGCTGCATTCCGGCACCTGTAAAGACAAAAGAGACATTAAGTGCATTCTACAGCCCTAGAGCAGCCTTTCTACTTACGTGCCTTCGTATTCACCATCTTCGTGTTACGCTCTCTGCCACGAACCTGGGGAAGCATCTTCTTCGGCACCGACAGCATCTGAAAAGGAAAAGACATAGACATTAAGGAGATAAGACATTTGAAGAGAGCAATCTAAAGGGAACTTTAATACTTACAAGTCACGCTCGTGCAGCACACAGCGGCATCGCTCTCAACTTACCCTCTGCAATCAAGAGGCTGAACTCATATCCAGTGAAGTAACTGGACCCAGCGCCCCTGCACAAGACGCAGGATGGAGAGCCCAGCATTCACCTATTTAAGGTGAGCACAACAATCGACCAAGTACCACGGGGAGAGAGAGAGAGAGGGGCTTGGAACTTCTCCCAACCTTCCAGCCACTAATAACTTGATTTTCCACTTGCATACACCTCACCCTTCAGGTCAAACTTTCGGTGAGAAAGGGGCCAAATCCGGGAGCCAAACGAATCCTACGCCTAACGTTGAAGACGGTTTCACCGCCCAGTCAAGACCCGCGCCTCCGAGGGAACCAGGTGAGCGTTACACAAACTCCTTCACGTGCTATCACAAATAATTTGGAATTATACCCACTACCAAAACCCCTACAACAACTTAATTTATATGAGAGAATCATAATTCAAACAGTGTACCCATTTCAAGCAATAATACGCCTTCAACCAAAAACAGCAAAATTACCTCCATCTGAATTGGTAAAAGGCATTTGTGGAAAAGTAGTTTATTTACCATTAGATCTAAAAGAAAATGTGCATACGTTAGGAGTGCAACGTCCAATGCAGCAATCTTTAATTATCTTAGTAAATGGAGTACCTACAAAAGACAAAAAAATATAGCAACAGCTGGAAGATTTATATAAAGTTAGACAAGCCTTGCAATATCTTAAAGAGAATAATGAATATTACAAAGAAATTAATATTGAAGAAAACGTGAAGGATAGAACTGAAATAATTCAAGAAACACAAGAAACTGGTCAATTTGAGCTCCTAGATCCTGCTACAATATCAAATACTTTAGACCATTATACAATTCATCCTTTGCACTCTAATGACACCATAGAAGATGCACTGGAAACGTACCAAATGTGTCAAACAAAAGGATCCCCAATCAGCATATGGGAACAAAGTATAGAAGCACATGCTTTTCCTCTTCTCTTTCCTACTGGCAAAGGAGGAAGGTGCGATGATAGACCTATTCAAATATCAGCATCAGAATACTGCTCATTACGGATGTATTCTGAAGATCCCAGATTTAGACAAAATGTGGAATACATATTCTATGTACTCTTTGAAAGTGAACTAGCAACTTTATGTTACGGAGTTGCACACATATTAAAATCAGGATCACACTTTCAAAATATGACAGCTACATAATTATTAGAAAAAGTGCAACAAAAGGATGAGGTTTTACAATCAAATATTACAAATCTATTAGCAAATATGCGTGGTACTAAAGAGTACTGGTTTCGACGTCACGGAGATGTACGTTGTATGATCAGAAACCTTGGCCCACCCACTTGGTTTGTTACATTAAGTTGTGCAGAATATGCATGGGAAGATTTACATGATTTCCTACGCATATCAAACAAAAACCAAAACAAACATAGATATACTAACACCAGGAGAACTTTGTTCTTTGGATCCTGTTAATGTTTCAAGATATTTTCACCATCGCATCATTGCTATGGTACATTTTATTTGTAATAAAACTGTTCCTCCCCTTGGAGAAGTGCAACACTTCTTTTGGAGAAAAGAATACCAAGCCAGAGGAGCACCACATATCCACATGCTTTGATGGATTAAAGATGCTCCTAAATTTGGTCAAGACAGTGATGCCACTGTTTTACAGTTTATTGAAAAATATGTCACTTGTGAAATTTCATCAGAATCCACAAATAGTGATCTACATGCACAAATTTTACAATTTCAAAAGACACAAATGTGGCAAATATTGTCGTCGCAAATAAAAAAAACAAAGGGAAATACTACACCAAATGCTGATTTGGTTTCCCTAGACCAGTTACAAATACAGGTCAAGTGAACAACCTCATGTCTTCAGTTAGACATAGTGTTAAAGGTAACTCACCTATAAATACATATTACATAAAAAGAAAAGAATAAGAAAAATATATCAATGATTATAATGCAATCATTGCCCACTTATGGAATGCAAACATAGATGTGCAGTACATTGTAGACAATTCTACTGCAGTTGCACGATATGTCACAGCATACTTAACCAAAGCAGAAAAGACAGAGCTCCAAGACCTCTGGAATGGCCTGTCATCAGATAAAACAGTGTCTCAGAAATTGGGCATAAAAATGTTCTCCCATAGAGAATGCGGATCATATGAAGAAGCTGATCGTTTAACTGGTACTGCATTGTATGGTAAATCTGAAAATATAGTATGGCTAAGTCTTGGTCCAGCTAAATCTACAAAAAGAGTTCTAAAATCATACGAAGATATAGAAACAATAGCCAAACATGATCCCAACAGCTAAGACATTTTAAAAAAACAATGTATTGAACACATACTACCCAAAAAGAAGTAATACTTTGGAAACCATGTGTCTATACCACATAGCCCAAAACTACACATACAAAAATAATATAAAACCTGATGAAAAAAAAAGGTAAATACAGAGTGGCAAACTGGGAAGGCAGCTTAGTTAAACTCACTAAACCAAATTTAATTAATCATATCAAATTGTCATTGAAGACTCCTCAACATAAAGAAGTATATTACATGTCCCTGATACAACTCTTTAAACCATGGAGAAAAGAAGAAGAAATACTAGATAACTATGACTCATATGAAGATGCTTTCAAAGCAAATGAAAGCATTATAACTGATGTAAACTTTACACAATACAAAACAATGTTGCACAATGAACAGCAACATGAAGATGAACTCCAGGCCCAGCTAGATAAAGAAACTCCTGACAGTAGTCAACCTTCTGTAACAGGAAGCCAAGAACCACTGGGAGAACCACTAATAATAAATGAGGCAGAATTAGCTATGATAGAAGTAGAAAACACCATGTGTCAGTATGAAGATAAAGAAGACTTAACTATACTACAATCAAAACTAAACAACGAACAACGTAGCATTTTTGAAGAAGTAACAAAACAAATTGCACATGGTGTACAACATGAAAATAAATAATGTTCCTGCCATAATTATAAACCTATACTACTGTACATCAGTCATGAAGCTGGTTCTGGCAAATCATTCCTAATCAAAATCATCAGTAAATTCCTTCAACAATTGACAAACAACAAACTGTCAGCTGTTGTCACTGCCCCCACAGGTTTAGCTGCCTACAACATAGGTCGTGTCACTTTACACCGATTACTACTATTGCCAGTAGAACACCAGAACAAATTAGACTATTACAAACTTTCTGCAGAAGCTGCAATGGAACGACGCAGAGTATTGAAACAAATGAAAATGCTACTAATAGACGAAGTGAGCATGTTCTCTTCTTCAATTGACACCAGTAAAAGGAGACCCTATTTTTAAAACATTAGGACACAAACTCTGCCATACAACTGTTGGCAGCATTGGAAATGTCAACCTTTGGCAACATTTCCAATGCAGAGAATTAACAGAAAACATGCAGCAACCTGCAGATCTCACTAATGCCAACATCTTAAAAAGTATCAGAGTTGTACTTTCTAAAGAAGCAGAAGCAATATGGAAAACCCGGTAAATTAATGCACTTTATGGCGATAATGCATGTGCTACAGATGTTATGGAACAATTAGCCCACAAAAATGTCAACTGTATGGCCTTAATGCCAACTCTTGCAAGCTGTTTCAAATTCAATGAAATAATGTTAAGTAAAGAAATGCAACCAATAATGGAAATTAGCACCACAGACAAACTAGATGTACATGGTATGACACTACCTATGTGTGACCAAGCCACAACAAGACTAAATAGTTTAGAAAAATCAATCTCAAACACAGCAGGCTTAGAAAAGATATTAAAATTATCCTTTAATTGCAGAGTAATGCTTAAACGTAACCTTGACGTGGACCAAGGACTAGTTAATGGAGCACTGAGTACAGTTGTTGGCTTTCAAACATACCCACATGACAACAGAATTCAGTTTGTCAATATACTCTTTGACAAACTTTCAGAAGTAAAAAGGATAGGACGCTCAACAGCTCGATTCCTTCTCTTCAAAGAAATGTATGTACGCAGAGAACAATTTTCTCTAACTCTTGCATGCGCAGTCACGATTCATAAATTACAAGGTCCTACCCTAGACAAAGCAATGATAGATATTGGTAACACAGTCTTTAAAGAAGGCATGAGCTACGTAGCACTATCACGCTTACGTTCACTTGACGGTCTATTTCTAATCAACTTTGATGCAAGTAAAATAAATGCTGATATTCCTTGCATTTTAGAATACAATAGACTTCGCTCACTATACACCCCCCATCTAAACACATATTCTGTTCCACAAAAAGTAAAACGTTATAAAAGAAAAATAAATCAAACAGAAATGCAACAGGATGTCACTGCAAATCCTCCAAAGAGAGTAAAAGAAAGTAATACTTCATCAAGTACCACAAGCAAAAAATAATCAATTAGGGAACGTAAACCAGGTACTTCTTCAAAGAAGGAAGACAAACTCTAAAAAAAGCAGTCAGATACAGAACTACCTGGTCCATTTAAACTCTCAAATATAGTTGGTGTAAATTGCTACGCAAATGTAGCAATGAATATTCTATTTCAATTACCACCAATTGTTGCCAACATTTACTTACACAGTACAGACCCATTGTGTATGCAAATGTTAGTACTTCACAGAAATGCAGCAAACAATCCTGATAACACATATACAGGGTAATTCATAGAATTTCGCACCAAAGTGGCGCACGCGGCTGCCGCACAGTGTCCCCATGCGATACACTGCGCCAGCCGCGTGCGATAAAATCCATTTCATCGCACAGCGTATTCATGGATTTTAGCCTCCAAAACCAGCCATGGCGTAGAGTGGCGCAGCGACCCTGCAGCAGCGCCAGTTACGCCCCCAAGAACGCCCTCGCGCCAGGAAAATCCATCAAAATCCCCAATTCATTGCAAATGTATGCGCTAACCCTGGACCAGTTTACAGGGCTGCCATACAGCAAAAGCCAAGCGGGGAACGGGTATTTCAGGGGTTTGCGGGAAGTTTCACATGCGATCCCAACAGGGTACGTGTATTTCAGGGGTGTGCGTGAAGCTTCACACGCGATTCCATCAGGGCACGTGTATTTCGCGGGTGCGCGGGAAGTTCCACACGCGATTGCCCTGGGTACGTGTATTTCGGGGTGCGCGGGAAGTCTCACACGCGATTTCAGCAGGGTACGTGTATTTCAGGGGTTCCGGAGAGTACTACACGTGAATTGGCCATGTGGGTCCTCCCAGGTGTTCCCTCTACACCCTCCACGGCCCCTCCAGGCAGCCCACACCACAGGGGACTACCCTGCACCCCTGCTCATGTCCCGCAGGCAGCCCATCCACCTTGCACTACTGATCAACAACGCATGTCTCCCAGCACCCCCACCCCCCCAGCACTGTGGGGCACCTGCCAGCAGGCCCCCACTCCTGTCCGACTCATGTCCCCCTGCACCACCACCTCCCAGTAGTCATGGGCACCCTCCACCAGGCCCCCCACACATGTCTCCCAGCACCCCCACCCCCCGGCAGTCAGGGGCACCCTCCACCAGGCCCCCACTCATGTCCCCCTGCACCCCCACCCCCCAACAGTGCAGGGCACCTGCCAGCAGGCCCCCACTCATGTCTCCCAGCACCCCCACCTCCCAGCAGTGCAGGGCACCCTCCACCAGGCCCCCACTCATGTCTCCCAGCATCCCCACCCCCCAGCAGTGCACGGCACCCTCCACCAGGCCCCCGCACATGTATCCCAGCACCCCCACCCCCCAGCAGGCAGGGGCACCCTCCACCAGGCCCCCACTCATGTCCAACTCATGTCTCCCTCCACCCCCACCCCCAAGCAGTCAGGGGCACCCTCCACCAGGCCCCCACACATGTCTCCCAGCACCCCCACCCCCCAGCAGTCAGTGGCTACCTCCACCAGGCCCCCACTCATGTCCCCCTGCACCCCCAGCACCCAGCAGTGCAGGGCACCTGCCAGCAGGCCCCCACTCATGTCTCCCAGCACCCCCACCCCCCGGCAGTGCAGGGCACCCTCCACCAGGCCCCCACTCATGTCTCCCAGCACCCCCACCCCCCAGTAGTGCAGGGCACCCTCCACCAGGCCCCCACACATGTCTCCCAGCACCTCCACGCCCCAGCAGTCAGGGGCACCCTCCACCAGGCATCAACTCATGTCCAACTCATGTCCCCCTGCACCCCCACCCCCCAGCAGTCAGGGGCAACCTCCATCAGGCCCCCACACATATCTCCCAGCACCCCCACCCACCAGCAGTCAGGGGCACCCTCCACCAGGCCCCCACTCATGTCCCCCTGCACCCCCACCCCCCAGCAGTTCAGGGCACCTGCCAGCAGGCCCGCACTCATGTCTCCCAGCACCCCCAACCCCCAGAAGTGCAGGGCACCCTCCACCAGGCCCCCACTCATGTCCAACTCATGTCCCCCAGCACCCCCACCCCCCAGCAGTCAGGGGCACCCTCCACCAGGCCCCCACTCATGTCCCCCTGCACCCCCACCCCCCAGCAGTGCAGGGCACCTGCCAGCAGGCCCCCACTCATGTCTCCCAGCACCCCTACCCCCCAGCAATGCAGGGCACCCTCCACCAGGCCCCCACTCATGTCTCCCAGCACCCCCACCCCCCAGCAGTGCAGGGCACCCTCCACCAGGCCCCCACACATGTCTCCCAGCACCCTCACCCCCAGCAGTCAGGGGCACCGTCCACCAGGCCCCCACTCATGTCCAACTCATGTCCCCCTGCACCCCCACCCCCCAGCAGTCAGGGGCACCCTCCACCAGGCCCCCACACATGTCTCCCAGCACCCCCACCCTCCAGCAGTCAGGGGCACCCTTCACCAGGCCCCCACTCATGTCCCCCTGCACCCCCACCCCCCAGCAGAGTAGGGCACCTGCCAGCAGGCCCCCACTCATGTCTCCCAGCACCCCCACCCCCCAGCAGTGCAGGACACCCTCCACCAGGCCCCTACTCATGTCTCCCAGCACCCCCACCCCCCAGCAGTGCAGGGCACCCTCCACCAGGCCCCCACTCATGTCCAACTCATGTCCCCCTGCACCCCCACCCCCCAGCAGTCAGGGGCACCCTCCACCAGGCCCCCACACATGTCTCCCAGCACCCCCACCCCCCAGCAGTCACGGGCACCCTCCACCAGGACCCCACTCATGTCCCCCTGCACCCCCACCCCCCAGCAGTGCAGACCACCTGCCAGAAGGCCCCCACTCATGTCTCCCAGCACCACCACCCCCCAGCAGTGCAGGGCACCCTCCACCAGGCCCCCACTCATGTCCAACTCATGTCCCCCTGCACCCCCACCACCCAGTGGTCAGGGGCACCTTCCACCAGGCCCCCACACATGTATCCCACCACCCCCACCCCCCAGCAGTCAGGGGCACCCTCCACCAGGCCCCCACTCATGTCCCCCTGCACCCCCACCCCCCAGCAGTGCAGGGCACCTGCCACCAGGCCCCCACTCATGTCTCCCAGCACCCCCACCCCCCAGCAGTGCAGGGCACCCTCCACCAGGCCCCCACTCATGTCTCCCAGCACCCCCGCCCCCCAGCAGTGCAGGGCACCCTCCACTAGGCCCCCACACATGTCTCCCAGCACACCCACCCACCAGCAGTCAGGGGCACCCTCCACCAGGCCCCCACACGTCTCCCAGCACCCCCACCCCCCAGCAGTCAGGGGCACCCTCCACCAGGCCCCCACTCATTTCCCGCTGCACCCCCACCCCCCAGCAGTGCAGGGCACCTGCCAGCAGGCCCCACTCATGTCTCCCAGCACCCCCACCCCCAGCAGTGCACGGCACCCTCCACCAGGCCCCAACACATGTCTCCCAGCACCCCCACCCCCCAGCAGTCAGGTGCACCCTCCAGCAGGACCCCACTCATGTCCAACTCATGTCCCACTGCACCCCCACCCCCCAGCAGTCAGGGGCAACCTCCACCAGTACCCCACACATGTCTCCCAGCACCCCCACCCCCCAGGAATCAGGGGCACCCTCCACCAGGCCCCCACTCATGTCCCCCTGCAGCCCCACCCCCCAGCAGTCAGGTGCACCCTCCACCAGGCCCCCACTCATGTCCAACTCATGTCCCACTGCACCCCCACACCCCAGCAGTCAGGGGCAACCTCCACCAGTACCCCACACATGTCTCCCAGCACCCCCACCCCTCAGCAGTGCAGGGCACCTGCCAGCAGGCCCCCACTCATGTCCCCCAGCACCCCCACCTCCCAGCAGTGCAGGGCACCCTCAACCAGGCCCCCACTCATGTCTCCCAGCAACACCACCCCCCAGCAGTCAGGGGCACCCTCCACCAAGCCCCCACTCATGTCCAACTCATGTCCCCCTGCACCCCCCAGCAGTCAGGGGCACCCTCCACCAGGCCCCCACTCATGTCCCCCTGCACCCCCACCCCCCAGCAGTGCAGGGCACCTGCCAGCAGGCCCCCACTCATGTCTCCAAACACCCCCACCCCCCAGCAGTGAGGGCACCCTCCACCAGGCCCCCACTCATGTCTCCCAGCACCCCCACCCCCAGCAGTGCAGGGCACCCTCCACCAGGCCCCCACACATGTCTCCCAGCACCCCCACCCCCAGCAGTCAGGGGCACCCTCCTCCAGCCCCCCACTCATGTCCAACTCATGTCCCTCTACACCCCCACCCCCCAGCAGTCAGGGGCACCCTCTGCCAGGCCCCCACACATGTCTCCCAGCACCCCCACCCCCCAGCAGTCAGGCGCACCCTCCACCAGGCCCCCACTCATGTCCCCCTGCACCCCCACCCCCCAGCAGTGCAGGGCAACTGCCAGCAGGCCCCCACTCATGTCTCCCAGCACCCCACCCCCAGCAGTGCAGGGTACCCTCCACCAGGCCCCTACTCATGTCTCCCAGCACCCCCATCCCCAGCAGTGCAGGGCACCCTCCAACAGGCTCCCACACATGTCTCCCAGCACCCCCACACCCCAGCAGTGCAGGGCACCCTCCACCAGGCCCCCACTCATGTCCAACTCATGTCCCCCTGCACCCCCACCCCCCAGCAGTCAGGGGCACCCTCCACCAGGTCCCCACACATGTCTCCCAGCGCCCCCACCCCCCAGCAGTCATGGGCACCCTCCACCAGGACCCCACTCATGTCCCCCTGCACCCCCACCCCCCAGCAGTGCAGACCACCTGCCAGCAGGCCCCCACTCATGTCTCCCAGCACCACCACCCCCCCAGCAGTGCAGGGCACCCTCCACCAGGCCCCCACTCATGTCCAACTCATATCCCCCTGCACCCCCACCGCCCAGCCGTCAGGGGCACCCTCCACCAGGCCCCCACACATGTATCCCAGCACCCCCACCCCCCAGCAGTCAGGGGCACCCTCCACCAGGCCCCCACTCATGTCCCCCTGCACCCCCAGCAGTGCAGGGCACCTGCCAGCAGGCCCCCACTCATGTCTCCCAGCACCCTTACCCCCCAGCAGTGCAGGGCACCCTCCACCAGGCCCCCACTCATGCCTCCCAGCACCTCCGCCCCCCAGCAGTGCAGGGCAACCTCCACTAGGCCCCCACACATGTCTCCCAGCACCCCCACCCCCCAGCAGTCAGGGGCACCCTCCACCGGCCCCCACTCATGTCCCTCTGCACCCCCACCCCCCAGCAGTGCAGGGCACCTGCCAGCAGGCCCCACTCATGTCTCCCAGCACCCCCACCCCCCAGCAGTGCACGGCACCCTCCACCAGGCCCCCACACATGTCTCCCAGCACCCCCACCCCCCAGCAGTCAGGTGCACCCTCCAGCAGGACCCCACTCATGTCCAACTCATGTCCCACTGCACCCCCACCCCCCCAGCAGTCAGGGGCAACCTCCACCAGTACCCCACACATGTCTCCCAGCACCCCCACCCCCCAGCAGTGCAGGGCACCTGCCAGCAGGCCCCCACTCATGTCCCCCAGCACCCCCACCTCCCAGCAGTGCAGGGCACCCTCCACCAGGCCCCCACTCATGTCTCCCAGCACCACCACCCCCCAGCAGTCAGGGGCACCCTCCACCAGGCCCCCACTCATGTCCAACTCATGTCCACCTGCACCCCCCAGGAATCAGGGGCACCCTCCACCAGGCCCCCACTCATGTCCCCCTGCACCCCCACCCCCCAGCAGTCAGGTGCACCCTCCACCAGGCCCCCACTCATGTCCAACTCATGTCCCACTGCCCCCCCACACCCCAGCAGTCAGGGGCAACCTCCAGCAGTACCCCACACATGTCTCCCAGCACCCCCACCCCCCAGCAGTGCAGGGCACCTGCCAGCAGGCCCCCACTCATGTCCCCCAGCACCCCCACCTCCCAGCAGTGCAGGGCACCCTCCACCAGGCCCCCACTCATGTCTCCCAGCACCACCACCCCCCAGCAGTCAGGGGCACCCTCCACCAGGCCCCCACTCATGTCCAACTCATGTCCCCCTGCACCTCCCAGCAGTCAGGGGCACCCTCCACCAGGCCCCCACTCATGTCCCCTGCACCCCCACCCCCCAGCAGTGCAGGGCACCTGCCAGCAGGCCCCCACTCATGTCTCCAAACACCCCCACCCCCCAGCAGTGAGGGCACCCTCCACCAGGCCCCCACTCATGTCTCCCAGCACCCCCACCCCCCAGCAGTGCAGGGCACCCTCCACCAGGCCCCCACACATGTCTCCCAGCACCCCCACCCCCCAGCAGTCAGGGGCACCCTCCTCCAGCCCCCCACTCATGTCCAACTCATGTCCCTCTACACCCCCACCCCCCAGCAGTCAGGGGCACCCTCCACCAGGCCCCCGCACATGTCTCCCAGCACCCCCACCCCCCAGCAGTCAGGCGCACCCTCCACTAGGCCCCCACTCATGTCCCCCTGCACCCCCACCCCCCAGCAGTGCAGGGCACCTGCCAGCAGGCCCCCACTCATGTCTCCCAGCACCCCCACCTCCAGCAGTGCAGGGCACCCTCCACCAGGCCCCTACTCATGTCTCCCAGCACCCCCACCCCCCAGCAGTGCAGGGCACCCTCCATCAGGCTCCCACACATGTCTCCCGGCACCCCCACCGCCCAGCAGTCAGGGGAACCCTCCACCAGGCCCCCACTAATGTCCAACTCATGTCCCCCTGCACCCCCACCCCCCAGCAGTCAGGGGCATCCTCCACCAGGCCCCCACACATGTCTCCCAGCACCCTCACCCCCCAGCAGTGCAGGACACCCTCCACCAGGCCCCCACTCATGTCCCCCTGCACCCCCACCCCCCAGCAGTGCAGACCACCTGCCAGCAGGCCCCCACTCATGTCTCCCAGCACCACCACCCCCCCAGCAGTGCAGGGCACCCGCCACCAAGCCCCCACTCATGTCCTCCTGCACCCCCACCGCCCAGCCGTAGGGGCACCCTCCACCAGGCCCCCACACATGTCTCCCAGCACCCCCAGCCCCCAGCAGTCAGGGGCACCCTCCACCAGGCCCCCACTCATGTCTCCCAGCACCCCCGCCCCCCAGCAGTACAGGGCACCTGCCAGCAGGCCCCCCACTCATGTCTCCCAGCGCCCCCACCCCCCAGCAGTGCAGGGCACCCTCCACCAGGCCCCCACTCATGTCTCCCAGCACCCCCGCCCCCCAGCAGTGCAGGGCACCCTCCACCAGGCCCCCACACATGTCTCCCAGCACCCCCACCCACCAGCAGTCAGGGGCACCCTCCACCAGGCCCCCACTCATGTCTCCCAGCACCCCCACCCCCCAGCAGTGCAGGGCACCCTCCAACAGGACCCCACACATGTCTCCCAGCACCCCCACCCCCCAGCAGTCAGGTGCACCCTCCACCAGGTCACCACTCATGTCCAACTCATGTCCCACTGCACCCCCACCCCCCAGCAGTCAGGGGCAACCTCCACCAGTACCCCACACGTCTCCCAGCACCCCCACCCCCTGGAATCAGGGGCACCCTCCACCAGGCCCCCACTCATGTCCCCCTGCACCCCCACCCCCCAGCAATGCAGGGAACCTGCCAGCAGGCCCCCACTCATGTCCCCCAGCACCCCCACCCCCCAGCAGTGCAGGGCACCCTCCACCAGGCCCCCACTCATGTCTCCCAGCACCACCACCCCCCAGCAGTGCAGGGCACCCTCCACCAGGCCCCCACACATGTCTCCCAGCACCCCCACCCCTCAGCAGTCAGGGGCACCCTCCACCAGGCCCCCACTCATGTCCAACTCATGTCCCCCTGCGCCCCCCAGCAGTCAGGGGCACCCTCCACCAGGCCCCCACTCATGTCCCCCTGCACCCCCACCCCCCAGCAGTGCAGGGCACCTGCCAGCAGGGCCCCACTCATGTTTCCAAACACCCCCAACCCCCAGCAGTGAGGGCACCCTCCACCAGGCCCCCACTCATGTCTCCCAGCACCCCCACACCCCAGCAGTGCAGGGCACCCTCCACCAGGCCCCCACACATGTCTCCCAGCACCCCCACTCCCCAGCAGTCAGGGGCACCCTCCTCCAGCCCCCCACTCATGTCCAACTCATGTCCCCCTACACCCCCACCCCCCAGCAGTCAGGGGCACCCTCCACCAGGCCCCCACACATGTCTCCCAGCACCCCCACCCCCCAGCAGTTAGGCGTACCCTCCACCAGGCCACCACTCCTGTCTCCCAGCACCCCCACCCCCAGCAGTCAGGGGCACCCTCCTCCAGCCCCCCACTCATGTCCAACTCATGTCCCTCTACACCCCCACCCCCCAGCAGTCAGGGGCACCCTCCGCCAGGCCCCCACACATGTCTCCTTGCACCCCCACCCCCCAGCAGTGCAGGGCACCTGCCAGCAGGCCCCCACTCATGTCTCCCAGCACCCCCACCCCCAGCAGTGCAGGGCACCCTCCACCAGGCCCCTACTCTTGTCTCCCAGCACCCCCACCCCCAGCAGTGCAGGTCACCCTCCACCAGGCCCCCACACATGTCTCCCAGTACCCCCACCCCCCAGCAGTCAGGGGCACCCTCCACCAGGCCCCCACTCATGTCCAACTCATGTCCCCCTGCACCCCCACCCCCCAGCAGTCAGGGGCACCCACCAGCAGTCCCCCACACATGTCTACCAGCACCCCCACCCCCCAGCAGTCAAGGGCACCCTCCACAAGGCCCCCACTCATGTCCCCCTGCACCCCCACCCCCCAGCAGTGCAGGGCACCTGCCAGCAGGCCCCCACTCATGTCTCCCAGCACCCCCACCCCCCAGCAGTGCAGGGCACCCTCCACCAGGCCCCTACTCATGTCTCCCAGCACCCCCGCCCCCCAGCAGTCAGGGGCACCCTCCACCAGGCCCCCACTCATGTCCAACTCATGTCCCCCTGCACCCCCACCCCCCCAGCAGTCAGAGGCAGCCTACACCAGGCCCTCACACATGTCTCCCAGCACCCCCATCCCCCAGCAGTCAGGGGCATCCTCCACCAGGTCCCCACTCATGTCCCCCAGTACCCCCACTCCCCAGCAGTGCAGGGCACCTGCCTGCAGGCCCCCACTCATGTCTCCCAGCACCCCCACCCCCTAGCAGTGCAGGGCACCCTCCACCAGGCCCCCACTCATGTCTCCCAGCACCCCCACCCCCCAGCAGTGCAGGGCACCCTCCACCAGGACCCCACACATGTCTCCCAGCACCCCCACCCCCAACAGTGCAGGGCACCTGCCAGCAGGCCCCCACTCATGTCCAACTCATGTCCCCCTGCACCCCCACCCCCCAGCAGTCAGGGGCACCCTCCACCAGGCCCCCACTCATGTCTCCCAGCACCCCCACCCCCCAGCAGTGCAGGGCACCTGCCAGCAGGCCCCCACTCATGTCCCCCTGCACCACCACCCCCCAGCAGTGCAGGGCACCTGCCAGCAGGCCCCCATACATGTCCCCCCAACACCTCATGACGATCCATAATCATGGCCCCCATGTCCCCTCAATACACTGCCTATGCCACCTCAGTCCGAACATACCACCAGGTATGACATCCACCCCACAAAGAAATCACCAGCACATGATGCATCCCAAATGGCTAGTCTGCACATCAACATTATCCATCAAACCCACACAATGACAGCATGTGAATGATAAAACACACATTGTGACATGCATGAAACCAAAGAGAGAATACCACACATTGAAGTACAAAATGATAATGTATTAAACAGAAAAGCAAGGCAATGAAATGGAACAGAAGAAAATGGCAATAATAAATGAAATCCAGCATGTCCAATAAATTAAATCCAAATGAAAAGCAATCCAAAAGCAAGTCTCCAAAGTGTCAGTCTGAGAAAAAAATCCAAGGTGCAAAAATAATAGAAAACCATTGATCCATGGAAAAAAATAATCAACAATCCAAATCCATTGTCAAACTATGTACAAAGTGAACATCCAGGGTCCATGTGCCCAATCCTTTAAGTGAAACCTATAAAATAAAATCCTACCTAATTAAGAACTATATACAAGAAGTTGGGGCATTGTCCAAGCGCCCCAAAACAAAACAAAACCGAAAGGAAACTTAACACTAAAGAACTATTTACAAGGGCAGCGGGCTAGTCCGACGGCTCACTTCTGGATGTTCCGGGCCAGGGCATCATCGAACTCCTGCTCAATGTCCCGGAGGCGGTCCTCTTCCATGGCCCCGAGGGTCCGCAGGGATGACATGTTCTCCTCCAACGCCTCAAGACCTCTGCATGGAGTTCTCCGCCCTGACCATCGTGAGCCGTGCCTCTTCCGCCCGCTGCCGCTCCGCATCTGTGGCGTGGCCCAACCTCTGCCACACGGAAGACACTTCCCGTCCTGGGTCCTCGTGCCCTCTGGCCGATGCCTGCCCCTCCAATGTCGAAGATCCCGAGCCATCATGGCTCCCACCCCGTTGCTGCTGCTGCTGTGCCTGTGCCCGTGCCCTGGCACCTGCTGCCTGCACATCCTCCACCGGCCGGGGTGCAGTCGTTGATGTGGCCACCCCTGCTGGAGGTCCGACTCCCGACAGTGGCAGGGATGTGTCCTCCACCAGCCTGGCCGCACCATCAGAGGCAGCTTCACAGGGCACCCAGGTGACAAATGGGTGGAAAGATGGCACGGAGGACGACTGGCGCATAGGGTGTTCAGTTGAGGAGGGGGTCGGAACAAGCTCCAGCAAACAGAGGAATCTGGCCTGGGTGACCTGTCCCAGTAGGCCGACGCGGTCAACGAGCCATTCGAGATGACGTGCAGTCTCCTCATGAAAAGACTGCAGGTCACCTTGCATGGCCCATTGACGCAACGCCACACCAGTCAGGACATGCTCAACCCGTACCTGGATAGCCACGTCCGCAGGCAGAGGAAGGCCAGTTGTTGTAAAGTCATAACCTGCCTGAAAACGGGTCTGGACGTAGGCATCCCTGCTGGTGCAAGATGATGCAGTGACAGGACCAGGGACAGGATTGCACACAGGCTCCTCCGCAGCGGCCTGTGCTGGCTCCTGTCCCTGGTCCTGCACTGCACCACTAGCACCAGTGGAATCCCCACCTCCAGACCCCATCTCTGTCGCTTGCACGGCCTCCTCCTCCACCAAAACCCCCACCAACCTGGATGACTCCGTGCCATCTTCCCCCGTTGGGCCCTGTGGGGTCCCAGCTGCCCCTTCTGCTGCCGAGGAGTCCAACTCCGACCTCTGCCTCTTGGACCTCCCCCCGGCAGCTGCGGTCTGGGACGCGGCACTGGACTCCTCACTCCCCGACGAGATGACAACCTGGGAGGGGAGCCGGACCTTGCGTCTCCGGCTGGCGGTGCGATCCCTGCCGCGTGCTCCACAGCACCTTCTCCGCCCTCTTCATCAGTTGACGCTGCAGACAGGGAGAAATAAAACACAGGCATCAAGGCACTGTACAATGGACAAATACACAGATGACAGTTGTACATGAGTGGCATTGGCAAACCTCAGACACGGCATCACAATCGCCAACACACATGTCATTTCAACTCGCACACATGAGCCATACCACAGCCATATCGCAATAGCCAGCACCATCCATACACATACAACAGCATGAGCAGGCAAAGGTGAGCCAGACATCACATGCAACACAGGGAGTGCACTACACATGCACACATACCACCACACTTGCATGCATGTGTACACCTCTGCCAACTGACGCAGTGTTGAGATTGGCATCCATGTTACATCTGCCAATCAGTCTTCCACATCCCGGTGTCACATGCATCCATGTTGCATCACTGTTGCACCCTTGTCAAATACACACACATGCACATGTACACAGTGCAGATACATGCAGCTGAAACCAACATCCATGTGTGACATCCATGTGTGACATCACGAACATGCCTACTTACATACACATTCATCCAAACATGTGTGCCCACACATCTGCACTTGGCATGCAAGCCTACACACACAAGCACCATCCATGTCTCACACATGAGAGCCCTCGCATGTGTTAGCCTCACAGCCTTGTACACCCCCCTCCATACTTGGCCCCATAAAAACACATGTGCAGCCTGCACACTACTGGCACACCACCACATGCACAGCTTACAATCAGGATGCATGTACACTTACCTCTCGACTCCAGACGGGTCTGGCTCTCAAGGACCTGGACGTGGAGCGCTTGGGATATGCATTCCAGGACCCTCATCTGATCTTCTGACAAGTGGCCCCGGCGCCCCTTGGCATTGGCTGCCTTCAAGAGACGCCGGGCCTTGTTGAGGGTCCTGGACCTGAAGTCCTCCCAGCGCTTCTTGACATGATGGAGGGGGTGGCAGTCCGACTATTCCGCGTTGATGGCAGTCACAATGTCCGTCCAGATCCGAGTCCTACCTTCCTTGTCAGCGCGCAAACTTCCGAAGAGGGCATCATACTGCCCCAGGACTTGCTCCACCACGACACCAACTTCGGTGGCAGTGAAGCTGGTGACCCTCTGCCTCTCTGGCCGGGGGTTGCCAGTGGTGCCAGATGTTGCAGTGCCCGACATGACAACCCCAGAGGCAGGAGTGGGTGGGCAACTGGGTCCTGGGGCTGGTCTGTGGAGCGATGGAGTCCCAGTCGGGAGTCTTCGGTTCCAGCAGGGGTGGTCACAGCAACAGCACCCCTGGCTGATGTGCAGGCAGCAAATGGCAGTGCACGTGGGCAGCAGGCAGTCAGGCAGCAGCAGATGGCTGGTGGGAGTGTGCATGGGGCTCTGGGGGGCAGTAATTCGGCCTTCTGGGCAGGAGCTTGGTCTTCCGTGTGCTTACGCGTGGACAGCTTGATACGGAGTGATTTGGCACGTGAAAATCCAGCACGTCTACGTGTAATTCGAGGAAAGGGCCTTAGCGCGTAAGCGCCTCAGCACACGTACGCAAATTCATTGGCCCAAATGCCCCCAGCGTGTAGGCGCGTCTATGCCGTTACGCGCACGTGCGTTTTCCATGGCGCGTAGAAAAAGTAGGCACGTCAGAGTGTCATAGCGTGTAATTGGTGGAAAGGGCCTCAGCGCGTATGCGCGTCTGTGACGTGCGTGCGCGGGCGTTTCCCTGTACATGGTGCATATTACACGTTCAATGACTGCACATCAGAGTGTCAGCCCGTGTAATTGGAGGATAGGGCCTTAGCGCATACACGCGGAAGTGACACTGGACGTGTGGGCATGTTTAAAAGGTATGTGTAGAACGCCATTTCCTTGTACATGCTTTTCGTGGAGAGCGAGTGGGTGAAATCTGTACTTCTTGTCGGTTCACACGCAATTTACTTCACGGCGTTCCAAGTTCGTACTGCTTGTTACCTCTGGCAGCTTTTTCTCTTTTTGTCTTTTTCCTGGGCCTGTTTCCTCAAACAGCGTACAATTCTTCTTTTGGCGGGGGTGTTGCCAACGCGCACACGCGCGTCTTTTTCACGCTATTTTTCCAGGCAGACGGTGAGTCGCGCACGTATTTAACATCTGTGCTTGCCCCATGTGTCGCGTACCCCTTCAGAGGTCATTCTAGGCTGCGTCTGACACGCATAAGTTCATTTTTGTGTTTCTGGGTGCTACAGCGTAGTGCAGGTTTATTTTTCCACGCACGTGGTCTAGGAGGGGTTGCGTGCACATTATCTCCCTTTTTTGGGGTGCCTGTGCATTGCGTGACCCGTCATCTTCCCCCAGGGGTCACATACAACCTTGCTAGAGCACTAGAGTACGAATTCCATCTAGTACCCTACCCCTTTGACCCCCAATTGCCCAGGACAATAGTTTACTGCAACTCCCATACGCACAACAACATCAGTGCCATGGTTGGGAGGCGAGCACGCGGTAAAGGTGGCAAAGGTGGCCGAGCCTCAAGATGTGGGCGTGGTGGATACGGTAGGGGACGTGGCCGGGACTTGCAGGGTGCCCCTAGTCCCCCATGTGTGGATGACCAGTCAGGGACACCCATGCCCCCCCTGGTTGAGGGTAATGTGGCTGACACCGTCCCTGCTCAGCCCTTGTTGGACCAGCCCATTGTGGCACCAGACCTGGCACAGGGTACTCTATGGCTGACTTCAAGGTCAGCAGGTCTAGGCCACGTGTGGCGGTGCACGTTGGTGTCACCAGGCCACGTGGATCAGGGGCAGTTATTATGTCATCTGCTGCCCCGAGTAGGCAGGGTGGGGAGGCTGCAGGGGCAGCTGCGGCTCCATCCACCCCAGCTCTGAGTCTCCCAGCCAGGACAGTGTCGGTCCCAGTCCATCCTGCTGACGTTCCCCCTGACTACATCACACTTCACCTAATGCCTGCACCAAGTCCCATGGTGAGTGTTCATTCCCACACTCCTAGTCCACAGTCCACCGGGGCTCCTGCCCCTAGTGTCCAGAGCGGCGTAGGACACTCAGGATCCCCACCACCTTCCAAGCGGAAGAGGAAGAGTGCTCGTCCAGTACAGGCTGATGCCCCAGACACGGCTACACAGTCTGGCCCGCCAAGGAAGCCAAGCTTCAATCAGGCCGAACCTGATGCACTTGTGGAGTATGTGTCCGCACATGACAGCGAAATGGTGATTACTGCAGGTTGCAAGACCACACCTGCACAACGTATGGCACACTGGCAGACCATCGTGGACATCATAAGTGCCCTTGGATTCGTGAGGCGCACAGCTAATGATTGCTACAAGCACTGGAATGACCTGAAGCGCAGGGCAAAGAAAAAGCTGGCCTCAAGTCATGCCGCTACTCTAGTGACTGGAGGTGGGTCTCCAGCAGAGGACATTGAACTCACTCCACATGAGTATGTTGCTGGGACCTACGTCACGGAGGGACAGACCCAAGGCGTGGGAGACCTGGCAGACTACGAGGCATTGTCCGGTGAGTGCACATGCATGTGTGTGCCATCCATGTGCATGGTGTGTGTGTGAGGGCTTCTGATTGAGTGCCAGGTGAGGGTGTGTGTGCCTGAGTGGTTTGGGTCACCCATGCGCTTCATCCAATACATTCAGCGTACCGGGATCTGGGTATTGCAGTATCCCTTCTGGCAACAGTAGACATTTAGCCCAACCTCACGCCAGTTGCCCTTGAAGTGTCATCTTGCCACAACATTGTTGCGTATTATTCTGTGTTCATTCAGGCTGATTGTTTGCATTCCACCACTTTCACTAGGCATTTCTCAGTCCTATTGTCACATGTGTGACATGGCTATGGTACATGCCATCTGTGTGATGGCATGTGTCATGTATGTGTATTAGACATGCCAAGCACAGGCCAATGTGTGATGGCACTGCTAGCCAGCATGCAGCAAATGTGTTGGTCTTCCATCTTGGTGTCATCAATGTGTGTCATTTGCCTCCCCTTCATACGCAGTGATGGTGCATGCATGGGAGGGTTATAGTCATGTGGGACATGTGTCAATGAAGTACTGGTTCTGTTGCTTCTCAGCCCTAATTGTTTGCCATGGTGCTAATGCCTGTTCCCATTTCTTTTCTTTCATGTCTTTGCAGGGGATGATGCACTTGATACTTCTGGGGGTGTGGAGATGGTGCAGACCCAGGAGGGGTCTCAGGCCCTACCGGGCACCAGTGAGGGACATGGTGTGGTGGTGGGTGAGAACCCACACTTGCTGCAGACCATTCTCTCGAGGGGTGTCTCTGGGTGCACCTCCCCCAAGCTCTATTCAGGTGTCGATTCGGATGATGAGACCTATGTGCCGTCGCAGGTAAGTGTTTCTGGGAGGGATTCTGTACTGTCCAACCCACCTGCACCAGGGGTAGAACACTCAATGGGGATGTCAGTGTTGGTAGGTCCGCCTTTGGTGGTTACGGATGCAGGGTCACACTCTGCAACATCTGATCCTGTTCCTGGGCCAGCAGATCAGAGGGGGAATGCAGTCCTGCAGCCTCAGGCAGTGCCGGCACAGCAAGGCGCAGTTCACCTTGCCTCAGACAGGTGTGGTGCCCGCCGACGCGGTGGCCATACGCCACCTGGCAATACATGGGAGCAATCCATATACGGTATGGCAAACCAACAGGCAGCATCATCTGAGATGATGGCTCAGGCCATGGATAGGGTGGCCACTTCCATTGTCCCCCAAGAAAGGCTGATGGAGCAAATACAGCAGGCAACAGACTCCATTTGCCAGTCACACAAGGAGGACATGTTGGCATCCAACAGGGACAGACGGGCGGCACTGGAGACTCTGCGGGAAGCCATTTCTATTGAGTCCCAGGGCCACAGGGAAGCCCTGAGGGTGGAACTTCGTCAGCTCAGGTTGACTCTTGTTGAGCTTGAGGCTTCAACTGACATGAGGACAGAACAGCAGCTGGAGCGGCTCACACGTACGCTCTCAGCTGTGATACAGGCAACTAGGGAGGAGGTCCGGGCATCCCGTGAGTTGTTGCATGGGGACCTCCGCACGATTATCCTCCAGAACCAGACTTTCCACACCCGCATGCTTGCTGCCATGGAGGACCAGACTAGGGCTTTGCATGGGCTGCCTCCCATAGTACCACCACCTCCTGATGCAGCTGCAGAGGGTGAGGAGAGCGACAGCAGCGATTCTCTCACAATAGGGTAGCCGTGCAGGCCATGAGCCCATGGAGGTGTTTTTTTTCCCCAAAATCCACACAGGAGGGGTTTTGGTGTGCACCCTGTCCTCGGACCTCCTGGGTGGCCTCCCCCACCCCCCCTGGCCCATACATGGCCATTTTTGATTTTTTATGTTTTTTACAGTGTGTTGCCTTGTGTGGCTCCCGTGGGCATATCCTGTATTGTGGCTGGGCACATGCAGGCTTGTCCTGAATTTGGGTTAGATGCTTGGGTTTGTGTGACACACACCCCTCCTGCTTGCCGTTTCCATGGGCTTGCAAAGGGTGTGCCCAAGTGACATTGACTTACACAGTGACGTTGGACTCCCATTTGCTGTGTGGGCAGTCTGTAGTCAATATTGTGTATACATTCCTAGTGCATATTGTTGTTGTATTGTACACTGCATGGTGTATTGATATGTGCCTCTGCATTCATCTCATCCACCTAATTTGCAGGTCCATTCCTCATGTCTTCACAAGGCGGTCTACTTTGGAAATGTAGTCCATGTTGTAAGCAGTGCACCTACACTTTTGCGTGGCGCTAACACTGTACAGTTGGAAGTGGTCGAAGTGCTGGCATTATCAGGTAGTGAGACTACCAATTTTTTAATCCGTACTGTCATGTTTATGGTAGGTTTGAGGTTGTGTAGGTGATTTGTATTATTGCTAAATATTTGGTAATGTGTGTTGTTGGTCCTGCATTAATGTGAGCATTTCATGTGTGGCCAGTTTCCATTAGGGACAATGTACTTTGTGACACTTGTGTCATGTTGTGGGGATTACTTTGTTTGCTCTCACATAGCATGACATGCCATGGTGTGTTGTGTGGCGGTGCCGGGGAGGGGTTGGGTGACATGGCACTGTTCTCATTTTATATTTTGCAAGTGGGTATTCATTTTTGCTGCATAGAAGTGTGTCTTTTGATGACACTGCATTGGTGGTGTTTGTGTAGGTAGGGATGCACACATTGTGACACTTCCAGGTGAACAATCTCAGGCTGCTATGGTTGTGACAGTTGACTCTCCCTTCATTCATCATAATTGTCAGATTGAGTCATCATTGATTGTCAGATGGTATGTGCCAGGTCTGTGTGCACTCCACAGGGGTGTGATTTCTATGTGAAGGAATTAGCCACCAGCTGCCTCACCCCGTGCCCTTTGCCCTCCCATGGGCAGCGGGCGTGCATGTGGTTGGGGATGTGGGGGCACCACCATGTCCACTGCCAGGCCCCGGCGTGTTGCAACATTGTGCAGGACACATGCTGCCACTATGATCCTGCACACTACTGGGGGAGCGTATAACAGCTGCCCGCCAGAACGGTCAAGGGAGCGAAAGCGTAACTTGAGCACTCCGAATGTGCGCTCCACTATGCCCCAGGTTGCAATATGGGCTGTGTTGTATCTTACCTCGGGAGGCCTGATGGGGTTCCGAATTGGCGTCATCATGTGGGTGCTCAGAGGGTAGGCACTGTCCCCTGGGGAGGTGGTGATGGGTATCATTAGTGGGGTAGTGACATTACTCTGTATCTGACATGCATGCATGTGCTGTGGCATTTATACTCACCAACCAGCCGTGCATCGCCATGCCGCCCAGCTTCCATGTCCCGTTTTAAGGTTGACATCCTGTAAATGAAGCTGTCGTGGGTGGATCCTGGATAGTTGGCATATACTGAGGTGATGATTCCCTTGGCATCACATACTACCTGGATGTTGATGGAATGCCAGTGCTTGCGGTTTCTATAGATGTGCTCAGATGCCCTGGGGGGACGTAGAGCCACATGGGTGCAATCAATGGCACCTAGCACTTTGGGGAATTGTGCCACCCCGTAGAAATCCTGGATGACAGCCTGCCTTTCTGCAGGTGTTCTGAGCAGGGATATGTGCCTGCGGACTGATGGGCGTGCAGTGATGATGGCCAACACCTGGTGTAGGCACCGTGACTGCGTGGCCTGTGACACCCCCCCTCACTATGGCACTTGTCCGCTGAAATGATCCGGTAGCCAAGAAGTGCAGTACATTGAGGACCTTCTCCAGGGGGCTGAGTGCTTGGGAGCACAGGGTGGGTGATGTGAGGTCATCCTCCCACTCACTGACCAGGTCGAGTATTATGTGAGGTGGAAACCTGTACCTCCCATACACCTGGTCATCAGGCATACCAAAAAGGCTGGTTCTGGGTGTAAAGATTCTGGCCCTGACTATCCTCCTCCTCCTCCTGCGGTATCCCACGGCCACTGCTGCTAGGAACGGTATATTCATCCTGGCGTCTGAGCTTGTTTGTTGTTTGCGCACACTTTTATGCTGCGCGGGTCGACATACGCCTGCTTCCTGCGAGTCGACGTGCACCTGCTTCATGCTGGCATACGTGTTTCCGGATTGAACCGTCTTTTTTGGCGCGTTGTAGGCGACCGTGTAAATCTTCCCGCCCACCCCAGGAATACACGTAACACGCTCTCCCAGGCCCCGTCGCGTGTAAATCTTCCCGCCCACCCCAGGAATACACGTACCCCACTCTCCCAGGCCCAGTCGTGTGTGGAAGTTCACACGAACCCCGTAATACACATACCCTGCTGATGTCGCGTGTGGAAGTTCACGCGAACATCGTAATACACGTACCCTGCTGATATCGCGTGTGGAAGTTCACGCAAACTCGTAATACACGTACTGTGCTGAAATCGTGTGTAAAACTACCCGCTCACCCCTGAAATACACGTACCCAGGCCAATCGCACTGCTGGGGGTTGGGGGTGCTGGGAGACATGTGTGGGGGCCTGGTGGAGGGTGCCCCTGGATGCTGGGGGTGCAGGGAGACATGAGTTGGACATGAGTGGGTGCCTGGTGGAGGGTGCCCCTGACTGCTGGGGGGTGGGAGTGCAGGGGCACATGAGTTGGACATGAGTGGGGGCCTGCTGGCAGGTGCCCCTGGATGCTGGGGGGTGGTGGTGCAGGGGGACATGAGTTGGGGCCTGGTGGAGGGTGCCCCTGGATGTTGGGGGGTGGGGGTGCTGGGAGACATGAGTGGGGGCCTGGTGGAGGGTGCCCCTGGATGCTGGGGGGTGGGGATGCTGGGAGACATGAGTGGGGGCCTGGTGGAGGGTGCCCCTGACTGCTGGTGGGTGGGGGTGCAGGGGGACATGAGTGGGGGCCTGGTGGAGGGTGCCCCTGGATGCTGGGGGGTGGGGGTGCTGGGAGACATGAGTGGGGGCCTGGTGGAGGGTGCCCCTGACTGCTGGGGGGTGGGGGTGCAGGGGGACATGAGTTGGACATGTGTGGGAGCCTGCTGGCAGGTGCCCCTGGATGCTGAGGGGTGGGGGCGCAGGGGGACATGAGTGGGGGCCTGGTGGAGGGTGCTCCAGGATGCTGTGGGGTGGGGGTGCAGGGGAACATGAGTGGGGGCCTGGTGGAGGGTTCCCCTGGATGCTGGGGCGTGGGGGTGCTGGGAGACATGAGTGGGGGCCTGGTGGAGGGTGCCCCTGGATGCTGGGGGGTGGGGGTGCTGGGAGACATGAGTGGGGGCCTGGTGGAGGGTGCCCCTGACTGCTGGGGGGTGGGCGTGCAGGGGGACATGAGTGGGGGCCTGGTGGAGGGTGCCCCTGGATGCTGGGGGGTGGGGGTGCTGGGAGACATGAGTGGGGGCCTGGTGGAGGGTGCCCCTGACTGCTGGGGGGTGGGGGTGCAGGGGGACATGAGTGGGGGCCTGGTGGAGGGTGCCCCTGGATGCTGGGGTGTGGGGGTGCTGGTAGACATGAGTGGGGGCCTGGTGGAGGGTGCCCCTGACTGCTGGGGGGTGGGGGTGCTGGGAGACATGAGTGGGGGCCTGGTGGAGGGTGCCCCTGACTGCTGGGGGGTGGAGGTGCTGGGAGACATGTGTGGGGGCCTGGTGGAGGGTGCCCCTGGATGCTGGGGGGTGGGGGTGCAGGGAGACATGAGTTGGACATGAGTGGGGGACTGGTGGAGGGTGCCCCTGACTGCTGGGGGGTGGGGGTGCAGGGGGACATGAGTGGGGGCCTGGCGGAGGGTGCCCCTGGATGCTGGGGGGTGGGGGTGCTCGGAGACATGAGTGGGGGCCTGGTGGAGGGTGCCCCTGACTGCTGGGGGGTGGTGGTGCAGGGGGACATGAGTGGGGGCCTGGTGGAGGGTGCCCCTGGATGCTGGGGTGTGGGGGTGCTGGGAGACATGAGTGGGGGCCTGGTGGAGGGTGCCCCTGACTGCTGGGGGGTGGGGGTGCTGGGAGACATGAGTGGGGGCCTGGTGGAGGGCGCCCCTGACTGCTGGGGGGTGGAGGTGCTGGGAGACATGTGTGGGGGCCTGGTGGAGGGTGCACCTGGATGCTGGTGGGTGGGGGTGCAGGGAGACATGAGTTGGACATGAGTGGGGGACTGGTGGAGGGTGCCACTGGATGCTGGGGGGTGGGGGTGCAGGGAGACATGAGTTGGACATGAGTGGGGGACTGGTGGAGGGTGCCACTGGATGCTGGGGGGTGGGGTGCAGGGGGACATGAGTTGGACATGAGTGGGGGCCTGGTGGAGGGTGCCCCTGGATGCTGGGGGGGTGGGCGTGCTGGGAGACATGAGTGGCGGCCTGGTGGAGGGTGCCCCTGACTGCTGGGGGTGGGGGTGCAGGGGGACATGAGCTGGACATGAGTGGGGGCCTGCTGGCAGGTGCCCCTGACTGCTGGGGGGTGGGGGTGCTGGGAGACATGCGTTGGTGGGCAGTAGTGCAAGGTGACATGTGGGTTGGCTGGGGGGCATGGCCATGGTGGATGACCTGCTCGCGGGACATGTGCAGGGGTGCAGGGTAGTCCCCTGTGGTGTGGGCTGCCTGCAGGGGCCGTGGAGGGTGTAGAGGGAACACCTGGGAGGACCCACACGGCCAATTCACTTGTAGTACTCCCCGGCACCCCCGAAATACACATAGGGTGCTGGATTCATGGGTCGAACTTCCCGTGCACCAGAAGATGCACTTACCCTGCTGAAATCGCGTGTGGAACTTCACGCGCACCCCGAAATATACGTACCCTGCAAATTTGCGTGTGAAACTTCCCGCGCACCTTGGAATACACGTACCCTGCTGAAATCGCTTGTGAAACTTCACAGGCACCCCAGAATACACGTACCTAGGACAATCGCATGTGGAACTTCCCGCGCACCCCGAAATACACGCACACGCTATTTTTCACACAGCGGGTGTCCGTGTTTGTCGCATACCCCTTTGCACCTCATTTGTCATAGAGGGCCACAGTATGGATCATTCATCATAGCTGTATATAGGTGCTTTTTGTTAGCGCACATTTTGGCGCACATTTATTTCAGGCGCAGGGATGCTACCGCCTGCTTTCTTGTGGCGGACTTGTTTGGCCCTGTGCGCGTCTTTGCCCATGCGCTGGTTTGCCCTATTCGATTCCATGAATACGAGTTGTAGGCAAGCGTGTGGGTGTTCCGCGCACTTGCCTCCTGTACTTCCCCCGTGACGCCCATATTTTTCACACGTTGTTCCCCATTCTGAGTGTTATGCCCGTTTTCCGCCTACTTTTGTTATGTGCGCCGCGCTATGTGCGATTTCGCTGAGGCCGTGGCGCATGCCGTTGGATGACCTGTGTGCAGGCGTGCGCCACGCACTTTTTCAGCGCACATCCAATATTTTTCTTGCGCACAGACTTCCATGATCGATGTGCACTGCGATTTTCGCACTTGCACTGCGATTCGCACGTTTTGGCACCTCTGCGCCGGAATTTTCGGCGCACATTAATTCCATGAATCGGCCAGATAGTGTTTATGGAATAAGACAACAATTGGACTACTGTGCTGGAATGGTGAAATTCACTATAAATGCACAGGAAGATCCACACAAATTTCTAATGTACTTACTATAGGTACTGGAAAACAAAAACATACCTATAAATGAAATCTTCCAGATTTCATACATGTGGAAACATACATGCACTCTCTGCAACAATGTGACACAAGAAGAAATCCCCAATGAAAGCTTCGTATATATATCAATACCTAATTTTGAATCCATTCCATTTCAGCAACTTGTACAAAATGCAAACCATGGTAGATTAACCCTACCTGCAATTCAGATAATTGCTCCACATTAGTAATACAAACACATAGTAAATACGTAATACTAATGTTTCTACGTTACAATGCAGATGGTACCAAAAACAACTGCAAGCTGACTGGATTCACACATGGTCAAATATCACTTGGCAAGAAAACCTTCACAACAATGGGTATAATCTACCACGCAGGAGCCACAACCAATGCAGGTCACTACACTGCATATATAAAAAAGAAATGTGGATGGTTTGAATGTAATGATAGTACCATTACTCTAAAGAAGAGATTACCAGCAAATCTTACAAAGCTTATTTAATGTTCTTAAAACCAAAATTTGATAAATATATTGTTCTTAAACCTTAACTAAACTTGTAGTAAAAAAATATAAACTGTTAGAATATTCCAAAAGCTATATAACTGCCCAAAGATTCTACAACAACTAATCAGATAAATGAATACCACTAAATTAGAGCAAAAAATAGACAGTTAGAATACGCCAATTGGTATATAACTGTCCCAAAATTTAACAATATCCAAACAGATAAATCAATACCACTAAAATATATCAAAAAATAGACAGTTAGAATACGCCAATTGGTATCTAACTGTCCCAAAATTTAACAATATCCAAACAGATAAATCAATACCACTAAAATATATAAAAACATAGACAGTTAGAATACGCCAATTGGTATCTAACTGTCCAAAAATTTAACAATATCCAAACAAATAAATCAATACCACTAAAATATATAAATAAATAGACAGTTGGAATACGCCTACTGGTATCTAACTGCTCCAAAATGTTATAATATCCACACAAATAAATAATATGTTACTGCTCCAAAAAAATGCAACAACCCAATGTATAAACCATTAGCCAGAATCAACAAGTGAACACTGAAAACAAACAAACAAATAAACTGTAGAATAACAGAAAAAGTTTCTTTTTTTAATCCAACATGGATTTTTTTTCTCCCACAGACCCAATCATTTTAACAACGAACACAGAAACTGAGCAAATTGCACAGTACTCTGGCTTGTAATCTACTAAATATGAGGGTCCAAAAAAAAGAAATGTTGATTATACAATGTAATAAGTCATTACAAAATACTAATACTAACATGCTATTTTATTTTATCACAGAAATTAACAAGAAATACATGTACTCCAGTTACTAAACCAAATAGTAAGTATATTATACACTCTATGCCATAGCCACAACCATTGCAGCATACCACACCCATAATATCTTATAACTTTGTTCCTTATACATTTGTTTTTGACCCAAAGTTATAAGCAACTATAACTGTGATATGCTGCGGTGGTAGTGGCCAGGGCATAGAGTGTTGGGTGCATGACCAAATGGTCATGCACCCAACACTCTATGCCCTGGCCACTACCACCGCAGCATATCACACCCATACAGTCAAACATTTCAACTATGGCCTATGGAAACTTTTAATGTCCGCGGACATTACCAGTGTTCTTAGAACACTTTCAATTTACCAGCGAACAATACGGACAGCGTCTTCAGGACACCCCCTACGAACATTTCAGGACACCGCGAGAGTTCTTAGAACACATTCAACTTTCCATCGAACAATATGGACAGCGTCTTCAGGACACCCCCTACGAACATTTCAGAACACCGCAAGAGTTCTTAGAACACTTTCAACTTGACAACAAACAATACGGACAGCGTCCTCAGAACACCCCCATTTTGTTTATTTGCGAACATTTCAGGACACCGCGAGAGTTCTTAGAACACTTTCAACTTGCCAGAGAACAATATGGACAGCGTCTTCAGGACACCCCCTATGAATATTTCAGGACACCGCGAGAGTTCTTAGAACACTTTCAACTCGACAACGAACAATACGGACAGCGTTCTCAGAACACCCCCATTTTCTTTATTTGCGAACATTTCAGGACACTGCGAGAGTTCTTAGAACACTTTCAACTTGACAGTGAACAATACGGACAGCGTCCTCAGAAACCCCCATTTTGTTTATTTGCGAACATTTCAGGACACTGCGACAGTTCTTAGAAAACATTCAACTTGCCATCAAACAATACGGACAGCGTCTTCAGAACACTCCCTAAGAACATTTCAGAACACCGCGAGAGTTCTTAGAACACTTTCAACTTGACAACGAACAATAGGGACAGCGTCCTCAGAACACGCCCATTTTGTTTTTGTAAACATTTCAGGACACCGCGAGTGTTCTTAGAACACATTCATCTTGCCACAGAACAATACGGACAGCGTCTTCAGGACACCCCCTACGAACATTTGAGGACACCGCGTGAGTTCTTAGAACACATCCCCATTTTGTTTATTTGCGAACATTTCAGGACACAGCGAGAGTTCTTAGAACACATTCAGCTTGCCACAGAACAATACAGACAGCGTCTTCAGGACACCCTCTACGAACATTTCAGGACACCGCGTGAGTTCTTAGAACACACCCCCATTTTGTTTATTTGCGAACATTTCAGGACACCGCGAGAGTTCTTAGAACACTTTCAACTTGCCAGAGAACAATACGGACAGCGTCTTCAGGACACCCCTTTTGAACATTTCAGGACACCGCGAGAGTTCTTAGAACACTTTCAACTTGACAACAAACAATACGGACACCGTCCTCAGAACACTCCCATTTTGTGTGGCCAATCAGGACACTGCCCACGGAGAGAACAGGGAAGTGTGTCCGCAGACCGAACACAGATGATCACTAATTTTTTTTACCTTCTTTTTGGTCATTTTCAAAAAAACGACTGGACGGATTTTCACTAAATTTGCAAAAGCACGCTTTCAGGACCAGGCTGCTGCTCCTGGTCCAAATTTGGTGAAAATCTGTCCAGCGGTTTGGGCTGTAGGCGCGAGCAAACATTTTTTCCCATTCAGTCTATGGGAAAAAAAAAGTTTTGGGACCCCTCCTATAACTTTGCCCCCCCTGGACGAATCCTCACCAAACTTTGCAAAGAAATTCAGAGTGGGCCATATACTTTTTTTTTGCAAAGTTTGGTGAGGATTCGTCCAGGGGGAGCGAAGTTATAAGCCGCCCAAAAAGTGCTCTTCCTATGGAAACACCAACTTAACCATAACTAAATGGCCACTAACGTGGCCATGTAATTACACAGCCACAGTAGTGGCTGTGTAGTTATGGTGAAGTTGCTGTCTCCATAGGCAGAGCCCTTTTCGGGTGGCTTATAACTTCGCTGTCCCTGGATGAATCCTCACCAAACTTTGGGTCACTCTGAATTTTTTTGCAAAGTTTGGTGAGGTTTGGTCCGGGGGGGCAAAGTTATAGGGGGGTCCTAAAACTTCTTTTTTCCCATAGACTGAATGGTCCCGAAAGCGTGCTTTTGCAAATTTCGTGAAAATCTGTCCAGTATTTCTTTTTAAAATGACCAATAAGTAGGTCACAAAAAATTAGTGATATCTATGTTCGGTCCACGGACACACTTCCCTGTTCGCTCCGTGGACAGTGTCCTGATTGGCCAACCGGCTTGAGTCATGTCTGCGGACATGCAACGTGCTCACTGATTGGACGGTGAAGAGCGTGAAGTGCGTCAGATTTGTGGGAACGCCCGCCATCTTGGATTTGCAGAAATCCGCGGACAGTGCGGTGACACTTGGTGGAAAAATTCTATTTAGTAGAGTGTGTTGGTGTGTAAAACTGTTTGGGGAGGCTGGGGGAGTAAGAGATGGGTTAAATGTTGTATTTATTTAGGTGGTAGACCCCCCTGTTGTGTTCGCTTTGTCCGCGGACAACGCAGATGTTCTGAAATGTTCTAAATAAACGAAATGGGGGTGTTCTGAGGACACTACGCCTGTCCGTTTTGTTCGCAGGCAAGTTGAATCTGTCCTAAGAACACATCATCTGTCCTGGGATGTTCGTCAATAAACAAAATGGGATTGTCCTGAGGACGGTATGCCTGTCCGTGCTGTTCGCAAGCAAGTTCACATTCTTCTAAGAACACATGAAGTGTCCTGGGTTGTTTGTAAATAAACGAAATGGGGGTGTTCTGAGGACACTACACTTATACGTATTGTTTGCAAGCAAGTTGAAACTATTCTAAGAACACTCGCGGTGTCCTGAAATGTTCGAAAATAAATTAAATGGGTGTGTCCTGAGGACCGTATGCCTGTCCATTTTGTTCGCAGGCAAGTTGAAACTGTTCTAAGAACACTCATCATGTCCGCAGACATTAAAAGTGCCAATATGGCATAGTTAAAATGTTTGACTCCATGGGTATGATATTCTGCAGGGGTTGTGGCCAGGGCAGTGTCTTGGAAGTATGGCCATATGGCCATGGACCCAAGACTCTATGCCCTGGCCACAACCACAGCTGCATATCACACCCATAGTGGCTTATAACTTTGGGATCCAAGAACACATTTATAAGCAACAAAGTTATAAGCCACTATGGGTGTGATATGCTGTGGTTGATGTGGGCAGGGCCTATAGTCTTGGGTGCCTGGACAAGACCAGATTTATAAGCACCAAAGTTATAAGTCACTATGGTTGTGATTGGCTGTGATGGTTGTACTTATTATAATATACTTGATGTTTGGTTTAGCAACTGGAGTACATGTATTTCTTGTTTATTTCTGTGATAAAAGAAAAGATCATGTTAGTATTGGTATTTTGTAACGACTTATAACATTGAATAATCAACATTTTTTTTTACCCTCATTTTTAGTAGATTACAAACCAGTGTACTGTGCAATTTGCTCAGCTTCCGTGTTTGTTGCTAAAATCATTGGGTCTGTGGGAGAAAAAAAATCCATGTTGGATAAAAAAAAACCTTTTTGTAATGCTACAGTCTATTTGTTTGTTTGTTTTCAGTGTTCACTTGTTGTCTCTGGCTAATGCACTATATATTGGCTTGTTGCAGATTTTTGGAGCAGTTAGATACCTGTTGACATATTCTAACAGTCTATTTTTTGTTATAATGACGTGGTATTGATTTATCTGTTTGGATATTGTAAAACTTTGGGGTAGTTAGATACCAGTTGGCGTATTCTAACTGTCTATTTTTTGTTATAATGTAGTGGTATTGATTTATCTGTTTGGTTATTAAAAATCTTAGGGTAGTTAGATACCAGATGGCATATTCTAACTGTTTATAGTTTGATATAATTGAGTGGTATTCATGTATCTGTTTAGTAGTTGTAGAATCTTGGGGGCAGTTAGATACCTGTTGGCATATTCTAACTATCTATTTTTAGATATAATTTAATAGTATTCATTTATCTGTTTAGTTGTTATAGAATCTTGGGGCAGTTATATAGCTGTTGGCATATTGTAACAGTTTATAATTTTTTAATAGAAGTTTAGTTAATGTTTAAGTACAGTTTAGTTAATACATTTTGGTTTTCAGAACATTAAATAAGCATTTGTAAGATTTCCAGGTAATCTCTGCTTTAGAGTAATGGTACTATCATTATATACGAACCATCCACATTTTTTGTATGTATGCAGTATAGTGTCCTGCATTGGTTGTGACTCCTGTGTGGTAGATTATACCTATTGTTGTGAAGGTTTTCTTACCAAGTGATACTTGACCATTTGTGAATCCACTCAGCTTGAAGTTGTTTTTGGTACCATCTGCATTGTAACGTAGAAGCATCAGTATTACGTATTTACTATTTTTTTAAAACGTATTTTATTGATTTTAGTGGAAAAAAAACGTGCAATACAACAAGAAATCAAACAGTGTTTCAAACAAAGGAGGGGACGGTGCAAGGGGGGCAGGGGAGGGGGAGGGAACAAACAAATCAACAACAGTCTTCATGTCACAGCAAACTCACAGTGAATGGATGGGTCAGGGCCTGCGACACGAAATTTCAGGATGCAGGGGGGGTCGCACATGAAGGCTGTCCCTCCAGTGCTGGCTTCAGGGGATAGTGTCAGTGTGATATTGCGAGATTTCAGGGGGGTTTTTCTTGTGTCGCATTGTTGCAGAGAGTGTATGTATGTTGCCACATGTATGAAATCTGGAAGATTTCATTTATAGGTATGTTTTTGTTTTCCAGTACTTGTAGTAAGTGCATTAGAAATTCTTGTGGATCTTCCTGTGAGTTTATAGTGAATTTCATCATTCCAGCACAGTAGTCCAATTGTTGTCTTATTCCATAAACACTATACGTGTTGTCAGGATTGTTTGTTGCATTTCTATGAAGTACTAACATTTGCAAACACAATTGGTCTGTACTGTGTACGTAAATGTTGTCAACAATTGGTGGTAATTGAAATAGAATATTCATTGCTACATTTGCGTACCATCTTACACCAATTACATTTGAAAGTTTAAATGGACAAGGTAGTTCTGTATCTGAGTGCTTTTTTTGGAGTTTGTCTTCCTTCTTTGAAGAAGTACCTGGTTTACTTTCCCTAATAGGTTCTTTTTTGATTGTGGTACTTGATGAAGTATTAGTTTCTTTTAATCTCTTTGCAGGATTTGCAGTGACATCATGTTGCATTTCTGTTTGATTTAGTTTTCTTTTAGAACATTTCACTTTTTGTGGAATAGGATATGTTTTTAGATGGGGGTGTATAGTGAGCGAAGTCTATTGTATTCTGAAATGCAAGGAATATCAGCGTTTACTTTACTTGCATCAAAGTTGATTAGAACTAGACCGTCAAGTGTACGTAAGCGTGATAGTGCTACATAGCTCATGCCTTCTTTAAAGACTGTGGTACCAATGTCTATCAATGCTTTGTCTAGGGTAAGACCTTGTGATTTATGAATGGTGACTACGTATGCAAGAGTTAGAGAAAATTGTTCTCTGCGTACATACATGTCTTTGAAGAGAAGGAATCGAGCTGTTGAGCGTCCTATCCTTTTCACTTCCGAAAGTTTGTCAAAGAGAATATTGACAAACTGAATGTTGTTGTCATGTGGGTATGTTTGAAAGCCAAAAACTGTACCCAGTGCTCCATTATCTAGTCCTTGATCCACGTCAAGGTTACGTTTAAGCATTACTCTGCAATTTAAGGATAATTTTAATATTTTTTTCCAATCCAGCTGCGTTGGAGATTGAATTTTCTAAACTATTTAGTCTTGTTGTGGCTTGTTCACACATGGGTAGTGTCATATCATGTATGTTTCATTTGTCTGTGGCGCTAATTTCAATTATTGATTGCATTTCTTTTTTTAACATTGTTTCATTGAATTTGAAACAGCTTGCAAGAGTTTGCATTAAGGCCATATAATTAACATTTTTGTGGGCTAATTGTTCCATAACATCCGTAGCTCATGCATTATCGCCATAAAGTGCATGAATGTGCCGGGTTTTCAAAATTGCTTTGGCTTCTTGAGATAATATACCAACTCTGATACTTTTTAAGATGTTGGCATAAGTGAGATCTGCAGATTGCCGCATGTTTTCTGTTAATTCTCTGTATTGGAAATGTTGCCAAAGGTTGACATTTCCAATGCTGCCAACAGTTTTACGGCAGAGTTTGTGTCAATTGAAGAAGATCTCCAAAAACAATAATGTGTTTTCCTCCAAAGAGCTCTTCGTAGTTTGTTTTGAGTACTTCTTGTAATCTGAGTTGAATCAAAGCCAACATTAGGTTGGAGACCATGCTCACTTCATCTATTAGTAGCATTTTCATTTGTTTTAATATTCTGCGTAGTTCCATTGCAGCTTCTGTAGAAAGTTTGTAACAGTCTAATTTGTTTTGGTGTTCTACTGGCAGGAGTAGTAATCGGTGTAAAGTGATACCGCCTATGTTGTAGGCAGCTAAACCTGTGGGGGCAGTGACAACGGCTGACAGTTTGTTGTTTGTCAATTGTTTTTGGAATTTACTGATGATTTTGATTAAGAATGTTTTGCCAGAACCAGCTTCACCACTGACGTACAGTAGTATAGGTTTGTAATTTTGGCAGGTGCATTCTTTGTTTTCATGTTGTACACCATGTGCAATTTCTTTTGTTACTTCTTCAAAAATGCTACATTGCTCATTGTTTAGTTTTGATTGTAGTATATTTAAGTCTTCTTTATCTTCATACTGACATATGGTGTTTTCTACTTCTGCCATAGCTAATTCTGCCTCATTTGTTATTAGTGGCTCTCCCAGTGGTTCTTGGCTTCCTGTTACAGAAGGTTGACTACTGTCAGGAGTCTCCTTATCTAGTTGGGCGTGGAGTTCTTTTTCGTGTTGATGTTCATTGTGCAACATTGTTTTGTACTGTGTAAAGCTTACATCAGTTATAGTGCGTTCATTTGCTTTAAAAGCGTCTTCATAGGAGTCATAGATATATAGTATTTCTTCTTCTTTTCTCCATGGTTTAAAGAGTTGTAGCAGGGACATGTAATATAGTTCTTTATGTTGAGGAGTCTTTAATGACAATTTGATATGATTAATTAAATTTGGTTTGGTGAGTTTTACTAAGCTGCCTTCACAATTTGTCACTCTGTATTTACCTTTTTTTATCGGGTTTTATATTATTTTTGTATGTGAAGTTTTGGGCTATGTGGTATAGGCACATGGTTTCCAAATTGGTACTTCTGTTGGGGTAGTATGTGTCCAGTAACTTGTTTTTTAAAATGGATTGGCTGTTGGGATCATGTTTGGCTATTGTTTCTATATCTCCGTATGATTTTAGAACTCTTTTTCTAGATATACTTAGCAGGACCAAGACTTAGGCATACTATATTTTCAGATTTTCTATACAAAGCAGTACCACTTAAACGATCTGCTGCTTCATGGGAGCCACATTCTCTATGGGAGAGCATTTTTATGCCCAAGCTGTATAATTTCTGAGACAGTCTTTTGTCTGATGACAGGTCATTCCAGAGGTCTTGGAGCTCTGTTTTTTATGCTTTGGTTAAGTATGCTGTAGCATATCATGCAACTGCAGTGGAATTGTCTGCAATGTACTGCACATCTATGTTTGCATTGTAATCATTGATATATTTTTCTTCTTCTGTTCTTTTTTATGTAATATGTATTTTTAGGTGATTTACCTTTAACAGTATGTCTAACTGAAGATATGAAGTTGTTCACTTGACCTGTTTTTGTAACCGGTCTAGGGAAACCAAAGCAGCATTTGGTGTAGTATTTCCCTTTGTTTTTGTATTTGCAACGACAATATTTGCCACATTTCTGTCTTTGAAATTGTAAAATGTGTGCATGAAGATCATTATTTGTTGCTTCTGATGGAATTTCACAAGTGCATATTTTTCAATAAACTGTAACACAGTGGCGCCATTGTCTTGACCAAATTTAGGAGCATCTTTAATCCATAAAAGCATGTGGATATGTGGTGCTCCTCTGGCTTGGTATTATTTTCTCCAAAAAATGTGTTGCACTTCTCTGAGGGGAGGAACAGTTTTATTACAAATAAAGTGTAGCATAGCAATGAAGGGATGGTGAAAATATCTTGAAACATTAACAGGATCTAGAGAACAAAGTTCTCCAGGTGTTAGTATATCTATGTTTGTTTTGTTTTTGTTTGATATGCGTAGGAAATCATGTAAATCTTCCCATGCATATTCTGCACAACTTAATGTAACAAACCAAGTGGGTGGGCCAAGGTTTCTTATCATACAATGTACATCTCCATGACATCAAAACCAGTACTCTTTTGTACCACGCATGTTTGCTAATAGGTTTGTAATATTTTATTGTAAGACCTCATCGTTTTGTTACAATTTTTGTGATAATTGTGTAGCTGACATATTTTGAAAGTGGGATCCTGATTTTAATGTGTGTGCAACCCCGTAACATAAAGTTGCTAGTTCACTTTCAAAGAGTAGGTGGAATATGTATTCCACATTTTGTCTAAATCTGGGATCTTCAGAATACATCCGTAACGAGCAGTATTCTGATGCTGTTATTTGAATAGGTCTATCATCGTACCTTCCTCCTTTGCCAGTAGGAAAGAGTAGAGGAAAAGCACGTGCTTCTATACTTTTTTCCCATATGCTGATTGGTGATCCTTTTGTTTAACGCATTTGGTACATTTCTAGTGCATCTTCTATGGTGTCATTAGAGTGCAATATATGAATTGTATAATGGTCTAAAGTATTGGATATTGTAGCAGGATCTAGGAGCTCAAATTGACCAGCTTCTTGTGTCTCTTGAATTAATTCAGTGGTATACTTCAAGTTTTCTTCAATATTAATAGTTTTCTTCAATATTAATTTCTATGTAGTATTCATTATTATATTTTAGATATTGCAAGGCTCGTTTAACTTTATGTAAATCTACCAGTTGTTGCCAAATTTGTCTTTTGTAGGTACACCATTTACTAAGATAATTAAAGATTGCTCCATGGGACGTTGCACTCCTAGAGGGTGCACATTTTGTTTTAGATCTAATGGTAAATACACTACTTTTCCACAAATACCTTTCACTAATTCAGAGGGAGGTAATTTTGCTGTTTTTGGTTTAAAGCTTATTATTGCTTGAAAAGGGTTCACTGTTTGAATTATGATGCTCTCATATAAATTGAGTTGTTGTAGGGGTTTTGGTAGTGGAAATAATTCCAAATTATTTGTGATAGCAAGTGAAGAAGTTTGGTTGTTGTCAAGTTTTGTAGTGCAGTAACTGCAAAGTATTAAGGGGTCAGTTATTTTATTTGTTTTCTGCTATAAGGTAGAGAGCTAATTCAAACCATTTAGAATCTTCATTGTCTTCTATTTTGTATGTTAGGTCTACAGTTTTTGTGTTACTTTAATAAAAGTTATATGGCAACAAACACACACACACGGTTTGGTACTTCAGCAGAAGTACTTTTAAATTTCAGTATTTCTTTTTTGTATGTGTGTAGTAGATGGTTGCCATGCATAGAATTGTTGCTAATTTGATTTAAAGCTATTTCATTCTGGAAGTGGGTTTAATTTCCAAAATATTTTTTATGGATATAGTCGATTTCTTCAAGTAGGTCTTTTGCTGTACCATGTAGAAGAATGCTATTTAAATTGGCTAGTGCTAAAGCAGGACTTTTAGCATAATACAGTTTATAGACTAGATTTCTTATAGTTGAATGATGTGTTGATATCATTTTGATATAATGGAAGGTGGTTTTGCAAGTAGGTCCTGAAATGCAGGCCAATGAATGTCCTTGCAGTCCTGTGTACTTGCGCACTGGACAGGTATCCATATTTTGCAGTAGTTTAATTGTGATTTTGTCTTTGCCTTTCACATATTGATTGAGGAATTGGCGTAAAGACTTGAAAGATTTTTTTCGAATGTTACACACACATTGACGTCATGGCCATTTGTATACTAAATGTTCTGATTTAGTTGAATGGAGAGGTAATTCTAAGTTTTCTGGGGATATTTTTGTAAGCAATATTTCTTGTTCCATTATGGCATTATTAACTTTTTCATAACCTCGTCCAATGCTATGTATGGCAATTGTATTTGTTTGCTTTTGTTTGTATGCTTCTTCATTAAAATATGGTTCTGTGCTAGTAGTGTGACTCCACTCACCTCCACAGATACTTAAGAAGGTATTTCTGTTGACAGTTTGTTTATTGAGAAGTCTTTTTTGTAATTTAGTCATTAGTTTTGTTAGTGGTTTCATTTTGTTTAACACTAAAATAAATAACTTTCTTTTTAGAAGGATTGTACTGTTTATCAAAACTTCTAAGATTAATTTCCTACGATAGGTTTTAAGGCTTGTGCCTGATTTCTTTCCTGTTTTTATAAGATTTTGAAGGACTCTGTGACAGAACATTTTTACTAAAATACTTTTCTTGGTATGCTTATTTTGCACTATATCAAGATTTATAGGAGCAGTTTTATCTGTAGTGGTAGCTACATTTTTATTAATTGTTTTCTGGTTCGTTTTACATTTTGATAGAGCAGGCACATTTTCTGTACTTGAAGCTTGTTTTGTTTCGCTAAATGACTGTATTAGCTGTTTTGTTTGAACTTTGTTTTACAAATTGTGCTAGAGATGGATGCTTATTTTGGACACTTCTATTTTCATTTGCTCTGCTTCTGTGTTGCTTTGTACGGACTTAATTTTTGGTAGGCATTCTTTAGGGTCTGTTGAAAAAAATAAAGAAGGTATGGTTTGGGGTGTTCTGCAATGTATGTGTGCTGTGTGCATGAGTGTCTGAGTAAGATGATAAAGATGTATGTGATGGTGTGTGATTGTGCATTGGGCAACTACAACTCGTTGGGATGGGTATTCTTGAATTCATGTGCTACTGAACTGGGGTTAAGATGACAGTAGAAAGTAAGCTAGTGGTGTGGAGAAGTACAAATAGTAAATCTAATGATATACAATTAAAACAGTTGTTTATCCTATAATATCAAAATTCTAGGGGCTGAGTTCGGTCATTTGTGTGCCGAAAAATAGGAATTTGTGCACCATTCTGCTTGTAAATCTATGTTTAAGAAATGGGGATTTGTGGACAGAATGGTGCACAATCTCTATTTTTAGGGGCATAAATACCATGAATTAACCTTACAGTGTGTTTGAGTAATAGTACAAATATGGTGGTATTCAACTTACTTTTTTTCTGGAATGAGCAGGTTTCTTCTTAGTTGTTCTTTGTACTTCAAATTCGGCAGCTTCTTTTCAGGAGAATGGTCATCACTGCAATTGTAAAGGAAACAAATGAGTAATTTGTTTATATATAGCACTGTTTTTAATTTAGACATTGATTTTTTTAATTGACATTGACCCTCAGTGCCTTCCGCAAAACAATGAATACTATCTTACTCACATAAGATGCGTCGCACCAGTTGAATACATATGATATGTTCTTAATGCATAAGCTGTATTGTAATGACTAACCATATCAACCAAAATATCAGTTCTATGCCTTGTGGAATTCATAATGTAACACTGAATGCCACTGTTCCTGTAACTAAGCTCTTGCAAGTAACAGCGCCTCAATGCCCATGGGCTGCTTGCGCGCTATATAAATATAAATAAATAAATGTTCATGTTTTTGTACAAGTATTATTGTTTGATATTTGAACATACTGTGTGCATGCAATTTTGTTAGAGTATGTTAACTCTTTATATTATACTTTAAATATGTTAGTTCAACATGCTTTGCAAATGTGTGTGTAAAAAGAAATTAAATAGCAGATAGGTTTGGACATGACAGTTGATTATAGGAGATGGAAAAAATGACAGTAAGTTCATTTTATAGATTATACAAGCTAAAAGTCAGTTAATCTGTTTATATGAATCTATAAGAATTGTACATGTACTATACAGAAAATATGCATACCTGTTGTTTGTGTTCATGCATATGGATATGCATGCAGCTGCAAGTAGAAATCTTGGAGACTTGTACAGTATTTCTTGTAGATGGTGCTTTCCAATGATATGACACTTGTACTCAGAGAGATTAACAGTACATTTGAAGTGCTGATCTATGATGATGCAGTTAGATGTAGAGGTCTTGGATGTGATTGGTGGATGGTCGTGTGACATCCTAGCTATATCCAATGAGGTAATGGCACAGAAAGTGAAATGAAAATGGTAGGACTGTCCCTGTTACGATATGTCCTCGGACATGGCGGTAGTCTGCGGACATCGCGTGTTACATCCGGGGATTTTGGGGTGGGGAGGTATGCAAATGAGAATGAGCACAGCAAGGGATTGGTCAGTAAAGTTTAGTGGGTGTGCTGTGCCAGGAGAGAGTTTCTCAGATAGTCTTTTTGCTGAGAGAAGAACAGATAGCTATGGCTGTATGTTTCAGAAAACAGATTGTTTGGATTTTGGGAGACTGGTGGATACATTGGTTGAAGGTTCATGCAGAAAGCTGTGGAGTAGCTGTAGATCTGGGATTCCCACATGTGGAAGTGCACTGGCATAGGTTACGTGGAATGAAGTGGTTGGACTTGCTACCTCTCTGTGCTACTTTGGAGACAGAGCAACATCCAGACATAATTGTAATTCATTGTGGAGGGAACAGTTTAGGACATGTGTCTGGAATTTCTTTGAAATTTGCAATGAAAGAAGGACTTGGGAAGATCATGGACATGTTTCCGAATTCTCAAGTAATTTTTTCACGGATTGTGCAGAGACAAATGTGGCTTCGTTCTTCTTCATTTGGTCCACAAATGGAGAAAGCAAGGCTTGTCAATAAGGCTGTTTGTGCCGTTATAAGAGATTTTGGCATGACCTCTTTTCACAATGAAAATATTATGTTTCGTAGCACATACATTTTACGCAGAGATGGAGACCATTTTACTTATGCTGGCAATCAGATTTTTCTGAGAAATGTACAAAATGCATTGCAACCTTTTTTGGAATTACAGCATCCATTTTGTAGTAGGTGTTAAGCATTTAAAATTTTTCAAACACAAACAAAAACCACCAAAATGCTCTTTTCAGATCCACCACTTCCTCTCAGACAAAACTGCAATGGTTATGATAGGGCAGCACCCCAAAATTTTAGATGTTTGCGGACTGTCCGTGGACTTCTAAAAAATACACAGGGCCCTGCTTCATTTATTTTCACTTCTATTTTTAAACTGTGAAAGGCGGCTCTGAAAAGAGGCTTTTTTATTTTTGTTGTTTTATATTTTTTTTGGTTTTTTATACACGACACACTAGGAGAGGAGGGAAAAGGAGGGTAAGGGGGGACACCAACCACAGAGATAAGAAAGGGCAGGTGGAGAGAGGAAGATGTAGATTGGGTTTTACTTGGGTAGTGAGCAGATCTTCTCGTGCTCTGAGACCAGAGCCTCAAAAGCACTTCTAAGTCTCTCCCCCTGCAGAGTACTGCGTCGCAGTACATACACACAACTGTGCACTCGAAAGCTAAGTGTCATCAGTATTGCGTATGGCCTGTGAGGCAGTTTGAGGAATATGCTGTCCCACAGGAGTGTTCCTTGTGGTGACAGGATCAGAAACGGAGGATAAAGTAGTGGAAGTCAACCTACTACACTCCTCGCAAGGTACAACCTTGTGAATGGCCCCTGTGTGGAATGACTTTAGGTGTCGCTCCATGGTAGTTGTCTTAAAGCTGTATGAACCAGGCCTCCCACGACTGAGTACCATTTTGCACTTTTTGCAGGTGACTCAGTTCGCACGCGCCTTAGGAACATTACCATGAATGGTAAATAACCGCCACACCCAAGACTCACGCCGAGTGCTGGTAGTAGGGAGTTCCACTACCTCATTCTTGTCATCCTCTTCATCCTCCTCTGCATCCTCGCTCCTGTTCCCCTCTTCAGGCCTTTGGGGAGGTGGTGGTGGTGGAGGGGATGGGGTGGTGCTGAGGCAGATGTAGCACCAGGTGGCAGTACTGCAGCCATGGATGCCATCAGGTTTCAGATGAAAATCTGGAAAGTTGGCAGGAAAATGCACTGTGTTCTGTAAAATAGCAAGAAACACAATGAGAATTAGCTCTAGGGTGTGGCCTTTTATAGGGGTGCTTGTGCGTGGTTCGCGGACTTGCGCGCTGTCCGCGGACAGATTGAACACCAAAAAAAGGTTTAAAAAGTCCCAAAAAGTATGTAGAAACTCAGGATTACTATGTGGGGCTTGTGCTATGGTGAGTTATTATTGAAAAATATTGTGGATTGCTTGAAAAGGTAGTTTTAAATTGTTCGGGGACATTAACAGTGTTCGCAGTCAGAACACACGCTCAGCGTGGGTGCGGTCCTATGATAGCTTCGCGAACATGTCCGCGAAGGGAGCGGGTGTCCGCAGGACATCAAATCCACTGAAACTGTTTTGCGCATGCACGTTGGTGTTCTACGGACACTGTTCAGGTCCTGAAACTAATTAAAAGTGCGTTACAAGTGAAACAAACAGTTACAGACAGGCGTTTGTTCTTAGAACAGTTTCAACTCGCTTGCGAACAATACAGACAGGCATAGAATCCTCAGGACACCCCATTTTGTTTGTTTGTGAACATCCCGGGACACTTAATGTGTTCTTAGAACAGTTTGAACATGCTTACGAACAGCACAAACAGGTCTAGCGTCCTCAGGACACCCCGATTTTGTTTATTTAGGAATATTTTAGGACACTGTGTGTGTTCTTAGGACAGTTTCAGCTTGCCTCCGAACAATACGGACAGGTATAGCATCCTTAGGACACCCCCATTTTGTTTATTTACGAACATTTCAGGATACTGCCTGTGTTCTTAGAACAGTTTCAACTCACCTCCGAAGAATACGGACAGATCTAGCGTCCTCAGGACACCCCCATTTTGTTTATTTACGAACATTTCAGGACACAGGGTTTGTTCTTAGGACAGTTTCAGTTTTCCTCTGAACAATACGGACAGGCATAGCGTCCTCAGGACACACCCATTTTGGTTATTTACGAACATTTCAGGACACCGTGTGTGTTCTTAGGACAGTTTCAGCTTGCCTCCGAACAATGCGGACAAGTATACCGTCCTTAGGACACCCCCATTTAGTTTATTTCCGAACATTTCAGGATACTGCCTGTGTTCTTAGAACAGTTTCAACTTGCCTGCGATCAATACGGACAGGTTTAGCGTCCTCAGGACACCTCCATTTTGTTTATTGATGAACATTTCAGGACACCGCATGTGGTAGTTTGTTTGCAGACATTCCAAACACCAGCTCTGTTCTTAGAACAGTTTCAACTTGCATGCCAACATTACGGACAGATATAGTGTCCTTAGGACAATCCCATTTTCATTTCTTTACGGACATTCCGGACACCCATGCTGTCCGCGGACACCTGAACTGTTTTTTTAAAAAAAGACAAGAAATGAATTAGGACACAATATAATAATTTTACCTTATTTTATATGGATGTTAAATTTATGACAGAGAAGGTGAGGCGGAAACAAACAGAAACAGGAGAATTGGGCGTTTCAATAGGATTTATATGAGGTGAAGAAGGGATGGAAGTCTCATCAAAACGTTTTGGTTCATGGAGAGGGTTTGGGGATAATTGACTTGGGATATGGTGAGGGGGACAGGTACATGTGGGACAATGGTATGTAGTTGTTTGTTTCAAGTGAACCTCCACAAAGTGTTTTAAATTGTTAAAATTTGCCATGAGTAGGTCCATTTTTTCTTCTATGTGCTGAAGAGTCTTATCCAATACTTCTTTTTCTTTACTATTTTCAATTTTTGTATGGTCTGTACAAAAAAAAATGTGTATGTTAAATGTATATAAAATAATATTTATTAATTGGTTTATATAGTAAAGTGTCTACCATTAGGTTCACTATCTTCAGACATTTCCTCACGTGGGAAATGCTCCTCTAGCCACTCCAGAGAACTAGACATTTCTGTGAGAAAAAATACATATCATCACTTTTTTGTATATAATAGAGAAAGTTTACAAATATATGAGTAAAATGCAGTACACTTACTAGTTTCTGGTAAGGTGTGTTCTTACAAGTCTGTAGATCTGCTGTTGCTCTTAGTTGTGGAGATTCTGTGAGGTAATCATGTTGGAAGACTATCTTTCTTCTTTTGGTATATTCCATTTTAGAACATATTGTATTTAAATGAATGGTTAATGTGTTATATATATGGGTTACAATTCTTATTTATTACTACATATTATGTGTATGTGTGCTGGTTTGTGAATTTGTAAAATGTTCATATGTTATGATATAACAGTTAAACATACCCCCCAGACTTTTTGGGTAGTGGTGCTGTTGTCCGCATATGTCTGCGGACATTAGAAGAGTTTGCGGACATAAAATTCAGTAGAGGGGGTTCAGTATGTTCTATGTCACTTGTACATAAAGTCAGAGATATTAATGTTAAGTTGCGCTACTAAAAACCTATGAAATTCAGTGAAAAAACTTTGTTAAAGGGACGTTGTGGTTCCAAGTAAAACCGAAAAACCCCTGAAATTTGCCAGTTATGGTAAACTAAGCAACCATAACTCACGCCACCACCGTGCACTGCTAAGACTAACACCCACAACATCAAAGATGACATCACAAATGTCATTGATGACATCACTGATGACATCACATGTCTGTCTCCCTCTTTTTTCCTTTACTGACATATCTAGGCCACATGGTTTTCTTCAGTAACAGTCAGGAACTAAAAATTGTAAACATACTATATTTGTAGACTTATCCTTCAAGTATGTTCTTATAGTAATTCCCTTAGAGTCCAGTCATATCATATGAAACATACACATAGGGGAAGACACAAGCTTGAAAGACAGCAATCCTCTCTGTGCATGCATATAATCAGTAGAGTTATCAGCACTTTCTGATAGTTCTGTTGTGTTTTTATTACTGTACTTTCCCTGTATATGCTCATATTTGTATACATTGTACTCACACTACTTTCCTTAGGGTCCAGTCACATCATGTGATACATATACATAGGGTAATTAGCAGCTTTCAAACAGAGCAATCATTTATTTGCATAAAGATAATCAGTTAGGTTATGAATTGTTTCTGCTACTACTTCCGCTTTTTTGCTTACTTCACTTTCCCTGTATATACCCATATTTGTATGTGTTCTTGTCTCTTTGTGTTTTGTTTGTAATAATGCAATTATGTAATACGTGGTTTTTCTTAGCTACTTATTACATATTATACAGTACGCAAAACTCTAATAAAAAAACAGCAACTTAACCATAACGTCCCTTTAACAAAGTTTTTTCACTGAATATATATATATATATATATATATATATATATATATATATATATATATATATATTCGTTTTATTTCAGTGCACAAAACCCAGAGGCATCTAGGAGCTAGTTTCAGAAAGTGCATAGTGCATTAGATAAGTGCTGGAATATGCATAAGGGCAGAGTAGGTAAGTATATACAGACCAAGCCTCACCTCATGGTGCGGCAGGCTACCTCAAGAATGTAGGTACAATTGGTAAAAATGCAACATTGGAATGGGTGCACAGATTGGGAAAGCTTCACCTCATGGCGCAGGGGCTACATCAAGATTGCAGGTTTCACGTAGGTAAAATGCAACATTGGAATGGGTGCACAGTCCATCAGAGCCTCACCACGTGGTGTGGGGGCGGGGGGGGGGGTTGCGTTGGTAAAGCAAAACTTGTGTGAAAAATTTTGTGAGAATATTCCATTGTATGAGGACACTGCTAGGAGTGGGTAAATGGAGCTATCAGCCAGGTGGATGAAAAAACAGGCAGTATAGAGCAAGTAGCCAGGGTGAACAGGTTTGTGCATCGTGCAGGCAGATGCTTGTGAATAAGATTGGTAAAGGTGATGTTGACACAGCATTCACCACAAGCATGCTTGGACAGACATAAGACTTACGAGGGGACCTGGGCATAGGTGAAGCAAAATGCAGGGAGAGCTGATTGAGTGCAAATTACAGGCAGCTGCACCTACCTTTAGTACTCGTTTTGGGGAGAGCAGCAATCATCAGTTGGAGGCAGGGCTGGGTGTTTTGCAGTGGCGGCGACCAAAGGTGCAATGCAGTGAGGTATTAGGATAGTTGAAAGGGTTGGGCAGCACTTGGCTGGACTGGCCAGATAGGATGCAAAGGCCTTAAAAGTGGGTCTTAGGAGGGGCCAGCTTCGCCTGGTGGCTCACCATGGATAGGATGATAAGTCATTGAAAAAGACCAATCACTTGCTTGCAGGGCAGGCCAAAGGGACAAGCCTCCCGATGCAGCAAATGAAGGTGAAATCCGGTGGCCATTTTAAAAAGGAGCTGAAGCTACTAAAGTGAACAAGGAACCCCAGCAGGGCTTACGTTAAGTGCACTGTGGTCGCTCAGTGCTGGTATGGAAAGTGAAATATACAAATGTATTTCACCTGACCTTCCCCTTAGAAGAAAGTGTGCGAGATAAAATAGCATTTTTGCTTTTTTTTTTAAAAAAAGTAATGAACACTAGAACAATGACTTGAGAGAGGAAATTTTCCCATGAATATGCTGGCAAAGTATAAAAGGTGCTCACTTTTTAAACCCAGCAATCTGTTGTGAAATATTCCCTGGAAAACAAAATCCCAATAGCAGACAACTGCTTGTGATCTTGTGGGTAAGCATCTCCACTGGGAACACAACAACCTGAGTAAAATCCTGGAAGCCAAATACTTGAGCAAGGTTGCCGACCTCAAAAAAACCAAGTGGTTGCATCCGCCTCCTGAAAATGGTTACGCTGTCCACCCACATGTGTCGTTTACTTGCACCCTGAAAAGCAGCCACAATCTTGGGAAAATAACTGCACCTGTGTCCAGGATTGCAACCTCTCTTGCCACATCCTGGACAAATACTCATGACTTAATTTCCCTCTCATCATTTCCTCTCCTCAACACCATGTCTGGCTTTCAACAATACCCTACTTTATAAAGATAACTTGAAATTTACACATTCCATAGTGTCACTCAAATATATAAATCCTTATTGAACTATGTTTGGCAAAAAGTGTACGATTGGGGCATTATTCCACCCATCTTGACTGAGAGACTGCAAATACCAGAATGCAATTCATGAAAAGGCAAAAAAATTGTCTGAGTGCAATACTTTCAAGCACTGACAGTGGCATGGTTTACAAAACAATAATTGAGATGCCATGTGTTTTCTTAGTGTATTATGAAATATTTAAAACAAAGAAAACACATGGCACTGCACTGTGGACTGTTTTCCATCCATCCAGTAATTAGGACCAACCCTGCTTAGCTTCAAAGTGAGGCTGGGGCAAAAAATTACCTGAGAGAAGAAATGTTCCAATAAATATGATGGCAAAGTATAAAAGGTGCTCATCTTTCAAACCCAGCAATCTGTCGTGAACTATTCTCTGGTAAACAAAATCCCAATATGAAACAAGTGCGTGCAGTCTTGTGGGTAAGCGTCTGCACTCGAGACATGACAACCTGAGTAAAATCCTGGTAGCCACATATTTGAGGAAGCTGGCCAACCTCAAAAAAATCACAAGGAGTTGCGTCTGCCCTCTAAAAAAAAGTTACGCTCTTCACCCAGATGTGCCCTTTACTTGTGGCCTAAAAAGCAGTAACAATCGGGGGAGAAAAACTGCACAAGTGAACAGGATTGCAAACTATCTTAGAGAGGCACAGCTTCACCACACTGATGATGCCCAACTAGGCTGAAACACGTGTATGGGGTTGCTGTGGTACTCTTGTTCAGAGGAGAATTGCCTTGCATTTCAGTGCTGGACTGCCCCTGGGAAGGACAAAGACTGATATGCAGGGAGATGTCTTCTCTGTGAAAAGAACAGTGAGCTAAAGACTTGGTTGAGACTCTCCCAGGGGCCATCCACCCAAGAACAACTCAATGGGCTGTGTTTGTGCTGGTAGAGAGTTTCCCGGACCCCCCTCTGTTTTGCATACCAAGTAACTTTGGGTCTCACCCTAAGTTACCAGGGAAATCCAGACGTGGACCGCTTGCTCACTGCTCTTAAAGAGGCACAGCTTCACCTCACTGATGATGCCCAACTAGGCTGAAACATGTGTATGGCGTTGCTGTGGTACTCTTGTTCAGAGGAGAATTGCCTAGCATTTCGGTGCTGGACTGCCCCTGGGCAGGACAAATACTGATATGCAGGGGAATGTCTTCTCTGTGAAAAGAACAGTGAGCTAAGAACTTGGTTGAGACTCTCCCAAGGGCCATCCACCCAAGAACAAGTCAATGGGCTGTGTTTATGCTGGTAGAGAGTTTCCCAGACCCCCCTCGGGTTTAAAATACTCCGGACTTACTTGCCCTCTAATCATTTCCCCTACTCACTCCCTTGTCTGGCTTTCAACAATACTCTGCTTTATAAAGATAACTTGAAAAGTACACATTCCATAGTGTCACTCAAATATAAAAATCCTCATTGAACTATGTTTGGCAAAAAGTGTACAATTGTGGCATTATTCCCCCCATATTGACTGGGAGACTACAGATAGCAGAATGCAATTCGGAAAAAGGCAAAAAAATGGTCTCTAGGTGCAATCAAGAACTGACTTTAGCGCGTTTTTAAAAATGAAATAATATGTATGTGGTGTGTTTTCATAGTGTGTTATGAGATATTTAAAACTAAGAAAACACACAGCATCCGGAACTGTGAACTGTCTCCCATCCATGCAGTAACCAGGAATGACCTTGCTTAGCTTCAAAGCGAGGACAATGCCTGCCCACTCAGGCTTTAAGTGGCCTTTTAACTTGTGCTCATTTATTAGACAACGTGGCCTGAGGGTGACAGCCGCAACCTTGCTTTGAAGCTAAACAGGGTCAGTCCTTGTTACTGCCTGGATGGGAGTCCCAGAGGCCTAGTGTTTGCCATGCCCACTGACCATGGGCGAAGATCATGCTAGTGGTTTTGAAGCATTCTAAAAATCTCTGGAATAACAAAACCCTTGAATTTCAAGGAAAAAACGTTAGTAACAGGGACATTAAGGTGAGCAATACATTGTAACAAAACTTTTGAATTTCAAGGAAAAAACTTTATTTGCAGGGACGTTAAGGTGAGAACTTAACGCAACAAAACCCCTGAAATTCAAATAAAGCCACCTTAACTTCACGCCCCCTGTTGCGCAGCCTATGACCACTCCCAACCTCTATTCCCAAAGGTTGCAGTCTGTGGGGCCCGGGCATTCCTAGTTATCTTCAGAATGTCACCCAAATCCATCACGTGAGTCAAATGTCATTAGCAATACATTTTTTCGGGTTTCCTATGTGAGTCCGACTCATCTTAAATATAGGGCATTGACCACCGCCCTATAATATATGTATTCAGTCTAAAAAACATTGGTTAAGAGAGAGTTAAAGTGATCAGATTTAATGCAGCAAAACCCGTGAAATTCAGCAATCATATTTTGAGCAAGTCCACCTTGACTATGCGTCCCTGTTGTACAGCATTTGACCACAATGATGACATCACAGATGACACCACTGATGGGTCACTTGTGACATCACTAATTACATCAAATTTCATTTCACAGCTTGTGTTAAATCTGATCACCTTAACTCTCCCCTAACTAAGTTTTTTGCACTGAATTTCAAAGGTTTTGTTATACTATAGTTTCTTTCAGGTCCACTATCCATGCCCTTTGGCTATGGCCATTGTACATGTTGCACCAATAGATTTCTTTGGGGCCCACTAGCCATGGCCTTCAGCCATGGCCAGTGGCCTCGGCTTTCAGCTATGGCCCCTGTACATGTTGCACCAATAGGTTTCTGTGGGGCCCACTAGCCATGGCCTTCGTCCATGGACACGGTACATTTAATGCCAATAGGTTTCTTCTGAGCCAATTAGCAATTGCCTTCAACTGTGCTGTGGACTCTGTACATCGCTCAAAATCCAAAACTCATCCCTGCCCTCCCAGGCACTAAACAAATACCCCCCTTCTCGTTCCACGCTCTCCTCAGACCCCTCAAGTTCTTTTCTCTCTCTAGCCCTCTACCATTCCCCCACAACACTCATCCTTTCGTCTGCCACACTTTCATTTCTGTAGAAATATCACTGTGACCACCCATCTTGCTCCAGTGGCCGCCATGGCAAATAGCCTTGAAAAGAACCCCTGTTGGGTTGAAACATGTGTCAGCATAAGCGACTAATAAAATAACCTACAATTTAACCTCTAGGGAAGACTCAGCTCTAACTTCAGATATGAGCCTGGATTTAGCAAAGTGTCAGCGCATGGTTTGAGTTTAATTCCCTCGCCCAACCCAATCTGAATTCCAACTAAGACGTCAAGGCCGCATCTTTCCTGGAACTACTCACCTGCTCCAGGATGCATTAGTGAACACTGTGTAAAAGCACAGTGATCTACAATTTTCAGAGCCCCCCACTTCCCTTCTTACACTTGCATTTCCGATAGAGTTTTCTATCATAACCGCGGTTATGAACCTGCCGGATAACCCCGGTTACGCAAACATTTTTGAGCTCTGAACGTGGTCCCCAGCACCCCCAACTCACCAAATTTCACATGGTATCCTCTTTTGCCCTACTAGCCTGATGCTATTTCATTCTTTTTCCTCCTCCAAATGGAATTTTTCCCACTTTTCATTTCCGGCTTACCCCAGTTATACCCATTATAACTGCAGTTATCTCTTACATTGAGAAAAACAATAAAATGGTTAAGCTTTTTCATTTCTGAAAAGCCTCACTGATGTATTGTGGGACACATACATAGCTATAAAACTACTGGATGGAATAACCCCAGACGCTCCCGGAAATGGTATTAGCCTCTCTCATTCTCTCTTCTGCAAAGCACCAAGACCGTTATACAGGTTTTAAAGCTCAGGGGGCATCCTGATCTCTGTGAAATATTTTTGAAACTTAAAACTACTGGATGGATTTACCCCAAACTAGTCAAGGAAATTAAGTCAATGCTTTGTCCTCAAATTGTTTCTCATTTGGTCCAAATATGCCAAGCGGTTTATAACCTGCAGCTGTTCAAAAACTGCACTTTTTCTCTATGTAAAAGTGAATGGGAGTATGCTGAAAACTGTGTTTGTATCTTTCCATGATAACATTTTCATTCTTTCATGAATTGTCCCCAAAATATCCAGTTTGGAGGGGCTGTTGACACACTCTTGGTTTAGAATATAGCATATACAGCCATCAAGCTAGTCAAAAGTTATTACCTTCTCCCAGCCTCTCTGTTGCAATGCACCAAGACGAATATAAAGGTGTTAGGGCAAATGGGCACCGTGTTCATTTAAAACAATACTGGATGGATTCACCTCAAACCAGTCAAGGAAATCAAGTCAACTCTTTGTGCGCAAATGTTTTGTGTTCCAAATCTGACAAGTGGTTTTTTACTCTACTGTTGTTTAAAAACTACACTTTTTCTCTATGGCAAAATGTATGGGAGCAGGCTGAAAGCAGCATTTGTATATTTTCTTAATAACTTTTCATTTTCTAATGAATTGTTTCCAAGATTTCCAGATTAGTGGGGCTCTTGCCAAACTATTTGTTTGGTAAATTTCACCCAAATCCATCTAGCAAGTCAAAGATTATTGGCCTTGTTTCGCCTCTCTGCTGTAAAAAGCACCAAGGCCCATATAAAGGTTTTAAGGCACCGGGGGAACCCCCTTCTCTGTCAAATGTTTTAAAAACTACTGGATGGGTATATCCCAAACAAGACAAGAAATTTAAGTCAACAGCTTGTGCCTATGTTGTTTCTTATTTGGTTAAAATCTGACTAGCGGTTATCGCGAGACAGCTGTTCAGAAACTGCACTTTTTCTCTATGGGAAAATAAATGGACAGCAAACTGTGAAACTGTTTTTTTTTTCTTAATAACTGTAGTATTTTATAATGTATTGTTACCAAAATGTGCATTTGGGGGAGGGGCTTGACAAACATTTTCGTTTAGGGAATTCATCCAAATCCATCCAGCAAGTCAAAGGTTATTAGCAATAGACTTTGGGGAAATAATGGCTGTTTTTTCATTTATGAAAAACCTGTCAGCCTCTCTCCTGCAAGGCACTATGGGAGAAAACGTTATCCTTTTAGGAGAAGGGGCACCCTAATCTCCATCACATATTTTAACAACTACTGGATGGAATAACCCCAGAGCCCCCCCCGTACCCTGGAAATCGAGTCAACACTTCGTGCCCGAGTTGTTTTTCATTTGTGTGTGCACAATTACATCCAAATCCGTCATGCAGCCCTACAGATAACTGATGTGTCGGCCACTTTTCCACCCTAAAAATAGGCAAAACTCCCAACAAAAAACAACAAACAGGTACATAGAACCTTGCACCCCTGCTTTCAACCACACAGCTCAACGGCTTTGTTTGGCCCAGTAGAGCACATAGTACCAAAGGAAGAAACTATTATAAAGGCTGCCCAATCCGAAGAAGTAAACCTGTAACTTTTAATGTGCATAAATAACTAGATGCAAATAATAATGTTTACAAAATCAGGCTTCCCGTAAAAAAACATAATTTTACAAGATTATCAAATCCTCTCATTGGCAATTGGGCATGTTTACTGCCTAAAAAATAATTGTACTCCCAACTTTAAAAAAATAGGGAGTAAAATAGTTCCACTTCCCATTCCTATCTGGAGCAGTGCTGTCATGCAAGTCAAAGGTTATTAGCGATTCATTTTTTGGGTTTCGTATGTATCTCGATACTCAACTTAACTATATTGCGGGGACCGCTGCACTATAATATATATTTAGTATAAACTAAGCATCAAAGCACTGTACTATGCAAACATGCGCAAAAAGAATAAAAGTAATACTTCAACAAAGAAGAAACCACAAAAGGGACAACAAATAACATACTTAGTGGGAGCATAAATCAAAACCTTTAATCAAACACATAAAAGGCCTGGACCGAGAACCAGATTTTTATGGATTTGCTGAAACACTAGAGGTCTCCACCCTGGTATCAAGTAACACCTGCCCTGTGAAGGATATTTTCAGGGATTAGGACCACTAAAGCCTGCCAGGAGTGACTCGTTCTTAATGGGCGAATGGGCTGTACCCTGCACCCACTCACCCATTAGGAAGGAAACAGCGCTAAAAAACGATCCGGTAGAGAGACGCACAGCAGGGCTACTTCTCAATGCAGACATTTCTGAGATGAATTGCCTCCCCATTGGGCCATGCTTGGTGGGGGAGTACTGCTGTCCCAGTCAGGCAGAACTATTAGGGCATGCTTGCTAGATCCTAGAAGGGAGAGGGGTGTTCCTGTTCTGGAACATCACGCCATGATTGAATGGATAAGTCATGGCATTAAAGCTTCAGAGATCCGGACATACACAATGACTGAATACCTGTGACTCTGAAACTTGATCCTGTGATCCTATTGATGGTTTCAGGTTTGATCCTCAGTGGGATCTAATGGAAGTGCAGTAGAATCCAGCTGGACTAGGCTGAGCAAGTCGATCAGTAAAAAAAATAATGTGTGTGTATGTGTGTCAGGTGCAGCTGTCTGCAAGAGAACATGTACGTGTGTGTGTGTGTTGTATGTGTGCTTGTGTATATGTGCATTTGAGTGAGTGTGTACGTGTGCGTGTGTGTGCTCACGTATGCATTTTGATGTGTGCATGGAGCAAGGCTGGCAGATTGTAGAGCTTTATTTGGGGTTTTATTAGCATATAGTGTTTATTGCAGGAAAAAAGCATTGCACAAATGGAATGGTGATATATACTGAGGGCACCATCACCCTAAAACCTTTTGACTGTAGCAACGATGACATATTTACTGGCCGCAAGCATTATGAATGTTTTATTTAAAGTGGTAATGATGACATATATTGTAGGCACCAGCATCATTCAACTGTTCACAGTGTCAACAATGCCACAAACTGTGGGCACATGCATCATGGAAGTGCTTTACAGATGCAATAGTGACACAGATTGTGGGCACGTGCCTCATGAAACTATTTTACAAGAACAATTTTCAGATATGAGTTCCAGCATCGCTAGGGTGTTTTAGAATGGAAATGCTGCTAGAATCTGTGAGCAACAGCATCATGAATGTTTAAGGTGACGATAATGACGATATGTACATATATTTGGGTGCAAGATTCATTAAAAAGTATTCATCTGTGACAATGTATTCAATTTACAGTGGCAATGCTGGCATATTTTGGGAGCACAAGCATCATGAAAGTGTTTTCCAGTGGTAATGCTGAAATATATTTTAGCCACCAGCATCAGAAAAGCAGTTTACAGTGTATTGTCTGCTTTGCAGTGACAGTGCTGGACATATATTGTGAAAGAGGTATCTTGAAAATGTAGGGCACAATGCTATTGTCTACTGTTGGTGACCTGGCGTATATTGGATTTTTTCATGCCTCACCCTATTTTTACCCATGCTAACTCATTGTTTTAAAACCTTTTGTGAATGGACAGTTCTCCACCAACAAACCCCTTAGATTGGCTGCAGCTTCAAGGCGTTGCTCAGTCACTCACAGCAATTCTGGGGAAAAATGTATGCCACCGGATAGAAGAAAATACCAGCATCCTCTGGAATATGGTACCTCCAATAAATAAATAAGGTCCTGGCTTATAATGGGCCTTGACCCCACTCATATGGCTAGCTTAAGCTCTGGCCACTTACTGCCTTATTAGTCAAACAAGCAATATTAAAGAATATTTTCCTACAGAGGAAGCTGGTGGCAGTGCTTACTTAATGTGGTCAAACCTTGATTTGGTGAAACCATAAACTTGCTTTTCAAAAACGCTGCCCTCAAAAGTTGTTTTCAATTTCTTTTTATGGTTTGTGCACCAATACGTGCAATTATCAACTAATCATACATCTCAGAACTTTAATTTGAAATGTCATTTAAAATGTGACTTAAAATGTGTGTGTGTAGTAATTAAAAGTTACCCATGAGATGCCTGGTAATCAGCCTGCTGCTTTCGCTGTAAACTCCTCTTCACTTGCTGATATTGGTTTGAGTATAGATTTAGCAGAGAGACCTTTAGCTAATTTGAATTTAGCTTAAGTCACAGATGAGTGCCTTTGCATAAAAATAAGACAGGGGATATTGAGAAATTGATATCAAAGATACCCAACCACTGGTCTTCTCTTCTGAGACTGAAATGGCTAAAAAGGTCCCAAGCGTGGGAGACATTTATGCATTGCTATGCAATGTGGCAAAATATGTTGGCAAAATGAGAATCAGCCTGGCAGATAACTGAGAGAAAAAGACAAATGTTGAGGGAAGGGTGGTACTGGTTGAGAGGAGGTCTGGCAGCTGGGGGATGGGGTATAGCTGGCATCCTCAGCACATACAAAGAAAGCAAACTGAGGTGGACTACTGCAGGTTCAGAATATGGAGCTTGACATTAAGAACTGATGTAATTCATGCATACTTGGAGTCACTGAAAAGGATGAAGTGAATATGTCAGTGTCTGCCCAGGTACTCACGCTGCTCAATGAGTGCTTACATCCTAGAATTTCATATTAGATACACAGTGTCTAAGCCTATCGGGTAAGTGACAGAAGTGGTAAACATTCCAGACAATATGGTATTTACAAAAATGTCCACTAAAGAAGAGGTTCTGAGAGAGACCGGAGAAAGAGGAATTGTCTCTTGGACTAGGATGCGTACACCCTTCAACCAAGATTTTCCCAAGATGGTAGTGGAAAAAAAGAAAATAATATGAAGTGTGGGAGCAGGCACCACCTTTCAATGGAATTTCACTGTGGTGTTCAGTACCTAAAAGGATATTTGGTGTGCACCAGTTAATCACACATGCACAATGTGGACACTGAGGGGGTAATTCATAAAATTCAGCGCACAAGTGTCGCACGCGGCTGGCGCACAGTGTGCGCATGCATATCCCTGCACCAGCCGCGTGCGCTAAAATCCATTTCCGCGCACAGCGTATTCATGGATTCCAGCCACCAAAACCAGCCGTGGCGCACAGTGGCGCAGAGACCCTGCAGCAGCGCCAGTTACGCCCCCAAGAACGCCTCTCGCGCAGGGAAAAGCCATCAATATACCCAATCCAGCGCAAAGGGCTGCGCTAACCCTGTACCAGCACGGCAAGCGGGCTACGTGTATCACTGGGGTGCGTGGGAAGTACCTCACGCGATTGGCCCCGTGCGAGCAGGGTACGCGTATTTCAGGGGTGCGCGGGAAGCTCCACACGCGATTTCCCCAGGGTACACGTATCTCAGGGGTGCGCGGGAAGTTCCACACGCGATTGGGCCCGTGCGAGCAGGGTACGCGCATTTCAGGGGTGCGCGGGAAGTTCCACACGCGATTCCATCAGGGTACGTGTATTACAGGGGTGCGCGGGGAGCACCACACGTGAATTGCACGTGTGGGTCCTCCCAGGTGTTCCCTCTACACCCTCCACGGCCCCTGCAGGTGGCTCACACCACAGGGGCCTACCCTGCACATGTCCTGCAGGCACCCCATCCACCATGGCCATGACCCCCAGCCAACCCACATGTCAACTTGCACTACTGCCCACCAACGCATGTCCCCCTGCACCCCCAGCCACCAGGGGCACCCTCCACCAGGCCCCCACCCATGTCTCCCACCCCCCCACCCCCCAGCCACCAGGGCAGCCTCCACCAGGCCCCCACCCATGTCTCCCAGCACCCCCACCCCCCAGCACTGTGGGGCACCTGCCAGCAGGCCCCCAACCATGTCTCCCACCACCCCCAACCCCCAGCAGTGCAGGGGCACCCTCCACCAGGCCCCAACCCATGTCTCCCACCACCCCCACCCCCCAGCAGTGCAGGGGCACCCTCCACCAGGCCCCCACCCATGTCTCCCACCACCCCCCAGCAGTGCAGGGGCACCCACCACCAGGCCCCCACCCATGTCTCCCACCACCCCCACCCCCCAGCACTGTGGGGCACCTGCCAGCAGGCCCCCACCCATGTCTCCCACCACCCCCACCCCCCAGCACTGTGGGGCACCTGCCAGCAGGCCCCCACCCATGTCCAACTCATGTCTCCCACCACCCCTACCCCCCCAGCACTGTGGGGCACCTACCAGCAGGCCCCCACCCATGTCCAACTCATGTCTCCCACCACCCCCACCCCCCAGCACTGTGGGGCACCCTCCACCAGGCCCCCACCCATGTCTCCCACCACCCCCACCCCCCAGCACTGTGGGGCACCTGCCAGCAGGCCCCCACCAATGTCCAACTCATGTCTCCCACCACCCCCACCCCCCAGCACTGTGGGGCACCCTCCACCAGGCCCCCACCCATTTCTCCCACCCCCAGCACTGTGGGGCACCTGCCAGCAGACCCCCACCCATGTCCAACTCATGTCTCCCACCACCCCCACCCCCAGCACTGTGGGGCACCCTCCACCAGGCCCCCACCCATGTCTCCCACCACCCCCACCCCCCAGCACTGTGGGGCACCTGCCAGCAGGCCCCCACCCATGTCCAACTCATGTCTCCCACCACCCCCACCCCCCAGCACTGTGGGGCACTCTCCACCAGGCCCCCACCCATGTCTCCCGCCCCTCTACCCCCCAGCACTGTGGGGCACCTGCCAGCAGGCCCCCATCCATGTCCAACTCATGTTCCCCAGCCAACATGTCATCACAATCTAGATCCCTGGTCCCCATGGTCAGCCTCCAAATGCCAAACACCCACCCGAGTATTGCATCCACCCACTCATAATTGGCAATTACATCACAGAACACCAATTGCAAGTTCCGAAACAAACACATTTCCCTCACATACACCCAATGGGTGTCAGTGAATCTCAAAACCCGTATCATGAAATGCATGAAACCAATGAGATGATACTACACATTGAAGTATGATAAAAAAATATGTATTAAAGCAAACATAAATAGAATCAAAAATAAAGAAACAAAAATGTGAATGTACAAAAATCAAAAGAAGCATGTCCGTGAAAAAAAGCAAAACCAAAAATCATATCCCAAAGCAATGGTGTCCAAAGTCACTGTCCACAAAAAAAAATTCAATGGGAAATAAAAAAGAAAGCCATTGCTCCATGGTTAAAACGTGAAAGAAAAATACAATCCAACAGTGAACTATGTACATGGGAACAAGCCAGGGTCCATTATCCCAACAAAAGAAAGGAAACCTATCTAACTACACTAACTAATAAAATAAACTATATACAAAAATGTGGCCAATGTCCGAAAGGTCCAAATGAAATCAAAACAAAAATGAAACCTAACACTACCTACATAACTATGTACAAGGGCAGCGGGCGAGTTTGACGGCTCACTTGTGGATGTCCCGGGCCAGGGCATCATCGAACTCCTGCTCAATGTCCCGGAGGCGGTCCTCCTCCATGGCCCCGAGGGTCCGCAGGGCCGTCGCCGTGTCCACCTCCAAACCCCTGCAGATTGCCTCGAGGCACTCGGCCCGTCCCCAGGTCCCTCCGCATGGAGTTCTCCGCCCTGACCATTGTGAGCCGTGCCTCTTCCGCCCGCTGCCGCTCCGCATCTATGGCGTGGCCCAACCGCTGCCACACGGAAGACACTCTCTGTCCTGGGTCCTCCTGCCCTCCGGCCGATGCCTGCCCCTCTGATGTTGAAGGCCCCGAGCCTTCATGGCTCCCACCACGTTGCTGCTGCTGCTGTGCCTCTGCCCGTGCACTGCCTCCTGCTGCCTGCACATCCTCCGCCGGCTGGGGTGCAGTCGTTGATGTGGCCACCCCTGCTGGACGTCCGACTCCTGACTGTGGCAGGGATGCCTCCTCCACCAGCCTGGCCGCACCGTCAGAGGCAGCTCCACAGGGTACCCAGGTGACTGATGGATGGGAAGATGGCACGGAGGACGACTGGCGCGTAGGGGGTCCAGTTGAGGAGGGGGTCATAGCAAGCCCCATCATACGGAGGAATCCGGCCTGGGTGACCTGTCCCAGCAGGCTGACGTGGTCAACGAGCCATTCAAGATGACGTGCAGTCTCCTCATGAAAAGACTGCAGGTCACCTCGCATGGCCCGTTGATGCAACGCCACACCAGTCAGGACAGGCTCAACCCGGACCCGGATAGACACGTCCGCAGGCAGAGGAAGGCCAGTTGACGTGAGCTCATCCCCTGCCTGAAAACGGGTCTGGACGTAGGCATCCCTGCTGGTGCAAGATGATGCAGGGACAGGATCAGGGACAGGATTGCACACAGGCACCTCCGCGGCGGCCTGTGCTGCCTCCTGTCCCTGGTCCTGCACTGCACCACTAGCACCAGTGGGATCCCCACCTCCAGACCCCGTCTCTGGTGCTTGCACAGCCTCCTCCACCAAACCCCCCACCAACCTGGATGACTCTGTGCCATCTTCTCCTGTTGGGCCCTGTGGGGTCCCAGCTGCCCCTTCTGCTGCCGAGGAGTCCAACTCCAACCTCTGCCTCTTGGACCTCCCCCCGGCAGCTGCGGCCTGGGACGCGGCACCGGACTCCTCACTCCCCGACGAGATCACAACATGGGAGGGGAGCTGGGCCTTGCGTCTCCGGCTGGCGGTGGGATCCCCGCCGCTGTGCTCCACAGCACCTTCTCTGCCCTCTTCATCAGTTGACGCTGCAGACAGGGAGAAACAAAACACAGGCATCAGGGCACTGTACAATGGACACATACACACATGACAGTTGTACATGAGTGGCATTGGCAAATCTCAGACATGTCATCACAATCCCCAACACACATGTCATTTCAACTCGCACACGAGCCATACCACAGCCATATCGCAATTGCCAGCACCATCCATACACATACAACAGCATGAGCAGGCAAAGGTGAGCCAGACATCACATGCAACACAGGAAGTGCACCACACATGTACACACACCACCACACTTGCATGCATGTGTACACCTCTGCCAAGTGTCGCAGTGTTCAGACGGGCATCCATGTCACATCTGCCAATCAGGCTTCCACATACTGCTGTCACATGCATCCATGTTGCATCACTGTTGCACCCATGTCAAATACACACACATGCACATGTACACAGTGCTGATACATGCAGCCGAAAACAACATACATGCGTGACATCAAGGACATGTCTACTTACATACACATTCATCCAAACATGTGTGCCCACACAACTGCATTTGGCATGCAAGCCTACACACACAAGCACCATCCATGTCTCACACATTCCAGCCCTCACATGTGTTAGCCCCACGGCCCTGTACACCCCCACCCATACTCGACCCCATACAAACAGATGTGCAACCTGCACACTACAGAAAAATCACCACACGCACTGCTCACAATCAGGATGCATGTACACTTACCGCTCGACTCCAGACGGGTCTGCCTCTCAAGGACCTGGACGTGGAGCGCTGGGGATATGCGTTCCAGGACCCTCATCTGTTCTTCCGACAAGTGGCCCCGGCGCCCCTTGCCATTCGCTGTCTTCAAGAGGCGCCGGGCCTTGTTCAGGGTCCTGGACCTGAAGTCCTCCCAGCGCTTCTTGACATGTTGGAAGTCGCGGACTGCCACCCCCTCCGCGTTGATGGCAGTCACGATGTCAGTCCAGATCCGAGTCCGTCCTTCCTTGTCGGCACGGGAACTTCCGAAGAGGGCATCATACTGCCCCAGGACTTGCTCCACCAGGACACCAACTTCGGTGGCACTGAAGCTGGTGCCCCTCTGCCTCTCTGGCCGGGGGTTGTCAGTGGTCTCAGATGGTGTTTGCCCCGACATGACAACCCCAGAGGCAGGAGTGGGTGGGCAACTGGGTCCTGGGGCTGGGCTGTGGAGCGATGGAATCCCAGTTGGGAGTCTTCGGTTCCAGCAGGGGTGGTCACAGCAACAGCACCCCTGGCTGATGTGCAGGCAGCAAATGGCAGGGCATGTGGGCAGCAGGCAGTCAGGCAGCAGCAGATGGCAGGTGGGACCGTGCTCAGGGCTCTGGGGGGCAGTAGTTCGGCCTTCTGGGCAGGAGCGTGGTCTTCCGTGTGCTTACGCGTGGCCAGCTTGATACAGAGTGATTTGGCACGTAAAAAATCTGCACGTCAGCGTGTAATTCGAGGAAAGGCCCTTAGCGCGTAAGCGTGTCTGCACGCATACGCATTTTCATTGAACAGAAGGCCCCTCAAGCGCAAGCGCCCCTGTGACGTGATGCGTACAGACGTGCATGGGCATTTCAGCGCGCGTGAAAAACTGCACGTCCGCGTATCATACGAGGAAAGGGCCCATGCGCGTAAGCGCACGTGAAAAACTGCACCTCCGCGTGCAATACGAGGAAAGGGCAAATGCACGTAAGCGTGCGTGGAAAACTGCACGTCCGCGTGTAATACGAGGAAACAGCCCATGCGCGTAAGTGACGTGACGCGCGCGTTTCCCTCCGCATGGGTTAAAGGTGAGCGGGCCCAGCAGTTCGCTGTACGTGCCTTTCGTGGAGACCGACGTGTGTTGCTGCTTCCTGTTGTTTCGCGCGCCATCACAACTTCACAGCTATCAAGGACGTATCTCTTCTTTTGGCGGGGGTATTGGCTATGTGTGTTTTTCTGCATCGCGCTAGTCAGACGGTGAGTCGCACACGCTCTTTTTCCCACTGCGGGTGCCCCTGTGTATCGCACCCATTTTCGATGTCATAGTAGCCTGCGTGTCCCACGCGTACGCGTTATTCGTGTTACTGGGTGCCACCGCGTACTGCGGGAGGTTGAATCCACGCACGTAAGCTGCAGGGTTGCGTGCACGGTTTTACTGCAGTTTTGGGGTGCCTGAGCGTTACGTGACCCGTCACCACATCACCGGGGTCAGATACAGCCTTACAGGTGCAGGGGGGCTGTTAACATCTTGCATCCCACCCCCTTCACCCCAATTGCCCAGGTCAATTGTGGTGTACACCTCCCATTGGCACCACTCCATCTGTGCCAGCACTACTACATCTGTGCCAAGGTTGGGAGGGCACCAAAGGTGAGGGGCGCCTCAGCTGGGCGTCCTCCTCGTGGCGGGCGTGGTCGGGGACGTGGCCGTGGTGACCAGGGAGTAGGGGGACTCCAGGGTGCCCAGGGCAGCCACAGAGGGGGAAGAGGCAGGGGTGCGCCACTTGAGCACAATGTTGTGCCATGTGTCGGTGCAGCCATGCCACCACCCCCTGTGGTTCCCGGGGGATGCAGCTCCTGCATCTGGCACTGGCACCCGTACGACCCGGCAGTCCGTTCCATCGACTGCCACGGGCCCAAGGGTAGTGGTAGCTGCAGGTGCAGCTGTGGACACCGCCACCCAGGCTCAGGGTCTGCCAGCGCAGGCTGCGTTGGCACTTGAAGAGCCCTTGGTAGATCTCCAACAAGCCAGGGGGGAAACCATAGGGGCACGCCGGGCTGCTCAGACCAAGACACATGTCCCTGGGGCAGTCATGTCATCTGCTGCCCCGAACAGCCGGGTGTTGGCAAGTGCAGAGGCAGATGCACCCAACAGCACCCCGGTTGTGAGTCTGCCAACCAGGACCGTTGCGGTCAATGACCCTGCCACAGCTGATGTTGCTGCGCAGGGTCCATTAGTGGGCACCCAGCTGCCACTGACACAAGTCAGGCCTTTGGTCATCCCTCCACCTGCCACTCCCTTGGCTCAATCCACCGAACCCACTGGCCATACTGGTCAGGGCGGCATTTGCCAGCCAGGGTCTGCGCCACAGTCCAAGAGGAGGAAGATTGCACCTGCAGCACAGGCTGGGACCCCACACACAGCCACGACCTCCTGCACGTCGAGGAAGAAGCCTTTCTGTAAGCAGGAACTGGACTTCCTCGTGGACTACGTGCGGGGCCACAGCCGTGACATACTAGTGGGTGCCAACAGTCAGACTACGGCTGCCCAACGTGACACCCACTGGAAGCATGTTGCGGAACATGTCAGTTCATTCGGCCATGAGGTGCGCACGGCGCAGGGGTGCAAAAAGCGTTGGAATGACATCAAGCGCAGCACTAAGGCTAAGCGTGCCTCTAATTACAACTTGACTCTGGTTACTGGCGGTGGGCCTGCACCAGAGAAGGAAGAACTCACTCCGCATGAGGCTCTCGTTGCGGAGTTCATACCACCTGAATTGGTCGAAGGAGTGGGAGAGATGCTGGACTTTGATGCCCAGTCCAGTGAGTGTTGTTGCGTGTTTGTTGAGGACGTGTGTGTTTCACTTGTGGGATGTGTTGTGCAAGATTGCTGCTACATGTGACGTGTACATGGTTCTGATGTGTAAGTAATGCAATGCTTCCGTCATGCATGTCTCCTCTGCCTGCATGCGGGACTCCATGTGGGCATGCTCCCTTGCCCCTCCTCAGCCACTCTGCACCCCAGTTCCACCTTTGCACTGGTCTGCTTCAATCTTGCCAATGTGTAGTTTCTTGTTCATGTGTTGTGTGTAGATGCTAACTTCCAGCATAGAAACTGCCAGACATATGCCGTGTGGTACAGCCTTAGTACTCGATGCAGGGTATCTCACTTGTACTGTGCATGGGTCAGATGTCCCGCAGGGACATGAGTGCCCGTTCATGCTCCATGTGCATTGCACGCATGCCCTATGTGTCCTTGGCTGGATGATCACTGTAATATGAGTCCTTGGTTACATACATTGCCTGCCATCTCATCAGCCTCCCCATGTCAACTGTGGCTCAGTCCTGCGTTGCACACATGTTTAGGCTCTGACAATCTGTGTGGCTCACAGGCCTCAGCCTGTTCAATGGCCAATGACTCTGTCCAACTCTTGTTGTGTCTTCTTCACAGGTGGGCGGCCTCTGGAGTTTTCATCATGTGTCCTGCCTACTGTCCCAGCATCATTTGCAGTGTTGTAATTTGAATCACATTAAGCTGTTGATGCCAGTCAACACTGCCTGTCAATACACAGGTGTATGGTCAGCCTTTTGATACCATGCTAGGCATCCCTGCTTTGGTACTGGGGTGGAGGGGTGCTTGGCTTCTAGACATGGTACACATTGAATGCACAATGCACGTGATGTGTGAATTTGACATTGCACTGCCTTCACATTTCCTGGCTCACACCATGGAGTGCTTGTACATGTAGTTAGTGAGTGGCGTACACATTTTCTGCACTGCATAGACCCACTTCCATGGAAACTGCCACCTTTCAACAGGTCTGATCACAGAAGCTGTTCAAAGTAGACCCAGCATGCATGCCAGGTCATATGTTGTGTGTCACATGTCTGCCGGATGCCTTTGATGTCGGTGTGTGTGTGTGTCGTGTGCTTCTGACATGTGTAGTGACCTTTTTTCTCTCTATTTTTCAGGTGATGACGCAATGGAGGCGGAGGATGGTGTTGTCATGCCAGACACAGGGTTGGTAACACCACATCAACCCGGCACTAGTGGGGGTCGTGGGGTGGTAGGCCACGAAAACCCCCAAGTGCTGCAGTCCATCTTTTCTCTGGCTGCCTATGAGTCCAGCCTTGATGACGACTCTGACGTCCATGTTGAGTTGGATGAGCATCAAGTCCATGTGTCAGGGGTGAGTGATTCTGATGTGGACACTCCTCTGTCTGCGACACCTGCACTGAGGGATCAGACAGTCTTGGTTCCTCCGCCCGTGGTGGATCGGGACGCAGGGTCACCCTCCACACCAGTCACTGATGTGCCTGGGACATCACGTCGACGGGGGCATGTAGTCTTGCAGCCGCAGGCGGTGCCAACACAGCGAGGACCCCTGGTCCTTGGGTCCCGCAGGGGTGAAGCCCGGCAACGCGGTCGCCGCGCGCAACCGCTGTATACTGAGTGGGATCAAGACATGACTGCCAATTCCGAACGGCAGGGGGCAGCAATGGAGAACATCGCTGAGAGCATGGAGCATGTGGCCCGATCTGTGCTCCCCCCTGCTAGGCAGGTGCTTCTCCAGCAGCAGACGGCACGGTCCACGGCCCGCTCGATCAGGCTGGGATGGCGGCCTCAGACAGGGCACGCCAGGCTGAAATGTCGTCTCTGTGTCAAGCAATTGCTGCTCACGCAGAGGCGCACATGGATGCCCAGAGGGAGGAGTATGCTTCCCTCAGATCCACTCTGGGTGTCCTTATGATGTCCCAGAGGCAGCAGGCAGAGGAGAGGTTTGCACAGCTTGAGCGTACCATCTCGGCTGAGCTACAGGCTTGCCGGGAGGTGCAGCAGTTGTCCAGCCAGGCCTTGCAGGAGGAACTCCGTGTTACACGTGCTACCTTGCAAGAGGAAGCACGTGTATCACGTGAGGTTCTGCATGCAGACCTATGCCACATCGCCACACAGAACCAGGCTCACCCGTCCGGCAGACTTGCTGCCGATGAGGGGCAAGCTGCGGCTAGGCGTGGCCAGGCTACTGTGCCCCGTCCTCTTTTACAGGATGAGCCAGACTCGGACGACCATCTATCTCCCACATAGGTCGGGCTGTGCAGGCATTGAGCCCATGGAGGTTTTTTATTTGGCTCAGCATCATCGCATGTGGATGTTGAGCAGCACCCTGTACCTCCCCCCTCCTGGGTGCCTCCCCTCCCCCCCGGGTCGTATGTGGCCATTTTTGATTTTTATTTTAGTTTAGTTAGTTAAGTTTCTGTTTGATAGTTAGTTTAAATAGGTAATGTAGGTTTTCCATTGTTAGTGCAATTAGTTAATAGTTGATTTAGTTTAAAATTGCTAGTCTATTGTGCTTTCATGTGACGGTGCGGTGCTTTGTGGCTTTTGAAGGCATCCACTGTCTGTTCTCCAGCTGGGCCCTTCATGGTTGTCTTGTGTATGTGTTTGCTGCTTGGGGTCCTTGACTCACATATGCCACTCCTGCCTCCCTTATCCATGGGCTCGTAAGGATGGTTCGGTGTTACAGAATTTTACACAAGGGCTTTGGACTGTCATATCTGTGGCATGTCTGGTGCTGTGTGACTTGTGTTGACACCCCTAGTGGGGATGATTTTGGTGTCATTGTCCACTGTTCGGCTTTTGCTAGATGGGGTGTGTCATGAATAATGTGTACATTGCTTGCTGTGCATGTGCAGTATGTTTCATATCTTTCCTGTACACGTGCTTGTTGCAATTCTTGCTGTAGATAGTGTACCACACTTTGGATGTGAAAGACGGACTGATGGTGTGATTTGTGATGTGACTCTCTGACATGGTCAAGTAATGAGATGCCTGATGAGACACACACAGATGACTTTGAAGCATTAATCATGTGTTTCATGCCCTTTCTGCAGGGGGATGAGCCTCCAGAGCACCTTTGCCAGCAGACATGGCCCATTGGACGACGGAAATCTGGACCCGTTTGTTGGTGCCCACATGCACATGTGTGCACAAGCAGAGGCACAGTGATTGCAGACCCACATCCTACAACTGCTGACAAGTTCCAAGGAACTCCAGGCAAGGTGAGCATCACAGGGGGGCCACGACACAGCAAAGCTTGCACCAGGCGAGTTGCACATGCAGGCTTAGTCACAGCACTGAGGGTAAGCTTAGACGAATATTGGTGTTGAATCACACAATGCAGCTCAGATGTGTTTGTGAACTGATGGCTGTTGATAGTAGGGTTGTCTGGGACACATGCAGGGGCAGTGGCACATACCCTCTGGTACACCAAGGTCCATTGAGCCACTTGTATCAACCATGTAGCCTTCCGAGACATGGAAAGGGGCAGCTCACAGGAACATACAGCAAGGGACATACTTGGGTGCAGTGCATTTCATTTCCATGTACTTTATGATAAATGCACTGCCAACTTTGTTTCGGTCATGGTGGTACGCAACTTGCTCTGAAGTCTGGCTTGTTATACGGGTCTGTCTGCTTACCCAGGGAACATTGCATGTTGTGTGAATTGTGACACATTGGTGTTCCATTTGCCACGCACCCACCGGCGGCTGACTTACTGCATTGACTGTGTATGACCCGTCACAGGGGTACTGATATATATGGGTACGAAGCATCTACACCAGATTGTCTGTTTGTAGAGTAGTTTGTTGCTATGGGGCATGTTTGGTGGTGTGTTTTTGTGTAATTGGCACGTACAGGTTGTTGACTGTGGCCCTCTTTGCAGCATTGCAGTGCTCCTGTAACCGGACTTGAGAGTGCACAGGCAGGAGGCCAGCACTCAAAACCAGAGCTAAGTGTCTTGTTGTTTTTGTTTCAAACACCTCTGCATAGGCTTGCTGGGGGGGTGCACTAATGCATGGATGTATGTGTGATTCAATTTGGTATGTTTTTTTCCCCCTAATCACCCGGAATTCTATGCAATTTTGAACCCTGTACCCTCTACCCGGTGTTCCTGCTTCCCGTACCTATCCAAGCAACGTTCCCTAACCCTCTTTCCCCGCTGGGGTTGTGGATGCCTGTGTAAGCCCCGAACTTGCAGGCGCCACAACCCTAGAGGGGGCGGTTGGTTCGTACCACTCCTAAGCCTGGACGACAGAAGGCCATGACAATGATGTCCAAGTTTGTTTGGATTGTGTATGTTTTCATGCAGGTAGTACATTTTCGTTCATTCCCTGCTTTCATGTGTCATTCCTCCTCCCCTCTCCTGCCACTCATTCCAGTTATCCAGTGTGCCAACACCTGTCCCGACTGCATATCCCTGAACCTCCTTCCCCACCAGGGTCTCAGGGGCCTGTGTGAGTTTGACCTTGCAGGCACCCGGGACACGGTGGGGGTGGTTGTTTCGTGACACTCCCGCGCCTGTACACGGGACCTGTGACATACACATCCGTTCAAGATGCATCATCCTATCTTATGTACCACACATGGTTCACATCCTGTTGTGACATTGTTTTACTGTGCTACCTCGGTTGTTGCATCATTGTGGTAGTACTTGGCCTTTGTGAGGTACTGCTACGTCAAGTCATCTACTGAAGGGTGTTCGGGTTCGTTTTTATGCCTTGGATTTTGTGATTTTGGAAATGAGTGTGGATTCTGAGGGTTCAGGCATCTTTTTACAGACAAGGTGGGAGATGGTGACGAAGGGTAAAGGTGATCCTGTGGCCAGGTGGAATTGAGGGTTGGAGGCTCCATGACCCAGGTGCAGTTGTTCAGTGGGTCATGGTCATTTGTGAGGGAGGGGGGTTGTTGTTGATAGTTGCCTTGCCCTGCAGTGTGATGGGAACTCTGACATTGTAATGGTGGTATCCTATGTACATGTTATGTTCTGCTGATCAATGCCTGTTCATGTGTTGTGTTTTCCTTTCAGGTGCAAGGGGATAGTTGTGGTTTGACATGCTAGGGTGTACACATGGTGAATGTTCACAGGTGATGTGTAGGGAACACTGATGAACACTTGAGTGCACATGCATATGTGGAGTGCATGTCCTTGCAGAACCACACACTTGCACTCTGATGCACTACATGTACTCCCACCCTTGCATATCCACGTGTACACTGTTTGCCTTCAGGTGCCCAGTGTCCCTGCAGCACATGTTCTGTGACCGATTATGGATCCAGTACATGCCTAATTTGATGCTTGATGTGGTCTGTCACTTAGATGTGATGCTCAGGGTGTGCATCACACACAATGGCTGTTCACTGTGCTGTGCGCTGAGCAGTGTGTTGCAGGAGCAGGACACGGCACACATGAGCTGCAGTGTTGATTTTGCAATGCATAATGTGCATGTAGACAGGCATTCATTGTTATGTTACGTCTACGACTGTTGTAATGCATTTGGAAATGACTTATTTTGGGTGGGAGATTTTGTTGGTCTGTCATTTCATCTGATTCCGGGTCAGGCATCATTGGCTGATGCCACTGTACATTTAGGACATGGCAATGTGTACCTTATTGTTACTGTGTTGGTGTATGGGTATTGCTTGCCATGTCATGTTGATGTTTTGGAGGGTTTGAGTGACATGACAGTGATGGCCATGGGCTGTTTTGCAGGTGTGTGTGATGCACACCTTGCATGTCAGGGTCATCCGCTTCTCAGAGCAACTAGCTGGGGGTAGATTTCTCTCCGCGGCAGGGCCCTCCCCCTGGAACAGACTTCCTGCCTGACTTGAACTTGAGGGGAACCATTTCCAGTTCTGGAAGCACCTCAAGACCTTCCTCTTTGCTTCTGCTTACTCTCTGCCTCTCCCTTGCAGAATTCTTCACTGGAACTGCACAGGAGCTGCAACTGGGCCACTCTCACCGACCTCGGTCCCTGGCCCAGCCACTCTCCACTTGCACTGCCTGGCAACCCCTGCACTGCAGTACTGTCTCTCTATCCCTACAGCCCTCCCTTCCCAGCACTTGTCTGCACTTACCTTTGCAGTTGCCACCAGCCGACCTATGTATTATTTTTTTGGGCTACTTCCCCTGTACCGGACTCCCCCCCACCCTTCCCCTTGCACTATTCCCTTCCCCTGCACGATCTCAATGACACCTGGCCTAGTAGTACCGTTGTCTGTCTTCCCTTGTTCCCCCCTCCCTGCCTCATTACACCTTGAAATACTTGTGTATGGGCCATATCATGTCATATGTCATAGGTGTGCCTTTTGGTCACACAGGATAGCTTGTGTTTAAGTAGCTAGGGATGCAGACGATGTGGCACTTCCATGGCAACTATCTCAGGGTGGTAGGGTTGTGACAGTTGACTGTCTCTTTGTCATCATCGACTGTCACCTGGTATGTGCCAGGCCTGTGTGCACTCCGCAGGGGTGGGAGTTTAGGTGAAAAATGTGGCCACAAGCTGGGTCCGGGCTTCCTCGCCACGTGCCCTGTCCCCTCCTATGGGCAGCGCCTGTGGTTGGGGATGTGGGGGCACCACCATGTCCACCGGGACGCCCTGCCGTGTTGCAACATTGTGCAGGACACATGCTGCCACAATGATCCTGCACACTATGGTGGTGCATAGAGTAGTTGCCCACCAGAGCGGTCAAGGGAGCGGAAACGTGACTTGAGCACTCCAAATGTGCGCTCCACTATGCCCCTGGTTGCAATATGGGCGGCGTTGTATCTTACCTGGGGTGGTGTGGTGGGGTTCCGGATTGGCGTCATCATGTGGTTGCTCAGAGGGTAGGCACTGTCCCCTGGGGAGGTGATAATAGTTGAGATTATTAGGGTTTGGATATTTGTCTGTGTGTGACTTGCATGCATGTGCAAAGGCATTTGTACTGACCTAGGAGCCATGTGTCACCATGCTGCCCAGCTTCCAGGGCCCGGCTCAGGGCAGACATTCTGTATATGAAACTGTCATGGGTGGAGCCAGGGTAGTTTGCATAGACAGAGGTGATGATTCCCTTTGCATCACATACCACCTGTACATTGATGGAATGCCAGTGCTTGCGGTTTCGGTAGATGTGCTCAGTGGCCCTAGGTGGACGTAGGGCCACATGGGTGCAATCTATGGCACCGAGCACTTTGGGGAAGTGTGCCACCCTGAAAAAATCCAGGGCAACGGCCTGCCTTTCTGCGGGTGTTCTGGGAATGTATATGTGCCTGCGGACTGAGGGGCGCGCTGTCATGATTGCCAGTACCTGGTGTAGGCAGCGTGACTGCATGGCCTGTGAGACCCCCCCCCACTATGGCAGTGGTCCGCTGAAATGACCCAGTGGCCAAAAAATGCAGGACATTGAGCAGCTTCTCCAAGGGGCTCAATGCTTGGGAGCAAAGGGTGGGGGATGTAAGGTCATCTTCCCGCTCCCTGACCAGGTCTAGGATGATATGGGGTGGAAACCTATACCTGCCATAGACCTGGTCGTCAGGCATCCCAAAAAGGCTTGTCCGTGGTGCGAAAATGCGTGCCCTGGCTATTCTCCTCCTCCTGCGGTGTCCCACGATCAGTGCAGCTACAAATGGGGCATTCATCGCAGCTGTATATACGTGTTTGTTGTTTGCGTGCACTTTTATGCTGTGCGCGGGGACGCCTCCGCCTGCCTTCGTGTGGGCGGACGCGTTGATGGCTGTGCACGTCTTTTGCTGTGCGCGGGTTTCCCGTATTCGGATACGTGGTAAGACTGTACGTCCGAGTGTCATCGCGTGTGATCGGAGGGGAGTGAGCGTACACGCGATTGGCCTGGGTACGTGTGTTTCGGGGTGCGCGGGAAGCTCCACACGCGATTAGCCTGGGTACGTGTGTTCCGGGGTGCGCGGGAACTTTCACACGCGATTGGTGGAAATCCACGTGTTCTGTCATCACGTGCAATGAGGGAAACACCCGCGCGCATCACGTCACAGACGCGCTCACGCGCTAAGGGCCTTTGGTCCAATGAAATCGCATATGCGTGCTGCCATGCATACGCGCTAAGGGCCTTTCCTCAAATTACACGCTGACGTGCAGATTTTTCACATGCCAAATCACTCCGTATCAAGCTGGCCACGCGTAAGCACACGGAAGACCACGCTCCTGCCCAGAAGGCCGAACTACTGCCCACAGAGCCCCGAGCATGCTCCCACCTGCCATCTGCTGCTGCCTGACTGCCTGCTGCCCACGTGCCCTGCCATTTGCTGCCTGCACATCAGCCAGGGGTGCTGTTGCTGTGACCACCCCTGCTGGAACCGAAGACTCCCGACTGGGATTCCATCGCTCCACAGCCCAGCCCCAGGACCCAGTTGCCCACCCACTCCTGCCTCTGGGGTTGTCATGTCGGGGCAAACACCATCTGAGACCACTGACAACCCCCGGCCAGAGAGGCAGAGAGGCACCAGCTTCAGTGCCACCGAAGTTGGTGTCCTGGTGGAGCAAGTCCTGGGGCAGTATGATGCCCTCTTCGGAAGTTCCCGCGCCGACAAGGAAGGACGGACTCGGATCTGGACTGACATCATGACTGCCATCAACGCGGAAGGGGTGGCAGTCCACATGTCAAGAAGCGCTGGGAGGACTTCAGGTCCAGGACCCTGAACAAGGCCCGGCGCCTCTTGAAGGCAGCGGATGCCAAGGGGCGCCGGGGCCACTTGTCGGAAGAACAGATGAGGGTCCTGGAACGCATATCCCCAGCGCTCCACGTCCAGGTCCATGAGAGGCAGACCCGTCTGGAGTCGAGCGGTAAGTGTACATGCATCCTGATTGTGAGCAGTGCGTGTGGTGATTTTTCTGTAGTGTGCAGGTTGCACATCTGTTTGTATGGGGTCGAGTTTGGGTGGGTGTGTACAGGGCCGTGGGGCTAACACATGCGAGGGCTGGAATGTGTGAGACATGGATGGTGCTTGTGTGTGTAGGCTTGCATGCCAAATGCAGTTGTGTGGGCACACATGTTTGGATAAATGTGTATCTAAGTAGACATGTCCGTGATGTCACGCATGTATGTTGTTTTCGGCTGCATGTATCAGCACTGTGTACATGTGCATGTGTGTGTATTTGACAAGGCTGCAACAGTGATGCAACATGGATGCATGTGACAGCGGTATGTGGAAGCCTGATTGGCAGATGTGACATGGATGCCCGTCTGAACACTGCAACACTTGGCAGAGGTGTACACATGCATGCAAGTGTGGTGGTGTGTGTACATGTGTGGTGAACTTCCTGTGTTGCATGTGATGTCTGGCTCACCTTTGCCTGCTCATGCTGTTGTATGTGTATGGATGGTGCTGGCAGTTGCGATATGGCTGTGGTATGGCTCATGTGTGCGAGTTGAAATGACGTGTGTTGGGGATTGTGATGACATGTCTGAGGTTTGCCAATGCTACTCATGTATAACTGTCATGTGTGTATGTGTCCATTGTACAGTGCCCTGATGCCTGTGTTTTGTTTCTCCCTGTCTGCAGCATCAACTGATGAAGAGGGCGGAGAAGGTGCTGTGGAGCACAGTGGCGGGGATCCCACCGCCAGCCGGAGACGCAAGGCCCGGCTCCCCTCCCATGTTGTGATCTCGTCGGGGAGTGAGGAGTCCGGTGCCGCGTCCCAGGCCGCAGCTGACGGGGGGGAGGTCCAAGAGGCGGAGGTTGGAGTTGGACTCCTCAGCAGCAGAAGGGGCAGCTGGGACCCCGCAGGGCCCAACAGGGGAAGATGGTACGGAGTCATCCAGGTTGGTGGGGGGTTTGGTGGAGGAGGAGGCCGTGCAAGCACCAGAGACGGGGTCTGGAGGTGGGGATCCCACTGGTGCTAGTGGTGCAGTGCAGGACCAGGGACAGGAGGCAGCACAGGCCCCCGCGGAGGTGCCTGTGTGCAATCCTGTCCCTGAGCCTGTCCCTGCATCATCTTGCACCAGCAGGGATGCCTACGTCCAGACCCGTTTTCAGGCAGGGGATGAGCTCACGTCAACTGGCCTTCCTCTGCCTGCGGACGTGGCTATCCGGGTCCGGGTTGAGCCTGTCCTGACTGGTGTGGTGTTGCGTCAATGGGCCATGCGAGGTGACCTGCAGTCTTTTCATGAGGAGACTGCACGTCATCTTGAATGGCTCGTTGACCACGTCAGCCTGCTGGGACAGGTCACCCAGGCCGGATTCCTCCGTATGATGGGGCTTGCTACGACCCCCTCCTCAACTGGACCCCCTACGCGCCAGTCGTCCTCCGTGCCATCTTCCCACCCATCAGTCACCTGGGTGCCCTGTGGAGCTGCCTCTGACGGTGCGGCCAGGCTGGTGGAGGAGGCATCCCTGCCACAGTCGGGAGTCGGACGTCCAGCAGGGGTGGCCACATCAACGACTGCACCCCAGCCGGCAGAGGATGTGCAGGCAGCAGGAGGCAGTGCACGGGCAGAGGCACAGCAGCAGCAGCAATGTGGTGAGAGCCATGAAGGCTCGGGCCTTCAACATCGGAGGGGCAGGCATCAGCCGGAGGACCCAGGACAGAGAGTGTCTTCCGTGTGGCAGCGGTTGGGCCACGCCATAGATGCAGAGCGGCAGCGGGCGGAAGAGGCATGTCTCACAATGGTCAGGGCGGAGAACTCCATGCGGAGGGCCCTGGGGCGGGCCGAGTGCCTCGAGCCAATCCGCAGGGGTTTGGAGGTGGACACGGCGACGGCCCTGCGGATCCTCGGGGCCATGGAGGAGGACCGCCTCCGGGACATTGAGCAGGAGTTCGATGATGCCCTGGCCCGGGACATCCACAAGTGAGCCGTCAAACTAGCCCGCTGCCCTTGTACATAGTTATGTAGGTAGTGTTAGGTTTCATTTTTGTTTTGATTTCATTTGGACCTTTCGGACATTGGCCACATTTTTGTATATAGTTTATTTTATTAGTTAGTGTAGTTAGATAGGTTTCCTTTCTTTTGTTGGGATAATGGACCCTGGCTTGTTCCCATGTACATAGTTCACTGTTGGATTGTATTTTTCTTTCACATTTTAACCATGGAGCAATGGCTTTCTTTTTTATTTCCCATTGGATTTGTTTTGTGGACAGTGACTTTGGACACCATTGCTTTGGGATATGATTTTTGGTTTTGCTTTTTTTCACGGACATGCTTCTTTTGATTTTTGTACATTCACATTTTTGTTTCTTTATTTTTGATTCTATTTATGTTTGCTTTAATACATTTTTTATCATACTTCAATGTGTAGTATCATCTCATTGGTTTCATGCATTTCAGTGCTGGGGGGTGGGGGGATGGGAGACATGGGTGGGGGCCTGGTGGACGGTGCCCCACAGTGCTGGGGGGTGGGGATGGTGGGAGACATGAGTTGGACATGGGTGGGGGCCTGCTGGCAGGTGCCCCACAGTGCTGGGGGGTGGGGGTGGTGGGAGACATGGGTGGGGGCCTGGTGGAGGGTGCCCCTGCACTGCTGGGGGGTGGGGGTGGTGGGAGACATGGGTGGGGGCCTGGTGGAGGGTGCCCCTGCACTGCTGGGGGGTGGGGGGGTGGGAGACATGGGTGGGGGCCTGGTGGAGGGTGCCCCTGCACTGCTGGGGGTGGGAGACATGGGTGGGGGCCTGGTGGAGGCTGGCCCTGCACTGCTGGGGGGTGGGGGTGCTGGGAGACATGGGTGGGGGCCTGGTGGAGGCTGGCCCTGCACTGCTGGGGGATGGGGGTGCTGGGTGACATGGGTGGGGGCCTGGCAGAGGCTGCCCCTGCACTACTGGGGGGTGGGGGTGGTGGGAGACATGGGTGGGGGCCTGGTGGAGGGTGCCCCTGGTGGCTGGGGGGTGGGGGTGCTGGGAGACATGGGTGGGGGCCTGGTGGAGGCTGCCCCTGGTGGCTGGGGGTGCTGGGAGACATGGGTGGGGGCCTGGTGGAGGGTGCCCCTGCACTGCTGGGGGGCGGGGGGGCCTGGTGGAGGGTGCCCCTGCACTGCTGGGTGGTGGGGGTGGTGGGAGACATGGGTGGGGGCCTGGTGGAGGGTGCCCCTGCACTGCTGGGGGGGGTGGGAGACATGGGTGGGGGCCAGGTGGAGGGTCCCCCTGGTGGCTGGGGGTGCAGGGGGACATGCGTTGGTGGGCAGTAGTGCAAGTTGACAAGTGGGTTGGCTGGGGGGCATGGCCATGGTGGATGGGGTGCCTGCAGGACATGTGCAGGGTAGGCCCCTGTGGTGTGAGCCACCTGCAGGGGCCGTGGAGGGTGTAGAGGGAACACCTGGGAGGACCCACACGTGCAATTCACGTGTGGTGCTCCCCGCGCACCCCTGTAATACACGTACCCTGATGAGGTTGCGTGTGTAACTTCCCGCGCACCCCCAAAATACACGTACCCCGATGTGATCGCGTGTGTAACTTCCCGCGCACCCCCGAAATACACGTACCCCGCTCAAGCGCGTGTGTAACTTCCCGCGCACCCCCGAAATACACGTACCCCGCTCAATCGCGTGTGTAACTTCCCGTGCGCCCCGAAATACACGTACCCCTCTCAATCGCGCATGTTACTTCCCGCGCACCCCCGCAATACACGTGCCCCGCTCGCACAGGCCCAATTGCTGTATGTTGCCACTTTTGTGATGCACTGGGACTCTACCGCCTGCCTTCGTGTAGCAGACGTGTTTCAGCTTGTGCGTGTCTTTGGCTGTGCGTGGCTTTGCCCTATTCGATTCCATGAATACGTGTGGTTCGAGTGCGTGTGGGCGTTCTGCTTCCCTGCAGTACATCCCCAGTTACGCCCTTATTTTAGCGCGTTGTTCCCCATTCCGCGCGTTACGCCCCGTGTCCCGCCCACTTTCTGGTGTATGCGCCGAGGTTGTGTGCTTTCACTGTGCGCGTCGCGCAAGCCTTTCGGGATGTTGCAGTGACTTGTGTGCCATGCACGGGTTTGGCGCACATCCCGAGGTAAACACGCGCAGGGACTTCCATGAATCGCACGCGTGCGCGTGCACCTGTTTTTTTGTGCTTGCGCCTGCTTGCGCCTGCTTGCACAAAGATTTTCGGCGCACGTTTGTTCCATGAATCGGCCCCCGAGAGTCAAACCAAGACTGAGGATAACATCGCTCAGTTCTGAATAGACCGAGGTAGTGAATATTATTTAATTGGTATGCATAAATGTTGAAAACATGTGTCTCATTCTTGATAAATAATTCACAGCAAAATGTAATAGGACAGATTCTTCTTTATCAGTGCTGAAAGGGAACACATTGTTTGCCAATACATTTCAGACCACGGGGATGAAGGCCTTCATCGGGTGATGCCTGAAAATATTGTAAAAAAGTGTGACAATGATCAATTTGGACAAAAAAAACTCTTGTCTGGATTAAAACGAATCTAAAGAAAGTGGGAGAAATCAAGGTATATCAACCAACAGTCTTGAGCAGGCTGATATAGGTTCAGGAATGTAATAAGATAACAAGCACTTAATGATTAGCTAAAAACTGCAGACACGGGCACATGCAAAGCACTATTGAAAAAGCTGAATCACAAAGAAAAAGTTTAAAAAAAAAACACTAGCCAAAGCACAGTGTACCTGCTAATGTTTGATGACGTCATCACAGCAAGCCGTATTCCGCCACTGCAATTATGATTTCAAAGCATGCATCACAACAATTATAAACACACAAAAAAATAAGATGCATATTGTGTCGGCTGACCTAATAAATATATTTATTACAACACCCGTACTCCGTACTACTATAGTTGCCTGCAAGAGAATATATAAGAATTACAGTCTTACCATGCTCACAAATTCTTTCAAAATACAACTAGAAATGCTAATTGCCATTGTGGTTGAATTAAGGCACAATGTCTGTGTCCTTAGGGTGCAGAGTACAGTTGTTAGATGGAATGTTAGGAAGATAACTTTTGATATGTTTAGTCTGTTTGATATTAAGCTTGAATCTTGGGCATCTCATGGGGGAGAGTGTCCATTGTGGTATGAGGATCTGGGTGGTACTTTAGAGCAGAGGGTGATTGCTATGAATTGGGGGGAGTCACACTGCAGCTCCTTGTAATGTATTTGTTCCACCTTAACTCTCCATGTTGCTGGGGTCATCATTTTCAATGTTAACCTTTTGGGTGGTTCTGTTGTGCTGCCCTGCTGTCCAAATTTTCCTATGTTTCCTGGTGGGTCGTGGGGATCCTACAGTATTTTTTTAAATGTGTCTAGCTTTATTTCTGCAGCTTCTCTTCTGGTGCAGGCTTCATACTGCTGGTGTGCCCCATTGGGGATGTGTAGGGTACTCCTTACATTGGGAGTTACCCCTCTGTGTACTATGAGGTGGTGAAAAATTCACAGAGCTAAGATTTCCGATTGTTATTTGGACATGATTTACTGACTATAGTTCAGTTTAGGTTATGATCTAAATTCTGTATGTTTTTCTGATCGGGATTGTTTTCTTGGTAGTTGATGGTAAAAGCGATGGTATGATCCAGCAACAGGACAAATGGCATGGGATGGGGCACCACAGGTGTCTGTTAAGAATGATGTGGAATATGTTATGCGGAACAGTAAGAGTCACAACTGTGTACAAAAAAGTGTATGGAGCTGTTAAGGTGTCTCCATAACTATAGCTACGTGATGTATCCTTAATGCAGGAGACACGTCTGCAGGGAGAGGAGGCTGACAAATTAGCCCATGGGTGAGTCAGCAAGGAATATATATTTTTTGTATGACTCCAAGGAACGAGGGTGGTGACTTTAATCAGTACAAATGAACCCGCAACCAGGTCCTCCTCTGCCCATGACAATAAGGGTAGATTGGTTTTGATGAAGGTCCAAACTCAAAACCGCAGGATCCTTTGTTGCAATGTTGATCCCTGACTAGCAATGACATCCCGTTTATCCGCAAGTTTTAGGAAAATATGCAGAAGCACTGAAACATCTTCTGGTGATGGGAGAATACTTTAAAATGATTATTGACGCGATTGACTGAAGCAGTCATTTATTGTCAGAAGGTCTGGTCAAAACATCTGAGCCCTGAATCTCAAATAGATCCCTCAAGCAGATTCAATTAGAGCTAAAACAAAATGATGTTTTCCTGCGTGGCTTATTCTCTATTTTGTACAAACTCTTTATAACGGAGTACGGTTTGGAAACTACTTTCTCACTGGCTGCCGTTTATGAAGCATCAAAGAATGAGATCAGCAATCCGGGTGCCATCAAAATGGTAAGGGGGCAGCTCAGTGAATAATATAGTGGGGGTGCGGTTCTGCAATGTCCCATTAAATAATGCAATGTGTTCCCAATCAAAAAGTTGGGGTCCGAACCTAGCACTCTTCCTTATGTGCTTTCAAAAAGAATAATATTGGAATGTAACACACAGTTGGGTGATGACAGCAGTTAGGACTGTATACTTTTGTTTATATATTCGAGTATTTTTCATATGAATTTGCATCAAAACCTATGAACTTGTATGTTGTTTCACTGGTCACCTCGGGTTCTACCGACTGCCTGGGGTGGGTACCCTTTTAAATGGATACCGGTCTGTCATTCCAAATGCTCCATTATCCAAGTTCAGTTAATCTGTGTAAGCCTTATCACACATAGTAAGCATCAGCTGATTTAATCATGTATCCCTCATTCTATATCTAAGGTAATTCTTAACCAGTTTGAGCCTGCTAAACCATCACTCATTGCTGTCAACAGAGAGCGCGACAAAACATGCCAATTTGGAGGACATGACAAGATGGAGGCCAATGCTGGCTTTGCCAGTGAGGAGCTGCACTGCTTAAGACAAGTATTTTTCCCTGCTTTTCTAACGTCTGAACCCATCTGTTTTGCTTCTATTACCAAAATATCAAAGCTAGATTGCTACAGATAATCATTGAAAAGATGACACATATCCTTGAAAGTATTGGACGTTGTATTTTGAGTATTCTCATAAAGACTTATTCAAATAGCAGATGATGTATCTTTGCTTTCACTTTTCATTCCACGTGTCAAATACTAGTAGCATCTAATATATTTAAAAGGACTGGAAAGTTTAACTCACAGAGGAGTCAGGATTTGCATTGCATCGTCTAGGAATTCTGCTTGGACAGATGTTCTCTGTGAATTTGTGATTCACCAACTACACCTATCACAAATCTTTCGCAAATCTCGGACGCAGCTTGTATTAGGCCATTTCATTCGTTCTTGTGGTGAGGAATCCGCTTCAAGACCTCTAATTATTGATGCTAAACATAATTTGCTTACAAGTTGTCAAGCGCTTTCAAAAGCATCATTTTTTTCATTGACAACATATACACATTACAACGAGGTAATCTAGTACAATAAATTACCTGTTGTTAACTTTGAATCATTGGGGGTCATTACGACCCTGGCGTTAAGGGTCTAACGACGCCGTAAAAGGTGTTGACGCCGTTAAACCCTTAACGCCTGATTACGAGGTCCCTTTGCAGGAGCTGACCTTAACGGCTGGTTTTACCAGCCGTTAAAGTAGGGTGCCGCAAAGGGACCTCGGTGCTAATTACGGTACCGTACTTAGCGCCTTCCCCAGTCCCATTGAGCCCTATGGGGCGAAAATGGGAATGGGGAAGGGCCATGGTGAAATGGGGAAATACCACCCCGCCAACCTTGGAATGGGGCGGTATTTCCCCATTCCACCATGGCAGACTCCTTACAACACCTGCACCAACCATGGTGCTAATAGCGCCATGGTTTAGCGCCGGGGTTGTTATGAGGGCCATTGTCAAATTTCTTAGTAATGATCATAGTTTATGTAATATAGAACAACAATTAAACTATAGAAAGCAACCAAAATTGCCTTATCAGATTCACATGCTATCACCCAATGTGTTATTGAGCAGGGTTATTGCTAGCCATTTTTAGAGCTTCTTTTAAGCATCAAACCGCTTCCGGCTGAACATTAAACAAATGTGAAAATCTTGCAAAATGCCAGGGCATGTTTTTGCCATCAAAACTTTTTTGGCCATTTCTACAGACGGCTGGATTTGTGTGCAAGGCGTGGGATATCAAGCAGTGACTTTTGTGCCTTTTGTGTTCATATATCTCAGCAACCTTCAATTGCATGTGACATTGACAAGATTGTATCATCGGATTGAACCATACAGTTGTGATGGCCAGCCTACAAGCAGACACCACTTGTGCAATAATAGATGCTACACCGTCTTGTCGTGGATTCTACCATTGTGAACAAGGCCATCCTTCACTTTGAAAAGAGGTGTAAGACAACTAATAACCGACCCTGGGGAGATATAAAGTGTTGCATCAACCATTACTGCAAATGCGCCAATGCGAGGAACCCTATTTACAATTTCCTCTTGAATGCATTTTCCCAAAATATGTATTAATTATTTTTGAGCAGTGTGACTCATTTGAGTGTGCTCAAAGACCTGCATTGCCTAGCCAGATCTGTAACAATAGAACCCATTAACTAATTAGCTGCACCAATTACTAATAATTTCCATCTGTGTCCTCTTTCTTTACTCAGAGGGCCTACCAAGGAAACCTGTTAAATGTAATAATATTAGTACTGTCTCACAATTTTGGAGGCAAATTCGCTTCTAGATGGCAATTGCATGTCTCCTTTGGGCACTTAACTGAAAATGTATTTGTTTATTTTCACTCATAAATGCATAAAGGTTTTGAACAGCGACTATATGACTGTCACTGTGGAAATCTGAATCCACACAGTATTCGTTTTTCCGTAGCCAATGAAACATGGCATAGTGATTGAGCAAAACAAAATTCGGAATCAGCTTTCTGCTTTTTTGGTTCAATGGGCCTCATTACGACCTCGGCGGTAGCCATGCCGCTATTGGCGATATGGCTGCTGCCGAAATCGCGTCCGGGTCCTCAGAATGAGGAATTACCGGGCCATTCCGAGTTTGGAAGGCCCGGTAATTCCTCCCTCCAAGGACCCGGACCCGGTCCTTCCCCATTCACATTTCAGCCCACATAGGGCTGAATGAGAATGGCAGAGGGAGCAAAAAGCGGGCCATTACAAATTGGTCCCGTTGTTTGCTCCCTCTTCCCCTCGCGGGACCCGGTAAGCACGCCTGGTTTGACCAAGCGTTACTTCCTGGGTCCCGCGAGGGGACCTCGTAATGAGGCGGTACGGGGTAAACGGTGCCGGCACCTTTTACGGCGCCATTTACCCCATACCGCCAGGGTCGTAATGAGGCCCAATGTCTGGATTCTTGGGATATTGCTGTCTTTATGGGCTGCTGAGGCCCATTTGCAATCAAGCACACACATTGCCATTCCACCAGTCTTTGGTGTATGGAATCTGCTGCATCATGGCCTACAATGGACCCCATCTGCCTCATCATGTTTCAAAATGGCATCATCTTGTGGTTTGTCCGATATAGCGGCTGCACCCAAACTCAAGCTATTGCATGAATTGACATTATTCTCTCCCTTTTCCTGCATCTTTGGAACACATATCTTTATCTATGTCTGCACACTGGTTTTCAGCAGAGAATCTGGCTTTTTTTTACCCTGGCTCTTAAGTCAGTCTCCTGTTCCATGACTGTGAGCAGGTCAAGAGGCTGGTCTCCTATCTCACGAGGCACGCACAGGGACACGATCGTCCTGAGCTTCTTTTTGCCCACATGTATTACACACGGTGTAGCTTTTAGACCAACTCCCAGTTACAGGTGGCAGTTCTACACAAGCACTGGGGGCCGCACTTCTTGGAGGTTTCTGATACTGGGATCAGCTGTGATGTTGTAGCTTTGGGATCCTCTGATGTTCAGGGATCCCCGAAGCCATTGCATTAGGTTTGTGTGCTGTACTATGATAATTCTTCTTTGCTAAAACATGTGATGTCCCCTCAGTACATATTGCCACAGAAATGGGCATGGTTGACATATCTGCGATGTCTGAAATCCTTCAGGAAATGTTGATGTCAATCCTTTTGTAGAGGCTTTGGCTGTACACCTACAGGCGAGGGTTGTTGTTACAGCCTTCAAATAAAGTATATTGTTTTTAATAAATTGTTCCTTCCATAGTTTCAGTACTCTATAATAAATACGGTAATACATGCAGTACGTTTACATGAAAATCGTATTGTTCTTGTGCATAAATGATAAAGGTTCAGATGATCCAATCTAATACATTATTACTAAACTTAATAGAAGCAAGGTCAGAAATGCTAATTATAACACCACAAACTGAATCCAACCTTTCTGTTAACAATTGTTCGGTGCACCACTTTTTCTCAAAAGCAAGGGTATTTCTTTTGAAATAACTCTGTAAAGCAGGATTCATTATTGTGTGTGTGTGTGTGCATATGGCAGAACTCAAATGGATGTGTTGGTCTCCTGGCAGTCTGTACATTATACGGGGATGCTATTGTAGCATTTCAGAGCAACACCTTTCATTGTGACAATGGGCCTCATTACGACCCGGGCGCTAAACCATGGTGCTATTAGCACCATGGTCCATGCCGGGGTCCGCCATGGTGAATGGCGGAATTACCGCCCCATTCCAAGGTTGGCGGGGCGGTAATTTCCCATTCACCAAGGGCCCTTCCCCATTCCCATTTTTGCCCCATAGGGCTCAATGGGAATGGGGAAGGCGCTAAGTACGGTGCCGCAAATTGCGTCACTGTACTTAGCACCAAGGTCCCTTTGCGGGTCCCTACTATAACGGCTGGTAAAACCAGCCGTTTAGGTCGGGTCCCACAAAGGGACCTTGTAATTAGGCGCTAATAGGTTAACGGCGCCGCAGTCTTTTACGGCGCCGTTAACGCATTAGCGCCTGGGTCGTAATGAGGCCCAATGTATGTATTATTTGTTATCAATGCAATTGACATGCAAATGCTCAATTTAATTATTTCGGCCTTGAGCCTCTGTCTTGAATTGTATTTGTGTTTATTAGAGTGAGGAACCTCTGTAAAGTCTGCCCAGGACTGCATGTAAACATCCAAAAACATCTTTAAAAGTGACGTCAATAGTTTCCATTATCTTGCCCTGCATTTAAGCTGTATACCATACAGCTCACAAGAACATTACGCAATGCCTGCGTGTCCAGAATTCAACATAGCACTCTTTTTTGTGAGTTTGAATATTTATGTATTATTTGTCATTTGAGTTGTATACACCATTGAAATATGTCACCTACCATCATGCTTGTTTACCTAACATTGTCAATACAGATTACTTGTATAAAGTCAACTTAAATTATATGGGATTTGTGTACTCTGCCCATCTTCTTTATCGAACACATGAACACAGAGAACAAACACATTTTGTAGAAGACAATTATGCACAAACATGAACAAAGCATCATATTTATGGGCAAACATAGCGACTGTGGTACCAAGAGACATGGACTCACATCCCAGGTTTGGCTTGTGACCAAATTGTGTGGGCAAATTATGCTACCACTCTGTGGTCTGTTTCCTCTGAATACTGAAACTGGGAGTGCCAGCAAGCAATTCAGCTGATAATGTGTGGCTTGCAAAACAAGACTCATGCACAAATGGTGCTGATTCATACATAATAAGAATAGTGCACGAATCCAGCAATAAACACAATGAGACTCTAGGAATTAGTCTGAAACTGAACATATAAAAGAACATGAAATGCTAAACAGGATGTAAATAGCCAATCGAGGTTGGGAGCCAAGAACAATCAAATATTGAACCATGATCTCGGTTCTTTTTTTCTTATTTCATGTTCACCCTTTCCAAACGTAAATAAGCCTTAATACAGGAAGAGCCAGGTGAATCGCCTGCATAAAACAAAGAGTGTCCACGGTTTCTCAAAGGCCAGCTACACACTTGTTATTGGAATGGACCTTAATAGTCATCGAGGTTCAGACCCAGGCCAACCAAATGCGTAGTTAATGCATATGAGGAACATTTAGCAGTAATACGTGAAATGAAAATGCACTGCATTGATATCAACTTCAAACCGGGCTATTTTTACCTAGATGGATGAATGTTAAGATTCTAAAAAGTATGATTATAATATCACCAAAAAACGCATATCCAGAGTCCACAAGGTACTGCTAGGGCATTTCTATTTGACCTATTGGTCAGGAAATAATGAAATATGCGTTATTCTTTAGTACCACATATCGGTTTCTCTCGCTTCTAAGCATTTTAATAACAGGTGTTCATATTATCCAAAGTAATGGCACTTACCTTACAAATTTCTGAATAAAGGTAGGGTTGATAACTTGCAAAGTGCTGGCTCTTAGCATGACAGAGGAAAGCACTTAACTCTTGAGCTATCCAGCCGAACTGAAACAGGAAAAATGCATTGTTTCTGTACCACCCTTAAAGATACTCGGCCTGATTCATGGAATTGTTTACATTGTTCAAGTGACTTTGCACTGCTGAAAAGTGACTTTGCGCTGCTGACACAAACCCTGATTCATGGAACTGTGCAAAGTGCATTTTTGCAGTGCATTTTTGCAGTGCATGGTCAGTGCAAAGTCATTTTGTTTTGTGGCATCCCAACTTTTTGCTTAAATACAATGTTCAAGGAGTGGTGACAATTGGGATTTTAGTTTTAGGATAAGGATACCTTATGTTTAAAAGCTAATTTTGAGAATATGTATCAGTTGGGAATTTCGTTTTAGGGGCAAGGACCTTTTGTTTTAAAGGCAAGGTCTGGGAATGGTGAAAATTATACATTTTGTTTTTGTGGTCCGGGACACCCCAATTATTTTATTTGACTATAACATTATTCCATATAGTAGAGATGGTGGAAGTATCAAACTCTTCCAACCTCCCATGTATCAATCTATTTGTGAGTTAATTAAATTCATATATAGTCAAATATGCTAACGGTCTATACCATTTTGCCCCACCCACATTTAAGGGGAAAATATTGAGCCTGGCAGATCCCCCCACACATTAATTTCAAATGGATCAATTCTACTTACATTGGCCATCTGTTCTGGGGTGCTCAGGAAGGGCAGCCAGGCTTTTCTGTGAGCCCACAGGGTCTGGTTACTTCAGACAGCTATTGGTTTTCTCAGTTTCTCTCTCCCATGCAAAGATTAAGGCCTCTCAATGTTAAGGCATCTCCACCCAAATTGGTTTTGGGCAGCTGTCGCAGGATACCCCCAGGGGCAGTTCTCTTTCAAGATCTTTTGCAGCACCCCTTCCAAGATGGGTTTTAGGGAGGATCTCCCCATTTCTGCCCAGTTCTTCCCAGTTTCTCTAGTGCAAGCTCGTTTTACTCTCCAAGCCCCTCCCATGGAAACTTAATATTAGTAGTTCCAAACTTATGATCGCAACCAGGATTGGATAGTTACATTTCTCTCCACCCCCAAAGTCCAACCCCTCTCCAAGGTTTAGTTCAGGAGTCCAGAACAGAAATATTGCAACTCCCCTTTGAGATTCACATTTTTTCATGCCCAGTTTTACCCTCCAAAATGTCCAACAATGCAAAACTTTACATTTTACAATAAACTGTCATGATGTATAAATATTCATATTCCCCTCCTCATGACAGATCAGTAGAAGTTATTTTTATTTTGGCACCTTATTGCATGGGCACGCTGTCATTTTATGTCCTTCACACAAAACTATAATAGTTATGAATATGGCATTTTATATCCAGATACCTAATTTACCAACTCATCAGCTCACCATCTTTCAATTTTCCAATATTCTCGGGGCAGCTAGGAACACAATTTAGATTGGTATAGAGTTTCCACACGTCAATTATTTATTAAATGAGTGGTCTTGCAATGGGCTCGGCATCAGCTTTCAAATGACACATGAATGGACTCAGTGCAACTTATCGCTGGTGACAAAATGAACAATTATGTCCATTTAAACTAAAGGAAAAGTTCAAACAGGTTATGCAAATCCCAACCCCCATTTCTCCATGTAGGTTTAATTTCTCTGGTGACAAGAGGTTGGGAGTCTGCAATAAACCCATCATTCTTTCTTCTCTCAAGGGTTGATTGGCTGAGGAGATTATTATCAGGCACCAGAAGTCTCTAACATCAGGAGGCCTTGCTGACATCTGCCATGTTGTCCTGTGATCTGAAGTTGACCATAATTTTGATCCAAGACTTTGTATTTTCAAGTCTTTTCAGCCACCCCGCCGGGTCTGTGTTTAGTTGGTCCATCGTAAATACTTGGTGTGCCCCAGTTTCACAGAGATTTCCTTTCCAGATAAGAAGGTAGACAAGCACTTGGGAATCTACCCAACAACAAGAAGCATGTGTCTGTGTTTAAGGAGACTCACATGTTATATCTGAAACAAAATAGCCTTTTCAATTTGTGGTCTTCTTTTCTCAGTGCTGCATCTCACTTAGTTAAGCAGTTTGCATCTTTCTGTTATGGTGAAATACATTTTTGATCAAGGTATTTTGTTTGTGTTGCACTTCCAGTATGTTTCTTACTGTGGCAAAACTAAAAGTGAAGGACTCCTGTCAGCTTGGTCACTCACTGACAAAGGTCTTTTTCATTGACATAATGTTTGTTATGAAAAATGCTGCTGTTTGATGCTCCTTTTTCATGTTATAGTGTTCATTGTGCCAACTACAGAACTACCTGTATTGATGATCTCTAGGCACATTTAGGAGTATTGAAGTTTTAAGGTAGGCTTTTCATTCACCACTGGGCCTTTCAGTTATATATGTTGGGGCAGTGATTAAACCCCATATTTCACAGACTCTCTCTCTCTCTCCCTCTCTCTCTACACACATAAATTGTCACTGCAGAGTGAGGCCCTGGATAGAATGGGCACAGTCTGAAGCTCCCCTCACTCCTACAGCCAGTGCACAAAATGAGCTAAGCTCAGACTGAGCGTGTGAATTAGAAAGTGACGCTTGACTGAGCTCCTCACAGTGAAACCTATTCAAGTGATTCATTTTTATTTTAATATAATGCCGCCACATTCAGTAACATATTACCACCTTGCAATTAAAAGCTGTTGGTTCTGTAGGTGGCCCCCTGAAGAGTGATGCAAATAATCATGTTTTATCACAATCAGGAAGGTGAAAGAACCCTCCAACCCCACATACGAGGAGTGGCTGAACCAAGTCTACTAAATGCCATCTTCCTATGTTGCAGCAGGATCGATAAATAAGAAAACAATAGAATGATCCCAGTGCCCCAAGACAGAATGTATTCAGAATACAAAGGACTGCAACAAGACTACAATGGTCAGGTGTGCATGCTACACATCCAAATTAATAAAGATTTGTGAAGGGTTTACAGATGTGAGTTCTGGACTAACCTGGAAACATGCAAGCATGGCTGAGTTTGACTGGCTAGACTGTTCACCAGTAGTGATGTGCGCCTTGGTTGGACACATTCCCCAATCAATGCTGTGTCTGCAGCCAAATAATAAATACAAGTAACCGCTTGCCTTTTCACTCGCTGTGGCTACTGATGCTGACACACCAATCACTGGAGACACTACATTCAGAAGCTGCATTACAGACCTCACTGTGAGGCATCAGCAGCAGCACAAAAACACAGGAACCTTTTAGACAGCTAGAAAAACAACACTTTAATACGTTTTGCGGGTTCTGCACTTCCCCTACTAAAACACACAAACACACGAACATCGCAGAAGGCAGGGAAGTCTGATATCATAACTGAGTACTGGTGGTTCCCTGATGATGATTTTCCCAGATTTAGGGTAGCAGACTAGGCCAAAGCATGGCAACAGAATGATAAGCACACCAGCAATTACACAGACAGGAACATGTACCTTTTCCTTCTTCCACCCTCGTGTGGGATGTTGCATGGCTCCCAGACCTCATGTACATGATACATTAGAGAAAGGTCGAAGTGCTCAGTCAGTCATGTAATGGGGCATGTGAATCCCTGCATCTTTTTTGTGACATGCCACATGACTGAGACTAGCGTGATCCAGTTGAGCTGATCAAAACATAACAAACACCCTTGTCATGGCCCATCAGAGGCTCCTGAACCAACGAGGCTCCACACTGCGGGGGTGTCAGGCAACATGCACTCCACCACTTTGTAGTTAAGCACCTAAAAAAGAATTGAAGATTGTTCCATACAAAATAAATACAGGAGCTTGTACAACAAGTTTACAGCTCTGAAATCAGCTTTGAAGAATTCTGGCTTGAGGGAGTTTGTAGAAGATCTGTGTCTTCCACATCGGAATGAAGACAAGCTTGCCATGGTAGATGTGCCTGTTATCTGTCAAGAGGTTTAGTCAGTCACCAGAAGACAATCATTGGAAGCCTTATTTTCTTAATGACCTAGCTGCAATGCTCTATAACATGATAGGGAACTAAAGGGTTGGCATCTTGCACACAGTGACTAATGATGGACTCAACCTCTTATAAAACAATGCTGGGAACACTTTGTCAAGCTAATATTACTCTCTTTCTGAAGAAGGCCACATTTCCTACTGCATGAGGGCATTGTGGAGCAAGCAGCCTGTCAAAAACTGTTAGAGAAGACAGTCACCAAACGATTGATTTCTATGCTCTTTTCCTGGCATCCAGTTTTGCTCGATCCCCATTTCCCAGGACGCTTTTCACAAGTTGCACCATAGCTGCTTTCCTAAAAGTGCTGCTTCCTTGTTGCTGTTCCCATTTTTCTGCCCTCCCCCATTAGACTGTGGATCTTGTAGCGTGAGGGGACTTCGTCAGCTCCCTTCCTTATCCCCATCTGCTCTTCCCTGCCTGTCTCTGTCTCTGTCTGTGTATGTGTGGGAGACCCATGCCAATGCCCTTCATTCTTCCTGCCTGTTCTGGCGCAAAGGTATTTCGCCCATTCTGAGAACAGCTTTGTCTCTCCTCCTCAAACTCCCACAGTCCTCGCCTCTGCCAACTCTTCCTGCCTCCTTCTCTCTCTCTCATGTGCCTGGGGGAGAAACCGGCAAAACGTTATTATTCCCTACACCCGTCTTTGAAAACAGTCCTAACAGTTGCTCTCCTCTCCTTTGTATGACTGTGTTCCCTGTGCTTCCCCCTCCTCACCTTGTGGGCACCCTACACCATCGATAGCTTTTCCCACATTGCCACTGACTGCTGGCAACCCGGACCTCTTCAGGTACACAGCAGACCATGTTGGCTCACAGAGGTGGAATGCAAAAAATCTGACACTGCTGCCTTTGAATAGTGGAGGGGAATATGGAAACAGTGTCCCTTTTCACTGTTGTTGTTTATTCTGTCGATGCAAACAGTGGCTGCAAAAGAACATAACAAAGTCGTGGTGGGGTGTGTGCAAATGATCTGTGTCAAAGCCGTCAAACTTCTGTTATTCCTGAAGACCATACCATCATCACTGAAGGCCGCCCTGAAGATAATGGGAGACTTCAGAAACTTTTTGACTGAGTTGTCAGGCCACTCAAAGACTTTTCAGTGTGCACTTGACATTGTAGAGTTCATGGAGGGTGTGGTTGACTGTGACACTTCCTGAACCTGCAAGCACCCAACAGGAACACTGTAAAACATGTTATGTTGCTGCTGGAGGGTCATAACCTTTTGGGAAACGTTCAGAGCAGAGATCAATGTAATTCTGGTTACCCAAGTCCTTAATGATTGTGAAGTGGTCATTTTGTGGGCAGATGGGATCTTTTGGATTGTAACTCACTTAGGTTGTGGTTTAGGAGTGTGGCGTGTTGGTTCATAAACGGATACTGTGACATTGGTCACCCAATTACCCCTCCTCAGAATATTTGTGCCCTGATTTGCAACATACATGGCACGTCATCAGACTCCCTTATATCCACTACCTGATTGTCAGTTACCTCCCATGGTTTGTAAAAAAAGATATACTGATTCGTATGATTTTTTTTTAAAAAAAAATTGAAATTCTGCAGGCCTTTAAAACAATTTTAAATGAACAAACATACATGTGTATGTGTCCATTTATATAGTTTTTCCTAAAGTGAAAACCTATCTGGAAAACTATGGGCCACACATCACAGACCAGGAATTTCACCTTGTCGTGTTAACTTTTAGCACAGTGCCAGAGAACTGACAACTGGGATATGATATGTATCATTACATTGTTTTGTGGCCAGATTTCTTTAAAAAGCCAATGAAAAGAGTGGTATTGTTGTGTCTATGTCATCAAGCATCGTGCATGTGTTCAGAATATACATCCACTATTACTGCTGCCTTCCGCCTTTTTCGATAGGATGTGCCAGGGATCTGAGGTTTACAGAAGATGTTTGTTGGCAATTTTAACACCTGGGCATCTGGTTCAGAGTTGGTGGCATTCCATTGGTCTGGTCATCTGTGGGAGACATGACTTTTCTCTTATATGACTGCATTTGAAATGTGTATTCAAAATCTCTTGCACAGGAAATGACAGACTAGCCAGAATTCCCTAGAGAGCCCAGCTCTCATTTCATGATGAAGAATTATAAACAAATAATAGCAATCGTCATAATCATTGGGACTTGTCACTGATCAACTGTTGAAAAGTGAACGTCCCAGTAGGCCCAATAAAGTGTGCACTATATTATGAAGGATTCTCTGTCGTCCTTCCATTTGAAATACTAATGACAAGAAATAAGTAGGAGATGCCATTCACAAACAATCAAGGTTAATGAAATAGGCCACCGCCTCATGCACAACAACATCTGTGTTTCATGAATGTTTCATCTGCTTATTACAGATAAATGCTGTATGCCTATCAGTTTCCTTGACAAAGTTTTGTCACTGAATTTCATAGGTTTTTACGAGTAAAAATGTTCCATGAGGTTACATCACTGTATATAAGTTATTAATAATTCCTCTTTTAACATGTATGAAAAAACTATAAACCTTCTTTAACAAACATATTTTTTGCACCACATACTGATGTGTGTCATTATCAGCAGCGCATGATGGGGATGCAAGTCATGATTGAATTGCCTAGGGCACCAGGCTCGAAAATGACACCAGCCCCACCAAACCACCCTAGTTATCCACTGCATCTACCCTGCATCCTAGTTCAGTGTCCACTATAACCTCATAATGTGTCCAATGGCCAGTGTGCATGGCTTGCAGTCATGACCAGTCTCCACAACCCATGGGGCATGAGCTTCGTCCATGCCCGCGTTCCCCAATAAGCAAATCACAGTAGATATGTGTCCTTGCTGTGTGCCAGGCCCACTGCACAGGCAGCAAGGTTATATCACTATTTTATGTACTTCAGGTTTGCTGCAATCTCGTCTAGCACTTCGGGCTGCAGCCACAAGCCGAATTTCTTTCCCATTTAAACCTAGGGCTTCACCCAGACTGCACGCCTCAATAAGTAAATCGGAGTAGGCATTCATCCTTGCCAAGGGCCAGGCCCACTGTCCAGGAACCAAGTTATATCACTGTTTTTTGTGCTTACATTTTGACACTTTGGCAAAAATAAAATACAGGACAGATTTGCAAAGCTATGCTTTGAGGTCCTTGCTGATGTTCCTTGCGCTTTTTTTGATACAATCCCATCAGGCACTTTGTGATGTAGCTATGAGCAGATTTTTATTTCCATTCAAACCTATCCCGATTTTGAAAAATGTTACCAGATAGCCGGTCCTTGTTGGCCATGCCCACTTTAACCCCATTGACGGTCCTTCGTGGTCATGGCCAGTGGCCAGATTGTCAGGGTCACCATGACCCATGCAATTTGACACTGGCCATGGCCACAGGCTATACCTTTGTCACCAAAGGTATATAACTATATTGTGTACCTACATTTTGACACTTTGCAAAAAATAAAACACAGACACTTGCAAAACCATGCTTTTGGGCCCTTGCAAATGCTCCTATATGCAAAATCGACTATGTTTTATTTTTTGAAAAGTTTCAAAATGTACATACAAAAAATAGTCATATAATTTAGCCCCCACTTGAAACAATCTATTCAAACTTTGCACAAACATTCAACGGTGGGTCTACAATTTTTCTGCAAACATGTGTGCAGACTCGTCTAATGGTACCAAAGTTATAAGCCATCTAAAAACATTGAGACCCCCCCTCTAATGTTGGCCCCGCTTGACAAAATACCATCAGACTTTATAAAAGCATTCACCTTTGTTTCTAAAATCTGTTTGAAAACCTTTGTGCAGATTCGTCAAACGGTACCACATTTACTTTATGTCTACTGCGATACCCAATCTTGCTTTGTACCAAATATGGAGTTTTGAATGTTACTTCTCTGTAATAATGTGTACTAACACGATGAGTCTGTTTTTTAATACCATTTGTTGAAAAAATAAATAAACCTGGATGCATCCCCTTTAATGCTTTACACCCAGGTCTGAAATGATCAATGAAAAAGATGAGAAAAATATGTAATGAATTCTAAACTGTAGCTAATGTAACAAGACTAACTTCACTTTGCGACTGTTTCAGACTGCTTTATCTCCTTACTGTGACATTGCTCTGTTATATTCACCTTAGATAAAAGGATAGGGTTTTTTGGTAATTGTTTTCAATGCCGACATACCCCACTATGAATAGAACATCATACATCACTAATATTATGATTACATATATACTGGCGGCTACCACTTTTGTGTTTCCTTCCAAAATTAATAGGACATGATCAATCAGGGTTTATTGAACAGAGACGAAAACATGATAATACTCACAAAATGTGTCCCTTACTAGAGAAAACGTTCATGACTAAGAACTTGGTGCTACTGGTGTCAATAGATGCCGAAAAGGTGTTCAACAGAGTTGAATGGTCATTTTTATTCTGTACAATGAAGTGCATGGGGTTTCGCAAGGAGTACATCCAAATGGTTACGGCCAATTACAGCCCCAACAATTAGGTTAACAATAAATTGTTAACAATAAATGAGACTCTTTCGAATAAGGTGACTATTGGTCGGGATACTAAGCAAAGTTGTCCATTGTCTCCTTTATTGTACGCCATATATTTAGAACCAATGCTGGCCAGGGTTCCGGGAAGCTGATCAGGTAAAAGGAATAGCTATGGTGGGAGAAGAGCACAAAGTGATAGCATTTGCAGACGACATGCTTGTAGCACTATCAGACCCGGAAATGTATTTGCCGGCACTGATGAAGGAACTTTAGGGGTTTGGGACGAAGTCAGAAATGGTGAATTTGTCTGTCAACCCAGATATGTTGGTAGGGTTGAGTTCCCAAACACAATTGAGTATAGCATAATGGAATTTCATATTTAGGAATAACCCTTACTAGAACGTTGGGACAGATGTATGGGGCAAACTATCCTCAATTGCTTGCCAAGGTCAAAACCGATCTCATGAAATGGAGAGACTGACGTCGATAAAGATGGTAGTGCTTCCGAGGCTCATGTATTATTTCCAAGCCCTGCCTACTAGGGTCCCAAATAAATGTTTTCATTCCCTCACCAAAACCCTGTCTTTTTACATATGGCGGAACAAACCAGAGAGGGTAGAGATGTCTACTTTGACAGCTTAGAGGATTAGAGGGGGCGTGGGATTTCCTCATTTTTGTAGATATTTTCAGGCAGCACAGTACAGGGTTGCATGAAAGTGGTTTGCGTACTGTCCACAGAAAATGAGGGCCCTGCAGGGTAGGACAGTGGCGGGTAAATCCCTATAAGGGCTTTTGGGGTTAAATATAAAACACAGACATCCTAACGTTCTGGTTAGTAAAATAGTCAGTTTTGGTGTGGAGTTGTGGGACTCAGCAGTTCAGAGGGGGGCCCTCACTGAAAACATCTCTCCTTTTTTGCCAATGTTTGAGTATCCAGAATTTCCCCTCGGAATGGAAAAACTGGTGTTTAAAGTGGGGAAAGGAGCTAGATGCCCGAAAATTCAGGATATGCTCCAGGGACAAGCCATCTGGTCATTTGAGGAGTGCCTTTTTGATCTGGTTTTAAGGGAAAGGGACAGGTTTCAGTATAATCAATTGAAACAGTGGCTAAATGATCCAAAGATTAGAGTGGCAGCTACAAGACAGCGGACCCCTTTTGAGGCATATGTTTACAACCCACACGGGATCAAGGAAACTGGTGTCTTCTCTTTATAGTTATCTTAATTTTCAAAATGAAATTGTACAATGGAAATTAATGAAAAAATGGGAAAAACACTGGGGGGACCGTCCCCGAAGAGTATTGGCATTATCTGTGGGGAGCCATCCTGAAATTAACGTGCTCCATCCAGATGAGGGAGATGTGGATAAAAGTTTTATTACAATGGCACTACACGCCAGACAGATTGCATGCAATGTACCCTTTGGTATTAGGAGATTGTTGGAGGGGATGCAACAATGAGGGTGATTAGGGACATATCTGGTGGGACTGCCCGGTATTGCAACCATTTTAGGAGGAGGGGAAACAGCAGTTACAGGGGATGTTTTAAGGAGTGGAGCAATTCGATAAGAGGATTTAGATGTGCAATATGTGGGACCCAAAGTCGAGCGTGTATACCAGATCTCAGAAATGGGGCTTCATGACCCTTATAATAGCACCGTGGCTGGCAATAGCACACTATTGGAAACAGCAAAAGATCCCAACGACCCTGGATTAGCTTCAGAAAGTTTGGGAGTTAGAATGGATTACTTTTAGGTTAGATGGGAATGAAGAGGCCGTCAAGCAGGATTGAGGTACGGTCCTGATGTATTTACAAAGTGACTATATGCTGCAATGGTGTCAACATAGGATCAGAATTCTGGACTTTATATGAACCCACAGTGACTTTTTGCAATGTAAGAAAAGTAGACCTTTCTCTGACAATAAAGTGAGGGGGAGGAGGGTGTAAGAGGGGGAGAAAACAATGAATAGTCCGCGGACATCACGACTGTTCAGAGGGTCAGTTCACACAATGGGGAGTCTGCGGCCATCGCACCCTGTCTGAGCTTGGACAGGGCAACAGGTGTGATGATTTGGAGGAGAATGAGGACGAACAGGAAGATGAGGGAGAGGAAGTTCCTACCTCCAGCACCCAAACCGATTCCTGGGTGTGGCAGTTCTTTAAGACCGTTAAGGGTGTACCAAAAGCTCAGGCTGCCATAGTTCAATGCATTGAGTGCAGGGTCATACTCAGCCATGGACAACCTGGGCAGTACTCTTTTGGGACCACTCCCATGCAATGCCACACTTGCTCCAACCACCAAGGTGCTCAGAGAATGGCTGTTCCTTTCTCAGGGAAAAGTATGGTATCTTCCTCTCCCCCATCTTCCTGACCTACTCCTTCCATCAGACAGGCTACTCCTGTGGGGCAGAGGATCCCACCGGCTGCCTCGCAGGCCATACAGAATGCTGTTGATACCTTTTGAGGGTCACAATACACTGTTTGTACTGAGAAACACCACTCTGCAGGGGGGGAGCAGTTTCAGAGTGCCTTTCAAGGCCAGAGTCAAAGAGCACTAGAAACACTTCCACTGACCTTAGATTTAAGGCATGCCCAACCTCTTCCCCTGTCCACCTACCCTTCTGTATCTGCGGTCAGTGCCCCTTCCCTCTCACCCATTCCCCACTTCACCTCCTGGCCTCTCCTACAAACTAAAAAACAAAATTCATAAATTATATATAAGCCAGAAAGACAAAAGAAAGGTTCCTTTAGGACCCACATTTCACAATTAAAAATTAGAACTAAAAATAAAAATCGCAGGACCTTTTGCAGTGTGCATAGTCCACGGACAGTACGAAAGTCCACAGAGACCTGAATAATTCCAGGCCTGGGGTGGGGAAATTAAAATCAATTGACTTACTTTTTGTTAAAAAATGGTGGCTCTTAAAAGAATCTTTTAAAAAAATAAATGTTGGAGGTTTTATTTACTGAACTAACAAAACTTTTGTTCGTAACTTTCACAAAAACTGCTTCCAATTGTTTTTTCTGTTTTGTTTTTTACTTACCAAAACAGCTAAAACAATACTTCATGACATATTTCAAGAGTTCACAAAAATTGTTTCGGTGCAGTTTGGATATTCAAAAATAAATCTGATTTCCATCAGTCAAATTCACTTCATTGCCTCGAAAAATATTGACCCCATACAACTTGATATTTTTGTTGTCAAAAGATGCCCTTCCTAAAACATATTAAAAGAAGAACATAGACCTTTATTGACATGCTGTTTAGCTTCTTCCATTTGAGGACAAAAAAAGTGTGGGTGTCTCCATATTTGTCTTTGCGTGATTTCAGAAAAAAACTATCTTTGCAGCTGGAAACAGTTCATTATGTAAACAGAAAGGGGCGGCCCAGTATCGGGAAGTACTAAAAGGGCTATAAGAACACTGTGACGGGAGCTAGTCCTACCCAATGTAGTCGAATATTTGCAAAATCATTTACATGCAAACTTTATTGGAACCCTTGTAGGAACACATCTATATGGGACATAGAGCATTGAATCCCATAAGTAAGTAATTCGTGAAAAACACACATGTATATTCAAGTTATAGGTAACCAGCTTTTTATTATTTAGCTGTTACACTCACTGTTTTGGCTTTTCTTTAATAAAAGTTATCCATGCATTACAAAGTTGTGCAAAGGAACAACAATATGCTTCTTACAGAACAGAAACTCAGTTCACTTCAACATGTAGAAACCAGGTAATGAGGTGGTTAAAGCAACATGAGAACAAATTAAATGAACGCACATGTCCAAAGGAACAACTCATACGGTAATCAGAATGTTGTGAGATCAAATTAAGTGGACACAGAGTAGTCACTGATTTAGTGAATTGGAGACTTAGATCAAGGGTCTCCTGAGCCTGTCTAGAAAATTACCTCGTATTTGGTCTACGTCAAAATATGATGATAGAAATGTAGGTGCAGACATAGTTAACAGCGCAAGGAGGAGTGGGCTTAGATGACTCATTAAAAATACCCAAAAAAGAGCCCGCTTTACTCCCAGGGAAGCTCTCCTGATCACCAAACAAAAGAACTGCATAGCAGACAACATCATGGACTGCGTTTCGGCTTTTGGTCCAACCACTTCCAAACTCAAGTCTACCATTAGGAAGTTTTGGCCATTAGTCCAACTGAGATTGCCCTCTGAACCCAGACCCAGGATGGCACTCAAGAGGTCCAAAAACTTCAAAGATCTTTTGTCCAACGCAAGAACCAGCAAAACCAATGCACGCTCCACTTTATGGAACATGAGGGAGATCCGCGGACACCACCCTTGCGGACAGTGCACAGCGTGCAGACAAACACGTAAAATCAATTCCTTCCCCATTGATGGCAAAGAGTGGCAACTACAGCATTTCTCCAATTGCAAATCTGCGTATATCATCTGTGCGATCCAATGCCCATGCAGTCTACGATATGTGGGCCAAACCTCTAGACCCATACACAAACGGATCGGGGAGCACAGATCCAGGATAAGATGCAAAAACCTCACTGCCCCTTTAGTCAATCATTTTACTGAATTCCAACATGGCCCTGACTCCTTCTCCTGGTGGGTCGTCGACAAAGTCCAAGACAAAGCCAATACTGCGAATTCACAAAATTTTAAGGGGGCATGGTGGATGGTCAAAGTCCAATCCACCACCAAAGGCCTCAACGAGACGCAACCAGGACAATTCAGCATCTAATCGGGTACCTTAGTTTGTAGCTTCGGCTCTGTTCCCCCCATGGGGTGCCTTTCGTGTCTGGGGCACCCGTCCCCAAATACAGCCAACCGAGGGGCCCCATGCCCACTGGCCCTCTTACTTTGGGAGTCTTATCACCCTCCCCTGGCTCATCCGGCATACTTTGATGTCTTCCTCCTGGACCACCCTTCTGATCTTGTGTGGTTCTACTTCTGATGCCTACTTTCATCTCAATAGCATCTAGCTGTCTACTATTTTACTTAACACTATCTGTGTATATACCTCTCACAATGGTTATGATGTCCCAGCCATGATGTCTGGTTGCATTTGGGCTTTGGTCCCCATGTACACCCACTAGGTGCCTTCGACACACTCATGTGCGTGACCTTCCTGAACTCACCAGTTAGGATTTGGTGCAGAAGACTAGTATGTTCGATGATCCTGCCTCAGTTTTAAAAAATGCCATTAATCATGTCACAATGTTATGCTAGGATTGAGGGCTCATGATCAGCAGGTTGACTATTCTTGTTTCCGATTTCCATGATGCTTTTTAACTTAATGAAGTACCACATACTGATTCCATAGTGCATGGATACCTGACATACTAACTTGTACCTGGGGCTTATGTCCCTTATGATGTTACTGCTTGTTTGCTTACTAAGTCACCAGTCACTTTACATTGTGATGCAATTTGTCTAGTGCTTTTTTGCCATCATGTTTTACATTCTCTGTTTCTCTTGTTGTCCTATCTGTATAGTGCCACTGCTTATATTATCAGACTGCAGGGACTGGGAGACCCATCCACCAGGACCTACCCCCCTCTCCATCCCTCTCTCCTGATCCGCCCCTCCGCTCCAACTTTTTTTTGGATTTGAGCACTGCGCCTATACAGGCGCTGTGGCACTTTTGGGCTGCTCCAGCTCCGATCGACTTTGTAGGGAGCCTTTCTACAGGACTACTCAGGCATAACTGTGTGTGCATGTACCCAGGTCCTGTACTCTACTCTATGCGCGCGCAGCATGCCAGCCACTCTCCCCCCGCGCATGCGCCGCTCTAGGGGACACTACCCCCGAGCGCATGCGCTCCCACATTGTCTGCCAGCCTTAACAACCATAGACACAGCTCCTTTACAGAGCCAGCACGGGCTCTGGGAGAGGACGTCCGCCTCCAGCCACAGCACCACGATTTGCCAGGTAAAGCGGCCTGTTCCCCCTAGGCTCTCCTTGTGGATGACCAGTTACGCTGGCCCAACTCATATACATATTATGCTGCACCTCCCCACAGCATACTTATATTGTTCTCCCTCTTTTTAAACAGGGCTCCTGTATCCTTTCTTGCCTCCATTTCCTGGAAGGCACCTCCATGGAATGACCACCATTTTGGCCACACTTCCAGTTCTCATTTCCAACGCTCTAACTACTACATTTTGGCCTACAGGTTATGCCCTCTGCTTTCCCTCATAAGCTATACACTGATTTACTTTAAATGTTTTTAGACTGCACCACCCATCATATGGGCACTTTACAGCCTACACCCTTTCTCTCTTCTGTCTAGGTTACAAGCTCCCTACTTCTGCCTGTTACCTGTGAGCTATTACGGAGGATCCCTGCCCCTACCTACGGCTCCCCGCCACCACCAGGCACCTTCTACCCATTCACCCGGATTCCTCCCCTGGACCTTATATTCTCCCGCCACGCAGCTACTTCACACTTGCGAGCACTCCATAGTGCTCCCAGCATTAGGTGAGTGTGCTGGGGTTCTGGAACCTATTAGGATATGTCTTTTAGTATTTTTACTTATCCTCTACTCTTGCCAGCATCTTGGTACTTGTTTTAAACATCCTAGTTATTCTTTCCTTTTTCCTTTCCCCTTACACAGAGTGACCTGACTCTCATGGCCCTAGAAAAAGGCTCTCTTCTCAGTAGCCAAAACGTCTGCAGCATCTAAGCCCACTCCTCCTTGGGCTGTTAACTATGTCTGCACCTACATTTCTATCATCATATTTTGACGTAGAGCAAATACGAGGTCATTTTCTAGCCGGTCTTAGGAGACCCTTGATCTAAGTCTCCAATTCACTAAATCAGTGACTACTCTGTGTCCATTTAATTTGTTCTCACAACATTCTGATTACCGTACGAGTTGTTCCTTTTGACAAGTGCATCCATTTAATTTGTTCTCATGTTGCTTTAACCACCTCATTACTTGGTTTCTACATGTTGAAGTGAACTGAGTTGCTATTCTGTAAGAAGCATATTGCTGTTCCTTTGCATAACTTTGTACTGCATGGATTATTTTTATAGAAAAGTCAAAACAGTGAGTGTAACATTTAAATAATAAAAAGCTAGTTACCTATAACTTGAATATTCATGTGTGTTTTTCACGAGTTACTTACTTATGGGATTTGATGCTCTATGTACCAAATAGATGTGTTCCTACAAGGGTTCCAATAAAGTTTGCATGTAAATGATTTTGCAAATATTCACCTATATAGGGTAGGACTACCCCCCTGTCACAGGAAACAGTTCATTAGACTTCTGAGCATATCCTTCATGGCAAACTGCAAAAATCCTACACTCACATAGCCCAAACATTTGCTTCTGCAATGCACAATAATAATATTTGGCCACAATCTGCATATCATGAAACTTCCACTTCGCCCAATCCAATAGTAGCAGAGATGCTACAAGATTCAGTATAAACCTTTAATAAATGGATCCAAGAATCTCCCAACATCCACAAACTATGCTTCTTCATAGCCACAGCCATAGCCATCTGTACTACACACAACAAAGAAAGCACATTCTACTCTGTGCTCGTCTACACGCCATCTCCTTCTCCAGACCCACTCCACTTGATTGGCTAGTCCCCCAATGTCTTCTTTCCATGCCCGACATCCTCAAAAGACCTGGATGGCACATGCGGGTCAGCAGAATACCGCAGTGTCCTCAGACGCAGTGGCACCTGCAATGCTTTTATTCACCTGTAAAAACAGCTCCCTATCAACATTTTCCTCTCTCCCACCCTTTCCAGGCCCTCTTTTGGCAACAAAACCACCTCAAATGTATATTCCACACCCTTTCTCACTAAGCTGTCCGTGGTCAGCATTGATATCACCAGATCTAACATGCCGAGCGTTTCAGAAAATGTGATGCACATCACATTTTTCAACATCCAATCAGTGAGCCTCCTCTGATTAGTCCAGGGGTGTCCGCCAAATCAGGAAATGAGTCCATGTACCGGACCCAGATATCACAAATTTAGTGTTACCTACTGTTTGGCAATTTTCTTTAAAACTACTGGACGTATTGCACCAAATTTACAAAAGTACACTTTCGGGACCAAGCTGCTGCAGCTGGCTTAAATTTGGTGAGAATCCGTCCAGTGGTTTGGGCTGTAGCGTGAGCACATTTTTCTTTCTATTGCATCTATGGGTAAACCACACATTTTGGGAAATCTCCTATAACTTTGCCCCCCCGGCACAAAACTTTGCAAAATCAATCTGACGAGGGGGTATGTACGTTTTTTGCAAAGTTTGGTGAAGATTCATTCAGGGGGTGGGGGCCAAGTTATAAGCCACTCCGCAAAATCAATCTGACGAGGGGGGCATATACGTTTTTTGCAAAGTTTGGTGAAGATTCATCCCATCCAGAAGCTGGGGGCGAAGTTATAATCCACTCCAAAAGTGCTCTTCCTATAGGTTGAGCAGCTACATTTCTTGGCCACTCCTTTTAGTTCACTGACATATCTAGGGCACATGGTTTTGTTCACTGACAATCTTAAAAATCAAAAGGTGTTACATATGTAGACATTAACCTTGTTGTATGTTGTTAAGGCACTTTGCTTAGGATGTGGCCCCAGTTCATGGTACAAATACATGGGGAAATAACCAATCCTCAAACACAAACATAATTTCTGTACTTGATGATAATGTCTAATGTAACTGGCATTTCTTGGTGTTGTTGTTTCTTTCCTCCTTACTGAGGTTTCCTCTATGTGCCTCAGATTTGTATGCATGGTGGGTCTTCTTATGGATTGTTTGTTCTAACACAAGCATGAAGTAAGTCTTCAATTATTAGGTATTAGTTATTTATTCCATGTTCATCATTACTGAAATCTTTGATAAGGTACCATTCATTATTTTACTATCTAAAATTGCCTGATTATAAGTATTGTACTTCTATGGGGCATGCTGCAGCCATTGCCTATGTGTATGTATAATTAGGTTCCTGTATTAACAACAACACTCCAATATTATGTTTGGTTTAGATGGGTACATTCTTTAATACATTAAGTAGTGCAGGATAGACATTAAGTAGTGCAGGATAGATCTCCCGAACACCTGTGACATCTTGTTACTAACAACAGAACCCCTTTTAGAGACTTTTATCACAAAGCATTTCATATGTGATGTCATCAATTACATTTGTGATGTCATATTTGATGTCCAGGGTGTTAATCTCAGCAGTGCACAAAGGTGGTGCGAGTTATGGTTGCTTAGCGTACCATAACTGGCAAATTTCAAGGGTTTTTCTGTTTTACTTGTAACCATAATGTCCTTTTAACAACATGTTTTCATTGAATTTCATGGGTTTTTGTAAGTGCAACTTAACCAAAACGTCCCTTTAAAAAAAAGAAAATGTCAGTGAATTTCATAGGTTTTTACTAGTGCCCCTTTAGTCTGCTACATGTTCCTTATATTATGCGCCCCCTTCCCAATATGTCAGATATGGAGTCTGGACAGCACAGTAGACTGTGGATTTCGGGTGGCATTTACAAGGCTCAGAATCTTGGCGGAAACCCAAAAAAGATGTACCCATCATCCAACAAAAAGATGTACATAAAATCACAACTTATGTTTACAACATGCAAATATACCTTTTGTACAAACACTTACGTTAAAAAATACGATTTTATTTTATTTAGCACTCATTACAATAGAATGCACCAATCACAAACCATAACTGTACACTTCATACAATCTCCTCACTACAACTCTGCATACAGATTGAGAAACACCAGTTGCTTATTGGACAACAAATTCTCACTAAATAGTAAGACTTTTGTATTTTTTTCTCTATTATTAGCTTTCATCATATAAAAATGTGTTATAAAACAGAAGCCCTTTTTTACTCACAGAAATGTCAAGCACACTTGAATGATGAACTTGTCCAACAAATTAGATCAACTTAGAAATGATTTCAATAGAACTTTTACAGTATGTGAAAAATCATATGATTAAAATTGTTCCGTCTCACTGTCCTTCTAGCACCTGCCCCCCCTTGTCCCCAGTAATCATCCCCAGCAAATTCTGAGCATTTTAATGAAAGACGCTTTGATGAAAGCTCACTCCCGTCCTCCCCTCACAATTATTGTACAAAAGTTCTCGATTCTCTCATTTATAATTCCCATTCCGATACCCCATCCCGTTCTTGAATAAATATATTTTTGTACTATGAATGTTTTGTTTATTGTTATGTGATATTTCATATTTTTATTAAAAACTCCCATTATGAGTCCGCGCACAACATGACTGTCCGGGGTGCCCTGTGCAGCCTGCATAGTCCGCAGACAGCACAGTAGTCCACGGACATCTAAAATATTTAAGGTGTGGGAAAATTGAAATCATTTTAATTGTTTTGCGTTCAAAAAGGGTGGTTCTTAAAAGAACCTTTTTTATATTTGGTTTTACAAACAGAACTAAGAAAACATTTTATTGAATGTAATTATTTCTTCTCAATTACACAAAAACTTCATCAAGCCTATATTGAAAAAAAGACAAGCTCCAATTCCACTTTGCATCCCAAAAGTCACCATCCTCTAGCCTTAAAAAACGATATGGTGAATTTCTTAGAGCTAAACAGGTATGTAGTAAAAACACTGATTGCCAAATTGAAGCCAGACATATAAGTCAGAGGGCCTCATTACGGCCCTGGTGCACACGGAATGAAGGGGGCCGGTACGGGACCGGCCCCCTTCATTCCATGTGCGCGGATTACGAGGTTCCCTTTGCGGGACCTGGATCAGACACCTGGTAAAACCAGGTGTCTTTTCCGGGTCCCGCGAGGGGAAGAGAGAGGTAACAATGGGACACATGTAATGTGCCCGTTGTTACCTCCATCCCCATTCCCATTGAGCCCTATTGGGGTTCAAATGGGAATGGTGAATGGTTCCTGCAAGGAGGAATTACTGGGACCTCCTATGTCGGAATGACCCCGTTATTCCTCATTGCAGGAACCCGGCAATGGAGCCGGGTTTGGAGGCAGCCATGGAGCTAAAAACTCCATGGCTGCCTCCAAACTCATAATGAGGCCCAGAGATTCATCAGTAGAGGATATGCCAAAAGGACGGTGGCAGAGTGCTATGGCAAGGCGGAACTTCTGAATAGATCAGATCTCTTTAAACCTAAAGATAAAACAAAAGAAGACAACATTAGATTTATCACTGGCTTCAATCATCGAGCCAAAGAAATAAAATCAATAATACATAAACATTGGAAAGTACTTCTAACAGACCCAGATCTTAGTAAAGTCCTTGACTCCACACCTAATGTCACCTATCGCAAAGCGCAAACTTTAAAAACCATGCTTTCACCGAGCATGGTAGGTACAGAGAATGATACACCATGAAATTTCATGAGCACCTATTAGCTTGTTGGCTTTAGAAAATGTGCTAATTGTAAAATGTGTGACTTTGTTTATAAGGACCGTTTATAATCTCCAATGCACTGAAATTGACTTATAAACATTTGCAGGCCGATTCATGTAATTCCTCTCAAAAGTGTCGCACGCGGCTGGCGCACAGCGTGCCCGTGCGAATGACTGCGCCAGCCGCGTGCGATAAAACCAATTCCCGCGCACAGCGTATTCATGGATTCTCGCCTCCAAAAGCAGATGTGGCGCAGAGTGGCGCAGCGACCCTGCAGCAGCGCCAGTTACGCCCCCAAGAACGCCCTCGCGCAAGGAAAAGCCATCAAGATCGCAAAACCATCGCAAAGGGCTGCGCCAACACTGTACCAGTTTACCGGACTGGCAAAAGCGGGGAACGCGTATTACAGGTGTCGGGAACACGCGTGTGCGAGAAGATTCACACGCGATCGGGCCAGGGGGAGCGTGTGCGTGTATTTCAGGGGTGCACGAGAAGTCCTACACGCGAATGGCCTGGGTGCGTGTATTCCAGAGGTGCACGAGAAGTTCTACACGCGAATGTCCTGGGTGCGTGTATTCCAGGGGTGTGCGAGAAGTTCTACACGCGAATGGCCTGGGTGCGTGTATTTCAGGGGTGCGCGGGAAGTTCCACGCGCGATTGCCCTGGGCGCGTGTATTTCAGGGGTGCACGGGAAGTTCCACACGCGATTGGCCTGGGCGCGTGTATTTCAGGGGTGCGCGGGAAGTTCCACACGCGATTGGCCTGGGCGCGTGTATTTCAGGGGAGCGCGGGAAGTTCCAAATGCGATTGGGCTGCATGCGTGTATTTCAGGGGTGCGCGGGAAGTTCCACACGCGATTGGGCTGCATGCGTGTATTTCAGGGGTGCGCGGGAAGTCCTACACGCGATTGGCCTGGGCGCGTGTATTACAGGGGCTCGCGGGTGGTTTCACACGCGATCGGGCCTGGGGGAGCGTGTGCGTGTATTTCAGGGGTGCGCAAGAAGTTCCACACGCGATTGGCCTGGGCGCGTGTATTTCAGGGGTGCGCGGGAAGTATCACGCGCGAATGGCCTGGGTGCATGTATTTCAGGGGTGCGTGAGAAGTTCCACACGCGATTGGCCTGGGCGCGTGTATTTCAGAGGTGTGCGAGAAGTTCCACACGCAATTGCCCTGGGCGTGTGTATTTCAGGGGTGCGCGAGAAGTTCCACATGCGATTGGCCTGGGCGCGTGTGTTTCAGAGGTGCGCGAGAAGTTCCACACGCGATTGGCCTGGGCGCGTGTATTTCAGAGGTGCGCGAGAAGTTCCACACGCGATTGGCCTGGGCGCGTGTATTTCAGAGGTGCGCAAGAAGTTCCACACGCGATTGCCCTGGGCGCGTGTATTTCAGGGGTGCGCGAGAAGTTCCACATGCGATCTGGCCTGGGGGAGCGTGTGCGTGTATTTCAGAGGTGCGCGGGAAGTTTCACACGCAATCTGGCCTGGGGGAGCATGTGCGTGTATATCAGAGGTGCGCGGGAAGTTTCACACGCGATTGGGCTGCGTGCGGGTATTTCAGGGGTGCGCGGGAAGTTCCACACGCGATTGGCCTGGGCGCATGTATTTCAGAGGTGCGCGAGAAGTTCCACACGCGATCTGGCCTGGGGGAGCGTGTGCGTGTATACCAGGGGTGTGCGGAAAGTTTTACACGCGATTTCAGCAGGGTACGTGTATTTCAGGGGTGCCGGGGAGTCCTACATGTGATTTGCCAGTGTGGGTCCTCCCAGGTGTTCCCTGTACACCCTCCACGGCCCCTGCAGGCAGCCCACACCACAGGGGTCTACCCTGCATCCCTGGTCATGTCCCGCAGGCAGCCCACCCAACATGGGCATGCCCCCCAGCAAAGGCACATGTCTCCTTGCACTAATGATCACCAACTCATGTCCCCTTGCACCCCCACCCCCAGAATTGCGGGGCACCTGCCAGCAGGCCCCCACCCATGTCAAACTCATGTTCCCCACCACCCCCACCCCCCAGCAGTGCAGGGGCACCCTCCACCAGGCCCCCACCAATGTCTCCCACCACCCCCAGCATTGCGGGGCACCTGCCAGCAGGCCCCCACCCATGTCCAACTCATGTTCCCCACCACCCCCACCCCCCAGCATTGCGGGGCACCTGCCAGCAGGCCCCCACCCATGTCCAACTCATGTTCCCCACCACTCCCACCCCCCAGCACTGTGGGGCACCTGCCAGCAGGTCCCCACCCATGTCCAACTCATGTTCCCCACCACCCCCCAACCCCCAGCAGTGCAGGGGCACCCTCCACCAGGCCCCCACCCATGTCTCCCACCACCCCCACCCCCAGCATTGCGGGGCACCTGCCAGCAGGCCCCCACCCATGTCCAACTCATGTTCCCCACCACCCCCACCCCCCAGAAGTGCAGGGGCACCCTCCACCAGGCCCCCACCCATGTCTCTCACCACCCCCACCCCCAGCATTGCGGGGCACCTGCCAGCAGGCCCCCACCCATGTCCAACTCATGTTCCCCACCACCCCCACCCCCCAGCACTGTGGGGCACCTGCCAGCAGGCCCCCACCCATGTCCAACTCATGTTCCCCACCACCCCCACCCCCCAGCACTGTGGGGCACCTGCCAGCAGGCCCCCACCCATGTCCAACTCATGTTCCCCACCACCCCCCAGCACTGTGGGGCACCTGCCAGCAGGCCCCCACCCATGTCCAACTCATGTTCCCCACCACCCCCACCCCCCAGCACTGTGGGGCACCTGCCAGCAGGCCCCCACCCATGTCCAACTCATGTTCCCCACCACCCCCACCCCCCAGCACTGTGGGGCACCTGCCAGCAGGCCCCCACCCATGTCCAATTCATGTTCCCCACCACCCCCACCCCCCAGCACTGTGGGGCACCTGCCAGCAGGCCCCCACCCATGTCCAACTCATGTCCCCCCCCCTACCCCCCAGCAGTGCAGGGGCACCCTCCACCAGGCCCTCGCCCATGTCCCATCCATGCCCCCCTGCACCTGGGTCCCAACAATCCCCAATCATGTCCGTAATGGCCAAAAGGCCCAACCAACTATCACATCCACCCACATATCAAAGGCAATTACATGTTACACACCCAATGTAAATAATGCAAATGAACACATGTCTGTCACACACAATGGCTGCAAGTGAATGTTAAAACACCCAACATGACATGCATGAAAGCAATGAGATGATACGACACATTGAAGGATGAAAATAAAAATGTATTGAAAATCAACTTGAATGGAAATGAAATGAGAAAAACCACAAAGCAAAACAACCAAAAGAAGATGAATGTCCATGAAAAAAATCAAAAAAATAAAAAAATCCATTGAAGAACTATTTACGAGATAATCCCGGGTCCATGAGCCCAACAAAATGAAACCTAACTATGACAACTAACTAAAAACTGAACTATATACAAAAATGTGGTGCATTGTCCAATCGCAACCAAATAAAAAAAAAATTTAAAGGAAACCTAAAACTAACTATATAACTATATACAAAGGCAGCGGGCTAGTCGGACGGCGCACTGGTTGTTGTCATGGGCCAGGGCATCATCGAACTCCTGTTCAATGGCTTGGAGGCGGGCATGTTCCCTGGCCCCGAGGTCCCGCAGGGATAATGCAGTGTCCAGCTCCAACTCCCTGCTAAGACCCTCGAGGCACTCAGCCCGCCTCAGCGCCCTCCGCATGGAGTCCTCCGTCCTGACCATTGTGAGCCGTTCCTCCTCTGCCCGCTGCAGCTCCACACCTATCTGCTGGCACGACCGCTCCCGCACAGAAGCCACTCCCATTCCAGGGCTCTCCTGCCCTCCGGCCGATGCCTGCACCCCTGATGTTGATGGCCCCGAGCCATGATGCCTCCCACGTTGAGCCTGCTGATGCCTCCGACGCAACTGCCTGTGCCAGCACGACGGCATCCAGGCCGATAGAAATCACTGACGCCGTCGTGCACGTGCCCTGCCCGATGATGCCGTCACATCCTCCATCTGCTGGGGTCCAGTTGCTGTGGTGTCCACCCCTGCTGGACCTCTGACTCCCGACTGTGGCAGGGATGGGATCCCCACCAAGCTGGCTGCATTGGTCAGGGCAGGTCCACAGGGGGCCCTGGTGGCATCTGGACCGGAAGATGGCAAGGAGAACGACTGGCGTATAGTCTCCACAGAGGAGGAGAGGGCCGCCAGATTGGCCGACACATGCAGGAAACCCCCGAACATGGACGATCCCAATTGAGCCACGTCGGCACAGTGCTCTTCGTGATGACGTGCGTGCTCCTCCTGGGAAGCACGCACGGCATCACGAATCACAGTCGTGCGCATCGCGACCCCAATCAGGACCTTCTCCATACGGCCAGGGGTCCCCTCGTCCGCAGGTGGAGGGGCGTCAGATGACATGGACATCCCCTCTACCTGCGGACGGGCCTGGGACGGGGCATCCCTGCTGGTGCATGGTGGTGCACCCACAGGGTCAGGGACAGCGACATGCACAGGCCCCTCCACGGTGACCTGTCCTGCCTCCTGCCCCTGGATTGCACCACTTGCACCAGCAGGGATGCCCCCACCAGGCCCCATGTGCGCCTCAGTGGCGGCCTCCTCCTCCTCTGTGGAAACCACCAACCTGGATGGCTCCTCACCGTCTACCGCCATAGCAGGCCCCTGTGGGGGCTCACCCACCCCTTCCGCTGCAGCCGTGGGGGCATCCCCGACGCCTTGCTCCACAGCGCTGTCTCCGCCCTCTTCTTCATTAGCCGCTGCGTAGAGGGAGACATAGAACACAAGCATCAGGGTACTGTACAATGGTCCCCTAGACAGGAAGCAATAGCAGATGAGTGCCACTGTCAAAGTACACTTCCATCATGTCACTCCACAACACATGTGTCAGTCCAGGCAAAACACACACAGTGACAGCCATGGTGCATGCCATGGACATTTCCATACATGTCCAATGGACTCTCGAAACATACAATGTAATGGTACTCACATGCATCATGGGTCATGCCTATCACATGCACACACTTCACCTCAGTCACATCCATCTGGCCCCGTACACCCCAATCACAGTGCATACAAGGATGACTAGGCTGCATCAGTGAATCTGTAAATTGTCACAGACATGTATCATGCATCCATGGCATTCACAAGTCACAGACACGCAGGTCAGGCACACAGACATGGATACCATATATGTACCTGGCATCAGCACCCATCCCTCACCCCCACCCATGTCCAGGAACAGAGACTGCCATGCTCTCATGTGTGCAATCTGCATAGGGCTCCCCATGTCGCATTTAAACACATGCAACAACCGTGCGATTCACACATTACTGGTCGCACATGCATTACCATGATGTCCCTGCACACAAACATGCGTACATGGCCTATGTCACACATGCAGGCAAGTATCAGACAACCAGCACACTGCAACATGCCCTGTCTCACACAGCAATGCTTGGCCACTTACCGCTCAACTCCAGACGGGTCTCCCTCTCAAGGACCTGGGCATGGAGCGCTGGGTGTATGCATTCCAGGACCCTCATCTGGATGGAACTCATGCGGCCCCGGCCCCACTCCACGAGGCGCCGGGCCTTTATGAGGGTCCTGGACCTCAAGTCCTCCCAGCGCTTCTTGACCTTCTGGATGGTGCGGGTTGCCACCCCCTCTGCGTTGATAGCAACCACACAGTCGGCCCAGATCCTCTCCCGTCCTTCCTTGTTGGCGCGGGACGATCCGAAGAGGGCATCATACTGCCCCAGGACTTGCTCCACCAGGACATCAACTTCGGTGGCAGTGAAGCTGGCGCCCCTCTGCCCCTCTGGCCGGGGGTTGCCACTGGTGCTAGATGTTGATGTGCCCGACATGGCAACCCCAGGGGCAGGAGTGGGTGGGCAACTGGGTCCTGGGGCTGGTCTGTGGAGCGATGTTATCCGAGTCGGGAGTCTTCTGTTCCAGCAGGGGTGGACACAGCAACTGGACCCCTGCAGATGGCTGATGTGCAGGCACCAAATGGCAGGGCACGGTGGCAGCAGGCAGGCAGCAGCAGATGGCACGTGGGAGGCTGCTCGGGGCACTTGGGAGCAGTGATTCAGCCTTCTGGGCAGGAGCGTGGTCTTCCGTGTGTTTTCGCGTGGCCAGCTTGATACGGAGTGATTTGGCACGTGAAAATCCTGCACGTCAGCGTGAAATTCGAGGAAAGGGCCTTAGCGCGTAAGCGTGTCAGCACGCGTACGCGATTTCATTGGATCAAAGGCCCTTACATCGTAAGCACGTCTGTGGCGTTTCGCGCACGGGCGTTGCCCTGGCAGGGCTTGGAGATCCCGCGTGCCTTTCCACTGCTCTGTACGTGCTTTTCGTGCGGTGCGTGTGTTTTCCATCCGTTGGGGTTCACACGCTATTACTTCACAGCGGGTGTTGGCTATGCGTTCTTCTACACGCCAGGCAGACGGTGAGTGGTACCTCGCTCCCCCCCAGGCCCGATCGTGTGAAAAACTTCACGCGAACCCCTGGAATACACGCACACGCTCCCCCAGGCCCGATCGCGTGTGAAAACACCCGCGAGCCCCTGGAATACACGTACCCCGTTGCCCCATGCCCGATCGCGTGTGAAAACACCTGCGAGTCCCTGAAATACACGTACCCCGCTCCCCCAGGCCCGATCGCGTGTAAAAACACCCGCGAGCCCCTGGAATACATGTACCCCGCTCCCCCAGGCCCGATCGCATGTGTAAACACCCACGAGCCCCTGAAATACCCGCACGCAGCCCAATCGCGTGTGGAACTTCACGCGCACCCCTGAAATACACGTACCCCGCTCCCCCAGGCCCAATCGCATGTGAAAACACCTGCGAGCCCCTGAAATACACGCGCTCAGGCCAATCGCGTGTGAGAAGCTTCTCGAGCACCCCCGAAATACAGGCGCCCAGGCCATTCGCGTGTGGAACTTCACGCGCACCCCTGAAATACACGCACATGCTTCCCCAGGCCAGATCGCGTGTAAAACTTCGCGCGCACCCCTGAAATACACGCACACGCTCCCCCAGGCCTGATCGCATGTGTAAACACCCGCGAGACCCTGGAATACACGTACCCCGCTCCCCCAGGCCCGATCGCGTGTAAAAACACCCGCGAGCCCCTGAAATAGACACGCCCAGGCCAATCGCGAGTGAGAAGCTTCTCGCGCACCCCTGAAATGCACACGCCCAGGCCAATCGCGTGTGGAACGTCACGCGCACCCCTGAAATACACGCACACGCTCACCCAGGCCAGATAGCGTGTAAAACTTTGCGCGCACCCCTGAAATACACGCACACGCTCCCCCAGACCCGATCGCATGTGTAAACACCCGCGAGCCCCTGAAATACACGTACCCCACTCCCCCAGGCCGATCGCGTGTAAAAACACCCGCAAGCTCTTGGAATACACGTACCCCGCTCCCCCAGGACCGATCGCGTGTGTAAACACCGGAGAGCCCCTGGAATACACGTACCCCGCTCCCCCAGGCCCGATCGCGTGTAAAAACACCCGCGAGCACCTGGAATACACGTACCCCGCTCCCCCAGGCCCGATCGCGTGTAAAAACACCCGCGAGCCCCTGAAATACACGCGCCCAGGCCAATCGCGTGTGAGAAGCTTCTCACGCACCCCTGAAATACACGCGCCCAGGCCAATCACGTGTGGAACTTCACGCGCACCCCTGAAATTCACGCACACGCTCCCCCCAGGCCCGATCGCGTGTGAAAACACCCGCGAGCTCCTGAAATACACGCGCCCAGGCCAATCGCGTGTGAGAAGCTTCTCGCGCACCCCTGAAATACACGCACCCAGGCCAATCGCGTGTGGAACTTCACGCGCACCCCTGAAATACACGCACAAGCTCCCCCAGGCCCGATCGCGTGTGGGCCTTCTCGCGCGTGTAGGACTTTGGCGCACATTTTTTTCCTGCGCAGGGACGCTACCGCCTGCTTTCGTGTGGCGGACATGTATGGGCCTGTGCGCGTCTTTGGCCGTGCGCTGTTTTTCCCTATTCGATTCCATGACTATGGGTTGTAGGCGAGCGTGTGGGCGTTCTGCGCACTTGCCTCCTGTACTTCCCCCGTGACGCCCACATTTTCACGAGTTGTTCCCCATTCTGCGTGTGACGCCCCGTGTTACGCCTACTTTTGTTATGTGCACCGCGCTATGTGCGAATTCGCTGTGGCCTTATCGCATGGCGTTCGTTGACCTGTGCGCCAGCGTGCGTCCGCGTGCGTCGCGCACTTTCTCAGCGCACATTCCACATTTCGTGCGTGCACGGACTTCCATGAATTGATGTGCGATGTTTTCTGTGCGATAATCGCACTTGCACTGCGATTTTCGCTGTTTCTCTGCGAATCGCACGTTTTCGCACGCGTGCGCCGTTTTTTCGGCGCACGTTGATTCCATCAATCGGCCTGATAATTACCTGCCTAACGAAATACGTAGTATATGCTATTACCTGTAAATGTGGTCTACACTACATTGGTTCAACGATAGGGCCATTAAAGCTGAGCATATTGCAACACTACAGAGACATTAAAAACGGAGATCTAACTTACCCCTTAACGGCTCACTTCTTAGCCAAACATAAAGGAGACATTAAAGCGATGTTGCTTATGTATTTGGCCCAAATGCCACAACATAAAAGGTTGGGCAATAGAGAACTCAAACTGCATCAGCTAGAAGTAACTTTGATTTGTAAATTTGACACGTTAAGACCTCAGGGTCTCAATATAGACCTGGAGATGTTTCTATTTTTGCATTAATCATTTGATTTTGAAATCTCAGACTAAGATTGACAATGTATAGCACACACTGAATGGTACTAGAGGGCTCTTTGTCAGAGATGACTCTAAGACTAGCCATCTGCTAGTGTGATCTGCCACAATCTATGTGAATATTTCTGCAATTTAATAACTTTCATTGTCATCTATTGTTTCTCTCTGCTGTTCATATAACTGTATGTCTACATGGTACTATATTTGCACTTTATTAGAATGACATGACAGACAGTTAAGAAATGCAAGTTTGCAAGGTATTAGACAATCACTTTATTAAAAGTTCATGGCAGCTATTGAATGCTATTTTGCACAAATTATAAGGTCTTATGCACCTCTGCATTTTATGTGCTATGTGGACAAGATCTATTCATCTGTCCTATGATCTATATATCACATAGGTTTGGCTTATTTAAGCAAGTAGATTTCTATGTGAATTACACACATAGTTGTTATAGACCTTGGATACATATGCTTGTCTGTCTATATGGAGACGATAATACTGCATATTATATTATATTTGGTTTTAACTGTATGTCAATGTCATCTAGATAGCAATGACTCCATGATATAAGAAAAGCCAAGGTAAAATGAGTGGGGATATATCCCTAATTGTATAGATGAAAGTCAGCTGACATAGAATGTGGGTTTGCTTGTTCAGCAAGTTGACAATCTGAACCAATGCTCTCCTTTTTCCTCTCATGAAATAATTGATTGTTATGCCACAACATTACTGCCTTCTGGCTTGAAACAACCAGGCACTTGCCTTGACCAATAGGCCGGACAGTTATGTGGATGTCAATGTTATTTAACATATCAAGCTGAGAGACTTCCATTTGCATTAGATTGACTGGCCCTCTAGTGGCAGCAGTCGTGATTGCATTGATATGAACTCACATTTGACTATTTCAAAAGTGGCATAACAGTGGCAAAGAGAATAAGCTGTTGTCTGTCTCTCTGTTTTTAACATATCGCACTTCAGGGCGTATTGGTGTAATGCTGACATGTGTGGCACTGTGGCACCAATAAAAGAAATATTGTGCACTAGCGCATAGAAATAGCAAAATTAAAATGGCATGTTAACACTTTGGGGGAATAAGTGTGCACAGCCCTCATTATCCCGTATAGTAAGATAACTGGCAATTTTTGAAAATATTCACAACCATTTACATTTGTGTCTATAGTGATTTAGCACTTCTATAATGGAGGTATTATTAAACTGCATTAAAAGAGTGTCTTTAAGATTACGTGATCTTGCTACACACGGGACTCAGAGGGCGGAGAATGCCGTTTCTGCAAATGTTTCTTAAATTCTATGGTGGTATTCACATAGATGGATAATCAGCATGAGGAAGCTCATGAGAACGAGCAGAATGTGTGGCGTTTTCAACCCGGAAGGGTGAGTGTTTTTAATCCTGGTTTGTCATGTTGGTGAATTTGCACGTTATGTTCAACAATTGTTATGTGATGTACTGATGTTTTGAATATAGGAATTGAATTTTTTACCAAACGCAGCAGGTCTTGAGTGCTTGGGTCTCTCCACCTGGATCCCTTAGGTTTTTTTGTAGAACTACAACCCCAAGGGCTGTAGTTTTTTGTTTTTAATACACTGGAACTTGGCCGATCCACACCCAAAAGCACCAGCTACTTGTTAAGGCAGAACACTTTGTTAGGCTAAATTCACTTGTTGTGTGGATATATATATATATATATATATATATATATATATATATATTCACTAACAAAAAGTTTTAAAGGGACATTATGGTTACGTTGCGCTACTAAAAACCTATCACCTTTCACGTTTCTGCAAGAGTAGGTTCATGTAATAGAAAGAACTCTGTAATGCAATGGTCTTTATAGCAATGCATTGCTTAATGAACTATGTATGTAATGATAGTTCTCCCAATGAACTCTGATAGGGTTATGCCAACATTATAATGACATTCCTTGTGGAGGCTTTTAATGACAACTAACTGCACATCTGATGTCATCAGTGATGTCATCAATGACATTTGTGAAGTCATCTTTCATGTCAAAGGTGTTAGTGTTAGCAGTATACAGGGGTTGCACGAGTTATGGTTGCTTAGCTTACCATAGCTGGCGAATTTATGAGTTTTGTTTTGGTTTTACCTGTAACCATAACGTCCCTGTAAGAACGTTTGTCCATTGTATTGCATAGGTTTTTACTAGTGCAACTTAACCATAACGTCCCTTTAACAACGTTTTGTTGTCAGTGAATTGCATAGGTTTTTAGTAGGGCGCTCTAACCAGAACATTCCTTTAACATAGTTTTTTCAGTAAAGGTGATAGGTTTTAAGTCGCACAACTTAACCATTACGTCCGTTTAACAACGTTTTTGTTAGTGAATTTCCTAGGTTTTTATTAGGGCACCGTAAGCAGAATGTTGCTTTAGCATACTGTTTGCAGGAAAGGTGACTGTTTTTTAATAGCACAACGTAACCAAAACATCCCTTGAATAATGTTTTTGTCACTAAATTGCATAGGTTTTTAATAGGGTACTGTAAGCATAACGTTCCTTTATGATAGTTTTTTCAGTGAAGGTGATAGGATTGTAGTAGCGCAAGTTAACCATAACATCCCTTTAAGAATGTTTTTTTCACTCAATTTCATAGGTTTGTAAGAGGATAGTCTTGTTTTGTATAGATATACTGTAGAGCATACTAAAGCCGTTTCCTCCATACTAATAGCCACAGTGGTTGAGAACAGTGCGTCTGTTCGCGGACATCAAGTGGCGTCCAACCTGCCGATAAAGGGAGGGGTGGTCATACAAAGTGATACCCTGCAGAAAAACAAGAAACATATACAAACAGCAGCAAGTGTGGGAATGGTATGGGAAAATGAAGTAGGTGCAAAATGTCGGTACTTTCAAAACAAACCGCGCAAAGGCATAAGGTATGCAGAGTAATGGAATGCACCAACAAGAGAACTAACATCTGCCTTCAGCAATCTTACCGCTCATGTGCTTCACATTTCAACAAAGCACGAAGAGGCAGGCTTAGGGACGCCAGCTACGGAGAGCAGAATGTAAGTGCAACGTACTAAGTACACTAAAGTTTGTGTTGTAAGTTCACAGGTACTGTAGTGTACAATAGTAGGAATGCATTATGTTTTCTTTTTGTGTGCAGCAACCACCCTATAATGTGTGGAAGACAATTTTCCGCATGAAATAATGAATGAGGACGATAACCCCATTGATAGGCACTGCAGTGTCAAAAGGGAAAGAATTACTGCAAGTGGAAGCACTCTAGAATGGCTGGAGGAGATTTTGCTGCATGACGAAATGAGTGACCATAGTAACCCCATAGGTAGTGAACCCAGTCTGAAAAGTAACACAATTACAATATATCGCTTCATGTATACTAAAAACATTTGTTTTTCTTTAAAAGAACATACGGTAATACAAAGGAGTAGACCAAAAGCGGCACCTCTTCCACAGCAACATACGGCCACAGAAACCAAGGGAAATGCTGTAAATATGAAAGCAGACCGCCTGTATGCCAAAACAGATGAATTGCTGAACAAATTTGCTGCCTTTCATAATTTTCTACAAAATCATATTATGGAGAAAATCAAATACCACTGCCCCATCTGCACATGTCCCCCTTTGTCACTTGCCAGCCCCCCATTGCCGCAAAATGCATGTCCTGAGAGACGGTTTGATGAGACCTCAATCCCTTCCTTCACTCACCATCAACTTGTAGAAATGCCGAAATCTCCAGTATATGTATCCGTTTGTGCCCCCCCCTTCAATTTACAAATAGTGGCTATGAATTTGTGCAAATAAAGGGTAATATGTAAAGTGTTACTGAATTTATATTTCCCTTTTCCTTTGTTGTACTGCAAAGAAATGCAGTAGGTAATCCTGACAACATTTTACAGTGTCTAAGGAGTAAGTCAAGAATTGGACTACTGTGCTGGAATGGTGAAATGCACGTTAAACCGACAAGAAGATCCACAGGAATTTGTAATGTACTCACTACAAATACTGGCAAGCAAAAACATACTCATGAATGAAGTCTTTCAAATTTACTACATGTGGAAACATACATGCAGTCTCTGCAACCATCTCATTCAGGAGCAAGTCCCCAACAAATGTTCTGTGTATGTACCAATACCTAACTGTGACTCCATTCCATTTCAGCAACAAGTGCACAATGCAAACTATAGCATATTGTGTACATCGTGCAATTCTGATAATCGGTCGACGGTACATAATAAATATGTAATTGTAATGCTCTTATGATACAATGGCGATGGTGCCAAAAACAACAGCAAACGTACAGCCATCACACATGGCCAGGTATCACTTGGCAAGAAAACCTTCACAATAGTAGCCATAATGTACCACACAGGCACCAAAACCAGTGCAGGGCACTGTACCGCATACATTACAAATTAATGGTCATGGTGGGAATGCAATGATACTTCATCATTCCATAGCTGAGAGTACCTGGAAATCTTGCAAATGCCTACTTAATAGTCTTCAAGGCAAAATGTAGCCATTGATGCACAAAACTTCTATATCTTAACCCCCAACAGGAACCAATAACCTTGTGAAGGCACAAATAAAGAATTACCTTCCACACTGTCACCCTAAAGAAAATTACCATACAGCACGCATTCAAGAAATGCATTAAACTGTGGGTTGGATCATTTTATCCCCAGTGAACCTGATTAGTACACTCAGACAAACAATACGTGTACACAAATGACAGTAGAACTATTTTCCACATGATACTTTAAAGGAAAAGTATGAGGGTTCAAAACTATCCTCATTAACCTCTGAAACCACCAAGTATGCAAATGAGTCACCGCCTCTCTAAGAATATGCATACAAATGCTATACATATGGAAATATCACAACGTAAACCCATAGTGGTGTGGTACACGACCACTTCAGAATGAACACAGATGTGAAAGTAGAAACATGAATGCAAAAACTTGTAAACCTACCCTACAGGAATGGGACACTGTAAACAGTTAGAATATGACACCTGGTATGCACCTTACACCATAATAGTAAAAATCTGCAGCATTATAACAACCTAACTCAACCTTCACCAACTACTGTGCTACAAACATATCCTCAAACACTTCCACAGTATGAGCAGTTACAGTATGCCAACAGGTACGTAACTACCGTCACAATTCTGCAGAAGAACAGTATAATGGCACAATACTTGCAAAAATGTATGATTATGGTGGTAAAGGGCTATTAATGTTTTCTACTGGTTTCCAAGTCCAATCTAAAGTGCTGCACCCCTTCCAATCCACCAGCTAAAGTAATTTTTGGCTAATAATCTTGGAATCTAAGATGGCCCGTACCTGGTAGTATGTTTCCATATTTACAATTTCTGCTGGAGGAGGATTAGACATTGAGTTTCGTGTGGAGGGGCTGTACTGGTTTCAGTAACTATGCATGGAAGACAGGTTGGATCTTCAATGAGGGGGGTAGCCCCAGTTTAATTACAACAGGGTTAATGATGGCTGTTGTGGGGTAGGCACCAATGTATTTAGTGTGAAACCTTTGGGGTCCTTTAACCGAATATGTTTGGTGGAGAGCCAGACTTGGCTGCCGACTTCATAAACTGGTGCATTTCTTCTTTTGCTATCGGCAAAATGTTTCTGAGTAGATTTGGCATCGTGCAGAGTTCTGGTGGCTTTGTGTAAAGTTTCTCTGATACTAGTATGCAGAGATGTTGCAGCTGCCATTTCCAAAGTGGTAGTGGGATCAAGAGCTGTGGTATGTGGATCCCTTCCATGTAAAAAGTGGAAGATTGAAAAACCTGTGGCACTGAATACTGTTGTTGTATGCATATTCCACTGCCCACAGCAGATTAACCCAACTGTCCACCTGGGTAAACATGCAATGTAGGTATTGCTGAAGCGTTTGTTTAATTTTCTCTGTCTCACCATCGGTTTGTGGGTGATGGCTGGTGGATAGCCTGATTTCAATTTGAGCCTTATCACAACAACTCCTCCAACATTGACTCCCTGGGTTCAAGATGCTTACGGATGGAAACCCATGTAATCGTACAAAGTTTGTTAGGAAAACCTGAGCAACAGTCCTTCCATTAGGTAATCCTTTCAATGCGATGAAATGTGCCATCTTGGTTAGGAGGTCTACAACTACCAGGATGGTGTTGTACCCGTTTGAAGGAGGTGAATAAGTAATAAAGTCCAGTGATATTGTATGCCATGGAACAGGTGGTATGGACAATGGTCTAAGTAATCCTGATGGTTTTGTTTTAGAAGTCATGTTGCGGGCACACACATCATAAGTCTTTACATATTGTATGACGTTCTTTCGCCACTAAGGCTACCAAAAATGTTGCCGAATTGCACTAGAGTTTTGGTGATTCGAGGATGGGCAGAGGTTAAAGCATCGTGGTAGTTGTGTAAAACGTTTTCTTGCAGGTTCTGCTCCAGTATGTACAGGCGCCCTTGATTGTACGGTAGGCCATCTTCTATGGTTCGTTGAGGGTTTTGGGACACCCATACCTGTAACTGTTCTGGTGTTAGATATTGCCTAATTTCAATGCACAGCTGATCTAAAGGAGGCAGCGTTCAACTTGTCAATCCCAACAATTTACTTCCTGGGATAATAGCCACAGTGTCTAGAACTGCATAGACATCTCTTCCCTCCACATTCCATCCGATGCGGGAAAGGGCATTCGCCTTTCCGTTTTTGCCTGCCGGACGGAAGTTTATGACAAGGTCATATTCCGAAAAGAACTGGGCCCATCTAAGTTGACGGGGACTTTGCGCCTGTGCTGTTTGCAGATATTAGGCAGAATCATATGCAGTATCCTTTGTGAACACCACACACAATTAGGACTGCAAGTGCAAGTACAAATTCATCTTTGGAATAAGCCTGTACTACACAGTAAAGTGGTAACGATGGCTGAGCAGCCAGACTTATTTCAAGAGTAAAGTGAGCAGTATCAACAGTTACACAAAGGACAGCAATTACTATGGTTCAAACAAACACTGACTCAAGGTTTCTGAGTAAAAGAATATACATGTATTTACACATTCATTTGTAAAACAGTTCACTTAATAAAGCAGCAGAAAAATCCCAATCTTAATATACTACACAACACCCAATCAATTCTGGACAAGTTAGGCTCAAAATGAAGTGTGAGCAAAATGGCACTCCAGCAATTAAAAAGGGAGGGAAAGACAAGGTTATTCACAATCAAGCAGCACCAAGTAAGTAGGCAGGGCAATCTAGAAAAGGTTTACTACAATGAGGATTCAAATCAATAGGCCTGGCCCAATGTTAATGGTTCAGAGTATTTGCAGAGGATGACACAGTTCAGAGTAGTTCACGGTTAAGTCTTTGCCAAGAGTTCGAAATGAAGTTGGTTGAAGGAAAAGTTATTAAAAGAGTAGAGAAGGACAAGCCCTCGGATTGGCGAAAGATTTCAAACACTTTCACTGCAGTCAGACGGAACAAACAACCAGGTTAGAACAGTACATTTAATGAAGAAGAAGGCTGTAGCTGAGGCAGAAGTTCTTGGCAGATCCTGCAGGCTCACGGTTCCTGAAGCGACTGTCGGACTGACATGAAGAAGGAAGACTGGAGGGTCTTGCACTGCCCAGGGAAGAAACCAACAGCAGAGCAAATCAACGAATAAAATGTGCGCTCCTTAAAACCCAAACAGGGTCCGGTCCTCCTGGCTATTCGGTTCACTGCAGCGGTGTACAGCAAATCCGACCAGGGGAGGGAGGCCTCGCTTGGTGTTTGGCAAACTGGTTGGTCCCCTCAGCTCAAGGGAAGAAGATTCCTTGCAGATCTTCTCTGTCATCGAAGTTTGGAGATTCGTACCTGCAGCAGGGCTTCACTGGAAGGTTCAGTCATGGTAGTGGTCCTCTTCTTTCAGCTTCTCTTCGGTTCTCTTGATCTAGTGGCGACTCTGCCTTCCAAGTCCCAGAGACCTGCTTTTTATGCAGCTTCCCCCATTGACATAGCCTGGCTCTCAATCACACCGCAGGGTGGTTGTCCTGGCAGGACAGTCAGCTAGCCAATCAAACCAGAGTGCAACTTGGGTTTCCAAGGGAACCCTGTGCAAGGGGCGTAAAACCCCTCCCTCACAGCCTGTCCACCCAGACTCTCAGGCGCCTAAGGAGGGCTTTTGTGCAGAAGCCCATCAAAGGACGGCGCACAGAGGACCCAAACCTAGTTTGGCACGAAGAGTAAAACACGAGAAAGACCTTTACAAAAAGAAATGGTAAATAAACCCAGCCGGAACCAAATATTCAAGGCTACTAATTAGCCTAAAAAGTACCAAGGCTATTTTCATAGACTGCGGTAGGAAAAATATAGTAGATACCACTGCCACCAGCCAAATCTTAAAGAAAAGGGAACAAAATAATGTTCCATGAGAAACAGACAAAAAGGGATAACTATTAACACTTTCCAGTACTCTATGTAAGATAGTTTGTACTGGCTCTGTGGATTTAAAAAAACTAATAAAATCAATGGCAACTTTATGTTCTGTGAGACAGTAGTCAGTTCCAGAAAATGGAATTTAAAGTGGGAAGTCTGAAAAAGACAACCCTGTGTCACTGCACTAAAGGTGCTGTGTGACACACAGTAAAATGATGATGCCTATGGAGTAGGTGGAGCTCCACAGTCTACGAACACAACAATGTTAAACACACAGCAAAACAAATGTAAACGTGCGGAAAAAGGTTCACACTCTTACCAGGTGAAAAGAATACATCCTAGAAGCCCAGCAAAGCTGCTGATGGACTCAGTAGATAGATTGCAATGGTCGGTGTAGACAGTAACTGCATGTTTTGCGCCTAATGGATGATGATGTAATTCTTTGAAAGCAGCTTTAATGGCAAGCAAATCTTTGTCACTTATTGTGTAAGTCAGTTCCGTGGGGGAGAATTTATTGGACCAAAACGCCACAGGGTGTAATTGATTAGTGGTCGTATCTCGTTGGGACAATACAGCTCCCATCGCCATGCTGGACGCATCAGTTTCAACGATGAATGGAAGTTCAGGATCTGGGTGTTTCAAAATCGGTGCTGAGGTAAACTGTGCCTTGAGTTGTTTAAACGCTTGTTCAGCTTCACATGAAAGTTTCGGACCACATGAAGGTTTTGCGCCTTTTCAGTAACGCTGTGATGGGGTGTGCAATGTTCGAAAAGTGGGGTATGAATCGCCTGTAAAAGTTAGCAAAATCTAAGAAACTTTGCACGTTTTTTATAGACGTAAGCGAGGGCCACTTTAAGATTGCTTCCACCTTGCGATTGTCCGTTTGGATGCCGTGCCTTGTCAAGAAGATTTCTAAGTACTACACTGTGTTCACGTGAAAGTAACATTTCTCCAACTTTGCATACAGACAGTGTTTGCAGAGTTTAGCTAGGACAGCTTTAACGTGAAGCATATGTTCTTCTTTGGTGGCTGAGTAGATCAATATATCATCGATATAGACTAGGACACAAACATCCAGGAGTTCTCGTATAACATCTGTCATAAACACCTGGAATGCTGCAGGTGCATTGCACAGACAAAAGGCCATGACTGTATATTTGAATAACCCAAATTTGGTGCGAAAAGCAGTTTTCCACTCATCCACCTCCTTTATGCTGACTAAATGTTAAGCCCCACGCAAATTCAATTTGCTGTATATCTTCGCCTTTTTAACTTGGTCCAACAGTACCGCAATGAAAGGTAGCGGGTACCTATTCTTCACGGTTATCATATTGAGTCCCCTATAATCGATGCAAGTTCTGAGGTCCGCTTCCTTCTTTGGTGTGAAAAAGATAGCAGAAGATGTTGGGGACTTGGAGGGTCAAATAAATCAGTTTGCCAAGAACTGGTCCAAGTACTGTCACAAGTGCTGGTTTTCTTTTTGCGTAAGAGCAGAAATGCAGCTACATGGAACCTGCAAGCCTGGTATCAAATATATTTGGCGATCATATGGCCGGTGAGGAGGAAGGGTATTGGCTTGTTCTTTTTGAAACACGTCTTCAAATTCCTTGTGTATGGCAAATCGCTTTTTCTCTCCATTGGGCTGTATCACAGCCCCCAGATTTTGTGTTCTAGACGCTGGCTCCTTCGCCACAACCAGTACAAATGGTTAACAGGTGTGAAGGCACTCGGATGAAAAGATTACTGTATGCGTGTTCCAGTTAATAAAAGGATTGTTGTACTCCAACCAAGGCATGCCAAGTATAAGTTGGAATTGTGTGGCATTAATCAGGTCGAAGGTTATATACTCTCGGTGGCCGTCTCTGCACAATAGCTCGACCTCTTCCGTACACTGTGTTACTGGCCCAGATGACCATGGTAAACCATCTACAGATACTATGTTGTTCACCTACTTCCTTTGGTGCCCCGGTATGCTGATTCTCTGCGCCACTTTGAAATCTATGTAATTACTGATTGCACTGCAGTCGATATAGGCTTCTTTTGGGGTTGTTCTAGTCTGATAAGGATGCGAGACCGTGGTTTATTTCTGCTCCCTCAACAAACCGATCCCTACTCTTGTCGAGTCTTGGAGGTGCACGACAGTGGAGTAGGACCTTTTGGGGTTCACTGGGAGCACCTCAGTTGCTCCCAAGGTCTGTCTGCTTGGTTTCTTAGTACAGTCCTTCAGAAAGTAGCCTGTTTTGCCACAATGTAAGCACAACTGGTCCTGCCGACATCTCTCTCTTTCCTCTTTTGATAGTGGGCCCCACACACTACCCAACTGCATGAGCTCTGGGGCAATCTCCTGAGCACGGGGTTGCGTTTTGCTTGTGCAGATGTATAAGGGCCTATTCTCCGACCAGGCACGCTCTGCCTTTCTCTCCTTTAATCAGTTCTTTTAGCTGTACTACTAAATCTATGTATTCTAAACATTGTTCCAGCGTATTGACCACTTACGCCAACACATCTTTAAGTTCCCCACATAGACCCAGATAGAAAATGGTGCTTCTTTTTTGTTCAGGCCAATTGGTTTGAGCGATGAGTCACTTAAATGCAGTGTTGTATACTAGCAATTCCTGTGGTCCCTGCCGTAAGGCCAACAACTCCCCATGTAATGCTTGCCCCTGGCTTCTGCGAGAAAATACTTTGTCTAACTCCTGTTGGAAATCACCAAAAGTATGCAGCATGGGGTCATCTCGATGCAATAAATGCACTGATCAAACAGCAGCATGCCCACCCAAATATGACAACACTAAAGCCACCTTCATTTTCTCTGTAAGAAAGGCCCCTAGCCGACACACATAATGTAATCTACACTGGTTCATAAAAATAGCATACCTTTGTGGGTCCCCTAGAAATTGTTCAGGAGGGGCCAGGGAATGGTAGGTGGGGTGGTTAGATGGATATGGGGTGCCCCAGCTATGGTCCCATCAGATGAATGAGGTTGTGGCACATGGCCTGCCTCTGCTACCAATAGGTGTTTGTCCAAGTCAATGGTTCTTTCTCTATTAAGTACTGCTTCCCTTCGCACTGAGTTTGTTTCTGGACGTGCTGCAAGCACCTCTGTTCGCAAGTCCCCCAAAAGGGCTGCTTACTGGTTTGCCTCTGATTCCATGACACTCGGGCACGGCTGGTGATGTGGGCTTAGAGTTCTGTACGCATAGCTCTGGTGCCCTACAGGAGTACCTGGTCCGGGCTGTTCTGATGCATTGCCTCCTCACTGGGGTTACCACTGCACTCAAGAACACACCACCCACTCTCTTCCCCAGCGGTCTGCCGGAGACTTAACCTCCAGAGGAACGTGAGGCTGGGACCTGTATGAACTTGGTTCCTCTGGAAATGGTGTTCGGGGCGTCTGGATAACCTAAGGATACGTGTATGTAGGTAATGTTGGTTTCTATTGCTTTCTCTCCCATCTCCCGGCTGTCCACTTCCTTAATGCAAATGGATGGCTGGTGCGTCGCGGATTTAGCTCACCGTAATAAACTGAGTACTGAAGGGCAAGGTTAGCTGGTAGGCATCTGACTCTAGTTACTTCACTGTAGACTAGTTGGCCAGACCAGCTACGACGCACTGGATACGGATGATAAGCTGATCAATTCTGGTGAGGTGTTAGTCTAGATCTTGATAGCTTAGCAATGTAAAACATAACTTGTATGGGCAATGCCTTTCTAGATTAGTTGAATATTAATAGTCTCTTGATTTCTTCACTTCTAGGCTAAACACCAGCAAAATGTATGTACTCAGAGCAGAGTGAAGAAGCTGGAATTTGTGTGCAAGTGAGTCCAAGTTAAACCGGGTACGGGAACTGGCAGGTACTTGGTATTTCAGTCTCTTAGTATTGTCATTTTCTGATTTCTAGTTCCCATGAGCTGTGATCACTGTAGATGGCAGACGAAGGACCGGAGACACCGGGTTACCAGGATGGGATGCCACAAGTGTTCCGAGGTCAAGAAAAGAATAAAGCGGAACACAAAGCAGTAGGCCACCGGGGCAAGTAGTTCTTCAATTCCAGGTGAAAATGCTACAAACTTGCATAGGTGCTGATTGCACGTGCAAAAGAAACAGGAGCGGTAAGCGTAACACTGCTCTGTTAGAAAGCAGCAGAAACGCTAAGCACAGGGTGTGGTCCAGGGCGTGGTTTTATAGCTGCAGACCACGCCCTGTCAGCAGTACCCCACCAAGGATGTATCTATCCGGTGCAATCTTGAGTTCCACAGTGGGTTCCTCTTTGGCAGCCATGTTGGGATGGGTTGCCGCCTTGTTCCATATATATCTATGACAGCCAGCCATCCCACAAACCCATCGGCACCCTACACTGTTATGGGGGAGATCCTCCTGGCCCTGACCCATCTGGTTGGTACCCACACTGGAATCGTGACAAAAACACCAGCAGCAACCAAATACATAAAGGAACAGTGCTGCAAAAAGGAAGCTGGTAATCATTTACAAAACACCAACGCCACCCATCCTACGCACATGTATATGCCAGAAACAATTACATTTCCTCCTACTTCAAGAGCACAACCTAGAAAATTGCTGTTACCACTGCAAACGTTACTGTAAATCATTGTGCACCATAGCGACGATGTTTTATTTTTTTAATGCAGCATGGATTTTTTTTCCCCACAGACCCAATGATTATGCAAAGAAACACAGGCCCTGCGTACATTGCACGTACACTGGGTCAAAGTATAGTACCTATGAGGTACTAATTTTAAGGGTCCACAAACGAAACAAATATATGCAAGGCTGTCGACTACAAAGTAACGAAATACCTGCTCTAACATATTCTGGTCTCGTTCCCCACAGACAATGCAGCAAAGAGTACTACAACATTTCACATTCCATACATAAACATCAACACAGGTCCTCCCCAACATAAGCAGTATGAAGTTAGTGCTATCATACGTCTGTACAATGTGCACAGTGCAATGTGTGCCCTTACTTCTGCAATGCACATACCAATGCCACAATTTGCAATGTACACCTATAAAACACTGCACAGCTTGTGCCTGCGCCCTACACGCTTCACTACACCCAGCACAGTGTACGGGCTCCAGCCATGCACTCAATATTGTAGACCCTGCCCACAACTAACTACAGTCCCAAACATGTTCATGCTGCACAACAGCAAACTGCGTACGATGGCCCAGCCACCTGAGTACACTGATCCAGGGCACACACAGACTGCCTTCGTCCACCGTTGCCTCGTAACACACTGCACATATAATTGTTAATTAGGGACAGTAAATGCATATTTTATGTATTTTTCCGTCTGTGCATGCAGCGCAGCATGTTAGCGGCAGCAACATTTCTGCTTAAACGTCGTACTGCCTTCACCGTCATAACACTACCAACATTCGGAAATGCATGGTACAATGGAGACACGTTGCCACCTGATTCCTTTTTTTTCCCCCAGAATCATCTCCGGAAAGCGAAACCTAACATAACTCTCATTCAACAGGACAAAAAGCCTTCAATGGGAAACAGGATTTGCGCCTAGGGCAGATAATGTATGAATTTTTTTTTTTAAAAAGAAAGAAAACTTTCACTGGAGTTTCTCTGCCCATGTGCTGCAGAGGTCGTCAGCAACGATTGAATACTCTGTACACTTCAATTTGTGTTGCACTCAATACAAGCATAGAAATTGCAGAAATTATGTAAGTACAACTTTACCTTACAAGTGCATTACTGTTAAAATGTATGTGACTGCAGTTCTGTATGCATAATTATGAATTTACTATACCGCACACTTTCTCTGCGTGCATTGTATGGAGCTTTGTGACGGCAGTATTCATGCACCGCTACAGTTCCATGTCTCCACCATTCCCTGTGCATTGCAACTATAATTGCACTTTGTCTACTTGCCATTCTTCCCCAGCCTCTGCAAATGCAGACACAAAAGGCAAGACGAAAAGGGAATGCATTTCGTGCTGTGAAACAGCACCCCTTATGCTCACTCGTGCAATGATACATTTCCCTGTTTTGTCTTCACTATGCCCTTGTTCACAATCAGCAGTTCTACCCATCCTCACTGTAGTCAAAGTAATAACGGCCAGAGGTGCACGCAGCGGTCAACCGGCAGACAAATGTGAACAGATCTCAACATTGTTGCAATTTTCAGCAAAACAGCTCCTGAATTTTCGTGCAATCCAAGGGGACCCCCATGAGGGTTTCTTTTTTACTTTTTTCCTTTGGACACACACAGAGACATTGTGGCGTGGGTCTAACAACACTTGCTAGCACTGTCATTTTTTATAAAAAAGGAAACACGTGCCAGGAGCGTTTGGTGGGAATGTTTGAAAGACATTTTGCTTGTGTGGCGCCGTAAAAGGACAGTATCATGTACACAACAGAGAGAAAAGCAGTGGGTTCACACATGACGCTACTCAATAACACTGACTACATGTTCAATGAGGCAGCCACTTATGACAACATACTTCCCGCAAACACTTGTCCTATACGCTGACAGTAGTAATGCCTACTTACATCATTCCTGTTTCTTCTTAGATATCTGGCACCTTATTGCGCATGCCACACCTTCCACATTCCAACAGACGGGTGGTGGACCAAGCATATCAAGATTACCATAAGCAATGTGTTTTCCGTCGTTGTTATCTGGGCCGACCAATATGGCCACGTTTATCCATTTGCGGTTTCGGCAATTCGAACCAACCTGGACATGTTTTGGATATAAGGGATCACAGAGGCAACAACTGGTACCTTCTTCATCTTGCAAATAAAATGCCTTCTTCCCCACGGGCCACCATGACCCATACATTATTCCTTTTTCCACTTTGCTAGACACCAATGAAAGGACAGAAGTGCACAGACAGCACTGCACATTGGATTTATTTTGCAAAATAAAAGAGCGGTGATAGCAGCCACCTAACACTTTCCCATGATCATTCTGGAGTGAAATAAGGCTCTTGTATCAATTCACATTTTGGTAGTACAGTATGGGAATGTTCTGGAACCTTATGCTCTATGTGGACATGTGTGCTTTTGCTTTTGTTTATGTTGCTCCTTTCCGGAGCGAGGTGCTCACATGACAGAGTGTGCTAGGCTTGGCACGCACGTAATGAAAATACTTAAGAGTGCACACCGTGAGCAACCAATCTCCACAACTGAAAACAGCTATGCCATTGCCTGTTGTGATGGTGTATCATGCAAACACGTATAGGTAAAGGAATTGCTGCACACATATGAATTGCACGCAATAGGTACACCAACCGCATTTGTGTGTCATCTCAAGAAGTACGCAAAAGAAAGCTAACAGTCAGATGGCCTGCCGTCCTGTATGTAGCGGGACTTATTGGTGTACATGGTTTTGTTCAGTGCAAATGTATGTGAGTCAGTCTATACATCATCCATACTTAAAATATGTGCTGCCTAGTTACGCCTATCATGTCGCAATGTCTTTCTTCACTCGCAAAGCACAGAGTATTATCAGGGGCCCGCCATACCAAACAGAAATGGTGGCATGTCAGTCCGCGAATGGCAACAAGGCCAATGACGTACACCATATGCAAGTACAGGCACTGCACGCCACCTCTGGTGGTGTACGAACTGCAAAATGCCCTCCACACCCATTCTGTAATGGTGGCCACCCACAGTAAAAATTCATACTTCCAAGAGTGTTCACTAGAGTTACATATCAGTATAGGAACGACCCCAAAGAAGGCAACAATCTGAAACCTACTTACAACCTGTGGTCAGACTGTTAGTTCCAAGGGCCCTAGCCATGCACACAAGGCAGTAGGGCTTCCTACTCTCAACACGACACAGTACACCGAATGGAAATATCCCAATATCATCTGCAATACTCTCCCCATTCCTATTGGGCCCTGAAGGTAGTCGCCTGTGCAGGTACCTGACAATGATTTATGTGTGAGAAGCTGCGGAAATGGCCCATGTCAAAAGTGTGATGGTAAAATAATCCTTACATCTTCCAATGTCTTACTACACTCCCTGAAGAAAGGCTTTGTTGACGGCCATTCCAAAGGGAAATACTTGCATGTCTCACCACTGCTGCTGTCGGAAGTATAACATGTCCTCCACAATAATTCTACGAACATGGGCGCATACATATTTAAAAGTGTGTAGGATGTACAAATGTAGCTGTTTCCATTGTCCCCATCCCCATGGAGTCCTATAGGACTCCATGGGAATGGGGATTTATGGAATTCTGCCTCCGGAATTACCGGGTCACTGGGGTTGTAATGCCCCGGTGATTCAGGCAATCACGGAGGCAGAATGGTATTTCGGGTCCGGCGGCAGCCTGCCGGTTTTTCCGGCATGGCTACCGCCGGACTCGTAATGAGGTCGATTGACCTTGATATCCTGGCTGTTACCGAGAAGTGGTTCAATGCCAGCTCAGTCAGTGCTTTTGACTCCCTTCTCTGTGATGGCTATTTTATCATCTCCAAGCCTCATCCTAACTGTAGTGGCAGTGGGGTTGCTCTGATCTTCCGTGAGTGGGTCCTTTCTGCCCTCATGCCCACCCAGCCTTACTCTTCCTTCAAGAGCCTGGTTTGCAAGCTGGTCATCTATCCTACCCCCTGTCTGACTAATGCCACAATCTACAGACACACTCTTGATGCCTTCATCCACACTGATCTCTCACCCCCCCCCACTGATCACCCCACTCTCCTGGTCAGACCACTCTCTTCTCACCTACCACCTGGGTCCTCTCGGCCCTCTGACTGCTCCCCCTCCAGCCCATCAACCTTGTTCACGAACCTCCATCTGATTAAATGAGTGTCAGCCACTGCCTTCACATCTACCTTCATCACCCTCTTTCCCGTCTACAGACACTACCTCTGACTTTGCTTTGAGCAACTCCATCTTGCCATTAGAAACACCCATGGCATTCTTGCCTCAGTCATGAGGATCAGCCTGAAATATGTGTCCAAGCGTAACACGTGTTTCGACTCCGAACTTGCAGCCTGAAATGCAAGTGCAGAACTGCGGAATGGAAGTGGCAGACCACAGGCTCACCCTCTGACAAACTGGCATGTCGCCTGCTCCAAAGGCAATACAGACTGTCTATCCACACAAAGACAATACCCCACATCCAGGCTTGCATCTCTGTTGCCTCCAACAACACAGATGAACTCTTTTAAACCTGCAAGGAACTAGCCAACCCTTCTGCCGTCTCCTCCTCACCACTTCTTTCCCAGGCCCTCTGCAATGCACTGGCCACACACTTCACTGCAAAAACTCGGGAGATCTTCAGCACCTGTGCGTCCCTCTCCTCCTCCTGTTCGCCCACACTCCTGCCTCGTATGGCCTCCCATCCTCCATCTGCCTTTCTCTCCTCTTTCTTTCCTATCACACCTGATGAGGTCACCAGACTTCTCCGCTCCATGATGGTCTCCTCCAAACAGGTCCCCCCCTGCTCGCCCAGAACCATTAAGGACAATATTGGCTCTCTTGCCCCTGCACTTGCAGACTTCTGCAACCACTCTTTGGCTACTGGACCTTTCCCTTCCTCCCTCGAGCACTTCCTTGTTTACTCCTCCTGAAAAATCCTTCTGCAGACCTGTCTCGTCCAGGCCACTACGCCCTATATATATATATATATATCACCTCTTCCTTGGGAAACTCTTGGAGAAACTGGTCTTCACTCAAATGACTCAACACACTAACTGGTTGGTTGCCTTCAAGACCATCAATCTGTATTCCGAGCATCCAGAAGCATGGAAACTGCTCTTCTGAACACCTGTGAGGAACTGCTTGCATCTCTCGACTCCAACACTCCAGCTGTTCCCATTCTATTTGATCTATCCTCTGCATTTGACGCGATCAACCACTCCATCCTCATCGAACAGCTCCACGATACCCTAGGTATCTCGTTGCGAGCACTGGACTGGATGACCTCCTTCTTCAATGACCGTCCATCCCAGGTTATTCTGGGTTCTTACTCCTCCCCCTGTTTTAACTTCACCTGTAGCGTCCCCCAGGGCTCCAACCTTTCTCCCTGGATCTTTAACCCCTATCTTTCTCAGCTTGCACATTTTATTTCTACCTTCTCCCCCAACTTCCAGTGTTATGTGAACGACACACAACTCTTCTTCAAACTTCCCTCTGACCTTACTTACTTCCTCCATCTTTCCTGACTGCCTATCGGCCATCCAGACCTGGTGTACTTCCAACCATATCTGCCTCAATGCCAGCAAGACTGAGATCCTTCCTATTGGGACTTCTGCTCCCTCTTTCTTCCCCTCACTCTGGCCGTCTTCTATGGACTCTCCCCTTCCACTTCATCTGAGGCCAGAAAACTTGGACTCATTTTTGACTCCTCGCTTTCCTTCCTCCCTCGCATTCAGGACCTTGCCAAGAAGGTTCACTTTTAACTCCACCACCTCAAAGGAATTCTTCCTTTCCTCACTTTCCCCCAAAAGCTCAATGTCTCTAGAGGTCTGGTTCTCTCTAGGCTTGACTACTACAATAGCCTTTTCCTTAATCTACCCTCTTCTACTCTACCACTCCTCCAGCTAATCCAGAACAGGGCTGCAAGACTTATCTTTCACCTCAAGCCCAGGGACCTCATATCTCCAGACCTAAAAACTTTCCACTGGCTCCCAGTTGCTGCAAGGATCAAATTCAAATCCCTCTGCATCATCCATAAGCCGTATGGGGCCAGGGAACACAATATCTACAACTGCTCTCCCTTCAGATCTTTACATTCTTCTGGCACCAAATCTCTGTGTGTTCAAGTGCTTCGCCAAAAAGCATGCTGGTGGCCAATCTGTTTCCTCTGCAGGCTCCCTCCTATGGCACAGCCTCCCCCTTCCTCCATGTTCCCTCCCTGTTGCCCTGCGGGTGCTTTGAAACACAATTTACTTGATTTATGAGCGCCTTACAAATGCACTATAAATTAAAATTAAAATAAACCTGGTCTGTGCCACTGGGAAGCATGCACTGCAGCTCTGGATACTAATTCAGCAGAGCACAGGTATATACAAGGATTCTGGCATGGAGTCTGAGAAGAGTGGGGCCTGATCACCGGACCACCCTCTCTGAGAGAGAATTACCAGCATTATTATTAATGTAATAAAGCCAGGGCTTCTACTCAGCTAGAAGACAATCCTTCACACTCTTGCACTGTCATCATAGGTGATACTAAACAGCATACTTATGTGGTATAGCTGGGTGGAAGAAGAGCATTCATAAACATTTACTTAGGTTAATGTAGTTGATGAGAGCATTTTGTTTTTTATAAATGTATGATATCAGTGAAATCTGGGAGTACAAGAACTAGATGTGACAAGATAAAGTTTGAGGGTGCACAATGTGACATTCCTGAAACTAGAGGCCCTGTTCCTACGTATGCCAGTGGGACTAATACTGTAACATGTGCTAACTGGCCTTGTCTGTCTTTTTCCATCAAATATGCCTTGGTGCACACATTTTATTGGTTAGAATTGTAACAATTGCGTTACTTGGAAAGAAGGTCGTTTTTGACAAGAATCAAGTGCCATCCCTAATTTTGAGCTCCATTGATTCCAAAATGTTCATATTAAATCTGAAGCATTCTATTTTTTGGGATCCCTGCACTCCATCAGGTGGTCCATCCCCCATCACACCATAAGACTTAAAGGGCATGTGCCATGCAATCAGGGCAGCCTTGACAGTTTCTACAGGATGTCTACACTTTACCCTAGTCTTACTTTGTAAGGGGACACACAAAATAATCAAAGGGGTGGGGAATTGAGTCACTGCTCGACCTAGAGAGGTTGAAGTTCTTTTGATCCATTCTTACATCCAGAGACCATGCTAAAATGGAGGGAATGATGTAAACAATTTTCAGGATGGTCTAAATGTTTTCCTCCTAGTAATGCCTCCCCACCCCGTTGCATGTTCCATAATGGGAACAGTCACTGGGCATGCACATATGCACATCAGGTTATTCCGCTTCATGAATGTGCACATGCTGTTCTAACAGCATCCTCTGTGGCAGAAATACCAGTAGCTGTAGGTTGTGCAAGGGATGTTGTATTTGTAACCTGGCCTTTAATCCAATGCCTTGTAGAGCAGCAGGTAGACACATATACGCTAACTACCGCTCCCTCACCGCCGCCAATGCTGGAATAGCAGCAAAAGAGCTGCATGTAGGACCCCCTGTGTTGTCCCTCTACTGCATTGAGTGAATGAGAGACGTTATGCACTCAGAAAACCATACCGAATGTACCCTCATGTCGAGAGAGTGGATGAATGTCTGCAAGCTTCATTAGATATCATTGAGCGCTGAGTGATTTCTGACGAGGGCAGGGGATGTCATGAAGAAGATATACAAGAACATGCTGAAACGATATGAACATACTTAAGAATGGTGATGTAACTGAAGCTATAGGAGAAACATGTACGAAATTATAAAGTAATCATGTATGCAAAAAGAAGATGAAGTAACTTGTGGATCAGCAAGTGTAAATGCACAGCAAAGCAAGGTAGATGAGACATATAGAAGCTTGCACGGCTAGGTCGGCCATAATTGGTAAATGGACACCAGCTGGTGCAAAGATCCATTATAACTACCTCAGAAACAGACCAGAGTGAAGAGTCAGGAGATGCTGGAAAACAGCTTTGTGCGCAAAGAGGAGTCTAAGTTGGCCTGGGATCAAGGATGCTAATTCAAGAAATAGCTGCAAAGTAAAAAGTGAGGCAGACGGATAAAGCCATGAGCGTGAGACACATTTCTCTTAGATTAACGAAGATGAAAACATGTGTAAGAGCCAAGTATTGGACAATTAACAGTGAATAAGGCTCATACGAGATGGAGTGAGCAGGACTCTAGAGGTCAAAAGGTGCAATAACACCATGCCTAATTGAATCAATTAGCAGTAAATAGGAGGTTGAAATTGACAACTTTGCGGTCTCCTCACACGCGATGAGCAACTCAAAACAAGGTCTATTCATTAAGCTGCGGTTGAAGGTTAATGATGTGCTCATTCTCCCTCGAATGTGCTAGAACAGAGAGCAGCGGCAAGATCAACTACAGACAGGAAACTTTGGCTTAGGGTCAAATTGATGAGATGATGGACTAAATGGGAAAGTGGGTAGTAATCTGATGTGACTCATGCACCTGGGTTTCGATTTCCTTATGTGCTACTAGCGAGCCGAAAGTCCAAGGTTGGGTGGAATGCCAACCAACCAGTGGGTCTATGGGGAAACCTGCTATGCAATGTTGTATAGACCAATCCACTGAATTTTGTCCACTATAATCCGTATTATATGCATTTAGAGGTAGTTCAAGGTGTGTCTTACAGATAGAGACTGCCAATGAAGTACCAACCCGTATACTTAGCATAAATAGATGAGATGATGCATATTGGGGTATAAGACCTCAGTGCAATCAAGTTTGTTTGTGTGGGTGCAAACCTCAGTCCGATGTTTGTCAGTGTACCCTGCTTTATTAAAATGATAACAAAGTAGTACTTTGCCATATTCTTTGATTCTGTTTGGTTATTTGGTCTGAGAACTTTATTGGCAATTCCATCTAGCACAAGAGATGCTTCAAGGTGCAGAGCACAATTTGGTAGCAGAGGATGGTTCAGGGTTTAATCGACCTAGACCCAGACCCAGGCTCCCGGACTGTTGATTGCTCCCGCCTATTAGCCAGAAGCAGAGCTTGCTGTGGAGATCGGCATGCAGAAATCATATGAAAGAAGATTCGGGTGGCAGGCCCCCTTTGACAACATTCCTGTCCGATCCACGTAGCTGCCCCGTGGACAGAAGGTGAACTGGTGGGTTGAGGGAGAATCGATGCTGAGGGACTCGAGCTGAGCAACGGATGTATGTTGAACATCAAAGGTGGAAAAAATAGGGTGGAGGGAATGTGTTGTAAATAATATATATAAGTAACAGGATTTCAGGGGATTATAAAGAAGAGAATTAGATACCTCAATTCCCAGTCCAAGGGGGCGGAAGGGTTTGCTCTAAAAAGACTATATATAGGGGTGTTAAGGATACCTCAGGCAAAGCCAACAAGAAGAGTGCGCAGAAGACTCCAAGATGGAGTAAAAGTGAGATGAGATACCTTTACTAAAGATAGTAAAGGAAGACGTACGCAGGGAAAATATAAGTCCATATGTGTGGGTTATAAATATGTCAGTGTGAAGCTTATATTGTGTTTAAACTAATAGAAATAAAATGATAGTAAAAACTGAAGGTGATTTTTTAGATTTTTTGATGAAGAGATTGGCATCAATCAGAAGGATGAAAAGTTAAAAAGAAAATAATAAGAGGGGCGTGGCCAGCGCGCGGACGATGCGGACGTGAGCCGAGTGAGCTCCCGCAGGCACCAAAATAATCCTGCATTTTCATCCTGATTCCTGGGGATTTCGTGCAAAATAAACACTGCGACGAGCCCATAAAGCTGCGGGCCCGGATTGACGGAGGTGGTGGCACCTGCCTGCCTAGACGACGGAGATAAATCCACATTTTGCCGAGGCCCGGCAGCGGAGCTACACGACCAAGATGGCCGCCGGTGTCTGGGGACGGACTTCTTCTGCCTGATCGAGAGGCCCGAGATGACCTGACACGGCGGGGCACGGGACAGAACGTGAGGCGGACGCCAGGAACCTATCTTCCTCCACCGCCGAACCTGAGATTATTCACTGGCTGAGCCTCGCTGACACCCGGAGGACACCCGAACCGATTCGATCCGCGAGAGAAGTGCGGGGGAAAATGGCGGCCTCCTGAGGTCCCGGTGGGGTGCGGCTCCTGCCTCCTGACTGCAGCCGTGTTAGAAGTAGGTGACCGAGCCCTGCCCGGTGAGGACTGTACCGTACCGCCCGCTTGGGGGAACAGCTAGAAACGCCGGAGGTCCACGCGCATTGTGGAGGCCCACTAAAGGGCGCTGGGCCTTAGAGTACTCTCGTCACATAAGCCCCAGGCCCTGGTGGAGAAAGCTTTTGGAACTCATACCCCTTCACTTGATTCGCTGCTCGGCCACCATCCCATATACCGGGGGGTACGACCACTCCAACGGCGTTCATACAATAATTCCAGCCCCGTCGTAGCAGACACCCCACTACTCCCGAGAACATGGGGAAGGACAGGCAGAAGAAACCATCTATACAGAGCAGCATGTACCAGTTTGCCGTCGCTACCACCCCAGCCCCGGCGGACCCTGCATCACGACCAAACTCCCCCACGGGAGATGAATCCCTCTCCTTATGGGACGTAATGGCGGCCATCGCCAACTCTCGCTCCTCCATGGAGACCAAAATAGACAGTATGGCGGCGGATGTCTCCTTCCTACGCCACGATCTGCAGAAGCTGACTTCCAGAACAGGAGTCGTGGAACACCGCATCTCCGAAGCGGAGGACAGCATCGGCGGGATCAACCGTCAGCTGTCCCAAGCCTTAAACCGCCTGAAAGCCTTGGAGGCGAGAGTGGATGATGGAGAGGGAAGGTCCTGCCGCAACAACGTCCGCATCCTGGGCCTGCCGGAGGGGGAAGAGGGACAATGCACGGAATTGTTCCTGGAGCAGTGGCTCGTGGACATCTTCGAACCCCAATCCTTCTCAAAATTCTTTTCGGTGGAGAGGGCTCATAGAATACCTTCGGGCAAACCGCTCCCGGGCGCTCCGCCCCGGACTATCATCGCTCGCTTGCTCAACTACCGCGACAGGGATTCCCTTCTGCAATTGTCACGCTCGCAGGGGACGATCACCCATAACGGCTCCCGAATCGCCTTCTTCCCGGACTATACCCGAGAAGTGCAGAGGGCACGACAATCCTTTGAACCACTCAAGAAACAACTTGCTCAGATGAACGTGAAATACGGCCTGCTCTTCCCGGCCCAACTTAAGATCTATCATAAAGGCACTACTGTCCACTTCACCGACCCACAAGACGCCTGGAAGTGGGCAGAGGCTCACATAGAGGGCGATTGGACTGCAAGACCAAGGAGACCGAGAGGACGAACCCGGGCCGAGGCGGGCCTCCCCGAGGAGACACCCAGAACGGGGAGGACAGGAGATCCCGGAGCCACCGGCACAACAAGAAGAGGAATGAACTAACTATAGTCCCCTACGAGGACCTTAGAACACTGCTGGGACACACGAGGGTGTACCGACCGCGCCTCAGATACCGACATGCAATTTACCCACCATGGAAGAAGTCGACGATGGGCGCAAGGTGGGAACTCTGGGGAAAGGTCTGAACTCTCCCCTGGTTAGACCTCTTCCCCTCCCTCTCTTTTTCTTGTTGGTTTCGACCCTATCTAAGGGTCTGGTTTTTGAGCTGACACCTTAAGTTGAAGGATCAGCATGTTTGGGCGACAGGTACTTCGTGTTGGGGTGGAGTATGGGGTGGGGGTGTGTTGGGAAAGTTTTAAAATTGTTTGTTGGTTTCTTCAGGACTGCCACTTGCTCATGGGCCGAACTACTGACAGTCCCCTGTTAGGGGCGTCTCGCACTGTTCCACGAAGCAACCCTGCTTCCTTAGTACAGGCGAAGAATACACCGCCATCTCTTATGAATCGCTATACCCCGAATATCCCCATCATACGTAGTAAATATCCTCTACGCAAACTCACATATCCCTCATGCAGCACACTAAGTCCTTGAAACTCCTTACCTGGAATGTGAATGGGATGGGGTCAGGAATTAAACGGCGCCTTATAATGCAATTCCTAAATAGACATTCCCCTGATGTGGCCCTCCTTACGGAAACCCACTTGGCTGGGGTAAACTGTGCCTTCTTCAAAAGAACTAACTATCGCCTTGCCTTTCATGCGGGATACACAATGGGCTCCAGGGGCACCCTTATTCTGATACACAAACGTATACCATTTATTCAGCATACCGTAGAACAAGATCCCAGGGGCCGATACGTGTTCATCCTGGGAACGATCTGGGGCCAAAAGGTGGCAATTGTCTCGATCTATTCTCCACCGGGTCTGGGACAGGAATTACTGGATGACCTCACCACCCTTATAGGTAAACATCACCCTGACATATACATCCTAGGGGGGGATTTCAATGACACCATGAATAACAACACTGACTGCTCCCACCTCCGAAATCGTAACCCAGATACCCCTACCAAATTAGCCAACTTTACATCTGCCCTTGGGTTCCGGGATGTATGGAGGGAGCTACACCCCGATGTTAGGGAATATTCATTCCACTCTGGTGCCCACGGTTCTATGTCCAGACTGGATTATTTTCTTCTATCGCACACTGACCGCTATAGGGCAATGTCCGCAGAACTGCTCCCTCGGGGCATCTCGGACCATTCACCGCTTTCGATGGAAATATGTATGCAGGGCACCCTCCCCCCCAGAACGTGGAGACTTAATAGCTACTACCTGGGGTTCCCGGAGCTGATAGATCGCCTAGAGGAAATATCCGCCGAATACTTCGAAATTAATGAAGGATCATTAGATAACCCCGTGACTGTATGGGAGGCATATAAAGCAGTGCTTAGGGGCGAAATCCTCTCCTGGACGACACATAAAAGGACCACCCGGCTCCAAAAGATACTAGAGGCCGAGAAGGAAGTGAGCGACAGGGAGGCTAAACATATTTCCGACCCCACGCATGGCACCCATCGTTCCCTCCAACGTGCCCAAGAACGTCTTCGGAACAGAGCGATGGATGACGCTAAGCAGGCCCACTGGCAGGCTAAAGCGAGAATATACGAACTAGGGGACAAAGCGGGCAAAATGCTCGCCTGGCTGCAGAAGAGAGACGAAGGACAACGCCATGTCCGGGAAATAGTCACACCACAGGGCGACAGCTATCACTCTGACACTGAGATTGCTGAGGCCTTCTCGATGTTCTACGCAGACTTGTACCGAGCCCCAGCCTCTCCACTAGACCCATCCCTCTTAGCTGAGCTATCGTTGCCGACGCTCTCCGTGCAGCAGAGGGAGCATCTGGACTCCGCCGTATCAGAGGCCGAGACTTCAGAGGCACTATCTCAGCTCCAGTCGGGGAAAACACCGGGCCCGAACGGATTCCCCGTTGAAACCTGGCAAAAGCTAGGAGCAGACAAGATGGTGGCCCCCCTGCACAGAATGTTCCTTGCCGCCCAGGAACAAGGGACCCTCCCACCAGACCTATGTAAAGCGACCATCGTGGTCATACCCAAACCTGACAAACCTCCACACAGATGTGCTTCCTACAGACCTATCTCATTGATTAATGGAGAGGCCAAGGTCCTCGCAAAACTCCTGGCGAACCGGTTACAACTGGTTACATCCACCCTGATTCACCCGGACCAATGCGGATTTCTGCCCCACAAATCGACCCGGATGAATCTACGCCGTCTCCATTTGGCAATGGAGAGATCCCCGATCATAATCGGACCTTTGGCCCTGCTGGCAATCGATTTTGAAAAAGCGTTCAATTCAATTCGATGGGATAGCCTTTGGGAGATTATGCGCCGTATGGGATTCGGGAAAGTCTTTATAGGATGGGTACAATTACTTTATACTAACATCCAAGCGGAGGTAAAGGTAAATGGATGGTCCTCTCGATCCTTCCCCTTGAGCCGAGGTACGCGGCAAGGATGCCCGCTCCCCCCTTTTGTTTGCCCTTGCAATCGAACCACTCGCTATTTGGCTTCGCCAAAGCAAAGCCTGGACGGGGTTTAGTTGGCCAGAGGGCTATGAGGACCGTACATCTCTTTACGCAGACGACCTCCTTATATACCTGGGAGACCCGCCTCGATCCTGTCCCATCGTAACACAGCTGCTCATCCGCTTTGGTAGATTTTGCGGACTCAGAATCAATTGGGATAAATCAGTTTTCTTCCCTGTGAAGGGTGGAGAGCAGGCCATCCCCCAGGAATGCCCATACCGAGTTGAACGACAAGGCTTTCGATACCTGGGAATCTGGCTATCCGGGGACCTGACAAGCTATGAAGAACACAATCTCCGACCGATCACAGACCGGTTCATTATCAATGTCCAACACTGGAAACTTCTCCCCCTGACCCTTATGGGTAGAGCGGCACTCTTTAAAATGATGACCCTTCCCAGATACCTCTATGTCCTTCAAAATGCCCCACACAGAATTCCAGACTCAGAGTTTCACCTAGCAGAGACACTTCTTAGGGACCTTATATGGGGGGGAGGTCAACCACGAATAGCGTTAACCACCCTTCAGAGATCGATCTGGGAGGGGGGAGTGGGAGTCCCCCGTCTCCAAACCTACTACTGGGCATCACAATTGGCTGTGGTTAACGATCTGCTTCACGGGAATCGGGACCTACCTCACATACGAGCTGAGATGGCCACTATACAGAATGCAGACCCGCTGGCCATTCTTTATCAACCCCTCCGAGAACCCCCCCACCCACAACTACAACGCACCTCACTATGGTCTGGAGACAGGCACAGCGATTCGTTGGGTGGGATAATAAAGTCACCATCGCACAACCTCTCTGGCAAAATAATAATCTAGCTGCGTCCCGTGAACTAGAGCCATGGCCCAACTGGATGAAAGCAGGGGTCATGCGAGTGGGGGATATGCTCACAAATGGGAAACTGGCCTCATTAGAAGATCTACAGTCACACTTCCAGATCCCAAATACGGAACGGTATCACTACATACAACTAGCCCACGCTTTAAGAACCCACTTAACAGCTGACACAAGGCTACCGGACTACACCCCCATAGAGCGTAACATCCTACCAGCGTATATCCCCACCAAATGCACTTCCATCTTATATAACGCCATATCCTCCTTTGCTACCCCCGAACTGAATGAGCTCAAGGCGAAATGGGAAGCGGATGTGGGAGAGATAGATCCGGAGGACTGGATACAAGTCCTCATGCACCCTCGTGAAATTGCTATCTCCTCTAGGCTCCGACTGGTGCAGTTGAAGATACTGCACCGGGTATACTACCCTAGGACACGACTATACGGCTGGAAAAGGGCCCCAAACCCAAACTGTCTCCACTGCGGGGAGGAGGAGGGAACCTTCTTTCACATCTTGTGGGCATGTCCCCGGATACAAGCCTTTTGGAATGCATGCTGTAGGGAGCTCTCCAGGGTCCTGGGCCAGACCATACCACTGGACTCAAAAGCCCTACTCCTGGGAATACCTAATGAAATCGAAGCTAACAAGTGGGAGAGATTGCTCTTACACACGGCAGCAGGGCTGATCAAGCGTAATATAGCGCAGAAATGGGGAGTCCCTGACCCCCCCCCCGACAATGGATCAATGGAAACTGGATATGGACGTGTGCGCCATGATGGAGCATAGGATCTATTTGGCAAGGGGTTGTCCCAACAAAGCCTCGAAAATTTGGGATAGGTGGGAAGATGAAGCGATCTAAGACTCCCTCCTGCATGCCGGGGAGCGTGCAATGGGTATTATGTACTACACGCCGATATATGTACTAAGGAAGACTTTTGACCACAGCTGATATGTGCACTGCCTTTGTTGATTGAGACTGACCATGATAGTCCTTATGTTGATTTGTTTTTGATTTTTGTGATTTTTGTAATACTATGATAATAATAAAATACTTTATTAAAAAAAAAAAAGAAAATAATAAATAAATAAAGAAGAGGTTCTTAAAATATCAATGATAGAAGGACGATATACAAAAAATTGATAGAAAGTGTAAACAAAGGCACAAAAAGAACATTGTTGCAAGGAATTTTAAAAGCAGATACAATATTTTGACTTTTGGATAACTAAACAGCAATTGATGGTGCCTGCTCAAATTGATCACTGTGGTATATTTTACAAAATAAAGAAACAAATAAAAGGTCCAGTAACTATAGACAGTTGACATCAACACGTCATCATGGGGGCACTCCACTTCTAAACCTATGCAGGACATTGCCGAGATAGACAGTGAAGATAAGGCAGTGTCATTCGGAATGGGTCAGAGGCATGAATAACAAAACACTCATGCCATGGTCTCAGGAGGGTTTGTTTTCAAAAAAGAGTATTGCGACACATGACACCATATCTACATGCCACATATAAGGGGAAGAAGCTGCAGAAAAGGTTGGCTATTTTAGAGTTATGGAAAATGTATCAGAGTGAGAAAGAAGTTCCAGTAGAGAAGGAGTGGATGCTTAATCAGCATAAATGGGAGGATAAAACACCTTCGGCTCCCCTTTCCCCCTTAAAGACAAAAGCGCAGAAGCCCACAGCAGCCCAGGAGAAGGGATTTTATCCCTTAAAGGAATTGAAAGTAGTGGTGGAGTATGTTAATCCTACATATGTGTGTTATGCTCACCTGATATCCACGGGGGCGCCACACGATGGTGGATGGGCGGCTGTGCACTCAGGCTTTCTCTGCTTCGTTATGCGCCGGGCGGTGGGTATCACCTATGACAGGAGAATGAAGCATTTATGTCTGGGCCCATGGTGGGTGGACTCCCACCTACCTCTGATCCCAAATCCCCTTCCCCTGGGGTTATTTCTCACCTTGGGTTTTTATGCGTAGAGCTCTCTGTCCTGCTTCTGTGTGCAGGGACATGTTGTGAGTGTGGGCCTTCCATTGGACTTAGTTTCTTCACTGGTCCGTGGGCCCTTATATCAGGTCCAGACTGGCTGTGACTGACTCTTCTTGCTGTCTTCAGGTGAGTTATAATCTTTCAGTTTCTAATCTGTCTATCTCTCCCCCCTCCGTTCTGTCCTTCGTTTCGATGTTGCCTTTTTTCCACTATGCAACTCCTCTAATTAATGTCTTTTGTTCCTGCAGGGACGGTTGCGGTTAGAGTTTTTGACTATGCGCCAGATGAAATTGAGCTTGCAGTGCTGGACACCGAAGATTACAGTAAGTGTTGATACGCGGAAGCGCAGCGCTGTTATTGGATTTATTGCGAGTATGGCTAACTTGTGTTCTGTCGCCTCTTTCTCCGTGCAGGTTGCAGTGATGCTCCGGAGTGGTGAGTGGCGAAGTGGGGAATGATTCCAGCTAAGTGCTGTTAATAATGCTCTCCTTGTTTCTTCACCTTTGCAGGTTGCGGTGATGCTCCGGAGTGGCGGGCGAGGTGAATGAAGCGCGGTATGGATTCAGGATCTGTTGCTTTCTCAGGTAAGTGTTGTGAATAATGCTGTTCTTGTTCTTCCAGGTCGGGCATCCAGATCGATGGCTTCATGATCGGGCCGGTGGCAAGCAGGTAGGCAGGAGCTGGACACGGTGAGCATTATGCTGCAGGAGTGCAGAATAACGTGAAGCGTGTATTCCAGTTTGGGCGTGGCTTATATAGCCAGCCACTCCTGAAGGCCCGACCACACCCAAAACACTGGTCTGCATAGCTCAGTTCTAAGAATTGAGCTGTGTTAGAGGGCTCCATGTTGGATTGAGATCCACAACTGAGACTTGCCCTATTCCTGATAATGAGCCTGGCGCCAGAGGCGCCAGGACTGACTTCACATGTTCTTATGACAGTGTTTAAAGGCCCTTGGGGCTACTTTTAAGGGCTGTAGTTCCACTGTTGCTGGGGAGCTGTTATACTTGAGGGGGTCAGGGGCATGAATCGTAACAGCAAGCCCCTCACTTATAGTAGTGAGGACAATGTGGGAGAGAGCAAAAACAAAGAATGTAAGTATATATACATAAGTGATGAAACTAAACAGCACAAGGAGAGGAAGGACAGGCAAGATAGACAAAAGGAGATAGAGCAGTGGTCTTCAAACTTGTTTTGGCCTGGGCACCCCGGAGCAAAATCTGGGCAGGCCGGGCCCACCCAAAAATGACAAATGGACAGTATGTACAAATGGCTATGAACTATTGCGCACTGTCACCGCACCCTACTCCCAATATAGTCCCTGGGTTCCCCCACCTGGTCCCATCACAGTTGCTGGGCTCCCTCATCCCACTCCTACCCAGTCCTGGCCTCTGCCCACCCCATCAAAGACTCTGGGCTCTCCCCACCCTGCTCCCACCACTATCTCCTGGCTCCTGCCCATCCTGCTCCCACCACGGTCCCTGGACTCCCTCCACCCCGTTCCCAACACGGTCTGAGGCCCAGTGGTGGCTGGTGAATTTTTTAAGTGGAGGGGCATAAATATTTCCCCCAAAAATACCATAGCGACTGAGCGCAGCATGCCCGAACCAATGAAAGGGGGGGGGGGGTTGAATTTTTTTTAAGTAATGGGTTAAAATGCCAAACAGTTTGCAATTGGGGCAGGGAGGGCAGGCATGATATATTTTACTGGACAGCTATGATCGATATCCATTAAAAAGATACCATCCCTGTCCCCTGGGGCCACAGTGCCTAACACAATCAACATGCTTATGTGTGTATGCAAGGCGCTGGGGGGCAAGGGGGAAAGCATGGTATTTTTGACTGGACATCTATGATGGATATCCAGTGAAAAAATACCATCCCTGTCCCCTGGGCTCCACAGTGCCTCAGAAGGAGAGCTCAAGTTGTCAGGTGGGTAGGGCGATTGCGCACCAAAGGCATTTTTAAAATGCCGTTGTTGTAGAACCCTCCTTCACACCTCTACCCCCACTCACCAAAATCAGCTCAACAGACCAAAACAAACACACACACACACACACCCATTCACACAGCAATCACTATATCATTCACACGAGCACCCATCACCATACACTCACTCATAATACAAGCATACACGCATCCATACAAATTTAAATAAACATTAAAAGAACATAAACGTGCCTTCTGCAGGGACCAGGCGTGGGGGCTGAAATGCCCCACTCCAGCCTGCTCTGTCCGTATGGGTGAGACGGTGCAGGAGCTCTGCCTTGTACATACAGACATGCAGTGCCCCAGCCAGCATGTCCAAGGAACTATGCAAGGCTGGCAAAGCAAAACACCCCCACCCTTGCATGGCTCAGTGAGCATGTGCGGCTGGGGAACTGTCAAAGGGAAACAATGTTTCCCATTGACAGTTCAACAGGGCCAGGAGCACTCCCTCAGCTGGAAAAAGCAGCTGAGGAATTGCTAAGTGTTTCACTGGGCTGGCTCCTCGACTCCTCCATAATGGGTGAAGGGGGACTCTGGGTGGCTGACGCCCCACTCCCACCCATTATGGATGAGTCGCCAGGCTTAGACTGGTCTATAGGGCAATAGTTTAGTTTAGTTTATTTATTTGTATTGCGCAGCCTACCCGTGAGGTATCTGGGTGCATTCAACCTAGAGCATAAAACAGGTTACACATACAATATGAGAGGATAGTTACAATTGATGAGTATGAATACAATGTGAAGACCAGGTTACATAGTGGTATATAATAGGGCAATGCCCATACTGGAAATGCAACATGGTGGTGTGAGCCAATCAAAATGGGACACTTTTTTGGCCAATGTGGGCCAGTTTGATGAGTTACTTCACTATGCAGCTAGTAGTTTTGACCACTGAACCATTGATTCTGAAAAAATATTCTTTAAATATCACAATTTGCTTACATTTTAACAAAAAACACCCCCTTGGTTACTATTCAAACAGTCTGTGAGTAAAGGAATGAATATCCATTTGAAACCGTGGGCCACTTTTTCATTGGTGTCTGAGACAGTTTTATGCTCCAGTCTGACCACGTTAGGCGCCCAGCCCATTTCCTCCAATCTAAAAAAGAAAATATATATATATATATATATATATATATATATATATATATTGTTTTTAAATTTCATGCTGGGCTCTCGCCTCTCCCCTCCCCCTGGGAATGCGTCTGTGACCCCTTAGGGGTGGCGCCCCACAGTTTGAAGACCTCTGAGATAGAGGGAGTAGAAAGGAAACAGAAGGAAATAAAGGTCTAAGCTAAGAGAATAGCGATAGTACAGAATGAGTGGATGGGAGGAAAAATATTACTCAAGCTGGATGATAAGGACATTGATGGGTTTCGAGAAAGAGAAGAGAGAGAAGAGCAGGACAAGAAAGAAAAAAGGAGCAAGAGAGCATATAAAGAAGAAAAGGAAAGATATGGAAGCGAAGGGAAGAACAAAGAAGATACAAGGCTAGAAGAGAAGAGACAAAAGAAGAGGAGGAAAAGGGAAGAAGAAATGAAAAGAAGCAGGGAACTAAAAGATAAAGGGGGACATTATGAGTATGGCGGTAGGGGTTTAATGACACCGTTAAGGATGGCGGTGCCGTTAAGCCCCTACCGCCATATTCCGAGGTCCCTTAGCGGGTCCCAGCGGGAACGACCCGTTCAGGGACCTTGGAGCAAATAACGGCCCGCTATTAGCGGGTCCGTTATTTGCTCCTTCCCCATTCCCATTGAGCCCTATGGGGGCTCAAATGGGAATGGGGAATGGTTTACTAAATGGGGACTTACCAGGTCCTCCAAGGTTGGAATGACCCGGTAAGTTCCCATTCAGTGAGACCGGACCCGGACCCGGGTTTGGAGGCAGCCATGGTGCTGATAGCGCCATGGCTACATCCAAGCTCGTAATGACCCCCAATGAGATAGAATATCTATGTCATAAAAGCATACTGCCAATCGAAGCACAAGAACAACTTGAGGAAGAGAAAGGGTCACTGCACCCCGGCAGGGAGTTGTGAGGGATACAAAGAACACCAAAATGGGCTGATGAACAGGACACAGAAGATGCAACAGCAGCTGAAGAAACAAGTAGGAATGGAAGTGAAACCATGGCCTGAAATACAACTGACGATTGTGCATCATTGCCGATTAATGCAGGAGAAAAACAGGAAGAAAGCTACCATAGAGGGAGCGGTATGGACGAGTAATGAAAGTAGGGTGACACTGGAAATGCAACCAATACAGCAGGTAATGTAATGTATCCTCCAGATCAGAGTGGGTACAATTATTGGCCAAGAGGAATAAGGAATGGGCCTACAGGAGGAGGAAGAGGTGAATTTCAAAACCTTCAGGGAAGGGGAGGATTTAATGGTGGACAAATACGACAATGTTGGAATTGCGGGAGAACAGGACACGTTGCTAGAACATGTAAAAGCAGGGAGGCATGCAACAAAACTGCCAAGCTCCAAGGTGTGGGATCGACTGTGTTCCGCACTATAAAACAGAACCACAGGAGTATTATGCCCAAGATCACATGCAGGATCAGACATATGCACCACAACCACAACAAATGCTGCAAGCGCAATTACAAATGCAATCACCACAAGGGCAGTTACAGCAATTGCCCATGCAAACACAACAAATACAACCCCAGCAAGTACAGACACAACAGGTTATGGTACCACCAAGTGGCTAGGACACACCGACCGCTTTCAGATCCAGTTCATGGGGGTGGACCAGTATGAGAGGATCACCTGGATGAGAGGTCCTCGGGGAGTGGGACACCGGATGGTGAGGCACGGTATCCCCCTCCCTGTAACACATTTTCCCCATCCGAGCAGGTAGGATACTTAGGATGTCGACCCCCCCCCCCTTTCCCGACACAAATACTTTTTCACGGACAGCTCACTGTGAGAGAAAACAGACTAACACCCGAGCTGTCTACCTGACATGTCCCAACACAATGGTCAGGCAGAGTCAGGCAATTACTGATCATTACACACACCAGACTTACATTACACTTCCTGCCCCACATGGATAAAAGGTGGAGCACATATTCACACTCTGAGCAAGGCAAAGCACACAAGGAAGCAGCAGTTCCAAGATGGCAGTTTAATATGAGAAGATAAATGGCAAGACCAGCGAGGGAAGTGCCCTTGACCTTTTCTGAGAGAAACTGTTACTTTCACGAGTCTTTGAGAATAAGAAACATAAGACCTGGAATTAAATCTGAAGAAACCTACATTGTGGGTCAGAGGTTCCCGGGGCTCTCCCACGTCGATAGGAGCATTTGCCGCTATGGTATGATCGACATGATATGATCGTTTATTTATATAGCGCCTATACACAATGTGTTTCAAAGCGCTTCAAGGCAAGGGAGGGAACAAGGGAAAATACAACCACATTCTTACAGGCCATGAACAGTAAGGATGTGAAATTAACTATCATACTCGGCCTGATGACATTTCAGATAGTGAAAGAGCTAAGACATTGATAAGGAAGGGAGGAGGAGAGTGGGAAGGAAATGGAAACAGACAGGTGACTACTGTACTAGGCCTGACGACATTTCTGGTAGAGCCGGAGAAAAACAAAAGGTGAAGGAGAGGGGTGCAGAAAGGGAGAGGAGGAACAAAACAAGCGACGATCATACTAGGCCTGACTACATTTCAGATAGTGCTGGAGTGGTGGTGGGGAGGAAAAAAACAGTAATGGGAGGGTGGAGGAACAGACGAGGTTGCTATCATATTAGGTCCAGGGACAATTCTGATAGAGTAAGTGCATAGAAGAAAGTAAGAGGAGGAGATAGGAAAAGGGAGAAGGGAAAAGAGGAGAGAACAGAGAGTAAGCAGTCAAAAAGAGTGCAGAAGCAAGAGTGGAGAGCGAATACAATTGCAGAAGTCAGTAGTAACACATAATGTTGCAAGCCAGGATACAAGATGAAGATGGGAACAGCATGATTCAGGGCCCCCATGAGTACAAGATGCAAAGGAAGTCCAGCATGAGAGTTGAGAAAGAGTGACGCACCGTTAATGAATGAAGTCCATAAAAGTAAAATCCAGCATTGGCCACAAGACAGTTATAGGGAAGGAAGACACCAGGTGGGCGGGGCTTGCTAAGTGGTGAAAAAGAGCAGCAGGCAGGAAGGCACCAGGTGGGCGGGGCTTAGGCTAGGTGACCTAGATTCACTTGCACCTGCTCCCAATCTGCAAAGGAAAAGAAGCTGGAGGGCTCCTTAAGTAGGGAAACAGAGCGGCAAGCAGGAAGGCACCAGGTGGGCATGGCTTGCTAAGTGGTGAAAAAGAGCGGCAAACAGGAAGGCACCAGGTGGGCGGGGCTTGCTGAGTGGTGAAAAAGAGCGGCAAGCAGGAAGGCACCAGTTGGGCGGAGCTTGCTAAGTGGTGAAAAAGAGCAGCAGGCAAGAACGCACAAGGTGGGCGGGGCTTAGGCCAGGTAACCTAGATCCACTTGCACCTGCTCCCCATCTGCAAAGGAAAAGAGGCTGGAGGGCTCCTTAGGTAGGGAAACAGAGCAGCAAGCAGGAAGGCACCAGGTGGGCAAGGCTTGCTAAGTGGTGGAAAAGAGTGGCAAGCAGGAAGGCACCAGGTGGGCGGAGCTTGCTCAGTGGTAAAAAAAGAGCAGCAGGCAGGAAGGCACCAGGTGGGCGGGGCTTAGGCCAGGTGACCTAGATCCAATTGCACCTGCTCCCCATCTGCAAAGGAAAAGAAGCTGGAGGGCTCCTTAAGTAGGGAAACAGAACGGCAAGCAGGAAGGCACCAGGTGGGCGGGGCTCGTTAAGTGGCGAAAAAGAGCAACAGGCAGGAAGGCACCAGGTGGGCGGGGTTTAGGCCAGGTGACCTAGATTCACTTGCACCTGCTCCCCATCTGCAAAGGAAAAGAAGCTGGAGGGCTCCTTAAGTAGGGAAACAGAGCGGCAAGCAGGAAGGCACCAGGTGGGTGTGGCTTGCTAAGTGGTGAAAAAGAGCGGCAAACAGGAAGGCACCAGGTGGGCGGGGCTTGCTAAGTGGTGAAAAAGAGCGGCAAGCAGGAAGGCACCAGTTGGGCGGAGCTTGCTAAGTGGTGAAAAAGAGCAGCAGGCAAGAACGCACAAGGTGGGCGGGGTTTAGGCCAGGTAACCTAGATCCACTTGCACCTGCTCCCCATCTGCAAAGGAAAAGAGGCTGGAGGGCTCCTTAGGTAGGGAAACAGAGCAGCAAGCAGGAAGGCACCAGGTGGGCAAGGCTTGCTAAGTGGTGGAAAAGAGCGGCAAGCAGGAAGGCACCAGGTGGGCGGAGCTTGCTCAGTGGTAGAAAAAGAGCGGCAGGCAGGAAGGCACCAGGTGGGCGGGGCTTAGGCCAGGTGACCTAGATCCAATTGTACCTGCTCCCCATCTGCAAAGGAAAAGAAGCTGGAGGGCTCCTTAAGTAGGGAAACAGAACGGCAAGCAGGAAGGCACCAGGTGGGCGGGGCTCGTTAAGTGGCGAAAAAGAGCAACAGGCAGGAAGGCACCAAGTGGGCGGGGCTTGCTAAGTGGTGAAAAAGAGCAGCAGGCAGGAAGGCACCAGGTGGGCCGGGCTTAGGCCAGGTGACCTAGATCCACTTGCACCTGCTCCACATCTGCCTTGGTACTGTCCTTGGCTCCTACAACAAAGCAGCACCAGTAAAGTCAGCACAGCCGGTGAGTCAGGGAGACTGATAGCAGACCAGTGTGTGTTAGAACGAAGGTTGCAAGCAGCAACATTGTATAAAGAAATCTGAAGAGAACAGGCTGTGAAGAGTATGTGATGAGTGAAGTGAATATAATTGAACATTAAAGGAGTGACTGAACTTTTCAAGCCAAGATAGATACCGTATACAGAGTGGTGCAGCTCCATGTGGGTGCTCATTCGAAGGTCTCTGTTATGTATCCAACTGAGAGGTGGCAAATATAAAAAGGAATTGTGAAATTGAAGTGGTCCTGCAACAGGTCAAGCTAAACCCTGCGCCCATTCGAAAGTCTTCGATAGTTAATGCAAACTGGAATTGGTCCAAGCCCAGCTGAGGGAGACTAATTGTGTAAGAGGAAGGATCTGAGCTTGGCTGAGGGAGATCCGGGGTGAACCGTGAGTCACCCAAGAAAGAATATTCTCTGAACATAGGAGAAGGGGATCTGAGCCTAGAAGAGGGGTATCCAAAATAACAGTCATTATATAAAAGGATCTGAGCCCGGCTGAGGGGGATCGAGGGTGGAGAGTGAATGACCTGAATTAAGTACTTGTAAGAGGAAAGGAACTCTGTATTTGTTTTGGATCAGGCCCGCTGAATCAAGGGACTTTGATAAAGAAATAGACTTGGGCACAGAAAGCCCTGATGCTGGTTGCTTGTGCCGAAGAAGCCAAAGAGTGTGCTATGCTCGATTGAACCACCTTATCCCATGCTGAAAACTTGTAGAAAGGAGGCCAAATGCCTGAATATCCTGACATATAATTTTTGTGAAAACCTCTTTTTCATAAACACTACCCCACACTATTTGTATTTAGAGGTAAGGATGGCAATAGTTTTTTTTTTTTTTAGTATAGGCCCTTTTATTTTGACAAGATTCCACTAGGACTGCATTATTATTATTTGATGCTCCCATCTGTAGATTTAGGATTAGATAGGCGTTTATCACACCCTTGTTGAAGTTCAATAAACACCCTTGAACTGTGGGCACTTGTGTTTGTCTTACTGTTGATACCATGCCTTCCTTACATCCCACAATTTAATATGAACACAGGAGTTCAGCAAGCACCTGCACCCAAATTGGGGAGTGTGACTGTGGTAGGAGGAAATCCTTTCACAGGTACATGGATGAATTTATACCCACAATAGGACAGCCCACAGAGTGACCTAATGTGTTCAGTACTATCTGTGACACCAGACCTCCAAGAGGAACCAAGGTCAAGGTGACGATAGGATGCAAAACATTCTGATTTCTTGTTGGCACTGGAGCAACTCGTTCCTGTGTCCATGAGGGGAAATATCCAATGTCAGGTATTGCCATGAATGCACAGGGATTCTCTGTAGCGACAAATGTAGTTTTTTTTACAGATGAATTACCAATCTCTATAAGCATGTCGATGCCATTTTTGTATTGTAGGCAGATGACAGTTAACATATTAGGACGTGACTTGATGATGAAACTCAACATGATGATATCATTTACTGACAAAGGAATAGTGTGTTCCACCCCAGGGATACATACTGACTGTGAAAAACTTACATTAGCCTTTACAAGTCAGAAGGCATTGCAAGGAATTCCTTTAGTTCCAGCGGTATTTGTGTATGGCGTGGCTGTTGTATTATCATGGCTGACCAGACTAATAGAAAAGCTATTAAGAATACCTGACAAGTTTTGTTCCGACCAGAAATCCCTATGGATGATGAAGAAGGGCATATTATTCCCTTAGAGTTTGAAGCAGCAGTGGTCAGAGAGGAAAGAGTCATTCTTCATGGGAAGGATGATGAGGGAAGAGGATGGAGAACAGTGATAGCTCTCAGTGAAGGATATAGATTGATAGATTTGAGATGCATATTCAGATGTGTTAGTATTTTTCATAAGTCTTACTTATTGGGTTAAGGTAGAGAAATTAGAAATACTGCAGAGGTTGGTGATGGTAAAAAAGGTACCAACATTTTTCCAAGAAGATTTAGAGAAAGTACCACATACTTTATGGACCACAAGTCCATTTGATGTGGGTCTATTAAAAGGGGTAGGAGCAGTTAAAATCAAACATAAACCAGGAGCTCTTTTGTCACAAGTAAAGCAATACTCCATGTGTAGAGAAGCAGACAAAGGTATATTTGAGACATCTCTGCTTTAATGAAGAAGGGCATTTGGTGCCATTCGACTCCACATGTAACATGGCTGTATACCCACTGAGAAAATCGACAGGGGGGGTTTGTGGAGATTTATACAGGACCTTTGCCCTCTACACAACATAGTCAAAGCTGAGTTTCCTTTAGTTCCAAATCCCACAACAATATTGTGCAACATTTCATCCAAGGCCAAGTGTTTCACAATCATACATTTAAAAAATGTGTTCTTTTCAATTCCGCTTTACCAAGACTCACAAGATTTGACTTACTTTTTATATAGAAATATCTGTGTGAAACATACTCAGTTGCCCGAGGGGTACTGTGAGCACCCCTCGATCTTTAATAGAGTCCTTCAGATGGACCTGGGTAATGTACAGCTCAAAAGTCCAATAGTTCAATACATGGATGACATTTTGGTGTGCAGTGAGACAGAAGAAAGATGCAGAGAAGATTCAGTTAAGCTCATGACTATACTCTCAGAGAAGGGCTATAAGGTGTGCAAAGAGAAGTTACGATATTGCCAGAAAGAAGTCTTGTACATAGGACAATTGATCCCTCATGAGGGGAGGAAAGTGACACCTGAGAGAGCAGAAGTAATAATGAAGACTGTTGAACCTAAAACAGTGAGGGAAATACAATAGTTTCTATTCCTATGTAATTATTGTAGCGTATGAGTTTTTGATTTCCATACTTATATTCAACCACTTTTAAAAGGATTTAAAGAAGCACAGGTGGGCAAGAGTAAAATAATGAGGACATATAAGATGACTGAAGGGTTTGAAGAATTGAAAAAAGGTAATCAGTACAGCCCCTGTGTTGGAAATTCTACATTATCGTGAGGAGTTGTATCTATTTTCTCATTCAAATGGAGAAGTAATGAAAGCAGTCCTTACACAGAAAACTACATTAGGACACGGACAAAGCCATTGGCTGATTATAGTGGGATTTTATATCCAGTTATGAAAGGAAATTATCCCTGTGAAAAGTCTTTAGCCGCTGCTTCATTTGCGATCGTAAAAGCTTCAAATATATCAATGGGGTGTTCAGTAACATTATTTGTAAAGCATGCATTATTTGTGATTTTATAGAAGCCCAAAATACATTGACCACACAAAGACCATCAGGGTACAAGGTCATTATATTGAATCCTGTGATTAAAATTGTTAGACACAAGAGACTAAACACAGCAACGTTTAGAGCTGAACCAGTAGTGGAGGATGGTTATGTACATGATTGCACAACGTACATTGAAAATAACAGGGGGAAGGGGGAAGTTGTCTTTATTGATGGTTCTTTGAAAATTTACCAAATGACTGGCGAAAGGCATACTGGATCAGCAGTAGTAAAGCTGATTCAAGAGAGTGAATTTGAAGTAGTGACAAGCGCAGGATTGCCTTCACATTACTCCGCACAGGCTGCAGAATTAGTGGTGCTTATTGCCGTGCTTCAGAAATTCAAAGATGAGGAAGTGACAGTGTACTCTGACTCTGCCTATGTGATGTCAACGGTACATGCAGGGTTGTCACAATGGAAAAGGAGGGGCTTCCTCTATACAGACAGCACCCCAGTGCAACATGCAGCCCTATTGGATAAAGTTATTGAAATATTAGCACTCCCACTGACACAAGCAATCATAAAATGTGCAGCCCACACTAAAAGAGAATACATAATTTCCAGTGGAAACAAAGCCACAGATTTTGAAAAGTAGCCTATTGCTCAGAGCTTACTAATTTTGACATTTAAAGTATTAAACAGATGACAGGATGATGCATGTTGGTAAAGGCGAGCTTTAACAAGCAGTCTATTTTTCAGCTGATTGAGATACAATCATGAGCACCACAAGAACAAAGGGCGTTACGGAAGAAACAGGGGTGTTCTTTAACCCCCACTGAGCCAATCTGGAGACAGGATAGCACTGAAAAGCCAGTTATGCCTCTAGCATTATGTAGGATAGCATTGGAGCAACTCCACTATCCTGTGAATATGACTCAAGAGAGTCTAACAGCAACAATTGCAGAAAAGTGCTACTCGCCAAATCTGTTAGAACATGTGGGACAGTTTATAGTAAATTGTATTGTGTGCCAGGAATGTACTGCAGGGCACATTTTGTGAACAATGGTAGGAGCAATTCCTAGACCCAATGGACCATTTCAGCACCTAAAAATAGTTTTGTAGACATGCTGCAGACATGCAACAGTTACACATACATGCGGGTCATAGCATGTCCGTTTTCTAGATGGATCGAGGCAGGTCCATGCACATACCCTGACGTCAAGTGCGCTTCCAAGTTCCTTGTATGTGAAGTCAGGTTTTGCAATCTGACAATGGACCACATTTTGTAAGTGAGCTTTTTGAGCAAATAGTTCTCCTATAAGGTATTAAGCATGTTTTCCTCTGCGTACCACCCACAGGTGAATGGTGTTTGCGAACGATTAAACAGACTATTTAAGGAGAGGATAGCAAAAGTCAAAATTACTTTGAAGAAGGGATGGCTACATTGCCTACCCAGTGCCCTATGCACCATATGAAACCAGCATGGCTCAGATCAGCTTCTAACTTCTCATGAGTTGGTGACTGGATGCTGCATGAGAACTCCCCTTCCTCCTCCAACTAGGTTAAAAACTTATGCCCACAGTGTAGCGAGGGTATTAGGAGACGAGATGCATGATTAGCTAACAACAATGGCTGTAAGCATTTCTTTAATGTCTCAACAGGTCACAAACAGAAGGGAGGGGTCAAAGAGAAGCGACAAAGACAACCAATCCATTGAAGTAGAAGAGTTGTTGCAACAATCCAGCATACAGCCATGGGATCTGGTGTTGGTGCGAAAATGTGTACGCACTTGGAGCATGCCGTGCTTTGAATGTCCGTACTAGGTGGAAGAATTTCCCCACAGCTGCAAAATTAAAAGGAAGGCGAGCTTGGCTACATTTGCACAATATCAAGCCATATAAAGGAGAAACTCTGACCCTCCTGAAGATAGCGAAGGTGAAGCAAAACAAGATGTTCCATGAATATGAAGAGCACAACAGTATTTTGAACTAAGGACCAATATCTTTCAGCATTCGATAAAAGAATAAATAGACTTGCAGTTATCTTGGAACTTTCATTTTGTGTAGGCCCGAGGAACATTATATCGAACTATTAGAAGTGATAGAAGAAAAGCACACTTTATCTCTTTATATTACCGACTGCAACAACAATACACACATTCCCGTTTGCTGTTTTTACCTACATATTACAGTCGTATCCAGCTTTAGTGAGAAGATACATTTAGTGTCATTTTTGGGAAATCCTAAGAACAATTACATTATTTTCAGAATAATTGTAGCAATCATCTCACAGTTTTTGGTTTAAAAGTGTGCTTCATAAAGAATTACAGAGTAACAAACAGAATTAAAAGCAAAATGAGGTTTCAACATATAAGTGATTCATTACCATCAAGAAAATCGATGGGCTTTTATGGAATACGAATTGTGATATCATTTTATATTATGATTTGTATTTTCCTCCTGATTATTATGGCATTCAGACATGTTATTAAAAATAATCCAGACACGATGTGGAAAAATGAGACAGTTACTATTGCCCCTAATGGAATCACAAACAGCATTTTTTAAATAATATTACTAAGCATCTATTTTGATTTAAAAGGGATGTTGGGGAAAACAATGAGATATAAATACATATCTTGAGAATTCAGCTCATTTAAAAAATAACCTATGCTATCAGCACATGAAAAGGTTGGAAACATGGGCGTCAGATGAAAGTTGCCATGTGTGTTCCCCAATACCTTATGCTTTGGCAACCTCTAAAATATTCAAAGCCACGGAAGTATTAGTGAAGATAGCACATTGTCTGATGCACCTTGCACTTTGCCTGACAAGGGGACAGTTTTGATGCAGAAGAGCAGCCATTGTATAGATGAATATAGCAAAATCTCACAGAGAAGATAGCTATGTACAAGATTTAAAGACAAGAGAAAAGCCAGAAACAAAGCATCAAACAATAAAATATGAACAGTGTGGAATAAATGGAGCAGTAATAAAGATTGAAGAAAACAAGATGTTTCAATGCAAGGATAAGAATGGAAGGAAATATGAGAATGCTGGGAAAGAGGTCAACTCCAAATCAAAGGACTAGTGCTTACTCCTGAAGGATAAGCTGATGGACTGGGTGTGTGCAAAGCAGCAGCATTAACCGTGCAGTGGGAAGTAGTTGTGGCAAATGCAGGAAAGGAATGCAAAAATCAATGGCCAAAGATTGAAAGATTGTTGACATGGGTCGACGATGAGGGAGGACCATTGCAGATACTACCCTGGAAGAATGCGTCCCTATACTTGAGAAAAAATGGTACAGTGAAAGTTGGAGAGAATCGCCAGTGTGGTTGAGTTTTTGATGTACCATGCATGAAGGGAGGAGCAGCAATCCTGATGCTGGGTCGTTATTGGGCTTGTGGATCAAGAGCATACATAAAGTTACTACCAAAATGGGGAGGAGTTTGTTCATTGGTGATAATAAGCATACCAGTCTTGTTGGTGCAACAAAATGACCTGCAGATTACAGACTTTCCAAAGATGGACACACACCTGAGGGAGAAAAGATCCTTCCAGCGAAGTAGACAGAGTAAAGATAATTACTTCTCAGCAAAATCAATAGAAACCTGTTATGACATCCCAGAGGAACATAAGGTGTTCAGCAGAACAGCAGTGATATTCCCCTCCATATTCCTGCCAGGATTCAAACTGCAGTAAAGGCTAAATGGTTACAGATAACCAGATGGGAGCTGCTGCAAGTAATCAACACGAGAATAAAAGGATTTAATGCCATCTGAGAAGACTTGAGGGCAATCAGCCTCATGGCCCTCCAGAACAGGTATGTCCTGGACTTAATCACAGCATAGGAAGGAGGCGTGTGCGCAATAGTCTGGCCTTCTTGCTGCACATTTTATAGCTGCCTATGATAAAGACAATGGGACTTTGACAGAAGCAATAACGATGCTGTCAACCCTGCACACGAAAATGAAAGATGAAGTTGATGCGCCTGATAATGATGGCTGGTTTTTGTCTTTGTTTTCATGGATACCAACGTGGCTGATGAATGCCTTCAAATTACTTGGGGCAGTACTAATGTTTGTACTGCTAGGATTATGTCTCATAAAGATCATCTAGGAACAATGTAAGAAGACAGCTAAGAAAGCTATTGGGAAGATCATGAATGACATATATTCTGGAACTGGTGATAAGATGCAAGATGAAACAAGTACCCAGGAACATATAAAAAAAGCACCCTTGCACCTCCGGGGGCGTAGTTTTATTACTAACGGACCACACAAAAATATGTATTATGCTGGATATTCTGTCCACCATCAGGAGTTTGTTGCCACATGACCTGGAGTTTGGATGAACATATAAAGAATGCAGGTCAGCTGAGGGGGGGGGTGACAAAGATATGGATCTCAAAGAAACAACAGTATGAAGAGAAGATGAAAGAGATTGAAGGGGAGAATGTAGTTGAGGACTTGACCAGAGGGGGCAATGTAGAGGAGCAGGTAGATGCATATACCCTAACTCCCGTCCCCTCACCACCATCTTACTGGAACAGCAGAGGAAGAGCTGCATGTGGGACCCCCTGTGTTGTCCCTATATGCAACGATTGTATGAGAAATGTTATGCACTCATAGACAACCATACCAAATGTACCCTCATGTCGAGAGAGTGGATGGATGTCTACATGCACCATTGGACATAATGGAGTGCTGAGTGACATCTACGAGGGCACCGAGATGCATGAAATAGATATACAAGAACATGCTTAAACAATATAAAAATACTTAAGAATGATGATGTAACTGAAGCAATAAGAGAAACATGTAAGAAATGATAAAATAATCATGTATGCAAAAAGAAGATAAAGTAACTTGTGGATAAATAAGTGTAAATATGCAGAAACGCAAGGTAGATGAGACATATAGAAGCTCGCTATAGAGGAATATATAACGTGGCCAGGACGGCCATAATTGGAAAACGGAGGCCAGCTTGTGCAAAGATCCATTCTAACTTCCTCAGAAACAGGCCAGAGTAAAGAGTCAGGAGATGCTGGAAAACAGCTTTGTGCGCAAACTAAGAGGGGTCAATTTGGGCCTCAGATCAGGGATACTATTTAAAGAAATAGCTGCAAAGTAAAAAGGGAGACAGACAGATACAGCCACGAGTGCTAGACACATTTCTCTAAGATTAACGAAGATGAAAAAATGTGTAAGAGCCAGGTTTTGGATAATTAACGGTCAATAAGCCTCCTACAAGATGGAGTGAGCAAGTCTCTAGAGCATAAAGGAGCAATTACAACCAGCATAATTCAATCAAAAAGGAGTAAATTGGAGGTTGAAATTGACACATTTGCAGTCTCGTCACACGTGATGCAGAAGCCAAAAACAAGGGCTATTCATTAAGCCACAGTTGAAGATAAATGATGGGTTCATACTCCCTGAAAGGTCCTAGAACAAAGAGCAATGGCAAGCTCAACTACAGATGGGAAACTTTGGCTTATGGTGAAATTGATGAGAGATGATTGTGATGGAATAATTGGGAAACTGGGGAGTAATCTGAAGTGACTAAAGCACCTAGTTTGGATTTCCTTACGTGCTGCTAGCGAGCTGAAAGTCCAAGGTTGGATAGGATGCCAACCAATCAGTGGGTCTATGGGGCAACCTGCTATACAATGTTGCATAGATCAATTTACTGGCATTGTGTCCGCTATAATCAATATTACACATATTTAGAGGTAGTTTGAGGTGTGTCTTACAGATACAAGACCACAAATGAAGTACTAACCCATATACTTTCTATTACTTGATATGTTCCCCTAACCAATCCCTCCCACTAGTAGGTTTTTAAGTTTACCAAGTAGGATGATGTCATAGTTGACGCATATTGGGTTATAAGACCTCTGTGTAATCAAGTTTGTTTGTGTGTGTGCAAACCTCAGTCCGATGCTTGTCAGTGTACCCCGCTTTATTAAAATGAGAATAAAGTAGTACTTTGCCATATTCTTTGATTCTGTCTGGTTATTTGATCTAAGATCTTTATTGGTAATTCCATCTAGCACAAGAGACACTTGGAGGTGCAAGAGCAAAGCCTGTTGCATAATATTGGGTATAATGCTTTATGTGTGCATCACACACTCTCAAATAGCCTCTCCAAGTACAGCTACATGGCCTACACATAAATTGAAAAATGTGGCAATAATCCCCTGGGGGCAGGAGGGAAGAATATCAACACTAGCACACAGCTAGGGTGGAATTGGTTCAAATATATTGCTTATTTTTAGCAAGATCCTCGTATGAGAATCACAAACCTGCTTACGAAAAGACTTTTCGGCCTGATTTACAAAAATGTTTTCAATGGGCTTCTCTCCATGTTAAAACTTCTTTTGTAAATAAGGCCCAAGCATTCACATTGATGGTTGTGCTAAAATGAGCAAAGAGAACCAAAAAGAGTACCCCTTTCTCTTTCCATGATGGGGAAAATTCGAGGAATCATCCACGGCTCTGGGCAGTGAAGAAAGAGAAGCAGAAAGAGAGTGTGAGTTACTAAACTTAAATGAGACATCATATGCTTGTTTAGAATATGGGCGTGTATTGGCAAATACAGGCCACGATCCAAAGCAACTTGATTGGATGGTGCAACGGACGCAGGTGGTAATTCATGTTTCATCAAATGCGCACACACCTTTCTATGGCCTAAAGAAACTCCTACATCCATAATGAGCTGCATGTGAGTATCCCTTGATCAAGTTCCTTGTGCACAAACATGTAGCCTACCTGTCACAATGCCCTATAAGCAATGGTTGATTACATTACCACCACGTCCACTCTTCCTCGTCCCAGCACTTATCAATGAGGTGTCCCACCTCCACACAGGAACCCTCTTTCTACTTCTAATTTCCTCAGGCCTCACTCCCTACCCCTCCCGCCTTTGGGCATAACAGCCCGCCTTACCCAAGACCCAACAATTTGGTTTGTTTCTGGCTTTGGGCAGGGAGTCTGTTTCTTCTGTCCCCCCCCCGGGGGATTTGTTTTCATCCCACCATGAAGAAGGGACCATCTCGGTTTTGCGAACGTTCTCCGGGGGGGTGGGGGGGGAAGTACGGGTGGGGTGCCCAGTCCCTCCTACCGCAGCCGGCATAGCCAGGAGTGCCGGTTGAGGTTGACCACCCCTGTCTGGGGCGGGGTCAGTGGGGTAACACATAGTGGCTTGCCCTCCAGGTCTGCATGGCCCGGGGTGGTCCTCACCTCGGCGGAGGTAAACGGGAGCAGGGGGCGTGCTCTGTGTGGCTTAATTGTGTGCACCTGATCTCACGGACTAGGTTAGTGGTTGCTTAGTGACCTGTCTTTTTCCTGCTGTGGCTGATACAATTGTTTCAGGGGCCTCTGGTTTCTGTTGCCTTCCTTCTCTGTGGCTGCTCCTCTCCGCTTGCAGGCCTCAGCTTCTATTGTTGGTGCTGACGCCATGGGGAAGCACTATTCCAAGTCTTGCGATGTGGTGCCTCGCTCCCCTTTGCCTTCTTATTCCTCTTCTTCCTGTTCCTCCACCTCCTAAGAAGCAGAGGGGATGTAGAGTGCCAGAGAACCGTTTCCTGCATGTTTTTCGAAGATGGCAGGGGGTGTCCCCTTTCTCTTCCTCATGCTCGGACGCCTCTTCCTGCAGCCTGGGCGATTCCCTGAGGTCGACTGATTTCAAGGGCAAGTACCTGGACAAGGAGGCCACGGTGGATATTCTTCTTCAGATGTCCCATTACATGGTGTTTCCGGACTCTGTGCCCCGTCTTCTCTGGCTAGTGGGATTCGGCCCCCTCCACCCCAGTTTAAGCGCACTCTAAGGAAGGGGTTCCCGCTTCTATATGAAATGAAGATTTAGATTATGAGGGACTGGGTGGATCCGGAAAAGTCAGCAGTCCCCAGGTTCCTTGCCAAGCTGTATCCCTAACAGGGGGAGGAGATGGCCCTGCCACAGGTGGTTCTGGTTGATGACATAATTCCCAGTCTGGTGAGACGGTCATCTTTGGCCTCGGGCAATTCTCTTCAGGACCCAACGGATCGTAAAGTGAATGCCTCCTTGAGGAAGGCTTATGGTGGGGCTCATTTGGCTTTTAGGACAGCCACTTATGCTTCATACTCGGCGAAAGCTGACCTTGTGAGTCTGAAGTCTGCCCTGAATGGGAGGGCTTGGATCCTGTGCCCCTTCTACTGGCCGTCAAATCTCAGGTGGAGTTTCTGTCTGACTTGGCGTATGATGGTGTGAAGGCGGTCGCATGTCCATGGGGTCCATCATGGGGGTCATTCGCACATTCTACAAGGGATTGGAAGACGGAGGCCCGACAGAAGTCTGCTGTCATGAAAATTCCCTTTGAAGGACGGATGCTGTTTGGGGATTCCCTAGAGGACAAGGTCTATAAGGTCTTCAAGGCAGACAAACATGCTGGCAAGCTGCGTAGGAAGTCCAGCCCTGCTCGCAGGGGTTCTGCTGGTGCTCAGGTCCGGTCTGCCCACTCGCCAGCAGAAGTCCTGACACCGGGCCTGTCAGGGGCCACCTGACGTTCTTTTGGAAGCAGTGGTCCCGGCTCTTGGGGATGCCCGGGTAAATCATCTGGTGATATGGGGCTACAAGTTGGATGGAATTGGTCTCCCCTCCTGTTCTGTCTGGTCTGGTCTAGATGCCCCTGCCCAGGTGCCCTGTCAAGAGGCTGGCCATGCGGCGGGCACTCCGGGAACTTCGCTGCAAGAGGGTGCTTCGGCGGGTGCCTCATTCTGAGATGGGACTGGGGGGTTTACTCTATTGTCTTCCTCATGCCCAAACCTTCGGGGACCTTCCGTCTGATTATAGACCTCAAAGTCTTGAACCGGCACATTCTGACTCAGAGGTTCAAAATGGAGTGCCTTCAACGGGTCATTCCTCTGGTGAAGGACTCGGATTTCCTGGTTTCCCTGGATCTTCAAGACCCCTACATGCACGTTCCTATGTGGTCTGCACATCAGAGGTTTCTCAGGTTTGCGGTGGGCAAGGATCATTTCCAGTTCTGGACCTTGGCTTTCAGTCTGAAGTCATCTCCCCGGGTCTTAACCAAAGTTCTGGGGCCGGTTGTCACTGCTCTACACCTACTTGGATGCAGGTGTTCCCCTACCTCGAAGATTGGCTCCTGAAGACTCGGTCGAGAGTTCTTCTGCTGTGACATCTGGAGTCTACTTGTACTCTGCTGACCTCGCTGGGGTTTCTCATAAACTGGTCGAAGTCACATCTGCAGCCTTCGCAGGATCTTCAGTTCATTGGGGCCAGGTTTTGGACTGTTGGGGGGCGGGTTCTTCTTCCCCTTGTCAGAGCTCAGAGAATGCAGGACTGTCTGTTACATCTTCTCGCTCGGGAGTCGGCCCCGGCCAGGGACTTTCTTCAGGCTCAGGGGTACATGGTGGCGTGTGTCTTCCTTGTTCCCTGGGTGAGACTTCACCTACATCCCTTGTTGCTCCATAACCACAGGTTCTGGAAGGAGTCGTCTCTGGACTTCGAGGCTCCTATCCCTGTGGGTCCCTCCCTCAGGGACCAGCTTCATTGGTGGCTGCACACCTGTCCAATCTGTTGGTGGGGTTCACGCTTTGTCCGCCCACTCTGATCATTGTTACCATGAAGCCAGCCTGGTGAGGTGTGGTGGCCCTGGGTCAGGAGCTGCAGAAGTGGTCCTGGGGGGGCGCGGCCTGGTCCTCCAACTGGAGGGAGCTCTTAGCGGCCTTCAAGGCTCTGAGGTCCTTTTGCCTGGTCTTGGTGGGGTGGGCTGTTCTCCTCCGCTCAGACAATACTGCCACTTTGGCGTGTATCAACTGCCAGGAGAGCTCTCGGCCTTGGTCTTTGGGGACTCTTGCTCTTCTGGTCCGTACTTGGGCAGAGTCCCATCTTCTGTCGCTGTCTGCTTATCACCTCATGGGCCAGGACAATGTGGTGTCAGATTGCCTCAGCCGTGTGTTCCCTTCGGGGGAGTGGGAGCTGCTGGAGGTGGTCTTTCGGAAGGTCTGAAGGGTTCTGTGGAATCCTTGGGTGGATTTGTTTGCCTCACCCCTTTCTGCAAAGGTCCCCTGGTTTTTCTCCCATTTCCCCTCTCAGGGGTGATGGGGGGTGGATGCTCTGACCTCCCTGTGGCCGTCGGGCTATTGTATGCCTTTCTGCCCCTCCCTCTCAGGCAGTGATGATCTTTGTTGCTCTGCTTTGGCTTCACAGGTGCTGGTTTCCCCTTCTCCTGGACTTGGCTGTCACCCCCATGTTGCCTCTCGCTGGGGTTTGGATACGGTGGTGGACCACATTGGGATGGTGGGCCCCAAGAACTTTGTCTGGAGGGCTTGAAAACTGAAAGGGCGCACTTATTTTCTGGGGGTCTCTCTGATGTGGTAGTTTCTCACATTCAGGGGGACCCGCGTTCCTTCTACCTTGAGGGCCTATGAGAGGCACTGGGGGCACTTCATGTCCTGGTGTCTGAGTCATGGTGGTTCCTCCTCCTTGGGTTCTGGGGCTCCTGTGCTGAAGTTTCTTTCGGATTGGTTTAACTTGGGTCTCGCTGTCTCCACCCTGCAGGCTCAGTGGGCTGTGATTCGCGCCTTTGGGGATCCAGCTGTGGGTGGTCACTCCTTGGTTGGTCACCTTCTCCTGAGTTTTCTCTTGCTCGGCCTGTTCTTGTTTCTGTGTTGTCCTCGTGGGATCTCCTGCTGGTCCTTTGGGCCCTGCAGTCTTCTCCCTTTGAATATTTGTCTGAGGTTCCCTCTCGTGTCCTCATGTTAAAAGTGGTTTTCCTGGTGGCTATCACTTTGGCACAGCGGTTGGGGGAGCCACTCCTCCTCCTTGCCTAAGGCGGTTTCTAAGTTTAATCTTACCCAGGATACTGCTCTTCCTTTGTTTTTCCCCTCTCTCTCTCCTCCACGTAGGTGGTTCGTTGGGCCGCTCTTGATGTGCGCAGGTGGTTCTGCTCTATTTAGATCACACTAGGGCTTTTCGTTCTTCCCCTAGTCTCTTTGTTACCTTTGGCGGTTGGGGGATGGTGTCCGGACGGAAGGCGTCTGTGTCCACCATCAGCCATTGGCTCCGGGATGCGATTGCTTTGGCTTACTCATCTGTGGGGTCTCAACTTCCGTCTGGTGTGCAGGTCAGGTCCACAAGGAGGATGGTTGAATCCTGGGCTGAGTCCTGTGGTGTTCCTATCCAGGAAATGTGCTGCTCCACCACCTGGTCTGATCCACACACTTTCATTAACCACTATCATTTGAATCTGCACCACCGGGAAGTGGGGGCATTTGAGACGGGTGTGTTGAGTGTGATGCTCTTGTGAAATACCTTGTTGTTACTGTCTATATATGTGTATTTCAATAAATTGGTGTTGCTCCGGTTGCATTTTCCATTTGCCTTTTGGTGTTTTTCTTTGCGCTCGGCCTATTCGCTCTGGAGTTCCCATGCCTCCTTGAAACGTGCTGGGACAAGGAAGAGTGGACGTGCAGGTAATTCTCCGATTACTTACTGGTAATCTTCATTACTCCTAGTCCTTCTCTTCCTCATCCCAGCACGAGTTTCCCGCCTCACCCTTCCCCATGTTGAATGGGCCTGTTGGGCAGTGTTACCTACTGTTGCGTCTTGGGGAAGGCGGGCTGTTATGCCCGCAGGCAGGAGGTATATGGGGCAGGGGGCTGAGGAAATTATAAGTAGAAAGAGGGCTCCTGTTTGGAGGTCGGACACCTCATTGATAAGTGCTGGGACGAGGAAGAGAAGGACTCGAAGTAATGAAGATTACTGGTAAGTAATCTGAGCAGCACCAAGGATAGCTGTCTCTGAAGTGTTCAATCATTAATGGGTATCACCTTATGAACCCCGAACAGGTGTCATGGGTTCACCATGGGCCAATCAGGCCCGTCGCATTACAGTGCATGGTCTGTGCACTCATTTGAGAATAAGCAAATCAATCGGAGGCTTGCTCTACTTGATCGCCGGCGCCACGGCGTGCCATCTTTAACCAACATCATATGCATGTTTTTTTGTTTTTTTTTAAACATACCTGACAACAGCAGTATATTTCTATATACATTTTGAAAAATGTATATAGAAATATGAGTTATGAAACTGGGTTATGTTATTTAAAGCGAGGAAACACAATCTTGGTGCCATGTTTAATAATCAGCGATGTGCGGTCAACGTGGTGGTTCGGGCGGCCATTCGCTACTTTTTTTAAAAAAAAAATGTTTACACAAAATCAAGCTATTGATAAAGGAAGAAAACGGTTCGAATACCAATTGAGTTAAAAAAATGTTTATCCAGAAAGAGATCGAAATTGGATTTGTCAGAGACAACCCCCTCACGGTGCGTTGCTGAAAGCAGTGCAAGAATGCCGCAGATGATACACGGGCAGGTGGCGACCATGCAAATGAAATAGATGACAGATGGCGGGTGGGTAGCGCGATCACTCACCGTGTGTGTATAAAGGTAATCAAATCCCTGGGCGACGTGGCGACTTTCTACATTCTTCAACAAGAACTTTATCAAAGCGGCTCGCAAGTGATGTACGGCGGCGACCCCGCCGACTTCCAACAAAACCATTTCAGTGAAGGGGATTTGTTTAAAAATCGTAAAATCCCTGCGCCGGATATGCTTCAGACGCTTGAGAGTCGTGTGTTCTCGTTCAAATTAAAGCGGATATCTTTCAGCAGCTTCTCGCGATCAGAAGAGGACTGACTGCAAAGTCTTTAATTCTGGAAGGAATCCAATATCCTTTGACAAAATAAAGGAAACTTAAATGTGGGAAATAGACACGAATGCAGATTCAGCTTATTCCTGAAATATGTTATTTTTAAAACATAATTATTAATATAATTGCCTTTATTATTCTCGCTATTCTTGTTGTTACAATTAATTTCTTGGTTATACAACATATATTTGAATGTGCGTACAATTAAAAGAAAATGATATACTTATGATACATGGCAGCCTGAGATGCCTGTAAAATAATGTTCTTATTACAGGCTGGTTGCGACATCAATAATGACCTGTAATCAATAAATAGCATCACTATGGCACTGTAATCAGTTCTTACAGTTCTATAAAAACGCAATGCTGCTTGAGGCAGCACAGATCGAGATTCCAGATGCCATTGCAACACTTAAAGCCGTGACAAAATTTCAGATTTCTTCTAAAATAGCGTTCTGCTTCAAAGACGTTCGTCGATGAGAACTATGTATGTCAGTGCCAAAAAACGTTTTTGTAAATCAGGTCCGGTATGTTTATTTTATGTACGGTTGGCGTTGAACACTGGAGAGCAAGCATCTAGCTGTATGTTTTAATCAATTTCAAATCCAAAACGGTATTTAGATGTGTTTATTGAACTGTCTAAACTATTTCTTTCTGCACATATTTTGCCTATTCGTGTTGTTTGTATTTTTTTGTTTAAATCCAAACAGATTCTACGTGATCAAAAACGGGCAGATATTTTACATTGGGATAAGAGGCCTGGCATCAAAGAGGATGAGAGTATGTTTTCATATATTACAAGGAATTAAACACACCTCGCTACAAGTAAACAGGCTATTGCAAGTCACCTCAAGTTTTGTGACTGTATAAAGGAACGTACAGTTGTGCCTTATTCCTCCATTTGGTCCAGGGACTCCTCAGTGACTGGCAATATTCTTACTATATACACCAGGGGGTACCTTTTTCCTATAAAGAATGATCTAGTTGAGACATCCCAATGGTCTGATTATATTATAAACCCCTATTTGTCGTGTCACAATTGGCTGTCTGTATTATATTCCTGTAACCGTAACATCAACAGCATGTGCTCATTATGTTACAATCATGCACGTGTGATGCCAGAAAACACGTATTAATAGGAAGCAAAGCTCATGTCGTTGATTCATAGATGTGTTGTTTTTTTATGGCACAGTCCATTGGAAAACGCTCTGTGAATCATGCCATGTAGCTCTTGGCAGGGCCATCACCTAAAGTGAGGAAAAATAACAGCACTCGGCCTACAGCTAAAGCCTAATTTATCAGGTAATGATCATCTCAATTACTTTATAGAATCTTTATAATGAGTCTATTTTATTGTATCATTTGTTTTAAACAGTTTAGACAATCATGCAACCATAGTCATACAGTGAACAGTTTCACAATAAGCAACACACCTAACCTAAAAATTAGAATAGAATATTAAAAGAAACATAAATATCACACTAAAAGTATAACCTTTCACTGTATATTTGTCATAAAAGTTGCATGGCACACATTACTATGTATATCTTACACAAACAAGCAGATTCATGTAGGAAGTTGCTTATATTTTGTATGGCTTCCACTTGAAGCTATTAGCACCCAATCTACTCTCTAGTTGTTTACGTGATGCCCGAGCCTTCACAGCCCCTAGCCCGATTCCCGCTCTAGCATCCCCGCACATGCGTATCACTGTGTCCCTAACTTTGTGTAATCAGCGTCTACTACTACGTGAATACTATCTGTAGTCACAGCCCTGGCTAATGTTTGCATGTGCATAGTAGTTTGCTACAGTTATTACTGCCAGCCGCCACAAAGCCTGGGCACATTAATACCGCCTGCCATTGCATTGACTTGTGAATCTCTGTCATCGTGCATAAATCGTTATTGCACTACTCACGATATCTTGCTCTGCTATGCCTACCTGCGCCCGCCATTAACAGCCTTGTTTTAGCACCCGTGATGCGCTATTACGACTGTATGCACTTCTGCAAAAGCTCATAGCCTGCTCCTATTTTGGTTTGCACACCTACAAATACTCAAACCTCACATCTAATTAACCCTGTGCTTCAGGCCGTTGGCCAATGACTTCAACCTCACCCTGAATCTACCCAGCGGTACGCCGCACACTCAAACGCACTACCTGTCACTCACCCCACGTGCACTACATTGAGAGCTCACACCAATCTCAAGCACTTATTCCATAAGGTGCCACCCCCTCCCCATGCCTTTATTCAACTTGTTTTCATTGATCACTTGTGCACCCTACACCAACATGCTTACCATGCCCCCCAAACTCCCCAACTGAGCTGACATCCCACCTACTCGCTTTCTACCCACCATCACCAGTCCTTGCATTAATCCACATACGCAGCAACCTAACTTCAAGGTTCACCACTATGAATGCCTAGCCCACAGACTAACAATGCTGTGGTGCCGCAGAAAACCACTGCACCACCCAGTGTACCCAAGGCCCACTAATTACAGAAACTACGTACTCGGCTGGCGATCCACACAGACCACAGCCCCACCGAACACGAATAGCTCTGCCACCAAACACACCTCACACAACTCCTCAGATAGGGTCAGTCCTCGGTTGACAGCTCCGCCCATGTCTCCGACCCCTCCATCTCTGCACCATCCCAGTGCTCACTCACACCAGGCACCATGTCACTCATCCACACAAACCCAAGCACCACTACTCAAGGTATGAAGGATCATAGAACTACACCCACACTTCATATGCCCGATCAGCCATGCCAAAAGCCATCCATGCACACCAGCCCAAACTACAATATCGACACACCTCACGTGAAATCCACCTTCACTAAACTCTCACCGCCCTTAATGACAAATCATCCACATTCCACCCAGGCCCACATTGACAGCAAACAGGCCGACACTAAGTCACCCTCACCCCTTAGCCACAAAGTCTCTACCACACCAACTGCAGCCAATATAACCCAACCAGGTCACATCAAGACACACCCGTCACTAACACCATCCTTCCCCCATCCCTCTCCAATGTGCCCTTATCGCATGGTCCCTCCCAGCTCATGCCTCAGCGATCCGGGACCGTCTCAACAATCACAACTTAGACCTCTTAGCCATTACTGAAACCTGGCTTCATGAGGAAGTTGGCCCTGCCATCTCCATAACCCTCCCGCAAGGATACACCATCTACTGGCAGGACTGTTCACACATGAAAGGGGGTGTGTAGCTCTTATAGCCAAATAATCCCCGTCCCTCAGACAAGTAAACTCCTTGCTGCAAGGTAACACAGATTCCATCACCCTCAAATTCTCTTTGTCACCCAATTGCACCATTTCAATTCACTTCATTTACCAACCCCGAGGGCCATCCTCGGACTTCCTTGATAACATACTCCACCTACTCAGAGACAACCTAAAAACTACCACCAAAAGCATCGTACTTGGCGACCTAAACCTAGGCCTTAATGATGCAAAAGACAAACAGGCCAACTCGCTTGCTAAATTCCTAAATAACACGGGATTCCTACAACGAGTCACAAACCCGTCCCACTCAAAAGGACGCATCCTCGACTGGATTGCAGACCACAACTGTTCCGCCTCAGTCGTCGCCAACACCCATGTCCCTGGACAGACCACTATGTCATTCACTTCTCCATACCAACACCTACCAAACCCCAAAAGCCTACTATGCCTCTACCACCAGCCCTGGCCAGGAGCTCCCAGAAATTAACTAAGGATAATACCCTACCTAGAGTCACCTGCTTTTAGTACCCCATTTAATAACAACCCTATAGTACTAGCTGAAATCTACAATGTCACTCTCAAGAACACAGTTGACACCATAGCTCCACTAGCACAAAAGATAGCCAAAGCTAGTAGACATGCCAACTCATGGTTCACATCGGAACTTCTTGAACTATGCACCCTGAAGCGCACCACACTCACCAAATGGCAAACTAACCCCCAAGACTCCACCAAACAAGAATTCAGGAAATTAGCTACCCAATTCTAAAAAAACATTATCCTAGCCACATCCACATCCCTCAACACTAGAATCACTAATGCCAGATCAGAATCCAGGGAACTAGTGACTCTGGCACCCAGCACCCAAGACATTGTGAAAGATGAACTGTGGTGGTCAAGGATTCAAACAGCCATGCTTAACAAAATAAATCTCCTACAGGACAAAATGCGATCCAGCCAAAACACCCTGACCACTCAAGACCCCCCATCACCCCTACCCCTAACATTCCTACTCAAGACAGGCCACACTTCGCATTCAGAGATGTCTCAGAAATTGAAGTCCTGGCCCTCCTCAAACACAGCAAATACTCCAATTGTAAAGGTGATATCTGCCCAGCCAATATCATCAATGATTGCACTACCACCCTAGCCTCATTCCTCACTGCATTCATAAATGCCTCCTTCACCTCAGGTATCATTTCTGCATGACTTAAAGAGGCATGGTATACACTCTCCTGAAAAAAATAATGCTAGACCCCTCATCCCCTAACAACTACCGGCCCATTACTACAGTCCCATTTCATCTAAAATTTCTCGACAAAGCAGCCTACACCCAAGTTCAGCACTTCCTAGAAAGCAACTGCATCCTAGGCAAGCACCAATCGGTTTTCCGCCCCCTGGCGACGGAACCAAATCAGCTTTACTTGACCTTAAAACCAATTAGCGGAAATCATGGATGAAGGGAAACCAGCATTACTGCTCCTTCTCGATTATCTGCCGCGTTCGACCTAGTGGACCATAAGACCCTATGGAGACATCTCAACACCTCAGCTCAGTTAACTCTCGAAGCTACTACATGGATCACCTCTTCCTGGAAGATAGAGCAATGAGGGTATTCTCTGAGCAGGACAGCACAGCACCTACCATCATTCATTGCGGAGTGCCACAGGGTTCATGTACCTCGCCCACCCTCTACAATATATTTACTATACCTCTTTTTGACAAATTGGACGCAATCGGCATAGCATACACAAACTATGCACATGACACTAATGTCCTCCTCCCCCTCTAGGGCTCACATGAAAGGGATGCCAAACATTTCACAATACCTATGCACCATCCAAGCTTGGATGGCTGCCAACAGGCTTTGCCAAAAACGGGGATAAAACCGAAATCCTCTTAGTAGGCCCCAAGGAAATCCTCAACAATCTCAATAAGCAATACTGCTCCTTCATCATATACAACACACAGATCCCTGTCTCACCTTCTGTAAAGACACTGGGGGTGTACCTGGATGCCAAACTCTCCATCCAAAGTCCTAACACAATGCACTCCTATGGTGAAAGAAAAGGAATGTTGTGCAGTTAATATTGTTTAGATAGCTTTTAGAAAGTAGATATTGTTGTTTAAGGAGAAACGTCAACCATGGCCTATGGGTTGCATATAAAACACAGACAATTGGTTCCCTATTTGGGAACTCCCATCCCCTGCACACTATCTAGGGCTCAAATGGCCCCATCTAAAGAGGGCACATATTGTCTATTTATGACAATTATAGCATTTAGTCATGTTTGTTATGAAATTGTCAAAACAATAATGGCTCTCAATAGGAATTCAAATTGATTACAGATCACAATTAAATCAGTATTTGGGGGGGGCGCTGTTGCACGGCTTGCGAAATGGCCGTAGCCTGAGAGTGCTCCGGCAGAGGCTCGGAGAAATAATATAAAATTCTGTGTTTGGGCCGTGTTGCTGTTCGTGAGGAGCAGGGAAACTAGTGTCGGAATGCCTGCCACATACACTGTAGCTGATTTGGAGCGTGGGGAGTGAGTGGTGCTCGATATATTGAACCTTGTCGTGGCTGCTCGCCCGCTCCCTCCACAGCGGTTGCCATTACCGTCTGGGACGGAGCCCCGCGACCTCATCCTTGGTCGTACGAGGAGCCGGAGAGTTTCCTGGGCTCTATCTGCTCCTGGGTTCATGCGCTGCCTGCCTAGCTGCTTCCAGGATTGGCCGACCCGGGAGCTGTGACCGGCGGTGATCTTGCTGGGCACACATCAGCGTGCGAGGTACTGTCTTCCACACCGGGGTTCCAGGCCGGAAGGCCACACGGTGGGGGAAGAACTTCGGCTGCCTGGCGGGCTGGTTTATGCAGAGCCACACTCTTCTGGACAGTGGCAGCCCTAATCCAGCCTGGTCTCTCCTTGCGGCCGCAGAGAGCGGAGGTGGTACGTGGCAGTAATACAACTGTCTTAACATCCAGTGAGCGGTGAGTCAGGGGATGGGGGGGCGAGGTGACAGCGCACGCTGTCTCCCCAACCGGCTGAGGGTCCCCCACGGCATACCTGACGAGCCTTGGCCCCCTTATCCCCCCTGCATGGAGCAAGGTGGGGCATCACCCTGGTGGCCCTGTGGTGCGGGGGCTGCTCACGGCTCCTTCAGCCTTATCAAAGTACTTGCAGACCCGGGGCCCACGGGGTGCCATTGCAGGTGGGTGCTTGGGGCTCGGACTACCTTCTAACATCGGGCTCAAAGGCTGCATCTGGACAACAGGTTCAAGGCAGACAACATACCGGCAGCGTGAGCGGCGGGGCGCCCTATACCCCATACTGGTTGCTCATTAATGGCGCCAAATGACTCCCCTGTTCTGGACATCTTGTTTCTTCACCGCTTGACCGATGTCCTGTTGACCGAGGGCCCACGACACTCCATTGTGGGTGGGTGCTTGGGTCTGGTCCTTCTTCCTGTCCCCTGACCTACAGACTACGCCTGGGCAACGGTCTCAAGATGGTCAGCCTAGGGGTAATGTGAGGGGCGTGGTGCCCCTTTACTCCACATTGACTGTTCAATATCAGTGGCGAAATACTTTCATGGTTTGGGCATTTTATCTTCACACAACCTGACCAGTGTCCTATTGGTGCTGGCACCCCTCCTCTTGACCACCGCTCTGCTGTAAGCGCCACAGGACATGGCGGATGCCAACGTCTCAGCCAGACTACCCTCGGGAACTCGACTACGTCTGTGCTTAACGGTCATCTACGCTGAGCTCTGCAACCTCCTCTTTTTGGCCTTGAGTGCCTGTGGGGTCATCAATACTCAATATACAATTAACTTGTGGGGGCAACCGAGGTATGGGGAACCAGAAGAAACAGTCAAAGATGGATCAATATGGCCACTCCAACCCCCCACAACATGGCGACGACCCTGGCTCCTCTCAGCTTGACATTTCTACACTCAATCAAACACTGCTGGCGCTTAAAAGTAGCACAACAGCCTGGGTGCAAAGATAGATGCACTTACTTGTAAAGTGGATGCCTCCACAATTCAAATTGATAAACTGTGTGGCAGGATGTCTGAGGCAGAACAACGAATCGAGACTGGTGAGGACAAAATTGCGGAACTACAGCGAGAGGTAGCCTCTTTACAGCAAACGGTCAAAAAGGTGGTGGCCAAGAACGATGACCTGAATGGGAGGTCGAGAAGAAATAACAGTAGGATCACAGGGGTCACGGAATCCACTCCAATAGACAACATGGAGGTGTTTGTGGAAAAACTACTCAGGGAGATTCTGGATATTGTTGATGGTGGAGCGTGCCCACAGATCCTTGGCGGCTAGACCACCCCCTGGGGCCCACGAGAGGGCTATAATTGCCTGCATCTTTAATTATCGCGATTGGGATACACTGCTCCGAGCTGCATGAGATAAGGGGTCCCTGAGGTGGGGCTCGGCAACTATCAGATTCTTTCCAGATTTCAGTCAACAAGTGCAGGAGCTATGGAAACCTTTTCAAGCTCCAAAAAATACTCTGAGAAAGAAAAACGTACAGTATGCAATGATATACCCTGCTAAACTCAGGGTGGTGCATGAGGGGAAAACCATATTCTTCACGTCTCCTGAGGCAGCAGAGAGGTTTGCCCTGGAGATTCCAGCCCTGGGGGCTTTGCCTCGCCACTCTCCCTAACCAGACTTGAGGGGGCTTGTGCTCTCTTTACACTTGTGGCCCGGTCCCAGATCTCCTACTAGCGGAACTCCTTGAACTCAGATTGATAAGGTCCAGCTCCTCAATACGGACAGTTGCACCAAGCCATCAGTGTATATGGTATACAAGCCTATCGCCATTGGGAGGCACAGCGGCCGCCGGCTCCCCCATTGCCCAGCGGCGCTCAACTGGATTAAAGTGTTATGTTTGTAAATCGGAGGGTGGGGGTGGGTTACGGTGGCCGGTAGGTTCTTATTTCTGCCGTGGATGGTGGGTGGATGGTGTAAGTGATTTCAATCTGGCACACACCCAAGTCACACCCAGCATGTAGTGCGTAAATGAAACCCTTATTTTTTTATCTATATGTTCAATATTCTGAACGATATACCTCTCATATCACACCCTTATCCTGAGACCCACACAGTCAAACTGAACCAGGAATCAAGCTAGTTTGCAAAGGTAAATATTTATTTATGTATTCAGAATTTAATCACAATATATTTTAATAGGTAACAACAATCACCAATGTGGTGACAGAACACTGAATCATATCTTTAATGCACTAGAAATCAAGTGATGATCACAAAAAAAAACAATGCAGCAAAGAAAAGAATACTTTTGGACTGGTTTAGAACAGATAGCACTATGGTTAGAGGTTCCCCCTGCAACACCCCTCAACTCACCAATGGGCATTTTAACTAGATGTGAGGAGAGAGCAGGTGCTCAAGAATAACACAAATGAAACACCTTCCCCCTTTAACACAAGAGAAAAACGGAATTGACATTCCAACTGTCAGAATGGCTTTGGATTTGACTGAGCAAAAACACCAAATGTGGTCAAAAATACTTAAATTATTATAAATTCCTGTGGGAGCCGCATTGAACAGATGCAAACAATCACAAGCAATGATTTAGTCAGAAGAAAACATTTGACATCTCAAAGTCAAAGTAGGAAATAATTTAAAGCTAATTGACATGTGTAAAACTTTCAGAATGTCAAATCGCAGCAAACTTTTCCTTATGCGGTTTTCGCTATAACGGGTCAATCGCACTGTTTCGCACTGCGGTTTAGGGTTCTATGAATAGCTAAGGATGTTAGGTACAAGTAGGAGTTTCACTTCTATCATAAAAACTGAGGGAGTTATAGAGGTTTTAGTAAAAGTCGTTTTTGCAAAATAGGCGTGAGAATGGAAAATAGAAATTCGGGTTTAAAACTACAGATAGGTTTTCTTATACCATGTTAAAGACTACAAAAAAGGGAATGCCACACAGGAATCAGTTATTCACTGCCGCTCATAACTATTCATGTGTGAAACTCTAGTTTCCGTTTGGTTTGGAAATTACTTAATCAAATCAATAAGAACTTAGGGTTTAGTACACAGATGAGAGAAAAGTAATTGGGCCTCATTACGAGTCGGGCGGTACAGGGTTAACGGCAGCGGTAAAGTTGCCGGTGCCGTCAACCCCATACCGCCTGATTCCGAGTTCCCCTCGCGGGACCCGCTCTGCACGTCTGGTCTCACCAGACGTGCAGAGCGGGTCCCGCGAGGGGAAGAGGGAGCAAACAACGGGCCAACTCGTAATGGCCCGTTGTTTGCTCCCTCTCCCATTCCCATTCACCCCTATGGGGGTTGAAATGGGAATGGGGAAGGACCGGGTCCGGGTCCTCGGAGGGAGGAATTACCAGCCTTCCGACCTCGGAATGGCCCGGTAAATCCTCATTCCAAGGACCAGGACCCCGACGCGATTTCGGCGGCAGCCATGCCGCCAATAGCGGCATGGTTACCGCCAAACTCGTAATGAGGGCCAGTGCAAGGATAGTTCTAACAATACTATGGTTCTGAATTAAAGATGGGATGGGTTTGAGATTGGGATCATACAATGCAGATATATTATGGGTCACTTTTCTTCCTATTAATACTTACAGAATAAGTTATTAAATTGGACTGTCAGTTCTGCTCATGGATTGGGTTTGTCATGGAAGGACAGCACATCAGGCAAGGGACTGGATCAGCTAGGCCGGTCACCGGATTTGCACAGGATGTGCCCTTCTTGTTTGTGGGTATTTCAAATCAGCGGGATAGTGAGTTCCTCAGGAAAGCCTTGTGGTAGCAAGCCAGAGAGTTTCAGGATACTAGTTCAGAAGGCCTGCTCACACCATAGCACTCCACTGGGTTGCGTGAATACGTTTGAGGATTTAGGCCTTGCTGAAAGTCAATGGTTCTCTATTGCTTGGCAAGAGTCTTGGCATCTGGATCTGGAAGGATGTTAAAGCTGGATGTTGAATGCTGGAACAAAGTGCTTCGCCGGAATCAGGAAAGTGAGTGAATCAGTGAGTCCTTTTGTGTTGACAGCTGTCTCTATTTATCCTTTCAAACGACATCACAAAATGGGTGTATGGGCCGGCTTAGCTAAGCTGGCCCCTGTGAACTGGGATTGGATCAGGACCTCATCTCTGCCTTGCATCTGAGTGATTGGATCAAGGCTGGATGATGTCACATTTATGGTATAGCTTTACAGTCCTTAGAAGCCTCCCCTCAGCTACTAGTGTCAAAATTGGATTTTATCCTAAATACTTATTTCTACATTGGTCACCTCAACAGAAATCACACGCAAAGATTCCATATTTTATGTAGCATCTGTTCACCAAAATCCTGCAGCTGTGGGATCTTGTTTCACCTTTCTTCATAATTTTGTCCTTTTCGCACTGAACAAAATTTCCAAACTTTTTGCAAATGTTCACAAATGTGTGTGTTTAACATGGGGAGGTGTGTGTACATTTTCACAATTCTAGTATTAATACAGTTCACATAAAACCATATATATTGCAATTCCTGTACAGAATATGTTACACAGTTCTACTGCCTCTTAAAACATGCAGCCAAAAATTAGACTAACAGATCTGTCCTTTGTATATTTTTCACCACTTTGAATCACAAGTTATGAGTCTCTAAAAATTGTTCATTGTTCATTCTTAACAGCAAATGGTCCGCCCCTTTGTCTCTCCCTGGAGTCCAGGAGTAGCTCCCTCCTTTGGGGAATTCATTCGAGGAGCAGTTTACAACCCTTTCACACGTCCGTTTCCTGGGCTGAAGGATCTGCTATTGTTCATTCTCTTTCTGTAGACAAGAGTCTGGCCTAACCCACGATTATCATCTATCAGTGAGTTTCTGCTGAGAGGATTTCCCTCCACCATGGGAGAAACCTGTTTTTCCACTTCTTGCAGCTCAGCCAGGCTAATTTATTCTTAATTTCTTAAAGCCCAGCAGAAACCAAATTTGTTGCATCAAATAACATAAATACATTACTCTCTTGGCTTTAAACCTGTAGGATCAACAACTGAAATCTGTATTCTTTTTAGCAACAATCCTTTCATGTTTGCTAATCCGGCAGACTTTTAGTTTAGATACTTTGAAGTTTCATCAGGAGCTCATCTGACAGCTGTCATTCATAGGTAGCCCGGTGTACTGCACACAGATTTTGACAGGAGCTGTCCGTTTACAGACAATCCAGTTTGTCTGAGGAAAAGTTTTGTTCTTTACACTTTAGGACTTTGTATATTCGCCATGCTTAATTAGATTACATGAATTTTAGCGCCAAGCAAGATTTTGGATGTTGAGAAGTGTTGTGTATAGGCATTTTGGAGTTTTTAGCAACAAAGCAAATGTCATTTATAGGCACATTTTGGAGTTTAATGTGCTAAGCGCAGCTTCTCTCTCTGCACTCTCTCTGCACTCTGTTTGCTGGTCATGAAATCCACCGGAACATTTTCTGCATTGTGTGCTCTAACCTACCACATCTGCAAAATGGGTGCCAGATTGTGTACCCATGTTTTTGTGCGTTTAAGCATGCGGTTTTGGAGGTTTTTGGCATGCACCAGAGTTTTTCCGCCATTGTTGCTGTTTCTTGCACTTTAACTATCAGAGTGATGCCGCATAAGTGAGCGGAGTGGGTCAATACATCCCACAGACCCCCCCTCCCGAATTGGTTTTGAACTCCCGTAAAGGGGAAGTCGGGAGATTGGGATGTTCCTTTCTGTCTATGTGGAGAAATTCAGTTGCTTCTCCCGTCAGTGATTGAGGTGACCCGCTCTTCTTGCTGGTTCTGTTTGGGAGTATGGAGCGACACTCCGGGCTCCTTGGGTTTTTCCTCCCGGTCCCCGAGTGGTCCTCCTTGGTGATTTTTGGGATGATTCTTATGTCAACTGAGTCCTTATGCTAGAAAATAGAACATAGCATGGTTATGGAAATGTTCCCACTACTGTGTTCACACATCTTTGGGGGATGTCAGCATTGGGAAAGACACTTGCATTCCTTAACAATTGGCACTATTCCCCATCTATGCTTATTAGTGGTCCTTTGCTCATTTTCTGCTGCAAAGTATGCCTGGGGTGGCAACATTTTAGTTGCTTTATGTCGACCCACTTGTCTTCCCCTTCTGTCAAACTGCCCTTGGGGATGTGGATTCTCTAGGCGACTGGTGAGATTCTGTCCATAATTTCAAAAGGACCCAGCAAAGTTGGGAGAAATTTGTGCTCCTTGGCTTGGTTCCTTTGGAAATTGTACAAGTAGACCCAGTCCTCTACTTGATATTCCTTTTTAGCTGCCTTAAGGTCATAGTGGGTCTTCATACTGTCTGCAGATCGCTCTAGAGTCCGCTGAGCATAGGCAAAAGCATGTTGAAGGTGTTTTCTCAGATTCTCAACATACTCATGAGTTGTGGAGGCATTTATCAAGGTCTGCTCTTGAGTTCTGTAGAGCAGATGCTGGGGTAGTAGCACCACCCTTCGTCCAGTCATCAGCTCAAATGGAAACATTTTTGTTGCAGAAGAAGGGATAGATCTGACGCCCATCAGGACAACGGGTAATAGAATGTCAAAACTTGGCCCAGAATCTGCCACAAACTTTTTTAATATGCTCACAATAGTTTTATTGTACCTCCCAACTCTACCACTAGAGGGCGCCAGTAGGCAATGTGTAGTTTCCTTTTTACCCCAAGTATCTCCCACATCTTTGTCATCACTTCGCTAGTGAAGTGGCTACCTCGGTCTCAATCAATCCTTTGGGGTAGTCCAAAACGCGAGAAGATGTGATTGATCATCAGGGCAGCTGCAAGTTTCTGCAGCTGCCCTGCAATTTGGGCTGGGAGACATTCCACCTATTTAGTAAACAAGCATGTTACAGTTAACATGTACTTGTTCCCCGTAGAGGAGCGAATCACTGGCCCAAAAAAAAATCGAATTGAACATCTGACCAAGGCAGTGTAATCCCCCTCTTTTGGAGGGGAGCACGGTGTGTGAGTGATGTTGGCTGAAATTCACCCCTTCAAGTATTGGTCGAGGTCCTGCCCCATGTGTGGCCAGCATGCAACCTCTCTCAAGATTTCTAATGTCGGATGAAAACCCTGATGACCGGCTGCGTCATGCCGCATCATGGGCATGACGTAGCATCAGGCTTTGGAATGAGGTGGGGTCCACCCACTGGTCATGGCCGGATATGGATCTCACCAACAAACCGTCTTGCATTTGGAACATTTTTGGACATTTCATCAACACTCTGAGGTCCTCTTTCTCAATGTAATTGGTATCTGTCAGAGGAAAGTTCTCAGGGTCCTCAATGTGTTGATAAAACTTACCAGTTATTGGATCCCTTTTTTGAGCCGTAATCAAATCAGCATCTGGGGTCTTCTTACTCCATTGGGCAGTTGAGAGTTCATTGTGAGCATTTGTCTTGGACCTAGTGATAGCAGTGACCTGGATTTCCCCCAACAGGGGCTCAATCTCAAGTAGATCCCCTTGCATGGCTCCGGTTTTGGCCTGCTGATCAGCTAGGTCATTTCTAGGTTTGTCTGGTCTCTCTGCTTTAGAATGACCCTTAATCATTTTCCAGTAGATGGTCATCCCATTCGAGGTGACCAGATCATCAATATTTTATATTAATTTTCCATGTTTTAATGGTTTATTATTAGCACATAGCATGCCTCTGGTTTTGCAGTTAACCAGGTGCTCCAAGAACCCATTCCGTACATAATCTGAATTAGTGATTATGACCAGTTTGTGGAGTTAGTGTTGGACAGCAGTGAAGATGGCTTGATGCACAGCGGAGGGTTCTGGGGCATCATTCACCCATGCATTCCCTACACCGGCCACAAGTTCCTTTTCCCTGATGTTGTCAACATGGTAGGAGCACCCATCCACATAGACAGTGGGCATTCCCTCACACTGGTCTTCTTCATAGACCTTGTGTGGCGAATTAAGGTATACCTCCATGTTCTCCTTGATTTTAAGACTTTCGTCCTCGAGACAGTTTTCTCTGGCACAATCATGCAAGTCAGCCATACCTTGCACGAGGGGACTCTTCTTGTTTTGGCCATATCTGACCTCCACAGGAAAGCCTTGCATTGACAGAATCCAGGAAGTAATTCAGGAATTACTCACATTTCCCACCCGGATTCTGTCACTTTGAAGATATTGCAGAGGCTGGTGTGGAGACTCCACTATGATGTGTTCCACCTGGATAAACGGGCGATAATTCTTCAATGCCCACACCGTTGTCAGGAGTGCCTTCTCACAATCGTTAAATTTTTCCTCCACAGAGGATAAAGTCTTACTCGCATAGGAGATTACTTTATTGACCTTGTCATGGTTTTTATATAATACTGCAGTCAAGCATGTATTTGAGAACCCTGTCTCCAAGAAGAACTCCTTGTTTTTGACAGGGTAGGCTAGGCAAGGCGCTTGTGAGAAGCATCTTTTGAGTTGTCTTACTGCCTCGGCTTGTTCTGGACCCCACTCCCACTTGACCCCCCCCTTCAACAGATGGATCAGAGGTCTCGTGATCTCTGCATAGTCCTCAATGAACTTTCTGCTGTAATTAGTTAGTCCAAGGAGGCTCCTTAGTTCCCGTAGAGTTGTGAGGTCTTTTAGTTTCTGAAGTGCTTCTACTCTCTTTTCCTGGGGACAGAGACCCTCGGGAGTTATCTCATGCCCCAAGAAATTGACACGGGTCCTGCACCATTGTGCCTTTTGGAAAGAGAGTTTTTCTCCAGTAGTCCTCAACTGTGTCAGAGCATAACAGATCTCCACTATATGTTCCTCCATAGTTGAGCTTTTGATTAGAATATCATCTACATAGGCCAGGTTACCCCTTTCACCCAAGTCGGGCATGGCCTTCTGCAGAAAGATGTTAAATTCATTGCCGGAGTTGATGTATCCGAAGGGAGTCCGGGTCCAAGTGTACTGCTGCCCCCCGAAGGTAAAGGCCAGCTTGTATTGGTCCTCCCTACTGACAGGTACAGTCCAGTAGCCATTGGTCAGGTCAATGGCAGTGTATACCTTTGACCGCTGGATCTGGGCCAGCCCTTGGTCAATGTAGGGAAGAGGCCATCGGGAAGTATGGACCCATTTTTTGAGCTCCCTTAGGTCAGCAAAGAGTCTGCACTGGCCGTTTGGTTTCAAAATCCCCAGCACCGGATTATTGAAGGTGCTGTGGACTGGACGAATTATCCCACGGGACTCAAGGTTCTTAATTATTTCAGTAAGGGACTCCATTGATGCGAGAGGCAAGCGATATTGCTTCACAAACACTGGAGTCATGCCAGGGTCCGTGGGATTTGTTGTTGTGTGGATGTCAGTGCGACCACAGTCATATGAGTCCACCGCAAATAGATCTTGAAAATCTAAGAAAACTTGTTTCAATTTTTGCTTTTGCTCCAGAGTCTCACAGGCATCAGCTAGGTTGACTCTCTCTTCAACCATCTGCCGGAAGCCCGGAAAGACGTCTGGTTTGGCTATCTCAGCGGCCTCCTTCATCTGGGTGGAGAAGTCCCTGGTCAAAGTACTGTCTTGGACTGTTGGCTTCAGGTGGGGAAGGCAGCCCTGGTTGTTACGCTCACCTGGTATCCACAGGGACGCCACCCAGCCAGGTTACTCACTGGTATGCTTCTCAGCTTTGCCCTGATGTGGTCTGCGTGAAAGGTTCTGCCTGAAAATACAGGAGGACTGTGTTTAAGACTGACCGACTGGGGTAAGTATCCTCCCTCCGCCCCCGTATGATTTCAGTCCCTCTGACGCCCTTTCCTCACCTTGTGGTAGAATTAGGCGTGCTCTCCGTCCTGCCTTCTTTGCAGGGGCGTGTTGTCTTTCATGGGTGAGTGCGGTCCAGTTACTTCACTGACGCCGGCCCGTTTGATATTGTTCAGGTAGGTCTTATTGCTGTTCTTTAGTTTTGTTGCTATCCTGCATGCCTTTCTTTGTTTAAAATGTCTCTTTTTTCTCCCTTAGGTATGCAGAGCTTCAGCGCGGTGAACTGGCTTGGTTGAGCCCCGCTGGTAAATGATGGCGCATTAAGAGCGCTATGATGTGGTAATTAAGCCCTATGCGCAGAGCTGCGAAGTCTTGCCTTTGCTAACCTGTGTTTTCGTTCCTTGTAGGTTGCAGTGTTCTTCAGCGCGAGTGGAATGTCCGGAGTGGTGCCAGCCGAGAGGCAACCAGCCAGGTAAGTCTTTTGAGCAGTTCGTAATTTGTAAATGTCTCTACTGCTTTCTTTAATGTTGCCTCTATCTTACTCTTTCAGGTCGTTCTGTCCGGGAGGCGTGCAGATTCAAGGAAGCTGTTCTCAGTAGCTGCGAGTGTTTAAAGATGAAGACTGCAGGCGAGATGCTGCTGCTAATGATGTTCCTTTTGTCTCCTTGCAGGTTCTGCTTCTCCGAGGCTCGAGGGAATAGCTGGACACGGTGAGCGTCACGTTGCAATCTGCAAAGTAACACAAAGTGTGTTGTCTTGCTCGGGTGTGGTTTAAATAGCCCCAACAAAATAGTCCAGGTAAAGTAGTCCCTAGGCTATCACACCCAAAACACTAGACCGCATAGCTTGGTTCTTAGGAACCAAGCTATGTGGATGCCTCCATGTTCACAATAAAGTAGTTCCCAAGCACATTGTTTTTCATCGTCTATGAGTCTGGCGCCACAGGCGCCAGGGCTGGCCCCATGAGGGCTTTTGAAGAGGATGCCAGGCTCTGAGGCCCGAGTCCTGACTCCACCTGGCCAATGGGTTTGCCAGAAGGGGTTTTGGGCGAGGGTCGTGACACTGGTGGACTTGAAAGATCACCTCATCCCTCCTGAAGTCACAGGTCATTTCTTCCTTACCATGAGGGCAGGAAGAGTACACCAGGAAATTCCCCCCCATGCCGGGTGAAGATCCTGTCTGGTGTTGTGTCATTGTTGCTATCACTGTCAAAACAGTCACTGGGGATTGGTCCCACCTGTTCGTTACCTAAATCTATAGAAAAATGTTGGTCATCAAACGCCATTGCAATAATGGTGCCTGCGCCCCGAGTGATACTCCTAAGGTCGCTGTTATCCACCTCTATTGGAATGGTGTTGTGTTCTGTATTGACTAGTGGTGTTGGGTTTAACCCCAACCCTTGCTGTTGGAAATGGGCATTGAGGTGAACATAGGCGTCAGGATTTTTCAGTTTCTGTCCTCTTTTCATTTTTACTTCAAGTGAGAATTGTCGGGTCCGTTCTGGGATGGTGACTTCCTCTCCAATCTGAATTTCAACTGTATATGGCAGCAGTTGAGCTGACCGAAATACTTTCTCTGGGTCATCAAAGTCCATGGGATTACCCGCTAATCGGGACCAGGCTTTGAAGTTTATTAGGTCCAAACTAATGGCAAAGCGATTGAGGATGTCACTGCCTAAATAAAATGCAGAACGGACATCTCGCACAACCCAACAATTATGAACTATGCTCTTGTTACCTATGGACATTTTGAGCATACACCTGGATTTGGGTGTTTCCAAGTCCATTTCCCATTTGTCTAACAATGTAAGTGTGGGAATGGCTGGATCTTTTGGGAGTTTTCGGAACATGGCTTTGCTGATGAAGCTCTTACCGCTGTTCACACACACTCGGGCGAGAACAGAGTCCTTCCCCTCATTTAACTGAAAAGGGATGAACAACTGCTCTCCAATTTTCTGAATGTCAGCCAAGCTTTGAACTGGTTTCTCATCATTTTAGACTATAGAAGTGGGATTTTCTGATTGTGAATTTGTATAGAAATTCAGAGTGTTCCCTTCCAGTGTGGAATGCCACTTAAGACTTGAAGGAAGTTTGATTTTCAAAAATAGAGAGGACTTCCCTTCACCAGTTTGTTGTCCTACTGCAATTAAGGTCACGTCAGGGATTTGGTTATTTTGGAAATCGAATTCAATTTGGTCAGGTTTTTTTTCAACTATGTGTCATGTGCCATTTAAACTAACATGGTTGACACTATGTTTTAATTTTATTGGTCAGTTAGTCTGGGTCCAGAGGACCTTGTTTACACAATCTATGAGGGGAGACAATCTACGCAGGATGTCATTCCCTAGTAAACATGGTGTGCCCTCTGGAGTCACAACTATGACCGGGTGCTTCACCTTGTGTCGCCCAATTTTAATGTCTAAATCCGCAGTTCCCTTGACAGGAATCTCATTACCATCGAAGTTCTGAAGTTGTCAGGAAGAGGGGTGAGAGGGATTTTGTATTTCTGCCCCCTTCCCGAATTCAGCTGATCAAAGGCCCTTTTTGACAGAAGGGTGGCTTGGGATCCAGTGTCCACCAGTGCCAAAAATGTACATTGCCCCTGTATTTGGACCGAGGGATAACATCTTCCCTCCTTTTCCTCAAGGGGGCAAAGATAATGCGCATTTTTGGTCAATTGGTGGGTTAATTTCTCTGCTCTGGATTCTGACATAAGGGTGATTTGTGCAGGATTTTTTTTGGGACTTAGGAACCTGTAAGAAAAAGGTGACAGTTGGATATGGGGGGGTTTTTGGGCTCCCCTGGCTCGGATTCTGGGCCGCCCACCCAGCCCCCCTTTTAGGAGGTAGTGACCAGAATTGGTTTGAACAAGGTGATTTTCTTGCTTGTCATTCTGGGGCTCAAAAATGTGCAGTTTAAACTTGGTCCCCACATCTACCCAGTCTTGATCAGGATCTCCCGGGACCCATTTTTCTTTGGGAGGAGTTCCCCCATCCCTGAAGGAGAAGATCATTTTCCCAGAATCCTCTGAGGTCCCCTCTCCTTCAAATTGGTAGATTCTAACCTCCTCCACAAAATGGGTCTTTTTAGGCTCTTTATTTCTCCTACCCGCCCTCTGTTCATTAGGTTGCAGACTTTCAGGGGCAGGAGATACTGGTTCCGGTTCCTGGGTTTCCAGGGGCTTTTCACAAGTGGGGAAGGAAGCTTCCTCTAAGGCTTAACACCCTCCTCCCCCCTGTGCCTCCTCCCTGGGAACCGGTGGGTTGTCGGGGTTCCCTCCTCGTCATTGCTCTGGAGTATCAGACCCTTGATTTGAGGAGTTCTGGGCCGTCATGTTCATCTGAGGATTCTGCTATGCCCTCAACATGCAAACCAGATCCTGTGCCAGGTTCTGCACCTGGCACTCCAGTTGGGACACCCACTCTGGCTGGTACGGTGTCCTCTGGTCTACCCTGGGTTGATCATGGGAAGGGTAACTGTCCCTTCTCCCATAATACCCTTGGTTAGGATAGTTTTGGTATCCCCTCCACCCTTGGCCTCCCCTCTCGCCGATTGGGCTATCTGGGCTCAGGAAAGCGGGGAAAGAAAGAAGGGTTGTTTTGGGGGTTGATGTTTGGCACGTACCGGGGAAAGAAACTCAACCCAGCATTTGGGGGATTACTGCCCTCCTGGGGAAAGTTAGGAGGGAGGTTTACTGGGCTGGCAGCTGCCTGGTTGCCCCACCTTGGGCTGGGGGAGTCTACAGATAGCCCATGATGGGTCTGCTGTTCTTGTAACAGGGGCTGATGTAGTCGGGGGAGTTAGGAGTCCCATTTGTGGGGTTACCTCCCTGACTCCCTGTTTGGGATTGGCCCGAGGGCCTTCTGGGTCTTTAGTTAGTAGGATTTTGCACAAGAATGTTTTTTGCCCCCCATCTCCAGATCTAAAATGGGGGCAACCTTCACTTCCACCACATTAGCAGCAGCAGGCGTGTTGGTCAGTTTTGGGCTTTTATTGGCACTTTTATTTTCTACTGGTTTCTGCACTTCCTAAATGCGAGTTGCTTGTTCAATGACCCAGTCTAGTGATCTCTTCTCATGAAAGTCCCTCACCAGCTGGGTCATAATGTATTTAGGGAGTGCATGAAAGAAGGTATTGATGAACTCCCTACTGTCTGTGCACACCCTCCTGGTGGTCATATTTCAGCTCTTGGACAAATTCTTGTGGGGCCTGGCCTTCCCCACATTGTAGATTGTAGGCTGCCTTGCGGGCCTCTTCAGTGTTTCTGTGTATTGAAAAATGCTTTAAGATGGCCGCCCTATAGGTGGACCATCTTGAGTGGTTCTGTTCCTCCAGCCCCGCAAAGAAGCTGGAGTATTCAGGGGAAAATGTACACTTGACATACTGAATACAACTTTGGCGGTCCTTCAGGTGGAAAGTCTCCATCATTTGCTCAGACAATTCGAGGTGCACCCAAACTGAATATTTGGCATTTTTATGGTAGGGCATTATGACGCTCCTAATAGCCTTGATTTGCTTCAGGGGATCTTTTAGTAGGGCCATCTTCATTTTGTTGGCCTTTTTCGTCTTGGTCACCCTTGTCCACTAATCATCTGACTCAGAGGCACTGCTACCGGAGGTGGCTGTCTGATCCTCTAGGCTCTCCCTGATTCTGCGGGCTTGGGAATGGCTGGCAGAGTGTGGGGGCCTAGTCTCTTGAGACCTGTGGTGCTCAGAAGAGTCTTCTGACTCTCCCCTGCTCCCAGGATTGGCTGAGTACCCCCCACCCCCACTGCCCTAGCTGGGAAGAGGTTTTTAAGATGCTCTTCGTGGGCCTAGTTTCATGGAATTCCCCACCAAATTTGACTGACTGATCCCTTGGTAGGTGATATTTCTGAGGATCCAGTTCTCTGATTCTCCCCTCACTTGAGTCTCCCTGATCAGAGAGGCTGGCCCTAATATTTGGGAACCTGTACATAGATGCCCGCCCATCCATTTCCGGGAGGCGCTGGTCTGTCAGTCCCATATCTCCCATTGTGTTGAAGTCTACCATCCCTGTGACCCTTGGTTCATATGAGCCAGTGAACATGAGGGTGGCAGAGTCCATGGAACTGAAGGGATTAAGGTCCTTGATGCCAGGGGTCCTGAGGTTATGCTCAGGAGTTTCTCTTTCCCATCTTACCTCATCTCTTTCAGCCCCTATTCCCTGATGACATGCCAAAATCTGACCCTTTTGCTCCTCTATTAAGGCCTTACTGGTCTCTATGATTTGTTCTTGCATGGCTATCTGTTTGTGTAGCCTGTCATTCTTTTCACAGAGAGCCTCATTGTCTCTCTGTGCTTCCTGTCTGAATTGGGAATATTGGGCTAATTTTTGCTGCAGGAGACTCACCTCCTGAGTTTGGTCTTCATTGGTCTGATTGTTCTTTGCCAAAGCATCCTCCACCCGCCTGGTGTGCTCTAACAGCTTTTCATAATCAGTTTTGATTTCCTCAAACTCCTGAAGGGCCAGCTTTCTTTCCTCCAGCGTTGTTTTTAAATGGCTGACTTCCTGGCTTAAGGCGTCCCTCTCTTGACTTAGAGTGCCCTTCTGTGCAGCCAGGTCATCCCTCTGCTTTTTAAGTGCCCCAGCTTTCTGGCGCTCCTCATCAAACTCTGCTTGGGATTCTAGGTCTTTAATAATTAATTTATTATTTTCCTCTTTTAATTGGTCTATCTGGTCTTGTAAGATGACCACCTGCTCTGCACAGACTCTATTAAAAGTTAATTGTTGCACCAGCTTTTGTTGACTCTGCATTCTTTTGCAGTAAGAGAGCCAGATCTTCTTGGAGTTTGGTGTCATACTGCCTAGCCTCTGTTTCAGATTCTTTGCTATCCTGGAGCCTTTGCTCTGCAGATTCCAGATTGCTCTGGATTTTCTGCAGTTTCCCCTTGCCTCTTTGTCAAATCTACATGGTCTGCATGCTTTTCCTGTATGACTCCTATGTGGAGGTACAGGTAGGCCGCTATTTTGGCAATTTTACACTGCTCCTCTTTTATTTTAGGGGACATATACAATTTGCTAAGTGCTTGATATAATGGACCCTTGTCCTGCCAGTTATCAAGGTTCATTTCAGTGATTTACTGTTTTATTTCCTGCAGCTATACCTGTTCGTCCTGTTCTGGCCATTCACCCCTGACAAACAATTTGTGCAGGAAGTGTTCCCTAGCAATATTAATTTCGACTAGGGTCGCCATTCCTGAAATATTAATTTGCTTCTGACTTATCTCAGGGTTACTTTACTTTTGCAAACAGGCCCAATTCCTTTGAGTATTTTATTTTTTGAGGAGTGCTTGTACAGTGTAGCACAGTATAGTAACCCAACAAGGTGTATGTACCCCTTCGGCTAGCACGCTGTGTTAGACTGTCACGAGTGGTATGTCAAATTCAGGATCCCGGACGAGCCCCCAAGCTGTAAGTGATTTCAATCTGGCACACACCCAAGTCACACCCAGCATGTAGTGCGCAAATGAAACCCTTATTTATTTTTATCTATAATTTCAATATTCTGAACTATATACCACTCATATCACACCCTTCTCCTGAGACCCCCCCGGTCACACTGAACCTGGAATCAGGCTAGTTTGCAAAGGTAAATATTTATTTATGTATTCAGAATTTAATCACAATATATTTTAATAGGTAACAACAATCACCAATAGGGTGACAGAACACTGAATAATATCTTTAATGCACTAGGAATCAAGTGATGAGCACAAAAAAACAATGCAGGAAAGAAAAGAATATTTTCGGATTGGTTTAGAACAGATAGCACTATGGTTAGAGGTTCCCCCTGCAACACCCCTCAACCCAGCAATGGCAATTTAGCTAGATGTGAGGAGAGAGCAGGTGCTCAGGAATAACAACACAAATCAAACAGAACGTCACTCCCACCTTCCCTCTTTAACACAAGAGAAAAACGGAATTGACCTTCCAACTGTCAAGATCCGAGTCCACCTCCCCTTTCTCCTCACCTGTCTCCTCCGAGGTAAGTACACAAGGATCCGTCTCAACCTTGCCTGGCTTCTCCTTAGTCCTTGGAACCTTGCCTTTCTGTGTTCTGGTCTTCTTTTTGTGAAGGTAAGGTCTGGCCCCTCCGGAGGCCACCTTGACAGAAGAGTGGACCTGTCACCGGGGAACCCCAGGGGGCCAGTCTCAGCTCTAGGGAAAAAGCCCGAAGGCAGAAAAAACCCTAGTCCATAGATGGGTTCGGAAGACAGGTCCTTTCGATGGTACAGATCTTTAGTTTGCAGTTCCAAGATGCCAGGTATGATGATGTAGTCAGTGTAGCTGAAGGCAGGAATCCAAGAAGCTAATGCCAAGATACGGAGTGGAAGGGTAGCAGACCCTGGGAGAAGGGTAGGTAAAGGAAGGTATAGAAAAGAAAAGGTATACAGGAGTGAGAAGCAACAGGAAGGGACTACTGTACCAAATCAGGGAGAAGGCAACAGGAATGCCTCAAGTAGTCTGAAGCAGCGCTGAACCACCACGGCGGAACAGAAAGGAACAACTCGCCAGAAGGTAGTGCACCGAGAAGGCAGAAAGGTAGAATAAGCAACAGGGGCTCAAGAAACGCAGAAGCGGCAAAGCGCAGCGCTTCCGCGCCTGTTAAAGAAAGAAATTACCAGCCAGAAGGGCTGAGAGAACAGCCGATAGCAAGTCCAGCAGGGAAGATCCTGTTCACGGACGCGGAAAACAGTGCGAGAAGCACCCTCGTGGCCGGAGTTAGGATGGAGACCAGGTAGAAGTAAGGTAGATAGAAAGTTTAGAGCGAAGGAAGAAATAGGGAAGTGGAGAGGCACCGCAGCAGATATAACAGCGGCACCCGTGAACACAGAGTAGAACTGTAGCGAGCACGAAGACAATAGAAAGGTAGTGGACAAGGGATAAAGGGAAGGAACAAGGTGAAATAGGGACTAGGAGGGTAATACACAGGATGGCGATAATCCAAAGTCGGAGCGTTGAGAAAGTGAAACAACAGATACAACGCGCCGAGAAGTGGGCGGAGCCAGATTATATAAGCTCCAGCGCCATGTTGGGTGCCATGTTGGGTGAGGACTAGACCGCTCACCGTCGGAACCGCCAGCGATTCCAATGTTTCCAATCTTGGGTCCTGACACCAACTGTCAGAATGGCTTTGGAATTGACTGAGCAAAAACACCAAATGTGGTCAAAATACTTCAATTATTATAAATTCCTATGGGAGCCACTTTGAACAGATGCAAACAATCACAAGCAATGATTTAGTCAGAAGAAAAGATTTGAAATCTCAAAGTCAAAGTCGGAAATAATTTAAAGCTAATTCACACGTGTAAAATTTTTCAGAATGACAAATCGCGGCAAACTTTTCCTTATGCGATTTTTGCTATAACGGGTCAATCGCACTGCGGTCTAGTCTATATGTGGATAGTTAAGGATGTTAGGTACAATTAGGAGTTGAAATTTCACTTCTATCATAAAAACTGAGGGAGCTACAGAGGTTTAATAAAAGTCATTTTGGAAAATAGGCGCAAGAATGGAAAAGAAAAATTAGGGTTTAAAACTACAGATAGGTTTTCTTATACTATGTTAAAGACTGCGAAAAGAGAATGCCACTCAGGAATCAGTTATTCACGGCCGCTCATAACTATTTATGTGTGATACTCTAGTTTCCGTTTGGTTTGGAAATTACTTTTCTTAATCAAATCAATAAGAAGTTAGGGTTTAGTACACAGATGAGAGAAAAGTCAATGCAAGGATAGTTCTAAAAGTAATAGGGTTCTGAATTAAAGATGGGATGGGTTTGAGATTGGGATCATACAATGCAGATATATTATGGGTCACTGTCCTTCCTATTAACACTTACAGAATAAGTTACCGGATTTGCACAGGGTCTGCCCTTCTTGTTTGTGGGTATTTCAAATCAGAGAGCTAGCGAGTTCCTCAGGAAAGCCTTGCGGTAGCAAGCCAGTGAGTTTCAGGATACTAGTTCAGAAGGCCTTCCCACACCACAGCGTTCCACTGGGTTGTGAGAATAAGTTTGAGGATTTAGGCCTTGCTGAAAATCAATGGTTCCCTACTGCTTGGCAAGAGTCTTGGAATCTGGATCTGGAAGGATGTTAAAGCTGGATGTTGAATGCTGGAACAAAGTGCTTCGCCAGAATCAGGAAAGTGAGTGAATCAGTGAGTTCCATTGTGTTGTCAGCTATCTCTATTTATCCTTTCAAATGACATCACAAAATGGATGTATGGGCCGGCTTAGCTAAGCTTGCCCCTGTGAACTGGGATTGGATCAGGACCTCATCTCCGCCTTGCATCTGAGTGATTGGATCAAGGCCGGATGATGTCACATTTATGGTTTAGCTTTACAGTCCTTAGAAACCTCCCCTCAGCCACTAGTGTCAAAATCGGATTTGATCCTAAATACATATTTCTAAATTGGTCACCTCTACACAAATCACACACAAAGATTCCATATTCTATGTAGCATCTGTTCATCAATATCCCGCAGCTGTGGGATCTTGTTTCACCTTTCTACAGAATTTTGTCCTTTTCGCCATGAACCCAATTTCCAAACTTTCTGCAAATTTTCACAAATGTGTGTGTTTAACATAGGGATGTGTGTGTACATTTTCAAAATTCTAGTATTAATACAGTTCTCATAAAACCACATATATTGCCATTCCTGTCCAGAATATGTTATACAGTTCTACCACCTCTACGTGCAGCCAAAAATTAGACTAACAGATCTGTCCTATATTTTTCACCACTTTGAATCACAATTTATGAGTCTCTAGAAATTGTTCATTGTTCATTCTTAACAGCAAATGGTCTGCCTCCTTTGTCTCTCCCGGGAGTCCAGGAGTAGCCCCCTCCTTTGGGGAATTCCTTCCAGGAGCAGTTTACAACCCTTTCACACGTCCATTTCCTGGGCTGAAGGATCTGCCATTGCTCATTCTCTTTCTGTAGACAAGAGTCTGGCCTAACCCACATTTATCATCTATTAGTAAGTTTCTGCTGAGAGGATTTCCCTCCACCTTGGGAGAAACCTGTTTTTCCACTTCTTGCAGCTCAGCCAGGCTAATTTATTCTTAATTTCTTAAAGTACAGCAGAAAAGAAATTAGTTGCATCAAATAACATAAATACATTACTCTCTTAGCGTTAAACCTGTAGGATCAACAACAACTGAGATGTGTATTCTTTTTAGCAACAATCCTTTTATGTTTGCTAATCCGGCAGACTTTTAGTTTAGATACTTTAAAGTTTCATCAGGAGCTCATCTGACAGCTGTCATTCACAGGTAGCCCAGTGTACTGCACACATATTTTGACAGGATCTGTCAGTTTACAGATAATCCAGTTTGTCTGAGGAAATGTTTTGATCTTTACACTTTAGGACTTTGTATATACGCCATGTTTCATTAGATTACATGAATTTTAGCGCCAAGCTAGATTTTAAATGTTGAGAAGTGTTGTGTATAGGCATTTTGGAGGTTTTAACAACAAAGCAAATGTCATTTATATGCACATTTTGGAGTTTCATTTGCAAAGTGCTGCTTCTATCTCTGCACTCTGTTTGCTGGTCATGAAGCCCACTGGCACATTTTCTGCAGTGTGTGTTCTAACCCACCACATCTGCACCATGGGTGGCAGATTGTGCATCCTTCTTTTTGTGTGTTTGAACACGCGGTTTTGGAGGTTTTTGGCACACACCAGAGTTTTGCCGCTATTGTTGCTGTTTCTTGCACCATAACTATCAGAGTGATGTTGCATAAAAGAGCGGAGTGGGTCAATACATCCTACAATGTGGTTAGTTACGATTGTGTTGCTGTATTTAGTTCAAGGGGATGGGGTGGGTGGGTCTTTCCTTCTGGGTTTATAACGCTCTATGCACATCGTGATCTGGTAAAATGTCCCTGCAGCCTTACACCAAATGATACCTCTGTGGCATCAGACCATTCAATTACTGCCAGCCCAGCCATAATGTAACTGTCCCCCTGGGGCTTCATGCTCCCGCTAATTCTGACATTACTCTGCTTACATGGAACATTCGGGGCTTCACTAATGCAAAAAAAAGTCTCAATTGCAACTATGTAAGATACCACCATGTTAATGTCCTATGCATACAGGAGACACATTTAGGGAAGGATCACAAACTCCCTGCCCTGTCAGGTTGGGTTATCCACAGGTACGGGTCCTCCTACTCAACACACTCCGTTGAGTAGGAGGCAATATATATACATCGCTCTCTGGAATTTAAATTACACAGATAGGTGCCGGATAGTGGAGGCCGGCTCATCTTGGTGGCTGGGGGGATCGCGGCCTGGTCCGTTCTATTCATAAATGTTTATGGTCCTAATTCTGATTCTCCCAATTTCTTTCAAGCATGTTCGGAACACCTACAAACATTCCCGGGGTATGAGGTGGTTTGGATGGGAGATTTTAACTTGGCCCTTTCCTCAATGTTAGATAGATCTGCACCCGCCCAAAGGCCTCACTCCCGTGCTGCTCAAAAATGGCAATCCATTGCATCGGATTACTCCCTGTTTGATATTTAGCATTGGCATCACCCTAATGCTCGGGAATTCACCTTTCACTCTAGTGTACATGGGAGTTCCTCCAGGATTGATTATATCCATATGTCTCTAGAACTGTGACGCGTGGCGGATGTGGCGGTGATTCTCCCCGTACCCTATCAGATCACTCCCTGGTGCTAGTGAAATTTAAGGGCCCACCATCCCCTCCCAAGCAACTCCGATGGAGGTTTCGGGCTCAGGCTCTGGAAGACATAGCGTTTCGGGAGGATTTGCGCTCGGCCATTGCAGAATATTTCCAGCTGAATGCAGAATTCCTCCCTAGCCCAGGTGTTGTATGGGAAACTTTTAAGGTGTTTTTGCGGGACGGTGCTTGTCACAGGAGGAGGGGTCCTGAAAAGTATCTGCAAAGCAGTCGCTCTTAAAGAGAAAGAAAATAAAAATATGCAGCTCCTTCAGGAAAGGACAAACTCACCCTCGCTCCAGGCTGACTGTCGGCGAAAAGACGGGAAATCCACTCTCTAATGGATGGGGAGGAGAGCTTTTTGGGCGACCCCAATATGGCGGCGAGATATGGGGAGGGGGATTGTCCGAGTAGAACCCTTGCTTGGGCCATTAGATGGGAGAATTGCTTGGAACCTATACTAGAAGTGGAACCCCCTGTGGGAGAACCTACCAGGGACACAGTGGAGATAAATGGGGTATTTTGCCAATACTACGAGAAGTTGTATACTGCCCATAGTACTGAGGGGCATGATGATATCACCCAGTACTTTGATAGGATCGCCCTGGAATGGCTGGACTCAGAGATTGGGGTGCTCCTTAATGATCCCCCCACAGAGGATGAACTCCGTAAAGTGATAAAGTCACTCCCAAACGATAAGGCCCCGGCAACAGACAGGATTAAGGCTGAACTATATAATGGTTTCCCTCATCTGCTTATCCCTCATCTATGTAATATGTTTGAGGAGGTGGCTTCCTCTGGGGTACTTACGGAGTCCACTCGGACAGCTCTGGTCACGGTACTGCTCAAGCCTAATAAAAACCCTACAAAAAGGTTCATCATATCACCCCTTGTCACTGATAAATACTGACAATAAAATCTTTGCAAAGTTGCTTGTGGACTGGCTCCTTCCCCACATGCCCGCTCTGATACTCCCAGATCAGGCAGGATTCATTCCGGGACGATCTACCCTAAATAATCTGCGAATATTATTCACCCTGATGCATAATCTGAACCTGGACGTTCCTGTTGTGGTGGTGGCTTTGGACGCGGAGAAGGCGTTCGATTCTGTTGAATGTTTTTTTCTGTTCGAGGTCCTCCAACGCACAGGTGTATGTAGCACGTTTCTTCACTGGATCTGGCTTCTCTACTCAGTCCTGTGAGCTCTGGTGTATACAAGTGGAATTCAATCAGCTCCTATTTATCCAACTCGAGGGACCAGGCTGGGATGCCCCTTTTCCCCCCTCTTATTTGCCTTGGCCATTGAACCGGTGGCTTGCACTCTGAGAGAATTTCACTCCCATTGTGGAGTGACAATTTGTTCACATGTATCTATCGTCTCCCTCTACGCAGACAATATGTTATTATACATAAAACACCCTCAGTCCAATTTATGGCCTGTGATGGAGGAGATAAAGCACATTTGGTGCTTTATCCGGCTTACAAATAAATTGGTCTAAATCTGAGGTGCTTCCACTCACAACAGGGGTCGCCGCGCAAGATGTGGGGGAAGCCTTTGCTTGGTGTCCACAGAGAATCCACTATCTGGGTATAAGAGTGCCCACTTCCCCTACACACCTATATGAAGAGAACTATATCACTGCCCTGCAACACTTGGAACACAGAGTAGACACATGGATACGGCTCCCTATTTCCCAAGTGGGCCAGATCTCTTTATCCAAAATGGTTATTTTACCGAAATTACTATACAGCTTCAATAACATCCCAATTTTGCCCCCCATATCCTTTTGGAATCCCATAAAGTCACTGATGTCTAGGTCTTTTTGCACACTTTGTGCTGTCCGTATGCTGAAGGGGGTTTGGGGGTCCCCAATCTTTTCCTTTATTATCTGGTAGCTCAGATCCAATATTCAACCTGGTGGTCGTCCCCTACGAATACTTTTCCTCATTCATGCCTCGAGAAGTCGATCGCTCAGACTGATGACTTTAGAGGCTACTTGAGGGCAGTGGTCCAACCCCTGGAGATCACGCTCAAGGCTTGGGATCAATTAGCTAAATGGGCTGGGTTGGGACCATGATACCCCCTCATGATGACCATATATAGGGTCAGCGGGATTCCTCTTACATATGAAAACACCTTTATACAACACTTTCAGAACAAATCTACACATTAGGGGATGTGGTACCGCTAGGCAAATTTATAACATGGGAGGATCTTAAGGCCAGGGGCGACTGGTCCCTGGTCACTTTGCTGCTGTACTTCCGTCTCCGGGAGGTATTGAAATCAAGGTGGCCCGACTTCCCAAACGCTCCTGAGGTTTCCCCAATATTGGAGTTCGTTATAGCCCTGACATCCCTTAGAAAAGTGATCTCATCCCTGTATGGCTTGGCTCGATTGCTTGTGTCCCCTTCCTCATCTCAATACAGGGTCAAATGGGAAGACAGTATGGAATGTTCATTGTCAGAGGCCCAATGGGGTTCCATACTTGCTCAGACAAAATCGATCTCTGTCAATAATAGATTTAGCTTGATCCATTTTAAATTTCTACAGCAACTGTACTATTCTCCTCTTTCTCTAAACAAACTGTTCCCACTCAGGTCCGCAGACTGCAAGCAATGTCAACAAACCCCAGCTGATTTCACCCATGGGACCTGGTTCTGTTCTCATTTGCAATCCTTTTGGGTGGCCATTGCAGAAGTTATGGAAGGGATGGTGGATTCCATTCACTCCTGAAACCTGGTTGCTGGCGTTGGTGGAAATGCAATCATATAGTGATAAACGTCTGGTTGGCATGGCCTCTATTGTCGCTAGAACATAAGTGGCGCGCACATGGGGGGCGGGTACAGCTCCTACACGTCATCATTGGGTGAACTCTATGTCGATATGTGAACGGAGGGTGACGCAGTACAATCAAACACTTCCCCCTAACAGCAGACCCAGGGACTATTTGCTGGCCTTCAGCAGCTACATGTTTAGTGAACTGAACTGTGAGAGCGTCTCATTGTCGCAAGATAACATGGAGGATACTCCTGCAACACGTCAGGGGTCTTCGGCCCCAAAGACTGGCTAGAGACTTCATTTTGGTGTGGGTTTGTTTTGGGGCTTTATCCTTTATAGGGTTAGGGCACTATGGGTTATGAGACTTTTGTTACAGTAAGGGTACATTGACGCGTTATTGTTGTATGAATTTATAACCTGAAAGAGGTGGGGTGGGGGGGTTGTTAGCCTATGAGGTATTATTATGTGTTTTTTTCTAATTGTTTTTTCATCTTCCCTCTGGGTATTTTGTACAGGTTGAATTGAAAAAGATAAAAAAAATAGTTTAAATAAATAAATAAACATTTAAATCAGTATTTCCAAAAATGTTTGTATTCATATGGCCAAATGCGTTTCGAGAAATTCTCTTCATCAGGACGTAAAATCATTGTATTCTACAAAGAAAATTGAACAAAAACAGATCATTCAATTTTATGGGGTCCTGTTTTTAAATAATTCATACTAATTCGTACATTTTGTCAATTTTATCAATTAGAACTTCTAAATAGGAGTCAGAAGAAACTTTCTAATATTGTAAAGATTTCACAAGTATATTATTGAAGGCTTTTTACCTCAAATTGTCTATTTGGCTATGAAAATTGTCTACCATTTCCAATCATGAACATGTTAATACCTTGGACATATTCATATTTTTGATTCAATTTGGTGCATGAATTCATTGATTAGCCAACATATTTCCTAGTCATGAGTATTAATGATCTGGCAAATTTAGAATAGGTATTTCCTAAATAAAGAGTCATGTTCAAAAACAGTTGTGCTAACCTTAATCTTGGCCCAAAGGACTAAAGTAGTCTGTGATATTCCAAGTTGTCCTTATTGGGCCTCATTCTAAGTGTGCCGGTCCGGTAATAGCAGTGCCGGTAAGCCTACCAGCACCGTTGTTACCGGACCAGCACACTACGACTCAGCGGGCGGGTGCCGTCCTGCCTACAATGGTCTGACCTGGCAGGTGGAACGGCACCCGCCCGCGGAGTTTCACAGAAGCACTGAAGCATTGACGGTGCCGGTGCTTCCGTGGTCCCCATTCCCATTGAGTCCTATTGGACTCAATGGGAATGGGGACTTACATTTACCGGCGCCTAACTTATCGGAACACCAGGGTCTTAATAGCCTGTTGTTACCTGGAAGTCAGGCGCCTGTAAATATTGCACGACCAGCGGCAACCTGCCGTTTTTACCGGTTACTGCCAGACTTGTAATGAGGCCCAATTGTCTCGATGTATCGGTATTGAGAATGTTTAGAATAGTCTACTATAAAAACAGTTTATTCAATTGTTGCATTCATGTAAAGTCAGTATGTTGCTCAAAAACGAGTCTGTTGCTCAAAAGACCTCCTACCCTAAAATGTGATCTGTAGCCGGTTTTCAGGAGGAAAGAGCTCAAATCCACGTGTAGCTGAGGTGCAGACAGTGCATCTATGGATATAAAAACTATATTAAAAGACCTCGCAGGCTAAGGGTCCCTCATAAACAGACAATATGTGCCCTCTTTAGATGGGACCATTTGTTTTCTAAACAGTTTGGCTTAAATTTGAGCCCTAAATAGTGTGCAGGGGACGGGAGTTCCCAAATAGGGAACCTATTTTCTGTGCCACACTCTCCATGTCACGCCAAGTTAGCGCCATTGCCTCCTCAGCCTCATAGACTATGAAGCTGATTAATGCAGTCAAACCATACTTATCTACCCAGAACTGTCTCTCAATAGCCAGAGCCACTATAGGGGCAAAGCTAGACTACTGCAACGTTCTCTTTGCAGGCACCTCTGCAAAAAATGGAAACAAACAATAATTCAAAATAACGCTCTCCGAGCAGCCCTCAACATACCTAAGAGGGAGCACATCTCCAATACTAGGCGCTCTGCACACTGTCTCCCTGTCAAAGAACACATCCTCTTCAAGACTCGAGCCATCACCCACAAATGGAGGGGGCCCTAAAAGCCCCCTCCTATCTCTCAGAGAAACTAGTTTGAGCAGGCTCCTCCAGGCCTACTAGAACACACTATTCCAACCAATTGACCATCCCCTCCGTCAAACGTGCCAAAGCTGGCGGCGCCAGGTTCCCATTGATAGCTCCAAGACAATGGAATGCCCTCCCAACTACCCTAAGGAATGGGACGTTGCACCTTTCCATTCCGCAAAGCCGTTAAAACGAGGCTCTTCAACTAGTCCACACATTGCCCCTAGGCTCTCCCCTTCGCTACCGTTGTTTCTCAAATGTAAAAGTGGTAGCCGGTTCACTTGTAACCCTTTGAACCATAGAGGCTCCCTCTTCTCTGTAATAGTTTACTTTGTACCACTATCTGTCTTATTAGGTTCTCTGAAACCCACACGAACCACAGACAGACTGTCATTCATGTGTAACTAAGCAAGCCTTTCATGTAACAGTGCCACAATGCCCAAGGGCTGCTTTGTGTACTTTATAAATGTAAAAATAGAAAATAAAAATAAACAGTGGAATATGCAAATCAAATTCAACTAGTGTGACATCATGAAAGGGGAAAACATTAATGTTTCTGCCTTCCCTTTGTATTCTTGCACATGATGGGAAGGGAGCTGTGAAGTCACGGAGCCCTGTCCTGATTGAATGAGTGCCTGTTTGTGACAGTGCAGGAGCTACAAGCCTGTTAGTTTTACAGAGCCACGGCTGCTGGGTTGCTGCCAGTGGTGCACTGGACATTAACTCTTTGTCAGCATTTGAGCTCTGTCTCAAAAAAACAAACTATCTCCCAGCTCCAGCACTGTTGAAGAGGCATGCCTTATGGTGGAGTGGGGTTTGGGGGAGAAAAAGGAGGTGGAGTTCAGGCAGGGTGCAAGGTACAGGCATGAGTCTGGGGATACAAACAGAAGGGAGGAGGGAGAGGTTTTTAGGATTCCTGGTATTCAGTGGTTTTTATTTGGTGGGAGTTCCAGCCCAAGGGAGGAGTTGGAAGGGGCAGGGAATCAGGTACTGATTTGGTTTTTGGGGGATGTCAGGGAAATACTAGGGAGGTAGGGAGAGTGGCAGGTTGGCAATATTGTTTCAAGTTTTTGATTAGTTGGAAAGCAAACACAAGGAAGGTGGTGGTAGGAGGTCAGATAGTTTGTGGTATGGAGGCATTGAGGGAGAAGTAGCATATTTGACATCTATGGTTTCCCTTAACTCCCCACTCCACCTCTTATGCATATTGGCCCCCATTACAAGGTTGCCGGTAATCTGCTGGTACTACCAGCGACCTACCGGCAGCCTCAGCATACTGTTTCCGCTGCCCGATATCTTAGTAATACTGTAATATTACAGGTGGTGGAAGAATAGTAAGTTCCCATTCCCATGGACTTCCATAGGACTCCACAGGAATGGGAACATTAAAGCACCAGCACCATCCGAACGGTGCTAGTGCTTCAGTGATTTATTTGCCAGTTGGGGCCTGAACTACTGGCAGGTCAGGCCTGCCAGTGGTTTACAGCCCCTATCAGCAGACTCAGAGTAACCCGATCCGGAAAAGGTGCCTGCATTTGTTGATACCAGCATTTTTTCTGGACCGGGTCACTCACTCATAATGAGGGCCATTGTTTCTGATCTAAGCACTCACATTTCTAATAATTGCAAATCCAAAAGCAAATAGGGCTAGCAGGGAGTAGAAAAGAGACAGAGAATAGTGTGATACACATCTGAATATCAACATTAGAGAGCATTTAATCTCAGAGTTCTTAGTGATGTCATAAAAAAATAAAACACTGTTCTCATTTTCTATTGGAATCTCAGTCCAGACCCCTAGGTGGAATACATTCCTACTTTTCTTAGTAACCCATCTACAGAATAAAAGAAATATGGTCATGAAGAAAATCATTCTTCAATAGACATTACCTTCTTTTGGCTTACAAATGATGAAGTAGTCTTAGTGGGAGAGAAAAGAAATTAATGAAGTGGAGCTCAGTAAGGCTTCATAGGAATAGAAGAATATCTTTTTTTATTAGCAGGGAAAAATATAAAAACAACCACCAGAAATATTTCAACTGTCAACATATCAATGTTCTGACATTTCACCTTCTGTAAGAATAATCCTGGAAATAAATGGATTGAAAAATAGCACAATTATGCAAAATGAAAATGTGAACTATTAATCCAGTTTTGTAATACAATTCCTTATCACAGGGATGTAATATTGCAATTTTGAAACACTATTTATTCTTAAAGATATAAGAATCCATTGTGGGGTTTTCAGCCAAAATATACAAATACACTGCAGCTGTCTAAGTTAGGCCCAAAGGTGAAGGAATATGGGAAGCACACTTTGGGCTGTCAGACAAAAAGGCCAGAAATTAACTTTTTTAACTGCCAAACATCCCAATATGGTCTACGGAGAAAAAGAAAAAAACAAAGTGTGCCCTGTGTTCAAGTGACAAGGCCAAGAGACTGAGGCGTACTTCCCACTACACGTGACAGATGCACTAAAGTGCAGATTTGTTAAAACAGAGAGCTGCCATGGAGAAATCTGGGCATTTTGCAGCATTTTATGGAAATGAACACATAGCCATTGCCAGAAGTAATTTAAAGGCACACTTAAGGAATGTTGTGAGTCTGTTAACCAGTGAAAAACACTGACCTAAACAACAAAAGGGAAACTTAACAGAAATGTGTTGTTTTTAATGCAAGATGTGAAAACAGACCTACATTTAACAGTATAACTTTTAAAAAGCACCATTTGTCGTTCATGAGAACCTGACTGAAAGCTGTGCCCACTCAAGGGACATCTTCCCAAAGCAAATCACAAAGATCAAATACTCCTTCACCTCTCTATTTGAAAACTCATTTGATGCTCAGCAGAGCCAGAAAGGGGATGGCGCTTGTGTCTGTGGCAGAGGTTTATATGGGAAGAATGATGACCACTGAATAAACAATAATACAGCCCATGGATTCTGAACTTTAAATAATACTCAACATTAAATTGAGTTTGTGGTAGAGTTCTGGGCTGACTGACAGTGACAGGCACCAGGGAATGTCACACGAGCCAAGGGGCAGAGTTATACCCCTCTGCTCAAGGAGATAATGAAACATATGCTCAAATTCTTATAAAGGCCACATTCAGGTTTTGGGAACTGAAAAGGTTTATTAAGTGATAGTTAAAAGGGTCTCAGAGGATTATATGGAGAATCATATTTTGCTCATAAACTGGGGAACCATAATAGATACAGAAATGGTTTAGCCCATTCTGGAAAGCAGAAAAAATCCCTATCTGTTGATAGGAATCCCCTTAAAAGTATTCGACCTTAGGAACCAGAATAAGCTAAAATGGTTTTTGTGGCTTCCTAGAAAATTTTACAGATCAGAGAGTCAGGACTATGGTAGCTTATTGAAACAGATATCTGTCTGTAAAGTGACAAGATTTTAACTGTAGTCTGTTTTGGGGAAATCGTAAAAATCTGCCATTCACACATGCAACCACTTGCCGACGCCACATATGGGTCATTGTGACCCTTATTTGTGAATTTGAAAAAAGTGCATGTTGAAGCTTTTTTAAATTTACATCTGAGTTGGTCAGAAATGCAATTTAAGATGGGTGGAGCAGAACTCCCAGAAATGGGGCCTGGAGACTGTGGACCCAATCCACAGAAAGGGACTGGGCCATGTTAGGGGGAAGAACAAGAGATGCCCAACCAGGAGTATCGACCAATGAGGTGGCCCCTCATAATTTAGACATTTTGCAGTGTGGTTAGGACATTTTAAAAGTAGACGGACTGTGGGAAAAGGAGACGACTGACTGATGGAGACAAGAAGGCAAGATGGAAATTGGTACAAAAATCTGGATAGAACCAAGAGAATGGCTGGTGCCGTCCAGAAAAAGAGGCAGACAGAAGGACTGAGGCTGGGGCCAACTTGTACATAGACCAGGATAAGCAGGAGAAGGGCTGCGCTTGGACTGCCATCCATAATTAGGCCATATTGCTTCCCATGAGAGGACCTAAGATGCATGATGACTTTTCCTGTGCACAAACACAGAGAGATTTAATGTAAGTACATACGTCCAACAGAAAAAACCCATTGATGGGGATCTGTTTTAATTAATATTTTCCTCTACTAATGGGGTGGGCATACAGAAGGAGATCCCTAGCATTTCATATTAATGAATAATTTAATGAATTCCCACATAGTCATTAGACACTGGAGAGATCTTGGGAAAATTCAAAATCTTCATCAGCCTTTGAGGTGTGAATAATTAGAGAGTCATTAAAGTCATTGTGGATCATCTATTACCCTTTTGCCAAACCCAAAAATCCCCTTAATGGGAGGGGGCATTTAAAAAACGAAATTCTGAATTGTTCAACACTCCCCCTGAACTCTGCAACTGGCCACTTTCTGAGAGTTGCTATATGGAGTAGAGGTGGACGACTTTAGATTCATGATGCTGCACGTGTGGTTAAATCAGGATTATAGTTTCATCACCATCCTCTCCCAAGACTTGCATTTTTGCATTTGCTCCTTCATAATCGAATGGATGGAGTACCTTGTGCCCTGAATTCTCTCAGTATTGAAAAAGTAAGCAATCTTCAAACAATGGTCTTGAAATTACAGGCCGGTGGACGTGTTCAAAGTAATTAAGGCTATCATAACTTATGCAAATTATGATGAATAAGCCCTCAGTTCAAGTGGAACACCCAACAAGATCATTTCTTTGAACTAAGGTCTGAATCTCAAGAAGTCCAAGGAATTCCTTTCTCAGTTAGGTGCCTTTTTGTCCTGATGAAGTCCCTCTTAAACAAGTTGGGAGACACAAGCGTAATTGCACTCCTGACTTCAGGGCAGAAACACTAAGTGTCGACACATGTTTAATGGGCATTGTTTGTTTGATGTTCTCCTGTTGGGTATTCTGTGGCGACTTTGAGTCATAGAAGGGGGAATTTCGGTTGCAGCACACGTGATTCAAAAGTGCTGACACTGAGATAGGTACAGAACGAAAGTGGCCTGTGATGTGTTCCTGTTTGACCACACAAGAATAGAAAACATCATTACTGGTTTATCATACAATAATCAGGTACCTAGTGTATCACCCCTACATGTCAATTGTGAAATTGTTGTAGTCTACACTTGGATGCACTTGCACTTTATTGTGTTTGTTATACCTCTGTCTGCACATTATTATATTTTATTTTACAAAAAAAATGTGTCTTTACATGTCCTGTTGAAGAATTGTGATGAATATATATGTATATGATTCAAGAATAAAATATTTATGGTTTTTTACTTATCTCAGATTTACCAGTCAATTTATTCAATATAAATGAAATAATTTATGAAAGGAACAGCGTGTGTTACTACATAGTTATCTAGGTGTTAATGAAATTAATAGACTATGGTGTCTACTTGAACAATAGGAGGGCAGGGCAGCCTACTCTATGTGCTTGTTTTGTACCCATACATATATATACTACGGAAATGTGGATAATGCCAGGATCTAGCTTTCTGATTTGATTCATGACAATTGCATTGTTAACAGGCTATTATTTTTAATGCAATGTCAGAGATTTTCATGGCACGTTGTTGATGTGGTTGTTAAAGTGCCACTTTTTGCTTGATCTCTGAGAATCAGGAAGGTGACCAGAAGAGTAGAATTGAGCAGAATTAATGCAAAGATAATTTGATTTAGTATTGTTGATTGTTTAAAGATAACAGGAATGAAGCGTATGGTGTTTGGTTCCTGTGCAGTGCATTTCTGAGATTGTGTGAAATGAGTGACATGGAGGTAGAAGATTCCAGGATACATCTCCTAGCCAAGCTCTTCATTCAGGGAGATTGGCCTGAGCAGTGGGCTGGATGTTGGCAAGTCAGAATGTTACAGGAAGTCACATTAGTAGGCACTGACATTTGTCATGATGGTGGAATTTTACATAAAGCCCTCGAGCAACTGTATATGACTCAACATGCCCCTGATGAACAATTTAAAATGGCCCAATTCACGGCTCAGTTGTATTTTCATTTTCAATTAGAAGAAGAGCGATTGCAAAATAAAGAGGCCAGTATGCTGAAACATACTGGAGACCTGAAACAGGTGTGAAAAACCAAAGGGTGTTTCAATGCCTAAACCCTGGGAATCGCTTACTCAGCTGCCTTTGGATCCAGACCATGGGGTTGGACAAGTGTGGCAGGATTACCTGGGTGAGGTAGGAACACCTGATGGCGAGACATGGTATCCCCCCTTTCCAAACACTTGTGTCCCATCCTATTTTATAGGATATTCCAACTTCCCAGATACCCCCCTTTCCTACACAAACACTAAGCCGATGAAGAAGGGATCTGAGGCTGAAAGGAGTACCACCCATGCAATACATTGGACATGTCCCACTAATAAGATCAGTCAGGCTCAGGCACTTGATCTTAATTAAAAACACCTGGTACCTGTTAGCTCTCCCCTAAAAAATGATTAAAAGGTGGAGCACTGAGAAACACTCTGAACAAGGCAATGCATGAGAAGGAGCAGTTCTTCCAGGGTGATAGCAAACCAGGCAGAGCAGAGCGACAGGCCGAGGGACAGAACCGAGGTACGGAGAAACCTTGGACACCCCGGCGCGAGATAGTAACCTCTGAAGGGCCTGGAAAGTTGTACGAGGAAGCCCAGCCATAGAGAAGAGACAAACCTCTTTTGTGTTTCAAAGATGCCAGCCACCCACCCGGGTGAACATCAGAGTTGGGGAGGTGTGGCAGCAGTTGTGGTATCAGCCTTGACTTTAGGATCAAATCCGCGAAAGACAAAAATGAATGAACACAGCTGGTGAGTTGATGAAAGCAATGAAAATCCGGTCTGTGTTAAACGAAACTTGACTCCAACAGTATCCGACAAATGAAGGTTGCATGTGTGCTGATAAGATGTGAGAGAAAGCAAAGCATTGTAATGAACTGTAAATTAAAGATACAAAATAACAGAGTGGTCCGGCAAAAGAAGATTGCCCAATCAAAAGTCTCTGTGAAATGTCTGATGCCGTAAAAGCGATGGGAAGAGAAAGAAACTGAGATGCAAGATTTGAACTGTTCTTAGGTTTAATCCCGGCAGAGGGAAACCTAAATGAGAGAGATATCTTTGAACTGTTAGGTTTGATCCTGGCAGAGGGAAACCTGGGTGTGAGATATATCTTTGAACTTTGAAATAAGTACTCTGCTCAAAATTACATTTACCAAGAGGCCTTAGCGTAGAAGAGGAAAAGTGACATTTGAGGGCAGAAGGTTGAAGTGGTCATGCCAAGGTAAGAGCAGTAGTCTTGCAGTTTCGAAAGTCTTTGACAGTGGAAGGAAATTTAAAGGAGGCTTGAGCTCGACGGAGGGAACCCTATGAAGGTGTGATTGAAGCTTGGGGAAGGGAACCCCACAAATTGTGATTGAAAGATTTGAGCCCGTCGGCGGGAAACCTGTAACTGAATTGTGGTAATCAGAAGGAAACAAACCTTTGTTTGAATCGTATTTCAAGCAAAAAGGTGACCTGGGCTGGAGTGAGAGAAAGCAGGTCCAGCGGATAAACAAGTGACTTTTCGTGGAAGGCCAAGTGGGCCCTGGTCCACGAAACAAACGGCATCCTTGTGTCCGAAGCCAGAGTGTGTTGCAAGGTCTAAGTGTGCCATCTTAACCAGTGCTACAAAACGTGGGGAAGGGGATTTACTCAGTCATACTGACATTTGTTTTGAACACTGATTTTGTTTTTTGCATTACACATTCCCTTTACATATTTATTGTGTTAGAAAGTGTGCAGGAATTAGGCTTAATAGTATAAGACATTTTATTTTGACTAAGGATGGATCAGACTGTATTTTCTTTTTGTTTGATGGTCGAGAATGCTCCCATCTTAGTGATAGGGCACAATAGGAGTTTTCCAAGCCATTTTAAACCATCAATAAAGGGTTTGAAACTTGCAGCTCTTTTGTCAGTGTCTACTTGTGATACCATGCCTCCCTCACACAGGCCAATCAGTTGGCTGATCAGGCCCAGAAATCAATCAGGCAGATAGAGGATAAACTAAAGCATAGTCAAATTCTTGAACATAAATATGAAAACCTCATTTAGCAACTCAGAACATTGGTAAAAACTCACCTACAAGACAGTGCACAGTGAGAAATGCAGTTCTCTCCACTGCAGGACACGCATAAAGAGAGTGTAGAAACTTTAAGCTAACTTCAACATAAATTGAATGGCCAGATTCTACAAAATAGTGCTTTTTTTGGACAAATGGTGGCTTTTAAGCAGCCAGTTTATGAGCTAAATTGTGAAAATAGTCAGTTAATCAAAAAAGAGGCTGACTCATAAAATGATTTTGATCAGATGCAACAGTATTTAAATATTCTGAAGCAACAGAAAATGCAGCTAATCAAAGAAAAATGTGCTTTAAAATTGAAAATGGATATATATAAGGGTCCGCCTGTTTCTCAGTAACTGGCCAGAATCAGGGACGTAAATATAGAGGTTATAGACAGTTTGCGGCAAGCAGAGACTGACCATTAAGAGGCAGTACAGAGAAGAGATGCTCAGAAGAGAGAACTTGGTATTTTGAATGTAAAATGCAGTGAAAAAGTGCACATAATGCAAGCCTCTCAGTGGGAATACGAAATCTTCCAAGAAGAGATACAGAAAATTAGGGACCGATGGGCTGCTCAGAGCAGTGTGCTTAAACCCTGCCAAGCAGTGTCAGATTTTAAAATTAAACTCTCTGAACGTATGCAGGAAATATTGGCAGGTTAAGCAAGTGTGAGAAATTAAATGAAGAAATGAAAAAATACAAACTGGCACTGAGACAGTCTGACAAACCAATGTGTGGGATAGGGTCCTGTGATGGAGGGGAGCACCCCCTCCCAACAAGGCCCTCATTCAATTTACTTACAAACCCCCATGTACAGACTGGTACTGACCTCATTCATGCCCACTACAGAGATCACAGAGCCATGAGGCAGGTGGGCTTGCCTATCCCTAACCAATCTGATCAGGAAGGCCAGTGCTAATCTGATATTGATGGCTATTCACCCTTGCCAAACAGAAGAGGAGGTGGCCAGACAAGTGTGTCAGGAGAGGTCAAATACAGTCCAGTGAGTACTTCTGAACCTGAAAATAAATATGTGAAGTTCAGAGAATTAGACTTATATAAAATGATGCTGCAGAGAGACCACCTAGCCCGCTTCGCTGAAAGGGAAAAGCAAAAACCTCAGCCTAGAAAGGGCATTTTAAATACCTGCGCACATTCAGCTGAATGGGTGGATTACCCCAGGCCACCTAAACTGAGGGATAGTACATATTTTCAACGGTCTGAAGAAGAGACTGTATTTTCCTGCGCCAAAAAGTGACTAAAGGAAAAGTGACCCTAAGAGCTCAAGGTGACAAAGGGCGAAAGGAGGAATCCAGATCCCATGCTTTTGGAAGGCCTTCCCGATATCACAGAGATATGGAGTGCCTGGAAAATAGGGACTGGAGTTCAAATAGCAGAACTGGCTCTGAAGGAGAATAAACTCAGGTTCAGAGGTGCAGAAGGAATACGAAAGTGAAAAAGGGTTTTGTTAAGAACTCCATCAGACAGATGAAAGCCATAAAGAGCTTTATGACCCCAAACCACAAGAACGCTAAGTATTCAGTGTGGGAACATTTGGAACTATATGAGCAAATAAAGTCATCATTTGAAAAAAAAATGATGTCAATTGTATTACATTTGTGAAATGGAAGTTTTCTTCGGAGTACTCCAGTTTCTTTGCTGGACTGGAAGACCAAGATCATTATAAATGGTCCACCTGACAGGGGCATGCCTGATCTGTACAGCTAATGATGCAGATGTTGTATATATCTCTCATGGAAGTGCAACCCTGTCACACAATTTTGTGATGATGTGTTTGAGACACTGAGCTATAATCAAGGAACAAGTGGCAATGAAACCCCTGATGGCCCTTTTGGTCTGACCACGTGACTATCTAAACAGGTCAGAAGGCTAGCGAGTTTACTACTGATTGTAGCTCGACAGAGAACAGCCCTGGTGTGGTGGAAGGGGCCGGCACCAAGTAGACCTCAATGGTTGGAGGCCATTGCTTATTGTCATGATTTTGATGTGGACTGTATCCCAACCCACCCATTTTATGCCCGTACCCCGGATATGTGAGGACCGTATTATCAATTTCTGTTGACTGAATCTATGCTGTCTGTCTTGCCGGACCGTTAATGTATGGAATTGGAGAGGATATTACAATGGATTGGGGGAGCACATGGATATTTCTATTATGTTTATCTTAACAGCACTCTGGATTGTTATGTTATGTACTGTTCCTTTATGTTGATAAATAAAATCAATAAATACATTTAAAAAAAAGGTCTGTCTATAAGGCGTCGATTTTGAAGCATTTCTCAACCCACAGGGACCACCAAGAGGCATGCAAGACTGCCTAAAACGTACAATTTGGGGAATATCAGGTGCCTAGGGAGGTTGCACAGGAATTGAAAAGTGTATTATGCAGACTTCAAGGCGAGTGAATACAAACAACAGAGAATTTGTTACCACATACTTCCACGCACTACGCAAATACATTATTACCCAATTCGTTTGAGATTTCCACCAATGTAGGACAATGGATTGAGTAATATAGCAAGCCACTAGTATTTATGATGTATATAAACCCACCAACAATAAAGGAAACCCTAAAACCTCAAAACCTACTACCACACCTACCGCTGTGAAAGTGGCAGAAGTGAAAACTACCCCTACTTTTGACCTGGAGAAGGGGGGGCCTAAATATAAACCCTCATCTGACAAGCAGAAAGAGAGGCAGAGGAGACCCTCGATCCACCAGGCCCAATCGAATGGTAGTCAATCAGGGTATCAAAGTAATGACCCTCTGACCTTACCATCTACATAAATCCTAGGTACAAAGGTACGAGGCCCATTCCAGGTTTTGTGTACATTCCCCCGGCACAAAGGGGGGAGGTGGCTCAAACCAGGTAAGTACTTCCCCTCAGAATTTCTGACATGGAAAGAAGTGCCATGCCACTTCGAAACATAAATTTTTCCAACATGTACCTTCCAAACCCTAATTTTCAAAACAATCCTCCTCCTTCTCCCCGGTTCCAGGACAATAGATCCCTGAACCAAGGGGAAGGGAGAACCAGGACTGAACATTATGGTGGAAATGTTCAATACCTGTGTTGCTTCGCTAGAAGGGATAATTACCCTTTTAGAGAGCAACATAGGTATGAGCAAGGACCTCCCTATAACTCTGAAGGAAGAGAACAAATTAATCTATTGGAGCAACAGGTCCAACAATCGGCCAAAGACATTGGGCTTATGATGAGGGCTCATTCAAACCTTCAGACCGACCATGTCCCTCAGAATGCCCTAACACCTGGGTTTGATGCCCCGGGGGGAAATGACTGGAGGAAAGTCCAGAAAACCAGACAACCAACAGGTTCCTTATGATGGGGCCCTGGTTGGAGTGAGAATGTCAAGCACTTAAAGAAGCTTCCTTTCTTACCCAAAAAGAACCCCTGTAAAAAATGTCTACCTTGTAGTGACACGTTTACCCCCTGGGAGCTAGAACCCAACGAATACGAAAAGAAACAAAGAAAGATCATACTCATTGAGAGAGAGAGGAATCCCCTTAGGATTCAGGTAAGGAACTCTTCTTTTTCAGGAATGGGGGGATGGGGGAATCCCTCCCAAAGAAAAATGGGTCGCAAAAGACCCTGATTTTGACAGTATAGATATGGAAACCAACCCAGATAGAGAAATTCCTAGACACCAACAATGCAAGCCAGATAATCTCAAAACCGTAGAGGAATCCTCCCTGCAAACAGCTTCTGAGGTCTGTCCTCAGATAAAAAGGGACAGTAAAGAGTCTTGAGAGAAAGAGGATTGCCCTTCTAGAAATGTAATTTCCAAGTGAAGGTTTATTCCCACAGATTCCCAATCTCAAACACTGGAACTCGAACCTAAACATTGTGAGGTCTCCACAGAAACCACCCAAGATCACACAACGATGAAATTCAACATCAGAAAGATAAATGCCAAGCTGGCCAACAACTCACACTTTTTTTCTGTAGACTTGAGGCAAGAGAGGGCAGATTGTATGCCCTGGTGAAGGTACAGGGTCAGTGTGAATTATTAGCTCTGGTGGATACTGGATCTCAAGCTACTCTGCTATCTGAAGAAACTTTTGACCAACTGAATCTAGGAAGGGGAGAGTCACCAGATTTCCTCATACCTCTTTCCAGACAACTCCAAAACTTTGATGGGAACAATATATTTCCGCCAAATGGACTGCGGATCATGAAATAAAAATTGGGCAACATTGTTTGAAACACCCAGTGATAGTCGGGACTCCAGAGTGTACTCCAGTTAACTGGGGAATGATTTCCTTCAGAGGTTATCACCTCTGATTGATTGCGTGAACCAGGCTCTATGGATTCAGAGTAACCGGCCTATCAAACTTAAGAGGAGTACACATTATGTTAGTCTGATTAAGCGGTGTACCGATCAATTGAAATTTCACTTCCAGAACAACCAAACTCCCAAAAATCACCATCATCTCTGTAGGAGAACAAACCTGCACTGGGAACTCTTCCCAACTAGTGAAGATCAACCTTGCTCCCAGCTACAAGTGGTACTCTACACTGGAAGGGAACACTTTGAGATTTTATACAAATCAACATTTTGAAGAAACATGAAGTCCTTTGAAAGAGGACAAAGAAAAACCAGCTGAACGTCTGACCGATATTCAGAAAAAGGGAGAATATTTGTTTTTCCCCATTCAGACAAATGCTGCCTTATGCAGTGAAAGTCCAAGTGGGAGAAGAAGTTACCATCCCAGGATAACACTATTCTATTAATCTAGGGAATTAAATGATAGGATCAAATCCCTACAATTGTGATGACACCCTCAACAGTATTCCTCCAGGAAAGATGTTTACTCATCATGAGGGGAATTTCTTGGTGTTGTCATGATACCTACCTCCAAGGAGCCAGGTCCGACCCAGCAACCCCAGAGGCAGGCATCATTCCCCCCAGGGAAGTTCCAGCGGGCCCAAGCTGGGGCCCTTTGGACGCAGTCCTGGCGCCTTAGGCGCCAGGCTCATGTTGGACCCCAGTCCTGGCGCCTTAGGCGCCAGGCTCATAAAGCTGGACATGTGTTCAAGTGTTTTAGTGTGCACTTACCTGATGCAGACCATGCTGCTACATCCAGACCCTCTTGAGGCCTGAATGGGACTACTTTACCTGTGGGGACTACTTTCCACCCGGGTGTGGTCAGGGAAGGATACATACCTGATCGGTGGAAGGATACATACCTGGAACTTCTTCCAAAGCTATTTAAACCCCACCTGAACAGCCATACGTGCTTCGCGTTGTTCTGCACCTGCACCTAGCAGCTGGACGCTCACCGTGTCTGCTCCTGCTTCTGGACTTCAGCCACGCCTGTCAGCATCCTGGGACACCTGCAAAGGGTGATAAGAAGAGAATTGGAGAGGAAGAAGGCCTTACCTGCTAAACCTGCATCACAGAGACATCTCACCAACGATCCTGAAAAGGAAGACATCATTTTTAAAAGCATTTCGCTCCGATCGCTGCAGCGCTGCATTTCACTCTCCTTTCTTGGGCGCCTCCATCTTCAGCAGCGATCATCCGGATCCGCAGCCAATTCCCAGAGCCTAGAGAGAAAAAGACAAGAACACAAGGTGAGAGAAAGAAGGGAATAGGAAAAGCTCAGTTTCCTTCTAAGACTTACCTGTTGGGTCATTCCCATTTCATTTCGGGTCTTGCTGTTTCCAGGCATTTTCCGGACCCCGGCCCCTATGGGGAAAAAAGACAAAGACATTAAATGAGCGAATGCAAAAACATTACCTGAGCGCTCATCTAGGATTTACCTGATCTTTACTGGAACTGCACGTTTCACTTCGGGTCGGCGCCATATCTCCGGCATTCCGAACCCCGGCCCCTATGGGCAAAAGACATCAACATTAGCGCTTTGTTGCAAGAAGTCTCCAAAGGAATCTTCATTCATCACCTGAAAAAGACAATGAACATTATTATTTAAAGCTTGAACTTTTGAACTTGCAACAGAACTTTTACAGCGCCTTACCAGTATAATCAAGCTTACCTGAACTACCATCCAACCTCAATCCAGTGAAGTAACTGGGTTCAACACGCCCCTGCGTCAGAAGCAGGATGGAGAGCTCGTCCTTTCAGACCCTAAGGTGAGACTTCACGGGGAATCGTGGAAGGGTATCGAGGAGGGTTGGAAGGAAGTGCGAGGCTCGAGCATTATTCCGCCAGATTGTAATACTCCCTTTTCACGTACAGGAGGATATTCCTGCGAGCCAGATAAGCCAGAGTTGAGGGGCCCGTCCTATCCATCTTCAGAGCCCTGCGCTTCACCATTGAAGAGGCATCAGAACTCGAAACCGGGCCAGCGCCTCCGTGGGAATCAGGTGAGCGTGACAGAACGCGAAGCCTACCCACAATTTCCCACCCGGGCGCTATGGAGAGTTCCGAGACTGACCAGCTGGCCCAGCTTTTGGGGGAATTACGGGCAGAGGTGCACTCAGCCCGCCAGGAGACTAACGCTCTCAAAAGAGAACTGATCCTATCCAAGGAAAGAACAGATGACCTGGCCAAAAGGTTATTGTAGGCCCAGGCAGGGCACACTCCTTTACCGAATTCCGGTGGTACTCCCACATCAATGGGTTTGAATAACCCGGTACAAATCAATCTACCTGGACACATGCCTTTGGCCCCACCTGAACGTTTTGCTGGGGACCCCAAGAAATATGCCGTCTTTATGAACCAATGTCGTTTACACTTTCTATGCAGACCCGGGGCCTTCCCTAACGACCAGACCAAGGTAGCCTTTATACTATCTTACCTCAGTGGCAGTGCTGCCGATTGGTCTATTCCATTGGTAAATCAGGATGATCCCATTCTCCAGGATTTTCAGAGCTTTCGGGGCCAACATGGAAAGATTGTTTGCTCGACACTCTCAAGGACAGGCCCTTGATAACGAACTGCTATCCTTACGACAAGGTAATCAGGATCTCCTGTCCTACATTGCCACCTTTAATAGACTGGTTGTGGAAACTGGATGGCCAGAAAATAAAAGGATCACATTGTTTCATCGAGGCCTGCGCGGAGAGCTTAAAGATGTTCTAGCTCAGATAGTAAATCCACCCCAGGTCTGCGCAGACTACATAGACTTTGTGGTTCAACTTGATCACAGACTTCAAAATAGAAAAGCAGATCGGTTCAAGTACGAAACCCGAGTACCGATCAAAACCCACGCTAACTCCAAGATTGCCGATGTATCCGAACCTATGCAAATCGGCGGTGTTAAAGGACCATTAACGCAGAAGGAACGGGAGAGAAGGCGGCAAATGCAACTTTGTCTGTATTGCGGGGGTTACGGTCACTTTCTTCGAAATTGTCCGGTTAAACCACCTAAGAAGGTGGTTGGAGCCACTGATAACGATTTATTGACACCTGATTCGGGAAACGACCTAGCCCGACAAGCGTAGGGGTCCGCTTGCCGAGCTTGAAAACAAACTCTTTGACCTCGTATTTTGTCATGCCAATGGTGCTCGTGGACCCAAAACAGCCTCAGCAGTTGCATGCTATAAAAGCATACATCGACAGTGGAGCTATTGGAAATTACGTAGACCGTGAATTGGCTTCCAGGATTAAGCTCCCTCTCCGCCCGAAAGTAACCCAAGATGTCATTACTACAGTAGATGGAACCGAAATAGCCTCAGGGCCTGTAACGCATTCCACTGTTGAATTGACACTGGTGGGTCAGGATGGACATTGGGAAGCAATCGTGTTTGATGCGATCAAGACCCCACAATTTCAAGTAATTCTTGGAATTCCTTGGTTAGAAACACATAATCCAAGAATAGACTGGCGAGCAAAGAAGATAAGTTTTCCTGATTGTGAACCAACTTGTTATCCAAGAAATTCAGCTATGGGGTTAGCCTCAGCAACTTCCACCTCTGTACAGCTACCGCCAGAATACCAAGAATTCCAAGACGTTTTTCAGAAAGAACAGGCTAACACGTTACCTCCCCATCGATCTTATGATTGCCAAATCGATCTGGTACCCAATGCTCAACTACCTTGTAGTAGGATTTATGCTCTTACGGAACCTGAGAACCTGCATTTGCGTCAGTATTTAGATCAGTACCTAGCCAATGGTTTTATTCGCCCGTCCAAGTCTCCTGTCTCTTCAGCTTTGTTCTTCATGCCGAAAAAAGAGGGCAACCTTAGAACATGTATAGACTATCGCGCCCTAAACCAAATAACGATTAAGAATCGTTATCCTCTGCCCCTGATCCCTGGGCTTATCGACCAGGTGAAAGACGCTAGTGTGTACACCAAGTTAGATCTCCGAGGAGCTTATCACCTGGTGCGTATAAAAGAAGGCGACGAATGGAAGACTGCATTCCGCACCAAATTTGGGCTCTTCGAATATCAGGTGATGCCCTTCGGTTTGTGCAATGAACCTGCTGCCTTTCAGTACTTTATGAATGATGTTTTTCGGGAACTTATTGATGTCTCTGTCATTGTTTATATTGACGACATCCTGGTGTACTCTTCTTCAGAATCCGATCACAGAAAACATGTTAGGGCAGTTCTTGAGAAATTGCGCCAGCACAAACTATTTGCCAAGCTCGAAAAATGCGTTTTTCATACCACAGAAGTTGAGTTTCTCAGATTCATCCTGACACCTCAAGGAGTCCGAATGGACTCGCGAAAGGTGGACGCCATTCTCAAATGGCCATCTCCTAGCTCGGTGAAGGGAGTTCAGAGCATGCTTGGCTTTGCCAATTTCTATCGAAGATTCATTCCGGAATTTTCCCGAACAGTCCAACCCATCACAGCTCTCCTAAAGAAAAATAAACACTTCGAATGGACTCTTGAGGCCGAACAAGCCTTTCAGGACCTGAAAACCAAATTCACCTCTGCACCTGTATTGAGGCACCCGCACCCAAATCACCCTTACATTGTGGAAACCGACGCATCCAGTTCGGCCATGGGAGCTGTCCTGTCGCAAAGAGACCCAGAAACTAACCAACTACACCCTGTGGCCTTTTGGTCCAGAAAATTCTCTCCTCCTGAAATCAACTACGCAATTACCGACAAAGAGTTACTGGCTATTAAATCTGCCTTCAAGGCTTGGCGTCACTACCTTCTCGGGGCCAGACACACCATCACCGTAATTACGGACCACAGAAATTTGCATTATTTAAAGACGGCCAGAGCTCAATCTTCACGACAACTGCGATGGGCTCTATTCTTTGCGGAATTTGATTTTGTAATTACCTATCCCCCTGGCTGCAAGAATGGTAAAGCAGACGCCTTATCCCGGATTGGCATGGAAGAACCCAATTCGAGTTTAGAACCTGTGCCAATCATACCTGAACAAAGAATCTTAGGCTTAACTTCATTGCAAACTATTGAGGATATCCAAACGCAAGTAAAACAACTTCTAGACTCTTCAGCCTTACTGGAATGGAGCCAAAAGGGTCCTCATTACACCGTTAAGGATGATTTACCCTACTTCCAGGAGCGGTTGTTTCTGCCAAGTAAAGAATTGCAGGAACTTGTTATTGCCCATCATCATGAATCATTAATGGAAGGACACCCTGGTATCGCTAAAACGGAGGAAAAAATCAAACGCCACTTCTGGTGGCCTTCTTAGAGAAAAGACATAAAGTCTTTTGTGTTGTCTTGCGGAATTTGCGCCCAAAACAAGGGTCAAAAGAAAAGGCCAGCCGGCCTACTTCAACCCTTGGATATTCCACCGGCACCATGGCACACCTTGTCAATGGGCTTTATAACTGACCTGCCTCCTTGTGGTGGTTACAACACTATCCTTGTAATTGTGGATCTATTCTCCAAAATGGCCCACTTTATCCCTTTAAAAGGGTTGTCTTCAGCTTCCACCTTGGCCAAGGAATTTCTGGAGAATATAGTTCGCATACATGGTTTCCCTTCCATATTAGTCTCGGATCGTGGAAGTCAATTTATCTCCCATTTTTGGAAGAAGTGTTGTCAACTAGCACAAATAGATGTGCGGTTATCCACCAGCCACCACCCCCAGACCGACGGACAAACCGAGAGAACCAATCAGACTCTCGAGCAATATCTTCGGTGCATGTTACACCAATCCGAGTTGAATTGGAAAGACATCCTTTGGATCGCAGAATATGCATACAACAATTCAGTGCATTCTGGAACCGGACAAACTCCTTTTTACACTTTGTATGGTCACCATCCTCGGACCTCTGACCTAGATCCACCTCTGACCCTGGAAATGCCCGCAGTAATTCATCTGCATTTACAATAACCCGAGTCTTCAAAGAAGCTGCAACTCATTTACAGCAAGCCAAGAAAAAGTATAAAGAAAACACTGATTTGCACCGAAATAAAACTCCTCCTTACCAAGTAGGAGACCAGGTATGGCTAGCAACTAAACATTTACCCCTCAAGGGCCCGCGAACCTTCAATCCCAGATTCATAGGACCTTATCCCATCAAAGCTATAATCAACCCAGTGGCCTTTAAACTGGATTTACCGTCCAACATGCGTATTCATCCAGTTTTTCATGCGTCACTTTTGAAGCCAGTACAACCAGGAACCCGACTGTCCAAGCCTCCAGACCCAGTTCAAATTGAAGGGGAATTAGAATTCGAAGTTAAAGACATTTTAGACTCCAAGGTGTTAAAGTCGAAACTCTTCTATCTTGTTGACTGGAAGGGATATGGACCTCAGGAGAGATCGTGGTAGCCTAGTAACCATGTTCACGCACCTCGATTAATACAAAGGTTCCACCGGAGATTTCCGAACAAGCCAAAACCCCCGGAGGGAACAACCTTGGGAGGGGCCTTGAGGGGGGGTACTGTCATGATGCCTACCTCCAAGGAGCCAGGTCCGACCCAGCAACCCCAGAGGCAGGCATCATTCCCCCCAGGGAAGTTCCAGCGGGCCCAAGCTGGGGCCCTTTGGACGCAGTCCTGGCGCCTTAGGCGCCAGGCTCATGTTGGACCCCAGTCCTGGCGCCTTAGGCGCCAGGCTCATAAAGCTGGACATGTGTTCAAGTGTTTTAGTGTGCACTTACCTGATGCAGACCATGCTGCTACATCCAGACCCTCTTGAGGCCTGAATGGGACTACTTTACCTGTGGGGACTACTTTCCACCTGGGTGTGGTCGGGGAAGGATACATACCTAATTGGTGGAAGGATACATACCTGGAACTGCTTCCAAAGCTATTTAAACCCCACCTGAACAGCCATATGTGCTTCGCGTTGTTCTGCACCTAGCAGCTGGACGCTCACCGTGTCTGCTCCTGCTTCTGGACTTCAGCCACACCTGTCAGCATCCTGGGACACCTGCAAAGGGTGATAAGAAGAGAATTGGGGAGGAGGAAGGCCTTACCTGCTAAACCTGCATCACAGAGACATCTCACCAACGATCCTGAAAAGGAAGACATCATTTTTAAAAGCATTTCGCTCCGATCGCTGCAGCGCTGCATTTCACTCTCCTTTCTTGGGCACCTCCATCTTCAGCAGCGACCATCCGGATCCGCAGCCACTTCCCAGAGCCTAGAGAGAAAAAGACAAGAACACAAGGTGAGAGAAAGAAGGGAATAGGAAAAGCTCAGTTTCCTTCGAAGACTTACCTGTTGGGTCATTCCCATTTAATTTCGGGTCTTGCTGTTTCCAGGCATTTTCCGGACCCCGGCCCCTATGGGGAAAAAAGACAAAGACATTAAATGAGCGAATGCAAAAACATTACCTGAGCGCTCATCTAGGACTTACCTGATCTTTACTGGAACTGCACGTTTCACTTTGGGTCGGCGCCATATCTCTGGCATTCCGAACCCCGGCCCCTATGGGTAAAAGACATCAACATTAGCGCTTTGTTGCAAGAAGTCTCCAAAGGAATCTTCATTCATCACCTGAAAAAGACAATGAACATTATTATTTAAAGCTTGAACTTTTGAACTTGCAACAGAACTTTTACAGCGCCTTACCAGTATAATCAAGCTTGCCTGAACTCCCATCCAACCTCAATCCAGTGAAGTAACTGGGTTCAACGCGCCCCTGCGTCAGAAGCAGGATGGAGAGCTCGTCCTTTCAGACCCTAAGGTGAGACTTCACGGGGAATCATGGAAGGGTATCGAGGAGGGTTGGAAGGAAGTGGGAGGCTCGTGCATTATTCCGCCAGATTGTAATACTCCCTTTTCACGTACAGGAGGATATTCCTGTGAGCCAGATTAGCCAGAGTTGAGGGGCCCGTCCTATCCATCTTCAGAGCCCTGCGCTTCACCATTGAAGAGGCATCAGAACTCGAAACCGGGCCAGCGCCTCCGTGGGAATCAGGTGAGCGTGACAGGTGTACTCTTCATGACATTATTGGGTGGAAGAGGTCATCAGTGACAGCAGGAAGGATGAGGTGGAATTTAGATTCAACAACCCAACCTCGAATCCACAAAACCTCATGCCCAGGTAAACACCATTAAAAGAGATCTATCCACACAACTGGAGGATACTGCTGAGCTTTCCAAGCCTGAGATTTTCCCAGGTTTCAGGCAGATGGTTGAGGATTGGATCAGTTTAGCTGATGCTTGTGAGACTGAGAAACAAAGACAGCAGCTGAAACATGTATTCCTGGACTTCCAGGATATCTATTCAGTGGATTCTTATTATTGTTGAGATACATTGATTCATTCAGCAACCATACACATGGATCCTGAGATGACTCCAGCATTTGACAAACAATACCTCCCACGTCCATGGAGTCCCTCACAGAGATTATCAAGAACTTGGAAACCTATGGGATCATTTGTCCGATCCGCATTACCTTTAACAATCCGGTACTGGGAATACTGAAACCCAATGGACAACAGAGTCTATGCTCAGACATACGGGAGTTGAACAAATGGGTCCAAATGTCAAGATGGCCACTTCCCTATGTCAATCAAGGGCTGGGGTAGATCCAGGGGTCAAAAGTGTTCTCAGCTATTGTTTTTACCAACGGTTACTGGATGGTACCTATGAGTAGGGAAGACCAGTAAAAACATGCTTTTACCTTTGGGTAAAGCAATAAACGTGGACCTGAACACCCTTTGGATATATAAACTTGGGAAATTAGTTAAATATATTCCCTCATAAGGCCATGCAGGACTGGGTGAAAGGGAAACATGGCCTATGTCGACGATATATTGATCAAGCCCAACTGTGGTAGAACTTATTGCAGAAATGTGCTATGTTCTGGCCTAGTTGCAGAAAGCTGGAGCAAAAACTGTGCTTTCAGGAGATTTTCTTAGAGACAGGGTTTTCAGATAACCTGCTGACAGTGGTATTGTATCAAAAGCACAACAAGATCAACAAAGTTATCTCTTGCACAAGCAAAATTATGTCCTCTGTGGAGGAGAAATTCAATGATTGTGAAAAGGTATTCCTGGCAACGGTATGGTCATTGAAAAACCAGCACTCATTTAACCAGGCAGAGCACATCATTGTAGAGACTCCTCAACAACCCTTGCAGTATTTACAAAGTGACAGAATACGGGCTGGAAATGTATTTCATTTGAGAATTACTTCCTGGATTTTGTCCATGCAAGGCTTTCCTGTGGATATCAGGTATGGCCCAAACAAGAAGAGTTCTCTAGTGCAAGGATTGCCAGACTTACATGATTGTGCGCAAGAAAACTGTCTTGAGGATGAGTGTTTATTAACAAAAGAAAATATTGAGGCGTACCTATCTTCCCCACAAAAGGTCTATGAAGAAGACACTTGTCAGGGGATACCGATAGTTTATGTGGATGTGTGCCCCTACCATGTTGTCAATAATGGGGAGAAGGGACTAGTGTCTGTCATTGGGAATGCATGGGTCCATGGTATCCCTGAACCCTCTGCTGGTTACAAAATAGGACCCCGAAGTTGTCAAGTGGCAAAATTGATGGCTATAGATCAAGCCATTCCCACTGCACTACACCACCAACTCAAAGAATTGGTGATATCCACTGACTCTGACTATGTCAGGAATGAGTTTGTTAAACACCTGACCAACTGGAAGAAAGAGGCAGGCTTTGTGCTAACAACAATCCATCAAAACATGGAAAATTGATCCAGTCCATTGATGATCTGGTGACCTCTAATGCGATGACCATCTATTGGAAAAGATTAGATGTCATTCCAAAATAGAGGGTCTGGATAAGATTGGGAATTACCGAGCTCACCAGCTTTCTAATCTTGGAGCCCTTCAAGGGGGAACTTCATAGATACGGAATCCCTGCTGGGAGAAATTCAAGATACAGGTGTAACCAGGTTCCAAGCTCATGCCAACAGTGATCTTTCAGCTGCTCAGTGGAGTACGGATGCCCCAGTTGAGATTTGAGCACTGCACAAAAAGAGGATCCTATTATTGAACAATTCTATCAACATATTGAAGACCCACTGAGCTTTTCTCTAACAGGACTGGACTGTACCGGGAAAGAGGATTTACGGGTGTTGATGAAATGTTCCTAGATGTTTTGAATCCATGACGGTTTGATGGTCAGGAGATCACTATCTGCATGTGACCAATGGAGGGTACATACCTCATTCCGGAGCCTGATGTTAAATCACACCCATGATGTGGCTAATGCCAGTCATAGGGATTTCCAAAGATATTATAAATCTTTGCAAGAAGTTGAATACTGGCCACATATGCACCAGGTCCTCAACACATATATAAAGGGGTGTCTCATGTGTGCTCAATTTCAGCCCAGTTCTCCCATACACCAAGTTCCCCTACAGAATGACACGGCCTTGGTCAGATTTGCAAGTCGATTTCATTGGGCCAGTGAGTTGCTCCTCTAGAGGAACCAAGTACACATTGATGGTAAAATGCTTGTTTACTAACAGTGTCTTCCTGCCAGAAATTGTAAGGCGGAGATAGCTGCTAATCTAATGATCAACCACATCTTCTCTCATTTCGGCCTTCCGCAAAGGATTGAGTCGGATAGTGGGAGTCATTTTATCAGTGAGGTGATGACCAAGATGTGGGAGATTCTAGGAGTAAAAAGAAAACTCCACATAGCTTACCAAGTGGCATCGAGCAGAGAGGTTGAGAGTATAATAAGACCATTGTGGGTATACTAAAGACGTTTGTGGCTGACTCTGGACCCAGTTGGAACATTTGAGTACCACTTGCCCTGATGGCTCTTAGATCTACACTGTCTTCTACAACCAAAATTTCTCCATTTGAATTGATGACCAGGCGAGAAAGGTCTTACTGCATCGTCTGTTCTATAGAACTCGGGAGCAGATACTGATTAATGCTTCCACCACTAATGAGCATATTGAGAACCTGAGAAAGCACCTCCAGTATGCTTTTCCTTATGCCCAATGCAATTTAGAGAAGTTAGCTGAATGGATTAAATCATACTATGACTTTAAGACTATGAAAAAGGCTTATGTGATGAATGGCAAGGTCTATCTCTATAATTGTCAGAATAATCAAACCAAAGAACGGAAATTCCTTCTATCTTATCACAGCAGTTTTAAGATTGTGGATAAAATATCACCTGTTGCATATAATATCTGCATCCCTAAAGGAGAACAGATGGAAGAGAAGTGGGTCCCTATGAATCGGTTAAAAAGCTGTCATCCAAGACTATCTCTAAGAGTGACTGAGGAGCACATGGAAGTTAGAGCTGAGGAACCATATGAGGAATCAAAGGTAAAGTCAAAACCCCAAGATGGAAACTAAAACATAGAACCAGGGAGTAATTAAATTAAAAGTTCATCTGAAATGTCTGAGGGAAATTGAATAGTGTCTTGTATTGCACATTTTAAAAGTGACAATGTGTCTCCAATTAGAGAAAAGAAGAGACCCAGGCTAATCAGACTTCAGTGTTGGCGCTGCACACCCTATTTCCCATGCTAGGGTTGTTTTAATGTAATTTAAAGGTTGAAATCCTTCTTGGGTTTTGTTTTGTATGAGAACAAATATATCTTTCGGTATTTGATGGTTTTCAAGTTCAAAATATTGTATTCAATCACGCTAAAGTGTAGATGTGAGAAATGGCCAATTCATTTCGGACTGGTCACGTCCTTCATCAGGGCCTGTGATTTGTGCCTGTCTTTTTTATCGATGTTCGAACAGCCAGCAGAGCGTATATAATAATTAGTGGTATTTTACGATCTGATGCACTCAGCCTGGCCTTGGTGTTCGAATGGAGTCACAGAACCAATTACTGTGTCCCCAATTACCTGCAATGTTACGAAGGGAAATAATGTGTAAACATAAATTCTTAACAATTCTTTTTACTCCTCTCTTTAGAAAATGAATGCAAATTTCTTCCAGCCTGGGGACCGGAAGAAGAGGAGTCCAGGGAGGATCCCAAACACCTGGAAAGGAGGAGGAAAATCCAGGAAGGAGGCCCCTTCCATATCTCAGAAACCCAAAAGGAGATGGAAACCTGATCAACCACTCCTGAACGATTAAGAGAGAACAGGCCATTCTCAACTTAGAGGAATGAAGAGGAGCTTGTGGCTGGAGTGAAAACACATTTTAAAAAATCATTCTCCCCTGCCTTTTCAACATAGTTCCAATGTGAGAAGAAGAACAGGGGGAGAACGCTTGTATTTCCAGCCACAGGATACAATGCACTGCAGCTGTCCAAGTTAGGCCCAAAGGTGCAGGAATGCGGGAAGTGCAATGTGGACTCTCAGGCAAAAAAGGCCAGCATTTAACTTTTTTAACTGCCAAACATCCAATTATGGTCTACGGAAAAAAAAAAGAAAAAGAAAAATACTAAGTGTCCCCTGTGTTCGAGTGACAAGGCCAAGAGACTTAGGTCTACTTCCCACTACGTGTGGCAGATGCACTAAACTGCAGATTTGCAAAAGCAGAGAGTTGCCATGGAGAAATCTGTGTATTTTGCAGCCTTGGATGGAAATGAACATTTAAATATGAAACTCCATTGCCAGAATTAATATAAAGGCACACTTAAGAAAGGTTGTGTTAACCTATGAAAAATACTGATTTAAGCAACGCAGGGAAAAATAACATAAATGTGTTGTATTTAACGTGAAAACAGGCCTAAATATAACAGTATGCACTTTAAAAAGAAACATTTTTGGTTCATGATAAATTGACTGAAAGCTGTGCCCAAAGTAGGAAAAATCTTCCCACAGCAGACCACAGAAGTCAAACACTCCTTCACCTCTCTATTTGGAAACTCCTTAGAAGATCAGCAGAGCCAGGAAGGGGGTGGTGCTTGTGCCCGCAGAGAAGATTATGGGGGTAGAATGATGACCACTGAATAAACAAAGATAAAGCGCATTGATTCTGAACTTTTATAAAAATACTTAGAATTAAATTCAGTTAGTACTGGGGTTCTGGGCTGACTTATAGTTGTCAGGCACCAGAGAATGTCACATGAGCCAGGTGGTGGAGGTATACCCCTCTGCTCAAGGAGATAAGAAAATATATGCCCACGTTCTTAGGATTGAAAGAATGTTAAGTGATTTTATTGCAGACTAAGTCAACAAAACCAAGTTTTGGGAACTGAAAGGTTCCCACCTACTCTCAACTCTCGCTCCGCGGTCAAACACTCCTGTGACATCTCCCGTCTCCCTGAAGAACATGTCCTGGATGTCCTCGCTCTCAACGAGTTCAACGAGTTCAACGAGTTCAACAATGATTGATAATAATGAGTCACTGCTCAATCACTGTCTAAATCTGAGGCAAAACTCACTTGCCCCTAATACCCCTAACAAAAATATTGGTGAAACTTTTTCGGCTAGCCCTGACCTAGAAAAGCTGATCTCACCAACACATACATGTTATTTATCGAAAATGAGGGAGAATATGAGAAGTCAGTACAGGGAGATCGAATTTTGCGGCCAGTGGAAGTGAATTAGCCTGAATCTCCTCTGCCCGAATACTATTACCTTGAAATTGGATGCACTATTTCTACTTTGTACAAAAGTGGCAGAAGAACAGGGTGGAACCAAATGCACCCTGGCACGTGTTGTGGATCTTATACTTGGTTCAGTTATGGACTCACAATGAACATTTAATCCTGATAGTGAAACTTATCCCTTGAACTCTGTGACGAATTTGGATATATGTTGACCCCTGTTTGTGGAAAGCGGGATGCCAGTATGCCTCCTGATGACGAATGGTCTTACAAACAGTCCAATCCTCAATTCTCTGCTTCTATATATGTGGTGCTACATAAAGACTTGCTAAAGGTTACTGCAACAATTAAGGAGCATGCCATAGAAGCCATAAATATGGAACAATCTCTGTCAGAAAGTCCTGTCATTAAATCTAGGACAAAGAGATGCCAATTGGCTCCAGTCATGCGTTTGTTGCGGCAACAAAAAGAGCACCCTCTAACAAAGTCTATTTCTGCTAACAGAAAAATGACTATCACTAAAGAAGGGAACTTAATTGCTGGAAAATATATTGTTACTAATGAGTATCCTGATGGATCCGCAAGACGAGTGGTACTGCATGGCCCCTTGGATAATTGGACACAGCCTATTCGCCCCGATACAGAGACAGTTTCTAACTGAAGCCAAGTGGGGGTGGTGGGTGCTTGTGAGCCTGCACTAGATGGCAGCCTGTTAGTGAAGCTCTCTGAGGCGAGTCTAGGCCCCAACCATAAGGAGCAATGCAGTAGTGAACAGAAGCAGTGTAACTTGCCCGGACGGGGCCTCGTTATGTAGCATCTGTGTCCTGAGAATTAAGCTGCTTGGTGACCCCCGACCCGAGGTGTCGGCCAAAACAGGAGCCGCCATAGCACCCGGCCGGTGCAGCCACAGGGGCTGCATGGGTGCACACTGGGTGCGTGCTGCAGGAGCAGAGTGAGGGAGCTGTGTTGGCATTGTGGCACTGCAACACGGGCTGGCTCTCTTCTGGAATCCTGGCGAGGGTTGTAGCCCTTGCCGCATGGCACTCCCATATCAGCCCCTGCCATGGAACTACTGGCTTGACTTGCGGCCTGGGCACTGATCCTGGAGAGATACGCTGACTGCTGGGAGCTCTGTATTCCGAGCTGATGGAAGGTTTGTCAATGTGTCCGATGGCGAGACGCTTCCCCAGCATGGAGTCTGGTGAGCAGCGGGCAGTCCTTTCATGTGCTCCGGTGCGATGCGACCTGGTGAGCTGAGGTGAAGGTGAACGTTTGCAATACTGATTGTGGCTGCCAAGCAGAGACCTTATGCCATACCCATGTGTTCTTTACTTGCAGTGAGGGTCACTGAAGGATTAGTGGGAAGGGAGCTTAAAGTGGAAATCAGCCATCAGACAGACAGAGGGAGATGGCATTGGGAAAGGGGAGGAAGAAACCCACTGTGGACTTTTTTGCGTCCCATAGAGGGCAACATACCCAGGAGAGGTATTTACCCCAAGAACTCATTATGGCCACGCTGGGGCACATAGAACAGTCAATGTTGCGGTTGGAGGTTAAGCTGGATAAACTGACGGAGAAAGTGGCCCATTCAGAGACAAGATCATCTATGCTGGAACTGAAGACTACTGAACTGGACCAGCAATGGGCGCAATCGCTCCTGCTGGTGCTGAAATTCAGCAGAGAAGTGGAGTCAGTGGAGAAAAGCAGCAGAGTAACAGATAACAGGCTTCAATTCTTGGAGAATGCTTTGCGTGCATCCCAACTGTGTATTATTGGCCTCCCCAGGGGTGTAGCGGGTGATGACCCAATTGGTTTTGTCTCAACATGCCTTCCTGAGCAGCTTTACCTTGACATGAAAGCTCACCCAATATGTGGACAAATGTTACCGGCTCAAGGTGGCTGGAGCCAAAGCAAACCTCCATTGAAGGTGGGCCCTACGCTCATGCTGGGCCTGGGTGATTCTTGTGATTGGTCAGGACCCTGAAAGCAGCGGTGGCCAAGAAAACAGTGGTATATCAAGATCACAGGATTCATTTCTTTGCCAACCTCTCTCCGGCCACCGATAAAAAAGGCGGGCCCTTAATACTGTGAAGAAAGCTTTTCTGGAGTGTGGGTTTAAGGCAGGCCTGCTCCATCCGGCCAAACTAAAAGTGACCTGGAATGGGAAAAAATACCTCTTTTGGGATGTGGAGAGGGCAGAGAAGCTCTTGGCAACAGTCCCTGCGTGGAAACCACCTGATGGTGACACTGGTTGAAGTCTGTAGGTTCGCTTGGAACCGATTTCTCAATTTTTGTTCCTATTGAAACCCACTCTACATTCTATATAATTTGTTTGGTAGCTGTTGTGTGTCCTTGGAAGGTGCATGCCTACCATCTTCCTAACCAGAGGTAGTTTCCCTTTTCCTTACCTGACCGGGACTTTCGAGCCCTCTGTCATGTATAGTTCTCTGGTGGAGCGGGTTCTGCTCAACCATACTGCCTTGGATATAATTGGGGCACTGCTCATTAAGGGCTTTGGTGGTAGGACTTAAGACATTTGTATCCCCCCCATGAACGTGCCCCCAAGACGGTTACTCACAATGTGGTTAGTGACTCATCTTGAATGTGGTTGTATGATGTTGGTGCTATCTACTCTCATGCCTTTGTATTGTGCTTTTTTACAAGGTTAAAATGAATAAATAAAACATGTTTTTCTTTTAAAGAAAGCAAGTGTGAATGCTGCGGAGGAGGCAATGAATAACGAACAGGCTCTTGTCTCCGTTCCCTCTGATGGCTGCCTACAATCCCTTTGTGGGCCTGTGGATCAAATTGTGTTATGCATGTCTGGCCCCTGTTGCTCAGCACCTTCGCGTGATTCGGAAAATAATGCCATGGGACAAAGGGCAGACTAAGCTACACGAAGGGTTAATATCTTGGCCTCTAAAAGCGATGAGTGCCCTGTTAAACATATACCCCCATTAAGTAAGGGAGACGGTAATGCTAGATCTAGTTTTAATCACACGACCTGGCACGCTCATGCTTTAAGTGCGAAAACATCAGCTAAGATAGAGTGGGCTAAGGATTGTCCTGGGGGCATAGGTTTTGAATACATAAAAATTGAAGAAAGTGCACCTAGTGAAGCCAGTCCCATTCTAAATCGCACTTGGTTACTCCATCTATTCCATCTTATTTCCGATCTACGTGGCATTACTTCTGAGGATATTGTGAGTCTAGAATTGCCTTCATACCATAGTAACACCTATTGGGTGCTGGCATCACTGATTTCTCCTTTGGTAGCTGAGCATATATGCAATAATGCAAAACCTCTATTTGATCTAGGGTTTGAAGTGTTCTCTTTCCGCCCTTCCTCTTCACATTTGGTGTTCCTAAGGTCAAGTCCTATGTACAACAGGATGGCCTTCATAGTTCTAGTGTATCAGAAATGGTGCCGAGGCAGTTGGGCTCAGAACATAAACAAAGGAGAGTTATTGGATGTTGGATAGGGGTAGCTGATCACACGGGTTGAATTGGGGGTTCACAGAACCATCGGTTTTCAGTCACTTCATGGAATATGCATGGTTATTGTTCTTCCCCTGTCAATCGGCTTGATTGTGGTGAGCCCATGCCTAGGAAACATGTGGCTCAATGGCTGAGTATCAAAGAGGCTATTTATAATGAAGGGTAGGCATTTAACTGCATGAAAGAGGCACAAGCCATTTGTGCACCGGTAGGGCAAACATTCGTTTTTTTTATTTGGAATATAGCCGGGTGAGATCCAAATTTAAGGACCCATAGACAGTAGCTTATTTGAAACGACATGACGTTGTGTTACTACAAGAAACATGGGCTGTAGAGGAATTGCTATTGGGTGGGGTTGTGTCATTTCAGGTAGAGGCGTCCAAGAAGAACAGGGGTCGTTGCTATGGGGGTTTGGCTATATTGATTAGGGCTTCATTGAACTATGGGATCAAGGGAATGGTAATTAACTCTGAATATTTACAATACCTGATTTTGGCTCCTGAGGATGGAGATAAAATGGCAATTGTTAATTTCTATAATAGCCCCCATGCAGCAGAGATTAACAAACTTGAGACACTGAAAAATCTAATAGAGGGTGTCATTTTGGAAAGTCTTGATCCCCATATGGTGTTGGTCCTCGGGGGTGACTTTAACATTAAGTTGGACCCCGGGGTGCCGGCAGATCCCTGCGGCATCTGGGAGGATTATGCTTATGCCATCATTGAACTGCAGTTGGTAGACAATAGGTCATGCGCCAAGGGCCTACAAATGGGTATGTTGCTACTGGGAGGATTTTATAATTACAGTGTCCTCTAGAAATTCAAAGCAGTTCTGGGAATATGTGTCAGGAGGACCTGGTTGCAGGGGAGTACAGACATCAAGGGAAAATCCTGTGGAGGCTAGGATGTGGGTTGACCATTTTTCATCCTTGTATCAGGGTCCTGAAACTGAGGGCAAGAGTGGAGGAAGGGATTCCCTCAACCTCCTGTCAATAGGTGAGGTGAAGGAGGCAATTTGTCAACAAGCATCAAACCAGTCATCAGGGCCGGATGCAGTGCTGGATAATCTTTACAAGGAAGAGGCTGACCTATGGGCACCACTGTTGATTATTTGCTTTAACTCATTTCTCCCCACAGGGATTTTTCCTGAATCTTGGAAAGGGCAATTATAGGCCAATATCTTTACTAAACGCCTTGTTTAAGAGCTTTGGCCATATTATACAATGTGTGGAGGAATGCATATCCACTGAGAACATTCTTACAGACATTCAGTATGGCATTAGGCCAGGTTTGGGGACATTAGATGAGGCACTTAATTTGTACTTGGTGGGGGGACACTCTGTCTTTATTAAGGGGGAACAGACTTATATGGTATTTATGGACTTAAGTACCGTTTTTGATAAAGTAAACAGAAATATGACAGGTGTTGGAGTCCATGAGCTGTCCTACTGTTTTAGTGAGCATCTTATTGATAATTCACGAGGGCAATAGGTCATGTGTGCGCATTGGGGAACGGGGTAATACTTAAAGATGGCATCGGGAGTGCACCAGCGGTGTGTTTTGGCCCTTGTCCTATTCACATTATATATTAATGGTCTATATAAGGAATTGGTTGAGTCAGGGGAAGACCTTTCGCGGATTGGTAATAAAGGATTTCCACTTTTGGTGTATGCTGATGAAATTGTCATTCTTGCCCACAAACCTAATGCCCTTCAGAAACTTATAAAGGTGTATATTTATTTATTTATGTATTTATGTGTTGGTCATTTGTTAGGCGCTTGTACAATTAGCAAAACTGTTTCAAAGCGCCCACAGGGCAACAGGGTGGGGAGAGGGGAAGATAGACAGTGAATTACAACAAAAATAAATAAATTGCATTAATAGTACAAACAATTAGGGAAAATAAAAGAGGGGGGAAGGGAGAGGTGCTCAGGTGCTCATGGAGAAGTACTCAGGGTGAAGTGCAAGAAAAAAAGAACATAAGTGCAACCTCCCGTGGAGAGGGTGAGCCTAAGTAAGTGCAGTAGATAGACAGCAGCTGGGATGAGAGATCTGGGGGGGGGGTCAGGGCCCCGAAGATATATAAGGGCTCTGCACATCAGTCACGCTACTGTATGATTAGCAGGGAAGAGAGGAGGAGAAGGAAGAGGTAAAGAGAAAGTTATTAAGGTTTTATTTCGGAATTTAAGGAGGTCCTGCTCAAGACACAGCGGGAGAGGGAGGCTATTCCACAGGAGGGAGCCCACCGAGGAAACTGATCGACCACCAGCTCTCTGTTTAGCAAACTGTGTCACACGCAGGGAGTTGGTGCCAAAGGAGCACAGGAATCTAGAAGGAGAGTATTTGGTCCGGAAGCATTGAAGAGTGGTCTTTGATCCTAGATAGCCTTGTGGATGATACAGAGGGATTTGAATTTAATCTGTGCTAAGACCGGGAGCCAGTGAAGGCTTTGTAGGGCTCGAGAGATGTGGTCCCTGGGCTTGAGGCCAAAGATAAGTCTTGCTGCCCTATTCTGGGTAAACTAGAGGGGTTGCAGGGTGGACAAAGGAAGATTAAGTAGGTGGCTATTGCAATACTCTAGCCTGGAGAGAACCAGGGCGCGGGTAACATTGAGTCTCTGGGTGAAGGTGAGGAAGGGTAAAGTTCCTTTGAGAAGGAAGAGCTGAAAGTGGGATTTCTTGACAATGGGCCTCATTACGAGCTTGCCGGTCCAGATACAAGGGTACCGGTAAGCTTGCCGGTACTGTTGTATCTGGACCGGCAAACTCCGAGTTGTGCTTGTGGGTGCCTTTCATTCCGCCAGGTCTGACCTGCCGGAATGAAAGGCACCCGCGAGCACAGCATGCCTGTAGCACAGGCACCGTTATGAACAGTGCCGGTGCTACAGGCTATCCCCATTCCCATTGAGGCGTATGGGGCTCAATCGGAATGGGGATCACACGATTGCAGCACCCACGAAAGGGCAATTAATGGGTCTGGCGGGGCCAGAATACCCCGGTAATTGCCCATTCGCGGGTGCCGGACTTTCTTGCAAGTTTGGAGGTAGCCTTGCCGGCAAGGCTACCTCCAACCTTGTAATGAGGCCCAATGTCCTGATTATGAGTGATGAAGGAAAGGGAGGAGTCCAAGATGACTCCCAGTTTCCTGGATTCAGAGGAGGGGGCAGGCGGGGAGCCCATGGAGTAAGGCCAGAGTGAAGGGAAGATGTAGGGTACAGGGGACCCAATAGGGAGAATCTCTTTGCACTTAAAAATAAATACAGGCGAGTCAGCAGTGATGGTATCCACACTGGGGAGCACAAAGAAATATAAAATGCGCAGTATACTTAGCAATGGTTCTGTTATTCCACAGGTAACAGAATTCAACTATTTGGGCATTCATATTTAAGAGAATTGAAAGGGGACAGCACATATATGCAAACCACACTCTAAAATGAGACGAACATTGTGGGTCGTAACACATTTTATAAGGATGTGTCAAGGGCAACCGCTACAAATGATTCTGGAAGTATATCGAGCATAGACCAAGGCTGCAACTAACTATGGTGCCTCACTATGGGGGTTGGAAAAGGTATCTGTGCTTGAGTCTAAAGAAAATAGCTTTTTAAAATCATTATTGGCTTTGGCCTGCTCTGCCCCAAATCATGCAGTGTATGTGGAGCTGTGGGTCCCCCATATTGGGGATGAGTGGTATGGGTCGCCGCTCATGCACTGGCTAAGCATTAAGGCAAACCCAAGAGGTTTTTTGACTCAAGAACTAATAAGAAACTTGATGCATGGCACCCTTTGGAGGAGGGTACCATGGTTGAAATGTGTACATGAAGGTTTAAATCAAGTACATTTTTGTAATTTACAGAGTCCAGTGAAACTACTGACTATGGGGGAGAGGAAGCCTTACAATATGTATATATTAAACTCCATTATTAAGTTTATACATGAGTTCAAGGGGGGGGGGGGTTGTAAGGCTCAAACAGCAAACATGCCTCTATTTAAAAAACGGATACCTTACAGCCCTACCTGATACACAGTAATAGACCAGTAAATAGTTGGACAATGACAAGAGCACGCTTTCACCTTTTGCTGCTACGGAATATCACAAAGAATTGGAAGGCGTATGCCCAGAATTCGGCTTGGCCCTGCTGTGAGGCAGTAATGGAGGATCTCCTGTACTTTGTTTTATTTTGTCCCTGCTACACTGAAATTAGGAAACAGACAATCTTACCACTGTTAAAACAAACAAGACTCACTCAATGTCACCCAGCCCTTAACTTTTTGTTCCAGTCTAATCCCGTCGTTGTCGCTTGGTGCTTTCTCACATACTTGCAGAGGGCTTGGAATCTGACGAAAGGCATTGTGGTTATTTCGGTGTAGTACTATTATTTTATTGGTTTTGAAGAATTTTAATGTTAGGGAGTTTTGTAGATTATCTTAATTTTGGCTGATTTTTTAAATATATAGACAGCTAGATGTATTATATGTATTTCAAAATATTGTTCAACACTGAAATCTGCATGTTATATGATTTGTACCAAGATTCAGTTTGCTTTTATATTTATATGCGCATTTTTGGTATTTTATTCTTACCGAAATAAGGTCTAAGAAAAAAAGTAAAAGATGCCATTTTCATAAATCTGCTTGAGCTCCTACTGCAGAGAGGGAAAATCTCAGATGCACAACGATAAAGACATCTATTGCAGGATAAATATGACACTGAGAAACATGCCTTACGGGCAGCATATGAAACTGCCAACATAAGCACTCCAAGTGATATTCCTTAAAAGGTTGCATGAGAAAATATAGTAGACCACAGATACATACAAGTTTCAGGTAAGGTAAGCAATAAACCCAGACGGGTGGGGGCATTACCTGGCCTGGTAATGTCCCCGCCCATCAGGGTTTATTACAGTTAGTATCCTGGTATGTTGTACCGTGATACTAATCGTTTTTTTCAAGTTGAGAAACAGTGTGTTTTCCATTTCTCAACTTGAACAAAACTACAAACCAAGATGGCTGCCATGGATCAGGGAGAAGTGAACTACATACAGTCCCTTCTCCCTTTCCATGGTGGCCATTGCTGGGAACAACAAGTTTTCCCGGTGCCAGCGAGGGATGGAGGAGCACAAGGTAAGTGGTGAGGGGTTGGGGATGGATGAGGTATGTAGAAATTGAGGTACGGGGTTGGGGGAAGGAGAGGGAAGTCAGTGTAGGTGAATGTATCTGATTCCTGGTGGCGAAGATGGTGGCCTCCCGCTTCCGAGGAGGCTCGGAGCAGGGATTTTACCAAGTGGTAAAGCCCCCATTCTGAGCCTCTTTATTTGCTAGGAGGCCTCCATCCCTCCCCACCAAGTATTAATACACCAGTAAATGATCTGAAACCTTACACCACTGATGCATAACACAGCATTAATATGTAATATGCAATGTATGTAATACATAATCCAATAGACCTACAATTACAGATACATCACAGGAAAATACTGCATTAGTAAATTAACATTGCACTACTGATGTGCAAGACCATGTGTGCCCCCTTCACCATTCAGAATAAACTTTGATTTCCATTTCTGATGCATTGATACATGATACCATGAAACCCCCTATAAAAAGTGCAAGCATATACATATTTAATTACAGTGTAAAGCAATGTTAAATAAGATAAATAAAAGGCTCTATAGAGTGTCTGTACATTTCTTTTGATGTGTGTGTGTGTGGCAGTGTGCGGAGTGGAATCTATAATATAAGTTCTATATATTATAACGGTATGAACTTTTTCCAGATAGGAAGGGTTAAAAGAGATTATGCAGAAAACAAATACTACATATCATTTAAAATATGTAGAAAAGGCATATGCTTCCTGTCAACTTATTCAACAAATTTCCATTATGAATAACAAGGTCAACGATGGCAACTGGTACAATTTTCAGTCTCTGTAATAATCTTGCAAGTAATCCACACTTTTCAGTGGCAATGGGACAAGTGTCACACATGTAGAAAAGGTCCATCATGCATTAAAGCTGCTGCTCCAAGTCCATTGTAATCTTCACTAATTAATTCGATTTATCAAAGGAGGTTCTCAAAGGAATATCCAATATCAAAAGTCAAAAGGAGGTCCATACAGTAACACTGCACCTGAAAGACAAGTACAAATATTAATCTAAATCATACAAAAATCCATCTGTCCTACTATAACTGCTAATAACAAATCACATTATTTAGAATAATCATGTTGCAAAACATTAATCAGTATGTCCTCACTGTACTTGCTGAGAAACCTTACCTGCCTTTAACAGGACATGCCAAAGTAAGTAAGGATATGCTAATCAACAAGGTAAAGAGTCTGCATGAATGCTAAACCTACGCAAACCAATAAAGCACAATCTGCCCTTACCCTTACCAAACCTATCAAAATGAACACATTCTCACTGATGACTATGTCGAATTAGAAATAAATATCATTCGCCCTATTAAGGTTTAAACTGTCTAATCCTGTTTCACTTGTAGAAAGCAATCTATCACACACCCAATCCAGGTGATATAATCAATTCAGAAGCCCCTAAAAATGAAAAATATTAAACACTTAGCAAAATTCACATTCCAAAATCAACCTGCAAACAAAAAAGACAAAACATATGTTGCAACCATCACTTGGAAAAAACCTATAAAACAATTTAAAAAATGTTCAACAAAAAAGTGAAAACAAGTCACTCGTGACAAAACATATGACATAATAAAAAATAAATCACCTCAAAATGTACTATCATTCCTTCATAAAACACCAGTGTGTGATGATAAATGCACAATATAAACCCATAAAAATAAAGGGACAATGAACTCAGACCAAATGCCTCCCCAATATACACACAGAGGAAGAAAATCATGTATTCAATCAAAACACAATACAACCCTGAATCAATAGATATGACCATTGGTTCTGCAATCCAAAACCACCAGCTGTACACGTACAACAGTTCAAAAATGCCATAACACTACTCCCCTTATCAAAACAAAAATAAAAGATGTTTAATCATAACAATTAAGCACATAATGTTGAGGTAAGAACTTATCACAAAAGCAAAAGGAACACATCAACCATATTCTCTGAATTCCAGGCACCAAATAACTAAGTGTGCCTTCGTAAAACATTACGGGGGTAATTCATAGAATTCAGCACACAAGTGGCGCACACAGCTGGCACACAGTGTGCGCGTGTGGCAGTCTGCGCCAGCCGCGTGCGCCAAAACCCATTTCGCCGCACAGCGTATTCATGGATTTTAACATCCCTAAGCAGCCGTGGCGCAGCGTGGCACAGTGATCCTGCAGCAGCGCCAGTTATGCCCCCAACCCGCCCCGTGTGCCATGAACAGCGTACAAATCCAGTACATGGCGCACAGGCCAGTGGATCAGCATACAGCCCCCCAACCACGAAAATGCGTGTAAAACTCCCCGCGCTCACCTCGGAATACACGTACCCTGCTCGCGCTAGGCCAATCGCGTGTAAAACTCCCCTCGCACCCCTCGAAATACACGTACCCCGCTCATTCGCGGGAATTTTCACACCCGGTAGGCGCTGTGCAAGCGGGGTTCATGTATTTCTGGGGTTCGCCGGGAGTTTCACACGCGGTAGGACCTGTGCAAGTGGGGTACGTGTATTTCTGGGGTTCGCTGGGACTTTCACACGTGGTAGGCCCTGTTTGAGCGGGGCACGTGTAATTCTGGGGTTCGCGTAGACTTCCACACGCGGTAGGCCCTGTGCGAGAGGGGCACGTGTAATTCTGGGGTTTGCGGGGAGTTTCAGACACGGTAGGCCCTGTGCGAGCGGAGTACGTGTATTACTGGGGTTCGCGGGAAGTTTCACACGCGATGGGCCCTGTGCGTGTGGGGTACATGTATTACTGGGGTTCGCAGGAAGTTTCACACGCGATAGGCCCTGTGCGAGTGGGGTACGTGTATTACTGGGGTTTGCGGGAAGTTTCACACGCGATTGGCCCTGTGCGAGTGGGGTACGTGTATAACTGGGGTTTGCGGGAAGTTTCACACGCGATTGGAGCGGGGTACGTGTATTTCCGGGGTTCGCAGGAAGTTTCACACGCGATAGGCCCTGTGCGAGTGGGGTACGTGTATTACTGGGGTTTGCGGGAAGTTTCACATGCGATTTTGCTGTCAGAGCGGGGTACGTGTATTTCAGGGGTGCACGGGGAGTCCCACACGTGAATTGGCAGTGTGGGTCCTCCCAGGTGTGCCCTCTGCCCCCTCCAGGGCCCCTGCAAGCAGCCCACACCACAGGGGACTACCCTGCACCCCTGGTCATGTCCGCAGGCAGCCCATCCACCATGGGCATGACCCCCAGCCAAGCCATATGTCACCTTGTACTAGTGATCACCAACTCATGTCCCCCAGCACCCCCACCCACTCACCATTGACGGGTACATGCCAGCAGGCCCCCACTCATCTCCCCCAGCATCCCCACCCCCCAGCAGTGAGGGGCACCTGCCAGCAGGCCCCCATTCATGTCCCCCAGCACCCCCAACCCCAGCAGTGAGGGGCACCTGCCAGCAGGCTCCCACTCATGCCCCCCAGCACCTCCACCCCCAGCAGGGAGGGGCACCTGCCAGCAGGCCCCCACTCATGTCCCCCAGCACCCCCACCCCCCAGCAGTGAGGGGCACCTTCCAGCAGGCCCCCACACATGTCCCACTCATGTTCCCCCAGCACCCCCACCCCCCAGCAGTGAGGGGCACCTGCCAGCAGGCCCCCACTCATGTCCCCCAGCAACCCCATCCCCCAGCAGTGAGGGACACCTGCCAGCAGGCCCCCACTCATGTCCCACTCATGTTCCCCAGCACCCCCACCCCCCAGCAGTGAGGGGCTCCTGCCAGCAGGCCCCCACTCATGTCCCCCAGCACCCCCACCCCCTAGCAGTGAGGAGCACCTGCCAACAGGCCCCCACTCATGTCCCACTCATGTCCCCCAGCACCCCCACCCCCCAGCAGTGAGGGGCACCTGCCAGCAGGCCCCCACTAATGTCCCCCAGCACCCCCACCCCCCAGCAGTGAGGGTCACCTGCCATCAGGCCCCCACTCATGTCCCACTCATGTCCCCCAGCACCCCCACCCCCCAGCAGTGAGGGACACCTGCCAGCAGGCCCACACTCATGTACCCCAGCACCCCCACCCCCCAGCAGTGAGGGGCACCTGCCAGCAGGCCCCCACTCATGTCCCACTCATGTCCCCCAGCACACCCACTTCCCAGCAGTGAGGGGCACCTGCCAGCAGGCCCCCACTCATGTCCCCCAGCACCCCCACCCCCCAGCAGTGAGGGGCACCTGCCAGCATGTCTCCACTCATGTCCCCCAGCACCCCCACCCCCAGCAGTGAGGGGCACCTGCCAGCAGGCCCCCACTCATGTCCCCCAGCACCCCCACCCCCCAGCAGTGAGGAGCACCTGCCAGCAGGCCCCCACTCATGTCCCCCAGCACCCCCACCCCCCAGCAGTGAGGGGCACCTGCCAGCAGGCCCCCACTCACGTCCCACTCATGTCCCCCAGCACCCCCAACCCCCAGCAGTGAGGGGCACCTGCCAACAGGCCCCCACTCATGTCCCACTCATGTCCACCAGCACCCCCAACCCCCAGCAGTGAGGGGCACATGCCAGCAGGCCCCCACTCATGTCCCTCAAAACCCCCACCCCCCAGCAGTGAGGGGCACCTGCCAGCAGGCCCCCACTCATGTCCCCCAGCACCGCCACCCCCCAGCAGTGAGGGGCACCTGCCAGCAGGCCCCCACTCATGTCCCCCCCTACATGAAGTAAAGATGCACAATCATGGCCCACTTCTACACCAAAATACCACAGCACGCCACCCCATTCTTGAGACGCAATGATTTCCCAATCCACCCCACACTGACATGCCTATCTCAAGACACAAACCAAAAGTCAACTATGTACATCAACACATGTCCGTCACACACACACACACACTGGTTGTTATGGATTGTGTAAACCCACATTTTCACATGCATTAACCCAATGAGCGAATCTCACACATGGAACTAAAATATGAAAATGTATTATGTACAAAAATAAAGCAATGAAATGAAAGCATAACAAAATAGCAAACATGAAATGAAAACCATGTGCAAAAGATGAGTAAATGAAAAGTATAACCAATCCAAAGTAATCCTAAAGAAAAATAGTCAAAACACTCCCTCCACCAACGCAAATCCAAAGGAAACGTAAAAAGAAAAATCCATTGATCCATGGTGAAATCAAAAGAAAAAGTTCAAAATAATCCATTGTCCAACTATGTACAATCGATTGCCCAAAAGAAAAATCCATTAATCCATGTTCAAAATCAAATAAAAAGTTCAAATAAATCCATTGTCCAACTATGTACAATCCATTGTCAAGGGTCAATGAGCCCAACAAAAGAAATGAAACCTACCTAAGAAACTACCTAATAAGAAAAATATATGCAAATGTGTGTGGCATAGTCCATTCACCACAAATCAAAGGAAAAGGAAAAGGAAACCTAACTCTAAAAACTATTTACAATGGCAGCGGGCTAGTCCAATGGCTCACTTTTGGATGTCCTGGGCCAGGGCATCATCGAACTCCCGCTCAATGTCCTGGAGGCGGTCCTCTTCCATGGCCCCGAGGGTTCGCAGGGACAACGACATGTTCACCTCCAACTCCCTGCGAATTGCCTTGAGGCACTCGGCCCGCCTCAGGGCCCTCCGCATGGAGTTCTCCGCCCTGACCATTGTGAGCTGTGCCTCTTCCGCCCGCTGCCGCTCTGCATCTATGGCGTGGCCCAACCGCCGCCACACGGAAGACACTTGAAATCCTGGGTCCTCCTGCCCTATGGCCGATGCCTGCCCCTCCGATGTTGAAGGCCCCGAGCCATCATTGCTCCCACCATGTTGCTGCTGCTGTGCCTGCGCCCTGGATCTTGCTGCCTGCATGTCCTCCTCCGGCTGGGGTGCAGTTGTCGTGGTGGCCACCCCTGCTGGACGGCCGACTCCCGACTGTTGCAGGGATGTGTCCTCCACCAGCCTGGCCACTGGGTCAGAGGCAACTCCACAGGGTACCCAGGTGATACATGGGTGGGAAGATGGCATGGAGGACGACTGGCGCATAGGGGGTTCAGGTGAGGAGGGGGTCGCAAGAAGGTCCAGCACACGGAGGAATCCAGCACCGTTGACCCGTCCCAGTAGGTCAACGTGGTCAAAGAGGCATGCGAGACGACGTGCAGTCTCTCCACGAAAAGACTGCAGGTCACCTCGCATGCCCTGTTGACGCAACGCTATCCCAGCCAGGACAGGCTCAACACGGTCCCGGATAGCCACGTCCGCAGGGAAAGGAAGGCCAGTTGTCGTGTGCTCATCCCCTCCCTGAAAACGGGTCTGGACGTAGGCATCCCTGCTGGTGCCAGATGATGCAGTGACAGGATCAGGGACAGGATTACACACAGGCACCTCCGCGGCTGCCTGTGCTGCCTCCTGTCTCTGTACCACTAGCACCAGTGGAATCCCCACCTCCAGACCCTGTGTGTGTCCCTTCCGCGGCTTCCTCCTCCACCAAACCCCACACCAACCTGGAAGACTCCGTGCCATCTTCCTCCGTCGGACCCTGTGGGGTCTCAGCTGCCCCTTCTGCTGCCGAGGAGTCCACCTCCGACCTCCGCCTCTTGGACCTACCCTCAGCAGCTGCGGCCTGGGACGCGGCACCAGACTCCTCACTCCCCGACGAGATGACAATCTGGGAGGGGAGCTGGGCCTTGCGTCTCCGGCTGGTGGTGCAATCCCTGCCACTGTGCTCCACAGCACCCTCTCCGCCCTCTTCATCAGTTGACGCTACAGACAGGGAGAGATAAAACACAGGCATCAGAGCACTGTACAATGGACTGATACACACATGACAGTTGTACATGTGTGGCAGTGTCATACTTCAGACATGGCATCACACTCCCCAACACACATGTCATTTGTACTCACACACATGAGCAATTCCACAGCAATATTGCACCAGCCAGCACCATCCATACACATACAACAGCATGAGCACCTGAAGGTGAGGCTGACGTCACATGAAACACGGGGAGTGCACAACACATGCAAACACGCCACCACACTTACATGCATGTGTACATGTCCACCAACTGTCACAGTGATGAGATCGCCATCCATGTCACATCTGGCATTCAGCCTTCTACATGTCAGTGTCACATGCATCTAAGTTGCATCACAGTTGCACACTTGTCAAATACACACACATGCACATGTACACAGTGCAGATACATGCAGCAGGAACCACCATCCATGTGTGCCACCACAACCATGCCAACGTACATACACAGAAATATAAACATGTGTGCTCCCACACCTGCATTTGCCCAGTATGCCTACCAACACATACACCATCGATGTGTCTCACACCTGAGAGGACTCACATGTGGCAGCCTCACGCCCATGTTCATACACATCCCTACATGGCCCTACAAAAACACATGTGCAACTGGCACACCACGACACGCACAGCGTCCAATCAGTATGCATGTACACTTACCGCTCGACTCCAGGCGGGTCTGTCTCTCAAGGACCTGGACGTGGAGCGCTGGGCATATGCGTTCCAGGACCCTCATTTGGTGGTCGGACAGGTGGCCCCGTCGCGCCTTGGCATCCACGGCCTTCGAGAGGCGCCGGGCCTTGTTGGGGGTCCTGGACCTGAAGTCCTCCCAGCACTTCTTGACATGCTGTAAATCGCGGACTGCCACCCCCTCCGCGTTGATGGCAGTCACGATGTCCATCCAGATCCTGGTCCGTCCTTCATAGTCGGCGCGCGAACTTCCAAAGAGGGCATCATACTGACCCAGGACTTGCTCCACCAAGACACCAACTTCCCTGGCACTGAAGCTGGTGGCCCTCTGCCTCTCTGGCTGGGGGTTGCCAGTGGTGCCAGATGGTGTTGTGCCTGTCATGGCAACCCCAGAGGCAGGAGTGGGTGGGCAACTGGGTCCTGGGGCTGGGCTGTGGAGCGATGGTATCCAAGTCGGGAGTCTTCGGTTCCAGCAGGGGTGGTCACAGCAACTGCACCCCTGGCTGATGTGCAGGCAGCAAATAGCAGGGCACGGGGGCCGCAGGCAGTCAGGCAGCAGCAGATGCAGGTGGGAGCGTGCTCGGGGCTCTGGGGGGCAGTAATTCAGCCTTCTGGGCAGGAGCGTGGTCTTCCGTGTGTTTTCACGTGGCCAGCTTGATACGGAGTGATTTGGCATGTGAAAAAATTGCACGTCAGCGTGTAATTCGAGGAAAGGCCCTTAGCGTGTAAGCACATCTGTGACGTTACGCGCGCGGGCGTTTCCCTCGTGACATGGGCATAGTGGTTCAGCGTGCGTGGAAAAACTGCACGTCGGCGTGTGAATGCGTGTAATCCGAGGAAAGGGCCTATGCGCGTAAGTGATGTGACGCAGGCGGGCATTTCACTCAGCACGGGTTAAAGGTGAGCAGGAACAGCAGTTCACTGTACGTGCCTTTCGTGGAGACCGACGTGTGTTGCTGCTTCGTGTTGTTTCATGTGCCATCACAACTTCACAGCTATCAAGGACGTACCTCTTCTTTTGGTGGGGCATTGGCTACGTGTGTTTTTCTGCATCGTGCTAGTCTGACGGTGAGTCGCGCACGCTATTTTTCCCACTTCGGGTGCCCCTGTGTATCGCACCCATTTACGAGGTCATAGTAGCCTGCGTGTCCGACGCGTACGCGTTTTTCGTGTTACTGAGTGCCACCGCGTACTGCGGGAGGTTGATTCCACGTACGTAGGCTGCAGGGTTGTGTGCACGGTTTTACTGCAGTTTTGGGGTGCCTGAGCATTGCGTGACCCGTCACTACATCACCGGGGTCACATACAGCCTTGCAGGCGCAGGGGGGCTGTTAACATCTTGTATCCCACCCCCTTCAACCCAATTGCCCATGGCCAATTATGGTGTACACCTCCCATTGGCACTACTCCATCTGTGCCGGCACTACTACATCTGTGCCATGGTTGGGAGGCCACCAAAGGTGAGGGACGCCTCAGCTGGGCGTCTGCCTCGTGGCGGGCATGGTCAGGGACTTGTCCGGGGTGACCAGGGAGTAGGGGGACTTCAGGGTGTCCAGGGTGGCCACAGAGGGGGATGAGGCAGGGGTGCGCCACTTGAGCACGATGTTGTGCCACGTGTCGGTGCAGTCATGCCACCACCCCCTGTGGTTCCGGGAGATGCAGCTTCTGCATCTGACACTGGCGCCCGTGTGACCCGGCAGTCCGTTTCATCGACTGCCACAGGCCCAAGGGTAGTGGTAGCTGCAGGTGAAGCTGTGGCCACCACCACCGAGGCTCAGGGTCTGCCAGCGCAGGCTGCGTTGGCACTTGAAGAGCCCTTGGAAGATTTCCAACAGGCCAGGAGGGAAACCGTAGGGGCACGCAGGGCTGCCCTGACCAAGACCCGTGTCCCTGGGGCAGTTATGTCATCTGCTGTCCCGAACAGCCGGGTGTTGGCAAGTGCAGGGGCAGATGCACTCAACAACACCCCGGTTGTGAGTCTGCCAACCAGGACAGTTGCGGTCAATGACCCTGCCACAGCGGATGTTGCTGCGCAGGGTTCATTAGAGGGCACCCAGCTGCCACTGACACAAGTCAGGCCTTTGGTCGTCCCTCCACCTGCCACTCCCTTGGCTCAATCCACTGAAACCACTGGCCATACTGATCAGGGCGGCATTAGCCAGCCAGGGTCTGCGCCACAATACAAGAGGAGGAAGGTTGCACCTGCAGCACAGGTTGGGACGCCACACACAGCCACGACCTCCTGCACGTCGAGGAAGAAGCCTTTCTGGAACCAGGAACTGGACTTCCTCGTGGACTACCTGTGGGACCACAGCCGTGACATGCTAGTGGGTGCTAATTGTCAGACTACGGCTGCCCACTGTGATACCCACTGGAAGCAAGTTGCGGAACATGTGAGTGCATTCGGCCATGAGGTGCGTACGGCGCAAGAGTGCAAAAAGCGTTGGAATGACCTCAAACACAGCGCTAAGGCTAAGCGTGCCTCAAATTACAACTTGACTCCGGTGACTGGCAGTGGGCCTGCACCAGAGGAGGAAGACCTCACTCCGCATGATTCACTCATTGCGGAGTTCATATCATCTGAATCGGTCGGAGGAGTGGGAGAGATGCCGGACTTTGATGCCCAGTCCAGTGAGTGTTGATGCGTGTTTGTTGAGGACGTGTGTGTTTTCGTGTGTGATGTGTTCTGCATGACTGCCACTACATGTCACGTGTACATGGTTCTGATGTGCAAGTAATGCAATGCTTCCCTGATACATGTCTACTCTGCTGGATGGTGGACATGTGGAGCAGACGGGGACTGTCCGCATCACCACTATTGCACCCTACTCACATGCTGGTTACCAGTATGCCCCTCCGGTCCATGTTCCAGCTCACTGGCCCTTCTGCATGTAGCATCGGGTGACCTTCCTCTCAGCCCAGGGACAATGTCATAGCATGAGTGACGCGCATGTGTCATCTGCCTGCATGCGGATGCTCCATGTAGGCATGCTCCCTTGCCCCTCCAACCCCCGCTCTGCATCCCAATTCCACCTTTTCACTGGTCTGCTTCAATATTGCCATTGGGTACTTCTGTGTTCATGCATCCTGTGTACATGCTAACTTCCAGCGGCCAATCTGCCAGACATATGCTGTGTGGTACATCCTTAGTACTTGATGCAGGGTATCTCACTTGTACTGTGCAGAGGTCAGATGCCCCGCAGGGACATGAGTGACCATTCATGCTCCTAGTGCATTCCACGCATGCCCCTATGTGTCCTTGACTGGATGATCACTGTAATACAAGTCCTGGGTGACATGCATTGCATGGCATTTCATCAGCCTTCCCATGTCCACTATGGCTGAGTACTGCATTGCACACATGTTTAGGGCCTGACAGTCTGTGTGTGTCACAGGCCTCAGCCTGTTTTATGGCCAATGACTCTGTCCAACTGGTGTAGTGTCTTCTTCACACGTGGGTGTACTCCAGAGGTTTCATCATGTTTCCTGCTTACTATCCCATCATCATTTGCTGTGTTGTCACTTGATTCACATGATGCTGTTGATGCTAGTCAACACTGTCTGTCAATACACAGTTCTATGTTCGGCCTTTTGATACCACGCTAGGCATCCCTGCATTTCCACTTGGGGGGAGGGGTGGTTTGCTTGTAGAAATGCTACCCATTGAATGCACAATGCACGTGATGCCTGAAGTTGACCTTGCACTGCCTTCACATTTTATGACACACATCATGAAGTTCTTGTACATGTAAATAGTGAGTAACGTACATATTTGCTGCACTGCATTGACCCACTTCAGTGTAAATTGACACCTTTTGACTTGCCTAATCAGAGAAGCAATTTCAAGTTGACCTATCATGCATGGCAGGTTCTATTTTGTGTGTGACATGTCTGCTTGATGTGTTTGGTGTCAGTGTGTGTGTGTTGTGTGCTTCTAACATGTGTAGTGACCTTATTTCTCTCCACTTTTCAGATGATGACGCAATGGAGCCAGAGGATGGTGTTGACATGCCAGGCACAGGGTTGTTATCACTACAGCAACCCGGCACAAGTGGGGGTCGTGGGGTGGTAGGCCACGAAAACCCACATGTGCTACAGTCCATCTTGTCTCTGGCTGGCAATCAGTTCAGCCCTGATGACCACTCTGACGTCCATGTCGAGTTGGACGAGCAACAGGTCCATATGTCCGGGGTGAGTGATTCTGATGTGGACACTCCTCTGCCTGCGACACCTGCACTGAGGGGTCAGACAGTCTTGGAACCTCTGCCTGTGGTGGATCGGGACACAGGGTCACCCTCCACACCAGTCACTGATGTGCCTGGACCATCACGTTGATGGGGGCATGTAGTCGTGCAGCCGCGGGTGGTGCCAACACAACGAGGACACCCAATCCTTGGGTCCCGCAGGGGTCAAGCCCAGCAACGCGGTCGCCGCGCGCAACCGCAGTATACTGAGTGGGAGCAAGACATGACTGCCAATTCTGAACGGCAGGGGGCAGCAATGGAGAACATCGCTGAGAGCATGGAGCGTGTGGCCCAATCCGTGCTCCCCCCTGCTATGCAGGTGCTTCTCCAGCAGCAGGCGGCATGGTCCACGGCCTGCTCGCTCAGCCGGGCTTGGTGGCCTCAGACAGGGCACGCCAGGCTGAAATGTCGTCTCTGCGTAAAGCAAATGCTGCTCATGCATAGGCACACATGGAGGCCCTGAGGCAAGAGAATGCTTCCCTCTCATCCACTCTGGGTGTCCTTATGATGTCCCAGAGGGAGCGGGCAGAGGAGAGGTTTGCGCAGCTTGAGCGTACCATCTCACCTGAGCTACATGCTTGCCGGGAGGTGCAGCAGTTGTCCAGTCTGGGCTTGCAGGAGGAACCCTGTGTTACACGTGCTACCTTGCAAGAGGAAGCACGTGTATCACGGGAGGTTCTGCATGTAGACCTATGTGTGATCGCCGCACAGGACCAGGCTCACCCGTCTGGCAGACTTGCTGCCGACGAGGGGCAAGCTGCGGCTAGGCGTGGTCAGGCTCCTGTGCCACGTCCTCCCTTCCAGGAAGAGCCAGACTCAGACGACAGTCTATCTCCCACATAGGTCGGGCTGTGCAGGCGTTGAGCCTATGGAGGTTTTTTTTTCCTCAACCTAATCTCATGTGGGTGTTGAGCAGCACCCTGTACCTCCCCCCTCCTGTGTGCCTTCCCCCCCATGGGTTGTATGTGGCCATTTTTGATTTTTCTTTTAGTTTAGTTAGTTTAGTTTCAATTTGATAGTTATTTTTAATAGGTAATGCAGGTTTTTCATAGTTAGTGTAATTAGTTAATATAGTTTAAAATTGTTTGTCTATTGTGCTTTCATGTGACGGTGTGGTGCTTTGTCGCTTTTGAGAGCATCCACTGTGTGTTCCAGCTGGGCCCTTAAAGCTTGTCTTGTGTATGTGTTTGCATCTTGGGGTCCTTGACTCACATATGCCACTCCTGCTTCCCTTTTCCATGGGCTCGCAAGGATGGTCCGGTGTAACAGCCTATTACACAAGGGCTCTGGACTGTCATATCTGTGGCATGTCTGCTGCTGTGAAACTTGTGTTAACACCCCTAGTGGGGATGATAGGGGTGTTATTTACCACTGTTCTTCATTCGCTAGATGGGGGGTTTCATGATTGATGTGTACATTCATTGCTATTCATTGTGTAGTATGTTTATTATCTATACTGTACATGTGCTTGTTGCAATTCATGGCGTAGATGGTGTGTTCAACAGTTTGCCCGTGAAAGACGGACTGATGGTGTGATTTGTGATGTACGTCTCTGACATGGTCCAGTCATGTAATGCCTGAAGAGACACACACAGATGATTTTAAAGCATTAATCATGTGTTTCATGCACTTTCTGCAGGGGGATGAGCCTCCAGACCACTTTTGCCAGCAGACATGGGCCATTGGACGTCTGGAAGCTGGACACATTTGGTCGTGCCGACATGCGCATGTGTGCGTAAGCAGAGGCACAGGGATTGCGCTCATGCATCCGAAAACAGCTGACGTGTTTCAAGGGACTCCAGGCAAGGTGAGCAGCACAGGAGGGCCACAACGCAGCAGACCTTCCACCCGGCCAGTTGCACATGCATGCTTAGTAGCAGCACTGACGGTGGGCTTGGACAAATATTGGTGTTGAAGCGCACAATACAGCTGAGATGCGTTGGTGGACTAATGGCTAGTTGATGGGAAAGTTGTCTAGGGCACCTGCAGGGCCAGTGGCACATACCTTCCAGTCCACCATGGTCCATTGAGGCACTTGTATTAGCCATGTAGCATTGCAAGACATGGAAAGAAGAAGGTCACAGGGACAGACAGCAAGGGACAGAGTCGTGTGCAGTGCATTTCATTACCATGTAGAATTTGACACATGCACTACCTACTTTATTTAGGTCATGGTGGAACACGACTTGTTCTGAAGTCATACCTTGCTATTTGCATCTGGCTGCTTACCCAGGAAACATTGCATGTTGTGTGATTCGTGACACATTGGTCTTCCATTTGCAACGCACCCAGCGGCGCATGACTTACTGCATTGACTGTGTATGAACCATCACAGGGGTAATGTTACGTATGGGTACGAAGCATCCACACCAGATTGTTTGTTTGTAGAGTATTTTGTTACTTTGGGGCATGTATGGTGGTGTGTTTGTATGTTATGGGCACACACAGATTAGTAACTGTGGCTCTCTTTGCAGCATTAAACTGCTCCTGTTACCGGACCTGAGAGTGCGCAGGCAGTAGGCCAGCACTCACCCCAGAGATAATTTTCTGTTTGTCTTCCATTTGAGTAATTTGTTACTATGTGCATGATGATCAGGTTTGGTGTACTTGTATATGTGTAAATGTGAGGAGTACATTTTTGTGCATTTCCACCTTTCCCGTGTGAATCCTACTCCCCTCTCCTGCCCCTCATTCCGGTTATCCAGTATAGCAATGCCTGTCCCGACTGCATATCCCTGACCCTCCTTCCCCACTAGGGTCTCAGAGGCCTGTGTGAGTTTGACCTTGCAGACACCCCGACCATGGTAGGGGTGGTTGGTTTGTGCCACTCCTGCACCTGTACACGGGAGCTGTGACAGTAAACATCAGTTTGTGGTGCATTATTCTGTGTTATGTACCACACATGGTACACATCCTGTTGTGACATTGTTTTACTGTGCTACCTTGGTTGTTAAGTCATTGTGGTAGTACTTGGGCTTTGTGACATACTGCTACTTCAAGTCATCTACTGGAGGCTCTTCTGGTTTGTTTTGCTGCCTGCAGGCTTTTTGCTTGGCTTCTGTGTTGGCCTGCTTTCAGTTCTCTTTGATTTGGTGTTTTTGCAAGTCAAGGTGACCTCTGAGGGTGTTGGACACTTTTTGCACACAAGGTGGGAGATGTTGACAAAGGGGAAGGGTGATCCTGTGGCGAGGTGAACTTCAAGGATGAAGGCTACATAACCCAGGTTCAGTGGGTCATGGTGATTTGTGAGGGAGGGGGGGTGTTTTGTTGTTGACAGTTGCCTTGCCCTACAGTGTGATGCACACCCTGACATTGTAATTGCGGTATCCTATGTACATGATGTATTCTGCTGATCAATGCCTGTTCATGTGTTGTGTTTAGCTTTCAGGTGTGAGGGAATAGTTGTGGCTTGACATGCTGGGGTGTACACATGGTGAATGTTCACATGTGATGTGTAGAGGACACTGATGGTCACTTCATTGCACATGCATATATTGAGTGCATGTCCCTACTGACCCACACACTTGCACTATGATCCACTACATGTACAACCACCCTTCCATGTCCACATGTACACTCTGTTTGCCTTCTGGTGCCCACTGTGTCCCTGCAGCACATGATCTATGAACAATTGTGGATCCTGTACTTGCGTATTTTGCTTTTTGATGTAGTTTGTCGCTTAAATGTGATGCTTAGGGTGTGCGTCACACACAATGGCTGTTCACTATGCTGTGCGCTGAGCAGTATGTTGCATGAGGTGGACACGGCACACAGAAGGTGCAGTGTTGATTTTGCTAAGCACAATGTGTATGTAGGCAGGCATTCATTGTTATGTTACAACTACAACTGTTGGAATGCATTTGGGTATGACTTCTTTTGTGTGGGAGGTTGTTGGTCCGTCATTTAATCTGATTCCTTGTCAGGCATCATTGTCTGATGCCACTTTACATTTTTCACATGTCAATGTGTACCTTATTGGTACTGTGTTGGTGTATAGCTATTGCTTGTCATGTCCTGTTGTGGTTTGGGAGGGTTTGGGTGACATAACAGTGATAGTCATGGCCTGTTTTGCAGGTCTGTGTGATTCACAACTTGCATGTGTGCCTTGTGGTCACACAGGATTGCTTATGTTTAAGTAGCTAGGGATGCACACAATGTGGCACTTCCATGGCAACATTCTCAGGGTGGTAAGGTTGTGACAGTTGACTGTCTCTTTGTCATCATCGATTGTCACCTGGTATGTACCAGGCCTGTGTGCACTCCGCAGGGGTGGGAGTTTAGGTGAAAAATGTGGCCACAAGCTGGGTCCGGGCTTCCTCGCCACATGCCCTATCCCCTTCCATGGGCAGCGCCTGTGCCTGTGGTTGGGAGTGTGGGGGCACCACCATGTCCACCGGTACGCCCTGCCGTGTTGCAACATTGTGCAGGATACATGCTGCCACAATGATCCTGCACACTACTGGGGGTGCATAGAGTAGCTGCACTCCGAATGTGCGCTCCACTATGGCCCTGGTTGCAATATGGGCTGTGTTGTATCTTACCTGGGGTGGTGTGGTGGGGTTCCGGATTGGCGTCATCATGTGGTTGCTCAAAGGGTAGGCACTGTCCCCTGGAGAGGTGATGATGGTTGTGATTATTGGGGTTTGTGTATTTGTGTGTGTGTGACATGCATGCATGTGCACGGGCATTTGTACTCACCAAGGAGCCATGTGTCGCCATGCTGCCCAGCTTCCAGGGCCCGGCTCAGGGCAGACATTCTGTAAATAAAACTGTCATGGGTGGAGCCAGGGTAGTTTGCATAGACCGAGGTGATGATTCCCTTTGCATCGCATACCACCTGCACGTTGATGGAATGCCAGTGCTTGCGGTTTCGGTAGATGTGCTCAGTGGCCCGAGGTGGACATAGGGCCACATGGGTGCAATCTATGGCACCAAGCACTTTGGGGAAGTGTGCCACCCTGTAAAAGTCCTGGACAACGGCCTGCCTTTCTGCGGGTGTTCTGGGCATGTATATGTGCCTAAGGACTGAGGGGCATGCAGTGATGATTGCCAACACCTGGTGTAGGCAGCGTGACTGCGTGGCCTGTGAGACCCCCCCCCCACTATGGCAGTAGTCTGCTGAAATGACCCAGTGGCCAAAAAATGCAGGACATTGTGCACCTTCTCCAAGGGGCTCAATGCTTGGGAGCAGAGGGTGGGGGATGTAAGGTCATCTTCCCACTCCCTGACCATGTCTAGGATGATACGAGGTGGAAACCTATACCTGCCGTAGACCTGGTCATCAGGCATCCCAAAAAGGCTTGTCCAGGGTGAAAAAATGCGGGCCCTGGCTATTCTCCTCCTCCTGCGGTGTCCCATGATCAGTGCTGCGACAAATGGGGCATTCATCTTAGCTGTATATACGTGTTTGTTGTTTGTGCGCACTTTTATACTGTGCACGGGACGCTTCCATCTGCCTTTGTGTGGCGGACGCGTTGACGCCTGTGCGTGTCTATTGACGTGCGCGGGTTTCCCGTATTCGAATCCATGAATACGGGTTGTTCGTGTGCGTGTGGGCGTTCCGTGTAGTTCCCTGCAGTACTTCCCCAGTTACGCATTCTTTTTCATGCATTATTCCCCATTCCGCGTGTTCCACCCACTGTTCCGCCCACTTTTGTTGTGTGCGCCGCGCTATGTGCGCTTTCCCGTTGCGCGTAGCGCACGCCGTTTGATGACGTGTGCGCCCGCGTGCACCATGCACAGATTTGGCGCACAACCAGTGGAAAACACGCGCAGCGCCTTCCTTGAATCGCACGCGTGCGCTTGCTTTCTCACGCTTGCGCCAGCTTGCACTGGGATTTTCGGCACACATTTGTTCCATGAATCGGCCCCTACATGTCAAATCTACCAATTTTGGCTTATTAATAACGTAAAGTTGCAGAGTTCACATTGAGTTCCTTTTACTTTTGTTTACATAACCCTCCAGAACAATCCACTCACTCACCCAATCACAGACACAACATTATCCCAATGGGAAACATCAACTATCTTTTGTTGGTCACAACATTAACCAATACCATATTGAGATATCATGAAAAGTCCTACCCCTATCGCTGTATGTTGTTTAAACCATATACAGATCATTCACAAAATTATATGCACACACCAGCATAACAATATGCAGACATTTGAGTAAAACTATATGCATGTATATAAAAAAACTTGGAATTCCACGCAAATATGTCAACACAATTCACAGACAATTGGCCTAATTCACAGAAGCATTTTTATAATGGCAAAACCCCATTGGAAAATGCTCTGTGAATCAGGGCCAATGTATACAGTACTCCCTTTAAAATAAGAGGAAATCAGAGCAGAAAACAAGTGAAAAAAATGAAGGTTGCCTCATATATAAAGTTAAATAATACACACGTTGGAAAGGCCACTGTTAAGGTTTAACGTATTATTAAACACTACACAAGACGTAAAATAAATGCAAAATTGCTGGAACCTCACATCTTAAATAATAAGTACAAAGTAAAAAGTAACATTCACACATATGTATATATTTCCAACATGCACCACCAGTAAATTAACTGAAGTTGCACACATACAATGCAGTCTAAAAACACCCTAAAGGTCATTTTCTAAGTCCTAAGAATATAAAACAGTAGCCTAAAATCAAGGCATACATGTTTTACGTTTTTGCTTTTATGCACTGCCGAAATGTACTGCTTACACGACTTCCCCTATTAACTTACCACAGCCATAAACAGTGTCCCAATTAGGCGATAAAACCGCAAATATTTTACAAGTGTATTATACACCACGAGTTCAAGCCAGAAATGTATGATTTTGAATTACACCTATTGGAATACTATCCAGAACCTTATACCTGTTTGTGCACCAATCTTTGCTTTAAAAAATTGCACATGCTCGGAGCAGGTGGAATGTGTAGGGGTAAAAGTGGTATTTTTCAAGATCCATAGCACAACAGCTCTACCATTAGAATGCAGCTACAGCTCATAAGAATTCAGGCTAGCTGCACACATAATGAGTCTCCTACTCTCGCATGCTTTCCAGATGATTTCATAGCACCCATCCACATGCCAGGTCGATACAGGTAGCTAGCAGAGACTTGGGCACCCCTACCCACTTTTGCATTGGCTAAAATGCACACACGTATTCTAAACTCCTCTGACCTATTTTTCCACAGGTTTGACTTCGGTCCCCTGAGGTCGTTCACCTAATGCGCTTTGAGGCCATACAATAGGACAAGGTGCTATACAAATGACAAATTACATTACACACAAGGCGTCTAATCAGCCCATGCAAACATCTGAAACTAGCCACACATGCAGCAAACTAGTAATTATGGGTTGTGAACAGCACATAAAACACTGAATCAAGCAGCAGCCACTTTCTTGCTCCTTCTGAGGCAGATAAAGAAATACCTGGTTCAGGGACAGTTGGTCCAACAGCAGTGGCTGCCACCCAGCACCCAAGCAGCCCATCAGCATGCACCACAGCCCCCAGGCCAGGCAGTCCTTCATCCTGCAGCACAGCCCTGACCCAAGGCAGCCCATTCTACACCTCAGCCCCCACCCTAGTAGTGCCAGGACAGAACTGGAGAAGGTGTGGGAGAGCTCTGAAGCCCTGAGCACAGATGGTGTACAGGGCCGTGCTGTCACATATCACCTTCAATGGCCATGACCAGCATGTACCTGCCACTGATTGCCTCAACATTAGCATCATCTTCAGCCTCCTTGCAGAAATTGAACACTGCTAAATCGCCTACTCACCTCCCACACGTCTACAAATCAACGGTGATCGCAAGCATAAATGTCAAACAGGAAAAGCTAAGAGATGTACCTCCTTCATCTTTTGTGATAATGTGGGCCAAGGGAAAGGCTCTACTCTCATCCAGCAGCAGCCCAAATCGCAATAGTACAACAATCCAAAATAAAGGAAGCCCTTCAGAGTCCTAATCATATATAAAAGGATAGATTGGTACTGGTGAATCGCGCTTTGCCTCTGAAATAAATGTGCAAATTGAATGTTCTAAAGACTAGTCAGTCTTGTTAGGTCTTCATCTGTAAATGATTTATTCCCAAAAATAAGCCAACACGTGTTTCGACCTAAGTCGTCCTCAAGGCTGATACAGAAACCTTAGTATCATGAACAAGTGTTACAAATGATTTAAACATGTATATACAGATGTAACAATTGTTGTAAACACACAAAAGAAAAATAAAGGAATTTGGACATTTGTTACAAAACAAAATTGTAAAAAACAAAATGTTGGTGAGTAAAACAAAAGGTTACATACCGAAAAATAAGTCACAAGTGAAGGAGGGTGCAGTAGCAGGAAGAACAGACAAGAGTAATATGCCATAGTTACTGACTTGTATCTCACGCTTAATTCTTGCAGAAATGCTATGGGAATGGGTATGTAAAGCACCCCATTCTCTCATGTTCACCACATGCAATCCTTCCATGTGGGGCATCTGGTGAGTATAAGGTAAGTATTGAAATGTGGATGTTAGTGTCTGTAGTCGTATATAATAACTCATAACAACACTAGTATTACATGAATCGTCATTTGGGCCTATTTGGCTGCTCACCTTAATATTAACCTTGAGCCCATTTGGTGTAGCTGTGTGAATTGCATAATTAAGACTCACCTTTTATCTCGAATGCTAGTTAAGTTGGTCCTAGTAAATAAAAAGGTACACAATATATATGGATGACTCTCTTGTGCTACCATACCCCTATTGTGTTGGCCATTATCTTATTGGTATGTCAATTGGATGACTTACCGGAATGTTGTGCGCTGTTTACATAGCTAGATTCTTTGAAATATTTCCTGTGAAATCCTTATATTGTATGGTTAATTCCCTGTCTCATCAGTTGTACCTAAATGTAACCAAAGATACCAACAGTATAATTGTTAACTAAACCTCACCCTAGAAGATAATGCCTGTGTGTATCACAGGCCTTTGTAAATGACATTAGTCTTGCATATGGTCTTACCATATTGGTTTGATTGACTCCATATCAATGGTTTAGAGTCCTGGCCGCCGTGCGCATGTGGGAGCATGCCGCCACCATGTTGGTTTGTGCGTAAAATAAGCGGCCGTGCGTGTGATGCCATGCACGTCATGTGCATGACGTCATACGCACAACCCGCATGACGTCGCCTCCACACCGGCCGTGGCTTGACAAACAGATTCCCTGCTTGCATATTAAAGTGGGCATTGTAAATAAGCAGTGAGTGCTTATCATTGAGAAATTCCATTTTACCTATTCCTAGTTGTTTCCAAATAACGGCTTGAGTATGAAATCGCAGCCCAAACCGTGTCTGTTGTAGTTGGAATGAAAAATAGTATGTTTTGCTAAATTGGAGTGGTCTTTTTAACGTAATGTGCCCTATCATGGCATGTAATGTAACCGTGAGTGCGTGCATTAGGAAAAATATTGACCAATATTGGTTATTAGACACTTTGAGGTTACACGCTGCATGTTGTTCAAATGAAGTGTCCTTATAGTCATTGTGTGCCCAATCATGACATGCACTGTAAACTTCAGATCTATGAATGTAGTGACCACGTAAGAAGGGTGATGCATACATGTTTGCCACAGAGCTCACACTCCTAGCACCAAGAAATGTACTGACCAGTGTGGGTGATTAATCACCAAGAACAGTATGTCAAAATGAATGCTGTCCCTTACCCTTACAAATATCCAATACATTATTGATCATCATCAGAAATCTTAACATTCCTGAGTTTCTGCATTGTGCAGTTTTATGGAATTCTGACCATCCTGAAAAAACCATGCATTCCTGATGTCTCACTTTGTGCAGTCCTTTAAGGATGTGTACAAATCCTTAACAGTATAGTAAAACATGTTAAACAAATCTGCTTACATATTTGCCCCACTTAACGGACAATCGTGATACCATACAAGAGTATCGGTTGTGGATTATAAAAAAAAAAATCATTTTGTGGTATGTATGTAGACCTTCTTTGACAAAACGCAAATAGCATATACATTTAGATTCCATTTGCCTCAATTGTAATTTGACATTTCCATCCCTCTTGCCCCTCTTTGCTTTCACCAGACCAATAAATTGGAGACCTATCTTGTCTGCAAATTGGTGATTTTCTTGCCCGATACACAGCAAGGGGGACCGTCTGATCCTGGTTACTTAGGCTAGCCAAATGTTCTCTAATCCAAACTCGTAGCTGTCTAATCGTGCTGCCCACGTAGAGTTTCTTGCAAACACAGATCAGAGCATAAACATAAAAGTAGTCCGACAATTAATAAAATCCTTCATCGTAACTTTTATACCTTTTTAGGTTAGTGTTTTCTGTACAGTCTTCATGTGCATATCTACACATGCTACATGTGCTGCATTTGTGAAATCCCTTGGCTGTTCTTGACCAATTACTACCCTTGGGTTGTTTCGTGCCACCCGTATCTAAAAAGAAAGGGCTTAATTTGTTCTTAATGGTTTGAGCTCTGGTGAAAACAAACTTCAGTGTGTCTGCCAAAAAGGCTCATAAGTCTTTGTCCAAAAGCAAAAGGTTTCAATGTTTGTGGACTAGTTTGTATAGGAGGTTTGCATCCTGTGAGAACTTTGTCAGTGCTCCTTGTTTTATGTGTCTTTTTACCAACAGGATTTAACATGGTTAGTCTGTCGACTGTCTTGTATTTCAAAGATGCTTTGTCAATGGTATCCTGTTCATGACCTCTCGACCGGAATCTTTTCACTAGAAGATCACATTCATTGATAAAATCTGCTTCCTTGCTACAGTTGTGACGCGCTGTGAAAAATTCCCCACCTGGTATATTGTTGATGCTAGATGTGCGATGACAACTCTGAGCATGTAGCGTGAAATTCACCTTGGTTGTTTTCTGAAAAGTCTTGGTCTCAAGTTTGCTGTCCACAATGGCAATATGGAGATCAAGGAAATGTCCTATTCTTATTTACACCCTAGTTAAAAAGACCATTGTCACTTAACTATCAAAAACACTACTTGACACCTACCCCAGTAAAAGAAGAGAGTGTAATGCAGAATTTAAAGATACAAGCATTCTGGATACTTAGCAGGAAGTAAGAAGGGAATAACGTACCACAATGTTGAAAGGGATATGCTTCTTATTGCAAAAGGTGCAAAAAGTGGCTTATACCAGTCTCTAGAGTCAAGTGGACCAGGGGTGGGAACTTCCAACAGTACCTTATTTGATACTTGGTGGTCTGACAGCATCAAACCAAACTTTAATCTATTGTGATTGCAGGTCGAATCAGGTTTGGAGGCAATGCATTGCATTGATCTCATGTGTGCTCCTTGCGATTCACTTTGGCATCAAGTGATGCCGGTTAAATGGATCACCCTCACCGGTTCGATGACCAAGCATGGTTTGATATGATGATGTGCTAAACAAAGTGTAGGCGAAGGAAGGAAGACCAGCTACAGAGAGAAACAACATAGTGGAATCCTTCCCCAACTGTGCTGATCACTCTCTGATTACACCAACCCACCCCATTGTAAGACCCATAGCATCAAAGACCCTTTGATATTTACCCTGGTGTGAGGATAGTCCTTCTGTTTACAATTTGACCTTTGATTCCTGTGTCCCAGGACAGTTCCTGATGAGGGGCTGTCCTTCTGGAGAGAGGTGTTACCCAACCTCCCAAAGAATCAAAAAAGAGAGGGAAAGCCATTCAGTCTCTTGCCTTTCTAGCTGACACAGAAAGGGTATCTGAATGGAAAACTCACAACCCTTCCACAGCTGACCTGGGCTCAAAATATTGACATATGTTAATGTTAATGTTAAAGGTTTTTATACCTTGCATAGGTTCCACTTGCCTGGTCTCTTTGCGCTCTGGTGTTTGTGAAATAATATGGAGGGGAGAGGGTACGGTTAGTGGGAGGAGTGAGAAAAGGGCAAGGGAGCTGTGATGTGCTGTTGGCAGCTTTATTTCAGATGGACCATTCACTGAGCCTGGTGCGAGATTCGGAGGCACACGTCATGTAGTGTTGTGCATGGATATGTGTGCTATGTCTTGTTGATGCAGTGTTGTGAAGTATGTGTGGTTTGCTGTGCTGAAGAGTTCTGTTTGTATTTAATGCAGTATGTGAGAGGTGTTTGTGAAGGGTTGAGTGTTAGTATTAGTTCACCCAGTGCGAGTGATGGCAAAGCAACACAGTTTGCCCAGAGATGACAAATGGCTGACTAACGCAGTTCACCTAGATGTGGCGAGTGGCTGACTGACAAGGTTTATCTGGATGTGGCGAGTGGCTAACTGACACAGTTCACCTAGATGCAACAAATGGCTGATATTCACATTTATGTCTAGATGTGATGCAAGCTGAAATACAAGTTCCTGTCTAGATGTGGTGCAAACTAATATGCACAATTCTGTCTAGGTGTGGTGCAAGCTAGTATTCACAATTCTATCTGGACTAGTGATCGCAGTTAGAATACAATCCACCTAGATGTGAGATATCGCTTAGTAACAGTTCTTCTAGATGTGGGACATGGCTAGGCAACACAGTTCACAACTCAGTCTATATAGGGAAACAGTTGCTAAATAGAAATGGGGACATTGTAGAGGGGTTGGGGATTTTTACGTAGTAGGCACTGTACATACAGTTCATATAGTGACGGAAAATAGAAGTTCTGATTGTCACACTGTGGTTACACAAGGTCACGACCACTTGTATTTTGCATAGCATTTTAATGTTACTAGGGTGCCGCCACGTGTTTCGACCACTTGGGGGTCTTTATCAAGGCTGAGATTTGCCATACAGGGTCAGCAATTAGAACATTCCAATCAGATAGAGAGTTCAAAAAAGGGTGTCATACAGCATTGGCTCAGATGTGTGTCCATTGTGATGTGAGAAGTGGTGCAAACCATGTGATATCATAAACACAATAATTCTATTTTATATTAAAGCATACTGTTTGTTACAAAGGATGTTGGCATATGGCCCATTCAAGCGGGAAGGGCAGATGCACCAAGGATGGAACAGAGAAAGAGAAGAAAATAATTGTTAGGGAATGTTGGTCTGAAGTAGTCCCTGTGAAAATGGTTGAGGGTGAGAGGGTATCTCACCGAGTGGGTAATATGGGAGGACATGAATTTGGAATGGTTGTATACTTGGCAATTCAATGGGCACTGAATAGTGCTTCTGTGGATGCAAAAGGGGAGAATCGGTCTCAGCATGAGGTAATGATACATGAAAAATAATAGAAACATGCATGTTGAGCAGCCAAGTAACTGAGAAATGGTAAATACTGCTCCTGAGTAATGCTTCTGCGATTGCAAGGGTTCGAATAAGATTGCAGCAAGGGGTGGTAGTCCATGCTGGATTCATGGGAGATGGTTGTTCTTAATTCAAACAGGGCCAGATTTCAGTGAAATAATGTCCACTGTAAGATGTGCCTATATTGTGATTCCACAAGTGGATCAAAGGTTGTGAGCATGGTAGGGGCCATGAAGATGTGGATAGTGGCGGGAGTCCTCCAAGGCTAAGTGTGAGAGAGAAAAGGGGAAACCCCAAGAGAAAGGGACTTCTTAAGGTGCGCTTGAGAACAAAAAGGGTGGGCACCAGTTGATAGAAAAACTGTTGTGGTGACGGGATGAGTACGGTGCTGGTCGTAGTTATGTGCATCTCCTTGCATGTGTGGGATCTGGGCTAAAAGGCTACAGTGAGCCCTTGGCTCGAAAATAATCGTGAGGTAACCCCATTTCCACTGGAATTATTGATGTGGTACGTGAGGAAAGGTTTGTGAGGGATAGGACGTGCATTCGCCCTCGCAGCGTGTGCTAGTTTAAAATGTATAAAACCGAGTGGCATAGTAAAGTGCTCGCGGGATAGCAATAGTATCGTGGCCCGGCGCTGTATTATAGCTGATGGCCTTAATAGTCGGAGAGGGTTGCTGTACAAGAGGCTCGTGGATTCGCGAGCAGCCCCGGTGTGGTGACGTGTTAGGAGTTAGGTACGGTAGTGGTCCGTGCCTGCGTGTACCTTGGCAACCAAGGAAACATTGCAAGTCCTAACGAATAGGCAAAAGGGGAAAATTGCTAGGACACCGGCGGTACTAGTGTTACAGACACGCTGACAAAAGTCTGCTCGCAATGTCTCTTACCCGCAGTGTATCAGAAGCCCTAATAGCTTCTGATCCTCTGGCCGGGCAGTGAATAAGCCGGCAGAGGAAAGCCTAATAATATCAGGCAGCTCCTCCCATTGGTGGAACATGGAAGATTGACGATAGGCTGAATAAATTAACCATGATTAATAAGTAGGTGATCCAATTAGTCTACACGTGTGAGGGGGTTTGTTATTAGAGTGGTCCGTGGTGGACTCAGGGTCATCTATAAGTATGGTGATTAAAAGGTTCTAGAAGGGTCACCTCGTTGGATGCGAGGTGGGAAGTGAAATACACAGAGCCGCCTAGCCATACAGTTAGTGCCTTGATATGTTATATACCGACATGTTGCTGTGAAGAGCTACATGAGCCACTGATTAGTCTAAAAAGGGATGCTTCAGGGGGTGTGTTTGGCCATGGACAGGGAGTCAGCCATGACCTAATGAACATGTGAAGAACTTTGCTCGCACAGTTGGCGTGAAGGTGGCACGTACCACTAACACTGCTGTCGTCACAAAAATAATGCTTGCTCAGTAGCATACTAAAGGAGCCAACTAATAGCTATTGAGTAAAAGGCTGGTAGTCCAGGGGCAGTGTCATCATTGGTCATAGGATCCAAGCAATTGCAGGTTTAGGGATATATTAGAGTGTCACAAGAGTGGCTGGGAGCATATTAGGGGGCATGCTACCTAATGTCATGCGTATCGCGCTGACCACTAGGGGTGGGTGTGTGTGGCTATCAGCATGGGCTTCTAGATCATTTACTTAAAGAGGGTAGTTAAGAAAGCAAGGGGGTGCCCAACAATAGTTGGAGTGAAACAGCCTGCTGATGTACTGAGGTGGGAAGGCTTCAGGCTGAGTCTAACGATGGCTGGTGTGTAAGGGTGGGCATATGAGTCTGGCTGCTCATTTGGTCGGAAATCGGGGTGCTGTACCTGGAGAGTAACTGGTGCATGATTGGCATCAGCTGTGTCTAGGATTGGCTGGTATGTTAGCTGTTGGCCATACAGTCTTGACTCTTACATCAGTAAGTCTGACCAGGGGCTAGTGCCCGGAAGCTAGTTAAGGACATGTGATAAGTTCTAGAGAGCCCAAAAGGCATATATAGAAAAGCATTAAGTTAGCGTTCCACCTGCAAGCCTGGGTCTACATAACTGGACTTGTGCTGAGATCGAAAGAGTAGGGAAGGCATTTAGAGAAAAACATTAAGTTTATGTTCCACATTCAGGGGTAGGCCTACAATTCTGGTTGCAGAAATTAATCTGGTCTCATGTTGGCGTAGCTCAAGTACGCGGTACCCACCTCGGGAATAACATTTCACACACTCAAGACCAACAAATTTCATGTCTTTCAGGTTGTCCACCTGGTGTGTCTCTTGCCAGTGGACCGACAAAGGGTATTTCACGTCTGAGGTTTTCATGGTGTTCAAATGTTCTTGTATCCTGATACTTAGCTCTCTGATGGTGCTTCCAATGTATTTGAGACCACATACACAGATTACAACATAAATTACATATTTGGATATACAATTTATAGGTTGTTTGATAGTGTGTTTCAAAGTTGTGCCAAACTGTAGGTGATCTTTGATAAGTGCATGAGAACACATGGAACATGTACCACATTCATGAAACCGAGGTATTTTGTGTTAGGGGTGCCATAAATGATGGGCTTAGCATCTGTTTCAAAGTTTGTGTTCTGCAGTATGAGACCAACGGTCATTCTGTGACCCAGTCGTGTAAGTCTGGATCAATGGCAAGAGTATGCCAATGTTTTGTCAGGATTGTGTGGTATTTGTGGCTATCACGATGGTACTGTGCTATCTATCTAATGGTTTCATCCTTCCACATTTGGTATCTTCTTCTTAGGTTGCAGTAGTTTGGCCCTTGGTATGTCACTAGCTTGCTCTCTTGCCATGCTGATATTCCTGGTTTTCTATCTTCTGCTCACACAGGTTACATTCTTCCTGGTAAGTTTCGTTCGTGCTACAATTCCTCCTGGCACGAATAAACTCACCCTTTGGGATATTCTCTATAACTGTCTTTTTGTGACAGCTAGTGGAGAAGAGAACAGACTTCACTTCTGGTCTATCGAGATCCTAATATCCAGGAAATCAATGGTGTCTTGGCTTTGAGTTCCTGTTAGTTCTATACCAAAGCTGTTGGTGTTGAGGTATTTTTTAACTTGTCCAATAGAACGGTGGTACCTGACCAAATCATTAAAATGACATCTATGAATCGGTACCACTTCACGATCTAGGGGTTGAAGTGCTTATTGTTGAAGGCATGAATCTGTTCATAGTGGTTCATGGATAAGTTGGCAATGGCAGGTGCATAGGTAGCCCCCATGGCTACGGCTCTTTTCTGTCTGTAGTAGGTTCTATCAAACAGGAAGATGTTGTTAGTTAGGGAGAATTCCCAAAATTCCTTGGTCATAGTAAGATGTGAATAGTGAGACACTGATGCTTGTGCAAAGGGATAGTCAATAGCCTCAAGTGCTTATCTATGTTCAATTGCTGTGTACAGGGCCTTGACATCCAATGTCACAAAGTAGAACCCTGATTCCCATTTCACTTGCTGTAATAATGCTAGAGTATGCATCGTGTCACGCAAGTAGGTGGGGATCTTAGTCACTTCCGGTTGAATGATATTGTTCATATATTTGGCAAAAGGTTCAGTGATCCATCCGATTGCGCTGACAATTGGTCTCCCTTTTCTGCAATTTGTATGTAAGGTTTATTCACTTTCGGAAGGAAGTATTTTGTTGGTGTCCGTGGGTGTTTCATCTTGAGGTATTTCTGTTTGTCGTCCGTAAGTAGTCCCCTTGTATGCCATTTGGTCACTAGTTCCATTGACAATTGTTTAATCACAGTAGATGTATTTCCTGATAATATTTCATAGCAACCTGGAGTCTTGAGATGGTTCTGTGCCATTTGAATATAGCCAACTCGGCTCATGATGACTATATTTCCACCCTTGTCGGCCACTTTGATGATAATCTCCTGTTTGCTTTTTAGGGTCTTCAGTGTTTGTAGTTTAAGTGTACTGAGTTTTGTTGGTCCTTGCGTCTCCTTCCATTTGTGTAGGTCCTCTAGTTTGTAGAGGTCCCGTGTTACTGCTTTAGTAAAGACGTCAATGGCGTTATCTCCCTGAAAGTACGGGTTGAAGGTAGATTTCTTCTCGAGTTCTGTATAGCTCAGTGAGCAGTCCTCAATGTCTAACTCTGTCATTAGTGCGGTCTGAGATATTTCTTCTGCAGGTGCTTCGCACACTAAATTCACCAGAGTGTGAGTTTGCTGCAGGTTGTCAATTGTTATTTCACTGATCGTTGGTTTGTGACTTGGATCTCGCCATTGCACATTTTTAGCTAAAGATTTCTGAAGTTTAAGTTTTCGGGTGAACTTAAAAAGGTCTATATGGGCATTGGCGTGGTTAAGAGTACTTGGTTGGGGCAAAAGACAGTCCTTTGTTCAACATATCAGTTTAGACATCCGTAAGGGTGGTACTTGATAAATTTAGCACCAGGTTCACCGTCTTTGATCCCTCTGCTGTAATTGAGTCCATGACTTTGTTAGTCGGAGAATCCTTTCGTTTTCTGCATTATGGCTTCTTACGGCCTCCTCCTTGCCTCTAGGTCTGATCTTGCCTGTGAAGTATTTGTTTCTAGCGGATCCTGAAAGCGTACATGTTTGTTGCTTGATGGTCGGTTGCACTTTCTGGACATCCTTATCTGGTGTAAAAAATTGTACCCTTTTGAGCAAGTGGTTGGAGGGTCTTGTTTGTCCTGGGATTGGGCCTTGGATGTGCTTGCATCTGGGTCATTAGTAGTTGTATTTTCTGGCGCTCTCCATGTCTGAGCTGGCGGGTGAGCTGTTTGGAGTGCTCTCTTTAGAGGAGGACCTGTAATGTTCATCATACTTGGGCTGGAAGGTGAACACCCTGTCATCACGGTAGTCACGTTCATCTCTTGCAAATGTCCTGCATTTTCTAATCTTAACTTCATCCTGGTTTATTTTCAATATATCATACATGGTCTTGTAGTTCTTATCTTTAGAGCTCACAGGTTTTTTTGTGTCTCAATCTCATCCTTGAGGGCATCTATTGCCATAACATGCCGCTTGTGCTCTCTGTCAGCATGCTCTATTAGGAGTTCCAACATGGTCTTGGAACCGGTTACTAAGTTCTCTTTCCGTTTCCTGGCGAGATCTGCATCATCTGGGTTACTAAAGTCAGGGAAGATTATAATCCGAGGGCCCCTCAGCATCTTATCTTGCTCAAGGTATGTTTGGAGAGTTCATTTCTCCCAAAATGTATTAATTTAATTGGTGCATAGTCTTTTCAACTTAATAAACATATATCTTAGTGACTCAGTTTGGTTGGATTGCGGTGGGAAGGCATGAGTTGTGGAGCCTCTTGGTGTGAAGAGGCACTTGATATCCTCGTTCCTGGATAATAGATATTCTGCCATTACTGGCACTTGCTCGTGCAGCGGTTGTCCACTTCCTGGATATGATTCGAAGTGGGTACATGCAGACTGCAAGCTCTTGGGTGGTGGGGAAGATAAGATATAAGAGAAGTGCGCCAGTTTAGTGGGGTGCAGTGATTGCTGTGCCTCCTGTCCCCACCACACTTACTTTGTCTGTCGCTGCTGGTTGACAGCTGCCTGTTTCCCGCTTCTCTGGCACACACCGGCAGACACCGTCAGACACCATCTGGAGCTGCTTCTGTAGGAGATTCCCTTTGCCTATGGCCCTTAGCTGAGGGCTGCCCGGGCAGAGCTGCCCTGGGGACACTGTTAAGAGGCTGCTCCGTCTGAGGAAGACCCAATCAGGAGGGGAAGATGGCGGGGGACGTGAAAAAGGGCAGGGCACGGGTTGCCAGAGAAAAAAAGGTACAGGGGAGGCCTGGAAAGGTGATCAAAGAAGGTGTAATGAAAGGAGAAAAAAGACTGAAATACCGGAGAAAGGAGCGAAAATTGATGCATAGGCCTGGAAAGTGGGGGAAAGGAGAGAAAATGCAGAAGAAATGTCAGAATGTAGAGAAAATTGAGGCAGAGTCCTGGAAAGGGGGTGAAAGGAGAGAAAATGCAGAAAGAACATCAGAAAGTAGCGAAAATGGAGGCAGAGGCCTGGAAAGGGGGTGAAAGGAGAGAAAATGCAGAAAAAACGTCATAAAGCAGCACAAATTGAGGCAGAGGCCTGGAAAGGGGGAGAAAGGAGAGAAAACGCAGGAAAGAAATGGCAGAAAAGAGCATAAATGGAGGCAGAGGCATGGAAAGGGGGTGACAGGAAAGAAAATGCAGAAGAAAATAGCAGAAAGGAGCGAAAATTGAGATAGAGGCCTAAAAAGGAGGTGAAAGGAGAGAAAATGCAGAAAAAATGGCAGAAAGCAGAGAATCTGAAAGCAGAGAGCAAGTAGGGTGACACTCACCTCACAGGGGCCAGGACACAAGATTATGTATAATGAAAATCTCATGTGGTTTTTATAATTATGTGAATTACCAGCCACCATACCCCAAACTCAAGTATGCTTATGTTTAAAGATTACATTGCTACTGGACAATACGTTCTCCAAATCATGTAGTTTCGGAACAAAGGTGCAGATTTAAAATCCGCCTTTGCACTGCAGTGACGTGGCTGTCAAAGAGCACCTGTGACCTCTGAAACTGATCTGTGCCACTGGAGAGCAGGGGCTGCAGATTGTGTGAGTAATGCAGCAAGACACACGTGTCACTATTCTTTTGTCATGGAGCTTAATGAAAGAGGTCTTCTGGGTAGCAGACCACCCTTTCTGGGATGGAATTACCTGCATCATTTTATGACTTAATACAAACAAAAAAGTCTGGTCTTCTACACCCTGGCCATATGCCATTTCTTCACAATGCACTTCATCATGCATGCCATTTAATACACAAATACCATATTGTGTGAGTGAATAATACCTTCTATATAACATCCAATATTTTATATGTAACTATCCTATTTTAAAATTGCAATATAGAGTTTTTGTAAGTTTCACTTATATATTAACTAATATATCCATAGGGTATTCATATTTGTATTTTATTTGAAGTACAGGGATGTCAATTGTGATCAGGAATTATTTACAATAACACATTTACAGATGGTGGAATCATTCCCACAATAGCATAAAGATTAGAACAAGTAGTGAGCCTGTTTTCGAGGGTGTGAACAATTGAGACATATACCAGGGACACAAGAAACAGAAACAAATTGTATACAGAAAGCAGGTGACTTACAGGATCTATGTGATCACTGCGCCGCCCGCAACTGCGACGCCGAAAATGCCGACGGCGGTTACGTCGTGGCCAGTGATCATATGGATCACTGTGCCTGCTTCCCCTGGCCTGCATTACCCCTCCCAACCCCCCACTCCACTTGCCTTTAGGGCAGCACACTTGTGCGTGTGCCGCCCGCACTCTGTGATCCCTGCGGTGTCAGCTCTTCCCACTAACGTGGGTTGGAGCTGACGCTGCAGGGTGCTTTTTTTTTTTTTTTTTACATGTCCCACGCTTTCCGAAATGGTAAGCGGGGGCCAACTCTGCAACCGCCGACCCCCATTACTGCACCCAGGGAGAGCGGGGGACACCCCCGCAACCCCCACTCTGCTTGGGCACAGTAAATGTCACCATCATTTTGTGCACCTCCAAAGTCACAGTGACTGTGGGGGCGTACAAATGAGGGCAACATTTTTGTATGATACCGATTTACAAAGGTAAGATTATCCAAAGGAGGCAAGTGCTTGAAAATAAGTAGGATTACAAATTAAATATGCAAAATGATAATATTAAGTGTCACTGGAGGCAGTGGTGGGGAAAGGTCAGAAAGATGGAGGGCAGGTGGAGCTCACTCTTTAGCAAGTAAGTGCAGTTTAAGTCAAGCTTTGAAGAGATCCACAGTTGGACTGCGGATTCTAATGGACAAGGGCAAATCGAGTGAAAGGGCCAAACCGAAAGGTGGCACAGGGAGGGTATGAGATGGTAAGGTTGAGTGCAGACATGGATCGGAGGGAACAAGATGGTGTATAAACTGAGATATAATCAGACAGGTACCAAGGAGCAAGACCATTGATAGCAGTGTAAACTAGAATAAGTAACTTAGAAATAGAGTGTTTCTGCATGTCGAGCACACCAGCACGTTGTCAGTAGGTAGACGTGAGGGAACAATCTGGGTAGGTTGAGAACTTTGTCTACAGGGAAGAAGGAGTAGACAGGAAGGTCAAGGAGTAGCATTGAGCAGTAGTCCAGTTTTCTGACACAAGAGAGGCAGAGTTTTTGCAGAGTGATTAGTAAGAAAAGGACAGGTTTTCCGGAATTTTGAGGAGGGTAAAACAAGCAGCAGACCATTTGAGGATGAAAAGGGTCAATAGAGTGCAAGATGGGTTGGCGCTGCAAATGATAGATGCAAATTCAATAGGAGAGGTAGGGGAGAGGTAGCGGAGGGTAGAAGAGGTATGGGGAGAGGTGGTGGACAGAAGCAGCGTTGGGGACAGAGTGAGAGAAGAGCTATGAGAGTGCCATGCATTTTAAAGATTTTAAAGGAAAGTAGTAAGCAAAGTCATTTGCATAAAGGGAGGAGGCGATGCATATTTCTTTGGGAGATTTGAGCAAAGGCTGGATGATAGATGAACGTTTGTGGGGGTGATTGATAAGGGAGGAGATTAGGTTTGTGAAGTAGGAGGATTTGGATGAGTCCAGGGCAGCAAGACAATCTTTGCATGCTAGGAGTAGGCAAGGTGTCCATAATGTGTGCCAGAATTGTAGGTCACATAGCATGTTTATTTTATGGGTCTGAATGTCAGAGCTGATCCAAAGATGAGAAAAGGAAGGTGTGAAGATGAAAGCAGGATAGTGGAGGTCAAATAGAGCCACTTGTGCATAGTGAAGTCAGAGAAAGCACAGTCAATAGAAGAGGCATGAATAGGGAAAAGAGACATTATAGAGGCCCTTGCATCATTAAGGTAAGGGACAAGAGAGTCCTTCCTGAATTTCCTCTTAGTCATTAAAGCAGGGAGATTAGGAGTAAAAGGTGGAGGGGCCGAGATGTTATAATGAACAATGGAGTGATCAGAGGGAGAGAGGTCTGTGGAGAGGTGAGAGGATGAGAGTTAATTAGAGAGAAAGACAAGTTCAAGAGAGTTTGCACCAGAGTGGGTAGGCTGGTTGTGAAGGGAGTAGAGAGAGTGGTGAGATAGGAGGGATTTAAGTTAAGTTCAAGGCAGGTGACTGCACAGGGATTGGGAAGGTTAAAGTCCCCCAGTATGACAAAGGAGATGTTGGTAGTGTGGGATGTTCTTACCCACTAGGCTGCCCTGCAGAATGGCCGCCAAAAAGCCCTATGCGCTAAAAATCTCTGAGAAGTGCACAGGGAAACCTGAAAAATAGGCCGCCAATCCATTTTGCTTATGTCAGTGGTAAAAACAGGAGACCACACTGCCAATACCTATCATTGGGCTGCCCGCAGAGTGAAATGATACTACTTGAAAAGGCAGTGCTGCATTGCCAGGAAAATCCAGACGTGCTTTAAAAATCTGTTGTTCCTTGGCTGTTTAAAGTGCAAAGTCATGGTTCCCAAACAGCAGAGAAGATCCAACATCCTTGTGGGGTGTTCACCATCACCTTATTTAAGGAATCCCCATTAGCACAATGTCGGGAGAAGCACCTTTCATCATAAAAAAATCCACATTCACAAGGTGCTTGCCTGGGAAAAATATGTCAGATATGGGCGCAGTACCGCCGCTCGCCTGTATCCAAGCTGTCATCTACCTATACTGTCAGTTTAAAACTTGTGTCTTAAAATCAAATTGTAGAAAAGAACAGACTTGCCATCAAAAGCAATATGGGTTGCTACAATTCAATTTCTATGTTTTAAAAAGACTGGAATGAAGAGATCTATGTGTATATTTGTAGAAATGTAAATTGTATTTTAGAAAAGACCATTTTAAACAGTGTTTTAAAAGTGAACTAATGTTAGCCACACTGGACTTCAAAGACATTCCACAGCTTCTCCCCAAACAAAGGAATCTTCCTCCTGCTCTCTGCTCAGGAACTGGCATTGAGTTGTTTAATGGAGGTGGGAGGAGATTTTGGCCTGTGGCTCTGAGTGGAGACAAAAGACTCCCTTGACTGAAAGGAAATGCAAATTCGGGTGTCAACAGAAACCAACTGCCAAAGGAAGTAAAGCCTGGGAGTGCTCTGGCCCAGCCCAACCTTGGAGGCGGGACTAGACAAATATGTGTATCTTAAACTCCAAGTAAATATCTTTTTGGAAAAAGACTCATAGAAAACTGTGTACAACTTGGAAAAATCTGTATTTTATAGGTTGTTAATATGAAAATGCTGCTCACAGTTTGAAACTACTCAGAACCCTGTGCGATATTCAGAGACCGGACCACTAAAATGTTGATGTTGTAGCAATTGTGATAATGCTAGGAATATGAAAATGTACAGGATTATGCCCAGATGTCATGTGCATGTATGTGGAAAAATGTGTACAGATCTGACCCTGGGTAACCAACAAAAAGCGCGAAAAACTGTCAATTTTGAACCGAGACTCTCAAGAAGATGAGACTCCGACAGACAGGTGTTCTATTAAATCTGTGATGTGAATATGTATTATTAGCAAGTTGGTGATATTGTAATTATGCTTTATATGAAAAATAGGTTTTCTGTGTAGAAACAAAGGGGAGGTTTTTCCTTGGATTGTAAATTGCAGCATCACTATGACACTAAATTTCCTTCTCAAATCAGGAGAGGGGAAATACTCTGACCAATCAGATTCCTAGAGGGCGGGCTTAGTATAATCAGCCTACCCACCCCTTTGGGAAATACATAAATAGGGACTGTTTAGGACCTAGACACACACACATTCACCCATCAACTGATTTACTGGCGAAGTGCTCTGCAGGAGAACCCAGATCCAAGACTCTAGAACTCTGAAAGCAGAAGGCCCAATTCCAAAGCTGAACCCTTCTCAGCTTGTCCTTTAAAATCTTGCAACCTGATTTTAACCCCAGCCTTCCAAGGGGAACCCCACAAAAAGAACAGCCGGGCGTGCTATTTCTGCTTTCTTGCCAAGAACTCTTGCTAGAACCCAGAGATCCAAACCACTAGAGCAGACCTGTAACCCAGAACCAACCCATCAGATCCAGAACCAGAGGCTGTGCAATGTCTAGAGTGCCGTGCTGAGTGCAGAACCAAGCGCCTGAATCCTGTTCGGTGGGCTAGCAGTATTCCAGTCCAGACCCCTTTGACCAGATCCTGACGGGCCTATTCCAAACCATAGTTGTGAGTATCTAGCATAGAATTGTCCATAGCCAATCTCTTATCCTTAAGTAATCCTATCCAACCCATTCTAACATATCCAGAACTGCATTGTAGAATCACTTTTGTCTTTTATTGAATCTTTCCCTCACCCTTATAGTCCTTTGATAATTGTAGTGATAATATCATCTTTGCGCTAATATATTTACTGAAGAAAGGCAGCGTCTTGGCAAGCGTCTCTGCAGATAGAAACCATGCTGGGGCGTCACTGGATCGGTGGCTGTGCTGTCGTGTAGCTTGTGGCTTCATAGACTCCCTAGTGCATCTTTCATTTCATTTGAAAATCTTGACTCTTTTTGAGAAAAATTGACCTTTACTAAAACCTTCATAACTTCTGAACCGTACATGCTAGAGACGATATTTAAGTGTCAGATTGAAGCTAACATCCTCCGCTTTCAAACAAATCTAAAACCGCATTCCTTATAGCTTTTCTGTAATCGGGTTTCTCATTCGCTGAAAAGTTTGTCGCGATTCTGCTTTTGGCTCAATTTCATCACATGTAAAATAGCTATTTCTTGCATCTGACCTCTGAATTCAGTTTCCAACCCGCTAGTCATTCAACCATCGTTGCTAGTGTTTCTCTGAAGCTATCCAAATCGACTCCCACTAGTTTTGAATCCAATTTAGAAAATTAAATCAATTTTTATCATTTTTTCCCATTCATTCAACATCACATTCAAAAGCAATTGACATATTTTGAAATCATTCCTGTTTCTCTCTAAGGTTGCTGGGGGGAATTGGGATTGTAACTTCAATTGTTGAGTGTATATTCCCAAAACCTGTTTTCCCTCCTTCCATCTCTATATTACATAGTAGGGGGGATCGAGTAGTATCAGGGGGAAAGAGTGATTACATTGCATTTGATTGAACACACAAAAGTATTATTTCTGTGCTGCATTAATTTCCTATCATTGCATTTCATTGAACCCACACAAAGTTTATTCTATGCTACATTATTCTTCTCATCCATATCCTACTGATTAAAGAGATTGTTGATTGTAATATCACCCATTGGTGATCATTGTATAAATATGAATAGTGTGATATCTAGATATTTTTCAAATTCGTAAAAGTGTGATATATATCTTGTTCAAATTCATAAAAGAAATCTTTTTACTTTGCAAAACAACCTTCTTCTTGGTTCAGTGAGACCGGGGGGGGCATTCAAAGAGAGGGGCGTGATATAAGGGGACATCATTCAGAAATAAAAGAACTTTTAGACATAAAAATATATATCATTAAGGGTTCCAACTGTGCATCACACGCTAGGCAGTGACTTAGGTGGAGGCCGGGTTGAAATCACTTACAGTAGGAAGCGACTCAAGGAGAAGGGTCACATCAGGGAAGAAGGAATTGAGAGAACCTGGTGGTCAATAGAGAGCCAGGACAGTGAAGGGAGTAGGAGAGAGGAGTTAAATAGTGACATTTTCAAAAGAGGAATGTTTGATGTCATGTCAGAGTGGGATAGAGGGGCAGTGTTGAGGCCTTATTGATAAGGAAGTTCCCACCACCATCCTTCCCAACACATCTGAGGGAGTGGTAGAAGGTAGCAGAGTCAGTGTGCAGAGCTGCTAGTGTAGCAGAATCATGAGGGGACAGCCAGGTTTCTGTGCTAGCAAGAAGTGAACGTTGTAGGTGATGATACTCAAAGTGGTCAGTGATGTAGGCAAACTTATTGCAGAGGAATTGTGCATTCCAAAGACCAAGTGAAAGAGTGATAGGAGGTGGGGGTGAGGAGCAGGTGTTGTGCAGTAGGAAGAGGGATAGATGGAGTTGAGATCCTGGGAGCGCAGCAGCATCTTTTATCAGAGATGTGGGTGCACAGGTGAAGGAGAAAGATGGGGAGGTCGGAGACAGATGAAGAAGTTACATCGAGCTGAGTCTGAAGGCCTTGAGAGAAGGGAAGGGAAAGATTGAGTAGAAAGAGGAATGTAGAAAAATCAAGATGCATGTTGGAGAGTAGATCAAATAGGAAAGTGAAGACAATGATGAAAGAGTCCAGACCAAGAGAGATGGAGGGTAGTTGAGAAGCAGAAAGGGAAGGGTGGATGGCTAGCTGAGAAAAAAGTGTATGTTCTGAGTTAGGCTAGAATACGGCTAAAGGTAACCAAATGTCAGTTAACAGACCTAAAACAGCAATGTCTGCTAGTCCTATTAGGTAACCAAAGCTCTGCAGTGAATGGATAGCAGAAGTCAGGTAAAGGTTGAGCTTAGTGAAGTCATGACTATAGCAGGGGTTCTGGCCCTAGCCCCTTTCTGGCCCCAACAGGCCCAAGGACGGAGCTGCCCTTTGCTGCTTTTGGACCTTGGCTGCAGAGGCCCGGACTGGACACGCAGGGCAGAATAAATAATGCAGTCAATGTGTCACATGTTCTTCTGGAAGCCAGTCGCAGTGTTCCTGGTGGCTTCCACACTTGCTGGCAATTTCCTCGGTGTTGTAGGTCCATAGAGCCATAATCTTGCATGTCAGGAAATCAAGTCCTATGTCCTATAATAATTTCAGAGACATTCATACTGAGTCACATGACAAATTTGGACATTCATTCACAGATAACAGTGCACATTGGGAAACTTAATCACAAGGCCCAGAGCAAACTGAGAGACATTTAATTTGAGATACGGCTGCACCCTGAGAAATTGAGCCACAAGTGCCTGAACAAGTTGAGAGACATACTCATTGAGATAATGCATCATGCTGGGAATTGTAGTCATATATTATTTTTATATGTAATGTTTTGTGAAAAAATACAAATTTGGTTGTATCACAATAAAAACAAAATTTTACGAAATTGTAGTCATATAGCCAATAAACACCAAGAATCAGAGAGTGTACAACAACAAAGTACAGAAACCTGAAGACTCTATGATTTTGCTAAAATCCTGTCTTGAAAGCCATACTTAACATAAAATAAAAACCTGTTTAAACTTTGGCATCTGTTTTGTTGTTGAGTTTGTCACAGTAAGAGATGGATAGAGGAGAGGTTGCTGTTGCTCAATATATGAAGAAGGCATGGCAATATATCGTGATACGGTAGCCTATTCAGGACAATTGTGGAAAGTGCAATCATTCAGCCAATCTTTGGTCCTGAATTTTTTTTTAAAGTCTAGGTTTGACTTTGGACACCATATTGATCCTTGCTTCCCATGAGAAGCAACCTGGAAGCGTTGCTTTCTTTCATTTGTAACTAAATGATTGATTGAGGCAATGAACAACTCTAAAATGTATAGTGCTGTACGAGTATCTCTCTTTGCTCTCCCCATTCTGTCTCTTCTCTTTCTTTCCATCCTGTTCTTTGTCTTTCTCTATCTGCCCACTGTTTTGTCTCGTGTCCTCCTTATTCCTGCCATCTCCCCTCACTCTATCTCTCTCTCTCCCTGCCATTCTTTGTTCTTTCTCGTTACAAGTCTCCTTTGTTGCAATCTGTCTTATTCATTCACCTTTCACTGATGTTCTTTCCTCTGCAAGTTCACCTCCTCTTCTCTCTGCTTCCTGCAATGATTTCTTCCAAGTACTGTCTTTTTTTTACTCTCACTTCAGTTATGTGGTTTCCCTTACTCTCATTGCCAGTCAAGCTGTTCTCTCTCTTTCTCTCCCCTTTCTGCCTACTTTTGCATTTCTTCACTGTTCTTTTTAATCTTCTGCTTCCGTGTTTTGCTCCTTTTCTCTCCCTTCCATTTTCTGATTGGTTTCATAACCGTGTGGAAGTTCAGCTTCCACATAGCCATCCTGCCTTCAATATGGAGGAGTGAGGTTCAGAATCCATTGTTCATAGAAAGAGTCAGGGCCTCATTACGAGGAAGGAGGTAACCATGCCACTTTTTGCGGCATGGCTACCCCCATTCTGGGTCCTGGGTCTGGGTTCCCTGAATGGGGAAATATCGGGCCATTCCGACTTTGGAGGGCCTGGTATTTCCCCATTCAAGGAACCCAGACCCGGTCTATCCCCATTCCCATTTGAGCCCCCATAGGGCTCAATGGTAATGGGGAGCATGCTAACAACGGGCCCATTGTTAGCATGCTGGACCACTCGCGGGACCCGCTAAGGACGTCTGGACCTCGTAATGAGGCGGTAGGGGGTTAACGGGGCAGGCAGCTATACTGGCCCCATTAATCCCCTACCGCCTTCCTCATAATGAGGCCATCAGTGTCAAACTAACTTCTGGGCAGCACCCTTTGTTTACACTGTGCCCACGTCCCCCCTCCCCCTCTTCATAATGTGTGCATGGCTTAGGCTCAGACTCAAAGGATAATGATGATGTGATTCAGGCTGAGTGGCTCTAGGTGAAATATCAAGCTGTGGAACTTGTGCCAGCCCTACAGAGGCATTGCTACCCCACCATTGTCCCGGGAGGATAGCTCAGAGGCAACATGCTCGCCTTGGAAGCAGAACGACACGGAGCAACACAGGTTCGATCCCCGGGTCTGCGCTTAGAAACCTCTGGGTATTAAGCATGTTTTAAATAACCTATAATATCTTATCAAACCATAAGAGTGCACCCAACAGTTTGAACATGACTGGCCTATGTGCATTTAATTTTGCAGAGGCACAATACAAGCGTACATGCAGCTACAAAGACACACACACACACACGCAGACATGCTACTCACTAAACAGATTTATTGTGGTTCACGGCATTAAACCTGGTCAGTGTGTAGTATCTTAAATCACTATGTTAAATCAATCGATTGTCAGCTCTCGGTGTCTTTCACTTTTCAGAAAAGGCACAGACAGCACTCTTTTATCCTCTGCTGTAGAGCCACTAGGACAGTGTACCTTTTTATTCTCCTTTTTCCAGCTTCTGCCTGGGCTTTCATAGCCACTCCTCTTCCTTCCTCATCCTGTGCCATGCTCTTCCTCCTTTAAGTTCATCCCTGGTTCAAAGGGCTATCCTTATGTGCTCTACAACATCTCCTCCCTGCTTATCATCTTTGTGGGTCAACCGTTCCTTCTTTTTTCTGGTGGTTGTCAGGGTATTCATCATGGTCTTTTCTTTGCTAGCTATCCTCCATCTTCTATTCCACCCATACTACTGACCCTCACTTCAGGAGTGTTCTCTGGGGCCACCTTTGCCCGCTCTTCCATCTCTTTCACTTTATCCTTTGGTATCTTCTCTTCTCTCAGTCTCTGCTGCTCTTCTACATTCTTCTCTCCTGCTTATTCACACTGGCGATGAGGTCTCTCATTTCCTTTCCTAGCCCATTTGCGGTCTTCATCCCCTTTCGTCACATTTCCATATCTTTCTTGTATCCTCATCTTCCTCCTTTTCATTACATCTGTGTGACCCTCATCTTCTCCTGTGATCTTTCCTCGATCAGTCAGTAGAACTTGTGTTACTTCCTCCAGCGCTCTTCCTCTTATTTCTTTTGGGTGTTTCTTTTCCTTTGTTCTCTCTCCTTTGTGGCAGCAGTCTGTTCCTTCTACCCCTGACCCTTATTTTCACAGTTTATTCTTCCTCCCTCTTCCATTAGGGGCACTCCCATGTGCGCTAGGCTTTGTTTGGGCCTTATTACCACAGTGTGTGTTGGCAGTGGGGATACTTCACCAGGCAGTGATGGAGCAGCAGATTGTGGTGGATCGCTGTTTGTCCACCCCCTCATACTGTCGTGTCTGGACATTAGAGGAGCTTCCATTTTTTGGAGGGCGGATGTGGGGTGTCCTATGCACTCTGTACTTCTCACTGTGTGTTTAATGGCATCTCCTCCCTTGGACGTGTGCCCACCATTTGGTCTATTGGATGTGTATGCCCTTTTTGGTGTTCTCTGGATGTGTGCGCTCTCTTTGGCGTCTTCTGGCTGTGTGCTCTCTTTGGCCCCTATTGGATGTTTTTTGCTTCTTTGGTGGCTTCTGTCTGTGTGCTTTCTTTGGAGTCTATTGGGCATGTGTGCTCTCCTTGGCGCTTATTGGATGTGTGTTCTCTCTTTGGCATCTATCTGATGTGTGTGCTCTCTTTGGCGTCTTCTAGAAGCATGCACTCTCTTTGGCATCTTCTGGATGCAGGCGCTCTTTGGCAGCTTTTGGATGTTTGTGCAATCTTTGGTGCCTCCTGGATGCGTGTGAACTTTGCATCTTCTGCAATCCTTGTGTGTGATCTCTTCCTCCGTATTGCTGGTTTGCTTGTGGAGTAGGTTGGTGCCGTGAGCTGCAGAAATGAAGGGAGTCTTGTTGAGGGAGAATGCTTGCAGCATAAGATGGTCGCTGATTAAAGGTGTGCGTGCCTGCACCATGTCCCTTAAAGCTGTGAGGATGTAGGGTCAATGGTACTTCTATTTATATTTCTTTTCCACTAGGCGTGGACCTCTTTCTGTCATGTGGAGAAGACTCCCTGTACTTCTTACCTCATGCAGCTAGGTGCCGTGCTATTGAGGGATGAGGGGCCGGGGGGGCTGGACAGCTTACTGTTGCTGGCACTGGAGCAACGGATGTCGCAGTTGGCTGCGGTCTTCAGGCTCGCTCTCATGTACCAGCAGACATGCTTGTCATCTGCCAAAACTCACCCGCTCCAAGCACTGCTGTGTTTGAATGGCGGCAGATTGCTGCAGGTGCGCCAAGATTGGTCGAAGTGTTAGGAAAGGCAGATTGCCCTTATTGTTTTCTTTTCCTTTCCACGGGCAGGGAGCCCTTTTATTCATACAGGAGCAGGGATCAGCAGGGCGGATTTCCTTTTTCTTTCAGGAGGCCAGGATTGGTGGATGCCAGGATCGGCAGGATGGATTGCCCTTGCAGGTCTGTTCTCTTTATCGGGATAATTTCCCCTTGTCGCCAGATGTGTTATCCACTGCTGCAGTGGGCAGAGGGAGATTTTGTCCTCACTCACTCTGAGCTCCACACCATATAGTAAAAAGAGACAGAGCCATTGGGACAGTGCACCTTCTTTATTCTCCCTTTCCAGCTTCTGCCCTTGTAGTCCCTCCTCTTCCTCCCTCATCCCCATGCCATGCTCTTCCTCTTCTTCCTTTAAGGTCGTCCCTGGTTTAAGGAGGACTGTCCTTATTTGCTCTACAACAAACGCTATGACCCTTGTTGTGACTATGGCGTAATAATACGACCAGGTGGCATTTGCACACACTGCCAGATGTCCTGCCTGCCAGAGCATGGGCCTGGCAGTATTAACCACATGCATTATTTTCCAGTGGAAAACTGCATACAGTACATACCATCAGTTGATGAGCTGAAATACATCATACATCTTTCACTCCAGATGTTACCTCCACACAAGAGATGGATTAAAAGTCCTGAGGTGTTTTTGCCAAATGATTTCTTATTAAGTGTTGTGCCTTTTGTTCACTGTGGAAACCCATTTTTTTTTCATGCTGTTCTGATCCCTCCTTCTCACCTTTCCAATCTAATACAAAGACAAGTATAAACCCTTCTCTACATTATAAACAATTGTGCAGTAGCTGTATGATCCGCTCCTGCACATAACCCACTCCCATCCTCAAAATGCAGGCAGAAATGCATTAAACATGTTACAAAATAATATATGGTATAGTCAGAAAAACCACATTAAGTATATCAGGAAATCGATATTTATTACAGTCAACCTGGCCAATTTCCCATAATGATTACTTCATGAAGGAATTTGATAAAAAGACCAACTTGAGATTCTGGCCTTCATTACGAGATCGCCGGTAGAAAATCCACAATGACGGCATGCCGTAGCTAACGTTAACGGCATGCCTTGAGTTCGGAATCAATGTCTGATTCCGAGCATGACTTGCCGTAATAAACGGCATGCCGGTAACGGCAGTGCCGGCATACCGCTACAACATCCAAAAACCCACACAATGCCACCATCAGTGCCCTTGCCATCGGCACCGGCATCACCAACCCGCAAATACCAGCACTGGTATACAAGTATCGGAAACTACGTCATCGTGCCGGAAGGGAAAATGTATCGGAAGCCATCGTTAAAAACGCAATCCATTACAATCCTCCAAACACAGGAGCTGGAAGTTGAAGACCACAAAGGGACATATTTGTTACCCGGGGGAACATTCACCGGCGCAAACCTAAGTTTAGTGAGCCGGAATTAAACATGCTTGCCGACACCCTCATAGACAATGCTGACAAGGTTTTTGGAGTGGACCTGTGCAGGCCTGGGCAGCTGTGCAAAAAGGAGATCTGGACCAAAGTGGCCAACAACGTCTCAGCAGTAGGCACCCCGCCCAGGACCATAAGGGACTGCTGCAAATCCTGGGATGACCTGCGTCTCAGAGTGCGAAACCTATTGTCTGCTGAGTACAGCCAGGGGCAAGCCACTGGTGGTGGACCACATTCTCCCCTCAAACTCCACCCCTGGGAGGAAAGATGTGCCTCCATCCTGAACATGGCCAGCATCAAGGGTGTGGGTGACACTGAGCATGGAGCCACAACATCTGGAGATGCAGGTGAGTGTCCATTACTAACATCCCATAGCCACTCCGTCCCCTGATCGCCAATAGTGCTATGTGCATGACTGTAACCAGATACCTGCTGCCCTGCAAGACACTGACCAGACCCTCAAAACAATAAATCTTCCCACCATGGAGACTGTCCACAAACACCACAGGCACACAAGACATGTCCCATGCCATGCAGACAGACCCGCCATCTGCATGCGTCAACACACTCCACCGAGGCCAACATGGTGTCAAGGAGTTCCCCCCTTCTCACCTGAATCCATTCTTTACCGGTGTCCTTGGATGCTGTCTTCTTTCAGATATAACGGGTTTTGAAGAAGGCAGCCCTTGTCTCTGCCGAAGAATGCGTTCAGTTTTCCAGGAGGCCGAATCCAGGAATCCAGGAGGCAAGGTAAGTTCGCTAGAACTAGAATCCAGGAGGAAGAAGAAGTGGGAGGTTCAAGGAAGGGAAAGCGGAGTGGAAAGGAGAAGAACCGCGAGCTACGGAGCACACGTCTGGTCGCTACTTCGGAATAGCATTGAGATGCGCGGAGCCGCGGAAGGCGTGGTCTAGAAATAGACAAAGGTACGTCCAACGCATGGAGCGAGAAGGGAATGCGTTGGGTGGCCATATTGGAGGTATGAATGTGTATAAGCCCGCTGTGACAGGGACCATGAGGCCCAAAAGGGGCGCTCCCCGATTCATGACAGCATGCCTCCTCCGAAGACCCTTCCCTCCTGGTTTGCCCGGGTGGATGAGGTGGAACCTTCTGAGCAGCCGTGGGACCTTGATGTTTGAGAGAGGTTCCCAGGTTCTTTCGCTAGGAGGATATCCTTTCCATTCAACCAGGTATTGAAGCTGGCCCCTTCTATACCTGGAATCACAAATCCGAGATACCTCATATTCCAATTGGTCATCGACCAGTATAGGAGGAGGTCTGGTGGGTTTTTGGGAGGATGGATAGTGGGGTTTCAATAAAGATGTGTGAAAGACTGGGTGTATCTTCTTCCAGGATTCAGGCAACTCGATCCGATAAGAAACAGGATTTGTAATTTCTTTAATGGAAAATGGACCATAGTACCGAGGGGCCAGTTTACTAGGCTGTAGATGTTGGGGTAGTAATTTTGAGGACAACCAGATCTGATCACCGACTGCATAAGAAGGGCCAGGTCTTCTTCTGGAATCTGCATATTTCTTGGTCTGTTTCCTGGCCTTCTCCAAAAATTCCTTGGCTTCTTTATGTATGTTGACAAGGGTTTCGATCCAGGAGTCAACTGTAGGTACTGGTGTAGATTGGGGAAGAACAGAAGGTAGGACCGATGGATGAAATCCTTGACTGCAATAAAAGGGGCTGATCTTAAGTGCCCAATGGTCAGAATTATTGTAAGCGAATTCAGCCACGGGTATCAGGAGCGACCAGTCATCCTGGACCTTGGTGACGAAGCATCGAAGATACTGTTCCAGGGTTTGATTGACACGTTCTGTGATTCTGTTGGTTTGAGGGTGGTAACCTGACGAAAGAGCACGTTGGATCCCTAAGTATTGACAGAGATGTTTCCAGAATTGTGAGATGTATTGAGGTCCGCGATCCGAAATGATCTTGGAAGGGAGTCCATGCAAACGGAATATGTGTTCCAGGAAGATTCCTGCTAGTTCAGAAGAGGATGGTAATTTACGCAGGGGCGTAAAATGAGCCATATGAGTGAACAAGTCTATGGTAACCATGATGGTGGTATACCCACGGGAGGGTGGCAGTTCCACAATGAAGTCCGTAGCGATAATCGCCCAAGGCCTAGTTGGCAATGTAGGTTGTAGTAGAAGGTCCGCTGGTTTCTTGTTAATGTGTTTATTTTGGCTGCAGACAACACAGGATTGAATGTACTGCCGTACGTCGGGTCTCATCCTAGGCCACCAGAATTGCCTTTGTATCAGACGGAGGGTATTGGTGACACCACGATGTCCGGAGTGTAGGGTATCGTGACAGAGATTCATTATTCTCTGTTGTAGTCTTTTTGTAGGGATGACCAACAGATTGTCTTTGAACAAATAACCTTCCCGGACCTTTACATTCCAAGGATTTCTTTTGGATTTGTCCTTCCACAGATCAGAGGATTGGGTTTGGGCATGGATATCTTCGAGGAGGTTGACTGCCTGGGCCACAAAAATCATGGGGGAAAACATCTGAGGACATGCCTTGTCTTCAGTGGGCTCGTAGTCAGGTCTTCGAGATAAGGCGTTGGCGATCAGGTTTTGTGATCTAGGAACGTGAGTGATATGGAACTGGTACTGGGCAAAGAAATATGCCCAACGCGCCTGACGACTGTTCCTACACTCCAAAGATTGTAGAATCTGGAGGTTCCGGTGGTCAGTACGGACCTGAACTGGATGTTTAGCTCCCAAAAGTAGATGTCGCCATTCAGTGAAGGCTTGACGAATGGCTAACAATTCTTTTTCCAGGTCTGAATAATGTGTTTCACTAGGAGTCAGAGTTCATGAGAGGTAAGCAATTGGGTGTTCCAGTTTATCTCCTAATTCTTGTTTCAGGACTGCACCAATGACATAATTTGAAGTGTCCTTTTTTACCAGTAAAGGACGGCTAGTATCGGGTTGAGCCAAGATAGGAGCTTGCGTAAACTCTGTCTTTAAACGCTGGAATGCCATATCTTGTGGTGTTGACCAGAGGAAAGGAGTGTCTTTCTTCAGGAGAGCAACAATTGGTTGAACAATCTCGGAGAAATTAGATATGAATTTCCGGTAGAAATTGGAAAGTCCCAGGAAAGATTGAATTTGTTTCACGGAAGTAGGAGCAGGCCAGGTCAATATGGCTTTTACCTTTGAAGGGTCCATACCAATTCCTTCTGGGGTAAGAATAAACCCTAGGTAGTGAACGGAGGTCACATGAAACAAACATTTTTCAGGTTTGGCCAGGAGTTTATGATCTCAGAGTCTCTACAAAACTGCCTTCACGTGCTCTTCATGTTGTTTAGGATCCTTGGAAAAGATCAGTATGTCATCCAGATATACAATAACGAAGTGAAACAGCATGTCAGAGAACACCCTATCCATAAAGCGTTGGAAAATTGCCAGGGCGTTAGCCAATCCGAAGGGCATGACTAGGTACTCAAAATGGCCAAAGGGTGTTCTGAAGGCGGTCTTCCATTCTTCTCCTTCCCTGACACGGATCAAATGATAGGCGCCCCTGAGATCCAACTTGGTGAATATCACTGCGCCTCTCACGGCTTCCAGGATATCCGAAATCAGGGGTAACGGGTACCGATCCTTGAGGGTACATTGATTTAGCCCACGATAATCAAGGCAGGGTCTCAGTTCCTTTGTATCCTTCTTGGGAACAAAGAATAGAGAAGCACCAGCAGGAGATTTCGAAGGTCTTATGGTGTCATTTTGAAGGTTGGTATCCAGGTATTCTCTTAGGGCCTTCTTCTCGGGTTCGGAAAGAATGAACATCCTGCCGAAGGGAATCACTGCAGAGGGTTCCGTATCTATTGCGCAGTCTTCAGGTCTGTGTGGGGGCAAGGCCTGGACAATGGCAGTCGAAAACACATCAGCATAAGCTTGGTAGACTTCAGGAACTTGCATGACATTGGATACCATTAGTGGTGTCTGTTGTTCCTTTGTTGGTTCCTTTGGGTGTGTTAATGGAGGTTCTAGGGATAGACAATGAGACATGCAAAACTCCGAGCCTAGGAATAGGGAACCCGTAGACCAGTTGAAATATGGTTTGTGTTTCTGTAGCCAGGGCATGCCCAATACCAAGGGGTAATGAGCTGACTTAATAATGTTAAACCTGATCAGCTCTCGATGGTGATTTATTGAAAGCTGGATCTCCTTGGTCTGAAGGCTTATTGGTCCTGATGTGAGGGGTCTTCCGTCGATAACCTCCACAGGCTGCATGGTGCTTCGTGTTTCGTAGGGAATCTGATGTTTATCAACCCTCTCATGATCGATGAATATTCCCATAGCTCCGCAGTCTACCAGGGCCAAAATGGAATAGTTTGTATTCTTGGATGGTGATAAAAAGGCCTGTAGTACCACCAAATTGTTTTGTCCAGGAGAGTTCAAGGATGAATGGATGTGGAGCAAACATCTCTCTCCCGAAGCTCTGCTCCATCTAGGATTGGGAGCTGGCGTTTCCCGAACGCTGAGGGGGTGCTAAAGGACACTCCCTAACCAAATGCTCATCTGAGGCGCAGTACATGCACAAGCCCGTATGAATTCTCCTCATTCTCTCTTGTGGAGATATGGGTCCACGAAAGGCCCCAATCTGCCTGGGCTCGGATTCTGAGACTGGCCTTGGGTTGATTTCCAGTCTGGGGGTACGCTCAAATGATACCTTGGAAGGAGTTCCCCTGGATTTCTTCTTTTCTGACTTCCTTTCCTGGATACGGAAGTCAATCTGCATGGCAAGATCCATGAATGCCTGGAATGAGCTTGGTCGTGCCACTCTGGCCAGCTCATCCTTAATTTCTTCATTCAATCCTCTCCTGAACAGGGTAAAACTCGCCTCAGTGGACTAGTCAGCTTCCTTTGCCAGTTGTTTAAATCGGGTCACATACGTGAGCATATCCTGGGCCCCTTGCTGAAAGTCTAACAAGCGTTCTTGTGCACTGTAGACCTGCTCAGGGCGGTCAAACATGTCTTTTAGGGCCCATATAAACCCATCATAATCGTCCAGGAGGGCATCACTAGAGTTAACGAGGGGAGTGGCCCAAGTCAAGGCATTCCCAGAAAGGTGAGAGATTATAAAACCCACCTTGGCCCTGGGGGTCGCAAAATAGTAAGGCTTGAAGGTAAAGTGAACCAAGCACGAATCCAGGAATGCACAAAGAGTCTTTGCTGAGCCGTCGTATTTATCCACGACTCCGCCCAGTATAACACTCTCTTTTGTAGCAGAATCCCGGGATAGGACCAATTGTTTGAGAGCGGCGTTCTCTGCTTTCAGATTCTGTACCTCGGTTGATAGTTCCTACATACGACGCATCAAGTCCTGCACAGCAGCCTCCATGTCGATATCGCTTTCAATTGGGTGGCGTCTCAAACTGTCAAGGAGTTCCCCCCTTCTCACCTGAATCCGTTCTTTATCGGTGTCCTTGGATGCTGCCTTCTTTTGGATGGAACGAGTTTTGAAGAAGGCTGCCCGTGTCTCTGCCGAATCCAGAATGTGTTCAGTTTTCCAGGAGGCCGAATACAGGAATCCAGGAGGCAAGGTAAGTTTGCTAGAACTAGAATCCAGGAGCAAGAAGGGGGAGGTTCAAGGAAGGGAAAGCGGAGTGGAAAGGAGAAGAACCGCGAGCTACGGAGCACACGTCTGGTCGCTACTTCGCAATAGCATTGAGAGGCGCGGAGCCGCGGAAGGCGTGGTCTAGAAATAGAGAAAGGTACGTCCAACGCATGGAGCGAGAAGGGAATGCGTTGGACGGCCATATTGGAGGTATTAATGTGTATAAGCCAATTGTGTCAGGGACCATGAGGCCCAAAAGGGGCGCACCCTGCGATTCATGATACATGGCCCCTGTGCCATGTGTCAGCATGGCACCAACAACAACTGTCCACAATGCATGCACCATTGCAAACATCCCAATGTCCCATCCAGTGTCCCCTCTGTAGCTGACACCCCAATGACCCTACCTACACACACACATACCCCCACTCCCTCACATGCAGACTACACAAATGCACAGTCCAGGGTTGCATATACACAACATCAATGGCCAAATACAACAACAACCCATCCCACATGCACATACCAAATCGTGTACACATCATGATGTACCAACACTGCTCCACCCCTGAACATGTGTGATGCTACACACTGCCCCCACCATGAATCAAAGGATGCACATCACTGTAAATTGAACTAAGTGTGATGGCTGTTGCATGGTTCATAGCACAACAATGAAGTACCCCTACATTGTTGCCCACAGGCACCTCATCCGGCAGCAAAGGAGAACTCGCAACTACCCCAACCACCGTTGTACATCGGCACAGCCACAAAAAGACTGCAAGCATCCAGGAACCAGCATGCAGCCAGGAACCAGCATGCAGCCAGGAAACAGCACAAAGCCAGGAGCCAGCACGTAGCGATGGCCGGCCAAAGTCCACAGCCTACATGTCACGTTCCCCTCGCCACCCTCGCACACCGGTTAGCCTCAAGAGGCATGCGAAGATACCTTCAGGCAGGCAGCAGCCGCAGCACAGCCCTGAATCAGTGTCCGACCTGCCGCGCGGCACCACAACACAGGACATGAGTGAGGCTACACAAGATGAGGAAGCAGCATCACCGCCGATTGAAATTGAGGATCTGCATCATTCCCCAGCAATGAGCATGCCTGGCGATCCCATATCGCCCATACAGAGTATGCCCGAACTTGAGGATTCAGACACACCAGACATGCATAGCACACGACGTGTCACAGCTGACCCAGCAACATAGAGGAGACCGGACCCGCTGACAATGACAATGGGCACCACAAGCCAGTATTTTAAACAGATAGAGTACAAGCACACCTATATGTTTAACTATAGTTTAAGTGACAAAGAAAGTTCTACTATTCGGAGCTCCTAGGGCTCACCAGAAGTAATGGAGGTTCAAAGGTGCGAGGGAGAAAGGAATGACTCTGGTATCAAAAGTCACAAAAGGTTAACATAGAAAGATGGAGAACCCATAAGGCATGAGTCCTCCCATCCCCTGCACACCTGTTAGTGCTGGCAATTATGTCCAGTCAGCATTTGTGTTGCTTATTTGTTCAGTACATTCAGTGTTTCTTAATTACTTTTGTTATCTCATTCGTGACCTCCTTCATATGATTATTCAAGAAAAAACAATTACTCATTAAGGTTTTTTATGTCCACTGTATTAGTTTCATACATGGATTTTTCATCATTAAAGAACTTTGTAAAAACAGTTTCATGCAGGGTTCAGCAATTTAAAAATTATAAAATTATAAGGTGTACTTTCACAAGCTCATTACAATCCATCAAATAAAACTTAACAGAAAAAGCTCAACGCGTTTCGAGAGATTAACTCTCTTCTTCAGGAGCAGTCTAATTCAAAGTCAAATCTTTCAATAAAAGTGACATTGGTTCCTCTGTGGTGTAATCTTCAGGTGTTATTCACTCTTAACATCAGTGATAAAAGTGATAAAACTTTCTCAGTCATGTGTGTTCCCCATGTGGAGTGATGGTTACTCAGATGCCATCCAATATTTCCTAAAATTTAAATGTAGATATAGTTATTACTATGCCTTATTTAATAGATTACTTACAATGATTCAATCTCAAAATTGGTGTGTGATTGTTTACCTGTGGCATATTCAAGAGATGTCCAGTATAGATGTCCAGTAGTAGATGTACTGATCCTTCGAATATGTACGGCTGAGTCCGATCGTGATCTAGTAAAGATAACGATTTCTTAGTTTCTGCTGCGTTACGCCCAGCCCTTTGACACATGGCAGCCCCTTGCGCCATTCATTGAGGCTAACCCTTCCGATGGGTCCCCAACCACAAGCTCCAAAGAGGGGGCGGAAGTAGGCCTTTAACTACAGTGCCTGGCAGTGGGAACCTGTTGTTGAAGGGATGTTGTTGGCATTTCTCATATGACATTGGACATTGTTTTTCACTTTGTGGGGTGGGTGTGTGCAAATGGGTGTTAAAGGGGAAGGGTGTTTTGGGGACATTTTGGGGGTTTAGTTGTTATTGGGAGTTGTAACCATCTTGTTTGGACTGAGGTGCATGTCCAACCTGTCACATTTAGTGTATAGTTCACCAGGCATTAATACACTTGTGTTTGAAAGCAATACAGTCGTCTGTACATTATTCAAGGAGTGTATGAGTATTTAATGTAACGCAATGCAATGCATACAGTGTGGCAATCAAAAATGTCCATGTGTGGATCATCCTTCAAAAATATCTTGTGACCAATGCCTGTCATGTGGCCTGTCCATCATGGCCATGGTGATGCTAAGGGTGTCCAACATCCTCATCATGATCATCGTCATTATCGTCCTGTGGCAACATATCCACGTCCGGGGGCAGGGGCACATTACGACTGATCCACATGTTTGCAGTATTGCACAAGCAATCACAATACGCCCCACCATCTCGGGACCATAGATGAGGGCACCCCCAGACTGGCTTATGCTGCGAAAGCAACTCTTCAGTAGGCCAAAGGTCTGTTCTATTGTGACGCAAGTCCTTGTATGTGTGCGATTGTATGCCTCTTCATGTACGTGGACGTCTGATTGGGGTCAGCAGCCAGCCCATCAGTGGATGCCCAGCGTCACCTGCATGTTGGCAAGAGGGAGGGTACCGGTGATGATTTGCATTGTTTGACAAACATGGTTGGGTCTATTCTGTTCAGGTATGATTTTCAACGATTCAATACTAGCCGTGTGCACCAGTGCTCCTGGATTGCGGTATGCTGTGTAATGTACACACGCCCAGCATGGCCCATCCATCAGGCAGATTCCCAGTGCTGGCACATCTCCCCCCCCCCGATTTTACCCCACATGGCCCATCCATCAGGCAGATTCCCAGTGCTGACACATCCCCCCCCAATTGTACCCCACATGGCACACCCATCAGGCAGATTCCCAGTGCTGGCACATTCCCCCCCCAATTTTACCCCACATGGCCCACCCATCAGGCAGATTCCCAGTGCTGGCAAATCACCCATCCCATCATCAATGTGTCTGCCCCTGTGGTCACACTCACCCAACAGCCATGCCATGTATGGGGTCTGGCATGTCGGTCCACGTAGCAGGGCAGCATTGAGTTCTGAAGGACCAGTGCATCGTGTGTCGACCCAGGGTATCGGGCACGGCAGTGTGTGATGATTTTGCTGGCATCAGACACCATTTGGACGTTTATCGAATGGAACTGCTTCCTGTTGCGGTATACCTGCTCAACGGCATGCCGCACCACCAGCTCTACATGTGTGCAGTCTATCGCACCTATGACATTTGACATGCCTGCTATGGCATGGAATGCTACTTTGGTTGCATAGATCTTCGCTGGGGTACGTGGCATGCTGATGTGGTCATGTACATGTTTGAGGAGTGCTCAAGTACCTGGGTCAGCATGCGGGAGAAGCAGGGTTGTGATATCCCGTGCAGTTGACCCACTGTGTGCTGATAGGTTCCAGTTGCCAGAAAGTGTAGCACACTCACGACCTTGAGCAGGGGGGGGATGGCTGTCTGTATGTTGATGACGCTCACAAGGTAATCGTGTATGAGTTCCACTAGGGTGATGATGGTGTCCCTGTCCAGCCGGTACAGGGTGTGGATTTGTGATGGGGTTAGGGTGAATGGGCTGACATGTTCTCTGGGTATTGTTGGGTGCCTGCCTGGTACAATGGCCTGCACATTGGGCATGCGCTGTCCCTCTCTGGCCCTCCTTCTCCTCCTATGCATTTGCTGCATGGCCTGCCTCACTGCCTCCTCATAGAGTAGCTGTTCCTGGATGTACTCCACCACCAGCAGGGCTAGTGCTAGCGGTAGCATTTTTGCTTTGGAAGGGGTGTGGTGTGTGCGTGTGCTGCCTTTGTACTGTGGCAAGGTTCAATGGTGTGCACATGTGCTGATTTGTTGCACCTGTGGCTGTTTTCTGCTCACCTGATCCCTGTTAATGCCAGCCCCGCGATGCTGGTGGTTCCGACATCTTTCTTGCTGTTATTACCGGTATGTGGATGCCGGTATGTGCTTGTCCATGCACCTCTGAATGTGCACTGGTCTGTGGCATGCCGGTGTTTCAGGCACAGCAGGCGTGTGTCAGGGATGCTACCGGCATCGGGGACACCACTCACGAAGGGCCTGTGCCGGTGTTGACATACTCACAGATCGTAATGATCCTGTCTGGTAATCGATGCCGGTATTTCCGTACCGGCATCGATTTTGCCAGTCCAGCAAGCTTGTAAGCCTTCTCAGGCTTGCATTTAGGGGGAGAGTACTACTCTTAACATGATTCACAAACACACAGCTTTAGCTGTGGCTACACGTGCAAAAGCCCAACTGAGTTTAATGGGGTTCAGAGAGAGTGAAGTACCTGTGGAGCGGGAGAAGTTGAATGTAATGCAGTTTTTTAATGAAATTTGAAGTTTCCCATTCCCCCATTTGCATTTGCCATGGCCTCTTGGAGACAGTGACTGCCTAGGTTGTGGGTGGGTGCATCCGAACATGCTCAAGGGCACATTTAATGTTTCAGATTTGGAATTCCCCTATTGATGGATTTCCATGTATGTATTTATTTCTACCACATCGAAAACCCCCAGGCATCAGGTTCCACAAAAACACATCAGTACAAACATTTATGACAGGACAGCACAGACATCTCAGAGGGCCCCATGGTGTGACAACCTTCAACTGAATAGTAAAGTCTTCAAGGATTTATGGAATGTGATCAGGTTGGCTACCTGTCGCGGTCCCAATAGCAGGACGTTCCAGGTGTGAACCGCCATGACTGGAAATTACCTGCCTAGACCATTAGTCAGTTTAAATCTGGGGCAGCAAATGAGAGCATATTTGCCCGAGCGTAGAGTTCTCTTTGGTTCATAACTGACCAGTCTGTCTGTCAGATATGTTGGGGTTCTACAATAAAGGCACTTGTGAACCAGAGTAGCTGATTTAATTTGAATGTGCGCTGTTACCGGGAGCCAATGCATAGCCCGCCTGATATTAGAGACATGGTCTCTCAGAGAAACCCCTTTTATGATGTATATAGCATCATTCTGCAGGACCTGAAGTTTGTTTAGGCACCCTTTATTAGCACCCAATAGGAGGGCATTACAATAGTCTTGACAGAATAATGACTTGGGCTATGGTGATACAGTTATCTTCTGAAAGAAAAGGTTTTATGTGTCTGAATAGCCTATGGTGATATTGGCAGTTTTTTGTCATCCTAGTCACATGTGTCTCTGCCCCTAGTGAGGAGTCCAGATATGCACCAAGGTTTTAGCTTGCCCAAGAGTGGGGTTGTTACTGTCCTTGATGTTAAAACGAGTGTATCTGGAGTCTAGTTTAGCTCTGGCTTGGGAGGAGCCACAAATCAGAAGCTCTGTCATTCCACTATTCAGACACATCCAGTGGGTGGTCATCCAATGTCCAATCATACTATAGAAAAGGGAAAGCTTAGCAGTATCAGTATCATACGCCCCATCAAGCTCAAGCATCAGCTGAGTATCATTTGTAAAGAACACTCCCTTCTCGGCGATGAGATCATTAAGTGGCCCGATATAAATGTTAAATAGCGTAAGTCAAAGACAGGCCCCCTGAGGTATGCTACAAAAGATGGGTGCAGATCCTGAGGTGGCGTCACCCCAGTGTACCGTGGACTTTCGATGGGATAGGTACGAGTGCATCCAATTAAATGTCACCTGTGAACAATTTCCTACATCAGAAAGGGTGTTCAAAAGTTGTTTACAATCTAAGAGATCAAACACAGCGAACAGGTCCAATTGGACTAACAGCCCTGCCTTCCTCTTGTCTTGGATCTCTAACATATGAGTCTGCAAGTCAAGTAAGGCACTCTCCATATTGTGCCCCGAACAGGAGACTGACTTCCTGGTCGGTAGTTTAGATATTACGTCCAAATATACTTAAAGTTGTGAGGTGGCTATTTTGTCAGCAATCTTCAGCCAGAAATGGGAGTTGGTAATGGGTCTCAGATTGCTGGCATCGTTAGAGTCAAATCCCACTTTCTTTCCAGTGGGGTGATAACTACTTCCTTGATGGCATCTGGGACACGATTATGGTGAAAAGAGGCATTCACGAATCGGGTAAGAAAAGGTGAAAAAAAAGTGTTCCCTAGAATGATCATAGAGGGGATAATATCCCTGAAACAAGAAGTGGGACACATTGTGCCAAGAGCCTTCTCCGTGTCAACTATAGTGGTGGATTTAAAATTACATTCTAACTGATTCTGCTTTTGTGGTGGTTTTTGATGATTGTTAAATTAAGTGGGCTCGGGAGAGTGTGGAAAAGGGCGCTTACCAGCTATCGGATCCTTTCTTGACCTTATCACGTACCATGGTGATTTTATCTGTAAATGCTTGCTGAAACTTAACACAATCTTGGTTGGTTGGAGAAATGAATGGCACTTGTGCTTCGAGTTTTTCAAGTGTTTTCAGTCCCTGAAAGAGTCTTTTGGTGTCGTTCCATGCGCTGTTTATTTGTTCATTGAAGTTATTTCTCTTTGCCTTATATATGGCTGGTCTATATGAGTTCTCAAGTTTTTTTCCATGTTTCTTTATGTATGCAGTTGGTTTTCTGCAACTTGTGTTATGCTCGTCTCTTTTACCTTTTTGAAGCTGCAAGACCAGGTGTAACTCACTTGTTGTGCACAGTACTTTCTCTACTGTTTTCTTTTTCAGGGGAGCCACGTGGTCTAACATGTATCCAAAGGGAGCTGTAAGTAGATGCCAGCACCTCTGGGGGTCAGGGTCTGAGGTAGAGGCCATGAGTTTATTAAGACACTCTTGTAGATCAGAAGTTTGTATTTTCTTATAGTTTTGGCTAGAGACATTCTTTAGAGCATCAGTTTGCTTTTTCTCTGCTGTATCTTGATGTCGGATATGAAAATCAAAAAAGAAATGGTCTGACCAGATGCCTGGGCTTGGACGATTAATACATATATCCAGATTTCTGGGAACTATCCAGTCTGGCGTGTTCCCCTTATTGGAAGTAGGTGTGTTGTTGTGGATATGATAGTCAATGTTGTTGAGATTCCGTTCTAGGAAGATAGCATCTTTGTCGGCAGCATTGTTTCGCCAGTGATTTAAGTCTCCCAGAAACAGAGAAGCACAATTGTGTCTATTTAATGATCATAACAGCGGCACTATATCTTCAATGAAGTTGGGCTTGTCCTCTGGGGGACGATGAAGAAGTACAATGTTAGCACAACTACAATTGGAGCGGTTACATTTCAGAAGAAGGATTTCAAATTTTTCGCAATAACCACCGGATTCGAAGAGACAGAAGGTACTCTTAGCCAGGATTGCAACTCCTCCCCCATGTCCTTGTTTACAATTTTTTAAAGTAAACAGTATACCCCTTTGGGGTAGCTAGGTCTATCATGGAGTCACTTGAGTCCACGAGCCAGGTCTCTGTCAGGAATAATATGTCAAGTTTGTTATCTATAATGTAATCTTGTTCATCAATGTCGTGTTTATTTAAAGATCTTGTATTGTCAAGTTAGAGGAATAATGTTGAGTGTCATATTTGTTTTTGGGGAGTGGGATGGGTTCTCTATTTCTGTCTCTTCTGCTATGTTAGTACGACATACAGGTCTTGGTACCTGGGGTTGACTATTAGTGCTGTCAGGCAGTTTAGCATAGAGATTGGTAGAATTGTCCACTATACAGGGTGTAGAGTTTGTTAGTTTTCTGTGTCTGGAGGCTCGATGTTTTTATGTTCACATCATGTGTGTCTCTGTCATCCAAGCAGCCATTGCTGATGGTGGACATAGTCCAAGGTTGGTGAATGGGTTCAGGATATCGTGCATGATCAAGGGCCAAAGAAGGTGCACAGAGCAATTTACAGGTGGTCTGGGATAAAGTTCTGGGGCAGGGACATCAGCCTTAGTCTCCGGCAGAATCAATAAGCTTGCTGGTGCTGCAACTACAGTCTGGTCGGCTAAGCCTGAGAGATCGTGTTGTTCCTTATCCTGAATGGCAGGTTTATATAGAATGGAGGGGACAGTCTTCAGTTTAGCCAAAAGATATGTATTGATAATGTTAATTTGTGTGATTCTTTGAGCTTCCAAGAAGTGTCTTAGATTGCTTGGAAGGCCCATAGTTTAAGGCAGTATGGCCAGGGCTGATGATTAGGAGCTACTACACACAGTCACACGTGAAAAATTGGGAGGCGGCAAGAACAAGTAAGAGCCTGCTAAGAGGCGCCTAGTAAAAATGGCGAGGAGGTCCTAGAATCGACCTGCTGTTCAAGTTAGAAATTCAAGCCAGCTAGAACTAAGACAGATAGGTGTGAAGGGGGGTAGCCAGAGTGCACAAATGTGGCTGTTAGTTAAGCAGAGAGAATGCCCAGATATGGGAAGTGTTCTCTACAGTATTATCTCATATAGCTCGTATGCTGTTCGCAGGGTAGTAGTGATGGCATCTCATGCAGGGGAGGGGTCTTGTGACCTTTTGCAACACATCTATGTATGTTAGGTTGGAGCCCCAATGGCAATGTGGGATTGTACAGGTGTGACCGATAAATATCTGCTGTGGTTGAATTTCCCTAAGAGTGGACTTTCTGTCTAAGGTTAGTTCTTGCAACTTCAACCAACACCAATGTTAGGCTTAATTCAGATCAGACATGTGTGGTATAGTCTGGAAATTACAGCTTTTTGGGTGCCGCTGGTGGGGCTGATTAAATATAGCAAGGTTTGGATTTCTCTAGGGATGGATTCCAATTCGGGTGGGGTCTCATAACCTTATCCAACACCAAATAAGTGTGTTATCAGTTTGGTTGTGGAGCAGTTTATTGCCCACATAGTGTAGTGAGATGGTCTGTTTGTGTATGATCATGTGGCAATTTAGCTATGGGTATTTGTTCTTGTGATTTGTCAACATCCATGTGTTGGTGGTAGATACCCTTTGGCCTGTTGTAAATCACAGTACAGATGTCTGCCAGAGTGGTGCAAGTGGTTATGGTCACTTTTTTTCAGGTTAAGATTAGATGCTCCTAGCCTGAATCAGAAAGGTTATTCTAAGAATCTCAAGAGGCTGTTGTTATGTAAGCCTTACGTCCCGTGAGCACGGTGACGTAAGGCGCATACAAATAAAATGCCCACCCCGCCGGAAGGCAGGGCAGTTCCGGCACAACCCATACCACGTGTGTTGTGCGTTTATTAAGCTCCTCTGCCGGGGCCCCCATGCAGGCCCTGACTCGCTCTCCCTTCAGCAGGCGCCCTGGCAGGGCACGACTGAACACTGGCGACGAAGGTGGGATAAAGTGAACACTAGAGCAACAAGCTATAACTCAGCCCACAAGCCCTCAGCAAGGGCACATTTTTGGAGACACGGTGGGGGACCCATCCCCCAGCCAAAAAAGAAAAAAATATATACATATATTTTTTTTCTCTTCCATCTTCTCCTGAAACACTCCAATGTTCACAGAGCACAGGAAAAGAAACTAGTCGAGGTAGATGGGAAACTTTGGTCTGCCTGCTACTCAATCCTCAAGCCAGGTGATGCAGGAAGCAGTACTGCACCGCCTACGCCAAACAGGAGCTGTTTGGTGCCTCAGTGCCCCATTGACTCCAAGGTGACGAAGGTGAGGAGAGACCCATTGAACACACACATCGACCACAGTAAATCCAGCACTGGAACAACATGGCGACTGGCCTTTCCACACCCAGGTCTAGCACACCATCAAGAATTGCAGAGTCATTGACACCTACAGCACCATCCCCTCGACCTCATGGTGGGACTACAGCTGCGCTGGGACTGTTCTACCCCTACACCGATCCATCATCAGTGGGCCCCCGCTGGATGCTGTGGATCCAGAAGTTTGAGATGGTGATGGACTGCAAGGACATCACAACGCCCAGGAAGATGAAGTCACACCTTCTGCTCAACGTGGGTGACAACGTCCTGCGCATCTGCAACACGTTAGTCATCGGCGATGGTGCAGACATCTACCAACTGGCCAAAGACGCTCTCACAGCACAGTTCATGGCACAGCTGAACCCGGACTTCGAAACCTTCATCTTCTGCACCACGATTCAGATGGAGGAGGAAACACTCGATGCCTACCACACAAGACTTAGGAAATGTACACTCCCGTGTGAATTCGACAATGTCGAGAAGGAGATAAGGCGCCATATCATCAATGGCATGCACTCTGAAAGACTGTGCAGAATGGTGTTGGGTGAGAAATACATTCCCCTAGCCAGGATCCTTGAATATGGGTGTCAAAGAGAGCTGTGGCACACTAGGGCGGCACAAATGGGCACCACATTGCAGAAGCTTCAACTGATGCCGACCACAGCGACAATAGCTCAAATTGCCAACCGCCAACCACAGAGGGAGGAATTCAATGAGACAAACAACTTACCACAGTGACAACCAAGGATCCCAGGGCCCACTGAGTGTGGATGGTGCTGAGGTGCACGTCACGGAAGAAGAAACTGCCCAGCACAAGGAACTACGTGCAGAGCATATGGCCGGAAAGACCACTATGCGCGTGTCTGCAGATCATCAGGGCAATCACAATACCCCCAACCCCAATCACAACAAGACAAAGGCATCCCCAAGAAGAAGAAGCAATCCAACACCCGCCACGTAGAGACTGCCAACTCGTGAACTGACGAATCCAGTGATGACGATGGTGACCCAGCGCAAGATGCTGGAAGTGGACAGACGAGAAGGAGAAGGAAAGTCTACTTGGTCTCAGCACTAGAACACAGAGGTGTGGAGTCGGCGAAGAGACAGAGAAGATGCAAATGCTTAGTGTCCATACAGGGCCAGGAGACACAAATAACGATTGAGACTAGAGCATCAGTAAATGTTATGCCGGCAACAATGTTCCAAACGCTGTGTCCTGCCCTGACCTCAAGCCAACTGACACTCTATTATTCGCCTACGGATGCAAGACCCCACTACCAGTGGAAGGACGCTTCAGGGGTGATCGAGTCCTCAGTTAAAGGTATACGTCGTCAATGCAGGAATCGAATGCTTACTCAGTGGGGATGCAGTGGAAGACTTGGAGTTAATCTGTTTCATCTGTAATGTCACAGACCTAATGGACATCGCAAGCCTCCTGGGGAAGTACCCGGGCATCCTCAAGGGCATCGGATGCTTGAAAGGAAAACTCATAAAGCTCCACATCGACCAGTTAGTACAGCCCCGGGCAGCACGCCACAGAAGGACCCCACTCCATATGAGGGAGCTGGTTGAAAATCAACTGGGGGAACTTGAAAAAGCTGGAATTATCAAAGAGGTCACATGGCTGACGCCTTGGGTGTCACCCATGGTGGTGACAAAGAAGCCGAAGCAGCCGGGGAAAGTGAGAAACTACATCGACATGCGCCTTCCAAATGCGCCAATCAAACGAGAACGGCACATAACCCCCACGCTGGAGGTAATCATTACAGGGACGAAAGTGTTTTTCGAAAAATTGACCTCAATGCTGAGTACCATCAGTTAAAAATGCATCATGACTCAAGATACATCATCACTTTCTTCATGCACCTTGGTCTACGCCGATACAAGAGATTGAGTTTCAGCATCTCCTCAGCGGCAGAGGTTTTCCACCAGGCCATTCAGGAGGTAATACAGGGCATCCCAGGAGTGCTGAACGTGAGTGATGACATCCACGCCAGCGACAGGTACGAACACGTGTCGCCTCGAGATGGTGCTCAGCAGGCTAGAGACTGCAGGTTTGACCATCCAACGGGAAAAATGCAAATTCCTGAAAGAGGAAATTACATTCTTCGGATACGTGTTCAACAGCGCGGGAGTGTCGGCTGACCCACAAAAAGTTGCGGACATTAAGGAGGCCTCCCCCCCAACAACACCCACACAGATACGCAGCTGTTTGGGAATGGCGACATACTACAGGAGGTTCATCACCAACCTGGCAACAATGTCCGAACCACTCAGAGAACTCGCCAGATTGAACACCAAATGGGACTGGACTCCCGACTGCCAGGAGGCGTTTGAGTGGATTAAAACATCCCTCTCAGCCGAGAGAACAATGACATACTATGACCCAACACTAACAATGGAACTGTATGTCAACGCCAGCCCTGTCAGCCTCGGGGCCATCCTCATTCAAGTATCTCGAACAGGGGAATCAAAGCCCATCACCTATGCATCCCACGCCCTCACACCGACAGAACAACGGTACTCGCACATCAAGAAGGAGGCCATAGCAGTGTTGTGGGGATACTGCCATTTTCACATTTACCTCTACAGACGAAGGTTCAGGGCTTACACAGATCACAAGCCTTTCATCCCAATATTCACAGGGTCATCGTCACACCCCCCGGCCAGAATAGGGAAGTGGTTACTCCACCTGCAACAATACGAGCTTGAGTTGGCCAACCAAGTGGGCACAGATAACCCGGAGGACCTCCTATCCAGACACACGAAGGCAGCCACCCTAGGAGAAGTGAGTGAGGCAGAAGAAACAGAAGAGCGCATATTCTAAATCATCCACACTATGAAGCACAAAGCAGTCAGCATTGACGACATCATGGAAGCCACCCATACTGACCCCTGTTGTGACCCGATAAAGAACACCATCATATCGGGCGAGTGGAAATCTTTCCTCCGCAATGTACACAACCGCACGCCGGCAGCCAGAGACTTCCTCACGGGTATGTCCCCAGTACGACAGGATTTGTCGGTCACCAGCGAAGGCTTAATCCTGAGAGGGGCCTTTATCGTGATCCCCAGCAGTCTGCAGGACAGAATCCTGGCGCTGGCACACGAAGGCCATCAAGGAATGGTCAGGACAAAAGCCAGGATCAGACAGTGAGTGTGGTTTGCGCACATCGTGTGGCGCCTCACTGCTCCACAGGTCTACCACCGGCAGACCTCATGTACGGGACATTGATAAACTCATCAATTCCACATCACCCAAGCAGGGGCATAGATGCCTATGACAGTGATCGTACCCAATGATGGAGAGTGGCAGAAAATGAACACATGAGCATCAGGAGGCATGCACGGAAGTCGGGACACCAAATCGGAGACCATGGAGGTCATTATGAACTTGGCGGTAAGGGGTTAATGGTGCCGGTAAAGGTGCCAGAGCCGTAAACCCCTTACTGCCCCATTGCGAGTCTGCTTGCGGGAACCCACTAAGGACGCCTGGTTTTACCAGACGCCCTTAGTGGGTCCCACGAGCAGACCAGGGTGCTAACAACGGCCCGTTGTTAGCACCCTCCCCTTTCCCATTGAGCCCTATGGGGGCTCGAATGGGGATGGGTTCCTTGAATGAGGAAATACCGGGCCCTCAAAGGTCAGAATGGCCTGGTAATTCCTCATTCAAGGAACCCGGACCCGGTACCTGGTAAGGGGGTAGCCATGTCGCTAATAGCGGCATGGTTATCTCCTACCTCGTAATGACCGCCCCCATGTGTTGGTGGTGCAAAACCCCACGAAGACCAAGCTCGAAACACAGTATGATTAGGTACCCTGGACCGTGACCCGAACAGAAGGGACAATGGTGATGGCAGCACAAGGTCACCAACCGATCACCCGAAACGCCTCGTGTTTGAAGAGGGTGCCCCGAGGGAGAGGCGACCCTGAGGTACGAGTCATAAGAACGACCAGAAGGACCTGATGAGGCATTTCCAAATGATGAAGGTGAGCCTGGAGGGGGAATTGGCCCAGGGACGGCCCCTTGGCCGGGGTGTTATGCCTTAAGGACAGAACTGAGGGACGTTTGTTGACATGGTTACGTGTGTTGTGTGTTATTGTTATTGTGTTCTGTTGGAAAAAAGGAGGAATATTATGTACGCCTTACGTCCCGCGAGAGCGGTGACGTAAGGTGCATATGAAGAAAGCTCCCGCCCCGCCGGACGGCAGGGCAGTTCCGGGCACAACCCATACCACACATGTTGTGCGTTTATTCAGCTCCTCTGCCAGGGGCCACATGCAGGCCCTGACTCGCTCTCCCTCCAGCCGGAGCACTGACAGGGCACGACTGAACAGCTGTCAGGGAACATCGCAGGGCTCGGGTCATATCAATATCAGTGGGATGTACTTCCTTTTTTAGTACAACATTCCCTTTTTAATTCTTCAGCAAACCTGCAAGATTGTACCACTCATCCTTAACGGTTCCCACACTTAATTTAAACCAGCAGTGACAAATAATAGGGACTGGATTTCTGGAGGTCTGTGCTTTTGGGTTGCTGTTTTATCAGGGCAATTAGACTTCACAAGGTCAATGTTTTATCTGAACAATGTCAAACATTTAATTTGCACATTTGAGGGTCAATGTAGATGTGTGGTCAATTTCTATAATTCTGTTGATAAAAGAAAATCTGATTGTCCAATGATGGCCCTCACAGCATTTTTGATCAAGGCGATCTGCGCAAGAGAGGAATTGCATTAACTCTAATATCACTGGGGGTGATTTTAATTGTAAACTGGGGGAGGAAGTGCCTGAGACCATTACAAATTTAAATAGTGGTGCCATATGAGACATCCTGCAAGCAAAGATGGCTGTTGTTCACTTTGATGATGAGGGCATATGTCTTCACTTAATGTCTGAATGGGTGCTGTATGCAGTGAATGGTTATACCAAATCAGATTGCCCAGGAGGGAAGCATACTGTTAAGAACAATAGTACAGCTTCTACAATCATTTCTTTCATAGTTGGGGTTTGTGATTGGGACATTAGCCTGGAGGGGATTGATGGAGGTGATTGATAATGTTGAGAGCGAGCATAATTCACATAACTCAGATATAAATATAAGTGGGAATAGAAAGCTACCGTCTGGGCCCTCATTGGGGGTTTCCGAAGATGGCACTATTAAAATTAGTGGAAAGAATATCAAAAGTGCCCAATTAAAATGTTGGTATTTATTGGTATTTACAAAGCACTTTCACCAAAACGTTGAACATATATCAAATGACCAAGCATGACAAAACAGTAGTTATGATGCAAGCACAGTACTTCACAGAGGGGAGAAAATATTCAGATTAAAAACGGAGAGGCTGGGAAGAGGAATACAAGGAGAATAGAGAAGAAAGATAGGTTGGGGAAAGACCATGTAAACACTTATACAAATATGCAAAGGAAAGTGCAAGAGAAGATGAGAGTTGAATGGTAGTTGAATGGTAGGAGTGAGACAGACAGGAGAGAGGAAGAGATGGAGGATTGGGTAGGTAGTAGGAAGAGTAAACGGATAGCAGAGTTATAGGCAGCGCAAAACAGGGGTAAGATGAGTGGAGGGAAGACCAAGCAGCAGAGCAAAACTGTCATTAAGACATGAGAAAGTACGAGAGGCAATAAGAGGTTTAGTAGCATGAAATGAAAGAAAAAGGTGAGTACAGCGAAGATTATAAATGTTGAAACGCCAGATGCGAGGAATGTTAGTGATTGTGGAGAAAGAAAGACAAGAGTCAAATAAGATGGCGAGATTATGAGCAGAAGAAGAGAGAGAAGAAAGAAAGGGGGAAATAGAAGACCAGCATGGAGGGGGGAAGATGGGAAACGGAAACAGCAAAAATCAGGATTTCAGTCTTATAGGGGTTAAGAGAAAGGAATGAAGTGTCCAACCAAGATTGGGTGCTGGAAAGGCAGGAATAAATGCTAGTCTGGAGAGAATCGGACAAGGAGGAGAAGGAGCAGAACATATGGGAATCACCACCTAGAAGTGACATGAGAGATTAAATGATTTGATCAGCGAAGAAAGAAGGACTGTGTAGCAAACAAACAGTAGGAGCCTGAGTTCAGAGAGTAGGAAAAAAACAAAAGGTAGTGGGTGTGAAGAGCAGAGCTGACCTTGCCGAGTAGACAGAGTAGGAATGATCAGAAAGAGATTAATGGAACCACTGGAGATAGTGTAAATAGTGTCAATTGCAGCAGAAATATCAAGAGGAATAAGTATAGCAGAGTTATTGTATTGGCATGCAGTCAGATTGGAGGGAGTTGGAGGCATGTAGCAGAGCAGTGTCCGTGGTGTGTGCTGCTGGACAAAAACTGGATTGAAAAGGAGGACGAAGAGTGTAAGTATAGGAAGGAAGGGATTTCTAGTGTACTCAACTCTTTTGAGGAGTTACAATAGGAACATGAGAAGAAAGATAGGAGGACAGTTAGAGGGAACAGAAAGATCAAGAGAAGGTTTTTTGAGTATAGAAATGATGATTGCGGGTTTGAAGGAAGACAGAATGGAGGATGTAGAGAGATTCAATAGATAAGTAAGATATGATGTTGGTAGACAGATGATATTAAACAAGAAGCAATAGGAACAAGTGGATAAGCGGTCGGATGGGCGCTGGTTAAGAAGGAGGTGGATTCACAGTCAGTAAGGTGGGTGAAAGACAATACTTCAGTGGGATAAGGTGAGTGTGGGGTGAGAAGGGAAATAGGAGGTTGGTGAGGAAGCTGAGGCAAACAAAAAGTGCTGAGAGAAGACATTAGTAGTGAAATAGCCATCAAGGCCAGTAGAAGAGAGAGACGAAGATCTGGTGTCTGGGGGGTGAGGATGAGAATACTGTTAGTAAGCTGAAACGGATGACAAGGATGATGAGGTAGGGATTGGGTAGGGCATCAAAATAAAAATGTTCGGTGTTGAGTGCGAGAGAGTAAAAGCAAGAGTTTATTTGTTTATTTGTTTGTTTATTTATTTGTATGGCACACCTGACCCGAAGGTATCTGGGCGCCTCTACATGCTAAGTTACAGGCATACTTTCAACTTAGTTACAGTATTTACAGAGAATGGAAAGAAAGTAGTAATTGTAGAAGATAGGTTGGAAATGCATAAGACATAAAAACATAAAAACAAAAATGCATTAAAACATAAATGCAAAGATGAATATACATATATACAAAGTGGGAGAGGCAACTTCATAATGTGCAAGTGAATCAACATACAAAGGGTAGTCTAGTTTCTAGTATATTCTGATGTATGCAGGACTAGGGCTGCCCATGGGTATCGTTGGTGATACGCCAGTTTATAATGTTACGCCTAAATATATAGAAGGGTTGGTCTGCTCTCAGAGGAGTGGGTTGTGCATTCCAGGCCTGGGCTGCCATGACCGGGAAGCTGGTTCCCCCTGCCTTTTTAACTTGAATCTGGGTACAACTAGACGTGCTGAATTGATGGTCCTGGTAGGACGGGTCGAGGAGTGTTTATTAATTCTCTCAGACAGGTATGTAGGGGCTGAATGGTTAAAACATTTGTGCGTTAGGGATAAGGTTTTGACCATGATTTTATCTTTGGTATTTAGCCATTTGGTCTGTCTCCTTAGATGTGAAATGTGTTCTCTCTTGGGTATACCAAGAGTGGCTCATAAGGCATTATTTTGCAGGGTTTGGATTTTATTGATGAAGTATGTGTTGGCCCTTAGATAGAGAGCATTACAATAATCCAGTTTGGATAAGATAAGTGCTCTTGCTAAGGTAATGCAACTTATCTTCGACAAGAATGGTCTGCATGCTCTGATCACCTTACATGTGTAAGCTGTGGCGGAAGCCAGGGAGCTGACTTGTTTATTCAGTGTGAGGGCGTAGTCAAGATAAAAACCTAAGGCTTTTACTACTTTGGCCACATTGAACAAGTGCAGAGAGAATTATAAAGTCATTTGAGGATTGTGATCACCCTGTTGCGCCATGCGCCGCGCAGATCACTGCTTTGACACAGCTGCAACATTACAGCTGGAAAAGTACAGGGGCTATCACAGGCCGGTTTAAGCCATTGAATAATAGGGAGAAAACCCAAAAGAAATATGTATAGAAATTTAATTGTGAATGTGTTGAATTTGTTTTGAGAAACAGGAACAGAACCATTAGGCATCAAGAATGTGGACCTAGTGTGGGAAACTTATGAATGAAATGGTATAAGACCATAATCTAACAGAGGAGAATATTGTGATGTAGTTGTGGAGTGTTTGAATCAAGATAACATGTTCTGGTTGGAAACAGAATATCGAAGAACCCTTAACGCCCTGATGTAGACCAGTGTTAATTAGTTCGAAACATGTGTTGGCGATGGCTAAAAAATAATGATGAGTAGTTATTTAAAGAACGTCTACTGAAACTGAGAAAGGGTATTGAACCTGACTCATTGTTTGGATTCTGCTAAAATTGGTTATGAGTTATAGTTTAATAGGTGCATGGGTTGTGTCTTGTATGTAATTTTGAGACTTGTGTGCTTGGAGCCTTTAGCTTGACCCCATGCTGCCTTGGTGCACAAACAATTACTTTTATTAACTTGATAATTTTTGAGCATTCAATTAAGGAAGTGGCTAGTGCAGTGGAGTACAAGCCCAATCCTTATTTTCAGTTTTGGAGGATTGTGATTACCTTCATCAGCTTTCAGCCTTGTCCCAGGAGGACCTTAGGGAACAAAGGAAAGGAGATACCCTAGTCTGGGGAGGATTACGGGAAGGGAGGAAGGACAAGAAGGACATTTTGAGTCAAGAGTAGATCAAATATTGGAATGAAAAGGTGAAGCCTCTTTCTCTGCAGAGTGAGAGGCAAAATTGGTGAACAGCACTATTAAAAGGGAGAGAGAGGAGAGAAAGGAAAGAAGGATGGATTTAATAATCATAAATAATGCTGCAATAATTACACAGTTGAGGGAGAAGAGATCGGGGTAGGACGGAAAGAGTGAGAAAAGGTAAAAGGAAAGTGATCATGTAAGTGTATATAGGGTGAACAGAGAAAGAATTATTAGATAAAACAAGGACAATATTAAATCAAAAAAAGAACCCAAGATGAGAGGGAGAACAAGGAACCTGATTCAAGTGAAAAGGAATCAATAGATAAAAAGGGACAGGAGGAGTCAATAGTGGTAACGTGAAGATTAAAGTCTCCAAGGAGAAATAATGCAGAGGAGAGAGGAAGCTGGCTTGAGAGAAGAAAATCAAGGAAATCAAAGTAAATTGGGGGTCTGTAAGAAAGGGAAGAGAAAGAGGCTGGAAGAAAGGAGAGAAATTGCAGGAGAGGAAGCGAGAGACCAAGAAGAGTGAAATAAGATGCCACCATCTCTGCCTTTACTTGTAAGGCAGGAGTATGAGCAAAGATGGTGCCGGTGGAGCAAAAGCGGGCCAGAGTGACTATGTTAGAAGGGGTAATCCATGTTTCAGTAAGAGAGAGGAAATAAAAGCTGCATCTGAAAAAATAAAGAATGGAATGAGATTTGTTGCAGATCGAGCGAACATTCCAGAGCCCTATGGGGGCAAGAGATAAAGGAGAGAAATGTAAGTACGGTTGGACAATTTATTGAAATGAGAAGAGTAAGAGTAGGATTTTCTAGGGGAATGGTGCTTCAGAAGGAGAAGGTTATGATGGTGAGAAGAAGAAAGACAGGGTAGGAGGGGAGAGAGAGAGACAATCATAGAAAAGACAAAGGGAAGAGAGTAGGTAGTGCCAAGAGAAGGAGAAGGTAGAAATACAGGAGGAAGCGGGAGATATGATAGAATGAAAAATTAAGGTGTACCATGCGCATGCACAAACAGAGGGAGAAATGGAGCAGAAATAGTCCCCTTTGATAGTCCGCCATTCCATTTGGACGTCCAGTGTGAGAATGCCCTCAAGTGGTGGAATATTGGTTTCTAAGCATGGCTTGGGACCTAGGCATGCGAGCGCTGTGACGTTGGAGGTTTGGCTGTGGTTTAGGAGCATGCAGGTGCAATTTACAACCCAAACTCAGTTGAATCTTATTTACTACAATCAGATAAAATAGGTAGAGGTTTTTCCACAATAATGAATAGTTATCAATTATCCATGGATGCCACTAAGGTTGATGTGCTCCAGGCATCCCACAAGAGCACCGGACCAGACTCCATCCCATTAGATTTACTTAAACCCATTGTATGTTTTGGGCCCTAAGGCTTCAACTTAATTTGGGTGACTTGATCCATCCTGCCAAGCTAGCTCTCGGCTTTGATTGTACCACTCTCTAATACAAGTGATAGGTCTTTGCAAAAATCGTATTGCCCGTTCTCCAATTCAGATGCAACAGCCAAGATGTTTGGAAGATTGGATGATGTCTATTCCTTGGTCTTTGCCCAGAATGTTTGCATCACTACACAACGGAATGTTTAGTTATGTGACATTTGGTCCTAGACCCCTGCTATTCAATCTTTGCATGTGTGGCTTGTTAGATTTCTTGATTTCAGGTAATCAGGGTGTTCATTTGTGGTTAAGGGTATGGGGCCCTTTCTACGTTATCGGGATGACAAGATGCTACTGGTTAAAACCCCCAGAGCTCTTCAGCACGTGAGTGATGCCTATGGCACCTTTTTGAATGGAGGCTACAAATTAACATTTCCCCTAATCGGTGTGCCTGATGGTTCCTAGGACACGTCCAGTCAATTATCTTACTGTGGAGGTGAATACATGGTCACGTGCCTAGGAATAGAAGAGGGAGCAATTGTGCACACAGTGATTGTTTATTGGAAACATGATTCCACCCATGTTGTACTTCTAAAGAGCAAGGGCCCGAGTTCTATGGCTTTATGCTACCGAAATATGGGGATGTTTGCCATGTGCCAGCATTCAAACAAATAATGAAGTGGTCATTGGGGGTACCAAGACGACTGCTAATGTTGCAGTCCATTATGAAGTTAATCAGCCATCTATTTCATCTGAGGCTAATATCACTTTGGTACAATCCGTCTGAGTCATTCTCTTGCTTGATTTTGGGTGATGTTTGCATCTGCAACTTTGTAACCAATATCCCGTGGATTAAGTTTCTCCGGAACCCTCGATGAGCGTGGGCAGTGAGCTCACATCTTCACAACTCCGACTGGCATCAAAAAGGGGTACAGGCATGGGCATAATTTTACGGGGGGCAGGGGTGTTTGCCCCCCCAACTTTCATGGCACACCATTTTGTCCCCATTCATTTGGCTGAGGCACCTTTTCTTCAGATGGCAATCCCCCCCCCAACATTTTCAGAAAAGTTACTCCAATGGGTACAGGCACAGATAGAAAGTATTATTTAGAGAGGGTAGCTATGCCGTGAGTGAGCTAGAACTGCAAAACGGTATTGTACCAAAATAACGAGAACAAAACAACGACTGCACGTTTACTGCGCATTCAGCAGTAAACGAAAATGACGAATTCCCATTATACCGTGCAAGGCGAGCGAGGGTTGCAGGGGTGTTCCCCTCAGTACAATGGGCTCAGGGGTTGCAGGGTGTCCCCCGCATACATGAAATGTAAAGCGGGGGACAAATTAAGAAAATCCCAAAAGCTCGAGTTTCAAAATGTGAACAACTCGGATTCGCAATTTTGTAACTCAAGCTTTTGGGATTCATTGTTTTAACCTAGATCCTGCAAAACAAGATCAATTTTGAACATTGCATTTAAAACTCAAATGAGAGTGATCTGGAGACCAGACTTTCGGCCAGATTTACACATTTTTTTTAACATGGGTGGAGAAAATGATTCCCAACTTTAGGCTGGGCGGACTCCCATTTGGGAAGAACTTAGCTCTCCAGATGTTTTCGACTTCGTCTCCCATGATCCTTTACCAATGAGAATGTTGGCTAGCACCAGCAGGAGCTGTGGTCCAAAACATATGGAGATCCAAAGGTCGTAGACCCATTGCCCTGACCTTTGTCTGCTTTGCCCAGGCCAGAGAGGAACTGAAAGGAACTGAAATGAATTGTATTTTATTTTGGCCCAGATTTTACGAAGCTATGATATAATACCCTGATACCTTTCAATAAAGGTACTGGGATTCTGATGCAGAGAAATGTTGCTCCTCATTCTAATTCCAGATATAGCATCCGTTTGGGATTTGCATTGTTTTGAAGGCATGCCATAAGAATCCGAGCAAACATTTTGGTAATGTTGTTCAATGATTCATTTTTTGTATTGAATGCATATTGTCTTATTCTGTTCGACTGCATCAGGATATTGTGTGATTGTTGTTGTTTGTCCTACATCATGATGTGGGCTGTTTGGACTTCTATGACACACCTTTAAATAAAAAGGTCTTTAATACCGCTCGGAGTATTTGGTTTTGTAATTTCTTAACAGCCACGTGTTGGATGCTAGATTTCTTATGACGTGTGGGAAATAGCAGCACAGATGTCTGCCTGATGGTGCAAGCGTTTATGGTCAAGATTGGTTTGTTTGTTATCAGATGACAATCAGTTGCCATTGGGTTGGAATTTGACAGTCGATTAGAAAATTAAGCTTGCAGGATAATTTGTATGCACATATGCCAGAAAATAATGTACAGGTGTACAAAAGCACTTTGCCTATAGATTACGTTCTGTGGCGCTTTATTGGCATCTCTGCACAGAGCTGGGGAAATGGGGCATAGAGGTGTGCCGAGACCCTCTGTGTGGCGACAGCGCGTGACATAAATTCAAATAAAATGAAGCCACCTTGCCTCTTACACCACCTGCGCCCAATAAATGCTTCAGCATCTCCTCCTGCAGGTCATTTTGATGTTAATGGAGAGGTTTAAGTCCCTGCGGATTCAGTCTGTTCTTGTACACCTGTGAAAAGCAGATGGAATCTACAGGCCACGGCCCCAGCATTACGCCTTTTCTTTCTGTCGGGCTGGACAGAGCTAAAGGATCCTGGACCGTCCAACTTCCTATGCTTTTTTTTCATTCCTAACAAAGAAAATCAAAGTTACACAGAGGGCTGTGTACACCCAAGTATTATCAGCTGCTGCCCTCCGTGTAATTTACACCTCATTTAAAATAGGGCAATGTGAATGATGACATGTAACACATTTACATTTAAAAATCTTCATTCAACATAAAAATAGAAATGTCTATATTCAACGTGAAAATAGAAATAGGCAAATTCATAGGCTACACTTTAATTTGATTACAGACACAAACGTTTAATTAAGAATAGTGAAATATTGTCATATTTATGTTGTGGTTTTCTGTGTCTTTTCTGTATTGCTCAATGCATGTAGTTTATGTGTTAAGGACAGAGCTTCGGTATACAAGGAGGATGGGGCTGGAGGATAGTAACAGTTGAATCGCATTTTAATATCAGATTCTGGTAGTTTTATGGTATCATTGCAAATAGTTTCAGGTATGGCGGGAAGGACCAGCGAAGGAAAAATAGGGGACAGTAGGCGATCCACTCTTTTGCATAATGCATTGCTATCATTTTAGTGTGGGCTATTAGGCGTTGCTTGCAACCCCTTTAAGCCAAAGCCCAAACTATTGCATTAGAGTACAGATAGGGAGAAATGGCATATGAGGAGGGACACACACCTTGTAGATGTTGTTTGGTTATTTGCCCCCTATTGACTGTGCATGGCCATGATAATACCTATGACCTTCTCACACCCAGTTCCTACCCCTCCCGCCCAAAACACTTCCTTGTGAGAACTTTGTGAGCTGCTTTATTCAAGCCTTACCATCAACCTTTGTGCTCGAAGGGCATGCCGGTGATTTTTCAAAGCAGTCTCCTGAAAGTTAATGACTTAATTGTTGGTGTAGACACGCTACTGGTGTAATAAAAATGACTCAGCCACCCCACGTGCTTTATACGCGTAATGCATGTCCTTCACTGAAGTCCTGTTAAAACAAGCACTAGCAAAGCCAACAGTTTTGGCTTTTGTATAATATTAGGTATTTGCCAGCCAATAGTATTAGATTCCCAGGTAGATACACCATTTTGCACCTGCTACCATCAATGGCTATTTAATACCACTACGGCTGTGCCTGGCAAGTGCCTCTCCCATGCCTAAACAAAAGCTAAACTGTTGGCATTGCCAATGCTTGTATTAGCATATCTCCAATGTTGTAATTAGATTTTCTTAATTTTTGAACTTGCGGTTACTGTAATATATATTCTAATTTAACCATCCATACGGTAGGAGTGCACTCACCTGAGCCTTTTTGAATGTTATAATGAAATGGAAGGCTGGTAGACCTGTGAGGCTAATCCACACACACTTTGCCTATGCTCACACCACAACAAAGCATAGACCTGTGTACTCCGGGCTGTACAACCCCTGCAGGCACAATCTTCCCTGTCATATTTAGTTACAATGTGACAGCCAAGGAGTGTACGAGATCATCCCCAAGGAGGGGGGGACCAAACTTCCCACGCCATAGTCCGCCTGATTAACTGACAAAGGCTCCATGGAAACACCCTCCTCTTTTGTTAGGCCATGAAGCTGGTGGCAGTAATTATCATAAATGTGGTATTTCAAACAGGCCCACACAGGGCCTGGCTACAGAGGATAACAAATGAGACAGGACACCCAACAACATTTCACATGTAACTGTGTCAACCTGAAGTCAGCTCCCGCCACTCAGTATCGATGGCAGTGAACTGTCATGTCTGGGTCTGTTGTTACAGTAGGGCACCCCGCTAGGGCGGACCCCATTCATAAGGTAAGAGAATGTGTTTGCAGGAGCCAGAGAGTCTGGTCTCTCAGAAGCTTCAAGGGGCACCTTCTGCTTTAACAGGAACCACAGAGGGAGGGCCATTAACCAGAGACACACTTTGAACACAGCAGATAGGAAGATGGGTGGGACTTAGTAGCACAAGTCAGTGAACCCAGAGCTCTTTCTGTTGAGAGAAGGGTTCTGTCATATTAGTCATGGGGCACACCTTGTTGCTGTTTTCACCCTTTTACTTTTCCTGTTGCAAAGCACTCTGACTATGACCGAACGCATACAGAAGATTGTTTGCAGGGACCCCAGGATTGGTTCACTAAGTCATGGTATGGTATGGTAATGCTTATTTGCAAAGCGCCTATACACAAGGCAAGTGTTTCAAAATGCTCAAGGAGGGAAGAAACAAGGGGAGAAAAACAAAAGTCATTCAGAACCCTTGAGTTTTTGAATGATACCAGTCTGCCCAGGTAGAGTAAGTTCATATAATACAATTAACAGTGTAGATAACAACAAATAGGTCTGTCGATTCTGCAGTTTTTCCAGGAGCATAGCGGCACCACAATGCAGGAGGGGAGACAGGGAGGAAAAGATAGATGATCTTCAAGGCATGGTACATTCAGAGCATGCAAGTGCACAGACAGTACAAGAGAGGGGAGGGGGAGACAAGTGAAGGGGGGGGGAATCCAGATGTGCCCAGTTGGTCAGAAAATGAGTAAGTGCTGAGAGATGCCATTCTCAATGGGTAATTGACCGAATGTAGTAGCAATGAGGCAAGTGCAGGCCCTGAGGCAATTGCTGCAGGACTGACGAGGCTGCTGGGAACCCATGAGATGCTGAGATACTCCCAGTGGCCAGTCGGCATTCTGTGTGGAAAAGGAGTGAGAGAGGGATAGAGCAGATAGAGGTTAGCAGGGTAGAGGGAGAGAGAAGAAAGAGGAGAAGAGGAATGTCTTGAGGAATTTCCGGAACTTAAGGAGATGAGGCTCAAGACGGAGGGCGGCAGGGAGGCTATTCCAGAGGGGGGCCCCTGCTGAGGATCAAGATTTCCCTCCAAACCTTTGCTTAGAGAACCGGCTCACTCGCAGAAGGTTGGAGGTCGATGAGCAGAGGGCTCGGGAAGGACAGTATTTAGGAAGGTATCAGTGCAGATAGGTAGGTCCCAGGCCCCAGAAAGCCTTGTGACAATGCAGAGGGTCTTGAATTTGATCCTTGCAGCCACGTGGAGCCAGTGGATGGATTTCAGTGCCAGAGAGATGCAGTCCTGTGGGCTTGAGGCCAAGGATAAGTCTTGCCGTTCTGTTCTGGATGAGTTGCAGAGGGCGCAGAGCAGAGGCTGCGAGGTTGAGAAAGAAGCTGTTGCAGTAATCCAGCCTTAAGAGAACCAGGGTTCTGGAGACAGTGAGCTTCTGTGCAAAGGTGAGAGTACCTCTGAGGAGGTTCAGCTGATATTTGGACTTTTTAGAGATGTCCGAAATATGAGTGGTGAAGGAGAGAGTGGAGTCGAAGATGACCCTAAGGTTTTTTGCCTTGCATGTGGGCGCGGGCGCAGGGCCTAGGGAGGCCGATCAGACTGATGGTCGTGGAGGCAACCCGCAGATTCAGTGTGGAGGGTGAGGTGGGAGATAGCCAGCTTCTCCAGGAGTTTGCCCAGGAAAGGGGTGATAGAGAGGGGGCTGTAGTTTGCCGGAATGGAGGGGTTGTCAGAGGGTTTCTTAAGCAGAGGGTGCGCAAGAGAGTGCTTAAGAGAAGTTGGTAATACTCATGCGGCAAAAGAGAGATTGCAGAGATCAGGCAAGTCTGGAGCAAGAGGGTCAGTGTTGTCTTTAATGGTTTTGGAGCGGTAAGGGTCCACCTATTTGGATGAGACTTTCTTAGACCGGACTTGTCTGGTGAACTTGCCAGGTGTGATGGCAGTGAGAGAAGAGAGGAGAAGTGGTGGAGGAGCCAAGGGAGGCTCCAGGGGTGTTGGTGTATGATGTGGTGTGGAAGTGAGAGAGGAAAGGATGTCATGTGGTTTTGCAGTGAAGCGCAAAGCCAGGGCTGAACAAAGGTCCTGGGTGGGTGTGACAGAAGAGGAGGCTGCTGCAGGATTGGCCAATACCTTACAGACTTTTTAAAGTTTGGCCGTGTTGTTTGATGCTGCAGGGTTGTGCGCTTCAATAAAAACTCTTTTCCTGGTGTGGATGCAAAGTCAATATTGCCTTTGAAGGAGGCGGAAGGCAAGTTTGTCAGAGGGTCCGCCTGACGCATTACATTTCAGTTCAGCTGCCCTACACTTGCGTTTAAGGGCAGCCAGATCAGAGTCGTACCAGGAGTTGCGCTTTTTGGAAGGTAGGCTTAGCCTAAACCAATCACTGTGGCCCACTTGGCTTTAAAAGAGGGATGAGCCCCTCTTTTGGCAGATCATCTGAAGACTTCACAAGACGTAAGGAAGAATAACTCATCCTTGGACCCTGGCTGAAGGTACAGTATGCCTTAAAGCTTCTGCCAGTGAAGGAAGGCCAGGACATCCAAAGAGGGAAGCATGATCCCTCCCCTGAACTTCTCCCAGGGAATTTAGTAAGAAAAGAACTCAAAAGACCCTCCAGCCGCTTCAGAACTGGTTACCAGCCAGTTTACAGGATGCCCTACTAGACTCTGCAGCAAGCTCCCTTGACAGGTACTGCCAGAAGGTCTCCAAACCCAATATCAAGGACAAAGCAACTGCCTACAACACACTCCCAAGCTTTGAGCAGCCTGCCTTAAAGGAAGACACAAGCCCATTGAAGAAGCAGGCAGCAGTGCATCGACAAGCATCTACCGCCATCCGCTTTAAAGGACATTCCTAACAAGTCGAATGCTGTGATCTGCAACCGACTGTAACGCTGACCGCTCTCAAGCCGCAGTCGCTTAAATAAACCCGGTGATGTCTCAACCAGTGCTTCAGAACCGCTGAACAGTACTGAGACAATGATTCCTGACCCTGAGTCAGTTTGTAGGCCAGCCTGTAGCTGATTGTCAAGCTTCTCTCGCCAAACCGAGTTGCCGCTTGATATCCGTTGCTGACTCCTATCTCGAACGGTATTACCCGAAAATGATGAAAAATAAAGGCAGAATGAGCGTTTAGTACACATTCAGCATTGTTCAAAACTTTGAATCCCAAAATGTCGAACAAGGAGAGCGGGATTGTGGGGGTGTCCCCCACTTCCCTACTTTGGCATTGTGGGATTCAGAGGTTTCGGGGGGGTCCCCCACTTCCATTAAATGGAAAGCGGGGAACAATTGTCATTTAAATCCCATCGACATATTCGCTATGCAAAACCTTCCTCTCTGCTGTATCGAGACTCGTTCTTTTTTGCTTCATTTCTTCAGAGAAATGGTCTTAAAATGTCTCCAAGGGCCTTCTGCGAAGGACCAGGGGGACAGAACCACAATATACCTTTTGCTGTAGGTGTTCATGGTGTTCGGCAGGGTTGAGTCAGCTTCAGGGCACTTTGCAGGCTTCTGTGACAGAGTTCGAGACAGATCTAAGTGAAAAAACTGAAGCCAGCCTTTCACCCTTTTGCGGAAGCCAAGAAACTGTTGCACACTATTGTGATTATTAACCATACTAAATACCCTCCTGTCAGTATCCAGAGTGCATCCCTTTTCTTTCGGAGAAACTGTCTGTCCTCTGCATTCCTTTACAGGGTGGGCTGTAATTTAGTAGTGTTGTTAGACTGTTGTGATATTAATAAAGTAGATATTTGTATACAACTGTGACTGGACACTCCTTTTATCATTGGGTAATAATTGCATGTTTGCTGTGTTGCAACTAACCAACGGTCCACAACGTTTAGAGGAGATAAGCCTGCCGTTCTGTCCACTTTACCAAAATTGGACAAGGAGGTTTATAATTGTAAATGCATGCTTGATTGATCCAATTGGTTCGGATCCATTCTGGTGTATTACAGGTATGGGGCTGATTGATGGTTTAGAAACCGATATTCACCCCTGGACCACTGGTACCCCGGAATTTAATTCATCACATTTACTTTGATGCTTTTTTAGTATTGTTTTCGAGACTCTGTTTGCAAACTTAGGACCTACCCAAATACATTAATTTGCAACCATATAAGCTACGACTACAGGGTTTATCTAGTGGAACACTCCCGACAGGAAGTCCAGGCTTGCGATTTTCGTAAGAACACCTGAGTGGGTTGTTTAGTTTTCAAGGGGACGGGCTGGGTCTAATGTCTAATAACACCCATGCGTTGCTTTCCTAGCAAGATTTGCCATATCTCCTTAGAGGTGGGCTTCAGCCTTCTGGTGGTTTGTGGGGAGAACAGCTTGTGGAGGCCTTTGTGTACACATAGTATGTCATGTGGGTCACGGTGAGAAACATATCTGACCACTGATGGCAATACTTCAATAACTGGATTGGTCTGTGTAGGGATTCTCAGAGTTCTGTGAATTTTCAGAATACTCAGGTGGAGTTACCTGGTATGGTGTGTATTGTATGGAAGGCATATGTGCTAGCTGAGTATTAAAGGAGTGAGTTTGCCTTCTGATATCCTGCGACAGGTAGTGCATGTGAAGGCAATGAGTTATTATTTATCAGGTTATGTATTACCAATGTAACTGCTTCTTCGTGAGTCCTCACACACTGAATCACCTTAAACGTACACAAGAAATACGAATCCTATCGCATCCAGAAACTTTAAAATAACCATAACCGGTACAGTCATCTCTGCAAATACATGTGAAAAATGTCTTTTTGTATATTGCTTTGGTAATAAGGTCGGCATAATTCAGTCATTGTTTTCAATAGTGTCTGTTCTTTCCAGTTATGGTTTACAGGGGTTGATGGTCCACCATGTTTCATTATTACCCCATCTCACCATTGCCATTCGCTATGTCTTTTACCCGCTATTCATGCCCCTTTTTTTAATACATGTTTTTTAGGTCAGGCTGATAACTTTTTTTTGTTTGCCAATGATGCATTTCGAGCGAAATGCTCATCTTGCTACCTATTGCACATTTCTGCTTCATTATGTGATGCAGTGCCATAGGAGGGTTATTCAGTGGCAAAACCCTTGAAGCTAAGACCTTTAAAAATAAAACATGATGTAACATAATAGTTTTTTTTTTCTTTTTTAGATATTAGGCGGCTCTCTGGCACTATCTATAAGCCAGAACGATTGGTAAAGGGGGAGCTGGGCTATGGAGAGACACACACTGTTGGCGGGTGTTGTTTGGTATTTGTAACCAATTATTAACCCTCCTTGGCATGGTAATTCCTATGGGTCTTACTACTCAATGCCTGTCCCTCCCCGCCCAAAGAATAACTCTTGGGGATCTCCTTGAGCTATCTCTATCACACAGTACCATCAAACGGTGTGCGGTTATGGGGCTGTCATTGTCATTCGTAAGCAGCCTTCTGAAAGGTGATGGGTTAGTTATGGCCGTAAATCTGCTCTTGGGATAATAGATGTATCTTAACCAGTGTCTTTAGCATCTCGCCTTATAAACAACTGAGTTAAAGTTAAAAAACCTTCAATGTTCATGGGCAGCTGTGAAAACCATGTTGATGTTATCTTCCAGAAAATAAAAGCTTGATTTTCCTTAGGCCAGTGCCATTGCTTAAGCACTTTTCACTGCATGGCTTTCCGGTTTGCTTACTAAACGTTAATGTGCCCGTAGAATGCCTTCCTTCCCCACTAGATGAGTAGTCAATGTGTGAGCGTCTATAGGATATATTCTGAGTTCAGGCGAAGACAATAGCAGCAATTTAAGAACATCCATGTTAACTGCTTAGGAATGCTCATCTTCCACACTTCTTATTGCCTGTAGTGGCTGGTTAAATGTGTATGAGTATTCTATGCACCCAGCTGTCCTGTTCAAAGTAGGATTCTTAATTAAGCCTTGACCCACCTATAGATGTTACTATTGCTTTTCCTCCTTTCTCAATGTTCTGTCAATTTTAAAATCTATAGATACATCTTATTTTACCACAAAACCAAACCACCAAATGTATAGAAAGGAAAAACTTTACAAGTAACAATCAAAGCCGCAAAGACACACACCCTTAAGCTGGTCATTGTTTTTTAAACAAGATGTCTTTGCATTCTAGGACGTGTTGTTCTGTTGTTCTCCTAATAGGTATATGCCCACTGCCAGCATGTAAAGCACTGTTGCCAAGCAAGACAGGCCCGGTTCAAGGTGTCACATGACATTGGTTGCGATGCCAGTCATCAACAATGTGAAAAGCCGTTGGACTTCTTTTAGTTTTTTAACAAAGTGCTATCCATAGCTTTATTTAATGTGAATAAGTCACTCTGGCTCCATGAGGCTATTCTGTATTTTCTTTGTTTTTAACACAGTGTAAATGTGTTCTTTTTTTTTACGACAGAACAAGCTGTGTGTTTGCATCATTGTAACCTGTCCTGTTTTTTTGTTTTTGTTTTAACCGAGTGAGCCAATGAATCACTTTTCAAAGAAAACGTCGCCGCCTACAGAATTCTTGTAGTGTGCTCTTGGCGCCCCACGTTTATTTTCCAACTGTTCCGCCACGGTTTTTGTGTATTATATATGCCAAATATCGGAGTGAAATCATGTGTATAATACTCTACTTATACTTATTTTCTCTGTCACAATCATACCAATTAATCGATAGGTCTCATCAACCAAAGAGGACTATGTTTAAGGATGCAGAGACCTCATTTATTGACATTCCACACAAATGTTCACATTCCAAAATTCAAAAGGTGCCTGTGCTAATTGAAAGTGCTGTCAATCAAGACCTGATCTTAAAAACTATTACAAAAAAAATCATATTAGAGTAACACAATACACCACAAAGTAAAAACATGCTGTCACCATAATCACATTTTATTCGCTAACATACAAACACATCAATATTAAGTTGTGACTATATGAACATGTAATCAATCTTGGACTGTTCTCATGTTCACAGTCCTTACATGATAATATTCACATTTCATATTCATTTAACATTTCTTTTAACATATCTAGAAGTGGTGTTGGTATTATTGCAAATATAAATTATATGATTATGTATACTGAATCAAGCTTGAAAGATGGATGAATTTGTATGGTTTTAACCTTATTATACTCCTGTATTATTTAATGGTGCGAACTGTGAAAGGTTTGAACCGAAGCACAATTGAAGCATAAATAAGTAAACAAATGCATGAAGCAAAAGAAGAACTCATCAAATGGTTCCATCATATTCTTGCCTCATGCCCTCGCCAACGAGGAATTACCAGTTTCAACAAGTAACCTCACTATTATTGAAACAGGCCTCGCCTTCACCAGGGCGATAGATTAAGCTGTAAATACATTTGAAAACATTAATTTCTCTCACTCTCGCATCTACGGCGTCCACTGCTAAACGCCTTGTTTGTGATCATTCTTTAAGGGACATGGCTAAATAGCCATCAGTCATTAAAGCCAATATACCAAACTTAAATCTGTATTCCAAAATGGTGCCACCTAATGTACAGAAAATACATGTTTTTCCGGGTTTGGCATTGCCGAGCTCAGCAGACAGCATCTAAGCGTGTATAACGGTTTATGGAAAAGTGTTAATATTCACACAGTCTAATAAAGATCAACAGAGGTGACACACACCTTGTAGATTGAAAGGTAGCTCCACATTTTAAAACACAAACCTTATAGTTGCCAAACGTCGTCAAACCATTCACTTCCTTGTGTCTTTCCATGACATCAGCTGCATTTTTGAATGTATGCTGTATACCAAGAGCTTTTTCTCATATGGTTCATGCATTCCCTAAGGAGCATAAACCTTCGCTAAATGCTGTGAAAATCCTCACGATTTTAACATACACTTATGTTGTATTGTTTTTTTACCATGTGGCATGCAAATTGTTCCTCACACTCCCTGCCTCTTCTCCTTTGTAGCCTCCAATCTCCACCTTCTTGTATCTTACCGCTCCCACCCTAACTCTTGTCTCCCTTCTTCCCCATCACCTATCCTTTCTTGTTGGCCAGCCAGGGCCTGATTTACAAAAAAAAACCCTTCGACCTCCTAAATAAATGCTGTATGAATGCAGACATCATATTAAGGGCCAGATTCACGGATTAGTGTGCATAGATCCCTTAAAGCCTGCACACTGAGAACGACTCTGTGCGAGCCTCTGCGTATACGTTTTTCTGTGCAATCTGCTTATTCATGAAATTGTTCACGCAAAGTAACCGTATACGCAAGTCGCAAACGAAATGCCCCCAACATGCCCCCACGCAAAGCAAAAACAGTCAGAAAGAGCTACCTTTGCGTGCTCCGTGGGAGCAAATACATGCACCCTTAAAACAGTGTGTGAGGTCCTCGCAAGCAGGTCTGCATCTCGGGGACCCTGCACGGGGTCCCCCGTAACTGTTACCGGCACCACGACAACAGGCATACAATTTATCGTAACTCGGGTAAAACTCTGAAAATCTGTGTGCAAACCGTTCCTGCACCCTTCTACACTGCGTACGCACACCCCTAAATTGAATCGGAACCCCGGCTGCGTAGATACACCCCTAAATCCAACACCCGATCTTACCTCTCTGCTGTGAATCCTATGTGCAAGTGTCATTATGCCTGCTTTTGGATGGCGGATAGAATGAGGGCTTTGCATGGCCATTTCTCTGCCGAGAGGTTGCACTGACATATCCATGAATACGTATTGTTCCGCCCAATAGTGGGAATGCAATGGACTGCCTGCAGGCCATCCTTCATAACGCCCACATTTTCCCTTGTTCTTCCTCATTTTCTTCATTTTGCGAGTACCACCCCCTTCCCTGACCTCTGTGCAAGCCACGCCCATGCACTGTGTGGTGTCTCAGGCAAGGTACTCAGTTGCTCGCAGAGATGTGCCGAGCCTGTGCGAAGTCCCTGCAAAGTACGAAAAAGTGCTGCACAGTCCATTCCATGAATCGACAAACACGATTTTGCATGCAGTTTGGTGCACAAAGTCCCTATTTACCGTGCACATTATTCCATGAATTGGGCCCTAAAGGTCCAATCCAAAACTGAGCTTAAAACACATATAGATGTCTGTTTATTTTTCTCAATTTGCAGCATTCCAAATATGTAGATCTGTTTATTTTGCCACAATGCTGACCACCTAAGTTATTTCTTTATTTCTTTACTTATCTGTACATTTATATGCAGCGCGCGAAGCCCATGGGCATCTAGGCGCTAGCTACAAAGAGGTGTGTGAAGCTGTGTGTTTGTTGGTTGAAGTAGTTGATGAGAATAGATTTGTATTCATCTATTTTTTTTCTCAGGTGAGCAACCACTTTACGTGCAATTGTACAGTCGCTTCAATCTACTATTTATTGCACTTTGGAAGACTTGTTAACCTGTGTCTTGAGAGAGTGAGGAGAGAGTCATGGAGTTTGGGAGTGTGGGTAACGGAATTAGACTCATAGCCCTGCTCCCCATTTTTGGCTCTCTATAAGCATTGCTCCATAAAGCTTATTATTGAATTGATCCCTGCTATTGCTTTTTAAAAAATGTGTTCGAAGACTTGGCATTAGTCATTTTTTGTCTTTTTTGCTTGGATTGGCAGAGTATTTTTGTGGCACTGAATTCACACGTATGATTTAAGGAGTGGGCGAACTTTAATGCTACAACAAAACAAGATAGGTTACATTTGGGATGCTGAAATGTTGGCCACTATGCATTTACCACTCCTGTTGTCTCTAGAAGGGAAATTGGGAATGAAGCCCATCACATGAGCCTTTCTGATTGGAGGAGAACTGCCAGGAAATGTTACAACCGATCCTTTATTTGTACCATCACAACCTGAACGTGTTATAAAGAAAAATTCGAACACAAAAGAGCGTTACTATGCTGGAAACGCTTTAAAGCCAGGCAGTTTACATGGTGGGAATCCTCCAGCACCATTAGTAGAATCAGCTTCATCATCGAGGGTATATGTGAGACAGAAGGCAATAAGGCATCAATGTGTGGCATTGATGATTTTTTAGAATTTAGTGCAGTGCTGCAAGAATTTGCTCATAAAACTGCCTCCAATTTGAATTCGTCTTTTTTTGGCTCTTCACCTCCACCGGTAACCTTTAAATGCCAATCCGTGTGAACTCCTGACTCTAATTTTCTTTGGAATGTTCCATCAGATCCGGTTCTGAGGGAAATTAACCAGGTTCTGTGGATATTGATTTCCCTTTATGAAGGTTTGAAAACAGAAGTTAAGGCAAATTCAGTCGTTCTTCAATCATTATTATTCAAATTTGAGAATATCAAGTTACATGTGGCTGCTACAGAATTTTGATTTCAACTTGATGCTTCCAAGTCCACTGAGATTCAGAAGTGTGGAAATTCAGGTGTAAATGCTAACAAGGTTGATGTACTGATGGAAAAGTTATCGCGATCATCATCTAATTAAGTATTAATTCGAAATCAGATTGTGTGGTACATTCTATTGAGGGATGCCAAGTGTTGAAGTATGTTGGCGTTTCTAGGGTTGTACTCACTACAGAGAACAAATGTTTGGTGATCTCTCTATCATCGGATTCCACTTTTCTTGGTGTTAATGTTGGCCCAGGTGTGGATGTTACTGACACTACAGATCAAGAGTTCACTTTACTGACCATTGTGACTTGTATGTCCTGGAAGAAATCAAAGATCAAGAAAGGTCAGCAAATTAGAAAAACAAAGAACTGTTGTATTTTGAGAAAACATTGTAATTCCTCGAGACATTTCTTACATACTTTTTTTAATCAACCAGTTGCCCAGTGGCTGTGGTGGGGGAGATTGCAAAGCAGCTTCGGGCCTGGTTCGAATTTTGCGGTTGGCAGACGTGCTTCAGGCACAGTCTTGTTTTTTATTTATTTTACTTGTTATTGGAATGACTCCCATCCGTCCTCATCCTGAAGCGACAAGCCCCTATTCTGCCATCCCACCTTCCATACAAGCATGTGGCTTTCTTTCTGCAGGGTGCTACGGCAGACAGTGCGCCCCTGGACATTCTATCGGAAGAAGCTACTGAATCCTGGCTATCAGGTGGCTGCATTCCTGTTTCCTCTGATTTTCCGGCAACAAATACTCATCGCATTCAGCGCACCTGTTCACAACACACACTGAAATGATCCAAAAGTGCATTGCCGGACACAAAAAATTACTGCATTTTGTCCACCATATAAAAAGGAACGTGCTGATACTGATTCTGTTTCATCCAATCAAGCTCTGACAGACGACCTGATTCTTGAATGATCTGCTCTGCTTCAATGCATTGCCTCTATGACCATTGAAAAGGTGGCCAAGGAGCTCACTGCGACCTTGGTGGCCCTGGTGAAGTCTACTTCTGTTTCCTCCTGTGTTCCTCCCTGTATTGTTGGAAACTTCAATCTTCTACAAGCTGCGCCTCTTTCTCTCCTGCCCTGCACCAATGTTCTTCATGCCGGGTTGGTGGGGGAATTCGTGTGCACGCTGTACACAAGTCACCACTGTGCGAGTGTTTCCTTCACTGGAGATAACGTTTGCTCATCCAATTTGGATATGCGAGCCTAAGGTCTCTTTTTCTCCAGTTCCCTTTGATTCAAATTCCTCCACGGTTTTCCAGCCTTTTTTTTTTCTTTCCAACACTGGCGACTTGCACCCTGTCTCCGTGTGCAGAAGTAATGGGTATTCACTGCCTGCATCGGTTTCTTCTATTTTTTCTACTGACTCTGTCGAAGATAGCAACTGCTCGGCGATCATGTTTAATTTATTAGAGTCTTTAATATCTGACCTCTCCTCCAAATATAATATAATTGGTGCTAAACTAGGTGTGCAGGCTCTATAGCTTTCTTAAACATTGGATACCGTGGAGGGGTTGACTCAGTTCTTGAACCGGCACAAATCTTACTGGACCGAGTCTCGGGCCTTATCATCTGCATCTTCCTCCTCTTCTCCTTGTTGCATGCCATTGCCTGTATCTTCCAAATCCCTGGCACATGTATCTGGGGGTTCTTGCACCACCTCATCTTCTCTTGATGCGGTCCTAAGTACACAACAGGAGAAGCAGCCCGAAGGTCTGCTTGTTATGCATCAATGTAGGAACCATTAGCAGATAAGAAAAAGAGAAAGGCCACAGTGGTCACCAAGGCAATTGGGACTACTATCACTTCGCGGGAGAAAAACCCTGTTGCTCTTTATTCAATCTTGAATCCTCCCCAGCGTATTGATTTGTATAATATGGCTTCTGGACGGGCTGCATTCTCAACAAACTGTGTGTTTTCTGGGGATACCAACAAGGGGTTATTCTCAATTGAACATGATAACTTGGAACAACATCCTATGCCGCACTTTAACACTCTGTCTAGTGCTGTGGTCTACCTCTATTCTGGGGAAACCATGGCATTCATTCTAGAGCATGCAGGCTCCTTTAATCAGCTAGGCTAGGAATGCACATCAATTGATTCCCGGTATGGCAGAAGATATCGACCAGTGGCGACGAATGAGGACACTCGCATTGCCATGGCCCCCTCCATATTCCCATCCCAGCCCCATGTTTGCCACCTTGGGCAGGGACTGGGTTAGCTCGAATGAAGGAGGAGAGTCATTGGGCATGGTTGTCTAAGTTGGCTGCAGAAAGAGGGACAAAATGGTGTGAGATAATGGTGTATAAAAAAAGAAAAGTGTTCAAGAAATAATATGCTAGGATAGTTGAGCAGTTGGCTTCCCTTCACCACGATTTCAGCACGAGGCAATGCAGCACGTTCAAGCTTTGCACACACTCTAGCTTCTCTGCCACAAGGATACAGTTGAACGCAAAGGTATCAGGGCCTTTTGCCAAAGCTTCTTTTCCTATACCAGTCTCTTACTGCAGAGGGTCTGTCTCAACAAATAACCACCAAATAAGCACCAAAGTTCCTTTCTTATCAGGGCTTTCACATGTTACGATCTACATTTTCAATATTCATCAATGGTCTCTCTCTTTCAGGCTTGGACCTCTTTTTTGCCACAATGTTCACAACTGGACTCCCTCATTAGGGCTCGGACCATGGATCTCTCTATTTCGGGCTCAGATCCCTTTAGCACAATATTCTCATTTGGTCTCACTCGTCTGGGCTCGGACCATGCAATCTCACTTTATACATTTTCCTCTTGATATCAAAACTCAAAGACTTTCAAATGTGCAATGGGTTTTGCTTAACCTTTATCAGGACCACTTCGATTTACTTCACACAATGTTCTTACTTTTGTTTCTGCCACCTCTTGGCTGGAGACATTTACAGAGACCTTCAATTGAGGACCCACACGCCGCCAGAACACTGTGTCACTGGTATCATATCTTTTGCTCTCAAAGTTCACAATTCATCAGCAATTTAGCTTTACTTGCGTCTTTCATCACACACGTTTAACAATGTTTGTTCCTGTGCTCGTTATACAATGTTTCAGCTTGCAACCTTGACTTCAACACAGACTGGTCTTGCATCAGTCTCCCCAACTCCCTGGCTGTGTTTACATCTCTGATGCTACTTTGTTCTTGGAGCCAAGGACAATACTGCGGCGGCTGCTGCTCCTCCCCGACTTGGTCTGGCATCTCTGATACACAATTCAGGATTCTTTAGCCTGGTTTCCTGGCCTTATGTTTTCTGATATATCAAGGGTATTTCGTTGTTGCAAACCCTTCTTGGTTTGTCGACGTTCTCCCCTCCTTCAGCTGCCTTCTCGAAACCGCTGCTCCTTCATGTGATTTGCCTCGCCCAAAGTGTGCTCTGCCTTTTATCCATATGGGAAAGTTTAATGGAAGTCAGGTGTGAGTTATTGCCAGTAATTGACTGACTTTGCCTGACCATACTAGCAGGACATGTCAGGTACACTGCTCGGGTGTGAGTCTGTTTTCTCCCAGAGTGGGCTGTCCGTCTAGAAGTGTTTTTGAAGGGAAAGCGGGCAGGGGTAAAGTTCCCACGTATCCTACCTTGTAGGATGGAGTAAAGTTGTTACATGGGGAGGGATACCACTTCTCGCCATCCGGTGTCCCACTCCCCAAAGACCCCTGACCCATGTGATCCTACCCACACTAATCCACCCCCAGGAATTGGATCCAAAAACTATGACCGTATCCTGGCCACCTGCATGACAGATCCTCAGGGACTAGTGGGTGAGACACGTTCTGCTTTCTTACAGTGCCTACAGTGGTTTAATGTATCTGCTGCAGTTGTCTCTGGCACCTAAAGGTCCTACCTTTGATTACATCTTGTGCATGCAAGAGGTTGAAAAAGTGAAATAAAGTGACCTGAATAAAGGTGACACAGGCACAACTGAGTTGCATAAAATCGTAAAACGCAATCTGTAGGGGAAACACATTGTACACAGGTAGACTGTTGTTGAGCTGTGCTGGGCTACTTTTTGAATCCTATAAGATGAGTCATTGCATCTGGTCCTTGCACTGAATGTCTGTAAAAAGCATGCATAGACAAAGCTAACATTTCCAGCTTTTGCATAGGCGTTAAATAGTCATTTGCCATGCACTGCCATCTTCTATCTAGATAAACATAACTTTTGCCCCGGCATCCATCTCATCGCCAGTTAGTTTAGTGTCTAGGAAAGACCTACCCCATGCTTACAAAAAGCCAAAACTGTTGGGTTTGTCAATGGATGTTTTTAAAGTGCTATGCTATACTTTTCAGTTACTTCAGAGTGATATGAGGGCAGGATAGCAAGGATGGTACTAAAGTGGGTACTTGTGAGTTCAGTTGTGTTTTGTGTTTAAACCTGAATCCTCGCCGAGTGATGTTTCACCCCATGAGCATGCTCAGACAAAACTTAAACAAAACTGCAGCAAAAATGGTTTCATGAATTCTAGGACCTGGTTCTATGTTGCCAGTGTTACACCAAAAATAATAAGGTTGTACCTTACCTTACCCTTACTTATAGCCGGTGCTGGACAAACATTTCCAGACAGACCACGAATCACCTAAATTTCTGAGGATTCAGCCATGTCAAATTTCGGATAAGCTTTTTAAGAAAGTTTAACCTTGTGGGCTACGAAGGAGCATGTGCGAGTTCATTAACAGGCATTGTTTTGAGAGGCAAGAGGTTTTTGCTGAATGCAGGCATAGGACATTCTCTGAAGGGTTCATAAACTGGAAATAGAGTAGCTAAAAAAGAGTGTCGAGCGGTCGTCAGGACTCAGGGTGTTGGATTACGGGAAGGCTTTGTTGGGATATTTCAACATATACGCTGTGTGACACATTCAGTGATGTGAAGTGGGTTAACAACACAAATGCCATCAGGTGAGTCTAGGGAGAGGGAATCCTTGAGAGTGAGTGCAACTTGGGTGACCATGAAAGACACACATGACTTGAATTTTTAAGACACCAATAGGAGTCTGGAGAAAATAACATTGATTGTGGGAGGCAGGACGGCATACAAGGCATTTGATGTCTTTAAGTGTTTGACTGTAAACACACATGCGAGGGGTAAACAAAAAACGTCCATATCATTCTTTAAATAGGGAGGCAGTGGAGATGTTCCCTGCAGGAAGCCTGTGTGAGGAACGTCCATGGGATTAATGAAACACCCCAGTAACAGGACAACAACACAACATAAAACAGCAATACCCCCAATTACATGCTTAGACCAAAAATGACAAGTTAATACAACAAACACATGGGAACATAATGACATCAAACACGCAGAGCAACTCTTTTTGCAATTTCCCGGAGTGTAAATGGCAATGTAAAAGGCAGGTGTAAAGGTGTTATGCCTGTTTTAGCGCCTCCATTTACGCTCTAGGCATTTTCACTGTTTTTGAGAGCGGTGGCAGAATGGGAGTTACGTTTCCGCTTCCCTTTTATCCTCCGGCTTCAAAACAACATGTTCATGCTGGCGTAAAACCAATGATTTTCTATGTAATCTGCCTGCTTTTCAAACCAGCAAAAAGCAGGCGGATTACATAGGAAATCATTGTATACACTGCATGCAGTGACGACATGGCAGATGGCCTTTGCTCATTTTTGTATCTTTACACTTCTCTTTTGCACTCTCTGCAGTCAGTGCAAATGACAAAAATTACCCAGAGGAGATCTGCTTGCGCATAAATGCAAACCGAAGTGGCCACCTCTGGCCAATTTATGCCAGGGAGGAAAGTAACCTCCAGAGAGAAACTTGGAACTGGTAAACAAATGTTTTGTTTTGTGGGTTTGTTGGGGTAAGAACAAATCTAGTTAAAGTATTGCTCCACAATTTAGAAACTGCGCCACACTGAATACTGATGAAATGATTGATCTTTAATGTTTTTTCCAGATGGCAGTAGACTGTGTGCGACTTGCAAGGGGGATTTATCCTGTGACTGTTTGTATCATTAAATTGGAAAATCTAGATTTGGAGTATAGTTTTGCTATTAGCCCTGATTTGAAAAAGACATTGGTGGTGTCCAGTCAACTCGTCGAAAAAAAACTGGTCGACTGCAATTTGGTCGACGCAATTTGGTCGAAAACCAAATGGTCAAATTTTTTTATTTATTTATATATTTATTTTTCGGGTTTTCGTTTAGTTAAAAAAGGGTTTTTTAGAGAAAAAAAGGGGGTTGGGGGGACCCCCCCCACCCAAAAAAAAGGGGGTTAAAATAAAAAAAATAAAAATTTCGACCATTTGGTTTTCGACCAAATTGGTTCGACCATTTGTCTGGTCGACCAATTTTTTTCGACGAAATGTCTGGCAACCGACATTGGTGTGTCGAAACACGTGTTATCCATAAAGGGCAATACATTAAAGATCAATCATTTCATCAGTATTCAGTGTGGCGCGGTTTCTAAATTGTGGAGCAATACTTTAACTGCTTTCTCAAGGGGTTGGGGTCAAAAAGGCCCTTTTTCTGCCCCACACTAACTGCAACACTTGTTTCAATTGCAAGAATAACCAGGCGCATGGAAACCTTTTTAGTTGGCACAAAACTCAACCCCTAACTTGCGGTAAGTACAAATGTAAGCAGCCACCTCTGGGCAATTTACGCAGAGGAGGAAAATACCCCCCAGAGAGAAACTTGGAAACGGTAAGCACATGTTTTGTTCTTGTGGGTTTGTTGGGAAAAGGAGACGGGGCAAACGGTTTGTTTGTTTTTTTATTATTTGTTTCCACTGAAGATTTTTGAAGGTACACTACACAAAGGGGATAGGACTGGATGAAAGGGCAAAGATTTTTTTGTCACTTTATTTATCAAGGGAATTAACAAAACACTGAAAAACTATTAAATAGACAAGGGAGTCCAAAACCACCAAACAGAAAGCAAAAACTATCCATCCAATACCAAACTAAGCAACATATGCAAACAGAACACCAAAGTTGTCAAATGTATTGAAAATGCTCCTAAAACAATGCAGTGTTGAGCCTGCTCTGTGTCACTCCTTCTCTGAAAGCCTAAATATATACATAGAGAGCTTTGAACTTCGTTTAGGAGAATTTGAGCCTCTGAAGGGCTGAACTAACTGTGCGATTTACCTGAGATTCGACCTAAGGTATGAAGCTTGGGAACCCGGAACAAAATTGTACAAAGAATTCAGAAGAAGCATTAGACTTCTTCAAGACTTTTGGTACACTGGCAAGTTTCGATTAATCTCCCTAAAGAGATTTGTGGGTTCGCGAGACTCGTTTTGAGAAGTTCATCCAGCACAAGTCATAAAATCACCTTTTTTATTTTTCAAGTAAACCTATTAGAGCACCCCTCTCCAATCTATCTAACCTGGAGGTCTACTTCTACACCTTCCTTCCTGAATGGCCTGTGCCTTTATCATCTCATACGCCATCACAGCTTCTAGTCTCTCCCTCTATAGTTACCTGACTTCATCAATCTTTTTCTGCACCCTCACTGTAATTCTGCCCTCGTACAGTAGTCCTTCCACTTCATTTTACTCCTACTGCTAATTGTATGTATGTGTATGTATGTATATATTTTTATAAAGCGCCGGTAGCCCGAGGGCATCAGGGCGCTTGAACATTACAACATAGAAGAGAAGAAAGCAGGCATAAAGAGACGCGAAACAGTTGGCATGGAAGACCTGACAGCCACTAGCGTTGGAGATCTTATCTGAAGAGGAGTGTCTTCATCCGTTTCCTAAATACAAGGTGGTTTGCTTCTGACCTCAGTGAATCGGGAAGGCTGTTCCACAATTTAGGTGCCAGTACCAGAAAAGATCTACCCAACCCCGATTTCAACTTGAAATTGGGTACGACCATGAGGCACTTTCCTTCCGATCGTAGTCTTCTCCTGGGTGTGTAGAGGACTAGGCTGTTTTTCAAATACTCTGGTGCTTTACCATAGAGGCACTTGTGGACCAAAGAAAGAGCCTTAAACTTTATACGTTCCTCTACTCTTAGCCAATGAAGGGAAATCCTATCGGGGGTGACATGATCTTTCTTCTTCAGATTTTTTACTAGCCTAACCGCACTGTTCTGGATCACCTGACATCTCGCTAAGTCCTTAGACGAGGCCCCTAACAGCAGTGCATTTCCATAGTCGAGCCGTGATAAAATAATAGCTCTGGCAATGGTCGCCAGGTTACATTCATTTAGGAAGGGCTTGATATATCTCATTAGCCTGAGATAATAAGCCGTGTTTTTTTGGAGATAGCTGGTCTGGGCATGAGAATCTACCGCAGAGTTAACCATCATGCCCAAGGTTTTCACTTTAGGGGCCACCGAGATGATGGCTTTCTTAATTTGGAAGGATTTGTACTCTGCCCCTAGATTAGCCAACTGACGACTGGAACCAAACAGCATCAGTTCGGTTTTTGAATCATTCAGGCACATCCAGTTAGCCTGCATCCAATCGTCTATTGTCTTATAAACCCTTGCAATCACTTCGCTGTCAGCGGCGTGCTGGCTGCCCCCCAGTTCCAAAATAAGTTGAGTGTCATCTGCGTAATTCGTAAACGACACGCCTGCATTCACCAGTATGCTGCACAAAGTGCGCATGTATATGTTGAACAGCATTGGTGACAAACTGGCCCCTTGGGGCACTCCGAAGAGGATATCGCAGGGATCAGAAAAGTTGCTGCCCCAGTGGACTCTGGCTTGGCGGTTCGATAGAAATGACAATAACCAGTCAATAGCTCCTTCGGAGCAGCCCACGTTCTCAATGAGTGCCTTGATGAGGAGTTGATGATCTACCAGATCGAAGGCAGCGCTTAAATCAAGAAGCATCAGCATCCCTAACTTATTTTTGTCAAGCAAGCTCAACATCTGATTCTGTAGGTCCAGCATGGCTGTTTCAGTGCTATGAGATGCTCTGAAGCCAGATTGTTGCTGGTGCAAGGCTTCCTGATTCTCTACAAATTTCTGTAGTTGCTGCGTTGTCCCCCTACCTTGTCTCTTTACTGCTGCCTGCATGCTGCCCTACCCTGCCACACTGTCCCTACTGTCTCACTGACTACTCACCTCTCACCTACACTATGAGTGGGCTCCTTATCTCTCGTCAGAACCTTTGCCATACTGCAATCCTCTCACACATGCCACTATTATACCACTCTACAAATATGCCAGAGCAATGCTCCACAACTCTGACTCTGCTCCGGCTCTTTCACGTTGTCTCTAAACCTCAAACTTGCCCTAGTCTTCCACTATGCACCATCTCCTCCCTCACTCACTCCCTCTCTACCCTCGCATAGTTCCCCTGCCTGCCCACTCAGTTTCCCCCAAACCATCTGCCCCTAAACTTTCACTCAGCTTGTTTCCCATTAATATGTTCTTGTGCACTCATTTTCAACCCTGATAATTCATTCTGAATCTACCATCCCTGCTTTTACGTTGCATTTGTTTCTTTGCCTCATCATTCTTCTGTTTCACTTACTGTCTTTCCAAACTCATTACTCAGCCTCTACAGCCTCACTCTGCCTCTACTTCTGTTGCCTCCTCCCTCTCCCTCATCCCGTCTAACTCTACCAAACGTCAGCCTCCTTTGTCACTACCCCATTATTCTCTAATACCCGTTAGATTGCCATTACCCTCTCATTCTGTCACAAACCCCTAACTCAGCCAATAATCTTTGGCCATTCCTGGTGGCATGAATATATATACCTGTGACAAATCAACATCTGGGGCACCAGTGGTACAGGGATGAATATTGGTTTCTAACCATCAATCAACACCACACCTCTAGTACACCAGAAGGGATCCAAACAGACTTGAATACAAGTGAATTATCAGACCTCCTTGTACAATTTTTGGTAATGAGGACTGAACGGCAGGCTTATCTCCGCAAGGTCGTGGATTGTTGGTTAGTTTTAACACAGCGTAAATACAATTATTACCCAATGATAAAGGCAACTTGCAGTCGAGGTTGTATACAAATATCTACTTTATTATTAATAATGGCGGAAGATGCAAGGTAGACTGTACCTTCAGCCCGGGGTCCAAATGAGTCCTTCTTGTTACTCCTTGCAATGTCTTCAAATGATCCGCTAATTGAGGCGTTCAGCCCTCTTTTAAAGCCAATTGGGCCCCAGTGATTGGTGTAGGCTAAACCCACCTTTATGACCCAATTCTGGGTCCCCTCCAACATTTTTCTGTTATGCATGAGGTCAGGACCAGAGGCTCTCCAACAGGACAGACAAGAGGGTGACAACATATACCTAAGTCCCAACTATCACTAGTAATATTTATTTCTGGCTACTATTCGAAGATACAGTGGCAAATGTCATATCAAATAATTTTGATATGACGTTATGTTCGACGAATTTTAAAAAAATCAGAGGTGCCTTCTCCGTCAATTCAAAAAGAAGATATACTATGGCATGACAAACAATAAGGCACGAGCCACGTATCAAAAAATGGAGCAATGCTTTGCACATTTGTTAAATGACTATTTGATATGAAAATGCGATGACGCAGTCACGCGTGTATTCATTTACATGAAATGAAGGAAGCGACAGAGCTAACATGTTCTTCTGCAGTGCACGTACGCCACTTGAGAGGCTGGTCTTTTAAACACGTCACTGTTTTACAATGCACTCTTACAAAATGGTGGCTACAGAGGAGGTGATTGTGACACGCCGGGCCTGAATTACAAAGCCTTTTGCAATGGGGTTTTCCAATTCAAAAGTGCTTTTGTAAATCAGGCCGAGTATAGCAACAAACGCGCGTTACTGGCACTTATACCCAACAAATTATGCCTCTGCCTCCATTGGTTTAAAATACATCGTGTAATGTGTTAAGATGCGGGCTAGACTCCTCGTTAGAAACAAAGAAGGGGGCGCGTGAAGTTAAAAGATTGATGAGGGAAACACACAGTGCAACGTGCAATCAGGAATTCTAAACTCTGGCCGAGCGCCAACTCCGAATGCATCGAGGGCCCGGGACTGGATTCGAGCCAACATCTTTCAGCCTCGCTTGCTCTGCTCGGCTCATGCATAAAAGGGTAATTAAAAACGCCAGAATGGACCGCGCCTCGCCACCATTGCCGTGGGTGCAAAGTAAGCCATCAAGCTGTGTGTGATATTCCCTGTCATGTGTCTGTTAGAAGTGACACTCTCCAGCTATTGTGATACCAGAAATCAAGGACGTATAACACGCAGTTTAAAATGCATTAGTGAGCGAGTGCCTCATTTCACACACACACACACAAACGGCACATTATCGTAGTGTGCTGTGTGTAGTAATGACTAGTCTTACAAAGGCTAGAGGCCTGATTTGCAACGCGTTTTTCAATGGGATTTTCACATTGAAAATCAGGCCCTAGATTTGTGTCGAAAAACCTGAAAACATATTCCCTTCCTTCGACCTTTACCCTAGAGAATTGCCTTGGGTTCCTCCATTGCATTTGCGCATATTAGGCGCTTTTTTAAGACGTCACTGATATGGGTTCCTCGGGTGATGGACGACACATTTTCTGTCAAAGGCGGTCTGTCAGAAAGGGGCTGTGTTGTGTGCACAATATATCCATCATAGTCGGAGCATGAAACTCTGAAAAGGCTAAAAAGGTTTCAGTGTCCTGCATGTTTTGGACCACATATGCAAACGATTAAGGGAGCACGTGGACGTAGACTGGCCTGATGCTCGCAGAGAAATGGTCGCTGCAGGCGGGCAGGAAGCGCGCATAGGTGCCGTCTTGCTGCCTTAGGCGAGGGGCACATGCTACCTGGGGGGTAAAAATGGTGCCGTAGTTGTAGCTAATAGTTGTGACAATCATGGAGCCATACCCATCCCTATGTCGGAAACAAACCATTTTAGAGCACAGTTTGCAGCAAGAATTGAAAAAAAGGTAGTACCTTAAGTGGCATTGAAAAATTTGCCAGGGTCATCCAGTGGGCGTGTCCTAACAGCTGGAGAGGGGAGGTCGCCTGCCTGATCGTAAAACCACACCCTCTTGACAAGCCCTGACTCAATAGGCTGCAGGCCCACCCCAACCGCCCCCAGGCAGACTTTTGTCGAGCTGAGCCCCCCTGGGGGAGAGGGTGCTGATCTCTTCATTGATTTGCTAAGGCTTGCCTGCCCTGGCAGGGCTCAGCACGCCACCTTTTTAGCCTTAATGGAGCCACTGCCCTCGCCAGGCTGGGGAAGGGCAGCATCAGGGGCATAGGAGACACATAAAATCTGGGGGGGACAGGGGACATCTTGGGGACTTTGCTTTATTTATTTATTTATTTTGTTTTAGTCAAAGAACTCGACTTTTCACAAAATTACAATTAAAATAGCATTACATATTAAATTACAAATATCACTGTATAAAACAAGAGAAAAGAAGAAAAGAAAAAAAATTAAAGGATGCAGCAGCAAAGATCATGTCTTTGTATGTTGCATTTCTGGATTTGTCACCTGACTATGAGCTTATGGTAAGAGAGAGGAAATAACAATTACTTCCAGTGGGCCACAGCTAGGATGCCAGCTCGTTAAGAGGCAGATCACCTGTAAGTGGACTCTTGCCAAATAAAGGAGTTGAAGACTTTTCTACCAACTGCAAGTTGCTACTTTTTTGTGTGGGGCAAGGAGACGTGTGTTTGTCTTGGAATGGAAGGATGGGGGTTTCAGAGAAAGAAATCTTGTTTGTACCTCTGAGTAAGCCCTGTTACGGGAGTGGAGGGACCAGGTGTGTGATGTTGCTGCTCTGACTGTCCTCCAGGGGGTGGTACAGCAAACAAGGAGGATGAGCGATCGCAAGCCCACACCCTCATAAGCACTCCCCAGGTCCGCGGCCGGATTGTCGGACCCGGGGGATGCCTAGTAGGTGGGGTGTATGAGGACCCAGGGGGGTAGGCAGAGCGGCAGCCCGCTATGTGGCCTGCTCCTCTGGCGCCCCTGTGAGGGACGGGCCAGCTTTTCACAATGAGTCTGGTCCCTCTTATTTTATCTCATGCTGGCTTCAGAGCCTAGCCTTTCTTTGCCTTCGTTATTCTGAATGCAGAGCTGGACTCTGTTCCTTTCTCGTTTAACATTTGCTGCAAAGCCTGATCTATTTGATTCTCTCATATGTTACTAGGATGGCAGAACATGGGTCCATTGCCCTGTTACATTATTCTTGCCCTGGTTTGGAGCCTGGCCCCTACAGCCATGATAGGGGGAGAGGCCTATTACCTTTGGTTATACATACCCTTTGAGGATGGCCAGACAGTGCCTCCTGCTTTAGCCCACTAACAGCTCTGCTTTGCAACTTTATCACACATACCTGTCAGGTGGCATGTAACTCAATGCTACTAATGTTATCAGCCTCAGAAGTCTGGAATCCTTTGCCACATCAACCAGGGTAGAGGCTTGCCACCTGAGACTTACCCATGTCTGAGTCGACATCTGTCGCCCTGCGGGGAAGACACACGCAGAAAGAGCAGGGCACAGTGCCCTTGTGGGTTTTTCACACTTCTTCCTCACGGTGGGCACAATTCACTCCACAGAGAAAGCGGCACATGCTGGGCAACATTCTCCCACTTTGACAATTTCACCCAAAGAGCGAAAGTGGCCATTGGAAATACCTCTGTCGACTTATTATTGCGCAATCCACACTGATGGGTTTAAGCACCTGCTTAACGCGAGATGGCAATTAAGGGCATTTGCCAACGCACTCAAGAAGCACAGGACACCCTCTTACCAGCGACATGCCATGCTCACTCATTCTGATCACAAATTGCCATCTATCTGGGGTCAAGTTAAATGTATTTATTTATTACATGTGTAGCGTCACGCAAAACCCACGCAAAACCCCCAAGCATCAAGGCGCAAAGTAAACTGCATGGAGTGGGCCACTTCCACAGGCGCACGTTTTTACTTTCTGCCACAAAATGGAAGATTTTAGCGTAAAAGGTGGGTGAAAACACATTGCTTTTCCACTTTGGAAGAGTGTAAATACCTCGAGTAATTAACGATTGCTGGTGGAATTAACAATGGCTTCCTCTGGACCCCGCCCACTTTTATCAGGTTTCATTTCCAAGCAGATCCCAGAGGAATCCCTTTCCTTATTTCCAGCATGAGAATCCATGCTGGCAGTAAGGCCGAATTTGTCTGATGGAGCAGGAAATAAAGGGGGTCCTGGTGTGTCCACTCGGCTCCCGAACTCCACCCAGAAAATGTACGGAAATCTGGCCAATTTGAAAAAGCAACAGTAATAGTGTTTTCCACCACTTTTTCTGAACCAATTGACCTGGAAAATGATGTGTTGCATCGGAAGCTGAATGCTTTCACTCTGCCTATTATCCCACCAGAAGATTAAGCAAGGTGCTGAACACAGGTGTTACATATTCCTGTGCACAATCTACATTTGGAGCATTAACTAGATGAGCTACCTTACAAATGATATCTCCTCTGGGGCTTTACAGTCTTAACCCCTTAACTACCATGGGTATTTCCCCCCATTGCCAAAGCCTTTTTTGGTGATTTTGGTATGTCACCATTCAATCCCTTGTAACTTCTTTGTTACATGAGATATCTCGGCCAAAGTTGGCCCCTTTTTTCCCACATGTAGGCGGTCGATACGCCACCCAGGAATCCTAGTTTGCTGTAGAGGGGGTGAGAGAAAATAACCAAAAAGGAGAACATTCTTTTTTCTTCAGAAAATGCCAATAAAATGTTGTACAAAGAAGCCTGTGGTGTTTTCCTTGTAAGAACTAGAAAAAATGGTTTGCTGTGCTGGATTCCCCATTTTCCAGGCTTTCAAGAACAGATTGAGTGGAAACCAAAATAACATATTTTGATATGCTAATCGGCCGTTTTGTGAGAGGTAGGCGATTTTGGTGTTTTTTGTCCAATAGGACATGCGTGGACGGAATGGAAGAAAAGGGTAGGAAAACTGAATGGGAAGCCAGAAAGGCATACATTTCTGAAAAGTAGACAATATTCCAAGTTTAGGAAGGGGTGATTTGTGCAGGTCAGGCAACAACTATGCAGGGAAAGATTCCATAGTTTGGGGGGAAATTGAGAAAATGACAGAATAAAACACAAATTCTGCACCTTTCACTCCAGTCACCCATCAAAACACGCAGCCAACAACGCATGGCCTACCTTCCTGCGTTCCTACAGGTTTCCCGATGAAAACGGTACCTCACATGTGCGGGTGCACCTACCTGGGTGCAAAGAGAAAAGCCTAAAACACTGGTAACCCCAAGTCTTTTCGCACAGCAGATTTTCAGGAATTTTGCTCTTGTGGACAACTTACAGATTTGGGCCTAGGGTGTCGAAGCCACGAAGGAAAACAGGGAACCCCATGCATTTCAAAAAAGAAGACACCTGTGGGAATACACAGAGGTCTGACCTGCGCAAATCGCCCCATAATATATGACCCACAATCGCTGACAAAGTCTGAAATTTGGTGGAAAAAACACAATTTTCACTTTGTCTGGGATTGTGGGTAATACATTCTGGGGCGATTCGCGCAAGTCAGACCTCTGTGGATTACCACGGGTGTCTTCTTTTCGGAAATGCATGGCGTACCCTGTTTTCCTTCCTGGCTTCGACATCCTAGGCCCTAATCTGTAGGTTGTCTCCCCAAACCCTTTGGGGGTTACCAGTGGTTTAACCTTTTCCCTTTGCCCCAGGTAGGTGCACCCACACATGTGAGTTACCGTTTACTTCGGGACACTTGTAGGAACGCTGGAAGGTAGGACATGCGGTGTGGGCAGCGTGTTTCTGTGGGTGGCAAGAGGGAAATGTCTGAAAATTGTAGTTTTTTCACCAAATTTCAGACTTTGCCGGGGATTGTGGGTAATACATTCTGGGGCGATTCGCGCAAGCCAGACCTCTGTGGATACCCATTGGTCTCCTCTTTTTGGAAATGCATGGGGTTCCCTGTTTTCCTTGGTGGCTTAGACACCCTAGGCCCAAATCTGTATGTTGTCCACATGAGCAAAATCTGCTCTGCCGTAAGGCTTGGGGTTACCTGTGGGTTAGCCTTTTGACTTTGCGCCCAGGTAGGTGCACCCACACATGTGAGGTACCGTTTTCGTCGGGACACCTGTGGCAACGTAGGACAGTAAGGCATGTGTTGTTGGTGGCCTGTTTCAGTGGGTGGCCAGAGTGAAATGTCTGAAAATTGTGTTTTTTTCCACCAAATTTCAGAGACATTTCCCTGTGACCACCCACCTGAAACACGCCGTCAACAACAGATGTACTACCTTCCCGCGTTCCCACAGGTGTCCCGATGAAAATGGTACCTCACATGTGTGGATGCACCTACCTCAGCGCAAAGGGAAAAGGGTAACACACTGATAACCCCAAGCATTTCGGCAAAGTAGATTTTGCTCATGTGGACAACCTACAGATTTGGGCCTAGGGTGTTGAAGCCACCAAGTAAAACATAGAACCCCATGCATTTCCTAAAAGAAGACACCATGCTGATTTAGTGACCCCCACAACCACCCAAAACAAGTTATCATTTTTTACATTTTTGTTTTTGTTTTGCCTCTTTCCTAGGGGCAGATTGTGCTAGCAATCTGCCCCCAGGGATGGCTACATGAGATGCCCCCCATCCATTTGGGGTGACGGGGGACCTCCCCCCTTTCCACTTAAACATCCTTGGTGGTTCAGTGGCCCCCCACACCCACCCAAAACAAGTTATAATTTGTTTTATTTTTGTTTTGCCCCTTTCCTAGGGGCAGATGTGCACATGTGTGTGGCCATCTGCCCCTGGGGTGGGGGAGGGGAAAAACGTACTGCCCCTAGCTTGGGGGGTGGCTCTGCAGTATTTGCAGTGGCCTCCCCCCACCTCAAATGGATGGGGGCATCTCATGTACCCTTTCCTAGGGGCAGAAATCTGCCCCTAGGGAAGGCTACATAAGGTGTCCACATCCACTTTAGTTGGGGGGAGAGGGCCATCCCCCCTTTCAAACACTAAAAATCCTGGTGGCCTAGTGGGCCCCCCACCCAAAACAAGTTATAATATATATATTTGTGTTTTGCCCTTCCCTAGGGGCAGATGGGCACATGCGTGTGGCCATCTGCCCCCAGAGGGGGATCAAAACGTACTGCCCCAGGCTTGGGAGGGGTGGCTCTGCCAATATTTGCAGTGGCCTCTCCCCCCACCCCAAATGGATGGAGGGCATCCCATGTACTTCTTCGTAGGGGCAGAAATCTGCCCTCAGTGAGGGCTACATAAGGTGCCCCCATCCACTTAGGGTGTGGGAGAGGGCCACCCCGCTTGCAAAAATCCCTGGTGGCTAGTGGTCCCACCCGCACCCACTCCACCCAAAACTATGTTCTTAAAAAAAATCTTTTTTTTTGTTTGCCCCCCTTCCCTGGGGGCAGATGATCACCCATCTGCCCCCAGGGTATTGCCCCTATGCTTTGGGGGCTAAGCAGCCCACCCCCCACTTCAAAAACAGATCCCTGCATGACACACCAAACACATATTCTGAGGGGGATAAATGACATTACACCCCCCCACTTACAATTGTGGAGGGGGGGTTTGTTCCCCCTGCCCCCCATGTCCTACGCCCATGGGCAGCATCACCATAAAGGCTGAAAAGGGGCAGCCAATGGAAGGCAAGGCCTTTTTTCCTAACGCCTGAAACTAACGCGAATGAACGTGACCTTCAGGCTTTAGATAAAAAGGCCTTTGCCTCCAGTGTCCTCACCTTTCTTCCATAGCGATGGCACCAGCCCACAAGGATGGGATGCCTCGCAGGTGCAGTGCCACCATCATGGATTAAAGTTGTTTTTTCTGAAGCTTAAAGCTCTCGCACGTGAGTGAGAGCTTCAGGCTTTAGAAAACAAAGCCTTGTTCTGTAGCAGCTCGGGCTACCACGGGAAATTAGTGAGCCGCGGCAGGGCCTAGCCTCAGAATGAAATTTCTGGGCCTTCCGGGGATGAAACCCAGCTAGCCCCGCCCAATTAAGGCCCTGAAAAAAGCCATAGGATTTACAGGCAGGCCTGAATAGCTAACATTTCAGCAACAGTCTCCTCACCTGCTGAGCTGTCTTTACTCAGCATTCTGCTTTTGGATCTCTACCTCCCCCCTACTTCTTCTGCCAAACAGTTTTGACATGTCCACCTTTGCATTCCCCTCTTTCACCCTGCAATTAAGGCTCAAGTGGGCCATTGGTAAGGCAGCCTTCCTACTTCGATGTGAGCAGCACTTGCTAATTTTGCAAGATGCATGCTAACACTTCACTGAGAGTGATTTAAAAGCACAAGGCACTCAATCATTTTTTGTTTTCTTTGTTTTTGTTTTTGTTTGTCCCCATACAATTACATGCAGAATCTCCACGGGCCAAAATGACACTCGTGCCCCCGTGGTTCTAGGAGTACGTGGTCAGCTGTCCTCTCTGCCCCCATGCACTCAGCGCCTATGGTGACAATGCAACATTGTTGAACAGAATAGCCACATGTAACAAGCGGGAGACCTGGAAGTTTTGAGACCAATCCTGCCAAGGTCATGGATGACAGCAATGAACAATGCCCTTACATTAACAGTAGCGGTCGACTACCGGTCTGGGCACAGGGCCATCATTCTTAAAGGGCTGCGGGCAAAACAGTGATACACATACAAATAGTCCTTTCTGGAAGGGCTCAGAAGCACAGCATAGTGTAAAGCAGTGGCCTTCGAACTGGGGGTCCCAAAGGATGTCCATAGGGGCCCAGACTCTTTAAAAAAGATTAAGATGACTGTTTTTAATGTAAAAAAAAGTATGAAGGTGATTGCATTTAATACAAAATATAAGCAATAGAAAATCTGCTTATATTTTAATGCGCCTGGGCCCCCTTGGACATCCTGTGGACTCCCTGCGGAGGACTAACCCCTAGGTGGAAGGCCCAGAAGCAATATTTTTACTCAAATGGGGGGGGGGGGTGTGGGTTGGTATGAAAAAGTTTGAAGACCACTGGTCTAAAGGGTGTCTATGGGCCGCATTCTGATTCGCCCTTGATTTAAAGCAAGCGTTGTCACTTTTTTCGAGATTTACCCCACATGCCAGGAAAGTTCAGTAACAACTGAAAGATGGCCACATTCGTGCACATCTCAGGATGCTCACCTAACTTCACTTGAACACACTAAGCGGCTGATATTTCTGTTCACAGAGTACATGGCAATCTCACATTCATCTGGAAGGTCCAGGTTAATTACCGGCACAGGGCGTGGTGGTGTTGCAGCACAATCCTGCATACATATGAAACAACACCATGTAACCTGCTGTGTTGCCATGCTTCATTGCTGCTTTTGTCCACAAAACGACCCCCACATAGGACATTCATACATTACAATATGTTTGGGTGAGATGGAAGCAATTCCAAAAGGCATCATTTTTGATGCATTACAAATTCGAATATAATTGCCAGAAATGGTGTAGAGGACAGTTTACGTACGACCTCTGTGGTCGTGGACACTACCTTTCCTAGGTCCGTCTCTATGGCTATGTGGGATGACGTCCTGTGATATAGGCAGTTGCGTCATTAGAAATGAGCATTGAGGGGGGCAAACCAGAGGGCACAAAGACAACAAGGGGCGGGGGGGGGGCTGCTGGAGAGGGTGAAATCACATCAAATAAGGGTCAACAGGCCAAACTGGTTTAAGTATACCTATATCTTACCAAACGGGTTAAAAATGTTCAGAGTAGGTTTAAGACAATCACAGTTCTGCATCAAATTAATATACATCATAAAAAGTGAAAATACGTTCAGCAGTTGCATAAATGCCATATGCGTTCAGCAAGAGATTGCATTCTTTTAACCTAACCAGGCATTACTCGCACCACAGCTTCAAAAAATGTGTAGTTAAAGGTGGTATTTAGCAGAAGAGACATCGCTTCCAGCTCAGCTTTAAATAATAGCCCGTCAAAGAGAGTCATTTTAACAGAGACATTTCACTCACACCTCAGTTTCAAATGATAGTCTGGGACAGTTTGTTTAATATATGAAATATCACCTACAGGCGCTGTGTACAGGGGGAAAGGAGGCAACTGCGCCCCTTGTTCTTTAGCAATGGTTTCAGGAATCTCACTTTGTCCCCATGGGATTGTTTACAGTTTTCTGGTTATACACATCAGTGGCGGCTGGTGAATTTTTTTATTGGAGAGGCATAAATATTTCCCACAAATATGATAGAGCGAGGGAGCCGCACACAATCGAGGAGTTAGGGCAGGGATCCCCCAAAGATTTATTTTTAAATAATGACTTAAAATGGTGCATTCTACAGCACACGTAAAAAAATGGATAAGAAGTCACAGTCTCCAATTGTTTATCTCGCCAACTCATGAAGAAATCCAATAGATACAAGTCATCAACAGTGAACAGGAGCATTTCCTCAATACATGTTCATGGTGCCTTAGGCCACAATATATGCCAGTATAAAAACATTTTAATGCTGGCTGTGCTCATACATTTCCATGCTGGCTGCACCAACATCTGCCAGTATTCCCATATACGACCATACTCATGTTTGCTTTGCGCATAAGACCACTAATGATACCATACGAAAGTGAGTCCATGCTTATTCTGCCAATACATGGCAGTATTCTCACGTAAGAACATACTCCAGTTGGCTTTACCATTAAAATGCCATGCAATTGTATGAAAGCAAGTCCAAAATGGCTGCATCAAAATGCCAGTCTGGCTACACAATAACACTTATCATCCAGTCCCAGGAGGATAGCTCAGTGGCAACGTGCTCGCCTTGGACACAAGACAACACGAAGCACCACATCTTCAATCCCCGGGTCCACGCTTAGAATCCTCTGGGTATTAAGCGTGCTATGATGCATATATATGGCAATACTGGCAAGTATTTCCACTCTTCTGAGTCTGGGTTCCTCCCAGGTTATGGCACCGAGAGTGTCCTTGTCTCGGTGGTGGACGACCTGGTATAGGCCCTTGACAAGGCTAGCATCAGCATGTTATTATTGCTTGATTTATCTGATGCCTTTGATACCATCGATCATAGGGTCCTGCTGGATCGTCTTGTAGGGGCCGGCCTCTCGGGTACCGTCTTGGCTTTGTTTACATCATTCCACATGGACCGCTGTTAGGAAGTTAAGACATTAGGATTATATCTTGACTGGACTCTAACACTAAACAAACAAGTAAATGTAACTGCCTCTGCTCCAGCATACACATGTAAGCTTATAAATGCCAGCAGGCCTTTTCTTCCTACAACAAGTTGCTCCACATTCGCAAGGGCACTCATTTTTACCAAATTGGATTATTGTAATGCACTCTATTTAGGTACCAACAAGCAAAACCTAAACAAACTTCAAGTATTTCAAAACAACGCTTTGAGATCTGCCTATAACATACCTAGGTCACACCATATGTCACAAACTAGATGGTAGGCCGGCTGGCTTGCAATCAAGAATAAAATCGCCTTTAAATCTCTCTCACTCGCCCACAAATGCCTTTCTAATACTGCACCTAAATATCTGTCTGACAGATTCACCAAGAACCAATCAGAGAGGCCTACTAGAGCTGAGCTACCAAACAGCACTGCCTCAGAGTCCCAGGATTCAACCTGCACAAATCTGGAGATAGTACCTTCCCAGTACTAGCCTCCAGGGCTCAAGTCGAGGGTACACGCGGGGGGACGGAGTCCACCCACTTTATTCAGAGGGTGGACTCAGTCCCCCCTAGCTAAAAGAAAAACATTGGATGTCCTCTTTGAATTTATGAATTGAAGCCAACCTCGGGGATCAAACTTGTTTGTAGTCCGGACACTTCACTACTGCACTATATAACCTGATGAAAAATAACAAACAATTAAAACTGAAAATATCCCATTTCCGTGCTGCAAGGGCCAGGGATAACATATATATTGGTTCTTCAAGTTTAAAACATGCACACCTTTTAACTTTTTCAAAAACACTATTAGACGAAAATGTCCTGTTCAATTTGGTTGGTTATGCAAAGCCAATTTACTGAAATGTGCATGTTTCGCCTTCATATGCACATTTCTGGCGACGTCACATCCCATTGCGTTTGTTGATGAGTCCGCCCACTTTAATTTTTAGAACATGACCCCTGCTAGCCTCCAATCTTTGGAACTGCCTAACTATAACGTTAAGAACGGAACCTTCTTTTTCGATATTCAGAACTCAGGCAAAAAATTGGCTCACCTCTCAAGATAGTCACTAAATCCTGTATTTGGTCCTCACTGCATGCATCCTCAAACTCACTGTGAATTGCTTATTCTATTCTGTATTTTGTGATTATTACCATGTCTGTAAATCTGTAACCGTGTCATGTACTTAAAGCAATGCGCCCAGTTACCTGTGGGTCTGGGGCGCTATACAAATAAACAATTCAATTCAACTCAATTCAAATCAAAGAGTATTTGCGTAGTGGATATAAGTTTAAGAAGCATGTTTCAGTTTGGAAATGTCTTTGTTTTTTTCTGTGGGAGTGTAAAATGCACATTTTTGTGTCCAGCAGTCGGACGCCTGCTTTTAATAGTGATGGCCCTACCCCAGTGATATCCATGGCCCCATATTGATGGGCAAAAGAGCACCTTTAGGACTTATTTTTCCAGCAAGGGTGTGGGTAGGCCACCCTTTGGAGGGAGGGAGGCAAACCAGCAAATAGTGTGGGGCACGTGCGAGGGACGTCCCCTGTATCCACAGACTCCCAGGTGTGTACTATTCTTCGTTTCTACAGGATCTGAGGGAAGGGCCCCACGGTGGACAAGGACTGCGACGCTATAAGCACAGTGGTTCAATTGGTACCCAGCGCAGCGCTATCCAAATCCTTCCCTATCATAATACAAATACCTTCCTTTGCACCTGCGACCCTGGAATTTGCAAAAGCGCCTGCTTAGAATATTAGCGTACACCATACATCTGGAACAGGTGCAAGAATTGGAAACACTAGTACGTTAATAAGGAAGATGCGTTGTAGTTCAGTTTGGAGTCTCATAGGTAGATGCTGCAATGACTGCATGCGGTGGCAGAGTAACAGGGAGTCGTGACATGGGTTATTGTAGATCAGTGCTATCCAAACCTTTTCATACCGAGCCTCCCCTTGAATACAAAGATTATTTCTACCCCCAACCTAGGGTTTGCCCCCCTTAGTGGTCCCAAATGATGTCCATGGGGTGGCCACGCTCTTTTAATAGAAAATATAAGCAGTTGAAAATCTGCTTATATTTTATATTAAAAAGAGTCATCTTAATCCCTTTTTTAAACAGTCTGCCCCCGCCCCAGATCTCCTTTGTCCCCCCCCCAAAAGCAGGCGGCAAGACCCCAGTTTGAAGATCCCTATTGTCGATAAAGGGATTCTTGTTCTAGTGTGGATTTAGCTGAGAAAATTCCTTGTTCACTTGTGTGATCTGTGCTAGCCTGCAGGTCACTGATTCGAACCCTGACAGTGCTGACTCAGCCTTTCATCCGTCTAAAGTCAAAACTGTGGCATGTTTAAACTAGGCCACATGCACCTATCCTAATAGACAGTGTGATATGAATACAAGTCGTTATTATTAAAAGGTGTTGGGAGGAAAGGTAGAGAATTTGCACCACAATACAAACTATTGAGCTCCTGAAGGGAATCGGGTGGTATTTATGTATCCATTGCTTGCGAGACCCGGTTTGTTCTTGAGGTGGATGTTAAAATTGCTCATCTGGCAAATCAGCCTATCCTTAAGTGTAATCATAACTGCGTTGTTGCACACACAGAAGACACGTTCACTTCAGTGGCCACTAAAGCCGTTAAGCTATTAGTGCTGTTATTCTGTTGAACCGGCCCACTACCACTTGGCGCTAGTGCTAAAAGGCAAGTGCACGCTTTTATCACGATTTCTCAAAACGAAAAATGCTATCTTAACACTGTGCCAGGTTGGCTAGGGGAAAAATAAATGTGGCTACTAAGAAAGAACTAATTAACATTGGCACTGAACAACTACTTTTTGATCTTGCTACGGGGGTTAGTTCAGACGATTACGTGACCCATCGGCTGCTTAACACCCGTGGTGCTAATTATTTGGTGGCCTATCCCTACAATCAAATCATAGCTATTTATCCACGAATCAAGTTCAACCTAAGGTATGTTCTATACAGTAAAATGGGGATTGCGCAAGCCACACTAATTGTCGCTATGTGGGGATACTTTGGCTCTCTTGCAATCAGGCTATAGCATTGGAGCGGTGGATCTTCACTCTGTGTGGACATCTCACCCTGAGTAAAATCAAACACTTTCCCCAAATATTCTAGGATTGGAGTTTATAATCCTAATTACACCCCTCCCAGAATTTTTGGGGAAAGATTTTAGGGGTCAGGAAAATAGATTTTTGGGGAAAGTATTTTAGGAGTCAGGAAAAGAAACGTTCCTCTCTAACGAAATGTTATCAGGCAACACATATTCACACGCAACCACATGATGTATGCCTAAATTGTTGTGTTGTTTTTACAATGCTGAATGATTCATAAGGTGTTTAGTTTCTGAGTATGATGTTCAAATGAGTTCTCTGTGTTTTAAGAATATAATGTTCATTGATTTGTTGTACTTGTTTATGTATGGATTGCATTGTATAGAAAACCTAATAGGCTATATTATACATACATAAATAAATATCTTAACACTTATAACTGATACCTGGAGTCCTGCTGGTAGCTCTCTTCTTGATTTCATGTAATCTATCAATAATCGCATTAAAATGCAGTCTGAAGACCACGGCAATACCCGTTGTAGGCCTCATCAATGACATGTAATCTGGTAGCATAACTTCCCTTTTAATGACAGTGTTCTTTGTGTAAAGCTTGCACACTCAGGTATCCACACACTTTTACTTTGTCCTGAATCCAGGATAGTTTCTTGGGTTGCAGATCTTGTGCTGCCAAGCATATATTGTTGGGTGGTTATGCCTGGTTGATAGTGAAGGGCATATTTTTTCAAAACTGTATAAGAGTTGGTTTCAACCAGAGAATGAGAGGCTTCCCGCCCTGGAAATGTTTGACCTCTGGTTCTTCTCTTTATCCTTGTTTGATAAGACCTCTGATATCAGTGAGTTACAGACCAAGTTTGTCATACTGCTATGTAAGGCCTTTTCTTTATGACAAGACCCTGGAGCCTGGAACCAGGGGCAGCTGGTGAAATTTTGAACTGGAGGGACATAATGTATGTGCTGAATATGCGTGAGGGAAGCCCCTCAAACCAAACAATGGGAGTTTTGTGATTCTTCCATCAGACATGTTTTTAAATAATGGGTTAAAATTGCGCATTTTACAGCACTTTCTCTGTAAAATTGTGTAAAAAGCCACACATTGTGCAATACGTTTTGTATGGTAGCACATGAAAAAACATTTTCCAATACATGTTCATGATGTCTTTGCCCAAAATATAGGCCAGTAGATAAAACATTTGCATGCTGGCCGGTCCCAGACATGCCCATGCATGACACCAATAGATGTCAGTGTTACATGCAACGGCTCCAAGCCAGTACAAAATTCCATGCAACAGAAAGAAAGTACCAGACTGGATATTCCAACATAGGCCACATAATCACATTTATGTTTGCTTTTACCCTTGATGGCAAGTACAAAAATGTCATGACACACAAATTTATACATGGCTAGACTGGAGCCACCAAATTGAGTCAGTCTAGCCGCATAAAACACTCATTGGCCCTCATTACGATACTGGCGCTAAACCATGGCACTATTAGCACCATGGTTGGTGCCGGTATCAAAACGAGTCCAACAATGTTCAATGGGGAATTACCACCCCATTCCAAGGTTGGCGGGGCGGTAATTCCCCATGGAACATTGGCCCTTTCCCATTCCCATTTTTGCCCCATAGGGCTCAATGGGACTAGGGAAGGCGCTAAGTACGGTACTGCAAATTGCGGTACCGTACTTAGCACCAAGGTCCATTTGCGGGTCCCTACTTTAACAGCTGGTCTAGACCAGCCGTTCAGGTCGGGTCCCGCAAAGGGACCTCGTAGTAAGGCGCTAATGGGTTAATGGCGCCGCAGCCTTTTACGGCGTCGTTAACCCATTAGCGCCAGGGTCATAATGAGGCCCATTGTTTTTATTTTACCTTTGATGCCAAGTAAAATGTAACAAATGCCATACACAAAGTAAGAAAATAAATGCACACTGGCACCACCATTAAACGGCAGGATGGCCATATAATAACCAATATCATGTTTGCTTTACCGTTGATACTAAGTAAAAAAAATGCCATAGCAAGAATGTGGATGGAGACTAGCACCACTAATGTCGGCCAGTCTGGCCAAGTAATAACACTTATCTTTTTTGTGCTACCCTTGATGTCCAGTAAAAATGCCATGCCACATAAGGAAATTATATGGAGACTGGCACCACTAATGTAGGACAGTCTAGTCACGTAATAACACTTATCACTTTTGCTTTACTCTTGAGGAAAAGTGAAAATGCCATGCCACATTAAGAAAATATAAGCACACTGCCACTAGGAGTTCAATTTAAACATATTGAAAGACACATTTCTTCTTTTCGCCAAGTAAGCTTACAGACTATACACCTTCCCAGCAGCAGACACAATGGACATTTCTTTTCGTTTTTTTGTGTTATGGTTTATCAATCAAACCTTTCACAAGTTTAATAAATAAGAATACAAAATCCATAGAAGACCTTCACCAGTTAAAATACTACATAATGTATCTTAAAAGACTACATAATGTATCTTAAAATCTACAAAGTGACAATTTCAAAGGTCTATTAAAACCCTCCAATGGCCTATTCCATAGAGTGCAGTCCACATCTTCAAAATCCATATTATAAAGACATTAAAGTGCAAAATTCGCAAGTCCATCGTTTTTTCACAGTAAGTGTCAAGTGCTTCATGGTTTCGTTGATGCCAGACTTTCAACATAATCAGCAAATTAGATCCTGAGGTAGTAAGCCAAGGAGATTGCCAATCATATTAAGAGTAGGTAATTGATTACATTTAAAACTCATGTAAGTCATTCGGGCCTTTGCATCAGGGAATAAAGGCAAATACGGAGAAAGATGATTTATTTTTATAATAATAGTCTTGTATTGTTTGTAGGGAGTGAAACCTATCAATCGAGGATTCGATGAAGGATCCCAGAGGTAAAGATATAGCGAAGGTGCAACCGGGCAACCCATTGATTTGTGGAGAGATGAATGGTGTAGAGGAGATGGTTCAGGATGCCTTGCTTGGTAAAATGAATAGTAAGGCTGGGAAAAAACAAGCAAAAGAAAACAATAAAACAAAAAACAAATTAACAGAAAAATAAAACATCTAGAACATTTCTGAGGGATGTTGACTTCAAACATTTGATAGAAACTGAACAAAGTGACTTGAAAATGCAAGAAGTCATACCAGTTAGACCTGAAGAGGAGAGCGTGGACCTGACCAATACCCCTCAGGATAAACGCTCTGTCGAACAATCCACTCAAAGTGATTACCATGAAGGGGAGGTTGGGATGTATGAGGTAATGAAAAAGAAAAAAGATCTTAGGCTGGAAAGATTGAATAATCTTGAATGTGGATTGAACGATATTTTTAATATATTCAAAAATTCTGTGGCAACAATAGATAAGCCAATAGCAGTGGGGACGCTCAACATTGACTCCGATGTCAGAGGAGTCAATGTGGGGGAGTTATCGGACCTTAGCAAGAAATTGCGGGAAGTCAATTGGTGTCCTACCAATGAAAATTCCCTAACTGTTAATAAAGGCCCGTACCATAAGAACAAAGGGATATGCAACACCACTCCTTTTACTAACATTACCATGATATCAGATGTTAAAAATGGAATTGATCAAAGGGGACCCTCTCAGCCAACAACTAAGGGCTCCGTTGATAAATTAAATCCTGCTCCCATAGAAACTGAAAAGAAAATTGAAGATTTGTTCAAAGTTGTTCAGGGTATTTTGCTTGAAAATCAACATCTAAAGGAGAAAGAAACCTTTGATAAAATAAAAAATGACAAGGTTGAACCAAAAGGAGGCATTATGAACAAGGTACATTCAGTCAACCAGTTTGTAGAGGGTGAGAAAGAAGGGGAGTCGAGGGAATCGACACATGGCAGTTGGATATATGAGTTACGAAAACCAACCTACCCTGATCTGCCAGGCTTGATACTATGTTCATTGTTTAGTGAAAATGGGAACCAACCATTAAACATACCCTATATTCTATCCCTCTTCGCAATGATTCCGGAGCTGAGTTTAATTTCGACAGATGACATACAATTGATCGATTGTATTCATATGTACAGATTAGATTTTGTAAGGCTAGTGATACCATCCCTGCTGGTTAGATGGTTACTCATGAAAGAGGCCGAAACACTGCAACAAAGAGGTTTTGAACTCTTCCCTTTTAAATCTCAGTTATTATACCCTGAGGTAAAAGGGGGTGGGAAGTATAGTCCCTATGGGACCGGTTACGGAGAAAAGATTGAACCTGCGAGCACTAGAAATGATGATGGGGTGGATAAACAGGACTGAAGATGGTTGGCCATAACTCTACTCTACTCAATTAACTCCGTGAAACAGCTGGGAAAACCACTCTAGCACATGCATATAATCTGAAATTATTAAGATGAAACTCAAGAGGTTGTTATCATCTCCTGAACAATGTGAAGCTTATGGATGATTGTTAGCGTTTGACTTTATTCTTCTTCAAGCAACCTGGGCAACTACAAAATTAGGTTGTGAGGGTTTTGTAATGGAAGAATTATGTGTAGCAAAAGGACTGAGGGGCTGTCCTAAGGGAGGCCTAATTACAGCAGCAAAAGATAAGCAGTGTTTGGGGAAAACGGGGAGTTGGCACAACATGCAGTCATTTTTACTAACTACATTCAAGGTGAGAATGGGGGCTGAGCTATTACCTCTGTTGATAGTGAATGTGTACTGGAATGCTAATGTGCTTATTTATTTATTTATTCATTTGAATTTATTTAAAGTGCACATTGGCCCGGGAGCATTGTGGCACTGTTACAGATAAACATAATCTGGTTACAGTGGAAGGAAGATGGTTACCGATTTAAATCTTGAAAATGAGTTGTCTTGCCTGGGAACGGTCATTGACGCCTGGTTTAAGGATAATTTGGGGGGTCAAATAATAATTGCTGGTAATTTTAATGCAGATTGTTCGGTGGACAAGTGGTTGGGGATGACTTGTATACAAATAGGGTTAGTTCCATTGCCACAGGTGGAAATGCGAGGATAAGGGGTGCCCTATGGTTACATTTTGGGGATTTGTGGGGTCTGGAACCTATCCATAATGAGCACTTTACCTGGAGGGCAAGGGGTTGCTCGTCTATAATCGATTACATTTGCCTCTCGGCAAAATTGAGTAACAGTCTTGTAAAATCTGAAGTCAAAGAGGTCGCTGAGAGTGACCATTGTGTGTTAATCCTGGAGATTGAAAGCAAGGTTCACCTAGAGAGAGGGAATGTGTATTAGGAGGGCCTTATGATAAACCCTAAAGGGAACAGAATCAAGTAGTAATTTAAGATAACAGAAAGGTTCAATAATACTATGATACGTGAGTACGACGGGGCACCGTTGAACATGCGTATGGAAATGTTTTCGGTGACCAATTTTGAGCAGACTATTTATAGGCAAATTCATATGCTGGAGCTCTACTCATCAAATCAACGAGGCTCTAAAAAAAACACAATCACTGCTCTGACCATGTGGTCCACAAACAGAAAGTGTGTTTGCATAAAGAGTTGTGGAGAATCTGTAGATCAGTTGACTTTGATCCTAATACTTTGGATTAAATTAAAAAAAAAAAACAATCATACAAACATTGGTTAATTAATCATCGTAGTAGAACTAACCAATTGGATGGGGAAAACATGTTGATGCCACTTAGAGGCCCAACATCGTCAAATTTTTGGCAACTTATTAATGGTTTAGAAAGCACCCTGGAGGTTTTGATCAATCGAATCCCTGAAGAGGTTTGGGTGGGGCACTTTTCAAAAATCTACAGAGAGAGTGATCAGAGCTATTCACAGTCAGACATGACAGTTTCCACCTGGCCTATTAAATGCTCGGTTGAGGTTGTACAAGATTTAATAACAAAATCTAAGAACTAGGTAGCACCAGGTCCGAACAATCTCTCCAACAAAATCTTGAAATCCAACCCTTTGTATTGGGCAAGAATATTGTGTATTCTGTTCAATGATGTGCTTCTGTCAAAAACTATCCCACAACCTTGGAGGGTCACAATAGTTCTTCAGATTTTTAAAAAGGGGTTGAGAATGTTGCTGTTTAGCTATAGACCAATAGCTATTGCGGATTTAGATTCTAAGATTTTGCCTCCATGGTGTTGGTTGATATTCAAAATTGGATTGTGAATAACCATATTCTAAATTTCAAACAAATAGGGTTCAAAAAACAGTGTGGCACTGACTGTGGTGGTCTTATTCTTAAATGTATTAAAAGTAAAGCCTTGGTAAAAGGAGCTGGTTCGACTTTTGTGACATCCATGGACCTCAGTATGGCTTTTGACTTGGTCGATAGGTCCATTCTGTGGAACAAATTAAAAACCTTGGGAATGCCAAACCACTTTCTTGAAATCATGATAGCTTTATATACCGATACACGGTTGGTGATTAGATTAGATTCAGAGGGTACATTGTCATCTGAGATCGAAACTAAGAATGGTCTGCAGCAAGGTTGCATGTTGGCTGCCACAATTTTCAATCTATATGTTAGTGGTGTGGAAGAAGCCTTCTACAATAAGGGTTTAGTTGCTCCTGAATTGGGCAAGGTACCCATACCGTGGATTGCATATGCGGATGACTTTCTTCTGTTGGATAAGGTTGGGATACTGTTTTTCGGGTTCTGACTCAGTGCTGTTATTTAAAAATCATTTGAAGGCAAAAACGGAAGTGGCTCTGAGGCAGATGAGATTGATAGAGAGGAAATTTGGTGAATTCTCATTGAATCCTCGTAGGGAGTTCTATAATAAGAAGGTTGTACCAAGATTGTTGTATGGTTTAGAATTTTTTGTGGTAGATCATAAGGAATATTTAAACGTTCTGGAGGGAACCATATGGAGGGGCATTCTGTTTTTTCTGCCTAAATGTGTGCCAATTTAGGTTTTGCGGCATGAATTAGGCCTTCAGTCCCTGAGCTCGTTGGCAACTGGAAAGAGACTTCTGCTATGAAGAAACTAAACATCGAGGTGGTGGGAACTTTGGAAGATCTGGCTATTGCCAAGTGTACTTTTCTAAACAAACCAAATAAGTTTAAGCAAATTCTACGGGGGATGGACTGGTCAAGGCCCTTTACCAAAGTGTCAATCACAAAATTAAATAACCAGAGCTATTCATTTTGGAAATTTTTCCCTGATATGGAAAAATATGTGTGCAAATACCCATCTAGGACGATAAGAAATGCGCTTATGAGATTCTGATTGAATGTTATGCTCACCAACCAAATTCTTAATATTAGAAATAAATCGGTCGATATGAAATGGTGCAGATTTTGTAAACATGTGGGTGTGGAAGAATCATTGTATCACATTTTGTTAATTTGTCCTATACTGTGAGAGAGAGATCTAATTATTTTGCCGAATGTATTCCTGTAACTGCTTGCGTAGACCTTGAGATGATTTGGTATAAAATGCGGCATGAATATTCACCTATTTTGATTATAAGATTTGTGACCTTTTTGAGAAACATTTGTGAGCTGAGCTGAAATGTGACCGTAGTCATTTGTGATCTCTAAGAAAAGGTTTCTATAGCTGTATCCTCGTGGTGTTCTTTGATGACAAGATTCAGAATATTAAGATCTGTTTTAAACAAGTATATGGGATGCTTTTAGATTGTTTTGATACTGTTTTTTAAGCAATACATTTTCATGGAATTATATTGTAAAATGTGATTTTGTTTGTGAAGGTTTATAATAAACCATAAACAAATAAATACAAAAATAAAAAATATACGTTATCCAAGTGTATTTTCATTATTCTGTCTGGAATTCCTGGATGATATTTTCTCCCATTTTGGAATACAAGAAAATGTTTGCAATATTCATGCCATTAAGGTCCAGAAACCACTGCAAGTTTTGGAAATAGTCCACCGATTTGTGTGGTTTTCCATCTACTTCAAACACTACGCCAATGGCTTTTCCAAGACACCCTCATGACATAGTACAGCCCTATGACCCAATGCATCAGCAAGACTCTGCTCTGCTACTTGACCAAGGATGACAAAAGTTCCCATTCTTTCTCACACTGTTATTTTTCACCAGTACTCTATTGAGCAATTTAGAGCCAATGAAACAGCACATTCTTGAAGTTGGATACACTGATTAGCCACTGGGTGTAGCGTTCTCTCTTGCTGGAGAGTTATGACTGTGTAGCCTTGTCTTCTGATAGCTATGACCAGCAGAAACACACTATATAATTCTGGAGAATACTATATAATTCCCCCGCCTCGTCGCGCCTTCAAACACGTGTGTATAGGCGCGTTACAAATGCCATATCATATCATTGTAAGCTATGCAATTTATTGGGGAATGACAATACCCCAATAGGAGGCTAATATAAATATTTATGTACAAAATGCAAAAATCTTCACTATGCCAGAACCCTTTTATGTCTCAACCAGTGGCTATTTTATACATTCGTCTATATACGATCCTGGCCTCGAAAACATCAAGGTGGATGCCCACTCAAGGGGGGATAAACCTCCCATAGATTCAATCAACAAAGCCCTGCTTTTAGCATCACCTCTGCTCCTAGCCACAGTAAGCGTTGATACTTGCCTAATCAGTTACACATCTTTATGCAAATAGCTGATTACATTTCAGTGGTCACTCCCAAAAATGTCACAATTCCACAAAAGCTAAATAATGTCAGGCAAAAGCTGCTCATGGATACAGATAATTTACTGGAGCCACAACACTAAAGCTAATCATCATGGCAGTATGGCAGTTGCGCCAGACCCGAGACTTTCTAAATTAAAAGGATATTTTTTGGTGGTGACAAATATAGTTATATGTGCTGACTTGTCACTTGTGTGCCATTGTCAAAGGGAGTACCGGAAAGCCCAGACATCTGCAAACTTTTCATCTACTCAACTTTGGCATACTATTACAATGGACTAGAACATCAATCTCCACCCGCCCAAGCATATTTTTACTCTCATCATAGTGGGTATGTTCTCTAAAGAAGCCTCATTTTTGCAATGCCCATGACATTCCACAGCCATGCAGCTGCCGGCACCTGTTGTTCCGCACGCATTTCACTTGCATAGAATTCCATTGAAAATATTAGCTGACAAAGGGACAAAATGCTTGCGAAAATATTGGAAAGGCACGTGCCAACAACTTTCCATTGATCTGCCTTTTCAATTGGATACCAACCCCAATGAGATGGTCAACCAGAAATAATGCATAGAACCTTTGAACAACAGCTCTATTACAATCAAGCTGAGTAGACTAACCTCCTGTCGACATTGTGATATGTGATTCTCATATATTTATTCTGTTCATACATCTTGGGGAAGTTCTCCCGTCTATTGTGTCTAAACTTTCCATCCTCATATTGTGCCTGTAAATTCACCTAAGCTACTGCTCCTGAACAAAAGAGAAGGTAACTGCACCAAGAGTGTCTCAAGGAAGCAAGGAACTTCTGCAGTCCAAGGATGCCTATTAAAGACAGCCGAAAAAAGAAGAGACATTCCAGCATGTGTAATAGGAGACACGTCACTTGTTCACTGCTCAATTTTCAAGTCACTATCTTAGCTGTAAAATAAAACGTCAGAATGTTGGAACTTTCTCAGTCAAAGCAAATGTTCCCCTATGGCCTCCGAACTTTGTTTAACTCCTCAACAGAAAACAGTATGCCACACTTCCCCCCTGAAACCAATCAGTTCTGCCTGTAAATGGACCCCTCCTCTTCCAGTGCTAACTGAGGTAAGTGAGGCATGCAAGGTTTCCCATATCTGTGATTCAAGAAAGGAAGGGTGAAGGACAGACTATCTCCTTTAATGGAAAGGATTTGGGTATTAAGACTTCGTTTCTAGGGAACAAAGTGGGGAGAGAGTCTAAAGACAGGCAACATTACTTCACCTAAAATAGATGTTCAGGGCTAAAAAGAAGTTATCAAACTCAAGAACTCCACCCATTCAATTCTGTGCAGCAAAACCCACCTCCCAAAAGTATGAGCCTGGAAGAGCCTGCTAAACTTTAAACATGGCCTCACAACTTCTCAGTTTATCATTTTTATTGGGTTACCCTCATGCCTTGCATTATTTCAGTCCCAGCTCTATAATTTATTCAGTTTATTTCTGACTTTTGTCCTTGCTGTGAAGACTTTACCTGAAATAAATGAGTCTCTCTTGTATACCCACGGTGGTCAATTTCACCAGTTCTACAAGGGTCCCATGCCAGTGGGTCCCCTCTCATCCACATTTCTATGTTTTTACACATTTATTTGGAGCCTGGTGGCAAGTTGATCCAATGCCAATAAGAAACACATAATCTGCCAGTGATACCGATTCAAGACTAGTTGTACGATATTTCAGGTTGCACTGACTAAGTCACTCACAATTGAGACAATTTGGTTTTGTTTAGAGAGGAGGTACAGTATGTATGATTTTCTACATTTTAATCACAGTTTCCAATTTGATCCATGACCTAACATTCTGCTGTTAAAACTACTTGAGTGTGTGCATATGTAATTTGGGACTGCATGGCCGTGCTGCAGAGTTTGTATTTCTGTATGTATGTGGAGGTTTATAGGGTAATCAGAGATCAATGTCAATGTAACTAATGTTTCTCCTGCCTTAGCCTTTTCTAACATATTCTTTTCTTTTTATGCTGTCAAATGTTGTGGGTTTTGAGAGTCGTATGTACCAGTAGTTTGAATGACTTGATTATTTCGCCTGCTCAGGCCCACTGCATAGTTCGATTATTACACTGGGGTTTTGACTTTGGGGTTGCAGAGATAGGGGTGCTATTTTATGTTTTAACATATGTATTATTGTGGTTAAGTGTAGATTCAAGTGCATTTCAAGATTTTATTATGTGGGCTTATTAACAGTGTTTTTTTTTACACCCGGAGAATATCTTATTTAGTTTTGTTATGGTGTTTTTTTGAAAAGGGGTGACCGCTACTGTGTCCTTTATATATGTAATGTATGAAGTGTGGTGATCTGCTCCATGCAGAGTACAGAGTTTTGGGTTGTTTCATACTTTACAAATATTCTTCATAGATACCCTTTAATTACAGGCCCAGCATGCAGACCTTTATTCATACACACTCCCGCATATTGTTACTCACATACAGGCACACAATGACTGACTCAAATGTGAGTATGAGTGAGGTTATTGATTTGTCACTCAGTCATTCCATTGCATGCACATTCACAAACACACAGACACACACACTGTCAAAACAAATGGAACCCAAAAGTATTTAATTTGCCTAAAACAAACTGATGCTGAAAATCTACACTGCTTATTTTAAGTGTGTAATGGACATCATCCAACAATAAATATGGACAATGCCTAATCTTAATGTGGAGAGGTGCTAAAAGAATGCATCACTTTATTCATTAATATGCTCATCAGTTAATTGCTTCTGTGATAGACAACACACCACAAATGACACTGAGTTGCCAGATGTGAGCAATGTATGGAAAGCTAAAGAAAACCAGCTCAAGTTAAAAACCGGAACAATATTATTAATGCTGGAAAGAACACTAGTCTGTATTTTCACATGTAATACTATCTATTAAAAATGTAGGTGTGTGTTTAAACTGAAGCACCAAAGTGTATCACCTTTTTCATTGTTATTGGTAGTGCTTACATTCCAAAATCATTCTTATTTAGAGCAAGTTGAGCACAAACGAATGAAGCCATTGAAATGTTGTTGGATGGCAATGACTTACATTTTGTCTGAATAATAGAAGTAATTGAGCTTTTCATGCACACATAAAAGGCATTGAGAAGACTTTGGCAGCGCTTGTTGGGTTGTCTTCATGTTGAACTCATCAAAAGTGGAAACTTCATTGCTGCCCTCATTGCAGATTTCAAAGGGCGGGTGGTTTATGGTCCCATAATATTGGCCTGGTCCTTTTCAGTGTGTAAAGATGTATGGTCTGTTGTTAAGATAACCATTCGGCCCACCAGAAACAAATGGCCATCTGGACTAGGCCTCAACAGTAGGAGCCAAACCTAATGATGCATTCTTGAAAACACATCCATTAAAAAATCCCTGAAAATGTAATATGTGGTGTGCTAGGTGGTAAGAATCAGAATTGCTCCCATCACCTTTCGTCCCTGCCTTCCAATAAGTCAGCAAAGTGGTCCCCCAATGCAAGATTACAAAGAGACCTGTTATATCACCCAGATCAATCATTGACTATTGGTTTTACAGAAAGGACTCTGAAGAGCTAGTGCCTGATTCATCACAGAAAGTACAAGGATTAATAATTCAAGGACAAGTGACACTTATTTGGAATAAGCACAAGCATGCAGAAAAACTGTTGTCGCTCTAGTTTCACAATGCTACCACATGGATACCAGCTGAAAGTGTGTTTTAAAGCTGAGACTCCACTCTTTCATAGGACACCGAATTGTTTATGATTTTAAATAGTGTATAACATGATGAGTATTCATAAATGTATGAATAAATATGCCACACATTCATGCCTTGTATCAGATGTGCGTGTGGCCCAGGGGATTACAGATATCAGTATTTTTTCGATGTTGTGTGTTGGTACAGAAAAAATGTAAAAGAAAAAAAAAAGATTTACAATTCAATATTACTCTGGTCAAATAAGCATCCACCTTTTTCATATTCATTGATATAAAAATCCAGTGGAGATTGAAGGGTGTGTTGAAGTGATGGTGTTAACTGTTAAATAAGCCAGTGGAAGAACTTGACTAATCAAAAACTGTGACATAATCATAAGATAAGCAAGGGAATATTCCACATTTTAAAAAGCAGGAACACGAAGAATAGGATTCTGACTCTGGAATTAAAGCTTCAAGGAAGAAGAGCACCTGTCCCTACTAGATGAGTGTTGAATTTAGATATCAAGTGGAACATTGAACTATGGGCCTTGTCCACGAGGGACAATGAACCAACTTAATATGGAGCACTTTTATTTTCCAAGAGGTGGATGAGCCAAGCTCTGAGTTCTTTTGAAAACTCATGAGGGCTCTTTCTGACTCTGCTCCTCAAATGAAGTGAGTATGAAAACTTCCCAAATGTACTTAGATTAAACCCATTGCCCAATTCTCAATCCATCTTGCTCCTTGCTCCCTGCTTTCTACTCACCGCTGTTCTTTACTCACAACTGACTCTATAAAGGCCATAACAGCCTCCTGCATGGTGAATTCTTCATTCTTCTTGAACATAGATCTCTGATACATCACCAACAAAAGTGATATGCAGTTCACCAAAATGTAAACATCTAGAAGTCACAGTATCCTTTTGCTAATAGACAAGGAAGCCAAGGTCATGCCCTTCACAGGGTCACAAGAACACAAGTGATTTATTATTGGTCTTTTAGACAATGGAGAAACCCCGAACACAGAAGTGAAGTGTCTGATTTCCCAGTTGGTGGCTAATGATATAATTTCCACTGTTGTGTAAATGAGTAATGGTGCCTACAAAGACCTGGAGGCAAAGGTGATGGTTACTATGAGACTACATTGGCACTGGCTCATCAAAGCCTGGAGGCTCAATGGTGTCCATTGTCAGAAAAAGTATTGTGCTTTGTAGAAACCACCTCGTGAAAGGGACCCACTTTCACCCGCTCCATTCAAACCTTTTTCTTTTTTTCAACAGTGTCTGCAAGTACCTGGACCTTCTCACAGAATCCTTCACAAGCTTGGAGTAATACTCAACATCCCTTTTGAGCCTTTTTACTGAAGCCTGCATCAACAGGATGCAATTCACAAGTTCCCTCTTGGACCAAATTCCTTGCCTGCAGATTGTGTTTCCCAGATCAGTAACCTCACTCACCATGATCTGACATTTCTCAGACTGGATCTTCAGTCCTTTCAATATGAGAATGCATGGTACTCCAGGGTGATTGGCATTGTGTAATCCCTCAATTTCCCCTATAACCAGCATATAAAGCCTGAACATTTTTCTCTCTCAAATACTCTGTGGTCACACTGGCCCAAACCCCTGGAATGCTGCTGCAACAGAGACAAGGTCGAAGAGCATGCAACAATATACAAATGGCCCTGAAGGTGTGATGAATTACATAAGGTCTTTGCAAGACACATAAAGAGCTACCTGATGGCATGACAAGGACAACTCCAGTAACAAACACTTGTGTATAGGCGCGTTACAAATGCCATATCATATCATATCATATCATATCAGTATAGAAAAAATGTCACCATCCTAATCTCATAGTCATCAACAGCAATATGTTGTTTGTCAAGGGGTGTCTTACCACCTGAGTTGAGATATTGCTGCTCCTCCAGCTAAGTGACCCACTGCACTCATTATGACAAATTAAATTCCGGGGTACCAGTGGTCCAGGGATGAATATCGGTTTCTAAAGCATCAATCACCCCCACACCTCTAATATACAAGGATGGATCCTAACAGATTGGATTAAACAAGAATACAATGAAAATGATAAATCTCCCTGTCCAATTTTGTTAACATGGACAGAATGACAGGCTTATCTCCTCTAACGGTCATCGATCATTGGTTATCTCCAGAAATGTAACAATACAATTATCCAAAGTTAAAAGGAGTGTCCAGTCAAGGGTGTATACAAATATCTACTTTATTATTTTCAGAACGGACAATATAACACTAATAAATACAATTCTCCCTGTAAAGGAATGCAAAGGAAAAGCAGTTTGTAAGAAGGACAAGAGATGCACTCTGGATACTGACAGGAGCTTAGTTGGTATGGTTAATAACCACAATAGTTTTTTAAAAGGCTATTTGGCTTCAGCAAAAGGGAGAAAACTTCTTAAAATGTCTCTAGGGGCCTTCTGCGAAGGACCAGGGGGACCGAACCACAATGTACCTTGTGCTGTAGTTATTCTTGGTGCTCAACAGCATTTAGTTGGCTTCAGAGCACTTTTCAGGATTCTAGGGCAGAGTACGAGATGGGAGTTTGCCACAGTTATCAGGCAGCAAGATGGTTTGGCAAGCAAAGCTTGGTGAACGGCTCAAGGCTGGCCTTCACAGTGCCTTGTATTCCAGAATCGTTGTCTCCATGCTGATCAGCATTTCTGAAGCACTGCTCGAGATGTTTTGGGTTTCTTTCAGTGACTGCAGCTTTACATCAGTCAGCATTGCTGTCGGTTGCCTGGCTCGAGAATCTCCTTAAAGGTGGATGGTGGCAGATGCTTATCGTTGCACTTTCCAACGCTTCTTCAATAGGCCTGCATTGTCCTTTAAGGTGGATGGCCCAATGCTTTGGAGTGTGTTACAGTCAGCTGCCTTGTACTGGGTTTCAGGCTCAGAGACCTTCTAGCAATCCCTGTACAGGGAGCTTGCTGCAGATCCTAGCACGGCATGCTCAGTATTGGTTCTGAAATGACTGGAGGGTCTTGTGAGCGGTCAGCAATGTGAGATGGACAAACAGGTATAACTTTCTCAATGTTTGCCATTTTGTCACAGTAAAAGGGGTGCGATAAATGCCTATTTTTCCCTATCCCAACAAGGAGATCCCTAACTAACAAATTAAAAATAAAGAAAGAAAACTAAGTGTCCAAAATTTCTCTGACCCTCCCACTGATAAATGAGCAAAATTATACAAGGAATATTTGGCGAACTTCAGTTTCACACAAAATGTGAACGTTCAAACTTATAGAATTAACAAGTACTCATTGTGACCAGGGTTGGGCTCCCTTCCCCTGCTTCAATTCAGAAGTATTCTTAACAAAGTTCTGTTTCAGTTTAACACAACAATGTCTTTTCCCTCCACTGCGTCCTTCCACTTGGCAAAGTACATGTCTCTTTCACAAACACTTCTTCAAAAATCAAGACAGTTGTTATCCTCCATAATATCCTCCTAGGAAAGGCAAAACAATTATTAGCACATTACACTAATTCTTCAGTTGAAATACTTTTGTCAGGATGGAAAAACAACTAACGTGATGATACTACAATTCGTCAAAATGGTAGCAGAGTTAATAATGTCTTTCCACCACACTTCTTTGCCACCACCACACTGCTTTAAAACATCTTCTTCTCTCCTGGTATACTCACCTGCCAGGACTAACTACTACTGATCCCTTGACTGGTGTACTCACCTGCCAGGAAGATAAACTCTTACAACTTCAAGTCATTTCAGTCGGCATATTTGTTCCAGAGTTCTCCCCATCAGTATACCTTGTGAGGACGGCTGAACACTGGCTGTCTCTTTTCTTAGTTTCTTGGTTCATCGTAATGTGGGTTACAGGATCCCCCCAAACTGGTATCTCCAAAAAGGAGGATTGCACCCAGGTTGCCTTCTCTTTATTTCTTCATCACAACTTCTTGGCTGTTGGCAATGTGGATAACAGGTTTCCCCAATTTGGTGTCTCACAAAAGGGGAATTGTGCTCTTGCTGCCTCTTTACTTCTGCTTTACAACCTCCTAGCTGTTGGTAATGTGAGATACAGGTTTCTCCAGATTGGTGTCCCATAAAAGGGGAATTGTACCCTTACTTCCTCTTTACTTCTGCTTTACAACCTCTTGGCTGTTCGCAATGCGGGTTAAAGGTTTTACCAGATTGGTGTCCCATAAATGTGGAATTGCACCCTTGCTGCCCCTTTACCTCTGCCTTACAACCTCTTTGCTGTTGGAAATTCGGGTTACAGGTTTCCCCAGATTGGTGTCCCATAAAAATAGAATTGCTCCCTTGCTGTCTCAGCATTGTATATGTTTGGTATTCAAATCTATTGGGTATGGCCTAATGTCCTGTTCAGAGCGCTCCGGGGTCACCTTTAGCATTCAGCCAATTTACTGGTCCTCTTCTGCAGCAGACTTTCTCCATTCCGCTGTCTTTGTCACCAGCTCCCGCATATCGGTAGCAGTGTTCATGGCTCCTTGTTGTAGCTCTGACAGCAATGTGGGGTCTCCACTTCCGCTTTTTCACCGGAACGGGTCACGTCGTGTTGGGAGCTCCTCTCCCAAATGGCTGGGCTTTCCTTCTTGCAGCCAACCACAATGCAGCTCTATTCGTGCTCTCTCTGCACTTCTGCACCCCTCTACCACATCAGATTCAGCTGGTGCTCCTTCTGCTGCCACTGCAACCGCTGTATTCTGACTTGCTTCTGCCTCTATTACCCCTTCCCTGTCTACCCTCAGCTGTAGCGTATGCTTGGATTTAAGTGTCCAGCTCAGGTGTCTCACACTACAACAACTAGACCGCTCATTATGTTCAATGGCACCTTTGATCCTCATTAACTTTGAGCACCTCTTCCTCGTCCCAGTACAACAGGCATTATGGATCCTGAAGTCCATAGGGGTTTTGGTCCTTTGACCTTTGGTTAGTTTTGATTGCTTTGTAAACTGAGAGTTATCAGAATTAGGGGATATGTAAAAGGGTGGTGATTTACTCTTGGGATTAGGACCTCTATTTAATACTGAATCACAACATTTAGAGGATGTCATATTTACTTCCTGACCTCCCAAGATACAATCTTTATTCAGTTTGCAGGCTTTTCTTTTCATAACATATGCTTTGGGTAGTTATATGGGAGGGGCTTGTACAGTGACAGCATGCCATTAGGTATTTGGGAATTGTAGGACTATCATCCTCAGAAGACAATGAGTACTCTGTCTCTCCCAAAGGAGTCACCACATCCCCCTTATGGTCATCTCCTCCCATGTGACCCTCCCTCCTGATGCCACCCCCAGGGTTAGGATCAGGTAGTGGCTGCCTTCCCCTGGCAACATGGGCGGCAATTTTAGGCTGGGTTTCAGTGATGACTACACAGGATTCATCAGCGTCTTCTGAGTTCTTTTCTCCTTTTGTTCCCTGGGAGAAGGTAAGGGGAGAGATATTGCTTCCCTCGTTGGATATTCCTGGCCTTCCTTCACTGGCAGAAGCTGTAAGGCAGACTGTACCAGGGTCCAAGCATTCGTTTTTCTTGCTACTTTTTTTGAAGTCTTCAGATGATCTGCTTAAAGAGGGGCTACAGCCATTGTTTAAAGCCAAGTGGGCCACAGTGATTGGTGTAGGCTGAGCCTACTTTAGTGAACCAATCCTGGGGCCCCTACCAACAGTCTTCTGTATGTGTGAGGTCAATACCAGAGTCTTTTGAAACAGTAAAAGGTAAAGGGATAAAACAGAAAAACAAGGGGTGTCCCACGACTAATATGGCAGAACCCTTCTCTCAACAGAAAGAGCTCTGGGCTCACTTCCTTGTGTTACTAAGTGCCACCCATCATCTTCTCTGCTGTGATTAAAGAGTCTTTCTGGTTAATGGTATCCATGTGTGGTTCCCGATTAAAGCAGCAAGTCTCCCTTGAAGATGCTGAGAGATCATATTCTCTGGCTGCTGCAATCCACATTCTTGCACCTATGAATGGTGTCCTGCTAGCAGGAGTGACCTACTGCAACAATAGGCCCAGACATGTAAAATCACTGTCATTGATACTGAGGCAGGATCTGGCTTCAGGTTGACACAGTTACATATGAAATGTTTTTGGGTAGTGTGTCTCCGCTGTTATCCTCTGCAGCCAGGCCCCATGTGTGCCTATTTGAAATACCCCCCTAATGGTATGTTAAACACTGCCACCAGCTGCAGGGCCTAACAAAAGAGCTTGGTAGTTCCATGGAGCCTTTGTCAGTTAATCAGTCTGACCATGGCAGGGAGAAGCTTGTAATTTTCTCCTTGGGATGACATTGTACCCTCCTCTACTGTCACATTCCAACAAAAAATGACAACGGTGGACTGTGCCTGTATACTGTGTACATGCCAGAGTACATGGGTACTCTTCATTTGATATGCATTCGTTATGGTGTGAGCATAGAAAAATCTTTGTGGATTAGCCCCATTTTCCTGAGGTAGGTCTGCCATCATCCATTTACTTAAATAATCAGCCCACGCTCCCTCAGAGACACATCATCATAACAGTGCCAGCCCATAGATGTAAGTTCACTTGGTTATGCATCCTAAATTCTACTGAGGTAGTGGATCTTCATTCTTTATCCTGTGTGAGCCATCCATCATGATCCTGAGCCCTTTACCTCCCTCTAGTCCCATTTGATAAAAGCTCTAAAACTGCACCTTGCCACTAAGTTTATTGCTGCACTAGATGTCCCAGTGGCACACCCCATTAAGGTGATCAAACCGGCCTTCAGCTCTGTATCAGGGTCACTTTCTTACTCTCAGAAAGGAATGTGTATTTTTCAATTAGGAACTGCACTTTGTTTATTTAGCAAATCACTTCTCTACCCAGCACTAAAAACCCAGACATTCAGTTACATTCAGCACCCCTCTGCTTAAAGGCCAGGTCTGAGAAATGATGGCAGTTGGAAATGTTGTTTTTTAGACAAGGAAACCCCTTCCCTTTAGGGAATTCTGGGGTTAACAGGGAAATAGGTGTACCTGATTACCTTAACAGAGTATAGTTTTTATTCACACTGGGAGTGATTTTGTTAATTTTGAATGTTAACAAATTTACCCCGTGTCCTTTGGCTATATGGGAGTTCATTTAATTATTATTTATCAAAATATACTACTTCCATACCTCAGCCCATTAACAAAGGGGCATGTATTCATTCAAACAAATCCCCTACCTTGGTTTTGTTGGACAAACTACTTGCATTGGATTTCTGGGTTTGATGCTCAGGAAAGACATCAGCATTTCAGGACCCTCTCTTGGGAAAGCACAGGGTTATGGCAAGGCACTTCAGTCATGGATAGCCACCAGCATTCATCCCTCTATTTTGCACTCCTTGCAAGGATCCCAGCCTCGTTAGTCTTTCCCAATTGTTGTCTCCCAGGCAATGTTAACTCTGCAGAATGTTTCAATAGTTGCACCCAGATGATTATTAGGCAGCTCTCCCCTCTCTGGCTTGTGCATTCACGTTTTAACCTCAAAGCCACACAGCTGAAAATGTTTAATTAGGAGGTGCCAGTTTATTAGCCGTGAATTTTAATTGAACCCCCTATGGTCCGCTCCAACCCCAAGAACCCAGACCCTCTTTGTGTATAGGCTCCCGGAGTTATATTGTTGAAATGATGGGAGTGATGAATCCACCCACTGGAGTTTTCATTTTACACTTTTCAATCTTTCACCTAAAAAGTCACAACATGGCAACTTTCTCTATTTTACACATAAACCTAACAACATATATATTTTTTTGTTCCTGTAATCATGCTCTCACAGTGAACCAACTCCATTCTCGGCAGGAGGTTGTAGGTGCGAACAGCAATTCATTGCCGTTTATACAATAATTATAATAGTTATAAATGTGAAAACCTCTATCCAGATAGCTAATTTATTATGTTATCACATCCCTGAATCTCTGTTTGTTGACATTTTCTGGGAAGTTAAAAACACATGTTGGGGTGTTACTCTTGTCCCCAATGTCAAATTTTGATCAGGGTTACTTCAATAAATAGGCAGGTTCAGCAACTTTTTAGTAGTACTTGCACCATTATGGTGTGACTAAATGACTAATTATTTAAATTAATGTGAGAACTTCAAACATATATGCAAATCCTGACTTTCATTTCACAGTTAAGTTTAATTTCTCCTCTGAACAGGCATCTACTCCATTTTGACATTTACCTGGTGTAAAGTCATCAGCCTTTCTTCTCCCAAGGCTAATGGTCATCTTGTAACTTATCTCAGAGAACATGCCCCAATAAAATTCCTTCCTGGTCACTGCGTGAGTGTTCTGAATAGAAACTGAGCCCTTCTCATGACATAGAAACTTAAAGTCATGCCTCTAGAAACTGACGCTTATGTTTGTGAAAGTTACATTCCTTTGGGAACATGAGGCGTTCTGTTTATTTTTAATATAATTGCGTCTTGCTGCCACTTGTTCATTTTCTCATCATGATATGTTCATTTTGGCAAGGGAAATTTTAACTCAATGTTTTTATTATTTCAGCTGCAAAATGTACCCACTTCCATGTTCTCAGTTTCTGTGTTTTCAAATTCCATGCTTTCCATGCATAATAAGCCTCCACTTTTTCCTGGCTTTGCCAATCACATGCAAGGCTGAATCAGTAAATGGATTTCTCTTTATTTGAAACAGCCATATGCCATGTACAAATGTGAATGAAATACTGCCTTTTGAGTTTGGCATTCATATCAGCATGTATTCTAATGCCCTGCAATGTTTAGACCCAGTGTGGCTAAATGTAGTTTTCTTCTATTTGGGCAAATTATATCCCACACCCTCCCCACCAACCGAGCACAGATTACCTCTCCCTACTATAGGACACATGTGTATGTATAGTACCATATGCATGTTCAATGTTATTCATGTCTGTTCTCTAGTTCTGTCTCTGGTTAATATTCCATTGAATTAACCCTTCACCAACCAGTTAACTTTCAATCCGATATCCACAGTATTTTTGATGGGCACCCTACCCAAGGATTGTCTCACTGATCTATATTGCTTCTCATGTTCATAATTTCTGTTTGAAATGAAACACCCAATGTTAAATACATAAATGCAATAAATACAATCCTAATAAATACATTTGAATGGTGTTCTTTTTATGCACAATGACCATGGAAGTCAAACATTCCAAGTTCAATGATGAGCTCAACAATTACAGAATTGATTGACTTACTGAGCTTGATCTCCAACTCCTCCTTGAGCCCCATTGGGATCACTCTACTTTGTGGACTTTGGCTGTAATTCCTTTTTTGGGGATAATGCACACACTCACATATACAGTCCTTCAAAAACGCATATAGTCGCACACACACTTTGCCACACTCTCACACCTGCATATACTCAAAGTGACACATACAATCAATACAATCAAAGGCACATACTATCACCCTCTGTGGGCAAACTAACTCAATAAAGAATGAGTGGGGTGAAATGAGTCCATGCACACAGTTATATGGAGAAAATGGGTGAGTGAGAAAAGTGAGACAAGTGTGGTTTTAGTGGTGGATGTGGCAGGTGAATTAGGTGAATGAATGATGCAATGTGTTAGACTAATATGTTTTGTTATTGGACTTTTATACTGTGACAAATCATGACCTTAGTAATCTCAGACTGCCTAGGCTTGTTCATGAAGTGGTGTACTGTGCCACAGCCAAGGCTATCAAGCCCTTACTCTGCAGGAAGAAAGAACATGAGTGAGGGGAAGAAAAGAGGATGTGAACGTAGGACATAGAGGCCACAAGGGCAGGGAAGGAGGAATGAGTGCCATACTCTCACACACTTAGTCAGATAGAAGAGTGTCACTAAGAGTAATGTGCGTCTGATGTAAGTGTGAATACATTGCATGTTTGTTTAAAGGTGTTTGTTCATAAATGCGTATTGTGTACTCACTCATCATAAAGGCACATAGGCATAAACACCTAGACACTCAGACACACACACACTCACTGTCACTCAGACACACTCCTACTTGCACATTAATCTGCATGTACTTACTCTCTCATCTTGGAAACTGAGTGAATTAGAGAGTACAGTCAGGGGGTGAACAAGTATGAAACAAGATGATGGTGAATAAGGTAATTGTGATGATTGAGGTGACTGCTGTAGGTTGGTGAGGGAAGTGAGTTGAGTGTGATAACCAGGTCAGAGAAGTGAGGTGAGTGAATCAGTAATGTATTGCTCACATACTCCCCCTCACACACACACACACTCACTCCCTAGCTAGTGAGTAAGTAAAGCAAACAAGGCTTCTGTGAAGGAGTGTTATGAGTGTGTATAGGTACGTGTGAATGAATAGCACATGGTCTCACATTAACAATAAGGGCGTAGAATCCTGACTGTAGCCAGCAAAAGTAAGATATAGAAAGATGTAAAGAGTGGGCCTGGGACAATATGCTCTAATGTGGCTTGCCGATACCTTTAAAGGAGTACACCGGAGACACAAAAGAGATTCGTGCCCTCCTTCACTTCCAAAGTGTCAAAGGAGTGGGTGGTTTCAGCTCAACTCTCCAGAATAATGAAATAGGTGAATAAACTAAAATGATAAACTGGTAGGGGCCATCAAAAGTCTTCCTGCACGTGTCATTTGGCAAATAATGTCCAATATCTTACATTAGAATTATCACATTCAGCACACACCTACACAGAAGCCGAATACACAGTTACAGTGGGCCGAGCTTTCAGCCAGTCATTCTTAGGGTCAACATTATTCAAAATTAACTTTCATGATATTGAGTTAAAAGTTAAAATTTTAAGTGTGAAGGCTCAATAGCCACTGAGCTGCATGTGGTGTCATGCTAAAATTGCAAGAGCAGGGTGGGCAAAAAGAGAATTCTTTATTTACATAAATGTATAATGTACCCAATGCAAACCACCCCATGTGGCCAATCATGTACCTTTATTTTTATGTTTTTATTTTAATTTCATGGTTAGGTAAAACTCAGCCTTTACTAATAGTTACATAAGCAATATAAAACAATCAATCAACATTAGTTTCTATACATATAGCATATTAAAAAAAACATTATACAATGTTAAAAAAAAGAAAGGAAAGGAATAGTCATTACATTTTTTTTAAAGTTCATTCAGTTAAAACAAAACTCATCTAAATTTAGTGCTTTGATAAAAGATGTAATTCCAATTACAATTGATGTTGTTCTACTCGCCAGGCACCTATTCCAAAATTCACCCAAGGCCAAATCATTCAGTTGGGTAGCCCATTTCCCAGATAATGTTTACGTAAAGGGTTTAGAGCAGAGCAATTTGTCACCCAATGTTTAGAGGTTTCAGCATGGTTTAAAGACCCACAGATCCTGTAGCCAAAGTGCCCCTTCTCTTATATCTCTTACTCAAATGAGCCAATGAAGGGTATGAGTGTAATTTATTGATTGTTGATATCCAATCGTGTGGATATAATAGTGATTTGAGCCTGCTGGGATATTCTAACAAATCCTGAGAGGAAGAACCAAGTTATCAAGAATAAAAAGGCTCAAGGCTTTAAAAGCCTCCAATCCAGGACAGGACCTTTCCTCGTAAAGTGTCTTGAAGTCTACGTATAGACTACCCTCCACCGGGATTAAGATTTTCCTCACTAGCGACCGAATTTTCCAGTGTGCACGTGCTGCAAGGGAAACAAGGCCCACATCATAACTAATAGCCACTAAAGGGAAACTAATGTGTAAATTTAAGATATGTTTACACATCTTTCCGTCTAATGCCGTAAAATGTTATAAAATGGTAAATGGATGGGTCTCAATTCCATAAAGAAGTTTGGGAATGAGATTTGCTTCATAGTATTTAACCACAGGTTTTAAGGAGATGTACTAAATTTTGTGTCTATCATTTTAATCTGGTTGATCTGTTTCCTTACAATTTAATTTAACCATGACATTACATGGCATAACATGGCAAGGGTGGGGACTAAAGCAATTACTTCACGCCAGAAAGCCCTACCACCCTTACTTAAAAGTCTAAAACATTTTATTATGTTACATCATTCAGTCACATAATAAGGTCATGTTCCATAATAGCTCTGCTATATTAAACCTTGCTTCTTGACTGTTCTCCCAACCCCAGCAAGTGTGCCCTAATCAGCATCACTGTATTAAAATTGAACTTAATAAGTGTCCCATTATATAGTCACTGTGCTAAAGTTGATTTTAGAAAGTGTGCCTAATAGCGTCACTGTGTTAAAGTTGAACTTGGAAGGTATTCCCGACATCATTTAGTGTGCCTAAGCGGCCTCTGAACGTGTGCCTAAGCGGTGTCGGAAGCGGCCTCTGAACGTGTTGCTACTGACGAGCAGAGGTGCGGCTTGACACGCATTGCACGCAGTGCGACGCTCGAGCAAGAGCGAGGGTTCTTTCCTCTAACGGAAAGTGCGGAGCCGAAAGAAGGAGCCGAAAGAAGGAAGCGAACGCGACGGGGAAAGAAGGAGCCGAAAGAAGGAAGCGAACGCGACGGGGTCGGGCCTGGGCGATGGGGCAGGGCTCCTGTGGGCTCCTGTGGGCTCCTGTGGGACTGCAATAAGGCGAATAAGGAGCCATGTACTGCCTTGGTGCACCCCGCTCTGTGCTCACAGAAGGAAGACGCAAGGCCCTCCGAGAGCGCGGCACAGGGGAAGAGCCCCGACGAGCTGGGTTGAGGCACTCTGTCCACCCATGAGGTGAGGAGGGCAAGCACTGACCTGCCTCATTGTATATTGGTGGGCAGCCCCCCCCCCCTTCCACACCTCTCTTCCCCCTTCCCAGTGGGTGCTCACGCGTGGTGAGTGCAGGGATCGACCTGCCTCACTGTTTCCTGCAGGCAATACAGAAATAAAGGGGAGTGAGTGGTGGCTGGGGGTAGTGGGCCTTTGATTACACCTCTTGTGCAACTTCTTGCCGGGGCTCCAGAGGCAATTACACAACGGTAGCCTCCACTCACGAGCCTGTTGGGGTGCACTGGGGGATCTATACCCAGTGCGCATATTTGCAAGTACCCTCTTATACGCCCTGAATAAGAATCCAATAGAGGTTCATAAGCCGGGGACTGCAGGCTACAGCCTTTGACCCGGTACCTCCCAGTGCGCTCTCAGCCTGCTTGCACTTACCCATTTGAAAGAGGGTGAAATAAAAAACGCCGTAATGCAGCGGGGAAAAAGAGCGCAGCATTCGACCTATAATTTATGGAATAATAAGATCCCTACTACAAAAGAACCAAAGGAGACCCACAGAAAGGGAAGCAAAGTAAAGAAAAACTCGAAATATACCTTACCTGTAGTACAGGGAGCCATTACGGAGTTTTTTCCTGTTAACCCCCCCCCTGAGACCAATTCTACCATAATTGAGGAGACGACTGAACCGGCAAATATAGGAGGCACCTCTCTAAGTTCATCTAACTTCGATGACATCGACAATAATTCACTGTTAGACCTATGTTTAACGATTCAGAGAGGGATGCAGACGCACATGCCACAGATAACATCTAAAGTTTCCTCTCCCCTGAAAGAAAATAACGGGAGTATGGAAGCGGGGAGACATAATATATCTGGAAGCGGGGAACGTCTATCCCTCTCCCCGAACCTCGCAATGGCTTCAATGGAGGATGTGCCGGACCTTGAGATGGCTGAGAGCACAGGTTCTCAATCTACTGCTACACAGTTAGCTGAGCTCCAAACATCTGTAGCCTCACTCCAATTTGCCTTGAAGTTACTACTACAGATGACGGGACGCATCTTATCCAACACCAATTCTATTTCCACAACATTAAACTCGAAGGATATCTTGCGAGAAGAAACCGAAGCGAACCTATCGGATGCTCTCTTAATAGCCGAGGCGATGGAAGAACAAGCTGACGAGAAGATGAGGGAATCGTTGCATGGGACACCCCATATTAATATTCTAATCGAAGACACTCCCTCGGAGGCAGAGGAACAAGACTTGGAACAGCGTCCCCAACCTCCCCTCACGCGCAAAGAATGGCCAGAAAGGCCCTCAAAAATAAGCCAGCCACTATACATGCTCCATCCCCTATGACAGGGCCAGGACCTATATTTGAAACTCGCTCAAAAAAAGCTAGGAAAAGACAGACTAGAGCCGCTCTGCGAGCAGCAACAAAAAAAGGTCTGCTCACGGACTGGTTAGTCCCTGAAGATAAGGCTCAGAGCATGGTCCTTGAGGAAACTGTATTAGAGGACTCAGGGCCTGTCGATGAAGTAGGCTCGTCCTCCGACCTTGAGCCTGCCCCGGAGAAACGGTCCTCCGAGGACCAAACTAAGCATGCTCTCTTGGATCAGCAGGAGCAAGTGCCTGAAATTAAGACTAATCGCATATGCTTCATCAAGAATCTGTATCCTAGGAATAAGAACTCCTGGTTGGCACGCTCTGAGCTTCTAACTCGGCTACAACATATTCCACAACTGCGTATTCTGAAATCTGATGATTTTCTCTTCATCGAACCTCTGTCGGGCCCTAATCCTAATGTATCTGCCCTGCATTGTGCTTTTCTTAATATTGTGCAACTATTGAGAAATTATAAAGAAGAACTGAGAGCGGTGGATATTGACATTGATGTAGACCCGCAAGAGAGGGACCCCTCAGCTATCTCTGAGGAACCAGTTGGGATCACATCCGCTAGTAATGAGTGCAATACAGGAGTTGGAGATAGTCCTTTATTGGTAGAAGTACAACTAGCACTCAAGTCCTTGTTAGATTCCTTACCCCAGCTGTTGCAAAATCATTGATGTTTATCATTACTCTCATGGAACTGTAGAGGCTTCTCACATCTTCTGGGGACAGACGGCTCTTCTGCCTTTTTACTGCAACATAGTTATATCTGTCTGCAGGAAACATGGTCAATTGACCCTTTGGTGTTAGACGGTTTTGCTATACATCAATCATTTGCGAAACGAGGCTGTAAGGGCCGCCCTTATGGTGGCCTGTTGACAGGGGTTACCAACACTATGAAGTCCCGGAAAATACAGTGTAATGCTGAAGATCAGTTACTGGTGGTGGAAGTAGAATATCCCACTGAAAATGGTAGTAGTAGATTTCTACTTATTAATCTGTATAATCCTCCGGGAGCTGTAGCAAGGGACACCTTACACGAGGCTATACAGGATATACTGTCCACTTGGACATTAAGAACTCGTAATATGGCCATCATTGTTGTGGGAGATTTTAATTGCCACATGACAGACAACACTCTTATACCCACCAACCAAGGGCTTAGTGAGAAGTGCCTGATGACCCATAGTAAGAGGGAGAACGAAGGACTTGAGTGGTTACAATTGTTTGAATGCTGGGACTTGGCGATGATTAATGGCCGCACTTTGGGCGACAGACCTGGGAAGCACACGTGGACAAACGGATCAGCATTTAGCACATTGGACTATATATTTATGACCCCCGAGATCCAATCCAAAGTAAGAGACATGTGGGTCAAGCCTAATGGATGGAGTGATCATGCTGCGCTGCACTGTCTAATATCTATGCCGATTTCCATCAATCCCCTAGTGCATATTGGAGAGATACAATCTAATTGCCCAGGAACTAGAATCATATGGTCAGAGAAAAATATCAGAGCGGCTTCTGAAGCTCTCAAATGCACCACCACGCAGGGCCTCCCTGATTTTCACGATATGACGACAAATGAAATTGAAAACTGGATATCGGGTTTCTCAGGTTATCATGCTTCTGCCAAAAAGGGCCTCATATTAAAAGCGGGAGGAATTTTACCCCCCTTCAATAGAAAAATTAGAGATGCTAAGAGAGAACATAGAAGAGCGATCCGTGCCCTAAAAACCTTGAACCTTTCTGAAACCCAGTACCGTGAGAAATTAAGAACCTCTAAAACTCTATATAGAGCCGAGATCAAAAATATTAAGAGAATAGAGCGAAATAACAGAGATCAGCGACTCATAACCACGATTTGTTCTAGGAACTCGCGTAGCATTTGGGCACTTCTAAATGAGAATAGAGGGAAAGTCAGAGGCCCTTTAGTCAACCCTATTGATGAGAATACATGGGTAGAGTTCCTATTAAATCGTAATTCAAAAGAAGAGAAGTCCTGGACTATACCTATAGAGGAGGCCCCGACTATTCCCCCTTTTGACGTTTCTCCGGAAGCAATTCTTAATAAAATTGCCTCCCTTAAGTCCTCGAGAGCCCCTGGCCCTAATGGGTTAGCAAATATTGTGATCAAAAATAATTCGATATTTTGGGCGGAGTTATTCTCCTTACTCTTTAACAAGATACTAGCCCATGGAAATATTCCCAGATCCTGGCAAACTGCTATTCTCATCCCAGTTTTCAAAAAAGGTAGGCGCTCAGACCCTAATAACTATAGGCTGCTATCTATGTTAGATATCACAGGGAAACTCTTTGCCTCTTTATTACTTTCTGAGCTGCAAAAATGGGTTGACAATACTAATATACTTAGCAGATTCCAATGTGGCTTTAGACGGGATTTCTCTACATCTTATGACTTACTGGTAATGGACATATTACGCACTAGAGCGCTTACCAAAGGGCAGCCCCCGTTGTATGCCCTCTTTATTGATTTTAAGGCCGCCTTTGATTCCATCCCTCGTGAGCGACTCTGGACCAAGCTGGAAATAATGAGATGTCCATCAGGTCTACTATACTATCTTAAATTACTCCATTATGATACCTCGGTGCGCCTTAGACTCAACCAAGAGGGAAATACAACACGAAATGTGCCTCAAAATAGGGGGTTAAGCAGGGATGTGTCTCAGCACCCCTTATTTTTAACCTATATGTTTACGACATTACTGCGGCCCTTACAGATGTAGACAACCGCCCACCAAAATTGGGGGATGCACTATGTCCCGTCTTGGCCTATGCCGATGATCTGGTAGTCCTAGACAACACCATAGGTGGCCTTAGGCGCTCGGCTCATATCCTTTGGGATTATGCTAAGAACAATGGTTTGTCCATTAATTTGGATAAAACTAAAGTACTTAGATTTACCAGGAAAAGGGTAACCCGTATTAAATTGGTAGTACACAAAAATTCTATCCTATATGCCCCCTCTTACCGATACTTAGGAGTGGAAATAGAACCACTAGGTGATTATACACTATGTAAACAGGGGCGGATCACACGTGCATTACAAGTAATATCATTAGTTTCATCTTTCACCAACAAACAGGGTGGCTTCACGCTATGGGGGACCCGCCATCTTTATATGCAAGTATTTGCCCCTATGGTTATATATGGTATTGAGTCGCTGCTAACAGTTGAGCTAGAGTGGCTTCAAGTGATCGAAGGCAAGTTCTGGAGACGCATGCTGGGACTTCCTCCGGGGGTACCAATGGCTGTAATAAGATTGGAATTGGGCCTACCTTCGCTAAAAGCGTTGGTATTAAAAAAAAAAAACTGGGATATATTTGAAGATAAGACGTTCCTCTAATCCCCTATTGTCGGTTATTCAGCAGGAATTAACTAAAAAAAATACCACCTTATCTTTGTATAAAGATATGAGTAAATTCCTCACCGACATTGGCTGGACTTTCAGAGGGACTTGTGTATCGAATGAAACTTTACACGCACTTGAGAAAAAAATAGAACTTTGGGATTGGTTAGAAAACTTCTCCCACTTGAGTAGTCTCAAGTCATATAATTTTGTGAAATACCGCACATATCAGTATATGAGACCTCAGGCCTATTTATATCTTTGCCCTACCAGAAGACTCCGACGATTTATCATTCTGTTCCGGCTAGAACAGTTGCCTACCCTAACAAATAGAGGAGCTTGGAATAATATCCCTGCTAATAAGCGGACATGTCGACTCTGTAAATCTTTATCATGCCTAGAAACAGCTAGGCATCTTCTGACGCAATGTAAGGCCATGAAAGAGCCGATTATAAAATTTCTGGGCGAATTTGTACATGATCTATCAGCCATTCATGAACTGTCGTTCTGGCATTATTGTACCAACACATGTAACATGCACTTATTCATTGCACTTTATAATATATGGCAAATGACTAAATTAGGCTTAGGACCTTAATTGGACCCGAATAATAACCGCCTAGTCATTTGCTTTCTTATCTTATCTTATTTTTATTAAATTGTATATGTATTGTACACTGATGTATTTATGATCTTCGAAACGTTTTTTTTTATATTTGATTTTGACTTATATGGTTGTATGTTTAGGATGTGTTTGTAATATGTGTAAAGTTTGAATTTATTTTCAACCTGTATCACATTAAAGAATTTGATTTGATTAGTGTGCCTAATGGCATTAAAATTGAATTTAGAAAGTGTGCCTAATATCATCACTGTGCTAAATCTGAATCTAGAAAGTGAGCCTAACAGCATCACTGTGCCAAAGTTTGAACCTAGAAAGTGTGCCTAATAGCATAACAGCGGTATAAATAAATTTAGAAAGTGTGCCTAATAGCGTCACTGTGCCCAAAGTTCGCACCTAGAAATTATGCCTAATAGTGTAATTGTGGTATAGTTTAATTTAGAGAGTGTGCCTGATTAGCGTCACTGTTCTAGGGTCGAATCCAGAAAGTGTGCCTAATAGCGTCTCTGTGTTATACATGAATCTAGAAAGTGTGACTAATAGCGTCACTGTGCTGAGGTTGAATCTAGAAAGTGTCCCTAATATCATCACTGTGCTAAAGTTTAGTTGATGGAGTGGATATAACTTTGTATATCTCTGTATCTCCTATTTATGCTATCTATATGCAATGTACCTGTATCACCATGTTATCTGTATCACATGTTTACCCTCTCCATCCTGTCGCTTCATATATACGTATGCCGCTATGTACGACCCCGGTCCTGCCTTTATGCGTGGTCGCAGGCACTTTACTGATAACCACCATATCACACTACTACGCTTACTCTCTCTTATACACCATCATTCAACTAGAACACAGCTATGCTATGACACATTCAGCCTATCTCTCCTACCAACATGACCCCACGAACACCTCATCAACCTAATAAAACACAGCTAGCTGTGCACATAGCGGCTAGCTTAGGTGTCTCCTCAGACCTAACACAACCAGAACTCAGTCTGGGTGTCCACCCTCCAGACTAAACACATCCAACTGAATCCTCAGCACCACACCTACTGCTAAGAGGCGTCTATCATGCAACAACCACACCAGCTGCACACATATCCGGTGCGCCCACGCACCATACTACACTCTCTCTCTCTACTGACTTGAACTGCGGTTCCCAAGGGCGTTCAACCTACCAGCACTTTGAGGTTTGAGGTTATACCAATGATACATAAGGCGCTATATAAATGCCAAGTACCATAACATAACATAACAGATACTACTCTGCAATGAAGATCTCCCAAATACTGGAAAGCCCAAGTAAATCAATGAGTTAACACGTATAATTGAAGATTCACCCAAACTCACCCATTTCAAAGGGCATTTTTTTTTTGGTGCTATTTGAAAATCTAATTACTTTCACTTTTGCTGAGTTGACTTTAAGGAAATGTTTTCCCATATAATCAACAAAAGAATTAATTAGTGGTTGCAGGCCAACTTTACTAGCATCAAATAAAAGAAAGTCAACAACATATGCGAGCCATTGGAAATGAAGATGGAGCAATATTGGTTAAATCAATGAGGCATCAGCTAGGGCATCCATTATATCGGCCAGATAAAAGTGAACAATGCAAAGAGCTACAACACAACCCTGCCTGACCCCCCTAATGGATGTAACTTCTCTTGATAAATCCTCATTATTATTCATTCGTACTCTGACAGTTTTAGAGTGTAGCCGGATAAGTAGATTAAGGAGAGCAGCAGGTATTCCCCAGCTGGCAAGTGTCTTCCATATTAGCCCACAATCCAAAGCATCGAAGGCCATTGTGAGATCAGTTGAGGCTCCATAAACAGCCTCGTATATACCACTTCATTCGAGCTGCTGAATTGTGTTAATTACTAGACCATGTAGGGTTGTCCCAATTTGTTTCCTTAAACCAATTTGCCAATCTAGTACTATTATATCCATCCTAAGTTTTGACATGATGGTAAAACAGGCGGTAGTTCAGCTACGGACTGTTTTAACAACCATGTGATTACAACTGAAGCAATAACTGTCAGGTTTCACTGTTTACTTGTGGGTTGATTTGGGAGTGGAGTCTGGTTGGTTCTGGGTGGCTGGTTCAAATATTTGCATCATTAGGCAAAGATCTCACTTTTACCTTAACTCCTATTGTTCCTTAGGAGGGCTCCCCAAAGCCATCATGGTGGTCAGGAGGCAGGGGCTTGATTGGATGGGAACATTCTGCAAGAGGATTGGAGGTTGAGTGATCTTGGTGACAGTATGAGAATTCTAAACTGCCTTTCATCGTCCACCTTTACCAAGAAGGTCCTGTTTCTGAAGTCCCTTATGTAAATCCAAGAAAAAGTACCCTTTTTGTAGACCTAGGTTGGTGAGAAAGCAGATTCATATGCTGAACTTCGTGGGACAAGCCATGCAGAAAAACTGGTGGGAGTGCTGCGCTCTAGTTCTGTGAAAAGGACAGTTACAGTGCCTAATTTTAATTCTGTGGAAGAAAACTTGGAACAACTGTTCCAGAGAAGATTTGACTGGAAATGTTATTTAGATAGTTTAGGTATTTAGTTAGTTTGATAGGGTAAAGGTTAAATGCAAAGACTAGGATTGTGTTTATTGTGTAATTAGATCTGCTGACTACGGCGTATGTTATCTGAAAGCAAATTCAGAGGAGCGTTAACTAAAGCTAAGTATCAAACGCTGTACGATGCGCTCTAATTAGAATTTTGTTTGAGCATTAAGTACGTACCCCGCCCGAGCGCCGTACACGACAGGAATAGCTGTAGTGTTCCTGTCGTGTGCATGCAGCATTTCAGGCATACATTTCATGAAGACACTTCTTTTTGAGCACCTGCGTACGATCAGTATTTTACAAGTAGACCGATCGTGCGTGCACATCTGTCAAACAGGTAGAATGCTCTCTTTCAAGGGAAACGAGTAGTGCTTCTACCTCAGTTTACAAGTGCGCAGCGGCCGAAGAAAATTATTAGCATGCGCGGAGATTAGTGTCTCCGTGAGACGGCAACAGAGCATTTCTTTACGTTGAGCCGAAATATAATTCTGTCTAGTGGGGCAAACTGAAAGAAACAGATCTACGTGAGAAACTCAAGAGAAGAGTAAAGTGACAACAATTTCTTACTGCCCTTTTAAATATTCTTCACATATTTACAAAAAAGCATTCTTGAATTCCCAAGTTGCATGGAATTACTAGCTGTACAGACACTTCTTCAAAAGCGAATTGGATTAAATTTTTGAACAGTGCAGACAGCAAAGACTTCAATAGGCACTAGGAGAAAGTTACTTCAGCAAATGAGAGACTCATTCCCTTTTGAACTAATTAATAGTTACCTTGTATTTGGTGAACTCATTTCTGAGATACAAGGTTTTGGTGAAGACTTTGCATGAGAGGAGTTATTGATTCTATCCATCTTCCAGAAACTCAGGAAGACATCACAGGTACTGTTATCATTAGATGCCTCAAGAGTGGGGAGAGAACAGTGTTTTGGAGAATGTAACCTTTGCTTTCTCATTCTCTGCAGGTGGAGCTCGGCTATTTTGAATGAGAGGGAGCAACCTGTGTTCAGTTTTTTATTTTATCCACTTTCCCCGTGATCTTGAATCAGTAGTTGCCTACATATCCTGGGAGGACTGTGGGGCTCAGCAGCTCCTGCGGATCAAGATACAGGACCGGACAGAACCTACTTAATCACATGCAGCATTCCACAGGTGTCTGCCTGACAATGTCTGTGACAATGACTAGTGGAGCACTAAACACATTGGCCCTCATTACGACCTTGGCGGAGAACCATGGTGCTATTAGCACCATGGTCCATGGCACTAAGTTGCCAACTCCGCCATGGTGGTTGGCGGACTTACCGCCCCATTCCGACCTTGGCGGGGCAGTAAGTCCCCAATCCCCATTTACCCTTCCCCATTCCCATTTTTGCCCCATAGGGCATAATGGGAGTGGGGAAGGCGTTAATTACGCCACCGTAAATTACGGTGGCGTAATTAACAACAAGGTCCCTTAGCGCCATGGATTTTAACGCCTGCAAAAAGCAGGCGTTAAAATCACCATGGCGCTACGGGAACTCGTACTCAGGCGGTAAGGGTCGGCGAAGTTTACGCCGGCGTAAACCCCTTACCGCCTGGGTCGTAATGAGGGCCATTGTCTGGCATGCAGCTCGGCAGTCAAAAGATGTGTGTAAGTGCTAGTTACATGGTGTGTTTCCTTCTGTGGTAGTTTGGAGGTTTTAATTGAACACGCTTCGGCCAGTGGCCTTTGGTGCATCACAGTTACAACTGTCATTACATTGAATCACAAGGAAAAAACAGAAACACAAAACAAATCAACATATCTATGGGTTCAATAATCATTGATCTCTTACAGCATTGCACTCTTTCGAAAGAGTGCCAAAATAAAAAGTGTAAAATAGTATGAAATATGTCAAGTATGCAGCAGCTTGCTGGGTTAGAAATGAGAGAATTGAATAAGGTACATTAAAAAAAATAAAAGTGTTAAAGTTTCATTGGCCAAACATGTATGACATGGTATGAGTGTGGGATACTCTTTCCCCAAACAGCTATGAAAAGTCAACCGTGACTTTCAGGTTAGATTTGGATGTCACATTGACCAAATTGTTACAAATGCTCAGGAAATGGGCAAGAATGGTTTTCCCACATCCCACAATAATACAGTATTTGTTACTTAGGAGCCACCATTCCTCAATCTGTGTCCTGTGAAGAACCTTTAAATCATGTGGTCTAACAAGTCAATGGCCCACTTTCAAATGTATCTAGGGTAAGACTTTGTTCCGTAGGGCTGCTCTTGTTTCCTTCCTTGTTGGTTTCTCCAGATTAGTGGGACTAATATTTCTTCTTTCCCGAGTTAAGGCTCTTAGTTCACTATCCGCTATGCATGGCATTTGCACTTTTTTTAGGTATAGGTCACTTAACGTAGGAGCCTTTAGCTTTGGGGTAACCAAACTTGCTTAGCCTGAGATGGACTGGACAGGGCCACTTGAATGGCGGGATGGAATTGACACGGATGCCAACCTGTGAGACAAGGTTGAAGATGCCTGCTCACTCTGCCCTATCTCTCCTTCTTTTCCTCCTTCTTCAGTTTCACTTCCGGCTGCATTTATGGTAATTTGTCTCTGTTTGTCCTCAGTTAGCTGTGAGACCTGATTAACTCCAGGTTTAAAAGACTCAAACCATTGCACACACTCTGTTAGATTTTCAGACTGATTGAGTTTTGTTATAATGTTCTTTCTTAAAGATTGCCAATCTGTATTGTCTTTTGCTTCAAGTTCAGATCCCGTCTTTGCCCACGTTGATATGGCTTGGTGTAGGTTGGTCATATACGACAGCAGTTGAAAACTTCCAGCCTTTGTCATTTGGGGTGGTAGTGCGATATTTTCATTTATGGGTATGGTTGATGAAGTGTCTCTTCCAACAGTCATTGCTGGGGCTTTTGTAGTATGTTCTCTGTTGTGAATATGATGAGAGCCAGACCTACGGTGACTCCTAACAACCTTTTGGTCTGAAGGGCTCTAGATTGTCTCACCATAGCCTTCAGGCTTCATGTTCACTTTCCTAGAGGGCTTAGTAAACTTTCCAGTTTCAACGGATGAGCCAGAGAGTGCTCGTAGAGCGCTGCTGGACATGGGCAGATTTCAGTGACAGGGAGGAGGAGGGTGGTGAAAGAACTGTTAAAGGTTCCTATCTCTTGTGACATGTTACAACTTCCAGAGTGTATCTCTCTTGTACACTTTCCCGCTTCCTCCCTCTCTCCAGTATTGTGGTCACTAGTTCTCTGTCTTCTTCTTGCGCTCCTCACTAGGACTTCCACAAGCTAATTCTCTCTCTAGGAACCTTGATGCCCAGACAGCCGCCAATCCCTACAGGGTGGGATACCAGGAGCAGAAGTGAAGAGCTGACAACAAACATTGCTGTGTCTACACCCAGCAGGTAGGTCAAACCGGCAAGTTGGGCTGCCGTGATCAGCACAGAGATGCTGCAGTGCATACACTGCTGATGCTTCCGCCAACGCCGGAAACCTGGAGATCATTGATCTGTAGTACTTAAACAGTCATCATTTGTGTTTAATATTCATGTGTCTAGTACTGCAGCTGTGCCACCACAAACATGAATGCATTGAGTCTTCTTCACTAGGGAACACAGCCTTATCTGCATTTACAAAAACTTCTGTGTTGAAGAGTAAATCAGAAAATCTCAAAATCCATTTGCTCCTAGCCCCGATGCCAGAACCACATTTCCATTCCATAGCATTTACACCTGAAAGCTTTGAATCTGGAGATACATTGCTTTGCAGAAGCTAGTTGTCGCAGTTTTTTGACATTTCATATTTTCTTGGTATATATTTCATTATCTATGGGTAAACAAAATGTTCCCCCGTGATGAGAAAAGTTCGGAATCAGCACTGCAATCCACTACCCCCAGTCCCACGAAATCAGCATTATGGTTCCGCCGCCACTGAAATTTCACCCAGTTGTTAAGATGCACTGAGAAGTCCCAAATTACACAGAGAAACTGGAGCCAGATCAAACCGGACTCAATAGCAGAAATAGACAAACTGTAAAACAAACCCCAGCTTTATTATCATCCAAATAAAGCAGGGCCAGCATACAAGTATAACATCCTTGACATTCTCAACATGCTTATCAAAAACAGCATTTTATATATTCAATATTTATCATAACTGGCATCATACTGTAATCGTAGTTGCCAGAACCTACTTTTTGTGATAAATATACATTCTATAGGGGTTACATTTGTGATTGGGTAGTGCTTGTCTGATGGCTCCTTCTGACACCACCTTTAAATAAACTATTGTTTGGTATAATACATAATGGGCGGCCTAACATCAGGGGTTTTGATTGGTTGGCTTTCTACCGACCAACCTTAGAGAACTGACAGGTTGTTGAGACATGAGCCAGATAAGAGTAGGGGGAGAGAGGTCCACAGACTGTTTTCCTTTCAAATAAAGAAGATACCATCCCTCCTTTCTAGATCATGAGCCTGGGTGATCTCTTTGTATTTGGCCTTGTGTGGGGTCTTGTGTATGGTGATAGGTGTAAGGAGTAAGGCAGGTGTCTTATCCGTATTCATAGCTAATGAATAGACAGTGTTCTTCAATTATAGGGCATACGTGACGGGACCGTGTTTGGAATTATTTCATCCTCCATTTATTAGGATTTTAGCGAATAAAGGTGCAAGTGTTACGGTTTCTTTTACCACTGGGGACACTCTTGAGTTATTCTTCATGGAGTCTTTTGGCTTATAGTTGTCCTGCACCTTATATAAATAGTATGGTTGTACTCTTGATGAATCCTAGAATGTATGGCTTGCATCTTCAGAATCGTTATCTCGTGCTCTTCTCTCTGCCGTTCCTCTCCTCCCGTATTCATAATAACCTTGGCTTGGGTTGCTAGCTAATGTCTAAGCTCTATGTGGATCTATATTTGTTATTTCTGAATTTTGAGTTCTTGTGAAGCCTTGAGGCCTTTCGTTTACTTTGAAGAGGCTTGTGGTTTCCATTTTGGAAAAGATGGGCTGACCATTACTGTTGCAGTTTTCTGTTAGTGAGCCATATTTGCTTGTCTTTCATGTTGCATTCAGCTTATACATTGCTTATGTTAGTTTTCTTCATGTGTTATGGATGCTATGTTAAAATCTTGCATGTATAAATGCATGTGTCACTTAGTGTTCATGTTCTTCATGTCAAGTGCCCACTTGCTTCAGGTCTATTGCATGCACATGTATTGTCACATCATCTGTTTGGTTTTTACTTGTGCCATCTTCACCTTAGATTGTGTCTATCTCCTGCTGTACCTATCAGGGATAAGGGTGGTACGGTTGTCTTAGGGAGCAACATTTGTCATCTGAGCAATAATGAACTAGGGGGGGGGGCAGAAGCTGTGGATGACGTATTCATCTACCTCTCAACAGGTTTTTTGTGGTTTCGTGTGAAGCTTGGTGTTTTGTTCCAATGTTAGTTTTGGTAGCATGATGAGAAACTTTGCACTGGTCTTTTTTTTCAATCTATGTTAGTTTCCTGCAGTGACACAAGAAACTTTGTGCAGGCTTTTCTGAACCGTTCTAGCGTTGTGCAGTGCCATGAGAACATTGCATGGTTTTCAATTCGTGATAAGTTTGTGCAGCATCACGAGAAACTTTGGGCTCGTCTTTTTTTCAATCTGAGCTATGTTTGCAACACAGGAAACTTTGTGTAAGCCTTTTTTTTTATTCAAACCAGTTTCATGCAGCAGCATGTGAAAATGTGTCTGGGTCTTTTTCGAACTGTGGTAATTTTCTTCTGTGGCATGGGAAATGGTACAGTTTTCCACGATCCATGCTAGTTTCATACAGCTACATGAGGAAACTTTGCATGGGCTTATAGATCCATACTAGTTTTGCGTTGTGGCATGAGAATCTTTGCACAGCTATTTGTATGATTTGGGGTAGGTGCACAAAGCAGCACAAGAAATTTCATGCCATTCGTTTCGATTTGTGCTAGGTTGATACAGTGGCATAAGAAACTTCATGCATCTTTGTGTTCAATTTATACTTTGAAACTCTACTTTGTGATTCGTGTTGGGTTTGTGCAGCAGCATGAGAAACTTTGTGCCACTCTTTTCGATTCATGCTACATTCATGCAGTGGCACGAGAAACTTTGTGCCACTCTTTTTCATCCATGCTAGATTTACACAGCAGAATGAGAAACATTGCACAGTTGGTTTTTGTTGGCGAGACAGCACGAGAAACTTTGTGCCCCTCTTTTCGATATGCAGGGGTGGCAGAATGGTGAATTGCAGCAAAACAGATCAAAATCAGACAGATTTTGCTTCTGCAGCTGGCAGTATGGAATGTCCCAGTTTTGCCAAGCCCTACTCTTAACTGCTAGGAAGATCCAGGGATATTTTGCTTTGATTCTTTTGCTAAGGAATTGCTTGCTTTTTCGATTTCCTGCATGTAAATTCATACATCTGGCCATTAGACTCTGAAGATGCTTTTTTCCTAATGTCTATCCTAGCCAACCTATCCCTCCCAAGAGGTGGCTGTCACAGCTCCAGAGGACGTCTTGGTATTTCAATGGGCTTTACAAATGCTACTTAGACAACATTAAACAACTTAGCATAGCATAACACGGCTCAACATAGCATAACATATCATGGCCTATGTTATGTACACCTGACGTTCCGCTAACGCGGTGATGTCAGGCGCTATGAATAAAAGCCCTGGCCCGCCACGAGCGGAGTCAGTTCCGGGCGAGATCTTCATCATGCTAGTCTGTGTGATTTATTGCACTCCACAGCCGGGCCTCTCCCACGGGGCCTCAAGCATTCTCTTGTCCGCCGGCACACCGGCATGAGAGAACTTTACACTGGCGACGAGGAACGGATCATAAAACACAGTGTACATGAGCCATAAATCAACAGACTAGCCCGTGACACGGGCACATTTTTGGAAACACGGTGGGGGGCCCATCTACCACTGGAATAAATAAATAAATACATGTTCCCCCAATTCTCTTTGCTGGTTTGCTACATCAGCCCACTGGCTATACACATCAGCACAAGGAATTTATTGCATGCCATATGTCACAACATGCCTGGAGCCTGCCAACAGACTTTTAAGCTGTCCAGATCAACACAACACCGCAAGCAACATCAGTGAGAAGCTGCTGTACATGTTGACACACCGCCTGCAACAAACCCTCTAAGGTGAGGAGATTTACATTGCACATTGTCTCTGGCAGTCACATACATCGACACAACATGGCGTCAGGTTTATCCACACCTAGGCGTGGCACGCCATCGAGAATTGCAGCGACACCGTCACCCACAACACCACACCCGCGACCACAGGGAGGAACAACAATGCCGTTTGGACTATTCGACCCATACACTGATCCCTCGTCTGTGGGGCCCCGCTGGGTGATGTGGATTCAGAAATTTGAAATGACAATGGACGGCAAAGACATCACTATGCCCAGGAAAATGAGGTCACACCTTCTTCTAAACGTAGGTGACAATGTCCTGCGCATCTTTAACTTGCTTGTGATCAGTGATGGCTCAGATGTCTACCAGCTAGCGAAAGATTCTCTCACAGCCACTTCATGCCACAACTAAACCCGGACTACGAGACTTTAATTTTCTGCATCACTATCCAGCTAGAAGAGGAAAGAATTGACCCTTATAACACGAGACTTAGAAAACTCACACTCTTGTGTGAGTTCGACAACGACGAAAAAGAAATCAGACGCCAAATCATCAACGGCATGCACTCTGAAAAGTTACACAGGATAGTGTTGAGCGAAAAGGGCATCTCCCTGGCCAGAATCCTCGAATACGGGAATCAGGGAGAACTATCACATGCAAGGGCGGCACACTTGGGCACCACGCTGCAGAAGCTCCAGCTAACACCGACAACGGCAACAATAGCCCAAATCGCCAGCCGCCATAGGCCGAGAGAAAACCCCAATGACGCAAACACCTCACTGCAGTGGCAGTCAAGGATTCTTGGGCCTACTGAATGTGGTGCGGAGGTGCGCTTCACGGAAGAAGAAATTGCCCAGCACAAGGTACCATGTGCGGGGCATGTGGCCGGAAGGACCACTAGGTGAGAGTCTGCAGATCATCAGGGCAAGCAAAATGCCCCCAGCCACAACAATACAAAGGTGCCCAGAGAAAAAAGAAACAGGCTCGCCACGTCGAAACTGGCCAACTCATCTACCAACGAAGAAGGCGATGATGATGGTGGCACAATGAAAGAGACGGAAAGTGGACGACTGAGAAGGGGGGAAAAGTCTACCTAGTCTCGGTGCTTAAACACAGAGGCACAGCGTTGACAAAGAGGCAAAGGAGACAAAAATGCCTAGTGGACATACAGGGCCAAGAGACGCAAATGACAATTGACACTGGGGCATCAGTAAACATCATGCCGGAAACCATGTTCCAAAAACTATGCCTCATTCCCGGCTTGAAGCAAACGGACACACTTCTATTTGCCTACGTGGGCAAGACTCCACTTCCAGTGGTGGGACGGTTCCAAACAACGCTCAGCAGAGGCGACAGGATGCTACAATCCAAAATATACGTCATCAGCGTGGGCATCGAATGGCTACTGAGTGGGGACGTGGCAGAAGATCTAGGGCTAATCTGCTTCATCTGTGACATCACGGTCCCAACGGACATCACCAGCCTCCTCGAAAGATACCCGAGTCTCCTCAAAGGCATCGGATGCCTGAAAGGAAAGCTTATAAAGCTCCACATCGATGAATCGGTACAGCCCCGGGCGGTGCGGCACAGAAGAACCCCATTCCACATGAGTGACCAAGTCGAAAAGGAGCTGCGAGAACTGTAAAAGGCAAGAATCATAGAGGAGGTAACGGGGCCGACACTGTGGGTATCACCCATGGAGGTCACCAAGAAGCCAAAGCAACCAGGGAAGGTATGGACCTGCATTGACATGCGCCTTCCCAACTCGGCGATCAAGCGGGAACACCACATTACCCCCACACTCGACAAAATCATCACAGACCTCACAGGGTCGAAAGTGTTCTCCAAGGTTGACCTCAACGCTGGATACCATCAGCTAAAACTGCACCGGGACTCCCGATATATTACAACTTTCTCCACACACCCGGGCCTACGCCGATAAAAAAGGCTGAGTTTCGGTATATCCTTGGCGGCAGAGGTTTTCCAGCAGGCCATCCAAGAGGGGATACAGGGCATCCCTGGAGTACTCAATGTCAGCGATGACGTCCTCATCCATGCCAGCGCAGACAAGAGCACATGCGTCGCCCCGAGATGGTGCTCAGCAGGCTGGAGACCGCAGGGCTGACCATCCACCAGGAGAAGTGCGAATGATGACCATTCGAGATACCCAGAGGTAGAAAGGCATTGATGTCAGGTGCTATTAATAAAAGCCCCGCCCCGCCACGAGCGGAGTCAGTTCGGGGCGAGATCTTCATCATACTAGTCCGTGTGATTTATTTCGCTCCACAGCTGGGCCTCTCCCACGGGCCCTCAAGCATTCTCTTATCCGCCGGCGCACCGGCATGAGAGAACTTTACACTCTAGTCTACCGTAACATAACAATGCATGATATAACATGACATAGCGTAACAAATTACATCACATGATAAAACATAGCATAACAAAATCATTGCATAGTTAAAATGGAGGCTGCAAGAAAGCTAATAAACTGCATGAGCATATATGCAGATATTGCAGGGGCAGATATTCAAACAAGATGCGCCCCTCCTTTCCCAAACATGTGTGATAAAAATGATTTATTCACAGTGCAGGCAATTCTGAAGGAGAACTTGAGTAGATGAGAGGCGTTGTAAATGACATCCTCGCGCAAGCTACTTTGCGGAAATCGGGCATGTAATGTATTGCTCTGCAACACTTCAGCCTGCATGAAGTGGGGGGGCATTGAACCAAAAGGTGTTAAACGCAACGCTGAACCCTTTCGCACTTTAGGGAATGTTAAGATAATGTACCGCTGGGAAAAAGGGAATCCCAGGGCAAAATGCAAAATGCAACCTCTTAAGTGTGCTCCTCTGAGAAAATAGAATTACCATACACGGATCTAAAGGACATATTATGAAGTATGAAGCCAGAGAAACAAACGCCTGCTTGTTTAACCGGAACATCATACTGCAACCATGGCAGATGATGCAATTAAAGACAGGGAACGAGGGTGCACAAACACGTATGTCATCCAGTGAAGGCAACATGTTGTGCAAGGGCCTTGCATTCCGAGAAGTTTTCTGTGCAACGTGTTCATCCCTGGCTGGTTCATTAACAGAGTGGGCTACAGATGGAGTCCTTGAAGAATGTGACATTAGGCTTTGCACTAATTAACAAAATGGATCAAACCTGTGAGCCAAACCACCAGAATTTACAGCGATGATTTTATTCCCATGAAATTTGGACGACTGCCAAAGTCAGGAAATTAACTATGAGATGAACTCAAAGAACATTTCACAGAATTTATATTCGCTGATATTTTCTTTGTGGGAGGCGGGGGGTTGGGGGGATGTTACAGTAAGTTGCGGAGATGTGGCACAGGCAGAAGGAACAGAGGGTGCAAACGTGGACACGTGTTGCCATTGTCGGTATCCCAGATGCCAAGCCTCAGTTACCACTAGTGTGAAATCCCAACTTCCTCTCTTTAACACTCGGGATTTGCGAGCTATCGCGAGGTATCATCTGCTGAGATGCACAGCTGAGTCAATGTCAACCTATATTCCAATGCACATAAAGCATTTGATGAGAATAACATTATCATGCGCATTTCAAATGAGCCATATGATAACGTCCGCCTGACTCCTCAGTCCATTCCAGCATGGGCGTAATTTTAGGGGGGGGGCAGTGGTGTTTGTCCCCCCAACTTTCATGGCACTCCATGTTGTCCCCATTCATTTGGCTGGGGCACCTTTTCTTCAGATGCCATGTTCCCACCAACATTTTCAGCAAAGTTACTCCACTGCATTCCAGGATATTTTTACTATTTCATGATCAGGGTGGACACAAGCCACAGGTATCTGGGTGACTCCTGGGATTCCGTACTTTTGATCACATCAGGTGGTCAATACGCGGTATTTCCGACTGCCATATACATTCCATTCCGGCTGACATTACAATAAGGCCCTTTCAAGCGGTTCCATGTAATAATGTCGCCACAAAAATCTAGCCATGCAAAAATATCGCCGAAAAATGGCCGTTTTTTGTGGCGACATTATTGCATGGAACATGCGGGGGACACCCCCGCAACCCCCACACTTTTTTTTAAACATTTTTTTTTTGCCCCTGTCCCCATATATATGGTCACCCAAATAATATCGCCACAACATTTTCCCGGCGATATTATTTACGGCGACCATATATATGGGGATATTATTACTTGATACCTTCGACGCTGCATACTGGTTTAACATGTAAATAGTAAACACAATTATGTGGACATTTGAGCCTCTCCACCAACATCAAAATTGGATATGGGCAGAGTGGGGAAACACATACATGGACAGTGCCTTAAGCAGAATCCTAAATACACAGGAATTATGGTAACCAACAGGCAAAGAGCTGGTCACTTCGTGCTTTTCCTCATCCCTCCCATGTAATGGCTCGTGGAAAATGAGGCTCTATCTATTGCAATGCACATTAAGTCCCCTGTGTCATTCTGGACTGCAGTGTGTTCCTGAGCTGCTCTGCATATCCAAACACACGTAGAAATATTAATGCTGAGCTATGTTTAGACCCAGTCCTTGCATGCACCAAATCTGTGATACAGAATCAAAGCTGAATTACTCTTATACTGAACAGTTCCATTTGTCGTCCACTGTCCCAAATGTCACCTATGGCTCTCACTATCACATTGTATCCGAAAGTAGTTGCATCTCAGAAGCAATAACATGGCGCCAAAAGAAATTACAAAAGATATTGCACTGTATTTGCACTCTTGCTTTGTTGTGTTTGCCATGTTTTCGCGCAAAGACCTCTTTTTGCGAACGTGTTGCTTGCTCCTTTAACTGCAGTCGCTAAATGCAACCCGCGCGACAAGGCTGGCCAAGATGCCACAGCAGGTGTGTGTGCCGGACAGAAGGCAAGCGGGGAAGGCACAAGGTAAAGATGTGAGAGGATGTGAGTCAGGGAGTTCCAAGTGTCTCCTGTGTGCACATGCAGTGGGAGATGGCAGGTGTGTGGTGTAGGATTTCCAGCTGTCTCCCCATAATTGACGAGCTAGTGCAAAAGATGAATCTTGCAAAGGTGTTTTAGGAAATCTGGCATGTGCAAATAGGGTATAGATTTGTATTAACTATTGCATTCTGTTCCTTATATGCATATTGCAGTGGTCTTCCATATTTGTTGGCCTGGACCCCCTAAGCAAAATGTGGGCAGGCCACCCCCCAAAATGCCAAATGGAGAGTTGTCCAAATGGCTATGAACTATTTCGCGTCGTCGTTGCACCCTCCTCCCAGTATAGTCCCTGGGCTCCTCCGAATGCTCCCATGACAATCTCTGGACTCCCTCATCCCACTCCTAGCCCAATCCCTGGGCTACCCGTTCCCCACCACAGACCCTGTGCTATCCACACCCTGCTCCCATCAAAGTCCCTGGGCTCACCCAACTCTGCTCCCACCACTATCCCATGGCTCCCCCATTTGGCTCCCCCCATCCTGCTCCCAGCACAGTCCCAGGGCCAGTGGCTGCTGGTGCATTTATTAAGTCGAGGTTCATGCGTATTTGACCAGATATACCACAGCGACCAAACGTAGCGAGGGAGCCCAAACCAATCAATGTGGGTTCTGGGGGTTCTCCATCCGCCCCTGGGATTTTTTTTTTAAAATGATGGTTTAAAATGCTGCATTTTAGAGCACACTTTAAAAAGAAATTGGTAAACAGCAAAAACGTTTTCAATTGGCACTGGGGGGGGAAACAGCGGAGAGGCATGGTATGTTTTACTGGACATCTCTGACAGCTGCTGTATTTCTCTATGATCCATTTATGTTCTAAACATGGAGAATGCCACAAACACGCAGTATGCTAAGAAGCAATGCTCAAGATTAGTAGAACTTAATGTTGCATTATGTCACAAGCGTGCAGGGTATGATGACCCTTTTACCCAAAGAGAACAGTATTAAACATACTTTATAAACAACCACAGCTAATTAGTAGGGTTTGGAATATCAAGACTCTTATAAGGGCTGCTAAATCGAACCACTGCAGGTTGCCTGCATGCTAGCTGTAATACTGCAGGTGTCTGTCCAAGTGCCAATAAAGCTGGCCACCCTTACAATGATTTAGACGTTAAGGGCCTGATTCACAGAAGCCTTTTATAATGGTGCAATCCCATTTGTGATGCTCTGTGAATAAGGCCTTTAGAGTTTGACAGTCTATTTTCAGAATGACCCTTTTGAACTTTGAGCCAAAATCAATTAAAATTTACATTTCATGTCATTATTTTGAAATGTTTACAAAGCTATTCTGTTTTACTTGGTCTGAAATCTTCTCAAGGAACTTTGGGAAGCACTGGGGTACATGGGATGTTCGGGCTCATGCAAACTTGTTGACATTTGTCAGCTGGCTATAAACGGAGTGTTTGCTAAATCTGGTCTTCAGCTTGCAATGAATATTGTGTGTAATGGTACAATGCGCCTGCACAAGGCTATCATTACACTAAATGTCTTTCTGTCTAGAATGGAGACAGAACAAAATGTAATGTTATGATAGCCATATGCATGTAAATGGTACCATTACACACAATATTCATTGCAAGCTGAAGACCAGATTCTTTAAAAGTCTGGACTCTAGATTCTGACTGTTGGTGTGTGACCCTCTAGGCATGAGGCCGTGGCACCCAAGGGGGTTGCGCCCTAGAGTTTGAATACCACTGGCATATTGGAAAAGAACACATTTTGTGTCTTGGACATACTCCTGGCCCAGTGTCTTCACCCTTCTCCAAAATAGATAGCTATATGTTAGGTAGATGGCCAAAACCAGGTGTTTTTAGAAATTAAACAGCTGCCATCTTTGTTTTTGCAGGATGCGAGAGATAGTCGTGGCTATAGCCGAGGGTATCGGAAAATGAAACATAGGAAAAACTGTATTTGCAGGTCAATAAAATATGCAAATGTCATCATTCTAGAGGTGGGGGGTGGCAAGAGGAAACCAAGTGGAATACGGGAGATGGAGGGAGTCTAGAGACTGAGTTTGCAACACAAAGCTTTTCTGTAGCCTCAGCTATGGACAAAATAGCTGTGAATAGCTGACATATGAAAGCAAATAGCGTCACAGAAATAGCGTTTGTTTTGGGGGAATGGGAGCGGGCAGGGTAGGTGAGAAGGCCATCTTGGGTGTGTGGGGAGTAGGTACAGAGGAGGGGCGCAATTGATGAGGGCCGGGGGCCAGGAAATAATTTGTTTCAGTCATTTTTCCGATAGTCGTGGCTACAAAATGACTACAGATAGCAGAGATATCTGAAGTTCTGTACCCATGGCCATAGAAAAAAGTTTTTTAAAATAGATATTTTTACAGCTACAGTGACATTGGGGGTGAAAACTCACTGGCTAGTGAGGCAATAGGCATATGGGTCTCCCATCCATGCAGTAACAGAGACCAACCCTGCTTAGCTTCAAATGTAGAAAGGGGTCTGCTCCCTTAGGCCATGTTTACTCATAAATGAGCCCAAGTTGCAAGACCACTTAGAGTAGCAAGGCCTCAGGGGGCTGTCCCCTTCCTTGCTTTGAAGCTCTCAGTCCTTGAAAGTATTGCACTCAGGGACCATTCTATTTACCTTTTGCTGAATTTCATTCTGGTATTTGTAGTCTCCCAGTGAAGTTGGGGGAATAATGCCACAATTGCTCACTTTTTGCTTAACATAGTTCTATAAGGATCTATATTTGAGTGAAACTATGGTATGTGTACATTTCTAGTTATCATTATAAAGCATAGTATTGATGAAAGCCAGAAATGGGGGTAAGGAGGTGAAAAGATGAGAGGGCAACTAAGTCATGAGTAGTTCAGAGGCTGGACGTAACCCCTTGTTTTTGTTTAGGATTTTCGGGAGATTTTACTCAGGTTTTCATGTTCCCAGTGTAGACACTTACCCGCAAGACCACAAGCACGTGTTTTGTATTAGGATTTTTTTTTATCTCCAGGGAATATTTCATGACAGATTGCTGGGTTTAAAAGGTGAGCACCTTTCATACATTGCTAGCATATTTATTGGAACATTTCCTCTCTCAAGTTATGTTTCTGGTGTTCATTACTTTTTTTTAAAAAGTTCAATGCTATGTTGTTTTGTGCCCTTTCTTTTAAGGGGAAGGTCAATTGAACTACATTTGTATATTTCACCTTAAGATATATGTTCACTTACTGTGCGTATATTTGTGGGTGTCAGCTTTTGATTTTTGCAATGGGGGAAGAAGTACCTGAGCATATGTTATTCTTGCAGCCAGTCATTTTTTTCACTTTTCGTGCTGCTTAGCTGCGGTTAGTTGGGGTCATGCGATGTATCACAAAAGTCACCAAGAGACAGGCCGTAAAGCAAAGGTCTTGTAGCACGCTGCTTAACCAATGTGTGTGATCCATGGCAAATAATGCAATCTCACTGCGCATTGCCTAAAAACATTGTGCATTCTCAAAGCCTGCAGGTTTTATAAATAACAATACCACTGTCAAAACAGGTTAAAATCAGTTCGTTTTTGATGAACCTCTTTGAGCGATGGGTTGCAACTGTTTTAAACTATAGAGTAGCGGCCCCCAATGGCCATGGCCAAAGTCCATGGTTAGTGGTCTGACAGTGTTCTTTAAAATACAGTGGGCACAGCCGTAGACCATAGCCACTTGTGCGAACAAAAATCAATGGAATAACAAAACCCATGAAATTCAAAGAAATATCTTTAGTTGTAGGGACGTTAAGGTGCGCAATACGTTGTAACAAGACCTTAGAAATTCAAGGAAATAACTATGTTTTAAAATAAACATGTAAATACTCAATTGTTTTATTATAAGAAATATGTGTACACGTGTCATTTTCTAAATGACATCAGAAGTGCGTTAAAACAAGAAACAACTTTCTATTAGGATATATTTTAAGATTTCCTTACATGGGTATTAAAAAAAAAAGATTATTACTCTAAATTTAGTTATCTTTAGATAAGAGAAATTAATTTTTAAAAATCAACATTTGCTCGAAAACATGTACATAGATGTATATCTCTTTCTTTGTTTCTTTTGTAAGTGATTAACATGTTGACATATATATTATACACATACTGTGTAAAGTAAAAGTAATCTTTAAATAGTATCCTATTTTTTAATACATTCACTTTTTTGTATGTCATAGATGATGCCACCATTGATGACATCTGTGATGTCATCATTATTGTCATAGACTACGCAACAGTGAGCGCAAAGTTAAGGTGACTTTAGCTGAATTTCAAGGGTTTTATTGCATTAACTTCTCACTTAAACGTCCCGAAACAAACATTTACCGCCCTAGAGTTAAGGTGAGTTGGACTTCCATAGGAACCTCGAAGAATTCTATTGCTAATAACCTTTGACTTGTGTGATGGATTTGGCTGAAATTCTGAAGTCAATGAGGGATGCATAGGCCCCCAAACTGCAAAGTTTGGTAAACATTTGTTAAAAAAATTATAATTAAGTTATTAAGAATATATATAAAAAAGCAAAGTTGCAGCATACTTCCCATTCATTTTCCCATAGATAAACAAGTTCAATTGTTGCAGGACGGCACAGCCCAAACCGCTGGATGGATTTGGACCAGATCTGAAAGAACTTGGGCATGAAGCATTTACTTGAGGCCTTTTTGTAGTTTGGGGTTTTTCCATGCAGTAGTTTATTACATATTTGACAGAAAAGGGAGTACCCCCTTCTCAAAAATAGATACCTATATCTTGGGTAAATTGCCAAAACTGGGGGGTTTTAGAAATGAAATGACTGCCATCTTTTTTTTCCTGTATGCTGGAGATAGCCACGGAGGAATAAAGCCATTTGCAGGTAAAAATACATGCAAATGTATTCAGGCTATAGGTGGGGTTGGTTCGCGGACAACATGTAACATTTAGGAGTTGTAGGGTGTCTTGGGACTGAGTTTGCAACACAAATCTTTCTGTATCCTCGGCTGTATCGCGAATAACCAACATTTCAAATCAAACTGCGTCATGGAAACTGCATGTGTTATGGGGGAAATGGGAGCGGGCAGGGGAAGACAGGAGGCCATCAAGGGTGTTTGGGGAGCCAGAACTGAGTGGTGGGGTACTTGGTGAGGGTTTGGAGGGGCAGGGAGGCATTTTGTTCCTACAAGCATTTTTCCCAATAACCGCGGTTATGAAGGACTACAGATACAATAGCTGAGGGTATGTGTAGTTACGGACCCACAGCTATAGGTTTTTGCAAAATATATATTTTAACAGCTATTGCAAGGTATTGGGTGAAAAATCACTGGCCATGGCCAGTGAGACGGTAGGCATTTGGGACTCTTATCCATGCAGTAAGTGTGACTGACTGCCTAGTGTTGAGGATGCTGTTGGCTCGCTTAGGGTATGTTTCTTTAGTGCAAGAATGTTCTATGAAGCTTAAGGATTGCATAGACAAATAGTACTTAATAGCAGCTAGACCCAGATCATGTTTGATACAAGTGTACAGAGAGACAATGTCGAGTGTGACCAAAATGTAGGAATCACTCCAGGGTATCCCTTCTATTCTTCAGAGGAAATCTGTGGTATCCCTCACATATTCCTCACATATGACAGTAAGGTCTCAACAAACGGAAACAAGAATTCATCAATGAAAATTGATGTTCATTCCAGACGTGATTCATTAGAGGCAATGATAGGACTACCCAGGGGTTTGGATAGCCTTTTATGCACCTTTGCGAGGAAGTAAATTACCAGGACGAGTAGAAAGTCCATAGTATTATACTGCATCTCCTCCCATGCCTAATGGCCTTTGTTGAACCATGCTGTTAATTTGAGATCAATATCAGCTTTATAGGATGGGTAAGGTTTATTTTCAAACTTCACATAGCGGTTTCTATCTTTTAATTACCTATTAGCTTCATGTATATAATCTGCACTGTTCATGACCACCACATTCCGCTCTTTGTCAGATGACGATGACTATAGTTCCATCCTGCAGCAAAGATCTACCAGCTTCCCATTGCTTCTTAGTAAAATTGCCATGTGTGTGTTTCTTCTATTGTTTCTCAAGTTCCTTAAGTTTTTCCATGATCAGATCCTCAAACACTTCCAAATTGCCACTATTAGGTATGATGCGGAGAAAGTGGACTTAGTTCTAAATCCACTATCAAAAGAGAGGTCCGTACCTATGCCAAATCTTTTCAAGTTAGTTATATCCCAACATTTGATATTGACACTGGTGGGGTCGTCTGGAGAGATGTCAATGTGGCAGCCTCCTTGATGTTTAATTGTAAAAGTATATATATATATTTGACTTGCTAATAACTTTTGACTTAACATGACTGATGTGGCTGATATTCTGCACATGAAAGAACTAACACAGGTTCCTCAAGTGATCCTACTTGTGCTGACACTTACACACACTATACTAATGGTACTCAAACACCAAAATGTATCCTTCCTAAATATGGCAGCATGGGGTTAATCTGGCCCCAACCTGTAGGAGCACTTGTTAAAATATACCATAACATATTAAACCCCTAATGTGCCACACTTAATTAACACACCTTTATACCAGATATATGTTAATGTTACCATGTTTCATCTCATTTCCATATCTATTGAACCTTCTTTTTTGAACGTTCTTCAGCACACACTGCAAATTTGATACATACACACAATACACATAATAAGTGCCGGGTTGTGCACATTTGATACATCTATACAATACACAACAATCAAGCTGACACATGTTTCACTTATAGGTCACAATAAGTCTTCTGTGGCCTCTAGTGAACCTTTCCCAGCCTATATGAATCGTGTTGACTAAAACATCCATTAATCATAATCTGTATTAATTTGTTCCATAAACCTATGCTTCACTTCTTGGTTTCCCATCACAAATATTATCATGTTCTTTTCTTGTCTAATTCTTCTCACAGTATCACCTATGCCATGATAAGCACATGGAATAAGTGTTCCTTCAGTGCATTCCCTTTGCAAAGCCCATGGGCACATAAATATTATAATGAAGGGTTTCACAATGACATACAAAATGGCTTTATGAGGGACATCAACTGGAAGACAGCAAATTAAGCTGGTCATGACTTCCCATGTACACTAATTGTATACCTTTCTTCATTTTCATGCTACTGAAATATGAAATACGTCTACAGATGTGGATTTGTAGTGGGATACCAAAAATGTATGCCTCAATATTGTGATTTGTTCAGAACAAAACGTATGGGGAAAATTGGATTTGGGTCCAAATCCGAACAGAACCTCCTGCTGACACATGGATAAATATTGTGGTCCTATCCCAATAAGGGGATGTTTCACTGAGAGTGTCAATATCTGAAGGGCACCAATAATAAGAATGAACCAGCAGAAAAATATTATGTCAAATGACACTGTATAGGAAAGTCTACATTTGGTATAAGCTCAAACAGACAGAAATTAGAGGGAGCTATGGGATTCTGGAAAGTCTGCAATCAGGAAAACCTTGCCGAAGAGGATAAGTGCTGAGGTGGGATAATACCATGAGATGATTGTAGGACCTCTGAAAAGACCTTGTCCTGATGCAGGACTTACCTAAAGAGGATCATATTGTCTGACAAGGATGACAGGTGGGAGGCCTAACTTACTGGGTGAAGCTGCCGGGAGATGTGACATGCCATACCAGTCCTGCATTTTAAAGCCCATAGGTGAGTATAAGAAAATAATGATAGCCATTGAAAACCCATTTGCGGAATCCTTTCCCAGCTAAGCCACATTATGGGGTGGCCTATAAGGGAAGTAATTCATAAGATACCCGAGCATCTTTAGTGCAAAACACTAATTGCTCTCTGACAACAGCCAAAGCAAATAGAGGCAATAATTTAAAGCAGAATACCATAGCATTTCCGGCTGCACATATACAGTGTTCTCTTACAGTAGTGATGTAAACTAAAATCCGATGTTTTTACAGGAGTATTTTAAAACTGGAATTGTGAACTAGAGTACAACATGTCACAATTTACAGAGGATTATTAAGCCATTGAACTGTAAAAACATAGTTATATAAAAAAGAATATTGTTTAAAGCCATACCATTCTAGTGGCATGAGAGGGAGTTTAGCTTTAATATTTGCATTCCCATAAAATGATGCCAGTTTAAATGACTATATGATTCTTTCTGATAGACTCACCATAAAAAGAAAGGAATTCTTATTAAGTGTATTGTAAAGCCCATGTAGGATTTATTTTCTGATAAATATATGTTCTTGTTTGTGTGATTCTTACTGGAATTTTGTGCCCTTCAAAAAGAAATCACATTTTCCAAAATCCAAGCTTATATATTACTAGTGCAACACATTAGACTATTGGGCTCTATTTCAATGAGCTGTAATGTAAACACATGTGTTAAAGCCATGTATTAGGCTTTTATGCATGTCTAGTACTTCACAGCTAATTTTCATAAATTTGTATGGCGGAGAGATGGGGGTGGATGGTAAATTATGAGTCAGACACACCCTTCCTCTCCACCATACAAATACTCTAGCATTTGCACAAGCATGCATTTTCATGTTGGAACAAATGCTTGGGATTCCTATGACGTCAACCGGCTTTTTTGCACCAGCAAAAAGCAAGCAGACACCATAAGAATCCATTGTGAGAGTCCAATATATGTGTGTACATGGCATGTGGGGTTTACTTCATTTGCATGGTGTAGTGCAAAAGGGGGCACACAGGCCTGTGGTCCACCTTCTTCCATTCCCCTTTTGCACTACACTGTGCAAATGAAGAACATTGTGTGGCAAGGGCCTGTTCATGCAAAAGTATCCCTGCTGCTGAATTATGGGACTCCGAATATGAGCCCCTATCAATTTTGTATGCATAGTAACAAAAGAGACCAACAAAACCATATTCCTGTAGTTCATCACCCTGTGAATAAAGAGTTTTCTTTGAATGTCAAGCATATGATGTAGATTTGTTCTGACACTTGTCAATGGTGTCAGAAATGTACAGATTCAATTATTGACAATAATAAGGTACATCGCCGAATGTAATACCCCTCTAGTGCACAATCCAATCTACAAATACTTATACAAGAAAGAGGCTGTACTAGGAATCAAAATTTCATTTTATTCAAATAAAATAACTTGAAAGGTGGTTTTATAACGTCATGCTAGTGAAGTCACCACAATTAAATATTGATAGGTTTGTAACTGGTTCAGAATAATAAGAGTTGGACTGCCTGCCAAAGACTCACTTCATGTAATACACACATTCAGTCACACCATAAATCCACTACATATATTTCTGAGTCTAATTCTAATAGTACAATCTAATTTCTAAGCAACACAATGCAATTCGCATTTCCTTCATACCGCTGATATGCAACATTTTATTTTCTCTGATATTAAAAACAAGTATTGCGATCAGAGAAATGTCACAGAGAACAATGCTTTGGCTACATGTATATATTCCACTATCAATATTTTTATATGCACAATATGGTTTGGTTGTGCTCTAGCCTATGCATCTAAAAGGAAAATAGTTCAGATGAAGTGTGCAATCAATTTAGAACCCACAAAGAGTTGATTTATTAAATCTATGTATCCACCCTAGATTATGACTTGCTGAAAGGACAACATCTATGCCCCCTCACAAAATCCCCTTGAATGATCTATTTTTATAAGGTTAACAATTCTCTCTCCTCAACCGAAGATCAGGAGACATTTTCATGTTCATTGGAAAGTTCATCTTTTCTATGGAAATACTGAACTTCCCTCATCACAATCTGTCTTGTTAAATAGTGATGGCTTTCACAAATTCTCTGTCAGATTTTGAAAACACCTGGTTTCAATTCACTTGTCTTTGTTTGCAAGGGACTGCGCTCTGTGTGCTACAATACTATTAGGTTGCCATTCAAATTAATCTTCTCTTAGCTGTAAACATGCTCAGAAAGCAGGATATAATTCACACTAGCAAACGTAAGTATCCTATTCCTATTTAGTTAGTAATAATGTATTAGCCCCTGCACTTCGCACACTGAAAAAAGCTAGCTTTTTACAAGAAATCAAATGACACTTTGCTTTAAATTTAGTGAGAACACACTCTTGCATTTACACTCCTGAGAGATAGCAGTGCAATATTTCTAGAGGGCCTATATCGAATTACATTGGGGAGTGTACATACCCACTTTTGAATAATTCTTCAATGAACAGAGTCAGTAGGGACCCTCATGTGTTTCCAGGGAATTCCCAGTCAGCAGATAAGTCTGATGTAAATATGCTTCAAGCTCTCTGATAGGCAAGGCATTTTCATAGCCAGAAATTATTCAACAGCAGCAGTCATCTATTTTTTAACAGGCCTTCCCCTTTTTGGCAGCTTTCAAAACCCTAGCTCCTTTTTATTCCCTGTGTTTTTCTATTTTTATAACGGAATTTATTCCCACATTATGTCACTCTGACCTCACATTTGCACAAGTATTTCCATTGGCTTACTTAATAGGCAGACACTCCCAAAGCATACACCCCTCAATCTTCATAGGTTGATCATGTTGCTAAACATGGGAAAAAGAGGGGGCTGTATGCTCAGGACATTGAATACAAATAATATTTTATTACATATTTAATTGTAGCAACATGACAAATCGATGACCTATGGATTTCTAGATTCTCACAAACCCATCAAATGCTGCGATACCTGACAAGTGTATGTATGATTATATTTGTGGAAAGTATTAATGTTAATATTGCTATCAATTATTAATAAACAAGTGTAGGTTGAGTTTGAAATAATGTGTAGAGGAGAATTTCAAATTATAACACACCCTTCCATGTTATACTAGTTGATGTATTATGAAGTTACATCAAAAATGGTGCTTTGATCTGAAATTTTATTTTAATACTAATTGTGCATCTTTGTTTTTTACATTTGAGATGTGAACACATATCTGATCATGTCTGTAGCTAATGATCGACCTGGGCCAGTTGAAAGCAGCATCTTTGTTTACAAAGCCTTTCATGGCTTCATTGGGAGAGTTTTATTGGTAAGCCTAGTTCAAAGTTTAAATCTTAAATTCAATAATGTTTCATTGAAGCTAAATAATTTGGAAAACAGGACTCCAACCATGTAGTCAGTCCTGGTTCCTGTCAGTTTAGACCACCATATTTAAGCCTATGTTTGAATGCATTTGATGTATTTATTAAGACTATCCTCTTGAATGTGCGTGCAAACATTTCATTACACAGGGCCTTCAACACATGGCTCTTTGTTATGTGAAACCTAATTAATTTGTGGGATGAAAGATACAATCTGTTCTTTGCCAGATGGCCGAACTAATTGTGGGGGGGGGGCTTAAAAGCCTTCTCCCTATCAACAATATGGGCAAGGTTTACAGAATGAACTTGTTGTCAGGTCAGCAAGAAAACAGCATTGGTGAAGCCAACTCAGAACCTTTAAGTTGACTGTTCAGATTTAAACAGTAATGCCTTCCTTATTTTAAAGTCTCACATACACTTTACACATAGTCTAAGTACAATAGACTTCAACATGCATTTAGAAACATATTCTACGGGAAAAGCAGTGCAAGATGACTTGCCTGGTAGAATATGAAGATTCATTTGAAGTAGCATGGCAACCGTTTATAAAATTAAAAGATTGTGCACTTTGATGCTTCATTTTGAAACACTTACCAACATTTTAGTTTATCAAATTGAAGGTGAATACATTAAGCTCTGTTAAAACGTAACATTATTTCCAGATAATGTAGATATTTTTGCTGGGCTTCAGTTTAATAAACAGTTGCCAGTTCATTGGCTGTCAGTTTATTCAGGTTCAACAAGACACTATACTGCCAGCAGAGTTATTTTAGAAAAAAGCTTTAAGTATTTCTTGCTGTGATTGTAAAGTTACTCAACCCTTCACTTGGGCCAGTTCAAAGTATTATTACTTGTGTGTGGCAAAATGTGTGCCATGCATTGGGGCTATCCCTCAAATGAGCAGGTAATTGCCTGCCTATATCCCACAGGTGCATCCTTTTGTGGTAGCTGATGAAAGCACAAGTAATAAATAAAATGATGATTATTTGGGCACATCTTCATTTCAATGTACACATTATTCATTTCTCTTTTATTCTTGCCTATTGATACCCTCTCCCCTGAGACCAATGGTTTGAGTGGTAGGGAATGCTTGAAGGTTTTTTTTTTTTAAAAAGAAACCTAAAAAATATTCTTATTGCAAATTTAATTCCACCTTAGTTCAGGAGGAACATTTTCATTTCTCCATTTTGACTGCTACTGACGCGCACTCATCGTGAGACTTCTTTTATTTTCTGGGATGACAATGTTGGGATGCTCACCTCCTCTTTTCCTCCTTTATGGTGTACCGATCATAGGAAAAATATATATCCAGGTTCCTATAATGTATTCCTCCTTGTGTTACATTTCCTAAAATTCAAATAGTTAATGACATTGTTTTCTATGCAAAAATGAGGCTGCACTGGGTTGATGATGCCCTGTGGGATATTTTAACCCATACAAATGAGCCCCACTGCCTCAATTTACAAATGGCGAAAGAAACAGCCAATAATTGATGCGCTGACCCCTCTGCGTACATAAATCTGCAAAACTGCACATGGGTCACACTCACCAAAGGCTGCACACTCCTGCCACACAGTCAAAGTGGAGGTGACAACAGAATTCTCACTGCAGGAGAATGCCAGTGGGTGCTGTTACAGTGTAACATGAAGCAAGGTCACAGAATTGGGCTAAACACCAAAAATTCCTTTTATAATGTAGATTCCCCAACCAATTGCAACCTTCAAAGTGCTGTTTTGGTGCTAGATGCATTCATTTTCCAGTGAACCATTGAAATTAAAAGTGTACTGAAATCACAGATCCCCCAGGTGGCTCAGAGAAACCGAGCTGACTGACAGCAGCTAAGAAATTTATTTTATGAAAAACCAGTCCAGCAATATGTTGTTTTCAGTTACACAGGAAAAATGTGGCTAAAGGTGGCAACATATAACAATTTCAGCTGTACAGAGAAAACTCCAAACAAAGGCTGGATACATATATCCAGATTGCAAAACAAAGCCCAGCACTCAAGGACAGAAATAATGCTGAATTAAAAGTGTATGTGCTGCATAAGAAAAGTGGATTTAAAAGACTCCATTTAAATGTGCTTTTCAGGGAAGAAGTGCAAAAATTACCTGTTTAAAAGCATGTTTTTGTGGATGGCCTAATTCTTTATATATCAAAATCTACCTATAAACTGTGTTCACGTTATATGTTGTAATGAAAGCTGTAGCTAATTCTTTAAAGTCAAAATCAAGTTTGGAATTAAATAATTAATTCTAACTTGACAGTACCCAGCCTGGGAAAGATGACACTTCATGTTAACACCTTGCTGCTAGAGGAAGGCTTAATTGTTGCTGGAGGTTCTCGCACATTGACAACAATTAACTGATTAAACATTTGTCTCTGGCCCAGCCAAGAACAATGGCAGCCTGCCTACTGATCCTTACAGTGGAGGAGCCGGGAGCTTCCCTCTCAAGGAAGAGGACACCCCACCCTGATCAAAGGAAGTTGACAGCTGTGGCCAGTTGAATGAAAGTAAAAAAAACAGACAAGAACTTTTGATGTTTAAATGCCTATTTGTAATTAAGCTTTAAAGATTTTTAACTTTGCCACAAAAAGGAGGATAAATCTAAAAGTTGGTAGTTGTAAATCTAATTTTATGCCCTTTCTTTGAAGACTTGGTGAACCTTGTAATGCATAAGGAACCAAAGATACACCAAAACACTGATTGCGCCAAAACTATTAATGCTGCAAGTCTAATATTGTATACCCAGGCTCTAGTGATGATTGCCCAGATATGTACTGAATTAGGGATTGATAGGCCAAACCATTATGATTAAAATTGACAGAATTCCACAGAATGGCAAAGACAGCTCTCACTGAGATGGAAATTGGATGTAAAGATAACCCATAAAATATGTAATGCATGTGTCTGATTTTAGTAGAGGGCATAATTATAAAAATGTGTATTAGTGGAAAAGTTAAGTTTTGGTGAAAATCACTGTGGGAGTTCCTAAATCACCTCATACAATATGACAGCTCTTTCTGGCTTCCAACCAGAACAAGGCAAGTGCCTCTGACCTATCACAGCCGAGAGGGTGTGGACCAAAGATCACAGTTGGTGTAAAAACATCCAAACGCACTCCTCAACAAAATCACCCTATCCCAAATCAAAATTACTGCTAAAAAACAAACTGCAAACACCTAACCAGTACCCTGACCATCGTCCCCCACCTCTCCTTCCACCCCCTGGTTCAAATTCACCCCGACCACTGCTACTGAAAACACCAAGATCATTAAAGAACTGAAACCATCAAAATGCCAAGGAGACATCTGCCCGGCCACCCTCATAAAGGAATGCGTCGAAGAGCTTGCCCCCTTCATCATGACACTAATTAACAACTCCTCCACTGGCAACGTCCCAGAGACTCTAAAATAAGACTAGGTACTCCCCCTCCTCAAGAAGCCCACACTTGATGCCAACATACCCACCAAATTCTGTCCCATCACAACCGTACCCTTACTCCTCAAAATACGTCTGAAAATTAAGGGGTGCCTGATTATTATCCCTGGTCCCTCAAACTAAATACTTCAAACAACAACAACAATGGACCAATAGGATAGAGGATGACAGATCATATGAATTAATCTTTTTAACTATACCAATAAATGCCTCAGTCAAAATTAAACTTTCTTTTTAATCATAAAAAGATTAATCACAAATTATGTAATATATCTTCACCATAAAATTCAATCTTTTGAAATTCGACTCAAATACAGTCATCCTGCCACACATTCACTCTCACTCTCTTTTTCAAGAATTTACTTCATACATATATCCGTGACCCACTTGGTCACCATAAACAATATTCAATATTAACACTGTTAAATTCCCTCTGTCTGTTGTCAGGTGATTTAATCTGTATACAATTATTTCCACGGATATAATCGTCAACACATGTTTCATTGCCTATAAGGACTATAAAAATAGTGTCCACTTGATAACGCAACCTTCATCAGGACAAAAACAGGAAATTCAATGGTTCCCATTTCACAATGTAGGGTGAGCCACACCACTTCTGTAATGCCGCAGGGCACTTTACATCACCTTCTGATCGAGGTTAGACTGGTTTCCGTTCCATGTCGTGGTCTGAAGCCTGATTGTGCGGGGTCGAGGAGGTTGTTGGATTCAACAAAGGCATTAGCTGGCAGTATGCTGTTTGGTCGATGAGTTTAGCAAGCAATCTGGTGTTCGAGATGGGTCTGTAGCCTTTGAGGACAAGGGGGTTGAGGGATGGCTTTCATTTTTTTATTACGTGTTATTCTAAAGACCAGCCTTAAAGCACAGGACTGTGTTTCCAACACCGGCTGCTCTGCATTGCTTTGTTTCTAAGACAAGAGCATTCCCTATAAGCTATCCTTGCAGCAGAATATCATAAAAAAAGGCAGAGCCAGTCTAAACAACATAACCTCACTAATCTATTTCACCACTGTTCCATGTTGTGTCCTTAAATCCAAACTGAAATTGGGTAAATAAAATTCAGCAACTGAAAGATAGGGTTCTAACCTTCAGCCAGATCCACAGAGTGCAATTGCAGCACTGTTTCATATACAAAACACCACCCTGCACTCAATTAGTGTGCTCCCAACCAATGCAGTGTACCCACTATGAACGTGGGAACAAACATATCTATCTACTATCATTTGGGGTAACACAACCTGGATTGCTTCATAGCATACAATAAAGGTGCAGATTTTATCTGATACCTATAGGGTGAAAACATGGGGGAAAACTGTAGAAAAGCTGTGTTGCATGAAGGGAGAGGTGACAACACCCAAACTGTGGTATAGTACCTTGGCTGTAGTAAATGAGACAGGACACCAATGGGGACTCTCCTGTTGTCCATATTCTCCTCAAATAGAGTTACACTCTTTCTTGCTTATAGCAGCATTTTATTGATAACTGTCTTTATGTCACAGCTGTAAACGGGAACCTGCTGTGGTCAGGACCTTCTTCAATGGCTCTCTGGTGAATGCTTCGTGCCAGAGACCCCATGCAGTTTCACATATCTGAGCTGTGTACACCCTGTCCAGATTGTCATTGGGTGGCAATCTGGGTATTGTAGTTCACTAACATCACTTCCATAAAAACATGTGGGGCACATGTGTCTAGTTTGGTACTGGGATGATCAGTCCTAATGTATGAGTGGTTTTTGCCAGGTCTGAGAGCAAGACTGAGCTATCTTTGCAATTTATTATGAAAGACACATTTTCAGCCCTGATAACATTAACATTATAACTACATTCAACAGTTGTCTTTTCCAACATTATTTAAAGACAAGTGTGGTATAGAAAATTCAGGCCACATACTGAGAAAGCCAGGTGCAATGTGAAAAAGGCAGTCTCAGTATCTATGTGTGACACTGTATGCAATCTATTGTTATTAGTATCATACGCCATGATAGGCATCTTGTTTTCCACAGAGATAGTGTACATTTTACTAACCTTGAAAATTTGATTTTTCTCTCTAACATCCAGAAAGCAGTTGTTCTTTTTTTGTGAGATGAGGCACCCGCATTGCTCCTGAAAGAGCCGCCCATAATGGTTCAGATTTAGACTTTAGGTAGGAGACCATAGTTCATCAAGAGAATGCCTTCATTTGTCTGTGGACATTGGAATTCTGTTATGGTTTCTAGCTTAGTTTTCCACTGGAAGTGCAAAAGCGACTTGCTGTCAAGAGTGCTTTACTCTTCAACAAAGTGTTTGACTTTTAACAGTACAGCTATTGCCCACTCCCCTCACTCCCTTTTTGGGGACACTCTGGGCTGTCCCATAGTTAATAGGTATGCTGTTTTGGGAAAGTGGTATTTCTACTGAGGAATGGGATGGTATCACACATAAAAACAACCAATTGTAATCTAGCACTTATATTATTTTAACTTTCTAAAGTCACAGAGAGTGAAGTACCATTGTAGGTGACTGTTGGATGTCCAGTATGTGGTATATTTAAGTGTACTGGATGTCTATTTTGAGAACAGTTTCTGTCAGCACATGAGTTACTAATTTCTGCTGAAGACACTTAACAGAGGTGTTGATTAGATTAGAGGAACACTAAAAGGGGAAATAATTTGCACATATACTTCTTTCATAAAGTTATTAATTCAGTGTAACTATAGCAATACCTTGCATAGAATACAGAAAACTGCCATTCTTAAATCAGACGTTTGAAAATTAACAATGTAAAAATAATGTGCAATATATTTGTTGTGGGCACTGTAGTGTCTAGGCTGATGTGGGAAAGAAATTGGATACAACAGTAAGAAAGGCACTAAGCTAAATATGTATTTATGAAGGGTATTAGAAAATGAAATAACGATTAAAATTGGTAAAAATGTATTTGATTTCAGACATTTAGTCCTGATGTGATTCTCCTAAACTAGTGTCTTTTGAGAGGACCAAAGCATACTAAACTGTCTATGTTCATCTATATCTACTTTGAGGATTCAACAGAGAAGTGAATTTAGAAAAGGTTGAAGTATGGAATTGTAGTTCACACTGATGTGGGATATGGTTAGTCATTGCGGTGTTGAAGTTGTAAGAATTTTGGGAAAGCAAAAAGAAACAGGTAACAACAGTTGTGTGGCTGAGTGCAATACAAGTGATGTTGATCTAAAAGCGATATGCAGTCAGAAATGTACTGTAACGTTGTACATTTCTTTACAAAAACACTTAGCTTACAGTAAGTGTGAGTTGCATCCTGAAATACAATATGAAATAATAAATCTACAACGAAGATTGTGAAAGAAAAGCAGATTTAGGCAACTGTGTATGAATTGCAGAGTGGACAAAATGGAGAATCAGTGGAGTCAAACAACGTGTAGTTAAATCTATGAATGAGAAAAGGGATGTCAACAAACTATGGGAAATGTAACACCAGCAACAAATACATTAAAATCGTTTATGTGTAGACTATAGCTGTGGTAAAAGAAAATACAGCAGGATTCTGAAACATGGTAGATAGAAACATGAATGTTAGACTTAAAAAGTAAAACAGTGACTCATGTTTATAATGGATATGTACTTTCCTTTGTGTCCAGCTATGTCTAGAGTAGTGGAGTGAGCTGTACTACCCAGCACAGGAGATCATGAATCAAGAAGGCTCTGACGTGTGTAAGTAAATGTATACATTTTACAAGTTCAATAATTTGGAAGGGGAACAGTGTGGTGGGGAATTTATTTACAAAAAAAGAAAGGAATGTTTCATGGCAGAGAACTTATTGGCCACTTCCAGGTGACATACATCGAGTAACTAGGTTTTAAGCAGGCAAATGCAGTGTTTCATTTTTGTGGGGTTTGCCAGGGCTCAGACCTGGCACTTATTTCTGAGCCCCAGCACATATTGTCTCAGACTCAGAATGATTATGAAGCAATGATAGCCAGAGCATCCATCAACCATAATGAGCAGGTGCAAGTTGTAGTTTAACCCAAAACGTGTTGACACTGGTGAGTAGCTGTGGGTGGCGGCAGCAATGGTGGGTAGCTGCCTGCCACAGTGCCACAAGTGTGCTAGAAAATATTTAAGTCCTGGCACTTATTTTCTTACAAATTAAGCACTGGGCAATTATAACCAATGGCTAAACTGAGAGGAATAACCAATTATAAAGGTGTCTTGATATTCTGCATACATGCGCAGTGTGACCCTTGACTAAGATACTACCTTCTAATTGCATACTGTAAGGATGCATGCACGACCCCCAATCCTTTTCCTATTTTAACTGTTTTGTGATTTTGCAATTCTACTATGGCATTACAACATGGACAGGTTGACTTAACACCCTGTGTTCAGTTTTCAGCTCATAACTTAGAAATTGGTCAATAGCATGTGACAATGCCCTCCCCCAAACTGTAATACTACAGTACTATAGAAATATGTGCATACACAAGCATTTGAAAGTACTGAAGGAAAGGGTTATCAGCAAAGCACAACCCGTCATGTCCCCATTGTTTCTTAGTAAACACAGTGACCGGACTAAACAACGCTTTGTCAGTCCAGACAGAAGGACCAGCTGAGGGGGCCATGCTATTAGAAGTGGTGCAAAATTTAAAAAAGTTCAAAGCCATCAGTCAATATCAGTGTGCACATTGTCAATAATGTAATCACATGAAGAGGGGGAATTATACAAAATTAAACAAAAATGATGAATTGTGAAGGAAATGACACCAAAGACAACATTGATATAAGATGTACCTTTTGCCTATCCCTAATAATCATTATACCTTTGATCATTCCGCATGCACCAATTAACCATCCAATTTGAAGGATTACTACCATCATTATATAACAATAATCTATTTATATTATTGTAAATATGTTTTGCTAATTTTAAGTTGTATTCATTGAAGTGGTTTGATTAGTGTAGATTTTCCCGGTTTATTGTTTATATAATTCATCCATCTCTGTTCATATCACTGAGTATGGCGGTAATGTTCCATTCCATTTCTCAAAAAACTGCACAGAAGTGCTTTACTGGCATAGATATACAGAACTGTTATTCTTGCTCTTCCTATATGCCAGTTAGAATCAATCCAGCTAGAAGCGAAGGCAAGCGGACTAATAAATAGATGTCCTTTTGAAAGCTTTACACAAGTTTATTTTCTGAATGTTGAAATATCTTGTTCATTTTTTAGCACACCATAAGATGATCCATGGTTTAGTGCTTAAAGACAAGTTTGTGACAACGAGAGTTAGTGATTTGCAATTTGTCACTGGGATAGGGAATGGGCACCTTTTACAGTCTTCACATCTGGGAAAAGAACATGTTAATAGCCACCTTACCGCCAAATAATTATTGGCCTGTAAAGTAGAGGTATGCATTATTGAACAATCAGCGGTAAAAGTGACACATGGTTATGTGACCCTTTTTTCCAACCTGGCAGGGGGAGGAACTTGGGTTATTAACCCTTTACAAACAATTCAAAGCTCCAGCAAACATTAGTTGTTCTTGTTGAAAGCCAGGATCACAAGCAAAGAAAGTCCTTACACTTGTTTACATGTTGGACTAGTATGTACATAAGGTCATTACGGATGGCAACAGCTCATTGCTGAACGGTTCTGAATTGGTATCCGCTAAATGGCCCATTCCCAAGGTTCTTGGATTATTGGTGGAATTCTGTAGAAAATGTGCAAGATTACCACAGAAACGTCACAAGACATGCGTGGAAAAACAATGGGCCTCATTACGAGTCCGGCGGTAACCGCGGCGGTAAAACCGCCTGGTTACCGCCGGACTCGTATTAATATTCCGCCTGCGTGATTCCCGGAATTACCGGGGCATTACAACCCCGGTTTTCCGGGAATCACAGAGGCGGAATGGTGTTAATCCCCATTCCCATCGAGTCCTATGGGACTCGATGGGAATGGGGATCATGGAAACACCGGCAGCATCTCGTAATGCTGCCGGTGTTTCCTCGTCCGCCTGCAGGCGGGCGGTGTTAAACCCGCCAGGTCAAACCTGGCGGGAACATCAAATCCCGTCTGCAGGAGTTGTGATCGCCCGGCATGGAAACAACGGTGGCGGCGGGTTTACCACCACTGTTGTTTCCATACCGGGCGATTTGTAATGAGGCCCAATGTGTCACAGAACCAGAGAGTAAAATGGGTTCACTGAGGGAAAACACCATGGAGTGGAATGGGGTGGAACAAGAAAAGTGAAGGGGTACGCATGGTTAGTACCAGCGAGGACAGTGAAGAAATTCATTTCAGAGAGATTTCCCATTACAATGAAAAGTGGTTGTTTTGTTACGTCCCCTTGAGAATCAGCATACCCAGGAGTGATTACCAGGAACTCATAACAGAAATAATAAGCGGGGGATAAAGAGTCACGGGTGTGATCTTTCACATCAACACAGATCACAACTACTAGGCAGGCAGAAATGGGTTCTTTGGGAATAAGTAGTCCAACATGTGCAGTTGACACGGCTGTGGCCAATGAACTCGCAGGCAACAGCTACATTTCTAACGTTTGGAACAACATAGACAGTGGGTATAGCAAAGCCAATGGGCCAATGTCCACTGAAGCTGGCAACTAAGTCCCTCTTTTTAAAGATAAATGTGGGGCAACATGGACACTGTCATGGCCAAAGGCACTGGGAACTGTGGAAGAGCTTTGGGTCTGTTGGGATGCATGTTCAGACCACCACCCCTCCGAAACCATTCAGATTGCGAAAAAATACATTCAAATAATGGAAATAAGCATGGGACAGTGTAGGGGGCTGGATGTGTGTCATGGGTGTGGATAATTGGCAGGAGTGGGATGTCACACAGGGAAAAGTTATTATGTAGGATGTAGGATACATATATACAAAATAGTCATAACCTGAACTAACACTACATTTCTGAGTAGACCTGAATCCTTGCAGGCTGTATTTTTACCAAAGTACAGAACAAGGAGGCTTTATTCCTCGCCCCACAATTGCATCTCAATTCCCAGGCATGACAAAGGAATATGCGTATGCCCCCACACCAGTTAGGCCTTTGCACTAATTAGGTAGGGATGCGTGCAGCCGGAGAAGAGAAGGGCTGTGGCCTAGCACCAAGGTCATGCTCCTTGGAGGTTTTAGGATGCCAAAACATGAACCAAGGTTTAAGGCACTAGCACCCCCCAGAACAATGATCTCTCTATTTGAACTACCAGATGTGCAGGGAAATGGGCTCTAAATCCTTTGTGAACTGCATTGATTAGTGGGACAATCGGCTCATTCTTGGGGAGGGGAACTGATAAAGGGGACGCAGGAAATGGCATGATCTTCATTTTGTGCCAAGGAGAACTAAGAATGATGCACATACACTGGGGAGGGCATGATGGGAGTGCCTACGTGTCTGGGATGAGAAAAGGGCTGTTTTGTTCGCATGGACCAGACTGGCTTTGAAGTTGCCCACTGAGTTCACATTGATAACCAGGTGCATGTCACATGGCTAAGATCGAAGCTAGGGTGGTGTTAGCTGATGTTAACCAATTGCTTTTTAGCATTCCTTGATGGACGAGAACATTACCCACCTGTGGCGGAGAGGAGCGAGAAGAGAGTGGCACCAATTGGAGAGTAGGCTATATGCAATCTTGAGCATGTATACAGGCGGCAGCCAATGAGGGTGGGGATTCACACTCTATAGTGAGTGCATCATAAGTGATGATTTGTGTGTTTATAACCTGAATCTTGTATGAAAGACATCAGAGAGCTCTTCGGCAGTGGATTTGTAAAACCCTGTTGCTTTTTCCTTTTGTATACCAAATAAAAGCTCTTGTCTTTCTCGAAAAAGGGTGCACCTAGCCTTTTTCCCTAGTGGGTTGTATTTTCTCAGTCTGATCGTTGGGAGTTGCCCTACATTTTAGGTGACCCCGATGCGATCCCAGTCACCCCCACAAAGATAGAGGATTCCAGGCTGCACATCTGGAGGTGCTATGCCCACCTGCAGCAGCCAATCCCCCTTGTGCACAACCTTTGAGAGGTTTACAGAATTCCTGTCTGTTCTTTGGAGCTGGGAAGTTCAACACGCAGACGTAAGTGCACCCCATTTTTTGAGAAAAATAAGGGCATTATGGGGGTTGTTTGAGTGTTGGGCAATGTAAGGGAGAGTGGGTATGTTCGGATGACAAGGTGAGTTTGGGTTGATGAAGTAGAGAACCACTTTGTATTTTATATATTTTTGTTGCAGTTTTCATATTATGGTTTGTGGAGTAAAATGATCCTTTCCTTAGGTAATAGGGGAAAAGACAGCACTGTATTATGAAAGAAAGGAGAATATGGACAGAGGCTTCATATATTTAGTAAGTCTGGGATATCTCCATCCGGTATATAGGGTGGGCGTGAGAACTAACTGGTATTTGTGGTAGAGGCCCTTAGTGGCCTGGGTTCTCCTCACCCAATATAGGGCCTCATCACGACTTTGGAGGTAGCCATGGTGTAATTAGCACCATGGCTGCCTCCAGAATCGTGTCCGACTCCAACCTAGTGGAGTGGGGACTTACCGGGACATTCCGCCCTAGGCGGACCCGGTAAGTCCCCATTCCAAATGCCATTCCCCATTCCCATTAGAGCCCCCATAGGGCTCAATGGGAATGGGGAAGGCACTAATTACGGGCTTGCTAATGGCAGGCCCATATTAGCGCCCTGGTCCCCTAACGGGACCCGTAAGGGACGTGTGGTCCGACCACATGTCCCTTGCGGTTCCCGCTAAGGGACCTCGGAAATGGGCGGTAAGGGATTGCCGGCACCGGTCTCCTTACTGGTGCCCGGTATCCCTTACCGCCCACCTCGTAATGAGGCCCATAGTGTTGGCGATTTTTGTGATGTGGTTAGTCGTGGTTGATGTAGGATTGATTGAGGTGTGATGTAGGAAGGGTGTGAGAGGTGTATATGTGCGTGCGTTTTCAAAAAGGAGTGAGTGTGGGGTATAAAAAGGGTCTACGAGGAGGGATACGGGTTGTTGGGCCGGAATAAGGGTGTTGGTGATATTTTAAAAACACTAATAGGGAACCGTCGCTGTCATGGAGCCAACAACTCTGTTGAATTACATGTGTAAGGCCCTTCCATTGTATCGAGATAAGATTCTTAAATACCGTAGGGAATGGTGTGCAGAGATGAATGGTGGGATGTTTAAGCCGTGGCGGGACCAAGGCATGAATAATAGAGAGATATTAAGTCACATGTATATGTTTTTAACAGCTAAATATAAGGGAAGAAAACTAAAAAACAGAAAGGAGGTATTGGAACTGTGGAAGATGGTGGAAGACGTGGAGGATAGTTCTACCAATTCTTCCAAGAAGGTACATGTAGTGGGCACCCTATGCAGTACTGTTGCTGTTGTGGTTGTTGTCCCAAGCACCTCTGTGGCCTCTGTGGAAATGGGCAGGTGTCCCCTGTTAGGATGCTACCCCACACAGGCCACGTCAGGATACACAAATCCCATGTTTGCCCCAGATCCCACTGTGGCACCCCCCCGCCACATCAGCACACAATCAGAATCTTCTCAACCCCACAGCATCAGCAGCTGGGAGGGGTAAAAGGCCAGATGGAGATGACGCAAAACAACAAAAGGAGCTAGTGAATGCATTACAGAAAGTGGAGGGCAAAATGAAAACAATGGGATGGACATTGGACGCTTATAGGGTTGGACGAATGGAGGTCGGGGGAAATTTTGTTTCAGGTTTAGATAGTACAGCAATTGAAGATGTGCACATACAGAAGGAAGGTGAAGAAAGAAGAAGGCAAGAGGGGTATGTGGACAATGCAGCGGCTAGGTCAGAGGAGGAATACAAGTATACACATGAAGGAGAAGAGGAGTGGGATACAGTATATGAATTGGAAGGAGCAGAACAGCCACCTGCAATATCCCCTTGAGTAGAAGGTTTGTGGGGACCTAGGTTATGTAGATTTGGACTAATGGCAGTGGCTGAGAGGTCAGCGTGGTAAGGAAGAAAGTTGGGAAAACGGTAGGAGTACAGTTCCCATTGTTACACAAAGGCCAGGGGAGAGCACAGTATATCCCTTGGCCACACATGGATAAAAATACCCTGATAGAAATGTTCCTGTCCCTCACAGCTGCAGCAGGTAAATAGGGGATTTAAAAAGCTTGTTTGTGTCCATACTGGGAGATCAGACTGATGACATATGGGTTAAATCAGGGTGTCTGTTTGTGAAGTTGGGGATGACAGTCATGACGGAGCACATTTTAATGAATTAGGCCCCAAGTATGAGCGGCGTTAAGCCTGGTGTATCCGGATACACCTGATCGCCAGTTGATTATGCAACAAATATTGGCCAATAATGAGGATCCTGCCCAATACATATTACACATAGCGGAGAGTTGGCGGGTGGAAACAGGGGATTCATGGGATGCAGCGATTCCTTTTTTCTATTTTGTGGTCAAAAGAGGTCTCTCTAAAGAAGTACAGAAGGCACTCGACAAGATAGAGGGGATAGAGGCAAAAGGATGGGTGGAAATTCAGTCTATTATTATTCACCACTGTAAACGGTTGAAGGAAAAGGAGAAGGAAATGGTGCAGTGAGTGCAAGCAGAGGAAGCAAAACTGGTTTGAAAGAAATTAGCAAAAGTTGCATTAGAGGGGACTGCAACAGCAGTGTAGACGGAAGGGTCGCCAGATTTTAGGGTGATCCAGGCGGATGTGCACGCAGCACCAGGGTGGGGAGGAGAACACGGGTAGATGGGTGGGTAACAACCTCAATATCAAGGAGGGTTTCCAAGGTGGTTTGAAAGGATGTTACAGGGTTTTCAGGGTGCCCGTGGAGGACGAGGAGGTTTTGGAGGAATGGAACCGTGAGGAAGACGAGGAGCAGGCCAGTGTTGGACGTGTGGACGCAAGGGCCATTTTTCAAGATAGTGCAGGAGTAAACAGCCATATGCATATCCCCAGCAACAGATGTACCGGTATTCTAAGGGAGGTCCAGTGTCATACCCTCAGTCATATGGACACATGCCCCCAACAGCCCCTCATGGTGTGCCAGTGCTTACGGCGCCACCTGTTTCCCCATCAACTTTTCTGTAGTTACCTGCCCCGGGATCTAGTAATGTGCCACCATATGCAGTACATCAGGGCAACAACAGGGCCCCCACATTCTGAACAACAACACTGTTCCAAATGATATGGTGACCCATTATCAGGGAGCCAGTGTGGTTGGAGGGAACCCATTTGTTTTTCCGGGAGCACCTACATTCCCGGATTAGGACAGCCCACAGAGAGCCTTAGCGGTTGCCAGTCATTTGGTCTAAAACATTTGGTCGACTGGACAACTGGTCGACACCATTTGGTCGAAAACCAAATGGTCGATTTTTTTTTTTTTTATATTTTTACCCCTTTTTTGTTTTTTTTGGGGGGTCCCCCCCCCAACCCCCTTTTTTTCTTTTTTTCTTTTTTTTCCCACACGAAAACCCACAAAACACATATATAAATTAAAAAAAAAATTTTCGACCATTTCGTTTTCGACCAAATGGTGTCGACCAAATTGCAGTCGACCAGTTTGCAGTCGACCAAATGACCGGACACCGCCTTAGCATGTCCAATTCTATCGATAACTGCCAATCCAGAAGAGGCCCCTTGTTAGGCCTGGAGATAGCAAACAAACCATTTATCTTTATGGTCGATACAGGTGTGCCTAAATCATGAATTAGTGAGGGAGGATTCCCTTTGTCAAGTGAGGTTACGGAAATAAGGGGCTTCTCTGGGGAAGTTCAATTGGTTCCTTTCACAATGAAATTACCCATCAAAATAGGGGGCAGGGAGGTGTTGGCCCCCTTGCTGTATTCCACCGCGACTCCAGTTAATTTGTTTGGAAAGGATATCTTGAGTAAGCTCAACATGACCATCTCGTTTACAGAAAGGGGTGTGATGTGTTCTAGGCCTGGTATGGGTGCCATGATGGTTATGTTTACCTTGCATGCATTAAGTGTTTAGTCTGTGGCAAGAGGAATACCAGCAGCCCCTGATTTGTTTTCATGTGGTATCACCATATTCCTTAGTGCAGTGCCACAAGTGGCAAACAAATATTGGTGAGTACCCTCTGAGTTGCTTTTTAGGCCCGCCCAGCCTCAGGCGATAGTTACAGGCACCATTATTGAACTGGCTATACAAGAAGTTCTAGTGGCAGAAGACTAGATTGTTTTGATCGCAGTTGATTCCAACAAAGCGGAATGGTGCATGGTCCTGTGCATTGATCCCACAATGCCAATGAAACATGTATCAGACGAGGCGTTTGAGAACAGAGAAAATGAGAGAGAGATAATATTGGAAGTGTGTTTCCCTTGTGAAATAATGATACAATACAAACATGTAGTTCATCCCATGCTGCTAGTGGGGACTGCTCCTCCATTAATTCTGCAGATTTGGCTTAGGTTCCTGATAGGTTATGGACAAGCAATCCACATGATGTGGGACTCTTGAAAAGTGTCACACCGATAAACATCTCCTTGAAACATGACTCTGTGTTGCCGCAAATAAAACAGTATCCTTTATCAAAGACAGCAGAGGAGGGGATTTGCAACACTATCAGGGTCCTTTTAATTGAAGGCATTATGGTACCCTCAAATTCACCCTGTAACACAGGTATTTATTGTTTGAAAAAATCAAAAGGAGCTATTTGGAGGATAATTCAAGATTTACGCCCTCTTAATGAGATTGTAAAGGCGGAGTTCTCAGTGGTTCCGAACCCTGCTACAATATTGTGCAATATACCTGTTGAGGCCACCCACTTTACTGTAGTGGACTTGACAAATTATTATTTCACAGTTCCCTTGCATCCTGATTTGCATTATCTCACTGCATTTGCGTTTGCTGGGAGCCGATTCCAACATACTAGACTTCCTCAAGGGTACTGTGAGTCCATGAGTATTTTTAATAGGGTGCTACATGAGGTTTTGAGTAACATCGCTGTCCCTATTACCATTATTCAGTATGTGGATGACGTGTTGGTCTGCAGAAGCACAGAACACCAGTGCAGAGAAGACTCTATAGCACTGTTTTAATTGTTTGCTGATAATGAGTACAAAGTGGATTAAACAAAATGACAATATTGCCAGCAAGAGGTGTTGTATTGAGGACATCTGATTTCAGTGAATGCAAAAAAGTGACTCCAGAATGTGCAGCAGCAGTGTGCACCGCACCTCAGCCAGTGACAGTAAAGATCATGCGAACATTTCTCCAATTATGTAATTACTGTAGAGCAGGGATCCTTGATTACATGTCAAACACTAAACCATTGCTCCATACCCTCAAAGAAGCTCAAGAAATACTATTATTTGGACAGATGAAATGATTACTAAGTTTCAGGAGCTTAAAGGTGTCATTCCCACTGTTCCAGTATTGGCTATTCCTGACAATACGCAAGAGTTTTATCTCTTTTCACATTCAGATAGTCAGATGATCACTGCCATGTTGACACAGCACAATATGACGGGGCATAAACATTTGGCCTATTACAGTATCATGTTAGATTCTGTTATGCAAGGGAAGTTCCTGTGAGAAAAAGCGTTGGCTGCTGCTGCATTCACTGTCAAAAAGTCTGCAACTAATATCATGGGGTGTTAATTGACACTATACGTGGAGTATGCAGTTTTTGCAATATTAGACATTTTTAAATCCATACTTACCACAAAGAGGGCTTCTGCATATAAAGTAATTTCAAGCCCGTCCATTCACATTGTTCCTTGTAAGATAGTGAACCCAGCTACTTGTTCCTCAGGCACGTGACTATGTGCTAGATGAAGGTGAAGTGTACTTCATTGACGGATCATCATTTATTGAACAGGATACAATTCAGAAACATATTGGGGTGGCAGTGATATGTCTGGTTGATGGAGAGTATGAGGTTGTTTTGCAGCGGAGGTTGCCAGGACATTATTCAGTGCAAACAGAAGAAATTATTGCTCTCATCGAAGCACTTGAAGAAGCATAGGGGTGCCGAGTAGCAATATATTTGGACCCAGCATACGTTAAGACAACTGTTCATTCAGGGATGTCAAGATGGATAGGAAGAGAGTATCGCAGAGCAGATGGATCCCCTGTAGAGCATATAGCATTGTTGGACAGACTGACTGCCGTGCTTGTGCAACCTACGCTTGCTGCAATAGTAAAGTGTGCTGCCCACACAAGTGATGTGGACTTCTTCTCACTTGGGAATGAAGTGGCAGGCACCATGGCGAAACAGGTTTGCGAACATGCAGTTACATTTAGAGGTCCCGTACACAGCCCTCCCTGTTACAGAAATTATTTAAATACAAGGACAATCCCACAGAGTGAAAAGTTGTTTTGGCAAAAGAGAGGGTGTGTGCTGTTCCGGACTGACAAGGTGTGGAGACAGATGTGTACAGGGAAGGTTATGATGCCTCAGCATTGGCTTTGGTGGCGTTCAACCAGCTCCATTACCCAGCCTATGTATCTAAGCAACATATTGCACCAGATATTCAGGAGGAATATTAGGCACATATTGGTATGTGCCTAATATTCAAAAATTGTTATCCCTGATCACGTCCAACTGTGCAGTGTGCCAGACCCATCGTACGGGACAAACTTTCCCACATCCAATTGGTCCAGTCTATGATTTACATATAGATTTCGCTGTTATGGGAGCGAGGTATAATTCCTTTCATTACCTAATAATGTTTGTCTGCCCCTTATCCCGTTGGATTGATGCTGGTCCATATGCACACCCTGATGCCAAATTGGCTGCCAAATTATTGATGAGAGAAGTGTTTCCCGATGGGCAGTGTACGATATCCTTACGAGTGACAATGGCACCCACTTCTTTAATGAGTTGTTTAAAGAAATTGCAGATCTTTTAGGGTTAAAGCACAAGCTGTGTTCTATTTATCACCCTCAAGCCAACAGGGTCATAAAACGGTCTGCTAAAAACAAAATTGTCCATGTTGTGTGCAACACTGAAGGGGAACTGGGTAAATTGTCTCCCCTTGACCATGTACAGTTTAAGGACCAAATCCTGTAAGGACCATCACCTCTCCCCTCATGAGATTGTGAAAGGGAGACGTATGCACATGCCACTAACTCCTGTGCGGAGTTCTTCAGATGCTCAAAGGGCTGCGTCGATTCTGGGGGATGAATTTCATTCATATTTAACACAGTTAACAAAGTGTATCAGATATCTTTCTCAAAAGATTGCTCTATGGCGGTCGGAGGACGTCAACAGCGCTGCAACGTATTCTGTGAGTTTGCCACTGTTGCAGTTGTTCCCTAATGATAAAGTGTACATAAAAATTGTTGTCATAGGTGGAGTGAACCACGTTATAATGGTCCCTACACTGTAGTATATGCTACTCCTCTAGCTATCAAAGTGAAAGCACTGCACTATTGGGTACATTTTACTGATGTTCGTAAAGCGCTCAAAACCGTGCCCCCACTAATAAGCATTTTGACAGAGTGTTTCTAAATTACTATTTTTGTTTGAAGATCTTGGTTCTGAATACTTTCAGCAGTATTAGGTGTATTATTTGTTTTTTCTTTTTGATTTTTCTTTTTTTTTTGTTGAAGACAGTTTTTGCGCCTTTTATGTACCATGTTTATTCAAATGACTAAAGTGTAAATCAATATTAAATTGTTGTTATATATATATATATATATATATATATATATATATATATATATATATATATATATAGACATATATGTATATTACACGGCCACAGTAGTGGCCGTGTAGTTATGGTTAAGTTGCTGTTTCCATAGGAAGAGCACTTTTTGGGCGGACTATAACTCCGCTCCCCCTGGACGAATCCTTACCAAATTTTGCACAAAAAGTATATGGGCCACTCTGAAATGTATAAAAATGTTTGGTGAGGTTTGGTCCAGGGAGGGAAAAGTTATAGGGGGGGTCCCAAAACGTCTTTTTTTCCCATAGACATAAAGGGGAAAAATGTTGTGCACGCCTACAGCCCAAACCGCTGGACAGATTTTCAACAAATTTGCGGCAGGAGCAGCGGCTTGGTCCCGAGAGCGTGCTTTTGTGTTAATTTGGTGTAAATCCATCCAGTATTTTGTTTTAAATTAAGCAAAAAAATGAGTGATATCTATGTCTGCTCTGCGGACACACTTACCTGTTCGCTCCGCGGACAAGGTAGCGATTGGCTAAGGGGCTGGCGTCATGACCGCGGACACGCGATGTCTCTGCCGATTGGCTGCAGTGAGCTGTGTTCTGCGTCAGATTGTTTGGATGCGCCCGACATCTTGGATCCGCCGACAGCGCAGCGGCCACCAGCAGCAACATGCTATTTCGAAAACTATTTTGCTGTGTCAGAGTGCTTGGGGAGGTTCAGACTGTGAGAGATGGGTGAAAAACTGTATTTGTTCAGACGGTAGGTGTTAATGATGTATTCCCTATGCCCGCCTTGTTTGGTATGTTTGTAAGTACAGAAAATGAGGGGTCTCATAAGGGTAGTATTCCAGTCCGTGCTGTGCGCAGGCAACTTGAAACTGTTATAAGGACACGCGTGATGTTAGCGAACATTGAAATTGAGTACATGCTGTAATCACATTATTTTTTTCCTATGGGTGTGCTATTCATTTGTATACCGCCATGGGTGTGACATGCTGCGGTGGTTGTGGTCAGGGCCTACAGTCTTGGATGCATAGGCCGTAGGCCGAAGGCCATACTTCCAAGACTGTACGCCCTGGCCACTACCACCGCAGCATGTCACAGCAATGGATACACCTGTAATATTGCTTATCGATCAGATGGTTGTGGGGAGTGTGTAGAGTCTTGGGCACTGGAGGTCTAAGCCACTGCATACCCATACATTGTAATATCTATGGATGTACAGCTAGGAGTCTAGCCTCTGGCCACAACCAATGAAACATACCACACCTATAGATACACCCGTGCTACTGCACATCACTCAGGTGGTTGCGGGGAGGGCCTGCATTCTTGGATGCATGGTGGTTGTGGGAAGGTTTCCTGACACCAAATTCATACGGTAAAATGGAAGTTGGTGCTCAATGTACGGCGAGCAATGCCTGCGTCTGTGTTGTAATGTTTTCAGATTAATATTGAAGTCGGACTGGCGTCCTATGTTTTGAAATGTGAGGCGGCCACCTGGAGTGTTTGATGGGAACAGTGGTTTACGCGCTGTATGGGAGTAGCGATTCTCATGATAGGATGCTCATATGTTGTTGCAAAGTGAGAATGTATTTGCCTTCTGAGTGAACGTCAGTTGATTTGTTTTTTTTGGTTGCAAGCTCAGTAGGCCCACGCATTCAAGTGAATTCATAAGGGGCTATTGTTTTTTGACCTTGAGCGAAAGTGAAACTTTAAAAGCTGCGCAAGGAATCAAAGCTTGGAAAAAAAATACTATTTGATAAGGTTATAGTTTAAAAATGCTTGTAAGGAACATGAAATATCAGTTCACGAATATTCTTTGATGCAAACAGTTTGCTGTCTGACTTTGGCAAAAAGTAATGGAGGCTGTGAAGATTATGTAAGTTTAATTTTGACGACTGTACACTGTGAAAATTTAACTGAAGTATTATATTTTTGCGGAGTTGTAATTTTCCTCTAATACCAGAGAGTGTACATTGTTCGCGTTTGCAAGCTAAGACTAGAATCACCGTTGGTGAACGTTATTTCTTTTTCTTTTAAATGTTATGCTTGCCCACATAGCTTTGTGTATCAGTTTGAACATTCTTTTGGTCTTGTGTAACATTACAACATGTAATTTTTTCTTGCTTGTCCATTCATGCAGCCTCCATAACTGAATTATCATGTCACTGTGTAGTTGTCCTTTTTTTAACCCTTACGGCGAGTGCTGTTTATCTGCGTTTGTAGGGTGTCATTATATGTCCCCATGGTGAACTCTAATACTTTTTTAAAATGTCATATTTGGCCATTTGTGTAGTATTTTCCACAATCTTTGTGTCTGTTGTGGAAATTTTTCCTAACGGTTGGGTATTGACACAGTTTTTCTCTTAGGTTTTTTACCTAGATATATTTTGCCGTACTGTGCGTGCCATGGTTTTCAGATGCCGAGTGATGGCTTCTTTCCACGCCAGAGGCAACTGCTGGTGACCGGGTGCCTGTCCATTATAATGTTATGGGATGACAGGCCAGGGCCACTCTGTCCCTATGCTGAACTAGCCACAAGGAGTGACTTAATTTCCTTTATGGTGTTGTAAAGCAATGGTGATGCCGCCATGTTGGAAATACCTGTGCAAACAAATCGAGAGCTCCACCACAAACGCATACTTTGTGTATGCGAAATTAACTGCATGTGTCTCTCCATGAACAATTTCAATGGTGGCCCTTGGAGTCATTGCTACAAATTATTTGCAAATGAAATTAGTCAGTTCATCTCTGACGGTTGTTTGTTAAATAAAAGTACTTTCCAAATTCTAAAATGTTACCGTTTTCTTTTAAAATCACGTGTATCATTTTGAAATGTAAAATACCACGTTATACGTCGCTGTATGTTTATTTACAAGCTCTGCGTCACGGTACATACTGTTGCTTTTTCTTTCCTGTCATGGAAAGCGAAGAGGGGCTATGTATGGAACAACCGCCTTTCCTTTCGATGGTGGCCATCTTGAAAAAGGATTTTGTTTAACCAGAAATCCTGTTTTTCCGTAGCACACATTAATACTTTGCACATCTATACTCTTCCATATTCTAAAATGTTACCATTTTCTTTTAAAATCACGTGTATCATTTCAAAATGTAATGTACCATGGTATACGTCGCTGTATGTTTATTTACAGGTTCTGCGTCACGGTACATACTGTTGCTTTTTCCTTGCTGTCATGGAAAGCGAAGAGGGGCTATGTATGGAACAACCGCCTTTCCATTCGATGGTGGCCATCTTGAAAAAGGATTTTGTTTAACCAGAAATCCTATTTTTCCATAGCACATGCTAATGCTTTGCACATATATACTATTATTGTCAATTCTTATTGCGTCTATGTCCTATACTGTGAAAGGTGGTTCTTAACGCAACATTTTCTTTGTTAATGGATGGCTTTCTTTTTTGGTAGGACAGCTAATAAGGCCATTTGCGAACGGAAATTAGGAAAGACTTACCAAACAGTGATATGGGGGAGTGGGTGGCCAGTGCAAAAATATTGTGCGTTTGTTATTATTAAGGTTGGGGCAGTGTTTGTCATGCTCCTTCATTACAGTAGTGCTGTTGTTTCTTGGGGAGGATGGATGGCCTTAGCTGATGTCATTTTCAGATAACTAAAACTTTTGCTGAAAGTATGCAATGTGCACTACATTGTTAATGGCTAACTACCAATACGTGTTGGCGCTGTGCAAGGCACATGTTGCAGGTGGATGTTCCTATATCAATATGAAATCTGTTTCCGCATTGTCGACGACGCAAACATCTTACTGTTAAGTGTTTATGGATTCTGGGACACGTTACCGTGCTGTACACCAGCATATTGTCAAGTGGTATTCTCTGCAAGGTGTTTAAATAAGTGAGAAATTCCTTTACATTATGGTTACGTATCACTACTGAAAACCGATCATCTTTAGCAAAAAAACTTTGCAAGAGGGATGGTATGGTTAAGTTGCTCTACTGAAAACCTGTGAAATTCAGTAAAAAAAAATCTTTGTTAAAGGGACGTTATGGTTAAGTTGCCCTACCAAAAACCTGTGCACTTCACTAAAAAAACTTTTCAAACGTGCCATTATGGTTCAAAGTAAAACCGAAAAAACCCTGAAATTCGCCAGTTATGGTATGCTAAGCAACCATCAATGCCCGCACCACTGTGCTCTGCTAACACTAACACCCAGGACATGAAAGATGGCATCACAAATGTCATTGATGATATCACTGATGACATGACATGTTATGGTAAGGTAAGCAACCATAACTCGCGCCACCACTGTGCACTGCTAAGACTTACACCCAGGAAATCAAAGATGACATCACTGATGACATCGCATGTCTAGCTCCCTCTTTTTTTGTTCACTGACATGTCTAAGCCAGGTGGCTTTCTTCACTACTGTCAGTCAGGAATTAAAAAAGTAAAAAGTACTATATTTGTAGACCTTACCCTTCACATATGTTCTTACAATACTTTCCTTAGAATACAGTTACATCATACGATACATATACATGGGAGAAGAAGGAATCCTGAAACACAAGAATCTTTTCTGTGAATGAAGATTAGTTTGGTTATGAACACTTTGTGGTAATACTGCAGTTTTTTTTGCTTACTTTACGTTCCCTGCATATGCTTCTATTTGTATGCATTGTGGTATCTTTATGTTTTGTATGTAATAATACAATTATGCAGTAAGGTAAGCATTTGCAGATACTTATGTTTCACAGAATGCAAAATTCTGTAATGGAAGCATTTATCAATTTAGTATGCAACATGGGAAGATTTTGAATATTGCACCTCGATAGGGCATGCTGCAAACAATGCCTACGTTTTTTCATTAGTGCGTTCATGTACGGAAAGAACATAGTAATGCAATGGAATTTTTTTGCAATGCATTCCTTACTGAACTATTTGGCATATGAAAGTTCTTCAATGATCGTTGACACGTTTCTGACAATATTATAATGACAATCCCTTGTGGAGGCTGTGTATGAAAACTAAATACACATGTGATGTCATCAGTGATGTCATCAATGACATTTGTGATGTCATCTTTGATTTCCTGGGTGTTAGTCTTAGCAGTGCACGGTGGTGGCGTGAGTTATGGTTGCTTACCTTACCATAACATGTGATGCCATCAGTGATGTCATCAATGACATTTGTGATGCCATCTTTCATGTCCTGGGTGTTAGTGTTAGCAGAGCACAGTGGTGTGGGCAGTTATGGTCGCTTGGCATACAGGTTTTTGGTAGGGCAACTTAACCTTAACATGCTGCTATATGGGTAGGGCCATATAAAGGGGGGGTGATGTAGTAGAAGTACCTCAAAGAAATGTACCCATGTTTGATTTTGGGACAATTTTCTTGAAGCTGCAACACCAAATGATGAATATTTACCCACAGTGGTGAACTTTAAATGAATGAAAGTACAGGACACGTTATTATGGGATATAAAAATACAATGGAGAAGGGGTTTGGAGGAAGAAAAGGAGGATGACCAGTACGAAGGGGTTGTGTTCGATACAATGTCCAAAGTACACCACTCACAGTTTAATAATGCATTGTATAGTTACATGAACTCAGTGGGGAAACAGAGGTTTAACATGAGTTGTTATGTCTTCTCCCTCATCCCTCAGGCATCGGGATTACCCAAAATGCTAGTACCTCAGGAGATATCACCCTTGGAGGCTCAGTGTCTAGTGCACTTAACGCTATGTCAGGTTTGAAGTCTGTTCCAGGTACACAAAGTACAAGTTTTACTAATGGGTAAGGATGAAGACAAGTGCATAAAGGATAACAGTGCCCTGCAATGCAAGCCCCGGCCTATGTTGAAACTGGATGGAGTGTTGTTCATATCAAACAGATGGGAGAAGGCAGTGATGAGCTGTGCGGCAGGGGTTTGGCAGGGTTTGTAGAAGAACTCATATGGGACATTAACAAGAACTGTTTCGCGATATGGTCCGCCCACATGTCCAAACTAACATGGATTGAAGCACGTAAAAGACAGGTAAAAGTGCAATCAGGGGGTGATTATCAGTTTTGCTTTCGAGGGCATGTAACTATTCCAGTAGGCGCTAACACTAAGTGCAATAAGACATTGGGCCTCATTACGAGCATGGAGGTAGCCATGCTGCTTTTAGCGGCATGGCTAAACCCATACGGGTACCGGGTCTGGGTTCTTGGAATCGGGAAACACCGGGCCTTTCCGACCGTGGAGGGCCTGGCATTTCCCCATTCCAGGTACTCGGACCCGGTACATCCCCATTCCCATTTGAGCCCCCATAGGGCTCAATGGGAATGGGGAGGATGCTAACAACAGGCCCAATAATGACCAGCCCATTGTTAGCATCTTCGTCTGCTAGAGGGTCCCGCTAAGGATGCCTGGTTTTACCAGATGTCTTTAGCGGCACCTGCCAGCAGACCTCGTAATGGGGCGGTAGAGGGATAACGGGGCCGGAAGCTCTACCAGCCCCATTATCCCTCTACCGCATTCCTCATAATAAGGCCCATTGTTAATTCCAGATATCGCAAAAGGAACATTGGCATTAATGGACAGGTACTGGGTATGGGGCCAAAAAGCATACCTGCATCTTCCACCCTTCTGGCTAGGCACCTATGCATTGACAACCCTGCACTCAGCTATCTTGGTGGTGTCTGAACTACACTTGACAATGGCATCTGAATGAGAGGTGCTGCAATTTGTTCACTTCCCATCCAACCCCCCCTCCAAGTGAAGAAGAACAAGTGATCATTGAAGCTGTGAAGGAAGAGGTTGAGCTACTTGTATGAAGAATCATCCAAACTACTTGTAGCATATCCAGATATATATTGATTGTATACTAAAATAGAAGTGTTCTTCACATCCCTCATGACTCGAGGAATTCCAGCAGGTGCAAATGCAAAGTGGCTGTAGATTGTTCATTGGGGGTGATCCAGTTGGTAAATGGCACTGAACAAGGTCCTAATGCAATCAAAGGTGTGCCAAGAGCAATCCGGTTGATAGACCTCCAAAACAGATATGTTTTGGACCTCCTGATAGTGATGGAAGGGGGCGTGTGCAAGAAGATCAGGTTGTCATGTTGCACATACACACCCCAAAATGACGCAGATAAAGGGTCTGTGATACACATAGTCGCCTTGCATAAGTTGAAGACTGGAATGAAAATGAAGCAGGTGCACAATCTGAAGATTGGTTTGGCATGTTGTTCTCATGGGTGCCGTCCTTGCTTGGGGCTCTGGTGAAGATACTGGTTCCAATCATGATGTCCCTGTTGGTGGTGTTTTGCATGTGCCAGATGATGCTCTGGTGCTGTGTCAAAAGTATCCCGAGTAGCACAAAAATGATGGTTACTTTTGGGGCAAGAATAGCTCTCCCAGGCAGAAAAGAGGGGCAGGCTCAAACTGAGTATTTGAATAAGCCACGTATGTCAGATTTTAACAACCTCTCCAACCCCCAGGGACATTATCATCACCCCTACCAGATCCTGAGAACTACACTGAGCAGTGGGTAGATTTAGCGGGTGAGTGGGATTGTATATATCTTACATGCACTCTGGAAAAATATACATGAGATGGGGTAGTTTGAGTGTAGGGCTTGGGTCCCTAAGGATGAAGCAGATCTTCAAAGAGGGAGTGACAAGTTATTTAATGAAGGATTAACTAAAGGGACAAATGTTGGGATGCATGTTCAGACGACTGCACATGGCAAAGGAACATGCGTATGCCCCTACATCAGTTAGGCCTTTAAACTAATTAGGTAGAAATGCGTGCAGCCAGAGAAGTGAATGACTGCAGCCTAGCACGAAGGTCGTACTCCTGGGAGCTAATGCAGAGGTCTTAGGATGCCAAAACACGAACCACGATTTAAGATACTACTGCCCCCAAGAACGATGGTCTCTCTATTTGAACTAGGGAAATGTGCTCTAAATCCTTTGTGAACTGAATTGATGAGTGGGACACTAGGCTCATTCTTGGGGAGGGGAACTGATAAAGAGGAAGAGGGAACAACATGACCTAAGTTTTGTGCTAAGGAGAGCTAAGAATGATTCCCATACAGTGGGGAGAACAAGATGGGGCTGCCAACGTGTCTGGGATAAGAAAACGGCTGCTTTGTTCGCAAGGACAAGACTGACCTCGAAGTTGCCCACTGAGTTCACATTGATAACCAGGTGCATGTCACGTGGTTAGGATCAAAGGTAGGGTGGTATTAACTGATATTAACCAATTGATTTTTTAGCATTCCTTGATGGACGAGAACATTAGCCACTTGTGGTGAAGAGGAGCAAGAAGACAGTGGAACCAATTGGAGGACAGTCTATATGTAATCATTAGCATATATATAGGCGGCAGCAAGTGAGGGTGTTGGATTAACACTGTATATTGAGTGCATCCTAAGAGACGATTTGTGTGTTTATAACCTGAATCTTGTACAAAAGACATCAGAGAGCTCCTCTGCAGTGGATTTGTAATACCCTGTTGCTTTTTCCTTTTGTATACAATTTGAAAGCTCTTTCTCAAAAAAGGGTGCCCCTAGCCTTTTTCCCTGGTGGATTGTGTTTTCTAAGTCTGATTGCTGGGAGGTGCTCTATAGGTCATAAGGTCTATAAGAGGTTAGGGGCCTTTGGCCATGGCCATTGGCTTTCCCTCTTTGGCTGTGCCATGAACCATGGCCAAAGGCCACGGCTAGTGGGACACAAAGAAAATATAGCATAACAAAAGCATTGAAAATCAGTGAAAAAACATAAATTAAGAAAGAGTTAAGGTGATTTGATTCAGTGCAAGAAAACAATTCAACTTCAGTTTTACAAAGCCCATGAGCACATACATGATATCACAGAAGGGATTCACAATGAATGAGACATAACATGATTTTGTGGGGCACATTATAGGGCGGATGCCGAGTTCAGATGGTCATCACTTCCTACACCTACTGAATTTCAAGCGTTTTGTTATATATATATGCACATATACATACATATATATATGCACATACACAAACATTTATATAAAAACTCAAAGCATTAAGACTATATGAATGCTTCCTTGGTTGCTGAATATGTAAAAAACGATGTGAATCTGAATGCAAATTGTTTCGCCCCATGATTTTTATTCGTAAGAAAGCAATGTGCACATTGAAAGAAAGTGCTGCTTATAGGCAGCCATGTGTTCTGGGATGTGGTCTGCTGACAGATGTGCATGGGTGTAATGGATGTGATGTCAGAGGAAGCACTGCAGTGTGTTCATTCCTGCACTGGGAGGAGGGAGGAGACCAAAATAATGCAGCAAAACTAGATGCGAATTAGAAATAAGGTTGTTACTCTGAAGCTGTAAAATGTTTTAAGATTCAAGAACGCACTGCTGCTTACGTTACATTATGTGTGCCACTCGGTGGTCGTCAGATGAATCAATGTTCAAATCTCAGTGCCTGAGTATGCATCGTGCAAAAGAAAGGTCACACTGTCGCACCAACGCAAAGAAACTCATTTTACTTAATGATGGTTTATTTCAATATTGTTTTAGGTTTCTATGTGTGGCTTGGAATCTGTTGATTTTTTCCGCTGACTGTCCAGTAAGAGAAGTATAACAGTATGTCAAAATCGTGTGGAAGCATGTTTTTTCCTCATCGGTCGACCAGGACACTCGACATTAATAACGTGTGCATGCCATGAAATGCATCCTAACAATATATCACCCACTGTTACTTGCATGGGCTGCATCAGTTGTGAGAGACGTAACTATTCCTCAAAGTGTGCCAGTTCCAACCCACTGTCTCTTGTCTGTGCAATACAAAAAAAAAACCTCTAATGTTACTTTGCTTCCTTCTGTGATATCTAGCCGATGTGTGCCAGGACCGATTTTAGTGAACTCTGCACTGAGAGCGTCTTTGTGTTGGTGCTGATGCAATTGTGAGAGACTTGTTGCGTAAGCAATTACCGCATGTGGTCGCCCAGTCGCACCTGTTTGCAGCTGCATGTCAGAGAACTCACCACACCATCTTCGAGCTGTGGGTTTTCCAGTGGGGGCTCAGACCTTTTCTTTCAAAGGTCCTGTATGAGGGTATGCATGAACAGATGTGGTCCGCACACCCTCAGTAGGCCTGGCGGATATGCGCATGGCAAGATTTGGAAAGGGACATGGCCACCCTAAGTCAATGAATGTACCCCACCCCTTGGAGGGCGGACAGTTTGTTTTATGCACTACATTATGCTCCTTTGGAAAAGTTGCTAGGGTTGGACGGCTAATTGTCCAACTCCCCATCTGTGGAGAGAAACATTCAACACCTCTCTCAGGGGCCTTATTGCTTTTAAAATGCCAGCCGGTGCAAGGGCAATGGGCATGGTAGGAATAGCCCCTTCATAATGTGTGGGTACTAGCTTTGAGTTTTCTAGCTGTTGCAAAGATGGAGTGAATAACGGGAGACTGCAAGGCCATACCCCTCTGGGTTGGGGAGCAGAAAACGAAGTCAGACTAAACAGAAGCATCAACCCTCACCATTTGTTGAGAACAACATAGAGACACACAAACTCATGGTGTAAAAGGAAAACATCACATTTATGGATAAAGAAGAATATTCCACACCAGCCACACTCGAGTTGGTCTTCACATGTTGGCATAAGACTATATGGAGATTGGAACTGGACCCAAGAGGAATGATGACTAATGGTTTACAGTACAATTACAGCACTTTCTTAGACACTATCAGCACAGTGATCATTGTTACACCAGTTGAAAAAACGTGGACCTTGTCTATAGATCTGATACATGATTTCTGGAGTTTTTTTTCTAAAAAGCAATCATCACAGTGGAGTACCCCTGATGAAGCGTTTTATATCTCGAACTGGGTTTATCATTAAAGTAGAAACTGTGAATAAAAAAGGAACGTTGTAAAATTCAGCTTTCTTGATGAAAGTTTGTTGGCAAATCTCGCTTAAATGTACATATTTCAATATTTATGAATAATTGTTTGGCTGATATTCCGTGTAGAGTCCAGTCTGCAGCAGTGTGAGCAGGAGAGAGGAGCTGCAGCTACGGTGCACGAACTTTGTTTCCTGTGTAAGGAGTGTGTCTTTAAGAAGAAAAAAAGCACAACCACCTTTAAAAACAACAGAAGAGCACGGAGCGCGCTCGGAGTCCGTGTAGAGTCCAGTCTGCAGCAGTGTGAGCAGGAGAGAGGAGCTGCAGCTACGGTGCACAAACTTTGTTTCCTGTGTAAGGAGTGTGTCTTTAAGAAAAAAAAAGCACAACCACCTTTAAAAACAACAGAAGAGCACGTAGCGCGCGCAGAGTCTGTGTAGAGTCCAGTCTGCAGCAGTCCGCAGCAGGCAGCAGTGACTCGCGTGACTGAAGTCAAGAGGTAAGAGATATCCATGGGTGATAACGGGCCACTGACACGGTTTAAATTAAAACAAGCCCAGAAATCACTAACTCTTTTGCCCGGTAACACTATGGATTATGAACTGCAGTGCCAATGGAAGTGAATCTGAAAATGAGAGTGAACTAAGGCACTGTTTACCCCTTGACCTAACTGAAGGTGGAGTAGATAGTAGTGCGATTGGATTGACATACCCCGCAATTTCTAATGTCCAATGCTTAACGGGCACAATTCCGGATGTGCGAGAGGAGGCGTTTTCCAATTTCACAACAGAAGCAGCGCCGGGACCCCTAGAAGCTCCCCCTCACGCAGAGCTTGAGCCAGTGTTTGTGTTGGCCTCAGATAATCTGGCAACTGACTCGGCGCAAGCTCAGGCTCTGGTTGTTGTCTCTGAAGCAAAATCTATGGCGAATTCAAATGTTGATATACTTCCAATACCGCAACAATTATATTTGCGAGACCAAGCAAAGAAAGAAAATGCACGCGTGGACATTGAGAGTACTGCTGTTTCTAAGAATGAAATGGTTAGCAAGAAAAAGGCTTCTATTGAGCACCACCCCGAACCCACGAACATGCATATCAATAATGTCATTAATGCTAGGGGCAGCATTATTTCAGGCGCTAGTTTGAGTAATGGGCAAATCATTGGGAACACGATTTAAATAGAGACAATGTGGAATCAGAGGTGATTGAGATAAATGCGGAGGCATTTCAATCTCCCTTTGATGTAACCGACAATGAATTGCTTGCACTTGAAGTACCGAACATAGTGCTAGACACAAATCTGTTGAAATTCACTTTTCCATTGGCAGCTAAACAGCATGCAAACCTACGAAAGGAAAGCACGCCTATACAAAAAACTGCAAATGGCAATAAGGATGTTAACCAAATCAAGCCGTTAACCATTGCATGTAATAGAAGTGAGACAAATGTCCCATCCTTATTAAACAGTGGCGATATATCACCCGGAGTCGCAACTGGGAACCTTACCACTGGTTTACATCAGGGTCTCTGTAATGAATTACCATCAAAGGAGATCGATTTTACAGCGCGAGAAGCACGCTTGACCAGGAGACTCCTAGCCGACTTCGAGGAAATGAAAGAAAGATTAGCTGCAAGCTTCTCACTTGGTACCTCAAGTAATAACAACACTGGAAATAGTCACTGGTCAAATTAAAGCAGGCGAACAAGAGTGCATTACTAGTGGCAAAGTGACAAGCTTGAACCAGAAATTTTTCGAGCAGGAGCGTGTTACCGTCAGCCTGGACTCAAATCTGGTGAATGAAACGGCGCTATGCCCAAAAAGTCAAGGAAAGCATTTTTACACAAAGGCCGATACTAGCTCTAAAATGAAAATCTAGAGGGGATATGCTCCTGACGAGCAAATTCAGCAACGGCCGAAAAGCACTCCAGTAAACAGCAGGAGCGACCAGTGCATTTCAAGCAAGGAGAATTGTTGCGGTCCGCAAAGTAATGACCCAGAATCAAAATCGAACTTATCAGTTGCTGCTGCCATACAGATTCACAATAACGTTTTGGCTGCTACATCACTGGCTTTGATTCCATTTATAAAGCTGTATGAAAGTCTAAATGAATCTTCCCAAAACAATGGAGCAGTACCGCGAAGTACCGCAAAGGACTGTTTGCTGTGCTGCCGACTGCTGTTCAAGCAGTCAACTTTGGACTTGATTTGAGTTGCCGTGCTGATCGTGTCGATCGTGGAGGAAGTCCTTTTTTGTAACACCGCTTTGTGCCTGACCTGCGTCACTACAGGAAACAGGTGAATTTCAGCGTGCCTCCTCCTCTCCTCTTGAGGCTTGAGGCCTCAATGGACTTTGAACTACACACATGGAACTATGGAGCGTAACTGTCATAGGAATAATCTTTAATATCTGTATCTTTGTGTATTACTTTTAATGTGCTGGGGACTGGTCACGCCTCCTACACCTCTGATAACGCCCTTCCGGGTGCATTTAAATACACCTCGTCAGCGCACCGTACCGCAATGGACTGTTTGCTGTTCGCGGTTCGTGGTGTGTGGTGTTAGTCCTGCATTTTCATGGTAAACTTGCTGCTTTTGGTAAGATCTGATTGGTAGATTTTTAGCACGACCTTAACTCCACAAGCATTGGTAAGCGTTCCCTAGTGCTATAGATAAGCACCTATTTCCAGGATTTTCTTTCAAGGCGATATATAGGCATCTTCTGGGGAAAACGTTACCTTGTTTGATCTTTAGTAACTACTCGTGCTTGCTCCATGGATTCCCCTTTACTTACTTTAAGGAACGGTAAGCGACTTAAAGATATTGTTAAAACTACTGGGATTAAGATATTCCCAAAACTTAAAATGGAAGGTCCGCATGCTATTGCAAGAGGTCAGCAATCATTTTTATCTGTTTCCACACAAGCAGACCCTTTACTTAATTCTGTAGAGCAGTTGCTTTATCAAACATCCACTGATCTTCATACTGATACTGAAATAGCTGCTCTCAATTTGGAGGCAATAGATAATACACCTTTCACACTACAAACTGCTAACGATACACACACTAAGGCAGACTCTTGTTTGGAGGCTATCGACAATACTTTTACTCCTATTGAAGACACCTCCTTGCTAGCACCGGCTGTAATAGCTGCCTTAGAGAGACGCATTAGCCTCTCATTAGGTCCTTCCACCCCAGTGACAGCGTCCTGTGGACTGCATGAACAAGTACATTTTCATCCAATGCCTTTTGCCACCTTAGTTCCATCCAACTCTCTTACAAAGTTTAGTAACTACTCAAGAGATTCTTTTGCACCTAGCAAACCGGGCAGCTCGCCTGCCAAGGACTCCCAGTTTCAAAAGAAGTTACAATTAGATGATCCTTCATTTCATGCTTCTTCTAATAAATACATGGCACAATCATCCATTACTACTCCGCCATTGACTCATTCTCCCTTGTCACCAATTCCACCTAATGAAAACTCTTCACATCTGTTAGAACACGAACTTCACTCCTTTCCTGTTCTTACTCGTATTCTAAATCTACTTGATAAGGGACATGAATTTACTCATGTCCTACTAAAAGACATCAAGGACTCTATTCTAACAAATTCCATTAAACTCTCTAAAATTGAAGGTTTCATGTTAGCTCAGGAAGCGTGTCACAAATTTCATATAACTTGCCCAGAACGAATGGCTGAGTTTGTAGGGAGGAGTTTGCCCGCAAATCCCTCGTTGCAGGCCTTGTCATCGAAAGGCACTCAAACGGATGAAGTCTCCTTTTTGTTAAATGGCATGCCAACGTCATTTGCGAAGGCAGTGGCCAAACCTACCCTACAGGAGCTGTTGTCACTTAACCCCCCAGAGTTCGACGCGGTTGAAGTTGCGAAACTCCAACACGAGAGAATTCTACAAATTGAACAGATTTTATTTAAATCTCCGCTATTTTCGGCAGAATTACTTCAAAACGAGACTAGTGCTACGGTTTCCGCTCCTGCGGAACCCCCCCCCCCCCCCGGATAGTCCTTCAGCGATAACGAATCTGCTTGAGGAGTCAATTGATACATCTAAAAATTGGTATCATCCGTCGCGTAGAATGAAAAAATCATATCAGAGAGCACTGAAACGGAGAAATAGATCTAAATTGAACAATCCCTCCATTTCGAGGGTTAGCAATGCAGCTTCCTCCTTGCAATGCTCAGCCGAAAATAGTGACAACGCAGAGGTGATGCTGAATGCCACGCAAATTGGTAATGAAGAATTTCAACTTAATGTTAGTCAATTGAATGAAGAGAGCTTAATGGCACTTCAATTAAAATCGTCTAAAAAAGCACAAAAAAAAAAAGAAGGGCTTAGGTGCTGTTGTGCTTAAGCCTATTGAGGAGAATGTATCCGAAAATCATATTAGTGTTGGTACAATTGTTGGTGGCGCAGGCACTATACCTGCGAGTGCATTAACACAGACAAACTTGAACTCTTTTTTTCCCCTTGTGGATAATAAAAAAACATTGTGCTGTAGCACTAGCAGTATCCCCAATACGGATGCATTTGACTTGAAGGGACCTAACCTAACGATTGCTCATGCATCAATTCATCAACCTCTGTCTATGCCTCCTCTGCTAGAACTTCAAGCATCCACACATACCTTAACTCAGGCGCCTCTTCTAGGGACTAGGTCTCAAGAACCTTTATGTCCAAGCACGGACACTGCAGAATATGCAGACGATGCAAGGCACAATCTCTCCCAGATTACGGTGGTTCAAGCACCGAGCACTTCATGTAGTGTCGAATCTAAATCTTCTGCCCCCCTCATTGTCATCAATCGCGACTTAAGATCATTTAATGACATCCCAGATGAAATGCAAACTTTAATAGGATGGTCCAGTAACCAGCAAATTAATGGGGCGGTTCCTATTAACCGCTCATTTTTGATGAACACTCTCTATAAAATTCCCTCTCTGCGCAATCTTATATCACTAGAGATAGAGTGGATAAAGTTACATTTGATTAACAACAATCGCATGTTGTGCAAAGTAATATCGCCTATTATATCGAAACTGATCTGGGAACACAAAACCGATTTGATTTTTCTGGGATTTGAATTGCAAGCATTCCCATCCTTTAAAAGGCAGCGCAATTTTTGGAGTTTACTCCCCCCCTTTTCCCAAAAAATTGTACTACTGCAAATAATTCTGGTTCTCCTCCATCTGAGAACGACAAAATCTTAACACAATTGGCCTCTCTAACTACTGCTTTGAATGGTATTTTGGGGATCTTGCCTGCAGCAAAAACATCACCACCATTACAGGCCGATTCATGGAATCAACGTGCGCCGAAAAAACGGCGCACGTGTGCGAAAACGTGCGTTTCGCAGAGAAACAGCGAAAATCGCAGTGCAAGTGCGATTATCGCACAGAAAGCATTGCACATCAATTCATGGAAGTCCGTGCACGCGCGAAATGTGGGATGTGCGCTGAGAAAGTGCGCGGCGCACGCTGGCCCACGCTGGCGCACAGGTCAACGAACGCCGTGCGATAAGGCCACAGCGAATTCGCACATAGCGCGGCGCACATAACAAAAGTAGGCGTAACACGGGACGTCACACGCAGAATGGGGAACAACTCGTGAAAATGTGGGCGTCACGGGGGAAGTACAGGAGGCAAGTGCGTAGAACGCCCACACGCTCGCCTACAACACATATTCATGGAATCGAATAGGGAAAAACAGCGCACGGCCAAAGACGCGCACAGGCCCATACATGTCCGCCACACGAAAGCAGGTGGTAGCGTCCCTGCGCAGGAAAAAAATGTGCGCCAAAGTCCTACATGCGCGAGAAGGCCCACACGCGATCGGGCCTGGGGGAGCATGTGTGTGTATTTCAGGGGTGCGCGTGAAGTTCCACACGCGATTGGCCTGGGCGCGTGTATTTCAGGGGTGTGCGAGAAGCTACTCACACGCGATTGGCCTGGGCGCTGTATTTCAGGGGCTCGCGGGTGTTATCACACGCGATCGGGCCTGGGGGAGCAGGGTACGTGTATTCCAGGGGCTCGCGGGTGTTGTCACATGCGATCGGGCCTGGGGGAGCGTGTGTGTGAATTTCAGGGGTGCGCGTGAAGTTCCACACGCGATTGGCCTGGGCGCGTGTATTACAGGGGCTCGTGGGTGTTTTTACATGCGATCGGGCCTGGGGGAGCGTGCGCATGTATTTCAGGGGTGCGCGAGAAGCTTCTCACACGCGATTGGCCTGGGCGCGTGTATTACAGGGGCTCGTGGGTGTTTTTACACGCGATCGGGCCTGGGGGAGCGTGTGCGTGTATTCCAGGGGTGCGCGAGAAGTTCCACACGCGATTGGCCTGGGCGCGTGTATTACAGGGGCTCGCGGGTGTTATCACACGCGATCGGGCCTGGGGGAGCGGGGTAGGTGTATTCCAGGGGCTCGCGGGTGTTGTCACACGCGATCGGGCCTGGGGGAGCGTGTGCGTGAATTTCAGGGGTGCGCATGAAGTTCCACACGCGATTGGCCTGGGCGCGTGTATTTCAGGGGTGCGCGAGAAGCTTCTCACACGCGATTGGCCTGGGCGCGTGTATTACAGGGGCTCGCGGGTGTTATTACAAGCGATCAGGCCTGGGGGAGCGTGTGCGTGTATTCCAGGGGTGCGCGAGAAGTTCCACACGCGATTGGCCTGGGCGCGTGTATTTCAGGGGCACGCGGGTGGTTTCACACGCGATCGGGCCTGGGGGAGCGTGTGCGTGTAATCCAGGGGTGCACGAGAAGTTCCACACGCGATTGGCCTGGGCGCGTGTATTTCAGGGGCTCGCGGGTGGTTTCACACGCGATCGGGCCTGGGGGAGCGTGTGCGTGTATTTCAGGGGCTCGCGGGTGGTTTCACACGCGATCGGGCCTGGGGGAGCGTGTGCGTGTATTTCAGGGGCTCGCGGGTGGTTTCACATGCGATCGGGCCTGGAGGAGCGTGTGCGTGTATTCCAGGGGTGAGCGAGAAGTTCCTCACGCGATTGGCCTGTGTACGCAATTCCATTGGACCAAAGGCCCTGACAGGGCAGGCGCGTCTGTGACGTGACACGCGCGGGCGTGTCCCTGTACCCGGGGGAATGTTACAAGACCAAAAACTGCACGTCCGAGTGTCAGCCTGCGTGATTGGAGGATAGTGCCTCAGTGCGTATACGCGGAAGTGACGTTGGACGTGTGGTGCGGTTTAAAAGGTGCGTGCAGTACGTCATTTCCTTGTACGTGCTTCCCGTGGAGAGCGAGTGGGTGAAATCTGTACTTCTTGTCGGTTCACACGCGATTTACTTCACAGCGTTTCCAGTTCGTACTCCCTGTTACCTCTGTCAGTATTTTTCTGATTTTCTATTCGACCTGTTTCCTCAAACAGCGTTGACGGCTCCTTTTGTCCTGTCTCCTCAGACAGTGTACAATTCTTCTTTTGGCGGGGGTGTTGCCAACGTGCACACGCGCATATTTTTCACGCTCTTTTCCCAGGCAGACGGTGAGTCGCGCAAGTATTTACCAACTGTGCTAGCCCTGTGTGTAGCGTACCCCTTCAGAAGTCATTGTAGGCTGCGTGTGACACGCATACGTTCATTTTTGTGTTCCTGTGTGCCACAGCATAGTGCAGGTTCCTTTTCCCACGCACGTGGTCTACGAGGGGTCGCGTGCACGTCATTTTCTGTTTTAGGGGTGCCTGTGCGTTGCGTGACCCGTCATCTTTCCCCAGGGGTTACATACAGCCTTGCTAGAGCACCTGGGTACGAATTCCATCTAGTACCCTACCCCTTTGACCCCCAATTGCCCAGGACAATTGTCCACTGCAACTCCCATACGCACAACTCCATCAGTGCCATGGCTGGGAGGCGAGCAAGTGGTAAGGGTGGCAAAGGTGGCCGAGCCTCAAGAGGTGGGCGTGGTGGGCGCGGTAGGGGATGTAGCCAGGATTTGCAGACTCCCCCAAGCCCCCCAAGTGTGGAGGACCAGTCAGGGACACACATCCCCCCCCATGGTTGAGGGAAACGTGGCTGACACCATCCCTGCTCAGCCCTTGTTGGACCGGCCCGTTGTGGCACCTGACCTAGCACAGGGTGACTCCCAGGCTGACTTCCAGGTCGCCAAGTCTAGGCCACGGGTGGCGGCGCAAGCCAGTGTCACCAGGCCACGTGGTACAGGGGCAGCCATGTCATCTGCTGCCCCGAGTAGGCGGGGTGGGGAGGCTGCAGGGGCAGCTGCAGCTCCGTCCACCCCATCTCCGACTCCCCCAGCAAGGACAGTGTTGGTCCCGGTACATCAGACTGAGGTTCCCCCTGCCATCATCACACTTCAGCTAATGCCTGCAGAAAGTCATGTGGTCAGTGTGCCATCGCACACTACTACTACACAGTCCACCGGTGCTCCTGCCTCTAGTGTCCAGAGCGGCGTAGGGCACTCCGGATCCCCACCACCCACAAAAAGAAAGAGGAAGAGTGCTCGTCCAGTACAGGCTGATGACCCCGACACGGCTACACAGTCCGGCACGCCAAGGAAGCCTAGCTTCAATGATGCCGAATTGGATGCACTTGTGCAGTATGTGTCCGAACATGACGCCGAAATGTTGGTCACTTCAGGGTGTAGGATTACACCTGCTCGACGTCAGGCACACTGGCAGTCCATCGCGGACAGCATAAGTGCCCTTGGGTTTATGAGGCGCACAGCTGTTGAGTGCTACAAGCGCTGGAACGACCTTAAGCGTAGGGCAAAGAAAAAGCTGGCCTCAAGTCATGCCGCAACTCTGGTGACTGGAGGTGGGTCTCCACAAGAGGACATAGAACTCACTCTACATGAGCATGTTGCTGGGACCTACGTCACAGAGGAGCAGATCCAAGGTGTGGGAGAACTGCCAGATTACGAGGCATTGTCCGGTGAGTGCACATGCATGTGTGTGTGATCCATGTGTATGTAGTTTGTGGGAGGGGATCTGGTTGAGTGCCAGGTCAGGGTGCGTGTGCCTGAGTGTTTTGTCCCACCCATGTGCTTCATCCAATGCATTCTGCGCCCCGGATTTGGGTATTACAGTATCCCTTCTGGCCACAGTAGGCGTTCTGCACTACATTGCGCCAGTTGCCCTTGAAGTGGCATCTTGCTACCACATTGTTCCGTATTTAGCTGTGTTCATTCAGGCTGATAGTAGGAATTCACCTGGTTCTACTGCGCATCACTCTGCCCCATTGTCACATATATGACATGCCCATGGTACATGCCATCTGTGTGATGGCATGTGTCATGTATGTGTATTGGACATGCCACTCACAGGCCAATGTGTGATATCACTGCTAGACAGCATGCAGCTGATGTGTTGCTCTCCCATCTTGGTGTCATCAGTGTCTGACATTTCCCTCCACTTCCAACTCATGGACAGTGCATGCATGGGAGGGTTATAGTCATGTGGGACATGTGTAAATCAAGTACTGGTACTGTAGCTTGTCTGGCCTAATAGCGTGCCATGGTGCTAATGCCTGTTTCCATTTTTTGTCTTTCTTGTTTTTGCAGAAGATGACGCACCTGATGCTGTTGCGGGAGAGGAGATGGTGCAGGCCCAGGAGGGATCTGAAGCACGTCCAGGCACCAGTGGGGGACGTGGTTTGGTGGTGGGGGAGAGCCCTCTCTTGCTGCAGGCCATACTGTCCCGGGGTGTCCTTGGCTGCACCTCCCCAGAACTCTTTTCAGGTGTTGATTCGGATGAGGCCTATGTGGATTCGCAGGTATGTGTTCATGGAAGGGATACTGTTCTGTTCGACCCACCTGCACCAGGGGTAGAGCCCACTATGGGGATGTCAGTGTTGGTAGGTGCGCCTGTGGTGGTTACGGATGCAGGGCCACACTCCGCAACATCTGATCCTGTTCCTGGGCCAGCAGTTCAGAGGGGAAATGCAGTCCTGCAGCCTCAGGCAGTGCCGACACAGCAAGGCGCAGTTCGCCTTGCCCCAGACAGGTGTGGTGCCCGCCAACGCGGTGGCCGTCCGCCACCAGGCAATACCGCATGGGAGCAATCCATTTACGGTATGGCCAACCAACAGGCAGCATCATCCGAAATGATAGCTCAGGCCATGGAGAGGGTGGCCACTTCCATTGTCCCCCCAGAAAGGCAGATGGAGCTACTACAGCAGGCAACAGACTCCATTTGCCATTCAGTCAGGGAGGACATGTTGGCGTCCAACACGGACAGACAGGCGGCCCTGGACAATCTGAGGGAATCAATTTCTATAGATGCCCAGGGACAGAGGGAAGCCCTGAGGGGAGAGGTCCAGCACCTCAGGCAGACTCTTGTGGACCTTGAGGCTTCCACTGTCACCAGGACGGAACAGCTGCTTGTGCGCGTCACCCGTACGCTCTCAGCAGAGATGCAGACAACTCGGGCGGAGGTCCGGGCAACACGTCGGGTGTTGCATGGGGATCTCCGCACCATATCCCTCCAGAACGAGGCCTTCCAGGCCCGCATGCTTGCTGCCATGGAGGACCAAACTAGGGCATTGCGTGGGCTGCCTCCCATGGCACCACCACCTCCTGTGGCAGCAGCAGCAGAGGTTGAGGAGAGCGAATCCAGCAGTGAATCTCCCACTATTTAGTAGCCGTGCAGGCCATGAGCCCATGGAGGTGTTTTTTTTCTCGCAACATTCACGCAGGTGACTGTTGGTGGGCACCCTGTCCTCGGACCTCCTGGGTGGCCTCCCCCACACCCCCTGGCCCACACAAGGCCATTTTTGATTTTTGATTTTTGATTTTTGATTTTTGATTTTTTTTTTGCAGTGTGTTGCCTTGTGTGGCTCCCGTGGGCATCCACTGTATTCCGGCTGGGAACATGCAGGCTTGTCCTGAGTTTGGGTTAGATGCTTGGGTCAGTGAGACACACACCCCCCCTGCTTCCCGTTTCCATGGGCTTGCAAAGGATGTGCCCAAGTGACAGTGAATTACACAGTGACGTTGGACTCCCATGAGCTGTGTGGGCAGTCTGTAGTCAATACTGTGTATACATTCCTAGTGCATATTGTTGTTGTATTGTGCACTGCATGGTGTATTGATGTGTGCTTGTGCATCCATGTCTCCCTCCTGATTTGCAGGTTCATTCCTCATGTCTTCACAAGGCCGTCCACTTTGGAGATGGGGCTCATGTTGTGAGCAGTGGACTTCCAGATGTGCGTGGCAACAACACTGTACAGTTGGAGGTGGTGGATGTGCTGGCATTCTCATGTTGTAAGACTACGTATCCTTTGCCTTGTTACTGTCATGTTTATGCTATGTCGATTGTATTGTGGTAAGTATTTGGTCATGTGTGTTGTTGTTTCTACATTCATGTGGGCATATTGTGTGTGGCCAGTTTCCATTAGGGACACTGTACTTTGTGACACGTGTCATGTTTGGGGGATGACTTTGTTTGCTCTCACATGGCATGTCATGCCATGGTGTGTTGGGTGGCGGTGCTGGGGAGGGGTTGGGTGACATGGCACTGTTGTCATGTTGTGTCTTGCAAGGGGGTAATGATTTCAGCAGCATAGAAGTGTGTCTTTTGAACACAGCATTGGTGCTGTTTGTGTAGTTTGGGAAGCACACAATGGAACACTTCCAGATGTACAATCTCAGGCTGGTATGGTTGTGACAGTTGACTGTCCATTGACACATCATAATTGTCAGTAACAATCGTCATTGATTGTCAGCTGGTATGTGCCAGGGCTGTGTGCACTCCACAGGGGTGTGATTTTATGTGAAGTAATTAGCCAAGAGCTGCGTACGGGCTCCCTCACCCCGTGCCCTTTCCCCTCCCATGCGCAGTGGGCATGCATGTGGTTGGGGATGTGGGGGCACCACCATGTCCACGGCCAGGCCCCGGCATGTTGCAACGTTGTGCAGGACACATGCTGCCACTATGATCCTGCACACTACTGGGGGAGCGTATAACAGCTGCCCGCCAGAACGGTCAAGGGAGCGGAAGCGTGACTTGAGCACTCCGATTGTGCGCTCCACGATGCCCCGGGTTGCAATGTGGGCTGTGTTGTATCTTACCTGGGGTGGCGTGGTGGGGTTCCGAATTGGCGTCATCATGTGGGTGCTGAGAGGGTAGGCACTGTCCCCTGGGGAGGTGGTGATGGGTATCATCAGTGGGGTTGTGACATTACTCAGTATCTGACATGCATGCATGCGCAGTGGCATTTATACTCACCGAGCAGCCATGTATCGCCATGCCGCCCAGCTTCTATGTCCCGGTTTAGGGTAGACATTCTGTAGATGAAACTGTCGTGGGTGGAGCCTGGATAGTTGGCGTATACTGAGGTGATGATTCCCTTGGCATCACATACTACCTGGGCGTTGATGGAATGCCAGTGCTTGCGGTTTCTATAGATGTGCTCAGTTGCCCTGGGGGGACGTAGAGCCAAATGGGTGCAATCAATGGCACCGAGCACTTTGGGGATTTTGCCACCCTGTAGAAGTCCTGGGCAACAGCCTGCCTTTCTGCAGGTGTTCTGGGCAGGTATATGTGCCTGCGGACTGATGGGCGTGCAGTGATGATGGCCAAGACCTGGTGTAGGCAGCATGACTGCGTGGCCTGTGACACCCCCCCACTATGGCACTTGTCCGCTGAAATGATCCAGTGGCCAGGAAGTGCAGTACATTGAGGACCTTCTCCAGGTGGCTCAGTGCTTGGGAGCACAGGGTGGTTGATGTGAGGTCATCCTCCCACTCACTGACCAGGTCGAGTATTATGTGAGGTGGAAACCTGTACCTCCCATACACATGGTCATCAGGCATCCCAAAAAGGCTGGTTCTGGGTGTAAAAATTCTGGCCCGGACTATCCTCCTCCGCCTCCTGCGGTATCCCACGGCCACTGCTGCTAGGAACGGTATGTTCATCCTGGCGTCTGAGCTTGTTTGTTGTTTGCGTGCACTTTTATGCTGTGCGGGTGGACGTACGTCTACTTCCTGCTGGCGTACGTGTTTTTTCGGATTGGCCACGTTCGTTTCCATGAATACGTGTTGTAGGCGAGCGTGTAAAACTTCCTGCGCAGCCCTGGAATACCCGCACCCAGCCCAATCGCCTGTGGAACTTCTCGCGCACCCCTGGAATACACGCACACGCTCCCCCAGGCCCGATTGCGTGTGAAACCACCCGCGAGCCCCTGAAATACACACACACACGCTACCCCAGGCCCGATCGCGTGTGAAACCACCCGTGAGCCCCTGAAATACACGCACACGCTCCCCCAGGCCCGATCGCGTGTGAAACCAGCCGCGAGCCCCTGAAATACACGCACACGCTCCCCCAGGCCCGATCGCGTGTGAAACCACCCGCGAGCCCCTGAAATACACGCGCCCAGGCCAATCGCGTGTGGAACTTCTCGCGCACCCCTGGAATACACGCACACGCTCCCCCAGGCCCGATCGCGTGTGAAACCACCCGCGAGCCCCTGAAATACACGCACACGCTCCCCCAGGCCCGATCGCGTGTGAAACCACCCGCGAGCCCCTGAAATACACGCACACGCTCCCCCAGGCCCGATCTCGTGTGAAACCACCCGCGAGCCCCTGTAATACACGTGCCCAGGCCAATCGCGTGTGGAACTTCTCGCGCACCCCTGAAATACACGCACACGCTCCCCCAGGCCAGATCGCGTGTGAAACCACCCGCGAGCCCCTGAAATACACGTGCCCAGGCCAATCGCGTGTGGAACTTCTCGCGCACCCCTGCAATACACACCCAGGCCATTCGCGTGTAATACTTCTCGCGCACCCCTGAAATACATGCACCCAGGCTATTTGCGTGTGGGACTTCTTGCGCACCCCTGAAATACACACACCCAGGCCATTCGCGTGTAATACTTCTCGCAGGCGCAGCCCTTTGCAATGGTTTTGTGATCTTGATGGCTTTTCCTTGCGCGAGGGCGTTCTTGGGGGCGTAACTGGCGCTGATGCAGGGTCGCTGCGCCACTCTGCGCCACGTCTGCTTTTGGAGGTGGGAATCCATGAATACGCTGTGCGCGGAAATTGATTTTATCGCACGCGGCTGGCGCAGACATTCGCACGGGCACGCTGTGCGCCAGCCGCGTGCAACACTTTTGGGAGGAATTACATGAATCGGCCTATTAGTATCTACGAATCTCAATCTTAAGAGTCCTTCATAATGTAACAAGCTCATTATTCAGTCCTGGAACTGTTGCGGATTCAATAATCTTGTAACATGGTTCTCAAATACGAGCAGGCAAGACATCCCAGCAATCTTCTTTGTGCAAGAAACCATGAGTTGTAATACATTTTTTCTGGATGGTTTTACCGCTGTTCATAATGTTGCGATTCAACCCTTGTCTGGGCGTCCTGTAGGGGGGATTTCCATCCTACTCAACAATGACCTTCTCTTCACAATCAATTCTAACACGTCCAATCAATTGCTCCTAATGATTGACATTGACATCAACATCTTTGGGCCAAAAAGTGTAGTCTTGATATCCATTTATTGGAATCCTGCCACCCTTGGCATCGAAGAAGCCATTTCCATTCTAAATGAAACACTAATGGAATTTTTTTTTAATTATCCACCGCTGAAATTTTGATCTGCTGTGATTTTAATACATACCTACATGCCTCTTCAAAATTTCCCTTGTCAAATGAATCGCCATACCACTTTAAAATTGCCTACGCAAATGGTATAAGATGGATAAACTTCCTCTCTAGCTGGGATCTTGTAGTGATACAACCACAGCATCCTCAGGCTTGTTCAACCTGGCGTCCAGGAAATTCATGCTCTTCTATTGATTACATAATTGCTTCCCACTATCTTTCTGGTATCATTTCGCTTACTAATTGTCATTTTCCTCCGTATGGCGATCACGCCATACTCTCGTGCACTTTGTTTGCTAAAAGTAAATTGTGGGATAAGATGCAGGCTCTTGCCTTAGTACAGAGCGAGCGTCAATTTTTGTCAATTCATTGGAATATTTCGACTTGCAGACAACTAACATTTTTAGTTAATGGGGATTGGTGGCCTGATACCACCTTTGAAGACAACCCTTCTCATGCTATTCTTGAGTGGAATCTACAGATGATTCAAGGACATTTAGCTGCCATAGCAGAAGCAGCGCAATTTCAAACGAACACTAATTCCTCGGACTCGTATTTGGCAAACATACTTGCCAAATTAAAAGCAGTGAGAAACAGCGAATTGAGAACCCTTAGGCGAAATGTACATGCGGGAGATCATATTGACTATTTGGCAGCTAAAAAATTACTTGTACGTAAACATAAAAACAGCATAAAAGCTGCCCGCACCTCATTTCACCTAATTGGCAACCAAAACATGGTAAGCCTGATTTGTAAACACAGTACTCGAGACATTTGGAAATTACTTAGGGCAACCAATAAAAACTCCAAACCACACCTAGAATCAGCCATTGATAGCAATTCTTGGTTTGATTTCTTTCAACAGAAATATCTTTTACCGGAACGATTTTCTCCAACTAACATTTCTGAGTTAGTCATTCACATTCCGGCACGATGCCCATGGTCAGTTGAGGATATTCTCTGTGCCATTACTAAGTTAAAAACTTCGAAATGTGCCGGCCCAGATGGACTGCCTCCTTGCGTGATTAAGGACGACTCGTCCTCCTGGGCCACTGTATTGTTGAGAATTTTCCAATCAATCTTCTCCCTAAAATCCCTGCCGCCCTCGTGGGTGAGCTCCATCATTATTCCTTTGCACAAAAAAGGGCCATTAAATAACCCTCTTAATTTTAGGCCTATTGCCCTGATGGATGTGGCATCTAAAATCTTTGCACTCCTCTTACTGAAGGATGTCGAAACCCACATTACGGAAAAGCGTATTCTAAACAAAGTACAAACTGGATTAAACTGGATTCCGTAAAAACATGGGAACACAATTAAATGCCACCATACTGGCGCACTTAAATGCAAAAGAACACGGGCCTCATTATGGATCGATTTTCATTGCTACCTTAGACTTATCTGGCGCATTTGATTGCGTAATACGTAGCAGACTGTGGGCTAAAATGACTGAACTCAAATTTCCGCTTTCTTTAATAGCACTCATTGCATTGCTACATCATAACACGTCTTTCAGAGTACGCATATCAAGTAATGGCTGCCTGACCGACCCCATTCCAACGGCAATTGGTGTCAAGCAGGGTTGTAATCTTGCGGCAGTTCTATTTAACCTATATTTATCAGATCTTGAAGGAATATGGGACTTGGCAAAATCCTCTTCTGTCCGTCTCGGTGAGCTACAACTCTTGTGGTTAGCATACGCTGATGATGTGCTCTTGTTCGATAGTACTCAAGCGGGTCTTCAGAACAAATTGGAAACCTTTCATTATTTTTGCAGAGAAAACAACTTGACGATAAATTCCACAAAATCAAATATCCTTGTGTTATCTTCAAGGAGAAAGGTTCGCAAATTTTGCTGGCAATTGGATTCCAGCTTTATTCAAATCGTCACAAAGTTTACTTACTTGGGATACACGCTTGCAAACAATATTTCTGTTATCTTTTGGCAAAACACTTTGAATGAAAAAGCTCTTCCTTTGCAAAACCAAATGAAAATAATTTTTCGCAAATATTGTACGTTTTCTTTAGTTCCACTCTTTGAATTCTACTCTAAAAAGGTGGAGGCAATTCTTCTATATGCATTAGATCTATGTTTACTAGATCTCTCTGCCTTCCTAAACAAATTGCAAGCTAAACTATGGAAAACTACTCTCGGTTTACCTGCCTATCTTCCGAATGCAATCTTACGCCACGAACTAGGATTAAACTCCTTGGCATCTAGGCATAATTGGCGTATATTGAAAAATTATGCAAAGATGTATTTTCCTCTGGAAAACTCGATATACAAAGACTTTTTTGTCATGCTGAGAGAATCCCATCTGGCTTCGATTGCAAATTTCCATAAGCGTATACTTTTCATTTTATCCGGAATCAATATTTCGGCTAGAGATTTACAATTCAAACTAAAAACAGCTCACAAACGCTTATTTTGGAATGACTGGGCTGAGTCTTGTTCTCTGATATCGTCTTATGGATCTTTTAAGGAATATGCAATATTTAGACACAAGCAATCACCATGTTTACAATATCTCACTCTTTGTCCAAGTATTGAAACCAGGACATCCTATATGCGATTCCGCTTAGATTTATTTCACACGAAAATGAGAACTAAATACTGGAATTGTAACTCCAACAATCTTTTTGATACCAAGTGCAGATTTTGTAATAAGGACGAAGTAAGTGAAACCTTGAAACCTTGAAACATCTTTTTCTCATATATCCCTTTTTTGAAAACGAAAGGCTAAAAAATATCAATGCGTTTACTTCTACTGCTTCAGCTACTGGAAGGGAATTAATATTAATAATGTATGTGGGGCTCTAGTAACTCAATAATTCTAGCGACCGTACGTCTAGTGAAAGTCATCGAGGCAGCCTTAGCCAGCGATGTAGCGACCTAGAACTTCTTGAGTTACGTATATGTTTGGCTTTATGTACTTATATGTTTTATGAAATATGAAATGCACTTATGAAAATTGACTTTTCAATAATCAATTGGAGATGTTTTTCTTTGTATGATATGCCTAAATGTAAATACTTTGTAATAATTCAGTTTGTCGTTTTACAAATATGTATAGTGAATGTAGGTAAAGATATTTTTCTTTTTCTTTTAAATGTAAATGAAGTGTACTATTTTTTAATTTTGTAAGGATGCGTAAGCATCAAAAACAAATTTAATTAATACAATTTTTTTTTTTAAAAAATGGAGCAGTAATGAGGCATTTGGACGACAAAATAAACAAAATCGAAACGCAATTTGTGGCCTTTCAATTAAGACAGGAAGCTGAAAACACAAAGTCTGCCGAACACATGAGCAGGCATTTGGAACAGTTGCCGATTGAACATAAAGGAACCAAACTGCGCTTGGATGAAATGCTTAGCAGCATAAAACAAATGCCAATACAATCATTGGAGAAACGAGCCTCTTTTGCAAATAATGCCCACGGTGGAATAGACATAGGGACACAATGCAAAATAGAAGAAGATATATCTGTAATGAACAACTCAAATGACAAAAATACTATGGTCAATGGGTCCAATTCACATGTTCTCATTGACTTAACAGAAAAAAGTGTAAAAGCGACGTCCAGGTCGACGACGAAAGGCATGGCTCCTGAAGCAAATGAGATTGCTGACAGCCTGAAACAATCGTCGGCGACAGACATTAAAGATTCGAATGCCGAAATAAGCAAAAGAGGCAGAGAGACAAGTACGATACCGGAGAAGTGTTTAGAGAATCCATCGTGCTCTTCCGCAAAAGCATTTTATGGTATATTTAGCGGTCCCGCAAAAAATCTTGAGATTACAGTGAGTAAAGGAACACTGATCACAGAGATAAAAGGTCATGCAAAGAAAAAGCTTGACAAAAAAAGAACATTCAGGCCTTAACAAAACACAGAAGCAACACAAGGCAATTTATAAGAAATTTGACCACGCCTGTGAAACCAAGGTCAAATGAAAGCGAAACACTTGGCAGACCAAACAGAAACAATAAAGAGGGAAAACAAGAGAAAAGAGCGGGACCTGTATGTAAAGTGATTGCTAATCCAAAAAAGCGGATGAGAATTGAATCTGACCAGAGCTCGTCTGCCTCTGGGGACCTATTGGAAGAACTATGCAACCTGTCTACATATTCTGATGACGAAGTTGAGGAACGTCCCCAAGGATCTGCCACAGAACTTTTGAACATGTCTACAAGTAGTTCAGATTTACCGAGACAGACCAAACCAGAGAAACCTCTCTTAAAGAAAACAAGCCGCCATAAAAATGTAAAAGGAGAGACCTGGGAGAAAGAAAGAACCACTTGTGAGCACCCAACTGAACGGAATAAAGGACTTGCAGATTTCAGCTCCAAGTCAGCCAACAACTTGCGTTCTGTATTGAACCCGAACTTACAACAGCGCATAGCCGTAATTCATTTTCCGAATTACATGAAGCTACTCGAGGTGAGCACAAGGCATCCTCCCAAAAAATTATGATCGAAAATATATTCAGAAATGAACTAGATGTCAACTTGAACCGCGCAAACATCATGCATCTACTGCATGCAGTACCAGTGCTACGGACCATTAGGTCCGATGACATCCGCACTGTAGAATACTTATCGGAAGATCAAGTAGACTGTGTACTACTCCATATTAACTCCCAAGCGGTACGTAATATGTTATTGAACGCGAAGCAAGATCTCCTGTGCTTAGGGTTTGAGATCTCGCCCAACGACTCAACAGGAAGACAAGGTTCAGTCGCGGCATTGTACTCCAAAAGTGTGAAAGACTCTATAGATCAGCGACGAGAAGACCTGAGGAGACAGCTAAAATCTGTACCATTCCTAAATTCAAAGAATGGGAATGCTGCCGTCAAGTCAACTAAGCATTAGCTCGCGAAAGTGGAAACTGATGCTCCTGTGACTGTGATTTCGTGGAACACAAGGGGCTTCAGCCATTTATACAATGACTTTCCCGTAGATTTAACTGATAATTTTTCAATTTGTCTCCAGGAAACCTGGATGCGTGTGCCACCAGTCAAAGATGGCTACGTAACACTGTTAAATCCAGCAGAAAAAAACAACAAGGACGCCCATTCTCCAGACTAATCACAATGATAAAGTCAGGAACAAACTGGGAAGTAATTGAAAAAATGTATCCCAACGGTTATGTCCAAGGAACATTACTTCAAACCCTGAATGTTCGCAATAATACAAAATACCTCTTAATGCTGAACGTGTACTGGAACCCTTTAAAAATCTCGGCTGACGCGTTCATATCTGCTGTAACGAAAATAATAGATAACTATCAAAGGACTTGCTTAGACATTGCAATTATCCTATGTGGAGACCTGAATATCTCCTGGTTTGACGAACACTTGAAGCTTATTGAAGTTAAATCGATAGATGGATGTCCAGGAAATGCAAGAAGATCACAATGGAGCAAAGAACTAGAAGCTCGTGATTGCATGATGGTAAATGGACATGTAAGAGGTGACATACCACCAAATTTCACCTGGCAAAATATGGGCTATAAAAAGACCATAGACTGCTTCTGGACATCAGGAAATGTGTTTGTAACAATTAACAAATTACAAATTATACCAACAACAAATAGTGATAATTGCCCATTAGTAATGTCATGGCCGCTAATGTGCAAAAGGAAATCTGACAGTATTAGTCAAGCACTAGAGGTAAACTACGGGCGAAATCGACTAAGAATAAAAGAATATCAAATCATCAAAATGTCAAATGAGATACAGGAGACAAACTATGATATTGCTGATTCATTAGACTACATGCCGCTGCTACCAAGTCTGAAAACAGGCTTTTCTGAAACAAATCGCCACAGTAACAATGACCATAAACATAAATGGAGTGTCACTTTGAAAAATCAAAAAAAGCTGCTTAGGAAAGACTTAACCAAATTAAAAAAAACAGCATGGAAAGAATGCCTTGAGCAAATTAAAACAGAGAAAACAACACTATCGAAATTGGCTAAAAACCTTTTCCCATCAGAGAGATCAAGAGCGTGGTGAAGAAATGCTGCCATTGATAAAAAAAAAACACCTCAAGAGAAATTTGGAAAATTCTGAATAAAGGAACAGTTAATCAAGACGCCTTAATGACAAATGGAGTGGCTGAAAACGACTGGGTAACGCACTTTCAAAAGGTTTTCACAGGAAAGGAGATGCCACACTCAATAGTAAGTGGAAACGATGATACAGCCTGGGATATAATAGAGACCAGTGAAGTTATCCTCATAGCCACATCAAAGCTAAAGACATCAAGAGCTGCCGGCCCAGACAGCATCAGTAACACGTTGCTAAAAGAACACAAATATGCATGGTCGACATTTATTGAAAAGCTGTTTGTGGCGATGGCAGACAGAAAGCAGGTCCCGAGATCATGGACTGAGGCAATAATAGTACCAGTGCACAAGAAGGGCAGTCGGGACGATCCTGCCAACTACCGCCCGATTGCCCTTCTGGACACTATTGGTAAAGTGTTGGCGACATTTCTGCAAAAAAAGCTATCTACATGGGCCAAGGAAGTAGATCTACATGATGTTAGACAAACAGGATTCACAAAGGTCATGGGAACAGAGAATGACCTAGCCTTGGTGAGCCTGTTGAAGCTCGATGCATTAAACAAGAAGGACAACTTATTCATGGCTTTCATCGATTTGCAGCAAGCATTCGATTCAATAAATCGAAATAAATTATGGGAGAAGTTGGAAAACAGAAACTTTCCGAATGCTCTATTGTTACCTATAAAGGCATTGCACTCCAACACAACAATCAGAGTGAGACTAAATGCAAGTGGAGACCTGTCCACTCGCAGATATCCTGTTTAAACTCTACATTGCTGACATCTCCACAGCCTTAGCAAGTGTCAACTGTTTCCCTCCAAAAATCAACGGCCATCATATAAGTTATGTGATCTATGCCGATGACATAGTACTGTTTGACAAGACTCGGATAGGGCTACAGTGGCTTTTGTTGAAACTTGAAACCTACATGATCGATAACGATCTGTCAATCTACGTGAAAAAAACAAAAATCATGAAGTTTGGCAGCGATCGGGTCAAAAATAAGAACTTTAAATGGCGAATTGATAACAAATTGATTGAGGAAGTCACAGAAATTCGTTATTTAGCAATACTGATGAACACCTCGATACCTGAGTGGAGTTGGGTTCAAGACTTATTCTATCAGACTCGAACACTTGCCTTACAAGGAGCAAGACTACATACTTTATATGGAAAAAGATCTGGTCTAAAATGGAAGACTTATTCTGGCGCCAAGTCTTGAGGTTACCTAAATATCTCTCAATAACTATAATACGTCATGAACTAGCCCTGGAAAGTCTTTATGGAACAGTACTTTGGAAATCCATGTCCTTGTTACGAAAGATGGAAATATCGAATCCTGAATCAGCATATAAAATATTAAGATCAGGAGGAAAACATCAACACAAAGGTTTGCTCTTAAGATGGGCAGAAAAAGTGAAAGCCATCATGCACAATGCAAATATCTCAATGGACACACTGACGAATCGTCCTCAAATCGTGAGAACTAAGTTGAAAGAGTGGTTATGGATTGATAACCTGGATAAGTATGGAAAGATGCCGACAAATCATCGAGACAAATTTCTCAGACTAAGAATAAACATACATAACACAAACCAAATGATGGTGATGAGAAAAATGAAGCCTGTCACCGATGAAGCTTGTAGGCATTGCCAAACTCATGTGGAGTCACTAAAACATCTGATAATCGAATGTGTGGCTATAAGCGATTTGAGATCCATCCATTTGAGTAAATTTAAGCCTGCAAACGATATGTTGGAAGATCTGTGGCTCCGGATACTGAGTGGAAGCTCGGTACACCTAACCTGTTCAGTGATAAATTTCCTAGATAGTCATAAACTGAAAGGATAAGAACTTAAATTGACATTGCAAGTGCTAGTAATGAATTGATGTAAAGAGTTGTAATAAAAGTTTGTAAGAAACTAGATGTTACAAATAAAAAAAAAAATAAATAAATAAAAATAAAAAGATATTCGGCCTTTGATTGTGTGCAGGGGATGGGAGTTCCCACATCATTGGGTACTTTTTGTTTTGCATTGCATATTTGGACAGTCCATGTGCCAGGACCAGTGTCCATGTGCCAGGACTTGGATTTCTCCCCTGCGTCTTAGAATTAATTAGTTAAGATCACACAACACACTGGATACATACCATTTTCCAGCACCACCAAACACGAAATGAGGCCTAAGTCTGTTATAAGTATTATTTAATAAATTATTTGGTTGATTTTTGCAAACTAGTTCTTGCCATAGAGTGGCTGGATTACTGCGCTTGGGTACAGAGAGTACAAGAGGGAACAAAGAGCGACCTATCAGATGACCAGTGTGATCGGATTTGGCATGTGTATAGTAGCCTGAGGAAAAGCTAGTAAATCCTTCATTAGGGCCACCGTATACATGAGCAGAAAGATGAACAGTGAAAATGTTTTATCTTGGCGCCCTAGGCCTTAATGTAGAGGTGAGTCCGCAAGCATCATCCACATTTCAGGAAGTTTTACTCAACACACCATCTCCATCCACTTGGAAACCTACTTGCAGGGAGATCCCCAACTATATATCGCAGGACATAATTCGTCTCTGCGATTATCTAGCCATCATTCAGCCCTGGATGTTGACTGTTTGCCTCAAATTAAACCCATTGAAGACTGAATTCGTCCTCATCAGTTCAACCACTAAAATACAACTTGCGCAACAAATCGCTCAATGAAATGCTTTCAGAGCCAGCAAACTCCTTTAGCTTCATGATTGACAGCAGCCTCTCCTTCCAGAAACACATAGTGAAGAAGGACCAAATAGCATGGGGCAGAATCTCGACACTTTGAAAAACCAAACCCTTCATCCCGTCACAGGACATCCGGATCTTAGTGCAGGACTATGTGGTCTCACACATCGATGAGTGAAATGCTCTTCTGACAGGGCTCCTAGCTGCTCACTTGGCTCCCCTAAAAGCAGCCCACCACTCTGCAGCATGTCTTATTATGGGAGCACAGAAGTTGGAGCGAATTACTCCCATCCTACATGAACTGCATTGGCTTCCACTCTTCAAGACTGCATGAATCATCTATAAAGCAGTCACGAGTAGCACACCAGCGTACCTGGCAGCTAAACTCCACATATCTGCCGGCAAATGCTGCTTGCACAGCAAATTGAAAAACCGTCTTGAATCACAACTCGTCTGCAAAGAAAGGACCTGCAAACAATCCTTCTCTTGTCATGCGCCCACACTCTGGAACTCGATGTACAGCATTCCGCTGCCCTTGAGCCAGGTCTGTGCTTTTAACAAAATAAAACAAAATATCTGGTGTATTTGTGCTTACAGTTGGTAAACAGATTTTGAGAGGAAGATCTTAGGAGTGTTGTTTACATGTAGCATTGAAAGAGCTTAGTTAGGTAGTCTCGAATCCAGCTATGTATAACTTTGTGGACAAGGCATAGTCTTCAATTGTGTTTTTTGCTTGTTCGGTAGCCATTGGAGAGCTTAATAGTTGGTTTAATGTAATCAAGAGTGAGTGGTGAGTGTAAGAGTGAAAGACAAATGCCAGTAAATGGCCTTGCTGCATAGCTGTGAACCTCTTGGAGCTCGACTTTTACTCTGTAGGGCAGGGTATATGAAATGGAAATAGACTAGCCCTGGCATCAGCATTACTTGAAGAATGGCTATTCTATGCTTAAACTGAAGAATTATCTGAATCCCACAAAGTTGTAGGCAGTGATGAAATGCATTGTATGGATATAACACATGCCAGGAGAAAGAGAGTGGTCTACTAATGAGTACCCCTAGGTTTTGGACGTTGTCTGCTGGAGGAGAAGGAGAACACCGGGAATCAGGCCAGTCAAAAGGTAGAGATATAAGGCCTGATTCACAGATCGTTTTGCAGTGGGATTGTGCCACTATAAAACGCTTCTGTGAATCGGGCCCATAGGGTCATCTGGCAGAATAATCATGATCCCTGTCTTTGAAACAATTAAGAGTCGGTCATCATGGGGCTCATGTTCATGAGAGCCGTAACATTCATGAAAGGAGTAAAAGCCTAGCATTAGGCTGTTACTCCTTCCATTAGCATCACAGAGCATTTTCAAGCAATTTCTATGGCAGAGAAGAGGGGGCGCAACCCATCTTGCATTTCTGCCACCTCCCTTCCTCTCCACCATAGAAATGTGCCAGCACTTGCATCAGCATTGATTTCCATGCTGGCACAAATGCTGGAGATCCCTGTGGGGTCCACCAGCTTTATGCACCAACTTAAAGCAGGACAACTCCATAGGGATCCATTGTACATGCTGCCGGCCATGCTGACATGGCAGGAATATGAGCAATTACAATAAAACCCTGCCCAACATGCAGGCATGTCGGGCAGGGTTTAATTTGTAATTGTGAACACTGCTTACCATGCTTGCATGGTAAACTGTGCTCACATTTGAAATTAATCCCTGCCCAGCCCTACCTGGCACTCACAATTAAAAGTAAATGCTGCCTATCATGCAAGCATACCAGGCACCGTTTGCTCACTTTGTAGGCCCAAGTGCAAAGGTACAGGGCAAAAGGCAGCATACACATGTGTACAACGTGTTTTTCCCTGCACCTTTGCACTCAGTCATGCAAATGATTAATATTTGGTGGCATGGAGCTCTGCCCCTTCCAATTACGAATTAGAAGAAAATGAGATTCAATGTGTCAATGCGCCTTTAGTTTGTATATATCTGTACAAAAGCGAGACTGTCCACAACTGTGAGTTGTGACCTCAAACTATCTTGGAATTCAAAATGAATTAGTGTATCATCCTCATACATGAAGTAACTGATCACACAGGATTCCATGTTGCGAGCCAAAGGGGCTGTGTAAATAATAAAATGGAGAATTCGTCAAGGGAGAGAATCTGTGAAGCAGACCTTGCACTCCACGGTACCGTTAGTTTATTTGTTGTTTATTTATTGTTCACTTGTTAGGAGCTTATTCAGGAAGCAAATAATGTTTCAAAGCACCCACAGGGCAACAGGGAGGGCACAGGGGATGAAAGACAATGTAATTACACAATGTTAAATAATTAAATACAGAGATATAAGAAGAGACAATGGGAAGTTGAAGACAAACCTACTATGCCTTGTGAGTGTTCAGAACGTGCAAGTGCAGAGGGAATAGGGGTATGGGATAGGTGCTGTGGTGCTCATGGAGAGCAGCAGGTGAAGTGATATGAAGAAAGGTAAGTGTTACCTCCAGTGGAGGAGGGTGAGCTGAGCCAAGTGCAGAGGATAGACAGCAGCTGGCATGATAAGATGTGGGAGGTCAGGGATGCTCATGATGTGTGAAAATAATAAAAGACTACAGCTTCAATTATAGCAAAGCTGCAGATTCACAAACTAATTTATTAAAACGGGGGCCTGTGGGGGCGTGGCTTAGTGTCGTAATGGATGGCTGCTTGATATTATGCTCCTGCTCCGGCAAAAGTAATTAAACCTATTATTAATGTTTTCTTAGCATGTAAGAAGCTTCTGGTGACTTGTCTGTGGTTTGGAGTTTGTTTTTATGGCAAACGGTGCGGTTTGCCATGTGCAGGCTCCGGCTGAAGAACGAGACACAGTCAACTTGTGTGAGCCGGTGGGCACGGCTGAAGCAACGACATCGAGTAGTAATAGAGCTGACGCGCCCTGTCAGCTGGTGCAGCTGACTTGAGGCAGAGGGCGCGCTCATTGTAGGGAAGCGGCTTTTCTCCACAACAAGGGCTCGTGAGTAGCATTGGAGCATAACATTAAGTAAATAATACATTTTAAACACACAGGCACCAAATTCATTACTTTAAAATGCTTATTTTGCACCATAGGAACATTTTGGAGGACTCTTTCTGAATATTCAAACTGGGGAAAGGTACTTTTGTGGCACATCACCACCTGGAATTCTGCTTATAAAAAGCAAAGATATTAGCACTCAAAAGGGAATATTATTATGAGCATATAGCTGCTTGGTATTTGCTTAGCTATACGCTGTTCTGTCATGACTCTAGCCTGGCTAGGAGTTCTTAATATAATAATATAAGGCAGTCAAGTTCTTGATGCACTTGGCTACTCGAAGTTTCATTCACATAGCTGACCGGAATTATATAATGAAGAGCTGTCATGTCATGGCAAAGACAGTTTAAGGCGTTTTCAGTACTGCCACATAGATAAAGACTTCTCTACCACCTGGCTGCCATAATATTAGTGGAAACTCCATACTTGAGTTAGCAAGCTCACTCTATAACAAGTTATCAGCAGTTCATATTGTACGCCATAATTCACAATAAGGTGCATCATCTATGTGACCTCTGATTCTTCAACTAAACTTGTGGCAGAAAGCTTGTGCAAATTGAGTACTATATACTAAACATTAACATGACCTCAAAAAAAAGGACAACCCAAGGATGGGTCCTTAACATCGACTAACAATGCTCCTAAGAGACAGAAAGGTGACTCTTCCACACCCAAAGATGACTCACAAGACCCTGTTATGCAAGCCATTTTGGTTGAGATCAAAGTCCTCAAACCTTTCATGGAAGCTACAACTGCTAAACTGCAGATGCTGGATGATAAATAGTCCACGTTCGAGTCAAGAATAAATGAAGTTGAAAGAAGGGTCAGCGATGCAGAAGACATCACAGGAAAAGTGGCATCTCTAGAAAATGTAGTTATGTCTCTCCAGAAGCAAACTGGAAATATAGATAATAGGAATAGGAAGAACAACCTACATATTGTGGGTCTTACAGAGAGTATTGAAAAAGTTAATCCCATGTAACGCTCACCTGGTATCCACGGGGATGCCACTCAGCCTGTTTGGACCTCCTATGACCTCCTACGACCTCAAACCCTTCCCTGGAATCTGTTCGACTGGAGATTGGGCCTGAAACAGAGTATTCCCGGAGTTTAACTCTATTGTCTCTGGTCGCTTGAACCCCTTCTTCCCTTGGGGACCAAACCTTCCCCTATGTCCTCTCCTCACCTTGTTTTCTTGAGTGGTGTGCTCTCTGTCCTGCCCTTCGGTGCAGGGGTGCGTCGACTGATGTGGGCTCTATGCAGCCTAGTTGCTTCACTGGCGCAGGCCCAATGGACTGGGCTTGTTGTATCTTCAGCCCGACCGGTAGTTGGATGATTCTTAATGAACTGTCCTTTTCTTGTCACTTGTCCCCTTTATAACATGTCTCTTCTCCCTTAGGTGTTGGAGGGGTTGGAGGTGCCGTTGTGCTGCTTAAGGAAGCACTAAGCGGTGAGTGAGAGCACGATGCGCAGCACTGTTCACTCTATCTTGTATTGACCAATGTCTCTCTCTGTGTCTCTTACAGACGCGGCATTGTCCCAGCATGGCTGCCGGAAGAGAAAATAAGGTGCAGAGAGTAAGCGCGATGTGCGGCGCCTTCTTATGTTTTCCGTGGTAACCTGTAATGTCTTTTCGCCTTGCAGGTCAATGGGATGCTCTGGAGCTGAAGTTACTCTGAGCAGCTCGAGTTCAGGTAAGCGTTTGACTCTTCTTGCAGTTTTCGAGTAAGCTGGGATATGAAGAATGCTTACTAATGTCTTTTCTTTTGTTCGTTTATCTTCCACTAAAATGCGGCGTGCCAAGATGGAGGTGACACCACCGTAAAGCTGCCCACAGGACTGGAGGAGCGATGAACGCAAGCTGGATACTCCCCAAGGTAAGTATAATATTAATGCTGTTCTTGTTCTTGCAGGTGCGCCGGATGCGGAGGAGAGACGAAGGGCTTCAGGAGACGGATCCGAGCACAGTGAGTGTCACGCTGCAGGTGCAGAGAAACGCAAAGCATGTTTCTCTGCCCGGGCGTGGTTTAAATAGCTTCCAGGTATCCCAGGTATCCCTGGGTTGAACCACACCCAAAAGGCTAGACCGCACACCCAGTTCAAGGAACTGGGTTATGTGGGGGCATCCATCTTGCCCACAATACATTACAAGTCCAATGTCAAGTTGTTCTCAGAGTTATGTGTGAGCCTGGTGCCACAGGCACCAGGTGTGAGTCCAAGTGGGTCACTGGTAAGATGGAGAGGCCCTTAAGGTCCATGTAGGGGATTGTGCCCTGGCTCCAGCCTGGTGTCTCAGAGGGCTGGGGGCAGGGATCATGACATCCCATTCAATTTCTATATTATATGCTTCCACTGCTTCTTGGTCTTCCTACACCCTTGCGACTCAACATTCAAAGGACTCATCGTGTGGGTGCTAGAATCCCATCTCGTAATGCTCCAAGAACTTTAATCTTTGCCTTAATTGATTATACGCATGTCCTTCTCATCATGGACAAAGCAAAGCAAAGCAAGCAACTTGTGTGGGAAGATACCACTATTTTATTTCTCAAGATGTCTCCAATGCCACTGCAGCAAGGAGAAAATAACTTTTGACGTTCAGGCGAGCTCTAAGGCAACTAAACACCAGATATGGAATCATCCATCCAGCTTCTCTAAAGGTTACCCTTAATGGCCATATGTCCACATTCCAGAATCTGGCTGACCTACGCAACTTCATTCAGAGCCAGAGAAGAGAAGAATTGGACACATTAAGACAACCCACTTGAAGAGGACGTCATACTGAAAGTGTCTTTTATTTCATGATGTTCTCGCAGAAGCGGGGCATTGGGTGAGCCTTTCCGGATCCGGCTCTCCACCCCTACTTCTTACCTTTCCAACTTCGACAAGGTTTGGAGTGGCTGTTTCCAGTTAGCCACTACTCTCATCATCATTATTTGGTTTTTACTGCAAATGACAAAACTCCGTGTCAACTTTGTTTCTCTTCCACTTTTCCTCATGTTTCTTCCCTGTTAGTCTATTGAAGCAACATTCTGTTAATATGGATTATGAGCTTGCATATACCATCCTAACGGCTTCCTATGTCATTTAACATAACTTCATGGAACGGTAAAGGTCTTCATAATCCAGTCAAACATCAGAAAATTCTCTCCCATCTTAACACGGCCAAACCTTCCATAGCATTTCTACAAGAATCTCACCTCTCTCAAGCTGAAGCCGCTAAATTGAAACGTCTATGGGTATTTTTAAGTGCAGCATTTGGATAGAAAAATTGAGTTATTACCCGTATCAATAAGCATCACCAATATAAGGTTATCTCCACAGAATCCGACAAGGTGGGTTAAGCTTCTTATTGATTCTATTGAATACTCTATTTTAAATGTATATGGTCCTACCAATGCCGATTCTACTTTTTGGATATAATTAAGAAATCATATCTTTAGATCTACCCCTAATAACCTCAATGTGTGTGGCGACTGTAATGAGATCATGGATCCCTTTCTTGATAAGAAATCAAATGTACATTTAAAAAAAACGAATTCTCATGTGCAATTTTACAACTTTGTTTCCAAACTGGGCCTTACTGATACATGGCATTTGGTTCTTCCCTCCGATGTGGAAAATACCTTCTACTCCCCTCCTCACAACTCCTTTTCAAGGACTGATTATATTTTTATTTCCAAATCCATAACTAATTGCTTGCTAGATGCTAAAATAGCATCCATAACCCTGTCAGACCATGCTCCTGTACACATTCAACTATCCAAACCATAGATGGAGATTTAACTCAACCCTCTTCAAAGATGAACACTTTTCTAGATGTATTCAGCAACAGCATGCCCATTTTGTCTCTGAAAATCTTAATGTAGACAAATCCATTGATAACAATTGGGTCTGCTATAAAGCTGTATTAAGAGGTCATATAATTTCTTGCACTGCTATTAAAAGTAAAAAACTTCAACAAGAAAGAGACGATATCCTTAGAACAATTAAACACATATCTAGAATCTGAAAACATACGCATCAACTCTGCTTTAATTCTTCCAAAAAGAACTACTTAGGATTCAGTACAATAACATGGCTACGCAGTATTCATATGCCAATCTCCTAAAGTACAAATCAAAAATGAAACCGTGCTCTAAGAAATCTAGCAAATCACTAGCTTCTTATCTTAAACTGAAAAAGGATAAAGCCAAGATTGCAGTGATTAAAGATCATAATGAGAACAGAGTTTGTACCGATAAAGACATTTTACAAGCCTTTTCTAAATTCTATCCGGAATTATATTCTTCGGAAGTACTGCCCAACAGTACTCATGCAGCAGACTTCCTTAGACATATGCATCATGACTCATATGTAACCATTAACCTCCAAACATTAAATGCTCCCATACATGCAAGTGAAATATCTAAGGGTATAAAAGATCTCAAAAAAGGTAAGGCTCCCGGCCCTTATGGCTTTCCAAATTAATTTTATGCTCACTCTAATGATCTATTGGTACCTAAGCTCAATGAAATGTATACTTACTTCATTTCCAATGAAAAAGCCATAGGGTCCTTTTCGAAAGAAATGCTTATTGAGTTCCCTAAACCAAACAAAGATGTATGTTTTGAAAAAATGCGTTGGGCTTTTGATAAGTATGTATTTTCAACTATATTTGCACTGGATCAATTAGACAAAGCCAATGATCTGCTTTGTACAAGGTCAATGGGCGAAACATTTTCATACAGGGGCATAGTATGAGCAATTCACTATAAAAATAATTGTCCAACTGGCTATCCGGGCAATAGTCTTCTCGACCTGTACATTCTTTTTCCATGCCCTCGCCTGGTGAGTAGGTGGTCCAAATAGTTACAATGGGCAGCCACTTTCAGTAGTTGACCAAATGTTATGCTCACCTGGCTCCCACAGAGGCGTCGATCTGGACTGGACTGCTGCGGTCTCCACCAATGTGACGCCTAAGGCCGAGATGACGGACTGGACTGGCCCACCTAGCTTCGTTTGCTTGGCCCGTAGAAATATTCTTCTGCAAGTGGAGAAAGGAAATTAACCACCCGTGGAGTTGAGCGTTAATCCCCCCACCCCGCTGTTCTCCCCACTGATCGCCTTGGATGTTCCCTCTTATAGTCTCACCTGATGATTTGAAAAGATGAGCTCTCCATCCTGCATTGAGTGCAGGGGCGTGTAGATAACCAGTTGCTTCACTGGCTCGAAGGAATTGGTGAGTTCCAGGACAATATTGACTCCAATATTCCCGGCAAGACGCCGTAAGTATGTAGTTCGTAAGAGTTCAAATGCCTGACTTTCACTCTTGTCCAATTCCTTGCAGGTAGCAGCTTGACCCTACTGAAGAGTTCCTTGTGGCAACTGGTAATGTTCTGGTAAGGATTTGTATTATCCAACACAGTTTGATAAAATAATGTCCATATGTAACCTGTTGCTTTCTCCCTTATTCAGGCGCTGAGAGAAAGTATGAAGTCTCGGGGAATAATGCCTCCGCCGGTAAAATCAGGTAAGTCTTTTGTGGTGAGGAGGGTTCCCCTTGTTAGTCCCTTGTTTCACCTTGCTGTCCTTTTGTTTCCCCTTAGGGGCCGGGGTTCGGCTAGGTTGCAGTGGAAGCTGTGTTGACCCGTGAAGAAGAATAGTACCTCTGGTGGTAAAATCAGGTAAGTCTATGGGGGGTATTCCTCTGTGTATTCCCTTGGCTCACCTTGCTGTTCTTGTCTTCTCCTTAGGTGCCGGAGTGAGGGGGTAACATGCAGGAGGATGCGGTGAAATGTGAAGATGCTGCGAAGGCCGGTGAGTTCAGCGCGGCGCTGCAGCAGGCGAGGCGACGCGCATAAAACAACTTCTTTCTTCCAGCTCGAAGGCGCGATGGATTGGGAATTCAGGTAAGGATCAAAGGTATTGCTCTTGTTCTAACCTTTTCTCCTTCTTTCTCCCTTTTTCTAGGAGCTCCAACTCGAGGCGGGCGTGGCGCCCCAATCGGGGTGCATGAACATGGCCACTAGGTTCCCATGACCTTTCCTGTGGTCCGTAACCTTTCCAGTCGATTAAATAAAAAAGTTTTGACTTTATCAGCTTGGAGTCCAGGATGTTCTTAACTTCAAATTCGGGTTCTCCGTCTACAAGGATGGGGTCTGGTGGCTTGGTTAGTCTTGTCCTTGGTTGTACTGGCTTCAAAAGTGACACATGAAAGACGGGATGAATTCGCATATTAGCAGGTAAGTCCAACTTGACATCCACCGGGTTGATAATGGCCTTAATGGAGTAAGGTCCCAAATATCTGGGGTTAAAGGTCCGTGTTCCCTTTAGAGGTATATGTTTTGTGGCTAACCATACTTGGTCCCCTATTTGGTATTGTGGAGAATCACTTCTATGCCGATCAGCATCTTTCTTGTATTTTTCTTTCGCCTGTTTTAAATATGTAGTTGCTTCCTTAAAGGCTTGTGTAATCGTAGCATGCAGATGGTCCACTGCGGGCATTTCTAAGTCTTAGGGTGAGTCAAGGTCTGAGGTTCGAGGATGGTGCCCATATAAGGGATAAAAGGGGCTTTGTCCAGTTCCAGAGTGTACTGAATTATTCTATGCATATTCGGCTATCCAAAGAATGTCTTTCCAATTACTCTCCGTCTGATGTAACATACAACGCAGGTATTGTTCGAGAGTCTGGTTGGACCTCTCCGTTTGACCATCAGTCTGGGGGTGGTGACTGGTCGATAACCTCACATCGATTTGCGCCAATTGACAGCATTTTTTCCAAAAATGTGAAATGAATTGACTGCCCCAGTCAGAGACCAACACGGACGGAAATCCATGTATGCGAACAATGTTTTCGAGGAATTCTTTGGCCAGGATTGAGGCTGAAGGTAGTCCTTTTAAAGGAATAAAGTGGGCCATCTTGGAAAGAAGATCCACAATAACTAGAATGGTGTTAAACCCATTAAAAGGAGGTAGATCGGTAATAAAGTCTAACGATAAGGTGTGCCATGGTGTAGGCGGAATGTCTAAAGGTTGTAAGAGTCCAGCTGTTTTTTCTTTTGACTTTTGTATTGGGCACAAATGCCACAAGACATCACAAATCATTTAATATACTTTCGCCAGGTGGGCCACCAGAATTGTCTTTTAATTTTAGCTTCAGTTTTTGCAATACCTGGGTGCCCCTCCATTAGGGTATCATGATAACGGGAAATGACTAGCTCTTGTAGTTCCTTGTGTGGCAGAAATAGCCGCCCTTGGTAATAAGGCAGATCATTGGTGACAGAGTAGTCCGGGCCTTTCTTTACCCAGTCCTGCAGGGCTGTAGAATCAAAGAGTTGCTGGATCTTTACCTGAATGTCCTCTAGTGTCTGTAGAGTAGTCATGCCAAGAATACTTTGTTCAGAAATTATAGGTACTGGTTCTGGGTTCACTTCTGCCTCTCCCATCCCTATTCGGGATAAGGCGTCTGCTTTACCATTCTTACAACCTGGTCGATAGGTTATCACAAAATCGAACTCGGCAAAGAACAATGCCCATCGGAGTTGATGTGACGATTGGGCCTTGGCTGTTTTTAAATACTGTAAGTTCTGGTGATCGGTGATCACAGTAATGGTATGCCTGGCACCGAGAAGATAGTGCCGCCAAGCCTTGAAGGCAGATTTAATGGCCAATAATTCCTTGTCGGTAACCGCATAGTTTAACTCAGGTGCCGAGAACTTTCTGGACCAAAATGCTACTGGGTGAAGCTGGCAAGTTTCAGGGTCCTTTTGAGACAGGACAGCTCCCATGGCTAGACTGGATGCATCAGTTTCCACTATGTATGGAAGTTCAGGGCACGGGTGCTTTAACACAGGTGCAGACGTGAATTTTGCTTTCAGCTCTTGGGAGGCATTTTCAGCTTCTTCAGACCACATAAAGCGTTTATTTTTTCCCAAGAGTGCTGTGATGGGATGTACGACATGTGAAAAATCTGGGAAGAATCTGCGGTAGAAATTGGCAAAGCCGAGCATGCTTTGTACTCCTTTAACTGAACTTGGTGATGGCCACTTAAGGATTGCGTCCACCCTCCGTGAGTCCATTCGGACTCCCTTTGGGGTCAGGATAAACCCAAGGAATTCAACTTCTGTGGCATGAAAAACACATTTTTCTAGTTTTGCATATAGTTTGTGCTGGCGCAATTTCTCAAGGACTGCTCGGACGTGCTTCACATGGTCAGATACTGAAGAGGAGTATACTAGAATATCATCGATATACACGACAACACAAACGTCAATGAGTTCACGAAGGACATTGTTCATGAAGTATTGGAAGGCTGCTGGTGCATTGCACAACCCGAAAGGCATCACCTGGTATTTGAATAACCCATACTTAGTGCGGAAAGCAGTCTTCCATTCGTCACCATCTTTTACACGTACCAGATGGTATGCCCCCCGGAGATCTAATTTAGTGTATATACAAGCATCCTTCACTTGGTCTAGTAGTTCAGGGATCAGAGGCAACGGGTATCGGTTCTTAACAGTTATCTGGTTCAATGCTCGGTAGTCTGTGCACGTTCTGAGGTCACCTTCATTTTTGGGTACGAAGAACAAAGCTGAAGATGCAGGGGACTTGGATGGGTGAATAAAGCCATTGGCAAGGTACTGGTCTAAGTATTGTCGTAGGTGAAGGTTCTCAGGTTCCGTAAGGGCATAGATCCTGCTACAAGGGGGTTGTGCACCGGGTATGAGAGCGGTTTGATAATCGTACGATCTGTGAGGTGGTAAGGTGTTTGCCTGTTCCTTTTGGAAGACATCCTGGAATTCTTGGTATTCTGGAGGTAGTTGCATGACTGCTGTGGTTACTGTGGCCAGGCCTGCGTTCTGATTTTTCTTTGGGTTACAGGTTTGTGCACAATCCGGGAAGGTTATTCTCTTCTCTCGCCAATCAATACAAGGATTATGTGTTTCCAACCAAGGTATCCCCAGTATTATTTGGAACTGTGGGGCTTTGATTAGATCAAACACAATAGTCTCTTGATGCCCATCCTGACCCAATAGTGTCATCTCTGTGGTGGAATGAGTTACAGGCCCAGAGGCTATTTCAGTTCCATCGACTGTGGTGATGACATCTGAGGTGGTTTTTCAGCAGAGAGGTAGATTCATCCTGGAAGCCAATTCATAGTCCACATAGTTTCCTATGGCCCCGCTATCAATGTATGCCCTTACTGCGTGCATACGCGATGGCTGCCCTGGATCTACGAGGACCATTGGTATGATGAAATGCGAGGTCTGAGTATCCTTCTTCAAGCTCGGCAAGCGGACCTCTACGCTTGTCGGGCGTGGTCGTTTCCCGAGTCTGACTCCATATGGCTTTTATCAGCAGCTCCTACCACCTTCTTGGGTGGTTTTACAGGGCAATCCCGTAGAAAATGTCCAGAAGTTCCACAATATAGACACAATTGCATTTGCCATCTCCTTTCTCTTTCCTTCTGGGTTAAGGGTCCTTTAACCCCTCCGATTTGCATGGGTTCTGAAGCATCTGCTCCTTTGGGGTTAGCGTGGGTTTTGACCAACACCAGATTCTCAAACTTGGCTCGATCAGCCTTTCTGTTCTGAAGTCTGTGATCTAACTGGACCACTAAGTCTATATATTCAGCGCAGTCTTGAGGTGAGTTCACGACTTGAGCCAAGACATCCTTGAGTTCTCTTCGAAGCCCTCAATGAAATAACGTGATTCGTTTTACCTGAGGCCATCTAGTTTCCACTATTAACCTATTAAAGGTCGCGATGTAGGATAAAAGGTCCTGGTTACCCTGTCGTAGGGACAAAAGTTTGTTATCCAGGGCCTGTCCTTGGGAGTGCCGGGCAAATAGTCTTTCCATGCTAGTTTGAAAGCCCTGAAAATCCCGAAGAATTGGGTCATCTTGAGTAACTAGTGGAATTGACCAATCAGCTGCACTGCCGCTGAACTATGACAATTCAAAGGCTACCTTGGCTTGATCGTTTGGGAAGGCTCCAGGTCTGCATAAAAAGTGCAAGCGGCATTGGTTCATAAACACGGCAAACCTTTTGGAATCTCAGGCAAAGCGTTCGGGTGGGGCTAATGGAATATGCCCTGGTAGGTTTATTTGCACAGGGTTACTCAATAACACAGGAGCTGGATTTCCCCCGGAACCAGGTAGGGGTGCGTGTCCAGCCTGGCTTTGCAATAGTTGCCTAGCAAGATCAACAGTTCGCTCCTTTGACAAAATCAGTTCTCTCCTAAGAGCATTGGTTTCTTGACGGGCGGAATGTACTTCAGCCCTCAATTCCCCTAGTAATTGGGCCAATTGTTCAGTCTCTGAGGTATCCATAACGCCCGGGTGGGTATTTCTGGGTAGGCTTCGCATTCTGTTACGCTCACCAGGCTCCCACAGAGGCGTCGATCTGGACTGGACTGCTGGGTTCTCCACCAATGTGATGCGTAGGGCCGAGATGACGGATTGGACTGGCCCACCTAGCTTCGTTTGCTTGGCCCGTAGGAATATTCTTCTGCAATTGGAGAAAGGGAATTAACCACCCGTGGAGTTGAGCGTAAATCCCCCCACCCCGCTGTTCTCCCCACTGATCACCTTGGATGTTCCTTCTTATAGTCTCACCTGATGATTTGAAAATATGAGCTTTCCATCCTGCATTGAGCGCAGGGACGCGTAGATAACCAGTTGCTTCACTGGCTCGAAGGAATTGGTGAGTTCCAGGACAATATTGACTCCGATATTGCCGGCAAGACGCTGTAAGTATGTAGTTCGTAAGTGTTCAAATGCCTGACTTTCACTCTTGTCCGATTCCTTGCAGGTTGCAGCTTGACCCTACTGAAGAGTTCCTTGTGGCAACCGGGAATGTTCTGGTGAGGATGTGTATTATCCAACACAGTTCGATAAAATAATGTCCATATGTAACCTGTTGCTTTCTCCCTTATTCAGGTGCTGAGAGAAAGTATGAAGTCTCTGGGAATAATGCCTCTGGCGGTAAAATCAGGTAAGTCTTTTGTGGTGAGGAGGGTTCCCCTTGTTAGTCCCTTGATTCACCTTGCTGTCCTTTTGTTTCCCCTTAGGAGCCGGGGTTCGGCTAGGATGCAGTGGAAGCTGCGCCGACCCGTGAAGAAGAATAGTACCCCCGATGGTAAAATCGGGTAAGTCTATGGGGGGTATTCCTCTGTGTATTCCCTTGGCTCACCTTGCTGTTCTTGTCTTCTCCTTAGGTGCCAGAGTGCGGCGGTAACATGCAGGAGGATGCAGTGAAATGTGAAGGTGCTGCGAAGGCCGGTGAGTTCAGCGCGGCGCTGCAGCAGGCGAGGCGACGCGCGTAAAACAACTTCTTTCTTCCAGCTCGAAGGCGCGATGGATCGGGAATTCAGGTAAGGATCAAAGGTATTGCTCTTGTTCTCACCTTTTCTCCTTCTTTCTCCCTTTTTCTAGGAGCTCCAAACTCGAGGCGGGCGTGGCAGAAGACTGGATGCAGACTTGCAGGCACGGTGAGCGTTACGCTGCTGGATGCAGAATAATGCGAAGCGTGTGCTGCTCTTCGGGCGTGGTTTAAATAGCTTCCAAAGTAGTCCCAGGTAAGTAGTCCCCCGCAGCCCCACAAATAGTCCCTTCCAAGCCTCGTTCGGCTTGGAGCTCTTGCAGCAAGGTCTGCATCAGGTAAGTTTGCAGCATGGTCTGCATCAGGTAAGTTTTAATCTATGAGCCTGGCAACTATGGCGCCAGGAGTGACTCTCCATATGAGCCTGGCGCTATAGGCGCCAGGACTGCACCCAAATAGCCCCTAGCGGGGGTTGTTGGGCTTGCTTGGGGTAACTTGATGCCTGCTTCCGGGGTTGCTGGACTTGGTCTGGGTCCCCAGGGTTAGGTATCATGACACCAAAATATTTTCATTTCATTTTACCCTTCTCAGCAACAACAATTTGTTATGTAAAAGTTTTAAGTACAACGTCGTGCTTCTGGGACAATGTCAACATAAAATTCAAATATCACTGAGGTGGGTGTGTGAAATGAGGACTAGATTGCCCAGGAGAAGGTTCTTACTCCACCCTTGGTGGAAACCTATTCAACTCCTTTAAGACATCTTCATGTCTGATGTGAACCAATTATTGACTCAGATCATTATTTACCTTAATTGTCATAGAAAGGGATTGGTTACCCCCCTCAACCCACATGACACCCCTCATCCCAGATTCAGAGGGGAGCTAGACACATATTAATTTGATGTTTTCTAAGGTTCCGCCTTAGAAGGTTTTGATTCATCCTGCCAGAAATTGCAACATCAAATATGAAACCTAGCTATAATGGGTTTGAGTGTATTCTCTACAGAAGTGAGACCGGACGTTCTTGTGGTCACAGGATGACTTGCCATTTTGGAAGACTGCTAGACATTCTGTGATTAAGTTGTAAGTATTGTCCCACATTTCCCGTCCATGAGCAAGAAGCCTCTTCTAGGAGGGGTGGAACCTTAATGTGATTATATAATGAGCACCTTTTCTAGGTTATTTTTTAGCGTGACATTCGTAATGCAATGTGATTGAATCCCACACTTTTACAGTTAATAAGCTGTGTCAAAATCTTTGAAATGTCCTAACTGGTTGTGCATAGACAAGACGATGGGATTATTTCCCTACTATGATAAAAGCATACATTGGTAATATCACATGTCAAGTTCTTTTTTCAGATTACCATTTTCTTTGCTTATATGAAACTCTTTAATACTCTGCCCTCACCAATAAAAACTCTCCTTCTCTTGCTCTTATACAAGGTATGACTTTGCTTGCAATCAGATCCAGCATGATGTTTCTGGGATTCTCTTGAAATTGCATTTTTCATTGCAAATGTGTGTCATATATGCACACTTTTGGTCCCTAAAAGACCCAGCTCAGTAGACCCAGAAATGTGAGGTAGCGTTTACGTCGGGACACCTGTGGAAATGTAGGACGGTTGGACATGTGTTGTTGCCTGTGTGTTGTTGCCTGTATGTCGAATACATTATGGACTTTGTTGTGCCTTGTGGGTTATAAATTCTAGGGCGATTCATGCAAGTTAGACCTCTTTGGAGGCAATGCGTCAGCTTTTTTGTACAGCTTTAGAACTTGCTTGTTTTTTTTAAACATTATGACATCTGTACTCAATAACAGAATAATCATTTACATTTCCAATCCATGTATTAATATGGTTTTCTCTCATTTATCCTGCGCCAAATCCCTGGGTTTGGCACAGGATAAATTCTAGTTCAGCCCAGCAATCAGCCTGATCCAGATGCAGATCACACTTAAGGACGAAAAGTCCAACTTTGTTAATTTTTTATTCCCAAGCACCCTGCATCACAGCCTTGGTATTGAAGATGGCATAACTGTGCAAGACTCGTGCAGGAGGATTATATCATGTAGGCCTACAAAATGGAAACAAATTATCCCCTTACAGAAAATCAAGGTCTACATTTTTCTATAATACCAATGGGAAAGAAGTATTATTAGGGGATCCCTATGAGAGATTTTAAAAAATGTGTCACCCCAGAAAGCTGTTAGGCTGATCTGTTGAGATGATCCCATCATTGTTTCCTCAGACATTGTGCCTTCCACCTCTACATTCTCGGTAGAGGCGGATGCAACCCTTGCAGATTTGTTAGAGCAAAGAATGTAGATATATCAACATTGTTGAAGACAGATTTGGCTAATATATTATTGTCAGCAAAAGAGGTAACCGTCCCCAAATTGTCACAGTCTCCAACAGTGGAGTAAATTTGCTGAAAATGTTGGGGGGGCATCATTACAACTGAAAGAAAGGGGCGGTGTGGAGTGGGCGGACGTTGGCAGTGAGAGATAAGACTAAGCTACTACACGACAAGAGTTCATTGCTGACGCGCTCGGTTATAACTTTCATAAGACTGATGGGTATGAAGTGGCCCACAGTTGCAAATGTCTATTCATTCATTTTGTGACACTGTGTGACTAGTACACAAGTGTTTTTTTTTTTTATTAAATGTGATGCAAATTGTGCATTTTAAAGAAAATGTATTCAGCAACACTGGTCAAACCTATTAGCCGCATAGTGAAGCAACTCATCACACTGGGCCACATATGCCAACAAAGAGCCCACTTTCACCCAAACAACTGGCCCACACAAGCATTTTGCGTTTTTGGTTCAGCCATGGGCCTATTGCACTATAGGCCAGCCGAGCCTCGACCTGGAAGTTGCTTTGAGGACACAGTCACACAAACACACAGTGGCACTGTATGGAATAAAGTATGCCGTGGAGGTCGATAGGCCATTCCTTATACAATGTGAAATTTTAATCTGAAAATGCAACAGCAGAAAATATTGTTTCGTGTTTATTTGACACTTGTTAGGATTGCCAAATTGGGACTGACAAAGTTTGATCTGTAATGTGGCAGACTGGTTCCTAGAACACTGACTCACGTATTCTGGGAGTGTTGGTGCCTGCCGGGGCTTGGGGGATGAGATTGCATAGATTTGGTTCTGGGGGCTCAAATTACATGTCTCCCCTTGTAACACTCTTGCGCCAGTCTGACTCTTAAAAACAAGCTCAGCTTGTCACAAAAGATCTGTTTGTGACATAAACATTGCTTTTCTGGCTTTGGAAGTCCAGACAGCATCCTTCATGGGGACCAGTTACTTGCAAAGCATGAAAAAGTGAAAGTGAAATATGGCGGCAATCATTTGCCCAATGAAGAGATTTAGGGGGATTTGTTGGACCTATGCAGTTGATGGACTTGTTTCGCTCTCCACTCAGGGTCTGCATCCTTCCCCAAGGCTTTGGCCTGTATTGAATGTCAGCCGCACAACTCATTCCCTGTCCTGCCACCGCTCACTTGATATGATTCCAACCCCATTCTGTTTTTCTTTCTCTTCTGTCTTTATCTCTCTTCTATTGCTCTGCTCCCTTCGCCTCACATCCCCAATTTCTTTTTAGGCAGTGATGTGGGGGTATTTCAGGGTTTTCTATTGAAAATTACATGTGCATTTGTTTGCTGTTGTTTTGGGTGAAGTCTCTTGTGGATTCACTGTTTTGCTCCAGGGCCTGTTGAACACTCTTTTGGTACTACTGTTATTTATTGTAGGGGTATTTATTAAAATCACACCATGGCAGGTTATTGCTCGATACAATAAAATGTTGTTTTATTTTTGAAGGAAGGAATAATATTTTGTTCAGCTAAATATTGGCACCTTACAATGAAATTGGCACTTTGTTTTGTCATATTAAATAGATGTGTATTCTATGATGAAGTAGACCTGTTATTATTATTTTCAAACCAGATCACCATCTATACAAAGATCACCAACCAGATGTACACTTCACAAAGTAAACGTGTATGTGCTTACTTGTACCTTATCTGTGGACTTAAAAAAATATGCTTCTTTGGACCATTGAACTTCTCATAGAAAAAGATAATGACAGAGGAACCCAACACCTATTCCTGGTGAACCTGTGGTAGGACTGCAAGCAGCAGTTAGCTTCTTCTTGGAAGAAGACTAGACACAATACGACTAAGCACTAACACTATAATAATGCAGCATTTTCAGTTTTGGTTTCCAATGGAACCCCTGGCATCAACGGAGGGCGTGCTATTGTATTGCATACGAATACGATTTGTTTGTGTCTGATGCCTGCCAAACCCAGGAGCACACAGATTTTTGGCCCATTTAATGTTTGGCTAAATGGTGCATAGTCAGCAAATCCACCACGGTGAACATTCTACAGATGTGAAACTAACTCACTAATTGCATGAATGAAAACCACCTAATTCCTAAGCAAGTCATAAAAAAGCTACGCAGAGAGAGAATCCACCATTGTCATTATTGGAATTGTTGCACTCTCTTCAGACTATTTAAACCCTTAGTATTTTATCACATATCTAGCACCTTTAAAATGTAATCAGAATGTGCATAAATACCATTGATTATAAACAAATACCGATTAGGAGCCTTCTATTTGAAACAATCAATCAGGGTGCAGGGAAGTCTCGACTGAATTCCCAGTAATTGCTGCCTTAATAAAAGCATCTTTCCTTTCACACCGGATGGGGTAGTTCTTTCCCACTGTAACAGCAAACATGCCAAATTGGTGTAATATACAAACAAGGCCCTCCAATGTCAATCCATCAACGTTGTGAAGAAAACACGCTGAGGGTGACAGAGGGACAGAGAGAAAGCGAGCCACACACGAGAGAGAGGGGAGACATGTACAGAAGGCACCTGCACCTTAGAAATATAGGACAGGGGCACATTAGAAACTCTACACTGCAGAAACTGGCCCAGCCCGCTGCGTCGCTGCCTGCGCGCACCCACAACAAGCAGAAAAGTCAGCCTAGCCAAAAATGTGGCCCCCAGACCCAGCGACCCAAATGCCAAAAGATGGGGGGACAAAAAGACATGCCACAAAAGTTGGGGGGGACAAAACCCTCCATCCCCCCTTATAATTACGCCCATGGTCTCCAAGATCTACCGCCATCTCAAAAGAAAGTATTGTTTCCATTCGACAAAAACTTCTAGATTCTGCAGTTCTGACTTCCATGTATAGACACATTTTTGTAGAGCAAGAAGCAGATGCGTTTAAGGGAACAAGAGAGAAGGTCCTGCAAGTCTATGTTTGAATGATATTAACATATTCGAACGATTCAAATAAAATATTGGTTATTCTGTATGTAAACTCTTAAGAAACAAGAGATGTTACATTATATGAATTGCTAATTGCCTGGAGGAGACTACAAACATTAGAATTTACATACAGAAATGGCCCATGAATTAAAAAAAAACTAAATCGGCTTTATTATTTGTGTTTGCATTCCGTTTTGAAAAGAATGTACATGCCACCTGCCATTTATGCATTACAGACAGCGTTTACAATGGATCTCTATGGGACTGTCTGCTTCTTTTACATTGTATGTTTTATTTTTTATTGTTATTTGGTTACCAAGTAACCTTCAACAAACATGAGAAAGAGAGCATACAAATATTTCATTTAGAATACAAATGACAAGATAATCGTTCACTTAAAGTTTAAAAGTTCAAAAAACAAGAGAAAAGAAAAGAAATAAAATGCAAAAAGAAGGCAAAGAGAAAGAAGAAAAGGTATATAATTACCAAACCTTGAAGAGATAAAAGAAATGTTGTTGAAATGCATGTCACATTAATCATATTACTCTTTCACCTATGTCTAAAATTTATTTTAGAAAAAGAATCGCAGCAACCATCCATTTGTTATGGCCACAAGAGTTCATGATAAGTTGCCATACTTTTCCCGTATGAGCCTGGGCGTAAGGTTGAACGAGATGTCCAAAATATGCCATTCGCCTCGTCTCCAATGATCTGCAATGCAACAATATATGGCGTAGCGTCTCCACCTATTCTGGCATAGAGCAGAAGCGACATACTCTCAAGTCACTATGAATTTTATTCCAGGCACCCAGAATTTCGTTTGTGTGAATCATATACACTCTTAGCCTCATCACCCTTAACCGCCATGATTTACTGGGCGATCTATTCAAATTGTTTGGGCAGGTTCTGACTGGACTGACATCAATCAGCAGGTCAGCGTACAGATGATATGATCTAACTTTGCCGATTGTGTCAATCCAGTCCCATTCTTTAAGTCTCCTTTTCATTTCAGTTGGATTAAGACAAACTGTATTTTTTTTTCTTGATATATCATACCTCTCACAAATCCGATAACACTATGTTTCTCAGTTCTGTAAGACAACCCAAGATTTATTATGTAGCAATTGATTTAACAGTCACCAAATTGTGCCCTCTTTAGCACAGAGAATGTTTTTCAACAGTGGGAGGTTATTCCAATATAAATGAAATTGTATGAAAGACAGTCACAACTCATAACAAATGACTGCCGCTGGCATACTGTTAGGTAGGTGTACAACCTTCCTCCAGAATAAACCCTCCAAGGCATCACAATCCAACAGAGTATGGAGGCCCCAGTTCTCACCCCCATAGGTTATCAATGATAAGGGTTTTGACCCATGTTGAATCAATAGACTGGGTAGATGTGGGGATGAGCTGTCGCCGCCCATTATTCTATCCCAGAACAAACTAAATCAATAGACTAGGTGGATGTGGGGATGAGCTATCGCCGCCCACATTCACGCCAGAATCCAGGAGAACTGCGCAGTTGGCACAAGACCACTCCAAAGATACAACCTTCTTGTGGGGGGTTCCACATCACTACTCTACTGTAAGGATGCTATCAAAACAATGTTAAGCAAGGGTCCTATACTATCAAGCAAAAGACCACTCTATTGAAATGCAGTAATTCAAGACAGATCCCAAAAATGGATGCAATACCGGTACTCATCACTATCAGAAAGCCGGCGTTTTAAAACCACCAGACTTTTGTGTAAAACTGAACAAATGAACCGAAACCAGGCCAAGGAAAGACTTGCTAAGAGCTGGATACAATGTAAAACTAGATTCTGAAATGACTTGAAGGAAGTAATTATTTAATGTATATATAAAAAATAGCTGCATGTAAGTTGGATTTGAATGTAGAAAACTGGGAACTAAAGTGACATTTAGCTGAATTCTGCTTGACAACTACCCCCGACAGGAGAAACCTGCTCAGCCACTCTTCCCAGGCCTGGCTGCCTCCTGCTTCCCCACCAAAAGGAGATGACACCTCTCTGATTAGATTAGGGGAGGGGCACCTGCAGAGGGCAGAGACACAGAACAATGCACTGTCCTGGGCTCAGGCAAATGTTATATTGGGGGGGTCGTAAAATAGCTTCCTCTTGGGAGAAGTGGGAGGAGAAGTGCCTCTGGGAGCCACCTGAGCTGGAGGCGGGGAAAGACAGAAGCTTCCCACATGTGCTTTGGAACCTAAACCACACCCATCTGGGCCAGAGCATAATTTAAAAAAAGATGGATAATTCATAGTATGGACTTGTCAGAATTATATAAGTAATATCATTATTCTTGGGATTTTTCTGTGCATGTTTTAAGAGGCGTTAGGACCCTGTGGTGTATTCTGGGGGGTTGCTAGCGGAAAATAGGGTCTCACTCCAAATGTCTGCATGTTAAAAATCTGACACTTCATCAATTAATGTCCATACTCCTTGCGCACATTTGTGTAATTTTTGGTAAATGTCCGATATTGGTAAACCAGTCAAAAAGCCCAAAAGGTTGTCATTTTTTAATGCAAGCCCCCAGGAAGATCAGAGGCGGACAAGCATGGACCATAAGGAATATATAATGTGTACATGTAATTTCAACAAATTGTGTATCTGGGAAATATGTATTTGAATCAAATATAGATTTGTGGGCAAATTGACCAGGGGAGGTTCCTCTGACCATAAAACCTACAGCATCACTCTGACACTCCATTTCTTCCCCCCAATCAAGGGAGAGGGGAGAACTGGGCCAATGACAAGTAGAGAGGGGCAGGCTCAGTTATGCCACGCGCACACCCACTTCCAAAACACATAAAAAGAGACTGCTGGGACAGGTAGAGAGATTCATTTTCCATTTCTGCAGAGCATTTTGACGGCCGACATCCCATCCAGACAGAGACCAGAACCAGGGACCCATAGACTACAGAACTTTGAACCTAGAAGGCCCACTGCAAGCAAAAGTATTCTCAGCAGGCCTTCAGAATCCAGCAAAGCTAACCAAACTCTTCAACAGCCGGGCGAGCTGTTTGAATCCTTTGCCAAGAACTTTTGCCAGAACCGCAGACCAGACCCAGACCGCTGTGAGCAGAACCAGAGATCCGGATCGCTGTGAGCAGAACCGGTGCTTGATTGACCTGCCGAGCAGAGAGAACCGCCGCTGGACGTGTTGACCAGATCCGTGACGAGGCCTATTTCAAATTTATATTGTGAGTACCTAGCAGAACTGTGCAGAACCAATCTCTTAGTTAAAATAATATAATCTAATTCAAACTATTTTAGCCAATTAGAACTACCTCATAAGAATCGTGTGTGTCATTCTGTCCTTTTTAAAGCTGAAAACTGTCACCTGTCATTTTGAACTTTTAAATTTCAAATCCGAAAAACTACCTTCACGAAATCGGCCATATCTCTGGAACCGTTTGTGCTAGGAGCGAAATTTAAGATTCTAGGCTTCCCAACAAACCTAGAACCGACTTCCTACTCCTTATAGTACCGTAATCACACGCGACTAAATTTGCCGCGATTTGACATTTTGCACAATTTCAGCCAAGTGTAAAAATCAGCCGCTCCTTGCTTTCCTTTGCTAAAATTCGTTTTAACCTGCTAGTTACTCATAGGGCATTGCTAAAGTGAGCCTGAACTAATATAAACTAGATATCACCCACCCTGAACCTCTTCAGGGAATTAAAAGCATTTTAGCACATTTCTCACTTCATTGTCATCACATTCAAAGCATTTTGGGCCTGTGTTTCAAACTTCTACCTGTTTCCTCTAAGCTAGGTGGGGGGGAACTGAATTTCGTATTGTATTTGATTGCATTCCTGAGAACTGTGTGGTCCTCTTTCCATCTCCTTCCATTTCTTACATTGCATGCGGGGGGGGGGTGAATTGCCAGAGAAAAAGTGATTATCTTATCTTTTGCTAATATCATATCAAGTATTTCTGTACTGCATTTTATTCCTCAATGCTTTTCCCTTGAAACCATAAAAGTTTTTTTGCTACCTTATCCATCCTATACAAACTCCTCATTGATTGTAAAGAAGTGTGCTAGTGCCAGATTACCCATTGTTGATCAACATTATATCCATAAGTGTGATATCAATTATTAATTTATTATACAAGTGTGATATATATCTTGTTAGTTTTTCAAATAAACCTTTTAATTTGCAAAACAAACCTACTTCTTGGCTCAGTGGGGTCAGGGGGATTCTAAGAGGGGGGTGTTATACAAGGGTTGTCATCCAGAGTACTGAAATGGACATAAAAATACATCAATAAGGGTTTTGCTCAGCATCCCAGACTAGGCATTGACTTAGCTGTAGTGTTGATTGAATATCGCTTACAAAGTGGGGGCTCGTAGCCGGGAAATTCTGGATTAGAATTATCACTTGTGCAGCTTATTACAGTGTGCTAACTGACGGGATACATACATCCGGTCGGATCATCACGCTGTGGTACGCTGTAAAGCACTCCTCAAAGGGACGCTCTAAGGAGACGGTCTGTTTTGCAAAATAAAATACAAACTTCGGTAAGTCAGGAAGGAACTCAAATCTCCAGAATGACGACACTGGTAGACATCAAAATAGCCAGAGAGCACTTCTTACATAAGCTATTTGTGAGAGGTGAGTGGACTCATCAGGACCAAACGGCCTGGTTGCAGGCAATCGCGCAACAGGTCACTGAAACAGGTTCAGATAAATGAAGAGATCAGGGTCCATTACATGTGGCCCTGAGTGATTTATATATGGCTTCTAAGGCCAAAGATGAACACAATAAGATTGCCAAGATAGCGGCATATGTGTATCTATATATGGGAGCCATGCAGGACAAATGTGCTGAAGGCCAAGATCTGGCAAATAGGCAACTGATGGCATTAGAGAAGGCCCGATCTGACCTGGACTCTTCTGGGCAGAGGCTGCACAGGAGCCAGGAGGCAGAAAATGATAGTAGACAGTACATCATTAAAATAAAGGAGGATATGGATATCCTGCAACAGGAAAAGGCTGACCAGGATACCAGAATTCTAGCTTTGCAGAAGGAGCACCAAGACAGTTTGGACTCCTTACTGCAGAGCCAGAAAAAGCCGGAGCAACAGATCAATTTCAACAGGGCATGCACAGAGCAGGTAGCCACCCTGCAAATCCAACTAGACAGAGAGAAAGAGGAAAGCAATAAATTGATTTTGAAAGACCTGGATACCCAGGCAGAGTTTGATGAAGAACGCCAGAACACTGGTGCCTTTCAAAGGCAGAGGGACGACCTGGCGTCACAAATGCAGGCTCTTGGTCAGGAAAGGGATACCTTAGGCCAGGAAGTCTGCCATTTAAAAAGAAAAATTGAAGAAAATCACTTGGCCCTCCAGGGGCTGGGTGACCGCCAAAAAGAGCATCAGGGCTTGCTAGATCACACCAGGAGGGTGGAGGAGGCTTTGGCAAGAAAGGAGCAGGCCAGTAGGGATGGGACTCAGGAGGTAACCCTCCTGCAGCAGAGACTGGCCCAGTACTCCAGGACCAATCAGGAGGCAAAGAGAGAAAATGAGGCTCTCTGTCAGCACAATGATAGGCTCCAGCAACAGGTAGCGATGCAGGAGAGACTGATAGAGTCTAGTAAGGCCTTAACTGAGGAACTGAATGCGCAGGCTCTTGCATTGCAACAGGGAGCAGGGGCTGACAGAGATGAAGTTCGCTGGGAAAGGGAAACGCCTGAGCATAACCTCAGGAGCCCTAGTACCGGAGGCCGTCATCTCTCTCAGTCTCTGGACTCTGCCACCTCCATGTCCCCTGGCACACATGAGCACAGGGCCACAGGGATGGCAGATTACTATCCAGACAAACGTATGGGGCTCATAGGCCAGTACCACCCAGGAATGGAGGGGCGGGCATCCGGGTATGGGCACCCAAGCACAGTGCAAATTAGTGGGGAACCCCAGGAGAGTAGGCCCATTAAGGGCATCCTGAAAACCTCTGCCCAGTTAGGTCAGTGGGGGGTACCCATCAAATCCTGGCAGCAAGGAGGGATCTGAAGACTCCTCTGAGCGTTACAGGACGCAGGAGACCAGGTCCCCACATTCTGCCAGCCATTCCCAGGCTCGCAGAATCTGGGAAAACCTGGAAGATCAGACGGGCACCTCTGGGAGCAGTGCTTCAGAGTCAGAGGATGAATGGACCAGGGTTACCCGAACCAAAAAGGCCAATAAGGCCAAAAGGGCCTTGCTTAAGGACCCATTGAAACAAATAAAGGCAATAAGGAGTGTCATCACGCCTTATCATAAGAACGCCAAGGATTCTGTTTGGGAACACTTGGAGCTCTATGAGCAAATGATGGAGACTTTCCATTTGAAGGACAGCAGTAGCTGCATCCAGTACGTCAAATGGACATTCTCCCCAGAATACTCCAGTTTCTTTGCAGGGCTGGAGGACCAAAACCATTCAAGATGGTCCGCATATAGGGCGGCCATCTTGAAACATTTTTCTGTTCATAGAAATCCTCAAGAGGCTTGCGAGGGAGCCTACAATTTGCAAAGTGGGGTGAATCAGGCCCCACAAGAATTCGTGCAAGAATTGAAGCTTGCCTTTGCGCAGACCACCAGAAGGGTGCGCACGGACAGCAGAGAATTTGTCAATACTTTTTTCCATGCCTTGCCCAAATACATCATGACCCAGCTAGTGAGAGATTTTCACGAGAAGAGGTCACTAGACTCGGTCATTGAACAGGCTACCCGGATCTATGAGGTGCAGAAGCCCATAGAAAATAAAAGTAATGCGCAGAAAAACCCCAAAACCAAGAGCAGAACTTTTTTCCCAGGTATCCACCCATTTTCCAACCCCAAAACCATCCATCCTTCTTTCCCCAATTCCCTGAGCCCAGACCACCTAATCCGGGAGAGGGGAGGCCAAGGGGGGAGGGGTACCCAAATCTTCCCAGATAGCTACCCTTCCAGGGATCAGCCCAGGGGAGAAAATAGAGCCCCGTATCAGCCTGAGCGGGTTTCACAACTTGAGCGCCAGGTCCAAAATATGGCACGGGATCTGGGTCACATACTGAGGGCTCAACAGAACCCTCAGATGAGCATGCCACCGCACAATGCCCCCAAACTCTGGGCCTGGTGCTCCAGAACAATGACGGGGGCAGCACGCCGATAACCCACCGGTTCCCAGGGAGGAGGCACAAGGGGAAGGGGGGTGTAAAGCCTTGGAGGAAGCTTCCTCCCAACTTGTAAACAGCCCCTGGAAACCCAGGAACCGGAAACAAAATCTCCTGCCCCTGAAAGTCTGCCACCCAAGGAGCAGAGGGGGGTAGGAGAAACAAAGGACCCAATCAGACACATTTTGTGGAGGAGGTACAGGTCTTCCAATTTGAGGGAGAGGATTTCCCAAGAGGATCCTGGGGAAAGGATCTTCTCCTTCAGAGATGGGGGAACTCCTCCCAAGGAAAAATTGGTCCCCAGGGATGCCAATTCAGACTGGGTGGATGTGGGGATTGAGCTGTCGCTGCCCATCATCCTATCCCAGAACCAACAATACCAAAAGCCCCTGGTTCAAACCCATCCTTGTGACTGCCTCCAAATAGGCAGGGGCGGCCCAGAACCAGAACCAGGGGAACCTAAAACCGAATCAACAGACTGGGTAGATGTGGGGATTGAGCTGTCGCCGCCCATCATTCTATCCATGAACCCACAATACCGAAATCCCCTGGTTCAAACCCATCCTGGTGACTGCCTCCAAAAAGGGTGGGGTGGCCCAGAACCGAAACCAGGGGAACCCACAATGGATCTGATCTCCAGTTGCCAACTTTTTCTTTTAGATTCCCAAGGCTCTCCACAGAATTCTGCCCAAATCTCTTCTCTCTCTATGTCCAAAACCAGAAAGTTAGCCCACCAGTTGTCCAGAAATGTGCATTATCTGTGCCCCCTTAAGGAGAAGGAGGGAAGATATTATGCCCCGGTACAAGTACAGGGGAAGGGTACAATTTTGGCACTGGTGGACACTGGATCCCAAGCTACCCTTCTGTCCAAAAGGGCCTTTGATGAACTGAATTCAGGTAGGGGGGAGAAGTACCAAATTCCCCTCACCTCTCTTCCTGGACAACTCCAGAACTTTGACGGGAAGGAGATTCCCGTCGAGGGGACTGCAGATTTGGACATCAAAATTGGGCGACACAAGGTGAAACACCCGGCACCTGCCACATGGTTGAACAAAAATCTGACCAAGTAGAATTTCACTTCCAGAACAACCAAATTCCAGACGTGACAGTAATAGCAGTATGACAACAGACTGGTGATGGGGAGGTCCTCTCTATTTCTGAAAATCAACCTTCCTTCCAGTTTAAGGTGGTATTCCAAACTGGAAGGAAACACTCTGAAATTCTTTACCAATCCACAATCAGACACTCCCACTCCTATAGTCCAGAAAGATGTGAAATCAGCTCAGAGCCTGGCTGATATTCAGCAAATTAGAGAGCAGTTGTTCATCCCTGTTCAGTTAAATGATGGGAAGGACTCTGTTCTCGCCCGAGTGTGTGTGAACAACGGTAAGAGCTTCATCAGCGAAGCCATGTTCCGCCAACTCCCAAAAGATCCAGCCATTCCCACATTCAAACTGATAGACAAATGGGAAATGGACCTGGAAGCATCTAATTCGAAACATCTCCTGCCAAGCAGGTGTATGCTCAAAATCTCCATTGGCAACAAGAGCATAGTCCGTAATTGTTGGGCCTTTTACTTAGGCAGTGACATTCTCAATCGCTTCGCCATTAGTTTGGACCTAATAAACTTCAAAGCTTGGTCCCGATTAGCGGATAATCCCAGGGGCTTTGATGATCAAGAAAAAGCATTTAGGCCAGCTCAATTGCTACCTTATGCAGTTGAAATTCAGTTTAAAGAGGAAGTCACCATCCCAGAAAGGACCCGACAATTCTCCCTGGAAGTGAAAGTTAAAAGAGGACAAAAATTGAAAAACCCTGATGCTTATATTCATCTAAATGCTTCTCTCCAACAGCAAGGGTTAGGGGTAAACCCAACACCATTAGTCAACATAGAACATGACACCATTCCAATAGAGGTGGATAACAGCGACTTACAGAGTATTACTCTAGCCGCAGGCACCATTATTCGAATAGCGGTTGATGACTGACATTTCTCCATTGATTTAGGAAATGAACTGTTAGGACCAATCCCCAAGGACTGTTTTGACAGTGACAGTGATGGCAATACAACACCAGACAGGTTTTCACCCGGCATGGGGGGAAACTTCCTGGTGTACACTTCTTGCCCTTATGGTAAGGAAGATGTGACTTGTGACTTCAGGAGGGATGAGGTGATTTTCCAGGTCCATGAGGGCTGCCTTTCCCACCTGAAGCCTCCAGCCCAAATCAGCACTCTGACCAGGGACCTCTCCACCCAGCTGGAGGAGGCTGCTGAGATAGCTAAACCAGAAGTCTTTCCAGGCTCCAGGCAGATGGTGGAAGAGAGAGTCAACCTAGCTGATGCCTGCGTGAATCTGGAACAGAAGCAAAAGTTGAAACAAGTTTTCTTGGATTTCCAAGATCTCTTTGCGGTAGACTCATATGACTGTGGTCGCACCGACATCCACACAACAACAATTCCCACGGACCCTGGAATGACTCCAGTGTTTGTGAAGCAATATCGTTTCCTCTCGCATCCATGGAGTCCCTTACTGAAATAATTAAGAACCTTGAGTCCCGGGGAATAATCCGTCCAGTACACAGCACCTTCAATAATCCGGTGCTGGGAATATTGAAGCCAAACGGCCAGTGGAGACTCTGCGCCGACCTTAGGGAGCTCAACAAACGGGTCCATACTTCCCGATGGCCTCTGCCCTACATTGACCAAGGGCTGGCCCAAATTCAGGGGTCACAGGTATTCACAGCAATAGACCTGACCAATGGATACTGGAACGTGCCTGTCAGTAGGGAGGACCAATACAAACTGGCTTTTACCTTTGAGGGCCAGCAGTACACATGGACCCGGACTCCCTTCGGATACCTCAACTCCGGCAATGAATTCAACATTTTCCTACATAAGGCCATGCCCGACCTGGGTGCGAGGGGTAACCTGGCGTATGTAGATGATGTCCTCATCAAACGTTCATCTGTGGAGGAACACATAGCGGAGATCCGTTATGTTCTGACACAGTTGAGGGCCGCCGGAGCAAAACTTTCCTTTCAGAAAGCACAGTGGTGTAGAACCCGTGTTAATTTCTTGGGGCATGATATTACTCCTCAGGGTCTCTGTCCCCAGGAAAAGAAAGTGGAAGCATTCCAGAAACTGAAGGATCCCACAACTCTGTGGGAACTAAGGAGCCTCCTTGGACTGACTAATTACAGCAGAAAGTTCATTGAGGGCTACGCAGAGATCACTAGACCCCTGATTCACCTCTTGGAGGGGGGGTCAAGTGGGAATGGGGTCCAGAACAATCCGAGGCAGTAAGACAACTCAAGAGAAGCCTCTCACAAGCGCCTTGCCTAGCTTACCCTGTCAGAACCAAGGAGTTCTTCCTGGAGACAGGGTTCTCTAATATGTGCTTGACGTATTTTGGTATAATACGTGTATTATACCAAAAGCATGACAAGGTCAATAAAGTAATCCCCTATGCGAACAAAACTTTATCCTCTGTGGAGGAAAAATTCAACGTTTGTGAGAAGGCACTCCTGGCAACGGTGTGGGCATTGAAGAATTACCACCCGTTTATCCAGGGGGAACACATCATAGTGGAGACTCCTCACCAGCCTCTGCAATATCTCCAAAGTGACAGAATCCGGGCCGGAAATGTGAGTAATTCCCGAATTACTTCCTGGATTCTGTCAATGCAAGGCTTTCTTGTGGAGGTCAGATATGGCCAAAACAAGAAGAGTCCCCTCGCGCAAGGTCTGGCTGACTTGCATGATTGTGCCAGAGAAAACTGTCTCGAGGACGAAAGTCTAAAAATCAAGGACAACATGGAAGCATACCTTAATTCCTCACACTAAGTCTTTGAAGAAGACAAGTGTGAGGGAATGCCCACTGTCTATATGGATGGATGCTCTTACCATGTTGACAACAACGGGGAGAAAGAACTGGTGGCCGGCATGGGGAATGCATGGGTGAATGAGTCTCCTGAACCCTCCGCTGGGTCCAAAATTGGTCCCCGAAGTAGTCAGGTGGCAGAGTTGATGGCTGTGCATCAGGCCATCCTCACTGCTGTCCAACATCAACTCCACGAACTGGTCATAATCACAGATTCAGATTATGTACAGAACGGGTTCGGGGAGCACCTGGTCAAATGGAAAACCAGAGGCATGTTATGTGCTAATAACAAACCCCTGAAACATGGGAAGTTAACCCAAAATATTGATGATCTGGTCACATCGAATGGGATGACCATCTACTGGAAAAAGATCAAGGGTCATTCCAAAGTAGAGGGACCAGACAAAACTGGAAATGACTTAGCGGATCAGCTGGCCAAAACCAGGGCCATCCAAGGGGATCTAATAGAAATAGAGTCCCTGTTGGGGGAAATCCAGGTCACTGCTATCACTAGGTTCCAGACAAATGCTCACAATGATCTTTCAACTGCACAATGGAGTAAGGAGACCCCTGATGCTGATTTAATTACAGCTCAGAAGGGGGATCCAATCATTGGTAAGTTTTACCAACACCTTGAGGACCCTGAGAACTTTCTCCTGACGGATACCGATTGCATTGGGAAAGAGGACCTGATGAAAGAGTGTTGATGAAATGTCCAAAAATGTTCCGAATCCAAGATGGTTTGTTGGTAAGGAAATCCCTAGCTGGCCATGATCAGTGGGTGGTTCCTACCTCATTCCGAAGCCTGATGTTAAGTCACGCCCATGATGCGGCCACCGCCGTTCATAGGGGGTTTCACACAACACTGTAAATCTTAAGAGAGGTTGCATACTGGCCACACATGGGGCAGGACCTCGACCAATACTTGAAGGGGTGTCTTGTGTGTGCACAATTTCAGCCATCATCCCTCACACACCGTGCGCCTCTCCAAAAGAGGGGGATGACACTGCCATGGTCAGATTTGCAAATCGACTTTGTAGGCCCTGTGATTCGCTCGTCTAGAGGAAACAAGTACATGTTGACCGTCACATGCTTGTTTACCAAGTGGGTGGAATGTCTCCCGGCCCCACTTCACCAGTGAAGTAATGACAAAGATGTGGGAGATACTGGGGGTCAAAAGGAAGCTACATATTGCTTACAGGCCAGCTTCTTCTGGGGCAGTAGAGAGATACAACCGAACCATTGTGAGCATATTAAAAAAGTTTGTGGCAGATTCTGGGCCAAGTTGGGATATCCGATTACCTCTGGTCCTAATGGCCATCAGATCTACCCCTTCATCTGCAACTAAAATGTCACCATTTGAGTTGATGACTGGACGCAAGATGGTGCTTCCTCAGCATTTGCTCTACAGGACCCAAGAGCAGACACTGATAAATGCCTCCACAACTCATGAGTATGTGGAGAATTTAAGGAAACACCTCCAACATGCTTTTGCCTATGCCCAGCGGAATCTAGAAAGATCAGCTGATAGCATGAAGACCCACTACGACCTGAAAACCACCAGGAAAGTATACGAGGTGGGGGACCGGGTCTATCTATACAATTTCCAACAGAACCAGGCCAAACAGCGAAAATGTTTGCCTACATGGAAGGGACCGTTTGAAATTATAGACAAAATCTCCCCTTTTGCATACAAGATCCGCATCCCCAAAGGCAGTTTGGCAGAAGGGGAAGACAAGTGGGTCCATATTAATCAGCTAAAGTGTTGCCATCCTAGGCACACTCTGCAACAACTGGAGGAATCCTCTGGAATCCCAGAAGGAGCCGCTCTAGAGTAATTCAGTTCCAACCCTTATATATCCCACATATAGTTTCTAAGATATTATGACTCTTGTAAGCGGCTGTCTCTGAATTATATTGTGTTTTTCAAAAGAAGAATGCTATGTCTATTGAGTTATAAAATGTACATGCCGCTCCACTAGATCAATAGTGGTGGAAAAATGTCCATGAAAAGGTATTGCTGCTTTTGCTTTATCATCCTAGGAGAGAGGAAAGCATGGAGACTGACCAAGGAGGGCGACCGGGGACTGGGATCAGAGACCCGAGGGGCCCGGGGTACCGCCCAATATTCCCATCAGGACCGGCGAGGAGAACCGATCGATCCAACTGGGTGGAGGAAAAGATGCTGAACTGTGCCATCTACAGAATTGGAAGAAGATAATGCGGACATACCAGCACAGTGCTCAAAACATCCTTTGCACCCGACTTCCCCTCGACTCGAATCAAAATGCAGTCGGGCGGGGGGGTTTGTCAAGGGTTTTGACCCATGTTGAATCAATAGACTGGGTAGATGTGGGGATGAGCTGTCGCCGCCCATTATTCTATCCCAGAACAAACTAAATCAATAGACTAGGTGGATGTGGGGATGAGCTATCGCCGCCCACATTCACGCCAGAATCCAGGAGAACTGCGCAGTTGGCACAAGACCACTCCAAAGATACAACCTTCTTGTGGGGGGTTCCACATCACCACTCTACTGTAAGGATGCCATCAAAACAATGTTAAGCAAGGGTCCTATACTATCAAGCAAAAGACCACTCTATTGAAATGCAGTAATTCACGATAGATCCCAAAAATGGATGCAATACCGGTACTCACCACTATCAGTAAGCCGGCATTTTAAAACCACCAGACTTTTGTGTAAAACTGAACAAATGAACTGAAACCAGGCCAAGGAAAGACTTGCTAAGAGGTGGATACAATGTAAAACTAGATTCTGAAATGACTTGAAGGAAGTAATTATTTAATGTATATATAAAAAATAGCTGCATGTAAGTTGGATTTGAATGTAGAAAACTGGGAACTAAAGTGACATTTAGCTGAATTCTGCTTGACAACTACCCCCGACAGGAGAAACCTGCTCAGCCACTCTTCCCAGGCCTGGCTGCCTCCTGCTTCCCCACCAAAAGGAGATGACACCTCTCTGATTAGATTAGGGGAGGGGCACCTGCAGAGGGCAGAGACACAGAACAATGCACTGTCCTGGGCTCAGGCAAATGTTATATTGGGGGGGTCGTAAAATAGCTTCCTCTTGGGAGAAGTGGGAGGAGAAGTGCCTCTGGGAGCCACCTGAGCTGGAGGCGGGGAAAGACAGAAGCTTCCCACATGTGCTTTGGAACCTAAACCACACCCATCTGGGCCAGAGCATAATTTAAAAAAAGATGGATAATTCATAGTATGGACTTGTCAGAATTATATAAGTAATATCATTATTCTTGGGATTGTTCTGTGCACGTTTTAAGAGGCGTTAGGACCCTGTGGTGTATTCTGGGGGGTTGCTAGCGGAAAATAGGGTCTCACTCCAAATGTCTGCATGTTAAAAATCTGACACTTCATCAATTAATGTCCATACTCCTTGCGCACATTTGTGTAATTTTTGGTAAATGTCCGATATTGGTAAACCAGTCAAAAAGCGCAAAATATTGTCATTTTTGAATGCAAGCCCCCAGGAAGATCAGAGGCGGACAAGCATGGACCATAAGGAATATTTAATGTGTACATGTAATTTCAACAAATTGTGTATCTGGGAAATATGTATTTGAATCAAATATAGATTTGTGGGCAAATTGACCAGGGGAGGTTCCTCTGACCATAAAACCTACAGCATCACTCTGACACTTCATTTCTTCCCCCCAATCAAGGGAGAGGGGAGAACTGGGCCAATGACAAGTAGAGAGGGGCAGGCTCAGTTATTTCACGCACACACCCACTTCCAAAACACATAAAAAGAGACTGCTGGGACAGGTAGAGAGATTCATTTTCCATTTCTGCAGAGCATTTTGACGGCCGACATCCCATCCAGACAGAGACCAGAACCAGGGACCCATAGACTACATAACTTTGAACCTAGAAGGCCCACTGCAAGCAAAAGTATTCTCAGCAGGCCTTCAGAATCCAGCAAACCTAACCAAACTATTCAACAGCCGGGCGAGCTGTTTGAATCCTTTGGCAAGAACCTTTGCCGGAACCGCAGGCCAGACCCAGACCGCTGTGAGCAGAACCAGAGATCCGGATCGCTGGACGTGTTGACCAGATCCGTGACGAGGCCTATTTCAAATTTATATTGTGAGTACCTAGCAGAACTGCGCAGAACCAATCTCTTAGTTAAAATAATCTAATTCAAACTAATTTAGCCAATTAGAACTACCTCATAGGAATCGTGTGGGTCATTCTGTCCTTTTTAAAGCTGAAAACTGTCACCTGTCATTTTGAACTTTTAAATTTCAAATCCGAAAAACTACCTTCACGAAATTGGCCGTATCTCCGGAACCGTTTGTGCTAGGAGCGAATTTATCTTAAAGCTAAGATTCTAGGCTTTACAACAAACCTAGAACTGACTTCCTACTCCTTATAATACCTCTGTGATCGCGCTCGACGCACGCGTCTAAATTTGCTGCGATTTGACATTTTGCACAATTTCAGCCACGTGTAAAAATCAGCAGCTCCTTGCTTTCCTTTGCTAAAATTCGTTTTAACCTGCTAGTTACTCATAGGGCATTGCTAAAGTGAGCCTGAACTAATATAAACTAGATAGCACCCACCCTGAACCTCTGGAGGGAATTAAAAGCATTTTAGCACATTTCTCACTTCATTGTCATCACATTCAAAGCATTTTGGGCCTGTGTTTCAAACTTCTACCTGTTTCCTCTAAGCTTACTGGGGGGGAACTGAATTTCATATTGTATTTGATTGCATTCCTGAGAACTGTGTGGTCCTCTTTCCATCTCCTTCCATTTCTTACATTGCATAGGGGGGGGGTGAATTACCAGAGAAAAAGTGATTATCTTATCTTTTGCTAAAATCATATCAAGTATTTCTGTACTGCATTTTATTCCTCATTGCTTTTCCCTTGAAACCATAAAAGTATTTTTGCTACCTTATCCATCCTATACTAACTCCTCATTGATTGTAAAGAAGTGTGCTAGTGCCAGATTACCCATTGTTGATCAACATTATATCCATAAGTGTGATATCAATTATTCATTTATTATAAAAGTGTGATATATATCTTGTTAATTTTTCAAATAAACCTTTTAATTTGCAAAACAAACCTACTTCTTGACTCAGTGGGGTCAGGGGGATTCTAAGAGGGGGGTGTTATACAAGGGTTGTCATCCAGAGTACTGAACTGGACATAAAAATACATCAATAAGGGTTTTCCTCAGCATCCCAGACTAGGCATTGACTTAGCTGTAGTGTTGATTGAATATTGCTTACAGTCTTATAACATTTTAGGACAGGGCTCAGAGAAAAATGGCAAAATTTACGGTTTACAACGCAAGCTTCATTTGCGAGCTTTAGCATTTTAGAGTGTTGGTAACTTTTAAACTCCATTTTCTTGTGGAGTTCCAGTGGTCTGCATCTCAGGTAGCAGAAATTCGATACCTTTACCAGGGGCGTACCACTGATGTTCCATCGAAATTTTAATTTCATTCCTGGTCTAAAAGTCAGTATCTGCGATTTTGTTATGTTGATACGCAGATGCTTTATATCTGCATATTCAGCCAGGGCAGCAAGCTTGTGCTGCAAACCGATTGGTGTATAATCAAAAAGGACAAGGTCATCTGCGTAGATGAACTGAGTCTGTCTTTCAACAGGAATGTTTGCAGCTCTAAGTTCGGGTACCCAGTGATGTCCTGTCCCTTCTGTAAACCTTTGATCTGAGAATCAGGGATAGGGCATGAGCTTGACGAGCCTAATTTTGAGTTCACCATTGACCATACCCATACCTTACAAAGGTCATTAAAAATGAAAAGTGGTACTGCTATCCTGTACTAAGCGCAGCCTCACATGTCCTAGTTTTGCCATGTAATGGTAGTTAGTGCTTCATGTACCTGTTTTAGACATAATGTGTGAGGTGCCGCTTCAGAGCTCCCGGTGCTGCCATCACATGCCAAGTGCAGCCTCAAACTCCCTTGTAATGTTATGTCATTCCAGTTAATGCCTCACATACCAGATATTGTCCCCAATCGCCATATACATGTTTCGACCTCAAATGTCTTGATGATTCTATCATGTAATGTGTTGTAACGTTAAGAAGCTTATAGAGAGCTCTATCACTGATGTGGCATCTTGGTGCTACAGGAGGAGAAACAAGAGACTTAAGATGGACAGAAAGGTCTAGAGTTTGGAGAAGAGGGGCATTTCCATGGCCTTTCTGAATGCTTGGTGATCATCTATCATTCGAATTGATTCAGGCAGAGCATTCCATTAATATTGTATGGCACATGCTGCCTAAAACCTCCCAGTAATGCCATCTAATGCTGGGTAATGCCTGAAATGGCTTATATACTCACTATTCACGGTGTAGGCTCACATATTGTGATGCTGCAATGCTCGCCTCTTTGCCCCTCCCACATCTCTTACCTTAAAGGCCTCTAAAGCCCTCTGTTGGAGCCACTGCTCACAGATCATTGCAGAAATGTTCTCCTCTTACTGAATCGATTAAAACAAGTGTGTGTCGAAATCCAAGTACATCAAGCAGGCACTGCCATAGACAGGATCCAAAATGAAGAATTTGAAAAGTATCATGAATGACAAAGTTTACCATTTTGAGAAATGTTCTCCTCTTACTGAATCGATTAAAACAAGTGTGTGTCGAAATCCAAGTACATCAAGCAGGCACTGCCATAGACAGGATCCAAAATGAAGAATTTGAAAAGTATCATGAATGACAAAGTTTACCATTTTGTTTCTTTGCATTCAGGGACTTCCCTATATAAATCCAGGACTACAAGGATGCAAAGAAAAAGACAGGGCTGTGTAGGCATTTCCAGAAGGTCATGTTGGCATGCATGCAGAAACAAATATTTAACAGTGCAAAAAACAAACACACTCTGAAACAGATTCTGCGCGCCTCATCCAATCAGCAACAGTCTTTTCATTAAAAAGTATCAATTTCTAAAATAAAGCTTCTACATCTTGTAAAGGTGACCTCTGAAGTTCTTTTCAGATTATTTATTGAATTGCATAAGGAAAGGATAGAAGGGGTCATTTTAAATAAAATGCAAATTGCATGCAGAAGGCCGCCAGAATTTTGCACTTTGGGTTGTTGGGTCCCCAGTATGCAATGTTCAGCACTCACAAAAGAGAGTGTAACTGTGTAGAGTAAATCAAAGCAGGTCTTTTTGCTTTGTTTCTACTCTCAGCTTTGTGAAAAATAAAATTCCACATGCAAATTACGCTTTGCAGGCAGTGATTTATAATAAATTCCTACGGAATGCACCTGCTATTTTCTAGGTGTAAATACAAAGAATTCTTTGGTTTTGCGCCTGGATAAAACTGAGTGCTCTTCCAAGACTGAAAAGCACACCAGAGATGCAAACTCCTCTTTGCTGCCCTCGAATGCTTTGGAAATGCATGCAAATTAGAGGAAGCGCACTGTGAAAGCATAAAGGCATCATGCAATGCTTACGCTTTCATATTGTGCACCACTTTTGTGCAAAATGATCCCCGTCCTGCCTTTGTGTAAATGAGAGGGAGCACTAAAATAAGAACGAAAGGCATTAGGGAGCCGTTCAAAGTGATTGATAAGTGTGATGTTCTGGTCATTGACTAGAGCTGATTAAACGTACACTTCTTTCAGTACACGGGAATTAGGTTCCAACAACTTGCTTCAGCCAAACAACGCATGAGTAAAAACAAAGAAATGGTAAAAGAAGCAAAGGCGCTGACATTTTGCACTCCTACTGCTTTGCTCTCCAGCTGCAGAAGTATGGAGTGTCAGTGCTGCCTTTTCAACTCGGTGCGCAACATGCAAATGCGAACTATGAAAAGCACGAGCATCCCTTGCATGTAGCTGCCCTCCTGTGGTGCAGGGATAGCTGCAGTATACCAGGGGCCAGAGTACATAATCTTTGCACTGGTGCAAGTGCAAAGTGGCACGGTATTAGCACTAGGGCAATGTTTACCCTATTTTTAAGAACACCGGGACATATTAGAAAACCATTGCATCATGACAAGTACAGTTTGGCATGGTATAAACACCAGGACAAAAACTGCCCTAGTGCAAAAAAAGATAACTTTTTTTTTAAACAAATGCATTTTTGTACTAGGGCAAAAAAGGTTTATAACATTTGGAAACTTTCAGTGTCTTGCTGCCGGTTAATGGCGTAATTCCAAACTAATAAAAAAGGTGGATGTTTTTTTTGTATGCTGCTTGCTACTAATATGTCTGTGGACTGCCTAAACATATTTTTTAAAGTTTACACTGCAATTCAGAACCCCTCACAGACCCTCTTCTTCAAGGAGCGGGTCCCACTCACCCCTAATTATTGCTACTGTTGCTTAATTGTATACAGACAGCTATGTTATAACTTGTACCCCCATACATGTATTAATATTATGCCATCGCTGTACAGCGCTCTGCTAGTTCACTGAACTAGGATCAGCCTCAATATATACCTAAAATAAAATAAGGAACAAATATATAAATTAAATATATATCTGGTGACTAGGGTGCGTCTCTTTAAACACTGACTGCCCTTTCATTCCCCAAAGTATATGCACTTTTAAAAATTATTCTAGTCAATAAAATAATGTTAGTGGACTAATTGATGAAAAACAAGGTGTGTAATTGCAATTATTAATATTTAACACAATTTGAAAGGAAATGATAAGGGTACATTGTAGCTAAGGAGTTCACAAGGTAAATATACGCCATATGGAAGCAATTATACATTTAAAAAAAAAGTGCCTGCAGCACTTCAAAAACGATCCCACAATGGCAGTGTCTTCATCAGGGCTGGAGCCCGCCACCCATAAATTGTTAGTTGCCTTGCTCGTGCACTGAGTGCTATTAATAATGTTCACCCCATTTGACTCCGGAACATATGCTATCCCCATAACTGCACAGAATAACATCTACTGTCAGCACAAAACATGCATATTGAACAGTTTAATTAAGTAATTTACATGATTGGTTGTGACCATTTACTTGTTTAAAATATATTGCGCGCGTAAACCAGAAAAAATAAAATGTGTGGGTTTGTATCATTCCACATACAGCACCCGTCTCTCGAGTTTGCAATGCAGGAGGTAGAGTTTACGTTTATATTACGTTAAAATGGACACGAAGATTACAGTGTGAACTCAGCATAGAATTCACAGAAAACAAATTTGACAACATTCACAAAAGAAGCGTGCGTTGTATTAGATAAAGAAATTAAAAAGAACAGACATCAGAACAGGAACATTTGGTATACCTTGAGAAAGTGAAGAACTATTTTCAAACACATTATATAGCTTCTATATTTAATTTTCCTTTTTTTAATGTTTCATTTGTGTTTACTTAGCGCCAAACATTTTGAACGGAGTGAAGCCGATGACGTAGGTCGAGTGCCATCTTCTCATCTGCAGGTTGGGTGATGGAGCCTGTGTTCATCTGGTACTGGGCAGCTTGAGTCTGGTGCTTGAACAGGGTGGAGCCCGGATCTCGTCCTCTCACCCCGCGTGACTACTTAATGGCATCTGGAATATCGTGTGGAGATGCTGATCTGCAAATGTGTGTGATTCTGAAAAGAAAGTGTGTCCTTTCATGGATAGGGCTAGAGCTTTTCAGACCATGAGATATGAATCCCAAGTCAATTTCCCTCATGCTGATTTGATACGTGGAATCATGGAATGTATGTATGTATCTAAGAGGGTTATATATTGGAAACAAAGCTGGGAATCGCGAGTGCTGTTCAAAAAGGGTGAGCATGCAAGAACATGGAGAGCCTAGGGATGCTTCTGGGCGGGATGGAGAAGAATTGCTTTCAGGAGCTGCACAGATGATAGATGTTCCCTGAAGGCCACAGTCTTCACTTCCTCCCTGGATCACAGTGGAGATGGTGCCAATTCTGATGCGCATTGGCATGTTATTACAGCACAGCAGGGGGAGACCTCTTTTACCATTCTTCCGTTCTTGCTCCTCTTGGATTTTACTCTGCCAATGTTGTCGTGTTTAGCTCTCCAGAGATGGTGAGTAGGATGCGACTTTGTGTGGCATGGCCTTGTATATGTGACCATCTGTAAGGTGTCCTGGGGATGGAGTGATCACCAGTGTAGGTTTCTCAGGGTTGGAGTGTTGGGTTTGTGGTTGTATTTTTCAGTCCTGTGATGAGATGGGCTGTGTCGTTCTGGCCAGATTTAATGGGGTGTCAGGAAGGGGGCCAGGACTTCTGTCACAGATCATTGCCCTTCCTCAAATGGGAAACGAACAGTGTCTTGATAACACTTCTGAAGTATGTGGTGGGATGAAGGCAGATCTAAATTTGAAAGTGGGTTTTCAGTAAATGATTCTCTCGCTCGAGTGTCTTGGGTGAAGGAACCCAAATGGTTAATGGATTGCGCGAGGCACATTGAAAGTGATCATCTGTTTTATCGAAAACCAGTGGATGCCGTGAAATATGGGGTTGAATCAGGCTCTTCAATTAAAGCCCAGCCCTACTCTGATTGCTCGATTTTCGAGGAGTATAGGCTTCTTTTTGAACATACTTTGATGGGAAAAGATTCTAAGCAAGTTCAAAGCTAGACTGTCAATGGGCAGAGTTCTTGTTGGTAACTGAATGAACTGTTAGGTCCTTTTTAAAGGAAAAATCGCGTCTTTACATGGATGGGGGTGCATAATAGCTCATATCCCAATAACCAGACCAACTCAGGAAGTGGTTAAACAATAACTGGTTTATTTTCATTTGTCTAAAACAGGGAGTATAACAGACATCAACGGACGTCTCAAAGCATAATCCTGACGTATTACATGAAAAAACATCTCTTTATAGCAAAAACTTGTCATGAATGACATCACACTACGTGGCAAGCTAAGAAAACTTACTTGGGAATGTGATAGGTCAACGGGGAACATCTAAGTATACTTTCTATATAGAATAGGATTGTGATTGGGTCTCTATGTCAGGTGGACAACTTATGCCCACTCCATGTGCAAGTCATCCTCAATATTTGTTAGATACAAAACACATCATTGGCTCTTAAACTATGGGGCTCTTCAATACATGGCCCTCTATAATTGGTTGTCATGTGTGTACCCTTCTGGAACATACGACTCTCTAGCAGCACGCTAGCTGGTACCCAAGGGGCCTGTGGGTGAATTTGACCATGCTTCCCCACCCAATTAGCGCACCGTCCATCATCACTCATGCCGTTTGCCATTCAAATTGTCTTTAAACTTGGCCTTGCAGAGTATCAGTGCGCCCGAGAATAGAAGAGACTGTGAGCACATTCTTATCTTCAGTCTCGATGTAGCTTGCACATTTTCTATTTCCATCCATCCCACGTGACAGGAGACCACATTTGAGCTTCTTTCCTCATATTTAATGATATTAAGTCAATAAAACTTGGCATTCACTGTGTTTCTGTCACACCTAAGGAGCTAACCTCTGGAACAGCCTCCCTGCCTCTCTGAAACTTGAGGAGAACTATCTCCGGTTCCAGAAGCACCTCACAACCTTCCTCTTTGTTTCTGCTTTCTCTCCTCCCTAGCCCTGCTGAATTCCTGGCTGAAACTATACTGGTTACCTGGCCACCTGCTGAGCTCGGCCCCAGGTCCCCTCCTTTGCCAGTTACACATCTGCACTGCCTCCTGGCACCCCCTGCACTTGGGGAGTGTTTTCTGTATCCCTATATTCCCCACAAGCACTTGACACCTGATGTCTGCACTTACCCTTGCCACCATCTGGCCCTACTTCTCATACTGTTTTATTTATTCTATTTCCCCATGTACTGCACTGACCCCCCACCCCTTCCCACTCTGCACTTTTCCTCTTTCCCCTTTCCCCTGCACTTGCACAATCAGAATGACACTTAGCCTAGTAGGTTTGCTGTCTCTTTCTTTCCTCTGTTCCCCCTCGCTTGTCGTGCCTTGAAACACTTGTGTATAGGTGTGTTATAAATGCCACATCATATCATATCATATCATATCACCTTGCTTCTCACGTTCATTGTATCTCCTAAAATAGATAACTAGTTCTTGGCTGCCCCAACCCTTGACACTGGGCCAGACAGCCTTCTCAATCCTTCCTTGATTTCCAGCTGTTTTTCAGCTGCGCCACAATTTCAGCCCTTCTCTTTCATGGGTCCTGGCATACTAAAGTTGTGACGTCGAACATCCAGACTTTATACATATATACATATTGGCGGCACCACCTGCAGTCTATTCACTACGTATAACCAGCCTTCATGATTACTTAGTCTACTTGCATGACAGCATCAGCACAGTTATGAAACGACTTATATTTTCTTCAGTGTCATTCGCACGTGCAATCTTCATTTCACACATGAAATAAATGCTTACTTGATTCTTTATTTTGTCATCAGTTTTCATAACATCTATGCATTCTCTTCTATGATCATCCTTCTTAGTGTGTCACTCTCATTTCTTGTGATGTTACCAACCTCTTGTAACAAACCTCTTGTATTCATCACTTCACACTTCTTCAGGGACTTCCCTTAAGAGACTATCATCTCTCCTCAGGTACATCCTGTAGGGATTTCTCAATGGATACCCTGTTTTGAGAATTCTTTGTGGGATAGGTACCGTTACTGGTGTTGTGCATGTTACAATTTCCAGCTTGCAACATATAGGCACAATAGGGCAGGATTTCCAGTAGAGGCATTTGGCTCCTCCTCTACACTCCCGCCTCTGGTTGATTCATCGACTACTCTCGCATCAGTCTTCACATCTAGATCCTCGTAGGAAAAAGTGCTTCTTTGGAGTCCATATCTTCATTACTCCTTTCACAGATCCTGCTGATTTTACATGGTCATCAACACTCCAGGCCATGTGGCTACATTTTCCATTCTGGCTGCAATCTATACATCGTCCCACATACGTCTTGTGGTTCCTCAGATACAGACACTTAATTCTCTCAGGTGCTAGAATGCTTGCTTCTACATATTTGCTGATTTCTTCATCTGTCAGCTCCTTGGGTCCAAACCCAGACTCAACGTCAATCATGATCTTCATTCCTACTGCCTTCTTTGCTGTCTTCTTGCACTCTGTGATTATTATTCTGATCACACAGAATCCAAACATGATCATCACTAGTAGTGCTCCAAGAAACGTGAACATATTCACATCCATTGGGGATCCCATGAGAAGATTGATGCAAACCAGATGTCATCTGCAACATCTTGTCTCATCTTCCATCTTGATGTGCAAGTTTGTTAGCAACATTATGGCCTCTGTCAAGGTCTAATTCTCATCATCGTGAGAAGGTATGAATGTGTAACATGGTTCCCCAATGTTTGCACAAACATCTCCATCAATTGCCGTAATCATGTCCGGGCCATATCTGTTCTGGAGGGTCACCAGTCTTATGGCTCTCAATACTTCCTTGATAGTGTTGAATCCATTTTGATCATCTGAAGGAGCTCCCAGTGAGTGATTTGCAACCACTTCACATTCGCCATCGTCTGGATCCCTGACATAAAGCTAGTCGTGAATACGGCAGCAGTCTGACTGGACAACCTGTGTTTATATGGAATAGATTCAAAGGCTTCTATGGACTTAGCTGAACAGTAATTCTGCCTTTTTGTTCGATTGAGATATCCAACTGATCTCCTCTTCCTCATGTGAGCATCTGCTTTTGGAAACTCTCCAATGTTCAGGTCACTCTTCAGAATCAGCCCTACCCAATCTTTGGGCAACTTCATATAAGCCCTGGATCGGCAGGCCCAGTAGTGGTCCATTAACACCACTGTCCCATCCTTAATTCCTCGTACATCGAAAATCCGACCACACTGCTGATTCATTCCAACCTTTCTTGTGCCATTGTTTCTGAAACACAAGGATGCACTAGCTAGAGGTACTATCTGCAAAGGTCCTCCTTTATCATCGACCCACATCAGCAATTTCACAATATTCCACCATTGATGCTTGCATTCATTTTCTGCAGCATCTATGACTGCGACATAATATCCTGTTAGTGCAAATGCCTTACATACAATCAGGCCTTCCACCCATCCTTCTGGAGTCAGCACCATTCCCTTGATTTGCAGCTGACCTCTCTCCTTGCATCTTCGTATTTCCTCATGGATCTTTCCTTGACAATTGAGCATTTTGTTTTCTTCTCTTCTGATTCCTGCTCCATTTATTCCAGGCTTACTTTATCACTTGAATGTTTGTCTCTGATTTCCCTCTTTTCTTTAAGTCTTGCACATAGTCATCTTCTCTTGGAGCCGTATTCTCAGTCACCCATACCAAGGATGGCGTTCAACCCTGGAACTGACCTCTTGTCTGGCAGAGTGCAAGGTGTGTCTGGCAATGAGCTTTTTGGACTGCTACTTTTACAGCTATGAATATCTTAGAAGTCTCCATAGCATAGGGGAAGAGAGCCCAAACATAGAAACTCTCCTTGGACGATACCACATGTTATTATCCAAGTGTGCTGTCCTGTCTAGATAATTATTTAATTCATTATCATCTTCCCTTGTGCTTCTCTTGTGCTTCCCTCTTGCAAAGTGAGTGCTTGCATAATACTCAAAGAGTATATCAGTAATGGTCCTCCCTTCAGGGGAGGTCATCGGTACTTTCGCTTTATCAATAGACAATCTTACATGAGCTATTGGTGTGGAGGAAAATCACAAATGGTCTTAGTCTTTCAGTAAAGGACACTTCTGCGTGAGTCACTGGAGTTGGAAGAATCAAAGGGATTTCCAACTTGCTTGGACAAATTAAGTAAACAATGTGGATAAAAGAATCAGAATAACCAGGATAAATGCAGAGCATGCATATATTATACACCAATACATGAATCCCCACCATTTATGATTCTGCACACGTCGTCAGACTTGCTCCTTTTCCAAAACTGTACCCTGTTCAACGTTCCTCATTATGGCTGTGTACTACTTTAAGGATGTAAAAACCCTTTTACAACAGGCAACTCTGTTAAATGGTCAGATAACTGCAGGATTTGCTAAACTATCGGCAAAAGTAACCTCCTTATTGCACGGCCATTTTTAGGATCATGCAGAAAAGCAAGTATATTGACACTACGCCCAAGAGCAGTATAAGCTCTAAGAATAAATATGAAAACAGTGATAAGGATCCTATGGTCATTGTCCTTTGTCAAAACCATAAATTCAACTAAACAATTGCGTGGTGTAAAAGGAATCAGCATATTGATCACATTTCCAATCTCTGATTAGATGTTGTCACTCAAACACATCCACAATACGTCTATCAATTTTCTAAAGTTCAATTTTCAAAAGATTCCTGCAGTTTGCACTCCTGCTATAATATCTATAAATAGTGTCCGAGGTGAGCCACAGTCCAAATGCACACTTGCATTTATTTAATCAGCAACCTTAGTGTCCTTCTTCCTCATCATTGATCGGGTCTGCACACTCTGAATTTCTCCTATTTTGCTTCCTAATCATTCATTGGGGGTGTGTCGGCCTCACCAGAGTATGGCTTTACGTGGTTCAAATGTATCCAAGAGTGTCACCCTTGGACTTTTACTGCTGAGGGAGTAATGTTTTCCACAAAGTAGGGACCACTAAAGTGTGGCTCATGCCTCTTTCTGGTGAAATTTCATATTAAGATTGGATCTCCAATAAAAAGTTTAGGTACAGGTAATAATTCTGAAATTCTGGTTGCTGAATGGTTTTCATCTTTGTCCTGAGACCGACCCCCCTGGCGTTTGAGTTGATCTGAAATGACGGAGATACTAGCTGTCATACCTGTTAAATATGCAGTAACTCATTTCCGAACCTTTCTGCAGTCTTCTGGGCATCACTTCTGCTCCTCGATGGAGGAGACAAAGGCATTCTCATATACCTCCCTGTTACTAACATGTGGAGTGTGAGGTGGTAGTCCGACCCAGGCCGATTCCTTAATGCCTATAAGGCTATGGGTAGACAATACAGCCATCCCTTCTTCAGTATCAATTTTAGTTTAGTGATTCTCTCTTTAAGGAGACCATTGAGTCTCTCACATATCGGGTGATGAGCAGAAGAAAACTTGTGTTTAATACTTAACAATGGGCTAATCTGTTCAAATACTTCATTAACAAAATGGGGCCCATTATCGGATCTCAGCACCTCACACACTCCCCACCTTGGAAAGACGTCTCATGTCTCATACATGAGGTCGGCTGACCTTATGGTAATCGACTCATCACAATACAGATCCTTGATTAATTCCAATTCACGTGGTTTCATATTCGATTGGTAGGGTGTTTAAATTAGATTTTTTCAAGGTCTCTTGTTACTTGTTTTTAGAAAATATCCACCGAGGGTATCGTGATCGGTGGAATGAAGGTACTCTTGTCCCTAAATTCTTTAAAGCCCAAATCATCTGTGCCCTGAGTTTGATCAAGTTCCAGACAACCCTGCAATGAACTTTGTGTTTATGTTTTCTCTCCATTTGAATAGGCAGTATACAACCATTTGTTTCGTGATTTAATCCACTGTTTTCTAACACAGTATTCCTTTATAGACATTCAAACTCTAGCATTACCTTATATACCATTAAGTGTTAATGAAAATGAAATATGGTGCTTCTAACGAGTGCAGCTACATTTTTAACCACTCACGGTGATCAATGTGATCCACCTTTTGGTTACACATATTACCTAAGCTAGAAGGGGTTCAATTTTGGGCTCCGCGATTGATTTCACTGATAGCACAGAGGGCTTAGTACCAGGAAGTTACTCCCATAGCGCTAAAGTTCAACTATTTGAACTTTGCACAGAACACGGCGATTAGACATACGCTGACAAAGCGCTTCTTTGAATGACTTTGCTGTTGCACACAGCCCATCAGGCTCACTAAGGCGTCCATGTGTTGCCATGAAGACATTCCCGCCCCATCGTGTTCTCAAGGGGGGTGGGGCGTGAGGCGTACATGCTCCGGCTACCCAGCTGGAGCGCGACGCCTCGCTCTTTCTCCGTGGCAACACTTAAATACACACAGAGTCGGCGCGCACTCGCATCTCGCCTCATGTAGAATTGACACAGGAGTTGATTGTCTTCATATCTTCCCATAGAAGCTGTTTCCAGTATGTGCTTGGATGACATTTGACGACACAGCTTATGAATAGAAGGAGGTAGGATTACACAGGTTATTTAAGCATTTTTGACGACTAGAACGAGAACGCAATTAAAGTTGACATGCATTATCTTTCTCTTCCTCTAATCTGCACAATGGGATGACACCCATTAATGAAATCGTTGAATTGGCATGAATTGGTATGTTATTTTTTTAACTTTATCATTTTAAAACACCACAATTATGGCGTGAAATTTTTTGCCTGTATGTTTTCCTAAGTGTTTGCAAATTATAGCATTATAAGGGTACAGCCCTGAAGATGGTTTTTACTGAAATGCATTGGCACATGTATACTTAAAGGCCGATAGCTATTATTGTTTTGCCTCACTATCAAATGTACATTTTTTAAGGATTGTGAATTAAACAATTCCTGATATATACACAAAGAGTTCCTTTTGTTTTTCCATAAGGACTTGTTTCCATAAGTCCTAGAGGGAACCAAAAGGGCAAATCTTGGAAAGAAACAAATTTTGAGTTACCTAAGAATCAGAATAACTACATTTTGAACGTATTATTATTTTTTCAGTCCCTTTTGGGAAAAACTGAGAGCGCCAGTTTTAATAGGGTGGTGTCACCCTATTTTCTTTCTTTGTGTACAAGGACCTGCCTCGATCCACCTAGAAAAGTGACACACCACTTATTTATTTATTTTAATTCTTGTTACGCGCCACATGCCCATGGGCCTCAGGGTGCACAACCACCACTGTCATATACCTGTATCCACTACATATATGCAGCATATCAACATAGCCCATATGTAAATGCTGAAAAGGACCACTCAGTCGAGGAATCACTCCTCTAATCATTTGCAGTGTATGCCCAGCGGTAAACTTTTGACATACAATGCAATTTAGTACTTAAAATGCAATGTGTTCTAACAGGTTTGGTATGAACCAGTCCTCCGCAATAGTTGCTGCAAGGCTTTCCCTAGTTACATGTACATGATAGTACAGCTGTTCAAGCGCTACCCTTAACAATGCTACCGGCATCACCAGCTTTCCATTGCTGTTTTGTATCGCCATAATGCTTCATAGGGGGATAAAGAACAACCCCTTCGTTTCCATAGCTCTTTCTCTTCTTACGCTGCACTGCACTGAATTTCCATCAATTGTGTTCCCGGTAAATGATTAAACCCTTCATTTGCTATCATAATCCTGACTACTTTTACCTTTACTTCTGGAGTATCAAGACTTGAAATATCTGGTGAATATTCAACCTTTTTGGCCTCTACATCTACTGCTTCATTCCCGCAAGAAATGCAATCAGTTTGCTTAGTAGGTGCTGCGCATTTAACTATCGCTATGGCTACTGGGAGTTGTAGTGCCTTAATAAGTCTGTCCAATAACTCTGCATGCTGCACTGGAGTCCCATCCACTCGGTGGTAGCCCCTCCTTTTCCAACGTGTTAATCCTGTGTGCACGGTTGACGTCACATAGGCAGAGTCACTGTATACCATCACTTCCTGCCCTTCGTGTTTCTCGAGCGCGCCAATGACCGTCACTAATTCTGCCACTTGCACTGAAGAGTGAGACATATTCTTGCACTTGCTACAACCTCAATTTCACCATTTACACTGTCTCACCACAGCTGTGCTGGAATGCCTTTCCCTGCTAGTTTGATCAATTTTCAAAGAGCGATCAATAAAGAGAATCTCCCCCTGCTAACACACTTTCCTTTACATGCAGGATGTTGTTGTAGAATTCTTCGTAGTTCGTGCAATCATGCACATGCTCCCCCTCTGCCACAGGCTCAGCTACAAATGTGGCAGGGTTCACTATTCTACATCTGACTATTTTAATTGCTGTATTTGATAAAATCACCTCGTACGCAAAAGCTCTCTGAGATGTCAATGTACCCTTAGGCTTCTCCAAAAAAGCAAACAAAGCATGTTCCACAAAGAGTGTCATAGAACACCCCATCACAATACTGGTAGACTTTTCAATTGAAAATGTGGCTGCTGCCAGCGACTGTTCACAGGGAAAGTGCCCTTTCAAACTGGATCTAGAATCCCACTATTATATGCCAGAGGCTTATACCCTAGTGTAGTCCTCTGTGTAAGCACTGCTGTCCTAACTGTCCCATTCGTGTGCGAAAATAAAAAGAACTCTGCATCATAATTGGGAATTGCTAAAACTGGAGCAGTACAAATTGCTTTCTTCAATTCTTAAAACCCTCTGTCCATTTCTTTAGAAAATTGTTTTAATTGTTTGCCTGTGCTTCTTTTAGAGCCTGTAAAAGGGGCCTTATGTACAAACACTAATCAAACACCCATTCTCTGACATAATTACATAGTCCCAAAAACGGCTGCATTTGCTTCACTGTGTGCGGTTTTGTGGTTTTTATGATTGCCTCAGCTCTCGGAGGTGTGACCCTTTTTCCCTCATGTAAAATCAACTGGCCTATGTACAGCACCTCTTCTTGGCAATAATGTAACTTCTCCTTGTCCACCTTATATCCCTTATCTGCTAGGACAGTCATTAACTGAATCGAATCTTGTCTACATTCATGTTCTGTGGTGCTACAAATCAGAATGTCATCTATGTACTGTTTCACAATGCTCTTCAAATCGATATTGCCAAGGACCATCTGAAGGCCCCTATTAAAGATCAATGGGGACTCACAGTACCCTTGGGGCAGCCTTGAATGTTTCAGATGAGTTTGGCAGAACGAAGGAAGTCAAAACTAGTGAGTCCTTATGCAACAGGATTGAGAAAAAATAATTTTTCAAGTCAATCACCGTAAAATATTGTGCCTCTACTGGGATACTCCATAGTATTGTCACTGGATTAGGAACTAAAGGAACTTCTGCCTTTAGAATCAATATTGCCAAGGTCCATCTGAAGGACCCTATTAAAGATCGATGGGGACTCACAGTACCCTTGGGGCAGCCTTGAATGTTTCAGGTGAGTCTGGCAGAATGTAAAGGAAGTCAAAACTTGTGAGTCCTTATGCAACGGGATTGAGAAAAACAAATTTCTCAAGTCAATCACCATGAAATATTGCGCCTCTACTGGGATACTGCATGGTATCGTCGCTGGAGCGCTGGAATAGGACCTAAACGAACTTCTGCCTCTACAATCTGCTTAATCATTCTAAAGTCTTGTATGAATCTCCAAGACCCCCAGTTTGATTCCTTGATAGGATACACCACGTATTGCACAATGATTCTGACGGTACCAGAATCCCTTGTTCCATCAGTGCTGAAATGGTCTTAAAAATCCCTTCATCCACCTCTCGAGACATTGGGTACTGTTTTGCTCGATGAAAAATTGCTCCTGGCTTCAATTTTATTTTGAGCTCCCCTACCCCTTTCAATAGGCTTAGGTTATAGGAGCCTGTAGTCCATAAAGTGATTGGCACCTTTTCCAAGTCATCATCAAAAATGCTGGACGCTGTCGCACTATCACTGTTCACTGTGGGGCCTCTCTTTTTCTATTCTAATCCAATATGTAATACTCATCTCAAATATTACTTCATTATCCATTGGATCATCCTTAAACATATCATTGTCAGTGACATCCGTCATTCTACACCCTTCCCCAATTGCAATCACTGTTCTCCATGGCCTGCCCTCGTCATCTGTTCCTTCGAGCATTGCCATTTCCCCTCGCACTATAGCTGCATTTAACTCTAGGGGAATAATCTGTTCCCCCTCTTCATCCGTGGGTATCTGTGGCCTGAACAAAAATTCAGCAGGTATTCTCATAATCTTTCTCACAAAGGCGGTTAGCCACATCAACAAAATGCGTACCCTATGAAGAAAGACTTCTGGTTCCAGAGACATTCCTTGCAGAACCAATTGCCCTGTAAATGCCAATATAAATTCACCTACATTCATATAATGTATCCCTGGATTAGATCACACAATGCCTTCATCAGTAAAAGAAAGCATCATGTTAATCTTCGTCCTATAATCTCGCCCTAGAATATTAACTGTTGTCTGTCTTGAATACAATAATGGAAAAGACATGTCACACTCTCCTGTGAGACTGGCTATTCGTTAGTAAAAGGAGCTCGACTTGTAGCTCCAGAGAATCTGTGAGCATTCATGGCAATCCCCAACATTGGGTATTTTCCCTCTTGTATACATGAACGAGTAGCCCCAGAGTCTACTAGAAAATAACAAGATGTGCCTCCTATTGTCATATAAACCCTTGGTTCCTCTTGGGGGTCAGGTGTCACTGATAGTACTGAACACATCAAGTCGCCCTGTGAGCTGTCCTATTGTGGATACATGCATACCACTGTACCTGTGAAAGGGCTTCCGCCACCACCTTGACACTCCCTATCCTAGGTGTCAATAGTTGTCCCGTGTTTGCATTCTGCTGTATATGCATGGGTGCATGCTGTGACTGCCCTTGCAGTGGATTCATTGGTGCTTGCTGTGTCTGCAATGCCTGTTGCATTTGCAGCACTTGTGCTTGAGATACTGTCTGATCTTGGGCAGACCCATCGCTAGCTCGTGAGCTATACGCTGGAAGATAAGCTGTCCCCTCTCTTGAGAATTGCCCATTCTGTACATACACTTGACTCTCGCATACACGCGCAATGTGCCCTGTCATCCCACAAGTCCAACATACAAGAGGAGTTCTTCTGACTAGTCCCCCTTGGTTAAATCCTCCCTGCACATTCCGGCAACCATCTTGGTTATTCTGAAAACCACCCCTTCCTCTGTAGCCCATTCCTCTGTCTCGTGGCAGAAATCTGTTCCCTCCTTGTTCCATTTGGTGCTGATTATTCGCCTGTGACATGCCCACTGCTTGCTGTATTTCCAGTCCTTCTCTGATTGTCAATAACACCCCTTCTAAGGCATACTTTGACAATTTCTTCTGAACTAATTTGGCTTCCTCAAGTTTTCTAGCATCTTTCTTCTTCCTGTTTTTCTCCTGTAACAGCAAACAGTGATGCACTATGGTCAACTGTATCTCTGCCCATGGCTTCACTTCCATTCCCTTGAGTTGCCTTTGTACTGAGTCGGGCAACCCCTGACATAAAATGTGGTAAGATATTGACACCGTTTTCCCCCACGGCTCTCGAGTTTCAAGAGTCCACCGTTCCTGAAAGTCCTCAATATAAGCAACTAGATCTTTATCTTCTTTCATCTTACATGTCATAATTGCACCCATATCTTATGTGACAGGATAATGCACCCTGATAGCTCTCCAAACATCTGCTCTACAATTATTAACTGGCACTCCATCATGTGCTGTATTCTGTGCCGTGACACTTGAATTTCATGTTCTCATCCAAATGTCATCAGCTCTTTTTCCCAGAATGGCTGCTAGGAGACCGTTAATGTCCCCTATTGCCAACATATTTCCCCCTGTCATTTTCTCTAATTCATAAATCTATTTTCCTGCACCTGCCGTCAAACTAGGAAGTTTACATCTTAAATTATCATTATCCATTTGTGACCAAGGAATATACTACGGTCTGGTCCCTCCCTTCTCTAATAAAGGGTACTGCATGAATCCCAACCTGCAATGGGCTCCCATTGTCTGCCTATCCATAGCGGGGATAATGGTTCCTGATCACCTTTTACCTGGCAATTACCTCAGCCTGCTCACATATGGCAGTGACTCTCCTTTCTAGCTGTACGATCATCCTCAAACACGCTCTGGATATGCTACAGGATCTGGCATCCTATCCTTAGGTTGTGCTAAATCAGACCATCTCACTTCCTTGTCTGTCTGCAGACATAGATCGAACTGCATGCACCTCCTCCTCCTTTCCCACAGAAGGTTTCCCAGCTAGTATGGCTCTCATTGCCTTCACCCATATCTAAACTCAGCCTGTCTAAGGACAAGACTCTATGCTCGAGACTAAATGGGTCTTTTTCTTCACCTCGTGATTGGAAAACCAGGGACTGATCTCCCGTCCCTCTGCTTCCCGATTTGCTACCTTTTCTGAAGTCTTGATAGGATTGATAAAGCCTATCTGCAATACTCCCTATGTCAACATTCTCTTCTAGGGCTACCCTAGATGGACCTGGCATTGCCTGCTTTAGCGGAAGAAACTAATCTATGTTCCTCCATGATATGACTGGACTTGGTTCCATCAACTCCTTTTGAATGCGATCAATGTAGCGCTCCTGCTGCCTCCTTTTTCGTTCCAATTCTTCATCTAATTCTCTTCGCTTTCTCGCTTCCCATTTAACTTTTTCCTCATCTTGTCTTTACTCTTCTCTTCTTTCATTCCCTCTGCACTCTTCTTCTTCCCTTTGTCTTTGTATCCTTTTATCACTTCATTTGTGTGCTTCTTCCTCTTCTCTCTTCCTTTCTTGCCTATCTCTTTCTTCGATTGCTGTCTGCCTATTATCATACTTTCTTTGCTCCTCTTCCCTTTCTTCTTTCTTTTGCTGCTCTTCCTGATACATCTGTTCTCGCCTCTGCCTTTTCTTTCTCCTATGTTCATCCTCCTTCAGTCTCTTTTCTCTTTCCCTGTCTTTTCTGTCCTGTTCGTCTTGGGCTTCCCTTTGCCTAACCTCCTCGATACTTTTCCCATCAAGCTTGAGCAGTATCTGTCCTCCCATCCACTCGTTCTGTATGAGCGTTACCTCATCAGCTTTCTCCTTCTCTCCTTTCCATCTGTTAATCTCTCGTTCTATATTTGCTGTCATATTTGGTCGCTCACTTTTCTCCTCATTATTCTGTATGGTCTTAAAGATCTCCTCTTTCCTTCTGGTCCCTTCTGGACTATCGTCACTGCTATTAGCAGGCGTGTCATATATCAGATTACTATATCCTGTCGCTTCCTTTAGTTCCTTTAACTGATATAATCCTACGTCTTTTTTGCTATCTTTTTTCACTTCATGCAAGGTAAGGGGAGCGGAGGGCGCAAAACCTTCCTCCCTACACTGAATAAGCATCCACTCCTCAGGCATTGGATCTTCTCTCTCCTCTTGGTACATTTTCAAGAGCTCTAAAATAGCTAACCTCTTTTCCAATGTCTTCCCCGTGTATGCAGCGTGCAAGTATGTGATCATGTGTTACAAAACTGCCTTCGACAGCAATCCCTCTTGTGGCAATGATATAAACATTTTATCTGCTGTGCCCTTTTCCCACTCCGCACTATACTGTTTGAGCTTAGGCATGTGTTTCGGCAGTGTTTTACAAAGGTGCATCGGTGCAGCAATATCTCCCAATGTCACGAGTCTCATTTGACTGTAAATACTTACCGTCATTTACACAGATATGTTAATAAAAACAACAAATAAGAGTCCACTCCAACACTCTCCGCTCAAAACCTCTGTTTCTCAATAACCTCAACCTACGTCTTGGTCAGCGTCGACAATGACCTTTAAAATAGGCAAATAGCTTTTTATCTCCACTTCAACTTTACTAAACTTATTCTTGTCATTCTTCGACACCCTTTTCAAAGCAAACGCATAAACAAACAGACAGGACTAAAAATACTCAGACTGGAGTTTAACTCGTCTCCTAGCATAAACCTGTTTATCTACCACCTATTCTTACCCTCAATGGAGTGTGAGACGAGTTCTTCTAAAACTCCTTGAGTTAGGAATCCCGGGCTTTTATCTCTCAAAATGCTCTTTGTTTATTCTTTTATAATCACCCCTGTTACTTTTCTAACTACCCTGTCGCTTCTCTAAACTACCACAATCCCATTGTCACAGTTTTTCATTCCCCTTAGTCTACTCACCATTGGCACGTTCAAATTGAAGCCTTCGGTATCGGCTCCCCTCTCCAACCGACCATTTTTGCCTTTTGTACGCGAAGCGCCTGTGGAAAGCAGGAGGGATTTCGTCAAAGAGGGACCCCTCCCACCTTTATCAATTTTCTTGCAAGAATTCTATATTGGTGGCTCTCCACAGGAAACAACGCGATCTTCCGGCTAGATGGCGAAGGGTGCTCGATCAGCCGAAGCTCTGAAGCTTTACTTAATCGATGGGTCTGAGCCATCCAACATGCTACCACGTGATCCGTTAGGTCCTTTTTTAAAGGAGGATGCACATCTTTACATGGATGGGCGTGCAGAATAGCTCTCACACCAATAAGCAGACCAACTCAGGAAGTTGGCAAACAATAACTGCTTTCAACTCAAGAAGTTGGCAAACAATAACTGCTTTATTTTCAATTGTCTAAAAAAGGGATTACAACAGACATCAACGGACGTCACACAGCATAATCTCAATGATTCACATGAAAAAACATCTCTTTATAGCAAAACCTTGTCATGAATGACATCACACTACGTGACAAACCAAGAAAACGTACTTGATTGATTGTGAAAGGTCAACGGGGAACATCTAAGTATACTTTCTATATGGGATAGGATTGTGATTGGGTCTCTATGTCAGGTGGACAACTTATGCCCACTCCATGTGCAAGTCATCCTCAATATTTGGTAGATATAGGAAACATCATTGGCTCTTAAACTATAGGGCCCTTCAATACATGGCCCTCTATAATTGGTTGGCATGCTTGTACCCTTCTGGAACATTCAAATTGCTATGCATCGGATTTATTTGTTTCACCTGGTAAGAGTGTGAGCCTTTTTTCCCACTCTTACATGTGTTTTAATGTGGCTGTTTTACGTTTTTGGTTTCATAGACTATGGAGCTTTACCTACTCCACAGGCATTATCTTTTTACTGTGTGTTACACAGCACCTTTAGTGCAGTGGCACAGGGCTGTCTTTTTCAGACTTCCCACTTTAAACTCCATATTCTGGGACTGGCTACTGTCTCTCAGAACATGTAAGGTTGCCATTGACTTTATTAGTCTTTTTTAAACTCCCAGATCCAGTACAAACTGTCTTACATAAAGTACTGGAAAGGGTTAATAGTTATCCCTTTTTGTCTGTCTCTCATGGAACATTGTTTTTTTCCCTATTCATTAAGATTTGGCTGGTGGCAGTGGTATCTACCCTATATTTCCTACTGCAGTTATTTTAAATAGCCTTGGTATTGTTTTAGGTTATCTTAGTATCCTCGAACTTAAATCCGCTGGACCCCATTTACTTTTATTTTGTTCCGGATGGGTGTATTCGCCATTTCTTTTTGTAAAGGCCTTTCTTGTGTTTTAGCTGCATGCCAAACCAGGTTTGGTTCCTTTGTTCGCCATCCTTTGGCAGGCTTCTGCACAGAAGCCCTCCTTGGGCGCCTGAAAGTCTGGGAAGGCAAGATGTGAGGGAGGAGTTTTAGGAACCCTCTCATGGGTTCCCTTGGTAAGCTAAGTCGCACTCCTCTTTGATTGGCTAGTGGACTGTCCTGCCAGGACAGCAACCCTGCTGTGTGATTGACAGCCAGTCTGTGTGAATGGGGGGAATCTGCATAAAAAGCAGGTCTCTGGGACTGAGAAGACAGAGTCGTCACTGTATCAAGAGAACCAAAGGGAAGCTGACAGAAGAGGACCTCTACCATGACTAAACCTCCCGTTGAAGCCCTGCTGTGGGTCCAAATTTCCAAACTTTGACGACATGGAAGATCTGCAAGGAATCTTCTCACCTTGAGCTGGTGGGACCGACCAGTTCACCAAACTGCAAGCCAGTCCTCCCTCCTCTGGTTGAATTTGCTGTGGACAACTACACTGAACCAGATAGCCAGAAGGACCAGACCCTGCTTGGGGTTTTAAGGAGCGCACCTCTTATTTGTTGCTTTGCTCTGCTGCTGGTTTCTTCCCTGGGCAGTGCAGGACCCTTCAGTCTTCCTACTTCGTGTCAGTCCGACAGTCGCTTCAGGAACTGTGATCCTGCAGGACCTGCCAGGAACTTCTGCCTCAGCTACAGCCGTCTTCTTCATTTAAGGTACTGTTCTAACACGGTTGTTCATTACATCCGACCGTGGTGAAAGTTTTTGAAATCTTTCGCCAATCCAAGGGCTTGTCCTTCTCTATTCTTTAAAGTAACTTTCCTTCCGACCAACTTCGTTTCGAACTCTTAGCAAAGACTTAACCGTGAACTACCCTGAAATGTGTGATCCTGAGCAAAGACTGTGACCCATTAATACTGGCCCCGGCCTATTGATTTTAATCCTCATGGTAGAAAGCCTTTTCTAGATTGCATGCCTACTTACTTGTTGGTGTTGCTTAATTTTGTACAACCTTGTCTTTCCCTCCCTTTTAAATTGCTGGAGTGCCATTTTGCTCACACTTCATTTTGAGCCTAAATTGTCCAGAATCTATTGGGTGGTGTGTAGTGTATTAAGAATGTTATTTTTCTACTGCTTCACTTTAGTGAATTGTTTTACAACTGATGTGTAAATAAATGTATATTCTTTTACTCAGAAACCTTGAGTCAGTGTTTGTTTGAACCATAATAATTGCTCTCCTTTGTGTAACTATTGATACTGCTCACTTTACTCTTGAGATAAGTTTTGCTGCTCAGCCATCGCTACCACTATACTGTGTAGTACAGGCTTGTACCAAAGATGGATTTTTACTGTCACTTGTAGTCTTAATTGTGTGTGGTGTTCCCAAAGGGTACTGCATATGATTCTGCCTAACACTGGTGTACAGCTGTGAGGATCAAGTATAGTGATTAAACGTAGAGTGCTGCTATTACCTTGGATCAACTAACCACACAAGGCTAAACATCACTAAAGAAAAAAGCAATATTAATCATGTCTGATATGGAAAACTACAGTCAGAAGACCCTCATTAGTTACACTGTGGATTATCTGAAAAATCTGTCTAGAGATAGGAATCTCTCTCTTAAAGGCAAAAAGTCAGAATTGATTGAAAGGTTGTTAGAGAAACAATGGGCCTCATTACACGGTAGGCGGTAGATCAAGGTGCTATTAGCACCTTGGTCCATGCCGGTAAAATACCAGCACTGCCTTGGAGGAAAGGGGAATTACCACCCTATTCCAAGGTTGGCAGGGCGGTAATTCCCCCTTCCCCCATTGCCCTTCCCCATTCCCATTTTTGCCCCATAGGGCATAATGGGAATGGGGAAGGTGCTAATTACGGTACCGCAAATTGCGGTACCGTAATTAGCACCCTGGTCCCTTTGCGGGTTGGTTTTTAATGCCTGCTAAAAAGCAGCCATTAAAGTACCAACCCGCAAAGGGACCTCGAAATCAGGTGGTAAGGGTTAACGGTCACTGGTACCATTACCGGTGACCATTAACCCTTACCGCCTACCGTGTAATGAGACCCAATGTCTGGAGAGTGGGTCTCAAATACCTACCTCACCAGCAGATGTGGAAAATGTTGTGGAAAATGATAATGTATCAGAATCAAACTCTGACGTTGTTGATGAGTTAGATGAGGCAGATGAGTCTCAAAATGTAGGCCTCACAGCCCCTCTACCTGCTCAGAAACCTCAACCTTTGTCCACTGGGACCCCATCAGGTCCTACACTCAGTCCTGAGTTCCTTACTCTAGAAAAGATGAGGCTTGAATTGGAATTTAAACGTATTAATGCTCAAACTGAACAAAAACATCAAGAACTGAAGCTCAGAGAAATGAGTTGAATCAAACCTTAGAAATGAAGAAACTGTCTATTGAAAATGCTTCTCTCCCAGAGTCTTCTAGGTCTTCCAGTCCTAAGAGACCCCGTATGCCTAAAGAAATTGTTGGTATGTATGAGGCTAAACTTGATATTTTGGATTGGATGGCAATGTTTGAATATTACCATGGGATTCAAGACATTACAGGGAATCAGTTGCTTCCTTGGCTCTTCTCTATGCTACCCACTGTTGCATCTGATGTTGTGATGGAGTTGGGGGAGGTGATTAGGATAGATTATGAGTGTGTGAAGATAGCTTTAATTACTAGATTTGAGAAGACACCTTCCCAGTACCTTAAGAGGTTTAGGACCCTCAAAAAGCATGATGGTACCCCTTGGGCTACCTGGGTATGTGAATGTTTGAAAAACCTAGATGGTTGGGTTAAGGGTTACAGAGTGAACACTTATGAAGGTATGAGAAATCTTGTTATGTTGGAGTCAATTTATGATGCCTGTCCTCCTGAGCTCAGACAGCTCTTGGCTGATTCTAAGGTGATAGATCCAAAGAAGTTAGTTAAGGCTGCTGACTTGTGGGTTGCCAGCAGGGCCACTCACAAGGATTCTGGGGCAACTCAGAAGAAGGATGAGGGAAAGCAGCCAAAGAAAGATAACAAGGAGGATTTTAATACCTCCAATCCAGAAGAGGGCCCCAAACATAACTAGGGTAAGCCACATGGGAAACCAAATAGGGCTAGTGAATCTTCTGCTGCCCAAGCAGAGGGAGGTCAGCAGAAACCCCCATTCCAGAGAGCATTTGGTAAATGCTATGTTTGTGGGTCACCTGACCATATTAAAGGAGATCCCCTGTGCAAGGGTAAACCTGCAGGGATCAGCACTGTCTCCTTAACCTTCTCCCCAGAGGAAGAAGTACAAATGGCTAGTTCCCACTTTGAACTATTTGCTCAAGCACCCTTGGGTCTTCAGGCAACTGTATCCTTAGAGTCCATGGGCCTGGGTAAGAAACAGAATATGGATGTGTGCAACTCCATTCCAGAAAACAAACTCTAGAGGGTATTATATGGACAGTATTCTTGTCAATGGCCAGGATACTCCTGCTAGGAGAGACACTGGGGACAGCAGAACAGCAGTGGATGAAAGCTTTTTCAAGCCTGAGGATGTTGCTAAGGCACCCAAAGGTCCCACTAAATTCTCTGGAAGTCCTGTGCAGTTGGTTCCAATTCTGCCAGCTCTAATTCAGTGTAATAATATGACAGTGAGGATTCCTGTCAGTGTCCAGAATGAGGTGCCTGGGAGAGTCCTGTTGCGGAATGATTTAAAAGCTCTAGGAGTAGTATCCAGTACCCCCAAGCCTCCAAGTGAGAGAAAACAGACCAAACCAAATTGGCTAGACAGGCAACCTTAAGAGACCACTCTAAGCCTGTGGGAACCTCTACAGAGAACCCCACTTCAAGCCCTGCTGTTAGTAAGTTGACCTCTAACACAGGCAAATCTGAGGCTAGTATAGTAGGGAAATTGGAGCCCTAACCAAGCTCCATCATTTCCCATCCAATTGTAAAGTCTTTGCTCCCCCTGCTTCTGAGGAAGAGTTGGATAGACACATTGGACCCCTCTCTAGGCCTGTGAGAACTGGTAACTCTCAAAGATGGTGGAAAACCAGGAAAAATAAGTCTAAGGCTAAACACCTTGAGACTATTGGATCTTCTACTGAAGACTCCAATGTAAATCCTAATGTTAGGAGCAAAATTCTAAAAGAGGTAAGGTCAGATCTCAGAGCAAGTGGCAGCAAGTACCTTGCTTGACCACAGCCCCTCCAAACAAGATATCTGAGACCCAACCTGCTCTTGTGTGAGAGGTGGTGAGGATCCATGGATCCCCTCTAGATCTAAGGGATTCCTTTCTAAGGACCCCTTGAAAAAGCCTATTGTAGGTTCAGAGATTGTTACAACTTCTGAGGGACTGTTAGAACAGATCCCCTATGCATTAAAAAAGAGAGATGTACCGCAACAGGTTTGTAGGTCATATAGTTTACAAATTAAAACCACTGATAAAACATTTCCTACAAGGATTACAAAAGGTTGCTGGGGTACTCAGCAGGCCATTTAACCAACTTGCAACAGGAGATCCATCCTGGTGGGGATTAGATCCTCCTGTCCCATAGTCTGAGGGGGGCGAGTGTTAGGGAGAATTCTCCAAAATGACTAATTTCCCTTACCTACTGAGCCCCTCAGCAGCTTTGCTGGATTTCTAGGATTTAATTTTTTCACCTGATAAGAGTGTGAGCCTTTTTTACATGTGTTTTGCTGTGGGTATTTTACATGTTTGCGTTCATAGACTGTGGAGCTTCACCTACTCCAAAGGCATCATCTTTTTACTGTGTGTTACACAGCACCTTTAGTGCAGTGACACAGGATTGTCTTTTTCAGACTTCCCACTTTAAACTTCATATTATGGGACTGTCTCTCAGAACATGTAAAGTTGCCATTGACTTTGCTAGTCTTTTTTAAACTCCCAGACCCAGTACAAACTATTTTACATAGAGTACTGGAAAGGGTTAATAGCTATCCCTTTTTATCTGTCTCTCATGGAACATTGTTTTGTTCCCTTTTCATTAAGATTTGGCTGGTGGCAGTAATATCTACCCTATTTTTCCTACCGCTGTTATTTTAAATAGCCTTGGTATTGTTTTAGGCTATCTTAGTAGCCTCGAACTTAAATCTCCTGGACCCCATTTACTTTTATTTGGTTCCAGCTGGTTTTATTCGCCATTTCTTTTTTTAAAGGTCTTTCTCGTGTTTTACTCTGTGTGCCAAACCAGGTTTGGTTCCTTTGTTTGCTGTCCTTTGGCAGGCTTCTGCACAGAAGCCCTCCTTAGGCACCTGAAAGTCTCGGTAGGCAGGATGTGGGAGAGGGGTTTTAGGACCCCTGCCATGGGTTCCCTTGGTAACCCAAGTCACATTCCATTTTGATTGGCTAGGTGCTGTGTGATCGACAGCCAGGCTGTGTGAATGGGGGAAAACTGCATAAAAAGCAGGTCTCTGGAACTGAGAAGGCAGAGTCGCCACTGGATCGAGAGAACCAAAGAGAAGCTGACAGAAGAGGACCTCTACCATGACTGAACCTCCCAGTGAAGCCCTGCTGCGGGTCCGAATCTCCAAACTTCGATGACAGGGAAGACCTGCAAGGAATCTTCTCACCTTGAGCTGGTGGGACCAACCAGTTCGCCAAACTGCAAGCCAGGCCTCCCTCCTCTGGTTGAATTCGCTGTGCACAGCTACAGTGAACCGGATAGCCAGAAGGACCGGACCCTGCTTGGGGTTTTAAGGAGCACACCTTTTATTCGTTGCTTTGCTCTGCTGCTGGTTTCTTCCCTGGGCAGTGCAGGACCCTCCAGTCTTCCTACTTCGTGTCAGTCCGACAGTCGCTTCAGGAACTGTGATCCTGCAGGACCTGCCAGGAACTTCTGCCTCAACTACAGCCTTCTTCTTCATTTAAGGTACTGTTCTAACCCGGTTGTTTGCTCCGTCCGACCACGGTGAAAGTGTTTGAAATCTTTCGCCAATCCGAGGGCTTGTAACATCTCTATTCTTTAAAGTAACTTTTCTTCTGACCAACTTCGTTTCGAACTCTTAGCAAAGACTTAACCGTGAACTACCCTGAAATGTGTGATCCTGAGCAAAGACTGTGACCCATTAATACTGGCCCCGGCCTATTGATTTTAATCCTCATGGTAGAAAGCCTTTTCTAGATTGCATGCCTACTTACTTGTTGGTGCTGCTTAATTTTGTATAACCTTTTCTGTCCCTCCCTTTTAAATTGCTGGAGTGCCATTTTGCTCACACTTCATTTTGAGCCTAACTTGTCCAGAATCTATTGGGTGGTGTGTAGTGTATTAAGAGTGTGATTTTTCTACTGCTTGAATTTAGTGAATTGTTTTACAGCTGATTTGTAAATAAATGTATATTCTTTTACTCAGAAACCTTGAGTCAGTGTTTGTTTGAACCATAGTAATTGCTGTCCTTTGTGTAATTATTGATACTGCTCACTTTATTCTTGAGATAAGTCTGGCTGCTCAGCCATCGCTACCACTTTACTGTGTGGTACAGGCTTGTACCAAAGGTGAATTTGTACTGTCACTTGTAAGTCTTAATTGTGTGTGGTGTGCCCAAAGGGTACTGCATATGATTCTGCCTAACAGGCACCACCTGCCGTCTATTCACTATGTATAGCCAGCCTTCATGATTACTTAGTCTACTTGCATTACAGCATCTGTACAGTTATGAAACGACTTATATTTTCTTCAGTGTTCTTCGCACGTGCAATCTTAATTTCACACATCACAATGCTTACTTGATTCCTTATTTCGTCATCAGTTTTCATAAGGTCTCTGCATTCTCTTCTATGATCAGCCTTCTTAGTGCGTCACTCTCATGTCTTGTGACGTCACCAACCTCTTATATTCATTGCTTCACACTCATTCAGGGAATTACCTTAAGAGGCTATCATCTCTCCTCAGGTACATCCTGTAGGGCTTTCTCAATGGATAACTTGTTTTGAGAATTCTTTGTGGAATAGGTACCATTACTGGCGTTGTGCATGTCGCAATTTCCGGATTCCAACATATAGGCAAAATAGGAGCGGGATTCCCAGTAGAGGCATTTGGCTCCGCTACATCAGCATGCTCTCGGAATAGATTTAATAAAAATATGGTGCAGGAGGGGTATGATAATCGATACAGCATTCACTTGTGAAATTCATGATAGCGCTGGCTCAAAAAGAAGAGAGGTGCACCAGTAAACTGGCGCTAGATGATGTTGGACATGGAAAATAGCACAACTAACGAAGCAAAGAACCATGTTGCTGCATGTGGGAAAAAGTAATACAATCAAAATATAACACAATCCAATTACAAAGAAGAAGTTAACATCAATTGAAGAAAACCACTACAAACACACTAGAAGTCTTCATTCATGACAACATTTCTAATGTAATGTTTTTATTTGAAATATCTTTGGTCCAGATAATAGAAGCTTCTATAAATCACCACAGAAGACAAACAAGAAGCAACACTTCTAAGAATGTTATAGTGCAGGCTGTCAACATGTCCAAAGTTAACTTTGACTTTAAGAAAGATAACTCTGCACTTTGACTACTGAGGTGAGGCTGATGTTTGCCACAGGATCTGTCCAAAGGTCCTTTCGGGACACCCTAAGGCACCAGCTAAATTACAGTGTCCAAAGTCATATGGCAAGTCACAGGCACACTCGTGGGAAAAATTCAAACGAAAACAGAAGGTGGAAGGGGCATTGTACCCATATATAAAACAATGAGTACATTAAAAACAAGTGAAAAGAATAAAGAATCAAACTAAGCTTTTAAAGAATAAAGTAAAACATGTCAGACTACAAGAAATCATTCTAAATGCATGCTTGCAATGAGTTTCACTGGATACTGCTGGAAGCTACACTCTACATAACAGCTTTGAGATATTTATTTTGACATTGCTCAATCATTCAACTCAGAATGACAGATTAGAGTACAATTATACTTCCACTAACTCTCCATCTTGTGGTACATGAACGGTGCTGGACATGCAGAAGCTCTAACCACATAGCGGAACACATTAAGAGCAAATGGGCTATATTACAAGTTTGTTGGTGGGGTAAAAAAGTAGCTGTCATTTCATAACTGCCACTTTTCTGGGCCGTAAAGGAATTACTGCCACTTTTACAGCATTGCTGAGCTCCAGGTTAGGAGCACCTTCAGCAAAAATTAGGATTCTCACTGTTGTCCCACCACTCATAATCCTATGGTAATGCCACAGGACCGAGTGGTGTTAATGGTAAATGATTTTGGTGTTAAATCAGCCGATTTATTGCAGATTTAACGCCAAACTCGTAATGAAGCGCAAAATATTTTAAAATTTTTCATAAATCCTTCCATTTCACCTGCCATTGTTGTTTCAAATCTATCCTGACAGCAGTGTGCCTTTGATGTGCCATATGTTATCCCTCTTCCCTACGAGCGGCCTCCCACGCATCCCATTTTATTTTCCTCCCGCCAATGCTCCTAAAGAAAAAGCCGCCATATATCTGCTCTTTTGCCACAGTGAGGTGCTAGACCAAAAATCATACTGCCAGTGCATGAACGTTAGCAAGCATGGGACCACCACACATGCCTACAGCGTCTGGCCTCGAGTCACTGCCAGCAATCCACATGCATGAACCTGGACCATTCCAAGCATGAACACTTCCATCTAATGTGGAGCAATCTATCAAAATGCAGACAATTAGCAATACAATTCCTAAGCATTCGTGTGTATTAACATTTCTCAGGCAATCAGTGGTGCATGGCTTCCACATGGATCTCTGGGCCTATACATTACTGGGATTCCTGTTAAACAGTACGCATTTTTCATAATAAAACTGCAACATTTAAAAATAAAGTGCTTCCATTCTTAATTTTTTTGTTTTTAGTTTTCACAATATACAATTAATTATAAACAGTTCGGGACTCCTATTTTAATTAATACCCTTTGGGGAAGGGTTGGTGGGGGAAAGTCTTGGAGAGCAGCAGTAGAGAGGAGCAACAAAGAACATTTGGTGAGCCCAGGAACTGGAAAGCGGACATTCAGAGCAACTATCAGCTTATATTGCTTGGAATTTCAACATCCTGATTGGCTGAGGCACAGCCAACCTTCTAAAAAGGATGTAGAAGATAATTATAGCTGACTGAAAAGAGATGTATGTATATTTGTTCCAGTTTTTAAAACTACAGTTATCAATCTATAATAATTCTTCTAAAAAATGAAATAAAAGAAATCCCCTTTTATTAGTTACTTACAGTGCTTAATTTGTGGGGGTGGTTGCAGGTGCCCAACACCGGCACTCTTTTTTTGGCACCGGAACTAATCATGGGGGGCCAGCGCACGTGCAATTGCTTTATTTGTTCTTCCATGTCACTTTGCTTCATTATAAATCATTGGGTTTGTTTGTCATTGTGATCTCTTGTGCTTGCAGGTGCAGGCCAGGGCTGGCTGGGCCTGAAGGGGTCAGCAATAGCAATGAACAACAAACAGTTACAAACAACAGCCAATGAAAACTACCATTCTGTTGTTACTATGCAGTATTTGATACATTCTGTATAGTAATACAGAATGTGCAGTTTTCATTGGCTGTTCTTCTGGGCCAGTGAAATTACATGGTGACGTGTTGTTACAGGATGCAGTGCGGCGCCACCTTCATTTCACGAGTTACTGTGAAGTGAAGGTGTATAGGCGTGGCGTGTGAGAGAGAGAGAGCCTGCCCTGCTGCACTGCGTGGTGCAGTCTAGTTGCTTCCTGGGCCCCCTCTCTGCCTGCTTTTTCATTTGTGCCAGTGTGTGACCCCCCCCACCCTGAGGCCCCGACAGGAGAGAAGACCAAGTCCCAGTCGGCAAAGCAGGTAAGTCTTGACTGTAAAACAGCAGCCTGCCCTGAGACTGTGATAGTGATCAGGCAAGGAAGGCCCAGTTCGGGGCCCGGACGGCTGCACGGTCCCCTGGTGGTGTCCTGACTGGCCAGGAGTCTGCGTGACCTGTGTGCTGCTGACTACAGTGCCAGGCCCAGGCCAATTTCTGTGACCACTAGGCAGGGATGCCGCGGCGCAGACTGAGTCAGATGACTCTGCCGTGGTGCGGGCCTGTGGGTTGTGCCCAAATTAGTACATTTTTTACTTTTTTCTTTTAAAACCTTAAAACCTGACCTTCCGTGGGGCCGGTGGCCGGGGCCCCGCCCCACGGAAGGTAGATTTTAAAAGAAATACGTATTTTTGAGTGAAGTGATGGGCCCCAGCCGCACAATTATGTTTTTTCTTTTAAAATCTTACCTTCCGTGGGGCCGCTGCGCACTTATTTTTGTCATCAGCATGGCCGCGGTGGTAGCCTAAAGTATTTGAGGCAGCTCAGGCAGCAAGGCGCAGGACCGGGCGGGGCGCGGGCGGCTGCCTGGTCCTCATTCCTGATTGAGACCTGCTGGGTCTGTGACCCATTTGTATTAGAGTCCGACTGGGGTGGCCGTGGCCGGGTGGCCCTCGTGTGTTGGGGAAGTTGCGAGAATTGAACATGGGATGGGTCACCCCAGGACACCACGTGCAAAGTCCCCCAGAACACTACGTGCACAGCCCCCAGGTAACCATGAGCGCAGCCCTGGGACACTGTGAGCACAGCCCTCCCACCTCCTCTGGACTCCATGACCACAGCCACAGATACCTGAAACAATGTGAGCACAGCTCACCAGAACACTACGTGCACATGCAGCCAAGGGGATCACTAATGCACAGCCCCCCAGGACACTGCATGCACAGCCCCCCAGGACACCACATGCACAGCCCCCCAGGTCACCATGTGCCCAGCCCCCCCCCAGACACAACATACACAGCCCCTCAGGACATTGGGTGCTCTCAGCCTCCAGGACAACGCGTGCACAGCTCCTTAGGAGAGCATGTGCACAGACAGCCTTCCAGGACACTGTGCACAACACAGCGCCTCAGGACTGCAGAGCGTGTGCAGCTTCTTTCGTGTCAGTTAGCAATCCAGCCCCATGCCCCACATCACCTGAGCGTAGCCGCAATATACTGAGAGGGTGGGTGGGGGTCCCGAAATCCTTGTCCCAAGTGACGTGCATTTAGCCCCCTTCACAACGCGGTACACGGTAGTACACCACGAGGTCATGTGCAGGTTTTTACACTTGCATATTTCCTTTTCCATAATCTCGATCCTCCGGGCCCCTGTCCACCCGTTTGACACCATTTTGATTGCAGGCAGAAGCAGCCATGGTCTTGTCACCTATGCCTCTCTCCACTGCACTAACATACTGCAATGCTTCCTTCACCCCAAAACGCACACCCGGCAGAGTACCGTAAATGATTTGGGCGATGCAGGCGCTGAGTGTTTTGTTTTCATTGAAAAGATAGCACCGGCTTGGAATGGCCTATAGGGCAAATATAGCATTCGGCTCAGACTGGCCTATAGGGCAATGCACGAACCAAAAACATAAAATGCGACTGTGGACCAGCTTTTTTGGTCCATGTTGGCCACTTTTTTGTCCCATGTGGTCCAGTTTGACAAGTTACTTCACCATTCGGCTAGTAGTTTGGGCCAGTGTCACTGAAAAAATACTCTTTAAAATGCAGTTTGCCTCACATTTTATCAAAATCCTCTCCCGTGGGTACTACTCAGTCTGTCACAAAAGGAATGAATTGTCGTTTGCAACTTTGGCCACTTTTTCATTGGTGCCCGACTCAAGACAATTGTATGCCCCAACAACACCATGCTCATGCTTGAAGGTAGGGGGAGGGAGGGCTTGAGAGTAAATTGATTACACAAAACACCTGGGTGAGATGACTGAAGAACAGGCCGATTGGAGGGTGCTCTTCCTGGAGGTAACCGATTAACAATACTTGGTGTACTTTAACAGACTGCCAGATGGGGCAGAAGGGGTAGAGACAAATACAGTGCAACAGTGACTGAAACAGAATGCTTTTTTATTTATTTGCATTTTTAAAGCTCTCACACAGCCCGGGTGCTTCAAAGCGCAGTTACAGGATGAGCATGTCTTAGTTGCGTATTTATAACGTGCTTAATACCGAGAGGTTTCGGAGTGAGGAGTCGGGGATCGAACCTGTGTTGCTTCGGTCGTCTTGCTTCCAAGTGGAGCATATTACCGCTGAGCTATCCTGAGTCCCGGGGCAGTGATTGCAACGCAGAATTGAAAAGGGACCTTTACTTGATGGGAGTACACAATGGATACCTACCTCCAACCCTGGAAAAGATGGCAAGAACAAGATCTGAAAAAATAATGCTCTTGTATGCACCAGTGAGAGCTAGAGCAATCAGTATAAACCAAACCTAAGTGAGTTTATGACACAACTTATTTCATTGTGCATCTTAAAGCGATGAAAATAAAGTGGGTAAATAAATATTTTGCCTTTTGCATCTTATAGTTTGCCATCCAGGATGTGGAAAATAAAGGTACACTCATATTATTTTGGCCCAACATGCAGCTGTAAGGATTTGTCATGAAGCTTTTATGCAATTTGTGTATTTTGCAAGTAAACTATAGGACAGTATTGTAGGTCTTGTTGACAACCAAAACTAAAATATTTGTTCCATGTAAAGCCTGGAAGAAGGTGGCTGTTCTGTTCCCATATTGCGTTAAAATCCCTGCTTCGCTGTTCAGCATAAGTGTGTGATCCCGGGCAAATAATATAATCTCACCCTGACTTCAATTGCAAAGGGTGTCACTCTACCCCCTTCTTCCCCTGTGCATTTTTGAAGGCAAGTGCATGTCAAACATATGTCTGTGGGTGCTGTGATGGAGGTCAGTAAAATATTATGCAGTGTGTAACGCCCTGTCATGTTAAGTCCACCTTGCCATAGAAACTTTGCCCTGTTAGTAAAATGTCTCACTTACAATACCTACAGATTTCACCACTGTGTCCTAGGCTTTCTTTTTCCTACCCTCAAGTTTGAGTTTATACAAATTAAAGTGGAAAAGTAACGGCGTCACTTCCGATCAGCGGATGCTGCTCGCCACCGAGTGGGAGTGTAAGGATGTGCAGCTCAGAGCAGAATAACCTGATGCTATATTACCAAGTAACAAGTAAGGGAGCACCTGTAAGATACCTCCTGCTAATAAAGCAACTGTGGCATGTACATCCACAACCCGAGTCAGTGTATTATTTCTGGGGGGGTGTTGGGGGAGGTTATGGGAAAAGGGAAATGTATGGAGGGCTGTAGGTTAAACCAAAGTGAATTTATAAACCAGATAAATCAAATGCAGGCCCCGAGGAAGGCCGGTGTGGGGTGTTGCAGCTAAGCAGGGGGATGCGCCGAGTGCAAGGATGAATGTAGCAGACACCATCATAGCTGCTACACGCAGCCGGACGCACTCAGGCCCATGTACCCGATGCCCCTCCAACAACAGGATGGGGGGATCAGTGGTGGGGGGACCTCCTCAGACTGGATGGCACAAGGAGACTGGAGAAGGGAGGGAGCAAGGAGGTGCAAAAGGGACATTGGGGAGTGGCCTAGACCATCCCCTATCTCAGGCTCAAAGGCACGGGGAGGTGAGGGAAACAGCCTCATTCTCCGACAACCAAGAAGTGTTTTCCAACTTTAAAGTATTATACTTTCACAACCCTTGTGTGCCCTTCCCCATCATCCCACTACTAGCCTGTGCCAGCAGTTGCTGCAGCACCAAACAAGTGACATGGAGCAGCAGCAGTGTGATGGGCTGGTGGTGGGCCGATCTAGGTCTAGCACTGAACTGGCATTATGGGGCCAATATGTTTTGGGCACTGGCACTTATTGTTTTACAAATTAAGCACTGGTTACTTATTCTATATTCGTACAACCCACAATGATATGTAATTCACCAATGTTTGTGTCTACCTTTCATTCAGTTTCAGATATCCGATCTCAAGGCATGTCTGCCTTAGTTTGATGCTCTAACATCTGCACTGATATCAGCATTTTCACCTGTGGTTTGTGACGGCTGGAACTAAAATGCTCTTGTGTTGCTGACACATCACAGAGACAAATTACTTTGTCAGGCAAATGTTGCGGGCATCAATAAAATGTATTGATACATTTAAAAAATCTATATTAAAATCCAATATGATGGTAAGCTTAACTGACCCTATTTTTCTTTGCAACATTTTGTTTTGGCTCTAAAATGCTTTATAGTGAAACTAATGTAATGTGTTGTGTGAATATTTGTTTTTACAAACAATTAAACTGTTTTATTTATTTATGTTTTAATGTGTATTACATTTGTGCTGATTTTCTTAGTATTTACAGTTTGCATTAGTTACTTAATGTTGTTTAGCAAACATATTACATTTGCATGTTTTCTGCACAGTGTAATGACTATAAATGTTGTGTATATATTGTTTTTTTAGAAGTAGATGTGACTAAGCTTTTACTCTATATGATGTTTGAATGCTTTTTTAGTTGTCTAGTGTATGTTTTCTTTTTTATAATGTTATTTTTATTGTTTAGTAAGTTATTACATGGACGCGTTAGTGTCCATGTAGTTATGGTTACGTTGGTGTTTCCATAGGAAGAGCATTTTTTGGGTGGCTTATAACTTCGCTCCCTCTGGACGAATCCTCACCAAACTTTGCAAAAAAAATATATGGCCCACTCTGAATTTGGAGAGGTTTGGTCCAGGGGTGCAAAGTTATAGGGGGGGTCCCAAAACTTTTGTTTTTTCCCATAGACATAATGGGAAAAAACTTTGTGCACGCCTACAGCCCAAACCGCTGGACGGATTTACACCAAGTTTGCGGCAGGAGCAGGGGCTTGGTCCCGAAAGCGTGATTTTGCAAATTTGGTGTAAATCCGTCCAGTAGTTTTTTTTAAAATGACCAAAATGTAAGGCAAACAAATTAGTGATATCTCCGTTCGCTCCGCGGACGGACTTCCCGGTTCGCTCCGCAGACAGTGCCCTGATTGGCCAAGCGGCTTGCGTGATGTCCGCGGACATGCAACGTGTTTGCTGATTGGACGGTGTGGTGCGTGAAGCGCGTCAGATTTTCTGTGGCGCCCGCCATCTTGCATTCGCGGACGACCATGGACAGCACGGTGAAACTTGGATTAAAAATTGTATTGAGTGTGTTGGTGTGTAAGAGTGTTTGGGGAGGGTGGGGGAGTATGAGATAGGTTCAATGTTATGTTTTTTTTATATGCTAGACACTTTTGTTGTGTTCGATTTGTCTGCGGACAACACGGCTGTTCTGAAATGTTCTATATAAACTAACTGCTGGGGTGTTCTGAGGACGGAGTATGTGTCTGTTTTGTTCGCAAGCAAGCTAAAATTAAGCTAAGAACACTCGTGGTGTCCTTAAATGTTCGTACATAAACAAAATGGGGGTGTCCTGAGGACGCTGTCTGTATTGTACTCTGGCAAGTTGAATGTGTTCTAAGAACACTCGTGGTGTCCTGAAATGCTCTGATTACTTACCAGTAATCTTCATTACTCCTAGTCCTACTCTTCCTCGTCACAGTACTGACGACCCTGCTCACCCTCCCTGCGGGGAAGGTCCCATGCTCCGGCTTGGTAATATGAAACTTAGTGATGTGGATGTGGGGGAGGAGTTATAGGAATTTAAAGAAATAGAAGAAGGTCCTGAGTTGGAGGCAGGGGCCTCATGAAGTAAGCACTGGGACGAGGAAGAGTGGACGTGGAGGTAATGTTTGCAATTAAACAAAATGGGGGTGTTCTGAGAAAGCTGTTCGTATTGTTCGTTGTCAGGTTGAAAGTGTTCTAGAACCCTCCTTATGTCCGTTGACATTACAATTTCCTATGGGCCTTACCCGAATTTTTGTCCACTAAACAAACGATAAATCAGGCTGCTGTGTGCCGACATTTTGTGATAATCCTATCACTTGCCCCATAGACCTGGCTGACCTGCTTTTGCGACACTAAATCATATCTCCCGCCCCTAAGCCTGACATTATCAAAGCATTCATATTCCCCGTCTCTCTCCGTGACGGTACAGGGTGCGTAGGCAAACGCACCCAGTCATCTCCAGTCCTACGCGACTTTACACAGAACCCAGAGAACAACACAGATCGTCTCACAACACAGCGCGCAACAATTCGGAATATGAAACTGTGATTTGAAAGCAAACAGCAAGATTGTACATTTCGTAAAGTACTTTTATTTGACATCAAATGTTTAGAGAATATTCAGCGATTTGCATTTGTCTTTGCTGTCGATCCGCAAAAGTTCATCCTTTGCGGTACACAGGGTGTTGATTTATGATAAAAGAAGCACTATGGTCGCACTGATAATCGGAAGGCTGTTCCAACAACGAGGCATTAGACCACCATAATGGTTGGTATGTTACTTCTAGCCGCTAGTACCGCGTAAGGGCATATTGGTCCTTGGCGATTGTCCCATAAAATGGTGAGGGTCATGAAGTTGTTTAGAAGTAGCTGCACCTGGCAGTTAAAAAATCTGTCTGCCGGGGTCTGAAAATCGTGGCATTGACAGTACGGAAGGACGTACCTGTTTTAAAAAACATAAATTAGTCTCACCCGCCGATCTTCATTAAAAATATTCATTTTATTTATTAGGGTGTGAAACTATTTGCTAGCGAGGATAGTGCAATGGAGTATGTTAACTTATTCCCATTAACCCACCCTCTGTCCTCTGCCTTTTTCAGAGCCCTCTAAGCGACAGGGGACCAATTCGGCGGTGATAGTGCGCGGTAGAAAACACTATGCCACATTGAACGAACAAGTATAACTTAACCGGGCTTTAACGCCACTCTATTGTTATTATATTTCGGTATAAAATAATCTAAAGGGTTACTTACATTATATTGGCATTTTCCTTTGTCTAAGCGTAGTGCAGTCCCAAAATACGACTCCGCCTGTGCCAACAATCTTTCTCATAGTGATATAATATATAAAAGTGGTTTTGTTTCAGAAATTTCATCCTTATCGTGTCTTACGTTTTTGCAACACTCCTTCAAAAGAAGTCTTTTAGCACGATCCCTGCCTGTTAAGGTCAAAAAACAATAGAACCTTATAGTGCGAGTCTTGGGCCTCTCCGGCACGCGAGCAAAAAATGGAAGCAGCTGACCTTCACTGTAAACAACCATAAATTCTTAGTTTGCAACATTCTGTGTACAGCCATCTCTGAGAAATTGCTTTTTACACTCCATCTTTGTATATTGTTGCGTGCTAATAAAAAAACTTTGTTAAAGCGACGTTATGGTTCCAAGTAAAACTGAAAAACCCTTGAAATTCGCCAGTTATGGTAAGCTAGGCAACCATAACTCACGCAACCACTGTGCACTGCTAAGACTAACACCCACGACATCAAAGATGACATCACAAACGTCATTGATGACATCACTGATGACATCACATGTGTATGTACTTTTCATGAAATATGTGTACAAGGGATTCTTATTATAATGTTGCGAAAAAAGGGTCAAGGATCATTGCAATAAATATCATACCCTAATTAGTGCTTTGAATGATGCATTGATATAAATAGCATTCTATTATGGGGTTCTATCTAGTATACTAAGCTACTAATGCAGAAACATAGCATTGTGTGCAGCGTACAAGATGAAGGTATAATATTCATAATGTTAATATGTTGAATAATGAAAAGATAATTGTTTTCTTAATAGATTTTTGTGTACTGTGAAATATGTAATAAGTAGCTAATAAAACCCATGTATTACATAATTGCATTACTATAGAGAAAACACAAAGAGACAAGAACACATACCAATATACATATACATAGGGTAAATAGCAGCTTTGAAACAGAGAAATCATCATTTATTTGCTTGAAAATAATGCTGTCTTTAAAGCTTGTGTCTTCCCCTATGTATATGTTTCATATGATGTGACTGGACTCTAAGGGAATTACTATAAGAACCTACTTGTAGGATACGTCTACAAATAAAATACAATTTTTAGTTTCTGACTGTTACTGAAGAAAACCATGTGGCCTAAATATGTCAGCAAAAGAAAAAAGAGTGAGCCAGAAGAACACTTGCAGTGTCCTGAAATGTTCATACATAAAGAAAATGGGGGTGTTCTGAGGACGTTGTCCGTATTGTTCGCTGGCAAGTTGCATGTGTTATAAGAACACTCGCGGTGTCCTGAAATGTTCGAAAATAAACACAATGGGGGTGTTCTGAGGATGTTCTCCGTATTGTGTGACTGCTTAGCTGTATGCAATGGGGGAATGGCACAGAGAGTGAAGTGGAAATGGTAGAAGGGCTGTCCAAGAGTTACACGGTCCGCGGACACCACGGCTGTCCGTGGACAGGGCGTGCTACATCCGGGGTTTTCCAGCAAATCCAGCATGGAAAGAAGACTGTAGGGATCAGCCAATCAGATGTTGAGGTTGTGGATTTGTGTTGAAAGAGACTTGTAGTGAAGATGGCAGAAGTGGAGAAAGTCAGGGTGTTGGTGCTCGGAGATATGTTTGTGCATGGTTTACAACAGTATGCTCAATGCAGGCATGCTGCAAAGAATTTTGATGTTAAAGGAGTGGCGGTCGTGTGGAGCACTGTGCCTGATTGCAATGTACAGGGAATTGTCCAAGTTTGTGAAGATATGGGCAGGATCAACAGTCCCCATGTGGTAGTTTTGCACTATGGTGCTTTCCGTTTGGGCTATATCAGTGCCCCTACTTTGTTGGCAGATTTGGAACACTTGGTTCAAGCAGTAATGAACATCCTTCCAAATGCCAAAGTCATTTTTTCTGGATTACTACCTAGGGCAATATGGGACAATAGTTCAGTTTTTTGTCCTCAGCAAAACAATGCTAGGTGTGTAATCAACCGAGGAATGTGTGCCTTCATGCTTAGAGCTGGTATGTTCTTCTGTAATAATGAGAATATTGATTCCAGTAATGCTGTTTATTTTAAAGAAGATGGCATTTCCTTATCTTTTATGGGAAATGCCATGCTGTTTTGGAATGTAAGGGTTGCTTTGGAGAAGGTTATGTGAAGATTTTAGGAGTAAAGTAAGAAAAAAAGAAAAAAAAAATACAAAATAACAGGTGTCTGTCAAGCATCTGCAAAATAACAAAAAAAACGGCTCTTTTCAGAGCCAACCTCAAAGGGGAAATGGGGCACACTATTTAAATTTACAGTGACAAGAAAATGTGTGGAGTCACAAACAGAATACTTGTGCGCTATTTATCACTACTATATTCAGAAAAGGCGTCTCTAGCAGCAATTCCGTACCCACCAACCCATCCACAAAGGCTGGCAACAATTAACAATAGTATAATGAAAACGGGGGTAGGAATGCGCTTGACACTGTTAAACTAAAGTAAATCAACAGTCTTGCTGAATACAATGTTTTTAATAATAAAGCTTTCTTTGAAGAACAGCCGACACGTGTTTCGACACTTAGGTCGTTTTCAAGGCTGGTTAACACACATCGTAAATAAGAATAATATAGATGTTCAAAAAGATAACAAAGAAATAATCATTGAATACATAGCAGTAGAAAGATAATCGTTAAAATAAAGTACACATCGATATTCCAAAACGATAACGGAAATGCAAAAATAAAATAAAATGAATAAACATACCAGGAAAACATGCAGAGGGCGAGGTACAGCAGTTGTGGATCAGTAAAAACACAGTGAAATCAAAGATAACAAGAAAAGAAACGATTTAGAAAAAGATATAGACAATGTTCAGATGAGAAATCATCCATACGTATTACAGTTGGTACTCAAATATCATCTTAAAACTAACTGTAGCCAGCACCCCGTGGCACAACCACATGCGAGCCCAGACACCAGGAAAAAAAAAAAAACAAAAAAACAAAGTGCTAATCACAGTCCAGAATAACCCAAAATTAAATGGAGGGATATTGTAAATACAGCATCAGCTAATATTACGTGATACTAAATAATTAAAAGATACCAATTATATAGAGTAGCATAAGGATAATGCAAAATTCCTTTCGATGATAATATGATACAGAAAAGTCACTTACCACACAAAACTAAAGATCATCAATTAGCTGGTTATATCCTATTCAAAGTAAAAATATATAAAACAAAAATAGAACTCAGTACAGGAGCTATGAAATCAATTGAACAAAATGATGAGGACTAAAATAAATCACTCACCGGATCAAAATATTGAAAAAGTTCCCATCACTTGGGAAATATGGCGAAATGCAAAAGAACAAGGTACTAGTTGCCGTATTGGCCGACTGAATTATATAGCCTGAAAGGAAACCGGATCTAATAAGAAAGCTGTCGATTTCAATCAGTTAAAGATTCAATATTCACCAAGAGGAAATTACTTACTCGATATATCGAGTGAGAAACATATATACCAGGATAAATTCAACCGTCAATGATCGAAAGCTTCCAAGATAAAGTGTGTCGCTAAAGACGTCACAGATATCTGACGTCATAGCCTGCGACCGGGGCGCACTGCGTACGGCTACCGTCACCTTGTTGATACAATACGTCACCAGAGCGACGTAACGCGCCTCCACTTACGTCGCCGTCACTTCTGTGACGTCTTTAGCGACACACTTTATCTTGGAAGCTTTCGATCATTGACGGTTGAATTTATCCTGGTATATATGTTTCTCACTCGATATATCGAGTAAGTAATTTCCTCTTGGTGAATATTGAATCTTTAACTGATTGAAATCGACAGCTTTCTTATTAGATCCGGTTTCCTTTCAGGCTATATAATTCAGTCGGCCAATACGGCAACTAGTACCTTGTTCTTTTGCATTTCGCCATATTTCCCAAGTGATGGGAACTTTTTCAATATTTTGATCCGGTGAGTGATTTATTTTAGTCCTCATCATTTTGTTCAATTGATTTCATAGCTCCTGTACTGAGTTCTATTTTTGTTTTATATATTTTTACTTTGAATAGGATATAACCAGCTAATTGATGATCTTTAGTTTTGTGTGGTAAGTGACTTTTCTGTATCATATTATCATCGAAAGGAATTTTGCATTATCCTTATGCTACTCTATATAATTGGTATCTTTTAATTATTTAGTATCACGTAATATTAGCTGATGCTGTATTTACAATATCCCTCCATTTAATTTTGGGTTATTCTGGACTGTGATTAGCACTTTGTTTTTTTGTTTTTTTTTTTTTCCTGGTGTCTGGGCTCGCATGTGGTTGTGCCACGGGGTGCTGGCTACAGTTAGTTTTAAGATGATATTTGAGTACCAACTGTAATACGTATGGATGATTTCTCATCTGAACATTGTCTATATCTTTTTCTAAATCGTTTCTTTTCTTGTTATCTTTGATTTCACTGTGTTTTTACTGATCCACAACTGCTGTACCTCGCCCTCTGCATGTTTTCCTGGTATGTTTATTCATTTTATTTTATTTTTGCATTTCCGTTATCGTTTTGGAATATCGATGTGTACTTTATTTTAACGATTATCTTTCTACTGCTATGTATTCAATGATTATTTCTTTGTTATCTTTTTGAACATCTATATTATTCTTATTTACGATGTGTGTTAACCAGCCTTGAAAACGACCTAAGTGTCGAAACACGTGTCGGCTGTTCTTCAAAGAAAGCTTTATTATTAAAAACATTGTATTCAGCAAGACTGTTGATTTACTTTAGTTTAACAGTGTCAAGCGCATTCCTACCCCCGTTTTCATTATACTAATATTTAAATTTACATTCACCACGCTCAGATTTTCGATATATCCGCGGACATGGCGGTATTCCGCGGACATCGAAATCACTAGCTAGGGGTTCAGTATGTTCTATGTTACATGTATTTAAAGTCAGGGATATTATGGTTAAGTTGCGATACTAAAAACCTATGCAATTCAGTGAAAAAACTTTGTTAAAGGGACGTTATGGTTCAAAGTAAAACCGAAAAACCCCTGAAATTCGGCAGTTATGGTAAGATAAGCAACCATAACTGGCGCCATTGTGCACTGCTAACACTAACACCCAGGACATCAAAGATGACATCACAGCCTCAGCCTCCGACCCTGCTTGGATTGCCGCTCATTGAGACAGCAAACACACCCCCATCCACCAGTAGAAGAGAGACGCTGCAGAATGGGGCACAAACAGTGTTGTTCAAAATTCCTCTGAAAAATGCATTTGGGGTTTTTTGAGTATGAAAGAGTGTCTGTGGAGGGTGGAAGGAAATGGAAAAATGTAAGTGTCGTGTGTAGAAATGGTTGTGGAGTTGTCACTGAATTTGCGTTCATTTTTAGTGTCTGCAGCTAATACAGACATCACAGTAAGTCCTCGGACATCCATTGAGCATGATCGAGTTAAGTGATATTTTACAACAATGCTTATGTTGGGTTTAATAGTTATGTAATGAAACTACTGAGTGTGACTGATATTTATGTGTAGTAGTAATAACAATAAATAAAATGTTGTGGCTATGCAAGTGCCTTGATTATTCATGGCATGACCGAAGCATATTGTGGCCATGCCCCCAACATTCTGGACAATGGCCATGGCCACAACAGTATGTTTACTTTGAATAAACTGGCTGTGGACATTGTCACAACATGTTTACTTTGGGTTGAATTTGTGGGACAACACTGGCCATGGCCAGAACAAGATGTTTAGTTTGAACAATATGGCTATGGACATTGTCCTAACAATATATTTACTTTGGGTTGAATGTGTGGGACAACACTGGCCATGGCCAGAGCAATTTGTTTTGTTTGAACAATATGACTATGGTCATTGTCAAAGCAATATGTTTACTTTGGGTTGAATGTATGAACAATATGGCTACTGGCTATGGTCACTATAGTATGTTTACTTGCTTTGAATGGTTGCCACTAAAGGTTGAATGCCTAGAAGAATGTGAGCACTGGCGCTGGGCAGACAATATGTTTAGTTGGGGTTGAATGGGAGTAGCAATGTGGCTACTGGCCGTTGCCAAAATAGTGTGCTTAGTTGGACATGGTAAGGAGGGAATTTATGGGTTTATTTTTTTATTTTTTATTTTTATTATTAGGCTTATATGACTATAAAAATAATGCTTTGCCTTTCCAGAATCATTCTCCATATCTTTAAAGAACAATAAAACAAAAGAAGAGCAGAGTGAATATGAATAAAATAATAAATAAGGTACAGATAAAACTGTGCAACGTGCACATCTGTTTCATTCACTCCTTGTCTTTGTATCCAAGACAACCATTTTATGGTTGTTTAATGTTTTTATTCCTTCACTTGCTGTATCCATTTAATTATTAATTTCAAAAGCTTAATCCATGCTAAAGTCGTCGAAATCTGTTTTCCTGGTACTAGTTCTCCCAACCAATCATCCACAGATCTTGCTGGGTACAAACTTAACTCGTGGCCAGCAGGGTTGTTCTCTTGTCTTTCATTGCCGGGCAAAGTAGTAACAAATGTTTAAGGGATTCCGCTGAGGTCTTGTCTTCACATGTTATCAAACCTTCATCTCCCTTTCTGTGGTTTAGAAAGTCCCTGTTCGCAAAAAAGGTCAATCTCAAGAATTGATCCCTATAATGCCAGTTTAGAAATAAGCACAAAAATGTTGGCAGTGTATTGAGGCATCTATCTCTTGTAGAGGTTTCTCATATGACTTAAGAGATTGGCTTTCTTCTTGAGTTCTTATCAAATCTCTGGTGTGCAGTTTTTTAAATATCTTATCAGGATTATTTATCAGAGTGTTCTCAGATTCATCCAAGTCTGTTAAAATGGCTTTACAGATGATACTCCACTCATGTAATGTGAGTTCTGTATGCTCCTCACAAGCCTTTTTTAACATCATCAATTCTCCCTTAGGGAAATATTCAATACATTTTCTATATGATGGTAGGGATTTCCAGGTCAGAATCACTTTAATTGAAATCAGACCTATTTCCATACACACTGTCTGGATGGGCATACTTTTTTGCCATTCTCAATACTCTTTTCCAAAACGACCTTCTCTTATTGGCCAGATTTTTGCTTGAAACATAATGAAGTTTCTGCCCCATATGTTAAGATGGGCACCACCTTCATCCTATAGAATGAAACTAATGGAATAAATGAGAAGGTACTCTATTGATTCAAGATGACTCTGACTAGCAAGGTTGATTTCTTTCAGTCTCAGGGCATCCACTCTAGGTGTGTCTATTCTGCTGGTATTTAAGCATACTCCTAGGTATGTAAAGCTTTTGACCTGCAGGATTTCATCACCCGCTAAGTACCATGCTTTAGCTTTCCTTAACGGACCACCTAGGTGTTCGCCCAAAACCATTATCCTTGATTTTTGTGGATTCACGGAAAGACCATTGTGTTCAACATACTTCTGTAGGGTCTCCCATTGATGTTGGAGGACAATCAGCGTTTGATCCATCAATACCACGTTGTCAGCATAAAGGAGTCTGTTACTGGATATTCCTGCTATCTTTATTGGAAATATCGAACCCCTAGAAAATACTCTTTCATATCTGAAATGAACTAGTTTCAGGTGCCAGCGGGCAGCCTTGCTTAAGGCCTTTATTAGTAGTTATTTTAGGTGATAAAAGGCCTGACTTATCCAGCCTAACCCTAATACTAGTTCCTTTATGATCTTCAGAACATTCATTGGACATCCCAATTTTTCGAGCTTTTGATCGTATCAAAGGCCTGTGAGAGGGCTATGAAGGCAATATACAGTCTTTGGTTTTTGTTTCTTTCCACGTGTGTCTTTAATATAAATAATATTAATAATGATAAAGAAGATGTTCAGGTTTGTACCTATGTTTTTCACAAGCCGGTTTGCTACTCGTCCCTGTGACCAGCTAGAAGTGACCAAGTTGTTAAGATCTTCAATGCAGCATAATCAGTCGGTAGTTCGCGGGATCCGACCTTGCCCCCTTCTTATAAATTGGGATAGTGATAGCTGTTTCCAAGACAATGCTATCTTTTGGGATTTTAGTATGTAGTCATACATAGTGACTAAGAAGGCTGCCCATTTAAATGGATCTTGTTTAAACATCTCATTCAACATCCCGTCAGGGCCCGGGCCTTTTGAATTGCTATTTCTGAGTATGATTTCCTTTATTGAGGACAAAGTAATGTCAGGAACCCTCCAAATTTCATTCTGCGTACGTGGATTAACTGGTTCAATTTGATCTTTGTCGAAAAATGTTAAGAAATATTTTACACACCTATTAGCTGAACTTGGATTAGTCAACAAAGCATTTTGCAGTGCCTCAATGTTATTTATTAAACACCAAATCTCTGCCGTGTTCTTAGCTCTTATTTTCTGGAGCATCAGTTCTGCATCGTGTTGCAACATTGTTTTCTTATGTAGTCTAGTCCAATTTCTGATACTTCTGCTTCAGACCATGGATTGTTACCTCAGTCTGATGTGATCCTATCTTTCTTAATCTACGAATTGATTGGAATAAGGCCTTTTTTTCCAGCAAGATTTTATCATATTTGTGTACGTGTTTAATTGTTAGTCTTTTACTACTTCCCTTTTTGATCTTAAAGAGTTTGAATAATGGCACTTAATCATGTGGTTGCTCCCCCGCATTGGTGTCTAGATGGTATATCGAGCTTTGCAGGGCTTTATGTAATCCATCCATTTGTCTTTTGTTGATTCTTGATCTGTTTCTCCCTGGTACAACATCTATATCAAAGTCGTAGATGTCTCCCTTTGTCTTCCTTCTAAATAGCCACACTGCATACAACATGCTGTGATCGCTCCTAGCTGTTTCAATTACTGTCAGCGATCGTGCTGCCACAGTCATGTTTTTGATGTGCAGATATTATCCAATACTTGTCCCCCATTCTTTCCTTTTCCTGTAATTTTCCCTGGTATATCTCCAGGTGTAGTTCCATTCAAATTGGTAATATCTCTTGACTTCACCAAATTCCTCCATATGAGACCTCTTCTATCTGCCTGTTTGGCCCCCAACAATTCTTCTTCAAGTTCTATATCCAGGCCCTGTACGTTAAGACATGCGCAATGTAGGTCTCCACATAAGATGATCCAGGGATCTTTCCATATTACTCTTTGTTTGTTGATTAATGATGTAATTTGACCTGAGAATTGGCCACTATTAAGAGTTGTCAGGTTCCAATATAAGTTCATCAGAATTAAGGCTCTTTCTTTGCAGGATGAATTTTCTGTAAATGTGCCCACCCACATTTGTATATATGTATATACGGTGCCGGGTTTACTTCTTCCACAATAGTGAGGTGCAATTTGTTGTTAATTGCTATTAGAAGATCCAACATTGGTCTTCCTCTTATTCCTTTTATTGCAGGGTTCAAATACACTGATTACCCCTTCAAGAGTGGTTGATCTCTTATCCAAGTCTCTTGGAGACATAGTATATCCTGATTATTTGCACAAAGGTCCTGTTTTACAAAAAGGTGGGCAAAACCCTTGTATTCCAATGTACAAGGGTAAATTCCCCTTCCTCCTCTCATATCTGGCTTTATGGTTTCCCAATCTTATCAGCCAACATACCCATCAGCCATTTCCAGTGTACTTCTGAGCCATTACTGCTCCCACACCCTGGCTCTGTCATTGAGGGCAAGTCTTCCTTGTATCGAGTACTAGCATTTCCGTAAGGCTTCTGTTGGTTGCTAAGTTTCCAGTCGTAGTAGTTCTCCCTTTCTGGCTACTTACTCCCAGGTCATTGTACCCTTCCGATCTCTCTGCACACTGCGACCATTTCACTTCTTGTTCTGTTTGGTCAAAACCCAGAGGTCTCAATGACGCGGCTTCTTTCATTAACAATTGTTTTATAAGGGGTAATCATTGGGTCATGGGTAAAACAATCCAAGGTGGATTGAAAATAAACATTTTCAACATTTACTGTTAATGACATTTACATTTTCTTAAACATTTTCTCCAGTTCTTTTCAGAGTGTTACATTTATGAAAGGGAGACACATTTTGTATGTGTAGAAAGCAGTACAGTATTAGTATGAGTGTATTAACCAATAACACAGGTGATGGCTTGTTTTAAGAGTAATGTAATAAAGGAATAGTTGTTTTCTGTGTTTGCTTATGTTTGAGGTAGTTAGATAACCATTGGTGTTTTCTAACTGTATTGTACAGTAAATGTATTATAGTGGTAGTATATGTGTATTAAATAACAGATGTGATGCTGTATTTCAACTGCATTGCAATTAAGGAATATTTGTATTGTGTGTTTGTTTATGTTTAAAGTAGTTAGATTATTCTAATTGCATATTATTGTAAATTTGAATTTAATGTGTAATTTAATTACTAAATTCGGATTTAAGGAATATTAAGTAGGAATTTGTTAGATTTGCCAGTAAAATATGTTTTTGAATAATGGAAGTGTTGTTACATTCAAACCAACCACTTCTTTTTTTCACATATGCAGTATAGTGACCTGAAGTGTTTGTGGTAGCAGTGTGGTGTATTTTGCCTACTCTTATGAAGGTTTTCTTGCCAAGAGATACTTGGGTGAGTGTGAAGTTAGTGATGTTAGTTATTTTTAATGCCATCTGCATTGTATCTTAAAAGCATCAATGTTACATATTGGGCATTTGAATCTATTTTTATGTTGGAGAGATTGTCTAATTTTGCAAAATTAGCATAATATGCCACGATTTGTATTTTGGAGAAGTTGTTGAAATGGAATTGAATTACAATTTGGTATATATACATACACACATCATTCATTAGGAATATGCTCATACGGCATGTCTGTTTGTGAGTGTATTACATAACATAACAAGGTACTGATGCAGAAAAGAAAACATGTACTCGACACCAAGCCTAGTGTGCTGAATTAGCGGAGTACTTTTCAATAACTGGGGTTCTCTTGTATCAAATCGCACCCCTAGTTTTGACCATATTCATGCATGGTAGGTGTAAAAGGTAACCACATATACCACAACATTTTCAGTGTATAGATAATACTATTTTAATGCTATAAAAGTTGCAAACAAGGATTACAGAAAATGTTCAGTAGCAAATTTGAACCAAATCGTAAACATGTGAAAAGGGTAATGAAACAATTATTTGCATCATTCATCAATCATATGGTTACACATAACCAAAGTGAAAGGGTAGCGAAAGGAGAAAAGTAATAAATAAAAAGATGAGAATGCAGGAACCCAGTGCTCAAAAAAGAGGGGAGAGGGAAAGAGAAAAATATCCTCTAGTTAAAAAAGAAGAAAAAAGAAATAAATGAAACAATTTCGTATTAGCAGTTACATATATTCAAATTGTGGGAGAATCTAAACAATTCAAATGGAGGTTAAGAATCCCTCAATTCCTTGATGTCTGCTGCTAGATATTTACATACAATTAGTTCTAAACGAGTCCTAGAATTATATAGTTGTTTTTAGGAAATCTTTTTTACAGGACTCTTATGGAAAACCCCCACTGGGTTTGCCTACGCATGTAGGGGGAACAAAGAGCATAGGTAGAGATACCAGATTGGACATAAACAATTTTTAGTCGTCTGATGCCAAAATGTTTAATACGTTCCAAACAAGGGAACAGATGTCCAAATGTTCAAAGACGGAAAATCTGGAAACCAATCCCCCTTATCCTTTTTCGCGTTTCGGTGGTTGTATGTTACCACCTTCATCGGGGCAAAATCATGATACCCTTTTGGGAGAGAGAGACAACACAGAAAGAAAAAAACTAAGTTTACAACTGAAAATATTGGGCTTCAGTGGTCACAATGCAGGCTTGAGTATACATCTGTAGTTACAACACAAGCTTGCTTTAAAAATTTAAAAAATATATGAAAGGTTCTGCCTGGATCACACATGTATATCAAAAAAGGAAAACCCCCCATGGGGAGGAGAAAATAAAATCGTCCATTCCTCACCTAGAGGGGTTAAGTTGAACAGTCTTCAAAAGTGTAGGACTGAAAAAACTAGCGTGCTGGTCTGCGCCAACTCGATGTCCTTGCACTGGTGCTGCCAAAGGTACACCCGGCACGTCTGAGTCAGTGAAGCCTAAAGGTGCAGATACTATGGTTCGGCATGTATACTCAGAATCTGTAGGGAGTTGAGTTGCAAAAACAACCTCCATTAAGTTATTTAAGCAAACTACCAGGAGTAGACATATTTCATTTAGTGCTATATTGAAACACTAAGGTGGATAGATGAATAATCAACCTACCGTTATTACTTCAAAAGGAGAGCCAAATAAACGAAAAATGACTGCTTTGTGAGGCGTGGAGGAAGAAATCCCAAAGTCACACAAATCTGGTTGTTAACACTGAGAATTTGGATAGAAGATGAAGAGCGGGTTAGACTCCGTACATATATTAAAAAAATAAGAGAGAGAGAGAGATATATCTTAGTGCAGCATAAAGTGTGAGAAAGACCTCACAGTTCTACAGGGAACAGGATGTATATTGCATACCTTTTAGTGACGGTGGTGCAGCTGACAGCTCGCTAGCGGCTACACAGGACTCTGAGGCATCCTGCTGCGAGGGCAGAGCGAATGCCTGCGGCTGCAAGCTAGACTAGCCGGGGCTGGTTGCTAGGTAATGGAGAAAACACAGGGCGTCACGTCCCGCGTAACCCGGAAGTTTTGGATTTGCGGCACAGGAAAGTAACCCAATCAGGGTCCTAGGTAGGGCTTAGGGAACAGTGGGTGGTGCCCCCAGAGCCATGCCTGATTGTCTGCCATGGGGGGGGTTTTGTATGCATACGGACGTCCCTCTAGCGGCTACCGGGAAATCGATAAGAGCATTACAATGTGTGGGCATTGTATAGCCAATCTGATATGTAAGCATATTACATCTTTTGTTTGGTGTATAGACCCTGCAACGAAAAATAAGGTCCAAAAAAGAGGGGAGGTAGAGTAGGAGGACGCGCAAAAAATGTTTTTTCTTTTTGCTGTTTAATAAATCAAAACACGCACTCCAAAAAGAGAGTAATATTTAAGTGCACTTGCGCATGGGTCTAGCATCAGAGTGCTACCCATGTGCAAACAGCAGTAGCTGCAACAAGTTGTGAAAACCATATCGAGTGTGTGCTCGCACCTAGGTCTGCATACCAGGAGCTGCATGAATTCCATAGCGAAAGGAAAGAAAACTGCAGCCAGACCCGACAAGCAACGTATTGAGTATTAGCCGGTGGCGCCTGGGTCCAGATAGGTATGAGCCAGTTGTATACATGAGTGAATCTATAGATGGACTGTCAGGGTGGCGTCCGCCTCATAGGTCAGGACCTTCTGGTTTGCTAGCTGGGGATAATACAGCAAACCCTGTTTTGTTGGAAACTTCTGAGGGTGTAGACCTAACCGACAGTACCTGAGATTAAAATTCCAACAGGAAGGTTTTAACTTGTTAGAACAAACATAAACTGTGTGGTTTCTAGAGTGGTACAAAGTGTTCATTTAGGCCATTGTTACAGCTATCCAGCCTATGAATCCATCTGCTTTCTAAGTTCAAAAGGCGCTGTTGTGTATCACTACCCATAGGTAATTTCTCGAGGACCCACCATAGTAAGTCCTCTGGTGTGTGCTTTAGGTTGAGATAGTGCTGGACCAAAGGAGAAGATTCCTTTCTACAATGGATTCTGGATCTATGTTCAGAAATCTGAGTATTGATACTACGCATAGTCTGACCAACGTACCGTAGGCCACATGGACATTCGATACAGTATACTACTTGTACTGATTTGCAGTTTGAGAAATGCCTGAAAGTCCAGATTTTGCTCCCAAAAGTGAAGCTTGACATCTTCTTGGTATATTTACAAGCTACACATGAGCCACAGCGGTGGTGTCCTATTAGAGGTCTCAAATTCCAAGCCCCACCACGGGTTGTTTTTTCAGTGAAACAGGAGTGAACCAAGAGGTCTCTGATGTTACGTGATCTTTTAAAGGCAAAGTGAGGTTCCCTTTCTTCCGGTAGGTTGAGTGTGCTAATATTTACGAATGATCTTTTTAATGTTAAATGTGTGTGGACCATGTGTGAGTACACACGTCAGTCTTATATCTTGGTCTGCATTTTGCTGATTAGCTTGTGGTGTCAAAATAGACTCACGGCACTTGAATCTTGCTCATTTTTTATATTTGGTTACTAGTTTCTTTGGGTAGCCTCTGTATCTTAAACGTTCACTTAGATCAGCCGCATTCTTGTAAAAGTCCTCCAGTTGTGTGCAGTTTCTACGTAAACGCAGAAAATGAACGTGGATGGTTGCTGGAAAAATGCAGCAGTGTATTACGATCCGTTGGTTTCCTGTACAGATTACAACTTAGTTTCCCAACCCTATTGCTAATTTTTAAATCAAGGAAGTGTATAGATTGCCTATCACTTTCCATGGTGAATTGGATGTCTGAGTCACGCATGTTTAACCATGCGAAGAAATGTCCAAGTTCTTCCTGATAGCCATCCCATATGAATATGATGTCATTGATAAATCGACGCCACCGGATGATGTTTCGTTGACAGGGTTTGGTCTCATTTGAGATGTATTTTTTCTCATAGCTGCCATATATAGAAGAATAGCCAAACTAGGGGCAAACGAAGCGCCCATAGCGGTGCCCTTAGTTTGTAAGTAAAATTGGTCACTGAAGGTGAAAAAGCTTTTGCACAAGGCTACTGTCAAGAGTTCAATGATGAAGGCTGGAGGCACTCGTGACTGTAGATTTGTTGCTGTTAAAAAATCATAGATGCAATCAATGGCGGCACTTTGTGGAATACACGTATAGAGCGCTTTGATGTCCATTGTTACCAAAATTTGATTGTCTGAATTAAATTATAGATTTTCAAAGTTCTGTATGGTATGTGTCATGAGATAAGAGTCTGTGTTTGCAATCATAGGTTTTAGAAATTCATCAATGAATTTACAAAGGGGTTCTAACAGGGAACCACACCCAGATACAATTGAGTGACCCGGTGGATTGATCACGTCTTTATGCATTTTTGGTAATGCAAAGAGGAAGGGGTGTGTTCCTCTGATGCAGTCAGATAGGTGGACTCTTTCTCCGTAATCCACCCTCTTTCTAGGGCAAAATTAACTATCTCAGAGATTTCAGTCTTTAATTCCTTAGTTGGATCTTTTCACAGGGGGCGATAACTTTCTCTGTCGCTCAACAGAGTCATGATCATGCTCTTATATTGTTCAGATGTCATGATGACAATGCCCCTGCCTTTATCTGCCGGTTTAATTACAATGTTATTATTGCTTACTAGTTGGGTAAGGGCCTCTCTCTCAAGTTTTGAACAGTTATGTCTGATTTGTGTTTTGTTGTTATTATATCCTTGGGCTAATTTTTTGTATTCCTTGAGAATACATTTCTCAAATATAATCAAGTCACTTGGCACCTGATTCTCTGTTGGGCAAAATGTGGATTTGGGATGTAAACCTGTATCTGCCTCTTGTTCCAGTGGTTCTCTCTCCTGGAAGAAGGTTTGTAGTCGCACAGTATGCAAGAAACGTCTGATCTCTATCTCAGTTTGATACCAATCTGTACCTGTAGTGGGTACAAAGGTCAAACCTTTGCTTAAAATTGAGGTTTGGGCTGGTGTTAAATCTATGTTTGCAAGATTAAAAAGATTAAAAATCGGGAGGTGTTCATCCGGATTAGTTACGGCGGCGGCGTCCTGTTCGGCGCCGATAGCCGTAGGGTGGCATTTGCCGTGGTGCTTGGCCCCATCCGCCTCCTTGGCCACCTCTGCCTAAAAAAGGGGGAAAGGACAGGGGTATTAAGGGTTGTCCAAACTGGTTGTATGCACCCGGCTGGTAATTTTGACATGAGCTACTCCCCGATGAGCTGCTGCTTGAGCCTGAAAAGGATACCTACTTTTTCTTACCTCCCGTCCGTTTGCGAGTGTATGACATTTGTTGTATTTCATTCATAGGGATATGCTGTGTCTCTAGTACTTGTAGTAAGAACATAAGCAGTTATTGTTGATCCTCTTGTGTGTTTATGGTGAATTTAACAATTCCTGCACTGTTGTCGAATTACTGTCCTATCCCGAGGCACTGTAAATAGTAACAGGGCTGTTGGTAGCATTTCTATGCAGGATGAGCATTTGTAAACATAGCTGCTCTGAGCCTTTTATTTAAATATTGTCCACAATTTTTTTAGAAGATTGATTGCTACATTGTCATAGCAATTTACTTCAGTTGTGTTGCTGAATTTAAAAGGAACAGAGAATGTAGTCTCCTTTTGGTTTGGAGGTCCTGTCTGTTTTTCTTTTTTCATATTTTTTAACAGAGATTATAAGGGGATCTGCTATAGTCTCTGTTTGTACTAGTTGTCTTTTCAAAGGTTTTGTTTTTGGAGGTACAGCTTGCATACCCAGATGTGGAGTGCACAGTGTTCTAGGATGCAAGGAATGTCAGTGTTGATTTTGTTTGCATTAGCATTCGCTAAGAATAGACCAGTAAGTGTACTAAGACATGAAAGTGCAACTTAACTCATGCCTTCTTTGAATACTGTGCTGTCAATGTCTTGAATTGCATGGTTGAGGGTTAGGCTTTGTCACTTGTGAATGGTAACAGCATTTTCAAGAGACAGAGAAAATTGAACTGTGTGCACATGCATATCTTTAAAAAAAAAAGGAAGTGTTATGTGCTGCAGGAGCTTTTTTAGTTTGTTCAAGTTTGTCAAAATTGATGATAACAAACTGAATATTGTTTTTATTTGGATATGTTTGAAAGCCAACACATGTTCCAATTGCTTCATTTACTAAACCTTGTAATATGTCAAGGTTGTATTTTAGTATCACTCTGCAGTTTAGGCAGGGAGTTCATCATTTTTCTAATCCAGCATTGTTTGAGACACCTTTTTTTAGGTAATATAGTCTTGCTGTTGCTTGTTGACACATGGGGATTGGTAATGCCATGCACGTCTAGATTGCCTGTTCAGCTGATGCAGACTATGGGTTGATTCTCTTTTTTTTAGCATTGTTTTGTTAAATTGGTCACAGTTTGCAAGGGTTGGCATTTTAGATTGTGTTAACTGTTTCATTACATCAGCGGCAGCTGTGTTTTGTCCATAAAGCTCATTTATTGATCTGCTTTTCAAGAATGAGTTTGTGCCTTCACCAATTCTAATGCATTTTAAAATTTTAGCATCTGTTGGATCTGCAGACTGACACATTGTGCAAGTTCTCTGTAGCGAAAATGATGCCACAGATGGACATTGCCTATGTTGATGAGTGTATTACGGCATTCTTTGCAGCCAAATGTTTTAAATAGAAGTTGCCTTTTCATCAGTGTTAACTGTAGGAGGTCTCCAAAAATGGACCTCATTACGAGAATGGAGGTAATGAAAATAGGAAGGCGGAATGGTAATACCGGCATCATTAACGGGTCCGGGGCATTACGACCCGACAACCTGCCAATACCACCACTGCCCGTATCGTGCACCCTCATACCGGCATGCACGCGTACACGCACCCCTTTGAGGAGTTAATACCGGGATGCTGGTAATAGGAGGACATCACAACCCACGCGGGCATGCAATTACCAGCATCCCGAAGGCCGTAACCAGGGCCTGCACGATGGTGGCCATACAGGCATCGCGGACCACCCGTAAACAGCAATCTGCAATCAAGCTAACTGCCACAGGTGCACACAATCACCACAGGTGGAGTCAATGGAGCCTGGGCCAGTAGAAAAGGAGTACACCCACACACCACACCCCTTCCTAAACCAAAATGATACCACTAGCTGTTGCAATCATGGCACTGAGCGACATGCCTATACTGCTACAACTACAGCAACAACAGCAACTACAACAACAACTACAGCAGCAACAACAGGCAGCACAGAGGAGACGCAGGAGGAGAAGTAGGGCGAGAGAGGCCCATCAATTACCATCAGTGCAGCCAGTAGTACCTCGTAGGCAGTCACCAATCCCTCGCATCAGACCCAGTCCATTCAATCTAACCCCTGAGCAGATCCACATCCTGTACCGGTTGGACCGGGACACCATCACCAACATAGTGGACATGATACACAACAACATTGTCAGCCTCATAGAAATACGCACTGCCATCCCCCCGCTACTAAAGATGGTGTCTGTACTCCACTTCCTGGCCACAGGCATCTACCAGCACACAGTGGGGCAACTGCATGGCATCTGACAATGACTATTTTCACGCATGCTGAACCAAGTGCTGGATGCCCTCCTGAAGCACGCTAGCACCCACATATCCCTACCATGGACTGCCCAGGAGATAGCCGACACCAAAGTAGGCTTCCATGCACTGGCAGGCATGCCCAATTGTGTTGGTGCCCTGGACTACACCCATGTAGAATTGGTAGTCCCCCATGCCGTAGAGGCAGTGTACCGCAATTGCAAGCAATACCACTCCATCAATGTGCAGATGGTAACTGACTCCAGCAATATCATCACATATTGCTGTGCCCGATTTCCTGGATCAACACATGATGCCATGGTGCAGCGTAACTCCACCCTACCCTGTCACATGGAGCGACATGCTGGATGATGTGCCTGACTGCTTGGTGAGTTGCCTGACTGGCCCATGGCAGTGCATCGGGGTAGTGATGTGTTGGGTTGCATACTCCACCTGGGTGGGAATGGGGGGATCATACTCCACCTGGGTGGAATGGGGGGGATGCATACTCCACCTGGGTGGGAATGGACGGTGAGTGGAGAATGCACGCAGAGCTAAACACTCCTGACCTGAACCTCCAAACCCCAACATAACACATCACTGGCACACATTGGACCAATTACGTATATCATTGACAACATGTAAGACGCACAACCTGGCAACCATGGGTATGCCAAGCAATGCATTATTTAACATGATTGCAACTGTGTCAATGTGGCTAGTGTGACCATGCACAGTGTAGGACACACCGCAAAAATGGGAGTGAAAACATCGTCCTACAACCACAGTACATCTGCATCAGCATTCAAGAATTCACCCTGCATCAACTGTACAACGCCATCCAGACTACCACACCATATTGCAGTATAGAATGCATCTAAACAATATTCGTGCTTACGTAGAGGGACATGTGCAGGTCGACAGCAAATGGCTGCGGCCATGACTGTGAATCTGTGGCAGCTCAGAATGACTCACATAGACCTATCTGTATTGGCTTGCAGGTGATGGAGGATATCCCTTGAAGCGGTGGCTACTTACCCCTGTGCGGAACCCGCAGAACAGCCATGAAGAGGAGTACAATCTGGTACATACCCGTACCCGTGCTGTGATTCAGCAGACCTTTGGCCTGTTGAAGGCACGGTTCCGCTGCCTAAGTAGGCCTAGTGGAACATTCCTTTACAGGCCTGAGAAGGTGGCAAAGATCACCATTGCCTGTGTCATGCTGCACAACATGTGCATCCGGAGAAATGTACCACTGCCACCTGACATTGACATGCATGCACCAGGTGAGGATGATGAGGATGGAGACGGAGGAGAAGCAGCACCCCTGCCAGTACGTGATGCACAGGATGGCCATGCAGTACGCCAATCACTGATTGACGAATACTTCTGAAACACAGGGACATTGATAGATATGTGTCAGTGACACATTGTACACTGGGTCCATGTGGACATGCACACAGGGAATGTGGGGAGTTGGCCACTGTGCACCGTCATACATTAAATGTATACACACAAAAGGAACAATGTCCAGGCGTTGAATGATTTCACACAACGGGTGTATTGATACCAACTGCAGAAATGTGCAACCCCCTCCAACCCTCCCAGTGAACTCCCAAAACCCCCCAGTGAACTCCCAAAACCCCCAGTGAACTCCCAAAACCCCCAATGAACTCCCCCTAATACACCCATTCACTGCCAACACCATCTGACCCACTCCATAGTTCTCCCACACTATTTTCTGGACTTCTTGATGTCCGGGGGAAGCATTTCAGAGTGCCTCGCACTCCGTCTTGTTAGACGCACAGGGCTGGAGGGTGCAGAGGAAGTGGGGGCAGAGGAAGCGGGTGTGGTGGATGGGGTGGAAGCTGTGGTGAATTGCACGGCTGTTGTGGGTTGTGGCTGCTGCATGTGCTGCAGGATGGAGGTGAGGACATACATGATGGCCCCCAGACTGTCTCTCATCAACAATGCCGAGGCATTGACGGCGGCTGTGTTCGCCGCTATGGCGGCTGTGGTCTCCGCTATGGCCTGGGCTATCTCACGCCTTGTGTCCTCCCCATCTGCAACATATTGTCGGAGCAGGTCCAACATAGAGTCCTGTCTGGCCTCCACCCTCGCTAGCCGTGCCTCAAGGTTGTTGGTGGGAGCAGCAGTAGTCGAGGGTGCTGTGACCGGGCCTGCATTAGCAGTGCTGTCCTCGGGGAGGCTGGTGAGTTCAGAATCTTGCAGCAAGGGATACGCACTGCTGCAGGTGGGTGAGGGCTGAGTGTGGGGTTGGGGGGTGGACACGGGGCTTGGGGAGTGTGGACATGCCACATGGGTCAATCCATCCTGGTTCACATACTCCTCCACTCCAGTATCAGTGTTGCTCAGTGGGTCAACGGCCTCGCCTTTCACTGGTGTAGCCAGCTCAGTGTCCACGGTGTCAGGCGCCTTGGGTGTTGGTGTGGGCTGCGAGGCTGCCCCGTAGGTGGTGTTGTCGGTGGCTGTTGTCTTTGGCCAGGACGTGGATGCCCTTGTGGTTGGATCCTCGCTGGCAACTTCTCCATCGGTCACTGGGTGGGGTAGAAGAGATGGAGGGCATCAGTGATGGTGTTACATGCTAGATGCATTATATGGTGCTGTGGAGTATTTCATTTATCATGCATTCATATTTTACAGGTGTGTCACACAGGGTAGTATAAAGGGGGCATTTTGGCGTTTGCTGCATGGCAGGTGGCATGCCGTTGTTTTGGGGTTTGTCTGATCTATTACATGGGCACGGTCCATGTGTGTTGGCTGTGTGTTGGTAATGGGATTGCCACTCAGCATGCATTTCAGTGTGGCTGGGTTTGGCCCTCCATCTGGACAAGGATATGTTGATGTGTGTGTTGGGACATGAATTGCCTTGCCTAGACTCTCTTCCACATCACTTGTGCTACGTCATGGTTTCCCCTACAGGGATCTGCAGGGTCACTCACCTCCATCTGCAGATGTTGCGGCACCCGTCTCCATCTCCCCAAATCCCTCGATGGACTCCATCTGGATAAACGTGCTTGCCATCTCCTCCCAGCGTGACAGTTTGGCAGGTGAGTGGGGACCTCTGCCTGTAGCCATGGCCTCCCTCCTGTTGCTGGCCAGGATATTCCGAACCCTGAGGCGGAGGTCATCTTCAATCTCTTTTTGCAGTCCTTCACTGTCCATGGGGTGGTGCCGACTGCCGAGACCTTGTGGGCTACCTCCTCCCGGATCTCCTTTTTGCGCTGCTGCACCTTCCTCTTCAGGTTCTGCAGGTTGATCATGTCTGTATGTGCGGCAAGGGTGTCTGCCAGCATGGTCAGTTCTTAATCTGAAAAATACTTTTTGCGCAGGTGGGGGGTTGTTTTCTGGGTAGCCTTTGACATGGTGAAGGGATTGGCACTGGTCTCTCCTGAACACAACTGGTGGTTTGGGAGTATTGTAATGGATTGTGTTTTTAAAGATGGCCGTCGGCGCATTTCCCGTTCCGACGCAATGACGTTACTTCTGGGTCCGGTATTACGAGCCCGGTATTAGCATGCTGTTATTACCGGGTCGGTTTTAAGGGGTGCCTCCTGGGCGGAGGCAGTATCGGCGGGTCCCCTGATGGCACTATGGAGAGGTTGGAGGGCCTTTAGCGCCATGGCGGTATGGCCATTACCGGCATGGGGGTTCGTGCATGCTCGCACACTCATAATCACCCGCTATTAGCGGCGTCATATGAGCACGGGACCCGCTAGTTCCTCCATGCCGGTAATGAACCCGTTTTTACTGCGCTTCTAATAATGAGGCCCAATGGCATGTTTTTCTCAAGACAGTTCTTGGTATCCATATTTTAGGACTTCCTGCATTGTTAGATAAATTAAAGCATTATGTTGGAAAACATGCTTGCTTCATATATTAGGAGGACTTTCATTTGTCGTAGAATTCTGTGTAATTCAGTTGCAGCATCTGCTGCCAATTTGGAGTATTCTAATTCATTTTGGTGTTCCACAGGGAGGAAGAGTAGTCTGTGTAAAATTACACCTACTATGCTGTAAGCAGCTAGAAATGTGGTAGCTATTAAAACAGCTGAAGTGTTATTTGTTTTGTCTTCTACAAATGCCCTGATTGTTTTAATGAAGAAGGTTTTGCCAGAACCAGCTTTACGAGTAGCTCTCGCCTGGAATAGCTTCCCGCGCCTCAACAATTTCCTTTCCTCTCCTGCTGTCCCCCCTCCACTTTCTTCAGCTACCTTGCCTTCCCCCTCCCTCTCTGCGCCCTCTCGGGTTCCTTCTACATCTCTGCAGGGCGTACCTCTGATCTGTACCCCTCCCCGGAAGTCCTTCAAGGATGGCAACGCTCTCCACATTGCCAGTCTTAACTCTCGCTCTGCTGTCAAACATTCCTCTGATATCTGCCACCTTCTTGAAGAACTTTACCTCGATGTCCTCGGACTCACTGAGACATGGTTCACGACCAGCTCTGTCACCAGCTTTGACATGCTCCTACCAGAGAAGATACTCTCCTTGCCCAGGCCCAGCCGCACTGGTGGGGGTGTGGCCCCTATCTTTCCTGAATGGATTCCTGCCTTTGTCACTCCTACACAGATCTATTCCTCTTTTGAATGCCTTGTCTGTCGGCTCTCTCTCTCTCTCCCAGTCATTCCCTTACTGTGGCTACTATTTATCGGCCACCTGGTCAGATCTCTTCCTTCCTCTCCGAGTGGGCGTACCTCTCCTCCTCACTCTTGGCTTCAACCACTCAACTCCTCTTTCTTCGAGACTTCATCATCCACGTGGATGCCTCCTGTCCCCCCTCCGGACACTTTCGCAACCTCTGCAATTCTCTCTCACTCTCTATTCTCCCCTCTGGTCCGACTCATTCTGCAGGGCACACTCTCGATGCTCTGATCTCCTCTGACCTTCCCCTCTCTGTCCCTCTCGCCACTCCTCTCTCATGGAGTGATCACTTTCTCCTATCCTCCCACCTCACCCACCCTACCCCTCAGGCCATGCCACCTTCATCACTGCCGCCCACCGTCTCGGTCATCCGACCCATGAAGCGCGTGTCAGTTGAGGCTTTCGCCGCCACCTTCTCATCCCCTCCTCCCCCTTTGGTTGACGCTCACCCTGACACAGCGCTCTCTAGGCTCCACTCTACTATATCTGATACTCTTGATATCCTTGCCCCTGTCATGAGAATCCATCTGAAGCCCAAAGCCAAGTGTAACTCCTGATAGGACTCAGATCTCGTCATCCTAAAACGCATGGCAGGGTGGCCGAGAGGAAATGGCGTGCTTCATGTTCATCCTCTGACAAACTGGCCTGACGCCTGCTGCAAAGGCAATGCCGGTTCTCCGTTCTCACCAAGAAGAGAGCCCATATCCAAGCCCGCATCTCTGCGGCATCTAACAACTCGGCTGAACTCTTTAACATCTGCAAGGATCGGGCCAATCTTGCCGCAGTCTCTACCTCTCCTGTCCCCTCTCAGGCCCTCTGCACGGCACTGGCTTCTCACTTCATTCAAAAACCCAGGACATCCTGTCCTCACTCTCCTCTCGCCTCCCTCCCTCTACTCCCTGCTCTTCCTCTGATTCTTCTGCAGTGACCCCCCCTCCCTCCTTCTCTGCCTTTCCCCTTCTGTCTGCAGACAAGGTCTCTCGACAAGTCCGATCTATGAAAGTCTTGTTGAAACATGTAAACCCATGTTCATCCAAAAGTATCAAGAACCACATTGATTCCCTGGCTCCTGCCCTGGCCGACTTCCGCAATCAATCTTTCACCACCGGAGTCTTCCCATGCCCCCCTGAAGCACTCCCTTGTGCACCCTCTTCTTAAGAAACCCTCTGCTGACCCCTCCTGCCCAGCTAACTATCGCCCAATCTCCATCACTCCATTCCTGGGCAAGCTTCTGGAGAAACTGGCCATCTCCCATCTTAATCTCCACACCAAATCTGTTGGCTGTCTTCAGGGCCATCAGTCTGGCTTCAGGGCTGCCAGAAGCACAGAAACTGCTCTCCTGAACATCCGTGAAGACCTGCTCTCCAAACTGGACTCCAACACCCATGTGTCCTCATCTTGCTTGATCTCTCTTCTACCTTTGACACTGTCAATCATGCCATCCTGCTCAACCGTCTCCATGACAACATGGGTATCACTGGACAGGCTCATGCATGGCTGACTTCTTTCCTCTCCAACCGACCCTCCCAGGTCCAACTTGGGTCCGTCCTCTCCGATATCTTTTTCTCTACATTTGGTGTCCCCCAGGGGTCTAACCTCTCTCCCTGGCTGTTCAACCAATACCTGCCACTCCTTGCCCATCGCATCGCCGCTCTCTGCCCCAACTTTCAGTGCTATGTGGATGATTTTCAGGCTACCCTCGGCCTCCTCCTCTCCTTCCCTCATCTCTGACTGTCTGTCTGCTATCCAGAAGTGGTGTGCCGCCAATGACTTCTGCCTTAATGCCAGTAAGACTGAGATTTTACTCATCAGCACACCCACTCCCTCCTTCCCTGCAGCTCTCTGGCTGGCCTCTCTTGGCCCTCTTCCTGCCCCCAAATGCAATGCTAAAAACCTTGGGGTCATCTTCAACTCCACACTCTCCTTCTCTCCTCACATCTCAGACGTCTCTAAGAAATCACACTACCAGCTGCACCTCCTCAGAGGTATTCTTCCTTTCCTCTCCTTCCCCCAGAAGTTCACTGTCTCCAGAGCCCTGGTTCTCTCTAAGCTGGACTATTGCAACAGTCTCTATCTTAAAATGCCTGCCTCTACTCTCCGCCCTCTGCAACTTATCCAAAACAGGACTGCAAGCCTTGTCCTTGGCCTCAAGCCCAGGGATCGTATCTCTCCAGGACTGAAATCTCTGCACTGGCTCCCAGTGGCTGCAAGGATTAAGTTCAAAATCCTCTGCATTGTCCACAAGGCCTTCTGGGGCCTGGGGCCGCAATACCTTCAACTCTCTTTTCCCAAATACCTTCCTTCTTGAGCTCTTCGCTCATCTGCCTCCAACTCCTTCAGGGTCAGTCGCTTTTCCAAGCAACGAGTGGGTGGACGAGCTCTCTCTTCAGTAGGGGCCTCCCTCTGGAACAGCCTTCCTGCCTCCCTGAGACTTGAGGAGAACCATCTCCGGTTCCAGAAACACCTCAAAACCTTCCTCTTTGCTTCTGCTTTCTCTGCCTCTCTCCCCTGCTGATTTTCCTGTTTGAAACTGCACTGGTTACCTGGCCACCCTTTCTGATCTTGGGTCCAGGCCCTGCACCTGCCCTGCCCCCCTGGCAACCCACCGTACCTGGGGACTGTTTTTCTGTATCCCTACAGTCCCCTACCAGCACTTATTTTTGCTCTTACCCTGCACTTGCCACCATGTTGCCGCTTTTATTGATCTTTATTCTTCTATCCCTTGCACTGCACTTTTTGCCTCTTCCTTCCCCCAGGCACTCGCCCTTCTCCCTACCCTTGCACTTGTGCGATCTGAATGACACCTGGCCTAGTAGGATCATTGTCTGTCTTCCCACTGTTTCCCCTGTCTTGCCTAGTCACGCCCTGAAACACTTGTATATGGGTGCGTTATAAATGCCATATCATACCACTTACATACAAGATTATAGGTTTGTAATTTTTACAACTGCAAGCATTATTTTCATGTTTTAGTCCATGCTCAATTTCTTCAGTGGTAAATGGTGAGTTGATCATCATTTAACTGTGATTTGAGCACTGACAAATCTTCTTTAAATTTTTGGATTGATACATGCAGGCTGATTTATGGAACAAATGTGTGCCGAAATCCGTGGCGCAAGCTGGCGCAAGCATGAAAAAGCAAGCGCACGCGCACGTGTGCGATTCATGGAAGGCCCTGCGCGTGTTTTCCCCGGGATGTGCGCCAAATCTGCGGGTGGCACACACGGGTTCACACGTCATTGCAACATCCAGAATGCCGTGTGCGACGTGCACAGTGAAAGCGCACAACATCAGCGCACACACCAAAAAGGGGGCGGAACACGCAGAATGGGGAACAATGCGTGAAAAAGAAGGCGTAACTGGGGAAGTACTGCAGGGAAATACATGGATCGCCCACATGCACGCGGACAACATGCATTCATGGAATCGAATATGGGAAACCCGTGCATGCCAAACGATGCGCACAGGTGTAAACACGTCCGCCACACGAAGGCAGACGGAAGTGTCCCCGCTCAGTATAAAAGTGTGCGCAAACTACAAACACGTATACACAGCTACGATGAATGCCCCATTTGTCGCAGCACTGATTGTGGGACACCGCGGGAGGAGGAGAATAGCCAGGCCCCGCATTTTTTTTCCCAGGACCAGCCATTTTGGGATGCCTGATGACTAGGTCTATGGCAAGTATAGGTTTCCACCTCGTATCATCCTAGACCTGGTCACTGAGTGGGAGGATGACCTCACATCACCCACCTTGTGCTCCCAAGCACTGAGCCCCTTGGAAAAGGTGCTCAATGTCCTGCAATTTTTGGTCACTGGGTCCTTTCAGCGGACAACTGCCATAGTTGGGGGCCTCTGACAGGCCATGCAGTCACGCTGCCTACACCAGGTGTTGGCAATCATGACTGCGCGCCCCTCAGTCCGCAGGCACATATAAATGCCCAGAACACCCGCCAGAAAGGCAGGATGTGGTCCTGGACTTTTACAGCTTGGCACACTTCCCCAAAGTGCTCGGTGCCATAGATTGCACCCATGTGGCCCTACGTCCACCTAGGGCCACTGAGCACATCTATCGAAACCGCAAGCACTGGCATTCCATCAACGTACAGGTTGTTTGCATTGCCAAGGGAATCATCACATATGTCTATGTAAACTATCATGGGTATACCCATGAGAGTTTCATATACAGAATATCCACCCTGAGCCGGGCCCTGGAAGCTGGGAAGCATGGCGACACATGGCTCCTAGGTGAGTAAAAATGCCTGTGCACATGCATGCATGTCACACACAGACAAATGCACAAACCCAACTAATCACAACCATTATCACCTTCCCAGGGGACAGTGCCTACCCTCTGAGCAACCACATGATGACGCCAACACAGAACCCCACCACACCACCCCAGGTAAGATACAACGCTGCCCATATTGCAACCAGGGGCATAGTGAAGCATTGTGGCAGCATGTGTCCTGCACAATCTTGCACAGGGCGTACCGGTGGAGGGGAAAGGGCATGTGGCGAGGCAGCCCGGACCCAACTTGTGGCCACATTTTTCACCCAAACTCCCAACCCTGTGGAGTGCACACAGGCCTGGCACATAGCAGGTGACAATCGATGATGACAAAGAGACAGTCAACTGTCACAACCCTAACACCCTGAGAATGTTGCCATGGAAGTGCCACATTGTGTGCATCCCTAGCTACTTAACCATAACCAATCCAGTGGGACCAAAAGGAACACATGCAAGGTGTACATCACACCACCCCCTGCAAAAACAGGCCATGACAATCACTGGTATGTCACCCAAACCCTCCCAACCCACATCACCCTTGTCTGCCACACCATGACATGGCATGCAACAGCAAAAGAGCAAACCAAAAGCCCAACACATGACCAATTAGATACGAAGTGACATGTGATAAATGGAAACAGGCCTGAGACAATCAATCACACCTGACATGGTGTCTGGTCAAATGACTGACCAACAACCACCCTCCCCCCACATACAAAGTCATACACAAATGCATGCCACCAGTGGTACCATCAACAAAAGACAGAATGCCTGTTGGCATGCATATTGGCCAAGCCAAATCCACAAATCCCTAACCCGTGTGCTGTGTGTGTCTCCTGCAACACACCGCTCAGCACACAACACAATGAGCAGCCATTCTGTTGGGTATACACCTTGAGCATCATATAAAAAGGACAAGCAACAAGAATAACCCATTAACACATGTACACAATCCCCAGATGGTAAGTGATCATGCGCTGCAGGGACACAGCATGCCAGAGAAGGCAATCTGTGTGCACGTGTGGGCATGGAAGGGTGGTTGTATGTGTGGTGGAGCATTGTGTAAGTGTGTGTGTCAGTAGAGACATGCACACAATACATGCATGTGAAATCAAGTGACCCTCAGTGTCCTGTACAATTCACATGTGAACATTGCCCATGTGTACACCCCAGTATGTCAAACCACAACAATCCCCTTACACCTGAAAAGTAAAGCCAACACAGGAACAGCCATTGACCAGCAGAACACATCATTTACATAGTACCCCACAATGACAATGTCAGAGAGTGCCCAAACACTGTAGCCCAACGGTACTGTCCGTCAACAAAAGCCCCTCCCTCATTTACTCATCACCATGACCTTCAGAAGAACTGTGTCTGGGGTCCGTTGGCTTCTTCGTTCTAGTCTATCTGGCTTCAGGATCCCCCTACCCCTTGGTTTCCTTGTTCTACCCTGTGTGGAAATAGGGTCCAGCCCCCTCAGAGGCCCCCTTGACTGGTAAAAATACCTAATCGCAGAGAACTCCAAGGAGCCAAACCCCCAAACCTGGGAAAAAGCCTGTAGCCCACAAAAAACCCTGTAAGAGTCTCCCGTAGATGACTTGAAGTTGCTGAATATGGCCAAGCACATGTACAAGCAGAATGACATAAGAGCTACCAAGGTAGCACAGTTGAAGAATGGATCAACAGGCTGGGTAGCATTTTCAGTACACAATAATCAATGAGGATGCAACAACTGATGGGTAGTGTCACAGCTCCAGTCTCCAGGTGCAGGAGTGGCACAAACCAACACCCCCATCCGCGTTCTGGGTGCCTGCAAGGTCAAATTTACACAGCCCTCCGAGACCCGGTGGGGAAAGAGGGTCAGGCATTTGTTGTTTGGATAGGCATCGGTATTCAGGATAACCGGAAAGAGGGACAGGACAAAATCCTACTATTGACAATTACACATACTCAATCAGAGAAACCATGTTCCTCATGCACATTGTACAAAATGGCTCAAAGCCGAGACAAAGAGAGACTTATCTCTCCTGCCTGTGCACTCTCAGGTCCGGTAACAGGAGCAGTTCAATGCTGCAAAGAGAGTGTGAGTTACTATTCTGTGTGTGTTTTCCCCACACACATAACACCATTCATGCCTCAAACTTAGTGACTCCTCCCCAAACAAGCACTCTTGTCTGCTGCTTCATTCGTATCCTCTTGCTTGCACCCCCGTGATGGTTCATACACTGTTAATGCATTATGGCAGCCACACGTGGCCCGAAGGTAAATGGAAGACCATGAGGTAAGAATCACACATGATAGAATGGTCCTTGGGTGAGCTGCTAGACGCGTGTGGTGAGGTGCGACTTCAGTACAAGTTGCGTTCTGCCAGCCATGGATTTCTATAAGTAGCGCACGTGGCAATTTGCATATCCTAATGATATGCACTGCACTCGAGTTTGTGCAGTGCTGGGTGACACCCCCCGCTCTGTATTAGTTTGTGTCTAGGAACGCTACTATGGCAATAACTTAGCTTCTATGGAGCAGGGCGGACTCAAGGATATGGCTGACGACCCCTGCATGTGCCCCTGACCCTGACAACTGGGAACGCTTCTTGGCATTTTGTCCTCAGCGCGGCTTAGCTCTACTGTGTGCATCTTCCCTAACGCCTGGCCAACCTCCGCAGCACTGGCACAACTTAGCTCTCATGTTAATGTTAATGTTATGTTAATGTTAAAGTATATTTATACCGTGCACTATCACCACCGGAGTGGTCCCCTGGCGCTCTGGCGGATCTGAAATAAAGAGGGCAGAGGGTTGCAGGGGGATACGTGGGAAAAGTGGAAGAGAGGAGTGATGTCCTGTTGGCAGCCGCAGCCCGGTTAATACCGTTGGCTTGGGGTGTTTCCTGGTCGGCAGACGTCATGTGCTGTTGTGTGAGTCTATGGGCCTCATTACGACCCTGGTGCTCCCGTAATGAAGGGGGCCAGTACGGGACCAGCCCCTTCATTACGGGAGTGCCAATTACGAGCTTCCCTTTGCGGGACCCGGATCAGATGCCTGGTAAAACCTACCATCCTTTCCGGGTCCCGCCAGGGGAAGAGGGAGGTAATAACGGGCCAGTTGAAATCTGCCCATTATTACTTCCCTCCCCATTCCCATTGAGCCCTATAGGGGCTCAAATGGGAATGGGGAATGGTTCCTGCAAGGAGGAATTACCGGGTCCTCCTATGTCGGAATGACCCGGTAAATCCCCATTGCAGGAACCCGGTAATGGAGCCCGGTTTGGAGGCAGCCATGGTGCTAAGCACCATGGCTGCCTCCAAACTCGTAATGAGGCCCATATGTGTGGTTTGCTTTGTTGTTGCTGTGTATTGAAGTTTGTACGGGTTGTTGTGCTTATAGGTTTTGGTTGAATTAGTTTAGAGTTTCAGAGGTGTATGCAGAGGGGTGAAATTGTTAGCTGGTTGGTAGACTTGGCCTGGCTGTTTGGGAGCAAGGCGCTAGGCTTGTATTTCTCAAGGTGGGGTGCGTGAGCATTTACAGCCCTTCATCTAGATCTGTGACCTGTTGACACCCCTGAGGCCTTCCCACTAGTTGCCCACCCATAATCATAGACCATGTTAGAGTTTGGTCCTTCCCATCTCGGTCCGATCTGTCTGTTACCATGGTGAGCATGAGTTTGTGGTTCAGTCTCAATCTAATTTGGTGGGATTAGCATGGGGTTGTATACTTGTCCTTGCGGTGGCAGTCTGTGTTTTATGATATTTTTCTGGTCTCTCGTTAATGTGGGGTTTTCCTTGGTCGGTTCTGGTGTTGCCTTTCTCATCCTAGATTCTGTCATCCTGTTCTGTGTCTTTCCTGTTTGTCATTTTATAATTGTTTAGGTTGTGTCAGTGGTATTGAAGAGACAGGTTTTTAGTAGTTTTCTGAACTGTAGTCGATCTTCAGTGTTTCTTATTTCTTTAGGGATGGTGTTCCTGGTTTTTGCAGCCAGGTGGTAGAAGGAGGATCTTCCTAGCTTTTTCTTAAAGTATGGTTATAGTTCTAGGCAGATTTCGTTGCTTGATCTGAGAGGTCTTGTTGGCTTGTAGATTGTTACTTTCTTTTGCAGATATTCAGCTCCCTGTCCACTGATTGCCCTGTGCATTATGCCCATTGTTTTGAAGGTGATGCGCTGTTTGATTGGGAGCCAGTGTAGTATTTTTAGCGCTGGAGTGATGTGGTCTCTTCTGGACAGTTTGAGGAGCAGTCTGGCTGCTGTATTTTGGATGCGTTGTAGTTTCTTCATGAGGTATTCTGGCATCCCGAGGTAGAGGCTGTTTGCGTAGTCAATTCTTGACATGATGAGGGCGACCTGTGAGTGTTTTGTGGGTGAAGGAGAGGAAAGGTAGGATTCTTCTTGTTGTGTGAAGGAGGAAGCAGCATCTCTTGACTATTGCATTTATTTGTGGTTCTAAGGTTAGGTTGTTGTCCATTAGGACTGACAAGTTTTTTACTACCTAAGATGGCGTTGGCGTGGTTCCTAATTCTGTCGGCCATGGAATGCAGGTGGTGTTCTCTTGATTATTGGATATGGTCATTATTTCTGTCTTTCCTGGGTTGATTTTCAAGTTGTTGGCGCTCATCCAGTTAAATACTTCTTTTAGACATTCGATTAGGGTTGAGTGGTCGGTTTGATTATCTTCGATTTTGTAGATAATTTGGGTGTCGTCTGCGTAGTTGTAGTATGTGATTTTGTGTTTTTTGATGATTCTGATTACTGGAGTCTGGTATATGTTGAAATATAGCGGTCATAGTGAGGGTCCTTGTGGTACTCCACAGTCGTTAACTCGTGGAGTTGATTTGTAGGGTTTAAGCCATACCGTTTCTGTTCTGTCTGTTAGAAATGATTTAGTCCAGACTAGTGCTATGTCCGTTATGCCTATGTCTTCCAGTCTTTTGGTTAGGGTGTCATGGCTGACTGTGTCGAAGGCTGCGGAGAGGTCGAGCAGGATCAGGGCTGAGGTTGTGTTTGAATCGGCGTTTGTCTTCAGGTTATCCCAGATGGATAGTAGTGCTGATTCTGTTCCTCTGGTGGGTCTGAAACCGACTTGTGCTTGGTCCAGCAGGTGGTGTTCTTCTACATATCCTTGGGTTACTTTGCATACATAGGTTTCTAGGAGTTTCGCCAGGTAGGGAATGTTTGAAATTGGTCTGTAGTTGGAGAGGTCTTACACGTCACCAGTTGTGTTTTTGAAAAGTGGATTGATATATGCTGATTTAAAGGATCTTGGTATTGTCCCTTTTGCGAAGGAGAGGTTTAGGAGGTTTCTGAAATATTCTGATGGTGTTCCTTGTGTAGGATTGCTTTGTAGATATCAGGGGGCAGGGATCCATGGGTGATCCTGCTTTCTTGCTCTGTTTTACCAGCTTTGTGAATGCCTCAGCTGATATTTCAGGGAAGATTTTGAGTTTGTGTTGTGGCTCTTCTTTAGGTCCAGTTGGTTGAGTGTTATGATGATTTGTTGGTTTGTTTTGGATGATTTGTCGGATGTCTTTTATTTTGTTCTTGAAATGGTCTGCCAGGTTGTTGCAGAGTTTCTCTGAGGGGATTGGAGTATTGTTGCAGCCAGGTGGGTTTCTTATTTCCTTAATGAGGTTGAACATTTCTTTCTGTGTGTTGCTGGCATTGGTGATTCTGTCATCATAATGACTCCTCTTTGCTTTTTCTATTTCCTTCTTGTATGCGCGGATTTGTTTCTGGAACAATATTTTCTTGTCATGGTTGTATTCTTTTCTCCATTCCAGTTCTATATTCTTTTTATTCTTTTTCATCGTTCTTAGTAGCGGGGTGAACCTTTTTGCCATTGCCCTTTTTCTCGAGGGAGTGAATGGTTTTTCTGGGGCGATGTTTTCAATTTTATCAGCAATCCACTTGTGTAGTAGCTCTGCTTTCCCTTCTCGGTCAGCCATCTCTAATTCTGTAGTTGAGGGTTTGTTGTTGTTGTTCTATTATGTTGCTTGTTTTGACGGTTTTCCGGTTCCTTTTTGTGATGACTGCGAGCTTGGGTGGCTGGACTTGTCGGTAGTGTTATCACGAATGGGATGATGAGGTGGTTGTTCCACAGTATTTGTATCGGTGGTGCTGTGGTGATAAGTTTTTTCTTTGCAAAGATTGCGTCGAGGGTGTGTCCTGCCGAGTGTGTTGCTCCTTTGTCCAACTGTTGTAGTTTCATGGTTGTTAGGTGCCCAGTTAGTGAGTTTTGGGAGCTGGCATGTTTTTCTTCAAACCATATGTTGACGTACCCCAGGATTATTAGATATTCATGTTTGAGGGGTTGGTTGGTGATGGCTTCTATGATGTTGTCGACGAAGGATGAGTCGTCTGTCAGTGTTCTGTACACCAGAATTAATGTGATGTTAGTTTTAGGGTTCACTGATAGTTGTATGACCATGGTTTTGCAGTTGAGGATGTTGAGAGGTTTGTCTGTTTTTATTTTCAGGTATTCTTTGAATGCTACTGCAAGACCTCCTCCTTTTTTATTTTTCCTGTTTACCTGAAGGCATTTGAAGTTGGTTGGGAGGCAACTTTGGAGTGTGATTTTGTAGTTGTCGTCAAGCCACGTTTCTGTGATGAATAGGATGTCAATGTCGTCATCGCAGAGAAGGTCAAACATCTCAGTTGAATGTTTTAACATGGATCTTGTGTTGATTAGGTTGCAGTGGAGTTTGGCTTCTGCTTGATTGTCTGTGTTGTCCTCTGATTGGCGTTGAGGTTTTTCCAGGTTATATCTGGTTGGGGTGTTGGTACAGGTGTCTCAGTTTTGTCGAAGAGTTCCTCTAGGTTCAGTATAGGGTTTTTGTTGTCATCTGGTTCTTCTTCCCAGTTTGGGGGGGGTTGGGTTGCGATTCCTCTTGTTTTTGTGATCTACAGTGTTATTGCGTCGATTGTGTTCTTGTTGGTTCTTGTTTTGCCTGTTACTCTTCTGCATGGTTGTGTTTGGTTGTCTGCTGTTGGTTCGTGGGTTGGGTTGGCTCGCTCAGGTGATTGGTTGTTTGCGAGGTAAGGAGTTAGGTAGAGTGATTTCTCTCTCTCTCTGCGTTGGTTTGGTTGTTGTTCCTGTTTGTTGGAGTGTGCTATGTAGCTGTGGATCCTCTGTAGTGTTCGGTTGTGTTTGTTCCTTCTGCTCTTTGACTTTCCTTTGGTCCGGGTCGTTTGCGCAGCATTTTGAGTGCAAGCGTTTTTGTTACCCTTGTTTGCTTTTGTGGATGAAGGTTGTCTGGTGGGGGATTTGGGCATGGTCTGTAGGGGTTCTTGTCAGTTAATATTGATTGCAAGATTGGTCAGTCGTCTCGGGTACGGTGGGGTTTGCTGGGTTGTTAAGTTCGGGTATCCCAATGGGTAACCCTAATGTGGGTCTCTGAGTTTCGCTGCCGTGGGCTGCCTAAGTCATCTTGGGAGGGGTATAGCTGGTAACTATAAAGTCCTAATAGGAGAAGCTGACTGTCTATTGATGCAAACCTTAGTTTCTTACAATGCGATTTCGAAATAGGACCCCTGCTAGATTGAGAGATCTGTGTAGTGGGAGAGAGGCCTAGGTATGCAACCTGGGTATCATACAATGGAATTTAAGAGTGGACCCCCTGCTAGATTTCAAAGACCTGTATAGTGGCAGAGAGGCCTATCAATGCACACTTTCTAAGTTCAACTACTGTACAGGATGAGATTGTTCACATTTTCTGAGGAGTTACTACAGCAATCTACAATCACACAGTGTAATCTGGACACAGAACCCCTGCTAAATTTTTGAGACCTTTATAGTGGGAGAGAGGCCTATCAATGCAATCTAAATATTACACAATGCAATCTGGACACATAACCCTGCTAGATTTTGATAGACCTGTTTAGTGGGAGAGGGGCATATCCATGCAATCTAAATATCACACAATGCAGTTTGGACATAGAACCCCTGCTAGATTTGAGAGACCTGTATAGTGGGATAGAGGCCTATCAATGCAATCTAAATATCACACAATGCAGTCTGGACACAGAACCCCTACTAGATTTTGATAGACCTGCATAGTTGGAGCGAGGCCTATCCATGCAATCTAAATATCACACAATGCAGTTTGGACATAGAACCCTGCTAGATTTGAGAGACCTATATAGTGGGAGAGAGGCCTATCAATGCAATCTAAATATCACACAATGCAGTCTGGACAAAGAACCCCTGCTAGATTTGAGAGACCTGTATAGTGGGAGAGAGGCCTATCAATGTAGTCTAGATATCAGACAATGCAGATAGGAGGACTATCAATGCAATCTAAATATCACACAATGCAGTCTGGACACAGAACCCCTGCTAGATTTTGATAGACCTGTATAGTGGGGGAGAGGCCTATCCATGCAATCTAAACATCACACAATGCAGTTTGGACATAGAACCCCTGCTAGATTTGAGAGACCTGTATAGTCGGAGAGAGGCCTATCAATGCTATATAAATATCACACAATGCAATTGGAGACAGAGCCCCTGCTAGATTTGAGAGACCAGTATAGTGGGATAGAGGCCTATCAATGCAATGTAAATATCACACACTGTGTGAGGGGCCTGGAGGAAGGTGGACTGGGGCATGGCCCTTCGTGCTGCTCACCTTGCTTGGAGCTCCTGGAAACATCTGAGCCCTGTGCTTCTGCTTGCACGCGCATGCTCAGGTGTGCCCCACCCAACGTGGTAAGTGTTTAGTAGTTCTTGGACCAGTGTCTGCTGACAAAGGTAGTCTGGATGCTTCAATAAGTATTGAAAGTTTACTGTGTGTGTCTTCATGCTGGTTGTTAATGGGCCATGTCTGAGAACTATATCCCACCTCCTCCCACACAACCCCAGGTTCTGTACCCTGACAGGTAGAGCTGGAACTTGAGTCGAAAATAACCAAGGAGGCGGGCACAACAGGATGGTTGCCCTGAAACCCAATCATTCATAGATAGTGTGAACAAAGAAAGGCAGAGACAGCAGAAGTCTTGAAAGGCACAGAGAATGTGATATAGCCGGAAACAGCTGATAGCAAGTCAAGAGCCACAACACTCGAATAGCATTGGTAAAAGCCAAGAGCCAACATAAAGGCATGGATGTTATAGATGAAAGACAGGAGGAGTGACAGAAAGATGGAACAGGATTCTACAGAGGCAAACCTAGGCAGTGTAAGAGTATGTGGAAATAACAGCCCGACAGACAGGCGGACAAATCTGCATCAAGGACAGTAGCAGGAAGATGAACACGGACTAAAGGCACCAGAGTGTGAAAAACAAGTTAAAGAGCAGTAGTCCAGTAGGAAAACTGCGCCCTCAGGCAGCAGCAAAGTCCAATAGGGAAGACAGACACAACGTGCCATCCAAAGGGAACAGAGTTTAGTAGTAGTATATGCGGACATCTCAGGTGAGGACTGGACCGTGACTTGTGCCTCTTGGGTCACATTCCTAATGCATCCTCCTTTGCCACAATCCCCAGGGGCTGAACTCAACATGCACCAACTTCACATTGGCAACATCCGGCCCCCTCCCACCATCAGTGTGACTCTGACAGGCAAGGGGTGAAGGCTACTGTCTACAGCATGAAGTGCATCAAGCACATCTACTGGCAAGAAAATAACATACATCACAATCAACATCAATAAAGGGACATTTCAATAATGTACTCACAAAAATTGTTTGCAGACATGCTGTGGAGAAAACATCCATAATCCCCACTAGGGGTGTTAACACATGTAGTACAGCAGCAGACAGGCCACAGATATGACGAAAGTCTAATGCCCTTGTGTAAATGGTTGTAACACAAAACCATCCCTGCAAGCCCATGGATAGGGGAAGCAGGAGTGGCATATGTGAGTCATGACCCCAAGCTGCAAACACATACATGAGACAAGCTTGTAGGGCCCAGCTGGAACAGACAGTGGATGCTTTCAAAAGCCACAAAGCACCACACCATCACATGAATGTACAATAGACAAGCAATTTTAAACTATATTAACTAATTAAACTAACTATAAAAATCAAAAATGGCCACACACGACCCGGGGGGAAGGCACCCAGGAGGGGGGAGGTACAGGGTACACCTCAACACCCACATGCGATGATGTTGAGATAAAAAAAAACTCCATGCGCTCAACGCCTGAACGCCCCAACCTATGTGGGAGATAAGTCGTCATCCTCCTCACCCTCTGACTCAAAAGGTGGATGTGGCACAGTACCTTGACCACGCCTATGCGCAGCTTGCCCCTCATCGTCAGCAAGTCTGCGGGACCGGTGAGCCTGGTTCTGTGCAGCGATGACACATAGGTCAGCATGCAGAACCACACGTAATACGTGTGCTTCCTCTTGCAAGGTAACACGTGTAACACAGAGTTTTTCCTGCATGGCCTGGCATGACATCTGGACCACCTGCCGGCAAGCACGTAGCTCAGCCGAAGCTCCTCCAACCTCTCCTCTGTCCGCTGCCTCTGGGACATCAACAGCACACCCAGCGTAGATCGGAGGGAAGCATGGTCAACCCTCAGGGCCTCCCTGTGTGCCTCTGCGTGAGCAGCAATTGCTTGACGCAGAGACACCATTTCAGCCCGGCGTGCCCTGTCTGAGGCCTCCATGCCCAGCCTGAGTGAGCGGGCCATGGACTGTGCTGCCCACTGCTGGAGATCCACCTGCCTAGCAGGGGGAGCACGGATTGGGCCACGCGTTCCATGCTCTGAGCGATATTATCAATTGCTGCCCCCTGTTGTTCGGAATTGGCAACCATGGCTTGCTCCCACTCAGTATACCCTGGTGATGCACGGTCACCGCGTTGCTGGGCTTGACACCCGGGGGGCCCAAGGAGCCGCAGTCCTTGATGGGTTGGCACAGCCCGCAGCTGCAGGACTACATTCCTCCGTTGACTTGATGCCCCAGGCACATCAGCAACTGGTGTGGAGTGTGACTGTGTGTCCCGATCCACCACAGATGGAGGTCCCACGACTGTCTGGCCCCTCAGTGGAGGTGTCGCGGACAGAGGATCGTCCACATCAGAATCACTCACCATTGACGAATGGACATGACGCGCATCCAACTCAACATTGTCGTCAGAGTGATCATCAGGGCTAGACTCATTGCCAGCCCTAGACACGATGGTCTGGAGCACAAGTGGGATCTCGTGGCCTACCACCCCACGACCCCCACTAGTGCCGGGTTGCTGGTGTGATAGCATCACTAAACCATCATCACCAATATAGTTTCATGCACCTGCAGATCAGCCCGTACCGGGCGTCATGGGCCATGTACACATAGTGAATGTCCTGAGCAAAGCGAGGGCCTGCAACCAGGCATGAGGGACCATACGGCCCAGAACGGTCTGAGCTGCAGGCCATGAAGCCTCCAGTACACCCCTCAGGGCCTGATTGAGCACATTGTGCTAGGAATGTGCCCTATTCCGTTATTCCGTGTGTAAATTCATCACGGCCAGGCCCCAACATATTAGCTAAGTGGGCCTGGGCGTACACATACTGCACAACAGTGCACCTTCAGGATTATGCAGTTGAACATAACAGGCGCAATGCTGAAATCTCACTAGCATTAACGTCAATCAACTACATATTAGTCAATCAACCAAAAAGCTGTGGAAGACACATGGGTAAATGAACACTTTCACACACACATAAGTGAGTAGGCGCAATGTTGCACTACACAACATAGAAGCTGCTTGCATATGTACATGTGAAAGTGTGCAAAAACATCCCTTTCCCTATACACCTTTATTGTGAACCTGAACAGCATCCAATACAGAAAAGCAAGCAGCTAAAACGCTGCTTGCTTTGATGTATCTGAAAGTGTACACATACACACGTGAAGGCAGCTCCACAGTCATTACAACCCGATTGGCAGGCTACAAGCAATCTGCGCCCTAAACCCGGATAGGCCGCATATTGACCAATCAACTTTGCTAAACACCCGCTAGGGTGTTCCAATACTGAGTACATGTGTCACAGGATGCACCTGTGCCCGTGGCATTCCTGACAGTGAAGGGATGAAAATCTGACCATACATACCAGGCCACTTTGACATTGCAGCAGTGAGTAGGCATGTAGAACGGTGTAACACGGCTCAGAAGTGGGTTGATGCAGTGCAGAACATGTGTACGTTACCCACTATCTACATGAACAAGTACATTATGATGTCAATCAATAAACATGAAGGCAGTGTAAGGGCAAGTTCAGGCATCACAAGGAATGTGCATGCAATGGGTTGCATGGCTACAGGAACCACCTGCACCCTTAGTGAAAATGCATGGAGGCATTTCATGGCAGTGAAAGAGTGACCAGAGAACTGTGCATTGGCAGACAGTGTTGACTAGCATCAATTGCATCATCTGAGTCAACTGACAACACAGCAGATGAGAATGGGAAAGTAAACAGGACACATGATGAACCCTCAGTACTACACCCATGTGTGTAGAAGCCACTACACCAGTTGAACAGAGTCAGGGGGCCTGAAAAAGGGGGAGGCCTGTGCCCCACACAGACTGTGACACCCTAAACATGGGTGTGATGCAGGACTGAGCCAGAGTGGGCATGGAATGGATGATCAAATGCCATTAAATTTATGTCATCCTGTACACGTACTACAGTGATCATCCGGGCAAGGATACATAGGGGCATGCATGGAATGCACATGGAGCATGAATGGGCATTCATGTCCCTGCGGAGCATCTTTTTTATACAAAAAAGGGGCACCTGCTTACAGTCCCAGGTCCTTCAGGCGTTATATACTGAAACGAAAGGGGTTGGACCTAACGGACAGGGAATAGCCACTTAGTACATTTATTTTTTCATGAATACCAATAAATGTTCAAATTTCGTTTCTAAAAACTTTTTATTCTCATAATAAATTCATATACAATGCTAAAACATTTCAATAAACAGTTAAATGTAAATTCAACTCAGACTGATTCACTCCTACCATTCATACTGTTTTTACTTTTTGTAACACCGACATTCGTCTACACGTGTTTCAGTTGTCTATTTTCGGGACGCCAATATTCGTCGACCCTTAATTCTTTTGGCCCTTTTTTTTCCTTCAAGAGGGGTTCTTCGCAACTGTTTCGTTCTCCCTCTTCCAGCGCCGGAAGAGGGAGAACAAAACAGAGCACTGCGGGCTTCCAGAATTAACGAATCAAACTGCCAGAATTGTTCAAAGTATCTACATCATGGTCGCTACAGAAGGCGGCCTTCTGTGAAAAATCTTCGGATTCAGAATTGAACCTAAGCTAGCTGAAATGACCTGAGTTGCGAAGAACCCCTCTTGAAGGAAAAAAAAGGGGCAAAAGATCGTATAAATAGAGAGAATCAATTGGATTCTATTCTAAGTGGTGATACTCACCCTACTTGATATCTGTGGGAATAAACAAACTCCCATTAATCTTGTCCTGAAGAAGGTTGTATGAATTAAGGGTCGACGAATAGTGACGTCCCGAAAATAGACAACTGAAACACGTGTAGACGAATGCCGGTGTGATAAGCACGCACAGACGGAACCATCAGAACAGTGGATGGAGGACTTTTGTGGAATTGTCTCAAAAGAGCAAGAGGCCTTCTATACATGAGGCCAAAATATACACATGTCATTAGTGTGTTACAAAAAGTAAAAACCGTATGAATGGTAGGAGTGAATCAGTCTGAGTTGAATTTACATTTAACTGTTTATTGAAATGTTTTAGCATTGTATATGAATTTAATATGAGAATAACAAGTTTTTAGAAACGAAATTTGAACATTTATTGGTATTCATGAAAAAATAAATGTACTAAGTGGCTATTCCCTGTCTGTTAGGACCCATCCCCTTTCATTCCTGTGGAGCATCTGCCATCTACACAGTCCGAGTGAGACACCCTGCATCAAGGACAAAGGATGCACCCCACTGTATGTGTCTGGCAGGTTGACAGGGGGAAGTGTGCATGTACACAGGAGCGTTGAACAGGCCATTGCAGTACTCCAACATGATACCCACCAGTGCCATGGTGAAATTGGGGTGCAGGGGGTGGATGGGCAAGGGAGCATGCCTACATGGAGTATCCGCATGCAGGCAGAACCGACATGCACGTCAGTCATGCGATGACATAGTCCCAGTGCTGAGTGAAAAGACACCCCAGGCTACATGCAGAAGGGCCAGTGAGCTGGAAAATGGACCAGAGGGGCTGCCGGGTGACTAGCATGTGAGCAGGGTGCAAGTGTGGTGAAGCACTGCATGATTCGCACATGAGAACCATGTACACATAGCATGTAGTGGCAGTCAAGCACAACACATCACACATGCAAACCACACATGGTCTGTACAAACACGCGACAACACACACTGGATGGGGCATCAAAGTCCAGCATCTCTCCCACTCCTTCGTACAATTCTGGCGGTATGAACTCTGCAGCGACTGACTCGTGCAAAGTGAGATCTTCCTCCTCAGGTGGTGGCCCACTGCCAGTCACCACAGTCATGTTGTAATTAGGTGCACTCTTTAGTTTAGCAGAGTGTCAGAGGTCATCCCAACGCTTTTTGCACTCCTGAGCTGTACGCACATCATGGCCAATTGTACTGACACCCTCCGCAACATGCATCCAGTGGGACAAACGCTGGGCAGCCATAGTGTGACAATTCGGGCCCACTAGCATATCACGGTCGTGTCCCGACACGTAGTCCACAAGGAAGTCCAGTTCCTGCTTGCAGAAAGGCTTCTTCCTCGACGTGCCGGAAGCCTGAGCCGTCTCTGGAGTCCCAGCCTCTGCTGCAGATGCAACCTTCCTCCTCTTGGACAGTGGTCCGGACCCTGACTGGGAAATGCCGCCCTGATCAGTATGGGCAGTGGCGCTGGTGGATTGAACCGAGGGAGTGGCAGGTGGAACAAGGACGGAAGCCCTGACTTACGTCAGTGGCTGCTGGGTGCCCTTGACTTGACCCTGCGCAGCAACATGTGCTGTGCCAAGGTCATTGACTGGGACTGTCCTGGATGGTAGACTCACAGCCGGGGTGGTGTCGGCTGCATCTGCCCATGCATTTGCCAACACCTGGCTGCTCGGGGCAGCAGATGACAATACTGCCCCAGGGACATGTGCCTCAGTCAGGGCAGCCCTGCATAAACTTATTGTGTGCCTCCTGACGTCCTGGAAATCATCCTGGGACTCTTCAGGTGACAACACAACATGCCCTGGCCGACCCTGAGCCTGGGTGGTGGTGTCCACAGGTGCACCTGCAGCTACCACTACCACTACCCTTGGGCCCGTGGCAGTCGATGAAAAGGACTGCCGGGTCACATGGGCGCCAGTGCCAGATGCAAGAGCTGCATCTCCAGGAACCACAGGGGGTGGTGGCATGTCTGCACCAACATTTGGCACAACATTGTTCGGAAGTTGCGCACCCCTGCCTCTTCCCCCTCTGTAGCCACCCTGGACACCCTGGAGACCCTCTACTCCCTGATCACATGGCCACATCCTTGACCATGCCCGCCACTTGGAGTACACCCAGCTGAGGTGCTCCTGACATTTCATGGCCTCCCAACCATGGCAGAGATGTAGTAGTGCTGGCACAGATGTAGTGTAGTAGTGCCAATGGGAGGTGTACATGACAATTGTCTTGGGCAATTGGGGTGAAAGGGGTGCGATACAAGATGTTAACAGCACCCCTGTGCACCTGCAAGGCTGTATTTGACCCCAGTGATAATGTGATGGATCACACAACGCTCAGGCACCCCAAAACTGCAGTAAACCATGCATGAAACCCCCGGTAGCCCATGTGTATGGAATTAACCTCCGGCAGTACGCGGTGGCACCCAGGGACACGAAAAACACATATGCGTGGGACACGCAGGCTACTATGACCTTGGAAACAGGTACGGGATACACAGGGGGACCCGCAGTGGGAAAAATAGCATGCGTGACTCACCGTCTGACTAGTGTGATAATGAAAAACACGCGTAGCCTATACTCCCGCCAAAAGAAGAGATATGTCATTGATCCGCTGTGAAGATGTGATGCCGCCCGAAACAACCAGAAGAAGCAACACACGTCGGTCTCCATGAAAGGCACGTACAGCGAACTGCTGGCCCTGCTCAGCTTTAACCTGTGCTGAGGGAAACGCCCACGCGCGTCACGTCACTTACGCGCTTAGGCCCTTTCATCGAATTACACGCATTAACACATGGATTTTTCACGTGCAGAATCACCAAGCACCAGTGACGAGAGAAACACTGGCACGTATCACATCACATACGTGCTTACGCGCTAAGGGCCTTTCCCTCGAATTACATGCTGACGTGCTGTTTTTTCACTTGTCAAATCACTCTGTATCATGCTGGCCACGCAACAACACACGGAAGACCACACTCCTGCCCGGAAGGCCATTTTACTGCCCCCCACAGCCCCGAGCAGACTCCCACCTGCCATCTGCTGCTGCATGCCTGCCAGCTGGCCACGTTCCCTGCCATTTGGTGCCTGCACATCAACCATCTGCAGGAGTCCAGTTGCTGTGACCACCACTGCTGGAACAGAAGACTCCCGACTGAAGTTCCATCGCTCCACAGCCCAGACCCAGGACCCAGTTGCCCACCCACACCTGCCTCGGGGGTTGCCATGTCGGGGGAAACACCATCAGACACCACTGGGAACCACTAGTCAGAGAGGCAGAGGACTGCCAGCTTCTCAGCAGGAGAGGTTGGCATCCTGGTGGAGCAAGTCCTGGAGCATTATGGTGCCCTCTACGGAAGAAGACGCGTAGACAAGGATGGACGGGAGAGGATCTGGCTGGACATTGTGGTTGCCATCAATGCGGAGGGGGTGGCAACCCGCGACATACAACACGTCCATAAGCGCCGGGAGGACTTCAGGTCCAGGAGCCTCCGGAAGGTCCGGCGCCTCTTGGAAGCAGCGCATGCAGTAAGGTGCCGGGTCCAACTTACCACCAACGACATGAGGGTCCTAGAACGTAATTACCCAGCGCTTCACCGCCAGGTCCTCCAGAGGGAGTCCGGTCCGGAGTCGAGCGGTAAGTATCCATGCTTACTTATTGGACGCAGTGCATGTTGAGTTGTGCAAGGAGTGTGCAGCTTGGACATATGTCTGAAAAGGCCCATGCATGAATGTGTATGTGCAGAGACATGACCGTGCTGCATGCGAGTCCTGTCATGAGTGATGCACATCAATGGTGTATGTGTTCCAAATAATGATGCACAACTGAATGTGGAGATGCACACATGTTGGTATTTATGTGTATGTACTATGGCATGGTTGGGTGTGACACATGGATGCTGGTTACACCTTCATGTATGTGCACGGCATACGTGTGCTTGTGTGGGTTGCATGTGTGTGACAGTGATACAACATGGATCCATGTGACACAGACATGTATGAACCTGATTGGCAGATGTGACATAGTTGCCGATGATTGCACTGTGACAGGTAGTGGAGATGTATAGATGCATGTCTGTCTGTTGGCGCGTGTGCATGTGTTCGGCACTCCCCATGTTGCTTGTGATGTCATGCAAACCTTTGGATGTTCATGCCGATGTGTGCGTATGGATGCTGCTGCCTGCTGTACGATTCCTGTCAAATTCTGCATGTGTGTGGGTTCAAATGATATGAGTGTTGGGGAGTGTGATGGCATCTGTGAGGTTTGACACTGCCACTCATGTGCAACTTTGACATGTGTATCCAACCATTGAACAGTACCCTGATGCCTGTGTTCTGTCTCTCCCTGTCTGCAGCGTCGACTGATGAAGAGGGTGGAGACGGTGCTGCGGAGCACAGAGGCAGGGATCCCACTACCAGCTGGAGACACAAGGCCCAGCCCTCCTCCTACGTTGTCATCTCTTCCGGGAGTGAGGAATCTGGTGCCGCATCCATGGCCACAGCTGCTGAGGGAAGGTTCAGGAGGCGGAGGTTGGAGGTGGACTCCTCGACAGCAGTAGGGGAAGCTGAGCCCCCACAGGGGCCTATGGAGGAAGATGGCACAGAGTCATCCAGGTTGGTGGGGAGTTTGGTTGAGGAGGAGGCCGTGGAAATCCCACACACAGGGCCTGGAGGGGGGCATTCCACTGGTGCTAGTGGTGCAGTCCAAGGGTGGGGACAGGAGGCAGCACAGGCCGCCACAGAGGTGCCTGTATGTAATCCTGTCCCAGATCCTGTGACTTCATCATCCCGCACCAGCAGGGATGCCTTTTTCCAGACCTGTTTTCAGGGAGGGGATGCGCGAACAACAACTGGCCTTCCTCTCCCTGCAGACGTGGCAATCCGCGACCGGGTTGAGCCTATCCTAGCTGGGGTGGCATTGCATCAACGTGGTATTCGGGATGACGTGCAGGGTTCTCGTGAGGACAATGCACGTTATTTCGAATACCTCATTGACCTACTAGGACAGGTCAACCAGGCTTGGTTCCTCCGTGTGCTGGATCTTCTAGCGACCCCCTCCTCAACTGAACCCCCTTTGCGTCAGTCGTCCTCTTTGCCATCTTCCTGTCCAAGTATCACCTGGGTACCCTGTGGAGCTGTCCCTGACCCAGCGGCCAGGCTGGTGGAGGACACATCCCTGTCACAGTCGGGAGTTGGAGGTCCAGCAGGGGTGCCCACCCCAACAACTGGACAGCAGCAAGAGGGGGACGTGCAGGTATCAACCAGCAGGGCCCATGCACGGCAGCAGCAGGCTCAGGGTGGGACCCATGATGGCTCGGGACCCTCAACATCACAGGGGCAGGCATCGGCCGGAGGGCAGGATGACCCTGGATTGGGAGTGTCTTCCATGTGACAGCGGTTGTGCCAGCGGATAGATGTGGAGCGGCGGCGGACGGCATAGGCACAGCTCTCTATGGTCAGGGCGGAGAACTCCATGCGCAGGGCATTGAGGCGGGCTGAGTGCCTCGAGGCAACTCGCAGGGAGTTGGAACAGGCCATGACTGCATCCCTGCGAGACCTCGAGGCCAGGGAAGAGGCCCGCCTCCGGGACATCGACATGGAGTTCGATGATGCCGTTGGACTTGCTCGCCGCCGTTGTACATAGTTCATTAGTGTTAAGTTTCCTTTGTTATTTCTTTTATTTCAGAGTTCATGGACATTGCTCCACTTCATGTATATAGTTTTTTATTCATAGGACTTTTCTGTAGGTTTCCTTTTGTTTGTGGATCATGGACCATTTGGACTTCCATTGTATATAGTTGCAGACTTCTACATACTTTCTTTTTTCAATTTTCCCATGGATCAATGGTTTTCTTTTATTTGTATTATTTATTTCTTATTGACATTGGCAATGGACCACTTTTGTATTCAACATGACATTTATTTTTTTTCATTGGATTACCATTTCTTGGGTTATATCTGTCATTGTATATTGATTTTCAAGTTTGATTTCCTCTATGTTACTTCATTATGTTTTTAATAAATGATTTCTAACTTCATGATTGGTGTTGTGTTCTATCATTGGTTTTGTGCATGTCTCAATGAACATTGCCTCAGTCATGTGTTGCCACTGTGTGGCTCTGTTGTGCATTTATGCATGGGCATGGTGGTTCTTTTAAGACTGTCATGGCATGGGTAATTTGGGAGTGGGTGCTGTGAATGGTTGCATGCTTGTATTGGGGTGCAAGGGGGATTTGGGTTGGCATTAGGGCCATGGGTCTGTTTGGTTAGGACATGTTGTTTGGTGGGCCATGTGTCGGGCCTGCTGGCAGGTGCCCGTCAATGGGGGTGGGTGGGGGTGTGGGGGAACATGAGTCGGGGCCTGCTGGCAGGTGCCCATCAATGGGGGTGGGTGGGGCGTGGGGGGACCTGACCGTCAATGGGGGTGGGTGGGGTGTGGGGGGACATTAGTCGGGGCCTGCTGGCAGGTGCCCGTCAATGGGGGTGGGTGGGAGTGTGGGGGGACATTAGTCGGGGCCTGCTGGCAGGTGCCCATCAATGGGGGTGGGTGGGGGTGTGGGGGGCATGAGTCGGGACCTGCTGGCAGGTGCCCGTCAATGGGGGTGGGTGGGGGCATGGGGGGACATTGGTCGGGGCCTGCTGGCAGGTGCCCATCAATGGGGGTGGGTAGGGGTGTGGGGGGACGAGTCGGGGCCTGCTGGCATGTGCCCGTTAATGGGGGTGGGTGGGGGTGTGGGGGGACATTAGTCACGGCCTGCTGGCAGGTGCCCATCAATGGGGGTGGGTAGGGATGTGGGGAGACAGGAGTCGGGGCCTGCTGGCAGGTGCCCGTCAATGGGGGTGGGTGGGGGACATGTTTCGGTGCTCCCGAGTGCATGGTGCCATGTGGGCTGCCTGCGGGGCATGCCCAGGGGTGTAGAGTAGTCCCCTGTGGTGTGGGATGCCTGTGGGGCATGCCCAGGGGGGATAGGCTGCCTGCAGGGCATGGTCAGGGGTGTAGTGTAGTCCCCTGTGGTGTGGGCTGCCTGCGGGGCATGCCCAGGGAGGATGGGCTGCCTGCAGGGCCCACATGGCACCATGCACTTGGGAATACCGAAACATGTCCCCCACCCACCCCCATTGATGGGCATCTGCCAGCAGGCCCATTGTCAGGCATTTGCCAGCAGGCCCCGACTCATGTCCCCCCACACACTCAACCACCCCCATTGACGGGCACCATCCAGCAGGCTCTGACTTATGTCCCCCCACATCCCCACCCACCCCCATTGACAGGCACCTGCCAGCAAGCCCTGACTTATGTCCCCCCACACCCCCACCCACCCCCATTGACGGGCACCTGCCAGCAGGCCCTGATTTATGTCCCCCCACACCCTCACCCACCTCCATTGACGGGTACCTGCCAGCAGGCCCCGACTCATGTCTCCCCACACCCCCACCCACCCCTATTGACGGGCAGCTGCCAGCAGGCCCCGGCCTATGTCTTCCCACACCCAGCCCCGACACATGGCCCACCAAACAACATGACCTAACAAAACAGACCCATGGCCCTAATGCCAACCCAAATTCCCCTTGCCCCCCAGTACAAGCATGCAACCATCCACAGCACCCACTCCCAAATTACCCATGCCATGACAGTCTTAAAAGAACCACCATGCCCATGCATAAATGCAATGCACAACAGAGTCACACAGTGGCAACACATGACTGAGGCAATGTTCATTGAAACATGCACAAAACCAATGATAGAACACAACACCAATCATGAAGTTAGAAAAAAAAGTATTAAAAACATAATGAAGTAACACAGAGGAAATCAAACTTGAAAATCAATATACAATGACAGATATAACCCCAAAAAATGGTAATCCAATGGAAAAAAATAAACGTCATGCTGAATAAAAAAGTGGTCCATTGCCAATGTCAATAAGAAATAAATAATCCAAATAAAAGAAAACCATTGATCCATGGGAAAATTGAAAAAGAAAGTATGTACAAATCTGCAACTATATACAATGGAAGTCCAAATGGTCCATGATCCACAAACAAAAGGAAACCTACAAAAGAGTCCTATGAATAAAAAACGATATACATGAAGTGGAGCAATGTCCATGAACTCCAAAATAAAAGAAAAAACAAAGGAAACCTAGCACTAATGAACTATGTACAATGGCAGCGTTCAAGTCCAACGGCTCACTTGTTGCTGTTCCGGGCCAGGGCATCATCGAACTCCATGTTGATGTCCCGGAGGTGGGCCTCTTCCCTGGCCTCGAGGTCTTGCAGGGATGCAGTCATGGCCTGTTCCAACAACCTGCGAGTTGCCTTAAGGCACTCAGCCCGCCTCAATGCCCTACACATGGAGTTCTCCATCCTGACCTAGTAAGCCGTGCCTCCTCTGCCCGCTGCCGCTCCGAATCTATCCACTGGCCCAACCGCTGCCACATGGAAGACACTCCCAATCCAGGGTCCTCTTGCCCTCCGGCCGATGCCTGCCCCTGTGATGTTGATGGCCCTGAGCCATGATGCCTTCCACACTGAGCCTGCTGCTGCCTCCGACGCAACTGCCTCTGCCCCCACAACGGCATCCGGGATGATGGAATCCACCGGCGCCGTCGTGCACATGCCCTGCCCGATGATGCTGGCACATCCTCCATCCGCTGTAGTCCAGTTGGGGGGGTGGCCACCACTGCTGGACCTCCGACATCCGACTGTGGTAGGGATGGGATCTCCAACTGGCTGGCTGCGTTGGTTGGGGCAGATCTGCAGGGGGCCCTGGTGGCATCTGGGCTGGAAGACGGCACAGAGAATGACTGGTGTATAGTGTGTACAGAGGAGTAGAGGGCCGCAATACTGGCTGACACATGGAGGAAACCCCCGACCATGGTGCCTCCCAGCTGGGCCATGTTGCCACACAGCTCTTCGCGATGACGTGCGTGGTCCCCCAAGGAAGCACGCATGTCATCACGAATGTCATGTGTGTGCAATGCGACACCAATCAGGACGGACTCAATCCGGTCACGGGTCCTCTCGTCCGCAGGTAGAGGAGTGCTAGAAGACGTGGACCTCACCCCTACCAGCGGACGGGCCTGTGACGGGGATCCCTGCTGGTGCATGGTGATGCAGTCATAGTGTCAGGGACATACACATGCACAGGCGCCTCTGTGACGACCTCTGCTGCCTCCTGGCCCTGCCCCTGGACTGCACCACTTGCACCAGTGGTCCCACCCCTACCAGCCCCCATGTGCAGCTCTGTAGCAGCCTCCTCCTCTTCTATACACACCAACAACCTGGATGGCTCTGCACCGTCTTCCCCCGTTGCAAGCCCCTGTGGGGGCTCATCCACCCCTTCTGCTGCAGCCGTAGTGGCAGATGCGGCACCAGTCCCCTCGCTGCCGGATGATGGAATTTCCTGGGAGGGTGACTGGGCTTTGCGCCGCCGGCCGGTGGAGGCATCCCTACCGCTTTCCGCCACAGCGCTGCTTCCGCCCTTTTCTTCACTCGCCGCTGTGTAAAGGGAGACATTGAACACAAGCATCAGGGTACTGAACTATAGTCCCCTAGACACAAAGAAATAGCACATGAGTGGCACTGTCAAATGTCACTTCCATTGTGTCCCTCCACAACACATGGGTCAATGCAGGCAACACACATGCAGGAACAGGCATGGCACATGCAACATACATTGGCATCCATGTCCAAGGCACCGTAGCTGCATCGATGGTGGGCTGATGCTCACATGCATCATGGGACATGCTGGTAACATGCACACACATCACCGGAGGGTCATGCATCTGGCCTGGTATACCCCAGACACAGTGGATACAGGGATGACTAGGCTGTATCAGTGAATCAACAAATCATCACGGACATGTGTCATGCATCCACGGCGCACACACTACTCAGATACACAGACATGTACATCATACATGTCCATGACAGCAGCACACATCTCTCACACCCCAAACATGTCAAAGTACAGACACAGGCATGCATACATGTGTGCGTTCCGCATGCTGCTCCGCATGATGCATTGTAACACATACACCATCCATGTGGGTCACGCCTGACTGGACTCACATGCAGCACCATAATGTCCCTGCACACACACATCCAAACATGACTCATGTCACACATGTAGCCAAGGAGCTAACTACCAGCACACTGCAACATGCCCTTTTTTAAACGTGAATGCATGGCCACTTACCGCTTGACTCCAGACGGGCCTGCATCCTGAGGATCTGGTGGTGAAGCACTGGGCGAATGTGCTCCAGGACCCTCATCTGCTGGGTGGTAAACTGGAAACAGCGCCCCACTGCATCCGCTGCTTCCAAGAGGCACCGGGCCTTCTTGAGGGTGTTGGATTTGTAGTCCTCCCAGCGCTTCTGGACGTGTTTGATGTCGCGGGGTGCCACCCCCTCCGCGTTGATGGCACCCACTATGTCCTTTCAGATCCTTTTCCGTCCTTCCTTGTCAGAGCGCGATGGTGTGGAGAGGGCATCATAATGCCCCAGGACTTGCTCCACCAGGATACCAACTTCATTTTCACTGAAGCTGGTAGCCCTCTGCCTCTCTGCTGGGGGGTTGCCACTGGTGCCGGAAGGTGTTGTATCGGACATGTGAACTGAATTAAGTTCCTATTAATGATAGGAACTCACGTCCCCGGCACACCGCTAAGTATTGGAAAACATCCAATCAAAATTCTACTAATTTTGGTTTTCTATCAACAATAGTTTTTAAGAATCTATTTATTCAGTGAGAGCAATTTTCAGTTTCACTTTAAGAATCAGAACTTCAAACATTCATTTTTCTTTCATGTATTTTTATATATTCAGCATCAAAAATGAAAAATATATTTCTATTTCCTTACAAGAGTTTCAATCACTCTGTGTTCAAAAATGCAAAGAATTGGTATTTCTATTTCACAGTAAATTAAATTAAATCAATTCAATCAAATCAATAAAGTCAGCAAAACAATATTTCCAGAGCTCTACGCGTTTCAAGAGTTCCTCTCTTCCTCAGGAGCAAACAGTAGTTCTTCAAAAGTTCATCACGATTATACTTAGTATAAAACTTAATTATTTTACAAATGTCTGTGTTTCTTGTAATCAGTAATCCGTTGTGGAGTTCTGGAAACGTCATCTCCTAGTGTGTTATTTCCTTTGGTATCCTGAAAATAGTATCAATATATGTATTAGTGATGTTGTTTTCTGAAATGGTGGTAATAACTATATATTCTGATTTAAATATTATTCCTACCTGTCCACTTTCATATGCTGTCGCATGGAATTTCTAATTATCTGAAGCTTGAGAGTTCAAGAAATGCTTCCCATTCAAGGGTATACCATATATCACGGTCAAGTATGATGTTTCATTGTGTTCGTTATTGGAGATTCTGTCAGAAATAATAATATGGTCTCAGTGTGCATTGTTATGATATTGTTCCATTATTCAATGCTACACGAAGGGTCTTAAATTGTACCTGTTATTGTAAATACACTTATTACAAGTGTTCGAACGCTGGCTGCGGGTAGCTTCTCTCGTGTTCACGCAGTGCCGTATGACACGATCCCTCACTCGTGTTCGTTATCGAATTAGATCTTGAATAATTAATAGTGAAGATATATGTCAAAATAACGCCTTTGCTAGTTATCTCTGAAAGTAAAATTCTATAGGTTCTTACTTGTTTTCATTAATGGTTGTTCGTTCTTCTCCTCCCGGGGCAAATGCGGTTGCCTAGCAAACTTTCCTTATATGGTCATGTGATTAACCTCACGTGATACAAAAGCATAATGACATGCTGGCCGTATTCTATTTTGTTTTCACAGAGCGAACTAGGTTGCCTGGCAACCCTGTTCCATCATGTAATCGTATTCGCATGGCTCCACATAATGATCAGAGCCGTGTCATGTGGCTACTCAGCCATCTCGTGGGGTCATGTGATCACATTCACATAGTTCTAATAGATAGTGGGAGTTATGGTGTTAGTTAAGCTCTCTACAAACGTAAAGTGGTGTATGCGAATAGTTTAGTTCTTCAGTTAGTGTATCTAAGAACATATGGTAGATTAATAGAGATGGGAACACATCTTAAATAAATGCTCACTAGACCTAATTCTTCTCACGATAGAAGAACTGGCATCATCACTATCTAAATTGGACACGGAAATCGCAGAACTGAAAGAGCAACTAGTCTCACTAACGTGTATACGAACAGTTTAATTCTTCAGTTGGTGTATCTAAGAACATATGGTAGATAAATAGTGGCAATCTTACTAAAAGTACTATGATTTACTAATGAGTTCATAATGGTAAATTTTCTTTCCATAACTGCACAACGTCATTTACAGTAGTGTATAGACATTTATTCTCGTTTGCATAGTGATTTTCAAAGGAATTACTTGACAACAATATCCTAAAGCGCTTAGCTTTTATGTCTATCTTTAAGTATACCACAGTCTCTTAATTCAATGGTATGATTGTTTATGCTCACTAATCATAAGAATACATTCAAACAAAATTCTTCGTTCATTCCTCTGGGTTCTAAAACATCTAACTTGTGGACCCGGAACATCTCTCTGCGGGACAGTATTTGTTGTAGGTTTCCATCTCTTTCTGGTTGTGTGATTAATTCCAGAACTACACATTTCAATTGTGAAATGGTATGGTGTTGATCCTTAAAATGTCTAGTAACTGATGATTTTAAGTTTCCTGTTCTAATGTTTGATTTGTGTTCCGAAATACGATCTTTCACTCGTCTCAATGTTTGGCCAACGTAATATTTGCCACATGGGCAAATCAAACCATATATTGCACATTTGCTTTCGCAAGTGGCATAGTGTTGTAAGTTGATTTTTTGACCAGTGTATGGATGTCGTATTACTAGGCCTTTCTGTACATTATTACATTGACTGCAGCTTAGGCATGGGAATGTTCCTTTCTAAGGTTTTGATAGGAAACGTTGTTGTGTGGTGCTAATTCTTTCTGCCTTCACTAGGGAGTCCCGTAAATTTCGCTCTCTATTCTAGGCCATTAATGGTGGTTTTGGAAACAAGGTGCAGAGTTGTGGATCCAGCCTTGTAATTTTCCAGTTCTTTTACAGTATCCTTTTAATTTGTGCACTGTTTGTGGAGTACTGTGATAGATAAATTAGTGGAGGATTGTCTTTATCTTGTCTTTTTTGTTGACAGAGAAGTTCAGATCTCTTTTTCAATTGGCATCTCTCTTTGGCTTCCGTTAGAATAGGTTGTGGGAATCCCCTTTCTTCAAATCGTAGGATTTGTTCTTTCTCTGCTTCTTTGTATGTCTCTTCCTTGGACACTATCCGTTTGATCCTTTTCAGTTGAGTTAGGGGTACATTCTTCTTCAGATGTTGTGGATGGTGACTTCTGAAGAATAAACTGTTGTTGACATCAGTAGGTTTCCTGTAAATGGTTGTTTGTAATTTTCCATTTTCTGGAAAGATCTTCATGTCTAGAAAATTCACTGCTGGGGATCCTATTTCAAGAGTGAATTGAATCCGGTTGTTACATTGATTCAGGTACATCAGAAAACCTTCTAGTTCTTGTTTAGTGCATTTCGATATTGCGAAAATATCGTCTATGTAGCGTCGCCACAAGGCCAAATAATTTGACCATATCGGGTTTTGTAGCATATGTTGTGTTTCAAAATAAAACATAAAAGTGTTTGCGTAAACTGGGGCCATGGCTGACCTCATTGAAGTTCTGGATGTCTGTAAATAATATTTACCTTGAAACCTAAAATAATTGTTATTGAGTATCATTTTTGCCAATTCTATTGCAAAAGTTTTGTTTGCTGGAAAGTATTCTGGTTGCAGTATTAGCCATTCTAGGGACTCTAGCCCTTCCTCAGGAGGTATAGATGTCTAGAGAGATTGTACATGTAGTGTAAACAAAATCCAATTTTCTTCCACTTGGTCTAATGTATTCAAAATGTTTAGAAAGTGGGTGGTGTCCCTTAGGTAAGTCGAGGTTGATTGGACAATAGGTTGAAGTAGTTTGTCTAAGTATTTTGACAAAGGGTCAAAGACACTGTCTGTTGCCACCACAATTGGTCTGAATGGTGGATTTGAAAGATTTGTATGGACTTTTGGCAGTCCATAAAACACTGGTAAAATCAGATTTTTGTTTATTAGGAATTCTTTTGTTTTTTCTGTTATCCATCTTTCTTCGGCCGCTTTACTCACCTTTTCTTCAATAAATGACTGTGTTTCTTTGTTTGGATCATGGTCTAAGATCATGTAAGTATTGGTATCTTCTAGGAGGGCTAGGCAACCTTGTTTATATAGGGTCAAGTCCATTATTACTATTGCTCCTCCCTTATCAGCCGGTTTTATTTCGATTGTTCTATCATCCGATAGTTCTTTCAGAATTCTGTGTAGATGTTTCCAAGGTTGTGATTTCTGATATCCTTGTATTTGATGGATCTCAAGTCTTTCTTCATTCTCATTTCAAACAAATCCAATGAAGGATTGTTGACATTTGGATTAAACTTGCTTTTTGCTTTAATTTCTAGGGTATCGAAGCTGATTGATCTTTCTTGTATTGGAGGAATCGAACCAAAAAATATCTTTAGTTTCATTTTTCTGACCAATTTGAAAAGATTCACTTCCTCATTAAACAGGTTAGTGGAATTTGTGGGTACAAATGATAAACCTAAGCTTAGCAAGTCTAGTTGATGTTTGGTGAGAATTTTGTTAGAGATATTGATAATCAGGTTAGATTTTTCTTTTTGCTCCTTAGGTTTCTTCCTCCCTCTTCCTGCTCGCTGTCTTCTAAAAAACTGGTGGTGTCCTGTTGGATTTCTTCTATCAAAATTGTTGGGGTTGTTACTACCGTACTTATTCCAGATACTGTAGGTAATGTTGGTGTTATTTGACTAGATATTGGGTCACTTCCTTCACTTGAAGCATCACTCCAGGGGTCTGTGCTTTTACTGCCTCGTCTCAGTGTCTTTTGAGGTTGTGCTTTCTGTTTTGTATTCTGGAATTGTTGGTGTTGTTGATGATAGTATTCCTGCCACGTGTATACTATATCTCTTGAGTAGTCCAATGTATCTCTATGGTATTTTCGTATTTTCCTCTGTTCAATGGCTTTCTTCTATGAATCTACTTTTTCATTTGTTAGTGCCAGAATATTTTTAAGTTCTTCCACCGATGTTAGTGAGACTAGTTGCTCTTTCAGTTCTGCTATTTCCGTGTCCAATTTAGATTGTGATGATGCCAGTTCTTCTATCGTGAGAAGAATTAGGTCTAGTGAGCATTTATTTAAGATGTGTTCCCATCTCTATTAATCTACCATATGTTCTTAGATACACTAACTGAAGAACTAAACTGTTCACATACACCACTTTACGTTTGTAAAGAGATAAACTAAAACCATAACTCCCATTATCTATTAGAACTATGTGAATGTGATCACATGACCCCACGAGATGGCCGAGTAGCCATATGACACGGCTCTGATCATTATGTGGAGCCATGCGAATACAATTACATGACGTAACAGGGTTGCCAGGCAACCTAGTTCGCTCTGTGAAAACAAAACAGAATACGGGCAGCACGTCATTACGTTTTTGTATCACGTGAGGTTAATCACATGACCATATAAGGAAAGGTTTCTAGGCAACCGCATTTGCCCCGGGAGGATAAGAACAAACGACCATTAATGAAAACATTTAAGAACCTGTAGAATTTTACTTGCAGAGATAACTGGTAAAGGCGGTATTTTGACACATATCTTCACTATTTATTATTTAAGATCTACTTCGCTAACAAACATGAGCAAAGTGAGGGATCGTGTCATACGACACTGCATGAACGCGAGAGAAGCTACCCGCAGCCAGTGCTCGAACACTTGTAATAAGTGTATCTACAATCACATGTACAATTTAAGACCCTTCATGTAACATTGAATAATGGAACAATATCACAACAAAGCACACTGAGACCATATTATTATTTCTGACAGAATCTCCAATAACGAACACAATGAAAAATCATACCTGACCGTGATATATGGTATACCCTCGAATGGGAAGCATTTGTTCAACTCTCAAGCTTCAGATAATTAGAAATTCCATGCGACTGCATATGAAAGTGGAGTTTTATACTAAGTATAATCATGATGACCTTTTGAGGAACTACTGTTTGCTCCTGAGGAAGAGAGACAAACTCTCGAAAGGCGTAGAGCTCTGGAAATATTGTTTTGCTGACTTTATTGATTTGATTGAATTGATTTAATTTAATTTACTGTGAAATAGAACTACCAATTCTTTGCACTTTGGAACACACACTGATTGAAACTCTTATAAGGAAATAGAAATATATTTTTCCTTTTTGATGCTGAATATATAAAAATACATGAAAGAAAAATTAATGTTTGAAGTTCTGATTCTTAAAGTGAAACTGAAAATTGCTCTCACTGATTATATAGATTCTTAAAATCTTTTGTTGATAGAAAACCAAAATTAGTAGAATTTTGATTGGATGTTTTCCAATACTTAGCGGTGTGCAGGGAACGTGAGTTCCTATCATCAATAGGAACTTAATTGAGTTCACTATATTGCTGACTTTTTGATACCAAGGTCATTTGTTTTCTCCCCAGCACCCCAGAAAACGTACTGAGATCTTAGTAGTCTGAGGAACTCAAAATCTCGTGAAATGATGTATGAATGTTCTTTTTCTGAAAAAATGGTGTGCAGTTTCACCCTGGTGGTTGTGTCGGACATAGCAACCCCAGAGGCAGGTGTGGGTGGGCAACTGGGTCCTGGGACTGGGCTGTGGAGTGATGGAACTTCAGTCGGGAGTCTTCTGTTCCAGCAGGGCTGGTCACAGCAACTGGACCCCCTGCAGATGGCCGATGTGCAGGCACCAAATGGCAGGGCACGGTGGCAGCAGGCAGGCAGGCAGGCAGCAGCAGATGGCTCATGGGAGGCTGCTCGGGGCTGTGGGGGGGCAGTAATTCAGCCTTCTGGCAGGAGCGTGGTCTTCCGTGTGTTGTCGCATGGCCAGCTTGATACGGAGTGGTTTGGCACATGAAAAACAGCATTCTGAGGAAAGGCCCTTAGCGTGTAAGCACATAGGTGACGTAACGTGCACGCGGGCATTTCCCTCGCCACGGGTTGAAGGTCCCACATGGGTTTCCATCGCTCTGTATGTGCTCTTTGTGGGAAGTGTACATGTATTCTGGGGGTGCGCGTGGACTTTTACACACATTTTCATTAGTACGAGCAGGGTACGTGTATTCCGGTGGTGGGCGTGGACTTTTACATGCATTTTCTCTAGCGCGAGCAGGGTACGCGTATTCCGAGGGGTGTGCATGGACTTTTACATGTGTTTTAGCTAGCACCAGCGGGGTACGTGATTCCGGGGGTGTGAGTGGACTTTTATACACGTTTTCGCTAGTGCGAGCGGGGTAAGAATATTCCAAGTGTTACGTGTGAACTTTTACATGTGTTTTCGCTAGCGCAAGCGGGGTACGCATATTCCAAGGGGTGCACGTGTACTTTTACATGCGTTTTCGCTAGCCCGAGTGGGGTATGCAAATTCTGAGGGGTGCGTGAGGAGTTTTCAACGAGTTTGCGTGGTTGGGGGGCTTATGCTGGTCCACTGGACTTTGTGCCATGTAGGGGATTTTTGTGATATTTTTGGCGAATGGGGCGGGATTGGGGGTGTAACTCTGCGCCACGGCTGGTTATGGATGTTGAAATCCATGAATACGCTGTGCGCTGAAATGGGTTTTGGTGCATGCGGCTGGTGCAGACTGCCGCATGCGCACTCGGAGCGCCAGCTGTGTGCGCCACTTGTGCACCGAATTCTATGAATTGCCCCCCTGATGTTTTCTACCTCATGTATTGCTATTTGTTCTTCATTTTGAAAGAGTGGTTCTCCAAGTGGTTCTTGGCTTCCTGTAAGAGATGGTTAAATCCCTTACAGCGTCTTTATCTAGTATTGTTTTCTGTTTCTTCTTGTTGGTGTTCTTTATCTAACATTTGTTTGTACTGTTTAAAATGTTCATTTTTTATACTGCTTCCATTTCTCTTGAATGCAGTTTCAAATGTGTCATGGTCACCTAACAATTATTCCTCTTTTCTCCAAGGTTTGAATAGTTGCAGTAGGGCCATGTAATAACAGTTCTCTATGCTCTCAAGATTTAAATGCAAACGTGACATGGTTAGACTGGGTTTTGAAAGTCTTACTAGGCTTCCTTCACAATATAATAATGAGTATTTGCCATTTGTCTTTTTGGCATAACATTATTTGTGTAGTTATAGGGCCTCATTACACGGATGTCGGTAAGGGTTAACGGTCACCGTTAATGGTACCAGTGACCATTAACCCTTACCGCCTTACTACGATGTCCCTTTGCGGGTTGGAGAATTTAACGCCTGCTTTTTGCAGGCGTTAAAAACCAACCCGCAAAGGGACAAGGGAGCTAATTATGGTACCAAAATTTGCGGTGCCTTAATTAGCACCTTCCCCATTCCCATTCTGCCCTATGGGGCAAAAATGGGAATGGGGAAAGGCAATGGGGGAAGGGGGAATTACCGCCCCACCAACCTTGGAATAGGGCGGTAATTCCCCTTTCCACCAAGGCGGTGCCGGTATTTTACCGGCATGGACCAAGGTGCTAAAAGCACCTTGGTCCACCGCCGTCCATGTAATGAGGCTAATAGTCTTGGACGATATCACAGAGGCACATATTTTCCAAATCAGTACTTCTGTTTGGTAGTATGTGTCCATCAGATTATTTTTTAAGATGTCTTGTCTGTGACTATAGTTTTGATAGGTATGATTTAAGTGCTCATTTTCGCAATGAAGCTGGGCCAAGTTTGAGCCAGAGAAGGTTCTCAGATTTCCCATAAAATGCTATACCTGTTAAACAATCTGCAGCTTCATAGGACCTGCATTCTCAATGTGACAGCATGCTAACGGCAAAGCTGTACAATCTTTGTGAAGGGGTTTTGTCAGAGGATATGTCATCCCAGAGATATTTTAGCTAAGTTTTCTCAGCTTTGGTGGGATTGGCTTTGACATATCTTGCAACAGCAGTTAAATTGTCTGTAAGTATTGAATGTCTATGATAGCATTCCACAAGAGTGCAATAATAAGAATGTAATCATTGATGTACTTAAATGCTTCACCTCTTTTGATGTTGTATGTGTTTTTGGGAGATTTGTCTTTGACCATCTGCCTATCAGAAGACATTAAGATGTTTACTTGACCTTTGGTGTAACCTAGTCTAGGGAATTTAAAACAACATTTGTGAAGAATTTCCCTTTGTTTGTGTATGTTGGTAGTATTTTCCACACTTATGTCATTAGAAACGTATGATTTGTGTTTGTAGATCATTATGTATGTCTTCTGAAGGATGTCACAGAAAATGTACTTTTCTAAAAATTGTAAAAGCGTGTCATTACTGTCATGGCCAAATTTGGGAGCATTTATATTTCACAAAAGCACGTGGATGAGTGATTCTCCTCTGGATTAATATTCTTTCCTCCAAAAAATGTGTTCTACTTCTCAGAGTAGAGGACAGTTTTTCTTACAAACGAAGTGTAACATGGCAATGAGACGTTGTGAAAGTATCTTGAGACATTGACAGGATTGAGAGAACAGAGATCATCCGGACATTTTATTTCTATTCATTCTTTATTTTGGTTTGCAGTGAATAGAAAATCATGCAAGTCATCCCATGCGTATTATGCACAACTAAGAGTAACACACCATGTAAGGGGGCCTTCGGTCCTTAACATACAAGGTATATCAGCATGATGTCAGAACTAATATTCCTTTGTACCATTCATATTTGCCAAGAGATTTATAATGCTTGACCTCAACACGTCATCTTTGTCTTTTATTTTGAAGGAGTTCAGTAGCTGACATATTTAGAAAGTGGGTGCTGATTTTAGTGTGTGTGCAACTCCATAACGTAGAGTTGCTAATTCACTTTCAAGAGATGGAAAATGTATTGGATCTTCAGAATATATTCGTAGGGACGTATATTGTGATGCACTGATTTTTATGTGTCTTTCTTCGTTTCTTCCTCCATTTCCTGTAGTCAAAAACAGTGTTCTTCTAAACTTTTTTCCCATATACTTATTGCCGACCCTTTGGCTTGACGGATTTGAAATGTTTTTAATGTACGGTGTCTCTGGAATGTAGTTAGTGAATTGTATACTAGTCAAGCATGTTCTCCATAGTGATGGGATCAACACATTCAAATTGACCAGTACCTTCAAAGATTTTCGTTGTTTCATTTAAGTTCTTCTTACATCATATTTGTGGTATTCATTGTTTTGTTTAAAATATTCTAGGATTTCTTTAACTTTGTTTAAGTCAAGTGGTTGTTGTCATATGTGTCTTTTGTTGGCACACCATTAACTAGTACAATCAAAGATTGCTGTACTGGTCATCCTACTCTTAGTGTTTCTACATTTTAATTAAGGTCTCATGGTAAGTATACTGCCTTGACATGAATGCAATCTTGGGCTGCAGATGTATTGCAGATTGGAATGGGTGCACTGTTTGCATTATGATGCTCTCATATAGAATACGTTTTTTCGGAGAGCATTGTGAGGTCGAAATATTTCTAAGTTAATATTGATAGCTCGAGATGGCATTAGGTTATCATCAAACTTACTATAATAGTATATGAAAACTATCAAGGGATCAGCTATGTTGTATTTATTATCTGCTGTTAAATACAAGGCCAATTGGCACTATTGTGATTGCTCATTGTCTTCTATCTTGTAGGACATATATACCATTTTTGAACTTTTATTAGAGAATGTTCTGCAACAACAGAGACATACTTTGTCTGGAATGTAAGCAAAAGTGATTTAAACCTTTGCTATTTCTTTTTTGGATCTGTTTGTAAGAAGGTAAGTGTTTGAAAGCTGTTGGTTAATAGTGTGTAAACTAACTGTGATTTCCAATTTTCGTTCAGTTCAAAAATATGTTCTTTGTCCTCTGTCTCAGGACCTGTTGGGCTGTTCCATATAGGAGATTGTAATTGAGATCTTGTATTTCAACTGTTGGACCTTTAGCATTGTACAATCTGTGCACAGGGTGCTGCATTGTAAAATGCTGCACGGATTTAATTTGTTTGTGATGGAAGGTGCTTTTACAAGCAGACCAGTGCGGATGTGCACTGGACAGAAGTCCATGTTTCGTACAATTTTGATTCTACTTTTGTCTTTTAATTTAACATAATGTTTGAAGAATTGTTGTGAACGTTTGAACGACTGTTGGCGACATTGCATATTGAGTTGAATATACATTTGTTTACTGGACGGCATGTGTTGAGATGAGAAACATTTCTTTGAAGGTTTGTTGGGGAAGATTTTTCTATTAAAGTTTATTTTGCCATAATGGTATCTCCTATTTTGTCATCTCTTCCATAATTATCTGTGGCAATTGGATTAATTGCATTCTTCTTCATTGAAATATAGTTCTGTGCTACTGGTGTGAAACCATTCACCTCCACAGAAGTTAGAAAAGTTATATATGTTCCCATTGCGCATGCTTCAGAGATTTTTGTAATTTTCTTATTACTTTTGTTAGTGGTTTTATTTTGTTTAACACTAATATAAACAATTTTCCTTTTAGTTTGAATGTGCTGTCAGTCAGTGCATCAAGTATCAGTTTTCTTTGGTGATTTTGAAGGGAGAAACTTGACTTTGCATATCTTTTTATGAGATTGTTAAGAACCCTGCGCCAGAACAATTTTTGTTAAATGTATTTTTTTGAATGTTTTATTGTGACTACATTTACACTGCTAGATATAGTTGGAGGTTCATTTTCAGTTGTAATTATTTTTCCTACATATTTGGTGACTTTTCTTTATTAATGCAGGAGCAATACGTTTGTTAGTGGTGACTGTTGTTTTACATTTCAAGAGGAGAGTTACTTGTTTCTCTCGCTTGTACGTTCTCTCTACATTGGTTTAGTGAACGGTGAGTATATGACTTTCCCTTCTTTTCATCTGCTTGATCCTTTCTTTGTTTCCTTCTACGGACATGGGTTTTTGTAGGCATTGTTTTTCATCGGTTGGAGAAAACAAAGTGTGTACTTTAATGTTGTATTAGGGGTCTGTGTGTGCTATTGTACAGGAATGTGGAAGAGTAGTATATGGATAATAATATGGAGTAATATTGGGTACTGGAATGAGGAAGAGGGGTGTTGGAGTCATGCTATAGATTATAATTGAGAAGTTGCATGAGGAAGAGGGATGTAGGGCATATTGCTAAATAGTGTGATTTGATTAATGGTATGAGGAAGGGGAAATACAACAATAAATACATTGTTGTTAGTGAAGTCACATGATGGACAGCGGTCTAAGCATAAAGATATAGATTAGTGTTGGGTACTGTGATGAGGAAGAGTATTGTTGGAGTAATGATATAGATTGTAATTGTGCAGTAGGATGTCGAAGAGGAATGTCCAGATAATGGGAGAAATTGACTCCAATGTTTGTAGAGGAAGAGATTGTACACCTGTTGTGTAGTGGTATGAGGAAGAGGAATGAGCATATAATGCTAAATAATTTGATTTCAGTAATGGTATGAGAAAGAGGAAATACAGCAATTAATGCATTGGTGTTAGTGAAAGAGAGGGGTATAAGCATACATATATAGGTTAATGCTGGGTGATGTGATGAGGAAGAGGGGTGTTGGAATAATAATATAGATTATAATTGTGCCATATTATCTCAAAGAGGAATGTATAGATAATAGAAGCTATGCTCCAACATATGTGTAGAGGAAGAGGTTGTGAACCTCTGGTGTAGTGGCATGAGGAAATGTGATGTGGGGATAATGCAAAATAAAGTGATATCAGTAATGACATGAGGAAGTGGGAAATACAGAAATTAATGTTTTGTTGTTATTGAAGATACATTAGGAAGAGTGGTGTAAGCATAAATATATAGATTAATGTTGGTTACTGTGATGAGGAAGAGGGGTTTTGGAGTAATAATAATATATTATAAATGTGCAGAGGATATGGAAGTGTAATGTATAGATAATGGGAGCTGTGGACTAAAAAATGTGTAGAAGAAGAGGTTGTAGACCTCTGGTGTAATTGCGAGGAATTGCTATCTTGTAAAGGTGTAAAACCGTGTGTTTATGTTTTTTTATTAACAAATAGTCTCAAAAAGGAGTAATCTGCTAACCAAATTCTTCCTTATCCCATCATTTCCATGCCAAAAGCGTTTTGCATTTGGCTCTGCCGCATCAGTAGCTTGATCTGCGGGACACACTATACTCGTGACACAGAGCAGGTTCCAAGTTCACGAGATGCCCACTTGACAGCACCAGAGACATCCAAGTCCATCAGGCACAGAAGTAGCATTTAAGTGATGCCTCTCTGTACCCAAATCTATGGTGGCCATGGGTCACTCATGCTGGTGGCAGCGTAAACTCTAAATAAAAGCTATGCCTATGTTAAGGTATAGTGCATGCTGCTACTAATGATAACGAGCACCACATTCCAATGGAGATCACACATATGTCAGATTCTGTGAGCAAGATCCAATATGGAAGGATATATGTATTCTGGTCAGATGCAAGGTCGGTTTCCTCAATTATCTATTTGTGAATGCCAGTAACACCCTCCACCCAAAACAGCCACAGAGCAGGCAGTTGTCTCGGGCATCAAGGGAGCACACACAGTCAGAAGGAGTAGCCTCACACTAGGCTGCTACATCTCTCAACGCCTTTGTTCTCAGTAAGAAGGGAAGGGCGTAGGATTTTGATAGGCAGGAGGGCTATGGTCAATGGAAGAATGCTTCCCCATTTTGATTCCATCTGTCCCTCTCTCTCTTTCTTGTCCCATCCACTTCCTCTGGAGCAAAGCACTTTGAGTGTGACATCAACAGGCAAAGTCCACTAAACCCCAGAGCAGGGATTGGACCACTAAGGGAGGCTAGCTTTCGTCCAATCACATGAGGACTATTGGCCTTAAAGTAAGGGGTCTTCTACCCCTACAGCAGATTTGCGCACTTCCTCTCAGAACCCTTTAAGACCACAGATTATTTGTGAAGATCTCACTGGACTTCCTTTGGGAGTGTTGTACTCTCCAAAGCCCTTAGCCTGAGGTGAAGAGGAAATCATCCAAGGTAGAAGCAAGATCTGACCCATACTGCTCCCAAGGCACATCAGGAGTAACCTCTTCTGTGGATAAGGACCTACCACTCTGCACCAGAATCTCCTAAGATGAGAGAACAGATCTTAAACCGGAATGAGCCTATCCTTGAGTCCCCCTGAAAGGGCCTAACAACAACCAAAGGGCCAGACCAGCCTAAGATTTGTGTTCACCACACTGATCTGTTCGCTCCATGTTTACTGTGCCTGAACAAGAGGGAAGATGCAAGCGCTGCTTGCGGTGTTCCTCCACCAACCAAACATTTGCTTGCACCTTCAACAGCTCGACACATCATCCTGTCCCAGCCACAGCTTGTCACCAACTAGGTCTGAAGCATCTGCTCAACACCAGGACCTGAACCAAGTCACTGCAGAGTCACTCGCTGACTCTAACTGGGAGTTACAACCACAGTTCAGCCAGCTCGCCCTTCCGCTGCTGCCTCATCGTTCGCACCTCGAATAACCCAAGACCACCTCTTTGACGACCGTCACCCTCTGACTTGAACCACTTATTGACGTCACCCAGCAGCTAAAGACCTACTCGACCAGGACCAACCACAAAGCGTTCCTGTGAAGGCTCCAACATGCATCTTTGAAGAGCCACCATTTTACCACACAGTACACCTGCATTTGCCCCAGTACTTGGTGCTCACTTGCTGCCGGGGTATCCATGATCCTACATGTCGAACTAAGCCTTGTCAGCTCACATCAACATTCGACCCCGGGTATGAGTGAGTAATCACAGCAAGAAATGAATCCAGGTTATATTGACTCTGAACTGCCTCCTCGGGCCAATTGAACCCTAGTGACTGGTAAGGTTGTGATTGCTCCTGTTTTCTAACACAATATCCTTTTTATCGTAGTACCTTACCTACCACCCCTGGAACTACACTCAGAGCTCTACTTTTTCCAGTCTGTCACATCTTCTCTGTTCTTGCTTCAGGGTGGGATTTTGTTTAGTGTTCTATTTTCATTCTAAGTGCAGATGGTGTGTTTTAATAATGTTTTTATATTTTTATAGAACATTGATTGGACATTCCCTTAATATTGGACAATAATACTGTGTTTTTTGGGCCACTACTGGTTCACCTTCACACCCGTCTTAAGAGCAAAGCCTTCCCTCAACCCACATTACCACAAAAGGGAAGGAGGTATAACTATTAACTGTCCCTGGTTTACCATTATGATTGCATTGTGTTTTGGTTTGTATGAGTGTGAGGGCTGTGTGCGCCATTTTACCCCTATTCATCTCTGTACTCGGAGCAGAATTCAATTTGTCACAGTAGTGGTATGAGGAAGAGGTTTGTTGTGGAAATTATATACATTCAATTTTGGAAGTAACATGTGGCAGACAGATGTATCAGTGATAGAGGGTGTGGTATTAAAGAGTTGCAGAGTGAGAGGTTGCAGAACTCTGAGGTGTTGAGTAAATGATATGGATTGTAATTGGAAGATGGTTTTTGGAAGAAGTATGCATAGGTGATGGAGGCTGTCTGATAAAATGTTTGTAGTGTCATGAGTTTCAGAGTGGTGGTGTTATATGATAAGTATGAATGATTTGCTGTAATGGAAAAGAGTGTGATTGCAGCAATAGAATGAGGACGTAGGAATAATCATAGCATATAGTATGAGTGGATAGTTTAGGGTAACACACAGTATAGGTATGTTATTAAAATTGTTACAACATGCATGACACATTAATATACTTATTTTGTAGAAATTGAAGAGTTTTGTTTCTTCAGTAGGTTTCTTTTGTAATCTTTTTTCTGCAAATGTAAAAGAAAGATTGCTGGCAAGTCTGAAAATTGTGTGCTGCTATAAGTAGTAGGACATGGCATTCGCTATGGAAGCAGGAGTCATTTCATAAGCACTAATAAACTATTGCAATGTCTACGGCGGTGAAGCATGTTTTTTCAGTATAGAAAACCACTTGCAGTTGAACTGAAGTTAAAGGGAAGGTTGTATGATACGTTGTAATATGAAGGTATGCTATAGTTTTGACAGAAGGTAGGAGTTTTTTTTTTAAAAGATGTCATTCTTTATTGTACTCTAGGATGATATGATATGATAACTGCTGACGTATTGGGAGAGGGACTACAGTGAATCATGTTTTGCAGCACATAAAATCCGTTATGGTTCAAGTGATGTTAAAGGCAAGGTTGTGTAATACAGTATAATATGCAGGTCTGCTATAGATTTGACAGAAGGAAGGTTATTTTTTAAACAAAATGTCATTATGCGTGGTACTGTAACTCAATAATATAGGTGTTTTCAATTATGGAATTGTGCAGTGCTATAAGTAGTAGCACATCTAAGTCACTATGTAAGCAGAATTAATTTTAAAAGCACTAATGAACTATTGGGATATGCGCTGCAGTGAAGCATGTTTTGTAGTACCAAAGACCAGTTATAGTTGAAGGGAAGTTAAATGCAAGGTTGTGTAATACAGTGTAATATAAAGGTCTGAAATACTTTTGACAGCAAGCAGGTCATTTTTAAATAAAGATGTAATTATTTGTTGTACTGTAGCTTGATAATTGAGGTATTTTTAATTATGAAACTGTGTAGCGCTATACGTAGTAGCACATGTATGTCGCTATGTAAGCAGAAATACTTTTAAAAGCACTAATGTGCTATTGGGATAGGTGCTGCAGTGAAGCATGTTTTGCAGCACGGAAAATCAGTTATTCTTGAAGTCGTGTGATAAAAAAGGTGGTATAGAATATTACTTTTGAAAATTAGATCTTGCCTGTAGTATGTCTTCTTAGATGTAGATTCTGTAATGTAGATCCTGTATATTCTGGAAATAGAAATCTGTAAACATTTGTACAGTGAGTTGTGATAAAGCAGGCTCTGAAGCACAGCACAAATGCACTCTCAGAGTTGAAAGATACAACTGATCTGTTAAGGTGAGAGGGTTAGATTTAAGGGTTTTGGATGTGATTGGTGGGTGGGTGTGCAACTGTTTGAATGTAGCCAATCAGCGAGTGTTGCAGAGATAAGGGTAAAAAGTGAAGAAGGGCTACCCTGTGGGCCAACATCTGCAGAGATATGCAATTGATTGCCGAAGGACCCACTGTACCATCTGAGCTCTTGCACCATGGTCTGCAGGGAAAGTGGACTGCGGAGACCGCATACAGCGTGGATGTCTGGAGGCTCAACCAATCATGTCTTCTCTTTGTGAAGGAGGAGTCGAAGTGCTTCATTTCTTGTTTCAATTGCTGAAAGCATGGAGCTCAACAAGAAGACTCTTTGGGTTATACAGGATTTGTGGGTTAATTGGCTGAAGATATGTGCAGAGCGGCTTGGTGTCTCACATAATCTTGTCTTTGAAAAATTGGAAGTGGTATGGCATGGAGTTCATGGCATGAAATGGAGTCAACTATTACCCATGTGTGAAGATATGGTGCATTTGAAAAATCCAGAACTCATTGTAGTACCTTGTGGAGATAATAATTTAGGGTTAGCATCTGGTGTATCTTTGCAGATTGCAATATTTCATGAATTGACCATTTGCACTGTTTTCAGTAGTTGATTCTTTCTTTCAAATTTATTATTGAAATCATTTTTTTGTGGTACGTTTTTCACATTTGTGAAAAAATGACAGTCAATACAATGTTTCCAAATCAACACAAAAATAATTGAATTCACTTTAAGCTTACTAACTACCATGAATTACCAAAACTGTCTGCCTACTTGTGGTTCATTCATGGGCCCATATACATAATTTTGGATTTCATGGTGGGCTTCATCAGGGAAATGTACTGTGTTTATCCTTACCGTTTCCTTGCAATCAAATATACAATTTTTAAACAAAGAGAAGTAGGAAGGAAGAAAAAAGGGGGAAGAGGGAAGATACAAATAAACCAGATTCGTTCATTGATACGGCTGTACTTCGGGATCATAAAAATACTGCAACAAAAGAAAATGTAACCTATACCGAGTACGGCGCCTTTGCGCCATACTAAAATCCTGACCCCTTTCACTCTGACTAGTCGGAGCAGCAGTTTTGAGGGTGTCACCCGCTCCCCTTAATCGGAGTAATGGGGGTCAGAGGTTGCGGGGGTGTACCCCACTTCCATTAGATGGTAGTGGGGCACAATAAAGACAACCTTTCTTTTTTAAAAGGACCCTGCAGCGCCAGTACCAACCCGCGTTAGTGGGAGAGAACTGATGCTGCAGGCATACAGGAGAGATGGCGACACACACAGAAGTTTGGCACCAAAAAGGTAGTGGGTGGGGAGGATGGAGAGGGGGATGCAGAGCACAGTGAAATATGTGATCCCTGCACCGCACCATAATGGAAGTTGGCGTTTTGAAATTCAACATTATGGGTGGCGCAATGATCACATAGATCCTTTGAATTCCATGTTTCATCACGAAAAAGTCACACAAATGTATTGTGTAATTCATTATTACATTTGTGCTTGTATTACATATTTAATGTATTAATTATATGTATGCTTGTAATACAATTGCAATTATATGGAAAACATCAGATAAGCATTTTTCTGTAATTTAACTAATTATTCCCTGTTAATATACTCACTTTTTCTCTCTTTCTTGTTCAAGTAATGTGTGTGTAACTTAAAATGTCCAAAATTACCTTTGAAATTATGTTTGAAAGTACTGTTGCCACTACTTTTGACCATAAAATTATTTTTTGTCATACTTCACTCTGAAAATGATTTCACTAATATCGATTTCATTGAAACAATTTATGATACATTAGTACTTTTTCATATGATGCTGGCAGTGTGTTTCTCATCAATGTATTTTTGTTGTGTTTTCACTAAAATAATGTTCCTTCTCTCTTACCACCTTTCGATTAAAGAGATTATTATGTAGGTGTCAAGTGTTGTGACTGTAAAGTAACTATGAGTACTTTGATCTTGGTGTGTATCTCTGTCTTGTCCCTCAGTTAATTAATTCTTACCTTAATTTTAGGGTTAGAAAGCGCAGCACGCGACCACTTGTTGTGGCATTTCGGCATGTTTGGCGGCCATTTTCAAATGTTTTTATTGATTATTCAAAGTCATCTATCAGGAAGCAGCAAGGAGGGAGTGAATCACTGTTTTACTTTGGAGGCAGTGGTTGTGTCACGATTTAGCACATTTCAACCAAGTCCTACATTTTAAATGTTCTGGTCATGAATATGCACATGCTTTTCTGTAGTACTGTTTTCATCAGGAAGCAGGCGTTGCCACTACTCTTTTGGCCATTTGAACATATAGATGCGTGATTAGGAGCACAGGAAGGATCAGGTAGTTGTCTTACATGATTCAATGTCATGGCCACATTATATGATTGGCAGTCTGTCCATGTATATTCAAATGTGAACGTGTTAGTCATTCTGTAATTGTTTCTGCAGGGTGTTTCCCCTCAGCTCTCACCAAGATATGTTCTCAGTGTCCTTTGTTATGCACTTGCAAGGTTAGGATGTCTGTGATGACATTCATTTGTGCGGTTCTTTGGTATCATTTGCGTGCCTTGTAGCATGCCTGGCATTGTTGTAGTCCCTCCATGATGTGCAACAGAGGATCGTGGAGTTAGGTGATGTGCTTGGGAACCTTGCACACACATGGGTGAAGGGAAGGTAAGCATCACAGATTATGTGCACATTGATGATGCGTTTGTCTGTAACGGAAGAGACACTCTTGTACCATGGATGGTACAAGGGCCAGGTGGGGGAGGACCAAAGCACCACTCACCTCAGGGAAAGCAGCAATCACATAAAAGCTTTATTTCATTTTGTGCCATTGGTAGCAGCACAGCCAATGGGAAAGGAAGTGGTGGTGCACCCATGTCGTCATGGTGATTATCTCATATGATGATCCAATGTAACAGGATGCAGGAACAAAACAACTTTTTATTGGCATGAACCCTGGCCATAGAGCTCTAAAATGTGCCACTGGTACGCAGGTGGAGGAAAGTGAACAGCGTCAACATAGAAGAACAATTTTTCGAATGTCCCTGTTGGATTGGCGGCCAAGCTCTATTTCTGCTAGAAGCAACAATACGATGGGTGCATCCAGTTGATAGGTGGTGATGACCTGCTGCTCAGTGGGCAGTAGGTGGGGAAACCAAACCCTGTACACACTTGACGTGTATGACTTTTGCACACTCCTTCAAACCTCCTGGTCTGATGCTGCTGCTGACGGGCTAACTGCAGGTAGGATGCATGTTGGGCCGATCAGCTGCCTGCTGGAGGGATGCAGAGCAGGCGGGAGTCCTGCACGCTGAGGCGGAAGAGGATGGGAACAGTATGATAGAACATCTTCTGTGGGATTACTGCTGGGGTGGCTTCAGGGCAGGCCGCTGGGATACCTGAGGGTAGACTGCTGCTGCTGGTCCAACAGGGCAGCTGCTAGAATCAATGAATTAGCCTCATGGCAAGGGGGTGTGCTGCTTCATCTTTTTTGCTGCCTTTTTCAGGCTCTGGCAATTCTATGTTTTTTATGCTGTCTCTCCCCTTTAATTGGTTAATGTTTCCAATCGATGTGTGGCCTGCTAGAGGGGCTTCTGTGGTTTGTTCATCTGATGTGAGCCTGCCATATGACTCTTTATTCTTGTTTGCAGCTGCTCCATGCTATCTTTATGAGTAATTATAGGTATAGAAATGTGAGTAAATGGGCAACATAATTGTTCTGTGCAGACTGTAAGGTGTAAGTGGTGAGATGATGGAAAGTTGGAACTACTAGTACCAGTAAAATAATTCCACAATCTCTTGAAGGTAGTTCTTTCTTTACCCCATTACTTGCGTTTGGGTGGTGTATGGCAGTAGCATCTCTAGGTGCTGTTCTTCTGCTCATCCCCTACAGGCACCATCAAGGGTCCATTGCATTAGCCTTGGATCCAAAGTAGACAAAGATGTTTTAACTCTAAAGTGTCAATTTACAACTTTAAGGTGAACTGGAAAACAACCATAGCATTAATTTAGCACATAAAATAAACAAAAATCATTTGAATGGTGGAATCTTTTTCTCGTTCATTATTTTACTAGCCTAAATGCTACAGTAGGGTAACTGGTTATGGCTGTATTATGCAATGGGTGCTGGCAGCATGGTCACCTGTTTTTATATTCACCAAGCTCAACCTTTGCCTGACATTTGCATACACACATGGGGATCCTTAGACTCTTTGAATATACATTCATGACAGAGCTTCTGTTCTCTCACAGGTCAAAGGGGCATAGCTCTTTTGGGTCTGTTAAATGTCCTTTGGTTACCTATAGCCCCATTCTAGCCCAACTCGGACCTCACTCCTACTTCATCAAAGCCAGCCATCTGCCCTTCCCTTTCTGCTCACCCACCTATCCCCCATGTCTCTTTGGCTGCACCTTTTCTTAATTGCCTTTACTTACCCATTTCTTCTACCCTGCATCATGCATCCTGATTTTCTCCATTCCTCCTTCTACTTATTCTTCTCCTTCCCTTCTTTCATAGTCTTCAGCCACAACTTCATCTACCTTCAGAATCAGTCTCCAGACTCCCCATCTTCCTCCTTCACCCGTGAACCCAAACCCCTAAATAAGATGCTCTTCTCCGCTCTGCCACCACCTATCACTCTTTGGAATTCACAATCCCTCTGCAACAAGTTTTCCTACATCATTGACAACTGTGAGTCTTATCACCCTCAACTTTTGCTTCTTGTTACACAGAAACCCAGATCTCCCCTCATGATTTTGCTACACTAGCAGCTTTCCACAGTGACTCTTCTACATTCTCCCACTCTCCCAGACCTGTTGTGAAGGGCAATGATGTAGGTTTCCTTAGTTGAGGCTGAAGGCTATGAAAGAAGGGAAGGAGAAGAATGAGTAGAGGGAGGAATGAAGAAAATCAACATTGCCTCTCAAACTCCTTCTGACATCAACTCTTCCTCTTTTAAGTATGCCATTATTCAACTGCTCCCTTCCACTTCTCTCGCTGTTCTTGCCCTCTATCGATCCCCTGCTCCTCTCAACTCCTCCTTCCCTGATCTGACTCTTCTCCTTGAGTCATTTTGACATCCATATTGTGATGCTGGGGGACTTTAACCTTCCCAAGCCCTGTGCAGCCACCTGCCATGAACTCAAATCCCACCAATCTGACCACTCCCTCCTTGTCCAGTCTACCCACTATGGTGGGAAATCTCTTGACCATGTCTTTCTCTCTAATTCACTTTCCTCCTGTGACCTCTCCATTTACCCCTCTCCCTCTGGCCACTCCGTTATTTACTTTAACATCTTGGTACCTCCTCATTTCCCCTCTTGAATTACTAGGAGGAAATTAAGGCAGGACTTTCTTGCCCCTTACCTCTAAGATGTGAGGACCTCTCTCTTGTATCTTTCCCTTATTCGTGCCTCTTCCATTGACCATGCTTTCGCTGACTGTCACAATGCACTTATGACTCCATTTGACCAATGCTATACTGCTTCCACAGTCAATCCCTAATTGCCCCTTCGCAATCAACCCCCCAAACTTCCATCTATCTTCCAATATTTGCTCACACTCCCCAAGCCATTATCCATCACCTCCTCCCATTCTGCCAAAGACTTTTCTCACTCTGTTTCCTGTAAAATCTCTAAATTACATGACACTATCACTACCCTCTGCTCTCTCCCTTTCCAACAATCCTTCTGTTCACCACCCCCACCTCTTCTACATTTGACTACTTCTTCCCCATCTCTCCGTTTGAATTAGCAAGTACCTATCCTTCAAAGTGCCAACCCACATTCCGTTCCTATCGACCCTTTTCTTCAGCAAATAGTCAAAGACATATCTGAATCACAATCCTGTATCATTTTGAGCTCTTTACCCTCTCTCTCTCTCTCTCTCTCTGCTGGACTCTTCCCTGTCTCCAATCTGCAACTGTCGTACCACTATTGACGAAACCATCTGTTTACCCAAACATCCCTGCAGACTATTTCCCGGTTTCTCTCTATAAGATCATGAAGTACCTTGAAGATAATGGCCTTGGATTTCCACTTCAATCTGGCTTCCATAATAAACACTCCACTGAGACTGCTCTCATGCATGTTTTCTAAAGCTCACCACTCCAAACTATTTTCAATACTCATCCTTTTGAATCATTCTGCCATTGTTGCCACTGTCACAAATTCTCTCTCCTCCTCACTCTCCAGGACCTTGGGTTTCAGAAATCTGTTCTTGCCTAGATCACCTCCTTCCTGGAAGTTTGATCCTTTAAAATCTCTTGTAACTCGCAAACCTCTGACCTCCCTGCTACCTGTCAATGCCCCCCAAGGATTTGTCCTTGGACCTCTGCTCTTCATCGTCTATATGGCAGAAAGAGAAAACCCACAAAAGCAGGACCACCTTAGCCCGACACCTTTACCGGTACAAGGCCGAAATCCGGAAAGCAAAAAAAGCCCTCTACAACACCCGAATCCTAAACTGCAAAAACCCAAATAAAGAACTCCACAAAATCATCTCCGAATTCACCAATCCGGCTTGTAACACAACCGTCCCGACCCCGTCACAATAACTATGCGACTCACTCTCCCTCCACTTTTACACCACAGCTATCGAAAGGACAAAAACTCTAACCACCAAACTGGCTCTCTTACAGCCACCACGCAATCCTCCGCCCATACCGGCCAGCCCATCAGCTGCAACCTCTACGCAACCAACGTTCGAATCCTTTAGTCCAATATCACCAGAACAATTTCTCAAACTTCTATCTGCCCGCAAACCTCCTGGATCACCACTGGACCCTTGCCCAGCCACAACCCTTAAAGACATTTTTGCTTCAACCTGCGCACGAGAACACGCAAGATCTATCATAAATGCCTCCCTTTCTTCCGGTATCTTTCCTGACGCATTCAAAATGGTGCACGTCAATCCTCTAATCAAAAAACCTTCACTCGACCCTTTCGAGCCCAAAAACTACCGCCCCATCTCAAACACCAGGTTCCTTGCCAAACTCATTGACCGAACTGCCTACTCTCAACTAAATGCCTTTGTCGAAGCCAACAATCTCCTAGACCCCGCCCAATCAGGTTTCAGATCACGTCACGGAACCGAAACCACCCTAACCACGATCTGGGATGACCTTAAAATGACAGCAGACTCCGCGGGATGCGCCGCACTAATCCTTCTCGACCTATCGGCCGCATTTGACACGATCAATCACTCAATCCTCCTAGACCGCCTCCACTCCCTAGGAATTCGTGGAACCGCTCTTAAAGGGATAGCTTCATTCCTCAAAGACAGGCACCAAATAACGACACTCTCCAGCTTTACCTCTCAAGCCTGACCGGTCGACATAGGAGTCCCACAAGGAGCATGTCTATCCGCCCTCCTGTTCAATCTCTACCTGATCACCCTCCCACCAATAATTCGTTCACACAACATCCTGTGTTACAACTATGCCGACGACACTCAACTAATTATAAAATTCCTGAACTCTAAATCCAACTCCCGACCTGACCTGGCATCCTGCCTCCTTAACATAGAACTCTGGATGACCCAAAGCCACCTCTTGTTAAACCCCTCCAAAACAGAAATCATGGTTTGCGGCAACTCCGATCTTCTTCCGCACCCACTTCCCTGGCCACCCGCCATGGGCAACTCACCGACACCCTCCAACACAGTGAAAAATCTTGGATGCACCCTGGACTCTGACCTAACACTCTCGCGCCAAGTCAACAATGTTTCAAAGTCCTGCCACCACCGCCTTAAAACCCTTAGACGCATCTTTCCATATCTCTCATTTCCCAACAGACTCTCCGCGGTCCAATCAACCGTTATATCAAGACTGGACTACGCAAACCCCCTATCCCTCGGAATCCATGCCTACCAACTGAATAAACTCCAAAGGGCACAAAACGCGGCGGCCAAATTGCTACTTACGCTCGGTCCAAGAGACCACGTATCCCCAGCTTTTAAGACACTGCACTGGCTCCCAGTAGCCCGTAGGGTGGCTTTCAAAACCTTATGTCTCTCCCATCGAGCACTGCATAAAACTGGACCTCAATATCTTCAAGACAAACTAATACCTTATCATCCCACTCGCACCCTAAGATCAAGCTCAGCCAGCCTCCTAGTAATTCCTAAGACAAACTCAATCAGGTTAGGCGGATCATCATTCTCAGCCCTGGCCCCAACCCTGTGGAACTCGCTCCCACCCCACTTAACGTCCTTCCGCAAACTACTGAAAACCTGGCTCTTCCCCTAAAACCAACCGGTTTTCCAAACTAATATCATCACAATAACACCGTCCCAACAAACTACCTGAAGCGAAAATTGACAGCTATTAAACATGAACGTAAACTAGAAAGACAAACAGAACTAAACAAGTAATGTAGATCAAAACAGTGAAGTGGATAATAGGAACAAATCATTGGGAAAGTAAGGAGATCTAAACTGATGAAATGGACATTATGAATGAGGAGGGAATGTAGTGAATGACATAGATGAAGTGCAGGAGTGGAAGAACAGACGACTAAAAAGATCAAATGAGTATGGAGATCGGATGGAATAGATGAACATACTAAAGCCAATGAGTGTTTAGAGTGGTTGGGTGTGTAGTGCGGACGAGCGTGTAGAGTTGATGAGTTTGTGTAGAGTTGATGAGTACGTAAATACAGAGTAGCGAATAAATCGCAGGAGGGCGTAGAACTGATGACTATACTGAACGGATGAATGTATAGACTGGATGAACGCTTAGACCAGATGAACGTGTAAGAGCGAACAAGCATGTTGAGAGGATGAGCGTGGAGAGCAGATGAGCGTGTAGAACGGATTAGTGTGGAGAGCGGATGAATGTGGAGAGTGGGTGAATGTGGAGAGCGGATCAGTGTGGAGAGTGGATGAGTGTGGAGAGCGGAGGAGTGTGGAGAGCGGACGAGTGTGTAGAGTGGACGAGTGTGGAGAGCGGATGAGTGTGGAGAGTGGATGAGTGTGAAGAGCGGATGAGTGTGGAGTGCGGATGAGTGTGGAGAGCAGACGAGTGTGGAGAGCGGAATAGTGTGGAGAGCGGATGAGTGTGCAGAGCTGATGAGTGTGGAGAGCAGATGAGTATGGAGAGCGGATGGGTGTGGAGAGCGGATGGGTGTGGAGAGCGGATGAGTGTGGAGAGCGGATGAGTGTGGAGATCGGATGAGTGTGGAGAGCGGATGAGTGTGGAGAGCAGATGAGTGTGGAGAGCGGATGAGTGTGGGGAGCACACGAGTGCGGAGAGCGGATGTAGGTGGAGAACAGATGACTGCCGAAAGCGGATGAGTGTGTGGAGCGACTGAGCATGAAGAGTGGGTGGGTATGGGGAGCAGCTGAGTATGGAGAGCGGCTGAGTGTGGAGAGCAGCTGAGTGTGGAGAGCGGCTAAATGTGGAGAGCGGCTGTGTGTGGAGAGTGGCTGAGTGGAGGGAACAGATAAGAGTGGGGAGCGGATGAGCGTGGAAAGTGGTTGAGTGTGGAGAGCGGATGAGCGTAGGGAGCGGATGAGCGTAGGGAGCGGATAAGTGTAGAGTGTGGAGAGTGGGTGAGTGTAGGGAGCAGCTGAGTGCAGGGAGCAGCTGAGTGTGGAGAACGACTGAGTGTGGAGAGCGGCTGAATGGGGGAACGCATGAATGGGGCAGCGGATGAGTGTAGAGAGTGGATGAGCGTAGGGAGCGGATAAGTGTGGAGAGCGGATGGCTGTGGGGAGCGGATGACTGTGGGGAGTGGATGAGTGTAGGGAGCGTATGAGTGTTAGGGAGTGGATAAGTATGGAGTGTGGGGAGCGGGTGAGCGTGGGGAACAGCTGAGTGTCGAGAGCGACTGAGTGTGGAGAGTGACTGAGTGTGGAGAGTGACTGAGTTGTGGAGAGCAGCTGAGTTGTGGAGAGTGGCAGAGCGGGGGGAACAGATGAGTGTGGAGAGTGGATGAGTATGGAGAGCAGATGAGCGTAGGGAGCGGATAAGTGTGGAGAGCGGATGGCAGTGGACAGCGGATGACTTTGGGGAGCGGATGTGTGTGGGGAACGGATAAGTATGTGGAGCGGATAAATACGTAGAGCGGATGAGTACGTAGAGCGGACAAGTACGTAGAGCGGACGAGTATGGAGAGCGGACGAGTACGTAGAGCGGACGAGTACGTAGAGCGGACTAGTGTGTGGTGCGGATGAGTATGTGGAGCGGATAAATACGTTGAGCAGATAAGTGTGTGGAACGGACGAGTACGTAGTGAAGACAAGTACGTAGAGCGGACGAATGTGTGGAGCGGATGAATGTATGGAAAGGATGAGTGTGTGGAGCGGATGAATGTGTGGAGCAGATGAGCGTGTTGAACAGATGACTACGTAGAGCGGATGAGTAGTACGTAGAGCGGATGAGTAGTACGTAGAGCGGATGAGTAGTACATAGAGCAGTTGAGTAGTACGAAGAGTGGACGAGCAGCATGTTGAGCAGATGAATATGTGGACCGGATGAGTGTGTAGTACGGATGAGCGTACAGAATGGATGAGCATACAGTGCAGATGCGCATACAGATCGGATGAGTATACAGAGCGGACGAGTATACAGAGCGGATGAGTGCGTAGGCAGACAGGAGTACATGCGCGGGGTAGACCGGAGTGCATGCGCGGAGAAGACAGGAGTGCATGCGTATGAAATACATGAGAGCATGCGTAGGGCACACTGGAGAATGAGGGATAGACTAGAGCACGCAAGGCGGACTAGAGTGCGTGAGTGTGTCGAGCAGACAGGAATGTGTAGGACAATCCTGAACGCCTGAAGTGAATAAAATGCATAGAATGGACCTGATTGCATAAAAGTGTGTGACATACATAATATGCTTTGGAATGCAGGGAACATTTGAAAGGGCGTATATCATACCACACCCCACGCTTACTCTCTGCTTTGCACCACCACTCAACTAGTACACAGAGATACTATGACACCATTCGGTATAACTGTTCTCATATCAACATCTACCGCTCACTAAGTAAACGCTGCTGGTTTCACACCCCCCAGCCAGGCGTTCTCCTCAGGCCTAACGCAGCCACACTCAGTCTGGATAAATCCTGCCAGAGCGAACACATACTCCTGATCTCTCAACCACCACACCTACCGCTAAGAAGCAGCTACCACACGAATTCCGCACCAGCTGCACACATACCTGGTGTGCACACGCACCTTTGAACTCTCTCTACTCTCTCTACTGACCTGAACTTCGGTTCCCAAGGGCGTTCAACCTACGAGCGACTTCAGACCATACCAATGGTATATAAGGCGCTATATAAATGCAAAATAACAATAACAATAACAATACGTCTGCCATAGGAAGAATTATCTCATCCTTTGGCTTTCACTATCTCCTTTTTGCTGATGCACACAAATACATTTCTTATTTCCCTCCTTCACCCAACCCACCTAGGAACTGATTACAAACTGTCTCACTGCAATTCATCACTGGATGGCTCTCCGCTGCTTCATACAGAACACTTCAAAAACAGAAGTCATCTTTCTCCCAGCGTCCAATGCCATTCCTTCCCTACCCTCTCCTATCTCCTTCCAGCATGACCTTTGTGTTCCTCACACAAGGATCACAATCTTGGGGTCATCTTTAGTGGCGTCCTGCAACTGTAACAGTTTGTCACTGCTACTACCTTTGCTGCTCATATTAACCGCCTCAATATTCAGGAAATGCATCCTTTTATTACTAACCACTGTACAAGACTCGAATTGCCACTCTTGCGCTCAGCAAACTGGACTATTGCTCAAGCCTACTGTTTGTCATTCATCTTTACTTTCTTTCTCCATCTACACAAAGTCCTCAGCTTTGCTACCCACACTCCCTGTAACCTACCCAGATCCTCCACCACTTCTGCCTACCAAAAACTTGTTGGTTGGCTGTCCATGAAGAACCACTCTCTTTTCAAGTTCTTTCTCCTAGTCCACAAATCTATCAATGGTTTACTCACCACTTGCCCCCTTAGGTTAATGTTACCATTGTAAGTCACTTGCTTTCTTACACATTTTGTTTCTGCTTGCTTTTTTTCCCCTTGGTATATGTCCTAATTTGCTCTAACACCCTCATAAACTGTCTCACTTTATGCGATTGTACAGGTACCCTTCATGGGAATTCTCCCGCCATCTTTAGGTGTGATATTGTAAGTCATCTCGGATAGAAATTGACATCCCTTTTCTTCAAATAAATACAAATACAAATCTCAGTTGTGTCATCAAGGAATAACTAGATAAGGATTGGTTGTACTCCCACCATCCACTCAGCAACCACAAAGATCATTGTAAGTGTAACCCATACAGTGTTTTACTCCACACCTTTGGCCATCATTCATACAATGCACCTCCCAATATATGCCTTCTTCTCCTCAACACCCAGCTCAGCTGGCATGACAGCTGAAATGTCTTGCTCCATAAAATCTCTCTCTTTGACACAATTGCCCATGATGGTACGTGTGATATATTGCTCAGAGGTTGTTTTGCATGAAATCCAATGTAAAATATCCTCTGCTCTACACAATGCATGGAGAGTGAAAGGGGACAGGATGGGTTTGGCAGCAGAGGACGAGGAGAGGTAAGTGGGAGAGGAGACAGGTGGGTGCAGGAGGCTGGGTAAGTGGACTGGGGAGTGCAGTGGCTGGAGTAGCAAGAAGGGGGCAGGTGAGGGAGTAATGGCCAGCGTTCGGGTGGTGTTCTCCAGATAATGTAAGCAGGGAGCCAGAAGAGGGGGCAGTATAGGAGGAATAGGGGTGAGAGCCTAAGGGGCCCGCAGAGGCAGTTGGTAGAAAACATTAAAAGTAAATGGGGCATGTATTGAAATTCAGTCTATTTCACAACCCCTGTTTCAGGATTGACCTACATGGTGGGGGGTGGGATGCATGAATTTTACAACGAGAACGTTGGACCATCTATCATCACCATTCCCCTCTCTAGCAGGCACCAACAGCCATAATTTCAAGGAAGAAGAGTGCTGGTGACGCTTAGCCTTAATACTCATTGAAAGAAGTTACTGTTCAGGATGAGCAGGTCTTTGTAAGCATATACAAACAGTCTTCAAATGAGATGGTCCACAATTTGCTTAAATATTCAGTACATTTTGAACATTATCACTAAGCTTCCGTGGGTTGGACAACAAGGTACGGCTATATCTTAATCTGAGAACCACAATTCTGTCTTTTGGTCACTGTAGATTATTAGGTGGGCACACCCAGCACTGCTAGATAGTCCTTGTGGATTGAGCAATCAAATCCTCCCCCTTATCAGAAATCATCGCTGTCACTCCTTCCTATCTTAAATTGGAAACGCTCTACCTCTTTCACTTGTGTTCAATACTGTAGGCTCTGAGGATCAAACCACTCCCCAACTTGACCGCTATAGCATAAACAACATTCCCAAACAGAACATACCACTGATTGAACTTATTGTGCAGCAGTGTCCAGATGTTATTTATTTTCTCATAAGCATTTATTACCTGTGAAATACATGGTGCCAACAAAGGTAAATCAAATATTAAGATTAAAGTGTCATGTCGTGTGTTTGCCTTCTCCCCCCCTCTCTCTCTCCCTCTCTCTCTCTCTCTCTCTCCTTCTCTCTCTCTCTCGGCCATATAAAGCGTGAAACACCTAATGATACTGTACTATGGAGCAGACCATGTCCAATGCCTGTTCCCCTGCATCAGTCTCAGTACATTGAGTAAAGCAGTTTGTGTCTGTTGTATCGTCTATTTTCAGACTCGCTCTTCTCCGAGGGTCCACCACAACTGTCCCCCTACACTCTATAACTGCTGTAAAGGGAATTACTATACACCTTCTGTATAAGCACTGTTTTCTGAGAGGGGCACAATAAGAGAATTGCGTATGATAATGAGAACAGCTCATTGACAGATTGGGACTTGCTCATCTAATTTATGGAGAGCTAATGAGTATTATATAGGGAGTTGTACAAGTAATAATGAGCAGTACACGCCATCATCAAAATGAAAATGCTTTGGCATCTGCAAAATGGTAGTGGCTATCTGGAAAAGGCCTGAAGCTGCATTAGTGTTCAGTGGAGGGTTTGTATCTAAATATGGATGCATAAATACATGTGTATGTGCTTTATATAGCACAAGTATAACTGCCAAGCAACGAGAGACTGTACAACAAGGGGATAGAGTAATAGGGTACCATAATATGGATTCAATTAGAAGAATAGACTATTAAGCATTCACTTCAAATTTAATGATGGGAGAGTATACACAGGGTTACAGACAGGGAATGCAGGTTAGGGTGGGAAAATCTGACCCATCCTTAATGTATTTGTTGGCGAGGCCACAGCTATGCTTCTGCTGCTCCTATGTTTCGGTGTGACTTTCCTAACTGCACTGTGAGTCTGTGGGTCTGCCTCTATGGTGACCTACTTTTCTGTCTTCTGCTGCTGCATATTTTTTATGTAGAAGGAACTTTGCAATATCTTGCACAGTGTATGATGGGAGTATTGAGGGGCTAGCATGTTGTTTCCAACTTGCAGAATATCCAGAGGCAACTCCAAAAGAGAAGTTAGAGTCCATTTGTACCACAGTACATTGTATGCTGCACAACAGTCCAAAGGTGGAACACCTACAGTATGACCTCAGGCAGCCCATTATGTGCCTCAACATCAAAGCAAAAGGGAGAGCACTGTTCAGTGCAGCACTTTTCTCCACATCTCAAGATCGTATGCACAGAAGTGTCCACAAGATTCGATACATTTTGGAAACTTTCAGCACAGGGATTCAAACAGGTCACCAGCTATCTTGGATTAGCTCCTCTGCCATATAGCCAGAAAAACACTGCTGTGAAGAGGTTGTCGATACTGAGTATTGTATGAGGGAGAGCCATATGTGGCAATGCTTCCTTTATCACACATCAAGGCCATAGTATGCCATCCTGTGGACAATCGTGTCACCATATGCTGACCCCACCACTCCCTCATGTGCAGAGCAATAATGTAACAATGCAACTTGCCCCACTAGGTTAATGTTATCTTTGCAAGTCATCTGTTTCTTGCATGTTTATTGTGTGTCTTGTTTGGTCCCTGGTTTATACATTCACACCTGCATAAACTGTCTGACCACTTGTTCTCATCTGTGTGCTATTAGACAGGCACCCTTCTGGAGAAGGCCTCTGAAATTTGTAAATGTGCTTTGGTCTGCTGTTTTTGGTCAAAATTGGCCTGTCTGTTCTTCAAATAAATACAAATACAAATACAAAAAGACTGAACTCAGTTGTATGCATTCACCATCATTCTCTGAATTAATTACTTTAATTTCGAGAATTACTTTAGAGACCCCCCAGCCTCTTTTCCTTTACAGATGGGGACTAAGTAGCAAATGGATCTAGGTCACCTGGCCTAAGCCCCAACCAGCTGACGCCTTCCAGGTTGCCGCTCTTTTCCCCCACTTAGCAAGCCCCGCCCACATGGTGCTTTCCTGGTTGATGCTCTTTTTCCCTACTTAAGGAGCCCTCCAGCCTCTTTTCCTTTGCAGATGGGGAGCAGGTGCAAGTGGATCTAGGTTAACTGGCCTATGCCCCGCCCACCTTCTTAGCCCTGCCTATTCCTTCCTGCTCTTAACTCTTAGATCAAGGGCGTCTTTCGCCTGGGCGTCCTAGCAAGGGCTGACAAAGAAAAGGGCAATTCCTGTTTGGTCCTTTTCGGACCAGGAGGACCCAGGGCCCGGCCCCCTACTCAGACCGCAGGTAAGCATGCATCAACATTGGTTTACTCCCTAAGTCCCCACAGGCCATCCACACCCCTCTGGTCCCCCTGTGATGTCCCCTTGTGCCCCCATCCTGTTGCCTGTTTTGCTTGATTCTTCTACCCTGCTCCCCCTCACCCTAGCCTACTTCTGCAGGAGTCTGTCCTGATACATTCTGGTTTTACCATCACCGTCTTGTGGCCAATGCTAGATTTGACTTGTATGGACTTCATTGATTCCCGGTGCATCACCCTTTCACAGCTCTCATGCCGGACTTCCTTTGTTTGCATCCTGTACTCATGGTGACCCTGAATCGTGCTGTTCCCTTACTCATCTTGTAACTTGTCTAGCAACATTATGTGTTACTAGTGACTTCTGCAATTGTATTTGCTCTTCCCTCTTGCTTCTCCACTCTTTTTTGACTGCTTACTCTCTATTCTCTCCTTCTCTCCCTTTCTCCCTTTTCCTATCTCCTCCCCTCCTCCCCTTACTTTTTACTATGCACTTACTCTTTCAGAATTGTCCCTGGACCTGGCATGATGGCAACCTTGTCTATCTCCTCCCCCCTACCCTTACTTGCCCCCCCCTCCAGCACTATCTGAAATGTTGTCAGGCCTAGTACGATAGTCACTTGTTTTGTTCCTCCCCTCTACCAGAACTGCCGTCAGGCGTAGTATGGTAGTCACCTGTCTGTTTCCATTTCCTTCCCTCTCTCCCCCTCCCCCCCTTATCTATGGCTTAGCTCTTGCACTATCTGAAATGTTATCAGGCCGAGTACGATAGTTAATTTCACATCCTTACTGTTCATGGCCTGTAAGAATGTCATTGTATTTTCCCTTGTTCCCTCTGTTGCCTTGAAGCACTTTGAAACACATTGTGTATAGGGGCTATATAAATAAACTATCCTAAATCATATCATATCATTTCTCTGTTCATTTCTATTGGGGAAAGCACACCACTTGAATGGACTCATTGAGGTAACAACCTAAAGTAGACATTCCACTGAGACATATTGCCAATAATTTGGTCCAATGATCCACCTGCAGAAAACCCACAAAATGCACACTTTCCATAATCATGGAGGTCAGAGGGCTTGTTTTTCAGGAGATACAAACCATAGAAAGGTTTGAATGATGTGAAAACCTCCAGTGCTTTGATAGTGAACTTGTATGCTAATTTTAATAATCTTGAATGATGCAACCTTTAGACATGAATATATATATGACCCTATATTAGTGTTGCACCAAAATGGTATTGGACATGTTGGCCTGTATGTGAGTGTAATGTGTAAGCTGTAAGGTGAGAGGAGATCATTTCTACATTTTCACTGACCCAGTGACAGTGCCTTGCCTCTTGTTCTGTGCAGGGGGATGTTGAATGATCAATGGGAGCACTTTCGGTGCACTACCGCTGACTGAAGACTCCACACAATGTTTATTTATTTTTGCATTTTTAAAGCGCTTGCACAGCCCGCAGGCATTGAGGCGCTGTTACAGGAATTGTTTGTTTTTCAGTTGCTTAATAGTTTGTTGTCTTAGTTGCGTATTTATAACGCACTTAGATACCCAGAGGTTTAGCTACCCTCCCGGGACGTTGTCTTTCTTATCCTTTTTTTTATTTGTCAAAACATGTGTTGAGAATGAAATGTTTGCAGTTCGAATACATTACATTATCTGGTCAGGTCAGGTCAAAGTTGAAGGTGGGAATGCAGGGTAAAGTCACAGGGATCCAGGCCGTGCAGCAAATGCCCTTGGAAAGCACATCTGACCAAAACTCTCTCTGTCTTGCCATCCATCAGCCAAGTCTTGTTCATGGGCTTGTGAAATCACTTTAAATAAGCTTTCAGTTGCACCCAGATCATTTCAATCAGTTTTAGGTCCCACAAATCCGCCCCTGAATCTCCTTTCAGGGCCACTTGGATTAGAACCCTGGGAAGATAGACATCATCCATTGGAAAGGTGCAAATCCCATTCTTGCAAGATCCCAGGCAACTTCAGTGAATTACCATGCATTATGAAGGTGGGTAACACATGATTACATATTAGCTGGGTGCTCCAGTCGATATTGCAATAGAATGTGTGGAAAGCGTTACTGTAAGGTAAGCTTGCCCTGAAACAAAACATCATACTGACCGATGAAACACCACAAAGGACCCTGACATAGAGAAAAAGCAGAAACGCAAGAACTGGCAGAGAGGTTCATTGTTCCCTTTAATGGCCACCTTATTTATATATTAGGGGGGTTGGACTTCGAGTGGTGGGGTAGAGGATAACTCCCAACTCACAAGGCTTATCCCTTTTCAAAGTTCATGTCAAGAGACAGATTTATGCCCAATTGTAACCCTCACAATCCTCACCTATCCCAGGTGAGCAACAACAGTGAGTGCAAAAGAAAAGGCAAAGTTGGGAAGGTAAAAAAGCCAAAAGACCAACCCAAGGCTGAAAAAGAAATAAATAGATTAGTATACATGGCATATTCTAACGGCAAAACAATAAGTGACTTCCTAAACCAGCAGTAAATTCATGTAACAGTGGTCTGTGAAGATTCCCTAAGGAATGAGGAGGAGGGACCAAAGAAGTTTAGAGTATTGAGGTGAGAGGTATAAGAACCCTGACAGCAGATGAACAACAATGTTTTATTTTAAGTTTATTTATTTATTTATTTATTTATTTATTTATATACATGGAGGAACAATATTCTTTTGACCACAAAAGAATATAAAGTAGATAAGAAATCAGACGATGTGAAACAGTGAGTTTCTTATATTGGGGTGCGTTTTAGTGACATTCTGACCAGGTTGTGGAGGGGAGTAAATGTAACTGTCCCCGGGGACAATACATGGGTGGACATACATACATGAAGGGCAATCAACAATAGACATTTGTAAGTGCAGATATGTGGTACGGCGAGCTTTGATGGGGATGCGACCATAATGGATGAAGTGCTAGAGTGGAGGCAGACACAATGAATGGCCGAGGCAAGTTAGAGGTGAGGGAAAAGTGTTAGCTAGAATGCCGATGAGAGGTATGTTAAGAGGATACCTCAGAGGTGAGGGGGTAGGCTTCTGGTTTGGTTTCGAACAAATCTGTGTGAACTGTTTCTTGGATGTCTTGGCGAAGAGAATTTCATGCAAGTTGAGCAAGAAGAGAGAAACACTGGAAGCAAGAGGAAACACAGGGAGGACGAAGTGCCACAAGGATAATCGAGGAGGCAGAGAAGAGATTAAGAGAAGACTTGTAGAGTTGGATAGAGGAGGATAGATACAGTGGTGATTTACCATATATAGATTTGTGAACCAGGAGAAGAAATGTTAATTGTGCCCTGTTTTGCATCGTCAGGTATCCAGTCTGGTGACAATATGACGAATAAGGTGTGAAGTGAGGGAGTTTAAAGAGAGTCCTCGTAGCAAAGTTAATGATATTGTCAAGAGGACAGAAAGCATAGTTGGGGAGACCAAAAAGGATGCTGGCACAATAGTCCAGTTTAGAGAAGACAAGAGTGGTTAAGAGATGCTTGGCAATGTTGAAAGGAAGGTGGTGCCTGCTTTTTTAATATTTAGGAGGTTCGGGGAGCCACGTTCTAGGTCTAGACTTTGCTGACACATGGACACAAATTATGACAGTACATTGTGGATTGCTCCAAAACAGTAATGTGGTAGAATGTTGGGAGTCTGTGTTAAATAATCATGATCAAGAAATTGCTGGTTGAGGATCCAATTGAAAAGCAGCCTAAATAAGAGCCAAATAATAGGATGGGTCAAGTTCCAGAAATGCCAGTTTGCATAAGAAACACTGGTGCATGAAGCACAGGGAACAACCAGAGGATGGTCGAATTTGGAAAGTTTGAAAGTCCATCCGAACCGAAAGGTGAAGCACCAAAGAAGAAGGAGAAGCAGTACAGAGATGCAAATCATTTAGTAACAGGAAATGCAAACAGGAGCAGGTGGGGAATGGAACAGATGAGATGGGCAGAAAGCAAGCACAAATGAAACGGAAATTAGTGGGATGCAGCAACAGTAGTTCTGATGAAGAAATGCAAGCCAGATATTTGTTATCACCAGCATGCTGCTCATTGAGGAGCAACACCAGCGATGTTACTGCTATAGAAATGGAGGAGGGCATGCTAGTTGGGTTTTGCTGGGAGATGCAGTCCTGAAACTCTGACGTTCTTAAACCAGGCTTAGGTGCTAATCCTCTTACCAGAGGTTTTATAAAGGGAGACCCATGCTCCATATGCTGTGACTTGGGTTCACCCTTCATGACCCTGTATCCGGGCAGTCCCTGCCCATTTACCTACTCTACCAGTAGTCTGATCATGAAGCACTTGCAAGCAAGCTTAAATACAACATGGGACAAAACATCACTATGAGCTGGTCACCATTGTGGAAATGGCAATAATAGTCTAAACTTCAAAGCAGTAGATCATCCAACATATTGGCTATCGCCAAATGTCACTAATAGACAATGTGGTCATCATATAGCTTCACACTGTGCAGCATGTTGAGAGACACAGTTCGGTTTCTTTTAGGCATATGAACAATAGGCAAAATGAGATACACAGAGATTCAGGGTGTTGTATTTCAGCAAAAAGGTCATTTTTATGTGTTAGCCAAGATTTAAAAAAATGTCAATGACAAGTATCATATAGGCAACTGTTCTCACATCTGACCCTTTACAGTTTGCAGTTGCCCAGCATTCATGCTCAATGGGCCATTCAAGGCCAGGGTTGTTTCGATTTCCCAGTCTTGCATAGACCATTGGACAGCAGGCTGGGGAACTGCACTACAAGCGTTAATGTGCATAGGGTGGGTACCTTGGCCTCCTCAAACATTGTGACATCCTGTGGCAGCTGTTAATGCCACTCCACCTCAAATGATAAGCAAATGATGGCTAAGCGCTCATGAAAATATTTTGTCTGTGTGCTGCAGTGTCCCAAAAGCAAAGATTACAAGGGAGCAAGTGGAAAGACCCCACAAATTGCACATGACAACTAGTTGTGTCAAACATTTAGATAACTACATTTAATCAATCAACTTATCAGATTTTGTGAAAATACTTTTTTTGCAGGAAATGAAAGACATTTACCATCAATTATTTACATATCATTTGTTAAAAGACAACACCAATGTGAAAAAGTAGTAAACAGTCTGACCTAAAGCACATCAAAAAACAGCAAAACAAGAGCAAATAAAAATTCAACATGGATAATTGAATCTGTCTCGATGGAGTGAATTATCTGTGAGAAGAAAAAACCCTAGCCACAAAAGCAGAAACCAGCCATCGCAATTTGTACATATTTCCACTATTCTACAATTAATCATAAAGTAGTAACATTTATATTTATTCTGTTTGCAAATTAAAGGTTTCTGAAATAATGTATTATGCTTCTACTGAAGAACGTACATTTCGGCTCTCACATGGGCATTAATTCAAGGTTGAGCATTCATCAGGACTCTATAAATATCATGGGCTCTTGAGTGGTCCCTTTAACATAAAAGTAAAACAAATGTTTTTTTAAAAAGTGAAAAATAGTTTTAGAATGTTTTGATGCAAAGCTGTATACTGTTCACTGGTGGGTGTTACATTTAGGATAAAACGTATTTCAAATACCTCCGGTTGGTGCTCGAGAGAGATACACTCATCAAGTCTTCAATGTAGACAGTGTGTCCTCAAATGAGTGCCCTGTAAAAACAGTCTATATAGCTTGGGAGATGGCTTACTCAGTATGTTGTGTCGGTGTACACCTTATGGAGAAATTCAAAACGCGTATGTAAGGCTTACCCTCATTTTACTGCAGTATGATGACAAAAAATAGATGGTGTGCAGCAAAGGCAGCAAAGATGTTCACATGTGTAACAGTTCTTTGGAATGCCGTGACATGTGTAAAATATTCCAATAGGGCACCAGTTACTGACACAGAATGTCTAGAAGTGCGTATGTTTGAGTCATTAGAGGGAGAACGATTACCGTCCCTAAAGGGAATGGAGAATAGTGTCAGTCGATCCTGAAATGTTTGGAAAACAGCACAGGGTGAGTATCCTGTGTTCAATGTGGATGCAGCGTTGTAGCGTGTCACCATTACTATGGTAACACATGTTCAAATCGGGAGTTTCCAATCCTTTTACTTTTGCTGCTTGAGCATAGTGCTAAACTGCTAGACTGCACAAGAAGAATGTTATGGCATAATATATGTGCCATCTTGGAGTAGCACGGCATAACTATGTGGATAAGTAAACTGATGAAGAGAGGAAAACATTGCTACTCTATACATTTGTATGTGCTCAGGTAAAATGTTTTGTGTATATATATGGGTGTGTGGGTCTTAGCTACATCATATTTATTGAAAATAAAGACATGTGTTCATCTTTGTGTGTGTCACATTTGTAACTAATCATTCATCCCATATGTGTGTGTGAGAGATTCATCCTTTCAGAGAAGAACAGGTCATTGTATTTGATCATTTAAGCAATGAGCATGTGTTTGTTGTCTCTAAAACCAATGTTGTTTCAATTTTAAGAGCTTGTTCGTTATGGAGAAATTGTTCGGGTCTGGGTGCAGCAAGTCTAAAATCAGCCAATTAATTTCATCAGCGATGTGATTGTTCTCCATGAAGTGTCTCACCAATGGAGCTTGTGTGTTAAGAGTCCCGATTTTGGAATGATGTTCCGTTAGTCTGATCGCCGCTGTTCGTGGGGTCATCCCAATGGACCACAAGTTACAGGTACATGAGATGGCATAAATCGCTTTTTCAGTCTGGCACGTCATAAAATGTATCACCTGCCATGTAAAGTGGTCCATTTGAAAGATCATCGCCTTTTTATTGAATTTACAGACAGAACAATGACCACACAGCTGTTGTCTAATTAGGGGTGGTAAACCTAATTGTTCTCTAATTTGTTGGATGGCTGGTGGAACAGAGTGTAAAGCATGAACCAATCTGTCTTTAAGCTTTCAGCCCCGTTTTAATGTGAATACAAGTTTTGTGCCAGTTGTTCCACCTATGTCTAGTGCATTGCACATTCTGGCAATGTGTTGTTCGAGTGCAGGGGTAAATCTTGAGAACATGGTCACACAAATCAGAATATCTTCATTAGTCTGTGTGTTCTTTCTTGGAGACAACAGTTGTTTCAGGAGGCGGTGGGATAGCCTCGTTCTCATGGGTTCTATATAATGATGTTGGTATTGTCCAAATAGTAATGTCTAGATGAACAAATCTGTTGAAGCATTACTTGTTGGCTATAAGGAAGGTTGTCACAAAGAAATGTAGGGTGAAAGTTGGAATAGTACAGATTGTATTTTGACAGTTGTTTTTTTGTAAAGAAAAGCATGTAGCAACCCTTTCTTGTGGCCTATGTTTATACCAAGAAACACGTTTTTCTTAAAATGATGATTTAAAGTGAACAAAGGTTTTGATTAAGGAAGTTAAGCCATGTTTCGAAGGGGGCCAGAGCCGATTTGGTTCCCTTCCAAATTAACAGAATATCATCAATAAATTGTTTCACAGTAGAATATTACGGGAAAACCGGTGTGCGTGGCAAATGTATTTCTCTCCAAAACAAGACATGCAAAAACGTGCAATGCTGGGTGAGAAAGCTGCACCCATGCCGTTTCTTTGAATTGCAAAAAATGGGAATTGCCAAAGTAAAAACATTGGGCACATTGCTACTCTTAATAACTTGAGGATAAACTCAGTAGGAACTGCGCGCAGTGCCTCTCTTTTATCTAGAGAGAGTTCAGCTACTTCTAAAACTTGTTCTTGAGGTATGTTTGTAGAAAGAGCAGTGCTATCTAAAATGACTAAACGTTTTTCTGTGGGGTCGTAATGTCAGGAAGCAGGGCCAACCACACAAAGTGGCTAGTACTACACTGGCCATGCCTGGGGTGTTACAGACTTATGGAGCACAGTCTTGTGGTGGGTGCTATCTCTGCCCCTCTTGTAGATGTGAGCAGCTCAAGCATTATGGCACCAAAAGCAACACTAGGAATGTTGCTTGCATTCCAGGCAGCAGAAGCAGCTACTTGCCACCAGTCTCGCCAGTCAAGATCCTCAGGAATGGAAAAAACAGGGGAACGACTCCAATTCCCAGCAACCCCAGCGTTATGCTCACAGAGTCTGGAGACTCCTAGAACCACGCACAAAGCTCTGCACGTGCACACGCATGAAATGCTTGTTCGCGCTTGAGCTTCCACCCTAGACGGATGCACTGAAGGCTCAAGGTTCAGTAATGCTAATCAGGAATCAGGGCTCACTGTCTGAGGGTCAAAGTTGTTCATGTGTCTAGGTAGTGTGCTCACTGCGTAATATCCGAGTTACCAAACCTAGCAGAAGCTAGGAATGTGCTCAATTCTTGTGGGGCTATAACTCAGTGGAGCAACTGAGTGATGATGTGTTCTACTCTCTCTGGGGGCTATTGAAATCTCAATGGCAAATGAGTAACAGCATATCAACCCTGGGTGCAACAACACTGGAAGCCTGTGGTGTGAATCTGTGTCATTGTGTGTATGTTACAGACAACCTGTATTAAGCCAAAACAAACAACAAGACCCAAGGAGCATGCGTTTCCCTAATTCCCACTTCACACCCACTACTGCTCTCTAACCCTCTTCCCATTTACCCTAACTTTTGTGTCCTATCCAATCCGTGGACCCTAACCCTCTTTCCCCGTGTGGATTGCGGCTTATCTGTGTTGTTACTAGTGCAAGCGCCAAGACTCTCAAGGGGAGGAAGGAGTTTGTGCTGCCTCTGCGTTGGAACCTGGGGCCTGACACACAAGCATAGCTTTCAATCAAAGTGGTAACGTCTCTAGTATCTTTAAGAAATGATTGTGTGGTAGGGGTTAGTGGCTTCATGAAATAGTCTATATATTTGCACAGTGGTTCTAAAATAGACCTGCAGAGGGAGACAACGGTACCCGGTGGATTTGTGGGGTTCCTGTGCACTTTAGGGGGGCATACAATTTAGGGCAACTCACATCTGTTGGTGATAAAAAAGACACGCCTCTTGTTGACTGAGGAAACCTACATCTATTCCAGCTAGGCGTATCTCATGTAAATATGTCATTAGTCCTATTGATGTATCTTTGTCTAATGGAATGTAGTGGTCTGTATTTAATAAATGTTTGTATGCTATTTGTTCATAGTTGAAAGTGCCAAACAGGACTAAACCCCCACCTTGGTCAGCTTGATCAAAGAGCAGGTTAGGATTGTTCTGAAGGGTCTGAAGGGTCGGAAGGGCCTCTCTCTCTCCTAGCAATAATTTGATGTATGCATGACTGTTGGTTAGGCAGTCTCTGTAATCTATTCACGGTCCTTTTTACAAACAGAAGAATTTCAGAAGACATGTCTGAATCATTATCGTTGAAATCTGATTCAGGTCTGAACCGTGTAATGGATGTTATGTTGTCACTCGTACAACGTGCAAAATAGTCTTTAGGCTGTATTTTGCAGAGAAAATGTCTAAGTTCCACCTCTGTTTGGGTTAAAGTAACCGATTTTGTTGGGACTAAGAACCGTCCATTGGAGAGGACAGCCCTTTATTCCATAGGGAGTGTGTAGGATGAAAGATTCAAAATAGATAGCTCTACCTCGGATGGGCTCTGTGTCTGTTCGGAAATATTCCATGGGGCCTTGATTTTGAGCGGTGAATTCGGCGGGACCTTGCTGAAATGGACAATGACCCCTTTGTGGGCATCTCCCTAAAAATGCTGTTCTTCTCTTTCTCCTGTAGTGTATGTAGGGCCCTGAGAGTTACTAAGATCAATGGTATTTTCTGAGAAGTTCACGTTTTTTAACGTGGTTGAACTTCGGGTCTCTTCCTGTGAATGTACGGAGAGCCGCCACATAGTCTGGGACTAGATATGGGTAAACCTTTTCTTTGGAAAAAGACAAAATGTCTTTTTTCAATTGCTCAGATTTCTTAATTGAATGAACATTTTGGAACTGTAGTTTATTTAGTATTAGCTTGAGTAATAAGTGGACTTTCGAATAATTGTAATTCTACACTGTCCAACTCTACAGAAATCTTAGCCACAATCTGGATGGACATTTAATGATCTGGAGTATTAGGTCTCCACCTCAAACTGTGCGTGTCAGGACCCAGGAAAGGCACCCCTTCTTCCTGTCTGCATGGGAACAGGGGGGCCTGGAGCAGCTTGGAGGTGGCCTTAAGTATGGAACTCGAACAGGTAAGAAAAAGCATTGGTGTGTGTGTGTTTGTGTGTCTGTGTGGCTGTGTGTATATGTGTCTGTGTGTCTGTGTGTGAGAGTGTATGTGTATACATAGCTGTATGTGTGCATGTGAAGGGTCATGTTTGTGCAAGTGCACATGTGAATGAGAGAGCTGTGAATGTTGTATGAGTGCGCACATGTGTGTGTGTGTGGGTGTGTGTGTGTGTGTGTGTGGGTGTGTGTGCGTGTGTGTGTTTGTGTGTGTGTGTGTGTGTGTAGGCCAGGAGCAAGGCTGGGGGGTGAGGGGCACCGGAACAACCAGTATGGTTATTTTCTTGCAGCATGGCATTATGGTCAAAGCAAACTTGGTGAATGCTCTTAATTGGGGGAGGGGATGGGTAGGACAATACTGGTACAGCCTGCAAGGGTGTTTTCTCACTGGCATGGCATGTTTTACTAGTATTTTGGACAAAGACATCTAATTGAGTCTTCTTACATGGGTGAAATACACTGGCATACAAGTTTTCTTAGAGTTGCATGGCATGAATTACTGCCATTATGGTAAATGGAATCTTGATTAATGTTCTTATGTGAAATACTGGCCTAAATCGATGCAACCAGCTGGATGTTCTCTTACAGTGGCATGTCAACAAGTGTGCCCCCGCATCCACTAAAAGAGAAAAAACTCAAAGTTCAGATTTATGAAAGTGTACATACAGCGCCACAGAATATTCCAATGGGTAAGTCAAGGAAGCATTGGAAGATAAAGGATTAATCAATATATTTATTTTACTCAATAAAAAGAAAATAGATTTGTTTTGCTCAATAGAAACAATGTCTAATAACAGTTTCAAAGGATAACAACAAAACAACATAAAAAACAAGCAGAAAAAATGCATACAATTGTCAATTACAAATCATTACTAATGATCATCTTTACATTAGGTCAACAATGGGGAACAATAAGTGATGAATTAAAATCTTTGAAAATAAACTAGAACGTTAGGAGTTCTGCTTTTAAACAGCTATTCAGTCTCAGAAGTGTAATATTTCTTTCTTCCGAGTTTCTTCTGACCCAAATAGTTCAACTTTGGGAGAAAACGGGTTTCAAAATTGCCCCTAATGCAAACAAAGTTAGTGAGGGGAATGCACAATTATTTCAGGGTCATGGGGTTAAAGGTATCTTTACATTGGCATGTCATGTTTCACTGGAATTATGGGCTAAGCTAACTTGGTGAGTGCTCTTAGGTGGGAGTCTGTGTTCATTGGGGAAGCGAGTAAGGACATATGTGTACAGTTGCATGGCATGTTTTATTGGTGTTATGGACAAATCCTACATGAGGAGGGTTTATTATGGCCTTAGTAGCCTACACGGATGTAGCCAGTATGGACATGCTTTCTTACAGTGGTATTTCATTTTTACAGCCATTGTGGGAAAAAGCAAGGATGTTGGGTTTTGTTATTTGCTCATACTGGCCTACATTGGTACAACCAGTATGGGCATTTTTCTTCCAGTGGCATGTCACTTTTTCTGCCATTATGGGCAAAGCCAACAGGACTATGTTCACATAGATGAAAACTGGCAAATTTTGTAAGAGTAAACATGGACATGTCTTCTTTTGGTGTCATTAATGGAATTATGGGAAAACCAAATACATTTTCTTACACAGAAATACTGGCATATATTGGTGCAAACAACATGGACATTTATGGGCACAGGCTGGAATTAGGCCCTTCCTTTAAACTGGCACAGCTCCGGCATATATTGTGAGAAAACAGTATCATGAACATTTGATGAAAATTGTTCCTTTCCACTGTTGGCGACTTGTAATATATATTTAATCTTGTATCTGTTATCTTCCAAAACCGATTTAAAAATGTATGGCTTTTTACCCGATTTTTCACAGAAAGTGTGTTGTAAAATGCACCATTTAACCGATTATTTAAAAAATGTTCTTGGTGTGACAACCCCTGGACCACCCTTCCTTGTTTCGGGTTTCCTCGATATGCTCAATTGCATATTCCTGAGAAATATTGGCGCCCACTCAACCAAAAAATTCACCAGCTGCCATTGCCTTATCTGTCAGCTACAGAAATACTCAATGTATTAATATAGAGGTTGAACGTTTGGTTGAGGTACAGAGCTAACTTTAAGACTGCTTCTAGTTGTTTCTAGATTTTTGTTGGTTAAGTCACAGGTATCAGTGTTGTATACATGGCACGTTTTTTCTAAAATTTGAAGATGAAAACTTGGTTATCAGCGTGCCCTTTTTCTAAATGTGTGCCTGGAATTACGTGGTAAACATCACAAGGTAATAGTTGTTTAAGGTTGTGATGGTTGCCCGTTTTTTGTCTTGTTTCAGAAAAGTGTTTTTTTGGCTCTCACTCTGTTGAGATTTTCCTGTGGACCAGACGGGCACTCGGGTTTGGGTTTCCTATTTAACCCATAAATCAAATTTTCTTGGCCGTCGTTTTGTCTTCACTTTCGACAGTGACTTCCGTCTACCCGATTTACTGTGTTTGGGAAATGTACATTTCTTCTGGAAAAAGGAGCAACGTTTTTATGTGTTTACTTTTCAGTAGTTTCCCACAAGTTTTACTAAACAGAAGGGCGTCCAGCTCTATGCAACTAGAAGATGAAAGCACCTGAAAATGATGCTGTGATAACGCACCTCGTCACCCAAACCCCCAAAAATGAAATGTTCAAATTCCTGAATCAGGACCACGTTTTTGGAAGCAGGTGCAAACACCAAAGTGAAGAACGATGATTGGATAAAGCACTGCTCGCCCTAGGTCTATGGCTGGCATCTGTCAACAAGTTGTCCTTACAATAAAAGCGTTGGGCCTGTTGTTTTGCTCAATAAATAGGTGTGTTTTCTGAAAAGGACAGTGGATCTTGTGTTTTCTCCTCATCACTGCAAGCCACATTGGCACTCACAAATGAGCTATTTTAGAATGAGGTCACTCCACTTTTAGCATTACATTCTGATATCGTTTGATCTTTAAATAGTTTTACTTAAATGTATCAGACAGAACATGAGCAACAGGTGCCTGATGATATGCAAATGCCATTATGTGTATGCAGACATGAGCTTATCATCTGTTTCTGGTCCAAGATGAAAGCAAAGAAAGCCCTCTTCAATTTATTTATTTATTTATTCGGATTTATTTAAAGCGCACGTCAGCCCGGGGGCATCGTGGCGCTGTTACATGAAGACATACATAATCTGGTTACCGTGGAAGGAAGATGGTTACAAAGCAATTTTCATTACAAGACACATTTTGTATCAGACACATTTCGTATCAGACGTATGCGAGCTGGTGTGGGTGAAGGAAGGATGGAGTTAGTTGAATAGAGTGGTTTTGAGAGACTTGCGAAAGGAATACAGAGAAGGTTCTGCTCTGAGTGAGTTAGGGAGGGCATTCAGTGTACTCAATGGCAGATTTGGTGATAATGCTGAAAACGTAAGAGATGAAATAAAATGACCTCTGAAATGAGCATCAATTAAAATGCTGCAGGCGGAATCTAGGGTGAATTCATGGGACACGAGCGGCCAAATCGGAAAACAAACTGTTGTGGACTAAACGTGTGGGTTTGAGCAGGACAATATGAACTTGCTCCTGATTGTAAGTAAACGCTGCCAACATGGGAGGTGATGGGACTGAGGGGGGGTTGGGGGAGTTGGCACGTTTTCGCGCCTGTTAAAAAGCACACCACATTGGCATGAAAAAACACGGCCTTCACAGGCAGCCCACAGACATAGAACCGCTTTGGATACTACTTGTGTATTGGAATTTGTGCTGGTAAACCAGGCACTGAGAAACGCAGCGTAAATCAAATGAGTCCGCTTTGCTAAGTCTTTTAAGTGTGGCGATAACGTGCAAGCCGGGCCCAATGCTTTGCAAGCCGGACACAGGAAGTTTCAATGGGCCTCGCGGCGCTTTTGAAAAGCAGTAGTATGGCCCAGCGTGGATACAGCTTGCTCCAGTGCGTGTGATGCATCTGAGTAGATCCTCTTGCCACATGCATCACGTGCTCTAACACTAGAGGACAGGCTTGTGCAGGCAATGTGATTCCTAACGCATTAAACCAATTGGCACCATCCTTTCAAGAAGAGCAAACTGACTTCAGAGGCGGTTCTGAGAATACACGTACCGAACTGCAGTGTTATGCTTCACAAATGGGTGTTTATTGGGCAAGATCACATTCTGAATCAACACAATGGGCCTGATTTACAAAGACGTTTTCAATGGGCTTGCACCATTGTACCACGCTTTTGTAAATCAGGCTGAACATGTTATTAAACTGTCAGAATGAAGCAGGTTTTAATTCAGACCCCATTGTGCGTTGGAACCAGCTGATAGAGGGATACAGCAACAGTGCTCCATGTAGGATTTTAAAGTGGGAGTATTTTACTATCTATTTTTGAAAGTCGGGAGTGAACTGATTTTTAGGGAGTAAAAACGTAAGTCCCATTCCCAATCAAAGTAATTTATGAGCAAGTAAAAATATGTTTTTGAAAGTTAAACAAAATGTTTTTGTAATATTTATTTGTTCCATATTACTCATCCGGATTAAAAGATACATTTCTACCTCTTTGGCTCAGGCAGGAATAATAATAGTTTCTTCCTTTGGTACGACATGCACTACTGGTGCAAACATATCCATGGAACTGTCAGGAGGAGCAGGGACACAAGCTCTCATGTCTGTTTTGTATCTATTGTACGCGTGATGACATTGTGGTAACTTTCTATATTGGAATGTCATAACGCACATACTTTTGACTGCTGGGAAACTGATGGCACAGGCACCAGTTGCTTACAGGCTGTTGGTGTCCTTTAAGTATTCAACAAACTTCTGCAATTTACCAACGACATCTACTTTGTTTGACATTTAGTGGAGATGAGGCAGAGCGGACGAGGAGGACCCCAACCAGCAGGCATCATCCAGACTGTAAGAGAGCTTCACCCAGCGCTGTCAGTTGATGGTGATCGCCCGGAAGAGGTGCTCGGAGGAAGCGGCAGGAGGCGAAGCACAGAGAGTGTGGTGACAGGAAGCAGAGAATCATTAGTCGTGCTGTACCATAAGAAGCTGGTGCATTGGGGTAGGCTGTGGCGTGGGGTGTCCAGTGTACCAGCGGAGTGGGAGAGTTGTACAGCACCATCACTGCTGGGTGAGGAGGCGGGCCGTGCTGTGTGCCTAGAAGGTGGGCTACATTCTCCTAATGGGCCGTGCTGTATGTTGCGGAGGAGGGCTGCATAATTGCGAGTGTACGTTGCAGCCGCCATTTTGTTTAAAGTCAGGGCGGGTTTGGAGTCTCTGCTGATTTAGCATGTACGGCGGCCATTTTAGGGTGAGGAAATTGTAAGCATTGGTGGCAGCGGCCATCTTGGAATTGGCAGTGGGAGGGGTATTCCTGCCAGAAAGAGGTGACAGATTTATTAAAGGGAAGGTTTAAAGTGGAATCCAAATGCATTTTTACAAGGAAAGTGGTGGATGTATTGGCTGTGGCAGGAAAATAATGTATTTTGCCAAGGATTATATTTATACAGGGTAATTGGTGGACATAAACAGAATGGTGGGTCTGCAATGGTGTGTCTGCAATTGTTAGCATTGTGTGAATTCACAGGGAGGGATGATTAATTCAGTCGAGATCAATTGATGATGCATACATCGAACCCTAAGATTCAGGAACGATTATGGCAAGCTAAAAACCTGTTATTGCAAGAGGCATTGATGATTGCAAAGAGGATGGACTTCACAAGCAAATGAGGAGGTTAATTCCAGGGTAAGCAATGAGAGTGTACAAAGTGTAAAGGAGGAGGGAAGGGGTCAAGACACAGAGAGTGGAGAAGGGAAAGTCTGCATAGTGAAAAGGTCAAGTGGGAGAACGGATGTTCAAGCCCCAGCACAGTCACAAGAGGCGAAGAGAGGCCAGTGTACGAGATTAGGGTTTGAAAAGCACACCATGAATGTGAGAGAATGCCATGTAGTTATGGTTAAGTTGCTGTTTCCATAGGAAGAGCACTTTTTGGGCAGCTTATAACTTTGCTCCCCCTGGACGATTCCTCACCAAACGTTGCAAAAAAAGTATATGGGCCACTCTGAATTTTTTTGCAAAGTTTGGAGATGTTTGGTCCAGGGGGGGCAAAGTTATAGGGGGGATCCCAAATCGTCTTTTTTCCCCATAGACTGAATGGGGGAAAAACTTTTCCCACGGCTACAGGTGAAACCGCTGGACGGATTTTGACGAAATCTGCAGGAGGTACAGGGGCTTGGTCCAGAAAGCGTGCTTTTGTAAATTTGGTAACAATCTGTGCAGTATGTTTCTTTATAATTATAAAAAAGTAGGTCTGAAACACTTCCCTTTTCGGTCGACGAACAAGATACCGATTGGCTAAGGGGCTGGCGTCATGACCGCAGACACGCAACGTCTCTGCCCATTGGCTGCTGGGAGACGTGTTCTGCGTCAGATGGTTTGGATGCGCCCGACATCTTGGATCTGCGGAAAGCAGAGCAACAACCAGCGTGCACATGCTTTTTTCATGAAACTATTTTGCTGTGTCACAGAGCATTGGCAAAGGTTCAGACAGTAAGACATGGGTGATCAATGCATTTGTTCTTCGGTCGTCAAGATGTAATTTCTATGGACACCTTGTACGCACTGTAAATGTGGGTTGTAACAACGATAGCACTTCAGTCCATGTAGTGGGCGGGACATTTGTAACACTTCAGTCCATGTATTGGACAGGAAATGTGTAACTGTTGAAAGCACACGCGTATTGGTAGGCAACATTGAAATTGACAACATGCCGTGAATGCATTATTTTTTCCAATGGCTATTATTATATTCATTAGTACGCCACCATGGGTGGCACATGCTGCAGTGCTTGTGGCCAGGGGCTAGAGTCTTAAGATATGGGTGATCAATGCATTTGTTCTGGGGGTCGGTCGTCATGATGTAATTTGTATGGAAATCTTGTATGCACGGTACACTTATACCTACTTAATGACATATGTTCTATGGCCTCCTTGTACGCACAGAAAATGAGGGGTCCAATAAGGCCAGTATTTCAGCCCGTGCAGTGCACGGGGGAGTTGTTACATTTGTAAGGACACGTGTCATGTTAGGGAACATTGAAATTGACAACATGACGTGAATGCATTATTTTTTCCGATGGCTATTATTCTTCAACCTGATTTTTATTGCCATTTCATACACCAACAATGAAACTGTCAACAGGACAGAAATCCCCCTACCCCCACCTCCCCTTTCCCCCTTACTTGATCCAGGAAATACCCCCCCCAATGATGTCACCGATAAGTTCCAGGCATCCGAACAAGGGCTGAGACCCATACACCTAAACAATAGATCCTTGAAGCCAGACCACTCTTGATTCATCTTATATGTCCGATTCCTCTTGCGGGTCTATAATTCCCAACAATGTCATAGATTTCGGGCACCAAGCCCTGCACGCTTCCTCCTTTAAATAAGCAATTAGTTATTATACTCATTAGTACGCCGCCATGGGTGGACCATGCTACGGTGGTTGTGGCCAGGGCCTACAGTCTTGGATGCATGGCTGTTGGCCGAAGGCCGAATGCCTTACTTCCAAGACTGTAGGCCCTGGCCACAACCACCGCTGCATGTGCCACCCATGCATACACCCGTAGTGTTGCATTTAGATTGGCAAGTTGTGGGGAGTGCGTGCAGTGTTGGGTGCGCACCCAAGAACAAAGTGGTAAGTATTAGACGTGGAAGAGACTGCACACCTATCCCATGTAAAATCCACAGACATAAAGCAAGGAGGGAAGCCTCTGGGCAGAGGTGCTGAAGGATAACACACCTATAGAATAACCCCCACTACCACACATCACCAAGGTGGTTGTGGGGAGACCCTACACTCTTGGGTGCATGGCTAAAGCCCATGCACGCAAGAATGAAGTCATAAGCAGTGGAGTTACAAGTCAATATGCTAGGAGTGAAGCCTCTGGGCAGACGCACTGAAGGATAACACACCTACTGAATAACCCCCACTACCACACATCACTGAGGTGGTTGTGGGGAGACCCTGCACTCTTGGGTGCAGGGCCGAAGGCCATGCCCCCAATAATACACTTACACCTACTTAATGACGTATGTCCTATGGCCTCCTTGTATGCACAGAAAATGAGGGATTCAATAAGGCCAGTATTTGCACGGGGGAGTAGTTACATTTGTAAGGACACATGTGGTGTTAGGGAACATTGTAATTGACAATATGACGTGAATGTATTATTTTTTCAAATGGCTATTATATTCATTAGTACGCCACCCTGGGTGGCACATGCTACGGTGGTTGTGGATAGGGCCTAGAGTCTTGGATGCATGGCCATCGGCCGAAGGCCAAAGGCCTTACTTCCAAGACTGTAGGCCCTGGCCACAACCACAACCACATGTGGCACCCATCCATACACCCGTAGTGTTGCATTTTTATTGGCAAGTTGTGGGGAGGGCGTGCAGTCTTGTGTGCATGGCCGAAGGCCATGCAACCAAGAAGAAAGTGGTAAGTAGTAGACCTGGAAGACACTGCACACCAATCCCATGTAAGATCTACAGACATACAGCTAGGAGGGAAGCCTCTGGTCAGAGGTGCTGAAGGATAACACACCTATAGAATAACCCCCACTACCACACATCACCAAGGCGGTTGTGGGGAGACCCTGCACTCTTGGGTGCATGGCTAAAGCCCATGCACGCAAGAATGAAGTCATAAGCAGTGGAGTTACAAGTCAATATGGGTGTGGTGAAATGTGCTAGTTGTGTTGATGCCCTACTGTCTTACCTTCATGGCTGTAGAGGATGGTCCGAAAAGTAAATTTATAAGCAGCTAATTGACAAGGACCATGGTTTCCATATGCAGCGATGGTTGTGGATAGGAACTATACTCCTTGTACCTTGGTTGTAAGGCGTAGGTGGTAGGTTACTCACCAAGGATGGAAGGGCAGCCTACAGGCACCGCAGCATATTAGTACCATAGATCAGACATGCAGATTCCCATGTGTAGAAAATGCCTGCCAATATACTTACTCCTTACTTTGTTCAGATTCCACATACTTTTTCTTTTATTGGCTATCATACTTGGCGGAAGCATCACTTTTTCCATTTCTGTGATGAAAGAAAAAGGTGTGTTAGTGTTTGCATTTTTTTAAAATGTACTACATTGCATAATAGACAGTTAACTTTTATTTTGACCCTCATATTTAGTTTACAAACCAGTGTACTGTGCATTGCGCTCAGTTTCTGTGTTTGCTTTTCTACTCCTTGGGTCTGGGGAAAAAAATCCTTGTCGGATTAAAAAAAAAACTTCATTTCCTATGGTACTAACTACTTCATTTTTTGCTTTCATTGTTTTCTTCATCTTTCTGATGAATGTTATGTTTGTTGCCTTCCTGCCTATTGTTAACAACAGTTGGATTCCAGTAGGTGTATTCTAACTGTGCATTTGTTCCTACAGATTTGTGATACTCATTCATTTGTGTCGTTGCCATATCATGTTTCCTTTATCTTTCCCATTAATGTTTTCGTTGTTGCCTTCAAGCCGATTTTTAACAACAGTTAGATACCTATAGGCGTATTCTACCTGTGCATTTTATTCCAACAATCTGTGATAATCATTTATTTGTGTCATTCTTCCATCCTTTTGAGTAGTTAGATACCTGTGTGCGTATTCTAACTGTTTGTAGTCTTTCACAAACTTTGTTGACAATTTTGAAGTACACATTATTTCATACATTTTGGCTTCAAGAACCTTAAATAAGCATTTGTTAGGTTAGCTGGCAACCTTTGCTTTAGAGTAATGGTGCTATCATTACATTCAAACCATCCAGAATTCTTTTTAATGTATGCAGTGTAGTGACCTGCATTGGTTGTAGCTCCTGCATGGTAGATTATTCCTATTGTTATAAAGGTTTTCTTTCCAAGTGACACTTGACTGTATGTGAATCCAGTCAGTTTGCAGTTGTTTTTGGCGCCATCTGCATTATAACATAGAAGCATAAGTATTATGTAGGCACTATGTGATTGTATCAGTACGGTAGAGCGATTGTCTGAATTGCAAATACTACATAATCTGCCATGGTTTGCATTTTGTACAAGTTGCTGAAATGGAATGCTCTCACTATTTGGTATGGAAACATACCCAAATCGCTCATTTGGGATTTCTTCCTGCATCACTTTTCTACAGAGAGTGCAGGTATGTTTCCACATGTACGAAATTTGGAAGATTTCATTTACAGGTATGCTTTTGTTTTCCAATACTAATAGTATGTACATTAGAAATGTGTGTGGATCTTCTTGTGAGTTCATAGTGAATCTCACCATTCCAGCACAGTCGTCCAATGGTTGCCTTACTCCATGAACACTGTATGTGTTGTCACGATTGCTTGTTGCATTTCTATTTTTTCTATTTGTTAACAATTGGTGGCAATTGAAATAGAATATTCATTGCTACATTTGCATAGCAACTTACCCCACTTTCATTTATAAATTTGAATGGGCCAGCAAGTTCTGTATCTGAGTGCATCTTTTGTTTTTTCTGTTGCTTCTTTGCCGATGTGCCTGGTTTACATTCCCTAATAGGTTCTTCTAGGTTTGTGGCAATTGATGAAACTTTAGCTTCTTTTCTTTTCTTTGCGGAATTTGCTGTTGCATTCTGTTGCATTTCTGTTTCATTTACTTTTCTTTTACCTCGTTTCACTTTATCTGGAACAGGGTATTGTTTTAGATGAGGAGTGTACAGTGAACGCAATCTATTGTATTCTAGAATGCAAGGAATATCAGCTTTGACTTTACTTGAATCATAGTTTATTAGCAATAGACCGTCAAGTGTACGTAAGCGTGGTAATGCTATGTAGCTCATGCCTTCCTTAATCACTATCTTTCCTATATCTATCAATGCTTTCTCTAGGGTAAGACCTTGGGATTTATGAATGGTAACTGTATATGCAAGAGTTAGAGAAAATTGCTCTCTACATACATACATGTCTTTGAAGAGAAGGAATCGAGCAATTGAACGCCCTGTCCTTTTCACTTCTGAAACTTTATCAAAGCGAATATTTACAAACTGAGTGTTGCTATCACGTGGGTATGATTGAAAGCCAACAACTCTGCCCAGTGCTCCATTAACTAGCCCTAGCTCTACATCAAGGTTACGTTTCAGCATTACTCTACAATTTAATGATAATTTCAATATTGTTTCCAACCCAGCTGTATTGGAGATTGAATTTTCTAAACTATTTAGTCTTGTTGTGGCTTGCTCACACATGGGTACTGTCAGACCATGTACGTCTACTTTGTCTGTGGTGCTAATTTCTATTATTGCTTGCATTTCTTTCTTTAACAATGTTTCATTGAATTTGAAACAGCTTGCAAGAGTTGGCATTAAGGCCATACAATTGACATTTTTGTGTGCTATTTGTTCCATAACATCAGTTGCACATGCATTATTGCCATGAAGTGCATGTATATGCCGTTTTTTCAATAGAGCGTGTGCTTCTTGCGATAATACACCAACTATAATACTTTTTAAGATGTTGGCATAAGTGAGATCTGCAGATTGCCGCATGTTCTCAGTTAATTCTCTGTATTGGAAATGTTGCCAAAGGTTAACATTACGTATGCTACCAACAGTTTTCCGGCAGAGTTTGTGGCCCAAGGTTTTAAAAATCGGTTCACCTTTCACTGGTGTCAATTGTAGAAGATCTCCGGAAATGATAATGTGTTTCCCTGCAAAGAGTTCTTTGTTAATACTTCTAAGTACTTCTTGCAATCTGAGATGAATCAAAGCCAACATTAGGTTGGAGACCATGCTCACTTCATCTATTAGTAGCATTTTCATTTGTTTCAATACTCTACGTAATTCCATTGCAGCTTCTGCAGAAAGTTTGTAGTAGTCTAATTTATTTTAATGCTCTACTGGAAGCAGTAGTAATCGGTGTAAAGTCACACCACCTATGTTGTAGGCAGCTAAACCTGTGGGGGCTGTTACAACAGCTGACAGTTTGTTGTTTGTCAATTGTTGAAGGAACTTGCTGATAATTTTAATTCAGAATGTTTTCCCTGATCCAGCTTCACCACTGACGTACAGCAGTATAGGTTTGTAATTTTGGCAGGTAAATTCTTTATTTTCGTGTTGTACACCATGTACAATTTGTTTTGTTACGTCTTCAAAAATGGTGTGCTGATCGTTTATCTATTTGGGCCTGAATTTCTTCTGCCTGTTGCTGCTCATTGTGTAACATTGTTTTGTACTGCGTAAAGTTCACATTGGTGATAGTGCTTTCATTTGCTTTGAAAGCATCTTCATAGCACTCATAATTATCTAGTCTGTCTTCCTCTTTTCTCCATGGTTTGAAAAGTTGTAACAGAGACATGTAATATAGTTCTTTCTGTTGAGGAGTTTCTAATGACAATTTCACATGATTAATTAAGCTTTGTTTGTTAAGTTTCACTAAGCTCCCTTCACAATTGGTCACTCTATATCTATGTTTGCTTTCATCGGGTTTTACATTATTTTTGTATGCAAAGCTTTGGGCTATGTGGTATAGACACATGCTTTCCAGAGTGGTACTCCTGTTCGGATAGTAAGTGTCCAGTAAATTGTATTTAAGAATGTCTTGGCTGTTGGGATCATTTCTGGCAATTGTTTCTATGTCCTCATATGATTTTAGCACTCTTTTTCTAGATTTTGCAGAACCAAGACTGAGCCATACTATGTTGTCTGATTTTCCATACAAAGCAGTGCCAGTTAAACGATCTGCTGCTTCATAGGCCCCACATTCTCTATGAAAGAGCATTTGTATGCCTAGGCTGTATAATTTCTGTGATAATGTTTTGTCTGATGCTAGGTCCTCCCAGAGGTCTTGCAGCTCTGTTTTTTCTGCTTTTGTTAAGTAGGCTGTAACATATCGTGCAACAGCAGTTGATTTGTCTGCAATGTACTGCACATCTATGTTTGCATTCCATAATAGGGCAATGATTGCATTGTAATCATTGATATATTTTGATTCTTCCCTTCTTTTTATGTAATACGTGTTTTTAGGTGATTTACCTTTAACACTATGTCGAACTGAAGACATGAAGCTGTTTACTTCACCTGTTTCTGTGACTGGTCTAGGGAAACCAAAGCGGCATTTGGTGTAGCATTTATCTTTGTTTTTGTATTTACGGCGACAATATTTGCCACATTTGTGTCTTTGAAATTGTAAAATCTGCCCATGCAGCTCACTACGTGTCTGTTGTGAAGAGATTTCACATGTGACATATTTTTGGATAAACTGCAAAACAGTGTTATCACTGTCGTGCCCAAATTTCAGTGCACCTTTGATCCATAACAGCATGTGAATATGTGGTGCTCCTCTCACTTGATATTCTTTTCTCCAAAAGAAGTGTTGCACTTCTTCAAGGGAAAAATAAAGTGTAGCATTGCAATGAAACGATGGTGGAAATATCTCGAGATATTAACTGGATCTAGAGAGCAAAGTTCTCCAGGTGTTAATATATCTATGTTGTTTTTGTTGCTCTTTGCTATGCGTAGGAACTCACGTAAATCTTCCCATGCATATTCTGCACAACTTAGCCTAACAAACCAAGTTGGTGGTCCAAGGTTTCTGATCATGCAACGCACGCCTCCATGCTGTCTGAACCAGTATTCCTTTGTATCACGCATCTTTGCAAACAAATTTGTTATACTTGATTGTAAAACCTCACCTTTTTCTTGTACTTTTTGTATTAACTGCGTAGCTGACATATTTTGAAAGTGCGTTCCAGATTTAAGAATGCGTGCAACTCCATAACATAGTGTTGCTAATTCACTTTCATAGAGTAGGTGGAATATGTAATCCACATTTTGTCTAAATCTGGGATCTTGCGAATTCATTCGTAATGAGCGTTATTCTGATGCCCCAATCTGAGTGGGTCTATTATCGTATCTCCCACCTTTGCCAGTGGGAAATAGCAGTGGAAAAGCATGTGCTTCTATACTTTTTTCCCAAATACTCATTGGTGACCCTTTGGTTTGTCGCATCTGGTAAGTTTCTAGTACATCATCTATGCTTTCATTGGAATGCAATGGATGTATTGTGTAATGGTCCAAAAGAGTGGATATTGTAGCTGGATCCAGAAGTTCGAATTGTCCAGTTTCTGATGGCTCTTGAATTATTTCAGTTGTTTGCCTTAAGCTTTCATCAATATTTATTTCCTTGTAGTACTCATTATTGTCTTTTAGATATGGCAATGCTTGTCTAACTTTGTGTAAGTCCACTATTTGTTGCCAAATGTTTTTGTCCTTTGTTGGTACTCCATTTACCAAGACTATTAAAGAATGCTCTATTGAACGTGTCATCAATGACATTTGTGATGTCATCTTTGATGTCCTGGGTGTTAGTCTTAGCAGTGCACGGTGGTGGCGCGAGTTATGGTTGCTTAGCTTACCATAACTGGCGAATTTCAAGGGTTTTTCGGTTTTACTTGGAACCATAACGTCCCTTTGACAAAGTTTTTGCACTGAATATCATGGGTTTTTATCAGCACAACTTAACCATAACGTCCCTTTAACAAAGTTTTTTCACTGAATTTGAAAGGTTTTTAGCAGCGCAACTTAACCATAACATCCCTTTAACAAAGTTTTTTCACTGAATTTCATTGGTTTTTAGCAGCACAATTTAACCATAACGTCCCTTTAACGAAGTTCTTTCACTGAATTTCATAGGTTTTTAGTAGTGCAACTTAACAGTAATGACTTTGAATTTATATACATATCATATGGAACTGACTGAATCTCTTCTACTGTACTTGATGTCCGCGAACTCATTTAATGTTCGCGGACATGTTCGAAGAACAGTACCACTACCTAAAAACTCTGGGGGAGTATGTTTGATTGTTATATCATAACATAGGAACATTTAACAAATTCAAAAAGAAGCACACAAACACATTATATGTACTAATACATAAGAAATGTAACCCATATATACAACACACTAACCATTCATTTAAATTCACTATGTTCTAAAATGGAATATACCACAAGAAAATAAATTGGCTTCCAACATAATTACCTGACAAACACGACAGAACTGAGAACAAGAGCAGACCCACTGAGTACATAGGACATATTTTACCTGAAAGAGTAAGTGTACTTAATTTTATTCATATATTTATAAACTTTCTGTATTAGATAAAAAAATATATTATCTTTTTTTTTTCTCTCACAGAATTGTCTAGTACTCTGGAATGGCTAGAGGAGCATTTCCCACATGAAGACATGATAGTGAAACTAATGGTAAATACTTTATAATATAAACCATTTAATTATTATTTTGTATACATTTAACATATATATATATTTTTTTGTACAGAGCATACCAAAATAGAAAATACACTTTTCACAGTATAGAAGAAAAAATGGATTTATTGTTGACTAATTTTAATAATTTGAAAACTTTTGTGGAAGATCATTTTAAACCAAAAACCTTGTACCATTGCCCCACATGTACTTGTCCCTCCTCACCATATCCCAGTCAATTATCCCCAAACCCTCTCCATAACCCAAAACGTTTTGATGAGACTTCCATCCCTTCTTCACCTAATAACAATCACGTTGAAACCCCTAATTCTCCTGTTTTTGTTTCTGTTTATGCCTCACCTTCTCTGTCATAAATTATTAATATATGTTAAATAAAGTTTAATTTTTATATTGTGTTGTAAATAGTTTCTTTTTTTTTTTTAAAAACAATGTAGGTGTCCGCGGACAGTGCAGGTGTTCTGAAATGTTCATAAATAAACGAAAATGGAGGTGTCCTGAAGAACACTATACCTGTTCATACTGTTCGCTAGCAAGATGAAACTATTCTAAGAACACACGCGGTGTCCTGAAATGTTCGTAAAAAAAAAAAAAAATTAAAGTGTCCTAAAGAACACTATATCTGCCTGTAGTGTTCGCTATCAAGTTTAAACTCTTCTAAGAACACAATTGGTGTCCTGAAATGTTTGTACGTAAACGAAAATGGAGGTGTCCTGAAGAACACTATACCTGTTTGTAGTGTTCGCTAGCAAGTTCAAACTGTTCTAAGAACACACGCGGTGTCCTGAATTGTTCGTAATTAAACGAAAATTGAGGTGTCTTAAAGAACACCATGCCTGTCCGTTCTGTTCGCTAGCAAGTTGAAAATGTTCTAAGAACACAATTGGTGTCCTGAAATGTTCATACATAAACGCAATTGAACGTGTCCTGAAGAACACTATATCTGTCCTTATTGTTCGCTAGCAAGTTTAAACTGTTCTAAGAACACACGCAGTGTCCTGAAATGTTCGTTTCACGTGCCACACAATTTTAATTAGTTCAGGACCCGAACAGTGTCCGTAGAACATCAACGTGCATGCGCTAGCCAATCTCCGTGCATTTGGTGTCCTGCGGATATGCACTTCCTTCGCAGACTTGTTCTCGAACGGATCATATGACCGTGCCCACGCTGATCGCGTGTTCTGAATGCGGACACTGTTCGGGTCCCCGAACAAATTAAAAGTACATTTCCAATTAATCCATAATATTTTTCAATAAAATCTCACCATGGCACAAGTCCCACATAGTAATCTTGAGTTTCTACATACCTTTTGAAACTTTTCAAACTTTTTGTTTGTGTTCTATCAGTCCGCGGACCGCGCACAAACACCCCTATAAAAGACCACGCCCTAGAGCTTATTCTCATTGTGTTTCTGGCTATTCTTCGAAACACAGCGATTTTTGCTACCACCTGCAGATTACACCATCATCGAGATGGCATCCCTGGCTGCTGAACTGCCACCTGGTGCTGCACCTGCTTCAGCACCACCCCCACCCCCTCCACCACCACCACCTCCCCAAGTGCCTGAAGAGGGGAACTGGAGTGAGGATGCGGAGGAGGAAGAAGAGGATGATGAGAATGAGGTAGAGGAAAACCCTACTACCCGCACTAGGCATGAGTCTTGGGTGTGGCGGTTATTTACCATTCATGGGAATGTTCCTAAGGCATGTGCAAACCGTGTTACCTGCAATGAGTGCAAAATGATACTCAGTCGCGGGAAGCACGGTAAGTACAGCTTTGGGACCACTACTATGAAGCGACACCTGAGGTCATTTCACTCTGGGGCTATTCGCAGGGTTGTACCTTGAGAAGAACGTAGCAGGTTGATTTCCTCTACTTCATCCTCTGTTTCTGATCCTGTCACCACAAGGACCACCTCTGTGGGACAGCGTCTTCCTCAAGCTGCCTCACAGGCCATACAGAATGCTGATGACCCTTACCTTTTGAGGGTCACAGTTGTATGTATGTACTGTGACACAGTACTCTGCAGGGGGGAGCGACTTCGTAGTGCTTTTGAGACTATCGTCTCAGAGCACAAGAAGGTCTGCTCACTACCCAAATAAAACCCACTCTACATCTTCCTCTCTCAGCTCGCCCTTTCTTATCCCTGTGGTTGGTGTCCCCCCTTTACCTTCCTTTCCCCTCCTCTCCTAGTGTGTCGTGTATAATAAACCAAATGAAATACAAAATATCAAAAATCCCCAAAAAAATAAGGCTCTTTTCAGAGTCTCCTTTCACAGTTAAAAAATAGAAGTGAAAATAAATGAAGCAGGGCCCTTTGTATTTTTTAGAAGTCCGCGGACAGCTCGCAAACATTTAAAAAATTGGGTTGCTACCCTATCACAAACATTGCAATTTTCTCTGGGAGGAAGTGGTGGCTCTGAAAAGAGCCTTTGGGAGGTGTTTGTAAGTCAAAAATTATAAATGCTTAACACCTACTTCAAGATGGATGTTTTAATTCCAAAAAAGGTTGCAATGCATTTTGTGCATTTCTCAGAAAAATCTGATTGCCACCATAAGTAAGATGGACTCCATCTTTGCGAAAAATGTTTGTACTACGAAACAGAATATTTTCATTGTGAAAAGAAGACATGTCAAAATCTTTTAGAAAGGCACAAACAGCTTTATTAACATTGCGCCTTGCTTTTTCCATTTGTGGACCAAATGAAGAAGAACGAAGCCACATTTGTCTCTGCGCAATCCGTGAAAATATCACTTGAGAATTAGGAAACATGTCCATAACCTTCCCAAGTCCTTCTTTCATAGCAAATTGCAAAAAAATTCCAGTCACATGTCCTAAACTGTTCCCTCCACAATTAATTACAATTAAGTCTGGATGTTGCTCTGTCTCCAAAGTAGCACAGAGAGGTAGCAAGTCCAACCACTTCATTCCACGTACTCCATGCGAGTGTACTTCCACATGTGGGAATCCAAGATCTACAGCTACTCCACAGCTTTCTGCATGCACCTTCAACCAATATATCCATGAATCTCCCAAAATCCATACAATCTTTTTCCTAAAATACACAGACATAGCTATCTTTTGTTCTCTCAGCAAAAACAGTATATGAGAAACTCTCTTCTGGCACAACACACCCACTAAACTTTCCTGACCAATCCCTTTCAGTACTCATTCTCATTTGCATGACTTCTGAACCCAAAAATCCCCGGATGTAACTCCCGATGTCTGCGAACTACCGCCATGTCCGCGGACATATCGTAACATGAACAGCCCTTCTACCATTTCCACTTCACTCTCTCTGCCATTCCCTCATTGGATGTAGCTAAGAAATCACATGACGATGCACCAATCACATTCAAGACCTCTACATCTAACTGCATCATCATAGATCAGCACTGCAAATGTACTGTGAATCTCTCTGAGTACAAGTGTCATATCATTGGCAAGCACCATCTACCAGAAATACTGTACAAGTCTCCAAGATTTCTACTTGCAGCTCCATGCATATCCATATGCATGAACACAAACTTCAGGTATGCATATTTTCTGTACAGTAGATGAACACATTTTCAAACAGACTTTTAGCTTGTGTAATCTGTAAAATGAATTGACTGTATTTTTTTCAATTTCCTAAAATCAACTATCACTTATAAACCTTTATACTATTTACTTTCTTTATACACACACACTCAAATCATGTTAAACTAACATTTTTTAAATGAAATATATACACTACATATATTCAAACAAAATTGCATGTAAGCACAATCTATGTTTAAATCTTTAAAAAAAATACTTATACAATTTCATATTTTTTGTTTTTATTTATTTATTTACTTAATTACTTTAATTTAGACATGACATTGAGGCGCTATTACCTAGAACAGCTTAGTTACAGAAATACTGGTATTCACTGGTATATTATAAATTTCACAAGACATAGTAAAGATATTTTTTTGCTACAGTTAGTTATTCAATACAATTTGTTCATTAAGAACATATCATATGTACTGAACTGATGCAATGTATCTTATGTAAATAAATTAGTTTAATGGTTTTAAAGAAGGCACTGAGGATTTCAATTTAAAAAATCAATATCTAAATTAAAAACAGCGCTATATACAAACAAAGTTACTAATTTGAAGCTTTTACAATTGCAGTGAAGACCAGTCTCCTGAAAAGAAGCAGCCGAATTCGAAGAACAAAGAAGAACTAAGAGGTTACCTGTTAATTTAAGAAAAAAAGTAAGTAGAATATCACCATGATATTTGTATTATTACTCAAACATACTATAACATTAATACAAGCTATTTCTGTGCCTAAAAATAGAGATCGTGTACCATTTTGTCCAAAAATCTCCATGTCTTAAACAGCGATTTACAGCCAGAATGGCCCACAAATTCCTATTTTTGGACACACAAATTACCCAACTGAACTGCTACAATTTTCATATTATAGAACAAACAACTGTTTTAATTGTATACATTAGATTTACTATTTGTACTTTTCCACACCACTAGCTTACTTTTTTTTTGTCATCTGAACCCCGGTATAGTAACACATCAATTCAGGAATACCTATCCCTGCTAGTTGTAGTTCCCAATGCACAATCACACACCATTACATACATCTTTATCATCTTACTCCAACACTCATGCACACAGCACACATACATTCCAGAACACCCCAACCCATATCTTCTTTATTTTTTTCAACAGACCCTAAAGAATGCCTACCAAAAGTCAAGTCCGTAGAAAGCAACGCAAAAGTAGAGCAAATGAAAATAAAAGTGTCCAACATAAGCATCCATCTCTAACAGAATTTGTAAAAAACGTTGAAACAAAACAGCTAATACAGTCATTTAGTGAAACACAAGAAGTTTCAAGTACCAAAACTTTGCCTCCTCTATCAAAATGTAAAAACAAACCAAAAAACAATTAACAGAAAATCAGCTATCACTACAGATAAAACTACTTCTTCAAATGCTAATATAGTGCAAAGTAAGCATACCAAGAAAAGTATTTTAGCCAAAATGTACCGTCACAAAGTCCTTCAAAATCTTATAAAAACAGGAGAGAAATCAGGTTCAATGCTTAAAACTTATTGTAGGAAATTAATCTTAGAAGCGTTGATGGACAGTGCAATTCTTCTCAAAAGAAAGTTATTTATTTTACTGTTAAACAAAATGAAACCACTAACAAAACTAATAACTAAATTACAAAAAAGACTTCTCAATAAGCGAAATGTCAACAGAAAGAACTTCTTAAGTATCTGCGGAGGTGAATGGAATCACACTACGAGCACAGAACCATATTTTAATGAAGAAGCGTACAAACAAAAGTAAACAAATCCAATTGCCATACATAGCAGTGGTCAAGGTTATGAAAAAGTGAATAATACCATAATGGAACAAGAAGTACTCCTTACAAAAATATGCCCTGAAAACTTAGAATTACCCCTCCATTCAACTTAATCAGAACGTCTACTGTACAAATGGCCATGCACGTCAATGTGTAACATTCCCAAACAATGTTTCAAATCTTTACGCCAATTCCTCAATAAATATGTAAAAAGCAAAGACAAAATCAAAATTAAATTACTGCATAATATGGATACCTGTCCAGTGCGCAAGTACACAGGACTACAAGGACATTCATAGGCCTGCATTACAGGACCTACTTCTAAAACCACTTTTCATGATATCAAAAGGATATCAACACATCATTCAACTATAAGAAATCTAGTCTATAAACTGTACTATGCTAAAAGTCCTGCTTTAGCACTAGCAAAGTTAAATAACATCCTTCTACATGGTACAGCAAAAGACCTACTTGAAGAAATTCACTATATCCAGAAAGAATATTTTGGAAGTGAAAGCCATTTACAGAATGAAATAGCTTTAAACCAATTAAGCAACAATTCTACATATGGCAACCTTTTGCTAAACACATACAAAAAAGAAATACTAAAATTTAAAAGAACATCAGCTGAAGTACCAAACCATGTATGTGTATGTTGCCGTAGAACATTTTATAAAAGTAACACAAAAACTGTAGAACTATCATACAAAATAGAAGACAATGAAGATTCTAAATTGTTTGAATTAGTTCTTTACCTTGTAGCAGAAAATAAATATGAAATAACTGAGCCCTTAATACTTTGCAGTTACTGCACTACAAAACTTGACAACAACCAAACTCCTTCACGTGCTATCTCAAATAATTTGGAATTATACCCAGTACCAAAACCCCTACAACAACTTAATTTATATGAGAGCATCATAATTCAAATAGTACACCCATTTCAAGCAATAATACGCCTTCAACCAAAAACAGCAAAATTACCTCCCTCTTAATTGGTAAAAGGCATTTGTGGAAAAGTAGTTTATTTACCATTAGATCTAAAAGAAAATGTGCATACTCTAGGAGTGCAACGTCCAATGCAGCAATCTTTAATTGTCTTAGTAAATGGAGTACCTACAAAAGACAAAAAAATATGGCAACAGCTGGTAGATTTACATAAAGTTAGACAAGCCTTGCAATATCTTAAAGAGAATAATGAATATTACAAAGAAATTAATATTGAAGAAAACTAGAAAGATACAACTGAAATAATTCAAGAAACACAAGAAGCTGGTCAATTTGAGCTACTAGATCCTGCTACAATATCAAATACTTTAGGCCATTATACAATTCATCCTTTGCACTGTAATGACACCGTACAAGATGTACTGGAAACTTACCAAATGCGTCAAACAAAAGGATCGCCAATCAGCACATGGGAAAATAGTATAGAATCATGTGCTTTTCCTCTACTCTTTCCTACTAGCAAAGGAGGAAGGTATGATGATAGACCTATTCAAATATCAGCTTCAGAATACCGCTCGTTACGGATGTATTGTGAAGATCCCAGATTTAGACAAAATGTGGAATACATATTCCACCTACTCTTTGAAAGTGAACTAGCAACTTTATGTTACGGAGTTGCACACATATTAAAATCAGGATCACACTTTCAAAATATGACAGCTACACAATTATTAGAAAAAGTGCAACAAAAGGATGAGGTTTTACAATCAAATATTACAAATCTATTAGCAAATATGCGTGGTACTAAAGAGTACTGGTTTCGACGTCATGGAGATGTACGTTGTATGATCAGAAACCTTGGCCCACCCACTTGGCTTGTTACATATACAGGGTAATTCATAGAATCCAGCGCACAAGTAGCGCACGCGGCTGGCGCACAGCGTGCGCCTGCGATAGTCTGCGCCAGGCACGTGCGCTAAAACAGATTTCCGCGCACAGCGTATTCATGGATTTCAAGCTCCCAAAACAGCCGTGGCGCAGAGAATCGCAGCGAGCCTGCAGCAGCGCCAGTAACGCCCCCAAGAACGCCCTCGCGCACGGAAAAGCCATCAAAATCGCTAAATCATCGCTAAGGGCTGCGCTAACCCTGGACCACTTCACAGGGCAGGCAAACAAGGAAAGCAAAGCGGGCAATCTCCAAATCAGGAGTACGCGGGAAGTACTACACGCGACTAGGCAGGGAACGTGAATCACAGGGGTACGCGGGAATCATCACACGCGAACAGCCAGGGTGCGTGTATTACAGGGGTAGCGGGAAGTTCAACACGCGATTGGCCAGGGAACGTGAATTACAGGGGGACGCGTGAAGTAGAACACGCGATAGGCCAGGGAACGTGTATTACAGGGGTACGCGGGAATCATCACACGCGAACAGCCAGGGTGCGTGTATTACAGGGGTAGCGGGAAGTTCAACACGCGATGGGCCAGGGAACGTGTATTACAGGGGGACGCGTGAAGTAGAACACGCGATAGGCCAGGGAACGTGCATCACAGGGGTACGCGGGAATTATCACACGCGAACAGCCAGGGTGCGTGTATTACAGGGGTAGCGGGAAGTTCAACACGCGATGGGCCTGGGAACGTGTATTACAGGGGGACGCGTGAAGTAGAACACGCGATAGGGCAGGGAACGTGTATCACAGGGGTACGCGGGAATTATCACACGCGAACAGCCAGGGTGCGTGTATTACAGGGGTAGCGGGAAGTTCAACACGCGATTGGCCAGGGTACGTGTATCACAGGGGTGCGTGGGAATTATCACATGCAAATAGGCTGGGTGGGCCCTCACAGGTGTACCCTGTACACCCTCCCCGGCCCCTGCAGGCAGCCCACAAAACAGTGGACTACCCTGCACACCTGATCATGTCCCCCTGCACCCCCATCCACCAGGGGCACCCTCCACCAGGCCCCCACCCATGTCTCCCACCACCCCCACCCCCCAGCAGTGCAGGGGCACCTGCCATCAGGCCCCCATCCATGTCTCCCACCACCCCCAACCCCCATCCACCAGGGGCACCCTCCACCAGGCCCCCACCCATGTCTCCCACCACCCCCACCCACCAGCACTGTGGGGCACGTGGCCAGCAGGCAGTCAGGCAGCAGCCGATGGCAGGTGGGAGCGTGCTCAGGGTTCTTGGGGACTTAAATTTGGCCTCCTGGCCAGGAGCGTGGTCTTTCGTGTTAGAACGCGTGGACAGCCTGATAGGGAGTGATTTAGCACCTGAAAACCCCACACTCATCGCGCGAAAACCCGTCACCAGCATATGTGCGTCAATAGTTACCTGCACGTGCAGTGTCAAAGCGTGTGATTGGTGAAAAAGGATCCACATGCAGGAGTGACAAAGCGTGTGATTGGTGAAAAGTGAGCTACACGCAGGAGTGTCGAAGCGTGTGATTGGTGAAAAAGGATCCACATGCAGGAGTGACAAAGCGTGTGATTGGTGAAAAGAGAGCTACACGCAGGAGTGTCAAAGCGTGTGATTGGTGAAAATGGGCCAAGCACGTACACGCCGTAAGTGACGATGTACGTGTGGGCCTGTATAAAAGGTAGTGTTGAACACAATTTCCTTGTACGTGCTTTTCGCGGAGAGCGAGTGGGTGAATTCGGTACTTCTTGTCGTTTCACACGCGATTTACTTCACGGCGTTTCCAGTTCGTACTCCCTGTTACCTCTGACAGCTCTTTTCTCTTTTTCCTCTTGTACTGGTTTTCCTGGGCCTGTTCCCTCAAACAGTGTCCCCTTCTACAGTTGTCCTGTCTCCTCAGACAGCGTACACCTCTTCTTTTGGCGGGGGTGTTGCCAACCAAAAGTGCAATTTTTTCACGCTCTTTTACCTGGCAGACGGTGAGTCACGCACGTATCTAACATCTGTGCTTGCCCCGTGTGTAGCCTACCCCTTCAGAGGTCAATCTAGGCTGCGTGTGACACGCATACGTTCATTGTGTTACTGGATGCCACAGCGTAGTGCAGGGTTTTCCATCAGCACACGTGGTCTAGGAGGGGTATTGTGCACGTTCCTTAACTTTTTTGGGGTGCCTGTGCGTTGCGTGACCCGTCATCTTTCCCCAGGGGTGTCATATAGCCTTGCCACTGCACTAGGGTACGAATACCATCTGGTACCCAACCCCTTTGACACCCAATTGCCCAGGACAATTGTGCACACCCACTCCCATACACACAATACCATCAGTGCCATGGTTGGGAGGCGTGCAAGCCGTAAGGGTGGCAAAGGTGGCCGAGCCACACGTGGTGGCCGTGGAGGATCCAACAGGGGACGTGGTTGTGACTTGCAGGGCGCCCCTGTCCCCCCCAGTCTGGAGGAACAGTCAGGGACACCCATGCCCCCCCCCCCCCCCCCAGTTGAGAGTCATGTGGCTGATACCAACCCTGATCAGCCCATGTCGGACCAGGCCATTGTGGCACCAGACCTGTCCGAGGGTGATTCCATCGCTGACATCCAGGTCAGCAGGTCCACTGCACGTGCACCGGTGCACATTGGTGTCATCAGGGCACGCGCATCTATGCCAGATAGGTCATCTGCTGGCCCCCGTAGCCAGGGTGTGGCTCAATCCACCCCACCTCTCATACACCCTGCCAAGACTGTGTCGGTCCTAGTTCATGCACCTCAGATCAGGCCTGACCCCATCCCACTACCCCCAATGCCTGCACCTACTCCCATGCTGAGTGGGCAATCACACACACCCAGTACTGAGTCCACCACGGCTCCTGCCCCTAGTGTCCACAGCGGCGTAGGACACTCTGGATCCCCACCCCCTTCCAAGCGCAAGAGGAAGAGTGCACGTCCGGCACAGGCTGATGCCCCAGACACGGCTGCACAGTCCGGCCCATCAAGGAAGCCAAGCTTCACAGACGCCGAACTGAATGCACTTGTTCAGTATGTGTCAGATCATGATAGGGAAATGGTCATCGTTGCAGGGTCCAAGACCACACATGCCAGACGCCAGGCACACTGGCAGACCATTGCTGACAGAATAAGTGCCCTTGGAGTAGTGAGGCGCACAGCTAGTGATTGCCAGAAGCGCTGGAATGACCTTAAGCGCAGGGCAAAGGATAAGCTGGCCTCAAGTCATGCCGCAACCTTGGTGACTGGAGGTGGGTCCCCAGCACAGGAAATAGAACTCACACCACACGAGTCCGTAGCTGGATCCTACGTCACCGAGGGACAACTCCAAGGTGTGGGAGACCTCCCTGATTACGAGGCATCATCCGGTGAGTGCACATGCATGTGTGTATTATCCATGTGCATGGTGTGTGTGTGAAGCATTCATGTTGGGTGCCTGTCAAGGGGGTGTGTGGCAGAGTTGATAGTGGCACCCATGTGCCTCATCCAGTATGTTCAGTGCAACACCATCTGGCCACAGCACTATCCCTACTGGCAACAGTGCACATATGGGCCAACACCATGGAAGTTGCCCTTGATTAGTAATTTTGTCACTACATTGTTGCTCATACTCCCCTGTCTATTCATCTGATGTCTTACATACCATTCCTCTCCTTTCCCCCAGCCATTCAAGTTTCATCTTCACATGCCTGACATGCAATGATACCACATGCTAATGCGTCCTCTGTATATAAATGCCTACCAACATGCAGTCATACTGTGGATGTAGCCTTGACATCCACCTCCTTCCTGGGGCCTTTGGTACCGTCTGGTTTCGAGCCCCATTCCCTCACACTCCATGCTGCTCTTCATGGTCTATCTTCCATGACTTCTACAGTTCAGACCATCGTGCCCTACGCACGACACCTGCTTGCCAAAAGTCAAATGAGGGCAGCCTGCCCTCCAATGCGACCCACCCTATTGCTGACCAGTGCATCTGAGCCTACTCTAAGCTAACTCTCACTGACATCTGCTCATACATGCCTTTGCCTGTCCCATAGACCCTTCACATGGTCCCTGTCCTCTCTCCTTGCTCCTCTTCCACCATCATAGGTGGGACCCGTTGGGGTGTACTCCTGGCCTCCTTCCAATCCTCAGAGACCACTATTGATGTGCATGGTAATGGGAGCGTCTCAGTCCAAGGCCCTTAGGCCAACCTCAATCTCCTTGAGAAATGCTACCCACATCTCATCAACTTCCTTACCTCTCCTGCTGTCCCCCCTCCTCTCTCCTCATCAATCCTGCACTGCCTCCCTGCACCCTCCCATGAACCTTCTCCGCCTCCCACTCCAACTCCTACACATGCGGCACCTCTGATCTCTAGCACTCCCCGTAAGTCCTACAAGGCTGTCAACCTCCTCCACAATTACACTCCTTTCACTGCGGCTGCATCAGGCATTCCTCCGATAACTGTCACTTACATGAGGTTATGCACCTTGACATCCTTGGTCTCATGGAAACATGTCTGACGGCCAGCTCTGTCTGCATCCTTGACCCTCTCCTTGGCCCGCCACTACTGTGCAGGGGGGGTGTGCCCTTGGCTTCCCTGAGGGTATTCCTGCCACTGTCACACCTACTTAGACCTACTCCACTCTGGAATGGCTTGTGTGAGGTTTCTGTCCACCACACCTTGACATTCTCAAACAGTGCGTACTGTGTCTGGGAAAACTGGTCAAATGTACTACTTCCTTTCTGAGTGTCCTCACCTCTCCTCCTCACTCATGTCCCCAGACACAGAATTCCTCATCCTTGGTGCGGTACGCATCCACCTGCATGCCTGTTGACGCCCCCACGTGACCTTTCTGTGACCTCAGCAACTCCCTCTCACCCTCTAGACTCCCGTCTGTCCCTACTCATTCTGCAGGGCACACTCTTGATGCTCTGATCTCATCTGACTTTCCCCTCTCCGTCCATCTCTGCACTCCTCTCTCCTGGAGTGATCACATTCTCCTCTCCTCCCAGCTCACCCTCAACACCCCACAGGCAAAGCCACCCTCACCACTGTCACACACCTTCTTGGTATTCCGACCCATGAAGTGTGTGTCAGTCGAGGCTCATGCTGCCAAAATCTCCCCCCCATCCAGCTCCCCCTTAGGCTCACTCCCATCCTGACAGGGCCCACTCCATGCTCCACTCCATGTCAGGTACACTGGATGTCTTAGCCACGGTCATGACCACCTGTCTGAAGCCCCATGCCAATGCAGAGTCCTGGCATGACTCGGATCTTGGGAACCCAAACCACAGGTGCCGGGTGGCAGAGAGGGAATGTCCTGCATCATGGCCATCCTCTGGCAAACTGGCCTGCCACATGCTCCAAAGGCAATAGCGCCTCACCCTTCTCACCAAGATGAGATCCCCAATCCAAGGGCACATATCTGCGGCATGTGACAACTCTGCAGGACACATAGAAATCTGAAAGGACCTTGCCGAGCCAGAAGCAGTGTGTACCTCCCCTGTCCCCTCCGAGCCCACAGCACAGCATGATTGTCTCTGTACCCCTATAGGCCACCCCCCCAGCACTTGTCTGCGCCTAACACCATCTGCCCTTGACGTCAAGTCCTACTTACCTTGTACAGCACTTCCAGCCGCCACTCCCCCTTGCACTTCATTGTGCCACCCACCCCTGCACTTGCGTGACATGAATGACACCAGCACCAGTAGGATTGTTGACTGGCATCCCCTTCTGCCCCACCACCCCTCAGTGCTCCGCTGCACCTTCAAACATTACTTGACCGGTGCTTCACGAATGCAAAATGAATCCGTTACAGGTGATGGGGAGGTGGAATCACAATGTTTACTGCATTATGTTGATGTAGACAAGGCACTGTGCATCGTTGCCAATTTGGACTAGCAGATCCATGTACAACATGTATACTTATTGATGTGACGATGCAATGTCAGGACCAGAGTGGTTGAAATCCAAAAAAGTAGCCCTCCTCTCCCTCTTCACTTGGTGGCTATGTCACATGCCATGTGTGTGATGGCATGTGCCTTTGACATGGCAATCACCGCCCAATGTGTGATGGCAGTGCTAGGCAGCAAGGTGAGCAGGCGTTGCTCTCCAATCTGTACATAGTATGCCCTGAGCCTCCCCTACAGACCCAGTGATGGTGAATGCATAGGAGGACTCCCAGTCATGTTGGACATGTGTCGTAGGACTACTGCCTATGTTGTTCATCAGCCCTTGTTGCATGCCATGGTGCTAATGCCTGTTTCCATTTTTCTCTTTCATGTCTTTGCAGGGGACGAAGCACTTGTTGATGCTGGGGATGTGGTGGTGGAGCCGTCCCAGGAGGGCAACCCGGGCCGACCTACCACAAGTGAGGGACGTGGTGTGTTTGTGGGTGAAAACCCACAAGTGCTGCAGGCCGTGCTGTCGAGGGGTGTCTCTGGGGGTTCCTCCCCCGAGCAGTATTCAGGTGTAGACTCGGAGGATGACACCTATGTGCAGTCGCAGGTGAGTGTTCTTGGGAGAGAATCTCCTCTGTCCGACCCACCTGCAGCCAGGCCATTGGCCTCAATGGGGATGTCAGTGTCGGCAGATCAGCCTCCGGTGGTTACGGATGCAGGGCCACACCACCCACTCTCTGATCCTGTTCCTGGGGCTGCAGATCAGAGAGGGAATGCAGTCCTGCAGCCTGAGGCCTTGCCGGCACAGCAAGGCGCAGTCCGCCTTGCCCCAGGCAGGTGTGGTGCCCGTCAACGTGGTGGCCGTATGCCACCTGGCAATACCGTTTGGGAGCAATCCATCTACGGTATGGCCACCCAACAGGCAGCATCATCCGAGATGATTGCACAGGCCATGGATAGGGTGGCCACTTCCATTGTCCCCCCAGAAAGGCTGATGGAGCGACTGGAGCAGGCTACAGAGTCCATCTGCCAGGCACACAGGGAGGATATGTTGGCGTCCAACATGGACAGGCGGGCGGCACTGGCGACTCTGCGGGAATCACTTTCCATGGAGTCCCAGCGCCACAGGGAAGCCCTGAGGGAAGAACTCCGTCACCTCAGGTCGACCCTGTTAGAGCTTGAGGCTTCATCCCATAGAAGGACAGAGGAGCAGCTGGAGCGTCTGACACGGACGCTCTCGGCCGAGATGCAGGCAACTCGTGCGGAGGTCAGGTCATCCCGGGAGTTACTGCATGGGGACCTCCGCATGATTATAACCCAGAACCAGAACTACCAGACCCGCCTGCTTGCAGCCATGGAGGAGCAAACTCGTGCTTTGCGTGGGCTGCCTCCCATTGTCACACCATCTTCTGAGGCAGCTCCCCCACCTCCAGAGTCAGCTGCAGGGTCTGGGCAGAGCCATAGCGACTCATCTCCCACAACAGAGTAGCCGTGTGGGCCACGAGCCTATGGGGTGTTTTCCTTTCCCATGATCCACACAGGTGGATTGTGGCGTGCATCCTGTCCTCGGACCTCATAGGTGGCCCCCCCCCCCGCCGGCCCTTTCATGGCCATTTTTTCTCTTTTTCATTTTTATTTTGCAAGAGTGTTGCCTTGTGTGGGTACCTGGGCATACACTGTATTGTGGCTGGGCACATGCAGGCTTGTCCTGAGTTTGGTTTCGATGCTTGGGTAGCAGACATCCACACCCCTCCTGCTTCCGTTTCCATGGGCTTGCAAAGGGTGTGCCCAAGTGACAGCAAATTACACGGTGACATTGGACTCCCATGAGCTGTTGGCCAGTCCATAGTCAATACTGTGTAGACATTCATAGTGTTCATTGTTGTTGCACCTAACTATGCATGATGGTATGATATGTGCCTCTACTTACATATGTTGCTCATGTTTTGCAGGTATTTCACACAGATCTTCACAAGGGCATAGTCTCTGGAGTCAGACTACATGTCGGTAGATGTGCACTGACACTTTTGCATGGCGCCATCACTGTACATCTGGACGGTGAGGACATACCAGCTGAATCAGGTAATGAGACTACCATTGATTACATGCAATGTGTCTTGTTTGGGTGGGCTTCAGGGTGGGTTGGTGTGTAATTTGATAGAAATTACTCTTACACAGGTGTGTAGTAGTGGCTCCAGGGCGGTTAGCTGCTCAAGTGCGGCTATGTTCCATTTGGGGCACTGCTATTTGTGACACTGGTGTCATGTTGTGATGGCCAGTTTGTTTGCTGTCACATACCATGACATGGTGTCCTCAGTGGCGGGACTGTGAAGGGAGTGGGTGACATGGCAATGTTGTCATGTAGTGAATCGCCTGTGGCAATGCATTTTAGATTGATGGAGTTGTGTCTTTGCGTTGTGATGCATAGCTGGTGTATGTGTAGCTAGGGGTGCACACATATTGACACTTCCATGTTAACAATCTCAGGCTGATGTGTATCTGACAGTTCATTGTCAAGTAATTTTCAGACATTGTCAGGTAGAGTCATCATTGATTGTCAGATGGTATGTGCCAGAGCAGTGTGCACTAGCCAGCACTGTGATTCCTAGGTGAAGAAGTTGGCCACCAGTTGCGTACGGGCTGCCTCCCCCCGTGCCCTTTCCCCTCCCATGCGCAGCGGGCGTGCATGTGGTTGTGGATGTGGGGGCACCACCATGTCCACGGGCAGGCCCCGGCGTGTTGCAACGTTGTGCAGGACACATGCTGCCACTATGATCCTGCACACTATTCGGGGAGCATATAACAGCTGCCCGCCAGAACGGTCAAGGGAGCGAAAGCGTGACTTGAGCACTCCGAATGTGCGCTCCACTATGCCCCGTGTTGCAATGTGGGCTGTGTTGTACCTTACCTGGGGTGGCGTGGTGGGGTTCCGGATTGGGGTCATCATGTGGGGGCTGATAGGGTAGGCACTGTCCCCTGCGGAGGTGGTGATGGGTATCATTAGTGGTGTTGTGTCATGACCCAGTATCTGACATGCATGCATGTGGAGTGGCATTCATGCTCACCAAGCAGCCATGTATCTCCATGCTGGCCAGCCTCTAGGTCCCGGCATAGGGTAGACATTCTGTAGATGAAGCTGTCGTGGGTGGACCCTGGATAGTTGGCATATACTGATGTGATGATTCCCTTGGCATTGCATACAACTTGGACGTTGATGGAATGCCAGTGCTTGCGGTTTCTATAGATGTGCTCTGTTGCCCTGGGTGGACGTAGAGCCACATGTGTGCAGTCAATTGCACCAAGCACTTTGGGGAATTGAGCCACACCATAGAATTCCTGGATGCACGTCCGCCTTTCTGCATGAGTCCTGGGGAGATATATGTGCCTGCGGACTGAAGGCCGTGCAGTGATGATGTTCAAGACCTGGTGTAGGCAGCGTGACTGCGTGGCCTGTGACACACCACCCACTATGGCACTTGTCCGCTGAAAGGATCCAGTGGCCAAGAAGTGCAGTACATTCAGGACCTTCTGCAGGGGGCTGAGTGCTTGGGAGCACAGGGTGGGTGATGTGAGGTCATCCTCCCACTCACTGACCAGGTCCAGTATGATGTGTGCTGGAAACCTGTACCTCCCATACACCTGGTCATCAGGCATCCCGAATAGGCTGGTTCTGGGTGTGAATATTCTGGCCCTGACTCTCCTCCTCATCCTCCTTTGGTAGCCCACTGCCACTGCTGCTAGGAACGGTATGTTCATCCTGGCATCTGGCTTGTTTATTGAAAAGTGCGCAAATTAATGCCTTGCGCGTGTAGTAGGCAGCGTGTGAGCCTCGCACCCCTGGAATCGAGTTCCCACTCCAATCGCGTGTGGAAATTCCCACGCTGCAGGCATACAGGTGCGCTGACGTACTTGCCTGTGTAAGTGGCCGCGCGCCCCTGAAATACACGTACATAGGCCAATGGCGTGTACGCGCACTTTTGGCCAATTACACGCGATGACACTCTGACGTGCAGGATTTCCACGTGTGCTCCGTCTTCACGTGCTGAGTGGGGAACGCCCGTGCGGATCACGTCAGACGCGCTTACGCGATGAGGGACTCTGGTCCAATAGAATCGCGTATGCGTGCTGACGCACTTACGCGCTAAGGGCCTTTCCTCGGATTTCACGCTGACGTGCAGGAATTTCACGTGCCAAATCACTCCGTATCAAGCTGGCCACCCGAAAACACACGGAACACCACGCTCCTGCCCCGAAGGCCGAGTTACTGCCCCCCCAGTGCCCTGAGCAGCCTCCCACGTGCTATCTGCTGCTGCCTGCCTGCCTGCCTGCCTGCTGCCACCGTGCCCTGCCATTTGGTGCCTGCACATCAGCCATCTGCAGGGGTCCAGTTGCTGTGTCCACCCCTGCTGGAACTGAAGACTCCCAACTGGGATTACATCGCTCCACAGCCCAGCCCCAGGACCCAGTTGCCCACCCACACCTGCCTCTGGGGTTGCCATGTCGGGCACTTCTACATCTGGCACCAGTGGCAACCCCAGGCCAGAGGGGCAGAGGGGCACCAGCTTCACTGCCACCGAAGTTGGTGTCCTGGTGGAGCATGTCCTGGGGCAGTATGATGCCCTCTTTGGATCGTCCCGCGCCAGCAAGGAAGGACGGGAGAGGATCTGGGCCGACTGTGTGGTTGCCATCAACGCGGAGGGGGTGGCAACCCGCAACGTCTTGAAGATCAAGAAGCGCTGGGAGGACTTGAGGTCCAGGACCCTTGTGAAGGCCCGGCGCCTCGTGGAGGGGGGCCGGGGCCACATGAGTACCATCCAGAAGAGGGTCCTGGAACGTGTACGCCCAGCGCTCCACGCCCAGATCCTTGAGAGGGAGACCCGTCTGGAGTTGAGCGGTAAGTGTCCAAGCATCACTGTGTGAGACAGGGCATGTTGCGGTGTGCTGGTTCTATGATACTTGCCTGTATGTGTGCCATGTGCCATGTATGCATGTATGTGTGCTGGGACATCATGGTAATGCATGTGCGACCAGTGATGTGTGACCCACATGGTTGTTGCATGTGTTGAAATGCGGCATGGGGAGCACTATGCAGATTTGGGACATGAGAGCATGCCAGTCTCTGTACCTGGACATGGATGGGGGTGAGGATGGGTGCTGATGCCAGGTACATATATGGTAGCCATGTCTGTGTGCCTGACCTGCATGTCTGTGACTTGTGCATGCCATGGATGCATGACTCATGTGTGTGACAATGCACAGATTCAGTGACGCACCCACCTTACCCTTGTTTTGCCTGTGTTCGGTGTGATTGTGGCCAGATGGATGTGACTGAGGTGTAGTGTGTGCATGTCATATGCATGAGCCATGATGCATGTGAGTTACATTTCATTGAATGTTTCAAGAGTCAATTGGACATGCATGGAAATGTGCATGGCATGCACCATGCCTGTTACTGTGTGTGTTTTGCCTGGACTGACCCATGTGTTGTGGAGGGACATGATGGAAGTGTACTTTGACAGGGGTGCTCATCTGCTATTGCTTCCTGTCTAGGGGACCATTGTACAGTAGCCTGATGCTTGTGTTCTTTGTCTCCCTCTATGCAGCGGCTAGTGAAGAAGAGGGCGGAGACGGCGCTGTGGAGCAAGGCGGCGGGGATGCCCCCACGGCTGCAGCGGAAGGGGTGGGTGAGCCCCCACAGGGGCCTGCTACGGCGGGAGACGGTGAGGAGCCATCCAGGTTGGTGGTTTGCACAGAGGAGGAGGAGGCCGACACTGGTGCACACATGGGCCCTGGTGGGAGCATCCCTGCTGGTGCAAGTGGTGCAGTCCAGGGCCAGGGGCAGGAGGCAGCACAGGTCACCGTGGAGGGGCCTGTGCATGTCGCTGTCCCTGACCCTGTGAGTGCACCACCATGCACCAGCAGGGATGCCCCGTCCCAGGCCCGTCCGCAGGTAGAGGGGATGTCCATGTCAACTGACTCCCCTCCACCTGCGGCCGTGGGAACCCCTGGCCGCGTGGAGCAGGTCCTGATTGGGGTCGCGATGCGCACGGCTGTGATTCGTGATGCCGTGCGTGCTTCCCGGGAGGAGCACGCACGTCATCACGAAGTGCACCGTGCCGACGTGGCCCAATTGGGATCGGCCATGTTCGGGGGGTTCCTGCATGTGTTGGCCAATCTGACGGCCCTCTCCTCCTCTGTGCAGGCTATCCACCAGTCGTTCTCCTTGCCGTCTTCCGGCCCAGATGCCACCATGGCCCCCTGTGGACCTGCCCCGACCAATGCAGCCAGCTCGGTGGGGATCCCATCCCTGCCGCAGTTGGGAGTCGGAGGTCCAGCAGGGGTGGACAACACAGCAAGTGGACCCCAGCAGATGGAAGATGTGCCGGCATCATCGGGCAGGGCACGTGCACGACGGCGTCGGTGGTTACCATCAGCCTGGATGCCGTCGTGCTGGCAGAGGCAGTGGCGTCGCAGGCAGCAGCGGGCTCGACGTGGGAGGCATCATGGCTCAGGGCCATCAAGATCGGAGGGGCAGGCATCGGCCGGAGGGCAGGGCAACCCTGGCATGGCGGTGTGTTCCGTGTGGGAGGAGTTTGGCCAGCGGATAGGTGCGGAGCGGCAGCGGGCGGAAGAGGAGCGGCTCGCCATGGCCAGGGCGGAGATCTCCATGCATCAGGCATTGAGGCGGGCTGAGTGCCTCGAGGAGGCTCGCAGGGAATTTGGTGAGCACATGGGGTTGTCCCTGCGAGACCTCGGGGCCAGGACTGAGTCCCGCCTCCAGGACATTGACATGGAGTTCGAGGATGCCCTGGCCAGCATCACCAAGTGAGCCGCAGGACTAGCCCGCTGCCTTTGTATATAGTTTGTTAGTTAGTTAGTGCTAGGTTTCCTTTATTTATTTTTATTATTTTGGACCGCTTGGACAATGGCCACTTCTTTGTACATATTTTTTTAAATAGTTAGTATTAGGTTTAATTTGTGGTGTTGGGCTCATGGACCCTTGAACAATCCTGTAAATATAGTTATTTTTTGTGAGGTAAATTTTTTTACTTTCATATTGGTCACACCATGTCGTAATGGTTTATCTTTCATTTCATTCTACATGTGTTTACTTTGGACAAAATCTATTCATTTTTCTATCCTTTGTTTTTTGGTTTCTCATTTTTGTTCCCGGACATGGACCTTTTATTTGCTTTACCAGATAGTTGTCAGAGTTTACTTGATTTTTATTTTTTAATACATTTGAATATTATCTTACACTTGTGTCATTTTTTCTTTGGTTTCTTACATGCCATGATATGGGTTTTGACATTGACTTGCACCCATTGTGTATGTGTGTGTGGCGGACATGTGTTCTTTTGCATACTTGCCTTTGGGGTTGTGTCATGTGATTGCATTCACTATGTGGGTGCATGCAATCCTTGCCTGGGTGTTTGTGCTGGGTATGCTGGTCATTACTGCCATTATTGTGTATCGTCAGGACCAGGGGCCAGGGGGACATGGGTGGGGGCCTGGTGGAGGGTGCCCCAGGTGGATGGGGGGTTGGGGGTGGTGGGAGACATGGGTTGGCCATGGGTGGGGGCCTGCTGGCAGGTTCACCACAGTGCTGGGGGTGGGGGTGGTGGGAGACATGGGTTGGCCATGGGTGGGGGCCTGCTGGCAGGTTCCCCACAGTGCTGGGGGTGGGGGTGGTGGGAGACATGGGTTGGCCATGGGTGGGGGCCTGCTGCCAGGTTCCCCACAGTGCTGGGGGTGGGGGTGGTGGGAGACATGGGTTGGCCATGGGTGGGGGCCTGCTGGCAGGTTCCCCACAGTGCTGGGGGTGGGGGTGGTGGGAGACATGGGTTGGCCATGGGTGGGGGCCTGCTGGCAGGTTCCCCACAGTGCTGGGGGTGGGGGTGGTGGGAGACATGGGTTGGCCATGGGTGGGGGCCTGCTGGCAGGTTCCCCACAGTGCTGGGGGTGGGGGTGGTGGGAGACATGGGTTGGCCATGGGTGGGGGCCTGCTGGCAGGTTCCCCACAGTGCTGGGGGTGGGGGTGGTGGGAGACATGGGTTGGCCATGGGTGGGGGCCTGCTGGCAGGTTCCCCACAGTGCTGGGGGTGGGGGTGGTGGGAGACATGGGTTGGCCATGGGTGGGGGCCTGCTGGCAGGTTCCCCACAGTGCTGGGGGTGGGGGTGGTGGGAGACATGGGTTGGCCATGGGTGGGGGCCTGCTGGCAGGTTCCCCACAGTGCTGGGGGTGGGGGTGGTGGGAGACATGGGTTGGCCATGGGTGGGGGCCTGCTGGCAGGTTCCCCACAGTGCTGGGGGTGGGGGTGGTGGGAGACATGGGTTGGCCATGGGTGGGGGCCTGCTGGCAGGTTCCCCACAGTGCTGGGGGTGGGGGTGGTGGGAGACATGAGCAGGTGTGCAGGGTAGTTCCCTGTGGTGTGTGCTGCCTGCAGGGGCCGTGGAGGGTGTACAGGTAATGCCTGGGAGCACACAGCCAAATCGCGTGTGGGACTTCCCGCGCACCCCTGAAATCCACGTACCCGGCCATTTCGCGTGTGGGACTTCCCGCGCACCCCTGAAATCCACGTACCCGGCCATTTCGCGTGTGGGACTTCCCGCGCACCCCTCGATTCCACGTTCCCTGCCATATCGCGTGTGGAACTTCCCGCGCACCCCTGCAATCCACGTACCCGCCCATTTCGCGTGTGCAACTTCCCGCGCACTCCTGCAATCCACGTACCCGGCCATTTCGCGTGTGGGACTTCCCGCGCACCCCTCGATTCCACGTTCCCTGCCATATCGCGTGTGGAACTTCCCGCGCACCCCTGCAATCCACGTACCCGCCCATTTCGCGTGTGCAACTTCCCGCGCACTCCTGCAATCCACGTACCCGGCCATTTCGCGTGTGGGACTTCCCGCGCACCCCTGAAATCCACGTACCCGGCCATTTCGCGTGTGCAACTTCCCGCGCACCCCTGCAATCCACGTACCCGGCCATTTCGCGTGTGCAACTTCCCGCGCACTCCTGCAATCCACGTACCCGGCCATTTCGCGTGTGCAACTTCCCGCGCACCCCTGAAATCCACGTACCCGGCCATTTCGCGTGTGCAACTTCCCGCGCACCCCTGCAATCCACGTACCCGGCCATTTCGCGTGTGCAACTTCCCGAGCACTCCTGCAATCCACGTACCCGGCCATTTCGCGTGTGCAACTTCCCGCGCACTCCTGCAATCCACGTACCCGGCCATTTCGCGTGTGCAACTTCCCGCGCACCCCTCGAATCCACGTTCCCTGCCATATCGCGTGTGGAACTTCCCGCGCACCCCTGCTATCCACGTACCCGGCCATTTCGCGTGTGCAACTTCCCGCGCACCCCTCGGATCCACGTTCCCTGCCATATCGCGTGTGGAACTTCCCGCGCACCCCTGCAATCCACGTACCCGGCCATTTCGCGTGTGCAACTTCCCGCGCACCCCTCGATTCCACGTTCCCTGCCATATCGCGTGTGGAACTTCCCGCGCACCCCTGCTATCCACGTACCCGGCCATTTCGCGTGTGCAACTTCCCGCGCACCCCTCGAATCCACGTTCCCTGCCATATCGCGTGTGGAACTTCCCGCGCACCCCTGCAATCCACGTACCCGGCCATTTCGCGTGTGCAACTTCCCGCGCACCCCTCGATTCCACGTTCCCTGCCATATCGCGTGTGGAACTTCCCGCGCACCCCTCGAATCCACGTTCCCTGCCATTTCGCGTGTGCAACTTCCCGCGCACCCCTCGAATCCACGTTCCCTGCCATATCGCGTGTGGAACTTCCCGCGCACCCCTGCAATCCACGTACCCGCCCATATCGCGTGTGGAACTTACCGCGCACCCCGGTATGCACGCACACGTTTATTTTTTCTCTCTGCGCGTGTCTGTGTTTGTGGGTACCCCTTTGTACGTCATTTGTCCTGGAGGGCAACAGTATTGTACATTGGTCATGTCTGTATATAGGTGCTATTTGTTGGCGCGCCTTTTAGCGCACATTTCTTGCAGGCGCAGACACGCTACCGCCTGCTTTCTTGTGGCGGTCGTGTTTGTGCCTGTTTGTGCCTGTGCGCTGCTTTGAGCGTGCGCTTTTTTGCCCTATTCTATTCCATGAATACGTGTTGTATGCGAGCGTGTGGGCGTTCCGCGCACTTGCCTCCTGAACTTTCCCCGTGCCGCCCACATTCTTCCCCATTCCGAGTGTTGTGCCCCATTTTATTCCCCATTCCGAGTGTCCCGCCCTGTGTCCCGCCTACTTTAGAGCTGTGCGCTGCGCTCGGAGTGATGGCGCAGTGGCCGTGGCGCACGACGTTGGTTGACCTGTGCGCCGGCCTGCGCCGCGCGTTTTTTCCGCGCACGTCCTCTGCTTTTCTTGCGCAGGGACTTCCATGAATCGACGTGCGCTGGTTTCCCTGCGCTTTGCGCTGATTTTCGGCGCAGCGCACGCATTGGCCCCTCTGCGCCGGGATTTTCGGCGCACATTTATTCCATGAATCGGCTTGTAAGTTGTGCAGAATATGTATGGGAAGATTTACATGATTTCCTACGCATATCAAATAAAAACAAAACAAACATAGATATACTAACACCCGGAGAACTTTGTTCTTTGGATCCTGTTAATGTTTCAAGATATTTTCACCATCGCTTCATTGCTATGCTACATTTTATTTGTAATAAAACTGTTCCTCCCCCTGGAGAAGTGCAACACTTCTTTTGGAGAAAAGAATACCAAGCCAGAGGAGCACCACATATCCACATGCTTTTATGGATTAAAGATGCTCCTAAATTTGGTCAAGACAGTGATGCCACTGTTTTACAGTTTATTGAAAAATATGTCGCTTGTGAAATTCCATCAGAAGCCACAATTAGTGATCTTCATGCACAAATTTTACAATTTCAAAGACACAAATGTGGAAAATATTGTCGTTGCAAATACAAAAACAAAGGGAAATACTACACCAAATGCCGATTTGGTTTCCTTAGACCAGTTACAAATACAGGTCAAGTGAACAACCTCATGTCTTCAGTTAGACATAGTGTTAAAGGTAAGTCACCTAAAAATACATATTACATCAAAAGAAAAGAAGAAGAAAAATATATCAATGATTATAATGCAATCATTGCCCACTTATGGAATGCAAACATAGATGTGCAGTACATTGCAGACAATTCTACTGCAGTTGCACGATATGTCACAGCATACTTAACTAAAGCAGAAAAGACAGAGCTCCAAGACCTCTGGAATGACCTGTGATCAGATAAAACAGTATCTCAGAAATTATACAGCTTGGGCATAAAAATGCTCACCGCTAGAGCATGTGGAACATATGAAGCAGCTGATCGTTTAACTGGTGCTGCATTGTATGGTACTAGATAACTATGACTCATATGAGGATGCTTTCAAAGCAAATGAAAGCACTATAACTGATGTAAACTTTACACAGTACAAAACAATGTTGCACAATGAACAGCAACACAATGAAGAACTCCAAGCCCAACTAGATAAGGACACTCCTGACAGTAGTCAACCTTCTGTAACTGGAAGCCAAGAACCACTGGGAGAACCACTAATAATAAATGAGGCAGAATTAGCTAGGATAGAAGTAGAAAACACCATGTGTCAGTATGAAGATAAAGAAGACTTAACTATACTACAATCAAAACTAAACAATGAGCAAAGTAGCATTTTTCAAGAAGTAACAAAACAAATTGCACATGGTGTAAAACATGAAAATAAAGAATGTTCCTGCATAATTATAAACCTATACTACTGTACGTCAGTGCTGAAACTGGTTCTGGCAAAACATTCCCAATCAAAATCATTAGTAAGTTCTTTCAACAATTGACAAACAACAAACTGTCAGTTGTTGTCACTGCTCCCAAAGGTTTAGCTGCCTACAACATAGGTGGTGTTACATTACACTGATTACTACTATTACCAGTAGAACACCAGAACAAATTAGACTATTACAAACTTTCTGCAGAAGCTGGAATGGAATTACGCAGAGTATTGAAACAAATGAAAATGCTACTAATAGATGAAGTGAGCATGGTCTCCAACCTGATGTTAGCTTTGATTCACCTCAGATTACAAGAAGTACTCAAAAGAGACTATGAAGAGCTCTTTGCAGGAAAACACATTATTGTTTTTGGAGATCTGCTTCAATTAACACCAGTAAAAGGTGAGCCTATTTTTAAAACATTAGGACACAAACTCTGCCATAAAACTGTTGGCAGCATTGGAAATGTCAACCTTTGGCAACATTTCCAATACAGAGAATTAACAGAAAACATTCGGCAATCTGCAGATCTCACTTACGCCAACATTTTTAAAAGTATCAGAGTTGGTATACTTTCTAAAGAAGCAGAAGCAATATTGAAAACCCGGCACATTAATGCACTTTATGGCGATAATGCATGTGCTACAGATGTTATGGAATAATTAGCCCACAAAAATGTCAATTGTATGGCCGTAATGCCAACTCTTGCAAGCTGTTTCAAATTCAATGAAATCATGCTAAGTAAATAAATGCAACCAATCATGGAAATTAGCGCCACAGACAAACTAGATGTACATGGCATGACACTACCTATGTGTGACCAAGCCACAACAAGACTAAATAGTTTAGAAAAATCAATCTCAAACACAGCAGGCTTAGAAAAGATATTAAAATTATCCTTAAATTGCAGAGTAATGCTAAAACGTAACCTTGATGTGGACCAAGGACTAGTTAATGGAGCACTGTGTACAGTTGTTGGCTTTCAAACATACCCACGCGACAACAAAATTCAGTTTGTCAATATACTCTTTGACAAACTTTCAGAAGTAAAAAGGATAGGACGCTCAACCGCTAGATTTCCTTCTCTTCAAAGATATGTATGTATGCAGAGAACAATTTTCTCTAACTCTTGCATACGCAGTCACGATTCATAAATCACAAGGTCTTACCCAAGACAAAGCAATGATAGATATTGGTAACACAGTCTTTAAAGAAGGCATGAGCTATGTAGCACTATCACGCTTACGTACACTTGACGGTCTATTTCTAATCAACTTTGATGCAAGTAAAATAAACGCTGATATTCCTTGCATTTTAGAATACAATAGACTTCGCTCACTATGCACCCCCCACCTAAACACATATTCTGTTCCACAAAAAGTAAAACGTTATAAAAGAAAAATAAATCAAACAGAAATGCAACAGGATGTCACGGCAAATCCTCCAAAGAGAGTAAAAGAAACTAATACTTCATCAAGTACCACAAGCAAAAAATAATCAATTAGGGAAAGTAAACCAGGTACTTCTTTAAAGAAGGAAGACAAACTCCAAAAAAAGCAGTTAGATACAGAACTACCTGGACCATTTAAATTCTCAAATATAGTTGGTGTAAGTTGCTAGGCAAATGTAGCAATGAGTATTCTATTTCAATTACCACCAATTGTTGACAATATTTACTTATACAGTACACACCCATTGTGTTTGCAAATGTTAGTACTTCACAGAAATGCAGCAAATAATCCTGACAACACGTAAAGTGTTTATGGAATAAGACAACAATTGGACTACTGTGCTGGAATGGTGAAATTCACTATAAACTCACAGGAAGATCCACAAGAATTTCTAATGTACTTACTACAAGTACTGGAAAACAAAAACATACCTATAAATGAAATCTTTCAGATTTCATACATGTGGAAACATACATGCACTCTCTGCAACAATGTGACACAAGAAGAAATCTCCAATGAATGCTTCATATATATATCAATACCAAATTGTGAATCCATTCCATTTCAGCGACTTGTACAAAATGCAAACCATGGTAGGTTATGCTCTACCAGCAATTCAGATAATCGCTCCACGTTAGTAATACAAACACATAGTAAATACATAATACTAATGCTTCTACGTTACAATGCATATGGTACCAAAAACAACTCCAAGCTGACTGGATTCACACATGGTCAAATATCACGTGGTAAGAAAACCTTCACAACAATAGGTATAATCTACCATGCAGGAGCCACAACCAATTCAGGGCACTACACTGCATATATAAAAAAGAAATGTGGATGGTTTGAATGTAATGATAGTACCATTACTCTAAAGCATAGATTACCAGGAAATCTTACAAACGCTTATTTGATGTTCTTAAAACCAAAATTTGATAACTAAACTGTATATAAACCCTAAGTAAACTTGTGTTAAAAAAATATAAACTGTTAGAATACTCCAAAAGCTATCTAACTGCTCAAAGATTCTACAACAACTAACCAGATAAATAAATACCACTAAATTAGACCAAAAAATACACAGTTAGAATACGCCAATTGGTATCTAACTGTCCCAAAATTTAACAATATACAAATAGATAAATCAATACCACTAAAATATATCATAAAAATAGACAGTTAGAATACGCCAATTGGTATCTAACTGCTCCGAAACTTTATAATATCAAAACAAATAAATAATATGTTACTGCTCCAAAAAAATACAACAAGCCAAAGCATAAAGCATTACCCAGAAACAACAAGTAAACACTGAAAACAAACAAATAAACTGTAGCATAACAGAAAAAGTTTTTTTTTTAATCCAACATGGATTTTTTTTTCTCCCACAGACCCAATGATTTTAGCAACAAATACAGAAACTGAGCAAATTGCACAGTACTCTGATTTGTAATCTACTAAATATGAGGGTCCAAAAAAAAAGTATATTGATTACACAATGTAATATGTCATTACAAAATACTAATACTAACATGCTATTTTCTTTTATCAGAGAAATTAACAAGAAATACATGTACTCCGGTTACTAGACCAATCAGTAAGTATACAATAATAAGGAGAACCATAGCAGCATATCACATCCATAGTATCTAATACCTTTGTTCCTTATACATTTGTTTTTCACCCAATGTTATAAGCAAATATGAATGTGATATGCTGTGGTGGTTGTTGCCAAGGCATAGAGTCTTGGGTGCATGGCCAAATGGCCATGCAACCAAGACTGTATGCCCTGGCAACAATCACCGCAGCATATCACATCCATAGAGTCAAACATTTCAACTATGGTCTATGGAAACTTTTAATGTCCGCGGACATCATGAGTGTTCTTAGAACACTTTCAACTTGCCAGCGAACAATACGGACAGCGTTTTCAGGACACCCCCTACGAACATTTCAGAACAACGCGATAGTTCTTAGAACACTTTCAACTTGACAACGAACAATACGGACAGTGTCCTCAGAACACCCCCATTTTGTTTATTTGCGAACATTTCAGGACACCATGAGTATTCTAAGAACACATTCAACTTGACAGAGAACAATACGAACAGCATCTTCAGGACACCCCTTACGAACATTTCAGAATGTTCTTAGAGAGTTCTTAGAACACATTCAACTTGACAGAGAACAATACGGACAACGTCCTCAGGACACCCCCATTTTGTTTATTTGCGAACATTTCAGGACACTGCGAGTGTTCTTAGAACACATTCAACTTGCCAGCGAACAATACGGACTACGCCTTCAGGACACCCCCTACGAACATTCCAGTACACCGCGAGTGTTCTTAGAAATGTCTTCAGAACACCCCCATTTTGTTTATTTGCGAACATTTCAGGACACCGCGAGTGTTCTTAGAACACATTCAACTTGACAGAGAACAATATGGACAGCGTCCTCTGGACACCCCCTATGAACATTCCCCGGACACCGCGAGTGTTCTTAGAAGCGTCTTCAGAACACCACCATCTTGTTTATTTGCGAACATTTCAGGACACGGCGAGTGTTCTTAGAACACATTCAACTTGACAGAGAACAATACGGACAGCGTCCTCAGGATACCCCCATTTTGTTTATTTGCGAACATTTCAGGACACCGCGAGTGTTCTTAGAACACATTCAACTTGTCAGCCACAACCCCCATTCATATTTGCGAACATTTCAGGACACAGCGAGTGTTCGACAACGTCTTCAGAACACCCCCATTTTGTGTATTTGCGAACAATTCAGGACACCGCGAGTGTTCTTAGAACATATTCAACTTGACAACAAACAATACGGACAGCGTCCTTAGGACACCCCCATTTTGTTTATTTGCGAACGTTTCAGGACACTGCGAGTGTTCTTAGAACAGTTCAGTTTGCTTGCGAACAAAACGGACACATATTGAGTCCTCAGAACACCCCCCATTCAGTTTATTTAGAGCATTTCAGAACACCCGTGATGTCCGCAGACAAATCGAACACAAAGAGAACGTCTAACACATGAAAAAACACAACTTTCATCCTACATCATACACTCCCACCCTCCCCAAACACTCCCACACACCAACACACTCTACTAAATACAAATTTTGAGCAAAGTTTCACCTCGCTGTCCGCGGACGACCACGAATCCAAGATGGCGGGCGCTACCGAAAATCTGACGCGCTTCACGCTCCACGCCGTCCAATCAGCGAACACGTTACATGTCCGCGAACATCCCTCAAGCCGATTGGCCAATCAGGACACTGTCCGCGGAGCGAACAGGGACATGTGTCCGCGGACCGAACACAGATATCACTCATTTTTTTTTACCTACTTTTTGGTCATTTTAAGAAAAACTACTGGATGGATTTTTACCAAATTTGCAAAAGCACGCTTTCGGGACCAGGCCGCTGCTCCTGGTCCAAATTTGGTGAAAATCCGTCCAGCGGTTTGGGCTGTAGACGCAAGCAAACATTTTTTCCCATTCAGTCGATGGGAAAAAAAAAGGTTTTGGGATCCCCCCTATAACGTTCCCCCCCTGGAGGAATCCTCACCAAACTTTGCAAAATAATCCAGAGTGACCCAAATAGTTTTTTTGCAAAGTTTGGTGAGGATTCGTCCAGGGAGAGCGAAGTTATAAGCCACCCAAAAAGTGCTCTTCCTATGGAAACACCAACTTAACCATAACTACATGGCCACTACCGTGGCCATGTAATATATATACGGAAGTCGAGTTACCAATGCTGATCGCATAAACATATTGGCCAAGCACACACTTGGGTGCATTACTGACAACGGACACACACCGAGGGACTCCCACTTAAGCCCCAGATCACAGGATACCTCATGTTTGAGTAGACCACACAATTCTCTGTCCTAATAAATGACAATACAACTATTGCATCACACTCCTAGTACAAGACTGAAACACAGACGTGCCGACAATTCTATCACCAGACAGTATTCAACACATAACATTGTTGATTATACCGATTTGTCAGGCATGGAAAGAGAAATATTGTACCTCAGATAAGGCAATACGCTTTTAGTCAAGATTAGATTCATGTTAAATGTATTAGCTCATCTCAATATTGTTAGTTTTTGTAGTTTTCCTATTGAAAGTGTATGTCTTTTTCTTTAACCTGTGTCAATTTGCATTTGAAGTTATGTTGTTTCAGTGGTTGTTAGTTAAGATAGCAACTGCAATAAAATAGTGGGTCACAATATATCTGGACTCACCCTGATTATTTTTTGATACATATATATTGAGAACGGATTAAATATGTTGGTGAGGTGAAAGCGGATTGGGCAAACAAAGTAGTTCATATTGTTGGTGTGGTGGGGGATGATGAAGACGAGGATCATGTGCCTCCAGATGTGGAGATTACTATCACAGGGGAGTGTAAAGGCATTGGAGGATTCAGGATCACTGTACACAATTATTCCAGAGGCACATTCTAGAGTGATCTGGGCAGGGAAGAAACACACATTAGATGGGAATGACATAAGACAAAGAGCATTTGTTGGATGTGGGATTGAGGTTATGTGTTTTGTGAGAGGTACTATTTCATATGGCACGAGAAGCATACATGTAAAGGTGTACATATCAACTAAGAGAGACACTCTGCTTGGTTGGAGACATCAGGGAAGATTGAGGATGGAGATACATCTGGGTAAGGAACAACAAGTAAGAACTGTGGATGTGAATAAGTCTACTGCGTTTGTGCAGGAAGTGGCCTTGAAATGTACATGTGTGTTTCGGAAAGGTATAGTTGTGTGGATATAGTCAGAAGATCCAGTTTTTGGCACAGGCAGTGCTGTGTCTGCATAATGTCAGAACATTGTCATTAGGGGTAAGAGAGAAAGTGAGAATTGAGTTACAAGATCTGTGTCAGGCGGGGATAATTGAGCCAATTGCGAGCAGTGAATGGCTGCTTACAGTAGTTGTCACGCAACTGCCTGATGGTCGCATTACACTTTATGTGGACTTGAGGGATCTGAACCGGAATATATGGGCGGGTAGGTAACCATTGCCAAAGGTCAATGAAATGTTAATAACTATGGCTGAGGTGGGGTTGTATAGTATCATGGATACCTCATCAGCATGACAACAGGTGGATTTGCACCCAATGTCTCGCACTTTGATGGCATTTATTACTCCGATGGAGGTGTGCCAATTTAGAAGAATGTTGTTTGGGTTAGCGCCAGCTTCTGCAGTGTTCCAGAGGGTGATGGAGGATTTGTTGGGGGATGTTCCTGAAGTCGAATGTTTTCAGGATAACATTTTGGTGGGAGCAACAAATGAGGCAGAGCATGAAGTGAGAATGTATGGGGTGTTTACAGAGGCTGGAAAAGGCAGGTTTGATTGTAATATGGGAAAGATTTCTGTTTAAGGTGCATCAAGTATCTTACTTGAGGCATTGGTTGACAAAGGAAGGAATGGTGACTTTGTATAAGGTGGTTGATGCCATTCTCAGGATGAACTCTCCAGAGAGTAAGGATGAGTTAAGATCGTTCCTGGGGTTGATTGAATACTATGTGAAATTTGTGGGGAATTTTGTAAGCAAACGTGTCATGTTACGGGGCCTTGTCATGGTGAAGAGAGAATTTGTGTGGGCAAAAGAGGAGAGCGAAGCATTTAGATATATGAAAGAGGTGGCGAATACTCCCATGCTGTATAGGTTTGATTCTGCTGCCAAGCAATATATAATTGTAGATGCTTGTACACAAGGGGCCTCATTACAACCTTGGTGCTAAGTGCACCAACTTTACCACCATGGTGTAAACTACGTTTACACCATGGTGGATGGCGGATTTACCGCCCCATTCCAAGGTGAGTGGGGCGGTAAATCCCCATTTCCCATTTTCCCTTCCCCATTCCCATTTTTGCCCCATAGGGCATAATGGGAGTGGGGAAGGCGCTAATTACGCCGTCATAAATTACAGCGGCGTAATTAGCACCATGGCAGGTTAGCGCCATGGATTTTAACGCCTGCTAAAAGCAGGCGTTAAAATCAGAATCAGGCGTTAAGGGTTAACGGTGGCGTTAACCCTTAACGCCTGAGTTGTAATGAGGCCCCTTAGGTCTGGGGGCATTGTTGAGCCACATTAGAAGAGTTATTGAAGTACCCTTGGTATTTGCATCCTGGGCATTTATAGAAACAGAGGGGAAGTATTCTACCATAGAGAGAGACGCTCTGGCATATTACTGGGCATCAGAGTATTTCAGGACATTTGTTTGGGGGATTCCATAGCGAATCAAGAGCAATCATAAACCTCTGATACATTTGTTCTCTACGCGAGCCTCTGGTTTGGTGACTACGAGGATAGCAGGGAGGTTGGCGGCAATATAAGATTAGAATTTTGTGGTGCAGCATATTCCTGGGAGGTGTAATCCGGTGGCAGATTGTTTGTCTAGATCGTCAGTGAAGGTGAAGGAGCAAGAAATGGATGTGAGTAATGAACGGATTGCACAAGTGGAGGAAACAGTGACTGATATTTTCAACAGGTCGGTTTGGTTGTAGGAGATGAAAGTGGAGGTGGAGTTGATGCATGCTATATGCTATATCGAGCAGAGGTGGACGAAAGGAGAGGCAAAGAGTTAACCTTATTATAAAGTGAAGAAGGAGCTGAGCAGTTCTGAGCTGGGGTTGTTGCGAGGAGGAAGATTGATACTTCCAACCGCTTTGAGAATGGAACTCACAAGGCTTGCTAATGGTGGTCATATGGGAAAGAGTTTGACCAAGCGGAGGTTGAGAGCTAAATTCCCATGGCCAGGAGTGGATTTAATGGTTGAGGAGGAGGTGGGGGTATGTGTCCCTTGTAGCTTGAGTGAGAAATCATTGAAAAGGCAAAATTTAGGGGAAAGCAAGTTTGAAATACCTGACTATGCATGGGAAAAAGTGGGGATTGACTTCCTGGGACCAATGAGTATGCTGGGGCAAGAGAATAGGTTTGCCATAGTATTGGTGGATTATGCATCTAGATGGTTTGAGGAGAACATAATGATGAGATGTGTAACAAGTTGTATGGAGAAGCTGTTTGGAGAGAAGGATGTCCTAAGATTATCATGTCGGACAACAGGGTGCAGTTAGTTTTGAATTAAATGCAAATTTATTTGTCTAGTCATGGTATTGAGAATCACAGGACTTCATTGTATAATCGTAAAGCAAATGGTTTGGTGGAACAGATTAATGGCATAATTAAGGAATGAATAGGATGAAATGTCCATATAAAAAGTACCGACCCCACCAAAAGACCTAAAACACACACCACAAAATGTTCTAACTACCAAATGTTCGAATGTTTTGTGGTATATGTTTAGGTGTTTTGGTGGGGTCGGTATGAAAAACATTTATTTAAAAGGCTGTGGGAGTTGCGGGGGACACCGCTGAGCTCTCCAAACAGAAGAACATTAAACAAAAGAAAAAACCGGGCTGCGGGGGTGTCCCCCACAACATCCCGCTCACTATATTTCAAAGCATAGTGAGCGGGGGTTGCGGGGGAAACCCCTGCATGTTTGCATGGGAAATGTACGAACATTTTGTATTCGTGCATTTCCCATGCAAACATTTCCATCGGGGGAAATGCAGCCCCGGTAATATCACATAGATCATTAAGGCAATTATACAGTTGACATATGCTAATAACATCGATTGTAGGGAGAAAGTCTGTGAAATTATGGTGGTGTACAGAGACACACCACACATCACAACAGGGGTATCACCTTTTGAGAGTATAAGAGGGAGAGTAATGCGATCCAGAGAGTATCCACCTTGGATGTCCGAGGTGGGGCAGAAGAGGGGGGTGGGAGACAAAAGAAAAGCACTGGAAGTTCAGTGAGGGTGGGTGATGCCATGAGTGTGATAAAATCTTTTGGTGTCCAGAAGGGATGTTCACAGTATTATGAAACTATTAGTGTAATGAGAGTGGGGATGATACATGTGGTGATGAGTGATGGGAAGAAATGGAGTATGGGCAGGGTGGCGAGTGTGAGGAATCTAGTAGTTGTCAAACTAACTACAGAAGGGGCTGGTATGGGTTTAGATGGAAACAGGGATGATGAATGGTGCAAGAAGGGTTGTTACGGGCATAATATGTCTGTGTCTAGGTGTCAAGACCAGGTGGAGAGACAAGTGCAAGGAGAAAGAAGGAGTGAGAGTACAGTTACACAGTACACACCTTTGGAATAACTACACAGGGTTGAGAGTGGAGGTATGGGATGTGATTCACAGCTGAGTGTTGACAGAAATGAATGAAGCGTGGAAAATTCCTCTGGCGAGGTGAGAAGACCAGTCAGATGTGATGATTATGAGGTATGAGGTGTATGGTTAAGTTTCGTACATGAACATATGGCCTTGACGGGTAGCATGCCATGCAGTAGATGGGATGCAGAGTAACTCTTTACACCAAATAATCAAACCCACTCAGGAATATGGCAAAGTCTTTTTACTGTTTTATTATCAATTGTTTAAAACAGGGAGTTACAACAGACATCAACGGACGTCGCACAGCATTCACTCGAAGCATTTCATAAAAAAATATACTTTTAAAAGCAGAAATTCATCATACGTGATGTCATACTATGTGGCAAATAAGCAAAAACCTACGGGGGTTGTGGTTGGCTCAAGGGGAACGTCTAGGTATTCTTTCTATAAGGGGTCGGGTTGTGATTGGGTCTCTACAGTCAGGTGAACAACTCGTGCCCACCCCTAGTGCAAGTCATCTTCAACCGTTATTAGAAACACGGTGCACCATTGGCTCTCAAATTACAAGGCCCTTCGTTATATGGCCCTCTACAATTAGTAGAACATTCGGCTCACTATCAGCCCAATTAGCCCAACATCTCTCGTCAGCCATGCCTTCTCCCATGAAGATTGTCTTGGAACTTGGGCTTGCAATGTATTATCGTCTCTTAGAATATAAGGGGGTGCGGGCATACGTTTATCATAGTTCAGGAACTGTGTGGCCAACTCTATTTTCATCCTGGCTCACGTGACAGGAGACCGAAATTCAGCACATTTTGCAGCATTTAATTGTCTTGAATTAATAAAACTTGGCACTCATGGTGTTCTTTCTTGGCACCTTAACAAGGAATGATTCAGTGTCTCATGTTCACTGTTTCTTCACTGATAGTTTACCAGTTCTTGGCAGCTCCAGCCTTGACACCAGGCCAAACAGTCCTTCTCAATTCGTCCATGCTCCCAGCTAATTTTCTGTTGCAACACAGCCTTCAGCCCTTCTCTTTATGCTTTGAACTTACTAGAGTTGTGACACCGATGTCCAGATGCTATATAATGGCGGCTCTGCCTGCAGTCTATTCACTACGTATAGATAGCTTCTATGATCACTTAGTCTACTTGAGTTGCTGCATCTGTACAGTTATTGAACAATTTTCATTTTGTGCAGTGCTCTTCACACGTGCAATCTTTGTTTCGCATATGAAAGTTTACTTGATTCTTTATTTCGCCATCAGTTTCTATAAGATCCATACATTCTCTTCTTCAGCCAGTCTTCTCAGTGGGCCTCATTACGACCCTGGCGCTAATGGGTTAACGGCGCCATAAAAGGCTGCGGTGCCGTTAACCCATTAGCACCTGATTACGAGGTCCCTTTGCGGGACCCGCCTTAATGGCTGGTCTACACCAGCCGTTAAAGTAGGCACCCGCAAAGGGACCTTGGTTCTAAGTACGGTACAGCAATTTGCGGTACCGTACTTAGCGCCTTCCCCATTCCCATTGAGCCCTATGGGGCAAAAATGGGAATGGGGAAGGGCCATGGAGGAAGGGGGAATTACCGCCCCGCCAACTTGTAATGGGGTGGTAATTCCCCCTTTCTCCATGGCGGAGTCGGTAAGTTACCGGCATGGACCATGGTGCTAATAGCACCATGGTTTTCCGCCTGGGTCATAATGAGGCCCAGTGTGTCCTTGTCGTTTCTTGTCATGTCACCAGCTTCTCTTTCTCTCTTTTTTATATTCCTTCAAGGATCTCCTCCAAGAGACTGTCATCTCTTCAGGAATATATTTTATAGGGTTTTCTTAGTGGATACCTTTTCTCAAAGATTTGCCACGGAATAGTCATAACTGCTGGTGTTAAACATGGAACAATTTCAGGCTGCCAGCATCAATGGTAGTAGGGGGCTGGACTTCCTGCAGGGGCATTTGGCTGGTCCTCTACACTCCCCCCTCTGATTGATTCATCAACCACACTTTCACCAATTTCCACATTTTGATTTCTTCTCTTGAAGAAGTGCTTCTTCGGGGTCCTGATTTTCAGTGCTCCCTTTAGGAATCCTGCTGATTTTACATGTTCATCCACATTCCAGGTCATGTAGCTGCCCTGTCCTTTCGGTTACACTAGACCCATCATCCTACATATTTCTGGTGATTTCTTGGATGCAGGAACTTGTTTCCTCAGGTGAAACGATACAGGCTTCTATGTATTTTCTGATATTTTCATCTGTCAATTTCTTGGGTCCCAACACTGATTATACATTGATCATGATCTTCATTCCTACTGCCTTCATTGCTGTCTTCTTGCACTGTGTAATTATTATGCTGATCACACAGAATCCAAACATCACCATCACTAATACTGCTCCAAGAATCTTGAAGATGTTTGCCATCCACTGTGGAACCCATGAGCAAATAGATGTGAACCATGCATCATCTGTGATGTCTTCTGTCTTGTCTTCCATCTTGTTGTGCAGGTTTGTCAGCAATGTTTTGGCGTCTGTCAAGGTTCCATTCTCGTCCATGTGAGTAGGTATGAACGTGCACCATGATGGCCCGATTTTGTTGCAAACTCCTCCTTCCATCAATGTGATCATGTCAAGGACATATCTGTTCTGCAGGGTCATTAACCTTATGGACCTCAATTCTTCCCTGATAGCATTGAATCCCTTTATGGTGGTGTTGATGGTCTGCAGAAGGTCCCACCTGGTACTCTTCAGCGATTTGCCATTGGCCAACATTGTATCCCAGGCATAAAGATAGTCGTGAATATTGCTGCAGTCTGGCTAAACACCCTGTGCTTATATGGAATAGCATCAAAAGCTTCAATTGATTTTGCTGAGAAATAATTATCCCTCTTTGTTCGATTGAGACATTCGAGTGATCTTCTCCTTCTTAAATGGGCATCTACTTTTGAAAATTCTCCAACGTTCAAGTCACTTTGAGGAATCAACAACGCTGGAACTTGGATGAGCACCAAGGAACACGTTCCTCCTCAGTCCTTGGGCAGCTTTATGTAGGCCCTGGGCCCACAAGCCCAATAATGATCCATCAGGACTGCTGTTCCTTCCTTCATGCCTGGTACATCAGAAATTCAGCCACACTGGCGATTCTCTCCAACATTCCTGTAGCATTATTTCTGAAACATAAGGACGCATTCTTCACGGGTAGTATCTGCAATTGTAGTCCATTAGCGTCTACCCATGTCAACAATCTTGCAATCTTCGGCCATTGATCTTTGCATTCTTTTTCTGTATTTGCCAAAACTACTTTCCACTTTCCGGTTAATGCTGCTGCTTTGCACACAACCAGTCCCTCAGCCTATCCTTCGTAAGTACTGTTCCTTTGATTTGTAGTTGACCTCTTTCCCAACATTCTCGTGTTTCCTTCCCATGCATATTTTTGCATTGCAGAATCTTGTTTTCTTCAATCTTGATTCCTGCTTCATTAATTCCAGGCTGTTAATATTTTATTATTTGATGCTTTGTTTCTGGCTTCACTCTTGTATTTAAATCTTACACATAATTGTCTTCTCTTTGAGATGTTGCTTTATTCATCCACACAATGGATGCTGTTCTGCCTTCGAACTGTCCTCTTGTCAGGAAAAATGGAAGATGTGTCAGGCAATGTGCTTTTTTCACTGATACTTCTGTGGCTATGAATTGTCCAGAGGTTCCCAAAGCATAAGGTATTAGGAAACACACATAGCAACTCTCCTTAGATGTTCTCTCTCCCACCTTTCTCATGTGCTGATACCACATATTATTACTGAAGTGTGCTGCATTATCTAGATAAGTGTTTATCCCTTCATTATCTTCCTCTGCATTTCTCCCAACTGTCCCAGATGCAAGGTTTGTGTACTGAACAAAAAGTGAATCAAAAGTGGCTTTCATAGTGGGAAGAACCAAAGGGACATCTGCTTTATTGGGACTAATGTGATAAAGAGTGTGAAACAGGAGAGAAAGACAAAAAGAGTAATTGTACAGGCATATAATATGCATAAGACCATGGACATCCACCTCTCTTTTCATCCTGGTACTGGCCGTGCTTGTTCACTCCCTAAAATCGCGTTAGCCTCACCATTACTCATTTCTAATATAATCATAAGAAAATGCTTTTACTCCTGGATTTGCAATATATGCTCAAAGATTGCAATTAACAGCCTCCTAATCACAGAGCCATTTTTAGGAACCTGTAGAAAAGTGTGAATATCAACGTTTCTTCTGACAAGAGCAGGATAAGCTTGAAGGACAAATACAAAAACAGCAAACACAATTTGATGTACATCCCTGTCAGTTAAGACCATAGGGCTAACCAAATTGACACTAAATGAGGAATGAATCTGGATATTGCTCTTGTTTCCGATCTTGGAACTTGAAATCCGATTCAGGCATATTCGTGATACATCAATATTTCTCTAAAGTTCCTTTTCAAAAAAATCCTTTGACTCTCAGCAAAGGGTTGCAATCCTGCTATAATATCTATAAGGAGTGTCGAAATGAGTCATAGTCCAAATGCAACATCTGCATTAACAGCTGCTTGGTTTGTCGTCCTTCTTCTTCGTCATTGATCGAGTCTGCACACACTGAAATTCTTCTTCTTGTATTGCTTCTGGATCAGCAACAGTCGGAGGGGCAATCTTGCGGTTGTACAATTTTACGTCATTAAAGTGTAGCCAAGCTTGCCTGCCTTGAACTTTTACTGCTGATGGGGTTATATTTTCAATGCAAAAGGGCCATTCAAATGTTGCTGTGCCACTTTCGGGTGACATTTTTAATTAGAACGGTGTCACCAACAATAAATGTAGGTGTTGATAAAAGTTCAGGAGACTCGGTTGCTCGATTGTCTTCATCTGTGTTCTGAGATGGAACCCTCTGATGTGTGAGTTGATCTGAAATGAGAGAGATGCTAGAGGTCATATATGTCAAATATTCATGCAATTCATCACCTAATAGTTTGCTGTACGCTGGGCATCACTTCTACTCCTCGATGGAGGAGTAAGAGGCATTCTCATTCGCCTCCCTGTTGCTAGTTTGTGGGGGTGAGGTGCTGTCTGAACCAGGTTGATTCCGGAGGGCATATAAAGCTAAGGGCAGGTAATATAGCCATCCCTTTTTCAAAGTTAACTTGATTTTGGCAATCCTGTTTGCTTGCGGGTGATAAGCAGAAGAAAACGTGTGTTTAATACTCAATAATAGTCCTATCTGTTCAAACACTTCATTAAAAAAATGTGGCCCAACATCAGATCTCAGCACTTCACACACACGCCATCTTGGAAAGAGTTCAGGTACTAAAAAATGTGCTGTGCAAGTGGTGTTAGGGTGTGTACAAGGACCTGCCTCGATCCACCTAGAAAAGGGAAACACCACCACTATTAGATGCCTATATCCATTACACACCTGCAGCATATCAACATAATCAATATGTAAATGCTGAAAAGGACCATTCGGTTGAGGTTTTACTCCTCTAATCATTCTTAGTGTATGCCCAGCAGTACACTTTTGACAAATGATGCAATTTACTAAAAAGAATGCAACGTATTCTAACAAATTTTGGAATAAACCAGTCTTTGCAATTGTTACAGCAAGACTCTCCCTAGTTAAATGTGTGGGGTAATGCAGCTGTTCAAGCACTATGTTTAACAATGCTTCTGGCCTCACCATCTTTCCAGTGATATCCTGTCACCATAATGCTTCTGTGGGGGATAAAGAACACCCCCTTTGCTTCCATAATTCCTGCTCTTCCTGCGGTGCAATGCCTTGAATCTCCATTAATTGGGTCTTTAGCAAATGATTAAACCCTTCTTGCATTACAATAATCGTGACTACTTTCTCCTTGACATTTCGAGTGTCAAGACTTGAGATATCTGGGGAATATGGCTTCTACATCTGCGGCTTCATTCCAGCAAGGAATAAAATCTGTTTGTTTAGTGTGAGCAGTGCATTTAACGACTGCTGTGGCTACTGGCAGTTGTAGTGCTTTAATAAGCCTGTCCAATAAGGATGAGTGCTGCACTGGAGAGCTGTCTGCTTGGAGGTAGCCCCTGCTTTTCCAACGTGCTAACCCGGCATGTCTGGTTGATGACACATTAGCAGAATCACTGTACACCATCACTTCCTGCCCTTTGTGTTTCTCGAGCATAACAATGAGTGCTACCAATTCTGCTGCTTGTGCTTAAATGTGAGACTGTAGCCTGGCACTTGCTTCAACTTCAAATTGTCCATTTAATCTATGCCTCACAACAGCTGTGCCAGAGTGCCTTTCCCCACTTGTCTGATCAATTTTCGAAGAACCATCAATAAAGAGAATTTCCCCTCCTGACAGCGCATTTTCCTTTAGATGGGGTATATCATCATAGAATTCAACATAATTATCAGAGTCATGCACTTGATCACCCTCTGTTTTTGGCTCAGCTACAAATGTGGCAGGATTCACTATTTTACATCAGACAATTTTGATAGCTGAGTTTGAAATCATTACCTCATAGGCTGAAGCACTCTGAGACATCAATGTACCTTTGGGTTCCTCTAAAATGGCAAATAGAGCATTCTCCATGAAGAGAGTCATAGAGCAGTGCATAACAATACCTGTAGACTTGTCAGTTGCGAATGCGGCGGCTTCCAATGACTCTTCACAAGGAAAAGGTCCTTTAATAACTGAGTCTAAAATCCCACTGTAATATGCTGAAGGCTTGTACACCAATGTAGTCTCTCTGTGTAAGCACTGCTGTCATGACTGTTCCATTTGTGTGCGAGAACAAATATAATTCCTCTGCATAATTGGGGATTCCTAAAATGGAGCTAAGCAAATTGCTTTTTTCAACTCTTCAAACCCTTCCTCCAACTACTCAGTCCATTCTATTGTAATTTCATTCACCTGTGCTTTCTTTAAAGCCTGCAAAAAAGATCTTGTAAATGTAATGTAGTCAAATACCCAGGCTCTAACATAATGGCATAGCCCCAACAATTGTTGCATCTTTTTACTGTGTTTGGCTTTTGCCGTTTTCATAATTTCCTCAGCCCTTTGAGTTGTCACCTTATTTCCCTCATGTGATATCAGTATTCCTATGTATAACACCTCATCTTGACAATACTGTAGCTTCTCCTTGTCTACCTTGTATCCTTTATCTGTTAAGATAGTCATCAACTGAATCGAATCCTGCCTGCACTAACTTCTGTAGTGCTACAAATTAAAATATCATCTATGTATTGTATCACTGCAATTTTCAAAACAACATTGCCTAGGTCCATATGGAGGACCCTGTTAAAGATTAATGGAGATTCACATTGCCCTTGGGGCAGCCTAGTATGTTTCAGATGAGTTTAGTGGAATGTAAATGAAGTCAAGTCTTGTGAGTCCTTGTGCAATGCGATCTAGAAAAATGCATTTTTCAAATCAATCACTGCAAAATATCGAGCTTCTACTGCAATACTATATAGTATCATTGACGGCTTAGGAACTAGAGGAAACTCTGTGCATCTACAATCTGGTTAATCGGTCTCATATCTTGTATAAATCTCCTCAACACTCCCTTTGATTTTTTGATAGGATAAACTGTGGTATTGCACAATTATTCTGATGGCACCAGAATACCTTGTTTCATCAGTGCAGAAATGGTCTTGAATATACCCTCATCAGTCTCTGAAGGCATGGGGTACTGTCTTGCACAAGGTAAAATAGCCCCTGGCTTCAGCTTTATTTTGACTTCCCCTAGTCCCTTTAACAGTCCTACGTCAGAAGGGCCTGTAGTCCACAGGATGTTGGCACCTTCTCCAAGTCCTCTTCAAAAGAAAATGCAGGATGCTGCTGCATTATTGCCATTTGCTCTGGGATTTCCCTCTTCTCTATTCTTATCCAGTATGTAATGATCATAAAGAACACTACTTCATCATTTGTTGGGTCTTCTCTAAACATATCATCATCAGTAATGTCAGTCAACCTGTACCCTTCATCGAGAGCTATTACTGTCCTCAATGGTCTACCCTCGTCCCCCGTTCCTTCGAGCATCACCATTTCCCTTTATACTATGGCTTCTTCTAACTCTAGAGGGATAGTCTGTCCTCCCTCTTCATCCTTAAGTATCCACGGTCTAAACAAGAACTCATCAGGTATTCTCACAGTTTTTCCCACTAAGTCAGGTAGCCATGTCAATAGAATGCTCACCCCATAAAGAACAAACTCTGGCTCCACTGGAATGCCTCGTAGACCCACTTGCCCTGTGAACGCCAGTATAAATTTGTCCACATTTAAGTAGTGTATTCCTGGTGTGGAACACGCTATTCCCTCGTCAGTAAATTAAATCGTCATGTTAAGTTTTGTCATCAAATCTCTTCTCAAAATGTTAACTGGTGTCTGTTGTGAATACAACAATGGAACAAACATGTTGCACTCTCCTATGGAGACTGGTAATTCAACAGTAAAGGGAACTCGACTCGTAGCTCCAGAGAACCCTTGAGCATTCATGGCAATTCCCAACACTAGATATTTTCCCTCCCATGTACATGAACAAGTAGCCCCAGTATCTACTAGAAAAGAAAAGGATTTTCCTCCTATCATCACATCGTCCCTTGGTTCCTCCTGGGGGTCTGGTGTCACTGATAGTACTGAACACATCAAGTCGCCCCGTGAGCTATCCTATTGTGGGTACATGCATACCCCCGTACCTGTGAAAGGATTTCTTCCTATCACAGTGGCACCTCCTATTCAAGTTGTTGCGTGTTTGCCTACTATTGTGTCTGCATGGGAGCGTGTTGTGACTGCCCTTGCGTTGGATTCATTTGCACTTACTCTGGTTGCTGCGTCTGTTGCATTTGTGGTGCTTGTGTCTGATGCACTGTCTGATCTTGGGCACGCGCTTCCCTAGTTTGTGTGCTATATGGTGGAGGATAATCTGTCCCCCCTCTTGAGAGTAGGCCATTCTGTACATTCCCTTGGCTCCCACATATGCGTGCAATGTGCCCCACAATTCCAACACACAGGGGGAGGCCGCCTGGCTAGCCCCCCTTGTTTTAATCCATCTTGTGCATTCTGATTCTCATTCTGCTCATTTTTAAATGCACCTTGATTGTTTTGGAATCCACCCCTTCCTCTACAGCCCATACTTCTGCCTTGTGGCATGAACCCATTCCCTCCTTGGTCCATCTGGCGCTGATTATTCGCCTGTGATGCACCCACTGCTTGCTGCATTCCTAATCCTTCTCTGCTTGTCAATAGCGCCCCTTCCATGGCAAATTTTGACAATGTTTTCTGAACCATTTTGGCTTCCTCAATTTTTCTAGCCTCATCATTCTTCTTGTTTTTCTCCTGCAATAGCCGACAGTGATGCACTATCGTTAACTGTATCTCAGCACATGGCTCCGCCTCCATTCCCACTTATTTCTTCATTTGCCTCTGTACTTGCTCGGGCAACCCCTGACATAAAATGTGGTAAAATAATGCCACAATTTTACCCACGGCTTGCGTGTTTCATGTTGCCAATGATCTTGAATATCCTGAATGTGAGCATAGGGCCTTCATCTTCCTTCATTTTACATGTCATAATTGCACCCATATCTGATATATCAGGATACTGCATCCTTGGAGCCCTCCAAGAATCTGCTCTGTAATTATTAAATGGCGCTCCATCATGCACTGTTTTGTGCTGCCACACTTGAATAGCCTGCTCTCCTCCTTATGTCATCAGCTCTCCCCCCAAGAATAGCTGCCAAGAGACCCTTAATGTCCCCTATGGCCAGTGTGTTTCCTCCTGTGATTTTTTCTAACTCATATATCCATTTCCCAGTGCCTGAAGTCAAACTTGGGACTTTGCACCTTAAATTATCCTTATCCATCTGTGGTCATGGAATATACTGTGGTCTTGTGCCCCCTTTTTCCACTAAGGGAAACTGCGTAAACCCTAACCCACAGTCAGCTCCCATCATCTGCTTATTCAAGGCAGTGACAATTGGCCCTGTCTGTCTCCTTACTGGTAACGATCTTAAGCTGCTCACATATGGCTGTGATTCTCCTTTCTCACTATACGATTATCCTCTGGATGCTCTGGATATGCTATGGGATCTGGCGTCCCATTCCTAGGTTGCCCTAGATTGGGCCATCTTACTTCTTTGTCCATCTGCTGGCTTCCCTTGGGTGCACACACCCGCCCTCTCTCTTCCCCACGGAAGGATTATCTTTCCTCGTCTGACATGTCTTGTCCCCAACTAGTGTGACTCTCATCCTATCCACCCTTATCTAAGTTTAGTCTGCTTAAGGATAAGGCTCTGTGCTTGAAGTTAAATGGATTTTCTTCTTTGCTTCACGAGTGGAATACTAGGGACTGATCTCAGCTTCTAGATTTGCTACCCTCTTTTAATTCTTGAAAGCCTTATCGATCCTGTCTCTGATACTTCCTATATCAAAGTTTTCTTCATCTAGTGCTACTCAAGATGCCCCTGACATTGCTCCCCTTAACGGAAGGAACTCTTCTATTCTGTCCCATTGTATAGCTGGGCTGGGCTCTACTGGTTCCTTACAAACAAAGATACTATCAAAGTCTTGCTGTTGCCTTCTTCGTTCTAACTCCTCATCTAATTCTCTTTGTTTTCTCACCTCCTTTCTGATTCTCTACTCTTATTCTCTTTGTGCTTCTCTCCTCACTCCTGCCCTGCTTTCCTCCTCTTCTCTTCATCTCTGTATCCCTTTGTCCCTTAATGTCTGTGCTACCTCCTCCACTCTCTTCCTTTCTCTTTTATCCCTGTCTTCTATTGCTCTCTGCCTATTGTCATACTTTCTTTCTCCTCTGCTCGCTCCTCTGTCTTCTCTTGCTCCTCCTGGTGCCTCTGTTCTAGTCACTCCTTGCTCCTTATTTTATCCTTGTCTACCTTCAATCTCTGTTCTCACTCGCTGTCTTTTCTATCCTGTTCATCCTTGTCTTCTCTTTGCCGTACTTCCTCAATGCTTTTCCCATCTAGCTTGAGTAATATCTGCCCTCCCATCCATTTGTTCTGCACAAGCGTTACCTTGTCAGCTTTGTCCTTTTCCCCTTTCCATCTCTTAATCTCCCTTTCTAATTCTGTCAACGCGTTCGATCACTCACTTGTCTCTTCATTATTTTGTATGATCTTAAAGAGCTCCTCTTTTCTCTTATTCTCCTCTGGACTATCGTCACTGATATAAGCGAGCAGTTTGTATATCGGATCACTATACCCTGTCGTCGCTTTCAGTTTCCAGTTTCTCCTGGATCTCCGGAACTGCAGGAACTGCCAGGAACTACCGCCACCGGAGGAGCCTCTTCCACTTTCAAGGTACATTGTTCTGCCAGGCCTCCCGTTTCGTTGGGTACTGCTAAAGGTGTTTTAAATCCTTTTCTTACCTATGGGGTTGGCCGCCCCTATCATCTAACGTTATCTTTTACCTTCTGCAACAGCCTTTTCAAATCGTTAAACAAAGACTTGACTGCAGCTACTAGAACATTTTGATCCTGGGCACTTTGCTCTGTACCACTGACTCTGGCACAGGCCTATCGACTCTGGCTAAATCTGTTACAACTGCTGCTCTAGACTGCTTCTCACCTAAGAAATGTGTTGGTGCATCTAACTCTTATAACCACCTTTTCCTTCCCTCTTTTTAATATTGTGGAGTGCCATTTTGCTCGGTTTTCACTTAAGTCTTGCTTATGTTTAAGTACTGCCTTGCCTAACTTATTCACATTCTACTTGGGAAGAGATGCTGGTGTGTTACAGAGTCTAAACCTATATAACTTGTCCTTTCCCTTCCTTTTGAGAAATTGCTAGAGTGCCATTTCTGCTTGGTTTACACTGTGCCGTTTTGCTCGGTTTTCACTCTTGCTCAAACGTGTCTACAATTTAAATAGGGAGTTGTGTATACCTTTCTTGACTGTTTTAACTTGCTTTGATAATAGTGATTTATGTGTTGAACTTAAGAGTGTGTAAAATCAATATATATATTCTTTTTGATACCAAGCTTTGGTCAGTGTTTCCTTGTTCCATAGTATTGTAGTCCTATTGTGTAAACCCTGAATACTTCTCATCTCCCTCTTCAGATAAGTCTGACTGCGCAGCCACAGCTACCAACTAAATCTGTGTGGTACCGACTGATACCAAAGGGCATTTATTGCATATACTTGTAGTCCTAATCTTCTGCATTGCTCCCCAAGGGAACTGCATAGGATTCTGCCTAACACCCATGCCCACCTAGTGCAAGTCATCTTCAACAGTTATTAGAAACACGGTACACCATTGGCTCTCAAACTACAAGGCCCTTCGTTATATGGCCCTCTACAATAGGTTGGCATGCTTGTGCCCTTTTGGGAACATTTGGATGACTAGCAGCACATAAGCTAATACTCCAGCTGTCAGGAGGTGGACATGACTTTACCTCCCCACCCAATTAGTCCAACATCTCTCATCGCCCATGCCTTCTGTCATGAAGCTTGTCTTTGAACTTGGCCTTGCAATGTATTCTCATCTCTGAGAATATAAGGGTGTGCAGGCACATGTTTATCATAGTTCAGGAACTGTGTGGCCAACTCTATTTTCATCCTGGGCTCACGTGACAGGAGAGCTCAATTCAGCCCATTTCACAGCATTTCATTGTCGTGAATTAATCAAACTTGGCACTCATGGTGTTCTTTCTTGGACCCTTAACAAGGAATGATTCAGCTTTTCACGTTTACTGTTTCTTCAGGGATAGATAACCAGTTCTTGGCAGCTCCAGCCTTGACACCAGGCCAGGCAGCCCTTCTCAATTCGTCCATGCTCCCAGCTAATTCTCTGCTGCGACACAGCCTTCAGCCCTTCTCTTCATGGTTTGAACTTACTAAAGTTTTGACACCGATGTCCAGCTTCTATATAATGGCAGCTCCACTTGGAGTCTATTCACTACATATAGCTACCTTTTATGATCACTTAGTCTACTTGCATTGCTGCATCTGTACAGTTATTGTACGATTTGCATTTTCTGCAGTGCTCTTCACACGTGCAATCTTTGTTTTGCGTATGAAAGTTTACTTGATTCTTTACTTCGCCATCAGTTTCTATAAGATCCATACATTCTCTTCTTCAGCCAGTCTTCTCAGTGCATCACACTCGTTTCTTGTGATGTCACCAGCTTCTCTTTCTCTCTTTTTCATATTCCTTCGGGGATCTCCTCCAAGAGACTGTCATCTCTTTGGGAATACATTTGATAGGATTTTCTCAGTAGATACCTTTTCTCGAAGATTTGCTGCAGAATAGTCATAACTGCTGGTGTCAAACATGGCACAATTTCAGGCTGCCAGCATACATGTAGTAGGGGGTGGGACTTCCTGCAGATGCATTCGGCTGCTCCTCTATATACATTTCCACGTGTGAGATGAAACGTTAATTTTGTTTCTCTGAGCTCTTCCTTATATTATCTTGTTATGGTTGTGTTGCAGTAATAATGCACACGATGCCCATACTTATTCTTGTTGCATTGTATAAAGGGAAGCACATGCTGTATCTATTATGCGCGTGATGACATTCTGGTAGCGTTCCATATTGGAATGTCATCACACGCAGAAGTTTGACAGTTGGGAAACTGATGGCACAGGCATTGGTTGTTTTGCAAGCTGTTGGGGTCCTTTATATATTCAATGTTATATACATTGGGCCTGGAGGATAGCTCAGGGGCAACGCTCGCCTTGGAAGCAAGACGACGCATACAGCTTCGATCCCTGTGTCTGCGCTTTGAAACCTCTGGGTATTAAGCGTGTTATAAATAACCAATTACAATAAATTACTGGAACTGACCAACGGCGTCTGCTTTGTTCATGATACTCTGTTTCCTATTTTTTGTTGGGAGTATTTTTACTCCCTGTTTTTATTTTTGGGGAGTATTTACATATGTTTAGTGAGTAAAAGTGGCTGAAACCCCACTTATCTGTAGGGCTCACTACAAACATTAAGAACACATCTAGGAGGGATACAAATGTTGGCCCTTATAGCATAAAGTGATACAGTGATTGGCAATTTAGACTGGTTGATGGGCACTTTTGACATTGGCACCCACTTACCAGTGGTAAAATGTGGCATCTGTACTGACTAATGAGTGTCAGAGACACATTTTGCACTGTGGGGTCTGCGAAAATTAGTGGTACGTTGTATATGCCCGGTGCAAGATTGCCCGCCATCTTTGCAAGGTACGCAGCCCAGCACCAAGAGCGCCAATGGTCTCTCTGCTCTTGATTTTGTCCCTTGTACAATTCAATGGGTGATAATAAAAACTGGATTCCAGCCTTTTTTAAATTTTAAATCTATGCCTGCAATATTCCAAAATGCATTCCTTCCCTTTTATCGGCAGCCGCGTTCCTTTTGTTCTGCGCGCGAGTGACAGTCAGAGAAAGCCCTCCAGATCCCTGTGTGCTGGTATCCACGCGCTCCTGCTTGCCAAGCTGCCAGTCTGGAGCGTCACACCTTACTGCCTTTAAAGATTGCCCTGCAGAGATAGCGGGAAATGGCAATTTTTACATGATGCAGTCTGGCAGCCCAGGAGATTTGAAGTCGGAACTGGTGCCAAGATGTACCCAGGAGAGCAAGCTGAGGCAAAACACAGAACCTGGGCCAAGAGAAAGAAACGAGAGGGGGAGGGGAACACACGCAGGGGTGTCTGGTGGGCATAAAGAGTGGTCTGCATGGAAAGGGCGGTCTTGCCGCCATTAACTGGACTCGAAGAGTCAGTCGCACATGTTCCCCCGAAGACCCAGGAACCCAGAGAAAGTCAAAGGGAAAAGGTCAGCCCTTTCCTGCATGCCCCAAATTGTGGTAGATTGCAGAATGTAAATGAGACAATTATTACACCAATGCTCGTCAAGCTGTGCTGGAAAGACTTCAATAGCCTGATGAATATGCATGCAAATTTGTTAATTAAGTTAATTATTCTGCTGAAAATTCATTTGTCTTCCAAGGACATTTTCCCAATGATTTTAACATGCTTGTGCCATTAGTCATGCTCCATGCTATTTAACATTACTTTTTGTCCACTTTTTTTCAGTAAAAAAAAAAAAAAAGTTTGGGAAGCAGTTGATGAGTTCCTTTAATTGACCCCTGTGTTGCTGGAAGGGGGCCATAACCAGCCCAGTAGGCCCTTTTACTTGGAACACATTCCAACTGAACATTTCCTTCTGTATCACCAAATGCCAAAGAACTGCATTAAAATAAACTATCCCGGATCATTTAGGCTAAGATCTCAATAGCGCAACATGGATGCGTGCCGGAGGCAAATCCGCCCCGGTCCTGAGTGCCTCTTACAATAAAGGGGCCCTTTTTATTTACGTTTATTTGGCAGGAGGCAGCCCGGCGCTGCTAACGTGGGCTATGCGCATGCTTTTATTTTCCACAAAACAATTTTAATATCCAGAAATCTATACTTTGGAACAGTGAGTAGTATGACAATGTAAGTGTGTTTTTTTTTATTTTTTATTTTTTATTTTCACCCTTGTGGCCCAAACAGGTTACCATGGCAACGGCGAGTTTCATGGCACTTCCATCTAGATGCAAAATGAGACACATATCGAAGGCACCATGGCATCATTCCCTGAACAGGAGCATGTGACAATAACCCGGCTGCCGCTTAAAGTGAAGTGTGTTACTGCTATTTTTGGGCCTGTTTTCTGGACACGTGCGCGAGACATTGGTTCCATAAACAACCCAGGAACATCGGTTCTATGGGCATCGCCAAGACTGGCCTACAGCAGATGGCTGGCCTACAGAAGATGCTGCAATGTGCTGCTGTGCTCACCCACATCTTCATTATTGCATCCACTCGGGCTAGTGCTGTAATAGTACAACATTGGCCTAGTCCTAAAACAGGCGGGCTTTGCTCAATGGTGCATTCTGGCCATTATTTGATGTTGATATTATGGCATGGAAATATTAAGTTGGTGTCGATGTTATTTCTGGGGAGATTTGTGTGTCAAGGTTAGGCTACTGGAGCATTTTTGGTGTTGACATTGTGCCCGTCTACTTTTTTTTTGTATTCCAGGTATTTGGTGGCCCTTTGGCCAACCTATCAGCTGACACTATGTAATCGGATTACATATAGAAGGGAGGTGGGATTTTAGGTGGGGCACACAGTTTATGCAACCTTTGTTGGTTATTTGCCCACTCAATGGCAGCCCATGGCCAATTTCATCCCTATGCCATTTCTACAAACTAACTGCTTCATCTGCCAAATGCACACTGATCTCTTTGGGCTTGCTTTATCACACAGTCCCTTCAAAGTTTGTGTTGTATAGAGCATGCCAGTGTTATTTCTACCCCGTCTTTTGAGAGTTAAGGGCTCAATTACTTCTGTAAATGAGCTCCTGAGTTAATAACAATGTCTTCCCTAAATTAGTCTTCGGCCATGTGATTTATAATCAATACAATGTGTGTGCATGGTTTCATTAAACCTACGCACAATACAAAAAAAAGAAATAATCAACAAATGTACTCTTGCAACTGTTCCTTCTACTGAATTCCTACTAAAACAAGAATTGACAGGGCCAACCGTTTAGGCTTGTGTATTGGAATTAATTTGCCAGGCACTGACATCATGTACCCAGATACTCAGAGAATTGTCCAACTATTCCCATTTTATAGCCTGCAAATACCATTATGGAAGTGCCTGATATATTCCTATCCTATGCCTAAAAAAAATCCAAACGTTTGGGTTTCCCAATGCTTGTTTTATTTTACTTGCTCCTATGTGCTATGTCCTTCGCAAGTATGCAGTCCTGCTACTAGGCCCCAGATCGATCCCTGGCCAGCAGTGAAGCAGTGCCTTCATGTCAAGTCAATGAAGGTCCGTGTGCACACCCTCATTTGGGGACGGAAGGAAAACAACTTTAAACGTGCATGAATAGCTTCAGCCACACTTTATCTAATAACCCTAACGTAAGGCTTACTCAGAAAACACTGACATTCCCATTCATCAAAAATGCATGGGAACATGAAATAGATTGTTTATAGACATGTTCAGTGTGGTGACAAAAATCACATCATTTTTAACATTGCATCAACCTGTGTTGAACCCCCTTTTCCACCAATGTAGGCTGATTCCATTGAATCGGAATAGTACAGCAAAGGTAACCCCAACGCTATTGGTTAATCTAGCCGGGATCCTCATCCACGCCAATAATCCCACCCTGGAGCAAAAGCAGAATCCCTCCAGGCAGAGCGTGCTTGTTGCCGCGGCCGCTGCACGGCCTGTTCCAAGGATAATTTGGCATGTGGGCTCTGTGCGCCCATGCAGTGGTCCATTCCAGCAATTAATCTATGCGCGATGCAGAGAATGCTTGTTTTCTATCCACCGTGCGAAGTGGAAGCGAGAAATAAAGTAAAATGCACCCCCCACACACCGGACACCACCACTCCTAACCCGCGAAAATAACGTGTGTTTTCCTAGAGGGCTGCGACATGTTTAGATGGGAGTACGGCGCAATCGTGATGGTTCCATTGCTAGAAGAATATAAGGGCCGGCACATGGGTATTTTTAACGTTTCAACTGAAATGGGTCTCTACACCTTGGGGGACCCCTTATGTGTCCCTGAAATATACGCCTTACATTCATAACTGATGATTAAGGGCTCCCGCTGGCCTCCTAGAGGCCTTTCTTTGTTCTGTGGTGCAGAGCGCAATAGGAATGTGTCTTTGTAATGTGCATGCCACACACCACCTGCATTGCCTCGTTTAGGATGTTACCACAGAATCAGGGCGCACGTTGACGCAGTGGGAATGCACGCCTCCAATAAGCAAGCCACCTGCTTATCATGATGTTGACTAGAAGTGTAATCCAGCAAGGAAGACGTTAAACATGTTGCGGACTCTGAAAAGCAAAAAAAAAATCAATTCCGAGAATTTTTCGCGTCCTTTATCGAATATTGATTGCGCGATCAGATAAGCGCCCCAGGGATGCAACGTTTCACCAGCTGAAAATGCGTGTGGCCTAAACCTGTAGACACGGTTTCCTGTGACTTTTTCTTTTGCAAACCTCAAGCGACATTGCATCAAGGCTTTTTCCTGCTGACATATGGAGGCGGGGTTTCCCAGCCGAAAATAAGGCGCCCCCCCCCCCCAAATTGGCCCACCCATATTTAGCCAACTCTGCCGTTATTCGCATAAGCGCATTGTGAATATACAGGCATGCGCGCACAGTGCAGCCGGGCAAGACACGGAAGAGGGCTTGGGAAAGCAGGGAAGAAATGCAGCAAACCTGTCGACACGCCAATCCTCCCCTGCCAAATGCATAGAGAGGAGAATTTTGGCCAGAGCAAACAGTAGCCTGCATAATCATGTTGTGGGCTTTTGAAAACCAATACTAAACAAGTGCCAATAGTTCCGTTTAATATGTATGCTGCGAATTGCTGCGGATGGTAGCCAAGTTTGGGACGAACTGCTGTCAAACACTGACACTCCCCACCAGTCATTAGGGTGTTGCCAGGTCTGGAAAAGTCCCGGTGTTACGCTGATGTCGGGACTCGGGGCTAGCTAGCCTTAAGGGGTTAGCTCCTGAGATTCTATCCAGGGCTACAACCAAAAGACCAGGGCTCTAGCCCCCTTTCCCCCTTTCCCCCTCAAAGCAACGCCAACATCCAAGCGGCATACTTATCTAATATTTAACTGTGGCCAAAACAGCTCTCTAAATTCACTCTTTTTGTATGGGTAGATGTAGGCATGTGTCTTCTGAAGAAAAAAACAGCAGATTGGTGTGCATGTTACAACAGTTTATGCAACATCCAATTTGCCCAGCTCACATCCAATCAGGATCTTAATCAGTAATTATTCTTATTTCCACCCTGAGTATTCACACTATAACTTAGTGATGTGCATATGTGATATGCATCACACACACTGCAGGAAGGAGCGTAGAACTTTTAAACTACTTTTGTTGTATAAAAACAAGTTTGCTATATTCAAGCCATCCCATAATGAGATATTCATTACATTTTACTGTTCTCTAGAAAGAAAGCACACCCAGCTTCACAACCCCTGCGTCCCCCCCATAGTAGCTGGGGTCTCCCAGAGTTTACTTTGTTTCACTAGCGAAGGGAGCTCCCTGCGAAACATCCCGCCAACACGGAGGTCCTTGTCCTGCTTGATCTCTGTTGCTTTCGATACTTTCAAACAAAAGACTGTTCTCAAAATCTTGGTGGGTTTCTGTCAAGCAGTCACGTGCACCCCAGACCTCTTAAACCAGCAGATGTGTTTCCAGGTGTTCCCTAATAGTTCCCAAACTAACCGCGTCATTTGCAGCATCCCATAAAACTCCTACCTCTCACCCATCATGTTTAACTCCTCATTCCTGGCGTTGCAATCCACCAGTGTACTGCAGATGTGCAACTCTACCTGAAGATTAAGCATCGCTCAGGGCATCCTCCATCTGAAAACACTGCCTCCGCCTTCCACACATGTGGATATGGAGTGTGTGCCTAAAGATGAACCCAAGAAAGGCCAAATCCATCCCGCTTGGGAACCCATCCAAGCAGCTCCAAGCCCATGCCTCACTGGACACTGATAAACTCGAGGGGTAATTACTGGATCCCCACACTAAATCCTCACTATTCACCAGGAACAATTACCTCTCATTCAAGACCCAAGAACATACGGATATCATGGTATCAGTTTAAATAAAGCCCTGGTCTGGATGGGCTTCACCGGGACCAGCGTAAATTCAATGTGAACTCGAGAGTGCCCCCAATGGCCGTAACTTTCAATTCCAGGAAATCCTTGAGCAGAATTTCACCTAGCTGGAATGAGGAAGTAATTCGGTGGATAAAACTGAAAACTGTAGGTGATCTACAATGGGATCCTGGTTTACGTTTTAACCATGACAGCATATAATGACACACCATTTGGTTTTAGGGAGGGCTTGGGAATGGTCCTTCAAGCGCTTAAAATTAATCTCATATTTGGAAAGAATTTGCAAGGCCACGGCTGTCAGATCCATCTGGCATCCATGGATTTCTGCTACGCTTTTTTACTTTGTGGTTCAACCGTACTCTTTCCTGACATAGACGAAGAGAACATTTTCACAGAACTGAAATCCAAACATCCTGTGTAATGAAATATGGGTCCGGAACACCTAAACCAACTCAACAGTAATTATTTAGACATCAGTTTTATTTATTTACTTTTTATTTGTAAAGGGCGTTTAATCCTTAGGCATCTGGGCGCTGGTTACAGGTTACAAGAGAACATGTTAGTGCCATGGAGGTTGGTGATGAGGACGCCGACCTCTTAGGTGAAAAGCCACATTATCAGGTGTTTCTGGAATGTCCAGTATGATGGGTGAGGGTGAAGAGCAAGCAGCAGGGAGTTCCAGAGTTTGGAGGCCATGAGTGGGAAGCTAGCACCGCCTGCTCTGGATCTTTTGATTCCGGGAACCATGAGGCGGTAGCAGTAGCCTGAACGAGTATGTCTTGTTGAAATGCCTTTTTTATCAAGCCTCTTGGAGAGGTAAGTGGGGGCTGTACTGGTTAGGCAACGGTGGGAAAGACACGTCATTAAATAACTTTCCTCAATGCCCTCTAAAAGCTACTAGGAGAAATTTCTATTGTTTGACATGTTTTAATCATCTAAATTATCCTCACCTTTGCACAAATTTAGTTTTAGTCGATAACAAAGTGGTTCTTCATTTGAACATTCAAGGCTTGAAGGCAGATATAATCAACTTGTGATGACCTTCCAACTCCAAGCAGAAGGGAGTGCTTTGGTAAGATTTGGAAGAGATTTTTGGAACCTTACAAGGGCTTGTGGACCAGCCCAAAGGAGCGTTTTCTCTGCTCCCCTCCTGCTGAGGCCCAAGCCCCCTTGTTGTCTCTTTTTGTTCTGTATAGCAAATTCCCCACCTCCTTATCAATTCTTCCTGCTTCCTCTGCCCCATGCATGCCATTGTCGCATATTAGTGCCACACTGCCCCTATTCTTTGCACTCTATCCACCTTTCAGACTGAGAGTATTTCTTCACAACACAGGTGCATCAGCTGAATGCTCCATTTAACTATCCCACTCATTGAGGCAGGTGTCTCCTTTCTGGGGCCAGCCCAGAAAGCGAGGTTATAGAAATACTTTCTGCTACACTCTCATTGTTTATGTTTCACTGTCAATCTGGAAAAATGAATACCCTTCATTTGAATGATAGACGTAACTTGATGGCCGTGGGCCAACCGTCTTATGCACCAAATTATAGAAATATAAACTGCTATGCTTGACCGACGAGCGGCCATTTTAAATGTAGCAAGAATCGCCATTTTGCTTGTTAACCATTGCTCATTGCTTTCTGTCTAAAAACTGCTTTGCAGCTTGCAATTCTTGTGAATTCTGCTTACTCTGCTCAACTGTTAACATTGTGTCTGAATACGAAAGGACAAGGTCGCAGGACTGAAGAGTTTGTTGAAACTCCTCATGAGTAGCCCAGAAAGGAATGCCCACGCTCCCTCTCTGTAGCCTTGGGAGGATGCTGCAGGGCATTTAATCACTTCACAGCTGCCAGCCAGTCTCGTACGATGGTAGAATATGTTAGAATAATACAGTTAAAGGCTTGAATTATGCTTCTCTTATGGCCCCCCTTCGCAAAACCCTTTAGAACGTGTCGGCTCCCAGGACACGAATAGTACCTCATAGATAGCAAAGCTTGGAATGTGGCTCTTCCCTCGTGTACAGATTGCTTCCAAGAACAGAACCACCGTGTTCTAAAAGATGCCTCCGCACTTTCTAAATTGCACATTGTTACTAGAATAGACATTGAAAGCATGATAATCGTCATACTCGTCGGATATGTCCATCGTCATCCCGAGTTCAAAGGAACTTAATACAGAGGGGTGTTGAACATGACTTTGCTGATTGTATGATATGCATTTTGTATATATGTAACTGATGTACGTAATTCGCTCTCTTGCGTCCCTCGAGGTCTAGGAAACTCACGTCGCGGGGCGTGAGATCAGAATTGGCCAATTGATACTATCTTTTGCTTGCAATAAACCCTAGCATTGGGAATTTGAAACCTTGTGTCTGGCGCATCTTTTCGTGTATGGTCATTGACTTGTTTCCATAGCACGAGGGACCCCTAGGGGCCCCTTTCATCACTATTGCCTGCTTGATATGTCAGCCTTTCTTTTCCCTACCCAATACTGATATCTTTTCTTGTGGCTTTATTGCCTGATCTTGTAATAAATGTTTTACACATAAAAATCACATTTCCTTTCTACCTATATCACCTATAAGCAACACATCTTCAATTATCTTGCAATGTGAAAAAATCCTTGCAGTGAAGATTAATCTTCATTAAGAGTCATTAAATGGGTGAGGAGACATCTAAGATCAAACATGCTTATTATGTGCAAGAGCAACAGAAACAATTTGATGTATGTGTTAAGAGATTTTGAGTCACTAATGAAAGTAGGCCTAGTTTTCAGGGACCCGTGGGCTATTCAGTTTGCCAAAATCCTGCTCACTAAAAGGGGATCCTCCATTTTCTGGGAAACCCTCATCAAGTTGCATGGGTAGTCTGGCATTCCATAAAGCTGGGTGCGAGCAGATGGGAGGTATTTAAAAACCACGTCTCACCGGTAGGTTGACGGCAGCACTTGCAGAAAGACCCATGTATCTCCAAATAATCAGAAAAAACAGCCAATGAAAAAACAAATTGCCCTGAGATGGCAGTAATATGTAATACATGATATGTATCTTGAGGAATGAGCCTTTGAACCATAAGCGTTATTAGGGGTGAGTTAGCAACCTTATATAATTTTGGAGAGATCTGTGGAGATAACTAATACAACTTTCATCAAGCAAAAACACATGCTAGACAGGATAAAAAGGTAATCTGAGGAAATAATTAAATATGAGAGTGTCTTTCACTTGTAGGGCAGGAATATGAACTAGACCACACGAGGGAAGCACCCGTTTTTGTTCTTGTAGAGATGCCAGAGATTGGGACAAAAGGTTATCCTACAGTGAATGATACATAGGGTTCACAGAGAGTGTGCCCATCACTGGATTTCCTGTGACCATTAGCAGTGATGCCAGACCAAAGTGAGAGAGTTTAAGTGATCTGGCATGATCCACAGGGTTAAGGCTAAGCTCCTAGAGATGCCCAGAGGCTTGAGGTTTCACAATAGTTCCCATGGCAAAGGAGGCATCCTGTCTGCCCCCGTCACTGTCACCTGAACGTTCCCTCCCATTTGAGGGGTAGGACAATGTTCAGGTGTCAGAAAGTTTGAAAATGCTAGTGTCATTTGTGGTAAAGCAAATCATGTCAACAAAGAAGACTTGGTTTATTTATCCTAGGTTCTGAAGTAAGTATTGGCCAGCTAACAGGAGGCAATAGTTTAATGAACGGTTTCAGATCATGTAGGTTGTTCAAGAACTAAGATTGGGCACATCATCATTACTAAGGACAGTGGTGATATGAACTCTTCCAATATGTGTTTTGTAAACAGCACCCTGCCATAGAAACACAGCTATGGTTACTATCCTCGCTGTTGAACTAAAGGCTTCATGATCTAATGGTTGGGTGAACCCTCGCAAGAGGACCAGGAGATGGAACTGCTCTAAAGAATGTCACAAGATGTGGCATTTGCTCAGATTGGCCCAGGAACCACAAAGGAAGCAGTTCGCATCTGAGCCAGGGAATTTCAATTTCAGCCCTCATAATGCAGTTGCCAAGCCACTACCTATAAGGTGGTAAATATGTGCCTAGGAAAGGTAGAGGCTTGGACAACCACCACCTCCAAAGCAAAAGGGTCCAGTGCTGATATATGCACTGATGAAAGCCTAAAGGGCATATCACTGAAAAAGTTGTTTGCATCTTCCATCCCCTGGTTCAGGGGTAGAAGTGGAAATGAAACAATGGAAATGCTCATGCTTTGCATGAACATTTCCACCTGGGGTTGGGAAATACATTCAGCTGTCTTTGATGGCCATTAACTGAATTATGTTTTCCCCAGAATATGCCATAATAATTAAGAATATTCCATTGGTTTATCAGTTATGCTTTTCTTAATGAACTGAATAAAAATCCCCTATGAACACACCATTTTGGTACATTAACGGACAATATGTGATTCAAGCCCAATAATCAATGCATGTATGTAGTAGTCATGATTTTTTGGGCACTCAAAATAAGTGAGAAGACACCATGGACTTTGAATGACTGAGGAAGCCCTTGGCAAGTTATTGAACAAGGTACTCTTTAAAGTGCTTTTTGTTTGGCTTCTGTAAGTGCATAGTTGTGTGTGTGTGTGTGTTTGTGTGTGTGTGTGTGTGTGTGTGTGTGTGTGTGTGTATATATATATATATATATATATATATATATATATATATATATATATATATATATATATGAAAGTGCGTTTGTATGTTCAGGGTTGGCTCCAGGTCCAGCATTCCTCCAGACTGACCCTTACCGACATCCTCTTTGTCATTTCCTCTCCAAGCCTATGGACCCCCATATTGTCTCTGCTATCTCTCCTTTTTCCTCTTCTCCCATTAATGGTGGCGCTCAGTGCAAGGCCCTCTTGGCCCCCTTCCACTTCTTTAAGACCATCATTAATGTCTGCTTGAATGGCACTGCGGTCCAGGGCCCTCAGGCCAATCTCCTCCTTTTGATAGACACTTCCCACGCATTATCAACTTCCTTTCCTCTCCTGCTATCCCCCCTTACCACTCTCTGGCTCCTCTGACACCTCCTTCCTCAGCAACCTCCCGGCACCCCCTATTGCTTCTCTGGCCACCCTGTTGCCTCCTTCCTCTGCCACCCCTCTGGCACTCTCTTCCTCTTCTCTGACTACCCTGCCTTCTCCTCCTTCCTCTCCTGCCCCCCTTGGGTACGTCCAACACTTCTATAGAGCATACCTCTGGCCTGTAACCCTCCACAGAAGTCCTTAAAAAGTGGCAACCTGCTCCACATCACTCTCAACTCTTGCTCAGTTGTCAAACATTCCTCTGACATCTACCGTCTCCTGGAGGAGCTTGATTTGGATGTGAGACTTGGTACATGGCCAGCTTTGTTATGAATGTTGACACTCTCCTTCCTGATCGCTACAAGATGCTATCCAAACCCTGAAACAACTGTCCCAGTGGGGGCTTAGCCTTGATTTTCCCAGAATGGATCAATGCTTCCATCATTCCTACTCCTCCTTTGAATGGCTGGTCCGCAGGCTCTCTAGCTCTCATGGCCTCTCTCTTACAGTGGCCATTATCTACAGGCCACCTAACAAGTTTGCCCTCTTCCTTTCTGAGTGGGCTGACCTCTCCTCTGCCCTCCTCATCTCTAGCGCTCAACTTCTCCTCCTCGGAGACCTGAACATCCAACTGGATGCTATTAGCCTTCGTCGGGACTCTATCACAAGTTTTGGAACTCTCTCTCTCTCTCTCTCTCTCTCTCTCTCTCTCTCTCTCTCTCTCTCTCTCTCTCTCTCTCTCTCTCTATTCTTCCCTCTGGCCGGACAGGGCACATCCTTGATGTTCTGATCTCCTCAGACCACGCCTTCTCTAACCCGCTCACCACCCCTCTCTCTTGGAGTGACCACTTTCCCCTTTCCTCCCACCAATCTCTCTCTACCCCTCAGGTTAAGCTGACTCCAGCACTGCCACCTACCTTATCGGTTATCTGACCCATGAAGCGTGTGTCAGTTGAAGCTTTTGCCACCCCTGTCATGAGGATCCACTTGAAGCCCAAATTCAGGTGCAACTCTTGGTATGACTCGAACCTCGCCACCCTTAGACGCAAGTGTAGTACGGCTGAGAGGAAGTGGAGGGCATCAGGCGCACCCCCTGACAAACTGCCCTGCCGACTGCTCCAAAGTCAATACAGACTCTCTGTCCTCTCTAAGAAGAGAGCCCACATCCATACCCGCACCTCTGTGGCATCTAACAACTCGGCCAGACCTTTCAAAATCTGCAAGGAGCTAGCCAATTCTGCTGCAGTCTCTACCTTTCATGTTTCCTCCCAGGCCCTCTGCATGGCCTTAGCCTCTCATTTCACTACTAAAACTCAGGACATCCTGTCCACCCTCTCTTTCTCAACCGCCTCTTCCTCCTCCTTTACCACTCCTGGCCTGTCTGTTGCCATCCCTCCTTCTCCTTTCTCCTCCTTTCCCTTGTCCCCTGACGATTTAGAGACAAGTCCAATTTATAAAAGTCTCATCAAAGAAGGTTCTCTCCTGCTTATCCAGAACCATCAAGGACCACATTGACACCCTTGCTCCAGCCTTGACCGATTTCTGCAATCACTCCTTTGCCACTGGAACATTCCCCTGCCCCTCAAGCAGTCCCTTGTGGACACCCTTCTTAAGAAGCCCTCTGCCAATCCTTTCTCTCTGGCTAGCTATCGCCCGATCTCCATCACTCCTTTTGTGGGCACACTCCTGGAAAAGCTGGCCATCTCCCAGCTGAATCTGCATACTGAATCTCTTGGCTTTCTCCGTGACCACCAGTCTGGCTTCAGAGTTGCCAGAAGCATGGAAACTGCTCTGCTGACCCCCCGTGAAGACGCACTATCTAATCTTGATACTAATCTTCCTTCTGTCCTCATTCTCCTTGATCTATCCTCTGGTTTTTATATGATCAACCATGCCATCCTGCTCAATCACCTCAGTGATAACCTGGGTATCCCTGATCAGGCTCTGGCTTGGTTGAACTCCTTTCTCACCGATGACCCTCTCAGGTCCAACTGGGGTTTTTCCTCTCTTCTAGCTCTCTCTCTCTACTTGTGGTGTTCCCCAGGGGTCTAAACTTTCTCCCTGGCTTTTCCACCACTACTTGGCACCTCTTGTCCACTGCATCAGTACTTTCTGCTCCAGTTTTCAGTGTTATGCGGATGACACCCAGCTCTCTTTCAGGCTCCCTTTAGCCATCTTTGTTCCTTCTCTCATAACAGTCAGTCTGGCCAAAATTGAGGAATGGTGTGCAACCAATGATATCTGCCTTAATGCCAGTAAGACTGAGATCTTCCTCATCCATACTCCTGCTCCCTCCTTTCCTCTCTCTCTCTTTGGCTGCCCCCTCTGGGCCCTCATCCTGCTCCCTCCTGTGAGGCTAAGAACCTTGGCATCATCTTCGACTCCACCCTCTCGTTCTCTCCTCACAACTCTGACATTTCTTAGAAGTTAAACCACCAGCTGCACCTCCTCAGAGGTATTCTTCCTTTTCTAACTTTCCCCCAGAAGCTCACTGTCTCCAGAGCTCTGGTCCTCTCTAGGCTGGACTACTGCAAAAGCCTCCTTCTAAATCTGCCTGCCTCTACTCTTCGACCTTTACAACTTATCCAGAACAGGACTGCACGACTTGTCCTTTGCCTAAGGCCCAGGGATCATATCTCTCCAGCTCTGAAATCTCTCTACTGGCTCCCTGTGGCTGCAAGGTTCAAATTCAAGACCCTTTGCATCGTCCACAAGACTTTCTGTGACTGCACTGCCTCAATCTTTCTCTTCCTAAACATCTTCCTTCTCAAGCTCTCTGCTCATCCACCTCCAACTCTCTGTGGGTCAGGCGCTTCTCCAAGCAAAGAGTGGGGGGCAGATCCCTCTCCTCAGATGGGGCCTCCCTCTGGAACAGCATACCTGTCTCTCTCAAACTTGGACAGAACCACCTCCGGTTCCGGAAGCAACTCAAGACCATCCTTTTTGCTTCTGCTTTCTCTCTTCCTCTCCCCTGCTGATGTCCCTGACTGCTCTACGCGCTTGTCACCAGGCTACCCTCTGAACTCGGGCCCAGGCACCTGCATGTCCAGTCGCCCTCTCACTGCCTTTGGGCTCCCCCTGCACTTAAGGGTCTGTGCCTGCAACGCTACAGTCCCTTCTCACTGTGCTTATGAGCCATCTGCTGGCTGCACTTATTGAATTACCACCACTTCTGCCCTCCCCTCCCCCACTGGCACATCTCCCCTCCGTCTTCCCCGCACTTGCACGATCTGAATGACATAAGGCCTAGTAAGATAATTGTTTTTGTCCTCCCTTTGTTTCCCCTTCTTGTCTTGTCGTGCCTAGAAACACTTGTGTACAGGCGTGTTATAAATCTCATATCATTCATATCATAACAGTGTGTAAGCTGAAATTTTGGCCCAAGGTTGGCATACCACTCTGGGGTGTACTGACGATGGTGAAATCTGACCAACCCCACCCATTCGCCCTGCACAGGGCGGGGTCCGGCCATGTGCTCTCAGTATATGCAATTTCAGGAGATTGCCAATTTTGCGACTTTTCCAAAAATAGGAAGTTAGAAGACAATAAAACATAAACAAGTCTATAGCAGTTAAGGTGAGTCGGACTCCCATAGGAACCCCTCAAAATTCTATCGTTAATAACTTTTGATTCGAGTAATGGTTTTGGATGAATTTTCAAAAGTGATATAAACCTGTGGACTCCCCCAGACTGCAAAGTTTCGTAAAGTGTGGCCTACTTCCCATTCATTTTCCCATAGACAAACAAGGTCAATATTTGGCAAAGCGCACCTCCCAAACCGCTGGACGGAGTTGGACCAGGTCCGAAACAACTTGGGCACAAAGCGCTCACTCGCGATCCATGCATGGTTTGGGGTTATTCCCTGCAGTAGTTATTTAAATATTTGATGGAGGAAGGGGTTATCCCTTCTCAAAAACAGATAGCTATATCTCAGGGATTTACCAAAATCCATGTATTTGTAGAAATTAAACGACCACCATCGTGTTTCTCTCTCGATACGAGAGATATCCATGGTTAGCCGAAAGTATGGGTAAATGAAACGCAGGAAAAAAAGCTATTTGCGGGTCAAACACATGCAAATGCCATCAGCCTGGAGGTGGGGGGTTGGATAGAGGGGACCAAGTGAGATTTGGGAGTTGGAGGGGGTCTAGGGACTGAGTTTGCAACTCAAAGCTTTCTGTAGCCTCGGCAATAGCCTCGAATAGCCAACATCTCACAGCAATCTGCGTCACATAAACAGCATGTGTTGTGGAGGGAAAGGGAGAGGGCAGGGGAGGTGAGGTGAGAAGGCCATCTGGAGAGTGGGGGGAGCTGGCACAGATGTGTGGGGCACGTGGTGAGGGCCTGGGGACAGGAAAGCATTTTTTTTCCAGCCATTTCCCCAATATTTGTGGCTTTAAAGGACTACGGATATTCGAGGGTACGTGTAGTTCAGTAACCGCAGTTACAGTATTTTTTAAAAGAAATGTTTAGAGTTATAGTGATGTCGCGGGTGAAAAATCACTGACAGGATTGCCATCCAGGTGTGCCAACTATGCAGTAATCAGGACAGACCATCCTTAGCTTCAAAGTGATGAAGGGACAATGCTCCTCAGGCCACCTTGCCCAATAAATGAGCCAAAGTTATCAGACCACTTAGAGAAATGTGTTGCCCTTTCCTTGCTTTGAAGCTAAGCAGGGTCGGGCTCAGTTATTGCATGAATGGGCATCCAAATTATTTAATTTCTTAAACCGTGCTATTGTCAGTCAATGAAAGATTTGCACTCAGAGCACCCAGAGACCATTTTTTGTTATTTGCAGAATTGCATTCTGGTATTTGTAGTCTCGCAGTTAATAATACAAAAAATAGATCATTTTACAGCAACAGTGGGTTTCCCATCCCAGCAGTAACTGAGGCAAATCCTGCTTAGCTTCAAAGTGAGAAAGGGGTCAGCCCCCTAAGGCCATGCTGCCTAATAATCGAGCCTACCTTACAAGACCACTTAGAAAAACATGACCCAAGGGTGCTGGATCCTTCCTCACTTTGAAACTAAGCAGGGTCAGTCCCGGTTACTGTATGGATAGGAGACAGTCCACAGTCCCAAATGCTAAGTGTTTTCTTAGTTCTAAATATCTCATAACGCATAGCATTCACATTATTATTTTTTTAACTGCACTACTATCATACCTTGAATGTTTTGCACTCCTGAGACAATTTATTTTCCTTTTGCTGAATTGCATTCTGGTAGTTGTAGTCTCAGAGTCAAGATGGGGTGAATAATGCCACAGTTGTGCACTTTTTGCCTAACATAGTTCTATAAGGATTTATATATTGGAGTGACAATATGGTATGTGTACTTAGGAAGCGAAATGATGAGAAGGCAAGTAAGTCATGAGTATTTGCCCACAATGTGGCAAGAGAGTTTGCAATCCTGGACACTGGTGCAGTTATTCTCCTCTGATTGTGGCTGCTTTTCAGGCCACCTGTAAAGAACACATGTGGGTGTACAGCGTCATTTCTTTTTCAGACTGCGAATGCAACTCCTTGGGTTGTTTTGAGGTTGGCAAGCTTGCTCAGGTATTTGGATACCAGGATTTTATTCAGGTTGTCATGTTCCCAGTACAGATGCTTACTTACAAGACTACAAGCACTTGTTTTGTATTGAGATTTAGTTTTCCAGGAATATTTCACGACAGATTGCGGGGTTTAATAGGGACTTTTATACTTTGCCAGCATATTTATTGGAACATTTCCTCTCTCAGGTTATTTTTCTGGTGTTCATGACTTTTTTTTAAAGTCCAATGCAATTTATTCTTGCGCTCTTTCGTATATTTAGTAGGTCTATTGAACTACATTTGTATATTTCAATTTAAGATATATGTTAACTTACTGTGCATATATTCATGGGTGCCAGCTTTTGATTTTTGCTATGGGGGCAAAAGAACCTGGGCATATGATATTTTTGCAGCTGGTCATTTTTTTCCCTTTTACGTGTTGCTTAAATAGGGTTAGTTGGAGTTGTGCAATGTATGACAACAGTCAGCTGAAGAAGCAGATGCCATTTTAGGTCTGATTAAAGAAACAGCACAGTTTATTACCAACACTGATCCACAAAGTAAAATCAAACAGTTGGAATATACAATCAGGAAGGCAATTAACAAGAATCTACACGCTGTCATATTAAGCCGATATTATAAAGTACAAAGGATTCCAAGGGTTTGAGAGTTCCACTTCAACTGACATTATGCAAAGAAAGCAAAGATGTTGTCGCCAAATGGGAGCAGATACTACTCAATAAATTTTCTCTTGATCTAATTTTGCTGACAATATAGGAGCTATCAGGCAACATTGATCAATAGAAAAAGAAATAGAAACATTATCCAAAGAAATTACCGACATAACTGATGCTGGAACCTTCGCTGAGATCCTGTCAGACATCAATACCAAACTCAAAGGATACAAACTAGATTTAGAAGCACACAAAGTTAGAAAATTCAAGCGTGATACCTATGATTATTTAAACAACAAATTATACACTTGGGCCGACAAGTATCAGTTTCAAGGTCCCCGACCCAGAAAACATCAACTGACAATAGTAGTTCAGAGTCAGAAACCAGTGAACCTAGCGAAAAACAATCAGGAAATAGCCAGACAGCTAGTACCTCAGGCACAGCAAACAAAACAACGCCTTCTACTAATTTGATGACAAACGACTCTTTTTTAGAACAAAGTTAACGAGGAAAAGGACGAGGAGGGGGAAAATGAAAAAGTCAAGGAACCCTAACCCAGTGTCAAACTCAACGGAATTAGTTGTAAACCTATACAAAAGAACATTGTCTCATAACAAAATCTGAACTCTAGACAAAGGTTTGAAATGTGTACCCACTTATAGTAGTAATAGGTTCAACACACAAGTAGAAATACACAAACTGATACGCAAACTTAAGCTAAAAGTATTCTTTGCAGAACTACCGACACCTACACAACCAAAAGAACAAGACAACAAATATATCAAGTTCAAACCCAGAAGTACATTCTCAGCACCAATTAGTGTACCATGAATTGAAATATTTCATAACATGGTATTGGATGACATTAAGAAAATCCAATTCAGAAGTCCTAAAACTCATAGAGGTGAACTCTCTCAAATAAAAACACTATTTCCTGATGCAACCATCACTATCGGACCAGCAGACAAAGGAGGAGCAATTGTAATTCTAGACACAGAAGAATACAACCAAGAATGTATGCGACATCTATCAGATCATAACACATATGCCAGATTGGAAAATGACCCCACTATGGAAATCAAACAGGATCTAGAAGGTATCCTTAAAATGGCTGAAGAAATGGAATGGATAACACACAAGACCAAATCCTTCTTGCTAACACCACATCCTAAAATGCCACACCTATATATACTTCCTAAGATGCACAAAAGACTTGACAATCCTCCAGGTAGACCCATAGTAGCAGCAACAGGGAGTATTCTACAACCTCTCGGGACTTACATTGATTACATTTTACAGCCTATTATACAGAAAACTACCACATATGTGAAAGATACTACTCACTTCCTACAGATTGTGAATCATATTCAGCTTAAAGAGAATGACATTATTTTCACAGTTGATGTTAACAGTCTGTATACCAGCTTTCCACATAATGTAGTGCAAGAGGCAGTAGAATGTCTGCTTTTGCAAGAAGAATCCATAGGAGCTTCTAAAGATTTTTTTTTAAAATTAGGTTTTCAATAAAATACATTAATTTCACATAGATTCAACACAATCTTACAGTACGTATTTACATATGAAGGTCTTGAACATCCTACTTAATATAATTCAATAATGCAATCAAACTATGTGAAATCTAAAAAACGAACCCTACCAAATGCTCGTCCTAACTGTCAAGATCTGAGATCTACGAAGTTAGGTATACCTCTGATCCCAAGCTCCAGTCAGAGAGGTATAGAACAACTCGCTGACCGGTTATTGAGGTCACAGGTGGTGGGGACAGGAAACACCGGATCCCGGGTGGCTGCAAGAAAAGCACCAGGTTAGACAAGCAATAATGTACTGACTATAGACAATGTAATCTAGGAATGTTAAAGACACCTAGCCGTGGGAAGACCGATGTGGCTCTATACCTAGATGTTCCCCTCCTGGGAGTGTAAAGAGATGGGAATACCTCCACCAGGGGCCACCTGAGGAATACAGTACTTGGTTTGTGGTACTCGGATACAGATGAAGAAGGAAGAAAAAGAACAATCCGTGGAGTTGATCCTGAAGTTCGTAATAGTCCAGGCAAGGAAAATTCTGAAGTCACCAAATCCAAAGGGGCAAGAAAAAGCAGTCCAAGTTCAATAGTCCAAAGGTCACTACCGGGTAAGCAAGCACTCCTAGGTTAACAAATCCAGCAAGGGTAATCCAAATCAGTTCCAAGGTCAAAAAGCAGGTCCAAATTTCTAGCATCCAAGAAAAAGCAGGTAAGCAGCAAAAATGGCCATGCACCGTTTAGAACAGCATGGCATGTGTGCTTCTTTTATGTCATACTTCCTGGTCATGTGGGTCATGTGATCTAACTTGGCGTGCCCCTGATTGGGTCTGGGCCCGCATCACGTGACCAATGCGTGAGCGTAGTTTATAAACACTACGCGCGTGGTCACGTGAGCGGCCGTGAGAAAGGAATGTCCAACGGGACCACAAGCGCCATGGCTGCCCCCATCCATGCCGGTGCCACGAATGCCGTGATGCCGGCGGAAGAGCACAGCGCCGAGCCGCCGAAGACAACAGCGGCCCGCAGACAGGTGCAGTGACCCCCGAGGACAGGCGCAGCCCCCGCCGACGTCGGGGCAGACCAGCCGTGCACCACCGCCCCGAGGTAGGAGTGGGTGGGGGTTGCATGGCACTAAGACACACAAAACATCACGAAGACAACATGAAAACACATGTAACACCACAAAGACAACAAAGGGGACAAGGAGAGAGAGGAGAAAAGAAAAAAAAGGTTTAGAACAGCTGATAAGCGTTTGAATGGGCATGTGAGCTTCATTTATGGCATACTTCCTGGTCATGTGGGTCATGTGATCTAACTTGGCTTGCCCCTGATTTGGTCTGAGCCCGCATCACGTGACCAATGCGTGAGCGTAGTTTATAAACACTACGCGCGTGGTCACGTGAGCGGCCGTGAGAAAGGAAGGTCCAACGGGACCACAAGCGCCATGGCTGCCCCATCCATGCCGGTGCCACGAATGCTGTGATGCCGGCGGAAGAGCACAGCGCCGAGGCGCCGAAGACAACAGCGGCCCGCAGACAGGTGCAGTGACCCCCGAGGGCAGGCGCAGCCCCCGCCGACATCGGGGCAGACCAGCCGTGCACCACCGCCCCGAGGTAGGAGTGGGTGGGGGTTGCATGGCACTAACACACACAAAACATCACGAAGACACCATGAAAACACATGTAACACCACAAAGATAACAAAGGGGACAAGGAGAGAGAGGAGAAAAGAAAAAAAAGGCCAATAAGGAAAGAGGGGATAGTTAAGTAGACCGAGCTCTTAACACTAATACCTCACCAGTTTTCCTCAATCTCTCTACAATTTCAATCATAAAGGGCATCAAACGATCCCCATAACAATAGGTATTCTTCTTCCTTACCTTTATTCTTCAATGAAACCTTGTCATATTTTGATAAATCCATCAGACAATCATCAATATTAGGTTTCTTATTAGTTTTCCAAATCCTGAGGATCAACTTAATCGCTATCATCACAGCCCTGTCAATCCGAAAATTGTGTTTCCTAGTTTGCACACACATTTCTTCATGTGAGAGCAAGATTATATTTGCTGCAGATCTTGGCAGACTTATTCCAAAAATTAAATCAACCCTATCAATCACCTCTTTCCAAAATGTTTGTACTCTTGGGTATTCCCACAATAGATGCAAAAGAGTACCTCTATCAGAACCACAGCTCCAGCATAGCTCATCTAATTTCAGTTTCAATTTAAACATTTTTATTGGTGTCTAATACAGTCTTCCAACAAATTTCTGCCGGATTAAACACACATTCATGTCTTCCCTTATATTCATGCTTACTCTTAAAATATCTTTCCAATCTTTATCAGAAATGACCATGTTGACATCATTCGACAAGCCTCCCTTAATCCATTCCATGCTAACAGATGTCCTTCATCCATGGGCATGAAATTCATGTAAATTTGTACACTGTATTCCTGTCCATATAACTTACTGATCTCCGGATTCCTTCCAAGTGATCCAGCCGCCATTGCAATCCTTTGTTCAATCATAGAAACCAAACTCAAATATCTAGTCATCTCTCTTTGAACTAGACCATATTTACTTATTAACTCTTCAAAACTCAACACCCTATTCCCATCTAAAATATCATCTAATCTCAGAATTCCTCTTCTGATCCAACTCTTCCAGTTTAGACATCTATTGTTAATTTGTAGGGCTTCATTAAGCCAGATTGAGGCATCCATGCTGAAACCATAACTCTGTCCATTCTCTCCAAACCAAGAGCCCAATGCCTGTCTAGTTGCCCCAATTTGTTTTAAGATCAGCCTCTTATTAGGTAGATTTCCCATACAGTAGAGATTATCTAAATGATATGGTGCACACATCTCCCTTTCCATTCGTAGCCAGATAGGCTCTTTAATATTTTCTTCTCTAAAGTAATATGAACTCTTTTTAAGCAAAAAAGATTTGTAGTATTTCATTAGATCTTGATAACCAAATCCACCCTCTTCTACTTTCTGCATCAGCATGAATTGGAACACAAGGTTTATTTTCCAATCCCCACAAAAAGGATTGAAAGAGCTTCTCAACCTTCAAAAATTGCTTTTTATATATCAATAATGGGATGGATTGAATAACATACAATAACTTAGGCAACAGAACCATTTTAATGGCATTGATTTTTGCCCACAGGTTTAAGTTTAATGTTTTAATTACCAGTGTAATCGTAGCCATTACCTGATCTAGACTGCATTGAATTATTTTATTCAAGTCTCCAATAACATGTATTCCTAAATATGTGACACCCTTGGGAGACCAACTACAATTCCAAATTTCCATAATTCTATTATCACATGTTCTAAACAATGGAAAAATCTCAGTTTTTTTCCCAATTTACTTTGTGTCCTGATAATTTACCTACTTCCTCAAACATTTTCTTTATCACAACTCCACATTCTTCCGGATTTGACAACAAAACTATCATGTCACCTGCATAACTCAAGACCTTAACCTCTGTTTTCCCAACACATATTCCCTTTATCAGTTCACATTGCCTGATGTATGCTGCAAGCGGCTCCAATGTTAAATTGAATAAAAATGGTGACAATAGGCAGCCTTGACGCGTGCCTCTTGACAGCTGAAATACCCTCGAGATCTCCCCATTGACCAACAACCGGACCCTAACTTCATTATGTATACATTTTACCATCCTCATAAACACCGGTCCAAATCCCATTTTTAACAATGTGTATTCCATGAATTTCCAATTGACCCTGACAAAGGCCTTTTCAGTGTCAAAAAAAACTATAATTTTATTTGAATCCTTTCCATAATGTACTCCAATCACATTCAACACAGTCCGTATATTGTCATATCCAAACCGTCCTGTATTGAAACCCACCTGAGACTCATCAATCTAATCCCCCAGACATGACATTAATCTGTTAGCTCATATCATAGTAAACGTTTAGATCCACATTTAGCAGAGAAATTGGTCTGTAATTTCCACACTTTTTACTATCCTTATTTGGTTTCAGAATCACAATGATCGATGCCTCTCTCAACGAATCACACATTACTCCTGATGCCATAAATTCATTATAGACTTCACATAAAATTGGAACCAATTCAGTATTGAACCTCTTATGAAAACTCTGAAACTATACCATCTGGCCCTGGTGATTTACCATCTTTCATCTGCGAGATAGCTGAGTTTACCTCAGTCACATCAATCATAGTTTTCAGTTGACTTTTCTTCTCTAAAGATAACCTGGAAAGAGAAATGTTATCAAAGAATGCATTTAAAATCTCCACACTAGGCTGTAGATCCTCTCTGTACAATTCCTCATAAAAACCTCTGAATTGTTCACAAATGTCTTGAATTTTTGATGATAGTACTTAATTTTATTTCTCTCAACTCCTGTTTCGAATATAATCAGTCATATTACCTCCAAACATCGAGAACGGCAATGTAAGCCACTATTGCAGCGGCCTTTGCCAATACTTTCATGCATCTATTTGAATCCACACACATACTTTAGCATAAACATTGGAAGAAATACATCAAGAAATGGGTGCAGTATATCGATGACATTTTGGCAGTATGGTGCGGAAATAGAGAAGAACTTAAAGAATGTTTGACATATCTGAACAACATAGATACTCGAATACAATTCACCATGGAGATTGGTAATCCATATGTGCATTACGTAGATGTACAAACCAGAATAAAGTAATCTAAAATCACCACAACCTCCACAGGATGAGTTTCCATCCCCCATATATCCTCAAAAATGTACCTTACGGACAAATTCTCAGGGTCAAAAGGATTGTGAGTGATCCTGTTGAATGTGAAGAATAATTAACAACATTGCAAGAGAAACTGGGCCATTGGGGATACCCTGATGATGATCTACAAAGGGCATTATCCAAAACCAATACTAACAGTCGAGATAGCCTTTTGTGGAACACACCCAAGCATGAAAGCCCAGATCTAGTATTTGTCTCTAAATACTCTATACAGAGAAAACAAAACAAACAAAGTATTTTTTATCATTGGAACATTCTAACCAGCAATGAAAGAACAAATGATCTATTTCTTCGACCACCAAAGTTCGCCTATCAGAAAAGTAACAATCTTCAGAACATATTGGTGGACACTACAGGCCAAACAACAAGCAAACGTCCAGATAAATACCCAGGAAAATACCCCTGCCTCAGTTGCGGCAATTGTAATAATGTGATTAAGGAATCCACAGTATCAAATCCAAGAACAGGCAAAAAAATCAAACTATCATGCCACATGCTCCTCAGAGAATACAATTTACAGTATTAAATGTCCATGTGGGATTTATTATGTTGGAGAAACATCGAGAAAGGTGAGACTCCGGATGAACGAACAAAAATCCTGTATCAGGAATAACAACCAAGCTTCAGCGGTGGCCAGACATTTCATGGAAAAGGGACACACAGTGTCCCAACTGAGATTCCAAGTTCTTGAAATTGTACCCAGAAATGGTCATCATACAAACGCAAAGAAAAAAGAGCCCAAGGCGAGGCTTTTTTGGATTGAAAGATTGGATGCCCTCGCCCCAGGAAGGATGAATGAGGAATGGGACCTGAATTGTTTTTCATAAACACATCCAGTGAAGTTTGACCTTAAGATGAATAACTATGGGTAGAATCAAGTGAATATGGATCCACCTCACAACAATAGGTGGTACGAAGAATGGATAATCTACATAATATTCACCACACACCTAGTGTTGATCACCCATTGAGAATTGATTTAACATAACAGATAGTGCTTTCATATTTTCTGAGCAATACATTCCCTGATTACACTGTGATTGATGGATATGCTACAGTTGAAAATGTTTTGGACAACAACGTGATGGGTACTGGACACTATGGGATCATATGAGCATTTAAGATGAACAACTATATTGCACAAACATGTTTTTTCTGTTGAATCTATTACTTTTGGTATTATATTTTCCTTTCTCTCCAATTACAATACATCATATACATCACCCTTATTCATTTCAACTAGTAGTTCTTGATTTTCTTTATACCAGTCACCTCACTATTTGACTTATTGACCAGTTAACAGTCAATCTGCACCACCTCAACGTAACCTAGCTATTCTGTACCTACATTATATATGCACTGTATTAACTTCTATAATAGACGGTTCTCTACTACTATTCTTTTATCTGGGACCGTTGTTGCCGGAGTATTTTATCACAATCCGCTTTCCAAGTATCTGCATGGAACGTCTAACGCATGAAGTTTCTATATTTAGTAGTTCATGTGGTTCTGTACCAATTATGCCATAACACGCCATTCATTTCTTCTCACTTTTCTAATTTATGAAGCCACTTTTAACAGACACCTTGGGCCTCATTACGAGTCCGGTGGTAACCGAAGTGGTAAACCCACCTGGTTACCGCCGGACTCGTATTACCATTCCGCCTCTGTGACTCCTGGAAATACCAAGGCATTACGACCCTTGTGTCTCAGGAATTCCGGAGGCGGAATTTGGTAAATCCCCATTCCCATTGAGTCCGATAGGACTCAATGGGAATGTGGAAGTGGAAACACCGGCACCATCTCGTGATGGTGCTGGTGTTTCCACGTCTGCCTGCAGGCGGGCGGTGTTAAACCCGCCAGGTCAGACCTGGTGGGAACATCACCTCCCGCCTGCAGGAGTCGGGATCAGGCGGTCCGGAATTAACAGTGGCGACGGGTTTACCGCCACTGTTATTTCCGGACCGCCTGACCTGTAATGAGGCCCCATGTCTTTGGGCATATGGTTTGTCATATCTAAGGACAGTTTTGAATGTAGTTTCACCTTTTCAAGATGGCCGAATGCACTCTGTGTGAAGCCTTCCTTTTTGGTTTCCATTACAACGGTTCACTGTCATATTCATCTCTCATGAGCTGTTGTGCGTTCAGCGCCACTCACTGACAACAAGCTACTGAATTCCGCAGGTAAGCACATATCCAGGAACCCTTATTGACCATAATGTCTCTTAACATTATGAACATGCTGCCTCACTTTGTCAATCACACGATTGTGTACATTTTGTCATACAGCAGCAGTGGTACTCTTAATTTCTTTCACGTGCGCAACGCCACAAACTATCTGGGAAAGCTCTACACTTTTGGTAAGGACTTATTAGTCTTTTTCTACTTGAGTATATTTTAATAATACTCGAATTCCAGTTTTATTATTCAATGTTATCTTGTCCAACATTACAGATATTTTCACGCTCTGATAATCACTAGCAGGTTAGTTAGCATGCCACTGTTGTGGTTTTTCATGATTGATTATGCACTTTTTGCACATTTCAATCTAACAGATACATTTAACAGACATTTTTTTTCCCACGTGATGGGATGGCCTCTGGTTCAAGATGAGTTATGTGTTTTATTGCTGTATACTGACCAATGCTTGTGTCCATTGTAATATGGGGGACAGTGGGCCTGGGTTTGTATTCACATCCTGTAACTAACCTTATAAAATTGCTGAAGACTCCCACACTGCATGGCAAAAGTTGTCCCATGTACAAGTGCAAATGTTTTGGTGTTTTGCCGAGTTATGGAAGGGGGGATATACACTGCTGTTGTTTGGGGACAGTGGGGACGGGTTGGGAGATGGTGGCGATAGAGGTTTGGGGGCTGTTAAAATGCACTTGGTGAAAGTAGACCCTAGCAAGAATGGAGAGTGTTTGCATTTGGTTGTCAGTATTGTTTTCCTCTGTATCCTTGGCACAGTCCCATACGATAAAGCAACCCAAACCCCTTCTTAGTTGGAATGTTCATGGATTGGGGAACCCGACTAAAGTTAAAACAATTGCATCATATATCAACAGGAAGTGAGCTCAAATTCTCTTTCTACAAGAAACGCGTGCATGTGAGCAGCAGGCCTTGTCCTTTGCACCAGAATGGGGCCCTCACCATTAGTACACAACCTACTCATCACATGCTAGGGGAGTAATGACTCTTGTTCATCACTTCTGCGATTTCTACATTTGGAAAGCAGGGTAGATGAAGGAGGACAATATGTACTGGCGCATTATATATTGCAGCGACAGGAAGCATTACTGGTTAATCTATATGGCCCTAATATATATGACCCTGATTTCTATGACGGGACATTTTGACTATGTGCTAAGTATCTTATGGCGGAAATATGTTGCGGTGGCGATCTCAACACCATACTAGATTTTTACACTTGACCACATGGGCACCGAAGTGAGGGAACTCACTAGAAATGCACAAAGCATTCCTACATATATGACTATATTGAATTTGCTAGATGCTTGGCGCTTTCTGCATAGCAGAGCCAGAGAATATTTGTTTTATTTGTCTGTTCATGATATCCACTCCCACATGGATACTTGGCTAGTTTCTAGCTCTCTACTGAAAAGGGTGAAACACTGAGATTCTACCACGCACCTTATCTTACCATGCTCCCATACTGTTATCAGTGGGGTTGGTGTTGGGGGTTGGACCTCGCCCGATATGGCGATTTAAACCTGCTGCTCTCTTAGATGCTCTCTTAGATGCAACTTTCTCATTGAACCCGCACAAACAAATCTCCACTTATTTTGGTGGGTTCAGTGCCCTCAGTAGCAACTCTCTGTCAGGCATTAAAAACATATAGGCGGGTGGCCATGTTGACTTTATTTGGGGTCATCAGGAGCATCACGGGTGAATTGGATTCCAGAGAGGATAAACTTTCAACACTCCAGAAGCAGTACGTGTTAAGCCCCTCCCTTGAATTAGATGCCTTTAGAGAGGCAGCGCACAGTGAAGTAACTTATATGGATAGGCCGATACTTGCAAGGCGATATGGCGAGGTGGACAGGCCTGGTTGGACACTGGCACGCTTAGTGAAGGCGTGATGAGGAGATAAAAAATATTTATTTTCAATTTTACTCAACCCTATATCAGCTCAAAGGGAGTTTTACCCCCCTTGAATCACAACCATATTTTAATGGGATACCAACTACATTATTGTCCATTGAAGCTAGGGAGGCCCTTGAGTTGCCAATGACAGTTGAGGAAATCAAGGCTGCCATAATGGATCTACCGAATGGTAAAGCACTGGGATCCGATGGATATTGTGCAGCATACTATAAAGAGTTCAGAGGGATACTGATACTGTGTCATTTTATTGCTTGGAATGGAAATAGCAGGCGAGGACTGCGGGTCATATAGACCTCTGTCCCTTATAAATATTGACGCTAAATTGTATGCTAAGGTCCTTGCAACCAGGCTCTCCCCACTGCTGCCCTACATGGTTCACCAACCAGTCAGGCTTCATACCCTCAACGCTCAATGGCATTACATTTTGGAAGCTCTATATTGTGATGGCTCTGACTCCGTCAAGTGCGCAGGCAGGAGCTGTGTCACTGGACACACAGAAAGGTTTCAATACTGTGTCAGGGCCCTTCCTTTATCAGGATTTTTGAAATTATGGATTTGGGCCCCTGTTTATATCATGGGTCAGCCTTCTTTATACGCAACCATATGCTTGTGTGCGCACAAATGGGAGGCTATCGTCAATAATGAAATTGCAAGGTGGGACTAGACAGGGCTGTTGTACATCTAGGAGAGAGGCCAGAAGTCACATTGTTGTACGAAGACAAAATTCATTTAAACATTCAAGAGTCGGAAACCAAGTCAGGGACCTTGGATAGTACTCAGGTTTGCATTTAAATACCAATAAGTCTGAAATATTCCCCCTAACCAAAGACATGCCTGGTATGTTGGATACATGCGATCTTAAATGGTCCAAGCAAAGTTTTCATTATCTGGGTATATTAAAAGCCACGTCCGCGGATTTGACATTAGCCCCTTATTATACTTCATACTTGATAAACGTGAAATCCAAATTTCAGAAATGGGGTCAAATCCAAATGTCGCTAGCTGGGAAACCGTTACCGAACAAGATGATCATTTTACCTAAGTTAGTATTTATTTATCTATTTATTTATTTACATGTATAAAGCGCACACAAGCCCGGATGCATCAGGGTGCTGATTCAGTTACAAGGGGCCTGTGGGGAGGCCAGACTTAGTTTCATCATGGTTTTGGCATCATACAGGCATAGGTACAAAGCAGTTATAAATACATACATAAAAAATGCAGCAGCATAGTAGGGTGGAGGTTATGGGAACAATTGAGTTTTTAGGCCTTTGCGGAAGGTCCAGTACGATTGTACAGCTCTCAGTGAGGTGATAGGGTGTTCCAGTATTTTGTGGCAATGACTGGGAAGCTGGATCCTCCAACTTTGGCGCGATTGAATTTGGGTAGGGCCAGCCTGTGAGTGTATGGGGTTCTGGTGGATCTATTCGATTTAACTCTGGTGATCTGCTTATACTTGTTCCACAATATCCTATTGTGGCCAGGTCGTGCGTTTTTCTCTGATCTTACCTGCGCATACTCCTCTTTCCTGTTGGCCAATGGTCAAGGTCACATGAAATGGGCATATCTTACCAGACCCTATGATGTTTGAATTTGGCGACCACCGATTGGGAGTTATACGGCATGATAGCACAAATACACCTTGCGACCTATTGGATGGGCGATCTATCAGATTCCCCACATATTCAATTTGAGAGGCTGCAGGTGGGCTTCACACCTTTGTTGGTGTTGCATGCAGGTGACCCATATCAATTCTCCCACCTGCTAGATCCATTGGGGGCCACGAGGAAAGCTTGGATGAAAATTAATGGTAGGCTTGGCATTTTGACCCAGTATGATAAACAGCTTCCACTTTGGGGACTGCCAGTGGTGTCATCCATAACAGACGGAGAGAACTTGGCATATAGTCCAGATTATCACATTAGGTGATCTGCATATTGTTGAACACTTTGTGGTCTGGGTGGGATACTATTAAGACGCATGCGGGCGATAAGCCTTTACAGTTGCTAAACTACTTCCACATGAGAGATGCCTTCACTACTCACTGGCCAGTGTCTCAGATAGAACCGCCTACACATGTCTGTTTGAAATACATACTAATATACACAATAGCCAAGAAAGGTGTCTCTACACTCTATGCGCTAACACAGGCTCTGGAAACAAGGCAGGCCCAAAGGCTATAGAGAAGTGGTGTGCAGAGTTGTGGGTGGAATTCATTGACCAACAATGGATGAAAATACGCAGCTTGTCCAGGGGGTTTCTCTTAATTCCAAATATCGCCTAATGCACGACAAGACACTCAATAGGCTTTATTACCTGCCATCTAGAATTAGCAGGCATGATCCAAAAAGTGCTAAGAATTGTCTGAGATGTCATGATGTAAATGCCACATTGCTACATATGTTCTGGAGCTGCCCCAAGTTGAACGGATGTTAGTCAGCGATCTGCCAAACGTTATCGGACATATTGGGCCGACAATTGAATCTTAAAGCATGTGACTGTTTATTGGGGTTCACAGGGAAAAGAGAAAACTAAGCAAAGATTTTTGAATTTGAGATTACTTCTTGCTAAGAGAGCATTTTTGCTGAGATGGACCTTGAGTGAACCGCCCATCTTGATAGTTGGTTGCAAGATATAACATGGTTGAATGATACTGAGGAACTATATCTGTCCCTGTTGCCATCAGTGGGCGAGCCTAATGTTCTATGACAGGACTTCCACAATTATTTAATGAGAATGACAGTCTTACAATGTTGTCATCATATATATATTTGCATTTTTTGTAATGCTATGAGGTATTATAGCGTTGTTATACAGGTGAGCCTTTGCCTTTGACTGAAATTGCCTACTGCTGTCGAATCACTGAATGTTGAATAAATACACTTTTGTTTAAAGAAAAATGAATTTTGGGGACAGGGCGTGAGAATTGGAGACAAATGGTGACCTATCGTATGCCCCTTCCTCAGGGATCGCCCTTCTCAGGGAATCTTCAACACCAAACCATAAGCGCCTTAATCTACTCTCTCCCACTTATTCACACCACGACACTTCATACACAAAAACAGCACTTTTTATTGACTTTCAGAGTTTTATTTCCCCCACATATTAAATGGAACCAAGAAATGTAAAATCCTATATCCAGCATGTCTATGTTATCTAAATAAAGATATGTTTTTATTTCTTTCACCAACAAATTTTTATGAAGAAAGCTTGAGGTATATGTTTACAAATTACATTTATTCTTAGATGAAGGTGACTGCTCCTGTGATACAAAGCTGGGTGATCCTTCGATTGAGAAGTAGGGCACATTGAAAAATAAATATGCATGATTGGGCATATCAGAAAATAAGCGTGCACGACTGGGCTATATTAGAAAATAAGTGTGCACGACTGGGCACATTGGAAAATAGTGTGCACAAGTAAGCACATTGCAAAATAAATGTGCATGACTGGATTCATTTGAAAATGAGTGTGTGCAACTGGGCACATCGTAAAATAAAGGTGCATGACTGGGTAGATTGGAAATTCGTATGCGCAACGGGGCACATGGGAAAATAAGCAAGTACGACTGAGCACATTGAAAAATAAGTGTGCGCAACAAGGCTTTTTGCTTTAAAAATCTCCATTTGTTGTGAAGTAATCTGGCACCCAGCGGAATCTATCTTGCCCAAACATCTTCAAAGAAAGGGCAAATCAAGGAAATACCATCTACACTCATCAGCAATACCCCCAAGAGACAGAAAAGTGACTCCCCTACACCTAAGGAGGATGTGCAAGACCCAGTTATGCATGCTATCCTAATGGAGATTAAATCTCTTAAACCATTAATGGAAGCCACAACTGCCAAATTGCAGATGGTTGACGATAAGTGGTCCACATTTGAATCAAGCATAACGGAAGTGGAAAGGAGGATAGGCGACACAGAGGATATTGTAGAGTACAATCTTTGGAAAATGCAGTTGCATCTCTACAGAATCAAACAGAAAATTTAGAGAACAGGAACAGAAGGAACAACATACGTGTTGTTGGTCTTCCCGAGAACATTGAAAATGACAATCCTACTCAATTTCTCTATCACATGCTGACTACACTATTAGATCTTACTACGCCTCCACAGTTTAATATCGAAAGAGCCCAACGGATAGGTCCTAAAAATCCCTCCCGGAATGTTCCAAGAACTATGATCTTCGCTCTATTGGATTATACTCACGTAATGCTCATTTGGATAAGGCAAAAGAGAAGAAAACTCTTGTATGGGAAGGTACCACAATCTTCATGACTCAGGACGTCTCCAACATCACAGCAGCAAGAAGGAAATAACTATTGGCATTTAGACCTGCACTAAGACAGATTAATGCCAAATATGGGATCATACATCCAGCATCCTTTAGAGTCACTCTTAATGGTGACATGTATACTTTTCAAGATCCAAGAGACCTGCGCAGCTTCATTCAAGGTCACAGAAGAGAAACTTTGGACACAACCAAACCGCATATATGAGTCAGCAATTACATACAAAATGTTGGTGTTTTATTAAAGATAGTTATGCCAGTGCGGGGCATGGAAAGGCCCATCTACATCCTCTCCACCCCCTACCTATTATTGACTGTATAAGAACATGGTTTGGAGTGGCTGTATCCAGTTAGCCACTACTCCTTCATTTCCAAATTTAGTGTTATATAAATTGCAATATTGCATGTTCTTTTTGGTTGTCTCCCCCTTCCCCTATGTCTCCCTTCCTTATTTGTACAATACTCTATTAATTCGAGCTTTATGAGCACTTATACTTTATTGAATGCCTCCCTCGACACTTAATATAACCTTGTGGAATGTCAAAGGCCTTCACAATCCAATAAAGCGGCAAAACATTCTCTCACATCTTAATAGGCCTAAACCAGCCATAGCATGTATACAGGAGTCACACCTCTTTCAATTGGAAGCTGCCAAATTGAAACATTTATGGGTGGGGCAAGTCGTTGTGAGTGCAGCATGTGGAAAGAAAAACAGAGTGATAACCCTTATTAATAAACATCTACAATGCAAAGTTATATCGACAGAGTCTGATGATGTGGGCAGGTGGCTTTAGATTAAGCTCCTTATTCAATCTGTCGAATACTCCATTCTAAATGTTTATGGCCCCACTATTGCGGACCCCGCTTTTTGGATTCAATTAAGAAACTATATATTTAGATCTAACCCAACTAATCTTATAGTATGTGGAGACTGTAACGAGATTGTAGATCCTCTTCTTGACAAAAAATCTAATGTATGCTTTAAAAACACAAACTCCCATGTACTATTCACCAACTTCGTATCCAAATTAGGGCTCATTGATACTTGGTGTCTAGTCCATCATACAGACCTAGAATATACTTTCTATTCCCCACCCCACAACTCTTTCTCAAGAATTTACTACGTTTTTATATCCATATCTATAACTAATCGATTCTTAGATGCTACAATAGAACCCATAATACTGTCTGACCACACCCTTGTTCATGTTCAATTATCTAATTTGCATAATGTGGACCATCAAAATGGGTTGAGATTTAACTCGACCCTTTTAAAGGATAGATTATTCACTGAATTTATCCGACAACGAAACACCAACCTTTTTACCGAAAATCTAAATGATGACAACTGGGACTGCTATAAAGCTGTATTAAGAGGCCAGATTATCTCATATGTAGCTCAAAAAAGGAAAAGACTTAAAAAAGAATCCAATTACATTCTCAAAACAATTCAATGCTTAGAAGCAGAATTCATTGGTACTAATAATAATATAACTTTTACGCAAATAACCAAATATAAAATCCAATACAACAATCAGATTACGCAATACTCATGTGCTAACCGCTTAAAGAACAAATCAAACATGTACCAATACTCCAACAAATCAAGTCAATCATTAGCTTCATACCTTAAATTTAAAAAAGATAAATCCAAAATTACGGTCATAAAGGATTAAAATGGAAATAGAGTTCTTAAAGATGAAGAAATACTACAGACCTTCTCCAATTTCTATCAAAAATTATATTCCTCAGAATCACTACCTAACAGCACCCACGCTGCAGACCTTCTCAGAAACATACATCGTGATTCATACACCACCACTAATTTCCAAACCTTAAATTAACCTATAAAAATGAATGAAATGTATCAAGTTATACAAAATCTTAAAAAGGAAAAGCCCCAGGACCAGATGGATTCCCAATGGACTTTTTTGCTAATTTCAAAGATCGTTTTACTCCGAAACTCATGAACTCTATTTATCCTTTATCACTAATGAAAAGCCATGGGCTCTGTTTCAGAAGCAATATTAATTGTTTTTCCCAAACCAAATAAAGACCCTGAATCAGTCCAAAATTATAGACATATTTCCCTAATCAATATAGACTTGTAAAATTCGAGCCAAAATCTTTGCTAATAGATTAAATCCCTTCCTTCCAAACTTAATTAAAAATGACCAAGTAGGATATGTCAAAGGAAGATTATCTTCTGCAAATATAAGACTTTTTTCGAATGTCATCAATATAATGAAGACGCCCACTAATCCTTATGACACTATAGCACTTGATGCTGATAAAGCTTTTGACAGGGTGGAATGGAATTTTATGTTCAAAGCTCTTCAATGGCATGGTATCCCTGATCCATTTATCTCAACAGTGAAAATATTATATTCCAACCCCAAAACAGCAGTTTTTGTGAATGGACATATATCCTCCTTTTTTCTCTTAGTAGAGGAAACCGCCAAGGCCCACTATCCCCTCTTCTCTTTATCCTGGCTATAGAACCATTCCTAGAAGCAATCAGACAAAATGAAAACATAATTGGAATTCAACATGACCACATCCATGTAAAAACAGCTGCCTATGCAGATGATGTTTTACTCCTCTTACAAATCACAAACTCTTGCCTTAATCATTTACTCACCATCATCTCACAGTTCTCCCTAGCATCAGGCTACAAACTTAATATGGAAAAATCAGAAATGCTACCATTGAACATACAGTGTAGCAGATGCCATTGCTCCAACCTATGAATGACATGGTGCCCCACTGGGATTAATATGTAGGTATTATAATGGCATCCTCAATTACGGATACCATAAAACAAAATACTACGACTATCCTTAATAGAGTCAAAGATCTCACTAACTCATTGTCGCCTTTGTTCTTGTCATGGTGGGGAAGATTGGAATCCATCAAAATGTCAATTGCCCCAATTGTTTTCTATTTACTATACATGCTTCCTATCTCCCTACCTGCTACATTCTTTAAATCTTTGCATACATGCATTCTTAAGTTCCTTTGGGGAAAGAAAAAACATAGAATTTCAGCTTATGAACTTAAAACCCCTAGGATGAATGGTGCAGTTGGTCTCCCTGATTTTAAAAAATACCACATAGCATTAATTTTACACCAAGCTCAGCTGTGGTTTGCACCCATTTTGTTGAACACACCAAATTGGCTTCTTTTAGAGAGAGCGATGGTCCTCGCCCACATCCTAGCGGCTTACCCATACATCAAAAGATCCAATGATTTATAATCAGTAATAGTATCAACATTACCATTATCTATCTCAGAGCATATCTATGGCCACATATCTCTAAAATGTCACAATTTGTATCCCCTTATATTTAGACAAATTCATTTATTAAGATTAACAAAAAAACAATATGCTGGAAACCATGGCTGTCTCAGGCCATTACATTTGGGGGACAATGTTTCATTAAGGGAATACATCTCACCTTCAATGAAATGGTTATCAAATATCATATTCCAAAGACGTTCTTGCACAACAAACTTAAATTTCGTTGATGCAATATGGGTCAGTATGACTTGTTAATATTGACAACATGTATCAAGATAACACGATGCAACATTTACTCAATCAAAATGTTAATGCCTCAGTGTTTTACAAAACACTTATATCTGTGCCACAAAATAAATATAGCTCCATGGAAAAGCCAAATAGACTGGAAAAGAGATTGTTCTTTGATGGATTCTCAGCTGAAATGGCCTTTGATTTGGAAATACATTTCTGAAGTTATTGTATATGCAAGTCTACTTCAAACTTAATACTTCTCCATGCTTCTTTCACCACATGGCCTCTATTACTCCATCTATTCTATTCAAATTATGTCTCTCACAAGATGAAAATTGTTGTAGCTGCTCATGTACGATAGGATCTTTTAGACATCTAATATTTCACTGTATTCATGTCAAATCATTTTGGAAAGCTGTGCGGAATGTGGTAATATCTATTTTTTATTTGCAACAAGAATTTTGTATTTAATTTCTGTATTTAGGAAGCACAGTCATTAAGCCAACTAATTGTAAAAACAAAGGATTTTTGTTTGACCTCTATCGCAATAGCTATTCAGACTATTACCTCGAACTGGAAAGACCTTAAAAAACTGCACTGCAAAATATGTTGGAACTCAATTTGTAATATTCATAGAATGGTCGTTCACTGAATATTTAGAACATACAGTTCCTAGTCCTTAAACTGTAATAGCAGGTCAACAATGTCCCTTCCCTCCCCGTTCGTTTCTGTTCGTCCTGTTTGTCTTGTTTCTACTTCCTGTTTCTTATTTTCACGATATATACAGTATACACCTATTAGTTTATCTTGAAATAATGCATAAATGTTTCATTTATGCTTTATGATTTATCTTGTTTAGCTCTGCATGCTAGGCAGTCACTATATTATCAATATATATCTGATAAGTTTGCTTTCACTATGATATATTTACATTGTATTGATCTCTATATGTTTCAAATTAGCCCTGTATGCCGATTTATTTAACAATAACATATTTCAACTGAAAAAAAGAAAGAAATCTTAGTATCAAAAGATTCTTGCAACCTGGCATTTCCATTGCCATCCTTTAGTGTGGCTCAGTTTCAATCCACTCCACATAAACACTTTGTTTTTCACATATATTCCTAAATCAAGATATATACTCCCAAAAAGAATTTATCCCAAGTCTCAGAAGCTAGGATTTCATGTGGACCATCCAGGAAAGCAAGTTAGTACCCCTCAGCACTTTAACTTTCAGGGGATGTGTTCTGTAGACTGAAAGGCCCAGCTTTTGCCAAATCCTAAATCAGGCAAGACTATAATGCGAAGAGATCATCAATAGCCAGTGTCTCCAGGTCCTCTCTAGCGAATATGATGACGAGGATCTGGGAATGCAGAGCAGCAACCTCAGTTCTTTCTTCTCTTTAACGTATTTGGTTTGTGTCTGCATAGACTGGCAAGTTACTCCCATAAGCTGCAAAAGAGCAGCGTTTCCCCAATAGACCAATAATGCTGCAGATAGATGGGAGACTCACAGACGGTTGTAGAATCAAATGACCACCCAGCCATCTCGGCAGGATTTAAAAGGTTTTTCAGGATCTCCAGTTTCCAAGATTCGTTAGAAGAAAAGCATATACGGAGATAGTCAAACCAGGTAAGAATCTCAATGTCTCCTTCTATTTTAACTTTTTGTCTCATAGGTATTTTTGACACCATCAACATCCCATCTTCTTATTTTTTGATACATTTACAGTTTTACTCTTAATGGTACTCGTGGAAATTTCAAAGTTTAATAGACTATTATTCTGTGTGGAAGAGTAAATTGGTATACTCACTCCACACATTTTTGGAGCATCAGCCTCCACTTTCCCGAGCCACATAATTTACATGAAAATTAAAGAGGGTCGGTGCAAGCACAAAGCACTGTCGTACCCCATGATGAATTGGAAGCTCATTGGTGGTTTCCTTACCTGCCCCAATTCTTACCCGCCCACTGTGTCCCAGGTCACGTATGAGCCTCAAGTATTCCAAATCTAAGCAAGCCACCTTTATGGTTACCCACCATTGTGACACACACCGAAGGTATGTTTGGTCCATTTTGATTATCTCACTAGTATTTGAATTTTTTGTAAACACTATTCTATCCCTCCAACCAGTACTAGCAGTCCATGGCAGTCTGTATTACCCTTGGTTATGCTGATGCCCTGCCTATCTAGGGTGAAAGATAGAAGTAAACTGACCCTATCTTGGGTAAAGTAAACGTTTTTGAATAAAAATTCAGTACACCATATTTTATTACTCCCTTCTCATCTGCTCAATGAATATAAAAACAAAAAGAATTTGAAAAGGTACTCTGTTAGTATATGAACATCTGTTAGATAGGACGACAGGTTTAAGTGGTATCTAATTATTTATACCACCTTCTTCAGGACTAACAGTCATTTGTCTGTAGTTCCCAAAAGCAAGGAGTCACAGGTTTCAGGCCTCAGGTTCATCAGGGTCACACATACATGGACTATCAGTAGTTCATTCTGGTACACACCTTACATGGACTACTGGACTACTGATGTTACATGCTACTTAGAGAATCACATTTCTCACCCAAAGTGACTAGGAACCAGAATGCCTCGCCATCTTTCCTTTCTACAATGTTGACTAATTTTAGCCATGCTCAATGACAGCTCTCTCTTATTTTGCTGGATCAATAATATATAGCTGTAAGTTAGTGTGAAGCAATTTGCGCACAACCAATCAAATCCAATAATGATATCAAGGCAATATCTGTATTTCAGTATCCAGAATACTGATTAGTATTGGAAATTGCTTGCTGGGTTGCCCTTGATGGGTCTTGTTGCTACGCTCGCCTCCCGGATAAGTTTCCAGATATCAGCAAATAGTCACTGGGTTAGATCCCTGGCACCGAGCAATACAGATATTGCCTTGAGAACGAGCTAGCTTCGAAAAACGGTTTAAACCAATGAACAAAACTTTGAATGGACTTTGCAAACATATTTAAATTACTTTGGGCCTCATTATGAGTATGCCGGTCCGTTAACAACGGTGCCGGTAAGCTACCCGCACCGTTGTTACTGGACTGGCATACTCCGAGTTCTGCGGGTGGGTGCCTTCCCTCACATCAGGTCTGAACTGGTGGGCGGAACGGCACCTGCTCGCTGGCTTTTGACGGAAGCACCGGCACCGTTATCAACCGTGCCAGTGCTTCTGTCCCCCCATTCCCAATGAGTCCTATGGGACTCGAATGGGAATGGGGAGTAATTTTTTACTGCGCCTGTCTATGGGGAATGACCGTGACCGCCGGGGCTGCAATGCTCTGGTAATTCCCAATTGCCAGGCACTGGAAAAAAAACGACTCCAGAGGCAGCAGTGGCGTTTTTACGGGCAACGCTACTGCCAGGGTCATAATGAAGCCCTATTAGTTTCTACTATTATGTTTTCATAATTGGATTTGATTGGCTGTGCGCAAATTGCTTCACACTAACTTTCAACTTTGTAAATTCGGGTGGTTGGGGTTCTACCGTGCAGTGATGGCAACACAGCCAGCCTAAGTAACAGATTCAAGAGCTTAAGCGCACTAACCCTACCTACAGTCATACCCTTCCATTTATCAATCAATAAAATATAGGCCTGCCTTAACTTAATAACCTTCCCTTTCCCACCGTCACCTATGTTATTCCACCGGGCCTCGCTAAGTGTCTTTTCAAGTCCGTCTGTAGAATACTACTCTCCGTTTCATACAACCACTGCTAGATAGGTTGGCAGGGTCGCTGTCTATAAGGCTTTTTAGCAGGGGTTGCAATAATATTTTAATGCAGGCCTGGATTTCATCAAAAATCTCCAACTTAATAAGGGCATCATTCGCAATATCCTAAACCAATTCCAGATCCCATATTGCTTTGTCAACTAAATTCACCTAAATGTACGTTTGCCCTCTACAGTGAGACACACACCAAATCCCTTGGGGAACCTGCTATCGAGTGTGACTCCCATGGGGGACCAAAGATCTCACATAGAGGGTGAATGCTCTCTGCCGTCAGCATCGTCCCTTATATTCCTCCATATGAGCAAAAGAATAATTCGTTTTGAGCCCTACACGCTGCTAAATGTGATGTTCTGAGGGCTTTCCACAGGAAGTTGACTATTCAAGGCATGTACGTCACTAGATAAGGCCCAAGTACCCAACAGATCCCTATTTTATTCCTGTCAATGCTTGAAAAGTACATCCCAAGAATACGTATAGTGGTATCAAAATTAAATATTTCCAAATTGTCAGTTTCACTCTTCATGTGGCCTTTAAATTCCTCATTACAAGAAACAGATTTTGGGGCAAAAACCTGTCCGGCTCCAAATCAGTATTCAATGGGGCAAGTTTCATTAAGACATCATACAAGCCCTCACTATTAAAGCAAGAGGCTTTTTTGTATTAGTATTTTTGTTTATTTGAATAATAGGGATGTCAATTTCAATCAGAAGTGACTTACAATTACACATTTACAGAAGGCGGAGGAATTCTCATGAAGGGTGCCTGTAGAGTAGCATAGGCACCCTTTGTGGGATTGCTTCCACCATCTGCAGATGGTAAGTAATATCTGAGTTGAAAACTAGTTTATGAGGGTGTAAAAATTAGGACATACACTATGGACAAAACAAAACAAACTACAGTAACATTAACCTAAGGGAACATGTGCTTCAAAGTAAAGAGGAGTACTGATTAAATATATAAAATTACATTATTAAGTGTTGTTTGAGGCAGCGGGCGGGTCAGGTAAGGAGGACGGGGAGAGGGCTGGGGGAGCTTCTTTAGCAAATAGGGGAAGTTTAAGCTGAGCTTTGAAGAGATTCACAATTGAACTGAGTTTGACTTTTATGGCAGTCGGTTTCAGTTGAGCGGTGCAAGTTGTGCACACCCCTTATTCTCTTCCACACCACGGTCCTGCCCACCTGGTCTCCCTTGCACTTTTCTTTGCATGGGTATTTTCTCCCGGTTCCTGCACTTCTCCATCTCTCGTCCCCATGGACTTCCCGTAACTGCACTTGAACGATCTGAATTTCGAAAGGCCTAATAGGATCGCTTCTTCCCCCCTTCCGGTTCAACCCTCCTTCCTTGATGCGCCCGAAACACTTGTGCATAGGCACATTGCAAATGAACAATAAATAAAACAAAGTAGGGTGAAAGAGCGTAAGCAAGAGGAGGCACGGGGGGCTCTGGGATGGTGAGGTTGGGTGCAGAGGAGGATTGGAGGGGGCGAGATGGTGAGTAAACTTCAACACAATCAGACAGGTACTGAGTGAGGCGCAAGACCATTGATAGCTTTGTAGACTAGGAAAAGTAACTTGAAAAGAGACTGGTTGTTCATGGAGAGCCAATAATTTGTCGGTTGGCAGAAGTGGGGGAGTATCTTGGTAGGTGGAGGAAAGGGGTGGCATTGGAAACAAGGAGAAAAATGACTTCAGTTTTTGAAGAGTTCAGCATGAGGCAGCAGAGAGCCATCCAGTGACGAATTACAGTGAGACCATTTGAAATCTGTTACGATATGGCTGGGGTGAAGGAGGAAAAGGAGAAAAATATTTGAGCTCCATCAGCAAAAAGAAATTATAGTGAAATCCAAAGGATGAGATAGGATTTACTAGTGTAGAGGTAGAAAGGGTGAAGAGCAGAGATCTAAGTAATGATCCTTGGGGACGCTGACAGGGAGAGGGGTGGGGGTATGATGTTTGAGAGTTCCAAAAGATTTTAAAGGATCCTCTTTCTAGGTAGGAGGTGATCCAGGCAAGAGTAGATTTGCAAAACCCAAGGCCCTGTAGGGGCATGAGGAGAGGGGAGGGATTGACAGTGTCAAGCGCAGCAGAAAGTGTTTGGAGGTGAGCAGTAGAGTAAAATAATTGTGGACATGCATGAGTGCAGTCTGGGTGGAGTGTTCACTACAGATGCCAGATTGGGTGGATCCCCAAGGACATTATCTCCAAGATATTTAGTGATCCGGTTAAAGACCACTCGTTTAAGGACTTTTGAATAATGGGGTAGGAGAGAAAATGGACGATGGTTTGCTCAGACTTTTGGGTCAGCAGAGGGTTTCTTCAATATGGGTAGGACAGTTCCCAATTTGAAGGAGGCAGGGTTGTGTCCAGCAGAGAGAGAGGTTAAAGAGGTCAGACACATAGGGCAAGTAATTGAAACTAAGTCTTTGACCATTTGGAGAGGAAAAGGGTTGATGGGAGTGCAAGATGTGTTGGCACACTGTCAGAAGGGTGCTAATTCAATAGGAGAGGTAGATTAGAAATTGTCAAAGGTTAGCAGAGATTGGGGTGGGTGTGGTTCACAGTGATAGATTTGGGGAGGGAGGAGGGTAGTGAGACTGCCACGAATTTTAGAGAAGTCATTAGCAGAAAAGGAGGAGACAATGGATATTGGCTTTGGATGTGTGGGCAAAGGTGGGGAGTAGATGAAAATGTGCAGGTGTAACTGCGATGGGAGAAGATTAGGTTTGTGAAAGAGGGGGATTTGGCACAGTCCAATGCAGAGGTAAGGGCTGCAAGGGAATGTTTGTTTTGAGGGTCTGAATTTCAAAGGTGATCCAAAGCTGATAACTGGTATGGGAAGGTGTCAATGTGTGAACAGGATAGTGTTGGTCAAAGGGAGTCATAAGTGCATAGTGAAAGTCAAAAATAGCACAGTCATTGGAAAAGGCATGAATAGGGGAAAGAGACAAGAGGGAGGCTATCACACATCAAGGTAAGGGGTTAAGAGAGTTTTGCATGAATTTACTTTCCTCTAAGTTATTGCAGAGGGGAGATGAGGAGTAGAAGGTATAGGGGCTGAGACATTAAAGGAAACAATAGAGTGATCAGAGGGAGTAGGGTCAATGGAGAGGTCAGAGGAGAGTAAATGTGAGAGAAATACAAGATCAAAAGAGAAAGAGAAGGTCAAGAACGTTCCCACCAGAGTCAGTAGACCGGCAATGCAGCGGGCGAGGGGGTGATCAGATAGGGGGGGTTTAAATTCAAGGCAGGCAGCTGCAGAGGGCTTGGACAGTTAAAGTCCCCTCGTATTGCAATATGGATGTTGGTAGGAAGTGACTCAAGACGGATCAGATTAGGGAAGAGGGAGATAAGAGGACCAGGGGGTTGATAGAGAGCAAGAACAGTGAGAGGAGGGAGGAATTGAATAGTGCCATATTCAAAAGCAGAGTTGATGTCAGAGAGGTAGAGGAGCAGTTTTGAGGGCTTTATTGATGTGGAACCCCACACTACCGCCCTTCTTAACTTAACTGGTAGAGTGGTAGAAGGTAGCAGAGTCAGTGTGGAGAGCTGCTAGTATTGCATAATTCTTAGGGAAGATCCATGTTTCTGGGACAGCAAGAAATGAAAGTTAAGGGTGATAAGAGTTGAAGTGGTCAGTAAAATATGACGATTTGTTGCAGAGGAGTTGTGCATTCCAAAGGCAAAGTGAAAGAGTAATAGGAGGTGGAGTAGTAGAGCAGGTGTTGTGCAGTAGGTGAGGGGGATAAATGAGGTTGGAGATCCTGGGAGCATGGAGCATCTTGAGGGCAGTGTGTGCAGGGGGAAGAAGGAAGATGGAGAGCCCGGAGACTGATGTGGATGTTACACCAAGTTGAGCCTGAAGGCTATGAGAGAAGGGAAGGAGAAAAGCAGGAGGAGGAATGGAGTGAAATAAATATGCATGAAGAAGGGTAGAGGCAATAGGCAAATGAGGACTATGAAGAAAGGGTCCAGCCCAGGAGAGACGGAGGGTAAGAGGTTGAGCAGAAAGGGAAGGGGTGGATGATGGCTGAGAAGAAGCAGGTGTACATTCTGATTTGGGCTAGAATGGGGCTATAAGTAGCCAAACAGCAGACAACAGACCCAAAAAAGCAAATGTCATTGGTCCTGCGGTGAATGGATAGTCAGTGGTTGGAAAGATCCCTATGCGAAGAAGCAGCAGTCAGCTAAAGGGGCAGCCTGGTAAATTCCTGTCTTGCGCTGGGGCTTGCGCTGGGGTTCTGGCCCTAGGCTCTTCCCAGCCCTAACAGGCTCAAACAGGTAGCATCCCTTTTCTCCCTTGGCTACAGACACCTGGTCTGGATGCCCAGGGGAGACTTCATAAGGAAGGCATTGTATCACATGCCCCGCTGGGAGCCATTCACAGTGTTCCAGATGACTTTCACACTTGCAGGCAGAGTTGTGGGTGTTGTAGGCCCAGGGAACTACTTTGTTTTATGGGTAGGACCCTCAGATGGTGCACAGGGTCAAAGCAGGATGTGGCCAAGGAACAATAGAAAATGTTTTATATATAAAACTTTTTCAGTTTCTCCCAAACATATTTGCCCTGAATTCTGAGATGCAATACATATGCAGAATTAATGGGAGTACATGTAACAGTCACTGGACAGGTACTGAGAACCATAGTATTAAGCCCTGTTTGTCTCTACTTTCTTCGGAGGGTGTGGTGGAAGTACAAAAGGGAGGGGCTAGAGTTCTTGAAAAATAATAAAATCAACCTGGTTGAGGAAAGATTCACAATACTTGTGAACTACTTTTTTACTCTGCCCACCTATGTTTCAAGAAACAAACTTCCTGGCAGCAGGTATGAGTCCCTCTTGGTGTGCCACATGTGTTATCTGCCTGTGGGCAATGTCTGGCTCTTTCTATCACTACTCTTAAAGCCTTTAGGTGTACTAACCCTCTTTCCACTGGAGGAGCCTACTTGACAGTTACTCAACCAACTTAAGTCTTTTGCCTACAAGAACCCTGTTCCCAGCCCAAGAGGTACACCACCATGGAGGGAGGTTGTACCATTGGCAAATCCTTGTAGCCTCTGCACAAGTGGGCCTTCAACCAGTGAAAGTCCATATACAAGGAAATATGTCTGGGTAATAAGACCTAATTTGCTTCCTATGAGTCATTGGTTGGAATCGATGAAGAGGATAACAATATCCTAAAAGCAATATTATGCCTGTTCCATCATTCTGAGGTCAGATACTCTGCTCTGATTCAAGTACCTTCCATACCCACTACCTGAAAAGAACAAGATGCCACCATCACTGGCTATGTTTAATTTTCTAGGGCTCACCCATCTCACTCTGCGGGTCATAAATATAGCTGCTGGATTTAGATCTCCCATGCTCTCCTGATGTTAAGCCAGTGTACTGATTTATTCATCAAAGCCCAAGTGTGTTCATGAACTGCAACCAGGGGTGGAATGCCTGCTAGGCCCACTACTAGAGAAGCAGTGTTAAGGGGAACCTCTAAGATTATACAATAAGTATGGGATCAGAAGGCTCCTGAGGCCCAGCCCCTGGCCAAGTCCCTTTGAGCCTCTGACAGGCCCAGCGATTCCCCCTCTGATAATATTATTGCCTATGCTTGAATATGGGTATTAATAATATAGGGATACTGTTAATATGGTATCTACAGGAAGAAATTCTGGGATTAATCCCAAGAGAAAAGAAAACTGCTATTTAACGAGCGAGAAGACATCAATTACATTGGGTAACTTACCCAGTCCTTATGTAGCACATCAATAGATGATGAAAAGCATATTCAATATATTGATGAACATGTTGATCTGAATACTTTCTAATCAGGTATATCTTTTTCTTGTTTGTTTGTTTTCTTGTTTTTTCCTACCTCTCTCTCTGCATTGTATGCTCTAAATATGATTTCAATCTTTCTATTCCCTACACACTCCTCCCCAACGCCAAGCCTTATTCTCTGTGACCACATGTATGTAACAAAAAAATGTTTTTCTTTTCTGTCATGTAATGGCAAATATTTGGGCATGGGGGACGTTGTCTTGGATTTTGTATTATATACCGCAGTCTTTACAATTGGCACAATTATAATTCTAATTCAAAATACAGTGTAGTAGATTAGCTCAGATTTGAGAAAGGCTCTGCTGAGCCGAAACCCGTGTTATCAAGGGCACCTTTTTGGAATAAAGTACAACCAGTGTGATGAATTGGCGCAGAGTCATGGAGTCTTTTTCTTTTCTTTTTTCAAGTACATTATATTTCAACTGCTTGACAACAAATGTGCTATGATTCAAATGGGTAATCGTATAATTCTTCAAAGAGGTGCTGACCAACCACCTAGTTCTAACCAGCTTAGCTTGTGATAATTCCTCACTACCCAAATTGCTAATAACCACTTGACATCCCCCTGATACACCTGGGTCAGGTTCAAACCACAGATAGCATCTGCAGCATTGGGATCAAATGGTTTACCTGGACACATGTAATTTTGTTCTTTAAACCTTATACATGTGCCCAGATTTGGTATCAAGTAAACTTCAGGTTCCCATGACTGAAATGCCATCACATCTGGAGTTTTGATTTGTATGCATTTCCCATCTTGCCAAAATCCCACATTATGCACCCATTTAGTTTGGTAAATAAGTTGAGGAGCTATATATGGGACACATAGCAAGAATCCAATTTCCATTCTTTCTAAATTCACATATTGCATTGAAATGGGCATTGCACTGCCCATTTTAAATGCAATGTTAACTTGCATTGTTTCTATTTCTCTTTGAGTAATTCTCGGCATCATCTGATGAACAATTTCCTGCGAAACAAAGTATAACGGTATAGGTCCTTGAATTAATTGGGAAATTGCAGTTTGAACCTCTCCCATATATTTTGTTAACAACCTATCAAGAGGATTTATTATATTCATAATATCACTTAACACCCGGTCATGTGTAATCACAACATTTGTACTGTGTTGCAGAATTTCAGCCTGCTCATTTAACAGAACAGCAGTCTCATTGACACATTTTACTTGCTCATCCAATCCACCTCTAATTCCATCCAAAGCTTTTTGAATCATGTCCAGATCATGAGTCAACTCCTGTGCTTTGGCACTCAACGTCCCTACTGAAATTGCATTAGCTGTAGACATTGTAGTGCCTATTACAGCCCCAATAATAGTCATCACCAGAGAGACCACAAGCAATACCGCCCCTCTCTTTCCCCTCCTTTTATTTATATCCGCTGAATTCACAAAAGTCTTTTCTAATTGCATCACAATGTCTCTTATTGCCTGCTTAGCGTCCTCTTTTCTGAATTCTAGCCAATCTCTGGTCTGATCATCTTTTTGTTAATAAATCTCTCAATCAAATTGTCAGGGTTTATGGGGACATATACATTTTGATATATCAAACGCATGTTACCCATAATAAACCCAGGCGCTTCCTCCACTGAAATACCAGAAGGTGGTCCGGGCTCAATGATGACTGCTCCTGTGGCTTTAAGACCCACCATGATCAGCGTGCTAATCATCCATGTTGCCGACGCTAATGTCATTGTCCTTCTTCTTGCTGATTTTGTCTTCGCCCCCGTCTGGGGCTTTCCTGGGACTTCCTCCCGTGGACTCCAGGAATCCATCATTTCTCGCATCCTCTGGTCCTGCGACCTCTGACCCCTGCCAAGAGGATAGTTAATTGTATCTAAATCAAATAGAAAAGGAACAGATTAAGTACATAGCACAATACCAATTTTACCCTTTATACTATCTGGCCAAAACAAAAATGTGGCCCAAACATTATCATCCTTTACTTTCGAATACCTGCAATTAAGCACATGTTATAGAGAAACAAGCAACATAAATATCCCACCTTATTACACATTTCCAAAGACCTGCATGTATAATAACTGTATCACATTGTGCTTGAATAGATTTATTTGACTCAGCATTTTTCGTAAATGCATAGTATCCCACTCTTTTTTCTTATTACTATATTACTATACTACTGTATGTTTAGTTTCTCATGAAATAAAACACCACCTCGCTATTTTCATTATGCATGCATCATATTGTCAACAGTTCTTCACTCGTTCATTAACATACAAACTTACTGTGTTTTCATCAGTTATCTCACTGCTAGCTTTCTTTCCCATTCAGTTAGTACACCTAACCCGTCTCCACCTGCTCAAGCCTATTCATTTCATGCTTTGGATTACAGGGCTTAATTTGATTAACGTGAACAAATATCTCTGTTGCTATCTCACCTTCTGTCTTCAAGATTTTATATACTTCTGGGGACACTTTGTCTATTATTTCAAAGGGACCTTGCCATACCGCAAGAAATGTTGAGTTTTTATGTTTACCTTTCCCGAAATGAAACTTATATACCCGATCACCTATTTTATACACTTTCACAGATGTCTTTTTTTTATCATAGTAGGACTTTGCACTATCAGCAGCTCTTTCCAATTTCGCTGCACAAATGCAAATGCATGTTGTAAATGCTTTCTCAGTTCTTCCACATACTCGTGAACTGTAGATGCACTCACAAGTGTTTGCTCATGCGTCCTGTATAATAAATGTTGTGGTAGTACCTTTTTCCTTCCTGTCAACACCTCATGAGGATTGATACCTGTCGCTTTAGCAGGAGTCGACCTAATGGCCATCAGCACTATAGGTAATTGCAAATCCCAACTAGAACCTGCCTCCGCTACAAACTTCTTTAGTATTTCCACTACAGATCTATTACAACGTTCAACATTCCCAGAAGAGGCCTGCCGATATACGATGTGCAACTTCCTTTCTACCCCCAATATCTGCCACACCTTGCTCATTAAGGTGCTCGTGAAATGACTTCCTCTGTCTGACTCTATTCTTTGTTGTAATCCAAATCTTGAAAATATGTGATTTACCAGCAATGTAGCTGCTGTTTGCGCACTACAATCTGGTGCAGGAATACATTCTACCCATTTCGACATTAAACATACTACCGTCAAAAGTTAACGGTTTCCCCTACTCAATCTCTTTACAGGCCCTACATAGTCGATTTGTAAATCCAACCATGGAAGAGTTAAACCTCTTTTCATTAATGGACCTCTATGCATTGGTGAAGCAGGTTTAAGTTGTGCACATACCAGTGACCCGATGGTATATATTTCCACATATTGGGACATGTGTGGCCAGTAAGCATAATCTTTCAGTATCTCCAAAGTTTTTTGTGAATCTCTGTGTCCTGCATTATCGCATCATGTGCATGGTGTAATATTAGCCCTCTAAATGAAAGGGGTACCACCCACTCTATCTGCCCTGTTATGGATTCCCTGATCATCAGATCATCCTGTAGTATAATTCATTTTTTTGTTCTTTAATAACACTCTCAACTCTATTTTCTTGTACAATCATTTTCAGTTAAAGGATTTTGTTTGTGGGTCCATCAAATGATTATAATAGATCCCCAATACAGGGTCATCTTGTTGTGCCTTAATCAGATCCTGATCTGGTGTATCATAACTCCATTGCACTACGGGTTGTTCAACTTCTTTTGGAGTTTTAAATCGTGTAACTGCATCTATTCGTATTTCACAAATTAAGTGTTCAATGGGCAACAATTCTCCCATAACAGCCCCAATCTTGGCCAATTGATCTGCTCTATCATTTCCCTCCTTATCCTCTCGGGTGTTTTAAAATGTCCACACATTTTTCTCCAGTATACTGTTAAATCATTCTCTGACAATAATTTGTCTATAGCTTGAATAATTTCCCCATGTTTGAGGGGCTTTTTGTTATATGTGAGCATGCCTCTTGCTTTCCAGCCAGGCAAATATTCTACAAAGCTATTTCGTGCATAATCAGAATCAGTCACCAGGACAATTTCACTGAATTTGTTATCAACTGCAGTATTAATTGCTTTATAAATGACTGCTAACTCTGCTACCTGGCTACTCCTAGCCCCAGTTCTCATTCCTATACTAGGAATATCCTCACATCTCAACCAGACATTTCCTATCCCTGACACCAACTGTTTATTGCTGTCATTTTTAATGTGAAAAGCGCATCCATCGACATACACAATTCGCAATTCCTTACATGTATTTTCATCAAAAGCTTTGTGTGGTGATTGTTCAAACTCCTGCAAACTGGACTCCGCATCTACCTCATCTGATACACACTCAGCTGCATAGTCATGTAGATCTGCCAACCCTTGAGCAATTGGGCTCTTTTTATTCTGGCCATATCTCACCTCTACATGAAAACCCTGCAATGCCAATGTCCATGAAGTAATTGTGGACTATGCTAGATTGTCTGATCTAATACTTTTACTCTGTAAAAACTGCATGGTTGATGATTTGTCTCAAAGATCACCTTTTCCCATTGAACAATGGGACGAAAATGGTGCAATACCCAAACGGTGTTCAGAAGAGCCTTTTCACATTCACTGAATTTAGTCTCAATCTGAGAAAATGCCTTACTTGCATAAGCAATAGTTTTATGGTTACAATCATGTTTTTGAGATAACACTACTGACATACACTGCTCAGTGAGTCCTATTTCTATAAAGAAATCGTTGTTCTTTATGGGATAAGCCAAGCATGTTGTCTTTATGAGAGATTCCTTCAATTTAGCAACTGCCCCAGATTGCTCCTTTTCCCATTTCCAGGGCATATTCAGCTTCAATAGTTTAGTCAATGGTTGAGTGATTTCAGCAACTTTTTAAACCTTTCATGTTTCTAGGATCTTTCAACTTCTGTAATGCCTCCACCTTTTTCTTTTGTGGATTTAACTCATGTTCAGTTACTTCATGGCCTAAAAGATTTACCTTTTTCTTGCACCATTGGGCTTTCTGTAAAGATACTTTGGTACCCGCCTTTTGCAATTGGTCAAGTACATGTCTAATTTCACCAAAATGACTTTTTAAGTTTTCATTTTTTATCAGGACATCATCTACATAAACTATGGTCCCACTTTCTGCTGCATCTGGCATAGCTTTTCTCAAAAATATGCCAAATTCGCTCCCACGATTGACATACCCAAATGGTGTTCTGGACCTAGTGTATTGCGTTTTATCAAACGAAAATGCAAATAAATTCTGAATGTCTTCTGCCAATGGCACACACTAGTAACCAAATGTAAGATCGAATGTGTTAAATACCTTTGACCCATGCACCTGAGCAAGGCCTTGATCAATGAATGGCAGCGGCCATCTAGACACTGGCACTCTTTTATTTAATTCCCTCAGGTCTGCACACAGACGCCATTGACCATTTGGATTTAATACACCCAAAATAGGAGTGTTGCAGGTACCATGAATGGGTCTGATCATTCCCCTAGACTCCAGGTTTTTAATTATCTCTGCCAATGACTCCAAACATGCCAATGGCAATCGATATCGGGGCAAAAATACTGGATTTCTACCCCACCCCTCTGATAATGTGACAACGTGTATATCATATGCGGCTTTGGAAAAAACGTCCTTACATTCCATAAATATTTTTCTCAATTCATTCTTATCTTCTTTGCTATTACAGGCATCTGCTAACAGAATCTGCTCCTCTACCATTTTAGAAAATTCTGGGAAATCCTCCAATGGAGGAACCTCTGTGCTTTCTTTCAACTGTGTGGCTGTATCTCTCTGTAGAGCTGCCACTTTTAAATATTTTTGTATATCAGCCTCCATTTCAATATGCTGATTTCCTGTTTCATTTTCATTTAAATCAAATAATATACAATTCTCTTGGTGACAGCACATTGTCTTGTTAGAATCATAAGGGTACACAGACTGAATTTTGAACATCCCTTTGGGTTGAGAATCCAGGTACTCTGGCAAGAAACCCTGTGCATTTACATATCTCTCAGGGATATTTCCAATTACCATATTGTTGAAATCTGCAGTATAATGTGATTTGTGTATTGCCATTCCTGGCACAGAATTCTCTTCTAAATGAACATCTTGACAACCTTTTTTATCCACCATGATTTTGACGGACCCCTCCCCAATATCTGCCAGTGGGGTATATTCATAATCCAGCCCTTGCTGTTTCATTGATTCATTCAAGCACACAAATGCATCAGAATCCTTCATTTGCTGTCCATTCTTGAGTGTTGTAGCAACCTGCTTGCTGAATGCAGGAATAGTAATATCCTTCTTCACCTGTAGTTCAATTGCATATGGCACCAATTGGGCACAATGATAAGCCTTTCTTTTGTCTTTAAATTCAGGCTCCGGCCCGCCTAGCCGGGACCATACTTTTTGGTTAAGGAAATCTAACACCATACACATCCTGTGCATGATATCATTGCCCAGATAAAAATCATTTCGTGTTCCACTCACTAACCACACATTGTGGTAGATGTTTTTTTGTCCAACAGTCATTTTTAGCATGCACCTTCCTGTGATTTGTTTTTCAAAATCTGGATTGTCCAATCCAGAGATGTATTGGTTTTTAATTCTAAACTTCGGGATCTCCTCCCTTTCCATTATTCTCCGCAGTAGTTTCTCATTAACAAAACTCTTTCCTGTTCAAGTGCCAAAGTGGTTTTTATCATTTTAGAATGGCCATTTATACCAATATGAATCCATGGCTGCTCGTCTTCCATATGTATTTCAGCAAGAGTGGTGATGTGTTTTTCTGTGTCTGCTTTAGGGATGGTGATCTGTTTGCACTTCTTCTCTTTTAAGTAGAAGAGCAATGTGTGTTCATCTATTTCAGTTTGCCATTTCTTCCTAGGATCCAAATAAATCTGCACATATTGTTTTTCTTTTTCACTTTGCATTTTGTCCTGACACATCAAAATAACGTTCACACTAGGTACACCTCCACTGCATCATTCGATTTGGCAACAGTATGGCATTAATTTATGCTGCTGTTTTGTAACTTTATTTTCTTATACCTTAATGGTTTTGTGGTTAAAGACCACAGAACCCCATTTACCCCATCAATGAGAGGAGACAATCTTTTCAGGCAATCTGTTCCCATAAAGAATGGAATTTCACAAATAGATGTGATCAATACTTCCTGTTTCATTCTGTGTTTCCCTATCTTTATGTCAACCTCAGTGACACCTTTGATAGGCACCTCCTCACTGTTCAAGTTATGTACTGGGCCTTCACTCTGTCTCACTTTGATCTGATTCTGTGGAGATCTCCCTTCATTGATACTTTTTACCAATTCATTGGACATAATTGTGGCCTGTGCACCTGTGTCAATCATTGCAAATGTATTGCACTTCTCTTCCACAGTAATGGGAGCATAATATCTGTCCTCAACTTCCTCTAATACACACAAAAAGTGAGAATTATTACTGATTTCAGGACTCACTATTCTCAGACCCTTCTCACTCTTGGCTAAGCACATCGGTAAATGAAAGGATATTTTTCCTACATTTCTGCCCATTTCCATTTGAGAAACCTTACCCATCTCCCCATGTTCAGAGGTCTTTCGGAGTCTGGCCACTGTTCGCCCTTCCATCCGGGGATCATCAGAGTTCACACTGCAATTCTCCAACTGAATATGCGTATAAACATCACCTGATAAGTTTTCATTTTCTAATTCTGGGTATTTGTTGGTATTTGGCATGATACCAGTCTTTTTAATTTCTTCAAAAATCTGTGGCTCAAAGAACTATTCAGGTGACTGATCTGTACCCTCCTTCTTAGTACTTATTCTTCCTGCCTGTATCTTATTAGCATCTTGATTGTCTAGGGAGGGTGTTCTTACATTCACAGCTACTCCCTCATCAATTATTTTATCAGTGCATGAGTTGTCTTTCTTAAATCTGTCTCTTTGTTCTTTTGGAATTTCATGTTTTTCTCCTTTTCCTTTTTCATTTGTACAAACTTCCAACGTTTGATTCAAAGCTAGGTTAAACCAAAACTCTTTTTCAAATGTGTTTGCAACTTCTGCCGCATGTTCATTTGTAGATATTTTCGTTTTTAAATCATTAAACAACTCAGATCCATTATGCAAAACCGGCTCTGGGGAATCTGTCTTTTTATCATTGCAGGTGTCATGAATATTTAGTCACTTATTATCAGAAGCCACCAGGCCACTTCTATGACCTTCTGCCCCTTCATTTGATGACTGTTTTTGAACTGTACAGAGTTTTCCTATTTGTTCAGCCAACATTTTTACTTGGGCCTCGAGACACTGGAATCTTTCCATTTCTCTAGAATCTTCTCTTTGCGTCCTATGCCGATATTGGTTGTTCTCCCCCTGGTTAAATCTATTCTCGTATCTCTCAGGAGAGTGAATCCTATTTGAATTGTTTCTGAACTCTTGATTCATGTGGGGCGGGGAGCGGGGTGTACCTATTCTTTGGTTGTAATCCCCTGGTGGCGGTGATTGATTGTATTGACGTGAAGCATAGTTCATATTCTGTCTCGTGTCCTGTCTCTCATTTTGTGAGTACTGTCCCCTATGTTGATTCCCATTTTCAGTAAATCGATCCACATACTGTAGTCTGTCCTGGTTACCATATATCATGGTATTGGGGTCAAATCTGCTCTGTGTCCCCAATGTCTGGTAGGGACTATAACTTCTTTGATCTTGATTTTGTCTCTGATTGTTGTTCATGCCTGACATATCGGGCCGATATCCTGCCCGGGGTCTGTCTCCTAAGTACCTAGGGCTAATGTAACTCTCCCTATTACTAGGACCATGTGACTGAAACATCGGTGCCGAGGGCGGCAAACTCTGTGGATTACCCCTCTTTTCGGTTTATGTTATTTTTGCCTGGACTTTGAGCGGACTAAAGTGACATTTTAGCCGACCTGATCTCCATTACTGTTGCCGAGGATTCTTTAGATTTTGATCTTGTTTCTTTCATTTTATCACTGTCTCTACCCTGACAGTAGAGCACTTCATACAGTTTTGTACTTTGGTGCACAATCCATTGAAGGGCCTTCTATCGATCAAACTCGCGGACTAACTGTGATATAATGTCTTTCTGCAAACCATAAAAATAGGCAGTTTTACACTCATTGAAATTGGAATTAAAAGATACATCAAAATGAGAAAAAGTAATTTTTAAGTCTTGAAGAAATTTGCGAGGTGATGTATTTGGCCCAGCTGTGATCGTGTATGCAATTTTCTTCGCCACCTGTAATGACTGCAATGGAGAAAAATGATGCCTAACCTCTTTTTCAAATTCTGCACCATGACATGTTCGCCTGTTCTTCCATCCCCTGATGATGCTCGCTGTGGAAGCATCCAGAGTTAAGGGAAAGTATTGTCTGTATTGTTCCTTGGGTATGTTTAGGGCTTTAAATATATTGTGCACTGCTTCTAAGTGGTCCTCTATACAGCACTCCCCTCCTTTTTTGAACGGTTTGATCAGGGCCTTGATTGACTTCATTATTTTGATAGGGCTACTTGGCGCTATATTTGGAATTGCATTTCTTTGTGGTTCAACCCTTGTCTCACCTGTATGGGATCAGTGGCAACCCCCAATGGGTGAGTCAACCCCCCCAAAGGCGCTGCAACCAAGCCCAGACACCGGCACAGCCACTGGGGCGCTATCTCCCCATGTAGAAATGGAATTCACCTAAATCCCATTGAATGTGGTGCCTTGACACTTGTCCTGGGACCTGAAATCGCATATCTGCTGTTCCAAATCCTTGCCCTTTTTAAGGAGTCGGTCTGCCTCCTTACGCAAGTATGTGTTTTCATCACCCATTTTATTAATCACATTTTGCATATCGCTCATCTGCATTTAACATTCATTAAACTCTTTGTCCCGCTTGTCCCTTTCTTGAAACATTTTAGCTATCTCTTGTTCAACAGTCTGGAGCTCAACTTCTTTTTCTAGATTCTCTTTGTAAAACTTGCATCTCTAAGATAGCCTCCTCTTTATCTTGTCTAATGTGACCTACCAATCCTTTCAAGTGTTTTAATTCTTGCTCACTGTCCTCAAACTGTTTTCTCCTTTGAGTCAATTGAGTGTCGAATTATTTACACTTTGATTGCATGTCCTTTTGACATACCTCCAGTTCTGCTCTTAACTTTTTCTCCTGTTCACTAGTTCCATCTAATACGACTTTTAGTCTGCTAATTAGCTTGGCATCATTTTCTTGCATTCTCAGAGGCCTATTTAAAATTAACCATGTGTTGGCACATAGCCGCATCAAACAGCCTTTCTCTGCAGGTTTGTCAGCAGCATTTAATAATCTCAAAAGACACACCTGAATTATGCTACCCTCTTCATAAATGTTGTCCAGTGGTTCTTTCTGAACTTCCCCATAGATACGGCCATGCTATTCTGTGGCATTATTTGATGACCATGTTTCATGACCATATAATTTTGTCTCTAAATATTTCACCAATTCTGGGAATGTGGCATCAATTTGAGACATTCTGAGAATCACTTTAAGTGTCACACTGCTCTCACAAAATGAGTTCGCTTTAATGCACGTATGGCGATGTGGAACACGCTTGCCACACCCAGTAGTTGCGCTCCAATCTGTTCCCATAGGCCCAACACACCATTTATTATATAGGAGGTTTTGTCTTATTGGGGCAAATGGGATTTGGTGGCATTTTCTTAACGTGATATTTTGGTGGTACACTGGCAGTAAACTGGCCTTACATTTAGAGATAGTTTAGTATTACCCTATTTTGGTGATAATATAGTGTTAGTTTGTGTTGGTGGTAATTTTAGTGGTGTCTTTGTGGTATTTTCAGAATTACCTTATTTTTGTGGTATAGTGGTGAGCATGGCTTTTTGTACTACAGCCCCATCATAAAACACATTTTTCCTCTCTATTATAATATCTCTTGGTCACCTGTAGAGAACCCCCAGACCTATCACACCCTTAGAAAACCCAGTGAGTTTATTCAGAATGCCACCTACTGTGTGTGGCTGGTATTACTGGCTTATTTACATCCAGTAATCTATGTGTCTCATCTGACACTGCCTTCTTTTCAGCATGCAAAGAAGGACTCACTCACAACACCTACACACCTTCCTACCTTGCAGGTATTTATTCACTTTTCCTTGTTTGCTATTTTAGCTACAGTGGTAAATTAGCAAATGCTTTACCGCTCTGGTATACAAATCAAACCAGTGTGATTCCCCTGTGTAGAAATGATTCACAGATGCATGAAATAACACCAAAATCCCAGCCTTTGTTTTTTGTACACTCTGTATTATATAACCATTATAAACAGAAATCCATCTTACCACATGATACCACAGCATCGAGCCTACAAAATATAAAAGAGAACAGAAAACAACAAGCACATTGCAAAAAACGAATTGGGTGTTCAGCACTTTTAAACATGGAGAAAGATGAACATGCAATATTATTTTTTTTCAAACTCCCTACACTGCCAAAAAAATTATGTAATCTCTGATTCATTCTTTTTCCTCACTTGGCACTAACTCACCCAGGCCAGTGAAGTCTGAAACTCTCATTGTCAGGACCTTTCTGCACGACCTTGCTGTTGCGCCGACCCAGTGCTAAGGACTCCTTCGCATCAAAGCCTGCAACTCGACCTCTGAGTGTGGGGAGCTCCCAGCTGTTTAAGTTTGTAGCCAGTGCTCACACGCACATGGAGTCCAGCAGCATTACTTTGAAAGCACCATTTGTACCTCTGTCCCAGCTCAATCTGATCTCTTCCCCCTGGTTATTCCTTAAGAAAACTCCTCCTGCCTATCACCCCTAGGTCAGCCCTCTATTGACGTGGCCCATCCACCTCCAATCTCTACCAATCGGAATAAAAGAATGTGTCCTGTACCTGCCCTCATTTTTCAATAAAATGAAGATTTCAACTCTGCAAAGCAACTGTTTCAATTTGCCTTCCTGCCAGTGGCATATTTCTGCTCTCCACGGGAAAACACTCACATGGACTGAATTTGGTAGTGTGCATCTCTTCATGGAAAATAAAGTGGATTTTAAACCATGCATGTAAAAACATAGAATGCATTTCATTGTGCACAAAAACTGCATTAGTAATGTTAGAGTGCTTGAAGTTAATATGTTAGTAAGACAGTTAGTATAAGGTTAATTAATTGTGTATTTCTAATTCAGTTCGCACACATAAAAACACCCAATTTGTAAAAATGTGCACCTCTTCATTTTAAAATGACAGCACACAGTGCTAAAACATTTGACTAAATGCTCTGAAAAATTGCCTGCTGGCTATTACTGAAAACTGCTTTGCACCTATTGTGCACCTATTGTGCACCTATTTTGAAATGGCTACATTTGGATATTGGATACTGCCCAATTATTCTTACAATCCTTACTCCTGATAGAACCAATGTACCAGCATTTGTGGATAAAGCGTGATAGTAATGATAATGACCAATAGGACTGTCCATCATGCCAATATATTTTGCAGGAAAAACACAGTCAAGCTGTGAGCTGGGGTAGTACACTGATCCTATTCCATGTGGATAGCTCAAAAGTAATTATTTGCAGTACAAAGTGCAAAGAAAAGGGGTAAAAAAACAAGCAAAATTGCCTTTATGCATCCCTTTTGCATTTCATAGCACAAACATTGTCAGTGCCACTTGCTATTTTTACATGGCATACATCATTCACAATAGATTCCTGTGGAATCCACCTAGGTTTTGTCAGTTTCAAAACGCAGGTGGATTCCATAGGAATACATTAGTTTCACACCAGTGTGTAAAGGGCATGCTGGCCGACAACCCCGCCGTTCTACCTACAAAAAACATTAAGACAACCTGGAACACAAAAAGGGTGATACGGCAGGTGTAAATGTGTTACATATGTCTGAGGCACCTTGTTTAATAGCCTGTAGACTTAGAAAATGCCCACTTTGTATTTACAAATAGTCTACATATGTTGTTTCTTTTTAGAATGCAAAAGCTGCATCTGCATTATAGTGGACATGTTTTCTTCAAGCAAACTTTCGGGTCCCAAATGGAGGGGTGATGCCTCAGCATGCCCCTATTAGTGAGCCCCCACTGCTTATCAATCATGATATATCTGTTGGGTTACCTGCTCCCAGGGGGCTACCAGTGCCTTGTATTCATTTCTACTGATCATTTAAGGTGCAATTAGATCAAAATCAATCATGCTTATGCTGACTGAGCAGTGAAAGTAAGTTTTGTTTTATTACTATCACTGGCGGTGCTGAGTATGGACGCAACACAGGTCCAGTTAATTGGAAGTGCACAAGTGTTTTTATTTGTAATGCAAAGAATAGTGTGGTTCAGATAGGAGCAAGTAAAAGGAATAAATGAAAGGTGTGGGAGCAAGAAACCAAATGTCTGATAATGGGCTAATCGGCTTATCTGTTTATGAGGCCTGCTGTATCTTCTGCCTCGTACACTATAACTTTACTAATTTCTATTTCTGCCTTTACTCCTGCCACCTTATCTCCAGTGCCAATCAAAAACCAACAATCAAGGGTAACTTGCGCTGATGTTGCATTGAAAATAGTCATAAATTGGTTCCTGAAAGATGATAATCCAAGTTTCAGGCTGCACCACCCACATATCATTGCACCTCTGGATGGGCATCTTGCATAATCACTGCTTAACCGCAAGGAGTCAACTTGAGCAACCCACATCTTGCCTACACCAGAGTCTTTTTATGAATGTTTCATTCCAGGAAGAACCCAGAGCTGCTCTACAGGCAAAATGTAATTGCGCACTGCCCAGTCAATAAGCAGTATTGTGATACATTCTTAACATGACCCTTTTGTTTTGGTGGCCATAAGTCACCACTCTGATACAATTTGATATGAAGGTTTTCTGGCTCCAACCTCTAGCACCGACTGGTCCATAAGTGTCCATTTGAAAGCTGTGAATTCAGTCACAGAGGACAACACAACCATGTTAATTAAGTACTGGTCTCCAAGGTCTATAAGTAAGTAGTTATTCTGCTAATGCATACAAATCCAAATCAGTCTCAAGTTCTACTAGGGCACACTCCTAGACTACATACATACAGATAAATATCAATGAAAAGCTGCTAAGTGTTCTATGGTGTAGTAAAACATATTCCGAACAGGAATTAATTACAGGTCCTGGCCTGTGAATTGAGAGTCAGTATTTTTTGTGAACCAAGAATGCTCCATGCTGGTGACTGGGGAAAGCCACTCGAGACCAGTGAACATTGAGGAGAGTACCCAACAAGTACAAGTTGTTTGAAAGAATTCAGAAGTGGTCGCTGAGCCCAGAGGAGAGAAGGAGGCAAAGAGACCCTGAAAGAGTGAATTGGTTGCCAAATGTGTGGGAACAAGCAATCCTCATTGGAATCAGTGTCATATTCATCATCACAGTACTTTGCCATAAAATAAATGGGGGAGACCCATGCCCCCTTGTGCTGAATGACAAAGAGAGATTGTATTGTAAAGTTCTGGCAGGAGAGTATACCAGTTAAAGGGCGGATCTGGGATATGCACGCAAAAGAAATTGTAAAAGAGTCTGGCAGGGGCATATACCAGGTGTTTGAGAGAGAAGAGAGATTGCATTGTAAAGTCCTGGCAGGAGAGCATACCAGGTGAAGAGCAGATCTGGGATTCACACCTATGAGAAATTGTAAAAGAGAACCTGGCAGAAAAACCATCTCTGACGACAACATACCTTCGATAAAATTTCTAAAAAGATCGCCCACAATCGAAGATAACCCACTGTCACAAGATGGAAAGAATTTTGCCAATCAAGTTTGCTGCATCATCAAATAAGCGATGAAATGCTGATAAATCTCCCAATGAAGGCCAAGTAACGAATCAGAGAACTCAACTGCATCCAGACATGAGAGGGCAAGAATAAATACAAACTCTCTCATTTTTCACGCTACGAGACAAGAGCCCTTAATGAGCTGGCAAAATACTTAACAGAATTTCCCTGCAAACGTACGCGAGACAACTTCTTACATTTTAGACTGAACATGCTACCAACTAGAGAGTATCTCGCACACACAAGACAAATTCCCAAGGAAGAAAACCAATGCAGATTCTGCAAACAGAACAACTCAGTCGAAACCCTCTACCATCTCTTCATGGAATGTACAACTATAGCTGAAACTCGGAAAACCTATGCCAACATGCTCCTGCTTGACCAAACAAACTACGATCGTGAGAGATACGAACAAATCATCAGTGGACACTCTTTCCCACTTATCTTCAGAACTATGCAATTCTGGGAAAAAATAATGAGTCAGACGCCGTCAAGCTAAACAAAATTAACTTCTACTCAGCTGTGAGCAACCAACCGTCCTGACAGAGCTAACACTTGCACACAACTTTATTCTTTCACCCAAACACTGCTAAAAGTTTGTACACAAACTCAGGGCAAAAAAAAAGAGAACCTGGCAGGAGAGTATAGCAGGTTTGTAGCTGGTCTGGGACCCACACCCAAGTTGTGTTATCTAGGAGTTGCATTGAGTGTGGAATCCTGGGGAAGGGAGTCATTTCCCCTGGAGTTGCAACAGAAGGAGGGAGTTATCCTTTTGATAATTAGAACTTGGCTATTCTTTGAATTTTTGCTTTGGTGGAGGGAATCCTGGGGAAGGGAGTCATCCATCCCTTTTGGAACAGTGAACATTGATCATTGGAAACCTATGTTTGAGTTATACCTTTTGTTGAACTTGAACATTTGTGCACTTTTTAAACAAAAGACAACACCCCTTTTACACCTAAGAGTTAGTTTTAGAATGTGACATCTAAGATAAGATTTCGGACACACATCATTTTTGTTTTGGACATCTTGACATTTGACAGACCTTTAGTTTCGGTTGAGGTAGGGAAATGCCTCCTAGAATAAGGAACAGTGAGGCATTTTCCAACCCCTTTTTCATTTCAATAAAAATCTATAACAACCATCATGAATCCTCAAGTCTGATGCCGATGGGGAGGAGGTTCCATAGTTCTGCGGTATAGGCAGAGAAGGCTTGTTTTCTGGTCCTTTCCATTTTTGCAACAACTGATTTCAAGTCTGCCGTGTCCTGGCTTCTGAAGGTGTGCTGTCCTCTAGAGATGCTGAGTTTCTCTTCAAGGTAGCAGGGTGACTTGAGGGCGACTGCCATATAGATGATTCAGCAAGACTTGAAGGTGATTTGTGTGTGCAGTGGGAGCCAGTGAAGATCGATGGGAGCCGGGGTGATGTGGTTGCATCTGCGTCGACCCTTGATGATGTGTGCAGCCGCATGTAGCACCCTTCTCAGGGGGCAAAAGGGAAGACGGGAGACTTTCAAAGTGTGCATTGCCCCCATCCAAGTGGGATCTGTCTGTTCTCCCTTGTCTACACACCTTAATTGTACTGTTAAAACTGCAGAATCGCTGTCAGGCCTATTTGCTGTCTCCCAAACTGTTAAATGTACTTTGTACGCACTTACTCAGCCTGTCCAGACTATTATCGTCTCAAAATTTTGAGGGCTCTTAGCGACTGTTTGTTTTTTCCCATGTTCCCACCCTCCATGAGCGCTTTGAAACACGTGCTTGTGTATAGGCGCTATATAGAAAAACAATACAATACCATACCATAGGACCAGTGCTTGAATGGTGGATCTAAAATCTCATCAGATGGTCTTCTTCCGGGTCAGTCGGTTGCTCTGGTCTGACGATATCCAGCATCCACCTCCTTGGATGCTGGGCGTTGAGCCACCACCTCCTGACATGTTTCCATTGTCTTGTCTATTCGAAACTGGATGGATCCAAGATGGAGGGCCAAGTGGCCTTCACCCAGTACCCCAGAGCTCCTCAAAGGGATATCTCAGCAGTCCTCCTGTCCTGTACATGCTTGGGCAGGGGAGTTCCCAGGGCTGGGACAAGCATTACAAAAGTCAATAGATGGGGTTTCCCTATCCAATGTCTACTAGGATTGAAAAGAAAAAAAGAAAAAACGCTTGGGCTTTGTTCACATGACAAATGACGCTTTATGTATTCAAATAATTCCCCAGATTCCTGCAATCATTTTATTTACCTTCCTACACGTATATTGCCACCATGAACCATTATGAGTAACGTCTCAACATAAATCATATCCCCACCCCCTGGGGGTCCTCAACATTCACAAATGGAATGAACATAGTGCCCAAGAATTCCTTAAGGATGCAGGAATCAGTAATTAGGTAGTCAGACACCATTGAGATAACTAAATGAGAAAACAAGTCAAGTGGGAAACTTTCAAAGCTGGAAGCAACTTTTGTTAGCAAAAGACTGAGACCTGGCATGAGGAAATGGATGCTATTAGTGAAATGTGGGAGGACCTTCCAGCAGAGACTTAATTCTGAAACAACTGAGAAAAAGTCAGATGTAGGCAATGTGGCTGGCAACTGAGGGCATAGCTGTAGAAAAGGAAATGGCTGCATCGTCAGCCTACAGGAAGGTGCAGCTAAACAAAAGCCCATCCGCTCCAAAAGGGTAATAGTCTCTTCACAGGGGGAAGTTGCCTTTACATATACAGGTGCTTACTTATAGGTTTTTCAGAATCATTAAGGTTCTTGAAGGGAAAAGATTTGTGAAGTATCCGAATTTCTTTTTTATCCAGCCCGGATTCAGATCTGGGAAATGCATAAATTGTAAAAAATGTTTCCCTTAGATCTTGGCATCTAAGCAAACTCAACCCACTGCCAGCAGCAAAAGTACAGAGAGTTATGAAAGGAATGAGGTTTCCAAGGGAACATTTCAGTCCTCCCATAACCTGCTAATTCTCACAACAAATCCTTCTGATTGTTACTAAGCGGGAGTCTTTGGTCCTGCTGCTTCAAAAATGAAAAGGCAGTTAAGCCCAACCACCACGACAAGGTAAATCCTGAGGTTGGGAAAAACGACAGTACACATTTTGTTTGGAACAGGGTTACTTTATTGAACTTATAGTTGACATTCCAAATGCATTTGTATACAGGTGTTAACAGAGACTAACTACTTACCTTAAATGAAGTTTAGTTCAGATTCTCTACCTTTCAGACACTTGTGTATTGGTGAATGCAGCGCTTTATTGAGATGCACATTTTTTCATTGGAACTGTGCTACAGTTGAAATAGGTAGGTCTTCAGGCTTGGCAGTTACAAGCTTTGCTGCTTGTTTTCACGTTCCTGCTTGGCAATACAAAAAGACTAGTTTACCATGTTCCCATGTGGAATTTGTATCATGTAATCACTGAAGTATTAACAGAATACTCAAAACATCTATTTTCAATGTTCTACATTCTTGGAATGTCTGTTGTGCAGATTCAGCAACATGCACCAGTATTTTCTAATTTGGCACTTTAGGAAAACGGTTGTCAGAGCTCCTGCCTCTTTCTGGGTCAGGGGCTTCACCTTGATTGGTACACAGCCACGCATAGTGTGTGGTACTTCATTATAGTCCTTAGCCAAACCTTCTTTGTTCAGGTCTTTATTCACTGATGCAGAATGAACAGTGCCCCTTCTGGATTCTCATACCAGCTAATGCCATCTCAGTACCCTTTGGTGTACAGGATGCTCGCTTGAAGACACACAATAATGAAGTTAGTTGCATCCTGCTGCTTTTTTCTTAATGCAAATTGCAGCAGAGGCTAATTACATCATGTTGGACAAGTATCTCCTGACCAAGGATGCATTTCAGGAATGGAGACAGTGGGCCTCATTACAAGGTTGGTGTTAACCCGCCGGTGCGACCTGTGGGTTGCCGACAACCCCGTAAAACCGAATCCGGCACCTGACTTCACTGTGCCATGGGGACATTACAAGTCCTGGAGGCGTGTGAAGTCAGGCTACAGATTTTGCAACTTCCCACTCCCATAGAGTCCTGTGGGATTCCTGTGGGAGTCCTGTTGGATTCTATGGGAGTGTGGAGACAGAAGCGCTGGCACAGTTGCTAACAGTGCCGGTGCTTCAGTGAAGAATCTGCCTACCGGGGCCGCTGCACTCGGCAGGGTCAGACCTGTCGGGCGCAGAATCCCTGGCAGGCAGATTCTTAGTGTGGTGGTCTGGAAACAAGGGCGCCGGTATGCACACCGGCACCCTTGTTGCCGGACTGCGACATTTATAATGAGGCCCACTATCTTCTAGGAACTTTGCATCCAGTGACCATCTTTAACGATTATCAGAATCTGTATTCTGCCAAAACATTAACCTCCAAGCATTTGACAAGACCATTTACATACACGCCCGGAAGACAGAATGGTATAGTGGACTCCTTATCATGTCGATTTCAGGGCAGTCTGTAAGTCGAGCAGATGGTGTTAGCACCAATGATAGCTTCTGGGCAATTTGAGGCCAAAGTCAATTTTGGGTGAAAGGATCTCCATTAAGGCTGCAATGAGACATGTGGGAATGGGAAGTATAAGAACCCAAGAGACAACTTTGAGGTGGTTAGCCTTATTGGAATACATTAATATTTGCCGGTTGAAGAAATGCATCTGAGAGCTTTCGGGGATCATCTTGGATCACTTTTTGGGTGGCTATCTGCAGTACTTTGAGATTTTAGAACTCATCCAAAGAAGTGAGCTTTGGGAAACCATATATTCTGACATAGTGAGTTACGTGACTCCTATGAAGTGTGTGTGAAGGCAAAGTCAGACAGGAACAAGCCACTTGGCCTTTTGCTAACCCTACGCCATTACCATCTAGACCATGAAATACATTTTCAATGGGCCTCATAGTATGCTTTTCGGATGATAAGGGATATCCAGATATACTGGTCACAGTTAATTAAGGCTAGTGACTACGTCCAAGTCAAGAGGAGGGCTAGTTTTCCAGTTCTGGTACAACTATTCATTGCTTGCCACACTGATTCTGACAGGTGAGCTGAGGGGAAATTGGCTGTAGAAGTACTGCTGCTTCGAGCAGCTCTGACAGGAGCTTTTAGGTGTTTTACAATCCGTTTTCTGTCACATTCTTCAGTGGCTCTAAAGTCAAGGGCCCTTAAGTGTGCATGCAGCCCATATAAAGATGTGTGCCCCTCCAAAGGAAGGTCTGTGGACACATTCCCTGGCACCGTGCATGCCCACTTCACTTGTTCATTTCACTCCCAGTGAAAGAGAAAAGAGAAAAGAAACTGCCACATAAGGCTGTGGCCTTGTTGTTCATGTCAGCATGTGGCATGGAGTAACTAGCACTTTGCTGGGGACATCCAAAGAAATAACACCGTCTGTTGCTTGCCACACTGACTACAGGGCAGATTTCTAACCTCACTTGCAGGTTTTTCGTTGGTCCTGAAGCTTCAAAAGTGAAACCGCAGTTAAGCCCAACCAACACGACAAGGTAACTCCTTGAGTTTGGGAAAAACGACAGTACACATTTTTGTTTGGAACAGGGTTACTTTATTGAACTTATATTTGACATTCCAACTGCATTTGTAGAGAGGTGATAACAAAGGCTAGCTACTTACCTTAAATTAAGTTTAGTTCTGAATCCCTACGGTATAGACACTTATGCTTATTGGTGAATGCAGCGTCTTATTGAGATGCAAATGTTTTCAATGGAACTGTGTTACATCTGAAATAATGAGGTTTTTAGGCTTGACAGTTACTGGCTATGCTGCTTGTTTTATAGTTCCTGATTGGCAATACAAAAAGACTAGTTTACCATATGCCTCTGTGCAATGTAAATCCTGTGACGGCTGAAATGTTAACAGACTACTCAAAACATCTATTTTCAAAGTTCTATATTCTTGGAAAGTCTGTGGTGCACATTCACCAACATGTACCAGTCTTTTCTAATTTGGCTCTCCTATGTCTTCATTTCTTCCTCTACCCCTTCTGTCATCTCATCAACCTCTCTATAGGTGTTCCTCCTCTCCAAACTTCATCTAAGTGTTTTCCTTGTTCCTTATCCTCTCCTTCCACTCTATGAGTTTCTCCCCGGCTCCTCTCCTCTCTTGTATAACTCACAACCTTGCTTTCTCCCTTGCATCAACAGAGGTCAGTTTCATGGCAGGGTAGTGGAATGTTTGTGTTTTATTTTTGTCACAAGTGCAAATGGATGAATGGAAGGCTAAATCAGGCACTGATTAGTCTTCTGTGGTGAATGTGCAAGATATACGTTTTTTGTATTTGCCAAATTCAATCGATAGTTCATCAAGACTTCAAGGCTGCTATCCACCATAATCAGGCTTTTGAAAAAGGTCTGAATGTTGTTGGTCTGGCAAAGGGCATCCTCCATTTGGATTACTGAAGTAATGATTCTGTTCTGGACCAGTACTGTAATCAGCAACCATGTTTAGTCTAATCAGATCCCTCCACTTTGTGTGTACAGGATGATCTCTTGAAGACACACAACAATGAAGTCAGTTGCATCCTGCTGCTGTAAAAAGAAATGCAAATTGCAGCAACGCTAATTACATCATGTTGGACAAGTATCTCCTGACCAAGGCTTCATTTCAGGAATGGAGACAGTGGGCCTCATTACGAGGTTGGTGGTAACCCACCGGTGCGACCTGTGGGTTGCCGACAACCCCGTAAAACAGAATCGGCACCTGACTTCACCGTGCTATGGGGACATTAGAAGTCCTGGAGGTGCGTGAAGTCAGGCTACGGATTTTGCAACTTCCCAGTCCCATAGAGTCCTGTAGGATTCCTGTCAGAGTCCTGTGGGACTCTATGGGAGTGGGGAGACAGAAGTGCTGGCACAGTGGCTAACAGTGCCGGTGCTTCAGTGAAGAATCTGCATACCGGGGTCGCTGGGCCCGGCAGGGTCAAACCTATTTGGCGGAGAATCCCTGGCAGGCAGACTCGTAGTGTGGCGGTCTAGAAACAAGGGTGCCGGTAAGCTTACCGGCACCCTTGTTGCCGTACTGCCACATTTGTAATGAGGCCCACTATCTTCTAGGAACTTTGCATCCTGTTTAGTTTAGTTTAGTTTAGTTAAGTTTATTACTTGTATTGCGCGCCAGACCCAAGGGTATCAGGGCGCATTGCATAAGACAGCTTGCTTGGTTACAGAAGGTACATTTGCATACATAGGTAGATTAGCATATTACAAGGAATGCAATCCAGGTAAAGATGGAGTTACATAGTCAGGATAAAAATAGAATACTATATACAATTAAGGTAACATAATATTATGCACAAGGTAGGGTAGTAGGTGGACCGGGATCATAAGCCAGATTGTTTGTCCGAGTCTTTGAACCAGCTTATGAGATTCTGCCGGAATTGTAGGTAAGATTGGTCTTCTCGCATGAGAGGGGGTAAGAAGTTCCACAATTGGGCTGCCTTCACCGGAAACTGCGTCCCTGTGACCATCTTTAAAAATTATCAGAATCTGTATTCTGCCAAAACACTAATCTCCAAGCATTTGACAAGACCATTTACAGACACAACCGGAAGACAGAATGGTATTGTGGACTCCTTATCACATCGATTTCAGGGTAGTCTGTAACTCGAGCAGACGGAGTTAGCGCAAATGATAGCTTCTGGGCACTTTGAGGACAAAGTCAATTTTGGGTGAAAGGATCTCCATTAAGGCTGCAAAGAGACATGCAGAAATGGGAGGTATAAGATTGCAAGAGATAACTTTGATGTGGTTAGCCTTATGGGATCACATTAATATTTGCTGGTTGAAGAAATGCATCCAAGATCTTTGGGGAGCATCATGATCTCTTTTTGGATGGCTATCTGCAGTACTTTGAGATTTTAGACCTCATCCAAAGAAGTGAGCATTGGAAAAACATGTACTCTGACAGAGTGAGCTATGTGAATCCTATGAAGTGTGTGTGAGGGCAAAGTCAGACAGGACCAAGCCACTTGGCTTTTTGCTATCCCTACCGCCAATACCATCTAGACCATGAAATACTTTTTCAATGGGCCTCATAGTATACTTTTCTGATTATAAGGGATATCCAGATATACTGGTCACAGTTAATTAAGGCTAGTGACTACATCCTAGTCAGGGGGAGGGCTAGTTTGCCAGTTCGGGTACAGCTATCCTTTGCTTGCCACACTGATTCTCTGTCATGCTGAGAACCTGGTGTCTGCAGAAGCTGCTGAACCCCCAACAATCCACCCAAAATGTGGCACTCTGAGCTGACATATATATAACTGCTCAGTTTACCTCACTTTCAGGGGAAAGGGGGAAGGGACAAAGAAACAAACACCAGGCTGGAAGCTATCAACTCGCTGGTTCTTCACCTGTAGTTAAAACATAAACATGCAATACACCTCATTACTCATGGGTTACTATACTAACCTTAAACTCTAAATCCTTTACCAAAATAGTTTAAAAATCATACCTGGTACTTCTCTTCAGAATGCCCAGAGAAGTGATAAGCAGACAAGACGTCCTTACTTGTGGACCAGAATCTTATAGATCATTCAGCCTTCTCAGTAGGTCCATGAATGTAATTTAACTTTGTAGTTAGTCTGCTCAACCCTAAGATTCTTGAACAAGGTCTTCAAATAAGTTTAAGGAAGTTCTTTTAAGTTCTTGTATTTGTTTTTAATATTTTCTTTGTAGAGTGTCTTTTTCTCAGGAACGAATTTAACTTGCGATGGAATCTTCACGTGGAAAGCCAGCACACGCGCTAAAATCCAAAACCGCGGGAAAAAATCACACGTGCTATTCTTCAAGTCGCGGGAAATTCGCACACGCGCTGACAATCCAAATCGCGGGAAAAAACACGCGCTTTTCTCCAAGTCGCGGGAAATACGCACACGCGCTGACAATCCAATTCGCGGGTAAAACGCACTCGCGCTAAAGTCCAAGACGCGATAAAAAATTACTCGCGCTTTTCTCCAAGTCGCGGGAAATACGCACACGCGCTGACAATCCAATTTGCGGGTAAAACGCACTTGCGCTAAAATCCAAGACGCGATAAAAATTACACACGCTGAAGACCAACTCACGAATAAATACGCACACGCGCAAAAAACCAAATCGCGAGAAAAAACACACGCGCTTATTTTATCACGCAGATAAAAACCCTCGCGTAAACGAACAGTAAACGCGAGTCCAAAGTTCACGCTCGCACTTCACTCTCACGCGCAAAGACACAAGTGCGGGCTCAAAGTAATGGGAAAAAACTCATGCGCTAGTTTGAATTGACACGTAGCGATAAAAACAAACGTACGCGCTTCAATCTTTTTAGATACAGATTTGCGATTTCAATCCCTTAAATAAAAATAACCTTTTTACAAAGTTCAATAAAACTGGAAAGTCACTTATCTTGTGATTGAGACTTGAAAACTTCTTTTCTCAGAAAATTGGAAGTTTCTGACTCCTGTCCTGTGTCTCCACCAAACTCCAAACACGACTCCTGTTATACTTTCAGATTTTCCGCTCAACTGCTAGAAACTTGTCACCCTTGACAAAGTTAAGCAGGAGCTACAAGGCACACGACCTCTCAGCTGGGCAAGGACGAATGAAAGGCAGTTTAGAATGTTCATTGTCCTCCCTATAAACAATCTCCAGCCAATCAGAATTTAGACTGAGAACCTCCATCTTGGCTTGGGGCAATTTCCATAGACTGCAATGAAGGTTAAGGGCAAAATTGGTTGTTTAAAAATATAACCCATAATAACTTCCTAAAACCTTTCTATACTAAATATGTGTCTCCCTGACCCAATGTAAATGAGTATATGATACTGTATGTAAAGAATATGTCACTCCAACCTGACAGTACCTGACAGTCTAATGGAGGTGAGCTGAGGGGAAATTGGCTGTAGAAGTACTGCTGCTTCTAGCAGTTCTGTCAGGGACCCATTAGGCATTTTATAATCCGGTTTCCTGTCAGATTCTTCAGTGGCTCTTAAAACTCAGAAGATTCTCAGCCTTGGCTCTAAAGTCCTGGGCCATAAAGTGTGCATGCAACCCAGTTGAAGGTGAGAGCATGTCTGTGTGTGCCTCCAAAGGAAGCGCTGTGGATACATTCCCTGGCACCGTGCATGCCCACTTCACTTGTCAATTTCACTCCCAGTGGAAGAGAAAAGAGAAAAAAAACTGCCACATAAGGTTGTGGCCTTGTTGTTCGTCAGCATGAGCCATGGAGTAACTGGCACTTTGCTGTGGACATCCAAAGACATAACACCTGCTGTTGCTTGCCACACTGACTTCAGGGCAGATTTCTAACCTCATTTGCAGGTTTTTCTTTGGCCCTGCTGCTTCAAAAGTGAAACCACAGTTAAGCCCAACCACCATGACAATGTAACTCATGAGATTGGGAAAAAAGACAGTACACATTTATGTTTGGAACAGGGTTACTTTATTGAACTTATATTTGACATTCCAACTGCATTTGTAGAGATATTTTAACAAAGACTAGCTACTTACCTTAAATTTAGTTTAGCTCTGATTCCCTACCTTTCAGAGACTTATGTTTATTGGTGAAGGCAGCGCCTTTTTGAGATGCACATTTCTTTATTGAACAATGCTACAGCTGAAATAGTGTGGTTTTCAGGCTTTGCAGTTACAAGCTTTGTTGCTTGTTTTAATGTTCTTGATTGGCAATACAAAAAGACTATTTTCCATATACCTCTGTCATCAGTGATGTCATCAGTGATGTTATCAATGACATTTCTGATGTCATCTTTGATGTCGTGGGTGTTAGTCTTAGCAGTGTACGGTGGTGGCGCGAGTTATGGTTGCTTAGCTTACCATACCTGGCGATTTCAGGGGTTTTTCGGTTTTACTTGGAACCATAACGTCCCTTTAACAAAGTTTTTTCACTGAATTTCATAGGTTTTCAGTAGCGCAACTTAACCATAACGTCCCTTTAACAAAGTTTTTTCACTGAATTTCATAGGTTTTTAGTAGCGCAACTTAACAATAATAACTCTGACTTTATGTACATGTAATATCCGAACAGATAAATCAATACCACTTCATTATAACAAAAAATTAGACTGTTAGAATATGTCAACAGGTATCTAACTGCTCCAAAAATCTGCAACAAGCCAATATATAGAGCATTAGACAGAAACAAGTGAACACTGAAAACAAACAAATAGACTGTAGCATAACAATCCAACATGGATTTTTTTTTTCCCACAGACCCAATGATTTTAGCAACAAACACAGAAACTGAGCAAATTGCACAGTACACTGGTTTGTAATCTACTAAATATGAGGGTAAAAAAAAAATGTTGATTATTAAATGTTATGAGTTGTTACAAAATACCAATACTAACATGATCTTTTCTTTTATCACAGAAATTTGCTGCCTATAAATTTGATCTTGTCTATGCACCCAAGACTATAGGCCCTGCCCACAACCACCACAGCATATCACACCCATAGTGGCTTATAATTTTGTTCCTTATAAATGTGTTCTTGGATCCCAAAGTTATAAGCCACTATGGGTGTGATATGCTGCGGTGGTTGTGGCCAGGGCATAGAGTCTTGGGTGCATGGCCATATGGCCATGCTCCCAAGACTCTATGCCCTGGCCACAACCACCGCAGCATATCACACCCATATAGTCAAACATTTTAACTATGCCATATGGACACTTTTAATGTCCGCCGACATCATGAGTGTTCTTAGAACAGTTTCAACTTGCCTACGAACAGTACGAACAGACATAGTGTACTCAGGACACCCTCATTTCGTTTATTTACGAACATCCCAGGACACATAATGTGTTCTAAGAAAACTTTGAACATGCTTGCGAACGTGTGTTCTTAGAACAATTTGAACTTGCTTGCGAACAGAACGGACAGGCATACCGTCCTCAGGACACCCCCATTTTTTACATCCCAGGACACATAATGTGTTCTAAGAACACTTTGAACGTGCTTGCGAACATGTGTTCTTAGAACAATTTGAACTTGCTTGCGAACAGAACGGACAGGCTTACCGTCCTCAGGACACCCCCATTTTATTTATTGACAAACATCCCAGGACACGGAATTGTCCACGGACAGCATGAGTGTTCTTAAAACAGTTTCAACTTTCCTACGAACAGTACGGACAGACATAGTGTCCTCAGGACACCCTCATTTCATTTATTTACGAACATCCCAGGACACATAATGTGTTCTAAGAACACTTTGAACGTGCTTGCGAACATGTGTTCTTAGAACAATTTGAACTTGCTTGCGAACAGAACGGACAGGCATACCGTCCTCAGGACTAGCCCATTTTATTCATCCCAGGACACATAATGTGTTCTAAGAACACTTTGAACGTGCTTATAAACGTGTGTTCTTAGAACAATTTGAACTTGCTTGCAAACAGAACGGACAGGCATACCGTCCTCAGGACACCCCCATTTCGCACATCCCAGGACACATAATGTGTTCTAAGAACACTTTGAACGTGCTTGCGAACATGTGTTCTTAGAACAATTTGAACTTGCTTGCGAACAGAACAGACATGCATACCGTCCTCAAGACACTCCCATTTTATTTATTGAGGAACATCCCAGGACACATGATTGTCCGCGGACATTATGAGTGTTCTTAGAACAGTTTCAACTTGCCTACGAACAGTACGGACAGACATAGCGTCCTTAGGACATCCTCATTTCGTTTATTTACAAAAATCCCAGGACACATAATGTGTTCTAAGAACACTTTGAACGTGCTTGCAACCATGTGTTCTTAGAAAAATTTGAACTTGCTTGCGAACAGAACAGTCAGGCATACCGTCCTCAGGACACCCCCATTTTATACATCCCAGGACACATAATGTGTTCTAAGAACACTTTGAACGTGCTTGCGAACTTGTGTTCTTAGAACAATTTGAACTTGCTTGCGAACAGAAGGGACAGGCATACCGTCCTCAGAACACCCCCATTTTATTTATTGACGAACATTCCAGGACACGTGATTGTCTGCGGGCATCATGAGTGTTCTAAGAACAGTTTCAACTTGCCTACAACCTTTACGGACAGACATAGTGTCCTCAGGACACCCTCATTTTGTTTATTTACAAACATTCCAGGACACATAATGTGTTCTAAGAACACATTGAAAGTGCTTGCGAACATGTGTTTGCGAACAATACATACAGGCATAGTGTCCTCAGAACACCCCCATTTCGTTTATTTAGAACATTTTCGAACATCTGCGTTGTCCGCGGACAAAGCGAACACAACAGGGGGGTCTACCACCTAAATAAATACAACATTTAATCCATCTGTTACTCCCCCACCCTCCCCAAACACTTTTACACACCAACACACTCTACTAAATAGTATTTTTCCACCAAGTTTCATTGCGCTGTCCGTGGACGTCCGCGAATCCAAGATGGCGGGCGTTCCCGAAAATCTGACGCACTTCACCGTCCAATCAACTAACAGGTTGCATGTCTGCGGACATGACGCAAGCCGGTTGGCCAGACAGGACACTGTCCACGGAGCGAACAGGGAAGTGTGTCCGCGGACCAAACATAGATATCACACATTTTTTTTAACCTATTTTTTGCTCATTTTATAAAAAACTACTGGACGGATTTTCACCAAATTTGCGAAAGCACGCTTTCGGGACCAAGCCGCTGCTCCTGGTCCAAATGTTGTGAAAATCCGTCCAGCGGTTTGGGCTGTAGGCGTGAGCAAAGTTTTTTCCCCATTCAGTCTATGGGAAAAAAAGAAGTTTTGGGACCCCCCTTATAACTTTGCCCCCCCCCCCCCTGGACCAAACCTCACCAATATACTTTTTTTGCAAAGTTTGGTGAGGATTCGTCCAGGGAGAGCGGAGTTATAAGCCACCCAAAAAGGGCTCTTCCTATTGAAACAGCAACTTAACCATAACTACACAGCCACTAGTGTGGCTGTGTAATATATATATATATATATATATATATATATATATATAACCGGCATGGACAGTTGACAGTTGTCAGAATGGGGTCAGGAAGTCTGGATTCATGAATCTTTAATCGCTTTTTTAGATATGGTTAGTCTAGATTTTGAAAATATGTTTTTTTCCAGTATAAAAGTGTAACATTCCTTTTATGAATATCACATGTACTGGTGGTGATTAGAAATACACATTGTAAAATTAAGAGAAATTATACAATGTAAATTTAATGAAATATTTCCTGCTTATTTGTTGTTTTTGTAAAACAGTCATCCAGCAGATCTGCTTTTTTCTTGGTACGCTCAGCTGTCAGCAGCAGGTGGGGTGGATCTAGAAAACTGGTATGTGGCTACACGACTCTCAGGTCCCCATACACTTTTGTTCTTTAAGATAAGGCAAATTATTTAATATGTTTTTTTCCATTGCAGATAGACTGACTTTTTCTGAGGCCTCACACTAGGCCTCATAAGTTTGACGGTCCTGTAACAATGGTACCGGTAAGCTTGCCGGTACTGTTGTTACCGGACCGGAAAGCTACAAGTTCTGCTCGCGGATGCCTTCCCACCCACCAGGTCTGACCTGGTGAGCATACCAGCCCCCGCGAGCAGAGCATGTTGGATGCACCGGCACCATTTGAATGGTGCAGGTGCATCCAACCTCCCCATTCCCATTGAGTCCCATGGGGCTCAAATGGGAATGGGAAGCATTTCATTCCAGCACCCGCGAATAGACAATTACCAGGTGCGCCAGGGCCGTAATGACACAGTAATTGCCCATTCACAGGGGCCGGAATAATTTGCAAGTTTGGCGGCAGCCTGACAAACTTATAACAAGGCCTACTGTCAGGTTACTAGGGTCTGCAATGCTTATTTTTTTGGTCAGTGCTTTTCTTGGAATGATCTTGATGAAAAGTGTTGAAGTAGCAGAGTGCCTTCCAATACTCAGTTCATTTTTTTAGTTTTCTTTACGGGATACGCGATTGAAGCGTGAATCTACATATCTAGAGCAATAATTGATGCACTGTTTTTCGATCCTTTTAGCATATATTTTCAATTATCTCCAGTTCTGAAAGGTTGTTTGCACTCTGGTGGTGTAAAACATCTTGTGATCTTTGATGTATTAGTGTATTCATTTGGGTTCTATTTCTATAGAATCAGTATGGTATCTAACAGATTTGTCTTAGAAGAATTTACTAAGCTCATATAATGTTTCCACTTTATTCCATGAATCTTGCCTTTTCAATTTCCAGTAGTACATATATGAATCACCTGTTACCTTGTTTTTCATGGTTTGTAAGACTAAGTAATTTATGGATGTCAAGAATCTAATATAAGTGGGATATATTTCGATAGCCAAAGGCAAATGAAAGGTTGATGTCTTTATTTGCATAAATGTACGTGGTGGATAGGTTCATAAATTAAAGTTGACTGTTTTAGCAATGCAATTGTAAACCTGTTACCTTGTTTTTCATGGTTTGTAAGACTAAGTAATTAATGCATGTCAAGAATCTAATGTAAGTGGGATATACTTTGATAGCCAAAGGCAAATGAAAGGTTGATGTCTTTATTTGCATAAATGTACGTCATTTAGTAGCTGGTGGATAGGTTCATATATTAAAGGAGACTGTTTTAGCTATGCAATTGTAAAGTGGTCTTGCATAGCTCATTTGTGGGTTTTTTTGGGCTGACTCATAGCGCAGGGTTCTTTAATAAAGGGAGGGATGGGCGTAGAGTTTAGTTGGGTGGGAGGAGAAAGAGTCAGGATTGAAATGTGAGGTATTGGTGGATGAATGTCAGTAGTACCGGAATACTGTGTGCAGGTGTGATTCTACATGGTTTGTGGCAGTAGCAATAGCAAATCCATAGTGAATGATATATCTGAAAAGATTTCTACCCACGAAAAACGAAAATAAACAGAACAAGCTACCCCTGTGATTCTGCCTTTTACTTTATTTTGGGTACAATGCAGTGCAGAAGGTAGACCACCCACTACAATCAATACATGACAAAGTCCAATGTGTTCCATTATTAAGGTATTTTAGCCCAAGTCCTGGCAGAAACCCCCTTTTTACCGCCAACAATTTCAAACAAAGGTTTAGAATAATATCAATCTAACGTTTTGATTATTTTTACAATATTGTCAGCCAGAGATAGACCTGCCTTAAAGAGGTCATCATTGAAGATTGGATTGAAGATTGTACAACTCTTCCTTGCTTGGGAAATACTGTACAAAAAATGTTATCCCTTCAATTGAACCTACACGCGCGTGACCATTCTTTTCTTGCTCCTGGCCAATCTAGTGTTAGTGTTGATTGTAGAACAGGCATCAAGACTGCAGCAGCTGGATGCTGTCTATTGTGCACTAATTCTGCAATGCAATGTTCCTGATATTGGACCTCTCATCTCCATTTGACATATCAGCTATAAAAGGTTCTCATTTAGAAAAGCTTGTTTTTGACATGGAAATGTGAGCAGGGAAAGCCTGCCTGTGTCTCACAAGCATACATGTTCAATCTGGTCACCTGTACTAGTATATGGTACATTGGAAGGACTGACAGTTAAGTTTGTTTAATTGTTTTGCATTTTATATAGTACTGCATTTTTTCACGGCACTTTACAATACTGCTGCATGCTGTAAATCCCAGGAAAAGGGCTCAGACAGCCACAAAAAACAGTGAAATCGCAAGTTCATCTTAAGCTCTGTGCCATTTGCTGCTCTCTTGGCAGCCTTGCCACACTGTCCTTTCCCTTTTGAGGCTCCACTGGTGGTGTGAAGTTCTCAGACCTTCTGGTAGTCACTTGAAGATACCACACAATCCCAAACTTCTTTGCTTTTAAGCAGTTGCCTTCTTGCACTGAAAGGGGACAGCAGGATGGACCTTGAATGTGTGCTGAAGGGTCTAAATGACAATTAATTGGAATCATACAATCCCAAATCTGATGAAAGAATATACAATACCAAGGATCTAAGAAGGTCCCAAATCTTATGTAGGGTCAGGGAAGTCGAGTACCCCTATGGGAATACTAGTGCACTCCGCTGTAATTGTGCCTGTAAGATATTTCAGAGATTGTGCATCCGGTGAATGGCCTCAAGTTTATGGTAACCAGGCATTGCTTGAGCTATTAACAAAGCTGAGTTCTATTGCTCCCAGCACACTGCCCTTTTGCACAGCACATGCAACCTGTGGCCCTAGAAGGATGTTGTGAACAGAAAAGGGCTTTAATTGATCTGACATCAAAGGCTAGCAATATGTAGTAATATCTATAGAAATGCACTTAATAGACATTTTTTAAATATATATGTAGCGACAAAACAATCCTAGCCTCTTTCACCATTGCTTGCTAGCCTGCTAGTCTCAGCATTTGCCCACTAACCGTCTAGAAGGTTTGCTGGTTCCATCTTAACTCTAAATGTACTTTTTTAATGATAAACGGAAAATTGTCAAAAGAAATTGAGGCTGTTTTGTTGGATCATCTATCCTAGGATTTATGTCTCCCTGGATTACGACCTGGCTACCCTTGACCAAAAGTCTTGGAATTCTACCTGGTATTCTTCTTAAAAGGGAGATTTATAACAGCAGATCCCGGTTTCATGGTATTCCATCTGTATTCATCCATATTTGTTAGTCATTTGATATTTATCCACATTTACATTTTCTGTGTAAAATTCTTTTTGCAACTTTTGATTTTCTGCATTTATTCAAATTAAAAGTAGCACTTCGATGTCTGAAATGGGAAGCTCATAGAAATGGATTCTTGCACATCAAGCCAAGATCCATTTTTACATTAAAAATATACAACTGCTCCTCATGATGATGTAATAAACATCTCTTTAGCCCTTTAAAGTATTTGAAAGATAAATGTATCACTTGTTTAGCCTCTCCACTGTGTTACTTTGCACAGACATTGGCTTGTAAGGCATAAATGACAAACTAAAGTGATACTCAAGAAATAGGAATTTCTGCTTCTATTATTTTTTAACAAATAAATGCTGAAAGGAACAGAGCGATTTCCATCGGCATATATAGAAATCAGAAAAATAAGAAAACTGGGAGCCCTTTATATCACTGACAAAGTCTTGGTACTTGTTGAAGCATTTAATGAATAAAGGAATGTCCTTACTTTTGCAACTAGAAAATAATGGAGATTTCACTAGTTGTAAAGCCTGATATTTGTATTTTGTGAAGGACAACAGACGCTGGCATTATGCAGAATATCTTCAATAGCAACTCCAACAGCAGCAATTCACAAAGAATAGTAGAAACTGCAACCCTGTTTAGCCACAGAAGCAGTGCAGAAGAGGATTATTAAGAGAAAAACAGGTAGTGAACTTGAATGAACTTAAAAGAAAATACAAAGTAGAGTGAGACCATTTCTCAATCTGAGTACAAGGAACACATGTGACCAGGCAAACCCAATTACAGGGAAATAGAAGTTGAAGTAACAAACCAAAAAAAAAAATAGCCAATGGTAAAAAACATTCAAATCAAGTGAAGAATATGTAGGTGTTTTAAAATAAAGCAACCAGCTAATGCGGTTTCTTCTCACAATAAAAATGTGACAGGGAGGGGTGGAGTCCAGGCACCCTCCAAGTACAAGGAAAATAAACATTTGTGTAAAAGTGGGCCCAGGCACTCCCAAATACAAGGAAATAAATACAAACTAAAAATGAGAAATTAATATTAAAAATCAAATGAAGATCAAACAGTAAACAGAGAGCCAAATAACATGTAGGAACTAAAACGAAAATAAGCATGGTGCTCAAGAATAAAGCAGCCAGCTGCATCATTTCCTTGTGCAGTGGGACGTTCACTGACAAAACACATGCACAGTGCCACTGAGGATGTATCGCAGAAGGGCACAAAAGGAGGATTGGGTCTCTGCTCAGTAACCTTCCATCTTGTAATGATTAGGGCTGCAGCCCAAGAGAATGGAGTAGAGCAACATACTGCAAAGTCATAAAACTGGTTGGCAGGGAGGAGTCCAGGCAAACTCCAAGTACAAGGAAAGAAAATAGGGCAAAATCAGGACCAGGCAATCCCAAATACAAGGAAAGAAATACAAGTTAAATAAAATGGTGAGAAATCAAAACCAATAAAATAGGAAGAAAGTGGAGTCCAGGCAATCTCCAAGTACAAGGAACAAAACGAGAGTAAACATTGATGAGGAAATTCCAAATAAAAAGAAACGAAAAGATGAAAATGAAAATTAGAAATTAAAACCAGACTCAACATTTTGTAATAAAAAACCCAATTGCATAATTTCCTTGTGTACAGGGGATGCTCATTATATGGCCACATAAAGGGCAGATCAGACCGCTGAAGGCAGGGACTGCTGCATTGAGGACTAGACCACCATCTTAGAATTCGAAAAAAAACAAGCAAAGCCTGCAAACCAACAAAAACAAAGGAGGACATAATAAAAGAAACAGGAAGTAGAGGGACCAGTTCACAAAAACTACAAGGCTTGGGTAACAAACATTACCAATGAGCAGGGTTTGACAATATAAATGGCAATATACAATACAAGTAAAAAATACAGGCTAAATAACAAATCATCTGCAAAAATAAAAATTAACTACAGGTAGTAAGAGGAGGGCTTTTTACGAACACAGGGACGCAGTACCAAAGAAAAACGCATCCTCATTGAGGAAAAAAGTAGAAATCTGTTTTAAGAGTTTGAAATTCAGTGATCTTCCTTGTGACATGATGTCTTTGGATATTGCTCAATGCCAGTCTGATTCACCCACAAAAAATTCTGATCAGTGCTACTCCCTTTTACTTTAAAACCAGCACTTTGTACTATATGGAACTTAGTTCCATGTAGATTATCCTGGTCCACTGAATAATACACTGGCTTTAAATCAGTCTTCAGTTAACATTGAACATTCACTCTTTCCTCATCAATTATAGAAGATATGCTTTGTTGTAGGGCTGTGTAATGAATTCATTGTCGGAAACAGAAGGGATGCACAATCAGAAACTGGCTCTAACAATACCAGAATACGCATGGCAACAAAGGGTTAAGAATAGCCATCAGCTGGAAGGGGATAATTGACAGCTATAACTACCAATCACTGGCAAGAATTCGTTTGTTGACTTTGCTGTGTTTTTCCTGTCGTTGCCAGGAGACGTGTGTGGGAGAGAACGAGGACGATGGTTACATCTGGGCATATTGAGAAGCCTGAAGAGACGAAGCTCTTGTGTTAAGGAAGTTGCGAAGTTACGCATAGCCAAGTTGTTATTTGTTTAACTAAAGTTGAAGCAAACGTTGTCGCTAGCTCGGAGAGCCGATCCTCCTTTGATGTGGGCGGAGATAAGGGAGAGCGGCATCGCTCCCGCTTGACGACTTGCAGACGCGGTTGACGACCGTGAATTGCAGGAAGACTGCGAAGCGGAACGAACACAGAATAACGTACCCCTGGGAAAACCTGTGAGTAGCAGCCGAATGGTGCCGCAGAGGAATCCCCGTTAAAATACTGTGATGGATGTAAGCGTATGAAGTGAACGCGTGAAGAACGTGACTGATCCCACTGTGTAAATGCTCGCCTGGAGGCCAAAGCGAACAGCTCGCTCAAGAAGTAAAGGGTCCAACACCCGAGGTAAACATATATGACTGTGGAGGACGCCAGAGTGTCACGGCTTGTGTGTTTCTCCGTATCACTGAAGATACGAGCGAAGAGTCAAACGAAGGGGAGGGGCCAAAGAGCAGAGTGAGACGCAACTTGCCTAAAAATAACAATTACAGAACTTTGGGTGGTGAGGAGGTCACGAGAATTATATATATAAAAGGTGGTAGTTCAAGAACAGTGAGTGGTTAGGGGAGGAGGACATGTTACGCAAAAGAAGAGATTTCAGCCCATAATGCAGACTGTTTGAACTGTAACCCTACTAAAGTTGCTGGGAATCAGATCCCACTTAAAGGAAGTGAACAGAAGCACATGAAGATGCTGGTGTGAAGGGAGAAAGACAAACAGAGTGAGTCGAACTGAATAAACAAAGCAAAACACTTAAAGAGGCAAAGACTTACTTGGAGAGCAAGAAAAGTGGAAAGAGAAGGATTAAAGAAATTCACAAGTGGACTATAGAGGAGAAGTGTAGAAACACAGAAAGGAGCGGAACTGTATGAATATTAAAGAAAGTAATAACTTACCTTGAAACTTCCAGAGTGAACTTCCAGAATCGACATTCCCAGTGGCGCAGCTGGAAGACGTATCCTTTATCTGAGAATATAAAATAGAAAAGAAGCCGTTAATAAAGAATTGGGTACTACTTTTATCCCCAAACAAAAAAAATACTTTCTGTCTCAGTCTTTTATTTAATCTCAAAGTGCAATTCCGCTACAATTTGGTGTCAGAGGTGGGATTAAGGGAACACCATGGAAGAACTCATTAAGACACTGAGTGAGGGGCAGCAACTACTCCAACAAGCCTTACAGCTACAAAATCAACAAGCACAAGCTGATAGACAAGCGTTTCAGCAAGCGATTCAAGTCCAACAGGCCCAATTATTGGAGGCAACGGCCCTACGCAGACATGCTCAAGTCCCCGCATCAGTGCTTCAAAAATACTCCGTCAGAGAGGACCCAGCTAATTGTTTTGTTAATTTTGAACGAGTAGCGAGGAATGCGCAATGGCCTAATGAAAGCTGGTGCCACTACATTGCGCCGCTCATGACAGGCGATATGCAAAGTGCCTACCAGGCAGCTAACCTCATGGGAGAGACGACCTATATGGAAATGAAGAAAGTGGTCCTAGAACGCTTGGGACATGATGAGGAGGCCTATAAGCTTAAGTTTCGTAAGATCAAGTTGCAACCAGAAGAGACACCCCGACAGCTGTTTTATCAGGTGAAAGAATTGGGAGATAAGTGGTTGCAGACCCCGAATACCACAGTACCGGAAATGAGTGAAAAAATTGTCATGGAACAGTTCATTGAAGCCCTACCCATCCCTATGCAACGCTGGGTCCGTCAACATCATCGACCCAGCCTTGTGGAGGCAGTTAACATTGCCTCGGCTTATCAGAAAGCTGGACAGGGACGCTCCATGAATTATGTGTCCGCCAATAAGCCAAACATTACGTTAAATAATTCCTCCTCCAAAAACTCAGGCCCATCGAGATGGCCCAACTCAATGCTCAGGAAAACTGAGTGGGAACCCACCAGAGTATGACCAGGTAGTGAAAGTCCCGCCAGAATACGAGCACCAAGTGGGGTTCCAAAAGGAATACAGTGCTTTGAGTGTGGGGAATGGGGGCACTTGGCGAGAATGGGCCCAAAGAGAGTCAAAACAGAACCTATGGACGTGGGAAATATGGAAGTAATCAAGGAAGGAGAAGCATCTGACTCAGCCATCGGGACAAGATCCCACTATTCCTATACATGTGAAGCGGAGGTCGATGGGAAACCAACAAGAGCTATGATAGATACTGGCAGCTTACAAACAGCCGTAAGTACTGAACTAGTAGGTGATGTGCAGCTCTTAGAAAAGAAGATTCCTATTCGCTGTGTTCATGGGGATGTGAGGTCTTATCCTACCAAAGAAATAAATGTAAAGGTGGCGAGAGAACAGATGGAGGTCAGGGCCGCTGTAATGCCGATATTGCCAGAGCCACTTCTGATTGGGTCCGATGTACCGAACTTTACCAAGATACTGAAGAAAGTCGAGGAAAGTTGGTTACAAGATGTGCCTTTTGCTCACCAGGAAATTACACCAACCCTTACAAAAGAAAAGAAAACTAGAGCCACTATACGGAGGATGAAGAAAGACTGGGGGGCAAGAAATGTTTGTCCGATGGTGGTCGATTGGAAAATCGATGAAGGTGGGGATAGTTTCCGCATGGCCCAGGAACTGGATACATTATTGGCAAATGCTAGGGCAAGTGTTCGTGACGAAATATCAGGAAAAGGACCTTTCTTTATTAAAGAGAAGGGTCTGTACTATCGATACAGTAAAGATGCAAATGACGCTGTTACCAAACAATTATTAGTACCTAGCAAATACTATCAAACCGTCATGGAAGTTGCACATGTACAGGTGGGCGAAGGACATTTGGGAACGCAGAAAACTGTCCAGAAAATCCGAGGGAGTTTTTACTGGCCAGGAATATATGCACAAGTAACGCGTTTCTGCCAGGCTTGCCCCGAGTGTCAGAAAAAAAATCGAGCAAATGTAAAAAAAGCTCCGCTCCAACCCATGCCAATCGTGTGTGAGCCCTTTAGTAGAATCGGGATGGATATTGTTGGGCCTTTAGAACCATCTTCCAGAGGACATAAATATATCCTAGTGGTCGTGGATTATGCAACTAGATATCCGGAGGCTTTTCCTCTTAGATCTACCAGCGCACAAAACATTTGTGACGTATTGATACCTTTCATCGGTCGAGTAGGGATACCAAAAGAGATCGTCACCGATCGTGGGACTAATTTTATGTCCGCTGTCATGGAACAAGTGTGTGGAATCTTAAAGATACAACATTTAAAAACGGCTGTATATCACCCACAGACAGATGGTCTCGTGGAGAGATATAATCAGACGATTAAACAGATGTTACATAAATCAATGGAACCAGGGGAAAGAAGTTGGGACCGGATTTTACCCTGGATACAGCTCACACTACGCAACACCCCCCAATCCTCCACAGGATTTTCTCCATTTGAACTGTTGTTTGGGAGACCAGTGAGGACATTGCTCGATGTTTTAAAGGAAGGATGGGAGGAAAACCCAGGCCAAGAGATTTCTTTAACTGAGTATGCTTGTCAGCTTAAAGAAAGGGTGGAGAACTTGCTGAAAAACCAAATCAAGCAAGAGTATTATTACAATCGAAACTCTCAATTAAGAACCTTCAACAAAGGAGAAAAAGTGTTGGTATTGCTTCCCACCTCCGAAAATAAGATGTTGGCTACTTGGAGGGGGCCATATGTAATCGACGAAGTCCTGGGACCTTTAACATATAGAGTGAGGCAAAACGATCGAAGATTCCCGACACAAACATATCATGTTAATCTGTTAAAAAAATGGTCCGATCCCGTGACAGCTATAGCAATGATTAACACTAAGGAAATACCCATGGAACAATTCCCAAGGCTAAAAGAAAAGTTGGCAACGGAGGCGTTAAATATAAATGAGAAATTGTCCGAGCAACAACAGATGGAACTCTGGGATCTTAACCGGAAATATTCAGAGATTTTTTCCAGTTTACCGGGAAAAACAGAACTGGCATACCATCGCATTGAGACCCGGCCTGGAGAGGTAGTCAGGGTCAGACCTTATAGGATACCCGAGTCGAAATTGGAATCAATTAATAAAGAGATCCAAGAAATTTTGGAATTGGGGGTGATAGAACCCTCCAATAGTGAGTGGTCGTCACCTATAGTTTTGGTCCTGTAGGGTATTTTGTGGAGATTTGGGGCCTGACGGTATTTTCTTACCGCCGAAAAATAACTTAGCAACAATCACTCCTTGTATTCAGATTGGGCCATGTACAACAATAATACAGTGGACCTGCATTATTTCAGCACCCAGACATGCATATTTGGTATGCCTGGTTGGTATGCGTGGTTGGTGGTATTTTGGTGAGCATAATTCCCTTGTTTTATTTGTGGCCCCAATGTCCAGAATCCCTTATCTTTGCTTAGATTTTTCGTGTAATCACTAGAGAGACCTCAGGCCTACATTTCAGGAATACCACATTTTCAGTGTTAGTGTTAGTGTGCCACCATGGGCGATCTCACTGACTTATTTACGACAGAGAGCTATATGTGGTAATTTTGTGGTAATTTCCACTACCTTATATACGGTAGGGAACTATGTCCAGAGAGTCCCTCTTCCCGTTGGCTCATGTACCTCCAACGAGCTACGCTACAAACAGTCACTCACAACTGTCCATACTGAATATGATCATGCACACATCTGTCTTAAAATGACAATTGCACTGTTTAAAAATCTCCCCACATCATCAGCACTGTATTGGTAAATATAAAACACACCACCCGTCTGCTTTCAAATATTTTTCTGTATTATAAAAGTTGCATTTAAACACGATCTCACTCTTTACAGAAATAAATAAAATAGCACAGTAACAGCATTGTCTGTGATACACTGAAAATAGAGTGGCGGAGAAAAGAACTCGATTTGCAACATTAACATGTGATTAAATCACAGGAATCTCCTTTCCTACACTGACTGAATATTCTCGTACACACTCAGCCGCCACACTTATGTAATTACCTTATCTGTTCAGCACGAGTTTTCTTCAGCTGTTCTCTTTCTGAATGTGGCTCCCTTGAAGATTAACCCCAGTGAAAACGAGCGCCTTTCGTTCTCAAACCGGGGTTATTATCTGGAATTCTCAGCTTTTGCAGATAGGAATGCTTCGCCAGGAAACAGGTCCTTCTCCCAGCTCTGCCAAATCTCGACTGTCCTCCCTCTCTCTTCAAACTCCCCAGCAAAACCCTAATCACTGCCTCTAGCATGATACTTGCTATGACGCTGCTCCAATCAGAATCAATCATGCCATCTCCTCCCTCTCTACACAATGGCTCATTTTTATAGTAATACTTTGTAACCAACTGATTTCCTGTTCTTTCGAGCCCTTTTGCTTCCTGTAGTTATGTGGACAGAGCAGCAGAGAAAACGAAAAAAAAAAAAAAAATGAATGTGCGTTTAAAATTTCACTTTCAGAATAGGCCTAATTCTGCAGTGGAGACACATTTTTATTAGTGGGTTATGTTAAATGAATTTTTATTAGTCAGGTTGTTTATTAATAATGTTAGTTATTAATTTTCAAATGTGTCTCTTGCACCATAGGCATTTCAGGTGAAAAGTATTGTGCATTTTTGAATGTGCACGTGAAAATAGATTTGCATCTTATATGTAAAAATCGTTTTTGACTGAATAGCCTGACTTTACTTATATGTCCATGTTATCCTGGCAACACATATAGCAATGCACCACACCCATGTGGTGCTGCATCAAAAAAAAAAATTGCTACCTGTGCAGTAGTGCTGTACTCTGTGCTGTAACACGCCAAATATCCTTACATACCCTCCTTTTGTTTTTAGAATTTGGCTACGATCCAAGCCAATTCCTAAAAACAATTTGTTCTTTTTCTTCTTTTCACAATATAGCAATCCAACAAAATGAATATTCATGTGCATCAATGAAAAAGTTGCAATCAACACAGTATTCATCTGAGTTCATTAGTTTACAAAATGTTCTACATTTGCCTTCTCAGTGGAAGTGGCATTACTCTAAGTTTAGATTTTACAAGTCAATTAAAAACAATGAAATAAAACAACTAACCAAAACAAATAATTAATATAACAAATTAAAATAAATAATTAAAATAATAAATACGTGGAACTCCATATGTCAGGACTCTTGTCTGCCTCTGATATGTCCCGACCAGCGATGTTATTTGGTTCATTCGAGTACACTTTCATCTTGGCAATCTTAGATCCATAGGCGTCATCTTTTTTTAGCATTCTGGTTATCTTGTCTTCACCTCCACCTGGAGGCAGGCATCTTTTGGTCTTCATCCAGGGGACTCCAGGACTCCATCGTCTCCCGTGGCCTCTGATCCCGGAACCTCCGACCAAATAATGTTAATTTTCTAAATCAAATAGAAAATAAACAAATTAAGTACATAGCACAATACTAACTTCACCCTTTTGCCAAAAATAAGACATGCTTGGTAAAAATATATATATTTTTTTTTTTCTGAAATTAAACACAAGTTAAAAGAAAACAAGCACATATAAAACAGCATTCAATATTTAATACATTTTCTCTCTGCACACCAACCATGAGCTTCCATTATATATTTTTATTTATTTATTTATTTTATATTATATATTTTTACATATATTACAGTGTTTATATGCCATCATAACAATCAACTTTTTAACTTCTTTGTCACTGCCTCCTGATTGTACCCATTTAATTTCTCTTTTTGTGTTCAAGGGACTTTATCTGTTTCTACATGCTCAAGCTGCCTGATCTCATGTCTGGGATGGCATGGTTTGATTTGATTTACATGGACAAACTGCTCTATTGCCGTTTCACCTTCATTTTTCAAAATTTTATAAACTACAGGAGAGACCTTATCTATAATTCGAAATGGCCCCTGCCAGGCTGCTAGAAATTTAGAATTTTTCTGTTTACTTTTTCCAAAATGAAACTTGTACACCTGATCCCCTACACTGTATTCCTTTACTGATGTCTTTTTGTCATAATAAGACTTTGCACTGTCAGCAGCTCTTTCCAGATTTCTCTGCACAAAAGCAAATGCATGTTGCAAATGCCTCCTCAGTTCATCAATATATTCATGAACTGTGGATGCACTCACAAGTGTCTGCTCATGTGTTCTGTATAGTAGGTGTTGTGGTAACACCATTTTCCTACCTGTCAAGACCTCATGGGGGCTAACACCTGTTGCCTTGGCAGGAGTTGATCTGATTGCCATCAAAACCAACGGTAAATGTAAATCCCAGCTGGAACCTGCTTCTGCCACAAATTTCTTTAAAATATCCACAACAGACCTATTGCTTCTTTCAACTGTACCTGAAGACGCCGCCCGATATGCGATATGTAGTTTCCTTTTCACACCTAGTATTTGCCATACCTTACTCATTAGAGTACTTGTGAAATGACTTCCTCTGTCTGACTCAATTCTTTGTGGCAACCCAAACCTTGAGAACACATGGTTCACCAGCAATGTGGCTGCTGTTTGCGCACTACAATCTGGTGCAGGAATGCATTCAATCCACTTCGACATCAAACATACCACACTCAAAATATAACGGTGTCCCCTGCTCGACCTTTTTAAAGGACCTACATAGTCTATTTGCAAATCTGACCATGGGAGAGTTAGGCCTCTTTTCATCAATGGTGCTCTATGCATTGGTGAAGCAGGTTTAAATTGGGCACATACTAGACATCCTCTAGTATATAATTCCACATCTTGGGACATATGTGGCCAGTAAGCATAATCTTTTAGTATTTCTAATGTTTTTTGTGAACCTCTATGGCCTGCAGTTATGGCATCATGTGCATGGTGTAGCATTAGTCCTCTGAATGAAAGGGGTACTACCCACTGTATTTGTCCTGTTATGGACTCTCTAATCATGAGTCCATCCTGTAATCTAATTCGTGTTTTGTTCTTTAATAACACCCTCAACTCCTCTTTTCCCATACAATCATTTTCTGTCAAAGAATTTTGTTCGGGATCTATCAAATGATTATAATAGATTCCCAAAATTTGATCATTCTTTTGTGCCTCAATCAAATCTTGGTCTGGCGTGTCATGACTCCACTGCACCACCGGTTGATCTACCTCCTTTGGTGCTTTAGAACGTGTGACTGCATCAATTTGTATTTCACCCATTAAATAATCAATAGGTAGCAATTCTCCCATCAAAGCCCCAATCTTAGCCAGGTGGTCTGCCTTATCATTTCCCTCCTTATCCTCTCCTGGTGTTTTTAAATGCCCACGAATTTTTCTCCAGTATATTGTTAACTTATTCTCTGACACCAATTTGTCTATGGCTTGTATCATTTTTCCATGCTTAAGTGGCTTTTTGTTGTATGTAACCATGCCTCTTGCTTTCCAACCAGGCAAATATTCCACAAAGCTATTCCGTGCATAGTCAGAATCAGTCACCAGGACAATTTCACTGAACTTTTTATCAACTGCAGTAGCAATTGCTTTATAAATGGCTGCCAATTCCGCCACCTGACTGCTCCTATCTCCAATCCTCATCCCTATACTGGGGACACCTTCACATTTCAACCAGACATTTCCTATTCCTGCCACTAATTGTTTATTACTGTCATTTTCAATGTGAAAAGCACAACCATCCACATATACAGTTGGCAAATCCTTGCATGTTTTTTCATCAAAAGCTTTGTGTGGTGATTGTTCAAATTCCTGCAAACTAGTTTCTACTTCCATTTCATTTGGTATTTGTTCAGCTGCACAGTCATGTAAGTCAGCTAACCCTTGAGCAATTGGGTTCTTTTTATTTTGTCCATATCTCACTTCTACGGGAAAACCTTGTAATGCCAGCGTCCATGAAGTGATTCTGGATTGCGCTAGATTACCTGATCTAATTCTTTTACTCTCTAAAAATTGCAAAGGTTGGTGATTTGTTTCAATAATCACCTTTTCTCCCTGAACAATGGGGCGGAAATGTTGTAGCGCCCACACAGTGGTTAATAGGGCCTTTTCACATTCATTAAATTTCATTTCAACTTGGGAAAATGCCTTACTTGCATATGCAATGGTTTTGTGATTCAAATCGTGTTTTTGTGATAACACTGCTGACATACAATGTTCAGAAAAACCTATTTCTATAAAGAAATCCCTGTCCTTTATGGGGTATGCTAAACATGGTGCCTTTACAAGACATCCCTTTAATTTAGCCACTGCATCAGACTGCTCTTTTTCCCATTTCCAGGGAGTATTCAGTTTAAGCAGTTTAGTCAACGGTTGAGTGATTTCTGCATAATTTTCAATGAACTTTCTGTTATAGCCTGTCATCCCTAATAAACTTTTTACTCCTTTCACATTTTTAGGATCTTTTAATCTTTGTATGGCCTCTATTTTCTTCTTTTGTGGATTTAGCCCATGTTCAGTCACTTCGTGCCCTAGAAAGTTCACTTTTTTCTTGCACCATTGTGCTTTTTGCAAAGATACTTTGGCGCCTGCTTTCTGCAATTGGCCAAGTACATGTCTTATTTCATCAAAATGGCTTTTCAGGCTTTTATTTTTTATCAGGACATCGTCCACATAAACTATTGTTCCTCTTTCCGCTGCATCCGGCATGGCCTTTCTCAGGTCTTTTTCACTTTTGGCTAAACACATTGGTAAATGGAAAGACATTTTTTCCTCCTTTTTACCCATTTCTGTGCGAGAGACTTTATTCATTTCTCCATGATCAGAGGTTTTTTGGAGTGTGGCCACTGTTCGCCCATCCATCTGGGTAACATCAGAGACCACATTACAACCTTCCAACTGAACATGTGTAACAACATCATTCATCAATTTGTCATTTTTTAATTCTGTGCATTTGTGATCATTTAGTGTGATACCAGCCCTTTCAGCCTCTTCAAAAATATGTGGCTCAATGAATTCTTCAGGTGATTGACTTGTACCCTCCTTGTGAGTATTTCCTTTTTCTGTCTGTGTTTGGTCATTGTTTTGCTTGCCCAGGGAAGGAGCTATAGCATCCCCACTTACTCCCTGTTCACTGGTATTCCCCATGCATGAGTCATTTTTCTTAAGTCTGTCCCTTTTTTCTTTTGGAATTCCTAATGTTTCTTTTTCATTTGTACAAATCTTTACTGTTTTATTTAGCTCTAGGTTAAACCGTACCTCTTTTTTAGAATTATTTGCACTTTCTGTCACAAGTTCATTTACTGGCACTTTCACATTTAATCCATTAGGCATCTCAGAGTCGTTATGCAAAATTATATCAGAGCAATCTGTCATTTTGGCACTGCAGTTATCATGAGTACTTAGTCACTTTTCGGAAGCCCCCCGGTCATTGCTATGGCCATCAGCCCCCTCTTTGGAAGGTTGTTTTTGCGCTGTACAGAGCTTTCCTATTTGCTCAGCTAACATTTTCACTTGGGCCTCAAGGCACTGGAACCTTTCCATCTCTCTAGGATCCTCTTTCTGTGGTCTAGGTCGATATTGGTTGTTTTCCCCCTGATTGGATCTATTCTGATACCTCTCAGGTGAATGATGTCGGTTGGGATGGTTTCTGAACTCTTGATTCATTTGTGGAGGGGGGCGGGTTGCACCCATCCTTTGATTATAATCCCCTGGTGGGGAGTCATTGTACTGGCGTGGATTGTAGTTCACGTTTTGCCTCATGTCCTGTCTCTCAGATTGTGGGTACTGGCCCCTAGGTTGATTTCCATTATCAGTAAATCGATCCACATATCGGGGCCTATCCTGATTACCATATATCATGGTGTTGGGATCAAATCTGCTCTGTGTCCCCAATGACTGGTAGGGACCATCATTTCTTTGATCTTGATTTTGTCTCTGGTTATTGTTCATACCTGCCATATCAGGCCGATATCCTACCCGGGGTCTGTCCCCTAAATACCTAGGGCTGATGTAGCTCTCTCTATTACTAGGATCATGTGATTGGAACATTGGTCCAGGAAATGGCGATCTTTGTTGATTACCCCTTTGTTCAGGTGTCACATTATTTTTACCTTGGCTTTGAGCAGACTCAAGGGACATTTTGGCTGACCTGATTTCCATTACTGTGGCTGAGGGTTCTTTAGATTTAGGTCTAGTATCTTTCATTTTATCACTTTCTCTACCCTGACAATAGAGTACCTCATATAGTTTTGTGCTTTGATGTACAATCCATTCAAGGGACTTGTCACGGTCAAATTCACGGACCAATTGGGATATGATGTCTTTCTGTAGCCCATAGAAGTATGCAGTTTTAAACTCATTGGAATTTGAGTCAAAAGATACATCAAAGCGAGAAAATGCTCTTTTTAAGTCTTGTAAAAATTGGCGAGGGGATGTATTAGTCCAGCAGTAATTGTGTAAGCGACTTTCTTTGCCTCCTGCAATGACTGAAAAGGAGAAAAATGACGCCTAATTTCTTTTTCAAACTCCAACCATGTCATATTCTGCTGTTCATTTAATCCCCTTATGATGCTGGCCGTCGGGGCATCTAAAGTTAAATGAAAATATTGTCTGTACTGTTCCTTAGGTATCAGGAGTGCTTTAAAAATGTCATGCACCGCTTCTAAGTGATCCTCAATGCAGCATTCACCTCCCTTTTTAAATGGTTTGATCAGGGCTTTAATGGATTTCATTATTTTTATGGGGCTATTTGTTGCAATGCATGGAATTGCACTATTTTGTGATTCAATCCTGTTTTCAGGTGTATGATATTGGTGGCTGCCCCAATGGGAGTATCAAATCCCCCAAGGGCGCTGCAACCAAGTTCAGTCACCGGCCCAGTCACTGGAGCACTAGCTCTTTGGGCAGAACTAGAATTCACCTCCACTCCATTGAATGTGGTACCCTGCCGCCTCTCCTGGGACCTGGGAATGCACATTTGCTGTTCTAAGTCCTTACACTTTTTAAGGAGTCTGTTGGCTTCATCTTGCAAATAGTTGTTTTCACCATTCATCTTATTAATCACCTCCTGCATGTCGCACATTTGCATTTGGCATTCATTGAACTCTTTATTTCTCTTGTCTCTTTCTTGAATCATTTTAATCATTTCTTGTTCTGCGCTCTGGAGATCACATTCTTTTTCACAATGTTCTTTTTGTAAAATCTGCATCTCTGAAACAACCTCATCTTTATCCTGTCTAATGTGATCCACTAAGGCTTTTAAGTGTGCCAATTCTTGCTCACTATCTTCAAATTGTTTCTTGCTTTTGGATAACTGAGTATCAAAGTCTCTGCATTTTAATTGCATGTCTTTTTGGCATACATCCAATTCTGCTCTCAACATTTCCTGATTTTTACTTGTCCCATCTAATTCAGTCTTTAACCTGTTAATTAGCTGAGTATCATTCTCTTGCATTCGCAGGGACTTGTTTAAAATAAACCATATTTTGCCGCATAGCCGTATTAAACAGTCTTTCTCTACACTTTTATCGGCTGCATTCAATAATCTTGTAAGGCAGACCTGAATTATGCTGCCTTCTGCAAAAATATTGTCTAGTTTTTCTTTCTGCACCTCACCCTGAATGCGGTTACTCCATTCTAACGTGCTATTCGACGACCAATTCCCATGTGCAAACAACTTTGCCTCTAAATATTGCACTAGATCTGAGAATGTGGTTTCCCTTTGTGACATTCTGAAATTCGTTTTTAGTGGCACACTGCTATTATAAAATGGGTTCCCTTTAATGTGCAAATGGCAGTGTGAGACACGCTTGCCACGCCCAGTAGGTACTCTATGATCACTTTCCCGGCCTGCAACGCACCATAAATATGTAGGGTATTTTGTGGAGATTTGGGGCCTGACGGTATTTTCTTACCGCCGAAAAATAACTTAGCAACAATCACTCCTTGTATTCAGATTGGGCCATGTACAACAATAATACAGTGGACCTGCATTATTTCAGCACCCAGACATGCATATTTGGTATGCGTGGTTGGTATGCGTGGTTGGTGGTATTTTGGTGAGCATAATTCCCTTGTTTTATTTGTGGCCCCAATGTCCAGAATCCCTTATCTTTGCTTAGATTTTTCGTGTAATCACTAGAGAGACCTCAGGCCTACATTTCAGGAATACCACATTTTCAGTGTTAGTGTTAGTGTGCCACCATGGGCGATCTCACTGACTTATTTACGACAGAGAGCTATATGTGGTAATTTTGTGGTCATTTCCACTACCTTATATACGGTAGGGAACTATGTCCAGAGAGTCCCTCTTCCCGTTGGCTCATGTACCTCCAACGAGCTATGCTACAAACAGTCACTCACAACTGTCCATACTGAATATGATCATGCACACATCTGTCTTAAAATGACAATTGCACTGTTTAAAAATCTCCCCACATCATCAGCACTGTATTGGTAAATATAAAACACACCACCCGTCTGCTTTCAAATATTTTTCTGTATTATAAAAGTTGCATTTAAACACGATCTCACTCTTTACAGAAATAAATAAAATAGCACAGTAACAGCATTGTCTGTGATACACTGAAAATAGAGTGGCGGAGAAAAGAACTCGATTTGCAACATTAACATGTGATTAAATCACAGGAATCTCCTTTCCTACACTGACTGAATATTCTCGTACACACTCAGCCCCCACACTTATGTAATTACCTTATCTGTTCAGCCCGAGTTTTCTTCAGCTGTTCTCTTTCTGAATGTGGCTCCCTTGAAGATTAACCCCAGTGAAAACGAGCGCCTTTCGTTCTCAAACCGGGGTTATTATCTGGAATTCTCAGCTTTTGCAGATAGGAATGCTTCGCCAGGAAACAGGTCCTTTTCCCAGCTCTGCCAAATCTCGACTGTCCTCTGTCTCTCTTCAAACTCCCCAGCAAAACCCTAATCACTGCCTCTAGCATGATACTTGCTATGACGCTGCTCCAATCAGAATCAATCATGCCATCTCCTCCCTCTCTACACAATGGCTAACTTTTATAGTAATACTTTGTAACCAACTGATTTCCTGTTCTTTCGAGCCCTTTTGCTTCCTGTAGTTATGTGGACAGAGCAGCAGAGAAAACGAAAAAAAAAAAAAAAATGAATGTGCGTTTAAAAGTTCACTTTCAGAATAGGCCTAATTCTGCAGTGGAGACACATTTTTATTAGTGGGTTATGTTAAATGAATTTTTATTAGTCAGGTTGTTTATTAATAATGTTAGTTATTAATTTTCAAATGTGTCTCTTGCACCATAGGCATTTCAGGTGAAAAGTATTGTGCATTTTTGAATGTGCACGTGAAAATAGATTTGCATCTTATATGTAAAAATCGTTTTTGACTGAATAGCCTGACTTTACTTATATGTCCATGTTATCCTGGCACCACACCCATGTGGTGCTGCATCAAAAAGAAAAATTGCTACCTGTGCAGTAGTGCTGTACTCTGTGCTGTAACACGCCAAATATCCTTACAGTCCCCAAAGCCGATGTAACAACTCGTTTTTGCTTGGATTTCAGGAAACTGAATGAGATCTCAAAATTCGACGCCTAACCTATGCCTCGGATCGAGGATTTACTTGATAAACTTGGAAAGGCCAAGTTTCTAACGACCATCGATCTAACGAAAGGGTATTGGCAGATACCGCTCCATCCAAAGGATAAAGAAAAAACTGCCTTTGCCTCTCCCTCGGGATTGTTTCAATTTACAGTCTTACCTTTTTGGTTACGTGGGGCACCTGCAACGTTCCAAAGGCTGATGAACTCAATTATTAGAGGGCATGAAGGTTATGTTGGAGCTTATCTGGACGATATTATTGTTTTTAGTCAAACATGGGATGATCACCTTGTACATATGGAGGCTGTTCTACGACTACTACAAAACTCAGGACTACACGTAAATCCTAAAAAGTCTTTCATGGCGAATTTTCATACAAAATATTTGGGGTATTTTGTTGGACAGGGCATCATAAAACCTCAAGAAGAAAAATTGGTGGCTATAAAGAACTTACAATTTCCAGTAACACCCAGACAAGTGAGGGCTTTCCTGGGTTTTATCGGTTATTACAGAAGGTTCATACCTCACTTTTCCACGTTGGCTACACCTCTGACGAATCTTTTAAAGTCTTCTGCACCCCCCAGGAAAGAATGGTGTACACCAAAAACGGAAAGGGCTTTTAACGACTTGAAAAATGCTCTTTCAGAAAAAGCAATTCTTCATTGCCCAGATTTCTCCGCACCATTCTATTTACATACAGATGCATCGGGTACGGGTCTTGGAGCAGTGCTATTCCAGAACCAGGGGGAAGATGAAAGACCTGTGGTATTTATCAGTAGGAAGCTACTTCCCCACGAGGTACATTATGCCACAATCGAAAAGGAATGCCTGGCTGTGAAGTGGGCTATAGAGGCTTTACGATATTATCTGTTAGGTCGAGAGTTCACGTTAGTGACCGACCATGCTCCTTTGGTATGGTTGGCTCGCAATAAGGACACTAATCCCAGGGTGCTTAAATGGTTTCTGGCACTTCAACCTTTTACCTTCAAGACCATCCATCTGCCTGAGAAACTGTTAGCTCAAGCAGATTTTCTATCACGCAACACTGCCCTTCCCAAGCGTAAGGGCCTAGAAGAGGGGGTGTGTAATGAATTCATTGTCGGAAACACAAGGGATGCACAATCAGAAACTGGCTCTGACAATACCAGAATACGCACAGCAACAAAGGGTTAAGAATAGCCATCAGCTGGAAGGGGATAATTGACAGCTATAACTACCAATCACTGGCAAGGATTTGTTTGTTGACTTTGTTGTGTTTTTCCTGTCGTTGCCAGGAGACGTGTGTGGGAGAGAACGAGGACGACGGTTACATCTGGGCATATTGAGAAGCCTGAAGAGACAAAGCTCTTGTGTTAAGGAAGTTGCGAAGTTACGCATAGCCAAGTTGTTATTTGTTTAACTAAAGTTGAAGCGAACGTTGTCGCTAGCTCGGAGAGCCGATCCTCCTTTGATGTGGGCGGAGATAAGGGAGAGCGGCATTGCTCCCGCTTGACGACTTCCAGACGCGGTTGACGACCGTGAATTGCAGGAAGACTGCGAAGCGGAACGAACACATAATAACATACTCCTGGGAAAACCTGTGAGTAGCAGCCGAATGGTGCCGCAGAAGAATCCCCGTTAAAATACTGTGACGGATGTAAGCGTATGAAGTGAACACGTGAAGAACGTGACTGATCCCACTGTGTAGATGCTCGCCGGGAGGCCAAAGCGAACAGCTCGCTCAAGAAGTAAAGGGTCCAACACCCGAGGTAAACATATATGACTGTGGAGGACGCCAGAGTGTCACGGCTTGTGTGTTTCTCCGTACCGCTGAAGATACGAGCGAAGAGTCAAACGAAGGGGAGGGGCCAAAGAGCAGAGTGAGACCCAACTTGCCTAAAAATAACAATAACTTTGGGTGGTGAGGAGGTCACGAGAATTATATATAAAAGGTGGTAGTTCAAGAACAGTGAGTGGTTAGGAGAGGAGGACATGTTACGCGAAGGAAGAGATTTCAGCCCATAATGCAGACTGTTTGAACTGTAACCCTACTAAAGTAGCTGGGAATCAGATACCACTTAAAGGAAGTGAACAGAAGCACATGAAGATGCTGTGTGAAGGGAGAAAGACAAACAGAGTGAGTCGAACTGAATAAACAAAGCAAAACCCTTAAAGAGGCAAAGACTTACTTGGAGAGCAAGAAAAGTGGAAAGAGAAGGATTAAAGAAATTCACAAGTGGACTATAGAGGAGAAGTGTAGAAACACAGAAAGGAGCAGAACTGTATGAATATTAAAGAAAGTAATAACTTACCTCGAACATTCCAGAGTGAACTTCCAGAATCGACATTCCCAGTGGCGCAGCTTGAAGACGCATCCTTTATCTGAGAATATAAAATAGAAAAGAAGCCGTTAATAAAGAATTGGGTACTACTTTTATCCCCAAACAAAAAAAATACTTTCTGTCTCAGTCTTTTATTTAATCTCAAAGTGCAATTCCGCTACAGGCTGGCATTTAAAGATGCACCTTTATGGGCTATATCAGTCAGCTGGAACATCCTACACGTTTTAGGAATTTATTGTCCTGGCCCTGAGCATTTTGCCGCAAAGAATGTTGCTAGTGTCATGATTTGCCATCCATCAGGCTAGTGGAGTTATCTCACGCTTGGAAGTGGCTGCAACTAATGGTTGCAAATAGCTGAGTTTATTCTTACAGAATTTGTTTTAGTCCATGCAAATTTTCAATAAACATAGGTTTTGCTCTGTCCCTCCAGACTCTGAGCATCAGATGTTTGGTCTGTGGTATAGATTCAGTCGCTAGTAATGCATTCAATCTACATAACAGGAGTCTCAAAGGTCCCAAACGATTCCCGATTGTTGGGCGGCCTTCACAGGTCTGTTTGGAGCAATATTTTTAAATGTTCAGTATTCTGCCATGCCAGGGAGAGGCCCAGGTCCCCCTACTTCAAAGCCCTATAGTCACTGCAAAACCTGGTGCTTTTATGGGGGCATGACCTCCATCAGAGGCATGAACCAGGCTATCTTGGAGTCAGAGTGACTGGCCATGCCAGGAACCTGATGATTGAATCATCTACAGCGTTTAAAAAAAAATAGATCAGTTAATGACAAATTTCATTAATTTTAAGAACTTTGTAGAAAACCATATCATGGAAAAAATGTAATAATATCACTGTCCCACATGCACCTGTACCCCTTCTCCATGTCCCATTCAACCATCCCCAAAAAATACCATCATCAAAAAACGTTATGATGAGACCTCAATCCCTTCCTCCCCTATCATCCAACATGTAGAAGACCCTAATTCCCCTGTATTTGTCTCAATTTCTGCTTCCCCCTCTCTTTCATAATTTCTATATTTGTGTACAATAATAAAATATTATGTATACTGTTCCTATTTTTTTTTTTTTTTTAAAGGTTGTTGTGGTGTCCGCGGATGGTGTGGCTGTCTGGGATGTCCACAATTAACCAAAATGGGGGTGTCCTAAGGACACTATGGGCCTCATTACGACCCTGGCGCTGACGGAATGAAGGGGGCCGGCCCCCTTCATTCTGTCAGGGCTGATTACGAGGTTCCCTTCGTGGGACCCAGATCAGACGGCTGGTAAAACATCTTTTCAGGGTCCCGCGAGGGGAAGAGGGACGTAATAACGGGCCACTTGTAATGTGCCCATTATTACCTCCCTCCCCATTCCCATTGAGCCCTATGGGGGGTCAAATGGGAATGGGAAATGGTTCCTGCAAAGAAGAATTACTGGGTCCTCCTATGTCAGAATGACTCGGTAACTCCCCATTGCAGGAACCCGGTAATGGAGCCCGGTTTGGAGGCAGCCATGGTGCTAGTAGCACCATGGCTGCCTCCAAACTCGTAATGAGGCCCTATGTCTGTTCACACTGTCCGCAATCAAAATGAACGTGTCCGTAGGAGACTTAATTTGTCTGCCTGTCCGTAATTCATCAAAATGGGGTGTCCTAAGAACATCCCCCCGTTCGTATTGTCCACAATCAAAATGGAGATATCCGTAGAACAGATAGCCCGTCCGCAAGTGTTAGGGAGAATTCTTCAGAATGGCTAATTTCCCTTACCTACTGAGTCCCTCGGCATTTTTGCTGGATTTCTAGGATTCATGTTTTCACCTGGTAAGAGTGTGAGCCCTTTTTTCCCCACTCTTACATGTGTTTTGCTGTGTGTGTTTAACATATTCTTGTGTTCATAGACTGTGGAGCCTCACCTACTCGATAGGCATCATCTTTTTACTGTTTGTTACACAGCACCTTCAGTGCAGTGACACAGTGTTGTCTTTTTGACTTCCCAAGTCTGAATCCATTTTCTGGGACTGACTACTGTCTCCCAGAACATGTAAAGTTTCAATTGACTTTATTAGTCTCTTTTAAAGCTCACAGACCCAGTACAAACTATCTTAAATAGAGTTCTGGAAAGGATTAATACTTATCCCTTTTTGTCTGTTTCTCTTGGAGCATTGTTTAGCTCCCTTTTCATTAATACTTGGCTGTTGGCAGTTGTAACTATCCTATTTTTCCTACCACGGTTATCTTAAATAGCCCTGGAATTGTTTTAGGCTATCTTGGTAGCCTCAAACTTAAACCCGCTAGACCATATATGTTTTTATACAATTCCAGCAGGGTTTAGTCACCATTTCTTTTTGTAAAAGTCTTTCTCGTGTTTTACTCTGTGCACCAAAACAGGTTTGGTTCCTTTGTTTGCCGTCCTTTCGCGGGTTTCTGCACAGAAGCCCTCCTTAGGCACCTATATGTCTGGGTGGGACAGGATTTGAGGGAGGGGTTTAGGACTCCCTGCACAGGGTCTCCTTGGAGACCCATGTCGCACTCTGATCTGATTGGTTGTGGTGACTGTCCCGGCGGGACAGCCTCCCTGCTGTGTGATTGACAGCCAGGCTGTGTGAACGGGGGAAAACTGCATAAAAAGCAGGTCTCTGGAGCTGGAAAGGCAGAGTCGCCACTGGAACGAGAGAACCGAAGGAGCTGACAGAAGAGGACCCCTATCATGGCTGAACCTCCCAGTGAAGCCCTGCTGCAGGTGTGAATCTTCATACTCCAACGACAGGGAAGATCTGCAAGGAATCTTCTCCCCTTGAGCTGGTGGGAACAACCAGTTTACCAAACTGCTCGCCAGGCCTCCCTTCTCTGGTTGAATTTGCTGTACAGAGTTACAGTGAACCAGATAGCCAGTAGGAACGGACCCTGCTTGCATTTTAAAGAGGGCACCTTTTATTCGTTGCTTTGCTCTGCTGCTGGTTTCTTCCCTGGGCAGTGCAGGACCCTCCAGTCTTCCTACTTCTTGTCAGTCTGACAGTTGCTTCAGGAACCGTGAGCCTGCAGGACCTGCCAGCAACGTCCGCCCCAGCTACAGCTTTCTTCTCCATTTAAGGTACTGTTCAAATCCGGTTGTTCGTTTCGTCCAGCCGTTGTGAAAGTGTGTGAAAACTTTCGCCAATCTGAGGTCTTGTCCTTCTCCATTCTTTAAACTAAACTTTCTGCCGACCAACTTCGTCCTGAACTCTTGGCAAAGACTTAACCGGGAACTACCCTGAACTGTGTGATCTTGAGCAACAAACTTTGACCCATTAACATTGGCCCAGGCCTATTGAATTGATTTCCTCACTGTAGTTCCTTTTTCTAGATTGCCCTGCCTAGTACTTGTTGGTGCTGCTACACTGTTTTTGATAACTTTATCTTTCCCTCCCTTTTTGAATTACTGGGGTGCCATTTTTCTCACACCTCATTTTGAGCATAACTTGTGCAGAATCTATTGGGTGTGGTGTAGTGTATTAAGAGTGTGATTTTTCAACTGCTTTAATTAAGTGAAATGTTTTGCAACTGATGTGTAAATAAATGTATATTCTTTTACTCAGAAACCTTGAGTCAGTGTTTGTTTCAACCATAGTAATTGCTGTCCTTTGTGTAACTATTGATACTGCTCACTTACTCTTGAGATACGTCTGGCCGCTTAGCCATCGCTACCACTTTACTATGTAGTACAGGCTTGTACCAAAGGTGAATTTGTACTGTCACTTGTAGTCCTAATTGTGTGTGGTGTTGATAACGATAACAATTACATGTTGATTAATATCTTTCTGTCTCTACCAGGGTCATTTTTGAAACACCTTGGTAGCCCTAACTCTGTAGGAACAATTTGTTTCCTACTGGGACCTCCTTTCAATTAAACTGTTGACATTTACCCTAACTGTTTTTAATGGTGATATCTAGTTCCATGTATCTATGTATATATTGTGAATGCTTTGTTGAATACTGTTTTCTTTTCTTCTCAATTCTTTTTCATTTCCAAAAATATTGTTTATGTAATTTGTGTTAATAGTGATCTGATTTATTAAATTGTTGTACTCTATGACTTTTTATTTGGTTTCTGTTATCTGACTTTTTCAAGCACATTCCTTTCGCAGTTTCTTTGGAGACACAGTTGAAATAATTGACAGAAATTAGGACTGTCGGAAGCGTGGGTAACTGGTTTGGTTCTGCTTCATAAGTATAATTCTGCCTAACAGCATGTCCGCAAGTTTAGCATGGGGCCAAGGGAAGCTCTAAAGGGCAATGTTGCAGTTTTTAAAACCAGGTCCCAAAACCTGCCTCACGTGTGCAACACCATGAAGTGAGGAGCTGCAGCCCAACCATCCAGTGCAAGCGTGGAACTTGGTGGGACCCCACTGGGCCCTTGCATACTCCGCACATTATAGTAATTAAAATGTTTGTGTAATGTAATATAAGCACCCAGACATGTGTACATGTAAAACATCTTTTAAATATAAAAAACATTTATAACGGTCAATGGTGCCAGCATTCTTGATTTTAAAAAAAGGACATTAGCCCAAGTGTCTGAGGCCACTGCCAATCTCATGGCCCTAGTGAAAATCCATTGAGGAGAGTTGTATCACTTCTTTTCCCCGTCTTTCACTTTTTATTGTCACTTCAGTATTTCTGCACAAACACGTTCACATATAAGGTAAAAGAGGTACCCGGTGCACCCTGCGCCCTGTGTCACGTCTGCTGAGTGTCTTGCTTTACTGCAAGCCCGTTCCATCAGACACCCTCTAGAAAAAATACTGTGCAGCTTTTGGCTTCCACAGGAATGGTCTAGGAAGCTCAGAGATCATGGGAATATGTGACATGGAAATAAAAAGGGCAGTAGTGCTTAATTTGGGACTGTTTTGGGGTGCATTTTCTGTACAAATGTACCCTCAGTGTTCATGACTTGTGTTTTGTGTAAGAGTACAAAGTATGTATTTGTGAATTTAAAATTTATTAGTGTGGGTTGTCTGTATGTTTACCCCTGCAGTGTTCTAAATGTAATACATTACCTGTGCTTTGTATAGGATTAAAAAGTCTGTATATGTGAAATGAAACTGTAAAGGGCAATGGTGATTCATTTGGAATTATATTAGGGAAGGTTTTCTGGAAATGTGTGTAAACAGTCTTTTTGACATGAAACGAAAATATAAAGAGTGATGGACTCAATTTGGAGCTGCTTTAGGGTGGCTTTTCTGAAAATGAACCCTTGGAGTGTTGTAAATGTAATACAATATCTGCGTTTTGTTTAGGAGTAAAAAGTCTTTCTGTGAAATTAAAATGTAACGGGCAATTGGTGCTTAATTCGGAACTGAATTGGGATGAATTTCTATAAATGTGCCCTTACAGTGTTCCAACTGTAACATGTTACCTGTGTTTCGTAAAGTCAGAACAGTAGTCTGTAGCATAGGTTCAGTCTGCAGTAATGCACTTATTCTACATAATGAGTCTCAAAGGCCTAAAAGCTTCCTGATTGTTCGACCTTGAAGATGGAGTTAACAGGTCTGTTTGTAGCCATGCTTTCAAATGTTCAGTCTTCTAAGCGCCTCCATAGGCAAAGATACTTCATTTTATAAACATCATTGAAATGACAACACTACTTAAAAAATAAGGCATGTTGTAGAAAACTAATGAGGATAACACGAGACACAATTCTGTAAACTTCCTTTTCACTCTTTCCCTGTCTGCTTTGTGCTTTTAAAATATAGGTATTTATTTATGTCCTATTTGTATGTTGTCCTATGTTCTTCAACCTGACATGTCACCCCATCATTCTCTAGGATTAAACAAGTTGAACTGCCCCATACCACCATACCACTGTGCCATTTGCATGAATCTGTACACTTGGCCACAGAGGAGAGCTTTGCCAGCCGTCTCCATTCTGCCTTCCTGGTATCATAGCTGCTGTGCCCCCCTGTTTGTACTGCCTGTCGAATCTCAAGTACCAAGTGTATACATATTGAGGTTCTCTAGTGATGAAGCAACCTTTGGCCTGAACAATACAGAATGACGGGTCCCAAGTTGTGAATTTGAAGTCTGAGTTAGTATACACCGAGGAAGGCATTAATGAACCCCAAAGTCATGTCTCCCAACTTAGGGTATAGAACGCACAATTCAAAAATAACTGTGACCCATGCCTGAGAGCAGAATCCAACTATCTTCATTTCACGAAAGACTTGAAATCTGCTGGCTTTATACCGGTATCCATTGTGTATACTTTGTCAAGTTCAGTACTCCGAACGCATCAGACAATAAAAGCCACCATGGAAACTGATTGGTTAACGTTTTCGACTTACCTAGTTCCACTCAACTTCCCTACCTGTGTTTTGTATTAAATTTGTGTTTGCCATGTAGCCTGATGAAGTGTTGAAATATAATGTAATATAGAGTAATGCAGTTTTACATAGAGCACTTCTACCATGTTGGTGGGTTCAATGCACATGGTTCTGCAATAAAAGCTGATGGGAGCGAGTGTTAGTGGTGCAGAGACAGAAGAACTTGAGCCCTGAGTGCTTGTATGAGTCTACATAGTGCCTGGTGGAGACACTTGTGTTTATTTTTATTTTATTTGGTAGAGAAAACCCAAGACCGATTAGTGGCCAATGCTGGGACACAGGGAAAGCCACTGGTAGGGGGTAAGGGGTTATGTAATAGAGCTAAAGATGTTGCAGGCTTTTCAGTGAGATTTAGATTTCAGTGCCTTAAGGGTAATTAATGCAGTGGTGGTGCTTGCAGGAGCAAGGCAGAAGTTGAGTGGGGGTCTCTATATAGATTGGAAGTGATAGCAATTTTTTTGACAGGAGAATAGGACTGTTGGGGGCAGAGGGAGAGATAGTTAGGGAGAAACCTGAGGTCTTTGGAATACATAGTCTTACACCAAAGTGATCGGGTTCCAGTCTGCTGTCTAGGTTGAAAGTGAAGATCCTGAAGTGTGTATATTAATAGTGTGGTGAATTCTTGCTCATCTTGGTTTAATTTAATTTTACATTGGGACTGTTGAATATGTGTTTAAGAGATTGGAGTGACTTTTAATGGGCACAGCCATATACTGACACACACTTAGCTGGGGATTTTATTATTATTATTATTGTTATGATATTTATTGAGCACAGACCCAGCTTCATTGTTGGAAAGCCAAATACACAGATGCAGGTACGATTTTGGCTTAAGTTATTTATTAAGTTAAATGGCAAAGAAGACCCCCAACAACACAGAGGCCCCTATGCTATTGAAAGGACTCCTTCAACTGACAAACTTAGAACGTTATTCACAGAACAGACCTAAAACACAGTCTATGACCTCATAAGAACTTTGAGGCTGCTAGCGCTCCATGCTGCTTTACACCTTGGCATTTCATAGCACACTCCCCAGATTAATAACATCATAACAGTGTTTAAGAGATTGGAGTGACTTTTAATGGGCACAGCCATATACTGACACACACTTAGCTGGGGATTTTATTATTATTATTATTGTTATGATATTTATTGAGCACAGACCCAGCTTCAGGAAGCAATGGCGCACTTTACAATCATAGGGGGAACAACACAGTGAGGGAAGCAGAGAAAAAACGGAGCGAGGAGTCAACAGGGGAGTGTGAGGGCGGGCAATTGGCAGTAAGGGATCTACCAGAAACTAGAGGGGAGACAGTGCGGAGCAGATTACAGAGTCTCAGGTATGATATGATGTGATGTGGCATTTATAACACGCCTGTACACAATTGTTTCAGGTAGGGTGGGGTGGGGTGGGGAGTGCAGAATGTGTGGACCTAGATTATTAGGTTTAAGGGTGAGGCAGCTTTGACAATTGTGCTTCTGTGGCTGTGGATCCTCCATTGAACTTACTGATAATAAGACCCACTTGGAAAAAATCAGGTTCTGAGGTCCAGTTGACTGCAAGTTGAAAGGCCCCTAATGGGATTATTTGGAAAAGATAGTAAATTGGAGCTCCTCCAGTCAAAGTCTGTCATATCTTAAAACAAAGTTGCTCAAACACAGAGCTGTAGCTCAAGCATACAGTTCACCAAGAATTAGCTTTTATTTTAAATGTCATATAGGTATTCTCCATCAGAATGTGGAGGAGGTGGCCAGATGACAAAGGAATTACCTTTCCAAATGTTTGTGTTCGCCTGACTCTAAGCAAATAAAAACACAAGTCAACTTTGTCCTTTGACCAGCAATGGAAGGCTTTGAGCCATATGGATTAAGCTCTTACTCATAGACCTGTCCATAATCGCTGTGTGCAGTTTACAAGGTCTGTTCTGAACCTTAAACCCACATGTTACCACTCAGCATGCTGAAGGAATTGTAGTTGCTCCTCTGGTGCCCCTCTCCATCAAAGAACATGCATAGTATCCTTTCCAGGGAATAAAGACGACAAGATAAATAATGCTCTCTGAGGAGTTGTGTGCCCTTTCAGCCAACAATCTGGATACAAAATAAAACAGGTCACCAGCTGAATTCCAGAGCCACTGTGAACATCATGATCCTGGTGAAAACCTGGAGAGGTGAGTTTATCCACCTCTTTACCCCATCCTGCTGCTTCTTAGTACCACTTCATTCTTTCTAGATCAGTATTCCTTCCTGCTTTGATCCTCCAATCATCTTGGACCCTCCACTGGCTTGGTATAAGTACATTTGAGATTAAAACCCAGTCATCTCCCTCTCGACCCTCCTGCTTGCTGTTGATTCCAATCCACGCAGCCTTCACACCAATACTCCTTTGCGGTAGATTAAAGTACTCACTGTGCCCCAGGGCCTCTCGAGTTTGCACAGTATCCTTTTTTGCCGCAAGCCCTCTCCAACATGAATGTAAAAGCAACACTAACTGGCATGGAGTGCTCCTACAGAAGCTGGTGTGCCCTCATTACCATAGCAAAGTACATATGACATCTGCAGTTGGTGTTATCATGTTTTCATTGTAAGTTAATGGATCTCAGTGGCACATTCCTGAACAACTAGTTCCAAAAACCTTTCACTAGAGCAAGCCAGAGGGTGGGAGTTCAGTTGTGTTCACCTATGTACCCCACATGGATTGGTGATACACATTACCCACAGCTGTCTCTCTCCACCATGCCCACCAAATACATAACAATGCAATAAATTGTCCAGCATAGAGACTGGCCTACCATACAGCTTCTGGTCACGTTCTCGATCAGTCGAATCCTCTCAAATGACTTTTCAGATTTTCTTGACTGTTTGGAACATAACAAGCTGTTAGAAATCTCCAAACAATGTGTTCAACCTGAGATTGATGGATAAATGTTTACGATTCACCCCTTTTCATATCCTGCACTGCATCCATATATCATCCCCTTAGTGTTCCATTAATTAAGTTCTAAGCTACATCTGCCTCCCAACAATGGTCTTTGTTCTACTTTATCCATCACATTGCATTTGTTTATCTTCCAATGGCTTTACAGCCTCCCCTTCCACTTCAAATGTTAAGTATCATAGTTACATGCTTAAATTGGGAACCCTAAACCAAAGAAACACATTATGGTTCCATCTGTAACAATACTATGAGTGGACACCCACAACTGACTGATATCGAAACCCCAAATTAAACCCTTTTCTTTGCTAACAAAAAGTGGTAACTGCGAGGCCTGCACTCTATGACCCTCAGCTTCTGGGCAATCCTAAGAACATTGTTTTCAATAGAGTGCACACAAAAACAATGTAAAATCCTATGATTTTATATATTCCTAGTCGCTGCATTAGCTTTCCTTCCAGATACCTTTGGTTTGGGTCTTTGCTGAATTTACCATATTCATGTCAGCAAAGTGGACATCAGTGCTGATGTCAGTTTTGCTGACATGAACATGATAACGCTCTTCCCTGTCCTTGGGTCTGTAAGGGATTTCAATCAGGCACACACCCAAGTCTCGCCTGGCATGTAGCGTGCAAATGAAACCCTTATTTATTTTTGTCTATAAGTTCAATATTCTGAATCATATCACACCCTTCTCAAAATACCCCCCAGGTCTCACTGAACCAGGAATCAGGCTAGTTTGTAAAGGTAAATACGTATTTATGTATTTATTTTAATATTCAAATCAAACATAAGTTTAATATATATATGGGGCAGCAATCACCCAAAGGATGACAATACAATTCAGAAATAAGCAAAGCAATTGAATTAACGTATAATGATGCAGAATAGAAACACAGGAAAAATAACAGTTTTGTGTTGTGCACAGATAGCGTTTAGGTTAAGATTCCTCCTGCAAAGTTTTGTTTAAATGCAAATGAGCAATCCTACACCAATGTGAGTAATTAGCAGGTATTCAGGAAGGAAATACAATGTTTAGAGTTATAGGCAATCTTCCCTCCCTAAACAAGAGAGAAAACCGTTTTGCCCAATGACACTTTGAAAATGACAGGTGAAAATGGCTTTGTGAAATACTGCAAAAGGGTGCAAAAATGCTTAAATGGGTAGCAAGTCTAAGGAAAGCAACACTAATCAGGTCCTAACATACATGAGCTATAATATAAACAACAACACACACTTCAGATCAAGATGGGATGGAAAAAGCACTTTAAAATGGGGAAATGACACGTGTAAACTTATGAATTTTGAACAACGTGCCAAATACCCTGTTCTGCGATTTAGTTGTGGGGACAGCTAAGGGTCTTAGGTATCAGTGACAGTTGAAATTTCGTTTCTATCTTTAAAACTGAAGGAGGTATAGAGGTTTTAGTGAGAGCCGTTTTTACAAAATAGGCACGAAAATGAAAACAGAAATGCACTTTAGAAAATGACAAATGGGTTTCATTACACTATATTATGACTATGAAAAAGGGAATGCCACATATGGATCTTGCAGTCACGTGATCAGTGTAACCCGTCCCATTGTGGATACTCTACTTCTTCCTGGGATTTAGTTTAGTTGTTCAGAATCACTAGGGAGTTATGGTTTTGTAACACAGATAAGAGAAAACCAGTGCACGAAGGATTCTAACAATACTGGAGTTATGAATTAAAGATGGGATGGGTTGAGATAGGGATAATACAATGCATATATACTATGGGTCACTGTTCTTCCTGTTAATACTTACAGAAGAAGTTATTAAATTGGACCGTCAGCTCTGGTCAATGAATTGGATCTGGTCTACCGGCGGCAGGGCACCTCTAGCGGGATTGGATCAGCAAGGCGGTTCTGGTCAATTTGGACTGCACCTCAGACTGGATTTGGAAGGGCCCCTTCGGGTTAATGGACACGGTAGATAGTAGGATGCAAGTTTTCAGCGGGCAAGCCTTAATGGTAGCAAGCCAAGCTGAATCAGAATTAAATCCCTTCAAGTTTGGGATGTTTGAAATTGGGTCAGCTAGCAAGAGTTTCAGCAATGCTAGAGTCTGGATTCTGCAAAGAAATCGGGATCTTTCAAGGATTCTGGAGTCAGCTACAAGATGAGATTTCTGGAATAAGGTGCTGCTCGGACATCTGGGTGGGTTCTGGAAGCAGTCTGTCCTGGAAGCAATCTGTTCTGGAAGCAGTGTGTGTATGTGTAGTGAAAAACCTATATTTATCCATTACAAGGTTTATGGCATGGGCAGAACTTCAAAACACACCTCCATGGTTGTGAGTGGCTACAGGCATGTGATTTGTCCTGGTTGGCAGTCTGAACAGAGCTGTCATCTTCTGACAGGATTTAGGAACTCCCACCTGGATTTTTACCCAAAACATACTTTTGCACAAATGTACATTTCTACCATTATGTACCCTCATAAATAGGACACATATACTTTATATTTGATTGTCTACATTTACATTCACTTCCCATATTTGTTAGAGCTGTATTGGCCATTCTATGGATTTCTATCAATTTTACCCATAGCACTTTAGATTAATCATTTCTAATTTGATACATCTATGGGCACTTATCAGTGGATCATGTACATACAATTGTAAGTTTGCAACATTAAAAGTTTTGCCACAATCAGACATTTTTCATAACTTTGTTTCCTTAAATGGTACGAATTTCCTCAATGTCTTCAAATCACAAGGCTGCAATTAGTTTAATGTCTACCAAGTTTCAGATGTATCCCTTTGTAGGTTGCTCAGTTAAATAGTTTTAAACTTTAATCAAAAATAAGGATTTCACACCAAAGTCCTCCTGGGTAACCTCCCCTTTTCAGGCAGCAGCTGTCCAGTCCTTTGAAGTTCACTGAGAAACCTTCTCCACATCCTGCGCCTCCTTGCAGAGGTTAATACTCAACCTGTCCTTTGTTCTTTGGTCAGCCAGTAGACAAATGTCTAATACGGCGCTATGGCCATATTACTAAATATTGTGAAGTTACTAATATTCTCTGTCAACAGCAGTAGCAGAACTAGGATGCCACCCAACTAATGAGGATTGCACTTTTCTGGGTTTTGTTATTCTCATGCTACCTATGAAAGTACAGATCTTGGACTGTCACTATGCCTATCCTTTCTGCTCTTCCCTTTTTCCTTTACATGAGCACTGTGAAGGGCTTAATGTATTATTCATGCTATACGAAACTATCAAATTAAACCTGTATCTTTTCCCAAAGAATTGATAGTTTGAGGGTTTTTGTCCAAATATTGCTGGCACTCCATAAACAATGTAATAGATTCCCAGGCTGTGCAAGTGCTGCTCCCTCTCTATATTTTACATGCAGTGCTTTTGTATTACCTTTTTTTCCCCAATATCAAAAAACTAACGCTTTCAAATGTATGGCTGACCTCCAAATTCTGAAAATGCCATAATGGAAATCAGAGCTGCCTAGGTTTGATCCAAAATCCTGTGGATTCTTGTCACCAATGGCACACACCTCCAGCCCACCTTGATGCCACCACCCAAACAAGCTTTTCCAATGCTGACAACTTTGGTTTATGCAGATAGAGAACTGTGTCAGGACTCAGCGGCATTTCTCACAGGTCAAAAAACTCCAGTAGATAATTTTGTGTCTTTAAAAGCCTTGTGGGAAGTGGGACAGCACAACAATCTAATTTAAAAATGTAATCTCCTTCGGCAATGGGGGTGTGCACACATCAGATTCCAAAAACATTTCTTGAAGGAAATGATTGACTAAATTAGGGGTATGTGAAAGAAAATGTACATCATTGTACACCACGAGGCCCAATGCGCTGCTCCCTATTATGAAACCTGTGTATACAGCAGGTGGTGGGGGCAGAAACCATTACACAGGGGGAATATGAGCACATAGGCATATACAGAAGCATATAATGTGGAGAGAAAAGTAACATGGTTCTCTCAAACAGTCTTCTTGGGGGGGTGGGCGCTGGCAAGTGGGGCCAGTTAAGAGTTGGTTGCTCCACTCAAGCTGGATTAAATATTTTCCCTTTGGCTGCATTATCCATGAGATCCTGTTATCCTCGTAAACCTCCTGCATTCATGTCCGCATCAAATAACATGCTCAGACCCTCCTAGCCAGTGCTGCCAAATCAAGCAAACTGAGAAAAGGGGGACACATTGGAATGCTGTATCACTTGAGTTCATACTGAAACTGCCTCTTCCCAGATTTAAAATTGACCTTCAAGTATGTCTCTGCCCACAGGCCTTTAATTATTGGTGCACCCTGCATTTCCCGTTCTGAATAAACCCTTCAAAATCCTTGTGTTGGAACTGTGCCAATGTATCCATTGTGACTTGCATTACTCCTTCATATAAAACTACCTAACAATGGAATGTTATCGGCCCATTGTGACCTCACTGCTGTCAGACATTAAGCAATCTTGTAAGTCTCGTAAGTAAGCAGAACTAGGATGCCACCTAACTAATCGGTCCTCCACTTTCCTGGGTTGCTATTCTCATGTTACCTATGAATGTACAGGCCTGGGACTATCACTGTGCAAATGGCTACCTTTTTTGATACTCTCCTTTTTCGTTTCTCTTTCCATAAGCGCTGTGAAGAGCTGACTGTAATGTTCACAATATACAAAACTACCAAATAACTTAAACTTGTATAATTTCTCAAAGAATTAATAATTTGTGTTTTTTTTCCAACAAATGCTGGCACTCAGGAAACAATGTAATAGATTCCTAGACTGTCCAAGAACCAACTAGCTCTCTCTAGGTTCACATAAAGTACTTTTGTATTACCTTCTCTGCAGTATCAGAAGACACACTTTAGAATCTTTAGCAGTACCTCCAAACACTGTGGCATGTAGCTCTGGGCCCTTCAAATAGAATTCCCAGAATATAAACAGAAATGCCTACACATTTGATGCAAAATGCTGTGGATTGTCACCAATGGCACAAACTCCAAGTCTGTCACACTGCCCCATCCAGAAAACAAGCATTGACAAGCATTGACAACAGCTTCAGGACTCAGAGGTATTTTCTCGCAGGCCAACAAACTCCAGTGAAACATTTTGTGTCTGTTTAAAAAAACAGTGTATAGCGGGGCAGCAAAGTCAATCTAACTTAATCCTCTAATCTCCTTCAGCAAAGGGATGGGAACACATCTAATTCCAAAAACATTTCTAAACGCATTGAAGGAAAGGGTTGATTAGATTAAGGGGATATTAAAGGAAATGTACATCTTGTGGTTACTTACCAGGTCTTAACTGTTCCCTTTACCCAGCTGTCTGCTCTCTCCTGCTGGGGGCTCTGAATGTAACCAGCTAAATGTATCTAGTACCTTTGTGAAGTCAATGTATTTCATCATAAAGGGTGCACAGCTCATGACATCATGCGCCAACAAACAATAAGGCCGATGCCCCACCCCCCATTATGAAACCTGCCTACGGGCACAGCTGAGTGTAGCAGGTGGTGGGTGTTAAGATGGATTTCTGAACTCGGACCTGGAGGGGCAGAGGTTCAGAAGGCCAGCCTAGTTTCTTGGAACAGGGTAACCTCTGGACAAGCCAGTCCAATCAGGGTAGCAATGGCAGCGGTCAAGACTAAGTCTTAAGAGGGGTGAGGGTGACTGAAAGACATCAATGAGCACACAAAGCAAGGACACTTACAAATTACTCCAGACAGGTGTTATATTAAAAATATAGACACATTTATTACAAGGCCTTTGTAACATCGACCATAGCAAAGAATCACAATAATCCTCAAGTAAACCAACACATCACAATCAATACAATATATATACAAGAACGAGGGGTCTAAAGAGTTATGAGCATGTAATATGTAGTCCACCTAGATGCTAGATGGGGAGGAAAACAGGGAGTGCAAGTAATCATTAGACCCAGTTCGACATCAGAAATACACCTAACTAGGAGGGAGTCCGAGCCCTACGAAGAGAGGAACCTTATGCTCAGAAGTACCTGCATGCGCTGGTGCCAATGGATAAAGTAGGGTCTCTTCAAGGGTCTCAGGCAGTTCAGGAAGGTGAATGAAGCGATGCAGAACAAGTCCCCAGTACTCAAGTAAGGCCTCCACTTGTGGGCAGAGGCAGGGTGAGAGTGCGGGATAGAGTTGCTATTTCGCAACAGCGGTAGAAAAGAAATGGGCTCCTGCGCGAGGGGCCACCGGTTGGGGTATGGACTACTCACCAGTCCCCAACGCAGGCAGACCCAGACTTCTCCAGTTCAGTTCACGTTGCTGGCAGGTTCAGCTGTGATGATCAGGACGTCTCGACACCGTGTAGATTCTTTGTAGCAGGATGCAGGGTCGAGGGTGTCCCAAATGCAGCGGACGTACACAGGTTCTTACCGCAGCAGGGCAACACGCAACCGCGTTTACTCTGGTCCGGGCGCACTTGTCTCACTTCAGACCTGGGAATGCCAAGTGTATGAATTTCGGTGTGAGGGTTGGCCCAGAGACACTTCCGAAGAGGCTTACTTGCAGGGTTTGATGAAGGTGCCGAGAATAGTTGATGATCCCACTATTCCAATGGGTCAAAGCGCCTTTGCAGACCTTCTAGGACAATCAGATCCAGAGGGGTCTCGCAGGACGACAGCGGCTCAGGGTGCCAAACCTTCAGTGGGTCACCAGCGGTTCCTCGACTCAGCTTCTTGTTGCAGGATACTTGGCTCCTTATCCATTGTTTGGTGTGAACTCAGGAGATCGACATGGTAGTGGTGTTTTCAGCCTCCTCTTATCCAAAGTTCCCTTCACGTCAAAACGGAGAGGACCCAATGGAAAATCTGCCCACAAACATTCGCACCATACGTGGACCTATCACGGACCACAGTGGTCCCAGGCATACAGGACACTCCAGACTCTCTGACAACCAGGATGTGTATTGAGAACAGACATCCCAGCCCACATCCTGGAGGCATACACACAAGGCATGCAGAAGCCCGCAAAAGCTTTGGGTTTTGCGGCAAAGTGCATGACCAAATAAGGACTAACCCGGGTCGGCTCGACCTTTGGAAGGTGAAGGGGCAAGACGGTCAGCGGACAGGACAAAGAACCCCGTGGCATGGCCATTTTTGGGAGCCAGGCCACCTATTCGTGCCAATTGCGGTAAGCACAGATAACATGGCAAAAAAGGGTTGAAAACACAAGAGAAACGATAGCTGCCACCAGTCCTGTCCGTGACACACTTGCACAGTTCATAAAAAGTCCAGCAAGAGTTTCTAGGGCCTTTCGAATGACTAGAGACCCAAGAGCGCGGTAAAGTAAGTTACAGTGTGTGAAAATAAGGACGCCAGGCAGACAAGACTCCAACGGAAGTTTATTGATTAAGATAAGCGTGACAGCAGGCACCTAACCGAGCGGCAGCTCCAACTGAACTGAGACTCCCGCACCAGTCAGGCACATCAAATCAAAACATTCCTAGAACCCTATGACTCATAATAGAGTTTCTCTGTACGAAATACACACCACACAGTACTCTTGTGAACCAACATACAAGGATATGTGAATACATAATAGTGCTGTGCACTTTGCCCATCACAACACATCTCACCCCTTACATTTGGATCAGATTCATTTTACATAGTAGTCTTTAAACCAACTGGGTTTGTTCTTGACTCTCCCTGACCTTGTCTCTGTTCCAGGTTTTGTTTGACTGTCATCATCAGAGTGTTCATCCAACAGCTGATTGCTTCCCTTATCACAAAACTCAGCAAGATTGTTATTGCCTTCATCACATTTACCGTGTTTGTTGCTTTCAACACCAACTGGACATTTCGCTAATCGGGACGTCGACCAACATTCTCCTCCCTCCATAATACCCACATTGCCCCTTATAGCAGAAATCTTTTTAGGCCCAATATATCTGCTTTCCACGCACTTGGACGCAAGTCTGGATTCTTAATGAGTACCAGATCCCCCATTTTCCAATTGTTCACCCTGGCCTTCATGTCCTCATCAAACCTCCCTTTGTACACATCCTGTGCCTCCTTGATGAGCGTCATGATATTTCCACGGTCAACATTGGCACTTTTAGCCAAGTCCAGCCAACCCGGACAAAGCTTTGTGCCAGGTTGTCTTCCTTTCAGAGACATGAATGGAGAAATGTTTATAACTGAGTGTGGCGTAGTACAATAGTTCCATATAATTTTCTTCAAAATACAAGACCATTTCAAACCTGAAGCCATAGCTAGTTGTAGACCACCCTTTATAAACCTATTAGCTCTCTCCACAAGGCCATTAGCCCTGGGGTGATACAAAGCCGTTTTAATGTGCTTGATGCAGAATTTTTTCAAAAATTTAGCATTTTCTCAGAACAAAATTGCACCCCATTATCAGTGACCAACTCTGCTGGGAAACCCTCTCTGTAAAACACTTCTTCGAAAAATAGCACCATTTCAGCAATGGTAGCCTCACGCAAAGGCTTCCATTCAATCCATTTGGAATGATAATCTACTAACACTACGAAATATTTGTATTCATCACCAAGATTCTGTATTGGCCCAATCAGATCAACTGCAACTTTTTGCCAGGGCTCACTAGGTACTTTGACAGGTGTAATTGGCACTTCCCTAACAATCCTGGTTTTGTCACTTTTCTCACACTCTCTACAGCCTCTGACACACTTTTCTCTGCATCACTATCAATCCCCGGCCACCAAAAAGATTGCCACAAGTACCTCTTCGTTCCCCCCATACCTAGATGTCCCTGATGCGCTATGTTTACTAAATGAGATCTAACCCCACTGGGGGGTACTATTCTGCTTCCTTTCCTGAGTTTGCACCCGTCCTCAGACAAACTTAACTCATCCCTCACACCAAAATACCTTTCATATTCCTTTCCAATCACATTCTTGTGAGGCCATCCTTCTTTAGTCCACACCTTGACTTGTTTCAATATCGAGTCCTCCTCATCAGCACTTACCCATCTCTCTTTATCAATGGCATCATACTCAATCTCAGCAATACTAACCACTTTCACCATCTCTCACAGGCAACCTAGACAAACAATCCGCAACCCCTTTCTCTCTCCCAGGAATGTAGCACACTCTGAAGTTATAGCTCATGAGTTCCACCATCCACCTCGAAATCCTAGCAGACCCTTTGGCCCACTCAGAACTATTCATCAGTTGAACCAAGGGCTTGTGATCTGTTCTGACAAGGAAAGCTCGACCCCACAGAAAAAATCTAAAGTGTGTGATGGCCCATAAGACGGCCAAAGCCTCTCTTTCGATAACAGAATAATTCCTTTCTGCTCCTCTAAGTGGCCTGGACGCAAATGCAATGACATGTTCAATCTTACCTGAATCAAACTGCGTCAAGGTAGCTCCCAATCCTAGGGTACTTGCATCAACTGAAAGCAGGGTCTTCATACCTGATATAAATCCCCCTAATGACGGTGCCTTGGCAATCCCTTCCTTGATCTGCTAAAATGCCTCTTGACACTCTTTGGACCACTCATACCTCACCCCTTTCTTTAACAAATCTCTCAAAGGGGATGAGATGGATGTAAATCCACCCACAAATTTATGGCAATATTCCGCTAGTCCCATGAAAGAACGCAATTGGTCCTTGTACTGAGGCTGGGGAGCATTACTGATACTTTCCACTAGCGACCTCTTGGGAGAAATGCCTTCTTTAGAAATCCTGTGTCCCCAACAGCTATCCTACATTTGCTCCTCTGGACTGTCAACACTGCTTCTCTTAGCTTACATAATGCAGCCCTAAGTGGCTTGTCATGCTCTGACTCATCATTCGCAAATATCAAAATGTCATCTCGAAATACTGTTACGTCTTTCAGACCCTTCAACACCTCCTCCATCACCTTTTGGAACACAGAAGCAGCTGAAGCTAACCCAAAGGGCATGCGATTGTATTTGAACGTGCTTTCGGGTGTGATAAAGGCAGTAAGGTGTTGTGACTCTCTGGAAAGGGGAACCTGGTGATAGGCAGCAGAGAGGTCAATGACCGAAAACACTTTGGGCTCACCAAGGGCGGAGAGTGTTTCTGAAATATTGGGCAAAGGATGCCTTTCCACTAATATATTATGATTAAGACTACGTAGGTCTACACACAACCTCAATTTCCCATTGATTTTAGCCACAAGCACTATAGGTGACAACCACTCCGTAGCTGCCACAGGGTCAATCACACCTTTACCAACTAAATCATCCAGTTCACTACGCAGTTGCACTCTCATGTTTAACGGCACATGCCTCACTCTATGAACGATAGGTTGGGCATCCTTCTTCAGTTTTATATGATGCTCAAAATGCCTGAGCCTGCCCAAGTTTTCAGAGAAAACCTCTGGAAACTCCTTGGACCATACATCATCAATCTCAACAATAGTAACGGGTTCAAGAGCACTGGCCTGCACCCTGACTCTCAGATTTTTCTGTTCCTCCCAACCCAATAGGGAGGCACCCTTCTTTGCGACCAAAATGTTAGCCTTGCATTCCTTCCCCTTATATGCAACTCTTGCAGAAAATTGGCCCAGAATTTCAATTGAAGACTCTCCATAACCACAGGGTTGAATGTCAGGTGGGTTCAGAATTGTTTCATCCCTCTTCAGGGTTCTCTTCAAGGTGTCTTTCGAATATTATGATGGTCCAGGGAGAGCATGTGTCTACTTTCATAACTATTTCTTGACCATCAATCATGAACACATCACCGGCCCCTCCTTCTCTCCTGCAATGGCTGATACTTCAAACACATGCCTGGGACTTGAGTCCTGTGTAGTGGACACTTCCTGTATATTGTAACCCAAACAAACACTTTCTTCGTTGTCGTTCCTGGATTCCAGGAGATTTATCGATGAGCCCTTGCAAACATTGGCAAAGTGTCCCCTGCCTCTGCACTTGAAGCATTCAGCAAATTTCGCTGGGCAAGAAGGGTAATTTGATCCATGTCTGAGACTGCCACATCTGGTACATTTCATGCTCGACGCGCCCTTTCGGTTCATGTTGACACTCGGCTTCCTCTTTTGATCAACAGCACACATGGCTTGGGCACTTTGTTTGTCAATTCTCATTTCCTTATTTTGACGTTTGCTCTATACTCCTGGCTAGATCCACAGCCTCCTCCAGCTTCATGTCCTTGGTTAGCAACTTTTCTTGGATTCTGACATTGTTCGTACACCTCACCAGCTGGTCCCTGATGAGTGAGTCAGAGAGGTGTTCGAATTCGCAAGAGTGACTTAGAGTCCTTAGGGAGGCTATGTATGATTCCACTGACTCTGACGGCTCCTGCACGCGCTGGAAGAACCTGTGCCTCTCAAAGGTCACATTCTTTCTCGGTTCAGAGTGATCCTCCAATTGTTTGAGGGCAAATGTATACTCATCCACATCTTCGGCTTCGGCACTTAGACCTCTGCTTAATCCATCAAACACGGTGCGCCCTTCTATTCCCAGATTATGAAGCAACAATGCCTTTTTATGAGCCAAACTGAACCTCTCTCCACCCATCGCTACCAAGTAGTTCTCGAACATGTTCTTCCACCTGTCCCACCTGTTGGAGGGATGGCCAGGCTCATTCAGGAAAGGCACAGGTGGGGGTATCGCTGCTGCCATGTCGCGGCAGACAACTGTGGCTAAGTGTGAGAGGCAACAGTGTAGAGAACGGAGCCTTCGATTGATTGCAGAGTCTTTCAGTAGTTCATTGTGAGTGCGTCACAATGCCCTTCAAAGAAGGCAGGGAGATTCCAATGAAAGGGTGTTGCCCGGCAACCCAATAACAATGTCAGCATGGGAGAGGAGCTCTTTCCTCGTCAGAGGGACACACCCACTTCCTCACCAGGTGCGCGAGCTCAGGAGACTGCAGGCGCGTGAATTGGCTTGCGTTCAGCCTCAAGCAGGGCTGCAATAACTTTGCGAGCGCACGCTGAATTGGGAAGCGCAGTGCAAAGGCACACCAGCCCCCACCCTCCATGGTACGCCTCCTGACCTGGTTTGATCCTGCTTCCACTGGGACTCGTTCCACTCCGCCTGCTGTAACACACGGAAGCAGGATGAACAGGAGTTGATCCGACGCGGCCCCGGCAGGGGAAAGAAAACGAGCTAGTAGCACGACAATCCTCGTCGCCAATGTGAAAATAAGGATGCCAGGCAGACAAGACTCCAACGGGAGTTTATTGATTAAGATAAGCGTGACAGCAGGCACCTAACCGAGCGGCAACTCCAACTGAACTGAGACTCCCGCGCCAGTCAGGCACATCAAATCAAAACATTCCAAGAACCCTATGACTCATAATAGTGTTGCTCTGTACGAAATACACACCACACAGTACTCTCGTGAACCAACATACAAGGATATGTGAATACATAATAGTGCTGTGCACTTTGCCCATCACAACACAGTGCACTCTTGTTTCATGTTGCACAAAAGCTGCAACATGAGGGAAGGACTAAGGGAAACAAAGTCTACCAGTACTGACTGTCTTAAGGGCATGTCAGTTTCCCCATAAGAATTGAGCGAAAGCCCAGAGGAGTGCGGCGGAAGGCTGCGCTTCTCTGGCAAAGTCTAGATCAGGGTGTAAAACAGCAGCAAAATGTTTGGGGGTTGACACATGGAGGGAAAATTATATACAATTATGAAATCTTTCCTAACAGTGGGGGCAGCAAACGTTACACAGGGGGATATTAATAGCAAATAATATACAGAAGCATACAATGTGGAGGGAAATGTAACATGGTTCACGCAAACACTCTTCTCTGTGGGGGCTTTGGAAAGTGGGGCCAGAGTTGGTTTCTCTGCTGAAGCTGGATGAGAGTTTCCCTTTGGCTGCAAATTCTTTGGCACCTTTGTCTTTCTGCTTGTAATTAATCCCGGATTGGACAAATGACAACCTCTACAGGAATGTACAGGATCATCTGTTTTGACATACTATGTACAGATGACCAGGTCCCCTTCAACCCACACACTAAACTCACATCTCAACTGACCCATTCTCAACTTCATGCTCAAAAGTTAGACACTTTCTAAAACTGCCAACCCTTGCCAGGTCTCATCTAGATTCCTTCAAAACATGGGCTTCAACAAGGGCTTGCCACTTCAACAGCAACTGCTCAAAAATAAAGCCACCAAAATTATTTTCTCCCAAAATCTCAGGAAATATTTTCCCCTGTATTAAAGTTCTCTTCTGACACCTCATTGAAAAATACATCCACCTCAAATCACTTTTATCTTCGCACCCCTCCTACTTCCATGTCAGCATCAAATAACAGGCTCATATCCTGCTAGCTAGTGCTGCCAAATCAAGTAAACTTGTGGGCTTGAGTTCATACTGAAACTGTCCTTTCCCATATTTAAAATGAACCTTCAAGCATGTCTCTTCCCTCAGGCCTTTAACTATTGGTGTACCTTGCATTTCTCCTTCTGAATCAGCCCTTCCCAATCCTTATGTTGGCATTGTGCCATTGTATCAATTAATGTAACTTGCATTACTCCTTCTTTTGAAACGACCTAAAATTGAATGTTATCGGCCCATTGGTAGCTTGCTGCTGTCAAAACCTAAGCAATCTCACAAGTCTTGTGTTGTTACTCACATTCTGTCAACAGCAGTAGCAGAACTAGGATGCCACCTAACTAATCAGGACTGGATTTTTTATGGGTTTTGTTATTCTCATTTTACATTTGAATAAACGTGCCTGGGACTGTCACTGTGCAATTGACTACCTTTTTTGATTTTTTCCATTTTCTCTTCCCAATATCAGAAAACACACTTTCAAATCTTTACCAGCACCTACAAACTCTGTGGGATGTGGCTCTGGACCCTTTAAATGGAATTCACTGAATATGTCATAATGGAAATCAGAAATGCCTACACATTGGATCCAAAACGCTGTAGATTCTTGTCACCAATGGCACAAGCTCCAAGCCTGTCACTCTGCCCACATCCAGAAAACAAGCATTGGCAAGCCAACAGCTTTGGGGTGATGCCTAAGCATCAAAGGGAACTTTTTCAGGACCCAGAGAGGCATTTTCTCACAGGCCAATCAACTCTAGAGAAACATTGTGTGTGTTTAAAAAACCTGTGGATGGGAAGGCAGCACTGTCAATCTAATTTGAACATCCAATCTCCTTCAGCAAAGGGAATGGCATACATCTAATTCCAAAAACAATTCTAAAAGCATTGAAGGAAAGGGTTCACTAGATTAGGGGAATATGAAAGGAAATGTACACCTTGGGGTTACTTACCAGCTCTTGACTGTTCCCTGTACCCAGCTGTCTGCTCTCTCTTGCTTGGGGCTCTGAACGTAACCAACTAAATGTACCTACTACCTATGGAAAGCCAATGTATTTCATCATAAAGGGCTCACAGCTCATGACATCATGCTCCAACACACAATAAGGCTGATGCCCCAACCCCTATCATGACGCCTGTCTATGCAAAGGCATAGATGTGTGTAACAGGTGGTGGGGCAGCAACCATTACACAGAAGGGATATGAAAAGGTAGGCAGATACAGAAGCCTACAATGTGGATGGAAATGCAATATTGGGCTCCCAAACACTGTTCTTGGGAGTTCTAGCAAGCAGCGCCAGTTAGAGTTGTATTCTCTGCTCAAGCTTGATGAAATGTTCTCCTTTTGGCTGCTAAGTTTTTGGCTCCATTTTCTATCTGCGTGCAATTAATTAAAGATTGGGGACATGACGACAACCTCTACAGGAATGTTGAAAAGACTGAGATCATCTGCTTTGGCATTCCAAATATGTCCCAATCTGGTGACTTCCGACCCTGTCCACCCACTTCAACTCCTCTCAAAGGTAGAACATCTCTCCATTGTCCCTGATGACCAGGTCACCTTCAACCCACACACAAAGCTCATATCCCAACAAAACCATTTCCAACTTTATGTTAACCACTGGTGCACCACATTTTTAACACTAATATTGTCTAAAATGTATCTGTCCGGACCACATCTCACACATGCTGTTGTTTCAAAGTGGAGTGCAATCAGAATTGCAAGAAGGTCCTTGGTTATACCAAGCTTACTCAGTTCTTCTCGCAGGATTTCCATTCGTAAATTAACAAATGCAGAGGTCAGGTCCATGCATGCAGGATTTACTGGCACAGCATCCCCACAAACATATTTTCCACCTAGAAGATACAGGATAAACCTCTATTGTACAGTGCCCAGATTTACTAAAGGCACATTATATGCCCAATAGAATATTGTTAATATCTAGCAATTCCATCAGTTTCCAATATATTATTTGTTTTGTGATTCCATTAATTAATGACATGGAACGATATGATGTTGATTCTGTACACATCCCATTCTTACATGTACTATAATAGTGGTGCTCCATTCTGTTACACTCTACAATCCTATATAATCTCAATAAACACACATCAACAGGGTATCCCATAGAGATGGCATATGTTTCAATAGGTCTAGAGGTACAGTTTACAGGCCATGTAGAGAAGCCCCTCAATATTCACACCAGAAAATAAAACACTAGGGAAAAAGGCCCTGCAAACCTCTTGCAAGGAGAACAAGGTTTGTTTCCATAAAGAAGACAAATACGCATCAGCAAAGAACTCTGCTGCCACCGAGCGCTCCGACGAAACAGCATAAGCAACACATGTTAAAGCCACAAAGGTTCATAAGTGATATAGATTACATAGGTTACAGATCCGGTTGGCTGGTTGATGCAACCCTACACTTGTGCTGCCCGTTCCATAGGGGATGCCAGGCCATTGGTCCAAGCTTCTCCTGTCAGTCTTCTTCTATGTGGGGGTCTCCTTTGTACGTCACTGGGTGTGAAGCTCCTAATTGGCAATAAAAAGTAAAAATCCTAGCATTCCCTATCTATGGCCTAATGTACACCTTGTGCTGCAGACATGGGCAGAGAGGATACTTTTGAGATCACGCTAACTTGCAAACCTCACCTCAAACCTAGATGCATCAGCGCCTTCCCAAATTATGCCACCCTTGTTTTATGTTTGTTACTTTTTCCCCCTGCCCTGGCACCTCACAGCACAAATCACAGGTGTCATGGACATTGTGAATTCATCTTTCTGCTGTGACCTCCCTGATAGATTAGCAATCTAACAGTTTTATGGTTGATGGTCTGGGACTGGCTGGTACCCTGGAATGCTGGGATCTTGGGACAGGGACATCTTTGCACTTTAACTGGACTGGGGAAGGTTGGAAGCTTGTGCCCTCCTTCTTATGGGATAACTGTTCATAGGGAGCTCCCAGTGCCCTCATCGCCTTGCAGGGCACCTAGCAGGGTGCATTCCTTCTGGGTTTCAAGTGCCAATAGTATGAGACAATGACAGGTTTATGAATTTCCGCGTGTTTGGCCTTCACAGATCCATCTCTATGTTCTGTGCCCGGGCCCACTGTTGTGGCTGCAGCGCGGTGCCATGCCTCGATTTCAAGATGGCTGCTATTTTCTAAGATGGCATTTCATTCCTAGTGCAATCTATACTCACATAATAACCTACCCATAATGCAGCTTCAATCGACACCCACCTCCCCCTATAACCTCCCCAAGCATTTAAAACACACTCTTAGGCCTCTGTCACATTCTGAACCTCTTGGGGGCCTGGGACGATAGTCTCCACTTCCCAACGCTCTTGCCTCTTGTTTGAGTGCTTAATGCCTCGCTAAATCCTTTACAGTGATGTTTGAACATTTATCATTTCTCAGCACTCCCCTCTTGTGATATCCTGCAGTATTGCATCCTCTCTGAATCTAGGGAACACTAATGCCACCACTATGTGTGCCATGTGTGTCATATACTCCGGAGAAGTGCTCCATCTCTGTTTCTGTGGTCAAATGTGCTGGGAGTTCTATGGTTTGCATTTTTATTTGGGTGCTCACAGCCACCACATTTCAGAAGCTGAATGAATCCTTTACCCTAGTTGCTGCTTCAGTCTTGTCCCATTTTTCCTCTTGGCAGATGAGTTTCCTTTATCTAAGAGCACATTTGTAGCTCTTTCTACAAGATTTGAGCTTTTCTTTGTCTGATGGGCAAGCCTTTGATTTTTCTAGTAGAAAACATTGTTTTCATTCTTACAATCCTTACAACCAGGATAACTTTCCTTGGGACTCATTCATACTTCCCCCTATTTATTTATTTATTTTGTTATACGCCCAACCCCGGAGGTATAGCGGCGTAGGTTACATAGGAGTGCTTGTCTGGTTACAGTGGAAGTCACAATACAGGCAGGATTAGTTGCATAATTAGTTACCAAACAGTCCACACAGTTCGGGAGATGCAGAGTTACAATACCGGTCCCTTAGTCAATAAAGAGACAGGTCACTACTCAATGCACTAGATGTCCTTAAATGTTCTGTCCTTCTCTTGTACACTTCCAGACAGTCTAGTCTCAAGGTCCTTCACTATTCTAAAATGTGGCTTGTCTCAATTCTCCATCATGCATTTAATATTTATATGTTTATGATTATTTGTTAAAACAGGATAGGAAGACATTTGTGACTTCTGTCCTGGGACTTTTTTGTTACATTCCAAACTCAGTATCAATGGATTATGGTCATTCTCACTTCTGTTTGCAGACACAAATATTGTAATCACTTTCTATTGTGATAGGAAGACCAAAAGGTGATCTATTATATTGCTTGCTCAGCTGTTTTCAAACATAGCATGACCTAGGCTATCACCAATGAATCAGCCATTCACTGGAAGTAATACACCTTGTAATAAGATTGTCCATATGTCAAAACCTTTGTATTTAGCTATCAGATGGGAAAGTAACTAAAGTGCAATATCAAAATCCTCATTTTCAGATAAATCCCCTATTCGCTCTGAGATATCACTTCATTTTTCATTTGGATGCAGTTATTTACTTATGATGACCTAGGGGGCATGCTCATGCTATGCCCAGGCTAGGCAAGTAGCTTATTCCTACTTTGGCCCTCATTACAACACCGGCGCTAGACCATGGCGCTATTAGCACCATGGTTGGTGCCGGTGTTGTAACGGGTCCGCCATGGTTCAATGGGGAATTACCACTCCATTCCAAGGTTGGCGGGGCGGTAATTCCCCATTAAACCATGGCCCTTCCCCATTCCCATTTTTGCCCCATAGGGCTCTATGGGAATGGGGAAGGCGCTAAGTACGGTACCGCAAATTACGGTACCGTACTTAGCACCAAGGTCCCTTTGTGCGTCCCTACTTTAACGGCTGGTGTAGACCAGCCGTTAAGGTCGGGTCCCGCAAAGGGACCTCGTTGTAAGGCGCTAAGTGTTTAACAGCGCCGCAGTCTTTTACGGCGCCGTTAAACACTTAGCGCCAGGGTCGTAATGAGGCCCTTTGAAGTGAAACACACCTATGCAGTTTATTATGAGGTGTGCCATACATGAGCCTAGAGGTAGCTCCCCTTATTCCATTCATATTTTCTCTTTACAACCACAAGATATCTGTTGTAATGTGTATCTGAGGTGAGGTGGTGACATCACTGTTACATGGAATGTCATGATGTCAGAGTGAGTGGAGTGTTGGGATGTTATGCACTGAAGTTGGGTTCTACGATTTACAGTTGAGAGTTATGCTGGCTTGAGGGGACATGCCAATGTTGTTCCTGGCAACTGAGCTACAATAAACCTACTTATATCTTACATGCTGGTCCGGGTGTTGCTTCAGGTACCAAGATATTACAATATCCTACTAATTTGAGGAAAACCATATCCAGACTGCTTTATTTAATTTCATTGGGCGGAAACATATGCAGCCCAGGTTGGTCTCACAGTTAATTGCCATTTTTCCACTAATGATCCCACTCTGACTGGTGCTGTTGGTCAGATAGCACAGCAAGTAGAGTGCTCACTTTGACATCTGTGCAGAGCCCGCTGATGCTGGTTCGAATCCCGGCAGGGCCAAACTCAGCCTTTCATCCTTCCGAGGTTGATAAATGAGCACCACCACTGTGGGAAATAAGCAGCGCTCAGATACCTGAGGGTTCGCAGCGCTATGTAAATGCACAAATAAAACAAAACAAGTCTGTTTCATTTTCTTTCTTTTTGTACGGCCCTGAACAAAAAGGGCAAGGGACACTGGAGAAACATAGGTAAAGAATGTTTTTCTTTTTCCTGTGCTGGCGTATGAATATCATCTGGGAGAGGCAGGTAGGTGGAGACGCGCACCCTCACAAACAGCCCCTCTCATACTGTTAAGACGGATTTCTGAACTCTGTCCTGGTGGCGCAGAAGTTCAGAAGGCCAACCTAATTACTTGGAACAGGGTAACCTCTGGACGAGCCAGACCAATCAAGGTAGCAATCGCGGCGGTCAAGACTAGGTCTCAAGAGGGGTGAGGGTGACTGAAAGCCCGCAATGAGCACACAAAGCAAGAGCGCTTACAAACTACTCCAAACAGTTGTTATATCAAAAATATATACACATTTATTTTAAGGCCTTTAAAATAATGACCGTAGCGAGAAAATCACAATATCACAATATTAAGCCAACACATACCATATCAACACAATATATATACAAATACGACAGTCTCAAGCATTAGAGGCACGAAATGTGTAGTCCACCTGCAAGGGAAGGAAAACAGGCAGTGCGATAATGCTTTAGACTCAGTTCGCCTTCAGAGGCACCTAACTAGATGGAAGTCCGAGCCCTGCGAAGAGTGGAGCCTTGTGCTCAAAGTACCTGCACACGCTGGTGCCAACGGGCAAAAGGAGAAGCTCTTCGGAGGAAGTCAGGCAGTTCGGGTTAGTGCACAACAGAAGAAGAACAGGTTCCGCGACTCAAGCACAGCCTCCACAGGGAGCAGAAGCAGAGCGCGAGTACGGACAAAAGGGTGCTGTTTTTACACAGCGGGGAAAAGCAATGGGCTACTGCAGGAGGGCGACCAGATCCTAGCTATACTACTCACCGGTCCCCGATGCAAGCAGACCCAGGCTTCTCCACGTTAGTTTCAGCAGCTGGCAGGTTCAGAAGAGCCGGGAATGCCTCGTCGTCGTGTAGAGAAAAAAGACGTCCCAATCGAAGAAACCTGCACAGTTTTGTCACCACCGCAGGGCAACGGAGCGGCCGTGTGTATCCGAGCCAAATGTACACTACTCACTTCAGACTTGGGAACGCCAAGTGTACGAAGCGTGTGAGAGTGACCAGGACTCGAAATACAACACAACCTGGCGGCGGTTACAGAGCAGGACTCCCGTGTAAACTGGTCAGTCAACTGGATGGCCCAGAGAGGTTTCCGAAGGCTTACTGGCAGGAGATGATGAGGTCGCCGGGAATAGCTGTTCCTGCTATTCCAAAGGTCGAAGCACCAGTACAGGCCTTCTGGTTCGATCAAAGGAAGAAGGGGTTTCACAGGACGGCAGCAGTGCAAAGGAGGAGTCCTTCAGCGGGTCACCAGCGATTCCTCGGTCCAGCCTCTTGGTTGCAGGATACTTGGCTCCTGTATTCTTTCGTTCGTGAGAACTCAGGAGATCGACCTGGTAGTGGTGTTTCCAGCCCTCTCTTATCCACGGTTCCCTTCGCGCCAAAGCGGAGGGGAGCCAATGGGAGATCCGCTCATCAACACACATACCATACGTGGACCAATCACGGACCACGGTGGTCCCAGGCATTCACACCACCCTAGACTCTCTGGCACCCAGGATGTGTATTGGGACCAGACATCCCAGCCCACACCCTGGAGGCACACAAAAGACATGTAGAAGCCCGCGAAAGCATCCGTGTTTCGCGGGAAAGTACATGCACAAAATAAGGAAGGCCCCGGGTCGCTGGACCTGGGGAAGGTGAAGGGAGCAAGACGGTCAGTGGACGGGACAAAGGAGCCTCGTGGTCTGGCCATTTTGGGAGCCAGGCCACCATTTTGGGTTCAGCGCGAAAAACGCGCTTAGAACGCCAAAAGGAGCTCAAAATACACAAAACGATCGCTGCCACCATTCCAGTCCCTGAATGACTTGCACCGATCAAATACAATCCTAAATGAGTATCTAGGGCCTGTAGAAGGCTAGAGACCCAAGAGAGCTGTAATTTAGCTTACAGTGCCCTCTTGTGTCATGTTGCACTAAAGCCGCAACATGATAAAAGAAACTACGGGAAACAGCGTTCCCCGGTACTGACTGTCTTAAGGGCATGTCAGTTTCCCCATAAGAAAAGGAGCGAAAGCCCAGAGGAGTGCAGCAGAAGGCTGCACTTCTCTGGCAAAGTCAAGAACAAGGTGAAAAACAACAGCAAAAAGTTTAGGGGTTGCCACATGGAAGGAAAATTACCTACAATTACGAAATCTTTCCTAACACTCGCCCCTCCCAGACTATGGACAGGGGGATCTAATCCACCCCTGGATGAGTCTCTTTTTCAGGTCGGTTAAACATTCTGGACAACCCATCAGCATTGCTATGTTGGACACCTGGCCTATGCTCAATAGTGAAGTCGAAGCCTTGTAGACTTATGGACCACCTAAGCAACTTTGGATTCTCCCCCTTCATTTTCATTAGCCACTTTAACGGCTTATGGTCAGTTTGCACAGTGAAGTGGGTCCCATAGAGGTAGGGCCTCAGCTTCCTTAGGGCCCACACAACAGAGAAACATTCGTTCTCTACCGTGGACCATCTGAGCTCTCTGTCCTTAAGCTGGCGACTAATAAAACCGATAGGGTGTTCCTTACCCTTCTCATCTACTTGTGATAGTACAGCTCCTATCCCAGTGTCAGAGGCGTCCGTCTGCACGATAAAAGGTCTTTGATAATCAGGGGCCCTGAGGACAGGGGCCTGGCACAAGGAGTCTTTTAAGCCATTGAAGGCCTTCTCACACTCGTCGGTCCAAGTTACCTTCTTGGGTTTCTTCGGAGTTGTGAGGGCAGTCAGAGGAGCAGCTATGGTGCCATAGTCTGCCACAAAATTGTGGTAATACCCCGTGAGTCCTAAGAAGGCTCTCACTTGGGTTTGCGTAGTGGGGGTAGGCCAGTCTTGTACTGCTTGTACTTTACTGGGTAGAGGCTGTATCCTCCCTCCACCTACTTCATGTCCAAGGTAAACCACTGAGCCTTGTCCAATCTGGCATTTACTAGCCTTTATGGTCAAGTGTGCTTTCTGAAGAGCCTGGAGTACAATCCCGAGGTGTTTCACATGGTCTTCCCAGGTGGCACTGAAAACTGCTATATCGTCCAGATATGCAAGACAGAATTCGTCCAACCCATTCAACACATGATTCACAAGCCTCTGGAAGGTGGCAGGTGCATTCTTCAAGCCGAACGGCATTACCCGGAATTGGTAAAGGCCGTCTGGAGTAGAAAATGCTGTCTTCTCCTTGGCATGTTCTGCTAAAGCTATTTGCCAATAGCCAGCAGTGAGGTCAAACGTGCTGAGGTACTTGGAGGCACCCAAAGTATCCACCAGCTCATCTGTTCGAGGCAAGGGGTGTGCATCTGTCTTGGTGACAGCATTCAGAGCCCTGTAATCCACGCAGAACCTCAATTCAGAAGTGCCTGCCTTTGGAACAAAAACCACTGGGCTGGACCAAGGACTACTAGAGGGTTCAATCACCCCAAGGTCTAACATCTTGTTGACCTCGGTCTTAATATAAGACCGTACTTTGTCTGACATCCTGTATCCCCTACTTTTGGTAGGTACACTGTCTCCTGTGTCAATGTTATGTTTTCACCAAGGTGTCAAACCAGACGACTGTGAAAACAGGGGCGAAAACTGCCTAAGCAAACTTTTCACCTCAGCCTGCTGATCAGAAGTCAGGTGAGGGGCCACTCGGACACCCTGAAAGGAGCTATCTGAAGGACCGCTTTGGAACAGGTCGGGGAGAGGTTCAGACTCCTCTTCCTCAACGTCTGAAGCCAGTAGCAGTGCTGCGATTTCCACTCTTGGGACGAAAGCCTTCAGCCTATTCACGTGAAACACTTTTGGAGCCTGTCCAGGCCTTCCAAGGTCCACTAAATAGTTAACCTCACCCAGAGGCTCCACCACTGTGTAAGGGCCTGACCATTTGTCCTGTAAAGCTCGAGGCCTTATGGGATTCATGATCAGGACTTGCTGACCAGGTGTAAAGTTGATGAGGGTAGCTTTCTGGTCGTACCAATGTTTCACCAGTGCTTGCCCTGCCTTCAATTTATCACTAGCCAAGCCCATCAGAAGTACCATCCGTTTTCTGAGCCCTAGCACATAATCGACTACGTTGGTAGTAACAGGGGGAGTGGGCATCTCCCATCCCTCTTTGACGATGGCTAAGGGTCCCCGTACGGGATGACCGAACAGAAGTTCGAAGGGGCTGAAGCCAACACCCTCCTGTGGTACCTCTCAGTAGGCAAACAGTAAGCATGGTAAAAGAAGATCCCATTTTCTTCTCTGAGGCTCCTCCAGAGCCCCAATCATGCTCTTTAACGTTCTGTTGAAACGTTCCACCAGACCATTGGTCTGGGGGTGGTATGCAGAGGAGAACTTGTAGGTGACCCCACATTCTTTCCACATAGCCTGCATATACTTCGACATAAAGTTGCTGCCACGATCTGACACAACTTCTTTAGGGAAGCCAACCCTAGTAAATATGCCGAGTAAAGCTTTTGCAACTGACTTGGCAGTTACAGTTTTCAATGGGATGGCCTCAGGATATCTGGTTGCATGGTCAACCAGCACCAGGATAAACCTATTGCCCGAGGATGTTTGCGGGTCAAGGGGACCAACGATGTCGATCCCTACCCTTTCAAATGGTACCCCCACAACTGGGAGCGGTACCAACGGAGCTTGGATTGTCGCGCCAACCTTACCAGACAACTGGCAGGAGGTACAGCTCCTGCAGTGACTTTCTACTTGCACCCCCATCTTGGGCCAGTAGAAGTGCATGGATAACCTTTGCTTGGTCCTCTTCATACCAAGGTGACCAGCAAGGGGAATTTCATGCGCCAACTGCAGGAGGAAAGGCCTAACAGCAAGGGGAACCACCAACCTCCTATGGTCTCCTTCTGTAGACTCTGTGGGCTCACTATACAGGAGTCCACCTTCCCAATAAATCCTATGCGTCCCAAGAGGTTCACCCTCAAGCTGGGAGCAGGCCTGTCTCCTTAGGCCTTCCAGAGATGGGCACTCACGTTGGCCTTTACTGAATTTGTCCCTATCAGGACCTCCTTCAACTAACAAGTCTTTTAGTTCAGGATGATCGTTGGGGTCGAATACTTCAGGCATTGCCACCTCCTCGTCAGGTCCGGGCGATTGACCAACTTCCTCCACCGCAGTGGTAGGCGAGCTCGGGGGAATATTCTCTTTCCCTCGTCGTGACTTGTCGACTCCTTTGGCCTTGGGTTTCCCCTTCGGCTGGGGCAGCGTATTGGTCTTGGCCAATGCCGCCCGTGCTTGAGACCGTGTGTAGGGTCTTTCGGCAGTGTCTCCTACGAGCCCTAAAGCTCTGAGATCATTACCTAACAAGACCTTTCCCGGGACGTTTCTCTGAATGCTCACTGGAATCCTGACTGCTGTACCATTTAAAGTAAGATTTACAGGTATTACGGGAAACATACGGAGGGGGCCGTCAGCCAACTTAGTGGGCATCAGAGTAGCTCTGGCAACTTCCTCTGAGTCTACCAAGGTAGAATCCACTACAGTGCGACTGCACCCACTATCCCTAAGAGCTGGAGTATCCACTCCATTGATCAGCACACTGTCTTTAAAGTAGTGCCTGGTATTATCCGGAATCCTAGCATAAGCCTCTGCGACTTTAGGCTCCCAGGAACCCAGGGACACTAAAACTACCTCAGCCTCTATCCCGCTGGGAAATGAGTCTGAGGAGAAGGATGCTCCTGTAATCTCTTCTTCCTCGTAGGAGGAGAAGGCCAGATTAGCGGAGTGGACCCCCAAAGGTCTAACCTTACACCGGGGATCCCCCTTCACGTGGTCAGTTGCTCCACAAGCAAAACAAGATCCATTGGGTCTGTTTACATAGGGAGGCTTATTGTAACCAGAGTTCTGTTTCGGAGGCGGACCTCCACTACCCTGTGAGTTCTCTTGCGTCTTACCCTTATTTTTCTTTTTGTGGCCCATATGGGAAGAAGATTTAGCAGATTCTCCACCCTCCATATCTTTGGACTTTTTCCCTTCCTCCTGCTTACCAGGATGAGTTTTGTCCTTATGGGACACTCGATGTGACACCCATAAGTCTGCTGCAATGGCCAGCTTCTTAGGATCTATCTCCTTCGAATCGGCCAAATGCTGCTTAAGCTCCGGGGAAGAAGAAACAAAAATGTGTTCCAGCATGACAAGATTTATCATGCCTTCGAAGGTAGAAACCTTATAACATTCGACCCAGCCAGTTAAGTTTTTTAAGGATTCAGTGACATAAGATACCCAAGTACCACCTTCCTTTTTCTTATACTCTCTGAAACGTTTCAAATATTGGGCCGGAGTCTTCCCAAACTTTAAAATGAGAGTTTGCTTTAACATTGCGAAATCAGCTCGCTCAGCCTTCGACATTTCCATAATGGCACTACAGCCAGAATGGGGCAGTCTGCTGAGTAACCAGGCAATCTTATCAGCATTGTCAACTTGTTGAACTTCGCATGCATACTCAAACGCATTCAGCCAGTCCATAATGTCATTCCTTTCCTCATACACACTGAGCAGATCTTTCGGAAACCGTGGATGAGAGGAGGCCCCAGACCCATGTCCAGGACCCTTGGACCCATTTGCAACCTGAAGCTTGGCCAGTTCCAACTGGTGATCCCTGTCTTTCTGTTTTTCTGCCTGTTCGATTTTTAGTTTGGCTATGCTGAATTCAAGCTCCTGCTGCCTAAACCGCAGCTCTTGCTTCTTGAATTCAAGCATAGCATCCCCATCAACACTGGCAGAGGAAACATTAGACATCTCGTCCTCCCTGTCCTCGTGGTCGCGATGGATCAGTGCGGCGGCAGAACCGTCGGTTCTACCAGTGAGAGCAGCCCCACCACCTTCCGCACTGTCCTCAGAAGTTATAGCGTCAAGCTGCGCTTCTTGCCACGCCACGATTCTTTGGATCATTTCCAATTTCGTGCCTTGAGAGGAAACACCTCTCTCCGCACACATCTTCTTCAATGTTTCTGATTTGGAAGCATTTAAAGTTAACAAGGTATTTGTTTCCATACTGTTAGATAGGACTATGGCCTTTTTAAAGTTATACTACAACAATTCACTACGTGTCCTGGTTGGAATAACCTGAAATGCCTTAGTTTGTGCGCAACACTGGATACCTTCAGTCGTATCCCACCGCTGTACACCAATTTGTTAAGACGGATTTCTGAACTCTGTCCTGGTGGCGCAGAAGTTCAGAAGGCCAACCTAATTACTTGGAACAGGGTAACCTCTGGACGAGCCAGACCAATCAAGGTAGCGATCGCGGCGGTCAAGACTAAGTCTCAAGAGGGGTGAGGGTGACTGAAAGCCCGCAATGAGCACACAAAGCAAGAGCGCTTACAAACTACTCCAAACAGTTGTTATATCAAAAATATATACACATTTATTTTAAGGCCTTTAAAATAATGACCGTAGCGAGAAAATCACAATATCACAATATTAAGCCAACACATACCATATCAACACAATATATATATACAAATACGACAGTCTCAAGCATTAGAGGCACGAAATGTGTAGTCCACCTGCAAGGGAAGGAAAACAGGCAGTGCGATAATGCTTTAGACTCAGTTCGCCTTCAGAGGCACCTAACTAGATGGAAGTCCGAGCCCTGCGAAGAGTGGAGCCTTGTGCTCAAAGTACCTGCACACGCTGGTGCCAACGGGCAAAAGGAGAAGCTCTTCGGAGGAAGTCAGGCAGTTCGGGTTAGTGCACAACAGAAGAAGAACAGGTTCCGCGACTCAAGTGCAGCCTCCACAGGGAGCAGAAGCAGAGCGCGAGTACGGACAAAAGGGTGCTGTTTTTACACAGCGGGGAAAAGCAATGGGCTACTGCTGGGGGGCAACCAGATCCTAGCTATACTACTCACCGGTCCCCGATGCAAGCAGACCCAGGCTTCTCCACGTTAGTTTCAGCAGCTGGCAGGTTCAGAAGAGCCGGGAATGCCTCGTCGTCGTGTAGAGAAAAAAGACGTCCCAATCGAAGAAACCTGCACAGTTTTGTCACCACCGCAGGGCAACGGAGCGGCCGTGTGTATCCGAGCCAAATGTACACTACTCACTTCAGACTTGGGAACGCCAATTGTACGAAGCGTGTGAGAGTGACCAGGACTCGAAATACAACACAACCTGGCGGCGGTTACAGAGCAGGACTCCCGTGTAAGCTGGTCAGTCAACTGGATGGCCCAGAGACGCTTCCGAAGGCTTACTGGCAGGAGATGATGAGGTCGCCGGGAATAGCTGTTCCTGCTATTCCAAAGGTCGAAGCACCAGTACAGGCCTTCTGGTTCGATCAAAGGAGGAAGGGGTTTCACAGGACGACAGCAGTGCAAAGGAGGAGTCCTTCAGCGGGTCACCAGCGATTCCTCGGTCCAGCCTCTTGGTTGCAGGATACTTGGCTCCTGTATTCCTTCGTTCGTGAGAACTCAGGAGATCGACCTGGTAGTGGTGTTTCCAGCCCCCTCTTATCCACGGTTCCCTTCGCGCCAAAACGGATGGGAGCCAATGGGAGATCCGCTCATCAACACACATACCATACGTGGACCAATCACGGACCACGGTGGTCCCAGGCATTCACACCACCCTAGACTCTCTGGCACCCAGGATGTGTATTGGGACCAGACATCCCAGCCCACACCCTGGAGGCACACAAAAGACATGTAGAAGCCCGCGAAAGCATCCGTGTTTCGCGGGAAAGTACATGCCCAAATAAGGAAGGCCCCGGGTCGCTCGACCTGGGGAAGGTGAAGGGAGCAAGATGGTCAGTGGACAGGACAAAGGAGCCTCGTGGTCTGGCCATTTTGGGAGCCAGGCCACCATTTTGGGTTCAGCGCGAAAAACGCGCTTAGAACGCCAAAAGGAGCTCAAAATACACAAAACGATCGCTGCCACCATTCCAGTCCCTGAATGACTTGCACCGATCAAATACAATCCTAAACGAGTATCTAGGGCCTGTAGAAGGCTAGAGACCCAAGAGAGCTGTAACCTAGCTTACAGTGCCCTCTTGTGTCATGTTGCACTAAAGCCGCAACATGATAAAAGAAACTACGGGAAACAGCGTTCCCCGGTACTGACTGTCTTAAGGGCATGTCAGTTTTCCCATAAGAAAAGGAGCGAAAGCCCAGAGGAGTGCAGCAGAAGGCTGCACTCCTCTGGCAAAGTCAAGAACAAGGTGAAAAACAACAGCAAAAAGTTTAGGGGTTGCCACATGGAAGGAAAATTACCTACAATTACGAAATCTTTCCTAACACATACCATGGTCATCTACCAATTCAGTAAGGGGAAGATTGTTGGAGTCAAAGGCATGAGCATGGAAAATTGGAGTAGTTAACAGGCAGTGTGGAACTGGATTGTCTGTGTTTTCTCATGGGTTCCAATGAACCAAGCAGCCAAGTAATATGTCAGTTTTCCTTTTCTTTGCTGGATGCAGGCAGGGATGCCATTTGGGGGTCGCCAGGGGTCACAACTGTGACCCCCGAGGTCTCCCTTGCTACCCCTAAAAGATTTAACAGAAAAATATGTCTTTTTTAAAAATAAATGGACCTCCTGGGCTTTGGCCAGCGCCATGTGGCTCTTTGTTTCTGGAGTGGCTGGCTTTCTTGTTCAGGCCACTTAAAACATCAGGGGTTCCACAAGTGTAACACTTTGAGCAGTGACCCTAAATAAGAAAGAATAGGAATAACAAATAGTCTTTCTGGAATTCTATACAATAATTGCTACACTCATTAAAGGTTTATGTTAGGTAAACTTCAGGGGGTGAGTCACTGATTTAGTCTGATTTAGTCTGTTCTTTAACACCTCAAATTGACCGTGCACACAAAAACTATATGTATTTTGATTTTTGCAAGTTGCAGTTATAGCATGGTTTTTGGTTTTTTCTGCCATTGTCTCTGTTACAATCATCACAAGACATTCCATCTCAGTGTCCTTGGTCACTTGACAAAATCATTGTGCCTAAAAGCTTGTGCATGGTGTTTGAAAGTGGCCCTTGGTTTAATTGTGTTATGTTATGTTATGTTACTTGTCATTTATATAGCGCCGTATGTATCATTGGTATCATTTCAAAGTGCTGGTAGGTTGAACGCCCTTGGGAACCGTAGTTCAAATCAGTAGAGAGAGAGAGTGTCATATGGTGCGTGGGCGCACAGGATATGTGTGCAGCTGGTGTGGTTGTTGTATGATAGCTTTTTCTTAGCGGTAGGTGTGGTGCTGAGGAAATCAGTTGGATGTGTTCAGTTTGGTGGGTGGACACTCAGACTGAGTTCTGGCTGTGTTAGGCCTGAGAAGACGCCTAAGTTAGCCGGAATGTGCTCAGCTAGCTGCGTTTTATTAGGATGATGAGGTGTTTGTGGAGTCATGTTAGTATGAGAACAGCTAGACGGAATGTGTCATAGTCTAGCTGTGTTCTAGTTGGATGATGGTGTATAGAAGAGAGTAAGCGTAGAAGTGTGATATGGTGGTTATCAGTAAAGCACCTGCGATCATGCACAAGAGCAGGACAGGGGCGTACATAGCAGTTTACGTATATAAATCGACAGGATGGGATAACATGTGATAGCGATAACATTGGGATACAGTTACATAGCGGCGTATACATAGCATACATAGGAGATATAGAGATATACAGGGTGTATCCACTCCATCTACTTCATCCACATGGAGAACGGGTGTTGTCACTATTCGCACCATAGATGATGATATTAATGACACTTTCTAGATTCAATTTTAACACATTGATGCTATTAGGCGTACTTTCTAGAATTAACTTTAACACGCTATTAGGGCACATTCAATTATGATGGGAACACCTTCTGAGTTAAATTTTAACATAGTGACGCCATTAGGCACTCTTTCTAAATTCAACTTTAACCCAGTGACGCTATTAGGGCACACTCAATGATGTTGGGGATACCTTCTGAGTTCAACATTAACACAGTGACGCTATTAGGCATATTTTCTAATTCAGCTTTAACAGTGACGCTATTAGGCACACTTTCAATTTTAACCGAGAGACGCTATTGGGGCACACTCAATGATGTTGGGAATACCTTCTGAGTTCAACCTTAACACAGTGATGCTATTGGGCATGCTTTCTAAATTCAACTTTACCAGTGGCGCTATTAGGCACACTTTCTAAATTCAATTAATGCTTTGTTGTAATGTTTATATCTGTCCTTTCTCCCTGGCATGCTGTTCAGGATGTTTGTTTGCATGTATGAGGTAACGAGTTCCCAGAGTACAGGATGCCTTGTGAGTGCGCTGCTTTCCCTGCGCTACTCACATTCTTTAATACACAGTTATGAACCTTCCCAAAGGTATGTATTTTGCCAACCTCTGAAGCCTAAAAACTAGATCCATGAAAGCTTGATATGTGGCCAACTTTGCACCAGACCTGTAGATCAACTGGCCTGCTGTTAAATCTCAGTTACCAGTTTATTGGTATCCACTGCAGAGTATAATTTGCTTAATGACTTTTAGAACATTCAGACATCTAATTGCTCATGTTACTATAGCCGTAAAATAGCTAAAGCTGGTTAGATAGCTCAGTGGGCTGAGTGCTGGCTGATGCAATATGTGTGTGATCTACAGGTTGCAGGATTGAATACCGACAAGGCCAACTCAGCCTTTCATCGTTCTGAGGTCTATAAATTAGTACCAAAATGGATTGGGTGATATTGCATGCATATTTGTTCTATATAAAGTGCTTACGTGTAAGTTCTTTATAATAACGCATCATTATCATTTGGCCTTGGACATCTGTTTGCAATCAAAGTAATTTGGTAATATGGGCCTATACACAGTGATATTAACGATACATATGGTGATTCATTCTTGTATGAAATGTATATCACATTACAGTGATATTGTGACCATATTTATCATAGTGTACTTCGGAACAATGCTATATGATGCCACTGTTTTGTCAAGGGGTGAAATGTTGGATTCCATTGCTTCCTCTGATGTCACTTTGGGGTTGGGTCAAATGACATCACTTCCTGTGATGTCATCAGAAGTCAAGGGTCATGTGATGTCTCTTCCATTTTGGTGAAATGACATCCCTGTATGCAGGAGCAGCCACTGGCTACGGGAAGGATTTCTTTCTCTTACTTCATCCCTGCATGGGGGGACAGACACATCACAGACCTGGCATCTCATGTTGTAACTAGAATGACATGAAGGACAATGGCTCCCTCCTGATTCCTTGCTTACCCATGAACTATTAGCAGGATCCGGGATAGCACAGGACCTCAGCCTTTGTTTGAAATGCTTGTGAGCCTTAATGCCTCTTCATCTTGGCACCTGCCTTCCCATGGTACTTGGCAAATTGTGCAAGAAAGGCCTGGGCATGAATAACTGCCCCTGAAAGGGTCACCAGACATGGCAGCCCCGCCCCAGGGGGATTCCAATCTTCTAAGTCCTCTCTGCACACTCACATTAGCATATTCCTCTTTTATTAGGTAGTCCAGGCCAGATCATTATTCTCTGTCACCAGGGCACTTTGTTTACTTTATTCTCCCACGGCACTTATTATTACAGAAACTAATACAGACAAAAAGAAAAAAGATAGTGTATGCAAGTGAAATACACCATCAACCAAAGAAAGTATACATATTACCTCTGTCACATGTGTTGTGATATAGCCTAGCCCTGTCTGTCCTGCTGGCCATGGATGCATGCTGGTAGAATGTTGGTAAATGCTATGATAGACAGGTCAGGAGAATGTTGGGTGAGTGTTGTGTGTGAGTGTTCCATGAGTGTCAGTTGGGGGCTTGAGCTGGTAATGTGAGGCTGGCCGGTGGATGTACTGCGTGATCTGTGTCCTGTACAATACTACAAGCAACTGCAACTGTATATCTGTAGATATGTGAATAAAGCTACCCTGGAACTACTACAGAAGCTGCCCGGATGGTCTGCGAGTAAGCCTACCATGCAGCCTCTATATTATAATAACATGCTTTACAAATCTCTCTGTCCACATAATGATGAGTGTGTATGTGTGCGTATGTGTGTGTATTTCCCGGTAAAGACAGAAACTAGCAAAGTATTGGGAGACTGAAACAACTGCAATAGGGTGGTGTGTCTTGCAGCATTGTTCTCTCTGCCACTGCATCTTCACATCTCAGCACTACCACTAATCATCTCTCCTTTCACAAGGAATGCAGATAATGAACTCTCTCTCTTTCCCACCTCTTCTGTAATGTAGTTATGGGAGTCTCAAAAGGTGCTGCAGCAGGAGTTCCATATTGTTAGTTTGATGCAGTGCGGCTTACTTGCAGATGTTCCCAGTATGATCCATTTTCATCCTTGTCTAGACCCTAATGAGTCTCAGCTCCTGCAGAGGCTGGGGAGGCTTGGGACAGGAGTATGTTCACAATTGCCAAGGGAAAAACGGTAGAACATTAGCAACGGTTAGGTGACACTATATGAGAGTTGCATTGAAGCTGGTTGTATTTTAGCAGAGATTCAAAGTATCTTCCAACCCTCACGTCATTAGTTATTCACAATTGTGTTTCTGTATCACCTGTGAGAATGTATCGCCTCTGAGAAGGATCGATAATCCATGTTTCAGGCACCTGATTCCTACAGTGCCCCCACTTGTTTATACGAAGGTGCTTGCCTCGTCTAAAATGGCCAATGCAACATTACCCTAGCAATCAGAACACATCTTGATTTGGCTCGGCGACTAAACAGCTGACTCTAGACAGACTGCCATAATTGGCCAACAGCTGTTCAAGTGTTGCCAATTGTTACGCTCACCTGGTATCCACAGTGATGCCACTCACTTGCGGGGACTCTGGTACCCTTCTCAGCCGCTCCCTGGTATTATTAGCGGGGAGGTTCTGCCTGGAAAACAGGTGGGCAATGTTCAATACTGGGCCACTGGGGTGAGAGCCTCCCAACACCCGGTATGCCCGCAGCCTCCTCCCCAGACCTTTCCTCACCTTGTTATCTGTTTTGGCGTGCTCTCCGTCCTGCGTTCTTGGCAGGGGCGTGTTGTCCTTGTGGGGGTGAGCGATCCAGTTACTTCACTGATGCTTCCCTTAAAGTCTTTCGGGTAGGTCTTATTACTGGTATATTGTAAGCCTTTCTTGCACTAATGTCTTTTCTCTCTCCTTAGATGTGCGAAAGTTCGCGGTGGGCGGTGGGCTGAGTTTGGAATCGCCGGCAGGTGATGAAGGTGTTTGCGAGCGCCTTGATGCAGTAAGTAGGCGCTTGTGTGCGGCGCTAAGATGCCTTGCCTTTTCTAATAATGTCTTTTCTCTCTCCTCAGCTGCAAGGGAGTTCGTGGTGGGACGTTTGTTGAATTCGGGATCACCGACAGGTGATTATGATGAGAGCACCTTGAGGCGGTAGGTAAGCGCTATGCGTAGCGCTCAAATGCCTTGCCTTTGCTAACCTGTTTGTCCTTTGTTCCCGTAGGTTGCGGTGCTCACCAGAGCAAGAAGTTCCTAGGCGGTGCTGGCCGATGGGCAACTCGAGAGGTAAGCCGCCAGTGCAATTGTAATAGTCTAATGTCTTGTTTTCCCTCCTTTTGCAGGTCCGACGATTCAGGAGGCTCGCTGTTCCTTGGATGATGTTTGCAGGAGCAGAGGGCAGTTAGCGGTGGAATCACAGGTAAGCTACTGCAAATAACGATGTTCCTTTGTCTTTCAGGTGCGGTTCTTTCCTTGTTCGCAGATGCTGCTGGACACGATGAGCGTCACGCTGCAGGACTGCAGAGTAATGCGAAGCGTGTTCTCTAAATCGGGCGTGGTTTAAATAGCCTCAGGAAAAGTAGTCCAGGTAAAGTAGTCCCTAGGCTACCACACCCAAAACACTATACCGCATAGCTTGGTTCCAAGGAACCAAGCTATGTGGATGCCTCCATGTTGACTGGCATCAAGTAAGGTAGTTCCCAAGCACAGTCCTCATTAAGTATGAGCCTGGCGCCAAAGGTGCCAGGACTGGCCCCAAGAGGGCCGGGGCAAAGGATGCTTCAGCTTGGTGGGGACCCGAGTCGGGAACCCTCCTGGTTTATGGGCCTGCTCGGGGGATTTTAAGAGGTGGGTCGTGGCAGCATCCCCCCCCAAGGCCCCTATCAAGGCGTTCCTTCTGTCTGGCCCTGGATTAGTTGGAAAGTTGCAATGATATGTTCTAATCAGACGTGGTTCATGGATGTTTTCACAGGGTTCCCAGGATCTATCTTGGGGTCCAAACTCTTTCCAATCGACTAGGTAATATAATCGTCCCCTCGAATACTTGGAATCCAAGATGCTTCTGACTTCAAATTCTGGTTCTCCGTCAATGATTATGGGTTTTGGTGGTGTCCCAACCCGTTTACCGGGTTGCATTGGTTTTAATAGGGACACGTGAAATACTGGATGAATCTGTAGATTAGGTGGTAAGTCCAGTTTGACGGCTGCTGGATTGATGATTGCTTTGACGGTGTAAGGCCCTAAGTACCTGGGTTGGAAAGTCCCGGTTCCTTTGATGGGTACAATCTTGGCAGCCAGCCAAACCTTGTCTCCCACCTGATAGTCTAGTGCCTTTTTCCGGCATCTCCAAATTGGTTGGGATATCTAGTTCTGAGGTACGCGGGTGTCTACCATAGATGGTGTAAAAGGGGGTTTGTCCGGTACTGGAATGCAGGGAATTGTTATATGCGTATTCGGCTATCCATAACAAATCTTTCCAGTCTCTCAGTTCATGGTGTAACATGCACCGTAGGTATTGTTCGAGGGTCTGGTTGGTCTTCTCGGTCTGACCGTCAGTTTGGGGGTGATGGCTCGTGGATAGCCTGATGTCAATTTGCGCCATTGCACAACATTTTTTCCAGAAGATGGAGATGAACTGACTACCTCGATCGGAGATCAGGACTGATGGGAAGCCATGTAGTTTTACAATACCATCCAGGAACACTTTGGCCAAAATGGGTGCGTCAGGGAGGCCTTTGAGTGGAAAAAAGTGTGCCATTTTTTAGAACAAGTCCACGACTACCAGGATGGTGTTAAATCCATGACTGGGAGGTAGGTCAGTGATAAAATCGAGGGAGAGAGTGTGCCAGGGAGTGGGAGGAATGTCTAAAGGTTGCAGAAGACCGGATGGTTTTTGTTTTTGCGACTTGTTTTGCGCACAAACTCCGCAGGACTGAACATACTGGATGACATCTTGACGCCAGGCTGGCCACCAGAAGTTTTGTTTTACTTTGGGTAAAGTCTTGGTGATTCCAGGGTGCCCCTCGATCAGAGATTCATGATGACTAGCAACAATTTGTTGTTGTAAATCTTTGGTTGGGACATACAATCGATCCTTAAAAAAGGGTAAATGATCTTTAATAGAATATTGCTCCCGTCGAGTTTGCCATGCAAAGTAGGTATCTGGGTTCATGGTTCGTTGAATCTTATCTCTCAGCTCGACTTGGGTTAAGGCCGTAGTGAGTCCCAAGAGTTTTTTTTCCAGTATGATGGGGACTGGGTCCGGGGGTGTATACACCAAATCATCCGTGCCAGTACGGGAAAGTGCATCAGCTTTTCCATTCCTGACCCCTGGTCGAAAAGTGATGACATAATCGTATTCAGCGAAGAAAAGGGCCCACCGCAATTGGCGTGAAGACTGGGCTTTAGCTGTCTTAAGGTATTGCAGGTTTCGATGGTCTGTAATAACCGTAATGATATGCCTGGCCCCCAAGAGGTAGTGCCACCAGGCCTTAAAGGCGGATTTGATTGCCAAAAGTTCTTTGTCTGTGATGGCATAATTCATTTCAGGAGGAGAGAATTTCTTTGACGAAAAGGCCACTGGATGTAGCTGTCATAAATCACTAAGGTATCTTCTGAAAGGATACGGTAACCAAAAAGGATACAATTGGTAGGGTTCTTCCGGATCCTTATTCACACGACTTGATAGTAGTGAAGTCAAATTAGACCTTCCAAATGATACCACTCTCTGACCGATGAAACAGGCAGAGAGAGGGATCACTGGAAAGGGCGTGGGAGCTTTATAGGAAGTCAGCCTAGGATAAATAAAGTATCATGAGAAACTGTCCCAAATCAACTAACTATAGAACAGCAATATCACTAATTAACAACACTGACCTGTGGGCTTAGAACTGAAGTCTCCACCAAAGTCTCTGAAGAAATCCAGGAGTTGACACAACGAAAAGGAGGGGAAGGTTAGTAAGGGAGAATTATCCCGAACGGCACGAGGCTCACGCTAGATACCGGGTTGGTGCACCACAGGATAGCGACCAAAGTACTGTGCACAATCACCTTCAAAAGAAATACTTCCTTTCCCACGTAGAAACAGAAGTATGATGAAATAATTACACCTGTTATCTCATCACAGGTGCCAGGGATTCACTCCAAAGCAAAGAACAGTATGCGTGTGGAATTACACGTTTCAACAGAGTTCAAAAGTCCGCGTGCAGGTTTACATGCGACAGAGTTCACGCAGCCGGGACAGCCACTCTTGCAAGCGTGAGGAAAAAGCCTGCATGCAGGTTTACACGCGACAGAGTTCACGCAGCCGGGTCAGCCGCTCTTGCAAGCATGAGGAAAAAGCCTGCATGCAGGTTTACACGCGACAGAGTTCACGCAGCCGGGACAGCCGCTCTTGCAAGCGTGAGGATTCACACGCAACACAAGGACACGCAACTAGGACCTCAGCGTGTAAAGAGTAGACCGCGTGCGATACGCAAACAGAAGTGCACGCAGTCAGAGCAGCCGTACCTGAAGAGTTCCAGAGTCCGTGTGTGTATTACCCGCGAACAAAGTACACGCAGCCCAGGACAGCCGTGCTTGGAAACAGCGTCCGCGTGGGATTTACATGCGACCAACTTCACGTAGTCAGGAAAGCAGCATGCAAAGAAATCAGGAACCCGCGTGTCAGAATACACGCGACTGAAGAGCACTCAGACAGTGCGGCCAACCTGTGACTTCCAGACAGCAGCTCCAGGAATTTACGTGTGGAAGAAAAACACGCCGAAGAAGCCAAGGAAGTAACTGAAGAGAATGCGAGGACGCAGATCAAGAGTTTCAGCTACCAAATGCCATATTGGTTCAATCAGAAGCAGCGAGCGACATATCCACGCTGCTTATGAACGTAGTGCCATAACACACGTGACTAACCTGAATCACGTGAATGTAACGACGTGAATAATGCAGACGTCGTTTTCCCGGCAGTGCATCAAACAATCTCCATTTAGAATAGAATGGTCTACCAGTTCTATGAGCATAACTCGTTCTGCGTGAAGATGTCGTTCCAGGTCCAGAGGTAATATGTCCAGCATGCATGACAGTGCCACCCCCCAAAGGAGCAGCCTCTCCCCTTTTCAAATGGAATTTTCTTATAAAGCGGGAGCATGGATATTGGAAAGACGTTCCCAGGACCTATCTTCGGGACCATAGCCTTTCCAGTCCACCAGATAATACGGCCTACCAGAACGTAGTCTCATATCCAATATTTCTTGCACCTCAAATTCGTCTGAACCTTTCACAGAAACAGCAACAGGCCGTATAGGCAATCTAGTAGCATCGGAGCATGGCTTGATGAGTGACACGTGAAATACTGGATGCACTCGCCATCGTTTTGGCAATGCCAGACAGACAGCAGCCGGGTTAATCACGTTGATCACTTCATATGGCCCAATGTACTTAGGCAAAAGTTTCTTTTTACCAGGTATCCTCAAGTTCTTAGTAGACAGCCATACTTTTAAGCCTGCTTTGTAAACTGGTGCAGGGACTCGATGAGCATCAGCATAGGTCTTATCTCGTTTTTTAGCCTGCTCCAATTGCTGTTTCACCTTCGTCTGTAGACTCTTTAGATCTCTGACATTACGAACTGCTGCAGGAGTATCCATAGACAAACCGGAATCCAAAGGAATGGATCGGGGGTGTTGCCCATACAGAGCATAGAAAGGTGAAGTACCTATGGCACTATGGTAGGAATGACTGTAGGCAAATTCTGCTGCCGGCAGGACATTGACCCAGTCTGACTGGAACTGCAGACACAAACACCGCAGGTATTGTTCCATAGTGCTATTGACCCTCTCAGTCTATCCGTCCATTTGGGGGTGATAAGCACTAGACATCCTGTCATCAATTAGTAATGCTGAGGTTAGTGCTCTCCAAAAACGTGACGCAAATTGAGAGCTCCTGTCGGTAATTACCACTGAAGGTAGACCAAAAAACCGGAATATATGCCGGATGAATAGGTCAGCTAGGACAGCAGCTGTTGGTAACCCAATACAGGGAACAAAAAGAGCCAATTTCGTAAAGTAGTTCACCACCACCCATATGGTATTGTAACCATTATTTCTTGGGACTTCTACCACAAAATCCATCAATATCATCTCCCATGGTTTGTGAGGAACGGGGAAGGATTGGATTAAACCCACTGGTTTGCCAGGAGTGTTCTTGCATTGGATGTATATCGAACATGTTGAAACATAATCTATAACATCTCGTGTTATGGAAGGCCACCAACACCGTCTTTTGAGCAGCTCTAGGGTCTTCTTCTGTCCAGGATGGGCTGCCGTCAAGGAATCGTGTCCCCAACTGAGAGCCTTTTTCCGAGTGGTAACTGTTGGTAGATAAAGCACCCCTTGTGTGAAAGGCAAACCGTTGTGTATGTCTAGATTCAGTTCCTGAACCAATCGGGGATTTTGTTTCACCCATTCCTGTAATTCACATTTTAGGGAAGGTTGTGCAGAACAACTACATATCACATGGTCTGCCAACAATGTTTTTTGCACCAGTGGTTCTTCCGTCAACTCCTCACCGATGCAGGATAAAGCATCCGATTTGACATGTTGTCTGGCAGAGCGATAAGTAATCTGGAAATTGTATTGAGCAAAAAACACATGCCATCTGGCCTGTCGAGACGTAAGACATTTCATAGTTTTGAATGCCTGAAGATTCTGATGATCAGAGTACACCAACACCTGATGTTTGGCCCCAAGAAGATGATGTCGCCATTCTCGGAAAGCATCCTTAATCGCAAGCAATTTCCGCTCAGTAACAGTATAGTTCTGTTCGTATGAAGTTAGCTTACAAGAGAAAAAAGCAACTGGATGCTCCTCCTTGGTTTCTGCACAAACTTGCGATAGTACAGCTCCTATAGCGACACTGGAAGCATTCGCTTCAACGATAAACTGACAATCAGGATCAGGATGTTGAAGTACAGGTGCAGTGGTAAATGCTTCCTTTAACATCTCAAAAGAGACTTGGGCGTTCTGGTTCCAACAGAATGATACTTTGGAACTAGTTAAAGCTGTCAATGGGGCCACTGTTTTGGAGAAGGAACGAATAAATCTGTGATAAAAATTCGCAAAACCTAGGAATGACTGTAGTGACATTGGGCCTCATTACACGGAAGGCGGTGGTCCAGGGTGCTATTAGCACCCTGGACCATGCCGGTAAAATACCGGCACCGCCTTGGCGGAAAGGGGATTTACCGCCCCATTCCAAGGTTGGAGGGGCGGTAAATCCCCTTTCCGCCATTGCCCTTCCCCATTCCCATTTCTGCCCCATAGGGCTCTATGGGACTGGGGAAGGCGCTAATTACGGCACCGCAATTTTGCGGTGCCGTAATTAGCTCCGAGGTCCCTTAGCGGGTTGGTATTTAACGCCTGCAAAAAGCAGGCGTTAAAACTCCAACCTGCTAAGGGACCTCGTAGTACGGCGGTAAGGGTTAACGGTCACCGTTGCCATTAACGGTGACCGTTAACCCTTACCGCCGTCCGTGTAATGAGGCCCATTATGTGGAATGGGCCAATTCAATATGGCCTTCACTTTGGAACGGCTCATTCGAACACCATGATTGGTAATGTCGTAACCCAGGAATTCAACTTCTTGTGTATGAAAGACACATTTCTCAGCTTTAACAAAGAGTTTGTTCTCTCTTAGCCTTTGTAGGACAGCAGACACATGTTTAACATATTCTGGGAAAGATGATGAATATATCAATATGTCATCCAAGTAGATCACCCCCAATTGGTCCATCATGTCTCTGAAGATGTCGTTCATGAAGAACTGAAATGTGGCGGGAGCGTTACAAAGGCCAAAGGGCATCACCAAATATTCATAAAGGCCGTACCGTGTCTTGAAAGCGGTCTTCCATTCGTTGGCCTCACGGATGCAAACCAGATTGTATGCTCCTCGTAAGTCCAATTTAGAAAAGTACATGGAAGTACCTAGCTGATCTAACAAAACATTTATCAATGGTAAAGGGTACTGGTTCTTTATGGTGATATCATTAAGAGCTCTGTAATCAATACAGGTCCTTAGATCTCTCTCTTTCTTTGGAACAAAGAATAATGGGGAGGCAGCAGGCATTTGGGATGGCCGTATGAATCCCATATCAAGAGCTTTATCGATGTATTCTTTCAGGACAACATCTTCTTTGGGAGTTAAAGAGTAGACACGACCAGTAGGGATTTTAGCCCCAGGAATTAGTTCAAACGGAAAATCATACTGTCTATGTGGAGGCAGCTGTTCTGCCTGGCCTTTGTCAAAAATATCAGCATGTTCTGTATATTCACATGGCATATGTGTACCGATCTGATGTACCACACTGATAATGGAACCTCCCTCCATAGAGGCCAAAAATGTGATTTGGTTGACACCTCCTGACTGGCAAAGCAGTAATCATTGCAATAAACAGAAGGATATTGGCTCAATCCCGTAACCCAGTCAATGGTTGGATTATGAAGGGTCAACCAGGCAAGAACAAGCAATAGTTTGTACTGGGGAGCCGCAATGACATCAAAAATCATTTCCTCTTAATGACCATTTGATAAAGTCATCCGAATAGGTACAGTCTCCTGGGTTACCATACCTGAAATCAAGACTGACCCATCTACAGTATTAACTGTTTCAGGTTTGTTCTTATTTACAAGGGGTATAGAACATTTCTTAGCATATGTGATATCAATGTAATTTTTTGTGGCTCCGGAATCAACCATAGCCCTGGAATCTAATTCTTGGTCAGCAAAATGTAACGTCACCTCAACAACTATAGGTGCATACGCTAGAATGGTATGGGAGTTCGATGTAGCACTCGACACAGGGACTCCTGCTACTGTCGAGTTTTGGCGTTTCCCGAACGCTTAACTGGTTTCTTGGGACATGCCGCCAGTAAATGCTCAGATGAACCGCAATACATGCATAAATTGTTTTTTCTTCGGTTCACTCTCTCTGCATTAGATAACCGGCCTCTCACGGCACCAATCTGCATTGGTTCAGGGTCATTCGAAGAAGCTGCCGGTGCCTCCGGACGAACCAGTGTTTGCAAAAAAGGTTTTCTCTCTCCTTTGCGAGCATTTCTTCGAGCATCGATTTGTAGAAACAAATTGAGAAATTATGTGAACCCTGTAGGAACCACAAGGACCGTAGACAAGGCGTCTTTTAGCTCTTCTGAAAGACCCTTGTAGAAAACAGCCGTTTTCTTGTCTTCAGGCCATTGGGTTTTGGCTGTTAATTGATTGAATCTGGCTATGTAAGCCAACAGAGTTTGACTACCTTGTTGTAGACTTAGCAACTCCAGATCTGTGGCTTGAGTGGCGTAACGCATATCAAAGACCTTACTCATAGCAGCCAGAAGATCATCGCAATCGTACAGCAAGGGACTGTTTGATTCCAATAAAGGATTAGCCCAAGCAGCAGCTGTACCCCCCAAATGAGAAAGCACGAATGCTGCTTTTGTAGTTAAATCGGGAAACGAGTTAGGCCGGCACAGGAAATGGAGTCGGCACTGATTGACAAAGACAAAGGTTCTATAGGTTTTAGGATCACCTGTGAACCTTTCCGGGGGAGCCAAAGGAAACTGTGTTGGCATAACTACTTTAAGGATCTCTTGTGGTGGTGCCGGTGTTCCAGATCCAGATGCAGTGGCCACTGGAATCTGTGCTCCCTGAGGACTGGCATGAATGGCGTCTTGCATAACATCCATACGATGCCGTAATGTGTCCTGTGCCGTAATCATTTTGTTTCTCAAATCGGTGATTAACTGAGTCAAGACAGTTAAAGGATCCGTACCCTCCATGGCTTCTGATTCTGTCATAAATCACTAAGGTATCTTCTGAAAGGATACGGTAACCAAAAAGGATACAATTCGTAGGGCTCTTCTGGATCCTTATTCACACGACTTGATAGTAGTGAAGTCAAATTAGACCTTCCGAATGATACCACTCTCTGACCGATGAAACAGGCAGAGAGAGGGATCACTGGAAAGGGCGTGGGAGCTTTATAGAAAGTCAGCCTAGGATAAATAAAGCATCATGAGAAACTGTCCCAAATCAACTAACTATAGAACAGCAATATCACTAATTAACAACACTGACCTGTGGGCTTAGAACTGAAGTCTCCACCAAAGTCTCTGAAGAAATCCAGGAGTTGACACAACGAAAAGGAGGGGAAGGTTAGTAAGAGAGACTTATCCCGAACGGCTCCAGGCTCACGCTAGATACCGGGTTGGTGCACCACAGGATAGTGACCAAAGTACTGTGCACAATCACCTTCAAAAGAAATACTTCCTTTCCCACGTAGAAACAGAAATATGATGAAATGAGTCCACCTGGTATCTCATCACAAGTGCCAGGGATTCACTCCAAAGCAAAGAACAGTATGCGTGTGGAATTATACGTCTCAACAGAGTTCAAAAGTCCGCGTGCAGGTTTACACGCGACAGAGTTCAGGCAGCCGGGACAGCCGCTCTTGCAAGTGTGAGGAAAAATCCTGTGTGCAGGTTTACATGCGACAGAGTTCACGCAGCTGGGACAGCCGCTCTTGCAAGCGTGAGGAAAAAGGCTGCATGCAGGTTTATAGGCGATAGAGTTCACGCAGCCGGGACAGCCGCTCTTGCAAGCGTGAGGATTCACACGCAACACAAGGACACGCAACTAGGACCGCAGCGTGTAAAGAGTAGACCGCGTGCGATACGCAAACAGAAGTGCACGCAGACAGAGCAGCCGTACCTGAAGAGTTCCAGAGTCCGCGTGTGTATTACCCGCAAACAAAGTACACGCAGCCCAGGACAGCCGTGCTTGGAAACAGCGTCCGCGTGGGATTTACACGCGACCAACTTCACGTAGTCAGGAAAGCAGCATGCGAAGAAATCAGGAACCCGTGTGTCAGAATACACGTGACATGCAGACAGTGTGGCCAACCTGTGACTTCCAGACAGCAGCTCCAGGAATTCGCCTGTGGAAGAAAAACACGCCGAAGAAGCCAAGGAAGTAACTGAAGAGAATGCGAGGACCCAGATCAAAAGTTTCAGCTACCAAACGCCATATTGGTTCAATCAGAAGCAGCGAGCGACGTATCCACGCTGCTTATGAACGTACTGCCATAACACACGTGACTAACCTGAATCACGTAAATTCAACGACGTGAATAATGCAGACGTCGTTTTCCCGGCAGTGCATCAAACAATCTCCATTTAGAATAGAACGGTCTAGCAGTTCTATGAGCATAACTCGTTCTGCTTGAAGATGTCGTTCCAGGTCCAGAGGTAATATGTCCAGCATGCATGACAGTAGCTGGCCCATTACTGGATCTCTGTGCGAGAGGACAGCCCCCATCGCTGTGCTGGAAGCGTCTGTTTCTACGATATAGGGAAGATCGGGGCGAGGATGTCGCAGGATTGGTGCGGAGGTGAACCTTCTCTTGAGTTCCTGAAAAGCCTCCACTGCTTCTTCGGTCCAGGCAAATTTCTTATTATTTTTTCTTAGCAATACTGCGATCTAGTGTACGACCTGTGAGAAGTCTGGTATGAACCGGCGATAGAAGTTTGCAAAGCCCAGCATGCTCTGTACTCCTTTAACTGACGTTGGTGAGGGCCATTTCAAAATGGCGTCCACTTTATGCAGATCCATTCTGATGCCTCCTGGAGTAAGGATAAAACCCAAAAACTCAACTTCGGTGACGTGAAAAAAGCACTTTTGCAGCTTGGCATACAAACGATGTTCTCGGAGCTTGGAAAGAACCGAACGGACGTGCTTGATGTGCTCTTGCTTTGAAGTTGAGTACACTAAGATGTCATCTATGTACACAAGGGCGCAAACATTGATTAACTCTCTCAAAACGTCATTCATAATATACTGAAATGCTGCAGGATCGTTGCATAACCCAAACGGCATGACTTGATATTCGAACAAACCATATTTGGTGCGGAAAGCAGTCTTCCATTCGTCTCCGCTTCTGACCCGTACCAAGTGGTACGCCCCCTCGAAGGTCTAGTTTGGTGTAAATGTGCACATCTTTGACCTGGTCCAGCATTTCTGGGAGGAGCAGCAAGGGGTAACGGTTCTTTACAGTGATCTGGTTTAATGTGCGGTAGACAATAGAAGTTCTTAGGTCCCCTTCCTTTTTCGGTACGAAGAACAAGGGACTGGCTGCAGGGGACTTGGATGGGCGGATAAATCCATTTGCGACGTACTGGTCTAAATAAGCCTTTAGATGAAGGGTTTCGGGTTCCGTGAGAGCATAGATTCTACCGCAAGGAACTTGCGCACCTGGAACAAGGTCGATTTGGCAATCATAGGATCTGTGTGGGGGCAGCGTGTTTGCTTGATCCTTCTGGAATACATCCTGAAAGTCTTGGTATTCCTCAGGTAGGGTACTTGTCAGTCCCAAAGTTACCACTTATGGATTCGGAGAGGCACTGAAAGCAAGTTTCTGTTCTTGGTAATAACAGGCTGGGGAGCAGTTGTCGGGAAAGGTTAATTTTCTTGCTCGCCAGTCAATCAAAGAGTTGTGAGCTACTAACCATGGCATCCCTAGTATGAGCCGAACTTGAGGAGCCTTGATGAGATCGAACGAAATAAGTTCTCGATGCCCGTCCTGGCACAGCAAGGTTATCTCAGCTGTGCGCCGGGTTACGGGTCCGGAAGCGATTTCTGTCCCATCCAACGTGGTTACCTTATCTGTAGTTGGCTTGGTACACAGGGGAAGCCCCATCTCTGCAGCTAAGTCCTGATCTATATAATTCCCAACTGCTCCACTGTCGACGTATGCTTCAATGGCATGCATTCTTGATGGTCATTGGTTATTAATTAGGATCACTGGAATTGCAAAGTGTGAGGTCGGTGGCTCTTTTCCCTCACTCGACAAACTGACCTCTACATTTGCCGAGCTGGGCAGTTTCCTGACTGACCCTCCTTCTCTTCATCTTTTCCTGTGGCTCCAACGGTCTTCCTAGGAGGCTTCACTGGACAGTCCTTCAGGAAACGTCTTGACTTTCCACAGTACAGACATAGTTGTTGTTGTCTTCTTTTATCTCGCTCTTGTTTTGTTAGTGGAGGCCGTACTCCTCCGATTTGCATGGGCTCCATAGTAGTGTCTTGCACTCGGGTTACATTGTCTCTCGGCTGAATGTACACTGGCCGAGGGTCCATTTTAGAATGGTCTGCTTTTCGGTCTTGCAACCGGTGGTCCAGTTGCACAACCAAGTCTATGAATTCAGAACATTCTCGGGGAGGATTAACCACTTTAGCTAGAGCGTCTTTTAATTCACTGCGTAAGCCCCGGTGAAACAGCGTGGTTCTTTTGTTTTCAGGCCACCTGGCTTCAGCAACTAACCAATTGAAAGTAGCGATGTAGGTTAACAAATCCTGATTCCCCTGTCGGAGGGAAAGAAGTTCATTGTCCACAGCTTGTTCTCGTGCATGGCGGGCAAAGAGTTTTTCCATTTCCCTCTGAAAGTCTCCAAAGTTATATAATAAACGGTCATCATGGGACACTAATGGTACCGACCAATCTGCGGCGCTGCCACTTAGGTATGATAAAACAAAGGCTACCCGGGCTTGGTCATTTGGGAATGCTCCCGGCCTGCAAAGAAAATAAAGGCGACACTGGTTCATGAAAGCTGCGTATTTTCGTGGATCACCAGCAAACCTCTCCGGTGGTGCCAAAGGAACTGTACCTGGTAACACAACTTGTATCGGGGTCGAGGCAGTGGAAGGCATGCTAGGGTTTTGCATTTGTGGGTTGTTCCCAGGTAGAGGTGTCTGACCCGCTTGTGATTGCAAGACTTGCCTACTGATATCTTCATTACGCTCTTTTGTCACCAATAAGTCTCTCCGGAGAGCGTTAGTCTCCTGTCTGGTGGAGTGAACCTCGGCACGAAGCTCTCCCAACAATTGAGCCAATTGGTCTAATTCTGATGATTCCATGGCACCCAGGTGGATTGGTTTATGAGGCTTTGCATTCTGTTACGCTCACCTGGTATCCACGGGGACGCCGCTCACTTGTGGGGACGCTAGTACCCTTCTCAGCCGCTCCCTGGTATTATCAGTGGGGAAGTTCTGCCTGGAAAACAGGTGGGCAATGTTCAATACTGGGCAACTGGGGTGAGAGCCTCCCAACACCCGGTATGCCCGCAGCCCCCTCCCCGGACCTTTCCTCACCTTGTTATCTGTTTTGGCGTGCTCTCCGTCCTGCCTTCTTGGCAGGGGCGCGTTGTCCTTGTGGGGGTGAGCGATCTAGTTACTTCACTGATGCTCCCCTTAAAGTCTTTCGGGTAGGTCTTATTACTGGTATACTGTAAGCCTTTCTTGCACTAATGTCTTTTCTCTCTCCTTAGATGCAAGAAAGTTTGCGGTGGGCCGTGGGCTGAGTTTGGAATCGCCGGCAGGTGATGATGGTGTTTGCAAGCGCCTTGATGCAGTAAGTAGGCGCTTGTGCGTGGCACTAAGATGCCTTGCCTTTTATAATAATGGCTTTTCTCTCTCCTCAGCTACACGAGTGTTCGTGGTGGGACGTTTGTTGAATTCGGGATCACCGACGGGTGATTATGATGAGAGCGCCTCGAGGCGGTAGGTAAGTGGTATGCGCAGCGCCCAAATGCCTTGCCTTTGCTAACCTGTTTGTCCTTTGTTCCCGTAGGTTGTGGCGCTCACCAGAGCAGGAAGTTCCTAGGCGGGGCTGGCCGATGGGCAACTCGAGAGGTAAGCCGCCGGTGCAATTGTAAAAGTTTAATGTCTTGTTTTTCCTCCTTTTGCAGGTCCGACGATTCGGGAGGCTCGCTGTTCCTTGGAAGTTGTTTGCAGGAGCAGAGGGCAGCTAGCGGTGGAATCACAGGTAAGCTACTGCAAATAACAATGTTAATTTGTCTTTCAAGGGCGGTTCTTTCCTGGTTCGCAGATGCTGCTGGACACGATGAGCGTCACGCTGCAGGACTGCAGAGTAATGCGAAGCATGTTCTCTAAATCGGGCGTGGTTTAAATAGCCTCAGGAAAAGTAGTCCAGGTAAAGTAGTCCCTAGGCTACCACACCCAAAACACTATACCCCAAAGCTTGGTTCCAAGGAACCAAGCTCTGTGGATGCCTCCATGTTGACTGGCATCAAGTAAGGTAGTTCCCAAGCACAGTCCTCATTAAGTATGAGCCTGGCGCCAAAGGCGCCAGGACTGGCCCCAAGAGGGCCGGGGCAAAGGATGCTTCAGCTTGGTGGGGGCCCGAGTCGGGACCCCTCCTGGTTTATGGGCCTGCCTGGGGATTTTAAGAGGTGGGTCATGACACCAATCTCCAGATACCGGCAGTCGAAGCCGACCCTCCCCGGCAGGGGCCGCACGATAAGGCCCCTGTCTGTGCCGTGTCCATGCGGTGTACGTGCCCAAGAACCCTTACGTCTGGACTAAAACCCTTGACCATGGCTACACTGTCATCACCGACTGGAGACGCAAAGAAGTACTGAGAACAGCTCACCCTTTGGCTACGAGATAGCTTTCACAGTAAGTGTAAGTTTATTGCGAACTTTCACTCGAATTGTGTAATCTGTCCAAAATAGTTCTCTGTTTGAATGCCTATGTTCACGCATGCTCTGTGCATCTCGGTAAGCACTTACCCACTGTGTATGTTTATCACCCATGTTGCATATTATGCTTGCCTTTTTACTGGGACACGCCCATCTACCATCTAGAGTACGGTTCGTTCTGCACATACTAATTGTCATGCTTGCCCAAATGTTCATATCCTAGGGTCATCTGCCTCCGGACTACGGCTTCGACCACACATGGCACTAGGATCTTCATTAGCCCCCCTCAATACCCTTACTGACTATCTCCTTCTGGCTAGGCTACCCAGCGCTGCCTACCAATGCTCAATCCCAATTACCCTACCTGTGCCGCCGCAACTCCAGTGTCAGTGCCCAGCTTCATCTTCTCCCAACCTTCTCTCAACCCATAGTCATACTTGTGCATGGCACCACGACTCCCTGCTAGGTAGCCCACCTATGTTAGTCCTCTGCCTCCCACAGTGTGTCCTGCTTCTACAGAACCCCACCCACATCCTCCTTATCCTTACACATTAGTGTACAAGTAGTGCATAACCCACTTTCCTGATCCTGACCCTGCCTTTAGCACTGCGCCAACTCCTCAATGTGTCCGCCCTCCCCACTAGATTAGCCATCCAGGCTGGTGACCCCCCCTTGTCTATGCAGGAAGATCACCTGATAATCCAGAGCACTCACCTAGGGCTTCCAACCCCGCTTACGCACCACTGCAACACAATGCCATTCTGCACATACGCTCCACGCGCCAACATCCTTGCCATGGCCCCGAAACTGCCCAACTCTGATTATTTCCTCCCAACTCCCTTCCTACCTGCTCTCTTCAGTGCCCCCACAGCCTCACACACTCAAAATATCAATTCTAAGGCTAGCCCCTGTGAATGCCTGATCGTCAGACAAACTATGCTAAGAGGTCGCACCAAACCCTTGTGGCACCAAAACCTCCCAAGGCCAACTGAACAAAGAAACCAACTATAGGGATTGTACTCCTCATGCACCATAGCCACCAGTTGCTTAGGCTCTCCATCTAAACTCGGCCCGCCCGCCTCCCGCAACCTCCTCACACCACTCCTCACACCACTCAATACTAGTCATCAACATGATTCCACCACGCCCTCTCAGACCTCTGATTGCAACCTCACCACAAATAAGACACTCTCACCATGCACCACCAACCTGACAGCCCCCACAATGCTCTCAGCGACCACCATCGCTCCTCCCAAAGCACTCATGGGCGCAACCACGCTAATCCTAGCCCTCACCAAAACATACTCCAAGGTGCACTCATTAACGCATGCTCATTACCAGCCCATGCCACAGAGATCTGTGACTTTCTCACTAACCTAAACCTGGACCTCCTCACCATTACATAAACGTGGCTTTATGAGGCATCAGGACCAGCCATCGCCCTAGCCCTCTGTCAGTTTACACCATACACCAGCAGGACCAACTACATATGAAAGGAGGTGGTGTGGCTCTCATAGTCAAAGAATCTCTGCCCATCTGACTAGCAAATTCCACACTGGAAGACAATGCTGAATCCATCGCTATCAAGCTCTCTCTCTCCTCCAACTGCACCATTAACTTACACATTGGGCATCATCACGAGTTGGGCACTAGCCCCGGCTGTATTACCGATGGGGCTATTAACCCTACCGCCAAACCCCCTGGCGCTTTTAAGGCCGGATCATGGGTTTGGTGGAACAGGAGTCCCCATTCCCCATTGGGCCCATTCAGGAATTTTCCATTCCCCATTGGTGCCAATGGGGAATGTTCGGTGCTATTACCGCCAGCGGTATTACTGCTGGCAGTAATAGTGCCGAAAATTGTGGCAGATTTGCCCCCCGCTCAGAGCTGGTGCACAATCCACCAAGCCCAAGATTTGGCGGACTCTTAAATGCAGCGGTAATAGCGTCACTGCTGCATTTAAGGGTTACCACCAAACTCGTGATGAGGCCCATTATCTACAGAACCCCGGGCGCCTCCTCAGACTTTCAAGAACACTTAAACCTAAAAACCACCACCAAAACCCTAGTACTGGGTCACTTAAACATAGGCCTCAACGACACCAAAGACAAGCAAGCCATATCGCTTGCCAATGCACTACACAACATTGGATTCTTGCCATGAGTCATCAACCCAACGCACATCAAAGGATACATCCTAGATTGGGTAGCTGACATAACTGCTTGGCTGCTATCAGCTCTAACACCCCATGTCTGTGCACCGACCACCACCTCATTCAGTTCTCCATCCCAACATCCACTATTGCCACCAAGCACACCACGCCCTCACCACCAACACTAGCTAGGAGCACCCGCAAATTAACCAACGACAACCTATTACCTTATCTAGAGGTTCCAGCCCTCAAACCCCCCTTCTCCAATGACCCTGATGTTCTAGCTGAAATATACAACTGGGCGCTCAAAAATGCAGTTGACACTGTAGCCCTCCTTGAAAGAAAGAAAGTAAAAACTACTAGGCATACAAACTCCTGGTACACACCGGAACTTCAGGAACTATGCAAGCTCAAGCATATTGCACTCACCAAGTGGCAAACCAATCCTAAAGTCTCCCCCAAAGATGAATTTTAAAAACTATCTATCCAATACAAAAGAGCCATTATTCGAGCCAAATCCAACTCCTTCAACACAAGAATCTCTAATGCCAAATCAGGAACCAAAGAAATGTTTGCTATATTCAGGGAACTATCTTCCCCAGCCAGCTCCTAGTACCCCAGACATAGTTAAAGATAAATCTTGGTGCAAAGACATTCAATCACCTATGCTCAATAAAATAGACCTCCTTCAGGGCAAAATTTGATGTCACCAGAACTCCCTGACCAGTCCTGAGCCGCCCATCTCTCCCTCCACAGTCAACCCCCTGACAAGACACTCTTCTCTTTCAGAAACGTCTCAGAAAGCGAAGTTTTGACCCTCCTCAATAACATAACACCATCCAATTGCAAAGGTGATATCTGTACCGCCTATATTATCAAAGATTGCGCTGACACACTAGCACCTTTCCTGATAGCCTTCATAAATGCATCATTTGCATCGGGCCTGGTTCAATCATGCCTTAAAGAAGCCTAGGTACGCACTCTCTTGAAACAAACCTTCACTAGACCCCTCATCTCCCAGCAACTACCGGCCTATCACCACTATCCCTTTTCTTCTAAAGATTCTCAACAAAGCTGCATATTCCCAAATCCTGCACTTCTTGTAAATCAACAGTATCCAGCTAAAGAGGCAATCAGGCTTCTGCGCTGGCCACAGAACTTAATCTGCACTACTGCACCTAAAAATCCCACTAGCTGAAATCATGGACAAAGGCAAACCAGCACTTCTCCTCCTTCTTGATCTATCTGCAGCGTTTGACCTTGTGGACCATAACACCATCTGCACACATATCATTGCCTCGGTGAAATTCACCCCCAAAGCCACTACTTGGATCACCTCCTTCCTCAAAGGAAGAGCGATCCATGAAGGTGCTCTCTGAGCAGGCCTGTACGACACCCACCACCATTCACTGCACAGTACCTCAGGGCTCCTGTACATTGCCAAACTTGAACAACATATTTATGAAACCACTCTTCGACAAGCTGCACGCGCTCGGCATAGCATACACAAACTATGCTGATGACACTCAGGTCCTCCTCCCACTCTCTGTCTCCTATAAAATTGATGCCAAAGCACTTCACAATACCTATACCACCATCCAAGCACGGATGGCAGCCAAAGAGCTCTGCCTTAACGGGGACAAACCTGAAATTCTACTAGTCGGCCCTAAGGAAACCCTAAATAAGCTCAATAAACAATACAACTCCTTCACCATTGACAACACACAAATCACGGTTTCACCTTCAGTTAAGACCCTGGGGGTGCACCTCGACTCCACACTCTCCATGACATGCCAAGTTATCTCCATCGCCTTCACAACAAAACTAATTAACCCAGTCAAACCCTACCTCTCCACGCAGAACTGTCTCTCTATAGCTAGAGCTACCATAGTTGCAAAATGGACTATTCTAATGTGCTCTTTTCTGGTACCTCTGCCACATATCTCAACAGACTGCAGATTATTAAAAATAATGCACTCAGAGCAGCCTTGAATATCTCAAAGAGGGAGCATACCTCACATGCTAGGTGCAGCGCACACTAGCTCCCCTTTAAGGAACGCATCATCATTAAGACCGTAGCCATAATCCACAAATGCCTCTCCCTCACTGCCCCTCCCACCTCTCAGAGAAATTAGTCAGAGCTAGTTCCGCCAGACCCGTGCGTGCATGCTATGCTAACCAACTAAACATTCCCTCTATCAAACAAGCCAAAGTGGGTGGCACCAGCTTTCCTTTCATAGCTCCTAAACAATGGAACTCGCTACCAAATACCCTCAGAGAAAGTATTCAGAGCTAGATCCGCCAGACCCATACGTGCATGCTATGCTAACCAACTAAACATCCCCTCTATCAAACAAGCCAAAGCGGGTGGCACCAGTTTCACTTTCATAGCTCCTAAACAATGGAACGCCCTACCAAATACGCTAAGGAATGAGACCTCACACACGTCCTTCCACAAAGCCCTCATACCGAGTCTCTTCAACGAGTCCACCTCACACACCGGGCTCACCCCCGCGATACCTGCACTCAGAAGGTATTAGCTGTAACCGGTTCCACTGTAACCCTTGAACCGTAGAGCCCTTCTGCTGTTGTAATCTCATCCATTTACCTGTCTGGCTTTAGGTTCACTGTAACCACGAACTGCATATAGGCTGTACTTTCTCTGTATCATGTAACTAAGTAAGCACTGCCTGTACCAGCGCCACGATGCCCGAGGGCTGCTTTGTGCGCTTTATAAATGCAATAAATAAATAAAATAATGTTTTTCTGTGCTGTGTGACCCCAATGCTTAGGAGGTTTTGACAGACAGTGCACTTTGTACTTCCTGTGCTCCTACACAAGTCTAGTTAATTGATCAACACTGATTAAGATTTTTGTTATATTTTTGTAGGGAGTGGAGATCCCTCATCTCTTAAAAAAGGATGAAGACCCGAAATGCATAGCGAGAGAAATAAGTAGAGGCTCTCAGTGATTATGGCTGTTTTAATATTCTGACACGTATTAGTTATTTTTCTTAGTAATAATTAAATTCTGAATTTTTCTTTACAAACATTTTATTAGGCATGTATTCAGAATTGACGGAGGTTTGTGTAAATATGTTTTATTTTTTCCACAATAAATATGCCTAAATTTGTATTTGATAACACTTGTGATTTTAAGAGTAAAATCAAAGACATTCTAGTTAACTGCAACCCAGGATCTTATTGATCTATTATTTACTTTTTTCAAAGGATATATATTTACAAATAATTTAACTTTGAGGGTAGTCTCTTTGAACACATAAAGGGCCTCATTACGACCCAGGCGGTAATCTTCCGTCATTACCGCCATGGCGTAATGAGTGTTTACACCGTGGGCCGATGGCGTAAAGAGCGCCACATTACGACCCATCGCGCACGAGCATTACGCCATGGCGGTAATGCAATTAACGCCATGGCGGAAAAGGCCCCTACCGGCATTGTAAAGCGAGCAAGGTGCACTTCCGCCACCTTAAGTAGCGGCCACCGTAATTAGCGCCCACCGTAAGTATCGGCCACCGTAATTTGCGGCGGCCGTAAAAAGCAGAACCGGAAATAGCGTCATCGCGCCGGAACGGGAAACAGCACGTCGGCCATCTTTAAAAACACAATCCATTGCCATCCTACCGAACAACACCAGATCCAACCCTGACACCTGTCCCAACCAATCACCCACCCATCCAAGTACCCGAAAATGCCTAAAGTTGTAAAGAAGGCATGTGACCGCCAGCGCCAGGAGAGATTCAGCCGGGAGGAACTCTGCATGCTTGCGGAGACCCTGCAAGACAACGCAGGTGTCGTTTTCTCCCCGGAAATGACCAGGACAGCGATAGCGAAGAAGAAGGCCATCTGGGCCCTGGTGGCCGAGCGCGTCAGCGCGGTGGGGACCGTACCCCACACCCCACAGCAGTGCAGGAAGCGCTGGGATGACCTACGCATACGGGTCAGAGCCGTCATCTCTGCAAACCGCAACCTTGCCCTGGGTACCGGTGGAGGGTCGGAATCCCCACTAAAACTCCAACCGTGGGATGAGATCTGTGCAACCACGATTGGCATGGAATCCATTGAAGGCGTCGGAGGGATGGAAAGGGGAGCTCCGACATCAGGCGATGAAGGTAGGTGCCTCAAACAAGACATGCCATAGTCACTGCAGTCCATTCATGTGTAGCACAAGGTTGCCCTACAGTGTAAATGCAACACATTTCAACACTGCCCATAGCCACATGCGAGCACCACCCTGTATATACTGCTGGCACCCGCATACCTGCATCCACATTCCACACTAAAAGGAGACAACCTGCATGGCCCTGCCTGAAATCTGCCTCATCTACTGACCAGAATAATGTCAATCATTGTCATTCCAAAGTCCGCAGACCCATCAATAACGCCCTCCCTCCTTTGCTCCACCACAGGCACAGATTCACACCCCGAGGACCAGGACACCCCTGCGACGAAGAGATCCAAGAAGGCCATCAATACCGTCCCTGCACCCTCAACCTCAGCTGCAGTGAGGCAGACCCCACAACAAGCAGGACCCACTGCGAGCATACCGGACGTCCCACCAGCAAGCACCCCTGTAGGCAGCAGGCCAGCAGCAGCTGCTCCACCTCTACCGACATTGCCTGCCACAGAAGGCACCGGGTCAGCGGCCAGCAGCAACATCGGTGAGACAGCTGCAATAGCTGCATGTTCAGACTCAGACATGGAGCACGAGGTCAGAAGCCCCACTGACCTACTACATTCCCCCTGTTTCTCAGACGCCAGCCCCCATGAGGATCACACACAGGGGCACACAGAGGTAGAGGAGTGGCCTTCCACCCCATGCCCAGTCCTCACTCCACAGGAGGGGAGCAGCCCCTCCATCACACCACCAGCACTGGCCATGGGCCAGCAAGGGCAGCAGTCCCTCGAGGACATCACAGAACGGCAGCAACAACTGTCCACGATGCTGACTGAGCATGCCGCGGAATGTGTGGGGGCTAGGGCAACCATTGAACAGGCCACGGAGACCCTAAGGGCCGAAGTAGCGCAGAGCACTGCCACCCTGAGGGATGCCATGCAGGCCATGTCCAGGGACATCTGTGCTGAACTTGCCGGCTTGCGTTGTGCGCTCACTGAGCTCACCCACACCCTACAGGACGTGCATGCACGGGGGCAGGCAGGGACATCCTCCACTGCCAGTTCTGCACAGAGCAGCCCCGTGCGACGTTCCGGACGTAACCTGCGCTCCACAGCCAGGGGTGCCCCGGGGGCCGGGAGAGGGGGCTTGTAACAGCCTGTGGCCACTGTCACAGGCATCTGTTGACACCTACATGGGGTGTGTTGGGGTGTGCAGGGGGGAGGTGAGGGGTGTGTGTTGGGGTGTGCAGGGGGAGGTGGGGGGGTGTGTTGGGGTGTGCAGGGAGGAGGTGGGGGGGTGTGTTGGGGTGTGCAGGGGGGTGGTGGGGGGGTGTGTTGGGGTGTGCAGGGGGGAGGTGGGGGGGGTGTGTTGGGGTGTGCAGGGGGGAGGTGGGGGGGTGTGTTGGGGTGTGCAGGGGGGAGGTGGGGGGGTGTGTTGGGGTGTGCAGGGGGGAGGTGGGAGGGGTGTGTCACGACGTTTCATAGTTTGAATACACTTTTTTCTTTCCGAAAAAGAAATGTGTGGACATTTTCATTGCATATGTGTGCTTTATTGGTGTACAGTCCACAGTGTGCATGTCCCAGAGCCACACAGTGCCCCAAGTGCAGTCACCATGTGATACACACCAGCCGTGTGTGCTAGAAGCAGTGGTCGATGATACTTTGGCGCATTGCACGCCCCTCCTGTGCATCGCCTCCTCCATGGGGTGCCGCCCCATCTGCACCCTCCTCATCCTCATCGTCAGGTGGTTGCAGTTCTGCGTCAGGGGGCAGGGGCACATTCCGTCTGACGCACATATTGTGTAGCATGACACATGCCATGACGATCTTTGCCACCTTCTCATGGCCATACAGGAGTGCCCCACCAGACCTGCTGAGGCTTCGGAACCGTGCCTTCAATAGGCCGAATGTCTGCTCTATGACCACACGAGTACGTGTATGTGCACGGTTGAAGTCCTCCTCGTGCTGGTTCTGCGGGTTCCGGACTGGTGTAAGGAGCCACCTCTTCAGGGGATAGCCTGCATCACCTGTATGTAGGCGAGAATGTATGTGTCAGTCATGTTGTCTGATCAAGAACATGATGTTCCACCATGGCTTGCATCCAACTGTTACTTTGGCTCACTTCTACATGCACTAATTGATTCACACAATGCAACCAGTATATGCTCATGGCTCCCATGGCCTGTTTTGCATGCCATCACCCAATGTATGCAGAGGGGTTGTGTGCATTGTGAGTGCCCATCCTCTGTCTCCGTTCTCTGTGTTACTCACAGCCAGGTGGCGTATGCATCCCCCCCCCTTTCAGCCAGGTGGAGTATGCATCACCCCCCCCTTTCAGCCAGGTGGAGTATGCATCATCCCCCCCCCTTTCAGCCAGGTGGAGTATGCATCACCCCCCCCCCCTTTCAGCCAGGTGGAGTATGCATCACCCCCCCCCCTTTCAGCCAGGTGGAGTATGCATCGGTACGTCATTCACCTGCCCACTTCCATGACATTGGACTCACCGAGTAGCCAGGATCTTGGCCCTGCATGTCGCTCCATGTAGCGTGGTATTGTGGAGTTCCTCAGGACCATAGAATCATGGGTTGATCCGGGGAATCGGGCACAACAATGTGTGATGATCTTGTTGGAGTCACAGACCATTTGCACGTTGATTGAGTGGAACTGTTTCCGGTTGCGGTACGGTACCTCCATAGCACGTGGAACCACCAATTCCACATGGGTGCAGTCGATGGCACCAATATAACGGGGTATGCCGGCTAGTGCATGGAAACCCACTTTGGTGTTTGCAATCTCCTGGCCAGTCCGTGGTAATGAGATGTGGTCGTCTGTGTGCTTGAGGAGGGCATCGAGCACTTGGATGAGTGTTCGTGAGAATAATGGTTGTGAAATGCCATGCAGGTGCCCCACTGTGTGCTGGTAGGTGCCTGTGGCCAGGAAGTGGAGTACAGACCCTACCTTCAGTGGGGGGGGTGGCGGTTGGAGTTTCTATCATGCTGACGATGTCGTTGTGTGTCATGTCTACGATGGCGGTGATGGTGTCCCGGTCCAAACGGTACAGGGTGTGGATCTGCTCAGCAGTGAGGTTGAATGGATTGGCTCTGATGCGTGGGATTGGGGACTGCCTGCGTGGTGGCACTTGCTGTGCTGGTGGGGCTTGCTGGGCCTGCCTTGCCCACCTTCTCCTCCTGCGTCTCCTCTGTGCTGCCTGTTGTTGTTGCTGTTGTAGCACATACATTGCTATCAGGTCCTCCGGCCCCAACATTACTAGTCGTATTGGTATCATTGTGGAGTGTGACTGGGTGTGGGAAGGGGTGGGGTGTGCTCTTTTTGTACTTCCTGAGTCTGTATTGCCTTCACCTGTGCTGTTTCTGTGCACCTGTGGCAGCTGCATTCACTTAACATGGCCCTTTACGGTTGGTTCGCGATGGCGTTATTAGCACCATGGCGGTAAGGTACTTAACGGGCTGGGTGATGGCGTTAGGTGCATGTCCGCTTGGGTCGGCATTTGCGTACCTTTCCGCCATGGCGCTAAGTACGGTGTGGGCGGTCGCGTGCGTGCACCCTTAGCGCAGTTAGCGGCAGCGTTAACTACGATGCCGCTAATGGCATCGTAGTTAACGGTCACGGGTCATGATCGGACCTGGCGGAAAACGATGGCGGTAACCATTTACCGCCATCGTTTTTCACTTAGCGCCAGGGTCGTAATGAGGCCCAAAGAGTGCAACATCACTCCCACAGTTTTTACTCTCTGGTACAATTATCAGTTTTATGTTAGTTAGGCATATGTGTTGGTGGCACTCTGAGGTTAGCACCAAGAAACATAACGGACATTTACAAGACATGTATGTCGTGTAGAGGAGTGTGTAGATTAATTGATCAGCACAACTAGGAGAGTGATTGGCCATATTGACAAGCAGGGGTTTCACCAAGGATGGTAAAGTTCACAGACAGGAGAGGCTTGTGGTAGGTCAACATCAGAGGAAACCTTGAGACATCAGAATAGACCCATCAAAAGACTTCCAGTGAAATATTGTAAGACTAATGCTGTGCAAAGTTTCAAACTTGAATCATTTTGATCCAACAACTCTGGGTGCATCCATGTATGTCACTGCTATACAAAATATCCCATTGTGGTGAATGTTGTTACTAACCAAATGAAAACAACGGTACTGATGATAAAGGAAACACATCATTTGGAGATGCTGAAGTCATTGAACAACCCCTTTGCTGTTATGTATAGGAGTGTCAGGTAAAAGAACAGTTAGATGTATGTGTATTTCCGGTTTCTTTTGTTTGTTTGCCGAATGCAAATTTGGCGAATTTTTCTTTTCGGATTTTACCACTTGTTTACCTCAAAAAGTCGGGGGAGACCCGCCACACACACCCCAAAACCACCAACCCCAGCCCCACTATATACCATACTATACCATACCCCTCCTTACCATCTATATTTCTGAGGTAAAAAAAAAGTGGTAATAAGTCAGCTAAGAGAATTGGCAAAAATGTGGAATACCGAAGAGTTTAGAAGTGGATAGAGTGAAGGAAAGAGGTAGAAATATTCTGCATGATCAAAGAATGAGATAGTGTCAGGAACTTCTCTAGAGAGAAATCCAGGATAGTGCAGTGGGCAAAGGTTACTTGGTATTTGTATCCACTATACGAGCCATTAAAGATGAATTATCTTCAGTCAGATGCACACTCTTGGTTTAGAATCATATTTCTGAGAGTGCATGTCTTTGGAAGAGGGGCAAAATACAAGAAATATGAATTGGAAATTCGAAACATTAACCAATATAGAGAAACTAGAACGTTGTTACTGTGTGGCCAACTTCTGGACCTGGCAGCAAGAAGAAAAATGGTTTTAGAATGTAAGTATAAGGACATCAGAGACAAAGTGGCAATTTAACACGCTACTTTAACTGTAGTGACATTTCACACAAGGGTACAGGCACATGTGGGACAGCTGGTTCAAAAAATAAGAAACCTCTGAGGCACAATTGCCCCAAATGTGCCTACTGCCAAAATATATCATCTCATTATGGTGCAAACAAGCTGCCCCTCGATAAAGCAGAATTGGATTTTGGGTAAAAGAAGGAAGGCACCAGAGAAATCTAAACAATATCTAAAAACCAAAGCACAATTACCAATGATAATGAAAATCAAGCTGAAAGCGTTAGATTTCAGAAATAAGAACATGATCAATACAAACATAGCAGCTTAGGAAGGGATGCTCTAAAAAATAGGTTGCAGGAATGTATTCACATGTTATAGACCCTAACATGAAAAACATTACTACATCTGGTAACGGTATTCAAGTTTGGCAATATTTCCACATGAAAATACCAGCAACTTTGCAATGATTCATTTTATGTTCTCTCAAATGAACTGTCTTTCACTGTCAACTTTGTATTCACTTAAATAGCCCATTCAAGTGGGATTTCCAACACTCCGTTCATTCCCCTGGCAGATGTCCCTCAATCAGCCAGTTTACCCATTGCCCTATGTCCCCCTTTTTATGTCATGTTTGGATTTACATTTATTTTGATAAAACTGACAACATAAATACTAGTTGCCAAAATCTGTGCAGGGAGAGGGAGGAAGTAGATGATTACTATCCACTGACACTACACGCATATACGAATAGCTTAATTCATAATTTCTCTGTATGTTAAACTGCTCCTGAAATCCATCATCATCTGAAACACCCCCTCATTCCTTGTCCAATTTGCGGCCCTCCATGTCAGGTCAATGAGAACAAAGTCATGAAATTGTAACAACCTATACCAGCTTTCTTTTTTGAACAGCCAACACATAAACTCAACTATAGGAAACCATTAGCACATATTTCCTTTATTCAATGCGGCATCCTCCTACTGTGACATCATGCCAAAGAAATATAGCATTCTTAAACAACAAGAAGGAGGATACAGCATTTTCAATGGCCTGCATTTCTCTTTCCCTCTTTGGGATGCTGTGGAGTGGGTGGAGAGAGAACCTTGTGTTCTTAACGCTGTGTGTAGTTCCCCATGCATCCCCTCCCCACCCTCTGATATGCTCATCCAATAAGTAAACACAAGTGGTAGAAGGCAGGTGGAATACACAACATAAAAGTATAGATTAGTAACTATGAACTAATGGGTGCATTCCACCTCAAAGTGTCATCACAGACAACTCAAAGTTCACTCTCATCTATCAGATGACACTCAGAACCACTAATTAGAATATGTCTGATAATTGATAGCTACCTATCTATAGTTCTATATATACTGTATTGTTGATTCATCCCATTTATTAAAATAGAGAATATCCATTCCTATGCTAATTGTGGGCCTGTGCCCTTTCCACCACTGCTTCAACAGTAATGTTGCAGAGTACAATGCATTGGGTCAAATAATCTTGGTTCAGAGGTATCCACTAGGCAGAATTAAGCATTGCACACTGTCTATAGAATGCTGAGAAAAACACATTATCTGCCCTGTGTGGTTTGCACAAGTCTTCCGCTGGGAAACATGGGTATGGTCGAGGAGACACACATTAACCGGTCATAGATATATATTATAGGGTGGCGGTCGCTGCCCTATAGTAAAGGTGCGTCATACTCCCATAGGAACCTCGAAAGATTCTATTGCTAATGACTTTAGATTTGTGTGATGGATTTGGCCAAGAATGTGAGGTCAATTAGTGATGCACAGGCGCCCCCCAATCCCCCCAGACTGCAAGGTTTGGGAAAGATCTGTTAAAAAGTAAACAAGTTGTTAAGAAAAAGAAAAAAGAAAAATCAAAGTAGCAGCCTACGTCCCATAGACAAACAAGGTGTAAATTGCCAGAACTGTTTTTTTTAGAAATGAAACATCAGTCATCTTTGTTTTTGCTTGATGCAAGAGATAGCCATGGTCATAGCTGAAAATGAAACCCAGGAAAAAAGCCATTTGCAGATCAAAAAACATGCAAATGCCATCAGTTTGCCGGTGGGAGATCTACGGTCTGAGTTTTCAACACAAAGCTTTTCTGCAACCTCGGCTGTATCTGTGAACAGCCGACATCTCAAAGCAAACTGCGTCACAGAAGCATCCTTTGTTGTGGGGTGAAAGGGAGAGGGCAGGGGAGGGGAGGAGGCCATCTGGGTAGTGGGGGCAGCTGGCAGAGATGAGGGGGACACTTGCTGAGGGCCTGAGGGGGCAAGAAAGCATGTTTATTTTTGCCAGTTTTTCCGATATTTGCAGCTATACAACTACAGATAGCCATGGCTATCTCTAGTCCATACATAAATGACTACAGATAGCCGAGGGTATCTGTAGTTCTGTACCCACGATTATAGAAGAAAAGCTTTCTTTAAAAAATTGATATTTTTAGAGCTACAGTGATGTTGGGGGTGAAAAATCACTGCATCTGGGACTCCCATCCATGAAGTAACCAGGAATGACACTGATTATCTTCAAACAAAGTTATCAGCTGGTACCCTCAGGCCACGTCGCTCAATAAATGAGCATATGTTACAAGACCCCTTAGAGCAACATGGCCTGAGTGGGCAGGCCCTTTCCTCACTTTGAAGCTAAGCAGTGTTGGTCCCAGTTGCTGCATGGATGGGAGACAGTCCACAGTCCCGGATGCTGTGTGTTTTCTTACTTTTAAATATCTCATAACTCACTAAGAAAAGACACAGCAATCACATTATTTTGTTTTAACCATGCTACTGTCAGTCCTTGAAAGTATTGCACTTAGAGACCATTTCTTTTGCCTTTTGCTGAATTGCATTCTGTTATTTGCAGTTTCCCAGTCAGGGGCGAATAATACCACCATTGTACACATTCTGCCTAACATAGTTTGAAAAGGATTTATTTATTTGAGTGACACTTTGGTATGTGTACTTTTCAAGTTGTCTTTATAAAGCAGAGTATTGTTGAAAGCCAGTCATGGTGGTGAGCAGGGGAAATGATCAGAGGAAAAGTAAGTGGTGAGTTTTTTCCACCATGTGGGAGAGAGCTTGCAATCCTGGACACTGGTGCAGTTATTCCCCCATCATTGTGGCTGCTTTTCAGTGCACAAGTAAAGGACACATATGGGTGGACAGTGTGTGGACAGTGTAACTTTGTTACAGAGGGCGGACACAACCCCTCAGTTTATTTTGAGGTTGGCAAGCTTGCTCAAGTATTTGGTGTCATGTTCCCAGTGCAGACGCTTACCCACAAGACCCCATGCAGTTGATTCGTATTGGGATTTTGTTTACCATGGAATATTTCACAACAGATTGCTGGGTTTAAAAGGTGAGCACCTTTTATACTTTGTCAGCATATTTATTGGAACTGTTCCTCTCTCATGTTATTTATCTGGTACCAATTACTTTTTTTAAAAGTCCAATGCTACTTTGTCTTGTGCACTTTCTCCTAAGGGAAAGGTCAAGTGAACTACATTTGTACATTTCACTTTAAGGTATATGTTCACATACTGTGCGTATATTCATGGATGCCAGCTTTTGATTTTTGCTATGGTGGCAAAAGTACCTGGGCATATGTTTTTCTTGCAGCCAGTCATTTTTTCCCTTTTCTGTGCTGTTAACATGAGGTTAGTTGGAGTCATGTGTTGTATCACAACACTCACCAGGAAACTGTCCATAAAACAGGGTTTTTTTAGCACGCTGCTTAACCAAAGTGTGTGATCCATGGCAAACCATTTAATCTCAATGTGCATTACCTAAAAACATTGTGAGTTCTCAAATCCTGCAATCTTTTATGCATAACAATACCAAAACAGGTAAAAATCAGTTTGTGATAGGTGAAAGTCTTTCAGCAATGTGTTGCAAGTGTTTTAAAACATAGAGTGGCCATGCTCACTGGGCATGGCTGAAGGCCATGGCTAGTGGTTTGGTAGTGTTCTAAAATGGAGTGTGGCACAACCGAATGCCATGCCCACCGGCCATGACCGCAGGCCGTGGCCACTGCCCATATGTGGAAAAATGTATGGACTGACATAACCCTTGAAATTCAAGGAAAACACTTTAGTTGCAGGGACGTTAAGGTGATAACTTAACGCAACAAAAACCCCTGAAATTTAGCTAAAGCCACCTTAACTTTGTGCCCCCTGTTGCGCAGCCAATGACCACAATGATGACATCAGAGATGGCATAACTGATGCCATCACTGCTGACATCACTGATGGCTTCATTATTGACAACATCTATGACATCACAGATGGCATTATTGGTGGCATCACTGGTGACAACCCTAGTAGCATTAAATATGAAATCAATGATTATTTAACTAATGGCATCAGACATAATGTCACTCTACATGCTTGCTGAAATTTCGACCACCCTTACCTTTCTACAAATGTGATATTAGCATTTTAGAAAATTTCATAACAATGAGTACATTGTTTAAAATTGTAAGAACCTAGATATGCATTATATCCTTTCCTTTGTAGTACTTTGGTAAAAGATGATATCTGAATTATAAATAGTACTCTGCTTAGAATGTTTCTGTGTGTGCCAAATATATATGACATGTTCACTATGATATGATATGATATGGCATTTATAACGCACCCATACACAAGTGTTTCAGGGCGCGACAAGGCAAGGGAGGGGAAACAGTCGGAAACAGACAACGATCCTACTAGGCCAGGTGTCATTCAGATCGCGCAAGTGCATGGGTAGGGAGAAAGGGCAAGTGCCCGGGGGAAGGGAGAGGGGAAAAGTGCAGTGCAAGGGATAGAAGAATAAATAAGATAAATAAATGCGTCCAGATGGTGGCAAGTGCAGGGTAAGAGCAGAAATAAGTGCTGGTAGGGGACTGTAGGGATACAGAAAACAGTCCCCAGGTGCGATCAATTGCCAGGGGGGCAGGGCAGGTGTGCAAAAAGCAGGGCCTGGCCTGGACCCAAGATCAGAAAGGGTGGCCAGGTAACCAGTGCAGTCTCAGCCAGGAATTTCAGCAGGGGAGAGGCAGAGAAAGCAGAAGCAAAGAGGAAGGTTTTCAGGTGTTTCCGGAACCGGAGATGGTTCTCTTCAAGTTTCAGGGAGGCAGGAAGGCTGTTCCAGAGGGAGGACCCTGCTGAAGAGAGAGCTCGACCACCCACTCGTTGCTTGGAGAAGCGACTGACCCAGAGGGAGTTGGAGGCAGATGAGTGAAGAGCCCGAGAAGGAAGGTATTTGGGAAGAGAGAGTTGAAGGTATTGCGGCCTCAGGCCCCAGAAGGCCTTGTGGACAATGCAGAGGGTTTTGAACTTAATCCTTGCAGCTACTGGGAGCCAGTGCAGAGATTTCAGTCCTGGAGAGATACGATCCCTGGGCTTGAGGCCAAGGACAAGTCTTGCAGTCCTGTTTTGGATAAGTTACAGAGGGCGGAGAGTAGAGGCAGGCAGATTAAGATAGAGACTGTTGCAATAGTCCAGCTTAGAGAGAACCAGAGCTCTGGAGACGGTGAGCTTCTGGGAGAAGGAGAGGAAAGGAAGAATACCTCTGAGGAGGTGCAGCTGGTATTGGGATTTCTTAGAGACGTCTGAGATGTGAGGTGAGAAGGAGAGTGTGGAGTCGAAGATGACCCCAAGGTTTTTCGCCTTGCAGGTGGGAGCAGAAAGAGGGCCAAGAGAGGCCGGCCAGAGAGCTGCAGGGAAGGAGGGAGTGGGTGTGCCGATGAGTAGAATCTCAGTCATACTGGCATTAAGGCAGAGGTCATTGGCGGCACACCACTCCTGGATAACAGACAGTCAGAGATGAGGGAAGGAGAAGAGGAGGCCGAGAGTAGCCTGAAAATGAGCTGGGTATCATCCGCATAGCCCTGAAAGTTGGGGCAGAGGGCGGCGATGTGATGAGCAAGGAGTGCCAAGTATTGGTTGAACAGCCAGGGAGAGAGGTTAGACCCCTGGGGGACACCACAGTTAGAGAAAATGATATCGGAGAGGAAGAACCCGAGTTGGACCTCGGAGGGTCAGTTGGAGAGTAAAGAATTCAGCCATGCCAGAGCCTGTCCAGTGATACCCAGGTGGTCATGGAGATGGTTGAGCAGGATGGCATGATTGACAGTGTCAAAGGCAGAAGAGAGATCAAGCAAGATGAGGACACACGGGGTGTTGGAGTCAAGGTTGGAGAGCAGGTCTTCACGGATTTTCAGGAGAGCAGTTTCCCTGCTTCTGGCAGCCCTGAAGCCAGACTGATGGTCATGAAGACAACCAACAGATTTGGTGTGGAGATTAAGATGGGAGATGGCCAGTTTCTCCAGGAGCTTGCCCAGGAAGGGAGTGATGGAGATTGGGCGATAGTTAGCTGGGCAGGAGGGGTCAGCAGAGGGTTTCTTAAGAAGAGGGTGCACAAGGCAGTGCTTCAGGGGGGATGGGAAGACTCTGGTGGCGAAGGAGTGATTGCAGAAATCGGCCAGGGCTGGAACCAGGGAGTCGATGTGGTCCTTGATAGTTTTGGAGGAACAGGGGTTTACCTGTTTCGATGAGACTTTCATAGATCGGACTCATCGCAAAACCTTGTCTGCAGAGAAAAGGGGAAAGGCAGAGAAGGAGGGAGGGGGGTGGCTGCAGAAGGATCAGAGGAAGAGCAGGGAGGCGATAGGAGGAGAGTGAGGACAGACTCTGCGAACCAAACAAGAAGTATGTGATAATATGGCTCTGCAAGTGGTTAATCTGCCCAAACATGCTCTCACTCCGGAACAGAAATAACTCTTGTAGATGGGCTTGAATTTCTATTCCACTACTGACTATGACTATACCCAGACCAGTTGCATAGAGAAATAATGAAAAAAGATAAACTGCATGTGTCATATGTTCAGCAACGATTCTTGCCGCCGTTAAAACCTGTTAGTGAAGAGATGAGAATTTGTACATGAGAGACGCTTAGATGGATTACGGATGTCTCCATTTCCCAAATAGAAGTGCATGATACGTTTAGTCAGTATACACTAGAGATGCAGAGAATGAATATTTGAAGAATAAAACATGTTGTCCCGCTGATTTAATGACGATTTACAAAAGGGCATTTTCGCCTGAAACTGTAATGACTGCTTTTTCTCTTCATTTAGCCTTATTGCTTAGTAAACGAGCAGGTGTAGAAAGACCTAGTTTGCAATTACCCATGAGAGAAGTGCCTCCCACATTTGTCCCGAAAGTAGAAATTGCTGCCTCTGGAGGAAATCCAGCGCGCACGATAGAAGCCCATTATACCGCGCAGTTTGTGCATGTCCTTTTTCCTAGACAAGAAGTAAATAACATCAGGCAGTCAATCCCTGATATTAGGAAAAATCTGTCAGGATTCTATAAAGAAATTGAATCTTTTTGAATTCCTCTGTTTTACATTGAGTGACATTGATTTATTGTTTCCCGTGATTCTTCCTGTAAACATATGGATACAGGTTAGAAATATAAATGACGCGGCTATATTAGGTGATACATGGGAGAATTTGACTAGAATTGATGGCGAGAGAAAGGCTGGAGAAAAACCGCAGCCGGTCATGGTGGCCTTACCAGCGCGAATAGTACAGAAATTGAAAACCTTGGTACCCGAGAAGAGAATAGTTTGGGATAAATTAACTGCTTGTTTACAGGGCAAAGATGAAGGAGCGACAGATTATTTTAATCGATTTGAAGAAGTATTTGCAGATTTTAGTGGTCAAGACTTGAGTACTGAACCCGGGAACAGATTGTTTGTTGATAAGTTTGTGCGAGGGATGTTACCGAAAAGTCTAAATTTAATAATGACATCTGAAAGTGCATGGCAAGCAAAAACACAAAGTGAAGTATTACACATGGCCCAGTATTATGAGAACAGAGTAAATGCAGAGGAGAAAGAAATAAGGGAAAACAAGAGTATTGATGCAGCAAGTAGCAAACAATTATAGAGGTGGCGGGAACGCACAATACAGAGCCCAATTCTCCAACATGCAAGGTGGTCCAATAGGGATTAATCAATGTGCTTATTGTAAACAAGAAGGCCATTGGCAAGCACAGTGCCCTCAGATACAGAATCGCAATGGGACTTTCTCGAGAAGACAGAATAGAGGTCGCCCGGGAACACAAGGACAGAACAGGAACCAAAGAGCGCCACAATTTCAGAATAACCAAGGGAACCAGAACCAGAATCAGAATCAGAATCAGATCAGAACCAGAACCAACAACAGCGAAATAGCACAGGAGATGGAAATGTTTTTGATAATCAGTCCAATGCATATTACTCTGGCAACTTTACATCTGATGATGTATTGTTTTACTAGGACAGCCCAGGACAAGGGTTGGAACCAGTATCTATTCCCATAGACCAGAAAGGGCCCTACGTAGAAATGAAGGTTGGGAATAGGCAACACATTTTTCTAGTGGACACATGCACTAAATGTTCAATTGACCATCAGCAGGTTCCAGAAATACCACTGTCAGGGCAGAATAATGTCTCAGTAGGGTTCTCAGGTATACCAGTAATCAGTCCAGTGTCACAATCAGTACCTATAACACTAGGTCCATTCAGCAAGTCTTGCCCATTCCTTTTGACAAAAAATTGTTGGGATTAAATTTACTGAAGAAATTGAATGTGGTTATTTGTTGTTCTCCCGATGGAGTGTATTTGACAATATCGCCACAAAAGACTCCTGTATCACAATTTGTATCTAAAACATTACCAACTGAATTGAGTAAAGTACCGACTTGTATATCGGCAGTGAATGACAATGATGTTGGTTGCCTAAAAGTAGAGCCAGTGAAAATTGTTTTGAAAGAAGGAATTACATTGCGGCGTATTCCGCAATATAAAATTTCAGCCAATGGGGAGAAAGCATTGAAATGCATTGTGTTGGATTTGATTAAAAGAAACATAATTGAAGAAATTTCCGGCAGGACTTGCAATAGTCCGATTCTTCCGGTTTACAAGAAAGGAGGTAATGACATTCCGTACCGTTTCATAATTGATCTGCGCGGATTGAATAAAGTTGTGGATACACAATTTCCATTAGTCCCGGATGTGACTACAATTTTGACTATGATTCCAGCATCTGTATCGTACTTTAGTGTTATAGATCTGAAGAATGCGTTTTTCAGCGTTCCAGTACATCCAGACAGCAGATATTTATTTGCTTTTACTCTAGGAGGACGTTCATTTACATTCACACGAATTCCGCAGGGTTACACTAAAAGTCAGAGTTTATATAGTAGAGCATTAAAAGAACAACTAGATATGCTAGAAATACCAGCAGGTTGTGTTTTGTTACAATACATAGACGATTTATTGATAGCAGCAGACACAGAAGAAATTTGTAAAGAAAGTACAGATGCACTATTGACACATTTAGCAGTGCATAGACACAAAGCTTCATTAAAAAAATTCCAGTATTGTCGAAAGGAAGTAGCCTACTTGGGCTACCTCCTTTCGAAGGAGTGAAGAAGATTGACACCAGAAAGGATAGAAAGCATCTCTGATATGCCTATTCCAGATAGACAGAAAGAAGTCAGGGCTTTAATTGGCATGGCTTCATATTGTAGGCAGTGGATCGCCAACTTCTCCATGATTGTGAAACCAATAGTGACATTGACAAGGAAGGATGTTGCCTTTGCCATGGAGCATGGAATGTCAAGAAGCATTTGACCTGCTCAAAGCTGCATTGTGTTTAGCTCCAGTTTTGGGCACAACAAATTATGAAAGAGTTTTAAGTTATTTGTGCATGAAAACAATGGTTGTGCTTTGGCTGTTTTGACACAGGAACAAGGAGCGAGAAATAGACCATGGGGTTAATTTTCTTCCACGTTGGATCTTGTTGCATGCGCTTTGCACGCTGTTTTTGCGAGCTGTTGCTGCAGCTGCCGCGTCACTAAAAAAAACAAGGGTATGGTTTTAGGTCACGCTTTAACCGTCATGGTGCCCCACGCAGTGGATGTTCTTTTAAATAGAACGCAGACGCAACACCTTACCTCAGCCAGATTAACACGGTATGAAATAGTCCTATTTAAACCGCATATTCAAATTATGAGGTGTTGCGCTTTAAATCCGGCCGAGTTAATGCCTCCTTCCAATGAAAAAGGGGGTGAAAAAGAATTCCTCCATGATTGTTTAATGGTTACTGAACAAGAGACGAAAGGAAGAATTGATCTAACAGATGCCCCACAGAAAGAGCCAGATGGAGAACTGTTTGTGACGGTCCTTGTTTTAAATTACCCGATGGTACATCAACTGCTGCATAAGCCATCACTACACTGAAGAGTATTGTAGAAAGCAAAAGAATCCTATACAACTCAGCACAAGCCTCAGAGATAATAGCGTTAACCAGAGCATGTGAAATTTCTGCAAACCTGAATGTAAACATATATACTGACAGTCAGTACGCATTTGGGGTGGTACACAATTTTGGTCGACAATGGCTTGAAAGGGGTTTTCTGACATCACACAGAACTAAGATTCAACATGCACTTTGATAATGAGACTGTTTTCTGCACTTGCGCTTCCCAAACGATTAGCAATAATGAAATGCGAAGCGCATAAGATGGTAACATGTAAAGTTGGAAAGAGAAATGCATTTGCAGGCAGGATTTCGAAACAAACTGCCACTGATTTACAAACAAAAATGTAAGTTGAAAAAAGGAAAGAGGTACCTTGCATGGTAGAAAAAGGGATTGCCATAGTTAAGGAAATGCAAACAGAAGCCACTGTAGATGAAATAAAAGCATGGTCTGAGTGTCCAGCAGAATTAGACGTTGAAGGTTGTTGGGTGGACCAAAAGAATAAAAGATGGATGTTGCCAAATGCCTATGTAACGGCGATGGTCACTATGGCCCATAGTCCAATACACATATGCGCTAAGAAAATGATCCAACAACTAGACACAGAATGGCAGAATCCACACATTAGAAAAACTGCTGACAGGCTGGTCCAAAATTGCATGACTTGTTTACAACATTACATTGGAAAAGGAACAGCGACTCCAGTAGGAAGTTTTGGCCCCCCCTCTATTCCATTTGAAGTAATCCATTTTGATTTTTATAGAAATGGAAAGGTGCCAAAACTATAAATATGTCCTTGTGGTCGTCTGTGCATTTAGCAAATGGGTGGAGGCATATCCCCTGAAAGATTGTACAGAAATGTCCACAGCTAAAGTGATGCTAAAAGAGTACTTTTCCCTTTTCGGCCTGCCCCGTGTCATATGGTCAGACAAAGGTCCGCAGTTTATTGCAGCTGTGATACTACAAATTTGTGCAGGCCTCCAGATTGATAAACGATTCCATTCGGGCAGACACCCGATGAGTGCCGGTTTGGTAGAACGCCAGAACGGTATTTTGAAAAACAAGATTAGAAACATTTGTGAAGGGAGCAATTTGAAATCGCCTGACACATTGCTGTTAGCTTTGTTGTGCATGCAAACCTCTGTACAGGCAAGAACTGGACTCTCCCCATATGAAATAATCATGGGGAGACCAGACATTGAACACTCTTTGCTTATTAATTACTGTAAACAGTTAACTCAAAACTTGCGTTTAATTCATCAGCAAGTGCAGGAGGCTCTTCCTGTCAGATATACCGGCCCAGGGCATTGTCTGCAGTCTGGTGACTGGACTCTTGGTAAAAACTTTGAAAGAAAATCTTCGCTCGCACCGCAATTGAAAGGGGTCCTATCAGGTGCTCCTGGCTACACAAACTGCAGTCCGAGTGGACGGTCGCAAGTCATGGATACATGCAACACACACAAAAAGAATTCCATTTCCTTTCAAAGAGCTGCCTGATCCTGACGTCGAAAGAAATACAACTGCACTTGATCACAAAGGTACCATTGTCAGTTCTCTGCCAGAGGTGCTTCCTAAGCCCGAGAAAGGGCCTGGGGAGATTGCAACAAAGATAGAAAGGCCAAAGGTGCCTCAACCTTGTCCGACTGCTGTCACATCATCACTCATTGCATCACAGGTTGGCACTGGTCCTGCATCTGGAAATGAGAGTGCATTGTTCATCGATCATATTGTACCTGGAGCCATAAAGTACAATCTATGTTCTCAAAATAGGAAGTGATCTCCGTGTTTATTTTGCCTCTTTTCCCAACATGGATGAAGTGGGAAACGGAGGCCTAGGGAAATGGAGCGTATGAGCTGTATCAAGCTGCATCAAATTCAGAGCTCCGAAACGTGGTTTCCGGGTGCTGCCATTGAAAAGTAAAGGACCAGTGCGACCCCGTGGGGACAAGCGTGGGGCATATGGTGCCAACACAATTGATGCTTGATCCTGCCTTTTTGGAGCTCTGTGCAAAATCACATCAGCTTGCTGTCATTTATTAAGCAGGCTAGCCTGAACTGGCCTGAACACTTTGCTGCAACTTTGACACTTTGCTGTTTACCTGTGTTGCTGTGGAGAACTTTTCCGCGACGGACATTGAAAACTTTTCCTGAGATAAGCATTACAGACAATGCCTACACTCGCTCCTGCTCCCCCCTCCTCCTCCTGCACCGGCGCTGTTGATATTGTAGATATAGAGACTAAGCCTGTTTCTAGAAAAACTTGGTTTGGAAAGAATATGCTAATAATTACGATACCGCTTTGCATTCTGATTACACTGGTTCCTATATTCTGGTATCTGGAAACTATGCATCCTTTGAATGATCTTTTGCCTGCTACCAATGCTTCTATTACAAACAGCCCAGTACATGTGCTCTCTTATACTCTCCCCTCACAAGAAGTGAAACATAGAAAAGGATATGATAATAAAACATTGCTTCTCACTATGAATATGACGCAGGCTATCTTGAATAGGTCCAACTGTTGGGTCTGCTACCATTTACCCCAGCATGGTGGAAAAGGAATGGGGATGGTATGTACAGCCTCTGCCACTAAATACTGCATGTTATGCATCATTGAAAGTGTTATTTTATGGAAAATGGAACGACAGTGATACTGGTCAGTTTGATGGAACAAACATAGATGAGCTTGAAAGGGTAGTATTGAGACTGGTGGGTTGTTCCATATTTGAAAGAGCAAGTGTAAGTAGAATAAACAAGGTACCAACGCATCTAGTAGACAGGCTCTCTCTGCCTTCTGAATCCCTAATCACTTTTAACATGGCTCCAGTAGGAAACAAAGATGTTGTGCCTCCCTACTATACTATTAATCACAGTCCACTTTCTGTCCCAATTTGCTTATGAAAGAAGGGCTCCTATCCAGTAGGAACATTTACTAGATGTATGAATACCGCCGAACTTGGGCAAGAAGAAAAACCAATATACAGAGGAGGTCCCGTTTATTTTGTATGTGGAGATCAGGCCTATCCGTGGTTACCTAGAAATTGGGAAGGGACCTGTTATTTAGGAATATTTTTTCCTGGTGTATTTCTTTCCAAAACTTCGGAAATATCAAAACTATGCAGAGCTAGGCCATGGCGAGATGATACTTCAGGACTGATTGCAGGAGATATAGCAAAGTCATTTATACCATTTTGGGGATAAGCAATACATTCATGGAATATAAGGAAACTGTCCAGGGTGTTAGAAAAAACAATAAATGGAACTACCGATATACTCTATAATATGACACTAGAAGAGAAAGCAGTTAGGTTAATGACACTTCAAAATAGAATAGTCCTTGATATAATTTTGGCTGATCATGGGGGGTATGCTAAATCGTGGGGTCAGCGTGCTGTGTATTCGTAAGTGACTCCTCCCCCGCAATATTTGAAGCAATCAAGAAATTGCATGTCCTGAGTTCTGATATTCGTGTCCCCACAGGTGGTTGGAATCTGAATATAAGTTCATGGTTTTGGGAACTATTACGATCATGGGGATGGAAACTAATTGCAATTTTGGTCACGATATTGGGAATCCGCATGTTCTGTGGTTGTTGCATACAATGTTTTCCAATCCTTTGCTCCCAGATTATAAATGAATGTGTACACGCCATTCAAACAAAACCCCCTCAAATATTAAATGAAGGTGCATACCATGAAAATGAAACAATCAAAGAATTCATAGCCATTAATGTTTCTGATGACGATTATAGTAGTATGCATAGCTCAGAATTAGACACGTGGTCAGATGAAGATGTGATGTATGGATGATGCTCTTGGCTTACGGCCAAAAGGAGAGTTTGTTAGTCCAGAAACAACCCTATCGTATGTATAGCATGTACATTATGTTGGCCGGAAACCAATTGCATCATGTGACAAACATCGCAAACACAGAACCGTCAATGTAACCAGAGGGCAGCATTTTGTGAAACTATCCGCCATTTGCTTTTTTCTTTTCTGTCAAAAATGCTTTGCAAAGGTATTCTATGATTCAAGCTCATACACGGCGTGAGGCCACAGCCTGCATGTTGAAAGATCAACCCAGACACGAATGCCAAACGATACAGAAATACATTGTTTTCCTCCCTCACAAAGTCCTAGGAGGCAAGCAGAAACTGCATTTAATCAGCGGCCCAGGTGCCCGCCTGTTTTACAAATGCTGTAGCAATAGGCAGTTAAAACATGAATTATATTCTTTTAGCGGTCCTCCTTCGCGGAGACTGGTATGATCTGCCCCAGAACAGTCTGATGCTTGGTTCATGAATAGAAACGGATAGATAACATGCTAAGGAATGTGTGTCTCTTACGAACATGATATCCTTGCTGAACAAGAACTTTATGTTCTCCATAACAAAAAACTGTCTCTGCAACTGTTGCTAGAATAAGTATATTTAGACTGAATAGAAACTTGTCATAATGTGTCATAATTGTCATGCTTGCCAATCACTGAACCCTAACCTGAAAGACACATTATGGGCGGTTTGAATTGCCTTCTAAAAGATTGCATGAATTGTATATATATTTGTTGCTTGAGCGTTGCTCACTCTCTTTTGTCTCACGAGGTCTGGGGACACACATTGCAAGACGTTAGACCCCAGTCGGCCGACTGAGCATACTTTGAAATAAACCAGACTTGTTTGATAAAACGAATCTCATATCTGTCGTGTCACTAGTATATGGTGATTGTGCCTTAGTTTCCATATGCAGGGTCTTTACGGCCTAGCACTTTCTTGCCCTACAAAGTCATCTACTTGGTTGGTAAAAAATTCTGTGGGATTTGTCAAATTAACCAAATGCAATGTGTGTGATTATGCACTACCACAGTCCTCCTTTAAACATCCTATTACAGGGCGTATTATTTCAATTTGTGGCCACATCAACTGCAATGCTGTAGTTGTTGTGTATGTTTTGGGCTGTCCCTGTCTAAAATGGTATGTTGGCAGAACCACTAATAATTTGAAACTGAGGATTTTTCAGCATGTGCGGGCAATTAAGAATAACAAATGTGTGTATCCAATTGCTAAACATTTTCATGAATTCCACAATGGCCAGTTATAGGGTTTCCAATTTTTCATTGTGCTCAAATTGACAAGCATTAAGTTTAAACAACTTGAGAACAGATTAATCATTGACTTTCAAACAAAAGCAGTGGTGGGTCATAATATTGATGAAGAACTGTACACATTCTTTGGGGTCTAATCATATCCCCCTGGACTACTTTGGTATATGTCTGATATTTGGCCTGTTTTCGTTTCTATTGTAATGATGTGCTATGACCCTTGCCATTGTTCATTTATGTATCTAGTCAGCTGAGTTTAGGCTCTTCTATTGCTATTTATTGTATGCTTTAATCAAATGGGCCATTCATTTTTTCGTAAAACATCTTGTCCAATGTATCTAACGTTTAAAAACATTCTGGAGTTCTTTTTCTCTTTTTGATGGGCTATTCATTAGCAATTTTCTTGTTATGCTTTTGCTCTGTTTCCTCCGTCTTATTTATTTTTTCATTTTTATATTTTGGTTGTGTTATTTTTTTTGTTTTATCTGTTGATGGTCTTTCTTGTGTTTACTTAGCCATGTTTACTTATCAAATTCTGACAGGATTTCTTTCTAACATTGAATTTAAAATAGTGGGGCCATGTCATTTTTAGTTGATATATGCCTATGTCATTATTGAAGGTATTGTTTTCGTGCTGTTTAATTTTAGGTCATCTGCTTTTGCTTCATGTTGTTAAATTGAAAATCTTTACCCTGGAATTTACTGTTTCATAATGAAGGCAGCATGACTGTATGAGATATGCTTTTGACACTTCATGCAATGTGCACTCCATTTGCATTGTGCATTAGGCATCCAGATTGTATATGGTTGCCTTTCATTTATAGGTTGTTGTCTAGTGCTGTCTCTAATTGCTGCTATTCTACATTGGGAATTTTATTTTATTTTGTTTTTTTGCATTTGGCACTTTATGCACATGCTACTATATTTGTGTAGAATGTTCTTTCCATCGATTCAACCACTTTATATGCCATTAAATGATGTTAAGCTACAGGGTTCATGCACTTGGTACTTCATCTATAGGCCATTCTATACATGCAGCAAGCAATACTATTCATTCAGTATTTCATACAGTTGGACCAGTCTGAATATTGATGGCCAGTTGCACTCTTTAATTAGTCTATTCTGTTATGCACTAAGCACTTTATAATATGTTGATATGTTGAGGGGTCCAGTTTGTATTGGTCCTTTTTGGTACCCAAAGGTTGGCCCCATGGTTTTAGTTATTTCTTTTTTTTTTAGTAACTTTTTATTGGCATTTCCATAAACAGTAATACATTGAACATAAACCGAACCACCCCCCGTCTTCCTTCCTCCCCCTCCCAACCCCATGGTTCGAGAGTAGTCCGAAAAAGTGTAGCAGTTCTCTGGCTGATCAGGTTCTGCGATAAGCGCAATGTTGGGCGCTGGGTAGGTGTGACAGTTGGCCTTGTTTGCTGCCTCATAGGTCACCTTCTACAGGGGGCTCTACTATGCCAAAGAGCCTCATGGACCGAAGACACCATACCACCCTTGTGCCGTCCTTCAGATATTTCAGTAGAGATGACCAGTCCGACGTGAATCTTACATGGTCCCCTTGAATTGAGTACGTGAGCCATTCGAGTGCTACCAGATTCCACATTTATGCCACCCATTCATGGTCCTTTGGAGGGTCCCTTGCTGTCCATTTGCGGGCCAGAACCAGTGCAGCTGCCATCATCATTATTGCATATAGCTTGCGACCCGCCTTGGTCTTAATTGAGTACAGTGTTCCCCTCAGGCCTATCAGCGCAAGGCCCTTGTTTCACCTGTAGTTGACATCCAAGACTTGGTTGACTGCCTCCAGGATCCCCGCTCAATATTTGTTGATTTTAGGACATTCCCACCATGTGTGCTCCCATGTGCCCACTGCTCCACATTCCCTCCAGCAGAGATGGGGAGCCCCTGGGTATATTCTGTGAAGTTTTGAGGGGGTCATGTGCCACTGGGTTACCAGTTTAAACCAGATCTCCCTTATTTGGAGGGATCTTGTTAACTTGGGAATCTGTGTCCATAACCAGGCCGTCTTTCTCCTCAATTGCGCGCCCAGTGGCCACCACCCATTTCTTCATGTAGGGTCGCGTTGGAGGATCCTCTCCTGCTTTCATGTGCTTATAAATTGTTGTAATCAAGTGCTTGTCCCCCGGGTCCCTGCTAAGATACTTTTCAAAGGGGGTTAGTTGGCGATTTGCCGCTTGCATCAGGGTTAGATGGTGAAACCAGTGCCTCAGTTGAAAGTATTTAAACCTTTCCCTTTCGCCTAATGTGAAGTCTGCTTTACATTGTTCAAATTGCTTCACCTGACCGTCTCCAAGCATATCCCATACCATCCTGCATCGCCCCCTGTTGCCATGCTTCAAATGCAGTCGTGTTATGCCCTGGCGTGAACCGCGGGTTGCCGAACAGTGGGGTGTAGGGCGATGGGTAAGTTGTTAGATGGGCCTCCTGCACCGCTCATCCCACGTTCGGGCCACCAGATCTAGGATTGTGCTACTGTACATCCGTATCGGCCTGTTAGGTTTGGGCTTCCACAGTACTCCCTCTAGGTCCTCCCCCAGCACCTCCCTATTCATATACCTCCATGTTTTCCCCATATCATATTTTTGCCAATCCCAGAGCACCTTCAGTTGGGCTGCCCTGGAGTACTCCCTGACATCTCATTGACCCATTCTTCACCCCGATCCGTAGGGGCTCTCATCAACCTAGCCGTTAGTCTAGGAGGTTCGTTAGCCCACACAAACCTGTTGGTAATTTTATTCAGGGCCCTGAAAAAAACTGGTGGGATATATACCGGTAGGGCCGCAAATCAGTACAACAGTTTTGGTAGTACGACCATTTTTAGAACATTAATATGTCCTAACCATGATACCGCTAGGGGGCCTCAGTCTATCATCTTATTCTTAAGCTTCTCCAGCAGGGGCAGATAGTTAGCATGGTACAATTGTTCGATTGCTGTGGCCAATTTTATTCCCAAGTAGGTGATAGAGTGGTCAACCCATCTGGAGGGAGAGGTGTCCTTCAGGGCAGTGGCTGCTGTCGTTGGGATTGTGAGATTTAGGAATTCTGTCTTGGAGGCGTTGATTTTCAGTCCCACCACGCTGCCAAATTGGGTTAGCTCACGTTCTACCGCTGGTATAGCAATTTTATGAGTTTCCCCCGCGAAGGGCAATCCAGTTATATCCCGGTTAGATCTCACTGCTTCGAGGAAAGGTTCCAAATGAAGCGCATACAGGATTGAAGACAGTGGACACCCCTGCTTAGTGCCCCGCTCAACGGTCACTGTGTCCATTAATTGGCCCTTCACCACTAATCAGAGAATTTGGTAACGGTAGTTGGCCCTGATCCTGCCCAAGAATTTGGGCCCGAAGCCCATTCTATGCATAGTTGCAAAGAGGAATCCCCACTCCAATCACCATGAGGAGAGCAGGGATTCCCCTTTTGTGGGCCTTCTCTATCAGATGGACCAGCCTCCTGACATTGTCACTGATCTGCCGGCCCCTGACAAAGCCTGATTGGTGTGGGTGGACCAGTTTAGGGATTATCTGATCAAGTTTTGTTGCTAGGATCTTGGTGTGTATCTTAGAGTCTACGTTTATCAGGGCTATGGGGCAGTAGGAAGTGCATTCGGTGGGGTCTTTGCCCTTCTTATGGATAAGGACGACTTTTGCCTCCTCCATTGATCTTGTAATGGCGCGGTCCCGACCCATTTGGTTGAAAAGAGTGGTTAGGATTGAGGTCAGTGTTTCCTTATGAGTTTTATAGAATTTTGCTACATAACCATCCGGGCCCGGCGATTTAAGATTAGGTAGGTTTCTGATTGCGGCCCTAACCTCGTCCTCCGTGATGTCACTTTCTAGCGTTTCCTTTTCCTCTTCAGATATGTGGGTTAGATTGACTCTGTCTAAATATTTTAGATGGTGTGTCTGTGACGACGGGTTGTCAGATGTATACAGAGAGGAGTAGAATCGGGTAAATTCCCTTTCAATGTCCTCATTCTTGGAGCTCATACCCGCTTCCCCACCTTGATTTTCAATATTGTTTTATCTTTCTGTTCCCTTCTAAGCATTCTCAATAGCAGACAATCCGCCTTATTGGCTCTAATATAGTATTTTTGCCTGAGGTATAATAGGTTACGTTCCACTGCTCGGGTCTGTATTAACTCTAATTGGCCACGGACTGCTCTTGTGGTGGCCGGGGTCTGATTTATTCACATTTCAGACATTATCCCTTTAAGTTCCTCTTCTAGTCGTGCCTCCTCTTGTCTTAATTCCTGGTCCCTTCTCGCTTTGATTGCTATTATTGTCCCTCTCAAGGTAGCTTTAAAGACGTCCCACCTAATCTGAAGAGTTGTGTCCCCTGCAGTATTGTTCACGAAGAAGCGTTCTATTTCCTGCTCAACCTCCCGGACAAGTAGGTGGTCTTTGAAAATGGGTGTCGGTTAGCACCATTTCCACAGCCCCGGGGGTCTCCCCTTCGCTTTTCAAGGTTATGGTTAAGGGGGCATGATCAGACAGTATAGTAGTGCCGATGGAGATGTCTAGGGCCTTTCCCAGGAGGGTGGCTGAGAGCAAGATGTAATCAATTCTTGAGTGGGAGCGATGGCCGTGGGAGTAGAAGGTGTACCCCTCTTTCTCTCCTTGTATCCCCCTCCACACATCGACTAGGGCCAAGTTACTGATTTTAACCTTCAGCACATGTATTGGTCACCCCTGTGGGCCTGCCACGACGGCGCTCCTATCTTTGGCCGGATCCCATGCAATATTGAAATCGCCAGTAAGGATGATGGGAAATCTGGCGAACCTCTCAAGTTTTTCTATGGCAGTTTGAATAAAGAGATCTTGTGCCGTGTTTGGGGCATAAAGAGTCACCACCGTTAGGGGCTGTCCACTGCCCTCCAGAGATACCGCTAGATACCTTCCTTGGTCATCTGAGTCCTTTCCTGTAATATGCAGGTCTAACACATCCCTCAGGGATCACAGGACCCCTGCTTTTTTGTCAGATTGTGTGGCCTGGAGTATTCTGGAGGTGCCCCATATTTGAACCCTCCCTCTGTCTAGGGAACGAATGTGGGTCTGTTGCAGCGTGATGATGTCCGGCTGTTCGCTCCTGATACAGCGCTCTAATTTCTTGCAGTTGATTGGAGAGTTTAGGCCATTCACGTTAAGGGAGAGGATCTTCCTTTCCCCACTTCTAGGCATATTGGGTCGGGAAGTCATGCATTGTCTTTGGACTCTCGAGTTGTACCATCCCTGGCGCTCACCCCTTCCACCTGGGCCCTTAGTTCAGATTCTCTTCTTCTGTGGCTTGGGCTCCCTCGAACCACCCTCCCACCTCCCCCTGCACCCTCCCCCTTGGTTGGATGGAAAGACTGGCCAGTAGCGCCCCTCGAATCCGAACCTCGAGAGTCGTTCCTCTGGTTGCCCCCCCAATTGGTCCAACGCAGGATATTCCGATCCCATTCCAAGTTATGAGTCTCCCTGGCTCCCCCAAGACTCCTCTATGTGTCTTCATGTATAACCTTAGCCATGATTGTCCAGTCTTATGCTCTTATGGCCTCCCCAGGCATCCTCTAACTGATCCGCCATCCTCACCCTCTGCGAGTCATCCATCGCATGGGTGCTGTAGTCAATCCTGGTCCTCCTGTTCCTTCCTTGGCAGTGGACCCCATAGATGTGGTTGGGTGTCATTTCTCCTTGATTTTGTTGACCAGGCAGTAGACCATTCCAATGTAGAGGATGGGGTGGCCGGCAGAGGGGCCTCCTCTTCCAGACCTAGGAGGGCGATGCCCTGTTCGCATGTGGTGATTTTCCGGGACTTCCACTTCCAGTCAAATGTCAGGCCAAAGGGATGCACCAATAAGTACCGTATAGCTTGAGCCCTTAAGTAGGTCAGCACTGGCCCCATTCTTCTCTGCTTGATTAAGGTTGCTTGGGCTAGGTCCTGATATAGTGCTATCTCTGCTCCATTATACATGATCTGGCCAGCCTTCCGTGCTTTCGAGAGCATTTGTTCCTTCAGGGCATAACTGTGCATTGCCACCAGGACATCTCTTGGTCTAGAACCAGGCTATGGTCTTCCTGGTCCTACTCTATGTATTCTGTCGAAGACTATGTCCACTGCCCCTGCCGCGCCCAGATGATCACCAAATATTCCCTTTACCACTTGGTGCAGATCCTGGTTCCTGGGATCCTCGGGAAGAGCTTTAATATGAATATTCGAGCACCTCGACCTATTTTCCAAGTCTTCCACCTGGAGTTCCAGGTTGTATGTAGCTTCGCCATTGTGTCCAGAAGGGAGTCAGTCTTACTCGTGTCCTCAGCCAGGTCCTGGATCGCCCTCGCTTTCGTATCAACTATTTCCTCTATCTTGTTAATATCCCTCTTGATCTCCTGGAGGCTTCAGCTAGGTCCTCTCTGAGGGCGTCCATTTACTTTTGGCCGGCTGTAGTGATCTTGTTGACTATGTCGGACAGAAGATGTTTCAGCACTGATTATGTAACTGGTTGTTCGAGATCCTCCCTGTCCTCTGGGGGATACCCTGTAGACCATTCAGTGGGACGAGTCCCCTGAGGTTCCACCATGTCTTTGGCCCATATCTTGGCCAGCGCGCCCTCCTGTGCTTCCCTGGGACGTCTCTGGGAGGACTGGGAGTCCTTGGCTTTATTCTTGGACATTCCATCGGTATCTTGACGTCCTGTGGTCTGGAGATCGCCCCCTTGGTGCCCCCTGAGGAGATGTTCGCCTGAGGAGCCCTTGCGATATATCAATTCTTCTTGCGGGAGGGGTATCTTCCAAAGGCAAATGTTTGTGCTGGACAAGCGAGGCAGACTAGTCTAGGGTAGGGGTGCTTCTTCGTGGGCTCCTGGAAGTCTGGACAGCCCCCTGGTCACGCCTCTCCTCCCCAAATGCACCCAGTGGTGCAGATCGGTTTACCCGCCCCTCCATGACTGCAGTGCCTGTGCCTGTGCTTGGCTGGCCAGGAGGGATTGATGCTTGTGCCTGGTGGCCTGGAGTTCTGGTTTGGGTGTAGTGCCCCTGCGCTGGTATTGTGGGTGTTGAGTGCCAGAGGGGGGGCGCAGGCTGGGCCAGCCGGTCCAGGTGGGCCCGAGTGATGGGCAGACGTGGGGGTGCCACCGGTGAAGGACGAGCTCAATTGGGGTGATCTTCAGAGATTGACCTAACGCACCTCTCCCAGCCCTTCTTTTTTATGCGTCCGGTCCCCTTGGGGGGTCCAGTGATCGGGTGCTATGGGCCCCAGCGTTCACAGAGGGTCAGCGAAGAGTGGGGGCTGTACCTTATGGAGCCATGTCCTGCAGTATAGATCCTCAGAAGGATAGGCTGGTAGGCCAGCAGAGAGGGGCCGCTGCACGTACCTGTTGGCAAGTGAATTTTTCCGACGTCCTCTCCGCCTCAGACCCGGCCTGTTGTGGTGAGGGTGCACTCCGGGGCTTGTGACTCCTTCTGGGCAGTCCTCCGTGTGGTTCAGTTTGCCCGCTGCTTCCCGTCGTTCTGGGGCGAGTAGGGAGTGAGTAGCTTGCAGGGCCGCCCGACCCTGCACTTGTCCACTGCGAGGTCAGCTCCTCTCGCAGTGCACCTCGGCTGAACTGGGCAGGTCTGGTCCTCCGTTGGTTATGGTCGCTGGGGTCGCTGGGTACCAAGGCGCACTCCCCCTGGTACCCACGCAGGCCCAGGCTGACGCCCACAATGGCCGCGGAGCAGACCAGATCGTGACTCCTTGCAGGCGGGCAGACCCCGGTCAGGAGCCGGCAGAAGATGTGGCAGAGAGAAGGGAGGCAGACTCCTCTGCACTTCAAATGGGAATGGAACCCGCCTCTCCAGACTCAGGTTGCGTGCGGTCGTTCAGTGCCCCCGCAGTACTCCGGAGGCCAATTCGCCCTATTCTTGTCGCCTGTTGAGGGCTTACTGGTCGGCAAAAGTGGTTTGCAGGGCCTCGGGGGTCGTTAGTTCGGTGGCTGCGGTCCTTACAGTATCGCGGCCATCTTGGAATCCCGGTTTTTGTTATTTTTGTTATTTTCACTGTTATTTTCTAATGAATCCTGTAATTTTAAATGTATTATTGTTATTGTTCTCATGTAAAGGAACACTTTCTTTATTGTATTTGTCATTTTTGGCATTCACATAGAGTATTTAAGCTCCTTTCCAACATGACTGATTCTCTAACTGTGATCACAGTATTGACATGCAAACCATAGAACCATAGAGTGGTGTTTTAGTGGTATCTATTCACTATGTACTGGTTTTTTTTCAGTGTGAACAAGAGCCTGGTTGGGCACTATATGCGTTGTTGGCTGCACTCCTGCACAAACAAAGGTTCGGAATAAAGATGCTTCTGTAACAGATTTTCCTGTGTTCCTGTTACTTTTGCTGCCTATCTGTGCGACCCAGATACTTTTTGTACCTTTTTCTTTTCCAATATATATATTCAGAGTCTGCGGACACCCCTGGCCAATCAGGGGGTGGCTCGATGTCTGTGAACACCAAAAGTGCACGCTGCTTGAATGTTGAAAAACATGAGCTGTATCAGATTTTTTGAAACTGTCGCCATGTTGGATCCGCAGTCAGCCGCCATAGTCCGTGGACAGTGCAATGAGCAGGAAGTCTGGAAAACATATTTAGGGTTAGTTTGTGGCCTAAAGAGGGTCTGGAAAGGGTGGGAGAATGGTACACAGTTGATAGGGAGCTGTTTTAATAGGTGAGTGCATGTGCTGGTGAGCCCGGCATCATTTTTACTGTCCGCGGATGTCATTGGGAGTGGGGAGGTTCAGGGTGAGTGTTGTTATTTGTAGTTGTATTGCACATACTTCTATTGTGGTGGCCGTGACCAGTGGCTAGCTTCTTGGTAGCATGGCTATACACTGTTGTTGTATAGACATGAAATATTCATTGGGTCATTGGGAAAATAAACCCATAGTGGATTAAAAAAACTACAGTAAATATATACTGTTTTTGCATTGATATACTTTGAAAGATCGGACATGTTACAGAATACTTGTGTGTGGTAGCATGGATCTATAATGTGAGTGTAAGTGTGATAGGATGTTTTTTTGAAGTGTGTTGTAATTAGGGTATGTTTAAAATAGTTAGAAACCTGTTGGCATATTCTATCTATATTAGAGTTTACAAGAGGTTTTGTACTAACAATAACTGTGGAGGCATATTTGAAGTGTATTACAATGAAAGGCATTATGGATGTAGATAGACACCTGTTGGTGTATTCTATACTCAAATGTCACACTGAACTTGCTGGTGGTCTTCACGACATCTGGATTCCGAGCATGCAGAGGCACAGAAACTGCTCTTCGAAACACCTGTGAAGAACTGCTTGCATCCCTGGATTCAAACGCCCAAGCTGTCCTCATCCTTCTAGATCTCTCCTCTGCCTCCTCTGACATGGTGAACCACTCCATCCTCATATAAAGGCTCCACGACACCCCTGGTATCTTGGAACAGGCAGTGGACTGGCTGACCACCTTCCTAACTGACCGCTCCTCGCCAGACATCCTGGGCACCTTCTTATCTCCTACTTCCTTCTCCACCTGTAGTGTCCCCCAGGGCTCTTTCCTCAAACCTTGGCTCTTTAACATCTACCTTACTCAGCTGGCACTCCTCATCTCCTCCTTCTCCATCAACTTCCAGTGTTATGCAGATGACACACAACTCTTCTTCAAACTTCCTGCTGACCCTTTTTGCACCTTCCATCATCCCCTACTGTCTTTCTGCCATCCAGACCTCAGGCACTTCCAATGATTTCTGCCTCAATTCCAGCAAAACGAAGATCTTACCCATTGGGACCCCTGCTCCCGACTTCTTTCCTTCACTCTGGCCTTCCTCCATGGGCTCTCCCCCTTCTCCTTCTACTGAAGCCAGAATCCTTGGAGTCATCTTCGACTCTTCTCTCTCCTTCCTCTATCACACTCAGGACATTGCCAAGAAGTCCCACATTCAGCTCTTCCTTCTCAAAGGAATTCTTCCTGTTCTCACCTTCCCCAGAAGCTCACTGTTTCCCGAGCCTTGGTTCTATCTAGGCTTGACTATTGCAATAGCCTCCTCCTGAATCTACCTTCTTCCATTCTGCAACCCCACCAGTTAACCCAGAATAGGTGGGCAAGACTTATCGTTGGCCTCAAGCCCAAGGATCACATTTCTACTGCCCTAAAAAGTCTTCAATGGCTCCCAGTTGCTTCACTGATTAAATTCAAATCCCTCTGTATCATCCACAAGTCAGACTGGGGCCTGGGACCACTCTATCTGAAATTCTCTCTCACTAATCATCCCCCCTCTAGATCTCTGTGCTCCTCTGGCACCAACTCTTTGTGTGTAAAGCATTTAGCTAAACAGGGGGAAAGAGGTTGATTGCTCTCCTCTGCTGAATCCCTTCTTTGGAACAGCCTCCACCTCCCTCTTCATCTTGAGCAGGACTTTCTCAAATTCCAGCAGCTCCTCAAGACTTTCCTCTTTACCTCCTCCTTCCACCTTCTATCCTCTGCTATTCTCACAGTTGCCTGTTTGTTGACCAGGGCCCTTATGCATCCTCGGGGCCCTGACATCCCACACTGAATTGCCCCCAGCTTCTGTTGTATCCTCAGCACTTGCTTTGGCACACCTTCCATCTTGGAGGCTCGCACTTACCAGACATTGCACTTCACCTGTTGCTCACCCACGAACACCCCAGCACCTCCCCCATTTCCGCTCCCTTCTGCACTTGCACGTTCTGAACACTCACAAGGCATAGTAGGTCTGCCCCCCCCCAGCGTATTGAATATTTTTTTAATGTATTTTACTGTTTCTCAGCCCCATGTCCCCTCCCTGTTGCCCTGTGGGTGCATTGAAACAGAATGTACTTCCTGTATAAGCGCCTAACAAGCAAAAACAATAAAATGAAATTAAAATAAACTATATTGGAGTTAACAAGAAGTTTTGTAGTAACAATAACTGTGATGGCATATTTGAAGTGTTTTCCAATGAAAGGTATTGTGGGTGTAGTTAGATACCCCTTGGCATATTCTAATTGTTTTTGATTATAAAATTACTATTGTAGTAATGTGGATGTAGTTAGATACCCATTGGCATTTTCTAACTGTTTTGGATTTTAAAATGACTATTGTAGTACTATGGATGTAGTTAGATACCAGTTGGCATATTCTAACTTTGTATTGTACTTTACTTTAATGAGTACATTTGGGTTGAAGGAATATTGTTAGATTTGCTGGTAACATATGTTTTGGAGTAATAGAAGTATTGTTACATTCAAACCAACCACTTCTTTTCTTGATGTATGCAGTATAGTGGCCTAAAGTGTTTGTGGCACCAGTGTGGTATATTATGCCTACTGTTGTGAAGGTTTTCTTGCCGAGAGATACTTGGCCGTGTGTAAAGCTAATGAGCTTACAGTTGTTTTTGTTACCATCTGCATTGTACCTTAGAAGCATTAGTATCACATATTGGCTATGTAAGTTTATTTTTATGCTGGAATGATTGACAGAATTGCAAAAACGGGGCGGAGTGTTTGGCGAGTGTTTGGACTTGGGACTTGCCACCACTCCTTTTTCTGCTGCCTGCGCCTGAGTGGCTCTACTACCTCCTTTATCATCAGTGGGAGGCTGGAGGCGGACCCTCCCCTATGATACCACAGCTCCTAGCGGAGCGTTTGCAGAGTGTTTGGCGAGTGTTCGGCGTGGTGTAAGGCAGAAGGACAAACATGGACCATACACCCGCCTTGATCCCTGGTAATGCAGCTATTCCACAGGTACCCCGTACCCGTAGCTGCTCGAAATTGCCTGCTGTTGGGGGCTCTACAGGGGATAAACCAGAGGCAGTGAGTAGCATGTCAGATGATGTTGGACTAGTTGATGTGCCCTCCGGCCGGATGACTGCATGGAGCCCCCAAATGACAGACCCACCCTTCCCGACCCACCCGTGCTGTCCCTCCATTCTCCCACATTCCCAGAAAATGTCTTACCTGCGGTGGACGTGCTCCGCAGTCCGCCACGGTGCGGGTCTCCGCTTGGCAGGAGCTCGCCGCGGGCTGCGACGGAGACGGCTGCGATGCGCATGCGAGCAGTGGAGCTGCGCATGCGCACGACGCCGGAGTCTCGTCGAGTGGGTCAGGCGGAACTCTGGAGCCGGCATGTATGTTGGGGAAGCCACTGCAGGCGGGTGACTCGCTTCCTTGGAGGGAAGCGGCGTCCGCTATAAATGTGGCAAATAAGGATGCTTTCTGCCTGCCACAGGAAGAAGCTTCTTTTTTAACAAAAAAAAAAATAATCAGCAAAAACAAACTAAAAAACAAGGCCCCAAAAACTTTTATACCAAGCATACTCTATGAGAGTATTGAAGCAGTAGGCATCTTGGATGGTATGGAAAGTTCACAAGCCCCAAATACAAAGACTTCCCTTACAAAACAAAATGCACAGAAATCTAGCGAAAACGACAAACCAAATACTTTATCCTCCCACAATAAAGATCCAATGTGTGATATTGAAAAGGGACATTCACAAGCTAATACACAAAAAACTTTGACATAAGAAAAAACAAAAATAACAAATAATCCATCAAATGGGGCTGGTGACCTTCCGAAACCACTCTCCACTCAGAAATTTAGACCGCGTGCAAAGTCCCTTTCAGGGATAAGAACAATCAGATGGCACTTCAAAAAGAAAGACTTACCTACTTTACAGAAAGACATGAGTCTGGCAACTGGGATCATGGATGTCAAACAACAACTAAACGAAATGGAAATGTCAGATCATGACCTTCTGCTAGCGTCTGGCCGATGTGAGCAATTAAGCTCCCACAATGTACAGATAGAACCAGACAAAAGCGGTAACAGCAACCCACCAAAGGATGCTACGACTATAGCAAGCATTGGAAATACAAATGTCCCTGCAACAATTGTAATCATTCCTCAACAAAAACATTCAGAATAACTGGAAGAATCTCAGAAGCTGTCTTTTAAGGAACCAAGAAGTACTTCAACTCTGCAGATACCGCGAGTAAAAAGATTCTTTGAAGACGTGGATGCAAATAAATCTAGTGCAAACATGGTCCCGGTAAAAAGGAAAAAAAACGAAAATAGAAAAACAAGAGTTATAAGTATCGAAGAGGTTTCAAAGGAAAAAACAACTTCAGAACAGCGAGGGGAGCTAACTGTGCATTCACAAAAAGCAAAGGAAGATGTCCCGCAGGAACTAAGCAGTACCCTGACTGTGGACTTGCAGCTGGAAGACGAGGACGAAACTGTGCCGGGCCGCATTTCGGCCGAAATTAAAGAAAAACATCTTGGAAGAGAACAAGTTCCGTTACACAACCCTTGGCCAATTACTGATATTTGTGCAAACTTGCAAGCTGCAGTAGGATCTATGATGACCATAGCACTTGCACCATACTTGAAGTTATATGAGGCACTTCACGAAAACAGATATCAATCTAATCTATTGGCTCAAATCCAGTCCAAGCTAACATGTGTAGAAAAACACGTTGAGGTTGAACAAGAAAGAAGGATCCATGAAAAAGAGTCGGAAAATGTTATAGTTAAGAGGCTAATCGAGTTAATTGAGGAAGCTCGGGAAGACAAGAGAGCGTTTTTGCACTGTTTCAGTGATACTATCAACTTACTTAAAAAAGAGAGCTACAAAAACAATGTCCAACATAAGGATAAAAGTACCTCAACAGAAATAAAGGACATAGAGTCAAGGCCAAGTGAGGAACAAAGAAAGGTAAATGTGATGGTTGACCGGAGTAAAAAAACTGAAACAGAAAACATAAGAAAGACTGAACCTATAGTCAGTCGAGCACTGGCACCTGGCACTCAGAGAACAGAGGGAAAACAGGGAGTGTCCTTGATAAACAGCCAACTGATACAGGCTACTCCTAACAATGACTCCGAAAACCAGCCTAATGGTACTTATCCATTATTCAACATTGAAAATCTAAAAGAACCAAACAGACCAGACAAGGTGGAAAAACCAAACGAAACTTCGGAAAAGTTATACAAAAGATCAAGAGATGCCGTGGAAAAATCAAATAAACACGGCAGTTCATTAGAAACTTAAAGCCTATAGGAAAAGAGATAACGAAGTCCACCCAACAAGCACCACTAATTAAAAAAAAGGATGACGTATGTCAAACAAAGAAACAAGTACGAGAATACATTAAAGACGTGGAACTAGAGAGTACATTAGAAAGCTCCATAAATGAGTCCTATGGTCAAGAGTCTTTGTTACTCTTATCTGTTTATGAGGATGACAGCTTGCAAGAGTCAACGGAGGAATGTGAAGAGCCCGTGAGCAATAAAAACAACGCTCCAGAATGCCTTGAAGTTCCAGCCTGGACCTTCCGAACTCTGCAAGAAAAAAGAATGCAGATTGCAACAAAAAAGGACTTGGAAAAAAAGCAACGCCAGGTGCTTAAAGACATGATCAAACAATCAGATCAAGACCGAGAAAGATGGCGCACACAAGATCCTAAGAGCTCAGGAATGCAAAACAGGAACAATCGCGACGAGAAGAAGGACAGAAGAAGCGATAGGAACAATTCTGAGCCTCACGGCAATCAGAACAATACTTTTAAATTAAGAATGGAGAGAGTCCTAAGAGCACAGGATGGCCTGATCCTAAATAGATCAAACCTAATGAAACTCTTGCATAACGTGCCTCAATTGAGAGTGATTGAACCAAAAGACATCCGAATCGTGAAATTTCCAAATGAAGAAGATTTGGATAGAATCTGTATACACTTTAACTCAAAGGCCGTTATGAACTCAATATGGCTAGCTGCAGATGATCTCCGGGTTTTGGGTTTTGATGTTAAAACAAAATGTCCACAACAGAGACAAAAGGAAATAAAAAAGGACACAATCAAGAAAATAAACCTTGAAGAACAAAAAAATGCTTGTGAGAATCAAAGTGAAGAGGAAGTGGATTACAGACCTATACGTTTCTCACCAACAGTATTACGGGGCCCATATGCTCTACGTATGAAAATCAAAGGAAATGAGAAAGTGAATCTGGTCCATCAACCAAATAATGACCGTCCCATTGTAACTAAAATCGATACAGAATAATCATGGGGCTGGTTAGCGGAAACATTGAACACAAAAACTAATGAAAAAAATATTAGACCGAAGGATTAAGGCTACGAGGATCAACAAGCTTTGCTTCCTGGAACACAAGAGGCTTTCATCATTTGATTGAAAAGTTAAATAAAGAAATTCTAACTGCAGATATTATCTGCATTCAAGAGTGCTGGCTTCAGGAACAGCCATACATACATGGAACAACTTGTTACTTGAATAAAGCTCTTAAAGATAAAAAAGGCAGACCTTCAGCAGGCTTATTAGTTATCATAAAGAATACATTTGGTGGAAATGTAATTTGCACGATCCACCCCTCACCATTGATACAAATAATAATCATGCAACAGGATCCAAAAGGAAGTGACACACAAAAAGAAAAAAAACACATCAATCATTTGTAACCTATACTGGAATGCAAAAGCAAAGGATGGCCAAATATTCTTAGAATTACTAACTAATCACATCGACCAATTGAGGTCAGAATATGATAACCTGGCATTAATCCTGTGTGGTGATCTAAACATCTCCTGTGGAAAAATCAAAAATCCACAGCCAAATTCGTCCAGTCACAATCGACAAAAACAATCAAGAGCAAGAGAATGGCAGATGGAAATGGAGAATCGTGATCTCTTGCAAGTAAATGGTAATGTCCAAGGAAATCTAGAAGGACAACCCACATGGTCATCGCATAATTCATGCGCAACACTAGACTACTTTTTTGTTGACCAAGACATTTTTGGCAGAATATTCTCCCTAAAAATCATACCAACAAAAAGTAGTGATCATAAAATCCTAATCCTTACATGCTCAGACCCAGCAATAGAGCATAAAAGGGATGTGGTACCAAGGAATACTTGGCCCCCTGAAGTTAGTGTCAATGAGGGGCGAAACAGACTGAGATTAATAACACAAATGATTCCCATGCTAACAAATTCAATAAACAAATGGGCAACCTCAACAGGAAAAGACGTAGAGTATGAATCTTGCCTCAGAATCTTTAAAGTGACCACCGAAACAAATACAAGAACCACAAAAATTAGGGCGCATTGTTTCAATACTGATATAGCGGGAAAAAAACGACAGCTGGCTAGAGATTTAAGAGCCTTAAAAAAACAGAATATTGCCTATGATGATATGGAAACAAAAAGAAAAGAATTGAAAAAAGGTTATCGAAATTGGGTTAAATCCCATAGAGCTCTATTATTTCAAAAAGACTCTGAACATATGCTAATGGCGATTCGAAATAAAAATGCAAAATATCTATGGACACTGCTAAATCAAAAAGGAAATCACCAAAGTGAGGAACAACTTAACCCTATACATGAAACAACGTGGGAACAATACTTTCAAGAAAAATATAATCGCGAGCCAGCAACAGATCTACTGCCTCAAGATGCCAGAAAGGAAAAAGGTTGGGGCATCAAATTCAATTTAAGTGAAATCTTGGTACTGATCACAAAAGCAAGCAGATTGTGAGCCCCAGGGCCAGATGGCCTCACAAATGAAATCTTAAAGCAAGCTCCAGAGGTATGGGCACACATGTGCTTTGTACTCTTTACACGAATAGTAAAAATGGGTCATTTCCCAGAATCCTGGACAACATCAATTACTATTGCGATCCATAAAAAAGGAGACAGAGCATGTCCGGAGAACTATCGTCCAATATCCTTGCTGGACGTTTTAGGCAAACTCTTTGCTGGCATACTCTTAAAAAGATTAAAGGAATGGATACAAAGATCTGGCAACTTCGATCATAGACAAGCGGGTTTTGTAAAAAAATGTAGACTGCAGTCTAAACCTTCTAATTCTCAACCTTCTAAAAGCAAAGACCATTCGTGAAAATCAAAAACTGTTTATTGCCTCAATAAATATGGCGGCAGCTTTTGATAGAGTAGACCGCCAAATTCTCTGGGCCAAAATGAAAGAAAAAGGTTGTCCACCAGACCTGATAGAAGCCATCAAAACTCTCCACACAAATACATTGATGCAAGTGAGACTGGACCAAAAGGGAAAGCTAACAAAGGCAATAGCAACAAATTGTGGGCTAAAACAGGGATGCCCACTAGCGTCCATACTCTATAACTTCTATATTTTAGAAGTAAAGGACTGCTTGGAACCACCAAGAGCATGCTTGCCGAAAATAGGAGAAATGAAAATTGGTCATCTCTTATATGCTGACGATCTCATAGTGATGGACAAAACTCAAATGGGTCTACAGAAATAACTGGAAGCTCTAAACATACATCTAAAAGAAATCAAACAAAAAATCAATCCAGAAAAATCAGTCATAATGATAATTAAAAAAGCAGGTCCTGCAAGTAAAAAATCTTTTAGATGGCATATAGAGAATGACCCGATAACAACAGTTCAAAATACAAAATATCTGGGAGCAATTGTAAGTGCCAACTGGAGTGACCAACCGTGGATTGAGCATTTGCAGAGGAAAATGGATCAACTAACATCACAGGCATTAATATTGAAAAGAAAGTTTTGTAAATTTTCCATGCGCCCGATTGTGGAATTTTATAATGCAAAAGTCATCCCCACTGTAACATATGCTGGCGAAACGGCCCTGAGAATCCCTTGGGAAACATGGGATAAACTTGAAGCCAGATTCTGGCGTAAATTGCTGAAAATTCCCATATGTGTTCCGATAAGTATTATTCGACATGAACTGGGATTGTACTCAATGCAAGTCCGAATCGTCTGGAAAACATTGGCCACCTACAGAAAAATAACTCTGGAAAATTGTCCACCTCAATATCAAATATTGAATAAGGAAGCAGGAAAAATGCCCCTTTGGCCACTGGAGGAATGGAAAGCGAAATGTAATGAGCTGTTGCAAAACTTAAAAGTTACGACAGAAGCCCTTCTGAAACACCCAAAGAGGGTAAAATTACTCTTACTATCAATTGATTGGGCAGAAACAGAGTGTGCGAGAGTAGCTTCGAACTATCATACTTTATCAGATAAGATAACTAGATGCCCACAGTTATTGCCTGGATACCTAGAAAAAAGCGCCAATCGGAATCATAGAGACTTAATAATGCGCTTTCGTCTGAACATTTTAAGAACAAAGATCAACCTGTTCAGATATGGCCTGGCAAAGGAAAAATAATGCAGACTATGCAAACAAGAAGAAGAATCGTCTCGACACTTAATGCTGTTTTGCCCTGAACTTAGATCTGAAAGGGGTTGTTTATTACTACCAATACTGTCACCATCATGTGATCTGGACCCTGACTTATGGTGGTCAGCTCTATATGATGTGAGTAAGAAAACCATCAAAGGCTTGGGTATTTTCCTGGAATCTATGCTAAAGAGACTGGAAGGGAATTAAGGCCACGATTATTAACAAGGAATGTCTAAAACACATAGCTAAACCTGGATTGAAACCAACATAGAACTAAGAAAGAAGAAATAGGAGAGGTTTGGCTTGTGCATGGGGAGGAGGGAAAACTTGTACATAAGCAAAGGCTTGTATTTTTTGTACGCTGAATGCTTTAAATAAAAAATAAAAAACGGGGCACAATATGCCATGATTTGTATTCTCCAGAAGCTGGTGAAATGGAATGGATTCCCAATTTGGTGTGGATACATACACAAATTGTTCATTAGGGATGTGCTCTTGTGAAGTATGGTTGCAGAGAGTGCATGTATGTTTCTACATGTATGAAATCTGGAATATATCATTTATAGGGATGTTTTTGGTTTCTACTTGTAGTAAATACATTAGGAATTCTTGTGTATCTTCCTGTGTGTTTATGGTGAATTTTACCATTCCTGTACAGTAGTCCAATTCTTGCCTTAAACCTGAGACACTGTAAGCGCTGTCAGGATTATTTGAGGCATTTCAATGAAAGATGAGCATTTGCAAAGACAACTGGTCTGAGCCGTGTAAGTAAATGTTATGAACAATTGGTGTTAATTGGAATAGTAGATTGATTGTTATATTTGCATGGCAATTTACTCCAGTTCTGTTGCTGAATTTAAATGTACAATAGAGTTGTGCTTCTGTATGCTTTCATGGGCCTGCAGTTGTTTTTTGAGAAGAGACATTTGTCTCCGTCTTCTGATGAATGTGCAGTTGTTTTTGGACTAGAGAGTTTTGCGGTTGTATTATTTGATGAAGCAGCAGCTGTTCATTGTTTTTTTAGCGGTATTGGTGGGAGAACTGCTATAGGTTTTGTTTGTATTATTTTTATTTTTAAAGATTTTGTTGTTGAGGTACAGGGTACATATCTAGATGGGGTGTACAGTGCATGTAGACTGTTGTATTGTATAATGCAAGGAATGAAAGAGTTGAATTTGTTTTTATCAAAGTTAACTAAGAATAGACCATTGAGTGTACGGAAATGTGACATTGGTACGTAACACATACATTCTTTGAAGAATGTACTGCCAATGTCATTTCATGCGTGATCTAGGGTTAGACCTTGCGATGTGTGAATAGTGACAGCATATACAAGAGATAGAGAGAATTGTTCTCTGCATATGTGCATGTCTTTGAAAAGAAGGTAACGTGCTATTGTGTGGCCTATTTTTTTAACTTGTGCAAGTTTGTCAAAGTAGACATTTACAAACTGAATATTGTTGTCATGTGGATATGTTTGGAAGCCAACAACTGTACCAATTTCTCCATTGACTAAAACATGTTATATGTCAAGGTTACGTTTTAGGATTACTCTGCAGTTTAGATAGAGTTAATACTTTTTCTAATCCATTTGTGATGGAGATACATTTTTCTAAGATATTTAGTCATGCTGTTGTTTGTTGACACATAGGGAGTGTCATGCCGTGCACGTCTAGTTTGTCTGTGGAGCTGATATGCACTATGGGTGCATTTCTTTTTTCAACTTTGTATCATTAAATTGACTATTGCTTGCAAGGGTTGGCATTAAGGAAATGCATTTTATTTTTTGTTGAGTTAATTATTCTATGGCCTCAGGGGTAGATGTCTTTTGCTCATATAGCTCATAGATTAGTCTAGTTTTTGAGATGGATTTGGGATCTTTAGTAAGCAGACCAGTTCTAATGCTTTCTAAACTTTTAGCATAGGTGAGATCTGCACTAGAGTGACACATGCTTTTTGTTAGTTCTCTGTAGGGAAAATGTTGGCAGAGATTTACATTTCCAATGCTGCTGAGTGTATTATGACATTTTTTGTGTTTTAATGTTTTGAAAATAGGTTGACCTTTTACTGGTGTTAACTGTAGGAAGTCTCCGAACAATAATGTGTTTTCATCCAAACAGTACTTTGTAGTCGGTTTTTAGGACTTCTTGCATTCTCAGATGAATTAAAGACAACATGAGGTTGGAAACCATGCTTAGTACATCTGTGAGGGGCACTTTCATTTGTTTCAGAATTGTTCATGCTTCAGTAGCAGCTTCTGATGATAATTTGTAGTATTCTAATTTGTTTTGGTGTTCTACTGGGAGGAACAGTAGTCGGTGTAAAGTTACACATCCTATGTTGTAGGCAGCTAAACCTGTGGGGGCTGTTACAACAGCTGGCTGAAAGGTTGTTGTTTGTTAAGTCATGTAGAAATGTGCTGATTATTTTAATTCAGAACATTTTCCCAGAATCATCTTCACCACTTACATACATGTGCAGAGGTTTATAATTGTTACAGCTGCACGTTTTAGTTTCATGTTTAAAAGCAGATTCAATTTCTTCAGTGACGTCTAGATAAATGGTGAGTTGTTCATCATTTAGCTGTGTGTTTAGCACTGACAAGTCTTCTTCAGATTATTTAGATTGATACATGGTATTTTCTACCTCAGTCATGGCTATTTCTGCTTCATTTAGAATAAGTGGTTTCTTCAAGTGTTTATTTGCCTCCTGTAAGAGAAGTTTGACTGCCTTCAGGAGTGTCTTTGTCTACTAGAGCTTCAATTTCTTCCTTGTGTTGGCATTCATTGTCCAACATTTGTTTCTATTGTTTATGTTTAAAAGTGACACTTATTATACTGCTTTAATTTGCATTAAATGCAGCTTCAAATGAGTAACGGTCACCTAATTCTTATTCTTTTCTCCAAGGTTTAAAATGTTGTAGTATAGCCATGTAATAAAGCTCTCTATGTAGTGGAGATTTAAACAATAACTTTACATGATTAATTAGAATGGGCTTGTTAAGGTTTGCTAGGCTTCCTTCACAGGTTGAGACTGAATATTTGCCAGTTGTCTCATATGGCGTGACATTGTTTTTGTAGGAGTATTTGTGGGCTATGTCATACAGGCACATGTTTTCCAAAGAAGTGTTTGCGTAGTATGTGCCAATTAAATGTTTTTTTAAATATCCTGGCTGTGAAAATCATTTGTGGCTATTGTTTCTATCTCTTGGTAGGATTTTAGTACTCTTTTTCATGATGAAGCTGGACCAAGGTGTAGCCAGACCATGTTCTCAGATTGTGCACATAGGTGTCTACTTGTTAAACAGTCTGCAGCTCCGTAACATCCGCATTCTCTATGGGACAGCATTTTTATGCCGAAGCTGCAACATTTTTGTGACAGTGTTTTGTCAAATGATATGTCATCCCAGTGGTCTTTTAGCTTTGGTGAGCTGTGAACTATCTTGTAACTGCAGTGGAATTGTCTGCAATGTATTGTATGTCTATATTTGCATTCCACAAGAGGGAAGTGATGGCATTGTAATAATTGATGTACTTGGATGCTTAGTCTCTTTTAATGTTGTATGTGTTTTAGGGGATTTCCCTTTTACACTGTGTCTAACAGAAGGCATACAGCTATTTACTTGTCCTTCTGTGCAAACTGGTCTACGGAAGCCAAGTTCAAATTTGGTGTCGTATTTCCCTTTGCTTTTATATCGACATGAGCAGTATTTACAAGACTTATGTTTTTGGAAGTGTACGATTTATTTACGTAGGTCACTCTATGTGTGCTTTCTGAAGGAATGTCACAGGTAATGTATGTTTGAACAAATTGTAAAACAGTGACATCACTGTCATGGCCAAATTTTATCCACAAAAACATGTGGCTGTGTGGTGCTCCTCTGGATTGATATTCTTTGGCTTGTCGCATTTGATATGTTTCTAATGCATCTTCTATTGTGTCATTGGAGTGTAGTGGGTGAATTGTACACTGGTCTAAAATTTTGGCTGCAGTAACAGGAGCCACACATTTAAATTGTGTTTTTTTTAAGTTTTCCTCTATGTTTATATCTTTGTTGTGTTCATTGTTGTGTTTACGATGTTGTAGGGATTGTCTAACTTTGTTTTAAGTCGACTCATTGTTGTTACATTTGTGTGTCTTTTGTTGGTACATCATTAACTAGTACAATCAATGATTGGTCTATTGACCATTGTACTGCTAGAGTTTCTACAATTTCTTTAAGATATAATGGCAAATATACTACTTTGCAACAAATGCATTTTAGTAACTCAGTTATTAATGATAGCACCTGATGGCATTTGGTTATTGTCAAATTCGGTATTGCAGCATGTGCAAACTATTGAGTGGTCAGTTATTTTGTATTTATTTTCTGATGTTAGATATGAAACTAATTGGAACCATTGGGATTCCTCATTGTCCTTTATTTTGTAGGCCATAGCTACTATTTTTGTGGTCTTTTTTATAAAAGGTGTTTTGAAACTTTGTTATTTCTTTTTTGTATGTGTTTGTAAGATGGCCAGTGTTTGTGAGGCTTTCGCTAATGTTTTATAAACTAACTGAATTTTCTAATTCAACTACTTCAGTTTAAAAAAAAATAGTTTGGACGTGGTCTATTTCTCAAAGGAGTTCTTTGGCAGGTCCATGTAGGAGAATGTTATTTACATTTTGCAGTTCAGCAGCAGGACCTTTTGCATATTACAGTGTATGGAAAAAAATTGGTATAGTGGAATGGTGTGTTGCCAACATTTTGATGTGGTGGATGGTGCTTTTCCAAGCAGTTCCTGAAATACAGGCTAAGGAATGTCCTTGCAGTCCAGTGTGGATGTGCACTGGGTAGTAGTCCCTGGTTTGTAAAGTTTTTATTCTAATTTTGTGTTCTAGTCTCACATAGTGAGTGAGGAAATGTCATAAATATTTCAAGGATTGTTGGCATATGTTACATATTGAGCGGAACGTCCATTTGTACACTGGACGGTTTGTTTGGGAAAAAGTAACATTTGGTTGAAAGTTTGTTGGGGTCATTTTTTTGTAAGGGTTTCTTTTGCCATAATGGTGTCTCCTATTATTTCATACTCTTTGCCATTATTGTCTATGGCAATTGTTTTTTTGTTCTTGTTTATAAGCATCTTCATTGAAATATGGTTCTGCGCTGCTTGTGTGAATCCATTCACCTTCACAGAAGTTTCTAAAGCTCTCTATATTGACATTGCGCATGTTTAGAAGTACTTTTAGTAATGTATTGATTAATTAAGTTGCTGGTTTCATTCTGTTTAATATTAAAATAAACAACGTTCTCTTTAGTAGAAATGCCCTGTCAATTAGAGCTTCGGGGATTAGTTTTCTGCAGTAGTTTTTAAGGGCAGATTGTTATTTTTTAGCTGTCTTCATAAGATTGTTAAGAACTCAACGGTGGAAAATAATCTGTCAAATTAATGTTTTGGATTGCTTTACTGTGGCTACGTTAACATTGGTAGATATAGTGTTAGGTTCATTAGTAGGTCTGCTTTTGTTTTTACATCTTTTTTACTTTTAGATTTTGCAAGAGGGGCATTACTTTTTTTAGTGGTGGCTGGTTTAATTTTGTTGGGTGAGGTTACTAGCTGTTTCTTTTTAATGTTTTCTATACATTGTTTTAGAGGAGGATGACCATATGGTTTGTTTTAATTCTTATCTGCTCTATTTTTTCTTTGTTTTCTACAGAGTGATTTTTTAGTAGGCAGTTTGTTCTGTCTGTTGGGAAAAAAGAAAGTGTGTGTTTGAAAGTTGTGGAATGTTTGTACATATATTATACATGGATATGTGCGTGTGTGATTGTATAAATGATTAGAGTCTTGTTGGATTATGCAGTAGGATGATACGGGTGGTTTGGAAATTTGTAAGAGTAAGAGGCTGTACAGGTCTGTTAAGCTTGGGTCAGTGAGTAAGGGAGTGCTGGTGCGATTGAATAAGTAGGGCCATTATGATGTTTTGAGGAAAGCAGTGGTTGTTACAATAGTGTGTTTTAGTGCATAGGTATTAGGGTTATGTGGGTGTAATGAATAAAGAGGTGACAAAGTGTGTGCATGCGTTGTAAAGTGTGTTAGTGGTTTGGAATGCAATGAGTTTGAACGTTGTTGGGTTGCAATTAGGACCTCATGTGAATAGGGGTGTGGAATATAAGGAAGTGAAATTGTGGTATAGAAGTTGTTGAGAGATGGATGTGTTGTTAGGTAGTAAGGAATGGGTGGTGTATTGAATAAAGAGCAGTGTTTAGATCGGAATAGAAAGAGTGTGAATGTTGCAATATAATGAGTAAGAGTGAAATATAATCTTGTTCAGTAGAACAGAATACTCTAGGCCAAGGATCCCCAATGTGTAGCTCGGGAGCAACATGTTGCTCACGGCACCCTAAATTGTTGCTCGCCAGTTGCCCTGGGCCATGGTGTGAAGGCCTAGAAGGAGGTGCTGAATGGATGAGACCTCAGTACCACTGTAGTCAGGACAGAGTCCTGGACTGTGCAAGAATGTTGGCCAATGAGCTGCTGTGTTTCCAGCTGGATTATTTTTATACATGCAAGATTTGTTTGGTGCCACCATGCACATAATTCTTCAGTAAATGTCCTTACTTGTTATGGTAGTGTCATTGCTAAAACCCTGTCATCTCCAGTTACTTTGCCCAGCTGACAAATGTATTAATGAGTACAATATTTGAACCATGTTTGTGTCATGGAGAAAATTGGCATATTCTGTTCTTTGGTACAACTAGTATGAGCATAATGGACAAGGAGGTGGTATGCATACCCAACTTTCCTTTATTAAATAATGTGCATGCACACTTTCTGTACAAGTGATGTATGTGTTTGATCCCACCATGTATATTTATCGACAATATTCATTTTGGTGTCTCCTCTATTTATTATTACATAGTGTCCTAGCGGAAAAATGGTCTTCGTTTGATAACCTGCCCATCTAGCACATGGTTAATGGGCAGATACGGTAAATGCATGCCACATTTTTCATAATTAATTGGCCCTGTATTCCAATCCAATTAATTGATTGTTAATAGGTTTAAACTAACAAGTCAATTAATTGATTCAAATACTCAGTTAACACCACCACACCCCTCTATGAAGTGGTCATCAAATGCTCAAAGGTTTGACCAATGTTTGCCACTAATGGCCTCATTACACGGTAGGCGGTAAACCATGGCGCTGTTAGCACCATGGTTCATGCCGGTAATTTACCGGTTCTGCCTTGGAGGAAAGGGGAATTACCGCCCTATTCCAAGGTTGGGAAGGCGGTAATTCCTCCTTCCTCCATTGCCCTTCCCCATTCCCATTTTTGCCCCATAGGGCAAATTGCGGCACCGTAATTAGCACCCCGGTCCCTTTGCGGGTTCGTTTTTTAAAAGCAGGCGTTAATTTACCAACCCGCAAAGGGACTTCGTAGTAAGGCGGTAAGGGTTTACCGGTACCGGTAAAATACCGGTACCGGTAAACCCTTACCTCCTACCGTGTAATGAGGCCCTAAGTCATGTGTAAAATCCCTTTTGGGCAGAGTAAATAGGCTCCAAATAATTGAGAAAGGTATTATTTTTATTCCTAACCATTTTTTCACCAATGCAACAGCCTTCTGGAGCTTTAATACACACCATTTGCCATAACATTCCCAAATAATTCTCAGGAGGTAACCTCCAAAGGCCCAATGAAGTGATCTTTAAAGTCTACCATGTAATGACCTGAAGTACTAATTCATATTTATATTTCTCCATTAAGTCAGCAACATTTAAAAACATGTTTCATATTTTTCATACAATTCACACAGAACAAGCACAAAATAAAAAAGCAAATTTAACATAATCAAACCTGCTCTATGTACAAGTCTGAACATTACAATTAATTATATATAACATAGCTCCCATGCATTCGACGCTTATGCAAAACAGAGAAACAACAGCAAATGAACAGAAAATGAACCAAATCTTTGACTCCTATTTTGCAAGCGCACTTTGTGCTTCCTCCTGCACACTTTCTTAATTTATTGAGGAGTGGGTACATTTAAACGTACCATTACCATCAGCCTCCTGCATTCTGGGGATCTTATTTGACAGATTTCTCCTTGCCATCTTATATGTGTACATAAGTCTGTATAGAAGGCTAAAGTGGGCAGCCTATGTATATTTTGGACATCTGACTCTTTTTCCATCGGACACGCTCTAGCTTTTGGAGCTATTTTGAGGTGGCTTAATGCACCAAATGTAGTTATATTGCATCCCTATTCAAATGGACAGTGCCTTACAACCGCCCATAACCACAAGTATATCTCTTCACCAGGGGAGGCTACAATCGCACTTGCACTGAAATTCACTTTATGATTAGCAGAAAATCCCAGATGTGCTTTTAAAAAATAAGGAACATTCTTAACTGGCCTGACACTCAAATTGAACACCCCCAATTCGGCTCAAAAGGGGCTAGCAGGTGTATCTGCAGGGAGACCTGCTATTTGGCACAGGAATTTATTTTGCAACCTTTCCAGGAAATGACAGTTCTAACCACACTAGATTTTGTGGCCTTAAAATCATGGAGCAGACCTTTGTCTTATATACCTCCAACTTCTCCAAACAGAATGCTGCAAACCTGAAATAACAACGTAAAAAGCCATTTAATCATTAATGATGCCTTTTCAGCTATCTTATTAAAATTACTGATGCAAGCACTGTTCTTTCAGAAGAGTAGGATCAGATAAAAAAGAGACTGTCCACTCATCTCTACATTCATTTAAAACTATCCACAAGGTTTCACCCTTTGCCTGAACACCATCATTTTTATTTTTATTATATTTAATTTCAAACTGTAATTCCCAAAATAGTAACTTGTGTTTAGCAGGCCCTGTTGGAGACCTGCTGGGCGCAAGGTCAAATTAGTTGTGTCTTCTGCATAAGGGTGCATGCTATAAAATGGACCCTTCAGGTGGAGGGTGGATTAACTTTCCTAAGAGAAGTACTAGAATTAACATCCAAAAGGAATACATTGGGACCAACTGACATCCCTGCTGGTCACCTTTATTTGTGTTGGAAAACAATGTATAATTCCATAATCTTGTATATTGGACAGATGTTGAGAGGTCTGCGTCTCACGTTGGATAAGACTTAAAAAACAATTAGTGACCTGTAAGAATTTAGAAGTAGGACTCGGACACAGTGGGCTCATGTTGATTGACATATACTTTTATTGAAAGGAAAAGGGTGGGGGACTGGAGAAACTCCTGCCTTTCCCTAAAGCTAAGAGGGGTTTCCCTTCCTCAACCAAAACTAAGGAAACTGGGTTCCATGTAATAATGTCGTCAGAAAAATATCGCCATGCAAAAATATCACAGAAAAATGGTTGTTTTTCGTGGCAACATTATTGCATGGAACATGCGGGGGACACCCCCGCAACCTCCACATTTTTGTATTTATTTATTTATTTTTTGTAAAAAAAATGTTTTTGCCCCTATCGCCACATATATGGTCACCCAAATAATATCGCCACAGCATTTTCCCGGCGATATTATTTACGGCGACCATATATGTGGCGATATTAATACCTAAAACTGGAAACTGCCAGTATGTCTTGTCTAAAGTAGTCCACTGTCTGTCACAAGTCTGAAACCTATTTCCATCCCTCACACTATTTACTAACCTATAAAAAACAAAATGTCTTCTTAATTCAGAAGAATAGGTTGTAGATCCAATCAAAGAGTTCCAAATAACACAGGTTCCAAACCCAAAGTTCTTAAATGTAAAACAAAGTTCCATAAAGTTCTTAGACATTTCTCTGTTGCACAAACTTCGTAGCAAATTGGGCAACAACTCCCTTGCCCTGGTTCCTTCTCTTGGCACCTCTCTATTTATTGGACCACAGCCAGGTTCAATGACTCCTTTGCCCTGGTTCCTTCTCTTGTAGGTCCTAGATCTCTGCCTTTCTCTCTTTCTGCTTGGGCCAACTTGGTTCACTTCCCTGCGAAGTGTGGTCCTTAGTAAATTACTCTGTGGTTTCCCTTCTTCTCATTGGATTGTACCCCTCTTTATGTTTGGGAACTGGGAGCCCTCTTCTCCCAAGTAACACCACGAGGAAGAGGACTTGTGTGTTTCTCCTGTAGTGGGTCCCAAACCCCCCTTCTTTGCGTGAGGGTACTTGGAGCTCTCTTCTCCCATGTACCACCACGAGGAAGATGACTTGTGTGGTTCTCGTGTAGTGGGTCCCAGACACCTTCTATGTGTTTGAGTAATTGGAGCCCTTTCCTCCCAAGTACCGCCACAAGGAAGAGGACTCATGTTGCTTTCGTTTGGTGGGTCCCAGACCCGTAAGTTTCTCTTGTTGGGGGACAGACATGGTTCACATGCCTGCCAGGTACTGTGACTATTCAGATGCTGACTGCACCATCTTAGTTTCCCACCAGCCAGCCTGAGTGCTCCCCTTTGTAGTGGACTCTGGTCTGCCCAGGAACACTGCAGTGTCAATCTTTCCCAAGACAGCGTGGTCTTCCTTTCACGCGCTTCCCTGTCTGCAGGAACACCGGGAGCTTCTCTCTGCCAGCTCGCCTTTCGGTCCTTCCACTGTGGACTGGCCCTTGTCCTTCCAGCTCCTCTCTTGGCATCCTGGTGTTCTTCCTTGCACTTTCCTGCACCGTTCTGGCTCCTGCAGCTCCTTCATGGAGGACTAGACAACTTCTTCCTGAGTCCCTCATCCTTTTCTACTATGCATTGACCAATGAGCAGCCAGCAACAACTAGACTGCTCATTGTGGTTCTTAGGAGAACTCTTCATGCCTCCGCCCCTCCTCTTCATCCCAGTACTTATTCCAAGTTGTCTAGAATGCTCATGTTGGTTATGCAGAACACTCTACATTCCTCCATGCATCTTATTTTTCTCAGTGGTTGTCAATAACACATCTTTCAACTCTTCCCCATTCTTCCTCGTCTCAGTATTTCTAACCTTGATCTCCCTTGGGTCAGTTGTGCTCTTCATAGTCCCAATACTTATCTGGGGAAGTGGTTGTTCTTTGGGTTATAGGAATGGGGGGGTCCTAGGGTCTGGTGATTAGCGAGTATATTGCGTTCTCAGGGTAGGGTTGTTCCTAGTCCCAGGAGGGGTTTCCTCTCCCATGTGATTCTCTCCCTGTGCACCACCCTCAGGGGAACTATTGTACCGAGGACTTACCGCCCTGGCCACATGGGAATGCTCTCCCCCATAGGGGAGAAAGGACAGCATCCACAGATTTGTCACAGACTCCAATAAAATGTAAATTCTGCCACATTATGTTTCTATCAATCAAATACCGACGAAATCCACCCTGGAGTGCTACGGACTCCATAATTGGGGACTAACACCGCCAAACCACCACTTGGAATCTGGCAGTGATACCGCTGGACGAAGTAGCAGTAACGGTACCGTTGAGATGCCACCAAACTCGTAATAAGCCCCAATGTCCAGTAAGGGAATTGGCCTATAACCTTGAGAGGCTGGTGTTCCAAGAAATACTTGTCTAAGGGGATGGCATAATGCCTGTCTTGATTTTGGTGTCCTTCAAGAAAGCTCCCATTTGTTTCTCAAATTCTTTTTTTGTTTTAACGCAATTTTTTATGCCATTTTGAAACTATAAATCTGACCAGCAGTGTACACACCCCTCATTAAATCATGGTTCAGTTTTCTTTTCGAGATTCTACATTCTGCATCGAACCATGGTGCATCCCTTTCTATAACCTGGAACTCCTGAACATGGGAGCACGGTTTGCCAATAGCTCTGTCCTGGATAGTTTCTCCTAAAGACTCAGACAAACTGACGTTGTCCTTTGTGGCCTCTGAACTGTTCAACAGTTTTAAGAGAATATGTTAATTTCTTGTGAATTTGTCATTCTTTCCAATGCCTCCTTTTCGAGCGTAGGCATCACCAACCAGCCTCTCTGGCTGTCAGATATCTTCTTCGTGGTGCCTACCCTGGCCATTCGAAAATGAACTCAAGAGGATTGTGTTTACTCTTTGATCAATAAGAAATTTAACATTTCATAACATTCCTGAAGAAAAAAAAATCCACAATACAGTCATCAATGACTGTGGAACAGTGCTGCCGATCTTACATGCTTAGGAATGCACCATTTGCCATTAAAGATCCCATAAAATCCTAGGCAGAATCTCAAGCTCCGTTTGTGGCCATTTTTACTGTCCATACATTTGCACTAATATTTTGCTCGGGAACCTGAAACCCCTGGCAATGTTTATTTACTCCTACTCTATTTTTGAACAGCTGGACTGGTCCTATATGTCTATAAATGTACTACTGACCACTCAATTTCCTCAACATTCCTTGTAAACAACCACTTAAAGTCAAATGAAGTTAAAGGCCTTGTACATTTCCTTGACTAGAATAACACATGGTCTAGATAAATATTAAGTACTGCAAATGAAATGTTCTATATGCAGTTTTAATTTTGTTACATTTCTAATTTGTTTTGTGAACAATTTGTCCGCCAACTGTGCACCGATATATTCTGTCGAAAAAATGGATGTTGTTCACCATTTAATTTGATATGCCAATGTTGCTCATTGTGCACAAAAGGTTGGGGACCCCTGCTCTAGGCTAAAGTATAGTTAAAGTACATTGTTACAGAGAGATATACATGCTATCTTAATGAACTTACTTTGTAGGCTGGGCAGAGTGTTTGTTCTTCGATAGCTGACTTCTTCAATCTCCTTTTTGCCTGTAATTGTAAAAGAAGGTTAGTGGGTATATATGGTAATGGTGAAGTACTTTTAGTAAGAGAGATTGTTATTTATTAAGGTAGTTAGAGTTGCTGGAGAAAAGGGTTAATAGAGTTGTGTAATGGGTCATGTAGTAAAGTATGTTAGCTAGGTTTTTAGAACCATTGGACTATGGCTCTTATAATGAGTGAGGAGGTCTGGAAATAAAGGTGCCAGTAAAAAGTTACCGGCACCTTTTCTGAACAAGCTGACTCTGTGTTGTTGGGAGTTCAGGCCGGTACCAGATGGTTTTAAACTGAAGCAATAGCACCATTACTAACAGTGCCAGTGCTTCAGGGTTCCCATTCTCATGGTGTCCTATCGGACGCAATAGGAATTGGAACTTACCATACCGCCGCCTGTGATATCCCGGTAGCACTGGGATGTTAGGTGGCGGTAACAATAATATTTTGTTGCCGTCAACCCGTCGGCTACCAGTAGGTTCTACCAGAAACCCTGTAATGAGGCCCTATGAGTAGTGCTATTTGGGACACTATGAGGAATCGGGCAAAAATGGGTATTTTTGTGCTGGGGATTTTACTAAGGGAAGTGGTGTGTTTGTGGTGCAATGTATTTGTAATATGTTGCAGTGTTTTTAAAGAATTGGTAAACTGTGGCCTAGTGGTAATGCAATGGCAGATTGTAGTAGGAGCAGTGTTTGGTGTCTTATAGTAGTGGTTGGAAATGAACAATAGGTTATATGTAAGGGCAAGTGTTGTATATTGATACTTTGTCAGTATACACATATGTGAGAGCAGTTGGAGAATAGTGGCACTATAAGGGATGTAATGAGAACGGTTGGAAAGTATGAGGTTTATATTGAATGAAAAATTGAAAATGTTGTGCAATTAAAACGGTTTCTTTTTAGGAGCATTTTGTTGAAAATAAAAAAATGCATATGTGCATATGTGTATTTACAGCAGCACCCCGTAACTTCTATTTGCAAAGAAAGAAAAAGCTGATGGAAATGATTTCTAGAACATTTTTAAGTGGCAGTTTGTGTGTGGACGTGTAATATGTTTGCAGTACATGTAAGTAACTGCCACTTTATGTGACCAGGTGCAGAATGCTGCAATACATGGCATTTGATAGAGTGGTTACAAAAGAGAAAATACTTATTGAGAAGGTTACACAGGGTAACCCTGTATATATATATTTGTAAAAGTGTTAAAAAAATATTTTCAATATGTTTGCATACCTGTACTATGTCTTGTTAGATGCAGATGTTGTTTAATCTGCAAATAGAAATCTTGGAACGTTTCACAGATGTCTTTGATGCAGGTGGCTGTGAGTAACAGGATTATATTCAAAATTATGAAGGGTACCTGGAAATAATCTATGGTCCTCCAGGTTAATATGCAGTATAAAGTAAAAATACGGACCAATAGATGGAGGCTGACCAAATAAGATTTGTGTTAAATCTTCACAGAAATGATTTTATTTCATTTTACAAATCATAACACACCAACATTGTTTTTAATAAAAATGGATAATCTCCCTATCATTTACACCACAGCTCATACGCATTCATGCCTTCATACTTTTGATCTATCTATCTAAATCAATACATGATATTTTCATTTCTATACTCATCTATCAGAAACAACTAACACAAAGTTCTAACACCCTTTCTTGAATACAGGTGTGTCTATCTGTATATGCTTTGAATGATATACAAAATGTCAACATGTGTTTTGGCTGATAATATCAGGCTTTACAACAATAGCCGTTGAATTAGTTCAACCTTTGTCAGGAGAGATGCTCTATGCAAATGTGCCTTGCTTCAGAAGTGGGTGGAGTGAGAGACATCATTCCCAATATATAATTATAGGAGGAAGTGCAGACGTAGTGGGTGTACTCCCCGCCAATTCACATATGGTCGAGCCAAAGTTATTTCGTCCACCAGTGGCTGGAAAATGGCCGAATTGCCTTCTTAAAATGCTCTGCCGTGCTAGGTGCATGTACTGGTGTTTTTTCGGCTGTGTGAATTACTAAAATCATCTTCTTAAATGATCACCTCTATTTGAGGTCATTCAATCGCAGAGCATGGATATCAATTCTACCGCGCTCACAGTCCGTCTAGAGTTTGTAAACATCAACCTCAATTAGTGTTCGTGGTGCTGCCAATGATGGCACCTTCAGTAGTTAGCAACTCTGCTCAACTGCATCTCGGGCGTCTCTGTGGCGACGTTTAGTATATCATTCAAGGCACATACAGATAGACACAATTGTATTAAAGAATGAGTGTTAGAACTTTGTATTAGTTGTTTCTGATAGATTGGTTTAGAAACGAAAATACCATGTATTGATTTAGATAGAGAGATCAAAGGTATGAAAGTATGAATGCGTATGAACTGTTTAGTAAATGATTGTGAGATTATCCATTTGTATAAAAAAACATTTTTTGTGTATTATGATTTGTATAATGAAATAAAATCATTTCTGTGAAGATTTAACAAAATTATTTTCTGGTGAGCCTCCATCGATTGGTCCATATTTTTACTTTATACTGTGAGTAACTGGAGACATGTACTCTGAGAGTTCAAGAGTACATCTGAAGTGAGAGATTTTGGATGCGATTGGTGGATGGATGTGTGTCTGTTTGAAAACAGCCAATAAGGGAGTGTTACAAACATAAAAGAAAAAAGTCTAGAAGGGCTGCTATTTGCTAAGCTGGGCGCAGAGAACGACTTGTCATCCAGGTCCTCTATGGATGCCTGGCATGGAAAGAGGACTGCAGTGACCGCGGATAGTTGTAGATATCCGCAGACATCGGGGGATCAGCCAATCAGATTTCATGGGTGTGGTGTACAGGAAGACTGGCAGTAAGAGTTCTCTTTGTTGTATGCAGTGAAGATGGCTATGGCTATGACTTTGAGGAAGCAAAGTTTCTGGTTGCTGGGCGATTATTAGGTCCATTGGCTTAAGGTGTACTGTGAGCAGTGTGGATTATGTGGGAATCTTGGATTTGTAGAATTTGAAGTTTCCTGGTATGGAGTTTGGGGAATAAAGTGGGTGGAAATGCTCCCATTTTTTGACAATATGGTTACTTTCAAGCATCCGGATTTCATTGTTGTTCACTTTAGAGACAACATTTTGGGCTATTTCACCGGAATTTCCTTACAGTTTGCCATGAAGGATGCATTAGCAAAGTTAATGGAACTGTTCCCACATTCTAAAATTGTTTTTTCTCGGATAGCTCAAAGGCAAATGCAGAAGTGTTCAATTTATTTTGTCCACCAATTGAGAAAGCAAGGCGCAATGCAAACAGGATGTTGGCATACCATCTTTAAATAATGAAAATATCAAATTTGATATTGTCAACATTTTTCAAAGAGATGGAGTGCATTTGACTGATGTTGGCAATCAGATTTTTCTTGAAAATGTTAAAAATGCATTGGAACAGTTTCTGTGAACATATAAAATATGGATTGAAGTATCTTTTAGTAGTTGAGGTAAACTAAAAGAAAAAAGCAAAAAAAAAATAGCAGCACTTTTTGTGAGTTAGAAAAAGGAATTAAGTTCAGTCGAACATTTGTTAATTCAGTATATAAAACCAAACAATCCCCAAAAAATATAAAAGCCTGAAAGACAATAAAAAAAGGTTTTTTTTAAATGCCACAATTTTAGAACAAAAAACAAGTTCATTGATTTTAATTCCCCCACCCCACGCCTCAAATTTTCCAGATGTCCGTGGACTATCGTACTTCAAAAGGTGCTGTGATTTTATTTTTGTTCTGTTTTTTTATCTATGAAAGGTGGCTCCTAAAGGAACCTTTTTTGTCTTTTTGTCTTTTATATTTTTTTGTATCAGGAGCAAGGTAGGGTGGGGGAGAGAAGAGAGGGAAGGAAGGGAAGGGAGGAAAGTGGCACCAACCACAGATACGGAGGGGCAGGTGGGCAGGGGAAGAGGTTGGGCGGGCCTTACATTTATGGTAGGTCGCAGTGTTTCTCAGTCTCCTTGACCATGGCCTCGAAAACACTTCGAAACTGCTCACCTCTGCAGATCAGTGTGTCGCAGTACAAACAGAGTACTATGAGCCTTGAAAGGTGAGGGTCAACAGTGTGATGCAAGGCCTGCGAGGTGGCAGATGGAATCCTCTGCCCCACAGGAGTAGCCTATGTGGTGGGAGGAGCAGTTGGGGAAGATGGGGTAGAAGACCTTAACCTGCTTCTCCCTGAGAAAGGAACATCCTTTCTCAGAGCACTCGGATGGTTAGATTTGGAGTGGCAGAGCATGGGGGTGGTCCTGCAGGAGTACTGCTCAGGTTGTTTGCAACTGAGTACACTCAGTGCATTTCACCTCGGCAGCCCAAGCCTTCCACCGCACCCATGACTCACCCCGGGCGCTGGAGGTAGGCACTTCCTCTGCCTCTTCTTCCTCTTGCTCATCATCCTCCTATGTATCACCACGCCTATTCCCCTGTCCAGGCCCTCCAGGTGGTTGTTGTGGTGGTGGTGTTGGTGGTGGCACCTGATAAGGAGGGATGACCATGAGTGATGCCATTTTGCAGGCAAGTCCAAGCAGGAACTGAGGAACTGCAAACAGGTGCTCTCTCTTGGAAAGCCAGATTGCAAATGACTAAAGGTAATGAGTGGGTCACTACGGAGGAACCATCAACGGACCACGCAACTGTCCACGGACTACTGTGTTGAAAATAGGCATTGGAAAGTTGTACAAAGTTGACAGATCAACTAAGTATGGGTCTTGGAGCTCTGCAAGGGTGAACCTTGAACTTGGCCGAAAAAATGCTTTCAAACTGACCGCGGTTATGGACACTGTAAACAGGCCGTCACACTGCATGTGTGTGTTCCCATGATGATGTCTGGCAAGCATCCACGATGCTGACAGGTTTCCACGGACCACGGCGGGCAAGGGGCACCAGACACATGCTCGGAGATGTCCGCAAATGGATGCTCTGTCCGTGAACCAATTAAAAGTGCGTTATGCGAGACCGGCCATGTCCAGACACGGTGCAATGTCCGCGGATGCCCCATTTTGTAAACAGACACCCCAGACAGCCTAAAAGTCTGCAGACTATTAATTGGGGGTTTAAAAAAAATAATTTATAACAAAGTAATATATAAGATATTTATAGTACAACAAATACATTTATTTATGAAAGGGATGTGCTATCGGAATGGGAATCATACATGGGAAGATTTGGAATTTCTGGAACGTCATCATCAGGAGAGGGAGGAAGAGATGTTTCATCATACCGTCTTTCATATATCTTTTGTGAATTTGATTGAGGTGATTGCTGGGGGTAAGGAGGACAGGTGCAAGTAGCACAGTGATAATCAACATGTTTAATAACGTGATTCTTTGCATAATTTAAAAGTTCTTTAAAGTCATTGCAAAGTTCTTCCAATTTTGCAAACAAGATCAGGATTTCATTGTGTACAGTTGGGGATTGAGATTGTCTTTGTGATTGTTGGGATACATTTTTGTTGCAGTTTCTTGAAGTACGTACTGTATGAGAAGAAGACATTATTTCGATGCACTGTATATAAATTACACTATTTGTTTATATGTAAAGATGTATTGTTTACCATTAGAGATTTCACCATCACTTAATTTCTTCTTTAGAAAAGATTCTTCTAGACACTCAAGTGTGTTTGCCATGTCTGTCAAAATAAAAAATTGTGATATTTGCTTATGAGAAATGTTTATAAAATGAATGGTAATAATAGATAAATAAATACAATGTACTTAATATTTGGAGATAGGTTGTTTTGAAATGAGCTCCTGTTTGTCTGTATGAAGAGTTGTACTGAACTGATAATTTGAGGTGTGCAGTTATGATGTGTGCTTGGTGCGTTCCATAATATTATGTGCTAAATGAAAAAATAGATTTTACATTCTGAAATGTTGAATTGTACACAAAGGTGTATTTGAGTGTAGTAAATATAAGTACTGTTGTTTTATGTATATCTTTATGTTGGTTGAAGGGTACAACATTTTATGTTGTCCACTGTGCTTCTGGGTTCCGTTGATGCTACCTGCTGTCTGTGGACTTTTGTTCTGTCTGTGGACTCTCGAGCTGCTACATTGGGGGTGACGATGATCTAAGGAATTTATAGCAAATTAAGGGTGCACTGATACAAACTATTAAATTCAGTCAACAAACGTTGTTAAAGGAACGTTATGGTTAAGTTTCACTAATAAAAACCTATGAAATTCAGTGAAAAAACTTTGTTAAAGGGACATAATGGTTACAAGTAAAACCGAAAACCCCCAGAAATTCACCCGTTATGGTAAGTTAAGCAACCATAGCGCGCACCACCATCATGCGCTACTAAGATTAACACCCAGGACATCAAAGTGGTTACCAGTTTCTGCATGGGATCTGCGGGCCTTTGTATATCTAAAAGCGTGAAGTAGTTTCCATTTTGGAAAAGATGGCCGCTTCTTACTCTGGCATTTCTATGTAAGTGAGCTATATTTGTGTGTTGTTCATGTTGCATTCAGCTTATGCATTGCTTATGATAGTATTCTTCATGTCTCATGGATGCTTTGTTAATATTCTTCATGTATAGGGGCATATATAACGTAGTCTGCGTGTTCTTCATGCTGAGTGCACTTCTGCTTCGTGTCTACTGCATTCACATATATTGTCACAACGTTAGTTTGATTACCTTTGCCATCTTCAGGTTAGATCATGTCTATTTCTAGTTGTACCTGCCTGCGATAAGGGCAGTACGGTTGTCTAAGTGTGTAGCATTTCTCACCTTTAAAGCATATATTGCAGGGGGGGGGCATATCTCCCTCTGGTCGAGTCCTCGGCCACACTCTCCTTTCTGCTCTCCCCCAAATAGGGCTCTTTGGGTATTCACATCTACATCCCATGTCATATAGCAGCATTCCTCATTGCAATCACAATATACCCAGTACTCAGTGTAGTTTTGAGGGTCTTGAGGACAAATACATTTTGATCCTGGAGGGGCAATAGGGCTTTCCATTGCTTGGGCACGAGGAAGGCCATCTGTTGGGGTATACTCGTATACGTGAGCAGCCACGTTTTTTACTATTTTCATTCCTATTGCTTCTTTGGCTGTTTCTTTGCATTAACTTATTGCAATTTTAGAACACAGAAGGTAAATATCACTAGTACTAAAATGGCTATAAGTACTTTGAATGTATTAACAACCAGGATGGGATGCATGAGAGCAGGTAATTAAACCAGTCATCATCAGTAATATCATCTACCTCCTTCACTATTCTTGTGTGTCTTTCTGCCAAAGTGGCTATGGCGTCCACAAGGGTTATAATCTCTTCATCATGGATATGTAGATACGTGCAGCATTTTGTGCACACGCCCCCTCCATGGCTGTTATCAGATCGAGAATGTACCTATTCTGGAGGGTCATGAGTCTTATGGCTCTCAATTTTTCTCTTATATGTTAACGATTTCACAGTTGTATTTTTAGTCTACAATAGTTCCCATCAGGTTATTTGCAGACATTTTGCATTCGCATCTGCTTGCAATCTGGGAGTAAAGAGGGATGTAAAGAACATCTCTCTTCTACCAAACAATGTATGCTCATCTGGTATGTTGTCCTATGCGCTTGCTATCTTTACCAACTTATAGTTACTTCTTCTTGTGTGCTTAAGTATAAGGGACCTCTTATGTCTTCTGTGTGTGTTCATTGTGGGGAAATCAGCAAAATATACTTCATTCTGGGGTACTACCAAGGCTGGTGTACTTATTATCACTAGGATGGACAAGTGTCCCAAATTTGAAGGGAGCTGCATACAAGCCTTTGGACCATGGGCCCAATAGTTTTCCTTGAATACAGCAGTGCCTATTTTCATGCCTGGCCCATCAAAAATACATTTTACCCTGTGTTTCCCCTACTTTCACTGGGCCAGTATTCCTGAAACATAATGTGGCATTTTTCATGAGTATTATGGGTAGAGGGCCTGCTTCATCCACTACCCATGTGAGCGATTTGGAATATTCAGTCCATATATCATTTGCATTTTGCATCACTCCTACTGGTACTGTCAGGAGTGATTGTGCTGTGCACCCCATCATCCGTTTGACCCAACCTTCTGAGGTAAATACCTGTCTGTATATTAGTAACTCTGGCCTTTCCTAGCACCCAGATATCTCCTTCCCTGCGGCATTTATGCACTGTAACAATGTATGGTCTGTTCTTTTAACCTCTCCTCTATTCAGGCTCTCTACTGATATTGCATCACCTTATTTTTTCTTCCAGGATCATCCATCATAGCCGGACAGGATAGGGGAGTCTCTCCTTTGTAGAGTGTGACGTTGCCGAAGTGGAACCAAGTACGCCTTTCTTGGGCCTTTACTTCACTGTTTAAGCGCCTCCGATATGAACGGTCCCTTGAAATGGGGCTTATGCCACTTCCTGGTGAAGTCCCTGGTGAAGTCCCTGTTTTATGTAGCTATCCTCATAAGAGAATGTCCTTTTTGTCATCTATCGCAAGATGGCTCATCTTCCTTGGAATTGCCCCCTAGTTGTACAAATGTAAGTGCGTAAGGCAGTGTGCTCTATGTGCAGGTATTTCTGTGGCCACGGGTGTTCTGCAAGTGCTCATGGTGTAGAGAATGAGGGAAGACACATAACAGCTCTCATCACACGTCTCTCTCCCTGCTTTGCTCATGTGATGGCACCACAAATTGTCAGTAAAATGGGCAGAATCAGCAATATATGTTCTCAAGTGTCAGAGTCATCTAGCCCTCTTCTTTTTGGTATACTCATATGTGTGTTTACTACATAGAATTTTTCTGGTACCATTTCATTTATCATTGTTACAGTGCTTATATTCATGTTTATTTGTCAAGCAGTATTATCAATTATCATTTGTCTTGCTGCGGTAAACATAATGATATAAAGACTAAAGAATGTAAATAATATTGCTATTATCGTTATTACTAGGGTATCTACTTTCTGCAAATATATGCAAGTAAATTCTCTTCTGGGCGTTAAAAATGAATATCTTATATTATTGAATATATGCATTCTTGTATCAGAAGAAGTGTTTCTTTTATATCCTTAAAAAAGTGTTCACACGAAAGACCTTGTCAATATTGAAAGAATGTTCCTTTCCAACACTATAGAAGTATTTCGATTGAATAGTAATATGGTGATGCAAATGTTACAGGCTACTAAGTGTTTATGAAAAAGAACAAGACCAAGAAAAATTAAATTGATATAGGGAACATATGTTATTTTTCTTTCACTGCAGAAGTATCACTCTTTATTCTAGGCGAGAGTCATTGAAAGGATGTCGAACTGACTTGTCTGTGTATCTATCAAAAAAACAATGTATCTTTTATTCTTCTTGCTGCTGATTGGTTCTCGTCATCGACCCTGTTTGGGGTCTTCTCTCCTCTTCTTCAATTTTGTGCTCAATGTTGGCGGACAGGGGAGTCTCTCCTTTGTAGAGTGTGAAGTTGCAGAGGTTTAACTAAGTACACCTTTCTTGGGCCTTTACTTTAGACTGTGCAAGCGCCTCCACTATGAACGGTCCCTTGAAATGGGGTTTATGCCACTTCCTGGTGAAGTACCTGCACAAGATCCTGTCCCCTGGAATCAGTGCCAGTGGTTTGAATAGAACATTTGCATCAGCTTTTCGCTGTGCTTCATCAGTCTTCATTGAACCCCCTGCGGAACTTGTACCTGTCGAGGCATAAATGAAAGCGATTCCAGCATTGCTGTCAAATAATCATGCATTTCTTTCCCTAACACAATAGCAGCATCTTCTGCATCAGTTCGACCTCGAGTGGGAGGAGCAAGCATGTGGGCATTTAGCATCCCATCACCAGCTCATGTGGAGTCACGTAATGGTCAGAGCCGGGCTGACTGCGTAATGTAAAAGAAGGGCTAAAAGAAGGGAATGGAGCCAACTGTTTTTCAGTGTCTCTTTTAGTTTGGCAATTCAATCATTTAGGAGGCTGTTCAGACACTCGCAAATACCATTTGCTTGGGGTTTTCAAAATGTTGACTATTGTCAGACCTGAGCAATTTGCACACTCCCCACCCTGGAAATACCTCACGTACAAGGAAGTAATTTCGTGGCACATGTGGCATCTTGATGTGTGCATGGATTTGCTTCGATTCATCAGGAAAAAGGGCATACGACCACTAGTATGTACCTGTAGCTGTTACAAATTTGGAGCATATCTACATAATTGATATGCAAATGCTGAAATGGTCCAGTAGGACAGGGTATTGCTCCTCTCACTGTCCACAGAGTATGCCTAGCAGTGAACTTCTGGCATGTTAAAAAATTTACAATAAAATTAGATACGTGTTCTGCCAAATTCGGGACAAACCAATCCTCTGAAATCAGTACAGCAAGACACTCTCTTGTTGTGTGCGCTGCGAAGTGCCATTGGTCTAGTGCTACTGTAAGCAGCCCTTGGGGCATGACGGGTTTCCCAGTGCTGCCCTGTCTCCACATTGCATCTGTGGGGGAAAATGAGCACACCCTTCATTTCCATAACTCTTGTTCGTCTGGTGGGGCCCTTGCCCGTAATTTGGTAATTTGTGCTATGGGTAGTCTATTAAAACCCTCCTTCATCACCATCTTAAGTCATGTGTGTGTTTGTTCAGTGCAGTTGCAATGTCATATATTTTGGGCAAATATGCAGCCCTTTTTGCTTCAAGAATGAAGGCCTCGTTACCGTGAGAGATTAAATCTGCACCTCTGGTTTGTGCTGCACACTTCACCGTGATGATGGCTGATGGGAGTTGGAGTACATCTATCAGTTTCTCCAATAGTGGTGCATGCTGCACTGGCGTACCGTCTGCGTGCAGGAAACCCCTCCTCTTCCAGCATAACAGTTAAGTAGGCGGAGTTTGAATACATAATTAATGCCTATTCTTCATGCACTTCAAGTGCCAGAATCAGCACTACCAATTCTGCTGCTTGTGCTGAGAAATGTGCTGGTAATCTCGCACTTGGCACTGTCTAAACACTGTTCTTCTCTTTTGCCTTTACTACTGCTTTGCCACTGTGTGTTTCACCAGTGCTCTGTTTAATTGACATTGACCCGTCAATGAAGAGAATCCTCCCCCCTCAAGGGCTTTTTACTTTATATGTGGTATTTCATTGTGGTAGTCAGTGTACTCAGTGCAATCATGCATGTTATCTCCTTCCTATAATGGCTCTGCTATAAATGCGTCTGGTTTTACCACTCAGCACCTGACAATTTTAATCAATGGGTTTCATATGATTACTTCATAACTGGAGGCTCTTTGTGTGGTCAGTGTGCTTTTGACTTTTCCAGTATGGCAAATAGGGCATGTTCAATGTAGAATGTAACTGACTAGCCCATAGTTATACTGGCAGAATTCTCAAACACAAAGGCTGCTGCCACCAATGCTCGGTCGGGGGGGGGGATAATTACTTCTCATGACTGGATCTATAATTCCACTATAGAATGCCAATGGTTTGTGTCCTATGGTAGTTTTCTTTTTTTGAGGACAGCCATCATCACTACTCCATTTGAATGGGAGAATTAAAAAAAAATGTCATTGTAATCGGGGATGCTTAACACGGGAGCTGTGCTAATTACTAGGTTCAATTCAACAAAGGTGTCTATCATCTCGCCTGTGCAGGCTATATCACTGTAATCTTTCTGCACGACTGGCAGACGTGTTATATTTGTGGTGCTTGTGCCTGATACTGTATGTGATCTTGGACATAATATTTGGGTGGCTCTGTGCCGAATATTATCCTCTCTTGGATCTGCTGCTTGCTAGTTCTGTTGAATCCCTCCCCTACTTCTGCATATTAGTAAAATGTGTCCCATCTTTCCACATTTCCAACTCTGCTGTGGCTGTCTTTCAAACCTAGGTCCTTTTAAAAGTGTCCTTAAATATGTGCTTTAGTCAAAAACGTACACCCTGCAATAATTGCAAAGGCCTAGAAATTGCTGTAGCCCTTTCACTATCTCCGGCTTGGTTGTCTTCATGACTGCTTCACTCTTTCAGGTGTCACCTTTCTTCCTTCTTTTGATATTAGCTGGCCTATATTATAGGATGTTCATTTCATTTTCCCTTTGCGAACTAAAGAATTACTGTGCCGTCAAGTTGAACATTTCCCAAGTCCATCTGCAGCACTCGGTTAAAGACTGAAGGGCATTACAGTACCCCTGGGGTAACCACATATGTTTTAGTTTAATTCTGCGGTAAGTGAATAAGATCAAATATTGTGACTCTTCATGCAAGGGGATGGAAAAGAAAGCATTCTTTCAATCAATCACTGTAAAAATATTTAGCTTTGGATTGGGATGTAACATAATATTGTGGCAGGGTTTGGCACCATTGGGAACTCTGCCTCAACAATATTATTTAGGGAGCAGAAGTCCTGGATAAATCTCCACGACCCCCTGGAGCTTTTTTCACTGGGTACACAGCTGTGTTACATGAGGATTCTGAAGTCACTAATATCTCTTGTCGCACGATAGTTTCATAGATACCTTTGTCAGATTTTTTTGACATGAGATATTTTCCTGCGCATCATAAAATAGCTCCTTGTATCAAATTTTATTTTGACTGCCCTACTCCTTTCAATAGACCGACGTCATAAGAACTGCTGGTCCACAATTTCCTGGGTATGAATGCAAGATCTTCACTAAGAAAGGACGGTGCTTTCTTTACTGATGACATTCTCTACGGTATGTCCCTATTTTCAATGTTTAACTGATATTTAAGATTTATACGGAACACTTCCTCATCTGAGTCATCATATGTAAACATGCTTTCATCTGTTAAGTCAGTCAATCTGTGTCATTTATCAAGAGCTATCACTGTTCTCCAGTTTGCCCCTTCCTCATCAACACAGTGTAAAACTACTCTGTCTTCTCGCACTATTGCTGTTTCAAACTCAGCTGTAATGATCTGCCTTTCCTTCATGTCTGTGGGTACTTCTGGCCGAAACATACATTCTGTGGGTAACCGCAATAGTCTATCCTGTATTCTCAGAAGCCATGATAACAGTATGCGTGCCCTGTAAAGGAATACTTCCGGGTTTAAGGGCACTCTGCTTTGTGCTTCCTGACCATAAAATGCTGTTTTGAATTCTTATACATTCACATAATGGATCCCTGGGGCAGAACTATTATCTCCTGGTCGGAAAATTATATTGTCATGTTTCATTTAGTCATCAAGCCTCTCCCCAATATGTTCATGGGTGTCTTGCGAGAGTACAAAAATGGCAGAGCCATATCATGTTCTCTCCTATGGCGATGGGTAAAGCATCTGCAAAAGGAACCGTAGTTGTTGCTCCAGAAAATACCTGTGCGTTCATGGCAATGCCTGACATTGGATACCTTCCTGCTTTAGCACAAGATTGAGTTACCCCGTATCTACTAAGAAGGAAATTATTTTGTCACCTATGGTCATTGTGGCCCCCTGGCTCCTCTTGTGGGTCTGGTGTAATCGATAGGATAGAACATATCAAGTCTTTCTGTAGGCTGTCCTATTGTGGATATATGTCCCGTGCTATGTCGGTGAAACGGTCACACCCCCTATCCTAGGTGTAAGTGCCTTTGGCAATATGTTTGCATTCCACAATTTCACTGCTTTCTGTTGCGCTAGTGCCTGCGTCTGCATTTGTGCTTGCTGTATATGCATTGGGGCAGGCTGTGTGTGCATTGGTGCTTGCTGTGTGTGGGGTGGCATCCCTTGTTGCGTCTGTTATATTTGTGGTGCTTGTGCCTGATACTGTATGTGATCTTGGACATAATATTTGGGTGGCTCTGTGCCGAATATTATCCTCTCTTGGATCTGCTGCTTGCTAGTTCTGTTGAATCCCTCCCCTACTTCTGCATATTAGTAAAATGTGTCCCATCTTTCCACATTTCCAACTCTGCTGTGGCTGTCTTTCAAACCTAGGTTATTCCCCATTAAGCCCCCCCCCCCCCTTGTGGAGCTTGAAACCCGTACCCTCTGCCTCTGGGTGAAAACCCTCTCCTTCGTGGAAAATAATTATACTCTACCCTTCTTGCATTATTTCTGTTAACTGCTGGCTGTACCTGCTGTGTCCTTTGTGGATTAAACATGTCTCCTCCACTTGCCAATACTGTTCCTACCACTGAAAATGTCAACAATTTCTTCTGAACTAAGTTTGATTTGTCAATCTTCCTGTCCTCAACTTTCTTTCTATCTTTCTATTGTTTTTACTGACAATGGTGAACAATCGTCAGTTTTATCTCCGCCCATGGATTTGCTTCCATCTCCACCTTTTTTCATAATTGTCTTTGCACTTCATCAGGAAGTCTGTGACATAAAATGTGATCAAGAATAGTTATGTTTTTGTTCTTTAGTTTCTAACCACCATTTTTCTTGAATATCCTGAATATAAGCTGTCTGATATATTTGTCTGCTCTCATTTTCTGGTTCATAATTGCACTAGTGTCTGAAGAGTCTAGGTACTGGATCTTAGGTGCTCTCCAAACACCAGCTCGACAATTATTAAAAGGTTCTCCAACATGGTTAGTATTTTGTGCTGTCACCCCAGAATATCCCGCTCGCTTCCAAATGTTGTCTGATTGCTCCCATAATATTACAATTACAATTACAATCCCAGCTGTCATTCTTTCTCTTCTTAAACATCTTTTTATAGAATTTTAACTCTCTTCATCTTCTAACATAATATCATCACTGTCATCACCTTAATCATCTTCTCAGTCTTCAAAATCTAGGACTCATCCTATATGTTTCACTAATCACCTTCTCCAATATATTCCTTCCCCCATCTTGCGGAGACCCCCCTCTGGTCCCCTTTATACTGATGGCGCCATCTCCACTAATCTTGTTTAGATTGTCAATCATCCTCTATATAACCCGTTTCTCGCCTTCATTTGAAAGAGTATGCTTTTGAAGAATCTCCTCAACTTCCTTGCAGTGTCTCCCTAAGATCCTCAGACTCTCTCTGTTCTTATTTCCTGTCTCTCTCTCTGCCTGAGAGCGTATGTCCCCTAATAATTTCATCGACTTCTTTTCGTCGCCATTCCCTACTTTGTTCTGCATCTTGGTGTCTCTCTATTTCCCTTTCTTCCTCTTGTTCCTTTCTCTTTCTTTCTTCTCATTTCATTTCTCATTTTTTCTCTCTTCTTCTCGCATTTTAACTTTTTCTCTCTCTGTCTCCTGCTTCTTCTCCCTCGCCCTTTCTTCATCATTTCTTCTTTCTGTCACTCCTCTCTTTTTCATTCTCTTTCCCTCTCCTCCTGTGACCTTTTCTCTTCTTCTTCTTTCTCAAGTCTTTCTTTAACTTCCCTTTCTCTTTCTTTAAAATTGTTGATAACCTTTCCATCTAAATTGAGCATTATCTGTCCTCTTACACATTAATTCACTACAATCACTGCCTCATCCCTTTTGCCCTGCTTGCCTCTTTCTCTGTGGACTTCCGCCTTGGCTTCTGTCAACTGTGTTTGTAAGTCACGGTGCTCATCATATTCCACTTGTGTGGACACCGGTCTTTGCTTACTTATTTTTTCACCACATATAATGTCTTCACTACTGCATTTTGGGATGTATATGTGGGATTAGTATACCCCACTGCTACTTTTATTGCCTGAAATGGATATGATCCCTGTGCTTCTGTAGACCGATCACTGCTCTGAGGTGGAGGAGGAGGAGCCATGGATGCTGTACACCCCTCGGCATGCTAATTAAGCATCACTTTTTTAGCCTGTGGCTCCTCTACTACTTCCCCATACATCTTCCATAGTTCCAGAATGGATAGTCGATTCTGCAACTGTGTTCAGTTATAAGCAGCATGCAAATAGGTGCACATGTGTTGCAGCACTGTCTTTGAGTGAGTCCCTTCTTGTGGCCAAAGCATACACATTTTGCCTGCCGTGTCCCGCACCCTCTGTGTGTGGTATTTAAGGATGTTGTCCTTATACTGGGGTAATGCTTTGCACAGGTGAATAATGGGAGTGTCATGATAATACGTCACAGCTCAATTTACCAATACGTAACACATTTTATTTCAATTCTTTCTCACCCTCTTTTGCCTACCTTTTACACCCTTTCCCAATGATCATTTTACACAAACTAAAACTTCTGCATCTCTCTGATACCATGCCTCATGCATCACCCAAAGCTCTGGAGTGGCACCACAAACTCTCCTCATGCTCTGAACAGCCCCACCTCGCTGTTCTCTCTAAACCTTCTGAGTGGCACCACGACTATCACTCAAACTCTGAGCAGCCCCACCTTGCTTCTCCTACACAGGATCAAACTCCTCTGTCCTGTGATGAATGCTGTGAAGTCATCACTGATGCTACCGCAAGGATCTCCTCCCATGTGGTTAGGAGATGGCAGCCGCTACCTGATCTTGACCCTGGGGTTGGTACCATGGGGGAGGTACAATTAGGCAATGTAACGTCGGAGTTGGGAAAAGAGAGCTGTTGGGGGAAGACAGTGACCCAATCAGGAGATATGTGGTATTCTGCCCGTTCTAGATAAGAAGACCCCATAATTCCTAAATTCTAGATGGCTTGTTGTCACAATACAAATCCCTCCCCATGTAAAGTACAGAAACCCCTTCCTGAAAATCACTCTAGACATAAATCCATTCATACCTCACACACACATAAGACACACCTAACATCTCCAGTTTCTAATGTTTTCCTAAATAAACGTTTTGAACAACATCATTTTAGAAATCCTAGAAATTCTGTGTACTCCCATAAAGCCTCAAGTACTTAGATGAGGAAGAGGGAGGAGTCAGTGCCAATTGAAAGAAACACAATTGCAGACTAGTTGTTTTTGTGGATCTCTAGTGCGTGGGACATTTAAAGATGATATCCACATTTGAGAAACGAGCAGATCCAGAGAGGAAAGCAGAGCCAAAGAGGAAGGCAAAGGCAGAGGAAGCAGTGCGGAAAAGGACCATGCTGGCAGAGGCTGAGAGCGCAGGCATTCCCAGACAGCAGCTTGCCACTGTGAGATCATCTTACCAGCGTGGCACAAGTCCAGGAGATGCACTGCGGGCACCTTGGGACGATCGTGTCTGAGCACGAGGAGCAGCAGCAGAGCCATCAGAGATACGGTTGTGCTGAGAAGCAACAGCCTTTGATACCGATCACGGAGAGAAGCCAGCAGAGAAGAACAGAGCTGCTGGAAATGCTGACACAAGGTCTGCAGAGTGAAGAAGGCTGTCCAAGAGAGGAGGCTTCATCACAGCAATGTGCCATGGGTTGGGAATGCTGCAAGATACCGGTGAGTCTGACCAGAGCCATTGGGGTCCCTGAGCATACCGATGGGCAGATAAATGCAATAAGAATATTTGAATACCAACCAGATAAAGCACATAGGCAGAACTTGAACAAGTCCCCATGTCAATGTGGGGAAAGTTGGAACAAGTAATACCTCAAGCAAATAAAGTCGAAACAAAGGGAAATAATGCAACTGTGCTATACTAAAGGACAGTGAAAAAGAAAAGACATCTTGGTGAAAGGAGCACATCAGGCAGAGAACACTTAGGGGAATTTAGAAGACCTCAGGGGGAATTCCTGGCCACCAGGCCCTCCAACCAAAACATATGGAAGCTGTAAGACAATGTGGGAAAGATACCTGGCAGGAGAGTACACCAGGGATATGAAGAGCCCATAAGGGCATTCCAGGCAGGAAAGTATATCAGGAAATCCATGAAAGCTGTAAAAAAGAAATCTAATGTAAAAATTTGAGTTTGAATAATATCCCTTTTTGTGAACTCAGCACAAAGCTGGAATATATTGTCAGCATAAGAACTTTTCTGAACCCATTATAAATAGCCAAATGAACTATTGTTTGAAATAAACACTTTTGCCATACTCAAGGAACTGCTAGTTGAAAGAAACACTTTGGCCATCCTTAAGGAAGTGTTGTTTGGTTTGAAAAAGACATGTTTGCCATCCTTAAGGAACTGTTGTTTGGAAAAGACACTTTTGCCATCACCTAAATATCCATGGGAAGGGAACCACCCTCTGGATCCAAGGATTTCTCCTTGGAAAATATTATTTTTGTTGAATTTATTTAATTGCTTTAGTTGTGAACACTTTTTGCCCAACATAACTCAGAGACATTTCCTTGCACCCTTAATTGTTTGTTTCTAGTGTGAGGGTCAGATTAGTATGTTTTGCACACAAGGACAGTTTATAGGTTTGACGACTTGACACAGACTGATCTTTTGTTGTAGTTTCCTAGGTAGGGAAACTCTCTTCAGGATAGGAACAGAGATGCCTTCATCCAACCCTTTTCTTTTAATACAGATGTCTGATAAGGAAAATAGTTCTACTTTGTGTCTGCCTATCTTTTCTGACCCCTCACAGTCCACAACACAACTTCACATCCTCCACAATGTATACCAATATACAAATAAGTTCACTTTTTACAAACTGTACGCTATCTCACAATATAAGGCTGGTGCCAGCAATTTCTACTCAAATTAACACACTACGGCCATCTTTTCAACTCCTGGTGAGGTATTCATCTCTTTTTATTACCCTGTATTGAGGTTTACCACATGATCTTTCCCGACCCTTGTCAGATGCTATCTCTTTATCATGTATCTCTTCATTTCATCACAATCCCCCAAACAATCTCCACCCCCCTGTTTTGCCAGGCCAATGTCATACTTACATCCATGGATCTGCTGAAGGTCTTCGGCACCAGGTCATCCCTATCAGCCACATGACCCTTCACGCCTCACATGGAGGCCTGGGGTGACAGGACAGGATTTTCTCTAAAATTGGCTCATGTTGGCCTCTATGTTGTTGTGCACAATCCTGTTCTGCACAGGTCCCTCTGCAGCCTTCAGGGACGCGGCAAGGATTTGTTGACACTCTGACGCCTCCTAGGAAACCATCACCTCTTCTACCACCTGTTAAGATGGCCTGAAAAGTCCCACATTACACAGAGGTTCTGGAATCAGGCAAACCAGACTAAATAATGGAAATAGGCAAAGGGCAAGGTACAATCCAGCTTTATTAGCATCAAAATAAATCAGGGATAGCATACAAGCATTGAATTCCTGGAGCTCTTGTTTGTTACATAAAAATAATGGTTTATATATTCAACATTTTTCATAGCTGGCATCATACTGTGATCTTAGTTACCAAAAACCTATGGAGTATGGGGATTGGTCAGTGATGGTCATTTTATATATTCTATAGGGGTTACATTTCTAATTGGGTAACGCGTGTCTGATGGCTCCTCCTGAGACCACCTCTATATTGATGAAGGTAAAAAGACGTCGGGCCTCATTACGAGTTTGGAGGCAGCCTATTAGCACCATGGCTGCCTCCAAACCGGGCTCCATTACCGGGTTCCTGCAATGGGGATTTACCCGGTCATTCCGACATAGCAGGACCTGGTAAGTCCTCCTTGCAGGAACTATTCCCCATTTCCATTTGAGCCCCCATAGGGGGCTGTCGCACTGAGTGCGACAGGATGGCTCTTTTTTCTTTAAGTGCATATATTACCTAGTATACATGTTCTTCATGTTGAGTGCACTTTTGCTTCGTGTCTAATGCATGCACATATATTGTCACAACATTAGTTTGATTACCTTTGCCTTCTTCAGCTTAGATCAAGTCGTTTTGTAGCTGTACATGGCTGGGATAAGGCTGGTACAGTTGTCTTAGTGAGTAGCATTTCTCACCTTTACAACATTGGGACAGGGGAGGGGCCGAAACTATGGATGACGCATGAAGTCCCATATTAAAATGTCCTCAGTCATTACCTAACTCTACCTGACCCTACCACTAATAAAGCCAACTCAAATGAGGCAAGGAGAATTTCTTTCTTCTCCATGTCTTCTTTTATCTCTGGATGTTTTAAAAGTCTCGCTTTCACTCTATATGTTTCCTAATACAACCTTCTAGAATATTTTCCGGATATATCCTTGATAAGCTTGTGTAGCTCTTCCCCAACATTTTTGGGTCTTATCTCATCCTTTTGACGGGAACAAGTTTCTCTCTTCATATAATCCTGCCCCAGCAGCCTCCTGCATTTCTCATTCTCCCGGTACCTCCCTATATGCAGGGGAACATTATGGGGCTCGACATCACTCAGGTAGTCTTCTTCGGTATCTGGCTTTGAGTTCATCGGCTCCCGTTCTTGGATTCCCTTCTAGCAGCTGCTGTATACAGTGATACTAGTGATAGGGATTTGCTCACGCTACCCGCTCTCATGGTCTATGTGGGCTTTGCAGGGCTCATTGCTGCTCTGCCTCGCCCAGGCGTGATCACGTCAGGGTGATTCCTCTGTATATGACACTCTCTCTCCCTTGTTAATCCACTTGTCTCAGTTAAATGCATGTTTCTTCTTAAAGAGAAATCTTCTTTTTCTTTACCAAATTGGTTTGTTTCAGCATTGCCTTCAGTCAAATATACAGGGATCACAGTATTCTTCACAGCATCACAGCAGGTAGTCCCATATATGCTTCTGTTGTGTGTGGCCTATGGAGTTCCTAACAGGAAAGGGAGTCTTTGTCACATAAGGGGGATTCTCTACCAGGGAGGTACCACTTGCACAGATCCCTTTGGGAGATTCTTGTGGAGAGGGATCACCACTCTAGGTTCAGAGGGTGAGGCTCTCCTTTGGGGAGATGGGATGAATACACTTGATTCATCACAATAGCAGCAGACGTTTACCAGAAGGAGGACACAGGACAAGAGGAGGACACAACAATGGGGCAGTGGGAACACAGGCAGGAGGAAGCCGATGGAGATGCTGCATGCTCCGGTCCTGTGGAACAGCAAGGCAGGTCAGAGGAGGTACAAATTAAATTGTAGCTGTAGGGTGTCATTTGGCTGAATGAAATGTATTCTATTACTCATATGAAGCCATAGCTGGTATCTCTACTGAACTCACCATCATTCAAACTAAGAAATTCAAAAACAAAATTCATTAGTCACTTTTCTCATTGGAGATATGCTGCTAAAGGTTACAAGAATTGATGAGAAACAAGAATATTGTTACATTCATAATAACCATGATTGATTTTCCACGCATGCAATCCTTGCAAAGTGTTTTGCTGATTGCTCAGTGCATGTATTAAGTGCAATCTGTACCAGATCTTCATTATTTTACTTTATCATAAAAAACATGCGTTTAAAAATGTTTAGTTTAAAAAAAAAATGTTAAATTGTGTTTCCTCAAATCAATAGAGCAGGCCCTCAAACAAAGTCATATTTTCCCAAGAAACAAAACAGTGTATGCTATTCGGCTACACATACATCTATGTTGTTAAAACCTCAAAGAGATATTTTAATCCCTTGAAGCCAGTGAGGGGGGCCAGAAGTCCTATCTGTGCTTTAATATTAGTAATTTCTATACTGGTAAGGTGTTAAAAGCAGATTATAAAATTGCTCTGAGACCTGCCGGTAAAACCTGCCGGTAAAACAGATGTCCTCAGAAAGTGCATGGAAGTAAAGGAAATTCAATCCAAAATGTGGTCGCATAAAATTTCATATAATATAAGCCTGGTCTCTTTTAGTGGGTACCCAGTCCAAAGTGACAATATTTACAGCTGGCAAGGTTCTGGAGAATGGCGTAAGTGTGCATTAGCTCAGTAAATATAGCAAAAGGAGAGATTCTGGGGAATGCATTCATATTTGTATTGGTATTTGTATAGAGGATTTTGTATAGCAGAGCTAATCAACTGTAGAAGCATCGTGGCACTTTCTGAGTTAGACAACATCCAGAGAGTATGAGCCTGAAAGAATGAACAAGTAACGTATAGAAGCTACAGTTTCATAGACATAGAGAGTTGATCAAAGAGCCAAGTTTAATGTTTTCTCAAGAACGGTAAACCACATTCTATGTTATGTAGATCTTGTGGCAGAGAGTTCCTGATCTTGGGAGCCAGAAATACAAAGGTTGACTCACTAACACTGGATATCCTGAACCTAGGCAACATTGAGGTTTCTGCAGTTTCAGAAAAGGGTGATCTGGAACCATCATATCAAATTAACTTATGGGCTGGTGAAGAAGACGATGACAAAAAAAGTGTGTGATGTATATGGCACATTCATTTAAAATGGCCCAGTGTCTAACTGGAAACCAATGCAGTTGCATAAGACCGGGAGTGATTTGCCTGAATTTACTTTTTTTAAGTAGCTTCCTGGCTACAGAAATCTGAATTACATTGAGCTTAAAAAGCAGGAAGGTGGGAAGTCCTGCATAAATACTGTTCCCAAAGTCCAGTTTAATACATTATTTACAGTGACACTATGATGGAAATACAACACGCATGAGCTGTCTGAGTTTATATAACAGAGGAACTAAAACAGGAATTAGAGAATGCATTATCTCATGACTGAGTCCAAGAGTATACACATTTTCTGATCACTAGTAAAGATGTAGGTTATGACCTAAATTCAATGTGTTAGAGAAGTGAGTCCAAGGGGTTAGAGTGATTCTTGGCCACTAGTACTTCTGTTTTATCAGTAGAGATCTTTAATAGATTAGAGCCCATCCAGCTCTTTATAGAGATGAGATATTCTCTCACAGTCAGTGTTGTGTCTTCCCAGTTACCTGATTGTTTCCAAAAGTGGGTTGCCGGTATAGTTCATAAAGGTGAGACCTCTCCACCAGATGATAATGGCCAGTGGTCAGATGTACAGCTTAAATAGCAGAGGTGATAAGACAGGTCCCTGGGGGAATACCACATGTGATGTTGCAGGTGGATAAAGTAAACAGGTCAAAGGTAAATGCGTGAATCCAAGCAGGGAAAGTGCCTCATATCCCAAAGGCAATCCGATGATGCAACAGCATTGGAAGATTGGTGGTGTTGAAGGCACCTGAGAGATCAAGCAATATCAGGGGCCCCATCCTACCACCATCAGATTGCTCTGTTAGCTTGTAGAGAAGCAGACGTACACATCGGCAGGTGATCCTTTGACTTCTGGGGCTGGGAAATGGGTATACGAATTAGAGAAAATGACAGGGGTAAATACGATGGCCATAGGGGAAATGAAAGGTCTATTGGCAGCTATTCCTGGAGAGAGAACTGGCGACATTTGGAAACGAGCGGGACATGCAAGAGTCACAGCACAAAAAACAGCTCATGATGGAGCGCCATTCAATAATTGTAGGGTGGATGTTTGGGGCGCTCTCAGGGTACAGCATCCTGAAACATTAGATATGGTGCAATTGTGACACGTAAAATGAAAGAAGATGAAAAACCTATTATATTCAGGATATTCAAGAGAGATGGCAGCTTGAGATGCATGAGCCTTGGGGAAAAAACAGTAGCAGAATTCTATCATATTTTGCATCAGGGATTGCCAGAAAAAGTACAGAGACAAATTAAAAAACAAGTAGGAATGGAAGCGAAACCATGGGCTGAGATACAGTTGACTATTGTGCATCATTGCCGATTGTTACAAAAAAAGAATAGAAAGAAAGATGAGAACACAAAGGTTGAGGAAGCCAAGATAGTTCAGAAGACATTGTCAAAAGTTGCTATAGAAGGGGCAGTGTTGACAAGTGGAGAAGGAGGAGGAATGCAAGGAGGAGGAATGCACAGGTGAATAATGTACACCCAGTGGATCAAAGCGGGTATGGGTTTTGGCCACGGGGAAGAGGTGGAGCATCTAGAAGAAGAAGAGGAGGTGGATTTCTGAACACCCAAGGTGGATTTAAAATTGCCCAGGGTGGAAGTCAGAATGTGCAGAGAGGATATAATTGGGTGTTTGCCAGAAGGCCACCCCCAGTGTTTTGGAATCGTGGGATAGCAGGGCATACTGCGCATGTATGTAGAAGCCTAAGAAACCTGTAACAGAATCGACAAAATTTAAGAGGGGGACAGGTGTCATCCACCGCCATACAGCACGCAAACACAAGAGGGCTATGCCCAGGATCACAAATCCTATCAGACACAGGCCCCGCAAGCACAGCAGGCACAACAGCAGAGGCAAGTGCAAATGCACACACCACAAGGGCAGTCACAACACAATGCAGACCTATGCAGACACAATGGAATGTGAAAACCGGGCAAACACTTACACCTAGGATCGTGGGTGTCACTGTGGTAGGAGGGAACCATTTTACAGGGACACAGATGCATTTCTACCCTCAATAGAACAGCTCACAGGGAGACTTGCTGTGTTCAGTACTATCAGTAACACCAGACCCCCAAAAAAAGGAACCAAGGGTCGATGTGACGATAAAAGGCAAATCCTTTTCTTTTCTTTCAGAAGCTGAGGCAACTCGCTCTTGTATAAGGTAGGGAAAATACCCAATGTCAGGTATTGCCATGAATGCTCAAGGGTTCTCTGGAGCTACAGATTTAGTTCCTTTTACTGATAAATTACCTGTTTCTATAGGGGAATGTGACATGTCTGTCCCCATGTTATATCCCAAAAAAGGTAGCAGGCGCTCCTCTCCAGAAAGAACATGGCATGATAACCTGTTCTGAGATGAGAGTTTGCAGCACGCTTTTTGCTCACTGTACCTTTCACAGATGGAAAATATCCATTTGCATATCAGTCTTTGTCCTGCCCACATGGGCCACATGGTCACCCTAAGTTACCTGGGGGCAACCAGACGTGGACTCCCTGCTCACTGTCCTCAGAGAGGCACAGCTTCACCTCACTGATGAGGCCCAACAAGGCTGAAACACGTGTATGGGGTTGCTGGTTGTACTCTTGTTCAGAGAGGAATTGCCATAGCATTTCGGTGCTGGACTGCCCATGTGGGCAGGATAAAGACTGATATGCAAATGGATAATTTCCCATCTGTGAAAGGTACAGTGAGCAAAAAGCGTGTGCTGCAAACTCTCATCTCAGAACAGGTTATCATGCCATGTTCTTTCTGGAGAGGAGCGCCTGCCACCTTTTTTGAAATATTTGCAAGGAACTTGGGGTTGGTCACCCTAAGTTACCTGGGGGCAACTAGACGTGGACTCCCTGCTCACTGTGCTCAGAGAGGCACAGTTTAACCTCACTGATGAGGCCCAACAAGGCTGAAACACGTGTAAGGGGTTGCTGGTGGTACTCTTGTTCAGAGAGGAATTGCCATAGTATTTCGGTGCTGGACTGCCCATGTGGGCGGGACAAAGACTGATATGCAAATGGATATTTCCCATCTGTGAAAGGTACAGTGAGCAAAAAGCATGTGCTGCAAACTCTCATCTCAGAACAGGTTATCATGCCAGGTTCTTTCTGGAGAGGAGCGCCTGCTACCTTTTTTGAAACCCTTGTTATATCCGCAACAAACGGCAGTTAACATTCTGGGTAGAGATTTCATGATAAAACGTAACATGACAATTCCATTCACTGATCAAGGAATAGTGTGCTCCACTCCAGGAATACACCATTTAAATGTAGGAGAGTTTTTACTGCCATTTATAGGACAAGTGGCTCTATGAGGGGTTCTGGTAGACCCAGAAGTCTTCATGTATGCGGTGAGCATTTTATTAACTGGATTAGTAGGGAACATTGTGAGGATACCTGATGAAATTTTATTTAGACCACAAGTACCTATGGATGAGGAAGAAGGGCACATCATTCCCATAAAATTGGAAGCAGCTATAGTACAAGAAGGAATAGCAATGCTTGAATGAGTATATGACAAAGGAAAATGAGGGATACAGATTGACTGACATAACAGATGAAGATATGTTCAGAGATCAATGTACGGATGATGAGTTATTACCGTGAGCAAAAGAGTACCCTATGTCCCGAGAAGCTGATAAAGGCATATTTGACCATTTATGAATCAGGGAATCCTAGTGCCATGGGACTCCTCATGCAATACTGCAGTGTATCCGATTAGAAAAACAAAAGGGGGTCATGGAGATTTATCCAGGACTTGCTCCTTCTTAATAAGATTGTAGAAGCAGAGTTTCCATTAGTTCTGACTCCTGCAACAATATTGTGTAGCAACGCAGTGGAAGTAAAATATTTCATGGATATCGATACAAATATGTTTTTCTCTATCCTGTTGCAAAAAAACTCACACGATCTTACTTCCTTACGTTAAGAAAAAAGAGACTAAAACATGCTCATTTTCCTTAGGGGTAATGTGAGTCCCCGTCGATTTTTAATAGGGTCCTACAGATGGATTTCGGCAAAATTGAGCTCAAAAGTGCAGTAATTCAGTATATAGATGACATTTTAATCTGTAGTGAAACAGAGGATGAATGTAGACAGGACTCTGTTCAGTTAATGACTGTGTTGGCAGACAAGGGATATAAAGTAGATAAGGAGAAATGACAGTATTGCCAGGAAGAAGTGTTGTACATAAGCCAGTTAATTTCACATGAAGGAAAGAAAGTCACACCTGAGAGAGCTGAGGTTAATATGAAAACATCAAAGCCAAATACAGTGAGGCAAATGCAGCAATTTCTGGGCCTATGCAATTATTGCAGGGTCTGGGTGTTCGACTACAGCACATGCACAAAACCACTTTTGCAAGCACTTAAGAAAGCACAAGTTTGTAAGACAAAGCTAGAATGGAATGAAGAAATGGAGGAAGGATTTGAGGAATTAAAAAGGGCAACCTGTACAGCTCCAGTTTTGGGAATCCCCAATTATACTGAAGAATTGTATTAGTTTTCACACAGCAATGGATCAGTAATGAGAGCAGTACTCACACAAAGAACAACACTAGGGTATACACCTTTGGTGTGTTACAGTGGGATTTTAGACCTAGTCATGAGAGGACATTTTCTATGTGAACAATCTTTGGCTGCTGCCGCATTTGAGATTGAGAAGTCCACACGTATTACCATGGGCTGTGCAATGACGCTATATGTGGAGCATGCCTTATTTGCCATTTTTTAGAAACCCAAAGGTACATTGCCGACACAACGAGCTTCTGCAAATGAAGTAATGATTTCTAATCCAATGATTAATATTGTAAGATGTGAAATAGTGAACCCAGCCACGTTTGTAGCTGAACCAATAGAAGATGGTGATCATGTACATGTTTGCGCTATGTTGAATTTTATGATGATATGCAGGCAGCAGAATTGGTAACGCTTATTGTTGCGCTCGAGAAACACAAAGATCAGGAAGTGACGGTGTACAGTGACTCCACCTATGTGACGTCAACCTCTGGGCTGTCACGTTGAGAAACAAGGGGTTATCTCTGTGGAAACAGCGCTGCAGTGCAAATGCGTCTCTATTGGACAGGCTCATTAAGGCACTACAACTCCCAGTGGCCAGAGCAGTCATAAAATATGCAGCACATACTAAACTAACAGACTTCATTTGTCGCGGAAATAAAGCTGCAGATTTAGAAACCAAAAGGGTTGCGTATTCCTCCGAAATGTCAAGTTTCAAAACTTAAAATGTCAAAGAAGTGTTAACTAGAAGCATGTTAGTATGAGAGTGGTTTAATATGCTGTCAATTATGCAACTAATAGAGATACATGGTAGAGCCCCACAAGAGGAGCTAGGCAGATGCAGGGGTGTTCTTTAACCCCCACGGAAGCACTATGCAGACAGCAAAGCACTGGAAAGCCAGTGATGCCAGCAGCATTACTAAAAGTTGCACTTGAGTAGCTGCATTACCCCGTGCAAATAACCAGAGAAAGTCTTGCTGCCACTATTGCAGAGGACTGGTTTGTTCCCAATCAATTGGAACACATTGCACAGTTCATTGTGAATTTGCATCATTGTGTCAGAGGTTTACAGCTGAGCATACACTACGAACAATCAGAGAAGTTGCTAACAAAACAGCAACTTGCCATCTTCTTGAGTTTGTCCGGTTATTTGGGCCATATGCACAAGCTCATGTAGGATGGATGTTATAATAAGCTCTGTACTTCTGATTGGTCAAAAACCCATCTCTGCTGGACCCAGAAGATTCGTTTTATGGATACATCTTTGCATTAATTCATCACCACCCAATCCAGTTGTCTAAATAGGAACTGCAATTGAGATGCTGTATGTTAGCTTGTCAGTTCTTCAAGGTTTAGCATGTTTTTTTTTTCAATGGAGGTCTGATGACCACCTTTTTCTGGATATAGGAACCTCATTCAAGACAGGGAGGCATTTTAAAGTGTGTGTAAAAGGAACTCTAAAATGGGATTGAGGGATTTACCAACTCTGAGAGGAGAATGGTCGTTCGGAGATCCGTTATTTTAGCTGAGTACAGCAATGCCTTTTGCCATACTGAGAGAACAGAAGAAAGTAATTACATTCTGAAGCATGAAAAGGGATTTTCATTTTAACTTTCAGGTTTGAGGAAGCATTTCATTTGCTCCGGAGAATATCTTAACATGGCAGGGCAAAGGGGTTTTTGTTATTAAGATAATGAATTACTATTGTCTTCAAAGAAACAGGCTTGTTACTTGTGTTTTTAACAATGTATTCCATCCTTGAAGCAGGAACACACTGAAAGGAAGAAATAAAACTGCAGAATATGCTTAGAAGCAAACACTACAAGTTGGATGCTTTAAAGAGTTAGGAATTTTCAACCACGGTAGCCAGAGAAACACTGAAGGTATGACTGTGGGCTGCAGAAAGAGTACTTAAAAATATGTAGGTTATAGCAATTCATCCGTTTGTTTACTATGTAAAAACAATAGTTTGATGGATCCATTTCTGTTCATCCAGGGTGAGGTTATCTTGTACATCAGAAAACAGCTCCCAATGAAAGGTCCAAACCTGTTATTGCTAAAAGTAGTTTTGAAAATGCGTTTGTAGTAGCCTCATCATTATTTTGTATAAAGTAGAGTGATCAAATGGAACATGAAACGCCCCTCCAGTAAAGGTCAAATGGAGATTTGAGAATGTCCTCCCACCCCAAAATGATTCTCAGGCTCCTATCAATTCCAATGTTAGGGTTATAGTTTTTGAAAGTATCGTATAATCCAAGCATAACACCTAAACAGACAAATAATAGGAGATAATTACTTCACAGCTCACTAATAAGGGGTGGGGTGATGTTGTTTATGTATGCTATCCCTAGTCATTAAGGAAAGTAAGAATTATTTTTGAGAAGCACCCAGAGCAGAAAGGCAAAGTATCCAGTAATAATATCAGGGATCCTATAAGGGAAAAGTCTGATTTCAAAGGAAGAGTGGAAGAACGCATTCTGCAAGATGGGTCCAAAAGCTATTTTGCAGAACCCTATTCTAAACTGGGACTGGAACAAGGGTAAACTAGTGCTTGGGAGCTGAACCTGAAGTGCCTAGTGGAGTAGCTGGTTCCTGAGCCCAGCTGGAAGCCTTGCTGATGCAGGCAGCGAGAAGGGGTGTGTCAGAGGGAGCCAGTTCACCTGTGCACAGCCCTGCTGCACAGACTCTGCTCAAGAAACCCAAAATGAGAGTGAACTGATACCCTAAAAGAATATATAAAAGTTACATCCTGATAGAATCTTATATAGTGCTAGGCACATGGGCCTCTGCCAAGCAAAATTAAATTAGAATGCACTAGTTTTCGCAGAAGTAAAATTATATCTGGTTTGTCAGTTATATTACACAACAAATCGTATACATCTGAAGTGGCTAAAAGTAATTTTGTTCTTTTGATGACCTTAGCCTAAATACAAGTCCTTAATTAACGTATATATGTGCTGTGCAGTAAAGGAACTAGAAAAGGGAATGATGAAAGGGGGAAAAGAGGCCCAATAGACAGCTGCGGGTGGTTTACATGTTCACCTCCATTCTTCCTCGGATATGAAGCATTCATTGTAAATAAGCATTGCTATTGCATTCCAATTAAAGCAGCACATACATGACGGTGCTTTGCCATAAGTGAGCTCCTTTGACTTATAAGTGAGCGACTTGTGGCTTCCTTTACTGTTTTGATGTCATAATCTTGTGATTGTGTGACATATTAAAAGTAATTCATTTTTTGCTTTATAAAACATTTTTATTGAAAACCGATTGAAAATGATACTGTGATTTTGTCTTTTTACAAAAGATGACACACTCAGTTATAGCTACATAACGCACTCACGTGCCTACAGAGAGTACAAAGTGTGTTATTTGCAACTTTGCAACGTGTAACAAGTCTGGTCAATGGAAGATCGTACACTGATTTAAAGCCCCGGAACGCAAACCGAACTCCTCCCTGCTAGCAAAAAAGACTGTGACATTCTTCTCCTCACACGCGTAAGCAGTTATGCCAGGCACGGCGGTCAACTGGATATTGTAGAATCCGCATCAGTAGTGTTATGTCAATTTCCTCCCCTCCTTTGGCCGAATCCTATGCAAATGTTATACTTCTACTGCAACTAACTCCTATTAATAGTCTACCTTTTCCTCAACCAAAGCATCCTCTCTCAACTGCTTTAGTAATGTAATGCAATCATACATTTCTGATGTATAATATTGTTCATTTCATTGTGGAAATAATGTAAAGATTGTCCTGCAACTGTTCTACTATGCACTTGATCCTATATGCAATTTGTACCCTACAAATAACCTGTAACGCACCCAGATACCTCTGGGTGTGGAGCGCTCTATAAATAAATAAACAAACAAACAATGCCTCTGCCTAATGAGGCTGATACCGAAATTCAACCACACCCTCTCTATTAATACTTTCTCATCCGGAACCAACTGAAGCACTTTTGTGGAACGTTAGATTTGCCAAAAATGTCCAATAGACAGGAGTTTTAGATCATGTCAGCCCAAAGTTAGATAACTAGCTGTAGTGTGCTTTTTCTTTTACATATGTGTAAAGACTGGATACCAATAAACAAACAAAACAAAACAAAAAACTATATCACAAGATCGTTGTTTAGGAATGTCATCTTGAACACAATGGCGTAGTCAAACAATCCCAAGGTGACACTGAGCTTCAGTGTGAGGGCAACCTCTATTTTATTTTTGAATGCCAATATTTCGTTGCTTGTTTTGACATTTTATATGTTTTGTCTGTGTTTAATCTCTTATGAACTCAAAAGATGAGTACATTGTTAGGTAAGTGTTTCTGGTCATGAAATGCATTCAGGGTGTCAGGTGGTGAGGTTTAAGCCCGTAGAGGCCACGTAAGAAGCTCTGGCGAACGGAAGTGGAAATAAGGGCCCGCGAGCTGCTTTCTGGAAACGCTTGGCAGGCTTTCGCTTGGAGCAATCCATGCACTGCGGGCTTTTCTAGCAGCCCGGCACGGCACCGCAGTGTCACAAAGCTCGCCATTATGTTAATTAAGATGGTATTTCAAACCCTGCTCTTTATATAATTCCATCTGTTTATGAGAGTTTCATTAGCAGAGCTCACAAAGCCAAACACGTCTCAATCCCCTCTTAGCAGAAAGGCAGGGCCTGTTCCACTGAACAGTGCACGAATGCGCGCGAGACAGCTCTGCAAGAGAGGACTTCCGCTGCAACAAACAACCCCAAATAACAGCAACATCTTAGCTAAAACCAGAGGAGATCTGCTGTACTGCGCTCCCACACAAGCCCATTTTAGTTCGAAATTACATGCCGAACTTCATGCACCTAAAAGACAAGACTCTCTTCTTTTCCCAAGGATACGATTTTTAAGAAAAGACCCAAGAAACTGGACGATTAGTTCTGTGCCTCCTTCTTTTAGAAGGGGCATGTGTTCCGCACAGCAGCTGTGCATTAATGAGGGCCCCGGATGGCGGCGCAGCCACCAGTGAGTGACAGCATCCTACTGGAGATATGATGGATGACGTTCCATCAGCTTCTTAATGTCTGCCACTCCAGGATCGGGGCACAGCAGGAGTCCAATTCCATCCCTCCCGCGCTGCTTGCGCTTTGAAACAGAACAAGATATGATTAATTTATTTTAAGTGCCTGTCGTTTTAAGTTAGCATAAATATGATGCAAGTAATTAGCTAATAGTGCTGCGTTCTTCATTTATAATCTTCTCTCGTGTTATAAATGTGGTGGGATGTTCACGTGACAATCTGGCGTACTACTCGATTGTGGCTGCAAGCGTAAACACGAGTTAAAAGACAATTGACCTCGAGGAAGGACTATTTAATGACGCACATTTAATAGACTTAAGTCACTGTTGCTTCGAATGTCAACAAAAACCTGTACATTGGTCTTAATTGATTTTAATACTATATGCACTTCAAGAAACACCGACCGGCTTTTTATTAAATGCTTCTTCACACTCTCTCCAAAGGTCTTAAAAACAACACATACATTTATGACACTATGATATCAATGTCATTGGCAGACTACTTTCTGGACCTTAAATGAAACATTTTCTATCCCATGTTGACCCTAGTCAAACATGCCTTTTTGAGGATAGCCCAATCACACCTGCAGCTCTCACACACCCAGACTTTAAACATATATTCACAAACATCAATCTCCACCCTCCTTTCAACCACTTACACACCTTTTCATGCGATTTGTCTTCAGCACATTTCTTTCTTCTTATTATTCCACAGCACTTTCTGGTCAATGTATCCTAAGAAGGGTCCGGTCCTGCTGTTCCGGGTCGGGACTTAATGCACCTTCATTCCGAGATGGTGTGCATGATTTCAGACTACTTTGGGGGTGACTTGTAGTATTAAAAAAACATAATAATAATATTCAATTGTATTAAAAAGAAATGGCCATATGATTATATTAAGGAATGAACGGAATTGGAACTAGGCAGGAGTTCTTTAGGTCTCTGAACACATAGAGGTAGATTTTTATGAATAGATAGTTTTTGAAAAACGTGTATGTGGGATAGTCCAGCTGGTCAAGCTGTCTTTCACAGGGATAGGGACCGCAACATGACATGGAAATCCAGAGTCCATAAAACACAAGACCTTGACCTCCGAGAGAACGAAGCGGGTGGTCAAAACAAACGTTCACTCTTGGGAAAGTATATTGACAGGGAAGTAAAACAATCCCACATCTCAAGAGAGAATAGAACAATGAAAACCTGCTCCTTTACCTTTACAGGTCCCAGTGAAAAGAGACACCCCATTGAAATACTCAAGATCAGCAAATTTCTCCAGTGCCACAGAAACTGACTCAGTGGAGCACCTCCAGGGAAAACAGGAAGATACAGATTTAAGGAGAGGCACTTTCTCGAATCACTACAGGGAACCTGAAAATAGAGACCCAAAAGAAAAGAAAAGAGGACAACAAGACGAGTTCAGGCTCACACAAACCACTCAGCTACACAAAAACAAAGGAACCTCACAGATGACTCATACCTGGAGTAAGGAGCGTGAGAACTCCACCAACAAAGACCGAGTTCCGCACGGCCCCTTGCCAAACTGGAGCATTACTAGAGAACAAGACCTTTCAAGAACTAGATTGAAAGAGGCTTTTAACTACTTGTGCCTCATTCAAAAAGACAAAGAGCAAAGAAGCTGGGCATGGCTGCCTGAAACTCTGACAGCCCATCAAAGGTCATAGCCACCATCACTCTCAACAAGACAGAAAAGTGAGCCATTGAAAACACCAGAAGGCGAAATTCCTACCAAACTGATCATGGGATCATGGAACACACAAGGTTTCACCCACCTGACTCTAAGATCCGACGTGAACTTTGACCTTCTCTGTCTCCAAGAGATGTGGCTTTTAAGAACGCCGACAATTGATGGCTTCGAAATCGCCTTCGCTCCAGCAACACAAGGATTACTGGGCAGACCTTATGTGGGTCTGCTCACTGCCATTCGGTCTTGCAGTGGCCTGCAGCTGGAAAAAATACTCGTCAACAACGCCTTCATTTTGGCATCCTTAATCTTGTGGCATCCAAGCCCCGCCCCCAGAGCCTTAACTAAAACCAGGCTCTACTTGGTCATCAATACATATTGGAATCCGAAAGTCTTCAACGAATCAGCCTTCATGTCCAAAATAGAACAACTAATTGACGACACTACCCGTTCAATGGAAATCGATTACACCATAATATGTGGAGACTTAAACCCAACGATTCCAAGTCTCGACTCGAACAAGGAGGCTACGTATGGCGCCCTCGACGACCCAAGGAATGGCTTCAGGATGACACTTAGCAACTCGGATCAGAGAGGAATAATCTGGGCAGAATACATGGAGGGAATAGATTTACACAACCTCCATTCCCTAAACCCCACAACAACACCTATCATTCCCACTTGGGAACAGGGAAACCACAAAGCTTTTCTGGACCCTATCTATGTATCCAGAAACCTGCTTGTTAAAGTCACTTCATTTAAAGTGATAAGGACACACAACAGCAATCACAATCTCCTGTTGACCACCTGGACACTCCCAGAAACTCAGGATTCCAGCAGAAGGAAAGTTATGGCCCACACAATCAGCTCCAGCAACGTGGGCACCAGATTGAGACTCAATCCTGAATCGATAAGAGCAATCACAAAACAATACTTAAAGGCAACTAAAGAAAACACGATGAAATCAAGAACACCAAAATCAGACCACTGCCCTCTGCTGATCCCCTACCAACAACAAAGGAAAAACTTAATAGCAAATAGGAACGATCTACATCTACAAACAAGCAGTTGATGGAAAAAAGGAGAGAAATGCGAAGGACTCTCAGGAGAGCCAAAATTACTCCCTCAATGATCAATGATGAAGCAGCCAAAGACACTAGGAGAAGCTATAAAAACTGGGTCAAATCATTCAAAATCAATCTGTACCAAGTAGACTCAGAAAAAAAGCTGAGAAGGCTAAATGGCAAACAACCCAAATCCTTCTGGGCGCTCATCAACTCCAGCGGGAAAAGCATGCAGGATGCTCTGACCAACAGCATCAGTGATAAACACTGGATATCATACTTTTCTGTAATGTTTGCTCCAATTGCGGAAACAAATCAGATATTTCCAATTGAATTGCACTGCTGGCATGTCAAACAAGACAAACTGAAATCTGCGAAAAATACAAAAGCTAAACAACTCCCGAACCACAGGGATCTCTAACATGGATCTAAAAACCAACATCGAACTTTGGGGGGACTTAATCACACAAATATTCAAAAACTGTGCTGCCTCCTCTACGATCCCGAAATCATGGAAGACAGCCAACATAGTCCCTATCTATAAAAAAGGGAACAAGGGCAAACCGAGTAACTATTGTCCAATTGCCTGTAAGTGATTGCAACCCGGCACTCCACCTAAGTCAATGCCTAGCGTGTAATGCACAGCTGAAACCCTTAATTATTTATTTATGTCTAAAAGTTCTTTTATTTCTGAATGATGTACCTTTATATCACACCCCTCTCTTTGAATCCCCTCCGGTCACACTGAACCAGGAAGCAGGCTGTTTTGCAAAGTAAAAAATATTTATTTTAAGTATTCGCACAATATATATATCACACTATTTTAATGGTTATACAATGATCACCAATGGGGTGATGTCATGCTAAACAATCTCTTTAATCAGAAGGAGTAATGATAGGAAAAATAATGCAGCATAGAAATAATACTTTTGTGTGGGTTCAATCAAAATGTAATGTGATTACTCTTCCCCCATGCACACTACTCAATCCCCCAATATTCAATATAAAGAGATGGAAGGGGAGAAAACAGGTTTCAGGAATACAGAATTCAACAAAATAGTACCAATCCCAATTTCCCCCCAGCAAACACAGAGAGAGAAACAGGAATGATTGCAAACTGATCAAAAATGGTTTAAAGTTGGCTTTGCATGAATGGTAAAAACACTGAAAATGGATTTAATTCACTAAAATTCTTTCAATACTAGTGAGAGCGGCTTTGTATGGTTTCAAACAAACACTAGTAATGATTATTGAGTAACTAGCAAGTTGAAAACTTAATTATGTGGTCGGATGCAATGAACAGCTATTTCACATGTGATATATTTGAGCCAAACGAAAAATTGGGATGTTGTTTTGGGTTCGTTAGAGAGCTGAGGATGTTAGCTTCGAGTAGACACTTAAGTTTCATTTCTAGCACAAACTGTGAAGGAGCTATGAAGGTTTTTGTGGAGGTTGTTTTTTTCAGATAGAGTCAAAATAGCAAAACAAGAATGTGCTTTTTAAAATGAACAAACAACGTTTCTTTACACCAGGGGAGACTATGAAGATGCAAACTACACAACAGCACAGCCACCAGCCCAGGATATCACTGGTTGGTTTGGCCTGCCGAGACGCTCGCCTTTCTTCTGAAAATATATCAGCGCAAAGATGATTTTAACACTACTATTACAAAAGACTATAGGGTAAGAGAAAGAGTTCAGGCAAAACAAAAGGATTTTAACAATGCAGTTCTGGATGTAAGAGAATGGGTTTGGATAGGATTACTTATGGATAAGACACATGCTAGTGACAATCCTATGCTATGGATACTCACTACCAATGTTTGGAATGGACCCCTCAGGGATCTGGTCAGGGATCCGGACAGGAATTCTGCTAGCACACCGGACTGGACTCAAGGCGCTCTGGTACAGCAATCAGCAAGGCACTCTGGACACCGCATGGTGGGACTGGACTGGATCTGACGGGTTCTGGTTCTGGTTTGCAGCTATCTGGTTACAGCACGGTTCTACTGGGTTGGATCTTTGGATTCTGGCAAGAATTCTTAGCAAGAAAGCAGCACAGCACAGCCAGGCTGTTCTTTTGTTCCCCTTAGAGGTCTGGGGTAAAATCTGGTTTCTGGATTTTTAAAGGCCAAGCTGAGAAGGGTTCAGCTTTGGAAATGGGCCTTTCTGCTTTCAAAGTTCTGGAGTCTGGATTCGGGAATGTGGATTTCTCTTGCAAAGTGCTCTGCCAGCAATCGGTTGGTGGGTGAATGTGTGTCTGTTTTTCTATGTCCTAAGCTGTCTCTATTTATGTATTTTCTAAAGGGGTGGGTATGCTGAATTATACTAGGCACTCCCTTAGGGATTCTATTGGTTAGGGTCTTTCCTCTCCCTTGATTTGAGAAGAAAACAGAGTGTCATCATGACGATGGGCCTCATTACGACCCTGGCGGAGAACCATGGTGCAATTTGCACCATGGTCCATGGCGCTAAGCTGCCAATTCCGCCATGGTGGTTGGCGGACTTACCGCCCCATCCCGACCTTGGCGGGGCGGTAAGTCCCCAATCCCCATTTTGCCCTTCCCCATTCCCATTCTTGCCCCATAGGGCATAATGGGAGTGGGGAAGGCGTTAATTACGCCACCGTAAATTACGGTGGCGTAATTAACAACAAGTCCCGTAGCGCCATGGATTTTTCCGCCTGCAAAAAGCAGGCGTAAAATATCACCATGGCGCTACGGGAACTCGTAGTCAGGCGGAAAGGTACGCCATGCTCTACGCCGGCGTAAATCCCTTTCCGCCAGGGTCCTAATGAGGCCCGATGTGTTTTATGATCCAGGGAAAGCCTCCCCCTTGTTTTTGTACATGAAATCTACTTTCATATAATGCATATTTACAATTTTACAAACTTGATAGCAATAGCATATTTATATTACAGATTTTGTGGAGCAAGTATTCATCCGAGCCCCGTCGCGGTGAGAGCTTGGGTCTAGATTTGGCAATTTTTCACACTTTTGGTCTGGTACCCAATGTCAGATTTGTGCAGAATTTTACACATATGTGCGCATGATATCTGGGCATAATCATATGAGGTTTCATGTTTCTGGCAGCAACACAATTGCTACAAAACCACACATTCTGCAGTCATGTCCCTGAACCTAGCACAGAGTTCTGAGTACTTTTAAAACGTAGCCAAAAATTCCACATTAACAATACTGTAATTTTACAATTTTTATAAATTCGCACAGTCCTTTGTCAGTCCTTTTTAAAAAATATACTTTTCTGTGCTTTAAGAATAAACAAAACTGTCTGTTCCCGCCCCCAAAGTTTCTGGTGGCTCAGGAGCAATCCCTGCCTCTTTCCTCTGGTAGGTGCTTCTGTTGACACTTGCATCTGCATATCTTTTCAATCAAGGCAGTCCTTTGTCTCTCCCAGGAGCAGCAGCTCAAATCCCTTCCCCTCTTCATTACCACCTGAATGTGAGTTCCTGGGCCAGAGAGCAGAAGGGAGGTTCCTTTTGTTGGGGCAAGCTGTGGAATTTGCTTTGTAGTTCTTTGACTTGCAACGGTTACTTTAAAACTCAATTTGCTTACATTTTTCTTTGATAAAAATAAACTTACATTTTCGAAATAGGCACACAGAACTCTAATTCCAGTCTTTTAAAACATAGAGATTAAATAGTTGCAACCTATATTACTTTTGATGGCAAGTCACTTAATTCCAACCATTTGATTTTAACTGCACAAGTTTAAGTTTCTAATGTAGTTAAATGACACTATGGTACTATGCCCCTATTTGACAGATTTTCACAGACAAGCACACTTTTTAATGTGGATATTTCTATGATGGATTCTGCTTTTCCAGACATTGTGTGCTTATGTGGATTCCTTAAATAAGGTGACGAGTAACACCCAGCAAGGATGTTGGATATTCTCTGATGTTTTGAATCATTATTTTGTAATTTCAGCAACCAAGGAAAAAAGGATTTCAGAGCACTTCTGGGTTTCCTTGCAATAAAGCACTGCCTTTCATGTAGTTCCCATTTACACTCTGTGGGCAGCCCAGTGACGGTTTCAGCAGTGTGGTCTCCTGTTCCACCACTGACACAGGCAAGGTAGATTGGCAGCCATCTTTTCTGGTTTCACAGCGCAATTTTCATAGGTTTAGCATGCATAGGGCTTTTTGAGGCCATTTCGCTGGTTCTGGTGCCACCAGCGCACAGGGATGTGGCAGGGCAGAGCCTAGTGGGTCAGTACATCCCACAAGCACCCCCTCACGATTTGGCTTTTGACCACCCGTCAAGGGGAAGTCACGAGATTGGGATGATCAGTTTCTTTTCTTTCTGGTCCAAGAGGCAAAATTCATTCCCATCAGTGGTGGATCGACAGGTTCTCCTCGCCGATTCCTGATGAGAGTATGGAGCGATACCCCGGGCTCCTTGGATCTTTCCTCCCGGTCCCTGGGTGGTCCTCCTTGGTTTTAGTCTCCATGGTTTCCAATTCTAGGATGACAAAGCAAAGCATATTTGTAGACATTTCCCCACCACTATTCGTGTAGTGGGGCAGACACATACATTTTGACATGTAATGACAATTTTTTCTATTTACAATTTATTGATTATACAGATGGAATAGGTTTTTATAGTTGGAATTCTAGGGAGCTGGAGTGACGCCCTCTGGGGTTCCAGAAGAATCCTCTAATTGCTGCAGAGTGTGCCTAGGATGGCAACACTTCAGTTGGTTGATATGGACCCATTTATCTTCCCACTCTGCCAAACTGCCTTTGGGGATAAGGATTTTGTAGGCGACTGGTGAGATTTTGTCTACAATTTCAAAAGGACCCCTCCAGCTAGGCAAAAAGTTGCGCTGTTTGGCCTGGTTCCTTTGGAAATTGTATAAGTAGACCCCGTCTCCTACATGGTATTCCTTTCTAGTAGTCTTTAAGTCATGGTGGGTCTTCATGCTGTTTGCAGATCGTTCTAGATTTCGCTGAGCATAGGCATCGCTGAGCATAGGCAAAAGCATGTTTCAGGTGTTTTCTCAGATTTTCAACATACTCATGAGTTGTTGAAGCATTGATCAATGTCTGCTCTTGGGTTCTGTAGAGCAGATTCTGGGGAAGCACCATCCCGTGTCCAGTCATCAGCTCAAACAGTGACTTTTTTTGCAGATGAAGGGGTAGATCTGATGGCCATCAGGACAAGAGGTAATCAAATATCCCAAGTGTGCCCACAATCTGCCACAAACTTTTTTAATATGCTCACAATTGTCTTGTTGTATCTCTCCACTGCACCACTAGAGGCTGCCCGGTAGGCAATGTGTAATTTCCTTTTGACCCCAAGTATCTCTCACCTCTTTGTCATTACTTCGCTAGTGAAGTGGCTACCTCGGTCTGACTCAATCCTTTCGGGTAGTCCAAAACATGAGAAGATGTGGTTGATCATCAGGGCAGCTGCTGTTTCTGCCTTGCAATTTGGGGCCGGGAGACATTCCACCCATTTAGTGAACAAGCATGTCACGGTCAACATGTACTTGTTCCCCTAGAGGAGCGAATCACGGGCCTGATAAAATCGACTTCTAAATTTGACCAAGGTAGCATCATCCCCCTCTTTTGGAGAGGCACACAGTGTGTGAGGGATGTTGGCTGAAATTGTGCACACACAAGACACCCCTTCAAGTATTGTTCATGGTCCTGCCCCATGTGTGGCCAGTATGCAACCTCTCTTAAGATTTCAAGTGTTGTATGAAACCCCCTATGACCGGCTGTGGCCGCATCATGGGTGTGACTTAACATCAGGCTTCGGAATGAGGTAGTGACCACCCACTGATCATGGCCAGCTAGGGATCTCCTCACCAACAAACCGTCTTGGATTTGGAACATTTTTGAACATTTCATTAACACTCTGAGGTCCTCTTTCCCTATGTAATCGGTATCTGTCAGGGGAAAGTTGTCAGGGTCCTCAATGTGTTGATAAAACTTACTAATTATTGGATCCCCTTTTTGAGCCGTAATCAAATCAGCATCTGGGGTCTCCTTACTCCATTGTGCAGTTGAGAGTTCATTGTGAGCATTTGTCTGGGACCTAGTGATAGCAGTGACCTGAATTTCCCCCAACAGGGACTCCATCTCAAGTAGATCCCCTTGGATGGCTCCGGTTTTGGCCAGCTGATAAGCTAGGTCATTTCCAGTTTTGTCTGGTCCCTCTACTTTAGAATGACCCTTGATCTTTTTCCAGTAGATGGTCATCCCATTCGAGGTGACCAGACCATCAATGTTTTGGATTAATTTTCCATGTTTCAATGGTTTGTTATTAGCACATATCATGCCTCTGGTTTTCCAGTTAACCAGGTGCTCCAGGAACCCGTTCCGTACATAATCCGAGTCTGTGATTATGACCAGTTCATGGAGTTGGTGTTGGACAGCAGTGAGGATGGCTTGATGCACAGCCATCAACTCTGTCACTTGACGACTTCGGGGGCCAATCTTGTGCCCAGCAGAGGGTTCTGGGGCATCATTCACCCATGCATTCCCTACGCCGGCCACAAGTTCTTTATCCCTGTTGTTGTCAACATGGTAGGAGCATCCGTCCACATAGACAGTGGGCATTCCCTCACACTGGTCGTCTTTTTCAAAGACTTTGTGTGGGGAATTAATTTGTATTTATTTCATTTGTATAGCGCACCAGGCCCAGGGGCAACTGGGCGCATCACTTAGTTACAACATAAGTAAGACAGAATAGAACAATAATTACAAAGTTTATAGGTATAATTACACAGTTTACAAGTATAATGCAGAATTAACAGGTGTACTAATAGCAGTGGGGGACAGACAGATTGTATATACATGGGTACGGCTATGTACCAGTTAGGCAAAGAACCCAGAGCTAGATGTCTTGGGTGGTAAGCCAAGTTTTGGTAAGATGTTTGAATCTTGGGATGGAAGGTTCAGCTCTGAGCTCATTAGGAAGCGTGTTCCATAATTTAGCAGCCATGATAGGGAAGCTGGTTCCACCTGATCTTTGGAGATTGAAACGTGGAACGACAAGGCAGTTTGAATGAGCCATTCGGAGGGGTCTGGTGGAGTTGTGGAGGGCAAATCGGTTGGCCAGGTAACAAGGAGCTTGGTTGTGAAGGCATTTTTGGGTAAGAGCCAAGGTTTTCAGAAAGATTCGGTGTGGGATTTAGAGAAGGTGAATGTTGTGTGTAGTGTCGGAAATGTGTTGGCGCCTGTGGATGTTGAGGGCCGCTCTAATCGCATTGTTTTGGACAATTTGTAACTTGTTTAGGTTGTAGCGATTGGTGCCTAGGTACAGTGCATTGCAGTTATCAATCTTGGATAAAACAAGAGTCCTAGCCAAGGTAACACAATTGGTTACAGAGAGAAAAGGGCGACAGGCTGTGATAAGCTTGCAGGTATATGCCGCTGCGGATGAGACTGAGTTAGTTTGTCTGGTCAGGGATAGAGTCGAGTCAATGTAAATCCCTAAGGTTTTTGTGTCCTTGGCGGTTGGGATAGTATTCCCATCGATGATGAAGGACTTAAATGCACGGTCGAGTTTGGTGAGTTTTTGTGGCGAACCAAGAATGAGGAGCTCTGTCTTTTCATCATTAAGACAGAGTCCGTGTTCAGCCATCCACGCTTGGATGACCTGGTAGATGGCATTGATAGCGAGGGTGTAAGCCGTGTGGTCACCTGAGATAGGGACTAGTATCAGGGTGTCATCAGCGTAATTGGTATAGATGACACCCAGATAGTCCAAGATATCGAAGAGGGGCTTGGTGAACACGTTATACAATGTGGGTTAAACACATGATCCTTGTGGCACGCCACAGGAGACAGGTGCAGGTGGGGCGGCTGCTAGTGGAGAGAACACGCGCATTGATCTATTGTCTAAAAAGGAGCTAATCCAAGTTGTAGCTTTATCGGAAAAGTGTGCAGCTGGTTTAAGGTGGTGGCACAGAATTTCATGATTGACAAGATCAAAGGCCGCCGAGAGGTCCAAAAGGAGTAAAAGGGCAAGTTTGCCTTTGTCTTTTAGCTCTTCAATCTGTGTTTTTAGATCTATGAGGGCAGTTTCAGTGCCGTGATGTGGCCGAAACCCAGATTGCCTAAGTCCCAGAAGTTTGTTGGATTCAAGGTAATCTTGAATTTGTAGATTTTCTGCACGGTCGAGGATTTTTAGTAAAAACGGGACCGTGGTGATTGGCCTGTAGTTTGTGGGAATGCTAGTGTCCAGGGTAGGTTTTTTCAATAGGGGGATGACCCACGCATCTTTTAGATTGTCAGGTACAATCCCAGAGCTAAAGGAAGAGTTGATGAGCATAGTGATTAAAGGCGCAAGGTCATGAGCTGCTTCCTTAATAATGGGCGCCGGGCAGAGGTCGCCTTGGCAATTGGACGGTTTAAGGCTGGCGATGATCTTTTCCACTTCGGAAATGGAAAGTGGAGAGAAGCTGAAAGGAGTCAGAGAATCTCAGGTGGAGTGGTTAAGGGTGGGGATGGAGTTGGGTTGTGGTTTGGATTGTAGGCTTGTTTGTTTGTTATTGATTTTGATTTGGAGAGTGGCAATCTTACCTAGTAGAGCCTTTTGGATTTTGGTGCACCACGTGCTGTCTTTGATGCAGGTATCTGGTGCAGTGACAGGAGTTTCAAGTTCTTTTAGGATTCTAAACAATTCTTTAGTGTTGGAGTTGGCTTGTTCGATACATTTATTGTAAGTGTCTTTTTTTGCATGGAATATAGCTTCCTTGTAGTTAAGGGTGGCCAGGAAGAGACACGATTTGTTGGCTGCAGACTGGTTGCTTTTCCAGTGTGATTCTGCAATTCGTTTTTCTTTGCGCAGGGTCCTGAGCTGGGGTGTGAACCAGGAGTTCAAGTGGGCTCGAGGTTTGGCTTTTCTCAGTTTAGATGGGGCGATGATGTCTAAGGCTTTTTGCATAGCGAGGTTAAAGGTGTCAACCATAGCCGTGGGGTCGGAACATGAACGAACCTGGTCATTGAGAGCAGGAAGGAGGAGGGGGAGGAGTCTGTCACAGGTGATGTCGCGTTTATTTCGGGTGGCAGTAGCCAGTGCAATGATAGGAGAGAGGCTAGCAGGTTTGGACTGAATGTTAAACGTAATTAAATTGTGGTCAGTCCATACATACTGTTGGTTAGAAATAATATGGATGGGGCAATTGTAGGAGGCTAGCCAGTCGAGGGTTCTGCCCTTAGCGTGGGTGGGTTGGTTGATAAGCTGTATGAATCCTGCATTCATAAGCATATTATCAACAGTCGTGGCAACAGTGTCATTAGGATCAGTAAGGCCAAGGTTAAAGTCCCCAAGTATTGAGGCTTGGGATTTGGTTTTGGTATTATGAGTGATGATGTTGGAGAGGTCCTCAGCGAAGGTGGATAGTGGTCCTGGTGGCCGGTAGAGTAAATGGAAGGTGATGGAATGGTTAGGGGTGACGGCTAGTTCGGCTGTCAATGCTTCCATAGAGGAGAAGTGAAGCACAGAGGAGAGGTGGAAGTTTAGCGCATTCTTGTGGATAATGGCAATGCCACCACCTTAGGACTGATTAGAGTTGCGATCATGTCTGATAATATTGTACCCTGGAGGGATGGCCAGGGAGAGTAGTGGGCCGGAGGCTGCATGAAGCCAAGTTTCAGTGATGGCCATGAAGTCAAGGTCGAGAGTAAGAATAAGGTCAGCAACTTCTAAAGCGTGTGCCGTGAGTGATCTAACATTGATTAACGCACCTTTAATATTGCTAGTGTTAGGGGGGTTGGGGCGAGGTGATGGTGTGTTTTGCATGTGTGTGGGCGAAGTGGGGGTCAGTAGCAGTTTGTTAAGATGCACAGAGTGATGGGAGGCGTGCGTGAGTCGCGAATCAAGTCTGGCATTTCTCATGGTGGTGGAGCAGGGTATGTTAGGTGAGGGTCTGGATGCAAAATGTTGGATCCATAAGGCAGGTTTGTTAAGGTAAGGGTTGGTGTGGTGAGCGATGGAAGGCATAGTTATGGTGTTGTGAGGGTTGGGGTAGCAGGAGGAGGCGATGGTGTAGTTGAGTGCGGTCCCACTGATGTGTCTTGTGAGGTGTAGTAGGGTGGGCAATATTCTAGCAAGTAGAATGGTGAGTGTGGAGGGCATGATGGCCTAATAAGGTCTTAAAACAGATGCCTACCAGAGCTGCAAAGGGGTAGTTTGGGTAGAAGTACTGTCGTAGGCAATTATACACAGTGGCATGCACACAGTGTTAAACATCAATAACAATGACCGCGGTAGATGCAATGGTATGCACAGAAAGTAGGGCAACAGTAATTAAGGTAGCTGTGAATTAGGGTACAGATACCTAGGTACCTGGATTCAATTATAGCAAAGGGAACCAAAAGGCTATAGATTAAAAATGCAAAGGGCACAATTTCAATGCATAATCCAAAAATACCTAGATTCGATTTTAGCACAGGGCGCCAAAAAGGCAATAGATTACAAATGCAAAGGGCACAATTTCAAATGTATTGACAACGAACACATAAGTGTGATTTGCCTAAGTGGAGAGAGCATAGTAAGGATGTCCACAAGGATGTAGGGTACAAAGGTCCAGCTATGGTGGCGCAAAACAATCTTAACGACCAATACAGTGCCTGGAACACGTTGCAGGTGCCGGAGTGGTAATAAGGGAGCTAATTGAGTAGATAACGTGAAAAGGGTACAGGTAGAGTAAGTAAGACAGAAATGGTTTACTCACAACCTCATAAGATATGTATAGGGGGTATGGCCCTGGGCTCTGGTCACCTCAGGACAGTCTCTGGACAGTTGCTGGCCTTGCCCTCAGGGCCTTACCAGGAAGGGCCGGCTATGCCTGCCGGCTTCCGATGGGCTCAGGAAGATGGGGCACAGGCCAATTAAGGTATGCCTCCTTGTTGTCCTTTTTAGACTCTTGTCCTTGAGTAAGTTTTCTCTGGCACAATCATACAAGTCAGCCAGACCTTGCGTGAGGGGACTCTTCTTATTTTGGCCATATCTGACCTCCACAGGAAAGCCTTGCATTGAAAGAATATCCAGGAAGTAATTTGGGAATTACTTACATTTCCGGCCCAGATTCTGTCACCTTGGAGATATTGCAGCAGCTAGTGTGGAGTCTCCACTATGATGTGTTCCCCCTGGATAAACAGGCAGTAATTCTTCAATGGCCACACCGTTGCCAGGAGTGCCTTCTCACAATTGTTGAATTTTTCCTCCACAGAGGATAAAGTTTTACTCGCATAGGAGATTACTTTATTGACCTTGGGCCTCATTCCGAGTACGGCGCTAACCAATGGCGCTATTAACGCCTTGGTTGACGCCGTACCCGGACCGGCAGCGCCTTGGTGGTTGGCGGAATTACCGCCCCATTCCAAGGTTGGCGGGGCGGTAATTCCCCAATCCCCATTTACCCTTCCCCATTCCCATTCTTGCCCCATAGGGCATAATGGGAGTGGGGAAGGCGTCAATTACGCCACCGTAAATTACGGTGGCGTAATTAACATCAAGGTCCCTTAGCGCCATGGTATTTAACGCCTGCTAAAAGCAGGTGTTAAAAGCACCATGGCGCTAAGGGAACTCGGAGTATGGCGGTAAGGGATTACCGCCACCGCTCTCGTTAGCGGTGGCCGCTATCCCTTACCGCCATACTCGGAATGAGGCCCCTTGTCATGCTTTTGGTATAAGACTGCAGTCAAGCATGTATTTGAGAACCCTGTCTCCAAGAAGAACTCCTTGTTTTTGGCAGGGTAAGCTAGGCAAGTCGCTTGTGAGAGGCTTCTTTTGAGTTCTCTTACTGCCTCGGCTTGTTCTGGACCCCACTCCCACTTGACCCTCCCTTCAAAAGGTGGATCAGGGGTCTTGTGATCTCTTCGTAGTCCTCAATGAACATTCTGCTGTAATTAGTTAGTCCAAGGAGGCTCCTTAGTTCCCGCAGAGTTGTGGGGTCGATTATTTTCTGGCGTGCTTCCACTTTCTTTTCCTGGGGACAGAGACCCTGAGGAGTAATCTCATGCCCCAAGAAATTGACAAGGGTTCTACACCACTGTGCCTTTTGAAAGGAGAGTTTTTCTCTGGCAGCCCTCGACTGTGTTAGAACATAACGGATCTCCGCTATGTGTTCCTCCACAGTTGATCTTTTGATTAAAACATCATCTACATAGGCCAGGTTACCCCTTTCACCCAGGTCGGGCATGGCCTTATGTACAAAAATGTTAATTTAATTGCCGGAGTTGATGTATCCGAAGGTCCATGTGTACTGCTGCCGCACGAAGGTGAAAGCCAGCCTGTATTGGTCCTCCCTACTGTTAGGTACAGTCCAGTACTCATTAGTCAGGTCAATGGCAGTGAATACCTTTGACCCCTAGATCTGGGCCAGCCCTTGGTCAATGTAGGGAAGAGGCCATTGGGAAGTATGGACCCATTTGTTGAGCTCCTTAAGGTCGGCGCAGAGTCTCCACTGGCCGTTTGGCTTCAAAATCCCCAGCACCGGTTTATTGAAGGTGCTGTGGACTGGACGGATTAGCCCACGGGACTCAAGGATCTTAATTATTTCAGTAAGGGACTCCATTGATGCGAGAGGCAAGCGATATTGCTTCACAAACACTGGAGTCATGCCAGGGTCCGTGGGAATTGTTGTGTGGATGTCCATGCGACCACAGTCATATTAGTTCACCGCAAAGAGATCATGAAAATCTAAGAAAATGTGTTTCAATTTTTGTCTTTGCTCCAGAGTCTTACAGGCATTAGCTAGGTTGACTCTCTCTTCAACCATCTGCCTGAAGCCTGGAAATCCTTCCGGTTTTGCTTTCTTAGCGGCCTCCTCCAGCCCGGTGGAGAAGTCCCTGGTCAAAGTGCTGATTTGGACTGGTGGCTTCAGGTGGGGAAGGCAGTCCTCGTGGACTTGGAAAATCACCTCATCCCTCCTGAAGTCCCAAGTCACATCTTCCTTACCATAAGGGCAGGAAGTGTACACCAGGAAATTCCCCCCATGCCGGGTAAAGATCCTGTCTGGTGTTGTGTTGTCATCACTATCACTGTCAAAACAGTCCTTGGGGATTGGTCCTAACAGTTCATTACCTAAATCTATGGAAAAATGTTGGTCATCAACTGCCATTCCAATAATGGTGCCTGCGGCTAGAGTGCTACTCTTTAAGTCATTGTTATCCACCTCTATTGGAATGGTGTGATGTTCTATATTGACTAGTGGTGTTGGGTTACCCCCAACCCTTGCTGTTGGAAATAGGCATTGAGATGAATATAGGCGTCAGGGTTTTCAATTTCTGTCCTCTTTTAACTTTTACTTCCAGTGAGAATTGTCAGGTCCTTTTTTGGATGGTGACTTCCTCTCCAATCTGAATTTCAACTGCATAAGGGAACAGTTGAGCTGACCTAAATGCTTCCTCTGGGTCATCAAAGCCCATGGGATAATTCGCTAATCAGGACCAAGCTTTGAAGTTTATTAGGTCCAAACAAATGCAAAGCGATTGAAAATGTCACTGCCTAAGTAAAAGGCGGCAGTGACGTCTCGGACGACCCAACAATTATGGACTATGCTCTTGTTGCATATGGAAATTTTGAGCGTACATCTGCTAGGCAGGAGATGTTTGGAATTGGGTGTTTCCAGATCCATTTCCCATTTGTCTAACAGTTTAAATGTGGGAATGGCTGGATCTTTTGGGAGTTTGCGTGACATGGCTTCGCTGATGAAGCTCTTACTGTTGTTCGCGCACACTCGGGCAAGAACAGAGTCCTTCCCTTCATTTAACTGAATAGAGATGAACAACTGCTCTCCAATTTTTTGAATATCAGCCAGGCTTTGAGCTGATTTCTCATCTTTCTGGACTACAGGAGTGGGAATTTCTGATTGTGAATTTGTAAAGAATTTCAGAGTGTTTCCTGGAAGGTTGATTTTCAGGAATAGAGAGGACCCCCCATCACCAGTTTGTTGTCCTACTGCTATTACTGTCACGTCTGGGATTTGGTTATTCTGGAAGTGACATTCTATTTGGTCAGGTTTTTGTTCAACCATGTGGCATGTGCTGTTTAAACTAACATGGTTAACACTCTGTTTCAATTTTATTGTTCGGCTAGTCTGAGTCCAGAGGACCTTGTTTACGCAATCTATTAGGGGTGACAACCTTCTCTGGAGGTCATTCCCTAGTAAACAAGGTGTGCCCTCTGGAGTTACAACTATGACCGGGTGCTTCACCTTGTGTCGCTCAATTTCAATATCCAAATCCACAGTCCCCTCAATGGGTATTTCCTTCCCATCAAACTTCTGAAGTTGTCCAGGAAGAGGGGTGAGAGGAATTTGGTATTTCTCCCCCCTTCCTGAATTCAGTTGCTCAAAGGCTCTTTTTGACAGAAGGGTAGCTTGGGATCCAGTGTCCACCAGTGCCAAAATTGTACACTGCCCCTGTATCTGGACCGGGGCATATAATCCTCCCTCCTTCTCCTCAAGGGAGCACAGATAATGTACATTTTTGGACAACTGGTGGGTTATTTTCTTGGTTTTGGACACTGATAGAGAGGTGATTTGGGCAGGATTCTGTTTGGTGTCTTGGGAATCTGACAGAAAAAGGTGACAGGTAAATATGGGAGAATATGGAATCTTTGTGTATGATTTTTGTAGAGGTTACCAATATATAAATACGTATTTAGGACAAAATTTGATTTTGATACTAGTGGCTAGGGGAGGTTTCTAAGGACTGCAAAAGCCAAACAATGAATGTGACATCATTTGTCCTAGATCCAATCACTCAGATGCAAGGCAGAGATGAGGCCCTGATCCAATCCCAGTTCACAGAGGCAAGCTTAGTTAAGCTGGTCCATACACCCATTTTTGTGATGTCATTTGAAAGGATAAATAGAGACAGCTGACAACACATAGGACACACTCTCTTCTGATTCCAGCGAAGCACTTTGTTCCAGCATTCAACATACAGCCTTTAACATCCTTCCAGATCCAAATGGCAAGAATGTTGCCAAGCAGTAGCTGGACCATTTTCACCAAGGCCTCAATCCTCAAACTCATTCTCACAACCCAGTGTAGAGCTGTGGTGTGGGAAAGCATCCTGAAACTATCTGGCCTGATGAACTCGCCATCCCGCTGATTTGAATACCCAAAAACAAGAAGGGCAGATCCTGTGCAGCTCAAGTGACCGACCAAGCTGATCCAGTCACGCGCCTGATGTGCTGTCCTTCCTTGATAGACCCAATCCATTGACCAGAACCGTGACTGTCCAAAAATATTAAATCCAAGTGGATTGTGACTATTAATAGGACGCTAGAGAACTATTGTATACCTTGCTTATCTTGTTCCACTCTAATCTCTGAACTATCCCTACTTTCATAGCCAGTAACAGTGTCATAATCTTTAGTGCTATCTTCTTCTGTCTAGTTGCTAAAGCGCCATTTTCATAGTCATCTTATTTGTGTAACTCTGATCCATTAATCCCACTTTGAGTGTTTGGACTGGTGCCGCCGGGAGAGGTGATGGGGATCTGTTACTGAAGTCATGAATTAGTCTCAGAGCTTACTTTGTCCCGACTTGGTTGCCTAGCCCAAACGCTCTAGCCTTGAGTAAAAGCATAAGCCATATTTCAGATCAGAGCCTTTCCACCTTCTGTCGGGACCGAAAGGTTAAGCACAATGCTATACGCAGACGATATCCTTCTGCTCGACCAAACACCAGTCGGACTCCAAAGGAAACCGGATGCCCTTCTGGCCTACTTGCAGACAAATGACTTAAAAATCAATTCCACAAAAACTAAGGTGATGACATTCGAAAAAACTTCCACCAGAAAGGTAAAAACAAAATGGCACATAGTAGGTGACCACCTGGAGAAAATCAAAGCCTTAGGATATTTGGGAGTCACAATCAATTCCAACCGCCTTCAACTCCCAGTGCAAGAAACGCTGCTAGCCAAAACCAAAACAATGGCAAATCAGACACAAACCTTGGACAAAAAAATTGGCAGATTTTCGCTAAAAGCAGCTCTGAATTTCTACAAGGCAAAAGCAGTACCAGTGATTGTTTACGGAGCGGAAGCAATACCACTGATACCCCACCATATTTGGTCCAAACTAGAAGGCCACTTTTGGAGAAAAGTTCTAACGTTTCTGCAATCCACCCCCATGGCCTCATTATGAAGGGAACTTAGCCTGACATCTCTAAAAGGAACAGTGGAACTGAACGGAATGATGCTACACAGAAAAATAAGACTCACAACCGAAAAAATCTTCGAGACAATACAAGAAGAAATAAACGCAGGGACTAAGAAAATGCTGTCTACATGGGTAAACAAGAATTGTTTACTCTTGGAGGAAATAGGAAGCTCTTGGGTGGAATTGGAAACCAACCCAAACAACCCAAACAAAACTGCAAAAAAATTAAGAGAGTCAGATTGGACCAAAACTATAGAAATTTCTGCAGAAAACAAGCTAACCACTGATCTTCTGATCAGTTTTCAAAAAGTAAACAAGCCTATGGGATACCTGCTGAAATGCCCAAGCAAGAAAACTCGATCTACCTACCTGAGGGCAAGTCTCAACCTTCTAAAAACCAGTAACAGACAGAACTGACCATAATCTAATTTAAGTTCTATACTTCACACTTAAGAAAATATATGTATTTATTCAATTTCTTCACAAATATATAACATTACATTACACACAGTCCCCCAAAAAAATAATAAAGACACCTCTCTTCACTCAAATGAATACATGCATACCATTCTAATCATACAGCATTAATTCACTATCACAGCGAAAAAGACCCATCACATCTAATGCATAGCCTCTCTATGTGCCGGGATAACAGCATTAATATATATACTGAGGTAGCGGCCATGTAGTTATGGTTAAGTTGCTAAACCCCTAGGAAGAGCACTTTTTGGGTGGCTTATAACTTCGCTCCCCCAGGACGAATCCTCACCAAACTTGACATGCAACGTGTTCTCTGATTGGCTGGGTTGAGGCGTGAGGTGCGTGCATTGTTTTGATGCGCCCGCCATATTGGATCTGTGGACGTCTGCAGACAGCGCAGCGTGGAAGTGAGTATAAATTCAATTTTGGGGAGTGTGTTGGTGTGTATGAGTGCTTGAATAGGGTGAGGGAGTAAGAGATGGGTCAAATGCTGTATTTGTTTAGGTGGAAGAAGGTTGTGATGTTTTCGCGGTGTCCGCGGACATAATAAACACTAGGCGCGCTAATGGCTATTTTAGTTTAGTATGATGTTGGTTTTGGATCGTTAGTAGAGCATTGGGTGAAGAGGGTATGTATTAAGAGTTTCTACGTTGGTTGTAATTATTTTTTAGAATGTTAATTGAAGTGGGTAGGTTTTGAGGTGGATGTATTATGTTTTTGGGTTAAGGTTATTTGGAAGGTGTTTGTTTCTATGGGTGAGTTATGCTGCGGTGGTTGTGGCCAGGGCCTAGAATCTTGGGTGCATGGCCGAAGTGCCGTAGGCCTTTGGCCATGCCCCCACGACTCTAGGCCCTGGCTACAACCACCACAGCATAACACACCCATGTTACCAAAGATTTTGACTATGGTATGTGGGCTGCTTAGGGGATATGTTTTTAAAAATTAGGGTACTGAATGGTAGTAGTGTAGTAGTGTTTATAGGACAGTGAGATGATGTGTGTTTGTTTGTTGGATTGTGTTCAGAATGTTGGTATTGAAGACTCTAGGCATTTTGGGTTGTATTTATTTGTGAGGTGTTCGTTTGCATGGCTGAGTTATGTTGTGGTGGTGGTGAGTTTAATTATTATATACTTAGTGTTTCTTTTGGTTAGGCTGTATGAAGAGTTTGGCCAGGCCATGCAATCAAGATTGTAGTGTTTGATATGATATGATATGATATGGTATTTGTAACGCGCCTATACACAAGTGTTTCAAGGCGCGACGAGGCAGGGAGGGAGGGAAACAAGGGGAAGACAGACAAACGATCCTACTAGGCCAGGTGTCATTCAGATCGCGCAAGTGCAGAGGTAAGGGGAAACGGAGGAAGTGCAGGGGGAGGAGGTGGGGGGGAAGTGCAGTACAAGGTAAGTAGCGTAAAAAATAATAAATAATAAATAATAAATAAAAAGGGCCAGCTGGTGGCAAGTGCGAGGTAAGTGCAGAGCAAGTGCTGGGAAGGGGGCTGTAGGGATACAGTGACAGTCCCACAGTGCAGGGGGAGCCAGGGAGGCAGTGCAAGTGGAGAGTGGCTGGGCCCTGGACCGAGGTTGCTGAGAGTGGCCCAGATGCAGGTTTAGTGCTGAATTCAGTGGGGAGTTAAGCAGGATTAGCAGGGGAGAGGGAGAGAGAAGGCAGAAGCGAAGAGGAAGGTTTTGAGGTGCTTCCGGAACCGGAGATGGTTCTCCTCAAGTTTCAGGGAGGCAGGAAGGCTGTTCCAGTGGGAGGCCCCTGCTGCGGAGAGAGATCTACCCCCAGCTCGTTGCTTCGAGAAGCGGCTGACCATGAGGGAGTTGGAGACGGATGAGCGAAGGGCTCGTGAAGGAAGATATTTAGGAAGAGAGAGTTGAAGGTATTTAGGTCCCAGGCCCCAGAAGGCCTTGTGGACAATGCAGAGGGTTTTGAACTTAATCCTCGCAGCCACTGGGAGCCAGTGAAGAGATTTCAGTCCTGGAGAGATACGGTCCCTGGGCTTGAGGCCAAGGACAAGTCTCGCAGTTCTGTTCTGGATAAGTTGCAGAGGGCGGAGAGTGGAGGCAGGCAGATTAAGATAGAGGCTGTTACAGTAGTCCAGCCTAGAGAGAACCAGGGCTCGGGAGACAGTGAGCTTCTGGGGTAAGGAGAGGAAGGGAAGAATACCTCTGAGGAGGTGCAGCTGGTAGTGTGACTTCTTAGAGACGTCAGATATATGAGGAGAGAAGGAGAGTGTGGAGTCGAAGATGACCCCGAGGTTTTTAGCCTTGCAGGTAGGGGCAGGAAGGGGGCCAAGGGAGGCCAGCCAGAGAGCTGCAGGGAAGGAGGGAGTGGGTGTGCCGATGAGTAGAATCTCAGTCTTACTGGCATTGAGGCAGAGGTCATTGGCGGCACACCATTCCTGGATAGCAGACAGACAGTCGGAGATGAGGGAAGGAGAGGAGGAGGCCGAGGGTAGCCTGAAAATGAGCTGGGTATCGTCTGCATAGCACTGGAAGTAGGGGCAGAGAGCGGCGATGCAGTGGGCAAGGAGTGCCAGATACTGGTTGAAAAGCCAGGGAGAGAGGTTGGATCCCTGGGGGACACCACAGGTGGAGAAAAAGATGTCAGAGAGGAAGGAGCCCATTTGGACCTGGGAGGGTCGACCGGAGAGGAAAGAAGTCAGCCAGGCCAGAGCCTGACCAGTGATACCCAGGTTATCACGGAGACAGTTGAGCAGGATGGCATGGTTGACAGTGTCAAAGGCAGAGGAGAGATCGAGCAGAATGAGAACACAGGGAGTGTTGGAATCGAGGTTCAGGAGCAGGTCCTCACGGATGTTCAGGAGAGCAGTTTCCGTGCTTCTGGCCGCTCTGAAGCCGGATTGATGGTCATGAAGATTACCAACAGATTCAGCATGGAGGTTAAGCTGGGAGATGGCCAGTTTCTCCAGGAGCTTACCCAGGAAGGGAGTAATGGAGATTGGGCGATAATTGGCCGGGCAGGAGGGGTCGGCAGAGGGTTTCTTGAGGAGGGGGTGCACAAGGGAGTGCTTGAGGGGGGATGGGAAGACTCCAGAGGCGAATGAGTGGTTGCAAAAGTCAGCCAGGGCAGGAGCCAGGGAGTCGATGTGGTCCTTGATGGTTTTGGAGGAATAGGGGTGAACCTGTTTAGACGAGGCTTTCATAGATCGGACTTGTCTGGAAACCTCATCAGCAGAAAAAGGTGGAAAAGCAGAGAAGGAGGGTGGAGGGGCGGCTGCAAGAGAGCAAGAGGAAGAGCCGGGAAGAGAGGGAGGGAGGAGAGAGGAGGAGAGCGAGGACAGGATGTCCTGAGTTTTTGAGATGAAGTGCGAGGCCAGTGCAGTGCAGAGGGCCTGGGAGGGGACAGGAGAGGTAGAGACTGCAGCGGGGTTGGCCAGCTCCTTGCAGATTTTAAAGAGTTCGGCCGAGTTGTTAGATGCCTCAGAGATGCGGGCTTGGATAAGGGCACTCTTCTTGGTGAGAACGGAGAGCCGGTATTGCCTTTGGAGCAGGCGACAGGCCAGTTTGTCAGAGGATGAACATGAAGCACGCCATTTCCTCTCTGCCACCCTACACTTGCGTTTTAGGGTGACGAGATCCGAGTCATACCAGGAGTTACATTTGGCTTTGGGCTTCAGGCGGATTCTCATGACGGGGGCAAGGATATCGAGAGTATCAGATATAGAGGAATAGAGCATGGAGAGGGCTGTGTCAGGGTGGGAGTCAGCCGAGGGGGGAGGAGGGGGCGAGAAGGTAGCAGCGAAAGCCTCAACTGACACGCGCTTCATGGGTCAGATGACCGAGAAGGTGGGTGGCAGTGAAGAGGGTGGCTTTGCCTGTGGGGTAGGGAGGGAGAGGTGGGAGGATAGGAGAAAGTGATCGCTCCAGGAGAGAGGAGTGGAGAGAGGAAGGGAGAGGGGAAGGTCAGAAGAGATCAGAGCATCAAGAGTGTGCCCTGCAGAGTGAGTAGGCCCAGATGGGAGAATAGAGAGTGAGAGAGAGTTACAGAGTTCGCGAAAGAGACCAGTGGGGGGACAGGAGGCATTGAGGTGGATGTTGAAGTCACCGAGAAAGAGGAGTTGGGTGGTTGAGGACAGGAGTGAGGAGGAGAGGTCAGCCCATTCAGAGAGGAAGGAGGAAATTTGACCAGGTGGCCGATAGATAGTAGTCACGGTAAGGGAATGGCTAGGAGAGAGAGAGAGTCGGCAGACAAGGCATTCAAAAGAGGAGTAGGTCTGCGTAGGAGTGACAGAGGCAGGAATCCACTCAGGGAAGATAAGGGCAACACCACCCCCTGAACGGTTGGGCCTGGGCACGGAGAGGATCTTGTAACCGTCAGGTAGGAGTGTGTCGAAGCTGGTGGCAGAGCTGGCTGTGAACCAAGTCTCAGTGAGACCGAGGACGTTGAGGTCCAGTTCCTCAAGAAGGCGACAGATATCAGAGGAGTGCTTGATGGCAGAGCGAGCATTTAGAGTGGCAATGTGGAGAAGGTTGCCACCTTTGAAAAACTTCCGGGGAGGGGTACAGATCAGAGGTATGACCTGCGGAGGTGTTAGAGAAGGAGTTGAAGAGGGAGCAAGAGAAGGGGCAGGGAGGGAGGGGAGAGGCAAGGTAGCCGAGGACAGAAGAAGGGGGACAGCGGGAGCGGAGAGGAAGTTGATGAGGCGTGGGAGGCGTCTATCAAAGAGGTGAAGGTTGGCCTGAGGGCCTTGGACCAAGACGGTCCCGTTAGCATAGACATTAATGATGGCCTTAGAGGAGTGGAAAGGGGCCAAGAGGACATCCCAACGGGTGCCACCATTAATGGGAGAGGAGGAGAAAGGAGAGAGCACAGAGACCATGTGAAGGGTCCATAGGTCAGGTGAAGGTACGAAAAAGAGAATGTCAGTGAGAGTTTCCTTGGAGCAGGCGCTCGTGTAGGTGTCAGCGATAGGGAGGCCTGGGTTGGAGAACAGGATGTCCTTTTTAAACTTTTTCCTACCGGATTTAGTGAGGAGAGCAGGATAGTCAATAGAGAAGCAGTTAGAGTAGATAGGCGAGATAGAGAGCACCATGGAGTAGGAGGGGAGGCGGACGACACGAGTATGCAGACAGGAATTGAGTGGAGGGCACTAGTTTAACACGATACAGAGCAAACAGTAATGCGTAGTAGGTCAGGGCCACCTAAGTTTGAGAATCCTGCGAGGGGAGAAAAAGCACCCTAGTTTAACACAATGCAGAGCAAACAGTAATGCGTAGTAGGTCAGGGCCACCTAAGTTTGAGAATCCTGCGAGGGGAGAAAAAAGCACCCTAGTTTAACACAATGCAGAGCAAACAGTAATGCGTAGTAGGTCAGGGCCACCTAAGTTTGAGAATCCTGCGAGGGGAGAAAAAGCACCCTAGTTTAACACAATGCAGAGCAAACAGTAATGCGTAGTAGGTCAGGGCCACCTAAGTTTGAGAATCCTGCGAGGGGAGAAAAAAGCACCCTAGTTTAACACAATGCAGAGCGCACAGTAATGCGTAGTAGGTCAGGGCCACAAGCGCTGCAGCATAAGATACCCATGGAAGCAAACATTTTGGATTGTGGTGTATGGTCAGGTGTTTGCTTGAATGGGTGTGTTATGCTGTGGTGTTTGTGAGTCCAATCATTATATACTTACTGTTTGACTTTTTGTGGTTGTATGCAGTTTTTTCATGTTAATTATCAAGAGGGGTCCTGGGAGTCCCTCTGCTAGACATTAGCCCTGGTTACGAGAGAGTTACCCAGAGTCTTCATTTCACTATCTTCCACAGAGAAGAAATATCCCAAACATAGCAGTCTTTGTCCTGCCCTGGGGAAGTCCAGCACCAAAATGCTAGACAATTCTCCTCTGAAGAAGAGTACCAATAGCAATTCCAGTAAACCCCTTCTTATTTGCATATTTAAGTAACTTTGGATCTCACCCTAAGTTACTAGGGGAATCCAGACTTGGACCCTTGGTCACTATTCTTAGAGAGGCACAGCTCCACCCTACTGATGAGGTCCAACCAGACGGAAACATGTGTTTGGGGTTGGTGTTGGTACTCTTGGTCAGAGTACAATTGCCTAGCTTTTCAGTGCTGGACTGCCCCTGGGCAGGGCAAAGACTGATATGATTGGGATATTTCTCCTCTGTGAAAGGTAGTAAGGTAAAGAATCTGGGTAAGGCTCTTGTACGCAAGTCTAATGTCTGGCAGATAGACTCCCAGGAACCCCCTTGTTTTTTGCATATTTAAGTAACTTTGGATCCTAGCCTAAGTTACTAGGGGAATCCAGACGGGGATCCCTTACTCACTATTCTTAGAGAGGCACAGGTCCACCCTCCTGATGAGGTCCAACCAGACTGAAACACGTGTCTGGGGTTGCTGTTGGTACTCTTGTTCAGAGGAGAATTTACTAGTATTTCGGTGCTGGCCTGCTCTGGGCAGGACAAATACTGATATGATTGGGATATTTCTCCTCTGTGAAAGATAGTGAGCTAAAGATTCTGGGTAAGACTCTTGCACCCAGGACTAATGTCTGACAGAGAGACTCCCAGGACCCCCATTGTTTTTTGCATATTTAAGTAACTTTGGGTCTCACCCTAAGTTACTAGGGGAATCTAGACATGGACCCCTTGCTCGCTAATCTTAGAGAGGCACAGCTCCACACTACTAATGAGGTCCAACCAGACTGAAAACGTGTCTGGGGTTGCTGTTGGTACTCTTGTTTAGAGCATAATTGCCTAGCATTTCGGTGCTGGACTGCCCTTGGGCAGGACAAATACTGATATGATTGGGATATTTCTCCTCTGTGAAAGATAGTGAGCTAAAGAATCTGGGTAAGGCTCTCGTACCCAGGACTAATGTCTGGCAGAGAGACTCCAAGGAACCCCCTTGTTTTTTGCAGCTTTTTCATGACAGGGGTAGTTGGAGCTGACATTTTTTTTTTCAATCACTTCATAAAAGGAAAGAAAATATGTTAGTGTAGGTAGGTTATAATGAGTATTGCACTGCATAGTAGACATTTCTGTATTTTGTAGACCCTCATAGTTAGCACTTTAGAGGTGCTATTGTTCAAACCAGTGTACTGTGCAATTTGCTCAGTTCCTGTGTTTGTTGATTAAATCATTGGGTGTGTGAAAAAAAAATCCATGCTTTCAACGTAGAAAAACACTTTCTACGTTGTGGTACAATACATTTCTGGCATTGAGTTCAGTAGGAGGAATTGAATATGTGTATGGTTTTTGATTTGGAAGTGGTGGTAGTATTGTTGCAATTAGATAGCAGTTGGTGTATTTTATTTGTTTATTTCTTTTCCCATTTCAGTGGTATTCATCTATCTGTTGTCTTGTTGCAGATTTTTGGGCAGTAAGATACCTGTTGGCGTATTGTAACTGTTTATTTCTTGTTTCAAAATAATGGTATTCATTTATTTGTTTGCATGTTGCAGAATCTTGGGGCAGTTAGGTACCTGTTGGCGTTTTCTAACTGGTCATAGTTTTGAAGTTCAAGTTTTGTGAAAGTTCATACCCAGATTAGTTAGCAAATTTTGGTTCTAAGAATAGTAGGTAAGTGTTTACAAGATTTGCTGGTAATCTCTGTTTTATAGTAATGTTAGTATCATTACATTTGACCCATCCACAATTCTTTTTTATATATGCAGTGTAGTTACCAGCATTCGTTGGGGCTCCTGAGTGGTAGATTATGAGGCCTATTCATGGAATTAATGTGCGCTGAAAATTCCCCCGCAAGCGTGCGTATCACAGCGCAAGTGGAAAAATCGCAGCGAAACCCGCACACAGTGATCCATGGAAGTCTGTGCGCGTGTCAATCCCTGGATGTGCGCTAAATTCTTGTGTAGTGCACACTGGCGCACACGTCTCCAAACAGCAGGCACTACGCGCACAGCGAAACCGCACATAGTGCGGCGCACACAACTAAAGTAGGTGGAACAGGGGGCGTAACACGCGGAAAGGGGAACAACACATGAAAATGTGGGCATCACGGGGGAAGTACAGGAGCCAAATGCACGGAACGCCCACACGCGCGTCTACAACATGGATTCATGGAATCGAACGGGGCCAATGCGTGCGCCAAAAAAGACGCGCTAATCCGGAAACACGTACGCCAGCAGGAAGCAGTCGTACGTGGACCCGCACAGCATAAAAGTGCGCCAAGATGAATACACCGTTCCTCGCAGCAGTGGTCATGGGATACCGCAGTAGGAGGAGGAGGACAGTCAGGTCCAAAATTGTTACACCCAGAACCAGCCTTTTTGGGATGCCTGATGACCAGGTGTATGGGAGGTACAGGTTTCCACCTCACATAATGCTCGACCTGGTGAGTGGGAGGATGACCTCACATCACCCACCCTGTGCACCCAAGCACTGAGCCCCTTGGAAAAGGTGCTCGATGTACTGCACTTCTCGGCCACTGGTTCATTCCAGCGGATAACTGCCATAGTGGGGGTGGGGTCTCACAGGCCACGCAGTCACGCTGCCTGCACCAGGTGTTGGCCATCATGACTGCACGCCCATCAGTCCGCAGGCACATATACCTGCCCAGAACACCTGCAGAAAGGCAGGCTGTCGTCCAGGATTTTTAGGGGGTGGCAGACTTCCCCAAAGTGCTAGGTGCCATTGACTGCACCCATGTGGCTCTACGTCCTCCCAGGGTAACTGAGCACATCTACAGAAACCACAAGCATTGGCATTCAATAAACGTGCAGGTAGTATGTGATGCCAAGGGAATCATCACCTCAGTATATGCCACTATCCAGGGTCCACCCATGATAGTTTCATTTACAGAATGTCAACCCTAAACCGGGGCCTAGAAGCTGGGCGGCATGTTGATACATGGCTGCTTAGTGAGTATAAATGCCCCTGAACATGCATGCATGTCAGATACTGAGTAATGTTACAACCCCACTAATGATACCCATCATCACCTCCCCAGGGGATAGTGCCTACCCACTGAGCACCCACATGATGACACCAATTCGGAACCCCACCACACCACCCGAGGTAAGATACAACACAGCCCATATTGCAAACCGGGGCATAGTGGAGCGCACATTCGGAGTGCTCAAGTCACGCTTTCGCTCTCCCTTGACTGCTCTGGTGGGCAGCTGCTATACACGCCCCCAGTAGTGTGCAGGATCATAGTGGCAGCATGTGTCCTGCACAACGTTGCAACACGCCGGGGCCTGCCCGTGGAGGTGGTGGTGCCCCCACATCCCTAACCACAAGCACGGCCGGTGCGCATGGGGGGGGGGGAATGTGGTGAGGCAGCTCGTACGCAGCTGGTGGCTAACTACTTCACCTAAAATCACACCCCTGTGGAGTGCACACAGCCCTGGCACATACCAGCTGACAATCAATGATGATGACATAAGGGACAGTCAACTGTCACAACCATACCGGCCTGAGATTGGTCAACTGGAATTGTTACATTGTGTGCATCCCTACCTGCCGAAAGACAACCAATGCTGTGTCACAAAAAAACACACATTTATGCTGCATGAATGACTACCCCCTTGCAAAATACAACATGAATATAGCGCCATGTCACCCAACCCCTCCCCAGCTCCACCACCCAACACACCATGGCATGTCATGCAATGTGAAAGCAAACAAATCAATGCACAAGACCTGACACAAGTGTCACAAAGTGCACTGTTCCAAATAGAAACTGCCCACAGACAATATGCTCCCAGTAATCAATAACAAACAGCACACATGAACAAATACTTACCACAAACACAATACAGCAACACACCATGAAACATTTCAAAAACATGACAGTACTAAGTCAAAGTAGTGGTAGTCTTACAACCTGAATAAGCCAGCACATCGACCCCTTCCAACTGTAGAGTGTTGCTGCCACGCAAATGTGTCAGTATACTGCATACAACATGAACTCCATCTGCAAAGGAGACGGCCTTGTGAAGACATGAGGAAGGAACCTGCAAATTAGGAGGAAGACATGGATGCACAAGCACATATCAATACACCATGCAGTGTACAATACAACAACAATACCCACTAGGGATGTACACACAGTATTGACTACAGACTGCCCACACAGCTCATGGGAGTCCAATGTCACTGTGTAAGTCACTGTCACTTGGTCACACCCTTTGCAAGCCCATGGAAATGGGAAGCAGGAGGGGTGTGTGTGTCACAAACCCAAGCATCTAACCCAAACTCAGGACAAGCCTGCATGTGCCCAGCCGGCATACAGTGGATGCCCACGGGAGCCACACAAGTCAACACACTGTAAAAAAAATAAAAAAAATAAAAAAATGGCCATGTGGGTGCAAGGGGGGGCACCCAGGAGGTTCGAGGACAGGGTGCACACCAACACCCACCTGCGTGGATGTTGCGAGAAAAAGAAATACCTCCATGGGCTCATGGCCTGCACGGCTATGCCATTGTGGTGGAACTGCTGTCGGTCTCTTCACCCTCTGCTGCTGCATCAGGAGGTGGTGGCACTATGGGAGGCAGCCCACGCAAGGCCCTGGTATGGTCCTCCATGGCAGCAAGCATGTGGGTCTTGAAGGTCTGATTCTGGAGGATTAAAGTGCAGAGATCCCCATGCAGCATGTCACGGATTGCCTGCACTTCTGCACGCATGGCCTCGCGGGATGCCCGGATCTCCTCACGTGTTGCCTGCAGCTCAGCTGAGAGCGAACGTGTGAGCTGCTCCAGCTGCTGTTCTGCCCTAACATTTCAGGAAGCCTCAAGTTCAAGCAGACTCTGCCTGAGGTTATGGAGTTCCACCCTCAGGGCTTCCCTGTGGCCCTGTGACTCTATTGATATGGATTCGCGCAGAGTTTCCAGTGCCACCTGTCGGTCCCTGTTGGACGCCAACATGTCTTCCCTGTATGATTGGCAAATGGAGTCTGTTGCCTGCTGTTGTTGCTCCATCTGCCTTTCAGGGGGGATAATGGAAGTGGCCACCCTCTCCATTGCCTGAGCCATCATTTCTACTGATGCTGCCTGTTGGGTTGCCATACCGTACATGGAGTTTTCCCATACAGTATTGCCTGGTGGCGTACGGCCACTGCGTCAGCGGGCACCACACCTGTTTGGGGCAAGGCGATCTGCACCCTGCTATGCTGGCACTGCCTGAGGCTGCAGGACTGCATTCCCCCTCTGATCTGCTGGCCCAGGAACAGGATCAGATGCTGTGGAGTGTGACCCTGCATCCGTAACCGCCAAAGGCGGACCTACCAACACTGACATTCCCATAGAGGGTTCTACCCCTGGTCCAGGTGGGTTGGACAGAACAGAATCCCTGCCAGAAGCACTGACCTGCGACAGCACATAAGTCTCATCATCCAACTCAGAACCTGAATAGAGGTCTCGGGAGCTGCACCCAGAGGCACCCCTCGACAGTATGGTCTGCAGTACAAAAGTGTTTTCACCCACGACCACACCACGTCCCCCACTGGTGCCTGGTCGTGGCTGAGAATCCTCCTGGGTCTGCACCATCTCCTGAACCTCACCAGCATCAAGTGCTTCGTCAACTGCAAAAACATGAACACAAGAAATGGAAACAAGCATGAGCACCATAGCACACACATAGGCCTGACAAGACAGAGATCCTGTACATGGTTAACACATTTCCCACATGACTATAACCCTGGCACGCATGCACTGTCAATGATTCTGAAGGGGAATCAAAAAGGCAGACAATGAGGACACCAAGATGGAAAAGCAACACATTCGCAGCATGTCATGTAGCACTGGCATCACACATCAGCCTGTGAGTGGCATGTCCAATTCACATACATGACACATGCCAGCACACAGATGTCATGTTGCATAGCCATGGTAAATTAGACAACTACAGCGATATGTCAAGTGAATGAATACTGTCACACATCCATGTCACATGGACATGATGAGAAGATTAATGCAGAATAGTGTGGCAAAATATGCATGTGCCGCACACTGCAACACATCCAGTGTACAATTAGACAGTGATTGTAGGCAGATGTACACATCAATGGTTGCTCACTTCAACATGACAGGAAACAACTATCATGTTCCACATGCAAACATGCCCTAAAAATAAATTTCAGCAGGCCAATACTCCCTCGCCCTGAATGGTTTAAACATTCACATAACCAGGTAACTAAAGTGGCACAATGTGGGGTGTAAACAATGACAGAAGCATGCCAAATATGTGGCATTAGGGATGAAAAAAGCATATGAAAAATTGGATAATCTATACAATCAGCCAGAATGAACACAGAAAAAGTTCAGAATAATGTTGTTGCAAGATGATAGTTCAATTGCAACAGCAGTAATGTGGGGCTAATTGGCTACTGTGGGCAGAAGGGATACTGTCATACCCAAATCAAAGGCACATGAATGGATTGGAGGAAGCACATGGGTGAACCATTACACTCAGGAGTACACACCCTCACCTGGCACTCAATCAGAAACCGTCACCCAAACAACATACACATGAATTACACACACATGCATGGGCACACACTGGACAATGCCTCGTAATCAGGTAGCTCTCCCATGCCTTGGATCTGTTCCTCTGTGACGAAGGTCCCAAAAACAGACTCATGTTCAGTGAGTTCGTTGTCCTCTGGTGGAGACCCACTGCCAGTCACCAGAGTAGCGGCATGATTTGAGACCAGCTTATTCTTTGCTCTGCGTTTCAGGTAATTCCACCGCTTGTAGCAATCATCAGCTGTGCGCCTCACAAATCCAAGGGCACTTATGCGGTCCGCGATGGTCTGCCAGTGTGCCCCACGTTGACCAGGTGTTGTCTTGCACCCTGCAGTCACCACCATTTCGCGGCTATGTCCCGACACATAGGTCACAAGTGCATCAAGTTCGGGGTCATTAAAGCTAGGCTTCCTTGATGTGCCGGACTGTGTAGCCGTGTCTGGGGTCTCAGCCTGTAGTGCCAGAGCACCCTTCTTCCTCTTCTTCAAAGGTGGAGCAGAGCCTGAGTGGCTTGCACCACTCTGGTCAGTAGGGGCAGAAGTGCAAGTAGACTGGGTACTGGGAGTGTGCGAATGCACAATGACCATAGGTCTTGGTGCAGGCATTGGCTGAAGTGTGATGTTGGCAGGGGCAACGTCAGTTTGATGGACCAGGACCGACACTGTCCCGGCTGGGAGACTCAGAGCTGGGGTGGATAGAGCTGCAACTGCCCCTGCAGCCTCCCCACCCTGCCTACTTGGGGCAGCAGATGACATCGCTGCCCCAGATCCACGTGGCCTGGTGACACCAAATTGCACCGGCACAAGTGGCTTAGACTTGCTGACCTAGAAGTCAGCCTGGGAGTCATCCTGTGCCGGGTCAGGTGCCACAATGGGCTGGTCCAACAAGGGCTGAGCTGGGATGGTGTCAGCCACGTTTCCATCAACCATGGGGGGGGGCATGGGTGTCCCTGATTGGTCCTCCACACATGGGGGTCTAGGGGCACCCTGCAAATCATGGTCACGTCCCTTACCGTGCCCACCACGCCCACCTTTTGGAGGTCGGCCACCTTTGCCTCCCTTACCGCTTGGTCGCCTCCCAACCATGGCACTGATGTTGTTGTGTGTATGGGAGTTGCAGTAAAAAATTGTCCTGGGCAATTGGGGGTGAAAGGGGTAGGGTACTAGATGGAATTTGTACCCTAGTGCTCCAGCAAGGCTGTCTGTGACCCCTGGGGAAGATGACGGGTCACAAAACGCCAGGCACCCCAAAAACAAAAAGTAACGTGCACGCAACCCCTCGTAGACCATGTGTGTGGAAAAATGAACCCGCACTACGCTGTGGCACCCAGAAACACAAAAACAAGCGTACGCATATTACGCACAGCCTACAATGACCTCTGAAGGGTATGCGACACACGGGGCAAGCACAGTTGGTAAATGTGTGCGCGACTCACCATCTGCCAGGAAAAATAACGTGAAAAAAACGCACGTGTGCACGTAGGCAACACCCACGCCAAAAGAAGAACTGTACGCTGTCTGAGGAGACAGGACAAAAGAAGAAGTGAACACTGTTTGAGGAAACAGGCTCAAAAAAATAAAGAACGCTGTCAGAGGTAACAGGGAGTACGAACTTGAAACGCTGTGAAGTAATCGCGTGTGAACCAACAAGAAGTACTGAATTCACCCACTCGCTCTCCACGAAAAGCACATATAAGGGAATGGGGTCCTACACGTACCTTTTAAAGCGGCCCACATGTACAGCGTCACTTACGCGTGTACGCGCTAAGGCCCTTTCCTCCAATTACACGAGCTGACACTCGGACGTGCAGTTTTTGAACGTGTATGATGAACATGCACCCGTGTTGATGGAAACGCCCGCGCGCGTCTCATCACTTACGCGCATAGGCCCTTTCCTTGGATTACACGCATTCACACACGGATGTGCAGTTTTTTCACGCACGCTGAACCACTATGTCCACGTCATGAGGGAAACGCCCGCGCGAGTCACGTCACAGAAGCGCTTACGCGCTAAGGGCCTTTGGTCCAATGAAACCGCGTACGTGTGCTGATGCGCTAACGCGCGAAGGGCCTTTCCTCGAATTACACGCTGATGTGCAAGATTTTCACGTGCCAAATCACTCCGTATCAAGCTTACCACACAACAACACACGGAAGACCACGCTCCTGCCCAGAAGGCCAAATTACTGCCCCATAGAGCCCCGAGCATGCTCCGAGCTGCCATCTGCTGCTGCCTGACTGCCTGCTGTCCACGTGCCCTGCTATTTGCTGCCTGCACATCAGCCAGGGTGCAGTTGCTGTGACCACCCATGCTGGAACGAAGACTCCCGACGGGATACCATCGCTCCACAGCCCAGCCCCAGCACCCAGTTGCCCACCCACTCCTGCCTCTAGGGTTGCCATGTCAGGCACAACACCATCTGGCACCACTGGCAACCCCCAGCCAGAGAGGCAAAGGGCCACCAGCTTCAGTGCCAGCGAAGTTGGTGTCCTGGTGGTGGAACAAGTCCTGGGGCAGTATGATACCCTCTTCGGATTCGCGTGCCTTAATGAAGGACGGACCAGGATCTGGATGGACATCGTGACTGCCATCAACGCGGAGGGGGTGGCAGTCCGACTTACAACATGTCAAGAAGCGCTGGGAGGACTTCAGGTCCAGGACCCTCAATAAGGCCCGGCACCTCTTGAAGGTAGCGGATGCCAAGGGGCACTGGGGCCACCTGTCTGACCACCAAATGAGGGTCCTGGAACACATATGCCCAGCGCTCCACGTCCAGGTCCTTGAGAGGCAGACCCGTTTGGAGTCGAGCGGTAAGTGTACATGCATACTGATTGGACGCTGTGCGTGTGTTGGTGTGCCAGTAGTGTGCAGGTTGCACATGTGTTTTCATAGGGCCATGTAGGGATGTGTATGAACAGGGACGTGAGGCTGCCACATGTGAGTCCTCTTAGGTGTGAGACACATCAATGGTATATGTGTTGGTAAGCATGCTGTGCAAATGCAGGTGTGGGAGCACACATGTTTGAATTTCTGTGTATGTACGTTGGCATGGTTGTGGTGTCACACATGGATGGTGGTTCCTGCTGCATGTATCTGCACTGTGTACATGTGCATGTGTGTGTATTTGACAAGTGTGCAACTGTGATGCAACATGGATGCACGTGACACTGATATGTAGAAGGCTGAATGCCAGATGTGACATGTATGGCGATCGCATCACTGCGACAGTTGGAGGAGATGTAGGCATGCATGTATGTGTGGTGGCGTGTGTGCGTGTCTAGAGCACTCCCTGTGTTTCATGTGATGTCAGGCTCACCTTCGGCTGTTCATGCTGTTGTATGTGTATGGATGGTGCTGCCTGGTGCAATATTGCTGTGGAAATGCTCATGTGTGTGAGTTGAAATGACATGTGTGTCGTGGAGTGTGATGCCATGTCTGAAGTTTGACACTGCCACTCATGTGCAACTGTCATGTGTGTATCAGTCCATTGTACAGTGCCCTAATGTCTGTGTTTTATCTCTCCCTGTCTGCAGCGTCAACTGATGAAGAGGGCGGAGAGGGTGCTGTGGAGCACAGCGGCAGGGATCGCACCACCAGCCGGAGAAGCAAGGCCCGGCTCCCCTCCCAGATTGTCATCTCGTCGGGGAGTGAGGAGTCTCGTGCCGCGTCCCAAGCCACAGCTGCCGAGGGTAGGTCCAAGAGGCGGAGGTCGGAGGTGGACTCCTTGGCAGCAGAAGGGGCAGTTGAGACCCCACAGGGTCCAATGGAGGAAGATGGCACGGAGTCATCCAGGTTGGTGGGGGGTTTTGTGGAGGAGGAGGCCACGCAAGGGACACACACGGGGTCCGGAGGTGGGGATTCCACTGGTGCTAGTGGTGCAGTGCAGGGGCAGGGACAGGAGGCAGCACAGGCCGCCGCGGAGGTGCCTGTGTGCAATCCTGTTTCTGATCCTGTCACTGCATCTTCTGTCACCAGCAGGGATGCCTACGTCCAGACCCGTTTTCAGGGAGGGGATGAGCACACAACAACAGGCCTTCCTCTCCCTGCGTACGTGGCTATCCTGGACCGTGTTGAGCCTGTCCTGGCCGGGATAGCGTTGCGTCAACGGGGCATGCGAGGTGACCTGCGGTCTTTTCGTGAAGAGACTGCACGTCATCTCGGATGCCTCTTTGACCACGTTGACCTGCTGGGACGGGTCACCGGTGCTGGATTCCTCTGTGTGCTGGACCTTCTTGTGACCCCCTCCTCACCTGAACCCCCTACGTGCCAGTCGTCCTCCATGCCATCTTCCCACCCATGTATCACCTGGGTACCCTGTGGAGCTGTCTCTGACCCAGTGGCCAGGCTGGTGGAGGACACATCCCTGCCACAGTCGGGAGTCGTACATCCAGCAGGGGTGGCCACCACGACAACTGCACCCCAGCCGGAGGAGGATGTGCAGGCAGCAAGAGCCAGGGCGCAGGCACAGGCACAGCAGCAGCAGCAACATGGTGGGAGCAATGATGGCTCGGGCCTTCAACATCGGAGGGGCAGGCATTGGCCAGAGGGCAGGACGACCCAGGATTCCAAGTGTCTTCCGTGTGGCAGCGGTTGGGCCACTCCATAGATGCGGAGCGGCAGCGGGCAGAAGAGGCACGGCTCACAATGGTCAGGGCCGAGAACTCCATGTGGAGGGCACTGAGGCGGGCCGAGTGCCTCAAGGCAATTCGCAGGGAGTTGGAGGTGAACATGTCGTCGTCCATGCGAACCCTTGGGGCCATGGAAGAGGACCGCCTCCAGGACATTGAGCGGGAGTTCGATGATGCCCTGGCCCGGGACATCAACAAGTGATCCGTCGGACTAGCCCGCTGCCATTGTAAATAGTTTTTAGAGTTAGGTTTCCTTTTCCTTTTTCTTTGATTTGTAGTGAATGGACTATGCCACACACATTTGTATATAGTTTTTTTATTAGGTAGTTTATTAGGTAGGTTTCATTTCTTTCGTTGGGCTCATGGACCCTTGACAATGGATTGTACATAGTTTGACAATGGATTATTTTGACCTTTTTCATTTGATTTCATCATGGATCAATGGATTTTTCTTTTTACGTTTCCTTTGGATTTGCGTTGTTGGAGGGAGAGTTTGGACTATTTTTCTTTCGGATTTGTTTGGATTGGTTATACTTTTCATTTACTCATCTTTTGCACATGCTTTTCATTTCATGTTTTCTGTTTTTTTATGCTTTCATGTCATTGTTATTTTTTTGTACATAATACATTTTCATATTTTAGTTCCATGTGTGGGATTCGCTCATTGGGTTGATGCCTGTGAAAATGTGGGTTTACACAATGAATGCCAACCAGTGTGTGTGTGTGACGGACATGTGTTGATGTACATAGTTGCCTATTGGTTTGTGTCTTGAGATAGGCATGTCAGTGTGGGGTGAATTGGGAAATCATTGCATCTCAAGAATGGGGTGGCGTGCTGTGGTATTCTGGTGTAGAAGTGGGACATGATTGTGCATCTGTATTTCATGTAGGGGGGATATGAGTGGGGGCCTGCTGGCAGGTGCCCCTGACTGCTGGGGGGTGGGGGTGCTGGGGGACATGATTGGGGGCCTGCTGGCAGGTGCCCCTGACTGCTGAGGGGTGGGGGTGCTGGGGGACATGAGTGGGGGCCTGCTGGCAGGTGCCCCTGACTGCTGGGGGGGTGGGGGTGCTGGGGGACATGAATGGGGGCCTGATGGCAGGTGCCCCTGACTGCTGGTGGGTGGGGGTGCTGGGGGACATGAGTGGGGGCCTGCTGGCAGGTGCCCCTGACTGCTGGGGGTGGGGGTGCTGGGGGACATGAGTGGGGGCCTTCTGGCAGGTGCCCCTCACTGCTGGGGGGTGGGGGTGATGGGGGACATGAGTGGGACATGAGTGGGGGCCTGCTGGAAGGTGCCCCTGACTGCTGGGGGGTGGGGGTGCTGGGGACATGAGTGGGGGCCTGCTGGCAGGTGCCCCTGACTGCTGGGGGGTGGGGGTGCTGGGGGACATGAGTGGGACATGAGTGGGGGCCTGCTGGCAGGTGCCCTTGACTGCTGGGGGGTGGGGGTGCTGGGGGACGTGAGTGGGGGCCTGCTGGCAGGTGCCCCTGACTGCTGGGTGCTGGGGGTGCTGGGGGACATGAGTGGGGGCCTGCTGGCAGGTGCCCCTGACTGCTGGGGGGTGGGGGTGCTGCGGGACATGAGTGGGACATGAGTGGGGGCCTGCTGGCAGGTGCCCCTGACTGCTGGGAGGTTGGGGTGCTGGAGGGCATGAGTGTGGGCCGCTGGCAGGTCCCCCTGACTGCTGGGGGGTGGGGGTGCTGGGGTACATGAGTGGGGGCCTGCTGGCAGGTGCCCCTGACTGCTGGGGGTGGGGGTGCTGGGGGACATGAGTGGGGGCCTGCTGGCCGGTGCCCCTGACTGCTGGGGGTGGGGGTGCTGGGAGACATGAGTGGGACATGAGTGGGGGCCTGTTGGCAGGTGCCCCTGACTGCTGGGGGGTGGGGGTGCTGGGGGACATGAGTGGGGGCCTGCTGGCAGGTGCCCCTGACTACTGGGGGTGGGGGTTCTGGGGGACATGAGTTGGTGGTCACTAGTGCAAGGTGACATGTGGCCTGGCTGGGGGCATGCCCATGATGGATGGACTGGCTGCGGCACATGACCAGGGGTGCAGGGTAGTCCCCTGTGGTGTGGGCTGCCTGCAGGGGCCGTGGAGGGGGTAGAGGGGACACCTGGGAGGACCTACAGTGCTAATTCACGTGTGGGACTCCACGCGCACCCCACTGGATAAACGTACCCCGCTCTGACAGCGTAATCGCTTGTGAAACTTCCCGCGCACCCCTGAAATACACGTACCCTGCTCGCACTGGGTTGTCAAGGATCATTGGAACAAATATCATGAGGTATTTAGTGCATTAAGCAATATATTCATCCAAATAGCATTCTATAATGAAGTTTTTTCCAGTATAGTAAGGTACATATGTAGAAGCATAGGCATAGTGAGCAGACATGATGGAGGTGTAATATTAATAATCTTGCTATGTTAAATACAAAAATTATAAATGCTTTCTTATTAGAGTTCTGCATACTGTAAACATTTAATAGGTACATAATAAAACCCACTTCACTGCATTATTGCAAACAAAACGCAGACTACAAGACATACAAATATGAGCATATACAGGGAACATGAAGTAAACAAAAAACAACAGTATTAACAGACAATCTTCATACCTAACTAATTATCTTCATGCACCGAAATGATTGCTCTACTTCAAAGCTACTACTTCCCTATGTATAACTATCACATAATGGGGGGTAATTCATAGATTTCAGCGCAGAGGCAGCGCACGCGAGCAGCGCAGAGAGGGAACGTGCGCCAGCGTGCGCCAGCCGTGTGCGCTAAACAGCATTCTGGCGCACCGCGTATTCATGGAATTCCAAAGGCAAAAAGAGCCCTGGCGCAGAGAACATCGCGCAACGCCAGTTGCGCCCCCAAGAACACCCCTCGCGCAAGGAAAAGCCATCAAAATCCCCAATCCAACGCAAATGGCAGCGCTAACCCTGGACCAGCTAACAGGGCAGCTACACAGCAAACGCAGAGCGGGCAACGTGTATTCCTGGGGTGAGTTGGAATTAGCGGGGTACATGTATTTGGGGTGTACGTGGGGAGTTTCACACGCGGTAGGCCCTGTGTGAGCAGGGCACATGTATTACTGGGGTTCGCGGGGAGTTGCACACGCGATAGGCCTTGGCCGAGTGGGGCACGTGTATTACTGGGGTTCGTGTTGAGTTTCACACGCGGTAGGCCCTGTGCGAGCAGGCTACATGTATTTGGGGTGTTTGCAGGGAGTTTCACACGCGGTAGGGCCTGTGCAAGCGGGGTACGTGTATTCCTGGGGTGCGCTGGAATTATCACACATGATAGGGCCTGTGCAAGCGGGGTACGTGTATTTGTGGGGTTCGCGGGGAGTTTCAAACCCGATAGGCCTTGGCCGAGTGGGGCACGTATATTACTGGGGTTCGTGTTGAGTTTCACACGCGGTAGGCACTGTGCGAGCAGGCTTTGTGTATTTGGGGGGTTCGCAGGGTGTTTCACACGTGGTAGGGCCTGTGCGAGCGGGGTACGTGTATTTGTGGGGTTCGCGGGGAGTTTCAAACCCGATAGGCCTTGGCCGAGTGGGGCACGTATATTACTGGGGTTCGTGTTGAGTTTCACACGCGGTAGGCACTGTGCGAGCAGGCTTTGTGTATTTGGGGGGTTCGCAGGGAGTTTCACACGTGGTAGGGCCTGTGCGAGCGGGGTACGTGTATTGCTGGGGTGTGCTGGAATTATCACATGCAGTAGGGCCTGTGCGAACGGGGTACGTGTATTACTGGGGTTTGCGGGGAGTTTCACATGCGATAGGCCTTGGCCGAGTGGGGTACGTGTATTACTGGGCTTCGCGGGGAGTTTCACTCGCGATTGGCCCTGTGCGAGCAGGCTATGTGTATTTGGGGTGATCGTGGGGACTTTCACACGCGATAGGCCCTGTGCGAGTGTGGTACATGGATTTCGGGGTGTGCAAGAAGTTTCACACGCGATTGGCCCTGTGCGGTCAGGGTACGTGGATTTCGGGGGTGTGTGGGGTGTCCCACACGTGAATTGGCAGTGTGGGTCCTCCCAGGTGTGCCCTCTACCCCCTCCACGGCCCCTGCAGGCAGCCCTCACCACAGGGGACTACCCTGCACCGCTGGTCATGTCCCGCAGGCAGCCCATCCACCTTGGCCATGCCCCCCAGCCAGGCCACGTGTCACCTTGTACTATTGATCACCAACTCATGTTCCCCTGCACCCCCACCCCCCAGCAGTGAGGGCACCTGCCAGCAGGCCCCCACTCATGTTCCCCAGCCCCCCCACCCCCAGCAGTGAGGGGCACCTGCCATCAGGCCCCCACTCATGTTCCCCTGCACCCCAACCCCCCAGCAGTGAGGGGCACCTGCCAGCAGGCCCCCACTCATGTCCCACTCGTGTTCCCCTGTACCCCCACCCCCAGCAGTGAGGGGCACCTGACAGCAGGCTCCCCCTCATGTTCCCCTGCACCCCCACCCCCCAGCAGTGAGGGGCACCTGCCAGCAGGCCCCCACTCATGTCCCACTCATGTTCCCCTGCACCCCCACCTCCCAGCAGTGAGGGTCACCTGCCAGCAGGCCCCCACTCATGTTCCCCTGCACCCCCACCCCCCAGCAGTGAGGGGCACCTGCCAGCAGGCCCCCACTCATGTCCGACTCATGTTCCCCTGCAACCCCACGCCCCAGCAGTTAGGGGCACCTGCCAGCAGGCCCCCACTCATGTCCCACTCATGTTCCCCTGCACCCCCACTCCCCAACAGTGAGGGGCACCTGCCAGCTGGCCTCCACTCATGTTCCCCTGCACCCCCACCCCCAGCAGTGAGGGGCACCTGCCAGCAGGCCACCACTCATGTTCCCCTGCACCCCCACCCCCCAGCAGTGAGGGGCACCTGCCAGCAAGCCCCCACTCATGTTCCCCTGCACCCCCACCCCCCAGCAGTCAGGGGCACCTGCCAGCAGGCCCCCACTCATGTTCCCCTGCATCCCCACCACCCAGCAGTGAGGGGCACCTGCCAGCAGGCCCCCACTCATGTTCCCCTGCACCCCCACCCCCCAGCAGTGAGGGGCACCTGCCAGCAGACCCCCACTCATGTCCCACTCATGTTCCCCTGCACCCCCACCCCCAGCATTGAGGGGCACCTGCCAGCAGGCCCCCACTCATATCCCACTCATTTTCCACTGCACCCCCACCCCCCAGCAGTGAGGGGCACCTGCCAGCAGGACCCCACTTGTGTTCCCCTGCACCCCCACCCCCCAGCAGTGAGGGGCACCTGCCAGCAGGCCCCCACTCATGTTCCCCTGCACCCCCACCCCCAGCAGTGAGGGGCACCTGCCAGCATGCCCCCACTCATGTCCCACTCATGTTCCCCTGTACCCCCACCCCCCAGCAGTGAGGGGCACCTGCCAGCAGGCCTCCACTCATGTTCCCCTGCACCCCCACCGCCCAGCAGTGAGGGGCACCTGCCAGCAGGCCCCCACTCATGTTCCCCTGCACCCCCACCCCCATCAGTGAGGGGCACCTGCCAGCAGGCCCCCACTCATGTTCCCCTGCACCCCCACCCCCCAGCAGTGAGAGGCACCTGCCAGCAGGCTCCCACTCATGTTCCCCTGCACCCCCACCCCCCAACAGTGAGAGGCACCTGTCAGCAGGCCCCCACTCATGTCCCACTCATGTTCCCATGCACCCCCACCCCCCAGCAGTGAGGGGCACCTACAAGCAGGCCCCACTCATGTCCCACTCATGTTGCCCTACACCCCCACCCACCAGCAGTGAGGGGCACCTGCCTGCAGGCCCCCACTCATGTCCCACTCATGTTCCACTGCACCCCCAACCCCCAGCAGTGAGGGGCACCTGCCAGCAGGCCCCCACTCATGTTCCCCTGCACCCCCACCCCCCAGCAGTGAGGGGCACCTGCCAGCAGGCCCCCACTCATGTTCCCCTGCACCCCCAACCCCCAGCAGTGAGGGGCACCTGCCAGCAGGCCCCCACTCATGTTCCCCTGCACCCCCACCCCCCAGCAGTGAGGGGCACGTGCCAGCAGGCCCCCACTCATGTTCCCCTGCACCCCCACCCCCCAGGGGAACATGAGTGGGGTGTTCGTGGGGACTTTCACACGCGATTGGCCCTGTGCGGGCGGGATACGTGGATTTTGGGGGTGCGCGGGGTGTCCCACACGTGAATTGGCAGTGTGGGTCCTCCCAGGTGTGCCCTCTACCACCTCCACGGCCCCTGCAGGCAGCCCACACCACAGGGGACTACCCTGCACCGCCGGTCATGTCCCGCAGGCAGCCCATCCACCTTGGCCATGCCCCCCAGCCAGGCCACGTGTCACCTTGCACTATTGATCACCAACTCATGTTCCCCTGCACCCCCATCCCCCAGCAGTGAGGGCACCTGCCAGCAGGCCCCCACTCATGTTCCCCAGCACCCCCACCCCCAGCAGTGAGGGGCACCTGCCATCAGGCCCCCACTCATGTTCCCCTGCAGCCCCACCCCCCAGCAGTGAGGGGCACCTGCCAGCAGGCCCCCACTCATGTCCCACTCGTGTTCCCCTGCACCCCCACCGCCAGCAGTGAGGGGCACCTGCCAGCAGGCTCCCCCTCATGTTCCCCTGCACCCCCACCCCCCAGCAGTGAGGGGCACCTGCCAGCAGGCCCCCACTCATGTCCCACTCATGTTCCCCTGCACCCCCACCTCCCAGCAGTGAGGGTCACCTGCCAGCAGGCCCCCACTCATGTCCCCCTGCACCCCCACCCCCCAGCAGTGAGGGGCACCTGCCAGCAGGCCCCCACTCATGTCCCACTCATGTTCCCCTGCAACCCCACCCCCCAGCAGTTAGGGGAACCTGCCAGCAGGCCCCCACTCATGTCCCACTCATGTTCCCCTGCACCCCCACTCCCCAGCAGTGAGGGGCAGCTGCCAGCAGACCTCCACTCATGTTCCCCTGCACCCCCACCCCCCAGCAGTGAGGGGCACCTGCCAGCAGGCCCCCACTCATGTTCCCCTGCACCCCCACCCCCCAGCAGTGAGGGGCACCTGCCAGCAAGCCCCCACTCATGTTCCCCTGCACCCCCACCCCCCAGCTGTGAGGGGTACCTGCCAGCAGGCCCCCACTCATGTTCCCCTGCATCCCCACCACACAGCAGTGAGGGGCACCTGCCAGCAGGCCCCCACTCATGTTCCCCTGCACCCCCACCACACAGCAGTGAGGGGCACCTGCCAGCAGGCCCCCACTCATGTCCCACTCATGTTCCCCTGCACCCCCACCCCCAGCATTGAGGAGCACCTGCCAGCAGGCCCCCACTCATGTCCCACTCATGTTCCCCTGCACCCCCACCCCCAGCAGTGAGGGGCACCTGCCAGCATGCCCCCACTCATGTGTCCCTGTACCCCCACTCCCAGCAGTGAGGGGCACCTGCCAGCAGGCCTCCACTCATGTTCCCCTTCACCCCCACTGCCCAGCAGTGAGGGGCACCTGCCAGTAGGCCCCCACTCATGTTCCCCTGCACCCCCACCCCCCATCAGTGAGGGGCACCTGCCAGCAGGCCCCCACTCATGTTCCCCTGCACCCCCACCCCCCAGCAGTGAGAGGCACCTGCCAGCAGGCTCCCACTCATGTTCCCCTGTACCCCCACCCCCCATCAGTGAGGGGCACCTGCCAGCAGGCCCCCACTCATGTTCCCCTGCACCCCCACCCCCCAGCAGTGAGAGGCACCTGCCAGCAGGCCCCCACTCATTTCCCACTCATGTTCCCATGCACCCCCACCCCCCAACAATGAGGGGCACCTGCCAGCAGGCCCCACTCATGTCCCACTCATGTTGCCCTGCACCCCCACCCACCAGCAGTGAGGGGCACCTGCCTGCAGGCCCCCACTCATGTCCCACTCATGTTCCACTGCACCCCCACCCCCCAGCAGTGAGGGGCACCTGCCAGCAGGCCCCCACTCATGTTCCCCTGCACCCCCACCCCCAGTAGTGAGGGGCACCTGCCAGCAGGCCCCCACTCATGTTCCCCTGCACCCCCACCCCCCAGCAGTGAGGGGCACCTGCCAGCAGGCCCCCACTCATGTTCCCCTGCACCCCCACCCCCCAGCAGTGAGGGGCACGTGCCAGCAGGCCCCTACACATGTTCCCTGCACCCCCACCCCCCAGCAGAGAGGGCACCTGCCAGCAGGCTCCCACTCATGTTCCCCTGCACCCCCACCCGCAGCAGTGAGGGGCACCTGCCAGCAGGCCCCCACTCATGTCCCACTCATTGTTCCCCTGCACTCCCAGCCCCCAGCAGTGAGGGGCACCAGCCATCAGGCCCCCACTCATGTTCCCCTGCACTCCCACACCCAGCAGTGAGGGGCACCTGCCAGCAGGCCCCCACTCATGTCCCACTCATGTTCCCCTGTACTCCCACCCCCCAGCAGTGAGGGACACCTGCCAGCAGGCCCCCACTCATGTCACACTCATGTCCCCCTGCACCCCACCCCCCAGCAGTGAGGAGCACCTGCCAGCAGGCCCCCACTCATGTTCCCCTGCACCCCCACCGCCCAGCAGTGAGGGGCACCTGCCAGCAGGCCCCCACTCATGTTCCCCTGCACCCCCACCCCCCAACAGTGAGGGGCACCTTCCAGCAGGCCCCCACTCATGTCCCACTCATGTTCCCCTGCACCCCCAACTCCCAGCAGTGAGGGGCACCTGCCAGCAGGCTCCCACTCATGTTCCCCTGTACCCCCACCCCCCAGCATTGAGGGGCACCTGCCAGCAGGCCCCACTCATGTTCCCCTGCACCCCCACACCCCAGCAGTGAGGGGCACCTGTCAGCAGGCCCCCACTCATGTTCCCCTGCACCCCCACCCCCCAACAGTGAGGGGCACCTTCCAGCAGGCCCCCACTCATGTCCCACTCATGTTCCCCTGCACCCCCACCCCCCAGCAGTGAGGAGCACCTAGCAGCAGGCCCCCACTCATGTCCCACTCATGTTCCCCTGCACCCCCACCCCCCAGCACTGAGGGGCACTTGCCAGCAGCCCCCACTCATGTCCCACTCATGTTCCCCTGCACCCCCACCCCCCAGCAGTGAGGGGCAACTGCCAGCAGGCTCCCACTCATGTTCCCCTGCACCCCCAGCACCTAGCAGTGAGGGGCACCTGCCAGCAGGCCCCACTCATGTTCCCCAGCACCCCCACCCCCCAGCAGTGAGGGGCACCTGCCAGCAGGCCCCCACTCATGTCCCACTCATGTTCCCCTGCACCCCCACCCCCCAGCAGTGAGGGCACCTGCCAGCAGGCCCCCACTCATGTCCCACTCATGTTCCCCTGCACCCCCACCCCACAGCAGTGAGGGGCACCTGCCAGCAGGCTCCCACTCATGTCCCACTCATGTTCCCCTGCACCCCACCCCCCAGCAGTGAGGGGCACTGCCCGCAGGCCCCCACTCATGTTCCCCTGCACCCCCACCCCCCCAGCAGTGAGGGGCACCTGCCAGCAGGCCCCCACTCATGTCCCCCTGCACCCATACCCCCCAGCAGTGAGGGGCACCTGCCAGCAGGCTCCCACTCATGTCCCACTCATGTTCCCCTGCACCCCCAACCCCCAGCAGTGAGGGGCACCTGCCAGCAGGCCTCGACACATGCCCCCCAAACACGTCATCATGATCCACAATCATGGCCCTATGGCCACACAAATTCCACGGCACCCCACCCCTGCCCTAATAACCAACCGAGTATTACATCCACCCCACATTGAAATGGCCATTACATGATACAACCCAAATGGCAAGTATGTACATCAACACGTACGTCTCAGACACACAATGGGTGCCAGTGAATGTGAAAACCCACATGGTGAGATGCCTGTAACCAATGAAAGAATACCACACATTGAAGTAAGAATCAAAAATGTATTGAACTCAAAATGATTTGAATCAAATCAAAACACACATTAACGGAAAAAAGAAAAATAATGCAGCATGTCCCAAGATGAAAAAAAAATGAATACAGAATCCAAATGAATCCAAATGAAAATGTGTGCAAAGTCTAAGTCCAACTAAGCACATCCAAAGGGAAAGAAATAATAAAAATCCATTGCTCCATGGAGGAAAAAAATGGAAGGAAAAAAAATATGACAAATCCACAGTTCAACTATGTACAAATACGAAATCCAGAGTCCATGAGCCCAACTATAGAAATAAAACCTACAAAAACCCTACCTAATTAAGAACTATATACAAAAAGGTGGGGCATTGTCCAAGCGCCCCAAAACAAATGAAAACAGAAAGGAAACCTAACACTAAAGAACTATATACAATGGCAGCGGGCAAGTCCTGCGGCTCACTCTGTGATGTCGTGGGCCAGGGCATCATCGAACTCCTTGTCAATGTCCTGGAGGCGGGACTCTGTCCTGGCCCCGAGGTCTTGCAGGGATAGCGCCATGTCCACCTCCAACTCCCTGCGAGTTGCCTCGAGGCACTCAGCCCGCCTCAACGCCCGACACATGGAGAACTCCGCCCTGATCATGGTGAGCCGCGCCTCTTCCGCCCGCTGCCGCTCCGCATTTATACGATAGCCCAAACACAGCCACACGGAAAACACACCCATTCCAGGGTCCTCCTGCCCTCTGGCCGATGCCTGCCCCTCTGATGTTGATGGCCCCGAGCCATCATTGCTCCCACCTAGAGCCTGCTGCTGCTGTCCATGTGCCCTGTCCGATGATGCCTGCACATCCTCCATCTGCTGGTCTCCAGTTGTTGGGGTGTCCACCCCTGCTGGACCGCCGACTCTCGACTGTGGCAGGGATGGGATCTCCACCAAGCTGGCTATGTTGGTCGGGCCAGGTCCACAGGGGGCCCTGGTGGAATCTGGGTCGGAAGACGGCAGGGAGATTTTCTCTTCCCTGCTGCATGACCCATTTCTGCTTTTTTACTACATATCCCAGCAGCTTTGGGCGGTAGAGAGTGAGCTTCAGCACGCCCCCCTCGTATGCCTCTGGTGTTTGGTTCCATAGACGCTATCGTACGTGAATTTTGGACGCTACGCGACACGTGATGACATCATCACGCGATTTCTCTACGCGTGATGTCATCACGTCCCGTGTAATGTGACGATGTCACACGAATGATTCAAGAAGCGCCTTGGCCTTTGTGCTATTGGTACAGACATACTTGGAACCTGTTTAGTGGCCATATCCAGTTTGTTAAGGTAAGAGGTAGTATATATACCGGCTTATAGCATAGATATGCAATTAACTTTTGCAGTACTCTAACTGTAAGATAATCTGGAATTTAATTATTTGCCGTAACCCTAGAGTCTTAAGGGTCTGGGGGAATATCTATTCTCCTTTTTGAAGTACCCTTATATAATGGGTTTTTGAAATAAAGTGTCCAGATACAAGTGGTTATTACATTAGGTAGGAAGTGGAATCCTTTGATTTCAAGACCACAAACCCATTGTTTTGATTCCATAGGGAGATTTGTCCTTGTCGCCTCAACCTACCATCTATCAAGTTGGAGGCCTATTCTAATCTGGAGTCCTGGCTTATATGAAAGTGCTGTAAGTAAGGCTTGGGTGCTGAAAGATATCAGGCAGATAGAGTCCTCACTTTAGTTAAAAATGAGATTATGTATTCTATGTGTGTGTTTCTTTTTATAGAACTCGAGAGGAAGTTTGTGAACGACATTCTATAATCATTTGGAAGTCGTCTGTTACTAAAATTTAAGATTTGGTGAAGCGTTGTGGAAGTTATCACCACTATTTAGAAGGTATGTAAACAAAGATATATACCAAACACCCCTTTTTGGATCAGGGTGATGATGTCTGTAGTCTATTTAATAAGACACAAAACATCTATACAAATTTAGTAATATACGTTGTTTTTATTCCACAGGTGTCAATTTCTTAGCAAATTCTAGGGCTACAAGAAAGTGACAGGAAGGAAATACCATCACCGTTGAGATACAAACACATATTATCTTTACCCCTGATGAATGTCCCACATTAATATGTGCTCTTAGGACAGAAACTTGTACAAGTTGGGTTATTGAGAAAGCACTAATAATACCGACATAAAAAAGAAATTTCTTCAGTGTGGAGTTCCACACGGAGCTAATGTAAAAATTAACTGAATTAACCCGATTTTTGGGATCGTCATGTGTGTTGTGAAGTTTAGTCTTTTTTTATATGTTTTATATCCTGTGTGTTGGATTATGAATTTGATGTCACGGGTTGCCATCCCCTGCGCATTGATGGCAACCACTACGTCCTCCCAGATCCTCTCCCGTCCTTCTTTGTTGGCGCGTGATGTTCTCTAGAGGGCATCATAATTTCCCAGGACATGCCGCACCAGGACACCAACTTCCTCCTCACTGAAGCCCAGTGGCCCTCTGCCTCTCTGGCTGGGGGTCGCCAGATGTCTCAGATGGTGTTTGCCCCGACATGGCAACCCCCGAGGCAGGTGTGGGTGGGCAACTGGGTCCTGGGGCTGGGCTGTGGAGCGATGGTATCGCAGTCGGGAGTCTTTTGTTGCAGCAGGGGTGGACACAGCAACTGGACCCCTGCAGATGGCTGATGTGCATGCACCAAATAGCAGGGCACGTGGGCAGCAGGCAGGCAGGCAGCAGCAGATGTTTGGTGGGAGCGTGCTCTGGGCTCTTGGGGGCAGGAAAATGGCCTTTTGGGCAGGAGCGTGGTCTTCCGTGTGTTTATGCGTGGCCAGCTTGGTAGGGAGTGAACTTGCACGTGAAAAATTGCACATCAGCGTGAAATCCGAGGAAAGGCCCTCAGCGCGTAAGCGCGTCAGTGACATTACGCGCGCAGGCATTTCCCTCGTGATGGGTGCATAGTGAATCAGCACGTGAAGACACAGCATGTATGCGAATTCATTGGACCAAAGGCCCTTAGCGCGTAAGCATGTCTGTGACGTGACGCGCAAGGGCGTTTCCCTCAACACGGGTGCATGTTCATTGTACACGTGCAAAAACTGCACGTCCGAGTGTCAGCTTGTGTAATTGGAGGAAAGGGCCTTAGGGCGTATTCCACGCTAAAGTGACGTTGTACGTGTGGGCAGGTTTAAAAGGTATGTGTAGGACGCCATTTTCTTGTACGTTCTTTTCGTGGAGAGCGAGTGGGTGAATTTTGTACTTCTTGTCGGTTCACACGCGATTACTTCACAATGGTTCAAGTTCATACTCCCGGTTACCTCTGACAGCGTTCAATTCTTCTTATGTCCTTTTTCCTCAGACAGCGTACAATTCTTCTTTTGGCGGGGGTCTTGCCAACGCACGCACGCATGTTTTTTTCACATTATATTTCCAGGCATACGGTGAGTCGCGCACATATTTACCAACTGTGCTTGCCCCATGTCGCGTACCGCTTCAGAGGTCATTGTAAGCTGCGTGTATTACGCGTACGCTTATTTTTGTGTTTCTGGGTGCCACAGCGTAGTCCAGGTTAATTTTTCAACGCACGTGGTCTAGGAGGGGTTGCGTGCACCTTAATTTTTGTTTTTGCGGTGCCTGTGCATTGCGTGACCCGTCATCTTCCCCCAGGGGTCACAGACAGCCTTGCTAGAGCACTAGGGTACAAATTCCATCTAGTACCCTACCCCTTTCACCCCCAATTGCCCAGGACAATAGTTTACTGCAACTCCCATACGCACAAGAACATCAGTGTCATGGTTGGGAGGCGACCAATCGGTAAGGGAGGCAAAGGTGGCCGACCTCCAAAAGGTGGGCGTGGTGGGCGCAGTAGGGGACATGGCCAGGATTTGCAGGGTGCCCCTAGACCCTCGTGTGTGGAGGACCAATCAGGGACACCCATGCCCCCCCCATGGTTGTGGGAAACGTAGCTGACACCATCCCAGCTCAGCCCTTGTTTGCCCGGCCCATTTTGGCACCTGAACTGGCACAGGATGACTCCCAGGCTGACTTCCAGATCAGCAAGTCTAAGTCACGTGTGGCGGTGCAAGTTGCTGTCACCAGGCCACGTGGATCTGGGGCAGCAATGTCATCTGCTGCCCCAAGTAGGCAGGGTGGGGAGGCTGCAGGGGCAGCTGCAACTCTATCCACCCCAGCTCTGAGTCTCCCAGCCGGGACAGTGTCGGTCCAGGTCCATCAAACCGACGTTGGCCCTGCCAACATCACCCTGCAGCCAATGCCTGCACTAAGACCTATGGTCATTGTGCATTCGCACACTCCTAATACCCAGTCCACCTGAGCTTCTGCCCCTACTGACCAGAGTGGCGTAAGCCACTCAGGATCCACACCACGTTTGAAAAAGAAGAAGAAGGGTGCTCTGGCACTACAGGCTGAGACCCCAGACACGGCTACACACTCCGTCACATCAAGGAAGCCTAGCTTTAAAGATGCCGAACTTGATGCACTTCTGGCCTATGTGTCGGCACACAGCCACAAAATGGTGGTGACTGGGTGCAAGACCACACCTGGTCAACGTAGGGCACACTGGCAGACCATCGCGGACATCATTAGTGCCCTTGGATTTGTGAGGCGCACAGCTGATGATTGCTACAAGTGGTGGAATGACCTGAAACGCAGAGCAAAGAACAAGCTGGCCTCAAATCATGCCTCTACTCTGGTGACTGGCGGTGGGTCTCCACCAGAGGACAACCAACTCACTGAACATGAGTCTGTTGCTGGAACCTTTGTCACAGGGGAACAGATCCAAGGCGTGGGAGACCTACCAGATTACGACGCATTGTCCGGTGCGTGCCCATGCATGTGTGTGTAATCCATGTGTATGTTGTTTGGGTGACGGGTTCTGATTGAGTGCCAGGTGACGGTGTACTCGTGAGTGGTATGGGTCACCCATGTGCTTCCTCCAAAACATTCACCGGCCTTGGATTTGGATATGACAGTATCCCTTCTGCCCACAGTAGCCAATTAGCACCACATTACTGCAGTTGACCTTGAACTGTCATCTTGCAACAATATTTTTTCAGTGTTCATTCAGGCTGATTGTTTCAATTGTCCCATTTTTGCAACACATTTTTCAGCTCTAATGCCACATATGTGACATGCTTATGTCATTGATTACACCCACATTGGGCCACATTTGTTACCTTGTTATGTGAATGATTAGACCATTCAGGCTGATTGAGTATTGGCCTGCTCACATACATTTTTGGTGCCTGTTTGAATGTTATGTTATGTTATTTTGCATTTATATAGCGCCTTATATACCATTGGCATGGTCTGAAGGCACTGGTAGGTTGAACGCCCTTGGGAACCTAAGTTCAGATCGGTAGAGAGAGTAGAGAGAGTCAAAAGGTGCATGTGAGCACCGGGTATGTGTGCAGCACGTGCGATATCCGTGTAGTAGCTGCTTCTTGGCGGTAGGTGTGGTGGTTGAGAGATCAGGAGAATGTGTTCGTTCAGGCAGGTTTTATCCAGAACGGCTGCCGCTGCGTTAGGCCTGAGGAGAACGCCTGGCTGGGGGTTGTGAGACCAGCAGTGTCAACATAGAATGATGTGGAGTGAGCAGCGAATGTTGGTATGAGAACATTCATACCGAATGGTGTCATAGTATCTCTGTGTTCTAGTTCAGTGGTGATGTAAAGGAGAGAGTAAGCGTGGTAGTGTGATATGGAGAGTTATATGCTCTTTCAAACGTTCTCTGCATTCTAGATCATACTATGTACATCACGCAATTCTATGCGTTCAAGTCCGTACCGAGCACACCTATCCATTTTATGCACCCCAGTTTGGTCCAATAGACGCTGGTCCGCCCTGCGAGGTGTAGTCCGCTCCTTGCATGCGCTCTTGTTCGCCTCACGACTGTCCATTGTCCTCTTGTCTGCCCCAGGCATGCACTCTTGATTTCCCCAGGCATGTACTCCTGACTGCTTCATGCTCTACGCATTCAGTAGCTCAACGTACTCATCCATTCTACACACTCATCAGTACCGGATGCAACAGTGCTTGTTCTTTCTATGTACTTGTCGTCTCTACGTGACGCGTCAGTTCACTCACGGGCACTCAATCGCTTCAGGCACTCATCCGCTCCATGCACTCATCCGCTCCATACACTCATCCGCTCCATAAACCATCCATTCCCTACTCATTTACTTCCTACACTCGTCCACTCCCTACACTCGTCCGGTCCATACCCTCATCCCCTTCCTACACTCATTCACTCCATACATTCGCCAGGTCTGTACAATCGTCCTCTCTGGCGATAAACACACTCTCCGCACTTCCACATTCATCAGCTATCTAGACTCGATGGCTCTACATACTCATCCGCTCCACATACTCATCTGTTGTACACACTCATCCTGTTTTTGCTCATCTGTTCTGCACATTCATCCGGTTTGCACATTCTTGCGTTCTACTCGCTTCTCTGAAGTTTACGCACTCATCCGCGTTACGCACTCATCCCCTCTGCGCACTCACCCCCTCTGCGCAATCACCCCCTCTGCGCACTCACCCCCTCTGTGCACTCACCCGCTCTGCGCACTCATCCGCTCCAACGCACTCATCCGCTCCAATGCACTCATCCCCTCCAACGCACTCATCCGCTCCAACACACTCATCCGCTCCAACACACTCATCTGCTCCATATATTCATAGGCTCTGGACTTCTGAGTTCATCCGCTATCCGCACAATCATGCGCTTTACTTGCCTCACCTGCAGATATGACCTGGAGCTGTCACATGCTCTACAAACGTATCCATTTCAGATATTCATCTGTTCTACACACTCATTCTGTTTACACTCATTTGTTCTTCACATTCATCTATATTACGCACTCATCCGTGTTACACGGTCATCCGCTCTACATACCCGTCCGCTCTGCACACTCATTCGTTCAACATGTTCATCCATTCTATTCACTCATGCGATTTACTCATTCTTTTGATTTCCACACTCATTTGCTATATAGCTATCTGTTCTTCCATTCATGCATTCTTCGATTCGGCACATTCATCTGTTCTACCGGCTTCATCAGTTCTAACTATATCATCCATGCCATTCACTTTGTTCATGGTACATGATAGTTGTTTCCTGTCATGTTGAAGTGACCAACCATTGATGTGTAGATATGCCTGCCATCACTGTATTATTGTACACTGGATGTGTTGCAGTGTGTGGCACATGCGTATTTTGTCACACTATGCAGCATTTTCCATCTCATCATGTCCATCTCACATGGATGGTTGACAGTACTCATTCACTGACATATGGCTGTACTTGTCAAATGTACCATGGCTATTCTACATGCCATCTGTGTGCTGGCATGTGTCATGTATGTGTATTGGACATGACACTCACAGGCTAATGTGTGATGCCAGTGCTACCCAGCATGCAGCAAATGTGTTGCTTTTCCATCTTGGTGTCCTCAGTGTCTGCTTTTTGCCTCCCCTTCCAACTCATTGACAGTGCATGCATGCCAGGGTTATAGTCATGTGGGACATGTGTAATTCATGTACTGGTTCTCTGGCTTGTCAGGCCTATGTGTGTGCTATGGTGTTCATGCCTGTTTCCATTTGTTGTCTTTCATGTTTTTGCAGGTGATGACGCAGTTGATGCTGTTGAGGTTGAGGAGATGGTGCAGACCCAGGAGGAATCTCAGGCACGACCGGGCACCAGTGGGGGACGTGGTGTGGTGGTGGGTGAAAACTCAATCTTACTGCAGACCATACTGTCCAGGGGTGTCTCTGGGTGCGGCTCCGCAGACCTCTTTGATTCAGGTGCTGAATCGGACGGTGAAACATATGTGGCGTTGCAGGTGAAATTTCTGGCAGGGATGATGTTCTTGCCGACCCACCTGCACCGGGGTAGACCCCTCTATGGGGATGTCAGTGTTGGTAACTCTGCCTTTGGCGGTTACGAATGCAGGGTTACACTCCACAACATCTGATCCTGTTCCTGGGCCAGCAGATCAGAGGGGGAATGCAGTCCTGCAGCCTCAGGCAGTGCCAGCACAGCAAGGTGCAGATCGCCTTGCCCCACACTGGTGTGGTGCCCACCAATGCAGTGGCCGTACGCCACCAGGCAATACTGTATGGGAAAACTCCATTTACGGTATAGTACCCCAACAGGGAGCATTGGTTGAAATGATGGCATAGGAAATGGAGAGGGTGGCCACTTCCATTCCCCCCCCTGAAAGGCAGATGGAGCAACAACAGCAGGCAACAGACTCCATTTGCCAATCACACAGGGAAGACTTGTTGGCGTCCAACAGGGACCGATGGACGGCACTGGAGACTCAGCGCAAAGCCATATCTATAGAGTCACGGGGCCACAGGGAAGACCTGAGGGTTGAACTCCATAACCTCAGGGAGACTCTGGGTGAACTTGAGGCTTCCCGAAATTTAAGGTCAGAACAGCAGCTGGAGCAGCTCACATGTTCGCTCTCAGCTGAGCTGCAGGGAACTCGGGAGGAGATCCGGGCATCACGGGAGGCCATGCGTGCAGAAATGCAGGCAACCCGTCAGGTGCTGCATGGGGATCTCCGTACTATCATCCTCCAGAACGAGACCTTCCACACCTGCATGCTTGCTGCCATGGAGGACCATGCCAGGGCTTTGCGTGGGCTGCCTCCCATAGCACCACCACCTCCTGATGCAGCAGCAGAGGGTGATGAGAACGACAGCAGGACTTCTCCCACACTAGCGTAGCCGTGCAGGCCATGAGCCCATGGAGGTATTTTTTTTTTTACCCAACATCCACGCAGGTGGGTGTTGGTGTGCACCCTGTCCTCGAACCTCCTGGGTGGCCTCCCCCCCCACCCCCACATGGCAATTTTTTTTTTTTTTACAGTGTGTTGCCTTGTGTGGCTCCTGTGGGCATCCACTGTGTATTCCGGCTGGGCACATGCAGGCTTGTCCTGTGTTTGTGTTAGATGCTTGGGTTCCTGACACACACACCCCTCCTGCTTCCCATTTCCATGGGCTTGCAAAGGGTGTGACCAAGTGACAGTGACTTACACAGTGACATTGGGCTCCCATGAGCTGTGTGGGCAGTCTGTAGTCATAACTGTGTGGACATCCCTAGTGGGGTTTGTTTTTGTATTGAACACTGCATGGTGTATTGATATGAGCTTGTGCATCCATGTCTTCCTCCATATTCGCAGGTACCTTCTTCATGTCTTCACAAGGCCGTCCCCTTTGCAGCAGCAGTTCATGTTGTATGCAGTACACTGACACATTTGCCTGACAGCAACACTCTGCAGTTGGAAGTGGTCGATGTGCTGGATTATTCAGGTTGTAAGACTTGTACTACTTTGAGTTTGTACTGTCATATTTTGGCAATGGTTCATGCTCTGTTGCCTGAGCATATTGTCTGTGGCCTCTTTCCATCTGGGACAGTGTACTTTGTGACACTTGTGTCATGTGTTGTGCATTCCTTTGTTTGCTTTCACATTGTATGACATGCCATGGTGTGTTGGGTGGCGGAGATGGGGAGGGGTTGGGTGACATGGTGCTATTTTCTTGTTGTATTTTGCAAGGGGGTAGTCATTCATGCAGCATAAATGTGTGTCTTTTTGTGACACAGCATTGGTTGTCTATCAGTAGGTAGGGATGCACACAATGTAACACTTCCAGGTGACCAATCTCAGGCTGGTATGGTTGTAACAGTCGACTGTCCCTTATGTCATCATCATTGATTGTCAGCTGGTATGTGCCAGGGCTGTGTGCCCTCCACAGGGGTGTGATTTTAGGTGAAGTAATTAGCCACCAGCTGCGTACGGGCTGCCTCACCACGTGCCCTTTCCCCTCCCATGCACAGCGGCCGTGCATGTGGTTGGGGATGTGGGGGCAGCACCATGTCCACCGGCAGGCCCCGGCGGGTTGCAACATTGTGCAGGACACATGCTGCCACTATGATCCTGCACACTACTGGGGGCCCATATAGCAGCTGCCCACCAGAGCGGTCATGGGAGCGAAAGCGTGACTTGAGCACTACGAATGTGTGCTCCACTATGCCCCGGGTTGCAATATGGGCTGTGTTGTATCTCACCTCGGGTGGTGTGGTGGGGTTCCGAATTGGCATCATCATGTGGGTGCTCAGAGGGTAGGCACTGTCCCCTGGGGAGGTGATGATGGGTATCATTAGTGGGGTTGTGACATTACTCAGTATCTGACATGCATGCATGTGCAGCAGTATTTATACTCACCAATCAGCCATGTGTCGCCATGCAGCCCAGCTTCTAGGTCCCGGTTTAGGGTTGACATTCTGTAAATGAAACTGTCATGGGTGGACCCTGGATAGTTGGCATATACTGAGGTGATGATTCCCTTGGCATCACATACTACCTGCACATTGATGGAATGCCAGTGCTTGCGGTTTCTATATATGTGCTCAGTTGTCCTGGGAGGACGTAGAGCCACATGGGTGCAATCAATGGCACCTAGCACTTTGGGGAAGTGTGCCACCCTGTAAAAATCCTGGACGCCAGCCTGCCTTTCTGCAGGTGTTCTGGGCAGGTATATGTGCCTGCGGACTGATGGGCGTGCAGTCATGATGGCCAACACCTGGTGCAGGCAGCGTGACTGCGTGGCCTGTGACACCCCCCTCCCACTATGGCACTTGTCCGCTGAAATGAACCAGTGGCCAAGAAGTGCAGTACATTGAGCACCTTTTCCAAGTGGCTCAGTGCTTGAGAGCACAGGGTGGGTGATGTGAGGTCATCCTCCCACTCACTCACCAGGTCGAGTATTATGTGTGGTGGAAACCTGTACCTCCCATACACCTGGTCATAAGGCATCCAAAAAAGGCTGGTCCTGGGTGTAAAAATTCTGGCCCTGACTATCCTCCTCCTCCTGCGGTGTCCCACAACCACTGCTGCGAGGAACGGTATATTCATTGTAGCCTCTGAGCTTGCTTGTTGTTTGCGCACACTTTTATGCTGTACGAATCTGCGTACGCCTGCTTCCTGCTGGGGTACGTGTTTCCGGATTAGCGCGTCTTTTTTGGCACACGCGTTTGCCCTGTTCAATTCCATGAATACGTGTTGTAGGCACGCGTGTGGGCGTTGCGCGCATTTTCCTCCTGTACTTCCCCCATAACGCCCACATTTTCACGCGTTGTTCCCCATTCTGCGTGTTACGCCCCATGCTCCGCCTACTTTTGTTTTGTGCGCAGCACTATGTGCGCTTTCGCTGTGCACATAGCGCATGCCATTTGATGACTTGTGCGCCCGCGTGCGCCACGCAGAATTTTTGCGCACATCCCACAATTTACATGTGCACGGACTTCCATGAATTGATGTGCGCGGCTTTCGTACGCTTGCACTGCGATTTTCGCACTTGCACTGTGATTCGCACGCTTTTGCAAGCTTGTGCGAAGATTTTTAGCGCACATTAATTCCATGAATCGACCTGTAAGTGACTGAACCCTAGGGAAAGTAGTGTGCATACAATGTGTACAAATATGAGCATATCCAGGGAAAGTACAGTAATAAAAAAACAGCAGAACTATAACAAAGTGTTCATAACCTTACTGATCATCTTCATACATAGAAAGCATTGCTGTCTTCCAAGTCTGTGTTTCCCCTATGTATATGTTTCATATTCTGTGAGTGAACCCCAAGTGAATTACTGCAAGAACATATTTGAAGTATAAGACTACAAATATAGTAATTTTAAAATTAGTTTTAGTTCCTGACTGTTACTGGCCTAGATATGTCAGTAAAGGAAAAAAGACAGAGGCAGACATCTGATGTCATCAGTGATGTCATCAATGACATTTGTGATGTCATCTTTGATGTCCTGGGTGTTAGTCTTACCAGTGCACGGTGGTGGCGCAAGTTATGGTTGCTTAGCTTACCATAACTGGCGAATTTCAGGGCTTTTTCGATTTTACTTGGAACCATAACGTGCCTTTAACAAAGCTTTTTTCACTGATAATATATATACTTTAGTGCACCTAAAACTAATAACAAAGTGTGTCTATTTCTTCACATATCAGTCGACACATGTATCAGCCGATATTCGCAAGCCATTTAGTCAGGCTTAATGCTACTCCGGCCTTCATCAGGACAGGAATGGAATGAAAATTGTACACCACTCATACTACGGTCTTGTATTCATGGGTGTCTCTAATTGTCATTCTTGCATCCTTCATCTCTTATCTACCAGCCCTCTTCTGGTAACTGAACCTCTTCTCAAATAGCATCACCTGAAGCCAACATGATGGGTTGTAAAGCTTCCAGATGGAATTGGCACTCAGAGTGACTGTCACCTCGCCCTTTGAGTTTGGGATGTGCCACATGTGCCAGATGTAAGTACATCCATACCATCTATGTATGTTTCCTTAATAGATAGTGTCCATAACTATTATATAGACATAATGGAACACTGACAGTGCCTTTTTGTCCACAGCTTAATTTAAAAATAAATGAATCCTTAGCAAGTTTTTAGGATGCCTAGAAATAAGTGAGCAATTTTATTTCCTTATTCACCCAAAGCCAAGCACATTGCATTCATCAAATATTAAGTTGTAAATAAAATAAATCTTATGTTTTCACAGTCCAGAGATATACATTATGTCCAGAGTAGAGAGAACATTATGATTGGAAGTGGGTGAAAGTGGTCTGAGGTGTCTGTTGACCACCAATGTTTTTCTCTGGAAGTGTTTCTACATTTTGCAAACGTGCCACGGGCAGTGTGTAGGAAACAAGCACTGGCCCTTTAATCCACCAACGTTTCCTCCTGGAAATGCTTTTTATTTTCACAGCGTATTACGGGCAGTGTGCAGGAGAGGAGCACTGGCCCCTTAAACTTTGATTCTAAGCTTAGTTCAGCCCCCCACCTGGTGACGACGCTCTGGGCAGAAGACTTGTTTCCATAAAATCCCACTTCTGCGCACTCACATGTGCCAGATCAAGTTTATGGAGAAGAATACCTCCACGAACAGTCATATATTAAATCAATCTTGGTTGCGTGAGCTCCTCCACATGGTACCCGATTTGGGACTGATCACCACAAAAGATGTTACCAAACTGGAACTGCCCAAATGCACAGCATGGATTACTGGGTGGTGGCTACTTTTGTGTTGCCCATGGTGGTGGAAAAGATTTGCAAAAATGCCTGGGCCTTCAGCCAGCTGGGTTTTGACATACAGGTTTTTGTGCCAGTTCTTCATAAAACTTGTGTGAATGAGGGGTGGCTCTTTTTGGACCGTCAGTCCTGTCCTAGGGGTACAGTCGTTCCGTTGGATGCCAGGAGACAAAGAAGAAGATGGGGAGATATTCCTATACAAATTCAGTGACAGGAGGAAGGGCCAAGGTCTAATGGCCACTCTATTCTGACCTGGAACTCTAGAGGCCACAACTCCTTTTTACGTAATGGGGAAATAATGAAGGTTCAGAGATCTATGACCTGCTTCTGTTTAGGCATTTTTCGTCTAAAAAATCCCCCTCTGAAGGGCAGACCCAAGGGTGGTCTGTGCATCAGGGCTACAGACACACCTAATCCCGTTGAGTTTGGCCCCAGTCCCCCACATTCAAACTTCCTGGCAATATCCATAATGAATCCTGGTGACAGGTCATCACAAATCTTGGTGGTAACGCTTTATGACCCACCAGGTGGGGCACTGTTGTTGGAAATTATGGATCTCATGACTGAGACCCTCAGATCCTGGGTAGCTAAATTGGCAGGGTTCTGTATTTATGTAACAGGGGATTTCAATGTTGACTGTGGACAGGCACAAGAGGGAAGGGAGGGGATGGACAGTGGCTTTGGATATAGGGGTGGGTGAGGGCCAGGGAATGGCTGAGAGTAATGGCAGAGTTTGACCTCTCTCCCTTAAGGCAGGGAGATGGGAAGGGGGAGTTTACCTGGTGAAACGGTAGTGTTAGTAGTCGAATAGACTTTATATTTGCAAACAAATATACTGGGGGAGATTAAAACCGGTACTTGAGATCAGACCTACCAAGGCAGGCGATCACTCGATGTTGATAATCGCTATTGAGTAGTTAAGTCAAGTAGCCAGAGAAAGATTAAATGGTAACTTGGAGGTCAACTCAGGGGGCAATCGCTTCTGTTGGTCATCAAGAAGGATCGAAAAATTCAATGTCTTCATTAGAAATAATAGCTGGCTGGGTACTGCTCTTCCTCCTCAGAGAATTCTAGCCCTAACTGAGCAGCTGGTCTCCACTGCCCCTAGGTCATCTAGTCAAAGGGTTAAACAAGTCAATTTGGGCCATCCCGTCGGTATGATCAGGAGATCGCAAGAAGGAATAGGGAGTTAAACTCAGCCTTATGAAGTATTGGTAAAGGGTGGAAATACTTAAACAGGCTAATCAGAACGAATGATTCGAGAAAGTTCTGGCATTGGGTGGGGAGTTTGCATCCAAGTCCCAGTCAGCCAAGGTAACTGGTGGCGGTATCAGAAGAAAAATGGGTCGAGTATTTCAAGAAAGCGTTAGATGGTGGCGTTGATATCCCTTGGGAAGTCAGATCCATGGTAAATTCTATGGTTTGTCGGCACATAAAAACGTTTACCTGGATACGATAATTAATCAACTAAAGGCGTCCAGTGCAGTGGGCCGTGATGGGCTTTCTAACCTGGTTCTTAAAGTAGATGTCCCATAATGGGCACATATCCTAAAACATGTATTCACCTGCGCCTGTGAAACTGGTGTTATTCCAAAAACCTGGAAAACAGCTATCTTAATTCCAGTCTTTAAGGAGGGCCAGCGTGACTTACCTGATAAATACAGACTCTTACCTATGCTAGACTGTCGTGCAAATATCTTTGCTGGCATATTATTGGAATTACTGTTATCTTGGTTCGCTGGAAAGGGATTATTAACCTACCACCAAACTGGTTTCAGAAAAGGAATTGCAACATCACACTCTATCTGGACATTACTGACCTTAATTTCTGATACCCAACTTAAAACAGGCATGGCACTTTACGCCAGTTTTGGGGACTTTTCAGCCGCCTTTGATAGCGTGGATGGAGACAAGTTTGGGGAATTGCTAGAAGGTTGGCAAATTGACCCTTCTTTACTGCATTTTATTAAAGCACTGTACAGTGAGACAGAGGTCAGAATCTGACTTCCCCAGGACAGGGAAATATCCAGCTCCATCCCGAATAAGAGGGGATTGAAACAGGGATGCGCTTTGGCACCCCTGCTTTTGAATCTATTCTTGTCGGAACTTGCCCAAAGGTTGGGGGAAGTGAGTAATTTTTCACTGCAGTATGGGGACAAGGGATTGGTCTGCATGTCGTATGCTGATAATGGTGTAATCTTAAAGAAAAAATTGGGTTGCATCGTTCACTATGCCATCAGTCTTGGCCTGAGACCGAATATTAAAAAGACGGAAGTCGCAGACTTTGGCAAAGGGGCACGTTCTAGCAAAACCCACAACTGGTGGCTAGGGACTGAAAAAGTAGAAAGGACCAATGAATATAGATACTTAGTAATTTCCAATAGGTCCACTTCTCTGTCCCCCACTTAATGAAGGACATCACACAAAAAGTGTGGAACAAGTGCATCATACTAAAAAGGTGGGAGATGTATTGAAGCTAATATCTTGGTATACAAGACTTCAATTGTGCCCACTATGCTCTTTGCCTTAGAAGGCGTTGATTGGCATCAGGTCCATCTTTAAAGGTGGTGGTCAACTGAGATGTGTACAAACATGTAACAGGCCATTAGATTTTTACTGCGCATGTTGAACATTGAATGTATACCATCTGTTCCTCCTTATTGTATATTGAATATGTAATGCACTTACAGGAATTATTCACAGTCATGTATCTTTTTATATGCCCGATGTGCAGTGAAATTGATATACTTATATTACATTTAGAAAGATGCATGAGTTGGTTAGTGGGTTATGCACTCTAATATTCATGTAACAAGATGTCTTCAATACATTGTAACTCCAGGGGTATATTGAATAAGAATGATACAAAATTTATTATTCCTGTTTGAAGAATGTTTTCTAAGTATTGCATCAAATCTGGTCCCACTTGTGCGGTTTAATGCTTACCCCTATGTTGGACCTTTTGTGAGAGGTGAGTTAATATGTGCACGTGATACTGTCTGTCTGTGTCAAATTCCACTCTAAGATGGCCTCGGGCTTTCTAGTAATGTGTAGTCCGCCCTTGGTTTCTAATTCAGTCCCGGAAGTCTGAGATGTTAGTTGTTTGGACCTACTATTGAAATATGCCCCGATTTATGATGGCGCTCACAATGTATGATGTCTTCAGTCCTTTATTTATTTTGTTGAACGTCATAGCGTTTATCTCGAGCTTTTGAATCGAGTGAGCGCGGGCTGGATATTGCGCATACCGGTCAGTGTTGCATGTTGGAAGCAAGCAGACTAGGATAGGGGTAAGCTGATGTGATGGTTTGTTGATCTGAAATAAGTAATCGATACACGCAGTTAAAACATTTCTGTGTTTTGTTGTATCGGGGGTCATTTTGTGCTGTACGTCATTGGAGGAAATATAAAACTTTGAATGAAGGTTTATACGTTACAGATGCCCTCCCACAATGTTATGGGATTTCATGGTGGCTGTTAGTGGAACAAGTTCATTTGTACGTGGTTACTGTTTTTGATGCAAAGTAATGGAGGAGGCATTAAGCTAATGGGCTCTCCTCCCTGTGTGTTTAATTATAGATACTGAGTCTTGCTTGTTTGTGGGCTCCTAAAGCTTGTACCTGTGAATACAGAAGCTGGGATTGTATGGATCTGGTGATGTGTACATCAGAAATCAAGTCAGCAGGTAAATGATTATTGCCATTGAACGCATAGTGTGGATCCCGGAAGGAACTACTTCTGAAAGACTGACCCTGGACCAATTTGGTTAGCATTGGACGTGTGACTTCCATAAGAATCTACAGGTATATGATGAAATTAGAAAGGTGTCAACCTTTTAGGCTATGGCATTTGGTTTCATACAGTAGGTGTTGATGTTGTGCTTCCTATTTTTTATGTTACTGCTTTTCCAGCGATTCAAAATTCCTTGGCGATTAATGGGCCATCAAGATATATAATTGCCTGATTGAAGGGGCATTATGCGGAATGAATACAATGAACTTCGCCTTTGATGAAGCACCAATTTGAGGTACTTGTGTTTTGAAATTGAATTTCTGGGACGAAGGTGCATGTGCAGGCCCCTTCTTGGTGGTTGGTTTACTCTTCACACTGTTTCAGTTTACAGGCGGTCAAGGGGACAACTCTGGTGCTAATATAGTATCTCATATGTCAGATTTTAAGGATCTCCTCTCTTTTGTTGTTACTTTACAGGTTTTATGGCACCCCATTGTTGATGCACTATGACCCCTACTACACGGTGTTGAAGAAATCTACTTTTACAAAATGTATTTCCCCTGAAGAATGTTCAGCCATTTGAGGGCAAGAAGTACGGAAACATGTTGGGAATGTGTTGTTTTACGACACGTTTAGAATGTGTGATTTTGTTATGTTTTGTCATCAGTGTCTTTTTACTGATTTAATGTTGCTGTTTTTTATGAAGAATTAAGTAAGTTCCATGTAAGAGACATGGTCACTATGAGTTATGTAAGGGTCTATTTTTTTAGATATCAATCTTTTTTAGATATCAATCATTATCAATAAATTAAGAGGGATGAATATTTTTGAATATATTGCCTGAGCAACATTGTCATCATTCCACTCACTCCTTTCCTTGGTATACCGCAGTTGCAATGCCTTCTCTGCTTAACAAACCCACCCTGCTGAAGTCAGAATCTGATTGCCACATTATGAAGGTTACATCACCGCTATGTGCTAGTGCTTTGATGAGACTTTTATTTTACTCATGTTGGTTCGCCCATCCGGAAGCTTGACATTCTCATGCTGGACCTTCTGGGATCACTACATAATCACAGTGGTCCTGAATCATGTTGTGCCCTTCAATGGCTTTGGATCATGGCATGCACACATTGGACTCTTGCAACATAATGTGCTTAATGTTGACTTCTGTATCTTGGCTGTTTTATTCCACCTGTTTGTGTTAGTTTCTTAACACTGAATTTCGTCTGATTGCAGCTGTTTACCTTACTCAATGTTTCTCAGTCTTTCTCCCTCTCCCTGCTCTTACCTTCTCTCCTCTCCCCCCTTCCCTCACCATGATCTATGCACTTTTCTATCAGATTTGTCATCAGGCTTAGTAAGATACTTACTGTTCGTTCCTCCCCCCCTTCCCTTCTTCCCTCCATCATCAACTATGTCCTTGCACTATCAGAAATGTCGTCAGGCCTAGTACGATAGTCATGGCTTGTCCCCCCCCTCCTCACCCTCTCCTATTGTCATTGTCCTTGCACTATCAGAAATGTTGTCAGGCCTAGTACAATAGTCACTGCTTGTTCTACCTTTCCTCCACCCACCCCCTTCCTCCTACCCTCCATCATTGTCAATGTTCTTGCACTATCATAAATGTTGTCAGGCCTAGTACGATAGTCATGGATGTCCCCCCCCTACTTTCCCTCTCCTATTGTCATTGTCCTTGCATTATCAGAAATGTTGTGACGTCTAGTCCGATAGTCACTGTTTGTTCATCCCTTCCCCCTCCAAATCCCCCTCTCACCTTCCCTCCATCATTGTCAATGCTCTTTCACTATCAGAAATGTCGTCAGGCCTAGTACGATAGATCATTACCCATTTTTAATGTTGCAAGGCCTTGTAAGATTGTTAAAGTATTTTCCTTTGCCCCCCTGCCTTGAAGTGCCTTGAAACACATGTATGCAGGCGCTAAACATATAAACTATCATATCATATCATATCATGCATTTTAATTGTCTTTTCACATCTACTGCAAGATTTACTGTGTGTGCTGGGGAATGGGGAAGCCACACTTGTCCGTTGTCCATGGTATCATCCAAATCACACTTAACATCCTCTTCATACATCACTCTGGACTGCTACATGCATCAGTACATGTGCATGCACAGCTATTGCACCGTTATGATGAGCATCCACCAGAACCATATGAAGAGCTTGCACTTTCAGTTCCTCCCACAATCTCAGGAGCAGAAACCGGATTGATGCAGAATGTATCCACCGAAGATGATGGAAGAACAACACATGGGGTAGTTGAACAGCAAGAGGAAATTGAAAACACCAGATCTCTATCTCCACCACCCCATCCACTAATATGTCATATAATGATGATGACTAAAATATGGATGATGATCAAGAAAAACATTACAATCCATCTGAGTCCAGGTAGGAAATTGCCTTTCTTCTGGAAAGTAGCGGCAATGAAGAGGAGGAAGAGGTGAATGACACCACAGATACAGAGGTTCCACTAGCAATTAAGCTCTCTCCTGACTCCTAACTGTGTGCATTTTCCTTGAGGAATACCCTTCCTGTGACGCATCAAAAAGCACATCACATCATAACATGGCATCCAGAACACTATCACCACTAGAACTATCTTGGCCACATATGTTTTTACCACATTAAGAAAGTCAAATGTTTGGCAGTACATTACAAAGAGTAAACATCAACAGAATCTGGCCGCGTGCACACTCTGCCGGAAGGCAACGTGCCAAGGAAAGCAGGCAACCACTCTGCACCACATGTTTGCAGTTTCATCATCAGTGGCACTATGCACAGACATGGGAAGAAGTCAAAAGATCTGAAGACCATCCATCCCCATGCCACCAGACAAGAAGCATACCACCACTCGTCCAAAATGTTACTTGTGAAAACACAGCATCTGTGCTTTGGAGTAGGAGCCCAATCTCTAGTGATACAATGCAGCAGTGCATCAGACCAGTGTTGCAGAGGCTTTTGAGCATGGTCAAACAATCTCAAGTCACATAACAGGCAGCGCCTTCGCAATGCTAACCTGGATATAATGTTGGTTATAACTCTCATGTGCTACACGTTTGTCGAACATCCTGGATTCTGGTGCATAATGGGAAATGCCAGATACTGGCCACTATTTTCTCTCTAGAAATATGGTGCTTCAATAGGATGAGGTTATGGCAAAAATGTGGCAGGGACTACTACAGCCCATGGCGCAACAATTCCACATCACTGTGGGCATGTGGAGCAGTGGTCAGAGCGTTGACTACATAGCTTTCACTGCACATTGGGTGGCCTTTCCTTTATCTACTTTATCTACTAGCCAAGAGGAGTCCAGGGAGTTCTGCAAACAGACAACAGGTGTATGCAGTTTGGCACCAGGCAAGTTGTGCATCCATGGTAGTAGGTCAATACCTGTGTGGAAATTGTAGCATTTGCACATTGACAATCAAAACCAAAGAGTTCTTACAGGGAACATTTCAGTGGTGTCTCAGAAAATGTTTTAACTGTGGGTCCCATTCTAAGAGTGACGGTCCAGAAACAACAGTGCGGGTAAGCTTATTACCAGCACCATCGTTTCCGGACCGGCACACTACAACTCTCACTGGATCACTGGCACTGTTAGCAATGGTGCCGGTGCTCCCGTGTCCTCATTCCCATAGAGTCCTAATGGACTAATGGAATTTGGAATGGGGACTAACGAAATTGCTGCCGCCTGACTTCCTGGCTGCTGGACTTGGAATAGGCCAGTGGCACCGGGAAGTTAGGCGCCTGTAATTTGTTACGGGTCCGGCAGCAGCCTGCCGGTAGCACCGGAAGAGTTACTGTCGGACCCGTAATGAGGGCCAGTAATGCCACGAATGTTGTGTAGGAGATCTTATGCCCATGTGCTTAGCTGTACATTGGGATGATGACAAGGAAGGTGGCTATTAGGAGTTTTGAACACCAGTGTCAGATCCGTAGCAGTGCACTGACAGTACCCCTACTCTAACATTTTTGGGAAAATGGACATAGCGAGGACAATTTCAAATGGCTGTTTATTGACCAATTGCAACTGGACCACAATAATTTTTCTATGGCATCACAATCGCTTAATCTGGAATGGGCTTGGATCTATCAATTAAGAATGCACATCAATGGTCTGAATGAGAATTTGCAATGCGCAGTGTTAATGAGTTGAATACATCTTGCATTGGCACTGCTATGAACAACATGAGAACAAGCTACCTGGTTCGTGCATTGCTTAACGCAGTGATTTAATTCTGGCAATGCGCAATTCCATGAATGTGACAATATCGGAACCCTCCATTGATGAGGACATTTTTTTTCTTATCCACAGGGCTATCTAGACATATCAAGCATGGTTGATTAAACCATGAGTTTGCGCCTTGAAACACTTGTGTATAGGCGCGTTATAAATGCCATATCATATCATATCAATGATAAGCAAGGTTTTATATCCCGGAGGGTTGTCGCCCCATATAAGGGCATTATAGATAATGTGGCAATGGGTTCAGTCACATTAGATGTATGTATAAGAACGGTGTTGGCCTTGAGAATGGGGAGGATGTAGTACTTTTTGAACATTACAGTAGTACTACATGGGCATCCTTGATAAATGAGGCGAGCTTTTGTTAATTCTCGTGGATATTTAGATATGTGTAACGTGGTGCATTCACTAGTAATGAGTGTGGTTTATACACCTAAGATGGCGGTCGTCCTATATTGGGGCATTCTAGACAATGTGACAATGACGTCGGTGTTAGAAATCAATATGGCTGAGTGCTAGTCAGAGTAGAATCTGCAAGCAGGGTTACAGCAGCTGTTGCAGCAGAATACCATTGAACCACATTGAGGTGAGACCTGATACCGACTAGGAAGATGTGTTCTGCTGTTTAGAACTAGGTGTTTGGCAGTTTTAAACCTATAATTACCTCTTACCCTATCTCTTGGATGTACGTCCGCGGTGGTGTTTTGAATAATGTTACAGCAATTGGTTAGGAAGTATCACCCATGGTTAGGATGCTGGATGGAATTGGTCATGCATCATGTGTGCGTTTAAAGAGCACAAGGCAAATTTCAGATGCATATAAGTAAGGTTGAAAGGTTTTTGTTTGGATTTTCCAACTCATTTGACAGACAAGGTGAACTTACTTTGGTGTACTCTTTGTTTTATTTGTTAGACAGTGATGCAGAGATGATGTCTACTCATTTGTCTACTCATTCCTGAAAACTTGAATTTTACTAAATGGATTTCCACTGAAGTTAATAGATTTGTTCAAACAAATGAGGTTAATATCTTTGGATTACATTAGAACATGTTTGCATGGAATTAATTTTGTCATTGTATGTCATGGGTTTAGTACTCAAATTAGTAAATGTTTTTTTTGTTTATGGGTTGTTCTGTATGTATGTGAAAGGACTCCCTTGTGACCACTGGAGGTCAGCCCTGAGGAAGGCTGGATCATTGTAAATCATCACCCATTAAGCTGAAACTCAATTAGGCTATTAAGAAAATGTTGATGAACCTACTATAATTTCAGTTTTTGTCTGAATAACCGGCCCTAGATGCAGAGCAATTGGCCGCTGGGCATAAAGATAAGTGGCACATGGTTTTAGGTTGTGGCTAAAATGTTGCAGGGACTACTGTGGCCCATGAGGCAAAAAATCTACATCCCGATGGGCATGTGAAGCAGTGACTACATGGCTGTCACTGCACGCTGGGTGGTCTTTCCTTTATCTACTGTATCTACTAGCCAAGAGGAGTCCAGGAGTAATGCAAATGGACAGCAGTTGTATGCAGTTTGGCACCAGGGGAGGCACAGTGCACAGTTTAAGGATGCCTTGCTTTAGTGCTTGCAGCATCAATTGGAGAAAGAACACAATCAGCAGAAAGAAAACAACCAGTCCAACTGTTTCTACACAGGGAATGTGAAGCTCAAAATTGAAACCATCAATAGCCAGTACATCACTGACATCTATTGAAAGCTTTCTGAGCAATGCAAGCACAGTCTAAAAGGAGACGATAATGTATAACTCAGTGACAGAGGCATCTTGAATACAGATTGGTCATCAACAAGAACAGACAGTTGATCATCTGGCTTCCAGATGCTTCATTCCTATGTACTGGACATCTCATGCATGGATGGGGTACATGACCCAGTACAGTATCGGTACAGACATCTATCCATTTGCCCAGCACCACTTGTGTGACTTGCTGTTGAATCCCTAAGCTGCCCCCACTGCCAACTGTTTGCCCCGTGGGTTTAAGTGTAGCTGGGGCTATTGTCTCTAGCTGCAATAGAAGCCTCACTGTGCCACATGTTGTACAAGTGACATTTCTAAAATAAATGAAGTAATTTCATTGCAGAAAACAATGGACCAACCTCTACCCAATGCCAACACAGCAGCTCAGATGATGTTGATGATTTGGTACCCAGTAAATGTCAGACATTGAATAGTGTTGCTCGGTTTTTTCACAGTGTGTGTGTGGTTGGCAAACTGATAGCTGTGGAAGGGACTAAGGGGCACTGACAAGTTGCTGACTTGGGAATGCCATTGCCTATTACGCAAGTAAGGTTTTTTAATGCCAGTCTTGTTTCACTTTCGCAAGCACCACTTGTTGAATGTTCTCTGTCTCTCACACTGTGTGCAGCCACCCACTACATTTCTCTGCTTCTCTCACTAGACGCAACCGACAACTAACATTGTAGGGTTTCCCCATAGGGTGCAGCCACCACTTAAGGTTCTTGGGCTCTCTAAGAGGATACCGCCACTCATTAAATGTCTAGTGTTTTCACATAGGATGAAGCCACCCACAAAAGCTATCTCTCAGAGCATTGCCACCCACTAAAATTCTTGGCTCTTCAAAATGGTACAGAGACCCTTTAAATCTCCCAGGCTCACTCACAGCCCACAGTAACCCAAACACAAACGGTTATGCCCACAGGAGGGCACTGCCAGTGATGCACCACACCAATTGCTTGCTGGGTTGGTGCCAGAAACAGTTTCCTGTTGCTCTCCACAGCTGCCATCGCCACTACCACTAGCACCAGTTAAGAAGGCAAGATGGGCACAGGGTCTTTGGCATAGCATGTCTGATGTGGCTGTCATGCTGCACCATGGTTCTTTTAAGTACAATGAGCCTCTCCCTACCTCTCAAAACCGTTGGAGGGTGTGGGGCATGGCAGCAGGGTCACTTGTATGGGGCAGGAACTTGCTCACTTGGTAAATGTTCTTGTGCCACTTGTGACCATAGTGCCTCACGGCCATTGTCCTCAAGTTGGGGAATTTGCGCTTTCCTTTCTGCCCCCACTTCACCATCTTCCCATTGCCTCAGTCTCCTCCCCTGATGGTTCTTCCCTGGTGGCAGGGCAATAGACCCACACCCAGGATCTAATGTGCTGTGTCGGGTTGGGGGTAAAGGTTGCTGCTCCCTTGGGCTCTTCCTGTGCCAAATGTTCCCTCCACAAACGCAGGTGCAGCAAGAGACTCATCCGCCACCACCTCCACAACCCACCCTTACCTTCCCCTCAGCTATGTCTGCCACCTGCTGCAGCGCTTCCACAGGCTGATCCTACCCTTCGGCCTCCTCCTAAAGACCCTACTCATTCTCAACACTCTTGACCTGCTTGTTGAAGACAACTTCCTCTTCAAAGACCCCCACCGTGAAGCAGCCATCCCATAGTGTTTCCACAGGGCACTGGCTGTGGCCTCCTCAAATGCCACCTTGTTGGAACATGCCCTCCTGCACTCTGTGGGGGATTCCACAAGAGGCCCTGTCTCCCCAGCCTCCTTTTGGTTGTCGAGAATAGACCCTGCCTCCCATAGCTGCCCATCCTCCTCTCCCACTCCTTCTCCTGAGACCTCACTGAATGTCTAGGGCTTGCCCACCAAATCAGATGATCAGTGATGCTGTATGGCATGGGCCAGCAAACTGGTGCTAATAAACAGCATATGGTTCCCAGCCTCAGCTATCAGTGGTGTAAAACCCCTCCTCCTGCAAGGAGAACCACAGCTCCTCTTCCTTCATTCCTGCCACCTTCTTTCCCTTCCTCTCCCAGCACGTTTCGCATGCAATGAGTGAACCACAAAATGTGAACTGTGAGAAATGAAACACACCTGAGAGCTCAAAAGAGTGAAACCAACCCATAGAACCATGATGAAAAACCCAGGGAACAAGTAAAGTAAACCTGCTAAATAAGCTAAGCAAAGTAAATCTACTAATATACTACTAAGAGAAACAACACTACACAACAAACCAACTCAAGCAACACAACTGCAAGTTGGAAGATGAGACAACATAAAACTCAGATGGAAATTGGGAAAGGTTTAACAATGTATGGGGGACTTGTAGTTATTTGGAGATAGCATTAAGGAGCAGGAAACGTTGGGTTTTTAAAATGTTAAACAAAAGGAAAAAAGGAAGACGAGAAAGGGTAAAGTCATTTAGCCAAACCCATAAAGGAACAGGAAATGGTTCAGGCATTATATAAGGGGTAAACATTCCTTTACGTGGCTTTAGGGCCCTGATTTTCTGGATGTACTTGACTAATAAACCCAAGATTTGACCCAAGATTTAGGGCTCATGATTGGCTGACAAATATATTGCAGTTGACCCGATTGCCCACTCTACGTTTCATCCTAGATTTGAATCTCTGAGAATTTCACTCTGAATCTCATTTGAAAAATGCAGTAATGAATAAATCTTGCTTAAAAGATTTGGGGGGCCTGTTGTGTCAATTTCTCATCCAGGCCAAGCGACATGTGTGCTATCATTTTCACGTTCCAAGTTTTCCATTAGACCAGCAGAGTTCATTGTTGCGATTGTAGTAATGAAAGAAACAAAGTATGGTTCCATGTCCTGCAATAGACCAGTGCCGTGCATTGAGTTAGAGTTAGTGTTTTTATCCTGAGTTTGCCCAATATCACGGGTTATTGATTTTCTTGAATCAAATTATCTTGTGTGTTCAGTCCTGGGCTACCAAACTATTATATGCCATAGACACAGATTTTAGCACATATGCCTCCATATCCCAGAATTCCCTCTCTTTCACACAGTAGACATATCTGCCATGACCAGATGTGCCCTAATGCAGCTGACACCAATGGGAGTATGTTGATTTGCAGACAAAAGAGTGACCACTGCGGCCCTCCAAGTTCTATTGATTAGACCTACGATGAACACTTGTATTGGCCAAGGACTATGGAGTGGGTAATGGCGTGGGATGGATGGTTGCTGATTGGCTGAGCCATTCAGAGAAGGCAAGTGGTGGAGCACTGGAGAGGGGAATTGGTGTCTTTCTTCTTCCACCTTCACATCTTCTCACATGGACTCTTTTGTAGACACACAGTAAAAACGAATAAAAATTGTTCCACTTTCTACTGGCATCATGTGAGTGATTTTCTACGTTTTGTAAAATGTTAGCTCTGGCTGCCTTCAGCCAAGCATGCAAATACATGTAGCCTTGTTACTCTCCCTCATGTCTCCTGCCCACTTAACCTAAATCATATCTGGTGTTCAGCAACCTTCTCGTGCCTCCCAGAGCACATCTTTATTCTTTCAGCATCCGCATACACTCAGGGCGTGGGAGGGGTGTCTCGTGGAAATGGGGACTTCCATGCAGGCATTCTGAATGTATTCATTACGTTTAAAGTGGTAAATGACATTATAGGTTTGGCTATCAGTAGGGGCTTGACGCCATCTCATGCAGGCAGTATTTCAGAAACACTGCATGCAGGTTATCGAAATGACCAGTGTCGGGTTTCTGCAAATGATAGAAATACATGTCCATGCTTGTGAGCGGAACAGAAATGCACGTGGCGCAGCAGGGTATTTAGATCTGCTGTCCGATTGAGTACAAATGCAGAGAAGAGCCAGCAATCACCCTTCTGACCTTTCTTAATCTCCAAGTAAAAGGATGTTAGATGCTCCGAATCTCACCATCTTTGTAACCCTCATCCCCATATGCTGTGGGCCTCAAGTAAAGGGGATGTGTTAGCGCTTCCCACTTAATGAACCAAATGCTTTTACAAGCAGAAGATATAAGGGACATATTTTAAGTCATATTTTAGTCAAATTTAGTGCTAATACTTCCTCTTTAATAAGTTATTTTACACCCTAATTCCACAATATTTACAAGTGTTATTTTGCTAAGGTAAGTAGCTTAAATCACGAAATGAGCATAACTGTTAAAAACAGCCTGCATTAAAAATAGCATCTGTTTGGGAAAATACTGCCATACTCATTAGGAGTCCCGGACAGCATGTTTGTTGTTCATATTAGAGTGCAGTTTGGAGCAAACTCCATCATTGTCACAGACAAAATCATTGTTCATGAAGCTGCTGTGTTGATGGTTTTGGATGATTACTAGGCATTACTGAATAGCCACTTGTCACGTTGACGTATCCATGGGTATGGGGGGGGGGTGGGTCGTGGGTGAAAGGGAAGTGATGTTGGGGGAAACGGGATATGACGGGTGGCGGGAGGAGGAATTAGTCAGTAGAGTTTGATATTGAATAAAGGGAAGACGTGTGCCAAACTCCTCCATGTCAGCCCCTCATTGCACGTGTGGCACGCACTGCGACCAAGGCCCACCCATGCCACGACACTGGTGACAAGGATGAGATGGCCTCCCGCAGGGCAAACGGAGCAGAGAGCGAGGCGACAGTGTATGCAAAGCTGCGTTACGGCCCGTTGCTCACACGCCGAGGAAAGAAGTCAGCCCAGCCGCAGGCGCCGAGCGCATTTCGAACGTCGGAGGCTTGCCTGGAGGAGGCCGGTCATAGCCATGCTTCTGGAGCGTCCTGACCAGTACATTCCATGCCGAGGTGGTGAAAGCAGAGGCTGGGGACTTCTACAAGCAGGCACGTGCCCTGGAAGAGGGGAAGAACAGTGTGCTACACGGTGGGCCAAGAGGCAGGCCCACCAATGGGGACATCTGAGCAAGGCCCCACCCCACAGGGACATAAATCACATGGATGGTGCTTGTGCCCAGGGAGGCGGCCATCCTGGGGAATCTGAGAGTGCAGAGGTACCCCTCTCAGACAGAGTGACACAGGGAGGGTCTGAAGCCCTGCACAGAGTGGTGCTCGTGCCCAAGGGGCAGGCACATCCCAGAAGACAAGGACCAAGGTGAAGAAGCGACCGAGAGGTCAAGATGTCAAGTCAGGACAATGATCAAGGGGCACAAGCCCAGGGCCAAGGACGAGGCCCCCCGGTGGTAGACCAAGTCCCATATAGACTCCCAGAGACGGCGGCCCAAATGCCAGGGGCATTTGACGCCACTGACACCAGCAACATGGGTCCCAGATGGAGCAAGTGTATGAGGGACTTCGACCTGTACATGGAAGCCACAGGGGCCATAGAGGATGCCTGCCAAACATGCCTACTAAATCTGGCAGTGGGTTCTGCCACCAGGGACATCATTAACAAGATGCCCCCCGACTCCATTGACTCTATTCAGGACCTGAAGGATGCACTAGCAGCATACTTCACCCCCACACCAATGTGGACTATGAGAGGCACCTCTTCCACAGCACCAAACAACAGAAAGGTGAGACTATGGATGCCTATGTCATGCGGTTGTGCACCGAGATGAAGCATTATGACTTCGCAAATTATTCCAACACTGAAGTGCTAAGGTCTCAAATTATAGCAAGGTGCAAATCCCAGACCTTCAGGCAGAAACTGCTCCAAATACAATGCACCCTTGAGGAGCTACTCGCATTGGCCCAGGCAGAGAGAGCCATAGACCCACAGGTGGAGAGCTTCAACAGTCCTGCAAAAGGAGAAAGCATCCACAGACTACAACCTGAGAGAAAGTCAGAGGAATTATTTTTGCTATAAGTGTGGGTTTGAGTACCCCCATGAAGGGATTTGCCCCGCCATCGGGAAACGATGTGCCACATGTGGCGAAGAAGGCCATTTTAAGTTGGTGTGCAGACTTTTCAGAGGAAAGGAGAGGGCAAGAGAAATACCACCCAGAGACAAGGCAAGATCCCAACCATCCCCAGGGAACCACCCTGGTGCCTCATCTCAAGGACCTACTACTCAAGTGAACCCTGACTCCTGTGAACGAGACTCAGGGGACAACAAACAAAGAAGGGAGAGGAGAGCGAGAAGAAGATACGTCATGAGAGAAAGACCCGATTGACGATCAAGGCGCCACGTATGCTATCTGGTGGAGCAATCTCCATCTGACTCAGCTTCTCGGGAAGTGACCAGAAGAAGAAGGCATATGTCTATGCTTTAGGGAATCCCACTGCCACAGCCCACAGTCACACTCTGATCATCAAGTTAAACGAACAACCCACTGAATTCCTGATTGACACGGGCGCCACAGTGAACGTCATCAGTGAAGCTGTTTTCAATGGACTCCCTGCAAGGCCAAAGTTGAGCCCCGCCATAGTGTACATCTATGCTTATGGTGCCAGGCACCTCTTAAATGCCTAGGACAATTTGAGGGCACATGTCGATACAAGGGGCATGAAAAAAGAATACTGGTTCACGTCCTGGCAACCGAAACAGACAGTGGGTGTGTGTTAAACTTCAAAGCAGCGGCCAATATGGGACTCATCCACATTCTATAGAACATAATGGTCCACAAATACATTGACCCAGTGGAAATGATCTCCAACCTATATCCCCGCATTCTCTGGGGCATCGGAAAACTGAAGAACAGACCCATAAAATTGCACATAGACAAATCCATACGGCCAGTGGCCCAACACTACCGAGGAATCCCGATCAACATCCAGAGGAAAGTGGAGGAAGAATTACACAAGCTGCTTGAACAAGACATTATCGAGCCAGCCACTGGTCCCACCACATGGGTATCTCCGATAGTACCAGTCCCAAAGAAAGGATCAGAAGCGATCAGGCTCTGTGTGAACATGCGGCAACCGAACCAGGCCATACAGAGGGAGAGACATCTGGCCCCACGCATCACCGATATGATCCACCTCCTGAATGGGGCCAAGGTATTCTCGAAGCTGGACTTACAGAAAGGCTATCACCAGGCCTGAAAGATGAAACATAACCACGTTCGTCACACATCTTGTATTCTTCTGTTACAAGTTTTGGAGTATGCTCGGTCGCAGAAATCTTTCAGGCTGAGGTACAGAATGTCATCAAGCATATACCCAATTGCCCTAACTACAGCGATGACATCCATGTTTTCAGCACCGATGCTGGTGAACACGACGAGGCCCTAATGAAAGTATGCAAGGCCTTAGAAGCAGCCAACCTCACCCTCAATCGGGACAAATGTGAATTCTGCAAGAGTATGTTTAAATTCTTTGGTCATATATCTTCAGAATCAGGCATGTCTCCGGACCCCGACAAAGTAGCGGCGCTAAATGACAAAGGCCCTCATTACGACCCTGGCGGATTTTTTCCGCCATCGGCGGACTTTTCCGCCATGGCGCAAAGTCCCTTTACGCCATGGCGGATGGCGGACTTACCGCCCCATTCCGAGGTTGGCGGGGCGGTAAGTCCCCATTGACCCATTTACCCTTCCCCATTCCCATTTCGGCCCCATAGGGTATAATGGGAGTGGGGAAGGAGTTAATTACGCCACCGTAAATTACGGTGGCGTAATTAACACCAAGGTCCCATAGCGCCATGGATTTTTACGCCCGCAAAAAGCGGGCGGAAAAATGACCATGGCGCTATGGGAACTCGTAGTTGGCGGTAAGGGGTCGGCGCAGCTAACGCTGGCGCAAACCCCTTACCGCCAGGGTCGTAATGAGGGCCAAAGCGTCCCCAGCCAATGTCTCAGAATTACTCTCATTCTTAGGGCTCGCAAGCTACTGCACGAGATACATCAAAGACTTTGCGACAGTTAGCGAGCCTCTAAGACTGTTGACCAAACAAGAGACCACCTTCCAATGGTCAGACCAGTGTCAAAAGGCGTTCAAGGCCATCAGAGAAAGGGTCGCCAAGGCCGAGAACATGTCTTAATATGACCCAAGTCGGCAGATGGGGCTAACTGTGGACACCAGCCCGTTAGGACTAGGGGCCATACTGGCCCAGGTGGACCCAAGTGATCCCTCGCAAACGCACATTGTCACGTATGCCAGCCGGAACTTATTGACAATGGAACAAGCCTATTCCCTGGCGGAAAAGTAGGGCCTCACCGTGGTCTGGGCCTGCAAACATTTCCATCTGTTCCTGTATGTCAAACCATTCCGGGTAGTCACAGACCGCTATTCCTGTATGGGAACCCCCAGGCACCTCGAATAGCCCGCTGGGGGTTGCGGCTGCAAGACTACGCCTTCAAAGTTGTGCACCGACTGGGAAAGGGAGATAACCCTGTGAACTTCTTATCCAGAAGTCCCCAGGAGGGGTGCATACCAGAACCCTCAGTGGCGGACAGATATTTTAGGTACCTGATACATCAAACCACACCAGCCGGGATAGACGTTGGAATGATAGCCCAGGAAATCGAAAGAGACTCGGCTTGTCATATCATCTGCGAGGGTCTTCAGTCAGGCATGTGGAGAAGTGCCTGAGAGAAAGGAAGACCAGCAGGGGACCCTGTACACGCCGAGGTGGAACGGTTGGTGCAGGTACAAGATAAACTAGCCTTATCAAATGACCATCTGCTGATCTAGGACCGCAAACTAGTAATCCCACTGGCCCAGCGAGTCAGGATCATCGAACTGGCTCATGAAAGTCACCGGGGAATGGCATCAACCAAACGCAAGCGGCGCCAGAAAGTCTGGTTTCCCAACATGGACTCCATGGACGCCAATAACAGCTTCCACAAAACCAAAGAATAGTTATGATATAGAAGGGAAGGATTTTTACATTTTTGTGCAAGAATGGTCTGTTATGCACTGTAGCATACCTGCTTTTGGTTGCTCCATAGGAAGAGCAATACAGAAGCATTGAAACTGAGGAAGCAGTCAGTCCTTACATGCTCCTCTGCAAAAGCTTCTCTAATTAAGGCAATTAGATAAGTTCCTAATAGAAAAGGGACAACCCGTTTAATGGTCTATGATGAGTCAAGGCAAGACTCAAATGTTACATCAAAAAGAAGTAGGTGGCCTAAATAAGCAGGAGCCATAGTTGCAGACTGCATGACACACAAGACAGGGATCAAATGTACAAGTCATTGGTTTCTTCAAAGCACAAGGAAACAAACGCCTGCAGGAACAGGAAAGGTTCTAACCCAGCAAAGTAAATGGCATTCAGCCAGTAAGATTGCTCAGCAAATTAAGGCTCATTTAAGAGATTTGTGTGCAACCTGCAATCATAGGTTTTGAATCCTCACATGGCTACTCAACCCCTTATCCTTCTGATGTAGATACCTTGACTGGATAAGATTAGAGGCTATTGCAAGTTTTCTTTAAAGTGCCCCTTATTAACTTATTTTTTAAGGGTAAAACAAAAAGGTTGATTGTGCACTTAGTTGAACTATAACGCCTTGATAAACTTAATTTGACACTCTAGAGGTAAGCTTTCCCGAAGCTGGAAATGCTGCTCTGAATGATTTTTACAAACTGAACAGTATATGTATTTTCTAAAGATTAGGTTTTTTTCTTTGGCCCACATTTGACCAATTCAATGGGCAACTGTTCCTCAAAAGCGAAGTGGAAGGTACAGAGCATGGGTGGAACTGGAGGGCTTCAGTTTTCTACTCCATCCTGGAGATCATAGTCCCTAATGAAACAACCAAAGCAGCATTCAAACATTGTTCACGACAATATAAAGCAGCCATCACTCAGGCTAAAGCTGCATCCTTCAATACGAGGATTAACAATGCCAAATCTGGGACCAAGGAGATCTTTGCAATCTTCAGGGAACTGGAGACTCCTACTACCCCTCCATCTACCATCATCAAAGATGAGTCTTGGTGCAACACTATTCAAACTGCCATGCTAGACAAACTGGACACTCTGCAAAATAAAATTCTAGCGCACCAAAAAGCACTATTGTCCATCATAGACACGCGTCCCCCTACTCCCCGGACTGCCATAGCTGAGGACGTACCTACCTTTGACTTCATTGACATGACTGAAGCCTAAGTTATAGATCCTATCAAACCATCCAACTGCAAAGGGGATGCATGCCCAGCCCACATCATTAAGGAATGTGCCCATGCCCTGGCCCCTTTCATCACCGCCTTCATTAACTCAACCTTCCGCTCAGCCCAGGTACCTACCTCCCTGAAGGAAGCCTGGGTCCGACCACTCATAAAAAAACCTCCCTTGACCCAACGGTACCCCGGGACTAATGACCTATCACCACAGTCCCCTTCCTGCTAAAGATTCTTGATAAAGCAGTCTACCTGCAAGTTCAAAAATTCTTGGAAGAAAATCAAATCCTAGGTCTGCGCCAATCTGGCTTCAGGCCACGCCACAGCACAGAAACGGCGCTACTGGATCTCAAAAATCAAATCGATGATTTAAGAGACGCTAGTAGACCAGCCCTCCTTCTTCTGCTAGACCTGTCTGCAGCATTTGATCTGGTAGATCACAAAACCCTATGTCATCATCTGTCTTCCACTGCCAATTTCTCCCCGAAAGCCGGTGAATGGATATTGGGCCTCATTACGACCCTGGCGGAGTGGGTTTACGCCAGCGTTATTCGCGGCGGACCCGTCCGCCCTACTACGAGTTCCCGTATCGCCATGGAGCCATTTCCGCCTGGTTTTTCCGGGCGGAGAAATCCATGGCGCTACGGGACCTTGTTGTTAATTACGCCACCGTATTTTACGGTGGCGTAATTAACGCCTTCCCCACTCCCATTATACCCTATGGGGCAAAAATGGGAATGGGGAAGGGTAAAATGGGGAATGGGGATTTACCGCCCCGCCAAGGTCGGAATGGGGCAGAAAATCCGCCAACCCCCATGGCGCTATCGGCAGCTTTCTGCCGTGCTCCATGGTGCATTTTGCACCGCGATTTCCGCCAGGGTCGTAATGAGGCCCATTGTCTTTCCTCAAAGAGAGAGTGATGAAGGTGTTCTCTTACTCCTCGAGTGCTATCCCTAGCCCTATCAAATGCGGGGTCCCTCAAGGGTCCTGCATATCACCAACTCTCTATAACCTCTTCACTAGGCCACTGTTCTAACTTCTCGAAGCCATGGGCATCTCATATACTAACTATGCAGATGACACCCAGGTGCTCATCCCACTGAATAGTGACTACCCTACAGATATGAATACTCTCAATCTCATCTACTCCACAATTCAGTCCTGGATGGCTGAAAACTGGCTGTGCTTAAACAGTAAGAATACAGAACTCCTACTAATTGGATCCACAGCTACACTGGATGAACTGGGCACGCAATACAGCTCATTTACAATAGATAACATTCCCATTACTGTGTCCCAAGCTATTAAGACACTGGGTGTGTACCTTGAACCTAGCATGACCATGGACAGGCAGGTTAATGCTATTGCATCCTCAGCTGCCTACCATTCCAAACTGATCAAAGCAGTTAGGCAGTTTCTGTCACAAGAAAACTGCATCACCATTGTGAGGGCCATTATCGGATCTAGGCTAGATTACTGCAACGCCCTCTTTGTCGGTACGTCCCAAAAGAACTTGGTGAAGTATCTCAGAATAATGCCTTGAGGGCCACGACTGGTACAGCTCGTAGGGATCACATCTCTGGGGTTAGAAGGCAGGTTCATTGGCTGCCCGTCAAAGAAAGGATCCTTTTCAAAACACTGGCTATTGCACACAAATGCATCCATGGATTAGCACCCACCTACTTAGCTCAGAGGATCATCAACAAAAACACCCCCTAGACCTTCCAGATCTGCATACGCCAATCGCCTCATTGTTCCTCATACACTAAGAGTGCGAGCCGGAGGCTCCAGTTTCCCTACCTTGGCTGCAACTTACTGGAACACCCTCCCTGCGCAACTCAGAATGATCGAATCCCACACAACCTTCCATAAAACCCTGAAGATGAGGCTTTTTGTTTGACTCGCCTCCCACCTATCGCCATAATTTAAATATTGTACTGTTTACTATACCTGACATGTAACCTATTGTAAACTATGTAACTGTATTAATCCACTGTACTGGGCCACTATTCTGTAACCCTTAAGCAAGCCTGCATACATATATTCTTTTCAGCGCCTCTATGCCCGTGGGCTGCAGCGCGCTATACAAATACTAAAATAAATAAATAAATAGTGAACGCTTGAGGAAGAGTCTTAATCTTCCCAATGCTATCAGACAACAACAGTTCTTGCTTTCCACAATAATAACATTTCATTTGGCTGTGCTAGGTAGACATCTGTTTCATTTATCCCAACAAAGACAGTTACTGAGAAAACTGGCAGTCAAACCGGATGCTTATCCGACGCTGCGTACCAAGTACTTTTCCCATCTGTGAAGTTATGTCACCCTTCTATTATGGCTGCCTGCGTGATGGCTACAGCTAACTGACCTTAGAACACTGGTATGTGTAGATATGAAATTGTGACGTAAGGTGAAGCAGAACAGTCAGATATCTCCCATAAATAACACACGCTCACTGTAAAAGCAGTGAGTTGCAGTCAACAAACTGCTGAAGCAAATATTAGGGGCATTTATATGACATTTGTCAGGCACTGACATCATGTGGTAAGAGACACATACTGTTTGCAAGCTATTGCTATCACATGCCACGGAAGTACCATAATTTGTTAGGTATTGCCAAGATATGCAATGATATTTATATCATATGGCAGGTATTGCCAAAAGTAGCCTGAGTTCTCACATTGCATCCAGGGTTTGACGTCCAAGCCTAGGTACACATGCTGTTACTAGGTGTTGCTATTAAAAGACAAGCACCCTCATCCGGAGGTTGGTGAGAGTCATGGCGCTATTAGCGCCATGACTAGCACCAATACCGGTACCGCCACTGACTTGGTGGTATGGGGACTTACTGGTCTATTCCGACCTTTGCGGGACTGGTAAATCCCCATTTGAAAAGCCATTCCCTATTCCCATTTGAGCCCCATAGGGCTCAATGGAAAGGGGGAAGGCGTCAATAACTGTACCACAAGTTGCGGTACCGTTATTGAACCTGGTATCCCTTTGCGGGTCCCGTCCATAGGGACCTCGGAATAGGGCGCAAAGGAATTACCGGCACCAGTGTCATTACCGGTGCCCGGTATCCCTTTGCGCCCAGGTCGTAATGACCCCCAAGGTACCTGCACCTTGTAATAAAGCACCCAGGTTGTCACACCATTGGCAAAGATATGCCAGGTTCGCACACCAGTGTCAAGTTCCATGATGACCAGTTAACACAGCATCCCCAGTTTATGTTCTGCTCCATTAACACAGTTGTGCCAGATTCCATTATGCCCCATTACAGCTTTAAGGGGAGATTTCATTGTTGCCAGTGAAATCCTCAGTGCTGAATTCCATTATGCCTTGTTCCCAAAGCAAGGAAAGATTCCATTATTCCAAATTTGCACGGTAAGGTCCTTTTAGCACATGGACATCGTTATTGACCTCCTCTTAGCCAATCATAATATTTAGAGTGCAATATTGGTATTCACTGCATTCTGAACATGCTGTATTTATAAACAAACAGGGAAGCATTCATGATATATTTTCAAGGCAAGATTTTGCTTCAGCAAGACAATTCTTCTCTGGGAGGACTTTTTCTTTGCTGTAATATGCTTGTTGCAATTAAAATGATTAGCCTGTAAAGACAACCATGTTATTTAAATACTACAACATAAAACCACATTTAATTTACTAACTAGTTTGTCTTTTTATTTTACTCACTATTAAATCACCAGTTTAACTTCACCATGAAAACACCAAAATATGTGTGGGTACTGACACCATGGGCCTCTTTCCGAGATTGGAGGAAGCCATGGCGCTATTTGCGCCATGGCAGCCTCCAATACCGGGTCCGGCATCAGTCTTGTTCAATGGGGACTTACCGGTGCATTCCGACCCTGGAGGGACCGGTAAATCCCCATTGAACAAACCATTCCCCATTCCCATTTGAGCCCTCATAAGGCTCAATGGGAATGGGGAGGGTGCTAATAACAGGCTCGCGACTAGCAAGCCCGTTATTAGTGCCCTGGTCCCTTAGCGGAACGTGTGGTCAGACCACACGTTCCTTACGGTTCCCGCTAAGGGACCTTGAAATTGGGCAGTAAGGGATTACCGGCACCGGTCTCCTTACCAGTGCCGGTAATCCCTTACCGCCCAACTCATAATGACCCCATGTGCTAATAGCCTTGCATTCCTCGGGAGAGATCCTTATAGATTGGTTGATGACGCTTACCCAAGGTATGGGCCGAGGCGAATCTTGCGATAACGACCCTTACCTCAGTCTATGAGGCTATATTACTGTGTGTCTACTTACCAGGTAATGGCTAGATTTATTTTTAGAACTATACATTCAGATTCTATTACACCCACTTAACACAGAAAGGGCTGATCCCCTAGGCCTAGCTAGACCAGCATTATGCTATCAGAACCATACGGCCAGATTAAACTTTTTCAGTTAGTGTTCTAAATCTGCATTCAAGAAGGCCCAGTTAGCATGGTAAAGCAAGATTGGGATTCTGTTTACTAAATTAGCATAGAAGCACAGTAATGCTGAATTCCATTAGCCCAGTCTGCACAGCAAGGTTAGGTTCTAGTATGGCCGGTTAGCACAGTGAGGCCAGATTCTATAGGCCTCACTAACACAGGAATGGCAGATTGCTTCAGAGCCAGTAAGCATGACAGTGCCACTTTGCACTATGCACATATGACACTTCAAAGTCAGCTTTTAGTGTACCCAGTAATTACAGTAAGGACATATTTAAGAAATCCCAGTATTTACAGTATGATATGATAGTTTATTTATATAGCGCCTATACACAATGTGTTTCAAAGCGCTTCAAGGCAAGGGAGGCAACAAGGGAAAATACAACAACATTCTCACAGGCCATGAACAGTAAGGATGTGAAATTAACTATCATACTCGGCCTGACGACATTTCAGATAGTGCAAGAGCTAAGACATAGATAAGGAAGGGAGGAGGAGAGTGGGAAGGAAATGGAAACAGACAGGCGACTACCGTACTAGGCCTGACGACATTTCTGGTAGAGCCGGAGAAAACAAAAGGTGAGGGAGAGGGGTGCAGAAAGGGAGGGGAGGAACAAAACAAGCGACTATCATACCAGGCCTGATGACATTTCAGATAGTACTGCGGGGGTGGGGGGATTGGGGAGGAAAAAAAACAGTAAGGGGAGGGGGGGAGACAGACGAGGTTGCTATCATACTAGGTCCAGGGACAATTCTGATAGAGTACGTGCATAGAAGAAAGTAAGGGGAGGAGATAGGAAAAGGGAGAAGGAAAAGGAGGAGAGAATAAAGAGTTATCAGTCAAAAGAGTGGAGAAGAAAGAAGGGAGAGTGAATACAATTGCAGAAGTCAGTAGTAACAGTAGTAAGGACACATTTCCTAGGCTCAGTTCAAAGGCACAAAACAGCATCTGACAGCCTTGGGATTTGAGCCAGCAGCTTCATAACTGTGTACTTCTCAGGAGAGCCTCGGGCCTGAGGCATCACACATTCCACAGCTCTGCAACCTCGCCTGGCATGGGTGTTTCAGCTGTTAAGCCAGTCTCTTAGGCAAGTCTGTAGGCCAGTCTCCTTGCAACAGTTGTACCTCAAATAAACCAAAAGAAAGTGCAGTATCAGAGAAGGTAACATATAACCAGTTGTTTTCCCTCTCTTCTCATTTTATCTGTGAATCGTTGACCAAAGCCTTGCACTACCTTTACATAAAGCACACCGCAGTACAACTATTCTGATACATATAAAAATTCAATAAGGAAGCAAAAATAAATAAAAACAATATCAAACTAAGACAACTGACTTATGTCCTAACTCATCTAAAACCATTAATTCACTGTACTGTATTGCATAAACACCCCCACCTATTAGCATCAGCCATAATCTAGGGTTCATCGAAAACAACAAAAACAGCAATAACTACATGTCCCTCCGTTTCTAGCTCTGAGCATCCCTGTCACTCTTACATCCAGCACCACCCCTTTCAATTGTCTATCATGTTTGTGTCCACTGTCCAAGGCAAAATGAATATTTCTCTTACTTTCCAGCATATAGTCAGCTACCAGTACCTGCCAGTCCCTAGGTGCACTGCAGTCAGTGCCAGCAACAACTATGCAGTGCTTGTCATATTTCTCCCAAATAGCATCTTGCATGGTGACAGTGGCGGCTGGTGAGTTTGAAAGCTGGTGGGGCGTACATTTCGAAGGGTGAATTTGGGAGTGAGCGCGTGCAGCGGGCGAGCCCACACCACCCAAGGGGGGGTGCATGGGGTGCTCCCCCCGCAAAATAATTTGAAAAATGGCTGCGAAAATGTGCAATTTACTTTCCACACCCACCGAAATATGACATAAAAAGCATTAGGTTTTACATATTAATGGTGGTACATTATTCTTACATGTGCTAGTTTGATGGTGTATCTTTCAGCAGCTTGTATTGAGAAAAGCTGGTGCTATGGTGTATGCATAAAGAAATTCATTAAATAGATAGCCAGTAATGATGGAAAAATATAATTTTCTCATGCTGTTGCTGGCATTCATATCCATTCATCCTCTTACAAAGGTGGGATTTTAGGCATTTTCTGAAAGGGGAGAAATTAAGATAAAATATTACTTGTTAACCACTTCATTAATGCAACATGTGTCCTACCTCTAATGGCTGTCAAAACATATTTGCTTGAATGAAGGTTATGGTTGCAATGCAAACCCTAAAAACTACAGATATTCTCTGCTAGTTATGGTTTGCATGTCAACCACAACTTACCTCTGTCATGCACTTCTCATGACTTCACACATGATGTTGCGGATGCTAATCACAGATGCAGTGATATTACAGGATATAAGCAAAAAACACCTAATGAAAAATAGGAGCACTGCCTTTATTATAAAGAGCCTATTTTACTTGTGACTGTGCTGTAAACGAACTTCACATTGTTGTTCGGCCAGCAGTAACTGGATACTATTGCCATAGAATTCACAAGTGTCATTCACAAGTTCAGTTGCTTTAATGACATCTTTTATAACGCACTTAATACCGGAAAGCAGTCTCTTAGTGGGACTGCGATTTGATTGAACCTGTGTTACTCTGCATTGTCTTGCTTCCAAGACAAACGTGTTGACCCTGAGCTATATTCCCAGCCCAAGGTAGCATTTAGTTTGGCTTAGTATACCATGAAAAGATTTTTGTTTTTAAGAGGAAAATAATGTTTGAAAGAAGTTGGATTTTAAAAACGGTTGTATACTATTCAGTAGACTGGTAAAAAAAAAAAAACATGTTTATCCTTCCTTTATATTAGTCAGTAAGTTAGGTTTTAATGAGAATGTTTCTTTATTTTTAAAGAGCACACTATGAAAGCATTATGTTCCACAGAGGTTTTGTGGCTTTATGGATTTTGTCAAACCACTCCATCGAGACAAATTGCACAAAATTGTCCATGACAAATGTCCAAATTGTTGGCGTGCACCTAGGCGGGGAAGTACTGAAGGCAAACAAATAATAAAGAAAATCATTCGTTTTTAAGAAGCTCACACCGAAACTCAATTCCTTTCATCTTCTTTGTCCCACCTCCCCAGAAAGGATTGGAAGCACAGACAGTGACACTCAAACACTTGTAAATAAGGACTTTCTGTCTGTGTGCCTGCTCTGACAGCATCAAGAAATCTACAAATACACACACTCATAGTTAAGCACTACCTCGTAATGTCAAAACCCGTTATGGTACACACCATTGTTGCTATTGTTTCCCTCTCTTATTGAAAATAGTACTAAGCGTTGATGGGTAGAAAAAAAAATCTTTAATGAGTACATGCCCAAATTAATCAGTTTCCCAAGAGGACTGAAAGAAAAATCCAATGCATTTTGCAATCGTGAATCCTTAATAAATTAATTATCTGTCAATGGGCGTGTTGCTTCAAAACCATGGTGTGTAACCTTGATGTGGCTGGATGACAATAAGACTTGTAGAAACTGTTGTGTGTAGTGTATCTTTTATAGCAGGAACTATGTGACCCAACCATGCTAAAACCCTCAAAAAGCTAATACAGCACAGTGTGCACATTTTTGCCACAAGATTTCCTTTTCATTTGCGCACAATTGGGAAATCATTGCCACGATATTGTGGGAGTAGGTAATGGTCTGATTAGCACAAGTCTCCATATTGTGTTTTTAAGCAGCAAACACAGGAGAATACAATCGAAAACACAGGCAGAGTTGCTCACTCTCATCCAGCCACAGAGGAAGGTCACAAAAATCCCAAAACGTCTCATGTGTAGTGGGACGACACCGGCCTCATCCAACAATTTGCATAATACAGCAGGATATGGACGGTCAGGCAGGTGTAGGCTTAATTTATTCATGGCATGATGGCAGATTTAGTGCCCTTGAGTTGTGAAATACTAGGCTTGAGTCGTTCCATGGAACGAGTTTACACCGTTTTTAACAATTAGTACAATATGCTACTTTGGACAGGTGGTGTTAAAAAAAAAAATGAAGAACACACATAGCACAATTCCAAGTATCATACAGTCGCATCGAGGAGCTGTGCGGTTTGAGCCCTGTAACCTTTTGCATGCGAGTCGCATGCAAAAGGTTACAGGGCTCAAAACACACTATTTTCACATAGCGGTTGTATTGCTGTAAACCCCAGTCATGCACGTCAGGAAGGGATGCTCCCGGGTTTCAGAACCATCTTTTACAGGCTCGTCCTGCTCCCCATGATACCAGTGCTAATCCAGCTCCCCCGCAACACCTCAGGCATTTCAGGCACTCAGCACTTGGACACAAAGAAAACACAGGAGACCAGTAGCGATTAATTGGCTGCTATAATGCAAAAACACACCAGTGCATGGGAGGGTGCTCACTGCTCTGCCCCTCCCAGGCCTGGCTCATCATTTTGTTCGATGGAGTAACTAAATCTATTCACCACCCATAAACCAGCACGTATAATGCATGTATGATAACAAACAGGTCATTTTGCAGAACAGGGGGATCAAAGCCTGGAGTTGTGAAAAGCACAAAGCAGATTCTGGCAGCCTTGGAATTTGAGCTAGCAGCTCCATTACTTTGTACGTCTCCGGTGTTGCTCAGTCCTGAGGCATCGCACATTCCACAGCTCTGCGATCTTGCCTGGCATGGGTGTTTCAGCTGTTAGGCCAGTCTCCTTGCATCAGATGAACCTCAAATAAACCAAAGGAAGGTGCAGTATCAGAGAAGGTAACACTGGCTAGGTCTGCATATCACTGGAAGGAGGATGGCAGGAATGCAATAGGGACACACTACCCTAGTCATGCTGCTTTAAGTGGGCTTCAGGTGGGAGAGGAGCATGCTGTTCTGGTTCTATCTACTATTGTGTGTGTGTGTGGGTGTGTGGGTGTGTGTGTGTGGGTGTGTGTGTGTGTGCACGCACACAGATTTGTGGAAATGTTGTACTTACACAAAAACCTTAATCTATTTGCAAAACCCCATTTCTGTGATGGAAAGTTAAGTAGGATTCTATGGTTTCCCTATTTAAATATGCTCTCCTGAAATGGTGTTAATGATTGCAACTGAGCTGTCTTCTGGCTCAGTGGATGAATACATAATCTTTGACATCCATATGTTGGATGTATTCATACTTCTGCTTTGCAGAGTCCAAAGACATAAATAGATGTTGGGTAACGTGGAAGACCTTTCCAACTACAGACATATACCAAACATTCCATACCCGGCAAAGCTACTGGAAATCTTTGTTTATGAACAAATCCTAGAATATGTCAAAAACAACCAGCTACTAGATCAAGCACAAGTAGGCTTCAGACCGATGAGAGGAATGGAGAGCACACTGCTATGTATTTGGGATGATTCAAAGACCAAAGCAGACTTCAACACAAAATCGGCATTAATATTACTGCATCTCTCTCCAGCCTTTGGCATGGTCAACCAGGGCACCCTCATCAAAAGACTTGACAAAAGGAACCGAAACAACATGGCTAGCGCCATTCACATTTACACTTCGAAATATACAAGTGGAGTCCCACAGGGCTCATCGCTCTACCCGCTACTGTTCAAATTCTACATGATGCACCTAAGCAGCCTCATCAAAAAACATGGCTTCACCTTCTACAACTAGTCAGACGACACCCAAACCATCTACAAAATCAGTGCCAGTGAGGAGGAGATCTCCACACTAACAGACTCTCAAAGAACTAAACCAACGGATGAGCAACAACAACCTTAAACTCAACACGTACAAAACGGAAATCATGATTACACCCAATGACCAGCGGAACAACCACCACATCCCATGGCTCACTGAACTGGGAAACCCACAAGAATCATCTAACCTGGTCAACAATCTTGGAATCCTAATGGACAAAAAGCTAACACTTGAGTCACACGTCAAAGTGATAATTAGGAAATGCTTCTTCCATCTGCACATGATCAAAATGATACGTCCCTTCTCCTTGACACATAGAACACTCGCCATCATATCTCTCATCATGTCATGAAAAGATGAGGCTAACAACATCTACCTCGGAATGCCAGAATACCTGTTGCAGAAACTACAACAAATACAGGACATGGCTGCAAGACTTCTTCTTAAACTTACCCGAAGGGATCAAATCACACCAGCGCTGAGGACGGAACATTGGCTGCCTGTCAAAAAGCGAATCACCTTCAAAACACTCTTCATAACACGCAAAGCAATCCACAGCAAATGTGCATAATTCAGACAGAAGAAAATTATCATCTACAAACCAGCATAAATGCTTAGATACAGGAACAACATCTACCTCAAACTGAAAAAAAACGAAAAACATGGAGGATCAGCATTCTCCTGCATAGCCGTAAAACTCTGAAACTGCATCACAATGGAAATACATACAGCAAAGGACCACCTGAATTTCAAGAAACTGCTAAAAACCTGGCTCTTTAACACCCAAGCTGAAGAAAACATATCAGCGACAAAATTCACCCACTGCATAAAAAATAAAAAACACGGAAAAGGAACTCCCAAAACCAATGGTGAACCGGTGGGGGGTGTTCACGGTACTGAGTTTGCGGAATTTGATGCAACTGTCGATTAACCCTACAGAAAATTCCATATTTTGCATGCTCGCCCTCAAACTCTAAACAGAATACACCCCTACCCCTATCGCATCACAAACAGCACACACTCCACAACCCCCAACTTGAAACTAACCACAAGTATACACGAAGCACCCATGCACAAGCATACTTCAACACCACATGACGTCTACCAACCAAAAATGCACCAACACTCAGTAACCGTTTTTTCTGAACTGAAGCTGCCTACTGCACATTAAAGCTCTCTTGCTCTGTTCCTTCTCAATCCCACTAACAGACCCCATAGACCTCCTTCCATTGCAAATACACCGAGGTGCCAAGAGAACAGGCAAGTGGCAGCACTGCGTGGTATGAGACCAGATAACATAAAATAAAATATGCTCTCCCTAAATGGTGTTTATGCTGTTAAAGCCTTGTTTATCACTCATTGGGTGAGGAGATGAAAGATACATCAGCTGAAAGCATTCCCCTTTTTTTTTTTATTTGTGTGTAATCTTTTTAGATTTTTACAAAATGTGTTTTCGTCGTTACGAAGTAGATGAACTCAAGAAAGTTATCACAAGAGCTTTGGTCGTCTAAACTTTGATCGTCTAGACCATGCAGAGAGATCTAGATCATCATCTAACTCATGGATGCGATTTCACGTTGGCATCAGTGAGGGTTGATCTTTTCCATGGCGATGATTAGAAGTTTAGCCGTTGGAATTAGCCATCTAGTTCAAGCTCCTGTGATTAGACGGTTCCACCACGTATCGTCATCATCTATGAAAGAGTTTATGCGCAGAGGGCCAAAGAAGGAGTCCCTTTCCTGTGCAATCGCCAGGCAGGCCATCAGGACGTGTCTTATAGTTTCTATTGTTTGGCGATTTTTGCAGAGTCGACAAGTTTTGTCCTTAGTTGCTGCTCTGATAGCTAAGATTTCCTAGGTGGGTAGTAGATTGAGACAAGCTTTTAGTAGAGTTTTCATTAGCAGTTTACTTGGGTATTTTATGCAGTACTCCATTGGCTCTCTAAGCTTGTTAGTTGCAGGTGGCAGATGGCTTAGCAGTTTGTTTGATACTGCTTTTTCGTTTGTATTTATCCAATCAAGCCATTCCATTTTCGATTTGATTCTCAAAGGATTTTGGAGTAGTTCTTCTTCTGAACAAGCTATCTCCTGCAATGTTTGTTGTTGAATTTCAACCCATTGTTTTAGCATCTGGTTGTTTCCTTTGGTAATTTCTTCGTTGATCATGCAGTATATTTGGAGGCTCTCTTGGTGTCCAATCTTTCTAAATAGCTGAATTGTGCTTTGGGCCACTATTGCAGTCAAAGAGAGCAGGCCGAGTTCTCGTCTTATTGCTGCAGACGATGTGGATTTTGGAAGTCCAAGTACTGTTCGCCAGATAAAGCCTTCCAATTTAGGCCAGAGAGTGGACGGGATTGAAGGTGTTGCATCCATGCCGTGTACCAAGGACGGAATTACTTTTGCCTTGTAAAACTGGATTGCAGGTAACAGGCTAAATTTGCCATGTTTCCTATCAACTGCTCGGAGCTGGGCTATTAGGTGTTTGGTCTTTGTCCATAAAGATGGTTGCATACTAGATGGGTTCTTAGAGCTGTCGATTTCAAACCCAAGGTATTTAAACGTTGAGACGACTTCAATTTTTGACTTGCAGAGGAACCACTGCAGGCTTTCTTTCTTCTTGTTTCCCTTTTTCTGCATAATCAAGATTTTAGTTTTTGATTTATTTATCTCCAAATTGTTGTCCTTGGTATACTGTGCGAGGTTGTCCAGTTGGCGCTGGAGTCCGACCTGTTTGTGGTCCAGGATTATCAGGTCGTCAGCATATAAAACTCGATTGACCCTTACGTTGCCGACTTTAGGTGGGAATGACCTGATCGTATCTTGAGAATCTTTAAAGTCATCTAGGAAAGATATGAAAAGAGCGGGCGCCAGCGGGCAGCCCTGTTTCACTCCACGGTGAGAAGGTATATGATCGGATAGTAGACCTTGGTTGTTCAGGCGGACAAACACGCTGGTGTTCAAGTGGAGGGCGATTATGGGAGCTAGGATTTCATCGGGGCAGTTCCATGTCTTTAGTTTATTCCATAGTTTAGGCCTGTCAACTCTGTCGAACGCCTGAGATAGGTCGACGAATGTGAGGAAAACTCTTGGTGCTCCCGACAAGACTTTGGCCCTCATTACGACCCTGGCGGAGTGGGTCTACGCCAGCGGTATTCGCAGCGGACCCGTCCGCCCTACTACGAGTTCCCGTAGCGCCATGGAGCGTTTTCCGCCTGGTTTTTCCGGGCGGAGAAATCCATGGCGCTACGGGACCTTGTTGTTAATTACGCCACCGTATTTTACGGTGGCGTAATTAACGCCTTCCCCACTCCCATTATACCCTATGGGGCAAAAACGGGAATGGGGAAGGGTAAAATGGGGAATGGGGATTTACCGCCCCGCCAAGGTCGGAATGGGGCGGTAAATCCGCCAACCCCCATGGCGCTATCGGCAGCTTTCCGCCGTGCTCCATGGTGCATATTGCACCACGATTTCCGCCAGGGTCGTAATGAGGGCCTTTGTCTTTAATGATACTCAGGATCATTATATTGGCTGCAGTGCTTGCGTTTTTCTGAAATCCAGTTTGCAGAGGGTCAGTAGAGGGAGAAAGCCGTGCCCATTTCTGAAAGTAGCTCAGGAGGATTGTGGCGAAGACCTTGCCTATGACATCCAGCAGGGCTATAGGTCGATAGTTGGAGGAGTCCTCTCTGACGTCCTTCTTGAAAATGGGGACGATAACTGCCTGGGTCCAGGAGTTGGGTAGTGTCCTTCGGTTTTTGCAGTCTTTGAAGATCAGACTCAATACCGCTGACCAATCATCTGGGTGTTCTTTTAGATCAGAGTTTGCTAACCCGTCCGGTCCAGGGGCTCTTGATAGTTTCAGCCTTGTGATGACTTTTTTTTATCTCGTCTTCATCTGAGAGGTCCACCCAATTTCCCTCTAGCGATCTCGTTGGGGGGTCGATAGATGTTGAAGGTGAGTCAAAGAGTTCTGAGAAGTGTTTGGCCCAGTTTTCTTCAGTGACAGAGTTAAACATTAGGGTTTTGGGATGACAGTTTGTTTGGTTGACCATCGACCAGAATTCCCGAGATTTTTTGGTGGCTAGAGCCTTGAGCATGCGCTCTGCATCTGATTGATAAAGGTCACATCTTACATTTCTCAGCCATTGTTTGTAGTTTCTTCTCTCAGTATGGTAAGATTGCCACAAGGTTGTTGTATTCGACGCAGCTGCTTCTTTCTTTAATTTCCTTAAGGATCTATGTTTGGTTACCAGGGTAGCGTTATACACATGGTTATGATTAGACCTTAGATCACTGGTGAGCTTCCGTGGTTTTTTAAAAGGAAGGAGCAGAGGAATGTAGCTGTCTCTGAAAGTTGCATCTTTCGCTTCAATATCAGAAGTTAGGCTTTTGTAGTTATCAGTCAGAGTTTTGATGTCTTTGGAGGACATACACAAAAGGGTAGCCTGAGAATTTGTCCTGATCGATGGTTTGTAAAATAGATGGTTGCGCACACTGGTGTTACATTTAAGGTTCAATAGGTTGTGGTCGCTAGCCTTTGTTCTAATTATTTCGAAGGAGGTTATGCGCTGGTAAACCTTTTCAGAGACAAAGATGTAATCGAGGGTGGCTGATGAGCTATCACGTTCCCACGTAGGTATCAGCATTTGGTCATTCATGACATTGGCTGCGTTGTGGAGGTTCCTAGAGGTCATTAATGCTAGCCATAGTTTTCCCCTTGACTCCGCCAGAGTGTAGGGAGAAGCATTCGTATTTGGCGCGGTTAGGGCTACACAGTTTGTGTTTAAGTCCCCACAGATAAAAATGTTTGGGGTTTGATGTTTAATTCTGATTTCGTCAATGATATTGGCGGCTGCATCGCAGACATTTTCTGGTGTTGTTTTTTGAGGGTTCCAATAGGCATTGATGATAGCAAGAGGCTCTCGAGAAGATTTTCTTTCCACTGCGATTTCGTCCGTCCATGTGGCAAGGACAGCCAAGAATCCATAGGTTGCTTCTATTTTCTTGATGATATGTATGCCTGAGCCTATGCGGGTAGCTGTTAATAGGCCAGATGACGGCCGACCCAGTGGGCCTTTGTAGGCAGGAGAGATCTCTATGTTGTAACCATCCAATGCCGGTTTGTCCAACAACAAGGTTTCCTGGAGGCAAAGGATGTCGTGTACTCCCAAGTTGTAGCTGTCAAGTTCAGTTAGATGCATATGGCCTCTGGTGTTCCATGAGGCTATGGAGAGAAACGAGTTTTCCTGAGCTTCTCGTTTTGGTCGTGGCGGGGGGGTCGATGGACTGGCGCCCCCTATTTGCTGCTATCTTTTGATACCCGGTGTTAGGGCATCCCGTATCCATGACCAGCTGCCCTTTTTTGGCATGACGTCTGAGCTAGTAGTGGGAAGGTCTAATGTTTTTTTTCTACTTTCAACAGCGTCTTCGAGAGAGGATCGATGGTCTTGATGTCGAACTCGAGCGGATTATCTGGGAGTTTGGTGTCTCCCTTTGTCTTTGTAGTTTCTGGGCTCTCTTCTTGTTAGGGTTCTCCCATTTCTGGATGGACCATGTTTCGATTTATCTGGTGTGTTTGTTCGTTCCCAGGCTGATCTGGTATAATTTTGGATGGTTTCTCTCGACTTAGATGAAGTTTTCCTCCTTCTCGAAGATCCGTATAAGTCCTCCGTTCGTGATTTGAATCTATATTTTTTAATGTCTGAGGTCTTACAGTTCTCTTTGTGATTGCTACTTGTGTTCTGAATTGGGACCTCGTTGAGTATAAAGCCCAACTGTTCTAACGCCTTATAGACGCCCTGAGGAATTTCACGAAGTGCCGAGCTCCTGATATGAAGATATGCTTTTGCTTGCTTGGACCTGTGGTACGGCTCGATTAAGGTGAAGTCGTTTGAATTTAAGGCCTGTAGCGTGTGTACTTGTTTTAGAATCTTGAGCACTGTTCTTCTGTTTAGAATCATGTAGTGTTCCTCCGTAGCTCTTGTTGTGGGAACATTTGATCTTGAAAGGGTCTCTTTCTGGTTTGCTGACGACGATTTTCGTTGCTTAGAGTAGATATGCTCGGGAGAAGTTGCCAGGCGACTTGTCATCTCTTTCTGTTGTGGTTGGACGGTTCCCGAGAGCTGCGATGTCGTCGTTCTATCCTTGTTCTCAGATTTGTGATTTAAGGATGTTTCCTTGGTTTTGTCATTCTTAGAACTAGGCGGGGCCTTTGTGCTTCAGTCTTTGAATTGGTAGCACTTTCAGCTTGTTATTCTGAGTTTTCTATTGTGTCCGAGTGCTGTGTTAAGTCAATCATGGAGCTTCGAATCAGTAAGTCCTCCGTAGTCCTGGGGGAGGGGGTATCGTGTGGCTCTACTTTGTCATTGTTTTCGCTCTGGTATAGAATATCTTGATTTTCATCCGTCGTTTTTTGTTGTTTTTTTTTTTTAGTAGTTTTTCTTGAAGCCAGCACTAGATCAAGCGCTGACACTGTTTCCGAGTGGGAAGAGTCTTCTTGGACGCCTGAAGCAAGTTTCAGCACAGGATGATTTCTCGTGGCGGCCGCCGATTTTAGAGAAATGTCACTTGGTGGCATAGGTTTAGGTGCTTTAGTTGGCAAACAAGGATGTTTATCAGTTGTTTTTAAGAACACCGGAGCCAATTCTATAGGCGGAGGTGATGGCGTTGTCTGGGTTTCATTATCGGCCATGCTTGGTTTGGCTAGAGTAGTAGATTTTAAGGAGTTTAGTTGTTCATCGAGCAAAGCAAATTTCTGATCCCAAGTGTCTCTGTGTGTCCTGTTCCTTTGCTCCAGGGCTGTAATTAAGCCTTCGACGAAGATCAGCTTGGTGTGCATCATTGCTGTGATTGTGATGTGATCTTTTAAAGAGTCACTGATGTTCTCGTAGAGTTTCCCAAAAGGTGCTAGTGCTATTGTTATAGCTGACATAATAGTTGTTAGGTCGGGTTTTTTTGAGAATGGTTCCTTGGTGCTTGGTGTAGATATTTCACTTAACCTCCTATTTTTAGGTGGTGATTGATCTCTTGTTGTACACGTCGTTGGTGGCACTGCAAATGCGAGGCTTTCGTCTGTCTGGATTGATCTGTTCAAGTTTTTTGGTTGGAGTAAAGGTTGGACAGTTTCCAGTTGACTCTTCGATGGGCGGCCAGGAACGCTATACTGTCTAGAGAGTGGTGACAGTGCCGACTTTGTTTTAGTAGGTGAGTTTTCTTTTGGTGGGCTCTCAGTGGCTCGTGGTAGTGCGCGCCCGTTTATTTCTTGTTCTGTAGGTGGAATGGGTTTATTGATGTTCTCAGCTTGTATTTGTGTTTCTGTTTGGTTTGAGTTTGTTTTGGACAGCCCTGCTGCGGTGGTTTTAACTGGGGACTGATTTTTCGCGGTATCACAAGGGGGGTTTGCCGTGGGCAGAATTTGATCGTCCGTAGGGGGTGAGGCGCTATTGGGGTTAGCGCTTCTTTCCAGTGTAGATTTGCCATAAGTTGGTAGCCGCGATATCTTTTTTGCATTTTCAGTCACTTTCCTTACTTTGGGCACTGGGGGTAGGTCTTGGATAGCCTCCAGAATTTCTGCGTCCGAGAGTTCTTGGTCCTGGTCCAGCTTTCTTTTACATTGTTTTTTGAAGAAGTCTTAAAGAGCGACTGATAGAAGCGGATGCGGAAGGAGTTTTTTTATTGCACCTTTTTTTTTGTGTTTTGACGTTTGAGAGTTTTGTAAGCAAGACCTAGATTCCTTCAACAATTTTTGGCGCAATGGTTTTGGGGCTTTGTCGAGAGGAGTCGGTCTTTTTGACTTTTGGTTTTTCTGTGTTTGGGTGTTCTGTGATGTAGAGAGCTCTACTACTGTAGAGTCAAATAGGTCTTTTTCTGCATATTGTTGCTTAGAAGAGGGGTCAAAAGGATTGTTTGTAGTAACAGAGGAGTGGTCTGTGGGGGATTGCACACTTGGAACATTTGTTTCAATGTTTCCTGGAAGGTCTAGCTCAAAGATTTGAGACTTCCCTATTGGTGGGTTGGAATTCGTTTTTTTGTTTACGGTCTGCCGACCGTCATTGTTCTGTTGTTGGGATTCCGTGGTAGGGCTCATTGCTGCGTGGATTTGTGACAGTACCAACGTGGTCACTGGAGTCACGTTTATTGCATTCAAGGCAGACTGGCCTTTACGACGATCCGGAGAGCTTGCTTTCTTGTCGTTTGCTGCTTGTAGCTGATGGGAGGGGCTGGGTTCGGTCCCAACAGGGGAGGGGAGATCCTCCTTCCCCGGCGAAACCCGCCCACCACACCCCTCAGCTAGTTCAGGGGTCGGAACCAGTCCTCTGACCGGCGGGAGTCCACCTGCCGGCGAAATGTCTCCTCGCGCCTCCGCTGGCTCTGACAGCACAGGGGCAGGTGCCGGCTGTCCTCCGACAGTCACGGCCTCCGCTCCTCTCGCCAACCCGGGGGTCCGGCGGTGAGGCTGAACGGACGGCGCCGAACGGGGGGAGGAGGAGAAAATCGCTGCCGCAGTATACCGTCCCGGCGAACAAGGCGCACGAGCTCCCGCGGGGGAGAGGCATTCCTCCAGCTCAATGGTCCCACGGCACAGGTGAGACGGGCAAGTTGGGAGCCATAATCCGGTCCTTAGTTGACGATTGCGGTGCGAATGCAAATTTGTTGGTATCTTGAAAGTTAAAGTGGTTTGAGGAGATCCTAGTCTCCGCGAACTCCTCAGGTAGATTTGTCGGGGACAGAAAAGGCGAACGCCGAGTGATGTCAAACGGGTTTTCGAAGTCAAACGCATTTTTGACGTTTTATTTGCAGAAGTGGTTGCGGTAAAGGGTGTGTTTATACTAGTCCTTGTCTCCTTTACTTTTTTGGTTGGAGGCATCTGTAGATGAACTTCTGGAGCCTTGTAGTTACTTCTAAGCCTTCGCACTTCCAAAGCTAATTCCGACGGTGACGGTGATTCCGACGGTGCGGCGATTCCGACGGTGTTTGGGGGAGGGAAGGCACCCCGATTGAGGTTCCGATGGCGGGCTCCATCCGGGAGCAGCCGCGGACTGCCGCAGACTGCTCAAACCTCAGCTCAAAGCTCCGCTCACCGCTCCGCTGTGTCTGCTGTGTATAAGTGGGTCCTCCCACAAACAACACGGTAGAAAGACTGCCGCAGACTGCTCAAACCTCAGCTCAAAGCTCCGCTCACCGCTCCGCGGTGTCTGCTGAGTATAAGTGGGTCCTCCCACAAACAACACGGTAGAAAGACTGCCGCAGACTGCTCAAACCTCAATTCAAAGCTCCACTCACCGTTCTGCGGTGTCTGCTGAGTATAAGTGGGTCTTCCCACAAACAACACGGTAGAAAGACTGCCGCAGACTGCACAAACCTCAGCTCAAAGCTCCGCTCCCCTTTTCCAAACAGATTCAATATTATTTCAGTTCTCATGAGACTTTCAAAGCCCAGCAGCTGGCGGATGCGGTTTTCCAGAGGTTGGACCTGAAATCATAAACAAGCTAGTGGACCCTGCTCCATAGTGGGTGTTCAGGCAAGAGGTGGTAACTACAGAAAGAGAATTTTGTTTTCCAAAAGGCTAAACGCGGGTCTAGCTTAGACAGCAAAGGGGAGTTTTCTTGCAACAGATTGCTTTCACCAACTTTGACTCTTTTTTCATGATATGCTTTGCCCAGAAGTGACTCCACTGGGAGCTGATGTCTCTGGGAACTGTAGTAAAATAGGTTGGACACTTCCTTACAAAGTCACCCATTTTAGATTCTAACAAAGACCTTGGAAGGTACCCTGCTAATATATTACTGTAGTAGAGTGGAAACCCACCACTCCCTTGATTCATGCAGGACTTGCTGACGGCTGAACACCCTCTTCTTTAGGGTTAAGGATCACATGAAGGAGAGAATATTTTGCCTTACCATTTCTGAGGAAAATAATCGACAGATGGTGTTCCTTTTGAAGCTAGATAGTCTTGCTTGCACAAGACCCTCTGGCCAGGATACTTAAGTAGTCAGGGTGAACACACTGCGCTTGAAGCCAACTTTTTATACTTCCTCTTGAGCGGGAAATGAAGTAACAAACACCCATTCAGTAGGGTTCTTTGTAGATCCATGCATCATTTTATATCCAGATTTAGTACCTTTGGCAATATTGTTCAGCATTTCATCTGCAAACCTTTCAGACAATTTTGAGACATCAAGCTGTCTCCAACCCCAAATCAAGATGCTGTATGCTTAATGCATCTCATAACCTTACATGCCTGACTTGTGTCCAGCTCTGCTTGCTGAGCATGCTTGAAAAGCCAGTTGAGGTGTCCAGATGCTCGCAGCACATCAAGACATGTGGATATTCTGCTTCTGCTATGTAGATAAGCATCATGAAGACCTGTTTGAAGCTGTGAAGACTTCCAAAAGACTAAGGGCCTCATCACGAGTTGGGCGGTAGCCCTTAAATGCGGAAGTAACGCTATTAATGCCACATTTAAGGGTCCACCCAATCACAAGTCTGGCAGCATTAAATGCACCATAAAAATGCAGATTTTTGGCACAATTACTGCACGGTAATACCGTCGGCTATAATTGCGCAGACAATTGCCCATTGGGTCCATTACATTTACCACTCAACCTGTGATCTGGCGGTAATACCACTGGATGGGTGGGCTGTAACGCAAATACAGTCGGGATACTGCCAAACTCATGATAAGGCCCTAAGTTAGTTAACTTGTAGACTAGATGCCCTTCTCACGTAATCTAGGCACTCTGACAACCTGGGCTTTAGAGAAGGGTTTGGTCAATCTTTCTTATCTTACCCAAAACAGTTTAGAGTAACCATTTTGATTGTTTTCTTCTTTACATCCTATGCCTATTTCCACCCTCTTGCAGTATTATTCTCAATGTGTTCAGCTTGAGTATATCTATACATGCATTTTACTTGAATTTTCTTTGCAGAGGTGGGTTTTTAGTGTTTTTGATTTTCTTCTATATTTTATTAAAATGTATGTTTGTATAGAACCTTCTTTCGAAATTGCTTTTTATTTTGCTGCTTAACGCACCCAATTGCTGTTTGGCAGCTTCAGCAATTGAGTCATATATCTGAAGAGTGAAGCGTGCCTTTGACCAATGCTGCCAATGTAAGATGCACAAAGGAACCGTTTTCACTTCAGATGACAGAAATTGCTCTAAGCTGCACTGTAGTACAAGTTCAAAGATAGTATATAACTTCCTTTGGTCTCCCTCTTAATTCCTAATGGGAGAATACGCTTGTGTCACAACAGCAGTATAGGGAAAAACATAACATAGAAAAGAAAAGAACACTGGAGAATTGACAGACTTGAAAACAGCTGGCAAAAATCTTGAAAGGAAACGGTGCAAACATCTCATTGACACAGACCAAATCACCTGCAATTCACAGACACAAAGGCCCTCATTACTAATGAGCCGGTCCGGAAATAAAGTTGCTGGTAACAACATTACCGGCACCCTTCCGGACCAGCTCACTTTGGGTCTGCCGGTAGGGGCTGTGAACTACTGGCAGGCTTGACCTGGTGGTAGTTCTGGCCCCTCCAGGCACAATTTTCACTGAAGCACTGGCACCATTATTAACCATTATTAACGATGCCGGTGCTTCAGGGTTTCCATTCCCATGGAGTCCTATTGCACTCCACGGGAAGGGGAACTTACCTCCGTTGCCTGTGATATCCTGTAGCACTGGGATGTCAGGGAGTAAAAAGGGAGTAAAAACGGTACAGCGACCTACCAGCAACCTCATAATGAGGGCCATAGATACTAAAAAGCCCTGCAATGCACTATGAGTAAATATGTGACATACAAGGATCACGACAGCTGGACAAACTGATTTTTTTCAAATCTAATCCAGAATCTTCACAATAGCTGAGTAACAATCTCTCCACGGTTTTCATCAACAAGACAAACTGCATAAAGCAATCAACATCACCCCAATGACTATGTTGAAGGTCAGTAGGATGAAAACACTGACTAACTTTGACATATTGTGGGCAATATCGGGAACTTTTATGGATACCTCTGCACCCGGAAAATACCCACACACCATAGTTATCTTTAAAAAACATTCTGGGCAAGACCATTGCCACAGATTACTATGCTTAATTTTTAACAGGAATATTTCCCCAGGATAAAAAAGTGTAAATATCGCCATAAACATAAAGAAGGCAAATGCTGGTCTATCACATCACACTAACTCTCATACAATTGTCAATCTGCTCTCTGAAGTCAAGATCTGACAAAGATTGTACATCACTCTAGACAGAGAAGTGCACTGAAAAACTGTCTCCTCAATGATTTTTGATGAGGCTTTCGGCCAACCTGCGGTACAGCTTCTACCCTCCTTTACATACATTAAACATCCTCAAGATCTCGGATTGCAATGTGACTGCTCCCTTCATCCAATTAAACCTTCAAGTGCCTTACAGCACCATTGAACATTACATAATTATCAATTGCCTCCACCGAGAGTAGGGAGCAGGCATTAAAACAATTTCCTGGTTTGAATTATTCCTCAAAGACAGAACCTAAAAAGTAAAGTTGGTCACTTCCTTTCATATAAAATGAAAAATACATGTTGGTTGCCTGTGGAATTGCCCATCGCTGCCTGACTCCTCAGTATGAAATCTTTGACCTCACACATGGAAACGTTCTTGTTACTGATATACGTTCTTGTTGCTGATCCATCTGAAAACATTCAGATGTTGGTCCAGCTGGACCCTGAAAAGAAACATTGCAATTTACTCATGAATTTCATTACAAGTATCGACGAATGAATGTCGGGAGCTGTATTCTGTTTTAATGAAAACAAAACAAAGGTTATTGTGTTTACCCACCCACACTGACAACCCCCCACCCTTGTGATGGCCTTACATATCTCCCGTTCTTACCGCAGGTCAGCACACTGTCAAAAAGAACCACCTTTGTCCTTGACCTCCATGTACTGAGAAACAACCCACGGTTTACAGATTTCCACTGAAAGTATATGTTGTCATATTTTGTCTTCGTCAATCTCAAACATTGCAACAGACTCCTCTCTGCATTGCCTAAAACAGGATTGCAGGTCATCAAGAACACAAACCAAATACACTGACACAAGAGAAAAAATCACATCTACTCTGGAATCATTGCATTGGTACACATTCTTACTGTGTAAACTCTTAAAGGGAACTAAAGATCAGCAAAGAAGCAATGGACCTGTAGCAGCAAATTCTAAACATAACACATCAGTAAAGTAGCCTCATAGGTTTAAAGTTGCAAAACAACCTCCACTTTTGTTTATCAAGCCGTGCCAAGCTTACTGTCTTGACTTTCTCTCAGATCAAACTCAACTTAGACTGGGTGGTGTGACCTCATGCAAGTATGATCCATATAAGAATTCTAGAACACACACAATTAAGTTTGATAATGCATGGTTGTATGTGCTATCTTGGTATCCTGGAAGGCGACCCAGGATTTAAGTATGACAGTACCATTCCCACTATTGTCCTGCATCTTTCTAGGATGTGCTTCTTGGCATTCTCTCATTGCATCATGATATAAAAGCTTAATAATAACATTAAAAAAATAAAACAATATGCCCTTCCATAAGACCCCCCTACATCGTGGTGTAATCGAAAGAATAATAGATGAACACCTTCTGAAATGCATTAAGCTATGCAGACCTGCCTCATTAGAAAGCAATATGACCAGGGCACATGAGAGGGCCATTGAGAAAGACAGACCACTGTTGTGGGAAGGAGTAAGCATTATTATTTTATTGTATTTATTTATTGTGCTTGGCCTGTTAACCAAACCTTTCACAATTATTAAATACCTCTAAAACATGATACAATCACGCATTATACATATTGCATTATGTGATACAGAGGACATTCATATACAGTTCCCTCATTTAACAAGATCCTCTGGAAGAATTTAAAACCAGAAACAAAGAAAAAAAAGATATAATGTATACAATTTCTAGATTGTGAACACTACCAATACAAATCTAATGAAGGAGAATGGGAACAGAGCCAAACAGTCTTTTAATTAATGATTTTATTGAAAGATCTGTGCATAAGGGATCATATCCTTTATTTGTTGCTTTCACACAAACTTTTGACATGGTTGATAGACCAAGGCTTTGGAAAAAACTCAAACAATGCAACGTCCCTGCAAACCTTTTGGCCATTATTTTGAATTTACATTCTAGTTCAGAGTTGTGTCTAATTCCACCTGCTAGAGGACTTAGGCAGGGGTGTTTTTTAACCCATGCCTATATAATCTTCATTTGTCCGATGTGGTGGAACACATAGCACCTGCTGCTTTTGTATCTCCAAAAACTGCTATGGAGAAAGTATACTGGCTTAGTTCCGCCAATGATGCCCTGTTATTGGACAGGACACAAGTTGCTCTTCAGAAAGGCAGTCCACACAAAACAAGCATATTGTGTTTTAGAGGTTGCAAGCATCAGGCCTCCATTTATATTTGGTAAATGAGTGATTGCCCAGAGCATGAGATATTTAGGATTTATTTTAACAATGATGTCACTTAGAGGGGTCATTCGAGACAAGTTGTTTGAAAGGGGTATGCAATTTCGCACCCAAACACAATTTATTGCCCTTAAATATTGTCGTTTTACACCTCTTCCTCTTATATCTTTCTACAAGCTCAAGGTCCTACCAGCTATTTTATGTGTCCTTGAGACTTGCTCGATTTCTATAATCTTTGACTTTGTTAAATTAGAAGGAAGCATTTTGTGAAAGGCTATGAATTTACCAAATTGTACTCCAGTTCTCTTTATTAGATTTGAACTGGGCCTGGTGTACATGCACATGTTTCATAATAGAAAATCGCTTTCCTTGTATAAAAACGTTATTTTGGGCGCACAGTATACTTTGTATGAGCTACTCCATTTTTAAATAAATTAACCTCAGTTTGACTGCCTCACTCACTTCAAAACTAAATGTGAGAATATGTTGGAGTGGCTAAATGTAACTAAAGAGCTACTTATATCTGACCCCCTGTAAGTAAAAAGAAAAGCTTACGAGAACGATTGGGCCAATACTTGTGATCACCGAACCGTCTTTAAATTGGTTTATAATTTGGTTTATAATTTGACCCTACAGAATAAGCGATTAGGGGTTGTTCCTTCTTATATCAGTAGATCTCCAGACAGCTGTGTTCACAGAACCTTTCTTCGGTTTAGTATGAATCTATTACATATAAGAGAAATATTGTTCACCAGAAAACATGCGGCACATAACAAATGTAGATTCTCTCAATCTGAAGTGGAAACGCTGCAAAATATATTTATATCTTGTCCTGTTTTACAACCAGACAGAACATTTTTTTAAAATATGTTCATGATGTAGCACAATTGAATAGTTTCTCATATCTGATGGGAGCTCTACTTCACTTTTAATTGTGACTGTTTTGTTTTTATTAATGCTGAATTTAATTGAAGACTATAAGCTCATGAATTTTAGTATTCATTTAATTGATGACTATTTTCTGATGAATTTTAATATTGATTTCTAGATATTTAGCAATGATTGTATTGACAAGTGTTAAGCTTTGATGAACTATGAAATATTTATCATTAATTGATTGTATATTTTAATTGTGATCATTGTATTTGCTTTTTTTGCATGTGCTTGTATAAGATTGTATTCTTAAAACAAATACAATTAAAATAAATCTAATAGTAGCAAGAATATATGAAATTTGGTTACCAGCTAAAATTCCTTCCCACAATTCATTCATGTCAAGACAATTGAAATCTTTAGTAAGATTTAAAAAAAACACGTCATCACTGATTTAAAAATATGAACTCTACAACAATATGTTTCAAAATTTCTATTTTGGAATCTTTCTAACAAAACCTACACAATTGTTTAGTTCTCTTGCTTAGTAGGTAACAAATAAAAACATTATCTTAAAAATAGTTATCTCCATATCGGGCAAAGACATTGTGTATTAGATGCTCTTTCTGTGCTAGACATATATGTAAAAAGTTTATATTGCGTACCCTCATCTCTACTAGTGCACCAGTCTAATTGTCTCAGTTTCTATCTCACCAGTATCAGTTGTTCTAGAGGAGCATCTTCGGTACATTGTAACAGTACATTGGTCCATACAGTCATCTTTGCATTCTTCCATATCTTGATCCACATGAAATTCAAATGTGGTTATCAAGGTACCAAATATGGAGTTTCTAGGAGGTTCTACTTTCCTATAAAAATAAAAGATTTTCCATTTGACCATATACTCCAAAGAAAGGAGATCCTACTCATATCGAACAATAGAGGTGGTAACTCTAATATGTAATTTTAGTTTTAGACATGTGTAGGGCATTATTATTGCTCAATCTCTCAAGCCGTGTAGCCTTTAGGCAAGTACAACGTGAAATTCATTGAAATATAGTAAGGTAGTGAGAATATATTAACAATTATGAGTTTCCCATTCAGTGTGAATGTCTGGGCTTTGTACCAGATGTATCTATTGTTTTGGAAAGCACAGGTACATTACAATAACAATACTTCGAGGCTGCACTCCAGTGGTATGGAAAGAGTTCCAATTATTCTATTTGTTTTAGTAAATAGTTCTAAATGTACACATAAACAATAACAATGTCCTAAGGACTACAATGGACTACAAGACATGATGGGGTTCAGAGATAATTTAGCAATTTGCTATGAAGCAACTTGATAAGGCCTTAAGCGGCCATAAGAGATCATTTGGCAACTTGATAAGGAGAGAGGCGACAGCTTAAATAAACAAGGCTCCAATGCTATAATAAGCAGACATGTGGTAGGGATCTCACACAGGGAGAACTGTGTGCAGAGTTGGCAAGGCAGATGCGCCTGGAAGGACCCTGATAGGAGGCTGGAACCACCCTCTCCATTCAAGCCTAAGGAGGAGTGAGTGAGGAGTATCCCTCCGTTTTCTGCCTGGTTTTTTAATCCTCTGAAATTGCATTTGTTTGTTTGTTTGGGCTTCTGAGTCTCAGAAAAAGTTTTTGTTTTTGTTTTTTGAGCAGAACTTTTAGACTGAGCTACATAGAGAAGCTTTCCTACCTATGGCAATCAGCTCACCACCTATGGATATATTTATTCTTAATTGGGTGTTGTTTACACCATGGTCAATTCCAACTGACACTGACGGGGTAATTCATGGAATCATTGTGCCCCGGAATCTATAGCGCAAGCATGAGAAACACAGCGCATGCATGCGAAACGCATGCGTGCGCCTGTTTACCGATTCATGGAAGGCACTGAGTGCGGCTTACCTGGGACCTGCACTGAATCCGCACGTGGAGCGCACGTCACAGTGACATCCCGAAAGCTGTGCGCAAGTCACCCAGTGAAGGAGCACAACTTCCAGTGCACACACCAAAAAAGGGGGTGGTACATGCAGAATGGGAAACAACACGTGAAAATGTGGGCGTAAGAGGGGAAGTACAGCAGTGAAACCCTTACAATGCCCACACGCACGCTAACAACACGTATTCTCGGAATTGAACAGGGCAAACCCGTGCACGACAAAAGACGCGGAAAGCCGGAAACACGTCCACCACGCGAAAGCAGGCGGAAGCGGCCCGGCGCAGCATAAAAGCGTGCACAAACAACAAGCAACCATTTACAGCTATGATGAATGTCCCATTCCTCGCAGCAGTGATCGTGGGACACCGCAGGAGGAGGAGGATAGCCAGTCCCCGCATGTTCTTACCCAGGACCAGCCTTTTTGGGATGCCTGATGACCAGGTCTATGGCAGGTATAGGTTTCCACCTCATATCATCCTAGACCTGGTCACTGAGTGGGAGGATGACCTCACATCACCCACCTTGTGCTCCCAAGCACTGAGCCCCTTGAAAAAAGGTGCTCAATGTCCTGCATTTTTTGGCCACTGGGTCATTTCAACTGACAACAGCCATAGTTGGTGGCGTCTCACAGGCCATGCAGTCACAGTGCCTACACCAGGTCTTGACAATTATGACTACACACCCCTCAGTCCCAGGCACATATACATACCCAAAACACCTGCAGAAAGGCAGGCCCTGATCCAGGACTTTTACAGGGTGGCAAACTTCCCCAGTACTCTCTGTGCCATTGATTGCACCCATGTGGCCCTAAGTCCACCTAGGGCCACTGAGCACATCTATCTCAACCGCAAGCACTGGCATTCCATCAACGTGCAGGTTGAATGCAATGTCAAGGAATCATCATCTCTCTCTATGCAAACTATCCGGGGTCCACCCATGACAGTTTCATATTCAGAATGTCTGCCCTACACCAGGACCCGGAAGCTGGGAGGCATGGCAACACATGGCTCATTGGTAAGTACAAATGCCTGTGCACATGCATGTATGTGACACACAAGCAAATAAACAAACCCAACTAATGACAACCATTATCACCTCCCCAGGGGACAGTGCCTACCCTCTGAGGACCCACATGATTATTCCAATACGGAACCCCACCACACCACCCCAGGTAAGATACAACACAGCCCATATTGCAACCTGGGGCATAGTGGAGCACACATTTGGAGTGCTGAAGTCACGTTTCCGCACCCTTGACCGCTTTGGTGGGCAGCTACTACACGCGCCCCTAGTAGTGTGCAGGATCATTGTGGCAGCATGTGTCCTGCACAGCGTTGCAACCCAGTGGGGTGTACCGGTAGACATGGTGGTGCCCCCACATCCCCAACCACACACACGCCTGTTGGGCATGGGAGAGGAAAAGGCACGTGGCGAGGCAGCCCGTACCCAGTTTATGGCTACATTTTTTACCTAAACCCCCCCATGCGGAGTGTACACAGGCCTGGCACATTCCATGTGACAATCGATGATGATAAAGGGACAGTCAACTGTCACAACCTTAACACCCTGATGTGTCCTTGGAATTGCAGCATTGTGTGCATCCCTAGCCACTTAAACAAACCCAATCCCGTGTGATCAAAAGGCACACATGGAAGCCACAGATTCCAAACCCCCCATGCAAAATAGCATATCCAAATGCTGGCATGTCACCTAAACCTCCCTCAACCCCAGGTTACCCACCCCACACACCATGCCATGGCATGCAATGTGAAAACCTCAATAATAATATCAACACACATAACACAGCTGTCACAAAGCGCACAGTTCCAAATGGAAACAGGCCACAGACAATCCCCTCAGACAGGCACTCTACAGAAAAGAGTGAGCAAAAACATACAGCCTGTACTAAAAGTACGTAAATGCATGCCACCAAAGGCCTGAACACCAAAACCTTGAACCTTTGGTGGCATGCATTTCATGGAATCCCCAAAAAGAAAAGAAAATTCGGGTGCTGCAGGGTTGTCCCCTGCAACACCCCGCTCACTACACCACACAGTACAGTGAGTGATGTCAGTGGCCTTGAAACCCCTGCAGCTGCATTAAAAAACAAAGGAAAAAAATGAGCCAGTGGTGCCAGTTCACGATCACGAAAGTCAATGTGAACATGTGCAGTGGGGACACAGCATATCTCAGAAAGCAAGTAGTGTGTGGGTGGGTGGATGTTGGGGTGGAGGCGGGGTTGGGAGTGTGTTGTGTGTGTTGTGGGGGTGTTTTAAGGGCGATTAAAAATCATGTTAGCATGAGAAATGCATGAACACACAGTGTAGCATGCATTTTAAATGTTAACCACTCTGTAGCAGACACATCTGCAACAACATAACACCATAAGACCCAACCGTGACAATGTCAGAGAGTGAATAAACACCATAGCACAAGTGCCTCAATGTGACATTGCCACCAGAAGTCCCCCTACCATCATGAGAGTGGCCTTGACAGCTAAAGTGGGCATGGGACCGCATACAGCATGAAGTGCATCAACAATGTATACAGTCAAGGCAATACATGAGTTAGCAGAATGAAATCATGCACACTCAACAATATACTCACCAAATGCAGTCCAACCATGCACTGGAGAAACCATCATGAATCCCCACTAGGGGTGCATACACAAGTTGGACTTCAGACTGGCCACAGATATGACAGAAGTCCAATGCCTCTGTGTAAGTTACTGTCACACTGTGCCATCATTGCGAGCCCATCGAAAGGGGAAGCAGGAGTGGCATATGTGTCCGGACCCCAAGCCACAAACACAAACACGAGACAAGCCTGTATGGGCCCAGCCGGAACAGACAGTGGATGCCATTGGATGCCACATAGCACCGCACTGCAACATAAATGCAGAATAGACAAAAAATAAAAATGGCCATAGTGGACCGGCGGGGGGGCACCCAGAAGGGGGGAGGTGCAGGGTGTACCTCAACACCCACATATGTCAATGTTGAGACTAAAAAATTCCTCCATGGGCTCATGGTCTTCATGGCATGACCTGAGTGAGTGATAGGTCGTCGTCATCGTCACCCCCTGGTTGACATCAGGAGGTGCGCGTGGCCCAGGTGTCTGACCACGCATAGCCCCAGCAAGCCCCTCCATGGTATCAAGCATGCTGGCCTGGTGAGCCTGGTTCTGAATGAATATGGCACAGAGGTCCCCATGCACCACCTCACATGTAACGCAGAGTTCTGCCAGGGAGGCCTCACGTGACAGACAGACCTCCTCCCGGCTTGCATGAAGTTCAGCCGAGAGGGTGCGTTCCAGCTGCACCATCCCCTGGTCTGCATGTGTATCCTGGGCCATGATGAGAGAAGCCAGAGTACTTCTAAGGGAGGAGTAATCGTCCCTCAGGGCTTCCCTGTTGGCCTAGCACCAGCAGCAATAGCTGAGCACAGAGCCACCAGTTGAGCCCGGTGGGCCCTGTTGGACGCCGCCGGGCCCAGCCTGGGTGAGCGGCACGTGGACTTCCTTGCCTGCTGCTGGAGTTCCACCTGCCAATCAGGGAGGAGAATGGAATCAGCCACACATTCCATGCCTTGAGCCAACATCTCAATTGCTTCTCCCTGTTGCTGTGCAATGGCATACATGAATTGCTCCCACCCAGTGTTTCCCAGTGGTGCACAGCCACTGCGTTGCTGGGCACCACGCCTGCAGGGCCCAAGGAGATGTGGTCCTTGCTGTGCTGGCAGAGCCTGCGGCTGCAGGACAGCATTCCTCTGTCAATCTGCTGCCCCAGGAAAAGGAGCAACTGATGTGGAGTGTGACTCTGCACCCGTAACCACCATAGGCCAACATACCAACACTGACTGGCCCCTTGAGGTGTCTACTCACACTGCAGGTATGGCGGACAGAATAGAATCCATTTCAGAATCACCCACTGTCGACGGCATGGATTCATGAGCATCCAATTCAACATCAGAGTCAGAGAGAACCTCAGAGCCGTACCCAGAGGCAGGCCTGGACAGGATGGCCTGTTGTACCAAGGGTTGTTTGTGGCCTACCACCCCACAACAACCACTGGTCCATGGTTGGTGACCTGAATCCTCCACCCTGTCTGCCATCTCCTCCTCCACTGGTTCTGGTGCATCACCACCTGTAAAAATATAAAATAAACATGAGTATACATGTCAGCAGCACATACCACACACATATACAACACAATATTGAGGGCCAACAGACGAGGCAGCCATGTCACACACAACACAATCTCTGGCATGCATGTAGTGGCAATGAAATGGAAGGGGACCCTGAAAGCAGACATGGATGTGTGCCAAATGCAAAACCCACACATGTACTGCATGTTGAATATCAACTGCATCACACATAACCTTCTGGCAGGCCTATCTCTTTGACAAGATTTACAGATGTCAACAAAGAGATGGCACGTAGCATAGCCATGGCACAATTCCCAAATAGCCACAGCAGTAAGTCAATTAGAAGTGTCCATGACACATGCTAAATGCATGTCAACATGCACTACAATAACATTAATATAAATAAAATCACACGTGTCACAGGATGCAACAACGCAAGTGCCTTGAAATACAGTGAAGGGAGGCAAATGGATACATAGATGGCAGGTCACTTTGACAACACACAAGTGAATAGGTATGTTGAATGTTGAAACATGGCTCAGAAGTGCATGGGTGCAGTGCAGCACATGTGTACATCCTCAACTATCAACAGAACCAGAAATGTAGTGATGTCCATCTTGTGACATGACGGCACTGTAAGGGCAAGTGCAGTCATCATGTGCAGAGTGTTGGCACTGGGTTGTAGGGATTCACTGCACCACCCACACCCCACCTGGGGAATGGCAGGGAGCCAGTGCATGGCTTTGAATGGCTGACCACAGTACAGTGAAGTCGCAGACTGTGTCTGCTGGTGTCAATTGCATAATGTGAGACAACTGAGACTGCAGCAGACGAGAGGGGGACAGAAAGCAGGACACATGAGGAACTGTCAGAAGTACATCTATGCAGGCAGAAGCCACAACACCAGTCGCCTGGAGGCAGGATGACTGTAACAGAGGGAGGCCTGTGCTTGACACAGACAAGGAAACCATAAACATGTGCATGATGATGAAGTGACCCTGAGTGAGCATGATATGGATGAGCAAATACGCGATACGGATAAAATACTGGAGATGTGGTACAATGAGTAGCCTGCCACGGACCCATAGGGGCTTGCAGGGAATGCATCGGTCCATGAATGAACACTCATGTGCACTCTGAGCCTGTGCCATCTGCACGGTCCAAGTCAGACACCCTTCATCAAGGACAAAGGATGTACCCCACAGCACAGGTATGGCAGGGTTGGACAAGGAAGTGTGCATGTTCACAGGAAAGGGGAACAGGCCATTGCAGTAGTCCAAAACAGAAACCGCCAGTACCATGGAGAGAGTAAGCTGCAAGGTGGTGGAGTGGCAAGGAAACATGCCCGTGTGGAGGAGGAGCTTGCAGGTTGACCTCACATAGCCGTCAGTCATGTGACGACATAGGCTGAGTGTTGGGTGGAACTACACCACAGGCTATATGCAAACATTTCAGTGAGCCTGTACATTGACAGGAGAGGCTGCCGAGTGACTTGCATGAAAGTAGGGTGCATGAGGACTGCCCCCACGTGCAGCACATGTCCTGCATGCAGACTACATGAGCACATGCACGCATCAGTAAAGCATTGCATGTGTCACACATGTCACTCGTTAATACATAGCCTGAACTGACAGTCAATCACAACACATCACACAAGCAAAACACACATGGGTTGGAAACACACACATCAAGACTCACCAGACGTTGCGTCATAATCCGGCATCCCTCCCACTCCCTGGATAAGTCCCTGATCGATGAACTCTGCAGCGATTTCCTCATGCGGATTGAGTTCATCCTCCTCTGGTGGTGGCCCACTGCCAATCACCAGAGTCAGGGAGAAATTAGGGGCCCGCTTTTGTTTTGCACAGCGTCAGAGGTCAGTCCAATGCTTGTAGTAATCCTGAGCTGTGCGCCTCTCATATCTCAATGCATTCACACCATCCGCAATGAACTGCCAGTGGACCTGACGCTGGGCAGGCGTAGTTTGGCACCCTGGGCCCACCAGCATATCACGGTTGTGTGTCGACAAGTATTTCACAAGGAAGTCCAGCTCCTCTTTAATGAAAGGCTTCTTCCTTGCCGTGCCGTAGGCCGATGCCGTGTCTGGGGTCCCAGACTCATGCACAGAAGCACACTTCCTCCTCTTGGCCGGTTGTGCGGACCCTGAGAGGCAAATGTCGCTCTGGTCAGTTGGGGCAGTGGCGATGGTGGACTGGCCAATGGGAGTAGGAATTGGCATGAGGACGGAAGGTCTGGATTGTGTGATTGGCTGCTGGGTGCTGTTGCCAGGACCCAGCAGCACAACTGCCTCAGTGTCAAGTTCTGTGACCAACACAGTCCTGGTTGGCAGACTCACTGTCGGGGTGGTGTCGGCTGCATCTGCCCATGCAGCTCCCACCACCTGGCTGCTTGGAGCAGCAGATGTCAAAACTGCCCCAGGAACATCTGCCTTGGTCACAGCTACCTTGGACACACGTGGCTTGGTCTTCCTGCCCTGAAAATCTTCCTGGGAGTCCTGTAGAAAGGCAGCCTGTGCTGGCTGACCCCGAGCCTGGGTGGTGGTTGCCACAGCTGCACCTGTAGCTTCCACCACCTGGTGGCCCGTGACAGCAGATGACATTGCCTGTGGGGTCAGATGTGTGCTGGGGATGACTGCAGCAGCAGCATATCCCTGAAGCGCTGGGGGTGGTGGCATGGCTGTCCCAGCAAGTAGCTGAACAACCTGCCCTGGTGGTACACCCTGGCCACGTCCCCCTCCACGTCCACCTTGGCCTCTCTGGACTCCCTGGCATCCCTGGCCACGTGCCCCACTACACCCACCTTGGGAGCTTGCCCAGCTTGGCCGCCCTTCCCTTTTGGTGTCCTCCCAACCATGGCACAGATAGTGTATTCCCAAAGGGAGGTGCACACAACAATTGTCCTGGGCAATTGGGGAGAAAAGGACAGGGTACGTGATGTTAGATGCACCCCTGTGCTCCTGCAAGAATGTCTGTGACCCCTGGTGATAAAAGACGGTTCACGCAATGCTCAGGAACCCCAAAAACTATAATGAACGTGCACGCAACCCCCTGTAGCCCAAGTGCGTGGAATAAACCTCCTGCAGTATGCTGTGGCACCCAGGGACACAGGAAACACATACGCGTGGAACACGCGAGCTACTCTGACCTCAAAAATGGGTACGCGACACAGAGGGGCAACCACAGTGGGAAAAATAAGCGCGCGCGACTCACCGTCTGCCTTGCATGGAAAAGAAAACAAACGTGCATGTACGCGTACGCAAATCCCCTGCCAAAACAAGAAGTACGAACTTTAAGGTCTGTGAAGTAATCACGTGTGAACCCACAAGAAGACAAAACCCACGCAATCGGTCTCCACGAAAAGCACATACAGTGAGCTGCTTACCCGTGCGGACCTTTAACCCCTGGCAGAGGCAACGCGCTAAGGGCCTTTCCTCACATTACACGCTCACCTGCTGTTTTTTCATGTGCGGACTAACTCTGCATCAAGCTGGCCACGCGACAACACACAGAAGACCACGCTCCTGCCCAGAAAGCCATTTACCTGTCCCCCAGAGCCTGGAGTCATCTGCTGCTGCCAGTCTGCCTGCTGCCAATGTGCCCTGCTATTTGGTGCCTTTACAGAATCCATAGCCAGGGATCCTGTACCTGAGACCACTTCTGCTGACCCATAAGACTCCCGACTGGTGTACCATCGCTCCACAGCCCAGCCCCAGGACCAAGTTGCCCACCCACACCTGCCTTGGGGGTTGACATGTCCAACTCAACACCATCTGCGGCCAGTGGCAATCCCCAGTCAGAGGGGCAGAGGGCTGCCAGCTTCACTGAAAATGAAGTTGGCATCCTGGTGGAGCGAGTCCTGGGGAATTATGATGTCCTCTTCTCAAGTTCACACCCCGACAGGGATGGACTGAGGAGGATCTGGAAGAATATCATGGCTGCCATCCACGCAGAGACTATGACCGTGTCCTGAAGCGCTGGGGGGACTTCAGGTCCAGGGCCCTCAGGGAGGCCTGGTGCCTCGTTGAAGCTCATGGATAAGTGGGGCACCGGGACCAGCTGACCAAAATCCAGATGAGGGTCCTGGAGCGAATAAATCCAGCGCTTCACCACCAAGTCCTCGAGATGCAGACCCGCCCGTAGTCGAATGGTAAGTGTCCATGTGTTCATCTCCAGTGTAGTGCATGTTGAGGTGTGTCAGGTGTGTGCACCTTGAAAGTATGTCTGGCATGCCCCTTGTATGGATGTCTGTGTGCAGGGACATGACAGTGAAGAATGTGAGTCTGGTCAAGTGTGTGAAACAACAATGGTGTGTGTGTTGCTATGCATCATGTGCACCTTCATGTGACGACGCACACATGATTGCATGCCTGTGTCTGTGCCTGGCCATGTCTGTTGTGTGAATCATGGATGCTGATGTCATACTCATGGACATGCATGGTTTACATGTTGTGTGTTACTGAGTGGTGAGTGTGTGACTGGGAAACGCCATGGATGCATGACACATGCACATCTCGATGCTTGCATTGACTGTTGTGGCCTAGCTGTCCATGATTGCACTGTGATGGGAGGTGGACACGGACGGATGCATGACTGTGCGGTGGTGTATGTGCATGTGTGTTGCTTGCAAGGACCCGTGTGTTGTGGAAGGTGATGATAGCTATGACGTATGACAGTGCCACTCATGTGCATTTGGTTTGTGTCTAGCAGACTTACATTCAGTACCCTGATGCTATTGTTCAATGTCTCCCTTTCAACAGCGGCGAGTGAAGAAGAGAGCAGAGACGGCGCTGTGGAGATGAGCGGCGGGAGGCCTCCACTGGCCGGAGATGCAAGGCCCAGTCACCCGCCCAGGTTATGCCATCTTCCGGGAGCGAGGGGACTGGTGCTGCATCCGCCACTACATCCGAAGCTGCCGAGGGGAGGCCCAAGAGGCCAAGGTTGGAAGTGGGCTCCTCGGCAGTGGAAGGGGCAGGTGTGCATCCACAGGGGCAGGATAATGCGGAAGACGGTGCAGAGGCATCCAGGTCGGTGGTGGGTGAGGAGGAGGCCGCATTAGACCCACACATGGGGCCTGGTGGGGGTGATTCCACTGGTGCAAGTGGTGCAGTCCAGGGGCGGTGGCAGGAGGCAGCGCAGGTCGCAGCTGAGGTGCCTGTATGTAATCCTGTCCCTGATTCAGCAACTGCATCACTCTGCACCAGCAGGGGTGCCTCATTCCAGGCCCTTCCACAGGTAGAGGATGTGTCCGCGTCAACTGACCTTCCTCTACTTGCGAACGAGGCAATCCATGACAGGGTTGAGCCCGTCCTAGTCGGTGTTGCAATGCACACACGGGTGATTCGTGATGATGTGTGTGATTCCAGGAAGGACAACACAAACAGCTGTGCGCCATCCAGCACTGGCTCGGACGGCACATTGTCGAAGGTTCCTTCATGTGCTGGCCGCTCTTGTGACGCTCTCCTCTTCTGCACCCACTATACGCCAGTCATCCTCCATGCCATCTCCTGGCCCAGATGCTACCAGGGCACCCTGTGGACCTGCCTCATCCACTGCAGCCAGGCTGGTGGAGATCCCATCCCTGCCACAGTCGGGAGTCGGAGGTTCAGCAGAGGTGGTCACCCAAGCAACAGGATCTCTGGCAATGGAGGATGTGCAGGCAACTTCCAGCAGGGCACGTCAACGACAGCCCCAGGGGTCGTCAGCGTCCCGGAGCCAGTCGTGGTGGCACAGGCAGATTACATCAAGACAGCAGCACCAGGCTCAACAGAGGAGGTGTCCGGACTTGGGGCATACAACATCAGGGGGGCAGGCATCAGCCGAAGGGCAGGAGGACCCTGGACTATGTGTATCTTCCGTTTTGCAGCAGATGGGCCAGCAAATGGATGCAGAGCTGCAGCGGGCAGAGTGGGCACGGCTCACCATGGTCAGGGCAGAGAACTCCATGGGGCGGGCATTGAGGCGGGCACAGTTTCTCGAGGAGACTTGCAGGGAGTTGGTGTTGAGCATGTCAGCGTCCCTGTCAGCCCTCGAGGACAGAGCCCAGAGCCCAGTCCGGGCCATAGACTCGGAGTTCGATGATGCCCTGGCCAAGACTCTAAGAACGATGAGCCATAGGATTAGCCTGCCACCATTGTACATAGTTATTTAGGCTTAGGTTTCCATTGTTTTTTTTTTAATCTGGAGTCCGCGGACATTGCTTCACTTTTTGTGTATAGTTCTATTCTTGTAGGTTTTTTGGTATGTTTCATTTTGTTTTGGGATCATGGACGCTCAGTGTTTCATTGTGAATAGTTCAGGTACTGTGGATTGTTTTATTCTATTTATTTACACCCATGAAGGAATGTTTTTTTTTTAATTTTCCCTTTGGATTCTGATTTTTTAACTCTGGACATGGACCACTTTGAGGATTTGCTACTTTTTTTGGATCACATCTATTTTTTGGATTTTGCATTTCTGTTCAGTTCACATTCATTTATTTGTCGTTGTCATGGTTGCTTTTCATTTGGTAGATTTGTGTTTCTTAATACATTTTCATCAGTTCATATATTTGTGTTATCTGCTCTCATTTGTTTGGTGCATGTGTCAGTCGTCATTGCCTCAGTCATGTGTCGCTGCTGTGTGGCCATGTCAGGCATGTCTTTGGGTGCATGCATGTGTGCTTCTGTGAATGACATGCCATGGGGCCTGTACTGGGAAGTGGGGATAATGGATGGGTGTGGAGTTGCACTGTGGGGGGTGCAGCGTGGGATGGCATTTGGGTGGAAATTTGCTACATGCATGTATGTTGTGACAATGTGTTGGCTGGGAGTACATGAGTGGGGGCCTGCTGGCAGGTGCCCATCACTGGTGGGGGTCATGAGTCGGGGCCTGTTGGCAGGTGCCCATCGCTGGGGGGGGGGTCATGAGTTGGTGGCATTACCCAAATTGTTCGAATGAACAATTGACCAAATTTAAAGGGTCACAATTGACCTTTCCACAATTGACCGTATATATATATATATAAATATATATATATATATATATATATATATATATATATATCTGTTTGGTAATATATATTTATATATATATATATAGGGGTTTTGGGGGTTTGGCGTTAGGTGGGGGGTTGTGGGGGGTTTCCCCCCACATATATGTTACAATTGACCTTCACAATTCGGTCAATTGTGAAAAGGTCAATTGTAATTCGAACAGTTGTAAAACGAACAATTCGTATACAACCGAGTTGGTTCCTGCTGGCAGGTGCCCATTACTGGTGGGGGTCATGATTCAGGCCTGCTGGCAGGTGCCCATCACTGGTGGGGGTCATGAGTCGGGGCTGCTGGCAGGTGCCCATCTCTGGTGGGGGTCATGTGTCGGGGCCTGCTGGCAGGTGCCCATCACTGGTGGGGGTCATGATTCGGGCCTGCTGACAGGTGCGAATCACTGGTGAGGGTCATGAGTTGGGGCCTGCTAGCAGGTGCCCATCACTGGTGGGGGTCATGGGTCGGGGCCTGCTGGCAAGTGCCCATCACTGGTGGGGGAAATGAGTCAGGGCCTGCTGGCAGGTGCCCATCACTGATGGGGGTCATGAGTTGGGGCCTGCTGGTGCATGGTGCCATGTGGGCTGCCTGCGGGGCATGGTCAGGGGTGATGGGCTGCCTGCAGGGCATGGTCAGGTATGTTGGGTGGTCCCCTGTGGTGTGGGCTGTCTGCGGGTTATGGTCAGGGGTGTTGGGTGGTCCCCTGTGGCGTAGGCTGCCTGTGGGGCATGGCCGGGGTGTTGGGTGGTCCGCTGTGATGTGGGCTACCTGCAGGGCACAGTCAGGGGTGATGGGCTGCCTATGGGGCATGGACAGGTATGCTGGGTGGTCCTCTCTGGTGTGGGCTGCCTGTGGGTCATGGTCAGGGGTATTGGGTGGTCCCCTGTTGTGTGGGCTGCCTGCAGGGCTTGGCCAGGGATGTTAGGTGGCCCCTGTGGTTTGGGCTGCCTGCAGAGCATGGTCAGGGGTGATGGGCTGCCTGCAGGGCATGGCCAGGTGTGTTGGGTGGTCCCCTGTGGTGCAGGCTGCTTGCGGGGCATGGCCAGGTGTTTTAGGTGGTCCCCAGTGGTATGGGCTGCCTGTGTGGCATTGGGGAGGCGGGAGAGGCACCATCCCACAGCCAAATCACGTGAAAAGTGCATTCGCGTACCCCGGAATACATGTACCACGCTTGTGCCAGCCAAATCGCGTGAAAAGCCCACTTGCGTACCCCAGAATACACTTACCCCACTCGCACCAGCCAAATTGCGTGAAAAGCACACTTGCGTACCCCGGAAAACACGTACCCTGCTCGCACCAGCCAAATCGTGTGTAAAGCACACTTGCGTACCCCGGAATACACGTACCCCGCTCACGCCTGCCAAATCGCGTGAAAAGCTCACTCGCATATCCTGGAATACACGTACCCCTCTTAGGCCAGCCAAATCGCGTGAAAAGCGCACTCTCGTACCCTGGAATAGACATACCCCGCTCACGCCAGCCAAATCGCGTGAAAAGTGCACTCACGTACCCCGGAATACAGGTACCCCGCTTACACCAGCAAATTCGCATGCAAAGTGCACTCACATACCCCGGAATACACATACCCCACTCGCGCCAGCCAAATCACTTGAAAAGCGCACTCCCGTACCCCCTGAATCGTGCACCCGTGTGGTAAGGAGCCACGTGCACTCCTTGCAGGCAGCCCACAACACAGGGGACCAACCAACACCCCTGGTCATGCCCCGCAGGCAGCCGACACCACAGGGGGGACCCCCCAACACCTGTCTCAAGACACACAGCCCTTTCCATGCGTTTTGGCTGCCGCGTGCGGGCTACACTTATTCAAGGGGGTGCGCAGGCTATTTTCACACGTAAGCGGGGTACGCTTATTCAAGGGGGTGCGCGGGGATATTTTCACGCATTTTTGCTGCCGCGAGTGGGGTACTAGTATTCAAGGGTGTTTGCAAGTACATTTTCAGGTGTTTTGGCTGTCTCGAGTGGAGTACGCGTATTAAAGGGTGTGCAGGAGTAGATTTTCACGTGTTTTGGCTAGTGCAAGCGGGGTACACGTATTCAAGTGGGTGCACAAGTAGATTTTTACGCGTTTTGGCTGCCGCGAGCGGGGTACATGTAGTTTTTCACGCGGTTACGCTGTAGGGGGCTAAAACTGTTCCAGGGTTAGCGTGGCCCTTTGCGCCATATTGGGGATTTCTGTGGAGTTTTCTGGCTCAAGGGGCGTTCTTGGGGGCATAACTGGTGCTGCTGGATGTTTGCTGCGCCACAGCTTCGAATGGCTTGGGAAATCCATGAATACACAGTGCACCTAAATGCTGTTTGGTGCATGAGGCTGGTGCACGCTGGCGCACGCTCCCTCTCTGCACCGGCCGCGTGCACTACATCTGTGCCAGATTCAATGAATTGGCCCCTAAATCTTTTTAGGCAAGAAGTATTGGACATCAAAAAGGCTGGACCTGTCATCTGGGTTATGCGTACAAAAGCACACAGAAAGAAGTCTGTGCACTGTGTAGGCAATGTGCTTGCTTATCATTCTGCAAGACAGCAGACTGTACAAATGGTAGTAGCAGCATTAACACGCTCTGCTACATATGTAGGTGAGGACATGAAAGTATGCTTTCATGCAAATAGTCCTAACCCGCTGGGGTTCCCCACTACTTATACCTACTCTGTAAAAGAGAATAATGTGATGGTCACTATCCCCAGGTGAAAGGGAGGCCCTGTTGACAGGGCACTACCCTATAAGCAGGATAGATTGAAACTAATCTCTGCAGTGCATGCAAGTGTAACCACAACCCTCTTTGGAGTGTCAGATACTACTTGACTCTTTGAAGAAAGATATTGGGGCCAGGACTTAGTAAAGAAGTATGACAGTACATAGTGAATTGCTCCATATCTCTACAAACAACAGTGGGCAATTCCTGAATACCACCAGAAAACACACTTAGTAAGGGTGACACAGCCATTTAAATGCATATATATTGACCACATAGGTCCCCTGACACTCGGAACAAGTAAAAATATTTGTTGGTTGTTGTGAACTTGTGCACACGATTTATCTGGCTAATTCTCCAAAAGAAAGCTGATTGTAAAGAAGTCATAAAAGGATTGCTGTCCTTCGTAACCATGACTAATATAAATGTTGTTGTTGCATGTCTGAAACTGAGATGATTTACAGTCCTTGGTAGGAAGTTACTACTTTGGACATTACACAAATGTGCTTATAATGGTTTATATTTTGGTTAGACAAGGTTTTGTAGTCGAGTGTTGCAGTTATATAATATTAAATATTATTTTTCTTATCTAAGTACTTTGAAATGTTCACCCTGACGAAGGCGGATCACATATTTTAGAGTTGCAGAAAGTAGTTGGTGTTCTTTTGTATAAGAACTCCAGTTCTTGAAAAGCATGCATTTTGACCAGCAGTGATATTTAATGTGCTTGACATCGAAACAAAAATCTGCCTTCAGTTTCTGTTGTGATTTGGTGGTGGTATACAAAAGTCACATTGGTGAGAGTTTCATGATTTATGATGCTTTTGTATTAAATTGATTTTCATCTTGAATTTTTCCTTGTTGTCCATGCTTTTTTGAGGCTGGACACAGCTTGTTGTGTTTTATTAATGTAAAATTAAGCTGACCATTTGAGGCAGGAATATATTTACGGAATATCATTACAAACTAGTAATCATACCTCAGAGTATCTTTTTTTTTTACTTAGTAACTATTACAGCACCAAAATTACTCCAAGCTGACAATGGGCCAGCCTTTTCTGGCAAAACCTTAAGAAAGGCACGGTCAAGCTGGTGTTGTACTCTGCACTTCTCGCACTTCTCACACTCGTTTTGACCTTAATAATATGGAGTTGTTGAGAGAGCCAATTGGGTAATAAAGCAAGCTTTGTCTGAATGCAGCTTCTCTTAAAGAGGTAATTGGGTAAATCATGTACCTTTAGTGCGGCGTAGCATAAAGAACTTACCTCGCCTTTCTCAATTTGAGGGTAAAACACCTTATAAATTGATTTCTGGTGCCCCCATGTATATGCATGACTTATACAATCCATGTAGTTCTCTCACCAGGCCAGACCAGCCGCTTCTAATAAATCTCCTGGGAGACTCCATCCATGATGAAGAAGCATTTCCACAGACAAAGACCGGTCACAGAGCACCATGAATTCTGGGGCCAACGTCCTGGAGAAGGTAAATGACAAAGAAGCACTTGGACTGTACTACAGACCTCCGGTGAAGGTACTGGAACTCACTGGCTCAGGAACAGCCATCCTGCCAGCCATCCCTCCTAAAAAAGGTATGCATCAAGTGTCAGTACACCACCTTAAGCCAGATCCAGATGGTTACACCTATGAGGGGTCAGCAATGAGAGCCGGACACAAGGTAGTCATGTTTACAAACAAAGACATTTAGTAAATGGAAATGGGCTGGGAAAATACCTCTCTTGCCCTATTCTAAAGAGGAATTTCCCTACCTAGAAAGCAAAACTAAAAGATCTGTCAATGTCGCGATGTCAGTAACTGACAAGCCATCCTTGTGTCCAAAAGGTCCTATCCTGGCCCTCACAATGCAAACAAAACTACAAAGGGTGCAAGGCAATGTATTTGACTTGATGTGACCAAAAGTGTTCCAAATCAAATGTATAAGAATGACTCCAATGAAAATGTTCTCCAAGGTAAAGACTTTTGGATCCACAGGATGGCTCCCTTCCCCCTGATTCTTTTAGTTGGACACTCTCTCGACTCACAAATATCTTGTTTAAGCAAATAGTTCTATAACAGCCTTTCTGTGCACTTTCTTTTAACTCTGCAGATTGCTTAGTATACTCTCCGACAGGAATCTTCATTCAATTTCATCTGCCTGGTGTACTCACCTGCCAGGACTTTTATGGTTCTTTTCAGATCTCCTGCTATAGTCTCCTGAAGGAATCTTTACACAATGTCATCTGTCGGCTTCCCTCTTTGGCCCGGAGTGGAGGATGCAAGCGGACCGACCACCAGGAGCTCCTGCGCAGCTCTTAGCGTTTCCACTCTCCTTCTTCCTTAGACACAGCATCTCTCCTTCTGTTCCAGTTGCCTTTTCCATTTGCGGGTGCTTCGCATTGGTTAGCCTCAGTCTTGAGATTAATGTCTTCTCCTGCACCGTTCACACTGTTCGCACTCCTCACACTGCTCACACTACTCACACTACTCGCACTGCTCGATCCCATAGTACGGTGGCCATCTTTAAATGTCCTGTGCACTGAAGGCTTGGAAAAACAATTAGCCTGAATGGTGTACTTTGAGCTAGTGTCACTTTACACAAACTCACTCATCCTGCTCCTCATCTCAGTATCTCAGTACCTGAGTGGTTATGGGAGTTGGAGTCCATGTATGTCATTGGACTTTTAACAGTTAAATGTTTTTTCTTAGAGGTTTCACATAAAGGCACATTAGAAACAAAATGAGTCATGTGTGATTTGTGTGTGTTTGGTTTAAATGAGGGAACAGACCAGAGTAGTGTAGAGACAAGGTTTCTTGACTTTCTCTAAAAGGGGGAAAAGTTTGCTAACAATAGGCCATTAAGGTCTTGGCTGTCAAAGGGTTTTCCTCAAGGGTGTGGGGTATTGTGATTCATCCAATGAAACCACAACATCTCTGCGGTAGCTGTCTCCTCCCATGTGATCCTCCCTCATAAAACCGCCCCAGGGTCAGGATCAGGTAGCGGCTCCTGTCCCCTGACCACAGGGCAGGAGGTCACCGCTGGGAAAACAGCGATGAGTTAAATGGATTGTTTACACACACCTGTTCCCAAAGGGAGAAGACGCTCTATCTCGAACAACCTGTCAAGCAGGCAAGAGTAGATGAACACATCATGTTAACAATGATTCAAGAAACCTCCTCAACCTCTGAGAACATTTTTGTTTTTCTGGGAACAGAAGAGACAGAAACAAGGCATAGAAGTAGAGCCAAGAGCAAGGTCCATCCTGCAGATGAATATTTTTGACCATCCAAAGTGCACCAAGAAGTGTAAAATGTTTATTGAAGCAGTAATCCTATTCTATACTTTGTCATATTGACCATGGGACCAGTTTTAATACCAATGGAAATCCCAATTATGAGCAGACAGTTGAACATGTCGACTCACGTCCTAGCACATATAATATACGCAAGAGGGACGTGCAGGCTACTGTTGAGGGTGAGGTCTAGGCACAAATAATAATATACCCACTAGAGTTAGGGCAATTCTGGACAGGCCAGTATACAAACTACAGGGGGCCTAGTATTCAACTTCAGGTACATACACTATCAATGATAGATGAAACTAGGGTAGTCTCCTCTAAGATGCATGTCTCTGACACCTATAGGACATGTTGAAGGCCAAGACAGAACCCGTTGATCAAGTAGCACTGTTAGATCCTCACGATGATCTAGAAAAATTAGATGTCATGGCAGATCATGAATGTTTTGTGAAAAATGTTGACACCTTTCTTTTTAACAAAAAAAGCCAGTTCAGTGGCCATACAAAACCAACTGGGAGCACTGTCTTGTTCCATTTCTGAACTCACCACCAGAGATTGAGGAACAATTCCCTTATGTACCAAAACCCCAAGTGGAGGGAGTGATTGTAGAGCTGACCAACTATAAATTCCCCTCTCTACCTGCAGCCAGTTTGTGCGGTCTACACATTCTGTGGTGTAAGATAAAACATTCTATGCCACAATGACAGAGAAAACATGTAAAGAAACAGTCCCTCTAAACATGACATGGGGGTGAATATTGGCAAGTACATGGAAAAGACACTCCATATGCTGAGGCCACGACTCAGGAGGGAGTGGAGCACTTGCCGCTCCTCCACATTCTGGAACTGGAGAGTTTGGGCTGCGGCGGCAGCTCTCGCCGGTCAGGTGGGGGAGGAAGGACTTCGATACAGTATTGCTGTCTGGTTGTGTTAAGTAAGGAGAAAAGGCTACAAAAGGTGCAGTGTCAGCAGCACTCCTCTTTCTCCTCTGCATCTTCGCCTGGACGGTGCCTTATTCCCTCTGCCCCCCAGCCCCTCTATTGAGTCTGGACTTGCAACAAGATGTGCATAGCTGGGGGTAAGGTTTTTGAACAATTAGCGTGCATCAACTCCGTTTTGGCATGCAACCTGGTTTAACGCCTGGAACTTGCTCATTTAATTGTGCTGCGCCTGTGTTGGATGTTGTGACCAGCGTGGTGTGTTTTTATCATTCTGCACTTGGACTTTTTATTTGTAAATGTAAATTGTGCGGTGCCACCATTGCTGTTAGGCCACTCCAAGATGGCCGTGTTCTGAGTTACCTTGCCAAATGTTTAGTTTTTGGTGTGGTCCAGCCCCTTCCTCCTCTCCCATTGGTTGCCTTGGCCCCTTAAGCCAATGGCAGCAACGGGAGGCAGGAGCCGGCCACACCATTGAAGGCCCACTTCTAAGGCCCTGTCTACCCCTGTCCACCACGGTACGCCACCAGCCACTCCCTCTAGGTCACATGGGTGCTGCCTCTCACCCCCTGCACCCCTCCAGTATCCCCTTGTCTCTGTTGCCCCCCTCCAGTGTCCCCATGGCTCCCCTGCCACCCTCCAGTGTCCCCATGTCTCTGTTGCCCCCTCCAGTGTTCCCATGTCTCCCCTGCCCCCTCCAGTGTCCTAATGTCTCCCCTGTCCCCTCCAGTGTCCCCATGTCTCTGTTGCCCTGCTCCAGTTTCCCCATGTCTCCCCTGCCCCTCTCCAGTGTCCCCATGTCTCTGCTGCCCCCCTCCAGGGTCCCCATGTTTCCCCTGCCCTCCACCAGTGTCTCCATGTCTCTGTTGCCCCCTCCAGTGTCCTCATGTCTTCCTCCTCCTTTTATTCTTTCTTCCCCCTTACAATTGCTCTCTTCCTTCTCTCCCCTTCCTGTCCTTCCTACCCTTACGCCTTGCTCCCCCTCCTCCTTCCTTCCACCCACTCCACTACCCTCTCTCTCCTCTCCTCCCCTCCCTTACCGACGTTTGTCCTTTTCTGGCACTATCCCAATTTCCGTCAGGCATAGTAATTCATAGCCGCCTGCTGTATACAGCCGTCTTCCCCTCCACTCCCCCCTCTTACCTCCTACCTCCCTAAGTACTTACTCTTATCACTGGTCCCTTGACCACTGATAACAGCTTGTCTGCCCCCTTTTCCCCTTCTGTTCTCTCTTCCCCCTCCCGCCCAGCACTATCTTGACAGGCACCAGCCTAAAATTGATAGTCACTTGTTCTGTTTCCTCTCCTCATCCCTTCTCTCCTCTCCCCTCAGCCCCCCTGTCCCATCCTCTCGTCACTCTTGCACTGCAACAATTGTCATCAGGCATAATAATATTACTGCTAGTTATGTTCTCCCTAATTCCCCCCCCCCTCCTCTCCCTTTTGGGTCTATGCACTTCTACTAGCTGTTATGATTTGATAGTATATTTTTCACATTCTTTACTGTTTCAAGGACTTGTAGAATGTACATGTATTTTCCCCATGTTCCCTCTCTCCTTGAAGCGCTTTGAAACACATTGTGTATAGGCGCTATACAAATAAACAGTCAAACAATCAAACAAACAATATATGTAGCATGTTGAAATCCACATTTAATACACTTCCTCAATTCCACTCATTCTGTGGTAATCTGTAGTTCATACTATTTACCCGCGCATCTAGACCGGAAAGCCAAAGAGGGTACATTTTGGAGGTCATCACAGCAGCTTAACAAAGCAATGCAGGAAAACAGATATGAACATATTAGAAAAGTCTCAGGTGCTCCAATAGGCTGGAATCGTGGTGCTAATGAGTGTTATAAAAGACACAAAGATATAGGAATAGATCTTTAAATAGCTAATGCTGCAAAAAAATGTTTCACAGAACTGTGCCATTTCCATAAGTAAAGCCTGTCAATTAATGGAATAACAAGCACCTTTAAATGAAGTCATTAGCGAGATAGACACGTGGGAAAAGTCAGGTAATTAGTCAGAAATCCTAGAAAGGATAGGTCAGCTAGAAAAGGCTAGGACCGAAAGAGAGATGAAAAGAGCAGCACCCTCCTACACCTGGAAAGAAGCTGTACTGGAAATCCAAAGACTGGCAGAACATTCCATAGAGAACAACTTCATTGTATTGCAGCAGGCCATATACACGCTTAAGTGTGTGTTAGTGAATATGGTGCATATCATCCAAGAGGAATTGAAAACCCTACAAGGTGAAAAACAAGCAGTTATCAAACTTCTGAAAATTATAGACTTCATGGACAGGCTCAGAGACCACCTATACTCTGCTGAGTGTGTTCAAAAAGACTTTCTATGGAATATCGGCGTGGGACAAAGACCTTATGTCATGGAAACGTGATGGGATCCTGAACATTCCCATGTCAGTAATGTCACCTCTCCTGTGTGAGAAATTGCAGTCCTGGGGCGCCATGTATCAAGAAGAAGATAAATCGATGCAAACCATCTATGAGGTGCCCTACACCCATACATGTGTGGCGCATGGTAACTCTACCATTCATCAGTATTTCCTGAAGTATTTTGTGGGATATTGTGTGGGAACAATCCCGGTAAAATGATTGGAAATTTTTTTTAAGATCAGCCACATAGGCAGAATTCAAACTCCACCAAATATGTGTTAAGTGCAATTCGAACAGAAATATTTAGTAGCAAAGCTCTACCACTACCAAATGGATCCTACATTGTGCAGTTCAACGCTTCATGGCGTTGTGTGCCTGTCCGAGTTGCAAGCCTGATCACTGTCTTAAAGGTGGTAAAATGTTGCAATATCATCCTTCGTTCACTGTTGTGGACTGAACTAGTGCTATTAAATTAGCCTGAAGTGAAGCTAACGCCTCTGCAGTTCCAACAGTTATCATTGAAATTGGCATATCCCCAAAACATGAAGATACACATCACTAGCACCATAGAAACCTTTGTCGAAGCATCAAACAGAGTGCTGCACATGGCCAATGTCCTACTGGAGAAAACACCAGAATGGCCACAAGAAGTTCAAGCCCTGCTGGAAAGCTCCTCTCCATCAAATGAGAGTTCCATCCTGGGATCCATTTAATCAATAAGGCCTGAACTGGGGGAGCATTACGGCGACCGGTAATGGCCCAGGGCCCATTGCTAACGAAGGCCCCCGGGCATTACCAGATGTGGTAAGGCCCTGGGGCATTACCGGATGAAGTAATGCCGCCCTGGCGAGGGGCTTATTGCTATCAGTACCGTGGCCCATTGGACCAGGGTACTAAAAGCTTCTTTCTTCACTTGTGAATCACTCTGGCTCTTCCTTCTTATTTCCATGATTTCTAAGATGCCTTCACGCTTGTTCTATTGCTCAAGGGGGGTGAAATGTAATTTTAGTTTTAGCCATGCTTAAGGCATAATGATTGAGCGATATCTCAAGCTGTGTAACCTTTAGGCAAGTAGATAGTGAAATTCTTTGAAATATATTCAGGCAGTGAGAATATATTAACAATTATGAACAGAGTTCCCCTTCAGTTTGAATGTCTGAGTTTTGTCCCAGACTTATGCATTGTTTTAGAAAACGCAGGTTCATTACAATACCAATACTTCTAAGCTCAATTATTCCATTTGTTTTAGTAAATAGTTCTAAATATTCCCATAAACAATTTCCTAAAGACCACAATGGGCTACAAAACCTGGTGGGGTTTAGAGATAATTTAGAAATCTGTTAAAAGGCAACTTGCTAAGGCCTTGGACAGCTGTAAAAGATTAATTGACAACTTGCTAAGGGAAGGAGACGACTTAAGTAAACAAGGTTCCAATGATATAATAAGCTGACTTATGGTCACACCGGGAGAGCTGCTCATGGAGCTGGACGAGGCAGATGAGGCTGGAAGGACTGTGATAGCAGATTGTAACCACTCTCTCTCTATGTAAGCCTATGAGAAGGAAAGGGGGAACATCCCTCCTTTTTTCTGCCTGGATTTTGAAGCCTGTCAAATTTCATTTTTGGGCTTCTGAGTCTCAGAAAGACTTAGATTTTATTAATTTTTTAGCTGAACCACTATTTTATTAGCAGAACTACTATATTGAACTGAGCTTCATAGAGAGGCATTCCTACATATGGTAATCAGTTCACCACCCATGGACATAGTTTATTCTTAATTGGATGTTGTTTGCACCATGGTCAATTTCAATTGACACTAAGGCCCTCATTCATTAGGGGGTTGCTGGTAGGCCGTCAGTAGCAGTGGCAGCCTATTAGCAACCTCTGCTTCCTGTTAGTACTGGGATATTATAGGCGGCAATGAAACTGTAAGTTCCCATTCCTTTAGAGTTCCATAGGACTCCACGGGAAGGGGAACAATGAAGCACTGGCACCGTAAATAATGGTGCTGGCGCTTAAGTGAAACATCTGCCGGTAGGTGCGTTGAACTACTGGCAGGTCAGGCCTGCCAGTAGTTCACTGTCCTACCGGCAGACAAGGTGCCGGTAACCATTGTTACCACCACTTTTTTGTGGACCGGCAATTTATAATGAGGGCCTAAATCTTTTTACCTATTTTAGTTGCTTTTCACTAAGAGACTATGGTGATTTTGGTAGGTGGTTTTTCCAATTGAAATTGATATTTTTTGCGATTATTCTTGGATTGTGCAGACCACAAGCTTCCAGGCTCTCAACTACCTACCCTCTGATGACAGCTGTGAGTGTCAAGGCACTGATCCCAGGTGCAGGAGTGGATTTAACCAACTACCCCCACACCGGTCTTGATACCTGCAAGTCGAAGCTTACACAGGCATTCGCGACCAGGCCAGGGAAAGAGGGTTAGGGTCCCATTGGTTGGATAGGTTGAGGTAGTTAGGAAAACTGGGTAAAGGGTTAGGAAGAGGTTATGGGCAGTTATGGGGAGATTGGGAAAGGTTCAACTGCTGCACACCTTCAATATGCACCAAATACGGTAGTTCCAGCACCACTTGTTGACTGGGCAATTGTCTCCCAACAGCACCCTCTAAGAAACCTTGCACTATGCTGGTAATATCACATAGACATAGGCTTAAACACCTTATACAGTTTTGCTATACAATAAGGCAGTGGGCAACCACTGAGACAGTTAGTCATGCATGCAACACTTAGCTCTGTTCATTGTCCTGTCCGGTAACGTGGTCCTTGGTGTCACCGTCGCTGTCAGTTTTGTGCTGCATCTCGAAGGTTGTGCAGGCTGGGTTCAGCTACAAAGAAAGAATATCGTGTTATTCTTTGTCATGCACTCACACGGTCATTCATTCCATGCCGCATTCATACTCCCATTCCTTGGTTTATAAGGTGGGTTTCCACGAACTGTGTTACTCGTTATACTTGTCTCTCATAAACAAGTCGTTCACTAAATGCCAGCGCTAACTTTGCCGCACGTGGCTTGTGGTGTTTGACTATTCCCAGTTTCCAGCGCTGAGTTTCCCAAATTTGCCGTGCACGCATTATTACGCATGTTTCCTCCCTGGTCTGAAGCCCTCCATAGTGCGGGGGCTGCTACAGCAACCTACTTATTTTATATGCCGACGCAGGGACGAGTGGTGTGGGCTGAGAAAATGTGCCCCCTGCGCTTTCCCCAGCTCCCTCTGCGGGGTTCCTTGGGTTTTTGTGTCGTGCATTCCCACTCCCCTTGCAGCGTGTCCCAAACTTATCTGAAGGTAGGCGAGGGGCCGGATTCTCAATCTGGTGGGGTGGGGCGCGCCATGCTCGGTCTGACTCCTGATTGGCTGCCCATGCGCTTAGCATGCTGGGCAGTGTAGTCCTGATGTGCTTGTCGCCTACAGTGAGGACAAAGCAGTCTACAGCAGGACTTTTACCCTGCTTAATATTACAGTGTACCTTTTGTCAATACATTGCCCATGGTACAGGGCACATACTAATTTACCTCCTTTAGTTCCAATGACATGGTTTGTCTGTGTTACCCTGGGTCTACCCCTAACAGTGAGTATGAGGGACTGTTTTACCCAGCTTTAATATCACATTGGGGAAGAGGAGAGGTCTAGTGGGAACTAATGATTGTCAGTTGCTTTTGAAGTGGCTTTTATTTTTCTGAAATTGCTGTCTAGTCTTGAATAGACATATAGCCAATGGCAATGATAGCTCCATATTAAGTATGTTTTATGTGGTTTCAATATTAGTAGCAATGCTTCTTTATATTCTAATAATGAAATGAAGTACACTATGCAGGAGAGTGTAGTGTTCATTATTGAGAATCAAGTCAGAAACATTAGAGCACATACATGAAGTGTGGGACATCTAATTGATGTTCTGTATATTGACATATTGTATATTGTGCATGTTTTGATAATAACTTCTTTAGGCAGTTTAAGTATAGATCTCTAGATTAGACCACCCAATTTGGCCCAATATACATTATTCCAATGCACATTGGTGAGCAACGTGACTACTTTCATTTTACAAAACTTTATGACTGGAATTAAGGAGAAGCAACCATACACATTATTGATTTATTTGTTCTGTGCCACCAGCCAGGGCTTGGGTCTTGGCTTGCAGTGTTCTAAGGGAGGAATAAGTCGAGCATCTCTCATAAATAGAGATTCCCAAATAAGTCATCTTACTGACAATTTCAAAACTGATTGTCTTAGTCTCCATGTAAACGTAGTCTTATGTGTCTTATACCAACACATAATCAAAATGTTTGACTTGCTTGCATTAATTTCTAATTCATTTAGGTCAATAGGTGTATGAGCTATAAACACCAAATCAACAGTGTGTGCAAACCATGGGACTTTGGACTTTCCCAATGTAGGAGAGAAGGTCCTGCTCTTCTAAAACACTTCCCCTATGTCTGATATTACATGGCCTTTGGTAGTGGCCATGCAGTTAAGTTGCTAAACCCACAGGAAGAGCACTTTTTGGGAGGCTTATAACTTTGCTCCCAGTTGACGAATCCTCACCAAATTTTGCAGAAAAAGTATATGGCCTGCTCTGATTTTTCTTTTGCAAGATTTGGTGAGATTTTATCCAGAGGGGGCAAAGTTATAGGTGGAGTCCCAAATTTTCTTTTTTTCCCATAGACATAATGGGAAAAAACTTTGCTCACGGCTATAGTCCAAACCGCCGGACGGATTTTCACCAAAATGTGCGGCAGGAGTGGCGGTTTGGTCCCGAAAGCGTGCTTTTCTTAATTTGGTGTAAATCCGTCCAGTAGTTTTTTTTAAAACGACCGAAATGTAAGTAAAAAAAAATAGTGATATTTATGTCCGCTCCACGGACACACATTCCTGTTCACTCCGGGGCAGGACATCGATTGGTTAATCAGCTTGCGTCATGTCCACGGACATGCAATGTGTTTGCTAATTGGCTGAGATGAAGCGTGAGGTGCACCAGATTTTTGGAAATGCCTGCCATCTTGGATTCGCAGACAGCGGCCGGTGTCTGCGGACATCGTGGTAAAAACATCTTAAAAAACACAACATTGCACTTGTCAAACTTATCAAATAATCTCTGGGGAGTTGAGGAGTGATGAAGATGAGATGGGATATGGCTGCAAGTAGCAAAAAAACAGGTGTTTTACACTGCGAAAGTCCGCGAACAGTTTGGATGTTCGTGAAAAGTTTGGGGGCACTTCAGAGGTTCGGGGGCACTTCAGATGTTTGGGGGCAGTTTTTGGATGGCTTATAATTTTTTCTGCTACTTAATGAAAATGCATGAAAATTTTGCAATTATATTCCTGACCTGATCCCAAATGAGTTTCCAAAGTTTGGTGGCATTCTGTCAAGAGGGGGCAAAACTAAGGGGGTCCCAAAATTATGTAAAGGCTTATAAATGAGGTGCCATTTGACAAATCTACACTTAATTTGGCAAACTGATAATACATATAGATATAAATGTTTTTGTGAATTTTGGTAGGACTTTGTCAAGAGGGAGCAGAATTAGAGGGGGGGTCCCAAAATATTGTAAAGGTTTATAAATGTGGTGCCATTTGACAAATCTACACAAAGGTTTGCAAAAAGATTATAGATCTAGGTATAAATGTTTTCGTAAAGTCTGAATGGATTTTGTCAAGTGGGGGCTAGGTTATATGACGATTGTATGTGCATTGAAAAAATAAAATATGGGTGAATTTTCAGCAAACTTTTGTAAGCAGCATTGGCAAGGACCTGAAAGCATGGCTTTGAAAATGTGCCCTTGTTTTATTTTTTGACAAGTGTCATAATGTAGGTACAAAAAATAGTGATATATCTTTGGTGACTGAGGTGTATCCTGTGGCCATGGGCAGTGGCCAGATTGTCCAGGTCATGGAATAAGTTAATGATCCGGACAATCTGGCTACTGGCCATGACCACAAGGAACAACACATGGGGTTAAAGTGGCCATGTCCACCTGGGACTGGCTTTGTGGTGAAGTTATTCGAAATTGGGATAGATTTTAAAGCAAAGAAAAATGTGTTCGTGGTAATAAGGTCATAGGGTTCTCTTTTTGCGTTCTACAAGCTTCCATGGAAAGCGAAGAGGGGCCCTGTAAGGAACCCCGCCTTCCCTTTCCATTGTGGCCATCTTGGAAACAGGCTTCCATGGAAAGCGAAGAGGGGTCTTGTATGGAACCCCGCCTTTCCTTTCCATGGTGGCCATCTTGGAAAAGAATTTTCCTTCCTACACCGGGACGCCGCAGGCATCCCGGTGTAGGAAGAAAATCCTTTTTTTCAACACCCCCGGATTCCCGCTTTGGGAACCTAGGGTGCTAATGGCCTTCATCCCCCCATTACAGGGGCTGAAATGGGGGGATAATGGTCCACAGACCTCGTTATCCACCCTTGCTTCGATTGGGCTGAAAACCTGGGCTGCCGGGCCGGATGAATGCCACAATATTCCCATTAGCATAAGACAAAATGCAAATGGAAACATTTGGAAAATCTTATTGAGTCTATGTACTTTACTGAGAAATATAAAGTAGATGGAGTCGCGTTTATTTTTTAGTTCTACTTTTTAACTGTGAAAGGTGGTTCCTAAAGGAACATTTCTTTTGTTGTTTTTGGATGTATTTGGAGGGCTAAGAACGAAATGTGGGGAGGAAATAAGGGAAGAGGCACCAAACACTAATATGGAGAGGTAGGTGGACAGGGGAAAATGTTGTGTGTGTGTGTTATTTCTAAGGTAGGGGGCAGTGTTTCTCATGCTACTTGATTACAGCACTGGTGGCGGCTCTTGGGGAGGAGGGATCGCATTAGCTGATACCATTTTAAGATAAATAGCAGTTTTACTAAAAGTGTGTACTGTGTACTAAATTGTTAATGGATAATGAATAGAAATAGGTGTTGGAGCTGTGCAAGGGAAATTTTGAAGTTGAAAGTTCCTAGATCAGTAGAAAATGCAGTTCAGAACTGTCTGCGATACACAGATCTTATTGTGAAGTACAGACGGGTTCTCGGACACGTCATCATGCTGCGCGCCAGCCTACAGTCATCTGGCACTGTCCGGAAGGTCCGCAAAGAAGTCAGATGTTCATAGACGTCCACGGATACAAAACTAGCTGAAATAGTTGAAAAAAGTGTATAGAAGTGTTAAAAATGATTCTAGAAGGTGGGAAATGGAGTTTAAAGGTGGACACAAATATTGCTATATTGGGTAGGTATGATATTAGTAGGTTGTAGGAAAATAGCACGCACTGGTAAAAACTCATGAAACTCAATGAAAAAACTTTGTTGAAGGGATGTTATGGTTAAGTTGCACTCATTAAAAACTTTGAAATTCATTGAAAAACATTGTTAAAGGGACGTTATGGTTCAGTTGCACTAATAAAAACCTATGAAATTCAATGAAAAACCTTTGTTAAAGGGACGTTATGGTTACAATTAAAACCGAAAAACCCCTGAAATTCGCTGTTATGGTAAGCTAAGCAACCATAACTCGCGCTACCACCGTGCACTGCTTAGACTAACAGCCAGGACATCAAAGATGACATCACAAATGTCATCACAAAAGCTGCCACATCGGTAGCTGCATACTGAGATAGAAAGTTATGTAAGGGATCGGATAGAAACGCATGAACTGGGCAAGTGCCTCCTTCATCGCAAACGGCACTAAAACTCGTGGAAAATGCTGTGCAATGTTCCCTGCACCATGAACAACAATATTATCGTCATGATTGCGTATCACATACACAAACCAAAATGAGGCACTTCATTGTACCTAGTCCATAGCCAGACACAGGTACATCATAGATTAGTAAATGAGTAGCAAGTGCACAGTTTTTTGCATTCACTTTCACTGAATGTATGTTGGCATACCCTAAAGTCTGCATGCTGTGCCTTGTAAACCACACAGCGATAATGGCACCTTCTGCATTTCAGTGAACAAATACACAATGTAGCACTGTCAGTCCATACACACCACACCCACAAACTTTATTGCCCAATCCCGTAGCCTCTGCAAACCCATTTCTATGGGTGTCATCTGCAAAAGGGGTGTATGTACCGTGTGCCGCCCTGCAGCTATCGCGATATTCGCAGACTTTTGGTGCAGCACGCGCGCGGGAGTTGGGGAATAACTTTCTACCATGGGAGCGCACATCGTTGGTCGTGGTGGCTGTTAAAATAACCTTTGGTTTTTTTGTTGTTTTTTTTTTTTAAAGGTGCTTCCCTAGAAACACTTTTTTGGGGGTTTTCATACGTGAATGTGTGTTTTCATCTTCAGTTCACATTCTTACAGTAGGGTCTTCAGTGCACTCTTTAGATTGCGAATGAACATTTCATTGCCACTGGCCGACAAAGACATGCCATTTCCCTTGAAAAGGTGTATGTATCGTGAACCAATGTTCTCATTCTCACAGGAGAACATCCCAGCAGCACTTAGGAAGTCACACATGCTTCTGTTGATGAGACCCCTTCCGACCACTGGCTGGCAACAGGAAGAATTGGAATAATGCCGCACGATTCTCGGCAATATACATGAGAAAAGCACCTTGGCAGTAGAAAAATGCGTTGCACTGCTTTCATCAAAATCTTCAGTTGACTGATCAAACGGGAACAAGGTATGTTGCCCAGAAAGAAGCCTCCAAAGTGCAGGATCACAACATGTACAGTTGCTGAAGAGGCCATGCGTCGACATGCTAGAAACAGTCCGCCAAAACAGCCCGATTTCATACCACTCCACAAAACGTCCACTCCCTCCAAACCTAAATTGCTAGACAAACCTTCTTGGAGGGCATACATGCACAGATCTTCCAAAAAGTAATCACCCACAATGAAAACTGTGCATCTTGCCATGTTTGCCAGCTGCAGTATACAAAGTTATGGAAAAGTGAATGCCTCCCTTTCCTGTGACGCACACCCAGAGCACCTCATTGGCCAAAGGCCATAGTCCCATTTCCATTGGCCAATACGGTGAGAAGGGCAAAATGTGGCACATGCCTTTCTCCAATCACTGCAAGGGAGGCGCCCTGGTGAAATAGGAGGACTCCTTCTACCTATAGGTGCTCTTTTCTGTAACGTACACCCTGACCACCTGATTGGCTAAAGGGCATAGTCCTATGTCTATTGGCCAGCATGCTCACAAATGCAGAATGTGAAACATGCCTTTCTCCAAGGACCGGCAGGGCCGCGCACCAGTCAAGCTGGTGGAATCCTTCTTCCTATTGGCACGCTTTCCGTTGACGCACACCAGGAGCAGCACATGATAGGACAATCGCTACAGTCCCATTTCCATAGGCCAGCATCGTGAGGAGCGTTAAATATGGCATGTGCGGGTCCCCAAGTACATTGAGGGCCTGTCCTCAGTGCAGCAGGAGTCCCTCTTCCTATTGCCGCACATCCTAAGCAACTCATTGGACAATCCCCACAGTTTAATTTTCGTGGCCAACACCCGCAAAATCCCAGCATGTGACTGTCATGCTCCGTGCGGGTTTGGGGGAATAACGAGCAACCAGAGCAGGGGGAGTTTGTAGGGCTACTCTTGAAAGAGCCTGTTTTTTTGTTTGTGTAGATCCTTGTACAAAAACACCTTTTTTGTCTGTTTTAGTAGCTTTTCTGTTTTCTTCTACACACATCAGTTCAGTAAACTCTTCACTGCATCCTGTAGACTAGCAAACAAAACTGCTTTGCCAATGGATGACAACAAAATGCCAATTTCTTGGAAACACTCTGCTTTTCCACAAGTAATAAGGTCATTGTTGCAGACGAACATTCCACGAGTGGACAAAAATGTGTGCATGCTTGTGTTGATGAGACACCTTCCTTCGTCTGGCTTGAACCAACATCCCTGAGCAGTAGGCCATACTCTTCGACACCCAGCAACCCCCTCAGTCTATGGAACAAAAGTAAGCAAGGCAGGTAACCCATATGCATGCCACCGTAAGGGATGACAATGACATGTACTACTGCAAACGTGGTGAGGCCTTTGCAAAGTTCATGCATATGGAAGAAATGGCACTCATGCACAGCGTTGCACAATGCGCCCACTCTTTCCAAACCAAAACTGCTGTCAAAATGTCTCTGCAGAGTATAGTTGTGCAAGTCTATTACAAAGGGACCACTTACAGGCAACACAATATGTTTCTCCATGTCAGCCACCCTCAGTACTCAGAGTATAAAGTGCAGCCATTTCACCTCCCCTTCCTGTTATCCACGCCCACACTACCAGATTGGCTAATCCCCACACTGCTATGGCAATTGGGCAAGGTGGTGTAAAGGGCAGATTTTGGCACGTGCACCTCCCAAAGTAGCGCAAGGGCCGCACCCCTGTAAAGCTGCAGCAGTCCTTCTTCCCTTTGCACTATGTGTGGGGGGTGGTTAGGTGACTGGTAAATAATATGAAACTGGGCATGGGATTCATTCTTCCAGCGTATATGTATAAAGTTATTTTTTTTGTACATGCGTGTGAGCACATTTTTTGTATTTTCTCTTTATATGCGTTTCTGTTTGCCTGTCCTCACATTTTTACAACATTGTGGTCAATGCTTCTTGCACAGTGTGAAAGAAAACAGCATTGCCAATGGTGCTCAAATAAATGCCATTTCTACAGAACCACAGCATATTTTGCGACCTCATGATCTCGTAGTGGGTGGAGAACATGAAAGCACCCTACATAAACTGATGCATAATTTTGTTTTAGCACACCTTCCGACCGCTGGCTGGGGACAAATTACACCATTATGGACCCACACTGCTCTTGGTGTTATGCATGAGAAAACCACCTTGGCAGTAGGAAAAATAAGCATCACTGCGCTCAGTAACCGCATCAGTAGACGGATTAATCGTCCGAACGACATGTAACCCAAATGTGCACTTCCATAGTGCACCACGACACCACGACACAGTCCATGTTCGTGACGGATGTCACATATCTGCAAAGGCGAACCATCCCACTGAAACTGCAGTCACCCTGACAGACCAAGAAAGCGTCCACACCTTCCAACCCAAAATTACCAGCAACACCTGTGCAGATGGCGCACAAAGGTATCACCGACGATAAACACTGTGCGTCTCTCCATATCGACCATCCTCACGAAACAGCAGTGTGACAAAATGGTACCGGCCCTTCCTATGAACCATGCCCTAAACTCCTAATTGCCTATTTCCCACAATTCCATTTCAATTTCCACCCTGCTCATAATTGGAGGCTGTGCACGTGCACTTTCCCATCTACAGTGAGGGCTACGGCACAGTAAATCGCTGACAATACCTCTTCATTTTGCACAGTCACTTTTTGCAGCACTCCCAGAAGTGGGTGCTGTCACATTTCAAAACATGCGTACAATTATCACATACAAAACCTCTGCATTGCACACTGTCATTTCTATACACCACTCCTTATTTACAAGCTCTGTTTGAGTGCAAAGCCCCTCCACCAGAAATGTCTGCTAAAGAAGGCACTAATGCAGCATCCACACATACCCTAACACGCCCCCATCACACCTTTAGGTATGCACACAACATTGCAACCCTTTCCACACCCACCGCAACACTACACATCCAACCAAGCGACCATGTGGCCACCTAACATTATGCAGAAACTTTACATACATAGTTCTACTACCCATCTCCCCCAAACTGTAAAACACACATTCACGAAAACTTGTCACACTTAGCAGAAGCCACAAACATAGTGCTGCCTGCAACACCCCTATGCACTACCATTCACACGCTATTGTGTCACTGCGAACCAATGCACACCACCTTCACAACATTGGGCCTACTACAATAAATCTGCACACAGCAGAGTAACCAACCACATACAAGCTGCCCTTCAACCATACCAACTTCCATACTCACATTACGTACACACTGCACCCTGTGACACGCTGCGCAACTTCTCACTGCACCATCTCCTGCCGCACACCAAATACTGTTGCATGTTCCACCTATCACCACAACCATAGAATGCACAATACAATCTTTGCAATTCACTTGTGCTGCTGTGGCACATCGACAATGTACTCTACATGCATTCCCCAAAGATCACCACCCTGTGCCTCATACACTGCCAAACATGCATTTCTCCAGTGTGTCTGCTCCTTGCACACATTCCGCCCATTGTTCAAGAATACATGTCAGCATATCACCACTTACCACTATACACATATGCACCACTGGCACCAGCACTCCTAATGAACCTCAACACCGCAATGGACATACACATCATTACATACAAGTATTATCATAATGTATAAACATTACACTGTCTCCAGCACCCCTGCGCCCTTTCATTGAAAATGACATACTATGGGCAAACCCACTACCATTCACAAAGTATTGCGCCACTGCCAACCTACCCACAATCTGTTTCCAACAGTGGCCTATAACGGCTTAAATGTGCTCCACACCCATTCCTTACATGTCACCACTCTCTAACTCAAGCACATTGAAAAATGCATTACTGCCGTGCGTGTTCTCAAGGCCTAGGCTCTTGAATGCATGGCCTATGGCCTTCGGACATGCATCCGATAGTCTAGGCCTTGACCACACTCAGGGCAACATAATGCCACCATGCATGTCTCCATATCAGCAACTGTGACAATTCACATAGACACACCAACACAGTTCGCACTTACCAGAATTTAAAAACATATCACATCCTCCATCACCTCTACCCACAGCCATTCACAAAGTATTGTGTCACTAAACACAACTTTTTCACAACATTCAGCTTATTTCAACAATTCTGCACACAGCATAGGCCTTGAATACACCTACAGCAATGTAATGCCACCATGCATTTCACCATTTCACCACCTACAACCATCGACATACACACTTACACCACTGCCACCAGTAGTCCTATTCAACCTGCGCACCACCATGTAAGTATGCAGCAACAAACTGAAACAGTAAACACAGTGTGGAAAGAGAACACTCTCTCCTGCACCTTTCATTCACATACCATAGGCGTACCCACTCCCATTCAGAAAGTACTGTGTCACTGCCAACCTATCCACATTCAGTTTGCAGATCTAATGCTACTACAACCAATCTGCACACACTGCACTATACAAGCACTACCCTGTACCGGATGCAGACTCAAACATGCCTTCCTGCAGTGTGTATGTTGCAGCCCTATGCTGTTGAGTGCATGCCCCACAGCATACGGGCTACAGGCTTCGGCCATATAACCAATAGTGTAAGCCTTCCACAGACCCACCGCACCTTCATTCACCCATGCATACCTCCATGTGACCACTACCGCATTCCATCCGCAGCGCACTGTCACCTGCGCTCCCACTCACCCAATGTCATTGCAAATCACTCCCCATCTGCACATGACCTGCCACCACTCACCAGGAAAAGAGTTTGCCACAAACAGGTCGCTCCAGAAGATAAAGGACCATTTTGACACCGGCCTCCAATCACCACAGAAAATACTACCCTACATATGTCACATATAAACCACTTCTTACTCCCCCAAACATTTTCTCCCTTATTACCGCCATCACAATGGATACGGTACATATCCCAGACCCTTCCGCCGCTGCACTGTCCTCCGATAGACCATGGTGGCTTTCCCAAAAGAGGTTGACACACAGCACGCTGCCCTCCAGCCAACCACCAGCCGTGTCCAAATGTCTTCTGACAGCACGCCGTACCGCAATCCAATGACACTTCTGTCCGCGGAGTGGACCCAGATATCACACATTTTTTGGGACGTAAATTTCAGTGTTTTGCAAAAAATGTACCGGTCCGATTTTCAATGAGCACACAAAGGCACCCTTTCTGGCCCATGCTGCCGCTCCTGGTACGAATTTGGTGAAAATCCGTCCAGCTGTTCGACCTGCAGCTGTGCACAAAGTGTTTCCCCATTCAGTCTATGGGAAAAAAATATGGGACCCCCCCTGTAACTTCCCCCCGCACGAAACCTCGCCCAACTTGGCGAAGAAATTCAGAGCTGCCTATATACTTTTTCTGCAAAGTTTGGTGAGGATTCGTCCAGGGGAAGCGCAGTTCTAAGCTGCCAGAAAAGTGCTCTTCCTATGAGTTTAGCAACTTAACCATAACTAATATACATTAAAATGTATAGGAGCTAAAATGCAGCCCTGGTGTAATCCCTTTCGATGTAGCATTTGGTTTCGGCATCTGCCCTTCATTGCTCAATCTGACTTGGACCTTTGTGTCAGTATGTAGAAAATTTAAGATATTCACCAACAATGATGGGCATCCCCAACTAAGCAGTTTATCCCACATGTGGTCTGTGTTCACACAATCAAAGGCCATAGTAAGATCAATAAAACAAAGATAAATAGCTTGCTTGTTTCATCCTCAATGCTCTCTTTTACATTAGCTCAAGAAAATGTAAAAATGCTGAGGCGTCCAATCATTTCCTGAACCCAGTTTGTAAGTTAGCAATTCTTCAACTTTCTAGTGCCCAAGAAGCTTCTATTTGTGTAATTTATTTTAAAGATCAAAAGATTAGAGGTAAGCATCGTGAGGGGTTCTACTTACTGGAGGTTTAAACGTATTTTCAAAGTCCATTACCTTGAGGTCAAGGACATCACCTTGTGCAGACACATTGCCTAGTGAGTAAAAGGAGACCATGACAAACGCTGTGTTGAGGGGTCATAATAGATTGTGGACTCAAGGAGACAGACAATGAGAGACTGACATAGTGTCCATTTGACCATCATTGCAAGATGTGCACGGCGAGGAACACAGGGCACAGCACCAGTTGGTAGTGAAGTATCATGACAAAAAACCTATTATGTGCCTTTCAAAAATAAATACATATTACAAAGGCAAGTTAATGGCCTCAACAGTCTGTTGAGGCTTAAAACAGCCCAATGAGAAAGGAGATAAAGAGAAGCGTTGACAGAAAGATAATTGGTAACTACATTGAATTCTATACATCCAGCTGTGAGGCATAAAACAAAAGACATACGGGGCAATAAGTACATTTTAGGTTTCCTTCCTTAGGTCAGTGCTAAATTATATGTAGAAGCCTCCAGAAGAATTAGGGGTTAGGAGTAAGAAGCAAACATAACAGACAAGGGAAAATAAAACAGAAAAACGGTGCTGCAGGTTGGTTCTAGGTCCTAGGTTTGTAAAAGGGATACTGTGGTTAAAGACTTCACTAAGAGATATTCATAGTAGGGCAGTATGGTGCAGATGAGTAGGAATATAAGAATATGTCCCAGAATATCAGAGTAACATGGTGGTGAAATAAGCAGGTTTGGTAGGATCATTTATCATGGTTTCATCCAAATATGCATTTGGTTGGAACATATCCTCACAAAATATCAAGATGTCATTGCCGGATGGGGCAGGTTCCAAACCAGTGCAGGAAATAGTATACAATGTGGCAATTACAATCAGCATAGGCGTTAACAAGTGGGTAGTAGTAAACATGAGTCGATGTGTATTAATGTTAACACAGGATTTGATCTGAAAGCCAGTCAAGCACAATGCTGCAGCACGTCTGAATAGGTGTGCCAAAAATATGTGCAGTCAACAGGATTATACAGGGGCAGGTGATTAACTGAGAACAGTCAGTTGACATCAGGTGACTAACATAGTGGGGGAAAGGGTCTGCATTGCATCTTCTGAAAATATTGGAGGTAAAGAAGACAGTATACACCAATAACCACGCCGAAGAAGGATTGTGAGATGAGTGGGTTAACTAGCAATTTTATTGATGCATCGAGAAATCCAGCACTGAGAAATGCTGTGAAGATTAAGAAGAACAAGCAGTTTTGGCTATTGAATAGTGAAACAATTTTCTGAGTTCATGCACATAGACACACTTTGGCAGATGGGGCTATATTGAGAGCAAAGTGCACAGAGTGAGTAGAGGGTCTAGGGGCGGTGGATGAATGAATAGGAATGTGAGGATTAATTAATTAACAAGAGTGAGGGAGGATGTGTGAATTAATTATTAGGGGGATAGATGAATGGGTGCTAAAGGGAAAATTGAAACATTGTGTTTATGGATTAAAAAACAGAAGTTTAGGGCAGAAGAGAGTCTGAGTATGTGTAGAAGCATACATGCATAAATGTGGTATGGCTACATAGGTTCTTGCATAAGCATTTACAGATGGAAAAATGGGTTTGAGAATGAGTGAATTAATGAGCATGTGATGCTGGGTGAATGAGTGTGAGTGAGGACAGCATGGTATGATACACAGCAGAGCCACCTCATGTGACTCTAGTTTTTACTGTGCAGCACCCAGAACGTTAGAGAAAGCTGTGTGAGTGTGCAATCACTGCGTCATCTGCTGAGTGCACAAATTCCTGATGAGATCTAAGCCCATTGAAAAAGAGAGTGAAGCGAGAAGTGGTTGACGGTGGTGACTTTCTGAATTGAGAACATCTTTCTACTACTTTTATTGTTTGGAGCAGGAGCTGCCTCTGCCTGCTACATGGACTGCTGCTTATAACTCCATTTGCAGCACAGAGCGGGGCATGGAGAGTGGAGCAAGGAGTAGTTGATGGTGGTGACTTTCTCATTTGAGAAAATCTTTCTACTCCCTTACTTTTTGGAGGAGGAGCTGCTTTGCCTGCTCCCTGGACCGGTGCTTATAACTCCATTTGCAGCACAGAGCGCGGCACAGATAGTGGGGCGATGAGTGGTTGACAGTGGTGACTTTCTGAATTCAGAAAATCTTTCTACTACCTTTATTGTTTGGAGGAGGAGCTGTTTCTGCCTGCACCGTGGACTGCTACTTATAACTCCATTTGCAGCACAGAGAGTGGAGTGAGGAGTTGTTGACGGTGGCAACTTTCTGAATTGAGAAAATGTTTCTAATACCTTTATTGTTTGGAGGAGGAGCTGCTTCTGCCTGCTCCCTGGACTGTTGCTTATAACTCCGTTTGCAGTGCAGAGCGCGGCACAGGGAGTGGAGCAAGGAGTGGTTGACGGTGGTCGACGGGAGTTGACGAGCGCAACAGAAGGGCCAGTTTCAATCTTGTGAGTCTCAGGATAATTGTGCAGACTAGTATTATAACCAGATAATGAAATGAAACTTGCTCAGCAGTGCGAGCGAGTAAACGGCTGAGGAGTTCTTCCCCCACCAATCCCCCATCCCTCCCCTACCAGCCGGAGAACAAAGTAAAAGTGCAGCTTCTCGCAGGAAAAGCAAACTGCAAGAAGGTGGAGAGACAGCACTAAATAAATACCAGAACAAAATTACTGGTTACTGCGGAACATCTAAAGCAGTGCAGGCACAGGTGCTTCATGAGCAAGTCACTGGAGATGCAGTTTCAGAGGAGGTGATTATACATGCTACGCCTCCCGAAATCAACACCATTTCCTCCCCATTCATTCAATTCTTGCATCTATCGATGCAGTGTTGGCCCTTTGTTCAAACATGGCCAAAGAACAGCAAGAACAAAAATACACCCTAGAAAGAATGGCAGATGCAATCTTTGAGTTGCAAATGATGAGACAGGAAAAAACAATAAATATGCAAAGGCAAACAGAGGCACCTACAATCAGAGATATCACAGAAGCGGATGGGCGGCAGTCGGTGGAAGTGGATGACCTGACTACACAGGCACTGGAAACAAGTGTAATTGAGGCAATATATACAGTCTTATCTAACAGCAATCTGGAGACCCCGCCAAATATGACATCCTATATGGTCTAGGATGCATGGGAACTAGAACCTGACAAAGAAAGGAGACCAGGGAAACAACTCCAGTGGAAGAACCAGCTTAAGGGCAATCAGAATAGCTAAGGACCATTTGCAGAATGTAAAAGACAACTTCTTCAAAAAGCAAAAGTGGTGCGAGTTATAACAAAACAAGTACATGATCAGATGCAAGACGAAAGGCTGGTTTATGTCCCTAAACCTCAGCTCCGGATTACCCATAAACCCAATCAGCAAACAGAAACTACGAGTGTAATTGTCACTGACATAGATGGAGGAGTGTGACAAATACAGCTGCACGGCCCTTTCGACAAATGGCTACAGCCCAATGACTCATCTAAAAGCACAACTTGGTGGACATTGAACTGGCTCCAAATAGAGACCAACATAAATGTAGAGCTACCACAAGGCCCGAGGATGCACAGAGAACCAACACAACTAGAAATGCCACTAAGTATAACGCAGAGAGATTCTCCACCTTAGACCACAATAAATTAATAGTATGAAAATAGATCGAAGACTGGAGAACAAAATTATGAAGAGATAGCAGGAAATCAAATAAGGCATACTCACAATTAATGGCGAGATGAAAATAAAGCAATGAATATGAATACATCAATGAGAAGAGCTATATCTAACCAGCTGACAAAGGAAATCATGCTGTTGGGAAAATGTGCCAAATTAGTGGAAACAAATTCAAGTGCATCTAGCCCTTTCGTGAACAGGAGCTATCTGATGAAGCATTTTTACAATGTTCCTGCTTTTATAAATATCAGTAGCCGAGATATTGTGCATTTGGAATTACCTAACATTGACAGCCCAACCAATTGTGCTGTAATGGAATTTGCATTACCGATTATGACAACGCTGCTGAATGCCTACCAAGTAGAATTCTGACATATGTGATATCAGCTAAGTGTCTGCAGAAAACATACTGTCAATGTTGACATTGGCGAAATGGTAGAGAGACCACTGCATACACTGATAATGAAAAATCATGCTTACTTGCCACAAGTGAATTTCGGAAAACCTTGCCCATCACGCAGAGAGCAATAGACCAAGGGATCCCTGAATCATCAATGCCCTGACCTGCTGAATAAAAATATCTCAAATGGTCTACTTGGAACACGCAGGGATACAATGCCTTTCTTTCTAAATAAGGGCTCTGATATTAAAGCATGATCTGTTCCTTTTGCAGGAAACTTGGACGATGAAATACTTTTTTATAGATGGATATAATATCCTATGCAAACATGCAGGAGTAGAATCAAGGGCCGGCTGGTAGGTGGTCTTGCAATAGGTGCCAGAACAGATATATCACTTAGCCATTTTGACACAGAGATTGCCTCACCTTATATTTTGCCAGCTATAATTAAGATTACCGAAAGCCCCTCAGATCGCACATTAGTCAAAACTTTATAATTGTTCACCTTCAGTGTTCTAATCTTGTTTTATGAATAAAATGTGTTTACATTGTTACTGACCCTCTGGTTCTCCTTAGTAATGCCCAGTAGACCCATACTGAACTGACCCCCAGATGAGTGGGGTAGCTTCCTGTGGAACTTATGTTCCAAAAGCCCCCCGAAAACAAAAAGGAGGACCAGTTACTCTAATAGCTTTGATACCTATTTAGGACAACCCAGACTGGTTGGTTGAGCACTAGACATAGGTAACATGGAGAACATGAACATTGTCTTGTTCCCCGACGACTTGTATAAAAACCTTCTAGACATGCCTTTGATATTAGGTCAACCCACCATGTGAACAGCAGAAATCCCCCCCCAATACTAATGATGTGGATATACTGACCAAAAAAAGAAATAACTTGTGAGAACAGACCCTATGGGCAATTTATGTTGGAATACTTAAAAACTGGAGTAATCCCAGAGGGTCTTCAAATTAAAAACATACCCTGAGTTTTCTTAGACAATCCAAAATTCATTACAAATTTCAGTGGGGTGGGCAACAAATGTTCTCGGGACTGGGTGATCCTTGTAATCGAGACATCAGAGGAGGAGGCAAAAAAGCAAAAAGGCAATTAGCCCTCCTGGAAACCAAAATTCTGGAAGAATCCATCATTCCTGACATCAAAACACTACTGGAGAAAATAAATGAAGAAACCCAAAAATCTAAAACTTTCGCTATTGACAAAAATATATGGACACTCCAAAAAGATATTTCCAACTATAAAGAAGAGAAAACATACCCATACCTGGTTCCTGGTTTTTACCGCAAGGCAAATACAAACCATGCCAATAACAGGGGTCAATACAACACAAAACCCCATCAAAAATATGTCACCTTCTCTCACACTTCTAACAGCAGTGACTCCAACACCAACATCTGACCTCAGACATCTAACAGAGGGGGCCAACACCAGAGAGGTCAACCATTTTTTCAGGTGAGAGGAAAACGGGGCAGAATGCGACAGCCAGGAAACCACGAAAAGCACACACGACAAAAGATAACACCCCCAGAAAATTCATAATCCCCATTTTCAATCTTAGTGAGCACACCCTCACCCCAGAAGAATCAAGTCTCCCGAGCAAAGGGTTATCTTTCCGAGACTCACAAAGGAGCACCTGAATGTATGAGAAAATCCAAACTCACCTGAAGCTATAAACTCAATATACAAGGAGTGCACCTCCACAACCATTGCTTGTTATCTTTCCTGCCTACCACAAAAGCAAATACATTTCAAACAAAGATTGAAATGAGAATTTTTTTTAGAATTCTCAGACTGAAATATTTTTTTTGTAACTCCAAAAACGAATGTCCGGTAAACAACACTACTTCTGGCTTAAAACCTCCATCCACCTTCACTCCCTTTAGATCCATGGAGTCACCAAAAATTCTCGCTTTCGAGAATAAAGTACTAAGGGAATTGGATTACATATTTAGCACATAAAATCAATATATTGACAATCTTGCTAAAGCTGAAAGAACTGCTTTAAAAAATATTGAAGACAATTCTTCTTTGTTATTAAACCAGTAAACAAGGGGGGAGGGATAGTACTATGGGCCACAACTTTGTACCACCAGGAAGTGAAAAAACACTTGGAAGATAACACATTCTACAAGCTCCTTGGAGGAAACCCCTCTAATAGAATGTCAGATGAAATTGAAAGCTTAATGTCCCATGCCCTGGCTGAAGACTGGATAGACAAGGATGAAAAGGCGTTCTTGGTGAAACTAATCCCAACAACACCAGCATTTTATTGCTTGCCTAAAATACATAAAAGTGCCTCACAACCGCCTGGCCGACCCATAGTTTCCGCAATAGGCTCTATTCTAGAGCGCTTGTCTATCTATGCAGGCCTATTCCTAAGACCTTTTGTATATAGCATGAAATCCTGCATACAGGATACCACCTCCATGATCAAGATTGTTGTGGATATGACCATTTATTCTGGTGACATCATTGTCACTCTTCAAGTGGAGGTGCAATAAAGAGGCATTCTGCAAATGGCTAGCTTACAAATGATGCACACTTACCTCCAGAAAAGACAAAATTTGAAAGTTCCATCAGACTTCATAATGGAGTGTATTCAGTGCTTTAAGTGGGCCGGGGCCTGCCGGGGCCGGGCCCCGGCAGTCTCCAGAAAGTGGGGCTGAGCCAGGGCCCAGCCGGGGCCCCCCGTCCAACACAACATTGGCGGGATGCATTATCCCGCCGCGGCCGCAGCAGCGACGGGAGATGCGCCCGTCATTATGTCGGCCAAGCTGACAGAAGTGCCAGCCAGCCACAGCGACACTGAGGCTGGCGGCACTTCTGTCAGTTAGTGTAACTCCCTCTGATGACCCCTCATCAGGGTCATCAGAGGAAGTTACTGTCCCTTTGTTTTCCCTCCCCAGGTCACTGACCCCCGCGGGCTCCGTGATCTAATATGCAGATTAAATCACGGAGCCCGCGGGTTCGCAGAGGGTGAAAGGCGCCTCAGGCCCAGTGATCTATGTGCTCTGATAGATCAGATAGATCACTGAGCCCGAGGTGCCTTTCTCCGTCGGCAAAGCTTTATAAAAGATGCCTTGAACTGTGTACGTTTCAAGCCATCTTTTATAAAGGTAGAAATATGTCTATGTTTATAAAAGACAGCTTGAAACTTGCACAATTCAAGGCATCTTTTATAAAGCTTTGTCGACGGACAAAGCCACCTTGCGGTTTGTTTTGTCCGTCATCAACGCTTTAAAAAGATGCCTTGAATTGGTTACGTGTCAAGCCATCTTTTAGAAACATAGAAACATGTTACAAATATCTATGTTTATAAAAAGTGGCTTGAAAAGTACACAAACCATAGTAAGGTAAGCACACAAGTGTGCGTAACTTACTATGGTGTGTGCACTTTTCAAGCCACCTTTTATAAACATAGAAATATGTAACATTGCGATGTTTATAAAATATGGCTTGAAAAGTACACACACCATAGTAGTACGCATACAAACATATAAATGCTCACATACATTTAAATATTTGTTTGCGCACCTTACTATGATTTGTGCACTTTTAGGCCACGCCCACAATGAAAGCCACGCCCCCAAACGAGGGCCCCCCCTCAATTTCTTACCCCACTTAAAGCACTGAGTGTATTAGACTTGCTCTATCCGAAAAGGTCTTTCTTTTCGAGGGCACTTATTACCAACAACAACACAGTACCAACAACAATAAAGCTGCCCACAACCAAATTCAGCACTTCATTGAAACCAACTCCATCGTAGGCAAAAGACAATTAGGATTCCGTAAAGGCCACAGCACTGAAACTCCCCTCCTGGATTTAAAAAACAAATAACCAAAATAATGGACAATGGTAAACCAGCCCTTCTACTACTATTCAACTTATTAGCAGCATTTGATCTCGTTGATCACAAAACCCTCACATCCCACCTCACCAACGCAGCCCACTTCTCTAAGCAGGCATCCACTTGGATTACTTAATTCCTAGAAGGTGGAGCCATGAAAGTCTTCTCAGACCTGGCCAATGCTACTCCCACCACCATCCACTGCGGTGTGCCACAAGGACTGCACCAAACTCCTCTTTGATAAACTGGACTCCCTCGGCATAGCCTACACAACTACGCTGATGATACCCAAGTCCTTCTCCCCCTCATTGGCTATGAACATGACTATGCAGCCCTTCTTCTAATCTACTCCACTATACCATGTTTATCGCACCCCTGGGACACAGCACTGTAATAGCATTTTTTTTTACCTAGGAACGAACTAAACCGGCTGATCTATCCCTGTCCATGTATCCACTTCTACCGCCAGCTGTAGTATTTTTTTTTACATTATCCCTGTGTATAGGTATCCACCTTTACTCCTCCCGAACGTCAAAGTATTCAAACATCCCACTTTCAATATTGATACCCGAATGCCTGTGCATGACTGCCAGAATCCTGAAACAGCATATTCTTAATTGCAGCGATTCATATGTATTGTTCTCTCCTCACTATTGAATACAGCCTATCTCTAATTAAATACTTGTACATACTGCTATCCCCCGATTTCCAGAATTCTGAAACAGCCTACTCTTAATTCAGATATTTGTATGTACTGTTCTATCCTGACTATTGAATGCAGCCTATCTCTAAATTAAATACCTGTATGCACTGTTATCCCATGATTGCCAGATTTTTTTAAAAACAGCCTATTCTTAAATCAAATATTGTCTGATGCAGAGTCTTGTGGTCAGTGTCGGGCAGAGACTCTACAGCGCTTTTCTCCAGTATCCAGCTAGGGTGGAGATACCCTTTGTCCTCTCTCTACCTCTATTTTGGCCAGGACTTAAATTACCCAGCAAGCCGCGGAGCGGCCGCGGAGTCTGCTGCAGAGTCTTGTGGTCAGTGTCGGGCAGAGACTCTACAGCGCTTTTCTCCAGTATCCAGCTAGGGTGGAGATACCCTTTGTCCTCTCTCTACCTCTATTTTGGCCAGGACTTAAATTACCCAGCAAGCCGCGGAGCGGCCGCGGAGTCTGCTGCAGAGTCTTGTGGTCAGTGTCGGGCAGAGACTCTACAGCGCTTTTCTCCAGTATCCAGCTAGGGTGGAGATACCCTTTGTCCTCTCTCTACCTCTATTTTGGCCAGGACTTAAATTACCCAGCAAGCCGCGGAGCGGCCGCGGAGTCTGCTGCAGAGTCTTGTGGTCAGTGTCGGGCAGAGACTCTACAGCGCTTTTCTCCAGTATCCAGCTAGGGTGGAGATACCCTTTGTCCTCTCTCTACCTCTATTTTGGCCAGGACTTAAATTACCCAGCAAGCCGCGGAGCGGCCGCAGAGTCTGCTGCAGAGTCTTGTGGTCAGTGTCGGGCAGAGACTCTACAGCGCTTTTCTCCAGTATCCAGCTAGGGTGGAGATACCCTTTGTCCTCTCTCTACCTCTATTTTGGCCAGGACTTAAATTACCCAGCAAGCCGCGGAGCGGCCGCGGAGTCTGCTGCAGAGTCTTGTGGTCAGTGTCGGGCAGAGACTCTACAGCGCTTTTCTCCAGTATCCAGCTAGGGTGGAGATACCCTTTGTCCTCTCTCTACCTCTATTTTGGCCAGGACTTAAATTACCCAGCAAGCCGCGGAGCGGCCGCGGAGTCTGCTGCAGAGTCTTGTGGTCAGTGTCGGGCAGAGACTCTACAGCGCTTTTCTCCAGTATCCAGCTAGGGTGGAGATACCCTTTGTCCTCTCTCTACCTCTATTTTGGCCAGGACTTAAATTACCCAGCAAGCCGCGGAGCGGCCGCGGAGTCTGCTGCAGAGTCTTGTGGTCAGTGTCGGGCAGAGACTCTACAGCGCTTTTCTCCAGTATCCAGCTAGGGTGGAGATACCCTTTGTCCTCTCTCTACCTCTATTTTGGCCAGGACTTAAATTACCCAGCAAGCCGCGGAGCGGCCGCGGAGTCTGCTGCAGAGTCTTGTGGTCAGTGTCGGGCAGAGACTCTACAGCGCTTTTCTCCAGTATCCAGCTAGGGTGGAGATATCCTTTGTCCTCTCTCTACCTCTATTTTGGCCAGGACTTAAATTACCCAGCAAGCCGCGGAGCGGCCGCGGAGTCTGCTGCAGAGTCTTGTGGTCAGTGTCGGGCAGAGACTCTACAGCGCTTTTCTCCAGTATCCAGCTAGGGTGGAGATACCCTTTGTCCTCTCTCTACCTCTATTTTGGCCAGGACTTAAATTACCCAGCAAGCCGCGGAGCGGCCGCGGAGTCTGCTGCAGAGTCTTGTGGTCAGTGTCGGGCAGAGACTCTACAGCGCTTTTCTCCAGTATCCAGCTAGGGTGGAGATACCCTTTGTCCTCTCTCTACCTCTATTTTGGCCAGGACTTAAATTACCCAGCAAGCCGCGGAGCGGCCGCAGAGTCTGCTGCAGAGTCTTGTGGTCAGTGTCGGGCAGAGACTCTACAGCGCTTTTCTCCAGTATCCAGCTAGGGTGGAGATACCCTTTGTCCTCTCTCTACCTCTATTTTGGCCAGGACTTAAATTACCCAGCAAGCCGCGGAGCGGCCGCGGAGTCTGCTGCAGAGTCTTGTGGTCAGTGTCGGGCAGAGACTCTACAGCGCTTTTCTCCAGTATCCAGCTAGGGTGGAGATACCCTTTGTCCTCTCTCTACCTCTATTTTGGCCAGGACTTAAATTACCCAGCAAGCCGCGGAGCGGCCGCGGAGTCTGCTGCAGAGTCTTGTGGTCAGTGTCGGGCAGAGACTCTACAGCGCTTTTCTCCAGTATCCAGCTAGGGTGGAGATACCCTTTGTCCTCTCTCTACCTCTATTTTGGCCAGGACTTAAATTACCCAGCAAGCCGCGGAGCGGCCGCAGAGTCTGCTGCAGAGTCTTGTGGTCAGTGTCGGGCAGAGACTCTACAGCGCTTTTCTCCAGTATCCAGCTAGGGTGGAGATACCCTTTGTCCTCTCTCTACCTCTATTTTGGCCAGGACTTAAATTACCCAGCAAGCCGCGGAGCGGCCGCGGAGTCTGCTGCAGAGTCTTGTGGTCAGTGTCGGGCAGAGACTCTACAGCGCTTTTCTCCAGTATCCAGCTACGGTGGAGATACCCTTTGTCCTCTCTCTACCTCTATTTTGGCCAGGACTTAAATTACCCAGCAAGCCGCGGAGCGGCCGCGGAGTCTGCTGCAGAGTCTTGTGGTCAGTGTCGGGCAGAGACTCTACAGCGCTTTTCTCCAGTATCCAGCTAGGGTGGAGATACCCTTTGTCCTCTCTCTACCTCTATTTTGGCCAGGACTTAAATTACCCAGCAAGCCGCGGAGCGGCCGCAGAGTCTGCTGCAGAGTCTTGTGGTCAGTGTCGGGCAGAGACTCTACAGCGCTTTTCTCCAGTATCCAGCTAGGGTGGAGATACCCTTTGTCCTCTCTCTACCTCTATTTTGGCCAGGACTTAAATTACCCAGCAAGCCGCGGAGCGGCCGCGGAGTCTGCTGCAGAGTCTTGTGGTCAGTGTCGGGCAGAGACTCTACAGCGCTTTTCTCCAGTATCCAGCTAGGGTGGAGATACCCTTTGTCCTCTCTCTACCTCTATTTTGGCCAGGACTTAAATTACCCAGCAAGCCGCGGAGCGGCCGCGGAGTCTGCTGCAGAGTCTTGTGGTCAGTGTCGGGCAGAGACTCTACAGCGCTTTTCTCCAGTATCCAGCTAGGGTGGAGATACCCTTTGTCCTCTCTCTACCTCTATTTTGGCCAGGACTTAAATTACCCAGCAAGCCGCGGAGCGGCCGCGGAGTCTGCTGCAGAGTCTTGTGGTCAGTGTTGGGCAGAGACTCTACAGCGCTTTTCTCCAGTATCCAGCTAGGGTGGAGATACCCTTGTCCTCTCTCTACCTCTATTTTGGCCAGGACTTAAATTACCCAGCAAGCCACGGAGCGGCCGCGGAGTCTGCTGCAGAGTCTTGTGGTCAGTGTCGGGCAGAGACTCTACAGCACTTTTCTCCAGTATCCAGCTAGGGTGGAGATACCCTTTGTCCTCTCTCTACCTCTATTTTGGCCAGGACTTAAATTACCCAGCAAGCCGCGGAGCGGCCGCGGAGTCTGCTGCAGAGTCTTGTGGTCAGTGTCGGGCAGAGACTCTACAGCGCTTTTCTCCAGTATCCAGCTAGGGTGGAGATACCCTTTGTCCTCTCTCTACCTCTATTTTGGCCAGGACTTAAATTACCCAGCAAGCCGCGGAGCGGCCGCGGAGTCTGCTGCAGAGTCTTGTGGTCAGTGTCGGGCAGAGACTCTACAGCGCTTTTCTCCAGTATCCAGCTAGGGTGGAGATACCCTTTGTCCTCTCTCTACCTCTATTTTGGCCAGGACTTAAATTACCCAGCAAGCCGCGGAGCGGCCGCGGAGTCTGCTGCAGAGTCTTGTGGTCAGTGTCGGGCAGAGACTCTACAGCGCTTTTCTCCAGTATCCAGCTAGGGTGGAGATACCCTTTGTCCTCTCTCTACCTCTATTTTGGCCAGGACTTAAATTACCCAGCAAGCCGCGGAGCGGCCGCGGAGTCTGCTGCAGAGTCTTGTGGTCAGTGTCGGGCAGAGACTCTACAGCGCTTTTCTCCAGTATCCAGCTAGGGTGGAGATACCCTTTGTCCTCTCTCTACCTCTATTTTGGCCAGGACTTAAATTACCCAGCAAGCCGCGGAGCGGCCGCGGAGTCTGCTGCAGAGTCTTGTGGTCAGTGTCGGGCAGAGACTCTACAGCGCTTTTCTCCAGTATCCAGCTAGGGTGGAGATACCCTTTGTCCTCTCTCTACCTCTATTTTGGCCAGGACTTAAATTACCCAGCAAGCCGCGGAGCGGCCGCGGAGTCTGCTGCAGAGTCTTGTGGTCAGTGTCGGGCAGAGACTCTACAGCGCTTTTCTCCAGTATCCAGCTAGGGTGGAGATACCCTTTGTCCTCTCTCTACCTCTATTTTGGCCAGGACTTAAATTACCCAGCAAGCCGCGGAGCGGCCGCGGAGTCTGCTGCAGAGTCTTGTGGTCAGTGTCGGGCAGAGACTCTACAGCGCTTTTCTCCAGTATCCAGCTAGGGTGGAGATACCCTTTGTCCTCTCTCTACCTCTATTTTGGCCAGGACTTAAATTACCCAGCAAGCCACGGAGCGGCCGCGGAGTCTGCTGCAGAGTCTTGTGGTCAGTGTCGGGCAGAGACTCTACAGCGCTTTTCTCCAGTATCCAGCTAGGGTGGAGATACCCTTTGTCCTCTCTCTACCTCTATTTTGGCCAGGACTTAAATTACCCAGCAAGCCGCGGAGCGGCCGCGGAGTCTGCTGCAGAGTCTGCTGCAGAGTTTTGTGGTCAGTGTCGGGCAGAGACTCTACAGCGCTTTTCTCCAGTATCCAGCTAGGGTGGAGATACCCTTTGTCCTCTCTCTACCTCTATTTTGGCCAGGACTTAAATTACCCAGCAAGCCACGGAGCGGCCGCGGAGTCTGCTGCAGAGTCTTGTGGTCAGTGTCGGGCAGAGACTCTACAGCGCTTTTCTCCAGTATCCAGCTAGGGTGGAGATACCCTTTGTCCTCTCTCTACCTCTATTTTGGCCAGGACTTAAATTACCCAGCAAGCCGCAGAGCGGCCGCGGAGTCTGCTGCAGAGTCTTGTGGTCAGTGTCGGGCAGAGACTCTACAGCGCTTTTCTCCAGTATCCAGCTAGGGTGGAGATACCCTTTGTCCTCTCTCTACCTCTATTTTGGCCAGGACTTAAATTACCCAGCAAGCCGCGGAGCGGCCGCGGAGTCTGCTGCAGAGTCTTGTGGTCAGTGTCGGGCAGAGACTCTACAGCGCTTTTCTCCAGTATCCAGCTAGGGTGGAGATACCCTTTGTCCTCTCTCTACCTCTATTTTGGCCAGGACTTAAATTACCCAGCAAGCTGCGGAGCGGCCGCGGAGTCTGCTGCAGAGTCTTGTGGTCAGTGTCGGGCAGAGACTCTACAGCGCTTTTCTCCAGTATCCAGCTAGGGTGGAGATACCCTTTGTCCTCTCTCTACCTCTATTTTGGCCAGGACTTAAATTACCCAGCAAGCCGCGGAGCGGCCGCGGAGTCTGCTGCAGAGTCTTGTGGTCAGTGTCGGGCAGAGACTCTACAGCGCTTTTCTCCAGTATCCAGCTAGGGTGGAGATACCCTTTGTCCTCTCTCTACCTCTATTTTGGCCAGGACTTAAATTACCCAGCAAGCCGCGGAGCGGCCGCGGAGTCTGCTGCAGAGTCTTGTGGTCTTTGGGCTCTGCGGGCTCCCGCGGCGCTCTCGCGACCCCGGTCTATTCCATCTGAAGATTGTCAAGAACGCCATATCCACCCACTGGACTGCCGTCTAAACTGGAGAAAAAAAAAAAATCTGAACAAAGCTTGGCCACATCTTTACCCGGCCCAACGGGCTCGCTGCACAAGTAAGAAACCCTCCCTCGCTTTCACTTTTCCCAGCTCCCTACTCTTTCTGCAGAGGCGAACTCCCTTCAACCCTTTGCTAACCATTTGCTGCTGGTACCCCGCCTACCGCGTCTTTCACTTCCCCTCCCCACTCTCCCCCCACCCTCCCCCTCCCGGCACGTCCGCTCGATTTTCACCCGCACTCACTGCTCATTTATCTCCCGTTGTACTACTACTGCACGAACCTAGCCTTCGTTGCACGTATTGCTATTTCCCAAACTCATTACCCCTCCACCACCGACGGCATCGACTAGGTCCCTCCCCCTTCTCCACCGACACCTCCGCCCGATTGCCACCTGCACTCACTGTCTATTCATATTCCGCTGTACTACTGCTACACGAACCTAGCACGTATCGCTAATTCCCAAACTTTCTGAGAACTCCATCAATCTTCCCCTCTACTCTCTATCTGGTGACGAAAACATCTCTCCCTAATAAGTTAAGGAAATCTGTGAAACAGCCCTATACCCTCCCCAGCGCTATTGCCGTCATTGAGACCAGACTAACCAAGCTACTTGATGCAGGTGAACAATTAAGAGCACCCTGTAAACACTTCACGGTTTTTTGCGACAGAATTCACAGTACAAGGCTTGTAAGACCGCTTCCACTCCTGCCAACTGATCCCCATTCATTTCTTCTTTAACCAACGGAGCTACACTCTTGGAATTTTTAAACCTTTCACCCAACAGGAGATTGATAGGGTCAGTCCCTCAGACTGTGGTGAACAATATTATCAATACTATCAACATTATCAAAATAACGGAGACGCCACTTCGCGACACTCTACTTCTTCACCCCACAAGAGACCGATAGGGCTCCACCCTTGCATCTGGTGGCGAACAACACCCCAAAACCAACGGAGTCGTCACCTTGGGACCCCCAACTTCTCACCCCGTAAGAGACCGATTGGGTCAGACCCTTGGATCTTGCGACGGAAAATACTATCAAGTAATAGAGACATCAGACAGAGTCCCTCAGCCTATCATCCCACAAGAGACCGAAAGGGCTTGTCCCTTGGATCCTGTGGTGAACACTACAACCAAACCAACGGAGACGTCATCTCGGAACCCTCAACTTCTCATCCCACAAGAGACCGAAAGGGCTTGTCCCTTGGATCTTGTGGCAAACAATATTAACCGGAAGCAATTATAACAACTAAGAGATTATAAGAACAAGAGCCCGAAAGGGCTTGCCCCTTGGATCTTGTGGTGAACAATATTACCAAACCAACGGAGACGTCATCTCGGGATCCCCAACCTCTCATCCCACAAGAGACCGAAAGGGCTTGTCCCTTGGATCTTGTGGCAAACAACATTACCCGGAACCAATTATAACAACTAAGAGCTTATAAGAACAAGAACTGAGAATCTGATACCTAGCTTCTAACGTCTTGCTAGCAACTCTCGCTCTCTTGTGGGTGATTTACTTAAAGAAGAAATGTCGTCACCGAGACCGAAGCAACAACCTACCGTGCGACCAAAAACAAGATTAAGAACCAAAATAGGTACAGCAGCATTGTCTGTCCTTGACGTATCACAGTTGACATTAGAACAATCACTTTCGAGAGTCCAGCTAGCAAAACAGACACGGAACCCCCAGATACAGACCGCTACTCACGACACTGAACATCACCTTATTAAACATGCCTCTGATAACAACTATGAGGAAATATCAAGTGTAGCTCAAGCAGAAATCGTTCAAAACAAACTCCTAAAGGAAAGCGACTTAAATATACCTAAAATTTACGATGAACCAGCTTTGCCAGACCCCATCCCTAATACATCACACTATCCAGGCCTATCAAGTACGCCTGAAATTTCAGTAAGCGGAAACATTCTGCCCATAGAAATTACTAAACAAACCGATGAAGAACATCTCGATGAAATAGAACAAAAAGAAAACTGTGACGAATGGATAAAAGACATAAAAGAACCGTTATATATGAGCTCAAGACAAGGCCAATCTGAGAAATCAACTAACTCACCTCAACCATCACTTGGGAACCGAAACCAAGAATTGCCTGCAGTCCCTCAACGACAGACGCATAACAAAGAACCATACACACATAACACGAACGCTGATCCAAACCACCGGTCCTTCATAGAACACATCCAAGCCTTCGACGATGCAAAGAAAAGCCAAGAGGCGCCAACTTCCATAATAAAAGGACAACAAGCAAACATAGCCAATCAAGAATCGATTCAAGGAAACGATTGCACAGGAGAGTCTAACCCAATAACAGTCAATGTACAGGTCATTAACACAGATCATACAGATATAACCCCCATTGGAATTGGACCACATGACCCCTCTAACAAAAGGGGACCTCACGAACCTCACAATTTACAATTAGAAGAACAACGGACTTCCATAACATTAAACAACTCACAAATAACTGTAATTCAGCAAGCGAAAAAGGAGAAAGCAAGACTAGCTAAGCTTGCATGGCTTCAAACACACAACCCAGGCAAATATCCACAAGCAACTGAAAACGTTAACAAACAAATTATAACCAAGGCAAAAAGACTATCAATGGATATAACAGAAATCGAATCTATCATGCTAAATCTTGACAAACGAAAAGAAATATTTGGCACAACATCAGGAATCCATAACTCACAACTGACTTCAACGCCTTGTCTTTTACAAGACCTTGGAAACAGAACAATCAAAAAAGAACATGAGACGATTCAATCGGGTAACCACAAGCTCCCCAATCAGTTTAACTACGATACAGATGAATCATTTTACACGCCCGACATTTTCAATAAAACTGAGCAGTCAAAACAGGCAGCATATGCTTCAGAAAGCAAACGTCCAATCCCACCATCTGCGAACACTGAACAGGACAAAAACACCAACCCCAGGATTCCAACTACGATGCTTGACCTGCAAAATATGTTGATTGCAGTGCTTTCGCAATCAATGATACCTTTCATTAAGATCCAAGAATCAATGAAGGATAACATCAAAGATCAAGCAACTCTGTTAGCCATGATTCATTCTAAACAGATATACATCGAGAACTTCACCAATACACTAGAAGTCCGACTGAACTCAGAAGCGGAACAATCAAATCGCTGGCAACAACGACTAGCAGAAATGGCTAGAAGCGATCGAGAGGAAAAAACAAGCCTAAACCTTGAATTACTAACCCTTCTCAAAGCACAGCGTGAACAACAACAAAACCAATGGGTGGATATAAGAAATAATCAAACACTAGTTCCACAAATAAATGAAAATCGTATACAAAGTATAAAGGCACAACTGCAAATACCTGATGGAAACACCACCCAACAGAGATTCGTGGCTGCTTCAACTTTACACCAAGAGGCACGAAGCGTCGGCCATCCAAAAGAGAATAAAATGGAACAATACGAGATCTTTTCGAAAGAAAAAGCAATCACTGCTGCAAAACCAACACAGCCTAAAACCGTCAAAAAACGACAAATAGGCTCCAGAGCGTTTCTCAGAGCAATAAGACCCACAGAACTAATCCCACAAACAAGAACATTGGACTTATTGGAAAAAACCAATTTAAGAACGGTGGAGAAGAAATCAGCGGATACGACCAATGTCATTACTAGGCAGTTACAGAACGGAACACCATCCTCACGCCCTCAATCCACATCAGATTCCGCTTCGCAAGAGGATGATCTACTAAACTGTACAACCCATAAACACCAAGACTCAAACGATATGTCATCAGACATACAATCTGTAATACCCTCAAGTTACATAATACTCGATGAATACAACAGCCCCCGAGACCTGCAGTCGAGACTGCAATACGAAGAAATCTCAGAAAGTTCTCTACAGGAAAATTCAATCATATTATCCGTTAGCAATTGCTCTTTATTAGCAGAAGACTCTGATCAAGTCTCGGACAACTCTTTCATTGTACACATAACATCTACATCCGACTGCATTTTGCCAACGTTTATAAACCCATTGCAACAAACTCAAATCTACGAAATTCATATTGAAAATCGAATCAACAGAAAAGAACCTCTTATAATGAACAGAACAAATACTCTCCGCCTGCTTGGAGCAATACCTCAATTACAACACATAACAACAACTGAGATTGATTTAATCAGTTTTAAAGATCACAAATACCTAGACAAAATTGTTGCTGAAATTTCGAATCAAGATGACCAAGAACTGATAGTATCAAAAAGTGCTGAATTTCTAAAACTTGGGTTCAAATGCTGGGCCACCACAACGACAAGGAAACACTCGGCAAGAAACGATAGGCCCGCTCGCACAAATGACCATCACAGCAATAACGAAAAAACGATCAGAGACAAAAGAGCAGACCAATGGAACCGTCATGATCGACCCTTTAAAAGGCTTTACGATCTAGAGCTTTCATCTGCTGAAACCATCTCTTCAAGAAGCTCAGCCTACTCATACTCATAACAATTAAACAATAAAAATCTTACATGGTCACTGTGCTCATGGAATACAAGAGGGAATCTTCACTTATACACTCAGCCATCAACTGATCTTGAGAACTTTCAAATCATTTGTCTACAAGAGACCTGGATTATTGATACACCAGCATGCGATGGCTTCCTTGCTCTCCTAAATCCTGCTATAAAAAAAAATCAGGGAAGGCCAGCATCAGGTCTCCTCACTCTAATTAAAATAAACCCTTATTGGAGAGTATTGACAACCGAAAATATAAACCCGTGGATCCAGATGACCATAATAACAATAAAGACCCATCGAGACCAAAAAGAAAACGATGAAATAAAAATTGCCATATTCAATCTTTACTGGAATCCTGCAGCCATTACAACTAATGAATTTATCGACGCTGTATTCATTACAGTCGATAACCTAATTGACACCCACAGAAACTTGGAATTAATACTTTGCGGAGATTTAAACATCAATCTCATCACACAAACTGGTACTCCACGATTACCTGAACATCTATCCGCTAAAGCGTTAAGATGGATGAAAGAAATCCATATCCGAGATCTTAACTTGCTAAACCATGCAAAAAATAATTCTTCCCCCTTTATACCAACATGGAGGAGAGCTTCCTCTGTAGCAATTATCGACTATATCTTCCTCTCCCAAACTTTGCAAGATTCGGTCGACATTGCTCAAACCATAATCTGTGATACTAGCGATCACAATATGCTAACAGTTCAATCATACTCTACCAGACAACAAGAGGCAGTTTTAGTACTACCCTTACTTGAACTGGATGGTACATCATCAAGACTTCGCATCCCACAAACAGCACTAACACAACTGCCAAAGAAACTATTAACCTCCAAAAAACCAGATTTGGAAAAATTGAATTATGAATGGATTCTGCTCCCGTTTCAGCAAACAGTCAAAAATCGCTCACAAAAAACCCATCTGCACAGTTACAATGAGGAAATAGCAGCAAAAAAAAAGGAGCTAGCGAAACGAACAAGACAGTTAAAGAAAAATAGACAACCAGAAAACACCAATCAGATTGCTAAACTAAAACAAACTTACAATAACTGGAAAAAATCTCAAAAAGCAATATTACTACAAAGTGATGCAGAAACAATAATGAAAACATATCGGACGAATAATACCAAAGAACTCTGGAATCTCTTGAATGAAAATCATCAAAAACAACAAAAGCTAACAGCTAATGTATCAAAGGAGACATGGGTCAGCCATTTTTCAAACATGTATGCAGCTCTACTTGATTCACCTGAACAAGAGGAAACCAAAAATAACATAAAATGGTCAGTTTCCATTTCATATGAAGATCTTTTATCCATGATAAATCGACTTAACACCTCAAGAGCCCCGGGCCCTGATGGACTTTCGAATGCCATGCTTAAACACGATCCCTCGGCATGGGCAAGCTTTCTGCACAAGATAATTGAGATTATAAATTCATATAATCAAATTCCTACCACCTGGAAAACGGCAACAATAGTTCCTATACACAAACAAGGCCCGCGTGATAAGCCACAAAACTTCCGCCCCATTGCCTTACTTGATCCTTTAGGGAAACTCTTTGCATCAGTCCTACAAAAACAACTTACTGCCTGGGCCAACTCGACGGGCAGATTCTCAACACGACAAACTGGATTCACCCCTAATCTTGGAACGAACATCAATCTTCTTCTACTACATCTTATTAAACATGAAGCGATTAACAGCAAGACCAAGATATACGCCGCGTTCATCGATCTAAAAATGGCCTTCGACGCGATATCCCGGCAAAAATTATGGGCGAAACTTAAAGCATGGAACTGCCCTTCGAACATTCTCGAGCCCATCAAATTGCTCTACTCAGATACTTCTATAAAAGTCAGGCTTACAAAACAAGGAATGACCACTGAAGCAATACCAACATCTAACGGATTGAAGCAAGGATGTCCTTTAGCAGCGACTCTATACAACCTCTACACATCAGATATTGAACAACATCTGGAAAACAACAAATTAAACCCCCCAAAAATCAATTCAACCCCTGTCTCCATAATGGCATACGCAGACGATATTGTCTTAATGGACAAAACTCCATATGGACTGCAATATTCACTCACAGCCCTGAATAACTACATGATCCAAAATGACTTAACAATCAACATCAATAAAACAAAATCTATGCAATTGACGAAACCTCAACCTAAAGCAAAAAAACAACCGACCTTCAACATCAATGGAATCAAGTTGGAAAACGTGACAACATTCAAGTATCTGGGTATTACGATCAACCAATCAAATACAGAAGCAGAATGGTTGGATAAAATCGAGCAGAAGGCGCAAGCATTGGCACGCCAAGGCTGTATCCTACACAGAAAATTTGGAAAGTTTTCATTTAAACCAATAATTGCGTACTACAGGCAAAAATACATTTCAATAATAACCTACGGCTCTGAAACAATGCTGAATGCACAAGAAGTAAATTGGACGAAATTTGAGTCCATATTCTGGCGTAAGATCCTATCTCTACCAAAATCGTACCCCATGCCACGAATAAGGTACGAACTTGCAACTCAATCAATCACCTCAATGGTACGATGGAAACGTTTTGACATCTATCGCAAACTTCTGTCCGACGACAAGACACCGGCAATTCAAATTTTCAAAACTAAAACGGCGACATTAAATACCACGGCACTATTAAAATGGAAAAAATCTATCGCCAAGGAAATGGAACAAGACGAAATATCTCAAGAACTTCTAATGAAGCGCCCCCAACATGCCAAAGTTAAACTTCTACAAAATGACTGGCTCAAAACCATTGAACAGAAGAACTCCTACAAGCGGACGCTACACTGCAACAAGGACAATAGAAAACTAAATCAACCACAACCATACCTGCAATTATTTCCGGATCCAGTGATTAGATCAATATTCTTGAGAATTAGATTGAATATCCTGCCGACAAATTGCTACTTAGCCATAACAAACCAGATCCCTAAAGCAAATAATTACTGCCGTTTTTGTGAAATTCAAACTACTCCGGAGACCATATTTCACCTAGTTATGGAATGTTCGGCTCTGGCAGCCCAACGTATGCAATTTGGGGCCCATTTCGATTTGGCTTTAAAAGAAATGATCACGGATGAAAGATGGAACACCATCCTCAGTGGAACTAATAACAAATACATATTTACAGTTGTCCTTTTTCTCACTGATATCCTTCATCTCAAACGAAAAAAATTGTAAAAACCCTTCATACATTCTCTTCGTTTTTAGATAAGATCTACCATGATGCAAAAGTTTATCACTAAACTAAGACATCAAAAAAAAAAAAAAAAAAATTTGTATGTACTGCCAGAACTTTGAAACAGCCTATTTTTAAATCAGATATTTGTATGTACTGCCAGAATTTTGAAACAGCCTATTCTTAAATCAGATATTTGTATGTACTGCCAGAACTTTGAAACAGCCTATTCTTAAACTAGATATTGTATGTACTGTTCTCTGCGGACTTTTGAACACAGCCTATCTCTAAATAAATTACATGTATCCTCTGATTTCCAGACTTCTGAAACAGCCCATTCTTAATACAGATACTTCTGACTGTCAGATTATTTAGATACTTGGATGATCTCTCCTGATCTCCAGAATATTGTAACAGCCTACTTTTAAGTTCAACACTTGTATGCTGAACTGCATACCCTATCTAGTTACCTGGACGCCTGTGCCATTCCTCATGCCCAGTGCATCGAAATAGCCAACTCCCTCACGCTTCTTACTCCTTGCTGTTAGATCATGCACCCGCTAGCACAACCTCGTACATTCATGGCACGCCTACAGCTTACTATTCTCACCTTGACTATCTACCTCCATAACACCCACAACACATCAGCAGCTTGCCAAAAGACAAAGATGCAGTACCCAACAGGTAAACCCATATTCTCTACCACTCCTGCCTCTAACTCACTCCGCGTCAACTTAACATCCTCTCCCTCAAACCTCTTTCATAGAAACTCCTTCCTACGTTACTGCACCCGCACCAACCTGCCACTAAGCACTCACATCAACACAGACACCATCTCTACTCACAAACATATCCCCCCTATCGGCACTGCTCAACCCAACTTCATCAAACTAAAATGTGCACTCATTAATGCCAGATCCCTCACAGTGCACGCCCTTGAAATAGCTGACCTCATACCAGCCAACAATATATACCTTTTGGCAGTCACTGAAACATGGCTACTTCCTGCAGCGGGCCCATCCCTCATGCTCGCCGTTCCAGACAAATACACCATCACTAGAGCAGACAGGACAACTAGTAAAGGGGGAGGAATGGCCATCATATCCAAAACCCATCTTGGCGTAAGAGAATTCATTTCCCTGCCATTCCCATCAGGAGAACTCATGTCCGTCAAATTGCCACTCTCAGCCCAAAGTACATTACTGATACACTTGATCTACAGACCGCCAGGCCCAACCTCAACCTTTGAAGAAGATATCTCCAATCTACTCTCCCACCACACCAGACCTTCATCTAAAATCCTACTTCTAGGAGACCTAAACCTAGGTTACAAAGACCCCTGAGACTTACACGCCGTATCCGTAGAACAGTCCCTCCTCGATCTAGGCTTTGAACAACTCATCTCAGGACCTACCCACTGCAAAAGCAGAACCCTCGACTGGGTGGCTCACCTAAACTGCAATATCAATATATGCTCAAACAGGTTACCAGACATTTTGTCGAATAGAAATGGTCGAATTACAAATTGATCGAATGAAAATGGTCGAAAAACAAATGGTCGACATCCAATATACACAATGTAAACAGGTCAATACATCGAATCCGATCAATGAATAATATTAAAAGAGAATGGCGGCAGATAGAGATTACCATTAACATAAAAAAAGGTCACAGGAAATAGCATAGAGAGTAGAGTAAAGCACCTCGTATGACACCAGTAATCACAGATGACGGTTAAAAATAAACTTTCAGTACGTCAGGAAAGTGACAGAGAGAGCATCTGATCAGAACACGCAAGTGTAAAGCGTACACGTGACTAAAACAACGGTGAGTTACACAGACTAAATAAGCACATTACAGTTTGGTTCACACAGTTTTATATTACTAATGGGGGGGTTCCCCCCCCAACTCCCTGTTTTTTTTTACATTGTTTTATAGAAATACGAAACCTCCCAAAAATAGAATTAGTGATCGAACGTTTTTTTTTCAGCATGTATATGTTCCATTTTGCATTTTTGAAGTAACGAATCTGAAACTACAAACTCTTTTACCCAAAATACAAGTGAATTGTTAGATTAATTTTATAATTTTGCTATTTCAGATACTGCTTGATAGGAAAAAATGGAATTCATAAAATCCCAAAGGGGCGCAGCGCAATTAACGTATGAAGGCTACATATACAATAAAGAATGCACAAAACAAGAGAAAAACTATTGGAAGTGTAAAGAGTACACCAAAAATAATTGCAAAGGAAGGGCAATAACGGAAGGTGAAAACATACGTTTAACCTGCGAACATAACCACATGCCGGACAATACGGCGGTTTTCATAAAGAAAACACTTAACGCATTAAAAGAAAATGTAGAGAAAAATACGAATGAAGCATCGACTTCTCAAGTTGAAAAGGCATATGAAAGTTTACCGCTACATATAACGGCACAGATGCCAAACACGACTACTGTAAAACGAAATATAAATCGCCTAAAACAACAGAAAGAAAACTTACCCATGGCACCAGTAAGTTATGAAAATATGGTTATACCGGAGATATTACAGATAACAGAAAAGGGAGAGCGATTTCTATGGAAATCTTTAGAAATAAAGAAAGAAAAAATGTTAATTTTTACAACTTTTCAAAACATAGCGCATTTAGGAAATTCGAACAGTTGACATGGAGATGCTACATTCAAAACCTGTCCTACACCCTTTCATCAGTTTTATAACGTTCACGGCACAGTACATGAAACAGTTACACCTCTAATCTACGTTTTAATGCCAGGAAAAACAGAAGAACTGTACAGCTGTATATATAAAATAATACAAGAATCATTGCCTGAAAAAAAAACAGAAACTATAATCATGGACTTTGAACTGAGACAAATGAACGCATTTTCAAAAATGTATCCTGAAACACATATTCAAGGTTGTTTTTTCATTTTGGTCAATCACTGTGGAGAAGAATTCAAAAATTAGGATTACGAACATTATACATAGAGGATTCCGAATTTCAGCACCAAATCAAACGATTATACGCTTTAGCATTTGTAAAAGAGGACATGGTTACTACATATTATGATACTTTGATTGCATCTAATTACTATACTAATCATGAAGAACAATTAAGCACTTTACTTGACTACATGGAAAACACATGGATTGGGCAACTAACAAGACATGGAACCCGAAGAAAAGGGAAATATGAGATTAAAATATGGAATTGTTACACATCAGTAATTAAAAAATACCCAAGAACAAGATCAACAGTAGCGACATGATCAAGGTACTGACAACAATGAAACCTACGACTTGTGCAGAGAACATCATCCCACCCAAAATAATACTGGATAACATTGACATATTCGCCCCCACCTTGACAAAAATCATAAATGCCTCTTTTAGAGACCAGAAAGTGCCCGATGTCATCAAAAAGGTGACAGTAACCCCCCTGGTAAAAAAACCCAACCTGGACCAAAGAGACCCAAACAACCTTAGACCCATAACGAATTGCAATTTCATTCTCAAAATCATGGACAAAATTGCCACCATGCAACTACAGACATACGTTGAGGAGTCAAACGCCCTACACCCACAACAATCTGGTTTTCGACCCACCCACAGCACCGAAACTGCCATGCTAGATCTCCAGACCAAAATGCTCGGCATTATAGACAAGGGTAAGACAGGCCTTCTTATTCTACTCGACCTCAGTGCCGCTTTTGACCTTCTGGACCACAACCTACTCCAGGTTGCTCTGAAAAAGTCTACCAATTGTTCTGATGAAGCCATAAGCTGGATAATGTCATTCTTAAAAAATAGAATATCCAGGGTGCACTGGGGAGACAAGTTCTCATTTGAAAAAGAAATCCTATGTGGAGTCCCCCAAGGGGCTAGCATGTCACCACTGCTGTTTACCATCTACCTGAGGTACCTATGCCTAGTTCTTGACCATATCAACACCTATTTCACCAACTACGCTGATCATACGCAGCTGGTATTTGAGCTAAGTGGCGATTATCAAAAGGACAGTGAGCATCTCAACATGATCTATAGCTACGTAGAGCAATGGATGGACTCCAATTGGATGTGCCTCAATGGGAAAAAAACGGAGCTCATGATCTTTGGCTCATCATACGCCCGAGCTAAGCTACCCATATCCTACGCATCCTTTCAGATCAAAGACACACCCATTCCAGTATTAGGCAAAGTCAAAACTCTCGGTATGCAGCTTGAAGCATCTCTAGGGGCAGAGACCCAAGCACAATACGTTAAGAAAAACTGTGCCTACCACCTCCGCTTAATAAAAGCTATCAGACCCTTCATATCAGAAGACAATTGCGCGACCATAGCTAGAGCTACCATTCTATCACGACTCGATTATGGCAATGCCCTACTCCTGGGTGCCTCTAAACGGTGCATACAAAGCTACCAGGTTGTACAGAATAACGCAGTAAGAACCGTCAAACTTAAATCTAGGACAGAGCACATCAGCGACTCCAGAAGGGAGCTACACTGGCTCAAAATCGAAGATAGGGTGCACTTTAAGACCCTAACCATTGTTCATAAGTGCATTCACGGAAAGGCACCAACATACCTAAAAACGAAGATCAGGTCATACGTCCCAAACAGAACATTGAGATCATCTCTACTCGGCAAAATTGCTATAGCCCCACATAAACTTAAAAGCGGCCTAGGCAGAGCCTTTCCGACTCTTGCAGCCAACCTGTGGAACAACCTCCCGGACCACCTAAGAATAGAGCCTAACTACACCCGTTTCCGCAAATCTCTAAAAACCCACATCTTCAAATAAACTCTACATGTTCAAACCCCAGCCGGAATAATCTTTGTAGTTCCCTCCCGTCTCAGATGTACGTCATTACTGTTTGTCTGTCTATCGTGTTCCTATCTCTGCGCCCCGAGGCTCGCGAGCTACCGGCGCACTACGAATATTAAATAAATAAAATAAATAAAAATAAATAAACAAACAACGTACAGGAAGGTTGGCACAGCAAAATAAACAAAGAATTCAATTCAAATAATCCAACCTTATGGCACTTCCTTAAAAGTCTGAAAAATGAACAAAATAGACAAGAAATCAAGCTGTCACAAACATTGTCACTCGAAAACCGACCAATGTCAAAAAGAAAATACAGAGACCATGAAGAAAGAATAGCAAGCATAGTGCATAAATTTGAAAATACAGAGCCAATACAGTACCTTGAAACAATCGCATACAATTTGAAATGTTAAAAGTAAATAAAAGTAACTCGCCAAACATGGAACGCTGGCTGCATGCACGAAAACCATTCCAAAAGTACAGTAAACTAACTCCAAATGAGATCTCCGTCCAAAAATCCATCCATGATTGGAAAAAAACAATCCCCTCACAAGGCCATCCTCAACACAATCCAATGAAAAATGGATCCAGAAAGTAGAAATCCAAAAGAAAATCCACCAAGTCCGTTGAAACATCCATCCACGAAACGATCCAGGGAAAAAAAATCCAGAAAGTGCAAATCCAAGGAAAAATCCAAGGAAATGCAGCAATCCCTGCGTTAAAAAAAACCATCCATTGAGAAAATAAAATCAAATCCATTAAAAAAAACATTCCAAGATAGGATCCGCGCAAAAAAAACACATCCAACAGAAGAAAAAACCAATGCAAACTCCTTGGAAAATAAAAAAAAAAAAATCCATGAACAGGTCCGGAGCGCGAGCAACAGGTATCCAACCAAGACGAAGGAACTTCTAAAATGGCGACTACGTCACGAACGTATGACGTCATGCGTAACAAACTTTATACAAGTTCTATTTACAATATAGTATTGATAAATGATCAAATAGCACCACCTAGCGTGAAAAAATAAATACACACGTATAACTTTTTTGGTTTAATAAAACGTCTGAATTATATAATTATTTTAATGGTTTAACTATACTATGTTTAAAATAAACAAATTATTTAAAATAAAAACTGTATATTTAGCAGCATTAATGTAAAAAAAGAAAAAATATTAAATAGATGAATAACAATACACAAATAAAATGTATGTTTTAATGTAAAAAAGTGTAAGTTTGCATTTCTTGTATTTATTTATTGTATTACATTTCGACCAAAAATAATATAAACGACCAAAATGTGTTTCTACCAAATTGTAAATGGACCAAATTTATTCGACCAAATAATTTTCGACCAGTTTTAAGTCGACTATTTGTCTGGACAGCGCTCAAACACTGCCAGTGCATGTTCGGACCACCACGTCATCCACTTTGAACTAGAGTCCCCCCATCACACCCCGCCAATGACTGTACAAGCACTGCAGGCTTCACCCAGAAACAACAAGTCCATCACCCTAGAGACTCTCCACCCTTTCATCCAGCCTCTACTCAACCCCTCTCCCACCACAAAACCAGCCCAGAATCCTTAGTTAACATGTTTAACAAAAGCCTATTTCTAGCATTATACCAAATAGCCCCCTTCAAAACCAGAAAAGCGAAACAGCCCAATCACTTAAACAAATGGTTCACCACAGAACTTAAAGACCTGAGGAAATCTAAAAGAATGGCCGAAGCTAACAGGATAAAAAAACCCATCCCCTCAAAACAATGCTCTCTTCAAGTCAGCCGCTGCCATTTACAAAAAAACTATTATCAAAACCAAAACTGACACATTCAATAGAAGAATACAAAATGCCAATTCCAATGTGAAAGAACTCTTCACCATCCTTAGGGAATTGGAATCGCCCATACCATCCCAAGACACTTGCAGCAAAGATGCCTCCTGGTGCGCCAATATCCAGAAGGCATTACTAGACAAAATAGCCCTACTCCAGATTAACATAGAAATCAAAAGAACGCTCCTAGCCATGAAAGGCACTACCAACGCCAGCCAAACCCATAAACCGTGTCCTAACAACACAGATATATTCAAATTTGCACCTGTCACCACAGCGCAGGTAGAATCTATAATTGCTGCCCTCAAACTGTCAAAATGTCAAGGGGACATCTGTCCAGCTTCCCTCATCAAAGAAGGAGCCAAAGATTTTGCACCTTTCATCACAACCCTTATCAACTCCTCCTTCGCCTCTTGCTCGGTACCCAAGAATCTTAAAGACGCTTGGGTCAAACCTCTGATCAAAAAACCCACTCTAGACCCTAGCATTCCCACTACCTATCGCCCCATCACCACCGTCCCTTTCCTGCTAACAATCCCTGATAAAGCAGCATACATCCAAATTCAGAACCACCTCGAAACCCACAACCTCCTAGGCCTGCGTCAATCAGGCTTCAGACCTAGACACGGCACCGAGACAGCCCTTCTAGACCTGGTGTTGTTTTCACTCGAACTTTGGAATTGGCAAGGATTGTCACTCAATCCACACTCACCCGGCACTGCGAGCAGGGAGTAGCTCTTGTCGGTGCCGTTGTGTGGTGAACGCTGCGCTTCCTGGAGGGGGCGGGGACACAGTGCCCACGTGACCTATCACGTGACTCCAGACAGGCATAAAACACCGAGGCTGTCGATCGAGCGCTGTGTTGTTTTCACTCGAACTTTGGAATTGGCAAGGATTGTCACTCAATCCACACTCACCCGGCACTGCGAGCAGGGAGTAGCTCTTGTCGGTGCCGTTGTGTGGTGAACGCTGCGCTTCCTGGAGGGGGCGGGGACACAGTGCCCACGTGACCTATCACGTGACTCCAGACAGCCATAAAACACCGAGGCTGTCGATCGAGCGCTGTGTTGTTTTCACTCGAACTTTGGAATTGGCAAGGATTGTCACTCAATCCACACTCACCCGGCACTGCGAGCAGGGAGTAGCTCTTGTCGGTGCCGTTGTGTGGTGAACGCTGCGCTTCCTGGAGGGGGCGGGGACACAGTGCCCACGTGACCTATCACGTGACTCCAGACAGCCATAAAACACCGAGGCTGTCGATCGAGCGCTGTGTTGTTTTCACTCGAACTTTGGAATTGGCAAGGATTGTCACTCAATCCACACTCACCCGGCACTGCGAGCAGGGAGTAGCTCTTGTCGGTGCCGTTGTGTGGTGAACGCTGCGCTTCCTGGAGGGGGCGGGGACACAGTGCCCACGTGACCTATCACGTGACTCCAGACAGCCATAAAACACCGAGGCTGTCGATCGAGCGCTGTGTTGTTTTCACTCGAACTTTGGAATTGGCAAGGATTGTCACTCAATCCACACTCACCCGGCACTGCGAGCAGGGAGTAGCTCTTGTCGGTGCCGTTGTGTGGTGAACGCTGCGCTTCCTGGAGGGGGCGGGGACACAGTGCCCACGTGACCTATCACGTGACTCCAGACAGCCATAAAACACCGAGGCTGTCACCCTCGCGGCGGTAAGCCCGATAGGAGACAAGCCCATCGGCTGTTGTGTGGCTGTTTGGTGGCGCAATGATGAAGACGTACGGACTCACGACCGGAATGCCTCAATCTTTCCATACCCGCATGGACCTTGTATCCTCTGACCTTCAGCAAGTAAGCACTAATCTCAATTCTACACCTAATGGGGCTAGAGGTCCCAAGGGGAGGTTGCACAATATGGACATTCGACAATTCTGTAATGGTTCCTTATCAGCTCACAGAGCAAAATTTAGTCTGTCAAACAAACAGGCAACCGTTGCTAAAGAAAATGTTGTTGCTACATTTGCTGACTCTGCTCTATCTAAAGATCTGTGTAATGAGCAGTCAGCAAAGAGATACCCATGTCAAATAGTAACAGATTCCACTTTGCTTGAGGGCGTATCCGAGACTGGGTCTTGTACAACTTCACCCATCAAAGATGTGGTTGTGATTGACTTAGACCCTGATGGCTCGGCATTTTCGAATGGTTTGATGTCAGAAAATCTCTCCAAATCACCAGTGCTTTTTCCTGAGGAATCATATTCATACTCATCAACAGAATCCAATATTTCTAGCTTAATATCACAAAGGAGCATTGCTTACACTAAAACGCAGGGACTGAACACGTCACTCCCTCATGAAACACCTGAATTGTTTTCCAATATAGCATTGCAAGCCATGAATCTAGCTATTCAGGCATTAAATCAAACATACCAAACAATAAATGCACGGCTGGTGACGCAGGATACGCTCCTGCAAAAAATTTTAACATCCCATGAAATGTTGAGGCGCGAGATTGTGCTGATTAATGATCAAAGATCTGCTATCCCAGCAACGCCTTTAATTGCTACCACCACAGCCTCTCAAACCAACCATAAACATGAGTTCTTTAATCATAGCACTTTCCCATCCACTAAGAGGTTAAGAGAAGAACCCATAAGCGCCCTACCTCATATAGCTGCCATCATATATGATCCTTGTAAGAGTCCTGAGAATCCACCTCAAAGTGGGAACACGACTTCACTGGGACAATCAAATGTACCCAGTACAAAAGCCCTGTTCCCAATTTTCACCTTGCAAAAATCGAGAGCTATTAAGCACAGTGATGAGAACACATTGGATGCAGTAGTTGCATGTGAAGATACTCCACAGCAACCTAGAAATAAAATCTCTCAAAAAATAAAAACAGGGCACCCAAAACTCTCAAAGAATGAAAAAATTATAAAACACAGGGAAAATGCCGTGACTAAACGCTTCCTAAAAGCTATTCCGCTCCCAAAAAAAAATCAGATTCGGGCATCACAGGCAATTAAGAAAAAATATGCACTGCAGATGTGCAATGCGAGAAATAAGGATGCACTTCCCTGCCAATCTGCTCAAGCATTGGATCACTCGCCTCTAAATGACCTCATACAGGCATTACGCCCGCAAAATTCACCTCAATCCCCAACACCCTGCATTCCAACTGTCACAAATGACTTACAGTCTACTGCTAGCCGAAAGGCTAGTGAGAAAAACACACAGAATAATATTGATAGAACTGAGATTAGGAAGGCTGTTGACGCTTACATGTCAAACCGTCGACAATCCCAAATAGAAACATCCAGAGGAATCTGTGAATGCTCTCAGAACAAAGGTAAACAAGAGCAGGGCAATCTGAATCTATCAGTGATTCAGGAATTTCCCTCCCAAACACAACCGATAAGTACTTCTATGAATACCCAAATAAAACATCAAGAGGAGCCCAGATCAAGCAAAAGCTGCTTAAAAGCATCCTCCACATCTAACATATATGCACAAGACTCCGCTCTAACGAGTGATTTCTCAGATTCTATCAAATGTATTATCGAGAGTGCTTTGAGAAATGCACTTCCCACACAAACACCATTGAGGGAGTCAGCTCAGATTAGAAAACCAGGCCAAAAGCAAGCCCCGGAGAAAAACCACTCCCCCAAAGCTAATCCAGCTCCTCACTCACTGATTCTAGCGTGTAAACCTCGGCCATTCACCCAATACGATTTAAACCGTAGGGCTGTTATGGCAATATTTTCGGATATCCAACAGCTTGAGGATATTGTATCGGGAGATTTGGCACAGGTGGAATTTGTGGAACACAGAAATGTGAATATAGTAAGACTCTGGTTTCATTCGAGGGTGGTGCAAAATTTAATTTGGCAATCTAAGGGTGATTTAAATGCTTTAGGCTTTGACCTTGATATCGATAATGTTATTCGGGATCCAACTAAGATTCGAAATCGACAAGTGGATCAACCAAAAGCTAATATACCCTCAAAAACTCAAAATCACGTTTCATTCAATATGCCTTGCTCTTACTTTAATAGCAATGAGCATAGATAACTAAGCCATAAAGTTGATCAATCTTTAACTTTAGTTAGTTGGAATACTAGAGGTCATAGGCATCTTGCTAATAACAATTTACATCACTTGAATAGTTACGATCTGATACTATTGCAGGAAACATGGTTGGTCAATCCCCCCATTTGGGACAGATATGAAGTTCATCTGAACCCCGCCATTAAGACACAAATGGGTAGGCCAATGTCGGGTCTCCTTATAGCAGTAAGGAAAAAAACTGGTATGATGTCCCAGCTATGGGCTATGCCGAATGAATTCATGATGTTGGTCAAGGTAACCATATCCAGTGATGTTGTATACGCGGTGTTAAATTTGTACTGGAATTCACTGGCAATAACGGATGACTGTTTTTTTCGAGATCTAAACTATCTTTTAGACATGGTGGCCAGTGATTGCAGTACAAGGTCACTAATACTTGCTGGTGACTTAAATTTAAGATGCCTGGGGAATGAGAATGTGTTGATCAATCAGAGACAAAGACGCTGGTTAGCACTGGTTCAGCACAGGGGTCTGCATGTTTTGAACGGAGCTTTCTCAACCGACATACCACCGGCTACAACGTGGCATAGAGGCACAAAATCATCCATCATAGATTACATCTATGTAAACATGACGTTATGGCCGGCCGTTCGTAGCTTTGTGGTCTTAGCCACAGAAGTCAGTGACCATAATATGTTGTCCACTGAATTAGAAGTCCAAATGCAACATAGAAGTAGTCCAAATGAGTTAAATGAAGGCTGCTTAGTGGTAAACACTGGGGGGTGTCGCCTATGATGGTCGGAGGATGCTCTCATTTATTTCAACGAACTTCTCGAAAAGTCAAGTCTTAATCAAAAGAATACAATAGATAACTCGGGAATTGCATATAGCAATATGTTGCAGATTTTCCGGCAGACCAAAAATCACATAAGTAAACTACACATCGAAAAACATCTACACATATTTGATAATTTGGTAAGTGCAAGGAAAACTGCGTATCGTACAGAATTAAGGAAACTCGCGAGACATCCTCCGGCCATTCGAACACACCTCTCTGGGAAGCTACGCAACGAATATAAAAATTGGATTAGATGCCATCGAGGTGCTCTTTACCAGAAAGATGGAGCGTCAATGTTAAAAACGCTTGCCAGCAAAAATATCTCCAAAATGTGGGCAGAGATGAACCAATCTGTTGGTCTACGTCAGATCTGCGCCCAGTCAACTGCCGTGGACACACAGACGTGGATCTTGCACTTTGGTAAACTCTATGCTGCACCTCAGAGTAGCTCCTCTTCCAGCAATTTGATTAGCACCACACCGTTCAATCTAGAGTTTAATGAGGCGGGGATATATCAACTGATCACAACTGCTAGCAAGTCAAAAGCAGTGGGGCCTGATGGTTTATCCAACTTTGCTATGCAAAAGCATCCGGAGATATGGGCAACCATCCTGTTTCACATCTTCACCGCAATCAATCTCTATCAGATGATTCCTTTAACATGGACCCAGGCTATTACAGTCCCAATATATAAAAAGGGCGATCGACAATCTCCGGATAGCTATCGCCCAATATCACTATTGGATGCCCCAGGTAAAATCTTCTGCAGAATCATACTCCACGAACTCAATGCTTGGGTTGAAAAAAAATCATTATTAGACCCTCGCCAGTCTGGATTTGTGAGGGGATTAGGCACCATCCCTAATATATTTGCACTTGCTATTATACAGGCTCAGCAGCTAAAGCAGGGCGCCCCTCTCTATTTAGGATTTATAGACTTTAAAGCCGCTTTCGATTCAATTGATCGGGAACGACTTTATAGTAAATTAAAGGAAAATGACTGCCCAAGCACGTTACTTTCTTTGATAATCCTGCTCCATTCTAATACTTCTATGCAAGTGCGTATTACCTTTGATGGCCAACTATCGCCGAGGATTAGAACATATAGGGGATTAAAACAGGGATGTGCCATGGCATCCTTTTTGTTTAATTTCTTTATACTTGACATAGGCAAATATTTGAACAACTGTGTAGGTGATCCACCGAGAATAGGATCACAGAGAGTCCCATATTTATTATATGCAGATGACTTAGTCCTTTTGTCACAGACCCCTGTAGGATTGCAAAATATGTTAAATCGGTTGAGCGAGTATGCTCAGGATAACAACTTGAATATCAACATACACAAATCTCAGATAGTTGTATGTGACCCTAAAAAGCACTCCAGAATGAGCAACTATAGTTGGCATCTACAGCAAACTAAAATGGATATCATCAAGCAATATAGATATTTGGGTGTAATGGTACAGCACAGCAAAACATTGGAGCAATATAAAGATGAGATGAAAGTTAAATTACAATCTTTGGTGTCACAATCTCGAATCCTCTTACGAAAATATGGGAAGTTTTCAGTGATGCACATTATTACATTCTATAAGATGAAAGTAACACCCATCTTATTGTATGGAGTTGAAGCTTGCCCACATAGGAACCGCACATTTTGGGACAGAATAGAATCAGATTACTGGAAACAAGTGTTGCGACTCCCTGTTTGTGCTCCCATGGCAATAATTCGTTTTGAATTGGGTCTTACGTCGCTCTATTCACAAGTAGCATGGAAACAATGTGCATTCCTACGGAAAGCTATGATAGGGCTGGAGAAATCAACCATTTTACAGGTTGTAGCCCATAACTTATTAACATCTAGCAATATCTTCCCTCGCAAGTGGCGTAATCACACATTAGATGCACTTAGTGATGCGGCAATAACACTTGATTTACTGCTATCAAACCCTGATCGAGCTAAAGTAAAAATATTCCAGCATGATTGGGCGGAAAACATCAATAAGTGCTCAACCTATAAGGACTTTGATGTTACTCTCTTTGGGTTGAAGAAACTTGGCATAACTGCCTCTTACCTTATAAAACATCCGAGCTCGCACTTCAGAGGAAAGTACATGAGGTTCAGGCTGAACCTATATAACACTCGTGACATTTTGCATAGAAGAAAGATCATCACAGGTGAGCAAAATTACTGCAGATACTGCAAAAATAAAGCTCAAATTGAAACCATGCAGCATCTGTTAGTAGACTGTGAAGCAGTGTCAGAGGCGAGAAATAAATGCTTTAAAGGTAAATTAATATTTCAGAACCATGTAACTCAGTTCCAGAAATGGCAAATGCTCTTCTCTAGCCCTAGAATATCACTGCAAATAGCAATTACGCAATTTCTAGACCTAGTTTTACCAGATGATTATAATTTTTAATGAATTTGAGAACTTTGATCTATGCAAAGTATGAATGTCTTCTCTCCCCTTTTGCATTGAACCCAATGAAAAAACACCATATAGTGTAGAGACCAAAGAGGTCTCAATGGCAAAATTTTACGATCTAAATCTAATTGTGGTCAAATGATTGTACTATGTATCTTTTATTATTTTTATTATGATCACTATTAATGATTGATGAAATAATGTTGAAAAGTGTTATGTAATTGATTTGAAAAGTTGTTTTACGACTAAACAAATAAAAAAAAAAAAAAAAAAAAAAAAAAAGACCTGAAGATCTAAATGGATGAAGCCTAACACAAAAATCACCCCTCCCTCCTCCTACTCCTTGATCTCTCTGCGGCCTTCCATTTAGTCGACCACAGCATTTTAACATCACACCTCACCACATCAGCATCCTTCTCTCCCAAAGCAGCCAAATGGATACAATCCTTCCTAGCTGAAAAGATCCATGAGAGTCTTCTCAGACACAGCATCAGCAGACCCCTCGCCCATCTCTTGTGGAGTGCCCCAAGGCTCATGCATCCCTCCCACCCTATATAACATCTTTACTGAGATGTTAGTCGGCCTCCTAGATGACATGAAAGTCCCATACACCAACTACGCTGATGATACTCAGATCCTCATCATGCTCTCAGGCTCCTACCATAATGACTCAACAAGCCTAAACGAAAACTACAGCAAAATTCAAGACTGAATGGCCGAGCACGGGCTTTGTCTAAACAATGACAAAACCGAGCTTCTACTCATTGGCATCAAACAACGCCTCAACAAACTCAACCCACAATACAACTGCTTTAATATAGATGGGAACGTCATCAAGGTCTCAAATAACGTTAAAACTGTAGGGAGCTACCTCGACTCCACCCTATCACTCTCAAGACAGGTTAATGCCACAGCCTCTTCTTCAGCCAACACCACTAAACTAATAACTGCATGTAGACCATTCTTATCCTCACAAAGCTGCATTATACTAGCGAGAGCTTTGATACTCTCTAAACTTGACTACTGTAACTACCTCTATCTAGGTACTAGTAAGCAAAACATTCTCAAACTCCAAATCCTGCAAAATAATGCTTTCAGAGCAGCCCTTAATATCCCATGAACAGACCACATGTCCCAAGCAAGACAGACGGCCAATTGGCTTCCCATGAAGGACAGAATCACCTTCAGAACTCTCATGATCACCCACAAATGTCTCAATAACTCAACCCCTAAATACCTAGCTGAGAAATTCTGTGGTAAAACCACATCCAGACCCACCAGAGCCAACTATTCACACTGCCTTAACATTCCAAATGCAGACTCCAAAAATCAGGCGGAACCAGTTTTACAGTTCTAGCTGCCAAAACATGGAACTCTTTGCCCCCAGCGCTGAGAATCAAACACTTTTTCCTAGCCTTCCGTTTTGAAGTCCAAACCTGGCTCTTCTCGATGATCTCGCCAACCTAAGGAACCTTGAAAAAGGTCATTCTGACTGCTCTCTACATGTAAATATTTGTATACTATTGTAATACCTGTTCTTTCCCTACTGCATTTTTTGTATTCACACTGCATTGTCCCTATTTGCCTGTATATTATATTGTTGCTCTCCTGTAACCTGTATCTATACTATGTATGTCACTAATTCCCCAAGTTAAGCACCTAGCTACCCCAGGGTTCAGCATGCTATAGAAGAAAATAAAACAAACAAACAAACAAACCATCCAAGCATGGACGGCAACCAATGGTCTCTGCCTTAACGGAGATAAAACAGAGATCATTCTCATAGGTCCCCAAGAAATACTGCACAAGCTCAACCATAAGTACAGCAACTTCATCATTGACAACACCACCATCCCCTTCTCCCCCTCATTCAAGTCCTTTGGGGTCCACCTTGACTCCAGCCTGTTCAAGAACAAACAAGTTAATGCCATTGCCTCAGCCTCTGCTCACACCACCAACTTACTAAACGCCATCAAATTCTTCATTTCCCACCAAAACTATGCGACCATAGGGGCCAAGTTAGACTACTGTAACATCCTCCTGACAGCCACCTCTGCAAAAAACCTTAACCGGCTCCAAGTGGTACAGAACAATGCACTGAGAGCAGCTCTTAACATCCCCAAAAGAGAGCACATCACACAGGCGAGACGCAATGCCCATTGGCTCCCCGTCAAAGAGAGAATCACATTTAAGACTCTTACCATAACCCACAAATGTCTTAGCCTCACTGCTCCCCCATACTTATCTGAAACCATCAACAAAGATACTTCCCCACGCCCGAAAAGAACACACCACGCTAACCAACTATGTGTCCCGTCTATCAAAAGGGCCAAAGAAGGGGGCATTCGCTTTCCACACATGGCACCGAAACTCTGGAACGCCCTTCCCAACGCCCTCCGTGATGAAACCTCCCTCCTCTTCTTCCACAAAGGTCTCAGAACTACTCCTTTCAATTGTTAACACTCTTACTGTTGCCCCCTGATCTCACAATTCCATGTATTGCCTGTAACCAAGTATGTAACCAAGTATATATAACCAACTAACAGTGATGCAATTAAGTTGTCTCTGCCTGTCTCTGTAACGTTTATGCTCCTTGTAACCAGAGTGACAGCAAATGTAACAGCACCACAATGCCCCAGGGATGTTGCATGCATTATAAATGTTAATAAATAAAATAAAGTACGAGTATGGTTGGACCTTTTGCCCCAGATCTGGCCAATTCGTACATGGACAACTTTGAGCAAAAAACTGTGTACTTAATCAACAACCCGTTCCAAAATCACATTAAGGTATGGCATTGATATATTGATGATATTTCATGCTCTGGAGTTGATGCTTATAATTTGGCCATTTTTCTAAAGTGGATGAACTCGCAAGATCAATTCATCAATTTCACCATGTTGCGAATCCTGGAAAAATCCCCTTCTTAGACCTTGAAATATATAGATCCATTGGCACAAACTTGTTCAGAAAAAGCACGGATAAAAACACATTGCTGTTATTTAGCAATGCCCATCCCCTAAGCTTGTGAGAAAACCTCCCCTTTGGGCATTTCCTCTGCATTAGGTGGAATTGCAGAAAGATAGAGGATTATGACACCAACAGTAAAAAACTCAGTGTTAGATGAAAAGAATGTGTCTATCCACCATATACCATCAGAAGATCACAGAAAAGAGCCCATAACACTGTATGCAGAGCTGCCTCACAAAACTACCAAGGCAACAGGTAGAGAAAATAACCTTTGTCACATCATTCTCTCCTATAAGCCATCACTTAAGAAGGAGTATTTTGAAAAACCTGGGAATTCTACGTACTGAGGATTTCACCATTAATAAACCTTGTTTTGCCTTTAAGAGAACACCAAACCTAAAAGACGAACTAGTGCATACTTACGAACAACTAAAATCAAAACCAATCTCACAATCAACCTTATGGCATTTACCACCAGTGAGAGGCCATTTTAAATGTAGTAATTGTTCTGTCTGCAGTCTGACTCAAGACATGAAAGAGGTAGATTTAAAAGGGAGAATGTGGCAGCTAAAATCTTTTACCACCTGCCTTACGCTGTGAAAACAAAGTTAAAATATGGAGGCTGAGTACCCCAAAAGGAAATACACTGAACACGGGTTACGAAGGAACATACAAAGATCTTTAATTTATACTGAACAGTTACAAAGAACAGAACAAAATCAGATAGCTATCGGCCCTCAGTACAACACAGCAAACTTCAGCATGGTTCGGTGTGCTCAGTGAGTGGGGCTGTACATTAGAATTCGTTGCTCTTTTATACCATTTACGAACATGATGTCCAACCCTAGTACAGGTTAATATTCCTCTAATACATTACTGATCTAGGGTTCATGCCGAGTTCACACATCTATATGCATAGGGATTGCCTTTAATACATTCGCCAACAAGTCTACATGGTAACAGTGTATTTTAGGATTTCTTATACAGGTCTTCTCAAACATTAATACAATGTAGTTAAACAAGTGTTCTTAGTTCAGTATTTGGATACATTGTTCTTAACATATGCTCGCGGATTAGTTTCATTGGCATGTGTAATCCTTTACACACAGGTCAGCGAAGGACAAGGTCTCAGTTCACAACCCCAACAAGTGGCTTGCAGGCAAGTTATATATTAATTACACACAGAGGTCAAGACGGCCATGTTGTTTTTTGGAATGACATTGTCCACCATTTTAACTCATAGGGTGACTTTACGGAGAGAACCTAAAATGGCGGATTTGACCTAAAATGGCGGCTTACATTGATTCTAAGGTTAGGACCTCGCAACATGGATTTCTTCACAAGTGGCTTATAAGCAGCTTGGCGTAGGCAAATATACATATATTCATTGCAATAGGAGGTACGATATAATTTCCCGTTTGACAACGCAATGGAATCAAATGTCCATGCGGATTACAATATATATGAAAAACCAAAAGAGCTATCCGCCAGAGAATTTGTGAGCACCGCTCAGGTGTGGAAAAACTGGGTGGTAGACAAACCATTAGTGGTACATTTGAAAGAGCCAAACACAGTCATACAGACATCTTCTGGTTTGTAATTCAAACAATCAGAAAGCACCCCCAAGGGGGCGACAGGGAACTTCCATCAGAAAACTAGAGCATGTGGTCTTTACCATAAACCATGTACTGTGTAGTCTGCATGGGAAAAACATCAAGCAATTGCTCATCCCCCTATGCCCCATGTAAGACTGTAAAACTCTGCATAACATTTCAGTACATATTAATTTATGCGTATGCATGATATGCAAAAGTATCACACTGGTATATAGGATAAAATACCCCCAATATGACGCCCTACGATGCCTGTTCTTGATAGCAGCATTGGTCAAGTTGTTGCATTCACAAGCAAACAGCTAGATTACCCAGCAGCCTTGCATCTCCAGATCTCCCTTTTGGAGGACAGAGTCCTGAATCTTACAGAGATCGGCGTCTGCAATTCTATGACAAGACAGGAGGCTCATATTATGCATTTCAATCTTTACTCTGAAACCACAGCAGCAAAGAAAAAAACTTTTACAAACAAAAATGTTGTAAAGCACAGAACTAAATAGAGTTCAATGTCAATGTAAGGGAGCTCCCCAATCCATCATGGAGGACAGGTCATGCCCTGCAGGAGACCAATGAGCAGGGACCCTTCCTTATATAGGTCCATTACTCTAATCCCAATTCCTCTTTCTTTGCTGCTGAAATCCACAGCTAAGTCACTCCTAGTTCTTGCCTTAGTGTTGAATTATGGAGTTTAGAGTGTTATTTATGTTATTTATATTGAAGAGTTTGGTGTTTCTATTACACTGTGCTGGTGAAAAGGTCATGTTTTTTTCATGTTTTATTGGTAATTGGCTTAGTGCCATGTTCGCGTTCGAACGCAGACCTCAAGGTCACATTGATACATTGTGGCGGCTCCGCTGCAAACGTTCCGCTTCTGCAGGGTTTTGGTTTTCATACTGCCCAGGGCGGCGTTCTCGCCGTGTTCACTTTACTTATGCTTCGCTTGCCTCATAAAATCAGGCGGCGGCAGTGCGTGATTTTCTTTTTTTCCTCAAGGGAAGTTGTTATTTTTAAGCGGCTGCCCAGTCCCCGAAGCCAGCGCGCATTTCTCAGGTGGTTGGGGACGCACGAAATTCCTTTTTTTCCCTCGGAGGAAGTTTGTTGTCTTTAGCGGCTGCAGGATCCAGCACGCATTTAACTAATGTGTTTGGTGACGCGCGCAGTCTGTTAAAGAAGCTCAGCTTCTTACCGACGCGCGTCACGGCTGTAATGACTGCAGCTTTTTGTAGTGTCATTCACTTCACACGCGTTGCGTGTGTGGGTTATGTCTATTTATACGCCGCTCGCGTATGACATTAAGTGCACACAGGCTAGGCCTGTTCTGGGGATCTCTTTACAGTTGAACGCTTCCATGTTAGGCTTCTGTTTCTGCACACAAAAGTTATAGCTCAAAGAGAACGTTGCAGGTTTACCAAGCAGAGGGTCCCGGGTTCGCTGCCCGCCTTTGGCAGTATTAACATGTGGATGTATAGATTTTATGTATCTGTATTTACATGAATGTATATATGTATTTATATCTATATATTTTTAAAATTTGATATTTTATTTTGTGTTATATTGATATTTCAACTTGTATTAACTCTAGTTCGCCTACTGAAGCGCTTTATATGCTGCCAATCTGCTGTTTTTTATTTATTTACTTATTTATTAAGTTGGGTGTTTTGCCTTCACTGTGGGTGCCATACTCTGTTTGGTTTCAGGTTCTGCCAGACTTCTATTGCGAGGTTAACCCCTTGTGTACTGCTGGTTACTATACCCTTCCCGGGTGAGCAGTTTAAGATACACTTGCTCAGTGTATTCCTCCCTTAAGCTTGACAGTTTCTTTTGTTTAGGTGCTGCTGGTGGCAGTGGTCATTAGCTTCCTTGGGAAGGTGCAGTCACCTGTTCGGTAGCTGGTTTGCCTGTGTTTTCTGCGAGGTGACCCCTTGTATACTGCTGGTTCCACACCCTGCTTGGGTGAGCAGTTTGAGGTACACTTACTCAGTGTTTTCCTCCCTTAAAGTCGGCAACTTTAGTAATTACCTTAACCGATGTGTGCCATAACCTGCTCGGTTTCAGGTTCTGCCTGAGTTCTAATGCGAGGTTACCCCCTCGTGTACTGCTGAGTATCACGCCCTACTCGGGCGAGCAGTTGGAGGTGCACTTGCTCAGTGTATTCCTCCCTTAAGGTCTGCAGCTTTGTTTAGGTGCTGCATATGGCAGATGTCATTGTTTTTCCTGTAAACATGCCGTATCCTGCTTGGTTTCAGGCTTTGCCTGGATTCTCTTGCGAGGTACCCCCTTGTGTACTGCTGGTTGCCACGCCCTGCTGGGGTGAGCAGTTGAGGTGCACTTACTCAGTGTACTCTTTTGCTAAACAATATGTTTAAGTGTTGCCTGGAACACATTTGCGTTTTCAGAATTGTCAGTAGCCCGGATGGCTCAGTAAGTATCACCTTTCTATAAGGGCCGGGGGTTCAGACCCCTGTGAGGGCGTAACCCCTCTTCTTTGGATATTTTATATATTTTATATATTTTATTTTATATTATTTATTTATTAAATACTTTAAAGAAAAGAGTGTGTGGAGGTTGTTGTAAACAAACCCATTTGGGGGGTTGTACCTTCCTCTCTATCCACTGGTGTTGACTTTCGTCTTTTAGTTAAATTCTGTCGCCCTTTTCCGTAGTTAGTTTCAGGACAACTCACTCCTTTCCTTAGGTTTTGCTTTCCCCAATATCAATTGCTCCATCCAATACCTGTGCTGATTAAGCTGCAGTATTTTTTCCCAACATGAGGAAGAAAAGATGATACGTTATGCCTCTATTGAGGTCTGCAGAGCTTGAGGCTCTCTTTAGTGGGGACGGGGTTTCCCTTACTATTTGTCCCTTTGGACATTCATTATTCTATTGGACTATTGGTGGAGTCAGGGTTAGCTCGAGGGTAACTGTTCAGTTTTGTTGCATGGAGTTGAGCAACCATGTTCTACTTGGAAGAAGTGTTTGGGAAACACTTGATGATATGAGATAAACGAGTTGCCAAGTAATAACTTTATGACGCCTGCCCCATGGTTTTCCTCCCAAAACTTGGCCTGTGGTTCAATTAACAGTCTAACAGTGTGTTGCACTTTCTCCTCTGCTCGAGGAGTTCAAGCAGGCTTCTGTACCCTCAAGAGCATTGCTTAACTTCTTTCGTTATATATATATAGACATATATATTTTCTACAGTGCACCGAATTGAGTGCTGGTTTTCACATCCGTGCTGACCCTACTGATACAGGTTCCTAATTTTGGAAAGGTCTAAATTAGTCTTTTATCCTGCTGAGATCGATAAGTGAACACCTCAAGCCACACACCGTTCGAGTGATATGCACCACTCGTATACCTGAGGGTTCGTAGTATTGTATAAGTACTGTTTTGCTATGGACAATGTGCTTAATTTTTTCCTTCCCCTGATTCCCTTAGTGGCCAGTCAGCCTCACACGAATACAGAGACTCAGACCTCAGGGTTGAGGAGACAGTGGTCCCAGATTTCTTTCACAACCTGCATTTACGAGGCATTGATAATTTTCCCTGAGTTCTTTTCCCCCTCATTCCCATGCTCGTCATCCCTGGGGGAGATTGTTTCATGATATACACCTCTTGGAATCTCCCGATGGTTTGCTGGTTTTCCTTGTACAGGAGTTCTGACTCGGGGCCAGTGCAGACTCGCACTGAGCATTTCACTCCCGTCAGTTACTTTCCTTTGCGCTAATTCCTGGTATTTCAATAGGTTAAGCGGAGCCTGTCCACGGTCAGGGGATTGGTTAGAGATGCTAGAGTGTATTTATTTCTCTTAATGGTGTAAAAAGCGGGGTTTTAATGTGGTCCTCAGGGTAGCCTTCTTCTGAGTTGCAAGGTTTTTCCCTTGGTTAAGTGGGGGAAGGTTCTCCTCATTTGTGAAGGATCAATATCCCTTGGTGGGATAGAGGGGTCTGGGAGTGATACTAATCTCCCTTCCAAGTTATTATGACCCTCTATTACGGTGCATTCCAGCGTCTCTACATTAACTATCAGAAGGTGTCTGCCACTACGATTCCCAGAGGGCTGGGATATTTATATTTCGTTAATGACTTGATTCTCCTAGTCACCTGCATGGCAGGTGGACCTTTGGGTTTTCACAAGAGTTTGTTTTTACAATAAGGTGCCAGCTCGGGGTGCTGTGATCTTAAAGGCTCTCCAAATTGACTGAAATAGAGGTTAAACCTCTTCTGGTGTGCAACTTCAGTTTAACTGTTTAGTGATCACTTCTTTGCAGTTTAGAGTCTTGTTAAGACTTTGTAATTTAGGTGTCCTCCTTTGGTTAGTTTTTGATCCTCTAGGGGATTTATCACCAGGGAGGAGGGAACAAGGTTCAAGCACCGGGCATATCCACAAGAGGGTTTTAGATATCACTATAATGGTAGCAATTGGAGGTAAGATACATTTTTCTCCTTGCCAAATTTGGCCTCTTAAGGATCAGGTTTGTAAATATCTGCCTCTTGTCATGGTAGCAGAGTTATTCTTCAAGTGTTTGGGAGGTCTGAAGGTCTCCGTGTTGGCGGTTTGACAGGTTTAGTTTCTCAGGTGGGGCCCCTCTCTTCCATTCTGCTTCTGTCTCCAGAAGACATCCCTCCTTAGTATACACGTATGTCTGAAGACAATTGTGGGTTAAGTCTATTGCTTTTCAGCTCGGCTCAGGATGAGTTGTGCTGTTACCAATTTATAAAATTATTTTTTACTCCCATTTTACCTCTTTGAAGATTGTCTTTCCCTCTTGGTTCCCCAGGGTAGTTATGTGACATGCCTGTTTCTAATGCAATATCTTCCTTTTATGCATGGGATGGAACCTACAAGACTTTCACCCCTATGGGGTACTTTTCTTTATCTCCAGGAGAGCTAGGTGCTTATTTTTCTTTGGTTTGCTTTCTAGGTTCCCAAAGATGGTATGAATTTAAGTGTTTTAAATGTTTGATTGGACAACGGAGGCATTTATTTCAGATGAGTTTTGTCCTAACCTATTAGTATAGGAAAACTTTGTTCAAGGGTTTTTCCCCTCTTTAACCAGTTGGTTTTGACGGCTTGTAAGGAACTCTGGAATTGGCACAATTTCCTGTTTTTCTTGCAGTGGATTTGACGATGCCTTATAAGACAGTTTTTGGGCAACCTAGTCTTGGACACTTCTCTTGCGGTCAGCTGATTGATTTAACGAAAGCATTTTAAAAATTAAAAATGTTTTTTCCTTTCCTATTATTTTATTATATTGTTTTATCATATTAGCTCTATTGTAAGGATCATGTTGTACTAATGAGATGCAAGGCTTTGAACTTGTATAATATGAGCCTCCTGTCTTGTCATAGAATGGCTAATCCCCCACACTAACGTGAGATGGGGGTTTATATTCTATTAAAGACAAGGAGGCGATTATTATAACACCCACCCACCCTGGGCATGATATGATATGACAATTGTGACACGCATGTACAAAGGTGGTTCAAGAGAGAACATTCTTTGGTTTGTTGTTTTTCCCAACCACCCACCCTTCTTGCTTGTTGTTCTTACAGCCACGAGTTGAGGTTCTGATCAGGAGTGTGGCTCGCAGTTACAAGTTATGGAGTGCGTGGTACGAGAGCTTCGCTGGATTTGCCTTCATCGTTTATCATCTGATCTGTGCAGTGGACGTTTGGTTCAAGACAGCTACAGAAAGAGGAATTGGGATTAGAGTAATGGACTTTTATAGGGAAGGGTCCCTGCTCATTGGTCTCCTGCAGGGCATGACCTGTCCTCCATGATGGATTGGGGAGCTCCCTTACATTGACATTGAACTCTATTTAGTTCTGGGCTTTACACCTTTTTTGTTTGTAAAAAATGTTTTCTTTGCTGCTGTGGTTTCAGAATAAAGATTGAAATGCATAATAATCGCCTCCTTGTCTTTAATAGAATCTAAACCCCCATCTCACGTTAGTGTGGGGGATTAGCCATTGACTTCCAAAATAAAACAACTGACCTGTAAATTGATACGTGTGGGGTCTTACATATTTAACACCTCAATATAGCCCAGACAGAATCGCACTGACAGCTGCAGTGTCTATGGTTTCTTCTTACAGTGTATGCCTGTTTATTGAACTCAATGTGATTCGCCCTCAAACGCGGTCCACAAATCACACGCCGGTTTTCTTACCAGCCGGTAGAACAACGATAATCACCATCTTGTATGAAGACTCATTACAGGAGTCAGCATAGGAGGAATAAGGTAAATGTCACCCTTCAGTGATAATAAGAATTATGCACGTTAGCATGAAAGAGTTAACTCGTTCCTTTCTTTGTCTCAGACCAGTATTAATGCAGCTAACATGTCTGCGGCATTGGAAGATCCCCCTGAAAATTAAACTTGTATCACATTAAAGAAATTAAAGGTGGGTGATAATGGACGTAGTTCAGATTGTATTCATATTTACAATAGAAGTTAGTCTTTTAAAACAGTTTTTATGTTGATTTCTTGCACAGTGTCTCGGGTGTATGATAACACATGACGGGAGAAACCTGCAGCAATCCCATTTTCTAACAATAATTTGTGTCCTGAAGACGAATTCAAAAGGACACAGAAAAAGGAATAGCTCTATCTATATATGTATGCTTTTGTTTATCCAGATACACAATATTGTGTTGACACTTGATTGAGAGTGCTATTTGTTGAATAATATTGCTGATAGTTCTCTCACATGTTCTACTAACCACACCTGAAAATAGAACTGTACTTCAGTAGTAGAGGCAGGCAATACTACAATTTTCCCTAGTAGTGTTTCTGTACTCGTTGTGAGTTGGACGCCATGTTAAAACTGTATAATTGTTCACCTTCAGTGTTTTTAATCTTGTTTTATGAATGAAATGTGTCTAAATTGGTACTGAACCTCTGGTTCTACTTAGTAATGCCCAGTAGACCCATACTGAAATGACCTCCAGTTCCCACGTTCATTGTGTATGAGAGTGGAGTAGCTTCCTGTGGAACTTGCTGGAAATGGTTAAAGACACAAACGTCCATTGGAGATAGATCAACCTCTATAGTGAAGCTGAATGAGAAAAAGAGATATTGCGAATATAGTAGGCAAGGTTATTCACCTAATAAGCCCTGCTCCTACATAACACATATATGCACTAATGACTTGAAAACATTTATTAGTTATATGTGCTTTGATATCTTGCCTACAAACAAATATATTGGAGGATGGTCGAAAGTACCATATGCTGAGATAATCTGTAGACTGTGCAAAGCCTCTGTAGAAACGTTGAGACATGTGCTCACACAGTGCCCACATTTACAGGAGAAATACCAAAAGGGGTACAGGAAATATGTGATGCATTTGTCGGACATTGAAAACGAGCAATTTTGGAGCACCTTGAAAGAAGCTACCTCAGTGGTTGTCACCGGTGCAGCATATAATGTCTGGAAGGTAACTGTGGAAATTATAAAAGAGAAGAAAAGCACATGATTTAGATGCCCCTTGTTTTTGGGATTGGAACAGTGCATGGCTATTTTTTTGTGTAAATGACTTATGCACTTTATCACAAACTATGTGAGAGATATGAACTGTTACCATTTGTATGTATCTTATGTGGATGAGTTTCCTCCTTGTTTTCTTCCTTTTATGTCAGCATGTGTAATAATTTGTATTAACTTGATGAGTTTTGTATGAACATGTATTTGAATTTGAATTTCTATTTTGTATTTTGACAATATGCTAAGGTTGAATTTTTAACTAAATGCACGATAAAAAAAAGAAAAACTGTCAGAGCATGTGGGACACAGCGTGCAAGAGTACAGGGGTGACAGAGCATGCATTAACTTGGCAAACGTCCAGAGCATAACAGGATGTGTGATGGTCTTACATTTGTGAGGAGAGTGATGGACGCAGTTCAGCTGCTCATTCAATCAGCAACATGATCCTAGAATTTAGGCAATTGACACTGAGTCCTACCTACATTGTGGTGGGGGCAGATTATTGTGCCAGTTGGTGGGTGTCTCTTGAGGAGGTACCAGCATTCTAAATGATTCAAGCTGGATGGAAGCTGGTAAATATTTTCAGTGGAGGGGCATTACTATTTCGCCCGAGTTGATGAGAGTGTTAATTTGAGAGCATTGAGGGAGCCCCAAATAAGTGGGTCCAGTACAGTTCCACCTGAGAATTGTTAAGCTAGTGGGTTGAAATTGTGCATATTATTGCAAAGTTTGAGAAAAATTGATACAACTCCATAAAATGTTCAACCAGTTCAGCAGGGACACAACAAGTCCAATAGAGACCAGGCCACCATCAATCTTCAAGAGCATTGTACAACCTTTTCATGGTGCTGGTGCCCACAACATATGCTAGAATTGCCCCTATGCATGCTCTCATGATATTGCAACAATTTAAATCTCATACAAAGTGATTAATTCACTCAGGCACACACAGACCCACGCAGATCTAACTTTTGCAGAACACATTCACACATTACATAACATTCAAAACATCTATGCGTACAAACACGTTCTTTTCTAATGTACACTTTCATGCAGTGATCATCTATTCCTACCTGTCTGGGATAGCAGAATTCAGAAAATAATATCACATATGTGGACTCAGCTAGGATATTTACGTGGTTACCAATCAGTGAGCTTCAGCGTGCAGAGCAATGTGGAGCAGCTCACCTCATGAATGGAACTCCAGAATCAATTTATTTATTTCTATTTTTGAAACCAGGTTTGGAAGCAGGGAATAGGGAGGGGAGGCTTGCTAAGGCTTGAGGAAAGTGTCCAACGAGGCGGCCAACATCCTGGCCCTTACTGCCTCAGCCACTGTACACGTATTATTATGTGGGAAAGGACAACGTTAGGGAAGAAGGCAGGATGAAATCGGAACGACAGGGGAAGGCCAGGAAAACACCGGACAAATGAGTTTACACATGTTAAGCAAGGCTCCTCCAAGTAATTTGTGCTCTTCTATTTTTTATGCTGGCTAAGTTCAATACATAACCTTAACACATGCCCTGCGCTATAAAGAAAATAGACAAATTTGCTATGCAAAATAGATTCAAAGTTACAGGCAAAATAGTGAAAATGTATTAAATAAACACTGCTACAATTGTAGAGAGTGGGGGAGCAGGCAATGGTACTATCAAGAATCGGCCTTACATTCTCTTAGGAGCACTGTGAATCACTCAATTTATAGCATAACAATGAGGCATTGGTGCTGGGATAATGGTGTAATGAGCGTATGAAGGCTTTGGTTGGGAACGGAATAAGGTCTTCATTGCAATGAGTCACACTGACACTTTTTGACTGATTAAGAGCTCCACTGAGTTTACACCCATAGCATCCTGAGCAAAGTCTATCCTTGGAATATTCCAATACTCAAGTGAGTGACAAGCACATCCAGTTTTAATACAACTTAATAGCCTTCAAAATCCTTCCTACATATTCTCAGCAGAAGCAAGTTGCCTCTGGCAATTACAGAGCCATGGGAGTTTTCCAAAGTTCGGGGATTTCTAAGGGCAGCACTACTCTGGAGGTATTTCTTTAGCAAGGTCTTCTGTGCAAAGAAAAGACCAGAAGCCCAAGGTTCTATCTCTTCTCAGAATAGAAATGTCAGTGGTGCCATACTACCAATGTCAACAAAGCTATCCTCCTGTCAGCTTGATTACTCTGACAGCCATTGGATGTATTGTATGTATTCAACTATAGCTGCAAGAGTGGCTGACTGTTGGCTGCTCCTTGATCTCCAGGGGAATAATGACACCTACTCTTGAAGTAGTCTTTATTTCATGCCAAGATGAGGCAAGTATGCAGCTTTTCATTTTGCAAAGAGTCTTGTGACCATAAAGGTGTTGCATGTTGGTGGCCTGCAGCATGAAAGTATCCAATGTGAATATCCATGAAATGAAATGGGTCACCCATTCTCGTTTGCTAGACTTACGGTTTCAATACCATAAGCACAACTCCCACATGCCATTGTCTTCCAAAGGACTGAGTATTGTGTGCAGCTGCTGATGAAAATCGCTTATCTCCTGCAAGCATTTCAGGAGCCACCTAGGTCAGCAGCTTAGTAGCAGAGCATTGGGGTTGAGTGTATTGTTATTGTAAATGAATGCATTATCAACTGTATTTCTCCATGGCTATTCAAGTGGCTACTTCACTGGTGTCTTTGATCGATGATTATACCAGTACCTAGAGTGTCAAGACCACCAACTCAGCTCAGTTGCATCACCACCAACAGTGTTTCCTTATCATACTGGCTGTTGGTGTGGCTGTCTTTCAAGCCATTGGCGCATCGGCTAGTGTCTGCTGCTGCCAGTAATGTTAAGGGAAAGTTTGCTGCATGGATTTTGTTAACTCTGCCTTTTAAGATATTTCATATATTCATGACTAGCAGGTGTACTCGTGCTTCGCACAATAATTCCTACTTGAGTCCTAGTTTGAAGTTTATTTAATGAAGTAAACCAATGTTTCTTTGTAGATAATATTGCTAGTCTTTCCTATAAGAGCTAGTGTGAACAAATTGTCTTTGTTTCCAACTCTGGAGCAAGCAGCATAAAGCTGACCATGAGAAAAGCATGAATCCATAAATGGGTTCCAGCTTCTTTGAGTTGGAGCGTTGAGATTGCGCAGCAACATTATTGGTGTCCCGATCTACAGCCGAAACAGCAGCAACCTCAACATAAGTGTTTTACGTGTAGGGCTGAAGCATCGAACCTTGAAGTGCCATATCCGTACATGTGCGGCCGAAGCATATAAGCTTCGTACTGTTGAGATGCAATACATTCATCAGCTTCTGTGGGAAATAAAGATTCTGTAATTATCATGACAGATTTGCCACAACGTGACAGGCTATGTCATTGCGGACACTGTTGAAGAGACATGCACCGTTTCCTGTCACCCGCATTACTTCAAAAGTGAGTGCTTCTAATGTCAGCTAGAATGCTGATAGTGGGAATGTTTGGGAACAATAAACTGCTGAAGTTTTCATGAATTGCTTACATTGTCTACACCATGGAACCTACCCACATGCAACATTTCAGGTTTGTAGCATGTTGGGAAGTATGCTGAACATTTCGAACAGGCACACACCCATATCCAAGCATTGCAGACTGCTTAAAAAAAGAAAATGAGAAACATGTATATTGTATACTGTTTCCATTGCCTACACCATGGAACCTACTCACATGCCAAATTTCAGGTTTCTAGCATGTTGGCAAGTATGCTGAACATTTCGAACAGACACAAACACATATCCAAGCATTGCAGACCGCTTAAACAAAAATAATAGAAACATTTATATCTTATACTTTTTACATTGCCTACACCATGGAAACTACCTGCATGCCAAATTTCAGGTTTGTAGCATGTTGGGATGTATGCTGAACATTTTCGAATGGACACACACACATATCCAAGCATTGCTAACCACTTAAAAAAACACTTAAAACATTTTTGGAATAATGTATATTTTATACTATTTACATTATCTACACCATGGAACCTATCCATATGCCGGATTTCAGGTTTGTAGCCTGTTGGAAAGTATGCTGAACATTTTGAACAGACACACACACATATTCACAAATGCAGCTTCTATATATAGAGAGATGTCAGAGTGCAAGCTTTCCTTTTGCTTCTTAGCAAGAATGAAGTAGGGGGATGTCTCAAGAAATCTTCTTGTTAATTTTGTTGGAATGGTGACCAGGATGGAACCTCGGTGATGAAGCAGTGTGTTTGATTTACTTCCGTTATCATCCGATTTGTGGCATCAGGTGTCGGGTTTTCTCAACTGGAATTAAAATCTGAGTCACGCTATGCCTCAAAGGTGTGCTTCTCCACAGAAGCCCTCCAACTGGTGCCACTCTGTCTGGGATTCACAGGATGTGTGGGTGCGGGAATTGGCACCCTGGACTGCGTTGCCTTAGCAACCCAAGTCGCACTCTGTCTTGATTGCCCCAGTGGTGAGCCGGCCGGCTCACCACTTAGCATGTATGAGTGACAGCTTTTTCTACATAAAAGCAGGGCTTTTGGGACTGGAACTTCAGAAGTCGCCACAGGACCTACGAAATCTGAAGAGGGGAGAAGCTGAGCCATCTGCAACGACAACACCACTGGTGGAGCCCTGCTGCAACGACCTCACCACTTCCCCGACAACAAGAGAAGATCTTCTGCTGCAAGAGTCTTCTCCCTTTGAGCTGGTGGGGACAACCAGTTCAAAATTCGCCTTCCAGGATGCTCCTTGGTCGAATCGCCAGTGCCAAGCACCCCGGTGGCCGGATAGCCAAGCTTCAGTCCACTGGGACCGCAAATAAAAGGAGCGCACCTTTTAACTGGATGAACTCCGCAGCTGGTTTTATCCCTGGCAGTGCAACGACTCCAAGTTTCCTCCTCGATGAGATCTTCTCTTCCCCTGGTTGAAACCACGAACTGCACCCGCTGTCAGGAACAACTGCCACCGCTGGAGCTTCCTCACTTTTAACGGTACTGTGTTCCGCCTGGCCTCCCTTTCTTCGGATCGCTAAAGGTGACCCTTAAATCCTTGGCTTTCCAACTGGGTTGGCCCCCAGACCTTCTAACTTTATCTTTTGCATCGAACCAACCTCTTTTGAACATTTTTGCAAAGACTTTAGTGCATTTTTAAACTGTGTGATCTTGGGCACATTTCGCCTTGTTCCATTTAAAGTGGCCCTGGCCTGTGAACTTTGGCTCTACAGTAGACTCTGCCTTCACTAACTTGCTGTGGTCTTAGAAAAGTGTTGGGAACTGTTTATTTTCATGACCTGTCTTTTTCTCTCCCTCTAACTTAACTATTGGAGTGCCATCTAAGTTAAGCGCTCGCATCTGTTTTTACAACTATTGGTGTTTTAACCTAGACTTGTCTAATAAATATTACGGGAGGTGTGTATACTTTATCTGACTGTGTTTGAACTTGCTTTGATTAAGAGTGCTTAGTGTATTTCCTAAAGTGTGTTTTAAATAAATAATTATATACTTTTGATACCAAGCTCTGGTCAGTGTTTGTTTGCTCCACTGTGTTTTTGGCCCTATTGTGTATCCTCTGTATACTGCCCTACTCATCTTGAGAGAGGTCTGGCTGCTCAGCCACAGCTACCAGGTAAATCTGGGTGGTACAGGCTGCTACCAATTGGGTTTACTGCTTACTCCTGTAGTCTTAATCTTTTTGCATTGTTCCCCAAGGGACTGCACAGGATTCTGCCTAACACTGGTGTACAGCGGTGGGATTTGTATTGAGTATACATTATAGAGTGCTTCTGATACTTTGGTGCAACTAACCACAAAGCTTAGCACTAAAAAGTTAATTTTCTAACAAGTCAACTATGGAAAGTTACAGCCAGGAGTCCCTTTCTGCAAATACTGCTGATTGTTTAAGAGCCCGTTGTAGACATGAGAGTCTTTCTGTAAAAGGCAAGAAAATAGAATTGATTGAAAGATTGTTAGAAAGCCAAAGTCTGGGTAGTGGTTCAGAGGAGCCTACCTCCCCAGCAAATGTAGACAACAGCAATGAGGTTAATATGAATCAAAGTGTTGATAGTATTGTTGTAGATTTAGAAGAGGAAGGTGAGACTAATGTAACTGTCCCCACTGGCCCTCTGCCTGCTCTACCACCTCAAGCTTTGCCTACTGGACCCTTATCAGGTCCCGCACTAAGTCCTGAATTCATAGAACTAGAAAAAATGAGGCTTGAATTAGAGTTCAAAAGAATAAGCGCCCAATCTGAACGAAAGCACCAAGAACTAAGGCTCAGAGAAATGGAGCTCAAGCATGAGCTAGAGATGAAGAAATTGTCTTTGGAAAATGCTTCTCTCCCCGGATCCTCTAGGAGTTCCAGTCCCAAAAGACCCCAGATGCCTAAAGATATTGTGGGTATGTATGAACCTAAGTTGGATGTGTTGGATTGGTTGGCTATGTTTGAGTATTATCATGGGCTCCAGGACATCACAGGGAATCAGTTGCTTCCTTGGTTGTTCTCTAGGCTCCCCCCTGTTGCATCTGATGTGGTAATGGAGTTGGGGGAGGTGTATAGGATGGACTATGAATGTGTCAAGCTAGCTTTAATAGCTAGATTTGGGAAGATCCCTTCCCAGTACCTTAAGAGGTTTAGGACCCTCAAAAAGCATGATGGTACCCCTTGGGCTACCTGGGTGAGTGAAAGTTTGAAGAACATAGAGGGATGGATTAAGGGTTACAGAGTTAACACTTATGAGGGAATGAGAAATCTTGTTATGATGGAGTCAATTTATTATGCCTGCTCTCCTTAGCTCAGACAGCACTTGGCTGATTCAAAGGAAATAGATCCCAAGAAGCTAGCTAAGGCTGCTGACTTGTGGGTTGCCAACAGGGCTACTCACAAGGATTCTGGGGCAACTCAGAAAAAGGATGAGGGGAAACAGCCTAAAAAGTACTACAAAGAGAATTCCAATAATTCCAATTCCAAAGAGGTCCCCAAACAGAACCATAAGGGTAAGCCACAAGGGAAACCGAATCAGGCTAGTGTACCTTGTGGTCCCAAACCAGAAGGAGGCCAGAACAAACCACCATTCATAAAGGCATTTGGGAAATGCTATGTTTGTGGCTCTACCGACCATGTGAAAGGGGATCCCAGATGTAAGGGTAAACCTTCAGGGGTCCACACTGTCTCCTTAGCCTTCGCTCCAGAGGTGGAAGTACCAATGACAAGTGGAAACGTTCACCTACTGGCTGAAGACCCCATAAGAGTCTCAGTTAGTGTTTCCTTAGTGTCCCTGGGGTTGTGGGAACAACAGAATTTAGATGTCTATAATTCTATCACAGATAATACTAAAGAGTATTATAAGGACAGTGTCCAAGGGAATAGTCAGGAGACTCCTGCCATTAGGGACACTGGGGCCAGCATAACTGTGGTGGACAAATCTTTTTTCAAGGCAGACGATGTTGCTAGGGCACCCAAATGCCTCACCAAGTTAGCTGGAGGGCCTGTGCAGATGCTTCCCCAGTTACCAGTTCTCATCCAGTGCAATATGACTGTGAATATACCTGTCAGTGTACAGTGTGAGGTGCCAGGAAGAGTTCTGTTGGGAAATGACCTGAAAACTCTTGGAGTAGTGTCACATACCCCCAGACCTCCTAGTAAAAGGTTACAAGAGCAAACCAGACCTGCAAGGGAGAAAACCTTGAGAGGTTCTCCTCAGGAGATGATGGAAATAGAAATCACTCCTACTCCACTGGAGCTACTATCTGCTATATCTGAGCAACCAGAAGCAAAGGAGAAACCCAAGGCTTCTAGAAGGAAACAAGCAGCAAGCTCTCCAGTGCTTCCAACTAGGCTTTCACTAGGTTGTCCAAAGTTACACCTGTAACTCCACCTCCAGCTGAGGCTGAGAGGGAGGTACAACCCTGTGTGGTTGAATTAGACTCTGAAGAGACAGAGCTAATAGAAGGCCAAGAACTTATTGGTGATCTGGATCCTGTTGACCATCCTGAGCTGCAGTCTTTACTGGCAGAGGGTGGACCCAACAGGGCAGACTTCAGTAAAGGGCAAAGAGAATGTCCAACTCTGGAAGGTCTTCACCACCAGGCAGCTTCTCAGGCTGATGGGCAAGAGCCTGGGAAGTATAGGTTGCACTGGGAAGAGTCTACACCTGGAGACTACACAAGACTTGTAGTGCCTCAAGAGAACAGACTCCAATGCTTGCAATTAGCCCATGAGATTCCTTTGGCTGGTCACTTGGGCTTCAAGGAGACCAAAGAAAGGCTCTCTCTCTACTTTTATTGGCCTAAATTGGGGGCTGAGGTAGAAAAGTATTGCAAGAGTTGCCAAACTTCTGGTAAAAGGGGATGCAAGAACGTTGCACCTCTAGTGCCTCTCCCTGTGGTGGGAGTACCATTTGAGAGGGTAGGAATCGACATTGTTGGTCCCCTTGGTCCTCCAACTTCTTCAAGCAACAGGTTTATACTTGTTGTAGTAGACCATGCTACTAGATTCCCTGAAGCAATTCCTATGTGAACTGTTACAGCTCCGGCTGTGGCTAAGGCCCTCCTTGGTATTTTTACCAGGGTTGGGTTTCCTAGGGAAGTAATCTCTGACAGGGGGTCGAATTGTATGTCCCACTACATGAAGGCCATGTGGAAAGATTGTGGTGTTACCTACAAGTTCTCTACCGCATACCACCCCCAGACAAATGGATTGGTAGAAAGGTTTAATAGAACCATGAAGAGCATGATAGGTGCTTTAGAGGAACCCCTTAGAAGAAAGTGGGATCTTCTACTGCCATGCCTTCACTTTGCTTAAAGAGAAGTCCCTCAGTAGGGAGTAGGTTATAGTCCCTTTGAGCTTCTTTATGGCCATCAAGTCAGAGGTCCATTGCCCCTGATTAAGGAGGGGTTGGAGAGTGCTCCTTCCCCCAAGCCAGTCAGAGTGACTGACTAAGTGATAGGACTCCGGAGGAGAATGTCACAGATGATGGCTCAAGCTAGTGATAACCTGAAGGCTGGTCAAGCTTTGGTCAAGAATTGGCATGATCAAAGTGCTAACATGGTTGAGTTCGCTCAGGACCAGCTAGTTCTTGTTATGGTGCCAACAAAGAAGAAGGCCTTGCAGGACAAATGGATGGGACCCTTCAAGGTTGAGGGAAAACTTGGAGAGGTGAACTATCTGGTGGGCTTGGGCAATCACAAGGAGGCTCCCAGAGTCTTCCACACCAACAGACTGAAGGCTTATGTCTCTAGGCCTGAAGTAAGAGCGTTGCTTCTAGCTTTAGCACAAGAGGAAGAAGAGAGTGAACCTCTCCCTGATATCCTCAGAGGCTTACCTTTGGATGAAAAGATTGAAGGAGTTAATCTCTCTTCAAATCTGACACCTGAGCAACAAAAGGAGTGCTGATCTATGTTAAACCAGTTCGCCTCCCTGTTCTCACTGTCACCAGGCTTGACCCCTTGGGGCCAGCATGATATACTCACTGGTGACAGTCTGCCTGTAAAAAGCAGAGGGTACAGAATGTCAGAGAATGTAAGAACCCACATCAAAGGAGAGGTCAGCAAGGTGCTTGATCTCTGGGTAATAGAGCCCTCTACTAGTCCATGGTCTAGCCAAATTGTGTTGGTACCAAAGGCAGGATCCAAGGCTTTGGGATTCTGTGTGGACTATAGAGCTCTTAATGCAGTCACCAAGACTGATGCCCATCCTTTGCCAAGAACAGATGAGCTGGTGGATAAACTTGGTTCAGCCAAGTACATCAGCACATTTGATCTAACGTCAGACTATGGCAAATAGCCCTGACAGACCATGCCAAGGAGAAAAGTGAATTTTCTACCCCAGTTGGCTTATACCAATTTAAGGTTATGCCTTTTGGACTGAAGAATGCACCTGCTACATCCCAAAGGATGGTAAATCAGGTTCTGAATGGGATGGAGGACTTCTGCATGGCATACTTGGATGACATTGCAGTGTTCAGCCACTCCTGGGAAGAGCATGTTGACCACCTAGGACATGTTTTGCAGGCTCTTGAGCAGGCCAATCAGACCATAAAGGCAAGTAAATGCCAGATTGGATAGAGTAAAGGGGTCTACCTTGGACATGAGGTAGGAGGTGGAGAAATAAGGCCTTTGCCCAGTAAGATTGAAGCTGCGCAGAATTGGACACCTACTACTCAGACCCAGGTGAGATCCTTCTTAGGTCTCACTGGGTACTACAGGAATTTCATGGAGAACTATGGGACCATAGCTTCTCCACTGAATGTGATCTCCTCTCCTAAGTTCCCTAAAAAGGTCAAATGGAATGAGGAGTGCAATCAGGCTTTTGAAAACCTGAAGAAGGCCCTTTGTCAAGCTCCAGTACTAAGAGCTCCTGACTAGCACCAAACTTTCATTGTACAGACAGATGCTTCAAATGTAGGTATAGGTGCAGTCCTTAGTCAACTGGATGAGACAGGTAGGGAGCACCGCATTTGCTTCATCGGTAGGAAACTGAAGGAACCTGAGACAAGGTGGGCAAGGATTGAAAGAGAGTGTTTTGCTATTGTGTGGTCTCTGAAGAAGTTTAGGCCATACTTGTATGGGTCTACTTTTGTTATTCAGACTGACCACCAACCCTTGAGATGGTTGATGCAAATGAAAGGGGAGAACCCACAACTATTAAGATGGTCAATCTGCCTCCAGGGGTTTGATTTCACCATTGAGCACAAGTCAGGGTGTCACCACCAAAATGCTGATGGTCTCTCTAGGATGTTTGTAACCGACTAGAGTTATGAGATTCATCCAGGAGTGGATTCAATCCTCCTGTCCCTTAGTCTGGGGGAGCGAGTGTTAGGGAGAATTCTCTTATAAGGCTAATTTCCCAAACCTAGTGAGTCCCCCAGCAGCTTTGCTGGATTTTTGGGGTTTGTTTTTTCTCCTGCTAAGAGTGAGACTCTTTTTCTCCCACTCTTAGGCCTGATTTGAGGTATGTCTTTGACTTAGTATATGCTTATGGGCTATGGGGTCTTTTACTCCATAGGGTATCATCTGTTTTGGTAGATGTGTTACACAGCACCCTCAGTGCAGTAACACAGGGGTGTCATAGTGACCCCCAAATATAGACTCCATACCCTCGGACTGACTATTGTCTCCCAGGGCATGTAAAGTCACCATTGGCTGTATTAGTCAAAATTGTGAGCAGAACCAGTACAAACAATCATATTGTGGAAGTAATGGAAGGGGTTAATTAGATTACCCCAGGGTCTGTTTCCAAGGGGCACTGTCCAGTCCCACCTTGTCGAGTTTCTGGCTGATGGCAGTGGTTACCACGCAAAATATTCCACCAGAATATTTCCTATCGGATTTTCCCATTCATTTTAAAACGCACCACTTTTTTGGTGCATTGTAAAGATACCGCTGGTTTATTTAATTAATATAAAATCACCGGTTGGGTCTTTTTGCCAGAACTCTTTCGCAAAATGGCGTATGTGTCCGTCTCTGTAACTCCAAACAAGGTCGGGCCCTTTCTTCCATTTTTTGGCGGGCTTCTCCACAGAAGCCCTCCAACTGGTGCCACTCTGTCTGGGATTCACAGGATGTGTGGGTGGGGGAATTGGCACCCTGGACTGCATTGCCTTAGCAACCCAAGTCTCACTCTGTCTTGATTGGCCCAGTGGTGAGCCGCCCGGCTCACCACTTAGCTGTATGAGTGACAGCTAGGCTGTTTGAATGGGGGTTTTTCTGCATTAAAGCAGGGCTTTTGGGACTGGAACTTCAGTAGTCGCCACAGGACCTAAGAAATCCGAAGAGGGGAGAAGCTGAGCCATCTGCAACGACGACACCACCGGTGGAGCCCTGCTGCAACAACCTCACCACTTCCCCGACGACAAGAGAAGATCTTCTGCTGGAAGTGTCTTCTCTCTTTGAGCTGGTGGGGACAACCAGTTAGACATTCGCCTTCCAGGATGCCCCTTGGTCGAATCGCCAGTGCCAAGCACCTCGGCGGCCAGATAGCCAAGCTTCAGTCCACTGGGATGCGAATAAAAGGAGCACACCTTTTAACCAAACGAACTCTGCGGCTGGTTTCATCCATGGGCAGTGCAACGACTCCAAGTTTCCTCCTCGACGAGATCTTCTCTTCCCCTGGTCAAAACCATGAACTGCACCCGCTGCCAGGAACAACTGCCACCGCTGGAGCTTCCTCACTTTTAAAGGTACTGTGTTCCGCCTGGCCTCCCTTTCTTCGGATCGCTAAAAGTGACCCTTAAATCCTTGGCTTTCCAACTGGGTTGGCCCCAGACCTTAAAACTTTATCTTTCGCATCGAACCAACCTCTTTTGAACATTTTTGCAAAGACTTGAGTGCAATTTTAAACTGTGTGATCTTGGGCACATTTCGCCTTGTTCCATTTAAAGTGGCCCTGGCCTATGAACTCTGGCTCTACAGTAGACTCTGCCTTCACTAACTTGCTGTGGTCTTAGAAAAGTGTTGGGAACTGTTTATTTACATGACCTGTCTTTTTCTCTCCCTCTAACTTAATTATTGGAGTGCCATCTAAGTTAAGCGCTCGCATCTGTTTTTACAACTAGTGGTGTTTTAACCTAGACTTATCTAATAATTATTAAGGCAGGTGTGTATACTTTATCTGACTGTGTTTGAACTTGCTTTGATTTAGAGTGCTTAGTGTATTTCCTAAAGTGTTTTTTAAATAAATAATTATATACTTTTGATGCCAAGCTCTGGTCAGTGTTTGTTTGCTCCACTGTGTTTTGGCCCTATTGTGTATCCTCTGTATACTGCTCTACTCATCTTGAGAGAGGTCTGACTCCTCAGCCACAGCTACCAGGTAAATCTGGGTGGTACAGACTGCTACCAATTGGGTTTACTGCTTACTCCCATAGTCTTTATATTTTTGCAGTGTTCCCCAAGGGAACTGCACAGGATTCTGCCTAGCCCCCATTGAAAAAAACATTCCTCATTCCCATTTGAGCCCCCATAGGGCTCAGTGGGAAGGGGGAAGTAGCTAATAACGGTACCAAAATTTGCAGTACCGTTATTGGCTCTGATTTCCCTTGACGGTAAAACCAGGCGTTAAAGGAGGGACCCGTTAAGGGAACTCATAGTAGGGCAGTAAGGGATTACCGGCAGCGGTCTCCTTACCGGTGCCCGGTATCCCTTACCGCCCCACTCGGAATGAGGCCCAATGACTTATCTGCTACCTCTAAGTAGCCCTCCTCTGCTATGTCCCTACTGTGGAAATGACAATGAGTACATTTAGGAATACATGTGTTGCTACAGTGAATATGTATGTGATTCATAAAGCATACACCTGTCTTGAAAGCAATGGAGTTCTGTGGATGCATGCAGTGGGTTATAGGTAGGGTGCAGGACTAGCAAAGGGAGATGGGATGGTTAGGGGAAGCAGAAGAGGGGATGAGCTCCAGAGAATAAGACGTAGGATTGAATGAAATGATCAGCGATTGGCAAGATGTTTTTGAAGAGTAGGATCTTGAGGCCACTGTTAGGGAGAATTCTCCAGAATGACTAATTACCCTTACCTACTGAGTCCCTCAGCAGCTTTGCTGGATTTCTAGGATTTATTTATTTTATGGTGTGTGTGTTTAACATTTTTGTGTTCATAGACTGTGGAGCCTCACCTACTAAAAAGGCATCATCTTTTTACTGTGTCTCACACAGAACCTTTTATGCAGTGACACAGGGTTTTCTTTTTAGACTTCCCAAACTCAGACTCCATTTTCTGGGACTGACTACTGTCTCCCAAAACATGGAAAGTGGCCATTGACTTTATTATTTTTTAAATTCACAGAGCCAGTACAAACTATCTTACATAGAGTTCTGAAAAGGGTTAATAGTGAGCCCTTTGTGTCGGTTTCTCGTGGAACATTATTTTGTTCCCCTTTCTTTAACATTTGGCTGGTGGCAGTGTTATCTACCCTATTTTTCCTACCGTGGTCTATTTAAATAGCCTTGGTACTTTTTTAGGCTAGGTTAGTAGCCTCGAACTTAAACCCGCTGGACCCCATTTACTTTTATTTGGTTCCGGCTGGGTTTATTCGCAATTTCTTTTAGTAAAGGTCTTTCTCGTGTTTTACTCTGCGCGCCAAACCAGGTTTGGTTCCTTTGTTCGCCATCCTTTGGCGGGCTTCTGCACAGAAGCCCTCCTTAGGCGCCTGAATGTCTGAGGGGGACAGGATGTGAGGGAGGGGTTTGAGACTCCCTGCACAGGGTCTCCTTGGAGACCCCTGTCGCACTCTGTGTGATTGGCTGTGGTGACTGACCCGCCGGGACGGCCACCTTGCTGTGTGATTGACAGCCATGCTGTGTGAATGGGGGAAAACTGCATAAAAAGCCGGTCTCTGGGACTGAGAAAGGAGAGTCGCCACTGGATCAAGAGAAACGAAGAGAAGCTGACAGAAGAGGACCTCTACCACGGCTGAACCTCCCGTTGAAGATCTGCTGCGGGTCCGAATCTCCAAACTTCGATGACAGGGAAGATCTGCAAGGAATCTTCTCCCCTTGAACTGGTGTGACCAAACAGTTCGGCAAACTGCAAGCCAGGCCTCCCTCCTCTGGTCGAATTTAGGGCGCACAGCTACAGTGAACCAGATAGCCAGGAGGACCAGACCCTGCTTGTGTTTTAAGGAGTGCACCTTTTATTCGTTGCTTTGCTATGCTGCTGGTTTCTTCCCTGGGCCGTGCAAGACCCTCTAGTCTTCCTACTTCGTGTCAGTCCGACAGTCGCTTCAGGAACCGTGAGCCTGCAGGACCTGCCAGGAACGTCTGCCTCAGCTACAGCCTTCTTCTCCATTTAAGGTACTGTTCAAATCCGGTCGTTCGATCAGTCTGACCGCGGTAAAAGTGCTTGAAATCTTTTGCCAATCCGAGGGTGTCCTTCTCTATTCTTTAAAGTAACTATTCGTCCGACCAACTGCGTTCTGAACTCTTGGCAAAGACTTAACTGAAAACTACTTTGAACTGTGTGATTCTCTGCAAAGACTTTGGTCCATTGACTTTGGCCCAGGCCTCTTGATTTGATTTCCTCACTGTAGTTTCTTTTTCTAGATTGCCCTACTTACTTACTTGTTGCTGCTGCTCAACTTTTGTTTAACTTTGTTTTTCCCTCCCTTTTAAATTGCTGGAGTGCCATTTTGCTCACACTTAATTTTGAGCTTAACTTGTCCACAATCTATTGGGAGTGGTGTAGTGTATTAAGATTGTGATTTTTCAACTGCTTGATAATAGTGAAATGTTTTATTACTGATGTGTAAATAGATGTATATTCTTTTACTCAGAAACCTTGAGTCAGTGTTTGTTTGAACCATAGTAATTGCTGTCCTTTGTGTAACTATTTGTACGGCTCACTTTACACTTGAGATAAGTCTGGCTGCTCAGCCATCGCTAAACTTTACTGTGTAGTACAGGCTTGTACCAAAGGTGAATTTGTCCTGTCACTTGTAGTCCTAATTGTGTGTGGTGTTCCCAAAGGGTACTGCATATTATTCTGCCTAACAGCCACTAATCAAGGCACCTTGTTTGGTAGCCACGAGAGCTGTGGCTTGGTTCTCCCCTGCCCTGGTGCTGTGTGCATGCAAGCTAGATGGAATGCCTGTGGAATGTTCATGAGTAGACTGTGTCTGTGTGAGCACCTCTGAGTGTTTCCTTGTAGTCAGTTGATGAGCTAAGTGCCTATGAGAGAGGGTGCCAGTGGATGCCTCCTATGTCTTCTTTTTAACTTACCTAAAGACCTACCTGTACTTGTACCCTTGTCAGCTGGACTTCTGGAAATAAGTTACTCTTCCCAAACATGGTGTCTCAGAGTCTTCTTCATTAAAGACACATCCTTTCACTAATCATCATACTTTTCAAAACATGTTTTGTCTGTCAAAATCATTCAACACCAAACTGGCATTCTTCTTCCATGAACATAGAGAAATCCTCTTCCCATAGCTCTGCAGCGGTGCACCGAGCCATCCCTACACATTTAAACAGTCCTAAAATGGTTCCATTAACGTTCTACATATTATGAAACACTCCCATCAAAATGCAGCTGTGGTCTGGCTTCTCTACATCTGCCAAGGACCTACTTATTACACTCTGGTTATTCTATTTATGCATTTGTTTCATTTATAAACCCTGCAGCAACCCGTGGACATTGCAACCTTATTACCTTGAACTAGTTACTTGCAGTAAGATAACATACAGGTGATACTGAGAGGCAATGGAAAGCAGAACAGTGTGTAGAATATTTTAGGGGTTGATGGCTGGATAAGGCGAACAACCAAGTTTTGAGGGATCTCCAGAATATCCAATAAGAGGGTTCAGCGCTCAGGGTGGGAGGCAGAAAGGTTTGTTTGGCTGCAATGGAAGGGAAACGTGTGTCTCCCGCTTTTGCATGCCTGACTTTTGGTTGGTGGAGGCAATTTACATAAGGGGTTCTTGTTGGCCTTGATGACTGAGCTTTTCAGATCTCGTGTGAGAGGTAGGGGGATGCAGTGTTGGACAGGCTCTGTGAGTAATGGACATGGTCTTGGAGAGGATCCGATGGTGAATTGGCAGCCAGTGAGCTGCCTTCCTGGTGGCAGAGATGTGTGCCTGTTTGGGAATATTAAGAGGGATTTGGGTTCAAAGCCTGTGGCTAAAATGTTCAAGGGAGAAAAGACTGAAAGTTCTTTTTCCAAAAATGTGCGTGTCGTCAGCATAGTTGGTGTATGCTATGCCAATGGAGTCAAGAATGCCAAAGAGGGGTCTGGTAAAAATGTTGTAGAGTTAGGTGATATGCAAAACCCTTGTGGTGCTCCGCAAAGGATAGGTTCTGGTGGGGCGCTGACATCGGAAAACACTTTCATGACTCTCCCCTCTAAAAAGGAGGTGATCCATACTGTGGTTTCGGAGGAGAAGTTGCCTGAGGTGGTAAGTTTGTGATCTACCAAGTCAAATGCCGCTGAAAAATCCAGTAGGAGTAGGAGGGCTGGCTTCTCCATGTCTCCACACTTGTCTATCTGTTTTTTTAAGTTGAGCAACACTGATTCTGTATCATGGGATGGGAGGAAACTGGATTGGTGCATTCCTAAAAACATGGTTGTTTTCCAGCGTGTGCTGGATTTGAAGGTAAGCTGCTCTGTCTACAATTTTGAATCAAGGGATGTGTTTTTTTTTTTTTTAGTAGCGGAAGAACCTAGGCTTCTTTGAGACTGGTGGGTACTTTACCAGTGGCAAAGGAAACTTTGAAGAAGGTGAGATATGGGGTGCTAGGGTTTCGGAGCAGCCCTTGATAATGGTTGCTGCGCATAGATCGCCTTTGGATGGTTTAATGCTTTTTAGTATCAATAGGACTTCTAGCTCTGTGACTGGCTGGAAGCAAAACTGTGGGAAGGATTGGAGTGGAGGAAGTTGGACCTGCTCAGGGTTGTAGGGTGGCTAATTACACGTGGATTTATTTTGTATTGTATCTAGTTGTGTTGAGCATGGCATTTTGGATATTTATTCACCGGGCGTCATCCTTATTTTTAGAGGGGGGGTAGTTGTTTTTCAAGCTCTCTTAGGATGGTGAAGATTTCCTTTGTGTTTGATTTAGCATTAGCTATTCTGGAGTTGAAAGTGGCAGACTTAGCGATATGATGGATTGTTTGTAGGTTTTACAAGCCTTGGAGAACTCCAGTTTGGTGGAGTCCGTAGGATATTTGTTTCCAGCATGATTCTGGTAATCGTTTTTTGTCCCAGAGATCTTGTAGGACAGGGGTGTACCACGAGTGCGGGTGTCTTACAGGTTTGGCTTTTCATTGGGTCAGGGGGGCAACGGTGTCTACTGCGGATGCTAAGATAGAGGTGTAGAGTTCTGCCAATAGAGTTGGCTCACGTGTGTGTTGGCTCTAGTTTTGGCATGGCCAGCAGGGGCAGGATGTGGTCTTTAGTGAGATTATGTGAGCTGCGGGTTAAGGAGGCGGGGTAGAATTCGAGTAGTGGTTTTAGTTTTCTTAGGTGATGAATGGTGAAGGCAATGATATGGTGGTCTTTCCAAGGGCACGGAGCATTAGAGTCAGTGGTGATCTGGCAGTTAAGGTCTGCAATCCAGTCCATCGTGTGGCCCTTAGAGTGGGTGGAGTTATTGATATGATACCTGAAGCTCAGAGCCATCAGGGAATTTGAATTTGAGGCAGCCTGGAGGTCTGAGGGATCATTGAGGCCTAGGTTAGAATCGCTGAGGATGAGGATTTGCGATGTCGCCTTGATATTGTCTCCTAGGATGTGGAGAAGGTTCTCTTCAAAGGTTAGGAATGGGTCTGGTGGGTGGTAGATGATGTGGATAGTGATAGTGCAAATGGGTGAGGTGGTCCGTTTAAGTGAGGGGATGTCCCCATTTTCCTCCAAAGAGGTAGCGAAATGTCTCACAGAGAGGGACTCTTTGGCCAATAGAGCAACCTCTCCTCCTCTAGCATTAGGTCTGTCTTTATGGTACATAGTGTAACCTGGGGGGATGGCTAGGGCTAGTTTTGGGCCTGAGGTTTCATGAAGCCATGTCTCCATGATAGCAAGGGCATCTAGGTCAAGAGACGTAAGGAGGTCATGGATATCTAGGGCATGGGCAGTAAGAGAGTGTGCATTGACTAGTGCAGAATTCAGTGAGGGTGCCTTAGCATTCAAATTGTTGTGGTGGTCATTAGGGCAGAGGGTGTCAAGTGATGATATCTTCGCAGTTTGCAGAGCAGTGTGGTGGTTTACGGGAGTGGAGGGGTCAGTCTGCAGTGTTTTAAGCACTGTGTTGTTTACTGGGACAGTGGTACAGGCTATATAGTTAGTGGTGTTGGCCAGCTTTCTCTGGGTATTCTTCAATGGCAGTATGGGATGAGAGGCCAGCTTAGTGGGGTTGTTAGTACTGGAGGATGGATGGTCTGCCGTTGAGGTGGTGTAGCCAGTGATATCTAGGGGACATACCGGGGTTACATGGGGGCTGTTTGACAATACAGTAGTAACATTTGCATGGAAAGCAAGGTCATTGGCATTGGATGCAGCACAAGTGCAATCATGGTCATCAGCATTGGATACAGCACAAGCACAAGCATGGTTAGTAGCAGTAACAACACCTGTGGTAATATTTATGGGACATGCTGAGATAACATCATGACTGGTATGCCTAGTAAAGAGATTTGTAAGATGGGCATGTTTGGCATCATTAGAGGCAGGGCTATATGCAATATGGGTGGAGCTCGAGATAGCTTGAGCAGTGGCTTCAGCTGGGTATGCAACAGTGGCGTTTGACGAATTCATGGCATAAGCTACTGTCCTCAGCAGACTAGAGACCTGGGGTGTAGGTCGAGATGTGTCTGTTACGGGGTAGCAGGCTCCTGAAGATGGTTCGTGAGTAGACAAGGGGGTGTACATAGTGGCATTTGCCAGTGAATGTTGCAGACCTTTGTTGTCATAGGAGGTGCATGGTTCAGGTGGGTCCTGGTAGTTTATGGTGCTCACTGGAGTGTAGAGCACGGACATGAGGCAGGTATATGGGGAAATTGAGATGTGCAATTTAAAAAGAGCATTTCTTTCTGCGAGTGGGCGCAGGAGGGAGCTGTACAGGCAATTAGTTAGCCCACGCCAGAGATTGGCGTTCCGTTGAGACGTTGGATATGGCGTGGAATACGGAAAGTGGATGTGGGATTCCATATGCTCAATGAAGACAGTGGAGCAGTTTTGACATTGCATATCGCATATGCTGGGCCTCCCGGTCTGACCACAGTGTCTATGTGTGAGGTGACATTGCATCAGGCTCTGATACAAGACAAGAGAGCCACGTGGCCCGATACTTGGCTGGGGTAGGCGTTTATACCTGACAGGACTCAGCCGTAAGAACAAGGGTAGGGGAGAGGGTGGCGCCACATTATTTGCGGTCTCGTGGGGAGGAGAGGCTGGGTTACGGTGCAGCTTCCATCTACCACACAGCGCTAGGTTAAGGTTTACAAGGACATTCAGTGATGCCGGCATGAGAAAGGGAGTTGGGCATCGTAGGGGGATGCGTGAAGCGCACAATAGGCGTACTACCCATCTGGTATGGACAGGATCGCAGGTGTAATGCATAAGTGGGTAGGGCTGTGGAGAGGGCTTGTCTTATCCTGTAGTATTGTTGGAGGCCGGCCAGCATTGTGCACAGCATGTGTAGCATTGCGTTAAGCGTGGCTTGGACTGGCAGAGATCACAGACTTCGGCCTTGTGTGGTGGCCTTCTGTGGGGGGCCGGCATCACATCCCGGCTCGAGGGTGTGGACTCCAAATTCAGGCAGGGCCCAATGAGGGTGTTGCAGGCACAAGGCAGCCTGGGTACCTAGTGTGGACAAAGGCGTGGCGGCTGCCATCTTGGAGGGGTTGAGAGTGCCTCCAGACCCAATGATTCCTCCAGTGCTGGTGGTGCAGGGCTTCCTGTTAGGAAGGGGGTCGTGTGTCACAATGAGACTGGCAGAGACCACAGACTTTGACCTTGTGTGTTGGCCTTCGAGCTGGGCCTGCTTTGCCTCCCGGCTTGTGGAGGTGTGGTCTCCAAATTCAGGCAGGGACCAATCAGGGTATTGCAGGCACAAGGCAGTCTTGTTGCCTAGTGTGGACAAAGGCATGGCGGCTGCCATCTTGATGCTGTCGAGTGTGCCTCCAGACCCAATGATTTCTCCAGTGCTGGTGGTGCAGGCTGTCTCATTACACCACCGCAAATTATCTAATTACATACATGCCAGCATTATCCATTCCATTCGGGAGATGCTAATCCAGTCCTGGTTTTAACTTTGAATTCTATGACTTATTGTGCTGAGTTACCCAATTATAAATCCAGGACTGCAAGTAACAAAATGCATTAAACCAGGGACTGAGCTAGTGTTTCGCCAATTCAATGAATAATGCTGGCATATATACAATTGTGTGATTGGCAGCAGTCCCTCAGAAGACACTGGATGACCAGAGGTGTTTGGCAGCCTTATTGGAACATTTAAAATGGTAGTTGCGTGAGTGGTCCCCATTGCCGTACAGGTTTTGGTTTGCCCTTGACCCTTTTTGACTGGAAGTTGCATCTTTGAATTTTATAGGATATTGCAGCAGAGCACAGCAGTTGTTAAGTATTTATCTGGTAATTTGCATTCTCTGGAGGGGCAAAGGTTAAGGGGAGGGACAGAAGTGAGAGTTATTTGGGGTTGTTTTCACCAGAGAAAGAAAGTGAAAACAAGGAATGGATGTGTTAAGTTAGAGAGACAAGCAGACAGCCAGTCTAATAGATGGTTGTGCACACGTCCAAAGCCTGTGCTTGCAGGCACAAATGAGAAAGAGAATAACGGGAAGATGGAGCGAATGTGGGTGGGAGAGGTTCACTGAGAGCAGGTGCCAAGTCTTTAGGGTATGTTATGTGCATGCCCTGGCAGGGGTGGACCGGGAACCAAAAGTGGCCCTGACAATGTTTTTAAAAGTGGCCTCAGATTACACTGTGCAAGCAAGCCCAACCCCACTAAGCAGAGCTTTGGGGGTTCCCTATCCAAAAAGGTTAGGGAAAATGAGTCCAAAAAGTGTATTTTACAGCACGTGTCCTTATAAAGGCATTAAAAAGTAGCTACACGTAAAAAAGTTGTAGTAATCATTTGTTAAGAATGAGGTACACAACACTGGAAGATTTATAGCAAATTCTTTGCTTAAAAGAATGGGGGATGAGGAGAGATGGAAGGAAAAGGGTTTAGTGACTGGGGGATAGGGTAAGTGGAGCCGAAAACTAGGTTATGCAAAAAAAGAGGACCATGCGGTAAATGACCACCGGCAAATCTCTAGAGTTCCCTGTAGGCCAGTCCACCACTGGGATGTTGTGGTCACACCATGTTGGGAGAAAGAGAGATACACAGAAAAAGGGATGTTTTGCCATAAAATAAGGAGCAAAAGCAGAGGAGAATGAAAGAAATTGACGATGGAAAGGGCACGAGAACAGACTTCAGTATTTATCGTCGGACAAGGGTGGAGCTGTGTGGCACAATTTGAATGTGTTATGTGACTGTGTTCTTCAACAATGGGGTAAAGAGGGACAGGATTTTTTTTCTTGCCAGTTGTAATCTCTGCACCTTTGCATGGTAACCTGATGTTAACCCTGCTTCCAAATCTCTGGAATGAATGTGCAAACTGTGTGCCACTCCTCTCTGTAACCTCCCATGTCTAAATCCTGCTGCCCAGAAAACTGACCAATTGGCATACTGCGGCTGTGCCAGAAGAAAGAGCTGTTTACAAGGGGTGGAAACTGCTCAGGGCGTGATCTCTCTGCCAGTGCTGATGTATAAAGGGACACGCATCTTCTCAAGTATCCAAGCCCACAAGAGCCAAGCGAGGAGGAGCAGAAGGATACAGGAACATTACTCATCAATGGCATCTTAGCAATACAATGAAGGAACGTGAATAGAGGGCATCCAAACTGCAAAAATAGGAGATGTGAATTATAAAAGCAGTGTGCCACATGTGAGAAAAAAGGAACAGGTGCAAGGACACACATACTGCTCATAAATGAAGTGGCTGAAGGCACATTTGGTTTATACACAATTATTACACCAGAAGCTGGTTTATAGCTGCAATTGAGCTAATACATTTCAGCAGGCTGTTCTGAAAGCGCAAAAAGTGAAAGAGCTTAAGGGGAGGTGGGTGTTTTGAGTGGGGAGGGGCAGTTAATGCATGGGAATGGGCTTAGGGTCTAGCAAGACCATGAGCAGTGGGTAAACACTCCTAAAAAACCCACAGGGTGTGTGTCCCTCCTCAAACCTCATCTCTATCCTATATTCCCTTCCCTTTACAATAGTTTTGGCTTATAAGCACCACTGTATAATGCAAACTAAAAATGCAGAGAAATGCAAGTTCACACATGTACCTGCACTCGAGGACATCAACAAAATCTCCTGCACAAGCCTCTATTATTTCCCTGAGTATTGATACCTTCGGAAAAAATATTTAATTAGAATTGGGATGTGGTCCTTAATTCATAATTATAAAATTCTCCGAGTGACCAAGTCCTGGAAGTGAAGCTTGTGTGAAGCCAAGAAGATCAGAAAGCAAAGCATGGCGGACAGACAAAGCCCCTGATTCATGGAATTATTTGCACGTAAAATGCAGATTTGCGCGCCATTCTGCCCGAAAATCCCCATACCTCAAACAGGGATTTTCAGGCAGAATGGCACGCAAATCTGCATTTTACGCGCAGATAATTCCATGAATCAGGCTGAAACAGTCATGCAGCACGCCTAAGCAGTGGCACACTTTCCCCCTGTACTAGGTGCCATAGATTGCACCCATGTAGCACTACGGCCACCCAGATTGACCGAGCACATATACAGGAACCGAAAGCATTGTGCAGGTCGTGTGTGATGCCAAGGGAATCATCATGGAGGTCTATGATAATTTCCCGGGCAGCACACATGACAGCTACCTCTTCCGTAGGCCCCCACTGTACCAGGCCCTGGTAGCTGGAAAACATGGCAGTGCATGGCTCATTGGTGAGCATGAACGCACATGCACATGCATGCATGTCACACACTGAACAATAGACTCTGGGAAAAAATGGCAAGAACAACCATGTTTTTGGGTTACTGCTATGTTTAGCAGTAAAAATTAATTTGACATTTACGTCTATAAGAGCCTGGAAATAGGTTGCTTGTAAAAATTAGTTTTTGGTAATGATAAAGTACAATTGCTATTTAGCGGGTGCTTACTATAACATACTAACGTTTTCGTGAGGGAAGTAGTACCTACCAAAGATCTTGTGAAATCCTTTTTAAAATCTTGTTTAATATATGTATTAAATCGATGTTATGATGCACATGTCACCTTAGTCACTTGAATTGTTTTATGAAATGTTTTTATGCTGAAAATGTAATAAAATTATGTCTTATAATGTTTCGCCTTTATTAGACTGAATACGCCTGTATGTTGTGTAATTAGTTTACACTGGTTGTTTGATTAGCTCAAGCCCATTCTAGGATTCATCTGGTCATTTTTTATGACACCCTTTGAAATAGTGTAGTGGTGTAGGGATCCTTTTTGGTTTTCTAGTTGTGTTATGGGTATGAGCCCTTCACCCTTAATCACCCTAAGTCTCTTTTGAGTTACATGTGAATAACGACCATGTCAACATTTACAAGAGACAGTGCCTACCTGCTGATGACATTCCTGATGACACCGATCAGGAACCCCACAACACCAGCACAGGTGAGGTACAATACTGCACATACAGCCACTCGGGGCATAATGGAAAGTACATTTGGAGGGCTAAAGTCACACTTCCGCTCCCTTGACCACTCTGGTGGGGTGTTGCTGTATGCCCCAACAGTAGTCTGTCGAATAATTGTGGCTGCATCTGTCCTGCAAATTGTTGCCAAATGGTGTTGTGTGCCAGTGGGCATGCAGGTGGGACACCGGCTGCACCCACAGGCAGAACCCTTGGCAATACCTGGCCAGAGGGCACATGGAGAGGCTGCACACTCACAGATGGTGCAATCGTACTTCATCGAAATACCAGCCCCTGTGGAGTACACACAGTGAGGCCACCTCCTGGGTGCCATTCACTGATGATTTGGGCCTATCCTCTGTGCCCACAACAACACCCCGAGAATGTGCCACTGGGAGTGCAAGTTTGTGTGTGTCCATTAAACATAAAACAACATGGCCAAGCATAGGCCCCTGAAAATATTAGCAAGTGGCCATATACCACTACCACTCTGTGAAGTATGTAGTGAAATCATACTTTAACATGACCAACTGTATAAATGCAAAGTATTTTGGCACAAGTACAAATATGACGCTATAGAAAAATGCATGAAATAGGCAACACATTTTAGTACGTAGACATTCATGGGCACCAAAAGCAACAATTGCACCATTTCCGAAAAGCAGACCAAAATCAGATGAAAGAACTGTGGGACCATGTGCACTGCATGCAAAAACATCTCCATGCTGTTGTGAGTGCAAAAGCAGGGGTGCAAAGGGAAACATCTGACATACATACTGGGATTAGGTATACGTTCCCCCCCATATCAAAACATCAGAAAAAGAGACAAATTGCAATTGAGCAAAAGCGTCTCACACACTCCGAAGGCCACATCCACAGATCCGTCAAATAATGGTGCAACAACACATAAAAGCAGCCCGTGACTCGTGCCCCTAATCTTCATGTCAGTGCACAACTGAACCACACAGGCATATCAACTTGACACAACAGTTTCCATGTAGTAAACACAAAAGCACACAGCACAAGGAACTCAGTCTTAAAGCACCATCACCTTTACAACAACAACTGGACTGTATGTCAACACCAAGCCACACACATGAGACCACAAGTAGGAAGGCATACTACAAATTTGATGCCAAGGAAGTCATGCGAGGACAGCCCTGGACCCCCAATGCGTGTCACACAACAACAAACTGGTTCAGTGGCCAAACCATTCCCCAACAGCCACTATGCCCATGATACACAGCCACATCAAAGCAGCCATGTTGAAACTGGAAAATAAAGTGCATTGAAAGAGAAATGCACATCTTACCTCATCCCATGTTAGCCTGCATCGTTGTGACTGTGCAGTCCACCAAACTCCCCCTCCGTCTACCTGGAAACTGCCAAACCATCATGCTGAAACCAGTGGATGCTTAGAGCTGCTACTTCCATTACAATTCCTGCATCCATCATTCCATCTCAAAAGCATTTGTAGAGAAAAACAATTAAATGTGAGTGTCGGCAACACATCCATGCACCCAATCAAACCAGCTTGTGCCCCCCTGATTGACATGCTACAAATGCATACACAAACTCACGAGTTACCCATCATCATGTGTCCTGGCACACATGAATCCCCCTGCGCCCACCTCATGACAATGAAACATGAAGAACCCACACAGTTACACCTTGGCCACCCACAACCCCTACACTGCCGAGCCCCTCACCCCCGAGCGACAAGCAGTAAATGAGCATGATACATTTACCCATCTACATGCTGATAGCACCTTCACAACACATGCATTTGGCCACAGTCAGCATGACACTGAGACGACCCCCTAAAAGAGAACATTGATGATGATAGGAACCCAGGAGCACCTTTGTAGTATTGTCAATGGCATAACATGCCATTCTCTCATCAAGGACAAACATACACAAAAGGGAGCATGCAAAAGGAAAGTGCAAGGGACGTTGACTTCACCAGAAATGGATTTCAAAGGGTGAAATGTGCATTGAACTGAATTTAACATTGCACCCAGCAGCTGTCAACATGCCTCATAAGAAGTGATGGTACACCCTGCATGGTACATACTCACTATGGTAACCAACAAAGAATGGACAATCATGAGTGCATGGTGTCTTTGTAGTACATTGCAGCCCAACAATCTGCAGCAATGCATGGATGTGTGTGTTTGGTCTTGGGGCAGCAACCCCAGAAGTGGAATAAGCACCAAGATTGGTCTGCCTGTGTGAGTAGGAAATATTATTGCAAAATCTTCAAATAGGAAGCCATGTGACAGCCAGCACACATGTGTAAAGTGCAAGGAAACCCTCACCACAGCCAGCTGAAAGATGTGTCACTGTACACAAACAGCTGTGCCAGCCACCCTCTTGACAACTCACCACCTAAGCTCCTACAGTGATACCCACACCCAACTGGGATCCCGCAACCAGTGCTAACATTATAATTGGTAAAAAACAGCATGCATCCGCAAATCATCCTAACAACAACCTATGTCATATGCACCCACGAAGCTGGACCTGTTCCCCCCAAACAAGTGAAATAAAAGCAATCCCACACAGTGCCAGACTGCATGCCACAAAACACAAGACAAGTCAAACACTGACTGCACATCACTTACCTGCACATGTCATATACCGGGCTTGCATCCACTGCATCCCACCTGCAAATACATTTGGAAATCGCAAGCACAAGCATTGCAACTACTTCAAGATACTGCCCAACCATGACAACACATGTAGGGAACACAAAAGTAGGCATGCACCACCCAGTGTGCAAGGATCACAGAGTGTAAGAGGGAGACAGAACACAGAGTGACAATAGACAAGCAGTGGAGTGAAGCCAGACAGAGTGGAAGAGAAGGACAGGAAAAAACATTGCAAGGAGGAGACTTTCATGGAGCAGAGATGAGGACGGACCTGACTGGTATCACTGTGTGTGAGGGCATAGACAATCCACCCTAGGGAAGAAGATCAAGACTTGAACTACTGTTTAAGTAGCCTCCTGGTAGGAGAGCACAGAAGGAAGAGAGATGCACAAGAAACACATCTAGTGGAACATGAAGGACAAAAGTGGGTGACGGTGAAGGGCAGACTGGCAAAGAATGGGCACATGTGAAAGGTCAATCATCAGCACTACATCAGAAAAAACACCTGCAACACACACCATGGCATGCAAATCATCCAAATACACATGTACGGTACACCCCTGCAAAGAAGGCACCCCAACCATATACACAGACTCAACACCAAACAGCATACACCCTGGTATTAAAACACTGCAAATGGTCCTACTGACAACATGCAGCTGTTCCCTCACCCCCAACACCCCACAAACCCTGATTGAGACTTTCCCAGGAATTGTGCTTGGATTCTAGGGTGCACTTGCAACTCACACAGGGAGAACAGATGAAGACAAGCTGTGGGGAGTGGAGGATCATACACATGCATGGGTCCACAATGTGGGAACGCAATATTCACTCACTGACAGATGACATGAAGAATGAATCAGAACCAAAGGACATGTATCACACCATGGTGCAGATAACCAACAATATCAAACACTGTAAGAAAAGTGTCCTCATTGAACCAGTCAATCACGGGAGCACATCCGTATATTTGTGTAACGCCGACATGCATCAACTGTGATAAACATGTCCTTCGAAGTCAATGCACACAAGAGGCCATAATGATCATCCATAGTGTACGTCATGAAGCATTGCAGCGGAAGATGATGATACATGAGAATCAATGTGTGTGGCACATGTAAAACAATGGCATGTCTGGGCAGGTGGCAATAAGGACACATCATCACTGTTGGTCATGCAGATGCAGAGTAAATGCATGCCATCAATCAGTCTGTACATCCAGACTCAATGAAACATTGCCAATGGGCAAAGTGTGTATAGTGTCAGTCATTCACTTCAAATGATGGCGTCAATCATCTAAGTGCATCCACCCAAACAATGCACATACATAGACGTCTAACTGTACTTACATACACATGCATGTGTACAGACACACATATTCCCAGACATTTTCCATGACACAAGGTGAAGCCACGACTATGTCAAGATGTTCACTGCATGCACATTCCATGGTGACCAATAACAGCCACACAACATGTGACACATAGCACATGTTTACCTGCTGACTGAGCTGGCATGATGTGATTCCCCCATCACCTCCACCAGGAACTGTGCCTCCAAATGCATTAGAAGAGGGCCAGTGCCTGGCAGAGGGCATCAGGACTACGTATGCAACATTGTGCATGGTGGACCTCCCATGGAGTGAAGTCACTGCATGATTCTGTAGCATGGCACAAACATGTGACAAAGCATTACAACAGCCATATTTCACAGTCATGCATCAAGCATACATGCATTAAGAATGATCTAACGTAATGTTACCTGCACATGCCCTCCTGTTATCCACGATGCAACCATGTCAGTTGAAGACACTGTGCATGGCTGCTTATCCCCAAATGCATTCATTATGCCCCTGAGAGGGACCCAACAAATGAGAGAATAATAAATCCACCTTGGAAAATGAAACAAAATAGATAAGCCCACATCCGGGTCAGGGGAATGCATCAGACCAACAAAAAGTGTCTATGCAGAATGAAGGGGAACCAAAATAAAAAACAACTCTGTCCATGTGCCAAGAAAATAAAGGCCCATCATGGACAGGGGGTTTAGGGTTGTCCACCCAGGAATGGGGAAGGGTAGGGTACATGTCATTGTCCACAAGAGTGTACCAAAAATAGAACAAAGAAAACCCCCCCATGGGCTCATGTACTTCACAGCAACGGTGGGCAAGAAGGCTGGTCTGTGCTGGGACCACCATCTGGCGGTTGACCTGCAGGAGGGCATGATGTTGGAGCCACACCACGCAGTGCCTTGACCCTGTCTTCACTGGCCATGGCCAACCATGACACAGATGAATGCACCAGCACAGTGAGGTTGGTGAGGTCTCCATGCATTTCCTCACGGATGGCTGCAGAGTCTGTGTGCACAATCACCCGTGATGCACTGAGTTGGTCGGAGAGTGTCTGCCTGAAGATAACCATCTCCTCATGGATCAGTGTCCTAATGGCTGAGAGCTCATCATGAATGGCAGTCCTCATGGCGAACATTTCATGCCTCAGGGCTTCACGGTGTGCCTGAATATCAGCCCGTCGGCTCTTAATGTTCACCTCCATGCACAGTCTGTGGGAGCGGCATGAGGACTGCATGACCTGCAGCTGTGTCTCTACCTGGGCTGCTGGTGGGGTCATGGACTTTCCCATCTTATCCATCCCCTCAGATATCTTGTCCAACACATTCCCATGTCGGAAGGTGGCACACAACATCTGTGGCTCCCACTCTATCGCCCCAGAATGCACACGTCCCCCAGGTGTGCGGGGCCCACGGCAGCCAGATGCAAGTTTGCATGCCTGATGCTGTGATGCTCCTGCCGTTGGCTGCAGGTCTGCATCCCTTCCTTGGACATCAGTCCCAGGACCTAAAGCCAAATCATCTGAGGGCTGTCTTGCAGCCGTAACCATTGCAGACAGGGGCACCACCACGGACTGGCCTTGAGAAGCCAACTGGCCCACCATAGACTCATGGGCCCCACCTGATCCATCCATTGGGCCACTCACCATTGCCCTCTTTGAGGTATGCATATCAGGTTCAGCATCATAGCCAGCTGAGTAAGAAGAGTCAGAAGAGTATGCAGCACAACTCAGGATGGTCTGGAGTACCAGACAGTTCTCATGGCCCACCACACCGCATTCCCCACTGGTGGTCTGCCACCCAATTGACTCTTCCTCCTCCGCCTCCTCTGCATCTGGTGCATCCACACCTGCACATGGACAGAGAAAGTGATATTGATACACATCAAAAGAGTACTCTAATAAAGAAAATGTCAGGACACGCACCCATCAGACATTGTGCATTCACACATATGGTCCAGTAAGCAACAAATGTGTGGCATTTTCTGATATGTGATTCCCCCCCCCCCCCCCTATCATGCCCATGCCAGCACTGGGCGGCATTGACATTCAACAGTGTTCTAAATGCACAACGAGGGGACATTCAACTGTCAAGTTTCCACACATACCATGGGAAAAGTAATGCACATGTGGCTTTTGAATGTTCAATGACATCACATGGGAACAGCCAGACATCCATATCCACAGACAACACAACTGTCAACACATGACACATTAATCAGGCCTGGGACAGTGAACTGGAGACAATAAGGACCTGTAGGAAGGTGTGGAAACGGAAGAAGCCCATGAGTAGGTACACCCGAAAGTGTAACTTCTAGTTAAGGCCCCTGAAATGCAGAGAGATGGAGAGCAGATTGGGCTATGTAAACAAAGTCCACCGATTCACAAGAGGCTGTGGGGAGTAGCCACATGGAGTGGAGCCAGAGTGTGAGATGGTAAGAGGGAGCATGCGTCACGATGAGTAGGCTCTCTGTGTCACTGGAATTGAGTCAAGGGGCCTCATTACGACCCTGGCGGAACGGGTTAACGGGTGCCGCAAAAGGATGCAGACCCGTTAAACCCGTTCTGCCACATTACGAGGTCCCCTTGCGGGACACGGTAAGCATGCCTGGTAAATCCAGGCGTGCTTACCGGGTCCCGCGAGGGAAAGAGGGAGCAAATAACGGGCCACTCGTAATCGGCCTGTTGTTTACTCCCTCTCCCATTCCCATTCAGCCCTATGGGGGCTGAAATGGGAATGGGGAACGTCCGGGTCCGGGTCCTTGGAGGGAGGAATTACCGGGCCCTCCAAACTCGGAATGGCCCGGTAATTCCTCATTCTGGGAACCCGGACCCGGATGCAATTTCGGCGGCAGCCATGCCGCCAATAGCGGCATGGCTACCGCCGAGGTCATAATGAGGCCCATTGTCTCTGGCAATGTGAGTCAGGGAACAGTTTACATGATGTACGACATAGATGTGTGGTCCAGCAAGGCTTAAATTTACCCTAAATGGGAAAAATATGCAGTATGCCATACGCAGTGACACCCAAAAACACAAAAAGTACATACACGACACCCAGAAAGCTCCCGAAATTGGAAAAAGATGTAAGCGATACGCAATGGCAACCACACACAGAAAACTTGCGTATGCGACAGACCACAGGCCTCAAAATGGGGATAGAAAATATGCACGTATGCGCAGAGGCATAACCCCTCCCAAAAAAAACAGTACGCTACCTGAAGGGAAGGGATTGCTTAGACACCCAAATTACTTGGAAACAACAATACTCCATCTTCATTCCTTCACGTGCAAGGCCAGTGATACGTTTACTCGTCCTTATGTATCCCAGTCAATTCCGTGAGCTGTGTAGGCACACTGCATGCAGTACGTGTCACGTAACCTACGCGCTGAGGGCATTTACTATGTTCTTGGCTGCCCTCGTAGTGTGACACAGAAGAGCCACTCTCCTGCCCTTTGCTGCCTCCCACATTGCCATCTGCTGCTGCAAGTCCTGTGTTTGTGCTTGCTGCCCACCTGCACTGTGTTGTGAGTAACTGTACTGCTGCCATTGCCTGTGCTCCTGTCTCCGGCCCTGTGACCATCTCAGCTGCTGTTCTGGACACCCACCTCAGCATACCACCACCACTGCTCCACGATCCATCTCCAGGACCAGCTTACCCACCCACACCTGCCTCTGGGGTTGCCATGTTCGCACCATCTTCCTCTGACCATGGCAGCGAGATAGAGGGCTGTCAACTTAAGCTACAGGAAGTTGACATCCTGGTGGCAGCAAATCAACACAGCAAGGAAGGACTTTGCCCGATCTGGGAGGACATAACAGCTGCCATCAACACATAGGGGGTGGCAGTCCGCTGTTTAAAGTCCTTCCACAAGTGCTGGGAGGACTTAAAATCCAGGACCCACACCTAGACCCTGCGCGCCATTAAGCACAATGCTACCATGGAGGGGGACTGTGTGCGAAGGTGCATGCTATCACCAGACAACATGCAGGTCCTGGCTAAGTTCTACCCAGCACTGCATGCCCTGGTCTGGGAATGGCAAGAACATCTGCAGTCTGCTGGTGAGTAGGCATGTGATGCAATGCCCAATGGCATTGCATGCATTTTTGGTTTGCAAACAATGTGTTGGCTGCATGTGTTTATCATCGTTCAACAGCACCATGCAGTCCCTGGACAATACGCCCATGTGTGGAGGTGACATATGCTTTTGGATGTTTGGCGTTACATTTCAGCATTGTTTTTGATGGGACTCTGATGTAACTGGTCATGGCGTTGCTTGTGCACTCCGAGTTAATGTGTGAGCATGCCATATGTATGTGCCCGGGGCTAAGGCATTCCAACATGTGGCAGTGCTATTGAGGCATGTATGTGTTGCATTTGTCCCAGACGGGTTGTGAGAGAAGTATGTTGTTTGTTGTGATTGTGTGTAGAGGTGCCCAGACAGCTGTTTGCATGGTCATGCTGGGTGCTGTGCAATCAAGTTTGGGTACTGGTGGTCAGGATTGCAATGTGTGTCTCCTCCTCTTTAATATACGCTTCCCTCACCTCATTAATTTCCTTTCATCTCCTGCTGTCCCCTCTCTCCCCTCTCCTGCTTCCCTGCCTCCCCCCTCCCCACTACCCTTGGCTACCTTACCCATTCTTCCTTCCTCTTCTGCCCCGCCTCGGGCTCCTTCTTCACCTCTGCAGGGCATACCTCTGATTTGTACCCCTCCCCGGAAGTCCTTTAAGGCTGACAACCTTCTTCATCTTGCCACTCTCAAGTATCCCTCTGCCGCCAAACACTTTGCTGACATCTGCCGGATCCTAGAAGAACCCGACGTTGATGTCCTTTGTCTCACTGAGACATGGTTCACAGCCAGCGCTGTCACAAGCTTTGACACCCTCCTCCCTGTTGGCTACAAGATCCTCTCTGCACCAAGATCCACCCGGTCTGGAGGGGGTGTAGCCCTGATCTTCCCTGCGTGGACTCCGGCCTCTATTATTTCCACACAGACCTACTCCTCTTTCAAATGTCTTGTTTGCAGGCTTTCTCTCTCAACTGGCCACTCTCGTAGTGTGGCTACTATCTATCGGCCACTAGGTCAGATCACATCCTTCTTCTCTCAGTGGGTGGGCCTCTCCTCCCTCCTGGCCTCGCCCACTCAACTCCTACTTCTTGAAGACCTCAACATCCATCTGGATATTCCCTGCGCCTCCTCTGGACTCTTTCGTGACATCTGCGATTCTCTCTCTCCCCTCTGGCCCCATTCACTCTGCAGGGCACACACTTGATGTTTTGATCTCCTCTGACCTCCCCCTCTCCATCCCTCTGACCACTCCACTCACCTGGAGTGTCCACACCCTCCTTTCCTTCCATCTCTCCCTCTCTACCCCTCAGGCCAAGCCAACTCCAGCACTGCCACCTACCATCTCGGTCATCGGACCCATGAAGCATGTGTCCGTTGAGGCTTTTGCCACCACTTTTTCTCCCCCTCCTCCTCCTCTTGCTGACTCTACCCTTGACACAGCCCTTTCTATGCTCTACACTTCTATCTCTGATACTCGGGATGTTCTTGCCCCTGTCATGAGGATCTGCTTGAAGCCCATGTTTCTGACCTAGCTACCCTTAAACGCAAGTGTATGGCTGCTGAGAGGAAATGGCGTGCCTCCTGTGCATCCCCTGACAAACTGGCCTGCCGCCTACTCCACAGGCAATAGTGGCTTCTTATCCAAACAAAAAAGAGAGCCCACATCCAAGCCTGTGTTTCTGAGGCATCTAATAACTCGGCCGAACTTTTTAAAATTTGCAAGGAGCTGGCCAACCCTGCTGCGGTCTCTATCTCTCCTGTCACCTCCCAGGCCCTCTGCAATGCTTTGCCTCCCACTTCATCTCTAATACCAAGGACATCCTGTCCACCCTCACGTCCTCGCCACCTCTTCCCCCTTCTATCTCTGAAAACTCTGACCTTCCTGCAGCCACCCCACCTCCTTCTTTCTCTTCCTTTCCTCTGTTCTCCCCTGACGAGGTTTCTAGACAAGTCCGATCTATGAAAATCTTGTCAAAACAGGTTCTTCCCTGCTCATTTAAAACCATCAAGGAATGCATTGACACACTTGCTCCTGCTCTCGCCAATTTCTGCAACCACTCCTTCCCCTCTGGAGCTTTCCCCTCCCCTCTGAAGCACTCCCTTGCGCACCCTCTTCTGAAGAAACCTACAGCTGACCCCTTATGCCCGACTAACTATCACCGGATCTTTCACTCCTTTCCTAGGAAACGCCTTGAAAAGCTGGCCATCTACCAGCTTAATTTCCACACTGACTCAGTCGGTTGTCTCCATGACCATCAGCCTGGCTTTAGAGCTGCCAGAAGCACGGAAACTGCTCTCCTGAACATCCGTGAAGACCTGCTCTCCAACTTTGACTCCAACATCCCTTCTGTTGTCATCCTGTAGAGGAGGCGCTAAGTACCCCCACCTCAACCACTTCACCCATATTGCCTATATGTTGGGAACCAGAGTGTGAGACACGTGCGGTACCAGTGAAAAAACATATACAGAGGAGAGTCCTGGAGGCAAGGTGCCCATTAAGAAAGCTATACCTACATACAAGACAGTATGATGGCCATTTGAATGAAATCCCAGAAGAAGCAGGACCAATAAATGGAAGAGCAGATTGGTGACATCACCACCACCGCCACAGATAGCAAGTTGACATACATGGAAGAGATGCAGAGACAAGTGAATGCATATATTCTATAAGGCATCAAGAAATTATTAAAGGTAAGTGACATCTTGGGATCAAGATGAAGAAACCTGGGATCAAGATGAAGAAACTTATACTTCAGAAATGATGAAGATATCACGTTATTTTACATGTGTGATTTTTTTGTGAACAGGATGAGCCTGTCTGCACACACACTCTCTGCCAATCTTTTGAAAAAGAAAAGGTTTACGAAGCATATTTGCAGTGGTCGAAGTGTACAAAGAGAAGTAGTGGAACTATGTTCCCTACTGGCCTGCACCGCTCCCCACAGACCTCATCACCGCACTCCCTCCGATGCACAATAAAAAACCAAAAACACATGTGTCTGCTCTTTAAGGAAACGTCCTGTATAGTGCACTGAATGTGCAAGTTTCAACTTCTTCCTACACTTTTATTTTAAAACGAAACCATTCCGGAACGGTTTCTTTTTTAAATAAAAGCATAGGAACGGTAAAACCTAATTAAAAGAAGTAGAGGAGCACCGCTCCCGACCGCTCCCACCCACTTCGACCACTGCATATTTGTTGTCCTCAGCAAAGATTTATTCATTCATCATAAAACAATTGCTGTACAATTTCTGCCTTCATAGCTGCTTTCTGCCTTCATAGCTACTTTCTGCCTTCATAGCTACTTTCTGCCTTCATAGCTGCTTTCTGTCTTTCATTCTGCTTTTTATCCCGCAATCTCTGTATCTGATGAGCGGTGCTCCCTGGGAGGACTATGTGAACTGACTGCCTCTCGTCTGCTTATGTGACTCCTCAACTTTATTCTGTGGTGATGCGCATCTCCTCCTGCTTCCTTATGGCTCAGTGCGGTAGCTTGTGGCCAGTTCCTCCTCTGGGCTCTGCCTCGGTACTCCATTCTCACTCGGGTTGCCACACCCCATGGCTCCAGTTTCTCACTTGCCGGGCTGTGATGCCCTCTCCTACTACTGACCTCTTGGTGTGACACCATGTCTCTCTGAGCACCTATCCTTTCAATGTGAACTGCAATGTAATTAAAGCTTTGTGGGCTGTGTGGATTCTCCTTTCTTTTGGTTCCTCGCCTGATGTGATTTCAGTGGGCTGCATTTTCGGTCGTTGTGCTGTTTTCCTTGATCTTCACGCTGTTCAAACGCTGTTCAAACGCCAAAAGCTTTACGTCATCCACGATCGATACCCAAACTTATGCTTCAGAAATGAAGAAGATATGAAGTTATTTTACATGTGTACAGATGCAAAGAAACACAAGCAGACAAAGTATTCTTGAGGCTAGCTTTATAGTGAGTAGATTGTGGCATGCGCCAACATATATATATATATATTGAAGTGAGAAAAGAATGGATGTTTCCACTACGTGTTATAGCTGAGCTGGACCAGTGAAGGACGGCCACCTTTCCAGTGTGTCGCAGTTAAAAGCAACTGAATTACAGAAGCAGATCTCAGAAAGGCAAGGCTGGACGGGCCCCACAAAGCCAAGCTCTTATCAGGCGGGGGTCAGCAGACATTGGATACAAATCGTGTGAAAGAGCGAAACTCCTGTTCAGAAGACATGGACGAAAACAAGGAAGATGTCAGAGGTCTATTAGAAAGTAATATTTTAAATGCACTAGAGCTCGATTTTGTGGTCTTCAGTCACATGGAAGGATGAAGTTGGATGAACATGATGGTCACACCTACGCATAAGGGCAGAGCATGCCTTCACTCCCCTGAATTCTTCAGAGCAAAAGAACACTACCAAGGACAAGTTCAAAGCCTTAAATGACAGCAGACCACTGAGGTGATGATAGATGAATATGCTAATTGGTGGGGAGCTATGGTTAAGACTAGCTCACCAGCGCCTGGAAGACCAGCCTGCATGCTGCTAATGTAGATGGAAAATTACTGATGAAGGTTAGAGTGCCAACCAATTGTAGGGGGGCACGTGATTAAGGGTCCTATAGTTGGTGTAGCCAATGGACGTCACGTATTTAGTGATGTTCAGAGTGAGCTGTTTAAGGGGAGGGCTTAGTTGCCCCACCTGATGTTAAGAAACCAATCACGTTTCTCCACTCTTTTAGACTAGTATGGATCGTATGCTAAGATGTTCCTTAAGAACCTATCACAATAGCCACTAGGTTTTTGTAGTTTGCCATATAGGATGACGTTAGTAAATATATAGGTTGACGTCATCAATGACGATTTTTTGCTATAAAATAATTTTTTTTTAAGATGCATTGAGAGACCTTACGCTGAGACGTTCGTTGATGACCATTGTACTCCCTGTTTAAGATAATTGATATTAAAACTGTTATATTTTTGCCAACTACCTGAGTTGTTTTGATTATTGATGTTTGAGTAACTTCTGCATCCCCATCAATCTCAAGGGTATTGCTACCTCGTCATAAAGGGCTGGGGTCTCCCAGTTCAATCCTACTCAATCTCTCTTCTACCTTAGACACGGTCAACCATGCCACCCTGCTCAACCGTCTCCGTGACAACCTGGGTATCACTGGTCAGTCCCTGGCTTGGCTGACCTCTTTCCTCTCTAATCATCCCTCCCAGATCCAACTTGAGTCCTTCCTTTCCTCTATCTCGCTTTCTACCTGCAGTGTTCCCCAGGGTTTTATCCTCTCTCCCTGGCTTTTCAACCAATACCTTGCACTCCGTGCCCACTGCATTGCTGATCTCTGCTCTAACTTTCAATGCTATGTGCATGACACTCTGCCACATCTTCTCCTTCTCTCATCTCTGACTGTCTTTCTGCTATCCATGAATGGTGTGCCGCTAATGATCTCTGCCTCAATGCCAGTAAAATGGAGGTTCTCCTCATCGGCACACCTGCACCCTCCTTTCATGTCACTCTTTGTCCAGCCTCCCTTGGCCCTCCACCTGTGCCCACCTGTGAAGCTAAGTACCTCAAGGTCATTTTCAACTCCACACTCTCCTTTTCTCCTCACATCGCTGACGTCTCTAAGAAGTCAAACTACCAACTGCACCTCCTCAGAGGTAGTCTTCCTTTTCTCTCCTTCTCCCAGAGGCTTACTGTCTCTAGAGCTCTGTTTTTTTTCCAGGCTGGACTTCTGCAATGGGCTCTTTCTAAATCTGCCTGCTTCTACTCTCCATCCACTGCAACTCATCCAGAATAGGACTGCAAGCCTTGTCCTTGGCCTCAAGCCCTGGTCTCATATCTCTCCAGCCCTGAAATCTCTTAATTGGCTCCCAGTGGCTGCAAGGATTAAATTCAAGACCCTTTGCATTGCCCACAAGGCTTTCTGGGGCATGGGTCCAAGATACCTTCAACTCTCCCTCTGTAAATACCTTCCCTTTCAAGCTCTTCGCTCTTCAACCTCCAACTCCCTCAGGGTCAGTCGCTTCTCCAAGCAACAAGTTGGTGGTAGATCTCTTTCCTCAGCTGGGGCCTCCCTCTGGAACAGTCTCCCTGCCACTCTGAAGCTCGAGGAGAACCATCTCCGGTTCCGGAAGCGCCTCTAGACCTTCCTCTTTGCTTCTGCCTTCGCTCTTCCTCTTCCCTGCTGATCTGTCTGCTTCGGCACTGCACACCTGGATTTCCCTCTGATTTCGGGCCCAGGTCCATGCTAACCCAGCCTCAGACCGGCACTGCCTCCCAGCAAACCTTGAACTTGGGTCTGTAACCTACAGTCCCCTTGCCAGCACTTATCAGACACCCCTTGTCTGTGCTTTAATCCTGCACTTGCCACCTTGCTGGCTGCACTACCTCTTGTTTTTGTTGTTATCCCTTGCTCAGCACTTTCCATTTCTCCCCTCTCCCTTGCACTTTCCCCCTTCTCTCTCCCATGTGCGTTCTCAATGTCACTGGGCATAGTAAGATTGTTGTTTTTGTCGATCCGTGCTCCCCTCCCTTGCCTCGTCATGCTCTGAAACACTTGTGTATGAGCGCGGTACAAATAGAATATCATATCATAGCAACGCAGCGCAGTGCAGGGGCTGTATCCCCGCGACGAAGATCATCAAGTCAGAGGGTGTACCAATGCAGCGTGCACAGGGCTCCGCAACATCAGGTGGCAACAAGGAGGAGGCTCAGTGTTACAGGGCAATCCATCACAAGGAGGCAGGCAGCAACTTCGGGGCAGGAGGACCATGTGACAGCAATGAACGTGATATCTTCTGTATTCCGTGGGCACAAGAGGCAGCTGTTGGCAGAGAGTCAGTGGGCACGCGAGGCAAAAGTAATGGTGGCCAGGGCTGAGGTTGTGCTGCGTCGAGCGAGGTGGAGAGGTACCACCCTTGAGGTCCCAGACAGGATGGCATGGGATGCCGAACTGCATATGCTTTCCACCCTGCAAGCCCTCCAGGAATCAACGGAGGTTAAACAGCTGGAGGAGGACGTGGCGTGTGACTCAGCCCTGATCAACATGTTGGGAGACATCGGTGGCCCGCTGCCTTTGTAAATAGTTTTTTAGGTATATGTTTCTTTTAATTTCATTTTATTTTACACCGGACTTTGATGACTTTCCTTCGCCGTTTTTCATGTACATAGTTATTTATGTATAGATTTCATTTCATATCTCGTCATTTTCCCTGGACTACTTGGACCTACATTTCCAGTTTTCTGTGTATGTAGTTACACTTAATACAGGTTTTATATGTTTTCATTCCACGCTTCAGGCAGTTAATTTGTGTGCCTGCACCTTTGATTGTTGACATTTCACACAGTGCATCTCTCCATTGCATATCATGTGTACTGTGGCATGCCTGTATGTGTGATGTTGTTACTGTGATGTTTGCGGGTGGAGGGATGCAGATGAGCCTGACATGTGAGTGTGGAGCTATCAGACAACTGGAGGCTGCACTGGATGTTTCCATTTGCATTTACATGTGCTGCATCATTGTGTGTTTAGCTTCAGTGTGTCAGTGTGGTTGGGGATGGGGCTTCTGGTGTGTGTGAGATGCTATACATCTGTGTCAGGTTAAAGTGATTTATGGAGTTTGCCATTATTTGTTTGACTGTGATGGTGGATGTGATGCCACCTGTTCATATATGTTTGCAGAATTTCACATTGTTTGGATTCAAGGTCCAATTTTGGACATGTGTCCCCTTTGCACCATGCTTGTGATTGTGTATGTGCACACACTGTATTGGCTGTAGTATGTATTTGGCATTATGGGTGCTGTAGTGGGTGGTGGGCTCACTGTGTATGGGTGGCCTAGTCACATCACTTGCAGTTTTATTTTGCATTGCTGTGTCACTCCCATGTAATGCTCACACGGCCAACAGCATGAACTTCCACCCAAAGCCTGCTCTCATGTCTTGCTCACCTTCTGCCACTGTAATGCAGGTGTGTGTCATATTTGCTCTTTCTTGGTGCCAGCCCACATTTCCTGTGTCAGTGTGTCCTGCACTCTCTGACTGCCCTCCCATAGCCGATGCACAGGCCTGTCATGTTTTTGTCTCCGACAGTGAGTTTGCTACCCCTTCCACCCGGGACTATTATGCTCAAGCTGTGACGCACCTGGTCATTATTAGTGGATCAGGCCAATGTTTGATTTTCTTTACTTCTGTACTCAGCACACATTCAGTGGCTGTGCTTTGATGCCTTTGCAACAACCCATGGCCAATATGCACATGCCACCTTCCATTGCATTCACCTGCACATGGGGATTGGATGGCCACAGTGTAGTTTGTGCAATAAAGTGCTGTATGGTTGTGGTACTGCAGATTCAGGTCTGACAGGGAATGATAGCGAATACCCGGGTGCATGACTTATCTGCATTTCTTCAAGATGATCGTGTTGGTGGTGAACGTGCTGGAGGGGTGCTTGATGCTTAGGCCAGACCACAGAGGTTCAGGTGAGTTGCAGCCATGCATTTGACTGGTTGTGTTGGAGACTATCAGGGTGCTGCCTGTGGTAGTGTCAGAGGTGAGGGGGGCAGGTGGGTGGTGTCTGGACTTGAGGGGGCTGCCTGGGGTAGTGTTGGAGGGGAGAGGGGCTGGTGGGTGGTGTCTGGACTTGAGGGGCCTTCCTGGGGTAGTGTTGGAGGTGAGGGTGGCTGGTGTCTGGACTTGAGGGCGCTGCCTGGGTAGTGTCGGAGGTGAGGGGGGCTGGTGGGTGGTGCCTGGACTTGAGGGGTTGCCTACATGGGGTGTCAGAGGTGAGGGCAGTGTGGGGAGAGAAGTGTACTGTCAGGGGGCTGACTGGAGTAGTGTCGGAGGTGAAAGGGGGCTGGTAGATGGTGTCTGGACTTGAGGGGGCTACCTAAGGGGGGTGTCAGAGGTGAAGACAGCGTGGGGAGGGTACCGTCAAACTGCTGGCTGGGTTAGTGTCGGATGTGAGGGGGGCTGGTGGGAGGTGTCTGGACTTGAGGGGTTTGATGTGCAGTCGGGGTATTTCCTGGCAGATTGGGTGCCTAGGATGTAGGGGGATAGACACGAAGTTTCGCAGGGAAGCCGCCTTGATTTACGATGGAGCTCTTGTGTTTTCGCAGGGGTGCAGCCTCGATTAATGAGGGGGCTCTTGCATTTTCACAGGAGTGCCGCATTGACTTGCGAGGTAAGCCGCGCGCTTTCGCTGGGATTCAGCCTCGATTTACGAGGGAGCTCTTACGTTTTCTCAAGAGTGCTTCCTCGATTTACGAGGGAGCTCTTGCATTTTTGCAGGGGTGGTGCCTCGACTTACGTGGAAGACTGCGTGTTTTCGCAGGTGTGCAGCCTAGACTTACGAGGGAGCTCTCGTTTTTTCGCAGGGGTGTTGCCTCGACTTACGTGGAAGACTGCCCGTTTTCGCAGGGGTGCACCCTTGATTTACAAGGGAGCTCTCGTGTTTTCGTAGGGGGTTCTGCTTTGACTTAGGTGGAAGGCCACGTGTTTCGCAGGGCTGCTGCCTCGACTTATGAGGGAGCTCTTGCATTTTTGCAGGGGGGCTGCCTCGACTTACGTGGAAGGCTGCATGTTTTTTTGCATGGGTGCAGACACGATTTACGAGGGAGCTCTTGCGTTTTCGTAGGGGGTTCCGCATTGACTTATGTTGAAAGCCACATGTTTCGCAGGGGTGCTGCCTCGATTTACGTGGAAGGCTGCATGTTTTTTTGCAGGGGTGCAGACCTGATTTACTAGGGAGCGCTCGCATTTTCGTAGGGGGTTCCGCATTGACTTATGTCGAAGGCCACGTGTTTCTCAGGGGTGCTGCCTCGATTTACATGGAAGGCTGTATGTTTTTTTGCAGGGGTGCAGACTCGATTTACGAGGGAGCCCTCTCATTTTAGCAGGGGTTCAGCATTGACTTGAGGAGATAGCTGCGCGCTTTCGCAAGCGTGCAGCCTCGACATACGAGTATTAGCAGTGGTGGAGGATGGTGGATCAGGACTGGACATGGAGGTTTGTGCTTAGGTTGGGATATGGCTTGGTTTTTGACTTGCCTGAGAGCGTGCTGTGGGCGTTCTTTATGGAGCTCAATTCTCTCGGTGAGTCTGCTGGAAATACATGTGTAAATCCATGAATAAGCATAGCGTGCATTTTTTATTCAGCATGCAGGCTTGCAGTAGTGTCCTTCTTGGCAGGCGGCCCCTGCGGCCTTTCTGGCCCAATTTCCATGAACCAGACCCTACATTTTGTTGCACAACAGCAAACCTTAGATAATCTGGCATCTGTTACTGGTTTATTTGTTGAAAACCCTGTTTTGTTCCACAGTGTCAAAATGCCAAAACGTATCCTTTTTGCTTTTGGGTGGGGCATTTCGCAGACCAATGAATATAGTTTATGACTCATACTCAGTCACTATGAACCCTTAATTCCCAGTCAAAAAGGTAGTAAAACTGTATTTTGAACAGTTCCTATGTGCTCAATTAAAGCATCTCTTCAACGGGTTCAGCAGCTTCTGGGCATTGTAAATTTAATATGCAAGGCGAGTGCACTGCTCTTCTCCTGAGTATCATTTCTCCACCATCACCTCCCCCTTCAAACAGACATCTGCCCTCAACCACCTTTGTGTAAAACTCAAAGCTGTCTTAGGGATCTCAATGGAGTGTGGAAGACTAGTTGCTTGTGAATGCTGAACAGACATGTGCCTCAGAGTCAACTGCTGCTCTGCTTCTGCTCGGAGCAACCGATCGGAGCAACCGAGCGTAACCCACATACTTTCCAAAGTCAGAGCCTAAGTCGCTGGGCTGCGCAGAGGGATTTCACAATACTTTAACTGCGATAAGTTCACGTAAACTCTGCAAACTTTATCAACTATTTTTCCATTTACAGACACAAGGAACTGTTCATGTTGTATAGTACAAAAATGCAAATCAACTCAGCGTGATCTACAAACGCAACTGCGCGGCATGCTAATGTGAAACAACAACGAAGAACTGAGAGCAGGAGTCTACTGAGCCAACAGGATTCAAGTTAAAAACAAAGCACATGTTCTCAGCGGTTTCACACCTTTCATTCTTGCTTGTGAAATTGGCAGCGTGAGCCAAATCCTGAAGAGCGGTAACTTAAGTGGCAATTCTAAGTGGAATGTCATGTTAAGTTATAGTGCATTTGTATAGCACTTTATGTACCATTGGAATGATCTCAAAACGCTGTGGGTTTAAAGCCCTCTGATACCGTGGTACGTATCAGTTGAGAGAGTAATGTAGCATATAGTGCCTGGGTATGTGGGCAGCCTGAGTGGTTTGCACGGGTTGGCTGCATTTTAATGCTAAGTGTGGTGCGGTTGATGTGAGAGATCAGTGTAATGTGCACAGCCAGTAGGGTGGTCTCCGAGTCTGCATTCTGGCTGCCGCGGGGCATGTGTTAGAGATTATGTGTACTGATAGGCTGATTTTTTCGTGGGGTAAAGTTGTGTTCTACAAGGCTATTGAGGTGTTCTATGAGTGATGTAGGTATGTGTGCAGCAAGGCCGAATTGATTGAGAGTGTAGCTGCATTCTATTGTTTGTTGATGTAAAGTGGAGAGTGAGCATGGTTTTTGGTGTAAGGTCACGGGCTGGCTGGGGTAGTGTCAGAGGTCAGGGGGGCTGGTGGGTGGTGTCTGGACTTGTGGGGGCACCTTGGGGTAGTGTCGGAGGTGAGGGTGGCAGGCAGGTGGTGTCTGGACTTGAGAGGGTTGCCTAGGGTGGGTGTCAGAGGTGAGGGCAGTGTGGGGAGGGGAGTGTACTGTCAGGGGGCTGACTGCAGACGTGTTGGAGGTGAGGGGGGCTGGTGGGTGGTGTCTAGACTGGGGAGGGACACCTGGGGGTGTCAGAGGTGAGGGCAGTGTGGGAAGGGGAGTGTACTGTCAAACTGCTGGCTGGGTTAGTGTTGGAGGTGAGGGGGGCTGGTGGTGGTGTCTGGACTTGAGGGGGTAGATGTGCAGTTGGTGTATATCCCGGCAGATTGTATGCCTAGGGTGTAGAGGGTTGGACTTGCAGTTTCGCAGGGAAGCCGCCTTAATTTACGAGGGAGCTCTTGTGTTTTCACAGGGGTGCAGCCTCGACCTACGTGGAAGGCTGTGCATTTCTTCACAGGGGTGCAGGCTCGATTAATGTGGGGGCTCTTGCATTTTTTCGCAGGAGTGCCGCATTGACATCTGAGGTAGGCAATCCCGCTTTCGCAGGGGTTCAGCCTCGACTTGCGAGGGAGCTCTCACCTTTTCTCAGGGGAGCTGCCTCGACTTACGAGGGAGCTTTCGTGTTTTCGCAGGGGTGGTTTCTCGACTTACGTAGAAGGCTGCATGTTTTCGCAGGGGTGCAGCCTAGACTTATGAGGGAGCTCTTGTGTTTTCGCAAGGGTGGTGCCTCAACGTACATAGAAGGCCGCCCATTTTTGCAGGGGTGCAGCTTCGATTTATGAGGGAGCTCTTGCATTTTCATAGGGGTTTCTGCATTGACTTACATGGAAGGCCACACGTTTCGCAGGGGTGCTGCCTGATCTTACGAGGGAGATCTCATGTTTTTGCAGGAGTGCTGCCTCGACTTACATGGAAGGCTGCACGTTTTTTTTGCAGGGGTGCAGCCTCCATTTACAAGGGGAGCTCTCTCGTTTTCACAAGGGTTCAGCATTGACTTGAGAGGAAGGCCGCGTGCCTGCGCAGGGGAGCAGCTTCGGTTTAGGAGTATTAGTAGGGGTGCAGGATGGTAGATCAGGACTGGACATGGAGGTTTGTGCTTAGGTTGGGATATGGCTTGGTTTTTGATTTGCCTGTTGTGGGCGTTCTTCATGGAGCTCAATTCTCTTGGTGTGTCTGCTGGAAATGCATGTTTAGATCATGAATACGCATAGCGTGCATTTTTTATTCAGCGTGCAGGCTCACAGTAGTGTCCTTCTTGGCACGCGGCCCTTGCAGGCTTTCTGAGCCAATTTCCATGAATCAGACCCTACATTTTGTTGCAGAACAGCAAACTTTAGATAATCTGGCCTCTGTTACTGGTTTATTTGTTGAACACCCTGTTTTGTTCCACAGTGTAAAAATGCCAAAACGTATCCTTTTTGCTTTTGAGTGGGGCATTTTGCAGACCAATGAATATAGTTTATGACTCATACTCAGTCACTATCAACCCTTAATTCCCAGTCAAAAAGGTAGTAAAACTGTATTTTGAACAGTTCCTATGTGCTCAATTAAAGCATCTCTTCAACGGGTTCAGCAGCTTCTGGGCATTGTAAATTTAATATGCAAGGCGCGTGCACTGCTCTTCTCCTGAGTATCATTTCTCCACCATCACCTCCCCCTTCAAACAGACATCTGCCCTCAACCACCTTTGTGTAAAACTCAAAGCTGTCTTAGGGATCTCAATGGAGTGTGGAAGACTAGCTGCTTGTGAATGCTGAACAGACATGTGCCTCAGAGTCAACTGCTGCTCTGCTTCTGCTCGGAGCAACCGATCGGAGCAACCGAGCGTAACCCACATACTTTCCAAAGTCAGAGCCTAAGTGGCTGGGCTGCGCAGAGGGATTTCACAATACTTTAACTGTGATAAGTTCATGTAAACTCTGCAAACTTTATCAACTATTTTTCCATTTACAGACACAAGGAACTGTTCATGTTGTATAGTACAAAAATGCAAATCAACTCAGCGTGATCTACAAACGCAACTGCGCGGCATGCTAATGTGAAACAACAACGAAGAACTGAGAGCAGGAGTCTACTGAGCCAACAGGATTCAAGTTAAAAACAAAGCACATGTTCTCAGCGGTTTCACACCTTTCATTCTTGCTTGTGAAATTGGCAGCGTGAGCCAAATCCTGAAGAGCGGTAACTTAAGTGGCAATTCTAAGTGGAATGTCATGTTAAGTTATAGTGCATTTGTATAGCGCTTTATGTACCATTGGAATGATCTCAAAGCGCTGTGGGTTTAAAGCCCTCTGATACCGTGGTACGCATCAGTTGAGAGAGTAATGTAGCATATAGTGCCTGGGTATGTGGGCAGCCTGAGTGGTTTGCACGGGTTGGCTGCATTTTAATGCTAAGTGTGGTGCGGTGGATGTGAGAGATCAGTGTAATGTGCACAGCCAGTAGGGTGGTCTCCGAGTCTGCATTCTGGCTGCCGCGGGGCATGTGTTAGAGATTATGTGTACTGATAGGCTGATTTTTTCGTGGGGTAAAGTTGTGTTCTACAAGGCTATTGAGGTGTTCTATGAGTGATGTAGGTATGTGTGCAGCAAGGCCGAATTGATTGAGGGTGTAGCTGCATTCTATTGTTTGTTGATGTAAAGTGGAGTGTGAGCATGGTTTTTGGTGTAAGGTCACGGGCTGGCTGGGGTAGTGTCAGAGGTCAGGGGGGCTGGTGGGTGGTGTCTGGACTTGTGGGGGCACCTTGGGGTAGTGTCGGAGGTGAGGGTGGCAGGCAGGTGGTGTCTGGACTTGAGAGGGTTGCCTAGGGTGGGTGTCAGAGGTGAGGGCAGTGTGGGGAGGGGAGTGTACTGTCAGGGGGCTGACTGCAGACGTGTTGGAGGTGAGGGGGGCTGGTGGGTGGTGTCTAGACTGGGGAGGGACACCTGGGGGTGTCAGAGGTGAGGGCAGTGTGGGAAGGGGAGTGTACTGTCAAACTGCTGGCTGGGTTAGTGTTGGAGGTGAGGGGGGCTGGTGGTGGTGTCTGGACTTGAGGGGGTAGATGTGCAGTTGGTGTATATCCCGGCAGATTGTATGCCTAGGGTGTAGAGGGTTGGACTTGCAGTTTCGCAGGGAAGCCGCCTTAATTTACGAGGGAGCTCTTGTGTTTTCACAGGGGTGCAGCCTCGACTTACGTGGAAGGCTGTGCGTTTCTTCACAGGGGTGCAGCCTCGATTAATGTGGGGGCTCTTGCATTTTTTCGCAGGAGTGCCGCATTGACATCCGAGGTAGGCAATCCCGCTTTCGCAGGGGTTCAGCCTCGACTTACGAGGGAGCTCTCACCTTTTCTCAGGGGAGCTGCCTCGACTTACGAGGGAGCTTTCGTGTTTTCGCAGGGGTGGTTTCTCGACTTACGTAGAAGGCTGCGTGTTTTCACAGGGGTGCAGCCTAGACTTATGAGGGAGCTCTTGTGTTTTCGCAAGGGTGGTGCCTCAACGTACATAGAAGGCCGCCCATTTTCGCAGGGGTGCAGCTTCGATTTATGAGGGAGCTCTTGCATTTTCATAGGGGTTTCTGCATTGACTTACATGGAAGGCCACACGTTTCGCAGGGGTGCTGCCTGATCTTACGAGGGAGATCTCATGTTTTTGCAGGAGTGCTGCCTCGACTTACATGGAAGGCTGCACGTTTTTTTTGCAGGGGTGCAGCCTCTATTTACGAGGGGAGCTCTCTCGTTTTCACAAGGGTTCAGCATTGACTTGAGAGGAAGGCCGAGTGCCTGCGCAGGGGAGCAGCTTCGGTTTAGGAGTATTAGTAGGGGTGCAGGATGGTAGATCAGGACTGGACATGGAGGTTTGTGCTTAGGTTGGGATATGGCTTGGTTTTTGATTTGCCTGTTGTGGGCGTTCTTCATGGAGCTCAATTCTCTTGGTGTGTCTGCTGGAAATGCATGTTTAGATCCATGAATACGCATAGCGTGCATTTTTTATTCAGCGTGCAGGCTCACAGTAGTGTCCTTCTTGGCACGCGGCCCTTGCAGGCTTTCTGAGCCAATTTCCATGAATCAGACCCTACATTTTGTTGCAGAACAGCAAACTTTAGATAATCTGGCCTCTGTTACTGGTTTATTTGTTGAACACCCTGTTTTGTTCCACAGTGTAAAAATGTCAAAACGTATCCTTTTTGCTTTTGAGTGGGGCATTTTGCAGACCAATCAATACAGTTTTTGAATCAGACTCAGTCACTATGAACCCTTAATTCCCAGTCAAAAAGGTTGTAAAACTGTATTTCGAACAATTAAAGCATCTCTTCAACGGGTTCAGCAGCTTCTGGGCATTGTAAATTTAATATGCAAGGCGAGTGCACTGCTCTTCTCCTGAGTATCATTTCTCCACCATCACCTCCCCCTTCAAACAGACATCTGCCCTCAACCACCTTTGTGTAAAACTCAAAGCTGTCTTAGGGATCTCAATGGAGTGTGGAAGACTAGTTGCTTGTGAATGCTGAACAGACATGTGCCTCAGAGTCAACTGCTGCTCTGCTTCTGCTCGGAGCAACCGATCGGAGCAACCGAGCGTAACCCACATACTTTCCAAAGTCAGAGCCTAAGTGGCTGGGCTGCGCAGAGGGATTTCACAATACTTTAACTGTGATAAGTTCATGTAAACTCTGCAAACTTTATCAACTATTTTTCCATTTACAGACACAAGGAACTGTTCATGTTGTATAGTACAAAAATGCAAATCAACTCAGCGTGATCTACAAACGCAACTGCGCGGCATGCTAATGTGAAACAACAACGAAGAACTGAGAGCAGGAGTCTACTGAGCCAACAGGATTCAAGTTAAAAACAAAGCACATGTTCTCAGCGGTTTCACACCTTTCATTCTTGCTTGTGAAATTGGCAGCGTGAGCCAAATCCTGAAGAGCGGTAACTTAAGTGGCAATTCTAAGTGGAATGTCATGTTAAGTTATAGTGCATTTGTATAGCGCTTTATGTACCATTGGAATTATCTCAAAGCGCTGTGGGTTTAAAGCCCTCTGATACCGTGGTACGTATCAGTTGAGAGAGTAATGTAGCATATAGTGCCTGGGTATGTGGGCAGCCTGAGTGGTTTGCACGGGTTGGCTGCATTTTAATGCTAAGTGTGGTGCGGTGGATGTGAGAGATCAGTGTAATGTGCACAGCCAGTAGGGTGGTCTCCGAGTCTGCATTCTGGCTGCCGCGGGGCATGTGTTAGAGATTATGTGTACTGATAGGCTGATTTTTTCGTGGGGTAAAGTTGTGTTCTACAAGGCTATTGAGGTGTTCTATGAGTGATGTAGGTATGTGTGCAGCAAGGCCGAATTGATTGAGGGTGTAGCTGCATTCTATTGTTTGTTGATGTAAAGTGGAGTGTGAGCATGGTTTTTGGTGTAAGGTCACGGGCTGGCTGGGGTAGTGTCAGAGGTCAGGGGGGCTGGTGGGTGGTGTCTGGACTTGTGGGGGCACCTTGGGGTAGTGTCGGAGGTGAGGGTGGCAGGCAGGTGGTGTCTGGACTTGAGAGGGTTGCCTAGGGTGGGTGTCAGAGGTGAGGGCAGTGTGGGGAGGGGAGTGTACTGTCAGGGGGCTGACTGCAGACGTGTTGGAGGTGAGGGGGGCTGGTGGGTGGTGTCTAGACTGGGGAGGGACACCTGGGGGTGTCAGAGGTGAGGGCAGTGTGGGAAGGGGAGTGTACTGTCAAACTGCTGGCTGGGTTAGTGTTGGAGGTGAGGGGGGCTGGTGGTGGTGTCGGACTTGAGGGGGTAGATGTGCAGTTGGTGTATATCCCGGCAGATTGTATGCCTAGGGTGTAGAGGGTTGGACTTGCAGTTTCGCAGGGAAGCCGCCTTAATTTACGAGGGAGCTCTTGTGTTTTCACAGGGGTGCAGCCTCGACTTACGTGGAAGGCTGTGCGTTTCTTCACAGGGGTGCAGCCTCGATTAATGTGGGGGCTCTTGCATTTTTTCGCAGGAGTGCCGCATTGACATCCGAGGTAGGCAATCCCGCTTTCGCAGGGGTTCAGCCTCGACTTACGAGGGAGCTCTCACCTTTTCTCAGGGGAGCTGCCTCGACTTACGAGGGAGCTTTCGTGTTTTCGCAGGGGTGGTTTCTCGACTTACGTAGAAGGCTGCGTGTTTTCACAGGGGTGCAGCCTAGACTTATGAGGGAGCTCTTGTGTTTTCGCAAGGGTGGTGCCTCAACGTACATAGAAGGCCGCCCATTTTCGCAGGGGTGCAGCTTCGATTTATGAGGGAGCTCTTGCATTTTCATAGGGGTTTCTGCATTGACTTACATGGAAGGCCACACGTTTCGCAGGGGTGCTGCCTGATCTTACGAGGGAGATCTCATGTTTTTGCAGGAGTGCTGCCTCGACTTACATGGAAGGCTGCACGTTTTTTTTGCAGGGGTGCAGCCTCTATTTACGAGGGGAGCTCTCTCGTTTTCACAAGGGTTCAGCATTGACTTGAGAGGAAGGCCGAGTGCCTGCGCAGGGGAGCAGCTTCGGTTTAGGAGTATTAGTAGGGGTGCAGGATGGTAGATCAGGACTGGACATGGAGGTTTGTGCTTAGGTTGGGATATGGCTTGGTTTTTGATTTGCCTGTTGTGGGCGTTCTTCATGGAGCTCAATTCTCTTGGTGTGTCTGCTGGAAATGCATGTTTAGATCCATGAATACGCATAGCGTGCATTTTTTATTCAGCGTGCAGGCTCACAGTAGTGTCCTTCTTGGCACGCGGCCCTTGCAGGCTTTCTGAGCCAATTTCCATGAATCAGACCCTACATTTTGTTGCAGAACAGCAAACTTTAGATAATCTGGCCTCTGTTACTGGTTTATTTGTTGAACACCCTGTTTTGTTCCACAGTGTAAAAATGTCAAAACGTATCCTTTTTGCTTTTGAGTGGGGCATTTTGCAGACCAATCAATACAGTTTTTGAATCAGACTCAGTCACTATGAACCCTTAATTCCCAGTCAAAAAGGTTGTAAAACTGTATTTCGAACAATTAAAGCATCTCTTCAACGGGTTCAGCAACTTCTGGGCATTGTAAATTTAATATGCAAGGCGAGTGCACTGCTCTTCTCCTGAGTATCATTTCTCCACCATCACCTCCCCCTTCAAACAGACATCTGCCCTCAACCACCTTTGTGTAAAACTCAAAGCTGTCTTAGGGATCTCAATGGAGTGTGGAAGACTAGCTGCTTGTGAATGCTGAACAGACATGTGCCTCAGAGTCAACTGCTGCTCTGCTTCTGCTCGGAGCAACCGAGCGTAACCCACATACTTTCCAAAGTCAGAGCCTAAGTCGCTGGGCTGCGCAGAGGGATTTCACAATACTTTAACTGCTATAAGTTCATGTAAACTCTGCAAACTTTATCAACTATTTTTCCTTTTACAGAAACAAGGAACTGTTCATGTTGTATAGTACAAAGAATGCAAATCAACTCAGCGTGATCTACAAACGCAACTGCGCGGCATGCTAATGTGAAACAACAACGAAGAACTGAGAACAGGAGTCTACTGAGCCAACAGGATTCAAGTTAAAAACAAAGCACATGTTCTCAGCGGTTTCACACCTTTCATTCTTGCTTGTGAAATTGGCAGCGTGAGCCAAATCCTAAAGAGCGGTAACTTAAGTGGCAATTCTAAGTGGAATGTTATGTTAAGTTATAGTGCATTTGTATAGCGCTTTATGTACCATTGGAATGATCTCAAAGCGCTGTGGCTTTAATGCCCTTCCGGACCGTGGTCCGTATCAGTTGAGAGAGTAATGTAGCATATACTAGTCCCTGGGTATGTGGGTAGCCAGAGTGGTTTGCGTGGGTTGTCTTCATTTTAATGCTTAGTGTGGTGCAGTGGATGTGAGAGATCAGTGTAATGTGCACAGCAAGGAGGGTGGTCTTTGAGTCTGCATTCTGGCTGCCGCGGGGCATGTGTTAGAGATTAGGTGTGCCGATGGGCTGATTTTTTCGTGGGGTATAGCTGCGTTCTACCAGGCTGTTGCGGTGTTCTATGAGTGATGTAGGTATGTGTGCAGTTAGGCCGAATTGATTGAGGGTGTAGCTGCATTCTGTTGTTTGTTGATGTAAAATGGATAGTGAGCATGGTTTTTGGTGGGTATCACCTTGACTTGGGATGCTTTCGGAGCTCAGTGCGCCGGCTGTGTCTATCCTGGTGGTTCGTGGTAGTGGATTCCAGAGAGGTAAACTGGTCGGAGGGGTATGTAGTGTTCTCTCATCCGGGCCATCCTTTTTTAGATGCTCTGTAGTCGGACTCAGATGGCCTATTTTGTGGGTCAATGGAGGAATTGTAAGCTGGGTTGCTGAGTGCTTCTTGGGTTATTTTATAATTCTCTGGAGAGTTAGCGAAGTATAGTTACTCCTGTGCTACCGGGGCAGGGTTGTAGGTTTTTTATTCCCAGGTAGGATAGGGTCGCCTCTATTGATCACATAGCACCAGCTATGCTTTGGCGGTTGAGCTAGGTGCCTGTGGCTTACAGCTGCCTAGGCCGGAATTCCTTTGTCCATAGGCCGATATCCATGCATGGTAATCCAATCATCGTCCTAACACCCCTGCACTCATGAAAAACTCAAACCTCCAGGAAAGTCTGCGGAGACCCTGCCACCACACCACTCTTAAATATTCACTACATGTAGGCCCACTTATTAGGGGTTCCGGTCAAATGTTCGAATCAAAATGGTCGAATGACAAAAGGGTCGAGTCAAAACGACCGAAAACAAAAGGGTCGATTTAAAAAAAAAAAAATTATATATATATATTTTTTTTGCTTTAGTATAGATAAAGACCCCCCCAAAAAATAAATAAATAAATAAAATATTCAACCCTTTATTTCGGTCATTTTGACTCGACCCTTTTATCATTCAATCATTTTGATTCAAACATTTGACCTATAACCCTTATTAGGTATTAAAGGTACACATTCTAGCCTAAGAACCCACTCTGTGATTTCAAGCCCCACCCCCTCTTTATTACTCCCAATTTTCCTAAAAGCAATTAAACTACAACAAATTAACCGAGTGGCATCTCAGTGGCTCCTACTTTCTAGCTCAGCCTGCACTCAGAAAGAACCTTTCCCAGATGGTGCTCTACTGGCATAGAACCTTCTTTCACACCCCTTTTGAAGAGGCCCCTACCAATTTCACCAGTCTTTGCAGGGAAATCTTGGCCCCAAGGGATAAAAAAGTTTGCAAACGTGACATAAACATGGCTATACACTACATAAAACAGGGTGGTGGCTTCTTTACCATTCATACCCTCCTTCTCTGGCACTCTATCCCGGCCACTAATAGTAAGGACTCAAACCATCTAGAATGTAGGAATATTTTGAAGTGCTTGCATCATCCGCTTAAAGCTCTACGTGTAACTGATGTCGCCTGGTCGAAAGACTCAATGAGTACTCAATGGAATGCTTAGGTCTGCGGCGCAAATGAGGGCACGCTATCGATAAAATAAACATTAGCATTCATAAATGTCATCCCTGCTTAAAGGGTGGGGCTATCACAATTAATGCCAAGAGCCTTATGCCCTGCAAACATCCTTTGGGCCTTATTCTTGGAAATATCACCACAGAAAATAGGGACTTTTTGCACCAAACCACAATAAAAATTCTGTTTGTCGATTCAGCGAATCGACCTTGCTGTACTTTTTCGTACTTTGTGGGGAGTTTGTGCCAGCTCAGCACATCACTACAAGGGGAGGAGTGCCTTGCACGAAACACCATGCAGAGCATGGGCATGGCTTGCACAGAGGGCAGGGTAGGGGGCGGAACTCGGAAAATGAAGAATTACAAGGGAAAATGTGGCTGTTATGAGGGACGGCCCGCAGGCAGCACATCGCATGCCCACTATTGCGTGGAATTATATAGATTCATGGACCCGAGTGTAAAGACTGAAGGGGGTGTCTGTACTTCTGCTCTCTATATGGCAGTGGAGAGGCACAGAGGACCCCAGCCAAGATTCTCTATAGGGTAGCGCTGGTCGAGCAATCAATGCCTAGCTTCTCAGGAGGTGATGCAGGCTGGTTCTTATGTACAGTGTAGTCCACAAGCCCCCACAAAGGAATGTCCACACACTCTATTAGTTAAAACACAGTCTTTATATAATTAATCTTCAAGGTTATGTACACTATCACAATAACTCACTTTGTGAACAGAAAATCTACAATGGTAAATATATACAGTTCTAAAGTGGTACCACGATTATTATCAGATCTCATTAAAGTGCATCAACTATACTCTGGTCAAATGTCATACAGATCACTTAAAAAAGGCAAAAAACAATAGACATAGGAGGAAAGCAGCTGGTTAGAACAATTGGCAGAATACTGGCCCCTACCACTAGACACAGTTCTATGTGGAGATCCCCCCACCTGGGCAACCTGTAAAGTAAAGATATATCACAAGCCCAGTCCATATATTGTTCTAGAAGTCTTATTTCCTTCTAAAATAGTTCTATGACCCCAATGTGCCTGGAATAGCAGAGTTCGACGTCGGGTCATCAACGGATCCTTCTTGAGTGGCTCCCTTTAAGGCAGGAGCCACAGATCGTCGAGATCCCATGAGAAAAAAGGGTTGAATGATGATGGTGAAGTGGCAGCTTTGTCCCTAGCGGTGCTCGTCGACGACGGAGTGCTGGCTTCCTGCAAGGAAGAGGCGTGTGGGGCACCCCGGTGGCGATAGTTCAGGGCAGCAAAGAGATTGTGAAGAATGGTGGCCCAGCAAGGGCATCGAGTCGTCGGCGTCTCTATAGTCTTTAGGTGGCAGGAAACCCACCAGCGGATGCTCCTTGGCATGTCAGCAGCCTCGGCTTTCTCTGGCAGGAAAAAGCGGTTGATGGTGCGGGAGAGAGCATCCTTGGATCAAATATTACTTAGGTAAAGGGAGCACGGTGGCTCCGGTCGGCGACGGTGATGGACAACAGTCTGTGCGCTTCTCTTTGGGATTCTGCGGCAGTCCCTGTCTCGGGTCGGCAGCCTGTCGTAGGTCTGTCTACCAGGGAGCACTGGCAGAGATTAGCAATCCACGATGGTCCCTCATAGCTCGGGAAGAAGGCGCCTAATCAGCTCCTCTCTGGGACAGTCCATAGAGACACAGCAGCTTTCAGATTGGTGAAGTAGAGCAGCAGCAAGACTTCTCTTCCAGCAAGGCTTCAAGGTTAAGCTCCAGTTTCAACTCCAGTTTCGCTTCAGCTTCTGAACACGAATTCTAGCAGTGAGAGACCCCCAGATATACTAATTGATCTCCCATTCATTCTGCTGGGTCACACTCAGGCAACCAATCGGTCAGAAGGGCATTCATGCAGGCAGGCAGCCAATCAGGTGCATAGTGCATTCAGGCCATTCACTTCTCTCCAGACACTCACAACAAGTTATGTGTATTGGGCAAGTACCCAGCCATTCAACACTCCACACGCATTCATACCAGTTTCGGGCAGGCTCTCGCAGTCAGTGTGTCAAACACCAGAAACCAGACATCCAAAACAAGGAGCGCATATTGGTCACACACTCCATTCAACCAGGTCCCACCCACAGGGTGTACCCACAACATACAGTCACTGGGAAGGCTCCAGCCAGTCTGGCCTGGACTTCACAACAACACCATATATGGAACTCCACCCAACAGCCAGTCAGGGGGAAGGGACAGAGACAGGGCTTCCCAGGACTTTGGGAAAATAAGGTAACCGGCGATACAGGGGCCATCTTGTTTCCTATCAGGAATCAACTGATTCCAATGCAAGAGCCTGGGTATCCGGAAATGGAGGATACTCAGAGCACCTGTCAAATTCAGCATGGAGCTGCCACCAGCCTCTACCCTGCTCTGTGGGCCACACACGGGTGCCCAAAAACATACATTAGGGGCACAGGTATGTTCCCCCCTCCCATGGGTGCCATAAGGGTATCCCACGGGTCTGTACACCAAACCAAAAGAGAGCTACACCGCCAGGAGTCCCACATGAACTCCTGTGTGGAAAACTCAACAGAACACACAATAAAAACCAGTAAAGGACAAGGATACAGAGGCCCTGTCCCTCCGATGCATTTCCAGCATCACAACGAGCGTGCAACCTCTCCGCTGGAAATTGCCACACAAAGCCCTCATACTATCCATGCGCATAGGATTCACCGTGCAGAGGTAAGATTGGGTGTCAGATTTAGGGGTGCGTGTATGCAGCCAGGGATCTGATCTGACTCAGGGGTGTGTGTCCACAGTGTAGCAGGGTGCAGGAATGGTTTTACAAGGTTTTGCACGCAGATTTTCTGAGTTTTACCTGAATTATGATAAATCGTACGCATGTTGTCGGGGTGCCTGTAACAGTTACGAAGGATGCCGCGTAGGCTCTCCAGGATGAAGGTCTGCTTGTGGGCGACCCCACACACTTTTTGAAGGGTACATGTATTTGTGCCTGGGGGAGCAGGCAAAGGTCGCTATTCTGGCTGTTTTTGCATTGCGTGGCGGAATGTCCAGGGCGTTACGGCCGCGATTTGTGTATACAGTTACTTTGCGCAAACAATTCCATGAATACATGGACCACGCAGAAGAACTTCTGCACGCAGGCTCGTGCAGAGTCATTCCCGGCGTGTGACCTATGCAGGATTTCAGTGCACTTTTCCATGAATCAGGCCCTTTATGTAGAAACCCACAATCTCTCTGTTGGCCTCCCTTCTGGTCTTCTCAACTGGTGTGGGATGCCTGTTGGTCCGCTAGATCTTCCCCAACAATGTGCATTCCAACTGGGATCTCCATCTGTCCACTATCCCCAAAAAAATCCCTATTTTTTCTTAATCAGCACTGGACCCATTCCCTATTCCAGATCATTTTCTCCCAAGTGTACAACCAAAACATTTGGCATGGAGTGCTTGCGTGCAAGAAAATTAAAAAGTGGCCCTAGTCACAGGTGTTAAGGACTCTTAGGGCAGTTCATAAATCAGGCATCTGCAGTAGATGTTAGCCTTTCTGAAAACAAATAGAACGTTACTGCACAAACCAACTCTTAGTGCTCATTTTTCAATTGACAACTAGACCACTTTTTTCGAAATGTTTGACATGTATTATTTATTTGTATTTCCAATAAATGTTCTTGATTATCCCATTATTATTTGTATCACTTTGTGTTTTGTTGAATATTCTGTTTTATCCCGTTCAAGGATAGATTATCTTGGGCTATCTTTCATGTAAGGCAGCTCAATGCATATAGAATACTCTATATGGGTTCCAGAATGCCAAAGGAGGCCCCCTGTAGTCATTTCAGTTCTGCTTGACATTGTAGCAATCACCCCTGTGTTGGTGGGTGTGCATGCCTTGTAACAGCCAACTACCCCGGGCCTAAGCATGTGAGGACCTTGGTGAGGGCTTAGGGCCGTAACCAACCATGCTCATACCACCGACAAGGGGGTGATTGCTGGTCGCACTCTGGGACTCTGTCTGGGGAGAAAATATTGTATTCATTTAATTTTCATGGAAGACGGGCTAGAAGGAGGAAACTAAAATGATAAAGTGTGGCAGGCATTTGGAGGAATGAGAAGAAGATGACTTCTAATAGGGTGAGGATATTGGTTGCCAGCGACGTCTCAGAGTAGAATAGTGTGCATCTTGTGGTTATAGGACCAGTAAGTTCCAGATGCCTAGAGTGAGAGCAGGCGGGTCAGTCTGAGTTTGTGGTGCAGTAAGAAAGTGTTGGTCATTCAGTTACCGCCACTTTTACCATACTGCCAAACTCATGAAGTAGAGGATTTACTTGCAGCACTTTTCGGCTTAGAAATCAAGAAAATCGGCAGAATTACCTCCAGCGGAATTACGACCGATGGTAATTCTGTTGAAATCCCTGCAGAGTCCTATGGACTCATAAAAATGGGGATTTACTCCTCCTACCACCACTTGTAATCCCATAGTAAATCCACCGGACCGAGTGACAGTAACATTAATTCTGTTTAATAGTAGTTCTGCCATAACTCTGCAGAGCTACCGGCAAACTCGGAATGACCCCCGAAGTGTTGACTCAGGTGTACAGGTAAGAGAAGTGGCAGGGCAGGTGGATTGTTTGACACTGCAGAGGTGGGGAAGATGGAGTAGGAAAAGGCAGGGCTGACAACAGTGGGTTCCATGTGTTAATATCCCCGCAAAAATATCACCATACAAAAATATTGCCATATTTTTGCGGCGATAAGGCATGGAACCTGCGGGGATCACCCCCGCAACCCCTGCATTATTTTTAAAGGAGCGGGGGACACCCCCTTAACCACCGCTCAAAAAAACCCCAAAAATGATGCCCCCCAAAAATATTGCCTATGGCAGTTCCAGACGACCATATATACGGCGATATTTTTGGTGGGGATAATATTTAGTGATACCCAACAGTGGAGATTTGCCACTGCAGATGGAGAAGGCACAGGTGTGGAGGTGAAGGAAGGGGTGGTGCAGGGTGTCCTTGTGCCATATGTGTTAGATATGACTGCAGGTAACTGGCAGGCAATGCTTGAAATGTTGCTGGAGAGTGGCATTGTAGTTGTGGATATACTGGTGGTGTTTCTGGACAATGGCTTAACAAACATTGGAGTTATAGAGCAGATAGGGGTGGATGTTGCAGAAGAGTTCAGATAATGGGGCCATATTAGGAAAGAGTGCATGTCATTGTGCAGCAGGACATAGACGAGCAGGAAGTGGAGACAGATGTGCTCCTCTGCAGATGTCTCGAGAGAAGGAAGAGGTTGAGGCGCTTGTGCCTGCTCTTCACAAGAAAGCAAGGCAGACTCACGTGTTCCTTGTCAAGTGTCAGGTCATATAGAAGATAATCCTAGACCCACTCAGTGCCCATATTGGCCTGGGAGCACTTTAGGTTGGCAGAGACGAAGAGAGGGGGGAGGCAGGAAGGCACTGTTATACACAGCATATGCAACACACCACTGAAGAGAGGTACACCAAAGCAGGGTTGCTCTTTTGAAGCTGCAACAATTATCAACCACATGGAGTGGAAGTTTCTCCTGACTAATCCAGGATGCTGGCCAGCATCCAGGAACCCCCATCATACCCTCCAGCAATGAGCTTACAACACTGTGTCACTTTTTCTCAGACACACCAACATAAGCATTCCTTAGTTCTCTACCATCAGTGCCTGCATAAGTACGTCTGTATACTGTGCCAGTAGCACCATTTAGCAGAAGGGCCTTGTTTCCAATACCAACCACCAGCTTGTCTTGGATGGTATCATGTGGGGGTGTCACTATTTGGGCAGGCCCAGGGTGAATGTATGATGCATTATCCTGGACGTTACTTTTTTTTTGTTTAAAACAACTTTATTTATTTAGAGAAACGGACAGAAGACAGCATTACATTTGCATAGGCAGACAACATTCCATTTGCATAGTCAGTCAGCAGTAGACCATACATGCATTAAATACCTACAACAAAGGTATGGTCGTTTCCCCATCATTTATTCTTGTGCGCTTTGCATCCCCCCTCCCCTCACAGCAATGCTAGGTGCTTGTGCAGGCTTCATTTGTATGCCCCGTGAAGGGTGTTGTGCACATGCATGATAAATGGGGCCAAATCGCAATTTATGATCCCCAACACTAGGGCCGTGACTTCTCTGAAGCTAGGATCTCCCATACTTTTCCCCACCACATTGCTATAGGTGGACCTTCCGGGGCTTTGCAATTGCGTGCGTGTACTTGGCTGCAAGTAGAAGGTGAACAATAAGGTTAGCCCTTAGTAGACATATCCCATCCCTGCGATCTCCCAACAGAAAGATCAGTGGGTCCATAGGCAGTGTCACGCCTATCATTGATTTGATGTGCGAAAGGACTTCTTTCCAGAATGCTTGGGGCTTGGCACATCGCCACCACATGTGATGATAACAGCCCTTCTCTAAGCAGACCGCAGGATATGAGGGATTTATTTTGGGTAGTCTTTCTAGGGGGAAATACCATCTGTAACATAGATTTAACTCACATTCCTTATATGTTGTGCATCTAAACAATGTGTGGTTATGCTCCCAAATACATTGCCAAGGTTCCTCACTGATTTGGCTTCCGAGGTCCCGCTCCCAGCTTAGCCTGTATGGCAATGGCTTCTGTGGGTCATAAAGATCAAGTAATTTAAAAAGTGCTTCAAGTTTCCCTTTTATTAGTCCCGAGAGGTATGTGAGCTCCAGAGTATTGAGCCCTCTATTTCTGCTTGACTTCCGGATGACAGGCCCAGTGACGCACTTGAGGGTAACTGAACTTTTTGTTTTCCTTAATGAGTATCTCCTCTTGCAGTCTACGAATGTGTGAGGGGTCCCTGCATCGAAAAATTGTTGCAGTTCCTTCAGCCCTCTCCCCCCGACCCATTGGATGAATTCTGGCTTTTGCATGCCAGGGTGAATTCGGGATTGTGAAAAATAGGTGATAGTGGACCCAGACCCAGGGGTGGGGGGGGGGGGGGTTCCACATTGATCCGTTGCTATATTCCAGCATGCCAGTGAGAGGCTTGTGGAGGATAATCTACATGTCCCTTGGGCTGCTTTAGTAAACAGAAGCTGCCTCAAAGGAAGTTGAGGTGATGCTTGCTGTAGCTGAAACCATCAAGGGCCCCCGACTGCTGTCCTCAAGTGAACACATGTGCAAGTTAGTTGAGCGGCCAGATCGTAACTATAGATGGCTGAAACCCCTAAGACCCCCCAGAGATGGTGTTTCTTAGCAGTACTCTTCTCACTATTCTGGGCCTTTTACCCTGCCAGATAAAAGTGAGGACCCTCCGCTGGAGTGTATGGAGCCTGTGTGGTGGGGTGTGGGCTGGGAGTGCTGAGAAGTGGTAGATTGGTTTTGGCTCTGTATTCATTTTAATTGCCTGCTTGTACCATCTCTGTTGCTCTCCAACTTCTGTAACTAATGTAGGAATGTTAGCCTGTTACAGTGTTGTAATATCTTGAGGAATTTTAACCCCTAAGTAACTAATGTTATCCTGCTTCCATACTATTGGGCATGCTGTGGATAGCTCATTTAACTCTACTTGTGAGTGCACCATGGCCAGAACTTGGGATTTAGAATAATTTACCTTGAACCCTGAAACACTTCCAAATCTGTTTAGGCCTGCCATTAGGGCATTAGCCGACCCTCTGCTCTCTATCAGTGAGACCAAGACATGGTCGACGCATAACAAGATTTTATATTCCTCCCCCTTGTATTGGATCCCTCCGATATTATGATTGTTGAGAATACAAGACGCAAAAGGTTCCATTGAGAGGGCAGAAAAAAGTAGAGGAGGCAGAGGGAAGCCTTTTGTTGTTCCTCTGACCACTCCCACCATGGGGAAGAGGAGGAGTTGCTTCACCATTGATCCAGATGTGGGTGGAGTGAGTGGAGTAGTTAACCAGGAGGAATTGATGGAATATTGAGCTGAAACCCACTGTCTGAAGCAGCATCCTTAGATATGCTCAGTCCAGTCAGTCAAATGCCTTGTGGGCAAACGCGTCCAGTGTGATGTTTCCTTCCTTAAGGCCCATGTTGCCCACTTTTTCCACCAAGTTAAGAGTTTTCCTAACACTGTCTTGTGTGCTCTGTCGAGCAATGAAGTCTGTTTGGTCTGTTTGGATCCGTGAAGGTAAAACCGCCATTAAGAGATTAGCTAGTATCCTATAATAAACGTTTGCATCGTTATTAAAAGGTTGATCAGGCGGTATAAATCAATTAACTTGGTAACTTGGGATATTTATTGGGTTTTAGGATCAGAATGGTGGATGTCTCTTGCATAGTGATTGTTGTTGCGTCCGCTTTTGGGAAGGTATTAAAGAGCTTTTTTAAGTGTGGGATGAGTAGGTCGCAATATGCTTCGTAAAACTCAGTGGTAAACCCATATAGTCCCGGTGTTGTGTTTTTAAGTGATTTGATGGCTACTTCAGCTTCCGGCTCTTGGATCAGCTGTTTGAGTTGAGTGACAGACGTCAAGGGGAGTGTAGGGAAATTATTTGGCAGCAAGAAGTCTCATTGAGCTACCAGGTCTGGGAGTATGGCTGACATTGCTGCCACGTGATATCGGTGTACCAAGTTCAACTTGCTGTCCTCATCCAAACACAGCACTCCCGCTTTGTCCGTCAGAGTTCAAATGTTGTTGCAAGCTTTTTGCTTGGCAGGTTTGTGTACTAGGATTTTGTTTGCATTATTACACTTAGTCTAATAATATTGTTTAACTGTTAATAGTGCCTGCCATGTTCTTTCCGCCAGGTGGGCTTCTAGTTTAGCTGTAGCTATTTTCAATTGGTGTCTTGTCTTTACAGAGCCTGCAGTTTTGTGTGCTTTCCCCTTTTCCTGCACCTCTCCTTCCCACCCCCTCCCCACAAAGCGCTCCCTTGCTTTTGAATAAGCAGAAGTCAGCTTCAGTAATTCACCCCTAATGTCCTCCTTCATCACATCCCAGACTATTGCCATTGACCAACCATCCTTGAGGTTGGTTTCAAAGTATAAGGCAATAGCTGTTCTAATCTTCTGGCAAATCCCCCTGCCTTTTTGTATAGGATCAAACAATCTCCAGGGCTTACGGCTCGGGGGAGCCATCTCAGTTACTGAGAGAGTAACAGAGACCAGAGCATGATCAGAGAGCGCTGTGATTTCTGTAAAGACCTCTGGGATTTCCGGGACCAAAAGCAAGGAGACCTAAAGTGTGTCGATTCACGAAAATCCTCTGTGAAAATGGGAATCATTTCTAAACCTCCAGATGTCCACAAGGGTCATTTTCTCAAAGAACTTTAGCAAAATCGATTGTGTTTCTAAAGTCTCCTTGCATGGCCGGGATAGTTTTATCTATGGTGGGGTCTGTAGTCAAATTTAAATCACCCCCTGTAACTATGGTTTCTTCAGGAAAGGTCTAGATCTGTCTCAGCAGCACTATTAAGAAAAGGTCCTGTCTTTCATTGGGAGCACATAATGATACGAATTGAAGGTATTTCCCATGAAGCATCCCTTGGCACCAATGTAACCGCTGACTTTACAAAGGGGGATGTTCGTGTGAACAAAATGGCTACTCCGTCTTCTTCACCCCACTGTGTAGTGTTTGTGTGAGAACCTTGTTTCATCCACCTTCCACTAGTGCCTACTAGTTTTGTGAACATTGATCTTCACTTCACATGGGAATTCAGGCGCTTGAAGTTTCAGGTCAGAACCCCTATGATGTGTCATTAGAGCTATATATCTCTGTCACTAAGCACCTATTGCCTGAATCTGCACATGACCTGCCTACGATAAACGCTGACCGCCATGCCGTCTCAACATTTATCCCTGAAACAAAGCACCCCCCCCACCTAAACATCCCAACATTTCCCAACAAATAAGTTGCCACAACTTTAGTCAGCCGAGCTGATTATCCGACTTTGCAACACTCTTGGGGAAACCAGAGATTGGGATAAACGGCCCGCCAAGTAGTAAATTCGGGCGTTGTTTACCTATGTCTAAGAATCCACAAATATACTGAACAAGAAAATCAATTCCATTAGACAACTGATTGAATGTCTAAGAGCTGCCAATTCCTCGCCACTGTTTAGCTGCAACTTTTCTATATGCCTCGTACTTCAGGTGGGATCGTCGAGTTCGCTCAACCTCTTTTTCCTCCGGTGCCCTCCCACTACATTTGTCCAGGGACCCACCCTAGATCCAATTTCTTCTGGATGTCGAGTGGGGCATCTCTGTGCTCAATGGTGTCCCAGCTGTGCTAGGCCTTCTTCATCGTTGTTATTACCCAGGAGTTGTCCAAGTGAGTGAAGTGCAGGGCCATTGGGAAGCCCCACCTATAACAAATCTTCTCCCAGAGCCAATATGTAAGTGGTTTGAGAGCTTTGGGCTTGACCAGAGTCCTCATGGCCAGTTCTTGGTATAATTGTCACGGTTTTAGAACACAGCACACTCCAGCCAGGCACCCTTCCCCTGACAACGAACGTGGCGCACAATAAAAACACTTTTTATCTTTATTTAACCACGGGTTCTTTATTTGAGTAGGCCCCAACCTGTCTCTCACCCACCTTTTTCAAACACCCCGTGTCACAATGGACTAGGAACCAGGTCAGTGTGTATCAATAAGATATTTATCAATTTATTATTTAATGCAAAAAGGAAAAATGTTCAAAATACAATTTTACACCAGCCACCGGTGTTGTGGCACACAATGCAATGCTTGCTTCCTACAGAACAATGGGTTCAAAAGCTTACACAGTTCACATGAATCTTTAATGGCAAACAGGAAAAATAATTTTAAAGCATGTGATTGCACTAAGGTTAAGCACTCCCCCTGCAAGACTTGTCCCCAAACATCAGCTAACTTCATTTCCTTTTGATGGAAGGCAGTGGCAAGGAGTAGGGATAATGAAACAAAAATCGAATTTAGAATACCGCCCACCACCCCAGGATAGGAAGCTAGAAAACAAAATGAAAACCCAATTTTTGAGCAAAACATCAGAATCAGATTTGCTTGATTACTCGCACAGCAGCTCATAACCGCGGTCGGACAGCTAGAAAGGAAATTCAGCTTATGGACAACTAATCAGCACACCAGGGCAACGTGGAAACAAGGTAGGAAAATCGTTTTTGGGGAAGAAAGCAAATGCAAAAGAAAAAGAGCACAGCAATGGAATTTCGTTTTTTACACATATTTGAGATGACAGGCAGCTAAGGAAAGGGATTAGCTGTCAAAATCGGAAATCGGCTTCAAGGACAAGGACAGAGGTACATAACAGGTAAATGCTAGGCAATGGCTTGCTCTCAATGAGACTGTAGCTCGGGTGTTCAAGGGGACAGATGCAAGTTAAGAGTTCATGGGGTAATGTGCACAGGATACGGGCAAATTCGGTTTCGCTGACACAGAGACTACTTTTTAAAGACTCTATTTTAAAGACTATAGTTAGTAAAAAACACGCAACAAAATTGTTGGTTTCAAATGGAAATAATATTGAATGTGAATTTTCAATGGGGAATTAATTGATTTAATTCAAAATGATATTAAGGAATTATACAAACAATTGAAAGATTTATCAAAGAAATACTCTAACATGCACAGGCTAATGCAGATTCTTCTACAGAAAGGTGAATGAATTATACTGGCAATTTGGGACTTTCAATGGGATTTTCTATGGAATTTATGTTTCAAAGAAAGGGGCTCTCCTGGATGGGATTCTGGACAGTCAGGCTAGATTACAGGATTAGATTACAGGATTTTCTGGACAGCTGGGCAAGGGATACGGTCTCTGCACTCTCTTGGATTGGATCATTTGTTCAAGGGATCTGGTTTCTGCACTCTCCTGGATGGGATTCTGGACAGCCAGGCTGAATCACAGGACTCTCTGCAGAGCTGGGCAAGGGATCTGGTCTCTGCACTCTCTTGGATGGGATCAGCTGGGCAAGGAGTCTGGTCTGTGAACTCTCTTGGATGGGAGCTGATCCCAGCTGGGCAAGGGGTCTGGTGTCTACACTTTCTTGGATGGGATCAGCTGCCTCATCTTCTTTCTTCTTTCTCCCCAGCTGTGTGTGAGTGTGGATCTGCTCTCCTTTCTCTGTCTAGTACAGCCTCCCCTTATATAGCCCAAAATGACATCATTTATTTTACAATCTGGGGGAGGTACCCTAGAATTACTCCAAACCACAGACTACCATTCTTCCCTCCACCCCCTGGCATCATTGGTTCAAGGGGAGAGAGCATAATTTGTTTGTTTGGTCATTTATGACAGTTCTTTGTTTCTCATGTCCACTTTTTAGCAAAACTGAGTTATTCTTCATAACTTCAAACCTATATTAGCCACCGCTAGACAGTATGATCGCCAACTCCGTGAGAGGTAGCGTGGCCCCTTGGCACCTTCTAGTCATTTTCATAAAATGCATAATAGTTATCACTCTGTAAATGATCAAGCATATTCATAATGTATATCGCCATCTTCCCACCTGTTATATTTGTCCCATTTTAAAATTAGCCAAAATGTAATTTCAATTGTGTGGATCTGTGACATATGGGAGGGCAGTGCCTCATCTCCCATAGCAAACTGTCTCTCCCTGGCTCAGCTTACAACAAAAGACTTTTATTGTCCCTCTGAAGTTTGTCAGTTTGTCCCTCAGAGTGGGTGCAACAAGGAACTCGCACTTCTGTGTCAAGCACTAGCCACACTTGCATTCTTTGTCTTTCTGCTAGGACTGCCTTTTAGTCTTGCAGAACCTGTAATTATCACGCAAGTGTGACTTCCAGGGGAAGGCCAGGCTTCCAATTGAGCCCAGAACCAGTTTTAACTGGTTGTTCTGAGTCTCTGCCAGGTTGATTGAAATCTTGTGGTGGAAAAACATAATATACATGGCTTTGTCAGCCCCCCCCCCAACCCCAACACATTAAATGTCAATACTGTGCAAGCAAAGCTACCCTTTTCACGTGGCTTTTAAAAGACATTTTTTTCTTTTTCTTCTTTCACATGTGTGCAAGCATATTTGTTTGAGACGCGGCTCTGTGAGTAATAGGATCCTTTTAATTTGTCCTTCTTAAATAAGTTTGCATTTGTAATTGATCCATAGACATGGAGGGGAGACCCTCTGCACAGGGTTCTTTGATTTGACACTGGAGAAAAGAACAAACTAAGCCGTTTTCTATCATTTGCAGTGTTTCAAAATGCTGCCATTCACATGAATGGGAAAACAAAAGCTGTGTCATTTGCAATGTGAACTCCTTGCCCCTCACAGGAATGAACAGTCAGATAATGCTGCTTTCTAATGTATTGCCTAACGTTTTGGCATTCAGATGGAATAAAGTAAACAAAGGGTGGTTTTTCAAGCTGCGCATAACTTTGTGGTATTTCTGATGAAAGAACAGCAAATGCAGTGCTGTCATGAATGTAGTGCACAACGTTGATCTTCAGATGACAGATCAGCAAATGTACAGCCGTTCTTCACTGCAGCGCATAACTTTGTGAAAAACACAAACGCAGGGCCGTCTTGAATGCAGTGTTCAACTGCTTGCCACACATGTGCCAGGGAACAAAGCACAGCTGTTTTTGGTGAAAGGTTTAAATGCTTACCACACATGTGCCAGGGAAGCAGAGCACAGGTGTTTTTCGTGGCAATGTTTAAATGTGGTTTTGAGATGAAGGGGATTTCTGCTTAGGGCCTTAAATGCACCCCACATAATGCTATTGAGGATGCGCTGAAGATTATTTCCTCCAACTGCCTAGCTTGGCTCAGAGTCCTCTCTTTAAGCTTATAGAAATAAATTCTTGTGAGGACCTCTGGACTAAGATTCTGTTGAGGTGTTCCGGCTGGGTGAACCCTGCGAGTTCTGTCCATCACAATTTTTTCGCCTGGAGAGGTGTCTAGGATTTGACAAAAGAGATCTGTTACGTAATTCTCCAATTCCTGATAAGCTATGTTGGCTGGGATCCTCTGATGTGAACAGTATGTTGGTCTACTTTATCTTCTAGTGCTTCAATCCACCGGGACCATTCACTGATGTCATAGGACTGTTCTCATAGGGTGGTTTCAGCCTCTTCATTGTGCCGCTTGGATTCCCCCAGTCGCTTGTCCATCGCAGGTATCTTCCCGGATATCTCTGCTAGGCTTCCCTGGATCCCCGTTTTATTTTTGGATAGGATAGCCACAGTTGGAGGTCCGATTTCGTGGCCATTGAGACCCGCGCCAGGGGTTCTGTCTTTGTGGACTTGGCCCACTGTGGTGAGCTCCTTCTTCCCTTTATCCTGCTCATGGATTAAGGAGGCAATGACCACATATTTATGAGACTCTCCCTTGTTTTGCCATTTTGAGGATCTTTCAGCCAGGCAATACTTCCCAGAGTGCAAAGATGGGGCCCACCACCCTCACAACTGCAATGCTGAACAGGCCGCCCAGGTACTTGGAATGGAGCACCACTGCAACTCTTGTGACACTGCACTGACAAGATCTCAGTCCAGGCCCCTCACTGCTTCCCTTTAAGCTGTGCCAGTCCTAGGCTTCCAGCAGAGCTTGGCTTTTCCTCTGTGCCGCTGAGGCAGCAGGGCTTCCCCTACCTTCAGGGTCTGCTCTGGATGCAGCTAGCCCACATGGGGCATATTGTAGGAAGTCAGCTGAGAAGGCTGTACCTCGGATCGGGGGCAAGCTCCTTGTTCCTGAGCCCCTCTCCCCAACTCAGCTCACTGCTTGGGCTCCTCCCAAGGCAGAGTCCCACCCAGCACTGCTATCAGGGACCCACTCACAGCACTGCTGAATCCATCCTCTCCGGACTGTACCAGGTTGCCACACTCACAGGAGATGAAGGCTCTCTCTGCCATGGCACTCTCAGCACCAAAGTTCCCTTTGGAACAGGCCCGGTGCCCGGTCACCTGTTCACCGCACGGGCACCTAAGCACCAAAGTAAGAGTGTACCTCCTGCCCGATCCCCATCTGGCTTGGACCAGGGGAGGGAAGGGAGCGACGTTCCCATTCACGGCCACCCTGAGCCCCAAAACGACATCTTCAGACCACTGCCAATCTGCCACTGCTTAGGTGGTAGGGCCCACACCGCTCTCAGTCCATCACCTCCTCCATCGCTCCTTCTGCTAGGCAGCATCCTCAGTACCACAGCATACCCGCAGCTATCATTCTCTGACCACACTTCAGGCCACGTGGCAAGCCAGCTGGATTATTCCGGCTGTGGCTCGCCTCTCCGGGTGAATCAGTTGAGCCGGTTGCAGGAGGAATGCAGGCTTATACGCCAGTGTTATTAGGCCATCTATCCCGAATTCTCTAGAGGCACACAGGGAGCCATGTTATCTCGTGGTGCACCAGGCCATGCCCCCGGCTATGGTCAGATGTTACTTTCTATATTGCCTGATGGTCATCATTCAGGGGTAGCTGAATTACATGGAAGTGGTGATAGCCATGGGGGAGCACACAGACCAAGAACACCCTGCACTCTTGTGGGTAACTGACTATGCATTGGTCAAGAGGATGTGAAAAAAGTAGGTGGAGTGTCTACTTTTAGAACCAAATGGATGGTACACAAATATTGCATGTGTGGCTCTCCAAGGGTCACAATGAGTTGAGAAATGTTCTGAGTTGCACCATTGTCAACAGAATTAAAAAGGGAGTGGAAAGAGAAGGATTTCATTGCAGTGAGAGGAGCTAGACCAAAATCAAATCACCAAATGCTATCCCACATGGATGCAAACACAACGTTCTGATACACTTCCATCAAATGTTCAGGGGGTATAAATCCAAGACAAGATGTTAAACCTGTTCTCAGTGTTCATTTTTGCATTTTTCATGAGCAGCATACAAAATGTCCAGACGTGTGTCCCGTGCCTGCTGAGCCCAGAGACCCAAGCTACTACTCACTGATGAGGCCCAAGGTCAAAACTTGTCTGGGGATGCTTGTGGTCTCATACAGAAGGGATGTGACCAAGCATTTTGGGGTGGACTGCCCCTTTTGGGATGGGGCCAAGACTAATTTGCATGTGTCTTTACACTTTTGTAATGGCTTGGCAGGCAAAGAACGATGGTCTGCAGGGTTGCCCAGAGCAATGCCATAGGTTAAGACTAATTTGAAACCTTCCAGCCATCACCTCTTTTGTTTTGCAATAGTCATCTCGAGTTGGACGGGTATTTCCAGGCGTGAGTCCCAAGCTTGCTGGTCCTAAAGACCCAAGGTACTCCTCACTGATGAGGCCCAACAAGGTTGAAACATGTCTGGGGATGCTTGTGGTCTCGTGAAGAAGGGATGTGAACAAGCAGTTCGGGCTTGACTGCCCCTTTAGAGGTCGGACCAAGACTGATTTGCATATGCCTTTCCCCTTTTGTAATGGATTGGAAGGCAAATAAGTGTAATAAAAATTCAAGTTCAGCACGGTATGAAGGAACACACTTACCAGCTGCAAGGGTAGCACTATAAAAGGGGAGTGGGTTCTTTCTGATATCTGTGAAATTAAAAGCTTAATAACAATAATTCATAAATCCTGGGGCACAGGTAATTGTAATCAAACTTACTCGTAGAAGGAAGTGCAATAAATAGTCCCCAAAAACTTGCTTCTGCTTTAAACATGTGCAAACATTTTGTGCGTGGCAAAGGCTGCTTCAGCTGGTTCATTAGTACAGAGCATGGGTTCCTAGGTCAGTGTTAAGAGAAGCATACACAGGTTGTTATTATTCAAGGTCAACTGATTAGAGCTCACAGGGCCTGTCAGTGAAAGAGGAATATATGACCATTTTCTAATTCAAAATCATTTTTGAAATTTGATTTTCTAGTGAAAAATGCGAGGTCCAATCATTTTTGTGTGGGGAGATTTTTCCTATGTCACACGATTGCAAATGCTAATTATTTTACTTTCTATACAAGTTTTCATTTTAGGGCAGTTCTTTGACAGCACCTTTTCATGCCGTTCTGTTCCGCGCTCTGTTGGAATTTTCTGTCCCAGCTGCATCTGGGGCCCTGAATATAATTGCGTTACTTTTTGCACTGGCATAAACTCCTTTTTGACCACTAATTTTTGTTGGTGAGTTCTACGAGGCGACTCCCGACACAGAACGATGGGCTAGAGGGTTGCCCAGATCAATGCCAGAGGTTAAGATTAATTCTAAACCTTCCAGCCATCACCTCTTTTGTTTTACATACAAAATGCTGCCAGCTAGGATCAGTTCATTGCATTATTACATGTCCTGTCATGAACAGATGAAAGGACAATGTGCATTTGACATGGTTGAGACTTATGGACTTATGGAAAATAGTTAAAGCCACCATGCTAATCATCGTGAATATTGCCTAGACAGAATCTGGTAAAAGCCAAAACTGTACGTTTTTAAAGAGCAAGTGAGGCAGATAAGTGTGGCAGTCGACAGAGGAGTTCCTATGCTTTAGGATCCAAAGTCCTGTTTATGTGTTTTTTGGTGAATGGGAGTCTCCGCCCCATCAACTTCAAAGCAGACTTTTCCCACAAAGTGGACCATGAAGTGCTGCAGATAAGTGTGGCAGTCAGTTGGAGGTCTTGCAGTCTACAGGTATTTGTGTTTCCTATTGATGTGATCTTGTACAGAAGGATATAATCTGGGATTTGGATTGGACACTTTTTTCTTTTCTCTGAGAGTTCTGGCACTTACCGGCTTTGGAGCGGACAACAACTGAGACGCTTGTAACATAAATAGTTGCCACGGTTGCCATCTATCATCCTGAATGCGCCCTACTGTCAAGGATGGCACTCTGTCAAGAGTGGCACAGGGCCCCCAGGTAGGGTTTGGGTGGCTGTGCTAATGTAAGGTGACAGATAAGTACACACACAGCAGGAAACTCATCAAGAAAGAAAAGTAGGCAACTGTAGTTGTGAACAGAAAGGGGAAGGAAATACAAAGATACAAACAAACTGGATTACCTCTTGGGGTGTATGCAGATATGGAAAAAGAGTGTTCCACGGACCTTTGGAAACTCCAGCCTTCTGCACGGATTACTATTACAGAGGCCCACTCTGTCTGCTCATGGCTGGGAACAACAGCTGTGGGTGTCTGTTAAACAGAAAACGCGACAAGGGAAGGGGCAGAGGTTGCCTGCCAGAAACCAACAGTCAAGCTCTGTACAAAGGATCAACATAAGACACAGGAGAGACAAGAACAGAAATAACCAGGGACAAGGAAGTCTAAGAGAAATCAAGCAGAAGGGAATGAAGGAAGAAACAGTACAATAGAAATGGGTAAACTAAAGGGGAGGACAGAGGAGTCAAGGAAGAGAAGGACAGGGATCAAGAACAAGGGGTTGCCAACAAGGAAGAGAGCAAGGAGCAGCAGCCAGGAAAGAGGGGGGCTGCAAACAAGGAAGCAGGACTGCAGTACCAAATGGTACAATGTACAGAAAAACTGTAGTGGATTGCAGAGGGCTAAAGTAGGCTGCTAGGCAGAGAGTCCAGAGGAGCAGGACTGGGAGCTGTAGTAGGCAGCAGACAGAGAGCCCAGAGGAGTAGGGCAGCAAGGAGCGAACCCAAAGGAACAGGGCGTAGAGGCAGAGAGACCAGAGGGTCAGGGCTGAAAGCAGAAGAGAGTAGCAGGCTGCAAGGCAGGGAGCCCAGCGAAGCAGAGCAGCAAGGAGCGAGCTCAGAGGAGCAGAGCAGCGGGGCAGGGTGCCCGGAAGGCTGTGGCTGTAGGCAGCGGGGTGTAACAGTCTGCAAGGCAGGAAGCCCAGAGGAGCAGGGCTGTGAGGCAGGGAGCCCAAAAGGCTAGGGCTGTAGGCAGCAGGGTGTAGCAGGCTGCAAGGCAGGAAGCACAGATGAGCAGGGCTGTGAGGCAGGGAGCCCAAAAGGCTAGGGCTGTAGGCAGCAGGGTGTAGCAGGCTGCAAGGCAGGGAGCCCAGAAATAGCACTGGAACAAAAGCAGGAAATGCAGCAGCAGGAACAGCATACAAATTCGAGTCAAAAGGCAAAAAGGGGCTGGGAGGACTCTTGATGCAAGAGACTGAGCTCCTGCAGGCAGCTGCTTAAATACCGCCCTGCCCTGTACTGAGGCAGGCTAATTAGCAGCACCTGGAGCAGCACACCTGAATACATTCTGCCTCCTCCCTCTCTGGTCCTGAGATGGTGGAAGCAGCACTGATCCCTAGGGCTTCTGGGGATTGTGGTTCCAATGCTGACGAATGGGAATGGCCAGGAATTGATAGCTGTAGCAAGGTGCATTGTGGTACATGTAGTTAGTTGAGTTATATAAGAAGGCACCAAAGTCACACAAATGGGAATTAAGTAACAAAGTGTGAATAGGGGTTGTTCCAACAGTATTCTGAAGATAAATGAATAACAAATAGTCCATGATGGTTGCCAATGTGTGCGCCCATGGCGCAGGCATGACACCTACTGTGTGAAAGCATTGGCACTCGTGGCAGCAGAGTTGTTAACCCTTTGAGCCGAGTGCTTTCCTTTGCTATAAAAGTGAAACAGTGCGAGGAGTGTACCACCAAGAACATTGGTGGACGCCTTTGACTTAGACTGTGTATGACTCTGTAGGCTCTATCCTACCCCGGATTTGGCTTTGGCTCTGATTTTGAACTTTTGTGAAGTCACATGCATTCATCTGGTTTCTTTTGGCACCAGTGTACTCAGTGTGCTGGGGGAGGAGTTCCATGCAATTTGAATTAACATTATTGAAGCTGAGTGTCGGGAGTCTATTGACACTGCCTGGTCTGGACTTAGTAAATCATCGCACGGCTTGAACAGCTGAAAAGGGCAATTGCATTTTTTTAACCTTTGAGTCCTAGAGTTGTGAGTATCTGAGTATCTGATCCATGCTTTGTTGTACGCTTTTGTCATATTAAGAACTACATTTAAAGATACACGGATAAAAGGATAGTGGATACCATGGAAAAGTGTGATCGTAGAAATTGTCTGTTGGGTCGTACAACACACTCCCAATAAGGGCCAATATATTTGGATAGCTAAGCCAAATGGCTTCACAGCTTGATGACAAGTACTGCCTTCTTGTGGCGACAGGTTTATGTTCAAACTGCAGAGTGGGAAGCAGTGGGGCCGTGAAGTAAAGGCAACAAGGAACTCACTTCCTGATCAAACATGGCTGAACAACTTATGGGTAAGCAGGCAGATGTCCATGAGGAGGTTCCTTCTGAACATTTGGCTACTGTTTTAGGTGAAGGGGTTACATTAGGATCTGTCTCCATATCAGGGGGTGACTTAGTGACAAAGAAAGGGAATGTGGAAAGTATGATGTTAGAGACAGGCTTGCTTGATGATCAGCAAGGGAAACAGTTGAATCTTCACGACCAGTGTGTGCTCAGAGAGAAGCCCGCTCCATGAACGAAGGAGGGAGAAAACCCTCAGAGAATAATCCTGTTGCTAGATCGTGGTACTCCAAAGGGGGTAATACAAGGTGGAAAAATGCAGCAGAAAGTAGGAGCATGTCCTTTGGCTGCGTCAGAGTGCATGGTGGCGACCTCTTTGATCTCTTCAGACTTTATAACAGTTTGTAATAAGCACCAAATTAAGGGCAAAATTCAATTTAAAATAAATTATGATGTTAAAAGCAGACATGCAATCCCAGAAATGACAGCAATCCCTGAGGTGTCTCAAGTCTCGGGAATTAAAATCACAAAGAAATATGAAAGATGTTTTCCTAAAGTTGGGATCAAAACCAGTTCCTAATAAGAAATTTGAGATCAAGGACGTGTTTTAGTCAGTCATGGTGTTATCTGATCAAAGTTTTTTAGAAGCATTTCCAAGTGTGAAGAAAGAACTAGATATTGGAGAAGGTCTACCTCCGGTGATTAACAAAAATGAGATTAAATTTGTGGAAGAGACTGGGATAGATCTGGTGGGTGACTCAACCTCTATTTTGACTGAACATCTAACCTTTGACTCAGTCAAATATCAGCAGCCAAGTGTGGAGTGGACTCCATGAATCATTAAAAGATATGGATGAAAGAGTGAAATTAACAGTGCCATCAATCTCAGTGCTGAACTTAGTTTTGAGTTATTTCGTCAATCTTTACGAAAATATTAAATATACTCTTGCTGTTAATGAATTATGGGCAAGTGAAACAAAGCTTATGGTCACCATTTTCATTTTGGAAGATGAGGTGGATAAAGAGTTTAATAAGAACTTAACTCATCCTTTATGGAAGAATTGAATCAGAAAGTGAAAGTTTAACGAATAAGATATCGAATAAGATAAAAACAAATCATTGCCTACTCATAAACCTCCTGTTACTGAATTAAAGGGTCGGGCTGGCTTGTGCCCCAGTGATTGGGTCTAGAGGTGACATGTTGCTGTGGATTTTGCCAGTGATGCAGGGTTATGAGGGACAAAGAGGGTGAAGTGCAAGTAACCCCACCCAACTGCTTGTTAAGTGCTGCCAGAATGTGCAGTCTCAAGTGAACTGGAACCAGCTAGAACCAAAATTAGATTTGCACCCGACTTTGACTCGATGGGCAAAAAAAGACCTAACCACCAACAAGTTCCATCTGTAATGAGGCATCAGTACAAACTCAGGCAAGTTTGGCGTTAAGTCTGATGGTTCCTAAGGTGATAATTCCACAGACGGTTCCTGTGTCACAGAGGTTGAATGAAAATGAAAAGGAGCTGGTGAATAGGGAAGAAGTGCAGGTGGATAGTGGAGAGTTGTCAAAATCCTTTTTGAGCGCCCACATGTTTGGTTGGAGTACAAGTTAAATTCAAGAGAATAGATGATCCTAAACAGACAATGCATTTTGAAGATTGTGAAGGATGTTCCCGAACTTTACCTTACTTCTACACATGATATAGACTTAATACACTTTTCATATGTGAATGCCACTTACATAGTGGAAAACAAGGGGGTTCTGGGAGTACCTCTAACAGCACAAACACGTCCTATTGACCTATTCTTGGGTGGATGGCCCCCAGGAGAGTCTCAACCAAGTCTTTAGCTCACTATCCCTTTCACAAAGGAGAAATATCCATGCATATCAGACTTTGTCCTGCCCAGGGGCAGTGCATCACCGAAATGCTAGGCAATTATCCTCTGAACAAGAGTACCAACAGCAACCGCAGACACATGTTTCAGCCTAGTCGGGCCTAGGGGTCAACATCTAGATCTTGAAGTTAATCAAGGAGGAAATTGGCTGGTCAAATTTAACAATAATGGGAGAGCCCTGAACAGAAACCTAAAAGACTCTGTAAGTTCTAGTTCTTTAGAGCATGTAAAGAGAGTATGCTTACCAAAACAGTTTAGATTCTTTTTGTGGAACTTGGACAAACCCCAAACAGGAGGTATGAAGGTTACACCAAATAACACATTTCAATTTGAGAAAGCCACTTGGCTTTGTAAAAAAAAGAGCTGAGGAAAAATCTTAGAGAGTTGAGTAAGAAACAGTTGGGTAACGTGACCTTTGTAAGGGAAAAGAAGCACCTGATGGCCAAATATCAAAACTGAAATGGGGCAAACAAGTTCCATAAATTTCAAAGACAAGGAGAACAAATGGTGAAATACTGGTGACAAAGAATAATCATAATGTTTGGTCCTTAGTTAATGGGGATAAGGTGGCACAAGTCACTATTCAGAGCAATTGTGTGTCAGAAGATATTTCAACCACCCACTACAGATAACTCTTTGGCAATAGCCCTAGAGTAGGGGTGGATCTTTCTGCTGAGGTATCAGGGTCCCACTGTGTGTCTCCAATTATGGTGAGAAATGTAATACAAAAATCATCAAATTCAAGGGTGGCTGGGCCAAATGGTCTGTTTAACGCTATTTTGAAAGCAGAGGTGGAATCTTGGACTGTAATTCTCTATGCTTGTTTTAAAAACATTATTGAGTAGAGGCAGTTCCCAGAGAGTTGGAAGACAGGTGTTGTGATACCATGGGTAGAAAGTAATGGTGTCTTGGATAAGGCCCACATTGGATTTAGGAGGGGTTTGTCAACAAATTTAAATGGGCTGGTAGTGAACATGCTGAGAGATCAAGTTTGGCAGGCCCATAACCCTCCTTTGTATGTGGTTCTAGTAGATCTTAGTAAAGCCTTTGACTCTGCAAACAGAAGGTGTTTGTGGGCCAAACTAAAGGCTTGGGGAACTCCTGGCTTACTAGAGATTTTGATATACTTGCGCCAGGACACCACAATTCAATTCAGACTAGATTTGTTGGGTCATTTTACGTGACCAATATGTATTAAAAGGGGAGTGAGGCTGGTCTGCATATTGGCGCCCTGCCTCTTTAATTTATATATAATTTATATCTGGCTGATTTTAATGAAATACTAAGCAAGTATGCCTTTGCGAGCCCTAAAATTGTTATGCATAGACTTGGCTGGGTGCCCTATGTCGACGATGTGGTGTTGCTAGATTATGCTCCCTGAGAAATCCAGCCATTTCTGGGGCCTATGACTGAATATGCATCTATGAATGAAATGGTGATCAACCCAGAGAAGACCAAGATCATGAGGTTTGGCAAAATAAAGAAGAAGGAAATTGTACTTAAGTCATTTATGAAATCTGAACCTATTGAATTGGTCTTCGAAAAAATTTACTTGGGCTTTAAATTAACAGCAAGCTCTAATATTATGCGGGTGTAAGATGCCATAAAAGTTCAAATAGCTCATCTAGCTGCTCAGATGAAGAACCTTCAAGGTAAGTTCTGTAGATTCATGTTAAACCCTTTAGTAAAGTTTTATAAGGGAAAAGTAATACCAACATTAGCACATAATATGCAGGTGGAATCCAAGGTGTGAAATCTTGATTGGGATCGGTTGAGGGAAGGATTTAGAAAAAGGTCTTGGGTTTACCTCAATCTTTACCTATAGTCTCACTTTGTTTTGAGCTAGGCCTGAACTCGCTCAGGGTAAGCATGGAGTGGAGACTCTTACAACTCTGTAAGTTAATTAAGTTGCCCAAGGAAAACTCTCTTTATTTGGACATCTATGAGGAGGAGTTAAGACAATCTAACCTTTTCCTGAAAGGCCTGGTGGAAGACATGATCCAAGATCCCGTAAATATCAAAAGGCGGTTAAATGAAAGGGATTGGGTTGGGACAATTGACACAATGCGAGAGCTAAAGCTACATGGCAGCTTCTCCATTTTTGGATAAACCAAGAGGGGTGATGCCTAACTATCTGATTAGATTCCCAGATAGTCGAGAAAGACAAGCCCTATTAAGGTGTTGGTTAAATATACTTCCTACTGGTGAAATCTTGGCATGTCGATCTAGGGTGAGACCGTTATAAGATCAGTGCCCTCTGTGTCAAAGTGAAACTCTCCAGTCCTTGTATCACATTATGATTGAGTGCCACGAGCTAAGAGATGTAATGATATCTGCATTCAGTCGATTTGTAAGTGATCAATGAACTGGTAAAAGTATTGAAACTGTTGGATATGTATGAAGATTGTCCCTGAGGATTGGTTGGAACTAGTGATGTTTATATATTTTGGGTCTAATTGTAATTGTGAGTAGATTGTATGTTTTAAATCTTCCTTTTGCTGTGTACATTTGGGTTATATGAAAAGTCAATTTATTGACTATGACATATTAAAATAAAATGTTTCAAAAATTACACAATCGAGTAGTTGGACAGGCTAACCCTGAATATTCAACTTGACTAGTTAAGGGAATTTGCCATCTTGTTGTGAATGATGGTGTGGGTGTTTGTTACATGTTTGCTATTTTGAGAATGCACAAACATAAGGTCATTCTGTTAGTAAAACATTGAAATGAACAACAGAAAACTATTAATACTAAATCTTGCGTCATGTGTTTTAGATTCTTGTCCTCTCATGACCAGCAGAAAATGTTGTAGGCAGAAATGATTTCACAGGGGGGGCTGAAAAGAATGCTAGGGTACACTGTGTGTCCTATAGGAAGGTGGTGCTCGGTACATTAAGGTTGTTGGACAATAGTGGGAGCAGGTCTCAAGAACATAGCAGTGGTAGCATAAATGGTAACAGTATCTTTAACTAGTCATTGGGCTCCACAGCAGGCAATCACTAGAGCAATGGACAAAACCTGAACATTTTCGCAGGTAAAAGTACAGACTAGGGGAGGTATGTTGACTAGATTCTGGTTTTGGGAAGTCAGGGGTAGAGATCTTTTGGGCTCATTATTGCCCTGAGCGTGAATGCTCATCATCTGACTATACCAACGGTGTAGTACCCAACTTGGTCCCAGACTTTCCTTGACACACAGTTGTATTAAATAGCATGCAGGTGCTGTCATTTGTTGTCCTGTAGTATGATTATTTGTTGGAAGGTTCTAGAGTTGGTAAATTGGCTGCCAAAAGCTAACATTGTGTACTTTCAGATCTGGCTGGCTGTCTTTGAAAAACCCAGTACGAATGTGGACATGTAGTTTGCTCCTTTCTTCCTTCTTTGTAACAATGGCATTATCTTCGTCCTTCACCTCCATTGTATCAAGCATTTCCAATATCATGTGTTGCAAAGGCCTCAACTCAGATGAATCACCCCCTTCCTCGTGGTCATCATCACCATTATTCTAAGAGCCAACATGAGGGGATGTTGTGGTGGTGCAGACCACCAGGAACATCTTGCAACCTGTACTTCTGCACTTGTTCCTCTCAGCTCATGCATAGATACAATCTGTGACTCTGATTCCACTTATGCCCCAGAGACAGTGAGTTGAACATCATCCTTATATTGATCATTCCCCCGGGCACTTTTAGGTGCTCCAGACAAGTTGACACTCAAACTGGTGACATCCCCATAGTCAAAGATTATGGCATGTTGCAGACTCTGTTACAACCATTGAATGCAATCTCCTCCTTTCTACTGAGAACTGTAAGACTTTTTCTTTGCAGCTATTATTTTAAAGAGGCACTAAAAGGCAACACACTAATTTGCAGACATTGACTCTCATATTCTCCTGCCTTCCAAGAAATATAAGACTTTTTCTCTGCAACTAGTGTTTTGTGTGGAGTTCGTCTTGTGCTTTATTGGAGGCAACAGTCATGTATCTGTTTCTCTTAGGTAGTATACATTTTTTCTGTGTACTTGGGTGAATGTAGAGAGTCAAACGGTACTCCCCTGCATGGTGTCTCTATCCACAAAGACTTCATATACGTTGTGCCAATTGTAGCCTTTTCAAGACAACATACGCAGTTACAGAATGGCCCTCACCACAAGGTTGGCGCTAAATATCAGCCCGTACCGGCATGGCATTAATAACATGTCCGGCTTGGCACCAACCCGCAAATAGCGGGCGATCAAGAGTGTGCGAGCACGCGCACCCCTGCATGCCGGTAATGGCCGTAACGGCATGCCGGTAACGACGCTCAAACCCCCAGATAGCGACATCGACCAATACGCACAGAACGCCTCCACCTCGGCAACCCCTAAATAGAGGTAACGGTATGAACATAGTGTTAATAACGAGCCCGTTATTACCGGACCCGGAAGTAACGTCATCGCGCCGGAATGGGAAATGCCATGGCGGCCATCTTCAAAAATACAAAATACAAAAAATGCCATCCTCCACCTACAGGACCTTCAACACCACAACTCCTAGGCCACCACGGACAACATGTCGAAGGCCACCCGGAAAGGCACGGCCCGCCTGCGCAAACCATGTTTCCGGACGATGAGCTGAACATGTTAGCCGACACCCTAGTGGCAAATGCTGAAGTGGTGTTCTGCAACGAACACAGGCGTCCAGCCCAGCTGAAGAAGATGGCCATCTGGGAAGAAGTTGCCCAGAAAGTAAGTGCAGTCGGCACAACCGCACGCACAGTGCGCAATTGTAAAAAACGGTGGGACGACCTCAGGCTGAGTCCGGCACATATTGTCGGCCAGTCGGAGCCAGGGGCTGGCAACAGGAGGAGGACCACACTCACCACTGAAATTGTCCAGATGGGAGGAGACCTGCAGCTCTGCCATAGACGTGGAGTCAATCGAAGGAGTCGGTGGAGCAGAGTTTGGCGTGCCAACTTCGGCAGATGAAGGTGAGTGTCCCTACAAAAACACGATAATGAAACAAATTCACAGTCCTCCAAATGTGGCAGCAACGCCAGCCGATACATGGCCCATCATGCACACCTACACATATCCATATACACATGCCGGGGCCACCACTATCCCATCCAAATGCATGCTGCGCCCATACACGAATACACACCCGACACACAGATTATGTGCACGTGTCACCCAAGACGACACTCCCAACACACATCAAGGCCCAACAGCAGCCAACATGGTGTACATGTGAACACCAGTACGTTTTCAAAATACACCCTCCAACATTGCATGTATACAGTCCCCTACAAAGCCAGGCATGCAACTGATCAGATGGCGCCACATGCCCAAACACTAATGCATGCATAATGCAAGCGCCACCATCACTGATGCCCTGCCACTCTCTGTACCCCACAGGTACGGATGCAGACAGTGATGAAGTACATGAGAGTACACAATTCACAACAGCAGCCAAAAGGCCAGGGAGGCAAGGTGATGGCACAGGACCATCAACCTCAAGTGGACCAAGGATGGGCCAAGCGGGAAGCGGGTGAAAAACCGGTGCCAATACAGCCACACAGACACCCACAGAGGACGAGCAAACACGTGCCCCTGCACCCCTGGTCACACCATCCACACTGGCTGAGGACACAACAGGCATGGAGGATGGCACACAGTCTGGTGATGCCAGCACAATTGGGGAGATGGCTGCATCGGCAGATCATAGTGTTGATGAGGGAGCTGACCCGGACAATGAGGGCGATGCAGGACTTGTCCACTCGGAGCCTGTAGTTCACACACCAAGCCCGCAGGCCACCCCACAGGACACACCTCGGTGGGACTCATCCGACAAAGGGCAGCCATGGAGAGTGGTCTCCGGCAATGCACAGCCCCATGATTCATGCAGTGCCACCACATCACCAACCGACCACAACCCACACTGCCATACGGGACCTTGAAGGAAGTCTGTCCAGGATGGAGGCCCGGCAGGAGGCGATGCAAGGCTATGTGCAGCAGTACCTTGCTGAAGGGGAGACAACACGCCGTATCATCCAGGACAGCACTGCGGCCGTAATCCAGGCCATCAACTCAAGTGCACAGCAAGTGCGCAATGGCTTCAATGCCTTGGGTCAGATCCTCACCAGGATTGCTGACAGCATGGACCAACGGCAAACCCTGCCCCTGGGCTCACAACCATCTGGCTCATCCGCATCAACCACGCCAGCGACTTCGAGGCAGATCAGCCCCGTGCGCATGTCCCTGCGGAGTTCACGACACTCAGACATCCAACCCCCACCTTCGAAGGGAGATCCACAGTAGCAGGGCCACCCTGCAGAATCTCTTTGGGTATACATCCAGACACATGTCGTGCCATAGTTGACTTTAGATGTTAGGGGGTGGGTGGAGGGTGGTGGTGGGTGTAGTGTGTAGTACTGGGGTGTTTGGGGGCATGGGAGTAGGGTGGGGGGAGGTGGAGGGGCGGTGGGGGCATGGATTGTTCATTCATGTCGTACTAAATATCTCACAAATACACCTGTTGTGTAGCAAACATCACATGATTGGACATTGCTGATTTGTTGTATGTCAATTTATTGCTTCATGGTGAATCGTGCACATGTGCCCACACACCCAGTGCCCACAGTTCCCAACACATAGCACCCTCTGCATCAAAGTACATCAGAATGATTGGTCTATGACCATTTGCCGCACTGCGCGACCCTCACGTTTCGCGTCCTGGCCTATGTCCCTCTTCTACTCCTTCCTCTCCTTCTAGTTCACCAGGTGGTGGCAGCTCCACGTCAGGTGGCAGGGGTATGTTCCGCCGGATGCACATGTTATGCAGCATTGCACATGCCATGATGATCTTGCCCACCTTCTCAGGCCCGTATATGAGTGCCCCTCCCGACCTACTGATGCAGCGAAACCGTGCCTTCAAAAGGCCAAACGTCTGCTCAATGACCACACGCGTACGTGTATGTGCACGATTGAAGTCCTTCTCGTGCCTGTTCTCTGGGTTCCTGACAGGGGTGAGTAGCCACGCCTTCAGAGAATATCCAGCATCACCTACATGGGAGCAGAAGGAGGTATGTGTGAGGATGAGGCTCAGTTGACAAGTGTGGTCAGCCTGTACATCATTCAAGTTCATATGCACAATCTCGTCAATGGCAGCCACATCCACATGACTGTCAGCCCTGTACAGTGCATGCCAATCCATAGAGGGAGCCTTGGGTGACATACACGACCTAGGGTCCTGGGCTTATAAACCACCAGGCCACCCAATCTATGTCTTGGCTAGGGGCATTTTGTATACAAATGTGAGGGCTGTGTGTCGGCGGATGACTCATGAAACTTCCATGCCCCCCCCAATCCATCTGCTCCCATGGCCCAGAGGGCATTCCCCTAGCATATGCATGTAGCTCCCCCCCCAATCCATCTGCTCACATGGCCCAGAGGGCATTCCCCTTGCATATGCATGTAGCCCCCCCCAATCCATCTGCTCCCATGGCCCAGAGGGCAGACTCACCCAACAGCCAGCCACTTTATACAACGTCTCCTTCCATGTAGCGGGGTAGTGAGGAGTTCCGCAGCACCATGACATCATGCGTGGATCCTGGGTATCTGACACAGCAATGTGTTATTATATGGCTGGCATCACACACCATCTGCACATTGATGGAATGGTATAGCTTCCGATTGCGGTACACCACCTCCACGGCATGTGGGACTACCAACTCTACATGGGTGCAGTCGAGGGCACCAATTACATTGGGCATGCCTGCCAGTGCATGGAATGCTATTTTGGTGGCATTTGCCTCCTGTGGTATCCTTGGTAGGGATATGTGGGCACTTGCCTGCTTCAGTAGTGCATCCAGCACTTGGTTTAACACTACAGAGAAGCATGATTGGGACATGCCATGCATTTGGCCCACTGTGTGTTGGTAAGTGCCTGTGGCCAGGAAGTGGAGCACTGATGCCACCTTCAGCAAAGGGGCAATGGCTGTGCGGATGTTGATCAGGCTGACCAAGTCATCCTGTATTAATTCAACTATGTTGGTGATGGTGTCTCTGTCCATGCGGTACATGGATCTGTGCTGGGGTTAAGTCAAATGGATTGGCCCTTATACGTGGAATTGTTGGCTGTCTGCGGGGTGTGACTGCCTGCATTGGTGGGATTTGCTGGGCATGTCTCACCCTCCTTCTCCTCCTGTGTCTCCTCTGTGTTTCCTGTTGTACTGCCTGCTCAAGGAGTAGCAGTGCAGGCATGTCCTCCAGCCCCAGTATGGCAAGTACAAGTGGTAGCATTTTGGCTTGGAAGGGGGTGTGGTGTGTGGGTGTGCTCCTTTTGTGCTGACCCTAACTCCATTGCCTTGTGCTGATTGTGTGCACCTGTGGCACTTGGATACACAGCGGTTTGCTGTTTAAGGGTGGTCCACGATGCCGGTAATGGCAGCATCATGGTGGCCCTTCTTACCGGCATCTCGATGCCGTTATGTACTTGTCCGTGCGACTCGTGGTGTCCCCTTCTTAGCGGGATGCCGGTACTAAGGCCTCCCCATCTGCGCGCGTGCCCGCATGCCGGTACAGTGGTGCACGGCCACAGCGGGTCCTTGACGATGCCAGTAGCACCGGCATCTAGGGTCATGATACACCGGCCCGGTAATGGATGCCGGTATTGCATTAGCGGTGCCGTTCTTACTGGAGCACCAACCTTGTGATGAGGCCCATTGAATGTAACATCCTCGTGGCTAACAAGAAATATACATCTTTTTCTGTGCAACTTGCATTTGATGTGCAACTAAAAGACAATGGATTTATTTGCAAGCACTGAACGTAATCTCTCCCTGCCTACCAAGAAATGTAAGACTTTTCCTGTACAAATAATACTTAGTATGGAATCTAAAAGATCTCACACTTAATTGTAGAGTCTGACTATAAACTCCTCTCTTCCAAGAAATATAAACGTTTTCTAGGGAACCGGTCTTAGATATGGCAACTAAAAGACAACACACTCACACAGATACTGAATATAATCTCCTCCTGCCTACCAAGAAATATAAAAGATGTTCTCTGCAACTAGTATTTGATATGCCAAAAGACAATGCACCCAGTTGTTAACACTGACTAAGAAATGTTCTCTGCTACTACTAGTAACTAGTATTTGGTCTGGCCACCGAAAGATGGCGCAGTTCCTTACAGCCACTGAATTGTATATACTCCTGGCTACCAGTGTAAAAAATGTAATATTTGTTCTCTGCAGCTGATATTTGATATTGTAACTAAAAGACAACAAATTCAAAATCAGCCCGCATATTTGTTACAAATGAGTATCTTTCTATAGCTTCTCTTGCAGACCAAATGGGTATCTTGAGCCACTATGTCACAACTCTGCAGAACTATACTTTCAGTGTATCCGTACATGTATTTTCTGCAACATCTTTCAAAGTGCGAATGCATATTCAAATGCATATCTCAAAATGCTGCATGTTCTAAGAGTTCTAAAGCTTGTTCGTAAATGCTTGTGTGTACATTTATTTTATATTGCTGTGTAACCAGTGTGTGATTTTTTATTTGCATCGTTTCTGCTGATCTTTGTGTTATCTTGCTTGAATTTCTGAAGCATTTGCACTGATCCTACTGCAAATCCACTGCATTGCTGTATCTTGCAGTTCTAGTGCATGCCTACATCTCCTTGTTTTGCCACAATGCATCCGACCAGTTCATTGCTACATAATGTGTGTCACTCCTGCATGCATTGCACGAGCTTGCTTTAGAATTGAAAGGCATATTTAAGCATCTCACCAAACCACAGCGTTGCATCACAGAAATATAGCTCTACATTTTTTGCAATAATCTTGCATTCTAATTGTGCTCAATTTAGCAATTTGTAATGTATTGTAATCTTATTTTTTCGAACTCAGATGAAGCACAAAAAAGGTCCCTTGCGCAATACGCCTACATGAATAGATATCGTAGCAGATACAGTTCAGAAGAGCTGTTGAAGAACTCGAGTAACATTTTATTGCTACATGACTGAGGGTTCCTTGCCTTCCCCTTTCTCTTTCTTCCTTATCTAATTTGGTGTCTTTACCATATGTTACTCTATCGGACCCCTCTCTCTCCTTCTTTCCCTTTCTTTTCACTTTCTGTGCCTCTCTCTGAATCTGACAGGTACTCTACTATATGTCTCTCTACCTGTCTCACCTACCAATGTGTGGCTCTGTTAGTGTTACTTCATCTCTTTTTGCTCTTTAATTTCCTCCCTGTGTTCTGTCTCTGGTTCACACTCTTTCAATCCCATTTACTATTTTTGCAAATGGAACAAGGATAGCTCAGGGGCAACATGTCTTGGAAGCAAGACAACTCGGTGCAACACGCGTTCGAATCCCAATCCTGCGATAAGAAACCACTCGCTGGTATTAAACGTGTTATAAATTAGCAATAAAAACAGAAGCACGATATCTTTACCCATACATACCACCCTCATGATCAAGAAATCTTTTAATAGCAAGGCAACAGGTCTGGTTGCTGGAAGCAGATGCTACACAATTGGCTTGCTATCAACTTTCACAAAGGAAAAGAAAATACTAGCCTTAGATGGCCAAGGGACGAGAACCTCAAGCTCCAGCAGAAAATGCAGAGCCCTTTTCTATTTCCATGGTGGCCTGATAGGACAAAGCAGACAGGGCCACTGGAGGGCAGGCAGGTTAAAACAATTAATACATTAATGGCAGACCAGGTTTACAGGTAGGCAGAGGGAAGCTTTGGGCCACCCTGAACCAATCAACTGCCATCAAGTGACACACTAGGAATTCTTTCTTTATTAATTCAACTGTAGAACGCCGGTTACAATTTTAATACATTTTATTAGCTTGTAAATTTCTTTGGAAACATTGAAAATGATCACTATATGTACAACCATTTGGCGCATCAAATCAATAATATTCTCCTTACATTTTCTTAGCGAATAAGCTCTGAAATTGAAATATGACAGTTCTTTATTTTGCATTTTCAATGGTGTGAAATGTGCGAATATTTCCAAATGATGTCTTTATATAAGCAAAATCGCTGCAGAGCCAAATGTTTATCACCAACACATTCAGCAGGCAGAGGAACAAGAAGTGAACTTTGCCCTCCTAAATTCAGAAGAAGAAAGATAGCAAACACTTATAGCATCTATTTAGCAATAGGTAAAAAATACCGAAAAAGTAGCCTAAGCAGAGCTTAATAGGCAAGGCCTTTACATGGAATCTCTCAATTGTGTCTAGAGAGAGCTCGAAGCCTATGTTGGGATGCAGGTCCAACTTCCCTGCCCCCCAAAACGATTCAGGTTGATGAAAATATATTAAGATCACAATGAAGCGAAGAAACCCGGCTGTAGGGGGAGGAGGTGAGCAAAAGGTGACAAAAGGGTGGTGTGCGGGGTAAGGGTGTAGTGAGGTAAGTACCCCAAGGGACTCCATGGGAGGGGGAGTACCTGTAGGATTAGGCAATATAGTAGTAAGTGGCATGAATGAAACACGTTATAATCAGCCCCGTCCCACAGTAGAAAATACTGAAGCGCTGCCATGTTAAGTTTGAGGCCTATGAAAGCCCAGAACACAGTAACAGTAATCGCGTATTCTGGCACCCAGTACAAATACAGTTTCCAATATCCATTCCGAGCCCAGACAGTAGGTAGAAGCCGGGTAGATGAATCCTCCATTGTCAATGTTGCAGGCCTGTTTACAACTATACCCTATCATCCAACGTCCTATACGGAGCGGGTGGTATATACATAGGGGATGGCCAATTTATGTGGGGAATGAGTATAATGTACTGTCTGCTTCATAAGTGATGATATTGCCCTTTAGAATATGTTGCTTCATTCAAACTAACCAGTGTGCTCTGTGGCAGTCGGGTTTGATTGCCTCTACTGACAAGTATTTTTTTGTTTGAAAAAACACTTTGTTATCCTTGCAAGAGGTGCACCTAGCCTTTTTCCTCAGAGGATTGTTTTTACTGGTTTGGTTGTTGGTGGTCTGCCCTGCACCGGTCATGCCCTTGTTAATGAAATGGTAGCTAGTAAGTCCTCCACCCACACAGATCCCCCTTCAGGTTTCCAAGGACAGCTTGTCAAGGGCTATTTTCAAAATCCCTAGAAGTTTTGATCAGAGAGGTATTACTCCAGATATATTTGTACCTGAGGTGCCTGGTCATTTCCTTTATTCCTCATATCCAGGGCAAGGACATAGCTCCTGGTGATCTGACAACATCGAGCAAAGCCTCTTTGTACTTAAGAATGGCTGGGAAACTCCAGATCTTGACCCAATAAAGGGAGGGTCTTATTTTGCTTCAAATTATGCTCCAAAAATAATACTCATCCAGCCCAGTGCACTATATGCAGTACTAGCACCTAAGTAACTCTGCCCAAAAAGACAATGAAAGGGCGTGTGTGTTTGTGTGTGTGTGTGTGTGTACAACTGCACTAGGGGCAACAGGATTAAATAAAACAGGTGGGCAAAGCTGGGGACTGAATTAAGAGTGTTCGATTAGCTAGGGCACGGATACAGTGAAACATTGCAATTCACCAACAAACTAGCAATGGCTGGTTTTTGATGGCATGGAAAACAGTTGCTAAATTATTATCAATTATCGATTTATTTATCAATTATTTATTTTGTCAAGCACTGTTCTTGTAACCTTTTGCCACTTTTTTTCAAAATTATAAAAAACCCAACAGGGTATTAATCTATGACATACAGCTTCAATTAACAAATTGCTAGGAACAAATTGCCAAATTACTTTTTGGTAATAGATCTTATTGTCATTGCATTTTTCCAGACACGTTAGGTGGCAGAGTTTCCAAGTTGGAGGCGAGATAATCCCAAGTATCTTAAATTATCAGGTTACTGCTTCTGGAAAAACTATAGTTTTTAAAGACCCTTTGACCCCTCCCTCTTTGCATGCCACATCATTCACATCCACTAATATGAACATGATTCTCAACTGTATCTGAACATTACATTCATCAAAGACACCCACTGCCTGAAGGTCTGTGTCACCTGCACCCAGTCTTGGAAGATGAAACATGACCAAGATGGTATTCCTGCTTCTCACCAAGAATTTCAAGCAGCTCAACATCCAGGCCTTGCTTTCTACCATCAACCTCAAGACATCACTGCCCACCTTATAACCTGAACAAGGTCTCTGCGATTCCACATGAAGAGCCACCTTTTCCTAGAAACACACAGTGAAACATCATGGTACCCACTATCGCCTTTGGAAAATATCAGGCACCAATTTAAATTCTCCTCACAGGTTAAATAGAAGGTTACCTGTAAGTACCATAGGTCCTCCAGGTAAACGTATATATCAAAAATAAACAATGGACCTAGGCACAAATGAGGCTAGAGAGAATATTTTCAAAAAATACACATTTTATAATTTCATATCAGACACATTTTTCTTTCGTATAGAAAAATTAGTTCAATGTTATTTGTTTCAAACATATTTATACATCATACATTTCTTAGCATCAGTCTCTATTCTCTCATACTTTCACACATACCTTCAATATCTCAACTATTTCAACAAACAATGTGAAAACACAAAGTCATCACACAAGAACAAAAAAAACTATCCCATCAATGTCAGTACGGTTCTTCTACATATAAGTGTCCATCTATAGTTCAGAGAATAACTAAAGTTGTTTTCTCTCGGATCTACATATGTTTCGGTCGAGTTAGGACCCCATTGGGTCTGCTGTTTATCCGACCTTCGGCAGGATCTAGGAGCCACAATTCATGGTTCCCAATGTGACTGAAAGTGATGTCTTCTGGGATAAGACTCGCTAACCAAAACCGTGTCAGGGGTAGTGTAGATGCTGGAAATAAATCCAGCAGATCACTGCCGTTAATTTGCAGGCGTATTTATCATTGTGCCTTTTTGCCCGTGGAAAGGATGCCTCAACTCTGCTCCACTTGAGAAAAGATCTTTTTCAATCGTATATACGGGGTCTCCAGTATCCAAAAAAACCCTATATGTGGCTTTTAATACACAGGGTCCAGGGGGGTCGCGGGACACTGTCCACCAGATACTCAATGCACTCTTAATCTCCAGGCTGTTCCTTTCCAACAGATGAATCCGTTCTACGCTACTGCACCAACATTTGCAGCTAAAAGTCATCACAAGTAACATAACACTGGTAGAAATTCCAGTCTGTGTAACAGATGTAAATTAGGCCTGTGTTCATTTTGTCTCGCTGATAATTGGAATTGATTATGCATCATACACTGTGTTTCTTAGAGTTGAGTTATGAAAACACCAACTGTATAGATCCACCTGTTCCTAGAAAGAAAACACAGAAAAGTAAAAAGAAGGATGAGGAGCCTACATATATTTAGACAGATATAGAAAAGCTAGTTAAAACGATTATGGGAGCTAGGAATATAGGCGGAAGTAACTATACTAATAAGAATGATTTTGACTATTGAGAAGAGGATTTGGAAGGTGTTGCTTGACATCCATCTAATATGCGTATTCTTTCCTGCAACACTAGAGGATACAATTCATTTTTGGCAAACAATGAGGGGCTTAAACTTTTATTAGAGGTGGATCTTTTTGCTCTGCAATAAACTTGGTTGATGCAAGATGTGGCCATAGACGGGTTCCACATTATACAAAGAGTGGCCAAGCATAATATTCTTGGCAGGCCATATCAGGACCTGTTAATGGCAGGATAGAAAGGACTTAAAATCGAATATACTACTAGCCCTTACACCTTTCCCTGCAACAGTAAAGATAGAAGCTTGTAGTGGTGCTGAAGAAATAATGCTGACAAATGTATACAACCCTCCATGTGATACTTCTACAGTAGAAATTATAGAGATCTTAGAAGAACCCATAGATAAATGGCTCCAGTGAAACAGAGATGGCCTCTTTATTATTATGGGAGATTTGAATCATCAGAGATGCCCCCCTGTTGCACTGGAAGACATTGAAGTAAATCAGCATGATGTAAAAGGGAAAATGTTCTAATGAAGATCAATACCTGGAATATTGTAGTCGCTGGAGCAACTTCACGACCACTCAATGATTATTTCAAATGCATAAGTTAAAGGACAATGGAGATATTGCACCCTACACCTGGTCTAATGGCCATTCATATTATTGGTTAGACTATTCTCTTGTTCCAAGAGTGATATTCAAAAATGTTATAGAGTTCACTCTTACCCCAACAGATAGTAGTGATCATGTAATCACTAAAATAGATTTACAATATGTAACATGAAATAAACTAGACTATAAGGACTAAGTAGAGTAAATAGGGCTGTAAATAGAATATCTTGGACAGCTGTAAATATAGGAATCTTTAATTGACATCTGGCAGGTGAATATACATGAAAATGAAAGAAATGAAAACCACAGATACCGGAAGTATTAGGGTTATAATCACGGTGGAATATAGAAATGCCACGACTAATGAGACTAAGAGCTTTCACTCGAAAACAATGAAGTCAAGGTACCCTTTTGATGTGGTCATTGCTAATAAAATAAAACTCTATAAAAAAGAGATGAAACAGATCAAGAATCTACAAATGAATCAAGATATTGAGAAGGAGGTACTTACAAAGTTGAGAACTCAATTTAAAAATGCAATTAGAGAGCACAAGGCATCCATGCCTAGTTCTCAGTAGACTAATATATTTCAAATTTTGCGGGAAAAGGATACCCGCAAATTCTGATACTTGTATAATACATGGGTCGACTCTTCAGACAACAAGAAGGAAATGAATCCTATTGTGGAGGCAATGTGGGTTAGACATGTATCCATCTTTATAATATAAATATTGTACCAGAAAACACTACCAATGTAAGTTATATGAATAAAGAGAACAATATTTTTGAATGCACGGTTGAAGATTTAGAACAACTAATAAAGAAAGTAAAACCCTCAAAAGATCCAGGCCTGGATGGGATACCGAATATTGTTATAAAAGAAGATCCAATTTTGTGGGCTAACATTCTGTACAAACTATTCATGTCCATATTTTTTACAGGGCAAGCACTGAATAGTTGGAAGAAGTCGATTCTTATCCCGATATACAAGAAGAGTCTTAGGGATAGACCTCCCAACTATTGGTTACTTGCTATGGTGGATACTAGTTCAAAACTGTTTGCCCAAATAATTATGAGACAAATTAACCAGTGGATCCAAAACCAAAAATTATTTAAAAGTCAGCAAACTGGATTTTTATATGGTTTTGGGACTCTTTGTAACCTTTGGACTCTGACATGCCTAATAAGAGAAACCAGGGAAAATACAGGACAGACATTATATGTGTGCTTTGTTGACTACAAAGCCACATTTGATACAGTGAATAGAGCATGCCTGTTGCACAAACTGGAGATGATTTGGGGACTTCATACCACCTTACTACACTTTTTAAAAGAGCTATAAACAAATAGGACAGTAAGACTACCTTTAAATCAGGAAGGCCGCCTTAATAAACATATCCCTACAAACCATGGGCTGAAGCAGGGATGTGTTTTGGCCCCTCTTCTGTATAATGTATACATAGTGGTTTTGCAAGAAGCATCAGTGCAGTGCAAAAATTGTCCTCCTCGGGTGGGCTTACAACATGTAGCGTGGTTGACTTGCAGCCGATACTGTCATAATAGACCAAACATTGATTGGTCTACAACGATCACTCATTGCTTTACAAAAATACTCAAAGGAGAATGGCTTAGAGATTAACTATAAGAAAACACAAATTATGATCTTCCAAAGAGACAAGCCAAGGAAAAATAATTTTGTTTGGAAGTTGGAGGAGGAAACTATAGAAACAGTGGACAATTTTATGTTTACCTAGGAATACCCTTCTCCAATGCAACGTGGGGAGTAAAGATTGGAAGATCCATTACTAACAAAATCCAACAGAAATGTAATGCTATAAAAACCTATGTGATACATAGGAGAGGTTGCTGAGTAGAAGATTTATTGAAAATGTATAACACCAGTACTATCTCTATGGTCTGGAAATCTTCACAGATAAGGATATAGAGTGGTTGAAGCCTTTGGAAGGGAAACTATGCTGTAGGGCAATTGGGTTACCTACATGTACCCCTATTGAAGTGATCCGATGCAAATTAGGCCTCCTCTCTCTATTTATGCTGAAAAGAATAAATAGTGCTTTACTATACTTGAGATTGCGATTTGGGGAAAACAAACTGAACTCAATGTATGGTAATTATGCTGAATTTGTTAGGATGAATAGTGCTAGGAGTTCATTAAAAATGTGCATTAAGGAGGTTCAAACTTTTCTTGACAATACCGATTATAATATAAAAGCTTGTGATAATTTGGCTATAGCAGCAAAAAAAAATTAAAGGAAAGCCAAGAGCTTGGGACAGATACAACAACACTACATAACTCTCTGCTAAATCATCATACAATCTTTATGTTCAACAGGCCTTTCCTATGCATAAACCATTTGATTATATTATATTTGTTAGAAATGGAAAAGTCAGACGGTTTATAATGTTATTAAGGCTGGGTTTATTTCCTTCTTTTTTCAGATTAGGTGCTTGGCACAAGATACCTTATTCCGAACGCATCTGTCGATTGTGTAATAGTGAAGTTGAGACAGCAAGACATATACTGACTTGTTACCAAACAGTGATAGCCTCAAGTAGAGTTATTATAACATCTGCTTCACATTGAAAAATGTGCAAATGGACCAAACCTGGGCCTTCCTCTTTTCTGGTTCAAGCATGGTGCCAAATTACACCATGTTTTACATTTGGAAAGAAATAGAAAAAATACTCAAAATTGAGGAGTAATATTTGAGAAGCAATATTGATTGTGCTGCATTTTAGATATGATGAAGAAGTGGGTTTTGTCTTTTAATCAAGATGTTTTAAACTGTATTTATGATCTGGAAATACAAAATAGTTGTGGTATTTATGAATTGTTTGTGTGATATTAACTGAAGTAATGATACAAAAGGTTTTTCTTTTTATTGGATTTTTATTGTTATACAGTGTTAATAAGTTTATGTAACCAAATACACTTTAATAAAAAAATAAAAAAAATAATTAAATTATATGGAAGTTTACTGAGCATTTTGAACTTCTCTTGCACATTTAAGGGCGATCAGGAAGCTTGCTGCTTTGGTGGGGGTGTGAAAGTAGAGGCAAAATCAGAACCAACAGACCAAGCGTGTTTGCTATAATGTTGCTTGTTCAAGGACCCTTTGACGAGGGTCAGGTTTGTTGGAGCAGAGCGCTGAATATCTGCTTCCATTAGATGCCGTCTAAGTCAGGATTATGAATATTATGGCTCTCCAGATGTTTTGGACTATGACTACCTTGAGCTCTCATCATTGACTATGCTGGCTAGTTAATTCCTTGTTGCATAATTCCCACCTCTAGCCATTGTACTAAAAGCTGCTATTTTTTGTCAATTCAAGCTTGTTATGTCATGTTATTAGGAATTTCATAATGTGCACGAATTCGCACCATTGCACTGCTAACATTTTCGTGGTCTCCTGGAGCACTGGAGGATTTGAAAAAGAGTGGGGTTTGATTAATGAGGAGGTGAGGAAAAAGTAAAATGGTGGCTTTTTAGTTGATGAAGCATTATGTACCCTCAGCTCTGTTTGATTTCTAGCTGTGATCTGTTGGGAGCACTAAAGGCTTTGTGCCCAGAGATGTGGATGTGCATTGCCCAGGGGCTGGGTATGTCAGTTGGTGTCAGAGCTGTAGATTACTGCTGTTTGGGATCTGGGCAGCGGGTGTCTTTAAGGTGTGTGTAGGTTGTCTAGTTTGAGTTTACATGTTTTAAGTAAGGTGAGGCAATGGAGAATTAGGCAATACGGTAGTGATTGTTTCAGAAGGATTTCCATAAAATGTGAAAGCTCATGGGGGACCTGCTGGTTTTGTTGTTTTAGTTATAGTGGGCTGGTGTTGTATTTCGATTTTGGGGAATAAATTGGAATGTTTTCTGAATTTTAGCAATGCACAAAGGTGGTGTCATATACTGATCAATGGTATAGTTATCTGAGTGCCATGAGTGTATGTGCAACCAAATGCTATAGAGCCAGTTTGGGGTTCCCCCTGAGTGTGTCTATCCATGTGAGTTGGTCAATTGAGAATTGCTGTTTCCACTGTTTCTTAAGTGTCGTCTGTTTTCGTTTGATTATGCATTGAAAAGCCCAGTTTTTGATTATACCTGAATTTCAATTGGACTTGAGTGGATCGTCCTTATTATTAGTGTATTCCAAAGTTTACCCACCATTGTGGAAAAGGTGGAGCCTCTGTGACTCTGCAGAATCTTCTGATTTCCATTAGCACATCATCTGAATCTTCAGTCTTTATTTTGGCATAGTGTCAGATTTTGTTATGGATAAATCCTGCTCTTTGACCTTGGAGTGTTCTGTGGGCAACGCAGACGGCCCTGAAATCGATTTTTTTCATCAGCATCCAATGCAACACCATAAGAGCTGGTTGTCCCCTCCTCTTGTGTCTGACTAAAAGTCCAGCTTCTGTGTTTTGGATCTGTTGTAGTTTTTTTGTGAGGTAGTCCTGAAAATCAAGATATATGCTGTTTGCATATTCAATACTTGAGAGAACCAGACATATGACGGCCAGCATTCTATGTGACAAAGTGAGAGCAGGCATGATCCATCTGATTGAGCGTAGATGGAAGAAGCACTGTTTCACTATTGTGTTTACTTGGTGTTCCAGCGGGAGTCCATTAACTATAATACGCCAAGATTCTGGATAACTTTGGATGTTCTAGGGCACTGACCTATTTCCAGGTGCAATACTAGAGGTGTGTTAGGGGTAGAGTGGGGTGAGATTATCACTATTTCTGTTTTGCCTCGGTTAAGTTGTAGGTTCTTAGCTGTCATCCATTTCCTTACTTCTGTGAGTCAGTTGCTGAGGGTAGCAATGGAATTTTCCTGATCAGTAATTTTATAAACGATATGAGTGTCATTCCCAATGTTGTAAAATGTTAGCTCATATATTTGCATACTCTTCATTACTGATGAAAGCTGCAGATGGATCAATGAGCCAGGGCGGTTCAGGTGTAGCCTGACCGCCAGGTATGTGAGTGACATGCAGGTCATCGACCCAAAATGGTGGCTAGTGCATGTAAAGAAGGCAAAGGCTGTGGTGCGCTGCACCCCCGTTGGACTTGCTAGCCATTAGCTATTCCTCTTCTGCATCAGAGGAGCGGTTTGGTCTCTCACACTAGGTGACCCGTTGGACTGGCTGCTGGGTGACGGCGGTCGCAGACCAGAGCCTCCATCGAGTCCCCATCCGGTGTCCTGATGAGCCATTGGACATTGGACATAGGGCAAGGCAGAACTCCACATTGAGGTGCAAGCAAGGCGACCATCCTTCTGTGGTCGGTGCCTGCGGCGGCACAGTGAGCGCAAGAGCAAAGGGAGGCTTGGGGCAGCAGGTGGGTACCCTTGCTGTACCTTGCAGAACCAGCACAGGGAGCGGCGAGCCACCATACTCAGGTCTAAAAGTGGCGTGCTGCCATACTTGAGCGTGAGCCTGCAGGACTTTGAACTGGACGGAGGCCTTGAATTTGCACGTCCAAAGGGAGTTTTGCAGATCTTGGCGGTTCAGTAGGAGGCCATGGTGCCCTGGATCTTGAGGGTTGCTGAGTGGTAACTTGTTTTTCAGCTAGACCAAAGCTGGGGAAGCTCATTTGGCATGATTATCAAATATGGCTGGAAAGACTCCCAAAGGTGCCAAAGGGAACAATGTTCTGGCACTCCTGCATATGCAAGAGAGGGTCAGGTCTTGCAAGATGCTGACAGAAGCGCAGGTACATGCAGTTAGCCCATTGGATCTAGAGCGGGATCTGGCAGTCCTGTGACAAATACTCACTGACATAATAAAATCCAGGGTGTAGTAGCTAAACTCACTGAAAAAGTGTTGGAGATTGACAAATGAGTTGGAGCCGCTGAGGACTGCATCGAGAAACTTGAGACTGGCATCTGCGAGTATTCTTATGGCCTGAGGTAGTTAACGGGCAGGGTGGAGGAGCTTGAATACGCAAATGAACACCTGCAGGTCCAGCATGAAGACCAAGAGAATCGATCCAGAAGGAGCAACATCATGCTTTGGGCGATCCCGGTGCAGATCCCAGATTCTGACTTGGTTCCTATGTCAGAGCATTACTTAGGTATCTTCTCCAGTGGCCAGTGGGGAGGGAGTTGGAATTGGACTGGACTCACAAGGTGCATTCTTTGGCACAGATCAGGAACAATTGGCCTCCTGATGTCCTGACCAGAATTTACTTTTACAGAGTCAAGGAGGATTTAATGAATTCAGCCCGCACCCGCAGAGGCCTTGAGTTCAAGGGCTCCAAGATCATGTTACTGCAGGACTTAGCCCCCTCCACCCTGGCTAAAAGACGTTCCCTTCGGGAGTTCACACAATTGCTGAGGAGCAAGAATATAAAATAATATAAAGTTCCCATTCGGATTGAACTTCACACTGGAGGGGGAGTGGTGAACAATCTCTTCCAGCAGGATGCTATGACCATTATGAATCCACCCTCTTGTTCAACCCTGGCCTTTGAGCAGGCTGGAGAAGGGGGGCTGTCTTCAGCCTGACCGAAGCAGACTATGGCCAAATCACGGAATCAGAGGCGAAATACCACCCCGAGAGGGGGTTCGTCCTCGGAGCAGTTGCCAACAACTTGAATGGGGAAACGGGTGACCTCAGAGCAAGGTCATCGGGTATGGCTTCACCTCACAGAACTGTCCAGTCTTAAGATTTTCTATTGATCAATCTGATAAGTCGGTGGGGAGCTATGACTCACTTAAGATGTGGGGGCATTAGGCCCCGGTTGAATGGGTCCCATCCAGGAATAACCCTGTCCCATGCCTCTATACATCCCTGAGGCAATGGTGGGTTATTTCATTTAGGAGAGGGTGGTCAGTTGGGATGGTGGGTTTGTGGTTTGCGTTGGTTGGGGGTTCTAAAGTTTTGTTTAAATGTTCCAATTGTTGAGTGCTTGGAGGTTGCAGGTGGGGCAAATGCTAGCCATGGAGGTGGGGTTGGTTTTTACTGATCTTGATGATTGGTACCGACCTGTTTAGGGTAGCGTCCCTCAACGTGCAATATTTGAACTCCCCTATTAAGAGGAGATTGGTGCAAAGGAGGCTCCAGACATTGGAGATAGCCAGAGCCATGGTCCAGGAGACTCATCTGCTCCCCGCAGATGTGTTTCGTATGAAGTATAGAGCCTTTCGCAGGCATCATTTTGCCTCTTCCAGGGTCAAAAAGAGGGAGGTTGCCATAATGATTGCCAAAGAGATTTTCAGGGTAATTCATAGAATTTCGCAGAAAAGTGTCGCAAGCGGCTGGCGCAGAGTGTCCGCGTGCGATTGACTGCGCCAGGCACGTGCGCTAAAACCGATTTCCGCGCACAGCGTATTCATGGATTTCAGGCTCCCAAACCAGCCGTGGCGCAGAGTATCGCAGCGACCCTGCAGCAGCGCCAGTAACGCCCCCAAGAACGCCCTCGCGCAAGGAAAAGCCATCAAAATCGCTAAATCATCGCAAAGGGCAGCGCTAACCCTGGACCAGTCCACAGGGCTGCCAAACAAGGAACGCAAAGCGGGTAACGTGCATATCAGGGGTACGCGTGAAGTTTTACACGCGATTAGCCAGGGCACGTGTATCACAGGGGTACGCAGGAATTATCACACGCGATTTGGCTGGGTACGTATATTACAGGGGTGCGCGGGAATTATCACACGCGATTTGGCTGGGTACGTGTATTCCAGGGGTGCGCGGGAATTATCACACGCGATTTGGCTGGGTACGTGTATTCCAGGGGTGCGCGGGAATTATCACACGCGATTTGGCTGGGTACGTGTATTCCAGGGGTGCGCAGGAATTATCACACGCGATTTGGCTGGGTACGTGTATTCCAGGGGTGCGCGGGAATTATCACACGCGATTTGGCTGGGTAGGTGTATTACAGGGGTGCGTGGGAAGTTCTACACGCGATTGGCCAGGGTACGTGTATTACAGGGGTATGTGGGAATTATCACACGCGATTTGGCTGGGTACGTGTATTACAGGGGTACACGGGAAGTTCTACACGCGATTCGGCTGGGTACGTGTATTACAGGGGTGCGCGGGAATTTTCACATGCGATTTGGCCAGGTACGTGTATTACAGGGGTGCGTGGGAATTATCACACGCGATTTGGCTTGGTACGTGTATTACAGGGGTGCGTGGGAAGTTCTACACGCGATTGGCCAGGGTACGTGTATTACAGGGGTATGTGGGAATTATCACACGCGATTTGGCTGGGTACGTGTATTACAGGGGTACACGGGAAGTTCTACACGCGATTCGGCTGGGTACGTGTATTACAGGGGTGCGCGGGAATTTTCACATGCGATTTGGCCAGGTACGTGTATTACAGGGGTGCGTGGGAATTATCACACGCGATTTGGCTTGGTACGTGTATTACAGGTGTGTGCGGGAATTATCACACGCAATTAGGCTGGGTGGGTCCTCACAGGTGTTCCCTGTTCACCCTCCACAGCCCCTGCAGGCAGCCCACAAAACAGGGGACTACCCTGCACACCTGCTCATGTCCCCCTGCACCCCCACCCCCCAGCAGTGCAGGGGCAGCCTCCACCAGGCCCCCACTCATGTCACCCACCGCCCCCACCCCCCAGCCACCAGGGTCACCCTCCACCAGGCCCCCACTCATGTCTCCCACCACCCCCACCCCCCAGCAGTGCAGGGGCAGCCTCCACCAGGCCCCCACTCATGTCCCCTATCACCCCCACCCCCCCGCCACCAGGGGCACCCTCCACCAGGCCCCCACTCATGTCTCCCACCACCCCCACCCCCCAGCAGTGCAGGGGCAGCCTCCACCAGGCCCCCACTCATGTCACCCACCACCCCCACCCCCCAGCCACCAGGGGCACCCTCCACCAGGCCCCCACTCATGTCTCCCACCACCCCCACCCCCCAGCAGTGCAGGGGCACCCTCCACCAGGCCCCCACTCATGTCTCCCACCACCCCCACCCCCCAGCCACCAGGGTCACCCTCCACCAGGCCCCCACTCATGTCTCCCACCACCCCCACCCCCCAGCAGTGCAGGGGCAGCCTCCACCAGGCCCCAACTCATGTCTCCCACCACCCCCACCCCCCAGCAGTGCAGGGGCAGCCTCCACCAGGCCCCCACTCATGTCCCCTATCACCCCCACCCCCCCGCCACCAGGGGCACCCTCCACCAGGCCCCCACTCATGTCTCCCACCACCCCCACCCCCCAGCAGTGCAGGGGCAGCCTCCACCAGGTCCCCACTCATGTCTCCCACCACCCCCACCCCCCAGCAGTGCAGGGGCAGCCTCCACCAGGCCCCCACTCATGTCCCCTATCACCCCCACCCCCCCGCCACCAGGGGCACCCTCCACCAGGCCCCCACTCATGTCTCCCACCACCCCCACCCCCCAGCAGTGCAGGGGCAGCCTCCACCAGGCCCCCACTCATGTCTCCCACCACCCCCACCCCCCAGCCACCAGGGGCACCCTCCACCAGGCCCCCACTCATGTCTCCCACCACCCCCACCGCCCAGCAGTGCAGGGGCACCCTCCACCAGGCCCCCACTCATGTCACCCACCACCCCCACCCCCCAGCCACCAGGGTCACCCTCCACCAGGCCCCCACTCATGTCTCCCACCACCCCCACCCCCCAGCAGTGCAGGGGCAGCCTCCACCAGGCCCCCACTCATGTCTCCCACCACCCCCACCCCCCAGCAGTGCAGGGGCAGCCTCCACCAGGCCCCCACTCATGTCTCCCACCACCCCCACCCCCCAGCAGTGCAGGGGCACCCTCCACCAGGCCCCCACTCATGTCTCCCACCACCCCCACCCCCCAGCCACCAGGGTCACCCTCCACCAGGCCCCCACTCATGTCTCCCACCACCCCCACCCCCCAGCAGTGCAGGGGCAGCCTCCACCAGGCCCCCACTCATGTCTCCCACCACCCCCACCCCCCAGCAGTGCAGGGGCAGCCTCCACCAGGCCCCCACTCATGTCCCCTATCACCCCCACCCCCCCGCCACCAGGGGCACCCTCCACCAGGCCCCCACTCATGTCTCCCACCACCCCCACCCCCCAGCAGTGCAGGGGCAGCCTCCACCAGGCCCCCACTCATGTCTCCCACCACCCCCACCCCCCAGCAGTGCAGGGGCAGCCTCCACCAGGCCCCCACTCATGTCCCCTATCACCCCCACCCCCCCGCCACCAGGGGCACCCTCCACCAGGCCCCCACTCATGTCTCCCACCACCCCCACCCCCCAGCAGTGCAGGGGCAGCCTCCACCAGGCCCCCACTCATGTCTCCCACCACCCCCACCCCCCAGCCACCAGGGGCACCCTCCACCACCAGGCCCCCACTCATGTCTCCCACCACCCCCACCCCCCAGCAGTGCAGGGGCAGCCTCCACCAGGCCCCCACTCATGTCACCCACCACCCCCACCCCCCAGCCACCAGGGGCACCCTCCACCAGGCCCCCACTCATGTCTCCCACCACCCCCACCCCCCAGCAGTGCAGGGGCACCCTCCACCAGGCCCCCACTCATGTCTCCCACCACCCCCACCCCCCAGCCACCAGGGTCACCCTCCACCAGGCCCCCACTCATGTCTCCCACCACCCCCACCCCCCAGCCACCAGGGGCACCCTCCACCAGGCCCCCACTCATGTCTCCCACCACCCCCACCCCCCAGCAGTGCAGGGGCAGCCTCCACCAGGCCCCCACTCATGTCTCCCACCACCCCCACCCCCCAGCAGTGCAGGGGCAGCCTCCACCAGGCCCCCACTCATGTCACCCACCACCCCCACCCCCCAGCCACCAGGGGCACCCTCCACCAGGCCCCCACTCATGTCTCCCACCACCCCCACCCCCCAGCAGTGCAGGGGCAGCCTCCACCAGGCCCCCACTCATGTCTCCCACCACCCCCACCCCCCAGCAGTGCAGGGGCAGCCTCCACCAGGCCCCCACTCATGTCCCCTATCACCCCCACCCCCCCGCCACCAGGGGCACCCTCCACCAGGCCCCCACTCATGTCTCCCACCACCCCCACCCCCCAGCAGTGCAGGGGCAGCCTCCACCAGGCCCCCACTCATGTCTCCCACCACCCCCACCCCCCAGCAGTGCAGGGGCAGCCTCCACCAGGCCCCCACTCATGTCCCCTATCACCCCCATCCCCCCGCCACCAGGGGCACCCTCCACCAGGCCCCCACTCATGTCTCCCACCACCCCCACCCCCCAGCAGTGCAGGGGCAGCCTCCACCAGGCCCCCACTCATGTCTCCCACCACCCCCACCCCCCAGCCACCAGGGGCACCCTCCACCAGGCCCCCACTCATGTCTCCCACCACCCCCACCCCCCAGCAGTGCAGGGGCACCCTCCACCAGGCCCCTAATCATGTCACCCACCACCCCCACCCCCCAGCCACCAGGGTCACCCTCCACCAGGCCCCCACTCATGTCTCCCACCACCCCCACCCCCCAGCAGTGCAGGGGCAGCCTCCACCAGGCCCCCACTCATGTCTCCCACCACCCCCACCCCCCAGCAGTGCAGGGGCAGCCTCCACCAGGCCCCCACTCATGTCCCCTATCACCCCCACCCCCCCGCCACCAGGGGCACCCTCCACCAGGCCCCCACTCATGTCTCCCACCACCCCCACCCCCCAGCAGTGCAGGGGCAGCCTCCACCAGGCCCCCACTCATGTCTCCCACCACCCCCACCCCCCAGCAGTGCAGGGGCACCCTCCACCAGGCCCCCACTCATGTCTCCCACCACCCCCACCCCCCAGCCACCAGGGTCACCCTCCACCAGGCCCCCACTCATGTCTCCCACCACCCCCACCCCCCAGCAGTGCAGGGGCAGCCTCCACCAGGCCCCCACTCATGTCTCCCACCACCCCCACCCCCCAGCAGTGCAGGGGCAGCCTCCACCAGGCCCCCACTCATGTCCCCTATCACCCCCACACCCCCGCCACCAGGGGCACCCTCCACCAGGCCCCCACTCATGTCTCCCACCACCCCCACCCCCCAGCAGTGCAGGGGCAGCCTCCACCAGGCCCCCACTCATGTCTCCCACCACCCCCACCCCCCAGCAGTGCAGGGGCAGCCTCCACCAGGCCCCCACTCATGTCCCCTATCACCCCCACCCCCCCGCCACCAGGGGCACCCTCCACCAGGCCCCCACTCATGTCTCCCACCACCCCCACCCCCCAGCCACCAGGGTCACCCTCCACCAGGCCCCCACTCATGTCTCCCACCACCCCCAACCCCCAGCAGTGCAGGGGCACCCTCCACCAGGCCCCCACTCATGTCACCCACCACCCCCACCCCCCAGCCACCAGGGTCACCCTCCACCAGGCCCCCACTCATGTCTCCCACCACCCCCACCCCCCAGCAGTGCAGGGGCAGCCTCCACCAGGCCCCCACTCATGTCTCCCACCACCCCCACCCCCCAGCAGTGCAGGGGCAGCCTCCACCAGGCCCCCACTCATGTCTCCCACCACCCCCACCCCCCAGCAGTGCAGGGGCAGCCTCCACCAGGCCCCCACTCATGTCTCCCACCACCCCCACCCCCCAGCAGTGCAGGGGCAGCCTCCACCAGGCCCCCACTCATGTCCCCTATCACCCCCACCCCCCCGCCACCAGGGGCAGCCTCCACCAGGCCCCCACTCATGTCTCCCACCACCCCCACCCCCCAGCAGTGCAGGGGCAGCCTCCACCAGGCCCCCACTCATGTCCCCTATCACCCCCACCCCCCCGCCACCAGGGGCAGCCTCCACCAGGCCCCCACTCATGTCTCCCACCACCCCCACCCCCCAGCAGTGCAGGGGCAGCCTCCACCAGGCCCCCACTCATGTCTCCCACCACCCCCACCCCCCAGCCACCAGGGGCACCCTCCACCAGGCCCCCACTCATGTCTCCCACCACCCCCACCCCCCAGCAGTGCAGGGGCACCCTCCACCAGGCCCCCACTCATGTCTCCCACCACCCCCACCCCCCAGCCACCAGGGTCACCCTCCACCAGGCCCCCACTCATGTCTCCCACCACCCCCACCCCCCAGCAGTGCAGGGGCAGCCTCCACCAGGCCCCCACTCATGTCCCCTATCACCCCCACCCCCCCGCCACCAGGGGCACCCTCCACCAGGCCCCCACTCATGTCTCCCACCGCCCCCACCCCCCAGCAGTGCAGGGGCAGCCTCCACCAGGCCCCCACTCATGTCTCCCACCACCCCCACCCCCCAGCCACCAGGGTCACCCTCCACCAGGCCCCCACTCATGTCTCCCACCACCCCCACCCCCCAGCAGTGCAGGGGCAGCCTCCACCAGGCCCCCACTCATGTCCCCTATCACCCCCACCCCCCCGCCACCAGGGGCACCCTCCACCAGGCCCCCACTCATGTCTCCCACCACCCCCACCCCCCAGCCACCAGGGTCACCCTCCACCAGGCCCCCACTCATGTCTCCCACCACCCCCACCCCCCAGCAGTGCAGGGGCAGCCTCCACCAGGCCCCCACTCATGTCACCCACCACCCCCACCCCCCAGCCACCAGGGGCACCCTCCACCAGGCCCCCACTCATGTCTCCCACCACCCCCACCCCCCAGCAGTGCAGGGGCACCCTCCACCAGGCCCCCACTCATGTCTCCCACCACCCCCACCCCCCTGCCACCATGTGCAGCCACCACCAGGTCCTCACAATGTGCGTAATGGTCAGCCTCCACAGCCAAAAAGCCCTACCAAGTAACCCATTCACCCACATGGAAATGGAAATCACATGTTACACCCCCAATGTTCATGAAGCAAATGAACCCATGTCCGTCACACACATATTTTCCAATTGAATGGGAAAACACACAACATGACATGCATGAAACCAATGAGATGAAACCACACAGTGAACAATGTAAAAAAAAATGTATTAGAAAAAAATACGAATGCTAAAGAAAGAAAACTAACTACAATGTAAATGTGAAAAAAGAAGCTGCATGTCCGCATAAAAACACAAAACTAGAAAATCTAATCCAAAAAATTTTGTCCAAAGTGAAATGTCAAAACTCTCCGTGTCCTCCTCCAACCCCCTGCGGATTGCCTCGAGGCACTCGGCCCGCCTCAGGGCCCTCCGCATGGAGTTCTCCGCCCTGACCATTGTGAGCCGCGCCTCTTCCGCCCGCCGCCGCTCCGCACCTATGGCGTGGCCCAACCGCTGCCACACGGAAGACACTCTCTGTCCTGGGTCCTCCTGCCCTCCGGCCGATGCCTGCCCCTCCGATGTCGAAGGCCCCGAGCCTGGTGGAGGGTGTAATTGGACAAAAGTGCGTGTACACGCGATTGGCCTATGTACGTGTATATGAGGTGTGCGCGGACACTTACACACGCAAGTACGTCAGCGCACCTGTATCCCGGTGTACGGCCATTTCCACCAATCACACGCAATGAGACTCTGACGTGCAGTCTTTCCACGTGTGCTCTGTCATCACGTGCTGTGTGGGAAACACCCGTGCGGGTCACGTCACAGACGCGCCTACGCGCTGAGGGCCTTTGGTCCAATGGAATCGCGTATGCGTGCTGACGCACTTACGCGCTAAGGGCCTTTCCTCGGTTTTCACGCTGACGTGCAGGATTTTCACGTGCCAATTCACTCCGTACCAAGCTGGCCACGCGTGAGCCCACGGGAGACCACGCTCCTGCCCAGAAGGCCGAATTACTGCCCCCCAGAGCCCCGAGCACGCTCCCACCTGCTATCTGCTGCTGCCTGACTGCCTGCTGCCCACGTGCACTGCCATTTGCTGCCTGCACATCAGCCAGGGGTGCTGTTGCTGTGACCACCCCTGCTGGAACAGAAGACTCCCGACTGGAATTCCATCGCTCCACAGCCCAGCCCCAGGACCCAGTTGCCCACCCACTCCTGCCTCTGGGGTTGTCATGTCGGGGCTAACACCATCTGTGACCACTGACAACCCCCGGCCAGAGAGGCAGAGGGGCACCAGCTTCAGTGCCACCGAAGTTGGTGTCCTGGTGGAGCAAGTCCTGGGGCAGTATGATGCGCTCTTTGGAAGTTCCCGCGCCGACAAGGAAGGACGGACTCGGATCTGGACTGACATCGTGACTGCCATCAACGCGGAGGGGGTGGCAGTCCGGGACTTACAACATGTCAGGAAGCGCTGGGAGGACTTCAGGTCCAGGACCCTGAACAAGGCCCGGCGCCTCTTGAAGGCAGCGGATGCCAAGGGGCGCCGGGGCCACTTGTCGGAAGAACAGATGGGGGTCCTGGAACGCATATCCCCAGCGCTCCACGTCCAGGTCCTAGAGAAGCAGAGCCGTCTGGAGTTGAGCGGTGAGTGTACATGCATCCTGGTTGTGAGCAGGGCGTGTGGTGATCTTTCCCCATTGTGCCGGTTGCACATCTGTTTGTATGGGGTGGAGTATGGGTGGGGGTGTACAGGGCCGTGGGGCTGACACATGCGAGGGCTGTAATGTGTGAGACATGGATGGTGCTTGTGTGTGTGGGCTTGCATGGCAAATGCAGTTGTGCGTGCACACATGTTTGGATGAATGTGTATGTAAGTAGACATGTCCGTGATGTCAGGCATGTATGTTGTTTTCGGCTGCATGTATGAGCACTGTGTACATGTGCATGTGTGTGTATTTGTCAAAGGTGCAACAGTGATGCTACATGGATGCATGTGACAGCGGTATGTGGAAGCCTGATTGGCAGATGTGACATGGATGCCCGTCTGAACAGTGCGACACTTGGCAGAGGTGTAGACATGCATGCAAGTGTGGTGGTGTGTGTACATGTGTGGTGCACTTCCTGTGTTGCATGTGATGTATGGCTCCCCTTTGGCTGCTGATGCTGTTGTATGTGTAGGGATGGTGGTGGCAGTTGCGATATGGCTGTGGTATGGCTCATGTGTGCCAGTTGCAATGACATGTGTGTTGGGGATTGTGATGACATGTCTGAGGTTTGCCAATGCCACTCATGTGCAACTGTCATGCGTGTATGTGTCCATTGTACAGTGCCCTGATGCCTGTGTTTTGTTTCTCCCTGTCTGCAGCGTCAACTGATGAAGAGGGCGGAGAAGGTGCTGTGGAGCACAGCGGCGGGGATCCGACCGCCAGCCGGAGACGCAAGGCCCGGCTCCCCTCCCGTGTTGTCATCTCGTCGGGGAGTGAGGAGTCCGGTGCCGCGTCCCAGGCCGCAGCTGCCGGGGGGAGGTCCAAGAGGCGGAGGTTGCAGTTGGACTCCTCGGCAGCAGAAGGGGCAGCTGGGACCCCACAGGGCCCAACAGGGGAAGATGGCACAGAGTCATCCAGGTTGGTGGGGGGTCTGGTGGAGGAGGAGGCCGTGCAAGCACCAGAGACGGGGTCTGGAGGTGGGGATCCCACTGGTGCTAGTGGTGCAGTCCAGGACCAGGGACAGGAGGCAGCACAGGCGGCCGCGGAGGTGCCTGTGTGCAATCCTGTCCCCGATCCTGTCCCTGCATCATCTTGCACCAGCAGGGATGCCTACGTCCAGACCCGTTTTCAGGCAGGGGATGAGCTGACGTCAACTGGCCTTCCTCTGCCTGCGGACGTGGCTATCCAGGTCCGGGTTGAGCCTGTCCTGGCTGGTGTGGCGTTGCGTCAACGGGCCATGCGAGGTGACCTGCAGTCTTTTCATGGAGAGACTGCACGTCATCTCGAATGGCTCGTTGACCACGTCAGCCTGCTGGGACAGGTCACCCAGACCGGATTCCTCCGTCTGATGGGGCTTGTTCCGACCCCCTCCTCAACTGGACCCCCTACGCGCCAGTCGTCCTCTGTGCCATCTTCCCACCCATCAGTCACCTGGGTGCCCTGTGGAGCTGCCTCTGACAGTGCGGCCAGGCTGGTGGAGGAGGCATCCCTGCCACAGTCGGGAGTCGGACGTCCAGCAGGGGTGGCCACATCAACAGGTGCACCCCAGCCGGCGGAGGATGTGCAGGCAGCAGGAGGCAGTGCACGGGCAGAGGCAGAGCAGCAGCAGCAGCAAGATGGTGGGAGCCATGAAGGCTCGGGGCCTTCGACATCGGAGGGGCAGGCATCGGCCGGAGGGCAGGAGGACCCAGGACAGAGAGTGTCTTCCGTGTGGCAGCGGTTGGGCCACGCCATAGGTGCGGAGCGGCGGCGGGCGGAAGAGGCGCGGCTCACAATGGTCAGGGCGGAGAACTCCATGCGGAGGGCCCTGAGGCGGGCCGAGTGCCTCGAGGCAATCCGCAGGGGGTTGGAGGAGGACACGGCGTCGTCCCTGCGGACCCTCGGGGCCATGGAACTGGACCGCCTCCGGGACATCGAACAGGAGTTCGATGATGCCCTGGCCCGGAACACCACAGAGTGAGCCGCTGGACTTGCCCGCCGCCTTTGTATATAGTTCTTTAGTTTTAGGTTTCCTTTCGTTCTTATTATTATTTGGAGTCGACGGACACTGCTCCACTTTTTGTATATAGTTGATATTTAGGTAGGTTTTTTAGGAGGTTTCCTTAGTTCAGTTGTGATGATGGACCCTTGTTATTTTTGTACATAGTTCTTTGTTGCATGGAGAGTTTTTACATTTCACTTTGGACATAATTTTTTTGATTTGATTTTCTAGTTTTGTGTTTTTATGCGGACATGCAGCTTATTTTTTCACATTTACATTGTAGTTAGTTTTCATTCTTTGGCATTTGTATTTTTTTCAATACATTTTTTTTCCATTGTTCACTGTGTGGTTTCATCTCATTGGTTTCATGCATGTCATGTTGTGTGTTTTCCCATTCAATTTGAAAATATGTGTGTGACGGACATGGGTTCATTTGCTTCATGTACATTGGGGGTGTAACATGTGATTTCCATTTCCATGTGGGTGAATGGGTTACTTGGTAGGTCTTTTTGGCTGTGGAGGCTGACCATTACGCACATGATTGGGGATTGTGAGGACCTGGTGGGGGCTGCACATGGTGGCAGGCGGGTGGGGGTGCAGGGGGACATGAGTGGGGGCCTGGTGGAGGTTGAGCCTGCACTGCTGGGGGGTGGGGGTGGTGGGAGACATGAGTGGGGGCCTGGTGGAGGGTGACCCTGCACTGCTGGGGGGTGGGGGTGATGGGAGACATGAGTGGGGGCCTGGTGGAGGGTGACCCTGGTGGCTGGGGGGTGGGGGTGGTGGTAGACATGAGTGGGGGCCTGGTGGAGGGTGACCCTGCACTGCTGGGGTGTGGGGGTGGTGGGAGACATGAGTTGGACATGGGTGGGGGACTGCTGGCAGGTGCCCCACAGTGCTGGGGGGTGGGGGTGGTGGGAGACATGAGTTGGACATGGGTGGGGGCCTACTGGCAGGTGCCCCACAGTGCTGGGGGGTGGGGGTGGTGGGAGACATGAGTGGGGCCCTGGTGGAGGGTGACCCTGGTGGCTGGGGGGTGGGGGTGGTGGGAGACATGAGTTGGACATGGGTGGGGGCCTGCTGGCAGGTGCCCCACAGTGCTGGGGGGTGGGGGTGGTGGGAGACATGAGTTGGACATGGGTGGGGGCCTACTGGCAGGTGCCCCACAGTGCTGGGGTGTGGGGGTGGTGGGAGACATGAGTTGGACATGGGTGGGGGCCTGCTGGCAGGTGCCCCACAGTGCTGGGGGGTGGGGGTGGTGGGAGACATGAGTTGGACATGGGTGGGGGCCTACTGGCAGGTGCCCCACAGTGCTGGGGTGTGGGGGTGGTGGGAGACATGAGTTGGACATGGGTGGGGGCCTGCTGGCAGGTGCCCCACAGTGCTGGGGGGTGGGGGTGGTGGGAGACATGAGTTGGACATGGGTGGGGGACTGCTGGCAGGTGCCCCACAGTGCTGGGGGGTGGGGGTGGTGGGAGACATGAGTTGGACATGGGTGGGGGCCTGCTGGCAGGTGCCCCACAGTGCTGGGGGGTGGTGGGAGACATGAGTGGGGCCCTGGTGGAGGGTGACCCTGGTGGCTGGGGGGTGGGGGTGGTGGTAGACATGAGTTGGACATGGGTGGGGGCCTGCTGGCAGGTGCCCCACAGTGCTGGGGGGTGGGGGTGGTGGGAGACATGAGTTGGACATGGGTGGGGGCCTACTGGCAGGTGCCCCACAGTGCTGGGGTGTGGGGGTGGTGGGAGACATGAGTTGGACATGGGTGGGGGCCTGCTGGCAGGTGCCCCACAGTGCTGGGGGGTGGGGGTGGTGGGAGACATGAGTTGGACATGGGTGGGGGCTTACTGGCAGGTGCCCCACAGTGCTGGGGGGTGGGGGTGGTGGGAGACATGAGTGGGGCCCTGGTGGAGGGTGACCCTGGTGGCTGGGGGGTGGGGGTGGTGGTAGACATGAGTGGGGGCCTGGTGGAGGGTGACCCTGCACTGCTGGGGTGTGGGGGTGGTGGGAGACATGAGTTGGACATGGGTGGGGGACTGCTGGCAGGTGCCCCACAGTGCTGGGGGGTGGGGGTGGTGGGAGACATGAGTTGGACATGGGTGGGGGCCTGCTGGCAGGTGCCCCACAGTGCTGGGGGGTGGGGGTGGTGGGAGACATGAGTGGGGCCCTGGTGGAGGGTGACCCTGGTGGCTGGGGGGTGGGGGTGGTGGGAGACATGAGTTGGACATGGGTGGGGGCCTGCTGGCAGGTGCCCCACAGTGCTGGGGGGTGGGGGTGGTGGGAGACATGAGTTGGACATGGGTGGGGGCCTACTGGCAGGTGCCCCACAGTGCTGGGGGGTGGGGGTGGTGGGAGACATGAGTTGGACATGGGTGGGGGCCTGCTGGCAGGTGCCCCACAGTGCTGGGGGGTGGGGGTGGTGGGAGACATGAGTTGGACATGGGTGGGGGCCTACTGGCAGGTGCCCCACAGTGCTGGGGGGTGGGGGTGGTGGGAGACATGAGTGGGGCCCTGGTGGGGGGTGACCCTTGTGGCTGGGGGGTGGAGGTGGGGGGTGACATGAGTGGGGGCCTGGTGGAGGGTGACCCTGGTGGCTGGGGGGTGGGGGTGGTGAGAGACATGAGTTGGACATGGGTGGGGGCCTACTGGCAGGTGCCCCACAGTGCTGGGGGGTGGGGGTGGTGGGAGACATGAGTGGGGCCCTGGTGGAGGGTGACCCTGGTGGCTGGGGGGTGGGGGTGGTGGGAGACATGAGTTGGACATGGGTGGGGGCCTACTGGCAGGTGCCCCACAGTGCTGGGGGGTGGGGGTGGTGGGGGACATGAGTTGGACATGGGTGGGGGACTGCTGGCATGTGCCCCACAGTGCTGGGGGGTGGGGGTGCAAGGGGACATGTGTTGGTGTTCATTAGTTCAAGGAGACATGTGCCTTTGCTGGGGGGCATGCCCATGTTGGGTGGGCTGCCTGCGGGACATGACCAGGGATGCAGGGTAGTCCCCTGTGGTGTGGGCTGCCTGCAGGGGCCGTGGAGGGTGTACAGGGTACACCTGGGAGGACCCACACTGTCAAATCACATGTGGGACTCCCCGGCACCCCTGAAATACACGTACCGTGCAGAAATCGCGTGTAAAACTTCCCGCGCACCCCTGAAATACACGCGCCCAGGCTATTCGCGTGTAAAACTTCCCGCGCACCCCTGAAATACACGCGCCCAGGCTATTCGCGTGTAAAACTTCCCGCGCACCCCTGAAATACACGCGCCCAGGCTATTCGCGTGTGGAACTTCCCGCGCACCCCTGTAATACACGGGCCCAGGCTATTCGCGTGTGGAACTCCCCGCGCACCCCTGAAATACACGCGCCCAGGCTATTCGCGTGTGGAACTTCCCGCGCACCCCTGAAATACACGCGCCCAGGCTATTCGCGTGTGGAACTTCCCGCGCACCCCTGAAATACACGCGCCCAGGCTATTCGCGTGTGGAACTTCCCGCGCACCCCTGAAATTCACGCGCCCAGGCTATTCGCGTGTGGAACTTCCCGCGAACCCCTGAAATACACGCGCCCAGGCTATTCGCGTGTGGAACTTCCCGCGCACCCCTGAAATACACGCGCCCAGGCTATTCGCGTGTGGAACTTCCCGCGCACCCCTGAAATACACGCGCCCAGGCTATTCGCGTGTGGAACTTCCCGCGCACCCCTCAAATTCACGCGCCCAGGCTATTCGCGTGTGGAACTTCCCGCGAACCCCTGAAATACACGCGCCCAGGCTATTCGCGTGTGGAACTTCCCGCGCACCCCTGAAATACACGCGCCCAGGCTATTCGCGTGTGGAACTTCCCGCGCACCCCTGAAATACACGCGCCCAGGCTATTCGCGTGTGGAACTTCCCGCGAACCCCTGAAATACACGCGCCCAGGCTATTCGCGTGTGGAACTTCCCGCGAACCCCTGTAATACACGTAGCCCGCTCCCCCAGGCCCGATCGCGTGAGGAACTTCCCGCGCACCCCTCAAATTCACGCGCCCAGGCTATTCGCGTGTGAAACTTCACGCGAACCCCTGAAATACACGTAGCACGCTCCCCCAGGCCCGATCGCGTGAGGAACTTCACGCGAACCCCTGTAATACACGTAGCCCGCTCCCCCAGGCCCGATCGCGTGTGGAACTTCCCGCGCACCCCTCAAATTCACGCGCCCAGGCTATTCGCGTGTGAAACTTCACGCGAACCCCTGAAATACACGTAGCACGCTCCCCCAGGCCCGATCGCGTGAGGAACTTCACGCGAACCCCTGTAATACACGTAGCCCGCTCCCCCAGGCCCGATCGCGTGTGGAACTTCACGCGAACCCCTGAAATACACGTAGCCCGCTCCCCCAGGCCCGATCGCGTGAGGAACTTCACGCGAACCCCTGTAATACACGTAGCCCGCTCCCCCAGGCCCGATCGCGTGAGGAACTTCACGCGAACCCCTGTAATACACGTAGCCCGCTCCCCCAGGCCCGATCGCGTGAGGAACTTCACGCGAACCCCTGTAATACACGTAGCCCGCTCCCCCAGGCCCGATCGCGTGAATAACTTCACGCGAACCCCTGTGATGCACGTACCCTGCAAATCACGTGTGACACTTCCCGCGCACCCCGGTATACATGCACACGTATTTTTTGTCAGCGGGTGTCCGTGTTTGTGGGTACCCCTTTGCACGTCATTTTTCCTGGAGGGCCACAGTATGGGACATTCATCATGGCAGTATATAGGTGCTATTTGTTGGCGCACCTTTTGGCGCACATTTCTTACAGCCGCAGAGACGCTACCGCCTCCTTTCTTGTGGCGGTCGTGTTTGTGCCTGTGCGCTGGTTTGAGCGTGCGCTTTTTTCCCCTATTCTATTCCATGAATACGTGTTGTAGGCGAGCGTGTGGGCGTTCCGCGCACTTGTGCCCTGTACTTCCCCCGTGACGCCCACGTTTTGGCAAGTTGTTCCCCATTCCGAGTGTTACGCCCGTGTTCCGCCTACTTTTATTGCGTGCGCCGCGCTATGTGCGAATTTCGCTGTGGCCTGTGCGATTTTCGCTGTGACCTGGCGCATGCTGTTAGATGGCCTGTGCGCCAACGTGCGCCGCGCACTTTTTTATCGCACATCCGCTGGTTTTCTCGCGCACGGCCTTCCATGAATCGACGTGCGCTGCTTTTCGTGCGATTTTCGCACTTGCACTGCGATTTTCGCTATTCCACTGCGATTCGCACGTTTTTGCCCACTTGCGCCGCGCTAATTATTCCATGAATCGGCCTCTTTATTTCTCCTGGGGGAAGTTCCCAGGGATCCGGATGGGAGATACCTTTTGGTAAAGGCTGCACTGATGCAAGTTCCAGTGTCACTGGCATTGCTGTACTTAACCAATGACTATCAACACAACTACTTGGTTTACCTGCTCCTAGTTCTGTTAGATTTCATTGAGGGAGCACTGCTCCTGGGGGGTGATTTCAATATGGCCCCAGACTCAGCTGTTGAAAGTCTCTTCCCCCGGCTCCGGAGACCTATAGATATTCCCTGGCCCTAATGAGGTTCCTACAAGAGTTAGATGTGGCTGAAGACTGCAGGCTTCTCCATGAGGGAGTGGGGAATGCAAATCTTACTTGCATGGCCATAGAGTCTCGGGAGGATAGCTCAGGGACAACACGCTTATCTTGGAAGCAAGATGACTCAGAGCAACACAGGTACGATCCCCGGGTCCATGCTTACAAACCTGTTTATTAAGTGCATTATAAATAACCAATTATAAAATTATAAATTATGGCCAGCTGGTTTCAGCCTCATTGGTTCAATGTAAATCCAATGCAGTCATAGGCCCCAGGCTGTTTTCTGACCATTCTTTAATTTTTCCTGACAGACAGGTCCCCGGGCCCCAACCCATGGCCTGGCAAGAATGGCAGCTCTCTGACCCACTCCGGCAGGATAGTTTGACATGGGCGGAAATTGCAGGGTTCATAACTAACTATTTCCTGGAGAACGGTGGGGATGGTTTAGCACTGGGGGAGGTATGGGATGCGATGAAGACAGTGGTTCATGGGGAGTTCATCAGCCTTTCGGTTGCACATTTTACCACTAGGACTCACAATAGGAGGTCATTGGAAACCCAAGTAATTGAGCACGAGGTAGAGCGTGCCCGAGATAAATCACAGAAAGCACTTAGGAAGCTGAGGCTTGCAAGATCTAACTTCAACGCTCTTCCGGCCTACAAGACTGCCAATATAAGAAGCAGAAAACCAGGAATAGTGTCCAGACAATTAGGGACAGGAATTGTGCTCTCAAACACTCAGAGGTGGATAAACTTGCGATTTTTGCTGAGTACTATGAGTTGCTTCTCAGGAACAACACCCCAGTGTCGGAGAGTCAGACCTCATTCCTAGATAAGGTCTCGCTCCCTGGACTATCGGAGGAGCAATGCGCCTTGCTGGAAGGTCCCATAGTGCTGGAGGAAGTGGGGCCTGCTATTAGCTCCTGGACCTGGTGGTTATACGCCCTCCTTCTACAAGACCTTTAAGATGCAGCTGCTGGCCCCTCCAACCTCACAGATCATTTTGTTCCTTGGGTTAAAGGTGGTCACGTAAACGATGGGCAAATCTTATCCCTCATTATTGCTCAAACCGGGACAGGATGCCACACATTGCTGGTCTTATCGTCCAATCTCCCTCCTCAACGCATATACAAAAATGTATGTGAAGGTTCTGGCCACGCGCTTGATGGGGTGCCTTCCTTCCATGATCCACCCTGATCAGACAGTGTTTATAGTGGGCCAGAGCGCACAGGTAACATCAGGAGGACCATCAATGCTATCAAGCTGGGGAGAGTGAGCGTGACCCTGTTCATCTTGTTGGCACTAAACACTGACAAGGCCTTCGATAGGGTGGACCGGGGGGTTTATTAGGATGACTCTGCAAAATGTTGGGTTTTGCCCAAATTTTGTTGACATGGGGATGGCCTGTAATAGCTCTCGTAGGACCAAAATACCTTTAATGGTCACTACTCGCACTTCATTCCCAACCTCAGGGGAACTGGCCACAGTTGTCCCCTGTTCCGTCTGATTTTTGCACTTGTGATGGAGCCTCTGGCCACCCATAGTCGGTCCTCGCCACAAATCCGAAGTGTCCGCACCGGGGGGTGGGGGGGGGTGGGGGAGAGGCTTGGAAAATAAGGCGGCCCGGTACATGGCTGATATTGTGTAAATAATTTCTCGCACATGGGAAACCCTCAGGATGGCTTTGGTGGTGTTAGAGGACTTTAAGTCCACTTCTGCCTTCAGGGGCAATATGGAGAAATCTAAGAGCTTGAACATATTGGAGACAGGTGGCAACATGACTCTTATTAAGTGGGAGTTTTGATTCTGGTGGAGTGATAGGGAACTCGATTACCTGGTGATAAAATAGACTCCCACATTTGCAGACTTATACAGGGCACATTGTATAACTCTTTTCAGGACTATGGCAGAGGACCTGTCCAGGTGGGCCTCGCAGGAGATATCTTGGCTTGGCCAGAGAACCGCTGTTAAAATGAACATAATTCCTAGATTTCTTTATTATGCATCAGGCCTACTGGTCCTCATTACCATAGCACCATTACAGACACTATACCAGAATGTAATGAAGTTCATCTGAGGGGGGTGTAAGCCTAGGGTCAGCAGACAAGCTTTTCAAGTAAACAAACACTGCTGGGGCCTGACGCTCCACATCCTTCAAAACTAAAAAGCCACAGCAAATATCTTTTCTCTTGGAGCAAGGAAGAGGGGTGTGCTCTTCGGGTGGGAATGCCAGAGTCTGCGACGAGCCTTTCCCTGCTGGATCTCCCACACACGATAGCCATAGACAGATCATTCAGAGGCCTTCTCTTGCCTTTCACCAGGACCTCCCTCTTATACTGGGACAAAGCGATCAGACAGCAGGTGCTTGGGGTGGGCTGGGTCAACTATCCATGGTTTTTGGTAATCCCCACTTTACCCCTTAAATGGAAGGGGGCACCTTCATTCATCTGAGGGGGTGGCTGCACTTCTTGAACCAATCATGTCGAGACAGGTCCCCATTGACATTCGAGCAGTGTAAGGCCACATTTCAACTACCCGATTTGGAGTGGTGCTTTCGATATTGCAACTCTGCCATTGGATTACCAACCCAGAGATGAGGCCAGCGGGAACAAGACCCCCTTTGGAAATGGAACTCACCAGGCAGGTGGGTAGCCTGGTTAGGAACACTTCCTGCATCTATACATTGCTGGACAAGTCTTACCCTTCCTCCAGGTTTGCATGCATGGATCATTGGGAGAGGGAACTGGGTCGATCCATATTTGAGGAAACCTGGGGATGGATATGGCAGAGGGGCACAACCTCATTGTGTTATGTCACCAATAAAGAAAACGCCTACAAGGTGTTGTATCGCTGGTACTTATTCCCAACCTTACTCCCTAAATTTAAACTTCAATGTGGCCGCTTTGTTGGAAGGGCTGTGGTCAGAACAGTGACTACTTCCACATGTGGGTGTCTTGCGAGAAAGCTCAGGTCTTCTGGCGGGAGGTGAAGGCTATCATAGGGAAAATAATGGGCTCAGCACTACCGATGGATCAGAGGATGGTACTTGTGGGGGAACCTGTGGAATTTATCCTATGATTGGCACAAGAGTGATCTAGTTCTTTCACTTGATTCTGGCAGCATATATAGCTCTAGCTGGGAACTGGAAACATAAGGAAGGACCACAGGTGCATGTTTGGTGGTACAAGATCTTGGGGGTCGTAGCCGCAGAAAAGGTGGGGTTGGTAGTTCAGGGTAGCTTTGCCAGACATCTCACCACATGGCTTCCTTTACACAGATTTTGTGGAAAAATACCTGGCACATTGTATCAAGCCATAAATGTTACATCATTTTTAATTGATTTAGAGGCCTCTCGACATTGGAACCCTTGTCAGAGGTTGGAAGGGTGAACGGTATTTATGAATGCTGCATGGTTTTATCCCCTGCCCTGATACATCACACAGCTCCATTAATACTGTACCTCTTCTGTTACACTGTGTATTAATCAAGTTTATTTGTATTGCTTTGTTTTTTTATTAATGAAAAAAACTGATCAATAAAGCCTTTATAAAAAAAAGAGAAGCACTGAGATGTGTTCCTCTATGGATTCTGCAAGTTCTGTCACTGGGTTTGAGCTGAAAGGAGAAAATCAGGTGATTTCTGCCGTGCTCGTTAAGAACAAACACATCCATTTTAACATGTTCTTTGAGTCTTCTGATTACTGTGATTGACTGTGCTAAAGTGCTTTGAGATATCTAGCAGTATGAATGCTGAAGTGGTGTTTTCATCTTCAGATATTTCGAGGTTGTCCCAGATGGCTACTAGTGGTGATTCAGTGCTTTGCTTCCATCTAAACCTACTGTAGTGATCTAATAGAAGTTTAGATCCAAATGTGTCTGGGTGCATAGCTTTATAGATTGTTTTCTGACCAGGCTGTTTTCTGACCATTCTTTAATTTTTCCTGACAGACAGGTCCCCGGGCCCCAACCCATGGCCTGGCAAGAATGGCAGCTCTCTGACCCACTCCGGCAGGATAGTTTGACATGGGCGGAAATTGCAGGGTTCATAACTAACTATTTCCTGGAGAACGGTGGGGATGGTTTAGCACTGGGGGAGGTATGGGATGCGATGAAGACAGTGGTTCATTGGGAGTTCATCAGCCTTTCGGTTGCACATTTTACCACTAGGACTCACAATAGGAGGTCATTGGAAACCCAAGTAATTGAGCACGAGGTAGAGCGTGCCCGAGATAAATCACAGAAAGCACTTAGGAAGCTGAGGCTTGCAAGATCTAACTTCAACGCTCTTCCGGCCTACAAGACTGCCAATATAAGAAGCAGAAAACCAGGAATAGTGTCCAGACAATTAGGGACAGGAATTGTGCTCTCAAACACTCAGAGGTGGATAAACTTGCGATTTTTGCTGAGTACTATGAGTTGCTTCTCAGGAACAACACCCCAGTGTCGGAGAGTCAGACCTCATTCCTAGATAAGGTCTCGCTCCCTGGACTATCGGAGGAGCAATGCGCCTTGCTGGAAGGTCCCATAGTGCTGGAGGAAGTGGGGCCTGCTATTAGCTCCTGGACCTGGTGGTTATACGCCCTCCTTCTACAAGACCTTTAAGATGCAGCTGCTGGCCCCTCCAACCTCACAGATCATTTTGTTCCTTGGGTTAAAGGTGGTCACGTAAACGATGGGCAAATCTTATCCCTCATTATTGCTCAAACCGGGACAGGATGCCACACATTGCTGGTCTTATCGTCCAATCTCCCTCCTCAACGCATATACAAAAATGTATGTGAAGGTTCTGGCCACGCGCTTGATGGGGTGCCTTCCTTCCATGATCCACCCTGATCAGACAGTGTTTATAGTGGGCCAGAGCGCACAGGTAACATCAGGAGGACCATCAATGCTATCAAGCTGGGGAGAGTGAGCGTGACCCTGTTCATCTTGTTGGCACTAAACACTGACAAGGCCTTCGATAGGGTGGACCGGGGGGTTTATTAGGATGACTCTGCAAAATGTTGGGTTTTGCCCAAATTTTGTTGACATGGGGATGGCCTGTAATAGCTCTCGTAGGACCAAAATACCTTTAATGGTCACTACTCGCACTTCATTCCCAACCTCAGGGGAACTGGCCACAGTTGTCCCCTGTTCCGTCTGATTTTTGCACTTGTGATGGAGCCTCTGGCCACCCATAGTCGGTCCTCGCCACAAATCCGAAGTGTCCGCACCGGGGGGTGGGGGGGGGGGGGGTGGGGGAGAGGCTTGGAAAATAAGGCGGCCCGGTACATGGCTGATATTGTGTAAATAATTTCTCGCACATGGGAAACCCTCAGGATGGCTTTGGTGGTGTTAGAGGACTTTAAGTCCACTTCTGCCTTCAGGGGCAATATGGAGAAATCTAAGAGCTTGAACATATTGGAGACAGGTGGCAACATGACTCTTATTAAGTGGGAGTTTTGATTCTGGTGGAGTGATAGGGAACTCGATTACCTGGTGATAAAATAGACTCCCACATTTGCAGACTTATACAGGGCACATTGTATAACTCTTTTCAGGACTATGGCAGAGGACCTGTCCAGGTGGGCCTCGCAGGAGATATCTTGGCTTGGCCAGAGAACCGCTGTTAAAATGAACATAATTCCTAGATTTCTTTATTATGCATCAGGCCTACTGGTCCTCATTACCATAGCACCATTACAGACACTATACCAGAATGTAATGAAGTTCATCTGAGGGGGGTGTAAGCCTAGGGTCAGCAGACAAGCTTTTCAAGTAAACAAACACTGCTGGGGCCTGACGCTCCACATCCTTCAAAACTAAAAAGCCACAGCAAATATCTTTTCTCTTGGAGCAAGGAAGAGGGGTGTGCTCTTCGGGTGGGAATGCCAGAGTCTGCGACGAGCCTTTCCCTGCTGGATCTCCCACACACGATAGCCATAGACAGATCATTCAGAGGCCTTCTCTTGCCTTTCACCAGGACCTCCCTCTTATACTGGGACAAAGCGATCAGACAGCAGGTGCATGGGGTGGGCTGGGTCAACTATCCATGGTTTTTGGTAATCCCCACTTTACCCCTTAAATGGAAGGGGGCACCTTCATTCATCTGAGGGGGTGGCTGCACTTCTTGAACCAATCATGTCGAGACAGGTCCCCATTGACATTCGAGCAGTGTAAGGCCACATTTCAACTACCCGATTTGGAGTGGTGCTTTCGATATTGCAACTCTGCCATTGGATTACCAACCCAGAGATGAGGCCAGCGGGAACAAGACCCCCTTTGGAAATGGAACTCACCAGGCAGGTGGGTAGCCTGGTTAGGAACACTTCCTGCATCTATACATTGCTGGACAAGTCTTACCCTTCCTCCAGGTTTGCATGCATGGATCATTGGGAGAGGGAACTGGGTCGATCCATATTTGAGGAAACCTGGGGATGGATATGGCAGAGGGGCACAACCTCATTGTGTTATGTCACCAATAAAGAAAACGCCTACAAGGTGTTGTATCGCTGGTACTTATTCCCAACCTTACTCCCTAAATTTAAACTTCAATGTGGCCGCTTTGTTGGAAGGGCTGTGGTCAGAACAGTGACTACTTCCACATGTGGGTGTCTTGCGAGAAAGCTCAGGTCTTCTGGCGGGAGGTGAAGGCTATCATAGGGAAAATAATGGGCTCAGCACTACCGATGGATCAGAGGATGGTACTTGTGGGGGAACCTGTGGAATTTATCCTATGATTGGCACAAGAGTGATCTAGTTCTTTCACTTGATTCTGGCAGCATATATAGCTCTAGCTGGGAACTGGAAACATAAGGAAGGACCACAGGTGCATGTTTGGTGGTACAAGATCTTGGGGGTCGTAGCCGCAGAAAAGGTGGGGTTGGTAGTTCAGGGTAGCTTTGCCAGACATCTCACCACATGGCTTCCTTTACACAGATTTTGTGGAAAAATACCTGGCACATTGTATCAAGCCATAAATGTTACATCATTTTTAATTGATTTAGAGGCCTCTCGACATTGGAACCCTTGTCAGAGGTTGGAAGGGTGAACGGTATTTATGAATGCTGCATGGTTTTATCCCCTGCCCTGATACATCACACAGCTCCATTAATACTGTACCTCTTCTGTTACACTGTGTATTAATCAAGTTTATTTGTATTGCTTTGTTTTTTTATTAATGAAAAAAACTGATCAATAAAGCCTTTATAAAAAAAAGAGAAGCACTGAGATGTGTTCCTCTATGGATTCTGCAAGTTCTGTCACTGGGTTTGAGCTGAAAGGAGAAAATCAGGTGATTTCTGCCGTGCTCGTTAAGAACAAACACATCCATTTTAACATGTTCTTTGAGTCTTCTGATTACTGTGATTGACTGTGCTAAAGTGCTTTGAGATATCTAGCAGTATGAATGCTGAAGTGGTGTTTTCATCTTCAGATATTTCGAGGTTGTCCCAGATGGCTACTAGTGGTGATTCAGTGCTTTGCTTCCATCTAAACCTACTGTAGTGATCTAATAGAAGTTTAGATCCAAATGTGTCTGGGTGCATAGCTTTATAGATTGTCAGCTGGGTATATCCTTGAGATAGGTTGATAATTGGAGGGGTCTTCTGCACATCCAGCTCTGAGCAGTTTATCAGTTGCCGAAAAAAGAATGCTGGTGCTTTCTTGATGAGGATCACTTTGTAGGATCCAGGGGACATGTGTATATTGGAGAGCTGGCTTTGTTGCTAGATTTCATCGATTTATTTAAGTCTCGTTCAGATAGTGGTGTTAATCTATTCAAATGAGGGGTTGTGTGGTGGGTGTCGCTGCTACAGAATTCATTGCAGCTGCCATTCCTTACTGCTGTGTTGATTGCATGTTGATTTTTTCATACTTTCTTTCTGAAGTGGGTGGTAAAATATCCAGACAGTTTTTGGATTAGGGTTGGATCTGTGCTTCAAGATGGAGGGTTTCTCATCTCATAAAGGATTTTGTAAAGTTTTTTCCCTGGCTGAGAGGCCTTACTCACACCAACCTTATGCCTCTCCCTTAACCAGCTTTTGTTATTTTTCTGCAGTGACATTTCCTCTTGACCCTTTAGCTGGCAGCCGGGGCATGATCTTTCATCCCCCACTCCGATTTTCCATTGTTTTTCTGCACTGGTACATTCCTGTCCATTTCACCTTTAACAAATCTGTAAAATCTTCTCATCTACCACCTTTCAAACTATGACAAAGTCTCAAAATTACCTTCTTCTCTGCCAGACTTGATTGAAGTCTGGAAAAGATCCGGGGCTACGCGAATGACTGGACTGCCGGGACTCGTGGCCTTTCGATTGTTGCCCCAAGCTTTTATCCGGGGCTATAGACAAAGGACCGTGGGCTATTTCCCCCCGACGCCCCCCAGCAATGCCTCTGTCTTTGGTCCTACCATTTCGTTGTTGTAGCACCCTTTTTACTGCCCTAGCTCCAAATCATGTTTATTTGGACTATGTGCCTACTTTCTCCACCTCCCACTTCCACACACATCATACATGTCCTAAATTCGTCTTTGTTGGTGTTCTTATCCCCTTTGTCTGCAGTTCTATTTTAGTATTTCTTTTAAATACATATGGTTTACTTATTCTCTAACTTTACACTATGATTTTTGTTTGAGTTGCATGTTGCTCCCTTCATTCAACTTTTCATAACTTGTTGGGTCCCGCTCTCCCTTGTGTCCCTACACCTTTCTGATTTTAGCACCCCTTAAATAGTTTGGCTGCTGACCTATCTTTAAGATTTTTCTAAATCGCACATAGTTCACTTCGTTTTTTTCTGAATTTTCTTTTGATCTAAAATCAAAACTATCGATATCATCTAATATCTGTACTGTACTGTGTCATTTAATTAAAGGAGTCCATGGAGCAATACGAGAAGAGTAACCCTACGCTGTCTTTGACCAGTTAACTGTAGACTCTGTCCATGTTCTCTGCAAGAACCATCGATTTTTGGGGTTTGTAAACGCCTCATTCGAGTGAACTCTGATTTATTTTGGGGCCGAACTGCCACATTCTTTTTAAACTTCACTAAATAATTAAAGCACATTTATTCTACATGGCCATTGGATTATTGTTGAAAAGGGTAAATGATGGTGTACATGAACTGATAGGTGATTTGTCAGCAAATGTTTTAATAAATATCTTTTATCAAACAAAAGTGCTCCAAAAGATGTGCATGTTAGGATTTTGTTGTTACTTTTCACAAGATCTGCGTGATTTGTCGTTGCTTGTGGAATTAGCATTGGGGGAAGTCCCTCTCAAAATCCTGTGAGATGAGTGTGCTTCAGGCCTGTCCCTGCTTGCTGTCAGAGACGATTGTCAAGAAGGGATGGATGATTAACATCCTCTGCATAACCTCCTACACCCCAAAACTGGTTACGTACAAAGGTGAGGCACATTCTCTAACATACCTCGTTTTTCAATTTAGGTTGCATTGCCCAGCTCATGGCTTATTCCTGCAAGTGATACACAGGTATGCTAGAAAGAACAAGACCATTGTTGTCTGTTGGGATGGAAATATATCGACAACAATGTACTCTGTTGGTCTATTAAGTATGACTGCGATCTTTATGTCCCCAGCAGAAATATAACCCACAACTATAGGCAACTCCACCGGGTGATTGAAGAGAGAAACAGGAGCGAGGGGGAAATGGCGGTGGTGTCCCTAGATGCAGTCAAAGCTTTTGACTCAGTGAGGTTGCCATGGTTGCTGGAGGCCCTGAAAGAATACGGGATGGGGCCGGGCTATGTTAGGTGGGCAAAATTACTATACAGTGAACCACTGGCCAGGGTGCGCACAGGATCGGTGATATCTGAGAGATGGCAACTCAGTAGGGGCACCAGACAAGGGTGCCCCTGGTCCCCGATGTTATACATTCTAGCCCTGGAGCCCCTGGCAGTGTACCTCAGACAACAATATGACATGGTTGGTATTGAGGTAGGGGGAGAGAAACATCTAATATCCTTGTATGCTGACGATTTACTACTATACTTGAAATATCCGGAGGAAAATCTTCAATATATTCTAGAGGTTATGGAAAGGTATGCAGAACTGTCCGGCATAGCGGTGAACCCCCAAAAATCGAGCATGTTCCCATTGGGAAGCTACAGAGGAGCCCCTCTGGAGCGGTTGCCGGTGTTGTCCATACCATGGGCGGTTGATTGCTTCCACTACCTCGGAATAGATGTGTACCATATGGTGGAGGAGGAGCACTTGCATAATACCGGGGTGGCTGTGGGAAAAATCCAAACAAGTATGAAGTTTTGGGAGAAGTTGCCGCTGGTGATGATGGGGCGGGGGCGATGCTCAAAATGGTGGTCCTGCCCAGGCTGTTACATTTCTTCAGTAATATACCATACTTGATACCCAAAAAGTTTTTTGTCAAACTGAATAGCATGTGCAGAGACTTCCTATGGCATGGCACTCGCAATAGAGTGGCGCTATGGAAGCTGCAGAACTTCCATGATAGAGGGGGCATTAAGCTGCCAAGTTTTGAGGCCTATTATGTAGCTGGTCAGTTGCAATATGTAACCAAATGGCTTTCTGATGAGGTAACTCCTGAATTTAGGCTGTTTGGACAGGACTGCACTCCGTTTTACTTAAAGGAGATTATCTGGGTGCCTAGACTTGAAATGAAAGAACGCCCGGGTATGATGTTGCTTGGGTGGAAGATGTGGCGCAGAGTATGCCGACTGATGGAGAACCCGTACCCGTGTTCACCACAGGTGCCGCTAGTCGCCTTGGCTGGGGGAGACAGCCAACTCAGAATGATAATCAGGACCTATTGGGAAACGGTCGGGCTGGTCACATTGGGAGATGTATGGCAAGAGGGGATCTTTAAGGATTTCTAAGAACTGGGAGAAGAGGCAGGCTTGCACAGAGGCCAATATGTCACGCATCTTAGGCTAGTGCAGATTATTCGTAAAACCTGGCCAGAGGCTGTACTGGCGGAGGAGCCAGATGTCATAATGGGAACAATATATGACATATCAGAAGGAGGGCATGAGATCTCTAGATTGTATGAGATGGTGATGACCCGGGTGGGGAAGGATTTGACTCATTTGAGGCTGGACTGGGAAGCGGAGGTGGGGGCACAGATGACCGATGGGATGTGGGAGCGTGCCAGGAAGGTGTCCAGGAACGCCAGATTGCAGCAGATACAGTTATACATAACGCATAGAGCCTATATGACCCCGAAGAGAATATCTATGTTTGTAAACGCAGGAAGACAAGCATGCCCGAAATGCGATGAAGAAGATGCTGATATGACACACATGTTCTGGTCTTGCCCAGTGATTGAAGGTTTTTGGGGGGAAGTGGCACAAAAACTAGCAGATAAAGGGGTCACGCTCAACATAGATACGGCCTGGGCCTGCCTGTTGGGAGGGTTTCCCAGACCACGGAATACTAAACATGTTGGGAAATTGAGGGACCTGGCATATGTGCTTGCAAAAAGAAGGATTGCCATGGGCTGGAAGCAGTGCCACAGGCCACGGGTTGAGGTATGGTGGCGGGATTTGTTAAAATGGGCGGAGGCTGAAACGGTAGTATGGCAGGAGGCATGTAGCAAGTGCTGGGAAGAAGAAGTGGGTAACCTGATGGCATGGAGAGTGTTAATAACAGGACTGTTTGGCACAATAATGGATTCTGCAGCTTCGGAAGGAAGCGATACCCGGCCACACGCAGCAGATACAGAACGAGAAACGCAAACAAGCTCTTGAGGGGGGAGGGATTTGGGGAGCAGTAATGTGCATTAATTGATGTTCACGAGTCTGTTTTAAATAATGGTGCAAGTTTGGTTTGTATTGTTTATTTGTTTTCAAAATAATAAAAACTTTAAAAAAAAAAAAAGTATGACTGCAATCAAGGGTTAGGTCAATGTCGGAGTGGAGCAGGTCGGACTTTGATGGAGGTTGCCACGGCTGAGAAATGTCGCCTTTAGAACTGCCACTAGGGGCATTCTTGTTGGGCAGGCTACAGGAAGTGTTTGATGTCCAGCCCTTGGATTCTGATTATTTTCTTGTGGTGATGTCAAATGTAATTAATGACAAAGCTACATGCAGGAGAATGTGGTGTGCAAGATGGATGTGATGTATTTGAATCACAGGATTTATCTGTTTTTTTGGGGCATTTTTTTTTTAATGTGCTATTCTTTCAGTAAATTACTGCTTGCAGATAGTCCTGGAGAAAGCTTGATGCTTTCAAATCTTCTAAATGGGGAAAGAATGTTGATGTACAACGTTCTTTTGTCTTTTTAAGCAAATTATTTTGAAACTTCTCTCAATATCTAAATTGTTCCTCCCTTTGGGATGACACAAACAGGCAAGATCATGCATAATATGTACCACCGACATTAACTTGAAGCTACTCCTCTTTTTTAGGCCCAGGATCAAGAGGCAACAACCCACACTTTAGTTTGGGGTCTTTCTACTTCTATAATAGAAGGGCCAAACATGTCTGGGGATGCTTGTAGTCTCGTGCAGAAGGGATGTGCCTAGCAGTATGTGCCAGACTTCCCCTTTTAGGGTGAGAACATGCCTGATTTGCATATGGTCTTTCCCCTTCTGTAATAGCTTCATAGGTGCAGAACAATCATCTGTTGGGTTGCCTAGAGCAATGCCAGAGGTTAAGATTCATTCTAAACCTTCCAGCCATCAGCTCTTTGTTTTGACTTTATATTTAATATACCTGTTTATGCCTTAGACAATACTAATTTCTGAGTAGCATCTCATCACTATTTTATACAAAAATATCATCTTTTTTGTTCAGCTCTCTTCTTTGGTTTTCAAAAGATCTCAGAGGTCCTGCTATGAGCCGCAGCCAAATGGTGGTCCCCAGGCGTTCTTGCAGATCTGAAACGGAGGATGTGGTGAAACAAAAGAAAAAAAGGGGAATTGTGGGGATTAGTAGGGTGTAGTGGGAATAGGAAAGTGAGAGTTGTGATTGCCTGTTGGCAGCTTCAGTTCGGTTTGCACCGTTGGCTGAGCTCGAGTGTGGTTTTCGGGTCGGCACCCTTCCATTAGTGGAGATTAAGTTAGGGTCATGGGTTACTCAAGCTTCTTGTTTGCTGTTGGTCGCATGCTTCCTAGTTGTTCCCTTCGGGTTCTGGAGCAAAGAGCCAAGATTTAAGTATTTTCCTGAATTACAAATGATCCCTTGTGTTGCGTATGTATTTTGGTAGGTCATTCCAGGTTTGGTGCTGTCAGGTGCGAGAAAGATGATCCTCTGAACGTTCTTTTATTGTATGGTTTTGGTTCTAAGCCAATGTCGTTGCTTGATCTCAGTGGTCTTGTTGGATGGTAGAGGGTCATTTTCTCTTTTAGGAACTCTGTTCCTTGGCCGTGGATTGTTCTGTGCATTATGTACATTGTTTGGAACTTTATTCACTGTTTTATTGGTAACCAGTGTAGCATTTTCAGCACTGGGGTAGTATGTTCTCTTCGTGGTAGTTTGATCAGGAGTCTGGCCACAGCGTTTTGGATGTGCTGAAGTTTCTTTACTAGCCGTTCTGGCATTCCTAAGTATAGGCTGTTGGCGCAGTCTACTCTGGACATAATGAGTGCGATGATGGTGAGTGTTTTGTGGGTAAAAGGAAGGAATGGTAGGATCCTTTTTACCATGTGTAAGAGGAAGAAACATTTCTTAATTATAGTGTTTACTTGTGGCTCCAGTGTTAGTTCATTGTTCATCAAGACTACCAGGTTCTTTACTATCGTTGATGGAGTCAGTGCTGTTCCATGTTCCGTGGGCCATCAGATGTAGTGATTGTTTTTGCCACTTTTGGATATGATAATTATTTCTGTTTTGCCCGGGTTGAGTTCAAGGCTGTTAGTGTTAATCCAGCCGTAGAGTTCTTGTAGGTAGTCGTCCAATGTTGTGTTTCCTTCATGTGTATCTTGTATTTTGTAGACGATCGGTGTGTCATCAGCGTAGTTGTAGTATGTGAGGCCATGTTTTTTAATGAGCCGGATTAGTGGCGCTAGGTATATGTTGAAAAGCAATGGGGATAACGAGGATTCTTGTGGTACTCCGTAGCTGGATTCTCTTGGGGTTGATTTGAAAGGTTTGATCCATACAGTTTCTGTTCTGTTTATTAGGAAGGATTTTATCCAAAGTAGGGATAAGTCAGTGATTCCTATTTCTTTCAAACTCCCAATAAGGATGTCATGGTTGACTGTGTCAAATGCTGCAGAGGGATCCAGAAGTATTAGAGCTGTGCTTTTGTCTGAGTCTGTATTAGCCTTTCGATTGTCTGGGATTGAGAGCAGTGCCGTTTCTGTTCCTCTCATTGGTCTGAAGCCTACTTATGCCTGATTCCATAGTAGGTGTTCTTCTATGAATTCTTGTGTTTTTCTGTAGATGTATGTTTTGGGCAGTTTCACTGAGTATAGGATGTTTGCGATGGGTCTATAGTTAGAGAGGTCCACCACGTTTCCTGCTGTGTCCTAGAGGAGCGGCTTGATGTTATGCCAATTTGAAAGATCTCTATACTTTCCCTGTTGAAAGTGATTGGTTGAAAAGGTCTCAATAGTATTGCATGGGTGTTCCTTGGGTGAGGTTTGATTTGTGTATATCCGGGGAACAGAGACGCAGGGGGAGCCATCATTGTTGCTATTGCTTACCAGCTTGAAGAATGTCTCTGCTGATATTTGGGGGAAGCGTTGGAGTTTGTTCTGGCTATCCTCAGATGGCTGGGTAGGTTGCATGTTGTAGTTGTTTGATCTGCTTTGTATGATTTGTTGGATGGTGCTGATTTTGCTTTTGAAGTGGTCTGCAAGGTTGTTGCATAATTTAGTGGAGGTATTAGTGTATTGCTGCAACCAGTGGGGTTTCTCATTTCGTTTATGATTATAAACAGTTCTTTTTGGGTGTTGGTGGCTTTGGTGATTCTGTTGTCAGAGTATTTCTTTTTGGCCTTATGGATTTCCTTTTTGTATGAGTGGATATGTCGTTGGAATTGTCATTTTTTCACCAGGTTGTATTTTTTCCTCCATTCTAATTCAGGCTTTTGTTTTTTTTTTTCTCATGGCGGCGAGAAGCCAGGTAAACCATTTTTCTGTTGCCCATTTTCACAATGGGGTGAAAGGTTTTTCCTTAGAGATCTCGTCTATTGTTCTGGTGATCCATATGTGTAGTAGTTCTGTTTTTCTGTCGAGGTCGGCTTCATCAAGAGTCAATGCTGGTGGTTTGCTCATTTCAAGTAGTTCTACTAGGTTGCTATTTTTGATGGGTCTCCAGTTTCTTTTCATGATAGTTGGAAGTTTGTCAGGTTGTTTGGTTGTTGATGTGGCAAGCATGATCACGAAGGGTATGTTGAGGTGGTCGCTCCAGAGGATTTGTTTTGGTGGTGCCGAGGTGATGAGGTTTTTTGTTGGTGAATATTGCATCTGGTTTATGTCCCACAGCGTGAGTTGCTCCTTTGACTAGCTGATGTAGTTTCATTGTTCTCAGTTGCTTGGCTAGGGATTTTTGTGTGTTAGCGGTTTCTTCATCAAACTATATGTTGAAGTCTCCAAGGATTATCAGGTGTTCCTGTTCTATGGCTAGGTTGGTTATGGCTTCAGTGAAGTCATCCACGAAGGTTGCATCGTATGTCGATGGTCTGTATATCAGGATGAATTTGAGGTTTGTCTTTGGGTTTGCTGTTAGGCAAAGGATTAGGGATTCACAGTTGTTGATGGTTTGCGGTTGATCAGTTTCCATTTTCAGGTGTTCACCAGTCCTCCTTCTGTTTTTTTTCCCTGTTTGCTTGGGAGCACTTAAAGTTGTCAGGGAGGCATCTATGGAGTGTAATTTTGTAATTGTCATCTAGCCATGTTACGGTTATCAATAAGATGTCGATACCTCCGTTGCACAGGAGTTCGTAGATGGATCTATGTGATCACTGCACCGCCTGTAACTGCGAAGGCCAAAATGCTGATGTAAGTTATGGCGCGGCGCAGAGATCATATGGATCACAGTGCCCCCTTCCCCTGGCCTGCATTACTCCTCCCAACCCCCCCACTTCACTTACCTTTAGGGTGGCACACACAAAAGTGTGCCGCCCGTACTCTGCGATCCCTGCAGTATCAGCGCCTCCCACTAACGTGGGTTGGAGCTGATACCGCAGGGTGCTTTTATTTATTTATTTATTTTCTTACGTGTCCCCCGCTTTCCAAAATGGTAAGTGGGGGACACCCCTGCAGTCCCTGACCCCCCATTACTCTGCTTGGGCGCAGTAAATGTCACCCTCATTTTGTGCCCCTCCAAAGTCGCAGTGACTGTGGGGGCGCACAAATGAGTGTGACATTTTTGTACAATACCGTTGTAGATCTCTGTGGCATGCTTAGACATTGATCTACCATTGATTAGTTTGCAACAGATCTTTTTGATGTGTTTATGTTTGTTTTTTTATCCTAGTTTTGGCTTGTGGTTGTTTAGTTGGAGTACTTCTGTGTTATTGTTGTAGATTGGTTGGTGATCCGCAGAGTCTGCTTCGTCCTTAGAGCGGTCTGTTAGGTTGATGGTTGGGTAAATGGATACTTGTTTCCTCGTCTTCTATGTTTTGATGAGGTTGCTGGTGGTATCCTCGTGTCTCTGTGATGTATGGAGTGAGGAATGGAGTGAGGACTTTGGTTTCATACCTTTCTCTTCTGGGGTCCTCTCTTCTTTTTTTGCACGGTTGCAGTTGGTGGTCAGCATGTGCGAGCCTGGCAGTGGCATTGGAGTGTCGAGGCGTTGCAGTGGTAGCGAGGTACGGTGTGAGATATAGGGATTTGTTTCTTCTCATGATCTGTGTTCTGTTGGCTGTAGTGTTTGTTGCGGTGGGATCTGTATTTGCAGCAGTTTCTACTGGAGGAGGGTCAGGGTGTAGATTTGTTCCATTTGTTTCTTGTTCTTATTCTCTTTGGCATCGTCCAACTCCCTGTGTCAGGGCATTTTGGGGCCCTTGGTAGTAGGATTGGTAAGGGTATTGAGGTTACAGGACAGTATCCCGCTTGTAGGGCCTTGTGTTGTTTGGTTGGATTTGACTCTTATCCTCTTGTGAAGTAATAGCTGGATGTCCTCAATTGGTGGCTGTCCACCTAGTGGGTTAGGTTCTGGTATTCCTCTATCTATGAGTAGCCTGTCTAGGCAGGGCTCTGGCTGGGTACTACTTGTTGGAAGAGGGCCGTGCAGTTGGGTATAGGAGGTGGGTAACTGGTTCCTAGTTGACTTGGGCAGTGACCTGGCTAACAGTACTAGCTTTCAGTGGGTGCTGGGTGTTCGTGGGTGAAAGGGCGGCCCTAGGATTCGCAGATAGCTTGCAATGGGAGATCAAACTTGGACTTGAGCTTCCTGGATAGAGGGCGAGAAGTTTAGGTTTCACAAACTGGCAATCCATTGAGAAAAACACACCTAGATTTGAGATTCCTAGATAGTGGGAGAAAAGGCATAGGTCTCACAAAATGGCAGTCAATTGAGAAAAACATACCTAGATTTGAGATTCGTAGATAGTAGGAGAAAAGGCCTACGTTTCACAAAATGGCAGTCAATTGAGAAAAATATACATAGATTTGGGATTCCTAGATAGTGGGAGAAAAGTGCTAGGTTTCACAAAATGTCAGTCAGTTGAGTAAAACACACCTAGACTTGAGATTACTGCATAGTGGGAGAAAAGGCATAGGTTTCACAAAATGGCAGTCAATTGAGAAAAACACACCTAGATTTGAGATTCCTGCATAGTGGGAGAAAATACCTCGACCTCACCATATAATTGCCGCTTCAATGTGTGCCTGTAAATTGGGTGCACACTGGACTCATACTGCACTCCTCAGAGAGTGGTGTGGGTGTGTATGTTTACAGGGTGAAGTACTTATTGTAGGAGGTGGTGGTTTTTAACTATAATATTCACTTAGAGAAACACCCAGATTTAATTTTCTTGGGTAGTGGAAGTAAGGCCCAGGTGCAAGCTATAACAGTATGCAAGGAGTGTAGCAGGTAGTCGCTTATTCGGTGGTTAATAGGGTAAGAAGAGAGGGTGAGTTGGATAGTGTGGTACAGTGTGTGTTATTTTCCAAATGCTCCCCACACTTATCTTTTTAGTAGCTGCTTGTTGATGGCTGTGTCCCCTGCGGATACCTGCAGACACCTTCCATGCTTTCTTCCATTGGGTCGGTCCTTTGCCTCTAGATCCTTTGCAGAGGGGCTGCAATGTTCAGAGGCTGCCCTGGATGGTTTCCATATGAGGGCTGCACGGCCCAATCAGAGGGGGAGGGAGGGAGGTTGGGACCAGCAAACTGCTCCAAGCGGTGGGTGAATTAGAGCACAAGGTGCGGCGCGCAAGCTCCTTATAAAACATATATATTAAATCTGGAACAAAAATGGGGTCACTGGCACTAAGGGAACCAGGAAGTGCGGAAGGGGAGGCAGGGAAAGACCAAAAACTGCAGACAACAGTACAAAGAAAAAACAAAAACACGCTAGATGCATTCAGGTGCACAGGGATGTGCAGGCAGCTCTTACCTTGTGGCTTGATAGCAATTAATGCCAAACGGCAACCATTCTGCAATTTTCTAAATCAATCTAGTTTATTATGCACTACTTGTGGACGAGATGGATTGAAGCAACTGTGACAGTGAAGCGTTTCACTGTTTTTCTCAAAGCCAATACTAAGCACCTACTAACCTTTGAGCCTCCCACTCTAACCAGCACTGCAGTTTTTCACAATAACACAACTCTGAAATAATCCATGCAAAACATCATTGACCACACCTTTATGGCAGTGACATGCATGCATGAACCCAACTGTGTCATTATATAAACTCCTATTTGATATTAAACATGCCCACCTCCAGGTTTTTCCCATGTCAGTATTCCAAAATCACCTAGAAACTAACCCATAGACATGGCCCGGCTCCTTCCAATATGCATGTAACGTCATCCAATATATGCATTTGCTGGGCACATTATTACATCCTTGTCAATAATAGCAGAGCAACATAGTATAGAATTTGCAGTTTAGTGAATGTATTTTCAATATTAGATATTTGGCCACTGTTCAATTTGATCATTAATCACATGTCCTTACTTCTGGTGGATCGGAGGCCTCCAGAATTGCTGTGTTTCTCAGTCGGGTAGCTTGGGGAATTCGGGTGTGACAGCTTGTAGATGATGCAGCCGGATTTGAAAATGATACAGGCTTGCACTTAGACCCAGTGCAGTTTGATGAGGGTTGGGCTGATGTGGTCAAATTTGCAGAGTCCTTGAATGAGCCATGCTGCAGCATGCAGGACACATTTCATGGTGCCAGGGTAGTCGCTGGAAGGCCTTGCAAAATGGCATTGCCACCATCCAGGTGTGAGAGGACCAAGGCTTGGACAGCAGATCTGAAGTTGTTTTCTGGGATGAAGGGCTTGATATTCTGCAGGAGAGAAAGTTGGTACCAAGCCATTTGTGTCTTTCTTTCCATGTGCTGTTTGAAGGAGAGTTATCTGTCAATGTCGAAACCAAGGGAATCCAAGGGATTTGGCGCAGGTGGGCAGCTTTGGTGTAAATCCTATGAGGTGCATAGCAGAGAGCCAGGACTGGGGGTCAGGGTGTTTGGTTCTGTTGGTCAGCAGTACAATTTTTTTTTTTTTTTATTTGCATTTGGTTCAAAATACATGACAATTCATGTAGAACCTTTACAAAGTTAAAAATATTACAGATAATCATTTAATCAATCATTACAGTTTAGAAAATAACCCTAATTCATTTTCAATGTGCTTACAAAAATTTGCCACTTCATATATTAAGGGTTTATATGATCCCTGCATCATTCTGGACCACAAAACTTCAAGGCAGTCCTCAAATTCAATTTCTACAAATTTCCTCAATTTAAGTGTCCTTAAGTTCTTAAAATGCGGACAATACAATATAAGATGTTTCAATGTTTCATAAGATTCATTACATTCAACAAATCGACATCCCACACAATTATTTGATTAATTAATTTCCCAGTTCTTAGTTCTTTCCCTAGTATGGTATAGGTTTAGTCTAAATCGAATATATACCTTTCGGATATTTTCACAGGGGAATAACAAGACATGATCGTAACGTGGAATGCGCTGTTTTACATGTATACCATATTCTTTATATAGCCCATAGGTCTTAATTGAATCAATTGTTATACACCAATCCATTTCAAAGAGTTTTTTCTTAGCAAAGCCAGGACGATATTGAATATCCTCAACAGTAATATTTGCATTGTCCAAAATTTGTTGCATTTTCAATTGATAGTTAGAAAAGGATTTTGGAGTTTGAAAACCCAACATTTTGTTGAGATCGATATACATTGAGTTAGTTGGAGGATAATGAATCTTGACATAGTTGGACAGCTGTCTCCATTTCCAACCAGATGATAGTGCAACCAGCCCCAATTCATGCCGAATAATGGCATTTGGGATTGACATAGGGAGAGACATTGCAGATTTCAAAAGAGAGCCCTGTAAGCTGTCCAGCGTGCTTGTCATATCACATAGACAAATATCTAATGTATACAATATAACACTTTCAATTTTTAATGTCATACAATCTATTAGCGGGATTAAAGAGAATTTGCAATATTGGCTATAGATCCTTTTCATTTGGGACAATAGTGGTCGTGTTTTGTTTCTAATTATAATTGACCAAGCGTTAATGGAGTTGAGGGCTGATATACAATACCCTAGATAGATAGCATTATTCACACGACAAATTTGTGTATTCAACATTTGCCATCTAAAATTCCCTCCTTTTGATTTAACTCCAAAGGTCATAATGTCAGTTTTCGCTGGGTTAGGTGTCAAATTATTAGCTTTTGCAAAAGTCTCAAATAATGAGAGTTTAGTTTGAAGTCCTACCGGAGTAGGGTCAAACAAGATGATATCATCAGCGAATGCAATCCATTTCAGGTGAATACTCCCCACTTTAACAGAAAACAAATTCTCTTTTTCCCAATTTTCACCCAGATCAGATAGGTATAAATTAATTTATAAGGTAGCCGCCAGATTACAACCCTGTTTCACACCAATTGTTGTACATATGGGGGCAGTGGTTCCACCTTCCGGAGAGATTCTTATTCTATACGAAGTATTCGTGTGCAACTTAATGATCCAATACATCAGCACAGTTGGAATCCCTATCTTCGTCATTTTCTTCCACAATAAATTGCGGACCACCGTGTCGAAAGCTGAGCTCATATCGATCATTGCTATATAAACAGGATTAGAATTCTTTTCTTTTGCTCCCGCGATGACATGCAACATGATAAAAGCATTTAAGGTTGTACTCATGCTCTTCCTAAATCCAGTTTGGTATTTCGAGTACATGTCATTCGCCTCAATTACTTTCTCCAATTCGTTTAAGAGAAGGATAGAGAAAATCTTAGCCTCAGTATCAATTAAAGATATTGGACGATAATTTTCTGGGAGAGACGGATCACCCTTTTTAAATATGGGTACTATATTAGCAGTTAGCCATGAGGGTGGAACCTCCCCAGACCTAATGATAGAGTCGAACTTATGGTTTATAATGCCAGCCCACAGCACGGGATCCGCCTTATAAAGACATGGGGGAAGACCATCCGGTCCTGCAGCTTTTGAATATGTCAACCTGGAGATTGCCCACATAATGTCAATGCAATCCCACTTCAGCCTTGGGATTTTAGAATATTCAATAGAAACATCTGGGACAAAACGAAAATTGCAAGGCAATTGGTATTTAACCTTTATAAATGTTTGCCAAGTCTGCTCAGGAATACAGTTTAGCAAGTACAATGCCACACATTTATTATCAGCTTTCAAGGTGCACCAGATTACTCGTGTGTCATGAGCCAGAATGGCTCGAATTAATGTGCAATTTACGTCATTGTATCTTGAAATACGAGCAGATCTCAAATTATGTTTGTAGGCTGATAATATTCTATTCCTTCTTGCCTTGCTATCTTCGATGCCCAAGTTGCTTTTCTTTAAATATCTCAGCGCCCTATTCTTCTCCCTTTTTAATAATTTGCATGTATGATCATATAAATGTGCATGTTGCACATTACTTTGTATTTTGCCAAGGCGCTCGAGTGCTGTGGCAACTATATCAGAATAATGCATGCACAATGTATATTCATAATTTCCCCCTGCACGTCTGATCCTCTCAATCTCCAAGGAAATTTGTTTAACAACAAAATTGCAGATCCCTCGATTCCATCTGATGGAATGCAGAGGATGATCAATTTCAACCACTGACAGGGTCATATTTGGCATGAGCGAATTACATTTTAGTTGACAAAAGGTAGAAAGTTGTGCGTGATCTCCTATCTAAATCTGTCCTATTACTAGGGGAGCCATATGCATGATAAGATTGTGAGATACAAATATATAATCTATCATTGAGTGCTTCGTTCCTCTTGCCCATGTATTTCGTAGATTCATGCCATTTCTTACCATTAAATCCATATCCCACTCCGTGAGGAGTTCTCTAAATTTAACTCCTCTACTATAAGAAAGAGTGGATGATTTAAGTTTGTGGGTTTCAGTCAAATCTCTACAATCACAATTAAAGTCACCGCCTATAATGATTTCACAAGGCTGCTATCTACCAGATATATATAATAAGCATGCATCTAATTCGTCCAACATCTCGTCGACTGATAAGGCAGCTGGATTCCAGTATAGGGAAATTATCATGAGTGAGGAATATCTAAATGAGGGTATTGTAAGATGAATCCCCAGTATACTGGCAGATTCCCAAGCTAATTCCGCTTGAGCCTGCAAGGATATCTTAACTCCAACCAACAGACCCCCAGATGGACGTCCTAGCAAAGATCTTCTTGCAGGTGCGGTAAAAGTTAAATACCCAGGAATAACGAATGGCTCAGTTTTCATCGTTTCTTGTACCATTATTATTGTTGGTTGATCTACGTGGGTTAAAGCAGAGTGCCACTTCATTAAGTTTACATGTCCGCAAGAATTCCAGGATATAATTTGCATATTCGTATCATTGCATGGCTATTTAGCAGGGGTAGGTAATTTTGGACATAGGATTGCCGAAAGCATAGGTTCCAGCCATGGTAGCCCTTTTGTATTGGCTGCAAATTTCAAAATTTCCAACATGCCCCCATCCAGCCCTGCTTCAGATTGCGGATAAGGCCTACCTGCTTCTTCTATCTTTTCAACACCCTTGGCCGGTGTTTCAAGAAATATTAAAGCCTCTGACTCACAGTCAAACTTAAACAGCATCAAACCCTCCTTTTTTATTTCCTCGTGAGTAGACCAGATAAATTTCATTATAGCCTCAGAGGTAAGATAACATATAGCCCTGTGATTATTTACACTTGCCAAAGAAACCCTTGTGATATCTTCGGATTTGATTATTCTCAATTGAGGTATTTTTGAGAATACGGAGAATGTGTAGGATCGATTAATGCGATTATCCGCCAATATCCTTTCATCCCCCTCAAATCCAATAATGTACTGTGTTTCCAATTCACTATCTTGGTGCCTAGTTGGAGGTGTATTTTTTCCTGTATTTATTAGTGTTTTAACCAATGGGGATGCCCTAGTAGCCACACGGGGATTCAACTCAAGTGAAAATATGCTCTTGCTATCGGAGAGATCGTATTCTTTATTCATATTAGTTTGATTCTCAGATAAGGACCTTCTTAAAGGAGGACCATGAATAGATATGTATCTTGGTGCAAAAGGGGCACCCACATTATTTACTTCATTAACTGATAAATTCCCAGACTGGGTCCTCAGAAGTGTCTCAACAATTTCCGCTTTTTTGCCTTGGCCATTTACCATCACTACATTTTTCTTTTTATCCAATAAACAATTTTCAAACCTTATTGAATCGTCACGTGTTACATTCATTTTATTACTGTTACTATTTGCTACTTCTAATTGTATTTCATTACTCACTGTGCACATATTATTTACATGTGTTCGATTGTTAGTAACATTAGTACATATCTCGCTATAGGATTTCCTCATAGGTATTTTTAGGGAGGCGCTGATTGCTTCGTCCTGATATTTTATTTGATTTTTCGACGTACAGCATCTGCCTACTATAGGGAAATATTCACATAAAGTGGCTTTTGCCGAGTTTTGAGTAATGAGATCTGAGTTAGACTTTACGGTTTCATTTTGCTGAGTTGAGTGGTCTTTTGGAATAATCATAGGTATTTTTTGATGTAACACGGTTTTGGAAGTTGAGGTTTTTTGAGAGTTTGATTTTGCCAATTGTGTGGTACTAGTTTTTATGATTCCCATGTTGGTGTGCACGTCTTCCTTCAATAGTGAAGGGGTGCCTAGACCTCCTCCTCCTTTTTCCACTTTTACTTCAATAGCAGATGTGAGGGCATACTGGCTCTCTTTCGACAACTCATCCAAGTTGATATTCTCCTCATCTGCAATTTCTAGGATGGAAGTTGATTTAATGATCTTCGCCTCCCTCCTTCTTTTAGCAAGTCTTTTCACAGCACGCATATGCATCCTTTTTGCCCGGCGAGACATAAAGGTTGGAATTGCTTCGGTGTGAATATTTTCAATTTCCGTCTTTTCTTGTTTTTCAATTTCATCCAACAAGACAGAAGGGCTATCTGGCAGATCTAAAATCGGAACTTTAGCAATAGGACTTTGCAGCATATCAAAAGGCTGTGCTTTATTAATTAGATGAGAAACTATTGTATCGTTTAATGCAGTTATCGATGATTTAATCTCACTCAGATCGTTCTCACAATTGCACTTCAAAGGCTCAGATGATACCCCATGTGATTGTCCAGAATTGTTACATTCTAGGTGAGCAGGTAACGAGCATTGCGTGCTTGTCATGATCTCTGCTTCCAAAAGATCAGGACTTGCCCGACTCCCTTGGAAGCAGACCCATAACCCCGGTTCCGAGTGCCAGCCAGTCCAAATTGGGACCTTTTGGACCCTGTCCTGGCGCCAGTGGCACCAGGCTCATAAAGATGCCCAGTCCCAGCGCTGGAAGCGCCGGGCTCATAATGCTTGGGTGGACTTACCTGCAGCAGACCATGCTGCTTACTTACCTGCCAGTTGAGCCCCTGATCCTCTTCTGTTTGGGACTACTTTTCCTGTTGGGTGGGGCAGGAGCCACTCCCTAGGTTCAGAACACTGGAACTCTTCTGGAAAGCAGGAACTCTTTTCTTACCTAGGCGAGGCTGTGGAAGGAGACACCTAAGCACTACAGGAGGCTATTTAAACCACACCCGATGGATGAATCTTGCTTTGCGTTATTCTGCATTCTCTGCAGCAGAACGCTCATCGTGTCTTCTGCTTCTGATCCTGGGCCTAAGGGAACAAAGGCTTACCATCCTGGAATCCAGTCTTCAGCAGCACCTGTAAAGACAAAGAAAGAACAGGTTAGCACTACGGTCTTCAGTGGCAGCGCATCTCTTACCTGGTCCGTCGGCTGTCACCAAGCCTCGCGCTGCATTCCGGCATCTGAAAGACAAAGGCTTGCCTACTCTTCGCATGCTCCGGAGGTCTTCGCACTGCATTCCGGCATCTGAAAGACAAAGGCTTACCAGCTCTTCGCACGCTCCGGAGGCCTTCGGCGCTGCATCCCGCATCTGAAAGACAAAAGAAGGTGCGTTTAAAGACATTGGGCAACTTTATTACTCACGTGCCATTACTCCTTCCCACGCCGAATCCAGTGGGTATTCCAGCACCCTTCAGCTTCTCTAAAGCTCCGAACTTGTACCTGCAAGATAAAAGGGACAGTTAGTGCGCATCGTGAAGCAGGCTACAAGCGCTTACTTACGTACTTCCAGGCGCTTCTATTCCTCACGCGGGTTCTATTCTCAACTCTCATCAGCCCGCCATCCGCCATCGCCGGAACCCTGCAAAACAAGAGATATCATTACAAAAGACTTTTAAGACATTTGAAGTGCCCAGAACTTACCGTTCGTGCAGTTAACGACGGACAGCAGTCCTCTGAGGTCAAGAGGCCTGCACCCTTATCCAGTGAAGAAACTGGTTACGGCACCCTGCCCCGAGGCAGATGGAGAGCTCGGCGTTCACTTACCTAAGGTGAGGGCGCTAACCTTTGGGGTTCTACAGGAGAAGAGAAAGGAAAGAGGAGAGAGGCACCCAATAACCCCAGTTCATTAATCCCATATTTTCTATCTGCAGACATCTTACTCTTCGAGTCAGACATACAGTGCACAGAGGTCCAGCCCAAAGAGCCAACCGTATGTTACACATCACCTTTGAAGATACGGCATTCACCCAGTCAAGACCGGCGCCTCTGCGGGAATCAGGTGAGCGTTACAGTGCTTTTCTCATGACACTCATTTGTAACTTCTCTTGATCTTTGGCCACCTGTTTCATATTGCAAAGATCTCAGGGTATCAATTGCAGTTATGAAGCCCTCAATTTTATCCATCTTGGAACAGAGATAATGCATAATTGCCTTTAATTCTTTTAATTCCAAGTGGGTAAGTTCATGGCCCTTGTCAAGAAGATCTAATATTTTTGTGATCACTGGAAGGGGGCTAGGAGATTGATGTTCAACACTACACCTGTCTGATATGTTACCCTCAGGATCATCGTTTATAAACCTTCTTTGATCTTTAAGTTGCTCAGGAGAGTACAATAGAGCATGCAAAATCCCTTCAGAGCTTCCTTCACCTGTTATTTCATTGTGAGTTTTTATAATGCCCTTTCTATAGGTTGGTTTGAAAATCTCCTTGTTAGATGATCTGTGAACCAGTGGGGTCATCATTTCAATAGATTGATTAACCTGTTCATCTAATTCAGCCATTTTCTTCATAGTTATTCTAAACGGGTCTTCATTAAAAGTGCAAGGTAGCAGTGGGGTTATGCAACTCCCCAAACTCACCCTAGCATCATTATTTACTTCCTCTTTTATGGAATTGTACGAAGTCGAGGTTGGATCGGCATGAATCTGGGCCACATAAGTAGTTTGTGTTGGAGTATCAGTATGATTCATATTATCGTCGTTAGCTACTACAGCTAGAGTGTCATTATCAAATAGCTCATTGCCAGAAATAGTTCCTTTATGGTCTAAAAAGTCAGTATTAATTTCAGTGCAAGCTTTCAATATTGCCCCAGTGCACCGCCCGCTACGCAATCCGTTAGCCATATTTAAAATAGTTAATATAGCACTGGTGCAATATATTAATAAAGAGACAGAGTTTTCAGCCTGTCGGGATAAAAGAAAGGTCGATAAAGACTAATCTATCTTTACACCCAAAATCTGATAAAATACGAATTAGCACGGTGTATGATGACAGACACCTAACACTTTATAATAAAATGTCAACAATTTAGTAAAATGGAACCTCACCCATGCTCACCAGCGCATGTTATAAAGCCATGAGATCTTCGTAATCTAGCAATATATAATTTAGTGCACTGCTTTCAGAACAAACCAAAGCGTTACAAGTGTTGAAACTATTGTTGGAATGGAGCCTCAGGGATCAAAGTGACTAGACACTGCAGTCTCCCTTCTGAATGTGCCGCCTAACAGCCGCACAACAGCCAGTGGGCTTTTCACCGTCGGGCTTAACGCCGCAAGGGTGGTTTCCTCTGCGCTTTGTAATGTAGAATAGTCACGTGATGAATCACGTGTCAAGAGCGAGCTCCGCCTCCTCCAGGAAGCGAGCGTATGCCAGCAAGAGCCCCTAGACAGCTCGCAATGCTGGAAGTAAGTGAAGCACCCAACGAAAGTTCAGGCACAGATAATTCCAGTAAAACAGCAGCGCACGCCACTCGGGAGGTTTCCTCTGCGCTTTGTAATGTAGAATAGTCACGTGATGAATCACGTGTCAAGAGCGAGCTCCGCCTCCTCCAGGAAGCGAGCGTATGCCAGCAAGAGCCCCTAGACAGCTCGCAATGCTGGAAGTAAGTGAAGCACCCAACGAAAGTTCAGGCACAGATAATTCCAGTAAAACAGCAGCGCACGCCACTCGGGAGGTTTCCTCTGCGCTTTGTAATGTAGAATAGTCACGTGATGAATCACGTGTCAAGAGCGAGCTCCGCCTCCTCCAGGAAGCGAGCGTATGCCAGCAAGAGCCCCTAGACAGCTCGCAATGCTGGAAGTAAGTGAAGCACCCAACGAAAGTTCAGGCACAGATAATTCCAGTAAAACAGCAGCGCACGCCACTCGGGAGGTTTCCTCTGCGCTTTGTAATGTAGAATAGTCACGTGATGAATCACGTGTCAAGAGCGAGCTCCGCCTCCTCCAGGAAGCGAGCGTATGCCAGCAAGAGCCCCTAGACAGCGCGCAATGCTGGAAGTAAGTGAAGCACCCAACAAAAGTTCAGGCACAGATAATTCCAGTAAAACAGCAGAGCACCAAATTCATTTTTGGAGGTTTTGAGCTTCAGGTAGGCACTAAACATCCACAACTGGATCAAAGAGAGGCAGGTATTGGGCTGTAGTTGTCTTATAAGGAGGATTTTGTGAGGTAGAACTGAGTGTCATTTGTGTATTGGTGGATGGGGATGTTGTCTGGAGCAAGGAGGGTTCAAAGCGGTTCCATGAAAAGACTGAAGATCATGGGGGAGAGAATGGATCCTTGCAGGACGCCACAGGTAAGGGGTATAGTTGGTGATCTGGAGGAATCGCTTTGGACAAACTGGTGGCAATTAATAATGTAGGATTTGGACAAGCTGAGGACCATCTTGCTGATCCCCATGAGGCAATATTGATTAATTCACTATGCTTATGAATGTGGCCTGTGCATCATAGTCTCTTTGGACATGAGGTAATGAAGTAGTGTGCAATTGTTTACTGTCAGTCTAGATAGGTTGCATATAAGCAGTGGACTGTGTGAGCCAAACCTGCAACTTTGATGAAGATGTGTGTGCAATCTTCTTCAACATTATTGTTGAGGTCAGTTTTCTGAAATGCCTCAAATACACAATAATGAGGTTGGTGAAAGAATCCCATTTCCACAGATGGCAAGAGCTTTTGTTTGGGAGTGTTCTGGATATCTGCATCATTTAAATATCTTTGGATGAGATGTAGGTTATTGAGACAACTGTGCCTTGAAATTCGTCTAAAGTTGTGTGTTCTCCTTCTCACCTAGTATAGCTGTCAGTCTGGCAGGGGTAGTTGATATAGACTTATGCACAACTGTTTTCATCTGTGGGTGCACTCTCACCAGTCTTTTCACTTACTTTCAAAAGGTGCCACATTCAGATTTGAGGACTGGTCTAACCGATAGTGATGTGGTCTAGGGCCACCTTGCCGACCTGGGAAACTTAAGCCCTGGGTTTTAACCCCAAGTTTGACTCTTAACCTAAAAGCGGTTATTCAGTTCTGAGCAAAGCCTATTTACATGTGCCTATGGGCACCATTGCAAGAAGGTGGGCAGGGCCTATTTCTGTGTGTCTGTGGGCACAATTGCAGGGCAGACAGGAAGGACCTGTTTCTATGTGTCTACAGGCACCATTGCAGGGTTGGCAGGCAGGGTCTATTTCGATGTGCCTATCAGTGCCACTGCAGGACAGGCAGGCAGGGCAGTAGGCACCAGCATAGGACAGTTAGGAAAGGCCTATTTCTGTGTGTCTACAGGCACCATTGCAGGGTTGGCAGGCAGGGTCTATTTCGATGTGCCTATCAGTGCCACTGCAGGACAGGCAGGCAGGGCAGTAGGCACGAGCATAGGACAGTTTGGAAAGGCCTATTTCTGTGTGTCTACAGGCACCATTGCAGGGTTGGCAGGCAGGGTCTATTTCGATGTGCCTATCAGTGCCACTGCAGGACAGGCAGGCAGGGCAGTGGGCACCAGCATAGGACAATTAGGAAAGGCCTATTTCTGTGTGTCTATGGGCACCATTGCAGTCTAGGCAGGGCAGACTTTTTTCTATGTTAATATAGGCCCACTGGCGTGCAGACATGGCCTACTTCTGTGTGTCTGCGGGCACAATTGCAGGGCAGGCAAGCAGGGCTTGTATCTAGGCGTCTACAGGAACTATTGTGCAATGAGTCTTGAGGTCACTGAAAAGATTACATTTTTGCGTTCTGTGTATTGCTAGTGTAGGCCCTCGCTCTGCTTTAAATTGCAAATGCACGTAACGCACTATAAGTATGTTAAACAAAATAACTACATTGTGCCATCTAGCACTGTACTCAGTTACATGCCCCTCTCCAATCACATCCTGGCTTCTGTGGTTTCTGTCATTTGTTCTTCGTCGCTTTGGACCACACACAACTTGCTTTCCAGATGGTCCTACTACACTATATGCTCTGTGTAACGTACGCAGCTGCACCTTGTTGTAAAGCCAAACTGTATCGAAAACAGAACAAAAACACATTTTAAGGAAATATGCTATGTGAAATGTAGAAAAAAGCTCACATAATCTATTCGTATTTGCATATTAAAATGGTGTTTCCTGAACCGCAAAATAGGTTGGCTTTGAAAAATTCAATGCGATTCACTAACTTCACGCATTCGCACATCTGGCTGATAAGTAGCTTGCAAGTACAGCAAGAGGTGAAAAGTCATTTTCACTTTGGAAAACCTGTGATGTAGGTGGCCAGAAGTTCCACGGTAATTTGCTTTCTGCAGCATCGTCAGATACATGTCATATGAGAGTGCCTCGAATTGCTTGGGAGTAGATTTCTCTTTTGGTCCCAGTCACAGGGAAGCAGACGCTTCTGTCTGCCTCCTCTGCCCGTTCCCACGTAGCCTGCCAACACAGCCCATACTGGATTGTACTGCACCATGTGGGAAACATCTGATTCCACTGATTTACCGACCAATATATGTTAGCTCCTTCACGTGCTGGAAGGATAACATGAAGGACGCACACCGAGCAGTGGGTATGGGCGAACAGATTCGAGCTAAACTTGTATTTTCCAAATTTCAGAGAGTTTTGGCTCAGTTGAACTTTTTAAACCTTTTTATTTTTGTCTGAAAAGGCACATGATTGGAGGTTCAGCTTCAATTGGGTAAAGGATTTGTAAAAGGAGTGTGTATAAGGAATTGTGATGTGGGGGGGTTGTAGGATTAGTATTATAACACATGAGAGTAGAATTAAAATGAGGGTAGGGCTCAAGGCAGGACATTAGGTAAAACGGTGGAGTGGGGTTTGGCACCTGATTTAATTCCAGAGAGAACATTCAAATCAAACAGAAACAAAAAGAGAGCAAACATTCACAGACAGGCACCTGCTTTTTTCATGAGATAATGGAGAATCGCAGAGAGGGCAGGTGTTTTTTTTCTGGGAGAACAGAGAGCCTCAGAGAGGGTCTCTTCATGTTTTCCTTCCCACAAAATGCAATCGCAAAGAGTGACAGCTGTGTTTCCCATTAGGACATAGGGAATTCGTGACTAGATTTTGAGGGTGAGAAAAATTGTTTTCTTGAAGGATCAGAATATCTGTGACTTGGTTTAGAGTAACACACATGCTTTTCCTAGAAGAACAGAAAAGCACACTAATTGGGTTCAGACTAATGGCATACATGTTTCCGTGAGGTAGCAGAACAACACAGTGACAGACAGTAAAATGGCCTCCAACTTCTCTCAAAAGTTCAAGAGCTCTGGCTGACTGTCTTGAATGGCTGCCTTGAAAAACCCAGCTTTAATGTTAGTCTTATCCTCCTGATTGTGATTCAAGCGACAAAATACATAATTTGGAGCCCATGGCTTTACTTAAACTCCATTTAAAAAATGTTACAGTGCCACTTTGGAGGAGTTTGTGCAGGACCCAATTATCTGTGCCCTTAGATTAGATGTGTATCGGCCTCAATCCTACCTATGTACAACTCTTGAACCCTTTGATTGAAGCCCACGATGGTTCATAAGGGTTTGAGCGTTGAATTTAAGAATGCTAACCAAACGTTATACTTGTACACGGCACTCTGCTTTCACACAATTTAAAATTCCATACAACTGTTAAAACATTCTGGGGTTTTCTTGCTTTTTTCTATCAAACAATTCTTGAACTGTCATATAAACTAGCCAGGCTGTCACCGTCTTTGATGACGCTTCAGCACTGGCGCTGCATTCAAAGTTAGCAGTGGCATGGCCCCTTGCCTGGATGACAGACACTACTCACATGCACAATGTCATTGCAGTCTGCAGTAGAAATGGCGAACGTTCAAAACAAGGCTTCTGTACATACCCCGCAGTGGATATTACTAACATTGTGTGCTGCCCATGGCCTGCCACCCTGCATTGCACATGGACCCTGGTGGCAAGCAATGAGGTGCATGCACCGCTAAAGACATACAAGAACTCTAAAGGCATGGGTTCCTGTGAAAGGCGACACACCTGCACAATATTATCAAAAGCGTGGTGGGAATCTAAGGGTAACACAGACCGCCACTGTGTGCGAATGCTCAGCTTAAATGAAGCCCGAGATCTGATTTGCATTTCTTGGATGGCTAATTAGGTTGTAGGGGTTAATATCTTTAAGAAGGGTCTGTCTGTTCTGATGTTTGCTGTCAGAGCCTATCTCAATCAAGCTGAAGCGAAGATTCCCCAGCAGCTGTCATTGATCAAAGCAGGGGCAGACTGGGGCTGCTCCATCAAAGGCGGTCTCTCATGATGTGCTACTGCAAAAGTAAATCACTAAAATATGTATGGGATCTATGGGATCAAGTTGCGTGCTTTGGTGGAAAGCTGGCATTACATCATATGCCCCCTAACATCTGTCACTTACAGTGCGGCAATTCTCCAACTCAAAGCAGCATGTAACTGAAGCTATAATTGTTATCTTTATTAATAGTAGTACGAGTATTAGTATCAACAGTACTCATACATGACTACCAATAAAATAACAATAATATCCATAAAAGTGATGATTAATGGTATTTTTTGTTTTCACACAGCTGTCTAAAGCGTGAACCAGGCCCAACTGTAGACAGCACACTGTAGACTGGAGTTCACAGATGCTATGGAAGCAAGGAAGAATTAATGGTCAGATTATAACCACTTAAACAACACTAGAGTGATACGATGGTGGAAAACGTTTGATAGGATTGATTAATTAAGCTTTGTAGACCCTGTCCAAGTGATGATCTATGGGCACTGAAGACAGTTACTGGCCTATGGGCAAAGAGGGCATTGAACAAGGTTATGAGCCCATGATGTCTGTCACAGCCTGAGGGTGGGGTCTCTGACACTATTATACCTGTGTCGCTTTTGATGGTATAAAGTGACACTACGTCATCTCCCATCATCACTAGCCAGCAATTATCAGTGGTGAAGGACCATGGAAGTTGTAGCCCAAAACATTTGGAGGAACATACATATAAAAGTATAGAGATTATTAGTACATAAATCTGCTTCAGTGGTCAATGGCAATTGGCTGTGGGTATGCTCTTTGCTGTTGGTAGGCTTGAAATGCAATGTTCTGAACAATCTATGGGATTTATGAACCAATATGTGAACTATACTGCTTTATAAAGTCTACCGATTGTCCAATAAGAATGCTAATTGCACATTTCAAGGGTTATAATTAAACTTTATAGATCAGGTTGAAGGGACCTACTGGATTTTAAGGGCACCTGGAGAAAGATTTAACTGCCTGACTGCAGTGCAGGCATTTAATGCATTTTACAGACCTATAACACCTGTTATGACCCGAGGGTGGGATCCATATGGCCACTGTAATGAATGCAACTCCTGATACTATAATGAAGGATTGCTCATTATGTGGCCCTCTAGATGTTTTGGACTTAAACTCCCATGGTCCCTAAGAATTATCGTTAATGGTGAAGGATCAAGGGAGAGGGAGTTGTGATCCAAAACATCTGGAGTGCCACATCCTTAGTAGCTTTGGTGTGTGTGTATATATATAAGTATACAAGGGCACTTGATCAGTGGATGCACTACTTTCTAGATCTCATAACACTTGTGAGTTATAAAAAGTGTGCTCTCCATTCAGTTTGTCAGCTCAAAGAACTACCTGTATTACAAATGTAATAAGAAAATCAAGGTGCTTGAAACATAGGAATCATTGTGACAGTGAATAAGATTCACTTAAATAATTGTATAACATGTTTTTATGGTGATAAAATAGGGCTTTTTTCCAATCTTTTCACATCAATGTTGTATCTGCATGTACAAGTGAACAGACAATCTATTACGTCATAGTGTGTACATTTTTCTTTTCATAGAGTTAAAGTTGGACATTATTCATCTGTGGAAAATGTTTCTGAGAGATATCTGGGCGCCCACTCTGTTTGACCTTAGGGATTGTACATTAACAATATATAATATAGTTGCATTACTGTATTGGTATTAGGCACCAAATTGCATTTTTATTTGATGTTGTGCAGAGAGAGAGTGTGAAAATGGCTACCTGAGTCCACTGAACTTCTGAATATTAACTCTGTTGAATTTTAATTTAAGAAATCAGAAAATGCAGTGTGAGAGCAAGAGAATCAGTCCACCGAGACTTGAACTCGGATCGGTGGATTCAAACTCCAAAGTGCTCACTATTACACCATGGAACCCTTGCGAGGTCCACCTGAGAGCACTGTATCAGAAATGGGAATAAAGAGCACATTTACGATTTTTACCAATTCATAGTGTCAGTTGACTGGTATTTTACAAAGGCAGCAATGGTGTTGATTGACGTTGTGCTATAGCAATCTTTGTGGTTTATAGATCATGTGGATCAAATTCTTCCTCTGCAGGCATATGATTAAGCAATATTAAATATTGTTTCTGACTGCCCCTGTTCTGGCACAATGAAGTTCAGCATTTGCATAAGTATTTAGGTTCCATGGTCTAATGGATAGTAGGCTGGACTCTGATTTTAGTAATCCAACATGTTATAGCTATAGTGTGTTTTCCTTTAAGTGTATTGTCATGTTATGCACATAGATGTCCTAGCAGTGGCTTTGATGAATAGTTCAATTTGATAAAAGCCTTCCTTTGGAGTATATGAAAAAAGTGAATTAAATAATATCTCTGGATGACTGCTTTGATTTCTATGTGCACATTCATTTTGTATTTCAAAGGGATTACCCCACATACACAACACTGCTTGGACTGCCTCTTCCTCCCTCATGGCATGTAAAGCTAACCCCACCGCCACCTTGTTTTTTTTTTTTAAACTTTCACTTCCCAGTCATGATCATGCAACTGAATTTAAAAATTTTGATTTTAACTGGAGTAGTTGCTTGTTTTTATTTTTCATGTACTGATACAACCCGTTTTTGGGGTGGGGGGACTGATGCCTATTTACTTATGTTAGCTAGTATAGGTTATTTTATGTCCGCTTACAATATATTTAATGATTTGTTATGTCGTTTCCAATTGATGTCTAATGTCAAGTGGTTTGCAGCAGTCATACAATGGCACATAATACCCCAGAGACACCTAAAATAAGTTAATAATACTCCGTGCAAGCACTCAGTTTATGAAAATGGCTGTAAATCCCAAAGTAGAACTATAAATGTAAACTGGCAAGCAGACCGTGCACCCTGTTTGAAACTATGACCTGCGTGTTGCCCTCTATTAACAGGACAAGGTAACTGCCACATAAAATAGACTGGGTAGATTATGCAAATTAACTCCCATAAGAGCCCAGTGTCACCCCAAAAGGTGTCCTACTTCTCACACCAAGAAACATCCACACATATATCCCAGTGATCCTCAAAAACGTACAGGAAACCCACTCCAGCACTTTTCTCCCAGAGAAGACAAGGTTGAAAAACCACCCTCTGTTAAGTGTCCATAATCCCTGCCAGCTGCCCTGTCTATAGAACCTGGCCATTCGTGGCCACTCTGGTCTTAGGGGCATGAGTGGAAGGATTTTGCCTACCTTGTTTCTTGGGCACGGTTTCCACATGCCCCAGTTTGCAATGACACTCTGGAGTTTTATCAGGTTTTAAAGAAGCCTGACTGCTGCAGGACTAGAGATCTGATTATTTCCCTAGATGTTTTGTACATAACGATGCAGATGGTGCTCTGAACCACCTATAGTGGTTATTAAGCATGGTATACATACCATTGCACGTAACAATGTTTACAAATGGAAAATGGTATTGATTTATTAGGGAGTTGTGAAAATGGCAAAAGCAAATTGACATAGACCAGCTGGTGTTATTGACAGGAATTCCAGGTGAATAAGCTGAGCAGATCACCAGTTTGCTTACCTGTGAACGCATTTTCGAGCTCATTCACAATCAGTTTGCACCCTTTCTCTCCATTTTGGCTGGCTGAGGGGCCCTTCAGTAATGTTATTTTCTAACCATTACACCACATTGTAATTGCAATTGGTTATTTATAATGCGCTTGATACCCAGAGGTTTCTAAGTGCGCACCCAGCGATTGAACCTGTGTTGCTCTGTGTCGTCTTGTTTCCAAGGTGAGCGCGTTGCTCCTGAGCTCTCCTCCCGTGACTGCATGGGTCTCTTGATGGAGCAACCGAACAGAGTTTTACCAGAAATTAGAGTAGAGATCTCATACATCATTTTAACAAACTCATATCCCTAGCCCACGGATATTGTGCAAATGTGGAACTGTTTAGTTGGTTGTTGGGCAATAGCAACGTCTTTGCTTTACAGCTCATTTGGATAGGATTCTTCCTCTGGAGGCATACGGTAAAATAATATTGCATACATTCTATGAAAGCTCTTTTATGCTGCAATGATGTTCATCATGTTCCTAAGCATGTAGGTTCCATGGTGCAATGGTTAGCACTCTGGACTCTAAATCCAGAGATCTGAGTTCAAATCTCTGTAGGTCCTTGGCAAAGACTGTGTTAGTTTCCCTCTCAGTGTCTTGCTTTTTTTTAATCCAGATTTGTTTTAATAGCAATGACGCTGCTGTGTAGCCCACTTTCATAGAATTTTTCCCTGGAGGCATTTGAAAAAAGAAAGATTTTCTATGGATGAAGCTCTTTAGCCAAAATGAAACCCACCACTTTCTGTGGAGTGAAAGATCCATGGTGTAATCATTAGCACCCTGGATGCCGAATCCAACGATTTGCATTCAAATCTCCATAAAACGTTAGCAGCAGTGCAACCTTTCCCTTATCGTTTATTGCTGGAGTACACGGCGCTGCACGTGTCCTGATCAAGTAGTGTCTCATGTGTCCTGGAGGATGTTGCTGTGGTCCTCTTGTCGGAAAAAGTCTTGCTTCAGTTTGCTCTTGTATCTCATTTGCCCTGGAGAATGTTGCTCTTGTCGTCTGGTCGGCAAGTCGTGCTGTTTATTGTTGTGTTTCAGAAGCTCTTGATATTGATTTTCGCTTTGCATCAGATGGAGCTTTTCCAAGTGACGTTCGTTTTTTGTGCGGCATGTTTCAGTCACTCAATGGCTTCAGCACATTTGAGAAAATGTCCAAGAAATATTGATTGATTGTGCCCTCTTCTCGGGAATGAATTTAAGTAACCTGTAACCTTGCCATTTCCGATATTTGGATTGGCGTGATAACATTTTTTTTATTGCCTTTAAAAATGCTTTAATAAACACTTTTTAACTGTATACAGTAGTAATACATTTCAAAGGAAAAACCAACACATCGAACATTTAGCTTCAGACACTTTTCCAAATGCTGTCTCCTTCTGCCTCATCTAAAAAATCTCAGGCTAACTAAAAGAAAACTAGAAACCACTTGGAGACTCTCACCATCAGTCGAAAAAAAACTTAACCTTTCCAAAGCCTCCTCCCATTACAAGAAAGAAATACTATTAGCCAAACAAGAAACGTATAATACTAGAATATCTAGATCTAAATCTAGTGTCAGAGAATTGTTCAGAATTCTGAAAGAATTGGAAATCCTCATTGTACCTCAAGAAAACTGCACCAAGGATAAAAAATGGTGCTCTAGCATACAACTTGCCCTAACAAACAAAGCAGCTAATTTACAAACTAAAATTGCTCTCAAGAAGGCATCTCTAACGCCTCACACCCCCCGGAGACAGCGCCACCATCACAGCCCAATCAAAAAGCCCGATTCTGCTTCTCCAAGGTATCAACCATTGAGGTAGAAAAGGTCATTCTGGGACTTAAACCGTCCAACTGCAAAGGCGATCAATGCCCAGCACAACTTATCAAGGATGCTGCACGAGAACTATCGCCATTTATAACCAAACTCATCAATTCCTCCTTTACCACAGGCATAATACCGAATAACCTAAAAGAGTCATGGTTTCTGCCACTATTGAAGAAACAAACCCTCGACCCTGCCATTCCCACAAACTTTAGGCCCATCAAGACTGTGCCCTTTCTTCTAAATATCCTAGATAAAGTGGCCTACATGCAAATACAAAACTTCCTAGAATCCAACCACCTACTCGGAACCCGCCAATCAGGATTCCGCCCGCAGCATGGGACTGAGACAGCTCTAATAGATCTTAAAGCCCAAATAGACGAATGCAGAGACAACGGCCAAGCAGCCCTACTCCTCCTTCTGGACCTATCTGCGGCTTTCGACTTAGTGGACCACACAGTCCTATGTAGCCACCTTGACTCTGCAGCCCATTTCTCTAATGAGGCTATAACATGGATCAAGTCATTTCTGACTAACCGGACTATGAGAGTCTTCGCCCCATCAGCCTCAGCAGACCCGATCCCTATAACCTGTGGTGTACCACAAGGATCTTGTGTGTCACCCACCCTCTACAATGTCTTCACGAAGCCCCTCTTCGACGAAATGGATCATCTGGGTATCGCCTACACTAACTACGCAGACGATACCCAGATCCTCCTCCCGCTCTCAGGAATTTACACCAAGGATTTGGCTCTAGTGAACAGAATCTATAGCATCGTTCAGGCATGGATGGCCACCCACGGCCTATGCCTGAACGATGATAAAACCGAGATTATCATCCTAGGCACCCCAACATATATATCCAAACTTAGCCCTGACTATGCCAACTTCATTATTGATGGGAACAACATAAAAGTAGCTAACGAAGTGAAAACCCTAGGATTCTACCTAGACGCCGTCATGAACTTTAGCAAACAAGTCAACTCTCTAGCCTCTGCTACGGCATACACATGCAAACTTATCAGAGCTAGTAAACAATTCCTCTCCACAGATAGCTGCATTACACTTGCCAGAGCCCTTATAATATCCAAACTGGATTATTGTAATGGACTCTACATTGGGGCAAATAAACAGACCATTCATACAATTCAAGTCCTCCAGAACAATGCCTTGAGAGCAGCACTCAAGGTTAACAGAAAGGAGCATATATCCTCTATAAGAAGAGAACACAAATGGCTCTCCACATCTGACAAAATTCAACTCAAGATCGCCTCTCTCACCCACAAATGCCTCAATAATAAAGCACCTCCATACCTTATGGACAGGTTATGTAAAAGAACCTCAGCCAGACCCACAAGAACAGCTAACGCAAACTGCCTCCAAGTCCCGCGCTTCAAACTCTCCACTATAGGAGGTAATAGCTTCCCAGTCAAGGCTGCACAGTTATGGAACTCCCTCCCCCAAGACATCAGAGAACCTCAACCCTTCGCCAACTTCAGACAGAACCTAACCAGGTGGCTGAGAGCCAATGACATCTAACTACTCTACTCTAACCTGCACTACCCTTCAATTGCTCCGCCTCTGACTCCTACTCTCTGCTCCTGGAGCTCACTTACTATGCGATCGAAGTTCCATGTGCAGCACATCACTCTGACATTGGTGTCCCGATATGTCACATTGTACATAATTGTATATTACTGCCCTATAACTATGCAGGAAACAGGCACCTGTTTCCCTTTGTTCCTGACCTCTCCTTGTACTTACTTGCCTACTGTAACATAGTTGATGTCTGTATTTTCTTGTACATACCTGCCTATTGTAATACTGTTGATGTCTGTATTTTTTTCCTACTTATCATGTACATGTAACTAAGTTGAGCATGTCCTTGTCTGTTTGCGCCCGGATGCCTCAGGGTATGGCGCGCTATATAAATAATAAACTAAACTAAACTAAACTAAACTAGTACCTACTGTAGTGAATCGGGGTGAGCATCAGTAAATGAGAGTGTCTACAAAGTGAATTTTTTGCATCCGAACATAGACTACGACCTTGCCCCAGACAAAAGAGGAAGCCATGCAAAATGTTGGTAGACGTGGATTCAACTGTGTGGATTTGTATAGCCAGACATACGTACGCACATACATACTTCCGCTTTATATAAAAAGATAATTACAATTTACTCAAAAAATGTTCGAGTGTTAGGTTGCAAAAGCCAAAATACTGTGGTGGTATTGCTGTTGGAAATGTTCAAATGGCTGCTCCCTACTTCCTAGGATTTTGCATCAGGTTTTCCAAACCTCCGACTGGTGCTAAACATCCCATGCCTTTCAGCATCCAAATATTAATTGGATGTACCTCTGTTGTGGGGTGCCTAATTCATGGCGTGTATGTGCATGATATCACAAGAGTATATATTTTAAATGAACATCACCAAAACAAAGAGAGTTCACACTTGTTAAATTCAATGAAAAGCCTTTAATTATCAGCTAATTACATAGGACATCAGAAGTACTCGATTACTCAATTTGTTTACCGCAATATTTTCAAACATACCATTTAATTATTCAATACCAGTTCTTCTATTTTACTTTAAACCCTTGTTGCTGGCACATGTTTTGATCCATCTTGGATCATTTTCAAGACTTTATATAGGCTAATTAAAGACAAAACCAAAATCTTATAAAAATAAAAAACGATAGCCCAAACATTATTGACAGAATAGGCAATTTGTGACACTTTGCCTTGATATAGCGAAACACATAATTAATACTGGTGTTATCCACCCACATGTGGTACTGACAAAGCAAGTAGTCAAATATTAAACTGATCTTCCCATGTAATACACTGGGAGCTGAACTTCTGTGGAGCCATACCGGTGCACATGCAGTTTAGGGAGTTCATCTGAGCAACAGTTCCAGCAGCTTGATGACCACTAGGGAAGTGTTTCTATGTTTCTAAGAAGACAGTGGCTCATCACGTAGTTATGTTAATGTTAAAGGTATTTGTACTGCGCACCGTCACCACTGGAGTGGTCCCCAGGCGCTCTGGCGGATCTGAAAAGGGAAGAGGGTAGGAAGGTCAGTAGGATTGAGCGGGAGAAGGGCAAGAGAGTGGTGATGTGCTGCTGGCAGCCTCAGTTTGAGTTAGCACCGCTCGCTGAGCATGGGTGTGCTTTTTGGTTGGGAGCCGTTGTGTGCTCTTGTGAGAGGCTTTGTAAAGTATATTTTATTGTTTGCAGTGTGGTGAAGTGTGTGTGGTTTGTTCTGCTTTAGAGGTATGATTGTGTTTAGTTAGAGTTTGAGATGTGTATGCAGAGGGGTGAGATTGTTCAGTGGGTTGGTTAGTGGCATCGCTGTTTAGAAGTGACACATGCTAATCTTCACAATCCTGTCTAGATTTGACGCAATGCTAATCTTTACAGTTCTATCTAGATGTGATGCAAGCTGCCTTCACAAATCTGTTGAGATGTAATGCAAGGTAATCTTCACAATTCTGTCTAGATGTGATGCAATGCTAATCTATGCAATCCTGTTTAGATGTGACCTGAGCTAGTAATACAATTCTGTCTAGATATGACGCAAGGTAATCTTCACAATCCTGTCTAGATATGACGCAAACTACTATTACAGTTCTGTTTAGATATGATACAATGCTAACCTTCACAATTCTGTCTAGATGTGACGCAAGCTGACATTTCACAGTTCTGTCTAGATGTCACTCAAGCTAATCTTCACAATTCTGTTTAGATGTGACGCAAGCTAGTATTACAGTTGTCTAGATATGATGCAATGCTAATCTTCACAATTCTGTCTAGATGTGACGCAATGCTGATCTTTACAATTCTGTCTAGATGTGACACAATGCTAGTCTACATAATTCTGTTAAGATATGACGCGAGTAAGTATTACAATTCTGGTTAGATGTGGCAGAGTCTAATCTGCACAATTCTATATAGATATGACACAAGCTACTATTACAGTTCTTTCTAGATATGACGCAGTTCTAATCTTCACTATTCTGTAGAGATGTAACGCAACCTGACATTCACATTTCTGTTTAGGTGTGGTGCAAGCTGACATTAACAATTCTGTCTTGATGTGACGGAAGCTAGTATTACAGTTCTGTCTAGATATGACGTAATGCTAATCTTCGCAATTCTGTCTAGAATTGAAACAAGCTAATCCTCAAAATTCTGTCTAGATATGATGCAAGCTAGTATTACAGTTCTGTCTAGATATGACATAATGCTAATCTTCACATTTATGTCTAATTGTGATGCTGGCTCATATATGCAATTTTTCCTGGATTAGCTAGCAGAGCGTAGTCTACCCAGTTGTGAGATATTGCTCAGTAATAGTTATCTTGATTTGAGAAATGGCGGGGCAACACAGTTCACAACTCACTGAATCTATGTGGGGCAACAGTTGCAGAATAGAAGTGGGTACATACATATTACCTTCTATTTGGTGGTAATAAGATTGGAGATGGGTGGGCCAGTTTTGTGGTTGCAGAGATAGCTGTGCCCCTGTTATGTTAAATTGTGTTATGTTAATTTATATTGTGCACCAAAACCACCAAAGGACAATCTCCAGGCGCTCACGTGGCTCTGCAAGAAAGAGGACATGGTTGATCAGTGAGGGAAAAATGATAGAATAGGTCCAGAACCAGGAGAAACTGGCTTTTGTGTGTGCTGACTTGCAGGTGGTAGGTTGCATGCACTGGCTTGCTGTATCCATGGAGGTAAGGTCCAGTGCCTTGGACATTTTCGGTGTTGCTGTTTGTTATGTTGGGGTGTGTATGTGTGTTTTATGGGTAGATTGGCAGATGTTTAAGGTTGTGTGTACTGGCTTGTTGTTCCATACTTGGAAGGTCCAGTGCCTTGGGGATTTTCTGTGTGGATGTTTGTCATGTTGGGGTGTGTATGTGTATTTTATGTGTAGATTGGCAGGTGTTTAAGGTTGTGTGCACTGGCTTGTTGTGTCCGTATGGGTATGGTCCAGTGTTTGGGTTAGTTTGTTGAAAGTGTGTGTTGCTTGTGTTGGTTTTGTGTTAGGGTATATGTTTGCTAGATCGGTGGGAATGTATAGTGTTTTGGTGGTATATTTGAGGAGGTAGAAGTGGGTGGCTAGTGCTTTGGCTAGTCGCTAAGTTTTTCAATGTTGCTAACGTACACAGTCCTATTTGATGTTGCAAATGACTAATCTCTGTAATTCTTCTATCTGAGTGTGATACCTGGATAAACGTCCCCTGCATAGAGTGTGAACTCCTAAATTGGAGGCACAGCAATAACTGCAAGACACCTAGATTTGAGGAATCTATATAGAGGAAGAATGCCTAAGTATGGGACACAACAGTAAATAACACCACTGAACAGTTGGCAAACAGCTGTGATAGGGATACTCTTTATTAGCGGACTCATTTTGGTAGGCTATGCTGTGTAGGTAATACAAGAGACAGGGCTTTTTGGAGTACAGTGATTGCTGTGCTCCCCACCCAGACCACACTTACCTTGTCAGTTGCTGTTGGTTTATGGCTGGCTACTGGCTCCTCAGGCAAACACAGGCAAACACGGTCTGAAGCTGCTACTTTGGGAGCTGCCTTTGCCTTGGGGCCCTTAGCTGAAGGGGCTGCATGGGCAGTGGGCTGTGATAGGGGGTGCCACTTGAATGGGGGCATTAATGGCAAACAAGCGGGACTCCATTGAAGTATGTGTAACCAATGATGGGGGTGCAACTTGAATTAGGGTATTTTTGGGGAAAGGGTGGTGCTCGATTGAAGTGAAAGGGACCCATGGTGGCAGGGGTGTGCAACTTGAATGAGGGCATTCCTGGCAAACGAGCAGAGCTCCCACGAAATCAGTGTGACCAATGATGAGATGCAACTTGAATGAGGGTATTCTTGGGGAAAGTGTGTGTCATGATGCCTACCCCCGGGGACCCAGACCAAGTCCAGCAACCCCGGAAGCAGGCATCAAGTTACCCAAAGCAAGCCCAACAACCCCCACTAGGGGCTATTTGGGTGCAGTCCTGGCACCTATGGCACCAGGCTCATATGGAGGGTCAGTAAGATTAAAACTTACCTGATGCAGACCATGCTGCAAACTTACCTGATGCAAGAGCTCCAAGCCAAACGAGGCTTGAAAGGGACTATTTTACCTAGGGACTATTTTTTTTACTTTGGTGGGGATGGGGAGGAATACTTACCTGGGACTACTTTGGAGGCTATTTAAACCACGCATCCATCAGTGTAACGCTCACCGTGCCTGCAAGTCTGCATCCAGTCATCTGCCACGCCCGCCTCGAGTTTGGAGCTCCTGGAAAAAGGGAGAAAGAAGGAGAAAAGGTTAGAACAAGAGCAATACCTTTGATCCTTACCCGAATTCCTGATCCATCGTGCCTTCGAGCTGGAAGAAAGAAGTTATTTTATGCGCGTCGCCTCGCCTGCTGCAGCGCCGCGCTGAACTCATCGGCCTTCGCAGCATCTTCACATTTCACCGCATCCTCCTGCCGCACTCCGGCACCTAAGGAGAAAACAAGAACAGCAAGGTGAGCCAAGGGAATACACAGGGGAATACCCCCCATAGACTTCCCTGATTTTACCACCGGGGGTATTATTCTTCTTCACGGGTCAGCGCAGCTTCCACTGCATCCTAGCCAAACCACGGCCCCTAAGGGAAAAACAAAAGGACAGCAAGGTGAAACAAGGGACTAACCAGGGGAACCGTCCTCACCACAAAACACTTACCTGATTTTACCGCCGGAGGCATTATTCCCCGAGACTTCATACTTTCTCTCAGCGCCTGAATAAGGGAGAAAGCAACATGTTACATATGGACATTATTTTATCAAACTGCGTTGGATAATACAAATCCTTACCAGAACATTACCGGTTGCCACGAAGAACTCTTCAGTAGGGTCAAGCTGCAACCTGCAAGGAATCAGACAAGAGTGAATGTCAGGCATTTGAACTCTTACGAACTAAATACTTACGGCGTCTTGCTGGGAATATCGGAGTCAATATTGTCCTGGAACTCACCAATTCCTTCAAGCCAGTGAAGCAACTGGTTATCTACGTGCCCCTGCGCTCAATGCAGGATGGAGAACTCATCTTTTCAAATCATCAGGTGAGACTATAAGAGGGAACATCCAAGGTGATCAGTGGGGAGAACAGCGGGGTGGGTGGATTTACGCTCAACTCCACGGGTGGTTAATTCCCTTTCTCCACTTGCGGAAGAATATTCCTATGGGCCAAGCAAACGAAGCTAGGTGGGCCAGTCCAGTCCGTCATCTCGGCCCTACACGTCACATTGGTGGAGACCGCAGCAGTCCAGTCCATATCGACGCCTCTGCGGGTGCCAGATGAACGTAACAGAACGTGAAGCCTACCCACAAATTCCCACCCGGGCGTTATGGATACCTCGGAGACTGACCAATTGGTCCAATTACTAGGGGAACTGAGGGCTGAAGTGCATTCCGCCTGTCAAGAAACCAATGCTCTTAGCAGAGAAGTGATTTTGTCAAAGGAGCAAACTGATGATCTTGCTAGGCAACTATTGCAAAGCCAGGCTAGACAAGCACCCCTACCTGGTTCTGGGGGAAATCCAGCTCCTGTGTTATCGAGTGACCCTGTGCAAACCTACAGGACATATTCCATTCGCCCCACCCGAAAGCTTTGCCGGAGATCCCAAAAGGTTCACCGTGTTTATGAACCAATGCCGCTTGCACTTTTTATGCAGTCCTGGAGCCTTCCCAAACGATCAAGCCAAGGTAGCCTTTGTAATGTCATATCTCAGCGACAGTGCAGCTAATTGGTCTACTCCACTAGTTACTCAGGATGACCCAATTCTTTGGGATTTTCAGGGCTTTCAAACTAGCATGGAAAGACTATTTGCCCGGCACTCCCAAGGACAGGCCCTGGATAACGAACTTTTGTCCCTACGACAGGGTAACCAGGACCTTCTATCCTACATCGCGACCTTTAATAGGTTAATAGTGGAAACTGGATGGCCTGAGGTAAAACGAATCACATTATTTCATCGAGGGCTTTGAGGAGAACTCAAGGATGTCTTGGCTCAAGTCGTGAACCCACCTCAAGACTGCGCTGAATATATAGACTTAGTGGTCCAGTTACATCACAGACTTCAGAACAGAAAGGCTGATCGAGCCAAGTTTGAGAATCGGGTGTTGGTCAAAACCCACGCTAACCCCAAAGGAGCAGATGCTTCAGAACCCATGCAAATCAGAGGGGTTAAAGGACCCCTAACCCAGAAGGAAAGAGAAAGGAGACGGCAAATGCAATTGTGTCTATATTGTGGAACTTCTGGACATTTTCTACGGGAATGCCCTGTAGAACCACCCAAGAAGGTGGTAGGAGCTGCTGATATAAGCCATATGGAGTCAGACTCTGGAAACGACCACGCCCGACAAGCGTAGGGGTCCGCTTGCCGATCTTGAAGAAGGATACTCAGACCTCGCATTTCATCATACCAATGATCCTCATAGATCCAGGGCAGCCATCGCGTATGCACGCAGTAAGGGCATACATTGATAGCAGGGCCATAGGAAACTATGTGAACTATGAATTGGCTTCCAGGATGAATCTACCTCTCTGCCGAAAAACCACCTCAGATGTCATCACCACAGTTGATGGAACTGAAATTGCCTCTGGGCCTGTAACTCACTCCACCGCAGAGATGACACTATTGGGTCAGGATGGGCATCAAGAGACTATTGTGTTTGATCTAATCAAAGCCCCACAGTTACAAATAATACTCGGGATACCTTGGTTGGAAACACATAATCCTTGTATTGATTGGCGAGAGAAGAGAATAAACTTCCCGGATGGTGCACAAACCTTGTTACCCAAAGAAAAATCAGAACGCAGGCCTGGCCACAGTAACCACAGCAGTCATGCAACTACCTCCAGAATACCAAGAATTCCAGGATGTCTTCCAAAAGGAACAGGCAAACACCTTACCTTCCACAGATCGTACGATTGTCAAATCGATCTCATACCCGGTGCACAACCACTTTGTAGCAGGATCTATGCCCTTACGGAACCTGAGAACCTTCACCTACGACAATACTTAGACCAGTACCTTGCCAATGGCTTTATTCACCCATCCAAGTCCCCTGCATCTTCAGCTTTGTTCTTCGTACCCAAAAAGGAAGGTGACCTCAGAACGTGCATAGACTACAGCGCATTGAACCAGATAACTGTTAAGAACCGATACCCGTTGCCTCTGATCCTTGAACTACTAGACCAAGTGAAGGACGCTTGTATATACACAAAATTAGATCTCCGGGGGGCATACCATCTGGTACGTGTAAAAGAGGGTGACGAATGGAAGACTGCTTTCCGCACTAAGTATGGGTTATTCGAATACCAGGTGATCCCTTTCGGGTTGTGCAGTGCACCAGCAGCCTTCCAATACTTCATGAACAATGTCCTTCGTGAACTCATTGACGTTTGTGTTGTCGTGTATATCGATGATATTCTAGTATACTAGCACGTCCGAGCAGTCCTTGAGAAATTGCGCCAGCACAAACTATATGCAAAACTGGAAAAATGCGTTTTTCATGCCACAGAAGTTGAATTCCTTGGGTTTATCCTGACCCCAAAGGGAGTCCGAATGGACTCACGAAAGGTGGACGCAATCCTTAAGTGGCCATCACCAAGTTCAGTTAAAGGGGTACAAAGCATGCTCAGCTTTGCCAATTTCTACCGCAGATTCATCCCAGATTTTTTACACGTCGTACATACCATCACAGCACTCTTGCGAAAAAATAAACGCTTTATGTGGACTGAAGAAGATGAAAATGCCTTCCAAGAGCTGAAAGCGAAATCCCACGTCTGCACCTGTGTTAAAGCACCCGTGCCCTGAACTTCCATACATAGTGGAAACTGATGCATCCAGTCGAGCCATGGGAGCTGTCCTGTCTCAAAAGGACCCTGAAACTGGCCAGCTTCACCCAGTAGCATTTTGGTCCAGATAGTTCTCGGCACCCGAGTTAAACTATGCGGTTACCGACAAGGAGTTATTGGCCATTAAATCCGCCTTCAAGGCTTGGCGGCACTATCTTCTCGGTGCCAGGCATACCATTACTGTGATCACCGATCACCGGAACTTACAGTATTTAAAAGCAGCCAAGGCCCAATCGTCACGTCAACTCCGATGGGCATTGTTCTTTGCTGAGTTCGATTTTGTGATAACCTATCGACCAGGTTGTAAGAATGGTAAAGCAGACGCCTTTTCCCGAATAGGGATTCGAGAGGCAGAAGTGAACCCAGAACCAGTACTTATAATTTCCGAACAAAGGATTATTGGCATGACTACTCTACAGACACTAGAGGACATTCAGGTAAAGATCCAGCAACTGTTTGATCCTACAGCCCTGCAGGACTGGGTAAAGAAAGGCCTGGACTACTCTGTCACCAATGATCTGCCTTATTGCCAAGGGTGGCTATTTCTGCCACATAAGGAACTACAAGAGCTAGTCATTTCCCGTTATCATGATACCCTAATGGAGGGGCACCCAGGTATTGCAAAAACTGAAGCTAAAATTAAAAGACAATTCTGGTGGCCCACCTGACGAAAGGATATTAAATCATTTGTGATGTCTTGTGGCATTTGCGCCCAAAACAAAAGTCAAAAGAAAAAACCAGCTGGACTCTTACAACCTTAAGACATTCCGCCTACATCATGGCACACCTTATCGTTAGACTTTATTACCGATCTACCTCCTTGTAATGGGTTTAACACCATTCTAGTTATTGTGGATCTTTTTTCCAAGATGGCTCACTTTATTCCTTTAAAAGGGCTACCTTCAGCCTCAATCCTGGCAAAAGAATTCCTCAAAAACATTGTTTGCATACATGGAATTCCGTCAGTGTTGGTCTCGGACCGGGGCAGTCAATTCATTTCACATTTTTGGAAAAAATGCGGTCAATTGGCGCAAATCGATGTGAGGTTATCGACCAGTCACCACCCCCAGACTGATGGTCAAACAGAGAGGACCAACCAGACTCTCGAACAATACCTGCGTTGTATGTTACATCAGACGGAGAGTAATTGGAAAGACATTCTTTGGATCGCTGAATATGCATACAATAATTCAGTACACTCTGGAACTGGACAAAGCCCCTTTTATACCTTATATGGGCACCATCCTCGAACCTCAGACCTTGACTCAACCCAAGACTTAGAAATGCCCGAAGTGGACCATCTGCACGCTATGATTACACAAGCCTTTAAGGAAGCAACTACACATTTAAAACAGGCGAAAGAAAAATACAAGAAAGATGCTGATCGGCATAGAAGTAATTCTCCACAATACCAAATAGGGGACCAAGAATGGTTAGCCACAAAACATATACCTCTAAAGGGAACACAGACCTTTAACCTCAGATATTTGGGACATTACTCTATTAAGGCCATTATTAACCCGGTGGCTGTCAAGTTGGACTCACCTGCTAATATGCGAATTCATCCCGTCTTTCATGTGTCACTTTTGAAGCCAGTACAACCAGGGACAAGACTAACCAAGCCACCAGACCCCATCCTTGTAGACGGAGAACCCGAATTTGAAGTTAAGAACATCCTGGACTCTAAGCTGATGAAGTCAAAACTTTTCTATTTAATCGGCTGGAAAGGTTACGGACCACAGGAAAGGTCATGGGAACCTAGTGACCATGTTCATGCACCCCGATTGGTGAAAAAATTCCACCGAAATTTCCCAGACAAACCGAAACCACAGGGAAGAATGACTTTAGGAAGGGCCTTGGGGGGGGGAGTGCTGTCATGATGCCTACCCCCGGGGACCCAGACCAAGTCCAGCAACCCCGGAAGCAGGCATCAAGTTACCCCAAGCAAGCCAAACAACCCCCGCTAGGGGCTATTTGGGTGCAGTCCTGGCACCTATGGCGCCAGGCTCATATGGAGGGTCAGTCCTGGCGCCATAGGCGCCAGGCTCATAGATTAAATCTTACCTGATGCAGACCATGCTGCAAACTTACCTGATGCAGACCATGCTGCAAGAGCTCCAAGCCAAACGAGGCTTGGAAGGGACTATTTTACCTAGGGACTTTTTTTTTACTCGGGTGGGGCTGGGGAGGAATACTTACCTGGGACTACTTTGGAGGCTATTTAAACCACGCCCGAAGAGCAGCACACGCTTCGTGTTATTCTGCATCCATCAGCGTAACGCTCACCGTGCCTGCAAGTCTGAATCCAGTCATCTGCCACGCCCGCCTCGAGTTTGGAGCTCCTAGAAAAAGGGAGAAAGAAGGAGAAAAGGTTAAAACAAGAGCAATACCTTTGATCCTTACCTGAATTCCTGATCCATCGCGCCTTCGCGCTGGAAGAAAGAAGTTATTTTATGCGCATTGCCTCGCCTGCTGCAGCGCCACGCTGAACTCACCAGCCTTCACAGCATCTTCACATTTCACCGCATCCTCCTGCATGTTACCGCCGCACTCCGGAACCTAAGGAGAAGACAAGAACAGCAAGGTGAGCCAAGGGAATACACAGAGGAATACCCCCCATACACATACCTGATTTTACCACCGGGGGTATTATTCTTCTTCACGGGTCGGCGCAGCTTCCACTGCATCCTAGCCGAACCCCGGCCCCTAAGGGGAAACAAAAGGACAGCAAAGTGAAACAAGGGACTAACAAGGGGAACCCTCCTCACCACAAAAGACTTACCTGATTTTACCGCCGGAGGCATTATTCCCTGAGACTTCATACTTTCTCTCAGCGCCTGAATAAGGGAGAAAGCAACAGGTTACATATGGACATTATTTTATCGAACTGTGTTGGATAATACAAATCCTTACCAGAACATTACCGGTTGCCACGAAGAACTCTTCAGTAGGGTCAAGCTGCAACCTGCAAGGAATCGGACAAGAGTGAAAGTCAGGCATTTGAACTCTTACGAACTACATACTTACGGCGTCTTGCCGGGAATATCGGAGTCAATATTGTCCTGGAACTCACCAATTCCTTCGAGCCAGTGAAGCAACTGGTTATCTACGTGCCCCTGCGCTCAATGGAGGATGGAGAGCTCATCTTTTCAAATCATCAGGTGAGACTATCAGAGGGAACATCCAAGGTGATCAGTGGGGAGAACAGCGGGGTGGGAGGATTTACGCTCAACTCCACGGGTGGTTAATTACCTTTCTCCACTTGCAGAAGAATATTACTACGGGCCAAGCAAACGAAGCTAGGTGGGCCAGTCCAGTCCGTCATCTCGGCCCTACACGTCACATTGGTAGAGACCGCAGCAGTCCAGTCCAGATCGACGCCTCTGTGGGAGCCAGGTGAGCGTAACAGTGTGGAGCTCCATTGTAGTGAAAGAGACCCATGGTGGGGGGGGTGGTATTGCAACTTGAATTAGGGCATTCATGGCAAACGAGCGGAACTCCCATGAAATCAGTGTGACCAACGATCGGGTGCAACTTGAATGAGGGCATTAATGGGGAAGGAGCAGGGCTCTGTTGAAGACAATGGGACCAATGGGGTGTGGCACTTGAATAGGGGCATGAATGGCAACCAAGCAGGGCTCCATTGACGTCTGTGTTACCAATGATGGGGTTACAACTCGAATGAGGGTACTCTTGGGCCAAGAGTGGATCTCCGTTGAAGTGAAAGGGACCCATGGTGGGGGTGGGGATGCAACTTGAATGAGAGCATTCATTCAAATGAGCAGAATTCCCACAAAATCAGTGTGATGGATGATGGGTTGCAACTTGAATGAGGGTATTCTTGGGGAAAGAGTGGAGCTCCACTGAATTGAAAGGGACCCATGGTGGTGGTAGGGAGGTACAACTTGAATGAAGGCATTCACAGCAAAGGAGCAGAACTCCCACAAAATCAGTCTGACCAATGATGGGGTGCAACTTGAATGAGGGCATTCATGGCAAATGAGCAGAACTCCCATGAAATCAGTGTGACCAACGATCGGGTGCAACTTGAATGAGGGCATTAATGACAGAGAGGGGCTCTGTTGAAGTCAATGGGACCAATTGGGGGGGTGGCACTTGAAGGGGGGGCATGAATGGCAAACACGCAGGGCTCCATTGAAGTCTGTGTGGCCAATGATGGGGTTGAAACTGGAATGAGGGTATTCTTGGGGAACAAGTGGATCTCCATTGAAGTGAAAGGGACCCATGGTGGGGGGTGGGGATGTAACTTGAATGAGAGCATTCATGAAAATGAGCGGAACTCCCACAAAATCAGTGTGACCAATGATGGGGTGCAACTTGAATGAGGGCATTAATAGGGAAGGAGTGGGGCTCCATTATAGTCAATGTGACCAGTGATAAGCAAGGAATGCAACTCTCATGTACGACTATGGGGTAGGAGAGTGACTCAATTGCCATGAATGAGACCAATAAAGAGGTAGGTCGAGACTCCATAGAAGTTAGTGTGACCACTGAAGTGTATGAAACCATCAATGGGGTAGGAGAGTGACCGGAGTCTGAAGGACTGCGACCAGCGCTAAGTAAGGAGTGCAACTCTATAGAAGTGTATAATACCGATTATGGGGTAAGAGAGTGACTCCATTGACATGGATGAGACCAATATTGAGGTAGGCGAGCCTCCATTGAAGTCAGTGTGGCCAGTGATGAGGGAGGTCAGCAACTCCATTGAAGTGTATAAAACTATTAATGGGGTAGGAGAGTGACTGGAGTCTGAAGGAGTATGGCCAATGCTAAGTAAGGAGTGCAACTCTATTGGAGTGTACAATACCGATTATTGGGTAGGAGAGTGACTCCATTGAAGCCAAAGGACTGCAAATCTATTGAAGGGTATGAGACCCACAATGGGGGGGGGTGACTCCATTGACATGAATGAGATCAATAATGAGGTTGGGTCAAGACTACATTGAAGTCAATGTGACCAGTGATAGGGGGAGGTCTGCCATCCCATTGAAGTGTATGAGACCATTAATGGGATAAGAGACTGACTGGAATCTGACGAACTCCAACCAGCGCAGGGTAAGAATCACAATGGGGCAAGCACTAGATTTATTTTCTACAGTTGTTCTGTGATTACACCTTACCAAGTGCAGACTGGCCCCCACATCAGAAGCGAGCGCTGACCCCCCTAGCTCAGAGCAATTGCCATCCCCGACCTCACATTTATAAAGTCACCAGCACCCATTTTCTACACTAATTTGCATGAGAGGGAGCAGGCATTCACCGTTCTGGTGTGCTCTGGACACGCAAGTGCCAAAGCTATGAGAAATCACAGTATCTCTTGACTTTCCTAGGAAGCCATACTTTGAACCGAGGATGCCTTTTTGAAAGGTTGCCAACAAATTACTTTGTCGACATCTGTTGTACCAAAGATGCAATGTACGATTTGACTCTTGCACTTACCAGCGCGGGGTATGAATCGCAATGGGGCAACAACTAGGATTATTTTCCTATTGTTCTGTGATTACACCTTGCCAAGTGCTGACTGGCCCCGACGCCACAGGAGAGTGCTCTCTTCCCTAATTCAGAGAGATTGAAGCCACCCCCCACCTCACATTTATAATGTCACAAGCGCGTTCTTTCTCCCCTAATTTGCACGAGAGGGAGCAGGCCTTTGCCGTTCCGGCGGGCTCTGGCTAAGCAAGTGCCAAGGCCATGAGAAATCAAAGTATCTCTTGACTTTCCTAGGAAACAACATTTTTAACCCAATATGCCGCAGGGAAAGGTTGCCAACAAATTACTTTGTCCGGATCTGTTGTCCCAAAGATTCAATGTACGATTTGACTCTTGCACTTAAACAGATCCACTTGGTGGTTCTTATGTCTTAGCTCAATGGAATTCCCGGATCCTCTCTTTCCATCTTCTATGGGCACCCCATTGCTTCCCCGCACCAACAGCACCTCCCAGGCAGCCTGCGTACCTGTTTCCTTCCTTATAGCAGGTATCCACAGTTCACAGGCAGCTGTGTCCCTTTGAGAGGCTCTGGCAACTTTTGGGTGTCCGGTGGTGTCTGCAACGGCTCTGCAGTCTTCTAATGCTTCCCAGCGGTGCGTTCTCTCTCTTGCGCACTTTGCCAGGGTCTGGGGCACTTAGGGAATTCACTCAGCAGCAACCCGAGTAGTCATCTCATGCTGGACCACCTGTCGTGATCTCTCTTTCCTCCGGTAACTGCTGCCCATCTGGCTCGTGTCAGCTGCTCCTGTGCACTATTCCCGATGTTCCTCTTCAGAGGACCGCTCTCTACCTTCCATGTCCCAGCTGAGCCGCTTTCAAACTCCTGTTCAACAATAAACAAGAAAGAAGAGTAGGAAACTGTAGCAGTGGGCAAAAGATACAAAGGTACAAACAAACTGGATTCCCTCTTGGGGTGTATGCTGAAATGGGAAAGAGTGTTCCGCTAACCTTAGGAAACTCCAGCCTTCTGCACAGATTGCTATAACAGAGGCCCACGCTGTATGCTCATGGCTGGGAACAACAGCAGTGGGTGTCTGTAACACTGAAAATGCGACAAGGGAAGGGGCAGAGGTTGCCTGCCGGAAACCAACTGGCAAGCTCTGTACAAAGGGATTACATAAGACACATGAGAAGACAAGAACAGATATATCCAGCGAAAAGGAAGTCAATGAGCAATCTAGCAGAAGGAAATGAAGGAAAGGCAGTTAGACTGAAGTAGATAACCTAAGGTGGAGTACAGAGGACTCAAGGAAGAGAACAAGGGAGCTGCAGTCAGGAAAACAGAAGGGCTGCAAGTAGGAAGCAGGTCTGCAGTCAAGAGTGGGACTAGGTGCAGGCAAACTGTAGTGGACTGCGGAGGACTGTAGTAGGCGACAGACAGAGAGCCCAAAAGAATAGGGCCGCGAGGTAGGGAGCCCATAGGAGCAGGGCTGTAGGTAGCTAAGTGTAAAACAGGCTGTGAGGCAGAGGAGTGTAGCAAGCCGCAAGGCAGGGAGCCCAGAGGACAAGGGCTGTAGGCAGCGGAGGGAGACAGGCTGCAAGGAAGGAGCCCAGAGGACACGGGCTGTAGGCAGCAGAGGGAGCAGACTGCAAGGAAGGAGCCCAGAGGACAAGGGGTGTAGGCAGCGAAAAGGTGCAGGCTGCAAGGTAGGGGGCCCAGAGGACAAGGGCTTGGAGACAGCAGAGGGTTGTAAGCTGCAAGGTAGGGAGCCCAGAGGACAAGGGCTGTAGGTAGTCGGAGTGAGGCAGGCTGCAGGGCAGGGAGCCCAGAGGACAAGGACTGTAGGCAGCCGGAGTGAGGCAGGCTGCAGGGCAGTGAGCCCAGAGAACCAGGACTGTAGGCAGCCAGAGTGAGGCAGGCTGCAAGGCAAGGAGCCCAGAAGAGCAGGGCAGCAAGGAGTGAGCCCAGAGGAGCAGGGCCGCTGACTGTAGAGGGCTGCAGAGGACTGTAATAGGCTGCAAGGCAGGAAGCCCAGAGGACAAGGGCTGTAGGTAGAAGGCAGCGGAGCGTGATCGGCTGCAAGGCAGGGAGCCCGGAAAGGCCACTGGATCAAAACAGGATAATTCAGCAACAGGAACAGCATACAAAGTAGAGGGTCAAGGCAAACAGGAGCGGGGAGATCTCAAGATGCAAGACACTGTGCTCCTGCAGGCAGTTGCTTATATACAGCCCTTCCCTGTTCTGAGGCAGGCTAATTGACAGCACCTGGAGCAGCACACCTGAAGACAATCTGCCTCCTCCCTCTCTGGTCCTGAGCAGTTGAAAGCAGCACTGGCCGCTAGGGCTTTTGGGGCTTGTGTTCCTAATAACGATGAATGAGAATAGCCAGGAATTGAAGACTGTAGCAAGGTGCATTGTGGTAAATGTAGTTAGTTGAATACAATAAGAAAGAACCAAAGTCGAGAAAATGGAAATTAAAGACCAAAGCGTGAATAGGAGTTGTTCAAAGAGTATTGGGAGGATAAATGAGTACCAAGTAGTCCATGATGGTTGCCAATGCGTGTGCCAGTGGCGCGGGCATGACAACCGCTCACTCTACTTTTCCAGCGTGATCCTTGGACTCTCAGTCATCTTCTTCTTCATAATACCAGTTTTAAGAATAAATGCATGATACATTTTACTTTCTGGTCTTTCAGTCTTGTCATGTATATTAAGTTGGTTGACTTGGCAACAGAATACATTGGCTCTAGATAGAGAGGGGGAAGGAGAATTTAGGGTTCAAGAAAATGTTGAGTGTATTGAAGCAGGATCATTCCGCGTTCTCTGATGATGGTCGGCCCCAATATCATAGAGAGATTCCTTCCCAATGTGATCCTCCCTCAGTGTACCACCCCCACGGGGACTATTGTACTGTGGATGCACTGCCCTGGTCCCTTAGGGGAGAAGGGACAACATCCTCAGATTTATCACATCTTTTATTTAACGTGCTGCCTCATTTTGGGCATGGAACAGCAGACGTCTGAAGTAAAGGCCAGGTGAACCCCTCTCTCACAACAGCCCATCCCAACCATCACCACACATCGCTAACCATGTCGCCCACAAGCAACATCATGGAGGACATCCTCCCTGCCTCCATACACAAGACCCTTCTAACTGAAGCACTACTCACTTACCTGAAAATTATCAACAGCTCCCTCACATAAGTCACCTTCTCAATCCCTTTCAAGACTGCTCCATTCCTACCACTTCTCAAGAAGCCAACAGTGGACCAGACGACCTCAGGAACAACTTTTCCATCACCCATCTTAGGTAAGATCCTAGAAAAAGCAGTAGCCACAGAACCTCTCCAACACATGAAAAGAAACAACCTCTTTCCATCCTACCAATCTGGCTTCCGACCCATATGCAGCACGGAAATGGCTGTCATCAATGCGGTTGATGATGCCCTTAAAATCCTTAATGATGACCATCCTTGCCTCCTGGTGTTCCTTGACCTCTCAGTAGCATTTGACACAGTATACAACCAGACACTCACTGACATGCTACATCACTGCATGGGTATCAGTGAAATCTTCAACGGCTGGTTCAAATCCTACCTTGCTAACCACCACCAGTTCATCAAAATGGATTCGTCCAGATCAGCAACTCTACCCATCATATGTGAAGTCCTGCAAGGATCCATCTTCTCCCCTGTGATCTTCAACCTTTACATGGTACCGCTCTGAACATGACTGGCTCCACTCAACATCCACATTTAACAATATATAGATGACATGCAACTCTATCTCAAGATATCCTGCATCTAACACATCCACACATCCATAAGCACATGCATTTTTGGAACGAACTTGGGGTTGGTCACTCTAAGTTACCTGGGGACAACCAGACGTGGACTCCTTACTGACTGTGCTCAGAGAGGCACAGCTCCACCTCACTGATGAGGCCCAACAAGGTTGAAACACGTGTATTGGGTTGCTGTTGGTACTCTTGTTCAGTGCTGGACTGCCCATGTGGGTGAGACAAAGACTGATATGAACATTGATATTTCCCATCTGTGAAAGGTACAGTGTGCAAAAAGCAGATGGCTGCGAACTCTCAAAGTGGTTAATAACCACTGAACAGGTTATCATGCCGTGTTCTTTCGAGAGAGTGGCGCCTGCTTCCTTTTTTGTACAACTGCCTCACACTGATTCAGGCCTGGATGTCCAGTGCTTAACTGAAACTCAACCCCTCCAAGCCCGAATTCCGGTACCGGCCCACCTCACAGTGGCTGCTTCCCCACATATTTTGCACATCCATTTCACTACATTTGTGCACTGCATTTGTGTAAGGTGTGCATGCTTAAGGTTATTTTTTCTTCTAATTTCTAATGAGTTGAGGAAGGGAGATGCCACACAAATACAGGAGAATGGCCACAGTGAGTTTACTCACTATGAGATGTGCCAGATCCTCAAATTCCTACTGCTGGCCAACAACACTGAACATCCTGCCATTCATCTGGGTCTGGTTCTCTGCTATGCACCTCAAGTGCTTTCCATCCCAGCTGACCATCTACTCTAGGTGCACTGGGTTCAACATTGACAGACACCTCTTCTTCAAGCAGCACACAGCAAGGAACATGCCAACAGCTCCGTACCAACTTTCTTTCCTGCTGAAAAATCGTCCGCTCCCTCACAGAAAACAACTTTAGATCTGTTGTTCAAGCCTTGGTCCTCCCCACCTAGATGGTTGCAATGCCCTTGTGGAAGTCAGGAGAACAACAAATGGATTCCTATGGACTGTACATTGGTTTTGCACATGATCAAGACCAGGTGGAATCCATAGGAATCCATTTGTAAGTGTTACCTGTAAAGCATATTTGCAGGAGGACTTTACTTTTCCATGAGACCATGTGGAAAATGAAAGAGTAAAAGCGAGTTCCACTTGCCTCTTTCCTTGTCCACTCCACTGCATGGACTTTTTAAATGGCATGCCGGGGACCCGACAGTGCCTAAATGTTAAAGTTGGTGATACCCTGCATGTAACTGATGCCTCCTGTAAAATGAGGCTGTATGAAATCCAGAGAGAAAAAAGGCATTTTCACAAGAAGTGCATGCTTACTTTAGACTGTGTCCTCAATACACATGAAATTCCTGAGACCAGTCTTCAGGTTTGAGTCAGGAGATTGCGCGCGTTGGATCAAATAGAAAATGCAACAAAGGGCATAAGTCAAAAAGAAGCTGACAGCATAATGTAATTTCACCCATATGTGTGGCGATTCCTTAGCATGTATGCAAACAATAGGTGGAAAAATGAGCAATTCACGGTCTGTGCGCACTTATCTTACTTATACGCATATTGCAATAAAGGATACACACGCAAAATCAGAGGCAAATGAAACCCTGGTGAAAAGTATACACCAGATATACGTCGTATGAGTTTGGGGGCAACATGTTGAAAAGCCCTGTGACTCATGCACTTGATTTAAACTCAATGTACTCCTCAGCTGAGAAACAATTAGGTTGCTTCAGAGCGGGGAACCCAGATCTACTGAGTTGTAGTATTTGACTTTGGCAGCAATAGATACATTTAACAGGTTCACTTTATCTTGAATCTGGAAATAAAAACAGATTGTACCAGTCTCCTTAGCAAGAAGCATTGGATAAAATGAATGTGTGTCACTTTATGTATTTAGGGTATTAGTGTCAGGTGATTATCTATTAGCAATCCCAAATTACATACCGTACTAATCGAAAAAGGCCATTGACCGAGTGTGAAAGTCCAGATCGAAGAGTTACAGATGTTGTTGAGTGGGCCACAAATGCCAACTTCTCTTTTGGCTGCATTTGTGTACTTGTATTTATCTAGCAACTGACTGTGGGTATGTTGATATTGGATGGCATATTTATGGTGACTATACCCAACTATTTGTAAATGTTCCAAGACGTCCAGATTTAGGAATAGGGTAGGAACCTGTAAAGGCAAGTCATAAAATGGCTGTAATTTCTCAGTTTTTCCACAATGTGGATCATTCTAATAGCTTGTCGGATCCCTCTGCCTGTCCATCTAGCTGGCAAGCCTCCATTGGATTACATATAGAGAATTCTTGCTAGTGTATTTTTTGGGCAAAAAGGAAGAGAACAAAGAGTCTAGTAACACACTATTAAAATGTATAACCAAATTCAATCTGGGGAAATGTAAGGCCATGAAAGATGTCTTGACAAGAATTCAATACAAGATAAATGGCGAGAAATAGCAATAGCCTCATACATCTAGTGTTGGGAGACTTACAGGCCAAGATAAATGAGGGTGAAATGAGGGTGAAATTACCAAATGGAGTGATGTATAAGAAGATGAGGCATGGGGGACCTAAATCGTAAAATCATTGTGCATAAAACTAACAGGATGGGAGCATCTATTGTGAATATATTGAATGTCTTTAGATCATTCTGCATGAATCCACATTTCATGCATACAACCCAGGAAAAAAAAACTTTCAAAGGTCAATGAAAATATGCATAGATTATGTAGCAGAAGCCTTTAACACTGGGGACAAGTAGGATGTTTTCAGGGTTTACAGCATGTTAGTAGAGGGTGGGAACCTTTTCTCATAAAGATACAGGAATCAAACAACCATAAAGCTATACAATGGGGGAAATGGCTCAATCCATAATAAATGATGATACTGTTTTGTTTATAATGCTCCAGATAGAGACAATTTCAGGGAAACAGAGCATTTGGAAAACAAATATTGAATCTCAAAATTTCTATGACATATTTAATTGGTGACGTATTGTCAAGATGTTCTACAAGTAAACAAAAGAAGTGAGCGCCATGGTTTTATATTGAGTGCAGGGAAGAGAAATATCTATCAAGAATGGAAAAAGACAATGTTAGGTCAGCTTGGTCAGAATTGATGCTACTTTTGTAGTTACAGTTTGGGTGTTAAAATATATAAAGGGCATTCAATTTCAACATTATTGCGATACATTGATAGATGTTATTGAAGCATATGACAGCAAATACTTCTGGGACAAGTCCCCAAGGGCATTGAGGGGGCATATGCTGCACTAAGAATGACAATCAGTAGTGATATGTCTTGGTAAGGACATTCCCCCCTTTCATAATAAATCCTCAATACATTTAAATGATTGTTCCCTTAGTTGCATAAGACATTATTCAAACATTATTAGCAGAAAAATGATAATCTCTCACCAGGTATGGACAGTACTCCTGTATAGTTAACCAAGGCAAGAACAGAGATGTGGGTGCTGCTGCTAATCCAATTTTGTAATGTGTTAATTCATTTTATTTTACCATCTTCTTGAAGACACACAGTCATTGCGCCAATACACCAAAAGGTGTCCATACTTCACACCCATTTCATTGATAGATAACTTCCAAAAACATGTAATAGGGTTATCCTGTAATAATTTCAGTCAAATCAAAGGAAAGTATGCATTATTTGTCTGATCCATTTTACAGACAAATATTCATTTTCTAATACCCCCACCACAATAAACCCACTCCAAGATCTTGTACAGGAAACAGGCTGTTTTTAATCTGAATAGTTTGTTTTATTCAAAATGATAAAATAAGAAATACATACTATTGACATACCTTGCAGTGCTAAGGAAGTCATCCACAATATTTATTTGAGTACAGGCAGCTTTTTTACAGAAAGAAAACACAACCTTCCTCCAATTATCTAAATAATGTTGTTATCTCTAATCGTCCAAACAACCATACAATGAACAACACATGTAGACAACTATTCTTGACAATAGATTAAAACATCCCACACTATACACAAATTGATATTCATTGTTTGATTCAAAAGATAACACAGTTCTCCGGATAAAGTTTGGAACCAAACAATTCACTTAGTGCAGTCAGTCAGAAACCATTGCCAAGTGTTGGCACTAGTTACAAATATTGGGTCAATACGTGGTTGTCTTGTCCTATCACTGATTCAAATCTATAATGTTGGACACAATCTGTGACAGGCTATCAGTGATTTGCTTGGGTCTTGACACAATTGGCTATCCTTGTGGTATGGAATTAGTTGCTAAATCTTATTTCGGTTAAATGCTAGGATTAATAAATTCAGTTTCCTTTTGGAATGTGGGGACAGCAGTGCCTAATTCTCTCACTATTCTCAAAGGTTCAAATTCATCTTTAAAAAATCCTGTTCAGTGTGTTCATTGAGCAAGATATGTAAATTACTCTATTGACTATCAGGGACACCAATTAAACAGGCATACCATTTCAAATTTATATTAAAGATATCTAAGAACTCCAGAGATCCCAAATTGCTGGAGAATATTCTTATTATGGTGAACCTACACATTTTATTTATCAAACATAAAGCACACGTGCCTTGTACTATAATCACACTTTCATTGACCCAGCTTGTAAACAGGGATGCTCCAAAAAACCTGTTATTGCTGTCTAGGATTGAATTAATTGTTGGTACCATTGTCTAAATACTCTGATTTCCAGGATCAACCAGCTTCAGGAATTTCCACCAGAGGGGCTCTTCTTTCCAGTCTGTCTACATGCCTCAAAACTCCCTCTTTGGTGATCTGGTTCTGTTTTGAGGTTCTTATGTCCAGTGCTATGCTGATGACACACAGCTTTCCTTAAAACTTCCCTCTACTACCTCCTCTTCCTACTTTCTCATTCCCGATTGTCTGTCCGCCATTCAGGCATAGTGTGCAGCTAACAATCTCTGTCTTAAATCCAGTAAGACAGAGATTCCTCTCATTGGGACACCTGCACCCTCCTTTCCTCCTACCCTCTGGCCACCCTCTCTGGGCCCTAATACCCCCACCATCCTGTGAGGCCACAAGACTTCAGGGTCATCATCGATTATACTCTCTCCTTCACCCCTCACATCATGGCCCTTACCAAGAAGGCCCACTTCCAGCTCCACCTCCTCAGAGGCATTCTCCCTTTCCTCACCTTCCCGTAGAAGCTCAATGTCTCCAGATCTATGGTCCTCTCTAGGCTGCACTACTGAAACAGCCTCTTTCTCGAGCTCCCTCTTTCCTCCCTACACCCGTTCCAGCTAATCCAGAATAGGGCTGCAAGACTTATCCTTGGCCTCAAGCCCAGGGACCATATCTCTCCAGCCCTAAAATCTCCCCACTGGCCCCCAGTGGCTGAAAGGATCAAATTCAAGACCCTCTGCATCATCCACAAGGCTTTCAGGGGCTTGGCACAACGCTATCTCCAAACTTCCCACCATAAATAATCCCCTGCTAGAGCCCTCCACTCCTCTAACTCCAACTGTTTGATTGTGAAACGCTTCTCACATCAGCAAGTGGGGGGCAGGTCTCTATTTGGCTGGCACCTCCCTTTGGAACAGATTCCCTGCCTATCTCAGACTTGACTTGGACCTCCTTAAGTTCCAGAAACTGCTACAAACTCTGTTTTTCTCGTCCTCTTTCCCTTCCCTGCTAATCATCCCACTGCCACTGAGACCGGTGGCTGTGTCCTCATGAATCTAACAGCATACCAGCCCCTTCTACCCAGTTGATACCAGCACCACCCCACCCCCACTGTACTGCCCCTGCAGGCCCCTGCTTGGCGACTGTACATCCCACCCTTGGGAGTCTCCCGCACTAGCCTCCTCCTTGGCTTCCCTTGGCACTTCCATCCAGGGCCCCCCAACAGCACTTGTCCATTCCTTGCCCACCCCACCTATCCCTATCTCCTGCACTTCTTCACCCCACTTGCACGTCCGAATACCACAAGGCCTTACTGTTTTGCCAATGTTTTTTCTCTCCCCTGTTCCCTTCCCATTTAGCCTTGTGGCACTGTGAAACACAATCCTGTTGTATAAGCGCCAAACAAATGCTCAATAAAAAAAAAATAATAATAATAATAAATCTTCACCTGCACTGCTGATAAATGGCCCATTCACCCTCCCTGCTGGCCTCCTGCAAGGAATAATGTCTTGCTTTCATCACTGGTCTGCACTTTGCGAAATCTGTTCCAGCAACCTCATTGTCTTTCATTAGTCACATCCTTGCAATATATACTCAGCCCTCAACTGTCCAGTTAAAGCTGCACCCCTACGTTTCTCTGTTCCATCTCCTAATCATTCTCATCAGAAAACTGTGCCCACTAAAATAACTCACCAAAAACCGGGAGACCCTACTTGCAGTCTTATCTAGTTCCCCCCCTTTCTTCGCACTACCCACCACCTACATTCTTTCCTCCCTATGCTCCCACCACCCTTTACCCAGCCTGCCAATTCATGCTCACCCCGGCTCATATGCTCCTACCAACCCATTTGCACTGCTATAAGTACATACGTTTCAAGCATTCCTGACATGTTTTTCTTTGTTCCTGTCTTCAACCTAGCGCTTGCTTCTGGGACCTTCCCAGCTTGCTTCTAGTTGTTTAGCATGTTAATAAACTTGAAGAAACAATTTTTTGTCCCTAAAAAGCAAGCAAATTATCTATGTACCTACCCCACGTCAAAGTTCTGGAATGCACAGTGTTTATCAGACCTTGAAGATGACAGATCGCCCTTCCAATCCAAATCTGTACCAGACACTGTAATGAAACTGCACTCACTAATGTCTCTAAATTCCTCAAGGCTGCTCATTACTATTAACCCTCTTCCATTCTCATTCACCTCAATCTCATAGCCCCTTTGTACATTGTCAGCCATCCCTTTATCCAATGTAAGCGTTCTCATCTTGGCTTCCAGGCCACTACCCTTGATTGGACCAGCTTCTACCTGCCTGACAACTCCTGGAATGCTGGCAGATTCTATGCCACCCTCTGCCAGTAGGTTTCTTTATGGGCCTGTGCTTTGCCCTAGTGTCCTCACATTTCTTAACTCGTCTCTCAACAAACATATCCCCGCTTTCGGATTCCCCTCCCACTTACACACTGATAGCACCCAAATCATTGTTCCCTTCATTGCGATCACCCTAGTACTATCCTCCTGTACATCTGCCTCTTTGCCATGCATTCCCCTCCCTGATGCTTTACTCTTACAAAACAGTGATCTTGCTCACCGCTTCAAATGTTTCACTCCTTCTTCAATCTCCTATAGCATTTCCCCCAATCTCATCGACCCTTTGATCAAGCTCAAAACGTAGTCTTTCTCTTGGATTGTCACTTGAGTGTGAAGCTTCTCTTTACCTATGACATAGTTGTGTGAAGTTATCAACTTTGCAACTACTTTAATTTGCAAAATGTCCTTTGCTTTTCCAATTACACTGACAGCATACCCCTTTGCCCTCACCATTCATTAAGCGGGTGAAATCCCTCGCCTTTTGCTGTCATGACTTAAAATCATTGCACACATGTATATTAGGGAAGATCACAAAAATAAAAAAAAAGAGTTATGCTCAGAATTAAAATATGCAAAACCAAAACTGTGGAACCTTGCTACTGCAAAAATAGCTGTAGCAGAAAACAAAATCTCCTCCTCCCCACACATCACTCCCCAAAAAGTTAAAAAAGTTTGAAAATGTTCACCAAAATTAAAACTGTTCTAATGAGTGTAATCAGTAACTATGTTTTATAATGAAAAAGAAAATGTGAGGCTCACACAGCAGAACAAATGATGCAACCAGATTGTTTCACTCACAAGGCTGCAGTAAATTATTACACCCAGAGCAGACATGAGAGAAAAAGAGGTATAGGCTCAACTTGGTACGAGGCTGCTTGCAGTGAATGGCATATGTGGTATAGGCTCAGCCTCGCACGAGGCTGCTTGCAGTGAATGGCATATGTGGTATAGGTTCAGCCTGGCACAAGGCTGCTTGCAGTGAATGGCATATGTGGTATAGGCTCAGCCTGGCACGAGGCTGCTTGCAGTGAATATAATATGTGGTATGGGTTCAGCCTGGCACGAGGCTGCTTGCAGTGAATGGAATATGTGGTATAGACTCAGCCTGGCACCAGGCTGCTTGCCGTGAATGGCATATGTGGTATAGACTCAGCCTGGCACCAGGCTGCTTGCCGTGAATGGCATATGTGGTATAGACTCAGCCTGGCACCAGGCTGCTTGCCGTGAATGGCATATGTGGTATAGGTTCAGCCTGGCACCAGGCTGCTTGCAGTGAATGGCATATGTGGTATAGACTCAGCCTGGCACCAGGCTGCTTGCAGTGATTGGAATATGTGGTATAGGTTCAGCCTGGCACCAGGCTGCTTGCCGTGAATGGCATATGTGGTATAGACTCAGCCTGGCACCAGGCTGCTTGCCGTGAATGGCATATGTGGTATAGACTCAGCCTGGCACCAGGCTGCTTGCCGTGAATGGCATATGTGGTATAGGTTCAGCCTGGCACGAGGCTGCTTGCAGTGAATGGCATATGTGGTATAGGCTCAGCCTGGCACGAGGCTGCTTGCCGTGAATGGCATATGTGGTATAGGTTCAGCCTGGCACCAGGCTGCTTGCAGTGAATGGAATATGTGGTATAGACTCAGCCTGGCACCAGGCTGCTTGCCGTGAATGGCATATGTGGTATAGACTCAGCCTGGCACCAGGCTGCTTGCCGTGAATGGCATATGTGGTATAGACTCAGCCTGGCACCAGGCTGCTTGCCGTGAATGGCATATGTGGTATAGACTCAGCCTGGCACCAGGCTGCTTGCCGTGAATGGCATATGTGGTATAGGTTCAGCCTGGAACCAGGCTGCTTGCAGTGAATGGCATATGTGGTATAGACTCAGCCTGGCACCAGGCTGCTTGCAGTGAATGGAATATGTGGTATAGGTTCAGCCTGGCACCAGGCTGCTTGCCGTGAATGGCATATGTGGTATAGACTCAGCCTGGCACCAGGCTGCTTGCCGTGAATGGCATATGTGGTATAGGTTCAGCCTGGCACGAGGCTGCTTGCAGTGAATGGCATATGTGGTATAGACTCAGCCTGGCACGAGGCTGCTTGCAGTGAATGGCATATGTGGTATAGGTTCAGCCTGGCACGAGGCTGCTTGCAGTGAATGGCATATGTGGTATAGGCTCAGCCTCGCACCAGGCTGCTTGCAGTGAATGGAATATGTGGTATAGACTCAGCCTGGCACCAGGCTGCTTGCCGTGAATGGCATATGTGGTATAGACTCAGCCTGGCACCAGGCTGCTTGCCGTGAATGGCATATGTGGTATAGACTCAGCCTGGCACCAGGCTGCTTGCCGTGAATGGCATATGTGGTATAGACTCAGCCTGGCACCAGGCTGCTTGCCGTGAATGGCATATGTGGTATAGACTCAGCCTGGCACGAGGCTGCTTGCAGTGAATGGAATATGTGGTATAGACTCAGCCTGGCACGAGGCTGCTTGCAGTGAATGGAATATGTGGTATAGACTCAGCCTGGCACGAGGCTGCTTGCCGTGAATGGCATATGTGGTATAGACTCAGCCTGGCACGAGGCTGCTTGCCGTGAATGGCATATGTGGTATAGACTCAGCCTGGCACCAGGCTGCTTGCCGTGAATGGCATATGTGGTATAGACTCAGCCTGGCACCAGGCTGCTTGCCGTGAATGGCATATGTGGTATAGACTCAGCCTGGCACCAGGCTGCTTGCCGTGAATGGCATATGTGGTATAGGTTCAGCCTGGCACCAGGCTGCTTGCAGTGAATGGCATATGTGGTATAGACTCAGCCTGGCACCAGGCTGCTTGCAGTGAATGGAATATGTGGTATAGGTTCAGCCTGGCACCAGGCTGCTTGCCGTGAATGGCATATGTGGTATAGACTCAGCCTGGCACCAGGCTGCTTGCCGTGAATGGCATATGTGGTATAGACTCAGCCTGGCACCAGGCTGCTTGCCGTGAATGGCATATGTGGTATAGGTTCAGCCTGGCACGAGGCTGCTTGCAGTGAATGGCATATGTGGTATAGGCTCAGCCTCGCACCAGGCTGCTTGCAGTGAATGGAATATGTGGTATGGGTTCAGCCTGGCACGAGGCTGCTTGCAGTGAATGGAATATGTGGTATAGACTCAGCCTGGCACCAGGCTGCTTGCCGTGAATGGCATATGTGGTATAGACTCAGCCTGGCACCAGGCTGCTTGCCGTGAATGGCATATGTGGTATAGACTCAGCCTGGCACCAGGCTGCTTGCCGTGAATGGCATATGTGGTATAGACTCAGCCTGGCACCAGGCTGCTTGCCGTGAATGGCATATGTGGTATAGACTCAGCCTGGCACCAGGCTGCTTGCCGTGAATGGCATATGTGGTATAGACTCAGCCTGGCACGAGGCTGCTTGCAGTGAATGGCATATGTGGTATAGGCTCAGCCTGGCACGAGGCTGCTTGCAGTGAATATAATATGTGGTATGGGTTCAGCCTGGCACGAGGCTGCTTGCAGTGAATGGAATATGTGGTATAGACTCAGCCTGGCACCAGGCTGCTTGCCGTGAATGGCATATGTGGTATAGACTCAGCCTGGCACCAGGCTGCTTGCCGTGAATGGCATATGTGGTATAGACTCAGCCTGGCACCAGGCTGCTTGCCGTGAATGGCATATGTGGTATAGGTTCAGCCTGGCACGAGGCTGCTTGCAGTGAATGGCATATGTGGTATAGGCTCAGCCTCGCACCAGGCTGCTTGCAGTGAATGGAATATGTGGTATGGGTTCAGCCTGGCACGAGGCTGCTTGCAGTGAATGGAATATGTGGTATAGACTCAGCCTGGCACCAGGCTGCTTGCCGTGAATGGCATATGTGGTATAGACTCAGCCTGGCACCAGGCTGCTTGCCGTGAATGGCATATGTGGTATAGACTCAGCCTGGCACCAGGCTGCTTGCCGTGAATGGCATATGTGGTATAGACTCAGCCTGGCACCAGGCTGCTTGCCGTGAATGGCATATGTGGTATAGACTCAGCCTGGCACCAGGCTGCTTGCCGTGAATGGCATATGTGGTATAGACTCAGCCTGGCACGAGGCTGCTTGCAGTGAATGGAATATGTGGTATAGACTCAGCCTGGCACGAGGCTGCTTGCCGTGAATGGCATATGTGGTATAGACTCAGCCTGGCACGAGGCTGCTTGCCGTGAATGGCATATGTGGTATAGACTCAGCCTGGCACCAGGCTGCTTGCCGTGAATGGCATATGTGGTATAGACTCAGCCTGGCACCAGGCTGCTTGCCGTGAATGGCATATGTGGTATAGACTCAGCCTGGCACCAGGCTGCTTGCCGTGAATGGCATATGTGGTATAGGTTCAGCCTGGCACGAGGCTGCTTGCCGTGAATGGCATATGTGGTATAGGCTCAGCCTGGCACGAGGCTGCTTGCCGTGAATGGCATATGTGGTATAGGCTCAGCCTGGCACCAGGCTGCTTGCCGTGAATGGCATATGTGGTATAGGCTCAGCCTGGCACCAGGCTGCTTGCCGTGAATGGAATATGTGGTATAGACTCAGCCTGGCACCAGGCTGCTTGCCGTGAATGGCATATGTGGTATAGGTTCAGCCTGGCACGAGGCTGCTTGCCGTGAATGGCATATGTGGTATAGGCTCAGCCTGGCACGAGGCTGCTTGCCGTGAATGGCATATGTGGTATAGACTCAGCCTGGCACCAGGCTGCTTGCCGTGAATGGCATATGTGGTATAGACTCAGCCTGGCACCAGGCTGCTTGCCGTGAATGGCATATGTGGTATAGACTCAGCCTGGCACCAGGCTGCTTGCCGTGAATGGCATATGTGGTATAGGTTCAGCCTGGCACGAGGCTGCTTGCAGTGAATGGCATATGTGGTATAGACTCAGCCTGGCACCAGGCTGCTTGCCGTGAATGGCATATGTGGTATAGACTCAGCCTGGCACCAGGCTGCTTGCCGTGAATGGCATATGTGGTATAGGTTCAGCCTGGCACCAGGCTGCTTGCCGTGAATGGCATGCTTATCTCATTGATTTAAGATGATCATTGTGGAAGATCAGCATGATTGTTGTATCTAGCATATGAAATTGCAGAAATTAGTAATTCTGGAAAGGTTTTCATATGTAATTGGAAGTAAAAGTGTATAGAGTCGTAGAAAATATGAATACTTTTCAATTTGATATCCTGTCCATAATATACTGTCTACTCCAATAAATAATTGAGATTTCAATCTCGATATTATTAAAGTTCATGTAGGTCCGTGTTTCAAGTATTTAATGGCCACTAGACTAAACTTGCTGAATATCCACCAACTTCCTCCATATGTCCAGAAATTAAGAATGTGCGTTTCAAGATATTGATGATGCACTTCAGAAACGTGGCAGGCAGCAGAGTCAACACGGCTGATTGAGCAAGCGCCCTACCCAGTCACAACGGGGTCTGAAGTCGATTAAACCCCTGTTAATTTCCTGCCTTTGTGAAATCTGCATGGTGGGTCACATGATGGAAAAACCTGACAGTGTGGTGAGAGCAACCTAAAGGCACCTACCCTCAATCTCTGGTGCTGGAGGAATACTGAGGTGGCCGGTTGGTCAGGACTTGGTTCACTGTTGAAACACCTCAGACCAATGCTGATGACATTGGTGGTTCCACTGCTTGTCTGGAGTGGCATGGTGCCCGTGGAACTGGGCAGGGGAAGAGTGCCCAGTTCAGAGTAGGTTTGCCCCCCATGTGAAGGCGGGGTGTGGCTGTTATCCAGCCATTTTTGGACTAAGATAGCTATCTATGGACAATGGATATTCAGCCAAGTGGCGATCTGCGGACCCAGTAGTTTCTTCGCAGGCATAAGCTCTCCTGTGTCTCTATCAACGAATCACCAAGTGTGTAAACTATAAGACCTGGTCAACAAACCAGTCAATCAGAAAATGAGCAACACCGATAGAGCACCTGTGTTATGCAGAGTACTGATGCTGACATTGGATGCTCTTGCATTGCACTGTATTACAGGAGGATGAGATTGTGGAGATATCTTTGTGAACTAGAACAAATACTGTGACCATGAACCTCTGCAGATGTGTTGGGGTCCCTGGAAACGGTGATTGCCAATACAATGACCAAAAACCGGAAAGGAAAGGTGCCACTAGAGGTTAAAATGCTGCTCTCATTCATAAATGTTCACTAGGTTCCATATATGAGAGTAGGGGCTGGACTGGGAACAGGAGTGGCCAGGTAGTTGGTGGGAGTATACATGCGTCTAGGTTACCAGAACGTACATGAGCAAGTTTCAACATTTGGGAGTGAGGGGCCAACAGGGAGGGTTTTCAAAATATACGTATAGTCTACGTAAAATACCAGGAATAGAGAAAAGTGAAACATACTGACAATCATAAGTTCAAGGCTGAGGTTAGTACATCTGAGTCAAGAGGTACTGGAATCTCTGCCATTACTGCGACCCCCATTACTGTGACCTCCAAAATGCTGACTTTTCTTTATTTTGACCACTTTTACATAACATATATATGCGGGGGAAGACTCCCTGCAGCCCCCCTTACTTGTATTATATACCATATCCCCTCCGACATATATATATTTGGTTTAAAGGGGGCCGAAAAAGAAAAGTCAGCATTTTCGGCAGTCGCAGTTATGGGGGCGCAATAATGGTATTATTCCAAGATACTGGCCAGCAACTATTAATCGACCAGAGCAGTGATGGTGCTTTGGTCTGGCTGATCAATGTTAGGGGCACTAACACACCTGTGAAAATGTGTACTCTATTCCAGGAACTTAAACAGATTCAGCCCCATATAGTGTTCCTGCAAGAGACAGACCTCTTCAAATTGGACCAGAGAAGATTGCACTGTAGTCTTTATCCAGCAACCTCCTGCTCTAGCAGGAATTCAAAGAGAGTTGGAGGTTCAGTTCTGTTCTGCAGGGCCTTCCCAATTAGGATATCTATTGTTTCCCTGACACAGAAGGAAGATGTGTGTTTCTTAAGAGGATGCTGGGAGACACTAGAAAATGGAAGCCTCTCCATATGTGCCCAACAGTAAACAGGATGAATTTCAGCTCAAGATGCTGGGGAAACTGAAAGATAAGGCTGATGGGGAGTTGGTGGGGAGTTGGTGCAGACTGGGAGTGGCAATCTGATCCTTAACCCTGAAGTAGAGCAATCATTAAGATGCACTTATTCACAAATAGGTACGGCCTCTGGGAAACTTAAGAGGAGAGCAGCCTGGCACAGTTGATTTCAGACATGTATTATTTGTTCAAGGCACATACTTGAGGATTGATTACATAATCCTGTCTTTAAGTCTGATAGACCCAAGCAAGTGAGGTTAGGATAGGAGTGGCCGCACTGTCTGACCATGCTCTAGTACCTGTTAATATTAAATGAATAGGTGGGGGATATAGATGCATCAGATCAGTTTTGTTTGAAGAATAGATTCTAAATGACCCTCTGTTCAACAACAAAAATCCTATGGAAATCCTGGTGAAAGCAAATGAAAGAGAATCGGAAACAACGCTGCACTACACAAATAGCCAGAGCACCCTGGGAGGCAAAAAGAGAAACCAGACAAAAATCCAAACAGAGACAACTGATCAACATTAGACGGCAGTTCAGTGCTTTAAAAACGAATTGAGCAGACGCTTCTCTCCTCAAAGTAAAACATAGATTCATTGAGTGTGGTCAAAAAGCTGAAAGGTTAATAGCGAAATTTCACCAAGTTAACCACATCGAGGTGCACATAGGGGAAATGGGAATGGGCACACAGTCTTCACATAATAGGATAAGCGCAGTGAATTCCGTTCATTCCTTTGTAAGGTGCACTCCCCAGAATCTAGCAGCCCGAATGCTCAGCTTAACTATATGAATACAGTATCCCTCCCCACTTTCTCACATGAGCATGAGGGAGGATTTGAAGTGTCCATTTTTGATTGAGGAGGTTCTGAGAGTAATTAAAATAATAAAGCCCTGCAAAAGTCCTGGATTGGAATGACAGGGGTATTTTATAGGACTATAGCTCTGCAGTAACCCTTACATTTAACTGACTTGTTTTGTCATTTTTGGAAGGTCGGCTCCATAACAAAAACAATGGAAGAATCTCACATATCCTTGAACACTAGGTTTGGCAAGTATGAAATCCTTTGCTCATCATAGTGAACGTTTGCGCTCAGAACCCTGAGCTCAAAGCTCTAAACAAAGACAGTAGCAGATAGGATTTGAAAATGCATCCCCATACTGGTTGAATGGAGCCAGTCAGAGTTTATACCCCAGAGAAGTGGGTTTGACAATATTAGGAAACATTTATATTTATTAGATAAGACTCACAGAGGTAAGTCAAAACAACCCTCTAGCCACTTGGTGACGAGAAGGTGTTGGATAATGTGGATTGGGGATATTTCATAAAGATATTAGGAAAATTTGGATTTGGACCAGTGATGACTGTGATACGTCTGAGTAGTTATAAACAACAAAGGGCTAGAATATTGAAATGTAGGGGAAGCCACGCATCTCTGGTACTTCACTCTTTAAAGATAGATCTGGGGAGGGCCTGGGCTGTCTGGAGGTGGCATACTACTATCGAGCAGTTCAGTTAAGGTTTTTTGCAGAATGGATGAGTACTGAGTCTGAAAAGAAGTGTCTCTTTATGGAGCATTCGGTTCTGGGTTCCCGTAGCTGGAGGCAACCATGGTTTTCATGGAAATCCAGGACTGCATCTCTTTATGAAAACCCTATCATCAAACTGACTCTGTACGCTTGGGACAAGGTAGGCCCGAAGAGGTAGGGGCCAGTTCATCCTTTCCCTTCGCTCCTTTATTTCATAACCTGGATTTATGGCCGGTGGTGAAGATAGGAAAAGGGATGGATGTCTGAGACTGGGGGGCCTGTTTGTTAATTGCAACATCAAGAACCTCCAGGGTAGGAAGACAGATTTAGCTCATTCTGAATAATCAAGGTTTCAGTACCGGCAGCTTCCAGGTGGGGCAGATCCTCATAGATTTGGAAATGTCTCTGCAGAAGGCATCCTGGTTCAAATGATTCATCTCATCCATTTACAAAATCATATCTGAAATGACTCCATCTAGGCTTAATTGACATAGGTCTGATTGGGTAAGGGATTCCGGGAACCCCTTTGATACGTGTTTTGGAAAAATGTATGGTAGAGAGCATCTACAACCTCCAGAACTGCTCAGGCGAAGAAGCTACAGTATCAAATAATCTACAGAAAGAAATACACTTCAGTGAGATTGCATCAAATACTCCCAAATTGTACTGATCAGTATGGGAAGTGGTGTGCTGAGACAGGCCCCACTTTGCATATTCGGCTACGTGGCCTCCACCTGTGTGACATTTGGTTGGAATTAAACTACAATATAGCATATGGTCAGCTATCCGTTACCCGATGGTCCAGACTTCCTGATCTTTGGGCTTCAATTGAAGAGTGTGAAATAGTCCAGACAGGAGACAGGATGTTGTTGAAAACCATTTTTTGGGCTGCTAAGTGGTCCATTGCTTCTCTTTGGGGTAAAAAGGAGCTTCCGTTGAAAGTGATGGGGCTTAGAAGAATATGGTCTATTATTTTAATGGAAATACTTAACAAATTGCAATGAACTTTGGAGAACCTGTATGTACTGTGGTTGCCCTCACTGGGATGAGCTTCTAAAGAAATGATGGTACTGCATTGCCCACACAATTTGAAGGTCTTGAGTTGGTTTGACATAGCATTCTAGAATTGTGGCTTTAGAAAAAATTATCCTTATTGCAAACTGTGTAAAATGAATCTTTTTGAAGAGAGAGAAGAGAAACAGAGAGAGGGAGAGAGAGAAGCAAGGAGAAGAGAATAGAAGAAAATAGAAGAGAAGAAAAGAGAGAAGAGAAGGAGAGAAACAGAGAGAGAGAGAACGAAGGAGAAAGAGACTCGTATAGTGAGAGAGTGAAAATAGAAGCTGTCTGCAGAGGCAGGGGGAGCTGTGTAGGGAGGGGAGAAGAGAGACGTTGGGGTGTGGAAAGGAGCAGCAAAAGAGGACAGGAGAAACAAACGTGCTCCCCTCAGCATGTTTAATACATCTTAAAATGTATTTGTTTACATGTGCGTATTCACCATTCATGATGGTACTCCTTCATATAAACAATGGTTAAGTATCTCTCATTGGCGCACTTGTTCTTCTAGCACACCTGCCTGCACATAACCGACAATCATGCATGTGGGGAAGTCCCACCTGCCTCATTAACACTAGAGACGTGGACTATATGTGATGTTAACCTATAACTTCTACTTCAACCTATATGTTGAATCCCTTGAACAGACCCTTAGCAAACACAACATACTTTTCCACCAATACACATATGACACACGCATATACTTTCAAATTGCATCCCATACACAACTCCCTACCCTCAAAACCTGTCTCTCCACCATCACAAACTGGATGGCCACCCACTTCCTCAAACTCAACCCTTCCAAAACAGAATTCCTCCTCATCTGCCCCCCAAGTCACAAACCCGACTTCACCCCCTAGATCCAAAAACCGGGCAACCCACACGTATGCTTCTCCATACCTGCCAAATCTCTTGGCTTCACTATCAACCCCCACCTTTACTTCAGACACCACAGAGACACTGTCACCAAAACATGCAATCTACACACTACACCTTCTATGCAAAATCAGACATATTCTTCCACATGATGACTTCTACACCGCAGTCCAAGTACTGGTTCTATTTAAGCAGGACTATGGAAATGCTCTCCTCACTGGAATCCCCAACAACACCATAGACCCCCTGCAAGCCATACAAATGCAGCAGCCAGACTCATCCTCCAACTACCCAAACATTCACACATCTCTTGACCAGCTCCACTGGCTCCCCATACCCTAGAAGGCTAGGGCCTAAGAGCTTCCTTCAAAGGACTCTGCCTTGTATTCAAAGCCATCCACCTCAAAACTCCATCTTACCCTCATGACCAATCCAAACCCATCACCCACACAAACACCAGACAAGCCAGCCAACACCTTCTAGGCATTCCACTCTGCAAACTCACATTCACCCATAAACAAGTATTTACCCACTGGGGACCCAGTGCATGGAACACCCTACCTCTTCACATATGTACTGCATCATCCATCACTACGCTAAGTAAGAGCCTAAAAACATACCTGTTTCCCCACACATAACCCTGCACCCCTCCACTGCTATAACCTGTTTATCCTAATCTACGTAACCTTTCCCAAAAACATTTTGTTCACCTTTTCAAACTTTGAACCATGTACCGTGCTCTGAGACCTTGTGGATAGGGCCAGCGCAAGCAAACATTTAAATAAAAAAATTAAAAAAATGGCAACAGCATCCATTTCAAAGCATGCATCTGGTTTTGCACATCATACAGAAGCTGCGGACAGGCACTTGAGGGCAGTGTTCTGGTACCCGATGCTCCTGCAGTGACTACTCATCTCACTTTCCACACAAATGTAGACTAAGCAGGCATCCATTGAGCTCTGCACCAGCAATAACTTTGGCTAGCACCAATCAGGAATATCAAACATGATCACATGTCACCTTAACAAACAAAAACAGGAGTGTAGCGTATAGGGAAGCCATATAGTTACCTAACAGCTCAGCCCCTCCAGCACTACTCCAGCACTACTCACTTCACCAATCATACAACCCTATACAATGACATCCATGACAGAGAAAAATTCCTTAACGATCATTTGAGACCATCCTCAGCTCCATCACAACATAACTTTGGGCAGTTTTGTCGCTCCTCGAAGCAGGTGAGGACATTTTCGTTGATTGCATGGTTCAGGTAAGTCTGCATTGGCCTTCCCTTTGTTGTGTGTATCACTGTTGGAGCATCTGTGTGCACTATTTTGCTGCAGCTCTAATTTGTGCTTTGCATTTTACAGTCTTTTGTGGTTGCACGATGCTTAGTGAAATAGTTTGCATCACTATCTTGTTATTACACATAGTTGATCACTTATCCTTTTAATCATTCAAAATTGCCAATTCACTATTGTAATTGTCTTCATTAATATCTTGCTTTTGAACAATAATAGAACTAATAACAAATACACTTGAGCCCAGGAGATCACTGTGGTACTGGTTGATTATCATTGTCATAACAACAGGTTCTCCCCTTTGAAGTTACATCGACAGATGGTATTGTGCGCTAATGAGCTCTGTATCTCTGGCTTCACATAATAGAATTTTATTAAGTATGTGGACTCCTTCTTTTCTTGTAGCATATGCTGAGGACATACAGTAGAATTCCATAAGAACTGGTGTATACTATGGCAATGGCAGTTAGAATGGCAATTTAGCACTTGAGCTGGGATGGTCTCTGTCTGATTGTATGCAGTGCCTGGGTACTATGTGCACAAGCCTCCTTCGTAGGTTATCTGAAGATTTACAAGAACATACAAGCATTCGTAGCTTTTGAGACTAGTGGCCTGGTTATCCAGTGATAATATTCCAGGAAATAATGAAGAATGAATTCACAAAGATGAAATAATATTGCAACGAATAATAGAGTGGGTTACAAATACCTAAAAGCAGAAAATATATCGAAATAAAGAAAAGAAAATGTAATGGTATGGGTGGGTTTTAGATGTCAAAAATAAAATAAACAGAATTAGGTTAAAATTGGGATAACAGGGATGGCGAGTAGGAGAGGTGAGGGGGTATGCTCCCTCACCCTCAAATTAGGTATTTTTAAAATGTGCACTGTAAAAGGCATTTCGATATATTTTCTTGCAATATTTTTTGCACTGTGTAATTGTAAGTCTCTGTTATTTCTGCAATGAAATCACAATGAACCATGGCCTACTGGTATGGGTCTCCTGCATGGGAACATATCACACATCGTATGGCTAATATGGGACATGTGCAACACCAAATCCATTGTGGTACAGCCTCAACTGGCGATACGTTGGATGATCAGATTACGTTTCATGAATACATATATAATATTGATGATACATGCACCACACAAAGTGAAATACCTGCTAAACCAAGTGGCAGGTGTTAGTAATGGCCAACTCATAGCATCATTTCGAAGTCTGCATAACATCATGTTACCAGGCTTTTTAGGCTGCACCAATTCACCACCATAGAGGAGAGTACCAGAGCTTGTCTGGAAGTGCACCTGCCCAGAGCAGCCAAAGCTTAGTGTGCAGGGAGAAAAGATGAGAAAGATTGTGTGAATGCTGCATTCATAAGTACACGATGATGTAGAAGGGGAAAGGAGTTTGGTGATAGGTAGGATGTGTGTAGGTCCATTAAGATAGCAGGGCAGGATTGCAGAAATGAATCAAATGGACTGTATATGTGAGGCAGAGTGAACGAGCAATAGGTTGTTAAAGGGGAAGGTAACTCAGGAATTGTATTGTCCTAATGGATAGGGCAAGAATTTATTGGCATATATATCAATCGATCCTAAAAAGAATTCCAATGCATCTTACCTTAGATTTTGTCACATTTACACATGAAAAACCGTCACCTTGTGCTAATCTTATCCATTGATCCACCACCCTAAGTTTCCCTGCGGCTGTAAATCATACGACCCACACCTCAGGCTGCCATCATTAGAAGCTTACACCCCTTGTCACAAGGCCAGTGCACATCTCATGTCAATGTCTCCTACGCCGATCCTGCTTAGCTTCATGGGTGGCAGGGTGGAGCCCATTCAGGCTGTAAAGCCGAATACAATAGTGTTTCACCTCACCACGCTGAAGGCCACTAATAATTTGCCTTCCACCCGTGATTCACCTTGGTTGGTTTGCGGATGGGAGAGCGCCAAGGAAATACCAAGTTTAGTTATTGCTGCACATGGATTGTGTTAAGTTTTAAATTAATTGGATTCCGGCTTGCTCTAGAGAACCACCAGCTGACTGGTTAGATGGATCAAAGGATAAGATTAGCACAAGATGGCAGTTTTTCATGTGTAAATGTGACACAGTCTAAGGTAAGATACATTGGATTTCTTTTTAGGATAATCGATATATGCTAGAAAATACATGCCCTATCCATTGGGATAATACACTTCTTGAGCAAAGTTCTCCTTTAGTAACACATCTGCACCAGATGTGCTCCACCCACCCAGTTAAATCATGGTGGCTTTTCACCCAGGATTAGCTTTACATTTATAATGTAGTAATATAGTACCCAATAGTAATTTACGACTGCAAAGACTGAAGGCCAGCTGAGGCCCAGTCGAGAATAGAATTTGGGAACGGTGAATGTATTTGCAAAACAAAAGAGTATTGAGTAGGACCAGTCAGAACAGGCACTCTTAAATGTGAGACACTCTTGAGGTCCAATGGAATCAGTGATCCTATCGTGTCCTGTGAGTTGGGGATGTCGAGCCTAACTACATGCTACCTACAGCTATTACATGTCTACTGGATCTTTAGGTTATCAAATTAACAGATTACAGGCGTGCAAAGAAGATTAAAATAATATGGAGCTACGTGAGATCATGCTGATAACAGTGAACAGTAAACAAAGAAGACAGAGTAACTACGGCAAGTGTTGCAGCACTTTCACTCAATTCAGTAAGGTGGCACTTAAATAATGAACGCAAACTCCCTCCAACGTCCTCTACATTACAGCCATGCACACATACAGGGCCACAACTTTCACTTAGAGACAAGATATAAAAAGCATTATTTCGAACCCAGTGAAGTCTGTGGTAAAGGGTCAGCTAAAAACCTTGAAGAAATGGTATGCTCAGTTTGCTAATGATGTCAACATATTGCCAGCGATGGGCTATATGTCTGGGGGCCACGAGCTCCCGTTGCCTCTTGAGCCATGATGCTCATGCCATCTGCTGTTTACCGTCATAAAGGCATGGTTTCATCTGAGGCTTATAGGACTGGGCAGAATAGTTTCTGTTTTAATCAACTACTTGATATACTGATTTTCAAGTGTATATTACTTGAGAAATGTATGCATTTCAATCGAGAACTATGAAAGAATTATTAAAGATATTTGTTGATATCAAGACGGTCTCAACAACTTATTTTCTCAGAAGTCATCCAGTGACAGTGCGAACATTTAATGTAACTCCCAAAATCAGACTCAAACTGTGTTTCCATGTATAACGATTACAAGTTTTGACATGCCTCTTCATCTTGGATCGCTCCCGCTTCTAAGCACTATAATAATGACAGCTCATGTTACCCAATGTAATGATTCTCTGTTGACCGGCCTTTGAACTTGTGAAATGCAGTCTCATCCCATGTTCAAGGTATGAGCGAGCCACCGAGTCAAAGTTTATTTCCTGGCAACCTCTCGTATACTTTCGCAATGTTGACACGTTTACCAGGGTGACAGGAACATGAACAGGTTGCAAACACGCTGGGACTCTAAGCTCCCTGTACATGGAGCATGGCATGTTTTCATACAGATGCGTATACTCTCTTTTTTTTTTGTTTAATCTATTATTACTTTAGTATTAAAACTGGTCTAAGGGATGCATGCTTATTCCAAACCATGTGTGCATATTCGCCATGCAATGTATGATTGAAGCACCTGTGACGAAAGAACCCCTTCGAGTGCACTTGGCAAAGCGACGACTAGCAGACAATGTGCACGGTCGTAAGGCTGAACCAGTCATTCCATTTGCATTTGATTTTTGTAGAGTTTTGTAGTGCTTGCCACATTTGAAACGATGTAACAAAATGAATGTTATAGAGGGGAAATGTTATGACTGAACACTAAGCACCCAACAAAATAAAAGAAGCAAAACGTATGGAGAGTGGTACGACTTTTGATAGGAGCATACGGAAGAAAAAGCAGCAGAGGAGTGGAAGAGAGGGAATGGCAGATAACATTAAGATAATTCAGAGGGAGAGATCAGTGTAGGTGCGAGATACAGAGGTTCACAGATCTAGGGAACGGCAATTGGAAGGGTTGTGATAAGGTATGGGGCAGGGAGGTTCAAGAGAAGGCAGGCAGCAGATCTGAGTGTAGAGTGCTGTGGGGAATAGGAGTGTGCTGGAACACCAACCGAGTGAGATGACCTGTAAACAACTCTGAGAACAAAGGTCAGAATGGGAGGTTTCATAGCTTGAAAGATGTATAAAGTGGGGATAGAAGGCATATGGAGGTAGAAATACTGTGAAGCATTACAGATCATTAGAGGGTTACAGGTGGATATGGGAAGAGGTAGAGGCATACAGATCTTTATAATGAGATGTAGAATCCATTGAGAAGAAGCTTTCCGCTACCTCTTCCAGGTCATGGACTCTTAAGGCGGGATTCTGCTGACTCTTCACATGGAGAAGAAACAGGCGCAGAAATATGGGCAGACCCCCAGGTTCATGTGTCTGAAATGCCCCATGCAGAGGACCTTAATGGCTCAGTACAGGTAGAGATCAACAATGGTGGCCTCCAGGAAATTTATTGTGCCCAGCATTTAAATTCTTTCTGACAGTCTGCTCCTGTCGGCTACCTGGTGTCAAAACTGAAATCAAAGTTTGTTAGAATCATTCCTCTCCATCAAAAAGCTTATCCCTGGGAGTTGCTTTTGGATTCAGCGCAACAAGTAGGAATCCCTGCAGTCTGGATTTCCTCCTGGGGCTCCCATTCCATATTGGGAACCTATTCTAGAATGAAGCAGAGGTGGGAAACCCCATGGAAAAAGAAATGTCATGGATGTTTTTCCTACCTTTTGCTCAACCAGAATGTATTTGTGTATTTAATGAACATCCTAGGGAATACAATGCATGCTTGGCACAAAAATGCTTACACAACTTTTTAACATTAATTTACATTGAAGCTCAACACCTCCAAGACCAAATTCCTACTCCTCACCAACAGCGCTGAACAGTCAGACATACAGACCTGGCTATCAACCATGAACTCTGGGGGCATCACATCCAAGCTCACCTCCTGCGCCAAGTCCCTCAGGTTCCACATCAACAAACCCCTTTCCTTCAAGACACACATAGCTAAGAAAACTCAGACAGCTTGTTATCAAAGCTCCATCCTGTGTAAAGTCAAGCCAACCATTCAAGCACTGGTCCTATCCCACCTGGATGGGGGCGATGCACTCCTGGAAGACCTGTCGTCCTCCCATGTGCCCCTGAGAAGTGTCCTACATACGGCTGCATGCCTCATCAAGGGTCAACGCAGATACGAGTATATCACCCTGTCTTGCAGCATCATCTATAAGGCAGTCACCCTCAAGTCACCTAGCAACCTCGCAAAGAAGCCCAGCATCTCCGGTGGACAGTGCACCACCAGAAGCCAGGACACATGCAGATTAGAAATCCATCGCTGAAAAAAGGAAAGGACCAGAAAACAAGCCTCCTCTGCCTATGTCCCAAGACTATGGAACCTGCTCCCCGTCATCTCCAGACTCACCCCCACGATCCTACAATTCACAAAAGAATTCAAGCCCCACCTCATCAAGGAGTCTCTCCTCCTCAACACGTAGGCCATCATGTCACCCCTCGCACCACTTGACTCGCCAGACACTGCCCCCCTCTTCTCACCACCACCCGGTACAGCTTTACCCCTCCTCCGTGCCCCTCTGTATCCTACACCCCTAAGTATATCTGTTCTGTAGTTACCTCTGAAAAATAGATTTCAGCCTGTTAAGCAACTTGGAGCGATGAAGTTCAAAATTATTTTTGGTACAATTAGTATTCAAGGCTCCACTCCTTTCTCCTGGTACTAAGGCTGACCAGTATCATGAAATCCTATGTAAAAAAGAAAACACGGAGATTGATGGAGTTGCACCAAGTAGGAATCTATTATAGTGATAGGTGCTTGTAAAGTGTTGATCCTAAAGACCTTCTATGGTGCTTCATAATAGATGTGCTGTCCTTTGCTCAATTAGAATTAGGGACAGTCTTTTTAAAGTTAGTTGAACTTGATCCTTCTATTGACTTACATAGAAGATGTGATTTCCTTATGTCCAATAAGGTTAGTTTTCGAGTTTACAACAGAATGAAGTGTAAAGTTCTTGATCTTTCTATTTAATTTCATAGAAGATATGTTTGTCCTTTTGTCAAATAACATTTTCTAAAACGTCCCCTTCAAATAAGATTGGTTCTAGGTCCTCAAATGAAATTGATGCAAAGTCCTCCACACGTGTTTCCCCGCTGAGTTTAACAGCGGTTCTTCAGGAGGAATTACAAAATTAATTGTTTTTTCATTGGTTTCAGTGATGCTCATTAGAGTAGCAGTATATTCTAAATGTTGGTCCTTCTGCTTTCAGAGGCACACAGCGTTAGACTGCGGGCTTCGACTGCTGCAAACAAGATTCACGCATCAGCGTACACGCCCGTTAGCGACAAGGTGTTTTCTGTTCTTTTCATGACCGCGAGCGTACAAACTGTGCTGCGGGATAGAAGGGAGACAAGTGCTACTCCATTTGGATAGCGTTACTATAACGAAGACGGTTTTTTGAAAACTTGAGAAGAGTTATTTTTCTTCCCGTTCGGCTGGAGCAAGAAGTGACCTAGTCTCCAGTGTTTCTGACCTGTGTTTGGAACGGATCAGTTTAGATTTTGCTTTTTGTGAAAACCCAGCCTTACTGGACTTATACCAGAAGCTACTGGGATACAAGCTATTAGGCGAACCTAATGGGGTTTGCAGAACGTTGCTATTGTTCATCCAATCCTGATGAAGACACACATAACTTGTCGAGTCGAAACTATTAACCAACTGGGAAACCTTTTATTGTAAAGAAGATTGATATTGTTAGGCACCAATAGTCTTAGGCACCAATAGTCGATATTATATTGGAAATGAACTGTGATTAATAACATTGTGAATGATTTACAGCACAATGGAAAAGAAGTGGTTTAATGAAATGATCAGCTTCTGTAATTTCTTAGCATGTCAATATATTATTTAAACATTGCATTAGATAGTGAATGTATGGATGTATGATTAGTAAAATGCTTTTTAGAATTAATTAAATTAATATGTGTCTATGTGTTTTTTTAGACAAATCTTAATAAAATGAAAATACCGATTTGAGCTTCATATTTGTCTGCCCACCTTCTTCAGTCTCTCTTGTTCTCCTGGTACCATTTTTGTTCATAATATTCTAAATGTTGGACCATTAGGTCCGATGGTGAAGAATGTTCAGCACCCTTTTTGAAAAATGGGTTGGTGGCAAAGTATTTTTTAAGTTCAAGACTTCTGCAAAATTTAAATAAGTCTGTGTTAATGTTGAAGTAGTCAAAAGTTGAAGACAGGCTAAAGGAGAGTCCTGCAGTTACCGCTGAAAAGCGCTCTGCTATGCACCTGCATTTCCGTATGCCTCTGTAACGCGCTCTGTTGCTTCTCGAAGCTAAGTCCACGCTCAATAAATACAATAATAATAATAATAATAATAATAATAATAATAATAATAATAATAATAATAATATAATAATAATTAGAGAGGATGTGGACATAAAACCAGATGATGCAGGTAAAGGTATAAACATGAACCAGGGACAAAGATAGTAGAACATGATATAGGAATGGTATAGTGGTTGAAGCGCTATATTTTGGGATGAAGGAGTGAGGGATAAGTGCTGGAGCCAGAGATGAGAACAGCAGAGCCAAAACAGACAGCAGTATGGGGAAGGACTGTGCTGGAGAGGGCAGGCACTTCTGCTCTGCTGCTTGCAAGCGTGACATACGATTGTATCACGAGGCCAGAAGGGCCAGAAGGGACAACCAGTCTCTGAGAGAGAACCGTTGAGGAGCCGGCAGCAATGGGAGAGCTGTCGGGAACACGGTTGTGCAGAGAAGCGGGGGTTGTGTTCGCAGGAGAACAGGAGGCAGCCCGGAGAGCTGAAAGGAGGTCTTCAGTGTGAGAAAGGCAGGAGCTTCACCCGCGCAATGTGCCACGGGTCGGGAACACTTCAATACACCGGTGAGTCTACCCAGAACCATTGGGGACCCGGGGCCTACTGAAAGTCATATAAGCAGATAAAGCAGATAAAGATATTTCAATCCCAACCAAGTAAAATACAAAGACAGAACTTGAACAAATCTCCATACATAACATGTCAGTGTGGGAAATGTTGGAGCAAGTATTACTCTAAGCAAATGAATACTAATGAAAATATAAAACAACAAAACTTGAACAAGTCTCCTTACATGAGATGTCAGTGTGGGGAAAGTTGGAACAAGTAGTACCTCAAGCCAATGAAGTGGAGCACAGTGAACTAATATGATTGTGTTGAATTGACGGACAGTGAACTAAAGAAGAAGTCCTGGTGAAAAGGATCACAGCAGGTAGTGAACATTGGGAGGCAAGATATCTGGCAGGAGAGTATACCAGGAGTTATTCGAGACCCAGAAATTGATTCCTGGCAGGAGAGTATAACAAGAGATCCAGTAAAGTTGTATCAAGAGTGGAAAGATACCTGGCTGGAGAATGCACCAGTGGATCTGTAAGAGTCAGAAAGAGGATTGCTGGCAGGGGAATATACCAGGTGGTCCATTAGAGTTGTTTAAGGAAACACATTTATTTTTGCAAAGTATATGGTAAAGAAGTATACCAGAGACATTTTTGCTATCCTAAAAGAACTGTTATTTGAAAGAAACAATTTTGACAATTTTGCCATCTTCAAAGAAGTGTTGTTTAAGAGAGACACTTTTGCCATTCTTAAGAAACTATTGTTCGAAAGTGACAATTTTACCGTCCGTAAGAAGGTATTGTTTGAAGGAAACACTTGTGCCATTCTAGAGAAGATATTATTAAGAGATACTTTTGCCATCTTACTTAAAATATCGAGGGGAAGGTAAATCACCCTCTGGATCCAAGAACTCATCTTTGAAAAGATCGTTTCAGTTTGGCTTTATCTATTTCTTTTTATGAACACTTTTTGTCAAAATATAAGTCAGATACATTTCCTTATACCCTTAGTGTGCAATTCGTATAATTTGAGTTTCCGATGAATATATTGTTGATACAAGGACAGTTTATATGTTTGAAAACGTGACATAGATTGATCTTTAATCTTAGAGATAGGAAAACTCTGTTTAAGATAGGGCAAAAAGGCCTTTATCCAACCCTTTAATTTTGATATAAATGCCTGGTGTTGAAAACATGAAAACCTTATGTCCGCCTCTCCGTACTCACCCCTCACATATAGTGGCAGTAGGGGGATCGGATTCAGTGGATACAAACTGGGGATCCCATACAAGTATAATAAATACTATCCCCAAACCTGGAGAATAGTGGAGTAGCAATTCCCCTCCTACTAATGAAGCTTATTTCCAAGAACCTGAGAAAAGCTCCATTTCTTCAACCACCTCCTCTTTATATCTTTCCTTTTCTTCCTCAAGTGCTATGCTCCCTACTTTAGAAATTTCACTACCTCCACCTGATCCTTTGTTCTCTTCTCTTATCATCTTACTATCACCTCTTGCTAATTCCCCCCATTCTCTTGTCTTGTCACCTCCTCCTGATATTTTTTGACCTCTCCCCCTCTGTCTTCACTCCCTCCTTCAGTTGATTTTAATTTTTGAATAGTGCTCTGTATTTATTGTGGGCTCTTTCTCTTCCCAACATAGTTCCATGAACCAAGCCAATAATTGGAGCCTTGCTATTCAGCCTGGGGTGCGCTCTGTCAATTCCATCAAGCAGAGTTGCATGCTATGTGAGTGTTCTGAGTTTGCAAGTGAAGGGATCCCTCTTTGCAGGGCTCACAAACACCTGCACCTCTCCATCTTTCTTCTCCAATCAAGGTACACTGTTCCACAACAGTTGCTGTGATTTCCCTCTGCTGCTCAAGCATCTGTCTCCATGGCTCTAGTTTTCTTAATAGGACACGGCTCATTGATGACATGATGTTACAAGTTCCTACAACGCACCTAGGGAAGGGGGAATAAACCGGGGTACCATCCCCACATAACCATGCATCCTGCATCATTTAGCGGGTGGCAGTAGCCTGCCCCCTAGTGCACCCCATTTCTTGCCTTCAGATCAGAGCAGAGCACTTCATCACACCCACAGCTCAGCGGCACCCATTCTCGAAGTTCTGCTGTTGAATGATTGATCTTGGGCTCTCCCCTCAGGGTAAACCCATATCCAAGTGACACTGCCACAAACCACTTTAAATCACAATGGTGCAATGGATTCCAATGCTTCCAACATGCAGGCATCAAAACCTCAGGATTATTATCTGCCATTTTCTCTATCTTTTTTTATTTTTTTATTTGTATAGTGTACAACAGCCCATGGGTATCACAACGCTGTTACAGAGGTAAGTACATTTCCTTAGTTACATGGGTACATACATAAACAGAAACAAGGTGTTCATAATGTGCTTAGTTCCTACAAGGGTACATACGTAAGCATGAGCAATGAGGTAAAGCAAAAACGGGTGTGCATGAGTTAGTCAAACAGTCAGGTTTTGAGGGCTTTGCAGAATGCATGGTGGGATGGTTCAGCTCTGAGGGTAAGTGGCAACGAGCTCCATTGCCTGGCAGCAATGAAGGGGAAGCTGGTACCACCTGCTTTGGTGTGTTTTACTCTGGGGATTACCAGTCGGTGGGAGTATAGTGTTCTGGTTGGTCTGGACGAGTCTGCTCTGACTATTTTCTTGGAGAGGTAGAGGGGGCTGTGTGAGTGATGCACTTGTGAGTGATGGCAAGGGTTTTGAATAAGACACGTTCTTTGACGGGAAGCTGGTGGGTTTCCCATCTTGCTGCCTTGGGAATGCTGAGGGCTGCTTCAAATGCGCTATTTTGGATTATTTGTAGTTTCAGTAGGTTTTTTGAAGAGGTAGCAGTGAAAAGGATATTACAGTAGTCCACTCTTGAGCCTGTTATTGCTCTGGCAATAGAGAGGCAATTCTCAGTGGAAAGGAATGGTTTGGTTGTGTTAATCAGCTTAGTGGAGTAAGCTGCCGAGGAAGTGATGGTGCTGACTTGACGTGACATAGAGAGCTTGGCGTCTAGGTAGACTCCTAAAGTCTTCACAGATGAAGAGACAGGGATCTGTATGCTGTCAATTGTGAATCTCGTGTAATGGCTAATGAGTTTTTTTTAGGGTTTCCTGGGGCCCTATCAGAAGGATTTCAGTTTGGCCCCCATTGAGGCAGAGCCAATTGGATGCCATGCAGGCCTGAATGGTGGAGTATCTGTGTTAAGAGCCATGGCGTCTTTTTAGTAGTTACCGGAGAGAGGGAGGAGGAGTTGGGTATAAGCAACATAGCTGGTGTAAGCTATGCCGATGGTGGCCAAGATGTCAAATAGTGGCCTGGTAAAAATGTTATAGAGAGTGGGAGAGATACAGGATCCCTGCGGTGTGGGATGTATTGACCCACTCTGATATGCTATGCGGCATCACCCTGCCAGTTATGGGGAAAGAAACAGCAACAATGGCGGCAAAACCCTTGTGCGTGCCAAAAACCTACAAAAACCTACAAAAACCGTGTGATTCCACACACAAAAAGAGGAATGCATAACCTGACACCCATGGTGCATGTGCAGTGGAATAGAGCACACCCTGCAGAAATGTGTCAGTGGGCTCCATGACCAGCAAACAGAGTGCAGAGAGAGAAGCAGCGCTTTGCAAATGAAACCCAAAAATATGCCTACAAATAACATTTGCTTTGTTGCCAAAAACTCTAAAATGCCTATAACACTACACTTTTCAACATTTACAATCTTACCTGGTGCTAAAATCCATGTATCAAATGATACATTGTGAAACATAGAAAGTCTGAAAACTGACAGCCTCTATGCCAAAATCTGGGTGCAGTACCCGGGGCTGCCTTCATGACAGCTGTCAGAGGAGTACTGAGGAAGCTTTAAAATGACCTAAAACTAACATGTCTGCTGTATAAGCAAACATAAACAGGATTGTTGCCACAAAGGAATACAGATTTTAGTTGTGTTTTTGATTCCACAGATTTTAAGGCCAAGAAAGAAATGTATTTGTATGTGATGCAACAAATGTGGGTTTTTGCTATGTTTAAAAGTTAATCAGCTTGGCTGAAGCTGCAAAAAACTGGAAAAGTATGCTTTTCTCCCAGAAGGAGGGCCTTCCTCTCAGCAGAAACTCACGGCAGGTGTTAATTGCAGGTTAGAGCAGGCTCGTGTCTACAGAAAGCAAAGGAACAATGACAAGGCTGCAGCCCAGGAAATTGGAAGTGTAAAAGGGGTTGCAAATGGTCTCTGGAAGGAACAAGCCAGGAGGGGATGCCTTGGAATGCAGGGAGACAAAGAGAGGCAGAGCCAAGCGACAATCTGTTGCTAAACATGAACAAAGAACACATTTTAAAAGACTCATAACTTGTTGTTCAAACTGGTAAAAAATATAAAACTGACAGAGTTGTTAATATAATTTCTGGCTGCACGTGTGAAGAGGTGGCAGAACTGTGTGGCATGTTCTTGACAAGAATGGCAAGATATGTGGTTTTATGTGAAATGTATTACTGTTAGAATTGTGAAAATGTACACGAATATCCCTATGTTAAACACGCACATTTGTGGAAATTTGCATAAAAATTGAAAGTGTGTTCATAGCAAAAAGGGCAAAATTCTGTACAAAGAAGAGACAAGATATCACCACTGCGGGGTTTGGAGGAATAGCTGCTATGTAAAGTATGGCATCCTTGTGTGTGATTTGTATGACGGTGACCAATGAAGAAATGTACATCCAGTATAAAATCCTATTTTGAGACCAGTGGCTAAAGGGAGGTATCTGAGGATTGTAAAGCAAATCATAAAACCTGACTTCACCCAGCCTTGATCCATTCACTCAAATTGCAAGGCAGAGATGAAGTGTGGTCCAATCCCAGCTCACAGGGGCTAGCTTAGCTAAGCCGGCGAACATACCCCCTTTGTGATGTCATTTTTTGGCATAAATAGAGACACCTGACAACACATAGGGACTGACAGATCCAGCCACTTTCCTGATTCTGGCAAAGCACTCTGATCCAGCTTCCTACATCCAGCTTTAAATATTCTTTCAGTACCAGATGCCAAATCTCTTGCCAGCAATAGATACTATTGATTTCCAGCAAGGCCCCAATCCTCAAATCTATTCCCTCCACTCAGTAAGGTGCTGTGTCGTGTGAGAAGGCCTTTTGAACCAGTATCCAGAATTCTCTGGCTTGCAACCACTAGGCTTGCCTGAGGAACTCGCTATCCAGCTGATCCAAATGCCCACAGAGTAGGAGAGCAGATCCTGTGCCAAACCAGCGACCGGCCTAGAGGATCCAGTCCCATACCTGATGTGCTGTCTTTCCTAGACCAGACCCAATCCTGACCAGAGCTGACGGTCCCATTTAAAAACGTATCCTGTGGGTATAAATAGGAAGAACTGTGTCCCATATCATACGTACTTTGCATAGTCTTATCCCTATCAGACCCATCCTATCTTTCATTCAGAACTAGTACTGTTAGGAGTATCTTTGCCTTGTCTTATCCCTAGCTCCAACCCATCCTATCTTTCCTTCAGACCAGTATTGTTAGAACTATCTTTGCGCTGACCCTTTCTTCATCTGAAGAAGTCGAGTTTCCTTATCAGGTGGGTCACCCTGATCAAGTGACTGTAAGATTCCTGTGTGGTATTCACTTCTTCATAGCCATCCTCTAGTGTAAGCAAACCCATTTGTCATTTTCAAAAGTGCACTCCTGTTTTCCATTCCCGCACCTATTTTACAAAAACAACCTTTACTAAAACCTCCATAACTCCCTCAGTTTTTGTGATAGAAATGAAATATCGTGCGATGAAAAGTTTGCCGCGATTTTAAAAATCTGAAAGTTTACACGTGTAAAATAGCTCTAAACTGCTTCCGACTTGGACCTTAAGATTTCAATTGTTTTCTGCTGACCAAATCATTGGGTGTGCTTGTGTGCAACTATTCAAAGTGGCTCCCATAGGAATTTATACAGTTTCAGTATTTTTGACCACATTTTTGTTTTTGCCCAGTCCATTCTAAAGACAATCGTCAATTCAGTTTTTCTCTTGTGTTTGCTGGGGGAAAGTGGGACTGATATTCTGTTTGATTTGTGCTATTCCTGAATACTTGCTTTCTCCTCCTATCTCTTTACAATTCCTATTGAGGGGGTTGAGGGGTGTTGCAGGGGGAACTGCTAACCACAGTGTTATTTGATCTGAACCAACACCAAGTATTATTTTCTGTACTGCATTTGTTTTGCATTTGTTTTGCCTATTACTTACTTCTCGTGTATTAAAGATATTATTCAGTGTTCTGCCACCCCATTGGTGATTGTTGTTTATCTATTAAACATATTGTGATTACATTTTAAATACATAAATAAATATTTATCTTTGCAAACCAGCCTGATTTCTGGTTCAGTGTGACCGGGAGGGTTCCAGGAGAAGGGTGTGATATGAGTGGTATATAGTTCAGAATATTGAACTTTTAGACAAAATTAAATAAGGATTTCAGTTGTGAACTACATGCTGGGCCTTGACTTGGGTGTGTGTCAGATTGAAATCACTTACAGCTTGGGGGCTCGTCGCGAGACCCTAAATTAGACAAACCACTCATGACAGTCTAACACAGAGTGCTGACTGACGGGGTACATACACCTTGTTCGGTTACCATACTGTGCTACACTTTGTAAGCACCTTTCAAAAGAAATGCTCAAAGGAGTATGGCCTGTTTGCAAAAGTAAAGTGATCCTGAGATAATCCAGTAGGAAATTAATATTTCCGGAATGGCAATCCCAGTGGAAATCAATATTGCAAGGGAACACCCACAGGGCTGAATGGCTATAACAGGACGAACAGGTATGGCTGCAGGGAATAAAACAAGAAGTCAATGAAACCAACCTTATATCTGGCTTGACAAGGGGCCATTACATCAAGCACTCAGTGAGCTGTACATGACCCCTAAAATAAAAGAGGAGCAATGCAAAATTGCCAAAATAGCGGCCTACCTGTACCTCCACATAGGAGTCATACAGGAAAAGTACACAGACCATGTAGACTTCACAAAGAGGCAAGGGGAAGCAATGCAGAAAATCCAGACTAATCTGGACTCTGCAGAGCAAAGGCTCCAGAGTAGCTAAGAAGCTGAAACAGAGGCTAGGCAGTATGCGACCAAACTGCAAGAAGAACTGACCCTCTTGCTGCAAAAGAATGCAGAGCAAGACACCCGGATACAGACACTGCAAAAAGAGTGTCAAGAAAGGTTGTCTCTTCAAAACAGAGCCAACAAAAGCTGGAGCAGCAATTGAATTATAAGAGAGTCTGTGCAGAACCGATAGTCACCCTGCAAAACCGCCTAAAATCCTTAAAAGAGGAAAATAATAAATTCATTATCAAAGACCTAAAATCCGAAGCAGAGTTTGATGAGGAGCGCCAGAAAGCTGGTGCATTCAAAAAACAGAGGGACAACCTGGCTGAGCACGGGGGCCTCTAAGTCAGGAGAGAGACGCCTTAGGCCAGGAAGTCAGTCATTTAAAAACAAAGTTAGAAGAAAATCACTGGTCCCTTAAGGAACTGGGTGAAATCAAAATGGATTACCAAAAGCTACTAGAGCACACCAGGCGGGTGAAGGAGGTTCTGTTAAAGAATAATCAGATCAGTAAGGACCAAACAAGGAGGTGAATCTCTTGCAGCAAAAATTGGCCCAATACTCCCAATTCAGGCAGGAAACACAGAGATACAATGAGGCTCTCTGGAAAAAGAATGACAGGCTCCATAGACAGATAGCCATGCAAGAACAACTCATAGAGGCCAGTAAGGCCATAATAGAGGATCAAAAGGGTCAGATTCTGGCATGTCATCAGGGAGTAGGGGCTGAAAGAGATGAGGTAAGATGGGAGAGAGAAACCCCTGAGCATAACCTCAGGGACCCTGGCATCAGGGACTATAATCCCTTCAATTCCTTGGATTTACACCCCCATGTCCACTGGCTCATATGAACCAAGGGCCACAGGGATGGTACACTTCAACATAATGGAAACATGGGACTGATGGATCAACGCCTCCCAGAAATGGATGGGCGGGCATCTATGTACAGGTTCCCAAATGTTAGGGTCAGCCTCTCTGATCAGGGAGACTCCAGTGAGGGGAGAATCAGAGAACTGGATACTCAGAAATATCACCTACCTATAGATCAGTCAGTAAAATTTGGTGGGGAGTTCCATGAGACTAGTCCCACTAAGAGCATCTGAAAACTCTCTCCCCACCTAGGATTGCGGGCGGGGGAGGTACTCAGCCAATCCTGGAAGCACGGGAGAGTCGGAAGACTCTGCTGAGCACCACGGGTCCCAAGAGACTAGGCCCCCACATTCTGCCAGCCATTCCCAAGCTTGCAGAATCAGGGAGAGCCTAGAAGATCAGACAGCCACCTCTGGTAGCAGTGCCTCTGAATCAGAGGATGAGTGGACCAGGGTGACCAGAACTAAAAAGGTCAACAAAGTTAAGAGAGCTTTACTGAAAGATCCCCTGAAGCAAATCAAAGCTATTAGGAGCGTCATCGTGCCCTACCACAAAAATGCCAAATATTCTGTTTGGGAGCACCTTGAATTGTTTGAGCAAATGATGGAGACTTTTCACTTGAAGGACAGCCAGAGCTGTATTCAGTATGTCAAGTGGACATTTTCACCTGAGTACTCCAGATTCTTTGCAGGGCTGGAGGATCAGAACCATTCAAGCTAGTCCACCTATAGGGCTGCCATCCGAAAGTATTTTTCAATTCATAGAAACCCTCGAGAGGCCCGCAAGGCAGCCTCCAACCTGCAATGTGGGGAAGACCAGGCCCCACAAGAATTTGTCCACGAACTGAAACTTGCCTTTGTGCAGACCACCAGGAGGGTGCGCAATGACAGTAGGGAATTTGTCAATACCTTCTTTCTTGCCCTCCCTAAATACATTATGACCCAGCTAGTGAGGGACTTTCATGAGAAAAGATCCCTAGACTGGGTCATTGAACAATCAACTCGCATCCACGAAGTGCAGAAGCCACTGAAAGTAAAAATACTAACAAAAGCCCAAAACCAACCAACACCCCTGCTGCTGCTAAGGTGGCGGAGGTGAAGGTTGCCCCCATTTTAGATCTGGAGATGGGTGGGCCTAAAAACATTCCCACAGAGAATCCTACTAACCCAAGACCCAGAAGTCCCTCGGGCCAATTCCAAACAGGGAGTCAGGGAGGTAAGCCCACAAATGGGACCCCTAACTCCTCTGACTACATCAGCCCACGTTACAAGGGCAACAGACCCATCCTGGCTTATGTGAGGACTCCTCCAGCCCAAGGGGGGATCCAACCAGACAGCTGCCAACCCAGGGAACTTCCCTCCTCACTTTCCTCATGAGGGCAGTAATCCCTCAAATGCCGGGTTGAATTTCTTTCCCCAGTACCCGCCAAACCTCAACCCCCAAAACAACCCTTCTTTCTTTCCCCACTTTCCTGTGCCCAGACAGCCCAATCGGGGAGAGGGGAGGCCAAGGGTGGAGGGGTACCAAAACTATCCTAACTAGGGGTATTATGGGAGAAGGGATAGTTACCCTTCCCATGATCAACCAAGGGTAGATCAGAGGACCCCTTAACAGCCAGAGCGGGTGTCCCAACTGGAGCTCCAGGTCCAGAACATGGCATAGGATCTGGGTCGCATGTTGAGGGCGTAGCAAAACCCTCCCATGAACATGGCGTCTCAGAACTCCTCAAATCAAGGGTTTGGTGTTCCAGAACAATGACTGGGGAAGAACCAAGACAACCCACTGGTCTTCAGGGAGGAGGCACAAGGGGAAGGGGGGTGTAAAGCCGTAGAGGAAGCTTCCTTCCCCACTGTGGAAAGCCCCTGGAAACCCAGTAACCGGAACCAGAATCTCCTGCCCCGAAAGTCTGCAACCCAAGGAACAGAGGGCGGGTAGGAGAAATAAAGGCCCATTTTGTGGAGGAGGTGCGAATCTTCCAATTTGAAGGAGAGGGGTCCTCAGAGGATTCTGGGAAAAGGATCTTCTCATTCAGGGATGGGGAACTCCTCCCAAAGAGAAATGGGTCCCAAGAGATCCTGATCAAGGCTGGGTAGATGTGGGGACCGAGTTAAAACCACCCATCATCAAACCCCAGAATGACCAGCAAGAAAATCCCTTTGTTCAAAACAATTCTGGTGACTGCCTCCAAAAAGGGGCGGGGGGCAGCCCAGAATCAGAACCAGGGGAGCCCAAAACTTCCCCCATATCTAATTGCCACCTTTTTCTTACAGGTTCCCAAGATCCCAAACAAAATCCTGCCCAAATCACCCCTCTGTCAGAATCCAAAGCAAAGAAATTAACCCAGCAATTGGCCAAAAATGTGCATTATGATTGCCCCCTTGTAGAGAAGGAGGGAAGATTTTATGCCCCGGTCCAAATACAGAGGCAATGTACAATTTTGGCACTGGTGGACACTGGATCCCAAGCCAACCTTCTGTCAAAAAGGGCCTTTGATCAGCTGGTGAAGCACCCGGTCATAGTTGTGACTCCAGAGGGCACACCATGTTTACTAGGGAATGACATCCTGTGTAGATTGTCTCCCCTCATAGATTTTGTAAGCAAGGTCCTCTGGACTCAGACTAACCGACCAATAAAATTGAAACATAGTGTCAACCATGTTAGTTTAAATGACACATGCCACATGGTTGAACAGAAACCTGACCAAATTGAATTCCACTTCCAGAATAACCAAATCCCAGACGTGACAGTAATTGCAGTAGGACAACAAACTGGTGATGGGGAGTCCTCTCTATTTCTGAAACCTTCCTTCCAGTCTAAGGTGGCATTCCACACTGGGAGGAAACACTCTGAAATTCTATACAAATTCACAATCAGAACATCCTACTCCTATAGTCCAAAATGATGAGAAATCAGCTCACAGCTTGGCTGATATTCCGAAAAAGTGGAGAGCAGTTGTTCACCCCTATTCAGTTAAATGAAGGGAAGGACTCTGTTCTCGCCCGAGTATGTGTGAACAACAGTAAGAGCTTCATCAGCGAGGCCATGTTCCGCAAACTCCCAAAAGATGCAGCCATTCCAACATTTAAACTGTTAGACAAATGGGAAATTGACCTGGAAACACCCAATTCCAAACATCTCCTGCCTAGCAGGTGTATGCTCAAAATGTCCATAGGCAACAAGAACATAGTCCATAATTGTTGGGTCGTGTGAGATGCCCCTGCTGCATTTTATTTAGGCAGTGACATTCTCAATCGCTTTGCCATTAGTTTGGACCTAATAAACTTCAAAGCCTGATCCCGATTAGCGGGTAATCCCATGGACTTTGATGACCCAGAGAAAGCATTTTGGTCAGCTCAACTGCTGCCATATGCAGTGGAAATTCAGATTGGAGAGGAAGTCACCACCCCAGAATGGACCCGACAATTCTCACTGGAAGTGAAAATTAAAAAAGGACAGAAACTGAAAAATCCTGATGCCTATGTTCATCTCAATGCTCATTTCCAACAGCAAGGGTTGGGGGTAACCCCAACACAACTATTCAATATAGGACATGACACCATTCCAATAGAAGTGGATAACAGCAACCCAAAGAGTATTACTCTGGGCGCAGGCACCATTATTGGAATGGCGGTTGATGACCGACATTTTTCAATAGATTTAGGTAACGAACTGTTAGGAGCAATCCCCAAGGACTGTTTTGACAGTGATAGCGACGATGACACAACATCAGACAGGATCTTCACCCGGCATGGGGGGAATTTCCTGATGTACTCTTCGTGCCCTTTTGGTAAGGGAGATGTGACCTGTGACTTCAGGAGGGATGAGGTGATCTTTCAAGTCCACAAGGACTGCCTTCCCCACTTCAAGCCAACAGTCCATATCAGCACTTTGACCAGGGACTTCTCCACCCAGCTGGAGCAGGCTGCCGAGATAGCCAAACCAGAAGTCTTTCCAGGCTTCAGGCAGATGGTTGACAAGAGGGTCAACCTAGCTGATGCCTGTGAGACTCTGGAGAAAAAGCAAAAATGGAAACAAGTTTTCTTAGATTTTCAAGATCTATTTTTGGTGGACTCATATGACTGTGGTCGCACTGACATCCACACCACAACAATTCCCACAGACTCTGGCATGACTTCAGTATTTGTGAAGCAATATCACTTGCCTCTTACATCAATGGAGTCCCTTAATGAATTTTTTTATTTTTTATTTATTATTTGTTATAGCTGGTAAACCAACTTTTCAAATATTACATACATTTTCATAAAACATGATGAATACATCTATATTTGGGAATTGCTTGAACCTATTTGTACAGAATTACAACAACAAAATATACATACATAGTTTCTCGCAACTTGTATTTCACATGTCGATCACTTTTCACTTTTATCCAATTTATTCAGATTTGGTTTCAGGAAAAATTAAATTTAAAAATTGCAATCTGTATAGTTATTCTCGGATTAGAGAATAGAAGATTCCATACTTGTGTGCAGTCTGTGGTACTCTTAACAAGTAATTTTCCCCCAAAACATTTCACTCTTATATCAAATAATGCAGTGCACTCAACCATAAAATGTTGTAGCGTTTCTTTTTGCTCCTTAATTTGACAATGTCGACAGTAATTCTGTTCCTTTGATATAACTTTTCTTCTAAACAAGATCTCATTTGTTTCGTACTGATTCATTTAATCTAAATCTTAGATATTTCTGTCGACATGCATGTGATGGGAATTTCAGCAGATATTCAGATATAACTCCATATCTTTTGGTACCAAATGCATCAGAGTTGAAGTCTTTGAGTTTTGTACAAAGTTCCATATTACTGAAATAATTAAGAACCTTGAGTCCTGTGAGGTAATTTGTCCAGTCCACAGAACCTTCAATAATCCGGTCCTGGGGATTTTGAAACCAAACAGCCAGTGGAGACTCTGTGCTGACCTAAGGGAGCTCAACAAACGGGTCCATACTTCCCGATGGACTCTTCCCTACACTGACGAAGAGCTGGCCCAGATACAGGGGTCAAAGGTAATCACTGCCATTGACTGACCAACGGGTATGGGCTGTCCCTGTCAGTAGGGAGGACCAATACAAGCTGGCCTTTACCTTCGGGGGCAGCAGTACACTTGGACCCGGACTCCCTTCGGATACATCAACTCCGGCAATTAATTTAACATCTTTCTGCATAAGGCTATGCCTGACCTGGGTGAAAGGGGTAACCTGGCCTATGTAGATGAAGTTCTAGTCAAACGCTCAACTGTGGAGGAACACATAGCAGAGATCCGTTATGTTCTGACACAGCTGAGGGCTGCCGGAGCAAAACTCTCTTTCCAAAAGGCACAGTGGTGCAGAACCCGTGTCAATTTCTTGGTGCATGAGATAACTCCTGAGGGTCTCTGTCCCCAGGAAATGAAAGTAGAAGTGCTCCAGAAAATAAAAGACCCCACAACTCTGCGGGAACTAAGGAGCCTCCTTGGACTGACTAATTACAGCAGAAAGTTAATTGAGGATTATGCAGAGATCACAAGACCCCTAATCCATTTTTTGAAAGCGGGGTCAAGTGGGAGTGGGGTCCAGAACAAGCTGAGGCACTAAGACAACTCAAAAGAAGCCTCTCACAAGCGCCTTGCCTAGTTTATCCTGTCAAAAACAAGGAGTTCTTCTTGGAGACAGGTTTCTTAAATACATGCTTCACTGCAGTATTATATCAAAAGCATGACAAGGTCAATAAAGTAATCTCCTATGCGAGTAAGTTTATCCTCTGTGGAGGACAAATTCAACGATTGTGAGAAGGCACTGCTGGCAACAGTGTGGGAATGTAAGAATTACCACCCGTTTATCAAGGGGGGGAAGCATCATAGTGGAGACTCCACACCAACCTTTGCAATATCTTCAAAGTGACAGAATCCGGGCCGGAAATGTGAGTAATTCCCGAATTACTTCCTGGATTCTGTCAATGCAAGGCTTTCCAGAGGAGGTCAGATAGGGCCAAAACAAGAAGAGTCCCCTCGCGCAAGGTCTGGCTGACTTGCATGATTGTGCCAGAGAAAACTGTCTTGAGGACGAAAGTCTTAAAATCAAGGACAACATGGAGGCATACCTTAATTCCCCACACAAGGTCTACAAAGAAGATAAGTGTGAGGGAATGCTCACCGTCCATGTAGATGGGTGCTCCTACCATGTTGACAACAACGGGGAAAAGGAATTTGTGGCCGGCGTAGGGAATGCATGGGTGAATGAGGCACCAGAACCTTCCGCTGGGTACAAAATCGCTCCCCGAAGTAGTCAAGTGGCAGAGCTGATGGCTGTGCATCAAGCCATCCTCACTGCTGTCCAACACCAACTCCACGAACTGGTCATAATCACTGATTCAGATTATATACGGAACAGGTTCGTGGAGCACCTGGTTAATTGGAAAACCAGAGGCATGCTATGTGCTAATAATAAACCTTTAAAATATGGAAAATGAATACAAAATATTGATGATCTGGTCACCTCGAATGGGATGACCATCTACTGGAAAAAGCGTCATTCTAAGGTAGAGGGACCAGACAAAACTGGAAATGACCTAGCTGATCAGCTGGCCAAAACCGGAGCCATCCAAGGGGATCTACTTGAGATCGAGTCCCTGTTGGGTGAAATCCAGGTCACTGCTATCACTAGGTCCCAGACAAATGCTCACAATGAACTCTCAACTGCACAATGGACTAAGGAGACCCCAGATGCTGATTTGATTATGGCTCAAAAAGGGGATCCAATATTTGGTAAGTTTTATCAACACATTGAGGACCCTGAGAACTTTCTCCTGTCGGATACCGATTACATTGGGAAAGAGGACTGCAGAGTGTTGATGAAATGTTCAAAAATGTTCCGAATCCAAGACGGTTTGCTGGTGAGGAGACCCATAGCTGGCCATGACCAGTGGGTGGTCCCCACCTCATTCCAGAACCTAATGCTAAGTCACGCCCATGATGCACCCACAGCCAGTCATCGGGGGTTTCATACAACATTAGAAATCTTGCGAGAGGTTGCATACTGGCCACACATGGGGCAGGATCTGGACCAATACTTGAAGGGGTGTCATGTGTGTGCACAATTTCAGTCAGCATCACTCACACACCGTGCTCCCCTGCAAAAGAGGGGGATGATACTGCCTTGGTCAGATTTGCAAGTCGATTTTATTGGGCCCATGATTCGCTCCTCTAGAGGGAACAAGTACATGTTGACTGTAACATGCTTGTTCACTAAATGGGTTGAATGTCTCCCGGCCACACATTGCAAGGCAGAAACAGCAGCTGCCCTGATGATCAAGGACATCTTCTCGCGTTTTGGACTACCCCAAAGGTTTGAGTCAGACCGAGGTAGCCACTTCACTAGCGAAGTGATGACAAAGATGTGGGAGATACTTGGGGTCAAAACAAAACTCCACATTGCCTACCGGCATTCCTCTAGTGGTGGAGTGAGAGGTACAATAAAACTATTGTGAGCATATTAAATAAGTTTGTGGCAGATTCTGGGCCAAGTTGGGACATTCGATTACCCCTTGTCCTGATGGCCATCAGATCTACCCCTTCTTCTGCAACAAAAATGTCTCCATTTGTGCGGATGACTGGACGAAGGATGGTGCTACCCCAGCATCTGCTTTACAGAACCCAAGAGCATACCTTGATAAATGCCTCCACAACTCATGAGTATGTTGAGAATCTGAAAAACCACCTTCAACATGCTTTTGCCTATGCTTAGCGGAATCTAGAAAGATCTGCAGACAGTATGAAGACCCACTATGATCTTAAGACAACTAAAAAAGAATATCAAGTAGGAGACCGGGTCTACTTGTACAATTTCCAAAGGAACCAAGCCAAAGAGCGCAAATTACTCCCAAGTTGGCAGGGTCCTTTTGAATTGTGGACAGAATCTCACCAGTCGCCTACAGAATCTGATTCCCGAAAGGCAGTTTGGCAGAGGGGGAAGACAAGTGGGTCCACATAAACCAGCTGAAGAGTTGCCATCCCAGGCATACTTTGAGGCAAATAGAGGAACCAACTGGAAACCCAGATGGGGAATAGTGCCAATTATAACCAATGCAAGTGTCTTTCAACTGCTGACATCCCCAAATGACGTGTGGACACAGTAGTGGGAAAATATCCATAACCATGCTCTATTCTATCTTCTAGCATCTGGACTAAGAATTATCCAAAGGATTACCAAGGAGGACCACTCTGGGACCGGGAGGAAAGACCCAAGGAGCCCGGAGTGCCGCTCCATACTCCCAAACAGAACCAGCAATACTCCTGACCAGAACCAGCGAGGAGTGCGTGTCCCTCCAGCACTGACGGGAGAAGCAGCTGAATTTCTCCACATGGACAAAAGAAAAGAACATCCCAATCTCCCAACATCCACTTGACGGCAGTCAAACTTAAGTCGGGAGGGGGGGCTCTGTGGGATGCATTGACCCACTCCGATATGCTATGCGGCATCACCCTGTCAGTTATGGGGAAAGAAACAGCAACAATGGCGGCAAAACCCTTGTGCGCACCAAAAACCTACAAAAACTGTGTGCTTCTGCACACAAAAAGAGGAATGTATAACCTGCCACCCATGGTGCATGTGCAGTGGAATAGAGCACACCCTACAGAAATGTGCCAGTGGGCTCCATGACCAGCAAACAGAGTGCAGAGAGAGAAGCAGCACTTTGCAAATGAAACCCAAAAATGTGCCTACAAATGACATTTGCTTTGTTGCCAAAAACTCCAAAATGACTATAATACAACACTTTTCATCATTTACAATCTTACCTGGGGCTAAAATCCATGTATCAAATGAAACATTGTGAAACATACAAAGTCTGAAAACTGACAGCCTCTATGCCAAAATCTGGGTGCAGTACCCGGGGCTTCCTGAATGACAGCTGTCAGAGGAGTACTGAGGAAGCTTTAAAATGACCTAAAACTAACAGGTCTGCTGTATTAGCAAACATAAACAGGATTGTTGCCAAAAAGGAATACAGATTTTAGTTGTGTTTTAGATTCCACAGATTTTAAGGCCAAGAAAGAAATTAATTTGTATGTGATGCAACAAATGTGGGTTTTTGCTAAGTTTAAAAGTTAATTAGCATGACTGAAGCTGCAAAAAACTGGAAAATCAGGTTTTTCTCCCAGAAGGAGGGCCTTCCTCTCAGCAGAAACTCACAGGAAGGTGTTAATTGCAGGTTAGAGCAGAATCTTGTCTACAGAAAGCAAAGGAACAATGACAAGGCTGCAGCCCATGAAATTGGAAGTGTAAAAGGGGTCGTAAATGCTCTCTCGAAGGAACAAGCCAGGAGGAGGATGCCTTGGACTGCAGGGAGACAAAAAGAGGCGGAGCCCAGCAACCATCTCTTGCTAAACATGAACAAAGAACACATTTTAAAAGACTCATAACTTTTTGTTCAAAGTGGTTAAAAATATAAAACTGACAGAGTTGTTAATTTAATTTCTAGCTGCATGTGTGAAGAGGCAGCAGAACTGTGTGGCATGTTCTGGACAAGAATGGTAAGATATGTGGTTTTATGCAAAATGTATTACTGTTAGAATTGTGAAAATGTACACGCATATCCCTATGTTAAACACGCACATTTGTGGAAATTTGCATAAAAATTGAAAAGTTTGTTCATAGCGAAAAGGGCAAAATTCTGTAGAAAGGGGAGACAAGATCCCACCACTGCGGGGTTTGGAGGAATAGCTGCTATGTACAATATGGCATCCTTGTGTGTGATTTCTATGAAGGTGACCAATGAAGAAAGGTACATTCAGTATAAAATTCGATTTTGAGACCAGTGTCTAAAGGGAGGTCTCTGAGGATTGCAAAGCAAATCATAAAACCTGACATCACCCAGCCTTGATCCAATCACTCAAATTGCAAGGCAGAGATGAAGTGTGGTCCAATCCCAGCTCACAGGGGCAAGCTTAGCTAAGCCGGCACACCCCCTTTGTGATGTCATTCTTTAGCATACATAGAGACAGCTGAAAACACATAGGGACTGACAGATCCAGCCACTTTCCTGGTTCCGGCGAAGCTTCTGATCCAGCTTCCTACATTCAGCTTTAAATATTCTTCCAGATCAGATGCCAAATCTCTTGCCAGCAATAGAGACTATTGATTTCCAGCAGGGCCCCAATCCTCAAAAGTATTCTCTCCACTCAGTAAGGCGCTGTGTGGTGTGAGATGGCCTTTTGAACCAGTATCCCGAATTCTCTGGCTTGCCACCACTAGGCTTGCCTGAGGAACTCGCCATCCAGCTGATCCAAATACCCACAGACTAGGAGAGCATATCCTGTGCCAATCTGGCGACCGGCCTAGAGTATCCAGTCCCGTGACTGATGTGCTGTCTTTCCTAGACCACACCCAATCCTGACCAGAGATGACAGTCCCATTTAAAAACGTATCCTGTGGGTATAAATAGGAAGAACTATGTCCCATAGCATACGTACTTTGCATAGTCTTATCCCTATTTCCAACCCATCCTACCTTTCATTCAGAACCAGTATTGTTAGGAGTATCTTTGCCTTGTCTTATCCCTAGCTCAAACCCATCCTATCTTTCCTTCAGAACCAGTATTGTTAGAACTATCTTTGCGCTGACCCTTTTCTCATCTGAACAAGTCGAGTTTCCTTATCAGGTGGATCACCCTGATCCAGGACTGTAAGATTCCTGTGTGGTATTCGCTTCTTCATAGTCACTAGTGTAAGCAAACCCGTTTGTCATTTTCAAAAGTGCACTCCTGTTTTCCATTCTCGCGCCTATTTTACAAAAACAACCTTTACTAAAACCTCTATAACTCTCTCAGTTGTTGTAATAGAAACAGAATTTTAACTCCTACTTGTACCCAGCATCCATAGCTATCCATAGAACCCATTGCACACGTTGAAAGGTTTGTCGCAATTTTAAAAATTTGAAAGTTTACATGTGTAAAATAGCCCTAAACTGCTTCTGACTTGAACCTTAAGATTTCAATTGTTCTCTGCTGACCAAATCATTGCTTGTGCTTGTGTGCAACTATTTAAAGTGGCTCCCATAGGAATGTATAATAGTTTCAGTATTTTTTACCATATTTGGTGCTTTTGCCCAGTTAATTCTAAAGACAATCTTGAAAGCCAGTCTGACAGCTGAAAGTCAATTCCGTTTTTGTCTTGTATTTGCTGGGGGAAAGTGGGACTGATATTCTGTTTGATTTGTGCCATTCCTGAATACCTGCTCTCTCCTCCTATCTCTTTACATTGCCTATTAGGGGGGTTGAGAGGTGTTGCAGGGGAAACTGCTAACCACAGTGTTATCTGATCTGAACCAACACAAGATCATTATTTTCTGTGCTGCATTTGTTTTGCTCATTACTATCTTCTTCTGTATTAAAGATATTATTCTGTGTTCTGTCACCCCGTTGGTGATTGTTGTTTATCTATCAAGACATATTGTGATTACATTTTAAATACATAATTAAATATTTACCTTTGCAAACCAGCCTGATTCCTGGTTCAGTGTGACCGGGGGGTGGGGGGGATGGTGGGGGTTCCAGGAGAAGGGTGTGATATGAGTGGTATATAGTTCAGAATATTGAACTTTTAGACAAAAATAAATAAGAATTTCAGTTGTGCACTACATACTGGGCTTTGACTTGGGTGTGTGCCAGATTGAAATCACTTACAGCGGGATTCCACAATGGATGGTGGCAGGGGCTGCTCAAGCCTGATCTGAGAACACTCACATGGATTTTCCTTCCAGACATAACGTGATCCAAGCTGTGGCTTTGGAAGAGAAGTGAACTTAGGTGGTGAGGTGCTGACAAAGAAAGAATTTTGTCATCCACTAAGTCAAATGAGGCTGATTAGTCCAAGAGGAGGAGTAGTGCTAGCTTGCCTGCATCCTTAATCTCATCCAATTGATTTTTTAAATAAATCAGATCTGATTCTGTGCCGTGACAAGATCGAAAGTCGGATTCTCGTAGACCAAGGATGAAACTGATTTCAAGGAAGTGTTGTACCTGTATGTAAGCTGCTTTGTCAATAGTTTCTTTTAGAAGGAAAGGGGCTGTTGTTGTTGGTGGGAGAGTGGTCAAGTGAAGGTTTTTTAGCAGTGGCTGTACCCAAGCTTCCTTAATGCATGGGGGAACAAGTCCTGAGGCGAAGGAGGCATTTATGAAGGTGGTGAGGATAGGCGCCATGGTGGCTGCACAGTTTTTGATGATCGTGGCTGGTCAGTCGTTGCCTTGCAATTTGATGGTTTGAGTTATTACAGGATGGTGAGAATTTCAGGTTCATTGACATCCTTGAAGGAGAAAAGGGGGATGTCCTGGGTGGAGGGGCTCAGGGTGGATCTGCTAGGTGGTGGGTGTGATTAGGGCATTCTGGTTGGTCAGGATTCGTCTATGTAGTATGTCTAATTTATTAAGCATTAGAGTTTGGATGTTTGAGCACCAAGCTTCCGCCTTTAGAGACGGCCTGTGTGGTTGGGGCTGATGCTTCTAATTCCCTGAAAATGGCAAAGATATCTTTGGATCCAGATTTTGCATTGGCAATTCCAGTGTTGAGGTGGTGGCTTTGGCTAGGATTATTGTCTATTTGTATTGAGCAGCTATTTTACTAAATTCTAGTTTCATGGACTCTTGAGGGTTTGTTTGCCAAGTGGAAAGTGTGGTGCGTTTCATGTTTCGGAGTTCAAACAGCTCCAGGGTGAACCAAGAGTTAGCATGTCTGACAGTTTATGCTTTCCTTGCTGATAGTGGGGCTATGGCGTTGACTGCCTGTTTTAGTGCAGAGTTGTAGATCTCAGCTAGAACCCTAAGGCCATTGGAGAAGGGAGGTCTGAAGACAGGGGTTTCTAGAAATGGCAATAGATTATCTTTGGTTAACTTGTATGTGCTCTGAGCTAGTGCAGGTCGTAGGGGAGTGGTCAGAGGTTTTTGTTTCATAGGCGTAGGATTGGAGAAGAGGATGACATGGTGGTCTGTCCATGGGCAAGGAGAATTAGGGCTGATGGATGCTGAGCAATTGTGGTCCGCTATCCAATCTAGGATTCAGCCTTTGGTGTATGTGGGGTTTGTAATTGTTTGTCTGATGCCCAGGGTATCTAGTGCTTTAGAAAGAGATTTTGCTTGTGAGTCCTCAGGATCACTGAACCCGAAGTTCAAGTCTCCTAGTAGAATGGTCTTTGAAGAGATTTTTAAATTGTCAGATAGGAGATGGAAGAGATTCTGCTGGAAGTCAGCTACGGGGCCAGGGGGGCGGTAGACAATGTGGATTGTGATGGTGCAGTTTGGGGAGATGGTAAGCTTGAGGGATAGAATGTCACTGTTGCCTTTGAGAGAAGTGTTGATCTGTCTGAGAAGAATTGATTTTTTAGCTATGAGAGCTACTCCACCTCCTTTGGTATGTTGGTGTTAGGCAAGAAAGTGTGTAGTAACCCTGTGGCAGACTACACAACACTTGTCCTCTTGGTATTAGTTAACCCACCTTTTGGTATAGGCCTGTACTACACACGTTCGTAGTGTGACTGAGCAGCCAGGTTTATCTCAAGAAGGGTAAATGTGAGCTGTAGAGCTATAGCAATGAAATTCGCAGATACAAGTAACCAAATAATATTTACATTCAAGGTTTCAGTTATAAAATAGTTATTTATTTATTTAACATCAGTTTTAAATAAGCATTCTTTAAAAAGGGCAATATATGTAACAATCAAATACACTTTAAAATAATTTTCCAGAATCAACACAAAGATAGTAAATACTCTTTAGAGATGCTTTTTACACACTTCCTACACCCTGAAGTGACTTCACTAACTAGGACAGTCATGGCATTTATATATCACTAGTACACTTTGTAGATTCTGAGGTTTGTAGAAAGGAAAGGTCAAGGGAAGGAAAAAGGCTGAACAGGTTCTCAGAGAATGTGAGCACTTAAATCTTCCAATGAAGTCTGGACAAAAACCTTTCCCTGCAATAATAGTTAAAAACAAAGTTATCACCTCTGAGGAACAGTAAATATCAAAGTCAAGTCTGGACAAAAACCTTTCCCTGCAATAATAGTTAAAAACGAAGTTATCACCTCTGAGGAACAGTAAATATCAAAGTCAAGTCGACTAGAAGAGCCTGCAGGGAGCCAGGACAGCCAAAGTCAATTGGAGCACAGTCTATGGAGCTGAGGTACTTCTTAGATAATTAAGTCTTGCAAAAAGTTAGAGAGTGTTGAAGACAAAACACTGTAGGGTCACAAGCTGTTACACTTGTGATGGGTAGAGCTGAAATCAACGGTAGCAAAGTAGCTACTGCAAGTCTCAACTGAGAAGAGTAAAGCTAAGGACACTGAGATAAGTACCCCAAGTCGGAACAGTACCTTTGGTTAGAAGAAGAGTGGTCCAGCTGTCTTCTGTCTGGTTGCAGCAATGCTGATCCTGGGTTCCCGGGCCTCAGTAATGGGGACAAGAGGGAGGATGTCGGGAGGACTCCTGTGGTAGCAATTTGGAGGTCGGCAGCAGCTATGGGCTCTTTTCAGATCAGAGTCACTTTTCGGTTTCAGCGCTCAGTAAACAGCGCTACTGCAGATCTTCGACACTGGTTGGGCTTCCTTTACTACTTGAGTCCTGCACTCTGGTGAGGGGACTCAAGCTCTGGTCGTCCTGCTTCGGGAGGGTCGTTAGGAGACTCCTGGAGCTTCTGGCCGGATTGCAGACGTTGCACTCGACTGTGGATTTCTCGACCCATAGCACTGGGTTCCTGCAGCAGCAAAGAAGTACAGCCAGTCGGGAAGATGGTCCAGTGGAGTTCTTCTCTGGGTTAGTTGGTCCACTAACCCAAGAGAAGAAGTCGTCCCTTCTGGAGCTTCCCTTGTCGATCAGAAAAAGGAGTGTCAGCACAGCAGCAGGGCTTCACGGGGCAATTGAAAGGACCAGGAGGATGCAGGAAGCTTCATTCACAGTTTCTTCTTTGGGTGTTGGTCCCAGTGGTCAACTCTATCTTCAGTCCCAAAACCCTCACATTTTAAGCAGGTTTCTCCCATTCATGCACAGCCTAGGTTGTCAGTCAAACAGCAGGGTGGCTGTCCTAAAAGGACAGCCAGCCAGCCAATCAGGACTGGGTGCATTCAGGCATTCCGAGAAACGAAGTACAGGGGAGTTTCGGGCACCTCCCTCACTTCCTTCCCTTCCTGACACACTGGAGCCAGAGGCCGGTTTCAGTACTGGAGCCCGCCAAAGGCAAAATGAACAAAGGGTTCAGACCTGGCTTGGCATGCAGAGTAAAACCCAAGAAAGACCTCACAAAGAAAAAATGACAAAAAGAGAAGACCAGGCCATTTTGACAAAATGGTCACCCATGGGTGCTATACTGCAGCTGAGGATTCAGGCTGCAGTAAAAAAGCACAATGGTAGGAAAGTGAAACCACTGCCACTAGCCATTTAAAGTAGTGAGGGTAACATAAACATGTTTACATGAGTAGGTAGGATAATGGGCTACTAAGTAACCCCCTGCACTCCACATAAGATGGTGTGTGCTAGACCTACAAAGAGAAAAGGTAAGTAAAGTCAATTTCACTTTTCTATTCTTGGGAACAGTAGTTCACACAAGAAAAGGTATTTAAACCATATGAGAAATCTAGGGGATTTCTCTGTGAGACTGCATGGAAGGTGCTGTGTGTCACCATACAAAAAGTAGATGCCTATGAAGTCTGTCAGACTCCAAAAACAAAGGAAGAACATAATCTAAATCAGGTCAAAACACATGAGAGAGTGAGAAAAAGGTCTCACTCACTCCAGGGTAAAAAATGAAAAGTCCTAAATTCCAGCAAAAGGTTGAAGGGAATTAGCACAGAAATTAGAATTCTCCCTAACAGTTGGCAGTGGTCGAAGTGGGTGGGAGCGGTTGGGAGTGGTGCTCCTCTACTTTTTTAAATAAACTGTTACTGTTCCTATGCTTTTATTTTTAAAAGAAACCATTCCGGATGGGTTTCATTTAAAATAAAAGTGTAGGAAGAAGTAAAAACTTGCACTTTCAGTGCACTGCACGTTATGTCCACTTAAACAGCAGGCACATGTGTTTGGGGGTTTATATTGTGCGTGGGAGGGGGCGTGGTGATGGGGTTTGTCGAGATCGGGGACAGGCCAGTAGTGATCATAGTTCCACTACTTCTTTTAGTACACTTCGACCACTAAATGTTGGCGGTCCTTACTGTAGATGGTGTACCCTTGGGGGAGGGCTATGGAGATGGCGGGGCCACAGGGTTCGTGGAGCCATGTTTCTGAGATAGCTAGAAGGTCCAAGTTGTGAACAGTGAGCAAGTCGTAGATTTCCAAGGTGTTTGTTGGGAGGGAGTGGGCTATAATGAGGGCCCAATGAAGCGGTGCCAAGGGTTTGAAAGAGTTCTTACGATTGTAGCTATTTTTCACATCTGGAATAGGTGTGGCAGGAGGGCTAGAAGGGTTGGCTATACTTTGCTTGAAAGTAGAGGGATTGTGGTTAGCGATGTCAGGGTTAGGCATAGCAACTTTCGAATTTGTGACAAAATTTGAATGCAGAGTATTTACAGGTGTGACATTGAACTGAGTTGGGGCAACGTTTGGCTCAACTAGATTTGCAGTTGAGTCATAAGCAATGGGATTGTGATTGGCAATATACGGCTTATGCATATCAAGATTTGCATGAACAACATTTGGGCACAGAGAATTGGCATATAACACATTTGGATGCGGCGTAGCTACATCCTGCGTAGGTGACCCTGTATTTGGATCAGGTGAGGTGACTGTTTGAGGAGTGAATGCAATGAGGCCTGGGGCTTCCCCAGGTGGGTCAGGAGAGATAGCTTTGTCAGGTGCAGTGCTTAGTAGATGACAGGGAGTTCTGATGAATGAGAATATGTGGGTACCTGGGTTTGTGTAAGTGATAGATCTGTGTCCTTTAGTTAGCTTAGGCAAGGATACAATGCTCTTTTGGTAAGTGTGGACAGAAGTGGCTGGGGCAGGGCAGCAACTTGAGGTAGTGAGGCTGGAAGGCTGCTCTGCTGGTGCTAGTGCAGTGCTAGGTAGTTGGGACAAACAGAGTTGGTGCCCTTTAACATGAGTGTTTTGTTCCAAAAGGTGAGCATGATGTGCCTCTGTGCTCTGCATGGGAGCTTGGAGGCCAATGAGGGGATTGATGTGTGTTGCTGTGGTGTGGCAGGCTGCAGTCTAAGTGTGTGACATGAATTTGGCGGGCTTGCGACTGTTGGTGATAGCTGTAATGGAGCTAGAGCGGGTGTTGTTGGGAGCTGAGGGCTGAGTGTGCAGGCTGAGAAGGCAATTTCCGGTGGACGTGTCTCTGGGGTGTGAAGTGTGGAGAACCGGTTTAGTATGGGCACACAGTGCTGCAAGTCTGCGGTTTTGTGCAGGCACGGAGAGGGAAGTGGGGTTGGCGAGGTGAGTATCTACAGAGATGTTTGTGGAGGTGATGGCTCCAGAGAGGGTGTTTGCCCTGGGGAGTTTCGGGGCACACGTGTAGCAGTGTGTGTGTTTTTGCCGAACGGGCTGACCGTGGAGGCGGTGATGTGTTTAGACAAAGAGGACGTGCTGTGGCTTTCGGGATAGGGTGGGAATGTTGTGCTGTCCTATGTTTAAATTGATTGGTCATGAGTGGCCATGGTGGAGTGAGTCAGAGTGTAGTATACACATCTATGCTGGCGATAGAGTGCGGCTGGGTGGGCATGTGGCTTGGCTACACTGCGGGTAGGAACGAGGTTGGGGACAGGGTAGCAGTGTTCACATTACAACAAAGTGCTGCAAAAGTCTTTTGGTCGGTAGAGAACGAGCCTTAACCTTGCGTATTAGCATGAGGCTTACATTTAGGGACTTACAGCGGGGAAGCCCTAGGAGACCATGTTGGCAATGGGAAGCAGCAGAGATGGGCATAGAGCTCCTGTTGGAGCTTTCTGTTCTGGCCGGCTTTGCCATCCAGCTCGGGGAGTCAGTCAGAGTATGTACAGTTCCTGCTTCGGGCATCCAATCAGCAGGTTGGAGTTAGGAGCAGGCTGCAGGCTGGGAGGACATCATGGCCAGGTCGGCCATCTTTGCAGGGGGAATCGTAGTGGAGAGTGGGTTCTTTGTCGGCAGGGTGCAAAGAGCCCGCATTGATCCAGGGCACAGCGGAGCTGCAGAGAGCTCCTGGTGGAGCCTTTTGTCCTGGACTTCTGATCTGTCGGCTTCTCCGTCCGGCTTTGGGGGTTTGTTGGGGTATGTACACTCCCTGATTCCGGCATCCAATCAGCAGGTTGGAGGTAGGATCAGACTGCAGGCTCGGAGGACATCATGGCCAGATCAGCCATCTTTGCAGGGGAAATTGTAGTGGAAAATGGATTGGTTTCTTCTTTGTCATCAAGGCGCAAAGAGCTCCATGTTGATGCAGGGCTCAGAAGAGCTTCAGGGATCTCTTGGCTTATCCTTATGTCCTTGCCTTCTGATCTGGCCGGCTTCGCCATCCGACTCAGGGGGTCATTCAAAGTATGTACACTTCCTGCTTCGGGCATCCAATCAGCAGGTTGGAGGTAGGAACAGGCTGCAGGCTGGGAGGACATCACGTCCAGGTTGGCCATCTTTGCAGGGGGAATCGTATTGGTGAATAGGTTGGTTTCTTCTTTGTGGGCAGAGGGCAAAGGGGCTCACGTTGATCCAGGGTGATGCAGAGCGGCAGAAAGCTCCAGGTGGAGCCTTTTGGCCTGGCCTTCTGATCCTAGCTGTCTAATTCGCCAATCAACCTCTTTCTTGTAGAGCCATGTGCAACGAGGCGACCAAAATGTCAGAGGTTCTCTATACAAGATCACTTTACATTATATTGTGGAAACCCTAACTTAATACATTAATAAACACTATCTTAAATCACACATTACTTTGTCAAGGTATGCTTGAAACCTTACAGTAATGGGCTTCTAACTCCACAGATAGGAGTCTAATGCCTTAGTTAAATGCTCTGACGAGAGTGATTTTTTTCCTATTTCCTAGCGTGAAATTCTTTTTTCCATTGAGTGAGAGATTGGGTGAGTGGGCACTGTTTGTTGATTAACGAAATACATTGAGCCTCATTACAAGGTTGGAGGTAGCCTTTCCGGTAAAACCAGCAAGGCTACCTCCAAACCGGCAAGAAAGTCTAGCACCCACGAATGGGCAATTACCAGGGTATTCTGGCCCCACCGGACCCGGTAACTGCCCTTTCGTGGGTGCCAGAATCGGGTGATCCCCATTCCCATACGAGCCACATACGGCTCAATGGGAATGGGGATGCCTGTAGCACCGGCACTGTGCTGGAGGAATGAAAGGTACTCACGAGCACAACTCAGAGTTTGCCGGTCCGGATACAATGTAAGCTTACCGGTACCGTTGTATCCGGACCGGCAAACTCGTAATGAGGCCCATTATTTAAAATAACATTTCTGATAAAGTATGTGGTCCTGTAGCCAACAGACCTTGCATGCTTACTATGTGAGGATCTGGAATCTGTTCTGAAAGAAATGACAAATGTGCTTCTCTTTGGTACGACGATACCCGGACAATAATCCATGCATAACACGATTTCAGGCTCAAAGAACCTCACCCTGGAGAGATCCTAGGATAAAACAAGAACAGGTAGGACTGTCTTGCCTACCTTTTTTCAACTGAGAGCAAGTGTGTATTAGAGAGAAAGAGGTAACCCAAAACAGGGATTGAATTACCAGGATAATTTAGAGAAACTCATGTATGATATCTTTAGGAACATATTCCAGATAGTCACATAGTAAGACGTGTGCTTACCAAACGTCCAAGATGACAACAATTTTATATTAATCATGACAATGCAGTCAGGTAAAAAATTAAAATAATGTTTTTCCCTCTAAAATCTGTATTCACTGAGAACTTTATACAGAAGCACATGCAAGGTATCTGGTTACATGGATAATATATATATATTTTTTTTTATTCAGTCCCTGAACATGGTCTGAAGAACGAAATGGATTGGGCAGACTATGAACTACCTGTGTCTCTGGAAATAAACGTCTTTTAAATTTGAACATTGTTTAAAAATACGACTAAGAACCTATGTATTGCATTCAAATAATTACAAGTAACTATTTATGTTTAATTAGACACAGGGGGTCCTTTCAACTTCCCTCCTAGGACCCATTCTCCCACAAATTATTTTCTCTAGGCATAGAATGCTAACCATAGTCCAAATATTACCGGCTGATGAGTGCTCCCTCTTAAATATATGTCTAGTGAAATCATGTCCCCTTTAAGACAAAACACTTCAAGCTCTTTTAGTCACTACATTAAGTTATTTTAATCATCCTTCATATGTTAAACGTTTCAGAACTTTAATTAATTTTGTCACACTGCTCTGAATTTTCTCACATTCGTAAATGTCTTTTTATATCTGTGCTGACTAAAATCGAGCGCAGTATTATTAATGTTGCCTCGCCCCTAAACATTATAAAGTGAAATTAATAGTCTGCTGTCTCCTTAATATTTAACCCTTTGTTGGGATTGCATATGTGTTCATCGACAACTCATTAAGTTTCCTTTATTGAAAAATACAGTGACATCAAACGTTATACCGATTTATTCCATAAAGCATTTTTTCACTTTTTTTATAACTCAACTATAAGATAATATGTGTATTTCATTACACATTTTGAAAATGGCAAAAATGAAAGCTAAAGTTCGACAACTAATTTGCCTTAACTTGTCACAACATACGAGCGGGAGTAATAGTTACCCCCTGTCTTTTGTAAGAGTACTACTGTTCTCATTTTGGACATATTTTACTTACCTACATGTAAGCTAGTTTTAAGAGTAGGAAAATTATGCTGCCATTTAGGAAACGGTATGTTTGCATATACTCGATACACCTCTAAATCAAGTGCAAGTTCACTCGCATGTGTCTCTCAAAATGTCCTAACACATACATTACATGAAAACAGATACATCCTGAAAATAAATTGAAACATAACGTAAGTTTACATTAACAAATATTAGTGATATTAAAGAAAACAAAGCATTTTGAACATATTAAGGATATTAAGGATACAGGTAGGAAAAGGGTCACTCAACTGAAATTGAAATATACAAAATGCCAGGTGACTGTGGTAAATTTTGTGAAACACTTGCTTAGATTTGCGCAAGCGCAATAATGAGAAAATCTGCAGGACGTGTTTTTGTATTGCATGTGATAACACACCTCCCATTAAAATCTGTGTCACAGTTTTCAGTTCGCATATGCCACAGATATCGAGTGTTGATATTGGTACACAATTTGTCAAATTTTGATAAGTGGTATTTGGAGTGTTTCATCCCAAGATATTAAGTTATGTTTGTCATTTGGTATTCATAGCACGCACCAACACTATCCAATGCCATCTAATTTATGCATGTCATTTCTTCAGATAAATCGTAACATGCAAAACAAGTAAGGAATAAAGGAAAAGGGTAGGAGGTCAAATGTAACTGTGGCCAAGGAAGTCGCCACTCGACGCAAATGCTAATCTCTGCCCTTGTGCGCACCAAATTGGAATACTTCCTACTCCTTCCACCCTCTAGGCAAGGACCTCAGCGTAGCTACCCGGATCCCCCCCTCCACTTCTTACTATTGACAGTGTGCTGGCTGGAACTTCCAGACACAAACGCTGCCTTTTCAAGTTCCTTCTCTTAGTTTACAAAGCTATAATGCTCTTGAATCTCAGTCTGACAGCATCTCTGTCTACTCACTATCTCATTGCCTCCTCTCTTCCTCTGCATGCACTCAGTCTCACCTTCCCATGCCTGCCTTTGCCTCCTCTTGCTTCCTCTCTTTCATCCCTACTCACCCCGCTCCATTGGAACCCACTGCCCATCACAATCAAAGCCAGCCTGATTGTGAAACTCTTTGAAGCCCAGCTTAAACTTTTCAAAAAGAGAGCTCCCTCAGCCTCCTCCTCCAGCTTCCTGACCTAACCTCACCACTCCCAATAGTGCTGCGTAATAGCGTGATTTTGTATATCTGTACAGTATTCCTCTTTAGTATGACACACTTGCCAATTAGGTTATTACGTTTGTAAGTCTCCTATTTCTGTTATCTTTTTGTTTGTTGTGTTTTCTGTCCCTGCTCTTGTACACTCTCTCGTAAATTGGATCATCACTTGTCCTGAACGTTGTGCTATTCCAACAAAAACACTGACAAACTCTGATCTTTTAAGGCCTCGTTCACACTATGGCCGTATTTCCTGAGGAAATACAGCCCAACTAGATTCCAGTTACTGCATGTGGCCAGCATGCTGTAACAGGAAGGATAGGCATGAACTACAGTTATCTAGACCCTTCAGTTAGTCCCCATTTTGGAGGCGCAGTGGACTCAATGGGGATCTGTAATTACTGCATGCGATAGCTACCACATGTGGTAATTGTATCATGCAGTAACAGTTTTGAATAGAGGACATTTCCTTCACAATTAAACAGGTGAAATTTTGGAGTCTCAATTTAAAACAATACATTTGGTGGTGCAGTAAGAATGGCATTAATGTCGCAGGAGGATAGCTCAGCAGCAACGTGTATGCCTTCGAAGCAAGACGACACAGAGCAACACAGGTTTGATCCTCGGGACCGCACTTAGAAACCTCTGGGTATTAAGCGCGTTATAAGTAACATATCATATCATTAATCCCGGTACTGTCTCTTTTTACATCACTGCCAGGGCCTAAATCATGTGGACCATTCTTGTTACCACTTGTGGTAATGGTAATTGAGTTCAGCAGTATTTCCAAAGGAAATACCACCATACTAAAAATGAGTTACTAATAGATTATTTTTTAGGGTCCCATTTCTAGTTTGGTGGTATTTCCTCTATAAATACCACCAAACTCAATTATTGTTACCACATGTGGTAGATATGCAGTAACAGTAACTGCCCACATGATTTAGAGTTATGAAAACCCTTTACGTTTTTCCCAATTATTGCTTTCCAAAGGACTCAATGGGGACCAATATATACCATATCCTGTAACTACAGCATGTGGTAATTACTGCATGTGGTAATGGTTTTGAGAGGAGGAATTGTCCTCTACACAAAACCTGCTGGTATTGTCGAGATTCAAACACTACATTTTGTTGTGTGGTGAAAGTGGCCATAATCCCATTACTGCCACTTTTTACTGCACTGCCAAACTCTAAATGAGGCGCTCAGAATCGTTTCTCGTAGGTGCATTATATTACATTAGTACCCGGCGAGGGGGATGCCAGCCTCTCAGCAAATGAGAAGGCTCCGAACATGGTATTTATCACATGGCACACCCATTCTGAGTCTCCTCAGAGTGGGAGTCCGCCATCTTCCCTCACCGTGAGTCAGGTAAGTGTGCTCCCTTGCACCCGCATGTCCCCCATACCTGCACCCGACCGACCTTTGCACATATTTAGCCATTCTACCATCTCCCAACTTACCTTGTGTTTCCTTGTTCCTCGCCGACACCGGTAACAGTAGTGTTCCTGGAGCATCTCTGACTCCCGAATGGACAGCATGGAAAGGGAGAAGTGACTACCTGTAGTTCCCTTCTCCTGGATCCATGGCAGCCATCTTTTTATGTTGTTTTTTTCTCGAGTTGAGTTGAGAAACGGTTCACATGCCATCACGAGAAAAATGCACTATTAGTACCCCGGTACAATGTGCCTGAGTACTAACAGCAATATAACCCTTGGAAGGGGAGCAGTTCGCTATGCGCAGGCTTCTAATTCCTGCCCTGGGCCATTACTGTACCAATAATACCCCCCTCACCGAGTTATATTGCTTAATCTATCTGAATACATTTGAAATTAAGTTTAATTGTATTGCTAGAAGGTTTTTTATCCCTTTTTTGCCTCCGGCAGTATTCATCGTTTATGGCATTAATGGTATTTTAAGTGTTTAAAATAACCTGGTGCTTCTTCTAAATGATCTGTAATTATATATAAATACACAAACAATACACAAACATGGCGCAGAATTCCTCAGAAATAAACTACACCTACACCGGCCGACAAGAACGCTCAGATCAAGCAACGACACCCGCCTGGAACCGAAACCCTAGAAGAAAACTCGGAGGATCCTCTTTCTCTCACCAGGCACCGGAAACCTGGAATGACCTACCAAAGAACATACGGAACACAAGAAACCATCTAGCATTCAGTAAACTCCTCAAAACCTGGCTCTTCTCTGCGTAACTACAACACCGACGCACAAGAATGCCCACACTGCTAAACAACAATGAATAAAGATACCGATCTCGGTCGCCACCAAAAAACGGACACGAACAGAACCCAAGGAACGGACCCCACGACAAACCATAAGACATTTTGAGAAATAGCCAGAAAGGAGGACAGTAAAGACTCAACACATACACAGTCCTACCGAAAACACTGAAACAACTCATCCACAGACTCCCGTCCTGTACCACATCCAAAGTTCCGGCAGACACATTTGCATAGACAGTATGATAAGAGCAGACCGCAACCCCTGCTCCAACACCCAAGGAGGAGAATAGACACTCAACCCACTATACTTAGTTCATTAGAATTACAACCCTGTATAAAGTTCATTAGAAAAGAACATGGAGCGCACCGCAATAAAAACCTTAATTTCTGTCAGGCATAGGCCCCTTCTCCCTATACAGGATGGACCCACTAATCTAGCTGTCCTTTAGGGCTGCACTGAACTAACGGGACTCGCAAATATAGCTGTTTCTCACCATGCAGGACTCCCGAAATCGAGGCATTCAGCCACACTGTGATGATTAGCTGCAAAAACATATAACCTACTAACAAAAAACTAACATCATCTGCATACTTAACTCACTCACAAAACTAACACAACCACCTGTCGGACCGCAACCCGCACTCACACACTCAACAACACATAAAACACACCAACAGCACACGAGGACTGACATCCCTCCGATACTCGCACCAAAGATCAGCGCACAGTGTACACCGAGATGAAGCTGCCAACAGAACACCACTCCTCTCACTATACTACTGCCTCTTCACCCTACTAACCCATCCTGCCTTCTCCCTTGCAGATCCGCCAGAGCACCTGGGGACCAACTCCGTTGGTGACGGTGCGCGGTACAAATACCTTAACATTTAACATTCAACATAAAATGGTCTGTATGCCACCCCTGAGATTATTTGCTCATAGTCTGAGGTTGCTCCAATTATTAGAACACTCTCACTGGAGATACTGATCCAAGTCAGGGTCTATGCCAGAAAATGTTGTCCTCAGTTTCACCGTTTTATTTCTTTTTGTGAAGCTGAAAAGAGGAATGGTTATTCAATTTCTTATAGAGACACGCACACATATTGACTTATGCCACACCAATCTCTGAAAATGCATTTTTTAGAAATGAAACGTGCAATATGTCTGCCCAGTTACTCCTCACAACAAGGTTGCATAATAACTATGACCTGCAAGAGGTGGATACTCTTACCACAGATCATAAAGTGAGAACTTCCAGATAGGTCTGGCAATGTTACCAGTAGATCAGGTGTAGTGACCAGTAGGTAACAGTATATTCCTGATAAGCCCAACGGGGTGCTCTTAAAATGATGGTTGTTTGCTTATCTTGTATGCCAACACTGAGTTGAAAAACACAAATTAAACCTTTAAGCATTTAATTTGATATAACTTCCAATGACCTATTCTCTCTCCCATCAAATTTTCAGAATAACTATCACACCCACCTTGCTGCCCTTCAAGCGAGTAGCCACTAGCCAACTGACTTATCACCTACTGTTTCACTCTCTGAACAGACCCTTTGCACTCTTCTTTCATATGCTATCCCCCAAATTCTCACTTCTTGTGAAGCTCAGAACCCCCAGCTTTCATTGAATTTGTCCAGACCACCTCTGAGTTTATGGGGGCCCTCAGAGCCCTCTGACACTGCCCCTAAAGTATTACTAGGTCTCCAAATACCCATACGTAGTTCTGGCCTCTCCGCCGCCGCGCTACCCCTCCCCGCACCGTCTACCATTCATATTTCGTAACCCAAAATCCCCAACCTCACAAAGCCAAACACACAATGCATAGTTGTAATATATTTTGTGGAAATTATAAATAAAGTGTTTAAAAAGAACAAAATAAAACAAAGCCAAACACACCTGGTTTTCATAGGCTGGTCTTGGTTCACAGAGATAAAAGAGACCTTAAACACCCGTGTAAAAAAATAAAACCTCTACAACAAACTGCCAGGCACTTGCTATAGCAGCGTCACAATACACGAAAGCTGTGGTGACCTGCAAATCTAACAATTACAATGACAGAATTGCCAATGCCAGCTCTAACAGTAAAGAACTATTTACTATCCTTAGAAAGATGTAAACGCCCATCCCTCCTATTGCTGGTGTACGCTCAGATAAAGCTTGGTGTACCAGAATCAAAAATGCCCTCACTCAAAAAATGGACTCTCTTCTTGCTAAAATTAGCATTTAAAAATCCCTACTGGCCAACAAAGCACCTTCGCTTGACCCACCTGCTTCCACTATCAGAACTCCCACACCTAACACCCTCCTCTTTACCTTCTCACAAGTCACTCAGGAGCTTGCAGCAGACACCATCAGGACACTTAAAACTTCAAATTGCATAGGGAAGCTTGGCCGGCACACATAGTCAAACTCTGCGCTCCTTCACTGACTCCTATCATTGCAGACTTCACCAATGCCTCCTTCTCCACCAACTGTGTGCCTTCAATAGTCTGAGTTTCTCCCCTATTAAAAAAAACCTCTGTTGACCCTGCGACCCCCACTAACTACCGATCCATCAACATTGTCCCCTTCCTGCTCAAAATAGTAAACCGTCTAGCCTACATCCAAGTCCAGCAACTCTTGGAGACCAATGATCTGCTCTGCAAAAGGCATTCAGGATTCTGCCCCAAGTACAGCACAGAAACAGCCGATTGGACTTAAAGATACAAATGGATGCCATATCTGACTCTGGCAAACTAGCAATCCTGCTCTTGTTAGATCTTTCAGCAGCCTTTGACCTGGTTGATCACAACATCTTTTGCCAGCATCTCCTTCAACACTTTCACTTTTCGCAGGAAGCCACTCTTTCGATTAACTCCTTCTTTAGCAGCCATACTACACACGTTTTCATAGGAGACACTGTGGTGGACACTATCAAAGGTTATGCACTATACTTAATATTGATCTAACAAACATAAAATGCAAATTAGAATCTAAGGTTAGACCCCAGACTTTTAATTGTTTTATTTTTCTATTAAGACACATAGGGCCTCATTACGACCCAGGCGGTAAGTACCGGTCATTACCGGCATGGCCCAATTACCGTGTCTGTGCTGGCAATAGACTGCTAAAAGCGGCCCGTTACGAGTTCGCGGGCACAAGCTTTGCGCCATGCCGGTAATTACCTCACTGCCATGCTGTAAAACCCCGAAAAAAAAACCTTACCGGCATCGACTGAAGTGGAACCGGAAGTAGCGCCATCGCACAGGAACGGGAAAGAGAATGGCGGCCATCTTTAAAAACACAATCCATTGCCATCCACCACAACCAGAAGTCATCTGACCCCCGGAACTCTTACACACCTCCACCACTACCTTTTGCATTAAACCTTGCCAAAAGTTCTGAAGAAAATGGGAGATCGCCAGCGCAAGGAGTGCTTCTCCAGAGAGGAGCTGACAATGCTAGCTGAGACACTGCAGGAGCATGCAGAATGGGTCTTTGCAAACGAGATGACCCGTCCAGCACTGCAGCGGAAAAAGCAGATTTGGGCAGAGGTCAGCCAGAAAGTCAGCGCCGTTGGCACCACACCCCGCACACCAAAAGAATGCCGTAAGCGATGGCATGACCTGCGTTTATGCGTACACAGAATACTCTCTGCAAACCGCAACATGGGGATGGCGACAGGTGGAGGTGTGGAGTCCCCCATCAAATTACAACCGTGGAAGGAGATATGCGTCACCACCATAGGGGCAGAGTATATTCACGGAGTCGGGGACATGGAGCGGGGAGCACCCTCATCGGCCAATGCAAGTAGGTGTCCCAAATGATACAATGCTAATACCACCATGATGATGTCCACTTGAACTGACAGTGCAATGATGTAGAGCACGGTCCACCAGACACATGAGTAGAAGACTGCCTACAGGCAGTGCAGAGCATCACCTTGTCCACATGCTGAATGCACCCCATATGTGTAAGGCCACACGCCTCTATGCATCACCCACCCAAAAGGCCAGCAACCCGTATGTCACTCCCCCAATGTCAATCATCTGCCATTCCACATGGATGCAGCCACCCCAATGCATGCCCGATGCCTGTAGACCCATCATTAACCCTCTCCCTCTATTGGTCCCCCACAGGCACGCAATCAGACAGTGGTGATGAGGACAGCAGGGAGGACGATGAACACCACGTAAGAAGGCCAGGGCCGAGGAGGGACAACACCACCCCTCCACTTCAAGGGGCATAGGCCAACCGGCACCACATCGGAAGGCCAAGACAACACCACAGGCCACAGCACCAGTGTGCTCTACGGCCCCCACTGCAGCACCCACAACAGCCACCAGCACCCAAGTGGCAGCGGCAGAAGGGACTGCATCGGCTGCAAGCAGCACAGTGGGCGAGACAGCTGCCACAGCAGCAGTCTCAGATGATGAGGAAGAGGATCAGCTGCATGTTGCAACTCCAACCACAGGCCCCCTGCATTCCCCACAACTGTCACCATGCAGCATGCGCGACACCAGCATGCACGGGCAGTCTCCAGATCATTCATGGCCTGCAACTCCCAGCACCACACCAACTGTGCCCGAGGAACATAGTGTTTTTGAAACCCCTCAAAGATCCACCCCAGCCCCAACCACCCAAGAGGGGATCCAGGACATTCAGAGGCGTCAGCAGGAGCTCACTGGCCTGTTTGAAATCAGCCATTGAGTCATCCTCTAAGGACATTTGTGCCGAATTGGCAGCGGTGCGGCACGTCCTCAGTGAGATGGTGGCAGCGATGCAGGCCATGCGTCCAACAGAGTTATCTGAACAACCGGGTACATCATCAACTGCTACTTCAACCAGGAACAGCCCCGTGCGGAGGTCTGTCAGGAACGTGTGGAGATCGGACAGGGGGGCACCTGGTGCTGGAAAAGGGGGAGGCCATTAGGCACAGCCATGCGACCACTGGTGCAGCCTACTGCACACCATGGGGGGGAGTTGAGAGGGGAGGGGGGAGAGGGTGTGTGGGGGAGTTGAGGGGGCAGGGGGGAGAGGGTGAGTGGGTGAGTTGAGGGGGGAGGGGAGAGAGGGTGTGTGGGGGAGTTGAGGGGGAGAGGGTGTGTGGGGGAGTTGAGGGGGGAGGGTGTGTGGTGTGGAGGGCTTGTTCACTTTGTCATTAATCTTCAATACACATTTTGGTAACAAGCAATGTCCACATCTGTGGACATTGCTTATTGCGTACGTGTGCTTTAATGCTGAACAGTCTACAGTGTCCATGTCCCTGACACACCCAGTGCCCCGAGTGCCATTTCCATGTCACACTCCCCGTCCATGAGTGCTAGAAACATTGGTTGATCAGAGTCTGACGCATGTCACGTCCCTCCTGTGCATCGCTGCCTACCTGAGGTGCTGCCACATCCCCACCCTCCTCATCCTCATCGTCTGGTGGTTGCAGTTCAGCGTCAGGGGGCAGGGGCACATTCCGTCTGATGCAAATATTGTGTAACATGACACATGCCATGACGATCTTTGCCACCTTCTCATGGCGGTACAGGAGTGCCCCAGCAGACCTGCTGAGGCAGCGAAACCGTGCCTTCAATAGGCCAAATGTCTGCTCAATCACCACACGGGTAGGTGTATGTGCACGATTATAGTCCTCCTCGTGCCTGTTCTGTGGGTTCCGGACTGGGGTAAGGAGCCACCTATTCAAGGGATAGCCTGCATCACCTGCATGTGGGCAACAATGTATATGTGTAAGTCAACACATCATATGGGACCTCATTAAGTGACACCATAGCATGCATTTATTTGTTCATTTCAACCCCATTTCCATGCATGAATGGAGACACACGATGTGACTGCTATGTGTGTATTCCTCTAATGGACTGGTGTGCGTGCCATCAACTATTGGGCGCAGGGGGGTCCAGTTCCTTGTGAGTGCTCATGCACTGTGTTAGTCCACGTGATCTGGCAGATGTCCAGTAATTTGTATGCTTTCATCCTAGCACCATTCATGTCAGCCTCATGATGGTCTCACTACGCACAACAAATGGTGTCATGCAATTCAGTTGGGCCTCTGTGTCAGTGTGGTAGTATATTGATGTATTTGACCCTCATGTGACTCCTTTGTATGCAGTAATAGGGGACTGTCCTTTCAGTTGATGGTGTTTGGTGCTGTGTATTGGCTATAGTCATTGCTTGTAGCTGCATTGTGTTGAGGGGGGTGTGATCTGATTTGGTACAGTGCACATGCAGATGGCTGTGGAATGGTTGTGACACTGTTTCATTTACATGGTAGGGCTGCTTACATCTTGCATTATGTGGTCAGGTGTCAGGTCCAGTCTGGGCTGCTTTGGGGTATGAGCATGGTCCATTCCCTCTGGCACTCGCAGCCAGGTGAAGTATGTATCTCTCCCCCCCATCACAGCCAGGTGAAGTATGCATCCCCCCATCTCAGCCAGGTAAAGCATACATCTCTCCCCCCATCTCAGCCTTGTGAAGTATGCATCTATACCCCAATCACCTACCCACATCACATTTCCATTTGTCTAACATGCGACTCACCGAGAAGCCAGGATCTCTGCTCTGCATGTCGCTCCATGTAGCGTGGTATCGTGGAGTTCCGGAGGACCATTGAATCATGGGTTGATCCAGGTAATCGGGCACAACAATGTGTGATGATTTTGTTTGAGTCACATACCATTTGCACGTTGATTGAGTGGTATAGCTTACGGTTGCGGTACGCTACCTCCATGGCATGTGGGACCACCAATTCCACATGGGTGCAGTCGATGGCGCCAATGCAACCAGGGATTCCGGCCAGTGAATGGAAACTTACTTTGGTGTTTGGGATCTCCTGAGCAGACCGTGGTAAGGAAATGTGGTCATCTGTGTGCTTGAGGAGGGCATCAAGCACTTGGTTCAGCGTACGTGAGAATAATGGTTGTGAAATGCCATGCATGTGCCCCACTGTTTGCTGGTAGGTGCCTCTGACCAGGAAGTGGAGCACACACAATACCGTCAGTAGGGGTGGGATGGCGGTGCGTGTTTCAATCAGGCTGACAATGTCGTCATGTTTCATGTCCACAATGGTGGTGATGTTGTCCCGGTCCAGACGGTACAGGGTGTGGATCTGCTCAGGGGTTAGGTTGAATGGACTGGCTCTGATGCGTGGAATTGGGGGCTTCCTGCGTGGTGCCACTGGCTGCACTGGTGGGGCATGCTGGCCCTGCCTTGCCCTCCTTCTCCTACTGCTTCTCCTCTGTGCTGCCTGTTGTTGTTGTTGGTGTTGTTGTAGCACTTCCACTGCAATCAAGTCCTCCAGCCCCTGCATTGCTAATCATTGTGGAGTATGACTGGGTGTCGGAAGGGGTGGGTGTGCTCCTTTTCTGCTGGCCCAGTCTGTATTGCCTCCACCTGTGCTGATTGTGTGCACCTGTGGCAGTTGGGAACACTGCACATGGCCGTTTACGGGTGGTTCGCAATGCCGGTATTTGCACCATGGGGCTAAGGTACTTTAAGGCCTTCACTAATGTTCCCCTGTTTGCGCCATGCTGGCATTTGTGGCATGGGTGGTTGCGTGCCAGCGCACTTGGCACTTTTAGCGGCACTGTTCATTACGGTGCCGCTAATAGCGGTTTATCAGGTCATAATCGGCCGGAGCGGTAAGCGATGCCGGTAATCCTTTACCGACATCGTTATTCACTTACCGCCCAGGTCGTAATGAGGCCCATAGTTTATTACATGCCTTTGTCTTTGCATCATATCCAAAACCATGAAAATCCATCAATATATGTATGTATTTCCACAAGTACAAACATTTAAAACAAATAAGGACAAAGTGCTAAAGCTTATTTTCAATCCTGGAATGTTTCAATCATTAATTCACACTTGGACTCTTTTCCTAATCCAGAGTCGAGTGGCAGGTATGTAAAAGGGGACTAAAAAACCATTCCATTAGTTTAATTAGATACTTCACCTAAAAAGGTTGTCAAAGCAATTTTCATAGTTACACATTCGCCTGTTAAAAATTGTACCCAGCACTCCTCTGCTGTTAGAGTGTGTCTAGCTTCACTGAACCCTCCAATGTGTTTAGTTTTTAACCTCATAAGGCCAGGACAAAAAAGAGTTATATGTTTCACATTTTCTAGCTCCTCTCCCTTAGAGCAAAATCTATAACTAGGCTCTAGGTCTACTGTTTTGTTTACCATTAAAATGCAAAGGAAACGTAATATTAGTTGGAGAATTCAATCTTGCATGGGACCCAGGGAGGGAAAGAAGTGCAAGAATATCTCACATTCAAAATAAACCCTTGAAGGAATTAAAGGGGAAAATGAAGTGCCTGGCACTAGTAGACACCTGGAGGGAAGAAAGAGGGGGGCTAAGGGGTATACCTTTAATTCACATGTTCACAGATCAGCATCGAGGATATATATGGGTCAGCAAGTTATACAATCACACTGCGTCAATCACTAGAAGGTTTACTGCATCAATGCGAAAAAATGTATTCCTGTAAACGTCAGCCTAATATTTGGCAAAATACTCACATTCTACAATTACCCGCTGGCATCTAAACAACATATATTGTGCATGCAAGTGCTACGGTTCCTTTGTCTTTTTGCCACGGATCTGTCTTTGAATAGATTATGTATGGGTGTCATGCCCCCTATTGGGGAGAGTGTCAGAGGTGGAAGTGGGAGCCATTACCCTATTGGAACACGCCCCCATCCCACTGTCATTTACGTTACCAAAACAACTAGCGGGCCTCTGGAAGTGGAGGTACCCGGCACACATCTTCAAGGACGATATTCTGAGGAAGGAGCTGAGAGAGGGGATAGATCAATACTTCCAAATGAACGAGACCCAGGAAGTAGACCCGCGAACAATTTGGGATGCATTCAAGGCACCTATAAGAGGGAAGATAATAGCGGTAAAAGTAAGATGGGAGAGAGAAATTAGGTGACTAGAGCTGGACCTGGAGGATAAGCTGAAGGCACTCACACACAAAATGGTGGTCAGGCTCTCAGGGGAAGTAAGGAGGTAGTATAGGGCGGTCAGAGGCCAGCTTGAAACATTACATACAGGCAGGGTGGAGAGGTCCATTACGCACCTTAAACAGAAATACTATATCAAAGAAAATAAAGACTATTGGCAAGAATGTTAAGAAAGGAAGAAAAGGAGAGAACCATCCTAAAAATTAAGACGGCAGAGGGGAAGACCAAACAGATATTAAGTCTATCAAGAGGGAATTCACACAGTTCTATGGGAAAGTTTATACATCAGAAGACCCTAATGAGGGGAGCCAGGAGAAATATTTTGAAAACTGCAAACTATCAAGGATAGCAGCCCAAGATAGGGAGGAATTAGAGAAGGAGATAACCAGAGAGGAGGTGCTCAAAGCAATCAAAGCTCTCCCCCCTAATAACATCGGAATTGTATAAAACATACAAGGAGGCCCTGGCCCCCCGTTTGGTCTCACTGTTCAACAGATTTGTGGACGGGGGGAATAACACCCTCAATGGAAGAAGCGAAAGTGATGCTTTTGCCTAAACCGGGAAAGGATCATATAGCATGTGGTTCATACAGGCCAATTGCACTTATCAACTTAGATGCCAAAATATATACTAAAATGTTGGCAGCCAGACTGGACTCTCTCCTCCCTGGGCTGATAGACCCCGATCAATCAGGCTTTGTACGCGGTAGGCAAACTCACAATTACACTGGAGGAATAGCCCATATCATAGAGAAGGTCAACAAAACATGCACTGTGGCCCTAGTGGTCACACTGGACGCAGAAAAAGCCTTTGAGAGGGTAGAATGGCGGTTCCTCTTTCTCACTATGCGCAAAATGGGGGTTGGAGAGGCTTTTATGTCAAAGATTACAGCCAATTACAAAAATCCCTCTCTGCGTCCACTTCTAAACGGGGAACTCTCCGACCGGTGGGAGTTTCTAGGGGCACGAAACAGGGCTACCCACTGTCCCCTTTACTATAAGCATTACATCTAGAACCTCTCCTGAATAGGATTAGGTCCACCCAAGAAATTGAGGGGGGTTCCATTTGGAGGGGGTGTGCATAAAGTTGCATCTTTTGCAGATTATATGCTGCTAACACTAACTAACCCAAAAGAATCCCTAAAGGCGGTGGACAGAGTCCTGGCCCAGTTTGGGGAGGTAGCCAGGCAGAAAATAAACAGGAACAAGTCGGAGGTTCTGAGTATACAGATGTCACCAGAAAGGGAAGGGGATTTAAAACCCGGATCACCTTACATGTGGGTCAGTAATAAACTAGAATATCTGGGAATATACATGACAAAATCCATAGACCAACTTTTTGAAGGTAACTTTCCCCCTCTATTGGAAGCCACAAACATACGCTAATCAGGTGGAGTCCACTATCCATATCCTGGATGGTTAGGATAAATGCCATAAAAATGGTTTTACTGCCGAAACTGCTATACACGTTCATGGCAATTCCAGAAAGGGTACTTCCAAGATTTATGCAAAAACACGCAGGCCTTTATTTGGGAGCAGAAGAAACCAAGAATATAATTTGAGGTGATGCTGCAGTCTAGGAATAAGGGGGGATTGTGAGAACCAGACCCGATTGTGTACAACCGTGCAGCCCAACTTACAGGCCGATTCATGGAATTAATGTGCACCGAAAATTTCGGCGCAAGCGTGCGAAAACGTGCGATTCGCAGTGGAAGAGCGAAAATCGCAGTGAAAGTGCAAAAATCGCAGGGAAACCAGCGCACATCGATTCATGGAAGTCCGTGCGCGAGAAAAATATTGGATGTGTGCTGAATAAGTGCGCGGCGCACGCTGGCGCACGCTGGCGCACAGGTCATCGAACGCCGTGCGATAAGGCCACAGCGAATTTGCACATAGCGCGGCACACATAACAAAAGTAGGCGTAACACGGGGCGTTACACGCAGAATGGGGAACAACTCGTGAAAATGTGGGCCTCACGGGGGAAGTACGGGAGGCAAGTGCGCGGAACGCCCACACGCTCGCCTACAACACGTAGTCATGGAATGGAATAGGGAAAAACAGCGCATGGCCAAAGACGCGCACAGGCCCATACATGTCCGCCACACGAAAGCAGGCGGTAGCGTCCCTGCGCAGGCAAAAAATGTGCGCCAAAGTTCTACACGCGCGAGAAGTTCCACACGCGATCGGGCCTGGGGGAGCGTGTGCGTGTATTTCAGAGGTGCGCGAGAAGTTCTACACGCGATTGGCGTGTGCGTGTATTTCAGGGGTGCGCAAGAAGTTCCACACGCGATCGGGCCTGGAGGAGCGTGTGTGTGTATTTCAGAGGTGCGCGAGAAGTTCCACACGCGATTGGCCTGGCTGTGTGTATTTCAGAGGTGCGCAAGAAGTTTCACACGCGATCGGGCCTGGGGGAGCGTGTGTGTGTATTTCGGGGGTGCGCGGGAAGTTTCACACGCTCGTAGCCAACACCCACCCGCTGTGAAGTAATAGAGTGTGAACCCCAACGCCTGGAAAACACACGCACCGCACCCCTCGGAAAGCACATACAGAACAATGGAAATCGACGTGGGATCTCCAAGCCCTGCCAGGGCAACGCCCGTGCGCGATACATCACAGACGAGCTTACGCGCTAAGGGCCTTTGGTCCAATGAAATCGCGTATGCCTTTCCTCGAATTACACGCTGATGTGCAGAATTTTCACGTGCCAAATCACTCCGTATCAAGCTGGCCACGCGTAAGCACACGGAAGACCCCGCTCCTGCTCAGAAGGCCGAATTACTGCCCCCCAGAGCCTAGAGCACGCTCCCACCTGCCATCTGCTGCTGCCTGACTGCCTGCTGCCCACGTGCCCTGCCATTTGCTGCCTGTACATCAGCCAGGGGTGCTGTTGCTGTGACCCCCCCTGCTGGAACCGAAGACTCCCGACTGGGATTCCATTGCTCCACAGCCCAGCCCCAGGACCCAGTTGCCCACCCACCCCTGCCTCTGGGGTTGTCATGTCGGGCACTGCAACATCTGGCACCACTGACAACCCCCGGCCAGAGAGACAGAGGGGCACCAGCTTCAGTGCCAGGGAAGTTGGTGTCCTGATGGAGCAAGTCCTGGGGCAGTATGATGCCCTCTTCGGAAGTTCCCGCACCGACAAGGAAGGACGGACTCGGATCTGGACGGACATCATGACTGCCATCCACGTGGAGGGGGTGGCAGTCCGTGACTTCCAACATGTCAAGAAGCGCTGGGAGGACTTCAGGTCCAGGACCCTGAACAAGGCCCGGCGCCTCTTGAAGGCAGCGGATGCTAAGGGGTGCCGGGGCCACTTGTCGGAAGATCAGATGAGGGTCCTGGAACGCATATCCCCAGCGCTCCATGTCCAGGTCCTTGAGAGGCAGACCCGTCTGGAGTCGAGCGGTAAGTGTACATGCATCCTGATTGTGAGCTGTGCGTGTGGTGATGTTTCAGTAGTGTGCAGGTTGCACATCTGTTTGTATGGGGTCGAGTATGGGTGGGGGTGTACAGGCCTGTGAGGCTAACACATGCAAGGGCTGTAATGTGTGAGACATGGATGGTGCTTGTGTGTGTAGGCTTGCATGCCAAATGCAGTTGTGTGGGCACACATGTTTGGATGAATGTGTATGTAAGTAGACATGTTCGTGATGTCACGCATGTATGTTGTTTTCAGCTGCATGTATCAGGACTGTGTACATGTGCATTTGTGTGTATTTGACAAGGGTGCAACAGTGATGCAACATGGATGCATGTGACAGCGGGATGTGGAAGCCTGATTGGCAGATGTGACACGGATGCCCATCTGAACACTGCGACAGTTGGCAGAGGTGTACACATGCATGCAAGTGTGGTGGTGTGTGTACATGTGTAGTGCACTTCCTGTGTTGCATGTGATGTCTAGCTCAGCTTTGCCTGCTCATGCTGTTGTATGTGTATGGATGGTGCTGGCAGTTGCGATATGGCTGTGGTATGGCTCATGTGTGCGAGTTGAAATGGCATGTGTGTTGGGGATTGTGATGGCATGTCTGAGGTTTGCCAATGCCACTCATGTACAGCTGTCATGTGTGTATGTGTCCATTGTACAGTGCCCTGATGCCTGTGTTTTATTTCTCCCTGTCTGCAGCGTCAACTGATGAAGAGGGCGGAGAAGGTGCTGTGGAGCACATCGGCGGGCATCCCACCGCCAGCCGGAGACGCAAGGCCCGGCTCCCCTCCCAGGTTGTGATCTCGTCGGGGAGTGAGGAGTCCGGTGCCGCGTCCCAGGCCACAGCTGCCGGGGGGAGGTCAAAGAGGCGGAGGTTGGAGTTGGACTCCTGGGCAGCAGAAGGGGCAGCTGGGACCCCACAGGGCCCAACGGTGGAAGATGTCATGGAGTCATCCAGGTTGGTGGGGGGTTTGGTGGAGGAGGAGGCCGTGCAAGCAACAGAGACGGGGTCTGGAGGTGGGGATTCCACTGGTGCTAGTGGTGCAGTGCAGCACCAGGGACAGGAGGCAGCACAGGCCGCCGCAGAGGTGCCTGTGTGCAATCCTGTCCCTGATCCTGTCCCTGCATCATCTTGCACCATCAGGGATGCCTACGTCCAGACCCGTTTTCAGGCAGGTGATGAGCTCACGACAACTGGCCTTCCTCTGCCTGCAGACGTGGCTATCCGGGTCCGGGTTGAGCCTGTCCTGACTGGTGTGGCGTTGCATCAACGGGCCATGCGAGGTGACCTGCAGTCTTTTCATGAGGAGACTGCACGTCATCTCGAATGGCTCATTGACCGCGTTGGCTTACTGGGACAGGTCACCCAGGCCGGATTCCTCCGTTTGATGGGGCTTGCTGTGACCCCCTCCTCCACTGAACCCCCTATGCGCCAGTCGTCCTCCGTGCCATCTTCCCACCCATCAGTCACCTGGGCGCCCTGTGGAGGTGCCTCTGACGGTGCGGCCAGGCTGGTGGAGGAGGCATCCCTGCCACAGTCGGGAGTCGGATGTCCAGCAGGGGTGGCCACATCAACGACTGCACCCCAGCCAGCGGAGGATGTGCAGGCAGCAGGAGGCAGTGCCCGGGTAGAGGCACAGCAGCAGCAACGTGGTGGGAGCCATGAAGGCTCGGGGCCTTCGACATCGGAGGGGCAGGCATCGGCCGGAGGGCAGGAGGACCAAGGACAGAAAGTGTCTTCCGTGTGGCAGCGGTTGGGCCACGCCATAGATGCAGAGCGGCAGCGGGCGGAAGAGGCACGGCTCACGATGGTCAGGGCAGAGAACTTCATGCGGAGGGCCCTGAGGCGGGCCGAGTGCCTCGAGGCAATCCGCAGGGGGTTGGAGGTGGACACGTCAACGGCCCTGCGGACCCTCGGGGCCATGGAGGAGGACCGCCTCCGGGACATTGAGCAGGAGTTCGATGATGCCCTGGCCCAGAACATCCAAAAGTGAGCCGTCGGACTAGCCCGCTGCCCTTGTAAATAGTTATGTAGTTAGTGTTAGGTTTCCTTTGCTTTTTTATTTATTTTGGACCTTTTGGACAATGGGCCACATTTTTGTATATAGTTTTTTTTTATTAGGTAGTGTTGTTAGATAGGTTTCATTTCTTTTGTTGGGATCATGGACCCTGGCTTGGTCATCTGTACATAGTTCACTGTTGGATTTTCTTTTTATTTTACAATTTACCCATGGAGCAGTGGCTTTCGATTATTATTTTCCATAGGATTTTCTTTTCTGGACTGTGCCTTTGGACACCATTCCTTTGGATTATGATTTTTGGTTTTGCATTTTTTCACGGACATGCTTCTTTTTATTTTTTTACATTCCCATTTCTGTTTGTTTATTTTTGATTCAATTTATGTTTCCTTTAATACATATTTCTTGATCAAACTTCAATGTGTAGTATCATCTCAATGGTTTCATGCATATCATGATATGGGTTTTGAGATTCACTGACACCCATTGGGTGTATGTGAGGGACATGTGTTCGTTTCCAAACTTGCAATTGGTGTTCTATCATGTTATTGCCATTTCTAAGTGGGTGGATGCAATACTCGGGTGGGTGTTTTGCATTTGGAGGCTGACCATAGGGATCTAGATTGTGATGACATGTTGGCTGGGGAACATGAGTTGGGGCCTGCTGGCAGGTGCCCCACAGTGCTGGGGGGTGGGGGTGCAGGGGAACATGAGTTGGGGCCTGGTGGAGTGTGCACCACAGTGCTGGGGGTGGGGGTGCAGGGGAACATGAGTTAGGTGCCTGGTGGAGGGTGCCCCACAGTGCTGTGGGGTGGGGGTGCAGGGGAACATGAGTTGGGGCCTGGTGGAGGGTGCCCCGCAGTGCTGGGGGGTGGGGGTGCGGGAGAACATGAGTTGGGGCCTGGTGAGGGTGCACCACAGTGCTGGGGGGTGGGGGTGATGGGAGACATGAGTTGAACATGAGTGGGGGCCTGCTGGCAGGTGCCCCACAGTGCTGGGGGGTGGGGGTGCAGGGGAACATGAGTTGGGGCCTGGTGGAGGGTGCACCACAGTGCTGGGGGGTGGGGGTGATGGAAGACATGAGTTGGACATGAGTGGGGGCCTGCTGGCAGGTGCCCCACAGTGCTGGGGGGTGGGGGTGCAGGGGAACATGAGTTGGGGCCTGGTGGAGGGTGCACCACAGTGCTGGGGGGTGGGGGTGCAGGGGAACATGAGTTGGGTGCCTGGTGGAGGGTGCCCCACTGTGCTGGGGGGTGGGGGTGCAGGGGAACATGAGTTGGGGCCTGGTGGAGGGTGCCCCACAGTGCTGGGGGGTGGGGGTGCAGGGGAACATGAGTTGGGGCCTGGTGGAGGGTGCCCCACAGTGCTGGGGGGTGGGGGTGCAGGGGAACATGAGTTGGGGCCTGGTGGAGGGTGCCCCACAGTGCTGGGGGGTGGAGGTGCAGGGGAACGAGTGGGGGTGCAGGCTAGTCCCCCGTGGTGTGGGCTGCCTGAAGGGGCCGTGGAGGTTGTGGAGCGAACACCTGGGAGGACCCACATGGCCAATTCACGTGTAGTACTCCACGGAACCCCTGAAATACACGTACCCTGCTGATGTCGCGTGTGAAACTTCCCGCGCACCCCAAGATACACGTAGCCAGGACATTCGCGTGTGGAACTTCCAGCGCACCCCTGGAATACACGTACCCTGCTGATATCGCGTGTGAAACTTCCCGCGCACCCCGAAATACACGTACCCAGCCCAATCGAGTGTGAAACTTCTCGCGCACCCCGGAAATACACGCACCCAGCCCGTTCTCGTGTGAAACATCTCGCGCACCTCTGAAATACACGCACACGCTCCCCCAGGCCAGATTGCGTGTAGAACTTCACGCGCACCTCCGAAATACACGTGCCAAGCACGATCGCATGTGGAACTTCTCGCGCACCCCTGAAATACACGCACCCAGCCCATTCGTGTGTGAAACTTCTCGCGCACCTCTGAAATACACGCACACGCTCCCCCAGGCCAGATCGCGTGTAAAACTTCTCGCGCACCCCTGAAATACACGCACACGCTCCCCCAGGCCCGATCGCGTGTGAGACTTCTCGCGCACCCCTGAAATACACGCACACGCTCCCCCAGGCCAGATCGCGTGTGGAACTTCACGCGCACCCCCGAAATACACGCGCCCAGCACGATCGCGTGTAGAACTTCATGTGCACCCCCGAAATACACGCGCCCAGCACGATTGCGTGTAGAACTTCTCGCGCACCCCTGAAATACACACGCCCAGGCCAATCGCGTGTGGAACTTCTCGCGCACCCCTGAAATACACGCACCCAGGCCATTCGCGTGTAAACCCTTTGCGATGGTTTTGCGATCTTGATGGCTTTTCCTTGCGCGAGGGCGTTCTTGGGGGCGTAACTGGCGCTGCTGCAGGGTCGCTGCGCCACTCTGCGCCACGTCTGCTTTTGGAGGCGAGAATCCATGAATACGCTGTGCACGGAAATTTATTTTATCGCACGCGGCTGGCGCAGACATGTGCACGGGCACGCTGTGCGCCAGCCGCGTGCGACACTTTTGTGTGAATTTCCATGAATTACCTTGTTAGAGTGTTGAGGGACTGGACTAAAGATGACAGAGGGAAAAAGTGGAGAGAGATAGAGCGGTGGTGGGAACAGACCTATGGCTACCCGGGGAAGAGAGACAATGCAATATGTACTGTAGTGACATCGAAGCCTTGGTGGAGCACACTTGGGACGGGATAGTAAAGCGCTCCAAAATAACCACGTTCCCCTCCCCGCTCACTCCAATTTTTAGGAACCCACAATTCATGCCAGGGTGAGTTGGAGGGGATTTGACAAATGGCAGGACGGGGATTGTAGGAAGCTAAGGAATCTGTATGATGGGGACGAGATAAAATCATTCCTCCGATGCAAAAGGGACTTTGGGTTAGACGAAGGGGAAAGATTCCATTACGCTCAGCTGAGACACTGGTCCCTAAATCCTAAAATAAGGGAGGCGGTGACATGAGAATGAACCCCATTCGAAAAATGTGTCACCTCTAATTCAGGGGATGAAAATTTTGTAGTGGATCTGTATAAGCTGATCAAAGGAGGGGCGGAAGTCGGGGTGAGACAGTTCATGCTTAACTGGTAAAGAGAAGCAGAGCAAGAGATTGACATAGAGCACTGAAACAGCCTATGGGTGAGTATTCTCAGACTAGCACACTCACTACAAATACAAGAAATTTTGAGAAAAATGATGCACCAATGGCACCTCACCCTCAGAAGATTATCAAAAATATTCGGGACCTCCTCCAGGCTTTGTTGGAGAGGGTGCGGGATAGAACAAACCTGGTGGCAATGCCCAGCACTAGAGCAGTTTTGGGACATGATCCAGGAAGCAATAAGGGGCATACTGGGAACGGAGAAGACACCAAAAAAGGGTCTGTTCAATCTGGGCGTGGATGGAGAGTTAGAAAAGTTTACCACAAAGGCCCAGCGGAAAATCTATGTTATCCTGGTGATGGCCGAGGCCCTGCTAGTAGCCCCCAAATGGAAAGCAAAAGAAGCACCCTCAGAACATGAATGGGTGGCGAAAATATGGAACCTGATAGCCATGGGGAAAATAACATATACAATTAGGGGTGAGCATCAGAAATTCCTTAAGGAATGTGACTTGGTATTACAATTCCTAATCAAAGACTCCAGGAGAGCATGGTGCTCAAGGAAGATGCAACTCTTGGGACTGGTCTGAGGAGCACCCCATACAAGAGACTGGGAGGTGCCTCATAAGGTACTATGAGGAACTAAGGGAAATGGAAAGTTGGATTTACTCACAGGGAAAGGCAGAACAGATCACACTGGACCTGGGAAGAAGGGGGGGCTACGTAGTTGGGAGGAGAGGGGGGGCATGTTTTGTGATTACAAACGCCAATAAAAAGTATTTGAAAAATAAATTGGCTTCGTAGGAAATGCATTCAATCGGTACTCATGAATATATCTCTCATTAGTGGACATGGGAACCTGGTTGAGTAGTTTGGCAAGGAATTGTATGCATTTGTTTCCATTCCTAGATTGGCATTCAGATGATATTTGTTTTTAGTTTCAATCATCTGGATCCAGTCCTTTTGTCACAGCTTCTTATTTACTCATCATGAGCATCTCCTGGTTAGTAACAAGTTGCTCTAGGAATTGTAATTTCCAAGTGTCAATTAAGCTTACATTCCCTTGCATCATTTCCAAAAGTACAATTTGGTACTGAAGTGCAGCAGTAGCCATAGTGCACTTTCTAAACAGGTCAAGGGATTCCCATATAGTTCTTGTGAACATTGATGTCAAACCTAGTTCATATCGTATTGTTTATTGGAACACCTGTGGATAGTCTCTTAATTGTTCTCCAAAAGGTGCCTTCCAATAATACCCATATTTTACACAGAGTAGACAAAAACGTCTCTGACCATATGTTAATATTTACGTGACTTTCATTTTATTAAAAGACAATACCAGCAAAATCGAGAATTTTCCAGATTTCCTGTGAATTAAGGAGCCCTGAGCCATCAAATTCGTAATCTTGTCTTTCAACTCCCTACAATGCGGAGCATCATTTATACTAGAGCTCATACATGCACCTAGATAGGATATAGAGGTAACCTCTATGAGCTTGTGTTTCCCCAAATGCCATTTAAAACCTTGTTTTTGTCTTCCTCATTTAGGCCTCAGCACCAAAATGTTGGTTTAGGAGCATTTATCTCAAGACCATTTTTGGTCATGCATTCTTGCAAGCCAACTAGACTACATTGGAGACCTATCTTCAATCAAGAGCAGATCGTCTTAATAGAGGATCCAGGCCAAGTCCTGGTTACCCATCCAAGGGGGAAAGGCTCTAATAGGGTTTAGAGTCTCTGGGAGGTCAGACAAGAACAAATTAAAGAGTGTTGGGGCCAGCGGGCATCCCTGTTTTAGCCCTCTGTAGGTGTTTATCTCTTTGGTTTGAAGTCCTTGGGCATTCAATCGAATCTGCACTTTTGTGTTGGTATATAAGGACTTTATTGTCAAAAGCCACAGGGTTAGACAGGAGAAGGTATCTGTCAACACTGTCAAATGCCTTTTTTAGGTCAACAAAGGCCAGGTATATTTTTGGACCATTTTGTAAAGCTTCCCATTTTAGAACATTCAAAAGGAATAAATTGAGGTCAGTTGCCACCCCCCACTTAAAACTTGTTTGCCTCGAGTCACATCTTTTTGTATCTTTAACCCATTTCTAAAGCAAAGATAGAAGAAGTGCTGCAAACAGTTTGCCCCAAAATATCCAGAAGGGCAATAGTTGGCAGGATCAGCCCTATTGCACCTCTTAAATATCAGCACTATTAACGCTAATTTCCAGGACTCTGGTACGGTTCCCATTTGTATTATCTGATCAAAATGTTTACCAATAAAGGGGATGCAGGCTTTTGGGGGGTTTCTTGATCATATTGTTTGTGAGACGGTCAGGGTCGGGGTCCCTCGATGGGTTCACTTTCTTGATCAGGGAATCTAAATTGAAAGAATCATTGGAAGAACCATGGAGTCCTGGGGGCCAACAGAGTAGGCATATTAGGTATCTTAGAAGGGGCAAATCATTTTCCATAGAAAGAGACCCAGTCTTCCTGCGTGACTACATTTGTTAAGATGGCCATCTGAGTGGAGGTCTGGTTATTGATCAGCTGCCACGTTTGATGAATGTCTTAATCCATGATGGCATTTGACATCATCTCAGACTCAGACTGCAACATTTGCGCCTTATGGAATGACAGCTGATTTTTGTACTTTTGCTTCCTCTTTTTAAGCCTTTCAAACCTCTCATTGCTCTCGGAAAGTTTGATTATTCAGAGATCCTTCTGCAGCCGTTTATTTTCCTAAGATTATCCGCTTGTCCTAACAGTGCTTGGGTAAAAAGTTCAATATAGGTCCTCTCATGTCACTTACCCTAAAATCACACAGGAGTGGAGTATAATTTACCTCCCTTGAGTTACTCTCAAGTTGCTTAATACATTTTGTCAGGAGTTCATCGACCTCCTGAGGTTTCATAAGCAGGCGATTGCTTCCCTGACAGATGTCCACATTTGGCCACCAGGTTGTATTTTTTTGTTTCTAACGCATAACCCAAGTCATTTGCAGTAGCACATCGTCACTTTCGACCCTAGGAATCACTTCAAAAGCATTTACGATAGTTGCCACATTCCTTGAAACAAAGAAGTAATCCAAAACTCTCAAGTGATTCCCATTGGACCAAGTGGGCTTGCCTGGGATGTCTCCATCCGTTTGGCCATTAAGCATCTAAACATTTCTGGTATTCATTGCATTACACCACGTTTCCAATCTCTCGTGCCTCTTGTTCTCCAAGCTATCTGAATCGTTAGTAATCATACCCTTTTTGTCGATACATGGAATATTCAGGTCTCAACAAATGATCGTAAATAAGTTATTAAATCGAGTGGTAAAAGTGTCAATAATGTCTGTCAAAGAGTCCACCAGTACGCCAGAAGTGACAGTCTTGGAGTTCCAGTACACATTAAAGATCAAGTACCAATTTACTTTTTTCGAAGTCTCCTCGTTGATTTTACAAAACAAGCATTGTACAAAAGAATTAATGTTCCACACTACCATCATTGTGATCCCAAATCCATTTTTTACCAAGATTAAGAGACCAGCAGCCGTTCTCACCTCAGTAGCTCTATACGCAGGATTTAAATAACCACTAAAACCATTGGCTATAGGGGGGGACTGCAGACAGGTTTCTTGCCGACACAATGGGCCTCATTACTAGTCCGGCAGTACCCCTTACAAATCACAGCAGACCGGGAAGCTGGGTCCAGATGTAATGTTGGTCCCCACTCCTGTGGAATCCACAGGAATGTGTTCACAGAAGCACTGGCACCATCGCTAACAGTGCCGATGCATCCATGATGTGTCTGCCTACCGGGGCTGCTGTGCCTGGCAGGGTCAGAACTCTTGGATGCAGCGGCCCCGGCAGGCCAACTCGTAGTGTGGCGGTCTGGAAACAAGGGTGGCAGTGAGTTTACAGGCACCCTTTTGTCAGGACTGCCGCACTCGTAATGAGGCCCAAATTATCAAATTTCTCAATGTTCAAATCAGTTTCTGAGAATAAGTGTGCACATCCCCTGGTCTTCGATTAACTCATCACCCAAGCCCTTTCCTCTGCCTGGTTTTGTTGTTATCTGAGAGGAGGAACTCCATGGGCCTTCGGCATTAAGCGTTGATTAGAAACACACAGTTGTATCAGTCTTAGAAGAGTCTTCATTGACTTTGCGAACCTCATCTTTCCCACAATGAAAAGTGATTCTTAGACCCTGTTTTGTAGTTTTGTTTGTAGGACTATGATCTTTTATGTTCAATCCCCTTGAGACGTTGCTTTTTGATGCTTCTCTCAGGGGCTCCGGGCCTCTTAATTTCAGAAACGTGATTTTCTTACATTGGACATTAGGTTCATAGGACCTAAAGTTGTCCCCTCACTCATTAGCTGTCAAATCAGTCAGTTCAAATCCCAGTGGAAGCAATTGGTTGGCTAACTGTAAAAGGGATGATTTGATAACGTTTGAGTTTTGATATAAGATCACTTTATCTATTTGATGTTCACTCATAAATTCCACAATTTTAATGTCTGCCGTGTTCACAAATCACAATGTTGCAATGTAGTGAATCTTAGCACGTTTGAGCGGTTTAAAATCAAGCCATCCTCTGCTGTTAAGAGGCGCTCTAATACTAAATATAGAGACCCAAGGTGGTCTGTCCCCTTCTAGGGGTAGCTGGTCGTTTTCTATAACATAAGTATTTCAAATTCAGGGCCACATCCCTTCTCGAGCGTGATGGATTTTTAGTAGTGGGACTAAGAGACAAGAGAGAAAGGTCATTGCCCTGGTCCCTATGTAATGTCTTAAACTTTAGATCATCAATAACTTCATTTCAGTGCAAAAGGAGGCACTTATGGCAGGAGAGAAAATCAGGAATCCCTTCCCTTATGCTTCAGATTCATCAATCTCTGGATCATCATATATCTAGCGACTAGAAGGTCTTGTTCTCTATGTCTTCTTCTATAAGTAGAGCGGTTCAAGAGATCCAGTTCTTCAGATTGGTCTATCACCCTCTCAGGATCCATCTCCGGAACACCTCTACTACTCTCTCTGGTCTGGCCTATCTTAGGATCTTGCCTAAAGGGATGTTGTTTTTATATTTAGAGAAGACTTGCTTCAGATATATTAAGGGTATAGTCAAATTGTGCAAAAGGTTCTTAGCTTAATTCGATATCCGTTTTTTATGTTGTTTGATGTTTTTCATTGTTTTCATTTGTACTACAGCTTTTATGCATTTTTTTCATTTTTGAAATATAGGAAAGGGAGCATTCATAGATGTTGCAGTGATCCCAGGGTCATCAATTGCAACACTCCTGTCCTTGACTCTTCCATCTTCTGTGGCCATAATTTCTGGGGTATTCCCTCAGTTTGATAGGGATCGGACGATACTAGGAAACTCTCTATGTTGTGTAAGATCACTCTACTTGGAGGTGTTTGTTCTTTTTTTTTTGTCCCATCAGGGATATCTGCAGAGTCAAGTCCACCACATTGGCCTGTTTGTTCATGGACAGACTATTAGGACCAGTCTTGTTCTTTTTGCTTTTTGGGTCATGTTCATCAGCTAGACTCTTTATATCTAATTCTTTTTGCGCACAGAGCACCTTCTTCCCTTGGAAAGTCTCTAACATTAGCACCAGATGTTCCTTTTATCCGTGCGTTCTAAGCCCAGAAATTCTTGGAGCCTGTTTTGCAGGTAGGAGGAGGTCGCCAATTCATTGTCCACTCTAGTTTGAAAAGATGTGACAAAAGATTCTATGTAAATCAGCTTAGTATGGATCATGGTTAGCAATCTTGCTTGGTCCTTAACATTCTCGTTCATGGTTTCTTACAACTTCGTAAAACGGAGCTGTCATGATTCCTGCCCCTCATGTCCCCAGCCCTCCAAGATGTCTGGCTGGAGTCAGTCCACGATCACCTTCATGGCCCTCAAGGGCCTCTCCATCCCTCCAAAGACCCACTTGGAGTCAGACTTGGCGCTTGTGGCACCAGACTCACGCACTCCTATAGGATAACATTGGGGATTGGCCTTGTAGTACATTGATGGGGACAAGATGGATGCCCTCACATATTTCGGTTCCCAGAACTGCATGTGCGTTTTAGTCTTTTGGGTGTGGTTCAGCCAGAGGCACCTGGGATACCCAGAGACTATTTAAGCCACACCCAGGCTGAGAAACATGCTTTGCGTTTTCTGCACCTGCAGCGTGACACTGACTGTGTTCGGATCGGTCTCCAGTAGGCCTGCATCTTTCTTCTGCGCTCAGCTCCTGCAAGAACAAGAACACTGTTAGGAACAGCCTTACCTTGCAGCGCTTCTGCCCATCAGTCATCTCTCCTTCTGTTCTGCGGGCATCTTCGGCGGTGTCATTCCCATCCCTGCACACCGCTTCCTAAGGAAAAGGGAAAAGAACAGAAAAAAGGCATTAGTAAGCATTCTGCAAATCTTTGCTTATTTTTAAATACTGTATGAGCTTCAAACGCTTACCTGAATCCCAGCCGCTCTGGGGGAACTGTGTCTCCGGAACTTCTCATCCATCTGCAAGAGGGAAAAGACACTCCAGGTTAGCGTGGAAACATCTAGAGGCGCTGCATACTGCGCTTACCCACCGCATTTGTTCTTCATAACCGGCATCCACGCTAAAAACGTCGCAGCACCTAAAAGACACAGAAAAAGAACTCAGTTCAATGCAAATACGAAAGGGGTGCATCGCGCATCACTCTCTCACTCACCTTCAGCGCTACTCATCTCAGCAGTATGCCACCATCCCCGGACGCCGGCCATGATCTAAGGAAGGAAAGGAACAAAGTTAGAGAACTGTTCAAAAGACTCATTATACTTACCTGTCGGACTCTTGCCAGTGAAGTAACGAGGCAGCAACGAGCCTGCATCAATCAACGCGCCCCTGCGCTGAAGGCAGAACGGAGAGCACACTATCCAAGAAAACAAGGTGAGCTGTGGATCAAAGGGAAGGGTTGGACCCCGGGGAAGAAGGAGTTCAAGCACACAGAGACAATAGGGAGTTAAACTCTACCAATCCTGTGTTTCAGGCCCAGTCTCCAGTCGAATAGCCTCCAGGGAAGGGTTTGAGGTCGTAAGAGGTCAGAACAGGCTGAGTGACGTCCCCGTGGATACCAGATGAGCGTTACAGGAGCCAAGGAGATGGAGATAGCTGGCTTAATATAGCAGTGGAATTTGGAAGACCGTTGAATTTAGTGGGTTGTTTGGACTCTGCACGGTTTTAGGTGAGAAAATGTTGTCCTTATCCTCTAGAGTGGAATTTGATAGTGCGGCCAGATCTGTTTGCAGCCAGACCAACTCAGTTATCTGATCTGTTGAAAAATATATCAGTTGTGATTGCTCCTTAGAGAGTAACTGTGTTTTCTCTGGAGGCAAAGTTCTTCTCTTCTCCATGTTCCTGAAAATGTGACTAGCATTATCCTGAGAAGTTGGCATGTCACTGGCCATACCAGGTAACTTTAATGGGGTCCCTCTACTTATCTCACCATTAACTATGGATTGTTTCACCCTTTCATCTAAATTTTCCTGGATGAGGGCAATGTCCCTAGTCAGCCGACAAGCTAGAATTGATGCGTCACTTTCGTCTTTTTCAAACTTAAGTTTTTGTTGCAGCGGTCAAGTTGTCGATGTATGGAAAATTAACTCATTTTTATGGGGAGGTTGAGCGTGCGCCAGTCTGAAATTCCAGCAAACAGTCTTTTGACTTTCTTGATGTTACTTTTTTTGGAATGGTAGGAGCAGCAAGAAAATTGGCGGATTTCTTTTTCGGACTTCCATTATCTGTTTTGGGGGCCTCACTTTGTTCCGCCACTGGGTTGGGCATTTCCAACAAATGCTCAACCATAGGGAAAGCCTTGCATGGGATTTTACAGAGACTTTCACGTGCAGCGACTGGAGATAGATCAATTTCCAGAATTTCAGCGTCTGTCAAGTCATTGACATTCCTTGTTCTGTGTCATCTAGTTGTTTGAATAGAGCTGTTGATAGTTCTGTTGACGGTTCTGCTGTTTTTGTAGCAAGATGAACAATGTATGTCTATAATGATTTTAACGGTGCTTTTATTTGCTCTTATAATTCTTGACAGACCTTTCAATACCAAGCATGGAATCCTTTTTCCAAAGTTTTGCATCTTTCCAGCCCAGTTCGGCTTGGTGTTGGGGCAGGTTGACAGTGGGGCCTATCATCGGCATCGCCTGGATTTTAGCAGTGTTTGACCTTTGTTCTTCCACTTCATGTCAAACTTGGTATCTCATGCGGGGTAGCGGTAGTTTAGGGTCAGGTGGCATTTGCTTCAACTAGGTTTATCAAGAGGAAGAACCACAGGTATAATGCCAATGTACACACAGTCCCTGGCCTTTCCTTAGCACGCAAAAACGTTATCACTTAACTGCACACGAGCTCTGTTAAGGTAATTGACAAGTTTTTAACAAGCTGATGCAGTCTTACCTTGTTAATTCCATTGAGGACAGTAACCAATCTTAAAGTCCTCGCCGTCCAAGCAGCCCGGGGAACACGAGAAACACTTGCACACACTCTGTGATGCTCCATGTCTGGAGTGAAGTTTTTAACATCTTGGCACCATCGCAGAGAAAAAAGTAGCAGCAAGGACAGACTGCAGAAGGGAATCCACATGGGAAACACTTGCACACACTCTGTGGTGCTCTGCGTCCGGAGTGAAGTTTTTTAACAGCTTTGCACCACCTCTGAGAAAAAAGTAGCAGCAAGGAAAGACTGCAGAAGGGAATCCACAGGGGAAACACTTGCACACACACTGCCCCAGATGTCATTCTGACCTTTCCTTGTCTGTGTGCAATGAGCCCCGTGCCCTGTCACCTTTTCAGCTACCCTCAACTACCTTCCAGTTACACATGGCTGGGCTTCCGTCCTAGAGCTTTGAGGGTGTGGGCGGCATGACGAGCTGCACACTGAAGCTCGAGGATGGACGGGTTTGAAGTGGCAAACAACTGACTTGTTAGCCCCAACTGCATGTGCTCAAGCTGGCCTCATTGTGAGGAGGTTCTTATGGTAGGACAAAATGGGTAGTTTTCCAGCAATAATGAGAGCATTAAGGGTCCTGTTCTATCCTGGTTTAGGCCATATCTTTCTAATCAGACTTTCTCTGTCTCATGGGGGGGCAAGACCTCCTCGTCTTTCCTCTTGACCATGGGGTCCCTCAAGGGTCAGTACCAGCCCTTTCCTCTTCTCACTATATACTTCACAACTTGCAGCTATTATCTCTTCCTTTGGTCTCTGTCATCACTTTTATGCAGATGATACTCTGCTTTTTCTGTCTTTCTCTTCGTTTACTCCTGAAATTCACCACGCCTGTTTTACCGCTATTAAATCATGTATGTCCTCTCACTTTCTCACTCTTAATGCAGGGAAGACTGAGGTCTTGTTCTTCCCAGCTAACACTCTTCCTCCCATCCATCACCCCCTTCATATCCTTCCCTCCTTCTAATCTTCCAATATCCACTACTGCTCGCAATCTTGGTCTTCACTTTGATTCTAAACTTTCCTTTTCTCATCATATTTTCCTCACTTCCCGTTCTTGTCGCTTCCACCTTCATAATATACAGAAAGCTTGCCCTTCCCTCACTTTCCCGGCATCTAAACTCCTAATATCTCCACTGATCTTCTCTCTGAACTTGTATTGCTCCACTACTCTCTTTGGGCTCCCAAGTCCTCATCTTGCCCCTCTTAAATCAGTCTTCAATTCCTCAAATTCGCTTACTATGTCTTCTTCCCTATCGTGACTCTATTTCTTCCTCTCTTGCTACACATGGCTGGCTCCCTTTTTATTCACAAATAAAATGTCACTTTCTCTGCCTCGTCTTTAAATCTCTATACAGACTTGCCCTTAACTACCTCGCTGTCCTTGTATCTTTCCATATCCCTACTCGGTCTCTTCAGTCTTCCCTTTTCAGACTTGTGGTCCCTCGACCTCCATGTGCCCAGTTTTGCTTTTTTGCTTCCCTTAACTGGAATATCCTTTCTCTCTCACTTCGCTCTATTACCGCCTACTCTCTGTTTCGGGCTTCCCTGAAAACGCATCTTCTTCAACATCCCTGATTGTATGTGGCCTGGATTTGACTACTTAATTGTCTAATCATTTTTATTGTACTGTACTTTCTTTTATAATGTTCAGGGTTTTGGATTAAGGCACTTTATAAACGTTAAATAAAATACAAATACAAAATAGAGCAACAGAGTAAATGCTCCCAGCTGATCAAGCAAGGGCATGAAAGCCATGTTTTACACTGGAACACCAATGAAGCAGACCGGAATTATAGACCTAATTTCCAATGGTGCAGTGCAGTATGCCCGGCATGAAATTATAATCCCATTGAATCAAAGAAGATTCAATCTGGGCATTGAACACAGCTCTAACCAGTGCTGAATTTTGGTTGGATGTTCCCCGGATATGGTATATGGCATAGAAATGTCTCCCCAGAACGCAGATCTGAAAAACCTCGAAGCTCTTGTGTCACTGTACTCAGCACCTATAGTGTTTAGTTTGTTTGGGACTTACTGTTATTTTTTTTTTTTATCAGACATATAGTTTACTACAAACCTTCATCTTTAAGATCACAATTAAGATCCAAACATAAAATCTGCCACTAATTAATTTCTCAAAACAATTACATTTAACCAAATAAAAGACAAGAAGAAGTCCACAATTCATCACCATCACCAATTCTAACTATAAAATCTACTAAGGTTATTCCACCATAATAACCTGAACATAATCATTTCATTTCAAGGGGATAATCTAATAAAAAGGTGTGTTTAAAATTGTAATCAAGCTAAAAATTAAGAAGAAATGATCCCCCAATAAAAAATAGAGCCCACCATTCCTCAGCATCATACGATTGTCTCTCTTCAAAGAACTTCCCTATACGTCTAGATTTTTGGGCCTTCAGAGCAGTACAAAACAATATGATGTGTTTTATAGTTTCAACCTCCCATTCTAGAGCACAAAATCTACATCTGGGATCAATACCCTCTGGTTTCTGAACAAGCAGCATCGGGTATGAATTCAAACGAAACCTCAATAATCGCTGGAGAAACAAAGGACTAGGGAATCTGGATAAATATTTTGATAGACAGGTGTACGTGCTATCTTCTTTTCTGGGGCTAGCATACAATCGAATATTTTTTGTCTCAACCATCAAGATCCTGTCCTGTTGCCAGAGTTTTCATTTCAGCTCCTCTGGATTTGTATCAAGTATTGCTTTTTTGGTTACCAGATGTTATAGGATAGCCGAATAGGCAGCGGTTCACTGCCCCAAAATATCATCACCTCACTTAGCAATTTCAGTGAACAATATTTCATACGGCGGAGCATGGTTAATTATTTTTTCAAAATAAGGAGAGCGACTTCCATACCGCTCTTGCATTTAATGAAATTAGGCCTAGTTTATAGCTAATAATCGAGGAAGGAACTCCCCTTCATAAGCGCAATATTCTTCTCCAAAAGGCCCTCTCCAGTGAAGCCCACATTTTCCAAGTAGTAAATAAAAAGGCCTCCGTACCATAAGTTAAAGTTGAGGTCACCTTAGCTTTATAAAAAATCAATACTGGCAATTTGGAAAATGTGCCATATTTATTGTGGATCAATAATCCCTGGGCCGTCAAATGTTTAATCTTCAATTTTAATTCCACTTGCCGAGGACTATTGCAAACACTAGCATTTATACATGAGCCCAGGTAGGCCATACAAGAGTCTTGGGTGAGTTCTTCACTCCCTAGATGCCATCTGAAAGGTTGTTTCCCCCTTCGCCTTAAGGATTGTAAAACGAGAATATTGATTGTATCTATCTCTAACCCGTTACTGACCATGCACTCCTGAAGACCAGCCAGCCTGTGCTGCAGACCTATGGGAGTCTGGTCAATCAGGACCAGCTCATCAGCATTTAAGATCCATGCCAAATTCTGGTCACCTAACTTGGGCGGGAGGAGATCTAGCCTGGTTCAAAGTTATATGCAGGCTGGATAAAAATCGGTTAAACAAAGTAGGTGCCAGCAGGCACCCCTGCTTCAAACCCCTATGGGTGCTGATCTCCTTGGTCAACAGTCCTTGTGCATTTAACTAATTTGGACCTTAGTCGCACTGTATAAGGCCTTGACTGCCGACAGAAGATCACTAGGACAATTCCAAGCCTCCATTTTGTCCCATAATGGTTGTCTGTCAACACTGTCAAAGGCCTTCTTCAGATCGGCAAAAGCCAGGTACATTTGTCTGCCACTTTTTAACGCATTCCATTTCAAGATGTTCAGTAGAAACTAATTGAAATCTGTCCCTACCCCCTTTACAAAACCAGTTTGGCGACAATTATACCCAGGGTCTGACTGGGCCATAAAATTGTCTTGGGCATCTATGAAAAAGTGTCCCACAGTTGCAAATGGCAATTCATTCCTTTTGTCACATTGTTTGAATAGTACCCAAGGGGGAGTTGTTTGATGAAATCTGATGCAAATTGTGAATTTAAAGGATATTTTTTCAGCAACACTAGTCAATACTCTGAGCTGCACAGTGAAGTAACTCATCAAACTGGCCCACATTGGCCAAAAAGTGGTCCACTTTGACCAAAAAACTGGCCCACACCAGCATTTTGCGTTTTTGGTTCGCCCATGGGTCTATTGCCCTTTAGGCCAGTTTCAGCTTGATCATACCTATTTACTTTGCCTACCCAGCTATGGAGATGTTTCAAGCATAGAGCTGCAAACAGTTTTCCCAAATCGTCCAAGAGGACAATAGGGCAGTAGTTGGAGGGATCTGCCCTATTACTCCTCTTCAATATGGGGACTATTATGGCTAACCTCCAAGTATTAGGGACGTCACCTGACTTCATCACCTGATTAAAGAGCTTAAAGATAAAGGGAACTGAAAGCGCCTTTGCCTCTTTTATCAAGTGAGGCCATCCAGGCTTGGTGCTCTTTAGGGATTAGCCTTCTTGATTAGGAGTTCAATATCTAGGGCATCCAAAGGAAAAGCCCATGCCGTTCTGTTCTTTTTAGGCGGCAGTTGCTCCCTTACACCCCCCAGTGCCAAATAGTTTCCCCTAAAATTCAGTCCAGGCTATCTCTGTGACCACGTTTGTCAAGAGGGCTAATTGTGAAGAAGACTGACTATTAATTACATTCAAACATCTCACTGCTCTTTCATGCCCTTTACTAATAGAGCTTTCTACGTCTTTTATACCTTTCCCCAGTTTGTCGATACATGGAATATTTAGATCCCCACATACAACAATGAATTGGTCCAGGGCTTTTATGTAATTGTTATCAATAATATTCCTCACAGAATCCAACAGTTTCTCAGCTGATATAGACACCGGGTTCCAATATACATTAAAAATTAAAACCCATTTAGAAGAATCAGGGCAACCCTGGTCTATTTTTACCCGAAGGGCTTGTACAAAGGGCTTCGGGTTCCATGCATCGACCATAGTAAGTCCCCTCCCATTTCTCACAAGTGCCAGTAATACCGAAGATAGCCGGCCCCTGGTACCTCTATAACCCGGGTCAAGGTAGGTGCTATAGCCGCCTCGGTTCATAGTCAAAACCTTGAAAATCAAAATGTCGAAAGTCAAAATATCGAGAAAAAAAAGGTCGAAAAAAAAGTCACATTTTTTTTATAACGTTTTTTATTCGAAATGGGGGGGTTGATTTTACCTTTTATTTTTACATACGAGAGCCAAAAAATAACTATAAATAAAAAAATAAACTATTCGACTTTTTTTTCGATTTTTTTTTGTTGACATTTTTGTCATTCGACATTTTCTTTCTCAATATTTTGAATGCACACCAGCCGCCTCGAATGGGGCACGTTTACAGCCAGGTTTCCTGCAGACACAGTATAGCAAAGGTTTCAAACTGCAGGTCGCTGTCTACAAACAAATGGGAAAAACCCAGAGTATTCCACGCCCCATAACCCAGACATTTCTAGTATCTAACACGTGTTGTTATTTGCTTCCTTGAAGATACCGCCACATTCCAGGACCACTGTGGAGAGGTTGGTCAAAGAGTCTGAACTCTCTAATCTTATGTTTCCGACTATTGGCACAGTTAAATGTAACATTTAAAGCGTGTTTTGGGTTTGTATTCGGGCCATCAGGCCAAATACCATCTCTCGTAGTTTGCCTGCCCACTTCTTCCGATCGACGTGGGGCTGGGATAGATGTTCCTTTTAATAGGTTGGTTTCCCTGAAAGCCTGTTTACCCCTTCCCCCACCCAGCTTGCTATTCGCCATTTTCCTATTGGATGATGGTTCACCCAGCTCGAAACCTAAGGGATGAAGCAGATGAGCTACTGCGAGGAAGGATTTGGTAAAGGATAACAAGGTCACTGAGAATAGCAAATTCCAGATGACCTCAGAGTCCCTCCAAGTGACAAAGCATTTAAGGTAAATACTTTACAGAACAGGACCCAAAGCAGAGCACCAGGTGGAGACTTGCCCATCATTTTGATGAAGTCACTAGGACTCCCATTTACCAACAAGCCTACGGTGAGTGAGAAAACGTTATATAAGAGTGTGACAAGCTTGAGTCCACATCTCAATTTATTGGCGACCATGTGAACAACTATGTGGCTGCACTGTGCATTGGCAGCAATGTGTGAATTCGCCAGTTTGATTGATGAATAATTGAATGACCTTGTTTTGTGGAATTCTCTAGCAAATGTTTTCAGAATTTTTAATAGGGTCGTTAATAACAAAGATGTCAAGTTGCTAGGGCAGGAGATTCAAGCTGTAGTTGAAATTGGAGAAAACAAGAATCGCTCAACCAATCACCACTGCTCATCAAAATGAAGGGTGTTGGGAAGCCTTTTCAGGAGAAGGCTTAGGGCGCGTTGGGCAGCACCAGAGGTGACAGACTAATTGGTAGCACCTGTTGGTGTCTAAAAGCCATGAGAGGTATTTGGGTCAGAACACACCCAATAATAGGTTGAAAGAAGTATATTGGTGGCCAGAGAAGCATCATGAGGTACAGGTGGTTAGGATAGAGTGTATTGCATGCGCAACAAGCAACAAAGCTTAAAGGTTGAGACAATCTCTCATTGCTATGGATGTTGCGGGTAATGTGTAGGAGAAGCTTACCATGGATATTCTGTGAGCTGTGGAGAAGTTAGTAATCATGGTAATCATGGGCAAAATCCTTTTAGTTTTACTTGAATTACTGTAATAAGTGGCTGGAGGTGACCAGTCTTGAGTCAGTGAGTGCAGGGCAAAGTAAGCAAATTTATGAGAATGATTTTCCATCAAATAGGCACATCAAAGATAAATGTCACCAGTGTGTGCCCATTGATATGTGCGATTTTCTAACAGAGATGTCCATGGAACGCTCGTATATGTAATTTCATTGACAGAAGTCACTGATTGGTAATTTTTTTGTGCTAGTTATTTCATGGATTTGTTTCATTTTATTTTCTTTTAATGGGGATCCCACTCAATACCCCCAAATTGCTCTTTTACCCACCTCGTACCCACTCTCTATGCCCATTAGTGCTCAACATATAGCTATTTACTTTACCACCACTCAATAAATATTGCAAAGCAATTTACCCCTCTCGAAATACTATCTAAAAAAATGGTACGTACATTGAACACCATAAAGTTGCTTTTTACAATCCCAAAGCTAATGGCCTAGTAGAGAGTGCCAATCGGTTTGCTAACAATACCATTAAGCTACTGCTGACTAGTAACTTGGACTGGTGAACCATGCTCAGAGAGATTAATCCTCTATCGATTGAGTATTCATTCAGTAACACAACACATGACTTTTCAGGGAGCCCCCACCCCCGGGCCTTTGCGTCTGCAAGGGGAGGAGGTATCAGGTGTGGAGGAGGCCGAAGTCCGTGGTGTTGATGGGACTGAGGGACGACGCTTGGTGTTGAATAATGTGGGTGCCCTGAAAATAGGATACCAACTATGTTACATAAAAACAAAGTGCGTGTTGTGAACATAAGAATGGCCACCAATTTATGAAACATGTCTGTGATAGTAATTCAAATATGCATTGCTGCTGAGCATGCAATGCACTTTCATGCTCATTTTGTCTGCCAAACTAATCAACATGACAGTAACATGTGGGGAAAGCATGAGGCATATCTGCAGATTTGGACTGTATCATTCTTTGAGTTTGGGCTCTCCTGGTGAGCCAAGGACGATTTCAGATACAGTGTGTGAAGTCGTTGCATATCACTGCTCACTGGACAGATTGAAACTCCCAATGCAAATCCTTCAGGAGACTTCTTTCCATCGGGGACGGAGAGCTTTCTCAATTTGTGGGACGCGGGGTATGGGCGTTGGGCTTACACAGAATGGCGCTCCAGCAAGTCCGTTTTTGACGGAGCACCACTCTGTCTTGTTGCTGCCCAATTCCTTGTGATCATGTCCACAAGTGTGCAAAGGTGTTGAAAGTAGAGTTAGGTAACATGACCGCGATAGGAAATACCAAGTTCGTGACTAAGTGTTTGCCACTGTACATGTCACCTAAATGCGTGGTGATAATTGGTAGAGCTTATGTGCAGTTGGAGGGCAGTGCCAGGTGGAGTTGGAGCAGATGCCCAAGCAGAGTGGAAAGATGGGCAATTATGGCAGGGTGGATAGAGGCTAAGGGGATGTGTGTGGTGAGATTGGAGGTGCAAAATGGCCAACAAGAAGTTGTTCTGTACAAAAGGAAGGGTGCACAAAGAGTGGTTGTGGCGAGTTTATTCATTTTTCATTCTGAGTGTGTTAAACCCACTGGCACGCACTACGAGAACACACAGGATGCCAACGGCGTTCAGTGACTACACAGGCACAGGCCTTTTCCATGTACAGCCAGCGCAAGTAAGGGGCATGAACACAACAGAGCTCTGGCAAAACACTCTGGTGTACAGACGCGACTCACACAGTTCCAAACCTCACATACAGTTTTGTGACTGTTCTTCTTCTTCTTAATTATCGGGTGCGTGGGCGGACCTACGCAGGCGCTTCCCCATCCTAAATTTTGTGACTGTTTAAACTTCTTCTTCTTCTTAATTACCGAATGCGTGGGCGGACCCAGGCAGGCGCTTCCCCATCCAATAGGATGATGTGCACCAACACATCAATCAACACATAGCCCACATAAACTCACAACTCCTCCCACTGCCCCGTCTGTCTCACAAAATCCAACACACTGCTCCTCCTCCTGCCTCTCACCCTGTCACCTGCCAGCAAAGCCTTCCCACTCATCTCAGCCACACCCAGCGCAGACAAACGAGCCCTCATCAATTCTCTCTCCACAACATGTCTCTCACACCTAAGCAAAAAATGTCCTACAGTCTCAGGCACCCCACACACTGCACAGACCCTTGACCCACGCTTCCCACTCGATGCAGACAGTCATTCAGCCCCACATGCCCTATCCTCAACCGATTCAGCATCACCTCCTCCCCCCTCCTCCATTCCAGACTTCCTGTGTCCACCTTCACTGACACTTTCCCACGGACACCAAACATCCACCTACCCTTCACCCCACTCACCCACCTCTCCTGCCACTCATCCATGACCCGTCTCACCACCACAGCCTTCACCTCATCCACACTCAAAGGCAACCTCACATCAACCGTTCCCCTCCTCATACCTTTGCCCGACGCCAGATCCACCAACTCATTACCCAAAATGCCACTGTGACTGGGGACCCACGCCAACTCCAAATCCATTCCCCCACGCACACACTGATCAATCTTCCTCCTGATGTCCAAAATCACATCCTTCCTATCACCATCCCCTGCCACAATCGCCTGCAACCCACTTAATGAATCCGAGAACACCACCACCTTCTCATACCCCAACTCGCACACCCTATCAATCGCCAATGCAATCACCACCAACTCAGCCGTACAAATAGACACATCATTCGTCAGACGCCCCACTTTATACTCCCCAGTGCTTTCCAAATAAGACGCAATACCCACTTTTCCAGACACAGGATCTTTCGAACCATCCGTGAACACCTTACATCCTTCCTTCCCTGCCACATACGCCTGACCCAAACCCCGCTTCTTCGACACCACACTCGCCAACTCTAAACACACCTTTGGAGACCCCATCATCCACATCGGCCATCTCACCAAATCCGTACCCGTCACAGCCAACAACTCGCCTACACCCCTTCTCCCACATATGAAACCTCAAATTGCCCCCCTTCCTCCTCCACCGGTCCCTATAATAGTCAAACCTCCAATTATACTTCAAACATTCGCGCACCGGATGAGCCACACTCTTCGTACTGCACTTCACCCACCACCTCATATTCAACGCATCCCTCCTCAACCCCAACGGCATCTCCCCCACAAGCACCTGCACCGCATTCACTGGAGATTACCTCATCACACCCGAACACATCCTCAATGCCCTCGCCTGCACCCTATCCAACCGCAACTTCTGACTCGCTCTGAAACCCACTGCACCCTGACATCCAAAATCCATCACACTCAAAAACAACCCCTTATACAACATTCGTAAACACTTCTGCTGCGCACCCCACTCTTTCCCAGACACCGCCGGCAACAATCTCTTTAAACTTAAACTCATATATATGTTCTACAATTTACAAACATCTCTTTGTTAGGGTGAATATTTTGAGCAATCAAAACAGAAGAATCCATTATTTGCTTAAAAGGTTTTCTTACTGAATCAGTATAAGACATGTTTAACATTTAAAATTGTGAACATTATGTTTTACCCATAATGCTTTTTCCTTTTATGTAAATTACCAGGATTGGGTTCTACACAGAGACATTGGGCCTCATTACAAGCCTGGTGGTCTGGAAATAAGGTTGCTGGTAGCAACATACAGGCACCCTTTCTGGACCGCCAGACTACGAGAATGGCTGCAGGGGCCGGTGCTTCTGGCAGGTCTGACCTGCTGGGAGCACAGGCCCCTGCAGACATGGTTTTCATGGAAGAACTGTTAGCAATGGTATCAGTGCTTCTGTGTCCCCATTCCGTGGAGTCCTAGTGGACTCCACCGGAATGAGGACTCACAGTTCCTGCCGCCTGACATCCCGGGCCGCTGGGACTTGCAATATCCCGGTGGCACAGGGATATCAGAGGGTGGAAACAGTGTTACGAGACCCAGACTGTGTTTGCGCAAGCTGGGTGGGTGCCAGGCAACTTGGCCCTGCCCCCCTCCTTCCCAAATCCCCGCCCCTCCTAAGAAGTGATGTTCCCCCAATACATGTTTTCCATTTCCAGCACTGTGTACACCTAATTGATGTGTTTTAAATGGTGCAAAGGGAAAGCATTTGCAATCATCGTTGAGCTTTTACGCCAGCTGAGCAAGTCCATGTTGTTTGTGCCTCGTGCACGGGCATCTTCAGGAGAGTTTTCTTTCAGGTAGTTTGCTCCCGAAGGCGGCTGGCTGAGGTGTGGTTGCTTGCTACCCGTGGACTTTCTTCTTTCCCCTTGGTGTAACTCACTTTAACGTCACACATGCCCTGAGGGCATCTGTGGATAACGCCATCACGAGAATGGCACACTTGTGAAGAACATTCGAGGACACACGAACCATCTCACAGGGCAACACATAATGAGAAGCGATTCTATACAGTTCACATGACCAAATAGTAAAGAAGTCATATTCTGTGGAAGCAGCAACACGCCTTTTTCCCTAGCCCTTTGCAATTGACGCTGCCGAGAGCAAGTGAGAAACATTATGAAAAGGATGGGCAGCTCTAAACACATGCATGAATGCTAATTGTACGTTAAAGATATGTTTTATAGCTGATATGTAGTTTATAATACGGAAACGTGCGAAATTATTCCTATACCTCCCTGCAATAATTCAAATGGGTGTGCAGTGCAAGGGAGTGCCATGGATTGTTCATGGTTTCCTACATGCGAGCGCCCTCTGGTGGTCAATGATATTTTGACACCTTTGCAACAGCTCGAATACTTTATTTCTCGACAGTTCTGAATAGCGTTTACACATTACCCTACAACTGAAAGACTAGCACGATGTAACATTAAACATAAAGGCCTCATTATAACGGTCCATTTCAGAAGCGAGAGAGCCTCTACCACGTTGCTCTTTTTATGGTTCGTGTCGAACGATTGTAGCTCATGCAATCCTAGTTGTATTTTCTCTTTTTTTAATTCAAAATTCTCCAGTCCCAAAATGCAAAGATAAAAAGGCGAAACAGTGAGAGCCTCTTGCACTCTTCCAAACGTGGTGTTAGGATGCCATGACTCCGACGAGGGATACCACCCAGATGGCTCACAAGTGAACAGCAAGGGCTGTGAGATTCAATGGGCCTCATTCCGAGTTGGGCACAAAGGGATTGCCGGCACCGGTAAGGACACCGGTGCCGGTAAACCCTTTGCGCCCTATTCTGAGGTCCCTTAGCGGGTCCCTCTTTTAACGCCTGGTCTGACCAGGCATTATGGACGGAACCCTTTATTAGCTACACACCCATTCCCATTGAGCCCTATGGGGGCTCAAATGGGAATGGAGAATGGATTTTTCAATGGGGACTTACCGGTCGCGCAAAGGTCGGACTACACCAGTAAGTCCCCATTGAACCAAGTCGGAGTCGGTACCAGTATGGGAGGTAGTCATGGCGCAAATAACGCCATGACTACCTTCATACTCGGAATGAGGGCCAATGAGTAGGCCTTCATATTTTTCGGTATAGTTCATTCCACTGCACCCTTTACATCACTCGTTTTACCTGGTTGTCTCTAAACTGAGGGCATGCACCTTACAGCTAGGACCTGCAGTGAGTAGAAATTAGACCGGTAGTATGCAGCTCTGTATTCGCAAATCAAAGAATTATATGTCCCAGGAAGATAGCTCAGCGGCAACGTGTTTACCTTGGAAACAAGACGACACGAAGCAACACAGGTTCAATTGCCGGGGCCGCTCTTAGAACCCTCTCATGTTTAAGCACGTTGTAAATATGCAACTAAAACAAAAAAAAAATAATAACAATTACGCAACTAAAAAAGAAAAAACAACAATTCTTGTAACAGCACCTCGATGCCGGGGGCTTTGTGATCGCTTTAAAAATGCAAAATGAAATATATATGTATATATATGTCTGGCGTTGTAAATGTATGATTAACAAACGCCTAACCTCTGCATTCAAATAGACAGCCAAAGATGTTCCCTAAAAGAGAATTCCAATGGTTTCCACTCCAAATGTCTTCTAGATTAACAAAGCTTTCTGCTTACTCTTCAGTTTTATTTGTGTTTTAATTCCTCTGATCCGCACTTATCACGCACGCTCTTCCAATCAGACAATTTAATGTACATACCCATGAGTCCCTGTTGTTTGGATTAGACACTGCTGTACATTATGCACTATTTTCACACCAGTACCACCAGTATTATAATGGTTTGAGTAGAGTTCAGCAGATGGTTGGAGTGGTAGGAATAAACACGGTCATTCTAACTTTAAACATTTTCAGAAATAGTGCTTATAAACAAATGTGTTCTAAGTTTGAAAAGCTTTTAATGTACAGTACTCTGATAATGAATATTACAAACTACTTTAATGACCATCCATCATCGATCATATTTATTTTGCTGGGTTTCTCCATTAATAATTAATAAAGAAAATAAAAATCACCGTACTACACATTTAATCAAGTTACTGCATACCTCCCCCTCTTCCACAAATGTGTAAAACTTCATAGAAACAATTACACAGAGGTGCAGAAGTGCATTTATGAAGGATCAAACCTGAAGCTTCCATGGTGAACTGTGTGGACCAGCTGGCATTTAGATGTGGAAACATTTCTTTTGAAAGATGAATTTTGAGGTGTCTTTATTGACTCTATTCCTCTATTTAAGATGTCAGCATTTAGATGACTTTTTATGAAACTAACATATACAATGAACTGAGCAAAACATGGACTATTTCTAAGAAACATAATATGCACATTACCTATTGGCAACCTTCTCCACATTGCCACTCTCAACTCTCGCTCAGCTGTCAAACACTCCTCCGATATCTGCCGCCTCCTGGAAGAACTCAACCTTGATGTTTTCACTCTGACCAAGATGTGGTTCACGGTCAGATCTGTTACAAGCTTTGACACTCTCCTCCCTGATGGCTACAAGATCCGCTCCGCACCCATATCCAACCGTCCCTGTGGGAGTGTAGCCTTGATCTTCCCAGAGTGGATCCCTGCCTCTATCATACCTATGCAGGTCTACTCCTCCTTTGAATGGCTGGTCAGCAGGCTCTCTGTCTCTCCTGGCCACTCTCTTACTATGGCTACTATCTACCAGCCGTCTGGCCAGGTTACCTCCTTCCTCTCCGAATGGGTGGACCTCTCCTCTTCCCTCCTTGCCTCCACCACTCAACTCCTCCTCCTTGGAGACCTTAACATCCACCTGGATGCTTCCTGTCTTTCTTGACCTCTGAAATTCTCTTTCTCTCTCTATTCTTCCCTATGGCCCGATTCACTTTGCAGGGCACACCTTTGACGTTCTGATCTCCTCAGACCTCCCCCTCTCTAAACCTCTCACCACTACTCTCTCCTGGAGTGACCACTTTCTCCTCTCCTCTCATCTCTCTACTGCTCAGGCCGAGCCAACTCCAGCACTGCCACCCACCTTCTCAGTCAACTGACCCATGAAGTGTGTGTCAGTTGAGGCTTTCTCTCCCCCTCCTGCACTTTTGGTTGACTCATATCCTGACACAGCCCTTTCCAACCCCCATTCTTCTATCACTTCATGTACTTGCCACTGTCATGAGAATCTGCTTGAAGCCCAAAGCCAAGAGCAACTCTTGGTAGCATTCAGACCTTGTCAACCTTAAAAGCAAGTGTAGGGTGGCTGAGAGGAAATTGCAGGCATCTTGTGCACCTTCTGACAAACTGGCCTGCTGCCTGCTCCAAAGGCAGTACCGACTCTGTCCACACTAAGAAGAGAGCTCACATCTATGCCCACGTCTTTGGGGCATCTAACCACTCTGCTGAACTCTTTAAAATCTGTAAGGAGTTGGCCAATCCTGCGGCAGTCTCTACCGCTCCTGTTCCCTCCCAGGCCCTTTGCATGGCCCTGGCTTCACATTTCATCTCTAAAACCCAGGACATCATGCCCTCCCTCTCTTCCTCTCCTTCTTTTTCCTGTACTCTTTCCTCTACCTCTGGCCTTCCTGTGGCCACATCTCCTCCTCCCTTCTCTTACTTTCCTTTGTTCACCCCTGACAAGATTTCTAGACAAGTCTGATCTATAAAAGTGTCATGCTGCAATCCTGGATGTGTTGGCACCAGTGGAAGATATCTCACTAACACATGCTTTTACTAGCATCTGCTGTGGTCTAGTCCTCACATAACATGGCCGCCGCCCTATATCAATGTCCCGTGCCATCTGCATGGTGTGTTGTATCCGTCCTCTTGGAGCCTCGCTACTGTGCTCTCAGCCCTCTCTTGTCCGTATGCAGATTTGTTTCCCTCTGCTCCCTGCCGGTGCTACTTTAATACTTTTCTGTTTGCGTAATCTATCCCTGTATATTTTTGGTTCCGCTAATTCATCTCTCACCTGGGGTTTCGTCTCCGACTTGCTCCCGCGTCCTCTCTCTCCTTGCAGGTCTGCTACCTATAGTTTCTTGGTGCCTTCGCCCCAGACTTTTGCGGTGATCCTCTGATTTATAACCGCTCACTTTCTGACTTTTCTGTTCTGTTCTACACCCTTGCGTACTGTTTTCACTCTGTTCTTCTGTTGTCTTTCTCTAATTGGCTTACCTATTTACTATTGTTCCGTCTATTTTTTCTGCTTATTCTTTGTGCTTTGTGGCTTCCGCCACCTTTGGACTGTATGAGGATCATTCCTCCACTTACCTCCCATCCGACATTAGACTCTGGTTAGCCGGAACTTCCCATCGACTCTGCATTGTGAACGCATATCAGCATGAGCTTGGTCCTTGCCCTGGATCAAGTGACCCTTCTTAGCAAGAGGGTCTTGGCAAACAACTATCCACTTGTCTGAAGTTTGGAACATTGGTAAGAACAATTCTTTCACGAGTGACCTATCAGAGTGAAACTGTACTAAATCTTCATCGCCTTGACTACCAGGCTTTTTTGGTGCCTGGAAGCTTTTTGCCTAGCTTAGGGCGGGCTCCCGGGAGTTCCCTTTGGCGTCGGTACGGGTCCCTGTCAAGGTGGCCTCTGGGGCAGCTCGACCCTACTTGCAGGACAGAAAACAAAAAAAGATCAAGAAGAAATCGAAGGAGGGGCGAAGGACCTCCAGACAGACGACTTCTGAGGACTCTCAAGGCAGCTCATCAGAAGACAGAGGTTAGGAGGGGTCTCGGGAGGTTACGCCGGTACAGGACAGAAAGTCTCGTCAAAACAGTTTCTTCCCTGTTCATCCAAAACTATCAAGGACCATATTGACACCCTCGCTACAGCCATGATGAACTTCTGCAATCACTCTTTTGCCACTGGAAGCCCCCCCCCCCCTTGAAGCACTCCCTTGTGTACCCTCTTCTTAAAAAACCTTCATCCGACCCCTCCTGTCCGGCTAACTACCGCCCGATGTCCATTACTCCTTTTCTGGCCAAACTCTTGGAAAAGCTGGCCATTTCCCAGCTAAACCTTCACAATTAATCTTGTGGTTGTCTCCATGACCATCAGCCTGGCTTCAGAGCGGCTGGAAGCACAGAAACTGATCTCTGGAACATCTGTGAAGACCTGCTCTAAAACCTTGACACTAACCATCCTTCTGTCCTCATTGTCTTCAATCTCTCCTCTGCTTTTGACACTGTCAACCATGCCATCCTGCTCAACCGGCTCTGGCCTGGCTGACCTGCTTTCTCTCAGACCGACCCTCCCATGTCCAACAAGGATCCTTCCTCTCCTCTATCGCTCTCTACCTGTGGTGTCCCCGATGGGTCTGGTCAACCAATACCTGGCACCTCTAGCCCACCGCATAGCTGCACTCTGCTCCAACTTTCAGTGCTATGCGGTTGACGGTCAGCTTGCTTTCAGTCTCCCCTCAGCCGACTCTTCTACCTCTCTCATCCGGGACTGTCTGTCCGCAATCCAGGAGTGGTGTGCCACCAATGATCTCTCCTTTAATGGCATTAAGACAGAGATCCTCCTCATCGGCTCAGCAGCACCTTCCTTTCCTCTCACTCCCTGGCTGCCACTCTGGGCCCTCTACCTACTCCTACCTGTGAGGCTAAGAACCTCAGGGTCATCTTCGACTACACACTCTCCTTCTCTCCTCCCATCTCTGATGTCTCTAAGAAGTCAAACTACGAGCTGCACCTGCTCAGAGGTATTCTCCCCTTCCTAACTTCCCCCAGAAGCTCACTGTCTCCAGAGCTCTGGTTCTCTTTAGGCTGGACTACTGCAACAGCCTCTTTTTAAATCTACCTGCCTGTACTTTCCGTCCTCTACAACTCATCCAGAACAAGATTGCAAGACTTGCCCTTGGCCTCTAGCCCACGTATCGTATCTCTCCAGCACTGAAATCTCTTCATTGGCCCCCAGTGGTTACAAGGATCAAGGTCAAGACCCTCTGCATCATCCACAAGGATTTCTCTGGTCTGGGACCGCAATACCTCCAAAGTTCTCTGCCGAAATATCTTCCTACTCGAGCTCGTCGCTCCCCCACCGCCAACTCATTGAGGGTCAGATCTCTTTCTTCGCTTGGTGCCTCCTTCTGGAACAGCCTCCCTCCCTCTCTGATACTTCAGCAGAACCATCTCCGGAAGCACTTCAAGCCCTTCCTCTTTGCTTCTGCCTTCTCTCTTTCTCTCCCCTGCTGATCTCCTGCCTGTTACATGCACTGGTCACCTGGCAACCCTCCGAACCCGGGCCCAGGTCCCTGCCTGCCCAGCTGCATACCCGCACTGCCTCTGGGCACCCCCCACTCTTGTGGTCTTTATCTGTAACCCCACAGTCCCCTCTCCTCCACTTATCTGACACTTGTTGTCTGCACTCCTAACACTTGCACTTGCCACCCGCTGGCTGCACTACTTGTTGTTTTCCTGTTTTTTCTTGTGCTGCACTTGTCCATCCTCCCAACCCCCCCCTCCCAGAACCCCGGCACTTCTCCCCTCCCCGCTCCCCTGCACTTGCGTTATCTGAATGGCACTAGGCCTAGTTAGATCAGTGTTTCTTGTTCTCCCTCTCTTTCCACTCCCTTGCCTTGTTGCGCCTTGAAACACTTGTGTATAGGCACTTTATAAATGCTGCATCATATCATATCTAATGAAGGATAAAGAAGAGCATGTGAGGCCTATGATCAATGAAGCATAAACACTCTTACAATGACTTCAAGCTTAGAATGTAACTGCTGCCAAGTAGCACTTTTCAAGTTCAAAATCTGCTTTTGAAAGATTATAGAAAGCAGCAAGGTTGCAGACACAGCTAGCGAGTGCTGTGGGCCACATTGAAGTTACAAACTGGGGAGAAGGCAGCTGCAAATGAATGCATAGCAAGCTTCTTACACCCAGAGTGAAAGCCCTGAGTCTTCAGCCTACCCAGAGGTAGTACAATATCAAGGCCTAGAAGATGGTTACAAAGCAGGGCCAAATTTGCAGAATGGGTTTTCAGAATGGTGGGAAAGATTAAGGGGAAACTCACCAAGGAAGAACCTATCCTACACAATATGTTTGGTATCTTTCATAATAAAGCATTCGATTTCAGAATGCATTCTTCTCCCAGGGTCACAAGGTCTATCAGTAATAATGCTTTCACCTTCCAGCGTTTACTCCTTCTATTTCTCATCTTGGTTGCATGCAACACTATGGCTCTGGGTGTACTTTTTCCCCATATCACACAGCTACACTGCAAACAATCCCTGCAATCCCTGTAATGGGCGGTGTGCTCAATGCTTTCCCCTCCTGGGTAGAACACTGGAGCTCAGAAAAGCATGCTTGCAAGGCAGCACTGCATGAACGCCGCCTCCCAAAGTATGCACTACCCTTTTTCCTGCCCATCCAAAACACAACTTTGAAATATACGGTCAGACCATAATTGGAATTCTCTACTTTTATGAATCCTTCCTTCTCCAAGTGCAAATTGCTTTTATTTACTAACCATGGCACATGAGAGCTCAGAATATACTCCTTCCAAATATCACATGCATCGACTGTAATGAGTGTCTCTATACCCCAGCCCTGATTGCTTTACTTTCCTCCCCATAGGAGCACAAGAGGTATGTGCCTATCATGTTTGCCCAGGAACAAACGCCTGCTATATAATGAATATCTCCATCCCCAATTGCTGATCACATCCCTTTTCATTGTCATGAATAGAAGAGCTCTGAATGTACTGTTTTCAGAGGATTACCCGCCCTACTGTAACTCCTGTAATGCCATGCTTTTAATGCAATACTTATTTGTAATTTATGTTTTAAAAATCAGCTTGTGGTTTTCCTTTATAATTCAGCTATCACTAACCATTGAGTTGTTACACTATCTTGCGAAACCACTAGACTATACGTTACAATGTTCTCCTATGATGTAATGCAGAGATGCATTTACTAACATGACATTGCAGGAGGCATGAACAACCATTCCCAGGCTGCGCTCATGAAAATATGCCTTTATTTAAGATGTAGTGGCCAAAATAACGACATTGGTCCTCATTCCGAGTATGGCGGTAAGGGATAGCGGCCACCGCTAACGAGAGCGGTGGCGGTAATCCCTTACCGCCATACTCCGAGTTCCCTTTGCGCCATGGAGGTTTTAACACCTGCTTTTAGCAGGGGTTGAAAACCATGGCGCTAAGGGACCTTGATGTTAATTACGCCACCGTAATTTACGGTGGCGTAATTAACGCCTTCCCCACTCCCATTATGCCCTATGGGGCAAGAATGGGAATGGGGAAGGGTAAATGGGGATTGGGGAATTACCGCCCCGCCAACCTTGGAATGGGGCGGTAATTCTGCCATCCACCAAGGCGCTGCCGGTCCGGGTACGGCGTCAACCAAGGCGTTAATAGCGCCATTGGTTAGCGCCGTACTCGGAATGAGGCCCATTATATGCATCATGAAAAAGGGGCTGATATACATTGGGAGCATCTCTATTATATGATATAAGTGCAAATGGGGAACAAATGCCAATCTATCAAAAAGCATGGAAACAAAATAAGCACTGAAACCCAGCATTTGGAATCTCTCCCTAACTTACACAGTTGCAATAGCACTTACAACATGTCCGACAATAGAACAAAGTTTTCAGCATGAAGCTCACTTTCACAGAGCAGCTGCCTGATGCAAAGGCCACGCTACATGCTAGGGCAAGATATCTGGCAGAGACCAAATCTTCTCTGTGGGCCATTAATACAAACAAAGAAAACCACAATAGTGAAAACATTCCTCCTTTGGCAGTACTACCTGTCTTCCCTCCATATCCCTATCCTTACTATAGGAGTAGCGTGAGCTCTGAGAGACAACATTCCCAACACAGACAGTGCTACTAATAAGGCACACGTCGCTTCCCAAGGCATGCCCCTCCTCCAAATAGATAGGATTCCAGCCTCCATTCTCAGTTCTGGTTTGTGTCTGTCTCTTCCAGTACTTGAGAAACCAGTCAGGCTATGGCTGCTGGGGTCCTGATGAACCAGGGTCTCACCTGTGAAGGTGTGGTTGAAGGAGTAAGTTGATTATGTTTGGGGAGGGCTAGGTGGCCTGGACGTGGCTCATTGGGAACACCCTCCCGCATTTCTCAGTTTAAGAGTTGTTCTGCAGCAGGTTGTGGAGCAGGTGGAAGCATATGGTTTCTGCAGGACAGGGGGTCCTGGGTGTAGTTCAGCCCCTGATAGCAGGGTGGTGTTACTGCAGACCTTTGAACTCTGTCTATATTGATGCTTGCAAGGTAATCTAGCTACAGCTCCATTATAATTGATTACTCTGATGTGGACAAGGCGTGCCACAAGCATCAGCTGCAGTGTCAGCATAGGCCTTGAGAGGGCTGCATAAGCAACTCAGATGTGCTCAGTGTCAATAAACGTTGGAATGATGCTAGTGGCAGGAGCAGTGGCTTTTGAAGCACTTTGGCGTGGAGGGTTATAAGCACTCAAGCAAACATGGCCACATTTTCCCTCCATCACATAGAAAGGGAAATCTGACTACCTAAAGTCTAGATTAGGGATCTGATGAAGACTTGTCTCCATCCAATAATATGATTGGCTGTTATGGGAGATATAGACTAAAATGAACAACCCTGTAGACCGTGGCAGGCTGTAGTATGTCTATACCTGGAAGATCCAAGTGAGGTGCTCCATTACCAGGGCAAAATGCGTGCAATGTGAAATCTTGAAGAAAGTCACAGAGAGCACCTGGGTAAAAAAGGAGTCCCTGAAAATATCATCTTGTTAGGCCAATCAAAGTACTAGTTAGCATCGATCGACCTAGAAACATGTTTATAATTTCTTATTTATATCTATTTATGTTGATATAAAGGGAAGAACAATGATCTTTGGATCAGAAAAGAACATACAATAGATAAGATATCAGATTTGACGAGAAGTAGTGAGCTTCTTACAATGGGGTGAGTTTTGAGTGACATTCTGACCATGTTGTGGAGGGGCATAAATGGAACAGTCACCAGAGACAGTGGCCCTCATTCAGAGGTTGGTGCTAGTCATGGCGCGATCAGCGCCATGACTAGCACCAATACCAGTACCCCCACCAACGTGGTGGTATGGGGACTTACCGGTCAATTCTGCCCTTTGCAGGACCGGTAAGTCCCCATTTGAAATGCCATTCCCCGTTCCCATAGGGCTCAATGGGAAGGGAGAAGGCGGCAATAATGGTACCGCAAATTGTGGTACCATTATTGACCCCGGTATCCCTTTGCGGGTCCCGTCCTTAACGCCTGCTAAAACCAGGCGTTAAGGAAGGACCCGCAAAGGGACTTTGGAATATGGCACAAAGGGTTTACCGGCACTGGTGTCATTACCAGTGCCAGGATCCCTTTGCGCCCTGGTCGTAATGACCCCCAATACATTGGTGGACAGACATAGATTAATGAAAATCAACATTAAACATTTTTAAGTACAGGGAGGCAGTACGGCCAGCTGTGTTAGGGATGTGACCATGATGGATGAGGCGCTAGAGCAGAGGCAGAGAAAGCGAGGGACAGAGGCAGGTTAGTTATAAGGGAAAAATGGTAGCTTGAAGGCAGATGCGAGGTAGGTTAAGATGGTAACTTGGAGGTGAGGAAGCAGGCTTTCCTTTTGATTTTGAACAAACATTGTGGACTGTGTCTCGGATGTCTGGAGGAAGAGCATTCCATGCAAGTGTAGCAAGAAGAGAGAAAGAGCAGGAGCGAGAGGAAGCACAGGGAGGACAAGGTGTCAAAAGGACAGGTGAGTAGGCAGAGCAGAGATTACAAGAAGCCACTTAGAGTTGGATAGAGGAGGATGGTTATGGTGGTGCCTTACCGTGGGTAGATTTGTGAACCAGGAGAAGACATTTAAATCTGGCTCTGTTTTGCATCATCAGCCATCCAGTCTGGTGACCTTAAAAGGAAGTCGGTGTGAAGTGAAATAGTTCAAAAAGAGCCCTGATTGCAAAGTTAATGATCTTGTCCGGAGGACAGAAAGCGCAGTTGGTTAAACCAAAGAGGCTGATGGCACAATAGTCCAGTTTAGAGAAGATAAGAGTGGTTAAGAGATTCTTGGCAGTGTTGGGAGGAAGGATGTGCCTGATTATCCTTATATTTAGGTGGTTGAGGTGAGCTTCGGTTGCAGTTTTGGAGATGAAAGTATAGAAGGTGTGAGAAGGGTCATAGCTGTCACCAAGGTTTTTCTACCTGAAGAGGAGAACGGGAGAGTGTCAGGTGGGAACGGGATAGGCAGGGGAAGAGATGAGGGAGATTATTTTGCAGGGAAGAAGAGCACTTCTGTTTTGGTAGAGATTTACATTAGAGAGTGCAAGGCCATCTAATATTTAATGGCAGAGAGACATTTGGCCATTTTTATAGATACATCAGAGGCGAGTTCAGGCAAAGAAAGGAAGATTTGGGTCTCATCCACAAAGAGTTGCTACAAAAACCCAAAGGATGCGATAAGTGCCCCAAGAGCTGAGGACCAGAGTGTAAAGTGGAGAGGACCCACAGCAAAGCCTTCTGGAACAACAACAGTTAGAAGAGTGAGTTGAGAGGTGTTGTTGTTTCAGGAGTTGGTGAGCTGCCAGGTCAGATTCAATCCAGGCAAGGTTTTGTGGGAAAATACTTCTTAGCATCCTCGCCTGTGTTCAGAAAATAACTTTAAGGCAAAATGAAACACCAGATCCAAATGGTGGTTTAAAGCTCAGAGAGACAGGTTTATTCTGCTTTAAGCACACCCACCATGGTTTACAAACAACCATCTGAGTATCCTACTCTCTCTGTCTGTCCATTGACAAGAGGCACATATTTATACATTTACAACCCAAATAGTTTTACAACAGGCCATTGACCCAAGGCTAAAATTGAACTTAAGCCAGGGTTTCACCTTACTTCATGCAGCTGCTCCTTGGCTAATATAACACACTGGGCCTGGCCTCAAGAGCATGTGTGAACAGCTGAATCCTAATAAGGACATTCTGTGTTTGTGCAGGCTGAGGGTGTCTTTGGAAAGAACATGTTCACAGTTATCTGCTCAGAGAACCTATGTTAAACAACTTCCAAAGCCTATAATTTTCATACATATTGTGAACAATCGTTCCTTTTTTTTAACATAGTTCTAGTAACTATATCTATTTCAGTAAGTAAATTGCTCTGCTACATCCATGATCAACATTGCCCTAATAACATTCTTCTATGTAAAAAAGCATTTGTGGTGGATTTTGAAGTTGCCTGTGTTCTGTGACATAGTTGCATTGGGGACACTTTTTACTATACTAAACAAAGATAGCGCTACATAACATTACAGTGATAATAACTTATCTAACACATAAGCATTCACTCCTGATAGTGCTGCATAAACCCCTTGGCATAATGCCTTTGTCTTTTTTCTTTTTCTCTGTTAGGAGCATAACGATATATGGATCCTCTTTGGGATGAAATAGCCATACATGTGAACTTGTCTATGGAGCAAAGAAAACAGCCAAAAGAAATGCCATCGGGACATGTTTAATGGAGCTCATTCGCCCCTTGTGTGTCTCTTATTACCTCACCCCTTTAGGTAGTTCATTACAGATGGTGGGCTTGCCCACCTGGTACCTGCTCCTTATGGCAAGGGATTCCTTTTTGCAGTTTGCAGAACAGTTGCCGGTGAGTCGTAATTTCCTGATTCTCAAGTTATATCGCCCACTTTGTTGCTCCAGAAATGTCTTTGTGTATGAATGGCAATGATACAAATGTCCAATGTCTCAGCAGAAGGGGTGCTTTTAGTGCAAAACACTGAAGGCAATGGGGTGGGTAATCAAAAGAGTCTGATGCTTGCTTTTACGCATAAAGCAAGTTCTGGTAAGGGCAATCATTTCAGCTGCTTGTGCTAAATGCTGAGATTTCCTATAAGCCTCAACAATGGTTTTCAATCTTTTATAACAATATTTTGAGCCAATGATGTCAGCTCATATCTAGTCAACCTGGCATTTGTCAGGTGCTACATTTTAGTTGCATTCAATAAAATCTCCACTGGGTCCAATGTGGAAGAAAAATATGCACACCGTCTGTTTTTCCCGCTTTGTTGTTGAGTTAGTACAGATAACAGATAGCCTTGCTTTTCATGAACAAACAACATACATTACGTGTGGCTAAAAGCAGGTGAATTACATAAAGCAGATTTGTAAACATCAAACCCCCCCCCCATGCAGAGCAGCATTCCATGGCAAGAGAACTGGGGTGAGTTGCATGCAAATGTTTGAGCAAATCCATTCCCAACAGATGTATAGCGCATTTATCAGTGACAACAAGCTGAGCCATGCATGATCTAGGACCTATACTGAATTGTACAGGATCAAAATATCAGAGTTTGGACTTTGGACCAGCCCTATGCTGTGCGGTCTATTGTGCTATAGTCATCATCATAATGATTCCTAGCTGTATATTGCTGGCCTTACCTAGGGTGAAAATACTTAGGCTGTTGCATTACTGCTCTGCTTTTTAATGACTTTATTTTCTTTTCCTTCTCCCCTTTATCTTTAGCATGGTGATTGGCATAATACCTAGACATAGCCCATGTAGACTCATATGTTTGTATATTATTCTTTAGGTGAGGCAACAATCCCTCTACAAAATGTAAACAAAAGGATTTTCTCCCATTTGGCATAGCCATGTCTATTCCACTAAATGAGGTAAAAGCGTCTTCCTTTGGTGCAAAATATCTTTCAACTGACTCCTCTTCTTTCTGTCCTCAAGGAGTCATTGTATCCTGATTCATTTGCTTGCATGGAACAACTTTCTGGATACGTGCAGTGCTGGAAGACCTATTATTTCTCTGGACAATTCCCCAGTCTTCCCCCTTTCATTTGCTGCATCTGTCACCTCTTTCAGCTCTTCCCACTTTATGACAGGATCTAATATGGCTTGCATTCTGCATTGGCGTCATATATCTTTTGGCAGAATGCATGAAAACAACTGATCTTTATCACCCAATGTAAGCAGATCTGTTTTAAGTACCCAGTCTGTCTGAGTATACCACTGTAGTGGGGCAATTGTTAACTAGAGAGCATGTGTCCTCCTGCCTTCTTTAGAAAAAATGGAATTATAAAATTTAGAAAGGACACATTTGAAACTGCACTTTAAATTCTCCTGGAAATGCAGCTGGCACAAAGAATAGTTTGTTTTGCTTCACCAGTAGGGACAGATGAGGCATTTAAATAGAACAGACTAAGTGACAGGGAGGCATGTACCAAGATAGTGTCTCACTACACATGCAGGGTAGCATGGCTAATAGGTAGGGAAGAGGTCGCAGAGTACCCATAAGCAGAAACGTTATGTGCCAGGCATGCATCAGTCCTCGGTAGGCAGCAAATACATGCAGAACAAATGTGTCCCGCAGAGAAACATGACGTGGCAAGCTGCCATTTTAAAACCAGCAGAGAATTCAGCTTTGCATCTTTAAGAAAAAGCTCAGTTAAGCACGCTTGAACAAATACTGTTAATACAGGGAAAATGCTGCAGCCGGTTAGATGGTAGCTACCTCAACGGAATGTCAAAGCTCAAGGCTTCGTAGGGAAGGATGCATGGCGAAACAAGATATTATTGTGTATGTTCAGCTGTTGAGATGAATAAAGTTACGACAACACAGCAGACCGTGTGAAGTCCATGGGACGAACTGGACATCCCAGGAAGTCAAAAGGAGTTGGCAGATTAAAATCTCTGTGATCAGCTAGGCGTGATAGAAATACGCAAGATGCGACTAAAGAAATAACAACTAATTGCAGCAATGAAATCTTAGCAGGATGAAAATAGAATGACTCATAAAATTATTCATAAATGTGTCATGAACAGGATGGCGATCACCGTTGAGAGACGCAGGGCCTTGAGACTGGTGACTCATGACAGAGGCGATAACACGGGCTATTTGATTTAATTAAAATTAGGCAACACGCGTGTCTCTCCCTCTCTTATCTACATGAACATGTCATCATGCAGCCAGTTAATGGATAGTGTAACTGCATTCTAACCGATGAGCACATGTCTTTTTTACTGCAGAAGTAATTTAGGGCCTACCACTAATATTAAAATATGATGAGGTTGCTCTTTTCTATGGAAAGGTTCATGGGTGGGATCTTAGATAACAAGTGTACAATCCCTAGTTGTACACATATAGAATTGCATATGCAGCTTAGTAGAGGGAGCCAATGACCAGGAGCTATAGGTTTTCAAAACTCAATGATCATGATGACATCAGAATGACTCATAAACTCCTGTTGTCTGTTCCACTGTTGGAGAATGTTGGCGTGAGAGATTGGCTTTTTATCTTGCTTTTTCCCCAGTCTATTGCAATAAACTGGTTACCTTGCATTTGTCATTCCACAATCACTCTATGTTATCTCTTTTTGACAAATACTAGTTAGAGGGCTATTTGGTTTTTTGAAGACTTCTTTCATCACTGTTTTAGATTTTGTCTAATATTTGGATAATCTTAAGTAAAAAACGGTAATTCCATCTGGTTCCAAGTGATATGAACCTGGTGCGTCGGATTATCAGTGTCAACCTGAGTCACTTCTCTCATTGGAAACGCTTGAGTTACCATAGACTTTAACTGTGTATTTATGATCCAAAATATAAATGTTGACACTATCGCAGGACAGAAGTTTGAATCAAGTTTATACTCTTGGATTGCTTGGTCTATGTTCTCATAGTCATCTGGCAGGGCATACACTTCATCATTCTCATTCACCTTTTCATTTAACAGCCACATTTGTTTGCATAACCTTTGTAGTATTGCAAATATAACCATTACTCATTGCTGGGGCACGTACACTTTAACTTGCTCTACTCTTTCGACCCCATTTTAATCCATGCCAATGCCAGCTTTTCTGTGGTTTTCGTGTCGTAAACTGTAATCCTGTGGCCATGAGCTGGTGAGAAGTCCACCTTATCACTAGGTACCCGATAGGGGGTGGTGGAGGCCTTTTAACCATTAAACATTCTAACAATGAATCTGTCTCATCACCTAAGGTCACTTTTGATTTGTGTGTCGGCTTGGCTACATACACATCCTTAATCCTCATTGTATATTTGCGGTCTCCCCCATCCCAATCTTATTTTAATCTCTTTCTGATCATATGCATGTGCTTTCTCTTTCTCAGATTGTGGCTTATGTTTTTTAATCTGTGCTTCCCTTATAGATTTTTGACGAGCATAAACTTCCTATTGTTTACATATTTCCAATTGCAGGGTTCTAATGGCCTTATCACCCTTACCGGCTAATATTTCCCTTAAATATCCTATTTGTTCGAGGTCAAAAGACCCATGCACTGAGAATTGGAAATCACGGTTGTTGGCAGTGTATTCATGCCATTTTGGAAACGCAACATTACCCCAAGCCTCTCCTGATTATTAGTTCCCATCTTGGCATACCTTCCAGGGGAACAGGTACATGTTTTTCTAATTCTTGTCAACTCTTACAACATTGAAATCCCATTTCCGTCCTACTTGCTTTTGTTTCCTCCTTACATTGTGATCACAACGCTGCTTTGATAATGTCCCACTTTAAGCACAGTGTGCCCACAATCAATGCAATCTACATGCTTATTTCATAATTAATCTCTACCATTCTTTCAACTTGTGTACACCAACTGTATTTCCCTATAGTTCATTAACAGTATGCTCCCTGTAGAAAACTCTACATAACATATCAAAGTGTATTTACCTATGGTTCATTAACAATATGCTTCCACAGGGAACACAACATTACATACTGAAGTGTGTTTCTATATGGTTCATTAACAGTATGCTCCCATAGAAAATACATTTCATTTTTATAATATCAGACCATAGAACATTATCCTGGAACAGTCTCACCCCTTTTTCTGCAGTATGTGTGCCAGTGATTCAGCAGGAATGTAAATCCCTTTTCTTCTCATAGATGGGGGCCCTCAGTTGTAGAAGAGGTCAGCTGGTGAGTGAAGGTGTGGCTGCTGGAAAAATGTGTCCAGAAACCACAACCCACTCCCACCTTTGCCTGTTTTCCGACCATGGCAGCTTAGCCTAACTGGATCTTAACTGCAATTAGGTCCCATCTGCTGAGGTGCCATTTGTGGGAAAATACTTCTTAGTATTCCCTCCTGTGTTCAGAAAATAACTTTAAGGCAAAATGAAACCCCAGAACAGAATGTTGGTTTGAAGCTCAGAGAGACAGGTTTATTCCACTGTAAGCGTGCCCAGTGTGGTTTCCAAAAAAACATCAGAGTCTCCTACTCTCTCTGTCTCTCCATTAACAAGAGGAACATATTTATACATTTACAACCCATATAGTTTTACAACAGGCTAAAATTGTACTCCAGCCATGGTTTCACCTTGATTGATGCAGCTGCTTCTTGGCTGATATAACACAGTGTGCCTTGCTTCGAGAGCATGTGTGAACTACTGAATCCTAATAAAGACATTCAGTGTTTTTGCAGGCTAAGGGGTTCTTTAGAAAGCACATGTAGGCAACTGTTTGCCTGGAGTGCCTATGTTAAACAACTCCAAAGCCTACAATTTTAATACATATTGCTAACAGGCTCGATCACGAATCCCAAGAATAGAGAGTATTAAGGTGATCACAGTGATCCACAGTGTTAAAGGCAGAAAAAGTCAAAGAGAATTAGGGTAGAGTATATGTTTGAGTGCTTTGCAAAGGTGATGAAGTTTGAGACATTAATGAGAGCAGTTTCTGCTGAGTGACTCAAGCATAAGCCTGCTTGTTGTGGGTCTCAAAGGTTGTAGATGTCTAAGAAATGTGTAAGACAGTTGAACACAACCCTTTAGGGCACTTTAGAGTAGTGTGGAAGGGGGGATACAGGGCAAAGGGTCGCTGGTCATTTCAGGTCAGCCCCTTATATTTTTAGGAGATGCCAATGACCAATTTGAAAATATCAGGAAACCAAGCAGAGTCGAAGGACAGGTTGAAGAGTTCAGCAAGGTGAGAGGACACTAAAGAGGCAATAGGCTTAACTAGCTGAGGAGCAAGAGGGTCTGATTGGGCACAAGAGGGGTTAGTGTTCATCAGTAGATATAGGACATCTTCAGTATTAGTGTGACCAAAGGGGGAGATAGAGGCAGAGGATGATGGTAGAGTAAGCAGAGTATCAAATGTAGGAGAAGGGAGTGTGAGGAAGGTCAGGAGAGAGTTTCTCATTTTGGAAATGTTAGCAGCTAAATATTGAGTTATGTTATTAGCTGTGAGCGTGGAGTTGATAGTGATAGGTTTAGGAGGATTATGTTTCGGGTTGCCTGTAGAGAGTGAGGATGGTTGGAATGAGAGTCAATTGAGATGAGATAGAATTCTTACCTCCAGTGTGGGTTGGTAGGTTATGGATAGAGCGGAGAGCATACAAATTAAGAGAAGACTGAAGCTCAGATTTCTGAGAAGTGGTTGGAGAGGGAAGTTTAAGGTCACCTAAGAGAATGAGGTGATGCTTATTGAAAAGTGAATCAAGGAGATTCCCAAGTTCCTCAAAGATTTGTCCAGGAAGGCGATAGATGGAGATGATGCAAACTGAGTGAGGTGGAGCAATAGTAGAGATGGTGAATTCAAAAGCAGTAGGAGAGGAAGTGGAATTGAAGATTTGTTATGAGTTGAGGTGGGAAGAGAATACGTGTCCAACACTCCACCTCTGACAATCAGAAGAGGAGAGTGAATGAAGGATAGTTTGGAGTCATGTAGGGAAGCCAGGGTGGCAGTGTCAGGTGGAGAATTTGGATGTATGTGATCATTTCTAATACAAACATTTCGAATACAAAATTCTTGCATTCCAACTTCAAAATAATCACCCCACTACTAAATGGGCTTTTAACACCCAGCTCGCCCCACCCCCCTTACTTACCTTTTGGCGGCACACCCCTCTGTGTGCCGCTGCGTCCCTGCAGCACCAGTTCCCATCACTTCCATGGATGGGAAGTGGCGCTGCAGGGGCCATTTTTCTCAAAACCTTTTTGTTTTGGATGAGAGGGACATCCCCTCCACCCCCGATTCCATTATAGTAAACAAGGGTGCAGGGGACACCCCCACGACCCCTGCTTCCCTTTTTCATTATAATGAAACCGAATGGTTGAGAAATTCAGCGTTTTCAGCTGTATGTAATTTTGGAACAGCCAAAATCCAAACATTTCCACCATTCAGTTTTTTATTTATAATATTTTGGGTCATTACCGGAGAAATCCAGGTTTTAGTGATAGTAAGGAGGTCAAGGGGAGGAGAACTTGAGTGAAAGTGGTCATTGATGAAGGAAGTTTTGTTGCATACACACACAGCATTCCAGAGTGCAATGTTCAGTTGATGCTGTAAGGAAGAGTAGTGGAGTTGAGCCTTAGTGGAAGAGAGGTGAGGTGGATAGGTGTTAGGAGAGGCATGGTTTGCTCATTCACTTTGTTGTTGGAAGTAGGTGAAAGAGAGATGGAGCATTGGGAATTTCGAGACGTGGGTTTTATGATAGGGGTAGGAAAGAAGGAAGTTGTAACATGACTGGAGAAAGTGTAGGAAAAGATGAGTAGGAGGAGTAGCAGGAGCAAATGAATTATAGGTGAGTACTGCAGTGTGAAGAGATAGCACAGTAATTAGCAAGTTAGGGGTACACAGAGATGCAGCATGGGGAAAGCAAAAGCAAAGTCTCATAGGCAAAGAGGCATAGAGTTTTGTCAATGGCTGGTCTTTGCATTTTACTCCAGGCTGGATGCCCCTAGAGAGTTCAGATGTGATGTCACATGTCTTGTCACCTGATCACCTAGTCAGTCAGTGGTTGGTCTCTCTAATTTTGTCCCTGGTGTTGATAGGATGAGGCATTTCCTTCCTGGATGGTGTTCCCAGAGAAGCCTCCTGTGTCTTTTAACTGGATATTGGGTCAACTCAAGATGGCCACAGGAAGTGATGTCACCAAACCAAGATGGCTGAGGGAAGAGATGGCACTGAACCAAGATGGCTCCAGGAAGTGATTTCCCCAAGCCAAGATGACCACAGGAATTGATATCACCAATCAAGATGGTAGCAGCAAGAGACGTCACTGAATCAAGATGGCCACGGGAAGAGAGGTCACAGACGGGAAGTGATGCCACAAACTGGAAGTGACATCAAACAATCTAATCACCTGATTGCCAATTAGTGGTTGGTCTCTCTCATTTTGACCCTGGTGTTTCTGGGATAAGGTGATTTCTTCCTGATTGGTGTTCCCAGAGGATTCTCTTGTGGCCTTTAGATGGAGAGTGGGCCAACTCAAGATGGTCACAGGAAGTGAAATGTCTTTGCACCTTCAAATTTTGCAGGCACATGAGAAATTTTTCAGGTTTGTCCAATTCTCCTGTTCTGTCATACTTAAGAAGGTTTAAAATAAAAAGTTAAACAGAAGGAAGGGTCCCAGTCACGGAGCGCGCTGAAATGTTGTTGGTACTTAGCCCCTTGATATGATATCGCTATTGAATATTAATTGAGAGAAAGATATGCAAAAGCATACAAAAAGATTCAGGACATTGCGCCTTTAAAAAAGGTTAATGTAGATGTATTTTATTCTCATCTGTAGTATGAAAATTGCCCTTCTAATTACACGTGTTTCGGCCCCTATTGGCCTTTTTCTAATTAGGGCTGGTGTAATCAAACTGATACAAAATTAGATATGCAGAACAATGTATTATGGCATACATATTCAAGGCAAAAGCGAAAAAGAAAAGGCAATACATGCATTGAAAGTAATATAATATAAGTACATCAAAATAATTGTATAGATAACAAACAAAAAACATTCATTTATAAGTTGTAAGAGAATTGTTGAACGGGAAGGGGTAGAGAGGGGAGACATACAAACAAAACAGGAGAGAAAATACAAATCATGCATTCGTCACGGTTATTCACGAAATAATGTGTGCAGTAAAAGCCACAGCTACTCCATGTCAAAACTTACCCACACCGGGGGTCTTTGACTTCTCATTCAGAAAAAGTGTGTTGGGTCAAATCCCATTGTTATCTAATCAGTTACCAAGAGAGAGATATAAAATTGTCTTTCAGATAATGCGTATATTCTAATTTATGAACGCAAAGGTATAAATTGCTAATAAGCTGGGGCAACATTTCTTTATACATGTCGTGTTGCCCGCACCATAGTGCAAACGCAGTATTACTCCTCCATTTGAGGATGTTCACGTTTGACTAAGTTGAGTTAACGAGTGTATTTTACAATTTATGATGTATCATGTAACGTATTCTCGTCCACAATCAAAAATCGCAATACTATGAATTGGTAAATACACTGTGGCTACGGACGCCACTTCCTTGAAAAGGAAAGTAGTCACTTGCGTTGGCTTCGCTGATCCACACGAGCGCTATCTTGGGACTATTTTAACTGTTCCCATGGCTACCTGACGCCGGATATGCCGCTTCACCCTGTTGCTTAGCAACATGCGCGCGGATCCTTTAAACTGCATGAGCTGATAGACATTGTTTGTATTTGCTGATTTTACCCGCTAATGAGCCATAGTCACAAATATATCCCTACGTGATTACATTCCTCGAACTATTTATGGATATTTTAGAAAAGATGTGCTGCTGCGTCATTGTTGAATAAGTACCTTAAAGGTATATACTCACTGAATTTAATATTCTAATGTTTACTAGAGGTGAACTAGTTATTAACTGTCAATTCAAGAGCAAAAAAGGAGTATTCGTCAGAGAGTAAGCATATTAATGCTTGCTATGGGTGAACTTGTTATTGACTTTCCATTCCAGAGTAATAAGAAAGTATTTGACAGAAAATCAGTATATTAGTGAACACAAGTGTTAATCTGCATTGTCACGGTAGTTGAGACAGTAATTACCTTACAACTTTAAAAAATACTGGTACCTATACCATATCGTGTCATTATCAGCATGTCTCAAAATTATAAACTGGTAACTGGTTAGATAACAATGGGATTTGACCCAACACACTTTTTCTGAATGAGAAGTCAAAGACCCCCGGTGTGGGTACGTTTTGACATGGAGTAGCCGTGGCTTTTACTGCACACATTATTTAGTGAATAACCGTGACTAATGCATGATTTGTCTTTTGTCTCCTGTTTTGTTTGTATGTTTCCCCTCTCTACCCCTTCCCGTTCAACAATTCTCTTACAACTTATAAATGAATGTTTTTGTTTGTTAATTATACAATTATTTTGATGTTCTTATATTATATTACTTTCAATGCATGTATTGCCTTTTCTTTTTCGCTTTTGCCTTGAATATGTATGCCATAATACATTGTTCTGCATATCTAATTTTGTATCAGTTTGATTACACCAGCCCTAATTTGAAAAAGGCTGATAGGGGCCGAAACACGTGTAATTAGAAGGGCAATTTTCATACTACAGATGAGAATAAATTACATCTACATTAACTTTTTTTAAAGGCGCAATGTCCTGGATCTTTTTGTATGCTTTTGCATATCTTTCTCACTATTTTTGACGGATTTCTTGTGGTTTACCGTCGGTCCAGTGGTTTGCGACACATAAATGAATGTGAGGAACAGAGGGGTGATTCCTGTCCCCAGTTTGGATTTGGTTACAACTATTTTTTGCATTAAGTTAATGTTGAACGAGTCGCCCAACAGACCAGCTGTAACCCTAAGCCCGGCACTCTTGTCTTAATCTGCATATTAATTGAGTTGAACTTGTATTCGGCTACCTGCCTGCCTTGACTAATTGGAAACTGTGTATTTCAAGCTAAGCCTCACATGAAGACTAGTTAAAACTCGAATCACGTGTCAGGCTGTCTCTCCATTCGATAATAAACTCAAGACTTCAATTCCTAATTTGAAACTTTCTTGGCGCAGCGTGACTGGGACCCCTCCTTCTGCTTTACTGTTTCTCCACAGTGCCAGTATATTGGCAGTATACCCACACCCTATTCACCCGCAGACTTGTGCCTCCTTATTTTCTGTTCATTACAAGCACTGTGGATACTTGACTTACCCTGCCAACAGTTGTCTATTAAAATAAAAAGTTCTTGCTCCTGCGAGAGCCTATTTTATGAATAGGGAACATAGGTGCAACCATACATAGATGATAGGCTGGTTCCATCCTGCCTGGAAGGACTCAGAGTATGTATAAATTGGCAAGGACATGCATTTTGTAAACAGTTTCAAAAGTCCAGCTTGGTTTAATCTCCAGAGCTTTTGTTTCTCAGGGCCTTGTTTCACATGAACTTGATGAAACCTCTTCTTTCAGGGTACAAGCTATTTACTTGCGTATTTGGCTGGGAAGAATTCTTGGGGAAAGAAGCATACACCTACATATGGATGTAGGTCGAAGGAAAAATGTCCACCTGCATAGCCATGGTTTCTTATTCTTGGCTTCCCCAGAAATCTTTTCATAATCATCTGTATCATTGGTCTCTGGTCTCACAGGAGTACAAATGGATTAACCCAATGGATGTGCAGACCAACGCGCAGCCCATAACACATTGTAGTGTGCTACCATTGAAATATGCCAGCCTATACACTGACTGCCCACACCCTATACGGTATGACGTCCTTTCATCGCCGGATGTTTATTCGCTGGGTTTTTACAGCAGATTTTTTAATGAAAAAAACTCATCGACATTTTTAGGGGGGGTTAGAAAGATATTTCTTTGGGGTGTGGGTGTTCGGGAATATATAACAAATTAAAGGGTATGGGGGATTGGGACCCCCCAAAAATAAAAAATAAAAAATTCAATTAGTTTTTTTGTTAAGAAATCTGCAGTAAAAAACCCAGCGAAAAAACTTCCCACGATGACATGACATGGAACCATGCTATATAGTGCTCCACTGTTCTTGTGCTGGGTACACTTCAACACTAAAGACAAATATGGATGATTTCCATAATGCAGGAGAATTTTACAGATGTGGGTTGGTGGGTTCTCCCCAAAAACACAGTGTGCTGCTGGAGTCACATAGGTACTCCAAATGACGCTGGAAGTTACCATGCTAATCAGCAGGTGTGCATAGTAGCAGAGCTAGAAACTGCAACATTGCATGGTTAATGGATTTCCAGGGCAGCAGAACATTTGTCCATCTTAATGGAATCCCTAGTAATAGACAGAGAACTCAAAGCATAGTTGAAGGAACACAAGGACAAACAAATGATGCTAAAAACAGGTCACAAAATCTTGAGTCAGAAGGCAGAGAGGGAAACGAGACCTCACTCTCTGGGTTGCCAAACATAAAGTCCTTCAGCAGAATATCTTTTGGACTCTATCAACAGCATTTCTCCAAGGTCGCTACAATGTGTGTCGTATTGAGTCAGGCTTCCTGTACTCTATCAACTTTTGCCTGGATTCTCAATTGTTTGAAATGATAATTGCTTGGTGAGGCTCCCAGTGGCTAATAGGTTTGCTTTGTAAAAACTCCAGGATTCCTTGTTTATTTTTCCTGGCTGCATGGAGGATAAGTGAATGATGGATGATCTGTTATCCCCTTTTTCCATGTGTCATCTATATGCATCTCCCCCTTTACCATTCTATCACATGTGCTCTTTACGATTCGGATGGAGAAATCTGAAGTGTCGTTGATTGCCTAATATTGCCAGAGAATGCCTTATTGCCACTGTTTTTTTTAAACTCCACCCTAACGTCCATTATCCCTGCCATGGTCGTCTGCCATCCCAGAAAACCACGCTTCCTCCAAAGCAATTCTTCAGGCACAATTTATACTGTGAAAGGTGAATTATGAGTATTCACCGTACTCATAATGAATCTGAATATGACCTTGGAGATGGCCTTCCCAATCCATAGTCCTCTTCATCCATTGTCTCGCCCATCCTATCACAGACGTTTGTCATTTCTTCCCACATTTGATCGTGAGAGCTCCATCTTGGAATTTGTGAGACTTCAAAATCATAGATTTGCTTCGTGATAGGGTTTTCTCCAGGCTATCTGAGAATACATATTGGAAGTCTTGAAATTCATGGGGTACATGTCACAGATGGAAAATGGTCTTCTGATTTCCTTCGGAAAGATAAATGGTTGGTGGAGATTCACAAGGCGCATTCTTGTTGGAACAGTGTTGGATACAAAACTCAGACCCTAAGAATAGGGTACCTGCATTGCAATTGATATGCAGAGGGTGTTTCTGGAGCCAATGAACTCCTAATACTACAGGAATGTGTGCAGCCTTGATCAAATCAAAAGAAAGTGCATTAGTATGCTGAGCTATTCTCATGTGGAGCTCGATTGTCTGTTCCACAATAGGCCCTGAAGAAAGAGGTTCCCTGTCATTACCTTCCACAGATTGAACATATTGCTTGGGTTGATTGGTTATCTTGTTTTGTTGACCCCAGATGTGATCCATGAACAATCCTGCTGCACCACAATCCACCAAGGCTAAAGCAGTTATGGGTTGAAAGGAGTCAGTGAAAAGGGTAATCTGCAGAATCATCAAGGAGAGTCACAATGCTGCAGTCAAAGGCAGCACTGTGTTAGAGCTAAATTCACTATCCCGATTCTTTGGTTCCTCTAGGAATGGAAGAGAGCATTTCCTGAGCATCGCAGAGTCACCAGAGTGCAATTCCTCAAATGGTGGCTTTTGGAGCCACAGTACCTACAAAGTGATTGTACTGTTCTACGACTTTGTTTTTCTGGAGTCAATGGTCTCAGTCTAAACGTAAATTGAATGGTGCACAAATCCAAAGAAGAATGTAAGGCTTTATGTGATCCATTATATTTGTCTACCAAGGCCCCCAGAGGCAGATTTAAAGGCATGGTCCGGTAAAAAATGTTATTGTCCCTACGGGTCGGCCATGTTTTTTTAAGCCTAAGTGGCTCGATTTTAGAAAACTTTCCTATGGACCTTACCCGAGTTTTCGTTCATTAAACGCAAGCGAAACCAGGCACCAGGGAGCTGCCATTTTGTGATAATCCTATCATTTCCCCCATCGCCCTGGCTGACCTGCTTCTGCGGCACTAAATCAAATCCCCCACCCCTGAGCCTGTCATCAGCAGACTCGTACCGCCCATTTCCCAACGCCAAAGTACGACTCGTGTCAACAATCGCTGCGCCTCAGCTAATGACGTGTCGCCATGGAAATGGCAGGACGCCTCTTTTCTCAATAAGTATAAACAGACCGTTTCACAACACACAGCAGCAGATTTTAATTTCCATTCCTCTCTCTGTTTTACTTTGAGTATTCTGTGACTCGTTTCTGTGCTCTGGTCAGCTACCTTCGCCGCTTGTAGCCCGTGTGAACACCTGTACCATCTCTATAAATTGTTTTACTTTGTTTACCACACAATGGCTACAATAATGCCCTACATGTACGAGCCCGAGTATACAGAGGAGGAACTACTGGAAAGGGAAACATGCGAAAACGATGGGGATTTGGACAACAGTTGGGAGGACGATTCAACAGATGAAGAGCCTGGGCCTAGTCGCATGGACGGCGTCTCCACCTGGTGCACATGCAATCGGTGCGAGCTAATGCCAACCAAGGACGAGAACTGCTGCTGCCGAGAAAACTCGGGATGCCTGGCCTACATTTCGGAAGGCGAGCCACGACCGCAATGCATCACCGAGCTGCCAGACTTCAGGGCAGCCTGCCTCACATGGTCCGTGTTGAGAATAATGATGGTGCTTATGCACGAACTTCGCGCAACTGTTCATCCTCGTAATCCGAGTAACGAGCAAGTATACTCTGCATGTCATGCCACTCCTATTTCATGGTCTTCTACTGTATCCAAAATTATATATTCATATCATAGTAATGCATGAAAGTCGTTCAATAGTGTGCATTGTCTAGATAGCATTTGTCCATGCAGAATGCCATTAGTTACAAGAATTGTTATTGACAACAAACGTTTATTAAACTTATCTTGGTCATTTAAAAACAGTTTGTTTCATTCCTTTTCACAGGTGGTACAGGCTGGTGGCCTATCGTTCCTTTACATGGTGGCTCCACGGGAGGCTTGGACACCGCGTTCGAAGTGTGATACCCGTCTGTGCCGTTCGTGCCATAAGACAAACGTTTCCGAGTGACAGCGGTCAGTACAGGGGATTTTCTCTCACTGTGCTGCAACCTGACCTGTATAATCTTTAAAGTCTTGTATTTTTGTGTCATGAAAATAAGATACAAAATAAAACACCACATATATTTTAACAACGGTTGTTTCGATTTTTTAAATGAATCAAGCGTGTCTCCATTCAAGGATGGACATCAGACATCTGTGCTCCGAATGGGTGAAGGTCTGGTCGCTGTGAAGCAGGGTGGTCACTATCTATCTAAGCTAACATAAAATATTCTCGATAATGCATGCACTAAATAACACTTGTTCAAAGTCTTTCAGTAGGTTATGTCTCTGTAAAAGTCACACATATATCTATACTAACAATTAACATTGGATTATACAGGCCTTAGGTTAATGGTCTTGACCACTATAATACACCGGTTGAAGTGTGGGTCTGTGCTCACAAGAATCTCTGGTATGTGGCATTTGTTATTGATAAGCAACAATATACTGCAGTAGGGGTCTAATGTTAATTGGTGATCTGCTAGGTGGGCATCATGTCGTGGTCAGTGGTCTGGCACTTGAAGAGAATACCTTGCAGTTACACAGGGTCACAATGGCAGCAAGTTTCCACTGGCGAGGGTGCATGGGCAAGGACACGTTTATGGAGATGAACAAGCGATGTGCTTAGTTCAGGCTGGTTCACATGCAGGACAGTGATCTCAGAGGAAGAGTCATGCTCAGTGGTCCCATCTATGCGATTGTCAACCAAAGTTATCACATAAGTGCAAGGGGTGAACCCACTACTGGAGGCACTTGGTCCGAGTTTCTACTGAGAAGTAAAGCATGAGAGGGGCCATCGAGAGGGGCCTGATGGCCCCTCACTCCCACACACTTATCTGCATGCCCACCGGCCCATCCATCCAACCCCCCTATCAAGGGCAGTTCGCACCCGTGGATGAGCGCTGGCATGTGGGGCTGTCTGGGGCGCGAACGGCCAAGGTGCCAAACAACATCTACACTTCAAAAGGTATCTTACGCCCAGGGGCCATTGTTCACATGGTCTCCTCAGACCCCGTGTCTCCCGGCAGGACTCCCGTGAGGCAGGCCACCCCCCTGCAATCCACATAAGTGTGTCTCCATTCAGCAGTCTTCCTGTGCCTTATCTGCACGCCCCAGGCCCATCCATCCCACCCCCCCTCTATCAAAGGTGGTTTGCATCAGTGGATGCGCGATGTCAGGGGCGCGAACGGCCAAGGTGCCAAACTACATGTACACTTCAGAAGGTATCCCACGCCAAGGGGCCATCGGTCATATGGCCTCCTCAGACCCCGTGTCTCCAGGCAGGCCTCCCCTTGAAGCAGGCCGCCCCCCTAATACCACGACATACACACGTCATTCATTCACAAACACACCCCTGTTTCTAATACTTTATAAACCACTTGATATGTCTCATGAGAACATCTTTGTGCTTTGCAAGTCAACTCCTGAATGTGCTACCTGGCAACCTCTGAGATCTATGCTAATCTGCTTGTCGTCGTGCTATCTGTGAACTTCTGTGACCACTTCGAGCAAATCCATCAGTGTGCTACCTGTGGCCATCCACCTATTCTCCTGCAACATACTGCTCTGCTTGCTGAATCCAACTGTTTGTTGGTCAAGGTAAGGCCATGTATCCTAGTCATATTTCACTGATTTTTACATTTCTATCTGTTTGCGAGTAGAGTACCCAATAGTGCTATGTTCATTGGTCTCATTGCTATTGACTTGAGTTTCCATTGTTATGCTATCAATAGATCTATTTATTTTCATCTGTGTCAATTGTCATCGAATTGCATCCTTCGGGGGTCCAGTCTATAATGTAAGCATGTTTCCTTCTTGTGCAAGACAGAACATCCAAGGGACGAGTCACATCATTTATACATTTCTGCAACTTATGCAAATACTAAGCCGCACATGATGAACTGGTATAGTTCCTGCGTCCAAGACAAACCTTGCATTAATCATTGTATGATTCATTGACTTTTGTATCAAATCTTTATTCATGAATATTGTATAATAATGTCGATATTTACTTTTCAGATTTATCAACAATGCCTGCCTGTTCGATTAGCGGTTGCCCTTCGAAGACCCATGCGAAATCTGAAGGCACTACAATGCATGTATTCCCGAAAACTGTTGATCGAATAAGAGAATGGGTCAGACATTGCGGATATCCACTGGATGAGCTGGAAAGTAGAGTCCAACAAGTCTTACAGGACAAGAGGGGTGATCGATACTGCATCTGCAGCCGTCACTTTTCCTCGGACATGTACGCCACATCTTCGGTAACAAAGAAGAATAAACGGCGAACGACACGGAAATTGCTCGCAAACGCTATTCCCACTCTATTCGTCCACATTCCGCCACTGGTGAGTCAAGTGTCCGGATATAGCTTTAGGCCTTGCGGTAGTGTGTAGGTAGCCAAATGGATTAATTGATATTTTAGGTGTTGTATCCCTTGTAATACTTTCGATATTGATATGAGTGTATAGCTTTTTGAATAATGACATTTATCAATAAATTCTTTTTCGATTTCATAACCCACAAACAAAATGTATATATATGGGAACAGGGAACTGTGCTATATTGCGCATTTTTCAAGTATTCTGTCACCTTACATGGCTATTTTTAATATTGGCATTTCATTATCAATCAATAATTTACCTTTACAACTTCTTGACTATCCCTTGAATCTGAAGCAAGAACATTCTACATCCTTGACGCAGTTATCAACCACTTCTAGTGCGTATCAGGTAATCTTACTAGGCTACTCCGCTACAGAACTGTTTTATGCATGTCAAGTAAGAGTTTTATTCTATCGTGTAATTATTTTACCGAATGTTTGGTTAGTGCTTTCCAATTGATATACACCTTAGTTATCGTCCACTGGTGTTTGTTTTCAGTTATAATTAGTGTTATCCATACTAATGCAAGTACTGTCTTTCAGGGAGATGCTGAAGTGTCCGCCACATCTACAACATTTCTAGATGTTCTTCACCAGCAGGAGGTATGGATACTGACAGCTCCATCGAGCGTCATCATCCGAGCTGTAATACTTGTCATTTGATTGTTCTACACAATGTTTCATTCGTGGTTAGCCATTGATATGTACCTGTGCTTTCGACCCCAAGTGTGTGTTATGTTTTCAATATTGTAAACCTTAGTAATGCGAGTACTATGTTTCAGGCAGTTGATGGAGTGTGAACCCCTGCACTTGATGCAGAGCCTGACATTCAAGTAATTCCAGGGGAAGTGGAAGCGGGACCTTGCGTATACGAATCGGCGCAACAGCTTTCGGAAGTGCGCTCTACATTTGCAACATCCATAGATATTCTTCAGCAGCACGAGGTATGGATACTGACAGCTCCATCATGCGTGATCATATAACGTGATTCCATTTGCTATACTTTCTTCCCTATTAACGCAAGTGCTGTGTTTCAGGGAGACGACGGAGCTTCCACTACAATCACAACATCCCATTTAGATGATGCAGATGTAAATAAATCGAAGAAATAAGTCGATGAAATGTGATCATATTTAGATTTTCCTTGATTCTTTTAGACAATGCATCATTTGTGGTTATCTCTTTATATGTACCTGTGCGTTCGACCCCAAGTGTGTGTTATGTTTCCAATATTGAAAACCATACTAATGCAAGTACTGTGTTTCAGGGAGACGACGGAGCTTCCACTACAATCACAACATCCCATTTAGATGATGCAGATGTAAAGGAATCGGAGAAATAAGTCGATGAAATCTGCATATTTATATTTTCCTTGATTGTTTTAGACAATGCATCATTTGTGGTTATCTCTTTATATGTACCTGTGCCGTCGACCCCAAGTGTGTGTTGTGTTTCCAATATTGAAAACCATACTAATGCAAGTACTGTGTTTCAGGGAGATGCTGATGCCTCCTCTCCAATACAACCATTCATGGCAGTCCATGCAGAGCCAGAGGTATGGATACTGACAGTTCCATCGAAATAGATCATCACAGGTCGAATACTTGTCGTTTGATTGTTCTACACAATGTTTAAATCGTGTTTGGCTATTGAGTTGTACCTGTGTGTTCGTCCTCACGTGTGTTTTATGCTAACAATATTTTGATACATAGTAATGAAAGTACTATGTTTCAGGGAGTCGATGGAGCCTCATTCCGTGCTGTCTATGCGGATACAGAAAATATAGTCGTTGCAGCGCAAGAGGAAGGGATGACATGCGGAAACGAATCGGAGCTACAGCGTGCAGATGTTGAAGGTCGAGTCAAAAAGGTTGCAAAGAAAAGAAACCAAAAAAAGGTTAGTTACAAACAGTTCATAACTTTAAAAAAATGTTTGTGCTGGGGACTATTTTATGTTTTTTTCCTGTCAATTGGACTACACTTCATCTTGTGTTTAAACTGAACATCCCTTTTCCAACCTCTCCTCTAGTTACCTGTGGGTGTCAGAACTATACATACACAGACAGTGAAGCGAATGAGAGATGTTGCTTGCCAGACCATGTACACTATGGTGGAACTATTAATTGAGGCGCGGCGTGTTCAGGCTCGAGATGCTCTTATCCAATGGCCAGAAAATGAATTGATTGTGTCCAGAGAATACAGCAAAGTTGCATTGGACCATTGCTATAGTGCGACCGCACCACCGCAAGAAGATGATATTGCAGATCAATTCACACAATCTACACCCGCCAAAAAATTGCCACCCAAAAACCTGTTGACATTGTTGTGTTCTCCCATCAATGTTGAAGTAACAGATGTCGAAATGACAGAGAATGAACCAGCAGCAACATCCACCGACGCATCAGAACTTGATGTCAGCGATATTTCTTTCAAAAGTGTTGAAATCTCTGCAACGTCACAGGCCGAAACAACGTTGACGCCGGATGACAGTCTAATGAAAGAGAGCAAATACATTGTATTTGACAGTTGTTTGATGGATATTATAAGTATGCTGAAATGTGGGCATTCCGTTAGAGGGAAAGTATGTGGGAAGCCATTGATTAATGTGACTCGTCAAAAAAAAGGCAGTAACGTCAAAATAAATGCCGCCTGTAGATTAAATCATACGTTCTCATGGTCTGCGCAACCGATGCTGGGGAAAATGCCAGCAGGCAATCTACTGTGTGCAGCAGCATCACTTTTTAGTCGCTCCAGTTTTAGAAAGTTAGAGGCTTTCTTTCAGTTTGTGGGACTCCATTTCATTTCTAAAACGCAGTACTACAAATACCAACATGATTATCTGTTTCCGGCCCTTAGTGATGCTTGGAAAATTGAACAATTGTCTCTAGCAAGTACATTCGAAGGGAAACTATTCAGGCTAGCCGGCGATGGACAGTGCGACAGCCCTGGATTTTCTGCCAAGTACTGCACCTACCACTTTCAGGACATGGATAGTAAGAAAATTGTGAGTTTGGTGGTCGTGCAGGTAACACAATGTACATCCTCAGTGGCCATGGAGAAGCTAGGAATTATAAAATCAGTGGAATATCTACAATCAAGGGGAATGCACATCGACATCATAGCCACAGACAGACATGTTTTAATTGCCAAGACAATGAGAGAGCAGTTCCCGCTTATTAATCATCAACTTGACTTATGGCATCTTCCTAAATCAATCAGTAAGAAAATCTCGGCTGCAGGAAAAAAAAAAGGTTTTGAAAGTATTTTGCAGTGGTCCCAGTCTATCAGCAACCATCTTTGGTGGAGCTCAAAAACTTGCGAAGGGTCAGTGGAAATACTACTTGAAAAATGGCGGTCACTGATGCACCACTGTACCAACGTTCACTGCTGGTCAGAAAACCTACATTTCAACCAATGTGAACATGACCCTGAAGAAGAAGTGGTTGATTCCATCTTCACCAACACACAAAGCCATTGAGAAGATTGTTTTCGACAAAACTCTATCAAGAGATTTGAGAGGACTGACAGAATTCTGTCACACAGTAGGTTTGGAGGTGTTCCACAATATGTGCCTAAAGTACAGGCCAAAGCGCTTGCATTTTAGCTTTCGGGGCATGAAACATCGCACTCTACTAGCGGTCTTGGCCCATAACAGCAATGTCGGCCGTGAACAATCTAGGACTAGGGGTAACGTAAGGATGCCTCGCTACACTAAGTCCTTTTCAAAACGAAGTAAGCAATGGGTGATCAAACCAGTCTATGATGAAATGCAGTTCGACTTTGTGAAAGGCCTTATTGTTGGTGTGTTAGAGAAGCACAGATATGGAATTTTGGATGTTTCTGTGCAGAGCAGTGATCCATTGCCTCCGAACATTGCAACAGTGCCATTTCCACCCAAGGGAGAGCTGGTTGTGAAGTACAAATCCCGGTTTAAATAATTGCAATACGATTGTCTTTTTGTAAATAAATGTTATTGTACAGTGTACCTGTAACCCTAACCCCTACCTTCGCCATCATGGGTGGCGAACAAGCTGGGTGTCATCTTTGAATTCTCTCTCTATTCCCCTCATATTGCTGACCATGTCTATATGTGTATGTATATATTTTTCTCATGTCTCATCTCATGTAAATGTAACTGCTGCGCACTGTTAACGGAGGGGAGGCTTGCGTATTGCAAATAATAAAACAAACAAACAATAAATCTCACTTTTAACTCAACTCCTCTGGTATGTTATACTTTCCCTGACCTTCCGCCAAAAATTAAATGTCTCCATAGTTATGATTCTTTGGGGCTGCAAAGCTCGCAGACAACGGGGACACAATTGGGGGCCTTAGAACGCGCCAAGCGGGCCGTGGCATTTGGGAGAGAAGCCAGTTCGTATTTGCACATTGAGGCGCACTACATAGATGGATTCGAAACTTCAAGTTCTCACAGATCCCTTTACTACGGGATGTTGCAAATAAAGAATGCAAAGGTCAGCGGCTTTGATTTTCAGCTCGTGGCCAGAAGAGGCCCACAAGTCGCACTGGAAGTATAAGGTTCTATTGTTTTTTGACCTTGAGACAGGGACCATGCCGAAAGAACTTCATTTGAAGGGGGTGCGCAATGACGTAAGAGACGATAAGGCAGACAATTCTGAAACTAGACTGAGGTCCATATTCAGTATACAAAAAATCGTTGTCAAGAGCACAGTCGGATTTACAGACTGCATTACGCAGAGACACAATGGAAATTTCAAATGTAATGTGAGTAAATCTTTAGACGCTTTTATACTGGAATGAAGAATTAATGAATGGATGCATGAATAAATGAATAAATGAAGAGCTAGGAAAAGCAAGGAAAATGTGTTCGTAGTGGGCACATGGGCATGCAGGTCCACAGGTCTCACCGATCTCGGTCCTTGGCCCAGCCACTCTTCCCTGCACTGCCTACCTGCACTACGGGACTGTCTCTGTATCCTTCAGCCCCTTCTCCCGGCACTTACTTTGCACTTGCCACCAACTGGCCCTATTATTTATCTTGTATTCTACTAACCATGTACAGCACTTTTCCCCCCTCCCCCCTGCCCCTTGCGCAATCTGAATGACACCTGGCCTAGTAGGATCGTTGTCTGTCTCCCCTTGTTCCCCCCCTACCTCGTCGTGCTTGAAACACTTGTGTATAGGCGCGTTACAAATGCCATATCATATATCATATCATTCTCACGCATGTAGACAAACAGTCATTTCTCATTGTGTGTTGGCCTCGATTTATTTCGTTACTTTGGCATTGATTTTAGAACCGAACATCAATAGACACCTGCAGCTTCGTGTGAACAACTGGAGCACGTTAACCATAGTATGGGACGATCGCCAAGGGCCCACATGCCCTCACGCTGTACTAGTGGCTAGAAGCAACATATCAACCATTACGGTGGACTAGTGCCTAGTTGATGGAACAGCCTTGCGGTTCACCGTGCTTCCAAAGTGCTTCTTTTAACAAAAACCAACACCCTGTGTACCATAAAGGAACAGCGCGTGGCTCACGATAAACTTTTACAGATTTGCGGATACAGATAAAAGAAAATAAATGGCTTTCGGAGTTCATATGGCAATTGCTGAATATTCTCTAAACATTTAATGTCAAATAAATGTACTTTACCAAATGTACCCTGTTGCTGTTTGATTTTGAAGTACCGTTTCAATTCCGAATTGTGGCGCGCTGTGTTGTGAGATGGTCTGTGTTGGTTTCCGGGTTCTGTGTGGAGTCGCGTAGAAGACGACTGGGCGCGTTTGCCTACGTAGCACAGTAACGTCATGGAGAGAGTGGAGGAATATGAATGTTTTGGTAATGTCAGGATCAGGGGTGGGGGATTTGATTTAGTGCCGCAGAAGCAGGTCAGCCAGGGCGATGAGGGAAATTATAGGATTATCACAAAATGGCAGCTCCCTGGTGCCTGTTTTCGCGTGCGTTTAATGGACGAAAACTCGGGTAAGGTCCATAGGAAATTTTTCTAAAATCGAGCCACTTAGGCTTAAAAAAACATGGTCGACCCGTAGGGACAATAAAATGTTTTACCGGACCATGCCTTTAAGTGAATGTGTCTCAGGTTAAGACAATACGTCCCAAGGCTATATTCTCAGTTTTGAGGTTCTGGACCTCAGTAGGCAGCTCCTGATCCATGTTTTCTAGTGTTTCCTCTTGGCATCTCAATTTGCAAGCAAAGGACCACTGAGCTAAGAAATAACATGAGGGTTGAGACGTGCCGGGCCATGGATGCCTGTGTTTTAAATAGTTACTTTGAGGGAAGGTGAAGTGGTGTGACAGTATCGAGGCTGACGGGAGCATAGCCATCTTTAATGGGGTAAGAAGGATGCAGAGGGATACAAGTAGGTCATCTTTGAATGAGCATTTGGCTGACTGGAAACAATTGTACAAGCAAGATGCCTTGGCAACTGCTATCAATGCCACAATGGCCAATTGTGAGTTCAGGGCACTGTGACAGTTCCATTATATTTTGCAAAATTCACAATCCAAGAACCTCCCAACACTTCAGAATTTATCAAGGTACCACTAGTTTATGGGCCCAGCATCAATGTAAAAACTATTTCGAGGAGGATGTGTGCTCTATTATGGACAGATAGAACACATTTGCTCAAAAGACATCCATCGCTTAAGAACAAACTCATATGTTTGCCACAAGGTTAGGACATTCTTGAACAAATTGTCCAGACTGGCTGCAATAAAGGCACAAATCCTCCATTCATCTACATTCCTTCTTCTCATTGGTTAACAATTGTGTAATATTTCCAATTTGCATGGGCATTACCTCTCCTACAGATTCTCCTACTTGAGTGAGTATATTCATTTTGGAGATCAAGGATTCACATCTACGTTCCTACCTCCTATCCTTTCTACAGGCCTGTTGCTATTGATCTACACTTAATGTTAAATCAATTAGTAGGTAGTTGTGGGAGGGCAATTCACTATCATTTATCAGGCATCTTTTAAAATCATCTGAAAGACCGTTATAAATGAGTGCTGCCGCTAAGTCATCAGTCCACGGTTGCCCTTTTTCTTGCTAGAAACGTGTCATGCAGGATAATGTAGCATTTGTGCTCCTCTGGAAGACAAGCATGGCCGTATAATTCTCTCCTGCCTAGTTCCGTGCTTGTGGAGTGAGCCTGAGATTCCAGCTTCACCTCATGGAATCCGAATGCGAGTCAAGGAATAACAGCTTCTTAGCCGCAGCATTGGTGGACACTGACTCCCTCCTCTTTCTTCTATTTAATATATATATAACTATCTATTATAATAAATACTATAGTTGTCTCCCTAATTTTGCCCCGTGTCATCACATATTTCATGGCCTAAACACTACAAATTGGTGACGAGGTCTACACCCACATGCAACGCTGTCGGGTGCTGTACTGCCTGCCCTTGAGGCCGCTCCGGTCACGCCCGAGCGTTGCAGCAGCCCCAGGCAAAGTGACTTCGTCAGAGGTAACGTACTTTCTGCTTCGGCAGTGTTGACACCTGGCTCAATCTGAGCATTATAGCTGCCCCAGGCTTGGTTATTCAAGGAGTTACGACATTCCTTACATTAGCACGGAGCTAATCTACTCAGCTGTGTTTTTTCCTGTTGGTGTTTCCTTCCATTTTCTGTTAATATACGTGCATGCGCGTTCTGCCTTTACTTTGGCAACGAAGTTCGTGAATGCAATGAAGTGCTGATTTTAAAGCTGTTTTACATTTAGTCGTGCATGTAACTACAGCTTAGTGGATGGTAAATGTTTAGTTGCCAAACAAGTACATTCACCTCCTCAAATGTTGTTTCAACTATTATAGAACCAGTATCTTATATGTTTGGAAGGAATTTTACACAAACTGACTAAAGGAGACTTCAGTGTCACGTTATATTTATACTATTAATATATCAAGAGGAATTATACTAAACTAAGTGATAAAATATTGCAGCAGCAATTATGGCCTTCAGCAGTGTTCCTCCTTCCATATTCTTCATGCCTGATACCAATGAACCCAGTATTCCATGGAAGAGGTGGATCAGGTCCTTTGAACACTATGCTGGAGTAGTTTGTGGCCCGAATTGCAGCGCAGAGAAGAGGAGATCATTATTATTACACTGTTTGGGTCCAGCTGGTCAAGAAAAGTACGAAACACTACCAGAACTCCCAACAGAAGAGGATATAGATATTAATGAATATGAACGCACGGTCAAAAAGATCGATAAACATTTTGAGAAGAAAATAAGTATTATATTGGAAAGATACAAGTTTGGCAAGAGAACACAAGAGGAGGGAGAAAGTGTTGAGAAATGTATTACTGCATTAAGGAAACTTGCCAAGACGTGCAACTTTACCGAACAACTTGATGAAAGACTGAGAGACCAGTTTTTGTTGGAGTGCAGGAGTGCAAAAGTAAGAGAAAAACTGTGCTCAGAAAATGATCCTTCACTAGACACGGTGCTGCGGGTAGCAAAAGAAGTGGAACATACTGAAGAGTGTGTAAAAGAATTAGAAAACAAAATCAAATGTATTCAAGTTGAAACCAATAACATGAGACCTGCTAAGATATCTTGCAATGTTGCTGAAGAAAGTGAGTCGATATCTATCATTAATTATACCTCAGTCAAATGGAAAACTTTTGGTAGGCTGTATAAGCCACCTCAGACTGACAAGGGGAAGTACAGAAACAATCAGAAAGGAATTTCATATGACCACACTAGGAGAGACAGTCCAGATAAACAACCTGTAAATTCAAGAAGACGTCAAGGCAAGAGTTGTAGGTGCGACAGCACTAATCATTGGGCCGACGACCCAGAGTGCCCAGCATTAAAAATCATATGCAGCAGATGCAAAGGGAAGGGCCATTGTTGCAGGTGCTGCAGTTTTCGCAATACCTCCACTAATTGGATTGGGGGCAACTCAGACAGTGGCCACAGTGGTGGAGAGGAAGGTGAAGAATGCATATTTGTTATAATGGATGATGATGACAAAGAGGTTTTAGAGAGTCCCAAAGCTACTGTTTCCTTTGATGGAGTAGAAATGAACATGATGATAGACTCTGGTGCGAAATACACATTGATACCGCAACAGTTGTGGAATAGAGAGAAACATGAATACCTACACAAAACCGACATCAACCCCAGAGTTTATGGTGGTGTAAAGATTGATACGCTAGGTTGGTTCTGGGGCAAGTTAAAATTCAAAAATAGGAAAGCTAAAGGAAGGTTACATTACCAGTGTAGGCAAAACACCCCTATTGAGCTGGACTCATCAAATAAATTACAAGTGAAATTAGACTCTGCTGCGGAAGAATCTGTCTTTGCAATCAACAATGATATGAGCAAGTCTGAGAGTAGTCCCGATGCAGTAACGAGTGACACCAATGATGTCATGGAAGCTGTGTTTCGTGATGGTGTCGGGTGTCTTTGTGGTTACGTGCATGAAATACAATTAAAATCTGATCATACTCCAGTGGCCCAGACATTAAGGAATGTACCTTTGTCCATGCGTGATGAAGTCGGGAAAGAAATCAAAATAATGGAAGATCAAGGAATTATTGAAGATATAGTTGCCAGTGAGTGGGACTCGCCGCTAGTGGTTATCAGGAAGAAGTCAGGCAAACTCCGGATTTGTGTGGATTTGCAGGAGCTGAACAAGTGTGTTGTCCCTGACAGACATCCCCTCCCCAACATACAGGAGCTGATTTCTACAATTGGGCCATCAAGTTTCTTTTCTGGATTTGACATCGGCGTACCACCAAGTGAAATTACACAATCACTCTAGACATCTCATTGCCTTTATTACGTTAGATGGCCTTTATCAATTCAAGAGGATGCCATTCGGACTGGTGTCCACTTCATCAGTGTTCAGAAGATGATGCACAATCTTTTTGAGAGAGTACCTGGAGTAATATGTTTTCAAGATGATATCTTGATATATGCTGACAATCAAAAGACACATGATGAGAGATTGAGATATGTGTGTGAAAAATTATATAAAGCAGGGATGACTCTGATCAAGGACAAATGCAAAATTAATTGCTCAGAGATTGAATACCTAGGACACAAGATCTCTGCTGATGGAATATCACCTAAGTCTCAATTAGTGAACACCATAAAAAGAATGCCTAGACCATGTAATAAAGAAGAGGTGTGCACATTCATCGGAATGGCAGAATACTATTCTAAGTTTGTTTGTGACTTTGCGGTACACACCGTCCCCCTGAGAGAATTGCTCAAGAAAAAAATCTTTGATTGGAGTGATGAATGTGAGGAAGTATTTGAATTTATAAAAGCTGCAATAGACAGGGCTCCAGCGTTGAAGAATTTCAGTAGTGACAAGAAAACCGTCATTACTACCGATGCTAGTAATATAAGTCTCGGAGCTGTCATCACGCAAGAAGATAAGGGCAAAGAAATGTTAATTGCATTTGCATCGAGATTACTCAAGGGAACTGAAAGATCGTATGCTGCTATTGAGAAAGAGGCATTAGCGATAAAATGGGCAGCAGAAAAATTCAAGAGCTTCATCTGGGTGTGAAGTGGAGTTCCGCACAGATAATAAGCCGCTGGTTTATGTCATCATGTATAAAGGGTTAGACAAAGTATCCAATAGAATCAGGAGATGGGTGATGCTTCTTCAAGAATATAATTGCACAGTACGTTATGTACCTGGAGTTAAGAACATCACTGCTGACTCTCTGTCTCGCCTTACCAATATTTCGGAAATCATAGATAAGGATGATGATATGGAAGTTGTTTTGAACATAGAGGCAGCATCAATCTCAAGGATGGCATGGAATAATGCCGAAAAGAATGATGAAGTGTTAGAACGCTTGAAGGAACTAGTCATCAGTCAAGGTCCATGGAATAAAGCAAGATTTGAAGAAGCAGATCTTATGGATTATTGGGTTGTTGCTGATGAATTACATGTACACAACAATATCATCATGAGAGGAGATAAAATAATTACACCCTCAAGTCTACGCTGAAGAGTGATTGAACTTGGTCGTGAAGGCCACCAGAGAATAGTAAAAACTAAACAGAGGATAAGAAATGACTTCTGGTGGCCTGGGTGCGATCTGCAAATAGAACGTTATATTTGAGACTGTATCCTTTGCAGTAGTAGTGAAAAGAATTGTGTGGGTGTGAAACAATCTATGGAGGTTACTGAGATTCCAAGTAAAGTATGGAGGGATTTGGGCATGGATGTATTAGGCCCTGTGAATAGCAATGGAGTACAGAAATTTTGCCTGATTGTAATTGATCTCCTTACTAGGTGGGTAGAAGTGTTAATTGCACCAAGTACCACTGGGAAAACTGTGATTGAATTTCTGACTGACATCTGTGAGAGAGAGGGGTGCCCAGGGAGCATCATGACTGACAATGGCACTCAATTCAGATCTAAGGAGATGGTGGATTTCTGCAGTAAGTATTCTATGGTACACAAAAAGAGTGCCATATACCACCCTCAGATGAATGGGACAGTAGAACGTTTTAAGAAAATATTGAAAGAGACCTTTAGAATGGCATGGTCCAATGGGGATAAACTGGGAGGAAGCGGTAATGGAGAGGATAGTAGCACATCGCTTCACACCGCATTCCACCACAGGTCTTTCTCCTTTTGAGTTAAGCAGAGGGAGGAAGGCAAGCACAGAATTAGCACCATTGTGGTTAGACAACAAAAGTAATGGAGTGGAGAAAGATTTTGGGACTGTATGTAGTAAGATCAGAAATGTGCAATGGAAGAACAAATTTGTCCATGATGAGAGAAGATCTGTAGATAAGTATTATAGGGATACTGTAGTGGGAAAACGTGTAAGAATTTATCTTCCCCCTGCCCTCAGAGAAGGCCTGTGTAAATGGTCTAGGCCAATCAGAGTTTTGGAGGCATTCAGACATGCTGTCAGAATGGAGGATGGAAGGATTTGTAATGTTGAGAGAGTATGGGTATGCAGTGACAGCAAATATCCCAATGTCAGTAGTGGGGAGGATGTTGGCGGATGTGTGAAGGTGACGGATGAGAGAACAAATTATCGGGATAAAGCATCTAGAGTGAAAAGTGTGGAAAAAGTATCTAGAGTAAAGGGTGTACAAAAAAGACTGTTCAAACGAATCTGAAGTTGTTTCCTTGCCAGCTTTCTTCAGAGATACGACTTGCAAGTCCAGATGGGGAAGAGCTTATCGTACACCAAAATGTATGGAGGACTATATGTGAACTTATGCCTATCTCCACTTTTAGTAGTTTAGGTTACTTCATTTTGGAACATTATAAAGGAAGGGAGATGTGTAGCATCCGTGCTCCTCTCGAAGACAAGCATGGCCGTATAATTCTCTCCTGCCAAGCTTCCGTGCTTGTGGAGCGAGCCTGAGATTCCAGCTTCACCTCATGGAATCAAGGAAAACAGCTTCTTAGCCGCAGTGTTGGCGGACACTGACTCCCTCCTCTTTCTTCTATGTAATATATATATATAACTATCTATTATAATAAATACTATAGTTGTCTCCCTAATTATGCCCCGTGTCATCATATATTTCCTGGTCTGAACACTACAGATATTAAATATTGTTTAACTCGGTGCAGGGTTAAAAAGTATTTGCGTGTGGACTGTTCTGCCTGTGTGCTTACACAAACAGTTGTGAACTAAGCCATAAGGTTGTCATCGTTCTCTAACAGATAGCTTTTCTCTGGGATATAAGGAGGAGCCCAAACAAGAGCGTCTTTGGACAGGCAAGAGAGGATAAACTTAATTTTGACATAATCATTCTTACACTTATACTTTTGTGGTCTATTAATGAAATCCATTTTAATGGAGTCAAGAAATTTTGACACATCATAGGTTCTCCAGAAAAGGCATCAGTTGAGGTTAAGGAAAGGGGTATTTTAATCACAGGGGGTGATATTACCGGTGCTGAAGTGGTCCTCATGCTAGTGTGCTGTACTTGTGGGGGTTGTAGGGCTGGGAGATGGAAATGTTCCTGCCCTTTCTTGTAATTGGTTAATTTCATCTAGGAGAAGAGCATAATCCACTTGTAATTGGTTAATTTCATCTAGGAGAAGAGCATAATCCACCTGAGCTATTTGCAGTTCTTTGTGTATGTCTTGAATGACCTTGGCTAATTCTGTTAAAGGGTTGTGCCGCCCCTCCATTCCACAATCTGCCAGGTGCCTCAAGAATAGATGGTAGTGTGGCTGGAAGATGAAACAACTTTCACGAGTTAGTCAATGGGCCTTGGTTTGGATGACCCTAATTCCCAGAATAGCATGTGGAAAATGGGACTGGATGGGTGGCGATCTGGTACGGGCTGATCCGGAGCCCCGATGATACAAAAGGGGAAAAGTCAGTGTCTGCAACGAGGACCTCCTAATTCTCACCATAGGTCTTATCGGATAAACTGCAAATGGAGGTCATATATCAATATCTGCGGGGGGCTCAGGAAGGAAGATCCAACCAAGAGCGTAATCAAGGTCAATGCCGCAGGTGAAATATACCATAGTCCAGGAGAGCATCAGATGCAGGTAGTGGGAGCAGAGGTTTCTACACTCTGCGTGCATCTCACTTAGGATGCTGAGAGCTTCACTTGACTTCACTGGGGTGTTGCGGATAGCAAGCAAACAAACTACACCTAAGAGAAGGCCTTCAATTAGAGGAGTGGGAGGTTCCAAGGATGAGTGAATCGAGTGGGGGCATAGCTGTGCTACGTAAATGCAGGAGAATCCATGACAAGGGAGTGTATGGAACGAGAACTGGACATAGGAGACATGGGAGGATCACAGAAGGCGGCCAGACACAAATGGGAAATGACAGAGCTAGAAAATGACATTGACAGACAAAATGTCCTTCTCACTGTTACTTTACCTAGGCTTGACCTGGAAGAACTCATTCACATTACCTTTCCCATTGTCTCGAAGACCCGGCATCTTGGAAGAGGGTTTAAGTCCTTGTATTCTTTCTATTTTCCCTCTGTTTAACCTGAGTCTTGTTCTGCTTACATTTTCTTCTTGATCCTTGCTGCTGTTCTATTGGTCCTCTTCTTACAATGTATTCCTCATAATTATTGGGTCAGGCACTGTACTGGAATTGTTGGTGTTAATGTCAGTCCAAGGAAATCTGCCTAAGTTATGTTTAGCATTTTAGCAGAATCAAGGTTGTGAGCCTATCCACCTGACCCTACCCAAAGAGTTGCCATTGGCTCCTGATAATCTTAGATGTCTCTAATTAAGTATGGAGCAGCACTGGATTTGCACAGCCCCCTAAAATCTTAAACTGTATTTTCTACCTCTGGCAGCACTTTTTCACGATGTTTATGTTGGTGTGTAAGTGGACCCTCTTTTTTGTTATAGGGGGGCCTGTGTCATGAGGGTGAATTTAACAGGAAATATATATATAAAACCATAAAAATAAAATATAAAACCAAGCGATTGAATGCATTAGACGTCACCTAACTCTACATATGACTCAAAGAAGAGTGCCCATAAACTTCATTGTAGAACTATTAGAACTGGCACTCACTAACAATTTCTTCAGTTTCAACAAGTCATTCTACCTACAAGTCTGCGGTACTGCCCTGGGCACAGCATTCACCCCTAGTATGGCAATAATATACATGGCTGAATATGAACAAAGCTTCATTCTTAATGATAACAACCCTTTCAAGGCAAGCATCCATTCATGGTGAAGATATATAGATGATATCATCTTTATCTGGAAAGGAGAGAACAGCGAACTACAGAACTTCTTCACCTGGATCAATGGAAGGTCAGAAGACATACAATTCACGATGGAACATAATAACATGAGCATTCATTTTCTGGATCTCAAAATCAGTGCTGATAACAACCAACTGAAATGCGCTATTTTCAAAAAAGAAACAGACAGAAATACCATCCTCCATTACAACAGCCACCATCCCAAAAACGTACGTAATAACCTGTCTTACGGACAATTCCTTAGAATACGAAGGAACTGCACCAATACAGAAGAATTCAAGTTTCACGCTAATCTTCTTCAACAGAAACTGGCCGCCAGGGGGTACCCCAAGAAATTGCTCAACAATACAATGAAGAGGGCCCTATACACACCCAGAGAAACGCTGTTAACTCCCAAGACACATGACCAAGGGACAGAGAATACATTGGCCTGCATCTCGCAATTTAGACACTTGATTAAAAAATACTGGCCCATCGTTCGACTCAGTCTACCCGACGAACCATTACCAAGGATGGCACTGAAAAGGAACAAGAACCTTAAAGATCTACTGACTCATGCCAGGTCCCGACGAAAACCAACAAGATCCACACTATGGAACATGCGGGAAATCAGAGGGCACCACCCATGCGGTACATGCCAAGCATGCAACCAGATGAAAAAAATGAAATCCTTCCAAATAGGAGACAAAGAATGGGAGCACCGCTAATTCACCAATTGTAAAACCACCAACATGATCTACCTCATTGAATGCACCTACAAACTGAGATATTTAGGCCAAACGACCAGACCGGTGCACAAAAGAATTAGTGAGCACAAATCAAGGATCAGGTGTAAAATACACACTGCACCCCTGGTATCCCACTTCATGGAACTACAACACCCCCATGACTCATTCAAATGGTGGGTGATCGACCAAGTCACAGGCACCACCAATATTGCGAATTCGCTGAATTACAAGGAGTCCTGGTGGATATTTAAACTCAACACGTTGACCGCTGGCCTTAACGAGGCGGCCCCCATGGACTACCAAACCACCACCTGAAGAGGCCCAGCCCCACCCTGTGGTCCTCACCTGCTCACCAATATGCAGGCACGTGCCTCCTGCCATCCATGGCAGGCCCTGTCCATCACCTTGCAGCATGACTCACTTCACCCTGCAGCATGACTCGAATCTACGTGCTTCCACTACAGCACATAGGCCGAGCTCCAGGTGCCTACCCCCTTTTAAATAGGGCCACAACTTTACTTTTTTGTCGACACAGGCTTCTTGCAGCTACGTTACATAGATATCTCAATCCTGGCTACCTCCAGCCTCTACATGTACCCAAACGAGGCTGGAGCGCACTCGCATATGGATCCAGTTGCCAACGCCCCCCGGTTGCCACGGACACTGTCCACTGACAACCGTCCACGCATGCGCGAGACGGCAACACTCACACGAGCGTCTCAGCACATGCGTGTTAGGCTCTAGCCACACTTGCCTCCTGGTCGCCACGGACACCATCCCCTGGCGACTGCACATGAATAGACGAGACCACAGACACACCTAGTCTCAGCGCATGCGCGCATAAACAGACACTTCCCGAGCACTCAGGCGCACTTATAAGATGCTCCACAGCTCCACATTCAGCACATCATGGATTTCCGACAGTCAAACAGCAAGTCTTTCCTCATTCAGGTGAGATCCCCCCAGGCCCCCTTCAGGACAAGTGGCACCACTCTGTGGCCACCCTTTGTCCTCTCCAATGCCATTATTTGCCAACTACCTGCGACCACACATTCCTGACTGTCGCCCCCCCCTCTTTTTTGTCACCCCCTTGTACCACAGGGCTTGAACTTGAGATTTGAACAAGGCAACCAGACACGCACGTGGATACCAGAGAATTATAGGCATTTACCACTCCTACAGAACACATTCTGTACAATGCACCCCCACCTACCACTGGAAGCACAGGAGTTTCCACACAGCTTCCGGGGACAGGTCAGTGGCTAGACTGACAGGGCTCACAGCCCTTCGCTACTTGTTTTTAACAGCACTCACCGAGTGCATTTATTTTAAACCTTCCCCCCATATACTGTGACCCTTATGGAAAACACTTGGTACCCTACTCTAAGTGGAGCTTTCTTTTCATTTTTTCTTTCCTTTTCCCTCAGGGAGACCTGCACATATAAGGCCCCAGAAGAAGATTGAGAATTACTATCAATCGAAACATCAGTGTTCCCCGTGGTTTCCCACTGCAAGACCACTACCAAGGAACACACTGAACTTTCTTTATTCTTTAAACAGACGTCGGACCAGTCTCTCTCGGTCTAGGACCAGCCTTGGCTGGCCACTATTATTAGAACTACTTCTACACAGAAGTGAAAATAACCCATCTAGATTATTATATGCAAAGAATCCAATTGCAAATATAATATTGGACAGCATTGTAACTGAGAGGTTGTGTTTCGATATGAAGTAATATGACATATACCTCTAATCCATTCTTTTGTTAAACATAAGGAGTTTCTGCATACTATTTATGCAGACATGTGAAAAGTTGACTTAAAAAACTGTTAACCTCCTCTTTTGTTTATACAACACAGTTCTTTACCAGTTTTTGATTGAATCATGTAATGTTAAAATCTTGGTGCTTGACTGTGCTTTCCATGCTTTCCTCTTTTCCTATACATTTGAATTGAATGTAATGTTTGTTTTTACAAAATTTACAAGAAAAAGCCATTTAAGAAATAAAAATAAGGCTACCACAAAAAACCAAACATTGCTAATGGTTGTTTTCTCACCCCATGTTCGGGATCCCTGTACCTTTGCATGGGGCACCTAGGAAGGTTGAATCATCTACTGCCTCAAATTGTGTGCAGCATAAAAACTCAGGGAGGACAGGACCACCCAATGTATACATACTTTGATCATTCAGCCCGCTATATCCTGTCCGAATCCAGGGCTGTCCCTCCAGTTATAAACTTTTTTACTGTTGTGGCATAAGGTATTATACATACGTTGAGGATGCTCAAAGTCTCCTTATATTAGATAGGAATAACGTTGCTGTCTTCCCGAAATGTATATTTTGCCTGACTAAGGAGAGCAATTGGGTAAACATAAACCACATAAGGTTCAATATATCAAAACTTAGTGCTGGTACGCATACAATCAAAGGCTGGGTGGGACCCGTGCATCTGCCCTCCAGAATGTGGAACCATAATACCCTAGCATCTCAAAAGCAAAAATTCCCCCAAGCCTGTTAGGTTCGGTTGTGATCACGAAAGAGGTTTGTTCATATTTGCTCTTTTAATCATCACATAATTCTTATAAATGATAATGTTTCAGCCAAACTAGACCACTGTGACTCTGGCTATCTGGTATTGTGTAAAGGGGACATTATGAAAATGCAAAGAACTCCAAGTATGACTTCCAGCTCTTTGCTCGAAATTCTTAGAAGGTCCCATATTTCCCCATCCCTGTTTCATTACATTGGTATACATAGACTTCAACAGAGTATGTGTTTGTGTCGCAAAAAGAGGGGCTGCATCATGAATTGCACAAACACCTTTAGAATGATCACATGCTCTCGAGGCCCATGCAGCTTTCTGGGTGCATGGGCAAAGTAAGGGCGCACATTGCGGCACACGTGAGTGCAAGACACAGTTGCAAAGGATGAGAGTCGAAAGGCATTTATTCCAGTGGGAATCTATCTGAGTGGGTCCAGAGGAGGCAAATGGGGAGAAACGGAGGGGTGTCAATGAGAGAAAGAAGGAACCAAAGGAAAAAGGGGATGAGGCCCATACCTGCTGCCTGTGTCTTTTTGCACCATGCAGCAGCCAGTAAGGGGGCTACAGCTTTCCATGCCGTTATACTTTCTATGATTGGATATCTTCTCTCAAACAGAGAGAGGATTACTAATCATAGAAAGAGGACTTCGACTTTGAGTAAGTATTCCAGTAAGTATCAGCCGAAGCTGGTTTTCAGCCAAAATTCAGGTGAATACTTACTCAAAGCCGAAGTTCGGTACACCCCTAGAACTAAGCAATCCACACACTCGCCAGCCAATTCCCTGCCTAGCCTCTTAGCACTGGCTGCCAAGCCCCTGGCTACCATCCCATGTACCTCTGCTGTCCAACCTACCTATGTTTTCTGATTGTCCCCTGTGGCTTTCATCTTCGTTGCCTCGCACAGCGACTCCTCCTCTCCCCACAGAAATGGCAGAGGGGCTCCTGTCAAAGCTATGGCATTCATTTCCTTGACTCTCATTGAGACCACAACCTGTGCACCTGCTGCGTGTCTTTTTTTTGTATTACTATTTACATTTCATGGCTTAGCCCAGAGGCTTATAGCAATAGCACGCATGGCTGTGCCCTGTATCACCTGGTACCGCCGCGCACTAATGGGGCAGCGTAAAGGCCCTCACTTTGCTCATGGCTCTAACTTTGCCCCCGGTAAGTTATAGTCCAATGCGGCTGGCCGTCGCAGGTTTTATTGCTTAAGTAGTAGGACTGGGCCAACTACTTCTTGTAGCCATAACATAGCATAGGAAGGATACCACACAGCATATCTAGATGAATACAAGGAACCCTCACCAAGGAAACTGGGAAAAGCTAACATTCTTGATGCAAAGTTTCCTTTGTGGTTTCTATAATGCTCTGTGGTCTGCATTATGGTTGATTGCACAAATGAGCAAACAACATTAGAACTGATACAAATAACTCTGCACTGTATTTCCGCTGTTGGTAATGGCATTTGCACGTGCATAAACTGCATTTTCTTATGCTTAATCTACACTAATGCTGCAAGTATGTGCTCTGCTTGACAGTTAGTGCCTGATTCACAGAAGCGTTTTTCATAATGGCGCAATCCCATCGGAAAACACTCTGTGAATCGGGCCCACTTAGTTGATGTTTCTTTTAGTAAGAGGCAACCTGTTCCTGTGAAAACATTCATGATGGAAAATGTGGTAAAAATGCTACTTAAAATGATGTATAACAGACATTTTACTTCCCACTCATCTTCAAAATAACAGCAACAGAATTTAGCGGACCAGCAGTTCACCGTGTTTGATGTATACTTCCTTCAAAAACAACTTCAGCCCCATTACGAGTTTGCTGGCAGTTCGGCAGTAAAATAGCCCATTTACCGCCAAACTCGATCATCGTTACTACCACTTGGTCCCGTGGGTATACCAATGGATTGCAAGTGGTGGTAATTCCCTATTTTTTGGAGTACATAGGACTCTGTGGGGATTTTTGGCAGATTTATTGCTGGTGCAATTACTTTTTTCGGCACTGCAGTGGCAAATTGTCCTAAATCCTCCACTTCACCTCCAAATCTATAATTTAACAGTGCAGGAAAAACTGAGGTTATTCCATTACTGCCAAAATAAGTGGTGGTAAGCGAATTACAACCATTTTTTTGCCGCACCGCCGAAGTTGTAATAAGGCCCACATATGACTGCAGTAATTAAATCTGTAACATCTCTGAAGAAAAAAACAAGCGCGTTCAGTATTTTTCATTCCATCAGAATATGAACCGTGCTCAATCTTGTTTGTCTCCCACAGCAGTGCGCCTCCTTGTGACTAATGTCTGGCAGAGGAACTCCCAGGACACCCCTTGTTAATTTGCATATTTAAGTAACTTTGGGTCTCACCCTAAGTTACTAGGGGAATCCAGATGTGGACCCCTTGCTCACTATTCTTAGATAGGCACAGATCCACCCTACTGATGAGGTCCAACCAGACCGAAACACGTGTCTGGGGTTTCTGTTGGTACTCTTGTTCAGAGGAGAATTGCCTAGCATTTCGGTGCTGGACTGCCCCAGGGCAGGACAAAGACTGATATGTTTGGGATATTTCTTCTCTGTGAAAGATAGTGAGCTAAAGACTCTGGGTAAGTCTCTCGTAACCAGGATTAATGTCTGGCAGAGGGACTCCCAGGACCCCAATTGTTAACCTGCTTATTCAAGTAATGTTGGGTCTCACCCTAAGTTACTAGGGGAATCCAGACATGGACCCCTTGCTCACTATTCTTAGAGAGGCACAGATCCACCCTACTGATGAGGTCCAACCAGACCGCCGAAACACGTGTCTGGGGTTTCTGTTGGTACTCTTGTTCAGAGGAGAATTGCCTAGCATTTCTGTGCTGGACTGCCCCAGGGCAGGACAAAGACTGATATGTTTGGGATATTTCTTCTCTGTGAAAGATAGTGAGCTAAAGACTCTGGGTAAGTCTCTCGTAACCAGGACTAATGTCTGGCAGAGGGACTCCCAGGACCCCCCTTGTTAACCTCCCTGTGACACAGCAAACTCGGTGGATGATTTCTTGCTGTGGAGTTTAGGGGGACTTTGAGCTCAACATTGTTATGAAGGCATCTATCAACATTACAGCGTCAAGCAGAAGCATTTACTTAATCTCCCTTTAAGGCAAAAGGTTTGTTCCCAAAAGGCAGATGAAGGATGCGGGTGACTCCAAAAACCTCTGGGCATTGATGTCTTCATTGGTGGTCGGTCATTTTTTCAAAAAAATAATGTCGAGTGACAATTTTTTCGAAAAAAAATGTCAAAAAAAAATGTTGAATTCCGTTTTTTTAAATTATATATTTATTTTGTTCGGGATAAAAAAAATGGGTAAAACAAAAAAAAAATTAAAAAAGAGAGGTTGGCGGGGGGACCCCCCCATTTCGAAAAAAAATGCATTAAAAAAATACGACATTTTTTTTTCGACATTTTTTTTCTCGAACAAATGACTTTCGACATTATTGGTTTCGAAATTATTACTATAAACTGTCTTCATTATTAGAATTTATTTTTGGCTAACAATCGAAACAGCTGTAAGAGAACAAAGCTTAAGGTATTTCGTATTGCTCTCCAAAATGTTAATCACTTGACGGACTGCATGTTTGATTAGAGGGTATTAGGACATGCAGTTAGTTACTTTTATTTATAACTGTGATTTGGCACTCTGAGTCCAAGCAAGTGTTTTGTGGAAGCAAAGTACGGTAGACACACTTGGCGCCCAGACACAGGCTGTACGTTTCTTGCACATGGTGATTCGAAAATAATCCCAGGTAATAGGGGTTTTGTATTAATAAATAAAATGATGGGGGTAAATAATTCTGTGTCTGAAAGGACAGTTAACTAATGAACGCCCCCCGCTCCTTACTGGCAAAAGCAGAGCGCATACATGTTCCCTTGCTGACAGTTAACTAATGAACGATTCCCCTCCCCCCCTCCTTTCATAAAGCTCACTGGAAAAAGCAGAGCGCATACATGTTCCCTTGCTGAACCAGACTCTACTGCACACCTTTCTTTAATGGCACAGAGCAGGTTCAAAGATCACATGTGCATTCCCGAAAGTTGCGTGACTGAAAGACACTGTAGACTGAGGGCCCGATTCTTATGTTGGTGCAGTGAGCGGGCTAAACAGCACGCTTCACTGCGCCAAATCTGGACGCCCAGGCACCACTATTCTTAAGTGGGCCCGGGCGTCCTCGGAGTGCACGACATTGCACGGCCTGAATTCCCCCTGTTTGTGGAATGGAAAATCTCGGCAGCACTTTGGTTAAATAACAAGAAAATCGTTATTTTACGAATGTGCTGCTGAGATGTCGGCGGCATCACAGCATTCATCGTACTAATTGAAGTTTTTCAATATAAGTTAATGATGTTACTCGCTCCCTCAAATGTATCTTTTTTTGCATTTTTCAAACCAAAAAGATGAATTACCAGCCATTTAGCCGCTGTGCAGCGCAGCGCTTCCAATCCACATCACGCCATCGTTGTTAGCATTGAAAATTCCTTGCAGGGTTTTCGAATTCCATTTATAATCGTTTTCAAACTGTCCAGGCCCACTGCAGAGAACAGTTGAATGAACTCTTGGCTCTGTTAGTTTCCAAAAAAGTAAAGTGCTCTGAGGGGCATTTTGGACTTATGTGCACTCCAACATTCCTCAAAACCGCCAGCAAAGAAACAAATACAGTCTGTATTCCGGTCTGCAACATATTTAGCCACCCACCTGCACTCTTTGCGCGGCTTCCTGTGCCACAAGAACAGCCAGTTTAAATGGCACTTACCGAATGTGGCAGTTGCTAGGTTGGTTTCCGGCCCATCCTACATCCTAGCAACTGCCACATATATCCCGAAAGTGGGGCATTCATTCCCACTTCGGAAGAATACGCCACCTTCAGAATAGGTCTTAAGTATCGAAAAAAGGTCATTAACTCTTTCTCCGACCTTTTCAGTACTTAACGCCCTCTTTAGAATTGACCCCTAGGGCTGCAATTTAACTTTTGCACCTCTGATCTAAAATATAATTGTCTACCCATCTGGTTGCAGGTAAACTCTATGAATAAGCTATACCTGGTTATGGAATGGTGACTGATATGAGCACACAATTATGAAAGCCACACTAATATGATATCATAAAGTGTCAACCCTGTGAGCTTAGACCAGCTATGTGAGGGCAATGTGAATTCATAGCAGCCTGGCCATCTGCACTGTTCCCAGTGGGACAATGGCCAGGATGCTGTCCTCCTTTGATTTTTCGGGAGGAAGGGTAAGGTCTCCCTTCAGAAAGATGTGCTCTCACCAGGATACCTTGCTTTCAAAGGCGCACTCGCATAGCATAGGGCATTCTCGCACCAGGGTGCCGCACAACAAAGAGCATTTGAAGTTGCGGGCTTGAGGAGTTGCAGAGTTAAGCAAGTCAAGGAAAATATAGAGGACATGAGCACGGATTCCACCATCTTGTGTTTCTGTGTGGTTCTTTTCCTTCCTCCATTTTGTGTGGAACATGGCACTCTGAGTATGATTCAAGCACATAATGTAGTGTAGAGAAGCAGGTGGACATGTCATCCCTAGCTCCCGCCCACTCTCCTTCATCGTACCGGAACAAAAGGAGAATAGCCCTTCGTGGGAAACCAGGTATCATCCCAATACCGCATTGAATGTATGAGAGACGATATGCACTCAGACAACCGTATCAAATGTACCCTCGCACTGAGAGGTGGAAGGAGGTCTGCACACACCATTGGACAGTGTTAGGGATAATTCTCATAAATGTGCTTATTCCCTTCACCCTAGAGACCCCCAGCAACTTTGCTGGATTTTGAGGACTTGTTTTTTTTCCCTGGAGAGAGTGTGAGCCTTTTTTCCCACTCTCTCATGTATTTTGATGTGTGTTTTACTCTTGGGTTCTTTGGTTCTGGACTTTTAGATAACTCCATAGGCATCATCTTTTTATTGTTGTGTCACACAGCACCTTTAGTGCAGTGGCACAGGGATGTCCTTTGGACTTCCCAAAGTTTAAATATCTTCTCTGGGATGAACTACTGTTCCCTATAGAATGTAAAGTTAAATTGACTTTATTATTCTTTTTAAATTCATAGACCCAGCACACACTTGCTTCCTATAGAGTGCTGGGGGGGTTACTTAGTATCCCCTATGTCTAAACCCTCTTGTAGCTGTCAAAAGCTACCCTTTCCTATGGACCCTTTCCTATGGAAATGGCTGGTGGCAGTGGTTTTATAACAAACTACTATGATTTTTCCCGACCGCGAACAACGGTAGCTAAAAATCAGGGCCGCTATCTTGTTCAATATGGCGCCCAAGACCCCTCTGTCAAAAAAAAACTCTGGTCATCTTTTTTTGCTGTTTCTTTGTGGAAAGGTCCTTCTGGTGTTTAACTCTGTGCGCCAAACCAGGTTTGGTCCCTTTGTTCATGAGGCTTTGGCGGGCTTCAGGACTGAAGTGAGGGAGGGACCCGAAACTCCCTGTGCTTGGTCCCCTAGGAGACCCAAATGCACTCTGGCGTGATTGGCTGGCTGACTGTCCGGCAAGGACAGCCATTCTGCTGGGTGAGTGGCAGAGTCGACCACTGGAACGAAAGAACCGAAGATGAGCTGGAAGAGGATGGCTGCTGCAACCACTGGACCGTTGGTTTGCCCGGTGAAGCCCTGCTGCAACCCCGGATTGCCAGATCTCCAATCGACAGAGAAGCTCCTTCAAGGACAGCTTCTTCCTTTAAGTTGGTGGGACCAATCAACTCAGCAAATGCCTGGATACCATTCTCGGAGCTGGTTAAGGTTAACCAGGGAGAAGGACACCAGTTTTTCTTTGGAAGCCACAGCTACTTGAGATTAAGTGACGCCATTTTGTTTGCCCCGACAAAAATCCTGCGCAACGCAGGAGTCCCCCGACGTCCTCCTTCTTGTCCCCATGACTGACGCTCAGGAACAGTGAGATCTGCGGGTACTGCCAGGAACCAACGTCTTCAGCTGCATCTTTTTGCTTCACTTTAAGGTACTGTGCCATCCGGTTGAGAGATCCTAACTCTTGCGGTGAAAGTTTGTGAAACTTTCCCAACTTGCAAGCCTAATCAGCTTGTGACCCCGCATATCTTTCTCTATCATCTGAACTACTTAAAACGTTTACAAAGACTTCTCCACCTGTACCAAAACTGTGCTGTCCTATCCAAGAACAATACACTATTGACTTTGGCCTGGCCTATTGAATTGAACTGACCCTCCTGGTGCATTGAACCATTGCATTAACTAAAAGAAGTGTTTTCTAACCCTTTGTACAAACCTATGCCTTTTTAATCCTATTTAAAGTATTGAAATGCCATTTGGCTCCCTTTTCAGGGGAGCTCAAACTGTCTTTTTAACAGAGTTTTGTAATTTAGTATATTGGTGTTTAATATTGAGTTGATTTCTACTAATGAATGTTTTCTAAACGACTATTTAAATAAATGTTTAAGTATTTTTACCAAGAAACCTTGAGTCTAAGTGTCTACTTGAACCACTGTGATTGTGATACATCTGTGTAACTTCTTCTACTGCTCACATTCCGTCTTGGGATAAACCTGGCTGCTCAGCTCGCTAACAGAAGTGTGTGGTACAGACTTATACCAAAGGTTGGTTTTTGCTGACACCTGTAGCCCTAATTGTGTGTGGTGTTCCCAGAGGGCGCTGCATGCAATTCTGCCTAACAGACACTCTGACAAGAGCAGATTGACATCGTAGAGAAAAGATTCTGAAACTCACTGAAATGATGTGCAAATACTCAAAGAAGAAAGATGTAACTGAAGTAACAAGAGAAACATGTAACATGTAACATGCAAAAAAGATAAAAGTACCTGCTGACAAATACTTGCATGTACGCAGAAACTCAAGGCAGATGAGGCATATAGAAGATTGCTGCAGTGGAAAACATAACATGGCTAGAGAGGCCATAATGGAAAGTGGACGCCAGACTCGTATTGAGACCAATTAAGCTACCTCAGTGACAGACCAGGGAAGTACAGTCTGCAGATGCTGGAAAAACAGCTTAGTGTAAGGAATAAAGTGGTGTCTATTGGTCTGGGATCAAGGATGCTACTTCAAGGAATAATTGCAAGGCACAAGGGGAGTCAAAAGGATAAACCATGTACGTAAGAGATATTTCGCAAAGATGAAGCAAAGAAGAAAACATCTTCAAGAGCCAAGTATTGGACAATTAAAAAAAAACCTATGCAAGATTGAGTGAGTAAGTCTCCAGAGGCCAAGAAGGGTAATGACACACAGCTCAATTGAATCAAATAGCAGTAAATAGAAGGCTGGGATGGACAAATGTGTTGTCTCCTCACACGTGATTCAGAAGTCTAAAACAAGGACTATTCCTTAAGCCCAAACGTATATAATGGTGGGCCTACATGTGCTTTAATGTCCCAGAACAGAGAACAGGCTTCGAAGTGAACTACAAAGGATAAGCCTTGGCTTGCGACCTGACGGATGAGAGTTGATGGACTAATTGGGAAAGAGGGGAGTAGTTTGACGTTACTCTCGGCACCTGAGTTTCAATTTGCTTACGTGCTGCTAGCGAGTCAAAAGTCCAAGGTTGCGAAAGCATGCCAACCAATCAGAGGGTCTATGTAGCAACATGCTATACAATGTTGCAAAGACCAACCCGTTGTCATTTTTCCCCACTATAATCAGTATTATACATGTTCAGAGGGGATTCAAGGCGTGCCCACCAGATAAGGGTCAGCCAATGAAGTTATTAACACTTATAGATTCTATAGGACCACATGTTCCCTCAACCAATCCCTCCTTTCAATAGGTTTTACAGTTTACCACATAGGATAATGTCATACATGATGCATATCGAGGTATAAAACCTTGGTATAATCACATTTGGATGTGAGTGTGTGAGTTTTTGCCTGTTGTTCGCCAGATTGCCCTACTCTATTTTTATACTAATAACAAAGTAGTACTTTGCCATATTCTTTGAGTCTGTCCAGTTATGTGGGTCTGAGATCATTACTGATATTTACATCTAGCACATGAAATGCTTCAAGTTGCTAGCGCACATGTTGGTAGTGGTGCGGATGGTTCTGGTCGAATCGCCCTAGGCCCAGATCTAGACTCTTGGATGATCGACGACTTCTGACATTAGCCAGAAGACCATGGAGCTTCCTGATGAGTTTGGCATGCAAAAACACATGTGCGAGAAGAATCGTTTGGCAGGAATTTGAAGAACTTCATGTCCGTTCCTCGCAGGTGCCCCGCGGACTGAAGGCAAACTGGTCGATTGGGGGAGAGTCGATGCCGAGAGACTCGAGCTGAGCCACAGATGTAAGTAGAACATCGAAGGTGTCAAAAATAGGGGGAGGGACTGTATTGTAATTATATGTATAGAAGTAACTGGACCTGAAGTAACTGGACCTTTGGGGATTAGAAAGAAGAGAAATAGATACCTCAAATCCTGGTTCCAAGAGGGGTGGAAGGGTATGCACTCAAACTCCAAATAGGGGTATTATTTAAGGAACCCTGAGGCAAGGCCAAAAAGAGGAGTGCATATCAAACTGCAAAACGGGGTACAAAAATGAGATGTCGTACACAGAAAATGTAAAAGTGCACGTGTGTATGGGGTTATAAATATGTCAGTATAAAACATTTATTGTGTCTAGATTAGGAGATCTAAAATGATAGTAAAAAGTTAAGGTGATCATTAGATTTTTAAATCAAGAGATTGACGTCAATAAGAAGGCTAAAAAGACGAATGAATAAATAAATAATAGATTTTTAAAACATCAATAATAAAACAACTAAATAGCAATAAGAAGTTAAATAATTGTTTTTTTGGTAATACGCAGCGATTGACGGTGCCTGCTCAAATTAGTCAGTGTGGTATACTTGATAAAATAAATAAAAGAATAAAATATCTGGTAAGTATTGACAGTAGAGATCCTCTTTTACACCTATGCTGGACACTGCCGAGGTATACAGTCAAGATGAGACAGTATCACGCGGAGTGGGTCAGAGGCTCGACTAATAAAACACTCATGCCATGGTCTCAGGAGGGTTTGTTGTCATAAACAGTATTGTGACATATGACAACATATTTGCATGCTACATTCAAGGAGAAAAAGTAACAGAAAAGGTTGGCCATTTGAGAGTTGTAGAAAATGTATCAGAGCGAAAAAGAAGACTCGCCTGAGAAGGAGTGGATGCTTAATCAGCATAAGGAGGAAAATATAATGCTTTTGGCTCCTCTTCCACTCCTGAAAAAACTAATCTTTCCCCTTCTGAAAACAAGAGTGCATACACTAAGGAACAGGGATTGTATCTTTTAAAGGAATTGAAAGCAGTGGGGGTGTAGGTTAATCCGACATATGAGCCCCCCGTTTATAACAGGTGGAAAAACATGGAAGAGAGCAAAAGTAGAGAACACAAATATATGCTAACAAGCGATGAAAGTAAACAGCATGATAAGAGAAAGGACAGACTGGACAGACCGATGGAGATAGAGGAGGAAGAAAGAAGTCAAAGGTAAGTTAAATATAATGCTAAGGGAGTAACAATAGTACACAATTAATGGATGGGAGGACATATTTTACTTAAACTTGATAATAATGGCATTGATGGTGTTTGAGAAAGAGAAGAAAGAGAAGAGCGGGAAAAGAAAGACTGAGAACAGGATAGAGCATACAAAGAAAAGAAGGAAAAAGGAGGAAGCAAATGAAAGAACGAAGAAGGTATGAGCCAAGGAAAGAAAAAGAGAGACTAGAAGAGAAGAGGCGTGAGGAGATAGAAATACAGAGAATGCAAGTATGCAGGTTGCAAAGAAGGCGAGAAGAAGAATAGAAAAGAGAGATGAGAAGAAGGGAAGGTGAGATGAACAGAAGTAGGAGTCTAAAGGATGATGAGATAGATCATCGATTTAATAGAAGTATAGTGCCGATCGAAGCACAAGAATAATTTGAGGAAGAGAGAGGGTACTACAGCCCCGCAGTGAGCTGCAAGGCAAACCGAGAATACAGACATGGGCTGACAAGCATGAAGCAGAAAACAAAGGGAAGAGGATTGTGGATTTATGAAGTTAAATTAGAGATTAAGATGGAAATAAAACCTAAGAGAATGTTGAAGGGTTTTTATAGAGCGAAACAAGAAGAAGGTCAGGTGACATATTGACAGATGCGCATAGACCGCTGTCTTCAAGCAGAATACATCTTGATGATGTCGAAAGGGATGAAAGTCATACAAGCTGGGACATAATTATTTCAGATCAAGAGAGGGCAGAAAATGAGAAAGCGTGAAGAGAAGGTGCAGGCAGTTTTTGAAAGAGTTAAGTACAGAGAAAGGGGTAAAATGGTCAGACCTAGAGGACCCTAATGAAAAAACACCAGAACCAACACCATATGATGAGCGACCACAAGCACATTCGCACAGTGCAGGGGATGTATCCCCGCCTTATGTAAGCAGATTAAGGTCACTACCTGGAAGGAGACAAATGGGCTAGACAAGCCCCACCTAGAAAACACAAAGCATAGGTGGGTATGATTATGGAACAGGGTTTTCACAATTCCCATTATTAGAGAAAGGGGGAGGATGACCACAATATATTCTGTGGCCACAAATGGATAAGGATAATTTAAAATGTAAATTACCTGGTTTGACTTCAGATGCAGGAAAATACATTCATGAGCTAGAAAGAATGACATCAGGAATGACGTTAGGTATAGGTGACATAAAAGGCCTGCTAGCAGCCATCCTAGTGGAGAGGGCTGATGACATTTGGAAGAGAGCAGGGTATGCGGAGGTGACTGCACAAAACACGACCCACAATGGAACACCATTTAATAATTGCAGAACAGATGTGTGGCGCACGCATATCAGATATGGCTGCGATCATGTCTAGGAAGATGGGCGAGGATTAAGATCCTGTTGCTTTTATTCAAGATATTCAAGAGAGTTGGTGTCTTGAGACGAGAGAACTGTGGGATCAAACAGTGGCATTATTTTACCACATTTTATGTCAGGCACTGCCCAAGCCAGTGCAAAGGCAGATGAAGAAACAGGTAGGGATGGAAGCAAAGCCATGGGCGGAAATACAATTGACTATTGTGCACCTTTGCCGATTGTTACAGAGAAATATAAGAAGAAAATTGAGAGTAGAAATCAGGAGGAAGCGAAGTTAGTTCTGAAAGAAATGACAAAACTACCTATAGAAGGAGCAGTATTGACTAGTCGCGAAGGTGTGGCGACACAAGAGATGTGATCAGTGCATCAACATAATGTAGTATACCCTATGGATAGAGTGGGTAAAATTTTTGTCCAAAAGAAAGAGGAAATGGACCCAGGGGAGGAGGACGAGGTGGATTTCAGAACCCTCAGGGAGAAGGAGGATTTAATGGTGGACAGCCGTAACACTGCTGGAACTGTGGGAGGATGGAACATATAGCCAGAACATATAGAAGTAGAGGGGGCATGTAGCAAAGTGTAACGCTCACCTGAGATCCACGGGATGCCATTCAGCCTGATTGGACGACTCGCGATCTCAAACCCCTCCCTTGGAATCTGTTCGATTGAGGATTGGGCCTGAAATACAGGAATTTCTGATTTAACTTTACTGTCTCTTGTTGCTTGACTCCCACCTCCCTTAAGGACCAAACCTTCCCCATTGTCCTCTCCTCACCTTGTTTTCTTGTATTGTGCACTCTCCATCCTGCTTCTCGGTGCAGGGGTGCGTTGTTGATGTGGGTGCGGCGCAACCTAGTTGCTTCACTGGTGCGGACCCTATGAGTCCGGACTTGCTGTAACTCGAGTCCGACAATGTAGGTTTGCTGGTTTTGATGAACTGTCCTTTTCTTTTCTCTTGCCCCTAATAATGACTCCTCTACTCCCTTTAGGTGCTGGAAGAGGTCGTTGATGGTGTCGTGCTGCTTGGGGCGGGGCGAGCATGAAGCGGTGAGTTAAAGCGTGATGCGTGGGGCTATTTGCCTTTTTCTTATGCTGACCTATGTCTCCCTTTTCCCTTGCAGGCCGCTGCAATGTCCCAGAATGGCTGCGGGCTGAGAGAGTAATTAGTGGTGAGCAAAGCGTAATGCGCAGCGCCTTTTTGTCTTTTCAAGTGTTAACCTGTGTCTTTTCTCATTTGTAGGTTGATGGTATGCTCCAGAACGGATGTGACCATGAGCGGCTCGAGTCCAAGTAAGCGTGTGATTATTCTTGTTGTTTTCGGAATCGGAATATGAGAACGCTTACTAATGTCTTTTTCCTTTGTTCTCTTCTTCCCAGGATGCGGTGTCCTGCCGAGATGCTGTTCTCTAGACCAGAGGGGTGATGGATGGAAGCAGGATTCTACTCAAGGTAAGTGTTGTGCTAAAGTTGTTCTTGTTCTTTCAGGTATGAGGTTCTAGGAAGGCAGGCGAGGATCTCAGGAGACCAATCTGAGTGCGGTGAGTGTCAAGCTGCAGGCGCAGAGTAAATCGAAGTGTGTTCCTCTGTCTGGCATGGTTTATATAGCCTCCAGGTATCCCAGGTATTCCTAGGCCTAACCACACCCAAAATGTTAGACCGCATAGCACAGTTCATAGAACTGAGCTTTGTGGCGGCATCCATATTGCACCGAAGTCCATTACCAAGTCCAGTTCTCAAGTCTTTTCTCTGAACATGCATGAGCCTGGCACCAGTGGCGCCAGGACTGACTCCAAGAGGGTCTCAGATGAGATGGGGAGGCCTTTAAGGCCAATATGGAGGATTGTAGCCTGGCTCCAGTGTTTTGCCTAAGAGGGTTAGGGACAGGGATCATGACAGCACTCCCCCCCAAGGCCCCTCTCATGGTAGTTCTTCTGCCTGACCCTGGTTTGGTTGGATGATTTTGATGGAACCTTCTTAGCAAACGTGGTGCATGGATATACTCGCATGGTTCCTATGTTCTGTCCTGGGGGGCATACCCTTTCCAGTCCACTAGATAGTATAGTTTAGATCTGACATACTTTGAGTCCAAAATGTCCTTGACCTCAAATTCCGGTTCTCCATTGATCACCACTGGTTTTGGCAGTGTTGTAACATGGGCTCCAGGTTCAACAGGTTTCAGAAGAAATACATGGAACACAGGATGAATTTGCATGTTGGATGGTAATGCTAGTTTAACAGCTACTGGATTTATTAGAGATGTGATGGTAAAAGGACCTAGGTAATTGTGGGCGAAACGTCTGGGTTCCTTTTATAGGCACATGTTTAGACGCCAACCAGACCTTGTCTCCAACCTGGTAATTGGGGGCCTTTCCACGAAGCTGGTCAGCAAATTTCTTTTGACGGTTCTTAGCTTGGAGTAAATGTTTGACTGCCTTTTTAAAGGTTTGAGAAATGGTTGTGTGTAAGGTTTTAATTGCTGGCATTTCCAGGGTAGTAGGAACATCTAGATCGGAAGTGTGTGGATGTCTGCCGTATATGGTATAAAAGGGAGTCTGCCCTGAACTGGTATGTAAAGAATATTATAGGCATATTCAACTATCCATAACAAGTCCAGGCAACTCTCTTCCACTTGTTGTAGCGTACAGCGTAGGTACTGCTCGAGCGTTTGGTTCATTCTCTCCGTTTGGCCATCTGTTTGGGGATGGTGACTGGTGGATAATCGGATGTCGATATGGGCCATAGAACAACACTTCCTCCAGAAGTTGGACACGAATTGAGTACCTCGATCTGAGATCAGTACCGAAAGAAACCCATGGAGCCGTACGATGCGTTCAAGAAATACCTTCGCCAGACTAGATGCATTTGGGAGACCCTTAAAAGGAATGAAGTGTGCCATTTTTGAAAATAAGTTCACGACCACTAGAATGGTGTTAAATCCTTGACTGGGTGGTAAATCGGTGATAAAATCAAGAGATAAAGTATGCGAGGGTGCTGGTGGAATTGCCAATGGTTGAAGGAGTCCAGCTGGTTTTTGCTTCAATGATTTATTTTGCGCACACACGCCGCAGGATAGAATGAATTGAATAATGTCCTTGCGCCATGTGGGCCACCAGTAGCTTTGTTTCACCTTGGCTAGAGTTTTTGCAATTCCAAGGTAACCCTCAATTAAAGAGTCGTGATACCCAGAAATTACGTGTTCTTGGAATTCCTTATTCGGCAGGAATAAACGGTTCCTGAAATAGGGTAGTTGGTTTCTAATTGTGTGATGTTCTCCTTGTGTGCTCCACTCTTGTAATTGTTCAGGACTCATCAAGCGTTGGATCTCCTCATGTAATTCACTCTGGCCCTCATTACAAGTCAGGCGTTAAGGGTTTAACGGCGCCGTCGGCGCCGTTAACCCTTAACGCCTGATTCACACTTTAACGCCTGCTTTTTGCAGGCGTTAAAGTCCAAGGCGCTAAGCGACCTTGGTGCTAATTATGGCACCGTAATTAACAGTGCCGTAATTAGCGCCTTCCCCATCCCCATTATGCCCTATGGGGCAAAAATAGGAATGGGGAAGGGCAAATGGTGAATGTGGAATTACCGCCCCACTCACCTTGGAATGGGGCGGTAATTCCACCATCCACCATGGTGGAATCCGGCATGGACCATGGTGCTAATAGCACCATGGTCCACCGCCTGACTTGTAATGAGGGCCTCTGAGTCAAGGTTGCTGTAATGCCCAGGACTTTGTCACTTGGAATAATGGCTATTGGATCGGGGGTCATGTATACCTGCTCATCAATGCCCATACGGGAAAGGGCATCGGCCTTTCCGTTTTTTACTCCTGGCTGAAACATGATCACTTCATCCTAATCTGCAAAGAAAAGGGACCAGCGTAGTTGCCGTGAAGATTGAGCCTTTGCTGTTTTTAGGTGTTGTAGGTTTCGATGGTCAGTTATTACAGTGATTGTGTGCCTGGCACTTAGGAGATAATGTCGCCAGGCCCTAAAGGCTGACTTGATGGCTAGGAGTTCTTTGTCCGTGATAGCGTAGTTGAGTTCAGGTAGTGTGAATTTACGCGACCAGAAGCCTACAGGGTTTAATTGACCAGTTTCTGGGTCCTTTTGTGAGAGAAAATCTCCCATTGCCATACTTGAGTCGCCCGTTTCCAACACATAAGGGAGGTCTGGGCGAGGATGTCGTAGAATCAGGGTGGAAGTGAACCTCACCTTGAGTTCCTGGAAGGCCTTCTCTGCTTCTTCTGTCCATTGGAACTTCTTATTGCTTTTTCTTAACAATGATGTGATTGGATGCACTATTTGTGAAAACCCTGGGATGAATCGGCAGTAGAAGTTTGCGAAATCCAACATGCTCTGGATTCCCTTGAATGAATTTGGCGACGGACAATTTAGAATAGCATCTACCTTGTGCACATCCATTCGAATTCCTTTTGGGGTGAGGACGAAACCGAGGAACTCCACATTTTTCGAGTTTGGCATAGAGCTGATGTTGGCGGAGGTTTGCAAGAACAGAGCGAACATGCTTGACGTGGTCCTGTTTTGAAGCTGAATATACCAGGATATCGTCAATATAAACTAGGGCACAAATGTCAATTAATTCCCTTAAGACATTGTTCATGACGTAATGCAATGCAGCGGGAGTGTTGCAAAGGCCAAAGGGCATTACCTGGTATTTGTATAAGCCATATTTGGTACGAAAGGTGGTTTTCCATTTATCAACCTTTTTCACTCGAATGAGATAGTACGCTCCTCTAAGGTCCAATTTAGTGTAGATTTGGGCGTCTTTAACTTGATCTAACAGTTCCGGAATGAGTGGTAGAGGGTAGCGATTTTTTACAGTGATAAGGTTTAATGCACGATAGTCGATGCAAGTCCTCAAATCTCCTTCCTTCTTTGGCACAAAGAATAGAGGAGAGGCTGCAGGCGACTTCGAGGGGTGGATGAAACCGTTTGCCAGGTATTGATCTAAGTAGGACTTTAAATGCTGGTTTTCTGGTTCTGTGAGTGCATAGATTCACCCACAAGGGATTTGTGCACCGGGTACCAGGTCGATCTGCCAATCATATGGTCTGTGCGGCAGTGAGGTATTAGCTTGTTCTTTCTGAAATACATCTTGAAAGTCCTGGTATCCACTTGGTAGGGTACCGGTTACCCCCAGAGTTATTGCCGCTGCTCCATGAGCAGAAGTACTTGTATCTGTTGACTGCTTTTCTTGATGGTAACAAGTGTGAGCACAACTTTTGGAAAAGGCCAAATCTTTTGCACGGCAATCTATTCGAGGATTGTGAGCTACCAACCGCAGCATCCCTAAAATCACCCTAAACTGGGGCGCCTTGATGAGGTCGAAAGCGATAGATTCCCGGTGTCCATCCTGGCACAGAAGGGTTAAAACTGCTGTGCATTGGGATACTAGACCTGAAGCTATTTCCGTACCATCAACAGTGGTGACTGTGTCAGTGGTTGACTTAGGGCATAAAGGAAGCACCATCTTTGCTGCAAGATCTTGGTCCATATAGTTCCCAACTGCTCCACTATCTATGCATGCTTTTACGGCATGCATCGAGACGGTTGCTGGTGGTTGCTCAATATCACTGACAATGCAAAATGGGAGGTCTGTAGTTCACTTTCTTCGCTCGACAAGTGGATCCCTACACTTGCCAAGCTTGGTAGTTTTCCGACTCCTTGTTGGCATCTTCTTTGTCAGTGGCCCCTACGGTTCTCCTTGGTGGTTTCACTTGACACTCTTTAAGGAAATGGCCTCGTTTTCCGCAGTACAAAGATAGCTGCTGCTGCCTTTTCTTGTCCCTTTCAGCCTTAGTTAAGGGGGCCCTTACCACTCCGATCTGCATTGGTTCCACCGAACTTTCTATTGCTCGTGGGACATTGTCCTTTGATCGGACATACATAGGGCGAGTGTCCCGTCTGATTTGATCTGCTCTCCGGTCTTGCAACCTATGATCTAGTTGAACAACAAGGTTAATGAACTCTGCACAGTCTTTTGGTGGGTCAACCACTTGAGCAAGAACATGTTTTAGCTCCCCCCGTAGGCACCAATGAAATAACGTGGTTCTTTTCTCCTCAGGCCATCCTGCTTCGACCACGAGCCTATTGAAGGTTGCTTTATATGTTAATAAGTCTTGGTTTCCTTAACGAAGGGACAAAAGTTTGTTGTCTAATGCCTGTCCATGGGTACGACGAGCGAAGAGCTTCTCCATCTCCTGCTGAAAACCCCTGAAGCCATGTAGCAAATGATCATCCTGACTAACAAAGGGTGCAGACCAGTCTGCAGCACTGCCGCTCAAATAAGATAGCACGAAAGCAACCCGTGACTGGTCGTTTGGGAAGGCCCCAGGCCTACAAAGGAAATGAAGACAACACTGGTTCATAAATGTGGCATACTTCTTGGGATCTCCCGTGAATCGTTCAGGTGGGGCCAAAGGAACTGCCCCAGGAAAGGTTATCTGTACAGGATTGGCTGATGGTACTGGCATTGATAAAACGTTACCGGGTAGTGGTGCTTGTCCCGACGGTGACTGGAGAAGTTGCCGGCTCAAGTCGTCGGTGCGTTCTTTAGCGACTATCAACTCTCTCCTCATGGCGTTGGTCTCCTGCCTGGCTGAATTTACCGTAGCACGTAACTGCCCCAGCATTTGGGCTAACTGGTCGGTTTCTGATGTTTCCATGACGTCGAGGTGGATTATGGTATAAAAGCTTTGCTTTCTGTAACACTCACCTGATATCCACGGGGATGCCAATCAGCCTGATTGGACCACTCACGATCTCAAATCCCTTCCTTTGAATCTGTTTGACCGAGGATTGGGCCTGAAATACAGGAATTTCCGATTTAACTTTACTGTCTCTTGTTGCTTGACTCCCACCTCCCTTGAGGACCAAACCTTCCCCTTTGTCCTCTCCTCACCTTGTTTTCTTGTATTGTGCACTCTCCGACCTGCTTCTCGGTGCAGGGGTGCGTTGTTGATGTGGGCGCGACGCAACCTAGTTGCTTCACTGGTGCGGGCCCTATGAGTCCGGACTTGCTGTAACTCGAGTCCGACAAGATAGCTTTGGTGGTTTTCATGAACTGTCCTTTTCTTTTCTCTTGCCCCTAATAATGACTCCTCTTCTCCCTTTACGTGCAAGAGGTTGTTGATGGTGTCGTGCTGCTTGGGGGGGCCAAGCACGAAGAGGTGAGTCAAAGCGCGATGCGCGGTGCTATTCACCTTTTTCATGTGCTGACCTATGTCTCTCTTTTCCCTTGCAGGCCGCTGCAAAGTCCCAGAATGGCTGCGGGCTGAGAGAGTAATTAGCGGTGAGTAAAGCATAATGCGCGGCGCCTTCTTGTCTTTTCAAGTGCTAACCTGTGTCTTTTCTCCTTTGTAGGTCGATGGTATGCTCCGGAACGGATGTGACCATGAGCGGCTCGAGTTCAGGTAAGTGTGTGATTATTCTTGCTGTTTTCAGAATCGGAATATGAGAACGCTTACTAATGTCTTTTTCCTTCGTTCTCTTCTTCCCAGGATGCGGCGTCCCGCAATTGGAGATGGCGCCGCCGAGATGCTGTTCTCTGGACCAGAGGGGCGATGGATGGAAGCAGGATTCTACTCAAGGTAAGTGTTGTGCTAAAGTTGTTCTTGTTCTTTCAGGTACACGGTTCTAGGAAGGCAGACGAGTATCTCAGGAGACTGATCTGAGCGCAGTGAGTGTCACACTGGCAGGCACAGCCTAACACGAAGCGTGTTGCTCTGCCTGGACGTGGTTTATATAGCCTCCAGTTATCTCAGGTATCCCTAGGCCTAACCACACCCAAAAAGCTAGACCGCATAGCACAGCCAATAGAACTGAGCTATGTGGGGGCATCCATATTGCACCAAAGTCCATTACCAAGTCCAGATCTCAAGTCTTTCCTCTGAACATGTATGAGCCTGGTGCCAAAGGCGCCAGGACTGACTCCAAGAGGGTCTCAGATGAGATGGGGAGGCCTTTAAGGCCAATACGGAGGATTGTAGCCCGGCTCCAGTGTTTTGCCTAAGAGGGTTAGGGACAGGGATCATGACACAAAGTTGGAAAGCTAAAACAGGGGGGATAAGCTATGTTCTACAATATAATGCAGAACTCAGGAGTATTATGCCCAAGATTATATGCAGAATCAGGCACGTGCACCGCAAACAGAGCAAGCTCCATTACAAATGCAATCGCCACAAGGGCAACCACAGAAAGTGCCTATGCAAGCACAACAGATACAGACCCAGCTAGCACAGACACAACAGGCCATGGTACCACAATCAAACACAAATGTAGTAATTCTGCAAGCACCTGCACCTAAACTAGGGATTGTGACCGTGGTAGGATCAAATCCTTTCACAGGTACAGGGATGAATTTATATCCACAGTAGGGCAACCCATAGAGCAACCTGATGTGTTCAGTACAATTAGTAACACTGGACCCCCAAGCGGAACCATGGGTCAAGGTAACGATTGGAGGCAAAACATTTCCGTTCCTTGTAGACAATGGAGCAACTCGTTCCTGTGTCTGGGAGAGAAAATAGCCCATCTCAGACATTCCCATGAATTCGCAGGGATTCTGTGGGGTGATAAGCGTAGTTCCTTTTACAGACGAATTACCAATCTCTATAGGAGAACACAACATGTCAATGCCATTATTATATTCTCGGCAGACACCAGTTAACATATTAGGATGTGACTTGATGACAAAACTGAACATGACAAAGGAATAGTGTGCTCCACTCTAGGGAAACATACATGAATGTGAACACATTCATATTAGCCTTTTCAGGCCAGAAAGAGTTTTTGTTTAGAACAGAAATACCTATGGATGATGAAGAAGGACAGTTTTCCCTTTAGTGCAGAAGCAGTAGTGGTCCAAGAGGAAAGAGTGGTTGTCCATCGAACAGATGATGAGGGGATAGGATGGAGGATATAGGTTGGCATACTTAACAGATGAAGAGCTTTTTAGGGATGATTATTCTGATGATAAATTAGTATTGTTCATATGTCTCATTTATTAGATTAAAGTGGAGAGCAGTGAGATACTTCAGAGAATGGCGATGGTAAAAAAGAAACCGCACTTTTTCTAGGAAGATTTGTTAAAGGTGCCACATATTTTATGGACCACTCGCCCATATGACGTGGGCCTATTGATAGGAGTAGGAGCAGTTCATATCAAGCTTAAACCAGGAGCAATTTTCCCATGAGCAAAACAATATCCCATGTCCTGAGAAGCAGATGAAGGTATATTCAAGACCATTTCCGCTTTAATGAAGCAAGGAATATTAGATTTTAGATCATTATGAAAGGTCATTATCCTTGTGAACAAGCTTTTGCGATTAAAATGGGGTGTTCAATAGCATTATTTGTTGAGCACTCATTATTTGCCATTCTAGAGAAACCGATAAGTACATTAACCACACAAAGTGTACAAGGTAATTATCTCAAACCCTGCGATCAAAATTGTTAGATGCAGAATAGTGAATCCAGCAACATTCATAGCGGAACGAGTAAGGGAGGATGATTATGGCATGAATGTACAATGTAGACTGAATTTTATGATGACAAACCCTGTGTTAGAGAAAATGCTCTCGGAGGAGAGGAAGTTCTTTTTATTGATGGTTCTTCTAATATTGATCAAAGGACTGGCCAAAAACATACAGGGTCAGCAGTAGTAAAGCAGAACCGAGAGGGTGAATTTGAAATAGTTACAAGCGCAAGATTGCCTTCATATTGCTCAGCATAGAATGCAGAATTAGTGGGGCTTAACATCGCACTCCAAAGATATGAGGATGAGGAAGTGATGGTGTACTCTGACTCCACCTATGTGAGGTCAACTGTACATGCAGGTTTGTCATGCTGAAAAAAGGAGGGGATTCCTCCAAACAGACGGCACTCCAATGCAACATGCGGCCCTATTGGATAAGCTTATTGAGGCATTGAGACTCCCATTGACTATCGCTTTTGTAAAATGTGCAGTGTGTACTAAAAGAACAGACCTAATTTCTTGCTGAAACAAAGCCTCAGACATGGAAGTCAAAAAGGCAGCATATTTTCCAAATATTTATGATTTTGAAGTAAGAAGTGTTAAGTGTTAAGCAAATGACAGGACAATGAATGTTGGTAAAGAAGGGCTTTCACATGCTGTCTATGGTTCAGTTAATTGATCGGGTCTCACAGGAGGAGCAAGATTTATGGAGAAAACGGGTGTGTTCTTTATCCCCCACTGAGGCAATCTGGGGCCAGGATAGCACTGCAAAGCCAGTTATGTCTGTAACATTATTGAATGTAGCGTTGGAGCAGCTTCACTACCCCGCACATATGACTCAAGATAGTCTTGCTGCTATAATTGCAGAAGATTGGTTTTCACCAAATTTGTCAGAGGATGTGGCATAGTTTATTGTGAATTGCATCGTGTGCCAGACATTTACTGCAGGCCACATTTTAAGAACAGTGAGCGTAGAAATCCCTAGACACAATGGCCCATTTCAGCATCTAGATATCGATTATGTGGATATGTTGCAGACATGCAATGGTTATAGATACATGCTGGTAGTGGTATGTCCCTTTTCTAGATGGATTGAGGCATGAGCATTTATGCACCCTGATGCCACATGTGCCACCAAGTTCTGTGTGCGTTAGGTGATATATGATATGATATGATATTGCATTTATAACACGCCTATGCACAAGAGCTTCAAGGTGAGACAAGGAAAGGAAGGGGAAACAGAAGGAGGACAGACAATGATCCTACTAGGCCAGGTGTCATTCAGATCGCGCAAGTGCATGGGAAGGGGGCAGGGATAGTAAGTAACGGCCAGCATGTGGCAAGTGCAGTAAAAGATGATAACAATAAGTAAGTAGCAGCCAGCATGTGGCAAGTGCATGGGTAAGTGCGGACAACAGGTGTCAGGGCTGGTAGGGGACTGTAGGGATACAGAAACAGTCCCCAAGTGCGGGGTTTGCAAGGTGGACAGTGCAGGTGTGAGAAAATGGCAGTGGAGGGACCTGGACCCGAGATCAGAGGGTGTCCAGGTAACCAGTGTGTTCCCAAGATGTGGTGTGTGCGAAGTTCTGTGGTCTGACAATGGACCACATTTTGTAAGTGACCTATTGAAGCAGGTCACTCGTTTATTAGAAATAAAACACATGTTCTCTTCTGTCTATCACACACAGGTGAATGGAATTTGTGAACGATTAAATGGATTACCTAAGGAGAGGATATCTAAGATTAAAATTACTTTAAAGAAGGGTTGGTTACACTGCTTAGTCCTTGCACTATATGCACTGTGAAATCAGCATGGCTCAGGTCATCATCTATATCCGCATGAGTTGTGTAAGAAGATTCAATCCAGCACTACAGCCAAGTCAATGCCTAGCATGGGATACTGAATGAAAAACCCTTATTGATATATCTTTATGTCCAGGTTCAGATTCTGGATGACAACCCCTGTATAACACCCCTCTCTTAGAATCCCCCTGACCCGACTGAGCCAAGAAGTAGATCTGTTTTGCAAGTTTAAAAGGTTTATTTGAAAAAAAATTAAACAGTATATATATATATCACACTTTTATAATGAATTAATAATTGAATATCACACTTAATCTGAGCAGTAATCAATAATGGATAGTCTGGCACTAGCACACTTCTTTATAATCAATGATGAGTGGGTATAGGATGGATAAGATAGCAACAATACTTTTATGGTTTCAAATAGATGCAATGTGGAATGAAAATGCAGTACAGAAAATAACTTGATAGGATTTCAGCAAAAGACAATGTAATCACTTACTTGGACAATTCACCCCCCCCTTTATGCAATGTAAGGAGATGAAGAGGAGAGCACTCAGTTCTTAGGAATGCAATCAAATAGAATTCAGTTCAATTCCCCCCCAGCAGCTTATACAACAGATAGGAGTTTTGAAACACAGGCAAAAGCAGCTATCTTTTTACAAGTAAAGAAATCGGGCCAAATCGCAAATCGCGGCAAAATTCGCGAGTGCGTGAATCGTGATTAAGGCAAAAGTATAAGGAGTAGCAAGTCGGTTGTTGAAAAGCTGAGATTCTAAGCTTTCAGAGGAAAGTTAAACCAAGTTCCTAGCCCAAATGGTTCCAAAGATATGAACGATTTTGTAAAGGTCGTTTTTCGAATTTAAAGTAACTCAAATTGACAGGTGACAGCTTTTAAAAATAACAGGTGACAGCTATGCGGCTGCAGAATTGACAAGTGACAGTTAGGAGGCAGTTCTACTTAGATTAAATAGATTGAATTATATCACTGGAAACTAAGAGATTTGGTTTCACACCGTCCTAGCTGTACTCACAATGTATTTGGAAGGTGTAGGTCTCACGGATCGGGTCAAGATGGCTTCGGTTCTGGTTTCGCCCCGGATGGTCTCTGCACACAGCGTCTGGTCTCTGCTCTGCTGGTCTGGTCTGACACTGCTCCTGGCCCGGCTCCTGGATCTCTGTGTACAGCGTCTGCGCACAGCTCCTGGATCTTTCTGCACAGCTTTCTCTGGACACAGCACTGATCTGCACGGCTCCTGGATGCTGCTACCGCTGTTAGGTTTGCTGGATGCTGAGGCCTGCTGAGAAAAGTTCTCAGTTTGTGGGTTTAGGCCCTTGCTTTGAGTTCTGAATCAAGTTCTTTGGAGTTTTAAAGTCTAAGTGTTGGATCTGGTATCTTCTGGATGTTGTGTGGTCCGGCAGAGGGCGTTGCAGCAACTGGATTTGAATGTCTCTACCTGTCCCAGCAGTCTCTTTTTATGTGTTTTGAAAATGGGTGTGTGCCTGGGCCTAGCAAAGCCTGCCCCTCTCTACTTGTCATTGGCCCAATTCTCCCCTCTCCCATGATTGGGGGAAGGAAATGTGAGTCAGAGTGATGCTGTAGGTTTTATGGGTCAGAGGATCCTCCCCTGGTCAGTTTGCCCACAAATCTATATTTGATTCAAATACATATTGCGCAGATACACAGTTGTTTAAAATTACATGCACCCATCACATATCACATGAGGTATACTCTGTTCAAACTCTGCTCTTCCTGGGGGCTTGCATTCAGAAATGGCAACATTTTGCACTTTATAACTGGTTTTGCAATATCGGACATTTACCCAAATTTACACACAAGTGCGCAAGGAGTGTGGACATTAATTGATGAAGTGTCCGATTTTTAACATGCAGACATTTGGAGTGAAACCCTATTTTCCGCTAGCAACCCCCCAGATCATACCACCAGGTCCTAAAACCTCTTAAAATGTGGGCAGAAAAATCACAAGAATTATGGTATCATTTAGATAATTTTGACAAGTCCGCACCATGAGTTATACATCTTTCTTAAAATCATATTCTGGTCAACAGGGGTGTGTCTTCCCAGGTCACATGGTGGAGAAACCAGTCTATCCACTTTCTTTAAGGTCAGCCTGTCCTCAGAGGGGCTGCCCCTCCCCGTTTCTGCCAAGAGGAAGCCACTTTACGACCTCCCCTATAAACCATCTGCCTGAGTCAAGGAAGGGCTTTGTTCAAAAGGAAGCCATTTACGACCACCCTAATAAACCATCTGCCTGGGCCCAGGACAGGCCTTTGTTCAACTCCCTGTAGCTGCTCCACCCCTAATCTAATCAGAGAGGTGACAACTCCTTTTGGCAAGGGGAAGAGTGGCTGAGCAGGTTTTAACTCTTGTGGGGGTAGATGTCAGGCAGAATTCAGTTTCATTAAGCCAGGTTTCAGCTAAATGTCACTTTTTGTCCCCCAGTTTAAGTCTATTACGATTTTTACATACACATTAAATAATTACTTCCTTCAAGTCATTTCAGAGTATAGTTTTACATTGTATCCACCTCTTAGCAAGTCTTTCCTTGGTCTGGTTTTGTTTCATTTGTTCAGTTTTACACACAAGTCTGGTGGTTTTAAAACGCCGGCTTTCTGATAGTGGTGAGTACTGGTAATGCAACCATTTTTGGGATATAAGAAAATGAATTCCCCACAGTTCTAGGTTGCTTTTGGCAATCAGCATTGCCATTCCCAATGGTTTCAGGCTACTGTGTGGGTAGCCCAATGGTGGTTTTAGGCAGTGCCCTTCTGTGCCCATAACATCGGCAAAAATGGGTGGCAGCCTATTCTTCATGCATTTCCCTGTGCATTTTCTGGGAAGCTCTGGCCATCATGATGTTTTCAATGCCAGTAATGCACAGTTTTTTTTGGTAGGGCTCGGATGCATGGGTAAAAACATCCCACAAGCCCCCCTCTTGCGATAACCATTCTGTTTCACTGATGGAACTCGCAAGATCTGGGATGTTCTCCTCATCTTCTTCCAATAGATGGCACAGTTCAGCATCTTTTTCTCCATCCGGTCGGATCGATCGGTTCTCCTCGCCGGTCCTGATGGGACGATTGGGCAGTACCCCGGGCCCCTAGAGTCTCTGCTCCCGGACTCCGGATCGTCCTCCTTGGCCAGTCTCCAGGTTTTCTTTCTCCTAGGACGACAAAGGAAGAGCGGCAATACCTATTCATGGACATTTCTCCCCCACCATTTAGTGGGGTGGCATATATATTTTAGAACTCAACAGATATGAACATGCACATTTTTTTAAATTAAGAGACAGGAACACATAAACTTGAGAAACACAGAATTTGATAGGCTATATGTAGGATCTTTTAGGGTTGGAATTGAATTACTCTGGAGCGGTACCCTCTGGTAATTACAAAGGACTCCTCCAGTTGCTGCAAAGTGTGCCTGGGATGGCAACACTTCAACTGGTTTATGTGGACCCACTTGTCTTCCCCCTCTGCCAAACCGCCTTTGGGGATGCAGATCTTGTAGGCCACAGGGGAGATCTTGTCTATAATCTCAAAGGGTCCCTTCCATGTAGGCAAGAATTTTCGCTGTTTTGCCTGGTTTCTTTGGAAGTTGTATAAATAGACCCGATCACCCACCTGATATTCCTTCCTGGAAGTTTTCAGGTCATAGTGGGTCTTCATACTCTCAGCTGATCTTTCTAGATTCCGCTGAGCATAGGCAAAAGCATGCTGAAGGTGTTTCCTTAAATTCTCCACATACTCATGAGTTGTGGAGGCATTTATCAACGTTTGCTCTTGGGTTCTGTAGAGCAAATGCTGGGGAAGCACCATCTTGCGTCCAGTCATCAACTCAAATGGTGACATTTTGGTTGCAGATGAAGGGGTAGATCTGATGGCCATTAGGACCAGAGGTAATCGGATATCCCAACTTGGCCCAGGATCTGCCACAAACTTCTTTAATATGCTCACAATGGTACGGTTGTATCTCTCTACTGCTCCAGAAGAAGCTGGCCGGTAAGCAATATGTAACTTCCTTTTGACCCCCAGTATCTCCCACATCTTTGTCATTACTTCACTGGTGAAGTGGCTACCCCTGTCTGACTCAATGGGAAAAGGTGTGGTTAATCATCAGGGCAGCTGCTGTTTCTGCCTTGCAATTTGGAGCTGGGAGACATTCCACCCACTTGGTAAACAAGCATGTAACGGTCAACATGTACTTGTTTCCTCTAGACGAGCGGATTACAGGGCCTACAAAGTCGATTTGCAAATCTGACCATGGCAGTGTCATCCCCCTCTTTTGGAGAGGCGCACGGTGCGCAAGGGATGATGGCTGAAATTGTGCACACACAAGACACTCCTTCAAGTATTGGTCGAGGTCCTGCCCCATGTGTGGCCAGTATGCAACCTCTCTTAAGATTTCCAATGTTGTGTGAAACCCCCTACGACCGGCGGTGGCCGCATCATGGGCGTGACTTAACATCAGGCTTCGGAATGAGGTAGGGACCACCCACTGATCGTGGCCAGCTTTGGATTTCCTTACCAGCAAATCGTCTTGGATTCAGAACATTTTTGGACATTTCATCAACACTCTTAGGTCCTCTTTCCCAATGTAATCGGTATCCGTCAGGGGAAAGTTCTCAGGGTCCTCAAGGTGTTGGTAAAACTTACCAATAATTGGATCCCCTTTCTGAGCTGTAATCAAATCAGCATCAGGGGTCTCCTTGCTCCATTGGGCAGTTGAAAGATCATTGTGAGCACTTGTCTGGGACCTAGTGATAGCGGTGACCTGGATTTCCCCAACAGAGACTCTATTTCGATTAGATCCCCTTGGATGGCCCCGGTTTTGGCCAGCTGATCAGCTAAGTAATTTCCAGTTTTCACTGGTCCCTCTACTTTGGAATGACCCTTGATCTTTTTCCAATAGATGGTCATCTCATTCGAGGTGACCAGATCATCAATGTTTTGGATCAACTTCCCATGTGTCAAGGGTTTGTTGTTAGCACATAACATGCCTCTGGTTTTCCAATTAACCAGGTGCTCCACGGACCCGTTCCGTACATAATCCGAATCTGTGATTATGACCAGTTCGTGGAGTTGATGCTGGACAGCAGTGAGGATGGCCTGATGCACAGACATCAATTCTGCCACCTGACTACTTCGGGGACCAATTTTGTATCCAGCGGAGGGTTCTGGGAACTCCTTCAACCATGCATTCCCTACGCCAGCCACCAGTTCTTTCTCCTCGTCGTTGTCAACATGGTAAGAGCATCCATCCACATAGACAGTGGGCATTCCCTCACACTTGTCTTCTTCAAAGACTTTGTGTGGGGAATTAAGGTATGCCTCCATGTTGTCCTTGATTTTTAGACTTTCGTCCTCGAGACAGTTTTCTCTGGCACAATCATGCAAGTCAGCCAGACCTTGCGCGAGGGGACTCTTCTTGTTTTGGCCATATCTGACCTCCACAGGAAAGCCTTGCATTGACAGAATCCAGGAAGTAATTCGGGAATTACTCACCTTCCCAGCCCGGATTCTGTCACTTTGGAGATATTGCAGAAGCTGGTGTGGAGTCTCCACTATGATGTGTTCCCCCTGGATAAACGGGCGGTAATTCTTCAATGCCCACACCGTTGCCAGGAGTGCCTTCTCACAATCGTTGAATTTTTCCTCCACAGAGGATAAAGTTTTGCTCGCATAGGAGATTACTTTATTGACCTTGTCATGCTTTTGGTACAATACTGCCGTCAAGCATGTATTAGAGAACCATGTCTCCAGGAAGAACTCCTTGTTTCTGACAGGGTAAGCTAGGCAGGGCGCTTGTGAGAGGCTTCTTTTGAATTGTCTTACTGCCTCGGCTTGTTCTGGACCCCATTCCCACTTGACTCCCCCCCCCTTCAGGAGATGAGTCAGGGGTCTGGTGATCTCTGCGTAGCCCTCAATGAACTTTCTGCTGTAATTAGTCAGTCCAAGGAGGCTCCTTAGTTCCCGCAGAGTTGCGGGGTCTTTCAGTTTCTGAAGTGCTTCCACTTTCTTTTCCTGGGGACAGAGACCCTGAGGAGTAATCTCATGCCCCAAGAAATTAACATGGGTTCTACACCAGTGTGCTTTCTGAAAGGAAAGTTTTGCTCCGGCGGCCCTCAACTGGGTCAGAACATAACGGATCTCCGCTATGTGTTCCTCCACAGATGAACTTTTGATGAGGACATCATCTACATAAGCCAGGTTACCCCTTGCACCCAGGTCGGGCATGGCCTTGTGTAGGAAAATGTTGAATTCATTGCCGGAGTTGAGGTATCCGAAGGGAGTCCGGGTCCATGTGTACTGCTGGCCCCCAAAGGTAAAAGCCAGCTTGTATTGGTCCTCCCTACTGACAGGCACAATCCAGTATCCATTGGTCAGGTCTATTGCAGTGAACACCTGTGACCCCTGGATCTGGGCCAGCCCTTGGTCAATGTAAGGCAGAGGCCATCGGGAAGTATGGACCTGTTTGTTGAGCTCCCTGAGGTCGGCGCAGAGTCTCCACTGGCCGTTTGGCTTCAATATTGCCAGCACCGGTTTATTGAAGGTGCTGTGTATTGGACGAATTATCCCCCGGGACTCAAGGTTCTTAATTATTTCAGTAAGGGACTCCATTGATGCGAGAGGCAAACGATATTGCTTCACAAACACTGGAGTCATTCCATGGTCCCGTGGGAATTGTTGTTGTGTGGATGTCGGTGCGACCACAGTCATATGAGTCTACCGAAAAGAGATCTTGGAAATCCAAGAAAACTTGTTTCAACTTTTGCTTCTGTTCCTGAGTCACACAGGCATCAGCTAGGTTGACTCTCTCTTCCACCATCTGCCTGAAGCCTGGAAAGACTTCTGGTTTGGCTATTTCCGCGGCCTCCTCCAGCTGGGTGGAGAAGTCCCTGGTCAGAGTGCTGATTTGGACTGGAGGCTTCAGGTGGGAAAGGCAGCCCTCATGGACCTGGAAAATCACCTCATCCCTCCTGAAGTCACAAGTCACATCTTCCTTACCATAAGGGCAGGAAGTGTACACCAGGAAGTTCCCCCCATGCCGGGTAAAAATCCTGTCTCGTGTTGTATTGTCATCACTGTCACTGTCAAAACAGTCCTTGGGGATTGGTCCTAACAGTTCATTTCCTAAATCAATGGAAAAATGTCGGTCATCAACCACCATTCCAATAATGGTTCCTGCGGCTAGAGTAATACTCTTTAAGTCGCTGTTATCCACCTCTATTAGAATGGTGTCATGTTCTATGTTGACTAATGGAGTTGGGTTTACTCCCAACCCTTGCTGTTGGAGAGAAGCGTTTAGATGTATGTAAGCATGAGGGTTTTTCAAATGTTGTCCTCTTTTAACTTTCACTTCCAGGGAGAATTGTCGGGTCCTTTCTGGGATGGTGACTTCCTCTTTAATCTAAATTTCAACTGCATAAGGTAGCAATTGAGCTGACCTAAATGCTTTTTCTGAATCATCAAAGCCCATGGGATTATCCGCTAATCGGGACCAAGCTTTGAAGTTTATTAGGTTCAAACTAATGGCAAAGCGATTGAGAATGTCACTGCCTAAGTAAAAGGCGGCAGTGACGTCTCGCACGACCCAACAATTATGGACTATGCTCTTGTTGCCAATGGAGATTTTGAGCATACACCTGCTTGGCAGGAGCTGTTTGGAATTAGGTGCTTCCAGGTCCCTTTCCCATTTGTCTATCAGTTTGAATGTGGGAATGGCTGGATCTTTTGGGAGTTGGCGGAACATGGCTTCGCTGATGAAGCTCTTACCGTTGTTCACGCACACTCGAGCGAGAACAGAGTCCTTCCCATCATTTAACTGAACAGGGATGAACAACTGCTCTCCAATTTGCTGAATATCAGCCAGGCTCTGAGCTGATTTCACATCTTTCTGCACTATAGGAGTGAGAGTTTCTGATTGTGGATTAGTAAAGAATTTCAGGGTGTTTCCTTCCAGTGTGGAATACCACCTTAAACTGGAAGGAAGGTTGATTTTCAGACATAGAGAGGACCCCCCATCACCAGTCTGTTGTCCTACTGCTATTACTGTCACGTCTGGAGTTTTGGTTGTTCTGGAAGTGAAATTCTACTTGGTCAGATTTTTGTTCAACCATGTGGCAGGTGCCGTTTAAACTAACATGGTTGACACTCTGTTTTAATTTTATTGGTCGGCTATTCTTGGTCCAGAGGACCTTATTTACACAATCTATTAGGGGTGACAACCTTCTCAGGAGGTCATTCCCTAGTAAACAAGGGGTGCCCTCTGGAGTCACTACTATGACCGGGTGTTTCACCTTGTGTCGCCCAATTTTGATGTCCAAATCTGCAGTCCCCTCAACAGGAATTTCCTTCCCGTCAAAGTTCTGCAGTTGTCCAGGAAGAGAGGTCAGAGGAATACTGTAATTCTCCCCCCTTCCTGCATTTAGTTCCTCAAAGGCCCTTTTGGACAGAAGGGTGGCTTGGGATCCAGTGTCCACCAGTGCCAAAATTGTACCCTGCCCCTGTACTTGTACCGGCGCATAGTATATTCCCTCCTTCTCCTCAAGGGGGCACAGATAATGCACATTTTTGGACAACTGGTGGGCTAACTTTCTGGTTTTGGACATTGCTAGAGAAGAGATTTGGGCAGAATTCTGTGGAGAGTCTTGGGAATCTGAAAGAAAAAGTTGGCAACTGGAGATCAGAGCCATTGTGGGTTCCCCTGGTTCCAGTTTTGGGCCGCCCCCCCCTTTTTGGAGGCAGTCACCAGGATGGGTTTGAACCAGGGGATTTTGGTATTGTGGGTTCTGGGATGAGATGATGGGCAGCGGTAGCTCAGTCTCCATATCTCCCCAGTCTGGATTGGAATCCCTTGGGACATATTTTTCTTTGGGAGGAGTTCCCCCATCTCTGAAGGAGAAGATCCTTTTCCCAGGATCTTCTGAGGATCCCTCTCCCTCAAATTGGAAGATCTGTACCTCCTCCACAAAGTGGGTCTGTTTGGGTCCTTTGTTTCTCCTACCCCCCCTCTGCTCCTTGGGAGGCAGGCTTTCAGGGGTAGGAGATTTTGTTTCCGGTTCCTGGTTTTCCAGGGGCTGTTTACAAGTTGGCAAGGAAGCATCTTCCAAGGCTTTACACCCCTCTTCCCCTTGTGCCTCCTCCCTGGGAACCGGTGTGTTGACGGGGTGCTTCCCCTGTCATTGTTCTGGAGTACCCGGTCCAGAGTTTGGGGCATTCGGCGGTGGCATGCTCATCTGGGGGTTCTGTTGAGCCCTCAGTATGTGACCCAGATCTCGTGCCATATTTTGGCCCTGGCGCTCAAGTTGTGAAACCCGATCAGGCTGATACGGGGCTCTATTTTCTCCCCTGGGCTGATCCCGGGAAGGGTAGCTATCCATTCTCTGGTAGTACCCCTGGTTGGGAAGATTTGGGTACCCCTCCACCCTTGGCCTCCCCTCTCCCGGATTAGGTTGTCTGGGCTCAGGGAATTGGGGAAAGAAGTATGGATGATTTTGGGGCTGGAAATTGGGTGGATACCTGGGGAAAAAGTTATGCCCAGGATTTGGAGAATTTCTGCCCTCCTGGGGGAAGTTAGGAGGGAGGTTCCCCGGGTCAGGTGCGTGGCTGGATCCCCCCCTTGGGCTGGAGGAGTCCACATATAACCCAGGATTGGTCGGTTTCCCTTGTAGCGGGGACTTACATAGTCAGGGGAGCGGGGGACCCCATTTGTGGGACTACCTCCTCGACTCCCTGTCTGTGACTGGCCCAAGGGCCTTCTGGGCTGTGAATTATTTGGTGCAGGCAGGTTTTTAGGCCCCCCCATCTCCAAATCTAAAACGGGGGCAACCTTTACCTCTGCCACCTTGGCAGCAGCAGGGGTGCTGTTGGTTTTGGGGTTTTTCGGCGCGTTATTTTTATTTTCGATAGGCTTCTGCACCTCATAGATCCGGGTAGCCTGTTCAATGACCCAGTCTAACGATCTTTTCTCATGAAAATCTTTCACGAGCTGCGTCATTATATATTTAGGGAGAGCATGGAAAAATGTATTGACAAACTCTTTGCTGTCTGTGCGCACCCTTCTGGTGGTCTGCGCAAAAGCACGTTTTAATTCTTGCACAAACTCTTGTGGGGCCTCATCCTCCCCACATTGCAAATTGTAGGCTGCCTTTCGAGCTTCTTGAGGATTTCTGTGAACAGAAAAATGTTTCAAGATGGCCGCCTTATAGGTGGACCATCTTAAATGATTTTGGTCCTCCAGCCCCGCAAAGAAACTGGAGTATTCTGGGGAGAATGTCCATTTGACGTACTGGATGCAGCTACTGCTGTCCTTCAAATGGAAAGTCTACATCATTTGCTCATAGAGCTCCAAGTGTTCCCAAATGGAATACTTGGCGTTCTTATGATAAGGCGTGATGACACTCCTTATTGCCTTTATTTGCTTCAATGGGTCCTTAAACAAGGCCCTTTTTGCCTTATTGGCCTTTTTGGTTCGGGTAACCCTGGTCCATTCATCCTCTGACTCAGAGGCACTGCTCCCAGACGTTCCTGTCTGATCTTCCAGGTTTTCCCGGATTCTGCGAGCCTGGGAATGGCTGGCAGAATGTGGGGACCTGGTCTCCTGTGTCCTGCGCCGTTCAGAGGAGTCTTCAGATTCCTCCTTGCTGCCAGGATTTGATGGGTATCCCCCCTACTGACCTAACTGGGCAGAGGTTTTCAGGATGCCCTTAGTGGGCCTACTCTCCTGGGGTTCCCCACTAATTTGCACTGTGCTTGGGTGCCCATACCCGGATGCCCGCCCCTCCATTCCTGGGAGGTACTGGCCTATGAGGCCCATACTTCTGGTTGGATAGTAATCTGCCAACCCCGTGGCCCTGGGCTCATGTGCGCGAGGGGACATGGGGGTGGCAGAGTTCAGGGACTGAGAGATATGAAGGCCTCTGGTACTAGGGCTCCTGAGGTTATGCTCAGGAGTTTCTCTCTCCCAGCGAACCTGGTCTCTATCCGCCCCTGCTCCCTGTTGCAATGCAAGAGCCTGCGCTTTCAGTTCCTCAGTTAAGGCCTTACTAGACTCTATCAGTCTCTCCTGCATCACTACCTGTTGTTGGAGCCTGTCATTGTGCTGACAGGGAGCCTCATTTTCTCTCTGTGCCTCCTGATTGGTCCTGGAGTATTAGGCCAGTCTTTGTTGCAGGAGGGTTACCTCCTGAGTCCCTTCCCTACTGGCCTGCTCCTTTCTTGCCAGAGCCTCCTCCACCCTCCTGGTGTGCTTTAACAAGTTCTGGTTTTCTTTTTGGAGGTCACCCAGCCCCTGGAGGGCCAGGTGATTTTCTTCAATTTCCTTTTTTAAGTGGCAGACTTCCTGGCCTAAAGTGTCTCTTTCCTGACTAAGAGCCTGCATCTGTGCTGCCAGGTCGTCCCTCTGTCGTTGAAAGGCACCAGCTTTCTGGCGCTCTTCATCAAACTCTGCCTGGGTATCCAGGTCTTTCAGAATTAGTTTGTTGCTCTCTGCCTTCACTCTATCTAGATGCGTTTGCAGGGTGGCTACCTTCTCTGTGCATGCCCTGTTAAAGTCTAATTGTTGCTCCAGCTTTTTCTGGCTCTGCAGTAGGGAGTCCAAACCTTCTTGGTACTCCTTTTGCAAGGCCAGAAATCTGGTATCCTGGTCAGCCTTTTCCTGTTGCAGGATGTCCATATCCTCTTTTATTTTAATGATATACTGCCTACTATCATTTTATAACTCCTGGCTCCTCTGCAGCCTCTGCTCAGAAGAGACCAGGTCAGATTGGACCTTCTCTAACGCCATCTGTCGCCTATTTGCCAGATCTTGGCTTTCAGTACATTTATCCTGCATGTCTCCCATATATAGGTACAGGTATGCCGCTATCCTGGCAATCTTATTGTGTTCATCTTTGGCTTTAGGAGCCATATATAGTTCACTCAGGGCCACATGTAATGGACCCTGATCTCTCCATGTGTCTGACCCTGTTTCAGTGACCTGTTGCGCGATGGCCTGCAACCAGACCGTTTGGTCCTGGTGAGTCCACTCACCTCTCACAAATAGCTTATGTAAGAAGTGCTCCCTCGCTATTTTCATGTCTACCAAAGTCGTCATTCTAGAGATTGATCTCTGTCCTGACTTACAGAAATTAGTATTTTATTTTTGCAAAACAGACCTTTTCCTTAGAGTGTCCCTTTGAAGAGTGCTTTACACCGTAAAACAGCGTGGTGATCCGATCGGATGTATGTATCCCGTCAGTTATTAAGTATTAAGCTGCACAAGTGATAGATCTAACCCAGACGTCCGGCTCGAGCCCCCAATATGTAAGAAGATTCAATCCAGCACTACAGCCAAGTCAATGCCTAGCCTGGGATACTGAATGAAAAACCCTTATTGATATATCTTTATGTCCAGGTTCAGATTCTGGATGACAACCCCTGTATAACACCCCTCTCTTATAATCCCCCTGACCCCACTGAGCCAAGAAGTAGATCTGTTTTGCAAGTTTAAAAGGTTTATTTGAAAAAGAATTAAACAGTATATATATATATATCACACTTTTATAATGAATTAATATTTGAATATCACACTTAATCTGAGCAGTAATCAATAATGGATAGTCTGGCACTAGCACACTTCTTTATAATCAATGATGAGTGGGTATAGGATGGATAAGATAGCAACAATACTTTTATGGTTTCAAATAGATGCAATGTGGAATGAAAATGCAGTACAGAAAATAACTTGATAGGATTTCAGCAAAAGACAATGTAATCACTTTCTTGGACAATTCACCCCCCCCCTTTATGCAATGTAAGGAGATGAAGAGGAGAGCACTCAGTTCTTAGGAATGCAATCAAATAGAATTCAGGTCAATTCCCCCCCAGCAGCTTATACAACAGATAGGAGTTTTGAAACACAGGCAAAAGCAGCTATCTTTTTACAAGTATAGAAATCGGCCAAATCGCAAATCGCGGCAAAATTTGCGAGTGCGTGAATCGTGATTACGGCAAAAGTATAAGGAGAAGCAAGTCGGTTGTTGAAAGGCTGAAATTCTAAGCTTTCAGAGGAAAGTTAAACCAAGTTCCTAGCCCAAACGGTTCCAAAGATATGAACGATTTTGTAAAGGTCGTTTTTTCGAATTTAAAGTAACTCAAATTGACAGGTGACAGCTTTTAAAAATGACAGGTGACAGTTATGCGGCTGCAGAATTGACAAGTGCAGTTAGGAGGCAGTTCTACTTAGATTAAATAGATTGAATTATATCACTGGAAACTAAGAGATTTGGTTTCACACCGTCCTAGCTGTACTCACAATGTATTTGGAAGGTCTAGGTCTCACGGATCGGGTCAAGATGGCTTCGGTGCTGGTTTCGCCCCGGACGGTCTCTGCGCACAGCGTCTGGTCTCTGCTCTGCTGGTCTGACACTGCTCCTGGCCCGGCTCCTGGATCTCTGGGTACAGCGTCTGTGCACAGCTCCTGGATCTTTCTGCACAGCTTTCTCTGGACACAGCGCTGATCTGCACGGCTCCTGGATGCTGCTACCCCTGTTAGGTTTGCTGGATGCTGAGGCCTGCTGAGAAGAGTTCTCAAATTGTGGGTTTAGGCCCTTTCTTTGAGTTCTGAATCAAATTCTTTGGAGTTTTAAAGTCTAAGTGTTGGATCTGGTATCTTCTGGATGTTGTGTGGTCCGGCAGAGCGCGCTGCAGCAACTGGATTTGAATGTCTCTACCTGTCCCAGCAGTCTCTTTTTATGTGTTTTGAAAATGGGTGTGTGCCTGGGCCTAGCAAAGCCTGCCCCTCTCTACTTGTCATTGGCCCAATTCTCCCCTCTCCCACGATTGGGGGAAGGAAATGTGAGTCAGAGTGATGCTGTAGGTTTTATGGGTCAGAGGATCCTCCCCTGGTCAGTTTGCCCACAAATCTATATTTGATTCAAATACATATTGCACAGATACACAGTTGTTTAAAATTACATGTACCCAACACATATCACATGAGGTATACTCTGTTCAAACTCTGCTCTTCCTGGGGGCTTGCATTCAGAAATGGCAACATTTTGCACTTTTTAACTGGTTTTGCAATATCGGACATTTACCCAAATTTACACACATGTGCGCAAGGAGTGTGGACATTAATTGATGAAGTGTCAGATTTTTAACATGCAGACATTTGGAGTGAAACCCTATTTTCCGCTAGCAACCCCCCAGATCATACCACCAGGTCCTAAAACCTCTTAAAATGTGGGCAGAAAAATCACAAGAATTATGGTATCATTTAGATCATTTTGACAAGTCCGCACCATGAGTTATACATCTTTCTTAAAATCATATTCTGGCCACAGGGGTGTGTCTTCCCAGGTCACATGGTGGAGAAACCAGTCTATCCACTTTCTTTAAGGTCAGCCTGTCCTCAGAGGGGCTGCCCCTCCCCGTTTCTGCCAAGAGGAAGCCACTTTACGACCTCCCCTATAAACCATCTGCCTGAGTCAAGGAAGGGCTTTGTTCAAAAGGAAGCCATTTACAACCACCCTAATAAACCATCTGCCTGGGCCCAGGACAGGCCTTTGTTCAACTCCCTGTAGCTGCTCCACCCCTAATCTAATCAGAGAGGTGACAACTCCTTTTGGCAAGGGGAAGAGTGGCTGAGCAGGTTTTAACTCCTGTGGGGGTAGATGTCGGGCAGAATTCAGTTTCATTAAGCCAGGTTTCAGCTAAATGTCACTTTTTGTCCCCCAGTTTAAGTCTATTACGATTTTTACATACACATTAAATAATTACTTCCTTCAAGTCATTTCAGAGTATAGTTTTACATTGTATCCACCTCTTAGCAAGTCTTTCCTTGTTCTGGTTTTGTTTCATTTGTTCAGTTTTACACACAAGTCTGGTGGTTTTAAAATGCCGGCTTTCTGATAGTGGTGAGTACTGGTAATGCAACCATTTTTGGGATATAAGAAAATGAATTCCCCACAGTTCTAGGTTGCTTTTGGCAATCAGCATTGCCATTCCCAATGGTTTCAGGCTACTGTGTGGGTAGCCCAATGGTGGTTTTAGGCAGTGCCCTTCTGTGCCCATAACATCAGCAAAAATGGGTGGCAGCCTATTCTTCATGCATTTCCCTGTGCATTTTCTGGGAAGCTCTGGCCATCATGATGTTTTCAATGCCAGTAATGCACAGTTTTTTTTTGGTAGGGCTCGGATGCATGGGTAAAAACATCCCACAGTTGGTGACTGGCCGCCGAATGAGAAAACCTCTTGCTCCTTCAACTAGGGTAGAAACATATGCCCACAGTGTAGCAAAGACATTAGGTGCTGAGATGTATGATTATTTGGCAACTATGACCGCTGGTGTCTCTTTTATTTCTCAACAGATCAAGAACTGGAGTGAGGGGTCAAAGAGGATTGAAGGAGAAAGCCAGCCAACTGATCCAAACAGCCTTTTAAAAGAATCCAGCTTGTATTCAGGGGACCAGGTGCTGATACGAAAATGTGTGTGCAGTTGGAATAAACCCTGCTTTGAAGGACCCCAAGAGGTGGAAGCAGTTACTCCCACTGCTGTTAAGCTATAGGGAAGGTGAGCCTGGCTACATCTGCATGGCATCAAACCGTACAAGGGAGAAACTTCAACCCATGCTGCATCTACTGACAGTGAAGCAAGATAAGAAGTTCTGTGTATGCAGACAAGATCAGCAAGCAAGAGCAAAGAAAAAGAGTTTATGGAACAATAAAAATAATCTTGAAATAAAGGTTGACATTTCTTTAATCAAATAAGCAATGAATGGACTTGCAGCTTTACTGGAACATGTTTAGATAGGTACAAGGAACAATGCGTTGATGCACCAGAGCCAAAAGACAAGGAATACAATGCATCTTCTATGCTACCCATCATATATAAGATTGCACACATTCTTGTTTGATGTTTTCACCAGCATATTACAGTCTTACCCAGCTTTATAAGACGACATTTAGACATTATAAAATGTAATGGCAGTCCTAAACATATTCATTCCTGAATAGACAATCATATTATTTTCAGAATTATTGTGGCAATTATTTTACAGTTCTTGATATTAAAGTGTAACAGAAGATAACGCAATTACATATTAAATTAAACAAATGGGCAGGTTTCAAAATATGAGAGACTCACTACCACCAAGAAAGACATTTAATTTTTCTGGAATGGTAATTGTGATTTCATTTTGTCTTATGATATGTATTTTCTTGTTATTATGGTAGACACGTGATAATTAAAAATGCAGATACTGTAGGGGACAATGAAACATCCTTTTGTCATGGCCACAGGACCAGAACACAAAAAAACACACCATCTATTGATGGGGCAATGGGTCACTTGACTCAGTTATGTCCGTTTGGGACCCATAAACACAGGAGCCTGGCGGGACTCAATCCTGGTGCCTTTGGCGCCAGGCTCATATAGAGATGTGAGCAGGAACATTTTATTTCAGTGCAGGAGTGCTTTTATTTTACAAGAACTTTCCAGGAACTGAAAGCCTTTATTCCAGAGAACATCCTCATGTCCTGACTCATCGGATGTGTCTCCCTAGGCCTGGTCTTCATGTGCTGACTCATCGGGTGTGGCAGGGTGTGGCAGGCAGGCTGAATTTGGTGGGTGTGGCTTCAGAAGCTCAGCTATATAAGCTGCTCCATCCTTAAGACCAGTTCTTTGTGTTACTGTGCAGAAGGGGCCTGGAAGGGGATCAGGCGCACAAGCTGGCATACTCACGCCCCCTATTCTCCATGCAGGAGCAGTCCCGAGCAGCATCACCTATTACCACCAGTCACCACATAAGCGCAGAGGGTGAAGTCGGACCTAAGCGACCTCACCCCCGGGAGGGCTGCAACAGTGCCCCAACGCCTCCGCAGAGACCAGGTGAGCGTAACACCTTTTTGATCCCTAACAAAAGCATTTGCAGCATGTTCCCTAATTTTACTACACAAATTGTTTGACTTAAAAGAGATGTTGGAGAATATTATGAAGGCATAAATACATATCTTGATAATTCAGCTCACTTAAAGAATAATCTATGGTACCAGTACATGAAGGAGCAGCACATGAAGGAGGTGGGAGAGAGAATGTCAGATGAAAGCTGCTACCTGTGGTCTTTCATCCCCTATGCCATGAACGCAGCCAGAACATTTATTGCAAAAGAAATGTCTGCACATGATGCAAAGTGCCTCAGTTAGAAAAATGGGCAACCCTATGATGGCGATCAAGGGGATCATTTCCATATGAAGATACTTATGTGAAAACAGTAGATTCATGGAAAAGTGCACATTTGTCCCGCACAGGCAGCGCGCAGAGAATGACACTGCGTGAGCCTGCGCACAGAATAAAAAATGCGCACCCCATGCATTCATGGATTTTCCTGCGCAAAGTAACCATATAAGCCAGTCGCAACCGGAATGCTCCTGACACACCAAAGCAAAAACAGCCAGAACAGCCACCTTTGCGTGTTCTCCCGGGTGCAAATACATGCACCCTTCAAACATTTTGTGGGGACCTGCGCAAGCAGGCCTGAATCTTGGGGACCCTGAGCGGGGTCCCTCATAACTGTTACCGACACCCCGACACCATGCATACATTGTATCGTAATTTGGGTGAAACTCAGAAAATGTGCATGCGTACCCACATAAACCATTCCACAGAGTGCATAACGTGCACATGTAGGTCTGGTCAGGTCCACGGCTGTGTACCCCTAAATCCTACATGCAAACCAAACTCTGCGCTGCTATTCAAATGCACAAGCATACTTATGCCCTCCTTTGTGTGGTGGAGAGATGGAGGGATTTGCCTGGACAGTTCCCTGCTGAGAGATTGCACGCTCGGATCCATGAATACGTATCCTTCAACGCAATAGTGGGCATGCTATGGACTTGTAACATCCACTTTTTCCATTGTTCCTCCTCATTTTCTGAGTTCCGCCCCCTACTGGTGTCTCACGCAAGGCACTCAACCGTTCGCAGAGACACGCTGAGCCTGCGCAAAGTACCTGCAAGTTACAAAAACATTCCATGCAGTCAATTCCATGAATGGACAAACAGGTTTTCACATGCAGAATGGCGTACAAATCCCCAATTTTCCACATAAAATATTTCATGCATTTGCCCTACAGGATGGAGAAAGTGATGGATTGGACAAGCAAAGAACATATGTATCCATCTCAGATTGGAGCACGAATAAAGGTTTTCAAAAATGAGGAGGATGGAATGTTCAGACATAGTGGAACGATCAGGAGTACCAGGATGCTGGGAGAAACCTCAGCTATTGGCGTATGGACGAGTTGCTACCAGCCGAGGAAGGAAAGAAGGCATGTTATCTTGCCCTGCACACTAATTGAAGATGGAACCAGTAAGCATAAAACAAATAGTGAATGACATGTGTTTAGAGTCATGGGCCAAGTACTGTAAGCTACTGATAATGAAGCAAGACCAATATCTATAATACCACTAAAAAGTGCGACAACATATTTTAAGAATGAAGTCCTGGTTCTGGTTGGAGAAAATAAAATATGTAAGCAGGTGGTCGAAGTACCAGCAATGAATGGAAAAACTGCTGTGCTGATGGATCGATATTGGGCCTGTCGAACTAGGCTTACATGCAGCTGCCTAAAAATTGGGGAGGAGTATGCTCCCTTGGAGTCATACACGTTCGTGCATTAGTGATTCCTCAAAGTGACCTCAATATTGACACCAGAGAAGGAAGAGGTTGCTCAGCCTCTGCTCAAGAGGGAGGGCTATTTCTCATCAAATTCAAAAGAAGCATATTATGGCATGCCAGATGAGTGTAACTAATTCAGCAAGATGGCAATGATAATGACATCTATATTCATGCCAGGACTCCAGACTGCAGTGAATGCTAAATGGTTGCATATCATCAGATCAGAGTTGCTACAAACAATCAATGCAATGATAAAAGGATTTAATGCAATCAGAGAAGGACTGAGGGCCATTAGGTTTAGGACTCTCCACAACAGGGATGTCCCGGACTTAATTAAAGCAATGGATGGAGGAGCGTGCACCAAGGTCATGCCTTTTTGCTGTACTTTATACCTTCTCATGATGGAGAAAATGGAACCTTGAGAGAAGCAATAACTATGCTGACGACCCTACATATGAGGATGAAGGATGAAGTTGATGAGACAGCAGCACATAACTGTTTTTTTGCCTCTGCTTTCGTGGATTCCAACCTGGCTGGTAAAGGCCTTCAAACTACTTGGGCAAATACTAGTGTTGGTATTGCTAGACTTTTGTCTCATAAGGATCATTTTGGGACAACGCCAGAAGACAGCCAAAAAAGCTGTTCAGATGAAGATCATGATTGATGTGAATGGAGACCATACACCACAGACTGAAGACACCACCCATGAGATCATAAAGCAAAGTCCCCTGCAACCCCCAGGAACAAAGTTCCACTACCCTAAGGAACACAAGAAATATGTAGGATGTTCGGTATTCTGTCAATCAACTGGTGAATGCTGTCACATGACCTGACATGTGGATGAGTATATAAAGAATGGAGGTGACCTGAGGGGGGTGATGAGAATATGGATCCCAAAGAAACCTAGATGTGAAGAGAGGATGAAGAAGATTGAGGAAGATGAGGAGATTGAGGACTTGACCATGGGGGGAATGTAGAGGAGCAGGTGGACATGTCATCCCTAGCCCCCGTCCCCTCACCTCCATCATACTGGAATAGCAGGAGAAGAGCACTATGTGGGACACCAGGTATCATCCCAATACCACATCAAGTGTTTGAGGGATGATATGCACTCAGACTATCGAATATACTCTCATACTGAGAGGTTGGAAGGATGTCTGCACACATCATTGGACAACATAGAGCTATAAGTGAAATCCGCCAAGAGCAGAGTGACGTCATAGAGGAAATATACTGAGACTCACTGAAATGATGTGCAAATACTCAAAGAATAAAGATGTAACTGAAGTAACAAGAGAAACATGTAATCAAATATGAAGAAATCATAGATGCAAAGACAATACAGTAACCTGCTGACTATTAAGTGTATATATACAGAAGCACAAGATAGATGAGCCATATAGAAGCTTGCTGCAGAGAAAGACATAACATAGCTAGAGCGGCCATGATGGGAAGATGGACGCCGGACTCGTATTGAACCAATCAAGCTATCTCGGAGACCAGAGCTAGAGAGTCAGGAGATGCTGGAAAACAGCTTAGTGTAAGGAATAAAGAGGAGTCTATTGGCATGGGATCAAGGATGCTACTTCAAGGAATAATTACAAGGCACAAGGGGAGTCAAAAGGATAAACCATGTACATAAGACATATCTCTCTTAGATTAAGCTAAGAAGAAAACATCTGCAAGAGCCGAGTATTGGACATTTAAAGATTCGGACAACCTATGCAAGATGGAGTAAGCAAGTTTCCAGAGGTCAAGAAGGGAATGACACCCAGCTCATTAAATCAAATAGCAGTAAATAGAAGGTCGAGATGGACACATTTGTGGTCTCCTCACACGTGATGCAGAAGTAAAAAACAAGGGCCATTCATTAAGCCCAAACATAGATAATAGTGTGCCTATACTCCCTTGAATGTCCCAGAACAGAGAACAGGCTTTGATGTCAATACAAAAGAAAAGGTTTAGCTTGGGGCCTGACCAATGAGAAATGATGGACTCATTGTAAAAGTGGGGAGTAGTCTGACATTGCTCTCGGGGCCTATGTTTTGTTTTGGTTATGTGCTGCTAACGAGCAATCAGAGGGTCTATGTAGCAACATGCTATAAAATGTTGCAAAGACTAGCCTGCTGCCATTTTTCCTGCTATAATCAGTATCATACATATTTAGAGGTGCTTCAAGGCGTGCCCACCAGATAAGGGGTAGGGCAGAGCTTTTGCTCTTTTTCACCTGCATCCTTTTTGTCCTGCCTGGTTTCAATATACACCATGTATTCCAATATCTTTTGCAAAGCCAAAGGAATTTCTGTAGGTCTTTTAATCCTTCAATCCAGTGGTCTCCAAACTTGGTGATGCTGAACTACCTCCTCCCCCCACCGAGCACAGTCACTACTCTCTGTCGTTCCCACTTGCCAGAGCTGTTTAAATACAACTACCATCTTCAAATTTGAAAGCGTCTTGTGTCCCCCTTGGATAGCCACCAGTCTGCTCTATGGAGATCAGCCCCAGAGTTTGAAAACCACTGCTCCCATCAAAAATGTGCAGATTATTTTCTGCAATGTTATGATGCATCCTTTTCTTTCTAATGTTTTTATCTGATGGATATTGTAAAAATACAAAAGAAAATCTCCTGGCGCACCTTAAACCATGGTGACCTTGTGTACCATTCCAGCGTGAAAAAATATATCTGCCACTGCTCGAACATTCCACCCGGCAATTTCATTTCAGAATGAATTCTCACCCGGGAGACTTTATTCTGAAATAGAATCTCTGGGGGGAGGAATATTTTTGCGCCCCCTGTAAAATTAATTCATAAATTCTCCCAGTGAGGCTTTATTTCAGAATAAAGTCTGCCGGGGACACTTTGTCACAGGGGGGGTTTATTTTGTAAAATCAGCACAAAGAAGGATAGAGCGCTATTGTATATTAACATTAATGGTTTACTTCCATTGCTTGCGCAAGGTCGCCTACAGCGTGGAGGTAAAACCTGATCTCAAAGAATAATTTCACACCATTGGGGAGAGGAATATTTTTAATACCATAGAGAACCACCTATACAGAACTGTTCTGCCCTCAGGTTTATTTCCACATGCATGCCCCCTTTCTAAACAATTGCAGTGGAATAGGTGTTGCGGGTTGCAGTCTGAGGTTTAGGGTCTGAACATGAGCTAGGCCGCAATGGTAACAGAGGCAGCATTTCAGAATACACCATTGTATGGCTATGCCTGATTATGAAGTGTATGTTATTTACCACAGCCAGTATTTCTAGGAATACTGACTATGTATTTAAATACAGCATAAAACTACTCCAATATTAATCTCCACCCAAGAGGTGGAGCTAAATATTCCAAAGAATTTGTGTTTTTTTGAAGTCCAAGCATTTCCCTTTGTACTATTGGAAGACAATTATGAGGTTGCTGGCAACCTCGTATTACCGTTACCGCCACCTGACAACCTGGTGCCACTGGGCTATCACAGGTGGCGGCAGTACGATAAATTCCCATTCCCACGGAGTCCCATAGGAATGGGAACCCTGAAGCACCGCACTGTTAGTAACGGTGCCGGTGCTTCATTTTTTGAAACCTGCGGGTAGGGGCCTGAACTCCAGGCAGGTCAGGCCTGCTGGTAGTTCAGTGCCCCTACCGGCGGACTCGAAGTGAGCCGGTCCGATAAGGGTGCTGGTGAGTTATTACCGGCAGCTTTATTGCCAGACCAGAACACTTATCATGAGGCCAAATGTCCTCCTTGGGGGACATCCAAAGGGGGTGAAAATCTGGGCCTCTTTGAATTCACCCTTCTCAACACCATGCCATGCAATGTACAAAAGGGTCAGAAATGACACTTTTTTGTATTTACATGTTTTGTACAGTAGCAGTGTGAACAGCCACTGAATGCAATCCATGACCATCCTCAAAATGAGGATAACATTGATTTTTTTTTAAAGAAAAGGAATGCATGCAGATTTCCGGAAACCCTGCCTGTGTTACCGCCATCCCAGCGTATTTCTCACAATTACTATGATTTCCAGGAACCGCACATACATTAGCGCTAATAAATGCTTATGGTATTTCCGGTTAGAAATCTGCCATTTTATATCCTGTAATGATAGTATTATACTATCATTGCAGGATATGAAAGGTTGGCAATTGTGCAGGAGCCTGATTTATGCATTTAAGGTTTGTCAGGATATCAGTGATTTTTAAATTATTAAAAAAACAAACTGAAAAATAGTTTTAATCTCGATGTGATCCCTTCAAGTTATTATTTTTTGGGGAGTAGGCACTTTTGCTTCAATGCCACCAATCCTCGTTCTTATAATTCGTAATGAAGAACTTACTCTCCTTACGTCTAACCACCCCTCAAATAGAAATGCAGTAGAGTAAACGAGTGGAAGCTTCAAATACACAAACCTCATTATTGGAGTTATCCTGTAGCCTCCCAAGTGCACACTAAATGCTTCAAGGCCAACATTTCTGTTTTGGGCTAATTCAGTATGGCGCACATCCCTAATCATCGTTAACATAGGTAGGTGTTGCTACTTCTAAGTGAATACCATTTAGAAATGTGTTATCAGTTGTCACACGTGTATTAAGGGGAGCTGGGTCCAGCCCATGGTTTATTCCCAGCGTGAGGAGGGCAATTAGAATGGGAGGACTCAATCCAGCACAGTTCAACCGTGGTTTTACTGCTGCAATGTTACATGTGGCTTGATCCTCTGTAATGTGCAAGGAAAGCTGGCCGCTTTTGATTGGTAGAGCAAGCGAGAGCAGAACAGGATTGCTTTGCTGTTGTGTTAGTGTCTGCAGATCAGAAGAAACCAAGCTCTGTTCCATGGCTTGGTTCCAGTCGATTTCTGATAAGGGCACTTATGGCATGTCTGTCCAGGTAAGAAGGAAGTGTGGTGTGGGACTGTGTTATGCATGGTGGCGGGAGAGGTTTAAAGTTCTGATGGTGTTGGTGTGTACTGGGCATGCTAATGTACTCTTGCCATTGTGAGTAGCTTGGCGAATATGGCGGAATGCAGAATGTTGAGTATGTGAATGAGGGTTACAGAAAGTAGAGACACCAATGGCTACTTGATGTGTCACTGTAAATATCACAGCGCAAGCATCACAATGAACACCTGAATAAACATACATATATATATATAACAGTGGAACAATCACGTTTAAACCCTCCCCAGAGAGTGCATCGAGAGGTCCCTCAAACAGAAGCCGAAACCACAGATGAAACCACAGAGGGGTAAATACTATCAGAATGAAAACATCACAGTACAACTATCACACTGTAGCCAGCCTAGGAGAAAATATAACAGATGACCCCACCTTGGAGCAAATATCACAGTGCTAATGTCACATTTGACCCCACCAGGAGCAAATATCACTCCTGACCCTGCACAGAAGCAAATATCACTGTTGACTCCACCTAGGAGCAATTATCACATTTGACCCTCAGCTTTAAACAAATAGCACAGTCCAAATATTACATCTGACTGCACATAACAGCAACATATAACATGTGACCCCATTCAGGAGCAAAGATCACAGATTATCCCACCTGGGAAGCAAGGATCAAATTTAAGAGCTCTGGTTCTTTCCAGACTGAACCACTGTAACAGCTTCTTCCTCAATCTGCCCTTTTCCTTCCTCTGTCTACTTCAACTAATCCATAATAGGACTGCAAGAGTTATCATTGGCCACAAGCCCAGAGACTGCATCTCTCCAGCCATAAAATGTCTCCACTGGCTCTGAGTGGCTGCAAGGATCAAATTCAAGACCCTTTGCATCATCCACAAGGCTTTCTGGGGCCTGGGACTGCGCTACACCCAGCTTTCTCTCCCTAAATACCTCCCTGCTCGAGTCCTTCGGTCCTCTAGCTCTAACTCTCTGCAGGTCAGACATTTTTCCAAGCATAGAGTGGGGGGGTAGATCTCTTTCCTCGGCAGGAGCCTCCCTCTGGAATGGCCTCACCTCCCCTCTCAGATTTCAGCCGGATCTCCTTAAATTCTGGAAGCTTCTCAAGACCTTCCTTTTCTCCTACTCCTTCCCTCTCCCCCTTCCTTGCTAATTCCCCCTTGCTGCTACAACTGGCTGCCTGGTCCCTTCTGAGTCACACAAGGCCAGCACCCCCTCCTCTCGACCAGTCTGCCTCAGCGCGAGCACTTGTCTTTGTGCACCCTTCCCTGACTAGACTACTGAGTCCGGTCCACCCCCCTCTTCGCACTACTTGACTTTTATCCTGTCGCCCAGCACACTTGTCCTCAGGGCTCCCCATAGCACTTACACCGCCAATGGGGCCCCCTCCCCACAGCACTTACCCAGCCCCTAGGGCCCTCCCCCTCTTGCATCTCCTACCCCTACCTTCCCTTCGCTCTGACCCGCCCCTCACACCCTGCACTTCCTGTTGCTGCACAATCTGAATGTCACAAGGCCAAGTAGCACCGTTTATTGTTGTTAATCCCCCTCTGTTCCCTCCTTCCCCTTAGTCATGTGGTGCCTGGAAACAGGTTCTGCTGTATAAGCGCCATAGAAAATCTCCAATAAAAAATAAAAATATGTAAACATTACAGTTTGACTATCACAATTGACCACACAGAGGATCAAATACTGTACCACAGATGACCCCAGACAGGAGCAAATATAACAGTGCAAATGCTATTGCATAAAGACCACGTGACCCCAGCTAGGAACGAATACCACAGTGCAAATATCACATTTGACTCCACCTAGGTGCTAAATATCGCACCCAAACCCAACTAGGAGCAACTATCACAGTAGAACTATTACAGTGGAAATATCTCATGTGATTCCGCCTAGGAGTAAATTATCATACATGAGATCACGTAGGAAGAAATAATGGAGATTAACTCACCTGGGGTCAAGTCTTAAGCTACACTACATGTATCGTATTTTACACTCCCTTGGATTAAACAACACAGGTCACTCCATCTTTGATCAAATAACACAGTGCAAACATCAAAGAGCAAATAGCACACCTAACCCCCCTAGGAGTTCATTCCAGAGATGACCCCATCAGACGCAAGTAGCACACCTGGCCTCATCTAACATCAAACATCACAATAGGCCCCCTGGTTCAAGGACTATTCAAGTAGTTGTGTGGTTTCAAAGGGTGATGTTTCTTACCTAGTTGACGAGCAGATGGTCCGTGTAGGATTGTTTAAGCTGGGTGAGAAGTTGGGAAGGGCCATATCCGCACTGAAAACAGCCACAAGTGAATACATAAGAAGTAAAATTGAGCAGGGGGTACCCTCACTGCCTTTCTGCGAGCTTGAAAAGCAAGCTGCAGTTGAAAGGGTCACACAACCAAGAGCATGCTTCTTTATCGGAAAATTACAAACTGTTCAAAATATGTTTTATATGTTAAGTCTCCCACAGAGAGCTTTAAAACATGTTTATCATTAAATACAAGTGCTTTTGTTTACGTTGAAATGTTCAATTAATAAACATGTAATTCCTCAAACAAACATGATGCAAAAACATGCCAAGAAAACATCTACAGCAACTACACAGTGAATATATCTCAACAGTCTCTTCAAACAATAACAGTAGCAACAGCCCAGAATTCATAACACACTTCCAACAAAAGCATACCTCATTTATACACAACCATTCATACGACAAGCCACAAACAACGCACTCAATAAATACAATATTTGAAGTGTATTCAAGTTACACCAGTCAACATCTGCGTGCACGGAACTGCTAGGAAACGGTTTATTCTTTATGGACTCCCGCATACATCCTCATGTGCGCTAGATGGGCCGGTGATGACATAACATACGCCAGTCATGAAGCAACAAATGATCACACACCAAGTTGAGATGACCTACAGATGTTTTCGCCACAATCACATTTGAGGATATTCTTCTGCCCTGAGGAAGGCTGGGTTGCTTTCTTTCTTTCAAACTCTACAGTAGAAAGTCGAGTTGGTAAGATAAAACTCAGACACCGGGAACTATATATATGGAGAATGGATTGGTTGGAGTCACGTAGCCTTCGGCTGTAGAAGTATCTAAATGAGTTGGCACACTACTTTTAAAATGGTTATAAGACAACAGATGTCCACAAACTTGTGGAACTCTCCCGCCCCCTGCACACCCAATTGTTATTGTATAGATAATCAATTTTTGTGGATTAATCAAAGTAATCAATTAAATCAATCAATTATTTATCAAATAATTATTTAAGTACTCAGAATTTTGTTAAAACAACTCAAGTATTTTTACTTCATCATCTGGTATCTGGCCCAATATCTCATATTACATGATATATGATTTGCAATGACATTGAATCGATTGTTTTTTTCAATTATTTCACATAAATAATTTCACAACCTAGATAGACAATTTCATGCAATGAACATGGTACAGTTTCCCATACGACTTGTTCAAATAAATCAATATACTGTGATATGTTCAATCTTTGTATGCTTCTCTACGCGTTTCAGTGTGTATGTTTCCCCCTTCTTCAGGAGTTGTCCATCCAATTCCTTTTTCTTTGCAAATCTACAATATATAGATAATCATAATTTAGTAACTCTTGGTAGGACCAACTTCATTTATCATACAATCATTCTATTCATTATTATCTGTCATGATTCTTCATCTTATATTCACCTGTGTGAATTTCTCTCGTGGAAAACCAATTCAAGAAGTTCTGTTATCCGATCATGGAAATTTGGGCATAAAATCTCCTAAAAATCAAGAAGTAGACTGGACACCAGGGGTCGCGTGGATGTGGTCTGACTTCGCGTGAGCTCCGCTACTTTGGGTTCCTAGGAGGGATTGAGCCCCCACTTTGACGACCCCCCCAATATTCTACACCGGTGTGCCGCCAGCTGAGGACCCCCCCCTCCGGTCGGTCGAAAAACCCGATCGAAAACGACCCCTGCAAACCTGAGATATACGTCCTTCCAAAAGACGTCACACATAACAGCTCTGCGGCCCGCTCGCAGGGAACTGCGCAACGGTCGGAGGCGGACCCTGGGCCTGACGAACGAAGAAAGCCTGAAAGAACCTGAACCCCGGCCACGGAATTCATACTCCCGACGACGTTCCTCGCCACAAAGGGGACGTGACAGTCTCGGTCGAGTCGGCGGAGCTTCCGAAGAGCGTGATCGGACTAGGCCTTGAGACAGCGCTGAGCGGGGAGACGGTAGGCCCATCCCATCTACCCCGTGAACAACGGGTGGTGCGCCATCACCGCGCAGCAGCGGTTCGGACCGCTCTCGCCCTGAATGTTTATCCCCGCATCTCGCACAAGAGGAAAACACCCCCAAAGCGTCGGCTGACCTGGACACCGCTTAAAGGGCACCGCGGGTGACCCATATGCATTACTTTGCCACCCGTACCCTGGGCACATCAACAAACGCACCATGGACACCACTCCCAACACCTAACGAACTTTCCGAGACCACCGACGTCGGAGTGCAGAGGGTAGGGCCCCTGACCCAGGGGCGTGTGCCTCCTCTGCCCCTGACCCCATCCTCCCGGTCGAACAGCACTGGTGACACCACGGAACTTCAGGAGAACCAATGGACATAAGGGAGAAACTAGCTACATTCTCCTACGTCTCGACTCCTGCCGAAAATTGTGACCAAACCATGGCAAACCAAAATACCTCGGGAGTGAATCAGCAGCTACCAAAGGGGACATTGCCGCCTTGCTGGGTGAAATATAGAATATGGGTGCCAGCATTGGCTCCAAAATTGACAAGATCACCTAACGCCTAGATACCATGGAGGAGAGGCTCAAAGGGGTCAAGAACAATGAAGCGTCCATAGACACCCTTGAAGCACAACTCGACCAGCGGATGAACGAACTGGAGCAACGAGAGGAGAGCTTCAAACTCAAGATTGATGACTTGGAAAACCGGGAGAGACGGAACAACCTGAGGATTTTCGGAATCCCGGAACGAGAAGGGGAGACGGAGAGCGATCTGAAGAACACCCTGCATGACATCATCAAACTCTTAGTTGCCGAGGACGCGGTTGATGAACCTAAGACGGAGAGGATACACAGAGCCGGAGGGCCTCCAGGCGGACCAAGATCTGTCCTTGCTCGATTTAACCGCTTTCAGGACAAAACACGGATCCTCGAGAAAGCAAGAAGCAGTGATTCAATTACCCTCCAAGGATCCCAAATCTCGATATACCAGGACCTATCATCCATGACCCTGGCACTCCGACGCATGTGCGGGCCTATCACCAAACATCTGAAGGAAAAGAACATAAGATACAGGTGGGGATACCCCTTCTCTCTGTCCTTCGAATACAACGGAAAAAAAATCAAGCTAAGCTCAGAGGGGGAGATCAAGGCGTACATCTCTGACCTCCTTGGACCAAGCGCAGAGGAGCACGATCGGGGAGACCCACATCGAGAAGAAAGAGGATGGCGTATACAGGGCCCAAGAAGGAAACGTGTCAAGGGATCGAGGAAATTTCGGAGAGGTAATACCCCCCCCCAGGGGGAGATAACCGATGAACTGCAACACTGGTAAGATGACATATATTCTAATACATATGTCCATGGCCTGAACTGTGTAATGATGAATAGGCTCAAAAGAGACTTGGGCCATGTAAACGAATGAGGGAGGTGAAAGGGGGCTCAATCAACATTATGATGTTATAATAATCTTGGGGACCCGAAGTGACGGTCCCTAAAGGTGGTTCGATGCAGGACCAGTGTCTTTATCTGGGTCCACACGGACGCCGTCAATGTGGGAAGGGTGGGCAGACAAGAAATGTACAGAGGATGAAGCATTATCGGCAATACAAAGGATCACTCAAGACGACATGAGTCCTTATGAACAATATATCTACTTGACACGGGTCACGAATCCACAACCGAAATACTCTGATAATGGCACCAATTGAAGAGCAGAAGGGTAGGGAGTCCCTAAGGATAGGAACACTTAACATGAAAGGCCTCAACTCGCCGACCAAGAGATCACTAGTGGCAAGGGAATTCTGTAGATCTCAAATAGACATTCTCCTTCTACAAGAGACAAAGTTTGCCAAGGGGGAGGAGAGAAGCATACTAGGAAAAAGAGGGGGAAAGGAATTCTGGGACTCGGGCCCACTCAGGAAGGGAGGAGTTGGAATCCTGATCAAGAAAGGAATCCATTTCGAAGTAGATAAGACCTGATCCGATGTAAGAGGGTGTGCCCTCCTGATATCAGGGACAATCACAAAGGTTAAAGTAACAGTCGCAGTAATATACTCTCCCAACGCAGGACAAGCCAAGTTCCTAGAAAAGACAATACCCAAAATAATGTTAGGAGCATCCGGCCGAGTTGTTCTCGGAGGAGACTTTAATCAATGGGCAGACCCGACCAAAGACTGGGAACCAGGCAACCCCGAGATAAGAAGCCAAATGAGAAGTGATCACACTGGGCTTTCCGACATAATGGAGATATATGACCTGCAAGATGTGTGGAGAATTAAACATCCTAATGAAAGAGGCTACACATTTTACTCCAATCCGCACAAAACATTCACCAGGATTGATTACTTGTACCTCACCAAGGACCTCCTTGACACCACGCTATCAGAAATAATTCCGATAACATGGTCAGACCATGACATGGTCCTGTCAGATATAAGATGGGCAGACTTACCTGTTTCAGGAGGGAAGTGGCACTGTAATGAAAGCCTGTTGAAAGATACAGTATTTAAAATTGAAATGGCAACTGAAATTGGGGAATACTTCAAACTAAACAACAATGTGGAAGTCTCCAAGCAGACAATATGGGAGGCGGGTAAAGCCACCTGGAGAGGCATCCTGATACGAGAAGGATCTACCAAAAAAAGAGAGAGAAAGATCATTGAGCACAGACTTAGGCCTGAAATATGCCAACTGGAAAGCGAGAACAGGGAACACCTGGGCCGGACCGCGACAACATCAACATAGCACAACGTAAAAGGGAAGAACTAAGACTATTGGAGCACGAACAAATTGTGCGTAAACTTCGATTCCTCAAACAGAAATTCTATGAGAAGGGGGACAAGGCCGACGCACTATTGGCAGCCAGACTCAGAGAACAAAGGGCGGAGCGGAAAGTGAAAGAGATAATTGAAGAAAACCCTATGACGGCCCCAACCCTCCACACTATCCCAGAGAATTTTGCCAACTTCTACGAGGCGTTGTACACCTCGGAAGTGACTCCAGGACAATCAGATACAGATCACTATCTCTCCCAGATAGACATGCCCAAAATCTCGTACCCCGAAACTGAGCTCTTAGAATCCTCGATATCCGAACCTGAGGTCCAAGAGGCAATTAAAAGACTAACTGTAGGCAAATCCCCGGGAGAGGAGAGCTATACCGCTGGGTTTTATAAAACCTTCAGCAACCAGCTAACACCATTCCTGACGGAGCTCTTTAACGAGATATTAGAAACAGGGACAGCCCCCGACTCCTTTACGAAGGCGCTCATAACAGTGATCCCAAAGGAGGGAAGAAACCCCAAACATTGTGGTTCATACCGCCCAATTTCATTGCTCAACTTAGATGGCAAAATTTACACTAGGGTACTAGCCGCCCGATTGGAAGTACTGATCCCTCACCTCATGCACAATGACCAAGTCGGATTTATATTGGGTAGGCAAGGGGACGACACCATGCGAAAAACTCTCCATCTCATCCACTCATCACCAGAACTACCAGGTGACCCTGCCCTACTGTCAATAGACACAGAAAAAGCCTTTGATAGAGTGGAGTGGGAATTCCTGAGGGCAGTCCTTCGCAAGGTGGGGATAGGGCCGAGATTTAGGAAAGGAATACAAGCAGTATACACATCCCCAAAGGCATCTATCTCTGTTAATGGGGAATATTCCAGATGGTTTGATATGAGACGTGGTACTAGACAGGGGTGCCCCCTCTCTGCAATACTTTTTGCGCTCTCCCTGGAACCCCTTGCCCAAAAGATATGATCCGACTCCAGAATAGAAGGCATGCGATTGGGAATGAAGGAATATAAAATAGCACTCTATGCTGATGACATATTTTTACACATTACCAACCCCTCTGTATCTGTCCCTCATGCTCTCCAACTATTAAAAGAATATGGCAAACACTCTGGGTTTAAGGTGAACAAGACTAAATCAATATTGTTCCCTTTGCAAGGAACGAAAGAGGAAAACGAAACCAAGTTCTTGCCCTTAAGCCTCAAACTCGAACACTCTTCGTTTAAATACTTAGGCATCCAGATCACTAAAAACATAACGGAACTATACAAAGCTAATTTCCCTCCCCTCCTCCAGAGCTTCTCGGCCGATCTGAATAGGTGGGACAAACTCACGATCTCGTGGTTAGGTCGGATTAACGCCATTAAAATGGTATGCCTCCCCCGATTCCTGTACCCGTTCCAGATGTTACCTATCGAGATACCAAATGCGATTTTTGAAGAGGCCAAAAAACGTATGCTTAAGTTCCTCTGGCAGGGAAAGAAGGCGAGGATTGCATACGACACTCTGACGCTTTCCAAAGACAAAGGAGGAGTAGGTCTCCCCGACCGGCGAGCATACTACAAAGCCTCACAACTACGTATCCTTATCCCACACCTACGTGATCACAACCACCTGCAATAGGTCCACATGGACAATCATTACTTCTCACCGGCCACTGTGTCAGAATGGCTATGGACCCCTCGAAAAAGAACACAACGGAAAATTAAGGGCCACCTGATACTGAGTACCATCTGGAACATCTGGCAACCAAGCAAAGCAATGAACAAGATCACCACCTGGCCGTCCCCACTTAGCCACTTATGGTCCCCTGGCATAAACAATCACATACCCGAGGTAGGAAGATTCCAATCCTGGTACGAGGCGGGACTCGAAAGGGTGGGGCAACTCCAGAAGAGGGACAAATTCATAACTCTTCCAGACCTAACTGAAGCCCTAGGGATAGGCCCATTATCCACCTTCCAATACATCCAGATAAAAGGAGTCCTCACAAAATCTGCATGGAAGGAAAAGCTGCAGAGAGAACTCACCCCATTCGAACAACTCTTGGATTCTAAGTCTGAAATGAAGGGTTTGATATCTGCTATGTACAAAGAACTTATTGAAGCAGGCACCGGGTCCACGGAACATCTCAGAAGCAGATGGGGGAGAGACTTAGGAGAGGAGATAGATCCAGAACAATGCGAAATGATGTGCAAAAACGCATCCAAAACATCCTTATCCAGTCAATATAAATCACACGCCATTAAACTCCTACATAGATGGCAATACGACCCACTCAAATTGTCCAAGATGTTTCAGACTCTGATTCCGAGATGTTGGCGAGAATGTGGAGAAACAGCCGACTATTGGCACATGTGGTGGAGCTGCCCACGCATTAAGTTATTCTGGGAGGAAGTCCTGGCATGGATCAAAGACATAGACGGCATACAAAGAGATGTTGATCCACGTTTGGTTCTCTTCGGAATGGAAAAAGACGAGGATGAATGGACTAGACTCAGGGGTCTTGCCCCACACCTATTACTAGCAGCCCGTGCACTGCTAGTAACAAAATGGAAATCCAAAAAGGTTCCAAGTAAGAAGGAATGGATCAATTTGTCAACCAACATTTATACAATCGAATTGATCACGGCATCCCTACACAACAAAGCATCGCAATGCGAGATCTTGTGGTCAGAATTTCGGGGGAAACACCTCTCAGAGACGACGGACTCCCAACCCGAAGACACTACAGGATCTTAATTGAACCAAGAATCTCAAAAACTCTCAATACAGGACAGTTATAACCCTAGAGTCAAGGAAACCTCACAATAGTGAACCGAACATTACCCGCTATGAACATGTCAACAGAGAAAAGATGCCGCAATGATGTCTGCCCAACCATGGGGAGGGAGGTGGGTGGGTATGGGGTATGTTATACTGACTGTTATTACTAGAGATCGGAAACGAACACAAGGACGATCAATTGTATAATGAGACTCTAGTTTTGTTCTTTTGATGTAACCATATGCTAACAGAGTTGTAACAAGTGAAATGCTCAAATCTTTTGTTAATCTTTTGTTTCTCTTTTTATTTTTTGTTTCAAAATCAATAAAACCAAATTTAAAAAAATAAATGAATAAACAAGTCAAAAATATATGTAACTGACAATGTTTAGCTGCCTTTAATAGAAAGCACAACTAGTGCCAGCCGTGTGTTGGTGTAACAGCTTTTGTGTTTATACAGAACTGGAAAAAGAGTCCAAATCTTATTTACCTGTACTGTGTGGTAGGTGACCCAAGTTCTAAAATAAGGTCAATAACCTTTGGTTTTCTGCTGCTTGTAGGGATCCCTTAGTTCTCCAAATTCACCTGTAATGTTTCAATAATAATTGTGGCTTCAGTGTAAATATCAGCTTAACTCTGGTGGTTTCTTAAAAATAGAATGCATAATGTGACCAATCTTACCCAGTGCACTCTTCCGGGCTTGTTCTCATAAAATATCTTTATAGTCGTCTATGGTTGGCTTTTGGTTCCCAATCCAAATCCTGTTCAAGAGTCTTGGCAGCTGGACAAAATCTCTGGGGTGTGCCCTTGAAATTATAATTCAAAGTGATACATCACTTTTAAATTCCTCTGAATAGCATTTCTAAAAGGGCTCTGGCAAGAAGATTAGTTATCCTCTATATTGTGGCAATCTTACCTCCCAATATTTTGTATTGTGGACAAAATTGTGGGTGCTGTAGGGCTCTGCAGGTGTTTATACTCTCGTAGGGTTGGTAATCCCTTTTGGTGCCCAATCCGAATCCTGTTGAAGTATCTTGGCAGCAGGACAACATCTCTGGGGTATACCCTATAAATTATAATTCAAAATGATATGTCACCTTTAGGATCCTCTGAATAGTATTTATACAGGGCTCTGGTAATAAGACGAGTAGTACCTGGCACTACTTTTAAAATGGTGCCAGGCATTATTTAGTACAGCTTATGCTGTGTATATTTGCACTAATTGTTTTTGCACTAATTGCTTCTTTGCACAGTAAACTGGCTTTTGCACATATTGTATTTATTGGGTGTGTTGTTTGGGGCTGGTTGTATGAATGGTTGTGTATAAATGAGGTAGGCTTGTGTTGGAAGTGTATTATGAACTGTGGACCTTTGTTATTGTCATTGTTTGAAGAGCGTTTTGAGATATATGTACTGTGTAATTGTTGTACATGTTCCTCTAGAATGTTTTGGCATCATGTTTAATACTCTAAGATCTTTCGCGCTTAAACACACTATATGCAGATTAACTGTGCCCCTCACACAGACACATTTCAAAATCCCTCCCTACAAACATCAATAACACAACTTTACACCTCTACAACAACATATATGCCACTACCCTGCCCAACGCATCAAGCAACAAGGCTTCCATCTGGGCACAAATGCCTCTATGCCCCTTTGACACAGGCCACCTACAAACAGACCCACAAGCAAATCTCATGGCACGTCCAATCTGCATGCAACAAGAAAGCAACAAAGCTGCATTGAACTGTCCTTCTCGCTCGATGAATGTAGCCCATGCTACTCTCTTTCATATCTGTCAGAGCACACTGAGACCATACGAATGGCAGCAGTGCATGCCCTGAATCCCAGGAACATAACATAACATTCACACTCGCACATTTTCACTCACAGATTTGCACACTTGCATATTTGATACATGCAGTGCTGCACACTTGCACATGTGCAGACATGCACAAGTTTGCTGACACATACATTTGTACGCTCACATTTGACCTTCCATCTGAGCATGCTATATTAACTTGTGACCCACTTGCACATATGTGCACATGCTGATTTGCACCAACATTTTTGAACACACTCATATTTGAACACTTGCATATGTGCACACTCACACATGAGCACACTTGCACGTCTAAACACTTAGACATGTTAACTCACAGATCTGCACACTTACAAAATGAAAACTCATAGATGTGTAAACTTGCGTAACTGCACACATGCACATTTTCATGTCTGCATATGTGCACCCTCACAGATGTTTATGCACATGTTTGCACACACGCACTCTCACATGAGCAGTCTAGATGACCTGTTACTCCCTTGTACAAACGGTTTCCCCCACTGTATGAATTGTTTGCCCCAGTTGAATTGTTTCCCCACTGTACTTTGATCCTTGCCATTGTAGGAAATATGCCTCAAGTTGAACTACTTGATCTAGTTTAATTGTTACCCTGCTGTATCATTCTCCTAACCAGCCTGCGAACGCTGGGCCATCAGGACGGTTAAATGGGGTTACATGCTGACATTCTCTCCTGCTCCCATTCTATCCAGGATGTTGTATACACCATCATCCCGTTCCAGCAGCAAGAGAAGGGCCTTGTACCAGGCCATCCAAGAGCTGCTGAAGAAGAGGACCATAAGGAGAGTACCTGCATGGGTGGAAGGGCAGAGTTATTACTCTATCATATTTTTGGTGCTGAAGGATGAGAACAAATTCTGTCTGATCTTCGGTCTTAAGGTCAAGATGGAGAGGATCCAAAAGATCCTGCCATTCACAACGAAAGGGGACTGGCTTTCATCCATAGAATTGAAGGATGCCTATAACTATGTGCTGATCTGGGAGACTTCGCTGAAATTCCTCTGTTTGCAGTGAAGGTGATGTGCTTTCAATTCAGGGTTCCCTCCTTGGGAATCAGAGCAGCCCCCAATGATCTTCACCAAACTCTTGGCACCTGTAATATCCCTGCGCCAATTAGAGTGGATACAGTTGTTTCCCTTACTATACAACGTCTTTTTAAGCCAGGAGCCAGCATAGTTATACACGTTCAGGCAGGTCAGATTGGGGGTTACTTATAAACCCGTAGAGAACTTAGTGCCTGACCTTTATAGGGGCTCATTTTGGTACGAGAGAAGGCAGAGTGTTTTTTTTCTGGAGGGCAGGGCAAGGAATCTGCAGGGATGTCTAAGGAAAGTAATCAGAGGCACTCAACATCAACCAGGGATCTGCTTATTTAGGTTAAAGTGCATACGTCCTTTTGTGTTTTTCTGGTGCCATGGATGAGGCGACATATATGACCTCTTGTGTGACATCTTCTCAGGTCCCGGAGGCCAGCCATCCCAATCCTTTTACAAGTTGATTACGTTATCAGAAGGTCTCAGAAGACAGTTCCAGTAATATTTGGTCAATTCCCATCTGGGAAGGGGAATTCATCTGGTTCCTTTAGAAAAGATCATAATTACACCTGACGCAGCTGATAGTGTGGAGAGCTGGTACATCAGAAACATTGGGGACCGAAAGGGAAGTTCCATTCCTTGAATTGGTGGGAGCTGCCAGCTATTGGCAGGGCATTTCAGATATTTTCAGTGGTTGTGGCCAACATGATTTCCTGGCAGGACAGAAAATTCTGCAGCAGTAATCTACAGTAAATACCCGGGAGGTCACAACGGCCACTGGGCAGATGGTCAGTTAGCATTCCGTGGCCTGTTGGTACAGAAGAACTGTGAAAGAACTGTTTAGGCTTTGCAAAACCCAAGTCATAATTAAATAGCAACCTCCGGACTCTGACTGTTTAAAAGAAATGCTACTATTGTTTGCAGGCAAGCTGATCTATTTCCCAGCATCAGAGGCGCATGATCTTTCTGATGCAGTACCTTTCCCCCAGGTCTGCAATTCTTTTTCTTTGTCACTACGACTATCGCTGCACCAGCAGAGACTTGTAATCGCCACCATTGACCTCCAACCTAGGAAAGGTAATGGCTAGCAGTTGGAACAACCCAACAATTCCCAACTGACAACTTCCTCTGCTTTTGGAATTCTACAGAGAAGCACCTGAATAATTATGACCTGCTGCCCTATCTTTAACAATGGGCCTATAGTTTACATTGTGGGTACAGCAACACCAGGACAAGTCGATTGGGCAGTCAGATAGAATCAGTTGTCTTTCCCATGATTCCCCTGAAGGACTAATTCCTGATTGAGCAGATACTGGTCCTCAGAAATATTGCACTGGGAAGATCCAAGCGAGTTCAAACATTGACTGTGGCAAAACAGATGCATCACAACCTTAAACTTTGAAAAGATTCTAAGCAATGTCTACTTACCTGTAACACGCACATCCTTTAATATATATATATAAAACAATTAGGTATGTTTCTGTACTCAGCAGATGCAATTTATCAGTGTTAGGTTGTCCTCTGCTGTCCAAAGAACAAAGTGCACCTCGGTGTAGGGAATAGTATGAATATGGATGAATGATAGTTTGAGCCATGAGAGAATGGAAATAGGATATTTAATATTGAGCTTTAGGTAAATGTTTATCGTATATATTTATACGAGATCAATAGAACTGACCTCCTTCATTGGCATAGAAAATGTATGTTACGCTGTCGAAAGCACTTTTTCTCAAACTATACTGTATGCAATACTGAACACGTCATGTAGAGAAAGGGGAGAGTTATTAACCCCAGATTTGTTTGTTTCTCAAAGAATGAGAATGAAAGTAAGAAATACTAATAATAAAAGCTTGAGTGCTTAATTCATTGTTTAAATGTATCACCTATGAACAAAAAGAAATGAATTCAATTGAAGGTGGTATAAGGCGACGTTGTGTTACTCTGATGACCCAGACCAGAGAGCACAATAAAGTTTCAGTTTGTTAAAGTCCAGAGAGATTGCTCTCACTTTCCCCCAGAAGCTCAATGTTACCCGAGCCCTGGTTCTCTCTAGGCTTGACTCATGCAATAGCCTTCTCCTGAATCTACCTTCTTCCACTCCACGACCCCTCCAGCTAATCCAGAATAGGGCAACAAGGCTTATCCTTGGCCTTAAGCCCGGCGACCGCATTTCTCCTGCCCTAAAAACTCTTCACTGGCTCCTGGTTGCTGTACAGATTAAATTCAAATCAGTCTGCATCATCCACAAGGCTGTCTAGGGCCTGGGATATCTACAACTTTCTCTTACTAAATACTCTCCCTCTAGACCTCTAAGTTCCTCTGGCACAAACCCTCTGTGTGTAAAGCATTTCGGTAAACAGAGGGCTGCAAGCCAATCACTTTCTTTAGATGGCGCACTCTTATGGAACAGCGTCTCCCTTCCTCTTTGTCTTATGCAGGATTTCCTCAAATTCCAACAGTTCCTCAAGGTCTTGGGGGGAAAACTCAGGGGCAACGCACTCGCCTTGGAAGCAAGACAGTGGGGAGCAACACAGGTTCAATCCCCAGGTCCACGCTTAGAAACCTCTGGGTATTAAGCGCATTATAAATCACTGATTACAATTACAAGACTCTCTTTTTCACCCCCTCCTTCCCTTCTTCCCTCCTCTGCTAATCTCACAGTCGCTGTGATTGCTGACCTGGGCCCTTATGCATCCTCAGGGTCCTGTCCTCCCACACCCAATTTCCCCAGCCTCTGCCTACCTTGCAGCACTTGCTGTGGCACCCACCAGCCTTCGTCCTGTAGCCTGCACTATCCACCCAATGCGGCACAGGGCTGCCTAGCACTGACCATATTAGGCGATTCATCTGCTGCTGACCCAATAGCATGAACATTCCAACACATATCCCAACTCCCAGTGCCCTTCTTTTTGCTGCTCTTGCAATTCTGAATACTAACAAGGCATAGTAGGTTCACTTTTTATGCTCCAATGTACTATTGTTTTCAATCCCATGTTCCCTCACTGTTGCCCTGTGGGCGCTTTGAAACGGAATTGACTTCCTGTATAAGGGCCTAACAAATGCACAATAAATAAATAAATAAATAGGTCTATAAAACCCTCCAGTCTCAATTTGTATTTTGGACTTCCACTTCAACAACAGTTATCATCTTAACAAATAGAATGAGCATGGTTCTAAGCGGTCACCTTCACCTTCGACTATCGCAAACATTCAGAGTAATTTCAAGTTACTTCTTTCCACCCCCCACATCTCTTCACACGGGGGAAGGCAGTTCCAGTGTCATTGAACAGCTAATTACTGGCTCATTAACTCAATTTCTACAGAGTAAAAAGCTGTAGGACATATGCCTCCTCACAAGCTAAAACTGAAAGTAGGTGCTGTAATTATGCTACTACGCAATTCTATGCCATCACAAGGACTCTGAAATGGAAAAAGGTTAACAATTGCGTGTCTACAAAGACACATCATAGAGGCCTGTGTAATCAGTGGATTAAACTTAGATACTGTTCCCATACCGCACATACCTCTCATTCCATCTGATACAAATATGCCTTTCACATTCAAAAGAATATACCTTTAGCCTTTTGAATTACCATTAATAAGTCACAGAGACCTACGTCCACTTCCTGGAAGCTAGTGTTGGTAATTTCTGATATGATTACTGACCGATATTGATCTTTAAAATATGCTAGAACGGCATATGTTACGCCGGGAACAGCTAGTAAGGTACTATTTTCTTAACAACCCCATGAGGGTCTTCTCATATTTAGTGCCATAAATGGTAGACTGTATATTATGAGCCCACTCTGCTCTCCTTCTAAAAGTTAACCTTGTCTGCCCAGATGCCACTCTCACCACATGAGCCTGTGAAATCTTGCAGGAATCTCTGTGGCCTAGTTTTGGGTCAGTGATTCTCACCATGACTACATGGAAGAGAAGAAACATCCTAACAGTCAGATGAAATAATTTTGCCATGCTTGCTTAGGAAGGCCTTTCACAACGTATGGAACAAACAGTAATTTGCACCAGCCACTTATATGCTCTTGAATGCAAGATACAAACTAGCCAATGAAATAAATACATTTTAAAATTATGCTTTAGATGAATTTGGATCTAAGGTACTGTAACTGGGTCTTGTATAGTGTGACTTCCTCTTAGGGGGCATCTTTCAAGATAGTCAAGGCTTTCTGGTGCCTGGGTCCAAAATACCTTCAACTATCCCTCCGTAAATACCTCCCCTCTCGAGCTCTTCACTCCTCTACATCTAATTCCCTCAGGGTCAGTCATTTTTCAAAGAAACAAACTGCGGGTAGATCTCTGTCTTCAGCTGGGAACTCCCTTTGGAACATCCTTCCTGCTTCTCTGAAACTTGAGTAGAACCATCTCTGGTTCCGGAAGCAACTCAAGACCTTCCTCTTTGCTTCTGCCTCCCCGCCCCCTTCTCCACTGCTGATCTGTTTCTCTCTCTGCACTGGGCACCTGGCCACCCTCTGTGCTCCGGGCCCAGGTACCTGCTCACCCTGCCACCCTACTGCACTGCCTCCGGGCCACCCCTTGCACTGGGGGTCTGTATCTGTACCAATAAAGTCCCCCACGCCCCTTCTTTTTTCTCTGCACTTATCAGACATATCCTGTCTGCTGCCTTAAACCCAGAACTTGCCACTTGCTGGCTGCACTACCACTGTTTATTGCCCTTATTATTTATTTATTTCATTTATTTATTATTATGTATCTGTTTCTCCTCTTCTCCGCACTTTCCACTTCTCCCCCCTTCCATGCACTTTTCCCCTTTTCCTTTCCCATGCACTTGCGCATTCTCAGTGTCACTGGGCCTCGTAAGATCATTGCTGTTCTCCCCTGTTCACCTCCCTGACCTTGTCGCGCTCTGAAACACTTGTGTACGAGTGCGATATAAATAAAATATCAATAGCAATAACAATAACAATTAATTTAAACAGGAATGCAAATCTAATTATTGGGAGCAACGTCAATCAATTTGCTGTAATATGATGCATCTTCGGAAAGGGGAGGAACGTCAATTGTTATTACCACAACAGAATATAAAACAGACCACAATAAGGTGCAATAAGAGATGGGGGAGATTGGAGAGATGTGACATTTTAATAAATCTAGTGCACTGCCTTGATGTGATTACACCCTCTTGTGGCAACATGATATAACATTTATATACCGGCTGCTATCGTAAAGGTTCTGTTCCAAGGCAGCGCGGACGCGCTGGCCTCACAGACAATTTAGGGCCCCATTCTCATCCAGGTGTTAAGAACCAAAAAGGACGTTAAAAGGGTTAACAACCTTTTCGGTACTTAAGACCTATTCTGAAGGTGGCGCAATCCTCCAAAGTCGGGAGGAATGTGCCACTTTCGGAATACATGTGGTGGTTGCTTGGATGGGTTGAGAACCAACCTAGCAACCGCCACATTCGTAAACTGGCTTTTTGGAAGCCTATTCTTGTGGCACTCCGCCAGTTTAATATGTACGCTAAACTAGCACACATATACTGTACCCTTTTGGTGCCGTTAAACTGGAGGAGTGCCACAAGAAGCCTTGTTTGGTGTAAATTAAAGTGTTCATATACACCTGTGTTGTATATGGACACTTTCATGGACACCAAAGCAAACAGCTTCAACGTTGTAGGATGCAACATTGAAGCTGCTTACTTTGGTGTACAAGAAGTGTTCATATACACCGCATGGGTGTATATGAACACTTTCATTTACACCAAAGCGAGAAGCTTCAACGTTGCATCCTACAACATTGAAGCTGCTCGCTTTAAATGAAAGTGTTCATATACACCATACGGGTGTATATGAACACTTTCCTATACACCAAAGTAAGCAGCTTCAACATCCTGCAATGTTGAAGCTCCTCACTTTGGTGTATAGGAACGTGTTCATCTGTGTTCTCTGCAGCATTTTTGTAAAATAATATCGTTATCCTGAGATCTCATGCAAATATCTTCAACAACACGGTATTACAAAAATGGAAATTGACTATAATGAAGAAAATGGAAAATGAAGAGATATCAGAAGAACTACTAACCCTTCGTCCACAACATGCCAAAATCAAACTGCTCCAGAACGATTGGTTAAAAACGATCCAAACGAAAAATGCCCAAAACCAGAATCTCCACTGCACCAAAGACAACAGAAAAATACACGAACCACCACCATATCTTCAACTGTTCCCAGACCAAACCATCAGAACAACATTTCTAAGAATAAGTTTAAACATCCTACCCACAAACTCATATCTGGCAACAACGAGGCAGATCTCTACCACAAATAATCACTGTCGCTTCTGCAACGTTGAATTAATTCAATTCCGAAAACCCTATTCCACCTGGTGACGGAATGCCAATCACTTTCATGTCAACGCAAACGATTTGGGGCCTTTTTTGAACTTTCATCACAAGAAATGGACACAGAAGAAAGATGGGGTGCCCTACTCAGCAGGCAAAACAACAAATACACATACACAATCACTCGCTTTCTCAGCACTATACTGGAACTCAGTAAAAGAACTTCATGAGATACACTTCTTTCACCACTTTCTCACACTCTAAACGCACAGGTGAAAAAGTTTACAACCAAACTAAACCACCAAAAAAATATATATATATATTGTTATTTTACAAAAATTATGCCGACATTGGATTGCGCCTGTTAGAACTAAAAAGAGGCGCAATCCTCACAGATCACTGTCGTGCTCTACGACGACACCCAGGCCCACTTGAGAATAGTAGGGGAGCCTGGGCGTCCTGTTTTGGCGCAGTGAATCGTGCTGTTTAGCTCCTTCACTGCGCCACATTGAGAATAGGGCCCTCAGTCTTTCGCCTGCCTCTAACACTGAATCTTACAGTCTGGAGCACAGTTTCTATGCAGCATAGTGTCTACAGGCAGCGTTGTAACCCTCGCCTTAGAACCAAGCACTGTTTCTACCCAGAGCAACTAACCCGATATATCAAACATTACCGTGCAGCACGCTTTCAAAGTGTCGGTATTCACCACAGACCTGTGGTAAGAGGAGTTTTGTAGGCACCATTCCTCAAATCTTCAGCCATACCCAGCCCAACCAGTTTACAGTTTTCATCCAGGTATCTAGGGATCTTAGCAACCTTCTCTATCCTTATCCCCAGAGTCCACCCTGAAAGAGGACACACTGTCCGAAATACATCGGCAAGGGCCTCTGCACACCAATAATGAATACATGAAAAATAAAAGAGAAGATTCCACACAGAGTACTATGGGTCCATTATATTTACTGTATTCGTACGATTGTTTCAAAAAGACAGTGGGCCTCATTACGAGGTTGGAGGTAGCCATGGAGCTATTAGCTTCATGGTTGCCTCCAAAACCCTTCCGACTCCGCCCTGGTGAATGGAGCAATTACCGGTCCATTCCGAGGTCGGAGGGACCGGTAATTCCCCATTCACCGGGGCCATTTCCCATTCCCATTGAGCCCCCATAGGGCTCAATGGGAATGGGGAAGGCGCTAATAATGGTACCGCAAATTGCGGTACCGTTATTAGCTCTAGAGTCCCTTTGCGGGTCCTTCCTTAATGTCTGCAAAAACCAGGCATTAAGGAAGGAGCCGCAAAGGGAACTCGTAGTAGGGGGGTATGGGATTAGCAGCACTGGTGCCCTTACCGGTGCCGGTAATCCCTTACCGCCCACCTCGTAATGAGGCCAGTGTATGTATTATAATATGCAGTAGTATTTACTACACCCACTGGCGTCTCCAGGTCTGGTGACCATTTCACCAGACATTTGCTTTGTATTCTGTTTTTGAACTGATGAAGTGTACATCAGGATTCCGAAGGACGCCTTTAAGTTTTCATGCATAATTGTATTTGATTATCATTACATTTGAGTACCGACGTGGTGCCCACCCCACAACTCCTCTTTTTACTTCCTCTTTTAACCCCATGCCATCTTGCCCTGGTGTTCCTCTACGTGTCGTCTTTCTGATCAGTAATCAGTAGGAAAGTGATTTCACACATATGTAAAACACTCATTTTCTGGAGGCGTTTGCTCACTGCCAGGCCGATAATCCTGAACATTCAAAAGCACACATGTTCACGATAACCAAATCACAAAATACTGTTACCACAATATGTCATGAAACCTGTGAGATCGGACTCAATGGCCCTCATTACGACCCTGGCGGAGGACCATGGTGCAATTTGCACCATGGTCCATGGCGCAGAGCTGCCAACTCCGCCATGGGGGTTGGCGGACTTACCACCCCATTCCGACCTTGGCGGGGCGGTAAGTCCCCAATCCCCATTTACCCTTCCCCATGCCCATTTTTGCCCCATAGGGTATAATGGGAGTGGGGAAGGCGTTAATTACGCCACCGTAAATTACGGTGGCGTAATTAACAACAGGTCCCGTAGCGCCATGGATTTTTCCGCCCGGAAAAACCAGGCGTATAAATCGCCATGGCGCTACGGGAACTCGTAGTCTGGCGGAAAGATACGCCATGCATTACGCTGGCGTAGAACCCTTTCCGCCAGGGTCGTAATGAGGGCCAATGAGCTCAGTCTCCACTGCTCTTAACCACCAGCCATGAAACTCCAGCATCAGCCCACTCCAAAAAATGAAACTCTTACCAGCAAGAACTCTACATCCCTAAGGACAACATGACAACCAACCCCCCACTTACGGCTCAACATCAGACGGCACCTGAAATAACCAGCATTAAACTACAATCACAGAAGCCTTGACCTTCCTTAACTGACCGACTGACTGCTCCACCTCCTGGTACATTTTCACAAAACAGAGGCAGCTTTTGAACAGAGCAATGCCAATGCTGACATATTCAGTTATATTACACACACAGCACCCCATGCCAGTGGCATCCCCAGTGTCCAAGAACTGCCATCTGATAGATCTTGGATTCTTCCTTCCCAATAAAACAAATAACCAAGTGCCACCTCCACAAACGATATAGGACCATATAGGACCATATTGACACTCAGGAATTCTGGCTAAAACTCCTGCCACCACCTCCTCTAATTATTTAATTCCCCAACCCCATCTTTGCGGGGCCGTGCAATGATGAAGCTGCCACAATGACAGAGGTGTGGAACACACGACAACTTGAGATTGCATTACATGAATTAAACATGTGCAGCAGTATTTCGTGTCCTCTAAAAATTCACACCCGAGCATGTATAGATACACACTTCAGTCATGATGGAATGACTTCAAGTGCGCGGCCCATCTTTTGATCTCCCTAATCCAGTGGTCGAAGTGGGCGGGAGCGGTCAGGAGCAGTGCTCCTCTACTTCTTTTAATTCAGTTTTACTGTTCCTATACTTTTATTTTAAAAAGAACCCGTTCCGGAATGGTTCCGTTTTAAAATAAAAGCGTAGGAAGAAGCTGAAACTTTCTCTTTCAGTGCACTGTACTGAGCGTTCGCCTAAACAGCAGGAGCATGTGTGTTGTGGTTTGTATTGTGCGTGGGAGAGTGTTTGGCGATGGGTTTTGTGGGCAGCGGTGCAGGCCAGTAGGGAACATAGTTCCACTGCTTCTTTTCGTACACTTCGACTACTGCCTTAATCTCGTCAGTCCTTGTACTCTACATTACCCCTCCGATGATGATCCTCTCCGTGGTATTGTACGGCAGGGACTGCTATCATCAGCATGCAAATCAAGCAATGACTGTAGCCCACGCCGGAACGGTCCCAGTTCCATACCTGCGTTGCATTCCAAGCGCGAAGACGTGTCAGACCTGCACCATGTGACCGCTGACGCACAGGACGTGAGGAGGGACACGCACGCTCTGAGCAGATGCCTGCTTACTGCTAAATTATCACTTCCCTCTCTCCAGCCCACGCTCACACATTATTCTCTATCAAGTGCTCACACGTATCTTTTCCTCCCACTCCCTGTGTTATTAATAGCATCCTTCAATCTCCCTTCCCCAGCCACGTGCATCACTCCCTCTCTAGTGTCCTCTGTTCTTTTCTTATTGTGCTGTCTCTGTTTCTCTCTCACACGCTGCCTCTCTCTCACCTTCTCTCTGTCTTTCTCCCTCTCGCCCATTTCCTTTACGATTGGTCGTTCTGCTTTGCACACGTCCTACATTAGAATCAGCGCCCCCACGTTATGCTGTGGTGTGTTAGCACCGCCATACCATACATACCAGACTTGTAATACAGTCATTACAACTACATTGTAAAATGTGTGTTTTATGTTGCATTTACTCCTCTGTCAATTCCCATCAAACTCAAACTGAGCGCTTTAGAGTGTCACGTGATTGCTCCCTAAGATTAAAACACCAGTCTGTCGTGTGCCTGCGCGTGGCCTACATTAGAGCGCTCAGGTACTCTCTTTAAACTGTTAGTGCATGTCTAGGAGTGAAATGCATACTGTTGGTAGTGAGAGATCCCCACTTTAAATTCGGACCTAACACCATAACATAGGTGCTGTAAAATGAAGGGTTAACTGCAGTGGTCGAAGTGTAAAACAAAACGTAGTCGAACTGTGTTCCCGTTGCCCCGTCCCCTGTTCTGCCCACTCCTCATACTCAGTGCCACAAACCCCCACCCCCAAATCACAGCCCATCCTCTGTCCTTCTTTTCCTCCAGTCCACCCTGAAAAACTGTGTTTAATAACAGTTCTAGTAAGACTGAAGAAAACATAGTGCAAGAAAATGCATTTAAATGACCCCCATTGGTGTGTAATTGTCTCCCACAGCATGTAGCTTTATGCAGCCCCCCTTCCAGTCACCCACCATTCACACCTCTTAAGGGGCATGCCCATGTTTATAGCCACACACATCCCTCCCATTACCTGCAAACACTGCTACACCTACAGCAATTCATATGCAGATCACTGTCCAGCTGGGCTTTTTTGGCTGCTTGGGAATGTGTTTTATGTCCCAAGCAGTTTAATGAAATAAATAACACTAAGGCAAGCATACAAGATTGTGCAGTGACTTGTTACACTGGCTTGTTATCAGCAGCCCTCAGCTTTCAATCCCCGGTAAAGGGAGAAGTTTAAAAAAGGAAAGAAAACAAGTTGCCGCACAGGAACGGTAATTCGGGTTGCATAAAGAAAGGGCAAGGTCAGCGATCGCCCCAAAAAGAAAGGGACTTTGCTCCCTTTAGTTCCCGCCCACTTTGACGTGTGGTTAAATGGGTATCAGGTAATAATGTCCCCATGCATAATGTCCCCTTACATAATGACACCAGGCAAAGCCATTGGCAACATTATATATGTTGACATTATGTATGGGGATGGGTTGCATGTATTGCACCCCTTGTCAAAAAAATAAATGGGGTTTGCGGGGTCCCCCCACCCCCCATGTTCAGTGTAATAATGTCTCAGCAAAAAACAGCAACTTTTTTGTCAGGAGACATATTTGCAGAGACATTATTACATGGAACTATTAAATGGCCTTCTCTAGATTTGCCCTGGCTCGGTTTGAGGAATCTCACCAAATGCCCAGTGTTTCTTCCTCCAGCGTCCGACACTGGTCTCCTCGAAGCACCCGGCATGGGTGATGCCCCCCCTAGCTCTCAGCAGGTGTATCCATCTCCAACTTTGATCGAATTTCCGTGTTTCTTCTACAATGTGTTTGCAACATGTCGACCTTTCTAGTTCCCTCCTTGAACCAGAGAAAGAAAGCCCCGTCCATCCGCCTGTCTGCTCCCTACCAATGAGAGAAATTGGATTCACGCGCACGCGCGTGAACGCCCAGCAATGACTTTACAGGACCTTTGCGTAACATCCTGGGTTTATGTCAATATGAAAAGGGTTTTCTGTGTGTGACCATTTCTGATTTCAGTTTGCCAGCCCTCGCTTGATAGGCCAATGACAAATGCAAGAAGAAAAAATATAGCTGGTAGACAACATTAATTGAAGACTTCATATACGAATAACAACATTCTGCTGTCAGCATTCAACAATAGCTGGGCGAAGCCTACAGTTATATATGTTTATACAACATCTACAAAATGCAAGAAGGATCATGGGACTCTGTTTCACAGCAACCTAACAATAGACCATTATAATTTATTGTATGGTTATATGAGGCCTTGCGAAGTAGAGGGGTGCTGACAAATAGCAGAAACAATAATGGATATGTTGCGTGATGTTATGTTATCTAATATTTATACTTGCAACGGTCGAGAGCGGTGTTCCACTACTTTTATTTTTTACTGTTAACGGCTCCACTACTTTTTGCAACCATTTCACCATTCGGGAACTGTTCTTTGTGAAGTTAAAGCGCACTTCTCCACTTTACCACCGGATATCAGTTACAGCTAAACTGAAATCTGTTTCAACTCAATTGGCTGCCAACCAGTATGACTGCAAACCTTGAAAAATGTGTTGCACGTTTCTCCTACTCTGTGCCCCGCTGGAGTCACAGTTCCACTACACTTCTATCACTGATACTGCTCTCCTAAGTAGTTAGGAGCTCTTAGCAATGGCTATGTGGCACATTGGTCGGTCAAAGCAAGCCTCCAAGAGGTATCCAAACTTCAGGTCATCACGGTTTTTATCTCATGACACGTTCCGAGTCTGGGACACAGAGATGTTATGTTATGGGGGTCTTATATAGCACAACCTCTGACATTTGCATGTCCTCTATGCACTTCAGTCCCTTTAAGAGAATTGTTGGTTGGGGTGCTTGGCAAGATAGCGGGAGGAGCTTGTGTTATTTTTTCCTACAGTGAGGATGCAAGGAAGATCGGAGAACATGTTGTGAAACGTGTGCTAGTGTGCCTTGACACAGGCACCGTGTGGATCCTATACGCTGCTCTGCTGTAGGTGACCTTACATCTATTGCAGGGTGTTGCTGCCTATGGGTGTACTCAGGCCTACAGATAAGGGGTGTATCGGCCACTTTTACTCCCTAAAAATAGGCAAATACTCCCCAAAAATAAAAATAGGGAGTAAATATAATCCCCAAAAAATGGGAAAGACACATCAGAGCATGTCCCCCTGCTTTCATGCACGCAGCCCTGTGGATATGTTTGGGCCAGTAGTAAACGTGGTACCACAGGAAGAAGCTTCACTGTTATCACTGCCTAATCTGAAGAGGTAAAACATGTACCACTTTATGTGTATGATTAATTTAAAGCAAATAACTATTCCTTACAAAATAATTCCATTTTACATTTAAAACATTTGTACTCGCTTATTAAATACTCCCACTGGTAATACATTTTTTACTCCCTAAACAATTATTTAACTTCCAATTTTAAAAAATAGGGAGTAAAATACTCCCACTTCAAAATATTATCTGGCGCACTGTGTGGACTGGTTGTGTGATGCCTATCAGCATCCAGTGACACAATCCTGAATTGTGTGGGCAGAAGAACGAGTAGGATTAGGACTGGACTGTTTGTCAGTGTGTACTATGAAGAACAAAGAAGGAAAGCCTACTCCTCTCTGCTTCCTTTCTTGTGGCTTACAGGTCCTCCCAATAAAGGACACTCTCCATACAACTTGCCTATTGTCATCATTAGATAGCCTGGACTAGCAATATCACAGAAATGTTCTTCATTCCATCATTCCATAAATAACCTGTTGTGCCTCAGTGATCTCACTTTGATGTGTGGTACAGGTCTTAACCGTCATATGGACTTTCCTGCCACCTCTACTCTTCAGGTCTCTGTGTCTCAAGTTTCTGTGCCTCCGGATGCCATCATAAATCTTGCTCTGGATGCAGTTAGCAGCCAGTGTAAATGTTTGAGGGAGGGAAGTGATATGGACAAATCTACTCTGGCAGCATCATTCTGATTCATATGCAATCTTCTCTTCAGATTCTTCACTTTTCTTTCAGGGTATTCTAAAATTCTGGAACTAATTCTCCTGGTGGTCCCTAATTTGAACATTTGCATCTATCACTGTTGCCTACATTTGGGAAAGAGAAAATCCTTTGCATTTGGTGTGTACCCCCTGGTAATCACACTATTTCCACATCGACCAGATCACTGATCAGTTTGCTATATATTAGCACATCAGCGGGGGAGGAGTCAGGAAGCCTCGCAGCCAATCAGGCAGGTCAGAAGGGGAGCTTTAACTCCTAAGGAAGCCCATGTTGCAAGCCTCCACAGAAGCAGGAGTCTGCAATCTTTTCTGCCGAGCACCAGCTGAGTATTCCTCTGTACCGCCGCAACAATTTCCACCTTCTCTTCCCACTCATGCTAACCCTAACCCCTGCACCAGTTATCTTAAGCTGCCTGGTACCTCGCTGGCACCGGAACATTCAGTGTTACGCCACTTCCCAGCCTTGGCAATGGCCGCCATGGAAAGGTAAAAGGAGATATGTGCAGTTTCCTTCTCCCTCAACCATGGCGGCCATATTGGTTTGTAGTTTTTTTTAAAGTTGAGAAACACCAACCGTTCCAGTTCTCAACTTAAAATAAAAATGTTAGAAACATAGTAAGCAAACTGGAATACAAATAGCAATAACGCACGCACCCCCGGGTGGTGGCTTTACAGCATCTGGTAATGCCCCAAGGATCACTTTAAGTAACTCGGCACCAGGATATTACCTGACCCGGTAAAGATCCCATCCTTTGGGGTTTACTACTCAATTATGTCTACCTAGGGGATATTATTCAAAGTGATGCAATTTGGGTGATGCCTATATTCAAGCTTTAAAGTCTCCAGTTAGGGTATATGGCAACATTAGTCAGATACTAAGCACAATAAAGGTATGTTGCTCAACATGGTACTTCTAACCTTTCTTTCTTCAATGTGTGTTCAGCCAACTAATAAAAAGTGGTCTGATCACTACATATCACCTTGTACTGTAACCTTTTCTTTGTCCAAAACTTTGGGACAGAAAAAACAATGCAAAGATGGTTCAGGGCATTGATCTGTTATTGGTATTTCCTGCTATTGGATATTACCTGCAGATGCCTTTTACTCAAGCCACAGAGCTTTTACGCTCTTTGTCAGTTTTTTCATAGTTTTTTCATAGTTGGCTTGCCACCTTTTTTGGTGGGCTGGGTATGTATCTGCGCCTCCTCCAGAATGCTGGCCTATAATCTGCTAATGATTGTCAAGCAAAGGTGCCCAGCTACCAATTCAAGAAATCCCAGGCTGTTAGATAAGTGTACTCCATTGGTTGACGGCAGTCTATGGTGCATGCAGGCAACTTTAGTAGGGCGCACACTGCTGTGGCCCAGTGATGTCTCTATGGTGGCTATTCTGGTCTACTCAAAAACATTTGACGAGCCATAGGTTGGACAGTACAAATTGCCCCCACAACTAAAATCAGAGTATGGTGCAGGCAGAGTTCACCCACGCCATGCCACCCATACCGACTCAAATCACTCAACAGTAAAGTGCAAAGTCACACAAACACAACACTTTCTCCAATATGGTATGGTATGGTAATGTTTATTTATATAGCACCTACACACAGGCAAGTGTTTCAAAGCGCTCAAGGAGGGAGGGAACACAGGGAAAAAACAACAGTCGCTCAGAGCCCTTGAATTTCTCAGACAATAGCAGTCTGCACAGGCAGATTAAATGAATATGAAACATTTAACAGTTTAGATACAGCAAATAGGCATGCCGGCAAATCTGCGGTTTTTCCAAGTGCACATTAAGGGGTGAAGACAAGGGAGAACAGACAGACGATCTTCAGGCAGGGCTGTATACAGATTGTGCAAGTGCCGGAGGACCAAGTGCATCAGTAGAGATTGGAGACATGCGGGGAGAGAAGCTCTCAGGTATTTTTATTACAAGTGCAGTGTGGTGCAGGGCCTTGCGGTAAGTGCAGAGGGACTGGAAGGAGTGCCGGAGACCTGTGAGACTCTGAGGTACACCAGGCGGCCAGTCAATAAACTGTGGGGAAGGAGGGAGAGAAGGAAGAGCAGAGAGCTTTGCACGGATTGGTCACAGTTGCTGAATAAGCATACAACTTAGTGCAATGAGTTTGGTTTGTGGGCAAACAGGTGTTGGCATTCTAAAGTCAGAAGGAGGAACGTGTGTCCCAAAGCCACCTGCACAACTGAAATAGTAAAATAGTGTAATGAACGTCAGTGGCGGGAGATTATAACTCAGCAGTTTACACAGAGTGACCAAACAAGTGCAAAAGGGAAAAGCATGTGCTAATGTTGTGCACAGTACATCTGTGCTTCATACTGTGCTTCATACTATACAATAATGCATTGTAACTAAAAATATCTTATACTATACTGAAAATAGAAAAATAATTGTCCCTTACTGTGGTGTGCAAGTTACTGTACATCTTACTGTGCAGAACATCATCCCATTTATAGGGTTTTATTAGCATGCATTCCAGCATGTGCATTACCACAGAAGAGAGGCCTCTGAAAAGCACTCTGTTATGCATCTGTATGGCTGTATACCTCTGTAAGCACACCGCTGTTTCTTGAAGCTAGGTCCATGCTCAATGCCATAATAATAATAATAATAATGATAATAATAATCAGTGAACATGAAAGAGCATTAGGTAGTTCTGTTATCAACCAGGCCTGACCTGGGGCACAATGAAGCCACTGTAATGTGACCTAGGGATGTAATACAGGATCCTTGAGTTTTGAGCCACTTATACTGCACAGATCCCGAAGGAACCAAACAGGTGAGCCTGTCAAATCCACAAGATGCCAGGTCAGAGTTACCTAGAAATGAGACAAAGTCAACAAAACAGAGGATTTCAGATTTTTTCCAAAAGATCTCCAGTGATCCTGCAGTGAGCATATCGGTGGGCAATTTATTCAACAACTAGGCCCTGCTACAGAGGACATCTGTGGCCTCCGTAAAGGCAAATTGAGCGTGGAATACCCAGGAAGCTTCCATTTTCCGACCCAAGACTTCTGGGTGGCTGGTACTATGTAAGACGAGAGCAAAGCTAAGGAGGTGCCAAGTCATGTTTGTTTTTGAAAACCAAGCACAAGCATGGTATTTTGAAGGAAATCTTTTGGAATAAAGGCAGCCAATGGAGTTCTTGCTAATAGGAAGAGACAGCAGATATTTTGGGGTGACGGAATAAAGGCTGCACAGCAGTGTTCTGGATCTTTTGTTGTTTCTGCATGAGGTGTTTAGGCATACTGACATAAAGTGTGTTGCCATAATGAGGGTGCCAACCAATGTGGCATCCTCATCCTTAAGAATGAACCGTGAAGTATGCTTAAGTAGCCCGCCACAATAGAATGCTTTATTTATTTATTTATTTATTTACATTTATAAAGCGCTCACACAGCCCACAGGCATCGAGGCGCTGTTACAGGAATTGTTTGTTTTTCTTAGTTGCGTAATTGTGTTTTTTTGTCTTAGTTACGTATTTATAACGCGCTTAAACACCCGGAGGTTTCTAAGCGCGGACCCGGGGATCGAACCTGTTGCTGCTTTGTGTCGTCCTGCTTCCAATACGCGCACGCTGCCGCTGAGCTATCCTCCCAGGACTGGAGAGGCAGCTCCTCTGGAAACTTTGTTGGTCTGGGCTGAGAAAGAGAAGTTGGATTCCCAACTAATCCCCAGGTTTCTAACCGTTGCTCTGTACAATGTGGGGAGACCAAAGAGACGTGGGGAGATTGGGATCTGCTGATGGTCCTTGAGCACAGGTCTCAGGCCTAGCAGGTGGGTCTCTCCCATTGCAGGGGTGACCTGCAGGCCATTGCTAGCTAACCATTCGTGCAGATTAGATAACCTCACCGCTAAAGGGAGGAACGTATCGGAAGAGCCAGAGACTCTGTTATAGTGACACTGTAACTGAAACTTGAGAAAAATATTCATCATTGATTGAATGCAAATATTGAACCGGAGAGGTGAAAGGGGTGAGCCGTGAGCAACTCCACAACTTAAGATGTCGGGATCTTAGGTAAATGGGCCGCTATTCACAATTTGGACTCGGTCAGCTAGGACACTCTTGAACCTCCCAAACTATGTAAGGATTTGGTCATTCATCCCAGCGAGGGTTTTCAGGCGGGACAGTAAAATAGAGTAGCTCACCATATGAAACACTGCTGATCGATCAAGCATGATCAGCAGTGAGAAATGACTACTGTCTGTATTGGAGTTGATGCCATCCCAGACTGCTACCAATGCTGATTCTGTGCCATGCTTGGGGCGAAAGCCTGATTGTTGTAAATCTAAACTTTAATTATGTTCAACATAGTTTTGAAGTAGTTGTGTGGAAACAATTTCTCCAAAGGTTTTGCTATGAATTGGTGATATGTCAGAAATTGTTCATCAGAGAGGAGTCTATGGAACCTAAGGACAACAAGTATGTTTCTTCACAAGTTGCTAAGTATACATAAACAGCCATTACCTGGGCAGCATAATAATTTTGCTGAACACACTTTTCATACCAGGTAGATAATAATTTCCCATTATAAAAGGTGCTAGTTCACACCTTTAAAAGAGACAAGAGGTCAGAGGGCAGCAGACCTCATGTACCCAGCACGTTGCCTGTAGTTACCACATGACGCCATACCAGCTGGGCAGCTATTTGTGAAAAATGCATAATACCTTGAGACAGCACACACTCTAACCCATTCTGCAAGACACAACCCCTGGAATGGGGCAGGCTGAGAGTGTTGAGCACAGGCCTGATAGATGGTATACTGCTGGTGATCCAAGGCTTCACCCTGCCCTGGCTGTCTTTACTACATGCATTATTGGATGACTAGCCCTAATGATTAAAATAAAATAATTAAAAGAAAGCCACGTGATTGTAATTCCCCCCCAAAAAATGTTGAAACATATATCACTTTTAGCATTACTATTTTGTATGTAAAAAGGTATATTCATTGTCAGCAGGTCCCGAGCATTGGCACTCTGATCCATGAAAGGACTACCTCTAAGTATCCAATGACACTGAACACGAGTGGAAGGCCACTTGGTGTCCAGAAGCTGCCCCAAGCAAACATAATCTTGCACCCCCATATTGTCTAGCTATTTTTTTTTAATTGTTTGTGTAGGGGAGAACAAAATCAACAAAATAAAAAAAAATAGTAAACTGGTGCAATTAAAACCAAACATTGGCAAAGATAACAGTTTTGGGGTTTGTGTAGGCATGGGATAGGCGTTTACCAGACTGTGCCATAATGGTACTACCTGGTCATAATATGGCAAGTGATGGCCCAGGGAGTGAATACCTGTGATATTATGGGAGTGCCTTGAAAATGGCCATTTCATGCCCATAAAAGAGCCAAAAGTAATGGCTTTGCCAAAGCTTGTTTTCAATGGGGCTTCAGTGAAAGGAACAGATGTGCGAACATCCATATTCCTAATAAATCAAGTAGCTCAATGTTTACTTGGTTAGGACACTTGTATTTCACCAGGAGCCGATTTACAGCTGCAATTAAGCCATCACGTTTCAGAAGGTTGCATAGAAGAAACAATGGCAACGCCATGAAAGCCTGTAGGGTTGATATTACTGTGCAATAGGTTAGTAGGTTGTAAAAAGCCAAACAACACTTGCAAGCTGCGTATTCCCCACACATCCCATGACCCTCCTACCTGTACTTCTATGGCAACGGTTTACCTTATAAATTTGGCTCAACCTAAGAGCCAAAATAAAAAAGTCATTGAAGGTGGTGAGATCCAAAGGCAGCTTTCATGGTCACTTCCTTACAGCAGGCGAGCATGCAAACAGTACCACTATGTGTGAATGTGTTCGGACATGTCATGCTTTCCATGAATTAATTAGTTTGACCATTGATTTCTTGATTCCATTGCTTGAATTTAAGAAGTTCATCATCAAGAATGTGCAGGCTTGGGATGGTATTAACAGTTTGGGATTCCTATCAATTAAAATAGTGTACGGGGAATACTTGGGTCAAGGTTTTCCCTGTTTGGTACCCTTCAATTATGCCACATAGACTATTGACTCTCCTTCGAGAATGTTCATTATGAGGCCACAGTTTAATCTTTTACCTGTATAATCTGTGGTTGGCCGAAGATTCACATGATCAAATCAACAATGCTTATGCAGAATGTGTGGCAGAGTGACTGAAACTACACACCATCTACTAACACAATGCCGTAAACTGGGAACGCTACATTCCTTCAACTATCTTCAATATCTTTCCACTGATAAGAATATTGCGGGAGATCAATTCTGGGCTCAGGTCTCGCAGACTCAAGAGTGTTATTAAATGCTGTTTTTAATGTTTGGAAACAAATTGAAATTAAGATAAGACATCAAAGTATTATGGTGATTTTTTTAATTAATATGGAACCTTGGTTCAAACGTGATATTTGTATTTAATCATTTTCAATGTATAACTTCCATATATCTTATTAATTAATTATAACATGATAATGTATCATAATTGCAAGGTGTTGGCTGTCAGGTTATTTGTTTAACCAAACACACGTAATCAAAATTGTTTTTAAAAAAAAGTACCACTGCACTTCCAATGCTATCCTCATGAGGCCTAAACAAGCATGCATAAGGTTGAACACCACGTTACATCACCAGTCTAAAACCATGCACACAGTGTGGTTTATGTCTAGCCAGTGGTCGAAGTGAGCGGGAGCGGACGGGAGCGGTGCTTAAGTTTTACAGCTCCTATACTTTTCTTTTAAAAAGAAACCGTTCCGGAACGGTTTCGTTTTAAAATAAAAGTGTAGGAAGAGGTTGTAACTTGCACTTTCAGTTCACAGCACTGAACATTCTCTTAAACTGCAGGCAAATGTGGTTGGGGGTTTGTATTGTGTATGGGAGGGGGCAGGGCGATTGGGTTTGTGAGGGGCGGGGCAGGCCTGTAGGGAACATAGCTCCACTACTTCTTTTCTTACACTTCGACCACTGTGTCTAGCTCCTGCGATATCCCATATGCACGCCTAGAGGATGGTACTGGGGTGACCCTGGGGGCCGACGACTACATTCCACTATATTATGTAGGCCCTGGAGGAGGTCTATGGCAGATCCCCAAGGTGGCCAAGTCCATCCATCTCGTATCTATCACCAACCCTGGGGGCGTTAAAAGTTATTGGCAGCATATAAAGTGGTCACACTTTGGGAAGCCAAGCGGGACTTTGGACCACACAGTTTATAGAGTCAATCAAGTAGGCGTCAGTGAACCCCGCCATGCAAATAGGATGCCCTGGTTCATTGGAAGACAAAGGTTTGTGAGCAGAGCTGGCTTGAAACCAGGGCGGGCCATGCGGCCGCCCGGGTTACCTGCCATTAGACCCCACTGCACCAGCTCAGGGGAGTCTTTCAAGGTCTCCCCAGAGCTGGCATGGTGGGACAAGACGCAGCAGGTGCCCTATTGAAATTAAATGTGCTCCGCTCTCGTGAGCGGAGTGCATTTATTAACAATAGGGCGCCTGCCGTGCCTGTTGAAAAATGTGGCAAACCCCCCCCCCACTGCATCACTAGGGGCAAACGGGGGGAGCGGAGGGGCCCAAATGTTTGATTTGCTGCCTGGGGTGCTGCAGCTTCTAAGGCCGGCCCTGTTTGTGAGCGCTGATTGCTGCAGGGCTCTGTGCAACGTGACTTACATTCACCTAGCCTCAGAAATATCAGACGCTTGAACTCTTATGCAGTTGTAGAGTAAACAAGACATTGGTCCTCACAAACAGCTCTAGCGTAATCCACTTGAGGGATTAATCCAAGATTCTGGCTTGGTGTGTTATGATATTTGCTACTGAAGCCGTACCACAGTGACCATCTGGGAAGTCTGTAGTAAACATGTACAGCAACAAATCAAAAACAATCTCTTATGGAACATACACAAATATGAGAAGACAGTCAAAAAATGGTTCCTCCCTTGCCTACCCCGTGCCGGGATAAAAGTTGAGCAGAGCCAGAAGTACGTGTGGAAGCCAAGCTCATGGAGAGCAAGGTGCAGGTTAGAAAATAGCATTACAGAGAAGTGTAACGCGAGTAAAGCAGCAGCCGAGGAGGGAGAAGGGAGGCGATTAAGAGGAAAGGGTGAAATGGCATAGGCAGAAGGGAGGGAGGAATGGAAGAAGGTGATGAGGGGAAACTAATAACATTGGGAATGGAGTAGGTCGTAGGGAGAGAGAGAGAGGCAGAGAAAGAAGGAGGCAGAACATAAGAGGAAGAACACAGAGGTGAGGAAGACAGAAATGAGACGTAAGTAGGAGAGGATGAAAGTTGGACAATAAAGAGGAGAGGAGGAGAAGAGAAGCAGGGGAAGAGCAGAAGGAGTCAGCATGTGTCTGCAAACCCTTGATCTGAGTAAATTAAATGATTGGTTAAAAGGACTCACCTGAACCTTGACAGCCCACAAGGTCCACCACTGAAAAATCTACCCCGGACAACGAGGGTATGAAGGTTGATAACCCTGAGGTCCAACACATGTTAAAAAGTCATATGCAGGACCCCAATGCAGATAACCCACGAAACCAGGGATGGGGGTTCGAGTAGGAGGGGGGGTGCAAAGATTTTTTTTTTTCTGCCAGCGTATAACTGAAAACATCTTAACTTCGCAATTGCTCAAAGTTTCAAAATGTCCCTGGTTTTCTCTGTTGTTTGCCCGCACCATTCATTTAGTGGATCAAATTTCCCACCAAGGTTCATTACAGGTAAAAATCATCGCACACATGTATACAGCTGCACGGAGAATGAAACTATGGATAACCCAATTTGCGAAAGTTTAATACTGCTAATGTACATTTTATGGCAAACAGAAACACGCATAACCACGTATGATGTAGTTGATTACTGCTAACGTACATTTAGGTGAAAATAGAAGCATGCATAACCTAATTTGAATCCCAGTTGCACGTTTCCATTTAGCTTTCAAAAATGTTTAAAAAAGTTAACCAAAAACAAAATAATGAGCTCTAATAAGTGTAATTAGTAATTGCCTTATTTAAGCATTAAGGCTCATACAAAAGTACAAAGGTGTAGTGTAGTGCTTCCCCGGCACTACTGCATGGGCACTCTGTGCGGGCATCCCTCAGCTAATGGAGGAGGATTCCAGGAGAGAACCGAGGGGCCGAGCGGAGACGGTTGCCGACCACGGGGAGAAGGAGAAAGCCTGGCGTGGCTCTGTACCATGTTTACTTATTAAATTATTTATATTAGTACCATAACTAAGGCCTCCGTGTCCACCTTCATTACAAACATGGCGACGAGTATGCCCGGAATGCACTGAGCCCCTCAGACGCCTGACTGCATGAGATGCTGATGGAAAAGTCCTGCATCAAACAGTCAGCCCATGCAGACGGTAAATCGCACTACTCCTTTTGATCTCCCCTCATCCACCTTGTGATAGTACAGCGTCCAATCACTTCTCCTTGTACCACATCTGCCTGAAGGCGCACACCTTGATAAGGTTCAAAGAATATTACTGTATTTGCCTTATTATACCGCAGTGACTTTGCTCCACTCTCTAAACAGCACCTGCTGGTGCACGCACAGCATTGCAACCAGAACTTTGCCACATCGACCTTAATACGTGGGTACAACAACAAAAATGACCTCTACATCACTATTACGCCCTCAGATGCCAGCCAGCATTACTGTACTGTACAGTACATAAGAGCAACGAAAAAAAGTGCTGATAGCAACCCATAGCACCACATGCTAGAACAATTAATTATACTGCAAACCCAACAAGCAATCTTCTCAACCACCCAGCACAGGTAACCCATCACGATTACTTTATTAATCTCACCACTACAATGTTCCCCACCGACATTCTTTCTACCAGAGATAATGGAACCATCAATCCCCTGGAAGAGATGGATAAAATCATTTGAACACTATGTCAGTGTAATATGTGGAACTAATTACAGTGTTGAAAGAAGGAAATCCCTACAGCTACATTGTCTGGGTGCCGCAGGGCAAGACACATTTGAGGATCTACCAGATCTACTGGAACATGGGGGTGAAAATCTTAATGAATATGTAAAAGCAGTCATAAAGATGAGTAAACATTATGAACAGAAATTAAGCACGGTAGTAGAACACTACAAATTTGGAAAAAGAATACAAGAGGATGATGAAAGTGAGGAGCAATATATTACAAGCCTAAAGAAGTTTGCCAGAACATGCAACTTAAATAATCAGCTCGATGAACATCTCAGGGACCAATTTATGATAGAGTGTAGCAGTGCAAAAGTCAGAGAGAAACTATGGTCAGAAGATGACCCCCCCCCCCGTTAGACACCGTCCTGAGAGTCGCCAAAGAAATGGAACAGACAGAAAAGTGTGTCAAAGTCCTGGAGAAGAGAATAAAGGACACTAACTTAAAGACAGAGGTTGTACTGCAGCCTGCAGCAACACCCAAAGTAAATAATGCCATATCGACCATCAATGAAAACAGGGGAAAGCATGCAAAGAGTGCAGAAACCCACATGGAGAGAAGAGAGGAGAGGGAGAATGGCCTTTTCACGCAAGGGGAAAAAGCAGTCCAAAGCAGAGCAGCCCAAGGAGATGTTTCAGGTGTGATGGTGCAGATGATTCGGTAGATAACCCGGAATGTCCTGCTTTGAAGATCATATGCCGGATATGTAAAGGCAAAGGTCACCTTTCAAAGTGTTTCAAGAACAAAAAACCTTCCACCAATTGGATTGGTAGTGATCACAGTGAGGAAGGGGGTGATGAGTGCATATCAGTGATAGCAGATTACGTAGAAGAAATAGAAAGTCCCAAAGCCACTCTACATATTGACGGATTTTCAACATCCATGATGATTGATTCAGGTTCTAAATATATACTCTTACCACAGAATGAACGGAAGGGCATGGATTGCGACTATCTTAATTAAATGATATCCATCCCAGAGTATGCGGAGGAGCCACATTTGAGTTAATTTGGTGGTTCTTGGCCACCTTAAAATTCAAAAGTAGATAAGCTAAAGGAAAAGTATTTGTAACAAAGGGAAGGGAAAGAAAGGGAAAAACAGCCTTGTTGAGTTGGACACACCAAAGAAAGCTTCAAGTGAAATTAGACCCAGATTCAGAGGAGGCAGTTCTTGCCATTGAAAATACTAGATGAAGTGTTCAAGGATAATATCGGCTGCTTACGTGGTTTTGTCCACAAGATAAAGATGAAAGACAAATGTATACCAGTGGCACATAAGCTACACAATGTTCCTTTAACAATGAGAGAAGATGTCAAACGAGAACTAAAGAAATTAGAAGACCAAGACATCGTAGAGAGTATAGATGCAGTGGAATTGGTATCACCATTGGTTGTCTTACGGAAAAGCTCAGGAATACTCAGGATTTGTGTAGACATGAGAGAACTCAATGAATGCGTAGTCCCAGAGATACACCCTTTACCCAACAGTCAAGAGAATATGTTGACTATAGGCCCTGCAAAACATGTTTCAACCTTAAATCTCACCTCAGCCTATCATCAAGCAAGATTACATGAATAATCCAAGTGTTTGACAGCCTTTATCACTCCCTAGGGGCTATTCCAATACAAACAAATGCTGTTTGGCCTGGTGTTGTCGGCCTTGGTCTTCCAGAAAGTAATGCACAAACTGTTTAATGAGGATGGTGATTGAATAAGGTGTTCAAGAAGCTACATACTGCAGGGATGACATAAAGGTATGAGAAATGCAAGATTAATAGACAGGAAATTAAGTATCTAGGACATGTTATTATTGCTGAGGGATCGTCCTAAGGTACAGTTGGCAGAAGCCATTGAAAATATGCCAAGACCCACATGTCGTAAAGAAGTCCGAAGTTTTCTAGGTATGGAGGAGTATTACTCAAAATTAATTTGTGATTTTGCAAAACACACTTTGTCCATTCGTGAACAAGTCAAAATAAAGAGCGCATTTATGTAGAGTAGAGAATGTGAAGAGGAATTTAAATTCATTAAGAAAGCATTGGTGAGAACTCCGGTACTGCAAAGCTTTAGAATGCTGCAGGAAGACCATCATAACGACAGACGCCAGCAATATTGGCCTAGGCACTGTGGTAATACAAGAGGAAAGTGGGAAAGAGTTTGTCATATCCTTTGCAACGAGATTGTACACCATTACTCCACACAGGAAGTAACACATATATTCCCAACTTTTCCCATGCTCTTTCAGGAATATAAGTAACAACCATAGTATGTTTAGAAGCCACACACTCTCTCTCACTCCCAGACTAAACTCTATATCCTCAGATCACATGCTGGCCACCAGTAGTTACATCTTATTCTTTGCTTACTTTTAACGATTCCATGGGACCTTCATGAGCCAGACACTTCAGTCACTCCCGTACCTTCTCTGGTGGAATGGTTTTGTCACCACACATCACCATCCCTTCTTGGAAGTACAATTCATCTATCACATTCCAGAAGGCCGACAGCCATAGCCTCTCAAATAATTTTTTCTGGTGAGGATTGTCTTCTTCCAATTCTCGCTTGAGAATACTTAAACTTGTGTCCACTTTCATTGCCTCCTCCTACTCTTCTCCCGATACAGGTAGAGAAGTTATCTCCAAAACTGCTTCTTGGTCTGTTTCTTCATCACTCACTTCCACTGTGGATGTCAACATCGACATGCAATCTGCTGCAAAGTTCTTCCCTCCTGGTAAATATTTGACAACACAAATTATTAATTCTCCTGATGCGAGAAGCAACAGCGTCTAAACCTTTCGACGTATTTTCCTACCAGAGGTTTGTGATCAGTGTGATACTCAAAACATATGCCCCAAATGAAGTTCCTAAATTTCCCTCCAGCCCACTTGATAGCGAGCGCTTCTCTTTCAATAGTAGCATATGACTTCTCAGCTCCCTTCAATAATCCTTCTGCTTGGTTGTTATTGATCTGCTCATCAGGTGGGTGGAAGTTGTGATCAAACCAAATGTGACAGCAAAGACTGTTATTGCACTTTTTTGAGGACATTTGTGAGCGTTAGGGTTATGCCAAGGTTATAGTTACTGACAACGGATCTCAATTTAGGTCCAAAGAAGTGGGAGAGTACAGTCGTAAGAACTCTATTGAACACAGGAAGAGCGCTATTTATCATCCCCAAACCAACAGGGTGGTAGAACGCTTTAATAAAGTTATCAAAGAAGCCATCAGATGGGCTTGGGCCAATGACAAGGATTGGAAGGAGGCAGTGGGAAATGTCATTGTTGCTCACAGATTTACCCTACATTGTACAACAGGTGTTTCTCTTTTTGAACTTAGCAGGGTGAGGAAGGCCAACACATAATTAGTGCCAGCTTGGATGGGCAAAGCCACAGATTTAGGGATCAAATTGGAGGGCGTAGTTACTAACATCAGAACCTGACAAATGAGAAACAAAGGAGTCAGTGATGGTGTTGGTGCGAGAAAGAGTAATGTTCTCTATGGGGTAGGACACATGTTGAAAATCAAATTACCTCCCGCTCTCAGAGATGGGTATTGCAGGTGGTCCAAGCCTGACAAAGTGAGAGAAGTTTTTAAACATGCAGTTAGATTGGATGATGGGAGATTATGGAACATGGAGAGCGTGTACCTTGTGAAGAAAATGGGAGGGAGAGAGAGGAGGAGAATATCGCTAGCAAAAATGACAGAGTTATTAAAGTTAGTGACAATGCGAAGATGGGAAGGATGGTATCGCAAATTTTCCTTGCCTAGCCATACAGATGTGACTCGTTCTGTTCGAGGTCAGGGAGATACTGTCATGATCTCTGCTTCCAAAAGATCAGGACTTGCCCAACTCCCTTGGAAGCAGACCCATAACCCCGGTTCCGAGTGCCAGCCAGTCCCAATTGGGACCTTTTGGACCCTGTCCTGGCGCCAGTGGCACCAGGCTCATAAAGATGCCCTGTCCCAGCGCTGGAAGCGCCGGGCTCATAATGCTTGGGTGGACTTACCTGCAGCAGACCATGCTGCTTACTTACCTGCCAGTTGAGCCCCTGATCCTCTTCTGTTTGGGACTACTTTTCCTGTTGGGTGGGGCAGGAGCCACTCCCTAGGTTCTGAACACTGGAACTCTTCTGGAAAGCAGGAACTCTTTTCTTACCTAGGCGAGGCTGTGGAAGGAGACACCTAAGCACTACAGGAGGCTATTTAAACCACACCCGATGGATGAATCTTGCTTTGCGTTATTCTGCATTCTCTGCAGCAGAACGCTCATCGTGTCTTCTGCTTCTGATCCTGGGCCTAAGGGAACAAAGGCTTACCATCCTGGAATCCAGTCTTCAGCAGCACCTGTAAAGACAAAGAAAGAACAGGTTAGCACTACGGTCTTCAGTGGCAGCGCATCTCTTACCTGGTCCATCGGCTGTCACCAACGCCTCGCGCTGCATTCCGGCATCTGAAAGACAAAGGCTTACCTACTCTTCGCATGCTCCGGAGGTCTTCGCACTGCATTCCGGCATCTGAAAGACAAAAGCTTACCAGCTCTTCGCACGCTCCGGAGGCCTTCGGCGCTGCATCCCGCATCTGAAAGACAAAAGAAGGTGCGTTTAAAGACATTGGGCAACTTTATTACTCACGTGCCATTACTCCTTCCCACGCCGAATCCAGTGGGTATTCCAGCACCCTTCAGCTTCTCTAAAGCTCCGAACTTGTACCTGCAAGATAAAAGGGACAGTTAGTGCGCATCGTGAAGCAGGCTACAAGAGCTTACTTACGTGCTTCCAGGCGCTTCTATTCCTCACGCGGGTTCGATCCTCAACTCTCATCAGCCCGCCATCCGCCATCGCCGGAACCCTGCAAAACAAGAGATATTATTACAAAAGACTTTTAAGACATTTGAAGTGCCCAGAACTTACCGTTCGTGCAGTTAACGACGGACAGCAGTCCTCTGAGGTCAAGAGGCCTGCACCCTTATCCAGTGAAGAAACTGGTTACGGCACCCTGCCCCGAGGCAGATGGAGAGCTCGGCGTTCACTTAACTAAGGTGAGGGCGTTAACCTTTGGGGTTCTACAGGAGAAGAGAAAGGGAAGAGGAGAGAGGCACCCAATAACCCCAGTTCATTAATCCCATATTTTCTATCTGCAGACATCTTACTCTTCGAGTCAGACATACAGTGCACAGAGGTCCAGCCCAAAGAGCCAACCGTGTGTTACACATCACCTTTGAAGATACGGCATTCACCCAGTCAAGACCGGCGCCTCTGCGGGAATCAGGTGAGCGTTACAGATACTGTCAGAGACCCAGGCATCTGGAGAAGTATGTGTAGAAGGAAGACCCCGAATGACTCCACTGTGCTCCAGTCGCTGTATGGACTGAGAAACTTTGAGAAGACAAGGGAATGTGTAGTTTAGTGGTTCCCCAGCACTACCACACGGGCACTCTGTGCAGGCATCCCTCAGCCGATGGAGCAGGTTTCCAAGAGTGAATGGAGGAGTGAGCACAGACGGTTCGAGGCGACAGAGAGAAGGAGAAAGACTGGCGGGGCTCTGTAACATGTTTACTTATTAAATGATGTATTTGTACCATAACTAAGGTCTCTGTGTACCCCTTCATTACAAACTGATACATCAAGATCCTTGCCATTGTATGTATGTAGTTAATTGTCACCTCCAGCGCAATCACAAGAGAAACAAGCATTGGCAATGCCAATTGTCTGGGCTTTTTCTGTAGGAATTAGAAAGGCTGTTGGGTATTAACTGGCCATTGATAGCAGCAGGTGCATATTGATGTGAATACCTGGACATCTAATAGCAGTGCCTGGCACAAGCCTACTACTAAACACAAGCCAAACATGGTAATGCTGTTTCTTAACAGGACTTTGTGAATGGCCATATGGATTAGCATGACCATGGACAGTCAATGGGTTGACAAATAACTAAACAACACCTACAAGCTTTATGTCCATCCTTGTATTACATTTCTCCCTATCTGTACTCTAATGCAATAGTTTCAGCCAAATAGTTATAGCAAAAAATAAAAAACAGGGCCGGATAACTCTCACACATGGAATGGTGAAACCTGAGAGCTCTGGAAGTGTGGGATAACTCCCATGCTTCCAAGACCACAATTACAGTAGCCATCACCATTGGCATGCCTGCAACCTCTAGTTTTTACACATAGTCCTGCATGTATATGGATCCCTTAATGTACTCAAAATCACTGTATTACTAACAGTATTCTGGCTGCACCACTGCCAAGGAAGTGATTTAAAGTGTAATTGATGTACAGTGTGGAGTTTGGAAAGAAGCAGCACTTAAACTATTATTTTCAACATTTCCTTTTAGCAGAGTTCAACTGCAAGCTCAGTCCCCTCGGAACTCAACCCCGTCATCCAACTCTAGTCCTTGTGAGATCCTCCTTTACATTTTTAAAATGTTCACCACTGGATGGAAGGACACATTTTAGAGTTCTCCAAACTCTGCAGCTTGAGTTTTAATTCCTCCATTCCGCAGTCTCCCAAAAATATTTTTGCTAAAGAAGTAGGGCTGGCCTGGGAATTTTATTCACACCGGGCATGCAGCAAATTGAAATGAATGGTATCATGTTTTGCACATCCTTCTAATGCAAACATGTTTAACATAAAGTTTATAGTACTCAGGCTTTCATTGCAAGGGGTTATTCCACCTCATATCAATGTGTATAAAACATTTGGCAAATTCCACTGACCAGCTGTTTCCAGCATGTTCTCTACTCATTTCAAAACAGCGCTACCCAACCATATGGATGTAAGCATGCCCCAGGTATTATGGAAGATGCTGGGCTAGCCGTAGTCCAGTCATGCATTTACTTTGTAGTTCGGTCTATGCATCCCAGAGGTCAAAGAAAGAAAAACACAGGATTCGATGAGCATCTCTCGATAACACGAGGCATGCGCACTGCCAGCATCGTGCAAAATTCACTCCACATACCTTATTTTTGGGTGGCAGGGTTGAGGGTTTTGTAAATGCCAGGTGCTATCACTTGGTTCCATGCAGTCAATTGCTAGCCTCCCCGTCTGCTTTTTGTTAAGGATTTCAATCAGGCACACACCCGGGTTTCGCTTAGCATGTAATGCACAGATGAAATACGTATTTATTATATCTATAGGTTCAATATTCTGAGTGATACACCACTCATATCACACCCTTCTCAAAATACCCCCCAGGTCACAGTGGGCCAGGAATCAGGCTGGTTGGTAAAGGTAAATATGTATTTATTTATTTAAAATTCAAATCAACACAATATGTTGATCAAACACTATTGCCCTTGGTATTCACGCTACCTTCATATCTACGTGATACCAAAGACTTTCTCAGTAAAATTGAAGGAATTAGCTGGGAAAAAGATTTCATGTTTGCAACATTGGACGTACTATCGCTCTGCACCTCCATCCAACATAACGACAGAAAAAATGCATGCAAATACTTCCTTGACAGTAGATCGTTAAACTATTTAAGTCATGGATAAATGATCATGGAGATGATAGACCTATGTCTAACTAATAACGTCTTTCTCTCCGACAATATCTACTATAACCAATTGCATGGAACAGCGATGGGAACAAGCTTTGCACCGATCTACGCAAATTTGACAATGGGATGGTGGGAAAAATGTGTTGCCTGGACCGATGCTAATACCGAGTATACAAACCAAGTAGTCCTCTGGCTACGGTTTATTGATGACTTATTCATCCTATGTAATGGAAAAGAAAAGGGTTGGCTTGACTTTGTAACTACGTTAAACATCAACAACTTGAATCTTAAATTTACATAGACTCATAGCCATAAATCCTTAATTTTTCTTGATGTACTGGTGAAAACTGACTGCAAAGAAACCAGTACAGAACTTCATCGAAAACCAACGAGCTCCGATAAGCCATTATTTGCGAGCAGTAATCACCCTACTCCATTAAAATGGAGTATACCATACAGAGAGTTTGTCAGGATTCGCCGCAATTGCAGCAAACTAGATTGTTTTGACAGAGAATGCAAAATCACAGCTCGCAATTTTGCCAAACAAAGATACCCTAAGGCAATCATCGAGAGAGCTTACACCAAAGCACGTAACCTAGATCGAACAGCATTGGTCTCTACCAATCGAACATCTGAAAAGATTCTGGAACCTGACGATGTAAAATTAATACTCACATATGGCTCACACGCTAAAACAATAAGGAGAATATTACACAAACATTGGCATGTCTTAAAGACTGATGAAGTTCTATTTCCATTCATGGGGGAACGAGTCAACATAACTTATAGAAAATCTATCTCCATTAAAGACACACTAGTCAACAGCTTTATGTCCCCAAAGACAGAAACCTACGCCACATCCACGTGGCTGAATAAAAAGAACATTGGCTTCTCCAAATGCACCAACTGCAAAGCATGCCAATTTGCTCTGAATAAAATGAACTTTGTACATCCAACATTAGGCCATAATATTGAGGTGAAAACCAAAATAAAATGCAATACAGAATTTGTTGTATATGTACTGCTTTGTTCATGCAATCTGTGATATGTGGGAAGTACCATTGGAAAACTGAAATTGAGAATACTGCAGCATATGCGGGCCATAAAAAACATAGATGCTTCCTACCCCATGGCAGTGCACTTTAGAGATCAACATCAGAGCAAATTGGACAGCTTTAGATTTTTTGGAGTACACCATATTAAGCTTAATCCACTTGGAGGGAACTGCAAGCTGGAATTACGTCAGATGGAGACACGATTCATTTTAGATTTCCAAACCAAGAAACCAGGAGGACATAACTTGGATGAAGAACTGTATACATTCCTTGGAACATAAATCTCGTCCTTTGCCTTAGTCTCGACAGTTTCTTGAAGTTAGCAATATAAGAAAATACCCTTTGCTGAAATTTGATAGTTGAGCTCGTTTTAACTTTTTCTATTTTTTATGTGTGTTGACTTGTTATGCAACAGTGAGAACTGCACAGCTTTTAGCTCTGAATCAAACCACCTTTTTCCCCCTTTTTCTCTATGCGCTCTTGTTTATACTACCCAAACCCTGGTTTTAAATTGTATATTTTATACTGGCCGCAAGTACTATTAGATGTTTACAGCACTTAGCACTTTAGTATCTTTTCTACTACGCTATTACAGAAGATAATCGTAATTTCCAAGTAAACATTTACAAAATCCAATTTTGAGAACTGCACAGCTTTTAGCTCTGAATCAAACCACCTTTTTCCCCCTTTTTCTCTATGCGCTCTTGTTTATACTACCCAAACCCTGGTTTTAAATTGTATATTTTATACTGGCCGCAAGTACTATTAGATGTTTACAGCACTTAGCACTTTAGTATCTTTTCTACTACGCTATTACAGAAGATAATCGTAATTTCCAAGTAAACATTTACAAAATCCAATTGATAAAATTGCGAGGAACAAAGTTCAAGATATCAACAAAGCACTTTTGCACTATGCACTTTAGGTTTTTAAAGGTGAATTGATTGAGAGTCATGTTTACAGCACTATGCACTTTATAATCTTGAACCTGAAAACGATCAAAGGATCGGAATGCTATGTTTCCTCACACACATACATTTGGCAAATAGGAAATGTATTGGTAACAGTGTGAAATCATTTTTATCATTGTATGATGCCAGTATTGAATTGTAAATACAGGCCTTGATTGGGGAAAGAAATTGGAAGTGCACAGTGAGCAGGCTTTGACTCTAATCAAACAAACATTAGAGTGACAATAAAACTTAAATTATCGTGGAAATAAAAATAAAAATAAAAACCTGTCACTGTGCACTAAGCGGCCTCAAACGATTAATGTGACATCTCCAAATATGTAAAGGATTAGCTTAAACGCATTAAGAGTGTGAGTTAACACATTCCAAAATGGCTGCATGCATTCAACATAGAACGGCTATGGGACATTGCAAGAGTCGAAAGAGAAAAGGGACAAAATATGGTGAGCAGAACCATAGAGATTGAGCACTTCTGTATATATAAAAGCATTGTGGAGTTTTCTGTTGTTTTATATATGAACAAGCAACGGGAGCATTGCAAAACGCATCTTAGGTCGCAATGCCTTCAATAAAGCTGGATATGGCACAAGAACTTTGGTGAATGATGGATTGATTTAATTTCTGGAGATTTGCTGGCGTCCTGACCGCTTTGAGTGCTGTCCCTGTGAGGAAAAGTGTAAATACTCTTCCTCTTTCTTCAATATATATATATATATCTATATATATGGGGCAGCAATCACCAATGTGTTGACAAAACAATTCAGAAAGTAAGGCCATTGAATTCACCTTTGAGCAATACAGAATACATAAAAAACATGAAAAAGAACAGTTTTGGTTGGTGAAAAGATAGCGTTAAGTTAAGATTCCCCCTGCAAAGTTCTCAATTCACAAATGAGCAATTCTACAAAGATGTAAGTAAGCAGCAGGTATTCAAGGATAAAAGAACAGAGTACAGTGTTTGAATATAGTCTTCTCTCCCCAAACAAGAAAGAAAAGCGCTTTTGGAAACTGACAGTTGAAAATGGCTTTGTGAAACAATGAAAAGTGTGCAAAATTCCTTAAATTGATGGAAATTCTTATGAGAGCAACACTAAACAGGTCCTAAATTTCATGAGCTACAAGATGAGCAGCAGGACCCACTTTAAATCAAAATGGAAGTTAAAGAAACACTTTGAATGGGAATTTACACATGTAAAACGTTTGCAAAATGCAAATTCATGCCTAATTTCCACTGTGCGATACTGTTTTGCAATGCTGTGGATGTAGCTAAACGTCTTAGATTTCTGTGAGAGTTGAAAATACGTTTCTATCTATAAAATTGAAGAAGTTATGCAAGCTTGAATAAGAGGCGTTTTTGAAAACAAAGACGCGAAAATGAAAACAGAGATCAGTTCGTACAATGATAATTATGCTCTAAACTAGGGTATTCAGGCTGGTTATCAGTTTGAAACCCAGGTAGCCCCAGAGTGGTCCACGGAAACCAACCCCAGCACCTCCGTGTCCACCTTGGAGTACTCAGTCGGATTACCTGTGGGATGATTTAAGGGTTTGGGATTTTCACAAGACAAAAGGATTTTCAAGAAATTATCACTAGCACAAGAAATCAAAGCAAGGTTTCAGACTGGTGTGACACTATTATAAGTTCTTAAAAGAGAGGATGGGTTGAGATTGGGGTAGGATAAATCAAATATAGTATGGGTTACTATGATTCCTGTTGATACTTACAGTCCACTGTAAATTATGATTGGACCGTCAGGGTTCTGGTCATCTGGATCGGGTCTACCGGCAGCAGGGTACCTCTGGCAGGATGGTCAGCTGGTCAATTGGACTGGCACCTCAGACTGGATTTGGATTGGATTGGCCCTTCTGATCACTGGACATGGTAGATTAGTGGGATGGCGAGTTCAGTAGGCAAGCATGAATGGTAGCAAGCCAGACTGAATCAGAATTATTCTTTCCAAAAGTTTGGGATGGTTCAAGATTTGGGCCTAGCTGAAGAAGAGTTCAGCAATTTCTGGGCCTTGGTTTTGCAAAGTAGTCTGGAATCAGGACAAGATGAAAAGTTCTGGACAGGATGCAGAAGTCAGGAACAACATGCTGCGCGGAAATTAGGATGTAGTCAGGAGTCAATCTGTCTGTGTGTGGTGAAGTTCCTATTTCTATCATGCCAAGTGACATCACAAATTTTATGGTAGGGGTAGAATTTCAAACCACACCCCCATGGTTGTGATAGGTTAGAGGCACGTGCCTCTTTCTGGTTGGAAGTCAGAAAGAGCTGTCATATTTTATGATGTGATTTGGGAACTCCCACATTGATTTGAACTACAAATGCACATTTCTATAAGTATGCCCTCTAATAAAATCAGACACATACATTACATATTTGGTGGGTTATTCTGACATCTAACTCCCATCTCAGTGAGAGCTGTTTTTGTCATTCTGTGGAATTTGGCCAATTTTAATCATAACGATTTGGCCTAACAATTCCTAATGCAGTACATATCTGTGCAATCCCCACTAGAACACGGTATACAATATAAGACTTGTAGCATTAATAATTTTGGCGCAATCAGTGTTTGGCGTATCTTTGGTTCCTTATGCAGTACAGGGTTCACTCACGTCTTCAAAGAAAAGGCATACCATTAGATTTACAACTACCAATTTTTAGATTTGTCCTCCTTCATGTTGCAAAGTTAAAGAGTTTCAAAACTTAATTACAAATAGGCATTTAAACACCAAAGGTTCTTGCTAGTTTTTTTTTCTACTTTCATTCAACCGGCAACAGCTGTCAAATTTCTTTGATCAGGGTGGGGTGTCCTCTTCCTTGAGAGGGAAGCTCCCGGCCCCTCCCCTGTAGGTATCAGTAGGCATGCTGCCATTGTCCTTGGCTGGGCCAGAGATGAAAGTCTGATGAAGTCATTGTTCTAAATATGCAAGAAACTCCAGCATCAATTAGGCCTTCCTGCTAACAGCAAGGTGTCAACATGAAGTGTCATCTTTCCCAGGCTGGGCACTGTCAAGTCAGAATTAATTATTTAATTCCAAACTGGGTTTTGACTTTAAGAATTACCTACAGCTTTCATTACAACATATAACTTTAACCCAGTTAATAGGTTGATTTTGAAATTTAAAGAATTAGGTCTTGCCACAAAAACCTACTTTTAAAGCAGGCAATTTTGCACTTTCTTCAGGGAAAAAGCACATTTAAACTGAGTCTTTTACATCAGCTTTTCCTCTGCAGCACCCACACATTTTATTCACCATTATTGCTGTCCTTGAGTGCTGGGATTTGTCTGCAATCTGGATGTACATATACAGCCTTTGCTTGGAGTTCTCTCTGCACAGCTGAATTTGTTACATGTTCCCATTTTTTAGCTGCATTTTTCCCGTGGAATTGGAACCAAATGTTACTGAGCTGGTTTTTCATAAAATACATTTGTTAGCTGCTGTCAGTCAATGAGGCCGGGCTTTTCTGGCTGCACTGGATGATCTGTACTTCTTTTACTTTCAATGATTCACTGAAAAATGAATGGATCTAGCGCCAAAACAACTGTGAAAGTTGCAAAAGCTGCATTTTAAAAGGCATTTTCGGTTTTCAGCCCAATTCTGTGGCCTTGCTTCATGTTAATTGTAACAGCACCCACTGGCGTTCTCCTGCAGTGAGAATTCTGTTGTCACCACCACTTTTACTGTGTGGCAGGGGTGTGCAGCCTTTGGTGAGTGTGACCCATGTGCAGTTTGGCAGATTTTTGCGTGCACAGGGGTAAGCACATCCATTTTTGGCTGTTTCTTTCCCCCTTTGTAAATTGAGGCAGTGGGGCACATTTGGATGGGTCAAAATATCCGACATTTTGCACAGAAATCCTTGGGGCTCTAAATCACTCTGGGCTCCAGCCTGACCCGCCCATCCCCTGACAGAGTAGAACTTGCTTACAGCAAAGGAGAGGAATCTCCTTTGAGTGTAGGTGATTGGCAACAGATTTGCTTTAACTTCCGACTGCAGTATAGCCCATTTCTGTGATCTTATTCACCCTCCGCAGGTGTCCAACAATAGAGGATCTGGGGCATGCGTGTGGTCTTTTCATGCAAATGCTCAGCGTAAATCCCCCACTGGACTTTCAATCCCCAACAAATGTCTTAAGTGTTAAATACTCTGCCTTCCTCACTTTGCTTGACTTTGTTTACTCATCACGCTGGAAGCAGCTGGTTTCAATTGCTGCACAGACTGTTCCTGCTCAGACAGCCTGCAAGCAGTGTTCTGAAAGTAGTTTTCAATTTAACTTTAGAATTGTTTCAACATCGATCTAACTTTAGCTAGAAAATATGAAAGCAGTGTAATGACCGGGTCTCGGAACCCTCAACCTGCAGCTCCCATTCCTCCTACCCAAGTGTACATGTACCACAAAGAATACATTCTAGACAATCCGCACAGGCCTACCTGGATGGAAGCAATCTCCCAAATTGGATCCATATGCTCCTTAATTAAGTCTACATCTCTTTAAAATGGATAGCATTGCATAACACCACCAGAGGAAAAATTGAATGACCTCAGAACTATAATTTTTACATACTATCACACAACGATGTACAACATTTGAGGGCACAGAAGAATCGATCAGCTCTTTCCTTTCCAAAAGAAACAAATTGCCAAGCCAGGCAATGACTGACAAGGCCCAGTCCACCTCACTAAGCGTTGAACCCACCAGCATCAGACTGCAGCTGGGTCATACCAGTATAAACCGCTACTCACCAGAAGCCCAGGCAGTTCTTAGTCCTAATCCAGCACTGTGTCTCTGGGTGAGTACTTCGCTGAAGGATACATGGTGCGCATGCGCTGTATTGAAACTCTGCCTCTAGCAGAACAAGGGAAGCTTGCTACTCCTTCCCTGAGACTCCGGCTCTTCGATTGGACAGGCTGGGGATGGCAAGAAGACAAGACATGGCAGGGGGAAGTAGTTAAAAAACAGCTTCTCAAAGGGTAGAAATAACTTGCGTTTACAGAGAGTCTTATCCAAAAACTGTAACAGCATGTTTGGATCACATGCCTCAATGTTGCCCCCTGTATCGATCACGGAACAAAACAAGTCACCATAGTGACAGCTCACCAAAACTAGCCCTCATTTCATTGCAAATCAAAACAAGCTCCCAAAATGAAAATTACTTTAGCTATTTGAAACAATGTATAATTTTATTTGGAGGACGCATGGCATATTTACCATTCAAAGATGGCCGGCTTGTTTCCAGAGAGCTTCCTTAGAGACAGTCATCAAGATGGCTGCCTCCATGGAAGAGCTCAGGAATTTGTGGGATTAGCCACAGGGATTAGCATGGCTGGGGACATGGAATGTGAGGCCTAACAACACTATATTCCTCCTCAAATGCCATCTCTATTGGAAAAGCATTACAGACCCTCATTCAAAGCCCATATTTGAAACTCTTATGGTAATGATAATAATTTTGTCTCAAAGGTAGTGCATTCAGCACCACCTAATAGCACAGACCAAAAATCCAGTGAAACAGGTCTACTGATTAGCCTGCTGCTTTCAGTGGATTGCTTGTTTGCCTCTACCTTATTTTATGACCAGGAAGGGAATGATGTGTGAGAACTAATTTCAGCAAATAGTAATTAGCAGGAATATTTCCCACTTCCTTGGTTTGACTAGAATACATTAGCAGAATGAGTTTTTTTTGTTTCAGCTGTTTACAAAGCAGAAAACATGCAGCACCTTCTGAACGACATTTACTGCCCTATCATCGCATATACACACTTAAATACTCACAAAGCCCAATTTGCAGGTATTTAATGGCATTTGCAAAAAAAATCTTGCAACCTCGTAAAGTTTGCAAAGATTTGCAGCAAACATCATGAATGCGAAGATGAAGTCTCAAAACTTCAGACACCCCCAGGGCCAGGTTTCCAAGAAGTCTAGGTTACCCGTTGTGAACATATGTGTCATGATTTCATCGTCCCTATGTGCAAGAACCTAACCACCATCCCAAAGGTGGTCTAAAGGACCACTTGGGCTGTGTCAGGTTTTGCGGCAGAGAATAGTGCTGTACCCAAAGCAAGGCTCTGGAGAGGGCTGACTCTATGCACCTAATGCAAGAGAAGTCAAAACCACTGAGCGCCTCACTGGCTTAATATTGAAGAGCAATATGGTTGTGGGTCTACCTCTCGAGCATCAAGGACCAATGCATATTACCTCATGTGCTTCATATTTATTTATACATAGGGCCTCATTACGAGGCTTGTGCTGACGGAATGAAGGGGGCCGGTACGGGACCGTCCCCCTTCATTCCGTCAGGGCTGATTACGAGGTCCCCTTTGCGGGACCCGGATCTGACGTCTGGTAAAACCAGACGTCTTTTCCGGGTCCCGCGAGGGGAAGAGGGAGGTAACAACGGGACACTTGTAATGTGCCCGTTGTTACCTCCCTCCCCATTCCCATCGAGCCCTATGGGGGCTCAAATGGGAATGGGGAATGGCTCCTGCAAGGAGGATTTACCGGATCCTCCTATGTCGGAATGACCCGGTAAGTCCCCATTGCAGGAACCCGGTAATGGAGCCCGGTTTGGAGACAGCCATGGAGCTAATAGCACCATGGCTGCCTCCAAACTCATAATGAGGCCCATAGTCTCTTATTGAGATACTATATGAGCATTACAAATAGTATAGTCAAACAATATATACTTACCAACAAGAACAATCCATTAGTTGAATTTCACTCTTCTATTTACTGCTAACATGTTAAAGCTACCTTACCAATCAGCAATTTGTTTGTAGCCATTGTGGTACAGTAAAATGTACAATCATAACCACAATTGCGATTCTGACAGGATTAATGTTGCAGGGGACAGGTGAGGTTATGCATAACCACCCCTTAATAACTGCTTGTTAAAAGTCCATGGCTTCTCAGAACAGTTAACTAAGCACACCCTTGAAGCAATCTAAAACCATGCATGAAAAAATACATATAAAGCAATTGAATTCCCAGGCAAATGACTCCTCTCTCCCATCATATGTGCTTTGACGATTCCACTTCTCCAGCCAAAGAAATAGGAGGGGTAGCACAAGCTAATGTTATGTGCTTTGCCAAAAGTTGCTATAACAATAAACTCACTGTTTTACTAACAGAGAGATAGTTGAATGACAACCTGACAAAAATATATTATAGTGTATTGTAATCTTGAATGATAGAAAAGACAGAAATGTTGCAAAACTGAAAAAATGGCTTATTTCAGTCAGGCAGTATTGAAACAGTAAACAAATTAGAATATTTTAAAATGAAATTGACAAAGTGCTCCTTTTTGGGCCCATAAGCAATTTACGGTTAAAAAGCAAAGGCATCTGACAGCCATTTCCTTTTTCTTACCAAAGCAGTTCATCTATATATTTGCTGAAAAACTTGGGGTTTCACACAAAGCCTTAGGGTTGCACACTAAGTTATGAAGAGTACTCTACACATGGAATCCTTGCTCACCGTTCTAAACATGTAAACCTTCAATTGAAGGTTATGGTTCTGTGTTCGCCCTCAGTAGAGGGACTTCTACATTTTGTAAGTTCAGCTCTGAAATTTAGTTTCGCCTCCAGAATTATTAAATCAACTAAAAATCAGAATGTGAAAACATTGTCAAAATGTCAAGTCTAGGTGGAAAGGCAGATCAACTGTCATAGCTCATGCTTTGAATTAGCTACTTGCTTTCTCTTACCCAGTCAGTCAAGATGTATAGAATCAACTGGGTCCTACAAACTCTGCTCCCATCTGGCTTCTTCAGTGACTTGGCCTTCAGCTGATTCTGTGGTCTGTGTCTCCTGTTGTTTTTTGCAGATTTTTATAAAAGTATAAGCCAAACCGATAATTCTCATCTGGACCACCGTTGTTTCTTTGTGAGCCAATCCTCCCTAGCGGGTGTCCTTCCTTTAATTAGTGATTCGAATCTGCTGGACCCAAATGTGAGGCCAGTTTACTATTGGTTAAAATTAGCTGTGTACAAATGGTATCTTTCAAACTGTCTTCCATCATGGAAATGCCTCCCAAGAACATTGCTTTCCCATTTCTGGCTGCTATCAGCTGTCCTTTATCTGCTGGACCTAAATGCAAGGTTTGTGAACCATTGGAATAACACTGAATGTGCAGTTTGTTGCCATTTAGAACTTCATATTTGATTGTGTACACTCCTTTGTTATAGTCTATGATGGACATTCATGAATAAGCCTTTTTTCATACTCTCACATTTCTAAGATGGCAGACTTCCCAGAATAACGTTTACATATACCATAATAAAATGAGAATTGTTTTACCTAACTGCACATTTTACAATTTCTAAAGTTCTGTGTGAGAATACCAGCTTGCATTTCCTACTTTGTTCAATGTATCCTTTAAAAGTAATATGCGTCTGCATAATAGTCTTGCTATGTTTTAAATCCTCTCATCCTCTGTTTCCTAATAAAACGTGGCTAGTTGAAAACATTTGTTCTGTGCACACTCAGTTTGGCAATGAGCATGAAGAAATGTTTTCACAGAATGATATGTAAGTTATTCAAGATAGAAAAAGGCATTTCATAGTTCTTCATGTTCTGTGCAGTTTTCATTGAAAACCTTTATTTTAAACTTAACAGAACTTTCTGGCTTTATCATCACTTTCCATGTCACTCCCAGATTACACCTTTTACTTCAATCCGCCCCAAATGCAATTGAAAAGGGTTTAAACATGGTTGTGTGCATGTTACTTGTGTTTGCAGGTAATACATATCAACACCAATAGGTCTGATTGCACATATGGCAACATGCACATCTCTATGTGTTTGCTAAAATTCAGCAAAGTCAATAGGCTCTACTGCACATAGGTTCCAGGCATATCCTAGGTTTGTCAGAAGTTTCATCATGGGTATATTTATGCAATATGCGACAACTGATGAGTGAAACATGAGCAAGAAAGACTCTAACAACAGCCACAAAGAAATGACATGGGCTTTATAAACCCCAAGCACTATTTCCTATCAGGAAGACAGACTGGTTTCGAGAGAAAGAGAAGGACTGAAGTCTACTGTCCTAAGCGAAAGCTGATCCATTCATAATTACTTTAAGAACACACCCCTTGATCTCGGTGAAGCTCAGTCCTCTGTGATATTGTGTATTCAATAACGAGATGTTGACCTTGTTGTTCTGTTTTGATCCATCAGCTGTAACAAACCACGCAAGGGAGAGTGGAGTGTGATTAGTTTCTCTTCATGCCTATCAGCCATGGGAAAAATGTTTATTTTCCCAGAATCCACATGCGGGAAACAAAGGCTCTCATATCACAGCAAATAATGCATTATATTTCGGCTTATTTTAAAATGTCAGTGAAAAGTGCTGTGTCTTTCAAAAATTATTTTGCGTATGGCAGGGTCATGATGGGTCAAATATTGCAGAAAGAGGAAGGGTTAAAATGTGGCTGTTACACCGAAAGCTGCAGCTCTGCAATATTATAAATAATTGGAAAACTCCCTGTGCCAAAATGGATTTAGCAATCAGCAACCAAACAGAATAATGACAGTCAAGGTTGCTGAGGTTTGGCAAGGGTAGGCTGGCAAGGGATCATTACAATGCCCAGTGTTGTTCAGACAGTAGTGCATTACTGTTGGCAGGGGGGCAGATGCATGCATTTAGTCGTGAAGGAGGTATTTATGGAAGAGCCACTTTTTGAGTTTTTTGTGGAACTGGAGGATGGTGTGGGAGGTTTTAGCCTCCAGATGGATAGAGTTCCAAAGGGTCAAGCTTGACAGGAGAAGGACAGTTTATGGGTCTTTTGTGGGCTAGCCAACATTTATGGATTTGCTAGAATAGGTTCAAGAGCTTCCAGAGGTGAGGAGTATATCTGCCAGGTATGGTGGTATGCTGTTCAGAATTGCTTTGAAGATGATGCATGTAGTTTTGAATAGGATTGTGGCAGAGAGGGGGAGCCAGTGAGCCTTTCACAGGGAGGGAGAGCTGTGGTTGACTTTGCAGGAACCCCTAATGATGCTGCTTGAAATTACTGCTCACTAATGACACCCAATGAGGCTGAAACATGTCTGGATATGCTTGTGGTCTCGTGCAGAAGGGATGTGACCTAGCAGTTCAGGCTGGACTGCCCCTATTGGAGTGGGACCAAGACTGATTTGCATATGATATTTCCCCTTTCTGTAATAGGTTGACAATCAAAGAACGATGGTCTGATCGGTTGCCCAGAGCAATGCCAGAAGTTAAGATGAATTCTAAACCTTCCAGCTATCACCTCTTTTATTTTGCTTCAATCACCCTGAGTGGGGTGAGTATGCATAGACGTGGGTCCCGTGCCTGCCTGCCCCCACCCCCTAATTCAGCACCGATGATGCCCAATGAGGCTGAAACATGTCTGGGAATGCTTGTGGTCTAGCCATGCAGAAGGGATGTAACCTACAAGTTCGGGCTGGGCTGCCCCTTTTAGGCTGGGACCAGGCCTGATTATGCATATGGTCTTTTGCCCTTTTTTCAATAGCTTGACAGGCAAAGAACGGTGGTTTGGAGGGTTGCCCAGAGCGATGCTAGAGGTTACATTTCATTCTAAACCTTCCAGCTATCACCTCTTTTGTTTAGCTTTAATCACACTGAGTGGGATGGATATGCCCAGACATGGATCCTGCGCCTGCTGGGCAGAGAGACTGAAGCTACTACTCACTGATGACGCCAAGGAGGCCGAAACATGTCTCGGGGTGCTTGTGGTTTCGTGCAGAAGGGATGTGACCTAGCAGTTTGGGATGGACTGCCCATTTGGACCAAGCCTGATATGCATATGTTCTTTTGCCTTTCTGTAATGGCTTGGCAGGCAAAGAAAGGTGGTCAGGAGGCTTTCCCAGAGTGATGCCAGAGGTTAAGATTAATTTGAAACCTTACAACCATTGCCTCTTTTGTTCTGCTTTAATCACCCTGAGTGGGATGGGTATGCTCAGACATGGGCCCCATACCTGATGGGCTTAGAGACCCAGGGTACACTTCACTGATGATGCTCAATGAGGCCAAAACATGTCTGGGGATGCTTGTGGTCTAGTGCAGAAGAGATGTTACCTAGCAGTTTGGGATGGACTGCCCCATTTGGGGTGGACATAGCCTGATTTTTATATGGTCTTTCCCCTTTCCGAAATGGCTTGGCAGGCAAAGACCAGAGGGTTTTAAAGGGTGATGCCAGAGGCTAAGATTAATTCTGAACCTTGTAGCCATCACCTCTTTTGTTTTAGCTGTGGCATCGACATCTGAGGGGAGCTGAAATGTGTGGGTGGGAGCCCAGTTAAGAGGGCATTTGCATTCAAGTAAAAACCACAATGAGGAATTGTATGGGGTGAAGGGTTTGATTTTGTCAAGTGTGGCAAACTGTAGCCAGAATATTGAGCTTTCTAGGCTGTGATTTTGTAAGGAGAGGTCGCTGTCAAACTTAAAGCCTAGAAGTTTTGGCTGAGTATGATGACAGCTGCAGAGTGAATCATTTCATTTCAGTTGCATAGCACAACATTTGGGGACCCCCCTGTGAGCCATGCTGAGGGTCCCCCAATACAGCAACATATCACAGGTCGTGCCACACTCTGGCTCGACGTAGACTATCACGCCCAGAATCACCTTCATATCCCTCTTCCTTGTCCCAGTGCTTGCTTATGAGGCACCTTGCCTCGTAGGTAAGTATTGGGATGAGGAAGATTGGGACTAGGAGTAACAAAGGTTACAGGCAACTAAGCCAGGCATTACCTCCATATCCCTCTTCCTCGTCCCAGTACTTGTGTATAAGGCAAAATGCCTCATATACAAATACTGGGATGAGGAAGAGGAATGCTAGGAGTAATGAAGATTGCCAATAAGTAATCCAGGCATTAAACACAAGCACACACACCATTCACCATACACTCACACACACCCAGCCACCCATACATTTACATGTGCATCCTTTCACCATGCACTCACACATATACACCCACTTACATGCACACAAAGTTAAACAACATATATTTGCTTGCCTTTTTGAATCCTTTGGTCCAGGGAAAGAGGCCTCCAGCTCCCTACAGCAGCAATGAAAGCTTGTGCCTGTCATTTGCATAGGATTTTGCGCCCTCCAAGTCATGGGGTGGTGGGGCCGAGGACTTCAAAAAGAAAGACTTTCTTTTTGAAGTCACTCTGCGTTCATATAGAAATTATTTCTGTTCAGAGATTATTTCTTTATGAAGGCAGAGTGACTTCAAAAAGAAAATATGTATTTCTTAAGTTTGAGGTGGGCCCCCTCTCAGGACATGTGGCAGCGTGGCCTCCCACACCACAGGGGCTGCAAGGGCCCGCACAATGCCACTGTCTCATTTGCAAATCATCAAGCCACCTTTGGACATGCTGTTGATTGGTAGGGGGTTCAATGAGGACACATTTGGTCTTGGTGGGGTTAAGCTTAAGGCAGGTGTTCAACATCTAGGGTTGGATGGTTGCCAGGCACTCACACAGGCAGTTGATGTTGAGGTACAGCTGGGTGCCATCAGCATATTGAGAAATGGCTATATCTGGGTCTTTTAGGCACATTTCCAGAGTTCTATATAGAGGGTAAATATTATTGAGCCAAGGATGGACCTTGAAGTACCCGACATTTGATTAGGAGTTATTTGGATCTGAATGGACCCATATGTATGCCTTGATGTCTGATGCATAGGTAGGAAGTGAGCCATTTTAGGACAGCAGCAGATAATCCCATCCTCTTGTAGAGGTGGAGCCAAGTACCCCCACCCAAAGCTCCTCTCCCATGCTACCTATATGTTGGGAACCAGAGTGTGAGACACGTGCAGTACCAGCGAAAATACCTATACCACGTAGAATCCAGGAAGTAAGATTCCAGTTGAGAAAGCCATATATGCACACACGACAGTGTGATGGCCATTTGAATGAAATCCCGGAGGAAGTGTGAAAACTGAGAAAAAGAGAAAATCGGTGACGTGATGAGGAGCAAAGCTAATGCACCCAGAAGAGATGCAGAGACGAGATAACATAGGGATTCTATAGATCTAAAAGAGGAGGTGTCAAAGATGAGCAACATTTCGGGCTCGAGATGAAGATGCTCCTGCTAAAGAAATACTGAATAAGTTATCAAGTCATTTTAAAATTGTACAGAAGCAGTAACGCAAGTAGACAAAGTATTCTTAAAGGCTAGCTATGTAGTGAATATATTGCGGCGATGCGCCAATGTATATACATCGGAAATGTAAGGACTATGGATGATTCCACAGAATGCATTTTAGAAGAGCTGGACCCAGAAGACAGAAAGGCTTTTTCAAGTATGTCGCAGTTAGAAATCGAAAACTTAAACCATGGAGGTGAATCAAAGAAAGGCTTGGTTGGCCCAAGACCAGGAATTCAAGGCCAGCGTGGGCCTGAATGTGCTTACAACAGTTACAGAACATGTGAAAAGAACAAACTCCTGTTTTAGGTGAGGGGAGATAAAATTGGAGATGTCAGAGGTTCATCCTTTAATAATATTTTAAATGCAGCAAGACTCAAAAACATGATCTACTGTCATGTGGTCAGATGAAAATAGACACTAAGATGAGTTGTATCGAAACTAAGAAGACAGAGTATGCCTATGCTCCCTCATATTCTCCAGAAACAGTTCCAAGGCTGAGTTCAAAGCCTTAATTGACTAGTAGACTGCAAGTGTAATGATTGATGACAGGCTATTTGGTGGGAAGCTATGGTTATGACTAGCCCACCAGCAGCTGGGTGCAAGCCTGTGTTCTGCTTGCACATGTGGAATATTACTGAGGGTGCCAACCAATGTGTAAGTGATTTCAATCCGGCACACACCCAAGTCAATGCCTAGCGTGTAATGCACAACTTGATATCCTTATTTAGTTTTGTCTAAAAGTTCTTTTATTCTGAACGATGTACCACTCATATCACGCCCCTCTCCTGGAACCCCCCCGGTCACACTGAACCAGGAATCGGGCTGGTTTGCAAAGTTAAAATATTTATTTATGTATTCACACTTTAATCATACTAGGTTAATGGGTACACAATGATCACCAATGGGGTGATGTAACACTAAATAATCTTTTTAATACACAAGGTGTAATAGTGAGCAAAGAATTCAGCACAGAAATAATACTTTTGTGTGTGGGTTCAGATCAAATAGCAGTGTGGTTACTAGTTCCCCCTGCACACCCCTCAACCCCCCAACAGGCAATGTAAAGAGATAGGAGGAGAGAGCAGGTATTCAGGAATGGCAGAATTCAAACAAAATATCAATCCCAATTTCCCCCAGCAACACAAGAGAAAAACAGAATTGATTGGCAAGCTGTCAGAATGGTTTTAAAGTTATCTTAAGAACGGATTGGGTGAAAACACTAAATATGGTTTAAATTGCTGAAATTGTTTAAATTCTTATGGGAGCCACTTTGGATAGTTGCACACAAACACTAGCAATGATTTGATACTAAGAAACTATATGAATTCTTAAAATTAAGTTTGGAAGCAATCAAAAGCTGTTTTACACGTGTCAGAATTTCCCTAAAATGAAATTCGTGGCAAATTTTTCAGTGCGTGGTAATCGCGATTACAGGAGAACCATATGGGTTTGGGATATGATTTTAGATGTGAATTAAAGCTGTGGATATTAGCTACAAGCAGACGTTTCTAGCACAGGAATTGAGGGAGTTATGGATGTTTTAGTGGAGGTCATTTTTTTTCAGATAGGCGCAAGAATGGGAAAACAGGAAGCGCTTTTAAAATGACAAAAAGGATTTCTTACACTAGAGGATGACTATGAATAAACGGATACCACACAAGAACACAGCTACTTGATCAGGGTGACTGCTTGCAGTGGTCCCGCCTTCTTCAGATGAAAAATTTCAGCGCAAAGCTAGTTTTAACAATACTAGCACAGGAGGAAGATAGGAGGGATAGGATAGAGAGTTCAGGCAATTCAAAAGTACTCCTAACAATGCAGGTTTTGAAGACAAGATAGGATGGATTTAAGATAGGGATTAACTAAGCCAGGTACATATGCTAGTGACACAGTTCTATCTATAGATACTCACTAGATATGTTTCAAATTGAACCGTCAGGATTCTGGTCAGGGATTCTGGTCAGGGATTCTGGTCAAGTGTTCTGGTCAGGACAGACTGCTGGCCACCTCGGATTGGACTGGGTCGGTTCACAGCACGGCACCGGACTGGATCAAATCTGCAATGGCTCTGGTCACAGCATGGCAGAGGACTGGATTGGATCTTTTGGTTTTGATGATAATTAGTTCAGCAGGCAAGCAGTACAGCACAGCCTGGCTGTATCTTGATGCTCCCCTTAGGTTTCTGGGGTTGGTTCTGGTTCTGGAAATTTAAGGCCTAGCTGAAAATGGTTCAGCTATATAATGGGCCTTTCTGCTTTGCCAAGTTTCTGGAGTATGGAGCAAGGAAGATGGATAGTTCTGCAGCAGGGTGCTCTGCCAGAATCAGGATAGTGGGTGAATCTGTGTGTCCTCTATCTGCCTTCAGCTGTCTCTATGTATGCTCATGATAACGGGTATGTGTGTGCTGGTTTAGCCTAAACTCTCCCCTTTGACAAGGATTGGTCAGGATCTCCTCTGTACCTTGATAGGAGGAGAAAACCGTGTGTCATCTTTATGGTGTGGGTTTATGAGGCTTAGAGTCCACCCTGGCCTCTTGAACACACAATCTACTTTTGCCACAATACATATTTCCACATGTGCAACCTCTATAACAACCACATATACAGATTACATATTTTGTACAGCAGCTACTCTTCCAAACCCCGTAGCTGTAAGATCTTTTGTCTGCTTTTCCCAGAATGTTGCCCTTTTCATCAGGAACACAATGTCCCATTTATCCTCAAATTTCTACAATTGTGCGCATATAACATGGGTATAAGTGTATAAAGTTTCATACTTCTAGCAGAAATACATTTGGTGTAAAATCACATTTTCTGCCGTTTCCTTACAAATTATGTCACACGATCTTGCCGCCTCTTGAAATGTGCAGCCAAAAATCAGATTTACAATTATGTTAATTTTGTATTCTTGACAATTTTCAGTGGCAAGTTATATGTATTTAAACAAAATGTTGTTTGTGAATGTCCAGCCACATATGATTGTTTGTCTCTGCGTCTTTTTGTCTCCCTTCAGTTCAGGAGCAGTCTCCTCCCTGTTTCCTTGGCAGAGCCCATTTAAGACCCTTCACAGTTAGCATTTCCTTTGGATGGAGGATGTCCATTGTTTTGTCCTGGGCTCACCAGCAATTCGCACCTCCCCGTGAGTTTCAGCTAGGGGGAAGTGTCCTCCTTTTGTGAGGAAAGCTGTTATTCCAGTTTGGGTGGTTTTAGCCAGGCTTAAATTTGAATGTTATTTCTGTTGCATTTTTTCTGAGTTTAAAACAAACCTCTGATTTCAAAATTCCAGCTAAAATACTTATTCAAGATTTTAAACCATGGGATACAAACAGTTACAACATAGGTTACTCTCAGAAACAGGCCACTTAGATTGCAAACATTAAATGGGATTTTAGTTTATGTATGGTTTAAAGTTTATCATGCAGGCTTCTGACAGCTGTCATTCAGGCGGCCGAGGGTACTGCGCCCAGATTTTGAGATTTTGACAGATTCCACAGGCAGGCAACTTTTGCTCTGGATAGTTCTTTGATACTTTCAGCTTTTAGGACATTATAAGTTCACAATGATTTCTTGAACTAAGTGAATTGTTGCCTCCAGTAAGAATTCTGGATGTCTAAGGGTGTTTTGTGCTGGCATTATGCAGTTTCAGCAACAAAGAAAAAGATTTAAAGCAAGATTTTGGGGTTTCCTTTAGCAGAGCACTGCTTTTCCCTCTGTACTCCGTTTTCACTTGTTGTGGAGCCCCGTGACAGGCTTCAGGAGTGAGATCTCTGTTCCACCACTGACAACAAGCGTGGTAGATTTGGCATACCTCTTTTCGTACTTTGCAGAGTGCGATTTTCAGAGGTTTTGGCACGCACAAGTGTTTTGTCGCCATGTGGATGTTTTTGCCACCATCAGAACACAGTGATGCCGTATGGCAGAGCAAAAGTGGGTCAAGACATCCCACAAATGACAAAGGGCCACGTAATAGAGAGCCCTATAGTTTTTATAACACAATGGAACATTGTGTATTTGATGACATTCGTAGTGACCTGCACTAGAGGAGGGCTTAGTTGCCCCAACTGATGTTAGATACCCAATCACCTTCACTGACAAGTTTGGAACGTATACCTAGATGTTCCTTGTAAGCCTATCGCTTTCCCAAGTATGTTTTTGTAGTTTCCCATGTAGGATGAGTCACTCTTGCTGATGAATTGCAAAGCATTGTCCATTGCTTGAATTGTGACAGTCTCAGTACTGCATTTGGGGTGGAAGCTGGACTGATAATGATGGAGGAGGCAGAGTATTTCAATTTCAGCCAATCGCTGGGTTGCATCAACTTATCCTATCAGTAACCTCATGAATGTGAGGCGTATGATGGTCTGTAGTTAACTAAGTTCTCAGCTTCTTAAAGAGGGTCGCATGAGACCTATAGTTAGTGAATCTGGAAAAGATCCCTCATTGAAGGACACTTTCACGATACTGTGCAGAACTTTCAGCACTGGGCTTGTGAACTGTTTTTTTTTTTTTAAGGGAGCCCGGGAGAACATCATGTGTGTAAGTGGAATGTTTGAGGGAGGCTAGTGAATCTAAGAGATAGTTGGTGGAGAGGGGCTTGGCCTGCATATCACCAGTGAGTATTCAGGTTGTATATGTGAATGCTGAGATTTCTATGGTCCCTGAGAGTGGTTCCTCCATCTTAATTTCGTCATTTGTGACTGCTCTACTGAATAGTTCAGCTGTTTACCAGCTCCTCATCACATAGTGAAGTTATTGATATCTTCTCACCCTGCCAGGATAACAGTACTTTCCCTTAATTGGGTCTACAAACTGTGCATTTAGGCTCCTACAAATTCATTACTCAGCTGCCTGCTTCACAAAGCATGCTAAGAGAAGACAGTGCATCTAATCACACTGAAAGGGCTTTCAGTGTTGTCTAGTGCATGGCCATCTTGATCACATTTAGAACTTGGGGCATGAACATATTTGGGCCCCCCTCCACTGAACCAAAGGAATTAAGGGATACAAATATCTGGTCACACCCCCCTCATTACAATCACAACCCATAGCTTGATATGCTGCCCAGCAGCAATCAACATAAGCAAAGGTACTCTCTTTCAGTCCCATTACCCTCCTCATTCTTGCTGTAATCAGAATGATAAACAAGTAGCATTTCAAGGACAACATTAACAGTACACGATAAGGGTACTTGTGTTATAACATAGGTCTAACATAGGTCACAGCACTTTTCATCAATAGAAGCCACGAGGGGGGTATACAGGCCATAGTATAAAGGTAGGACACAGATTGTATGAAAAAGGTGGACATAATCCAGAGTAGACAGAAGACGCAGATTAGCTGCCTCACAGAATGCAAAAATGTCCAAGCATGGATACAGGAGACCAATTGGAAGCAAGATAAAAGCTACACTCACCATACCATAGATAGTGGATGCAGATTTGAAGCTGCCAGGATGGTGTCTGTGTACAGACAGAGATTAGAATAAGGCTGTGATTTTCAAGTAGTATTGTCATTAGCGAGCATAGAAACAAATAGCTGTGGTGTTTAACATGTCAATGTTCACTATGATTATAGAGGATGCAACACTATAGCCACTGAAATCATGAGTGAGGCTTTTTTGAAGATCATATGAGAATGGAATCACTCTAAAGGGTGACAGTTTTAAACGGTTTAGGGACTGGTAATGTTGACATATTAGGCAATATAAGATTAGATGAGATGAGGGATCACAAATTGGTTAAGAGGTTTTGCTGTCATTTGTGCCCAATCTGCAATGTCTGCACTTTACCAATTGTGTTATGCTTTTATGATGAACTAAGAAAATCCAGTTTTGTACAACTGACTTGGAATGTACACAAGTCACATAACCCAACATGAGAATTTAAAAAAATAAAATGTAATAGAAGCGTAGTATGCAAAATGGGAATGATTCTAGTTTTGTTGTCTCCATCATCAAGGTAAGTATATAATTAGCAGCATACAAATTGATGTGAAGTTAAAAGTTTAAATCTGGGTTTATGTTTTGTATTTTAAAACTTTAAATAGACTCAAAACACAGGTCTGTCAAATTTGTATTTGTTAATTGTTAATTCATTAATTGTTAATTAATTGTTAATTGTTATTTGTGCCAAATGATCAGACCTTAAAATATGCTTGCCAAAGGGCTGCAATATCTGGTCCCCTTTCTTCTGTCTAGGAACCCTTCCACTCAAATGGACTGTATAAAAAGAAAAGTTCAGGTAATGGGTTTCATAGAAGGCAGCACAGTACTGTCACTGATGTGATGATTTGTCCAGGATCACTGTGTCAGCTGCCGGCAAAGACAGGACACGTGAATTAATACCTTTGTTCCACAGTCTGGAATTTGCTTACCTAACCACCTTTCCAGACTAACACTTTATGTTCATCATTATGGGTGGCTGCCTAGACTTTCCAACAACCTGTCTAAAGAAACTAATTTCTTGACATTCACCATGCTGATGCTTTTTGTTTTCATAGAAACTGCTATCTGGTGCAGGTACATTGCTGATAATAGTCCCTGATGTGCCAGAAAACAGAGTACATATACATGCAGGTTTTCAACTTCAGTCATAGAAAAGGCTGAGACAGGCCTTGCTGGAATCTAGTTTTTGTAATCTTGCATTTTAACACAGATCGTAGTGATGGATTTATTTACCGCAGTGAACACAGAAAACATTGCATAATTAATTATTTCGAGAACAATTTAATTATCAACAACAGACAATAGGTTTAACTTCAGCAACTTGCCTTAAAATACTGACAAGCACCATTTATGTTTGGTCAACAATGGAAACTGACTTCATTAGATGAGTCAGCCTTCTGGGGCCCCACTCAAAGGTGAGGACAAGCAGCAACTGCCAATTCCAGGCTCCCATAAAGACGTGTCCCAATAGTGTTATAAGAAATGTCATCAACCGATGACATCATGAACCTCATGCTTCTAGTTCAGTGGCTGGAGAAATATGCCATGGCTTATTAGTTAATCAGTCAATACTTCAAAACAATAATAGATCACAGGTCCCTGAAAGTTGCATTGGGGTACTCCTTCTCCCATCTTAATTAATGCATGTGTGGTTATTCTATTGAACAAAATTAAGGATGCTTGTTGTAAGGTGCCACTGATTGACTTAGTGTACTCAAGTATGCATCACACTATATAGGACTCAGAACCAGTTAGAGCATTTCACATGGACAGCGGAAATTGAGGAATGTATTTAAGAAAGATTGCTGTAACTAAATGTAGAAAACACTTGTGATATTTCTAGGCTCTAAAAGAAACCAGCAAAATGGCACTGTTCGCCATATTGCTTAGACCACTCAGATCAACCAACAACGTCCACCTAGAATCCCTCATCCCCAAGACAGACAAAACATGAAACATAAAAAATCTATTCCCACGACGAACTAATAGAAAAACAAAACACAGTTACATAAGATGTTTGAACTTGGACTGCTGCAAAACCGATAAGTGTACCAACAAGCCAGCTGCAATCCATGTTATCAGTCAGCATTAGTGAAGATCTGGGTGTCCCCTCCATTTGTTAGTTTGTAAAACCAAATCCCTACCATCGTCTTGCCCCGCCCGGGCATCCATGCACCTTCTTAGACAATCTTAGACATTCTCCTAGGGGGGGGTGGATCACTATACCCCCCTGCATTTGTATCAAGAGGCCTTTGTGCACTGTGTTACTCCTAGCTTACGCTTAATAACATACACCTATCTTACTTCTATGGACACAAAACACAAGACAGAAAGAAAACACATGAATCGATTCAATTATAACAATGGAATACATTTATTTATGCACAGCAAAGCATAATGCAGACAATGCTAAAACACTAGCCAATATCGAATTTGCACCTTTTATACTTCTGGTGCAAATCTACCATGTAGTGAATAACTATAAGCCTTACAGGCTTCTAATGCAAGCCTGTGATTCAAGCCTGTAATTCTAATGTAGTCTAATGCACGTGTCTCTCCTTCATGCGAGATCAATCCACACCAATCCACACCATACTTCACAATCACTCTCTTAAGACAATCCCTGTGTGACTTAACCCAAAGCTCTTTGTGTGAGTTTCTGTTCTAATCAATCAGTTTAGTCTAGGCCCTAAACCATACTTCCTATTCGCATGTCTCTCCTCTCCAGCTCTGTCTTTGTCAAGTCTCTCTCCTCTATGCACAACTCTGCAATCAGCCACTCAGTGGCAGGCCCCGCTCTCTCTCTGCCAGATCGATCTCATCAAGGCCTCATCAGATTCTGCTGCACCAAGACACCTCTCCCTCATTGCATCTCGAACTCCATCTAGCACCATCTCCAACAACAACTAGACTACCCGGATTCTCCCACAGCAACTACCTCAAGTCTCTCTCTCCTCTTCTGGTTATACTTTCCAATGACGCACTCATCCCCCATGGTTACTTACATTCTCTAAGCTAAGAATGTCTCTTTCTGTCTGTCAGCGTTCTATAAATGAGAACGTGCCTGAAAGTCTGTGTTATGTTCTTTCGTGTTCTGGCCACTACGTGTGCTGTGTCAATCTGACATAGGACATCATATCTCTGCCTTGGCCTTTTGTGTGTGGTGCAAAACACCATCTAATTCCTCCATTTCTCCATTCACTCTACTGTTGGCTCTCTCTGCCTCTCTCTGTACCCGTGTTCAAAGCATCTCTTTGCCTGAAAAAGGCTTCTCTCCCATCTCCCCATGTCACGCTCCCTCCCACCTTTGTCTCCGCGAACACCAAGCCATGCTGATTAGCTTCCTTCGCCTCCCCACTCGGACAAGGGTTTGTGTTATCTGTCTGCCTGCCAATGTTTACGAATACTTGTACACTGTTAACTCAAAACAATCTTCGCACACCGCGTCGCAAACAACTTCTCTGACTCCATCAGAAATGGCTTTAGGATCCATAGGTCTCATTCTATCTAGTGCTTACTCTCGCAAATCCAAGCGCTACATAATGCAAACTCATTCTAAGTGCACACTATACACACATACATGAACATGTCAGTCTCTACAAAGCTCTAAATGGCTCTATGTGGCATTTCAAAATATGACAGTGTGTCATTCCAGACCTCATTCGTTCTCTCTAGTGCAAACAATATGTTTCTCTCTCAGCCTAAGCGCTACATAGATGCATAATACATAACATCATCTCTACATGTCATGATGCAAATATACTGTGTCTCTAAAGCACTACATGGCACTTCAAATACGACAGTGCAAGTGTCATTCTATTGCAAATGGCTAATGCATACAAAGTGGCAGTCTAATAATGGATAGTGTCTACTTTTTCATGTACTAATCAGAACTAAACAGGATGCAATAATTCCTAGCAATAATTCCTAAGGGATAATACTAAATAATGGTTCTCTAACAATGGGTACTGATGAGTAATGGTTCTGTAACAAAGAGTACTGATTCTCTAATGATAGCAAATCCAATCATCTCATTTTGTCAGATTCCACAATCTCTCCTCTTATCGTTAGATAATCATACCTAACTATATGTCATAACATAACATAGCCATGTGGTATGCTAATACCAAGCAAAATTGCAGAAAAGGGAAAAAGCTTATTTCATGATGCATAAAAACCCTTTTTAAAAATGCAAGCATTTCACTCTATCAGTTGCAAGCTAAAATATGCAAATGCATAGCTGCAAATGTGTCAGAATTCAGAATAGCATAGCCAAAGGTCAAAGGTCAAAAGTCAAGCCAAAAGTGTGAAAGCATCTTTACAAGCAGAAAACGAAAATGCAATGCATAGAATCAATGCATGTGTACTATTGATACAGGTGTTTCCAGTTCAATGTGTCAAGGACAAAATCTGACAATCACTTTATCAGGTGTCAAAGCTCAGTAGCCAAACAGGTCAAGCATTTCATTACAGATCAATGCATACATATCAGTGTATACATCCAATGTATTGGTCATATAGGCCAATTCAGTTATATTCCAGTCCAAGGTATTTCCAGGTTCTCACTCATGAGGTATGTGTGTCCTCACATATGTGCACAGTTCCAGGTCAGCAAATCTAGTTCTAATGCAAAAGGTTCAGCCAAGGAATGTCAACAAAGATGCAGTGTCAACGAAGCAAGTGTTCACAAATCGGATGATGCGTTCACTATGAGCATATAAGTGTTCAGTAAAGGTTTTCAAAGTTCAGGTAGCAGAAAAGTGTACAAGCCAATTCAGGCTGGCCTGCTTAATAAATGGCAGCAAGCGAAATGAGATTTTGTGCAGAGCTCCAAAAAGGCAGGAGCAGCATCAAGTGTCGGTACCATATGCGCCTCATTTGTCCCCAAGAAGTAATCACACATGCCCTTCACTTTTCAAAGGTAGCACCGGGAAAACCGCGTGTCAGAAACTGTCAATTTGATGCAGATCATACGCTCCTTTTCCCTAGGCCTTCATACCCATTTCATTCAAATTTGGGGAACAAAGGCGGGTGCGAACAAGCACAGGTGCACTCATTCAGAGTGTTTGCAAGACATGGAGGATGCAGATGGTCACTCTCCTCTGGCACAGTGGCCCTTCTCCATAGGCCCAAACTCCAGCTTCAAATTCTCTTCTTCCTCGCCAGGTCATGCTGTTGCCAGTATTCCAGCTCATGCCATGCCAGTTCCTGCCATGCCAGTCCCATGCTCTTCAAATGAGGGACCAGCCAGCGTTGAATGCAAGTGCAAATTTCAAAGCACTCAAGAGACAAAGCTTCACTGCTTTTCAAATGTGGATCAGGAATTCAAATGCTTTCAGAGCATGTCTTCCTGCTCATTCCCACATTTCTCTCTTTCTTCTCAGGCCCAAACTTGTCTGGTGCTGGTTCACAAAGTAAGGCATTCCAAATGGATTCTATTCTCGCTGCATATTACAAAAGCTGCTCACAAAGCAATTTGAATTTCTTCTCTTCTTCTCTGCTGCTGAACAATCTTTCACTGCTCTTTCTCTCTCTCTCTCTCTCTCTCTCTCTCTCTCTCTCTCTCTCAGCACAGAAAGCTGCAAGGTGTATTCTCTCTGCACAGTCAGTCACGATCTTCACTTTCCATGGCAATAGATGTCATGCCACGAAGTCTGTTTCGCAAGCACATTTTCTGGGTACATTCTCAGAGCACAGCCATTAGACAAGGCCACACCCCAAAGGCCTCAAATCGGTCGGTCAGCATTCCCCAGAAGTGCTGCTGCAAAGTGTAGCAAAAGGCAGATGCCAATGTCTCATCATTGCTGCAAACAAACAGCCATGATGCAAAGTCACAAAGTGTCAGCCATCATGGATCTCGAACAGACGGTCATCAAGGTCTGGTCAATCTGGTCTGGTCATCTGGACATGCTGCTGCCAATCATGGTCTGGTCAATTCATGCAGCGATGCAATCTGGTCAGTCATCAATGTGATCTCGGTCTGGTCAAGGTGTTTCTCCAGATGGCATGCAAAGAAAACAAAAGTGCAAGCATCAGTCTTCAATCAGATTCACGTTTAATCAAAGCCAAAAATAAAACAGCATTTCTCATTGTGCGTTGCAGTGCACATCTAGTTCTACACTTTCCCATGTCTCTCAAAAGACATCAATGCTATCTCCCCTCAGTGTCTCAGTCAGTTCTATCAATGTGTTGGTGCATCTAACTATGCCTCTCTCTCCATGCTGCTCAATGCATGCATGCTTAATGCATGACTCCTGCCTCCATCTCTGTCCTTTTCAAAACAAAACAAAACAGCCAGTTTCACATACTCCAAACATTTCACATTCAAATGCTGCACATTCAAAAATGTGTCACTTCCATGTGTTCTAGCCACAACACTCTCCCATTTTATCATAATTAAGTTTTCACAAAGCTGAAAAACTCCATGTTGAAAAATCAAATCGGTTTCATTCAAACAGCCTCTCTCATATACAATGCGATTCACATTCAAACAATATTCCTGCAATGCACTGCTAACTCCTGCTTCAAATAAAAAGTCTGCCAGTCCCGCACAATCTCTAATGTCAACAAACTTTCTTTCCATGCACTCATTTAAACTACAAAAATTCCAGGCATGCAAATTCTCAAAACATCCAATTTTAGCACGAACAGCGCGATTCACGTTCTGCTTCAATGCCATCAACTTATCTATGTCATTAGACAATAGTTTTCTTTCACTCGAAAACGTATGCAAAATATCGGTGTCATCACTGCTGCAAAAACTGTCATTATAAATGTCAATTCTATTCAAATCAAAGATCTTCACATAACTACCTTCATGAACTTAACTTTTTTTATGCAAAGGTGTCTCCAATAATACAGTTTCACAATGCCTCAAATCTTCATAGGCACACCCTCTATGCATTTCTCTAGCCAATTCTCTAGGCACACTGCACATGTCTGTCAAATCTGCACTATCTCTCGCATTATTCTGAGGTAACTCTTTCTCCCCATGAACAATATTAATTTCTCTAGGAACTATGTTCCCGCCCATCACTGTTGATGAAATAGATTTCAATGGGTCTGATTCTGCTGGGACATTTTCCCAATTACTAATCACATGTCTGAGACGACATATTACTGCATCCAAATCACCAATATATGGTCTCCTCTCTGTCATAGCTATGTCACTATTCACTTTCAATACAGTTGGTCCCTGTGATACATCCCAGGCCTCAAGCATATTTCTGAGCCGATTTCGTATTGCCTTCAGGTCACTAAGAAATGCGCTCATTCTGCAGTTTCAATTATTCACCCTCGGGATTTCTCTTCAACCAATCTCACGACACTTCAGTGAGTTACAAAAAAAACAAGTTCCAAGACTCCTCCTAAACAAGCAGGTTCTAATCTATGGTAATCTTGCCAAAAATGTGTACACACATTTTCAAGCAAATGGAAACCAAAACAAAGTTCAGATTTCACCAAAAAGTGTCAATCTCCGCAGATTTCCAAACAAAGTACCACAAGCGTCTTCAAGAAAAGAAAACGTTTCTCTCGCTCGGCGAAATCAATGTACATTTATTCAATGTACATTTATTCCTAAAACATTGCCAGTCATAAAATACTGCTCTGGGTCAATGGCAAATTCAATTCCGGATTTCAAAGGTCAGTCTGCCAATTACGTTCCCCTTCCTACGATGAACAAAATTGTGGCCAATGCATGTGCTAAATCATTTCATAACATCCCCAACACAGACAAACCATGAAACGTAAAAAAATCTATTCCCACGACGAACTAACAGAAAAACAAAACACAGTTACATAAGATGTTCAAACTTCGACTGCTGCAAAACTGATAAGTGTACCAACAAGCCAGCTGCAAGCCATGTTATCAGTCAGCATTAGTAAAGATCTGGGTGTCCCCTCCATTTGTTAGTTTGTAAAACCAAATCCCTACCATCGTCTTGCCCCCCTCCACGGGCAACCATGCACCTTCTTAGACAATTTTAGACAATCTCCTAGGGGGGTGTGGATCACTATACCCCCTTGCATTTGTATCAAGAGGCCTTTGTGCACTGTGTTACTCCTATCTTACGCCTAATAACATACACCTATCTTACTTCTAAGGACTCAAAACACAAGACACAAAGAAAACACATGAATCGATTCAATTATAACAATGGAATACATTTATTTATGCACAGCAAAGAATAATGCAGACAATGCTAAAACTCTAGCCAATATCGAATTTGCACCTTTCATACTTCTGGTGCAAATCTACCATGCATTGAATAACTATGAGCCTTACAGGCTTCTAATGCAAGCCTGTGATTCAAGTCTGTGATTCTAATGCAGTCTAATGCAAGCGTCTCTCCTTCATGCAGGATCAATCCACACGAATCCACACCATACTTTACACTCACTCTCTTAAAACAATCCCTGTCTGATTTAAACCAAAGCTCTTTGTGTGAGTGTTTGTTCTAATCAATCAGTTTAGTCTAGGCCCTAAACCATACTTCCCATTTGCATGTCTCTCCTTTCCAGCTCTGTCTTTGTCTAGTCTCTCTGCTCTCTCTGCTCTGTGCACAACTCTGCAATCAGCCAGTAAGTGGCAGGCCACGCTCTCTCTCTGCCATATCGATCGATCTCATCAAGGCCTCATCAGATTCTGCTGCACAAAGACACCTCTCCCTCATCGCATCTCGAACTCCAACCAGCACCATCTCCAACAACAACTAGACTACCTGGGTTCTCCCACAGCAACTACCTCAAGACTCTCTCTCCTCTTCTGGTTATACTTTCCAATGACGCACTCATCCCCCATGGTTACTTACATTCTCTAAGCTAAGAATGTCTCTTTCTGTCTGTCAGCGTTCTATAAATATGTACGTGCCTGAAAGACTGTGTTATGTTCTTTCATGATCTGGTCACTACGTGTGCTGTGTCAATCTGACATAGGACATCATATCTCTGCCTTGGCTTTCTGTATGTGGTGCAAAACACCATCTAATTCCTCCATTTCTCCATTCACTCCACTGTTGGCTCTCTCTGCCTCTCTCTGTGCCCGTGTTCAAAGCATCTCCTTGCCTGAAAAAGGCTTCTCTCCCATCTCCCCATGTCACGCTCCCTCCCACCTTTGTCTCTGCGAACACCAAGCCATGCTGATTAGCTTCCTTCACCTCCCCACTCGGACAAGGGTTTGTGTTATTTGTCTGCCTGCCAATGTTTACGAATACTTGTACACTGTTAACTCAAAACAATCTTCGCACACTGCGGCACAAACAACTTCTCTGTCTCCATCAGAAATGGCTTTAGGATCCATAGGCCTCATTCTATCTAGTGCTTACTCTCGCAAATCCAAGCGCTACATAATGCAAACTCATTCTAAGTGCACACTCTACATACATACATGTACATGTCAGTCTCTACAAAGCATAACAACAAAGCATAACAATGTGTCATTCTAAATGGCTCTACGTGGCATTTCAAAATATGACAGTGTGTCATTCCAGGCCTCATTTGTTCTCTCTAGTGCAAACAATACGTTTCTCTCTTAGCCTAAGCACTACATAGATGCATAATACATAACATCATCTATACATGTCATGATGCAAATATACTGTGTCTGTAAAGCACTGCATGGCACTTCAAATACGACAGTGCAAGTGTCATTCTATTGCAAATGGCTAATGCATGCAAAGTGGCAGTCTAATAATGGATAGTGTCTACCTCTTCATGTACTAATCAGAACTAAACAGGATGCAATAATTCCTAAAGGGATAATACTAAATAATGGTTCTCTAACAATGGGTACTGATTGGTAATGGTTCTGTAACAAGAGTACTGATTCTCTAATGATAACAAATCCAGGCATCTCAGTCTTTCTCTCACCTGGCAGTAAAAACATGGCATTGCCTCCAAAAAAAACATACGCAATACAATATACCACCTGAAATTCAGAAAACTACTTAAAACGTGGCTCTTCACATCAGAATCTGAAAGAAACGATTAAGAAAACAAAGACCCGCTAGGAAACAGATGGGGACACTGACCAATACAGGCAATCAAGGGGCACTAGCGCACACAAACCTGATAGGTAAGGAACCCCCACAAGATACCCAGGGAGGGACCCAAAACCCATCACTGAACCAGCCCTAGCCCGAGGGTAGGGTGTGGCCCACTCAACTGCTCATGCCCACATAATGCTGCAAATCCACAGAGGAAAGCCAACACCCTGCTAAGTAATTTCCAACACACAGGACAGTCAGAGATGATAAGAACAGAAGTCCAAGGCAAGAATGTAAGAAAAAACGCACTTACCCAAATCTATAATTTCAATTTTTCGCATACACTTGTCCAATGCAAACACACACAACCGCATCTGTGCACAGCAACCCGCACACACTTCACCACACTGCAACAACAGACAAACAACACATAACCATACACAACAGCATGTGGGAATTGCACCAACCTGAAAATTGCACCTAAGCTCAGTGAACACTGAAAACCGAACTGAAGCTGCCAACAGGACATCACAACTCTCACTCTAACTATTCCCGAGATACCCTACTAACCCCACCACACCCACACCCTTCACACCCGCTTTTTCAGATCCACCAGAGTGCCAGGGGACCACTCCGGTCATGATAGTGCATGGTACAAATACCCTTTAACATGAACATATTAAGTAGCTAAACCACCGAGAAATTTCAGTAAAAAATTGACAGATGTCGTTTCATAACGTCTCAAAAATACTCTCCGAAAAGGAACCTAAGAGATCAGCCAATGTAATGAAAATCACTCGTATGTCTTACAAAAAGAAGAGAACCTGGAAGTAGAATTCTGGATCACAACTGTGCATCCCTCCGAAACAACCTGCCCCTCACACTCTCATCTCCACATAGTGTGGAATATCACCTTCAATTCAGAAAAAAATTGAAATCCTGGCTTTTCCATCAATCTGTCCCAAACAAGCTTGATGCGGGTTGTCTTTCATTTCCAGCTGACCACCAGGATCTGCTGCATCAGTCAATGCTCCTTATCCAGATACTCCTCAGGTTCAGCTGCTCCAGCCTCAAGCAACACTTCCACCTGAACCCCCCACTTTTCATTTATGCGCCTTCTACACTGGCAACCACGTGACCAAACCTGTAACTCCAGAACAGGGCACTTTCATACATTTATTGGTTGTGTCTTGTAGTCTCATGTTGAAAACCAAACTCCGAATATTGAAATGTTTGAATGTTACTATTTTCTCTTGTTTCTACCACCAGTACTTACTGGATAGGCATTGTTACCTGGTACATTTCTGATTCTACACTCTCTTTTTGGTTCCTTTGAGATGCATCGGATACGAATGGACTGGCCTTATGAAAGGACTGGCCTAACATCTAACAGCCATGTAAGCATATGTTGCAGAGCACAGCCAGCCGAGCTGTGGAATGCCGTAGGACTCGCAGATGGGCATCAGTAGCCCTCCCTCGAGAATGTACACAGTGAGGAAGCTGCTGGGTCAAGTGCCACCGTTGCTAAGAGTGGCCTTGCAAAGACAATCTGAAGTTACGAAATGTACTTATTCCCCCTATTCAGCAAAATGACCTGTTGTTATGAATACATACTGTTAAGGGGAGGAGAATAAATATGTAGCTTTTGCCTTGTACATAGATATGAGTCAGGCCTGGGAGGGGCAGAGTCAAATGCAAGACTCCAGAGCCTGGTGTGTGTGTTAGCATTCTTAGGCACCTTTGATACAGTCAGATCACCTGTCTTGCAGAGGTGGTGTAGGGTCAATGCTGTAATGGGCACAGAGTGGGAGTGTGAGGTCTGAAGCTTGAGTTAAAGGGGAATAAAAAACGATTACAGAATACCGAATACAGATTACAGAATACAGTTTCAGTGGCAATATGGCAGATGCTGGTCTGACAAGGCAAGAGTTGGGGAGATCTGTCATATAAGTCAGGGGCAAGGGCTGTGCTGGAGAGGCTGATGAACATGGTGGACAATTGGGATGTGGTACCCCAGTCGGTACAAAGGAATAAGGGGGTAGGGCTGCCCAAGAACAGCAGTCTCAAATTGTTCTGCAGGGAAGGGACAAGGGAGATAGTGCTGAATCACAAGCAAAACACAGAGATGTCACAAAGGAGATGAAGGTAGAGAGGGAGCAGAGACCCTCAGATTTTGCAGTAGTGCTTACACACATTTTCATAAGGGGCACAATATGGCGACTGCTTCCAGACGACATAAGGAGGGTGGTGGAAGGGAATGTGGATGTGGAGGAAAGGTTAAGATCCGCCCAGGGGGTGGGCATACATTCTGAATGCAGCTGATGACGCATGGCTGAGAATGAAAAAAGCAGTATCAGTGAAGGAGTGGGAGGAGGGAGGACACAGGGAGGGGCAGGAATGTGAGGTGCCAGCACCAGTGCCTGTGGGGGTTGGGGTGGATGATGCACAAAGCTGTGGGGGTGGCTCTATGTATTTTAGAGAAAGGGGAGGAAGAGGAAGTGGGGGAAGACACAGGCTGGATGGGTACCGGAGGAGGCAACTGTGTGCAACAGAGGGGAGGGAGGACATTTTTGAAAAAGAGATGCAATGACTGATTTGGCAAACAGGGTTCTGACAGAGTGGAGGGAGGCATGTCCGGACAAAGCAGCAATAAATAAACTGGATTTCACAAGGACGGGTGACTGTGCAGTGTGCACCTTAGACGAAGAAGTAAACAAGATGCCAATGGAAGGTGTAGTGTCAAGCGAATACATGTCAGAAAATGTCAGATCACAACAGGTCACTTTCAGGGCATATGCACCAGAGAAGGACATTGACAGGCCCACATATGAAGTTGGTGGTCAGTGTCAGAGTGACTTAATAGTGTTTGGAGGGGAAAGAGCACAGTATGGTGAATTACAATCAGTGTTGTTGGATCTAGGAGGAAAGAAGATAAATGCATCTGAGCGAGAGTGCCCCGTGGCACCTGACAATGACCCACAGCCACAGCTAATGGCATTCATAGAAGATAAGGAATGTCATGTGATGGAGGGCCCACAGCTTGAAGAGGTGGAGATTATTCTACAGAAGAGCAAGGAGGAGGATCAAAGGAAATGTGAGCGCCTCGTGGCCATTTGGAAAGGGGAGTATGAAGAAATGATGCAACATATCAATGCAGAGAAAGGACAAGACAATGCATTTCAGTGCCCGACAGAGATGACCAGGTGGCCCATGGCAAAAGAAGGCTGGCAGGAGCACATGGACATTTGTGTGGCTCATTGGAAGAGAAAACAGAAAGAGGTGCCAAAGAAGGAGCCGTTCAAACAGATGGATGTGAAAGACACACAGTGGGAAGACTGGCTGTCATTTCTTATCCATGGACTGCTGAGAGAGTGGTCAGCAACCAGGTATTCACCATGCAAGATGCTACTCGGGAAAAATACGACAAGCACTGGCAAAGTTGCTGCTGACTCTGACTGCGGGTGTACCTTGTGACTGGAAGGTACTGGAGGGTTACTATATACTGGAAAGTAACAAAGAGATTGACAGTTCAAACAAACATGACAGATGCATGAATGGGGTGTTGCTGAATGTGAGAGTGATAGGGATTCTCAGAGCTAGAAAGGGCAGGACATGTAGTAATGCCTGTATTGGAGGTTTTAGATGCACCATAGATTATGGCTGATGCTACTAGGTGGGGGTATTTATGCAATACAGTACAGTCAATGGTTTAAAATGAGTAAAGACATAAATAAGCTGTCTTAGTTTGATAATGTTTTTTTTTATGTTCTTGCTTCCTTATTGAGTAAGAATAGTTTTATTGCAATGTGCTTATGTAGAAGTAGCGCAAGGGTTTTGGTTAACAATTCATAGATAAAATGACAAGAGGTAAAAAAAAAGGGGGCAAAGGTTACCTGGTACATTTCTGATTCTGCACTCTCTTTTTGGTTTCTTTGAGATGCATCGGATACGAATGGCCTGGCCTTACAAAAGGACTGGCCTAACATCTAACAGCCATGAAAGCAGATGTCGCAGAGCACAGCCAGCCAAGCTGTGGAATGCCGTAGGCCTCACAGATGGGCATCAGTAGCCCTCCCTCGAGAATGTACACAGTGAGGAAGATGCTGGCTCAAGTCCCAAGGTTGCTAAGAGCCTGCCTTGCAAAGACAATCTGAAGTTACGAAATCTACTTATTCCCCCTCTTCAGCAAAATGACCTGTTGTTATGAATACGTACTGTTAATGGGAGGAGAATAAATATGTAGCTTTTGCCTTGTACACAAGTATGAGCGAGGCCTGGGAGGGGCAGAGCCGAATGCAGCCCTCCAGAGCCTGGCGTGTTAGCATTACAGAGTTTTTACACCCAACTTCGACTTTGTGTATTGTGTTTGAGTGCTGAGTGCCTGGAATGCCTGAGACGGTGTGAGTGAGCTGGATGAGCACTAGTATTGTGGGGAGCAGGACGAATGTGTAACAGGCGTACCACAAAGTACTGCACATTTATTTTCCTCCCCTTCAGCTTGGGGTGCCACAAAGCAAGCTGTTTCTCAGTTGGTGCATTGCAAATTGACAATAAACAAATAAATGCACCCCTCTGAAATCCCACTTCAGATGCACATCCAATGAAGTGTTCAACAATATCCATTGACTAAGTAAAACTTACCATGTCTTCCCTACTCAGGATCAGGCATTGGTGAGGGTGTGGGGGGAGCATTTACAGTCATAGTCTATTGTCTGGGGTCCACTGGGACCACTGCACCTGCTGCTTTTAGCGCAAATAGCTGTGATCAGGGTGGTATGACGAGGGCATAGGCACACGTATGTGACAGAATCAGAAAGGGCGCTTCATAGACTCACAGTGGTAAGCATGGTGACATTTCAACTATGATGTGCTTCAACCAGTTACCCACTTTAGGGGTAAGTGGTCCGAGACTTAATATTCCAATAGAGGACAGAGGGTGCCGGATATTTAAAAATAAGCACATTTTGTAATTGAATAGACTTATTATGAAGCTGTAAAATGCATGGCCATGTCTGTATGGTATATTTAGAAGATTTAATGACCGAGATGAGATAAAATCCTACTCATTCTGGTGAAACTGCCTTACGGCTAACCACAGCCACCGTAATATAGCTTTATTTAAGATGTGGCAAGATATAAATTAATTGCTGGAATCGTGAATGAGGCTAAAGGCGGACATGGATTACTCTAGAGGTCACCACAGAGATAGACCAAACAGAGAAAGGTACTTTAAATGTATTTTCATAGTAGACAATTTTTTGTGCAACTGTACTTTTAAATGAAATTGACAAATCGTTTAGATATAATATTTAATGGATTGATGTAATTTAAACTATTTTAGGGAAAATTAGGGAATGTTATGAAATGATTATATATAATGTATTAGTTGTGACGATTGTAATATGAATTTACATACGAAATGCATGGGTGCTATATATTTATATTAATAATGTATATAAAAGGTTCTTTGAACTGAAGCACATTACATAAATTAAAAATAAATGAAAAAACGAAGACGCGGTTAATAAATGTCCATATGTGCCAACTGCAATGCGGCAAAGAAATCACACTACCCTGTACTCTCCAGTCAGACAAAAGCAATTTACTACATATCTTTTAAAGGCACACAAATAATGTGTACCACCGGTAAGTCTATTTCTGCTAAATAAACACACAGATTTACCACCAAAGGGTATGTTTAACTGGATCACATCAATTTCTTTACAATGTGCCAGAGCACAAGGTCGACCAAATTCCTATTTTCTTTGCTAACAGGTTAGTAGACTGACAGGACCCTGTTCCAGACTGCAAGGTTGTACAGAAGCCAGGCTGTGAGGTAAAGTAATTATAACTACAGGTGTGCAAAGAGATAATTGGTTCGGAAGACATTAAAATCTAATTTCATGTATGAGGATTCTCGGATAGTGGGATTTAGCACAATAAGGCTGATATATGTGTGTGAATGCAACATAAGCAAGTATGCATATTAATGACATGCAAAGAAAGAAATGCTTGTAGATTTTCAATATGCTGAAAGATGGTTTGAGCTGACATTTCAGGTTCATTAGTCACTATTACAATTAACACATTCCAACTCTTTTCACCCATACAGACTCAGAGGTCACAAGATATATAGACCTGTTATTTCCTATAACATGTTCTGTGGCTTTTCACTACACCGAAACATCCACAGCCTCAGCATCCTCTCTAATGCAATGGTCTGCTGGTAGACTCACTCTAACCCTAGCCCTTTCAGCGCTTTGGAAACCTTGCCCCAGAAGCTTCCCAGAAGCCTTTGAGTACTCCTGTTCCATGTCATACTCTCCCATTTAAAAAAGAAAATCAGATATGTTATCTCATGTTATGTAATCTTGCATGTGTATAGCACCTACTGCCATAGTTCATGGCATTAAACTGATTGTGCCTGTCAGAGAGGCAAAGGAGGAATATGATAGAAGATTCAGTAGTGGTAGAGCGGAGGAAAGTCACGTGTATAGCTGGGATGAGGGCGAAGGATAGATAAAGTGCTCAAGGAGGGCATGAGAAAGGAAAGGTGGAAGAGAGGCATACTTGAAACAATGCATTTAAGCCAATTCTTTTAACTCCAATCATAACAAGTCTAAGGCCAAACACATGACTGATTGTTCCCTCTCCCTATTGGCCATCTAGAGGCACAAGTCCAACATGAGGATGAATGTTGCCCACTTATCTCACCAAGGGATCAGCCTGACACATGGCTTTCTCCAGTCTTTTAGAGGCAATTCTGGAAATGTGACCATCAGCCTCGTCAATTTTCTAAATACTATTGACCTAAATGTAACAGTCTGAGTTTTCTATCCCAAGCTTAAATATAGGTGGGCAATAGGCTCGGTCCAGAGAGACACACAACCATCCCTGCATTCCTGCCTAAAACAAATCATCCTTTGACAGGTTTGCGCATGCCATGTCTTTTACGTCCCATCCCATCAGACCCGTAGTGTTTCTTTCTCTTGCCTGCTTGAATATAGTTCGCAAAGCCCCATATAAACTTTCAGACTGGAATGTGTGCGCGTTAACTGAAGTACATAGATGTCTGTGAAGAAACCAAAAACCGCCCAGTTTTCAAAGAGCTTCCTTCTTCCTGTGGCTGATGAACAGATCTGAAGATTTTGAAAGCTTGCAAATAACTGACTTTGTTAACCGATTTAAAGTAGCTCCCTGTTGTCATTTTTGAACAACAGTATGTACATGCTTATATTCCTTGTCATGCTATTGAAAAAAATGAAATTAATGATCTCATACTGCAACATGGTATTGACATGTTGTCCCTATCCAAGAACTGGCTTTGAGGTAACTCAGGCCTGTACATTATAGCAACTTTAGTGGGGAATTCTGCCATTCTGGATAATTACTGGGAAAACCCGGTTGGGTAGCTTTAATCTTAAAACAAAGACCTACAGCTATTCTGACTACCATGCCAGGAAATCCCTGGTTGTGTAGTATTGCACACTTATATGAACCTCACTTCAGCCCCGCCTCATCAAGTAATTGTTATTTACACCCACCCTCCTTCTTGTGGTTCTCATTTCCTCCAGAAATTCTTCATAATCGTACTCTCGTCAATGAGATCTTCCTCCCCCTTACTAATATTGGGTGATGATTGTAACCTTCATTTTAAGGATAATAAAGACATGCAACACTCTTATAACATTGGGGTTTAACTTTGTGCATACACTGTCTACTCGCAATCCTGGACATACACTGGACTTGGTGTTTACTTGGAATATCAGCCCTATTAAACATTTTGTTTTTTCCTGTTGGTTAGTCAGATCATGTGTAAGGTAGTTCTCCCTGTGCTTTATGAAAGAAAGGTGAGCAGCAGCAACCTGTGGGAGCCCTGATTATGGGATACTACCACCACACTGCACACATGTGCATCTGAGAATCCCAGAGGGTAGATTTAGTGCCCATCATACAATGGCCTAATGGCAGGTCAGCCCTGAAGACTGACCGAATACTGGTGCACCGGGTTAAATGAACAGACACAGCCTTGCTTCTTTTCATAAGCTCGGATAGCTCTTGTTTATATATTTGAATTTGTAAGAACCAGTCCTCTGAATACACAAAGGATAATACACTACTAAACGTAACTGCCAGACAAAGATAATTAAAGGCCATCCTTTCAGTACATTAGGCATAAACTGATTACACATTTCAGAATAACATAGTTAAGGTCTTCAATTACATCACATGGGCTTAAGTGCATTTACCGTAGCTAAATAAATAAGTAATTGGCTTCAGTGTTGTCCACGGAGCATAATACATTTACTTTTGGTACATAAATACGTAATTGACATTAAGTGCGCCACACGAAGCGTAAATACATTCACCTTTGTAAAATTAATAAGTAATTGGCATCAAATGTGTCACACAGGGCTTAAATACATTTCGCCTTTGGTAAATAAATAAGTAATTGGCATCAGTGTTTTCACACAGAGCCTAAATACATTCACCTTTGGTAAATAAATAAGTAATTGGCATCATATGTGTCACTCAGGGCTTAAATACATTTCACATTTGCGAAATAAAGAAGTATTTGACATAAAGTGCTCCACACGGGGCATAAAAGCATTCACCTTTGGTAAATAAATAAGTCATTGACATCAAGTGCGCCACACAGGCGTCCAAGCATTCCCCTTTGGTAAATAAATACGTATTTGACATCAAGTGCTCCACACAGGGTGTCAAAGCATTCCCCTTTGCTAAATAAATTAGTAATTGACATCAAGTGCGCCACACGGGGCGTCAAAGCATTCACCTTTGGTAAAAAAAAAAAGAATTGACATCAAGTGCGCCACACTTGGCGTAAAATCATTCACCTTTGTAAATAAATAAGTAATTGACGTCAAGTGGCCACACAGGGCATAAAAGAATTCAACTTTGGTAAACAAATAAGTAATTGACGTCAAATGCGCCACACGGGGCGTAAAAGCATTCACCTTTGGTAAATAAATAAATACTTGGACTAGCGGAATCTCCACTTTACCCCCAGTCACCCGCCTAAGTGCAACGATCCAGAAAGGGGTAGAACACTGTCCCCCAGACTGATCACAGGAGCTAGCTATCCACCTCTAACAGTACCAATAAAATGGCCAAGCATGAGCCGCTGGAAAATGTTAGAACTTCCCCTCAGCGGGTTGCGTAGCCCCTTCTGGAGACCCCCCCATTTCCTTAAACCTGATCCCCTTAATGGCACCCACTGCTTGTCAGCGATGCCGTCGCTCAACCTCTCATGAGGTGGAGCTAGCTTGGATAATAAGGCCTCTCCTAAATCACTGTGAAAGAATATTTGCGACTCCGGCCTTCCGGCCTGGCTGTCAAAATCCATGAGTTTGCTGTGTAAGTGGCACACTCGGCAGGCGGTGCCCTTTTTCTCCCTCTTTCCTACTCCTACCTGGCTGCTAACACTGACACGCAGCTTGGCAGAAGCAGCTCGGCTCTGTTCCTCACTCACGGTGCCGGGCTTGGCTTTCAAGTTCAACATCTGGCAGACTCTCTCAACCCTAGGCATGGGAGAAGTAATCTGCCAGCGGGGAAGGGGACGGCCACAGGAGATGTCCTGGGCACGACAGAGGGCCTGGCTGCCCTCCGTGAAGACCTCAGAGCATTCTGCCCCTCGGCTATGCTTCGTCTCTCTCTCGTCTCATTCATCGTCAACCTGCACTCCTTCAGCAGACACCACATGGCCAATATACTTTACACTGGTCCTGCAAAACTGGCACTTTTCTAAGGCTACTTTTAGCCCTGTTGTTAAAGACGATCTAAGACCTTTGGCAATCATTGATGATTTTCTTCTAGAGTCCTTCCAAACACAATCACATCGTCTAATAAATAAATAATAATAATAATTTAGCATTTGTATAGCGCTACAAACCCTCAGGTATCTGAGCGCTGCTTATTATTACCCATGGTGTGTGGTGCTCATTTATCGACCTCGGAAGGATGAAAGGTTGAGTTTTTCCCTGCCGGGATTCAAACCTGCGTTAGCAAGCTCTGCACAGATGTCAAAGCGAGCGCTCTACTCGCTGTGCCACTTGACCGGCACCTAGACTTGGTCTAGGTAGACCAGCACCTTAAGTAAGTTTATATCACCAACAGTTCTCTCCATCAGACGCTGAAACATAGCTGGCGCTCCCGATATCCCCTGGGGCATACGGGTGAACTGGTAAAACCCTGCGATGTTCAGGCCTCATGGCAGATGCACAGTTTGTCTGTGATATTGGTGATAGGGACCCTAATATGTGTCACTCCTTGGCCAGTATCACTGATCAGCGTGTGGTTGACCATCAGACCTCTAGGCAGATCTTCCCCTTCCGCAGCCTCCATCACTAATCTACTATACCAGTTCTGTCCTTGGAGTCGCACATGATCGGGCAACATTACTGTCTGACTGGGCAGAATGGCAGGTTGACCGTGGTTGGCGGTGAACACATCTCCAACTAGCCAGTCAGGTGGTCCCGTCTTCTCCATGCTTCTCCGGAGGTAGGCCTGTTGGCAAGCTGGGAGCATCATCCGAGACAGTGCAATTTGTGGACCGGCCATCTCCAAACACATCTTGACTAGTGTGACAAACAAATCAGAGTTTGTGCCCATGACTAGTGATACGTCTGGGTTCAGATTCTTTGTGTTGCACACCAAGGCCAGTGTGGTCAACGTCATGTTTACTCCAGCTACATCTTGACTTAAATGGTTCTTCACACAGAGGCGCCCCAGATACTGGCAGGCTGCATCTCCGACTCCCATCAGATTTAGCCCCTCCAGGGGTTCTAAGGGCAGTTGTGACAAATGTTGACAATAGTAGAGTTCATATATAATGGTGACCTGGGAGCCACTGTCCAACAATGCTGTAGACCTTCGTCCTTCCAGGTCAACTGGGATGGTCATGGTGGGGCCAATGAGGACAATGAGGCCAATGTTCTAATGCTGGCAGCCCACTAATATACTTTAGCATTGTTCGAATGCTGGCAGCCCAATGTGTAACGGACAAACCTTGTGTTTACAACACGGGTTTACACTTGCAGCAATTCTTTTTGGTGCACCTCAACCTCAAGCTGAACCCTATTCTAATGCTGACTATGTGTCCATTTTATTTTGTGATAAGCATAAACTCACTGCAAACTCACTCGGCCCGATGTTCCATAATATTTGTAGTGATTTAGACACTGAGGAATATGCTGATCATTTGGTAGCAAACTAGAACTCCAGAATTTCACGTTATGTATGAAATTGCCACCCCTAAAGATGAAACCAATGAAAACCAGTCATCTGCACTTGCCGCCTTAAAATGGCTGTTAGACAACAGGAATGCAGATAGAGAAGGAATCCTTACAGTCTTAATAACTTGAATCTTACACAGGCCCGATCAGCCTACAAATCGGCTATGGTAGAAGCAAACAAATATGTGTATGCTCATTCGATAGAAATAGAAATACCATCCCACTCATTTAAAGAGCACTTTACAATTCTTAATAACGGGAAATATGCAGGTATTTTTCCACCACCGAGAAATCATGATGTGGTCTGGCCTGACCAACTAAAGGTAAACATTCTGCAGATACGAGATCAAGGCTTTTCTTCCCTCTATTTGTGATAACACAGACTCCCACTCTTCCATCATTATCTCTGATCCAGCGGCTGGATGAACTGCTATTAACCCTTTTCTCTTTAGCGTTCATCCCCTTTTTGCTCTGGATACTAGAAATATTCCAGCTTCTCTCAAAGATTCTTATTGTCCTAGTGACCCCAGGTTCCACTTCGATTGTTAAGGAATGTGCAGAGCCTTTTGCCTCCTTAATCAATCACATTATATCTTCATCCTTTAAGGAAAGCACAGTCCCAGATATGTATAAACAGGTCTTGGTCATGCCATTATTGAAAAACCCCTCCATGGAACCTCTAGACTGCGCCAGCTACAGTCCACTTATGAACTCTCCCTTCCTTCTTAAGATTTTAGATCCCTCTCAAGCCTATTTAGAGACTCACTAACTCCTGGGTGATTGCCAGTCTGGCTTTTGCCCAGGCAGGGAAACGGAAATGGCCCCTTTGCATATTAAGGACTCTCTTTTGCATATTTTGGATCGAGGTCAGGTGAGCATATTAATGCTACTTGGCCTCTCGGCAACGTTTGACACTATTGACGATTCACTCCTGTGCAATCTCTTTAGAGGGGTGACTATGGCCCCAGACTCCGCTGTGAACTGGCTGTTTGAGAATTGGCTCTTTATGTATAAACGTAGGGTCGCCAACATCTAACTTTGAACCAGTTGAATTTGGAGTTCCTCAGGGGACTTGCTTGTCGCCCATTTTTCGATGTTTGCATGAAACTCCTTCACGACCTTTTAACAGATCTTGGTGCTGTCTTTCAAAACTACACTGATGAGACGCAGCCTGTTTTGCAATTTTGCGATCTCCATCATAATGTTGAACATATACAAACCATTTATAAACATATCGAATCTTGGATGGCCCACAGTTGGTTGGGCCTGCATCAGAGCAAAACTGAAATCCTGTTGTTTTCCTCTTCCTCGTTCCTTCCTAAAGTTCTACCGGCTTCTCCTGCGTTCACACTAGTAGATCATACTATACAAGGGAAGACCAAGGTTAAAACCGTGGACATGATAATCGTGTCGTTTCTATCCATGGTGCCATAGATGAATCAAATTGTCAAAAATGCTAACTACTTTCTGATGCTGCTTACACAAATGAGGTCTTATGTATCGGAATGTCATTGTGATATTACAGACAGAGCACTTGTGTGATCCAGACTGGATTATTGCCGATACTACCATTCATCAATCACAGGTTCTACCGAATTCGATGACCAGGATTGTCACTTAAACTCCTAAATATACCCACATTTCCTCAGGTCTGAACTGGCATCCCATAAGAAGCAGAATAGAATAGAAACTGCTCCCTGTGGCTCATAGAGCGCCCTTTCTGGCAAAGATTCAGATTATTTTAAGCTTCGCTTCAAATGGCATGCATCTTCAACACCCAATATAAATATTCCAGAGCTTTTGGTAAAGCCAGTGCGGCCATTGCTGCCAAACTCTGGAACCGTCTCACTGCAGACATTCATGCAATTAATAGACTTGTTCTGTTTAAAACAAATACTGAAAACCTTCCTCTTTTTTCTACCTTAGCTTCATGGAGTAGTCATGCAATTTGAAACCACTTTGTTGTTGTGCCTATTCACATTCTAGTTAAGGTGAAACCTAAGAACCATTGACTTTTACAAACATTCGATTACTAAAAACATTTGAATCGCTGGAAAAAGCTGTATGAAAATGTTCAAAGTAATTGCCTGACCCGCACAAACTGTAACATTTGGAGGAAATTCATAAAACTTTCAAAATGTATTAAGCATAGAATATAAAAGCTTATTTTAGACTGAACTCATTCAGTTTCCCATAGAGAAAAAGAGTATCATTTCAACATGCACACAGTGAAAACCACAGGAAGCATTTGCACCAAATAAGAAACATGCCGGGAGCAAAGTAGTGCATATATTCCTTTTGTGGTTTGGTGTAAATCCACACACGAATTTCCGAAATAAATGGATAGAGAAGGGGATGTCCCTAGTCCAAACATCTTTTATATGTCTTCAATGGTGCATTGTAGCACTGATAATTTTCAGAAAGCAAAAGCCAGCACTTTTTAAAAAAAAATGTATGTGGTGCAAGTTAGTCCTTGGTAATCGCGTGGGATAACGAAAAGTGCTAAAATCTATATTTGGAGAAGGCACAGGGCAGTACTGGCAACTTTTGGCCTGAGGGCAAATAGAGTTTTCTGGCACATTGTGCAGTGACCCAAGCCCATAATGAAGCAGCCCTAACTTCCAGAATACCTAAACTCTCTACCACCCACACCTTCTCAAGTATCTATAGTAAACATTATTGACAATACATCCCTTTTATGCAACATATTTTTCAGTTGCGTTGGTGGTATCTTAAAGAACTGGGCATCCAGGAACCTTCCCCACACACCAAAAGTAGTGAAAGGATTTCACCAAGACAATATCATTTGGTTAAATTGGAAAACTGAGAATTGAGCGCAGGTTTGCTTGTGTCACCATTTGTAATTTGGCAGACAGCAGGCTACATCTCCTCTCGTCTCATCCCATCCCATCTTTAGTTTTAGACCAATGTAAAGAGGTGGAAGCTAGGGGATTCATTGGGAGAGTCAAGACATGGCTGATCCAGGCTGCGGCCTTTTCTCTAAGAGCCAAACGTGGGCTGGCACCGCAAATGACCTCTACCTGGCTTCCTGGCTCCCCACTACTCAAATCCCACAGCTGGCATACTGTCTACTATGACGAATCTGAGGAGGGAGACCTTTCCCATGGGGCCAGGGCGGTGCATCCACAGTACAATAGTCCGCCCAGGTGTGGTGCACCGAGGGAGGATCACATGGGAAGGGAATCCTCATATGTGATTGGGGATGACTATTCTCATAGAATGTGTCATTCCCCCACTTTAATACACCCAAAGCCGTCTCAAAAACCAAAATCCTCCACCCCACCTATAGGTAGAGCAAATGTACTCTGCTGCGAGGTCAGTCACTTTAAAATACTTGACAAACCTAAAATACAAGAGAATACTAAGTATCTTGCATCTGAGTTGAAAAAGAGTACTGTGAAGAACAAGAACATGGAGAGTACAAGGATCACTCGGAAGAAGCAGAATGAGCGGAATGAGCGGTCTAGCTTCTCACAAGATATCATTTGCCCGAACGAATATAGCTGGCTGACATGGGAAGTTCAAGAAGAACTCAGCTGAGAGACAGAACGAGAACGATCCTGCAAGGAGAAACTGAGGGATCCCTGCACAGGGTGGTCAGAGAGAAGCCAAAGGGGAAGAAGCTGTGAAGTGGGGACAAGGAGAACCTGAACATGATTCAAGCTGGAAGGACAGTTCAGGCTGCTGCCGATATGTATCTCAGGGCACCCCAGGCTCTGCTGAACTGCTTACAAGGGAAAAAGTACAACCAGGCAGAGAGAGATGCCTGTTGAACCACTGCAGACCCCACCATTCACCAGAGAGCGGCCGGAGCCTTGAGGAACCAAACAGAGACTGGAGAAATGCCAATACCTATCTTTCCAGGAGTCGTTGGAGTTCCGGGGAAGCAATGGGGTGAATACAAACACTTAAGAAAGAGGGTCTGTGGCCCTGAAGGGACATTGCGAGTCTGGGACCCACACCCATGTCGAAACTAAAGTATAAGAAGGTTAGGGACCCTGAGAAGCCCTAAGAGAAGAGAATCATGTGTGTGGCAAGAGATTGAACCAAACAGATATGATAACGAATTGAGAGTCTGGGACCCGCACCACATGAGAAGCTGAGAGAAACCAAGAAAACAGAATCACATGTTTGTCAGGAAAGTGAACCAAATACATATGATACCACAAGAATAAGTAAATCATATGTTTTGGCAGCAGAGTGAACCAAACATATATATCACAACGAAGTGGGAGTCTGGGACCCGCACCCATGTGAAAGACAAGTGCTTAATATAAGGAAGGGAAAGGGGGTCTGGGACCTACATGCAAGAGAAACAGTCCACAAGAGGACACCAGCTTGGTAGGACGGTGAACCAAGCTACATTGTGAGCCTGGGACCTGCACCCACATGAGCCAATAGAGGATATTAGCTTGGCAGGAGTGTGAAGCAAGCAATATTGCATCTGGAACAAACACCCAGGTGAGAGATCGGAAGGCTCAAGAACCCCAAATGTGGTCAAACGGAATCATACATTTTATAATGACTGTATCAAGTCGACAAGACAAAGGATTGTGAAGCTAAACAACATATCCATGTGAATTGTCCACTGACATTTGCCTAAGAAGATTAAAGGTGCTCAAGAGCCCAAAAGGAGTGAAACTGAGAAGAACTCTAGGGGAAAGGAGCACAACCCTTGCCTAGGAATCTTGCATTTTTTAACATTGTTTATTTCATCAGTATTTATTACCAGAAAGACTGGGAAGTTTTCTGTTGATTGAAAACACAAGATGAGATCCTCCTTGCACAGTTACTTTAGATTATTGGTGTTAGGGACAGAAGCAGGTTTTTGGACACACCAGTGACAGACTATTTGTTTTTGGCATCCTAACAATTTCTCTGGTTTTCTTTGAGGTAGGGAAACCCCTCTTAGCTTTAGGGGTAGAGAGGCATTTGTCCAACCTTTTCTTATTCAATAAATGTTTACACCCAAAAACATGCTACCATTATGTCCAAGCCTTACTTCTGCACCCTTACACTACCCACCCACCCCCACAACATATCAGCCTCACTTGGCATCCTGATTCCCCACAAGTCGGCACTGTATAAATAGTTAATATTATAATTATTTATGGAGTAACTCTCTAGATTATCCACTTATATGAGTGAGACTTTCCCACAGACAGTTAAGGAAACTAAGCCACAATGATAAAAAGTGATTTGCTCAGAATCACATATTGGCCCTCATTCCAACCCAGGCGTTAATGATCTTGTATCTCTCTCAGAGCTCTCATGCAAAACAACGGATTATGAAAGAAAAACACATCACTACTGAAGTCACACTACAATCTTGGTTACAGAAACCTATGGGGTAGAGGGATTGGTTAAGGGAATTAACTACATATGTGATATATGGGTTAGTCTTCTAAGTGGACATTGAATATCTGATGATTTCACTTGAGACCACCTCTAAATTGATAATAGTGAATAGTGAATATGTCTCATCTCTACACTACTTGATTGGTTAATGCAACATGTTTTGGCCCACATAGCACTGGGGGTTTTCTTTGGTTGGCATCTTACTGACCAACCATGGGCAATTGACAGATCATCAACACATGAGCCAGACATGAGTAAGGGGAGAGAGGCACAGGAGCTGCTTTCCTTTCAATTAAAAAAGATCCCTTATTCATAGGCCATGAGCTAGAGCAACCTCTTTGTAGTTAACCTTGCCAGGCGCCTCATTTCTGGGAATATGTGTGGAGTCGAGGCAGGTGTCTAACTGAGCCCAGGGCTAATGAACAGAAGTGTTCTTGAATTATGGGTCACGTGTGGGAGGAGTCCATTTTGAATGATTGCATACTGCATTTATTGGGATTTTAACTAATATAAGTGAGAGGGCCTCATTACAACCTTGCTGGTCCGGTAACAACAGTGCCGGTAAGCCTACCGGCACTGTCGTTACTGGACCGGCATAGTACAACTCTGCTAGCGGGTGCCGTCCTGCCCACCAGGGTCAGATCTAGTGGGCGGAATGGCACCCGCCCGCAGAGTTTCACGGAAGCACCAGCGCTGTTATTGACAGTGCCAGTGCTTCCGTGGTCCCCATTCCCATTGAGTTCTATAGGACTCAATGGGAATGGGGATTAACATTTACCGGCACCTGACATCCTGGAATGCCGGAATCATAATCCCTCGGTGTTTCCAGCAAGCCAGACGCCGGTAAATATTGCAAGTCTGGTGGCAACACCGCCGGTAGCACCAGCAGGGTTACCGCTGGACTTGTAATGTGGCCCAGAGTGTTATTACTCTCTCGACTACTACATATTTGATTGATCCTTTCCCTACAAAGATTTTAGCCTATAATTATTCTGCACCTGGCCTTCAAAGACTGTTTTTTCTTTAATTAACCTTAGAAAAATATGCCTTGTACCTTGGGAATTATTATCTCTTTATCTCTCCGAGCCATCCAGACCCTCCCTAATTTCTCAGTAACCTTGGTTGGGTCAGTACAGCTATTGTCTGTGCCCTGTATGGGTCTGTATTTCATTAAGTACAGCAGCTTGAGTTTCCATGAAGGCTTGAGACCTTGCATTGATTTCAATGCGTTATGTTACTTACATTTTGAAAAAGATGGCTGCTCACTACTGTTGCATTTCTATGTTAGTGAGCTATAGACGTATATCGTTCCAGTTGCATTCAGTTTATAAATTGCCTATGTTATGTTTTTCATATCTTTATGGTTGCAAGCGATATTCTTTGTGTATAAATGCATATTTTACCTTGTTTTCCTGTTTATTCATGGTGAGCACATATTTGCTTCATGCCTATTACATGCATGTGTGTCAGTTCACAGTGAGTTTGTTTATTCTAGCCATCTTTAGTACATTAGGTCAATTTCTTGCTGTACTTGCCTAGGATATGGCTGCTATGGTCGTCTTAGTGAGTGACGTTTCTCACCTCTGTGAAATTGGGGTGGTGGAGGGACCATAACGATGAATTACATATTCATCTGCCCGTCAACATTCTTCCATCTGTTCGAGTCCTCGACCAAGACCCTTTTGGTGCCCTCCCTCACATAAGGAACCTTTTAGACATCCCCCTCAGGTTCCTTTCATGACTTATGTGTTTGTTTGCACTCCAGGTCATATAGCAGCACTCCCCGCCTGGCTTGCAAAATACCCAGCATCCAATGTAATTGCAAAGGTCTAGGTGATAAGTACATTTTGATCCTGGAGGTGTGATAGGACTTTCCCTTACTTGGGCACAGAGTGGGTCATCTATTTTGGTATATCCATGTGCAGGAGCATTCAAGTGTATTACTATTTACATTCCAACTGCTCCTTTGGCAGCTTTTTACACCCATGTATTACTATTCTTGGAACACAGAAAGTCAGTAGTATGAACACTACTATGGCAATTAGCATCTGAAATGCATTGGCCAGCCAGGTGTGTATCCAGGAGAACAGATAATCCCATCAGTCATCATTTTCAGGTTCATCCATCTCCTCCTCCATTTTTGCGTGTAATTCGGTTAAAGTGGATATGGACTCTCTGAGGATCCCATTTTCTCCATTGTGGGTGTGTAGATTTGTGCAGCAAGAAGTATTGATCTTTGCACACACGCCACCCTCGATGGCAGTTATTAAATCAAGGAAATATCTATTCTGGAGAGCCATAACTCTGATGGCCTTTAGCTCCTCCCTTATTGAAGTCTTTGACAGTTGCATTAATTGTTTGCAACAACTCCCATCTTGTTATTTGTATCCATTTTGCATTTACAACTGTTTGCAACCCAGCAACAAAAATGGATGTGAGAATCATTGCTGTCTTGCTGAATAACTTCTGCTCATCTGGAATGCCCTCATAAGTCTTTTTTGATTTTATTGAGAGGAAATTATCCTTTTTAGTGCATTTGAGGGTAGGGCATCTCCTTTTTCCTAAATGTTTGTTCATTTTGGGGGAAATCCCCAATGTGTAAGTCAATCTGGGATATCACCAGAGGTGGTCTATTTAATAGTACTATGTAACATAGGCCTCCCCAATTTGGGGGCAGTTGCATATATACTTTTTAAAAAAAGCCCAATAGTGGTCCATCAGCACTGCTGTACCTGTTTCATGCTTGGTACATTAAAAATGTTTTGCACCCATCGTTTTTTGCAACATTTATTGTACCATTATTTCAGGAGCATAGGGTGGCATTTTTCAGAGGTAGTATCCATACTGGTCCCCCCTAGTTATTGCCCCATGTAAGTAACTTTGTAATTGTGGGCTATAGGTCGATGCATGATGCATTTGCGTTTACTACAACCTCTTCCCATTGCTCCAGGAGGGCCAGTGTTTTGCATGCCACTAGACCTTCAGTCCATCCCTCTGGTTTGAGCATGGTTCCATTTATTTGTAAGTGGCCCCTTTCCCAACATCCAGGTATTCTCATGCAGGGATAGTTGGAAAAAGTGTCCACAAAGTCTCCTCTATTGATGTATAGGAAAACTGGGCCTCATTATGACCCCGGTGGTAGCCGTGCCGGTAAAAACAGCACGGCTGCCGCCCAAGTCATTTTTCTTTCTGGCGCCCGGCAATGGGGACTTACCGGGGAATTACAGCCCCGGCGATCTCGGTAATTACCTACTGCCGGGTGCCGGAAAAAATTGATGCCCATTCCCATTTGAGTCCCATTGGACTCAATGAGAATGAGGAGGATGGTAGCACTGGCACCATTTATAATCGTACCGGTGATACCGTCAATGTCTGCAAGCGGGTGCCTTTCTGCCCGGCAGGTCAGACCAGGTGGGCAGAAAGACACCCGCTCGCAGACTCGGAGAATGCCGGTCCGGTAACAACGGTGCCGGTAGCTTACCGGCACCGTTGTTACCGGACAAGCATACGCATAATGAGACCCACTGTCTCTTTATAGTTCTAGTTGCTGGTTTTCTCTTGAAACTGATCTTGTTTGTATTCATCTCATATATTCTTCATCTTCAGATTCAAGGGGTTGCGGCAGGGGGATTTCTCCTTTGTAGGGCTTGATGTCACTGAGTTACAACCACACCCACCTTCCTCACATTTTTACAGCTGTTAATGTCACTTCTTCCACAGCGAAAGCTCCTTCAAACCTTGGCTTATCCCAGTGACGTGTAAACCTCTGGCAGAGGATTTTATCCCCTGGGTAGAGTGCAAATGGTTTCAAAACTGTTGAAGTGCCAATTTGTGCATTGTCTTCACCAGTCTTTTTTGACCTCCCCTGCCGTGCCCAAAACTGACGAGACATATAAATGACACTCAATGTCATAGCAGTCAACTAATCATGTATTTCAGTTCCCAATAAATTTGAAACACTATGGGCATCAGTTTGTGCTCGAGTGGGAGGAGCAAGAGGTACACGCATCCGGCATCCCGTCACCAGCTCATGGGGAGTTAGGTGATAGTCTGAGCCGTGTTGATTACGTAATGCAAATACGGCTAAGGGTAGGTAATAGAAACACTGTTCATTCAGGGTCACTTTAAACTTGGCAATGCATTCCTTGAGGAGGCGTTCACAAATACTGTTTGCTTGTGGGTGATTAGCAGAAGGTAATCTTTGCTTAATACCCAACAGCATTGTGATGTGCTGAAAGAGTTAGTTTACAAAATGTGGTCCGTTGTCAGACCTACGCACTTCGCACACTCCCCACCTTGGGAAAGACCTCAAGTATGAGGAACTATGCAGTACATGTGGCATCAGGATGTGTGCATGGACTGGCTTAAAACCAGCAGGAAAGGGGACATACGACTACTACCATATACCTGCAGCTGTTACAAACTTGGAGCATATAGTAGGATGGGGTATTGCTCCTCTCAATGCTCACAGCATGTACCTAGCCATAAACTGCTGGTAAGTTAGAGAGTTCACAAACAATTTTGCAACATGCTCTACCAGGTTGGGTACACACCAGGCTTCAGAGGTCAACACTGCATGACACTCTTGTGTTGTGTGTGCTGGGTGATATAGTTGATCCAATGCTACTTTGAGTAATCCCACGAGCATAAGTGGTTTCCTGGTGCTGTCCTGCCATCACATTGCATCTGTGGGGGACAATGAGCACCCCCTTTATTTCCATAATTCTTGTTCTTCTGGTGGTACTCTTCCCTGCAGCTAATGCGTGTGCATGTGCATTTATTTGATGCAAGTTATTTCAGGAAAATATGCTGCTCTTTTTACTTCTAAATCAGTGGCCTTGTTACCACAAGAAATCAAATCTGCACCTTTAGTGTGTGCTGCCCACTTCACCATGGTGATGGTTGAAGGGAGTTGAAGTGCATTTATGAGTCTGTCGAAATGTGGCACATGCTGAATTCGTGTGCTTTCTGCACTGTAAAGAACTCCCGGTGGCAACAGTAAAGACAGAGACAAGTGATCACAGTTCAAGGGGATTTATTGAATTTCATAATGGGTGAGATAAATGCCTAATCTAAACCTAAATCTAAGGTGGGAGCAAGCTACAACATCAAATAATAATAAGGCAGTCCTAGTCACGTCTTGTCAAATAAAAAGTGCATATACTAAAAAAACTGTTTTTAATCCTTACTACCAAATTACATAAAGAATGTGGGATAATGTTCACCAGAAGAGAAAGAGTGTTCACAAAATGAAAGTCAGGTTGGTAAGGCTGGGTCTCCCTTCCCCACGTTTGAAGCACGGGACAAGGAGGGACTCTCGAGCACAGCACACTCCTTGGTATCTTGACAGCTGATGATTGCGCTCGGCATTCAAGCACTTCTTTGTCCTGCTCACCTCTGAGGAAAGGTAAGCCGCTGTGCTTCTGCCACGTTGTGTGTAACCCCCCGCCTCCCTGTGCAGCTCCTTATAAATTGTATTTTGGCCAAATCTCAGGCTTTTTTCCAGTGCATGAGGACACGCACCAACAACTGCTGGAAATTGAAGATTAAATATCTCTTGTGTTTCACTGAGGCCCCCCGGCATGACAGATGTGGATGCACTTGAAAGGGCCTTGCATTCTGCATACTCTTTTATTGGCCCTGATACATACTTCCTTTCCCTAAGATGGCTGCTACCTTTTTGTTTGCCTTATAGTGAACTTTAGGCCTGTGCCTGCTTCCACATCATTGGCCACACTCTATTCAAGAGCCAATCACTGGCACCGGGAGGCGGGAGCTGGCCCATTCCTCAAAGGCCCACATTGAGGCCCTGGAGCTAATTTCTCGCATCTCCCTATGCCAGTTGATGATCGCGCTCCGGCGTTCAGGTTCTTTTTCTTCCTGCTCACCTCAAAGTAAATGTAAGCCATTGTGCTTCTGCTACGTTGCGTCCAGCCCCCCTACAACTCTTTATAAATTGTATTTTGGGCAAAATCTACCTTGGGCTTTTTTCCAGTGAGGACACAGACAAACAACTGCTAGCAATTGAAGGTTAAATCTCTCGTGTGTTTCACTGAAGCCCCATGTTGATACACTTGAAAGAGCCTTGCGTTGTGCACACTGTTTTACTGGCCCTGCTACAGACTTCCTTTCTCTAAGACGGCTTCCACCTCTTTGTTTGCCTTGTAGTCATCCTAGGCCTGCTCCCACATCATTGGCCACACTCTCCCTCAAGAGCCAATCACTGGCACCGGGAGGCGGGAGCCGGCCCATTCCACAAAGGCCCACTTCTAAGGCCCTGTCTGTTCCCTGTCCATTGCCTGGCCCGGTCTGGGGGTCCTCCTCTACCCCTACATGAGCACATGGAGACTGATGAGAACTTGACTCCTTCCGAGCCCATGAAAACATGTGAGCATTTACCACTTCCCTGAAGGTCAGTTCCCTCAACTAAAAAACTCATCCTTGACCTCCACACCGTTGACTGTCCCACCCCTCATTCTATCTCACCTGGACTCCCATTCTCAATGACTTTAAAAAAATCGAACTTAGCTGTGTCCAAAGGATGCATTGTGTTTTCATTCTGCTTTGCTAAAATCATACTTAGCTGTACCCGGTGGGTGCATTGTGTTTTCATTCTGCTTTGCTAAAATCGAACTTAGCTGTGCCCAGTTGCTGCATTGTGTTTTAATTCTGCTTTGCTAAAATCGAATTTAGCTGTGCCCAGCGGCTGCATTGTGTTTTCATTCTACTTTGCTAAAATCGAACTTAGCTGTGGCCAGTGGCTGCATTGTTTTCATTCTCTTCTGCTAAAATTGAACTTAGCTGTGCCCAGTGGCTGCATTGTGTTTTCATTCTGTTCTCCTAAAATCTAACTTAGCTGTGCCCAGTGGCTGCATTGTATTTTCATTCTGCTTTGCTAAAATCGAACTTAGCTGTGCCCAGAGGCTGCATTGTGTTTTCATTCTGCTTTGCTAAAATCGAACTTAGCTGTGGCCAGTGGCTGAATTGTTTTCATTCTGTTCTGCTAAAATTGAATTTAGCTGTGCCCAGTGGCTGCATTGTATTTTCATTCTGTTCTCCAAATGTCAAACTTAGCTGTGCCGAGTGGCTGCATTGTGTTTTTATTCTGCTTTACTAAAATCGAACTTAGCTGTGTCCAGTGACTGCATTGGATTTTCATTCTGATTTGCTAAAATCAAAGTTAGCTATGCCCAGTAGCTGCATTGTGTTTTCATTCTGCTTTGCTAAAATCAAACTTAGCTGTGCCGATTGGCTGCATTGTGTTCTCATTCTGCTTTACTAAAATGTAACTTACCTGTGTGCACTGCCCTCTGCCCCCCTCCACTCCCCTGTGCCCCCATCCTCCTTGTGTCACAGCACTTCAGACTGTTAAGTGCCCTCTTCACCACTGCAGCTAGCTATGTCGCTATCTATCTCTCCTATCTTCTCTAACTGCTTCTCTATGTCCTATCCTTCTCCTATCACCAAATCTGGCCAGCAGAAATTTAAGAAGGACATACTGGGCTCCAACCCAGGTCTTCCTATTGCAGGCACCTTTGTCATGGCTCCCGCCAGAGAGACTCTCACAGACATCCTATTTTTCGTTAATGCTCCTGACCTATGGACTCGCTACATGGTCGGCTTTCTCTCTCCTATCGCCTCTTCTCCCATCAATGGTGGCACTTGCTTGGAGGTTCTCCTTGACGTCTTTGCCATTTCCAGAGTCATCATTAATGTCTATTTCAATGAAACCATCATGGTTCAGGGACATCAACCCAACCTTTTTGTCTTTGACAGGCTCCTCCCTCGCCTCTCTAATCTTACCTTTCCCTCCGTCCAGGCTCCCCTGACTTTTGTGCTAACGTCCTCCTCTGCACAGACTCCCTTCCCCACTGTGCCCCCCTCTTCCTCTGCACAGGCTCCCCCGCCCACTGTGCCTTCCCCCTTCTCTGCACAGGCTCCCCCGCCCACTGTGCCTTCCTCCTTCTCTGCACAGGCTCCCTTGCCCACTGTGCCTTCCTCCTCCTCTGCATATGCTCCCTTGCCCACTGTTCCTTCCTCCTCCGCTGCACAGGCACCCTTGCCTTGCCGTACTGTCCCATCTCCCTTGTCGGCCTTGGCTCCTCTGCCATCCTCCACTATCCCTCTAGCCCTCTTGCCACCCTCGAGGGGAGGGTGGGCACCGTGCCCTGCACCCCCTCACCGAAGACCTTCAAAGATGGCAAGCTGCTCCACATTGCCATGCTTAATTCTCGCTCTGCTGTCAAACACTTATCTGACATCTGCAACCTCCTCAAACTTATGGATCTTGATGTGCTCGCCATCACAGAGAAATGGTTCAAGGATTGCTCTGTCACAAGCTTTGACTCCCTCCTCCCAGAAGGCTACAAAATTCTCTCTGCGCCCAGGCGGAAGAAGACAGATGGGGGAGTGATGCTGATCTTCCCAGAATGGATACCTGTGTCCATCATCCCTACACAGGTCTACTCCTCCTTTGAGTGCCTAGTCTGCAGGTTCTCACTCTCTCTTAAATCTTCTCTCCTTCTGGCCACCTTCTATCATCCACCAGGCAGTCCACTCTCTTCCTCCCGGAATGGGCTGACCTGGCCTCCTCTCTACTTTCCTCCTCCTCTCAACTCCTCCTGATGGGTGATCTCAACATCCATCTGGACTCTCCTGACTCCTCAGGACCTTTCTGCAACCAATACAACTCTCTCTCCCTCTCTATCCTACCCTCTGGCTCCACGCACACTGCATGCCACACCTTGGATGCTCTCATCTCTACTGACATCCCTCTCTCTAACCCTCTCACTTCCTCTCTCTCTTGGACTGACCACTCTCTTCTCTCATCTCACCTGAAGCTCTCCACCCCTCTTGCAGTGGCACACCCGGCACGGCCACTTGGCTTCAAAGTTACCAGACCCATGCAAAGAGTGATAGCGTCTTCCTTTGCCTACACCTTCTCTCCTCCTCCGATTCCTGTGGCTGACTCCCGCCCTGACACAGTCCTCACTAACTTCAATCTCTCTATCACCAACACTCTTGATACTCTTGCCCCTGTCATGAGGGACCGACTGAAGCCTTCCAAAAAGTGCAACTCTTGGTACGACTTCAATCTCACTGCCCTTGAATGCAAGCGTAGGGCAGCATGGAATTCGTCGAGTGGACCCTCTGACAAAGTGGCCTGCCACCTCCTTCAAAAGCAATACCAACCCTGCATCCATTCCAAAAAAAGAGTCTTTATTCAAGCCAGCATCTCCGCAGCATCAAGCAACATGGCCAAACTCTTCAAAGTCTGTAAGCAACTGGCCAATCCTGCAGCAGCCACTTCCTCTGTCACACCCACACAGGACCTTTGCTCGGCAGTGGCTGCACACTTCATCACAAAAATCCAAGGCATCCGTTCCTCCCTCTCTTCCACACCACGGCATACTCCAACACCGGAGCCTCCCTTGGCTCCCCCTCCACTTCCCCTCTCTTCTCTCTCGACCGTTACACCCAATGAGGTTGCTAGACAAGTCCAGTCAAGAAGGCTTCATCCAAACAGGTGGACTCTTGACCTTCCAAAACCATTAAGGACAACATTGACTCCCTCGCCCCGGCCATGGCTGATCTCTGCAATCTCTCTTTTTCCACTGGAGTTTTCCCAACTGCTCTTAAGCACTCCCTTGTTCACTCTCTGCTCAAAATACCCTCTTCTGACCCCTCCATTCCTGCAAACTACCACCCTATCTCTATCACTCCTTTCCTTTATTTATTATTTATTTATTTATATATTTATAAAGCGCTGAAAGACTGTGGGCATCGGGGCACCGGCTATCTCTCTGCTGACCCTCCAAAATGAATCTATTGGTTGCTTCCACGACCACCACTCTGGCTTTAGAGCATTCATAGGCACAGAAACTGCTCTTGTGAACACCTGTGAAGACCTGCTCTCAAATCTTCACACTAACACTCCCTCTGTCCTCATTCTCTTTGACATCTCTTCTGCCACAACATCCTGATTGCATGTCTCTGTGAAACCCTGGGAATCACAGGTCAGGCTCTGGCATGGTTCACCTCCTTTCTCTCCGATCACCCACCCCAGGTGAAACTCAGCCTTTCTCTCTATTATCACTCTTTCAACCTGTGGTGTTCCCCAGGGATCTAACCTATCCCCTGGTTCTTCAACATCTATATGGCTGCCTTGGCACATGTGATTGCCACTTTCACCTTTAACTTCTAGTGTTATGAGGATGACACACAGCTGTCTTTCAGGCTACCTTCAGCCACCTCCTATTCCTCGCTCATATCTGATTGTGCGTTATTCAGTCATGATGTGCTGCAAACGACCTCTGCCTCAATGCCAGTAAGACTGAGATTGTTCGCATTGGGACCTCTGCTCCTGTTTTCCCACTTTCACTCTGGCCAGCATCCCTTGCCCTGCACCTGCACCCACCCGCAAGGCTAAAAGCCTTGGAGTCATCTTCGATTCCACTCTCTCCTTCTCCTCTCACATTTCAGATAGCTCTAAAAAGTCTGACTATCAGCTACACCTCCTCAGAGGTAATCTACCTTTTCTCACTTTCCCACAGCAGCTCACTGTCTCCAGAGCCCTGGTTCTCTCTCAGCTGGACTACTGCAACAGCCTCTTCCTCAACCTCCCGGCTTCTGCTCTTCACCCTCTGCAACACATCCAGAACAGAACCGCAAGACTTACCCTTGGCCTCAAGCCCAGGGACTGCATCCCTCCGGCACTGAAATCCCCCCACTGGCTCCCGTGGCTGCAAGGATCAACTTCAAGACCCTCTACATTGTTTACAAGGATTTCTCTGCTCATCTACCTCCAACCTTCTGTGAGTGAGCTGGTTTTCCAAGCAGAGATTTGGAGGGCGATCTTTATCCTCAGCAGGGGCCTCCCTCTGGAATAGCTTCTCTGGCGCCCTCCGTCTTGAGCCTGATCTCCTTAAATTCCGGAAACTCTTCAAGACCTTCCTCTTCTCCTCTTCCTTCTCTCTCCCTCTACCCTGCTAAACCTATCCCTCTGCTCTTTCCCTCTTTCACTCATTTTCCTTAAAGCTTGCTGACTGGCCGCCTGGTGTACCTCAGAATCTCACAGGTCCCTGGTACCCCCGCTAGTCCTCTCGCACTCGCCTCTGGGCCCTGCACTTGTCTCATCACCACTGCACTTGATCAATTGACCCAAGAGAGTGTCTCTCTCTGCACTTACCTCAGTCTCCCCCGATTGGGTGCATTTGGACCCCCGCGCCTCCAGGACTTGTCCCCGTCTTCCCCTTCCCTGTAACCGTCTGTGCACTTGCGCAATCCGAATGTATCTCGCCTGAAGATTGTCGGTATGTTCCCCCCTGTCTTCACTCCTTGCATGGTGATGCCTTAATTGCACTTTGAAAAACTGCAGAATCGTCGTCAGACCTATTTGCTCTTGTCTCCACTGTTAATTGTATTATATCCACTTACTCTACCTGTGCAGACTATTATCATTTCAGAATTTCAAGGGCTCTGAATGACTGTTGTTTTTCCCCTTGTTTCCCTCCCTCCTTGAGCACTTTGAAACACTTGCCTTGTGTGTAGGCACTTTACAAATAAACATTGCCATCGTCAGCACAAGATTCGCAGTTCAGTTTAGCGATATTAAAAACCTTCAGAGGCTAAGTCTCTTTCTTGCAAAAGTCTCTTGCCTTAGAAGTCTGGCTGATTTAAAGAAACAAAACAGATTAACACAATGGCCCTCATTACAACACCGGCGGTAACCAATGGCGCTATTAGCACCATGGTTGCTGCCGGTATTGTAACAAGTCCGCCATGGTGCAATGGGGAATTACCACCCCATTCCAAGGTTGGCGGGGCGGTAATTCCCCATGCACCATTGGCCCTTCCCCATTCCCATTTTTGCCTCATAGGGCTCAATGGGAATGGGGAAGGCGGTAATTACAGTACCGTAATTACCTTCAAGGTCCCTTTGCGGGTCCCTAATTTAACAGGAGCCGCAAAGGGACCTCGTAATTAGGCGCCAAGGGGATAATGGCGCTGCAGCCTTTTACGGTGCTGTTAACCCCTTAGCGCCAAGGTCATAATGAGGCCAAATGTTACTTCTGTACTCTCGTACCTTGGGCAATTGCTCTTCGCCCCTTGGATCTCCCTCCGCCGGGCTCGGATCCTTCTTGCAACTTGGGCCTCCCTCCGTCGGTTTCACTACAACCTTTCAAATGTTGCTTGTATGAGTCAGACGTCCTTTTAAACAATTCCCCACTGTGGACAATCCTGGACTGGGTTTACTCTTGTCGACATAATGTTCACAGGTGTATGACTCTTGATGCAAAATAATCAAATAAACAAAAGTTCGCTTGGTAATTTTGCACATTGGGCGATTGCCTCTCGCCCCTAGGATCTCCCTCTGTCGGGTTTGGTTCCTTCTTGCCTTTTCCTGTAGGATCTCCCTCTGTCAGGCTTAGATCCTCCTTGCAGTTTGGGCCTCCCTCCGTCAGGTTCACTACGGCCTTTCTTTAACACAGTTCTTGTATTTTGATCACAGTTCAAGTGTTGCTCAATTTCATGAGAAAGCAGGCTTTTCCTTCTCCTAGCTTTCTTTCAGCATCCCTCTGTCGTTTTGACACTTGCCATAATTCACAGTTCACAATCTTATTGGAAAGTGGGGTTCCCTTCCCCTAGCTTTCTCTCTGGCCATGGGTCAGAGACTTTTGATTGTATGAGGGATTTCACCTAACCCTTATAGGACCACTCTGATGCCTCATGCCACCCATTCCTAGGGCTTCTGGTTCTTGTAGTTTCAAAGAATAGGTCCCGGTAAGAGTCTTTCTAATGAGCGTCCTTGTGGCGCCGGACCCCTGTGCATCTAGACCTTTACTGGGCTTTCTTTAAAGTTCAATCACATACACAAGTTTTTTGTCTTTCGGATTCCTTGCGTTTAAAAATGTTGCCACTTGCAACCTTGGGCTCAACACAGTTCGGTTTACTGTCATCTTCCTCTGACTTACCGGCTGTGCTGAACCTGTTGGCTTCTTTGTTCTCTGGAATCAAGGATAGTACCACGGTAGCCAGCTTGCCTGTCCGCCTGCGTTATCAAAGCGGGAGGCCTCCGTGTACAATTGATGGCTGCTGCTTTGCACATCAGCTGTAGCGCCGGGTCTGATAATTTCCCTTTTGGGGGCTTTGCAGGTCTGATGTGAAAAGGGCAAGAGCAACTTCCCTTTGTCGTCTTTCCATGTCTCACCACCTTTCTTCTTTGTTTGAATTGCCAGTTTGGTGTGGCCGCCACCTCGTGCATTCGGCCGTGCTTTTTTGATCTGCCTTTTGTCCCTGTGGGGAAGGTAAAGGGCCGTCTGGTGTGCGTGATTATTATCAATTGCCTGACTCTGCCTGACCCATGTACTGGGACATGTCAGGTAAACGGTTCTGGTGTTAGTCTTTTGTCTGTTACCATGTAAGAAAGTGTTTGTGTGGGAAAAGGAGGGGGTGGAAGGGGTAGATCTAAATATCCTACAGGGTAGGATGGAGAATAGTGTTACAGGAAAGGGGATACTGCATCTCAACCCTTGGTGTCCCACTTCCACTCCCCAAAGACCCCTCGCCCAGGTGATCCTCCCCCACTGGTCCACCCCCAGGAAGTGGATCCAGTAGCGATGGCCATGTCCTGGCCACCTGGACGACAGATGCCTGGGGACTAGTAAGTGAGACACCCCTGGTTGTCTCATAGGGCCTCATTACGACCCTGGCGGAAATCGCGGTGCTAAATGCACCGCGGAGCACGGCGGAAAGCTGCCGATAGCGCCATGGAGGTTGGCGGATTTTCCGCCCCATGCCGACCTTGGCGGGGCGGTAAATCCCCATTCCCCATTTTACCCTTCCCCATTCCCATTTTTGCCCCATAGGGTATAATGGGAGTGGGGAAGGAGTTAATTGCGCCACCGTAAAATACGGTGGCGTAATTAACAACAAGGTCCCGTAGCGAATAACGCTGGCGTAAACCCACTCCGCCAGGGTCGTAATGAGGCCCATAGTGTGTAAGAAGCCACACCTTTTCCAACGTGACAGTCCTGCTTGTACTGCTGACATTACGTAGGCAGAGTCAGACTACACAGCTGCTGCATCTTCTTCATGCATTTCAAGTGCCAAAATGAGCGCTACCAATTCTGCTGCTATTGAAAGAAAAATGCAGTGGCAATCTTGCACTTACCACTGTCTCAAAGCTGTCATTCAGTGTTGCATTTACCACTGCGGTTCCAGTATGACTTTCAATCGATGAGGACCCATCAATAGAGAGGATTGTCCATCCTGCTAGGGCATTTTACTTAACGTGTGGTATCTCATGGTGATATTCAGTGTATTCACATTGTTTCCTCCTTCTACTTGCTCTGCTATGAATCTGGCTGGATCACTTCACTGCATCTGATAATTGTAAATGATGGGTTTGATATAATTAGCTTGTAGCCAGAGGCTCTGGGTGTGGTCAATGTGCTTTTAGGCTTTTCAGGAATAGCAAACAGGGCATGCTCAACATATAATGTTACTGCACAGCCCATTGTGATGCCGACAGCTTTCTCAATTGTAAAAGCAGCTGCTGCCAATGCCTATTTACATGGATAATGACCTCTCATAACTCGATCTAAGACCCCACTGTAAAATGATAATGGTTTATGACCCATGGAAGTTTTTGTGTGAGGACTGCTGTTATTACTACTCAATTCCAATAGAATAGGAAAAATTCAGATTGTAATCAGGGATCCCCAACACGGTTGCTGTGCTTATTGCCATTTTTAACTTGTCAAAGGCATTTATCATTTCACCTGTCCAAGCTATGTCACTGTTCTCCTCTGTGCTTCTCTGAGTTACTCTAAAAGTGGTCTGAAATACGTACTATAGACAAAGACCCATGCCCTGCAGTAATTTCCAATGCCCAGAAATTGCTGCATTTCCCTCTGTTTTTGGTCTGGCTGTCTTCGTAATCGCTTCTGCTTTCTCAGGGATCACTTTACTCCCTTCCTGTGATATTAACTGACCTATATACAGGACTTCTTCCTGAAAATACAGCATTTTTCCCTTGTCTACCTTGTACCCCTTCACTGCCAAGACTGTCATCAATTGTACTGAGTCCTTCCTTCACTATTCCTCTGTCTTGCTGCACACCGATATGTTGTCTACATATTGTATCACTGTGCTGTCAAGGTATACATTTTCCAGGTCCATCTGGAGTGCCTGGTTGAAGACTGAGGGGGACTCACAGTACCTCTGAGGTAAACAAGTTTGTTTCAACTTGGTCCCGCGATAGGAAAACAAGGTCAAGTCTTGGAACTCTTCAGGGAGGGGGATCAAAAAGAAGGCATTCTTTAAATCAATCGCTGTAAATTATTTAGCTTTGGACCTAATATTGCGCAATATTGTGGCTGGGTTTGGAACCAATTGGGGCTCTGCTTCAATAATATTGTTCAGGGGACATAGGTCCTGAATACATCTCCACAAGTCCCCTGTTGCCTTTTTACTGAGTACACAGCTTTTTTGCAGGGGAATTCTGATGAAACCAATATGTCTTTTTACACTAGAGTGGCAATGGTGTCATAAGTACCTTCATCTGCTTCTTTTGACATTGGGTATGTCCTACTCGTGGTAAAATAGCTCATGGTTTCAATTTTATTTTGACTGTCTCTACTCCTTTTAATAGCCCAACATCATTTGGACTACTGGTACACAGTATGCTCGGTACTTGTGCCAAATCTTCCTGGAGAAAAGACAATGGGGGTCATTCCGAGTATGGCAGTAGCCATGGAGCAATTACCTCCATGGCTGCCTCCCATACCATGACCGAGTCCGATGTTGTTTCTATGGGGACTTACCAGTCCATTCTGACCCTGGAGGGACCGGTAAATCCCCATTGAACAAACCACTCCCCATTCCCTTCTGAGCCCATAGGGCTCAATGGGAATGGGGAGGGCACAAATAACGGGCTCACGAATGGCAAGCCCGTAATTTGCACCCTGGTCCCTTAGCAGGACCCGTAAAGGACGTGTGGTCTGACCACACGTCCCTTACAGTTCCCGCTAAGGGACCTCAGAATTGGGCGGTAGGGGATTACCAGCACCGGTCTCCTTACCAGTGCCGGTAATCCCCTACCGCCCACCTCGGAATGACCCCCAATATCTTTTTTACCAATGCTATCCTCTGAGGCACTTCTCTGTTTTCAATTTTTAGCTGATATGTAAGACTTATGTAAAACATAACTTCATCATCTGAGTCGTCATCTATAAATAAGTCTTCATAGGTCAAATCAGCTAGTCTCTGTCCCGCATCAAGAGCTATCCCTGCTCTCCAGTTTATTCCCTCATCATCAACCACATGCACATTCATTCTGTCTTCCCTCACAATTTCTGCCTCTAGCTCTATTGTAATCACTGACCCTTCTTCCTTATCCATGGGTACTTCTGGTCTAAACAAAAATGCTGTATGTAACCACAATAGTCTGCCTTTATTCTTGGAAGCCATGCTAACAATATGTGTACTCTGTAAAGGAATACCTCTGGATCTAATGGCACGCCCCTTTGTGCTTTCTGGCCATAATATGCTGATATGAATGCTTGTGAATGTACATAATGGATCCATGGAGGAGAGCATAGTATTCCCTGGTCAGTGAATGATGTTGTCAAATTCAGTTTGCTCATTAAATCTCTCCCCAGTATGTTGACTGGTGTCTTGCAGGAACATAGTAATAGCATGGAAAGATTGTGTTCTCCTGTAGAAATAGGTAAATTGTCAATAAAAGAAACCATACGTGTTGCTCCAGAAAAACCTTGCACATTCATTATTTTCCCTCCCTAACACAGGATTGAGTTGCCCCGTATACACAAGGAAGGAAAATGTTTTGTCACCTATGGTCACCCCGACTCTCGGTTCCTCTTGTGGATCTAGTGTAACTAATAGGATTGAATACATCAAGTCTCTCTGTGGTATGTCCTATTGTGGGTATGAATTTAGTCCTGGGCTAGTGAAAGGGTTCCCTTTCTCTGCTGTCACACACCCTATCCTGGGTGTGGGTGTCTGTGGCAGTATGTTTGCGTTCCGTGGTGTCGCTGTGTTCTGTTGTACAGGTGCTTGTGTCTGTATTGGTATGTGCTGTGTCTGCATGGGGGCTTGCTGTACTGGCACTGGTGCTTGTTGCATTTGCATTGGCTTTCCTTGCTGTGTGGGTTGCATTTTGGCATAATATTCACGTGTTCTGCACTATAAAACAGGGAATATGCTGTCCCCCTATTTGATCAGGACAATTCTGTTGAATCCCTCCCCTGCTTCTACATACCTGGGAAATGTATGCCATTTTTCCACATGTCCAACATTGCTGTATCTGTCCTCCAAACCGAAGTTGCTCTCCATTAAATCCTCCTCCTTTTGGAGCATGAAAACCCCTCTTCCCCATGGGAAGTAATTATACTCTCCCCTTCCTGAAGAATGTCTGTTAGCTATTGGCTGTACCTGATGCGCTACCAGTGTAATCACCCCCTCTCCATTGGTTAACACTGCTCCTTCCACTGAGAAGTTTTTTCTGAACTAGTTTTTCTTCCTCCAGTTTACTTTCCTTCATTTTCTTTCTAGCTTTCTCTTGTTGTAACCGGCACTGGTGCACTATAGTCAACTGAATAGCTGAATAGCTGGAATGGTTTCACCTTCCTTCTCACTATATTCTTTTAATTGTCACTGCACTGCCTCATGCAGCCCTGGCACAATATGTGATAATAAATGATACAGTTTTTCCCATGGCTCTATCATTTCGAGACACCATTTTTCCTGAATCTCCTGAATATAAGCAACTGGATCTCTCTCATCACACATCGTATGTGTCATGATTGTGCTCATATCTGACAAATCGGGATAATGTACCTAATTGCTCTCCATAGATCAGCCCTACAATTGTTACAAGGTGCTCCATCATGAGTGATGTTCTGGGCCGTCACTCTGGGATAGCTCAAATATTTCAAAATGCCATCTGCCCTCTCCCTATTATGGCATTAAGAAAGCTTTTTATGTCACCCACTGCTAACGTCATTCCCAATGTCATCCTTTCTAATTCATGAATCCATTTACCCATTCCTGATGTCAGCATTAGTAGCTTACAGATAAAATTGTTCTTGCCCATATGTGCAGCGCCCGACAAGAAAGTTCCCAAGGTGTGGGATCTCCCGTCCCTTGCAGACTGTGTCTGGCCGAAATCCAGCCAAACTGTTTAATTTGAAGTTGTAAATTCACTACTCAGCTGTATTCGACTTATATAGTGTTAAATCGTAAGTATGATTTCTCAGTTTTGCAAAAACAAGTAAAGAATAGACAAACGTATACAATAAATTATTTCGTTCTCCAAATTGTTTTTTCTTTTAATGAGGTACCCAACGCGTTTCGAGCAGGAACACTCTTCATCATGGGTTCTTATATACAAAGTGCAAACTGTGATTTAATAGAAAAAGAAAAAGGGTTTCAACAGGCTATTCATTTTTTGTCACATTACTCTTGATCTTACTGTATTATTACATTAGCGAGTCAACATTAATTTTGTTCTGTCTACAAAGTAATTTTGGTCATCCAAAGCCTGATAAATCACCTTGTAAATCAGGAGGTGTCGGCTACGTGCTGTAATAAAATGCCACAAACTTCCATCTGAGTGCATGGAATATATTGTGGTAGTCCTTCCCCCTTTTCCAACAATGGGATGTGCAGTTGGACACCTACCTCTCCCTCATCCTCCTCCTCTGCCCCATCTTCAAAAAGCTGTTTATTAGTCACGTCAGTCAATGACAATGTGGGGTCAATAGAGCGTACTGTACGCCATTCAATGTCACCCTCATCTGTCCCACATAGTATCACCATGGGCCTCAATATGACATCGGAGGTAGGCACGGCTGCCGCCGGTGCCATTTCTTTTCTGCCGCCCGCAAATGGGCAATTACCGGGTCATTAAGGTCCTGCCAGACCCAGTAATTGCCCATTTGCGGGCCGTGGAAGAAAGATGTTCCCCATTTCCATTCGGCCACATAGGGCTGAATGCGAATGGGGAGGCTTGATGCACCGGTGCATCCGATATGCTGTGCTCGCGGGTACCGCTCTGCCTACCAGGTCCGACCTGGCGGGCAGAAAGGGACCCGCGAGCACAACTCGTAGTTTGCCAGCCCGGTAACTACGATAACGGCAAGCTTACCGGCACCGTAGTTCCCAGACCGGCAAACTTATAATGAGGCCCCATGTCTTTTTGTGTAATCACCTCCTCTAAGTAAAACAATATTTTCGTACCTGGAGCAACTTACCTGTGCCATGAGGGCCCGAACAGGAATTCTGTAGATAGTCGGTATGTCTTTCCCTTCATCCCTGGCTCCCATCCCTATAGTACTTGAACCACATATAGGAACAATGCGGGGTGCATGGGTTGCCCTCGCAAAGTGCAGTGGGCATAGGAGGCCTGTATAATGGCCGCCACCCTTGCTGGGTACATGCCAGGAGTTGACCACACAATACCTTTTTCTATGAAGGAAATGGTTGTGTTTAGCTTGCTTAACAAGTCCCTTCCCAATATGTTTATGGTAGTATCTTTTGAGCATGATGGAGGAGGTACTAGGTGTTGTGTGCCTATCATTAGGGATAAATCCTGTGTAACTGGAAATGTGACAATAGCCCCAGAGAAGCCCTGTGTGTTCATAACTTTTTTTGATAGTGGGAACCCACCCTACTATATGCAAGATTTTGTGGCCCCCGTATCTATCAAGAAGGAGTCATTTTTCTGTCCTATCTTCACCTGTTTGTTTGTTTATTTATTTATATAGCGCACCAAACTCGGAGGTATCTGGACTTGTTGAGAGGTTACATACAACCATAAGACAATACAGATGAAGAAAATACACAAGATTATTTACATTACATTACACGTATTTGCAAGTATTAAATTACAGATATTTACAACGATGACAGATATTTACAAAGATGACAGGCTAATACAATATTTACCTCAGGTTCCTCTTTGGGGTCTTCAGTTACTGCAATGACTGGACACACATGCATTTTCTGTGGGCACCCCTATAGAGGCATTATATTCTGTGGGAAGGGGTTGCCCCCAGAACTGTTACTCCTGTGTAATCGGGTACCATGTTCTGGCCCAACAGTGTACTGTCCCCTTGTGGGTGTATTTGTGTGGGTGCTTGCAATGCATTTGTGGGCGTCCCCGGGCATTCCTGGGATCCCTACTGGCCCTGCTTGAACTAACATCTGCACTTGCTGGGGTGGGGGCTTCTGAGGCTGCGTGTTGGTGGGTAGAACGTGTTGCAGCAGTGGGGACTGCTGTAGTGGGGCCTGCTGTTGCATCGGTTGGCCCCCTGGCTTTGGTCCCACGGAATTGTAATATAGTTGTCCTAAGGGACAAATTCATGTGAAGTGGCCCTGTTGGCCACAAAGAAATCATGGCCCAAAAAACCTTGCCCCTGTCCCTCTGTACCTGACCCCACGGTCCCTCTGCAGGTACCCTCTCCCCTATGTGCAGTATCCCATTGCCTCATAAGTCCCCCCTTGTGGGTAAAAACCAGGTCGCTGGGCCCCCAACGGCAGGGCATGCTGTGGTTGTATGTACCCTCCTTGCTGTTGGCCACCCCATAATAGCCCCCCACCCCCTGTTGGGTGGGAGTCACTTCTACAGGTCCTGGGGTGAGCACTGCCCCTTCTATGGAGAGCTTTTCTAACGTCTTTTGTACTAGCTTGTTCTCTGCCTTTCTGGCATTGTTGGCAGACTCCCTCTCTCTTTCTTGCTTCCGTTTACAATAGTGTACAATAGTTTATTGTATCTCTGGCCATGCTTTTGTTTCTTCCCCTACTATTTTATCTAGGTAGGACTGCACATGCGGGGGAAGCCCTCAGACCAGTATATGATAGAAAATGGGTATATATTCATCCCAGGATTTTCGTGTGTCTAGCATCCAAAGCTCCTGTATCTGTTGTATATTTTCTGCAGGGTCCACATCTGGTTTCATCTTGGGGGCAAATATGGCCCCCTAATCCTAGGTATCAGATTATATAGTTCTTAGCACCCTCCACACATGGAGGCAGCAGTTATTGAATGGTGCTCCATCGTGTACATTTGTACTCAGTTTTGTCCCATATTTTGTCCCCTGTTATTGCCTCAAACAAGCTCTTCATATCCACGATCACCAAGGTAACCCCTGGGGTTTTCTTTTCGAGAGAGTATATCCACATGCTCACTCCTGCCTTAAGGGAGGTCAAGCTATATATCAAATTGTCTCTGTCCATTGTCTACCACGGCACATAGTGCGTGTCTCCCTCCCCTTCTGTAACAGGGGCATTTGGGTTGTTCAAGGCTCGGTGTCTGGCCCACCTCTCGCGACCCTTGCCATTAAAATCTTTGCCTTTCTCTTATGGAAGCTTGTCAACCAGTTTCTAGTTTCCCCCTTAATCCCCTTCTTCTTTTGCTTTCATCCCATCTCCTTATCTGCAGCCCAGAGATCATCGTATCCCCATGCTCATTTCTTTCTCCTCCACAGTCCTCATCAGATGTGACAAGCCCTTCCTCCCCCTCTTCATACTCCTCATTTTCCAATTTAAACTTTATCTTCCCTAATGTCCACCCATCTTTGCCCCTGTTAGTCCCCTGCTCCTTCTCCTGTCTCCACACCTCCTTTTCTATCACCCTCTCAGCCTTCTTGAACGTAGTGTCTAACTGCCACTGTGTGCTCTTTTCTATGTCAGCCAAAAACCTATTAATGCCCTTTTTCTTCTGTTCCCTCGCACTGCTCTCCTCACGCCTCTTTCCACCCTTTTCTGATTCCCCCATACTAGGGGGTACATGCCATGGATTGGTGTGCCCAGTGGCAGGTTTCAACCATAGGTACAACCAGTAGGGAGAAGGCAGAGCACTAGGTGGTCCTGTTGCATCACTGTGCTGCCCAACCCCCTTCCCAGGCTTCTCCTTTTTCTCCTCGTAGAGCTTCCAAAGTCCTAGAATATTTAGCCAGCTCTTGATCCTTTGTATGTTGCTAACAAATACGAGAACATATGTTCTATTATTCCACTATCGAACGTTCCCTCTCCTGGCCATTTGTGGAAACCCTGTCCAGCAGTGTCCCGAACCCACTGAAAGTGGTATTTTAATATTTTATCATGATATTGGGGCAAATTATTACATAGATGATTGCAAAGAAACCGCACTGAAGGGGGGTGTCTGTACTCCTGCTCTCTATATGGCAGACTAGAGGCACAGAGGTACCCAGCCAAGATTCTCTCTACGGTAGCTATGGTCGAGCAATCAAGGCCTAACTTCTCAGGAGTTGATATGGGCTGGTTCTTAAGTACAGTGTAGTCCCCAAGCACCCACAAAGGAATGCCAACAAACTGTATTAGTTAAAACACAGTCTTTATATAAAAAAGGTTCAATGTTATATACACTATCACGATAATACACTTTGCGCCAACAATTCTAAAATGGTAAATATATACCATTCTAGGTGGTACCACGATTACTCTGATTCCATTAAAATGCATCAACTGTACTCAGTTCAAATAGCATATGAATCAACACAGTAATACGATATCAACCATAGATTTAGGAGGAAGACAAGTTGGTTAGAAAATTGGCAGAATACTGAGTCCCTACCAACCAGACACTATTCTATATGAGGATCCCCCCACCTGGGCAACCTGTAAATGGAGATGCACTACAAGCACAGTCCATATATTGTCTATTAGAGTCTTATCTTCTTCTGTAGTTCTGCAACCCAAATGTACTTTGTGTTGTAGAGTTCTTCGTCAGGGAATTGAAGGGCCCTTCTTGAGCACTCCCTTTCAAGCAGGAGCCATGGGTCGTCGAACTTCTGAGATGAAGAAAAGGTGAACGTTATCGTTGAGGAAGCAGCTTCGGTCCTTGTGGTGCTCGTTGATGAGTGATTGAAAACGTCCTGCGACAAGGGAGGCGTGCAGTGCACCTCAACGACGATGGTTCTTTGCCGCAAAGAGTTAGTGAAGAACTTTGACCCAGCAAGGGCGTCGAGTCGTCGGCTGGCTTCAGTAGCTTCATCGGCGTCTCTGAGGTCTTTGGGTGGCAGGAAACCCACCGGCAGAGTCTCCTCGGTCATCAACGGCCTTGACTTTCTCCGGCAGGTCGAAAGCGGTCGACGATGATGAACAAGGGAGTCCTTGGATCAAATATTCTTAGGCAAAGGGAGCACTGCGGCTCCGGTCGGTCGCCGGCGGTGGACGGCTGTCCGGTGCTTCTCTTCATTCTCCTCAGCGGTCCCCTTCTCCGGTCGGCAGCCTTTCGTAGGTCTGTCTGACAGGGAGCTTTAGCAAAGATCAGCTGGTGCACGATGGTCTCTTGTAGCTCGGGGAGAGGTCTCCTTACCAGGTCCTCTCTTGGATCAGTTCTTGAAGACACAGCAGATTTCAGATTACACGGAAGGGAACAGCGGTTCACCTTCTTCTTCCGGCTCGGCGTCGAGAGTAAGCATCAAGTATCAACTTCTGAACGATTTCTAGCAGTGAGAGGCCCCCAGATATACTAGTTGATCTCCCATTCACTCTGCTGGGTCACACTCAGGCAACCAATCATTCAGAAGGGCATTTAGGCAGGCAGTCAGCCAATCAGGCACACGGTGCATTCAGGCCATTCTTCTCCATCCAGACACTCACAACACAGAATGTGGGTTCCGACAAGTACTCTGCCATTCAACACTACACACTCCATTCATAGCATTTCGGGCAGGGCTGTCTCAGTCATTGTGTCAAACACCAGATACTAGACACCCATAACACAGAATGCATATTCAGCACACACTCCATTCACCCAGGTCCCACCCCACGGGCGTACCCACAACATACGGTCGTTGGGAAGACTCCGCCAGTCTGGTCGGCACTTCCCCATATTACCATATGTTGAACTTCCACCCAACTGCCAGTCAGGGGGAAGGGACAGAGTCAGGGCTTCCCGGGACTTTAGGAAAACCAAGGTAACAGGCGATGGAAGACAAGAGGCCACGGGGGCCATCTTGTCTCCATCAGGAATCTACTGATTCCAATGACAGGGCCTGGGCATCCCAAAATGGAGGACGCTCAAGGCACCTGTCAATTCAACATGGAGCTGCCACCAGCCCGTACCCTGCTCTGTGGGCCAAACACAGGTGCACAAAAACATACACTAGGAGTACAGGGTCGTACTCCCACCCATGGGTGCCATAAGGGTATCCCAAGGGTCTGTTCACCAAACCAAATACAGGAAAACAAATCAGAACACCTGATAGAAAAAACAATAAAGGACAAGGATTCAGAGGCCCTGTTCCTCTGATGCATTTCCAGCATCACAGTTGCCCCCCCTACCCCAGACTGAGGTTATGGTGCCTTATCTCCCACGAGATAGACACCCTCCTCCAGACGGTCAACATACCTTGTGGAAAGGCCATCTGCATTATCATGACTCTTCCCTGGTCTATGCTCTATGGTGAAGTCTAGCCCTTGCAGGCTAATGGACCACCTGAGCAGTTTTGGGTTTTCACCCTTCATCTGCATAAGCCACATATGCAAATCTTATGCGCAAATCTTAGAGTCTGCCTCTGGCCTACAATCCAGCACCCCAGCAAAACTGCACATGGTCCCCCGTAAGTCAGGGCTGAACCCCTGCAAAACTGCAAGCTGTCCTCCATAGCAAAATGGACAGAACCCATGCAAAAGGACGTGTGCCACCCCATAAGTACAGGCTGCACCCTGATGAAACTGTGCAAGTTCCCCCGTAAGTAACGGCTACACCCCTGATAAACTGCACGATGTCCCCCATAAGCAATGGCTGCACCCCTGCAAAACTGTGCATCATCTCCCGTAAATTACGGCTGCACCACTGCAAAAGCATGTGGGGTACCACGTAGGAAATGGCTGCACCCCTGAAAAAGTATGAGCGGCACCCCGTAAGTAATGGCTGCACCCCTTAGAAACTGTGCACAGTCCCCCACAAGTACTGGAGATACAGTCATGCACAGTGGTGTGAACTGCAATGGTTACCTTGGGAACAACAGGATGACATATGCAGATAACAATAGGTTGATGGCCTTATTGCACATATGTATACTATGCAGGATTTGCAGGTATGGCTGGTGACATACAAAGTTCCATGTTGTTGCAGTGATCCTGATTCATCCAGTGACTGCACTCCATTGGCGGTCCACTTCGCACCCTTTCATCTCCCTAGTCCCCATGCCCTCTGCCAGGCACTGGGCCTCTATTCACAAATGTGGAGATACATTTTCCGGTGGAGGTGATGAAAGAATCACATCAGGGCAGCTCTGTCAGCAGGTAAGGATGAGCACTGTCTATCATGTATCATCTGTATTAGTGGTCACCACGGTCTTTGCATGAATTACCACACATTTACTTTCTGAGGGGCTAATCATTTTGTCACAGTGAATGTCAGTGCAGATGTGTGTTTGTCTGTATGCATGTGTGTGTATGTACCCTTCCACATCAATGTGTGTGCATTGTTTTTGAGGTTGCACTTCCACAATTAACAGTCAAATAATGGCAACGTGCAGCACTCATTACACTTGAGTCATTGGCAGTATTTACCACATTTTGGATCTATATCCTCATTCAAGTCCTGCATTCTCTGTGCATCTGGTGTTTTTGGTTGTTCACAACTTGTCTCACTGACCGTTATGATGTCTTCTTACTGCCACCCTTCTCCCCCACCCCATGTGTCCGACGGGGCCCTGCAGGTGTACTCCCTGTCCACACTACTCTTTGACCTGTGCCAGAGCACCCTCCAAACCCTTATCCGCTCACAAGACCTATCCTTCTACAATTCCACATCTTACACACGTCCATTGTCAGATCTACATATCCTCGACTGTTCCCCTTCATGTCCTTGCTTTTGGTAACACAGATCTGGCCATTTATCTCCATTGACTGCACAGGACAGGTTTGGCACACTTGGTGGATTTGAGGATGTACTGGCTTACGCATGTGTGCCCTTGACAGACTTTACATGTGTTCCCCAATCAAGTCACTTGTAGTTCATTGTTGTTTTCAGTATCTTCTCTCCACCTGGATGAATTTGTCTCTGAATTATGTTTTGTTCAAATCCAGCACCCTGAGTGACTGCACGATGTGTGTGTACCTTGTGGGCACATGCATGTGGTACATTGGCCACTCCCCCAAGCTTGTGTTCATCTCTTGTCTCTGTAGGTGTTGTCAGTGCACCCTATAATCCCTGCACAATTACTCGGACTGTGTCGTCCAGGGTGCGTGGTCTGTTGGAGGGTGAGGCAACAGCTTGGTATTGCTGTCATGCCCATTTACTGTGGTGTCCAACTGGGGGTGCTGGTGGTTGGTGCAGGGACTGGAGATGTGGTTGGATTGACTGCTTTGCGTGAATGGTGCGGACATGGTTGTCTTTCTGGTTTACATTCCATGGTGGGTTGCACATGCTGTTTTTGTGATGAGGAGATGATGATTGCCCTTTCACAGGTGGCCTTTGTTTCACAGTCTGCCCTTCACCCTCACCCACTATTGCCCTTCTTTGCCCCCAACATGTGCTATGTTTCCATCTATGTGCTTTCAAGGCTCTCAGACCATGGTGCATTTTTCCCAGTCTTTCTGTCTCTGTCTTCCCCTATTCACCACCTTCTCTCTGCCCTCACCCACAGCATCTCTCTCAGCCAGTCTCCTCCTTGCACCATGATTCCCCTATCCCTCTGTCTCTCTCTGTCTCCACACAGCAGCTACATATTCATCCCTTTGTGCCCTGTCTCCCTCTTGCCCTCTATCATCTTTCACATTGCCTCCCACACTTGTACTTCCACTCCCCACTCCCCAGACCTTTGACTCATCACTTGGTGTCCTTTTCCTTCCTCCATCCATGGGTGACCCAAAGACACACGTGACACCAGACAGTGGGTGTGTAGAACTTGTAAGCCTGCATCAATGGCCCCACTTGTGGCCGCATCCCAGAGCACTCTGACACCTGATTCCAGGGTGCATGTCGTGGTGTGCTAGAGATATGTTTGCTTCACTGTTAGTGATTTCTCTGTTTGGGAGTTTTGCTGTCATCAGGTTGATAGTTGCTCACGCTATGTTATTTATACTTCTGGACGCTGACATTGGGTGGTTCCTGGCAGTTGGCTTGTTACATATGGGAGTTGTCAAGGATGTTCAGATTCTTGGCTGTAATGCAATGCATGTCTTTGATAGCTTAGAATGTTGTTTCAGGGGTCATACTGTGGATTCGAGACAGGTGCAGGTAAGTTGAAGGCACTCAGGGTGGCACAGGTTGTGGTGTTGTTGGTAGCAGAGAGTCTGGCACTGTGTGGGGTGTTTTGTTTGCCTTGGACTGAGGTGAGCAGGTCCAGCTTCATGGGAGTGGGGACACATGTTGATTGTAGGCTGGTGAGTCTATGCTTGTTGTTTTTGCAGGGCAATCAGGGGGCACTGGTTGTGGGGTGGTGGTTGGGAGGGAGGCTGTCACTGTGGGGTGTTTATTGTTGAGTAATCCTGAGCTGAGCAGGGATGGCTGCATGGGTGCAGGGACACATTATGATGGGAGTCGGGCGAGTGACTGCTTGCAGATTTTGCAGGTCTTGACTGCCGCACGGCATCCTGTTCACTCAGCTTTTCATGACATGCCTAGCCATGCTGGTAGTCCACTCATCGTACTTCTGCCCCTTCAGAGGGTGCTGTCCTTTGGTCTGGTGTTCTTTTTTATAGGTACATGTGCGCCAGCAGATGTTTTGCTGCCTGTTGAGAGCTGCTTTTTGCAGCTCAATGCTCCCTTCAGTTACCAGCATATTTTCCCCCATTCAGTCCAGTCCCTATGAGGTCATCCTTGCCTGTTCCCTGCTCCCTTTCGTGTGTCAGTCTCCTTGACCTCTGTTTCTCATTCCTTTCTTTTGTCCGATTGTCTCTTTTATGCCAGTTGCCTCTGTGCCCTGTGCCCTGCCTTCCTGCATGACTGCTGACTCTTTGACCAGCTGCCTTCTGCCGGATCCTGTCTTCACTGCAACTGACCACGACCGCGCGCACACTTGACCCGTCGCCCAACGCGGTCCGGAACACGCTGGTTGCTACGCTTCCGGCCACGCCCCCTGCATTCGAATCACAGTGAACATAGTCCCGGCGTCTATAGAGCATATCCTGGGAATGGGAACATCGAGAGACATCGCATCCCAGACTGAGTATTAGTTTGCAAATACGTTTCGTGGCCACATAATATAAGTCCTTACAATATTACATACAGATCTTTTCTGCCTACTTGGACCAAAAGCCAACTTAGCTTCTGTTGTATTTCGTTAAGCAGTCACCGGCTTTTCTCTCCATTCAATATGTAGTGGGTTCTTTGTTTACAAAAGCACAGCCATTAAGAAGTACTCAACACTATCAAGTTTCCATACTGTTCCCTTCTCCTGTCCTGAAGACGGCTATACCTGCATCAACATACAATTATTTTGTGCATTGCCTGATTTCTTTTGGTGCTTTTAGCCGAAACATATGTCGACTCTCACAAAAAGAAACCTAAGACATGTAATAGGGTTCCCTTCTGATAGAGCTGGTTAAACTAAGCAGTGCTCTACCCCTTAGTGTTTGATGTTGCACATACAGTGCTTATGCAACACTTTTTCACGTACTAACCCCACAATACTTTTTATGTATATTAGCCCACCCCGGTTTTGTTGAAAACACATGATTCGCTATGTTTATCCTTATACCTACTGTGAAGATTGTTTTTTCTCCTTTTAATGAAGTATTTTTTTACATCGGTTTAGCATGATGAAAAATAAAATTAATGTTGTTATTATTTAGTGGTTGTTTTTCTAGTTGTTCTCCTAAATGTTAAAAAAAAAAAAATTCTACTTGTGTTTCTATTTTTAGATAAGTTGAGTGTCATTAATACACTCACAATTCTAAAATAAGTGTTTCAGTGGCTCTGTCTCCTGACATAGCTTGACTGTGGCTTTAAGAGAGAGGGTTACCACCCCTCCTTTTTTGTTCTCCTTCTACATCCTCTTTGATCCCTGAGGGTGGTTTTCCCATAAATCGGATCTTCCCAAACCTTAAATAGTTCACTGCAATTGATGCAATTGATGAGATCTTTGTATTTCGTAGACTTGCAGTTTCCATCATCTGCTCCCCGCCAGGGTTTACTGCACTGTCCTGATGCCACGTTAATCAGTGGATGCCATATTGTGGCATTGAGAGGGCTTCCAAGGGAATCTTGTGTTTCCAACCTCTCAGTGATCTCTATTTGGGAGTCCTCTCACTGTCATTCTGACTCCAGCTGGATCAGCGTGTTCACAATGTCCCCACACCAGAACAAGAGGTAAGTGGTATCTGGAACTTCACTACATGGTACTCAAGGGGGCAGGCAGTGTAAGTGTTGTGGGTGGGGGGATGTCACTTTGTGTGGTTTTTTACTTGCATTGGCCTGGGGCGGGTATTTGTTTCATGGCACTCAGGGGGGCATATATTGAAGGTAATGGGGTGCATGGATGTGTTACTTGCTTTGACCTTGTGTTGTTTTTGTGTACTGAGGCATTCTGCATGGGAAGATGTTTTCTGGGGTATACTGGAGGACAGTGCTGTTGGATGTCTGCACGCAACACGTCGGCAGAGCAGGCTGATTTGTGAGCCTACCAAGGGGAGGAGGAATTAATTCCAGGCTGAAGCTGCAGCAGGCACACACGGGGAAAGTTGTAAGGTGATATGTGCATCTTTCTTGTAGTGAACCTGTCATTTTTGCATTCTTTGTGACTATTTTGATGTAGGTGGAATTGTGTGCATAATTGTGCTGAGGGAATGGGGTGGCCATTCAAGCTGTATATTGTTGTGAGTCACGCAAAGGGTGGCCAGGGTGGTCCACACAAGTGGTAATTGGGGATTTAATGTTGTGCTGTGCCTTCCTACTTGTGTTCTCTTGTGGGTTGTTGTGGGTCTGCGTGCACTATTGTTGGTGTTGGCCATGTGACTATGGTCATGAATTCCGTTGATTCTGTTGCGTGCATCATAGTCACTGTTGTTTACAGTTGCAATCACTCTGTCAGTGTTGGTTGCAGTTAATTTTATGGCTATGGCCGCCTCTCCGAGACACACATTCTCAGGGTTTCACTATGGGCACGTAGGATTGACCCCAAGTCATCATTGAATGGCACCAGCAATGTGGCTTCACTGTGTGTATTCCCCAGGGACTGATTTTCATGAGAAGTATGTTTGCACAAGCTGAATGCGTGCAGCCTCTGCCTGTGCCTTTTAGCCGACCAAGGGCAAGAGTGGTGCCTGTGGCTGAGGCCGATGACCCTCCAGCATATCGACTGGCATGCCATGCTGTGTGGCAACATTGTACAGGATACATGCTGCCAGGATGATTTTATAGCAATACCCCACCAGAGTGGTCAAGGCAGTGGAAAGGTGACTTAAGCACCCCGAATGTGCCCTCCACTATGGCCCTAGTGGCTACATGTGCTGCATTGTATCTTACCTCAGCTGGTGTTGCTGGATTCCTGAATGGCATGAGCAGGAATCTTGATAGCAGGTAGGCACTGTCCCCTGTAAATTTGTTGATGGTTGTTATTGGCATTTATTGTCATCGTCAGTTGTTCACTGTGTCACATGAGTGACAGTTGATACTCACCTAGGAGCCAGCTGTTGCCGAACTTTCCTGATGCCAGGGCCCGGTAGAGTGGTGACTGGCGGTAGATGTAACTGTCATGTGTGCTGCCAGGAACATTGGAATTGACTCACACGATGACTCCTTTTGCATCACAGATGACATGCACATTGATGGAATGCCAATGCTCCTGGTTCCGGTAAATGTGCTCCATCAATCGGCGTGGGCGTAGTGCAACATGTGTACAATCAATGGCTCCAGGTACACATTGGATGTGTGCTACTGCATAGAATTGCTGACACACTGTCTGCCTTTCCTGCACTGTGTGCGCATGTTTATGTTCCAACGCACACTCGCACGTGATGCTATGCAGGCCAACACCTGGTGGAGACAGCGGGATTGTGTGGCTTGAGATATGCCACCCACAATAGCTGTGGTACGCTGAAAGGAGCCAGTGGCTATGAAATGGAGTGCTGTCAGCACCTTTTCCAGGCCGAGGGCATGGGAGCAGATGATGGGGGATGCAAGGTCTTCTTTCCACTCCCTGACCAGTTCTAGTATGACATGCGGGGGTCGGGGGAAGAGCCAGTATCTTGCATACATCTGGTCGTCTGGCATCCCAAACAAGTTGGTGCAAGTTGCAAAAATCTGGGGTCTCTGCATCCTCCTTCTGTGCCCAATTATGATGGCGCCCACTATTACTGCATTCTTTGTGGCTGACCGACATTGGAATGGTGTGCATTGTATACTTTATACACGTTGTTTCCTTTGCACATTGTACACGTGTTGTACTTTGCATGTACTATCCTGTGGCGATGAGATCTGGAGGTCTACACATTACTTTTCTGATGTGACGTTGCGTGGTGAAATCCATAAATTCGATTGTGTTCGCGATTGAATGGGCAAGTTTCTCTGCGTGGCCCGTCCCTCAACATGTCAACGTTCTTCCTAATTCTGCGTTGGAAATGGGGTATATTCATGTTGTGCCCTCTATTTATTTCCTTGTGTAGACCCGTCCCACTCTTTACGTGTAGTCTTGCACACTGCACTCGACTTCACGCAGAGACATGACAGGTCCACGCGAAGCCACGGAAGTGGATGCAATGCCCGTTCCATGAATCGATGAAACGAGTTTTGTGCACTGATTAGTATGTAAAATCACTATTCAGCATGCAAACATCCTATAAATCAGGCCCTATATGTTGTTATTTTCGGTAAACCATTGAACAGCTGTGGGTAAATTGAAATCGGACAGCCAGTATTAGTTTTGAGGGTTATTTCTTTTGTAATCACCTTCTCTTTTTAGAACGGAAATCAGAATCCCACTATTGTTTGCAAGCATTGCATGTGGCGTTCCACACCTACCATATGATGCAAAACTTGTCCAAGAGCCAATCTTCATCTTTGTGAGATTGCTAAATAACATCCCAAGCTCTTATTGCAGTCAGCAATATCATTCATGACATCAGACTATTTTTCGTTTCATTTGATGTTTTCTACCACTATCATATCATACTTGCCTAAACTGTCGGCATCTTTTTGATTCACCTTCTTTTTACAATGGCATCTATAGCTGTGCAATTTCAAAAGCGTTCCAACTCACCAGTCTCCTGATTACACGTCATCATCTAGCAACCCCATTGATCCATGACACTGCTCCATTCTGTTAGAAATGGTCCAGCTAGAAATACACAGGACTGCTGCTGCAACTCTAGGAGACCGCCTCACGTGCCACCAGATAAGGGGCCGAAGAGGAGGCTATTTTGACTATAAAAACAGGACATATGACTCATTGTAAGGGGAGAGGAGTGGGTGTCAAAATGTTGCTTCACCTAAGCAGCTGTACATTCTTCCATAGGTCCTGGCATTGGCAATTCATCATTGCATGCTGGGTTACTCTGCTACTGCTCAACCACAGCCCAGATCAAACTGGATCGAACAAAGTGGAAACGTGAGGTTCACAGGACTTGACAGATCCGGCATTGGCCTAACCATTCGTCTGTTTTTCAATGGCGGGCTAAAGAAAAAAATTTGGTGAAGAACTGCCTTTTTCTTATGCATTGCAATTTGCTAAAAACGCTAAGCATTTTCCGCAACTGACATGAACAAAAAGAGCTCCAAGGTTCCACCATTCATGAAGCTTCATTTATTATCACCTAATTGCTTGCACCAGTGCGCCACACACAACCACTCCTGGTAGATGATGAAGTTGTCAATTACGGCAAATAATTAAGGGGCCAGGTGCATGTTTAATTTAACAAGATAAATATCTGCCCAGATGTTGTGCTCTGTGCCAATTTATAATCAGGCCGGTTAGAAGAAAGCCTCAACCAATTGACAGAACAGAAAGAGAGCAAAAACGCTCCCTGGTACATATGGACCATGGCTGCAGACAGTGATAAACAGAGCATGTACTGCACTGGATGTGGCCATGCTGACCACAATGTGATAGTGATTTATTCCATGAACAATATAGCCTGTACACTTCCAGATTCACCATATGTCAACATGATGTACAAAATAACGCAATACAAGCAGCAAACAACGTTTTCTGCACCGCCTTTTGCTTGGGCGTTGAACCAGACCTTTACATCAAGTGACGATGAATAGAATCTTGACCGTAGCCTGTCAATGAGACGAGTCACTGAAAAGTCGATGTGCCTCATTACGAGTATGGCGGTGCACGGAACAAATGTCGGTAACAGAATTACCGCCACTTTCCGTGCATCCCCACAGTACGAGTATGGCCCTGGAGTGGGGGATTTACCTTCATGATCATGCTGGAGGTAAATCCTCCCACTGTCTGCTGAAAATTTGGCAAAATCACCGGAATTACCGCCACATAGACCAAGTGGCAGTAACAGTAATTGTGTTGGCCGGAATTCCGGCAGATTCACCGTCAGAATGCCGCCCAACTCGTAATGGGGTGCTATGTCCTAAAATAAGAGGAGGATGGTAAGAAACTGGTGTAAGGAAAACGATTGTACTGAAAGTAAAACACAACTGCGGTTGTGCACACTTTTGGGAAGGAACATGGTAACTATTTCACAAAAAACAGCAGCAGTTCCAAATGCCTCCCCACGCCCTCCCCCCCTTATCAGCAGCACTTTTATCATATCCGTGATTTTCATCCTTGCATTGTGAGGCTTAAGGTTCCATACTTTATATGGGGTAAACAATGGCAAAGCCAATTGATTCTTCTTTTTTGTTGGTATAGGCATTGAAAGAGGGCCCACAAGGGTGACGGAAAGGGTGGTGTCGAGACAAAGCAGTGCAGATAGAAGTGAGGGAAAAGGGTATGTTATGTTAGATATATTTCTAAAGCGCACGTATGCCCAAGGGCATCTTGGTGCTGGGTAGAGCGAGAGTCAGGCAGCAATAGGCAAGAACCTAATAAAGATAGGTTTTGAGAGCTCGGCGGAAAACCAGTTGATTGTCGACCGCACAAAGGGTTAATGGAAGGCTTTTCCAATTTTTTGCAGCTGTCACTGAGAATGCGCGTCCACCAATGCGAGAAAGTCTGACGCGCGGGACAGAGACCAAAAGAGCAGACTGGGAGCATAGAGGACAGCACATAACAGGGGAATTTTGCCTGGATATATTCTACGCCCTGTTTGTAGAAGGCACGATGCACTACACAGATGGATTTAAAAAGGATCCTCTTCTCAATGGGCAGCCAATGCAATTGCCTAAGAAGCGGGGTCATGTGGTCTCGAAAAGGGGGACAAAGTATTGCACGGGCAGCAGCATTTTGAAGCAGCTGGAGGCGGTTGGTAAGGTAGCATGGCTGACCCGGGTAAAGGGAGTTGCAATAATCTGTGGTGCTCAAAACCAGCGCAGCCACCACGGGAGCGTGATATTTAGTCGGAACAAAAGGCAGCACCTTGCGTAGTTTACACAGTTTAAAGTGTCCAGACTTGCAAACGCCGCCTACTTGGGGAGCCATGGATAAAGAAGATGGCAGTGTCACACCCAGATTTTTAACTGAGGCTGCCGGCGTAGGGCAGGAAGGTAGCGAGTCAGAAGGTGAATTGGGGTGCCAGAGGAAAGTGGGGTGATGTGGAATAGAGAAAAGAGGAAGCTTGAATAGTGAGGAAAATAGTGGTGGTGAAGTACGGAAAGTGTTGGTCTCACAGTTTGCAGTCGGCAGATGGATGGGTAGCGATACGGAGGGTAGTGCAGTGCACAGGGACGGACAAAAAACGGCACTGAAAGCTTCCACATTAGGTTCAAGTGAAGTACAAAAATCATATGCCAACAATTTTAACCAGTAGAAAGCATTCGGAAGTCAATTTCCCACCAGGACACACTAGACAAGAAACGTTATCTTCAGTTTTTAATCGTTCAGGATGTTTGATCTAAACTTTGCCATCTGCGTTGGAACCCCACTTCTTAATTAATTGTTCAATCCACATGGAGTATCGTGCAGGCTGAGACAATTTTTCTTCATTGTTTAACATTGTTCATTTTTAATTCTACACTCTGATGTATCTGTTAATTTTTCGTAGATTAATCTGATAATTTCAAGTGATTACCTTTTGTGTTGTAACTAATTTACTGAGTGCTTGATCCCCCACTTTGTCCCGACTGTCTTGAATTATTTTGATTTACCAAACCAACATTTCATGATCACTTAATTTTTTTGGAGTTAGCTCCAAAATATGAACATAATTTATTGAAAAATGAGAAACAAAAATATATTTAATTGCTAAGGAATTGCCAGCTGAGGCTCTTACAAGATTGCACGGGCAGTCCCCTGGACTCTACCACTCGTCATATAGAAATCCCAACCAGCTAAGGTATAGCTTCTAAGTTTCCGTGAAGCAGCTACTTTTTTTGCTTTAAGATTGTGTCATGTACGACCTAGGCCTTTTGATATTTTCCCATACAATTAAAACCCAAGAGGAACATTTTGCATTTAAATCCCCTGCCAGTAACCCACGGGCTGAGGTGTAAGTTCCCCATTCTATTATTTCTGTTTTGATCGCTCATGTGCAATCGTACATGTTCATAAAACACAATTCGCTATGGACTCTATCAATTTACTGGACACATCTATGGCCAGTACATTTGTATTCACTATTGGAATATATTGAGCTGTTCATTTTAGTTAATTCTGCATCGCGATTATGAGGACACAACTCGATCTACCTTTAGGATAGGATTCCATAGCCAAACCTCTTGTAACTTAAGAATGTTAAATCTGGTTATATAGTTTAACTTTGGCCCTTCCTCTGTCCAATGCTTAAAACCTCCTGCATGCCGTAATATCAGCCCAATATTTTTTCCAGTCTTTGGAATGGTGACACAACATCAGTTGGTGGATCTCTGGTAGCCAACTTCAATCTTCCTTGGTAATAAGTGAAATAATCGTTTCTAAATAAACTATTTAAAAAAGATCAATTTAGAAAGACCTCTCTGTGCCCACACATGGCAGTCTTTCTAAATCGAACTATCAGCCCCTGCAATGCACGAGTGCACGCAGGGGCTGACAGGCACGGTAAAGCCAGAAGATGAGTAGCGGGAGTGTCCGGTATGTGTCTGTGAGTGTCTGTGTGTGAAAAAACGAAATGCATGAGAACAGGAAGGGTGGGGAGAAATGAAACTGTGTGTATGTGGTGGGGGCGGGGTAATAGGGAGGGGAGAGAGGCTTGGGGGTGAAACTACGAAACTAAACCAAAAAAAAACATTAGCTATGTGAATTTTCGGCTCTTGGAAAGAGCCCCACAAAATCAACTGAAATAAATCAGTATTTTTGGAGTGCTGCATTCAAAGCAGCAGAAAGAAGACATAGAACATCTTCTTTACTTGTGACATCATTGCTAATCTGCTTCTTACACAGAACCACTATTCAAATGTACCATTATGAATAGTTAATTTTTGATAGGAATCGCTGGAAATCCTTTTTCACCACCTTTGATCGTACTGGCCATGATTTCAAAGTCTTTGTTACCCAGGAGTTTCTTGTGGAAGTGTTGTCATGACCATTCTAAGAAAGTTATCAACTTGACTTAGGATCATCATAGATATTGCCTCAAAGGAACATTGCACTTTCACTTTATGGTCTAAGGGCCTGATTCACAGAGCGTTTTCCTGTGGGATTGTGCCATTATAAGGCCCTTCTGTGAATCAGGCCCTAAGTCTCTTGACTTCCCCACTCATAACATAGGAATTGTATGCATTATCTTTGCAATGTGAGAATGATCTAGGGGCAGTGTTGTCTCATCTCGAAAGTGCTTTAGTCCCTTCAAATCCATTTTAGCTGCAGCCTTATGTTTGAAGGTTTTATCGACCCCATCCATATGGACCTTATCTTCATGACCATGTTTATTATTCAAGATCACTATTCTTCTGGTTTGAGCCAAATGTACCCCATCAATGGTGATGATATAGTTAGATCTCTTTGTATTCTTGAAAGCATCGTTCCCTGTAATCCTTGTGGGGATTCTGTTGCTGTATTATTCAATAAGTTATCACATTGATGAGCAGTGACAGCTACTACTGATGATCTCTCGACCACGTCAATGACTAAGGTCTTTCTTGGTTTGTTCTCATGATGATTTGTTCAGACGAGTTAAAACCACACAACTTTTTCAAGCGTTGAGATTTAAGGCCTGCCTGATGTTTCTTCTAACTTCCTTTCTTCTCGTGTACTTTGAAATCGCATAAGGTCACTGCATTAGTATTAAAAGTGCTGAAGCAGCCTGACTCATAATTTATGAGGCTTTTGATCTTATGTAGCTCAGCACATTTCTCTTCTCCTGTTTCTTTTTTTACCCCTTTTTCATGGTGTAGAGTTTGATCCATTTAATCCTCCTCTATCTTTAGCCATAAAGTCTCTTTTCCTGTTCCTCTGACATTTCTCTATTTCAAAGGTTTAAGTCAGTGTGAATGTGGAGTGTGATCAGGGTTTTCTGATGTGAACTCTTTGGCCATTCATTCAACAATGTCCTCTCTATTTTCTCCTGATAATTCAAAAACATTAAGCACAGACTTGTGGGAATGTGCCAGTCCATCTGCATTATTTATAGATTTGGGATCCTGAACTAGAGATGTGTTTTATTATTACACTGCCACACTTCTTCTTCAAGTATTGTTTTATTTTTATTTTAGTTTCTGGGATTTCAATGTGTTAATAACTTCTCCTAAACTCCCTCTCTTGCGTTTTGACTTTTCTATCATTCACTTTTTTTACTGCAATAGAGGCGTCTGATGGCTGTCCCCATCCTAGGCAATTTGAATAAAAATTTGGGAATGTTTTACGTGAGGTTAGGTTTCTAAGTTAATCACAATGTGTAATTATCATGCTGACTGTTGTACCGTGATCTTTCACTTCCTCAGTTATGTGTTTGCCAATGTTAACCAAGGATTTGAATCCTATATGTGGTGCTTTCAAGGATGTCACAGATTATGTTTTCTTGAAACTATTTTCACATGGGCCCTCTGAATCCTGCAAGATTTTTAAAAAGAAGCATTGAATGTTGTGCTTGCTCCGCCCGTTCATTCCCAGCCTCTTTATCTGAGCATTGTGATGTTACAGCTTCCTTACTCTCATTAGTTAGTCCCATGCATGTTTCGATTAAAGCCACCACACCCACTGAGGAGCTGAAGTCCATGCTATTATTTGGGTTGGTACCTAGAGCACTTAGTGACGTAGGCGCTGCGAGCTCAAAGCCTATCCCTACAGCAGTGGTCTGCAACCTGCGTCTTTATAGGTCTTTCTAACTACGGTTTTCATGATTCTACTCCATTAACTATGCTGGCTAGAGGTCATGGAAGTTGTAGTCTAAACTATCTGGAGAGCCAGGGGTTGCAGATACGTTCTCTAGGGCTTCACAGATGGCATTTAGACCAGCGTTGCTCTTTGATATGTCCTGGACTGATATTAAATGTGCCATGTTCTTCCCATTCTATTTGGCCTTGATCATTGCTTCCTTACGACATGGATGGTCAGTGGGCTGCAATTCACTACTCTTTGCATGTTAACATTCTCCTCACAAAATCTTGCCTCTATTGAGTCCTATTTGTGCATAATTGATAGACTGTGTGTGTTCTCCTTCACCATTTGTACCACTGCTAAATATGTTTTAGTCATGAAAATTGGCTTTTTTAGGTTTTCTGAGATGGTAATGATTGCTAGTAGCCATTTAATTTCCTTTTCCAAATAGTCGAACAAGCGCTAATGCCCCCAAACCTTTACATTTCTATCTTGGGTGACTCCAGCTGGAGGCAAATCAATGATATAGGTAGTACTTGCAGCATTTTTAACAGTAATGGAAAAGTGAGAACATTTGCCTAAGAATAATGTAGGTACTACATGCAGAACTTTTAAGAGCAGTGGAAAAGTAGAATAGTTCATTTTTACCTGCATCTGCTCTCCTCCCCAGAATTCACCTGCATCAGCCAATGCAGTGGGAGCAGAGCAAGGCATTGCAGATCGGGCAGCCCCTTAGCAGACTGCTCAGTGACTTTGCCTTACACCTCCCTATTGGAGCGCTTTCACGCTACAATCATATCTTTAAGCATAGTCCTCCTCCAGGCTGCCGCAGGGTCCTAGTGATAGCTGCTTCCTTCTGGATCACACAAGGACTGCCTGGGTGCTTCCCTTACAGCAGCCATTTGTGGGCACTGTTGCATTAAAAGCACATCTTGTATTTGTATTTATTCATGTTTTATATAGCGCCTTAAGCCAAGGCGATGTACAGAGAATCAGAGAGCGGTGCAACAGAAATGAATATGCATGGACAATTAAAAACAATCAATCAAACGTGTTGGAAAAAAATGAGACTTCAATGATTTATGAAATAGAGGATAGGCAGAAAGAGAACAAATAGAGTATGGGAGAGCATTCCAGTGTAGAGGAGCTAAAAGAGGGAATGTACAACAGCGAGACTGAGCACATGCGAGACGAGGTGCCACCAGGAGAAATTGAGAAAAAAAGCGAAGAGATCGAGAAGGGGGACAGAAGCATACCAGGGCAGAAAGATAGTCAGGAGCAAGTGCCTAGAGGGACTGGAAGACGACACATAAGAAATAAAATTTAAGTTGAGAGTGAAAAGATAACCAGCAAATAGTAGTTAGGGAGTATGAGATAAAATCTTGGAAAGAAAGAAGACAAGGAAGACCAACCGATGAGTTAAAGACAGATGTTAGTGGTACAAGACGAGAAGCTGGGAGCCCAAAGAGAGCAGAGGAGCAGAAGAAGAGTCAGGAAAAAAATCAAGGAAGGGATCGATAGTTTTGAAGCTTGAAAATTAAGAAATGGGTGGACATTGCAGATGTTCTGTAGATGAAAGTGGTAGGTGTGTGCAGTTAGAGAAATGGGGTGAGAGAAAGATAGAGTAGAGTCAAGATGAAGCCCCAAATTTCGAGCCGTACTAGAGCTTGAAAGCTGGGATGGGGAAAAGGTAATAAAGGACGCAGGAAGAGAAGGGGAAAGCGTGTTAGCGGGGAAAAAGAGAACCTCTGTTTTCCCAGCACTAAGTGTGATTTGATAGCTAAGAGTCAGGAAGAAAGCGTGTGGTCAATATCAGAGGAAAGAGAAGAGAAAGAGAGGAAATGTTGAGTATCATCACCATAAAAGTGGTGTGAAAGACAAAAAGAGGAAATAACTGTGGCAAGAGGGAGAACAGAAAAGGGCCCAGAACAGACCCTTGTGGAACTCCCTGGGCAAGCAAAAAAGATTCAGAATATTGGCCGGCCCACGAGACAGAAAAGGTTCTTTGAGACAGATATGATTTAAACCAGGAAAGGATAGAACCCAAGAAACCAAAGGAAAAAAGGGACGCTAATAAAAGGGTCTTTAGACGTGGTCCTCCTCCAGGTTGCACAGGGTCCTAGTGTTTGCCATTTCTTTCTGGATCACACAAGGATTATCCAAAGACTGCGCTTGCACTGCCGTTTTATGAATGGATTAGATTTTGAAAAGATGTGTTGGTGCAAGTCATTGAATGCTTTGGCACACATTTATCGGGAAAAAGTTGAGCAAAATTCACTAGGGGCATCTGAATATGTGCATCACATATGCTCACATGATCATTCTCTTGCAGGTTTACACACATACATTTCAAAGCACATTCTGTTTTCACACATGTGATGCACTTTAAAATGTGCACAATAGAGATGCTGGAAGTATTTGCCTAAAACCTGTAAAAGCGTACGTTTGAGACCCCACACTTGCTGCTGACAAAAGAAAGGCAAAGATCCGTCCATCTGCTTCTTCTTTAGTTGAGAACAAACTTTCATCTTTGAAAATCTCAATGGGACACACATGTATTTGGGAACCCGCTAAGAGTTTACTTCCACTTGACGGAACCTCATGAAACTTTCTAGAAAAAAGGATTTGGGCTACACTTTTTATTTTTTTGCAATGTTTTATTGAATGGCACCAAAGTTATAAGCATTTGAAAACAGTGTTCTTCCTATTTTGAGTCCAATTTAACAATAGGCCCTCTAACCCAAAAGGGATCCGAAAACCTGTGTTTCTCAGGCAATTTTTCATTTGGAAGTCAGAAATAATGCTAGAAAGATCTTATTTTCTCTCCCAGATTGTGGGAAGAGGCCGCTGTGTTTGGGACTACTAGGATTATCCATTATTAATCAAATTCTTAAATTGGTTCGATTAGTATCACCTTGCTAATCATTTAACAGCATGCTTAGGTGTCCTTCACGGAAATACTGGTGACTGTAGCTCAGTCAAAACAGGCAGGAAAGTCTTAATGCTGAAGCTCTTTCTTGAAGTGTCTCTCCACCAGAGACTTCTCCTCCACCTATCCGCACTCTCAGCAGAGAGGTTCAGGAACATTTCCATTATCGGATCCTAAGCCCAGATTGACCCACAATGGTTCTCTCTGAAACAAACAGATTGCACAGCTGCAATCAAACCTTTAGCAGACACAAAATCTAGGCAATTTGGCTTTATACATTAGATAATAAAAATGTATTATACTTGCAATATAGTCGTCTACTTTTTGGGGGTTTCTTATTAATTTTAGGTAATTCAATTACAAGTAAATGAAACCAGCTTGTGTTTGTATTTCATTGATTTTAAAATGTTGGTGCAGGGTTGCACTGAAATATTTTCAGTAGGGTGGGTGCATTCTAGTATTACACTGTTGACACTGTATTGTCTAGTAACTGCCCTGCTCTCTGATACCGTTGACACCAAAGGCCCGATTCATGGAAAAGTGCGAATTTGTCCCGCAAAGGCCACTCAGCGAGAATGACAATGGGCGAAGAATAAAAAATGTGCGCCCCACGTATTCATGGAATTTACTGCGCGAAGTAACCATATACGAATGTCACGGCAAGAAAGCCCCGACATGCCCCATGCAAAGCAAAAACAGCCATAACCGCTACCTTTGCATGCTCCTCCAGGTGTGAATACACACACACTTCACACATTGCGTGGGGTCCCCTGCAAGCAGGCCTGCATCTCAGGGACCCTGCGCGGGATCCCCCGTAAATGCTACTGGCACACCGACAACATGTGTATGATGTATCGTAACTCAGGTAAAACTGTTCCTGCACCACACTACGCTACGTATGTGCATCCCTAAATCCATTGGGATCCCCAGCTGTGTACGCACACAACTAAATACGACATGCAAACCCACCTCCATGCTGCGATTCCTATGCACAAGTGTTCTTACATCTGCCTTCGGGTGGCGGAGAGATGGAGGGATTTGCATGGACATTTTGCAGGCAAGAGGTTGCACGGTCACATCCACGTATACAAGTTGTGCACTTTTGTGGGCAAGCTATGGACTGCCTGCGGCTCATCCCTTGTAACGCCCACTTTTTCCCTTGTTCTTCCCCATTTTCCAAGTTCCGCCCCCTTCTTCACCCTCTGTTCCTCGGCAACGCTCTGAGTGGTGTGTCACGTAATGCAGACGACCGCTCGCAGAGATGTGCCATGCCTGTGTGAAGTCCCCACAAGTTACAAAAAAGTGCAGCGCAGTCGATTCCATGAATCGGCAAATGGGGTTTCACTTGCAGAATGGCCTGCAAATCTACAATTTTCCACACAAATAATTCCATGAATCAGCCCCCAAGAATTTCTTTGGTGTTTGCAATGTAATAGCTTGGATCCCCTTTAACGCAGGGCCTCCAAGTAGGTTACTTAGAGTGCATATTGGTTAATTGCTAATTGGGGGTCAGCATGAGTTATGCTGGACTGAATTTTTAAGAGGAGTAGGATCACATATACATTTTATTTCTCCATGCCATCACCCACAATGCTAGCCATGGAAATCGAAAAGGGGCTTAGCTTAGGTCTCTGCATTCCATTTCCATGACCGACATGTTTTTTTTTTTATAGTTACAAACGTTTACTCCACGGGCTACATCCTTGCCATGGCCCATGTTTTCATATTTCCAATGGACGTGCATACCGACACACAGACCTCACAGTACTGCGCTAATGTTAAAAGATGCCAGCCCACGGCTACCCACAATCTGTAAAGTGCTCTGCCACTCTCGAGCTAGGTTCGAGCTTTAAACAATAAAATACAAAATAAAATAAAACATTACATGTGTGCTGTACAATTCGTGAGTATGCTCCTGGGTGCTAGTAGCAAGTATGGCCCCATTCTCTGGCCTTTGCTGGGTGGTTCATGATCCGTTGGTCATTTTATCTTGAGAACATGGCCATTACTACCTAGTAAGGATAATAATGCCCCCATGGAACAGGACTTCAGAATGTGGGATTTCCCTCTATATATATTTCTATAAGGATGCCTGTGCATTGGGGACAGGACAGAGCCGCCCTTACACTAAAACCCAGCTTCCCCTTTCAGACCCACTCTTCCTAAAATTCTGGGAGGCGCCCTAATTTGGGGGAAAGGAAATATTATCTCTGGAAACGAGAAGCATGACAGCCTTTGTTGTGGCAAAAGTCACAATAATTATAATCTAATTCTGAGGATTGCTGAATGAGTTTATATGGTTCATGGTTATAAACACCAAGCCCAGATTGCATATTGAAGCATACAACCCTTTTATCACAGTGATATGTGTCAAATATATGAATCGTATTTCATTCTTATGTTTCCAAAATGATCTTTGATTTTATGCAAAGCAGCCTGAAACCCTCCTCGATGCCATTATTGCCCTTACCCATTTTAAGTTTTCAAAAGAGTACTAAAGGGGTGTAAAAGACTTACATCTTAAAATGATTACCTTCCCTCAGAAAATAATGTATGCCGCTTTGATAGTGTGCTTTGCTCAGTAAAACGAGTGCAACATTTTCATTATGACTGCAACATATACCGAAAGTGGCCAATAGACGTGCAGATTAAAAAAAAGGCCACTGGCAATGGTATTACAATTAAATGAATTCCTTATTTTATAGATCCCTTTGCTAAGCTTACTCACAATTTTGCTTCACAAAATATTGTTTCTACTTGGAATGGTGCACACTCAGATTAAAACTAACAATCTACTTCTTATGTGAGAATCAAGCCAATGCTTATTTTTGTGTGCTGGCCACTAATTGGTTGGTAGTGCTGCTGAACTCACATTTGATACAGTTTGTACAAACACTAATAGTTAACTAAAATAAAGAAAATAACAAAGGCAGTTGCAGACCCTGCACCCTAGTCTTCTGGCTCCTCACAAATTTAATCAGACCCGTAGCATTCCCTGAAGATCCTACCCATGTCCCCCTGAGCCCCGTACCCCCTACATGAATAATATGCCTGCAGGATGATGGCAACATTCCTGTAAGCATAATTTAACCAAGAAATGTAATCAAGTCACACAGCCGGCACGTGTTTCGACCCCACAGTCTTTTTCCAGGCTGAATTACAAAACCACCAATATAAATCAGAAATGTATACATTTCTTTGGTTAATCTGTGAGTTATCTCTATTTTTATTTTCTCTGCTTCCCTAGATTGTTGCTCAAGCACAGATGGATAGGAAAGTGGTGGATTCGCACATTGGAAATAATCTCTTTCATTGTTAGCCGGAAAGAAAATTAATTTAATTCGGAAGTCAGAGTGAATTCAGGAAGAAATTATTTGTATTCTAGTTGGTGCGAGGTGGAGGCCTCTAGCTCCTGTGTGCATGACAGGAGCCAGCAGCTCTCCCTGCTTCTTGGTTCCTGCTCTTGGTTCAGAGCACAGGAGCCAGAGGTTAGCCTGGAAAGGAGTCCCTCGGAGCGACATACTCAACAAAAAAGGTCTGAAAGAAATGTATTTTTTGTACATGTGTTTGCGTGCAAGTGTGTTGAATGTTCATGATATATCCTTGTATGTTTGCATGTGTGCAAGGGTGTGTTTATATGTATTATGTAAGGTGTGTGTGAATGAGTGTATGATATATGGTTAGCTGGGTGCACTGTATGAGTGAGTGAATGATGTGTGAAATGAGCGAGTGAATGTTGTGTGAATGTCTGTGTGCTTGTGGTTAATGCTGGGCCAAGGAATTGATTTTGGTGCCTAGGGTTTGGGGGTTGGAAGGGAGAGGGGATGGATGAGAGGAGAGTGGGTTGACTGGAAAGGGGAAAGTTCTGGAGAAGGGGCGGGTGGGGGTCAATAAAACATAATTTTTAATGGGCATTGTGAGAAACCTGAAGTTGTCTCCCTGGAGATCTGTCACCCAGGAGGCCAGCACACGGCCATCACTATTGGATCCAGTTCCTGGGAGTGGACTAGTGAGGGAGCATCACCTAGATGAGGGGTTCCTCAGGGAGTGGGAGCAGGACACCGATGGGTGTGACGCAGTAGCACCCTTCCTTCAATACCTCTTCTCCATCCTACAACGTAGGACATTCCAAAACACTACCCCCCATTTCCCTACATGAACACTTTTGCACAACAGACTAACACTAGAGCAGTCGTTTAACTGACATGGCCCAATACAAGAGTCAGGCAAAGTCAGGCATTTGAAGAGAATCACATACACCTGACATCCCTTTCCTTTCCCCACAGGGATAAAAGGTGGTGCAAGAGAGCACAGGACAAGCAAGGCAGACCGCAAGACGAGACAGCTAGCCAGACCCGGCAGTCCACGAGGAGGAGAAAGGCGGCAAACATCGAGAGGCTGACAAGGAGAGACATGACTGTTAGATTGTCCATTGAGGTTATGTCAGAATGAAGAACACGCGCTCTGTACTTTATAAGTATATTTATTTAGAAGTTAACAGGTGAGTATGAAGGCAGGAAAAGGCATCCACCGGTACAGTATACACCAGAGCAGGCTCCCAACTGCTTCTGAAAGGAACGTTCCCTGAACACATACATAAACATTCCAAAGGAACATTCTAACATGGAGCTGAGCTTACCTGCATACATTAGTATAAAACATAACACATCTCCCCCCTTTAACCTTTGGCAAATTAATAATTAAGGCAAAATGTAAAATTGCCCAACAAACACTTTTCATCAAGGTGTACCAAAAGATTGTGAGAGATTTCATTGACAAAGCACTCATGACTATAATGCAAATAATTAATCAAGTGAAGATACTTACATTACAAATCAAACTTCTCATAAAGTGTACAAAAAGATTGTTGAACATTTCATTGACACAGAATTACTTAAGTGCATTGCAAGTAATTAATAAAATGAACATCAGGAACACTTTCATAGTACCTTCAACATCTCTAACAAAACCATCTGATTTGTGGCAGGCCATTACCACTACATCCTCGCAATAGGGAACCAGCCCACAATCAACTACACCCTTATCCACCAATGACAAACAAGAACCTTGAATCACTGATAATTTTTACCAAAGATGGTACTAACTAAGCACAGATGAATTACTTCCTTTTCTATAAAGAATATTTACCAACCACAAGAAAAATCAATGAAACCATAAAAGCTAATTCCTACGAACTGTATCCACCCACAACTTATTATGATTTCCATGTGTGGGTAGACCTACATTTTCAGAAAATATGGAACGGCCACCTGAACCCAGAAGACCGCCAAAAAAACATGCACCAAGTGCCGGGACAAGCAATCCCACCAACCCTTAATACTCCATTTGCTCACTTCCACTCTTGCACAAAATCACATCACACACTTGGCAATTTGCGCGCAAAATATCTGACAACAAGTGTATAAACATCAATTGCGTTCATAATATTTGGCTACAAAGTCCTTTGTGATGTTGAGGGGAATGACAATTTTACTTTTCTTCTAGTAGTTTGCGGGATGGATATTTGGAAAGATACTTCTTTGAAACAGTGCCGGGATTTCTCATCCCCCACAATTTGACACACTAAAGTACACTCAATCTCAACCGTCCTTCCTTTTGCACACTCTCTTACAGAAACACATTTAGACTTAGGCAATTTGCGCATATAATATTTGGTAAACAAGATTGTGCAAAATCAATTGAGTCCAAAATATTCAGCTACAAAGTCCTTTGTGATGTTACCTGTGAAAAAAAAAACTGTATTTTATCACATTGATGCAATTAGTATATTCTCACTAACCAAAAACTTGCACTATGTGCCGGGACAGCCAATCCCCCAAAACAAAAGCTACACTTTGTGCCGGGACAACCAATCCCCCAAAACAAAACTGCACTTTGTGCCTGGACAACCAATCCCCAAACTGTGGTGCGACCACCTGAACCCAGGAAGACCACCAAAAAATTTCACTCTTTGTGCCGGGACAACCAATCCCCCAAAACAAAACTGCACTTTGTGCCGGGACAACCAATCCCCAAACTGTGGTGCGACCACCTGAACCCAGGAAGACCACCAAAAAATTGCACTCTTTGTGCCGGGACAACCAATCCCCCAAAACAAAACTGCACTTTGTGCCGGGACAACCAATCCCCAAACTGTGGTGCGACCACCTGAACCCAGGAAGACCACCAAAAAAAATTGCACTCTTTGTGCCGGGACAACCAATCCCCCAAAACAAAACTGTACTTTGTGCCAGGACAACCAATCCCCAAACTTTGGTGCGACCACCTGAACCCAGGAAGACCACCAAAAAAATTGCACATTGTGCCGGGACAACCGGTCCCACCAAAACAAAGAGGACATTTGTCCGCCAAAGTCAAACAGTCACCCCACTGTTGCACTTTTCTCCAATACATTTTTTTTTTTTTCATGCTGCAAAGAAAGGTTAATAATACGAAGCACAATTGGCATAGTGCAATTAGTGAATGGCTTGTCACCCCCTTTATTTCTCCCATGAGCCACACTAGCAATAATTTTTCCTTCTCAATGGCTCCTTAAACTGCCCAAATACATCATCAAACCATGCCAAATTATGACGCTCCTTTTCATTTGTGATAACAGGATATTTTGGAGCAGAGCCCAAAGAGTATTCAGAAACTCGTGAGAGCGGCTCTTTGAAGCTTCCGAAAATGTCATCTATCCAACCGTAAATGAAAGGCACGCCGTCCAGCTGCCTCCGTGCTGGCTCTTGATGCTTTACAAAATCACTATCGTGATCTGGCAGCATTGACTCAATACAAGAACAGTCATTATCTCTTACTGTTTCATAGTTTATCTTCATGGAGCGCCTAGGTAAAAGATTGTTGGTGTCTTCACTTACACGACGTTCATCCGGAAACAAAATAAGACCTTTCTTCAAATCATGCGACATGTTACAATCACACCCTCCACTTTGAGAGTCTTGCAATATGCCTAATCTCCAATGATTGGTAGCAGTGGTGTGAGGCCAATCAACCTTAGAAACAAATGGACGTGTTTCCGTATTTTTTTCTATGCGAGGCATTCTCTTCATGTCTGGCCAACCGTCGCTCTTGTGAGCTGATGGAGTTAATCTTCCAGCCAGCGACGTCGTCATTCGACTCTCTGCAGTAAGCCTAGGCAGAGACTCCGTACGACACAAACAATGCCTTCCGACATCAAAAGGTGAAACTTGCTCTCTCACTCTTGTATGTCTAAACACGGCCCACAAACTGTTTTCTCCATCCATTCCGCTCATGTTTAACGGCGCACAGCATTTTAACGGCACAGGACGCAAGGAAAAACTCTCCATTTCTTCCGTAACTCTCACAGCTGGAGCGCTAAGAGCTGTTCCCAGTCTGCTGGCACAACACACTAAGTCGCCACACTGCCATGTGTCAACGACTTCCTCCACCCCTTCCATAGCGCACTCTTTATCTAGGGGAAGGGATGGGTAATGGACCCGGTGGATGCCTCCCCATATTTCGGGCCTTTCATGCAGGATTTCCTTTACCTCATACATTTCTTTCTCTTCGGTTCTGCTGATGAGACTACATGTACTTTCCTCTTTCTTCTCCCTATACTTCGTGTGATCCATTGATGTAAGCACTCCTTCTTCTGAGTGGACATCTGCTGCTTTCCTTAATCCCATCGTCGTCGCCAATGTTAGATTGTCCATTGAGGTTATGTCAGAATGAAGAACACGCGCTCTGTACTTTATAAGTATATTTATTTAGAAGTTAACAGGTGAGTATGAAGGCAGGAAAAGGCATCCACCGGTCCAGTATACACCAGAGCAGGCTCCCAACTGCTTCTGAAAGGAACGTTCCCTGAACACATACATAAACATTCCAAAGGAACATTCTAACATGGAGCTGAGCTTACCTGCATACATTAGTATAAAACATAACAATGACCTTGCCCTTTTCGACAACACACTGCCAAACCTACGCAGAATGAATCGTTAGATAGAGGACAAGGACAGATCATTTCTTAATCTCTTTTACCAACTGCTCCAATAGACCATCTAACAAACCTAAAATAATGGCCCCAACTCTCCTCACTAGAAATAAATGAAATGTCACTATGTACAAGTTACTGCCCCACTTGATCCTAACCTTAAATTTATCCATCTCGCAAGACCCAGCAGAACTTGTAGACCTCTACAATAAAACCATGACTTAGATGCCACTGCCCCACTTAAACTGCGAAACAGCACACCTGAAGCATACCTTAAAACCTGGTTTACCGCCCATTTGAAAGCCCTTTGGCTTGATAAAAGGAAACTGGAAGCCAATTGGAAAAACTTACCCTCAAACGAAAACAAAGATAAGGTGACCGAAAAAATAACCACTTACTACAAAACTGAGATCATCCGCACCAAACAAGAAACCTATAATGAAAGGATCCAGGTAGCCAGTTCTAGGACAAAGGAATTATTTGCAATCCTTAGGGAACTAGAATCGCCCATTGCCCCTGATGACTCCTAAAAACAAAGAATGGTGCACAGACATCCAAAATGCTGTCAAATAAGATTGCCACCTTACAAAACAAAATTGCTTCCAAAAGGCTAATCCTCTCTAATTCAGAGACATCCCAGAAACTGCTAAAAAAGAACCCAGCTCTCAATAATCTCCAAGAATTCAAATTGGCTCAAATTTCCACAGCCGAAGTCCTAAAAATCATTGCATCTCTTAAACCATCAAGATGCCAAGGTGACCACTGCCCTGCACAAATAGTTTGTTTGTTTGTTTGTTTATTCACTTGTTATGCGCACCAGACCCGTAAGTAAAAGGGTGTAGCAGTATGAAGATGCAAAGCTTACATAGTTACAAAATATACAAAATATATACAGAAATAAAATGGCCTATATGGTTACAAAAATAAACAATGTACAAAAATACAAATTACACAGTGTTGCGCTCCGTATAGCACTAAGACTCACTCACAAGTAGACTAGTTTACACATGAGCTTCAAGTGGTAACACAACATTAATGAGAATATAGGGTGAGTAGGAGTGGGTCACTCCAGCTATGGAAATAGTCAAAGAAGCAGCCAGAGACCTCGCCCCTTTTATTACTAAACTAATAAACGCCTCTTTTAGGACATGCCAAGTACCAACAAATCTCAAAAACGCTTCGGTTCTGCCTCTACTAAAGAAAGCCTCCCTTGACCCGTCGATCCCAACTAACGATAGGCCAATCACTACTGTCCCGTTTATACTAAAAATTCTTGATAAAGTGGCATACCTTCAAATACAGCACTACCTTGAGGCAATCTTCTAGGGCTCAGACAATCGGGATTTAGGCCTCTCCATGGAATGGAAACAGCCCTGTTCGACTTGAAAATGCAAATAGATCAACTGAAAGATAACAGACAATGTGCTCTACTCCTCCTACTTGACCTCTCAGACGCTTTCTATTTGGTGGACCACAACATTCTTTGTGAACACCTCTCTTCAGTGGCAAACTTCTCACAACAAGCTCCTGACTGGATCAAATCCTTTCTTAGTAACAGATCGATGAGGGTCTTTTCCCAGTCAGATGCCACAGACCCTATCCCTATTACATGCGGAGTACCACAATGGTTGTGCGTCTCTCCAACAATGTACAACATATTTACCAAACCACTCTTTGACAAACTAGACCACTTGGGTGTCATCTACACAAACTATGTGGATGACACCCAGATACCCATATCAGGGAACTATGACACAGACCTTGCCTTACTCAATAAAATATATCTCATCATCCAGGTATGGATGGCTACACACAGCCTCTGCCTGAATGATGAGAAGACAGAAATCCTGATTTTATGCACCCCTCTCAACCTTAACAAATTGGATGTCCAGTACTCTGCATTCATATTTCAGAATTTAGAAGGAATCACAAATGGCTCTCTATCAAAGATAGGATTAATTTAAAACTAGTCTCCATCATGCACAAATGCCTTAACAAAGCTGCCCCACAATACCTAAGCAAGAACATTTCAAGAAAAACATCATCCCGACCAACTAGGTCTGTCAACTCCTTCTGTATCACTGTTCCTCATTTTAACCTGAAAAGAGCAGGAGGTAACAGCTTCCGTGTTCAAGCCACCTTAGCTTGGAATGCTCTCCCCATACATTTACGCACTGATCAGCCTTTCCAAAGCTTTAGATTCAAAACTAAAAAATGGCTATATGTGAATGACACTAGTCTCCGGAATATCTAGAGTAGCTGAATTTGCCTTTATCTTCCTGCTTCAATATACACTTATTTTATTACTTGTTCTAATTAGATACTATTGTTTATCCACATGACTTGTTCTTGTTGATAGCCCTTCTGCATCCTGTCTGTTCAAACTGTATTGATATTGACTTATTTTTGACATTCCGTATCTGTATGTACCAAATTGTGATTCTAAGCTGTCTTGTAACGCACCCAGATACCCGAGGGTGTGGTGCGCTTTACAAATTAATAAACAAACAAACAAACAAACAAACAAACAAAAGCACAAGTGTGTTGCAGAAGATGTCAGCGGTACACACAGTGTATCGACGCTGATAAGCCGGAGCGAGGGAGACTCCTGCTACCGTGGTACTGGCCTTGACTTCAGTTACAAGGAAAGCCAAGCAATTCATCACAGCCAGTGAGTCGAAGGTAGATCCGATAAGAACTGTGCTGTGGTGAATGAAAGTCACAAAGTGGCAACACGAGAGAAGTTCAAAGAAATGTAAGAATGTAAGGGGGAGACCAGCTGCAGAAGGGGACCAGCGCCACGTAGGTGCTTCTCTGAGAAACTCTGGTCAGTCCCCATCTGAGTAAAACTATAGACACGAGAAGGCTGTAGGAGAGTCGCCAAGATAGGTCAAAGAGGTCATACAGGAGGTCAAGCAAAATCTGCAAACACTCAAAAGCCTTTGACCTGAGAACTATAAAAAAAAGCAAGGTAAGTGAATCCCATAGACATTGAAAGTAAATGCGTAGGTGAAGTTGGCAAGAGTGAACCCAGAAGAGGGATGCTGACAAGAAGGGGCACAGTCTAAAGTCCCAAGAAACAGTGTGTTGACAAAGGTGAACCCGACCGAGGGACATCCACTGGAACTATTTAAAAAGACTTTAAGATTTGTAACTGAAGTAAAAGCCATAGTGAACCCGGTGGAGGGAGGCAGAAAATTAAGAGGAGTCTGCGCCCGGAAGAGGGGACCACGGGTGAGCCAGTAGCACCCTGATCAAGTGAACCAGAGAAAGGGAGGTTCACAGTGAACTGTTGAAAAGACTTTGTATGAGAACGATAGAGGAAGAATTGTTAAAAGCCATAGTCAACCCAGTGGAGGAGGGCCAACAGTCGAGAGGCATCCAAGCACAATCGAAGTGTCAGAATAGAAATAATATTATGCCTCCTATTGTAATAATTATATGTGTATAGGCCTACGCCAAGTTGTCTAAACATCATGTGCGAATAAACTCCACGGCAAGGTCTTGACCTCAGAGAAATCCATGTAAGCCGCCATCTTGAATCAAGCCGCCATTTTAGGTTCTCTTGTTATGTAGAAGTCACCCTGAACATCAAAATGGAGGCCAAATGACATTTCGAATAGATTCTGGCCGTGGTGACCTCCGTACAGCTGAATGATTAATATGCCTGCAGGCCGCTTGTTGGGGTCGTGAACTGAGACCTTGTCCTACTGTTGACCTATATGTAAATGTACTACTTATATCAGCGAAACTAATCAAAATGCATATATTAAAGGTTGACCTGGCAAGGAACCCTAGACCAGTATTGTATTTCGCAGAATGGTTAACCCGCAAGAGGGTTGGCCAAGGGCTGGACAAATTGTATAAATGGCCCGGGTATTCCAATGTACGTCTCTCACTGAACACATCGAACCCTTGTTGAAGTTTGTTATGTTATACTGAGAGCCGAATAGCTATCCGTTTGTCAGTTGACTTGGTAACTGTTGTAGCTTGAAATAAAGTACTTGTATGTTTCTTTGTAACCTGTGTTGGTGTGTTTCCTTTTGGGCTTCCCGGCCTCAAATTGATTTTCTGTTTTCACAGTTGGCGCCCGAATAGGGACCCTCAAGATTGATGCCGGATCATTGAAGGTTGATGCAGGCTATCGAACCGGGATCGGACAGTGTGATACTGCGGGCCCGACCGAACGAGACGCGATACCTCGGCAGCGCTGCATGATCCGATCCTTGGACGATAGTCGTGTGGTCTGAAACGGCATCTTGACGAGGGTCCATCTTTGAGGCGGGCAGATTTGTCGAAACCACCAAACACAGGTAAAATTCGTTAGGTAAGCTCTTTGGTAAACCGTACGGTCCTCCTTAGGTTTGGTCAGGTGTAGTCATGACCCGACTCTTAATTTAACCCTGACAATTTTAATTTGGCGTATTGTATCTGCAGACACAATTATTGACCAGGTAACACCAATTTTTTGTGAAATGCCTGGGAAATTGTCTAGGTGCTTTAGGGCACTGTTCCACAGCGATCGACAATCTTTGGAATTTAGCCGCCCGGCACCCCAGGAGGGGTCGCCGGCATGTACTATGTACTGTAAGCATGGCATTGGAAGTATAGTATTTAATGATATTTGACACAGACAAACCAGACATGACTCCGAATTTCAGTGGCCAATCAATGGTAGTTTCGAGATCCCCCGTATTGAATACCTAGAATCGGTCTTGTTAAAGAAGAAGGCCAGACCTGCAGCATTTGATGTTTTGCAGAATTGGAAAAAAGAAGCGTTGCAGCAGCTTAAAAGTAGGGATAAACATGCACGCCGTCATAAAACTAATGCTGAAAAGGCGTTGTTATATGATAAGGAAAAACATTCAGAGTCAGTCAAGAATATGGATAGGGCTTTCTCACTCGGTATCCAGAAAATCTATCCCTCTAAATATTTTCATGTTTCCGAAGAATTTATTGACAAATTGTTAAATGAACGAAGGCCTGGTGCCTCTGCGCCACCTCCGTATGATCCTCTCCCTGGTGCTCTGCCTATTCCTGCTGTCATTCCTGCTGTTATTCCTGTTCCCCCTGTACAACCTATTGTTCCTATTCTTCCAGTTGTTGTTCCTCACCTACTCTATCACCTCTTCCCCTTGTGCCAATAGTCACACCTCGATTGAATTTGCCCGCACCTCCGCTCCCGAGTGGTTCTGTACCGACTGTAGTTGATCTGGGTGCGGGGTCAAAGATTGTCACTCGAAATACTGTCTCTGCAGAAAAGAAACAGGAATTATTTGCATGGGCTAAGCATTGTATGGAGAAAGATGATCGAGCTAATGTTTTTTCCAAATTATCAAATATGGGCAAAATTCCAGAGAAAAATGTTTTTATTGAAGGTTTGGGGACTCATTTATGTGTAATGTGGGGTAGATTACAGAATGCAGATCTCCCACAAGGGTTGAGGGATCTGAATACTCTAGCGCTTTCAAGGGACACTGAAGAGAAAGTACATGGTCATGTCGAGAGGTTATTTGAGTATAGGAGGGACCAGGATGATGGATGATGAAGACGACAGTATGTATGTGCAGAAACGATTTCTTCCGTGTCGTAAATCGGCATCTGAGGAAGTACGAATCTGTACAAAAGATGCGATTCGATGGATCTCGGATTCATCGATACCGCTAGATGAAGTGTATGACACGTATAGTCAATATACAGTAGAAATGCAGAGGAAGGTGATTCAGGTAATGGTACAGTACCTGCAGGATGAATGTGTAAGGAAGAAGGTTAGTTGTCCTATAGAGTTATTGGGTATTTGTAGGAGGGCTTTTTCGCCCGACACTTCTTCAACTGCCTTAGCGCTCAACCTGGCTCTGTTGCTTAGTAAGCGATCGGAATTACCTATATCTCAGTTGCCTATGAGAGAGGTTCCTCTGACATTTGTCCCAAAGGTTGACATTCCTGCTAACGTTGGGACAGGTGCACCCACTGTGGATATTCCCGCACATTATGTATCACAATTTGTTCACGTCCCGTTTTCGCGACAGGAAGTGAACACTATTAGACAATCAATTCCTGATATTAGGAAAAATCTGACAGGATTCTACAAAGAGATAGAGTCCGTTTTGCACTCCTCTGTGTTCACCCTAAGTGATATTGACTTGTTATTCCCTGTACTCCTGCCCATAGATTTATGGAAGCAGGTTCGAACAATAGATGATGTGCCTGGGTTGGGAGATACGTGGGTTACCATAACTAGGCTTGATGGGGAAAGACCAGCTGGTGAGAAACCACCTCAGGTAATACTCACTTTGCTCGTTGCAAAGAAAAGAATTATTTGCGACAAGCTTACGGCCTGTGTTCAAGGAAAATCTGAGGGTGCCACCGAATTCTTTAATCGATTCGAACAGGTATTCTCTGACTTCAGTGGACAGGACTTGGGCACAGAGTCTGGGAAAAGGTTGTTTGTGGACAAATTTGTGCGTGGATTGCTGCCTGACATCCAGTCACAGATTATGTCCTCTGAGAGCGCTTGGCAGGCGAAATCCCAATCTGAAGTTTTGCACATGGCTCAGTACTACGAGAACCGTGTCAATAATGAAAAAGATAGAGTCGAGAAGAGGAAAGGAGATTTGAAGACTAAAGTATTGTTACAGCAAATTGTTAGAAATCCCAAAGGAGGTAATTCACAGACCAGAGGTCAGTATGTTCCGCAAGGGAACGTCCCCTTGGGTCGTGTGAATATTAACCAATGTGCCTATTGTCGCCAGGAAGGTCATTGGCGTGCACAGTGCCCCGTCCTTCGACAGAGGTCAAACAACACATTTGGGAGTATGGGTAGACGACCTAGACGTCGCCTCAGAGTGGGGGGCCCTGATAGAGGTCAGTTCTCACAAGATCCTCAGCAACCTTTTTCACGGGATAATCAGACTTCGAGTGTGGACACAAAGAACATATTTGATCACCCTTCTGCCGCCTACCTTTCTGAAGAGCTTCCTTTCGACAACATTTTGTTTCGTTAAGATTGACCGAAGCAGGGTTTGGAACCTTCATCTATTCCCGTTAGTCAAAAAGGTCCCTACGTTGAACTACTAGTGGGGAATAGGAAACATCAGTTTTTGATAGACACTGGAGCACAGAAGTGCTCCATTGATCATTCTCGGATTCCAAACATTCCACTGTCAGGGCAAACTAATGTTTCTGTAGGGTTTTCTGGCACGCCAGTTGTTTGTCCGGTTTCTTCGCCGGTGCCTGTTTCTTTGGGTCCCTTTACGGACCACTGTCCATTCCTTTTGACTTCAAACTGTGGAGAGAATTAGCTGGGGTTAAATCTGTTAAAGAAATTAAATGTAGTGATCCATTGTTCCTCTGACGGAGTGCGACTGACGATTTCACCACAGCAACTTCCCAGTTCTCAGTTTCTGACTCGACCATTGCCTTCTGAATTTAGCGTTGTCCCGGAATGTTTGTGGGCAGTTGACGACAATGATGTCGGGGTATTACAGGTTGAACCTGTTAAAATAGTTTTGAAACATGGAGTTAAACTACCACGCATTCCGCAATATAAAATCTCAGTTGAGGGCGAGCGTGCTTTGAAGTGCATTGTTTCCGATTTTGTGCATCGAGGGGTGATTGAAGAGATTGCAGGTAGTTTATGTAACAGTCCGATTTTACCCGTGTACAAGAAAGGCGACAATGCAATCCCATTCCGTTTCATAATTGAGCTACGTGCTATTAATAAAATTGTCGCTCCACAATTTCCAATTGTGCCTGATGTGACAACGATATTAACCATGATCCCTGCTACAGCTACTCACTTTAGTGTTGTGGATCTGAAGAATGCTTTCTTCAGTATTCCTATACACAAGGATGGTAGATATTTGTTTGCGTTCACCTTGGGGGGACGCTCGTTCACATTTACTCGTGCACCTCAAGGTTACACTGAAAGCATTTATAGTAGGGCTTTGAAAGAGCAGCTTGACACCCTTGAATTGCCATCTACTTGTACACTGCTTCAGTATGTGGATGACTTGCTTTTAGCTGCAGATTCTGAAAGTGCTTATAAAGAAGGCACTGTATTGTTGCTTATTCATTTGGCTGAACATGGTCATAAAGCTTTGCTTAAGAAATTTCAAAATTGTTGTCAGGAGGTCGCCTATTTAGGCTATCTCCTGTCAAAGGAGGGGAGAAGATTGACACCTGAAAGATTAAAACACATTTCTGGCATGTCTGTCCCAAATACACAGAAGGAAGTCAGAGCCTTAATAGGTATGACTTCTTACTGTAGGCTGTGGATCCCGAACTTTTCACTAGTGATAAAACCGATGTTGGCCTTGACAAAGAAGGGCATTTCTTCGCCGCTGCCATGGAAGTCGGAACATCAACGATCATTTGAGCTTCTCAAAACCGCGTTATGCTCTGCACCGGTTCTGGGTACTCCAAATTACAATAAGGCCTTTGTGTTGTTTGTACATGAGTGTGATGGATGTGCTTTGGCTGTATTAACACAGGAAAACGGAGGGAAGAATAGACCGTGCGGCTACTACTCTTCCGCCCTTGATCCTGTCGCATGCGCTTTGCCAAGATGTTTGCGAGCCGTCGCTGCTGCTGCCGCATCTGTAAAACAAAGTGAGGGAATGGTCCTAGGCCATGATTTAACCCTAATGGTACCTCACTCTGTAGATGTCCTATTGAATAAAACCCAAACACAGCACCTCACCTCTGCACGGCTGACAAGGTATGAATTGACTTTGTTTGCCCCTCACATTCAAATTAAGAGGTGTTGTGTTATTAATCCGGCTGAACTCCTACCTTTCTCGCAAAATACTGTTTGCGGTGACGAATAATCACATGACTGCCTGTATACTACTGAACAGGAAACAAAGGGCAGGATAGACTTTATAGATACTCCTTTGGATAATGCGGAAGGGGAGCTGTTTTGTGATGGCTCCTGCTTAAAACTTCCGGATGGTACATTTACAGCTGCTTATGCAGTCGCTACATTGAGTACGGTTGTTGAAACTAAGAGAATTCCGCATAACTCTGCGCAGCCCGCAGAGATTATAGCGTTGACCCGAGCTTGTGAACTCTCCGAAGGGCGTACAGTAAATATATATACTGATAGCCAGTATGCCTTTGGGGTGGCTCACAACTTTGGGAGGCTTTGGTCGGAAAGAGGGTTCCTAACCTCACATGGGACCAAGATTCAGCATGGCCCCCTGATAGTGCAATTGCTCTCGGCACTTGCGCTCCCTAGTCAGTTAGCGATCATAAAGTGCGCAGCACATCGCAAGGTCATAGATGATGTGGGGAAAGGGAACGCTTTTGCTGACCAGATAGCCAGTCAAACGGCCATAGACCTTAGTACAGACATGTATGCTCTAAGAGAAACAAGAGATGCCTATCTAATGGATGAGGGTATTGGGTCTGTACGAGATATCCAAGCTGATGCCACAATAGAAGAGTCTAAAAAGTGGGCCGAAGGGATGGGGAAACTAGATGAAGATGGGTGTTGGGTGGACACATCTGAAGGGAAATGGTTGCTCCCTAATTCATATGTGCTGATGATGGTTACGATGGCACACGGTCCTACGCATGTGTGTTCTCAGCAGATCATGAAAATGTTAGAAAAAGTCTGGGTAAATGATAAAATTTAGAAAATCGCTCAGCATTATGTCCAAAATTGCATGATTTGCTTGCAGCACAATGTGGGGAAGTGGACAGCAACTCCAAGGGGTAGTTTTGGGCCTCCTTCTGTCCCCTTCGAGGTCATCCACTTTGATTTTATTGAGATGGAACGGTGTAACAATCTGAAATACGCCCTTGTGATCATTTGTGCCTTTAGTAAATGGGTTGAGGCTTTCCCCGTTAAGGATGCTACTGCCATGACCACTGCGAAGATTATGGTAATAATAGTAATAGTAATAGTAATTAACTCCATGGTCCCTTAGCGCCATGGATTTTAACACCTGCTAAAAGCAGGTGTTAAAAGCTCCATGGCGCTAAGGGACCTCGTACTCAGGCGGTAAGGGTCGGCGCTGTTTACGCTGCCGTAAACCCCTTACTGCCTGGGTCGTAATGAGGCCCAATGCTTCTAAGCATATTAAAAAGCAATGCAAGAGCTCAACAAAAAAAGATCTTCATGGCCTTCGTCGACCTCACCCAGGCTTTCGATAGGATCGACCGCGACCTCTTATGGTCCAAACTTGACACATGGAACTGTCCGCACCAGATACTAGACCCCATCATTTCTCTTCACACCAAAACTTCGATAAGAGCAAAGTTAAATCGGAAAGGCACCCTCTCTGAAGAGATACCCACAGAAAGAGGAGTTAAGCAAGGCTGCCCCCTGGCACCCACGCTCTTCACAGCGTTCCTGGGAGACTATCAAGACACTTGCGAAGATTTGAGAACATTTCCACCTAATATAGGAGGGGGCCGAGTCCCCAGACTCCTATACGCGGACGACATCATCTTGATAGACCAGACGCCAATCGGGCTCCAACGCCAACTCAATAACTTGGCAAGTTACATAGTGAGAAACAACCTTGAGATCAACAAAGAAAAAACTAAAATCTTGGTCTTTGAAAAAACCACATCGAAAACAAGAAACCCGAACTACTGGACAATTGACACTGTTAAAATCGAACAAGTGAAAGAATTTAACTACCTCGGAGTTATGATAGACAGTTCTGGCAATGAGTTGAGTATGCAGACCAACCTATGGGAAAAAACTAGGAAACTCCCTTCCCAAGCTAAGGCGCTGCCAGTGATAAAATACTACAAGGCTAAAGTGATTCCGTCTCTAACCTACGGAGGGGAAGCCACCCTGACAATTCCACAAAGTCTGTGGGACAAACTTGAAGGCCACTTCTGGTGAGAAGTGCTCCGTCTCCCGTAGTCAACCTCACTACCGGCAATAAGGAGAGAATTGGGGCTGCTCTTGCTAAAAGCAGTAGTGGACTGGAATGCAATGTCCTTATACAGAAAAGTGATCATGCCCGACACACCTCCGCAATACAAACTGATAAATGAAGAAATCGCCGCTGACGGTTGCAAGATGCTTTCAACTTGGGCCGCTAAGAAAAAAACTCAATTGGAGCAATCGGGGTGCAATGAGGAGGATCTCTGTCAAAATCCAATGAGAGTCAAGAAAAAGCTACAAGAACTGGACTGGATAGAAACTCAAGACAAGGCCGCCTCAAACAAACTTTTGGCCCATCTTCCAAGACAAAGCAAAAAACTCAACAAAATCGAACAAGTATTCAGAAACTTTCCAGATAAACGTATGAGACAAACTTTTTTAAGGGCCAAGCTAAACCTTCTTCACACCAACGAAATCAGAGCTCTTACAGGTCAATCTTCATCAGGCAGCTGCCGACTATGCAAGGTCCCAACCGAATGCGAATCGGTCAGACACCTGCTGATGAAGTGCCCAGAAACCGTCTCTCTAAGAAAAGCTCACCTAAAACCTCTCCTTGACCCCTTCTCGATGAGAGAAGAAGAGTCCTGGTGGATCCGCTTGCTAAGCGGCAAGAAAACTAGATGGACAATCGCAGCGGTGAACATCCTGGAAGCTGCCCTATCAGAATGCCTCAAAGAAGAAACTTGTTAACCAACCCCTAGAAGGGCCCTCCAACCCACAAAAGAGATGGATTCCAAAGAAAAGATCAAACTTTTTGTAAAATCAATAAAGTTGATAAAACAAAAAAAAAATGTATTATTGCATGTATGTTTCAAGTGAGAGGCATAGAAAGGAGGTACTGTCGACTGCATACTTGCCAACCCTACAGATTTAGGCAGTAGGCTACTGCTTTTTAAGCAGTCCTACCGCCTACAGATTTCAGTGGCAGATCCTACTGCTTTTTATAGTGGCAAGTAATTTATGTGACTATAAGGCAAGCTCCAGGACAAAGCATGCAATACATTAATTAGTCTGTCTGTACAGTGTACTGGTAGGTGATTACTTTGATTGGGCTCAGACCAATCCACTGACATGACAGCTACGTGACTGTCCTGGACTCTGGCCGGGACAACCCTTAGGTGAACCACCAGCGAAGGCAAGTGGCAGAGTGTAACACCTTCACACAACATCTGCCTATCAGACTAAGGGGGGTATCAGTCACCATGTCATTCAGTCTTCAACTTGCAATAAATATGTACTGCCTGGGCCGCTGCTACAGGGCAGTGGCAAACGTTGCGCACCAGCTCTGTGTAATTACCTTCTGTGAAGTTAGGTAATTGAATTTGGTGTTAAGTTACCATTCAGAATTATACATTTTTAAAATTTGAACATCTTTCCATATTGTGCTGTTTGATGGGTTGTGTATTTTAGAATACTCCAATGGTGCCAACAACGTATGTTATGTATTTTCCTGTGATGTCATTGTTATAGTAATCATTAATTTTTGAAACTTCAAAAATCCTACATCTTTTTGGTCACAGAATGTTGACAAGTATGCGACTGTGACTTGCAACTTGCAGTTGCGTCTGTTTTATTGTGCTTGCTTATTCTTGTCGAATGACCACTAAACACAAAGCTTGTAAAAAAAAAAAAGAAAAGAAAAAAAAGAAAGGAGGTACTGTGCTCGAAATTTACATAGCTTCCAAATAGTGCGTTTTCCATCAAGAATGCAACAAAGCAATTCACTGCCCATTGCTCAATTACATTACAGCTCGTTTAATATTAGACCTGGAAGCACATCTCATCTGTGCGGATGAAAATCCTTCCAAAATCGGCTATTATTTTAGCAATGTGTTGCAGTTAGTTTCGCTATTTGACACAAGTCACTGACTGCAGTGACATCTGCTAGTGCTCAGCTTGGCTGTTTCCTTGCTAATTGCAAGTCACAGTCGTGGGTTTCGGAAAGTCAGATAGAGAGCACACGCAGACATTAGCGAGGGAAAGCCCTGCAGTGTCGGTACCGAGAGCAGGCCAATGGCTGCAGAGAATGATTAACGCGAAATATCTGCACAGTGGCTACTCACAATGGCTGCAGCAACAATCAAAGCAAATGATTAGAATTGCAGACTGGGTGGTGAAAACGATTATTAGTCTGGCGTAAAGAATAGTGCTGAGAAGGCGAGAGAGACAATTATTGCAATGGCTGTGGCAAATGTTTATTACCATAGCTATGATCAGAGAGCATTGCTAGGTCGTTTCTAAACTCTCCCCTCTGCGAAATGCTGGCGCACTCGAGGAGGTTATCTTAGAAGGCTATTTGTGTACATGTTTCTGTGGCTGTCTCACGGCATGGTTATAGAGAAAGGTTTTAAAAAGGGACGAATCCTTTAAACATTTTTTGCGCAGGTGATGTGAGGCGCTAGGACATCGCCTTTGCTTGTGACTAAAAATGTTGGTCAGAATTTGCAGAGGGCACATCATATACAGATGCCCTTTTCACCCATGTTTACAGAATTGTACAAAAAAGCAGGGTAGGGTGCTTTTCCGCAAATTTGAAAGCAGTTCTCGAAGTCAAAAATAGAATGTGCTTTCAAAGACTCAAATTAAACACATTCGCTGTGTCTGTTTGGAACAGGTGCAGGGGAATATATAACGCATGACAGGGTCTTTTCTGTCACTTTCAAAGTTGAACTGCAGCTGTTTTAAGCACTGCTGTCTCACTTGCATTTCTATCCCTCTTGAAGGGATAGAAATGTATTTTTTTTTCTTTTTCGTGATATTTCAAAATGATTGACCCTATAAGAGCCTGTCACTTGGAAATGTTCTCCCATCCCCCACGTGGGTTCTGGGAGCAGTCTATACATTGCAATCAGGTGTATGCTCTCATCAGTACATGTGCACGAGGGATGGCCAGTGGATCATTTGCACTGGTGCACAGCCCCCTGGAAATACACAAGTTATACTTGTGAATAAGGCGACCTGCACATTTCCCAGAGTTACACAAGTAAAAAAAAAAGTGAAATCCCCTACGCTTCTTTTTTACTTACCCCACTTTTTGAGAATTGGGTTCTAAGTGTTTTTATACTCTTTCCAAAAAGCAATGCAATGTATCTTCTTATACATTCACAGGGTGCAGGCAAGGTCATAACATTAATACCTAAAAAGACTGAATACACAAACTGGTCTGATGCAAAAAATAGAACATTTCCATTGACAGGGACACAAGCAACATAAATGTATTTATTTATGTATTACATTTGTAGAGCGTGCCTAAGCCTCAGGAATCTGGGCGCTTAACTTAAGAATATGGTTACTTGTGAGATACTTGGTTGTACGTTAACAATTATATATGATCATCAGACATCAGGGTGCTTGAAATTGGGGAAGCAGTAACATTTGGCATGCTGGTTGTTGGACAGTACAGTTACACATGCAAATGTTGTGTCAATCAGGGCATATGCATAGTTTTGTTAAGCAGAGTATGTCTAGGTTGCGGACAGTCCTGAGGATAGGGGAGACTTAGTACTCCTTAAAACCAGCTAGGTTGATTCTGAGTATCCTGATTAAAAAGCCAAGTGTTTCGCTTTTTTTCAGAAGTACCATAGGGACGGGTCTGTCCTGAGTTCAGTGGGCATGGCATTCCAATAGTTTGCTGCAAGAACAGGGAAACTAGATCCGCCTGCTTTCTGTCTTTTATATTTTAGTGACTTCAGTTGACCTATGTAAGCTAAGCGGGTAGGTCTGGCTGATTGAGTTTTGGAGATCAGGTTGGGCAGATAGCACAGAGCGGTGTTAGCTAGGCATTTGTGGGTGAGAGACAGTACTTTGAATTTAATGCGGTCTCTAACTGGTAACCAGTGGATGTTTCTTCTAGTTGTGGATAAATGGTCTGACTTAGGGATTTTGAGAGCCGCTCTAATAGCATTGTTTAGAACAATTTGAAGCTTCTTAATGTTTTTAGTAGAGGTACCTGCAAAGATGGCATTGCAATAGTCTATCCTAGAGAGGATTAGTGCTGATACGGTTCTCCACCATGAGGTAAGGTCTGCATGCAGTGATGAGTTTGGCAGTGTACGTTGAGGCTGAGATCATGGCGTTGACTTGCCGGGAGAGCGTAAGTGAAGAGTCAAGGTACACCCCTAGTGTCTTGACCTCTTTGGATACCTTGATGATGTTTCCATCTATGTCAAAGGTTTGGTAGGATGGTTGGAGGTTCTTGAGGTTCTTGAGTTACCTGGGCTGCCTATGATTAGTATCTCTGTTTTATCATCATATCGTCGTTGAGACAAAGTTCGTTTTGGGACCTCCAGGCTTGAATAGTGGGGTAGATAGCGTTAAGAGCTTTGGAGTCTGGGTCATAGTTCCCTGTGATTGCTCGAAGTATTTGGGTGTTGTCAGCATAGTTTGTATATGTGACACCCAAATTGTCTAGTTTATCAAAGAGGGGTTTGGTGAATGTGTTTTACATCGTGGGGGAAACGTTTGAACCCTGCGCCACTCCGCAGGTGACTAGAGTGGGGCGTGCAGATATCGAGGCTGAGAAGACTTGCATGGATCAATTTAAGAGGAACAATTCAATCCAGCTTGTGGTGTTGTTGGAGAAGTGGGCATTGCTCGCTAGGGGGTGGCATAAGATGTTGTGATTTACTAGATCAAATGCTGCCGAAAGGTCCAGTAAGAGTAAGATGGCTAGATCGCCTCTGTCTCTTATTTGATCCATTTGGAGTTTTAAATCAACCAAGGGCGTTTTCTGTACCATGGCCTGGGCCGAATCCTGATTGGCAGAGGCCAAGACGGTTGTGTATTTCTAGGTAGTTTTGGATTTGTACATAGGCAACTCTATTTAGTATTTTTAGAAGGAATGGCACTGTGGTAATAGGCCTGTAATTTGTAGGCACGTTTAGGTCTAGTGTGGGTTTTTTCAATAGGGGGAGTACCCAGGCTTCCTTCAAGTTATCAGGTACTCTATTAGACACAAAAGAGTTATTTATCAGAGAGGTGATGAAAGGTGCCAGATTGTCTGCACAGTCTTTGATTAACTTTGCTGGACAGATGTCGCCTTGACATCTCAAGGGTTGGAGGCCTTTGATGATTTTGACCGTCTCCTCTATAGTAATATGTGAGAATTCAAATTTAGGGAACGGTTTTGGGGGTTTATGTTCCATAGTGGGTTGAGGAGGGGTAGTAAGTATCTGTTTCTTTTGGTTGATCTTGAGTTGGAGGTATGATAGTTTGTCCATAAGGGCCTTTTCTATATTTTTACACCAGGCTTGGTCTTTCATACAAAGGTCTGGGGTCTGTGAGGGAGATTCTAGTTCCCGTAGTGCTGAGAAGAGCTCTTTAGTACCAGACTTTGCATTCTGAATGCGCAAGTTGTATGCATTACTTTTTGCTCGAAAGGTGGCTTCTCTACATTGAGAGGCTAGAGTTGCAAATTGCTGTTCATTGTTGTCAAAGGGTGTTTTTTTCCAATTGCTTTCGGCATTTCTTTTTTTGTTTCGTAGGTCTTTCAGTTCTGAGGTGAACCAGTGGTTAATGTGAGATTTAGATATAGCTTTACAGTTGCCTAGAGGTGCCACTTTGTTGATTGCTGCCTCCATAGTCTGGTTATAGGTGGCTACAAAAGAGGAAAGGTCAGCAGGGTTCCCGGTGTGCGTGGTGAGTGGCGAGAGCAACGGTAGCATGTTATCAGGTGTGATGTTATGTAGATTGCGAGTTGGAGTCACAGGTACGACTGTGGAAGTTGTGCATCCTTGTGTGTGTATTGATAGAAAATAAGATTGTATTATGGTCTGCCCATGGGCATGGATTGTTATTGGTGATATGTGTGATGCAGTTATGGTCCGCGAGCCAATCAAGGGTGCAGCCTTTAGCATGTCTTGGGCCTGCAGAGCGTAGAGTGAAGCCTTGTGTTTCTATAGTGTTGGCCAATGTGGTGGCTTGGGTGTCAGTGCTCTCATTAAGTCCAAGATGGAAGTTGCCAACAATGAGGACTTTGGATGTTGGTTTTAGGTTAGTAGCAAGAAGAGTGGCAATGTCCTCATCAAAGGAGGAGATGGGGCCTGGAGGCCTGTATATAAGATGGAGAGTTAGGGAGGCTGTGGCAGAGATGGTGATTTTAGTAGATAATAATTTTCCTGATGAGAAGGCTGAGTCGGGAATTTCACGTATGCCATGATAAATTAACTAGAGGGTGAAGTTACTGTGACTTTGAGGGAAACCTGAAGAATGGAGAAGTTACTATAAGTAAATCTCACTTACCACTGACTTACTCCTGACTTATTCGTAGTGAGTGAAAAGCAAGTCAGAGTTACACGTGATTTCTTTTTGAATTGGGCACTTAATATTCAGCTAAAGCAGACTGAACCTATCACATATTACATAAAATATGGTGAATTGGTGCAACCATCATAAAACCTAAGATGACTGTGGTGAAAATGCCCACTGGCTAGCACAACTTAATTGCATCCGAACGCTAAAACCTTTTTCAGTGTAAGTGGATTAATACAGACATTTAACATCATACATCTTGAGCAGGAAGGCGCACAGATCCCTGGTACAATAATGGGGTACAAAACAAATAAAGCTTAACATCCCTTACCTAGCAGTACAATATGTACAGAAAAGCACAACTTTATCCAAGCTGTAATCCAGGACCATGAAATGATTGTCAACAGCAGAACACAGTTAAGGACCACATTCAGGATGTGTGAGGCCCTCTGCAGCATAAGAAAGGCAGTGCCACCTAATTTGCGTAGATATTGAAATCACTAGAAGTGACATAACAAAAAATGACATAATAGGGAGTGACATCAGTATTTATACAAAACAAAGGGGGGTCTGGGAATCTCTATTATTCTCTGGGTTTAACTTTACAATCTTTACACATCTGTTTCAATGCAGGTCACACAGATGTTTTGCATGTCATGTTTAGATAGCATTTTTGTTCTTATATACTTGTATGTTAACATCGCCAATTCAAGTAATCCCCTGATCCCGAGGTCCACAAAGGACAAGGTCTACATGACCCTAACATGTAGCCTGCAGGCAGGTTGGACATTAACTCGTCTACAGAGGTCGAAGAGGTTAAGTAAGAACAAGAGAACAGAGGTCGGCCATTTTAGGCCACAGGGTGACTTTGCACAAATAACTAAAATGGCGGCTTTGACCTAAAATGGAGGCTCGATTAACTTAAGGTTATGACCTTGCGATGTGGATTTCCTCGCAGAGCGACTGGGCATAGGCCAACATATACAATGAGGATAAAACAATATTATATCAGTTTTAACATGACAACCATGGGAGATGTGTGGCAAGAAGGGGAGAGAATAGAATTTGACACACTGAGAGAAGACACAGGCTTACATAGCAGACAATATATTACACACGCTAGGCTGGTGACAATGGTAAAGAAGACGTAGTCAGAGGTGGGGCTGACCCAGGAACCGGATTCTGCCATAAAAACTCTTCAGACGGTATCTGACGGGGGCCATGAGGGCAAAGGGAGGGAAGTTTGGGAAGGAGGTGGTCCATATGAGGAGGGACTCGGAGGAAGGAGGAGGGGAAACAATAAGCGATGTGCTGTGCGTGAAAATGTACAGATACCATAAGAAAGTGTCAAGAAATGTGAGACTATAACAAATTCAGCTATATGTTACCCATAGAGCATATATGACCCCTAAGAAGATTGCTAAGTTCACGAACGCCAATGCACAGAAATGCCCGAAGTGTGGAGAGGTAGCTGCAGGGATGGTACACAAGTTCTGGGCATATCCGGAAATAGCGAGATATTAGGAAGAGGTAGCGCACCTCCTAACAAGTAAAGGGATAAAATTGGAAGTGGACTATCTGTGGGCGTGCATGATGGGTGGCTTCCCAAGCCCGCGTAAACTGAAACATGTGAGCAAACTGAAAGACCTGGCATATATTCTAGCTAAATGCAAGATAGCAATGAGCTGGAAGGCCAGCAAGAGACCGAATGCAGAGGTCTGGTGATGGGACCTCCTGAAATGGGCAGATGCAGAAACAGTGGTATGGAGAGAAGTGGTGGTCAGAGCGGGCGAAGAGGAAGCAAACACACTCACAGCCTGGCTACATTTGGTCACCTCATTGTCCTCATTGTCCTCAGGGTTTGGACAAGAGGAACCTGAGGCAGATAGCTCCTCAGACAGAGAAGGAGGCGTAACACCCATAAGCTAGATGGTGGAAGCTGTAGATTTGCGAGACTCTCAGGGGTGGGAGGGAAGTTGAGGCGGGGGGAAATGTTGGGGAATTGCTTTTATGTACCGTGTTTTGGTGCAATGTATGTGTATAAAATATGTTTTTTTTAAAAAAAAACACATGTCTATATACTTAGAGTATGATTGTAGCTTTATTTTCTCCATCCTGAATGGAAGACAAGTACCAGAATGCAAAGTAATGTAAGCACACAAAATCTCCCTAGGTTGTACAAGACTAAAAGACACTCAACAACAGACATTACATGATAAAGTCACATGCTTGTTGCATAGGTGAACACAGACAGGCTGGTTGTTATATGCATCATATGAAGAAACATGAAGTCCCGGCAAAAGCAAATCCTTTGTCTGCATGTGAAAAAAGCAGACATCAAGGACATAAACTAGACACTTTAGAAATGGAGTTGAGTTTCTGACTCAGTTTGTCTAAAGAGATGGCAAAGATTTGGGCTTCTAACTGAAGCAGTGAGGGGGACCCATGTGCCTATCAGTTCTTATCACCCCAATGCGGTTGTGATATCCCATCAGATGTTTGGGGGACTTTCTTGGAAGAAGGGTTAGACCCTTTGGCCCTGATTCATGGATTATTTGCGCCGAAAAAAAATGTGATTTGTGCGCCATTCTGCCCACAAATCCCCATTTGTAAAACAGGGATTTGCGGGCAGAATGGCACACAAATCTGTTGTGATGGAGGTTGGAGGGTTGAAATAACCAGTCAAGATACTTGGTTATGTTATATGGTTTTAGTAGGTTTGTATATATATAGGTAAGTACAATGGGTTTCAATACAGGGCAAGTTCATGGTAACAGAAGCATCCACCGGTCCCACCTCTGCCAAGCGCAGTTTCTCAACTGCTGCAATAAGAATTTAGGCACTCACACAATAATATTCTAGGTAGAACACTCTGATGCTAACGTTCCAGATACATAATCACACATAAGTAGGCATTGGCTACAAGCACAGGATGGTTAAAACATAACAGAATCCCATTTTTTTCAGCACAAAGAATCCATGAATCAGGGCCTATGTCTTTACCCTTCATGTGTTTCCGTTTGGCAAGAAGCCTTTTCTTCTGCTTTGTGTATGCTTGCCTGAGCCTTTTTCAGGATGGAATCACTCACATACAAGTAAGCAGCCTTTGCAAGGTCCCTAAGGTCTGTGATATTCTTGTCCCTTGATGCTGGTGAAACTCTGCCAATGGATGTTCACATGCAAATGTTGAAGAAAAAAACTCCTTTCATTAACACACCTGCTGGGCAGCATTAACCGAAGCTCTCTTTCTATTGCTTTCCAGAAATGTGAGCCAAGGACTTTTGAGCCTATGTGACACTGGTCACATAGGCTCAAAAAGAATCTTTGCACATAGGTGCAAAGAATCACTCAAAGACTGTGGGTGATGACACAATGAGTAGCGTGCCCCTACGCACATCGGCAGGACGCATTCTGGGAGGATTATTCATGTCATACAGCAACCGGAAATACATAACCAAAGTAGACTAATTTAAAAGAAAAGCTACAGGATATTTCCTGCCAGAAGCCTTAGTGAGAGTTTCTGAGAATGTTTTTAAGTTTCAAATCTGTCAGCTGCCTACCAATCTATATAGGTGGGGGGTCAGGTCGTTGTGGTAATTTCCAAATAGAATTAGCATGCTGTGTTCTTGTCTTGCATGACAACAATGAAGCTGTCTCTGTTTGTGGTCTGATTCCTTCTGCCTTCAGCATGCATAAACAAAGGTAAGAAAGTCCTACCTCAAAACTACAGAAGTGTGGCCCAGGGGAGGCTAACCATTAGTGGTGCACTTTGGTAGTAGCTCAAAGGTTTGGTTAATTTAGTCTGGCAATTGCTCTGAACTGGTAACCTTGCCAGGCAATTATTCTCGTATAGTCATTCTAGGCTAGTAATGGTCTTATGACATTCTGGTAACTTGGTCTGGTATAAAATGTTTAATATAACATTTATGGAATGAGAACATGAGATAGAGGAAGTCCATTCTAAATAGGGCTGGACGGGGTGTGGACAGAGTGAGTACCCAATCCCTTTCAGGACCACTCAGCAATGTCACTGGTGTACTGATCTCCCCTTCCCTCTCGGGATTGTAAAGAAAGCAGAGTCACAGTATGCATTCTTGAATGAGTGGCGCTAAAATAATGTCCAGTTACGGGCACAAGTCAGTCAAAGCTGGTGTCTATTTCATCTAAAGTTACACCTGCACATTTTACATACACTAAATACTGTAGTGCCACGTGGTAGTCCATGGAGGTCTGGCACTATTTCAAGTGGGAGAACTGACAACACGCAATTCCTGTTTGAGCAAACTTTCCACCTGGAATGGGCATCTGATTTAAACCGTGCATTCGAATCAAAGAAGGACAAATAGGTCTTGGCTTAGAGAAGCTTCAGATAAACAAAAGGTATCCAGAATTATAAGGTAAAAGTAATTGATTGTGAAATTACAGGGCCCAACTGAAAATGCAAGAAACAGGGGTAGGATAGAACATGATCGAATCTCCCTTCTGATGTGTCCACAGATTATTGATAAGAAGAAGAACGAAGACTCTGCAGAACATTTCATAGGTTTTTTCATCAATGCATATGTGCCAACTTCATTGGGTGCACGTGAAGTTATTGTGACTGCCCCGCCTCTGGCAGTTGCTGTGATCGATACTCCACAAAACAAGCATTGTCCACAGCAGTTTTTTGTACTGGTAGTCCGCCGATCCATAGCGAGCACTCATGACCCTCTTTTCCCAGTTTTGTATGGGCTGCCTGCTGCCCCACCATGCCTGTTACTTGACCATTAGATGTGTCACTGACTAGAAGTGACACAAATTATGGACCTAACAATTTAACCTTTCAGGCACCCCTCATACAGATTTCTGGTTAAACTGGAGTTGAGGGAGTTGGCATGATTTAGTATTGTGTCATGTCCCATGGACTGCAGGTGACTTAAGAAACCTGGTCAAAGACAACATCAGAGAGGAGCATTTAATTGAGGAGTTCCAGATTTCCATTCAATGTTACAACTCTGCTTGGGTCTATATGAATCAATACATGCATGTGATTATGCCTCCAGCGGTTAGACAGATACTGAAACAGCAAGCCTAGTATCTAGCAGCAGACCCGAACATCGGGACAGAATTAGAACAAGCCGGTAACAGACTGATAGCTGATAAACCCGAAATGAGCCCCCCAAAAATGGATTGGGGCAACATTAACAACAATTAGCAAAATAAAGCAGAATCACTTACAGATTATTTAGACCGACTGAAGGCAGTGTTCACCCAACAATCAAGAAATGTTAAAACCCAGACATAGACCTCAGGAGGCATTAACCAATGCTTTTGTGATGTGTGGGGAGCATTTAAAGGCTCCAAACAGAAGTCCCTTTCACATGAATGGCAGGACTTTGTTTTTGTCTTTCAAGTGAAGTTAAAGAGCCATGTGGAAAGGGGCCATCCTGTCATTACCAATTGATAAACAACATTTTAATTTACAAAGGAAGGAGGAACAGAAGTCCCTGTCACATGGAAAACAGGATTTTTAAACATTGAAAACAAAAACGGCCTGTAGATGTGACTGCAAATAAAAACGGTTTGAAAAAGTAAAAGTAAAAAAAATATCACTGCTCACAGAAAAATGTCAGGAAAACAAAACATGATGTGCGGGTTGACCAAAAGCAATGTATATTATGTTTCACCTACCAAAACTCTGATGCCATTTGCAGAGCCACTTTGTCTTCATGCAAAATGTCAGCCCAAGGCAGGCCCTTTTGCTGGCTGTGGGAAAAATGTCACATGGAAAACTCCCAATCCCAGCCTGGATGTCACATCTCTCATCTCATGACCAGCCACAATAAACATTTCCTGCTAAAGGTGTTTAAATTCAGTGTTTTCCAGACCTGCTGGCTATGAAAGCAAAAGATACTCTTGGCTGGAGCATGACTAATATGTGTGAAAATGGGGGCACTCACTTCAAAGAGCAAGCTTCCAACACAAAAAAGATTTAAAAAATACTCTGGGCACAGGCTGATCCAGTGAAAACAAATGTCCAAAAGCCGGAGCAGGACCATTTGTCACACATGAAGATTCACGATTCATTTAAAAGGACTATTATCATTTAGGCCTTTTTCTCAGACAGATGGATTTCATCTTTGTGCCATTTTTTATGTAATTTCCAGGTGATTTTGGGGATATCAATTTCATCTTCATGTGACTCTGGGAACTGTAATGGTCAGTTAAATTAGGTTTCTGGATAATCTGAACATGTTCCAAATGTGAGAGTTTGTGAGCGGGTGGAAAAGGAAATTAGGGATATGCTTAATAATTTACATATTTAACTGTTGTGCTTTTTATGGAAATGGCAGAAAGGTGCCACATGGCCGTGCTATATGGTACGGATTTGGTGGTCGGCTCATCTAATTCCCCATGATTAGCGGTGACAGAAAATATGTTCAGTCTGTCAGTCGCTACTACAATTCTGAAGTTGTGATACATAACTAGTTTTTGCCAAAAAGTTGAAAGGAGAACAAAGGGGCGATTACAAATGGGAATTGCCATATGTTGCTCCAGACCCCTAAACCAAGCCTGACTTGGAGGCTGGGTTTGGGAGAAGAGAGAAGGGTAACTGTCCAATTCTAGTGGCAAGGATTATTGCAGGGTTCTTCCCCAAGATTGTAAAATTGGTGGTGTCATCACTGCTATATAAAGGGGTCTGCACTAGGACAGGACAGAAAAAGGAGAAATACAGGAGGACAGAGAGTAGAGACAGACCATCAGGAAGGCTGAAACTTACTATCTGACAGCTGTAAGGAGACACCAGAGGATATTGCTGAGAGTGCATCTTGGTGGAACTGTCTATTCCTAGGAAGGCTTCAAAGCTGACTGGGTCCTATGGTGGAGAGCGGGAGGCCATCTTTGAGACCGGAGTGACCAGAACTGAGATGCAGCTGGCTTTCCTGAACTTTAAACAGAGGCTTGCTATGTAAGTAGAACGGAACCCTGGAAAACCAAAAGGTGGGGGAGTCTGCTTGCCTTGAATCCCTTCCTCTTTATAGTGGTTGCGGGGATCACAACTGTGTAGATCCTAACCTTTGTAACGAAAAATATTAATTTAATTAATTCCCCATTTGGCAGAGCACTAAGGGGTGAGGTTTGTTTAAATTAGAAATTAACAAAGCTCACTTCCCAGTGTGCGCTGAAAACTATACCCTATAATTTAATTGGGTAATCCTTGTTGTCCAGCTGACCCGACTTCATTAAGCAGGAGGGGTGTCTTTGTTCTTAAATCAGTCCAAACGTTTTATCTAGCTTCCCCAACACAGGCCAGGCCTTTCAGTAAGGGGGGGGGGGGAGTGGGGTCTGAAATCCAAAATTCCCCAAAGCATTCAAATTTTTCTGGCTGACATCCCACCCTAGACCAAAGCAAGGCGGGGTCTGAAAAACAAAGCGATAAGTCACTCTGTTTTTATTTTAAACCAAAAATGTGGGCAAAATTATAATTGGCACATGTATTTTTGCCATTCTTGAAATCCTACTGCTACCCTTTTAAGCCTGCAGAAAAATCAAATCACACAACATTGGTTATTGATCAGTGTCATTATTTCATTAAGTGACATTTGCAGAAAGTAAGAATTGTCATTGTGTTCTTTTTAATTCACGTATTTATTTATGCTGAGAGAAGTTGATTGTGCTGTGCCACGGATAAAGTGGTGTTTTGACATTTTCATGCTAATTTCTATTACTGTTAATTTAAATAAATACCAATATATTTCCTGTACACCAGCCTGGTTCTTGGCTCATGGGAGAGGGATCCAAGGGGCATGATATGTATCTGAAATAGGGTAAAAAGAATCTGTAAATAGTTTGTTGCATATCCACTTCAGTGGGGAGGGAAAGAACTCCCTGTGTTTAGGGTGGCTTATCAATAAACTGTGACGGATGGGACTCCAGCCCAAACTTCAAACCAAGTTAAATTTGACTATATTGGGTGACAGGAAAAAACCTTATTGGAGTTAGTGACTGTGATGAACCACTGTGGAGCATGTCATGAACAGAAGAAAAAGAATATTGAAAGCAAACCTAGTGCAGTTCTTCGAGATTAATAAGGGATCAGTGGTGGAAATGGGGATCCTGTGGGAGGCTTTTAAGGCAACAATCAGGAGGGTCTTTATATCCAAAATGACAGGAGTTAGGAAGACGTTGAAGGATAAGCTACGAACATTGGAGGGAGTGGTGTCCGATCTATAAAAGGGTATGGCGAAGGACTGGGGATGGGTTAAGAACTGGCAAGGGTCCTGGTCTCCCATCGTGAGGCACAGAACTCGTTATCAAAGTTTGATAGGGGCAGGCGGGATGTTCGGATTCATGGGGAAGGAGCTAAGGCGGGTGGCTGCTGGCCTGGCTGATCCATCAGGATCAATCTCGGCATACCATAACACAGTTCAAGTGGGAATCAGGGGACCTAGTCACCACCCAGGGTGGGATTAATGAGGCCTTTCAATGTTTCTACCAATCCCTATACACTCGTGAAGGCATGTACTCAATCGAAGAGGCAGATGAACTATTGGACTTAATTCAGCTGCCGTTCCTGGCCAGGGATCATAGAGAGGCGCTGGAGGAACCCGTTGAGGAATCAGATATACACAGGGCACTGCGTTCAATGTGGAAGGGTAGGTCCCCTGGCAGTGATGGCTTCCCGGTTGAATTTTATTGCAAGTACGAGGATCTCCTGGTCTCCTGACTTAAGAAAGTCTATGATTAGGCTTTTGACTTGGAGGTTCTAACCGTCGTGCTGAAGGAATGGAAAGACCCTGTGGACTGCACATCCTACCACTGAATTTCGTTATTAAATGTTGATGCAAATATGCTGGTTAAGAACCTGGTTACCCGACTGTCTGGGGTGGCTGCGGTATTGGTACATCCTGACCAATGCAGATTTATAGGGGGTCGAAATACTACAATGAATTTATGTTGCTTGCATCATGTAATGGACCAGGTTAAAGACTCTAAAGAGGGCATGGCATTGGCTTCCTTTGATGCTTTGAAGGCCTTCGACTCCTTGGAGTGGGAATGGCTACTTAGGGTTTTGGGAGCCTTTGGGTTTGAGGACAACTTTTGCCATTGGCTGCGGCTCTTATATAATAGGCTGATGGCAAAGATGAAGATGAACGAATGGGTGTCACTGCAATGGACGTTGGGTAGAGGCACGCAACAGGGATGTCCGGTCTCCCCAAAACTATTTTTGATGGCATTGCACCCACTGGCATGGTATCTCAGTGGGGAGATGGGTGGGGCAGGTATATTAGCGGGAGGGGTGAGGCACACAGTCTCCCTGTATGCAGATGACCTGCTACTGTATGTGGGAAACCCATTGGAAAATGTGCCAATGTTGTTGGAGGTATTGGGTAATTTCCGGAAGTTATTTGGCTTTCGAATCATAAAGAAAGGTTATTACTGTTCCCACTGGAGGGCATTCACAGCCACAATCTTACTACCCTCCCCTATTGGGGGATCAGATGGGAGGGGGAATCATTTAGATACTTGGGCATCCACATTTTTCAATATATTGAAGACACATTTGTGCATAACACGGGTAGGGCATTGTCGGGAATAGGGAATTCGGTCCAATTCTGAAAGAAGCTGCCAATATCATTTAACAGGGGGGGGGCAGCGCTTTGTAAAAGGGTCATACTCCCAAAGCTTCTCTACTACTTTACCAATATCCCCTATTGCATTAAGAAGGTATTTTTAAGATGTTGTATGAAAAGGTTGGGCAATTGCTATGGAATACGGGGAGAAGGAGGGTCTCGCCGGCAACTTTACAATGTTCGTGCCTGGATGGGAGGGGGGGGCTTCATTTGCCGAACTATGAATGGTACTTCATGACAGCACAGTTACAGGCGGTGTTAGTGTGGGCAGACACAACGGGGAACTATTGTCAGGCATGTTAGGAAACCTCCTCGCTCATCAGAAAGGAGTAGAACTGTTGTGGTGCATGGTCAGGGGGGAAAGGGTCCATCAACATATTCCAGGTGGTGTGGGAGATCTGGAAGAAGTTTCTAGGAAACTACAAGTGGCAGGACTATATAGTGCTGATTTGCCATGGAGTGCGGACCCAGGACTTTGGTCAGCAATAAGGCAAATGGGGTTTTCAGATCTTGGGGAAAGGGGTGTCGGTCAGTGGGAGATTTGTTTGAGGGAGGGAAACTAATGTTGTTTGATGAGTGGAGGATGTGATATGGGGTGTCCAGGGGGCAGTTCCTTACTTAAGGGTCAGTGACCAGGTGACTGGACGCGATGGGGAGGGATATCGGCAGGAGCCAAATATGAGCCCATTGATGCAGGTGCTGCTCACAAAGGAGGATGGGGTGCTAGGATTTCTCAATTCTGCCAGGCAATACAGGGGGTGTTTCCCTTGAAGGGGTTGGCGGTCAAAGGCATGTAGGAGAGGGATGTGGGGCACCAGACTTCAGAGGCGGATTGGGGAACAATATGGGAACAGGTCAAGAAAGTCTTGAGGAATGCCAGATTTCAATTTATTCAATTTAATGTGTTACATAGAGTCTATGTGACCCCAACCAAATTGCACGCAATGAATAATAAATACCCTGAGTCAGGATTGTCCTAGGTGTGTAACTGGGCCGGCGGGGATCTGACATATGTTGTGGGGATGCTCAGTGATTGCATGCTACTGGAAGGCAGTGATATCCAAGGTTAATGAACTGCAACATTCCAGTTTTCAATGCAGCCAAGAGTGTATCTGTGGGGGCTGATAACGGGTGGAAAACAGTACAAAGTAAGGAGACGTCTAGCTAAATTAATGTTGATACTGGCGAATAGGAGGGTAGCCATTGCCTGGAAGAGACACCAGGCTCCATCCTTGGTACAGTGGATGGAGGACATCCATAGGTGGGGGGTGGCAGAGTTTGACATTCTGCAACGGACCCGGGACCCTCAGCTGGAGGAAGGGGGGTAGTAAATTGGAGCCAGCTGTTAAATGAATTACATTTCTCTATAGATTTGAAGCCTCCTTGAGAGGTATGGATGATGTGTTAACCTGTTGAGGAAAGGGGAAAATGTGGCGGTGTAAGTAGAGGGGGGAAGATTATGCTGTCTCAATCCTGTTGGAAGTCACTGCTGGTCGACACGTTGTTTGATATATTCTACTGTTAATTTTTATGATGAGGTGGGTAACCATCAACACTTTACTGCGGTTTCTATGTACATCAAAAACCTGAATAAACAAATGTTTACAAAACAAATGTTTACAAAAAAAAGTAAAGCAGAGTTCTCTCTGAGTGCATGCCACCCATTGAAAAGGGAGTGTTGCACCACAAAAATGATACCTAATGGTTACTTTATCCTTATGGTGTTGCTATTTCATTATGTACTGTCCAGAGCAAGTGGCACTTTTCTCTGACGTGAAAATGAACTGCCATCAGCCAAATCCAGACCTATTAGAAAAATGAATCTCTTATTGGTGCAGTGATCCTCTCAGAGCTCTAGCCAATCCTTTGATACTGCAGCTGGTATATTATGACTTGGAAAGGAGGAACCTGTGCTCTGGGAGGGTTGGGGGACTGTAGGGTGGACACATTTTGGGGTTTTCTGCCAGTATCAGGAAAATGTCAACAAGGGCATGTTGTCTCTCTGTATCATGCCCTCACCAGTTTCCTCTCAGAAGAGGACAACACAGAAGTACTGGCAACCACTGAAGAATCACCAACCTCAAATCTAGCAGCAGAAACACACAATTTCCTGTCACTACCCCAATCCTGCTTCCAGGAATGAAATAAGATGGTTTCTCCAATGACACCATACAGGTAAGAATGTGGGACCACACCAATTGGGTAAAAAGATGACCAGGAGAAGGGCCAACCTTCCAGAGGGAATGGAAACAGTGGCAGTGCCTGGAAAGTGTGATTTCGAAAGGGAAGAAGTACAAATCAAAGGTGAAGCAAACTGTTATAATCATCATTATTGTTATTTGGTGACTCGTATGAAGTCAAAGAATGTGACGCTGGTTGACCAATTGTGTATTCATAAATCCTCCTCGTACCGCTGCTATCAGGCCAGTGAAAGAGACTACTTGTGTTCCATAGTAAAGACTTCAGCTTCCCCACACAATTAATCTCTCCAGATTTCAAATTGTGGCCAGGGTGTTATCTCAGTCCATCTGGAATGACATGGGTAGAGAGATAGGTAGGGATACAGGTATAAAATCACAAATGCATTGCTGGGTACATTTGGCTTTTCAAGTCCCCTTTCAGTCTTTCAGGGGATGTGACAATTTCCTAGGTACTCATGGGAGATGTGATAAGGTTAGCACAGCTGCTTCAAGCATTATCAAGTATTATCGTCATGTAGGGATAAGAGGTATGTTGAGGACAAGACGTGGAATGGAGCCCTTGCAGCCTGGAGTGTGTATAGGGGCCAGTCACTTAGTGATGATTTACATCAGCTCCAACAAGCTAGTGGGTTTATCAATGGGACACAACTCATGAATACTGACAACAATATTGGCGAATATAGCTCTCACTCCCTGGCTGGGGGGGGTTGATAGACATGGCCTTTAACAGCCCACCAGCCAGAGCTTAGGTAGGCTCGAGTGAAGCTTGGGCTTCAGCTCGGGCTGCAGGCCGTTAATGCCCCTCTCCACACCAGCCTAGATTACCCAGGGTGGGGATAGTTTTCTTATTTTTGGTCCAAGGGGAGATGAGCTCAGCGCCACCTGGGGAAGGGCCTCGGGTGACTGGAACAGTGGGCAGGCATATTTGAATCCAAGGAGGGCCCAAACAAACCTTTTAAGGTTGTTACATTGAGCCAAAATGGTGGTGAGAAGGAGTGGCTCAGTCCCACATTCAAGACTGTATGTCAAGTGCCTACATTTTCCTGGGGAAACTCCACCAAATCCAAAATTGGCTTACTGACATGAAGCTGAATGGATTCTTTCTTCACATCTCACACATTGCAAATCTCTAAGCTTAACTATCAACTGTGTCCCCTCATTCCAAACACACATCACCAAAAAGACCCGGGTAGCATGGTACTCGCTTGCAGTTTTCTGCAAATTCAGACCTTCAATCCAGGCTTTTTGTTTCAGAACAGTTGTCCACGCCCTAGTCATCTCCCACCTGGATGGTCCGAAGCCCTGTTCACAGCTGTTTTAGATGCCATCTCAGCACTTGGGAAAGCTTCCAGCATACTGCAGAATGCCTCATCAAAGAAATATGAAAATTCAACGACATCGCTGCACCTTCAAGGAGCTGCTCCAGCATCCCCTTCATACACACTTCATGTTTAGGACTGCCTGCGAGACCCACAAACAAATACACCAAGGCCAGCACTGCATCAGAAACCACATCGTTGCCAGGTTGGAATCAAACAACTGCAAGAGGGTAAAAAAGGAAACTGGCCCTCTCCTGCTATACACCCTGTCTGTAGAACAACTTACCAATGCAGATAAGACTGTGCCCTTCATCCTGCTCTTTAGGAAGAACATGAACACCTTGCTCTCCAGGAAAATATTGGCAATTGCTGATTGCTCCACTCAACTCAATTTCTCCCCTCTGGAGAGCCCCTGTCCCCTGGTTCCCTAACCATCCCAGTTGCCTGGCTACCCCTATGCTCCACTTGTAACCCCTGGGTGGATCCTGTTTGTGTGGCATTCCATTGCTTCCCAGCTATGTTTGCACTTTACAAATCCTATGCATCCATTCACACAACACAGAGTGTATTTCACTGCACAGGGAAGGAAACTGCACTTGAAATTCACTGCAAAGTGCACTGATGATAATACTCTGTAACATGTTTGAAGCTTCCATCTTTTAGCTTGAAGGATGTACTACCACATGGACAGTTTCTACACATCATGCACATATGAAAACAAATTAATGTTTTTAAGGAACAAGCTCTGATTCCATCACAGAAACCTTGGCCACTGGGGTACCCTAAAACATCCATCAGAACAGCAAACATGCGAGCCAGAAACACTGATTCGGTGGTCCTGTTGGCTTCAAAGGAATATCTCACTACATCAACTAGATTGTGTGTGTTTTTACATATGCCAGAAAGTAACAATATAATCTGTTAATTGGAAAAAAAACTGACACCTGATTGGTGACTGTTGTCAGATCATAAATGAACCCCTTTTTGCATATTAGATAAGAAATGTCAAAATGTTCAGCCACATTGTTTAAAAAACGAGGACAGGGTTTTCATCGCAGCAATTTTTGGTGCAACTGCTTTCACTGTAGTGTTTTCACCCCAGTAATTTTGGCGATTTTCGTTTACAAATATATGTGTGCTGTGTTGCTGTAGGGTTTTGGGGTGGTGGTTGATGTTGTGGGGGTGGATGATAGTTGGGAGGAACCCCTTATTAAAAAAAATTAAATGTAAAACAAATCACCAAAAACGGCTGGGGTGATAACACCACAGTGAAAACCTCTGCAGAGAAAATGTCTGCGATGGAAACAAGTGAATCCGTAAAAAACATGCAAAGATCCGAAATATATCTCTTGCACACGGATCTGGGGTGTACCGTCAATGATGGAACATTAAACCCCATAAGGCCATTTTTCACGGAAGCATGAAGCATTATTACATAGAAGAACAATACATGGAATGCACATTTAAGTAAAATGTTAATTTACTGATCATCGCGTGCAATGCACTGTAAAGTCCACATTATCTGATCTCTGTGGGTCTAACCGCCAGAAGGTTAACAACTGGAATTTGAGAGCATCTCTGAAGGATAAGGGCAGCCACTCTTACTGCCACTCTGTGCATGATTAAGATACTGATACAGGGTTGAGATGGAAAGTTAGTGAAAACATATGGGTGTTGAGGCACAAGTGGAACCAACACAGAGAACTAGGGGTGTACCAAATAGTATATATTTTTTTTTTATTTTTTTATTTACTTGTATATAATCAAAGAAAGAATGATTTTTACAAGAAGTTGAAGGTTACAATTGGTGTATGTCACAGGGAGGGTACGCCAAGGTAAGTCTCAGAGTGTAAATTACAGAAAAGTTTTCAAAATTGCACCAAAATGTCCGTTAAACATCCATAGTCTGCAGGTCACTTTGAGTTAAACCACCGATTTTGATGAAAGCTGCTTCCAATATTTTGGCCGTAGCTGCCGCCCATCGGGGCTTCTCACCAGATATCAAACGGCACCACCACGTGTGTTCCTCGAACAGGACCGAGTCATGCCAAAGCGGAGTCAGAAATGGGGCGCGAGTTTCCTTCAGAGCCGGACAGTTTAGGAGCAGATGTCGAATGTTCTCCACTGAGCTAGGATCTTCACACAGTCTGCATGTAATTGAGCTGACCTGCAGTCTTCTCCCTAGGATTTCTCGGGTATGTAGCAGATTTAAACGAGCCCTTAAAAATGTTGAGCGCAATTTTTTGTCTGGGAATCTCAGACAGTATGCCATGGGAAGTTTCAATTTATTGTAGGTTGGTGGAAGATGGTTTAAGCATTTGATGGAAGCTGCTTTGTCCAGGGTGATGATCCAATCCTGCAGTTTTAGTTTTTCACTTACTCTTTGCGGGTTCGTTATCAAGTCGTTAAGTGAGCATTGCAGGTCTTCCAATTTGGATTTTTGAAGGTAAACCCATTTTTGCACCGTCTTGGTAGTGGTTGATTCAAGTTCCTGCCCAATTATTTTGAAAATTGGCAGGCTGTCTTTAATTAGAGTTTTTCTAAATAGGGCAAGTGCCTCCCCACTAACGGTGGCGCTTAGAGAGAGAAGGCCCAACTCTCGTCTGATCGCTTCAATAGGAATAGCATTCGGCAGACCTAAAAGTGACTTCCATATGTAGGCCTCTAGTTTTCGCCATAGTTGTGGTGGAACGGTGAACATGGCGTCCATGCCGTAAGTCAGAGAGGGGACCATTTTACCCTTATAGAAATTAATGCCCGGCGCTAGTGAGAATTTGCCAAACTTCCTGTCAAGTGCTCGTAGTTGGGAAGTCAGTTGTATAGTTTTGGCCCAAAGGTGTTGCTGCATTTTGAGTTCTTGAGACGACCCATCTAAGAACACACCTAGATATTTGAATGTTGGACCACTTCTATTCTAGATTCGCACACTGACCAAGACCGGGTGGTTTTCGGCGGGTGGCGTGAAGAGGACAGGATCATAATTTTGGTTTTGGTCTGATTTATTTGGAGATTGTTGGCGGTCATATAGGTTGCCAAATTGTCCAGCTGCCTTTGGAGGCCGATCGGAGTTTGGTCAAACAGGATCATATCATCGGCGTATAAGAGGCGGGACAAGGGGAGATTGCCAAACTTCGGAGGGAAGCTGCGGACTAGCACTTCCGAATCTTTGTAGTCCCCCAAAAAAGCCACGAAGAGGGCCGGAGCCAGAGGACAGCCTTGTTTAACACCTCTATGCGCTTGAATGTTTCTGGACAGAACCCCCTGTTTATTTAGACGCACGTTAAGAGAGGTATTGGTGTGCAGGGCTATTATGGGCTGTAGTACCGCCGGCGGACACTTTTCCAGCTTTCTCCATAGTCTAGATCGATCCACTTTGTCGAACGCCTGAGAAAGGTCGATAAAAGCCGCGTACACCGCAGGGGCTCCTTGCTTTATTTTGGCTTTTAAAATTGTGAGTATGAAGATGTTCAATGTAGTGCTGCCGTTTTTCTTGAAGCCTAGTTGGTAGGGATCTCTGCAGGGAGCAGCTTTCTCCCATCGGTGGAAGTGATCTAAAAGAAGAGTGGCAAATAATTTACCCATAATGTCTAATAGGGCAATCGGGCGATAGTTTTCAGGTGCTTCTCTGCTTCCACGTTTGAAAATAGGTATGATGGTTGCTTTACACCACGATGATGGGATCTGTCTGGTAGATCTGCAGTGGTTAAACAAAATGCTCATGAAGGCAGCCCATTCATCATGGTGCTTCTTTAGATCAATGTTCGACAAGCCATCCGGACCTGGGGCTCTTGACGATTTTAACTTTTGGATGGCTATACTTATGTCTGAAATTGAAGAGAGGTCAATCCAGGGTGCTCCAGTGGCGTCAAAAGACGAGATCATACCCTGGGTTGGACTGGCAAATAGGTCTGTGAAAAACGTGACCCACACTTGTTCCGGAACTGAGTTGCTCATGTTATAGGTTGTGGATCCTTGCGAAGCGTTAACCAAGTCCCAAAAGTCTGCTGTTTTTTTTGCATTTAGGACTGTCATCATTGATTCAGCGTCTTGTTGGTATAAAACCGCTCGACGTGCCCTGATCCATGATTTGTAGGTTTTTTTTTCCGTTCTCCAGCGATCCCATGGCGCAGCGGCAATGGCGGCCTTGGCACGTCTTCTGAGAGTTCTCAAGACGTTTTTCCTCCCAGCTGTTTCCCTGTCATATTGGTGGTTGCAAGATTTTGGGATAGCTAGGCCCGCTGCCGTATGATGCCTATACTTTAGGAGCATGGGAAGGTAGTCCGGCCTGGTCGATGGCACAGAGGGTTGATCAATCCCAAATTCAGCCACGTACTGGTCGGTAATAGCTCTGATGTTGGCCAGAGTCAGTTGCAGGCGTGATTGTTGGGGATTTGTTTCAACCGTTGGTAAGTAATAAGTTGAATTCCTCGCAGAAGAGCTCCAGGAAGTAGTGAGCATATTATGGTCACTGGAGGCCGTTTTAACCACCTTGAAGTCTTGAATTGCTGCACACAGAGCTTGTGACGCAAAAATATAATCCAATGTGGCTGTCGACCGGCCCCTCTCCCAAGTCGGGAGATGGGACTGTCCTTCACGGATCCAGGCAGCGTTGTGTAAGTTCCTGGATGCCATGAGGGTCATCCAAGCTTGTCCTCTGTGCTCTGCTGCTGTTACCTTGATTGAATTTTTGGAGACTATCTTCTGCTGGACACACTTCGCGTTGAGATCACTGCATACCAGTATGAAGGGAGTGTTCCATTCAATAAGGATCTCATCAATTACCTCCGCCATAGTTTGGCAGAAGAGTTGGGTTGTAGTTCTTTGCGGGTTCCAGTATGTAGTGATCAAAGCGAGTGGCAGAGATGCAAGTTGCTTTGACCGACGATTTAAAAGTTCAGACACAGGGTTCCATTCAATTAGGACTGCCAATAACCCATATGATCTGGCTGTGGTCCTGAGCAGTTTTAGATTTTGATCTGACCGTACACCAATGATCAGACCTGCTGAGGGACGACCCAACAGCCCTTTTATCGCCGGCAAGATCACAATGTCGTACCCATCCATTGAGGGTGTTTCCTGGAGCCAAGTTTCTTGCAAACAGAAAATATCAAAATGACCCAGGTCAGAGGTATTGGGGTCGGTCAGATGAGCATGACCTCTGGTGTTCCAGGAGGCCAACGACAAGAGTTTTCCACAAAGTTGGGTGTCGGCTTCTTTGGGTAGTTGCTATCTGAGGCGGTGTGAAGATAGAGCCCCTTTTATCCAGTCCCAAGGGCCAGTATGGGGAGCAGATTTTTTTGGAACTGGCGACGGTGGTAGATTGAATTGCACGCCAGATCTGTGAGTTGCGTGGTCTCTTCGTGGAGATTGGTCTCTCCAGCTTAGCTTTCTTTGCGCCGTGCGAGGTCGCTGGGTTGGGGAGTGCCGCAAACGATGTCTGGGTAGAGCTTGTGTGTCATTAGGCCGCTTGAAGAATTGCGATGGCCCTCGAGGTGGGTCTGGAGAGCCCCCGGCAGATCTTAAGGGGCGTTCAGGTGAGTCTTGCTGCGACTTCCGGGTTCTTGATGAAAAGGAAAAGTGTGCCTTCACTATGTCTCTTCGATCGATGTGCCGTTGGGAAGGACTATGGACATCAGTTCTTCCTTTTTTACATTGGCGCTCCTGGGTACTGGTCTTAAGGACCGGAGACTTTAATTCTGACAGTAGTAGGCCTTGCGCTTTTATTTCGTCGCTGGCTAGGCGGCCTATATCTTGAGTTGCAGAAGAATAAATGTGCAGGTACGCTTTAGCTTTATTGTCTCTATGATAAGGCTCAACCCTTTTAAAGTCTTCCGAATTTAGTTTGCTTAGCGAGGGTGTAGCCGATGTAATTTTTAGCACAGTTCTTCTATTCAGGATGATGTACTTATCTTTGCTGGAAATTTGCTCTATTTTGAAGAGGCGGGTAGAATTACCCCTTGTGCAGACAGTATGTTTATCTGTTGCGCTTCTGGCTGTCCGCATTTCTTGCGGTGAAGACCTGGCTGAATGATTTCTCGTCCTGGGTCTGCTTTGGAAATCCGGCGAGTGTTTTGATGAAGCTTCAGTGTGTCGGATCTGTGTCATTTTATTCAACTCGGGGGCCTCCCTCAGGCTTGCGAGAGGGGCCGCTCTGGAATTCGGGTTACGGCCAGGGGGGGAAGTTGTCAAGGACTCACACGAGAATGGGCCTTTCGCAGGAGCGGAATGCGTCTTGCCAGGCGGCGATACTAATTGTATGCCTGAATTCAAACAGTCTGCTATCGGACTGGGGGACTGGGTGAGGTCGGTCACGGGGCCTGAGCGCGTGGCATTTTCAGCCGTACTTCCGGGGACTCTGGGGTTAAAAGGCAAGTCCTCCCGTGGGTGGCTACATTGATTTAGTTTATCAACTAATGGGCTTGGTTGATCGACCCCAGTTAATTTCAGGATTTTCTTTCCTTTAGACAGGGGATGGATTGGGCCCGGGCTGGTTGCCAAGGCCAGATTTAAAGTCGAGATAGACAGGTTAGATGTTTGCGGCAATTTTGCTTTGTGGAGGAACACTGGAGCAATTTCATTAGGATGTTTTATCTGAGTCGTCTGTGTAGATTTGTGCTTTGTCAGTGGTGGTGAGAAGCCTTTTGGTGATGACGAGACCACGGACCGCTCCGGAGCAGGGACTGCCACCTCTTTTGTTAAGAGCGGGGTTTCGTACTTTAAGTCGATAGCTGTTATGTAGCCTTCCAAGAAGGTTAACTTCGACTGTATACTTGCTAAGACGGCCGTGTTGTCTTTGGAAACGTCACTTAGCGTTTCGTACAGCTTGCAAAAGGGAGCCATGGAGATGGTAATTGCCGACATTATTGTTGTCAGATCTTTTCTGGTGTTGGGTGAATCTTTCTGAGGTGATGAGGCAAAGTCCGATCGTCCACTCACTGTCGTATATTTACTATTCAACCAAATACTGAATAGTTGGACAACGGTTTAGCCAAAGCCAGATATGTGTTTGTTTTATACAAAATAATAATTAAGGTCTATACCTGACAAAAGCACTTTATGATGGAAATCAAAGCCCTGTTAAATAAGCATTTATCTTTCTTATATGTTCATGACTGACTTTTACCAGTGGAGTCCAGCCTTCTGATGCACTCCGCTGGGCTTTTGCTCATTTTGTTATGGAGACACTGACATGCCCTTCAGACTTTCAGTCCTGTGAGACTTTGTTTCCCTTAGTCTTTCACTTTGTTGCTATTTTTTAGCAACATTTTATCAGTGCATAATGTACCTTCCAGTAGAGCTGGGGTCTCTTTTTCATTTTTAGGGCCCTAGACACCCTCGAAGGATGTTTTGGTGAATGTACAAGTGTGTCCAGGACAGAGATGATGGCAGCAGTTACTTTTAAAGCATTTGTGACTCTTTTCTATGGTCCAAACTGCATTTACTGCGTTTGGCATAGGACAGTGGCCAGTGCTAAAATGGCCATGCCACGAGGCCCTTTATTCCGTCCTTTGGCCATTTTGTCCCTTTACTTTCCCCAGGTCGAGCAGACCCAGGAATTTCCTTATTTGGTCATGCAGACTCCCGCACAAACCGAAGCTTTGGCAGGCTTCTGTATGCCTTGTGTGTGTGCACCCAGGATGTCGGCTGAAGCTGTTTGGTTCCAGTACACATCCTGGGTGCCAGGATATCTAGTGTGTCTAGTGTGCTGGGATGACAGGGACCACCATGGTCCATGATTGGTCCACGTCTGGGATGGCTGAATGTGACCAGATCTCTTAATGGTTTCTCTTCGTTTTGACACAAATGAGATTTTGGATAAGAGAAGGCAGCTTACACCCATTCCAGGTCAATCTTTTAAGTTCACACCGAACTTAGTAAAGGAGCCAAGTATCCTGAACCGAAAAAGCAGATCCGTGGAACTGCTGGTAACCCATTGGAAGGTTTGGCACCCTGACACCACTGTTGTCCCCTCGGAGCACCTGTTTCTCAACGATCACAGAAGGCCTGCACGCCGTTGACGTAATGGCACTAACTACTTTTGGCACCTCCTGCTTAACCTGCAAAACAGCTTTTTAGTGAACTGACTAGCTCGTACGGGACCTTTGCTCTGGAACCACCGCCGTCTCGAGTCTCGAGCCCTCTCCCGCCGAGTTTCGTGCACCTAGCATTCTTAGGTCTGGAATTAGGAGAGTCCCCCTGAACCCGAGCATATGCGGTTGCTGTGTCGCCCTGCTGTGGTGACGATCTTTGTGGTGCCTTGATGCTGTGCCCCCCTGTGCCCTAAAACGAGCTACAGTGGAACTGGTGCGATCCCTTTAACAGAAGCAGAGAAAACCCCACTGACCCGCCACGGACTGATGACCCGGAAGACAGCCCCTGAAAGCCGGAGAGATGCGCAACTGCCTATTAGTTAGAGTTTGAATTATTGAAGGACTAAATAAAGTACATTTACACTGTGTGACCCCTTTCTGTTTAAGGTTGTACATCTCTACTCGTTGAATATTCCTTTAGGTCATGAGTTACTGTATATATGTTTCATAGTATACTGTTCAGTTGGTTTTGTTAACATTGCTGTGGTTTCACTTGTTTGATTTAAAAGGCCTTCAATAAATGTATATGTATTTTTTTATATATTTATACACCTGACTGAGAGTAATTTGTGGTGCAGTTTGCTGTGTGTGCTCATTGTGGACTTTCGATCACCCTCCCTCTCCAGAGACTTAGGGCCTCATTACGACCCTGGCGGTAAGGGGTTAGCGCCATCGTTAGCTGCGCCGACCCCTTACCGCCAATCACGAGTTCCCTTTCCGCCATGGCGGATTTTACACCTGCTTTTAGCGGGTGTAAAAATCCATGGCGGTAAGGGAACTTGGTGTTAATTACGCCACCGTAATTTACGGTGGCGTAATTAACGCCTTCCCCACTCCCATTATGCCCTATGGGGCAAAAATGGGAATGGGGAAGGGTAAATGGGGATTGGGGATTTACCGCCCCGCCAAGGTCGGAATGGGGCGGTAAATCCCCTTACCGCCATGGTGTTAACGTAGTTAGCACCATGGCGGTAAAGTCACGGCCCTGGCGGTAACTTTCCGCCAGGGTCGTAATGAGGCCCTTAGTCTTGACCACCGCCAATGCTACCTTAAGTGGTCTGGCTTGTCCAGAAGGTTACCCTATTCCAATAAACTAGGCTGGCCTTCTGAACCTCAGCCAACCAGATCAGAGTTCAGAAATCCATCTTAACAAATTGGTGGCAGCAGTGGGATAGGATTGAAGGTACCCAGTGTTGCGCACTGGTAAAGATACCCAGATTACACTTACCCAGGACACATAGTCACCCTAGTAGTAACTTAACCATAAAGGCTAATGGCCCAGGGATGTCATTTCGGGGTCACCACTTGCTACCCCTGTGGTCTCCCTTGCAAACCCTAAAAATAAAAAATGTAAAACATTTATTTTCTTTTTCTTTTTAAATTGAATTGAGGCTCCTGGGATGTGGCCAGCAGCATGTTGCTCTTTGTTTCTGGAGTGGCTGGTTTTCTGATGGCTATAGCTGTTAATATAGCTCAGTGGGTTGAGCGCTCGCTGATGCAATGTGCGTGTGATATGCAGGTTGCAGGTTCGACTCCCTGCAAAATCAATACAGCCATTAATCCTGCTGAGGTTGATAAATGAGTACCATCACAGGTTGGGTAATATTGTATGTATATTTATTCTATATGAAGCTCTTAAGGGTAAGAGCTACATAATAGCACATCATTATCATTTGGCCTTGGACATCTGCTTGCATTCACAGTAATTTGGTAATATGGGCCTTTACGCGATGATACTAATGATGCATATGGTGATCCATTCTTTTATAAATGTATATCACTTCATAGTGATATCATTGCCATATTTTTCATAGTGTACTAACAAACAATGCTATGTGATCCCTGTAACGGATTGTATGGCACAGCACACTCAAGCCAGGGATTTCTTCCACTGACCATGTGGCGCACAATAAAAAATGCCTTTTTATTTTATTTGAACCCTGGGTTCAAAGTCTGGTCACTGTGGACAGTGGGATGGGTCAGCTGGGCAAAAAGGTCTGGTCACTGGATTCTCCTAGCGGGATCAGTGGCCTTGCTTCCTTTCTCCCTGAATTATTGGGATTAAGGTGTTTCTGGCTAGGTGGTTCTGGATAGCTGGTTCTGCCTGGATCTGGGTCAGCTATCTCTGGACCTGGTTCTGGAGTCTTGGAATCTTGCAGGGTGAATTTTGAATGTTTAATACCCTGTGTCTCCCTGTCTACCCTTTAAGTAGCCATAGTGACATCATAGAATGTTCACAATATGGGCAGAAGCACCCTGAACTTATGTCCTTGCATGGGATAGGCCAGGCTATTGGTACCGCCTCCTCCTTGCAGGCTGACTGGTTCCAGGGAAGTGACCTCACCATATGTGTGTTTTATGACTTGCTTTGTCTCCCTACAGTTACTCTTTACCAAAACAAGTTATGGAACGATACCCTTATATTCACAATAGTCACCATCATAAAAATCAGATAGGCAGATCCCATATTTTACAAGGAATGCAAACACACAGGCTAAATTGGTTTTGTTAACACAATGATTAGTTCCACTGAGACTACATTTTAAAGACTATAATTGTTAAAGAAAGGTACTTATCATGAAGAGGTTGACTTCGAACCAAATCACTGTGAATCTCTTTACAGGGGAATAATTTTGGGTTATTCCCAATGATACTAGGGACTTACACAGGTAACTGTAGGAAATAATGAACACACGTGCTAACAGATATGGACATACACAGATTCTTCTAGGAAAAAGGGTGAACAGAGGATACTGGAAATTTGGAAAATGACTAGGGTTCTTATGGGATTTTAATGGGGTTTGAACAGGATGCCTGGTAAAAAATTGGGATAGGCAGTTTTCTTGGTACTGGGTGATGGATAATTCCAAGGCAAGGCTGGGTTTGGTATTTTGGACAACCAGCAGGGTCTCCAGGTGGTGGGGCCAAGGATCTGGTCACAGGAATTGGAGTCAAGAGATCTGGGTACTGGGTCCGCTGGGTTCTCCTTGCGGGGAAGATCTAGGCAAAGTCTGGTCAATGGGGACAGCGCGATGGGTCAACTGGGTAAAGAGGTCTGGTCACTGGATTCTCCTAAAGGGATCAGTAGCCTTTCTTCCTTTCTCTCTGAATTATTGGGATGAAGGTGGTTCTGAATAGGTGGTTCTGCATAGGTGGTTCTGCCTGGATCTGGGTCAGCTACCTCTGGACCTGGTTCTGGAGTCTTGGAATCTTGCAGGGTGAATTTTGAATGTTGAATCCCCCTGTGTCTCCCTGTCTACCCTTTAAATAGCCATAGTGACATCATAGAATGTTTACAATATGGGTGTAAGCACCCTGGATTTACCCCTTGCATGGGATAGACCAGGCTATTGGTGCCACCTCCTCCTTGCGAGTTGATTGGTTCAACGGAAGTGACCTTACCATATGTGTGTGTGTTTTATGACTTGCTTTGTCTCACTAGAGTTACTCTTTACAAAACAAGTTATGGAACTAAAACCTCATATTTACAATAGTCACCATCACAAAAATCAGATAGGCAGATCCCATATTTTACAAGGAATATGCCGGTTCGAACGACAGTTCTGTGCGATGTCGCCTCGTCCCTGGGCATGGTTTCACTGTTTTTAGAAGAAACATTTAATCTAAAATTCTACAAATGGCTATGCTGTTAAGCGGCTTCACTTCAACACTACAGCTAAGTCAATGCCTAGTCTGGGATGCTGAGGGAAACCCTTATTGATATATTTTTAGGTCCAGTTCATGTACTCTGGATGACAACCCTTATATAACACCCCTCTCTTAGATCCCCCTGACCCCACTGAGCTAAGAAGTAGGTCTGTTTTGCAAATTTAAAAGGTTTATTTGAGAAATATAACAATATATATCTATCACACTTTTATAATAAATTAATATTGGATATCACACTTAAAATATGACAGTGATCAACAATGGATAATGTTCTACTGGTAAACTGATTTGGTTACTTAGAAGTAGTATAGAGGATGAGGTAGCTGAAATGCTTTATGGTTTCAAGGAAATGCAAGGTGGAATAAATGCAGTGCAGAAAATAAACTGATATGGTTTCACAAGAGATAATATGTTCACTTTTCCCCTGGTGGCAATGTACCCCCCCCCCTATATGCAATGCAAGGAGATGGAAGTAACACACACAGTCTTCAGGAATACAATCAAATACAATACGGAATTCAGTTCCCCCCCCCAGCAAGCTTAGACAACAGGTATGCTTTTTAAAACACGGGCAAGAGTGCTTTGTAATGTGGTGGCAAGGAAGTGAAAAATGCTAAAATTGCTTTTAATTCCCTATAGGAGGTTCAGGGTGAGTGGTAGACACTTTAAATCAGTTCAGGTCAGCCCTAACAATGGTTCAGGGATGGTTATTAGGTTGCAAATGAATTTTAGCAGTTCAGGCAAAAGCGGCTATCTTTTTACAGATGACGAAATCAGGCCAAATCGCAAATCGCGGTAAATTTTGCGAGTGCGTTAATCGCAATTGCGGTAAAAGTATAAGGAGTAGGAAGTCTAGATTCTAAGCTTTCCTAGGACAAACGGTTCCAGAGATACGGACAATTTTGTGAAGGTAGTTTTTCGGATTTAAAGTAAACTCAAAATGACAGGTGACAGCTTGCAGTTGCAGAATTGACAGGAGACAGTTGTGCAGCTTTAAAACTGGCAGATGACACGATTTCTAGGAGGCTGTTCTAATTAGGTTAAAATAGTTCGGATTAGATTATTTTAACTAAGAGATTGGGTTCTGCACAGTTCTGGCGGATACTCTCGCCTAATTTTGAAATTAATGGGCCTCGTCACAGATCTGGTCAACACGTCCAGCGGCGGTTCTCTCTGCTCGGCGGGTCAATCAGGCACCAGTTCTGCTCACAGCGATCCTGATCTCTGGTTCTGCTCACAGCGGTCTGGGTCTGGTCTGCGGTTCCGGCAAAAGTTCTTGGCAAAGAATTCAAACAGCTCGCCCGGCTGTTGAATAGTTTGGTTAGGTTTGCTGGATTCTGAAGGCCTGATGAGAATACATTTGCTTGCAGTGGGCCTTCTAGGTTCAAAGTTCTGGAGTCTATGGGTCCCTGGTTCTGGTCTCTGTCTGGATGGGATGTCGGCCGTCAAAATGCTCCGCAGAAATGGAAAATAAATCTCTCTACCTGTCCCAGCAGTCTCTTTTTATGTGTTTTGGAAGTGGGTGTGTGCGTGGCATAACTGAGCCTGCCCCTCTCTACTTGTCATTGGCCCAATTCTCCCCTCTCCCATGATTGGGGGAAGGAAATGGATTGTCATCATGATGAGGTCTGTTTATGGGTCAGAGGATCCTCCCCTGGTCAATTTGCCCACAAATCTATATTTGATTCAAATACATATTTCCCAGATGCACAATTTGTTGAAATTACATGTACACATTATATATTCCTTATGGTCCATGCTTGTCCGCCTCTGATCTTCCTCGGGGCTTGCATTAAAAAATGACAACATTTTGCGCATTTTAGTGAGTTTTGCAATATGGGATTTTCATCAAAAATTATACAAAGGTACATTTCCCTTCCACATATATCCCAGTAACTTTCCATGTCTCTAGCTTAAATACATTGTCTACAATATTCATAATTAGCGGGGTTTTGCCCCAGAACAGCAAATTGGAGTTTGGACTCAAATCGTGAGGGCATTTTTCATACTGTAACGCTCACCTGATTCCCGTAGAGGCGCCGGTCTTGACTGGGCGTATACCGTATCTTCAAAGGTGATGTGTAACACACGGCTGGCTCTTTGGGCTGGACCTCTGTGCACTGTATGTCTGACTCGAAGGGTAAGATGTCTGCAGATAGAAAATATGGGATTAATGAACTGGGTTATTGAATGTCTCTCTCTTCCTCCCTTTCTCTTCTCCTGTAGAACCCCAAAGGTTAACGCTCTCACCTTAGGTAAGTGAACGCCGTGCTCTCCATCTGACTCGGGGCAGGGTGCTGTAACCAGTTTCTTCACTGGATAAGGGGAGCAGGCCTCTTGACTTCAGAGGACTGCTGTCCGTCGTTTACTGCACGAACGGTAAGTTTCGAGTAATTCTAATGTCTTTAAAAGTCTTTAGTAATGATGTCTCTTGTTTTGCAGGGTTCCGGCGATGGCGGATGACGGGCTGAAGTGAGTTGAAGATGGAGCCCGTGTGATGAATAGAAGCACCTGGAAGCACGTAAGTAAGCGCTTGTTGCCTGCTTCACGATGCGCTCTAACTGTCTTTTTATTTTGCAGGTACAAGTTCGGAGCGGCTGCAGGGTGCCGGAATACCCATTGGGTTAGATGTGGAAAGGAGTAATGGCACGTGAGTATTAAAGTTCCCCAATGTCTTTAAACGCACCTTGTTTTGTCTTTCAGATGCCGGAATGCAGTGCGAAGACCTCCGGAGCGCACAAAGAGTAGGTAAGCCTTTGTCTTTCAGATGCCGGAATGCAGTGCGAAGACCTCCGGAGTGCACGAAGAGTAGGTAAGCCTTTGTCTTTCAGATGCCGGAATGCAGCGCGAGGCGTTGGTGACAGCCGATGGACCAGGTAAGTGAAGCGCTGTCACTGAAGACCGTAATGCTAACCTGTTCTTTCTTGTCTTTATAGGTGTTGCTGAAGACTGGATTCAGGATGGTAAGCCTTTTTCCTTAGGCCCAGGATCAGATGCAGAAGACACGATGAGCGTTCTGCTGCAGAGGATGCAGAATAACGCAAAGCAAGATTCATCCATCGGGTGTGGTTTAAATAGCCTCCTGTAGTGCTTAGGTGTCTCCTTCCACAGCCACGCCTAGGTAAGAAAAGAGTTCCTGCTTTCCAGAAGAGTTCCAGTGTTCTGAACCTAGGGAGTGGCTCCTGCCCCACCCAACAGGAAAAGTAGTTCCAAACAGAAGAGGATCAGAGGCTCAACTGGCAGGCAAGTAAGCAGCATGGTCTGCTGCAGGTAAGTCCACCCAAGCATTATGAGCACGGCGCTTCCAGCGCTGGGACTGGGCATATTTATGAGCCTGGTGCCACTGGCGCCAGGACTGGGTCCAAAAGGTCCCAATTGGGACTGGTTGGCACTCGGAACCTGGGTTATGGATCTGCTTCCAAGGGAGTTGGGAAAACCCTGACCTTTTGGAAGCAGAGATCATGACACATACTAAGACTCTCAAAGTTGTACATTCCTGTCATTTGGTTACAATAAGTTATCACTGTTTCTATAAAATATTTATTTGCTGCAATAGGAATCCACACTCAAGTCTGGCCCGCCCCTTGAACCTGGGTGGGTCAGTGATCACATGGCTCTCCTTGCTGGCAGAGGGCTGTTGACAGGAAACACTCAAAATTAACATACCCCATTCAACTGAAAGGGGCTATTGTCTCTCTCCTCCAGGCTGAAGGGGAAACCCCCTCCCTCTCACTCAGAAGGGCCATGTGATATCCTGCCTCCTGTTGTGAGTCTCTGCGGTGTTAAGAGTTCTCAGCCTCTTGGCCTCTGGGAACAGCAGGTGGCTAAGATTTTCAATTAACCAACAGGCTTTGAAGTCCAGTTGACTCAGGTCCCTTTGTCAGCCAGTTCTCCTGTCAGAGTTTAGACCGCTAGCACCGCCTTGTGGAATTTGTCGGTACTGCATCCATTTTTGGGATCTGTCTTGAATTACTGCATTTCAATAGAGTGGTATTTTGCTTGATAGAATAGGACCCTTGCTTAACATTGTTTTGATGGCATCCTTACAGTAGAGTGGTGATGTGGAACCCCCCACAAGAAGGTTGTATCTTTGGAGTGGTCTTGTGCCAACTGCGCAGTTCTCCTGGACTCAGGGATGGAATGATGGGCGGCGGCAGCTCATCCCCACATCTACCCAGTCTATTGATTGAGCATGGGTCAAAACCCTTCACAATGCATAAGCATAATGTGATTTGGCATATTTTCCCCAAGTTTCATGTCTCCGCCATTTATGATTCACACCGAAATAAAACATTTCTGTCATTCCAGTTCACCATGGGCTAGAAAGACGTACCTAGTCTCTTTCTGTGTGTTTAAAATTCACATAAAATACTGGCATAATATCGAAGTGTTGCTTATTTAGGGTGCTGAAACAAATGTCATAATGTAGAGAAGTTACTTCAAGTCACTGGGTGAATTTTTCACAGCACCGGTGTGGGCAGTCCTTCAAATCCCCAGAGCCAACCTGCCCCCTCTGTGTCAGTCTAAACAACAGGGTTTCCATGGCACTGATTGATACCAGGCAGTTGGGGCTAAAGAGGGGTGTCAAGGGAATCACACCCCTTGGTAACAATGTTAATTCCCCTTGGGTCCATTGTACCTTGCTGTAGAAATGTCAACCAGTCTGGCGAGGTGGCAAACTTCCACACTTTGGCCCATTCATATGCGCATGGGAGCTGGTCCATTTGTGGAGCGAATTATTTTCCCGTAGGGGCAGAGCAACTTTGAAGTGCATGTCTCGGCCAAACCTGTTCTACTGGTTTCAAATGTTTTTTTTCTTTCCTTCTTCCAACAGAAACCAAGTCCTTTTGGGAATAAATATGATATACAGAGCCAAACCCCATCCCCACATATATACTACTGTTTCTGTGTGAGTAATGGTATTATTTCACATTTAGTTTTCAACATGTCATTACCCTGCTTTGCAGAAAGCAGGATTTTGACGTTTTATTTTTTGCTCCTGTTACTGTCACAAAATGCGGTTTCTTTTGCATTAACTTCATGAAAGGCTCTTCAAAGATCTGGTCAGTTTCTGGACACAAAGATATGTTTGAAAATGGTTTCATGGTAACTGACATAAGGCAAGAGAGAGAGAGCCACGCTCTAGCTTTCCTTTGAAATACTTTGCGTGTGTTGATTTATCTCAAAAGTAAATCCTAGCCATACCGATTTGAACAAGATTCTCTGCTCGTCATGACTTTATTTGATGAAAACAATGCTGTTCTACAGGGCTTGTCTTATTTAATGGCATTGAAATGCAATACACAGGCGGGCTGTGTTGATAGAACAAATTGTGTGCTGTTTACAACGAAAAGAGGCACCAGTGAGATGCCGTCCGGAATTTAGGTCATTTTCTTGTGCTGCCTTGAGGTTTTAAATGGCAAAAGGGAAATCCAGAGCCATTCTTCATTTAAGTTATTTTCTCCAGATTCACATGCAGGAAAACAAAATGCAGCCATTCTTGGGGTGCTGTGTTCAAATCTCCGCCCACATGTGCTGAGCAGACAAAAGCACAGCTGATTTTGGATGACCGCTGAAATGCAGTTTTTGTTGAAGGCGGGTTTCTGTTGGTGCTGGTAAATGTACCCCATAAATCCCCCCCACGCTCTGCTGTGACTTCTTGTTGAGAGAGAGTAGGGCAGAGTGGGTTTCATCTGGTGGAGTTCTTCATCAGGAAGCTGCACCCCAGGATTTTCCTTCTGTCTTTCGTTGGAGGGTATGGAGCGGCACCCCCTTTCCTTCTTTTCCTTCCAGGTCCCCCGGGAGGTCCTCACCAGTCTAGGGGGAAATGGAGTTAATCATCTAATACGAGATAGATAAAAACAGATTTTAGTATATTTAAATGGCAGTCTTCCCAGAAGATTTACAACAGCGGAAAAATGCTTACAATTACAATTTCCTAGGACATAAACACTTCTCATCTTTAACATCATACCAAGTAGATTACTGAACCGGACAAGAACAACCATTTGATTTTTAAAACACATTTTTATTTTCATTATTACAGTAAAACTAAAAGAAAATACTCCCTGTTACATAAATATACCTATGCACCTCCATATGTCCTTATGCTTTTTCTTTTCCTTTCTTCTCATTCTTCAGATGTCTGATCTGTTTGATTTTCCTTTGGCTGATCAATCAGCTGCAAAGTATGTCTGGGGTGACAACTTTTTTAACTGATTAATGTGGACCCATTTCTCTTCTGTGAGAAAAGCGAAACAGACTACCCCTGTCTCCTGTATATTTATCGTATTTACTAGCCAAACACTTTATGACATGTCTAGCTTCAATTGCTTATAGAAACACCCTTATTCAGAAGAACTAATACTCTTATCACATATACATCACACTCTTATCACATACACGTGGTAGGTAATTTATTTAATCAAAGATCGTTTTTCTTTCTTTTTCATTTTATACAAAAACATCACATGACAAAACATAACTAAACATGTGGCTAAACATTGTTGCAAGGGTTATCTCTGGGTTCAATTTTCTTCCATCTATTCACATTTTTTCTTTCTTTAATTTCAGAAAGACAAAAAACATATCTCATCACATAGTAGTTTACTGTGAATGATTGGTTTCGCAAATTGATATATCTTCTGGATGCTCTTTGTCAATGTGTTTCTGCCTATTTCCATAGAATAAACCCCATCCTAGGGAAGGTTTTCCAGAAGCTTTCTTCAGGACAGATGATAGTCTTTGTTTCTGAGTAAATCTTCTAACCCTTTAATTCTTCCTTACTTGTAGTAGACTTGAAACAGGGAAAACTTGGGTGTATTCCATTAACTGGAGCCTTACAGTTGGTTTCTTTTGTTTGTCAATGATGTTTGGTTGGTTGGGGTTTTTTGTTGGATTTTTGTTTTCTACCGGCTTTTGGACCTCGTAGATTAGGGGAGCTTGCTCTGTTACCATCCATTACCATCCATGGTCCTGTCATCATGGAAATCTCTTACCAGCTTTGTCATAATATATTTTTGGAGTGCATGAAAATAGGTATTTATAAATTCCCTACTATTCATGTGCGCCCAACTAATAGTTAGCGCAAAAGGCCCATTTTAGCTCCTGAACAAATTCTCTTGGGGCCTGATCCTGGGGGTTTCTGTGTGAGGAAAAGTGCTTCAGGATGGCTGCCTTGTAGGTGGACCACCTTGAATAGTTCTGGTCTTCCAACCCAGAAAAGAAGCTGGAGTACTCTGGAGAGAACGTCCATTTGGCAAATTCTGTGCAATTCGGGTTATTTTTAATGTCAAAAGAGGTCATCATCTGTTCATATAGCTCCATATGCTCCCAGACAGAATATTTGGCATTCTTGTGGTACAAGGTCATGAAACCCCTAATAGCTTTAATCTGTTTAATGGGGTCTTTCACCTGAGCCCTCTTTTGTTTATTAGCCTTCTTTTGCTGCTTCATCTGAGTCCATTCGCCCTCACTCAGAGCTGCTACTATTTGAGGTCCCCTCGTTATCCTCTAGGTGCTCCCTAATTCTTTGAGCTTGTGAGTTTCTCCCAGAATGATGGGGCCTAGTCTCATGTCCCCTGTTGTGCCTTGGGCTCTCTGGGTCACTCATGGACTCCCGCTTTCGCACAGGAGAGAAGTCTTCTGACTCCTCCCTGCTTCCAGGGTTGGTGGAGAATCCCCCCCCCACTGCTCTGATTGGGTGGAGGTTTTGAGAATACTCTTTTGAGGCCTCAACACATACTCCTTTTTCTCTGCAAATTGAACCAAGTAGTTACTTTGTAGGTGATATTTCTGCAGGTATAGCTCCCTGATTTTCTCGTCATAGGAGCTATCCTGGTCAGATCCCTCAGCCATAATAGTTTTGTACCTGAACAGGGACGTCCATCCATCAGTCTCTGATGGACACTGACCTTTCAGCTCAATAATGCTAGGCATATTTAAGTCTGGCTGACTCATGGTTTCGGGTTCATGTGAACCTGTGGGCATGAAGTAATAAATCTAACTTACCTATCAGACTCACCACTACGCCAACATTCAACTCCTGTGAAACTCTCACAGCTAAACTTCACCTATCTAGTAACCGTGCCCTCACTATCTATGCGATCTACAGACCACTCAGACCCGTAGGCTCCTTCGAGGACGATCTAAACTGCATCTTGACTAATAATACCAAGGACCATGCACAAATTTTACTTCTGGGAGATTTTAATCTTGGTTTTAATGACAACAATGACAAACATGCCCTCTCTGTAGCTTCTCTACCAAAGGACTATGGCTTGACACAAAAAGTCACTACCCCCACCCATACCAAAGGAAGGACCCTAAACTGATTGCAGACTTGAATTGTAACATTGCTATCACCAATATAATGCCTCAATCTTGGACTGACCACCATTTAATTACCTTTTCTGCCTCGCTTGACCTAAACCACCCTAAAAAGATAGTTATGGCACCTCCACTCCCTACCAGGGGGTAAAAAAGACATTACAGTGGAAAAGCTCCTACGACATCTTCTCCCTACTCTTGATAATATAGCTAATAATACAGACCCCACCTTACAAGTGGAAGTCTTCAACTGCGCCATGACAAAGGCACTTGACACCATTGCACCGGTCAAAACCTGCTAAGGTAGACAGACATCTCACCTTAATAACTGGTTCACACCACAACTGAAAAAACTAATTATTCAAAAAAGAAAGTTGCAATCTATTTGGCACCTCTCGCCCACTGAGGATAACAAATTTAAATGATCTAACCATTCCAAATTGTACAAAAAGGAAATTATTAACACTAAAAAGAATTCCTTTAACAACAGACTATTTAAGGCTAAATCAGACACAAAGGAATTATTCTCCATCCTTTGTGAAATGGAATCACCAATACCTCAGGTTGACAATACCCCTAAGATAAGCCTTGGTGTACCAATATACAAAATGCACTTTTGGATAAAATCAGCTCCCTCCAGATTAAAATTGCCAAAAAGAAAGCCTCCCTGTTCCTACCAACTGAGTCTTCACCTCAGCAGCAACCACCTCTAAACTCACATAATAATACACACCTACCTTTCAGTTTCAAAAAAATGTCCATTGTCGAAACTGAAAAAATTATACTTTCACTTAAACCTTCTAATTGTAAAGGAGACAACTGCCCAGCCCGAACTATAAAGGATGCAGCCAGAGATTTAGCCCCAGTCATCTCAATGCTCATCAACGCCTCATTCAAGACAAACCTTGTGCCTAATAATCTCAAACAATCCTGGGTGCTACCATTGCTTAAAATACAAACATTAGACCCATCGATACCCATCACCACAGTCCCATTCTTACTCAAAAACATCGACAGAGTAGCCTACCTACAAATACAGAACTACCTAGAAGCTAACAACTTACTTGGCTCACGTCAGTCGGGCTTCCGCCCCCTTCTTGGCACAGAAACAGCCTTGATGGACCTCAAGACACAAATTGACGAGTTGAAGGACAATGGGAAATCAGCTATGCTACTCCTCCATGACCTAGCGGCAGCCTTCGACTTAGTGGATCACGCAGTCTTATGCAACCATTTTAGGTCAGCTTACCATTTCTCAAGTGATGCCATAACCTGGGTGCAATCCTTCCTGGCCAACCGATCAATGAGAGTCTTCTCCCCCATAGCAGCTGCTGACCCAATACAAGTCTCATGTGGTGTCCCTCAGGGATCATGCGTATCTCCCACCATGTACAATATCTTTACTAAGCCCTTGTTTGACAAGTTGGATAGACTGGGTGTCACCTACACTAACTATGCAGAAGACACCCAGATCCTCATCCCCCTTTCGGGCAACTTCTGGGAAGACTTGGCCTTAGTAAACAGGATATATCTCCTCATTCAGGCATGGATGGCAGCCCATGGCCTCTGCCTGAATGACGTCAAAACGGAGTTACTGATCCTAGGCTCAGAGACGGCCATTAAAAATCTTAACCCCAACTACGCCTCTTTCAACATTGATAATAATGTCATTAAAGTGATACCCGCAGTTAAAACCCTTGGTTTCTATCTTGACTCGGCACTCACATTCAAGAAGCAAGTTAACTCTCTAGCATCCTCTACCGCATTTACGTGCACATTAATCCGAGCATGTTGACCATTCCTATCTGAAACCAGCTATTTCACTCAAGCTAATGCACTTATTCCATCGAGACTGGATTACTGCAATGCTTTATATGCTGGATCCAACAAGTACATTATTGATAAAATGCAAAGACTCCAAAATAATGCCATGAGAGCAGCGCTAAATATCCCGAACAGAGAGCATATCTCTGGACTTAGAAAAGATGCCCACTGGCTCAAGATTAAGGACAGAATATCCCTAAAAAAACTCTCACTTACTTTCAAATGTCTTAATAATATAGTGCCCTCCTACCTTGTAGAAAGAATAAACAAGAAAACTTCTGACAGACCTATGAGAATGTCCAATGCCTACACTTTAGAGGTTCCCAGATACAAACGGACCACAGCCAGCGGCTCTAGTTTTCCGGTCATAGCCGCTCAATCCTGGAATGGACTCCCACTAGATCTTAGAACGGACCAACCGTACTCCAGTTTTAGATGGAAAATCCTTACCTGGCTATGAACTATCGACGCGTAACCTGACTCATTACCTCCTAACTGATCCATGCCCTACCCATGCCCGAATATAGTCCTAAAGAACTCTATGCCTAACTTTTTTGTGACCATTGCCAACTGTATATCGTCCTGATATATTTTACCTGTATCCAGGTACTCCTGCTGGGACTATTTGGTCTCTCCTAATCTTTATCGTATCATTGCTATCACTGTCAAAAGTTGTTTACCATCCTCTGCTTGCACCTACTTTCCCATGTACGTATGCATTTACTTTCTTATGTAACTAAGTACCTTCAAGTATCCTTTGCAATGTTCTGTAACCAAGTTCTTAAATATCCTTGTAATGCCAGTTACCTGAGGGTTGTGGTTTGCGCTATATTAAATGAACAAACAAACAAACAAACAAGTGTGCAGTGCCTTGTGGATACAATGTGGTAAATGGATTTGAGTCCCTTGGTACAGAGTGAATCACACTGGGATCAGGGGTTGCCCTGCCACTCTCTACTTTTTCGGGGTCCCTCAAGTTTTGATTCAGCCAGGCACACTCATTTTCTAACTTCCCATGTTTCTCCTTCTCACCCCCTACCTCTTAATAGTAGGCAGATGTCTGAGCCCTTTGCTCTGCTATCAGGGCTTGACTTGCCTCTATTACCTTCCCTTGTGCTGCAAACTGGCTCTGGAGTCCCCTGTTCCCATCACAGAGGAGTTCATTGTATTTTGTGAGCTGCCTGTATTGCCTGGGAACAATGAGACCATTTTTGTTGCAGGAGATACATCTCCTGACTTCGCACATTTTTAGCTTGGATGGTCTCTTCTAGATCACCTTCTACTTGTCTTGTGTGCCCCATTAGGTGTTCATATTCAGTTTTTAGGTAAGTCAGTTCCTGAAGGTCTAACTCTCTTTTCTGTAGGTCTGTTTTTAATTTGCACACTTCCTTGTATAGGGAATTTTTTTCCTCATAGAGGATGCCAACCTGTTCAGTCAGGTCATCCCTTTGTTGCTTTATAGCACTTAATTTCTGGCGTTCTTGATCAAATTCTGTTTGAGAGTGGAGTTCTTTAATAATCTTGCAATTTCTCAATCTGATTTTGTAAAGTGGTTATCGGCCCTGAGCAGGGTTTATTGTACTTTGTTGATTCCATTTTAATTGTCTCTCTTCCAGTGAGTCAACCTTTTCTTGGAACTTCTCTTTCAATATCGCTAATCGGCCCTCTTGTTCTGAATTGTTTTGTTGTTGGGCTGTCAACTCTTCTTTTAACAGTTTGATGTAGTTTTCAAATTCTACCTCAGAATTTTGGCTTTTTTTGCATTTTTTCTTATACTAGTTTTAATTCACTCTGGATTTGGTTTAAGAGCACAGACTGGTTTAACACAAGGGTTCTGTGTTCTTTATATTTTTCCTCCATAACCACCATGTGGAGGTATATGTAGGCAGTGAGTCGGACCCTTGTAAACTGCTCCTCTTTAATATTCGGAGTCATATACAACTCAGTCAAGGCTTCATGTAACAAGCCACTGTCCTGCCACACATCCATGTTCATGGAGGTGACCTGTTGCCTCATGTTGGCCAGCCAGGCTTCCTGCTTTTGTTCTGCCCATTCCCCTCTAACAAATAGTTTGGACAGAAGGTGCTGCCTAGCTATATTAATCTCTATGGTGCTCATTATGAAAAGTGTTCTTCCTTTATTTAATTATCTATGCAGGGACAGATCTATACTCTGCTTTTGTCTAGTTTAGGGTTAACTTTATTTTAATTTTACACACAGGCCTGGTACCTAGGCTACACATTTTTTGATGGCACTTTTACAGTGTAATACAGTTTTCTTACCACCAAAAGTATCACTACCTTCAATGAGTTAGCCTGCGATGTTAAGCTGTCATGGGTGGAAACACTTACTCCAATCATGGCACGAGTCCCCAACGTGTAAACGGATTTTATGGCACTGCACACTCCAGCTAGGCACTTCTTCCACTGACCATATGACGCACGATAAAAAATGCCTTTTTATTTATTTGAACCCTGGGCGCTTTTTTGAAGAGGCACCTAACCCGTCTCACACCCACCTTAACAAACACCCCATGTCGCATTGGACCATGAACCAGGCCAGTGTGTAACAAGGAATATTTATTTATTTTTAAAATTTAAATGAAAAATCAGAGTGAAACAAACTTTAGGGCAGCAATCACCATTGTGGTGACAATATAATGCAAAATGCTATAATGCAATTAATTCAACTTTCTGACTTCATCTTCAAAAACTTTAAATAGAAATGGAAGTAAATTGACTCTTTTTTCACAATCTTAGATGGCACTTACGTTATGCACTCCCCCTGCAACATCCCCCTCCCTCAAACACCTGCTAACTAAATTCTGTGTGGATGGGCAGTAGTGGCAAGAAGTCAAGAAGAAGAGGCAAAAAACATGTTTTAAGTTCAACCCACCACCCCAAAATAGGAGATCAAAAACAAAAAATGAAAACCTTCAAATTGAGTGAAATAGCATACACCGATTGCACTTGTTACTTAGAGATCAGTTTACATTTGCGGTTGGATAGATAGGACTAAATTTCGTGTGTCTGTGCTAAAGAGACAAGTAAGCTTGCAGACTACTGATCAGAGTACTTAAGCAACGTGAACACAGGTGAGAGAATCGATTTTGGGAGGAAAACAATGCAGCAAAAATCACACGTGGCAAACTTGCAATTTCTTATTTCACTCAGGCTTTAAATTGAGAAACAGCTAAGAAAATGGGTTTAGCAGACAAAATCGAAAATCGATTTTTGGGATGGGAAACAAATACACAGAACAGATAGGATATTGAGGGGGAAGGGATGATTCTTATGGGAGGAGGATATATGTTTTTTATGGGAAAAGTAAATTGGATTTTAAAAGGAATGCACATACACGGGCAGAATCGGTTTTGTTAACACAATGGGCCTCATTGCGAGGTAGGTGGTAAGGGATTACCGGCACCGGTAAGGACACCGGTGCCGGTGATCCCTTACCACCCTATTCTGAGGTCCCTTAGCGGGTCCCTTCCATAACGCCTGGTTTTACCAGGCGTTATGGAAGGGACCCGTTAAGGGACTTCAGAGCTAATAACGGTACCGCAAATTGTGATACCGTTATTAGCTCCATCCCCATTCCCATTGAGCCCTATGGGGGCTCGAACGGGATGGGGAATGGTTCCCAGAATGGGGACTTACCGGGTCCTCCAAGGCTGGAATGACCCGGTAAATCCCTATTTCGGGAACCCGGACCCGGAATGTGGTAAGGGGGTAGCCATGGTGCTACCTCCTACCTCATAATGAGGCCCAAAGATTACTTCCACTGAGACTATGGCCCTCATTCCGAGTTGGGTGGTAAGGGTTACCGGGCACCGGTAAGGAGACCGGTGCCGGTAAACCCTTACTGACCAATTCCGAGGTCCCTTAGCGGGAACCGCAAAGGACGTGTGGTCAGACCAGACGTCCTTAGCGGCTCCCGCTAAGGGACCAGGGCGCTAATTACGGACCTGCTATTTGCAGGCCCGTAATTAGCACCTTCCCCATTCCCATTGAGCCCTATGGGGGCTCAAATGGGAATGGGGAATGGTTCCCGGAATGGGGACTTACCGGTCCCGCCAGGGTCAGAATGACCTGGTAAGTCCCCATTCCCGGGAACACGGACCCGGAATGCGGTAAGGGGGTAGCCATGGTGCTAATAGCACCATGGCTACCGCCTACCATGCAATGAGGCCCCCGGTATTGGAGGCAGCCATGGTGCTAATAGCACCATAGCTGACTCCAATCTCGGAATGACCCCCCATATTTTAAAGACTATGGGCCTCATTACGAGTAGGACGGTAAGGGATGCCGGGCACCGGTAAGGAGACCAGTGCCAGTAATCCCCTACCGCCCTATTCCGAAGTCCCATGGCGGGGACCGTAAGGAACGTGTTGTCAGACCACACGTCCCTTACGGGTCCCGCTAAGGGACCAGGACGCTAATAACGAGCTTGCACGTCGCAAGCCTGTTATTAGCGCCCTCCCCATTCCCATTGAGCCCTATGGGGGCTCAAATGGGAATGGGGAATGGCACATTCAATGGGGACTTACCAGTCCCACCAGGGTCGGACGAGACCGGTAAGTCCCCATTGAACTACACCGGTGCCGGACCCGTTATTGGTGGCAGTCATGGCGCAAATAGCACATAAGTATAATGTGATTTGACATATTTTCCCCAAGTTGCGCCATTTATGATTCAAACCGAAATACATTTTTTCTGTCATTCCAGTTCACCATGGACTAGAAAGGCGCACCTAGTCTAGTCTCTTTCTGTTTTCTTAAAATTCACATAAAATACTGACATAATATCGAATTGTTGTTTTTTTAGGGTGCTGAAACAAATGTCATAACGTAGAGAAGTTCCTTCAGGTCACTGGGTGAATTTTTCACAGATGTGGGCAGTCCTTCAAATCCCCACAGCCAACCTGCCTCCTCTGTGTCAGTCAGAACAACAGGGTTTCCATGGTGCCCTTTGATATCAGGCAGTTGGAGGTAAGGAGGGGTGTCAAAAGAAACCACACCCCTTCGTGACAATGCTAGTTCCCCTTGGGTCCATTGTCCCTTGCTGTAGAAATGCTGGCCAGTCTGATGAGGTCGCAAACTTCCACACTTTGTCCCGTTCATATGTTCATGGGTTCATATGTCCATTTGTGGAGGGAATTCTTTTACCATGGGGGCAGAGCACCTTTGAAGTGCATGCCTAGGCCAAACCTGTTCTGCTGGCTTCAAATGTTTTTTTCTTCTCTTCTTTCAACAGAAACCAAGTCTTTTTGTGAATAAATATAATATACAGAGCCAAACCCCATCCCACATATATAATACTGTTTGTGTGCAAGCAGGAATTAGACATGTTCTTTTCCTCTCCTGTTACTGTCACAAAATGCAGTTTATTTTGCATTAACTTTCTGAAAGGCTCTTCAAAGATCTGGTCAGTTTCTGGACACAAAGATATGTTTGAAAATGGTTTCATGGTAACTGACACAAGGCAAGAGAGAGAGAGCCATGCTGTAGCTTTCCTTTGAAATACTTTGCATGTGTTCATTTATCTCAAAAGTAAATCCTAGCCATGTAGATTTGAACAAGATTCTCTGCTCTTCATGGACTTTATTTGATAAATATAATGCCGTTCTACAGGGCTTGTCTTATTTAATGGCAATTAAACGATATGATATGATATAGCATTTATAATGCACCTCTACACAAGTGTTTCAAGGCGCGACGAGGCAGGGAGGGGCAACAGAGGGAAGACAGACAGTGATCTTACTAGGCCAGGTGTCATTCAGATCGCGCAAATGCAATACACAGGCAAGGCTGTGTTGAATTGAACACATTTTGTGCTGTTTGAAACGAAAAGAGGCACCAGTGCGATGCCGTCTGGAATGTAGGTCATTTTCATGTGCAGCCTTGAGTTTTTAAATGACATAAGGGAAATGCAGAACCATTCTTCATTTAAGTTATTTTCTCCGGATTCATGTGAAGGAAAACAAAATGCAGCCATTCTTGGGGTGACTGTGTTCAAATCTACCCCCCACATGTGCTGAGCAGACAAAAGCACCACCGATTTTGGATGACTGCTGAAATGCAGTTTTTGTTGTAGGGGGGTTTCTGTTGGGGCTGGTAAATGTACCCCACATGCCACTTGTCAAGGGGTGAAAGGTTGTGTTCCATCGTTTCCTGTGATGTCACATTGGGGTGGGGTCAAATGACATCACTTCCTGTGATGTCATCAGAGGTCAAGGGTTGTGCGATGTCACTTACGCTACCTTTGGCATTTTGGTGAAATGACATACCGATAATGACCTATCTTAAAGCATGGAAGCAATAACGAACATAACCTTGAATGCTTTCAAATCAGAGACACTGAGAATATTGTGCAGCAAGTAAGGCTTATCCACACAAGGTACCAAAAGTGAAATGACTCAAAGGATCATGGATTGGCAAGAGGTGCAACTCAATGGGCCTCATCATAGGCGGTAACCATGGTGCTATTAGCTCCATGGTTGCCACCGGTATTTTACCGTGTACGCCTTGGTGGATGGCGGAATTACCGCCCTACTCCAAGGTGAGCGGGGCGGTAATTCCCCATTCAACAAGGCCCTTCCCCATTCCCATTTTTCCCCCCATAGGGCATAATGGGAATGGGGAAGGCGCTAATTACGGTACCGCAAATTGCGGTACCGTAATTAGCACCAAGGTCCCTTTGCGGCTTCGTTTTTTAACGCCTGCTGAAAGCAGACGTTAAAGTACCAACCTGCAAAAGGACCTCGTAATAAGGCGGTAAGGGTTAACGGTCACCGGTACCCTTACCAGTGACCGTTAACCCTTACCGCCTACCGTGTAATGATGCCCAATGTCATTACTTCAGATGAGAGTGTAGAATGTGGTGGGGCTGCTCCCACTGACAGCTCTAGCAGAGCTGTCGCTGCCCTCATCCATGCAGTACATTAAGGCAGGGATGATGAATCGTCCCAAGTTTTGTCTGTTGGTTCTGGTGCTGAAGCCATGCTTTAATTCAAGAAGCAAGACGTGCTGTTTAAGCAGAAGGAGCTTGAATTCAACATGGCAAAGCTGAGAGTTTACCAAGCAGAAAACAAAGCACAGGGAACACCAGTTTGAACCGGCCAAAATCAGGCTGCATCTGGCTCCTCCAAGGGAGCTGGACATGATATGATTTGATATTGGTGTGGATCCTCCTCTCGTCCACAGTTTCCTAAAGATCTGTTCAGTATGTATGATGAAAAGAATGACATCATGGACTGGTTAAATGCATTTGAGTATGCGTGTGAAGTACAAGAGGTTGTGGATGCAGACAAGATTGCATGGTTGCTCAGTTGACTACCTCATTTTGCAGTGCCATTATGGAAATGTCCAAGATTGATAGAGTAGACTTTGCAAAATTGAAGCAAACTCTCATCTTAAAGTTTGGGAAGACTTCTTCTCAATACCTAAAGAGATTTAGAGAGTAAAAAAAGAAAGAAGGTAACACTTGGGTGTCCTATGTTACTGATTCCTTGAAAAACCTGACAGGCTGGGTTGAAGGCTATAAGGTCACCACCTTTCAGGGTAGGATATGTTTCATCATGCTTGAACATATTTTTGAATCTTGTTCCCCTGAGCATAAGCTTATTCAAAGGATATAGATCCTAAGAAGCTGGCCAGTGCAGCAGATTTGTGGGTGTCAGATGGAGTGCCCCATAAGGACAAAACTACTCCTGGTAAGCAGGAGGAGGGGAAAAAGAACAAAGATAAGGAGGGTGGGGGCTTTGATAAAACTTCCTCCCAAAACAGCCACAAAAAGAAAAACAAGCAAAAGTCTCAAAGAGAATGTTCAGGGTAGCAAGAGTTATATTTCCAGACAGAACTCTGGTTATAGTATGCCAGTGGATCTTGTGTGGCTTGTGGAGCAAATGACCATGTGAAGGGGGCCACAGATGTAAGGTCAAATCCTTGGGGGTCCACTCTGTGAGTCTGCCCTTCCCCTCCTATGACGAGGAAGAGATCACAAGGGAATCCTTCTCCTTAGACTCCTTCCACAGTGGGAAAGAATCTGAGATAGTCCTAGTTTCCCTGGGTTCCTGGGAGCCTAAAGTCTCAGAGGCTTATGCTAGCATTCCAGACAATACCAAGCACTACTTTAAAGACAGTGTACTAATCAATGGAGTAGATACTCCTGCCCTTATGGATAGTGGGGCCAGCAGCACTGTAGTGGATTCCACTTTGGTAAACCCAGAGAAGCTTGCCAGAGCTCCCCTGATGCCCACCAAGTTAGCTGATGGTCCCCCTCTCAAGTTCCAAGTAATGCCTGTAAATATTGCTAACAATGGTACAATCCTAGGACTTGCCTAGTGAGCACACAGAGGCAAGTCCTAGGTAAGGTCCTGCTGGGGAATGATCTCAGAGACTTGGGTCTTGTGGGTGACACAGCAGAGAGACCATGAACAAGGTCACAAACAAGAGCTGCCTTAGCCAACACCAAGGCAAAGCTCAAGCCAAAGGGGAAACCCAAGGCTAAAGGAGTCCAGAAAGACAAGAGAGGGAAAGAAAATATTCCCCCTAACTCTCCTACCACTGAGGTGGAGGTAGTTGGCCAAACACCTGAACCTGACGAGGAAGAGGTGTTGCCTGAAATTCTCAATCCACATGACCACCCTGAAATCCAAAGTTTGTTGGTTGAAGTTGGTCCCTGTCATGTAAGACCCTTCCTCTTGCAGCTGGCACATGAAGTCCCCCTTGCTGGTCACCTTGGCATCAAGAGAAACAAAGCAAAGGTTAGCCATGCAATTCTCCTGGCCCAAGATGGGGTCCAAGTAGAAAGTCACAGCAGGAGTTGTGCTACCTGCCAGTTATCTGGGAAAAGTGGTACAACAATCCAGGCTCCATTGGTACCACTCCCAGTTGTGGGGGTACCATTAGAAAGGGTAGGGATGTACATTGACCCTCACACATCCTCAGGCAATAGGTTTATCCTGGTGCTGGGTGACCATGCCACCAGGTATCCTGAGGCCATTTCATTAAAGACAGTAATGGCCAACTCAGTTGGTAAATCTTTACTTGGCATTTCCACTAGGGCTGGCTTCCCTAAAAATGTTGTGTCTGATAGGTGCAACATCCTTATGTCCAAGTACATGCAAGACATATGGAAGGAGTATGGGGTTTGTAGACGAAGAGCCAAATACACCTACCAGAAACTCCACCCCCCCATGTTGCCTATGTTGGGAACCGGAAATGGCGACACGTGCAGTACCAGTGTGGATGCCTATGATTGGGACGGAGAATTCAAGAAAGGCTGGCTGGCCCAGCACCAAGAGTCAAGGCCACCGTGAGCCTGGTTGTCTGTCAAGAAGCTACATGAATGTGAGAAAGAAACAAACTTATGTTTGAGATGGAATGGAAAAACACTGAACGAGTCAGGAGTTCATCATTTAATAGTATTCTATGCAATGAAGAGCTCGGAAATGTGGTCTCGAGTCACATGACCACATCGAAATAGACTTTGGGTCGAGCTACACCGAGCTACACCGAAACCAGAACATAAGACCATGCCACACTCCCTTTTATTCTCAGGCACAGTGAGCTTCTACAAGGCCAAGTTCAAAGCTTAATTGAATGGCAGACCATAGGAGTGATGATAAATGTTGGGCTAATTGGGTGGGGAGGCATGACAAAGCCGACCCTCCTAGCAGGTGGGTTAACCAGCTTGCGTACTGCAAGCAAGTAGAATACTCCGGAGGGCCACATATTGAAGAGCCCTATAGTTTGTGTAACCAATAGATCATTGTGTATTTTGTGACAATGAAGATGACTTGCACTAGAGGAGGGCTTCGTTGTCCACCTGATGTTAGAGACCCAATCACAACCCCTGTCATTATGGTACGTATACCTAGAAGTTCCCGCTAAGCCTATCACATCCCCAAGGAGGTTTTCTTAGTTTGTCACGTACTATGACATCAGTAGTGACACATTTTTAGTATAAGAATGTTGTTTTTTTATGAAATGCATTGAGATCGTACTGTGCGGCGTCCGTTGATGGCCTCTGTACCTCCCTGGTTTAGATAATTGCTAATAAGGAGAGAATATGGGATCTCCTTCTACCATGCTTCTTTTTGGTCACCCTGTTAGGGGACGCTTGGCTATAGTCAAGGAGGGGTGGGAGGTGACTACTCCCCCTTTCACTACCAATGTTGTGGACTATGTGCTACAACAAAGGAATAGAATGGTCCTCCTGATGACTCAGGCCATTGATAAATTGAAGGCTCGGCAAGCTCTGGTGAAACACTAGTATGACCAGAAAGCTTCCCGTGTCAGCTTTACACCAGGCCAGTTAGTCCTGATCATGAACCCTATCAGGCTTAGAGCTTTACAGGATAAATGGTCATGCCCTTACTCAATAGTGGAGCCACTGGGTGAGGTACATTATTTAGTGGACGGGCTGGACAGGCTCCAAATGTTTTCCATGTGAATAGGCAGAAGGCTTACATCCCTAGGTTTGATATTGCTGTACTGTTTTTGGCATCAGTTGTGGAGGAGGATGGGTTAGAACCTCTTCCTGATCTGTTCCAAGGCAGTCCTTCAAACAGCTCCATTAAGGATGTCAAAGTGGCCTCTCACCTGACATCTGGTCAACAAGTTGAGGTGAGGAAGTTTGCTGAGACAATTCTCCCCCTTGATTTCCCTAGCTTCTGGTTTGACACCTTGCTGCAAACATTACATTGACACAGGAGAAAGAGTACCTACCAAAAATTAGGGGATAGAGAATGTCGGACAAGGTGAGATCATACATCAAGACAGAGGTCAACAAGATGTTAGATCTTGGGGTGATTGAACCCTCCAGTAGTCCTTGGTCCAGTCCTGTGGTTCTGCTACCAAAAGCTGGCTCCTCTGAGCTGAAGTTCAGTGTGGACTACATGGCTCTGAATGCTGTCACCATGACAGATGCACACCCCTTGGCTAAAACTGGTGAGCCGGTGGATACCTTGGGTGCCTCCAAGTACCTCGGCACATTTGACCTCACTGCAGGGTATTGGCAAAAAGCCCTAGCAGAATATGCCAAGGAGACAACAGCATTCTCAACTCCTGAAGGCCTTTATCGGTTCAGTGTAATGCCATTTGGATTGAAAAATGCACCTGCTGCTTTCCAGAGGCTTGTGAACCATGTCCTTAATGGGTTGGATGAATTTTGTCTTGCATATCTGGATAATATAGCAGTTTTCAGTGCCACCTGGGAGGATCATGTGAAACACTTTAGAATTGTGTTGCAGGCTCTTCAGAAGGCCCACTTGACCATAAAGGCCAGCAAGTGCCAGATTGGTCAAGGTTCAGTGGTCTACCTTGGACATGAAGTAGGTGGATGGTGGATTCAGCCTCTACGCAGTAAAGTACAAGCAGTACACGACTGGCCTACCCCCACTACTCAAACACAGGTGAGAGCCTTTTTAGGTCTCACTGGGTATTACAGAAACTTAATTGCAGACTATGGTACCATAGCTGCCCTTCTGACTGCTCTCACAGATGCCTCTGACACTGGGATAGGTGCTGTACTAAAGGAGGTAGATGAGAAAGGCAAGGAACACCCAAATAGATTCATAAGTTGTCAGCTTATGGATAGACAGCTCAGGTGGTCCACAGTAGAGAAAGAATGTTTCTCTGTTGTGTGGGCCCTAAGGAAGCTGAGGCCCTATCTCTATGGGACCTACTTCTCTGTGCAAACTGACCATAAGCCCTTAAAGTGGCTCATGAACATGAAGGGAGAGAATCAAAAGTTGCTCAGGTGGTCATCAAGCCTGCAAGGGTTTGACTTCACCTTGATAGGTTGTCCAGAATGTTTAACCGACCTGAACAAGAAGCTCATCCAGGGGTGGATTAGTTCCCCCTGTCCTTGGCCTGGAAGGGGCAGGTGTTAGAAAGATTTCTGTTCATGGGTAATTTCCCCTCCACTTGGGAACCCCCTCACCTTTTTGCTGTTGTCTGACCATCCTAGCCTGACCTATACCATTGGAGCCCAGCCTTCTGATGCATTCTGCTGGCCTTTTGCCCATTTAGTTATGGGGAAACAGACATGCCCTTTAGACTGACAGTACTGGGACACTTTGTTTCCCTTAGTCTTCCACTTTGTTGCTATTTCTTAGCAAAATGTTATCAGTGCACAATGTACCTTCCATTACAGTGTGCTGGTGTCCCTTTTTAATTTTTAAGCCTCTAGACACCCTCAAAGGTTTTTGGTGAATGTACAAGTGTGTCCAGGACAGAGATGGTGGCGATAGTTACTTTTAAAGCATTTTTGCCACTGTTTTCTATGGTCCAAACTGCGTTTATCACGTTTGGCCCAGGACAGTGGCCAGTGCCTCGGCTTTTGCTCATTTAGTTATGGGGAAACAGACATGCCCTTCAGACTGTCAGTACTGGGAGACTTTGTTTCTCTTAGTCTTTCACTTTGCTGCTATTTCTTAGCAACATCTTAACAGTGCACAATGTACCTTCCAGTACAGTGCGCTGTGGTCCCTTTTTAATTTTTAAGACCCGACTAGACACTCTTGAAGTTTTTTTGTGAGTGTACAAGTGTATACAGGACAGAGATGGTGGCAGCAGTTACTTTTTAAGCATTTTCTACTATTTTCTATGGTCTAAACCGCGTTTCCCACGTTTGGCCCAGGACATTGGGCAGTACCTAAAATGGCCATGCCACGATGTCCTTTGTTCTGTTCTTTTTCCATTTGGTCCCTTTACCTTCCCTAGGTCGAGCAAACCCAGGAATTTCCTTCTTTGGTCATGCAGAACCCTGCTCAAACCGAAGCTTTCACAGGCGTCTGCATGTCTTATGTGGGTGCGCCCAGGATGTGGGCTGGAGCTGTCTAGTTCCTACACATCCTGGGTGCCAGGATGCCTGGTGTGCTGGGATGACTGGGACCACCGTAGTCTTTGATTGGTAAACGCGTGTGATGGCTGATTGTGAGCAGATCTCTTATTAGTTTCTCTTTGTTTTGGCGCAAAAAAGAAGATTTTGTATAAGAGAAGGCACCTTACACTTATTCCAGGTCGATCTTCTGAGTTCACACTGGACTTGGTAAAGGAGCCAAGTATCCTGAACCAAAGAAGCAGATCTCTGGAACCGCTGGTGACCCGCTGGAAGGTTTGACGCCCTGACCCCACTATTGTCCTGTCAGAGCCCATTTCTCATCAATCACAGAAGGTAATGAAGGGCGCTTCGACCCATTGGAGTAGTGGGACTAACTACTCTTGGCACCTCTTCCTTAACCTGCAAACAAGCCTTTTCAGAAGTGTGCCTGGACTGCCCAGTGAACTGACCAGCTCGGACGGGACCTTTACTCTGGACCCGCCGCCGTCTCGAGTTTCGACTTGAGCCTTTGGCAAACGTAAGCTCTTGGTGGAGGGCACTCTCCTGCCGAGTTTCGTACAACTAGTATTCCTAGCTCTGAATTAGGAGAGTCCGTCTGAACCTGAACATGTGCAGTTCAGTGTCGCCACGCTGTGGTGACGATATTCGTGGGTGCCTTGCTGCTATGCCGCCTGTGCCCTAAGATTAGCAGCAGTGGAACTGACCCGATCCCTTCACCAGAAGTGTAAAAACCGCCACTGTCCCGCCACAGAATTAGGTCCCGGAATGCACCCACTGAAAGCCAGAGAGATGCACAACTGTAGGATTTGAATCTGTGCACCAACTGGACTTGACTGGCGAAATTTTGTCTGGAGTTCGCAAAGGGTTGGTGAGTACTTACATCACTTACCGGTGGCCCCTGGCACATCTACAGATTTTTAGGCACAAGTGTCTCTGAGGGCCACTCTCCTTTGTTAGGGTAGCCTGCGCTACCATCCTATTCCTGATTCCTTGAAATTGCTCTGCTCTCTTGTGGAGACCCTCCTTGAATAGTGGAACTTTATTAATCATCACGTTACCCACTTTTCTGCGACACTACAGCCCCTTGAAGAGACCCATTGTGTACTTTGAACAAACAATCGAGTGCTGCAGCGCTCAACGTACTTTTGAGCACAAGGCTCCACACTTCTTAGGGATTGGACTGCTTATTAGTTAGGGTTTGAGTTGTTGAAGGACTGCCTAAAATATATTCATACTGTGTGACCCCTTTCTGTTTCAGGTTGTGGATCTTTACTTGTTGAATATTCCTTTAGGCAATGAATTACTGTATATATGTTTAATAGTATAGTGTTGAATTGGTGTTGTTAATATTGCTGTGGTTTCACTTGTTGTTTGATTTAAAAGGCCTTTAATAAACATATATGTATTTTTGATACATACTTCTGACTGAGAGTAATTTGTGGTGTCACTTGCTTTGTGTGCTCATTGTGTACTTTCGATTACCCTCAACACTCCTGAGATCTAGTCTTGACCGCCGCCAATGAAACCTTGATTGGTCTGGCTTGTCCAGAAGGTTACCCTGTTCCAATAAACTAGGCTGTCCTTCTGAACCTCTGCCCACCAGAACATAGCTCACAAATCCATCTTAACAATCCCACAGTGTACTGTTCAGAACCAGAAGAGCACTATCTCACATGGAGCTATATCCATGTACTCTTTTAACATTGTATTACTTTTTGCACTTTTAGAATTGCTTTAGGCTTGCCCTCTGTAAGGAACTCATGGTGGCAACAGCAAAGACAAACAAAAGTGATCACAGTGCAAGGGTGTTTATTGAACTTTATAATGGGTGATGTAAACGCCTAATCTAAACCTAAATCTAAGATGGAAGCAAGCTACGACCATCAAATAGGTTGATATTAAGCGTAAGGCGCTTAATAAATCAATAAATACAAATAAATACAAAATAGATACAAATAATAATAAGGCAGTCCTGGTGGCGTCTTGACAAATAAAAAGTGCCTATACCAAAAAAAAACTATTGGCAAGCCTTACTTCTACATCACAAAAAGAGTGTGGGATAATGTTCACCAGAAAAAAAAGAAGTGTTCACAAAATGATAAGTCAGGATGGTATGGCTCGGTCTCCCTTCCCCAAGTTTTAAGCACAGGACAGGGTGGGACTTCTAAGAATAGCACACTCCTTGGCCTCATCAGCATGAGGTTCACAGTTTAACGATATTAAAACCTTCAGAGACTATGGCCCTCATTCCAAGTTTGGAGGTAGCCATGGTGCTATTTGCGCCATGGCTGCCTCCAAACCCGGGACCGTGTCCGGTCTGGGTGACATTCCGACCTGTGCTGACCCGATAAGTCCCCATTCACCCGACCATTCCCCATTCCCATTTGCGCCCCCATAGGGCTCAATGGGAATGGGGAAGGCGCTAATTACGGGCCTGCTGATAGCAGGCCCGTAATTAGCGCCCTGGTCCCTTAGCGGGACCCGTAAAGAACGTGTGGTCCGACCACACGTCCTTTGTGGTTCCCGCTAAGGGACCTCGGAATTGGGCGTTAAGGGATTACCGGCACCGGTCTCCTTACCGGTGCCCAGTATCCCTTACGCCCAACTCGGAATGAGGGCCTATGTTTCCCCCTTGTAAAAATTCTCTTGCCCTAGAAAGCTGGCTGATTTAAAGAAACAAACAGACAAACAAAAATAAAGTTTCTTCTGTACTCCTGTACCTTGGGCGATTGCTCCTCGCCCCATGGATCTCCCTGCTCTGGGCTCAGATCCCTCTTTCAGCTTGGGACTCCCTCTGTCGGGTTCACTACAGCCTTTCAGATATTGCTTGTAATACCCAAATGTCCTTTTAACAAATTCCCATTACGGACAACCCTCGACCGAGTTTAATCTTGTCAACACAATGCTCACGGGTGTAGTACTCTTGATTCACAAACAACAAACAAACAAAAGTTATCTCGGTAGTCTTGCACCTTGGCGATTGCTTTTCACCCCCAGGATCTCCCTCTCCTGGGCTCAGATCCTTCTCACAGTTTTGAGCCTCCCTCCGTCAGGTTCACTACAGCCTTTCTTTAACATAGTTCATGTATTTCTAACAGTTCATGCATTGCTCAAAAAACAAACAAAAGTTATTTCGGTAACCGTGGACCATGGGTGATTGCCCTAGGATCTCCCTCTGCCATGATCAGATCTGCCTTGGAACTCGGGCTTCCCTCCGTCGGGTTCACTATACCCTTTCAAGTGTAGCTTACATTGCTCATTTTGATCAGAAAGCAAGGTTTTCCTTCTCCTAGCTTTCTCTCAGCATCCCTCTGTCGGGTTCAGACTTGCCACAATTTACCCTGCACAACCTGATTGGAAAGTGGGGTTCCTTTCTCCTAGCTTTCCTCTGGCAACTGGTCAGAGACTTTCGATTTTACAAGGGATTTGACGTTACCCTTGTAGGACCACTCCCAAGCTCCACCTCACCCTTTCCGAGGGCCTTCTGATTCTGGTAGTTTCAAAGCAGGTCCCAGTCAGAGTCTTTCGAATGAGCACCCATGTGGCACCAGATCCCTCTGCATCTGTACCTGAACTGGGCATTCTTTAAAGCTCAAACATACAAACAAGTTCTTTTGCTTTCAGATTCCTTGAGTTCAAAATGTTGCTACTTGCAACCTTGGGCTCAACACAGTTTGGTTTGCTATCAGCTTCCTCTGACTCACTGGCTGTGCAGAACCCGTTGGCTTCTCGGTTCTCTGGAGTCAAGGATAGTGCCACAGTAGCCAGCTGTCCTTGCCTCCTGCTTTATCAATGTGGGAGGCCCTCTTGCACCCTTGAGATCTGCTGCTCCACACGCCAGCTGTAACTCCCGGTCTTATGATTTCCCTTTCAGAGGCTTCATGTGTCTGGGTTAAAAAGGGCAAGGGCAGTTCCCCCTTCGCCGTCCCTCCAAGTCTTGCTGCCTTTCTCCTCTGCTTGAACTGCCAGTTTGGTGTAGCTGTCTCCATGTGCATTCGGCCTTGCTCAAAGTGTGCTTTCGTGCTCCGCTTTTTATCCCTGTGGGGAAGGTGGAGATCCATCAGGTGTGCATGGTTAAGGTCAATTGCCTGACTCTGCCTGACTTGTGTGTTGGGAAATGTCATGTAAATGGCTCTGGTGTTTGCCCGTTGTCTGGTACAGTGGAAGCAAGTTTTCAGGTGGGAAAAAGGGGTATAGCTTCTAAATATCCAAGAGGGTAGGATGGGAAAATATGTTACAGCGAAGGGGATACCGCATCTCAACTCTCAGTGTTCCACTTCCACTCCCTGAAGACCCCTCGCCCAGGTGATCCTCCCCCACTGGTCTACCTCCAGGAACTGGATCCAATAGCAATGGCCATGTCCTGCCCACCAGGACGACAGATCCCTGAGGACTAGTAAGTGAGACACTCTCTGGTTTCTCACATACCCTTCGACTATGCGAGGTGGATATGCCTGTTCTTTGTCGGGGTCTTCCATTGTTAAGACCGGGAAGATAACAGGAACAAGAGATGTCCAGGAACTCGCAAAGATTCCACTAATTGCTTTTGGTCGGTGTAGATAGAGGTGGAGTGGTGTCATTAGACTCTCTCCAATACCCTATGAATTGGGGTTTTACAGGTTCTGAAGTTTCCCAGTTCCATATTGGAGAGTTTTGTGAGTAGTAGTTTGCCTGCCAAGAACTTCGAGGTGGAAAATGTCCATATGGAGGTACAGCTTCTTGTAAAAGAATAGGGAATTTTGGGAAATCCCTGGCCAGGATAACTTTTCAGGGAGTCCTGGAATTATGGCTGATGGTACCTCACAGGATTTACCCCGGATTTCAACGTGTACAGGTATTTTAGCATAGACTTCATTGTCTCCATGTACACATGGAACTCTGACTAGGGCTACGTTGTCTAAATCTTTGGTGGAAATCAAATCAGCCCATATAGCAGTTTGTTTGCTACCTGAGTCAATCAAGGCCCGTACTTGCCTCCCGTCTACCCAGGGTTTTTCGTAGGTAAACTCGGTAGGAGTCTGACATAAACAGATGCTAAATGTCTCCAGCTCTTCCTCTGGTTCTTACCACTCTTTGCCCTTTAAACAATCTTTTTCTATAGGTTCATCTCTTAGGTACTTTGGACAGTGTCTAGATAAGTGGCCTATTTCTTTACATGAGAAACAAATTGGAGGAGGTGGTCTGCAAACTTTTACATCCTCCCTTTTACTTTCCTCTGGCCTTTCGGTCAGTTCTCCTGATTTCCACTCCCTCTTGTCTCAAGCCTTCTTTGTGTCGGTATAATTCCCCTGATTAATCTACTCCCTGAGGATGGGGTCGGTGGATGGGTTTATGTTCCTTCCGTTCCTCCCAATGATGGGTCGAGTGAAAGTGTTTAGCTGCATCTGAATGGTTCTGTGCAGTTTCAATGGCTATGGCTAGGGTAGGTCGATTTAACTGCAGAACATCTTTCTGCAAAAAAGGGGGTAAGGAATTAGTGAACTGTTGCAGGGTGATTATCTCAATCAGTTCTTCTAAGGATTTGTCACTAATCCACAGGACCACAGTGTTTTTGACACGTTCACCCATTTCTAAGGGGTTTTCTACTGGGTTCAGTCTGATGGCCCTTAGTTCCTGTGATATAAATTGCAGGTTTGCCCCACTCTTTTTAATATCCCTTCTTTGATGGATCGAAAGGTGACTCACTGTGCAAGATTTAGGCAGCTGATAGGAGGGTTCAAATCGCCTTTCAGTAGAGGGGCTAAATAGCATCTGGTAAGGATCTCTTCCCACAATAGTTGGTCAGCTAGGTGTTTGAAGTTTAAGAATAAATGTCCTAACTCTTCGCCTTCAAGATGTGGTTGAAGCACCCCCTTAGGTAATAAGGGTTTTGCTTGCAGTTGAACCAGTTTGGTTATGTTTTCTTGGAGTCTAATCTCGGCCTGTATTTGATGGGCCGCTAACTGTGCGACGATATTGGATAGGTCGGCCATTTCTTCCGGGGGTGTAAGGGTCCCTTCTGTAGATGGTTCTGAATCAGAAAGGAAGCAACTTTTGACTCAGTCTGATAAAGTCTAAAAATTGTCCAACCCTTCTGACTCTGAGTCAGTCGAAGTAGTGGGCTGCAGTGTTTCAATCCCCAAGCCAGATGGCCCGCAACAGCTACTAACTGAGCACCAAAAAAAAGTTTTGAAAGGAGGGGGATTCAGAGCACTAGGTCTGATGAAGGAAAAGACAGGTCCCATTTTTAGAATTATCCGATCCCACGGTTGCATGTTGTAATTGGAGAGAGGAAGGGTGTCTAGCAGTACTTGAGTTTTAAAGAACAGATCTTGTTGACTATGTGGGACACACAATTGAGAGAACAACACCCCTTTTAACATGGATATGTGATTAGAGCCAAGAAGATCAACTATTTTATTTTCCCCTTTTGGTGGTACCACGATTATTACCATGGTTTTCAATTATTATCAGTTGTATCACAACCCACGCCTGACACCATATGTAAGGAACTCCTGGTAGAAACAGTAAAGACAAACACAAGTGATCACAGTTTAAGGTTGTTTATTGAACTTTATAATGGGTGAGGTAAATGCCTATTCTAAACCTAAATCTAAGTTGGGAGCGAGCCATGACCATCAAATAATAATAAGGCAGTCCTAGTGGTGTCTTGTCAAATAAAAGGACCTATACCAAAAAAAATCCTATTGCCAATCCTTACTTCTAAATTACTAAAAGAGTGCGGGGTAATGTTCACCAGAAAAGAAAGAAGTGTTCACAAAATAATAAGTCACAGTGGTATGGCTGGGTCTCCCTTCTCCGCGTTTTAAGCACGGTGGGACTTCTGAGCATAGCACACTCCTTGTCCTCGTCAGCACAAGGTTTACAGTTCAGTTCAACGATATCAAAACCTTCAGAGGCTAAGTCTCCTTCTTGTAGAAAGCCTCTTGCCCTTGAAAGCTGGCTGATTTAAAGAAACAAACAGACAAACAAACAAAAAAGTTCCTTCTGTACTCCTGTAACTTGGGCACGTTCTCTTCGCCCCTTGGATCTCCCTCTGCCGGCTCAGATTGCTCTTGCAACTTGGGCCTCCCTCTGTTGGGTACACTATGGCCTTTCAGATATTGCTTGAAATATTCAAATGTCCCATAACAAACTTCCCATTTCGGACAACCCTCGACCGGGTATACTCTTGTCGAAACAATGTTCACGGGTGTATTACTCTTGATTCACAAACAACAAACAAACAATAGTTCTCTCGGTGGTCTTGTACCTTGGGCAATTGCTCTTTGCCCACAGGATCTCCCTCCGCCAGGCTCAGATCCTTCTCACAGTTTTGGGCCTCCCTCTGTTGGGTTCACTATGGCCTTTCTTTAACACAGTTCATGTATTTCTAAAACAGTCCATGTATTGCTCAAAGAACAAACAAAAGTTATTTCGGTAGCCTTGTACCTTGGGCGATTGCTCTTCACACCTAGGATCTCCCTCCGCCGGCTCGGATCCTCCTTGCAACTCGGGCCTCCATCAGTCGGGTTGACTACAGCCTTTCAAGTGTAGCTTACATTGCTCATTTTCATCAGAAAGTGAGGGTTTCCTTCTCCTAGGTTTCTCTCAGCATCCCTCTGTCGGGTTCACACTTGCTACAATTTACCGTTCACAACCTTATTGGAAAGCAGGGTTCTCTTTCCCTAGCTATCCTCTGGCAACGGGTCAGATACTTTCGATTGTACAAGGGATTTTACGTGACTCTTGAAGGACCACTCTGACTCTGCATGCCACCTTTTCCTAGGGCCTTCTGGTTCTGGTAGTTTCAAAACAGGTCCCGGTCAGAGTCTTTCGAATGAGCGCCCATGTGGCGCCAGACCCCTCTGCACCTGGACCTTAAATGGGTTTTCTTTAAAGTTCAAACACACACAAAAGTTCTTTCTCTTTCCGATTCCTTGAGTTAAAAATGTTGCTACTTGAAATCTTGGGCTCAACAGAGTTCGGTTTGCTATCAGCTTCCTTTGACTCATCGGCTGTGCATAACGCGTTGGATTCTTGGATCTCTGGAGTCTCCCTACCTGCTTTATCAATGTGGGAGGCCCCTGTACACCACTGACATCTGCTGCTCCGCACGCATGGAGGAGAGCACACAGGCACATCGGATGGGGACAAAGGGTGACGCAGATGCACCCCCTGTGGAATAACGACTGTCTGGCCGAGGCAAATAAACTGCCAATGTGGCCGTGAAGGGCCGAGGCCCAAATAACGGTGGTCGGTGATCTTCTTGCCGAGCAAGATCTCATCTCGTTCGACTTGTTTCAACAGAAAAATTGAATTCCACAGACAGAACAATATCACTACACACAGCTTACCCACACTCTGCGTAGGAACATACCTTCACTCACAAACGTGCCAGAATGTTCCCCCATAGAACGTAACCTACTGATAGAAGGTGTGCCCACCAAGGTCACATCCACCCAATACAGCGCCATTCCGGCTTTTGCCACTCCCGAACTGGTCACCCAGAAACAGAAATGGGAAGGGCATGTGGGCACTATTGATCCGGAGGATTGGATACTAGCAATGATGCACCCAAGGGAAATAGCAATTACTTGCAGAATTTGATTATTACAACTCAAGATACTACATAGGATACACTATCCAAGGTGGCATTATATAAGTGGGGCAGGGCCTCCAACCCGAACTGTTTGAGATGCCGGGCAGAAGAGGGAACATTCATTTGTATCCTGTGGACCTGTCCCAAAATTCAAAGATACTGGCATCAATGCTGCACCAAACTATCTGAGACACTGGGGAGAGAGGTGCTGATGGACCCAAAACTATTATTGCTGGGCATACCCGATGAACAAACCACCAACAAGTGGGAAAAGCTGTTCATTTTCACGGCAGCTGCGCTGGTCAAGTGGAACATTGCCCATTTGTGGGGCTCAACGGAGAAACCTGTATTAACCCAATGGATGGCTCATATGGATGTATGTGCTACAGTGGAAAATCGCATATACACAGCTCGTGGCTGTCCATCAAAGGCTACTAAAGTATGGGGCAAATAGGAATACGGTAGCTAGCAGGAGTCCCTGAGACATTATTAAAGAATAGAATCCCATTCATTCAGACTGATTTGAAAGTGTCTGCTGTTATAAGATGTCACTGAATCTGTACTTGCGTCCACGATTTGTCAATTATAAGGAAGTGTATGTACGTATGTATGTGTATGGTGTCTGTATGCTCTTAAATAATAAAAACAATTATTAAAAAAACTAAAAATAAAGTATGTCAGATGCTGTTCATTTTTTTAACCTATCCGAGAATGTATTTTTTTGAGTGATGTTTATATATGCCAATAAAAATATGAATGTAATGCAGGATAGTATTGACGTGTCTAAGCACGTGCATTTTATGGACATGGCTAAACAAGAGCCCATCTTAGACGTTTGCTGATAGCCGCGGCTATCCGCAAAAACGTTGAATTGAAAATGGCATTTCCAGTGCACCAAACTCCAAAAACTGTCTGCAACATGCCTAGCAGCCTCCTCCGCTCCTCATAGTCCTCCTCTACTCCCTTAGTCTCTTATAATACTCCTAAACACTAAATGTATATAAGAGGCCACCCCAACCAAAAGTTCAGATCGCTGTGGCTACCACACATCCACAAACACACAACGTGTAACTTGCTCAACTAAAACCTGCGGCTGCAATCAGGGAGGTGTCTACCCGCGACTAGCAATGCCACGCACTGGGTAGCTATTCGATAGCTGCAAATACTGACAATAGCACCATCCACCAATTAGAAAGTACAACACACACACATCATACATACCCTGCTCATACAAACTACTACAAATTCAAACTAGGAATCGTTTTCCTGGAAACAGAGAAATACTGCAGTTATCATTGCTGGTATGAAAACCGTGTGGCGGATTGGATACAGTTGGCTGTTGGTTGCCGTTTTTTCCACAATTTTTAAGTCTGAGAATTACAGAGCACCCAGACGTCATACTAATTCATTGTGGAGGCAATGATTTGGGAAATGTACGAGGGGTGACCCTTACTTTAATGATGAAACAAGACATGGGAAAAGTAATGGAACTATTTCCTCACAGCATCTTTATCTTTTCCAATCTCACTGAGAGGCAAAAATGGAGATGGACCACCAGATTTAATGGTAAAATTGAGAAATCCCCCAGAAATGTTAATAAAGCAGTTATAGCATTCATGACAGAACACAATCAATTATGGATTGCGAACAACATACAGTTCTACATGGCCAATTTCTATATGCATGACGGAGTACTCCTAACTGATGAAGGAAATGCAGTGTTCCTTGATAACATCAAAACAATACTCCTGATGTGCTATTGTTCTACACTCAGTGTACCCCAAAACAGTCCTTTTAAGGACTACTCATCATATATAAATACACAAATACAATAAATAATAACTAAAACTTTTTTATTATACCCGTGGCTACAGTTCATTGACTTTTACCATAGCCGCGGCTACAAAAAGTCAGGTAAAAGGGAGACTGACATCAGGTTTTATACTACAATACAACTTAAATGATGAATACAGAACAACACTACTAGTGTACTAATGTAAAGTAACTGCAAAATAAGAATCATGAAAGAAAATGCACCATGGGACATATAACTATAATTTTTGGAGAATGGCCACCCCCTTCTCCGTCAAATTTTAAAATAACCACAGCACAGAATAACCCCAAACCATTCATGGTGTACAAGTCAACGGTTCGTGCCCAAGTTGTTGCAGACCTGGTCCAAATCCATCCAGCAGTTTGGGCTGTGTGCTTTGCCAAAAATTGACCTTTTTTGTCTGTGGGAACATGAATGGGAAGTAGGCTGCCCTTTTGGGGGGAAAAGATTTCGAGACGCTTAATAACTTGATTTTTTAACTAATCGTTATGGAACTTTGCAGTCTGGGGGGGACACAGACTTTTAATCACTTTCGAAATGTTGGCCGAATCCGTTACTTGAATCAAAAGTTATTAAGAATATGATTTTGAGGGGTTCCTATGTGTCTCCGACTCACCTTAACTATAGGGCGGCTATTGCCGGCTTATAATATATATCACTACAAAAACTTTAGCTAAGGTACAGTTAAGGTGATCAGATATAATGCAACAAAACACTTCAAATTCAGCAGTTGTGAGAAGTGGTGATCAACTTAAATTGGCGCCCCCCTATTATAAAGCCCATGAGCACATACATAAAAGATGGGATTCACAATGAATCTTCAGACATTGGTGGGATTTAAAATGAATCGCAACTTTTATGTATGTGCTCATGGGCTTTACAACAGAGGGCACACTGAGTTAAGATGATGACCATTTCCCACATCTGCTGAATTTCCAGGATGTTGTTGTGTTAAATCTGATCACCTTAACTGTCCCTTAACTACAGTTTTTTCAGTGAATTTTAAAGGTTTTGATATACTATAGTTTATTCAAAGCCACTTTCCATGTTCCATTAATAGATTTCTTCACGGCCCACTAGTCGTGGCCTTCGGCTGTGGATACTGTACATATTCTACCTATAGATTTTCTCAGGACCCTCGGCCGTGGCCACTACTAGGTTTCCTTAGGTCCTACTAGTCATGGCCTTTGGCCATAGCCAGTGGCAATGGCCTTCGGCCCTGCCCACTGGTCATGTTGCACCAATAGGTTTCTTTGAGGCCCACTAGCCATGGCCTTCGGCCGTGGCCAATGTACATTTTCCATCTATAGGTTTCCTTAGGGCCTCCGGCCATTGCCAGTGTACATCCTCCACCTATAGGTTTCCTTAGGGCCCACTAGCCACGGGCTTCAGCCGTGCCCACTGGCCATATTGCACCATTAGGTTTCTTTAGGGCTCATCAATGACATTTGTGATGTCATCTTGGATGTCCTGGGTGTTAGTCTTAGCAGTGCACGGTGGTGGTGCGAGTTCTGTTTCATTAGCTTACCATAACTGGCGAATTTCTGAGATTTTTCGGTTTTACCTGTAACCATAACGTCCCTGTAACAATGTTTTTCCATTGAATTTCAAAGGTTTTTATTAGTGCAACTTAACCATAACATCCCTTTCACAAAGTTTATTCATTGAATTTCATAGGTTTTTATTAGTGCAACGTAACCATAACATCCCTTTAACAAAGTTTTTTCAGTAAATTTCATTGGTTGTTTACTAGTATTTTCCTACAACTTACTAATATCTTATTTAGCCAATAAGCAATATTTTTGTCCAATTTACAAAGTTTCACCTTAAAACTCTGCCATTTCCCACCTTGTAGCATAATTTTTAACACGTCTATACACTTTTTGCAACTTTTTGAAATAATTTTGCATCTGTAGACGTCCCGGGAATGTCTGACTTTACCGCAGACCTTCTGGACAGTGGCATGTGACCATACGCTTGCGCACTGGATGGTGAGGTGTTCGCGAAGGTGTCTGCACTTCGTGATCGGATCTGTGCTTCAAAGACAGTTTGGAACTGCATTTTCTACTGATCTAGGAACTTTCAACTTCAAAATTTCCCTTGCACACCTTCTACACCTGTTTGTACTCATTATCCATTACCAATCAAGTACACAGTACATACTTGGAAGAATTTTATCCAAACTGCTATTTATCTTAAAAATGGATCAGTTATTGCCATCCCTCCTCCCCAAGAGCCACCACCACCACCAGCTGGAGGACCTTCACAACAAAAAAGCACAGTACTTTCAAAGACAATGAAGATGACAAAGAAGATGAGGTAGAGGAAGTGCCTACTTCTAGCACCAAGATCGAATCATGGGTGTGCCAGTTCTTTGCTACTGTTGGGAGTGTACCAAAGGCTAAAGCTATCAAAGTGAAATGCACGGAGTGCAATTTTGTACTCAGTCACAGACTACCTGGACAATACTCCTACGGGACCACCTCCATGCGCTGCTACACCAAATCCAATGACCGCAATGCTCTCAGAAAGGTTGTTCCTTTCTCAGCAAGTAGTAAGTTGTCTTCCTCCACCTCATCCTCCTCAACAAATACTGTAACCACACAGCCTGATGTCTGCGGGCTTTGGCGCATTATAAACAAACAAATAAATAAATAAATAAATAAATAAATAAGGCTACAAACAACTATCGTCGATTGCAGCCACTGAAATGGGGAATAAAGGCCATTAGCACCCATGTTTTATTGTTTTGAAATGGTCAAAATGTATGTACATACAATAGTCATATAACTTAGCCCCCACCTGACAAAATCCATTCAGTCTTTACACAAACATTGAAGGTTGGGGCTATAATCCTTCTCAAAACATTTGTCCACATTCGACAAATAGCAACAAAGTTATAAGCAATCTAAAAATGTTGAAACCCCCTCTCTAATTTCGCCCCCTTTTGGGAAAAGCCCACCAAACTTTAGAAAACCATTTATATCTAGATCCAAAATCGTTTTGCAAAATGTTGTGCAGATTTGTCAAATGACACAACATTTATATGCCTTTACAATATTTTGGGACCCCCCCTCTAATTTTGCCCTCTCTTGACAGAATCCTACAAAACTTTGGAAAACCATTCAGGATTAGTTCGAGAATATAATTACAAAATTACATGCAATTTATTTGAGTGGGGCAAAAGTTATAAGCCATCCAAAAACTGCTTTTCCCTAACCCTGTAATGCAGAAATAGGTAAATATGTCATAGGACATCTGAAGTTTCTGCGAACACCGCAGGACTGACCCAGGACATCTGGAGTGTTTGCGGACTGTCGGGGGTGAAACAACACGTTTTTTGGCTTCTTATGGCCATATTCCATCCCATCCTCTTCCCTCCCACATCCCCACAAATTGTTTGCTGAATTTGACAAGTGCAATGTTGATTTCTTTTTGTTTGTTTTCAACACGCTGTCTGCAGAATATTTCTGGGCAATCGGATGCCAGTCACAGACCGAACAGGGAAGTGAGTCCGCGCAGCAGACATAGATATCACTCCATTTTCTGCCTTACATTTTGGCAATTTAAAAAACAACTACTGGATGGATTTACACCAAATTAACAAAAGCACACTTTCGGGACCAAGCTGCCGCTCCCGCTGCAAATTTGGTGAAAATCCATCCAGCGGTCTGGGCTGCAGACGTGATCAAATTTTTTTCTCATTATGTCTGTGGGAAAAAAACTAATTTTGGGATCCCTCTATAACTTTGCCCCCCCTTGACCAAACGTCACCAAACTTTGCAATCGGGCCATATACTTTTTTTGCAAAGTTTGGTGAGGATTCGTCCAGGTGGAGTCCTTTTCGGGTGGCTTATAACTTCGCTCCCCCTGGACGAATATTCACCAAACTTTGCAAAGAAAGTATATGGGTCGCTTTGAATCTTTCTGCAAAGTTTGGTGAGGTTTGGTCTAGGGGGGGCAAGGTTATAGGGGGGGTCACAAAACTTATTTTTTCCCATAGACTCAATGGGGAAAAAACTTTGCTCACGCCTACAGCCCAAACCGCTGGACGGATTTTCACCATATTTGGACCAGGAGCAGCGGTTTGGTCCCGAAAGCATGCTTTTGCAGTTTGGTGAAAATCCGTCCAGTAGTTGTTTTTTAAATGACCAAAAAGTAGGTCACAAAATATGTGTGATATCTGTGTCCGTGGACACATTTCCCTGTTTGCTCCGCGGACAGTGTCCTGATTGGCCAACCGGCTTGCGTCTTGTCCGCGGACATGCAACGTGTTCGCTGATTGGACTGTGAAGAGCGTGAAGTGCGTCAGATTTTCGGGAACGCCGGCCATCTTGGATTCGCAGACATCCGCGGACAGCGCAGTGAAACTTGGTGGAAAAATACTATTTAGTAGAGTGTGTTGCTGTGTAAAAGTGTTTGGGGACGGTGGGGGAGTAAGAGATGGGTTAAATGTTGTATTTATTTAGGTGGTAGACCCCACTGTTGTGTTTGCTTTGTCTGCGGACAATGCAGATGTTCTGAAATGTTGTAAATAAATGAAATGGGGGTGTTCTGAGGACACTACGCCTGTACGTATTGTTCGCAAGCAAGCTGAAAGTGTTCTAAGAACACTGGCGGTGTCCTGAAATGTTTGAAAATAAATGAAATGGGTGTGTTCTGAGGACGGTAAGCCTGTTCGTTTTGTTCGCAGGCAAGTTGAATCTGTTCTAAGAATACATCATGTGTCCTGGGATGTTCGTCAATAAATAAAATGGGGGTGTCCTGAGGACGGTATGCCTGTCCGTTCTGTTCGCAAGCAAGTTGAAACTGTTCTAAGAACACATGTTCGCAAGCACGTTCAAAGTGTTCTTAAAACACATTATGTGTCCTGGGATGTTCGTAAATAAACAAAATGAGGGTGTCCTGAGGACGCTATGCCTGTTCGTACTGTTCTTAGGAAAGTTGAAACTGTTCTAAGAACACTCATGATGTCCGCGGACATTAAAAGTGCCCATATGGCATAATTAAAATGTTTGACTCTATGGGTGTGATATGCTGCGGTGGTTGTGGCCAGGGCATAGAGTCTTGGGAGCATGACCATATGGCCATGCACCCAAGACTCTATGCCCTGGCCACAACCACCGCAGCATATCACACCCATAGTGGCTTATAACTTTGGGATCCAAGAACAAATTTATAAGCAACAAAGTTATAAGCCACTATGGGTGTGATATGCTGTGGTGGTTGTGGGCAGGGCCTATAGTCTTGGGTGCATGGAAAAGATCAAATGTATAGGCAGCAAAGTTATAAGTCACTATGGGTGTGATTTGCTGTGATGGTTGTACTTAATATAATATAGTTATTGTTTGGTTTAGTAACTGGAGTACATGTATTTCTTGTTTATTTCTGTGATAAAAGAAAAGATCATGTTAGTACTGGTATTTTGTAACAACTTATAACATTGAATAATTAACATTTTTTTTACCCTGATATTGAGTAGATTACAAACCAGTGTACTGTGCAATTTTCTCAGTTTCTGTGTTTGTTGCTAAAATCATTGGGTCTGTGGGAGAAAAAAAAATCCATGTTGGATTAAAAAAAAAACTTTTTTTGTTATGCTACAGTCTATGTGTTTGTTTGTTTTCAGTGTTCACTTGTTGTTTCTGTCTAATGCTCTATATATTGGCTTGTGCAGATTTTTGGAGCAGTTAGATACCTGTTGACATATTCTAGCAGTCTATTTTTTGTTATAATGAAGTGGTATTGATTTATCTGTTTGGTTATTGAAAATCTTGGGGTAGTTAGATACCAGTTGGCATATTCTAACTGTTTATTGTTTGATATAATTTAGTGGTATTCATTTATCTGTTTAGTTGTTGTAGAATCTTGGGGCAGTTTTATAGCTGTTGGCATATTGTAACAGTTTATAGTTTTTTAATAGAAGTTTAGTTCATGTTTAAGTACAGTTTAGTTAATAAATTTTGGTTTTAAGAACATTAAATAAGCGTTTGTAAGATTTGCAGGTAATCTCTACTTTAGAGTAATGGCACTATCATTGCATTCGAACCATCGACATTTTCTTTTTATATTTGCAGTATAGTGACCTGCATTGGTTGTGGCTCCTGTGTGGTAGATTATACCTATTGTTGTGAAGGTTTTTTTACCAAGTGATACTAGACCATGTGTGAATCCAGTCAGCTTGCAGTTGTTTTTGGTACCATCTGCATTGTAACGTAGAAGCATTAGTATTACGTATTTACTATGTGTTTGTATTAGTAAGGTGGAGCGATTATCCAAATTGCAGGTAGTACATAATCTACCATGGTTTGCATTTTGTACAAGTTGCTGAAATGGAACGGATTCACAATTAGGTATTGATACATACCCAAAGCGCTCATTGGGGATTTGTTCTTGTGTCACATTGTTGCACAGAGTGCATGTATGTTTCCACATGTATGAAATCTGGAAGATTTCATTTATAGGTATGTTTTTGTTTTCCAGTACTTGTAGTAAGTACATTAGAAATTCTTGTGGATCTTCCTGTGAGTTTATAGTGAATTTCACCATTCCAGCACAGTAGTCCAATTGTTGTCTTATTCCATAAACACTATACGTGTTGTCAGGATTATTTGTTGCGTTTCTATGAAGTACTAACATTTGCAAACACAATTGGTCTGTACTGTGTAAGTAAATGTTGTGAACTATTGGTGGTAATTGAAATAGAATATTCATTGGTACATTTGCGTAGCAACTTACACCAATTACATTTGAAAGTTTAAATGGACCAGGTAGTTCTGTATCTGAGTGTTTTTTTTGGAGTTTGTCTTCCTTCTTTGAAGAAGTACCTGGTTTAATTTCCCTAATAGTTTCTTTTTTGATTGTGGTACTTGATGAAGTATTAGTTTCTTTTAATCTCTTTGGAGGATTTGCAGTGACATCCTGTTGCATTGCTGTGTGATTTAGTTTTCTTTTAGAACATTTTACTTTTTGTGAAATAGGATATGTTTTTAGATGGGGGTGTATAGTGAACAAAGTCTATTGTATTCTGAAATGCAAGGAATAGCAGCATTTACTTTACTTGCTTCAAAGTTGATTAGAAATAGACCGTCAAGTGTACGTAAGCGTGATAGTGCTACGTAGCTCATGCCTTCTTTAAAGACTGTGTTACCAATGTCTATCAATGCTTTGTCTAGGGTAAGACATTGGGCCTCATTATAACTCAGGCGGTCCGGAAATAACGGTGGTGGTAAACCCGCCGCCACCGTTGTTTCCGGACCACCTGATCCCGACTCCTGCAGGCGGGAGGTGATGTTCCCGCCAGCTCTGACCTGGCGGGTTTAACACCGCCCGCCTGCAGACGGCCGAGGAAACACTGGCAGTATTACGAGATGCTGCCGGTGTTTCCATGATCCCATTCCCATCGAGTCCCATAGGACTCGATGGGAATGGGGATTAACACCATTCCGCCTCCGTGATTCCCAGAAAACCGGGGTTGTAATGCCCCGGTAATTCCAGGACTCACGGAGGCAGCATGGTAATACGAGTCCGGCGGTAACCAGGCGGTTTTACCGCCGTGGTTACCGCCAGACTCGTAATGAGGCCCACTGTGATTTATGAATGGTTACTGCGTATGCAAGAGTTAGAGAAAATTGTTCTCTTCGTACATACATGTCTTTGAAGAGAAGGAATCGAGCTGTTGAGTGTCCTATCCTTTTCACTTCTGAAAGTTTGTCAAAGAGAATATTGACAAACTGAATGTTGTTGTCACGTGGGTATGTTTGAAAGCCAACACCTGTACCCAGTGCTCCATTAACTAGTCCTTGATCCACGTCAAGGTTACGTTTAAGCATTACTCTGCAATTTAAGGATAATTTTAATATTTTTTCCAATCCAGTTGTGTTGGAGATTGAATTTTCTAAACTATTTAGGGGGTAATTCATAGAATTCAGCGCACAAGTGGCGCACGCGGCTGGCGCACAGTGTGCGCGTGCGAATCCCTGCGCCAGCCGTGTGTGCCAAAACCCATTTCCGCGCACAGCGTATTCATGGATTCCAGCCACCAAAACCAACCGTGGCGCACAGTGGCGTAGCGACCTTCCAGCAGCGCCAGTTACGCCCCCAAGAACGCCTTCCGCGCAGGGAAAAGCCATCAAAATCCCCAATCCAGCGCAAAGGGCTGCGCTAACCCTGTACCAGCACGGCAAGCGGGCTACGTGTATTTCAGGGGTTCACGTGAAGTTCCTCACGCGATCGGGCCTGGGGGAGCGTGCTACGTGTATTTCAGGGGTTCGCGTGAACTTATTCACGCGATCGGGCCTGGGGGAGCGGGCTACGTGTATTTCAGGGGTTCGCGGGAAGTTTCACACGCGAATAGCCTGGGCGCGTGTATTTCAGGGGTGCGCGGGAAGTTCCACACGCGAATAGCCTGGGCGCGTGTATTTCAGGGGTGCGCGGGAAGTTCCACACGCAAATAGCCCGATCGCGTGTAAAACTTCACGAGCACCCCTGAAATACACGCGCCCAGGCTATTCCCGTGTAAAACTTCACGCGCACCCCTGAAATACACGCGCCCAGGCTATTCGCGTGTAAAACTTCACGCGCACCCCTGAAAAACGGCGCCCAGGCTATTCGCGTGTAAAACTTCACGCGCACCCCTGAAATACACGCGCCCAGGCTATTCGCGTGTAAAACTTCACGCGAACCCCCGAAATACACGTGCCCGCTCGCACAATTGCTGTATGTTGCCACTTTTGTAATGCGCAGGGACGCTACCGCCTGCCTTCGTGTGGCGGACGTGTATCGGCTTGTGCGTGTCTTTCGCTGTGCGTGGCTTTGCCCTATTCGGTTCCATGAATACGTGTGGTTGGGTGCGTGTGGGCGTTCCCTCTGCTTCCCTGCAGTACATCCCCAGTTACGCCCTTGTTTTCGCAAGTTGTTCCCCATTCCGCGCGTTACGCCCCGTGTTCCGCCCACTTTCTAGTGTATGCGCAGAGGTTGTGCGCTTTCACTGTGCGCGTCGCGCACGTCTTTCGGGATGTTGCAGTGACGTGTGCGCCACGCACGGGTTTGGCGCACATCCCGTGGTAAACACGCGCAGGGACTTCCATGTATCGCACACGTGCGCGTGCGCCTGTTTTTTTCCGCTTGCGCCTGCTTGCGCCTGCTTGCGCGAAGATTTTCGGCGCACGTTTGTTCCATGAATCGGCCCCTTAGTCTCGTTGTGGCTTGTTCCCACATGGGTAGTGTCATACCATGTATGTCTAGTTTGTCTGTGGCGCTAATTTCAATTATTGGTTGCATTTCTTTTTTTAACATTGTTTCATTGAACTTGAAACAACTTGCAAGAGTTGGCATTAAGGCCATACAATTGACATTTTTGTGGGCTAATTGTTCCATAACATCCGTAGCACATGCATTATCGCCATAAAGTGCATGAATGTGCCGGGTTTTCAATATTGCCTGTGCTTCTTGAGATAATATACCAACTCTAATACTTTTTAAGATGTTGGCATAAGTGAGATCTGCAGATTGCCGCATGTTTTTTATGTTAATTCTCTGTATTGGAAATGTTGCCAAAGGTTGACATTTCCAATGCCGCCAACAGATTTACGGCAGAGTTTCTGTCCTAAGGTTTTAAAAATAGGCTCACCTTTCACTGGTGTCAATTGAAGAAGATCTCTGAAAACAATAATGTGTTTTCCTCCAAAGAGCTTCTTGTAGTTTGTTTTGAGTACTTCTTGTAATCTGAGGTGAATTAAGGCCAACATTAGGTTGGAGACCATGCTCACTTCATCTATTAGTAGCATTTTCATTTGTTTTAATACTCTGCGTAGTTCCATTGCAGCTTCTGTAGAAAGTTTGTAATAGTCAAATTTGTTTTGGTGTTCTACTGGCAGGAGTAGTAATCAGTGTAAAGTGATACTGCCTATGTTGTAGGCAGCTAAACCTGTGGGGGCAGTGACAACAGCCGACAGTTTGTTGTTTGTCAATTGTTGAAGGAATTTACTGATGATTTTGATTAAGAATGTTTTGCCAGAACCAGCTTCACCACTGATGTACAGTAGTATAGATGTGTAATTTTGGCAGGTGCATTCTTTGGTTTCATGTTGTACACCATGTGCAATTTCTTTTGTTACTTCTTCAAAAATGCTACGTTGCTCATTGTTTAGTTTTGATTGTAGTATAGTTAAGTCTTCTTCATGCTGACACATGGTGTTTCCTACTTCTGTCATAGCTAATTTTGCCTCATTTGTTATTAGTGTCTCTCCCAGAGGTTCTTGGCTTCCTGTTACAGAAGGTTGACTACTGTCAGGAGTGTCCTTATCTAGTTGGGCCTGGAGTTCTTCTTCGTGTTGCTGTTCATTGTGCAACATTATTTTGTACTGTGTAAAGTTTACATCAGTTATAGTGCTTTCATTTGCTTTGAAAGTGTCTTCATAGGAGTCATAGTTATCTAGTAGTTCTTTTCTCCATGGTTTAAAGAGTTGTAGCAGGGACATGTAATATAGTTCTTTATGTTGAGGAGTCTTTAATGACAATTTGAAATGATTCATTAAATTTGGTTTCATGAGTTTTACTAAGCTGCCTTCACAATTTGTCACTCTGTATTTACCTTTTTTTTCATCGGGTTTTATATTATTTTTGTATGTGAAGTTTTGGGCTATGTGGTATAGACACATTCTTTCCAAAGTGGTACTTCTGTTTGGGTAGTATGTGTCCAGTAAATTGTTTTTTAAAATGTCTTGGCTGTTGGGATCATGTTTGGCTATTGTTTCTATATCTTCGTATGATTTTAGAACTCTTTTTCTAGATTTGGCAGGACCAAGACTTAGCCATACTATATTTTCAAATTTTCCATACAAAGCAGTACCAGTTAAACGATCTGCTCCTTCATAGGAGCCACATTCTCTATGGGAGAGCATTTTTATGCCCAAGCTGTAAAATTTCTGATACAATGTTTTGTCTGATGACAGGTCATTCCAGAGGTCTTGGATATATTTTTCTTCTTCTGTTCTTTTTATGTAATATGTATTTTTAGGTGATATACCTTTAACACTATGTCTAACTGAAGACATGAAGTTGTTCACTTGACCTGTTTTTGTAACCAGTCTAGGGAAACCAAAGCAGCATTTGGTGTAGTATTTCCCTTTGTTTTTGTATTTGCGATGACAATATTTGCCACATTTGTGTCTTTGAAATTGTAAAATTTGTGCATGAAGATCACTATTTGTTGCTTCTGATGGAATTTCACAAGTGACATATTTTTCAATAAACTGTAAAACAGTTGCGTCACTGTCTTGACCAAATTTAGGAGCATCTTTAATCCATAAAACCATGTGGATATGTGGTGCTCCTCTGGCTTGGTATTCTTTTCTCCAAAAGAAGTGTTGCACTTCTCCGAGGGGAGGAGCAGTTTTATTACAAATAAAGTGTAGCATAGCAATGAAGCGATGGTGAAAATATCTCGAAAAAACATTAACAGGATCTAGAGAACAAAGTTCTCCAGGTGTTAGTATATCTATGTTTGTTTTGTTTTTGTTTGATATGCGTAGGAAATCATGTAAATCTTCCCATGCATATTCTGCACAACTTAATGTAACAAACCAAGTGGGTGGGCCGAGGTTTCTTATCATACAACGTACATCTCCATGACGTTGAAACCTGTACTCTCTAGCACCAGGCATATTTGCTAATAGATTTGTAATATTTGATTGTAAAACCTCATCTTTTTGTTGCACTTTTTGTAATAATTGTGTAGCTGACATATTTTGAAAGTGGGATCCTGATTTTAATGTGTGTGCAACTCCGTAACATAAAGTTGCTAGTTCACTTTCAAAGAGTAGGTGGAATATGTATTACACATTTTGTCTAAATCTGGGATCTTCAGAATACATCCGTAATGAGCGGTATTCTTATGCTGTTATTTGAATAGGTCTATCATCGTACCGTCCTCCTTTGCCAGTAGGAAAAAGTAAAGGAAAAGCATGTGCTTCTATACTTTTTGCCATATGCTGATTGGTGACCCTTTTGTTTGATGCATTTGGTACGTTTCCAGTGCATCTTTTACGGTGTCATTTGAGTGCAATGGGTGAATTGTATAATGGTCTAAAGTATTGGATATTGTAGCAGGATCTAGGAGCTCAAATTGACTAGCTTCTTGTGTCTCTTGAATTATTTCAGTGGTATCCTTCAAGTTTTCTTCAATATTAATTTCTTTGTAGTATTCATTATTGTCTTTTAGATATTGCAAGGCTTGTCTAACTTTATGTAAATCTACCAGTTGTTGCCAAATTTGTTTGTCTTTTGTAGGTACAACATTTGCTAAGATAATTAAAGATTGCTCCATTGGACGTTGCACTCCTAGAGTGTGCACATTTTCTTTTAGATCTAATGGTAAATACACTACTTTTCCCCGAATACCTTTCACTAATTCAGAGGGAGGTAATTTTGTTGTTTTTGGTTGAAGGTGTATTATTGCTTGAAATGGGTGCACTGTTTGAATTATGATGCTCTCATATAAATTCAGTTGTTGTAGGGGTTTTGGTAATGGAAATAATTCCAAATTATTTGTGATAGCACGTAAAGGAGTTTGGTTGTTGTCCAGTTTTGTAGTGCAGTAACTGAAAAGTATTAAGGGGTCAGTTATTTCGTATTTGTTTTCTGCTATAAGGTAGAGAGCTAATTCAAACCATTTAGAATCTTCATTGTCTTCTATTTTGTATGTTAGGTCTACAGTTTTTGTGTTACTTTTATAAAAAGTGCTATGGCAACATACACACATGGTTTGGTATTTCAGCAGATGTACTTTTAAATTTCAGTACTTCTTTTTTGTATGTGTGTAGTAGAAGGTTGCCATGCATAGAATTGTTGCTAATTTGCTTTAAAGCTATTTCATTCTGTAAGTGGCTTTCACTTCCAAAATATTTTTTCTGGATGTACTCGATTTCTTCAAGTAGGTCTTTTGCTGTACCATGTAGAAGAATGTTATTTAATTTGGCTAGTGCTAAAGCAGGACTTTTAGCATAGTACAGTTTATGGACTAGATTTCCTATAGTTGAATGATGTGTTGATATCATTTTGATATAATGGAAGGTGGTTTTGCAAGTAGGTCCTGAAATGAAGGCCAATGAATGTCCTTGTAGTCCTGTGTACTTGCGCACTGGACAGGTATACATATTTTGCATTAGTTTAATTTTGATTTAGTCTTTGCCTTTCACATATTGATTGAGGAATTGGAGTAAAGACTTGAAAGATTCTTTGGGAATGTTACACATTGACGTGCATGGCCATTTGTATCCTAGACGTTCTGATTCAGTTGAATGGAGAGGTAATTCTAGGTTTTCCGGGGATATTTTTGTAAGCAGTATTTCTTGTTCCATTATGGTATTATTAACTTTTTCATACCCTTGTCCACTGCTATGTATGGCAATTGTATTTCTTTGCTTTTGTTTGTATGCTTCTTCATTAAAGTATGGCTCTGTGCTCGTAGTGTGACTCCATTCACCTCCACAGATACTTAAGAAGTTATTTCTGTTGACATTTCGTTTATTGAGAAGTCTTTTTTGTAATTTAGTCATTAGTTTTGTTAGTTGTTTCATTTTGTTTAACACTAAAATAAATAACTTTCTTTTGAGAAGGATTGCACTGACTATCAACGCTTCTAAGATTAATTTCCTACGATAGGTTTTAAGGGTTGAGCTTGATTTCTCTCCTGTTTTTATAAGATTTTGAAGGACTCTGTGACGGAACATTTTTGCTAAAATACTTTTTTTGGTATGCTTAGTTTGCACTATATCAAGATTTATAGGAGCAGTTTTATCTGTAGTGGTAGCTGATTTTTTGTTAATTGTTTTGTGGTTCATTTTACATTTTGATAGAGGAGGCAAAGTGTCTGTACTTGAAGCTTGTTTTGTTTTGCTAAATGACTGTATTAGCTGTTTTGTTTTAAATTTTTTTACAAATTCTGCTAGAGATGGATGCTTGTTTTGGACACTTCTATTTTCATTTGCACTGCTTCTCTGTTGCTTTCTACAGACTTGATTTTTGGTAGGCATTCTTTAGGGTCTGTTGAAAAAAATAAAGAAGGTATGGGTTGGGGTGTTCTTAATGTATGTGTGCTGTGTGCATGAGTGTGTGAGTAAGATGATGAAGATGTATGTAATGATGTGTCATTGTGCATTGGGCAACTACAACTAGTTGGGATGGGTATTCTTGAATTTATGTGCTTTTAAACTGGGGTTCAGATGATAGTAGAAAGTAAGCTGGTGGTGTGGAGAAGTAGAATAAGTAAATCTAATTAAAACAGTTGTTTGTTCTATAATATCAAAATTCTACGGGTTGAGTTGGATTATTTGTGTGTCGAAAAATAAGAAATTGTGCGTCATTCTTCCTGTAAATTTCTGTTTAGGAAATGGGCATTTGTAGACAGAATGGTGCACCATCTCTATTTTTAGGTACAGAAATAGCATGAATTAACCTTACAGTGTGTTTGAATAATAGGACAAATAATATGGTGGTATTCAACTTACTTTTTTTTCTGAAATGAGCAGGTTTCTTCTTAGTTGTTCTTTGTACTTAAAATTCAGCTGCTTCTTTTCAGGAGAATGGTCTTCACTGCAATTGTAAAGGAAACAAATAAGTAATTTTGTTTGTATATAGCATTGTTTTTAATTTAGACATTGATTTTTTTAATTGACATTGACCCTCAGCGCCTTTCTCAAAATCATGAAAATATCTTATTCACATAAGATGCTTTGGACCAGTTGAATACATATCATATGTTCTTAATGCATAAACTGTATTGTAATGACTAACTGTACCAACCAAAATATCATTTGTATGCCTTGTGGAATTCATAATGTACCACTGAATACCAATATTTCTGTAACTAAGCTCTTGTAAGTAACAGCGCCTCAATACCATGGGCTGCTTGCGCAGTATATAAATATAAGTAAATAAATGTTTATGTTTTTGTACAAGTATTGTTGTTTGATTTTTGAACATAATGTGTGCATGCAATTTTGTTTGAGTATGTTAACTCTTCATATTGTACTTTAAATATGTTAGTTCAACATGCTTTGAAAATGTGTGTGTAAAAAGAAATTAAATAGCAGATAGGTTTGGAAGTGACAGTTGATTTTAGGAGATGGAAAAAATTACAGTAAATTCATTTTATAGATTATACAAGCTAAAAGTCAGTTAATCTGTTTATATGAATCTATAAAAATTGTACAAGTACTATATAGAAAATATGCATACCTTTAGTTTGTGTTCATGCATATGGATATGCATGCAGCTGCCAGTAGAAATCTTGGAGACTTCTACAGTATTTCTGGTAGAAGGTGCTTTCCAATGATATGACACTTGTACTCAGAGAGATTAACAGTACATTTAAAGTGCTGGTCTATGATGATGCAGTTAGATGTAGAGGTCTTGGATGTGATTGGTGGATGTACATGTGACTTCTTAGCTATATCCAATGAGGGAATGGCACAGAAAGTGAAAAGGAAATGGTAGAAGGACTGTCCATGTTATGATATGTCCACGGACATGGCGGTAGTCCGCGGACATCGGGTGTTACATCTGGGGATTTTTGGGTTGGGGAGCCATGCAAATGAGAATGAGCAGAGAAAGGGATTTGTCAGTAAAGTTTAGTGGGTGTGTTGTGCCAAGGGAGAGTTTCTCAGATACTCCTTTTGCTGAGAGAAGAACAGATAGCTATGGCTATGTGTTTCAGAAAACAGATTGCTTGGATTTTGGTGGTCTTGTGGATACATTGGTTGAAGGTGCATGCAGAAAGCTGTGGAGTAGCTGTAGATCTTGGATTCCCACATGTGGAAGTGCACTGGCATGGAGTACGTGGAATGAAGTGGTTGGACTTGCTACCTCTCTGTGCTACTTTGAAGACAGAGCAACATCCACACATAATTGTAATTCATTGTGGAGGGAACAGTTTAGGACGTGTCTGGAATTTCTTTGCAATTTGCAATGAAAGAGGGACTTGGGAAGGTCATGGACATGTTTCGAATTCTCAAGTAATTTTTTCACGGATTGCGCAGAGACAAATGTGGCTTCGTTCTTCTTCATTTGGTCCACAAATGGAGAAAGCAAGGTGCAATGTCAATCAGGCTGTTTGTGCCTTTCTAAGAGATTTTGGCATGTCCTCTTTTCACAATGAAAATATTATGTTTTGTAGTACATACATTTTTCGCAGAGATGGAGTCCATCTTACATATGCTGGCAATCAGATTTTTTTGAGAAATGTACAAAATGCATTGCGACCTTTTTTGGAATTACAACATCCATTTTGAAGTAGGTGTTAAGCATTTATAATATTTGACTTACAAATTTTTCAAACACAAACAAACACCACCAAAATGCTCTTTTCAGAGCCACCACTTCCTCCCAGATAAAACTGCAATGGTTATGATAGGGTAGCACCCCAACATTTTTAGATGTCCGTGGACTGTCCACTGACTTCTAAAAAATACACAGGGACCTGCTTCATTTATTTTCACTTCTATTTTTTAACTATGAAAGGCGGCTCTGAAAAGAGCCTTTTTTTATTTTTGTTGTTTTATATTTTTTTTGGTTTTTTATACAAGACACACTAGGAGAGGAGGGGAAAGGAGGGGAAAGGGGGACACCAACCACGGGGATAAGAAAGGGCGAGCTGAGAGAGGGAGATGTAGAGTGGGTTTTACTTGGGTAGTGAGCAGACCTTCTCGTACTCTGAGACGATAGCCTCAAAAGCGCTACGAAGCCTCTCCCCCCTGCAGAGTACTGCGTCACAGTACATACACACAACTGTGACCCTCGAAAGGTAAGGGTCATCAGTATTGCATATGGCCTGTGAGGTAGCTTGAGGAATACGCTGTCCCACAGGAGTGTTCCTTGTGGTGACATGATTGGAAACGGAGGATGAAGTAGAGGAAGTCAACCTGCTACGCTCCTCGCAAGGTACAACCTTGCAAATGGCCCCCGAATGGAATGACATTAGGTGTCGCTTCATGGTAGTTGTCCCAAAGCTGTATGAACCATGCCTCCTGCAACTGAGTACCATTTTGCACGCGTTGCAGCTGATTTGGTTTGCACGCGCCTTAGGAACATTACCACGAATGGTAAATAACCCCCACACCCAAGATTCACGCCGAGTGCTGGTAGTAGGAACTTCCACTCCCTCATTCTCGTCATCCTCTTCATCCTCCTGTGCATCCTCACTCCTGTTCCCCTCTTCAGGCCCCTGGGGAGGTGGTGGTGGTGGAGGGGGTGGGAGTGGTGCTGAGGCAGATGCAGCACCAGGTGGCATGAGTGGATCCATGGAAGCCATCAGCTTGGCGTTGAAAATCTGCAAATTGGCAGCAAAATTAGCTGTGCTTTGTAAGATAGCCAGAAACACTATGGGAATGAGCTCTAGGGTGTGGTCTTTTATAGGGGTGCTTGTGCGCAGTTCGCGGACATGCACGCTGTCCGCGGACAGATCGAATAGAAAAAAGGGTTCAAAAAGTAACAAAAAGTATGTAGAAACTCAGGATTACTATGTGGGACTTGTTCTATGGTGAGTTTTTATTGGAAAATATTGTAGATTACTTGAAAATGTAGTTTTAAATTGTTCGGGGACACGAACAGTGTTCGCAATCAGAACATACGCTGATCGTGGGCTCGGTCATCTCATAGGTTTGCGAACATGTTCGCGAAGGGAGCGGGTGTCCGCAGGACACCAAATGCACTGAAACTGTTTTGCGCATGCGCGTTGGTGTACTACGGACACTGTTCGGGTCCTGAATTGATTAAAAGTGCGTCACAGGTGAAACGAACAGTTACGGACAGGCGTTTGTTCTTAGAACAGTTTCAACTTGCCTGCGAACAATATGGACAGGCATAGCGTCCTCAGGACACCCCCATTTTGTTTATTTACGAACATCCCGGGACACTTGATGTGTTCTTAGAACAGTTTCAACCTGCCTACGAACAGTACGGACAGGCATAGCATCCTCAGGACACCCCCATTTCATTTATTTACGAACATTTCAGGAGACAGCTTGTGTTCTTAGAACAGTTTCAACTTGCCTGCGAACAATACGGACAGTCATTGCGTCCTCAGGACACCCCCATTTTGTTTCTTTATGAACATTTTAGGACACAGCCTGTGTTCCTAGAACATTTTCAACTTGCCTGCGAATAATACGGACAGGCATAGCGTCCTCAGGACAGCCCCATTTTGTTTATTTACGAACATCCCAGGACACTTGATGTGTTCTTAGAACAGTATCAACCTGTCTACGAACAGTAAGGGCAGGTATAGTGTCCTCAGGACACCTCTATTTCATTTATTTACGAACATTTCAGGACACAGCTTGTGTTCTTAGAACAGTTTCAACTTGCCTGTGAGCAATACGGACAGGCATAGCGTCCTCAGGACGCCACCATTTTGTTTATTTACGAACATCCCAGGACACATACAGGGTATTTCATAGAAATTCGCACAAAAGTGGCGCATGCAGCTGGCGCACAGCGTGCCCGTGCGAATTTCTGCGCCAGCCACGTGCGCTAAAATCGATTTCCGCGCACAGCGTATTCATGGATTTTCACATCCAAAACCAGCCGTGGCGCAGCGTGGCGCAGCGACCCTGCAGCAGTGCCAGTTACGCCCCCAAGAATGCCCTCGCGCAAGGAAAACCCTTCAAAATCCCCAAATAATCGCAAAGGGCTGCGCTAACCCTGGACCAGTTCACAGGGCTGGCAAACAGCAAACGCCAAGCAGGAAACGTGTATTTCAGTGGTTCGCGGGAAGTTCCACACGCGATTTTCCTGTGTACGTGTGCATCAGGGGTGCGTGGGAAGTGACACACGCAAAAGCAGCAGGGTACGTGTATTTCAGGTGTGCGCGGGAAGTATCACACGAAAAAGCAGCAGGGTACGTGTATTTCAGGGGTGCGCGGGAAGTATCACACGCAAAAGCAGCAGGGTACGTGTATCTCAGGGGTGCGCGGGAAGTATCACACGCGATTCCATCAGGGTACGTGTATTCCAGGGGTGCGCGGGAAGTATCACACACAAAAACAGCAGGGTATGTGTATTTCAGGGGTGCGCGGGAAGTATCACACGCAAAAGCAGCAGGATACGTGTATCTCAGGGGTGCGCGGGAAGTTTCACACGCGATTCCATCAGGGTACGTGTATTCCAGGGGTGCGCGGAAAGTATCACACGCAAAAACAGCAGGGTGCGTGTATTCCAGGGGTGCACGGGAAGTATCACACGCAAAAGCAGCAGGGTACGTGTATTTCAGGGGTGCACGGGAAGTATCACACGCAAAATCAGCAGGGTACGTGTATTTCAGGGGTGCGCGGGAAGTATCACACGCAATTCCATCAGGGTACGTGTATTACAGGGGTGCGCGGGGAGCACCACACGTGAATTGCACATATGGGTCCTCCCAGGTGTTCCCTCTACACCCTCCCCACCCATGTCTACCACCACCGTCACCCCCCAGCAGTGCAGGGGCAGCCTCCACCAGGCCCCCACTCATGTCCCTGCAGGTGGCCCACACCACAGGGGCCTACCCTGCATATGTCCTGCAGGCACCCCATCCACCATGGCCATGCCCCCCAGCCAAACCACATGTCACCTTGCAATAATGCCCACCAACGCATGTCCCCCTGCACCCCCAGCCACCAGGGGCAGCCTCCACCAGGCCCCCACCCATGTCTCCCATCACCCCCACCCCCCAGCCACCAGGGGCAGCCTCCACCAGGCCCCCACTCATGTCTCCCATCACCCCCACCCCCCAGCCACCAGGGGCAGCCTCCACCAGGCCCCCACTCATGTCCAACTCATGTCTCCCTGCACCCCCACCCCAAAGCCACCAGGGGCAGCCTCCACCAGGCCCCCACCCATGTCTCCCATCACCCCCACCCCCCAGCCACCAGGGGCAGCCTCCACCAGGCCCCCACTCATGTCTCCCATCAACCCACCCCCCAGCAGTGCAGGGGCAGTCTCCACCAGGCCCCCACTCATGTCTCCCACCACCCCCACCCCCCAGCCACCAGGGGCAGCCTCCACCAGGCCCCCACCCATGTCTACCACCACCCTCACCCCCCAGCAGTGCAGGGGCAGCCTCCACCAGGCCCCCACTCATGTCTCCAATCACCCCCACCCCCCAGCAGTGCAGGGGCAGTCTCCACCAGGCCCCCACTCATGTCTCCCAGCACCCCCACCCCCCAGCCACCAGGGGCAGCCTCCACCAGGCCCCTACCCATGTCTACCACCACCCCCACCCCCCAGCAGTGCAGGGGCAGCCCCCACCAGGCCCCCACTCATGTCTCCCACCACCCCCACCCCCCAGCAGTGCAGGGGCTGCCTCCACCAGGCCCCCACTCATGTCCAACTCATGTCTCCCTGCACCCCCACCCCCCAGCCACCAGGGGCAGCCTCCACCAGGCTCCTACTCATGTCTCCCATCACCCCCACCCCCCAGCCACCAGGGGCAGCCTTCACCAGGCCCCCACTCATGTCCAACTCATGTCTCCCTGCACCCCCATCCCCCAGCCACCAGGGGCAGCCTCCACCAGGCCCCCACCCATGTCTCCCATCACCCCCACCCCCCAGCCACCAGGGGCAGCCTCCACCAGGCCCCCACTCATGTCTCCCATCACCCCCACCCCCCAGCAGTGCAGGGGCAGCCTCCACCAGGCCCCCACTCATGTCCCCTATCACCCCCACCCCCGAGCAATGCAGGGGCAGCCTCGACCAGGCCCCCACTCATGTCTCCCACCCCCCCCACCCCCCAGCAGTGCAGGGGCAGCCTCCACCAGGCCCCCACTCATGTCTCCCTGCACCCCACCCCCCAGCCAGCAGGGGCAGCCTCCACCAGGCCCCCACACATGTCTACCACCACCCCCACCCCCCAGCAGTGCAGGGGGAGCCTCCACCAGGCCCCCACTCATGTCCCCTATCACCCCTACCCCCCAGCCACCAGGGGCAGCCTCCACCAGGCCCCCACTCATGTCTCCCATCACCCCCACCCCCCAGCAGTGCAGGGGCAGCCTCCACCAGGCCCCCACTCATGTCCCCTATCACCCCCACCCCCGAGCAATGCAGGGGCAGCCTCGACCAGGCCCCCACTCATGTCTCCCACCCCCCCACCCCCCAGCAGTGCAGGGGCAGCCTCCACCAGGCCCCCACTCATGTCTCCCTGCACCCCCACCCCCCAGCCAGCAGGGGCAGCCTCCACCAGGCCCCCACACATGTCTACCACCACCCCCACCCCCCAGCAGTGCAGGGGCAGCCTCCACCAGGCCCCCACTCATGTCCAACTCATGTCTCCCTGCACCCCCACCCCCCAGCAGTGCAGGGGCAGCCTCCACCAGGCCCCCACTCATGTCTCCCACCACTCCCACCCCCCAGCAGTGCAGGGGCAGCCTCCACCAGGCCCCCACTCATGTCTCCCACCACCCCCAGCCCCCAGCCACCAGGGGCAGCCTCCACCAGGCCCCCACTCATGTCCCCTATCACCCCCACCCCCCAGCCACCAGGGGCAGCCTCCACCAGGCCCCCACTCATGCCCCCTATCACCCCACCCCCCAGCAGTGCAGGGGCAGCCTCCACCAGGCCCCCACTCATGTCTCCCACCACCCCCACCCCCCAGCAGTGCAGGGGCAACCTCCACCAGGCTCCCACTCATGTCCCCTATCACCCCCACCCCCCAGCCACCAGGGGCAGCCTCCACCAGGCCCCCACTCATGCCCCCTATCACCCCACCCCCCAGCAGTGCAGGGGCAGCCTCCACCAGGCCCCCACTCATGTCTCCCACCACCCCCACCCCCCAGCAGTGCAGGGGCAGCCTCCACCAGGCCCCCACTCATGTCCAACTCATGTCTCCCTGCACCCCCACCCACCAGCAGTGCAGGGGCAGCCTCCACCAGGCCCCCACTCATGTCTCCCACCACCCCCACCCCCCAGCAGTGCAGGTGAAGCCTCCACCAGGCCCCCACTCATGTCTCCCCCCACCCCCACCCCCCAGCCACCAGGGGCAGCCTCCACCAGGCCCCCACTCATGTTTCCTATCACCCCCACCCCCCAGCCACCAGGGGCAGCCTCCACCAGGCCCCCACCCATGTCTACCACCACCCCCACCCCCCAGCAGTGCAGGGGCTGCCTCCACCAGGCCCCCACTCATGTCTCCCACCACCCCCACCCCCCAGCCACCAGGGGCAGCCTCCACCAGGCCCCCACTCATGTCCTCTATCACCCCCACCCCCCAGCAGTGCAAGGGCAGCCTCCACCAGGCCCCCACTCATGTCTCCCACCACCCCCACCCCCCAGCAGTGCAGGGGCAGCATCCACCAGGCCCCCACTCATGTCTCCCTGCACCCCCACCCCCCAGCCACCAGGGGCAGCCTCCACCAGGCGCACACCCATGTCTACCCCCACCCCCACCCCCAGCACTGCAGGGGCAACCTCCACCAGGCCCCCACTCATGTCCCCTATCACCCCCACCCCCCAGCCACCAGGGGCAGCCTCCACCAGGCCCCCACTCATGTCCCCTATCACCCCCACCCCCAGCAGTGCAGGGGCAGCCTCTACCAGGACCCCACTCATGTCTCCCACCACCCCCACCCCCCAGCAGTGCAGGGGCAGCCTCCACCAGGCCCCCACTCATGTCTCCCTGCACCCCCACCCACCAGCCACCAGGGGCAGCCTCCACCAGGCCCCCACTCATGTCTCCCTGCACCCCCACCCCCCAGCCACCAGGGGCAGCCTCCACCAGGCCCCCACCCATGTCTACCACCACCCCCACCCCCCAGCAGTGCAGGGGCAGCCTCCACCAGGCCCCCACTCATGTCTCCCACCACCCCCGCCCCACAGCCACCAGGGGCAGCCTCCACCAGGCCCCCACTCATGTCCCCTATCACCCCCACCCCCCAGCAGTGCAGGGGCAGCCTCCACCAGGCACCCACTCATGTCTCCCACTACCCCCACCCCCCAGCAGTGCAGGGGCAGCCTCCACCAGGCCCCCACTCATGTCTCCCTGCACCCCCACCCCCCAGCCACCAGGGGCAGCCTCCACCAGGCCCCCACCCATGTCTACCACCACCCCCACCCCCCAGCCACCAGGGGCAGCCTCCACCAGGCCCCCACTCATGTCCCCTATCACCCCCACCCCCCAGCCACCAGGGGCAGCCTCCACCAGGCCCCCACCCATGTCTACCACCACCCCCACCCCCCAGCAGTGCAGGGGCAGCCTCCACCAGGCCCGACTCATGTCCAACTCATGTCTCCCTGCACCCCCACCCCCCAGCAGTGCAGGGGCAGCCTCCACCAGGCCCCCACTCATGACTCCCACCACCCCCACCCCCCAGCAGTGCAGGGGCAGCCTCCACCAGGCCCCCACTCATGTTTCCCACCACCCCCACCCCCCAGCAGTGCAGGGACAGCCTCCACCAGGCCCCCACTCATGTCAAACTCATGTCTCCCTGCACCCCCACCCCCCAGCAGTGCAGGGGCAGCCTCCACCAGGCCCCCACTCATGTCTCCCACCACCCCCATCCCCCAGCAGTGCAGGGGCAGCCTCCACCAGGCCCCCACTCATGTCTACCACCACCCCCACCCCCCAGAAGTGCAGGGGCAGCCTCTACCAGGCCCCCACTCATGTCTTCCTGCACCCCCACCCCCCAGCAGTGCAGGGTGTTAGGCGGAAACCTGTGCAGTTCCCTCTGGGACCACTGCAAAAGATTTAGGACTACAGGCGTTTGGCGGTGAACCCACTTGGTAGCAGTCTGTACCACACAGATTCACTTGGTAGCTGTGGCTGAGCAGTCAGACTTCTCTCAAGAAAAGTTGAGCAGTATGTGGAGTATACAATTTAGGACAATTCTTCACAGTAAGACAAGCAAACAGGCTTCAGTGTAAAGATATTAAGGTATTTATTTTTAACGGAACATCTATGGAAAACACTATGGCACTATCATGGCAAACAATTCAATTACAATTACTCTACGAAGAAGAACACGATCAATCCCCCTAACAATAGTTCGACAAGTCTAGGTTCTACCGGTATCACTTATTTTCAGACAGAGGTGTATACCTCAACCTAGATGGCACTCTAATATCAATTAGGACGGGAGAGAGAAATAGGCAGGTTATGAAATCAACACAGTTCAATATGTCATGGATAATATGCAAGGCAGGAAGGCAAGAACCACAATAGATCATAAAAGTTCAGAGGCTAGGCCCACTCGGAGAGGGGCAAGGTGGTATGTCCCAAAAAGTCTCTAGTGTAGATGCGTTCGAGTCTTTGTAGCAAATTGTTAGTGGCAGATTGAACCAGTTCAGAACAACACGTTGAAAAAGCTTGGAGGCGACCCAACGGAAAGGCGAAGATTAAGACACCTCACTCGAACCGATCAAAAGGGAAGCCAGGCGGACACGGTACCTTGTTGTGGAGAGACAGCTCCGGCAGGGGCAGTTGTTCCTGGTGGTGGATGCACGTCGGGTCTTTGCCAAGAGTAGAGATGATCTCGTCGTCGAAGAAAAGTGAAGTCCGGTGCACCACCAGGGAAGAGACCAGCCGCGGAGTGCTCGGTCACAAGGCACCACCTTTTGGTCGCGGTACAGGGGTAGTGGCTATCCGGTTGCCGGGGTGCTCTGCACGGGCAATTCGACCACCGCGTCCTGAGGCGAAGAAAAAGCAAAGGGGACTGGTTGTTCCCACCAGTCAGGGGAAGAGACTCTCCGGCAGGGAGATCTCCTCTGTCATCGGGAAGTGGTGAGTCGGTTCAGCAGGGCTCCACCGGAGGTGTCGTCGTGCAGGTCGGCTCAGCGTTACCCTCGTCGGATTCTTAGGTCCTGTGGCGACTTCTGAAGATCCAGTCCCAAAAGCCCTGCTTTTATGCAGAATACCCCCATTCATTCAGCCTAGCTGTCAATCAACACATGCTAAGTGGTGAGCGGGGAGGCTCACCACTTGGGCCAATCACTCCAGAGTGCGACCGGAGTTGGCAAGGCAACTCGGTCCAGGGTGCCTAAACCCCCTCCCACACCCCTGTGGTAACCCAGACAGAATGGCACCACTTTGGAGGGTCTCTGTCCAGAGGCCCGCCAAAAGTGGAACAAAGGGCTCAACCTTTGGTTTAGGAGTCACAGAGACGAACACAGACGCCATTTTAAAAACCGAGTTCTGGCAGAAAATACCATCCGATAAACTTATTTAAGATAAGTAGATCGATGGTACGTTAGAGATTAACGAGAAAAAGGATCAATCTCCAACAATGGGACGAATCCCATATGGTTATGTCCGGGGTCGAACATAACAAGTAGTTTCCACTGCCACCAGCCAAAACTCGACGAGGGGGGACGGGACAGTGCCCCCTCAAGTAACAGATCCAGGAGTAATCGAATTACCCCTACTAGAACGTCCACAATAAGATGGTTTGTACTAGTTCTGTTAGTAAATTTAGGTCTAGTAAAGCCAATGGTGACTTTACATGCCCGGGGAGACAGTAGTCAGTCCCCGGGTATGGAGTCTATGGTGGAGGTCCGCTAGGACGCCCCAGTGTTACGGCACGTAGGGTGCGGTGTAACACACATAGAAAAACATATGAGACCCTATGGAGTAAAAGACCCCATAGCCTATAGAACACATTGACATTTAAAGGAATTACACACATACATGCCCAAGAGTGGGAGGAAAAGAGTCTCACTCTTGGCAGGATGGAAAAAAACAAACTCCAGAAATCCAGCAAAGCCGCTAGGGGACTCACTAGGTTAGGAAATTCAGCCTAAACAGAGAATTCTCCCTAACACAGGGGCAGCCTCCACCAGACCCCACTCATGTCTCCCTGCACCCCCACCCCCCAGCCACCAGGGGCAGCCTCCACCAGGCCTCCACTCATGTCCCCTATCATCCCCACCCCCCAGCAGTGCAGGGGCAGCCTCCACCAGGCCCCCACTCATGTCCCCCAGCCAACATGTCACCACAATGTAGATCCCTGGCCCTTATGGTCAGCCTCCAAATGCCAAACACCCACCCGAGTATTGCATCCACCCACTTAGAAATGGCAAAAACATGATAGAAGCCCAATTGCAAGTTTGGAAATGAACACATGTCCCTCACATACACCCAATTGGTGTCAGTGAATGTAAAAACCCATAACAGGATATGCATGAAACCAATGAGATGATACTACACATTGAACTTTGAAGAAAAAATATGTATTAAAAGCAACATAATTTGAATCAAAAATAAACAAACAATAATAGAAATTTAAAAAAAAGAAACCAGCAGGTCCGTGAAATAATGCAAAACCACAAATCATAATGCAAAGGAAAGGTGTCCAAAGTCACAGTCCACAAAAGTAAATCCAATGGAAAATTAAAATCGAAAACCATTGCTCCATGGCGAAATCATAATAAAATTGAAAATCCAAAAGTCAACTATGTACAGATAAACAATCCAGGGTCCATGATCCCAACCGAAGAAATGAATCCTATCTGATAACACTACCTAAAAAAAATAACTATATACAAAAATGTGGCCCATTGTCCAAAAGGTCCCAAAAAAATGCTAAACCAAAGGAAACCTAACACTAACTATAGAACTATTTACAAGGGCAGCGGGCTAGTCCGACGGCTCACTTCGGGATGTTCCGGGCCAGGGCATCATCGAACTCCTGCTCAATGTCCCGGAGGCGCTCCTCCTCCATGGCCCCGAGGGTCCGCAGGGCCGTCAACATGTTCCCCCCAAACTCCCTGCGGATTGCCTCGAGGCATTCGGCACGCCTCAGGGCCCTCCGCATGGAGTTCTCCGCCCTGACCATCGTGAGCTGTGCCTCTTCCGCCCACTGCCGCTCTACATCTATGGCGTGGCCCAACCGCTGCCACACGGAAGACACTTCCCATCCTGGGTCCTCCTGCCCTCCGGCCGATGCCTGCCCCTCCGATGTGCAAGGCCCCGAGCCATCATGGCTCCCACCACGTTGCTGCTGCTGCGCCTCTGCCCATGCACTGCCTCCTGCTGCCTGCACATCCTCCGCTGGCTGGGGTGCAGTCGCTGATGTGGCCACCCCTGCTGGACGTCCGACTCCCGACTGTGGCAGGGATGCCTCCTCCACCAGCCTGGCTGCACCGTCAGAGGCAGCTCCACAGGGCACCCAGGTGACTGATGGGTGGGAAGATGGCACAGAGGATGACTGGCGCATAGGGGGTTCAGTTGAGGAGGGGGTCGTAGCAAGCCCCATCAAACGGAGGAATCCAGCCTGGGTGACCTGTCCCAGTAGGCCGACGCGGTCAACGAGCCATTCGAGATGACGTGCAGTCTCCTCATGAAAAGACTGCAGGTCACCTTGCATGGCCCGTTGACGCAACGCCACATTGGGTGTATGTGAGGGACATGTGTTCATTTCCAAACTTGCAATTGGGCTTCGATCATGTTTTTGCCATTTCTAAGTGGGTGGATGCAATACTCAGGTGGGTGTTTGGCATTTGGAGGCTGACCATAAGGGCCAGGGATCTAGATTGTGGGGGCCTGGTGAAGGCTGCCCCTGCACTGCTGGGGGGTGGGGATGGTGGTAGACATGAGTGGGGGCCTGGTGGAGGCTGCCCCTGGCGGCTAGGGGGTAGGGGTGCAGGGAGACATGATTGGGGGCCTGGTGGAGGCTGCCCCTGGACTGCTGGGGGGTGGGGTTGGTGGTAGACATGAGTGGGGGCCTGGTGGAGGGTGCCCCTGGTGGCTGGGGGGTGGGGGTGGTGGTAGACATGAGTGGGGGCCTGGTGGAGGCTGCCCCTGCACTGCTGGGGGGTGGGGGTGGTGGTAGACATGAGTGGGGGCCTGGTGGAGGGTGCCTCTGGTGGCTGGGGGGTGGGAGTGCAGGGAGACATGATTGGGGGCCTGGTGGAGGCTTCCCCTGCACTGCTGGGGGGTGGGGGTGGTGGTAGACATGAGTGGGGGCCTGGTGGAGGCTGCCCTGGGTGGCTGGGGGGTGGGCGTGCAGGGAGACATGATTGGGGGCCTGGTGGAGGCTGCCCCTGCACTGCTGGGGAGTGGGGGTGCAGGGGGACATGAGTGGGGGCCTGCTGGAGGCTGCAACTGCACTGCTGGGGGGTGGGGTGGTGGTAGACATGAGTTGGGGGCCTGGTGGAGGCTGCCCCTGCACTGCTGGGGGGTGGGGGTGGTGGTAGACATGAGTGGGGGCCTGGTGGAGGCTGCCTCTGGTGGCTGGGGGTGCAGGGAGACATGAGTGGGGGCCTGGTGGAGGCTGCCCCTGCACTGCTGGGGGGTGGGGGTGGGGGGAGACATGAGTGGGGGCCTGGTGGAGGCTGCCCCTGCACTGCTGGGGGGTGGGGGTGCAGGGAGACATGAGTTGGACATGAGTGGGGGCCTGGTGGAGGCTGCCCCTGCACTGCTGGGGGGTGGGGTGGTGGGAGACATGAGTGGGGGCCTGGTGGAGGCTGCCCCTGCACTGCTGGGGGGTGGGGGTGGTGGGAGACATGAGTGGGGGCCTGATGGAGGCTTCCCCTGCACTGCTGGGGGGTGGGGGTTCAGGGAGACATGAGTTGGACGTAAGTGGGGGCCTGGTGGAGGCTGCCCCTGCACTGCTGGGAGGGGGTGGTGGTAGACATGGGTGGGGGTCTGGTGGAGGCTGCCCCTGGTGGCTGGGGGGTGGGGGTGATAGGGGACATGAGTGGGGGCTTGTTGGAGGCTGCCCCTGGTTGCTGGGGGGTGGGGGTGCAGGGAGACATGAGTGGGGGCCTGGTGGAGGCTGCCCCTGGTGGCTGGGGGGTGGGGTGGTGGTAGACATGAGTGAGGGCCTGGTGGAGGCTGCCCCTGCACTGCTGGGGGGTGGGGGTGGTGGTAGACATGAGTGGGGGCCTGGTGGAGGGTGCCCCTGGTGGCTGGGGGTGGGGGTGGTGGTAGACATGAGTGGGGGCCTGGTCGAGGCTGCCCCTGCACTGCTGGGGGGTGGGGGTGGTGGTATACATGAGTGGGGGCCTGGTGGAGGGTGCCCCTCGTGGCTGGGGGGTGGGGGTGCAGGGAGACATGATTGGGGGCCTGGTGGAGGCTGCCCCTGCACTGCTGGGGGGTGGGGGTGGTGGTAGACATGAGTGGGGGCCTGGTGGAGGCTGCCCCTGTTGGCTGGGGGGTGGGGGTGCAGGGAGACATGAGTGGGGGCCTGGTGGAGGCTGCCCCTGCACTGCTGGGGGGTAGTGGTGGTGGTAGACATGAGTGGGGGCCTGGTGGAGGCTGCCCCTGGTGGCTGGGGGGCGGGGGTGCAGGGAGACATGAGTGGGGGCCTGGTGGAGGCTGCCCCTGCACTGCTGGGGGGTGGGGGGGTGGTAGACATGAGTGGGGGCCTGGTGGAGGCTGCCCCTGGTGGCTGGGGGGTAGGGGTGCATGGAGACATGATTGGGGGCCTGGTGGAGGCTGCCCCTGCACTGCTGGGGGGTGGGGATGGTGGTAGACATGAGTGGGGGCCTGGTAGAGGGTGCCCCTGGACGCTGGGGGGTGGGGGTGGTGGTAGACATGAGTGGGGGCCTGGTGGAGGCTGCCGCTGCACTGCTGGGGGTGGGGGTGGTGGTAGACATGAGTGGGGGCATGGTGGAGGGTGCCCCTGGTGGCTGGGGGGTGGGGGTGCAGGGAGACATGATTGGGGGCCTGGTGGAGGCTGCCCATGCACTGCTGGGGGGTGGGGGTGCAGGGGGACATGAGTGGGGGCCTGGTGGAGGCTGCCCCTGCACTGCTGGGGGGTGGGGGTGGTGGTAGACATGAGTTGGACGTAAGTGGGGGCCTGGTGGAGGCTGCCCCTGCACTGCTGGGAGAGGGTGGTGGTAGACATGGGTGGGGGCCTGGTGGAGGCTGCCCCTGGTGGCTGGGGGGTGGGGGTGATAGGGGACATGAGTGGGGGCTTGTTGGAGGCTGCCCCTGGTTGCTGGGGGGTGGGGGTGCAGGGAGACATGAGTGGGGGCCTGGTGGAGGCTGCCCCTGGTGGCTGGGGGGTGGGGTGGTGGTAGACATGAGTGGGGGCCTGGTGGAGGCTGCCCCTGCACTGCTGGGGGGTGGGGGTGGTGGTAGACATGAGTGGGGGCCTGGTGGAGGGTGCCCCTGGTGGCTGGGGGTGGGGGTGGTGGTAGACATGAGTGGGGGCCTGGTCGAGGCTGCCCCTGCACTGCTGGGGGGTGGGGGTGGTGGTATACATGAGTGGGGGCCTGGTGGAGGGTGCCCCTGGTGGCTGGGGGGTGGGGGTGCAGGGAGACATGATTGGGGGCCTGGTGGAGGCTGCCCCTGCACTGCTGGGGGGTGGGGGTGGTGGTAGACATGAGTGGGGGCCTGGTGGAGGCTGCCCCTGTTGGCTGGGGGGTGGGGGTGCAGGGAGACATGAGTGGGGGCCTGGTGGAGGCTGCCCCTGCACTGCTGGGGGGTAGTGGTGGTGGTAGACATGAGTGGGGGCCTGGTGGAGGCTGCCCCTTTTGGCTGGGGGGCGGGGGTGCAGGTAGACATGAGTGGGGGCCTGGTGGAGGCTGCCCCTGCACTGCTGGGGGGTGGGGGGGTGGTAGACATGAGTGGGGGCCTGGTGGAGGCTGCCCCTGGTGGCTGGGGGGTAGGGGTGCATGGAGACATGATTGGGGGCCTGGTGGAGGCTGCCCCTGCACTGCTGGGGGGTGGGGATGGTGGTAGACATGAGTGGGGGCCTGGTAGAGGGTGCCCCTGGACACTGGGGGGTGGGGGTGGTGGTAGACATGAGTGGGGGCCTGGTGGAGGCTGCCCCTGCACTGCTGGGGGGTGGGGGTGGTGGTAGACATGAGTGGGGGCATGGTGGAGGGTGCCCCTGGTGGCTGGGGGGTGGGGGTGCAGGGAGACATGATTGGGGGCCTGGTGGAGGCTGCCCATGCACTGCTGGGGGGTGGGGGTGCAGGGGGACATGAGTGGGGGCCTGGTGGAGGCTGCCCCTGCACTGCTGGGGGGTGGGGGTGGTGGTAGACATGAGTGGGGGCCTGGTGGAGGCTGCCCCTGGTGGCTGGGGCGTGGGGGTGGTGGTAGACATGAGTGGGGGCCTGGTGGAGGCTGCCCCTGCACTGCTGGGGGGTGGGGTGGTGGTAGACATGAGTGGGGGCCTGGTGGAGGGTGCCCCTGGTGGCTGGGGGGTGGGGGTGATAGGGGACATGAGTGGGGGCCTGTTGGAGGCTGCCCCTGGTGGCTGGGGGGTGGGGGTGCAGGGAGACATGAGTGGGGGCCTGGTGGAGGCTGCCCCTGGTGGCTGGGGGGTGGGGTGGTGGTAGACATGAGTGGGGGCCTGGTGGAGGCTGCCCCTGCACTGCTGGGGGGTGGGGGTGGTGGTAGACATGAGTGGGGGCCTGGTGGAGGGTGCCCCTGGTGGCTGGGGGTGGTGGTGGTGGTAGACATGAGTGGGGGCCTGGTGGAGGCTGCCCCTGCACTGCTGGGGGGTGGGGGTGGTGGTATACATGAGTGGGGGCCTGGTGGAGGGTGCCCCTGGTGGCTGGGGGGTGGGGGTGCAGGGAGACATGATTGGGGGCCTGGTGGAGGCTGCCCCTGCACTGCTGGGGGGTGGGGGTGGTGGTAGACATGATAGGGGGCCTGGTGGAGGCTGCCCCTGTTGGCTGGGGGGTGGGGGTGCAGGGAGACATGAGTGGGGGCCTGGTGGAGGCTGCCCCTGCACTGCTGGGGGGTAGGGGTGGTGGTAGACATGAGTGGGGGCCTGGTGGAGGCTGCCCCTGGTGGCTGGGGGGCGGGGGTGCAGGGAGACATGAGTGGGGGCCTGGTGGAGGCTGCCCCTGCACTGCTGGGGGGTGGGGGGGGTGGTAGACATGAGTGGGGGCCTGGTGGAGGCTGCCCCTGGTGGCTGGGGGGCAGGGGTGCAGGGAGACATGATTGGGGGCCTGGTGGAGGCTGCCCCTGCACTGCTGGGGGGTGGGGATGGTGGTAGACATGAGTGGGGGCCTGGTGGAGGGTGCCCCTGGTGGCTGGGGGGTGGGGGTGGTGGTAGACATGAGTGGGGGCCTGGTGGAGGCTGCCCCTGCACTGCTGGGGGGTGGGGGTGGTGATAGACATGAGTGGGGGCATGGTGGAGGGTGCCCCTGGTGGCTGGGGGGTGGGGGTGCAGGGAGACATGATTGGGGGCCTGGTGGAGGCTGCCCCTGCACTGCTGGGGGGTAGGGGTGCAGGGGGACATGAGTGGGGGCCTGGTGGAGGCTGCCCCTGCACTGCTGGGGGGTGGGGGTGGTGGTAGACATGAGTGGGGGCCTGGTGTAGGCTGCCCCTGCACTGCTGGGGGGTGGGGGTACAGGGGGACATGAGTGGGGTCCTGGTGGAGGCTGCCCCTGGTGGCTGGGGGTGGGGGTGCAGGGAGACATGAGTGGGGGCCTGGTGGAGGGTGCCCCTGGTGGCTGGGGGGTGGGGGTGGTGGTAGACATGAGTGGGGGCCTGGTGGAGGCTGCCCCTGGTGGCTGGGGCGTGGGGGTGGTGGTAGACATGAGTGGGGGCCTGGTGGAGGCTGCCCCTGCACTGCTGGGGGGTGGGGGTGGTGGTAGACATGAGTGGGGGCCTGGTGGAGGCTGCCCCTGCACTGCTGGGGGGTGGGGGTGGTGGTAGACATGAGTGGGGGCCTGGTGGAGGCTACCCCTGCACTGCTGGGGGGTGGGGATGGTGGTAGACATGAGTGGGGGCCTGGTGGAGGGTGCCCCTGGTGGCTGGGGGTAGGGGTGGTGGTAGACATGAGTGGGGGCCTGGTGGAGGCTGCCCCTGCACTGCTGGGGGGTGGGGGTGGTGGTAGACATGAGTGGGGGCCTTGTGGAGGGTGCCCCTGGCGGATGGGGGTGGGGGTGCAGGGAGACATGATTGGGGGACTGGTGGAGGCTGCCCCTGCACTGCTGGGGGGTGGGGGTGCAGGGGGACATGAGTGGGGGCCTGGTGGAGGCTGCCCCTGCACTGCTGGGGGGTGGGGGTGGTGGTAGACATGAGTGGGGGCCTGGTGGAGGCTGCCCCTGCACTGCTGGGGGGTGGGGTGGTGGTAGACATGAGTGGGGGCCTGGTGGAGGGTGCCCCTGGTGGCTGGGGGGTGGGGGTGCAGGGGGACATGAGTGGGGGCCTGGTGGAGGGTGCCCCTGGTGGCTGGGGGGTGGGGGTGCAGGGAGACATGAGTGGGGCCTGGTGGAGGCTGCCCCTGGTGGCTGGGGGGTGGGGCTGGTGGTAGACATGAGTGGGGGCCTGGTGGAGGCTGCCCCTGCACTGCTGGGGGGTGGGTGTGGTGGTAGACATGAGTGGGGGCCTGGTGGAGGCTGCCCCTGGTGGCTGGAGGGTGGGAGTGCAGGGAGACATGAGTGGGGGCCTGGTGGAGGCTGCCCCTGGTGGCTGGGGGGTAGGGGTGATAGGGGACATGAGTGGGGGCCTGGTGGAGGCTGCCCCTGCACTGTTGGGGGGTGGGGGTGCAGGGAGACATGAGTTGGACATGAGTGGGGGCCTGGTGGAGGCTGCCCCAGCACTGCTGGGGGGTGGGGGTGGTGGGAGACATGAGTGGGGGCCTGGTGGAGGCTGCCCCTGCACTGCTGGGTGGTGGGGGTGGTGGTAGACATGAGTGGGGGCCTGGTGGAGGGTGCTCCTGGTGGCTGGGGCGTGGGGGTGGTGGTAGACATGAGTGGGGGCCTGGTGGAGGCTGCCCCTGCACTGCTGGGGGGTGGGGGTGGTGGTAGACATGAGTGGGGGCCTGGTGGAGGGTGCCCCTGGTGGCTGGGGGGTGGGGGTGCAGGGAGACATGAGTGGGGGCCCGTGGAGGCTGCCCCTGGTGGCTGGGGGATGGGGGTGGTGGTAGACATGTGTGGGTGCCTGGTGGAGGCTGCCCCTGGTGGCTGGGGGTGGGGGTGAGAGGAGACATGATTGGGGGCCTGGTGGAGGCTGCCCCTGCACTGCTGGGGGGTGAGGGTGCAAGGGGACATGAGTCGGGGCCTGGTGGAGGCTGCCCCTGTACTGCTGGGGGGTGGGGGTGGTGGTAGACATGAGTGGGGGCCTGGTGGAGGCTGCCCCTGCACTGCTGGGGGGTGGGGGTGGTGGTAGACATGAGTGGGTGGAGTCTGCCCCTGGGGGCTGGGGGGTGGGGGTGCAGGGAGACATGAGTGGGGGCCTGGTGGAGGGTGCCCCTAGTGGCTGGGGGGTGGGGGTGGTGGTAGACATGAATGGGGGCCTGGTGGAGGCTGCCCCTGGTGGCTGGGGCGTGGGGGTGGTGGTAGACATGAGTGGGGGCCTGGTGGAGGCTGCCCCTGCACTGCTGGGGGTGGGGGTGGTGGTAGACATGAGTGGGGGCCTGGTGGAGGCTGCCCCTGCACTGCTGGGGGGTGGGGGTGGTGGTAGACATGAGTGGGGGCCTGATGGAGGCTGCCCCTGCACTGCTGGGGGGTGGGGATGGTGGTAGACATGAGTGGGGGCCTGGTGGAGGGTGCCCCTTTTGGCTTGGGGTTCAGGGTGTTGGTAGACATGAGTGGGGGCCTGGTGGAGGCTGCCCCTGCACTGCTGGGGGGTGGGGGTGGTGGTAGACATGAGTGGGGGCCTTGTGGAGGGTGCCCCTGGTGGATGGGGGGTGGGGGTGCAGGGAGACATGATTGGGGGCCTGGTGGAGGCTGCCCCTGCACTGCTGGGGGGTGGGGGTGCAGGGGGACATGAGTGGGGGCCTGGTGGAGGCTGGCCCTGCACTGCTGGGGGGATGGGGGTGGTGGTAGACATGAGTGGGGGCCTGGTGGAGGCTGCCCCTGCACTGCTGGGGGGTGGGGTGGTGGTAGACATGAGTGGGGGCCTGGTGGAGGGTGCCCCTGGTGGCTGGGTGGTGGGGGTGCAGGGGGACATGAGTGGGGGCCTGGTGGAGGGTGCCCCTGGTGGCTGGGGGTTGGGGGTGCAGGGAGACATGAGTGGGGCCTGGTGGAGGCTGCCCCTGGTGGCTGGGGGTTGGGGCTGGTGGTAGACATGAGTTGGGGCCTGGTGGAGGCTGCCCCTGCACTGCTGGGGGGTGGGTGTGGTGGTAGACATGAGTGGGGGCCTGGTGGAGGCTGCCCCTGGTGGCTGGAGGGTGGGGGTGCAGGGAGACATGAGTGGGGGTCTGGTGGAGGCTGCCCCTGGTGGCTGGGGGGTAGGGATGATAGGGGACATGAGTGTGGGCCTGGTGGAGGCTGCCCCTGCACTGTGTGGGGGGGTGGGGGTGCAGGGAGACATGAGTTGGACATGAGTGGGGGCCTGGTGGAGGCTGCCCCTGCACTGCTGGGGGGTGGGGGTGGTGGGAGACATGAGTGGGGGCCTGGTGGAGGCTGCCCCTGCACTGCTGGGTGGTGGGGGCGGTGGTAGACATGAGTGGGGGCCTGGTGTAGGCTGCCCCTGCACTGCTGGGGGGTGGGGGTGGTGGTAGACATGAGTGGGGGCCTGGTGGAGGGTGCCCCTGGTGGCTGGGGGGTGGGGGTGCAGGGAGACATGAGTGGGGGCCTGGTGGAGGCTGCCCCTGGTGGCTGGGGGATGGGGGTGGTGGTAGACATGTGTGGGTGCCTGGTGGAGGCTGCCCCTGGTGGCTGGGGGGTGAGGGTGGTGGTAGACATGAGTGGGGGCCTGGTGGAGGCTGCCCCTGCACTGCTGGGGAGTGGGGGTGGTGGTAGACATGAGTGGGGGCCTGGTGGAGGGTGCCCCTTGTGGCTGGGGGTGGGGGTGCAGGGAGACATGATTGGGGGCCTGGTGGAGGCTGCCCCTGCACTGCTGGGGGGTGAGGGTGCAAGGGGACATGAGTGGGGGCCTGGTGGAGGCTGCCCTGCACTGCTGGGGGGTGGGGGTGGTGGTAGACATGAGTGGGGACCTGGTGGAGTCTGCCCCTGGGGTCTGGGGGGTGGGAGGGCGGGGAGACATGAGTGGGGGCCTGTTGGAGGCTGCCCCTGCACTGCTGGGGGGTGACGGTGGTGGGAGGCATGAGTGGGGGCCTGGTGGAGGCTGCCCCTGCACTGCTGGGGGGTGGGGGTGCAGGGGGACATTTGTGGGGGCCTGGTGGAGGCTGCCCCTGGTGGCTGGGGGGGTGGGGGTGCAGGGAGACATGAGTGGGGGCCTGGTGGAGGCTGTCCCTGGTGGCTGGGGGGTGGGGGTGCAGGGAGACATGAGTGGGGGCCTGGTGGAGGCTGCCCCTGGTGGCTGGGGGGTGGGGGTGGTGGTAGACATGAGTGGGGGCCTGGTGGAGGCTGCCCCTGCACTGCTAGGGGGTGGGGGGAGGGTGGTAGACATGAGTGGGGGCCTGGTGGAGGTTGCCCCTGGTTGCTGGGGGGTGGTGGTAGACATGAGTGGGGGCCTGGTGGAGGCTGCCCCTGCACTGCTGGGGGTGGGGTGGTGGTAGACATGAGTGGGGGCCTGGTGGAGGGTGCCCCTGGTGGCTGGGGGGTGGGGGTGCAGGGAGACATGATTGGGGGCCTGGTGGAGGCTGCCCCTGCACTGCTGGGGGGGTGGGGGTGGTGGTAGACATGAGTGGGGGCCTGTTGGAGGCTGCCCCTGGTGGCTGGGGGGTGGGGGTGCAGGGAGACATGAGTGGGGGCCTGGTGGAGGCTGCCCCTGCACTGCTGGGGGGTGGGGGTGGTGGTAGACATGAGTGGGGGCCTGGTGGAGGCTGCCCCTGGTGGCTGGGGGGTGGGGGTGCAGGGAGACATGAGTGGGGTCCTGGTGGAGGTTGCCCCTGCACTGCTGGGGGGTGAGGGTGGTGGTAGACATGAGTGGGGGCCTGGTGGAGGCTGCCCCTGGTGGCTGGGGGGTTGGGGTGCAGGGAGACATGATTGGGGGCCTGGTGGGGGCTGACCCTGCACTGCTGGGGGGTGGGGGTGGTGGTAGACATGATTGGGGGCCTGGTGGAGGGTGCCCCTGGTGTCTGGGGGGTGGAGGTGGTGGTAGACATGAGTGGGGGCCTGGTGGAGGCTGCTCCTGCACTGCTGGGGGGTGGGGGGGTGGTAGACATGAGTGGGGGCCTGGTGGAGGGTGCCCCTGGTGGCTGGGGGTGCAGGGAGACATGATTGGGGACCTGGTGGAGGCTGCCCCTGCACTGCTGGGGGGTGGGGGTGCAGGGGGACAAGAGTGGGGGCCTGGTGGAGGCTGCCCCTGCACTGCTGGGGGGTGGGGGTGGTGGTAGACATGAGTGGGGGCCTGGTGGAGGCTGCCCCTGCACTGCTGGGGGGTGGGGGTGGTGGTAGACATGAGTGGGGGCCTGGTGGAGGGTGCCCCTGGTGGCTGGGGGGTGGGGGTGCAGGGAGACATGAGTGGGGGCCTGGTGGAGGCTGCCCCTGCACTGCTGTGGAACTTCCCGCGCACCCCGAAGTACTGGTGGAGGGTGCCCCTGGTGTCTGGGGGGTGGGGGTGCAGGGAGACATGAGTGGGAGCCTGGTTGAGGCTGCCCCTGCACTGCTGGGGGGTGGGGGTGCAGGGGGACATGATTGGGGGCCTGGTGGAGGCTGCCCCAGCACTGCTGGGGGGGGTGGTGGTAGACATGAGTGGGGGCCTGTTGGAGGCTGCCCCTGGTGGCTGGGGGGTGGGGGTGCAGGGAGACATGAGTGGGGGCCTGGTGGAGGCTGTCCCTGCACTGCTGGGGGGTGGGGGTGGTGGTAGACATGAGTGGGGGCCTGGTGGAGGCTGCCCCTGGTGGCTGGGGGGTGGGGGTGCAGGGAGACATGAGTGGGGTCCTGGTGGAGGTTGCCCCTGCACTGCTGGGGGGTGAGGGTGGTGGTAGACATGAGTGGGGGCCTGGTGGAGGCTGCCCCTGGTGGTTGGGGGGTTGGGGTGCAGGGAGACATGATTGGGGGCCTGGTGGGGGCTGACCCTGCACTGCTGGGGGGTGGGGGTGGTGGTAGACATGATTGGGGGCCTGGTGGAGGGTGCCCCTGGTGTCTGGGGGGTGGAGGTGGTGGTAGACATGAGTGGGGGCCTGGTGGAGGCTGCTCCTGCACTGCTGGGGGGTGGGGGGGTGGTAGACATGAGTGGGGGCCTGGTGGAGGGTGCCCCTGGTGGCTGGGGGTGCAGGGAGACATGATTGGGGACCTGGTGGAGGCTGCCCCTGCACTGCTGGGGGGTGGGGGTGCAGGGGGACAAGAGTGGGGGCCTGGTGGAGGCTGCCCCTGCACTGCTGGGGGGTGGGGGTGGTGGTAGACATGAGTGGGGGCCTGGTGGAGGCTGCCCCTGCACTGCTGGGGGGTGGGGGTGGTGGTAGACATGAGTGGGGGCCTGGTGGAGGGTGCCCCTGGTGGCTGGGGGGTGGGGGTGCAGGGAGACATGAGTGGGGGCCTGGTGGAGGCTGCCCCTGCACTGCTGTGGAACTTCCCGCGCACCCCGAAGTACTGGTGGAGGGTGCCCCTGGTGTCTGGGGGGTGGGGGTGCAGGGAGACATGAGTGGGAGCCTGGTTGAGGCTGCCCCTGCACTGCTGGGGGGTGGGGGTGCAGGGGGACATGATTGGGGGCCTGGTGGAGGCTGCCCCAGCACTGCTGGGGGGGGTGGTGGTAGACATGAGTGGGGGCCTGGTGGAGGGTGCCCCTGGTGGCTGGGGGGTGGGGGTGCAGGGAGACATGAGTGGGGGCCTGGTGGAGGCTGCCCCTGGTGGCTGGGGGGTGGGGGTGGTGGTAGACATGAGTGGGGGCCTGGTGGAGGCTGCCCCTGGTGGCTGGGGGGTGGGGGTGGTGGTAGACATGAGTGGGGGCCTGGTGGAGGCTGCCCCTGGTGGCTGGGGGGTTGGGGTGCAGGGAGACATGATTGGGGGCCTGGTGGGGGCTGACCCTGCACTGCTGGGGGGTGGGGGTGGTGGTAGACATGATTGGGGGCCTGTTGGAGGGTGCCCCTGGTGTCTGGGGGGTGGAGGTGGTGGTAGACATGAGTGGGGGCCTGGTGGAGGCTGCTCCTGCACTGCTGGGGGGTGGGGTAGTGGTAGACATGAGTGGGGGCCTGGTGGAGGGTGCCCCTGGTGGCTGGGGGTGCAGGGAGACATGATTGGGGACCTGGTGGAGGCTGCCCCTGCACTGCTGGGGGGTGGGGGTGCAGGGGGACAAGAGTGGGGGCCTGGTGGAGGCTGCCCCTGCACTGCTGGGGGGTGGGGGTGGTGGTAGACATGAGTGGGGGCCTGGTGGAGGCTGCCCCTGCACTGCTGGGGGGTGGGGGTGGTGGTAGACATGAGTGGGGGCCTGGTGGAGGGTGCCCCTGGTGGCTGGGGGGTGGGGGTGCAGGGAGACATGAGTGGGGGCCTGGTGGAGGCTGCCCCTGCACTGCTGTGGAACTTCCCGCGCACCCCGAAGTACTGGTGGAGGGTGCCCCTGGTGTCTGGGGGGTGGGGGTGCAGGGAGACATGAGTGGGAGCCTGGTTGAGGCTGCCCCTGCACTGCTGGGGGGTGGGGGTGCAGGGGGACATGATTGGGGGCCTGGTGGAGGCTGCCCCAGCACTGCTGGGGGGGGGTGGTGGTAGACATGAGTGGGGGCCTGGTGGAGGGTGCCCCTGGTGGCTGGGGGGTGGGGGTGCAGGGAGACATGAGTGGGGGCCTGGTGGAGGCTGCCCCTCGTGGCTGGGGGGTGGGGGTGGTGGTAGACATGAGTGGGGGCCTGGTGGAGGCTGCCCCTGGTGGCTGGGGTGTGGGGGTGGTGGTAGACATGAGTGGGGGCCTGGTGGAGGCTGCCCCTGGTGGCTGGGGCGTGGGGGTGGTGGTAGACATGAGTGGGGGCCTGGTGGAGGCTGCCCCTGCACTCCTGGGGGGTGGGGGTGGTGGTAGACATGAGTGGGGTGATCAGTAGTGCAAGGTGACATGTGGGTTGGCTGGGGGGCATGGCCATGGTGGATGGGTTGCCTGTGGGACATGAGCAGGGGTGCAGGGTAGTCCCCTGTGGTGTGGGCTGCCTGCAGGGGCCGTTGAGGGCGCAGAGGGAACACCTGGGAGCACCCACACGGCCAAATCACGTGTAGCATTCCCCTGCACCACCTAAATACACGTACCCTGCTGAAATCGCGTGTGAATCTTCCCGCGCACCTCGGAATACACGTACCCAGGCCAATTGCGTGTGGAACTTCCCGCGCATCCCGAAGTATACGTACCCAGGCCAATCGCCTGTGGAACTTCCCGCGCACCCCGAAGTACACGTACCCAGGCCAATCGCATGTGGAACTTGCCACGCACCCTGAAACACACGTACCCGGGCCAATCGCATGTGGAACTTCCCGCGCACCCCGAAACACACGTACCCAGGCTAATCGCATTTGGAACTTCCCGCGCACCCCGTAGTACACGTACCCAGGCTAATCGCGTGTGGGACTTCCCGCGCACCCCGAAGTACACGTACCCAGGCCAATGGCGTGTGGAACTTCCCGCGCATCCCGAAGTACACGTACCCAGGCCAATCGCGTGTTGAACTTCCCGTGCACCCCGAAGTACACATACCCAGGCCAATCGCGTGTGGAACTTCCCGCGCACCCCAAAGTACACGTACCCAGGCCAATCACGTGTGGGACTTCCCGCGCACCCAGGTACACACGCACACGCTATTTTTCACACAGCGGTGTCCGTGTTTGTCGGTACCCCTTTGCACCTCATTTGTCCTAGAGGGCCACTGTATGGACCATTCATCATGGCTGTATATGGGTGCTTTTTGTTATCGCACATTTTGGCGCACATTTTTTTCATGCGCGGGGACGCTACCGCCTGCTTTCTTGTGGCATACTTGTTTGGCCCTGTGCGCGTCTTTGACCGTGCGCTGGTTTGCCCTATTCGATTCCATGAATACGGGTTGTAGGCGAGCGTGTGGGCGTTCCGCGCACTTGCCTCCTGTACTTCCCCCGTGACGCCCAAATTTTCACGCGTTGTTCCCCATTCCGAGTGTTACGCCCCGTGTTGCGCCTACTTTTGTGATGTGCGCCGCGCTATGTGCGATTTCGCAGTGGCCGTGGCGCACGCCGTTGGATGACATGTGTGCCGGCGTGCGCGGCGCACATTTTTAGCGCACATCCAATGTTTTTCTCACGCACGGACTTCCATGAATCGCTGTGCGCTGGTTTCCCTGCGATTTTCGCACTTGCACTGCGATTTTCGCACTTGCACTGCGATTCGCACGTTTTGGCACCTCTGCGCGGGAATTTTCGGCGCACATTATTTCCATGAATCAACCCCATAATGTGTTCTAAGAACACTTTCATCTTGCCAGCGAACAATACGGGCAGCGTCCGCAGGACACCCCCATTTCGTCCATTGACGAACATTTCAGGACACAGCTTGTGTTCTTAGAACAGTTTCAACTTGCCTGCGAACAATACGGACAGGCATTGCGTCCTTAGGACACTCCCATTTTGTTTCTTTACGAACATTTTAGGATACAGCCTGTGTTCTTAGAACAGTTTTAACTTGCCTGCGAACAATACGGACAGGCATAGCGTCCTCGGGACACCCCCATTTTGTTTATTCACGAACATCCCAGGACACATAATGTGTTCTAAGAACACTTTCATCTTGCCAGCGAACAATACGGACAGCGTCCTCAGGACACCCCCATTTCGTCCATTGACGAACATTTCAGGACACAGCGTGTGTTCTTAGAACAGTTTCAACATGCATGCGAACAATACGGACAGGCATAGCGTCTAAAGTGCCATTTTGCTCCCACTTCATTTTTGAGCTAAACTTGTTTAGTTACTTACCAGTTGGATTTTTGTGGTGTATTATTGTGATATTGAGCTACTTGTGCTCATGTAATGTTTTATAAATGATTGAGTAAACAAATGTAAATTCTTTTACTGAGAAACCTTGAGTAAGTGTTTACTTGAATCACTGTATTGGTTGGTCCTTTGTTTAACTTTTTCTACTGCTCACTTAAACTCTTGAGATAAGTCTGGCTGTTCAGCCATCGCTACCACTTTACTGTGTAGTACAGGCTTGTACCAAAGGTGAAATTGTGCTTACACTTGTAGACCTAATGGCCTGTAGTGTTCCGAAAGGGTACTGCAGGTGATTCTGCCTAACACAGCTGCTGTCATAACTTCTCAATTTGAATGGGAGAATGAGTACAATTCTTCATGATAATCTTGAATCACAGGAACAGGGGCTGTACTGATTGCATTTTGTAATTCCTCAAATCCTTCAGTCATCTCATCCTTCCATGTTAATGTACTCTTGTCTACCTGGGCTTCTTTAAGTCCTTTTAAAAGTAGTTGAATATATTTACTGTAATCAAACACCCAGGGTCTACAGTAATTACATAATCCTATTAATTGTTGCATTTCCAACACTGTTTTGGATGCAGAGGTTTTCATGATCGCTCCAGCCCTTTCAGGTGTCACTTTTTCCCGCATGAGAGACCAACTGTCCTATACACAAGACCTCTTCCAGACAATAACTTAACTTTTCTTTGTCTACTTTATACCCTTTATACCCTTTCTCTGAGAGTATTGTCATGAGCTTAACTGAGTCTTCTCTGCACCTGTTTTGGTATTAAGCCACATCCTAATATGTTAACTGGCATCTGCCTAGAATATAATAATTGCATCGACATATCATGTTCTTCTATAGAGATGGGTAGTTCATCTGTAAAAGGAGTAAACTCATTGCCCAGGAGAACCCCTGAGGATTCATGGCAATGCCTGACATTGGATAGTTTCCCTCACAGACACAGGAAAGATTTGCTCCAGTGTCTACAAGAAATGGAAATGTCTTTCCTCCTATTGTCACCTTGACACTTGTTTCCTCTTGGGGGTCTGGCGTTACTGATAGTACTGAACACATCAGGTCACCCTGTGAGCTATCCTATTGTGGGTATAAATTAATCTGTGTACCTGTATAAGGATTTCCTCCTACCACAGTCAAGCTCCCCAATTTGGGTGCAGGTGCTTTCTGCACTCCTGTAATCATATTCCATTGTGGTATCATAGCTTGTTGCGTCTGTGCTTGCTGAGTTTGTACCTGCTGTGTCTGCATAGGTACATACTGTGGTTGTCCTTGCAGCACTTGCTTTTGAACTGGTGCTTGTTGTATTTACTGTGGTTGTGGCTCATATGTCTGAGTCTGTGTGTAATCTTGGGCATAATATTCCTGTGGTTCTATATTATTTTGTGAAGCATAGCTCATCCCCCCTCTTGGGGCTTGCCAATTCTGTTGCCTACCTCCTCTGCTTCTACATGTTCTAGCCATGAGTCCTATCCTCCCGTAATTCCAACATTGCTGCAGCTGTCTGCCATTAAATCCTCCTCTTCTCTGATGGTTTTAAAATCCACTTCAACCTCCTCCTCTAGGCCCATTCCCTCTTCCTTTTGGCCAACAATTATACCTTCCCTGATCCATGTGGTATACTACGTTATTTTGCTTCCTGTGGGATGTTTTAACCCACTTTTGCTCTGCTATGCTGCAGCACTGTGTTATGATGGTGCCAGAAATAGAAAAATGGCAGCAAAACCATTGTGCACGCCAAAACCTCTGAAAATCGCACTTTGCAACGCACAAAAAGATGGCTGCCCAATCTACCATGCATGTTGTCAGTGATGGAACAGAGATCTCACTCCTGAAATGTGTCACTAGGCTCCACAACTTGTGAAAATGGAGTACAGAAGGAATAAGCAATGTTGCTAAATGAAAACCCAAAATCTTGCTTTAAATCCTTTTTTTTCTGTTGCTGAAACTGCAGAATGCAGGTACAAAACACCCTCAAATATCCGAAATTCTTGCTGGGTGCTACAATTCACTTAGTCTAAGAAATCATTGTGAACTTACAAGGTCCTGAAAAGCTGAAAGCATAAAGGGGATTGCACAGCAAAAGTGGCCTGTCTATGCATGTCAAAAATCTCTGTGCAGCAGAGGACTGCAGGGATGACAGCTGTCAGGAGCCTGCCTGATTAAACTTTAAACATGTATAAACTGAAATCAAATGTTTGCAATCTAAGAGGCCTGTACTGATGGTGACCTATGTTGTAATTGTTTTGATCCCATGGTTTAAAATCTTGAATCAGAATTCCAGCTGCTATTTGAAATCACAAGTTGGTTTTAAGCTAAGGAAAAATGCAACAGAATTAACAATTAAATCAAGCCTGGCTATAAGCTACCAAACTGGAAAATCAGGTTTCCTCACAGAAGGAAGGTCTTTCCTTCCCGGAGGAAATCACACCAATGCGATAATTATAGGGTTTGGAAAGAACTTGGTCTACAGAGGCAAAAGGGAACAATGAACAGCTGCTGCTAAGGAAAGGCGAGGTGTGAGGACAGTCGTAAATGGGCTCTGCCAAGAGCAAACATGGGGGATGGCTCCTGGGCTTCCAGGGAGAGACCAAGGGGTGGAGCTAAAACAACCATTTGTTGCTTAACCAGGACAAAGAACACATTTCAAAAAGATGGATAACTTACTGTTTAAAATTGTGGAAAAATATGAAAATAACAGATTTGTGAATCTAAATTTTGGCTGCACGTTTCAAGGGGCGGCAAAATCGTGTGACATGTTCTGGAAAGAAATGGCTGGAAATGTGATTTTACACAAAATGTATTTCCGCTAGAAGTATGAAACTTTATAGACGTATGCCCATGTTAAACACGCACACTTGTAGAAATTTGCTTATAAATTGGACATTGTGTTCTGGATGAAAAGGGCAAAATTCAGTGAAAAGCCGAGACAAGATCCCACAGCTATGGGACTTTGAGGGATAGCTGCTATATAACATATGTAATCGGTATATGTGATTCTTATAGAGGTTGCACATGTGTAAATAAATGATGCCAAAAGTAGATTTTGTGTTCAAGGGGCTATGGGTGGATTCTCTGCCTCATAAAATCACACCATAAAGGTGACACACTGTTTCTCTCCTCCTATCAAGGTAGAGAGGAAACTCTGAACCAATCACCTGTCAAAGGGGCGAGCTTAGGATAAACCAGCCCACACAACACCTTTATCATAGCATAAATATAGACAGCTCACCACTCAGAAAAACAGACAGATTCACTCACTATCCGGATACTGGCGGAGCACCCTGCTGATGAACTGTATATCTTCATTGCTACAGACTCCAGAAACTTGGCAAAGCAGAAACCCATTGCATAGCTGAACCATTTTCAGCTAGGCCACAAACCTAAGGGGAAGCAGCAAAATACAGCCCGGCTGCGCTGTACTGCTTGCCTGCTGAAATAATTATCATTGGATCCAAGAAGGGCAGATCCAATCCAGTCCTGTGCCGTGCTGTGACCAAAGTGCATTGCAGATCCAGTCCAGTCCAGTGCCATGCTGTGACCAGAATGCCTTGCTGATTGCAGATCCAATCCAATGTGCCCAGCTGTCTGTCCTAGAACCAGATCCAATTCCCTGACCAGAATCTTGACGGACCAGAATCCTGACGGTTCCATTTAAAAACATATCTAGTGAGTATCTATAGATAGAAATGTGTCACTAGCATATGTACCCTGCTTAGTTAATCCCTATTTTAAACCCATTCTATCTTGTATTCAGAACCTGTGTTGTAGGAGTATTTTTGAATTGTCTGAACTCTCTATCCAAACCATCCTGTCTTCCTCCTGTACTAGTATTGTTAAACTATCTTTGCGCTGATCTTTCTCATCTGAAGAAGGCATGTCCCCTGCAGGCAGTCATTCTGATCAAGTGGCTGTGTTCCTGTGTGGTATTCGTTTTGTTCATAGTCATCCTCTAGTGTAAGCAACCCATTTGTCATTTTAAAAGTGCATTCCTGTTTTCCATTCTTGCGCCTGTCTCGAAAAACAACCTCCACTAAAATGTCCATAACTCCCTCAGTGTGCTAGAAACGTAATTTCAACTTGTAGCTAACATCCAAAGCTTTAAATCACATCTAATACTGCATTCCACATCCACACGGTTCTCCCGTTATAAGGCAATGAAAGGTTTGCTGAGAATTTTCATTTAGGGAAATTCTGACACGTGTAAAACAGCTTTTGATTGCTTCCGACTTGAATTTTAAGATTTCAAATTGTTTCTTGGTATTAAATCATTACTTGTGTTTGTGTGCAACTATCCAAAGCGGCTCCCATAGGAATGTATAGCAAGTTCAGCAATTTTGACCATATTTGGTGTTTTTACCCAGTCCATTCTAAGATAACTTTAAAAGCCATTCTGTCCGTTTGACAGTCAATTCTGTTTTTCTCTTGTGTTTGCTGGTTGGTGAAGGGAGATTGATATTTTGTTCGAATTTTACCATTCCTGAACACCTGTTCTCTCCTCCTATCTCTTTACATTGCCTATTGGGGGTTGAGGGGTGTGCAGGGGGAACCTCTAACCACAGTGCCATCTGATCTGAACACACACACAAAGTATTATTTCTGTGCTGAATTGTTTTGCTCACTACTACTCCTTGTGTATTGAAGAGACTATTCTTTGTTACATCTCCCCATTGGTGATTATTGTGTATCCATTAAAACATAGCGTGATTAAATTGTAAATACATGAATAAATATTTTAACTTTGCAAAACCAGCCTGATTCCTGGTTCAGTGTGACCGGGGGGATTCCAGGAGAGGGGCGTGATATCAGTGGTATATCGTTCAGAATAAAGAACTTTTAGACAAAAATAAATAAGGATTTCAATTGTGCATTACACGCTAGGCATTGACTTGGGTGTGTGCCGGATTCAAATCACTTACATTCCTTGGTTGTATTTCTTGGGTCATCACACCCACATGGCTTGTCAATACCGCTCCCTCTATGGCGAGTTTTGATAACTTTTTCTGAACTAACTTCGCCTCTTCCTGCTTTCTGCTCTCAGCTTTTTTCTTATACTTCTCCTGCAACAATTGACAATAATGCACGATCGTCAATTGTATTTTCTTCCATTCCCACCTATTTTTTCAGTTGCCGTGCAACTGGCTCAGGCAGTTCCTGACACAAGAAGTGGTAAAATAATGCCACTGTTTTATCCCACGGTTCTCTCATCTACAGATGCCATAACTCTTCAATATGTTGAATAAAAGCAGTAGGGTCTTTATTCTCTCCCATTCTCCTAGTCATAATTGCACCCGTATCTGATGTATCGGGATATTGTGCTCTGAGCGCTTGCCATATATCTGTTCTGCAATTACTAAATGGCGCTCCATCATGTGTCATGTTTTCTGTGGTCACACTTGGATATCCTCATTTTTTCCAATTGTCGTCAGCTCTCTCTCCTAAAATGGCGCCTAGCAAGCCTTTTATGTCGCCTATGGCTAACGTCATTCCCGATGTCATCTTCTCTAACTCATAAATCCATTTTCCTACACCAGAAGTTAAACCTGTTAATTTACATTTTAAATTATCTTTATCCATCTGTGGCCACGGTATATATTGTGGTCATCCTCCCCCGTTCTCCAATAATGGGAATTGTGAGAATCTTGGCCCATAATCATGACTGCCAATGCTTTGTGTTTGCCATGCGGGGCTTGTCTTGCCCGTTCATTTCCATACTTTAATGCCCTTAATCTATTTACATAAGGCCATCATACATACCCTAAACTCTGCGATCATTCTTGGGGTTGATTGGCATATGATGTTGATTCTGGTGTTCTCTCTTTGGTGGGGTCTTCTAAATGTGACAATTTTACTCCTTTGTCTATGCTCGATTCTTTTGAAACTCTGCATACACCCTCCCTTCATGCTCTCTTGTTTTCTTCTCTTTCTTCATCTGATATTATCATGCCCCAACTCGTATGACTGTTATCCTTTTCTCTGTCATCAAGATCTAATCTACTTAAAGACAGCGTTCTGTGATTGTCTGTTATGACATCATCCATTCTTCCACCTGTTTCCTTTTATAAGGACCCTTCTATATTCTCTAGTGTTCTATATACTTCCTTATCCCTTGTTTACCTATATACAGTCCTAAGCATGTCCCGTACTTCTTCTGTCTCTCGATCATCAGTCCACATTGATAATCTCGGTATCCCTTGTAGCTCCCTTGGGGGCTGTTGTGATTCTCCCTCATCCTCAAATCGTTCTTGTGCTTCGATCTGCATGTAACCGCCGGCAGGCGGATCACGCCGGCGGCCAGCGCAAAGGCCACTCTAAGGCCTGTTGAGAGCCTGTTAGGAGCATCAGGAGCCAGGGGCCACGGACCCTGCCCTCACCATTCCGGCCGCAACAGCACACAACGGACTAGCCCCTGAGCCGAGGAGCATCTTCTGCTACACACGGTTCGGCCGTGCTTAGATCACCCTGCCTCATCGAACTCCCTCAAAGGCGAGGGTTGACATCTTTTCACAGCCAGGTATGCCCATCGTGCACACTCATTATTGCCAGCTGTACGGCGAGTTCTGAGGCGTAACGCTTCTTGAGTCTCGCCCGACCTCGTCAGATTCTTCCGCCTGGCCCAGCAATGGCGGGCGCATAGCGGCACCAGAGCGAGGCTCTGGCGCCCAGAGACCACTGTATTATTGCGTAGTGCCTTATGGTCGCCCAGAGACCACTGTATTATTGCGTAGTGCCTTTTGGTCGCCCAGAGACCACTGTATTATTGCGTAGTGCCTTATGGTCGCCCAGAGACCACTGTATTATTGCGTAGTGCCTTATGGTCGCCCAGAGACCACTGTATTATTGCGTAGTGCCTTATGGTCGCCCAGAGACCACTGTAGTATTGTGTAGTGCCTTATGGTCGCCCAGAGACCACTGTATTATTGCGTAGTGCCTTATGGTCGCCCAGAGACCACTGTATTATTGCGTAGTGCCTTATGGTCGCCCAGAGACCACTGTATTATTGCGTAGTGCCTTATGGTCGCCCAGAGACCACTGTAGTATTGTGTAGTGCCTTATGGTCGCCCAGAGACCACTGTAGTATTGTGTAGTGCCTTATGGTCGCCCAGAGACCACTGTATTATTGCGTAGTGCCTTATGGTCGCCCATAGACCACTGTATTATTGCGTAGTGCCTTTATGGTCGCCCAGAGACCACTATATTCTGACATCCTCTAGGCAACTAGCGCCTTGCACTACTAGAACCATCGCTGCTCAGTCTCGCCTCCCTCCACGTGCACTACAGAGTATTCCAGCATGCTACCAGGGCTGCACCACCAGATTAGCACACTACTACTCATAGGCGCACTCCTCGCCAATGCAATATATGAACGACACTATCTACACTCGTGCCTACCTAGCCCCAGCATCATGATGCAGTCCAACACAAATTCGGCACCTCACCCCAGCCCCAACACCGCGCATCCTCACACCTCTACACCTAATAGCTGCACCAGACTGTGCAGACTGAGGACACGCACACTACCTAGGTCCTTCTCATCGCAACACATCCCAGCATCACTCAGAAACTATAGATTAGGTTCTCGCACATCTGTCTCTCACAACTTTGTGGGTAGGATTCCCCACATCCCCACACCGTGTTCCAACCTCACACCCACCACTATACCATCCACCCCACCCAACTTCAAGCTGAAAAAACAAACGAAACAGCGGCCTCCCAACAGAAGTCAGGTAGCACCTACACTCAAATGCGCATTACTTAACACTCGATCGCTCACTGCCCATGCCTTAGAAATCAACGAGCTCATCTCCAGCTTCGACCTAGATCTGCTAGCCATCACAGAGACTTGGCTGCATGAAGCCTCAGGCCCCGCCATTACCCTAGCTGTACCAGTAGGCTACTCCATCCTTAGACAAGACAGACCTACAAAATCAGGGGGAGGGGTGGCCATAATCTATAAAGACATCCACCATATCAGGCCCACACCCCACACATGGGAAGGGAATGCAGACATACTATCGGCCAAACTATCCCTCTCTCACAACAACACCATTAACATTCACGTCATCTACCGGCCTCCAGGACTCCCAACCGATTTTCAAGGGCAAATCACGCATATTCTCAGCGAAAACCTAAAAAAATCCACCAAAACCTTACTCCTAGGTGATCTTAACCTAGGCTATAATGACCCAAAGGACAAAACAGCAACCTCCTTCCTCAAGGACCTCTCCAACCTAGACTTCACACAAAAAATCCTGTCACCCACCCACTCCAAAGGCAGAACTCTTGACTGGCTGGCCGACCATAACTGTAACTCCTCTATCACATCCAACACATTCCTCCCTTGGACAGATCACAGCTGCATACAATTCTCTATCCCTACGTTACCTACCAGAAAAACACCAGTACATAAATCCGCCACCCTAGCCAGAAGCTCCAAAAAGTTAACTGCAGACAATCTACTCCCCCTTCTCAACACCCCATGCCTCGCCCCTCCTTTCCCTCAAGATCCTAACATCCTAGCAGACATACTCAAGGATACGCTCACCAATGCTATAAACTCCATCGCTCCTCTAGAAGAGAAAAAAGAAAAAAAATCCTTCCACTCAAACGCATGGTTCACAGAGGACCTCCAAGCTCTGCGTGACAAAAAGCGCCAAGCACTTAAAAACTGGCAGGCCAACCCATGCGACATCACCAAAGACTTATTCAAAGTCACTGCAAAAAAATACAAAACCGCCATCTTCAATGCCAAATCTGAATCATACAACCGTCGAATACTAGACTCAAAGTGCCACTCAAGAGAACTCTTCTCTATCTTTAAAGAGCTCACAGTGCCTCCCACTTCCTCTGACGAGATCATCAAGGATGAAGGCTGGTGCAACAGTATCCAAGCTGCCATGCTCAACAAAATAGACCTCTTACAAAACAAAATCCGCGACCACTACAATACCTTGCCAAAACAGAGTCGACACTTAGATTCCCAATCCCATAGCAAAACCACTAACATTCCCAAATTTGCCTTTAAAGAAGTTTCAGAACTAGAAGTCCTGGACATACTGAAACATCTGAAACCATCGACTTGCAAAGCCGATACATGCCCCCCTAAATTAATCAAGGACTGCGCTGAACCACTTGCCCCAATCATTACCGCATTCATTAATGCCTCATTCAAGTCCTGCTCTGTCCCAGACAGTCTTAAAGAAGCCTGGGTGCGCCCACTTCTAAAAAAGCCCACTCTCGACCCCACGATGCCTAGCAATTACAGACCTATAACAACTGTCCCCTTCCTTCTCAAGATTCTAGATAAAGTGGCACACAGCCAAATCCAACTATACCTCGAATCTAACTCCATCCTAGGCACCAGACAGTCAGGCTTCCGCAAAGGTCATGGAACAGAGACTGCTTTGCTGGACCTAAAAAACCAAATAACCAAGATATTGGACAAAGGTAAACCCGCCCTTTTACTTCTCCTCGACCTCTCTGCGGCATTCGACCTAGTGGACCACAAGACCCTCACCTCACACCTCTCCCACTCCGCACATTTCTCTGACCAAGCCACCTCCTGGATAACCTCATTTCTTGAAGGGAGGGCCATGAAAGTCTTTTCAAACATTTCGAGCGCAACACCATCCATAATACACTGCGGTGTCCCTCAAGGCTCCTGTACAGCACCTACGCTTTACAATCTATTCACTAAGCCCCTATTCGAGAAACTTGATGCACTTGGGATTGCCTACACCAACTACGCCGACGACACCCAAGTGCTCCTCCCTCTATCAGGCTCATACCACAAAGACGCCCTAGCTCTAAAACTCATATATGCCACCATTCAAGCCTGGATGGCCACTAACGGCCTATGTCTTAACGGGGATAAGACTGAAATCCTTATCCTCGGCCAAAAATCCACACTGGCCAGGCTAGACAGCTGCTATGCCAATTTCAACATCGACAACTGCACTATCCCAGTCCTATCCTCTGTGAAAACGCTAGGGGTCTACATTGATGCAACCCTGTCCATGGACAAACAAGTTAGTGCCATTGTCTCCGCATCTGCACTAAGCACTAAACTCATCAACGCCATTAAACCATTCCTTTCCAAAGAAAACTGCCTTTCAATAGCAAGAGCTACCATAGGCGCTAAACTTGACTATTGCAATGCACTTCTAGCCGGCACCTCTGAAAAAAACCTAAACAAACTCCAGGTCACCCAAAATAACGCTCTAAGAGCAGCACTAAACATCTCCAAAAGGGACCACATCTCACTGGCAAGGCAATCAGTTCACTGGCTCCCTGTCAAAGAACGCATCACCTTCAAGGTACTGACTACTACCCACAAATGTATCCACCACACTGCACCATCATATCTCTCAGACACCATTCTCAGACAGACCTCATCCAGACCTACCAGACTCTGCTACACTAACCAACTCACTGTACCACGCATCCACAAGATTACAGCCGGGGGGCTGGGTTTCCCCTACATAGCACCAAAACTTTGGAATAATCTCCCCCACGCTCTAAGAGCAGAAGGCTCCCTCACAGCGTTTAGAAAAAAACTCAAAACCTCTCTCTTTAACTAAAATTCCTCTACCTACTGCCATTCAGGCACACACTGCTAACTATTGCTACTGCCCAAACTGTATGCATGTATGCCTCTGTATGCTGTAACTAAGACGCGCTTTCCCTGTAACCAGCGCTATTCTGTAACCAGCGCCACGATGCCTCAGGGCTGATTCTGTGCGCTTAACAAATGCGAATAAATAAATAAATAAATAAATGATGCTTTTATGACATAGATATTCAATTTCGTCATCTCTTAATCCCCTACTGCTATTCATCTCTTCTTCCCTTTTCCTTATTTTCCCCAATTCCTCCTCATCTCGCCTTCTTTGCAACCTACGTACTTCATTTCTTTGTGCTCCCATCTTCTCTTGTTTCTTCTCTTCTAACCTTTCCTTTTCTTTTCTTGTCTCGTACTGTCTTTGCTCTTTCCTTCACTTGCGTTCTCTGTCCCTATCTTCTTTGCATACTCTTTTCTCCTCCTTCTCTTTCTTTTACTGCTCTTCTCTTTCATGAACCCCATCAATGCCCTTATGGTCTAATTTAAGTAGTATTTGTCCTCCCATCCATTCATTCTGTACTAATGCTATTCCCTTCGCCTTCTCCTTTACTTCATTCTGCTTCCCTGTTTCTTCCTCTATCTCTATCTGTTTGTCTTGTCTATCCTTTCTCTCATTAAGCTGTTTTCATTTATCACGTGTTAAAATATATTTGTGTTTTCTGTTTTTGCTCTCTTCCGTATTGTCCTCACTGCTATAAGAGGGTGGTCATATGCTGGGTAAACATACCCTGCTGCTGCTTTCAATTCCTATAAAAGATAAAATCCCTTCTCTTCTGTATCTACACTCTTGTTTTCTGGAGAAAGGGGAGCCATGGGCGTTACATCCTCCACTTTATGCTGATATAGCATACACTCCAGAATACACTCCTTCTCAGCTTGATCTTCTTTCTCACTCTGATACATTTTACATAACTCTAAAACAGCCAGCATTTTGTGTAAATCTTTCCCCTTATAAGTGGCACGCAATTTATTTTGTCATATTCTGCCATATTGTTTTTGATAGTGACCCCTCTTGAGGCCACGGCATGAGTGTCTTATTGGACGTACCTCAAACCTATTCCAAATGACATCTCCTTATTTTGGCTGTATATCTTGGCAATATCCCACACAAATGTAATTGGGGAGTGTCCACCATAATGGCGAGTCAATCTCGACTGCCGATACTTACCCGATGTCTTATCCTGTTCTTTGTTTTATCAAATATGCCATGTTGATCAATTTGAGCAGGCACCATTGCTGCTTATCTATCCGAAATCCAGATTTCTTGTTTTATGTAACTCTGTTCCTTTTCATGTCAATCTCTTGGTTAAAAAGTATAGCAATTACCTTAATTTATTTTTACTGCCGTTTTATATCCAATATTGTAAACACAACAAATACTTTTATATTGGCATTTTACAATCCTACACACATGTGCACTTTTATTCATTTTCTGCGTATGCTTTCCTTTACTATCTTTAGTAAGTGTATCACATCTCCTTTTATACTTCACTTTGAAGTTTGATACACACTCTTCTTATTGGCATAGCCTGAGGAATTCTTAATACCCCTATTTGGAGTCTTTTGTAGTGCGTACACTTCCACCACTCTTAGAACCGAGAATCGAGGTATCTACTTCTTCTCTTTATAATCCCCCGCAAAAAATCATGTTACTTTTTATACATATTATTTACAACATAGTCCCTCCCCCTATTTTTGCCATTATTGATGTTCTACTTACGTCTGTGACTTAGCTCAAGTCCTCCGGCATCGACTCTCCCTCAATTGACCAGTTTGCCTTTCATCCACAGGGCACCTGTGGGGACCGGACAGGAATTACGCCAAATGGGCACCTGCCGACTGTCTCTTCTAATGCGTGTTTTCTGCACTTAGCTCTCCGAAGGAAGCTCTGTGATTGTCTAACAAGGTCAATTAGACCGTAACCATCTGCACCACATCTAAAAAGTGCTCTAGCCCACTGAAGTGTCTCTTGTGGTAAATGGAATTACAAATAATGATCATAGACAAAATAACCGGACAGACTAATAAAATATGGCAAAACACTACTTTATTCTCATTTCATAAAGTAGGCAGACATTACAAACATCGCACTGATGCATGCACACTCATACCTAACCGTGATTATGCAAAGGTATTATACCCTAATGTGCGACATCTATGATGTCCTACTACGTGGCAAAATACAAAACCTGTTGAGGGGAGGGATTGGTTAAGGGAGCACATCTAGTTATAGAACATATAAGGATTAGTGCAACATTGGCTACCCCTTATCTGTAGGCCACACCTAGAACTACCCCTAAATACGTATAGTACTGATTATAATGGACAAATTGTCCGTGAATTGGTTTACGCAACATTGTATGTTAGGTTATCCCTCAAACCCACTGATTGATTGGCATTCTCACCCAACCTTGGACTCTTTTGCAGCACCACGTCAGTGAAATGAAATTTAGGTGTTTGATTACCGTCAGACTACTCCTCATTTTCCCAATTAGTCCACCATCGATCATCGGTAGGTCATAAACCAAAGTCTTTGTTTTGGAGTTGACCTTGTTGACTGCTCACTGACCTGGAACATTCAAAGGAGTGTAAGCACACCACTATCTTCGTCTGTGGCTTAATGAATAGCTGTTGTTCGCTTCTTCACATTCATGTTTTAGCAGACCACAAATATGTCAATTTTGACCTTATGTTTTCTGCTATTTCATTTAATTATGCTGGGTGCACTTGCTCCGCTTGGCCTTTAGACAATTGCTCACTCTATCTCATATGAACTTTGTACACTTTTAATTGACCAACATTTGGATCTTGCAGATGTTTTATTCTTCTTCAATCTAGGAGGAATGTCCCAAAATCAGAGCTTATCCATGTAACTCCCTTTGTGCTCTGTGTTTATTCCTTAAAATAGCATCCATTATTCTTGGCCAACCTTGACTCGTCTTCGGCTCTACACACAGAGCTGTTCTCCGGTGTCTCCTGATTCTACAGCCTTATAGCCTCATCACGAGTCTGGCGGCAACCCTTAAATGCGGAGTTAGTGGTATTATCGCCACATTTAAGGGTCCGCCAGATCATGGCTTTGGCGGATTTCCCCCCAGGTCTGAGCTGGGGGAAATCTGTGGCAAAATTGCCGATTTTCGGTGCAATTACCACCGGTGCGAAATCCGCCGGCGGTAATAGCGTGAATTTTCCCCATTGGGTCCAATGGGGAAGGAGGATTTCCCGAATGGGCCCAATGGGGAATGGGCAATAACCCTTCTGCCAAACCTGTGATCCGGAGCTAATAGCGCCGGGGGGTTTGGCGGTAGGGCTATTAGCGCCGGCACTAATAGCGCCGGCATTACCACCCAATTCGTGATAAGGCCCTGAGTCTGTCCATGGGGTAGCTTGGATAAATCAGAAACAAATCGGTTTCCTTTTTCCTATCATGGCTGTCCTAGCCACGTTATATATGCCTCATATATGGAAAGTTGTTATATGCCTCTTCTATGCGTATTTACAGTTATTGATCAGTAAGTAACATCATCTTCTTTGTAGCCATGATTACTTTAGCTTAAGATACATGTTTCTGTTAGTGCTTCAGTTACATTGTTACTCTTAAGTATTTTCATATCGTTTCAACACAGGTTCATATATCTTCTTTATGACATCACTTCATGGTCGTCAAGCTTCACTTAACGGTCCATAGTGGCCAATGGTGCGTGCTGGCATTCTTCTATGCGGAATCCTTCTACTGGCTCAATTTGAGGGTACATTCTGTATGGCTGTCTGAGTGCATAGTATCTCAGATACACTGGGTGCAGTATAGGAACAACAAAGGGTGTCCCGTGTTCTGCTCTTCTACCACATTTGCTGGCAGCGAGGATGCGGGAACTAGTGAGAAAGTGTTTACCTGCTCCTCTACACCACATTCTCCATTAAATATTAAAAGAACTACTGGACAGAATAAAGCCAAACTGCACATGGATCGGGAGTTAGCGCTTCATGCCCAAGTTGTTTCGGACCTGGTCCAAATCCATCCAGCTGTTTGGACACTGCAGTGGAGCAGAAATTTACCATTTTTGTCTAAGGGAAAATGCGTGTTCTAATGTACTTCAGAATTTTTGGCTAAATCCAGCACACATGTCAAAAGTTATTTGCAATTAATTTCTTCCCATTTCCAATGGGAGTCCGACTCACCTTAACTATAGGGCAGAGACTGCTGTCCTATAATATATATATATATATTACAGGCCTGCGGTAGTGGCCTTGTAGTTATGGTTAAGTTGCTCAACCCATAGTAAGGACACTTTTTAGGTGGCTTATACCTTTGCCCCCCTGGATGAATCCTTACCAGACTTTGCAAAACAAGTATATGGTCCCGTCAGATGAATTCTGTGAAGTTTGGTGAGTTTTCATCAAGGGGGGGCAAAGTTATAAGGGGGGTCCTAACATTTCTCTTTTTTCCATAGACGCAATGGAAAGAAATTGTGTTCACGTCTACAGCCCAAAGCACTGTATGGATTTTCACCAAATTTGTGGCAGGAGCGGCGGCTTGGTCCTGAAAGCGTGCTTTTTAAAACTTGGTGTAAATCCGTCCAGTAGTTTTTTTTTTTAAAAAAAGGCCCAAAATTAGCAGTGGACGGGCATCCGATTGGGCTAGAGGGCGACGTGATGTCTACGGACATCGGATGCTCCCACTGATTGGATAGTGAAAACCGTGAAGTGTGTTGGATTTTTGGAAACGCCTGCCATGTTGGATTTGCGGACAGCCGCTGTTGTCCACGAACATTGTGGTAAAAACATATTAAAAAAACAACATTGCACTTGTCAAACTCATCAAACAATCTCTGGGGAGGTGGGAGTTGATGAGGATGGGATGGCATATGGCTTCCATCCCCGAAGTCTGCAAACAGTCTGGATGTTCGGGTACAGACCTGTGATGTTCGCGAACACTTCAGATAATCGGGGACATCTGTACCTATTTCTGCATTTCAGGGTTGGTGAAAAGCAGTTTATGGACGGCTTATAACTTTTGCGCCACTCTATGAAACCGCATGAAATCGTGGAATCGTATTCTAGACCTGATTCTGAATGGTTATGGAAAGTGGGGAACTCGTTTGTTAAGAGGGAACACAATTAGAGGGGGGTGTCCCAGAAATATTGTAAAGGCTTATAAATGTGGTGCCATTTGACGAATCTGCACAAACATTTTGCAATACGATTTTAAATCTAGACATAATGTGCTTGCAAAGATTGGTGAGAGTTTGTCAAGAAGGGGCTAAATTAGAGGGGGTTCTCCACATTTTTAGATGGCTTATAACTTTGTTGCTGTTTGATGAATGTGGACAAACGCTTTCAGAAAGATTATAGACACAGCCTTGAATGTTTGTGAAGTGGGGCTAAAGTATATGACTATTGTATGTACATACATTTTGACACTTTAGAAAAAATAAAACATGGGCGGATTTCCAGCAAACTCCTGTAAGGTGTATTGGCAAGGACCTTAATCAATGGTTTTGCAAATGTGCCTGTGTTTTATTTATTGACAAGTGTCATAATGTAAGTACAAAAAATAATGAAATACCTTTGGTGACTGAGGTATAGCCTGTGGCCATGGGCAGTGGCTAGATTGTCCGGATCATGGCATAAGGTCATGACCCGGACAATCTGGCTACTGGCCATGAGCACGAGGGAAGACCAATGGGGTTAAAGTGGCCATGTCCACCTGGGATCGGCTATGTGGTAAAGGTATTCGAAAGTGAAATATACTTGAAAGGGAACAAAAATGTGCTTGAGGTAATATGCCCATAGGGTTCTCTATTCGCCTTCTGCAGGCTGCCATGGAAAGAGAAGAGGGACACATTCCCTTTCCATGGTGGCAATCTTGTAAAAGGAATTTCAACGGAACACCGGGTGTGTCCTGGTGTAGGAAGAAAAATCTTTTTTTTTAGGAACCCGGGTTACCGCTTTGGGAACTTTATATTCCAGGTCCCCAAAGTGGTTTACCAGGGGTGCTAAAAAAAAGGATTTTTCTTCCTACACCGGGACGCATGCAGGGTCTCGCTGTTGGAAAGATAAATAATTGCTAATGGCCTGCATACCCCATTGCAGGGGCTGGAATGGGGGATAACGGTCCAGAGCCCTTGTTATCCGCCCTTGCTTTGCTTGGGCCAATAACTTGGGATGCCGTGTCCTTATCCCCCATTTCAGTCCCTGGAACAGGGGATGAACGCCACATTATTCCCATCAGCATAACACAAACTGCTAATGGATATGTTGGAAAATCTTATTGAGTCTATGTACTTAACTGAGAAATTTAAAGTAGATGGAGTCTATAAGATTATTTTTTTCGTTCTATTTTCTAACTGTGAAATGTGGTTCCTGAAGGAACCTTTCTTTTGTTGTTTTTTATCTTTTTTTTTGCTGGAGAGGTTAGAACTTAAGGTGGGGAGGGGGAAATGAGGGAAGAGGCACCAAGCACTAAAATTGAGGGGCAGGTGGACAGTGGAGAGATGTTGCGTGTGTGTTACTTCTAAGTTGGGGGCAGTGTTTCTCATGCTCTGTGATTACAGCTTCAAAAGCACTTCGAAATTGCTCCCCCCTGCAGAGTGGCGTATTGCAGTATATGCAGAGGACTGTTGTTTTTAAAAGATATGGATCAACAGCCTCCTTTTATTGATTGCAAGGTAGCTGGTAAGATTTTGTGTCCCACAGAAGTAGGCTTTGTGGTTACATTATTGGATGAGGAAGATGAGGTGGAGGAAGACAGCCTACTACTTGCTAAGAAAGGAACAACCTTTCTGAGAGCATTGTGGGGGTTGGATTTGGTGTGGCGGCGCATGTAGGTGGTCCTGTAGGAGTACTGTCCAGGTAGTCCGTGACTGAGTACAAAGTTGCACTCAGTGCAGTTCACTTTGGTAGCTTTAGCCTTTGGTACATTCCCAACAGTGGTGAAGAACTGCCACACCCATGATTCTCTCTGGGTGCTAGAGGTAGGCACTTCCTTTACTTCATATTCTTGGTCCTCTTCATTGTCTTTGGAAGTACTGCACTTTTTTTGTTGTGTAGGTCCTCCAGCTGGTGGTGGTGATGGCTCTTGGGGAGGAGGTATGGCAATAGCTGACAGCATGTTTAAGATAAATAGCAGTTTTGCTAATATGCTTCCAAGTATCTGATAGGTTATTTATAACGCGCTTAATACCCAAAGGTTTCTAAGAGCGGACCCGGGGATCGAACCTGTGTTGCTCCATGTCGTCTTGCTTCCCAGGCGAGCACGGTGCCCCTAAACTATCCTCTCGAGACAAGTATGTGCTTTGTACTAGATTGTTAATGGGTAATGAGTAAGAATAGGTGTAGGAGTTGTGCAAGGGTACATTTTGAGCTTGAAAGTTCCTAGATCAGTAGAAAATGCAGTTCCAAACTGTCTGTGAAGCACGGACCTGATCGCAAAGTGCAGATGCGTTGGCGAATGCGTCATCATGCTGTGCACTGAGTGCGTGATCACGTGGCACTGTCCGCAAGGTCCGCAATGACGTCAGATATTTGCGGACATCGACGGACACAAAAACAGTGGAAAAAAAGCAAAAAGTGTATAGAAGTGTTAAAAATGATGCTAGAAAGTGGGACATGGCAGAGTTCTAAGGTGAAACAGTAAATTGGACAAAAATGTTGCTCTATTGGGGTAATGTCACGCTCACCTTAGCTCTGCGGGGGTATCAGGAGTCTCCTTTCAGAACCTTCTCTTGCTTGCTAGGAGGACTGCGTCTGTAGGGGGAAATCAATAGAACCTGTGGTGAAAACTAAGACCTTGTGTAGTTACAACCCCCTCCCTACTCTCCTAGGCCCCTGCTCTGTGAACCTTTCCCCCCTATGCGTGTGCTCACCTTAAGAATTTAGAAGGCTAGCTCTCCATCCTGCTTTCAATCTGTAGCAGGGGCGCAATAGTCCGATTCCACCAGTTGCTTCACTGAATGGCTCTGCCCAGACCTTCTGTGACTGGATACAAGAGTGCCATGCTCTGGTCCAACTGGGTTCCCTGGTGCTAGAGGAACATTGGAGAGGTCTAATAAACCAATGGGGGGCTCTAGGAACGTGTGTGTGTGATTTTATTTTAAGGTTGGTGAAGCAGGGGCAGGAAGAGTTGTGACAGTACTCCCCACCAAACCCCCCCCCCTCAGGTTGGAAACCCTGGGCCCAGGTTTGTCTGGATGTGTGTGATGGAATTTCTTAACCAATCGGGGAGCGTGGACATGTTCACTGGGTTCCCAGGATGTGTCTTACGGACCGTAACCTTTCCACTCAATCAAGTAATACAGTCTGGATTTGACAATCTTGGAATCAAGTATGTTCCTGACCTCATATTCTAGTTCCTGTCTATGATTGTAGGTGTTGGGGGTGCTTGTACCCGTGTGTTAGGTTGAACAGGTTTCAGGAGGGAAACATGGAATACTGGGTGGATTCGCATATTTGCCGGTAGAGTTAGCTTTACTGCCACTGGGTTGATGATCGACTCAACAATATACGGGCCTAGATACCTTGGACAGAATGTTCGGGGCCCTTTCAATGGAATGTGTTTGGAGGCTAACCACACAGCATCTCCAATTTGATACTCTGGTGCTGCCTTTTGATGCTGGTCTGCATATTTCTTCTGTCTTCCTTTGGTTTGTGCCATTAGTTCCACAGCCTCTTTAAATGCTCGTCTGATGGTTGAATGTAAGGTCTTTACTGCTGGCATCTCTAACTCATCGGGTGGATCGAGAACTGACGTTTGTGGATGCTGCCCGTACGAGATATAAAATGGGCTTTGTCCGGTAGTAGAATTCTGCGAGTTGTTGTACGCATATTCTGCAATCCATAGGACATCTTTCCAAGTGTTCTCGGATTGGTGGAGAAGACATCTGAGGTATTGCTTTGTGCGTTCCTTTTGGCCGTCGGTTTGAGGGTGGTGACTGGTTGATAGGCGTACATCTACCTGGGCCAATTCACAACACTTACGCCAGAATTTAGAAACAAACTGACTGCCACGGTTGGAAATTACAATAGCTGGGAAGCTATGAAATCTGACTATTTGTTCCAAGAAGGTTTTTGCCAAGGCGAGTGGGTAGTCCTTTCAATGGAATAAAGTGGGCCATCTTTGAAAACAGGTCTACCACAACCAGTATAGTATTGTAGCCATTACATGGAGGAAGGTCAGTAATGAAATCTAAGGACATGGTATGCCATGCCATCGGTGGAACGGCTAATGGGCGTAGGGGGCCTGCTGGTTTCTGTTTTTGGGATTTGTTTTGCGCACAGATGCCGCATGAGAGCACAAAACGAATGACGTCCCTCCGCCATGTGGGCCACCAATAGGTTCTTTGTATCTTGGCCATGGTTTTGGCTATTGCAGGGTGTCTTCCAGTAATGTGTCGTGATAAGTGGTAATGACTTTTTCTCGTTGGGCTTCCGTTGGAAGATATATACGTTCTCAGAAACATGGCAAACCATTGCGTAATGTGTGTTGATCGCTCTTGGTGCTCTATGCCTGAAGTTCTTCCTCCTTCATGTGGCGCAATATATCGGTCTTCAGCTCATCCAGTGGTGCGGGTGTGGTGACTCAGAGTATCTTGCTTTTTGGTATTATGGTGATCGGTTCAATTTTTTCGTATCCTTTGTCTCCATCGCCGTGCCTTGATAGCGCATCAGCTTTACCATTGCGCACCCATGGCTGGTATGTGATGACATAGTAATATTCCGCAAAGAATAACGCCAGCGGAGCTGACGAGATGATTGTGCCTTAGCTGACTTCAGGTATTGCAAATTGCGATGGTCAGTGATGACGGTGACCGTTTGTGTCGGGCTCCCAGGAGGTAATGCCTCCATTCCCGGAAGGCTGCTTTGATTGCCAAAAGTTCTTTATCGGTGATTGCATAGTTTTTTTCAGCTGGAAAGAATTTCCTTGACCAGAACGCAACCGGATGTAGCTGGCAGGTGTCAGGGTCTTTCTGTGAAAGAACTGCACCCAAGGCGGTACTGGAGGCATCTGTCTCGGCTATGTAAGGAAGATTGTGTCTTGGGTGGCGTAAAATCGGTGCTGAGGTCAACTTTGATTTCAGAGTCTGGAAAGCTGTTTCTGCCTCTATGGGCTAGTCAAAATGTTTATTTTTTTGTAGCAGGCAGGTGAACGGATGAACGACCTGAGAAAAGCCTGGTATGAAACAGCGCTAAAAATTTGCAAAGCCTAGGAAGCTCTGGATCCCCTTGATGGAGGTGGGAGAAGGCCAGTTTAAAATTGCATCCAGTTTCCTGTTGTCCATTCTGATTCCTTGAGGGGTCAGGATAAATCCTAAGAACTCCACCTCAGACACATGGAAGGAGCATTCCTCTAGTTTTGCGTACAGTTGATGTTTTCTGAGTCTATCAAGGGCGGCCCGCACATGGTTGACGTGTTCCTGTTCGGTGGTCGAATACACCAGGATGTCGTCAATATAAACCATGGCACATACGTCTAGCAGATTCCTTAGTACCTCATTCATAAAGTTTTGGAAAGCAGCGGGGGCGTTGCATAGCCCAAAAGGTACCTGGTACTCGAAAAGACCGTATTTTGTCCGGAATGCTGTTTTCCATTCATCCCCACTCTTGACCCACACCAGGTGATATGCACCTCATTGATCCAACTTGGTGTACATTTGGGCATCCTTCACCTGGTCCAACAGCTCCGGGATGAGTGGCAGGGGGTACCGGTTCTTGATCGTCACCTGATTTAATAACCGATAATCGATGCAGGCCCTAAGATCCCCCTGTTTCTTCGGGACGAAGAAAAGAGGCGAGGCTGCCGGAGACTTAGAGGGTCAGATAAAACCGTTCGCCAAATACTGCTCTAGGTATGCCTTCAGATGGGTGTTGTCTTGTTCGGTCAGCGCGTAAATCCGGCTGGATGAACCTGGGTATCAGGAACAAGGTCATTTTGTCAATCATATGCCCGATGCGGTGGCAGGGTGTTAGCCTGCTCTTTCTGGAAGATGTCTTGGTAATCAGCATATGCGAAGGGCAGAACACCTAGGAGAACGGGGACTTCTTTCTTTCTTGGGGTACTTTGTCTTTGATCCTCCTGCGCCACCATGTCTTTGTAACAGGAACCCAAACACTCCTTGGAGAAGGTTAACACCCTCGCTCGCCAATCGATTTGCGGGTTATGGGCCTCCAACCACGGAATCCCCAGGTTCATGCAAAACTGAGGGCGCTTATCAGATCGAAGGCAATGTGTTCTCTGTGACCATCCTGGCAAAGGAGTGTTGTGACTTCTGTGCAGTGGGTCACTGGTCCAGAGGAGAGCTGGGTACCATCTACCGCCGTTACGTTCTCCGACATAGCCTTTGGATGAGTGAGAAGACCAATTCGGCCCGCAAGATCCTGATCTATGTAATTACCTACTGCCCTGCTGTCTATGTATGCCTCGAAGTCATGCATGCAAGAGGGCTGCTGCTGACTAATCAAGATTACTGGGATGATGAGATGAGAGGTCTATAGATCCTTCCCCTTGCTCGACAAACGGACCTCTACGTCTGCCGGGCGTTGGAGTTTCCCAAGTCGGACTTAGCTTCCTCAGTGTCCAATGCTCCTAGCGCCCTCCTAGGTGGTTTCACCGGGCAATCCCGCAGGAAGTGTCCTGCCTTGCCGCAATACAAACACAGTTGTTGCTGACGCCTTTTCTCCCGTTCCGCCTTCGTTAAGTTGCCCTGTACTCAGCCGATTTGCATGGGTTCAGGGTGGTTCTCTGGTTGACGTGGTTGTGATTCTCGAGGGCGTACAAACATGGTTCTTCCTTCTGATCAGGCTAGTTCAGCCTTCCGGTCTTGCAGTCTGTGATCAAGCCGCACCACGAGATCAATAAATTCTGCACAATCGTCGGGAGGATTCACTACTTGGGCAAGAACGTCCTTTAATTCCCCCCGTAGTCCTCGATGAAAGAACGTGGTCCTCTTTTCCTCCAGCCAGTTGGTTTCAGCCACTAGTCTATTAAACGTGGCTATGTATGTTAACAGGTCTTGGTTTCCCTGACGTAGGGACAGGAGTTTGTTGTCAAGAGTTTGGCCTCTAGTGTGGCAGGCAAACAACTTCTCCAACTCTCTTTGAAAACCCGCAAAATTGCATAACAATGGGTCATCCCGATTCACCAGAGGAATGGACCAGTCCACTGCGCTTCCCCCCAAATAGGACAAAACGAAGGCAACTCGTGATTGTTCATTAGGAAACGCCCCTGGCCTGCATATGAAATGCAGATGGCACTGATTCATAAAGACCGCAAATTTGTTAGGGTCTCCGGAAAATCGTTTGAGTGGGGCTAGCGGTACTGCCTCTGGAAGGACTACTTGCACCGGAGCTGTTGATGGGGCGACAGAAGGCTGGTTGCCTGTCAATGGTGCTTGTCCAGCTTGATGCTGCAGCATTTGTCGTGCTATTTCTTCAGTTCAGTCTCTATTTACAACTAGTTCCCGCCGCAAGGCGTTTGTCTCTTGCCGGGCAGCAGGGACCTCGGCCCAAAATTCCCCTAACAACTGTGCTAATTGGTCAGTATCAGAGGTCTCCATGATACCCGGGCAGAGGTTTCAAAGTTGGCTTTGCGTTCTGTCACGCTCACCTTAGCTCTGCGGGGGTATCAAGAGTCTCAGTTCGGAACCTTCTCTTGCTTGCTAGGAGGACTGCGTCTGGAGGGGGAAATCAAGAGAAAATGTGGTGAAAACGGTAGTTGCAACCCCCCTCCCTACTCTCCTAGGCCCCTCCTCTGTGAACCTTTCCCCACTATGCGTGTGCTCACCTTAAGAATTTAGAAGGCTAGCTTTCCATCCTGCTTTCAATCTGTAGCAGGGGCGCAATAGTCCGATTCCACCAGTTGCTTCACTGGATGGCTCTGCCCAGACCTGCTGTGGTTTGGAGAAGTACTCTGCGCTTTTGAATTGTTCTTGCTCTATGTCTTGCTCAATGTCCTTACCAGATTTTGCTGGTTGTTTTCTTCTCCATTATTTGCTGGCAAGGTTAGTGCTTCCCTCTTCTTGTCTTTATCTACTGTGCAGCCTTTTTGCTGATGTCTATGGCTGCTGTCTTTATCTACTGACAGCCTTTCTGCTGATGTCTGTGGCTGCTCTCTTGGCTGCTCTCTAAATGCTTTCCTTTACTTGCGTTTGTTGGTGCACACTCTGTATGTGCTTCCCTTCCTTTCCTGCTTTTGTTAGCCTTATTGTGCAGCCTTTCCTTCTGTTCGTGTCCGTGGCTAACTTGTGTGCACTCTGTAATACGTGGCTTTCTTGTCTTTTTCTCCTGCATGCTCTGTATAATGTGAGCCTCCTGTGCTTTTCTTTTCCCAGGTGTTTGATGCCCGGAGCCGTGAGAAGCAGTATGGAAGGGCCGCCGAAGCCGTGAGAAGCAGTACGAGGGGCCGCGCCTGTGGGGGGACAGCGCCTGCAGAGGGGCCGCGGACCCGACGTGGGTGCAGCTGGCTTGGAAAAACTGCCAGCCGGGATCTCGCGGGACAGGTGCAGGTAAGTACGAGTGTAAAGAGCGGGTTGCAGTAGCGAGGAGCTGGCTGGCAGAAGATAGTGCTGGGGCCGGAGGAACACGGTGAGCGTTCAAGCTGTCTGTTGACAGTAACATCGCAAAGCGTGGATGTAAGCCTGGGTGTGACTTAAATAGTCAGCCACACCCAGGGATTGAAGAAACTAGACTGCGGCTCCCCAGTATACCACTGACTCCTTTCTCCTCCATGTTAAGTTGTGACTGGATCCAAGATCACCATGCTCTGGTCCAACTGGGTTCCCTGGTGCCAGATGAACATTGGAGAGGTCTAATAAACCAAGGGGGGGCTTTAGGAATGTGTGTGTGTGATTTTATTTTAAGGTTGGTGGAAGCAGGGGCAGGAAGAGTTGTGACAGGTAAGTATGATAGTAATTTGTAGGAAATTAGCATGCACTGGTAAAAACCCATGCAATTCACTGAAAAAACGTTTTTAAAGGGGAGCTATGGTTAAGTTGCACTAATAAAAACCTCTGAAATTCAATGAAAAAACGTTGTTAAAGGGACGTTATGGTTACAAGTAAAACCAAAAAAACCTGAGACATTTCCGAGTTATGGTAAGCTAAGCAACCATAACTCACACCACCACCGTGCACTGCTAAAACTAACACCAAGGACATCAAAGATTATATCACAAATGTCCTTGATGACATCACTGATGACAACACAATTTGGGCCACTTGCTTTTGTTCACTGACAAATCTAGGCCAGGTGGTATTGTTCAATGACAGTCAGAATATTAAAATTCAAAAGGTGCTATATATCTAGACGTTGACCTTGTCATATGTTCTTAAAGTACTTTCTTTAGGGTTTGGTCTCAGCTCATGGTGCACATACATGGGGCAATAAGCAGGCCTCAAACTCACAATTCATTTGTATACATGAAGATAAACTTCAATGTTTTTAACATTTTCTGGTGATGCTGTGTCTTCCTTACTTTACTTTCCCTCTATGTGCCTCTGATTTGTATGCATTGTGGCTCTTCATATGTATTGTTTGTACTAGCACAAGTGTGTAGTAAGTCTTCAATTGTTAGCAAGTTATTACATGTTTAACATTACTCAAAACTATGATAAGGTAGCATTCATTATTTTGTTACCCAAAATTACAAAATCATAAATATTGTACTTGTATGGTGCATGCTGCAGCCATTGCCTATGTTTCTGTATGATTAGGTTCCTGTATTAACAACAACATTCCAATACAATGTTGTTTAGATGAGTACATTCTTTAATAGATTAAGTAGTTCATTATAGGTCTCCCAATCACCCCTGACATCTTGTTACCAACATTATAAACACAGCCCCTTGTAGGGGCTTTTCATAAAAAATAATGTCACATTTGATGTCATCAGTGATGTCATCAATGACATTTGTGATGTCATCTTGATGTCTTTCATGTCCTGGTTGTTAGTCTCAGCAGTGCAGTGTGGTGGTGCGAGGTGTGGTTACTTAGCGTACCATAACTAGTACATTTCTAGGTTTGGAGGGGTTTTCCTATAACCATTACGTGCCTTTAACAAAGTTTTTTCATTGAATATATATATATATGCAGAACAAACTGAGGAGAACAGCACTCCAGGGTCAGAGAACGCCAGTGAAATAAGCACAAATCCAAGGACTAAATGTTCATAAAGTTTAGTCTGTAAAAGCACAGCAAAAATAGGACACAGGGGTACAAGGTTCTGAGTGACGCATTTTGCGCTCGCAGAGCGCTTGCTCACACATACGTTAAAGGGTGTGAATGCTAGAGTTATTGTGTACACAGTCCTTTTTCCATGTTGACAACCAAAGCGAGTAAGACAGCCAAAGTACGTAAAGCAGGCAGACATGTTAGGACAGAGAAAGTCCATGGGTTAACATTGTGGTGCATCAAAAGATCGAGTCAAATGGAGTCACATGAATGTGGCAGCAGATCACTGTCAGCTGTATGAATAATTAATGCATAAAACAACATTGTGAAAGTAAATGACAAATGCATTGACAAACTTGGTAAAGTGCAAGTGCAAGCAGCGAGTTAATGCCAAAATGGCAGGAAAAAGTGCTAATGCATAGATCCGCATTAAACTAAAGTGCTAGTGCATATGCCTTCCGAATGTTACGCGCTAAAATAAGAAAAACATGACTCATGTCTGGAAAGAAGGATGATTAAAAATAAAGTGCAAATGCATGCTGCAAGAATGTAATGACTGCATACATGATCATAAAGTGCAAGTGCACAGATTATTATAAACACATATGCATATTTTTGTTCAAGAAAACATCTTTAGTTTTATGGACATTAAGGTGAGAACTTAACTCAACATTGTTAGGCAGAATCCTGTGCAGTGCCCTTCGGGACCACTACACACAATTAAGACTACAGGTGGCAATACAAGTTTTACCTTTGGTACAAGCCTGTACTACTATGTCAGAGTGGTAGCAGTGGCGGAGCAGCCAGGCTTATCTAAAGAGTGTATGAGCAGTAGCAGAGATTACACAAAGGGACCACAATTACTGTGACTCAAGCAAACACTGACTCAAGGTTTCAGGTAGAAAAATATAAGTACATTTATTTTTAAACAATTCGTTATAAACACAACACTTCTATTAAACTTCAATAAAAACCACACGTTAAATATACTACAACTAACCAATTCACTTTGTACAGTAAGTCTCAAGGTAAGTACCTTTTGTTTGAATGAACCGGTGTTATGAACAAAACATGTTACCGCGAATACGATTGTGCTCACTTTTTGACAGTACGGTCTACTAAACAAACGCGTATCCGTGACATGAAATGCTACCAGGGCAAAAACACACTTAGCACCTGAGATACCCAGAGGGAGTTGGAGACAAAAATCACAGGCAATATTTTGGTTAGGCAGGTAGAATCAAGAAACACTCAGAGACAGGAGGTCAAAAGTCAAAGGGCCGGAGCCAGGGTCGAAAGACACCGGGACCAGTTGCCAAAGATTAAACGGTCAGACAGTTTGCGATTCAACGTAGCCAAAAGTACTTCAATATTGTTAATGTTCGGAAGCAAAAGTTATAAGAAGGAGGGAAGACAAGGGCAAGCCTTGGAAATGAAGAAAAAGGGATTCACCCAGTTTCCTCAACAGAACACAGTACCTTGTTCCAGTGGTGCAGCTAGTGCCCTGGCAGTTGTTCCTGTTGGTTTCCCGCAGACCCACGACTACTGGAGCTTCGTTGCGAAGGAGGATATCTGAAGGGGGTCTGCACCACACAGGGATGAAGCCGGCAGCAGCGACAAGGAATAAAAGGTGCGCTTCTTAAAAACAGGAGAGGCTCTTCAGGTGGCTATCCGGACCACTACAGCTGTGTGCAGCGATTTCGACCACGGAAGAGGATCCTCTGGCTGTTGCAGATGAGCTGGTTATCCCCGCCAAGCTCAAGGGAAGAAGACTCTGGACTGGATCTTCTCTGAGTCGTTGAAGGACAGATAGCTCAGGACTGCAGCAGGGCTTCACCGGGATGGGGTAGTTGCAGCAGCCGTCGTTCTCTCTGCTTCTCTTCGGTTCCTTGTAGTTCCAGTGGCGACTCTCTGACTTCTAGCCCAAGAGACCTGCCTTTTATGCGAAAAAAACCCATTCACTCAGCCTGGCTGTCAATCACCCAGCAGGGGGGTTGTCCAGCCCGGACAACTACCCTGGCCAATCATGACAAAGTGCGACTTGGGTTTCCTAGGATACCCTGTGCAGGGGGCGACTACACACCTCCCTAACATTCAGCCCACCTAGACACCCAGGCGCCTTTTAGGAGGGCTTCTGGGCAGAATCCCGCCAAAAGACAGTGAACAAAGAAGGCGAACCTAGTTTGCCGCACAAAGTAAAACACAAGACGGACTTTAACAAAAAGAAATGGTGAATAAACCCAACCAGAGCCAAAACAAAGACGATTTGGTCAAGCGGGTTTATGTTCGAGGCTAATATAATAGCCAAGAACAGTACCACGTTTATCTACTATAATCGCGGTACAAAAAGTTAGGGTAGATACCACTGCCACCAGCCAAGTCTAAATGTTAAAAGAGCGAAACAATGCTCTAGGAGGTACAGATACAAAGGGATACGAGTTAACTCTTTCCAGTACTCCATGGAAGATGGGATGTACTGGATCTGTGGTAGATTGACTAAGTAAAGTTAATGGTAACTTTACCCTCTTCTGGGGGACAGTAGTCGCCTCAGAAATGGAGTCGAGGGAAGTCTCAAAGACAACCCTGTGCCACGGCACTGAAGGTGCTGTGTGACAAACAAAAAGAAGTGGGCTAATGAAGTGGTGTACATCTGAGTCCACAATCACAAAAACAGGTAGAAACACATAGCAAAACCCAGGTAAGAATGGGGGAAAAGCTCTCACTCTTACCAAGTGGAAAAAAATAAACTCCAGAAGTCCAGTAAAGCTGCTGGGGGACTCACTAGGTGAGGGAAATTAGCCATAAATGAGAATTCACCCTAACACTCGCCCCCCCCCAGACTAAGGGACAGGAGGATCTAATCCACTCCTAGATGAACCTCATACCTCTAGTCAGTTACAACCATCCTAGAGAGACCATCAGCATTTTGGTGGTGACCTCCTACTCTGTTTTCAATGTTACAATCAAAGGTTTTCCTTTGTAAGATATATAACCTACATACCCTTGGAGAGACATCTTTCTTTTTGAATCTATAGGGGATCTGGTTGACCAGTCCCTCAAACGTTGGTACAACTCCTGAACCTGTGATAGGCTTTTTCAAGGGGTCCTTATAAAGGATTCCCTTAGATCTAGAGTGGCCTCCAGGGTTCCTCACCACCTCTCTTTTGGGAGCTGGTTGGGTCTCAGGCATCTTGGTTGGAGGCGCTGGAGATAAGCAAGGTACATGCTTCCCCTTTCTCTTAGATCTAACCTTACCTATTTTATGAGTTTCTCTCCTAACATTAGGATTTGAGTTGGGGTCTTCGGTAGAAGGTCCAACAGTCTGAAGGTTTTTGGCCTTAGACTTTTCTTTTCTGGTTTTCCACCAGTACTGACAATTACCTGTTCTCTTAGGCCTAGAGAGGGGTCCAGTTGGTCTATACACCTCTTTCTCAGAAGAAGGGGGAGTCAAAGACTTTAAAACTGGGGGAACAATGATGGAGCTTGGTTTGAGCTCCCATTTCCCTAACATACTAGCCTGACATTTGCCTGGGTTAGAGGTCAACTTACTAACACCAGGGCTTTGCGTGGGGGTCTCTGTAGAGGTTCCCACAGCCTCAGAATGGTCCCTTAAGGTGGCCTCTCTAGCCAATTTGGTTTGGTTCTGCTTCTCCCAACTGGGAGGCCTGGGGGTACTGGATACTACTCCTAGAGTTTTTAGATCATTCCCCAACAGGACTCTCCCAGGCACCTCACTCTGAATACTGAGACGGATCCTCACTGTCATATTGTTATACTGAATGAGAGCTGGTAGAATAGGAACCATTTGGACAGGGCCTCTAGCAAGTTTGGTGGGGCCTGTGGGTGCCTTAGCAACATCTTCACACCTGAAAAATCTTTCGTCCACAACTGTTCTGCTGGCCCCAGTGTCTCTCATGGCAGGGGTGTCCTGACCATTGACAAGAACACTGTCCACATAATACTCCCTAGAGTTTTCAGGAATGGAGTCATACACATCACTATGTGGTTTCTTACCCAGACCCTTGGACATTAAGGATACAGTTGCTTGAAGAGCCAAAGGTTCTTCAGTCAACAGATGAAAGTGAGCACTAGACATCTGTACTTCCTCCTCTGGGAAGAAGGCTAAGGAGGTAGTGCCCCTGCATCTGGGATCTCCTTTCATATGGTCAGTTGACCCGCAACTAAAGCACTTGCCAAATGCTCTCTGGAATGGGGGTCCTTCCTGACTTACCTCTGGTTTGGCACAAGGAGGTACACTAGCCCTGTTTGGTTTCCCTTGTGGCTTACCCTGGTTATGTTTGGGGACCTCTTCTGGATGGGAGGTATTGTAATTCTCTTGGTTGTCTTTATTTGACTGCTTCGCCTCATCCTTCTTCGGAGTAGCCCCAGAATCCTTGTGAGTGGCCCTTTTGGCAACCCACAAGTCAGCAGCCTTAGCTAGCTTCTTAGGATCGATCTTCTTTGAATCAGCCAAGTGCCGTCTAAGCTCAGGAGAGCAGACATCAAAAATAGACTCCAACATTACAAGATTCCTCAAACCTTCATAAGTGTTCACTTTGTAACCCTTAACCCAACCATCTAAGTTGTTCAAACATTCACACACCCAGGTAGCCCAAGGGGTACCATCATGCTTTTTGAGGGTTCTAAACCTCTTAAGATACTGGGAAGAGGTCTTCCCAAACCTAGCTATTAATGCTAGTTTCACACACTCATAATCCTGTTTATCCTCCTTCCCCAACTCCATTACAGCATCACTTGCAACAGGGGGGAGCCTAGAGAAAAGCCAAAGAATCAACTGATTCCCTGAGATACCTTAAATCCCATGAGTGTACTCAAACACTGCTAACCAATCCAAAATATCAAGTTAAGTCTCATACATACCAATCATTTCCTTTGGCATACAGGGTCTCTTAGGGCTTGAAGACCTAGAGGACTCTGGGAGAGAAGCATTTTCTAGAGACAGTTTCTTCATTTCTAGTTCATGGTTTAACTCCATTTCTCTAAGCCTTAACTCTTAATGTTTCATGGCAGTTTATGCATCAATACGTTTCACTTCTAATTCAAGTCTCATTTTCTCAAGTGCAATAAACTCAGGAGTAAGTGTAGGACCTGTGGGGGTCCCTGTGGACAGAGGTTGTGCATTCTGAGCAGGCAAGGGAGTTGCAGGGTTTCCTAGCAAGGACTCATCTACTTCTTCACAAGTAACACTCTCAGAATCAGAAACATCAAATTCCACATTTTCTGGAGTGGAAGGTCCTTCTGACCCACTCTCCAGACTTTTTCCCATTAACTTTGCAACCAGTTCAGATTTCTTTCCTTTACCAGAGATATTCTTATCCCTAAACATGGTTCTCAGAACCTCAGGAGTATATAGTAAAAGACTCTCTTCAGTGTAGTTTTCCATATTTGACATGATTTCTTAGTTAAAATAGAATTAATGGTGATAGCCTTGTGGTTAGTTGAACCCAAGCAACAGCAGCACTCTAAGTGTAATCACTCTACTTCCAAATCCTCACCACTGTACACCAGTGTTATGCAGAATCCTGTGCAGTGCCCTTAGGGACCACTACACACAATTAAGACTACAGGTGGCAATACAAGTTTTACCTTTGGTTCAAGCCTGTACTACTATGTCAGAGTGGTAGCAGTGGTGGAGCAGCCAGGCTTATCTCAAGAGTATATGAGCAGTAGCAGAAATTACACAAAGGGACCACAATTACTGTGACTCAAGCAAACACTGACCCAAGGTTTCAGGTAGAAAAATATAAGTACATTTATTTTTAAACCATTCGTTATAAACACAACACTTCTATTAAACTTCAATAAAAACCACACGTTAAATATACTAAAACTAACCAATTCACTTTGTACAGTAAGTCTCAAGGTAAGTACCCGGTGTTTGAATGAACCGGTGTTATGAAAAAAACATGTTACGGCGAATACGATTGCGATCACTTTTTGACAGTTCTGTCTACTAAACAAATGCGTATCCGTGACATGAAATGCTAACGGGGCAAAAACACATATAGCACCTTAGATACCCAGAGGGAGTTGGAGACAAAAATCACAGGCAATATTTTGGTTAGGCAGGCAGAATCAAGAAACACTCAGAGACAGGAGGTCAAAAGTCAAAGGGCCGGAGCCAGGGTCGAAAGATACCGGGGTCAGTTGCCAAAGATTAAACGGTCAGACAGTTCACGATTCAACGTAGCCAAAAGTATTTCGATATTGTTAATGTTCGGAAGCAAAAGTTATAAGAAGGAGGGAAGACAAGGGCAAGCCTTGGAAATGAAGAAAAAGGGATTCACCCAGTAGTACCTTGTTCTAGTGGTGCAGCTAGTGTCCTGGCAGTTGTTCCTGTTGGTTTCCCGCAGACCCACGATTCCTGGAGCTTCGTTGCGAAGGAGGATGTCTGAAGGGGGTCTGCACCACACAGGGATGAAGCCGGCAGCAGCGACAAGGAATAAAAGGTGCGCTTCTTAAAAACAGGAGAGGCTCTTCAGGTGGCTATCCGGACCACTACAGCAGTGTGCAGTGATTTTCGACCACGGAAGAGGATCCTCTGGCTGTAGAAGATGAGCTGGTTACCCCCACCAAGCTCAAGGGAAGAAGACTCCGGACTGGATCTTCTCTGAGTCGTTGAAGGGAAGATAGCTCAGGGCTGCAGCAGGGCTTCACCGGGATGGGGTAGTTGCAGCAGCCGTCGTTCTCTCCACTTCTCTTCGGTTCCTTGTATTTCCAGTGGCGACTCTCTGACTTCTAGCCCACGAGACCTGACTTTTATGCGAAAAACCCCCATTCACTCAGCCTGGCTGTCAATCACCCAGCAGGGGGGGTTGTCCAGCCCGAACAACTACCCTGGCCAATCATGACAAAGTGCGTCTTGGGTTTCCTAGGATACCCTGTGCAGGGGGTGACTACACCCCTCCCTCACATTCAGCCCACATAGACACCCAGGTGCCATGAGGAGGGCTTCTGGGCAGAAGCCCGCCAAAAGACAGTGAACAAAGAAGGTGAACCTAGTTTGCCGCGCAAAGTAAAACACAAGACAGACTTTAACAAAAAAAAATGGCAAATAAACCCAACCGGAGCCAAAAGAAAGCCAATTTGGTCAAGTGGGTTTATGTTTGAGGCTAATATAATAGCCAAGAACAGTACAACGTTTATCTGATATAATTGCGGTAGAAAAGTTAGGGTAGATACCACTGCCACCAGCCAACTCTAAATGTTAAAAGAGCGAAACGATGCTCTAGGATACAAAGGGATACGAGTTAACCCTTTCCAGTACTCCATGGAAGATGGGGTGTACTGTATCTGTGGTAGATTGACTAAATAAAGTTAATGGTAACTTTGGGGACAGTAGTCGCCTCAGAAATGGAGTCGAGGAAAGTCTTAAAGACAACCCTGTGCCACGGCACTGAAGGTGCTGTGTGACACACAAAAAGAAGAGGGCTACTGAAGTGGTGTACTTCAGAGTCCACAATCACAAAAACAGGTAGAAACACATAGCAAAACCCAGATAAGAGTGGGGAAAAGCTCTCACTCTTACCAAGTGGAAAAAAAGAAACTCCAGAAGTCCAGCAAAGCTGCTGGGGGTCTCACTAGGTGAGGGAAATTAGCCATAAATGAGAATTCTCCCTAACAAACAAAACCCCTGAAATTCAGCTAAAGCCACCTAGCCACCTTAAGTTTGTGCCCCCTCTTGCGCAGACTGTGAATACAATGAAGACATATCAGATCCCATCAATGATGACATCACTAATTACATTACAAGAGTAACCAGCATTAAGGATGGCCTGTTTCCATGGTCAGTGTGCATGGCCAAATATAATTTAACGCATTAACGGGTACTAATCATGGGCGTCAGTCATGGACACTGGTCAGAGTCTTCACCCATATGCACTGTATATTTTAAAACACTAACAGGCCACCAACCATAGACTTTGGCCTTCACCAGTGGCTATAGCTTTCAGCTTTGTCCACTGTATAGTATATACACTAATCAGCCACTAGCCATGGGCTTTAGCACAATACTGTCCAGTGGCCACAATCTTTGGCTGGGCCTACTATATATTCTAATATATAAATGGGCCACTAGCCATGGCCTTTGACTATGAGCAGTTTGTACATCGTTTTGCCATGTCTACTCTATATTTTGAAATACTAACATGCCATAAGCGGTGGACTTGGACGTGCCCACTGTGTATTATACAACACTAAGCAGCATCTATCTATGGCCTTCAGCCATGCCCACTGTATATTATATACACTAACCAGCCACTAGTCATGGTCTCCAACACAATACTAGCCAGTGGCCACAGCCTTTGGTGGTGCCGACTGCATATTCTGACATATTAATGGGCACTAGCTATGGCCTTTAGCTATGGCCACTGACTACAGCTTTCAATGTTGCCCACTCTATATTTTAAAACAGTGACGGGCCACTGGGCTTGGCTTTTAATCACGCACATTGGTATTTTTCAACACGGACCACTAGCTATGGTGTTTGGTGATGGCCAGTGACCACAACCTCCGTCATGGCCATGTCCATGGCCTGAATTGTTATTAAGAAGATCAATGTTTTTTTTAAAACTAATTTATTAATCATGTTATGTTGATGTAATCTGTCATATGTAATGTAATTAGTGTTGTCACCAGTGATGTCATCAGTGATGCAATTTGTAATGTTATGAATGTTCTCCTACAATATGTAATTAATGATGTCAGCAGTGATGTGATCTGTGATGTCATCATTATGGTCATAGGCTGCACAACAGGGGTCAGAAACAAGTGCTGGTGCTCAGAAATAAGTCTTGGTGCACAGACCTGGCAAATACCCCTACAAAATATGGACTGAGGAAAGAATCTCTAGTGATCCATGACTCTCCTTAGGTCACCCCCACAAATAAATCATTTTCCATGAGTCATTAGGGCACACCATTGATTCCTTATCTAACTTATAGCGCTGATATGAGTTTCACTGATCTACAGTATCTTCAGGTTAACTGACAAGAAGCAAATACACATTTAAAACAATTTTTGTTTTGTTGTTGTTTTGTAGACAAATATATTTGAGAAGATGGGTTTAGATTGGTGCTTCAAAAAGTCACTGGGGGAACAACACAGTGAGAGTAATCTATGAGTAAAATCGAAGTTTATATTTAATACACTCAATTGTGGAGAGAAAAACATCAAAAAACAAAATCTTTCAGCATAGTTTGTAAAGGGTCCATATATAACTAAAACAATCATATGTATTTATACTGATTCAAAAATAGAAAATAAGAATGGAACCAATAAATGAATAAATACATTCAAAAAGCAAAATTAGTAGCATTCAAAAACAAAGGGCCTCATTACGAACCTGGCGGTAGCCGTGCCCTTATTAAGGGCACGGCTGCCGCTGGTAATGATTTTTTACCGGGTTCAAGAATAGGGAAATACCGGGTCATGCCGACATTGGCGGACCCGGTAATTGCCGTTTTCTTGAACCCGGTAAAAATCAATCCCAATTCCCATTTGAGCCCCATAGGGCTCAATGGGGGAGGATGCTAACAACAGGCCCGTTAATGACGCCCCGTTGTTAGCATCCTGGCCTGCTAGCGGGTCCCGCTTTCCACATCTGGTCTGACCAGGCGTGAAAAGCAGGACCCGCTACAGGCCTCATAATACGGCAGCCCATAATGAACGGTGCCGGTCCCGTACCGGCACCGTTCATTACGGGACCGCCAGGGTCCTAATGAGGCCCAAAGTTTGTAGAACACAAAATTCTCAGGTAAAGAAAAAAGAGAAATTGAAGTAATCATAGCAATCATCTAACAGATTTTTCTGATTAGCATAATTGAACAATTCCTGCTAATAAACAAGAGTCAAAGTATTTTTTTGTGTTAATCCTGATGAGATATGGTCATTTACTCTAAACTATGGACCTGTTCAATTTATGGACAAGTCTCTTAATTTGCCAACTGCCAACGTGTGTAGATTTTGAATCTAAGAAAAATAGGCCAGTCCTATACAGAAGGTACTGTTGAAACGTAGTCCTGTGTTGGACTGGTGAGCACTGGAAACACGTTTCGGCTATGCCAAGATTGGTGGCATCTATGTACAGCCTTCCTCAGGGTGAAGGAGCTTATGTTCCTATTTGGGAGGGAAGCAGAAAGGAGATACATATATGTATCTGTATTGAGAATAGAATACCGACACTCTATTGTTCGGAAAACCCTAAACCAATTAGACTGCTTGAGCTAAAGAACTCAAAAGAAAGTCCACTGAGTACTTACCCTGTTGATTAAGCAGGGATGAGTAGGGTGTGTGACTTCTTATGCATATGTACAGCGTTGCATGGAGTACTCGGACCTGGGGCCATTCCCGGAGCACACTTCCACATTGCAGGAAAGACAGATAGCTAGAGTGGGATGAATTTGTAATGGACAGTATAGGTGATACTGTTGGGGATTGATGTGCCCGTACATAGACATTGGTGGTAAACTCTGGGGATAATTTTGTCGACAAGGGTGACATGCCACAGACTGGTCATAACGTGCATTAGTTGGTGCCACAACTAATATTAGTATTTAGATGGTGTATACTGGACAAGGGTGCAATAGTTGGTGCCACAACTGAAATTTAGATGGTACATACTGGACATTAGTGCACTAGTCGGAGCTGCAACTAAAATTTAGATGGTGTATATAGGTCAAGCATGAAAGCATGGGAGAGACATGCATGGATTGCTGAGCACAGGGTCGCCTACCTTGGAAATTGGTGGCGTCCATGTTATTTCAAATGGTGGTGAGTTGTCTCTTCCTCGTGGAGGTGGATAGGGCAAGAGGGCTTGTGTAGCCTCAGATGGCTGGAACCAATTTTTCGTCCATCTAGGCGAAAGCCAAACAGAGGGGGAGAAACAAGCCACCAAATGCCGGCATTTAGGATTGAAAAAGATAGGCTGGATTGCCTAGATAAGACCTCTGAAGTACCTGTAGAAGTCTTGCAGATGACGTGTCCGTATATCTGCTAAATGCTGAGAGACAACTGCATCTCTAGCTTGTGCATCAGCCCGCCCTGCTCGTGGGTGAGTGTGGCGCGTTTGGGAGCAAATGCACGGTCCAAGTTGCGAGTAAAACTTGGACCATCGCTATAGTTACTTCCCAAACTCCCGACCGGTCGAAACCAAGTGCTGGTCGGTCGGAGGGGTGTTGGAAAGAGAAAGTCCTCAAAACGAGGGGAGCGCAAGAAAGGGCACTTGTATCTATAGAGCCTATATGTTGTGGGTCGGGTGTTTGTAGCCCCATTGTGTGGAAAGCGGGGGCTATCCTCACTGATTGAAAAAAGTTTGGCGGAGAATCGTTGGCCCCGAGAAACGGCCTCCAGTAAAGGCGACCTAATGGTAGGGCCCTATGTTGCCATGTTTGACTTGGTTGCCATGGCAACCAGTGAGGAGTCTGGAACATGTCTCACAGTCTATCGGTGTACCTAGCCGTGGTGATGTCCGACTCACAGAAAGCCGACAATAACCAAATAAATGATAAAAAGAAAAGCTAGTGGAAAACAGGGGGAAGTGAATCAGGAAGAAAAGATCACATAGAAATGCATGTCTATGACTAAGCTGAGAGCAGCCCCTTGCTTCAAGAGGTTCCAAAATGGAGTGGAACAGGTGCAGGGAATGCTGGGTCCTGTAGTCCAACTGCATGACTGGGTGCCAAGAAACAAATCAGGCACAGAGGGATCCCGAGACAGGTCAAAGTGTTCAACTGTGGAATGACAAGGTAACTGGAACTAGAGGATCGTAATGTGTAGTGAATTGTGTGATCCAAATTTGCAATAGGGACCTACCCCACCTTGTCTGAAGTAAGGGGTACATGCAATCGGTCAGTAAACAGGTGACTGGTGGATAGGTGTTATATAGGCCATATACATTCCTTGTTAAGGCCGCTGTAGTAACTGTCTAAACGATGTACTCATCTTGCTTCTTTTTGCAAGAGGCTCCTTGTGATGTTTGTGGAGCAATCCACCACAGTATGTCATCTGCTGTGTGATGTGCTTCAATATAATGGGATACCAGAGTTGCTGACAGGTTCTTGCATCTACTTTGGGACCTGTGTTCACATATTCTCACATGGACCAGTCTTTGTGTCTGGCGCACATAACGCAGGCCACACGGACATTCAATGACATGAATTGCCTGCTTAGTCTTGCAATTTGTTAGGTTGCGGAGGGTCGACATTCAGTCATTGATTTTGAAATCTTTGGTTTTATGAGTGAATTTACAAGAGGTACAGTTCCACACGGGAAATGGCACTGTGTCGTTCGTAAATTCCACAATCCTAGTCTCGGGGCTGGTTTTGCGAATCTCAAATGGATCAATTGGTCTGGCAGATTTTTTGGCTCGTTTATAAACAAAGCGAGGCAGCGGTTTATTGGGCAGACAAAGTCTGGTCAGGGCCCAATGCTTGGATAGGAGTTTGCGAATCTGTGAGGTATGCATGCCGGTTCTGGATTCTTTAGTAGTAGTATTTTCTTTAACGGCTAGTAGGGAGTCTCTGTTGTGAAACCTGGCTCGCTTTTTGGATTGTGAAATGATGCGATGCGGGTATCCACATTCTGTTATCCTCACATCTAGATCGACAGCATGTTCATAGAAGTCATTGAGATCAGAGCAAATTCTCCTAATGTAGAGATATTGACCGTAAGGTAGGTTTTCCCGCAGGTGTTTGGGATGATCACTTAAGAAGTACAACAGGGTTATCCTGTCGCTGGGCTTCCTAAAGAGGTTGCATTTCAGACATCCAGCGGCATACTCAATTTGTAGATCTAGAAAACTAATGACTGAATTACTTGATGTCATAGTAAATTGAATATTTGGATTTATGTTATTCAGCAAAGTATGGAACAGTTCAAGATCTGATTCTGTGCCTTCCCAAATGCACAGAATGTCATTAATGTATTGCTTCCATTCATGGGTTTGTTTCCTAAAGGGGTTGTTTGTAGACAAAATATGGGTCTCTTCAAGTCGGCCATGTACAAAACTGCCAAACTTGGGGCGAATGTGGCCCCATTGAGGTGCCCTTTGTCTGAAAATAGAATTGACTGTCAAACTCAAAGTAATTCTTAGATAGAGCCAGGGTTAGTAAGTTAATTATGAAGTTTGCTGGAGCTCTATTCTGGTAGTTGAAACTGTGTTAGGAATTTGAGCATGCACTCTATGGTGTCTATCTGTGGAATACTTGTATAAAGTGAGCAAATATCCAGCGTAACTATTAGTTGTTTGTTAATGTCAAAATTCAAACCTTCGAAGACCTGAATGGTCTGCGTAGTGTCCCGAAGGCACGTTGAGGTTTTAATGCTCATGGGTTTTAAAAGAGAGTTGATAAATTGACATACGGGTTCAAGTGCCTATCCGCATCCAGAGACAATGGGTCTCCCTGATGGATTTTCAATGTTTTTGTGGATCTTGGGGAGTGCATATATGGTAGGGATCCTCCCTTGGTTGGTGGTTAGAAACTCCCATTCTTTTACTGAAATCCACTCTCGATCTCTTGCATATGGTGTTATTCCCAACATTTCTGCCACAATATCTTTAGTGGGTCATGTTTGATTTTATTGTAACTTGCACTGTCCATTAGGAGTGTATTAACCATGGCTTTGTATTGTGACGCTGTCATAAGTACAATACCGCCCCCTTTATCAGCAGGTTTTATCACTAGTTATCTATTTTTGGACAGGTCAGATATCGCTTCTCTTTCTTCCTTTGAAATATTATGATGGTATTGCAATTTTTTGGTCTCAAATTGTTTAAGGTCTGCCATAATGTACTTTTCAAAGGCAATAATCTCAGGTGGTACCTGGTTGTCTTGAGGACAGAAAGTGGACGGGACATGAAGTCCAAAGTCTTCCTCATGTTCCACTGGATTTTCATCATCAAAGAAAACTTTCAGCCGTATTGTTCTAAAGAACTTCCTTATTCCTGTTTCTGTGATGAACCAGTCAGGTTGGTGTGTTGAAAGAAAGGTCAGGCCTTTCGACAAAAGGGGGAGGTCTGGGCTGGTGATAGAACGGTATTGGCTAGGTTGAAAATGGGGATTGGGGGTTGGTTTATCGAGTCCTTCGCCTGTGGCCTCGTGGTCGCATCACGGGGTAAATTGGTGTAACCATGGTGGGCCCCAGCCTGGCGCTCCCATCATGCCACCTCCCCCTAAAAAATGTTGTTCAGCTAGTTGATGTTGCTGTTGGAAATTTCCATAGCCCTGTGATCGAGCTCGGCGACTGTGATCATCTGATCCACTGCTGCTCTAATTGGAGAAGGAAACTCATTTTTTCCTTGGTTGGATATGGTTCTGTGAAGCCTGATTCACTTTGGCTGCCTCAATTACTTTATCAGTGATGTATGAAAAGACTAGGTCTAGTTTAAAGTCTAGAATATCTTTATTCAGTTTCTTTTTTTGGCAATATTAATGTTCTTAAATTCTTCCAAAAGTGTATTAGTTGCTACGAGTTGTTCCCATGCATCATTAATGGTGTTGTCATCGAAGAATGTCTGTTCTTCTTTTTCTAGTTCCTTTTCGGTGTCTTTACTAATTCTTTGAGCAGTTGTAATGGTCAAGACCATAAGGTCGTGGCTACATTTAACTGCTATGTGGCTAAACATAGTAGTGTATTCCTTATCGCCTAAGAAGAGACATGGTTCATTCCTTACGATTAGACCTGCTGGGATGGTATTGTTTCGAAGTTATTCTCACAAGAAATGGCTGTGCAACTCTGTTCTGAATTGCTTTTCTTTAATTTCAATAGATCAGTGCTTCCCAGCACTGGTGCAGTATTGATATTGGGATTGGTGGGGTCGAAAATAAATTGAAGGTCCTTTGATAATATCTGCAGTTTCTTCTCTGGTTTAGCTGAAGGTTTGTCCCTCAGCCATACTAGCCATACTAGTTATTTGCTATCAATTTTGCAAATGCAGGAGTGTAAATGGCGAGAAGACCCGGTCGACCACCACATGAGGGGGACTCTGTACCAAAGATTTTTACGACTAAGCAGTTTTAGTAAACCAGGCATTAATCTTGGCTCATTCTTTATTAAATAAGGCTATACACTATTAGCAATCCCTAGGTAACGCAGGTTGCTATATAGACTGAAATACAAACAATAGGGATACGCCAGGGGCTAAAGTGGATTAAGGGGTAGAAAATACTGGTATACTGGTTAACTGACAAGAAGCAAATCCACAATTTTCATTTCATTGTTGTTTTTTAGACAAATATATTTGAGGAGAAGGGTTTAGATTAGTGCTTGAAAAAGTCACTGGGGGAACAACACAATGAGAGTAATCTATGAGTAAAATTGAAGTTTATTGTTAATACACTCAATTGTGGAGAGAAAAACATCAAAAAACAAAATCTTACAGCATAGTTTTTGAAGGGTACATATATAACTAAAACATACATGTGTATTTATACGGATTCAAAAATAGAAAAGAAGAATTGAACCAATAAATGAATAAATACATTCAAAAAGCAAAATTGGTAGCATTCAAAAACAAAGTTTGTAGAACACAAAATTCTCAGGTAAAGAAAAAAGAGAAATTGCAGTAATCATAGAAATCATCTAACAGATTTTTCTGATTAGCATAGTTGAACAATTCCTGCTAATAAACAAGAGTCAAGGTATTGTTTTGTGTTAATCCTGAGATATAGTAATTTACTGTAAACTATGGACCTGTTCAATTTATGGACAAGTCTCTTAATTTGTCAACTGCCAACGTGTGTAGATTTTGAATCTAAGAAAAATAGGCCAGTGCTATACAGAAGGTACTGTTGAAGCATAGTCCTGTGTTGGACTGGTGAGCACTGGAAACACGTTTCGACTATGCCACGATTGGTGGCATCTATGTACAGCCTTCCTCAGGGTGAAGGAGCTTATGTTCCTATTTGGGAGGGAAGCAGAAAGGAGATACATATATTTATCAGTATTGTGAATAGAATGCCGACACTCTATTGTTCGAAAAGCCCTAAAACAATTAGAATGCTTGAGCTAAAGCACTCAAATAAAGTCCACTGAGTACTTACCCTGTTGATTCGGCAGTATCTTCAGTGCTGTACTTTTGTTGATACAATAAAATTAGGAAAATGTATCTATTTCTTTGCTTCATTACACACTTTTTAATGAGACAACATTACAAGTGCATGTACAGAACTCCAGCGTTGCACCACAGAATCCATAAAGCAAAAACACAGCTCAATTTAAATCTTTATTGCTCCACCATTTCACTCAAGGATGATGGGGAGGTCTTTCTTGGCATGGTCTAGAGTCCACAGACAGGTGTCAGGTGTCAGTAGCTTGAGGTGAAAACTAGAGCTCCTAAAATCAGTCCTGCCTTATTGGTGGTCTTATGGACACGTTTCAGGTACCTCATGAATTGGGGCGAGACCATATCTATGGGTTTAGGTCAGATGATTTGGGTCTGGTTTTCATCTAGTTGAGTCCTTGTTCTGCCATAAACGCAGCAGCGGTGGAGTGCTCAATGTTGTTATCCTGGCTGACCTGCAATTTGCGTGTGTCCTCAGATTTATGGTGATGGGCATACAGCAAGAAGCATTGCATAAAAGGGGACTTTACACAGTGTTTCCTGGAGTAATGTCCTTTCCTCATAAATTGTCTTTGGTTAAACATTTCAAGGGCAACATTTGTCTTGTCTGTAGAAAGGACATCCTTGCAGTGTTCCACAGTCTCCATCAAGGGCTTACCATGGGCAACCGCTTTTGTTGGGTGACATCATGGATCAAATCTTGTGGATGAAGAACAAGTCAATTTGGTAAGTGATGAATATAGCAATATGAACAGAATCACCTATTACTACTGTAATAGACAAGGGACAAAACAAAACAAAATGTAAAAGAAACATATGACTTAGCAAGGGCTTCCAAATTAAGAAGAGTACTGTACAAATATACACAATTGTACATGCACTGTGTAAAAAGCACAAAACTCTCTGTACAAATATACACAATTACACATGCAAGCATTAACAGCACAAAACCCACTGTGGGGCCATATCTGAAATGTCTCCAAATGTGCTGCATTAAGTGCACAAAACTCATTGTGGGCACATATTTGGCAGAATCTACACGACTGAGCATGCACTAGGTTAAGAGCACACCGTGGGTGAACATCTGACAGTACTACATGTCCAGGCCTAGACAGCATTATGATCACAAATCACACTGTAAAACATTCAAAATTGCACATGCACTGCATTAATAGCACAAAGCCCACTGTAGACGCGTATCTGGCAGTGACTACATGTCCAAGCATGCACTACATCAAGGGCAAAAAATTCACAGGACAAATATACAAAAATACATATGCAATGCCTCAAGAGCACACAACTCACTGTGGGCGCATACTGTATCTGGCAGTGACTACAGGCCCCATACTGACTCTCTTTCTGTGCCCTGTACCAGAGATAGCCCATCCATGTTTACTGTACTCTATATTAACAGGAGTTCTCATTATGTTGCTTTCAATGTCCTCCCCAATGCCTGGTGTGTGTTGTAGATAACCCCTGTGGTTACCTTTGTCCCGTGACCCCGCAGTAAGATTGCCTTGAGTTACCAAACTGTCCTCTCATCATCCTGTTCAAGGAGCTGATGTGTAAGGGTGTATAAATGACTTAAGAGAAGGAGAGAAAAAAGTCAATGCCAGCACAAGGCATAAAATAAGCAGTGTTGACTAGCAATTTGTTATGCCATTCTGTAGGTTTGCAAATCAAATTGACACTTGTGTAGCAAAGTTAGCTATTAAGTTGCCATGTAAAATCAAAGCACGGCTAGCCCTGCATTCCTCAATTTCCCTAGGTGCTCTCTTCATGCTCTTTTGTCTGTTCACCTGAAGTGCTAATCAACAGGAAATGCAGCCGTAATTATCTCCTCCACTCTTAAGTGACAAAGGCCTGTGTGCGAGTGCAAGGCAAGAATTGCATTTTTCTATTTCTTTTTCAAATAATTGCAAAACCAGAAGTAAATCGGGATGATATTTTCAGTGATAATTTTATTAACTATATCCTGTCTGGAAAAGACCAGTAAGTGGTAACTGTATACTTTTTTTTAAATGACTGTCACGCAATTCCATTCCTAAATGTGTAAGTTGTTAAATAATGCATAATTACAGTATTGACACTGTAAAACACTGCATCATCTTCATGCTTTACAGTCAAGTTTAGGTCATTGCATCTAAATCTCATTGTGTGAACTATATTTAATTCTGTTGATGAAGATGCATCATATTGACGAGTGAACAATTTTGAAAATGGACTTGATCACACAATCAAATGCTTTTGATGGCAAACCTAGTTCTGTAGCTTGCTGGTTGCATACATCTGTGCAACTGGTGCTCAAACCATAAGCTGATCCCATGCTCCCAGACATTCTATTTTATCACCATGTTGCTTTATGCCAGCTACCCTGAAAGGAAGATGACCACAAACCACATTATTCCTCTGTGTAGTCTCTTACTTTCTTTCCTCTTACACAATGAATGCACAAAGCTGACTAGATGTTTTCACAAAGTAGTGATCAATAGTTCCATCAGTTTTGTACATTTACAGATCTACTGCACAACCATACACTATAGTTAGTCTACAGAGCCCGCTTTGCTTTATATTTATGATTGCATTACATATTAGCACCTGCAGGAGACAGCTGGTCAAACTGTTTTCAGACCCTTTATATCACATATATTTATTTGTGCTCATTCATGCAGCTAACCTCTTACATTTTACGTAACACTCATCCACCGATCGCAAAGTCTTTTCACCCACTCGCATAGTCGAGTAGATTTCATGAAGGGAGAGTTGTCAATGGTGTAATGATATGCAACGGTATCATACACAAAAGACTAACCTGGCATGGTTCTGCGGTTGACTGTGGCTAGTAAGAATCTCTCCGAAATCTCTGTCAATCTCTTAAGCAAAAAGAGAAAGCACAGAGACCTCAAGGAAATGATCAAGGGGGGAAAACCCTGTTGTTTTGTTCCGAGGAGAAGGCTTCACCAGCGGCAGCAGTCTCAGCAGAAATCCAAGTCTTTATCCAGTACAATGTGAAGCTAAGTAGAGAGAGAGAGAGCATGATGAGGCTCTATCGCATATGGATGGGGGAGAGTCCGTTCTATACAGCTGATATGGTAGCTTGGTGTCGGGAAGCCAGGACTTGAGCACCAGAGGAGAGGGCGTTCTGAAGGTGAGTGTGGACAAGGTATCTTGAATGAAGGATGAAAGCAGTGGAACAATAGAAGGTTAACAGGGATAGAAGAGGTAAGAACAGAGGGACAGCTTAGAGCAGCAAACTTACGAGCGTTGACAACACAGTAGCAACGCGCAATCTCTCTGGTCTCTCTCACATATAAATACGGTGTTTCCTTGGCGATTTGTTGTCATCTGTTGCCATGGGTTGAGTGCCCTTCTTTTATGGTGAAATAGGTAAACTTAGGTACACGACCTGCAGGTCTAGCTGAATTTGCAAGTCTTAACTCTTCTCACTAATGTCTTATTTCCGTTGCATGCAACAATGCTGTATTGTTGCTCATTTCATGTCTTCTGTACAACTAACTTCTGGTGACATTAACAATATTAGTAAAACATTGCTAATGAAATGGGTCTGTTTGCTAATCAATACCATTTTAATTAGCAAACTCTTCTAATCCATTTTTGAAAAATAATGTATGCCTTGCAGCACAATATACTCAACATAGAACTGAATATTGCAGCACAATGCTTACTCATCCAATTGCCTGATAATTCCCTTCTCTGGGTGGGCGTTTACACTGGTGTTGTAGTAGTTTGCAGAAGGCATTAGAGTGCGCCTGCGATTTAGTAGCCACTGCTGAATCTTCTGAATGATGTGCTCAGTGGCATAAACTTCTGAAACTTCTCACTCATCGCAGAAGTGAATGGCCCGGCTATTGCTGGGAGAGCAGTAAGAGCAGCAACAGACATAATTAAACTGCATTAACAATGGAATTCACAATGAATAACTGCATGGTCATTCCAACAAGGTGCTCTTAAAAAGTCACCGCCTGGTGACTGAAAATGAATGAATCAGATGGGTCATTGCTTGATCGAGCATCACCTAAAGGTTAGTCTTTTAGTCCTATACTGTGCCCAAACCCACTTCATCGCTGGGTACTGCCTGCCTTTATTCCAGTGCAGCGCTGGCTTATTCATCCTTGGCTCAATTTGTTCTGTTTTCCTCTTACATCATTCCTCGACACCTCAAATATCTAATGTTAATCTACCTAATCCTAAATAACCCACTGTCACTGATCATTCTCCACCGGTCAACCTCGCCCTTTGGAATGCATGTTCCATCTGTAATCTGTAAGAAAGCCCACTATATTCTCGATACATTTTTCTGCCTAAACCTACATTTTTTCCATATTGCTGGAACATGGCTGTCTACTGCTAATTCTGTTATCCCTGCTGCATCTCAGCTACCACCCCGAGGTCCACCTACCTCCTTCTGTGGTGATGTTGATGCTCTTCTGTCCTCTCATTTACCCTCTGAGGCACCTCTATTCCTTCTTGGTGACTTCAACCTGCACCTCTTGTCAACTCATGCCTCTGTTCCTCTCCAACACCTTCTCCATTCCTATTACCTATTGCCAGCCCCCATCTCCTCCCTCTCACGTCTCTGGTTTCTGCCTGGAACGCAATTTTCTCCTCTGTGTCATCTTTTAGCTTCTGTTACTGCCTTTTCCATTCACTCCTTGGACCATGCTCTTCTTTCTATCTCTCGTATTCCTCCTCATGTTTCTCTTTCCTCTCCTAATTCATCTTGCATCTTTCTTCGTCCCGAGCTGCGTAGCTTTGATGCCTTGGCTTTTATCTATGCCATTACTACTTACCTCCCTTCATTTCCTGATCTCGCTTCTCTATCTATTGATTCTGCTTTCTCTCATTTTTTCTATGCTATTTCTATTTCTCTTGTTGCACTTTATCCTGCCTATCCCTTTAATCCTTCTCGTAATCCTCCCCAACCATAATTATCCCCATCACTTTGCTCTCTGTACCTCTCTCCTCTCAGCGCTGAACGTCCCTGGTGGAGGTTACCTTCTGCTGCCAACTCTGCCTCTCTCTTACTATCTATAAGACAGCCCTCTTCTCTGCCAAGCAAGACTACTACACCGATCTTCTACATTTCCTTTCCTCGCACCCCCTGTGCCTTTTTCAGACTCTGACTCGTATCCTTCCCCGTCCTTCTCCTGACAGTGCCTTAACTGTAATCTTTATCTGCCTCTGAGCTTGTCTCTTACTCTTCCATTATCTCACATTCTACCTCTCCTTGTCATTCTCTTTCCACTCCCGCAATATCTATCTGTCTTCCTTTCTTCCTCTGTCTGATGCTGATCCTTCTACTTTTCTGGCTCATGCCCATCCCATTTCTGCTCCTACCGATTCTCTTACTTCACCTTTAATTCCTAAGGTTTCCCACTCCTCCTTCCCTACCTTACTTTTCTTTTGAATGGTTCCCTAACCTCTTTCCTCTTCCCTGCATCCTTCAAGCATGTTATGATTCTTCACATTCTCAAGAAGCCTACTGGGATCCTTCTCTCCCCTCTCTACTTTTAGACCCATCTTCTCTCCTTCCCTATCTCTCCAAGCGTCTCATGAGAATTGCCTACCCTCAGAACTCCACCTGTATTAATTCCCACTCTCTCCTTGCCCACTACAAACCCAGCTTTTTCTCTTGCCACTCTAATGAGACTGTGCTCCTCTTTGTCACAAATTCACTTCTATCAGTTTGTTATGCTAAGCATTCTTCTCTCCTGGCATGCCTAGATCTCCCAGCAGCCTTTGATACTGTCGATCACTCTCTTCTACTTGCGTCACTTGCTTCTCTTAGCTTCAAACACTCTGTTCTTGACTGGTTTCATTCATGTGTCTGTAATCGTACCTATTCTGTTTTTTGGGCTGCTGACACTTCCTCTACTTTCCCTCTTCAACATGGTGTAACTAATAGTTCTGTCCCGGACCCCATTCTCTTCTCCATATATACTATTTTGCTTGTTTCCTTTATCACCTCGTTTGAACGATCCCACCACTTTTATGCCGATGACACACAACTTTGTATTTCTTTCTCGTCTTTCACTCCGGCCTTCAAACCATCTAGTCCTGAATGTCCATCCACTTTCTTTATCTTAACTCTTCCAAGACTGAGGTCCTCTTTTTTCCTGCTTCCTCCATTACTCCCCCTCTCCCTCCCATGTTCATCTCTTTTCCGCCCATTTCTCTGCCTATCCTAATCTCTGCACGCAACCTTTGTGTATACATTGAGTCTTCCCTTCATTTTTCTGCTCACATTTCTGCACTTCTCATTCATGTCGATTTCACATTTTCAACCTCTGGAAAGCTGCACTGTTTCTTTCTTTTCTGCTACTAAACTTCTTGTTTCTTCTCTTGTTTTTTTCTTGCCTTTTCCTCTGTTTTACTCTTATTCTTGGCCTTCCGGTTTCACATCTTGCTCCTCTGGACTCAATCTCCAACTCCTCCATCAACCTTCTCTTCTCCCTCCATCTCAATTTCTATTTCTCCTGCTCTAGCATCACTCTCCTGGCTTCCTTTTCAGTCTTGCTTGCCCTCAATTTCCTTTGTTTTGTTTTTAAATCCCTTCATAATCTAGCTGCTCCATTTCTCTACGCCTTCTTACTGTCCCTCATCCTCCCTGTGCCTCGTCTCGCTTTCACTCCTTCTCCTTACTTGCACCTCTCCACTGGAACATTCGTCCCCTTTCTCTCTGCTCTCTCTCATCATACTCCCTGTTTTTGCTCTTGCTTCCTCTGACTACCTTCTTTCATCATGATTTTATTTTTTAGGTTTTGTCATTAGCACTAATTGTGTAACGCGCTAATCTTTGTTCCGCGCTTTGGCTTAAAGAACTACATAAATGCAAATAAAATAGAAAAAATGCAAATGTACTTGTGGACCACCATTAAATGCCACATTAATAGCAATCCTGTCTCCCTGAGTTTGAGGCAGCGCTGATGAAGCTTTAACAATTGTTCACACCCCATTGAATAATCCCAGGGAGTGTCCCTGGGGGTGTACCTGGTTGTAAGGTCCCCTGGTGTGGCCAGCTCTGTGCCGCATATGGCAAAGGCCTGCTCTGGCCAAAACATGCTTAAAGGTTAAGTTCCTTCAACAAAACTCTGATTTCAAATGCTCTCAAGAATGCAATGCGCAGCTAACATTTCCATCTCACAAGGGATGAGAGCAGTCGACTTTTGCATTTCCTGCCTCAGTCGTTCCTCCTGTGCAGACACAACAATTAAATAGATGTGATAAAATAAATGAATGCATAAATAGAGGGAGCCAAAGAATAGCCCACTTACCTGTTTAGAGCTGGTGTCAGTGAGATTTGCAATTTCGGCCGATATATCATGTCCACCTTGAATAATAACCCTTGTACTGTAGCTTGGTGCTTGATAGGCAACTGTACAGTACATAACTTTATTCTTCTGTACGCTTTACAGAATGGTGAGAAAGAGTTGGAATACCCTGTGTACAGCATCTGTACCAGAGTCCACTTGTCCAGCAAAACACAGGCATCTCTTGTCATGGATGCAAGATGTATCGGTGTTGCAGGACAACTGTGATATAGTCATATAGTGTGATATGACATAGTTATAGACGGACTCTAATTGGATGTGTCTCAACAGAGCTCATGGTATTTGGCTCTTCCTCGGCCAGAGCAAAATTACCCACCTCATACAGGTCCTTCCAGATCAAAGACACACACATACGGGTCCTGAGTCAGGTGAAAACCATCAGTATGATGCTAGAAGCATCTCTGGGGGCTGATGCCCAAGCACAATACATCAAAAAAACTGTGCCTACCATCTTAGACTACTAAAATCTATCAGGCCATACATATCAGAGGACAACTGCGCTGTTATTGCAAGAGCTATCATAATGTCTCGCCTTGACTATGGTAACACATTGGTCTTGGGCTCCACTAAGCAGTGTCTGCATAGCTGCCAAGGTGTCCAGAACAATGCGGTAAGAATCGTCAAGCACAAAGCTAGGTCACAGCATATCAGTGACTCCAGAAGGGAGCTGCACTGGCTGAAGATCGAAGACAGAGTACACTTCAAGACCTTAACAATTGTGCACAGATGTATCTTTGGAATAGCCCCGGTCTACCTAAAAACCCGGATTCAATCATATGTCCCCAGCAGAACACTAAGATCGCCTTACCTCGGTAAAACCTTGGTGGCTCCTCACAAACTCAAATGCGGTTTAGACAGATCCTTTCCTACACTTGCAGCCGGTCTTTGGAACAAACTTCCCAACCACATAAGATTGGAAACCAACTACATTCGTTTTTGCAAAATGGTGAAAACCCACATCTTCAAATAATAACCATCTGTGGATCCCAGCATCTGAAGGAAACTTTCTGGCTGTCCCGTCCTCTTGCCAGTTTCTGTCTGTCTGTCCCGTGTCATTGTTTCTGCGCCCCGAGGCTTGGAGCTACCGGCGCAGTATAAATATTAAATAAATGAAATAGTTTTGCTCAGCCCTAGTGGATACAGAATTCTTAGGTATCCGTGAAAATGTTGCCAAGTAAAATGTAGCCAGTGAAAAAAATGTGGTGAAAATACCTTTACAGTAAAAAAGTTGCCAACTACTCAGCTGAAAAGTACCCCAAAATGCAATGCTGTTAAGATAGGTGTTAGGGCTATTAATTTCCTGGGTAAGGGCTAGGGTAGGGGGTTCCATGTCATTTCATCACAGGAAGTCTTTTCACAGGCATTTTGACAGCAGATTTTTTTAACGAAAAAACTGATCAAATGTTTTATTTTTTTTATTTTTGGGGAGGTTCCCACCCCAATCATCCCCATCGCATTTAATATTTTATATATCCCCGAACACCCACACCCAATATATATATTTGTCCAACCCCCCCAAAAAAGTCATGGCAAAAAACCCAGTGAAAAAACAACCCGCGATGAAAGGACGTCATACTGGGTAGGGATTAGGACAAGGCAAAGGGTTAAGGTTAGGGTAAAGATTTTGGTTAGAATTAGGGTACGGGTTAGTGTCAGAGTGCTTGTGGGGGCTGGTGATGTGTGGGTTTGGTTAGAGTTAAGGGAAGGGTAAGGCTCAGGGTAGGCGCTAGGTTAGAAGTTATGGTAAGACTAGGGTTAACATTAATGGTAGGGGTTACAGCTAAAGAAAGAGATAGGGTGGTTGGGAGAGCTGGTGGAACGATAAGGGTGTATGATAAACCTAAATGTTTGGATAGAGTAAGAGTTAGAGGAAGTCTTAAAGATGAGGTTTGGGTAAGACTAAGGTTAGCATTATAAAAAGTGTTTGGGGTAGGATAAGGGCTATGGAATTTGGTAAGGGCCAATGATGGGGTATGAGTTAGGATCACTGTTCATTTTCTATTTATTTACTTGGTATTTTTTATCGAGTCACATCCAAATAAGATACTTTAGAGAGCAGGAGTGCTAGGGAACACCTAATGGTTAGATATAGAATAAGGCTTGTAGTTAGAGTTAGTGTAAGGGCTAGGGATAGGGTGATTGTGGAGGGCCGGCGATTGCCTGCTCTTAGTAGCTGTTTGTGTGACTGCTAGGGTTACAGCCCTGCACTTTTATGTCTTTTAAAATCTGTTGTTTTACCTTATCACTGGCAACATTTTCACACTCTACATTGCTTGAATAGAATGATTACATTTTGAAAGCTACTTTTTCACATGACTGCATTTTCCTGATGACATTTTCATTTAGAATCAACACATAGCGTATGTCTTCAACTTCAAGTGCCACACTGAAGAGAGTGGAAAGGTGCAAGCATTTTTGCCAGAGACACACGGGTGGTAGGAAAAAAAAAAGATAAATCAGAAGGAGGCCACTCAGCGACACAAGGAGTATCATTCAGGGTCAAGGTGGCTACGAATTATAGACCACAAATCTCAGTGACACCAAATATAATTTTACATATCAACAGGTATAAGATAAACTAGTATTCATTATGCGTTTAGAGATAATCAAGGTAAATTATTATCATAGGTAATCTGATACTCCTTGAGGCTGTCCAATAATATTTAGAAATCCTTTTTCTTCTGTAAAGTAGCAGTCTAACAAATGTCAACACAGTTGGTGATTATCAAAAGTTAAATTTAATTATCATAACCACGGCCAACACGTGTTTTGCCCTCTGGTATTTTTCAAGGCTGATTTTTGTATAGTCACAACAATAACAGTACCATAATTTAAGTATACATACCAAGGCCAGACAGAGGGAGACAGAAACAAAAGATACAAACAAAAGGCATATTAAAAATGTAAAATACAAGATATTCAATATTATATTCATATTGTGAAAGTACATCTCTCATAGGCTATATATGAGCCATATCTAACAGTAACCATTTTAAACATGTTCAAATCGGTGGATTTGATGAAACACCCAAAGTCCAGAAACTTAACAGTGAATAAGATAAATAGTCAAAGTGTACCAGTGGATCAGCAGAGGGGATAACTCCTTTTGCTGCACCCATGCAGAGTGCAAATTTGTCTATGAGTATATTAGTAATAGTACTGTGTCCCTACATGTCACTATATATTGATCTTATATATTACTTAAGTGTGTTAGTCTCCATCAGTATCCCACCCTGCAGATGATCGTAAGAAAACATAAGCTCACTAAATACTTTTGCATGTGAGATTCAAATGATTACATTGCAGTCAGTTATTTGCGCTATCACCTCTTAATTTTCCAAAATTGGTAATTCGTATGGGCATAAACTTACCCATTGGGTATATATGTAGCATTCATTATTGTGATATAGAAGTAATTGGACAATTTTACCAAATTGTCTTTTTGAGAGCTGCATAAAGTATAAACATGACTTGTCATGAGCTGACTAACTTAAAACGAATTGATTTTGCCATAAAAATGAGTGTGCTGCTGTTATATTATGATCTGAATTTGACTTATCCCTTAGAGAGACTGTTTGAATTCTATTCTGCTGGTTGCTTATTCAAAATATGGTTGATCAGTCCTGAATTGGTAACTGCAAGAACCATAACAAGATATGTAAATATATGTTTTAATTGGTTAACCCAATATTTCTGTTGCCCCATAGCTATGTCTTAATTATAGTGCAATCTGTATATTAGTATTTTAATTTTAATCACGTAAGTGATTATTAAAGCTTCATGAACCAGTATTATTGGATGCGGGTGCAGAGTATACATCATTACTGTGCCCCACAGTAGATTTATGGACCATGTCCAACTCATCAGTATCATATATGATGTTGTGCCTTAATGGTCTGTGCATGTTAAAAAAATTGATATTCTGAACAGACAAAATGATGCCTTAATGATTAATAGGATGTCCATCTTGGAATTATTGCAGACGCCATATTGGTTGAGTTATTTATATACGTTGTGTGTGATGTCAAAAGCACATTGTGCGTGATGTCACAATCATAAACAATGAAAGCCACTTGCAATCGAGTGTTTCTAAACTAGATTGCCCTTGTGAAAAATGACTATTGGGCCTCTGAAAATCAGTCTTTGAAGGTGACATTTTCCAAATATCTTTTACCTATGATTATGCAATACAAAGTATGAATTCCAAAGCAAAAGCGATTCATTTCTATATTATCTGCTACTCGCCCTGATATCATGGACCTTAATGGTGTATACATGTAGGGAATGTGCATCTAGCATTATATAAACGAAGTATAACTGAAAAGACATGCCATCCTGCATGAATCGACTTTATGAATGTTTATTCTCCCTGATTCACTTCTTTGAGATTAAAGCATTATGTTACCATCTCCTTTGAGTCTGTCCGGTTATTTGGTCTGAGATATTTTATTGGTAATTCCATCTAGCACACAGATGCTTCAAGGTGCTAGGGCACAATACCCCCTCACCTGAAATCTCTTTTGTTCTTCGCTACAATTCCTGCGGGTATGTTATTATTAGTTGTCTTTCTGTGAAAACTGCCACCATAGAGTTTTGAGTTAACCTCAGTTGCTTTCCGAAAAGTATACGTTTCTATTCTTCCATTTGAAATATAGATATGCAGGTCAAGAAAATCTATGCAAGCGTTGTCACAATATCCTGTTAATTCAATACCAAAATCATTGTTATTAAGGTATTGCACATATTCATTAAGCACTTGTTCCGAACCATTCCACACTATGATAATATCATCAACATATGATCTCCATATGATGATGTGTTTGTCATAATAATTGTTCTTGAGTGCGAATGTGATTTCAAAATGCCCCATGAATAGGTTCCCCAAAGTTGGGGCCTATTTCTCCCCCATTGCGACCCCCTTTGTCTACAAATAATAGGCCTTGTAAAATAGAAGAATGTTGTTGTTTATTGTTGTTAATTGTAAATTGTAAATCTCAGAAAGTCCTTTATCATCTCTACATGAAAAAGAAATGATGCTGAAAAATTCGGAAATATACGAAAATGTCGCCAAAATAACTGCAACCAGGGGAAACCACCAGGGGGGCAGAGGGAATTGGCACCTGAGCCTTCGCCTCCCTCTCCAGGCGCGATTCTACGGTGAATAACTACCTTAAAAATCAAACAACCATGGCACATCAGGGTGAACTCCCAAGAGAAATCGCAACTTGTAACTAGTGGAGTGAAATAAACTGAGGATCCCGCCTCCCAGAGCCACAGCAAGACTGTAATGGCCGCGTGCAGCTGGGAAGGCTGAAACAGTGAGGCGTCCCTCCAGACAGCACACCGGGTAAGCGGCCAGCTGGAGCGTGAAGGGTGCACGCCGTGTGGAGCGGGCAAGCCTCAGCTTCACCCCCTGGGGGTGTGCGTGCTGCATTCCAGGACACACAGAGCAATCCCACCATTGTGCCTCCGCGGCTCTGATCCACTCCCCGCACAGTGTCTCCCCCTCCAGAGTTCTTCGGCGGTGGCTCCTCTGGAACTCTGCGCGGTGCCCGTGCCTTGCTTGCCTGTGAGTGGGCCTGCTCCCCTACACAGGCCACATTAACACATCGAACTGGGCCGCATCTCACACCCAGCCGGCATCCAAGGTAGACCCCTCAGAGTAGTGAGTTCTAGTAGCCACAACAAGGGTCCACCCATCTACACCCCCTCACATTGCAACCCCCCCAGACCACCTTCAAACAACGAGAAACCATCTCACTCCAACATCCCCCAGAGGTGGACTGTCAACCCGGGGCCCCCAGCACACGTGGCAGCCTTCCACGCTTCGCTCCCATCCATTCACAATAGCCACAAGGAGCACAGCGTCCCCAAGGGACCCTATAAGCCTCATGAAGCAGGAACACTGGCAGTAATGGGTGACAACTCAGGGACGTTTTTCGGCTGGAATTCCAAGGATGTAAGAGCAAGTTACCTTGCTGCAACACACAGCCTCAAGATGCCATAGGACGTTGCAGCACTCAGCGCCACACCTCGGTACACCACAGGTTTTGCCTGGGATCACGGTCTTGCCTACCAATTTTGCAGCCCCAGCCAGCACACCCCTCAACACGAGTTTTAGACTTTGCCAGGTAGAGAGGGGAAGGGTCTGTGTGCATAGCCATTTAGTGTGCAACTCGAAGAGCCCAGAAAAGGGGCAGACAATTCTCAAAGGAATACAGGAGGCAATCAACATACAATGCCGGGCTGGGGTCCTCCCCTCTCTGAGGTACTCCGGGAGACTAATTCTACACCAACACAAGCTACAGAATATAGCGTAACACACCTGGGGACGCCACGCTATTTCTGAACGCCGCCGCTTTCCACAAAGAACGTGCCCGGGCACCAACACCTGTCACCCCTGCAATGGGTGATCCTGGATCTGCACACCCTGAACAGGCTGCGCTCGTTCAGCCACAAAACCAAAGCCATGGAACACAAAGAGTTCCAAGCTCCACAGAGCTTCCGGGGAATGATTGTGACAGTGCCACTAAGTCGGACATTTGCTTGCTGTTGGGGGAAATCTGCTCCCTCAAATCTAGACTGACAGAGACTGTCACAGACCTAAAGGCACGAATGGCCAAGATGGAAGATCGAATGGAAGCTGTGGAGCACAACCAGCAGTCCGCAGACATCCCGACAATGACGTATGAGGCCAGATTTCAGGATTTGGAGCAAAAGGATCGTAACATGCATCTCAAACTCGACGACCTGGAAAACCGGGAGAGTCGGACCATTCCGCATTATGGGCCTTGAAGAGAAACAGGGAGAGACATCTGCGAGCCTAGAGATCAAAGTAAAAGTGCTGATTGCCTCTGTCTTCGAGGAGTCCCCCCCCCACTCTGGAGCTCGACAGGATCCACAGAGTGGGTGGACCACCAAAAGGCCTGCGCTCTGTCCTGGTGAAATGTCACTATTACAAACAGAGGCAAGAGATTCTGCAGAAAGCCAGAAACCACAAGCCCATAGACTTCGAAGGAACAAGCGTCAAACTACATCAGGGTCTCTCAGCCACCACACTGAATTTGAGGAGGAGTTATCGCCCCCTAACAACGGGGCTACAGGAGCGTGGGATCCGGTACTGAATGGACCACCCCTTTTCGTTGAGCTTTGAATACGACGGAGAAAACGTTAGAATGACTTCAGAGGATGAAGCTAAAAGAGCCCTAGAACACTTACAAGCGAGCATGATAAGCTCAGAAGGGGAGGCATCCAGAAAAACCATGGGCCCGTCGCAGAAAAGCTTTCCAATGTCATCCAGGAGAGGGCGAGCCCTGCAAAATGGAAATACAAAAGGCTCAACACCTCATGAGAAAACAATATGTCTTTATTTTCTTGCATCCCGGAATGCCCGCAAGCGGGCAAAGTTACCCGGGGGCTCATGCCTCCGTCTGTGGGGAACATCCCACTGGTGAACGGACCAAGCAAAATGGTTGTCATGAGCCGCTACGCGCTCTAAAGTAGCGGTCCTGAATCTCATGAAAATGGTAGAAGTTACAGTTATGAGAGTTCTCTGCATGTTGTTTTTCACCGTAATGCTTTAGAGCTATTAGTCTGTTGTCAAGTTCACCTGGAGAGGGGACCTGTAGTGTGGCCCTACTGTTCGATTTTCAGGGCATCTCCATTACTGGAAAACGCCTACTATGGTTTTTTTCACAGGGAAAGGGCGGGGAGAGCAACTCAAATCAAAGGGAAGGACTACATTTACTCCACATTATAGCAACGCCACTTTCACTTCATAGCCCATCACTGGTCAGTTGTACATTCATCACACAACCCTGACTGTGCTTTCCCAGCAATAGGACACGGCATCAGCACACACTTCAGCATGGCCTCTCATGATACAATTACCATTGGGTCCCTTACTGTTAAGGGGCTAAACTCGCCTCATAAGCGCTCGATGCTAACCTGGCTATGTCAAACCTGGATGTATTGTTCGTCCAAGAAACCAAATACACCCAGGGGGAGGAATGTAAGATTATAGGTATGGACATCGAAGACACAATTTGGGCCTCAGGGACTGAAAAGAAAGGGGGAGTCGAGATTCTTTGTAGGAAGTCTATCCGCCTCTACAAGCACGACCTGGGTAGATACGTGGCCATCAAGGGTATACTACGATCACACAGGGTCACCTTATGTTCGGTTTATGCCCCTAAGAAAAACCAATTGCAATTTAGTGAGTCCTTGCTTGATTTCCTTGAGGGCTGGAGGGAGGGCGCACTGGTCTGCAGAGGAGACCTCAATATGATAGCAGACACCCTCGTAATTGGGAATCAACAAGGTTAAATGCCCAACTGCTGAGCCCCACCCAAGGGGAGAAATTGTTAAAGCAGCTAAGGGAACACCATCTTATAGACACCTGGAGGGTGACACACCCCCAATGCCGGGCGTTCACATTTTATTCTCCCCCACATCAAACCCATTTTCATATTGACTACTTGCTGATTGGTGCAGAAAGCGAACACCTAGTGGTAGACGCTTCCATAGAGATAGTGGCATGGTCGTACCAACAACTCTCTATGTTGGAGCTAGACCTTGGCCCGCCTCATAGGACAGAGTGGTGATGGGTGTGCAATGATTATCTCTGCAAAGACCCAGCGTTCAAAGACAGAATCACAGAAGCAATCAAAACTTTGTTTGACTTAAACACTGATGAAATCGCAGACAACACGATATGGGAGGCAGCGAAAGCCACATTACGAGGGGTACTGATAACCAGAGGGGGCGCATAGGTAGAAAATTAATCTAAAAAGGGAAATCGAGATGAAGGCTGAGTTTGTGCACCACGAGCGCAAACTTCGCATTCAGAAAGCGGGGGCAGACCTAATTTTAGATCATGTCACAATGCTTCGGGAGGAGTTGAAGGATATTTGGCAGAAAAGAACACTAACACAGCTGAGACTGCTGAAACAGAAATTCTATGAGAGAGGCGACAAAGCCCACACTATGCTGGCCAACTGCTTACGAAAACAGAGGGCAGACTGGTCAGTATATAAAATTAAAAGCGAGCAAGACCAACTCCTGACCTGCCCTCGGGATATAACAGATTGTTTTTCTAGATTTTATACTAGCCTATATACAGTAGAAAATCAGGGCACAGAGTCAGAGCTCAAAGAGTATCCCCATCCCTCAATAGCACATGAACACCTAGAAGCCCTCAATGCCCCAATATCAACTGAAGAGGTCAAAGATGCCATCTCCCACCTCTAAGCCAGCTCTGCTCCTGGGCAGGATGGGTTCACCCCGGCCTTCTACAAGGCAAACTCTAGTGCCCTCACTCCACACATGTTCCTAGGTCGAGGGTAGGACCTATACAAACCAGGTCTGCAGCTGACCGCTGATTTTTAACTTTGGTGGCCAAGCACACTCTGAAGAAGGTTACTATCTTGTTCTTTTGTCTAATTTGACATACTTAGAAGGCAAGTAATTTACAACTGAAGTGTTGCTGTTTCCATCTGCACATTCAGTCCCGCTGCTTTCTCCTCTTGTTTCATTTGAAGGTATTGTTTTCTTTGTGAATTAGGGAGCAAACTGAAAGAAAAGATATACAATTGCACTCACTTTGAGGCACAGGTTGTTAAAAATCACCGTTGCCCTAATTTGATACCCTGGCTGGTTTAAAAGAAAGCAAAATGAAACTAAAGACTTGAAAAGAGATATGTACATCCGACACATGACAATAACATCTGCAAAGGTGTGGTATACAAGACATATCGCCCTTTTACATCAAGTAAAATAGCATTGGCCTCCTAAAATGGGTGTCATAGGATGTCTGGCCCGCAGCAGTCGTAGTCCCAGTGCCCCTGTATCTTCTAACTACTTCCGGAGTAAAATTCATATTGGACAAATTCGGGGTTCATACCCTAATTCAGACTATTGCACTCTTTTGTTCTGGGGTGCCTTCACGGATTGCTCCTCTCATTCCACTGATCTGTCAATGCAGTTTTAGTTTTGGCTCATAGGTGGTGCTTTAGTCTCGCCTAATGCGGTACACATTTTGATAATATATCAAGAAATATGGTCTCGTGTGAAGGCAGAAAAATGCTTAGGTATTCTCATGCTTCTTAATGTTGGCATAGATGCTGATTTAGCACCCCTATTGATAATTAAGCACCCCTGTTTTGGCTGAACCTTGCTCCTTTAGTTGCACCATCAGTCAGTTTTAGCTTGTGTGTGGCCTTGTAGCATAAGGCACAGGTTCTGTGTTGCAGCTGGCAACATACAAATCAATTATAAATAGATTAAATACAATAGGAAATGGAGGCTTGCTTTTTTTTCTACTTTATCTTCGACATGAAGTTCAGGTTTTCTGAACATCAGAAAATGTTCTATCCATAAAGTTTACATGTAAAGTTTACAGGCTATTTCAGGCCACTCCAGTTTCTGATGAGCCTAAATTGTAATAAAGGTGCTGTATTTCATTAGGCAATGCTGGAAGCATTGAATACCAGAAGTTAATAACGCAAGTGGGAAGGTTAGAGCCAGTGACGGGGTAGCAATCATACTTCAGTTAAAGTAACATCTGTTAGTCATTTGTAACCTTGTAATGTATCACACTTTATAGTGTAAGACGGCATTGTCTTGGGGGGAGGGGGATTTCATTTCACACAACCGAAAGAAATCTGATTTAGAATTTGGCTGCGAAGAAAGATGTGTTCTGAAACGATGTATCATGATCCAAAGAAATGACATTAGCGACATTGCATTTAAAAATACACCAGAGGGGGCACTGTAGGGCAGGCGACCAAATCGAAGTGTCTGTGTTTTACTTCCCTATACCTCTCTCTGCACTGTTATCCTTGGCACCGAATTGTGCTTGTTCAATCTGCTGGTCAAATGTGAAGGAGAAAGGCACATATTTCGTTAAGAGAATGGGTTAGGGCCGATCCCCTTATGTACAATTAACACCACTTTAGAGCTGAAATACAATTTATACGCGAGCCAATTGCTCCCAAGAAGGCTATTAAACACAAGGCTGTCAGGGCCTTAAGGTTTAATTGGCAATTGGCAAGACTGGAGTCAATTACTGCATACAGGCTTCAGTCAGCTAAATATTATCAAATAAATGCCATTTTATCTGAAAGTTCAAAAACAGACTATGATCTGATATGCAGCACACCCGATGCTGTTCATTCTGCAGTGTAACCAAAGCGTCATTTTATTATCTGCAAACAACATTAGTTTCTGTGTGTGTTGCAGCAGACATTTCAAAATTGTGTCTTTTTCGTCACTGATGATTTAGGAGAAATTGGGTGGAAAATACAGGTAGGCACGTTTTTTAGCTTTCATCTCCCTTTTCTCCATGGCCTTGATTCACACACAGCCTGGCTATGAGTTTGGTGGGAGTGGTAACACATCCGGGAATTTTATAATGCAGGATATTTTATACCTCCACTAAATTAGGAGTTTCAGAAGTGAAACTCATATCTTTGACCAGCTTTTGTGTGGAGGAAATGTCCACCACACAAAAGCATTACACATGCAGTATATTACCCATGCGCTACTATCACATGCGTTAATACTGCATGACCCCAGTGGAGTCTTTTGGAGGCCAGAATGGGGAATAGGAGAATGGTCTGTGGATTGGGGGAGGGGAGAGGGAAAGTCAGAGTGGGTGGATTACCGCTGGTAATGCCCCCATTCCGAGACTCCTCATTGGCTGAGAGGCTGCCTTACCTCTGGACCCGCCGCCCGCCAGTTATTAATAGAACATCTTGGGGCTGATTCATGGAATTTGTGCACCGAAAAATGGGGATTTTTGCACCATTCTGCCCTGCAAATCCCCATTTGTTAAGCAGGGATTTGCTGGCAGAATGGCGCACAAATCCCCATTTTTCAGTGCAGAAATTCCATGAATCAGCGCCCTTATCTCTACAGCTTTGCCAAGGAGCCTTTTGTTTCTTTAGATCAAAATAAAGACTATTATTCACCATTTATATTGTGTACACCACAAACTGATGGTCATTTAGGTAATAAGTGTTATAAAAATGTCACCCATTTATCAATCTGCAAGACTACACCAAGAGACTTCACTGTTAAAGGTGCTGAGAGTTATTTATACATCATCTGACATGGTTTAAAATGTATGCATATATTGTCTGTCTCCAAACGGCTCAGAGAGATCATATAAATGGGCAAAATGTTTCAAAGAGGTCCCTTTTCAGTGTTTATGGAGATGTTGAGTCACCCAGCTACCTCGTGGAGAAACTCATCATCTCCTGCGTACAGCGCACCACCAGAAACCAGGACACGTGCAGACTTGAAATCCGCCGCTGCAAAAAGGTAAGGACCAGAAGACCAGCCTTCTCTGGCTACGCCACAAGACTATGGAACCTTCTCCCCATCAGCATCACACTCAAGCCGGCGCTCCTACAATTCAGAAAAGAACTGAAGACCCACCTCTTCAAGGAGTCTTGCCTCCTAAACATCTAGCCCATCATGTTGCCCTGTGATACCTGACTCGAGAGATGCTGCCCACCTTCCTCACCCCTGCCACCTGCCACAGCTGTAACCCTCCTCTGTGCGCCTCTGAATGCTACCCCTTGCTGTATATCTGTGCTGTTGTTACCTCTGAAAAGCGCTGCGTTAGGCATCTGTACTGTTGGATACCTCTGTAAAGCGCTGGGATGAAGCCAGGCCCGCGCTCGATTAATACAATAATAATATGCACACATCTTCCCAATTGAGTCTGTATGTTTAAAGGAATAGTTTAACACATGTGCTTAAAAACTCTTGGTTCAGAAAAAAGTGCCAAAACTCCATCACCTCAAAGACACTATAATTTACAGTGGATAGGAGAAATGGTTTGACACAAATAAGAATGCAAAAGAAGCACGCATATTGCACCAGGGCTGATTCTAGATAGACTGCCTGATTCATGGAATTATTTGCGTTGAAAACGCAGATTTGCGCGCCTTTCTGCCCGAAAATCCCCATACTTTAAACAGGGATTTTCGGGCAGAAAGGCGCGCAAATCTGCATTTTCAGCGCTAATAATTCCATGAATCAACTTTAGAGTTTCTTTTAATGCACCGGGCTAAAAGGGGTGCAGAGGTCATCTGAAGATCAATTGTAAACGCAAAGTAAGTGAAATAACCACAATAAGAAAGTCTTTGTTAGATAGGGCCAATCAATGAAGCTCTGCAGCTGGAGAATTTACCCGAAATGAGGAATGATGTGCATCAGGGGTAATGACCAGGCAATGCGCCCAGACAGCTGGCACTTCGCTCTGAGCATGCTGATCAGACACAGGTGGATTCCAGCCATGGCCTGACCTGAGATGTCCCAGGGTGGCAAGGGCAGTGGAAGGCTGGAGGGTTTTCCCTAATGTGGCCTCTGTGCAGCAGCTGTGCTGGTTGGGGGGGGGGCGGGGAGGAGAGCAGAGTTGTTATTAACAGAATATAAGTGTGGGACTTTGTTAGGGGTTGGTGATAGATGTAAACCACTCACTATTTCGCCACTCTGCCAAATTCTGAGATTCGGACCTGAAACTCGTCAAAACTGCTAGCCTTTGCACAGAGGAAATGTCCTCCACACAGAAGTGGTACCTGATGTGATATTACCACATATGGTAATCCATCATGTGGTAATTGTTGGAAAAGATTTCTCTTTACTGGACCTTTCCTGACATTTTTATGGACCCCCAAATTGTTTGCTTTTATTTTTGATCCTGACCTGTACTTTTTACAGTGCAGTGAAGCCTTAAGCTTCACTACACTGGCTTTTGCTCATATGATATGGGGAAACTGACATGTCCTTCAAGCTGTCATTACTGGGAAACATTGTTTTGCATTGTCTTGTTACTTATTTACTAGTTTTAGTAACTTGTTATCACGCAAGTGAACTTGTATCATTGTACAATGCATCTTCAATGGGGCACACTTTGGATTTTTGGTTACTCTTTCTGTGCCTAATGGACAAGCTGGTGGCAGAAGTGACTTCTTACCATCTTTTGGTGCGTTTTAGCCTTACTGTGTTTACTGCATTTGGCTACTAACTATGGCTATTGACCAAACATGTCCATGCCACAAGGTTTTTTGCTTATCCTTTGGCCATCTTGTCTTTTAGCCTTCTTCCTGGCCTGCGAGGCAAGGAAAATCCTGATATGGACTTCCAGTGCCTGGGAAAGCAGAAGCTTTTGGCAGGCTACTGGAGAGCTATGTGTGTTTGCTGGAAGGATATGGGGTGGGACTGTCTGGTCCCAATCCACAAACTGGTTTCAGTGTGTCTGAGTGTTATGCATGAGTGATCCCACCAATGGTCCTGATTGGACCACTGCTGGGGTTTGCAGTGGGCTAGTTCTGCTATTGGCTAGTGGGAGTTTCTGCTCTTAACTGGCTTTTGAGATAAAAAGAGGACCCCTGCACCAACTCTGGAGAGATCCTGGAGAAACCTGAAGGAGCTAAGACTCATGTCTGGCTGTGAGACCAGTAAGGAGATCGGAGACCCATCTGAAGGAGGCCTGGTGACCAACTTCTGCTGCTGTTCTGGAAGAGCTCTGTCTTGCTGTCGATCATTCGCAGTACTGCGAGGAAACTGCAACCCGTGAAACAGAGGGAACATCCATTCCTGACGTCTGCTCGGCACCCTGTGAACAAGAGCCTTTAAAAGTGCCCCGGGACTGCCCTGTGGATGACCAACTCTGAGTTGGGCTACTGTGCTGCCAACGTCACTGTTCTGCATTAAGGCCTTGAACTTAGGGAATCCTAAGCTTGTCCTACAAGAATTACACAAACCACATTTTGGAGCTCTAGCGTCAAGGGGACCCGAGATAGGAGGGAAAGTCTGACAGTGACAAGCGAGTCCCTTTGTGTCACCGTGCTGCAGTGGCCACAATCCGAAACAGCTTGACTGAGTCCAGTCCAGTCCAGGGAGGGGTCCTGCATCGTAATCATCTGCATTCTGCCACCGAGAGTCCTTGCACCAGCCAAAGACACTGACCGCAGATTTGCTCGAACCTTCAACCCCTGTGAATTAAGGGCTGAGGCTGATTGAGGAAATGCAACCTCAGACCTTCTTCCATTGACCTGCCAAGTCCTGTGAAGAATTGGAGTATGGGGGGTGAGTTGCAATGGTTCTTACCTTCCCCTAAACTCCCTTTAAAAGTGTTGCTAACTTTTCTAAAACGTTTACAATACTTTAGCTTTGCCAGTGCTTGCGCATGCAAACCTTCCGAAAGTTGAGGACACTTTGGTAGTTAGAATAACTTGTCATCTAACCCTTGGAATCATTCACTGGACCCCAGAGACCCTACCTTCATTTCTTCCAGCGTTACAAACAGTGTAGGAACTTTTTGCGAACTGTTGGGCATAAGGCCCCAGACAATTTAGGGAAGGACTTTGAAGCTAGGGCTAATTCTCTGTGGACCTTTAGTGTATAAACTATTCTACACTTTCCTACCTTTATAGGGGTTTGATCTGTCTAATGCCCTACTCTAGCGACTGTGTTTATGTATTCTATTATTAGTGTTGTGTGATACTTCTTCCTGTAAGTAGTCATTTTTCATAGTGTTGTTGGCCATAAATAAATAACTGTATTTTTATACATACTGTCTAAGTGTAATTTGTGACTTCCATTGTGTGTACTCATTGTGGACCCTTTACAAGCTCACCACCTCTTGAGACTTTGCCTAGACCTCTCATCACTGCTACCTTCAACTGATATGGCTACAGCTCTCAGAGTTGTCCCTTTCACAATATAAGTTGGCCTTCTATACATCTGTCCCCCAGGCCAGAGTATAGAAAATCAGTCCTAACAGTAATTTCACCATCAAGTCTTATGTGACTCCAAAATGGGGAACAATTGGAGAGTCCACATGGCTCAGAATCACGCGCCCTTCCTGTTAGAGCATGTTTATGGCATGCTAAAAGTGCAAATGAGATTGCCACAAGTAACATGGAGTTTGTGTCAAGGAAGGTGTGTGTGTGTGAGTGTGCACCAGTTTGGGGATTGGATGAGGAAAGGGGTTACTGTTTAATGTAAGGGGTGGTGGGTGGGACCAACATGATGTAACAAGGGTATGTAAGGTCACCGGGTAGGTTTTTGGTTAAAAGTGGTGTGTTAGCAGTCGTCATTAATTGAGCCAGATGTGCGGTCAGGCTGATTGACTAGAAGTCCTGCTTTTGCTAGGAGTCTTCCAGTTATTTTTGATGCTCAGCCCTGTTGTTGCAGCGCTTTATTTTTGTTTTAAAACCATGAGTTGGATTTTAGGTAAGTGGAAATGTGCAAAAACAGTGCCATAGGAAGAAACCTCTAGAGCAACACTGTCCTCTTATGATCAGTGGCGCCCCCAAACATTTTTCATAGGGGTGGCCTCACTTAAAGTCTTGGGGTGGCACACCCAAACAAACATACATAAATGAATGGGCTAGTGGGGGGGCCCGTGCTTTTATAAGGGTGGCCGTGGCCCCCCTTGGCCACCCCTTGGAGGCGCCCCTGCTTATGACCATTAGGGATATTCCTATTTTTATTTTTTTAACATCATTTATATTGCGCAAACTACCCCACAAGTCAATTGAGCACAGTGCATGCAAAGTTAACAGGCATGTATATATGAAAATACAGAAAAGAGGCGATAGCAAAAAACCATAGCAGGTTAATGCAGAAATATAGAGACATTAGGGGCTTTCCAGAAACCAATAAAGGAGAGACACAGGAACAGCAACTGAGAAAGTGGAAATATTATCTTACTCCTGTGACCTGTCCAGCAGGAGACCGAGTGGTAAGTTCCCTTTCCATAGAGTCCATAAGACTTCATGTGGTGGGAACCCCTGAATCACCGGCACTGCTGTCAACAGTGTAGAGGAGGTCCCAAATAAAGCCTGCACTCCAGTCGCCCATTTTGAAGTACCAGGAATGTTCACACCGAAATATGTGATGTATGATGAGCAAATAACCCAGCAGAGAGCCGCAGTAGGGCTCTGCCCAGTACCTATCAGAAAAGCAACACCTACTGAAGTACCAATACCCAGAAAACCATGGGTAGTAAAGGACCCATTGAAAAAACACTACCAGCAAATGAGACGAAATGAAGATTGCCTAAGTACCGTCCCGGAAGAAACCAAAACGTCCCTAATGGAAGATGAATGGTGACTTCACAAGGACTCGGATGGACTCGCAGATAGAAGATATGACGTCCCAGGGATGACACAAAGAGACGAAATGACAAGAATAAGGATATCATAAACCTAGAAGAAGAGAACGATGTTGAAATACAAAGAAGCTTAAGCTGTAATTAGCATGAGGATAGTCAACCAGCTAACGCCTGTACATATGCTTGGAACCGCAAGAAAGCTAAGAAAACAGTATGGCTTGCTATGCTAAGTCAGAGAATAGCACAGCAAGCGCCATTATACCTAACCTACCTCAAAACGAAGCACGCTATGTGCGATTCTACTTTGCAATAAAAGCAGAATCAACTCAGGTTACTAGAGGCCAAACAAGACAAGATTCATACTGTAGCTAAACGAGAAGAGACGGCTGAATCGAAACTCGGCAGATGCAACTCGTGCCAGGAGAATCAAGGTCATACCAATAGAAGGAACGAACAGTAGCGATATATAATTGAAAGTAAGAACAGAATATCCTGTCTTTGAAAGGTAGAGATAAGGAGGCGTAGGCAGGTGGCAAGCTAAATAAGAATTAAATGCACAAATTGAGAGAAACTCAGCAAATTTACAGTGTGGGTAGAACGTGACCATCTGAACGAGAAAGAGCACAGGTTCACACCTACCACTGACATCTGCCCAGACAGAGATATCAGAACTTTTCCAGACAGAAGATGCAGTTTCGAGGCCAACCACAGTAAAATAATTGACACAATTATTGATTGTAACCTTAATTGGAGGAAGGCCGGGTAACTGAGGGGCACCCTGCACCTGGCTGACCGTTCTGCATGCTGCTACGCAAAGTGGAAATGTATGCATGGGGTTGATGCCAACCCAATCACAATGGACCAAATAATCTAGGGTCCTATAATTAGTAGAACCAATGGGACGTCATACTTTTAGTGATGTCTACAGTAGTCATGTTTGAAGGGAGGGCTTAGACGCCCATCTGACAGTGTTTACCCAATCCCCTCACTCCGTTACCATATACAGATATAGTACCTATATTAAAGTTACCTTTTCTTAACCAATAGAATTGCATGGTAAACTCTTGAGTGTCACATGTCGATTATGACACATTTTGCGTATAAAAGTTATGTTTTGTATGAAGTTAATTGGAGTTGAAGCGAGACAGACTATCGCATCACTGCTGATTTCCATGCCTCCCCGTTTTTTGTACTTGTCATTAAAAGGACTCCCTTTGCCAAACCATTGAGTTTTCCTTATTGATTGGTGTTGGAGTAATAAATCTGCACCCCCATCCATCTCAAAGGTGCAGCTATCTCGTCTTAAAGTACCTCGGAACAAACCTCGGCTCTATGGGCCGGCCTGGGGTCTCCGGAGTACACTTGGTAGCAGGGATTTGATGGTTATTGATTATCAATTATTGATTAAAGTAAGACACCTATTGACCGTCGACATAAAGTAACTCTAGGTATTCGGCAATATCACAAGTCCTTTGCCATTCGGCTGAGTAGACCGTGAATCTCCCCGTAGACAGTGGTAGTTTAGAAAAACCTGCAGAAAGGGCCTGAAGGAACCCATGTTCCCCACACTTCCTTTCCCATTCCTACGGGCAGCTGAGCGGGTGAAAAGCTGAAGAAGGCGGTAACAAAGGTGGTGATGCCGAGGGTCCAGAGAGGAACCATGCGAACAGTGAGTGAAACAAAAAATTGAATGTTTTGGCAAATAGTTCATGCCTTAGAAGAAGTAAAGGGAAAAGGTAACGGAGGGAGGAGGGCAAACAAAATATAGTAGAATTAGAGAAGACTGTATATATATATATAAGGGGATAATAACTCGAGAATAATTAAATAAATAAAGGTTACCGGGGAAGACAACCGAGAAAAGAGAGGTTACCGGGGCAGACACCCGAGAAGTGAGAGGATTCGCCTTATTCCTACGCTTTAATATAGCAGCTAGAAGAAACATGTACCAGCTAAAGGCGAACGATTAGACTACCACAACGGTTAAAGACGTCGTGAAAGGGGTACGTTTAGACTCCATGAAGGGGTAATGATTAGAGGCAGAGATAACTGTGTCCAGCTGATGTTCGACTAGTCTCTCAAGAGTCTGTTTTACATGTTTTTCTGTTATGACGTCATATATATTGAACATTTTTCTTGAGACAACTGATTTAAAATGTATGCGATTCAACAGGTGGGATAAAATTGCATACAACATGATGTTTTTAGAGTAAATTAGAAGGTATAAAATTTTGTGAAAGATTTGGATTGGAGCTTTCAGTGTTTGGTGCTCGCTCATACTGTTTGTCATGAATACCTGGTATTTAGCCAGGGCAAGGTGGGTAAGAGCTTGGCAGGCCTGGCATGTAGTACACACACACAGACACACACACACACACACAAACACCCCTAGTTGGTAAGCTTCCCCTGGTTAGCTTTTGCATGGTTTGTATCCTGTTTATTCCATTCACTTCCTGCTTATGACTCTGCCACTTCCTGTTGCCAGAAAGGAAGTGTATGGGAACTCATTTGTGCACTCTAGTGTTCGGGCATGGCTGGCTATGTAAGCCACGCCCCAAGATTCTCCAGCGCTTTGTGTTGCTTTCTGTATGCTGTATAGCAACACACTCACCGCGCTCCTGTTCAGCCCATGTGGTCTCAACTCCTGAGTTCAACCAGCTCCAGATTCATCATTGTGGTGCTCCCTTGGAAGATCCAGCAGCTCTGGCCAGGTCCCTGTGCAAGAAAAAGCCAAGTTAGTCAACGCTAGCAAGATCTTGCAACGCTGCACGTACTCACCGGGCAGCAATCTTCGTTCCGGCTCGAGGCATAAGCCTTCTCCAGCTCCTGCAAAAGAAAAGAAAGACATTACACAGTGCTCGCAAATCCCAGCAACGCCGCGCATACTCACCGGACTTCCAATACTCATCCCGGCTCTTAGCGCGAGTGTCCACCAGCTCCTGCAAAAGAACAGGAACATTAAACAGCGCTTGCAAAACTCATCTACGCTGCGCATACTTACCTAAGGTACCTTCTGGTATTTTTCACACTTTGGCAGCATCTGAAAGACAGAAAAGAACAGTATTACAAGCTTTGCAAACTAAAATCCTTACGCTGTGCTGATTGTGAGGCACACTTACCTGAGACTATTGTCGGGGGGAATTCTCCCGGGGTCGGCTGGGCTGTCCGCGGACCTCCGGCCTGGGAGGCCCCAACTCCTCCCGCGTATCCCAAAAATGAGTATGAGGCACACACAAGAAGCAAGGTGGTTCTGCTGTTTATTGAACAACGGCAGGGATGGGTCTAGGATCGTACGCGTCCGTCCTGACTCTCGAAATTCGTGGGGCTCGCAGGCCCCGTTTTGCCTCAGTATGACGCGCTACTTGCATCACCTGGGAAAGTTAGCAAAAAACCTATCGCCACTCTGGATTGGTTCCTCGAGTGGTAGGGTTAGTATAGCATACGTATAGAGAACGCTGTTAGTGGTTAAGGGTCAGTCAGGTGGTATACTTGGGTTGTCCCTTCTATTAGATACATGAAAATTGTTACACGAAGATCCCTAATGATTGGCTAATGTTGATGGCGTCAGTGATGAGTGCCCCATGTTCTGATTGGTCCACTCGCGAGCCCCCCAGCCTGGGACCATTGTTGTTCCCAGCTTGCGGTGTACCTGTCATTTGCAACAATATGTAACTATGTGTTTATGCAGACAATGCGTGGATTTGCTCATATGCCTGAGAGCAGACTATTCCCACCGCTGTAGGTGTCCATTGGGTCATTTCATTGTTGCAGCCTGTGTCTCAAACGTGGGACCGAGGCGACTTCTCCCTCCTGGGTCTGGCACCCTGTCAGGTTCGGCTTGGTCACGTGAGGAGAGACCATGGTTGAGGCAGAATTCTGCACATTTAATGTTGTATTTTCCACTGTGTGTATGGCTTAGTTTGCAGGTGTGACCTTGGCTTCGGCTTGTGGCATGCGAGTTGCAACATTACCCCCTTGGCTGTCAGTTCTCGCTGGGCTCATTCTGCAGGGTCAGCAATTGTACTCTTGTTCGTTCAATGTTCGTGGAGGCTCTTGCTTGCGGCCTACATGGGCCTGGTGCATAGGTGGGGATGTTTAATGCACGGCACTTTAAGTTATGGTATCATATTGCTTCATATCCAGTATCTTGTCTTCGTTGTATTTTTCATCACAATGCATGGGTTAGGAGAAGCGTCAGCAAGCATTTTAGATGAGTGCTTTGTGCGTCTTGCGTTTCTGCATTTTGAAAAACCTATGTGAAAAATAATAAAGATGCGCGTCAGTGGGTGTGTCCGTCACCTACGTCATAGCACTGAATATGTTCTTCGTGTGGATTGGTGTGGGGGTGTCCAGTGTGCATGGTTGCACGAGTGTTCTGACCGTTGGCTAGGTCGTCATGGCATCTCTAGCGATGTGTTTATTTACTGTTGAATGGTTCAGTCGAGTTCATCCATGCCGCAGGTGTCGGCTTGAGCAGGGCAGGCTGGTGGGCAGGCTGTTGGGCACATCCGTATGTTCCTGTACCAGGGTATTTGGTCGTCTGGTAGATAGGCAAATTCATCTCGTGGCGGGTGTCTGGGTCACGATCCTCTAGGCCAGGGGCGCGAGGGGGTTGGGGGGAGTCTTTTGTCCCATTCTCCCACTTCAATCCCCACTCTGGTCGACTTGTCGACCACAAACATATCTTTTTCCTTATCTCCTCTTGCTCTCCATATTTTAGTTACTCCTCCCAGGTGTCCATAGTGGTTGACATGGTCTTCAAATGACCAATACATATACACACAGCTTCCTCCAGGTGTGCAGTATACCCATTTCCCGATGTAGCTCCTCGGGTTTCTTGGGTTTTCGAGCTTCACAGATGGCGGGTTCAGGTGGTTGGTGATGATCTGTTTGCGCAGTTTTTCTCTTTCTTTTATTATTGTGTCTGTGTGCTGGCCATCATCAGTCGGCATCAAGGGGTGCATACCAACCATTTCGATCATTTCGTCTGTAGTGCGTGCTCTCCGGGCTTTCCAGAACCTTATTATGATCAGTGCAGCTCCAGCCAGTATTATACATCCAACTATAATCTTCAGTCCGTCCGACAGCCATGATGGCATCCATGACCATAACATTGAAAACCAGCTGTCATCCTTCTTCACTCCTTTACTTTCTTCCATCATTTTGGAGTGCATCTGGGCCAGTTGTGATACTGCTTCAGCGAGTGTACCATTGTCAGCATCGTTAGCAGGAATAAATGTGCAGCTCCTTCCATTGCTGTAGGGAGATCTAATACGTATCTGTTCTGTAGTGCTACCATCCTCACTGCTCGCAGTTCCTCTTTTATTGCGTTGAATCCATTTACTGTAGAATTAATTGTCATCATCAGCTCCCATCGGGTTATCTGGAGCCATTTTGCGTTTGCGTAAGCTTGTAGTACCGGATGTATTATTGACGAGAAAAACATTGCTGCTCTGCTGAATAGTCTGTGTTCTGGTGGGATTGAAGTGAGTACTGTTTCCGACCTTCCCCATAGGTAATTTCCTGTCAGAGGTTCTCCTTGTCTCTTTTTTTCTATTCAGGACATTATTGTTGTTGTTTTTTTCGTTGTCTGACCCCCTCTGAGATTGTACAGATCTCTTCTTCCTCTTGTTCCCTTCATCCATTTTAGGGAAGTTCGCCATGTTCACATGTTTCTGGGGCACCACTAGTGATGGTACATTAATGTGTACCATTGTGCATATACCGTTCCACAGAGGGGGCAGTGTGTGGTATGCCTTGTTTCCGCAGGCCCAGTAGTGGTCCATTAATACTGCTGTTCCTGCTCCCCCCTCAGGTAGCTCTAACACGCTGGCACAGTTGGTGTTGTATCCCACGTCCACTTCTCCTCTATGTTGGTAGCATAGCTTAGGTGCAGACAGCGGCAGTATGCTCATTGGGTCTTCATCCTCTCCATCCACGTCAGCATGGGTACGCACTTGCCCCAAATCGTCCAACATCTGTTATTGTGTTCATCAATAGTGGTAATATTTTCTCTTGTTACCATGTTGCTGCCAACCACTCCTATGTCCCATTTGTTGTTCATGTACACCTTCCCTGTTATTGTTACCAGTGGTCTTTCCCAACATCCTTGTGTACCAGGAACTTCAGTGGAGTACACGTCACATGGTAGGTATTGTAGTGTTATTTTCTTCGTTTCTCCCTTTTCAGGACCACTTGTCATGTATCTGAATGCTTCAGCATGCAAACTGCTCTTGTGGTAACTCAAATAAGACTTGAGGAAGTTGTTTTCATATGGATATGTGTCTCGCGTTTTCCACACCAGTCTCACCACCGTCCCTTGAAATCGCCCTCTCGTTTGGAATAGTGCCAGGTATATTATACTTCGTGCTGTCTTTTCATCTATTTCTGTGGCAACGAATGTTCGAGAAGCGCTCATGGCGTATGGGATCAATGAGCAGACATAGCAGCTGTCTTCTGTTGTCTGCTTACCTATTTGGGTCATATACTGGTACCACATGTTGTTCGAGACTTGTGCTGAATCTGTTATGTAATTATCAATGCCTTTATTATCTGAGTATGTGCTGCGTTTAACTCTATTTCCCTTATGTGGAGGTTTGCTAGTACCACCTGACGTAACACCTGTTGCAGCCGTGGGTGGGGGTACATTAGGTTTGGGTGCAGCCAAAATATTGATAGCATAACTTTTCTGCCATACAGAGGCAGCCAAAAAACCAGTGATCATCAAAACCCCTATCATTTTTATTACAAAAGCTAGTCTCACCGGCATTTGCTCTTACCTTGCTGCAGTCCGGCAGCTTATTCTTGCGACGTTAAAGTTGCCCGCCTGAAAATTCTCAATACGCTTGTTATTATTGTTAGTTGTCGTTATCAAGCCCTCCCTATTAGGTAGTCGTTCAGTGCCCAGGCGAAGAGCTGTTCCCACGCCAATCTAAGCGATCTGTCTCTTAGGGCAGGTAAGTGTTGGTGAAGATGGGGCATTGATTGTTCTATGGCCAAGATAAATGCGGTGTAGTAAACACGTATCCTCCTTCTTTTTAGGTACTATGGCCTTTTTATGTGATATACAAATTGGTGTGATAGGGCTTCAGGGTAATTATCGTCTGAGGGTAGCATCTACTCCTGGGCAATGTAAGCTGTTAGTTATCTATTTTCTTAGCAATACAATAATACATGGTACCTGCATGTGCGAGAAAGAAAAAGAAAACATACAAGTGTTTACATGTGTATATGTGCAAAACAATGTCCTTCAATTGGGTGGTGGCTTGTCTTTGCTGTAGTGGGCCGGGGGTTTATGGGCAAAGGGTTTGGGGCTCAACTGGTGGAAGTCTCTTTACTCTTTGATCGTGTGACCATGGGGTGGGCGGTATGCAAATTACCAGTTTCTATTTCAGTATTTGTCTCTGGGGATTCTGGGGGGTGGCAGGGTATGGAGACACTGAGGTCGTCAGCTGTGGTAGACGTCTCTTTCTCCATGGGTGACGCTGTCGCTGTTCTTCCAATGGCCCTGTCGGTGACGCTAGGGCGGGTCTGGAGTTTGCAGATCTTCACGTCGTGTAGGTGATTCCAAACACGCTTATCCTGCAACTTTACTGCTCTCGTAGATACCTCCTCTACCAGGTGGGGACCGGTGAAGCGTGGGCTGTTCCACTTTCTATTGAAATTGCGGAGTAGCACGTGGTCACCTTTAGCAATTTTGCACAGTTTTTCCTTTTCCAATTCTTTCTCCGCGTCTTCTTGTTGATAACTCTTAGACCCGCCCCGCGTGCGCTCGAGCTGTTGAGACACAAACACTACACTAGTAATCAAAGAAGACACATATTGGTGCATTTCATCACCAAGAACAGTTGCAGTGTTTTCATAGTCTGTGAATGCTCTTGATGTTGGCGTTAAAGGAAGGCGCATTTGACATCCGGTCACCACCTTGTGAGGAGTGAGGTGGGGGTCAGAGCCTGGTCTATTCCTTAGCTCAAATAGAGCTAGCGGAAGGCAATACAACCAACTCTTCTTTGTTGTTTGCTGTATCTTTGCAATTGCCTCCTTCAATAGGCCATTCAGGCGTTCGCATATACCGTTGGCCTGCGGGTGATATGCACACGCAAATTTATGCTTGATGTTCAGTAAGGATGTGATGTGCTGGAACATTTCATTAGCGAAATGCGTGCCGTTATCCGACCGCAGTACCTCGCACACTCCCCACCTGGGGAAAAACTCCCTCACTAGAAATTTTGCTGCTCTGAATGCATCTGGATGTGAGCAGGGTCCTGCCTCAATCCACCTGGAGAATGGGCATACCACTACAATCATATACCTATTTCCTTGACATACGTTGATAATATCAACGTAATCAATATGGATGTGCAGGAAGGTTCCCTCTGGCCGGGGTATAGTACCTTTTATCACTTGCAGCGTGTGACCGGCCGTAAACTGTTGACATGTGAGACAATTGCTGATAAAATTTGTCACATGGGAATTTAACTCGGGGCAGAACCAGTCTTCCCTAATTCGTGCTGCAATAACTTCCTTGCTTGTATGAGCTGGGTGATGGAGTTGGCTCAGGGCGGTGTTCAATAGTGCCAATGGCATTACCATCTTTCCAGTGTTACCCTGACGCCATAGTGCGTCAGTTGGCGACATTGTACATCCTCTTTTTACCCATATTTCTTTTTCTGCCATTGGTGCAGCCGCTTGTAACTCCATTATCTGTGTGGCTGGGAGATGAGTGTACCCTTCTTTCATCAACATCTCTTTAGCTATCCTCCTCCCTCTCCCTCTCTCTGACTCTGGGGGGTTCCATATCTCACCAAAATAAGCAGCATACTTCGCATGTGCGTCTGCTGCTGCATTCTCTTTTGAGATATGATCTTCTCCATTAGTGTGTGCGAGACATTTGACCAAAGCTAGTTCTTGGGGATCATGTATTACTTCAATTAACTCAGCTAATAAGAGAGCATGTTGCACTGGGGTGCCGTCAGCTCTCCTAAACTCTCTTCTCCGCCATTTTTTCAATCCCGAGTGGACAGTAGACGTGACATATGCGCTAGCAGAATATATAGTTACTCTTTTGTCAAAGCTTTCTTTCAACGCCAAGATCAGTGCAACTAATTCTGCTGCTTGAGCAGAATAATGCTGTGGTAACTGTACACATTTCACCGCCACACACACCAATTCCTCTGTCATTTTTACAACTGCTGCCCCAGTTCTCCTTATCCCATCACTCTGGTCTATTGTTGATGACCCATCAATGAACAAGAGCTCTCCTCCATTTAGCGCATCCTCTTCAACTTTTCTAGTACATGAGTACATTTCAGTAGTCTGCGTACAATCATGAGCATAGTCGCCTTCCTCAATAACTTCCGCTATAAACCTTGCAGGATTAACTGTGCTGCATCTAACAATGGATAGTTCTGGTCTAGATAAGATGATCTCATAACCTGACGCCCTCTGCGTGGTTAGTGTGGACTTAGGCTTGTTCAATATTGCAAATAGTGCATGCTCCACAAATAGTGTGGTTGGGCACCCCATTGTAATAGATGATGATTTCTCTACCGCGAAGGCAGCTGCGGCGAGGCCTTGTTCGCAAGGGAAATGACCTAACATAACAGGATCCAAGTGACCGCTGTAAAATGCTACTGGCTTGTATCCCATACTTGTTTTTTGAGCCAACACTGCTTTAATTACTGCTGAGTCGCAATGTGAAAATATAAAGAATTGTCGTTCATAATCTGGGGTGGCCAGTACCAGAGCAGTTGATATTGCGTGTTTCAATTCGTCAAAGGCCTCTTTCATTTCCATTGTCCACCCCAATTTTTTCTCCCCTTTGTTAGCTTCTCTCAATGCTTCAAGTAGGGGTCCTATGTATGAGCTGTAATCAAATAGCCATGCTCTACAGTAGTTGCACAATCCCAGGAACTGCTGCAGCTCCCTCACTGTTTGTGGCAATGGCGTGTTTGATATAGCCTGTGCTCTTTGTGGTGCAATCTTTCTTCCTTGTTGGGATATCAGCTGACCAATGTAGAATACCTGTTCCTGACAGTACTGTAACTTTTCTTTGTCTACCTTGTAACCCCTTTCAGCCAATATTGTCAGCATCTTCAATGAGTCCTCCCTGCATCTTTTTTCGCTTGTGCTGCAAATTATTATGTCGTCAACATATTGCAACACTGTACTTTCCAATTCAATGTTTCCCAAGTCCATCTGTATTACTCTGTTGAAAATTGAGGTGACTCGCAGTACCCTTGTGGCAATCTGGTGTGTTTCCATTTTGTGTTTCTGTACGTGAAGCTTGTCAGATCTTGTGAATCTGGATGCAGGGGTATTGAGAAGAAGGAATTTTTTAGGTCAATCACTGTAAATCGTGATGCCTCTCTGGAATTCCACACAATATTCTGGCCGGGTTTGCTGCTATGGGGTATTCTGCTTCCACTATGTTGTTCAAGGGCCTGAGGTCCTGGATGAAACGCCAAGACCCTCCTTTAGCTTTGCGCACTGGACATACGGCTGTGTTACATGGTGATTCTGATGGTACCAATATGCCATCATTTATAAGGGCTGTTATTGTTTCATAAATGCCCTCATCTGCCTCTTTTGATAGTGGGTATTGCTTCACTCTAGGGAGTATTGCACCTTTTTTCAATTTTATTCTTACTCCCCCGATACTTTTTATGCACCCCACGTCATAGGGACTAGTAGTCCATAATGATGTTGGGACTTTTGCCATATCCTCCTCAAAAAAAGGAACTGGGGTGGATGTGGGTGCTTCAAGTGCCATTGCAATTTTCTGTGCCACTTGTTTGTATGTCACTCTTAGCCATATATCTACACTCATCATAAATACCATTTCACCCTCTTCCTTTTCTTCTGAAAAGAGCTCCTCGTCTGACACCTGGGTGAGCCTGCATCCCTCAGCTAGTGCTATCACTGCCCTCCATGCTCTTCCTTCCCGGTCTTGGGCATGTAGTGCGATGTAATCAGCAGTCGCTATAATGCTCTCCATGCTCACTGAAATCACATTTCCTTCTGGTTCATTGGCTGGTGTTTCTGGTCTAAACAGATAGGCTGTTGGCCTCCTCCAGATCTTTCCTTCTATTCCTGGCATCCATGCAAATGCCATGTCTGTTCCATACTGGAACAGTTCGCCATCTACTGGCTCAGCCATAATCACTGTCTGACCACAGTATGCTTGCATAATTTGCAGTGCAGTGAGCATGTTTATTCCAGGAGTGGAACAAATTATGCCGTCCTCCGTGAAGGATATTGTCATATTCAAACTGCTCATTATGTCTCTCTCAAGTATGTTTACTGGTGAGTCCCTTGAATATAAAAGCGGGACGGACATATCATAATCCCCTATCAATAAGGGGATGTTATCAGTAAAGGGAACCAACCCCCTAGCCCCAGAGAATCCTTGGGTGTTCATGGCCTCACCTGACATCTTAAATTTACCTTCCCTTATGCAAGACCGGGTTGCCCCGGTTTCAACAAGGAATGATAATTTTTTGTCACCTATCGTTACCTCTATGCATGGTTCCTCTGCACTATTAGGTGTTACCGACAGGATGGGACACACCAAGGCCGTCTGTGGGCTGTCCAATTGTGGGTATAATGATTGACCACTTCCTGTGTAAGGGTTGTGTCCCAGGACCGTCACCCTTCCCAGTTGTGTTTGCTGTAGCTGTGTATTGGTAGAGGTTACTTTATGGTCTTGAATTTGAGCGGGTTGCTGTACGTGCTGCACTTGAGGTTGGTGTGTTATCGCTACCTGTTGCTGCGGTAGTGAATATGTCTGTGGCTGTTGTTGTGTTACTAGTTGTTGCTGCACATTTCCCGGTTGCAGTGCCTGCTGTTGTTGGTGGCCCTGCTGTTCCCTTGTAGGCCCTTGTTGTCCCTGTTCTCCCCATGCTGGTGTGCCGGGTCTCATTCTACATGTGCGTGACATGTGTCCTAATAATCCACAAATCCAACATACCGGTGGTTCGCTGGTCTGCTATGGAAAACTCCCTGAATTGTCCTGGTATACTGGTTGGCCAGTGGGGTAGAAACTTCTGAATCCTCCCCCTTGCTGTTGTGTGTTATAGCCGTATCCCCCCCCCTCATCATTCCTCCCCTTCCCCTGTTGTAATTATAATATCCAGCTCCTGGTGTTGAGTATCCTCCTCCCATGTTAGTCGTGTATGGTGGGGGTGGTGGCACCTGTTGTGCTACAATCTGTGGTGATTGTATTTGGGAGAGATCTTGTGCAGCCACTACTTGCGTGGGGTTTGGTGTCATTGTTGTAGGTGTAGTTATTAGTGCACCTTCCATTGTGTATTTAGTAAGTTTTTTCTGCACCAATTTAGCCTCTTCCGCTTTTCTATCCTCTTCCTTTTGTTTCATCTTTTCTTGCCATGTCCTACAATGATGTACTATCGTCAGTTGTATTTCTGGCCATGCTTTTGCTTCCATCCCCACTACTTTCTTCAATTGTTTCTGCACTGCTTCTGGGAGCCCTTGTATTAGTATATGATAGAATATTGCTGGTGTTTTGTCCCATTGCTCTCTAGTTTCCATACGCCACTTCTCTTGAATTTCCTGGATATAATCAACAGGATCTTCGTTCTCACGCATCTTGCGAGATGTAATCGCTCCTATGTCTGATGTGTCTGGGTATTGTACCCTCAATGCTTGCCATAATGCATGTCTGCAGTTTGCGAATGGCGCCCCGTCGTGTGATGTGTTTGTTATTGTGACCCCGGGGAAGCCTGCTCTCTTCCAGATGTCATCTGCTGCATCCCCCAATATTGATATTAGGAGGCCCTTTACATCTCCTACTGCCAGTTTCTGTCCTGCGGTGTGTTTTTCCATTTCATATATCCATTTCCCCACACCTCCACTTAATGATGGGAGCCTGCACTTTATGTTTTCCTTGCCTGCATTCTTCCAAGGGACGTATTGTGGTCTAACCCCTCCCCTCTCCAAAAGTGGCATTAGGTTGTGTCCTGTCTGATCCCCTGGGTTCCCCAGAGTCGAGTCCGTATACCCCTCCTCTTCTTCCGTGTCATCTACATCGTCTGTTGTGTCCATATTTCCCCTGCTCATAACTGTTTCTCCTCCATCTCTTCCCCTTCTTTTATCATTTCCTTTATTTAATGTGGGCGTGTGTATTCGTTCTTCCTGTTTGCGTCCAGGCAGATCTCTAAGCCTGCCTGCGTAGGGTGTGTGTTCGTGAGGGGCGGGTGCGGGTGTAGGTGGGCATGTTGCACGGGATGAGTGTGGGGTGGTGGAGCATGTTGGACGGGATGATGAGGGTGTAGCTGCACGTGTGTGCCTTCCTGCCATTCCTTGCTCTTCCCTGTCACTTCCCCCCAGTTCTTCCTTTCTTCTGCAGGCCCATGGTGATTCCCTGTTAGTCTGGGTGATGTACAATTTATCTAAGCTTTCCCTTTCCCTATTTCTTCCTTCCTTTTCCATTCCTTCTTCTTCCTTGCTACAAAAGTCATCTAGGAGCGACAACCCCCAATCTGTCTTTTTCCCCCTAATCGTTACTATTTTTAAATCTATTAAATCCGTTCCTCCCGGTTCTTCCTTACCAATTGCTCCCCTTTGTGCTGATGTTGTTGCTACTTCTGTGTCTCTGCGTACATATCTCCTTACTTCACTCTCCCCTCTCCTATCTTCTCTTTCCCCTTCTTTTTTCTCCACTATCTCTGTACCAATTTCCTCTCTTTTCTTTATTAATTCCTCCATTACTTCACTACTCATCTTTTCCAATATCCTTTCCTCTTCTCTCTTCCTTTCCCATCTCTCTCTTTCCCGCTCTAATATGCTCTCTATCATCCTCCCTTCTTCGTATTTCTTGGTCGTTTCTGATAGTATTTTCCTCTTCCATATTTCCATTTCTTTTTCTTTCTCTTCTTCCTCTCTTTTCTTGTCGCGCTGTGCTGCTCGAGATACCCTTTCTGCTACTGCCTTTACCCTTTCAGCTTCTCTCTTTCGTTCTTCAGTTCGTTCCCTCATTTTTTCCAACTCATTCTTACTTTCTTTCCTTTCCCGTGCTCTCTCTTTTTCCTCCCTCTCAAGCTGCTTGATCAGGGCATTTTGCTAATTCCTTAATTCTGCTAATCGTTCCTCCAAAATTTCTTCTTTTTCTCGTAACAGCTCTTCCTCCTTTCTTTTTCCCCCTTCCCCTTTCATTTCGCTCTTTCTCTCATTATCCTCGTCCATTTTCCTTACTACCTCCTTCTCTTCTCCTGTTAATGAACCTCGTAATTTTAATAATACCTGCGCAGCTACCCACTCATCATGTCCTATTGCTGCAATTTGTTCTTCGCTAGTCTTCCCCTCCCCTGCGGGCATCTTCGTATAAGTTGACCCCGCCGTACTTGTCTGCTCCCCTCCCGTGTAGCCACCTGTAGCTGTATATGGTGGTGGGCTGTATGCCAGGTTCGAGTACCCCTCAGCCGCCCTTAATTGTTCTCTCACTATTTCTCGTAGTTCCGTTAAAGGATATAACCCCCCTTCCTCTTTTTTCACTACCTTCGCTAGGGGCATGTCGTCGCCCTGTTCCTTTTTTATTTCTTTTTCGTTTAGGTTGCTACTCTTTTCTCCTCCCTCTTGTCATTTCCCCGTGCACTGTGTGCCTTCACTCTCTTTTTCCCCATTCTGTTCTTCCTCCTTAACCTTCCTCTCCTCCTTTCTTTCCCCCACAGTGAACATTCCGTTTGGTCCTGGTCGGGACCCCTGGAACATTCTCCATAAGTTAAACACCTCCACGTGGTGTGTCAACTTCTTCCCCTTGTATGTGTTATGCAGATGGGTTAATAGTGAGTGTTGGATATATGGGTCGAAACTGCCATTAGGCGGCCATGGTGTCGTCATTTTGTTGTCCGTCCCCTGTGTCCATTCTATGCTGTATTTGATCAGTTTCTCCCTATGGGGTGACAGTGTTTTACATATATGCTGTAGCGGGGTAGTGAGGGCGTTCCCCCACCCCCCGATCCTGTCCCGTAGGACATAGTAGCACTGATTTGTTATCCTCCCTCTATATGGTAGCGGTTATCTTGCAAATAATGAACGCTATACAATTTCAGATGTTTTACCTGGCCCCGTAATTTTGGGGACTTGCGATTGTCCGCTAAAAGAAAATAGTATAATATAGCATTTGCATTTATATATTCTTTTCTCTTTTTTCCTTCTTGCCCCTAACACCGTTACGGCCCCCTACGGCCGAGGCGCACGTAGCCCCCTGCGGCTGCGTGCCCTGTGTGACGTTCTTATACAGCCGTCCCACTTTCTTTCACCCCTCCTCCTCTTTCTTCACTTGTCGTGGCCGGCGTTCTCCGTGCGCGGCCACGTCCCTCTCTTCACCTTGCCCCGATCTAATCGTTACCGTTTATCTCCGTATCCACTCCCTTACCATTATTCTCTTCCCCACCACTCTCCAAAAAATGCCTTGTGCTCTAGATATCCTATGAAAGCCCTACTGGTGACGTCACCGATCTCTTCCAAAACTACCAGTAAGTACTTTACATGTTTTAAAAGTTTGAAATAAGTTTGCAATCTATCCCCGTTAACCCCACAGCTGTCCTCTTGTCACGCCTGGAACAAGGTAATCAACAATATAATCAGACTGCGCACGCTGCGTCGCCTCGCGTGTGATACGCCCCTCGGCAGGGGGGCTTAACCAGCCAATTATCTTCCGTATTAGGCAACCAGCTAGCTACCACCTACAGGGAAACGTCATCTATCTATCGAGTTTTCTGCTCGATCAATAGGGATCCTCATCTACTCATTGATCAATAATCACCAATTCGTAGGAAACCGCACACACACACACACCCTTACAGGTGGTCGCGACCTAGGCCAATTAGTGTCTACGAGCGGCCGCACGTGATGTTTTCGTGCTCCGCCCCCTCCTTTCTCGTAACGTAGCGGACTGCTCTCGTACTTGTCCAGCTACCATTCACTTCACCGTCAACACTTATTTATCAAACCTTCGCCGCGCACCTTTGTAACACCTCCCACCTCCCGTATTCTATTCCTCCCCCCTCCCTCACAATCTCACATTGCTTGTTGGGCGTGGCATACTCACCAAGTTCTCTTGATGCGGGGCCGCTCGACTGCGTGCACCCCTCCAAGCGGCCCGCCACCTCCCCTCATCTGGACCACGTCTGGACACAACCGGCTCCCGAAGGCCAATATCCGGATTGCGCTGTCCGGTCTTCTCGCAGTTCCGCGATGGTCCTGTAGTCCTCAAAAAGGGGGCAGCGGCAGAGGGGGCCGCGCCGCCGGGCCTCCTCGCAACGAGAGCACTCGGAAAAATAAAATAAAAAGCAGATCTTAAACAGATCTCAGCGGTGCCTCCAACTTGTCGGGGGGAATTCTCCCGGGGTCGGCTGGGCCGTCCGCGGACCTCCGGGCTGGGAGGCCCCAACTCCTCCCGCGTATCCCAAAAATGAGTATGAGGCACACACAAGAAGCAAGGTGGTTCTGCTGTTTATTGAACAACGGCAGGGATGGGTCTAGGAACGTACGCGTCCGTCCTGACTCTCGAAATTCGTGGGGGTCGCAGGCCCCTTTTTGCCTCAGTATGACGCGCTACTTGCGTCACCTGGGAAAGTTAGCAAAAAACCTATCGCCACTCTGGATTGGTTCCTCAAGTGGTAGGGTTAGTATAGCATACGTATAGAGAACGCTGTTAGTGGTTAAGGGTCAGTCAGGTGGTATACTTGGGTTGTCCCTTCTATTAGATACATGAAAATTGTTACACAAAGACCCCTAATGATTGGCTAATGTTAATGGCGTCAGTGATGAGTGCCCCATGTTCTGATTGGTCCACTCGCGAGCCCCCCAGCCTGGGACCATTGTTGTTCCCAGCTTGCGGTGTACCTGTCATTTGCAACAATATGTAACTATGTGTTTATGCAGACAATGCGTGGATTTGCTCATATGCCTGAGAGCAGACTATTCCCACTGCTGTAGGTGTCCATTGGGTCATTTCATTGTTGCAGCCTGTGTCTCAAACGTGGGACCTAGGCGACTTCTCCCTCCTGGGTCTGGCACCCTGTCAGGTTCTGCTTGGTCACGTGAGGAGAGACCGTGGTTGAGGCAGAATTCTGCACATTTAATGTTGTATTTTCCACTGTGTGTCTGGCTTAGTTTGCAGGTGTGACCTTGGCTTCGGCTTGTGGCATGCGAGTTGCAACATTGCCCCCTTGGCTGTCAGTTCTCGCTGGGCTCATTCTGCAGGGTCAGCAATTGTACTCTTGTTCGTTCAATGTTCGTGGAGGCTCTTGCTTGCGGCCTACTTGGGCCTGGTGCATAGGTGGGGATGTTTAATGCACGGCACTTTAAGTTATGGTATCATATTGCTTCATATCCAGTATCATGTCTTCTTTGTATTTTTCATCACAATGCATGTGTTAGGAGAAGCGTCAGCAAGCATTTTAGATGAGTGCTTTGTGCGTCTTGCGTTTCTGCATTTTGAAAAACCTATGTGAAAAATAATAAAGATGCGCGTCAGTGGGTGTGTCCGTCACCTACGTCATAGCACTGAATATGTTCTTCGTGTGGATTGGTGTGGGGGTGTCCAGTGTGCATGGTTGCACGAGTGTTCTGACCGTTGGCTAGGTCGTCATGGCATCTCTAGCGATGTGTTTATTTACTGTTGAATGGTTCAGTCGAGTTCATCCATGCCGCAGGTGTCGGCTTGAGCAGGGCAGGCTGGTGGGCAGGCTGGTGGGCACATCCATATGTTCCTGTACCAGGGTATTTGGTCGTCTGGTAGATAGGCAAATTCATCTCGTGGCGGGTGTCTGAGTCGCGATCCTCTAGGCCAGGGGCGCGAGGGGATTGGGGGGAGTCTTTTGTCCCATTCTCCCACTTCACTATCGGGTTACCTCAGCTAGTGAAGTAATTGGCACTATTCAGCACTATAGAGCTATTCAGCACACGCTGTGAAGTTGGAACAGCGTGGCACGTTGAACTTTGGCATTAACAGACATTGGCCATTATAACTCCAAAAAGGGGCGGAAGTATCCATCCCAGAAGAATAGCGCCCCTGCAGAGTGCAGAATGGAGAGTTCATCCATCTAAAAGAAAAGGTGACCTTCAGAGAAGTAAACCACATCACTTCACAAGGGGGAGAGGGAGGGAGTTCAGAGGTCTAGTTATCCCAGATCTTAGTGTATATCTCTTTATTTGAAAGACACACTTTCCAGACTGAATTGGGGGGAGTGAGCATTTAGGATCTGGAGGTTGATACCATCGCTCCTGCAGAGACACAGGTGAGTGTGACACTGTTGGAACTGTTTAAGGCACAAAAAAGCATTGACCAGTGATATATAAAAGGAGAGGGAATAGATTAAAGCAAGGAGGACATAATTCAATTGACACACTTATGCAAACAGTTGCAGAAACATGCACCCAAACTGAAGACATATAGTACAGAGTAGGTTAAAGGGACTGCCCACAAGATGTTTATGCCATGGCCACAAGGTGGGTCCTTATCTAAAGCCGTCTTGCAACATATGACGACATATTTGCATGTCACATACACAGGCAAAAAGCTAGAAAAACGTCTTGCTGTTCTGGAGCTTTGGAAAATGTATAAACAGGGAAAGGAGGAGGAACCACCAACAGATTGGATACTTAATGTATGCACAGAGGGGGGTGAGATGCCTACCGCGCCACCTGCCCCACCCGAAATGAAAGTTGAAGAAAGTAAGGACGAGGGATTATACCCGTTGAGGGAAATTAAAGCAGCCACGGGGTACAGCAATCCCGCATATGAGTCACCTACACATAGTAGTGATGAAAATCAAGGGAAAGATAAGGATAAGAATGTTACCTCCACGATCCCACGGGGCAAGGGGAAAAACATGATGATGAAAGAAGAGATCAGGCAAAGACAAGTGCATCTCTCGACAAGGAGAGAGAAGGGAAGAGATGGAAGAGAAACGAAGATAGAACTGATGAGATAGCATTCGCAAATGACGAATGGATGGGAGGACACATTTTATTAAAACTTGATGGCAAAGGCATTGATGACACAAAACAGAAATAAAGGATAGAGGATGTACAGTGAAAGGGAAAAGAGAAGGAATTAAGAGACGAAAGAATAAGAAGGAAAGACAGACAAAGGAGAGAACAGCTATATCGCAAAGAGCAAGAAAGACAGCTCGATCGCAAACCAAGAGCTGCTACTAACCAAGACAGACAGGAACAGCAGAGGTTAGACGAAGAGCAACGAATATGAGAGAAAAGTATAAAGAGATGAAGAGATGAGGAAATTCGAAGGGCAGATGAACGTAGAAATGAAAAGAAAAAGAAAGAAGATAGGGTCAGAGAAGAGTCGAGGAAGCGCAAAGAATTCGATGACGATATAGAAGGTAAGTGAAGACACAGAGCACGTGATCTCGAATATTTGAGGAGAGAGGTTAGGAAACCCACTCCAGTAGTAGATTGAGAAGACATAGAAGAATTCTTTCCTGCGTATAATTCAGTACCAGGCACGTCTAGGGCGAATATTGAAGATGACTTCGACACCAGAAGCATCGGAGAAATGATCGATAGAATATGTGATGAAATGGGGCTGGAACAAACACCCCAAGGGGAGGGGGAAGACGAGTGCCTGGAGAGCACCCAGCTCTACGACACGGAGGATGCCACCCGAAGTAGCGGGAATAGGGAACTATCCCTGCATAGATTAGAAATCAGTAGAAACAATGAAGATAGAAGAAGCTGTGTGAATTGGGGACAGACAATGTCTGACTCCGAAAGGGAGGAGCGAGATGGAAATGAAGAAGGGAGGCGAAGTGAAAGACGACTCCCAAGGGAAAAGGAAATAAGATGGTCAGACACTCGTGAGTCTGCACGAAGAGCAGCAGAATCAGCCGCACAGACCGGAACAGAGAAGTATATCACGGTCAGAGGGGGGTGTCTTCACCGCCCTACGTAGACAGACTTAGATCCCTACCAGACAGGCGACGATGCAGGAATATTACCCCTGCCTTAGCTAGAAGAACCACGGGGGAAGAAAGAGAGAGCTATGCATCCCAGTTTCCGTTCCTAGAGAAAGGGGGAGTAAGAACGCAATATATTCCATGGCCACACATGGATCGAGAAAATCTGAAAAACAAACTTCCAATGCTGACGTCGGCAAGTGGATACATGAGCTAGAAAAAATGACAGGAGGAAACATGCTACCTATAGGGGACATCAAAGGTCTCCTGATCACCATACTTGGTGAGAGAGCAGACGATGTGTGGGCATGAGCAGGCTACCCTGGTGTAACTACAATTAATACCTTGCATGACAGAGCTCCATTTAACAATTTTAGAGCCGCAGTGTGGAAAGCGCTACGAGTGCTATACCCAGATACCTCTGATATGGGAGCTATAATGACTTGACAAATGAAGGATTCCAAGGATCTGTTAATTTATATACAGAATTTCCAAGACGCTTGGGTGCTGAGACTCATGAATCTTGGACGAAATCTATGCCTGTGTTTTACCATATATTGTGCCAAGGGCTGCCAGAGCCAGTGCAGAAACATCTCAAAAAATTGATGGGAATTGAGGCCAAACCTTGGGCTGAAATACAGTTGACCATTGCACACTATTGTAGATTGCTGCAAGAAAAGAATTGTAAAAAGGAGGCTACACGTAAGGGTGAGGAAGCAAAATTGGTGCAAAAGAAACTGTCGAAATATGCTCTTGAGGGAGCCATGATAACTAGCGCAGCTGAATCGAGCATGCAGCTGGTGACTAATCCACAGCAGAATAATCAGGGCAATATACAGGGTTTTACCCCGTAGGGGAAGAGGATTTAGGTGAAGAGGATGGCAGAGTAATCAGGGAGGTTTCCAGAGTAATCAAGGAGGTTTTCAAAATATGCAAAATGGTAACCAAGATATGTCAAACAGACAAATGATCCGACCACCGCCAGTATGTTGGTTGTGTGGAATGACAGGGCACTTGGCGCGCACATGCAGAAACCAAGGCGGCATGATGCAGAACGGCCAAGGGACAGGAGCAGGCATGGCAAATCCACCTGCAGTGTTACAACAGGGTGTTGTGCAGAATCACACAGTGCAACAACAAGTGCCAGGAGCGCAACAAGGCGTGCAACCTCAGAGCATGGGGAATTTTCCACAAGGACAATCCCAACAGGCGCCGTTGCAGTTATCACAGACGATGAACACGTGGAGCTACCAGTCGTGTTCCCTTCACTAATGCACTTCCAGTCTCCATAGGAGAATGCGAGATGAACGTGCCTTTACTATATTCACGTCAGCCCCTAGTGGACATTTTGGGTCGAGATTTAATGGCAAAATTGAACTTGACAAGCTCATTCACGGAGGAGGGCATAGTATGTTCCACTCCAGGAATGCACTACCCCAATGTATGCAAAATGATTAGGGCATACTCAGGACACATAGCCATAAGGGCCATACCATTAGAGCCAGAAATGTTCGCATATCGTATGCGAGTGCTTATGGAAGGATTGCCAGGCCTTGCAGACAAAATCATGAGAACCCCTGATAAGTTCTTATTCAGACCCTGAATACCGATGCACGAGGAGAAGGGACAAGTATTTTCCTTGATGATACTCACAGCTGCACTACGAGGGAAAGTGGCCATGGTAAATATGATGAGAGCAGACAATGGTGCGCAATAATTGCCATTGAAGAAGGATATTGAGTGACTGACGTCACCGATGATGATCTATTTGAAGAACAAGCGGAGATGAGAGAGACAATGGTGGAAGTGGGTCTCACCTTTTGGGTAAAAATGATTAAGAGAGAGGTACCCCAGAGAATGATGTTGGCACAAAACCATCCTGAATATTTAGATGACGACATGGCCCAGGTGCATTTCTCAGTACGGAGTACAGGACACTATGACGTAGGCCTCTTGAAGGGGTTTGGAGAAGTAAGAATTCAATTGAAACCAGAAGACATTTTACCAAAGGCACAAAAATATCCCATGTCCAGAGAGGCAGATGAGAGATGAGGGGATTTTTAAGACAATTTCTGCCATGATGGACGAGGGCATCTTAGTGACGTCAGAGTCAACATGTAACACGTCAGTGTACACTGTGAAAAAAGTAAAGGGGGTCTTGGAGGCTAGTGCAAGACCTGAGGCCAATAAATGATATTGTTGAGGCCAAGTTTCCCCTAGTCCCTAACACGTCTACAATCCTATGTAATATACCCGTTGAGGCAAAATATTTCACGGTGATTGACTTGAAAAATGCATTTTTCTCAATCCTGTTGCACCATTACTCACAAGATCTAACGTCATTCACGTTCAGACAAATGCGTCTGAAAAGCACAAGGCTGCCCCAGGGGTACTGTCTTGCAGATGGACTTGAGCAATATTGCATTAGAAAGTGTCATCCTGCAATATGTGGATGACATTCTAATTTGCAGCACCACAGAAGAGCAATGCAGGCATGAGTCTGTTCAGCTATTGAGTATACTGGCTGAGAAAGGATATAAAGTTGACAAATAAAAGTTACAATATTGTCAACAAGAAGTGCTTTACATAGGCCAGCTGATCTCACACGAGGGAAAGAAGGGGCCCCAGAAAGGGCTGAAGCCATACTGAACACGGCTAAGCCACACACGATAAAGCAGATGCAGAGCTTTTTAGGCCTATGCAACTATGTCAGGGCATGGGTCTTCGACTACAGCTCTTACACTAATGGCCTCATCACGAGTTGGGCGGTAACGCCTGCGCTATTAGCGCCGGCACTAATAGCCCTACCGCCAAACCCCCGGCGCTATTAGTGCCGGATCACGGGTTTGGCAGAAGGGTTATTGCCCATTCCCCATTGGGCCCATTCGGGAATTCCTCATTCCCCATTGGGCCCAATGGGGAAAATTCACGTTACTACCGCCAGCGGATTTCCCGCCAGTGGTAATCGCGCCGAAAATCGGCAATTTTACAGCGGATTGCCCCCCAGCAAAGAGCTGGGGGGAAATCCGCCAAAGCCAGGATCTGGCGGACCCTTAAATGCGGCGGTAATAGAGCTACCGCCGCATTTAAGGGTTACTGCCAGACTTTTGATGAGGCCCTAAGCCTTTACTTCGGGCCCTAAAGAAGGCCCAAGTGACCAAAGAAAAGTTTGAATGGTCTGAAACCATGGAGAAAGGGTTTGCTGAACTCAAAAGAGCTATTTGTACAGCTCCAGTTCTCAGGATTCCCAATTATGCGGAGGAATTTAACTGTTTTCACATATGAATGGCAGCGTTATGACAGCAGTACTCACACAAAGAACCACGTTGGGGTACAAGCTCTTGGCATACTATAGTGGGAATTTGGACCCAGTAATGAGAGGTCATTTCCCGTGTGAACAAAGTTTAGCTGCAGCAGCGTTCGCCATAGAGAAGGCTACAACCATTGTAATGGGATGCTCCATGACGTTGTACGTCGAGCACTCACTATTTGCCATTCTAGAGAAACCAAAGGGCACACTAACATCTCAGAGAGCTTTTGCGTATGAAGTGATCATATCAAATCCATCGATTAAAATAGTCCGATGTAAGATAGTGACCCCAGCTATGTTCATAGCAGAGCCAGTAACTGAAGGAGAGCCAATACATGACTGTGCAAACTATGAAGAATTCTATGATGAAATCCCCAGGGTGAAGGAAAATGCCTTGGCAGAAGGAGAGATCGTTTTTATTGATGGGTCTTCGAGGACCGACCAAAGTGATGGGCAAAGATACACAGGCGTTGCTGTGATGAAGCATACAGCGAATGGAGAGTTTCGAGTGCTTCTTAGTGCACTAATACCATCTCATTATTCAGCACAGGCTGCAGAATTATTGGCGTTGATACTCGCCATCGAGAATCACGCAGACCAGGAAGTAATGGTGTGTAGTGACTCTGCCTATGTGACGTCGACAGTGCATTAAGGCCTAGCACTCTGGAAAAGGAGGGGCTACCTACGAGCAGACGGCACACCAGTGCAACACGCAGCTTTATTGGATAGCTGATTAAGGCACTACAGCTCCCAGTGGGCATAGTGGTCATGAAATGCGCTGTCCACGCGAAAGGGACAGATTTTATCTCATGTGATAATTAAGCAGCAGACACAGAAGCCAAGCGTATGGCATCCAAGAGTGAGACGATCATGGAAGTGGAAGTTATCCATGACAACGACGGAATGATGGTTACACGAACCACACAGGAGAGTTACAATAATCTGGGACACATGCAGCTAATGGTACTCCAAGGGGAGGCACCACAGGAAGAGAAGAACCTGTGCAAACGTTGAGGGTGTTCTTTAAACCCGTCTGACAGCTTGAGGCAACAAGACAGCACTGGTAAACCAGTAATGCCTATAGCCCTGTTGAAAATAACGCTGGAGCAGTTACATTACCCGGCGCATATGACAAAAGAGAATCTAGCAGCAACGCACGCGGAAGACTGGTTCATACCGAATTTAGCTGAACATGTTGCATTCTTTATAGTAAACTGTATAATCTGCCAGCAATTCAGGGCTGGGCACACATTAAAAGTAATGAGAGGAGTCATCCCCAGGCTAAATGGACCTTTACAGCACTTGCTTGTCGATTACGTCGACATGATTCAAGTATGTAACGGGAACAGATACTTAATTGTTGTGGTGTGTCCATTCTCCAGATGGATTGAGCGAGGTCCATGTACACACCCAGACTCTACCTGTGCGGCCACATTTTTAGTAAGGAAAGTGTTCCCCAGGTGGGGGCTATGCAAAGTCATGAGATCAGATAATGGCCCTCAGTTTGTTAATTCAATATTTGAGCAGATTAGCTTGCTGCTTGGTATAAAGCACAAGTTCTCGTCGGCTTATCATCCGCAAGGTAATGGAATCTGTGAGAAGCTCAACGGCTTGTTAAAGGAAAGGATAGCCAAGTTGAAGCTTATTCTAAAGAAAGGATGGTTGCACTGCCTTCCACTGGCACTCTATGCACTTCAGAACCAACCCGGTTCCGACCATCATTTTACACCACATGAGATAGCCGCAGGAAGAAGAATGAGAACTCCTCTGACACCCTGAGATAGAGCCAGATGTGATGCCCAGTCAACAGGAGAAACTTTAGGGTCTGAAATGCAAAACTATCTGAACTGGATGACATCTTGCCTTACTGTAATTTCAGACCAGTTGCAGCGAGGAAGAAAGGGGTGCAGGGCAGCACGGAACACAGAAGGAGATGTTACAACAGACCCAGCTCAAGGATTTTGTCTACCAGCCATCTTCCCTGGAGACTCCATCCTTGTGAAGAATCATACAAGGAAAAAGTGGGACGAGCGAAGATTCAACGGTCCTTTTATAGTGGAAGACTGCACTCCATCCGCAGTGAAGCTACAAGACAAGAGAGCTTGGTTTTTTCTCGTTGATATCAAACCTTACATCGAAGAAGGCCCCCTGCCTGCACCCCAACGAGAGGAATCAACGAGCGATGGGAAAGAACCACAGCATGTGCAGACGAGATCCATGACGAGGAAGAAGGACGCATGACCAGCAAAACAAGGACAAAGAACCTTTTGCAAGTTGTGACTTAAATTGGACACTTCCTCTAAGCAAAAAGGGGATAAGGACATAAAAATGGACACTCTGTGCCTAGTTGCAGGGTGAAGAAGAAAAGTGCACGCATAAGCCACAACACAGTCTGCTGACTTTGAACTTTGAATTAAGGCACACTTAAGCCTTAAAAAGGAAAGGATATGCCAAACATCGACCGAGGAAACTTACATTGGAAGCGAATACAGTATCCCGATTCGTTTAATACCAAGACACTATTCTGAATCACTTATGGTGTCCCACAGTAGAGCCATCGCAACGGACATAATAACCTATTTTGATCTAGTGCTAAGCTCATACCCGTCATTGGTAGCGAGGCTCACCAGTGTCACAGACTTTCTTCAAGATCCTGAAAACGAAAAGACAATAAGATAACTGCTCACTGTCATTGCTGAACAATTTATCCTACTCCTTCGGTACAGTGAGAAAGAATTGAATGTTCCCACCACGGGCGGAAATAGATGAGCATACCAACACACTGTTCTTTCGTATAATTGAAGACTGTCCAACTCTTATCGGGAGAACAACAGATACACTCACGTTTCTTCGAGACCCAGCAAACACTGAACATTTAAGCCATCTTTTAAATAAGATCATAATTCTAGTCGCACTCCACGCAACCGGACACTGCAGACATTGTTCACATTTAGGAGAAAACATATAATCCTGAATCTCAGCAAAAACAGGACAGATGTCCCTGTCACCAGAAGACAGCAGGTTGGCACACAACGTCCTTTTTTGTATAGTCACTGACTTTCCAGAGCTAGTGGGGAGACCAATCCATGTTGACGTCCTCACATTCATCAGAGATCGAGCTAATGTTACACAGATGGGAATGCTCCTGCATGGAATAATGCTTCAAGTGGAACTTTCTAACCATCAGAGGAGCTATCTGAGGAGATTCTAAAAAGCCTTCCTCCGAGGGACAGATCAAGGAAGCGGTGTCAAGAACTTCACTTGTTATACCTGTTGTTATTCTTCCCTATTTCTTCATACTGATCAGTGTCCAATATGTCCTCAGGACTGAGGCAAATCCGAGGAGTGGATTAAGAGCTTATCTACTTTGAACAGGCACAGTAAATGGACTCACTGAAGTATTATTTTGTTTGATTTTTCCCATAGTCTAGCAAAGGAACTGTATCATGAAATAATAAACAATTTGTCACTCACAAGAGGGGGAACACTTGTGGAGCACCTGTTAAGCGACTTCAATTCAGTACTCCAACTAAATCAGTGTCTAGTCTGGGATGCCCAATGAAGCCCTTATTTATATATTTTTATGACAAGTTCATATATCTGGATGATAAACCCTTGTAAAACGCCCCTCTCTTTGAATCCCCCTGACCTCACTGAGCCAAGAAGTAGGTTGGTTTTGCAAATTAAAAGATTTATTTGAAAAATTAAACAAAATATATATCACACTTTTATAAATAAATTAATATTTGATAGCACACTTATGAATATGACAGTGATCAACAATGGATAATGTTACACTAGCACACTTTTTTTAATTACTTAGGAGTTGGTATAGAGAGGATAAAGTAGCTGAGAATGCTTTTATGGTTTCAAGGAAATGCAATGATGGAAAAGAATGCAGCACAGAAATAACTGAGATGGATTCCACAAGAGATAATATGATCACTATTTCTTTTGACAATTCACTCTCCCCCTATGCAATATAAGGAGATGGAAGGGGAGCACACAATTTTCAGGAATACAATCAAATGCAATACCAATTCAGTTCCCCCCCCCCTAGCAAGCTTAGAGCAACAGGGATGATTTTAAAACACAGGCAAAAACACTTTAAATGTAATTTGCAAAGAAGTGAAAATACGCTAAAAATGATTTTAATTCCCTATAGGAGATTCAGGGTAGGTGATAGCTACTTAAGATTGGTTCAGGTCAACACTATGAGTGATTCATGAGGGATTATCAAGTTGAAAATGGATTTCAGCAGTTGCAAGCAAAAGACAGCGATTTTTGACAGGGGGAGAAATTTGATTCAAATTGCAATTCGCTGCACTTTTTCCGAGTGCGGCGAGCGCGATTACGGAAAAACTATAAGGAGTAGAAAGTCGTTTAGGGCTTGTTGGCAAAGATACGGACAATATAGTGGAGGTAGGTTCTCAAAAATAAAGTAAAGCTCAGAATGACAAATGACACTTTAACCGGTTTGAAATCACAGAATGGACACACGATTTCTATGATGCAGTTTTAAATAGGTGGAAATGGTTTGAATTAGATTATTTTAAACTAAGAGATGACTATGCACAGTTCTGTGGGTACTCACACTATAAATTTGAAATAGGCCGTCAAGATCTGGTCATGTTTGGGCTTCACTCGCCACAGACAGTCTCTGGTACCGGTTCTGCTCACAGCGATCTGGTCTGGGTCTCTGGTTTTGGTAAAAGTTCTGGCACTGCACAGCGGTCTGTTCTGGGTCTGGTCTTCTATCGGCACTGCACGGCGGTCTGGATACAGCTCTGCTTTCTGGGTTCTGGCACAGGGTTCTAGGCCAGAATCAAACAGCTCACCCGGCTGTTGAATAGTTTGGTTAGGTTGCTGGATTCTGAGGCCTCTGAAGGATTCCGCTTGTGGACTAGGCCTCTCTGCTACAAGTTCTGAAGTTTGGATTCTAAGTTCTGGTTCTGGAGTCTTCTGGATTTGAAGTCTGGATTCTAAGTTCTGGTTCTGGAGTCTTCTGGCAAAGCGCTTCGCAGGAAATCAGTTTGAAGTGGGAGGTGAGTGTCCCTACCTGGGTTTCAGTGGTCCTTTTTATGTCTTTTGAAAGTGGGTGGGAAGGCTGACTTTTTATGCCCAACCCTCTGAAGATCCTGATAGGTTAGCAGATTTCTGTGCTCTCACTGGAGAACAGAGTTGTGGGTCATCCGGTGTCATTTTTATGGCATACAGAAAGAACACTCCCCTTGTCACTTTGTACACAAATCTATTTTTGATCCAAATGCGTATTTATCTATGTACAATTTTTCGAATATTATATGTCCAGTTAATATATTTTCTGTAGCACCAAACCATCCGATCCCTGTCTTTGTAAGATGTTGTGTCCACTTCTGACAGAATTCTGCCCTTTTCATCCAGAACACAACCTCTAAACTTTTCCAGAATTTACACAAATGTGTGCAAGGAATATGGGCATCAGATGATGGAGTGTCAGATTTTTAACATGCATACATTTGGAGTAATACCCTATTTTCTGCTACTACTCCCCATAACATACCACAGAGTCCTAACACCTCTTAAAATGTGCACAGAAAAATAAAAGGAATAATGATATTATTTACATAATTATGACACTTCCGTACTATGAATTATCCATCTTTTTAAAATTATGCTCTGGCCCAGATGGGTGTGGTTTAGGTTCCAAAGCACATGGGGGAATTTCTGTTTGTCCCCGCCTCCAAGCTCAGCTGGCTCACAGAGGCAGCGCCCCTCCCATTTCCTTCCAAGAGGAAGCCATTTACGACCCCCTGATTTAGCATTTGCCTGAGCCAAGGAAAGTTCATTGTTCTGTTTTCCTGCAGTCCCAGGTATTCCTACCCTAATTCAATCAAAGAGGTGTGATCTCCTTTTTGTGGGAACAGCAGAAGGCAGCCAGGCCTGTGAATGCAGTTGCTGGGCAAGTTTCAACTCCTGTCGGGGGTAGTTGCCAGGCAGAATTCAATCTCTTTAAGCGAGGCTTCAGCCAAATGTCACTTTTGTTCCAGTTTTTCTTCATTCAAATCAAACTTACAATTTTGACACATGCAGCTAGAACGCTGATTCTAAGTTCAAAACTATGACATTTAAACAGTTGCAACCTATGTGACACTCCAAAGTAAATCACTCATTTATTTTAAACATTTCGATTTTAGTGGCTTTAAGTCCAATTTCACTTAAGCTGCTGACATCCACAGCTCAGCCAGTTTTGTTATGAACATTATTTTAGGCTCTTCATCTTTCCAGATTTGGTATGCACACAAGACTTCATTCTACCAGACGTCTGCTGGTGTTCAGTAAGCTTTTTGAATATCTTGCAATGTTGGAAATAGGCATTTTGAGCTTGCATTTCAGAGAAACAAATGTGATTTCAAATCGCTTTTTGAGCTAACAGGCACTGCTGTTTTTCCTTTGGCACCACGTTTCACTCATGGCGCTTCTGGCCCATCACGCTCGCTCTGGTGGGTGGCAGGTCAGGCGACCATTTTGGTGTGCGCAAAACTGTGCTGTTTTCCTAGATTATGGCGCAAATGTGGGCTTTTCAGCCATCTTGGATTTTCTAAGCCCACAGCACCAAATGTTGTAGCATAATAGTTCAAACGTGGGTCAAGACACACCTGACACTCTTAAACATAGAACTCGAAAGACGATATTGGGTAAGGGAATAATAACATTGACATTTGGCGAATGATCGAGATGGGGGTCCAGAACAGCAACCTCGTCCTCCCACAAGACTAGAGGCACCCCCGCCTTTCTGGAAGAAAATGCTGCCACCTGACCAACAGGGGAATAATGTACCTATGCATCATATTTATCATTGTTTTATTGTCATTAACAATCAGAACTGCATTTTTCATCGGTGCACAAAGCGTTCTAATTTCAGTGCACCCATCTAAGGATGCACGTATAAAACCCACAAAAACACCCAGACCTTATATAGTCATTCCAGTCCCTAGAAGATATGATGGTGGAGTGAATGAACTTGAAATGAATGTGATTAGCAATGACACACACACACACTTGTGGTAACAAACAAGCAGAAAAGCCAGAGACAGGCTCAGCACAAAATGAATGAAGAAAGGCTACTGACAACTACACGCATGCAAACACTGAATGCTCATGAAACAGGCCTAGTGTCATTGACTGCAGAACCACAAACCAAAGCAGTAGCAAAAAATAGACTGCCTGCCACAAGAAACTTCACATAAAATGTTGTGAGGAAACAAGAAGAGTTAAGAGAAAAACCAACAGAAGCAGTCATATCTGAAACTGTTAAGAAAATAAGAGCCAACCCGGAGAAACTCTCTGCACGGACGCAACTAATAGTAGACTCGTTATTCCCCCACATAGCTAGAGCAAGGAAACTGCATGAGGGTCTTAAAAACAAAACCGCAGAGTCTGTATTGCCAAGCATATATGTTCCCATACAAGGGACAAGTACCATTTCCACAGTGCAGCCATATACTGGACCAACGTCAGGCTGGTTGGCATGGACATTTGTATCCAGCAGGAAAAGAATGTATGAAGAGAAGGAAAGAGCTGCCAGACTCTTGTCCACTCAAATGCCACAGATGAGGAGGCCTGCAGCATGGACCGGGACACCTGAAAATCCCCCAGCAAGAAAAAGCCATACAGATTCATTTAGGGATGCAGTAATAGCAAACTACAGGAAAACCTTAAGAATCAAAAGAAGTATGCATGGAGATGACAATGAACTAAATGACTACCTGGACAGCACAGCACACCTGGGAAATAACATTTGGTACAAGCACATGAAGGAAGTTGGTGTTACGCTCACCTGGCTCCCACAGGGGCATCAGTCGGACCTGGACAGCTGCGGTCTCCACCCATGTGATGCGTAGTGCAGCGATGACTGACTGGATCTGCCCTCCTAATCTTGTCTGCTTAACCCATAGAAATATTCTCCTGCAAGTGGAGAGATGGATTTAGCCACTTGTGGATTCAAGTGATGGCACCCCCACAGTCCTCCCCAACTAATCACCTCCGAAATGCCCTCACAGCAATCTCACCTTATATTCTTGAAAGATGAGCTCTCCATCCTGCGTGGATTTGCAGGGGCGCGTCGAGTCCAGTTACTTCAGAGCGTATTGACTCTGAGGTTCCTGGTGAGGACCAGTAAGTATTAAGTTCATAGAGTTCAATATGTCCGACGTTCACTCTTGTTCCCCCCTTCCTTTCTTGTCTTGCAGCTGGCTCGTGAAAAGATGCTCTTGTGGCAGCTGGTGGCGCTCAGGTAAGAGTCTGTATTACCCGGCGCTGTCCGGTAAATGTTGCACGAGGAAAACATGTTGTTTTGTCTCTCTTTACAGATGCGGCACGTGAAAATATGGAGAGTCACAAAAGGATGCCTCTGGTGGTAAATCAGGTAAGTTTATGGTGGTAAGAATTATATTTGTTGCTTCCCTCGGCTCACCTTGTGGTTTTCTTTTGTCTCCTAGGTGCCGAAGTTCGACGAAGAAATGATGGAGGCAGCGCCGACCCAAAGGATGCTGTGAAGACTGGTGAGTATGGCACAGCGCTGCAGCTGGAGGTGCGGCGCATGCAGAAATGATGTTCTTTACAGGTCCAGAGGCAAGATGGATCCAGAATCAGGTGTGGAATAGAAATAAGTTTGTTTTCTAACCTTGTTCCTTTCTTTCCTCTTTGTTTTAGGAGCACCGGATTCGAGGCGGGCGTGGCAGAAGACTGGATGCAGGCTGCAGGCACGGTGAGTGTTACGCTGCTGGATGCAGAATAATGCGAAGCGTGTGTTGCTGGTCCGGTGTGGTTTAAATAGCCTCAAAAGTAGTCCTAGGTAAGAAGTCCCTAGAACCACACCGAGTAAAAAATAGTCCCTGTAGAAAAATAGTCCCTTTCAGGCTTCATGTTGGATTGGAGTCATTTGCAGCATGGTCTGCCTGAGGTAAGTAATGACTATGAGCCTGGCGCCTTAGGCACCAGGACTGATTCCTACTATGAGCCTGGTGCCTAAGGCGCCAGGACTGAACCCAGATAGCCCCTAGCCGGGGCTGCTGAGGTTTTACTAAATGTCTAGATGCCTGCTCCCGGGGCTGATGGGCTTGGTCCAGATGCCTGGGGGTAGGCATCATGACAGCACTCCCCCCCCCATGGCCCCTCCTAAAGTTGTTCTTCCCCTGGGCCCTGGTTTGTCTGGGAAGTTCCGATGGAATCTTTTCACCAACCGAGGTGCATGGACGTGGTCACTAGGTTCCCATGACCTTTCTTGTGGTCCGTAGCCCTTCCAATCGATTAAATAAAAAAGTTTTGATTTAACCATCTTGGAGTCCAGGATATTTTTTACCTCGAATTCAGGTTCTCCATCTATCAAGATGGGGTCGGGTGGTTTGGTTAATCTTGTTCCTGGTTGAACTGGTTTTAAAAGTGAAACATGAAAGACAGTATGAATGCGCATATTAGAGGGTAATTCCAATTTGACGGCTACCGGGTTGATAATGGCCTTAATAGTGTAAGGTCCCAAATATCTAGGGTTAAAAGACCGAGTTCCCTTCAGAGGTATGTGTTTTGTAGCCGGCCAAATGCTTGTGTAATAGTAGAATGCAAATGACTAACTGCAGGCATTTCTAAATTCTGAGGCAAATCTAGTTCTGAGGTTCGAGGGTGATGTCCATATATGGTATAAAAGGGGCTTTGTCCGGTCCTGAATGTACAGAGTTATTGTATGCATACTCGGAAATCCATAAAATATCTTTCCAATTAGCTTCGGTCTGGTGTAGCATGCAACGTAGGTACTGTTCAAGGGTCTGGTTGGTCCTCTCGGTCTGACCATTGGTCTGGGGATGGTGACTCGTTGATAACCTCACGTCGATTTGGGCCAGTTAACAACATTTCTTCCAAAAATGTGAAATGAATTGACTACTTCGGTCAGAGACCAATACGGAAGGAAATCTGTGTATTCGAACAATGTTTTCGAGGAACTCCTTGGCCAGAATTGAAGCAGAAGGTAATCCTTTTAGAGGAATAAAGTGGGCCATTTTGGAAAAAAGATCCACAATAACTAGAATGGTGTTAAATCCATTACATGGAGGTAGATCTGTAATAAAGTCTAACGATAAGGTGTGCCATGGTGTAGGTGGAATATCCAAAGGTTGTAAGAGGCCAGCTGGTTTTTTCTTCTGACTTTTGGTTTGGGCGCAAATGCCACAAGACATTACAAATGACTTTACGTCTTTTCGCCAGGTGGGCCACCAGAATTGTCTCTTAATTTTAGCTTCAGTTTTTGCGATACCTGGGTGTCCTTCCATCAGGGTGTCATGATAATTGGAGATAACTAGTTCTTGTAGTTCCTTGTGTGGTAGAAATAGTCGCCCTTGATAATAAGGTAGGTCATTGATGACTGAGTAGTCTGGGCCTTTCTTCACCCAGTCCTGCAGGGCTGTTCGATCGAAGAGTTGTTGGATCTTTACTTGAATATCCTCTAGTGTCTGTAGAGTGGTTATGCCAAGAATTCTTTGTTCTGAAATTATAGGCACCGGTTCCGGGTTCGCATATGCTTCTCCCATCCCTATTCGGGATAAGGCATCTGCCTTGCCATTTCTACAACCTGGTCGATAAGTGATCACGAAATCGAACTCGGCAAAGAACAATGCCCATCGAAGTTGACGTGACGATTGGGCCTTGGCTGTTTTTAAATACTGCAAGTTCCGGTGATCAGTGATTACCGTAATGGTATGCCTGGCACCGAGAAGATAATGTCGCCAAGCCTTGAAGGCAGATTTGATGGCTAATAATTCTTTATCGGTAACCACATAGTTTAACTCGGGTGCCGAGAACTTTCTGGACCAAAATTCTACTGGGTGAAGTTGACCGGTTTCAGGATCCTTCTAGGACAGGACAGCTCCCATGGCTAAACTGGATGCATCAGTTTCAACTATGTATGGAAGTTTGGGGCGTGGATGCTTTAAGACAGATGCAGACGTGAATTTCGCTTTCAGCGCTTGGAAGGCCTTTTCAGCTTCTTCGGTCCACAAGAAGCTTTTGTTTTTTCGCAAAAGTGCTGTGATAGGGTGTACAACATGTGAGAAATCCGGAATGAATCTGCGGTAGAAATTAGCAAATCCGAGCATGCTTTGTACCCCTTTAACTGAACTGGGTGATGGCCACTTGAGTATTGCGTCCACCTTTCGAGAGTCCATTCGGACTCCTTTTGGAGTCAGGATAAATCCAAGGAATTCAACTTCCGTAGCATGAAAAATGCATTTTTCCAATTTTGCATATAACTTGTGCTGGCGTAGTTTCTCAAGGACTGCACGAACGTGCTTCACATGGTCTGATTCTGAAGAGGAGTACACTAGAATATCGTCTATGTATACAACAACACAGACGTCAATGAGTTCACGAAGGACATCGTTCATAAAATACTGGAAGGCTGCTGGGGCTTTGCACAACCCGAAGGGCATCACCTGGTATTCGAATAACCCGTACTTAGTGCGAAAAGCAGTCTTCCATTCGTTGCCTTTCTTTACACGTACCAGATGATATGCCCCTCAGAGATCTAATTTAGTGTAGATGCAAGCGTCCTTTACTTGGTCTAGTAATTCGGGGATCAGAGTCAATGGGTATCGGTTCTTAACCGTGATCTGATTTAATGCGCGGTAGTCTATGCACGTTCTGAGGTCACCTTCCTTTTTAGGCACGAAGAACAAAGCTGAAGATGCAAGGGGACTTGGATGGACGAATGAAGCCATTAGCAAGGTATTGGTCCAAGTATTGTCGTAGGTGAAGGTTTTCGGGTTCCGTAAGGTCGTAGATCCTACTACATGGAGGTTGTGCACCGGGTATGAGATCGATTTGACAATCGTATGATCTGTGAGGTGGTAGGGTGTTTGCCTGTTCCTTTTGGAAAACATCCTGGAATTCTTGATATTCCTGAGGTAACTGCACGACTGGAGTAGCGACTGTGGCCAGGCCTTGGTTCAAGGTTTTTTTTGGGTAACAAGTATGTGCACAATCCGGGAAGGTTATTCTCTTCTCTCGCCATCAATACAAGGATTATGTGTTTCCAACCAAGGTATCCCCAGTATTATTTGGAACTGTGGGGCTTTGATTAAATCAAACACAATAGTCTCTCGATGCCCATCCTGACCCAATAGTGTCATCTCTGCGGTGGAATGAGTTACAGGCCCAGAGGAAATTTCAGTTCCATCGACTGTGGTGACGACATCCGAAGTGGTCTTTTTGCAGAGAGATAGATTCATCCTAGAAGCCAACTCATGGTCCACATAGTTTCCTATGGCCCCGCTATCAATGTATGCCCTCACTGCGTGCATACGTGATGGCTGCCTTGGATCTATAAGGACCATTGGTATGATGAAGTGCGAGGTCTGAGTATCCTTCTTCAAGCTCGGCAAGCGGACCTCTACGCTTGTCGGGCGTGGTCGTTTCCCGAATCAGGCTCTGTTCGATTTTTATCAGCAACTCCGACTACTTTTTTAGATGTTTTTATAGGGCAATCCCGTAGAAAATGTCCTGAGGCCCCACAGTGCAGACACTGCACTGTGCATCTGTCGTCTTCTTTCTCTTTCCTTTTGAGTTAAGGCTCCCTTGACCCACCCGATCTGCAACGGTTCTGATACATCTGTTCCTTTGAGGGTAACATTGGGTTTAACCAATACCCGATTCTCGAACTTAGATCGATCAGCCTTTCTATTCTGAAGTCGGTGGTCTAACTGGACCACTAAGTCTATATATTCTGCACAATCCTGAGGTGGGTTCACAACTTGGGCCAAAACGTCTTTGAGTTCACCCCGAAGTCCACGATGAAATAATGTAATTCGTTTTACCTCTGGCCATCCGGTTTCCACCACTAACCTATTGAAAGTGGCGATATAGGTTAGTAGATCCTGGTTACCTTGTCGTAATGATAAAAGTTCGTTATCCAGGGCCTGTCCCTGTGAATGTCTGGCAAATAGTCTTTCCATGCTCAATTGAAAACCTTGAGAATCCCGAAGAAGAGGGTCATCCTGGTTAACTAATGGAATTGGCCAATCCGCTGCGCTGCCACTAAGATATGATAGTACAAAGGCTACTTTGGTTTGGTCGTTCGGAAAAGCTCCAGGTCTGCATAAAAAGTGCAAGCGGCATTGGTTCATAAACACAGCAAACTTTTTTGGGTCCCCAGCAAAACGTTCGGGTGGAGCTAAAGGAATGCTCCCTGGTAGAACCACTTGCACAGGATTGCTCGTTGAAACAGGAGTTGGAATCCCCCGAGTCCAGGTAATGGTGTTTGCCCAGCTTGGTTTTCCAGTAATTGTCTAGCAAGATCATCAGTGCGCTCCTTTGACACAATCAGTTCTCTCCTGAGGGCATTAGTCTCTTGGCGCGCGGAGTGCACTTCTGCCCTAAGTTCCCCTAAGAATAGGGCTAGTTAGACGGTTTCTGAGGTTTCCATAACGCCCGGGTGGGGATTTGTAGATAGGCTTCGCGGTCTGTTACTCTCACCTGGCTCCCACAGGGTGTCGGTCGGACCCGTACAGCTGCGGTCTCCACCCACGTGATGCGTAGTGCAGCGATGACATACCTGATCTGCCCTCCTAATCTTGTCTGCTTAACCTGTAGAAATATTCTCCTGCAAGTGGAGAGATGGATTTAGCCACTTGTGGATTCAAGTGATGGCACCCCCACAGTCCTCCCCAACTAATCACCTCCAAAATGCCCTCACAGCAATCTCACCTTATATTCTTGAAAGATGAGCACTCCATCCTGCGTGGATTTGCAGGGGCGCGTCGATTCCAGTTACTTCACTGGTTTGAAGGCTCGGGAGAGTTCCGGAGAGTATTGACTCTGAGGTTCCTGGTGAGGACCAGTAAGTATTAAGTTCATAGAGTTCAATATGTCCGATGTTCACTCTTGTTCCCCCCTTCCTTTCTTGTATTGCAGCTGGCTCGTGAAAAGATGCTCTTGTGGCAGCTGGTGGCGCTCAGGTAAGAGTCTGTATTACCCGGCGCTGTCCGGTAAATGTTGCACGAGGAAAACATGTTGTTTTGTCTCTCTTTACAGATGCGGCACCTGAATGAAAATATGGAGAGTCACAAAAGGATGCCTCCGGTGGTAAATCAGGTAAGTCTATGGTGGTAAGAATTATATTTGTTGGTTCCCTCGGCTCACCTTGTGGTTATCTTTTGTCTCATAGGTGCCGAACTTGGGCGAAGAAATGATGGAGGCAGCGCTGAAAGAAAAGGATGCTGTGAAGACTGGTGAGTATGGCGCGGCGCTGCAGCTGGAGGTGCGGCGCATGCAGAAATGATGTTCTTTACAGGTCCGGAGACAAGATCGATCCAGAATCAGGTGTGGAATAGAAATAAGTTTGTTTTCTAACCTTGTCCCTTTCTTTCCTCTTTGTTTTAGGAGCTCCGGATTCGAGGCGGGCGTGGCAGAAGACTGGATGCAGGCTGCAGGCACGGTGAGTGTTACGCTGCTGGATGCAGAATAACGTGAAGCGTGTGTTGCTGGTCGGGTGTGGTTTAAATAGCCTTAAAAGTAGTCCCAGGTAACAAGTCCCTAGAACCACACCCGAGTAAAAAATAGTCCCTGGAGAAAAATAGTCCCTTTCAGGCTTCATGTTGGATTGGAGTCATTTGCAGCATGGTCTGCCTGAGGTAAGTAATTGGGACTGATTCCTACTATGAGCCTGGCGCCTAAGGCACCAGGACTGAACCCAGATAGCCCCTAGCCGGGTCTGCTGAGGTTTTACTAAATGTCTAGATGCCTGCTCCCGGGGCTGATGGGCTTGGTCCGGATGCCTGGGGGTAGGCATCATGACAGTTGGAAGATGAAATTCGGAAGGGGATGCTTTGTTTGTGCACTCTTGCCATACATCATGGAAAAATCCAAGATCTTTGTGGCTATAGAAATTGATGTCCCAACAGCACACTGTCTCTCACATGTAGCAATGTGCAAGACCAGAGGCCAGTTCATGGGAAGTGATGCCTCATTGATATGGGCAACTGAAACAGCCTATCCCGATGAAGATGATTATGTCCAAGACATCAAGACACAGAATAGAGCTCATATTAGGAATCATGTTATCAGGTACAAGAAGCCTGGAGTTAAAGGTGCAGGAATAAGGTGGGAAGTGACCCCAAGACTATATGTCCAAGGAAAAACACCCGAAGAGGCTCAAATTGGAAAAACAGAGGCAAAATGCAGATTTGGGGAACAGTGCTTTCACCAGATGAATGGGAGAAAGGAGTAGTGATTTGCAGGGCATGGATGGTCCTCGGAGCCTTCAAGGAAGCAATTGAAATGGGTCGAAGATAAAGGAGGACCCTTGCAGATAGTGCCACTGGAAAGCCCTAAATTGTGCTTCAGAAATAATGGCACTAGAAAGATGGGAAAGAATAAGAACTGTGGGCAAGTCTTTGATGCTCCAGGAATGGTGCATGGAACTGCAGTAATTATGGATCACTATTGGGCTTGTGGATCCAAAGCATACATCAGACTGCCGAGAGACTGGGAGGCATATGCACAATAGTGAACGTCCACTTTCCAGCATTAGTGATCCTGAAAAGTGACCTGAATATTGACAGTTTCCCGAGAGCAGATGCTCATCTGAGAAAGAAGCGATCTGTGGAACTGCTGACGCGAATGAACAGAGAACATTATTTCTTTGCTAAATCAGAAGAAGCATTTCATGCAATCCCATATGAACACAGGCTGTTCAGCCTCACCTCAGAACAGTGTTCTGCCAAGAATCCAAGTGGGAGTAAATACTAAATGGTTGCAGATAACCAGATGGGAGTTACTGCAGACAATCAACACGACTATAAAAGGATTCAATGTGATTAAGGAAGAGTTAAGAGCCATTCGACTGATGACTCTCCAGAACAGATATGTCCTTGACATGATCACAGCCATGGATGGAGGAGTTTGTGCAAAAATTGGAGAATCATGTTGCACATTTATACCATCTCACGATGAGGAAAATGGAACTTTAACAGAAGCCATAGGTGTGTTGACAAAACTACCGAACCAGATGATCGACGAGACTGACGAAGTTGATGATGATAGCTGGTTTGGATCACTATTCTCGTGGGTCCCACAATGGATGGCAGATATATTCAAGTTCCTAGGAGCCCTGCTAATGATGATATTATTAGGATTTTGTGTTATCAAGATAATAATCTCTCAGTGCCAGAAGACTGAGAAGAAAGCCATAGGGATAAAGATCATGATTGATGTCAAGCCAGAGTGGAAGCCCAAAGACCTGACTGGACTGATGAAGAAATAAGAGACTTTGTGAAGGCCAGCAGGCATGCACCTGTGGGAACAAAGTTTCTTTATCCCAGGAAATGCAGAAATTATGTGGGAAGATGGATTTACTGTAGCCCAAATGGACAATGTCAACTAATGACATGGAATAAAGATGAACATGTAAGGACAGCAGGAAGCTTGAAAGGAGTAATAAAGATATGGACGCCAAAGAGACAATTCTTCAAACCATCATGTACAGACCCAGAAGATGAAGAAGAAATGAACCCAGACGATGAAGTGAAGATGGATACAGAGGAACCAAGTAAGATGAATCGCAAGGAGGAAGTGAAAGTGGTTGATGAATCGCCCAGAGGGGGGAGTGTAGAGGAGGTCCCAAATAAAGCCTGCACTCCAGTTGCCCATTTTGAAGTACCAGGAACATTCACACTGAAATATGTGACGTATGATGAGCAAATAAACCAGCTGCAGTAGGGCTCTGCCCTGTACCTATCAGAAGAGCAACACCTATTGAAATACCAATACCCAGAAAACCATGGCAGTAAGGTATCCATGGAAAAACCCTACCAGCAAATGAGACGAAATGAAGATTGCCTAAGTATCGTCCCGGAAGAAACCAAAAAGACCTTAATGGAAGATGAATGGTGACGTCACAAGGACTTGGATGGACTCACATATAGAAGATATGATGACCCAAGGATGACACAAAGAGAAGAAACGCCATGAATAAGGATATCGTGAACCTAGAAGAAGAGAACGATGTTGAAATACAAAGAAGCTTAAGATGTAAGCAGGATGAAGATATTCAACCAGCTAACGCCTGTACATATTCTTGGAGCCGCAAGAAAGCTAAGAAAACAGTACGGCTTGCCATGCTAAGTAGAAGAATAGCACAGCAAGCACCATTATGCATGATTTACCTCAAAACAAAGCACAGTATTATAAGTGCGATTCCACTTTGCACTAAAAGCAGAATCAACTCAGGTTACTAGAGGCCAAACAAGACAACATTCATATTCTAGCTAAACGAGAAGAGACGGCTGAATCGAAACTCGGCAGATGCAACTCGTGCCAGGAGACCCAAGGTCATACCAATAGAAGGAACAAACAGTAGCTACATATAATTGAAAGTAAGATCAGAATATCCTGTCTTTGAAAGGTCGAGATAAGGAGGCGTAGGCAGGTGGCAAGCTAAATAAGAATTAAATGCACAAATTGAGAGAGACTCAGCAAATTCATGGTGTGGGTAGCACATGACCAGATTGGTGTGGTGGAGAAGGAGCACGGGTTCACACCTACACTTGGCATCCGCCCAGACAGAGATATCAGAACTTTTCCAGACAGAAGATGCACTTTTGAATCCTACCACAGAAAATAATTGACACATAGTTGCTGAAGCGATGATTGATTGTAACCTTAATTGGAAGTATGCCGGGTAACTGAGGGGCACCCTGCACCTGGCTGACCATTCTGTGTGCTGCTAAGCAAAGTGGAAATGTATGCATGGGGTTGATGCCAACCCAATCACAATGGACAAAATAATCTAGGGTCCTATAGTTAGTAGAACCAATGGGACATTGTTCTTTTAGTGGCATCTACAGTAGTCATATTCGCAGGGAGGGCTTAGACGCCCACCTGACAGTGTTTACCCAATCCCCTTACTCTGTCTCCATATACAGATATAGTACCTATATTAAAGTTACTTTTTCTTAACCAATACAATTGCATGTTAAACTCTTGAGTGTTACACGTCGATTATGACATGTTTTGAGTATAAAAGTTATGTTTTGTATGAAGTTCATTGGAGATGAAGCGAGACGGACTATCGCATCACTGCCGATTTCCATTACTCCCTGTTTTTTGTACTTGTCATTAAACTGACTCTCTTTGGCAAACCATTGAGTTGTCCTTATTGATTGGTGTTGGAGTAATAAATATGCACCCCCATCCATCTCAAAGGTGCAGCTATCTCATCTTAAAGTACTTCGGAGCAAACCTCGGCTCTATGGGCTGGCCGGCGGTCTCCGGAGTACAAAAGTGCTGATGATTCAGTGAATTCTCTGCCGGTAGGAGCCTGAACTATCGGCAGGTCAGGCCTGCCGGTGGTTCATTGGCCCTACCGCCAGACTCCGAGTATGCTGGTCTGGAAAAAATCCCAGAGCTGGTATTACCTGATGTTTTACCAGCATTTTTCCTTGGCCGGTATGCTCATAATGAGGCCCCAAATCTCCTTGTACGATGGAAAAAAAGAATAAATTCCAACCGTTAACTTTTGATAAGCAAAACGTTGGTCTTTTGATATCCTCAACTGATGATACCCACAAGTAAAGTTGGGAATCGTCAACATATTGGTGAATTCCAATTCCATGTTTTGAGGGAACATCCCCAGTGGCTCCACATACAAATTAAACTAAAGAGACAAAAGAATGAATCCCTGTGGAATACCTCATAAAACAGGCAAGGCAGGGGACTGGACAGAGCCCACCTGGTAACCAGAGAGCTGTCATTTATGAAGGCATGAGTCCAACTTAGAACCTCAACCCCAATACCCATGTGGGCATTGAGAAAGGAACAAAGAATCGCAATACTGATGCTATCAAAAACTGAAGATAAATTGAGCAGCATTAGGTGTCAAGCATCAAAATAATCTGTAATTTGAAAATAAGCATCCATTACTTGTTGCATAATGAATTTGGTGCTGTGCAGCCTATGGAATCCAGACTGATTGGTGTGGTGGATTCGGAACTGACCCATGTGAGCAAGTAGCTGACTTCAAACAACATGTTCTACAATCTCCCCAAGTGAGTGGTTAGTTAGTGACCATCGGGTAGTTGCTCAGGACCACAGGGCCTAGTGAGAGGTGTGTCAAAAGTGGTGCAATCAACCGTCTTAAAGCAGAAAGGGAATATTCTTTGGGTGATGGAAAAGTTAACAAGTGTACAGACAAGGGAGAGGAGTTTCACTAGAACTGTGTCTTAGATGTTTGTGTGGAAGAGGTGGTGAGGTAGAGATCAACTGACCGATGGATGCTGAGAAATACATGGAATAGAGGCCTGGGACAGGACATTTTGTTTTAGTCAGAATGGACTGAATATCTAAAACCTAGTATGTACATTGGAGGTAGTTGCAGGGTAATCACAGAGGTGGAGCAATGTGGGAGTAAGTTCAGAGCTTTTGGTGAGATTTGAAGGAATGGATAGTAGTAGTGTTTTTAAAATGAAGAGGAAAGGAATTTCAGTGGTGTCTGGCGAGGAGACAGAAGGTGTGGAAGCTAGATGAAGCACTGGGTGATCAGAAGATGAAAGGATTGCGGAGGGAACAAGAATGGCTGATATAGTGAGGACAGTAATGGGGGATAGTGTTAGCTAAGTATGGGAAGAACTATTGTGTAATGAATTTGAAACATGCAGAGGTTGTTCACAGAGGGACACATTTTTATATGGCAAGCCGTGCAGCATGGAGGCAGGGTTTGAAGGTTAGAGACGATCTGAGAAGATTGTTGAGGGTCCATCTAGCAAAGGTGCCTACTTTACCAAGTGGCCTAAGGTGTAGAGGGGAAGAGCAAGTAGAAAACCTGCAGACTGGTCGAGAATGGCTGAGTACAGGGTTCAGTAGGGAGGCTTTCATAGAATAATAAGTGGGAAGGGACAGATTTTCTAGATATTGAGCAAGATGATCCTGGCCACAGTTGAGGTATATGTAATTAAGTGGTGGAGATTATGGTCACTATCAAAAAGGAACCCATGGTTGTGTGTCTTTAGGTTGTGGATGGAGTAAGTCAATTATAAATGAGATGGGTGAGGGAAAGAGTACGGGACAGTAGAGGAAGGAAGGTAGATCACTCTGGTCTTGGAAGAGTTAAGTAAAAAACAATGAAGTGACATCTACTGATTGTAGATAGACAAGCAGGTAAGTAGGCAGCGAGGTCATGAATAAGGGTAGAGTAGGAGAAGACGATGTGCAAATCACCCGCAAAGTGGTGGTAGGAGGAGATCAGTTATCTGAGCAACAAGGTGCAGAGGGTCAAGTGTGGGGGGGCAGGGATAAAGCTGTGGGGACTCATAACATGGAGGGAAGTTGGCACCCCACGAGACAGAGTTGCAAGAGCTGGAAAAGAGCTAATGAGAAAGGTAGGAGCCTACCCAGTCAAAGGTAGTGTCTTGTATTCCAAGGTCAGTGAGGGTATTAAGATTAGAGGGATGATCCACAGTATCCATGGCAGCCTGAAGGTCTAGTAGGATTAAGATAGAAGAGTGTCCTGTATTCCAAGGTCGTGAGGGTATTAAGATGAGAGGGGTGATCCACAGTATCCATGGCAGCCTGAAGGTCTAGTAGGTCTAGTAGGAACGTGCTGCTAGTGAGCCGAATGTCAAAGTTTGGATTTGGGTTGCCAACCAATATGAAAAGCTTTCCATGCACTTTTACATTTGGTCTGAGATATTTTCCTGTTAATTCCATCTAGCACACAGACACTTCAAGGTGCTAGAGCACAACGACAGGGCAAAATATGATGGTGTTGGGTCAGTAGGAAAAACTATCTTTGTTTTTTGCTGAAACTGTATTTCCAAGGATTAATATTCATCCAGCAGGATATCTAGTTTGTTTACAATTGGGGCTGATCGGGGCAAGGACCTAACATGGCTGGCCATGCCAGATAAATGTCTTGCTTGAGGTAGAGAGACTTCAACCAAGATTTCCATTTTGTGTGGGCTCATCTTCAGAAAAGTGGTATTCATTCAGCCAATGATTGTAGTGATACAGTTTGCAAGGGTTTCTAAGTTGTGAAAGTTGGCATTAGCGGAAAGGTGCATGCAAATTTGTTTATCATCAGCATAATAAAAAAATGAATGTCAAAATATAGAATCAGCTTTGACAAAGAGCGTAAACAAAGACATAGGGCTCCATCACGAGTTGGACGGTAGTACTTAAATGCAGCAGTACCGCCATTACTGCCACATTTACCTCTCCGCCCAATCTTGCGTTTGGCAGAGAGTTAGAGTTTTACCTCTATTTTTGGCCATTTTGTGCACTATTACCGCTGGCGCTATCACCGCCAGCAGTAATAGTGCCATAAATCCCTATAGAGTCATATGGACTCTTAAAAAGAATTGGGAATTACAGCCTAACCACTACTCGTGATCCGGCGCAAATTGAGAGAGTAGCGGTTATGCTATTTGCGTTGCCGGTATCCCAGCACAATTACAGACAGAATACCGCCAACCTCGTGATGAGGCCCATAGTAAAGTAGAGATAAGAGTGCACGCCTGTGGAACACCACACTTTTTTTTTTTTTTTTTTTTTTTTTTTTGATGACACGGAGCAACACAGGTTCGATCCCTGGGTCTTCGCTTAGAAACCTCTGGGTATTAAGCGCGTTATAAATACCCTATCATATCATATCTGAAAAGACTACAGAATCTAAGGGTCAGTCAATGAATACCTGCAGCTTTCTGATGGTTTATCAAACATAGTTGGTTGATAGGAGAGTTCCTGCCCAGAAACAGCCAGGAAGTATTCCTAGGGAGAACATTAATCTAAAGAGAGAATAAGAAAAGAGCAAGTGAACGGGGCCAGCTCCTTTACAGTCTGTGGGGAAAACGGGCCAGTGGGGATGTAGAAAAGTTTGAGTTCCTCAGGATAAGTGCCAGTTCACTGGGCAAGGTTAGGGGACGGAGCTTAAGAAAGCGATGTAGAGATAGGTGTTTGGGGAGGAATAAGGGTGGAGCAAGGACTTTATGGAGGTCAGGGTGGCACAAATTCTTTCAATTTTAGAGCAGAATTAAAGGGAAAAATGATTTGCGGATGGGGAAAAGGAGATAGCATGAGGTGATGAGAAGTCAGTATGACTTGAATAGTGATGGGGAATTTGCAGGGTTTGAGATTGGAAAGTAGTAATGAGATTGGTGAAGTAAGAATATTTATCAGAGTGAAAAGCCAGATGAAGGAGACAAGGACATTGTTATTGGCAAGGAGAAGTTTGGGGTTACAGCCCTTCAGCCACTTACACAGATGGTGCTGCTTGTCCGTTTTGAGGAGTCAGATCTAAGGGCAAGTGAGGAGTGTAGGGATTGAATGTACGAGAGAGATAGTGGTGATCAAAGGGAGAGCGAAGAGGCAGGTTTAAATTCAGGAAGGCCTGTGAAATAGTGAGAGCCTGGGGTGGAGCAAGTGAGAGGAGGGGGTACCTAATTCCAGCTCTTAAGTTTGTCATCGAGTCAGATATGAATTTGTCTTTAAAGATGGTGGGGCATCTGAGGGAAAGACAGTGAGGAAACAGAGATGCTGAAGTGGACCATGGTGTGGTCAGATGAGGAGGGATGCATAGTGAGATGAGATGTGTGACATGGGGAGGAGAGCAAGACAAGTTGACTTACAGTTGGTGGGTGGGAAGGATTTTCAGGAGGTTCATGGCACTAATGAGTGCTATTGGGGAGTCATTAGAAACTGAATCGAGGGCCTCCATCGTCTTCACCACTGGGCTGCAGACTGCACTCCTGCTTCTTTTGGCCCAGGAGTTCTCTTTAGTCTTCAGCAATGGGCGGCTGGCCATGCCCCTACCTCCTTTTCACCAGCAGCAAAACCCACCAGGGCTGAGGACCGCAGGGATTATGGGTGTGGGGTGTTGCACTTCCACAGGGGTGCTCTGCGACTGCAGGGTGAGCGGTGATCTACCAAGGTGGACATTATACATCTAAGACCCAAGTACTGGGTACTGCAACTGTGGAACTGTGGAATTTTATTGGAACTGAATCATGAGGTGAGAGTGGAAAAAGGCTTGGTTGAGGTAGGGGGTTGTAGTGTGGTGATTGTTTGACCCAATTTCAGTTTGTGGTCTATTGAAATACTCCTATGGAGTCGCTGGAGCCCCTCCGGCTGTGCTCTCGACAATCTCACCACATAGGGCCTCATTAAGAGGTTGGCAGTAACCCTGTAACACAGAATCCCGCGCCTGACTTCCCAGTGCCACCGGGACGTTACAAGTATCAACGGTGCAGGAAGCCAGGAACTGGATTGTGTAACTCCCCATTCCCATAAAGTGTCATTGGACTCTATGAGAGTGGAAGACGGAAGCACCAGCACCGAACCAATACGGAAGAAAGAAAGACTATGGGACAAATTCATTATGCTACACCTGATAATATCACACAGGCCTTTTGGGGCTTTAGTCAGAACGGAATGGGAAAAACAGATTTGACTTCTCTAGCATCGCTGTAATGGGATAAGGAATGAACAGCAAGGGCAAATTAATTTTGCAAAGCACAATGGGAAAATTGGGTTTTAAATTATTTTGCACAGCTGAAATGAGAAAGAATAGAAAGGAATGGGAGATTCATTTTTCTAACACCTAAAAGGACAGGCAGGGCTTTGGGGAATATTAGTCAGCACACAATGGAAAAATCAGTTTTGGCTTGTGATTCACAAAAACAATATGACAGTGAGAAAGGTAAGGGGAAAATTAGTTTTGCTGCATCTGACAATATCACACAGCGCTTTAGGATTATGGTCGGAACAGAATGGGAAAATTGGTTTTGAGTTGGGATGACAGATGCAATGTGAGAAAGAAAATGCAAAGGGAAATTCTTTTTTACACCCTGCGCACACACATGGAATCAGGGCTAGGGGTTTAATTCTTTTGGCAAATATTTAGGATTATACTGGCTCACAATACACTGGGAAAGGATAGTTGGTTTGGAATGCCAAAAATACAGATCCCGTGAATTAAATGGGGGAATTTATTGATTTACTTTGATAGATATGCTAAGGATCAACACAGGCCAAAACAGGATTTTTCAATGGGGAAATAACTAAAATACAAAGGCAAACAGGGTACTAAGACCATGCTGAAAGAATAGAGGGCATACATGAATCTATGGCTTGGGGTATTTCTACTTACAGGAGAGGTCTGCACTCAGCATCAGAGAGCATCAGGGCACACTGCTGGGATACAATGCGGTCAGTCAAGGACTTCCTGAGTAGTACTCATAGGGTCCCAATCAGTCTCTATGTCTCCTGGCTCCACTGCAAGATTAAGTCTCTCTCTGCTGGGATGTTCACGCCAGATGTCAGCAGCAGGGAACCTCATGGAATTAGTGAGGCAAGTCCAGCTCTGAGGCAAGCTAGCTTCGTTATAGTGCGAGTGACATCACAAATGTGTCATAATTCCTGCAAAAAGGATTAGTTAAGGCTCACCATTCCACTCCCACCTGTGTGCTGATAGGACAAAGGGATGTGGGAGTGCTTTGGACTGGCTAGGGGAGGAGGGAGCTTCATCATCTCACTTTGACAGGTGGGCTTGGTTTTATTAGGACTGGAAAATCTCACCACATTTTAAGTACCTTTAATCTCCACACCTTTACATGTATGAATACATTTTTGACAATGATATATTAATGCAAGTCAAATGAGACTAACTAGAAGTCTGCACGTCATTCCTGTGCAGAGATACTATTTTTCTCCATGTACTCCGGAACTATGTCAGTGATACACCTGGCACTTTATGGGTGTCACATGAATCATACTTTGCATGCTTTATCAACTTTCTACATCGCCGGTAAACACAAGGAGGCCCACATCAAGTTTTCATGAATAACTTTAGTTGTGTTTCTCCCACAAACATCGTTTGTATCCACAAACATGGATAGACAGGGTTAACTTTCACCTTTAATAAAAGCCTGGAATGACTATTGTGCAATGTACATTGTCAATTTTACATTATAAAAAGCATTTCTCCCATTAAAAAGCAATGGGCAGCCACATTGCTCATTGGCTTAGACCCCCACATTTTTTTTAAGTTTCACTCTTCTATTCCAGCATATGACGCATGCAGAGGGGTCTGTGTTTAGATTAGCATACTCCTTTCAAGGGCTAATGACTAAGCTAATGAACTTTTTATGGGTTGTGGTGACCCAGAGGTCACAAGGGCTGGAGGACAGACCCAATCTTGTCTAGTCCACCCTATCTCTCCCATCTAAGAGCATATTATTTCTTGTATTTTTAAGGAATAGCACTGACAATTAAAGCAGCCAAGCCTCACTCTCCAAGGCAACAGGGAGGAGAGCATGGTTTCACATTTGAAGAAATAAACATCCCGGTCCCTTGCAACAAATATCCTGTAACTTGTGCCTAAAGGCATTTAAAATTACATCTTATAAAATAAACAGTTTCAGAACTAGACAAGTTGCTTTAACATTGTCTATTCTGTAAGCTTGTGCTCGGCAGCAACCCTATTGACTTTTTGAAAGTCTGGTGAGCATTTTTCTACACATATTATTAGTCTAGAGGGAAACATGAAAGTACATGCATTTGTTTATTTCACAGTAAATTGCTTTGTTTCACTGTGAAGGCTTGAAACACAATCTTGACCTTTTCATTTAAGATGCTGTGCACAACTGTTCTTGGAAATATCAGCACCGCTCTCCATAGATTTGTGAACACATTATGTCCATGTGTGTTTTTGTGCCTTCATGAAAAGACAGTTAGCATATTTCAACATCTAGAGGTTTTTAGGCTCCCTTTCTCTCCTTTTTACTTTGGTTCCATAGGCCTTATGTTGGACATCCTTTCTGTATAGGCCTGGCAATTTGGTGAGTCCTCATAACTGACTCTGGCCTCTTTATTTCTATTTAGAGGGCATTTCACCCCACAAAATCCCCTCTCCTGGCTCTTTGATTTATTTCACAGAAAAAAGAGCAAGGAGAGGGTGGGGTGTCCATCTTACGTTGCCTGAGTTCATCCCAGGGATCTCCTTTAGAGCGTGTCTGCTCTTTTCCTTGTCCTGTTGGACTGGTGCTCTGGTCTGCCCTCCACTCTTTTCGGATTCTTATATTTTGGTCCCAGGTCCCTCCCTTTTCCAGCAGCTCCACCTCTGGCCTGTTGATGCAAGGAGTTATTTAATCTGCTGTCACCACAGCACAAGCAAGCCAGGGCTCTCCTTCCCGTACATTGAATGTGGCGTACATTATAAATGCTTTTTATTTCTACAATAGAGATTCTTTGTTTAAGGAGGCCTCCAAACTGTCTCGCACCCAACCTACACCAGCACCCTGTGTCACAATGTTGTAGGAACCAGGCTGGTGTGTTATCAATACATATTTTTATTAATTTCTTATTTAAGGTATAATCAGAATAAACAAATTAAAACAGCCACCAATGTTGTGCCAACCCAAATGCAAATATGTCTAGAAAACAACCAGGTTAAAAAATACTGTGAGACTACTTCCTTTTTTAATGATAAAGCAAGACAAAAACAATTCAACTCAAAATGATTGCATGCAGGATAAGCACTCCCACTGCAACACTCAACCCCCAAACATCAATTGGACTTGATTCCTTTGAACGGAAGGCAGTGCCTGGGAGTAGGAATACAGGTGGCAAATCAGGTTTGGGGTGGTGCCCACAGACACAAGGTGGGGAACCCGCAAAGAAGGGGAAGTTTTGTTTCGAGCGCAATGAAAACATTGTTTTTTAATGATTTAACGCATCTGCTAGGGACAGAATAGAAGGGAATTCATATTGCTTACACTTTGAAGACAGGCAGGGTTTTAGAGAATACTTGTCAGCACACGCAAGGAAAATAAATTAATTTTAGGATATGCAACACCTGGGCAATGGAAAGGGAATACAAATGGACATTTGTTTGTACAACACAATAGTGAAAGAGGAACCGAGTAGGAAAAACCTTTTTTAGGATGTTAAGCACACCTTCAACGCAAAAGAAAATACAAATCGAACTTGTTTTTACTGAGGCTGCAGAGGGCAAGTAAGTTCTGGGCAATGGGGTAGCTCACAATACAAAAATCAGTTTTCAGTTTGTCCATTAGGGTTTTGTCCTGGGCCTCTCCCGTTTTAGTCGTTCCCCTCCGGCCTGTAGAGGCAAGGAGTTTGTTTATGTGCCAAGAAGAATGGCGAGATTAAGTATTTCATACAATACCATTTTCCAAGGTAGTGACTTTAAAGTGGACAACAAGAGAACAAGAGAAAATAAACATACCAGGTATACATTACAAACACTTTTTTCCTTACATTTTAATCATTCATCAGCTTCTCAAAATAAGAATAATTGTTCAACTCCCTGTACATGTATGATTTTCTTCAGCCGTGTTCCAATTCCTTAATTTTACTCTTCAGAGGATTCCTGAGCTCTACCCTCACTAGGTTCTTCAATCAGTCGCACGTTCTGCCTGGGATGACAGCTCTTCAACTGATTGATGTGCACCCATTTCTCTTCCATTTGTTCTCCTTTAGGGATGCAGATCTTATAGTTGACAGGTGAGATTATATCTACAATTTCAAAGACGCCGCACCAGGAGAGAAGGACCCTCTGCTCTTTGGTCTGGTCCCTTTGAAAATTGTACAAGTAGACCCTATCTTCTACTTGCTATTCTTTCTTAGTGGTCTTTAAATCGTAGTGGGTTTTCACCCCCTCTGCTGACTTTTCTAGATTTCGTTCAGTGTACGCAAAAGCATGCTCAAGGTGTTTTCTCAAATTCTCAATGTATTCATGTGTCGTGGACGTGTTGATCAAGGTCTGCTCTTCCTTTCTGTAGAGCAGATGCTGAGGTAGCACCATTTTTCATCCAGTCATTAGCTCAAATGAAGACATTTTTGTCACAGAAGATGGTGTAGACCTGATGGCCATCAGGACAAGCAGTAGTCGGATGTCCCAACTAGGCCCAGAGTCCGCCATGAACTTCTTGAGGATGCCCACAATCATTTTTTGTACCTCTCAACTCCCCCACTAGAGGCTGGGTGGTAGGCAATGTAGAGCTTTCTCTTTACCCCCAGTATCTCCCAGACCTTTATCATCACCTACCTGGTAAAGTGACTTCCTTGGTCTGACTCAATCCTTTGGGGAAGACCGAAATGCAAGAAGATGTGGTTGATCAGCAGGGCAGCTGCTGTTTCTGCCTTGCAATTTGGGGCCAGGAGACATTCCACCCACTTGGTAAACTAGCATGTCACGGTTAACATGTTTCCTCTAGAGGAGCAAATCATGGGCCCGATGAAATATACTTGCAAATCTGACCAATGCAGTGTCATCCCGCTTTTCTGTAGGGGAGCTTGGTGTGTGAGGGAACTTGTCTGAAATTCCGCACACACAAGACACCCGGTCCTGACCCATGTTTGGCCAGTATGAGACCTCTCACGATTTCCAAAGTTGTATGAAACCCCTGATGACCGGCTGTGGCCGTGACATGGGTGTGACTTAACATCAGGCTTTAGAATGAAGTAGGTACCACCCACTGGTCACATCCAGAAATGGATCTCCGTACCAACAAACCGTCTTAGATTCGGAACATTTTGGAAACTTTCATCAACACCCGGAGATCCTCTTTCACAATGTAATCAGTTTCAGTCAGTGGAAAATTCACAGAGTCTGCAATGTGTTGATAACATTTCACAATAATTGGATCCCCTTTTCGTGCCGTAATCAAATCATCATCTGGAGTTTCCTTACTCCCCTGGGCAGTTGAGAGTTAATTTTGAAGCATTGACCTGGATTTCCCCCAACAGGGACTCAATCGCCATGAGAACTGGTCAGCCAGGTCATTTCTGGTTTTGTCTGGTCCCTCTACTTTGGAGTGACCTTTTATCTTTTTCCAGCAGATAGTCATCTCATTAGAGGTGACCAGATCATCAATAGATTGTATTAGTTTCCCATGCTTGAGTGGTTTGTTGTCTGCACACAGCATGCCTCAGTTTTTCCAATTCATCAGGTGCTCCACAAACTCATTCCGGACATAATCTGAATCAGTGATTATGACCAGCTCGTGGAGTCGTTGTTGCATGGCAAAACCCCTGCTGTTGAAGGTGATCATTTAGATTTCTATAAGCGTCTGGGTTTTGGAGATTCTGTCCTCGCCTCATTTTTAGGGGACCAGTGAATTGTAGGACCAATCCTGGGATGGTGACCTCTTCTCCAGTTTGAACTTCAACTGCATACGGCAGCAATTGAGCTGACCAAAATGCCTTTTCAGGATTGTCAAAGCCCGTGGGGTTACCCCCTGTCAGGATTGAGGCTGGTGGGGGCTCTGGCAGTGTGGTGGGTGCCCTAATGGTGCATAGGATTCATCCTACATTATTCCCCAGGCGTGTCCTTCATCCCTTTTTCAGGAAACAGCTTCCGGGACGAAGGACAGCCCAGGAACTACGTTTCCCAGCAGGCCGAGCGTGGCACAGGCCTGCTGGGATGGAGTCAGCCACGCCCGCGCGAGTGCGTATGCGCGAACCGCGCCCGAAGCCCCACGCTTGCGATTCCGGCCAGCAGAGAGGAGGGACGTGTAGAGCCAGAGCTCCTGACGGCAAGCCTACGCGGGGCACCCCGCCGCCTGTTAGCCCGCCCCAGGCCCCGCGTGACAGAAAAGATAAGTGCTGAGCCAAGCGCGCACATTCCGGCAGCATTCTTAAGACAGTTTATTTAGAGGAAGTCGCGCTTGGATTTCCGAACTGGAACCGCACCCGAAGCGGTTTAGGAATGCATGGCGCTCCGTCCAATAACCCAGCATGAGACACCATTAACACGCGATTGTGTTCCTAGACGAAGCATGCTTCCTAAATGTGTTTAGACTGAAAAGACTGTAGAGCAGAATTGCTAACTCAGAACAATTAACCCCTAAACAGCGACTCCGCTTATATGTACGCTTTAATTCTGACTTTATTCTTGCCTCTTGCAGTGCATGTGAGGTACAGAACTCCATAGGGGTCTAGCAGCACGAAGAGACCAGAAGACTACACAGCAGTGCCGAAGCTAAGTGCAACTTCCATTGTTTATTTTAGGGCACGTTTAGAAACTGGGTATTGAGTTTTCCATTCTGTATGATGTAAATGCAGACAGTGCTTTCATTCTGTATGATGGTAATGCAGACAGTGCTTTCCTCCATGAAGTAACGTGAGGATAGAGATAGAAGAACAAGTACAGTAACTGGTTGAGGGCTGAAGTACAAAGGCCTAACTTCTCTGGCATAAATGTGCATAGTTGAATGTAAACTAAACACAGTAACTGGTCTGGGGCTCCAGTACAAAGGCCCATTTCATCTGGCATAAGTAAGATTGCTAGTGAATGCAAAAGTGCCAGGGCGGAGAACTCGAGATACAGGAGCCGGAGCTGAGGAGCATGTTACCCTGTTCTTCCCCATCCCCATCCATAACCGCTCCCTTTCCCTCTTTCCGGTGTTCCTAAACAACCTCTACCCATCCAACCATCGGACCCTAACCCTCTTTCCCCCAAAGGTCAAGGTGGCCTGTGTTACTAACTCCCAGGTACCAAGACCCGACGGGGAGGGAGCTGTTCTAGCCACGTTTGTGCTGCCTCTGCGTTGAGAAGAAGGAAGTCTGACACCCCCCAGTCAGGACCAGACTTTGTAAATAATTATGTCCAAATTAATTGCGAATGAATTGAGAATGTCACTACCTAAATAGAAGGCAGAGGGGACATATCTCACAACCCAGCAATTATGATCTATGCTTTTATACCCAATGGACATTTTTAGCATGCACCTGCTAGGCAGGAGATGTTTGGAATTTGGAGTTTCCAGGCCCATTTCCCACTTAACAATCAACTTAAATGTGGGAATGGTCTGCTCTTTTGGGAGTTTCCTGAATAACACTTCCCTAATTAAGCTTTTTTCATTATTCAGGCATACTCTGGCGAGAACAGCCCCCCCCCCACTTCATTTACCTGCATGGGGAGGAACAGCTGTTCATCCTTTTTCTGAATGTGAGCCAAACTTTGAGCTGGTTTTACATCCTCTTTTGTCATGGGATTTGGGTTTTCTTCAAATTGTGGATCAGTATAACATGTCAGGGTATTTCCTTCCAGTGTGGAATGCCACTTAGAACTGGGAGGTAGGTTGATCTTCAGAAATGAAGAAGGGTTCCCATCACCAGTTTGTTCTCCTACAGAGATTACAGTGATGTCAGGAACCTGAATGTTCCTAAAATGGAATTCGATTTTGTCAGACCACTGCTCAACCATGTGACATGTGCCATTTAGACATACATAGTTTGTACTTTGTTTCAGTTTTATTGGCCAGTTAGTCTGTGTCCAGAGAACCTTGTTCACACAGTCTATTTGGGGTGACAACCTCCGAAGGAGGTCATTCCCTAGAAGACAAGGTGTGCCCTCTGGAGTGACGACTATGACAAGGTGGTTCACCCTGTCGCCCAATTTTGATCTCCAGATATGCAGTCCCCTCGATGGGAATGTCATTTCCGTCGATGTTTTGGAGTTGTCCAGGAAGTGGTCTGAGGGGAATTTGGTGACTCTCCCCCCTTCCTGAATTGATTTGGTCAATGGCCTTTTTGGACAGAAGGGTGGCTTGGGATCCTGTATCCACCAGCTCTGAAAATGCACACTGGCCTTGTACCTTGACGGAGGCATACAACCTGCCTTCCTTCTCCCCAAGGCAGCAAAGGAAATGTGCATTTTGGGCCAGCTGTGCAGTTAATTTCTTTATTTTGAACTCTAACACTGTGTGATCTTGGGCCATTTTTTGTGTCGGAGTACGGGAATCTGTAAAACAAAATGCAACCCAGATATCTGTGGGATTTAGGAATCCCCTTTTCCCCTGATTCTGTGCTGTCCCCCTTTTCCTGGAGCCAGTCACTTGAACAGGTTTGGGGGGAGGATCCCTCATTTATTTCAGAGTCATCGGGGTGACATGGTTGTGGTTCAGGAATTGGTGGTTCTGGGTCAGTCCCCATACTTACTCAGTCTAAGTTAGGGTCTTTTGGGACCCACTTTTCTTTTGGAGGAATTCCCCCATCACTGAAAGAGAAGATTTAATTCCCTGAATCCTCCAGGGATTCTTCCCCTTCAAAATGGAGGACACAGACTTCCTCCACAAAATGGGGTTTATTTGTCCCTTGGCTTCTCCTACTTACTCTCTGTTCCCTAGGTTGCATCATTTCGGGGGTAGGAGATTTGAGGTCAGGTGCACAGGTTTCTAGGGGTTTTTCACAGGTGAAAAAGGAACTTTCCTCTACGGCTTTGCATCTCCCTTCCCTCCAGGCATCCTTCTCTGGAACCTATTGGTTTTCAGGGTTTTCTCCCTGTCATTGCGCCAGGGCACCAGACCCTGGGTTTGAGCTGTTCTGGGCAGCTATGTTCATTTGACGACCCTGTTGAGCCCTCAAAATGCAACTCAAATCTTGGGTCAGACTTTGGACCTGGCACTCCAGTTGGGGCATCCTCTCCAGTTGGAATGAGGGTCTAGAATCATACTTTTGCGGCTCTCAGGAAGGGTAGCTGTCCCTTCTCCCAGAGTAGCTTGGGTATTGAGGATTTACCTGGTAGCCCTCCATAGCAGGTCTCCTTTCTCCCTGATATGTAGTCATAGTTGTGTGTTGTGGTCCCAGGGGGTACTGCATACAAACTCTGTTCTGATTCTTCATCTGCAAAGTGACCAGATGGTCCTTTTGTAACCTGTGTTTCTGCCAGTCTAACTCTTTGGTCTTCTCATCATAGGAGACCTCCTGGTCAGATGTATTTGCCAAGATATTTGTAAATCTAAATAATGATGTCAATATCTGATAGGGACTGGCTTTCCGGCTCAGTCATACCATGCCTAATTGAGTCCAGCTGTCTCACATTTCCTAGTTCTTGTGAACCGGTAGGCATGAAATCTGCAGCACATATAATATGGTGAGTTGGCTTGAGGCCCCTGGTAAAGAGGGCATTGCACTGTGGTCAGGGGTTGCCCTTCCATACCCTTACTGTTTGGGGTTTCTCAAGGCCTGATTGAATCTAGCCATTTCATGCTCCAATCTCTCTGCTTTATCCTTCTCAGCCTTTATCTCTTGGTGGTAGATAGAGGCCTGAGCTTTGAGTTCCGCTACCAGGGCTTGAGTAGCTTCTATGACCTTACCTTTTGCTAATACGTAGACATGGAGTCCCTTGTTTTCCTCACAAAGGGAATTATTCTCTTTCTGTTAATCTTGTGTTATCTGGAAATACTCAGACCTCTTCTTTTGCAGGAGACTGATCTCCTCACTTTGTGCAATTGTGGGCTGGGTTGTCTGCTCTAAATCCATTTCTTCTTGCCTTAGGTGTCCCATTAATTTTTCATTTTCTACCGTCATGTGAGTCATTACCTGAAAACATGACTGACTTTTCTCTAGGTCTGTCTTTAACTGGCACACTTCCTGGCACAGGGCATCTTTTTCCAGGCACAGAGTGCTATTCTGTTCGCTAAGGTGATCTCTCAGCTGTTTCATAGCGCTCAACTTCTGGTGCTACTGGTCAAATTCTGTTTAGGAATAGACCTCCTTTATGACCCACTGGTTGGTCTCCACTTTCAATTGCGTAATCTGATTTGGAAATGCACACATGCCCTCTAAGCAGCTCTATTGTATGTCACTTGTTGACTCCATTTTAGTTGATTCTCTCTCAGATTCTCAACCCCTTCTTGAGACTCTTCTCTTAGTGCAGAAAAGTGAGACTCTCACTCTGAATTCATTTGTTGCTGTGCCGCTAACTCATCCTTTAGCTGCTGAATGATGTCTCCTAATTTTAACTCAGAATACTGGCTCTGTAGCATTTTCTGCTCCACCTGCCTTAACTCTCTCTGTGCTTGATCCAATAACTCAGTTTGATTTTTCACAGAGGCTACACTCTCCTGGTATCTTTCTTCCATGATCATCATATGAAGTACATATATGCAGTGAACTGGTCCATTTTAATTTGCTCATCTCTAGTGGTCTGTTTCATATTAGAAATCTGTCAGGGATTGATGTAACAGGCCACTATCCTGCCACACATCCATATTTATAGAGATCACATGTTGCATTATTCTAGATTGCCAGGCTTCATGATCTTGTTCCGCCCATTCCACTTTAATGAACAATTTGGATGGAAGGTGCTTCCTTGCCATGATCATTTCTATGAGGCAGTCTCTACCTCTCTTGTTGCCTCCCAGGCCCTTTGCACGGCCCTTGTCTCCCATTTCATCTAAAATACCGAAGACATCCTATCCACCCTCTCGTCCTCTCCTCCTCTTCCCTATCTGCTACCTCTGGCCCTCCTGCAGCCTCCGCCCCTCCCTTTTTCTCTTCATTTCTTCTGTCCTTCCCTGACGAGATTTTCAAACAAGTCCGATCTATGAAAGTCTCATCAAAACAGGTCCTTCCCTGTTCATCCAAAACAATCAAGGACCACATTGACACCCTTGCTCCTGCTCTGGCCAACTTCTGCAAACTCCCCTTCACCCCTGGAGCCTTCCCCTCCCCTCTGAAGCACTCTCTTGTGCACCCTTCTTCTCAAGAAACCCACAGCAGACCCCTTGTGCTCGGCTAACTATCACCCCATCTCCATCACTCCTTACCTGGGCAAACTCCTGGAAAAGCTGGCCATCTTCCAGCTTAATCTCTACACCGATTCTGTTGGCTGTCTCCATGACCATCAGTCTGGCTTCAGAGCTGCTAGAAGCACGGAAACCGCTCTTCTGAACATCCGTGAAGACCTGCTCTCCAACCTTAAGTCTAACATTCGTTCTTTCCTCATCCTACTCGATCTCTCTTTTGCCTTTGATACAGTCAACCATGCCATCCTGCTCAATTGTCTCTATGATAACCTGGGTATCGGCTGACCTCTTTCCTCTCTGATCAACCCTACCAGGTCCAACTTGGGTCCTTCCTTTCCTCGATCTCACGCTCTACATGTGGTGTTCCCCATGAGTCCAACATCTCTCCCTGGCTTTTCAACTAATACCTGGCACCTCTTGGCCTTCACATTGCTGCTCTCTGCTCCAACTTTCAGTGCTATGCGGATGTCACTCAGCTCGTGTTCAGGCTTCCCTCTCCCACCTCTTCTCCTTGTCTCATCTCTGACTGTCTGTCAGCCATCCAGGAATGGTGTGCAGCCAATGTTCTATGCCTTAATGCCAGTAAGACAGAGATTCTCCTCATTGGCATAACTGCAGCCTCCTTTCCTGTCACTCTCTGGCCGGTCTCCCTTAGCCTTCTTCCTACTCCCACCTGTGAGGCTAAGAACCTCGGGTCATCTTCGACTCCACACTCTCCTTTTCTCCTTACATCTCGGACGATCTCTAAGAAGACAAACTACCAACTGCACCTCCTCAGAGATATTCTACCTTTCCTCTCCTTCCTTCAGCCACTCACTGTCTCTAGAACTCTGGTTCCTTCTAGGCTGGACTACTGCAACAGCCTCTTTCTAAATCTGCCTGTGTCTACTCTCCGCCCTCTGCAACTCATCCAGAACAGGACTGTGAGACTTGTCCTTGGCCTCCAACCCTGGGATCGTATCTCTCCAGCCCTGAAATGTCTTCATTTGCTCTCAGTGGCTGCAAGGATTACATTCAAGACCCTTTGCATTGTCCACAAGGCGTTCTGGTGCCTGGTCCACACTATCTTCAACTCTCCCGCCATAAATACCTTCCTATTCAAGCTCTTCCCTCCTCCACCTCCAACTCCCTCAAGGTCAGTCGCTTCTCCAAGCAACGAGTTGAGGGTAGATCTCTTTCCTTGGTTGGGGCCTCCCTCTGGAACAGCGTCCCTGCCTCTCTGAAACTTTGTGAGAACCATCTTTGGTTCCGGAAGCACCTCAAGACCTTCCTCTTTGCTTCTGCCTTTGCTCTTCCTCTCCTCTGCTGACTTGTCTGTTTCGGCACCGGGCTCCTGGTTACCTTCTGATTTTTCTGGCCCAGGTCCCTGCCCACCCAGCCACACACCAGCATGCCTCCTGGCAACCCTTGCACTTGGGCCTGTATCTGTTACCCTACAGTCTCCTTACCTGCACTTATCAGACACCCCTTGTCTGTGCTTTAACCTTACACTTGCCACCTTGCTGGTTGCACTACCAGTTGTTGTTGTTTTCTACCTCGCTCAGCACTTTCCACTCCTCCCCTCTCCGCTTGCACTTTTCCGCTTCCCTATCACCTGCACTTGCGCGTTCTCAATGTCACTTGACCTAGTAAGATCGTTGTTTTGTCCTCCCTTGTTTCCTTCCCTGGCAAAATGTAAGCAAGCGTGTTGACTTTGGAATTTGTGTGGATGAGAAAGTGGTACCCCAGCGGTCACATGGGGGGTGGTGGGGTATCGGCACAGGTGTAGGAGGTCCCGGGCAAATGAGAGAGCAGAGGATGGGGTTATCAAAGAGACCAAAAAGAACCACATGGAGTAGCCATAGAGGCCACCCAGCAGATGGCTCAGCAGGAAGAGACTGGGGCCACTGCACCATTGCTTGCTCATGCAAAGGGAGGCAGGCCCAAGCTTTGCTTGCATTTGCTTGCATTGGGAAGGTGTGTCAAAAGTCATTTTTAGCAATCATGTCAAGGCGAAGGAACTACTTCAGCTTGCCAGAGGGTAAAACTGTCAAGGGGGAGGAAGTCATAGTAAAGTGCAACTTTTGCCAGAAGGCATTTAAGTGCGATAATCTTACCAAGAGTGCCTTGGGCATCTCTTCAATGTGCAGGTAATGTAGGCAGTTGAACAATTATGGATAGAGGGAGTGCATATCAGGTGCTACAGACCCCGTTATTGCAGCACACTCCTCCAGAGTGATGGCAACAAGGACATTTTGGATAACTGTGATGAATCAACCTCTGGGGCACCAGTGGTCCAGGGATGAATGTCGGTTCAACCCCACACCGTAGTACATCAGAAGGGATCCAAACAGATTGAAATATAAGTGAATTATAAGACCTCCTTGTCCAATTTTATTAACATGGAAGGGATGGCATGCTTATCTCTGCAAGGTCGTGGGTCGTTGGTTAGTTGCAACACAGTGAAAATACAATTATGATAAAAGGGACTGTCCAGTCAAGGTTGTATAAAAATGTTTACTTTATTATTACTACAACAGACAGTTCTAACACACTATAAAATACAACCCACCCTGTAAAGGAACACAGAGGACAGACAGTTTCACGAAGGAAAGGGATGCACTCTGGATACTTACAGGAGGGTAGTTGGTAAAGTAATCAGTCTTACTGTTCAAGGTCATTGGTTTCAACACCAAGGGGGCAAAGGGTCATAACTGTCTCTAGGGGCCTTCAGCACCAGGTACAATGTACCTGGTGCTGAAGATGTTCTTGGTGCTCAACAGCGTTGATGCAGTTCCAGGGCGCTCTGCAGCCCTTGAGACAGAGTTAGTAGCGGGAGACAGCTGCGAGTACCAGGTGGCAGGCAGTTCGGCAAGCAAGGCTGGACGGACATCTGCAAGTTGTCCGGCGTGGTGACTCAGGCCAAGAATCATTGCCTCTGTGCTGGTTGGCAGATCTGGAATGCTGTTCAAGGCATCTCGGATGGCTCTGGTGACTGCGGTATGACAACAGTCAGCGGTGCAGCCAGATGCGGTTTGAGGACTCGACTGTCTCGAAAATGTCCTCATAAAATGGATGCTGGATGATGCTTGTGTGGCACTCTTCCTAGCTTCTTCACAGGGCTCATGTCCTTTCAAGGCAGATGGCCCAAAGCTCAGGAAAGTGTTTGCAGGCAACAGCCTTGTCCTTAGTTCAGATACTCGCTGGCACTTCCCACCTAGGAAGTTTGCTGCCAGAACCTAGCAGGGCATGCTGTGTGCTGGCTGGGTACTGGAGCTGCTGGACGGGTCATCTGAGTTCGGTATCTCCCTCTGTTCCCTGGAGATGTTTAGGGGAAGGGATCTTGCTTCCCTCTTGGAACTCCTGGCCTTGCTTCAGTGGCAGAAGATGTAAGGTAGACTGTACCTTCAGCTCAACTCCAAATGAGTCCTTCTTCTTACTCCTTTTGAAGTCTTCTAATGACCTGCTAAGTTATGGGTTTAGCCCTCTTTTAAAGCCAAATTGGCCCAGTGAATGGGGTAGGCTAAGCCCACCTTAATGAACCAATCCTCGGTCCCCGCCAACAATCTTCTGTTATGCATAAGGTCAGGACCAGAATGCTCTGCAACAGGACATACAAGGGGGTGACAACATATACCTAAGTCCTACCCATCTCCCTGTCTGTTGTAGATCAAAGTGTCTCTCTGGTTAATTGAACCCTCTGTGACTCTTGATTAAAGCGCAGGCTTCCCTTGAAGTATGTGCTGGAAGCAGACTTCCTGTCTCTCCCAAATCACATCCTTCATCCCTGTGAAAGGGGTCTGTTCATACAAAGAGGTGGGAAATAGTTTCAAGTTGACACATTGCATACCAATATGGGTGTTAGTCCCACATTGTTGTTGTCTCTTCCTGAAACCAAGCCTCTCCTCAAGGATTGCTTCAATTATCTCGTTAGTATGCACTACCATCAGCTGAAGTACAAAAGGAAGGCAGATTCATGGAGCCTTTGATATTTAAATTAGGCTACCCATGCTGGAGGAAGGTGTCCCTTCCCCCTCCTTGAGATGCTTTGATGCACCTAGAGCTGTCACATTCCAGCTGAATATGACAGGGGAAGTCGGTGCCTATAGGCTGTGTCTTCCCAGAGTATATGTGACTATGCATTTTGTGCGGGAAGCAGATGGACTGTGTGTGGAATGGTCTCACACAGTCCTTGGAGGTTGATAGCCATTCATTCATTTTCATTTATCAAAAAATAAAAAAGCCCAGGCAAGCACACTCTTCCCATGCGAATGGTTGAATTCCTCACAATAACACACCAGTTTGTTACCAGTTGCTCTGTATCTCCCTTTGATGCTGGGCCAGCCCAAATACTTTGCTCTAACACCCCCATGTCTGGCCCAGCACAGCCTGACCCACTAGAACCATCGACTTGAAGTGCCACCTTACCATCAATACGACTCAAGTCCCTTATTGATGCTGATACATTTAATAGTGTGGTGCCACACTACATTCCTTTATTTGACTGGGCAAGGGGGTGGTAAAATGGGCAACATGAACAATGTGGAGAGTGCAGAAAACATTTTGGTGTAGCTCTGCTTGTAGGTAGTACCACATAAATTAAGGTGGGACCTTCAGTTTGTGAGGGTGGTATTAGGACTTAAAAAAGTCTCCACTGATTGTTAGAGGTAAATAAAGATATAACCTGCAGTTTGTGAGTGTAGCACTAGGACTTAAGGAGTAGCTCCACAGGTACGCAGAGCCAAACAAACTGATGCACTGGATACAATGTTGGTATTAACCGGAGTGAACATGACAAACATGTAACACTAGGTAGGAATTATGCTTGTTGGTGCTTTGTAGAGCACAATAGATTGAGGATGAAGGGAACGCATAACTTTAACTGGTGCAATGCTCTAAAGTGCCCCTTAGTAGCTGACAAGATTGAGTGATGCATGATAAAGAAAGTTTGCATATCAACTAATACTGTAAGAACATAGACACAAACAAGCTAGTCTGCAATGGGAGTACTGAATGCCTGTGGCTACTTTTATGCATACAGACAGCCAGACTGGGGGGGATTACTGCCCCATAATTTCTTACGTTTTTCCACTGTACAAAAGCTTATAGTGGTGTGCCCTGGACTAGTGTCAGAAGTTGAGGAGTATCAGTGTTTTTAAGGAGGCCCAAATATATTGATAAGAGAAAAAAATCAATAATGGAGTAACTCCAAATGCACTACAAAACTCAGCTTTATTCAGATACAAACAGCTGCTGGGAGAGCATATAAAGGGCAATCTCAAAATGGTGTTAGGAAGAACAAGGTTTTAAACAAGAAAAGCATCATAGCAATGTCATAGTAATTATCATAAAGACATCTGCCCTATTATTTGATTTGTTGGTAGAGTATAGAACATATAGTTATCTATAAGTGAACCTTTTACTATTGGTCCTTATACAACTAATAACTCTTCCTTGATACATCCTACTACAAATGATACATTTCAATTTATCATGCTATTGATTGGCACTCATTTGGCTATTTGCCTTTCAACGTACCTTGAAGAATATCTTGTTCTCAGTTTGAGGCCAGCTTGTGTTTCCCTGCCAGTTTCCTTTGCAGTTCTACCTCCTTAACGCCATGATGCCCTTGTCGGTGAAGACTACACTCTAGAAGTATATCTAACATAACATAACATAACACTCTACTACATGAATTGATAAGAAGAACATAGGTAATTGGTCAGCTATTTACTCATCCGACCATGAACACTTTTACGCAGTACCAAGGTATCTGCTGAGGAAGGAGAGATGGGCGAACCGCAATGATCCAGTTTAAAGAAGTTACTCCATTCTCCTTCTGAGGCCTTATCTGCCAGTCTGTTCGTGGCATTGGCATATTGTCTATGTGACTGGATGTACTAAGGAAATAGCAGATGCACTATCTAGTTGGGCCTGGACTATGTGACCATTTCTTCGATCGCGTAGTAAGGGACCACTGGTCAGAGCACAGTTCATCTATGTATTGGATTTTCTGTTGTCTTAACATGTGTGTGCTTTCTTTCAGCAGCCACTCGGGGCGATGAGTATTAATTTGTTGTGGGATCAATTGGTAGCTACTTGCACCTGGCATTCAAGGATATGTGTATTTCTCACTGCTACCAACTAACATTAATTAACTTAAGAAATGCATGCTGTACCCTGGGAAATGTTATCTGGTGTGGTTTCAGCTACTTAGCAAAACTCCTCTTGGCACACTGATCTTGGTGCTTGGGGCTGCTGTTTAGGCATTGTGAGACCTGGAATCTTTGGTTGAGCAATTTTATGTGAGGAAGCAATATTTTAGAATTGATTCCTTGCAGGGTTTGGTTTGAGCAATGGTGGTACTTCTGCTTATTTTCTGCCATGTTGGTGTTCTTTGTGTATTTTGCATGCCGCCATTTAATTGTTCCTTGCCTATGTATGCAGCAACCTCTCACTGCCTATCCTTCTCTGTACTACTTGTGTAACCCTGCCTGTGTATTCTGCAACCGTCCTTAGTAATGTGAATGCATACTACTCTTTGTCCTACTTGCGTGGTTCAACCTATTCTACTATTTTGGCGGCTGCATGATCTTTGTTGTTTTATTGATAGTCTCTGAACCCTTCTCAGCTTATAGTTTCATTCATGATTGGGAAGAGGTATGGCCAGTAGGGGTAGAATTCTCATCCTCATTATTACAATGTGCACTGTCCATTAACCCTAATAGCAGCGGCACATTGTTGTGGATGTCTGATCCTTGTGCCATCCTGTTCCATCTGAGGTTTTAATTGCCTCTTTCTTGCAACTTGGCATAGGGATAGTAGCCCTAGCTGTGAATGACAACCCCTGCATTTTCCCAATCCTCCAATCTCACATGCTGTTTGAAAGTTCCCTCCTTACAATGGGTCAATAAAAGATCCAGACCCAGGCGGTACTCCATGTTCCTCTTCATTCCGACTACAAATGGCTCCTGCCGGAAGGTTTAGAGCAGGTTTATGGAGAGTGACCCTGATCATGCATTGTCTGGCATTTCATGTTCATGTATAATGCTGTTTTTCAACACTTTTCAGCTATCCACAATTCAATATTCCCGACAGTACCTTATTACAATTCCTCAACACATGCATTTATTTTACCAATGTATTACCATTTATTCAACGCACAAACCACATATACATCACAATTCATATAGTTCATACAAAAGTACAAACATATACATATATATAAAGAATCATTGTGCAGAATGTCCTAATATAATGGCACTGGTCCTGCGAAATGGAAGACCTTAAATGCCCTGCTTAGTTCTATGCACTTCTATTTGGCAATTTTGAACTTTAATGTGATCTCCCATTTTCCAAATTGCTAAACATGAGCAGGGATAAGATTGGTGTTACATAAGGACATACTGATGGTCAAAAGAAGAGCTCAAATAATCCCTAGAAAGGAGGGAATGGGATGGGGTCAATATAGTAGCCTCAGCCTGCAACATATACCCGAGAGGTGTGCATAAGTATAGAATTAGAAAAAGTGTCTGCATTTATGATAGGGTCGCAACTGAACTTATAGTCATTTAGTAACGTGCATGCAATGGATGGGGTTCACAGAATAACTCCAAATAATCGAACCAACTCAGGAAGATGGCAAAGGTTGCTATTTTATTAAAAATTATCTAAAACAGGGAGGTTACAACGGACATCAATGGGCGTTCGCTCAGCTATCGACAAATCTCTCATAAAACACAGACTTTATACTAAAGATACATAAGAAGTGACAAAATGAGACAAACCTATCAAGGGTTGGGATTGGTTCAAGGGGAACATCTACGTATAGTTTCTATAAGGACTAGGATTGTGATTGGCTGCCCACTATCAGGTGGAATACTTATGCCTACCTCTAAAAAATGTCATCTTCCACACTATTAAGTACACGGTTTATCATTGGCTCTCAAACTATTGGCCCTTCGTTAAATGGCCCTCTGCAATTGGTTGGCACGCATGTGCCCTGTCTAGAACATTCAGTTCACTTAGCAGCACATAAGCTCATACCCAGGTGCCAGCAGGTGGACTTGACTTTACCTCCCCACCCAATTAGCCCAACATCGCTCATCACCCATGCCTTCTGCAGATTGTCTTTGAACTTGGACTTGCAAAGTATCCTTGTCTGTGGAAAAAAAAACAGGAGTGCAGGCACTCACTATCGTTGTTCTAGGACTCCAAGCTCAACTTTATTTCCATCCTTGGCTCACGTGACAAGCGACCATGATTTTGGTCCATTCTGCAGCATTTAAATGTCTTAAATGAATGAATAAAACTTGGCACTCTTAGTGTTCCTTCTTTTCCCCTTAATAAGGGGGGATTCATGCTTCGCACATTCACTGCTTTCAAGAATAGATAACGGACTGTGGCTGCTTCATTTTTGATGCCAGGCCAGACATCCTCGCTAGGCGCTTCCACAATCTCAGCTTATTCGTGCTGCAACACAATACTTGGCCTTTCCTCTCTATGGGTTTTAGCTTACTAAATTCATGACACTGATGTCCAGTTCCTACTCAATGGCGGCTACGCCTGCATTCTATTCAATACATATAGCCACATTCTATAATTACTTAGTCTACTTTCATTTCTGCATCTGTACAATTATTGAACGGTTGATTTTCTGTAGCACTTCACACACATGCAATCTTCTTTTCTGCATATGAAAGTATACTCGATTCTTCATCAGTTTCCATAAAATCCATACATTCTCTTTGGCCAGTATTCTTAGTGCATCACATTCATCTCTTGTGACATCACTAGCTTCTTTTTCTGCTCCTTTTCATATCCCTTCATGGAGTTCCTCCCTCTGATTGTCGTCTCTTTGGGGATACATTCAATAGGGTTTTCTCAATGAATACCTTTTTTTCTAACACACTGCAGTATTGGCACAACTGCTGGTGTCAAACATGGCACAGTCTCCGACTTCCAACATATAGGAGGTAGGAGGGTGGGATTCCCTGCAGAGGCATGCAGCTGCTCCTCTACACGACTGACCAATAAGGAAAGAAGCCTAGAAAAAGTACATGTAATTGATGACTTAAGTAGTATAAATGAAACAGAAATATCAAGTCTCATATTTAACATCACTATATCAAGTAGAGAAATCACGGGGGACTTCACCTACAGAGAACTGCAAGATTACTGTAAGGATCTGGTCTTATCCTGCATCCTAATGTAATCTGGAGTGAGTGTCATGATTGACAATGGAATGTTACTGGTTAGAATGTTTATGTGTGACTGGTGTTCTCTTGAGGGAGTTGAGAGATGTAGCCTGAGAGAAAGGATGCTGGTGCTTGTCTATGAGATCTGGACTTTACCATCTGATGAATAATGACTCTAGAAATTAGATGTTATGCTTGGAAACTGGTTAAAGAAGTTACTCATCCACACCTTGATGTCAGAGTCATTTTGCTACAACACAGAACCCCACATTGGCGACGAGGATGCTGGCTGTGCTGGGGGGATAGCACAGAAGAACAGATAAGCACCGCCCCCCAAATCATGGAAGACCCTCTCTCTCAGGTAGGAAGAGCACTTAATGCTATATACGCAGGAGGGCCCAGCACAAAGAGCACAGGCACAGAAAATAAGGAAATGCGCCAAAGCCAGGGGCCAGCTGGCCTGTCAGTAGTTAGACAGGTCAAGAACAGAGAAAGTCAAGAGACTTTGGCATGGCTGAGGGCCCAAAGACTGTTTTAAGGGGTTGGTAACCCAAGCTGCGACGTGGAGGGCTTGGTGCCCGAGGCAGTAGCGATTTGAAGAGGCCTGGGGCTCTAAGTTATGCCTGGATTATTAGGAAGCCATTCTGCGCAGCTGGGGGCGTGGAGCCCAGGGCAGCAGCATCAGAAGAGGTTGTGAACCTAAGCTGCGCCAAGAAGTGACAGGGACGTTTTTTGAAGGAGTTTGGGCTAAGGTACAAAGCGCCTGGAGCAGAGGAGGGTCCTGGGGGCCATTCCAGCGCTTGAGAGGACTTGGATCCCGTACCTGCACCTAAGAGACTTGTAGCCCGTGAATACACATGGGGGGCTTGGAGCCCATGGCACAGTTGGAGGTATTCGGAGTCACAAATGTGCTTATGAAGGGGCTCGGAGCTAATATGCAGCAACACCATAAGGGAGTTAGAGCCCATTACAGCGCTGGAAGTGGCTCTTAATTCTGGTTTTGCTGAGGAGAAAAGGCTGCATATATCAGGCTCTGGAACCGGCTGTTTTCAGGTGGATTGACACACTTGCAAAATGTGTGCCAGCGAGAAGTGCAGGGAGCGGCCTGCGCCATGTAAAAGGTTTCCTTCTGCAGAAGAGTGCAAAAAGGAGAAGTTGGAAGAGTCTGCGCACTCAAGTCTGCGCTCTCAATTAGGGATCGGATTATCGTGTGCTGCTGTCGCATTGTTATGAAAGCAATATCGCAAAGATGCAGAGCACTGCATCATTGAGCCGGAAGAGGGGCTGTGTCCCCGAAGGTACTTTTAGTTTAAAGATGTGGACATGAGGAGGGGCCGTGTCCCTGAAGGTATTTTAGTTTAATGAAGTGGACACGAGGAGGGGCTGTATCCCCGAAGGTACTGTTTGTTTAAAGATATGGACACGAGGAGCAAGGAACAGTGTTATTTGTTTTTCTTTGCTTTTGAGGATTTGTTTATTAGTGGAATAGCAGATTAAGTTTAGTTTGGTGATAAATGTCATGTGAGGCTTGTATAACATTTAAAGAGCATGAGTGCGCAAGAGTGTGAGCTTGAAATTGACGGTTGTAGTTTCTTGTGGGATATGTTGTCCAGATATTCGGGTGCTCCATCAAAGTGGTCGAATGCTGAGGAGCAGAGAACAAGGTTTACAATTTTTGTTTACAAATTTTGTTTTGAGTTTAGGTTTCAAAGGTGTTTATGCTCAGTCAGCCAGGGGCGTGCGGGATTTAAATCCTGATGTGAAGGGTTTTAAAGGAGGTTTAAAGTGACATTTTTGAAGGAAGTGATTGAAACATGCGCAGCGCTAGTGATATTTTGAAATGTTACTCAGTATTTGTGTTTCAAGAACATTTGTGATGGGGGCCTGTTGCAAGTGGTGGTGCATGATATTGATTGATGTGCACGGATGGCGTGTAAAAGTCGTGGCCTCTGTTAACAAATGCTTAGTGGTGGAATAGAGTGTTACTGGCATGTTTAACTAACACACATTTCCTTCCACAGATGGACTTTTTATTGAAGTATAGGTTGCGTAATCGGTATTGCTAGAGTTTGGTATATGGAAACTAAGGTAGAGTTTCGCTGCACTAATGTTTTTCTCCACAGGTGGGACTTTTATAATGCAGAATTAATGAGAGTTTGGTTATGTTAAAGTGTATATGTGTTGATGGTTAAGCAGAGTTAATGGTTGTTGTGCTTAGAAACTTTACAGTAGTTGTCATTATAATATGAGTATCTTAGCAGTTATTGATGTTTGTGTGTTGCTTGGCTGTATGAAGTGGGGTTCTCGCAAAAAGGAGCTTGATGTACTGAGGAATACTTTCAACATGGGCACAATTGGGGTAATGGAGTCACTGAGTAGTGAAGTGGATACCCGAGTATCAGGGATACTCAGCCTAGTTGGAGGTGGTATGTGTTGAGGCACATACCGGTTTGCGATTGAAGGGTGTGAGGGAGTTGTGTGTGTCTTCTATTGGGGGACGTTGGAGTTAAGATTTGGATGAGAGGTATGGGTGCCTCTATGTTTGTAAAGTTTAGTAATGGTTTTCAGTAGCTCGATGCCTCTTCTTCACTTAGTAGAAAGAGGAAGGGACATTGGTTGTAATTGTGTCACACAGCGGTGTGGATGTTCATGGAATATAGGAAGTGGTTAGCAGAATGTTCTTAGTTTCGAGAGATGAGATGAGAACTTGTGGGAGTTTGTGTGTGTGTGTGTGCTGTTCATAGCTGTTATGCTTGAGGTAACTGGTTGTCATTTTGATATCTCTAAAGAGGGGAGATATGTAAGGATCTGGTCTTATCCTGCATCCTAATGGAATCTGGAGTGAGTGTCATGATTGACAATGGAATGCTACTGGTTAGAATGTTTATGTGTGACTGGTGTTCTCTTGAGGGAGTTGGGAGATGTAACCTGAGAGAAAGGATGCCGGTGCTTGTCTATGAGATCTGGACTTTACCATCTGATGAATAATGACTCTAGAAACTGGATGCTATGCTTGGAAACTGATTAAAGAAGTTACTCATCCACACCTTGATGTCAGAGTCATTTTGCTAAAACACAGAACTCCACAATTACCTAAGCAACTGGCTCAGATTGATTTGTGATGGCATCAAACACCAGTCCTGCAGGAGTTGTTGAATGAAGATGTGGGAGTCCCAGCAGCATTGTGACCATAAAGAAACTCATGGGCATTTGCCAACAGGTATTGTGTCATTGAAAGTGCAAGGTACTCGTTCAATGCGTATAGCCCAAGCCACGGGACATGGGCTCCAATGTATTGGATAATACCCTGGGATCTGGGAAAGCTTCAGATGGGATTTTGTGATAAATCATGATGTCTTGGAAAACCGAATCCCAGGAGGAACTAATCGTTATTTGGTGAGTGTTTCAAAGATTAAGTGAAACTTGTGCATTGGGATCAGAAATGACTGGACATTGCGGCCAAAGAGCCCCTGCAAATTCAATGTATGAAGAAAGGAAAACTAGGTCACATATTGACTGTCGAAGGTTAAATCTACTAAGAGTGAAGTTCATACGGTCTGATGCAAAATAGAACTCAAATGTTTCCCCTAAATGACAGTTGTGTGCATCATTAGGAAAGATTGGAAATTGATGTCATTTTTGCTTTGTTATAATGACTGAAAAGCACAATGTGCTATGGCCTGCAGAGCAAAGATAGGGGACACACCTGAAATATGAGGTCAAAATGAATTGGCCTGCTATTGGCCCCTATAGTTTTCAATATTTTCTGGAATTATTACCAGATGTGCAGAAAGTGACATAAAAAAATGTGCATCGTAGAAGCTAAATGTAATTTTGAAAGAAATGCATCTGATTAGTTGTGATGCGTCATGCAACTAAGATATTGAAATTGGCTAAATCATATAAATGGGTCGTACTGATTGGAATAATCACTGCTATTGTATTCAATGTTACTCTCTGCTAGTGGTGCTGCGGCCACAAAACCCCTAAGACTCTTAACACGTCCATGATGTATGGATGCTTCCTATGCTTATCAACAGTGTACACATTACAATTACCGATACTAACAGTGATGTTGAAGAACATCATAGTATACTAACTGACATGCAAAGTGATTATTCTTGATCAGAATATTAGTATGTGCTTTTTTGATTCCATTGACCCAGTAACACACTAATAAAGGTGTTAATAAACTTTACAATGTTAGGAGTAAGGAACAAAGGTATGATGAGACCTGGGAGGAGATAGCTGATTAAATACAATGAACAATGAAAAAATAAAATATTTTATGTGAGTTGTGCTAAGGCCTCATTACGACCCAGGCGGTAAGTTACCGCCTGGGTCGTACCTTTACCACCATGGCGTAAACTACGTTTACGCCATGGTGGTTGGCGGACTTACCGCCCCATTCCGAGGTTGGTGGGGCGGTAAGTCCCCAATCCCCATTTTCCCTTCCCCATTCCCATTTTTGCCCCATAGGGCATAATGGGAGTGGGGAAGGCGTTAATTACGCCACCGTAAATTACGGTGGCGTAATTAACTCCATGGTCCCTTAGCGCCATGGATTTTAACACCTGCTAAAAGCAGGTGTTAAGTCCGCCATGGCGCTAAGGGACCTCGTACTCAGGCGGTAAGGGTCGGCGCTGTTAACGCCGCCGTAAAACCCTTACCGCCTGAGTCGTAATGAGAGGTGTGAACTGTTGAAACTGAACGTATTTTATTTCTGATGAGCTACCGAGAAACATGAGCTATGGACAGAGAAAAATCGTAGCCAAAACTGGGATATGATACAGTGACCACAGCCATTTTGGGATATCTGGTTTTGGATGGGTTTAGGAGACCAGTGACATCCATCCTAATGTGTGCAAATGGTAAATCGATAATAGGGAAGGCTAGCAGGGGTGCTTTACTAACATCTGCGTTGGAGATATTCGACCTAGCGGAAATATAGGCAATATTGCTTCCTCTCTTGGTGTAACCTGACGAAAAGAATCTTCTTAATGCCTTATGTTAAAATGTGTAATCACCTAGACCGGCTATCTGTTTTTCAAGGGAAGGAGTAACTCAAGAGAGTGTGGCCCCTCCAGTACATTACTGATGACCTGGTAAAGTAGGACGTTTGAGTCAAGAATATTGGGTCCAGCGGTCCGAAGGCCCTCCTCCAGAGAAATGCCATAATCAAAGGACGCTCCCAGAGCTGGGTCTTGGCATTGGGTGTGTCCAGAATCCTTCTATGGCATATTATAATATGAGGTACTTCATGCAGAGGGCAACATTTGGATTGAGGTGGAATGTAGAATTGTGGGATTCAGCTTGTTCCTTGGAGGACCTAGATCTTACACCCAAAGACCCAACCCTATTTTCTCCTCTTTTAGTCTCCTCTAGACCTGTCACCTCTTCTACCTCAATAGGGATGTAGACCTCAGAAATGAATTGGGCAATGATGTTTCACTCTTCCACTGTACACCTCTCTGCTCCATGATTAAATAGAAGTAGTTTAACTAACTCTCTGCAATCTGTCAATCAGCCCAGCGCCCACATTGATCCTGAAAATTACTGCTAGGCCAGACCGGGGGACTATCCACACATAGTTACCCATTGGGAAAAGACACTCCCAGTCCCATGGAGATTAGGGCTTGGCCTTGTGTGGGAATACACATGTTATAAATGCTGTACAATCACAGACCTTCTGAGCAAAGGATAGCCCTCTTAGGTACCTTTGCCATTCTGCTACTGCATACTACAGGGAGGTTTGGGTAAGCCTTCACAATAGCCGTTGTGCAGCACACGTCCAACACCATATATGACAGGGAAGACAGATGGGATGCAAAAATGAGATGACAAAAGGCTGAGTAGCAACATGAGTGATTTCAATTTACAAAAAGAAATGAGAGCAGTGTCTCTGTTCAAATATCAACATAACCATCTCTTACAACAATTCCAAAGGTGTAAGCCTTCTAGTCCGGTGGTTTAGCCCATGTGCACATTCTGGCCATTTGCTTTGGGTTGCAGGTTTTGCAGAGTTCCCAAACCCTTGTTTATTGAGTATTGGGGTCTGGGACTTCCACGGTCTGTGTTCTTTGGGCTTGGGCAATTTTGAAGCCATCCTCTCACAAGGCCAGGCAATGAACGAGATTCTCAAGTAGTGCTTTGTCACCTTAAATCTCAAGGATTAGGCCTGGGATTCCTTCCACTGGTGGACCAACTCCTTAATCTAGGATCCTGGTCTCTGAGACACTTTCCTGTTAACACTCCATATGATAAGCTCGCTGTCCCTCGTTGAAATTGTACCATTTGATTCTTCCTCCCACCTCAGGGAAGTTCTGCCCTGCACCAAATTGCCCCAATAAAACCTCACTGATCTTAATTCCAAATGGATCCTGTGCTCCTTCTCTGTTCCAGTAGGTGTATCTCCCCCTCTATCTCCTATCTCTATGTCTCTCTCTCTTTCTCTTTCTCTCTCACTCTCTCGGAATAGTAGCCTCATCCCCTTTTCTGCAATTCTCCTCCTAATGACACCCCTCTCTTTCTCAAACCACCTTCATTCTCCAACAACTCTCCCCCTCCTGATGACACCCCTCTCCCTCCCTATTTTCTACTCTCCAAAAATTCTCATCCCCTTAATGACACCTCCTTCATTCTCCAAACTCCCCAATTCTTTCTCTCCAACCTCAATTCCTCTCCTGCTGATATCCTCTCAATACTTCCCTCTTGCCACTGAGTTTATGGCCCTTCGGAACGTGCATATGGTAATGGGTGGCATCACACCACAATAATTCTGAGTCCAAATAACCGAACCAATGCAAGAAGATGGCAAGGTACTGTTTTATTAACAATCATCTAAAACAGGGAGGTTACAACAAAAATCAACGGACGTACGCTCAGTCTCTCAATGATCTCCACAAAAAATACAATTCTTATACTAAAATATGCATAAGAGTGATGTCATACTATGTGGCAATAGTGAAAAATCTACAAATATCTAGATATACACTTGTATAGGTGCTAGGATTGATATTGGCTGTCCTTTATCAAGTGGACAATTTATGCATACCTCTTAAAACATGTCACTTTAGAAACATTCAGTACACAGTTTCTCATTGGTCTTACAAGCTAAAAGGTCCTTTGTTATATGAACTAATACTATTGGTTGGCATGCTTGTCTCATGTTTGGAACATTCCGTTCATTTAGCAGCATGTAAGCCCAGACCCAGGTGCAGGGAGATAGAACAAGAAGCTACCTCATACCCAATGATGCCAGCATCTCTCACAACCCATGCCTTCTGTCATGAACTTTTCTGTGTACTTGCCCTTGTAGAGTATTCTCATCTTTGGGAATGCAGAGGAGTGATGGCACTTGCTATTGTGTCTGGAACTTCACGTTCAAGCTCTATTTCCATCCTTCGCTCATGTGAGAGGAGACCACAATCTGGTCCATTTTGCAGCTTTTAAATGCTCTAAATGAATTCAAACTTTGCATCCTTTGTGTTTCTATCTTGCACCTTAACGTGAGAAGATTCAACCTCTGCACACTCATTCTTCTTCAGAGTAGATAGCTGACCTCAATTTCTATGATCTTGTCTTCAGGCCAGGTGGCCTCGGCACGCAGCTCCATGAGCCTATTATTCTACTGCGACCTAGTTTACACTCTCCCTTCATGATTTCTGGCTTAATTAAATCATGATACCAATGTCCAGTTTATGGTCAATGATGGCTTCACCTGCATTTTATTCACTACTCATAGCTAGCTTCTATGATGACTTGATCTACCTTGCATGTCAGCTTCTGTACATTCATTGAACTTTTGTTTTCTGCAGCACTGTGTGCACATGTAATTTTCTTTTACACTTGAGAATTCACTCAATTCTTTACTTCGTCATTAGTTTCTTCAGGATCCATACATTATCGTCAGTCAATATCTCAAGACATCGTGCACACTTACTTATGACATCATCAGTTCATGTGTTTAGCTCATTCTCATATTCCTTCAATCAGGGAGTTCTTCCTGCAGATTGTCATCACTTTGGGTGGACATTCAATGTCTCAAAGAGTATCCCCTTCAAAATACTCACAGCAGTATTGGTATGATAGCTGGTGTCAGACAAGGCATAGTCTCATGCCTCCAATACAGAGGAGGTACTACAGAGGAGGTAGGGGGTGTGGTCTCCTGCAGGTATATAGAGCTGCTCCTCTACATTACCACCTTTGGTCGAGTACTCGACCACCTGCTCAATTTTTTCTGCTTCTTTGTATCTCCTCTCGAAGAAGTGTTTCTTGGGTGTCCATATCTTTGTCATCCCCCTCAGAATGTCTGCTGTTTCAACATGTTCATCCACACTCCAGGTCATGTAGCTGCATTGTCCATTCGAGATACAGTAGACCCAAAATCCCACATAATTCTTGTGATCCTTTGGATACGTTCCTTCAGGCGCCACAATACTTGCTTTTATGTAATCTCTGATGGCATCATTTGTCAGCACATTGTCTTTTGGTTCATCCTTTGCGTCAATCATAATCTTCATTCCTACTGCTTTCTTGGCCATTTTCTTACATTGTCCAATTATTTTCCTTATCATACAGAATTCAAATATGATTATCACCAATATTGCTCCAAGGAACTTGAATAGGTCGGCCACCCAATAAGGAAACCATGAGAGTGCAAACCAATTGTCATCTCCAATGGCCTCTGTCTCGTCCACCATTTTTATGTGTAGGTCTGCTGACATTGATATGGCCTCCGTCAAGGTCCCATTCTTTGCCGTCATGACATGATATGAATGTGCAACATGATGGCCCGATCTTGGCACAAACACCTCCTTCCTTTGCTGTAATCATATTGAGGACATACCTATTCTGGAGGGTCATCAACCTAATGGCCCTCAGCTCTTCTGTTTATAGCATTAAATCCTTTTATAGTGGTAATTGTTAGCAGCAGCTCCCATCATGTGATCTGTAGCCATTTGGCATTCACCGCTGTTTGGATTCCAGGTATGAACAAGGATGTGAACATCACTGCAGTTCTGCTGAACAGTTTGTGCTCATCAGGAATGTCTTAGTGATTTTCGGGAGAAATAATTCGATCTCTTCATCCACCGGAGTTCTATTGACCTTTTCTTTGTCAGGTGATCGTCCATTTTAGGAAATTCTTCATTGCTTGAATGTCAATGGTGTTTTGCACCCTTTATTATGTCCAACTTAATTCTTTCTTTTTCTTTAGAAGCACATTGTCGCATTAATCAGTGGGACTACAGACACTGGAACTGCTTCAACTTCCACCCATGTCAGCAGTTTGGAGTACTTGGCCCAAGACGTAAGACACTCATCATTCACTTTCGGTACTCCTTGCACTGCTTCCTTCCTCAGCAGGTGAACTGCACGAAACATCATTCCATCTTCCCATCCTTTGTTTGTACTCACTCGTCCATAGATCAGCAGTTGTGAACCTTCCCAGCATCCAGGCATTCAAGTCTTCTCTGTCATGTCAGAACAGTTCATTCTTTTAATTTCTTCAACAATCACCTTGTCACGCCCTGCAGCAGGATACACAGGCATCCTGTCTGTCCGTCCAGGCTCTTTCTCCATTTGTGTGGTCTTGATGTAATCATCCCGATATGGAAAGAACTGTCTTGATCTCCATCGCAAGGTTGCCCAGCTCCCTTGAAACTGCCCTGTAGTGGTGCATGCTGCTAGATGACTGAGGTACTTCGCAGCATGTGCTGAAATCTCTTTTGAAATGAAGGTCTTCACTGTATTCATGGCATATGAAATGAGAGAGCAGACATCGCAATTCTCATCAGACGCTCTCTCCCCCACCTTTTTCATGTGCTGTTACCACATATTATTACCCAGGTGAGCTGCATTATCAGGATAGGTATTTATCCCCTGGTTATCTTCTCCTGCATCCCTCTTATGTCGCCTGACATGCCCATATAGGTTGAAAAAATTATCATCATTTGTACTCATACTGGAAAAATTATAAGACCTCTTTTTTCAATGGGACCATTAAGATAATAGAGACTTCGAAATGTAAGATACAGGAAGATAAAAGAAATACACATGCATGTATATATCATGCATAGACATCTGGAGAACCATTTGGTGCGCCATCCCAGTACTTGTTGAACTCGTGCTCTTTCTATAATCACATTTATTTATTTATTTAATTTGTAAAGTGACTCAGCCCAGAGGCATCAGGGTGCTGTTGCATGCCAGTTACTTGACACAGCATCTTACAACAGTGGAGACAAACTACACCAGTGCACACATAAAGACGGAACCGCAGAGCATGAAATTATGCAGAGGACAGACGGCTGTGATGAGAGCAGTGTAGTTAAGGTACCTCACCCTGTAATGCAAAAAGCTATGTTTTCAGGGCTCTTTGTATCTCCTCTCGGAGAAGTGTTTCTTGGGAGTCCATATCTTTGTCACCCCCCTCAGAATGTCTGCTGTTTTAACATGTTCATCCACACTCCAGGTCATGTAGCTGCATTGTCCATTCGAGATACAGTAGACCCAAAATCCCACATAATTCTTGTGATCCTTTGGATACGTTCCTTCAGGTGCCACAATACTTGCTTTTATGTAATCTCTGATGGCATTATTTGTCAGCACATTGTCTTCTGGTTCATCCTTTGTGTCAATCATAATCTTCATTCCTACTGCTTTCTTGGCCGTTTTCTTACATTGTCCAATTATTTTCCTTATCATACAGAATCCAAATATGATTATCACCAATATTGCTGCAAGGAACTTGAATAGGTTGGCCATCCAATAAGGAAACCATGAGAGTGCAAACCAATTGTCATCTCCAATGGCCTCTGTCTCGTCCACCATTTTTATGTGTAGGTCTGCTAACATTGATATGGCCTCCGTCAAGGTCACATTCTTCGCCGTCATGAGATGATATGAATGTGCAACATGATGGCCTGATCTTGGCGCAAACACCTCCTTCCTTTGCTGTAATCATATTGAGGACATAACTATTCTGGAGGGTCATCAACCTTATGGCCCTCAGCTCTTCCTTTATAGCATTAAATCATTTTATAGTGGTAATTGTTAGCAGCAGCTCCCATCTTGTGATCTGTAGCCATTTGGCATTCACCGCTGTTTGGATTCCAGGTATGAACAAGGATGTGAACATCACTGCAGTTCTGCTGAACAGTTTGTGCTCATGAGGAATGTCTTTGTGATTTTTGGGAGAAATAATTCGATCTCTTCATCCGCCGGAGTTCTATTGACCTTTTCTTTGTCAGGTGATCGTCCATTTTAGGAAATTCTTCATTGCTTGAATGTCAATGGTGTTTTGCACCCTTTATTATGTCCAACGTAATTCTTTCTTTTTCTTTAGAAGCACATTGTCGCATTAATCAGTGGGACTACAGACACTGGAACTGCTTCATCTTCCACCCATGTCAGCAGTTTGGAGTACTTGGCCCAAGACTTAAGACACTCATCATTCACTTGCACTTCCTTCCTCAGCAGGTGAGCTGCACGAAACATCATTCCATCTTCCCATCCTTTGTTTGTACTCACTCGTCCATAGATCAGCAGTTGTGAACCTTCCCAGCATCCAGGCATTCCAGTCTTCTCTATCATGTCAGAACAGTTCATTCTTTTAATTTCTTCAACAATCACCTTGTCACACCCTGCAGCAGGATACACAGGCATCCTGTCTGTCCATCCAGGCTCTTTCTCCATTTGTGTGGTCTTGATGTAATCATCCCGATATGGAAAGAACTGTCTTGATCTCCATCGCAAGGTTGCCCAGTTCCCTTGAAACTGCCCTGTAGTGGTGCATGCTGCTAGATGACTGAGGTACTTCGCAGCATGTGCTGAAATCTCTTTTGAAATGAAGGTCTTCACTGTATTCATGGCATATGAAATGAGAGAGCAGACATAGCAATTCTCATCAGACGCTCTCTCCCCCACCTTTTTCATGTGCTGTTACCACATATTATTACCCAGGTGAGCTGCATTATCAGGATAGGTATTTATCCCCTGGTTATCTTCTTCTGCATCCCTATTATGTCGCATGACATGCCCATAGAGGTTGAAGAAATGATCATCATTTGTACTCATACTGGAAAAATTATAAGACCTCTTTTTTCAATGGGACCATTAGGATAATAGAGACTTCGAAATGTAAGACACAGGAAGATAAAAGAAATACACATGCATGTATATATCATGCATAGACATCTGGAGAACCATTTGGTGTGCCATCCCAACTCGTGCTCTTTCTATAATCACATTTATTTATTTATTTAATTTGTAAAGTGACTCAGCCCAGAGGCATCAGGGTGCTGTTGCATACCAGTTACTTGACACAGCATCTTACAACAGTGGAGACGAACTACACCAGTACACACATAAAGACGGAACCGCAGAGCATGAAATTATGCAGAGTACAGATGGCTGTGATGAGAGGAGTGTAGTTAAGGTACCTCACCCTGTAATGCAAAAAGCTATGTATTCAGGGCTTTCAGGAAGGCCCAATATGATTCCTCTGCTCTTAGATTGGCGGGGAGGGCCTTCCAGTGTTTAACCACTACTATAGGGAAGCTCTCTCCTCCACCTTTAGCTCTTTTTACTTCAGGCCGGACCAGAAAATGAGGAAGGAAGCACCTTACCGATCTGATGGATTTGGCCCTTTCAATTTTCTGCGCCAAGTATGTTTGCACTGTGTTACTCAGACATTTGTGGGTGATAGAGTTTTGAAGACATTTCTTTCCTGATTGGTAGCCAATGAGCCTTCTTTCTGGCAGCTGAAATGTGGCCTCTTTTGGGAATGTTCAGTGCTACCTAGCGGGCATTGTTCTGGATTATCTGTAATTTGTTGATGTTCTGATTGGATGTCGTGGTGAAGAGGACATTACAGTAATCCAGTCTTGCACCAGAGATGGCTCTGGCAATAGTCAGGCAGCTCTCTGGGGTCAGGAATTGTCTCGCAGCATTGATTAGCCTAACGGTGTAAGCTGCCGAGGATGCTACTGCACTTACTTGTTTAGTGGGCGAGAGGGAGGCATCCAGGTAGAAGCCTAATGTTTTTACTGATGCTGAGACAGAGATGTGGGATCCATCAATTGAGAAGGAGGTGAATTGGGGGAGGGGTGTTCTGAGCATGCCAGGTGAGCCAACCATAAAGATCTCCATGTTTTCGTCATCCAAACAGAGGTGGTTAGCGGCCATCCAAGCCTAAATTATAGTGTAGATTTGTTGACTAGGCCTGACTGGGGTAGTAGGATTTGGGTCTCATAGGCATAGTTGGTATGGGAGATGCTGATGTTATCCAGGAGGTTGAATAAGGGTTTGGTGGAAATCTTGTAAAGGAAGGAGAAACACATGAACCTTGTGGTACATTGCATAAAATGGGTTTAAGGGGGCACTTGCCATGTCTCAGAAGACTCACTTTGACCTACCTTCAAGGAAGAAGGCTATACAGGAAGCCGCTTCCTGTGTGAAGTTAGCTGATGTGGTCAGATGGTGGCACAGGGTTTTGTGATCTACAATGTCGAAGGCGGCCAATAGGTCAAGTAAGAGGAGAAGTGCTGGTTTGCTTTCATCTCTGAGGGCATCAAGTTGGATTTTTAGGTCTAAGATGGATGACTCAGTGCCATGACCTTGTCGGAAGCCTGAATGGCGTATCCTTAGAATGTGATTCATTTCAAGGTAGTGTTGGATCTGGTTGTAGGCTGCTCTAACCTTATCCTCTTCATGAATAATTTTTAATACAGGAGTTCAATTTTGCATTTGTAGTTGCACAATCTGCTCAATAATCATCGTTAAGAGTTTTCATATCACACAACCACTTTTAGGGTTATGTAGAAAGGTGTGAATATTAACATCTCTCCTAACATGGGAAAGGTAGGACTGGAGTATAAACACAAAAATAGCAACTACGAGCTGATGTGTGTCGATTTTGACAGGTATCATATATTTATCATTGAAACAGGTACTCTGTCAGAATCGGAAACTACCACCCCCGAAAGCTCCTCACCTGACTCCTTAGAGGAATCCTCCTGGGTAGATGTCTTTGGTCTTCTTCTCCCCTCCTTCTTGATCTCCTGCGGGTCTTCGTCCGTCTTGGTGCTCTTCCTTCCCTTTTTGTCCTTCTTGTGCTCGTAGAGATAGGGACGAGCTCCGCTTGAGGCCACCCTGACAGTGGTAGGAACAAGCTGTCAGGTGGACCCAGGGGAGTCAGTCCCGTAACGCCAGGGAAAAAGCCAGTGACGGCAGAAAAAACCCTGTTAGATGGCGAGTCTTTGCTGGCAGGGAGTGTGTCAGAAGTGGAGGAGGCCGGTGAATGGTATACAGTAACAGTACTTGAATCCAAGTATTACCGGACGAGGTAGACAGATGTCGAAAAAGGATTGGAAGAGAGTCCACTGCGATCCAAGGAAAGCAAAAGCGGAGGCTGCACACAAGCAGTCAGGAGGGAAGGTAAGGCTATACTCCAGGTAAGAGTGAGAGAGGGAGAGAGAGAGAGCTAACAGAAGCGGGAGCGAGCAAGGAAGGGAGAGAAAGAGAAATAGTTAGGGAGAGCGAGCGGGAGCAAAAGCGGGTGAAGAAGAGTAAAGAATCAAGTGCCAGGGAGAGAGAGAGCAAGCGGGAGCGAAAAGCGGATGAACAAGAGTTAAGGAATCAAGCGCCAGGTAGAGAGAGAGCAAGCGGGAGCGAAAGCGGATGAACAAGAGTTAAGGAATCAAGCGCCAGGGAGAGAGAGAGAGCAAGCCGGAGAGAAATCGCGAAGGGGCGTGAGGATAGCTTTACAGTACGGAACCCCGTACAAAAGGAAAGAGCCGAGAAACAGGGAAAGCCGAAGCGGGCTGAGTACTAGGTAGAAAAGTATCAAAGGACCAAGCTCAAGGAGCGGCACTGCAGGCGAAGTTAGCGAAAGGTTGACAATGCGAGTTGCAACGCACAGCGTTGTGGGCGTGGCTACGTTTTAAAGGAAAAGGACCAAAAAGACTAGAACGGTAAGGACCGCAAGGTGCCTAAGTAAGCCTCCATCTTTTCCACAGTGTCCAGGGTCGCGTTGTGACATACTCTCCTAAAAAGGAATCTGGGCATTGATCTCTCTTCCAATTCCTAATCAGGAACTGACGTTTAGGCATAACATTAATACAATTTTTACTTCTTCAAAGAATTTCTAAAAAGTATGTTTTCAACCTCTGGAATTCTCTGCAATTCTGTGCACTGCCTGCTATACATTTAAGGAGTTTTCAATGAATTCCAGTCCAAAAGAAATATATGCTAATCACCTGCTGTTTTATCGTCCTTCATCTTGGTCATTGATCGAGTCTGCTCACGTGGACATTTTTCTTCTTGTCTTGCTTCTTGGTCAGCAACCACTGGAGGGAGGGTCTCGCCTTTGTAGATCTTTACATCTCCTAAATGCAGCCAAGCTTTTCTTCCTGATACTTTAATTGCAGAAGGGGAGACTTCCCGAACACTAAAGGGACCATTAAACCTAGGCTGATAAGGAATAAATCACCAATATATAACTTTGGCGGTGGCAAAAGTTCACTTGGGTTGGTTACTGGACCGTCTTCTTCTGTGTTCCTTAACCCCTCCCTCCGATGCTTCACTTGATATGCAATGAAAGAAACTCTGCTAGTCATACATGTCAAATAATCATGCGTTTCATCTCCTAGAGCCTTCGCTACACGCTTTGTATCACTCCTGACTTTAGATGCAGGTGTAAGTGTAACGCTCACCTGGTATCCACAGTGACGCCACTCAGCCTGTCTGGACCTCTCACGACCTCGAACCCTTCCCCGGAATCTGTTTGGCTGGAGACTGGGCCTGAAACACAGGATGTCCGGATTTAAACTCTGTTGTCTCTGGATACTTAACCCCCTCTTCCCTCGGGGACCAAACTTTGCCCTATGTCCTCTCCTCACCTTGTTTTCTGGTGTTGTGTGCTCTCTGTCCTGCCCTTCGGTGCAGGGGTGCGTCGGTTGATGTGGGTGCTATGCAGCCTAGTTGCTTCACTGGTGCGGGCCAATTGGATCTGACAGGTAGGTTTGTTGATCCTTAATGAATTGTCCTTTTCTTGTCTTTTGCCCCTTTTATAATGTTTCTCTTCTCCCTTAGGTGTTGGCGGGTCGGAGATGGTGTCGTGCTGCTTGAGGGAGCTGACCACTAAGCGGTGAGTGAAAGCGCAATGCATTGCGCTGTTTATTTTTTTTCTTGTGCTGATCGAAGCCTCTCTTTCTGTCCCCTACAGGCGCTGTAATGTCCCAGCGTGGCTGCCGGCTGAGAGAACGAGGTGCGGTGAGTAAGCGCGATAAGCGGGGCATTCTTGTCCTTTATGTGCTAACCTGTCTTGTCTTTTCCCTTTGCAGGTTGATGGCGTGCTCCGGAGCTGAATTTACCCTGAGCGGCTTGAGTCCATGTAAGCATTTCACTCTGTTTTCGAGTGAACTGGAATACGAGAATGCTTACTTATGTCTTTTCCTTTCGTTCATTTCTTCCAGGATAAGGTGTGCTGAGCTGGAGATGACACCGCCGTAATTCTGCCCACAGGAGTAGAAGAGCAATGGATGGAAGCAGGATACTTGCCAGGGTAAGTATACTATTAACGCTGTTCTTGTTCTTGCAGGTGCACGAGATGCGGAGGAAAAGGCGAAGGCCTACAGGAGACCGGTCCGAACACGGTGAGTGTCACGCTGCAGGTGCAGAGTAACGCAAAGCGTGTTCCTCTGCCCAGGCGTGGTTTAAATAGCCTCCAGGTATCCAGGTATCCCTGGGTTGACCCACATCCAAAAAGCTAGACCGCATATCTCAGTTCATAGAACTGAGTTATGTGGGGGCATCCATATTGCCCACAGTGCATTACAGAGTCCAATGCAAGTTGTTCTGAGTTATGTATGAGCTTGGCGCCACTGGCGCCAAGTCTGACTCCAAGTGGGTCTCAGATAAGACAGAGAGGCTTTTAAGGTCCACGTGGGTGATCGATGCCTGGCTCCAGTATGTTGTCTCAGGGGTTTGTCGGTAGGGATCATGACAGCACCCGCGCCCCCAAGGCCCCTCTCATGGTGTCTCTACTGTCTGGCCCTGGTTTGGTTGGATGGTTTTGATGGAACCTTTTGATCAAACGAGGTGCATGGATGTACTCGCAAGGTTCCCATGTTCTGAATTATAGCTATTGGGTCAGGAACCTTGTATCCCTGTTCATCAATACCCATACGGCAAAGTGCGTCGGCTTTTCTGTTTTTCATTCCCGGTCGAAACGCGATCACGTAATCATATTCAGCAAAGAAAAGGGCCCAGCATAATTGCTGCGAAGATTGAGCCTTTGCTGTTTTTAGGTACTGGAGATTTCGATTGGTCAGTTGTTACGGTGATCGTGTCTCTGGCACCAAAGAGATAATGTCTCCAGGCCTTAAAGGCTGACTTGATGGCTAAGAGTTCTTTGTCTGTGATAGCATAGTTGAGTTTGGGTGGTGTGAATGTACGCGACCAGAAGGCGACAGGGTGAATTGACCCGTTTCTGGATCCTTTTGGGAAAGGACAGCTCCCATTGCCATACTTGAGGCGTCTGTCTCCACCACGTAGGGGAGATCTGGGCGAGGATGACGTAGAATCGGGGCAGAAGTGAACCTCACCTTGAGTTCCCGGAAGGCCTTTTCTGCTTCTTCTGTCCAGAGAAACTTCTTATTGCATTTCCTTAGCAATGATGTGATTGGATGCACTATCTGCGAGAACCCCGGGATGAATCGGCGGTAGACGTTTGCAAAACTCAACATGCTCTTGACTCCCTTGAACGAATTTGGCGAGGGCCAATTTAGGGTAGAATCTACCTTGTGTACATCCATTCGAATTCCTTTTGGGGTAAGGACGAAACCAAGAAATTCCACTTCGGAGACATGAAATGATCATTTTTCGAGTTTGGCATAGAGCTGGTGCTGGCAGAGTTTTGCCACACAGATCAAACATGCTTGACGGGGTCCTGTTTTGATGCAGAATATACCAGGATATCGTCAATGTACACTAGTGCACAGATGTCGATTAATTCCCTTGAAACATCGTTCATGAAATATTAAAATGCAGCGGGAGCGTTGCAACGGCCAAAGGGCATTACCTGATATTCGTACAGGCTATAATTGGTACGAAAGGCAGTTTCCCATTCATCACCCTTTTTCACTCGAACAAGGTGGTACGCTCCTCTAAGGTCTAATTTAGTGTAGATTTGGGCGTCTTTGAGTTGATCAAGAAGTTCGGGAATGAGTGGTAGAGGGTAGCGATTTTTCACGGTGATCTGGTTTAGTACGCGATAGTCGATGCACGTCCTCAAATCCCCTTCCTACTTTGGCATGAAGAATAGGGGAGAGGCTGCTGGTGACTTCGAGGGGCGGATGAATCCGTTTGCCAGGTATTGGTCTAAGTAGGACTTTAGATGCTGGTTTTCTAGTTCGGTGAGTGCACAGATTCGCCCACAAGGGATCTGTTCACTGCATATCAGGTCGATCTGGCAACCGTATGGTCTGTGCGGTGGTAAGATGTTAGCTTGTTCTTTCTGAAATACATCTTGAAAGTCTTTGTATTCTCTTGGTAAGGTACTGGTTGCCTCCAGAGTTGTTGCCACTGTTCCATGATTAGGAGCTCTAGTATCACTTGACTTTTCCCCTGGGCGATAACAAGTATGAGTACAACTTTCGGGAAAGGCCAACTCTCTTGCACGCCAATCTATTCGAGGATTGTGAGTTACCAACCACTGCATTCCTAAAATCAACCGAAACTGGGGCACCTTGATGAGGTCAAAAGCAATAGATTCCCGGTGTCCATCCTGGCAAAGAAGGGTTAACACTGCAGTGCATTGGGATACTGGACCAGAAGCTATTTCCGTGCCATCAACAGTAGTGACAGTGTCTGTGGTTGACTTAGGGCATAGTGGAAGCCCCATCATTGCTGCGAGATCTTGGTCCATGTAGTTCCCAACGGCTCCACTATCTATGTATGCTTTTACTGCGTAAATCCGAGATGGTTGTTGGTGGTTGATCAAGATCACAGACAATGCAAAATGGGAGGTCTGTAGTTCACTTTCTTCGCTCGACAAGTGGACCCCTACACTTGCCAGACTTGGTAGTTTTCCGACTCTTGGTTGGTATCTTCTTTGTCTGTGGCCCCTACGATTCTCTTTGGTGGTTTCACTGGACACTCTTTAAGGAAATGGCCTGATCTATCACAGTACAAGCATAACTGCTGCTGTCTTCTCTTGTCCCTTTCGGCCTTAGTCAAGGGGGACCTGACCCCTCCGATCTGCATTGGTTCCCCTGAACTCTCTGTTGCTCGTGAAACATTGTCCCTTTAACGTACATACATAGGGCGAGAGTCCAGTCTGATTCGATCTGCTCTTCGGTCTTGCAACCTATGAACTAATTGAACAACAAGGTTAATAAATTCTGCAGAGTCCTTCGGGGGGTCCACCACTTGTGCGAGAACATCCTTTAGCTCCCCTCGTAGGCCCCGATGAAATATCGTGGTTCTCTTCTCCTCTGGCCATCATGCTTCAACCACAAACCTGTTAAAGATGGCCATGTATGTTAATAGGTCTTGCATTCCTTGACGAAGGGACAAAAGTTTGTTGTCTAATGCCTGTTCATGAGTTTGACGATTCAAGCGTTTTTCCATCTCCTGCTGAAAACCTCTGAAGTCATGTAGCAAAGGATCATCTTGACTGACAAAGGGTACAGACCAGTCTGCAGCACTGCCGCTCAGATAGGATAGCACGAAAGCAACCAGTGATTGGTCATTTGGAAAGGCCCCTGGCCTACAAAGGAAATGCAGATGACATTGGTTCATAAATGTTGCATACTTCTTGGGATCTCCTGTGAATCGTTCAGGTGGGGCCAAAGGACCTGCCCCAGGAAGGGTGATCTGAACAGGGTTGGCTGATGGTACTGGCATTGAAGACACGTTACTGGGTAACGGTGCCTGTCCCGCCTTTGACTGGAGAAGTTGCCGGCTTAAGTCATCAGTGCGTTCTTTAGCAACTATTAACTCTCTCCTCAGGGTATTGGTCTCCTGCCTGTCTGCATGTACTTTGGCACGTAACTGCCCCAACATTTGGGCTAACTGGTCGGTTTCTAACATTTCCATGACATCTAGGTGGATTATGGTGTGAGGCTTTGCGTTCTGTAACGCTCACCTGGTATCCACAGGGACGCCACTCAGCCCGTCTGGACCTCTCATGACCTCGAACCCTTCCCCGGAATCTGTTCAGCTGGAGACTGGGCCTGAAACACAGGATGTCCGGATTTAAACTCTGTTGTCTCTGGATGCTTAACCCCCTCTTCCCTCTGGGACCAAACCTTCCCCTATGTCCTCTCCTCATCTTGCTTTCTGGTGTTGTGTGCTCTCCGTCCGGCCCTTCGGTGCAGGGGTGCATCGATTGATGTGGGTGCTATGCAGCCTAGTTGCTTCACTGGTGCGGGTCCAATTGGATCTGACAGGTAGGTTTGTTGATCCTTTATGAATTGTCCTTTTCTTGTGTTTTGCCCCTTTTATAACGTTTCTCTTCGCCCTTAGGTGTTGGCGGGTTGGAGATGGTGTAGTGCTGCTTGATGGAGCCGACCACTAAGCAGTGAGTGAAAGCGCAATGCGTTGCGCTGTTCGTTTTTTTTCTTGTGCTGATCAAAGCCTCTCTGTCTGTCAACTAGAGGTGCTGTAATGTCCCAGCGTGGCTGCCGGCTGAGAGAATGAGATGCGGTAAGTAAGCGCGATATGCGGCGCCTTCTTGTCCTTTATGTGCTAACCTGTCTTGTCTTTTCCCTTTGCAGGTCGATGGCGTGCTCCGGAGCTGAAAGTACCCTGAGCGGCTTCAGTCCAGGTAAGCGTTTGACTCTTCTTGCTGTTTTCGTGTGAACTGGAATACGAGAATGCTTAATGATGTATTTTCCTTTTGTTCGTTTCTTCCAGGATGCAGCGTACCGAGGTGGAGATGACACCGCCATAATACTGCCTACAGGACTATAAGAGCGATGGATGGAAGCAGGATACTCGCCAAGGAAAGTATACTATTAACGCTGTTCTTGTTCTTGCAGGTGCGCGAGATGCGGAGGAAAGGCGAAGGCCTACAGGAGACCGAACCGAACCCGGTGAGTGTCACGCTGCAGGTGCAGAGTAACGCAAAGCGTGTTCCTCTGCCAGGGTGTGGTTTAAGTAGCCTCCAGGTATCCAAGGTATCCCTGGGTTGAACCACACCCAAAAAGCTAGACCGCATAGCTCAGTTCATAGAACTGAGTTATGTGGGGGCATCCATATTGCCCACAGTGCATTACAGAGTCCAATTCCAAGTTGTCCTCAGAGTTATGCATGAGCCTGGCGCCACTGACGCCAAGTCTGACTCCAAGTGGGTCTCAGATAAGACGGAGAGGCCTTCAAGGTCCATGTGGGTGATCGAGGCCTGGCTCCAGTATGTTGTCTCAGGGGTTTGGGGGCAGGGATCATGACAGTAACAGGCATTCTCATGCGACGCCCTGTCACTAAATCATGGGGAGTAAGATAGTGGTCAGAACCTGGCTTATTTCAAATGGCAGGAATATATAGCCATCCCTTCTTCAGAGTTAATTTGATCTTGACTATCCTCTCCTTGTGCAGAGCGTTGAGTCTTTCACATAGCCGTTTTCTTGTGGATGATAAGCCAAAGAAAATGTATGCTTTATGCTCAAGAGAAGTCCTATTTGTTCAAATAGTTAATTAACAAAATGTGGTCCATTATTAGACTTTAATTCGCTCACACCCCATCTTGGAAAGACTTTGCACACTAAAATCTTCACTGCGCAAAAAGCATCAGGGTGTGTACAAGAACCAGCTTTGATCCATCTAGATAAGGGACTCACTACCACTAATAGATACCTGTATCCATTACATGTTTGCAGCAAATTGACATAGTTGATTTGTAAATTTTTAAATGGACCACTCGGTCGAGGTATTACTCCTCTGATTGTTCTCAGTGTATGCCCAGCAGTAAACCTTTGACACACAATGCAATTTACCAACGTGTTCCAATAAATTGGGAGTACACCAGTCTTCTGCAATTGTGGCAGCAAGACTTTCTCTGGTTATATGCACAGAGTGATGCTGCAGATCAAGTGCGAACTTTCAAAAATGTCACTGGCATCACTGGTTTTCCAATGCTTGCCTGTCTCCATAATGCTTCCTTGGGGGATAAAGAACATAGATAGGTTTCCATAGCTCTTGCTCTTCCTGTGGGGCTCTTCCCTGAATCTCTGTTAGTTGTGTAATTGACAGCATATTAAACCCTTCTCGTATTAACATGCTTCTATTGAATATTTCTTTAGTATCTTCAGTGTCAAATCTCAACATTTCTGAAGAATATGCAACTCTGTTGGCTTCTATGTCTGCAGCTTTGTTTCTGCAAGAGATAAAGCCTGTTCGTCTAGCATGTGCTGCATATTTTATGACCGCTATGGCTACTGGGAGTTGTAGTACCTTAATGAGCCTGTCCAATAAAGACATATGTTGCACTGGAGTGCTGTCTGCGTGGAGATAACTGCTAATTTTCCAGCATGATAACCCAGTGTGTATGGTTAACATCATGTAGGCGGAGTCCCTGTACACTCTCACTTCCTGCACTTTGTGTTTTTCGAGTGCAACAATAAGCGCTACCAATTCTGCTGCTTGTGCTGAAAAGTGAGACGGTAGTCTTGCACTCGCCACTACCTTAAATTCACCATGTAATATGTGTCTTACAACTGCAGAGCCTGAATGGCTCTCTCCTTAAGGAGAGCGTTGAGTCTCTCACATATCCGTTTTCTTGTGGATGATAAGCAGAAGAAAACGTATGCTTTATGCACAAGAGAAGTCCTATTTGTTCAAATAGTTAATTAACAAAATGTGGTTCATTATTAGACCTTAGTTCGCTCACACCCCATCTTGGAAAGACTTTGCACACTAAAATCTTCACTGCGCAAGAAGCATCAGGGTGTGTAAAAGAACCAGCTTTGATCCATCTAGATAAGGGACACACTACCACTAATAGATACCTGAATCCATTACATATTTGCAGCAAATTGACATAGTTGATCTGTAAATGTTTAAATGGACCATTCGGTCGAGGTATTACTCCTCTGATTGTTCTCAGTGAATGCCCAGCAGTAAACCTTTGACACACAATGCAATTTACCAACATGTTCCAATAAATTGGGAGTAAACCAGTCTTCTGCAATTGTGTCAGCAAGACTTTCTCTGGTTATATGCACAGAGTGATGCTGCAGATCAAGTGCGACTTTCATAAATGCCACTGGCATCACTGGCTTTCCAATGCTTGCCTGTCTCCATAATGCTTCCTTGGGGGATAAAGAACATAGATAGGTTTCCATAGCTCTTGCTCTTCCTGTGGGGCTCTTCCCTGAATCTCTGTTAGTTGTGTAATTGACAGCATATTAAACCCTTCTCGTATTAACATGCTTCTATTAAATATTTCTTTAGTATCTTCAGTGTCAAAACTCAACATTTCTGAAGAATATGCAACTCTGTTGGCTTCTATGTCTGCAGCTTTGTTTCTGCAGGAGATAAAGCCTGTTCGTCTAGCATGTGCTGCATATTTTATGACCGCTATGGCTACTGGGAGTTGTAGTACCTTAATGAGCCTGTCCAATAAAGACATATGTTGCACTGGAGTGCCGTCTGCGTGGAGATAACTGCTAATTTTCCAGCATGATAACCCAGTGTGTACGGTTAACATCATGTAGGCGGAGTCACTGTACAACCTCACTTCCTGCACTTTGTGTTTTTCGAGTGCAACAATAAGCGCTACCAATTCTGCTGCTTGTGCTGAAAAGTGAGACGGTAGTCTTGCACTCGCCACTACCTTAAATTCACCATTTAATCTGTGTCTTACAACTGCGGAGCCTGAATGGCTCTCTCCTTGAGGAGAGCGTTGAGTCTCTCACATATCCGTTTTCTTGTGGATGATAAGCAGAAGAAAACGTATGCTTTATGCACAAGAGAAGTCCTATTTGTTCAAAAAGTTAATTAACAAAATGTGGTTCATTATTAGACCTTAGTTCGCTCACACCCCATCTTGGAAAGACTTTGCACACTAAAATCTTCACTGCGCAAGAAGCATCAGGGTGTGTACAAGAACCAGTTTTGATCCATCTAGATAAGGGACACACTACCACTAATAGATACCGGTATGCATTACATATTTGCAGCAAATTGACATAGTTGATCTGTAAATGTTTAAATGGACCATTCGGTCGAGGTATTACTCCTCTGATTGTTCTCAGTGTATGCCCAGCAGTAAACCTTTGACACACAATGCAATTTACCAACGTGTTCCAATAAATTGGGAGTAAACCAGTCTTCTGCAATTGTGGCAGCAAGACTTTCTCTGGTTATATGCGCAGAGTGATGCTGCAGATCAAGTGCGACTTTCAAAAATGCCACTGCCATCACTGGCTTTCCAATGCTTGCCTGTCTCCATAATGCTTCCTTGGGGGATAAAGAACATAGATAGGTTTCCATAGCTCTTGCTCTTCCTGTGGGGCTCTTCCCTGAAACTCTATTAGTTGCGTAATTGACAACATATTAAACCCTTCTCGTATTAACATGCTTCTATTAAATATTTCTTTAGTATCTTCAGTGTCAAAACTCAACATTTCTGAAGAATATGCAACTCTTTTGGCTTCTATGTCTGCAGCTTTGTGTCCGCAAGAAATAAAGTCTGTTCGTTTAGCATGTCCTGCATATTTTATGACCGCAACATATGTTGCACTGGAGTGCCGTCTGCGTGGAGATAACTGCTAATTTTCCAGCGTGATAGCCCAGTGTGTACGGTTAACATCATGAAGGCGGAGTCACTGTACACCCTCACTTCCTGCCCTTTGTGTTTTTCGAGCACAACAATAAGCGCTACCAACTCTGCTGCTTGTGCTGAAAAGTGAGACGATAGTCTTGCACTCGCCACTACCTTAAATTCACCATTTAATCTGTGTCTTACAACTACGGAGCCTGAATGGCTCTCCCCACTAGTTTGATCAAATTTTCAAAGAACCATTAATAAAGAGGATTTCCCCTCCCGCTGAAGCGTTTTCTTTCACACGGGGTATATCATCATAACATTTTAACAGTCATGCACATGATCTCCTTCTTCTACATGCTCAGCTACAAACGTGGCTAGGTTCACAATTTTACATCTCACTACCTTGATGACTGGGTTGGAAGTCATTACCTCGTAAGCTGAAGTTCTTTGTGATGTCAATGTACCCTTGAGTTTCTCTAAAAATGGCAAATATGGCATGCTCCACGTAGAGAGTCATGGAACAGCCCATGGTAATACATGTGGACTTCTCAATTGAAAATGTGGCAGTAGCTAAAGATTGTTTGCATGGGAAATGTCACCTCCTACTTAGGTCTAAAATCCCACTGTAGGATGCCAAAGGCCTGTATTCTTTGTGTGAGTACTGCTGTCATTACTGACCCATTAGTGTGTGAAAATAAATTCCTCGCCATAGTTGTGAAGCCCAACACCTGCAACTGTACAGATTGCTCTTTTTAATTCCCAAAATCTTCCTCCATTTATTCAGTCCATTCTATCTTTTCCTTACCAACTTGTGCTTTCTTTAGTGCTTGCAAAAGTGTCTTGGTATACGTGCTGTAGTCAAAAACCCTTGTCTTGCAATAATTGCACAAGCCCAGAAACGGTTGCATTTGCCTGTCTATGTTTGGCTTTGATGTTTTCATAATAGCCTCAACTCTTTCAGGTGTCACATACTTTCCTTCATGTGAAATTAACTGGCCTATGTACAACACTTCTTCCTGACAATACAGTAATTTCTCATTGTCCACGTTGTATCCCTTGTTTGCCAATATATTCATTAACTGAACAGAATCTTGTCTGCATTCATCTTCTGTTTCACTGCAAATCAATATATCATCTTTGTACTGAATAACTGCACTCTTGAGTTCAATGTTGCCTAGATCCATCTGTAGGACCCTGTTAATGATTGATGGGGATGGGGACTCACAAGTATGTTTTAGTCTCTTATGTTTGAATGTAAAGGAAGTGAGGTATTGTGAGTCCTTATGCAACGGGATTGAGAAAAACACATTTTTCAAATCGAACACTGTGAAATACTTAGCTACAATTGGGATGCTACACAATATTGTCGCAGGATTGGGAACTAATGGAAAATCAGCCTCTAGAATCTGATCAAAAGGGTGCAAGTGCTGGACAAATCTCCACGACCCCCCCCCTTAAACGGCAGTAATCCATGAGGATTCGGATGGCACTAGTATTCCCTGATTCATCAGTGCTGAAATCATCTCAAATATGCCTTCATCAACTTTTCGAGAGATAGGGTACTATTTGCTCTTGGTAAAGTGCACCTGGCTTGAGTTTTATTGTAACCTCTCCTATTTCCTTCAATAGACCTACATTGTATGGGCATGTAGTCCAAAGGACACTTAACACCTTTTCTAGGTCTTCCTGAAAGAATGCTGGTTGTTGCCGCATTATCGCAATTCGCTGTGGAATTTCCATTTTCTCGATCTTTATCCAGTGTGTAATGCTTGCTATGATATATGATATGTTATTTATACTGCGCTTAATACACAGAGGTTTCTAAGCGCAGAGCCAGGGATTGAACCTGTGGTGCTCCGTGTCGTCTTGCTTGAAAGGCGAGCACGTTGCCCCTGAGCTATCCTCCCGAGACAAAAACACTACCACATCATCAATACGTTCATCCCTGAACATATCTTCATCTGTCATGTCAATCAATCTGTATCCTTCTTCAAGAGCTAGAAACGTGGACAACACACTGTGCACACCTTGATTTGGACGATCTTATTACATATAAGTTGTATATTTTTATATATATCTAGAGATATTAAACAAAGTAAAGGTGCGGGGGAGAGGTGCTCAGCCTTGGTACCTAGGCTGGAGATAGAGAACAAAAGAGAGTGTTTTCCTATTAGGAAAGCTTCGTCCCCTGCATACTATCTAAAAGGCCAAAGCCTAATGGTGATTAGAGAATCGTTAAAGATGGAAAGTCTTTTAAAGGCATTTTAGATATATATTCAAAATTTCACTAAATAATTAAATTTTGACAACTTGAAGGATAAATTCATAAGCAAGACGATTTATTATTCATACAATTTGGTAGGCCCAACGCGTTTCGAGTAGCAAACAAATCTTCATCAGGGGCATTTTTTCTTTAAGAATAACATTTCTATAAAGAAAAGAAACATTTTAAATTTAAACAATATGATATTTTTAGTTAATAAGCAATTTCGAAAGCAACAATTTCAAAACAACCTCAATTCAAGGACATCTCTGAGTTACATGTCAACACACAGATCCTGGACTTAAAGTGTACATTGCATAATTCAAATGGACTTAATTGTTTTAGAGTGTCTAACAGCCTTTAGAGTGAAACCGTTATCAAAAATTGACAAAAACTTAAAACTCTTAATTTGAATTAAAACAGATACATTTTTCATCAAAACAGATACATTTTTTCAAACAACCAGGTTATTACTGGTGCTAAATGCCTGTATATGCTATTCACAGAGAGAATAATTCAATGCTCTAAGTGTTTTTGAACAAAAATGGATAAACTGAAGTTGTCACATAAGGAACAATTATAGCTAGTTGTTCTTACCTATTTAAAATAGGCCAAAAAAGATGGAGTGTCTTGTATGGCCATAGATGAAAGTGTCCCTGAGATGATTTTGCAAAGTTTGTTCTTGACCTGTCGTGAGATCTGGTCTAAGAAGCAATATTCAGATAAGGAGAAAGATGCTGTCTTAATGACAAGAATATAGGTATCTGGTTGTCATGTTTATACATAAGTGAAAACACACTTACAAGTCTTTGGTTGAACAACTGGTCCAATGGTAGAGCTGACCAGTCAAAGGTCACTGGGTATCTTAATCTGGTAAACGGTTAATCGATGAAAACTAATCCAAATCAATTGTTTCCAAGAAGAGTAACCTAAAAAACCAAGGTGGTAGAGATAAGTAAAGGGGAAACAGGGTATTTTTTAGAAAAGCTGTCATGGACCAAGTAAAGGCTATGTGGCCAGAATGGAAATGGTTAGTCTCTTATTATGATTCTACATAAAAGTGTTTGGAAGAAGAAAAGCTTTATTCCCCAAAGTACCTGGCACAGAACAAGTTAAGGCTATGTGGCCAGATTGGAAATAGTAAGTCTCTTATTTCGATTCTACATAACTAAGTGATACCAAAAAAGTGATAAAGTCCAAGTCAACTTACTTCTCTTCCTTTTTTACAGGTCCCAAAATGGAGCAACATCCAGACCGGCCTTCGCCTCCTACTACTCCTTCAAGCATTGCTATATCTCGTACTATAGCTGCTTCCAGTTCTTTTTATTTTAATCATTTTTATTGAAATATATAATACAGTAATAATGTCATTATTTTATAAACATAATGCAGTAATCCATTGGTTAAACTGTTAAAAGAAAATCATTAGGGAAGAACAATTCTGAAGAACAAGTTAAAGAATGCACTATATGCTTATTTTGCTTATAAATTACTTGAACAATGTAGCATTATGACTAAACAAAAGAGAGAAATATACAACCATACATGAGGTCAACTTATCATTGAACGATTTCTGCATAACTATAGTTTAAGTAGGGGGAGACAAACAGAGACAAACATAGAACAAACAAGAAATAGAGGGGAGAGGGGGAAATCATGGGGAGCTAAGTAAAGAGGATATGGCACTTTTGCATATAATAAGAAGATTCAATAAGGTTTCAGGAGTTAAATACAGATATAAAAAATGTTAGGAGCATCCAAGGAGTGTAGGAGGTATGAAAAGGTCACATTCCATGTGTGGTAACATTAAAGTGATCCAGATAGCGGATGAAAAAAGACCATTTAGCATTATACTTAGGTATAGAGTTTAGATTGTTTGCCATACACAGTTCCATCCTTTGTGTGAGACATATGTTATTCCATCAGCTTCTGATACACAAGGAATGAGAGTCTTTCCAATTGGCAGTTATGTTCTTCAAAGCCAGATTGATAAAGTGATCGTAGAGTTTGGTTGCTCCAGATGGTAAGTGGGTGGTTATTGCAAGGCTTCCCAAGACAATGTTTATGAAGGAAAGTGGGACATCAGTGAAAAAAATAGAATTAAGGTATTTCCATACATTTTGACACAATTTGAAAGTATAGGGACACTTAAAAAACATATGCTCATATGAGGCACAGGCAGCTCCACATGTCCAACAGTTATCTTTGCTACTTATCTTAGATGAAGTTAATTTAGCTGGTGTGATGAATGCTCTATGTATAAATAAGAAGAAATGCTGAGCGATATTCGCTGATGTAGAGATATGTTTAATTCTGGAGAAAAGGGTAGACCATGTGTAATCATCTAAAATGTGACAAAAATCATTTTCCTATTTATAGCGGATCATACATAACTTTAAAGATGCGATAAGAATGTATAGAATTTTGAAGCCTTGATGTCTGACAGCATTGTAAGCTGTAGTAGTCTAAGGGTATCATGAGTTAATATGTCATTGGAAGAAATGTGAAGTGCATCAAAGCAAGAGTTGAAAGTTATTGTAGAAATTGATTTCTGTATCGGGGATGGAAAATTGATATTTGAGTTGCTGAAAAGATAGGATAGAGCATCTATCTATGATTTGTTGTATAAATCTAATACCCTTTTTCAACCAGGATTTTCTGTTTTGGGTTCTGTTATTAATTAGGATCTAACTGTTATGCCATAATAAAGGAGACAGGCATTTTTTAGGAAATTTTGTATGAGGAAATAGAAAGAATTAGAGGGCAGATATTGGGGCTCTGATTGGGACTGATATGGTTGATGAAGAATGGTTAAATACATAAATAAGGCCAGTATTTCTACAGGAAACACCAACTGTTTCTCTATGGTACACCATGTGGGAATATATGATAATTTAGGACAAGCAAACCAACATCTAGATTGTTTCAAGAGAAAAGCAGTGTGATATACCTTAAAATCAGGAAACCTAACCGCGCCCTTGTCATAGGGCACCTTCAATTTGATCAAAGCAATTCTTTTGCTTTTGCCCACCCCCCAAAGTAAGTTTAGTAGTATTTAGTAAATAGATTTTAAAAAGGAAGGAGATATCGGAACACATAGGAGTTGTAGATAGTATAGAATTATTGAAAGATACAGGGGGGACCATCTAGATGTTAATTCCTTTAATCTATCTAATAAAGATTGTGTATTAAGTTTTATGGTATCCTGTATAGTAGGGACAGAATGTAATCATAGATACTTAATAGAGGAGCTGCACCATTTAAAACCAAAGGAGTCAATGTCATCTTTAAGACAGAAAGGATCGAGGGGCATGTTTTCTGATTTGTCTTTGTTAAGTTTGTAACCTGATACAGAGCTAAATTGAGATAGTACGTTAAGTAAATGTGGGATGTGTATTTTAGGGTTCTTAATGAGAATGAGGATGTCATCTGCATATGCAGCTATTTTTATATGAGATTTACCACCTAATATACCAGGGATATTTTTGTTAGATCTGAATAGTTCCAATAACTGTTCTAATGAGAGAATGTATAAGATAGGTGAGAAGGGGCAAAACTTGTCTGGTGCCTCTGCTAAGGGAAAAGAATGGGAAGGTTAGACCATTAGTACATATTGAATATTTGGGAGAGGAGTAAAGTAACCTGACAAGGGAGATAAGCTTATCACCACAAACGTGCCAATGAAGCCTTTAACTAGGCCTTTAATTGCTTTGGAGATTTCTGGAAGAGTAATTTCATTATCTAAGTGGGATAGATCCAATTGAGGGTAAGCAGATATGTTAATATTATCAAAAAAGGATGTGATGTTTTTATGGGGAATTGAGTTCTCAGGAGTGTATAGGTTAGCATAACATTTTTTTAAGCAATTTAGTATATCGTTAGGATGATGATATACGGTGCCGGATGAGTCTTTGATATGGGAAATAAAACATTTTTCTTTTTTTGTTTTCAAGTAAGAGGCACATGCTTTTCCGGTTTTATTGGATGTTTGATAGATTTTCGTTTTATATTTAAGAATGGTCCCTGCAGCAAGATCAGTGATCTCCTTATTAATTAGGAAGCGTATGGCCAATACCTGGCGAAGATTAGTATGGTTGGTGTCGCTATAATATTGTTGTTCAGCTAAGGTGAGCTGAGAGTATAGGTCATCCAGATGCTTTTTGCGTCGAGCTTTCTTTTTTCCTAAATAAGCCATAATGTGACCTCTTAGAGCCACCTTAAAAGCATCTCAATTATTGACAACTGATGTATCACGATCTTGATTATCAGCATAGAACTGTTGAACAAAAGATTCAATGGACAGGATAAATTGAGGATCTTGTAAGGGAAAATTATTAAGTTTCCAACGAGATGACGGTTTATGCACGTCTGAAAGGCTGAAGGAGGTACATACTGGGGCGTGGTCAGATATAATGATATTTTCTATTTTAGAATCAATAATGGAACCTGTAAGGGTTTTAGAAGAGAAAATGTAATCTAGGTGGCAGAGGGTGTTATGTGGGGAAGAGTGGAAGATATAGTCAGGTTGGGTAGGATGAGATAATCTCCATGTATCAATAAGGCCGATTTCAGCTAAACATCCCAAAAAGGATTTGTGTGATTTGTTGTTTTTGAACAGGCAACCAGATTTTCTATCAAGAAAAGGATCAAGGACCTGAGTCATATCCCCGCACATAATTAAATTGGTAACATTATTTTGAAGTATCAATTGTTTTATGGAAACCCAAATATTGGGAACAGGGTCAGTGGGACGTAAATGTTCAAAATGGTAACCTCTGTAGAATCTATCTGTAGTTTGACCCAGACCCATCTTCCATCAGTATCAGCACCTTGGTTAAGAATCTGAAGGGTAATTTCTTGCTAATTAAAATAGCTACACCATTTTTCTTAGCGACAGTGGGACTAGAAATGATTTCCTTCACCCAACGGGATTTCAGTTTCAATGCTTCCTTGTTGGAAAGATGTGTTTCTTGTATACAGGCTATGGAAGGGAAGAATTTGTTAAGATGAGAAATGACCTTACATCTCTTGATGGAGTTATTACAACCGTTGATGTTCCATGTGACACACTTGAAGATCATAGTAACATTTCAAAAATTATGATAACATAACCTGAGACCATGTAGATGAAGAATTTTAGTGCCAGAAAACAACATTTTGAATCATAAATATTCATAAGGAGACACAAGAGGATGACACATTAAGGGAGGGGAGGTAGAGGGTCCGATCATGAGAATGAAAGGTAGGGTATAAGACAATAAAACAGCAATTGGGATCAGACTGGATAAGGGAGACAACAGGTGAATGAAAAAGCAGGGATGGGTGACGTCCGCTGAGTCGTCAAAAAGAATAAAAACGACTCAGGATGGAAGATGGACGCTGTAAGGACACCCATCCCACAGGTTATGGTAAGATGATAATCATGGCATTATGTATATAGTAGGGAAGCTTATGCGTAGGGAATACAATTATGTAATGGGCGAGGTAGAGGTGCTGGCTGGCGATGATTTGTCCATGCCTTCGGATTTGATGGAACGTATGAAAGCTCTAAGGTCAGCTGGTTCGTCAAACATGTTTGTACGACCTTCATGTGGCACTTTGAATGAACAACAGTGGTATAGACCATACCGGATATTTAGTCGCATTAAGGCTGGACGGAAGGATAGAAATATTTTCCTGCCTTGGGCTGTGCTTTTAGCAACATCTTATGAGATGTATAGCTTATTGACATTCCAAATGAGGGATTTTCATTCCATGGCAGCGGACAAGATGAGCTGAAGTTGGGAGTATTCCAGAAGATAAAAAATCAGTGTTCTGGATGATGCTTTTTGATATGTAGAGATGGGTGATTTTCCAATTCTATGAGCACGTTGTATGTTGATTATTAAATCAGAAGTTAAGTGGAGCAGGGCCGAGAGAAACTTTTGTAAAAAAACAATGTTACCTTCTGAGCCCTCCGGCAGACCCGAGATGTGAAGATTATTGCGTCGGCTGCGATTTTCTAAATCTTCATTGTGCCTTTGGAGGTCTTTGATTGACTTCTCGAGTAACGCCACTTTGGGAGAAACCTCCTCTACTAGATCAACTTTTCTCTCCACTTCATCCATTCTATTTTCAAAGCCTTTCCAGCTGTCATCTAGTTGTTGTCATTTTTGATTTGTGGTCTCGATGAAGGGTTTAAATTATCTAATTTCAGATAAAATGGCATTAACGGCAGGATCGGATATACCCAGCGGAGGTGGTGAGTCACTCTTGTGTCTCTTAAGGTTAGAGGCTGAGATATTAGGTTCTTTTGTAGTTGTCATATTTTTCTTATTGGCAGCCATATTATTTGCTGATATATATAATAATATATATATATTTGGAATATTTGAATAGAAGTGTATATATTGAAGAGCTCGAAGGTACTTATATTATCATCAGCACATGCCAAAGATCAGTAATTCTGTGGACTGAAGGAAGGCTAGTTGAAGAATCTACCTATAGTAGTAACCACAGCTCTGTAGACTTAGAATACCTCAGTTTACAATTATTACATCCAAATTATGTTGAAGGAAGTTACATGCGAACACTAGAGAATAATAAGGAGTAAACTAAGGAGTGTTTCATAAAGAGCCACTAGCTATGTGGTATTAGAAATGCATTCAGCATGAGCAGATTAACAATTGAATAAGGAACAGTGTGTTTTTTTTTTTTTAAATACATTTTGTTCTTCTTTTTTCCTTTGTTTCTCCTTTTCACAACAGTCTCCAAGTGTGTACTTCCAAGTAAAGGCAGGAAGTCTATGAATAAATGTTAATTGTGTGAGGCATTCAAATGTCTTTCTGAGAAGTTCCAAACATGGCAGAAAACAGAAAGGGTAAAAGACTAAGGGGCCAATTCATGGAACAAACGTGCGCCGAAAATCCCAGCGCAAGCAGGCGCAAGGAGGCGCAAGCGTGAGAAAGCAAGCGCACGCGCACGCATACGATTCAAGGAAGGCGCTGCACTACTTTCCCACTGGTTGTGCGCAAAATTCGTGCATGGCGCACGCTGGCGCACACATCTCCAAACAGCGTGCACTAAGCGCACAGCGAAAGCGCACATAGCGCGGCACACACAACAAAAGTAGGCGGAACAGGGGGCGTAACACGCAGAATGGGGAATAATGCGTGAAAAAGAAGGCGTAACTGGGGAAGTACTGCAGGGAACTACATGGAACGCCCACACGCACGCAAACAACCCGTATTCATGGATTCGAATACGGGAAACCCGCGCACGGCAAAAGACGCACACAGGCGTCAACGTGTCCGTCACACGAAGGCAGGCGGAAGCGTCCCCGTGCACAGTATAAAAGTGCGCGCAAACAACAAACACGTATCTACAGCTACGATGAATGCCCCATTTGTCGTAGCACTGCTCGTGGGACACCGCAGGAGGAGGAGAATAGCCAGGGCATGCATTTTTTCACCACGGACAAGCCTTTTTGGGATGCCTGATGGCCAGGTCTATGGCAGGTATAGGTTTCCACCCCGTATCATCCTAGACCTGGTCAGGGAGTGGGAAGATGACCTAACATCCCCCACCCTCTGCTCCCAAGCATTGAGCCCCTTGGAGAAGCTGCTCAATGTCCTACATTTTTTGGCCACTGGGTCTTTTCAGCAGACTACTGCCATAGTGGGGGGGTCTCACAGGCCACGCAGTCACGTTGCCTACACCAGGTCTTGGCAATCATGACTGCACGCCCCTCAGTCCGCAGGCACATATACATGCCCAGAACACCCGCAGAAAGGCAGGCCATTGTCCAAGACTTTTACAGGGTGGCACACTTCCCCAAAGTGCTCGCTGCCATAGATTGCACCCATGTGGCCCTATGTCCACCTAGGGCCACTGAGCACATCTACCGAAACCGCAAGCACTGGCATTCCATCAATGTACAGGTGGTATGCAATGCAAAGGGAATCATCACCTCTGTCTATGCAAACTACCCTGGCTCCACCCATGACAGTTTCATATACAGAATGTCCGCCCTGAGCCGGGCCCTGGAAGCTGGCCAGCATGGCGACACATGGCTCCTGGGTGAGTACAAATGCCCGTGCACATGCATGCATGTCACACACAAATACACAAACCCCAATAATCACAACCATTATCACCTTTACAGGGGACAGTGCCTACCCTCTGAGCAACCACATGATGACGCCAATCCGGAACCCCACCACACCACCCCAGGTAAGATACAGCGCAGCCCATATTGCAACCAGGGCCATAGTGGAGCGCACATTCGGAGTGCTCAAGTCACGCTTCCGCTCCCTTGACTGCTCTGGTGGGCAGCTACTCTATGCACCCCCAGTAGTGTGCAGGATCATTGTGGCAGCATGTGTCCTGTACAGTGTTGCAACACGGCAGGGCATACCCGTGGACATGGTGGTGCCCCCACATCCTCAACCACAGGCACAGGCGCTGCCCATGGGAGGGGATAGGGCACATGGCGAGGAAGCACGGACCCAGCTTGTGGACAGATTTTTCACCTAACCTCCCCACCCTGCGGAGTCCACACAGGCCTGGCACATACCAGGTGACAATCGATGATGACAAAGAGACAGTCAACTGTCACAACCTTACCACCCTGAGATTGTTGCCATGGAATTGCCACATTGTGTGCATCCCTAGCTACTTAAACACAAGCAATCCTGTGTGACCAAAAGGCACACATGCAAGGTGTGAATCACACAGACCTGCCAAACAGGCCATGACTATCACTGGTATGTCGCTCAAACCCTCCAAAACCACAACATGACATGGCAAGCAATAGCCATACACCAACACAGTAACAATAAGGTACACATTGCCATGTGAAAAATGTAAATTGGCATCAGACAATGATGCCTGACATGGAATCAGATGAAATGGCTGACCAACAACCTCCCACCCAAAATAAGTCATACCCAAATGCATTCCAAAATTTGTAGTTGAAACATAACAATGAATGCCTGTTTACATGCACAATGTGCATTGCAAAATCAACACTGCAGCTACTGTGTGCCGTGTCCACCTCCTGCAACACACTGCTCAGTGCACAGCACAGTGAACAGCCATTGTGTGTGATGCACACCCTGAGCATGACATCTAAGCGACAAACTACATAAAAAACCAAATTAGGCATGTACAGGATCTACAAATGGTCAGAGAACATGTGCTGCAGGGACACAGTGGGCACCAGAAGGCAAACAGAGTGTACACGTGGACATGGAAGGGTGGTTGTACATGTAGTGGATCATAGTGCGAGCGTGTGGGTCAGTAGGGACATGCACTCACCATATGCATGTGAAATCAAGTGACCATCAGTGTCGTCTACACATCATATGTGAACATTCACCATATGTATACCCCAGCATGTCAAACCACAACTATCCCCTCACACCTGAAAGGTAAACACAACACATGAACAGGCATTGATCATCAGAATACATCATGTACATAGGAAAGCACAATTACAATTTCAGGGTGCCCATCACACTGCAGGGCAAGTCAACTATCAACAACAAAACACCCCCCCCCTCCCTCACAAATCACCAGGACCCACTGAACAACTGCATCTGGGTCATTCATCGTACATCCTTGAATTCCACCTGGCCACAGGATCACCCTTCCCCTTTGTCACCATCTCCCACCTTGTGTGTAAAAAGTTGCCAGCACCCTCAGAGTCCACCTAGATTTGCAAAAGCACAAAATCCAAGAGAACTCAAAGCAGGACAACACAGAAGCCAAGCAAATACCATGCAGGCAGTAAAACAGACCAGAACAGCCTCCAGTAGATGGCTTCAAGTAGCAGTACGCCACAAAGGCCAAATACGACCACAATGATGTCAACAACCAAGGTAGCACAGTAAAACAATGTCACGACAGGATCTGAACCATGTGTGGTACATAACATAGAATGATGCAACACGAACGGATGTCTACTGTCACAGCTCCCGTTTACAGGCGCAGGAGTGGCACAAAACAACCACCCCTACCGTGGTCTGGGTGCCTGCAGGGTCGAACTCACACAGGCCTCTAAAACCCTGGAGGGGAAGGAGGGTTAGGGATATGCAGTTGGCACAGGCATTGGCATACTGGATAACGGCAATGAGGGGCAGGAGAGGGGAGTAGGATTGACATGGGAAAGTAGGGAATGCACCAAAATTAGTACACACATTAACACATACACAAATTGACAAAACTTGTTCACATGCACATAGCAGCAAATTACTCAAATGGAAGTCAAAGAGAAACTTATCTCTGGGGTGAGTGCTGGCCTCCTGCCTGCGCACTCTCCGGTCCGGTAACAGGAGCTGTTCAATGCTGCAAAGAGAGCCACAGTTAATAATCTGTGCGTGCCCAAAACACACAAACACACCACCAAATATGCCCCAAAGTAACAAAATACACTATAAACAGACAAACTTGTGTGGATGCTTCATACCCATACGTAACATTACCCCTCTGATGGTTCATACACAGTCAATGCAGTAAGTCAGGCACCGGTGGGTGCGTGGCAAATGGAACAACAATGTGTCACAATTCACACAACATGCAATGTTCCCTGTGTAAGCAGACAGACGCATATAGCAAGGTCTGACTTCAGAACAAGTCCTGTACCACCATGAGCAAAATAAAGTAGCCAGTGCATGTATCAATTTCTACTTGGAAATTAAATGCACTGCACCCAAGTCTGTCCCTTGCTGTCTGTCCCTGTGAGCTGCTTCATTCCATGTCTCAGAATGCTACATGGCTAATACAAGTGCCTCAATGGACCATGATGGACCGGAGGGTTTGTGCCACTGCCCCTGCAGGTGCCCCAGACAACTTTCACATCAACTAGCCATCAGTCCATTAACACATCTGAGCTGTATTGTGCGCTTCTACACAAATATTTGTTCAAGTTCACCATCAGTGTTGCTACTAAGCATGCATGTTCAACTGGCCAGGTGGAAGGTTTGCTGTGTTGTGACCCCCCTGTGCTGCTCACCTTGCCTGGAGTCCCTTGAAACACGTCATCGATTTTCGGATGTATGATCGCAATCCGTGTGCCTCTGCCTGCGCACACATGCACATGTCGGCAGCATCAAACGTGTCCTGATTCCAGACGTCCAATGGCCCATGTTTGCTGGCAAAGGTGGTCTTGAGGCTCATCCCCCTACAGAAAGTGCATGAAACACATGATTAATGCTTAATATTCATCTGTGTGTGTCTCTTCAGGCATTACATGACTGGACCGTGTCAGAGAGGTACATCAGAAATCACACCATCAGTCCGTCTTTCACAGCAACAGTGTGGAACACACTATCTACGGCATGATTTGCAACAAGCACATGTTCATTAAAGATAAGAAACATACTACATCATTAAACACCCCATCTAGCAAAAGAAGAACAGTGGACAATTACACCCCAATCATCCCCACTAGGGGTGTTAATACAAGTTCCACAGCAGCAGACATGCCACAGATATGACAGTCCATTGCCCTTGTGTAATAGGCTGTTACACCGAACCATCCTTGCGAGCCCATGGATAAGGGAAGCAGGAGTGGCATATGTGAGTCAAGGACCCCAAGCAGCAAACACATACACAAGACAAGCTTGAAGGGCCCAGCTGGAACAGACAGTGGATGCTTTCAAAAGCCACAAAGCACCACACCATCACATGAAAGCACAATAGACTAGCAATTTTAAACTATATTAACTAATTACACTAACTATGAAAAACCTACTTTACCTATTTAAACTAACTATCAAACAGAAACTTAACTAAATAAACTAAAAGAAAAATCAAAAATGGCCACATATGACCCGGGGGGGGCACCCAGGAGGGGAGAGGTACAGGGTGCTGCTCAACAACCACATGCGATGATGCTGAGGAAAAAAAAAAACTCCATGCGCTCAACGCCTGCACAGCCCGACCTATGTGGGAGATAGATTGTCGTCCGAGTCTGGCTCTTCCTGGAAAGGAGGACGTGGCACAGGAGCATGACCACGCCTAGCCACAGCTTGCCCCTCGTCGGCAGCAGGTCTGCTGGACGGGTGAGCCTGGTTCTGTGTGGTGATGACATGTAGGTCTGCATGCAGAACCTCCCGTGATACACGTGCTTCCTCTTGCAAGGTAGCACGTGTAACACGGAGTTCCTCCTGCAAGGCCTGGCTTGACAACTGCTGCACCTCCCGGCAAGCATGTAGCTCAGCCGAGATGGTACGCTCAAGCTGTGCAAACCTCTCCTCTGCCCGCTCCCTCTGGGACATCAAAAGGACACCCAGAGTGGATCTGAGGGAAGCAGACTCCTCCCTCAGGACCTTCATGTGTGCCTCTGCGTGAGCAGAAATTGCTTGATGCAGAGACGACATTTCAGCCTGGCGTGTCCTGTCTGAGGCCACCATGCCCAGCCTGAGCAAGCGGGCCGTGGACCGTGCCGCCTGCTGCTGGAGAAGCACCTGCCTAGCAGGGGGAGCACAGATTGGGCCACACGCTCCATGCTCTCAGCGATGTTCTCCATTGCTGCCCCCTGCCGTTCAGAATGGGCAGTCATGTCTTGCTCCCACTCAGTATACTGTGGTTGCGCGCGGTGCCCACATTGCTGGGCTTGACCGCTGCGGGACCCAAGGACCGTGTGTCCTCATTGTGTTGGCACCGCCCGCAGCTGCACGACTACATGCCCCCGTCGACGTGATGTCCCCGGCACATCAGTGACTGGTGTGGAGGATGACCCTGCGTCCCGATCCACCATGGGTGGAGGTACCAAGACTGTCTGACCCCTCAGTGCAGGTGTCGCAGACAGAGGAGTGTCCACATCAGAATCACTCACCCCTGACATATCGACCTGATGCTCATCCAACTCAACATGGTCGTCAGAGTGTTCTACAGGGCTGGACTCATAGGCAGCCAGAGACAAGATGGACTGTAGCACTTGGGGGTTTTTGTGGCCTACCACCCCATGACCCCCACTTGTGCCGGGTTGTAGTGAGAACAACCCTGTGCCTGGCATGACAACGCCATCCTCCGGCTCCATTGCGTCATCATCTGAAAAATAGAGAGAAAAAAGGTCACTACACATGTTAGAAGCACACAACACACACACACACACACCGACAACAAACACATCAGGCAGACATGTGACACACAAAATAGAACCTGACATACATGCTGGGTCAACTTGAATTTGCTTCTGTGATTAGACCTGTTGAAAGGTGGCAGTTTGCACTGAAGTGGGTCTATGCAGTGCAGCGAATATGTATGTCACTCACTACCTTCATGTACAAGGACTCCATGGTGTGTGTCAGAAAATGTGAAGGCAGTGCAAGGTCTACTTCAGGCATCACGTGCAATGTGCATTCAATGGGTAGCATATCTACAAGCAAAGCACCCCTCCACCCAAGTGCAAAAGCAGGGATGCCTAGCATGGTCTCAAAAGGCTGAGCATAGACCTGTGTATTGACAGACAGTGTTGACTAGCATCAACAGCTTCATGTGAGTCAAGTGACAACACTGCAAATGATGATTGGACAGTAAGCAGGACACATGATGAAACCTCTGGAGTCCACCCACGTGTGAAGAAGACACTACACCAGTTGAACAGAGTCATTGGCCTTTAAACAGGCTGAGGCCTGTGACCCTCCCAGATTGTCAGACCCTAAACATGTGTGCAACGCAGTACTGAGCCACAGTTGACATGGGAAGGCAGATGAAATGCCATGCAATTTAGGTCATCATCCAGTCATGGACACATATGGGCATGCGTGGAATGCACATGGAGCATGAATGGGCACTCATGTCCCTGCGGGGCATCTGACCTCTGCACAGTCCAAGTGAGACACCCTGCATCAAGTACTAAGGATGTACCACAATGGATATGTCTGGCAGATTGGCCGCTGGATGTTAGCATGTACACAGGAGGCATGAACAGGGAAGTACGCAACAGTAATATTGTAGCAGACCAGGGGAGGGAGCATGCCTACATTGGGTACCCCCTTGCAGGCAGAGTACACATGCACGTCAGTCATTCTATGCATAGTTCCTGGGCTGAGAGGAAGCTCACCCCTCGCTACATGCAGAAGTGCCAGTGAGCTGGAACATGGACCGGAGGGGCAAACTGGTAACCAGCATGTGAGTAGGATGCAAAAGTGGTGATATGGACAGTCCCCGTCTGCTCCACATGTCCACCATCCAGCAGAGTAGACATGCATCAGGGAAGCATTGCATTACTCACATATCATAACCATGTACACGTGACTTGTAGTGGCAGTCATGCACATCACATCACACAAGTAAAACACACACATCCTCCACAAACACGCATCAACAGTCACTGGACTGTGCATCAAAGTCCGGCATCTCTCCCACTCCTTCAACCGATTCTGATGGTATGAACTCCGCAACGAGTGACTCATGTGGAGTGAGGTCTTCCTCCTCCGGTGCAGGCCCATCGCCAGTCACCAGAGTCAAGTTGTAATTTGAGGCACGCTTAGCCTTAGCGCTGCGTTTGAGGTCATTCCAACTCTTTTTGCACTCTTGCGCCGTGCGCACCACATGGTCAAATGCACTCACATGTTCCACAACTTGCTTCCAGTGGGTATCACGGTGGGCAGCCGTGGTCTGACAATTGGCACCCACCAGCATGTCACGGTTGTGGTCCCGCACGTAGTCCACGAGGTAGTCCAGTTCCTGGTTGCAGAAAGGCTTCTTCCTCGATGTCCAGGAGGTCGTGGCTGTGTGTGGGGTCCCAGCCTGTGCTGCAGGTCATCAAGCTGGCCACGCGAAAACACACGGAAGACCACGCTCTTGCCCAGAAGGCCGAATTACTGCCCCCCAGAGCCTCGAGCACGCTCCCACCTGCAATCTGCTGCTGCCTGACTGCCTGCTGCCCACGTGCCCTGCCATTTGCTGCCTGCACGTCAGCCAGGGGTGCAGTTGCTGTGACCACCCCTGCTGGAACTGAACACTCCCGACTGGGATTCCATCGCTCCACAGCCCAGCCCCAGGACCCAGTTTCCCACCCACTCCTGCCTCTGGGGTTGCCATGTCCAGCAGAACACCATCGGGCAGCACTGGCAACCCCCAGCCAGAGAGGCAGAGGGCCACCAGCTTCAGTGCCAGGGAAGTTGGTGTCCTTGTGGAGCAAGTCCTGGGGCAGTATGATGCCCTCTTTGTAAGTTTGCGTGCCGACAATGAAGGACGGACCAGGATCTGGATGGACATCGTGACTGCCATCAACACAGAGGGGGTGGCAGTACGTGACTTACATCATGTCAAGAAGCGCTGGGAGGACTTCCGGTCCAGGACCCTCAACAAGGCCCGGCGCCTCTCAAAGGCAGTGGATGCCGAGGGGCGCCGGCGCCAGCTGTCGGACCACCAAATGAGGGTCCTGGAACGCATATGCCCAGCGCTCTACGTCCAGATCCTTGAGATGCAGACCTGTCTGGAGTCGAGCGGTAAGTGTACATGCAGAGTGATTGGACGCTGTGCGTGTCGTGGTGTGTCCGTAGTGTGCAGGTTGCACATGTGTTTTTGTAGTGCCATGTAGGGATGTGTATGAACATGGGTGTGAGGCTGCCACATGTGTGTCCTCTCATGTGTGAGACACATTGATGGTGTATGTGTTGGTAAGCATGCTGGACAAATGCAGGTGTGGGAGCACACATGTTTGAATTTCTGTGTATGTACATTGGCATGGTTGTGGCATGGATGGTGGTTCCTAATGCATGTATCTGCACTGTGTACATGTGCATGTGTGTTTACTTGACAAGTGTGCAACTGTGATGCAACATGGATGCATGTGACACTGATATGTAGAAGGCTGAATGGCAGATCTGAAATGTATGGCGATCTCATCACTGCAACAGTTGGAGGAGATGTAGACATGAATGTAAGTGTGGTGGTGTGTGTGCATGTCTACTGAACTCCCTGTGTTTCATGTGATGTCTGGCTCACCTTTGGATGCTCATGATGTTGTATGTGTATGGATGGTGCTGGCTGTTGTGATATGGCTGTGGAATTGCTCATGTGTGTGAGTTGAAATGACATTTGTGTTGGGGATTGTGATGCCATGTCTGAAGTTTGACACTGCCACTCATGTGCAACTGTTATGTGTGTTTCAGTCCATTGTACAGTGCCCTGATGCCTGTGTCCTATCTCTCCATGTCTGCAGCGTCAACTGATGAAGAGGACGGAGAGGGTATTGTGGAGCACAACAGCAGGGATAGCACCGCCAGCCGGAGACGCAAGGCAGCTGCGGACGGTAAGTCCAAGAGGCGGAGGTCGGAGTTGGACTCCTCGGCAGCAGAAGGGGCAGCCGAGACCCCACAGGGTCCGACGGAGGAAGCTGGCACGTAGTCATCCAGGTTGGTGGGAGGGTTTGGTGTTGGAGGAGGCCGTGCAAGGGACAGACACAGGGTCTGGAAGTGGGGATTCCAGTGGTGCTAGTGGTGCAGTGCAGGGGCAGGGACAGGAGGCAGCACAGGCCACCGCAGAGGTGCCTGTGTGTAATCCTGTCCCCGATCCTGTGACTGAATCATCCTGCACCAGCAGGGATGCCTACGTCCAGACCCGTTTTCAGGGAGGGGATCCGCTTACAACAACTGGCCTTCCTCTCTCTGTGGACGTGGCTATCCGGGACCGTGTTGAGCCTGTCCTGAGTGGGATGGCGTTGCGTCAACGGGGCATGCAAGGTGACCTGCAGTGTTTTCGTGAGGACACTGCACGTCATCTCGAATGCCTCGTTGACCGCGTAGACCTACTGGGACAGCTCACCAGGGCCGGATTCCTCCGTTTGCTGGACCTTGTTCCGACCCCCTCCTCACCTGAACCCCGTATGCGCCAGTCGTCCTCCATGGGATCTTCCCACCATGTATCACCTGTGTACCCTCTGGAGCTGCCTATGACCCTGTGGCCAGGCTGGTGTAGGACACATCCCTGCCACAGTCGGGAGTCGGACATCCAGCAGGGTTGGCAACATCAACAACTGCACCCCAGCCGGAGGAGGATGTGCAGGCAGCAAGAGCCAGGGCACAGGCAGAGGCACAGCAGCAGCAGCAACAAGGTGGGAGCCATGATGGCTCGGGGCCTTCAACATCGGAGGGGCAGGCATCGGCCAGAGGGCAGGAAGACCCAGGACTGGAAGTGTCTTCCGTGTGGCAGCGGTTAGGCCATGCTATAGATGCGGAGCGGCGGCGGGCGGAAGAGGCGCGACTCACCATGGTCAGGGCAGAGTTCTCCATGCGTCGGGCGTTGAGGTGGGCAGAGTGCCTCGAGGCAACTCGCAGGGAGTTGGAACAGGCCATGAGTGCCTCCCTGCGAGACCTCGGGGCCAGGGCAGAGTCCCGCCTCTGGGACATCGACATGGAGTTCGATGATGCCCTGGCCCGGGACACCACAGAGTGAGCCGCAGGACTTGCCCGCCGCCATTGTATATAGTTAGATAGTGTTAGGTTTCCTTTCCTTTTCTTTTTTATTTTGGTTGCGCTTGGACAATGCACCACGTTTTTGTATATAGTTTTTTATTAGGTAGTATTTTTGGTAGGTTTCATTTAATCAGTTGGGCTCATGGACCCTGGATTGTTCATTTGTACATAGTTCACCATTGGATTTTTCACATTTTTTTCATTTTCACCATGGATTTCACTTTCTTTTTTTCCTTGGATTTGCTTTGTTGGACTGTGACTTTGGACACCATTTCTTTTGGATTTCTTTGGATTATGATTTCTTGTTTTTTATTTTTTTACGGACATGCAGCATTTCTTTAATTATTCCCATTGTTGTGTGTTTTTTTTTATAATTACATTCATGTTGTGTTTAATACATTTTTTTCTTCATACTTCGATGTGTGGTATTATCTCATTGGTTTCATGCATGTAATGATATGGGTTTTCACATTCACTTGCACCCATTGTGTGTGTAGGACGGACATGTGTTCATTTACATACTTGCCTTTGGGGTTGTATCATGTAATTGCCTTTTCTATATGGGTGGATGCAATACTTGGTTGGGTCTTTGAGCTGGGGAGGCTGGCCATAAGGGCCATGATTGAGGATCGTCATGACGTGGGGGCAGGGGGATATGAGTGGGACATGAGTGCAGGCCTGCTGGCAGGTGCCCCGCACTGCTGGGGGGTGGGGGTGCCGGGGGACATGTGTGGGACATGAGTGGGGGCCTGCTGGCAGGTGCCCCGCACTGCTGAGGGGTGGGGGTGCAGGGGGACATGTGTGGGACATGAGTGGGGGCCTGCTGGCAGGTGCCCCGCACTGCTGGGGGGTGGGGGTGCAGGGGGACATGTGTGGGACATGAGTGGGGGCCTGCTGGCAGGTGCCCCGCACTGCTGGGGGGTGGGGGTGCAGGGGGACATGAGTGGGGGCCTGCTGGCAGGTGCCCCGCACTGCTGGTGGGTGGGGGTGCAGGGGGACATGTGTGGGACATGAGTGGGGGCCTGCTGGCAGGTGCCCGCACTGCTGGGGGTTGGGAGTGCAGGGGGACATGTGTGGGACATGAGTGGGGGCCTGCTGGCAGGTGCCCTGCACTGCTGGGGGGGTGCAGGGGGACATGAGTGGGGGCCTGTTGGCAGGTGCCCCGCACTGCTGGGGGGTGGGGGTGCAGGGGGACATGTGTGGGACATGAGTGGGGGCCTGCTGGCAGGTGCCCCGCACTGCTGGGGGGTGGGGGTGCGGGTGGGGGTGCAGGGGGATATGTGTGGGACATGAGTGGGGGCCTGCTGGCAGGTGCCCTGCACTGCTTGGGGGTGGGGGTGCAGGGGGACATGTGTGGGACATGATGAGTGGGGGCCTGCTGGCAGGTGCCCCGCACTGCTGGGGAGTGGGGGTGCAGGGGGACATGTGTGGGACATGAGTGGGGGCCTGCTGGCAGGTGCCCCGCACTGCTGGGGGTGGGGGTGCAGGGGGACATGAGTGGGGCCTGCTGGCAGGTGCCCCGCACTGTTGGGGGGTGAGGGTACAGGGGGACATGTGTGGGACATGAGTGGGGGCCTGCTGGCAGGTACCCCGCACTGCTGGGGGGTGGGGTGCAGGGGGACATGTGTGGGACATGAGTGGGGGCCTGCTGGCAGTTTCCCTGCACTGCTGGGGGGCGGGGGTGCAGGGGGACATGAGTGGAACATGAGTGGGGGCCCGCTGGCAGGTGCCCCACACTGCTGGGGGGGTGGGGGTGCAGGGGGACATGAGTTGGTGATCAGTAGTGCGAGCTGACATGTGGCTTGGCTGGGGGGCATGCCCATGGTGGATGGGCTGCTTGCGGGACATGACCAGGGGTGCAGGGTAGTCCCCTGTGGTGTGGGCTGCCTGCAGGGGCCGTGGAGGGTGTAGAGGGAACACCTGGGAGGACCCACACTGCCAATTCACATGTAGGACTCCCCGCGCACCCCCAAAATACACGTACCCTGCTCATATCGCATGTGAAACTTCCCGCGAACCCCAGTAATACACGTACCCCACTCGCACAGGCCCTTTCGTGTGTGAGACTTCCCGCGAACCCCAGTAATACACGTACCCCACTCGCACAGGCCCTTTCGCGTGTGAAACTTCCCGCGAACCCCAGTAATACACGTACCCCACTCGCAAAGGCCCTTTCGCATGTGAAACTTCCTGCGAACCCCAGTAATACACGTACCCCACTCGCACAGGCCCTTTCGCATGTGAAACTTCCCACGAACCCCAGTAATACACGTACCCCACTCGCAAAGGCCCTTTCGCGTGTGAAACTTCCCGCAAACCCCAGTAATTCACGTACCCCACTCGCACAGGCCCTTTCGCGTGTGAAACTTCGCGCGAACCACAGTAATTCACGTACCCCACTCGCACAGGCCCTTTCGCATGTGAAACTTCCCGCGAACCCCAGTGATTCACATACCTCACTCGCACAGGCCCTTTCGCGTGTGAAACTTCCCGCAAACCCCAGTAATACACATACCCCACTCGCACAGGCTCTTTCGCGTGTGAGACTTTCCGCGAACCCCAGTAATACACGTACCCCACTCGCACAGGCCCTTTTGCGTGTGAAACTTCCCGCGAACCCCATTAATACAAGTACCCCATTCGCACAGGCCCTTTCGCATGTGAAACTTCCCGCGAACCCCAGTAATACACGTACCCCACTCGCACAGGCCCTTTCGCGTGTGAAACTTCCCGCGAACCCCAGTAATTCACGTACCCCACTCGCACAGGCCCTTTCACATGTGAAACTTCCCGCGAACCCCAGTAATACACGTACCCCACTCGCACAGGCCCTTTCGCGTGTGAAACTTCCCGTGAACCCCAGTAATACACGTACACCACTCGCACAGGACCAATCGCGTGTGAAACTTCCCGCGAACCCCAGTAATACACGTACCCCACTCGCACAGGGCCAATCGCGTGTGAAACTTCACGCAAACCCCAGTAATTCACGTACCCCACTCGCACAGGCCCTTTTGCGTGTGAAACTTCCCGTGAAACCCAGTAATATACGACCCCATTTGCACAGGCCCTTTCGCGTGTGAAACTTCCCGCAAACCCCAGTAATACACGTACCCCACTCGCACAGGGCCAATCACGTGTAAAACTTCCCGTAAACCCCAGTAATACACGTACCCCACTCGCACAGGGCCAATCGCGTGTGAAACATCCCGCGAACCCCAGTAATACACGTACCCCACTAGCACAGGCCATTTTGCGTGTGAAACTACCCGCGAACCCCAGTAATACACGTACCCCACTCGCACAGGGCCAATCGCGTGTGTAACTTCCCGGGAACCCCAGTAATACACGTTCCCCGCTTGCCGTGCTGGTACAGGGTTAGTGCAGACCTTTGTGCTGGATTGGGTATTTTGATGGCTTTTCCCTGCGCGAGGGGCGTTCTTAGGGGCATAACTGGCACTGCTGCAGGGTTGCTGCCCCACTGTGCGCCACAGCGGTTTTGGTAGGTAAAATCCATGAATACGCTGTGCGCGGAAATGGATTTTAGCTCATGCGGCTGGCGCAGACAATCGCACGCACACACTGTGCGCCAGCCGCGTGTGCCACTTGTGCGCTAAATTCTATGAATTACCCCCTATCTGTTTATATGATGACTTTAATAAAACTGTTAGTTGTAAATGCAAAATGCACTTTGGAAAAATACCCCGTGTCCTGTTAGATTTTTAATAGCTTATTTGTGATATATTATTGTAAACATATAGCTAGGTACAGCTGTGAGCTCAGAAAGAGGGGCTGAGTGGCGTCGGGAAGGTAGTCAGAGCAAGGAGCAGCAGACAAAGACGGAATACAAAAGTAAGGTAAGTGAAATAATGTTTGTATAATTTAAAATAATACCATTGATAAATACACATGGAACGGAGAAGCAGTACTACACGTCCATCTTCAGTGGTGTCAGGCCATGCCCCCCAGCTGCTTCCAGTTTTATGGGAATAGTTTGCCCTTCTTTCTCATCCATGGGTACTTGTGGTCTGACTAAAAACTCATCCGGTATTCTTACACTCTTCCCTACTAATCCAGGTAGCCATGTAAATAAAATGCTCACCCCATACATGAAGACTTCTAGATCTACCTGGACCCCTCATAGAGCCATTTGCCCTGTGAATACCATTATAAACTCTCCCGCATTTAAATAGTGTATTCCTGGGGTGGACTATTTGCTGAGCAGTGAATGAAATTGTCATGTTAGGTTTCATCATTAAATCTCTTCCCAGGAGGTTAACTGGCATCTGTCGTGAATATAGCAAGGGGACAGATATGTCAAATTCCTCTATAGAAAGAGGTAATTTATCAGTAAAAGGAACTAAATTCATAGCTCTGGAGAACCCTTGATCATTCATGGCAATCCCTGACATTGATATTTTCCCTCTCTTATTCAAGAGCGAGTTTCCCCTGTGTCTACAACAAAATAAAAGAATTTGCCTCCTATTGTCACATCGACACTTGGTTCCTCTTAGGAGTATGGTGTCAGGGATAGTTCTGAACAAATCAAGTCACATTGTGAGCTGTCCTATTGAGGGTACACATTCATCCCTGTCCCTGTAAAAGGGTTTCCGCCCACCACAGTGACACACCCTATCCTAGGTGACAGTATTTGCCCTGTGTTGGCATTCTGTTGTGTTGAATAGGTGCTTGTTCCGACTGCCCTTGTGGTGGGTACATCTGCCCTGACCCCTGTTGTTGTGCCTGCTGTACTTGCAGCACCTGCTCCTCATAAGATGTGTGATCTTGGGCAAAGTTCTCTAGTGTTTGGGTACTGTATTGTGGTGGATAAGCTGTCCCCCCTCTTAAAGGTTGTCCATTTTGTTACACGTTCCCTCAGCTTCTACATATGCGTGCACTACGCCTTGTCATCCCACAATTCCAACATACTGGGAGTGGCCCTCGGGCAAACCCTCCTTGAGTATTCTGACTTCCATTCTGAGCATTTTAAATCTGCCTCCTCTTCCTCTGAAACCTGCACCTCTACCTCGTGGCCAAAACCCATACCCATTTTGATCCATTGGGTGTGCATTATTCCCCTGTGACATACCCATTATTTTTTGTGTTTCCACTCCTTCTAGACTTGTCAATACTGCCCCTTCTATAGCAAATTTTGACAATTTCTTCTGAACTAACTTCGCTTCCTCAATCTTTATATATGTATTTTATTTATTTGAATTTATAAAGCACACAATCTATTCTTATCTTTCTTTTTGTTCTTTTCTTGCAACAACCGACAATGATGCACATTAGTTAAATGTATCTCAGTCCATGCCTTCGCTTCCATCCCTACTTGTTTTTTAATTTGTCTCTGTTCCAGTTCTGGCAAACCCTGACATAAAATAGGATAAAATAGTGCCACTGTTTTTCCCACGGTTCATGAGTTTCAAGCAGAATATCCTGAATGTATACAATGGGGTCTTCATCTTCCTTCATTTTACGTGTCATAATTGCACCCATATCTGAGGTATCAGGATACTGTACACTGAGAGCCGTCCAAACATCTGTCTGCATTTATTAAATGGCATTCCATCATGTGCTTTGTTTTGTGCTGTCACACCTGCCTATCCCGCTCATCTCCAAATGTCATCAGCTCTCTCTCCAAGAATAGCTGCCAGTAGACTTTTTATGTCTCCCATGGCCAGCGTGTTTCCTCCTGTCATTTTCTTTAATTAATATATGCATTTCTAAGCCCCCAAAGTCAAACTAGGGAGCTGGCACTTTAAGTTATCCTTATCCATCTGAGGCCAGGGAATATATTGCGGTCTTGCTCCCCCCTGCTCTAGCAAGGGCAACTATGAGAACCCCATCCATAGTCAGATCCCACTATTTGTTTACCTAATGCAGGGGTGATCGTTCCCATTCATCTTTGTGCTGGTAACAACCTTAACCTATTCACATAAGGTGGAGATTATCCTCTCTCACTACATGAACGTCTTCAGGGAAGCTCAGGATATAGTATCGGATTTGGTGTTCTTTCCTTAGAGTGTTCCAGATCTGACCATTTTACCTCTTTATCCATCTGTTGACTTCCCAGGGGGACGCACGCACACTCGCCCTCTGCCTCACGACCTGACTCTCTTTCTTCGTGTGACATTGCTAGACCTCAACTAGTATGACTATCATCTTCTTCCTCTCTGTCTAAATTTAGTCTTCTCAAAGACAGTGCTTGGCGTTCGTCACTAAACATGTTTTACTCCTCATTTCGTGGTTGAGGTAGCAGGGATTGGCTATCGCTCACTTGAGTTACATACTCGCTATCCAGTCTGATTTGCTGATATATTATATCGATCCTTTCGCCAACATTTTTTGCATCATATCTTTTCTCTTCTAGTAATACTCCAGGTGTATCTAACGCTACTTTCTTTATCGGAAGAATCTCTTTTGTTCTATCCCATCGTATTTCCTTGCTCAGCCTCATTCATTCTTTGAGAATGTGAATGGCATCCAGACCTCACTGTCTTCTATTCTGTTTTATGTCTTCATCCACTTCCCTTTGCTTTCTTGAATCACTTCTTGCCCTTTCTTCCTCTTGCCATCGCTCTTCCCTTCTCATTTCCTGTCTTCGTTCTTCTTCTCTCCTTCTCTGCAATTTTTTTTCCTTCACGTTTTGTGCCTTTTCTTCCTCTCTCTTCCTTCCTCTCCTGTTTCTTTCTTCTATCTCTTTCTTCCTAATGTCATACTTCCTTTGTTTCTCTGCCCGCTTTTCATCTTTCTCTTCTTCCTCGCTACACATCTGTTCCTGTTGATCCCTGCTTTTTCTTCCTTGGTCATCCTTCCTCAATCTTTTTCTTGTTCCTTGTTCTTCTTTTCTTGCTTGTCTTTGTCTTCTCTTTGCATTGCCTCCTCGATGCTTTTCCCATCCAGCTTGAGTAATATGTGTCCTCCCATCCATTTGTTCTGTATGAGCGTTACCTCATCAGCCCATCCTTTTCTCCTTTCCATCTTTTAATTTCTCAGTCTATGTAAGTCGATATATTTGAACTCTTGCCTCTTTCTTGCTTATCCTGTGTGCACTTACAGACATCTTCCTTCCTTTTGCTCTCTTCTGGACTATCATCATTACTGTAAGCGGGATGTTCATTTGTTGGGTTACTATTCCCCACCACTGCTTTAATTCCTTTAAAGGATAAATGCCTATCTCTTCTATATCCAGAACTCACGTAATTTGCTAGAACATCGCCCACCAGCCTCCCCCAATCTCATGACCCGTAACGACAGACTAGGTTGTAGACTCCCCACCTTAAAAAATAAATAATTTGCACTAAAAGGGAAGCCTACAATATAAGAATAAGTAATGCTAGTTCCAGTACCAAAGAATTATTCACTATCCTGCAGGAGTTAGAAAACCCCAATCCACCTACGGACACGTCTGTGAAGGACCAACTCTGGTGCACTATTATCCAAGATGCCCTTGCAAACAAAATCACTGGCCTACAAACAAAAATCGAAAATAAAAAACTACAATTTTCCAATAGCAGCCCCACCCATAGCCCCCCTATTCCCAGCCCACTCACCACCCCTAACACTAACCATGGCTTCACCTTCAAAAAAGTAACCGTACTAGAAGTGCAAAAAATTATAACATCCCTCAAACCATCCCTCAAACCATCAAACTGCAAAGGGCACAGTTGCCCCGCACAGATCATAAAAGATGCTGCAAGAGACCTTGCCCCCTTCATTTCTAAGCTCATAAACGTGTCATTCTCCACTAATTCGATACCCAACAACCTGAAACAGTCTTGGGTCCTCCCGCTACTAAGAAAATAGACCTTGGACCCAACCATCCCCACAAATTACAGGCCTATCACAGCCGTTCCCTTCTTGTTAAAAATCCTTGACAGAGTTGCTTACGTGCAAATTCAGCAGTACCTAGAGTCCAACCAATTACTCGGATTGCGTCAGTCTGGCTTCCGGCCTCAACAGGGAACAGAAACTGCCTTTGTTGATCTTAAAAGTCAGATTGACGAAATTAAAGATAAGGGTAAGGCTGCCATCCTACTCCTCCTAGATCTCTCAGCAGCCCTCGACTTGGTCGACCATAAAATACTCGGCAACCACCTCTCCTCTTCCGCCCACTTTTCCCCCTCTGCTGTCGCGTGGATACAGTCCTTCCTGGCCAATAGAACCATGAGGGTCTTCTCGCCGGTGGCAGCAGCAGACCCTATCCCTATCACCTGTGGTGTCCCTCAAGGCTCATGTATTTCACCCACCCTATACAATATCTTTACAAAGCCCCTCTATGATAAACTGGATCATCTGGGTGTCACCTACACAAACTACGCGGATGACAACCAGATACTCCTCACCATCTCGGGCAATTACAATACTGATGTAGCCAGGATCAATGAAATCTTCTCCGTCATTCAGGCATGGATGGCCACACACGGTTTCTGCCTGAATGACGAGAAGACTGAACTGCTCATTGTTGGCTCACCGAACAACTTACATAAACTAAGTCCCAACTATTCCAACATCATAATTGATGGCAACACCATCCCAGTCGCCAAAAACGTGAAAACACTTATCTTCTATCTTGATGCCAATACTAACCTCACTAAGCAAGTCAACTCGACCGCGTCTGCCACTGCCTATACTGGAAAACTAATCAGAGCCTGTAGACCATTTATTTCCCCTAACAGTTGCCTCACGCTAGCAAGAGCTCTTATACAATCTAAGTTAGACTACTGCAACAGCCTCTATTTAGGTGCCAACCAAGCGATAATTAGTAAACTGCAAGTCCTTCAAAATAATGCGTTACGGGCAGTGCTAAACATCCCCAGGCGTGAGCATATCTCTGCCATTAGAACCACATGCAAATGGCTCACCATCCAACATAAAATTGATCTAAAAACACTCTGCCTCACAAAGCTCTCAACCATCTAGCCCCCCTACCTGACTAACAAATTCACCTTGAAATCTTCCATCAGAACCACGAGATCTTCCAATACCTCATGTCTCACAATACCTAGATTTACCTCTAAAAGAGCCAGAGGCTCGAGCTTCACTGTCCTCGCCTCCCAACTCTGGAACACCCTGCCACTGAATATTAAGTCATCCAAATTCTTCCAGTCGTTCAGGAAACTTGCCATCGGGTGGCTTCTGACAAAAAGTCAACCTTGAAGTTAGACTCAGCCATAAACTGCACTTATTGCACATGCCTCATTTATGTCATCATTGGTTGCTATCACCTCCACTGCCTGTATATCTTGTACATAACTGTTGTTCCTAGTATATAACTGTTGTTCAAGCTGTTCTAGTATCACTGCTTATCACCATGTACTGTGCCTTGTAACTTGTACTAAGCGCCCTTTTACTCCCGGTTCCGGAGCGCTATAGACTACAGAATAAACAAACAAACAATATCTTCACTCTTAATTTTGGGCAAAGTAAGAGGAGCTGAGGGCTCAATAGCTTCCCCTTTTATGCTGATTAAGCATCCTCTTCTCTGGTGACGGGTCCTCCTTCTCCTCTTGGTACATTTTCCAAAGTTCAAAAAATGTTAGTCTTTTCACTAATTTATTCCCCGTGCACTCAGCGTGCACATATTTGATCATATGTTGTAATACCGCTTTTGACAATGATCCCTCTTGTGGCCATGGCATGAACTTTTTATCAGCTGTACCCTTTACCCATTTTGCACTGTACTGTTTGAGCTTGGGCGCATGTCTTGGTAGTGTTTTGCAAAGGCGCATGAGAGGGGTGCCCTCCATAATGGCAAGTCGCAATTGACTATCGATACTTACCAGATTGTTAATAAAATCTCTATATCAAGGCTATACAGTCACCACTTTTAATCTCATATCAACAAATATGAGCAAGCACCATCAATCGCTGCTCAATCCTCCTTCGTTTCAACAACCTATCTATCTTTTAATTGGGGCCAATCGTTCATTATAAATTAACTGCAAACAATGTTACTTTCAACCTTCACGGCTTATTACTTCTCAAAACTTCACACAACAAATAATACTCAAAATAATAACACACTACACATTAATAACCCCTGTGATAAGCTTCCCTTCTTTTATAACCGTTTATAATAGGGGGAATACTTCCCACATCTCCACTTATATTACCTTATAGAGGGTTTAAGATGTCACCTTTCACAGTCCTGACTCTGTGTATTCTCTCTCTTAATATTCTGATTGGAATTTGAGACATCTTATTCTATCTCCCTTGAAATAGGATTACTTAGGCATTCCTTTATCTCCCCAAATTTCCCTTTACTCACAAATATCACAATCCTGCCCCTTTACATTGCAATTTCCCTTAGTCTACTTACATCCTCCTCCAATCCCACCACTTTGCCTTCCGTCCGTGCAGTCCCCGAGAAAAGCGAGCAGGGATTTCTTCGAAGGGGGACCTGCCCACGTCTCAATTCTTCATGCAAGCTTATTTGTTGCAGCCGCTCTCGACAGGAAACTCCATGATCTTCCAGCTAATGGCAGAGGATGCCTGATCGTCCGAAACTCTGATGCCAAACTGGTTTGGATCTGAAATCATCCGGACTACAACCACGTGAGTTTATGGCCCTTTGGAACATGCATATGGTAATGGATGGGATTACACCAGAATAATTCTGAGTCCAAATAACCAAACTAACTCAACAAGATGGCAAAGTACTGTTTTATTAACAATTATCTAACACAGGGAGGTTACAACGAACATCAATGGGTGTACGCTCAGTCTTTCAATGATCTCCGCAAAAAATACAATTCTTATACTAAAATATGCGCCAGAGTGACGTCATACTATGTGGAAACAGTGAAAAACCTATAAAGGCTCGGGATTGGTTAAGGGAAACATCTAGATATACACTTGTATAGGAGCTAGGGTTGTTATTGACTGTCCTTTATAAGGTGGACAACTTATGCCTACCTCTTAAAACATGTCACTTTAGAAACATTCAGTACACAGTTTCTGATTGGTCTCACAAGCTATAAGGTCCTTCGTTATATGGTCTTATACAATTGGTTGACATGCTTGTGCCGTGTCTGGAAAATTCAGTTAATTTAGCAGCACATAAGCCCAGACCCAAATGCAGGGAGATAGGGCATGAAGCTACCTCATACCCAATTAGCCCAGCATCTCTCATCACTCATGCCTTCTTCCATGAAATTGTCTTTGTACTTGGCCTTGTCATATATTCTCGTCTTTGGGAATGCACAGGAGTGAGGGCACTCGCTATCGTGTCTGGACTCCAAGTTCAAGCTCTCTTTTCAGCCTTGGCTCACATGACAGGAGACCACAATCTGGTCGATTTTGCAGCTTTTAAATGCTCTAAATTAATTAAAACTTGGCATCTGTTGTATTCTTTCGTGCACCTTAACATGAGCAGATTCGTCCTCTGCACACTTGTTCTTCTTCAGAATAGATAGCTGACCTCGATTTATTGGATCTTGACTTAAGGCCAGGTAGCCTCGCCATACAGCTCCATGAGCTTATTATTCTACTAGGACCAAGTTTTCCACTCTCCCTTCATGGTTTCTGGCTCACTTAATTCATGATACCAATGTCCAGTTTCTGGTCAATGATGGCTTCACCTGCATTCTATTCACTACTATTAGCTAGCTTCTATGATGACTTGATGTACCTTGCGTTTCAGCGTCTGTACATTCATTAAACTTTTGATTTCTGCAGCACTTTGTGCACATGCAATCTTCTTTTATACTTGAGAGTTCACTCGGTTCTTTACTTCGTCATGAGTTTCTTCAGGATCCATACATTGGGCATCATTACGAGGAGGGCGGTAAGGGGTTAACGGCACCGGTAAAGGTGCCAGAACCATTAATCCATATCCGCCCCATTACGAGGTCAGCTCGTGGGACCCGCTCAGGATGCCTGGTTTTACCAAACGTCCTTAGCGGGTCCCGCGAGCGGCCTAGCATGCTAACAACAGGCCCATGTTTAACAGGCCCGTTGTTAGCATGCTCCCCATTCCCATTTGAGCCCTATAGGGCTCAAATGGGAATGGGGATGGACCAGGTCCGGGTTCCCTGAATGGGGAAATACCGGGCCCTCCAAGGTCGGAATGGCCCGGTATTTCCCCATTTAGGGAACCCAGACCCCGTAAACTTGTAATGAGGCCCATTATCTTCAGTTACTATATCGGTACATTGTGCACACTTTCTTAGGACGTCATCAGTTCATGTTTTTAGCTCCTTCTCATATTGCTTCAGGGGGTTCTTCCTGCAGGCTGTCATTACTTCAGGGTTACATTCGATAGGGTTGTCTCAATGGGTATCTCCTTCCAAAGACTTGCTGCGGTATTGTTATGATGGCTAGAATCAGGCAAGGCACGGTCCATGCCTTCAAATCAGGGGAGGTAGGGGGACTCCTGCAGAGGTATACACCTGCTCCACTACACCACCCTCCACCAAAGTCCTATCTCCAACTTGTGTTGGGTTGGCATTTCTGAATCTTGCTGTTTTGTTCCCCCAAACTGCATTTTGCTCTGCATTTTATTCCCATAAGGATCCTGTGTTGGGTTTGCATTTTTTAATCTTGTTGTTTTATTCCACCACTCTGCATTTCATTGCCACATGGATTTTGTGTTTGGTTGTCATTTTTAAATCTGTGTTGTTTTATTCCACCATGTTGCATTTGTTTCCATTAGAATTGGGTGATGGGTTGGATTTTTTTAATCCTGTTGTTGTTTTATCCCACCTCTCTGAATTTTGTTTCCACCGGCATTTTATGTTGAGTTTGACTTTTTTAATCCTGCTGCTGTTTTATTACACCACTCTGCATTTTGTCCCCACAGGGATTTTGTTTTGAGTTTGCATTTTTGAATCTTGCTGTTGCTCATCCCACCGCTCTGCATTTTGTTCCCACTTGGATTTCTATGTTGGGTTTGCAGGTTTGCATTTTTGTAGCTTCCTGCTGTTTCATTCCATCACACTACATTTTGTTCTGCATTTTGTCCCCACAGGGATAATGGTGTTGGGTTTAAATTTTTGAGTCTCGCTGTTGTTTTGTTTACCACACTGCAACTTCCTCCGACAGTTCCCCCTAGATAAGGTCTGTTTTTGTTTTTTAATCCCACAAGTGCCGTAATCTACCACACCAATCTTTCCCCTTGGAGTCTCACTACTGTGGTGATCATCCACATCACATTTCTGGGTTTCTTAGGTCGGGTTTGGTACAAATGCGTTCCCTCCCACTGCTGGTACTCCCACTGTTGGTACTCCACCACACATGCATCATTGGGTTGGTGTCCCCATCTGGATCACTTCTTTGAACGCCCCCACTGGGTTTTTTCTCTGCTTTAGCATACTTAAACGTACCTCCCTTAAGGTCCAGGGTGTGGGCTTCTCCCCATGCCTATCAGCTCCAAAGTTAGAGGTGCATTGTGGTGCATCAGAATCTCCTCCACTCCTCTGTACAGAACCCACCCTTGCATTCCTCCTCTGCCTCCTCATCCTAGCACCCACAAATAGACACAAACTACCCTGTCCAACCTAGATCCCCCTCTTGCATCACCCTTTCAAGCATCCCCCCTGCCTTACCCAGGCTACCTCCCTAGCCCCTTTTCCTCACAATAAAACCACCCTAACCCACGCTTCACATCCCTAAACACTTTCCGAGCTGTCCTTGCTGCCACCCCATTCAGCAGCACCTCCACCCCTCACACACACATCCCTTGCTCTCCCCAATCTCCTAAAGAACAGACACAGCACTACACAGGCATTTGCCATACAATATACCCCGCCCTATCTCTCTTCCAGACAAAAGACAGCCCCCTTCAAATACACCCTAACAACCTCTCCCAAGCCACCCAACTCAGTAAAATCACTCCTCAACTAGTTAAATACCACGCTGAGCACTCACTCCAGACACCACTCCCCTTACTCCTCTAGAGGTCAGTCCCCTGACTATGTTACCTCCCCTAGAAGTCTGTCACCAGACCCCCATCTCTCGACTGGAAACAAGACTGTTAACAACATCCATAGCCCTGCACACCATCCCTACTCCCACTAACCACAGTATCCACAACTCCTTCTTCCCCCACACAAGGGTCTCCACTCTTCACCCCCACACACACTCCCACCCCTAGTAACCACTACATCCACCATCGCCCCCCCAGAGAACTCCCTCCTCACAAGCAAGCTTCACAAATGCACACAGCCACCAACACCTCTACATCCAATGGAAACCATAGGACCGTTGAGATGCATCAAGGACATGGCATTCATCCCCTCCTCCGACTCTACTACACTACATACTCCAGTCCTCCATGGGACCTCCCCTAGCAGAACCCCCACAACTTCTCTTCAACTAACACTGCATCAGCCTTCATCCACCAGAACTTCTATAATACCACATTCCCTTCCATCTGGAAGCTCCCACTCACCCTTCCAAGCTCCCCCAAGAATATATAACCCCCTCATGTCAAACACTTTACCAATCAGTTGGCTAAATTGCATTCTAATCAATGCCAGATCCGTTGCTAAAATCACCACAACATATATGACGTAATTTCATTTGAAGGCCCTGATATCCACTTCATCACCAAAACCTGGTACTCAGAAGACTTCCAGCCCATTAGACACAAGGCCTTACCTCTAGGCGACAATGATATTGTGCATAGCAAAACCAGCAGAGCAGGTTGCAGCAACATCCTGTATAAATTGCACCACTCTATTTCACGCTCGGAGGAACTAGTCTGCAACTCAGACTGCAAATCCCTCCCAGTAGCATAACACAACATTGGGGGCCATGCTGAGGGGGTCCCACCCAACTCGACAACAAATCATGGATTGCGCCACACCCTGGGCTGGTCTAGATTACCACGCTTGCACAGTATGCACAAACTAAGAAATGACTAGACTGGCTGCACCAAAATGCCTCTCTAGCCACTAATAACACATTTCATGCCAGTTTATCCTGGACATGGATGACCATTATGATTTATCGCACAATCCTGCCACCCACACATCCCGTCTCCATCCCACCCCCTACCCGAACCTCCAAAATCTGCTCCTTGGCCCAGAATTACCTCCCACCTCTTTTCCTTGTCCCAGTGCTTATGTATGAGGCTCCTTGCCTCATTGGTAAGCACTGGAATGAGGAAGAGTGGGACTAGGCGTAATGAGGATTACAGGTAGCTAAATCAGGCATTACCTCCATGTACCTCTACCTCATCCAAGTACTTGTGTATACTGGACGAGGGAGAATAGGGCTAGGAGTAGAGGCGCAACATCATTGAGCTGACCGGGCTTCAGCATTCCCACCCCCCTGAAATTTTGGGCTATGTTGACAACAGCCAACAGAACAAACATCATGATGGGAGATAAATCCCTGTATTTTACGCCGTACCTCGCCTCAACCACAGCACCTCGACACTCCAGTGCCACCGACTGGTCCAGACATGCTGAGAACCAACTGGATCGTCACAAAAAAAGAAGAGAGGACCCCAGAAGAGAAAGGTACGAAACCAAAGCACTCACTCCGTACATCACAAAAACACAAGGGATGCGCCAGCAACCCCATCAAAACATAGAAGATGACAAAGCAGAAAAATTCATCAACCCAACCATCAATCTAACAGACCGCCTCAACGATGAAGCAGACTTCACAGATCACCAACCAATCGACGACAACAACACAGAAGCACTCCAACTGAACAACTGCAAGACAAAACAAGGATCAAATAACAAACCTAACCACGTCAAAAAGTTCCATTGCAGCCTAATCAATGATAGATAAATGTCTGAGCATGCCACAGAGATGTACGGCCCCCTGTGCAACTGAGGTATCGACATGTCTTTCCTATCCAAAAAATGGCTAGACACTTAGAGAAAACTGTGAATCCCTAATCCTTCCCCTAACAGCAAACCAAAAAACAAACCTCAAATTAATCCTGGTATACAGACCACCGACATATGATACAACCTTTGTGGATGCCTTTAATGAAGCCATCACCAACCTAGCCATACAGCAGGAACACCTGATAATCATTGGAGACTTGAACATCTGGTTTGACGAAGAAACCACTAACACACAAATATCACTAGCCAAACAACTGAAGACAATGAAACTACATCAACTAGTAAAAGGAGCAACTCACACGGCGGGACATGCACTAGATGCAATCTTCGACAACAAAATCCCCATCACTACGGCGCCACAATACAGATCCTATGGAGCAAACACCTCATCATCCCCTTTGTGAGCACGCAAGTCACATCAACAGCCAAACAACCCAACAAACTGCTGACTATCATGAAAAGAAACTGGAGGACCATCAAAAATAGCAACTTAGTAGAACTACTTGAAATCAAGAAACCACCATCAACGACTCTGGATGAAGTTCACCTTGACAGAAAAACAGAACTACTGCACAACTGGATCACCAGAAAATAGACGAGGTCCCCAAGGAAAAACCTTTCACCCCATTGTGCAAGAGAGCAACAGCAAAATGGTTTACCCCGCTACTCAGCGCCATAAAAAGGAAAAACAGGAATCGTGCCCTAGAATGGAGGAAAAATAATGACTTTGTGAAGAAATTTAAATTTCAATGACTAATCCACTGATACAAAAAGGAAATCCATAAGGCCAAAAGAAATACTATGACAACAGAATCACCAAAGCCACAAATACCCAAAAAGAACTTTTTAAAATCTTAGAAGAAATGAGAAACCCCCTTAGCTGCAACAACACACTGATACCTTCACTGAACTTATGAAACAACCTTGCAGACCACTTTAAAAACAAAACCAGCACCATCCCACAGATCATACATAACAGACCAAGCGACTAATACATTCAACCTACCCAGTCATCCGAGGACACCAGAACAAACTCCGAAGCATCCCCCAAATATCAGCGGAGACATTCGTCAAGGTGGTAAGCAATAGCAACAAAGCTGGCTCCCCCATGGATCACTGCCCCCAGACATACACAAATAAATCCACACACAAGGAACACCCATGGAATACTACAGAAACCTTTTCAACCAATCACTTTCAGTACCGAGATAGTTCAAATCGGCATACATCAAGCCACTCCTCAAGGACACAGCAGGAAACGTGGAGGACTTCTCCAACTACTGACCCATCTCCAACATCCCGTACCCAGCCAAACTACTTGAAACATATGTCCATAGAATAACACAAGAATTCATAGAAGAACACCTACTGCTGGATCAAGCAAGTAGGCTTCAGACTGATGATAGGAACAGAAACAGCACTGCTCTCAATCTGGGATGATCTAAAGGCTAATGCAGACTCACACAAAAGCACAGCTCCAATACATCTGTATCTCTCTGCAGCATTTGACACAGTCAACCATGACATACTCATCGGGAGATTGTAAGAAATAGGAATCACGGGCCTAGCCCAACTATGGATTAAATCCTTCCTAACAAACAGAACAGAAACCATATGGATCAAACCTTTCAAATCCACAACAAGGGAATCCACTTTTGTAGTAGTACCACAAGGATCCTCCTTATCCCCATTGTTATTTCAACATGTACCTGATGCCACTAATCAAGCTCATTAAAGAACATGGCCTCACATGCTACAACTAAGCTGATAGCACACAGATCGATACAAGATACACAGGAAGGAAGCACAACGCTGGAAGACTGACTACAAGAACTCTACGGCTGGATGACCACTAACAGCCTCAAACTCATCCCGGACAAAACAGGAATAATAATCATATCCAAAAGCAGGGGAAAACAATCACTACATCCCAGGGCTGACAGAACTAGGAACAGCATAGACTCCATCAACAATAGTAAATAACCTGGGAGTCTTGATGGACAACAAACTAACACTTGTGCCACAAGTAAGCGCTATAATCAAGAAATTGTTCTTCCTCCTAAATACAGTAAAAAGGGTCCTACCATTCCTTTCTTTCACCCACAAAACACTCACCATCATGGCACTTATCATGTCCAGAGAAGACTATGACAACAGCCTATATACCTAGGAATGCCAGAACGTCTATTAAAGAAACTTCAGCGCATCCAAAAACCCCCGGCCAGACTTTGTGATCGGTTCCATGTCATTTCATCACGGGATGTTGTTTCACTGGGTTTTTTACTGCGATTTTCTTTTTTTTTTTAAACCCATCAAATTGTTTTTTTGGGGGGGGGTGGTTGCACCCCCAGGCCCCTCACAACCCCCATTTTCTAAAAAATGTGATGGGTTTTTCCGAAAAAAATGTGCATTAAAAAACCCCACGAAAAAACATCCTGCGGCTAAAAGGACGTCGTACCCTGTGATCGCCCCCTTAAATCATTTTTTAAATATATTTATGTCTATTTTAATATATTTTATATATACAATTTCTGTATTCTAATGTAAATGTATGCTTTGTTGGATATCTTGTACATTCTGTTTATTTCTGTAACTATGTCTACTAAGTTTTGCGCCCGGATGCCCATTAGCCTGGCGCGCGCTACAAATAAATAAAATATAAATAAAATACAAATACAAATGAAAGCCTGCTGATAGTACCCCTCACTCTTCTGCAACCACGTTAATAATACAGACTGAGACGAGGAAGAGGGGCAGAGAATTGCCGAAAACTCAGCAGAAGCAGAAGTAGCCGTTGGATTGGCTCCAAGGAATTCTGGAAGCAGTAATTTAAAGATGGAACAGCTGAAGGTAATGGAGAGTTGCAACCGGCTAGTTACTGCCAGGGAAGCAGACCTGAAAAGCCCACAGACAAGTGGGTAGGCGGCGAGAGAAGAAGGACTGCGGGAGCTGATTTGCCGTGCTAGGACTGCAGCAGAAGAATAGGATCCTTCCTGGTGACTGCAGGAACTGAGAAGCAGTGCCTATGCCGCAAAAACATGGGGAAGGGCTCAGGAGTGAGGTGGGAGCTGCAAAGGACATGGAAGCTGCCAGAGGAAGCCGGTAAGCCTGGAAAGTGGAGTCAGGGAACTGGGGCGCTTTCGTGTGTTTGCCACGAGAGGCCCGAAGAATGCCAGAGAAAGCTGGTGAGCCCTGGGAAGGGGAACTGGGTCACTAGGGTGCTTCGGCAGCTCCACCAAGTACTGATAAGTAGCAGGTACATGACTCAGGTGACCCCAAGCAAGGAGGTTGGGCCATTGGGACAACACAGGAGAAAGTGAATGAAACAGGTTTCAAGACCCGACACTTTGGCAATCTTAATACTGAATATTGGAAATGTATGAGTATGAGAAATACCAGAATAAAGAGAGAGCCTTGCCATAGAGTATACTAGGCATCTGGTGTGTCTGGGACCTTCACCCAAATTGTTAAAAGGAATAAAAAGAGAGCACCTGGCAGGAGAGTATCCCAGATGTCTTGTGAGTCTGGGACCTGCACCCAAAATTGTGTTACTTGAAAAAAGAAGCTCAAGTAAGAGTCATACCCTTTGGGGTTTTGAATTACAGTGTTTGTGGAAGAGACTTGGGGAAGGGAGTTATTTCCCCTTGAATTTTTTGTAATACATACATTGGAGAGAAACTTTGTGATACCAAGAGGAGAGGGACATCCTCTAGGGTCTTAAATAACTTGCTTATTCTTTGGAACTTTTATTTTTGGTGGAGAGAAATCTGAGGAAGCCATTCCCAGGACCTGTGAACATTATCCATTTGGAACAGATGCTTTCCACAGAGCATCAACAGAACTTTCCACACCCAGGACCAGAATATCGGCAACATAAACGTGCATGCTACCAGGCCACCAGATAACTGAAATCAGGCACAGTGACAAAATCACCAAGTTAGGGTGCTCATCTTTCTCAGTTCAAGCACACATCTCTGGAACTTGATTCTACTTACGATCTGCCACATAGAGGATCATCTCACCTTCTGGAAGGCTCTCAATGCCTGGCTTTTCCATTCTGCATCCTGACTGACTTAGTCCACTGTCTGGGTGAACTATTACCCCAGACTGAAAAGCAGGGTTCAACAAGGTGGTACCAAGCATGCACAGAAAGGATTCCAGTCAGACCCTAGAATAAGCTTTGCAAGACTTTGTTGTAACTAGATGTCAGCCTTGATTCACTAGTTCATCTAGCACCCTATCACAACAGAATATAGCTGTATCCCTCCTGGGGCACAGCCATCCCACCTGCATACATCTACAACAATCACGGCTCGACTTCACCCACCCAACACACATCACCACTTCCAATAGAATGCAGCTGAGTGTCACGACCCTCGCCCAAAACCCCCTCTAGCAAACCCATTGGCCAGGTGGAGTCAGGACTCGGGCCTCTAGAGCCTGGCATCCTCTTCAAAAGCCCTCATGGGGCCAGTAGTGGAGCCTATGGCGCCAGGCTCATACACCATGAACAACAATGTGCTTGGGAACTACTTTATTGTATTGTCAGCCAACATGGAGACATCCACATAGCTTGGTTCCTAAGAACCAAGCTATGCGGTCTAGTGTTTTGGGTGTGGCAGGCCTGGAACTACTTTCCCTGGTACTACTTTACCTGGGCTATATAAACCACACCCTGACTGCAGAACATGCTTCGTGTTACTTTGCAGCTTGCAACGTGACGCTCACTGTGTCCAGCTATTCCCTCGAACCTCGGAGAAGCAGAACTTGCAAGGAGACAAAAGGAACATCATTAGCAGCAGCATCTTACCTGCAGTTTTCATCTTTAAACACTCACAGCTACTGAGAACAGCTTCCTCGAATCTGCACGCCTCCCGGACAGAACGACCTGAAAGAGGAAGATAGACGCAACATTAAAGAAAGCTGTAGAGACATTTACAAATTACGAACTGCTCAAAAGGCTTACCTGGCTGGTCGCGTCTCGGCTGGCACCACTCGGGACATTCCACTTGCGCTGAAGAACACCGCGACCTACAAGGAAGGAAAACACAGGTTAGCAAAGGCAAGATTTTGCAGCGCTGCGCATAGCACTTACTTACCGCATCATAGCGCTCTTAATGCGCCATCATTTACCAGTGGGGCTCAACCAAGCCAGTTCGCCGCGCTCAAGATCCGCATACCTAAGGGAGAAAAAAGAGACATTTTAAACAAAGAAAGGCTTGCAGGATAGCAACAAAACTAAAGAATAGCAATAAGACCTACCTGAACAATATCAAACGGGCCGGCGTCAGTGAAGTAACTGGACCGCACTCACCCATGAAAGACAACGCGCCCCTGCAAAGAAGGCAGGACGGAGAGCACGCCTAATTCTACCACAAGGCAGAACCTTCCCCGCAGTCCACATCAGGGCAAAGCTGAGAAGCATACCAGCGAGTAACCCAGCTGGGTGGCGTCCCTATGGATACCAGGTGAGCGTAACAGAACACAAAGACTACCATAACAAATCCACCTGGGTACCATGGAGACATCAGAAATGGACCAATTGGCACAATTACTAGGAGAGCTTCGTGCTGAGGTTCATTCTGCCCAACCAGAGACTAATGCCCTCCGCAGAGACCTAATAGTGACCAAAGAACGCACTGAAGAGATTAGCTGGCAATACTTGCAATCACAGGCAGGACAAAGGCCTCTACCTGGAAGCAATCCAACGATGCAAAACCCTGCCATACCACCCACTCTGGTACAGATCACGTTTCCTGGAACAGTGCCCCTGGCACCACCAGAAAGGTTCTCAGGCGACCCACGGAAGTATGCAGCATTCATCGATCAGTGCCGCCTTAATTTTCTTTGTAGGCCTGGAGCATTTCCAAATGGCCAAGCTCGGGTAGCTTTTGTCTTATCATACCTGAGATGTAGTGCAGCAGGTTGGTCGGTGCCGTTGGTAACCCATGACAATCCTCTATTACATGACTTTGGGGGGTTCCAGAGAGAAATGGAAAAAAGTTTTGCTCGCCATACCCAGGAACAAGCAGTAGACAATGAACTCTTGTCCCTCCGACAGGGGAATCAGGACTTGTTAACGTACATTGCTACCTTCAACAGACTGGTTGCTGAAGCTAGGTGGCCAGAAAACAAAAGAACCATGTTATTCCATCGAGGCTTACGAGGCGAATTAAAGGACGTCTTAGCCCAGGTGGTTGATCCACCCAGAGACTGTGCAGAATTCATAAATCTGGTCGTGCAGCTAGACCACCGGTTGCAGGACTGAAAGGCAGACCGGTATAAGACAGACCCTCGAACCGTGTATGTTCGACCAAAGGAAAACACGCCTGTGTACCTGAAAATGCTGTAGAACCCATGCAGATTGGAGGGATACGACCTCCATTAACAAAACAAGAGCGGGACAAAAGAAGACAACAACAGCTTTGTTTGGATTGTGGGAAACCAGGACATTTCCTAAAGGACTGTCCAGTAAAACCCCCAAGAAGAACAGTCAGGCCACAGAGAAGGATGAAGGCTAAGGAATCGGGAAACTGCCAAGCTCGACAAACGTAGAGGTCAGTTTGTCGAGTGAGAAGAAAGAGTTGCTGACCTCGCATTTTGCAATACCAGTGATCTTAATTAACCACCAACAGTCGTCAAGAATGCATGCTGTTGAAGCATACATCGATAGCGGAGCAGTTGGAAATTATATTGATCAAGAACTGGCAGCAGAGATGGGGCTTCCTTTGTGTTCTAAGCCAACTATGGACAAGGTAACCACCGTGGATGGGACAGAAATCGCTTCCGGAGCAGTAACCCAGTGCACAGCCAGGGTAACCTTGCTGTGTCAGGACGGACATCGGGAGTCTATTTCATTTGTTCTCATCAAGGCACCTCAGTTCCGGCTAATACTAGGGATGCCATGGTTGGTTTCTCACAACCCTTAGATAGACTGGCGGGCACGAAAATTAACCTTCCCCGGTGACTGCTCCCCTGCCTGCTATTACCAAGAGGAGAAACCCGACGTCTGTATCCCCATGACTCCTGAAGCGACAGTATCAACCCTGGGAGCAACTAATACCTTGCCAAGTGAATTCCATGATTTCTGGGATGTTTTCCGAAAGGACCAAGCCAATACATTGCCGCCGCACAGGCCCTATGACTGTCAGATCGATCTTGTTCCTGGTGCACAAATCCCTTGCGGCAGGATCTACGCTCTCACAGAACCAGAAAATCTTCATTTGAAATCCTATTTAGACTAGTACCTTGCAAACGGATTTATCCGTCCTTCGAAGTCCCCCACAGCCAGTCCTTTGTTCTTCGTACCGAAAAAGGAAGGAGACTTGAGAACCTGTATTGACTACCGCGCATTGAACCACATCACCATGAAGAACCGCTACCCCTTGCCACTTATCCCTGAGAGGCTAGACCAAGTTAAAGATGCGCAGATTTATACCAAATTGGACCTTCGAGTAGTGTACCACCTTGTCGGAGTCAGAAAAGGAGAGGAATGGAAAACCGCCTTCCGTACTAAGTACGGCTTGTTTGAATATCAAGTCATGCCCTTCGGGTTATGCAACGCTCCTGCGGAATTCCAATATTTCATGAATGACGTCTTAAGGGAGTTAATTGATGTGTGCGCCTTAGTGTACATATATGACATCTTAGTATTCTCAGCCTCCGAACAAGATCATGTCAGGCACGTTCATTCAATCCTCACCAAGCTCCGCCAACATCGCTTGTTTGCAAAGCTTGAAAAATGCTTTTTTCACATCACCGAAGTAGAATTTCTTAGTTTTATCCTTACTCCAGGAGGCATCAGAATGGACGTGCACAAGGTAGATGCCATTCTGAAATGGCCTTCACCGACGTCTCTGAAAGGGGTACAAAGCACGCTGGGCTTTGGGAACTTCTACTGCCGGTTCATCCCAGACTTCTCTCAGGTTGTGCACCCAACCACAGTACTATTACGAAAAAACAATAAAAAGTTTGCTTGGACCGAAGAAGCAGAAGAAGCCTTTCAGGAACTTAAACAAAGGTTTACCTCCGCTCCAATCCTTCAACATCCTCGTCCAGACCTCCCTTATGTCGTTGAAACTGATGCCTCCAGTCTCGCAACGGGGGCTGTCCTTTCACAGAGAGACCCGGAAACGGGCCAGCTACATCCTGTGGCCTTCTGGTCAAAAAAATTCTCACCTCCAGAGATTAATTATGCCATCACGGACAAGGAACTCCTGGCTATCAAATTCGCCTTTAAAGTCTGGAGGCAGTACCTTCTGGGGGTCAGACACACCATTACAGTCATCACAGACCTCCGAAACCTGCATTATCTCAAAACAGCCAAGGCCCAGTTCTCGCGCCAATTACGGTGGGCCCTTTTCTTCACCGAATATGATTATGTAATCACATTTCGACCAGGAGTCAGAAACGGAAAGGCAGATGCCTTATCTCGCATGGGCATAGATTAAATAGTATATACAACTCCAGACCCAGTACCTATTATACCTGAAGACAAACTCTTGGGTATCACAGCAGCCTTAACACAAGCAGAACTACGAAAAGAAATCCAGCGGACAATGAATCCTGATGCCTACCTCGCATGGCAAACTCATGGAGAACAATATACCATCAAGGACCACCTACCCTTTTTTAGGGATCGCCTATATGTACCCAAGAAGGAACTACAACAGCATATAATTTCAAACTATCACGATTCACTGATCGAAGGGCATCCTGGGATCGCCAAAACCCTAGCTAAGGTGAAAGAGAACTTTTGGTGGCCTATCTGGCATAAGGACATCATTCAGTATATTCAGTCCTGCAGTGTCTGCGCACAAAATAAATCACAGAAACAAAAACCATCTGGTCTTCTACAACCATTGGACATTCCTCCAGTTCCATGGCACACTCTTTCCCTTGACTTCATCACTGATCTACCTCCAAGCCAATGGTTCAACACCATCCTTGTAGTTGTGGACTTATTCTCGAAGATGGCACATTTTATTACTCTCAAAGGCCTCCCAGACGCAGCCACTTTAGCAAAAGTGTTCCTGGAGGGCGTGGTTAAGCTACATGGCTTCCCTTCGGTTCTTGTCTCTGATCGAGGCAGCCAGTTTGTTTCAAACTTCTGGAAAAAATGCTGTGCAATGGTGCAGATCGACATTCGGCTATCTACCAGTCACCATCCCCAAACGGACGGCCAAACCGAGAGAACCAATCAGACACTCAAGCAATATTTACGGTGCATGCTGCACCACGAACAAAGGAATTTGAAAGACCTACTATGGATAGCCGAATATGCATATAACAATTTGTTGCATTCAAGCACGGGACAAACGCCCTTCTATACCCTTCATGGCAGACATCCACGTACCTCTGAACTAGACCTTCCAGCCAGCTTGGAAATGTCAGCGGTAAAGACTCTACACACAACCATTACTCAGGCTTTCAAAAGGGCAAAGGAACACCTTATTCATGCCAAAGAAAAACAAAAGAGATTCGCCGACCAACACCAGAAAAAGGCCCATGATTATCAAGTAGGAGACAAAGTTTGGTTAGCCGCTAAATTCGTACACATCAAGGGAACCCGGACCTTTCATCCCAGATTCTTAGGACCCTATACCATTAAGGCAATTATCAACCCAGCAGCTGAGAAACTGGATTCACCACCTAATCTACACATCCACCTGGTATTCCATGTGTCCACCTGAAACCAATGCAACCCGGCACACGGATTGGGACACCACCTAAGCCCATAGTTGTTGATGGAGAACCAGAATTCGAAGTCAAAGATATCTTGGACTCTAAATACTCTAGGACCAAGCTATATTATCTCGTTGATTGGAAAGGATTTGGACCACAAGATAGATCCTGGGAGCCCAGTAAGAATATCCAAGCACAACGTCTAATCAGGAAATTCCATCAGAACTTCCCAACCAAACCTGGGCCAGACAGAAGGAACACCATGGGAGGGGCCTTAGTGGGGAGTGCTGTCACGACCCTCGCCCAAAACCCCCTCTGGCAAACCCATTGGCCAGGCGGAGTCAGGACTCGGACCTCTAGAGCCTGGCATCCTCTTCAAAAGCCCTCATGGGGCCAGTACTGGCGCCTATGGCGCCAGGCTCATACACCATGAACAACAATGTGCTTGGAAACTACTTTATTGTATTGTCAGCCAACATGGAGGCATCCACATAGCTTGGTTGCTAAGAACCAAGCTATGCGGTCTAGTGTTTTGGGTGTGGCAGGCCTGGAGCTACTTTCCCTGGTACTACTTTACCTGGGCTATATAAACCACACCCTGACTGCAGAACATGTTTCATGTTACTTTGCAGCTTGCAACTTGACGCTCACCGTGTCCAGCTATTTCCTCGAACCTCGGAGAAGCAGAACCTGCAAGGAGACAAAAGGAACATCATTCACAGCAGCATCTTACCTGCAGTCTTCATCTTTAAACACTTGCAGCTACTGAGAACAGCTTCCTCGAATCTGCACGCCTCCCGGACAGAACGCCCTGAAAGAGGAAGATAGAGGCAACATTACAGAAAGCTGTAGACACATTTACAAATTACAAACTGCTCAAAAGGCTTACATGGCTGGTCGCCTCTCGGCTGGCACCACTCCGGACATTCTACTTGCGCTGAAGAACACCGCGACCTACAAGGAAGGAAAACACAGGTTAGCAAAGGCAAGACTTCACAGCGCTGCGCATAGCGCTTACTTACCACATCATAGCACTCTTAATGCGCCATCATTTACCAGCGTGGCTCAACCAAGCCAATTCGCCGCGCTGAAGATCCGCATACCTAAGGGAGAAAAAAGAGACATTTTAAACAAAGAAAGGCTTGCAGGATAGCAACAAAACTAAAGAACAGCAATAAGACCTACCTGAACAATATCAAACGGGTCGGCGTCAGTGAAGTAACTGGACCGCACTCACCCATGAAAGACAACGCGCCCCTGCAAAGAAGGCAGGACGGAGAGCACGCCTAATTCTACCACAAGGCAGAACCTTCCCCGCAGACCATATCAGGGCAAAGCTGAGGAGCATACCAGCGAGTAACCCAGCTGGGTGGAGTCTCTGTGGATACCAGGTGAGCGTAGCACTGAGCCCCATGAAAATAATTAGATCCAGCTGTACACTTAATCAGTCTCCTGGCTCTCTTACTGCCCTGATAGTCTTTCAGAGCACCCGTGCTCTCATCTGATTTCTATGGGCTGCTATCAGGGATTTAGCCAATCCTTACCTACCTTTGTGCCGGCTAAAAATGCAAACATGCCTTTTAGAATCCATTCTTCACATCTCAAATCTCGGACAATGGTCCTTTGAAGGGTGTTGATGCCCACAGCTCTTTAAGGCCATAACAATGGCAGTAGGCGCTATACATATGCCATCTAACATAACATAACTCCTTTTTGAAAACCCCAAATGACGGACAGAACAGGCTACATTATGAAATGGGATCTCTCTTTCCCTGAGATGGTACTCGTTGGTATTGAGGACCCATGTATTTGGATCGGATTAGGCCCTGAGTTGAGGGCCATGTGGCTTCGAAAGGAGCTGGCCTAAGTTTACATGAAAGCCTCTCACCATCTTGGATTTTAGTAGGGCTATGGGCAAGTCTGTAGTTGGCTCCCTTGGCAGTCCTGGTGAGTCTGTTGGAAGAACATGCAGTTGGATGAAATGAAGGGCCAGAAGAATGTCAAGTTGAAATGTATGTGGAAGTGAATTCTAAAGGAAAGAATCAACTAACGTTCTATCAGAGCCTTATAGAAATGGTGGCACAAAAAAGGAAACCCTAGAGATATCACCAATATCAAAACCCCCTGTGCCAACCGTAGGTTCAGATTAAAAATGCCGAAGCTGCTTACTACTCCACCTCTATTGTGGCTGCCTCTAACAAGAGCAAAACCCTTCTTGATGTAGTGAAACATTGTAACAACCCCTTACCCAATCCAAGGGGCCTGCAAATCAGGAAAAATGTGATGGAAGCAAACATTTTTTAGTGAAAAAATAAAAGAACTATGACAGATCATGGAATCCATCTCCCTCAACACTATCCATACCCTGCACTCTAGAACACACACTGCCCCTCTGGAGCAAACTCTCTACCCCAGTCCTAAAAAACTAAAATGCCTTCCTCAAACCTACTTCCTACTCTGACGCTGTCATACCAGCATCCATCATTGAACAATTGATAGGCCCAACACTCAACGCATTCCACAGCATCATGATTGCCTCCCTGACAGAAGGATAATTCTCGGACACCCTCAAGACCGGTCTCAGATGAGGAGCCACCAGGGGAAGCATCTCCGTCGGTATCTTCCTCCGGGTCTAACTGAAATGGATTGAGCCCTCTATAGCCCCCCCCCAGGAACGGAGACCTAGCCACCCCCGAAGCCAGCTGAAACCCTGGGGCACTAGAGGAAACAACTCTGACTCTCTGAGGTGCCGTGGATCCTGAAATATGAACTTCCCAAAAAAAGGAGGCAGAGTCCCTGTGCTTCTCTCTCCACGCGGCAGCCCTGTCAGAGCCTGCCCGCGCTCTCCGAAGGCTGAAAGGCCTCTCTACCACTTACTGACGCTGTACTCCAGTGCCCACTCTCTGTGCAAGGACCCAGGGCACAGAAGAGAAGATGAGCGCCCGATGCGCCATCCCAAGCCGAGCCTCCGTTTACCGCCTGCCACCCATCCCTCCCCACTGCTAGCCTCGGGAGGCCCCGGGCTGCAGAACACCCTGCCAGGATCTCCTTGGGAAGCGACAGGCAAAGACGAGCTGCCGGCGGGGAGGAGCAGAGCTCGAGCGCTCAACCGGTGCACCCCTGTTGCCTCCAGGTGACCGGTGCGGCTCCCCCCTCCCTCGGGGAGGGAGCACCGGCCCTGGTGGTGCCGAAGACTCCCTCTCACTCTCTTTAAAAAATAAATAAATAAATAAGCTGAGTGGAGGCGTATGAGGAGCGGTGGGGGGCGTGCGAGGCAAACCCCCCATTTATCTGATACCTCTTGCTGAGGGAGACCTTGGGCCCGAATGTTGAACGCACCCACCAGAGCCTTGAGGTGCTCTCCCCCACCTTGATCTGCACTCCGGATCCAGGGTGCTGCTCGCCCTTCCAAACAGGTCACAGATGCAGGACTACATTTGGCAGGAACCCGCTTCCTAGACATTTACGGCACCTGCACACGGTGCACTATTGCCCACGTGCCCTAGCGACTTCCAAGGCACAATGCTCACGCCCTGATCTCCTGCTTGAGCACATAGAAGTGCACAGGGACTGCATTTACCTGACGTCAAGTAGCCTGCCCCAACAGCTTCTCACTTAGCTCCTGCCACCTTCTGCAGGCTGTGCCCCTGCATAGTTCTGTCGATGCATCTCTACATAGCCCCCAGACCCACACCCCAGGGTTTGCTTTGGCTCATCTACAGTTGTAGACCACCTCCAGCGGCACATACTTCACCACACTGGGCCTGGCGCCCCCGCCATCAAATCCATGCGCTTTCGTAATGGCCATCCATTGCCCGGTGTGACCTGGGTGGACAGATGATTTTGCCTTCTGTGGTGATTGCGCTTAGGGCAAGAAGACGCCCAGACCCCTTGGCAGGATTTGGTAAGCATACTCCACTTCAATTGTAAACTCTCGATTTGGGAAAGGGGGGATCTCTGAGCCGTCCAGCGTCCATGGGGTGAGGAGAGGGGACTGCTGACTGCTGCTACGGTCACCAAGATGTGTCCATGCCACCCAACTTAACGCCCACACCTGGCTGAGACGGATGTGGTGTAGTCCCCATAAAACCCCTCAACACCTCACGATAGCATACACTAGCGGTTCCGGGTGTCCTCTTCCAGGCGCACCCCACAAGCTACCCGCAATCAGCCCTGGTGCAAACGGTGCCTTCATGGACTGGGCCGAATCTCTCCAAAAATGTTGGCACATGCAAACTCTTCGCCCTCTGTCCTCCAACATCTCCGCCCAAACGCACTCAGAACCACTTGATGCTAGTTCAGTTTCTAAAGGTATGGCAGCTTTACTGGAGGAAATCTGTGGCTTCAGAGCAGACATTGGCAAAAGACTGGACACCCTGGATAAGAAAGTGGACACCATGGAAGTCCGAGTTCAGGCTCTGGAAGCGAGCAGCACCTCCATGGACCTCCATGAGGCCCAAATTGATATGCGCCTCGCCGAATTGGAAAGGAAAGAGGAGAAGTGCACCCCAAAGCAACAGGGAGCGGCACTGTAACCTGAGATTCCTGAACAAGAGGGTGAGACTCAGGAGGAGATCATAAAAGCTGTCAACGCTGTGATCAAGAGTCTCTTCGACAAAAGCAATACCAATGAACCGTCGATCGACAGAGCGCATAGGGCAGGGACCTCCAGCAGGGGCCCCAGATCTGTTTTGGTGAGGTTCCACTATTTTCTGAAAAGAGCAAGATCCTGGAACTCGCACGGAGGAAGGGCCCAATCAACTGGGAAAGTGCACAAATCTCTACCAGGACTTGTCAGCCTTCACCCTGGCAACACGTCGGCTGTGTGCCCCCCTGACAAAAATGCTTCAATCCAAAGCTGTGAGATACAGGTGGGGATATCCTGTTTCGCTCTTGTTTGAACTTGTAGGTTACAAGTACGCCCTGGTCACGGAGGATGACATACATAGAGTGTCCCAGGAACTACTGGGTGACCCATCTACAGAGAGCTAATCGGACCCCAAAAGGGCAACGACTTTCCTGAGAGACGCAGGGTTTGTGGTAACAGAAAGTTCAGAAGGGTCGCCCCAGCCTCCCCCAGATCATCCAGTGACTGACTGGATCCCTTGCTCGGCCTGACTTGGTTTGCCAGGTTGAAGAGTTCTGATATTCGCTCAACGGAGGCCCCCTGTGGGGCTCCCAGATCTTGTCTATTTGTGCTTCTGTTGGTGGGGCAATAAAGATGTCTTTAGACCCCTGCTGTGAGGTGGAGGGGCGAATGGGAATGCTTTATGTTTTAGTTTGGGGGGGTTCTCAGAAATAACTAGGTGGTGTTTGAAAGCCTGGAAAGGGTAGCCAATGGTGGCCTGGTCCAGCGGCGACTCTCATGAAGCAGACAGTCCAGGCGCTCAGGAGGCGGGGAGGTTTGTTGTGGTTTGTTCTTAGTTATTGTGTTTTTCTACTACGATGACTGGACTCACAAGGGGTCAGGTTCTTTTACATGCAACCAATGTTTATGGAGGCAAAGCAGGAATGTGGGTATAATGTGCGCCCGAGAGGGCACTTATGAGGTTCTTATCCCCCTGATGGATGACACAAATCACACACTGACGCTGGGGTTGCTAAATGTACGTGGGTTAAACTCTCCTAATAAAAGATCGCTGGCGGTTTCGAGAGTTTAACAGGCTCCAGTTACACTTTCGCTTCCTCTAGGGGACGCAGTGGGTAAAGTGGAAAGAACCAGTGCTAAGGGCTTAATCCATACAATACTCGTTCCACGGCTCATACTTAACAAACATGGAGCAGCGCTCCTTGTATCTCCTAAGGCCCATTTCTCTCCTTAAGCCCAGTGCACTGACCCTGAAGGGCGCTACTTTATGGTTAAGGGGGAAGTGAGAGGCAGTATGGTAACAGCAGTTTCTATTTATGGCCCAAACGAGGCTCATGATCACTTTTGGGAAGAAATGAAAAAGAAAATGATGGCCTTTACAGAGGGCACATTACTGGTGGATGGCCACTTTAATATGGTTCTTAATCCCGAGAGTGAGAGAAGGTCGGCAAACCCGCACACGGATACCCATGAACAGAGGAAGATGGCTGCCACTTTCCAAAGGGTCAACGAGGAACTAGGTCTTTCTGACTCGCACACGACGCAGCAGGGTCACAACCCCTTCTTTATGTTCTTCTCCAAACCCCATGCAACCTTCTCCAGGATAGATTATATTCTGGTGGACACCTCACTTCGGGAACAAATTTCCGACTTCAATGTTGAGCCTATCCCATGGTCGGACCATGACTTGGTTAGAAACCGTATAGGAATCCCCCCTGCGCCCCCCTGATAGTTCACGTTGATCATGTAATGACTTCTTATTGCAGGATCAAGAGCTCTCCCAGACCCTTCTGACCACCATAAAAGAGTATTTTGCAATTAACAACAATGGGGAGGTGGGTGTAATGGGGGTCTGGGATGCGTTTAAGGCTACAATCAGGGGTGTCCTTATAGGGATGGGCTCGAGGAGGAAGAGAGAACGAGAAAGTGAGGAGAAACGATTAAGAGAGAAAATAGATGCTATCTGGCCAGGGGGGAAATTAAAATCCCAAATGTTTCTGGGCAGATGGGCGGAGCTTCAACAGTTTAAGACAAAATTGGCAGCTCTCCTAGTGGGCCAGATGGAAAGGAAACTTGCCTTTTAAAACAAAGTTATATGGAAAAGGGGGAAAAGGCGGATAAGATACTTGCCTGGAGGCTGAAGGAACTTAGAAACAACAGGAGGGTGGACTCTCTCTGCTTCCCTGAAGGAGAGAAATGCATAAGTGAGGCCTTGATAGCAGAACAGTTCCTCCAATACTACAAGAAGCTATACACATCGGAATATTCAGGGGATGGGACTGATGTTGACCATTTTCTTGATTCCCTATCCATTCCCCATCTCCCTCCCGAGAAAGCAGACCCCTTGAACTCCCCATCATTCCTCCGGATATAATAGACACCATTGGCACCCTGAAAGGAGGCACCACACCGGGAGACGATGGTTTCATGGTTTGCTTCTAAAAGTCCTTCCGCTCCACCTTGGCCCCGTTTATGGTCAATGCTGCTCTTGAAACAGGATCCCTCCCAGTCCATGATGTCGGCCCTTATCGTGGTTATTCCCAAAGAGGGAAAAGACCCTACTTAGTGCCAATCTTATCACCCCATTTCCCTACTAAACACATATGTCAAGATCCTGGTGAAGCTCCTCGCCAACAGGCTAGCTAAACATCTCCCCTCTCTGGTATATGGGGTTCAGGTCAGATTTATCCCTGGCAGACAAGGGGCAGATAATATAAGAAAAACCCTTGATCTCATGTACAAAGCTTCAAGCAATGACTTGCAGGCCTATCTTCTGTTGTTAGATTTGGAAAAGGCCTTCGACCGTGTCGAATGGCCCTTCATCTGTAAGGTCCTCCAAAAGATGGGCCTGGGTGCTACGATCTGTGGGTGGATCACAACATTATATAATGGCCTCTCGGCGAGAGTATCAGTAAACAGCACTGTTTCAACACCCATCCGCCTCTCCAGAAGTACCCGATAGGGGTGCCCCATTTCAAATCGATTGGCCACTCTCCTCTCACAGCTGATCAACCCTGATCCAAAGGGTTTTATTTTAGGTAGGAAAACTGGGGATAATATCAGGAGGGCAGGTCTTCTGATTGAACTAGCCTCGCGGGGCAATGAAAAACTATCCATACTTGCCCTGGACGCTACAAAGGCGTTTGACAGGGCGGATTGGTCATTTATGCACCTGACGCTGGAGGCCTTTGCTTTTGGCCCTCAGTTCAGAAGAGCGATAGATGCCAACTATGGTGCTACGATACCTCTTTCCAGGTGAATCGTGAGCGCTCACCCCGATCCCCATCACATGCGGGACACGTCAGAGTTGCCCACTCTCCCCCCTCTTATTCGCTCTTATCATGGAGCCAATGACACAGCATGTCTGGGGGAATGAGGCAATAGAGGGCCCGATAGTACACAATTCACCTCATAAGATTTCTCTATACGCCGATGATGTGCTTCTATGTATTACTAACACCAACATCTCCTTGGAGGCAGCGTTACAGGAACTCTGAGAGTTTGGTCAACTGGCAGGGTTTGACATCAATTTTGGGAAATCAGTAGCTCTGGGAGTGGGATTTACATCACATGAGGTGGGGGCCATCCAGGCCAGCTGTCCGATTTGCTGGGTCACAACATCTATAGCCTATTTGAGGGTTCAATTAACAGCCGTACCGAGGGACCTTCATGAGGCTAATTCCTTCCCGCCCCCAGTTAAGACTTTTGAACAGGATTTGGAAAGGTGGGTGGGGCAAGAAATGTTGCTAATGGGTTGGATCACTGCTGTCAAGAGGAACCTCCTCCCACCCCCCTGTTATTTTGTTGCTCATCTCTCACAGTGGAGGTCCCAAAACCTTTGTTGGAAAAGCTACAATGTAAAGTGCTGGGCTTTATTTGGCGGGGGAAAAAATCCAGGATCCTGAAAAGGGTGATAATGGGGGCTCTGGACTGGGGGAGGGGGGGCTAGAGGTCCCGGACTTATGTAGACATGTGGAAGCAGCCCAACTAGAACATCTGCCTGAGTTGTCGGCAGATCCACCGACACCCAGGTGAATGGAGATAGAGCAGACACAAAGCCCCTTGCCTCTGCGCTTCTTACCCTTTATTCTGCACTTAGCATGTAAACAGTGGTCTGGCCTCTTCTCCTCGACAAGACTTACCCTGAAGGTGTGGGATGGAGTCCTACAGAGAAAGAAAGTACCTAGAGGAATGGGTCCAATCTCCTTGGTTTTTGGTAACCCTGACTTTGCTCGGGTACACCATCAGGAGCCTTCAAGAGGTGGAAGGAAGGTGGGCTTATTAAGTTGGTTCAGTTATTCGTGGAAGGCCAGCCGCGTACCTTCGAGGAGTGTAAAAAAGAATTTAAACTGACAGAGAGGGACAGGTTCTCATACGCTCAAATCCGCCACTGGATCACATACCCCGAAGCAAGAGAGAAAGCCACACAACCCCTGAGCCTGCTCCAACTTAATATGGGGGAAGACCTACAAAGGGGAGGGATTGCGAAACTATACAGACTGTTTGTGAGAGGACCTCCTGTTGCTGCATCATCCAGAATATATGTGCCGCTGGGAGGCAGACTTGGACGATGCAGCCTGACTGGAAATATGGGCTTTGGGCTGCGCCTCCTCTAAAAGTGTGACAAATAATGAGTGTGCCTTGAAACCATCTCCATGCCCAATCCTCACCATCCTGCTGGCGAGAGTGTGGAGTGTGGGGCCCAGGGCTCGTACTTTCATATGTGGTGGGAATGCCCTCAGATACAGGCCTTCTGGAAGATCATAGTGCAACTGATCCACGATATTACAGATAGACGCTTACCACTGTGTCCGAAAACGATATTGCTGGGTGCGCAATGGGAGGGGATATATCCTAAAATGGGTGCCCGAGCTAAATTAATGACTCACCTGTTGCTGGCAGCAAGTATCATTGCTCAGTGCTGGAAGACAGTGGAAGGGTCGGATATAGGGAACTGGCGGGTCAAAGTTTGGGACATATTAGTGGCTGAGAGAGAGTTGGCTGCAAAGGAGGGGAAGATGCTGCAATTTCAGGCAGTTTGGTCTCTCTTATTCGATTTTGATCAAACATTCCCGGCCTGACTTTTAAGGCACGCCTGGCGAGACTTTATCTAGGTAGGAGGGGGGATAAGGGAACCGGATAGAAAAACAGGAGAAGACAGTTGGACTCCTGATGGATGGGGAAATGGGGTCTGATTAAGCATGAAGGTTGTGTATCGCTAAAATGATTGCTATGCATTTACATTTGAGGTTGTTGCTCCAACGATAAAAAATATTTAAAAAGGTTATTAAAAAAAACAACTGCCCACCTTTGGGACTCTTGCAGAACCCCATAGACAACATACAGACCACAGATCCAGAGCCAGAGGCCATGAGAAGGATGGCTGCAGTGTATGATTTCCAGACACATGCTTAATACAAATGTGATACAACCACTCTACACTTGCAGGTGGGGTCCCTGGAGGACATGACTAGCAACTGGATGGGGGGTCCAAGAACCGTGGATTCCTCCTCAAGGAACCAGCTGTGTTGGACATTGTTGTGTGTGGCTAGATTGCACCTCTGGCCCCCATAAACCCCCTGCCAGCCACAGAGCACACTTGGAGACATGCTTGCTGCCCAGGCTCCACGGTCGCTCTGATGCGGCTGTGGAAATGCCCTGTTTATTTCAGGCACACACAGCAGAGTTACGTCACTCCACCACATGTGTGCCCTTAAAGGGGCAGACACCACATGTCTCCTTTTTCATAACAAACAACAAAAAGAAGGTAACTACAAACACTTCACACATTACACTGCACCCAAAGTAAAACACCCCTTTAATCGCTTTCCACCCAGTCCCACAAGTCACAGCTCAGCCTGTGGGCTGGGCCCACAAGTTCAGGGGTCCACCACATAGTCAATGAGATGGGGAGGCTTCCCCTTCCCAACCCTTTCGGGTTACTTCCTGCCCGCCTCCCCAATCGGGCCCTCCTCACCTGCGTCCCGTTAACCTAGGGCACTATGCGGATGGGCCAGGCCACCGCCCTCATCCGGTACGTCACTACAGTCTCTTCTCAGGATCGCCTCCAGCCTGGTCTCCCCCACATTTTTGAAGAAGCTGGAATTACAGGTAACTGTGGCAGACCCATCCGATGCAGTCACTATCGAGCCACGCACCGCCACCATGTCCATCGGACCAACCTCATAAGTTAGTGAAATCTTGCCTTGAGGATGCCTGTTCTTTGCGAGTACTTCATCCCCCGAAATCAGCTGCTGGGGCTGGAGCCCTCTCCTGATGTTCTCTCCCTCTGTCCTGAGTTTCCTTTCATGTTCCACCTGAGCATCATCAATGACAGCGGGTTCCCGCTCCCGCACCTCAGGTATCAGACTCCTTGGACACCTCTGAAACATTGCCTCCGCTGGTGCCACTCCAGTGGACGCGTGAGGGGTGGCCCTATATTCCCTCAGGAACTGATACAGAGCCGGTTGCAGACAGTGTCCTTGGCCGTGAGCGATGCAAAACACCTTGTTCAGAGTTCTCATGAACATTTCAGCTTCCCATTCGCACAGGGCCAGACTGGTCTAATCTTCCGCTGCTGTATCCCGTAGTCCTGAATCAGCTGGGTGAAGCTGTCCCCTTGGAACGTCAGTCCATTGTCTGAACACAGGGTCTGAGGCAGGTAGTGAGTGGCAAAGATCTTCTCTAGGGCCACCACAACCTTGTCAAAAGAGACAGAGTCGATTAACTCAACCTCAGGGTACCGGGTCCACTCATCCACCACCACCAGGAAATGAGTGTCCCGGTCCGTGGGGCCAAAGTCAGTATGGACGTTTTCCCATGGTCTCATTCCTCTGGGCATCGACTCAATCAGGGGCTCTTCTGTGCTGGTTCCGCAGCCTGGCACCACACACAGGCCGACACAAAGTCCTTCAACCTTTTCTCAAAGTCAAGGAACCATAAGGAACCATACATTCTGTTACAGCCGGGACTTAGTCTTGGCAATTCCTTGATGACCCGGGAGCGCTAGCTCAATGACCTGGGGAATCTTGCACATTGGTACCACTATGTGGTCATCCGGGAGCAATTTCCCAGACTCAACAAATGCCAGTTCATCTTTGACTCTCCACAGTTCTTCAAGCACCAACCGCATCTCCTGAGTCCTTGTGCCAGCGTGTCCACCACTGACATCCACAACCCTTGCTGAAGATCCGCCTTTAGGATTAGAAAGCACAAGTCCTCGACCGCCACTTTTTCCAGCTCCTAGAGAGGCACCGAGTTTGGGTTTGCCACCTCCACAATCAGCCTCACATGTTCATCAGCCTCCTCCCCACTGATGTTTCCACGGTGAAGAGGGAAACTCGCTGCCGACCCCAGTCCTGAACGACCCCTTAACCGAAAGAAGTACCTGTAACAACATGGGCGCCGATCCTATACACTTATGCCAATTCCCACTGCTCCAGCCATGGACACCAACCGCCAGCGGTACCCTGCCAGCCGGCCATACATTCCTGCTGCACTACGAACTCTGCCCAGAATGGACGAGAAGAGTCAAAACCGAGGAGTTGGAGACAACCACATGTACAGACTTGACTAACGGCATCACATGCAAAGACGCCATGGTGCTGGTTGTTAGAGACATCCCAACAACATAGCCCCATTAAACACGAAGTGCACTCGCAATCCGCACAACTCACATTCACCCACACACCAATCTACATGAAGAACATGTACAGTTGATGAGATAGAGGACTCTGACACCTTCACTATCAGCGCGTTTGTTATTTTGCTATTAGGCTCGCTATAGCACCGTAGAAACACAAGAAGCAAGAAGAGCTTCTATACACTTGCTGATGCTTCCACGCAGCTAACCCTTTGGAAGAACAAGAGCACCCAAGGGACCTGATCAACCGTAAAGCTCTCACTAACATATGGACATTATCATGACTCCATACTGGAAGCCAGAGCAGGCCTCAGGAGGAAACAGTAGGCTGCAGTGATCGCAGAGAAATCCCAAACCGTAAGGTGCTGCACTAGCAGAATAGCCTACGGTGTAAGCAGCAGACTGCCAAGGACATCATGTTGCAAAGCGACATTCCATATCCTGAGCCAAGGTGACATCGGCGGCAGCAGCAAGTGTTCTCTGTAATATACTCAATAATTCGAGGCAATTGAGCCTGCAATAGTGGTCTCTGGCCACGTGACCTGGCCAAGTTGTGAACAAGCCAAGACACAGAGGCTGAGAACGAGCAGTGGCCCCACGGCAGGACAGCGACTTGCAAAATAATTGTTACCTCCCAGATACCGTCTATGATTGGAATGGAGTGCTCTCATGGCATTAGTCATCTTCACACTATCGTTATACGCAGACACTTAGTTGCAATGCCTGAGACATAGTAGACACGCACTGAGAACAGGTGTCTCGTGGGCTGGGAACAACGGTTGTCCCAGACTTGGGGGCCCGCAGTCTGACCAATTAGGACCCTGGGTTTTGGGGGCAGATGGTGAAGGTTGCCAACCAATTACCAGGCTTCCTCACTGTAACCTTTTCAGAGAAACAACTTTCGGGGATGATCCAAGTATACCAACTGACACAGTACTGTCCACTCATGTTCTCCTCGTATAGGGTCCTATACTGGACCTACCAGTCAGGAGCCAATCCCATGCCTCAATAGGTTTAGGAGGGAGTCTGCCAAGTGACAAAGGTTGTTACGTCAAGAGAATACAAAACTGGCCTGCGAGCCAGACTGAGGCAAGCTGTGCCTGGAATTTGTCCAGCATATGACCCCTGTGTGAAACCAAAGTAAACCTTTGCCCCTTGTGTGGACCTCGACTTCTTGGAACCAGGGAGGGAGTTATGGCCTTCTGTGAGCTGGGAGTCTGCGGACCCTTGGCCCGGCTCTGCTGGCCCCGAAAATTACCCTTACAAGTTGGAGGCCCCTGCGAGATCGTTTTGTGGCGTCAGCTCGGCAAGGTGCTGCCTCCTCTGCCAGAGGACTTTAGGACCCTCGTGGGAATTGAGAGATAACTGGCCTGCTTAACCGGAAGAATTGGTCATCAGGAGCCGACTTCAAAATGATCCCACCTGCCATTGGCGAGTTGTCCACGCAGTCCAGAGGGGGTGACATGAGCCAAAGGAAGGGAATCAGCGGCTGAGCGGTGCAGGCAGGCGTGTAACAATGTAAGTGTGGTCCAAGCAATGAGAAATATCATTTGTGTGGGTGGGAGAGGGATGTGTAAATAGGGAAAGAGGGGGAATGTGGATTGGCTTTATGAATTGGTGTCAAGATGCCTAGAGTCAGCGTCTGTTCGAGTTGCATAGCAGCAAGCTCAGTTCTTGTGTTTCACAGGATTGGTTGTTTACATGACGCAGTTGAATAGTGTATGAAAAGTAGAAGTAGCGGATCCCTATGAGTTGGACGTTATAGTTCGGCGAGTAGCAGTGGCGTAACACAAAATGTAGGGGCCCCCTCGAGAGCCATGATGAGCAGGCCCCCCATACTCAGTAGCAAATCACAGATCGCACCACACTCTGGGCTGGCCTAGATTATCACGCTTGCACAATACGCACAAACATGCTGCTGAATGGTTATGCCGCACACTAGGAGAAAGGTATAAATGTGTTTAATGCAATATAAAACACAATTGTATGAGAAAATGTGGCTATGAAGCCATATTGTTTGCAATTGTTTTTTACGGTTACACCAATCCAATACATGCAAGTCAGCAGCAGTGCACAGGAACTCTTTAAAATCTGCAAGGAACTGGTCAATCCTGTTGCAGCACCTACCTCTCCTGTTTCCTCCAAGTTCCTCTGTACAGCTCTGGCCTCACACTAAATCTCAGGACATCCTGTCCTCTGTCTCCTTTTCCTCTCCCTCTTCCTCTTTTGGCCCCCTTTGGCCTTCTCTACCTCACCTCCAACTTTTTCCTCTTTCTCTCTGACAACACCTGACAAGGGTTCTAGACAAGTCTGATCTATGAAAGTGTCATCCAAACAGGTGCTCCCCTGCTCCTCCAGAACCATCAAAGACCATATTGACACCCTCAATCCAGCCTTGGCCAATTTCTGTAATCATGCTTTTGCCACTGGAGCGTTCTCCTCTCCCCTTAAGCACGACCTTGTGCAGCCACTCCTCAAGAAGACGTCTGCCGATCCTACCTGCCTGGCAAACTATCGCCCAATCTCCATCACCCCTTTCCTGGGCAAACTCTTGTAAAAGCTTGCCATCTCCCAGCTTACTCTCCACACTGAATCTGTTGGTTGTCACCATGACCATCAGTCTGGCTTCAAAGCTGCCAGAGGCATGGAAAATGCTCTGCTGAACACTCATGAAGATTTGCTCTATAGCCATGATTCCAGCATCCCTTCTGTCCTCATCCTCCTTCTTTCCTCAGCTTTCGACATGGTCAACCATGCCATTCTGATCAATTGACTCTGTGAGAACCTGGGCATCACAGATCAGGCCCTGTAGTGATTGACCTGCTTCCTCTTGGACCACTCCTCCCCTCCCAATACCAACTTGGTTCCTTTCTCTCCGCCACTTCTCTCTACCTGTGGCATTCCCCAGGGTTTTATCCTCTCACCCTAGTTTTTCCACCTTTACTTGGCTCCTTTTGCCCACCTGATCTCTACCTTCTCCTCTAACTTTCAGTGTCATGTGGATGACTCAGCTTTCCTTCAGGCTCCCCTCAGCCTCCTCGCCTCTCTTGCTCATTTCTGACTGTCTATCGGCGATTCAAGATTGGTACACGTCCAATGATCTTTACCTTAATGCCAGTAAGACAGAGATCTGTCTCATTGGGACCCCTGCCCCTGCTTTCCCTCTCTCACTCTGGCCACCCACCTTGGGCAAAAAACCTTGGTGTAATCTTCGACTCCACTCTCTCTTTCTCTCCTCACATCTCGGACGTTGCCAAGAAGTCCCGCTATGAGCTGCTCCTCCTCAAAGGGACTCTTGCCTTTTTCACTTTCCGCCAGAAGCTCACTGTCTCCAGAGACCTGGTTCTCCCTAGGCTGGACTAATGCAACAGCCTCTTTGTCAATCTGCCTTCCTCTACTCTCCCCTGTCTGAAACTAATCCAGAACAGGACTGCAAGTCTTATCCTTGGCCTCAAGCCCTGGGATCGTATCTCTGCAGCCCTGAAATCTCTCCACTGGCTCCCGGTGGCTGCAAGGATCAAGTTCAAGACCCTTTGCATTGCCCACAAGGCTTTCTGAGGCTGGGGCGCACACTACATCCAACGCTCTCTTCCAAAATTCCTTCCTTCTCGAGCCATTCACTCAGCTACCTCCAACTCTCTAAGGGTTAGATGCTTCTCCAGGCAGACAGTGGGGGGTATATCTCTCTCCTCTGCAGGTGCCTCCCACTGGAATGGCCTCCCTGCCCCTCTCAAACTTCAGGCGGACCACCTGAAGTTTCAGAAGCAGCTCAAAACGTTCCTCTTCTCCTCTGCTTTCTCTCTCTCCCTCCCCTGCTGACCTACCTGTCTGCGGTACCGATTGGTTGCTTGGCTACCCGCAAAGTCTCTCTGAGTCCAGCACTTTCTTGATCGGTCACCCTTGCACTGCCTCCGGGGCTACCATACACTTAGGGGCTGTAACTGTAACCTTGAAGTCCCTTGTTCTCCTTGCACAACCCAGAGCCACTCTGCCCTGGCTGCACTTACTCAGAGCATTGCTTCCCTGTTTTCCCTTCCCCTCTCCCTTGCACTCCCCACTTCCTTTCCCCTTGCACTTCTCGTTCTCGCACTTGCATGATCTGAATGACACAAGGCCTAGTAAGATCGTTTGTCTTGTCCTCCCTCGATCTTCCCTCCCTTGTCTTGTTGCACCTATAAACACTTGTGTACAGGCGTGTTATAAATGACTTATATCATATCATATCATATCATTTCATCACAGATGCCCAGAATACTGTGGATATACGAAATAGAGAAGCTGACAGCGGGACACAGGTTGGCGGTGGGCGATGTCAAGGGCTTATTAGTCTCCATATTGGGTGATGCTGCGGATGACATATGGAGGAGGGCAGCATTCCCGGGGGTGACCACCTACAACACCGCACATGACGGGGCACCATTCGCAAATTGTAGACATGCGGTATGGCAGGCATTATGGATGCAATAGCCCAACACATCGGATATAGGTGCAATCACGTCATGCAAGATGAGGATCCCATTAGCTATATTCAGGAGATTCAGGAGCTTTGGCACCTCGAAACTCAAGAGCCATGGGATAAAACGTTAGCCATCTTTTATCACATCCTGATACAAGGGTTACCAGAACCGGCACAGAGACAAGATGAAACAAAAGGCCAAGGATAGAAAGGCAGATGAAGCCAAGCTAGTCCAAAAGAAACTATCCAAATACGCCCTAGAAGGTGCGCGCATAACCAGCCCTGCCTTACAACAACAGGTAGCCGTATCACAACGCAACTGCAGCAACAGTACAATGCAGTGCAGGAATTCTTGCCCCAAATGGGAGGAGAATACATGGGAATGGGCAGTTACCAAGGTAACTATATGGGACAGGGAGGATTCCAGAGGGGGCACCCAGGTGGTGGGTTCAGGGGTTACCCATAGGGACAGGGAGAATGAGGAGTGGGGTTCCCATGGCAAGTACGAGAACCTCAGAAATGCTGGACCTGTGGGCAACTAGGGCATATCTCCCACACATGCTGAAGTAGGGGGATGCAGCTGAGATGGGGTGAGTCAGGGCAGCAGAACTACCAGAATTGACATAACGGGTATTATGTGTAAGATGCCCAACAAACAGGGCAGCTACAAAATGTACCAAAACACAGCTCACCACCCCAGGTGCAACAACAGGCAATGCCAGTAAACCCACATGCACACGTACCGCAAGCACAGAAGCTGCAAAAACAAAACATGGTAACACCACAGCCCCAAAGCCCGCAACCGGTACAGCAGTTGACACAAAGTAAGGACGACTCTACACAACCCATGGACACAACAGCAATGGTACCCATGACAAGGATGGGTGGGGTAACGCTGGTGGGGCATAACCCGTACACAGGGAACGGACAGTCATTATACCTGCAATAGGACAGCCCACAGATAAACATGCTGTGTCCCATCCTATCAGTCACACCTAATCCTGTGGCGGAACCTTGCATACGGTTGGCTATAGGTGACAAAATCTTTTCCTTTCTGGTTGACACTGGGGGGACTAGGTCGTGCATACGGGAGGGGAAGTATAAATTGTCAGGCGATGCCATGAACACTCAAGGGTTCTCTGGGGCTCGAGAGGTGGTTCCTTTTACTGTTGATATCTCCTTATCAATAGGAGATCATGATTTATCGCTACCCCTACTTTACTCCAAATAAGCACCTGTAAACATACTGGGACGTGACATAATGAGCAGACTGAAAATGACAATCTCCTTCACAGACAAGGGCATAATTTGCCCCACACGAGGCATTCACATGCTAACAGCTAGGCAAATGCTCCAGGCATACTTTGGGCAACCAGTACAGAGAGGGGAGCCTGTTTACCCAGAGGTCTTCCAGTATGGGACAGATATGGCCCCTGCATGTCTGCCAGGGATTGCAGGGAAGGTATGGTGATGACCCAGTGAGTACCTCTTCAGGCCAGAAACACCAGCTGATGAAAGGGAAGGCGCGTTTGTATCAATTGATATAGAAGGGATTGTGGCACGAGACGATTGGGTTGCTGCACACGTGCTGGATGATGAAGGGAAGGCATGGAGGGCAATAATAGCACTGTGAGAAGGGTGTTGGCTAGCACAAGTGTCAGACGGGGAGCTGTTTTCACAGGCAAAGGGAAGCAGTGAGATGATGCTAGGAATGAGCGTGTACGTCTGGGTAAGCATAACATACAAGGAGGTGGCACAGAAAATGGCAATGGCCTTAAAAGCTCTGCCTTCCTTCTGATAGGAGGATCTAGCAAAAGTAGCCAAGACACTATGGACCACCAGTCCGTATGACGTCGGGTGCATAAAAAGCATAGGAGGAGTGCAGATAAAACTGAAACAAGGAGCAATCCTGCCCAGAGCCCGACAATACCCCCTGACTAAAGAAGCGGATGAAGGCAGTTATGAGACAATCAGTGCCCTTATAGATAGAGGTATTTTTGCACCATCAGTCTCCATGCAACACTGCAGTGTACCCTGTTTACAAGGCAAATGGGGGGTCATGGCATTTTGTACAAGATTTAAGGCCTCTTAACAGTACCATAGAGACAGAGTACCCACCCCTGCTACGATCCTCTGTGGCATCCCGGTCGAGGCCAAATGTTTTACAGTCATCGACCTTAAAAATGCATTTTTCTCAATACCCTTACACCCAGACTAACAAGCTTCAATTACTGTAACCAGAAATGGAAACACACAAGGCTACCACAAGGATATTGCGAATTACCTTCCATTTTCAATTGAATAATACAGATGGACTTTGCCAACATACAAACAAAGGGCACAGTACTGCAGTATGTGGATGGCATCCTCATCTGCAGTGTAACTGAGAGAGAGTGCAGGGAAGACTCAATACACATGCTCACTGTACTGGCAGAAAAGGGATACAAGGTGGACAAAGCAAAGCTACAGTACTGCCAAAGGGAAGTGCTGTACCTTGGCCAGGTGATTTCACAAAATGGCAAACACATAGTGCCTAGCAGGACACAAACAATACTTGCCACACCCCTGCCGAAGACAGTAAGGGAACTGCAGCGATTTCTGGGATTATGCAACTATTGCAGGGCATGGGTCTTCAATTACAGCACATACATTTGTCCCTTCCTCACAGCACTAAAGGAGGCACAGATGAGAAACAAGCATTTGTGGTGGACACAGGAAACATCAGAGGCATTCAGCGAGCTCAAAGAAGCAATTTCCACAGCCCCTGTATTAGGGACCACAGACTATAAAAAGGAGTTCTTCCTATTCTCACACTCAGATGGTCGGATCATGAAAGCAGTGCCAACACAAAAAACAAGCATGGGTCACAAACCAATAGCACACAACAGCGGGCAATTAGATGCAGTGATGCTAGGGCATTTCCAGTGCGAACTACATTTGGCTGCTGCAGCATTCACAGTAGAAAAAGCCTCACCAATACCTATGGGGTGCTCCACAACCCTTTATGTGGAGCACACCCTATTCGCAATACTGAATAAGCCAAAAAACACAATAACAACTGTAACGCTCACCTGGTATCTACGGGGACGGCACTCAGCCTGTTCTGACCTCTTACGACCTCGAACCCTTCTCTGGAGTCTACTCGACTGGAGACTGGGCCTGAAACACAGGATTGGTAGAGTTTAACTCCCTATTGTCTGTGTATGCTTGAACCCCTTCTTCCCCGGGGTCCAACTCTTCCCTTTGATCCACAGCTCACCTTGTTTTCTTGGAAAGTGCGCTCTCCGTCCTGCTTTCAGTGCAGGGGCGCGTTGATTGATGCAGGCTCGTTGCTGCCTAGTTATTTCACAGGCAAGAGTCTGACAGGTAAGTATAATGAGTCTTTTGAACAGTTCTCTAACTTTGTTCCTTTCCTTCCTTAGATGATGGCTGGCGTCCGGAGATGGCGATGTGCTGCTGAGATGAGTAGTGCTGAAGGTGAGTGAGAGCACGATGCGCGATGCAACCCTTTCGTATTTGTATTGAACGGAGTTCTTTTTCTGTGTCTTTTAGGTGCTGCGACATTTTCAGCGTGGATGCCGGTTATGAAGAAGAAATGCGGTGAGTAAGCGTGGTATGCAGCGCCTCTAGATGTTTCCACGCTAACCTGGAGTGTCTTTTCCCTCTTGCAGATGGATGAGAAGTTCCGGAGACAGAGTTCCCCCAGAGCGGCTGGGATTCAGGTAAGCGTTTGAAGCTCGTACAGTCTTTAAAAATTAGCGAAGATTTGCTGAATGCTTACTAATGCCTTTTTACTGTTCTTTTCCCTTTTCCTTAGGAAGCGGCGTGCCGGGATGGGAATGACACCGCCGAAGATGCCCGCAGAACAGAAGGAGCGATGAATGATGGGCAGAAGCGCCGCAAGGTAAGGCTGTTCCTAACGGTGTTCTTGTTCTTGCAAGATCTGAGCGCAGAAGAAAGATGCAGGCCTGCTGGAGACCTATCCGAACACAGTGAGTGTCACGCTGCAGGTGCAGAAAACACAAAGCATGTTTCTCAGCCTGGGTGTGGCTTAAATAGTCTGTGGGTATCCCAGGTGTCTCTGGGCTGAACCACACCCAAAAGACTAGACTGCACATGCAGTTCTGGGAACCGAAATATGTGGGGGCATCCATCTTGTCCCCATCAATGCACTACAAGTCCAATCCCCAATGTTATCCTATGGGAGTGTGTGAGTCTGGTGCCACAAGCGTCGAGTCTTACTCCAAGTGGGTCTTTGGAGGGATGTAGAGGCCTTTGAGGGCCATGTAGGTGATCGTGGCCTGGCTCCAGCCTGACATCTTGGAGGGCTGGGGACATGAGGGGCAGGAATCAAGACAACACTCCCCCCCAAGGCCCCTCTCAAGGTGGCTCTTCTGTCTGGTCCTGGTTTGCTTGGATGGTTTTGATGAAATCGTCTAAGAAAGCAAGGTGCATGGATGTTCTCACAAGGCTCCCATGTCCTGTCTTGTGGACCATACCCCTTCCAGTCTACTAAGTAGTATAATTTGGATCTGACCTACTTAGAATCCAGGATGTCCTTGACTTCGAATTCTGGCTCCCCGGCGACTACTACTGGCTGCGGTGGTGTTGCTACCCGGGTCCCAGGTTGAACAGGTTTAAGGAGAGACACGTGCAACACAGGATGAATCTGCATGTTTGACGGCAGAGCTAGCCTGACCGCCAAAGGATTTATCCCGGAGGTGACGGTGAATGGACCCAGGTATCTTGGACGGAAAGTTCGGGTTCCTTTAATGGACACGTGTTAGACGCCAGCCAGACTTTTTCTCCCACTTGGTAGTTGGGGGCCTTTGCTCGGTGTTGATCAGCAAACTTCTTTTGGCAATTCTTAGCTTGAAGTAGGTATTCAGCTGCCCTTTTAAAGGTTTGAGAAATGGTCGTGTGCAAGGTTTTGACTGCTGGCATTTCCAGGGTTGTAGGAACGTCCAACTCAGAAGTAAGTGGGTGCCTGCCATACATGGTATAAAAGGGTGTCTGCCCAGTGCTGGTGTGTAGGGAATTATTATAAGCCTATTCAGCTATCCGTAATAGGTCGAACCAACTTCCTTCAGCTTAGTGTAACATGCAACGCAGATACTGCTTGAGCGTCTGATTTGTTCTCTCAGTTTGACCATCCATTTGGGGATGGTGACTGGTGGATAGCCGGATGTCGATCTGGGCCATAGAGCAGCATTTTCCCCAGAGGTTAGATACGAATTGAGTACCTCGGTCTGAGACCAAAACTGAAGGAAACCCATGGAGCCGTACGATGCCTTCAAGAAATACCTTTGCCAGAGTGGAAGCATTTGGGAGCCCCTTAAGAGGAATGAAATGTGCCATTTTTGAAAATAGGTCCACGACCACAAGAATAGTGTTAAACCCTTGACTGGGTGGTAAGTCAGTAATAAAATCGAGGGACAACGTGTGCCAGGGTGCTGGTGGGATTTCCAATGGTTGTAATAGCCCAGCCGGTTTCTGCTTGGATGCCTTGTTTTGAGCACACACTCCACAAGATAGGATGAATTGGATAATTTCTTTACGCCACGTGGGCCACCAATAATTTTGTTTTACCTTGGCTAGGGTTTTAGCGATTCCGAGGTGGCCCTCGATCAAGGAATCATGATAACCGGACATGACTTGTTCTCGTAGTTCTTGGTTTGGTAAGAATAAACGATCCCTGAAGTAGGGCAACTGATCTTTTATCATGTAATGTTCTCCTTGTGCACTCCACACTTGTAATTGCTCCAGACTCATCAGGTTTTGGATTTCCTCATGTAATTCTTTCTGAGTTATGGTTAATGTGATTCCTAGGAGCTTGTCACTCGGGATGATTGCTATTGGGTCAGGGGTCTGATACCCTTGCTCTTCCACCCCCATACGGCAAAGGGCATCAGCCTTCCCGTTTTTCACCCCTGGTCGAAATGTAATCAGGTAGTCATATTCAGCAAAAAAAAGAGCCCAACGTAGTTGTCATGAGGATTGGGCCTTTGCTGTTTTTAGGTTTTTAGATTTTGGAGGTTCTGGTGGTCAGTTATTACGGTGATTGTGTGTCTGGCGCCCAATAGGTAGTGTGGCCATGCCTTAAAGGCTGACTTAATGGCCAGGAGTTCTTTGTCTGTGATAGCGTAATTGAGTTAGGGGGTGTGAATTTACGCAACCAGAAGGCAACAGGGTGTAACTGGACCGTTTCGGGGTCCTTTTGTGAGAGGACGGCTCCCATAGCCATGCTTGAGGCATCCGTTTCCACCAGATATGGGAGATCAGGGCGAGGGTGGCGTAAGATTGGGGCAGATGTGAATCTTGCTTTGAGTTCCTGGAAAGCTTACTCGGCTTCTGTTGTCCACTGGAACTTTTTGTTGCTTTTCCTTAGCAATGACGTGATGGGATGCACGATTTGCGAAAATTCTGGGATGAACCGGTGGTAGAAGTTTGCAAAACCCAGCATACTTTGAACCCCCTTCAATGAATTTGGGGATGGCCAGTTCAGGATAGGATCTACCTTGTCTACATCCATTCAGATTCAATTCGGGCTGAGAATAAAGCCCAGGAATTCCACCTCGGAGACGTGGAATGCGCACTTTTCGAGCTTGGTGTAGAGCTGGTGTTGACAGAGTTTCTCCAATACGGATCAGACATGATTAACGTGGTCCTGCATTGATGCGGAATATACTAGAATATCGTCGATGTACACTAGAGCACAGACATCAATCAATTCCAGTAGGACATCGTTCATGAAGTATTGAAATGCTGCAGGTACGTTGCAAAGGCCAAAGTGCATTACGTGATATTTGTACAAGCCTGGTGCAAAAGCAGTTTTTGATTCGTCCCCCTGTTTTACGCGAACAAGGTGATATTCCCCACTCAGGTCTAGTTTTGTGTAGATTTGGGCATCTTCGACTTGATCAAGCAATTCATGGATCAGTGGCAGGGGGTAGCGGTTTTTTACGGTAATCTGGTTCAGTGCACGATAGTCGATGCACGTTCTCAAGTCCCCCTCCTTTTTTGGTACGAAGAATAGAGGACTGGCTGCTGGAGACTTCAAGGGACGGATGAACCCGTTGGCCAGGTATTGGTCAAGATAGGCCTTCAGGTGCTGGTTTTCTGGTTCCGTGAGTGTGTAAATTCACCCACATGGGATTTGTGCGCCGGGTATCAGGTCGATTTGGCAATCTTATGGTCTATGCGGTAGCAGGGTATTAGCCTGTTCTTTCTGAGAGACATCTTTAAAGTCCTGGTATTCACTTGGTAGGGTGCCGATTGCCACAATCACAAGCGTGGAGGTTCTGGTGTCTATTGGTTGTTTCTCTTGGCGATAACATGTGTGGGCGCAAGTCTCTGGAAAGGCCAATTCTTTTGCTTGCCAATCGATTCGAGGATTGTGAGCTACCAACCATGGCATTCCCAAAATCAACCAGAACTGTGGTGCCTTACTGAGGTCGAAAACGATAGATTCTTGGTGTCCATCCTGGCACAGAAGGGTTAAAGCTGCAGTGCATTGGGATACTGGACCAGAAGCTATTTCCATGCCGTCGACAGTGGTAACAGGTCAGTGGTTGAATTAGGGCGTAACGGAAGCCCCATCTTTGCCGCAAGATCCTGGTAAATGTAATTCCCAACGGCTCCGCTGTCAATGTACGCTCTTACTGCGTGCATCCGAGATGGTTGTTGGTTATGGATCAAGACCACAGATATTGCAAAATGGGAGGTCTGTAGTTCACTTTCTTCGCTCGACAAGTGGACCCCTACACTTGCCTGGCTGGGGAGTTTTCTGATTCCTTGATGGTATCTTCCTTGTCCATGGCCCCTAGCGTCCTCCTCGGTGGCTTCACAGGGCACTCTTTAAGGAAATGACCTGACCTTCCACAGTACAGACATAACTGCTGCTGTCTCCTTTTATCCCTTTCTGCTTTAGTCAAGGGGTTCTGACCCCCCCGATTTGCATTGGTTCTCCTGATCCTTCCGTTGTGCGGGCAATATTGTCCTTTGAACGCACATACATAGGGCGAGGGTCTGTCTGGTTCGATCTGCTCTTCGGTCCTGCAACCTATGATCCAGTTGAACAACAAGGTCAATGAATTCTGAGCAGTCTTTCAGGGGGTTCACTACTTATGCAAGAACATCCTTGAGCTTCCCCCGCAACCCTGATAAAATAACGTGGTTCTCTTCTCCACTGGCCATTCTGCTTCAATTACGAGTCTATTGTTGAACGTGGCTATGTATGTTAATAGGTCTTGATTCCCTTGGCGTAGGGACAGAAGTTTGTTGTCTAATGCCTGCCCATGAGTATGACGGGGGAACAGCTTTTCCATCTCCTGCTGAAAGCCCCTGAAGTCATGCAGCAAAGGATCGACTTGGGCGACAAAGGGTACAGACCAGTCCGCGGCGTTACCACTCAGGTAGGATAGCACAAAAGCGACCCGTGATTGGTCATTCGGAAAGGCCCCTGGTCTACAAAGGAAGGGCAGGCAGCACTGGTTCATGAACGTTGCAAACCTCTTGGGATCCCCGTAAATCATTTGGGCGGGGCCAAGGGAACTGCCCCAGGAAGGGTTATCTGAACAGGATTGGCTGATGGTGCTGGCATCGAGGGCCCGCTTCCCGGCAATGGTGCATGCCCTGCTTGTGACTGAAGAAGTTGCCGGCTTAAATCATTAGTGCGTTCTTTGGTTACTATCAGCTGTCTCCTCAGGGTGTTGATCTCCTGCCTGGTTGCATGTACTTCGAACGTAGTTGCCCCAACATGTGGGCTATCTGGTCGGTTTCTGATGTTTCCATGATGTCCAGGTGGATTTTGATGTGAGGCTTTGTGTTCTGTAATGCTCACCTGGTATTCACAGGGATGTCACTCAGCCTGTTCTGACCTCTTACGACCTTGAACCCTTCCCTGGAGTCTACTCGACTGGAGACTGGGCCTGAAACACAGGATCGGTAGAGTCTAACTCCCTATTGTCTCTGTGTGCTTGAACCCGTTCTTCCCCGGGGTCCAACCCTTCCCTTTGATCCACAGCTCACCTTGTTTTCTTGGAAAGTGTGCTCTCCACCCTGCTTTCAGCGCAGGGGCACGTTGATTGATGCGGGCTTGTTGCTGCCTAGTTACTTCACTGGCAAGAGTCTGACAGGTAAGTATAATGAGTCTTTTGAACAGTACTCTAACTTCGGTCCTTTCCTTCCTTAGATGATGGCCGGCGTCCGGGGATGGCGACGTGCTGCCGAGATGGGTAGCGCTGAAGGTGAGTGAGAGCGCGATGCGTGATGTGACCCTTTCGTATTTGTATTGATCTGAGTTCTTTTTCTGTGTCTTTTAGGTGCCGCAAGGTTTTCAGCGTGGATGCCGGTTATGAAGAAGAAATGCAGTGAGTAAGCACGGCATGCAGCACCTCTAGATGTTTCCACGCTAACCTGGAGTGTCTTTTCCCTCTTAGAGATGGATGAGAAGTTCTGGAGACAGAGTTCCCCCAGAGCGGCTGGGATTCAGGTAAGCGTTCGAAGCTCGTACAGTCTTTAAAAATAAGCAAAGATTTGCTGAATGCGTACTAATGCCTTTTTTCTGTTCTTTTTCCCTTTGCCTTAGGAAGCGGTGTGCCGGGATGGGAATGACACCGCCGAAGATGCCCGCAGAAGCGCCACAAGCTAAGGATGTTCCTAACAGTGTTCTTGCAGGAGCAGAGCGCAGAAGAAAGATGCAGGCCTGCTGGAGACCGATCCGAACACGGTGAGTGTCATGCTGCAGGTGCAGAAAACAAAAACCATGTTTCTCAGCCTGGTCATGGCTTAAATAGTCTCGGGGTATCTCAGGTGTCTCTGGGCTGAACCACACCCAACGACTAGACTGCACATGCAGTTCTGGAACTGAAATATATGGGGGCATCCATATTGTCCCAATCAATGCACTACAAGTCCAATCCCCAATGTTATCCTATGGGAGTGAGTGAGTCTGGTGCCACAAGCGCCAAGTCTGACTCCAAGTGAGTCTTTGGAGGGATGGAGAGGCCCTTGAGGGCCATGTAGGTGATCGTGGCCTGGCTCCAGCCTGACATCTTGGAGGGCTGGGGACATGAGGGGCAGGATTCATGACACAACACAAAGAGCAACACGGTATGAGATCATATTGTCACAGCCCGAATTAAAAATAGTATGATGCAAGAATGTGAACCCAGTGCAGTTCCTGGCAGAAGAGTTCGAAGAGAGGGAACAGGGCCATGATTGCACACAGGCTATTGAGACATACACAGAAACACAAAGAGTAGAGAAAGACACACTTGAGTGGGGAGAGGTACTGTACATTGACAAATCATCAACGATTGACCAAGGTGATGGTATACGAAGGACAGGCACAACGGTGGTAAGGCTGAGGGAAGACTGGACACACGAGGTGGTGAGAAGCGTGCGGCTCCCCTCGCATTAGTCAGAGCAAGCAGCGGAATTAGTGCCTCTCATACTGGCACGCAGGGAATGCGATGGGAAAAGGGTCACCATCTATTCGGATAGTGCTTATGCCACATCGACAGTACACTCTCAGCTGGCAAGATGGTTAAGATGGGGGTTTAGGAGGGTGAATAGGGCTCCGTGCAGCATGCACTTCTCCTGGGAGAATTGATAGAGACCGTTATATACCTAGCGAAATTGGCACTGGTAAAGTGTCAGGCTCACACTGACAGACATGACCCAATATGAAAGGGAAATGAGGCAGCAGATTATCATGCAAAGCATGCATCATAATTTGAGAAGATGTGAGCCATACCAGAAAAATAAAAAGAGAAGGGAGGGGTGAGACAGATGTTAATGAAGGAGTGGTACAACCATTTACCTGAAAGTCAAATTATGGAATTACAGACAGCAGCACCAATGGATGAAAAGGAACTCTGAGTAAAAAGAGGGCATTCAATGTCCCCAACTGATGCCCTATGGTGCCAAAATAACACTGGAAATGTGGTAATGCCACGTGCCCTACTGAAAATAGCTCTCACACAAATGCACCATCCTGCGCACACACGGAAAGAGGTAATTGCAGCACGTATTAGGGAGTCATGATTCTGCCCCGATTTAAATGTACAAGTTTCCAACTTTATCAGTAATTTCTTAACATGCCAACAGTTCATTGCTGGACATACCTTAAGGGTAATAACAGGAGTAATTCCATGTCCTGAGGGCCCTTTTTTGCACCTCCACGTTGATTATGTGGATATGATCAATGTATGCCAAGGTTATCGATACATGATAGTGGTGGTCTGCCTATTCTCAAGATGGATCGAGGCAGGCCCATGTTCCCATGCTGATGCCCTGAGGGCAGCCAAGTTCCTGGTCAGAGAGGTGTTTCCAAGATGGGGTGTTTGTGAGGTTCTGCAGTCAGACAACGGTCCCCACTTCGCAAATGAACTGTTCTGCCACATAACAGCCCTGTTAGGGATCAAGCATAAATGTGCATGTGCATACCATCCACAAGCTAACAGCATATGGAAACGTCTCAATGGCTTACTGAAGAAAAGTATAACTAAAACCCAGCAAAACACCAAGAGAAACTAGTTGCATTGCTTACCACTGGCCTGTTTGAACTGAGGAACAAACCTGTCTCCGACCACCATCTCACACCCCACGTGGTGACCAGACGCTACATGCGCCTCTCCCTAGCCCCTCCTACTAGGGCGATAAGAGATTGCAAAGGGGTTTTTATAGGTATTTGGGACAGAAATGTATGACTACGTAAATTCACTTGTTTCTAGCGCCTCTTTTATCTCTTGACAGATCCAACGGACACAAGGGGAAGCAGAAGATGGCACACAAGAGAAGTATAACACTCAAGACTCAACAAAGGAGAGACCTATTGAAAAGGGGGACAAAGTCCTCCTAAAATATTATGGACGGTGCTGGAATGCACCCCGCTTTACTGGACCCAATACTGTGGCGGCATTGCTAGAAAGGGCAGTCAAAATTGAGGGTCAGTCAGTTTGGTATCATGCTCAAGATGTATAATTATACAAAACAACGACCTCAGATCCAAACGCCTCCACAGAAATCGGTAGCGCCAACGACCCAGAAGTAAATAACCCCCCAGACAGTTGTGCTTCCCCAATTATGAACACTGGTAATATTAATAAGCCCACAGACCCAGACACTCCAGAACGCACCAGCCATCCAATGATTACACGCTCACAAACACCTGATATCCCCACTGCTGTTTTCATTTGAGAACCCTTAATGGAAGCTATCCGATGCTAAGTAGAAATGATCATACAGCACGCACAATCTCATTAGGAATACACTGTGTTAACACCTTGTTCGATGTGCTCTCTCTCTTTTCTTTCACACATGCAGGTTGTTGTGACTGTGAATGTTGATGTATAAGTACTCTAGGATAAGGTTACAGGATATTAGATGCTGCCTCCTATTGACCACCCTGAAGCATTGTCTCATCAATACATTCATGCAATACGGAGAGCCGCCTACAATAGACCGCGGCCACCCGAGTATATTATTACGCATTCATTGAGTACCTAGCACAAACCTATCCACAACTTCACCATATTATATCAACCCTTAGACACCGATCAATACGGAAAATATGGGAAGAACTGTTGGCATGGGCATTAATTGACTACCTAGGGCGCGGAGTTTAAAACACTAACACTAACAAGTATTAAACCAATAACTAATTTTTCTCGCGATTTTCAGGCAGGCAACTGTAATATCTCATCAAGCACAAGACAAACAAAGGGCCAGGTAAAATGGTTACGTTAATAAACATTATTTTAAAAGCTGTGTGGCTATTGTTGTCTGTGAGCTTACTAGCTGCTGTGCTTTGGAATACGTACATGGCTTTGTATGTCTCCGCTGCATCAAATACTAACATTTCCCCAACCCATGTGGCAAGGACAACTGTGTCAGGTGGTACCAGTGAAGCAGCCCATAAGATAAGAAGGGGTAAGCGTAGCGTGGGAACAGATGTAAGTGGGTTCGACAAATATCTCACTGACACGTCACATATGGCTAACAAAATGTGGTTTAAACACATGTCTAAAATTGGTAAGGACACAACAAGGGAGAGCTGCTATGTCCGCTCCTTGATCCCGTATGCCATGGGTGCCTCCAGGACCTACCTACGAAGCAACAGAAGTGCCAGCGGCAAAAGCGCAATGTATCCTGTACCTTGCCATGTTCCAGACACTGGGAAGATTCCAAGGGAAGAAAGCAAAATTAAGATGGAGATCAAAGGAAACATTTCCCTATGAGGACAACTTCATCAAGACACTACTGATGATGGACAATTATTGGCAGCAGGCAGAGGCCCTACGTTATATCACTGATGATGGAACTGAGAAAGGTGAAACAAAGCAAGTGACACTGCGGTACTTACCATGCAAATGGGGAGCAAAAGAGATTGGCGAGAGAGCCCAGCTGTAGGGAGCAACCGTAAGTGCTGGTGTATGGCAAGGTATACACAAAGGATGGATGGGAGGATGGAATAGTGGGGAGGAAGGTGGTGACGTTAACAAGAATAGCTGTGACAAAGGTTCAAGAAGAACATGACAAATGCCTCAAGGAATGGGCCAAGAGCGGAAGCTTGCTGACATCGGTGAACAAGGAAGATTGCCCGCTCACAATAATCCTGCTGACGACACCGGCCTTGTGCTATCAGCATGATGGCACCAATGAAGTGGGGCAGAATGAAGGGTGTAGGAGAAAAGAGAAGATCCCACAAATGAGCACGGGAATGGCGGTACTGAAGGACCACTATTGGGTCTGTGGTTCTAAGGCGTACGAAAAACTCCCACCAAACTGGGGAGGGATATGCTCTCTGGCACACGTCAACATACTCTCACTTGTGGTACCCAAAATGCATGTGAACATAAACAATTTCCCTAAAATGGATGAAGGCACCAGCAGAAAGAAGAGGTCACTGCAATTCGAACAAAATGCCAGGGACAGCGTCACACCCAAAGGGAAAACACTCAGGAGGATGAAAAGAGGAAATTACTTCTGGGGACGGTCGAAGGTTGCACTAGATGAAATACCACCAGCACACAGACTATTCAGCAGAACTGAAATGTTCTTCTCAGCACTAATACACCCAGTATTTCACATGTATTCCAATGCGAAATGGCTCCAGATAACAAGGTGGGAGCTAATGATGACCCTCAACTCAACGGTGAATGGGTTCAATGCAATCAAGGAGGAGCTCAGAGCAATACAGATGGTGGCACTGCAAAACAGGTACTTCCTGGACCTCCTTGTGGCTATTGAAGGAGGAGTCTGAGCAAACATTGGAAGTTCCTGTTGTACCTTTTAACCCAGCAACCGACAAGGACAACGGGACCCAGTCTGAAGCTATAGCGCAGCTGGCATGAATGCATGCCAAGATGGAAGAAGAATCAAAAGGTACCAAGACAGATAAGAGCTGGTTTTCGCACCTCTGGTCCTGGATGCCTTCCTCGCTATCTGATGGCCTAAAGGTGCTAACCGGAATATTAGTAATGGGAGTGGCATCCTTATTTGGTGTGAAGTTTTGCATGGCAAGGTGTAAAAAGGAAGCAGAGGAGGCAGTGGGAATGAAACTACTGATGGCCATGGATAATGAGCAACACATGGATGAAGTAATGAAGGAAAGAGAACGGCTAAGACAACAGGTAACAGAGGCAGACGTACACCCTCCTACAATGAAATTAGAAAATCTGCGCAACCCAAGGAAGTATGTAGGAACATGGGTTTATTGCAAGCCTGGGAGGGGCTGTATGTACATGTACTGGTTATTTGAAAATCACATCAACCACTACAGACACTTGGGTGGAATAACGAAAGTATGGCGCTTGATGGGCGACAGAACGTACCATGATGTTTTGGTCAAAAAGTCGACCAGAGGGGGGACTGAAGAGGGAAAATTGGTGCAGGCCCCCAGTCCTGGACGACCCCCTAACCAGAAGAAGTACCAGCAACAACATGGCTGTCGACCCTACAAACTTATGCCAATTCCCACTGCTCCAGCCGTGGACACCTACTGCGAGCGGTACCCTGCCGGCCACACAACCATTCCTGCTGCACTACAAACTCTGCCCAGAATGGATGAGGAGAGTCAAGACCGAGTTGGAGACAACTGCCTGGACAGACTTGACAATTACTCATACCCCCTGTGGGGCATGTGTTATGTGCAAGCAAACTGCAAGAAGCAAAACCATAGATATTGGATGGAAGACACCATGGAAAACAGAGACACCTCACAAATTTGAATAGTAAAGGGGTCATATACCTCATCACATGTACCTGCAACCTTAGATACATTGGCATGACAGCACATCCAGTCAAAACACGACTCATTGAACACAAGTCCTGTTTAAGGACTAAAAAATTAACAGCACCATTAGTCTCACACTTTGTATCCCAACAGCATACGGGGGAGGACATTAAATGGACAATACTTGAAAAGATATATCCACCCCGTAGAGGTGGACATTTTCACGATATTTTACTGAAAAAAACAACAATGGATCTTCCGTCTGGACACAGTAAGGAATGGCCTCAATGAAGAGATCCAATGGAACAGCCTGGCACTAATCAAATAATCAAAGACATATCAGGCTATGACAAAATCCAACAATTGACACCTGCTGGCTTCTAGGCCATGGTGGATAGGCATGCACTCCTTGAATTTAAAATAAAGGCCAGTGATATTTTGAGGAAACAGCTTTAGCAGAATTAATCAATCTGAATTGCTAAATATAAGAAGAGAGAACCATATGTTTTTTGCCTGTATGGGTATCATGTGAAATAACTTTAGTATGATTACTGATAGAGGATACACTGACTGCCCGTTGAAAAAATGAAGTCGTTTTGCATCTAGCCACATACACTCGATCTGTGACTGCATGAGCAGTGTGGTAAATATAAAAAAATCAAAATATAAAAACATGTTCACGTTATAACAATATGTGACATAAATAAGCCAGATGAGATGGAGGTTGTCACTATACCATTATGAATCATGACACCAAAAAGGCACTCCGATCTTAAATACATCAGTTGGCCATCTCACGGTACCATTGCGCCCATTACGAAATGGCTGACTGGAGAGGACAACCCAGTCCATCCCAAGATGGCCGCCTGGATGCCTGAACCATCACACTGGCCTATTGCAAAATGGCCACCAGGATGCTACAGTCGATGTAAATATAACACGCGCACAAGAACACACGCTGCAAAGGAATAGCAGAACACTGCAAGGAGTAAATAGGAACCGCGCGGGATGCTTAGCGAACACTGGCGGTGTAACAACTAAGTGGAAAAAACCCCACGATATAATGGTCCGGTCTGAGTCCAACAAACGTTAACATCAGAGCTAGTCTACCGTATATATAATACAATGTGTCTGCCTCACGGGACAACATTGTTGCTAAGTAGGGAGCTTTCCCTAGAGATGTAGCCTATAACGGGGGTTATGCCTAACTAATATTGAATGCCTCCAGATAAGTGAGCTGTGCAGTATACAGCACTTAAGCACAAAATACACTGTGCTTTTCCAACATGTGGGTTTCCTTTCCCTTACAGAACCACCCCAGTCCAAATAAGAGTGAAAAACTGGATCAGAACGATCATTGATTTAACCTGACAGATTTCAAGCGTGGCAACTATACACCAGCCAGGTGATCTAATGAATAAGTGCGCAAAACCATGGGCAGACCCTGCCATATGAATAAAAAGACGCATGTATCTATTATGCATTTTAAAAAACAGCTAATGCAGGCAATGAGTAAAATACATCCCTGCATGTTGTTTTACAGCTGAGGAATCCACGCAGGAGCGCCAATATAGCGAACAGCCTGCTTAACCTTACCGTCAGATAAGTATTTCCATTGTGTATACAACAGAACAAACAGGTATGACCATCTGTACCAAAACAAACGTTTGAAAGGTGTTTTATGCCCCATGCAGGAAGGGAGGGGGAGTAGCCTGTCCCAAATGTCATAAATATGACTCTCATTAATTGAATAGCGACTAAGGGAATTTTGTAAAAAACATTAAAAGTACTAACTTCCGTAACTCAGCCTATAAAACGGGAGAAGTCACCTTGACTTTTTCTTTCTTTGCCCCACAGAATATGCTGAAAACATCTGATGGGTGCACAGATTTGATCTTTAAAAACGAAGAAATTGGACCTGAAGAAGATGATGCATGAGAGGATAAATCATTGAAACCGGTCGACCATACTCCTTGATGTCCCCTGACTAAGGGCGACACATAGTTGACTCAAGCCATTGGGAACATTGATTAGTGACGCTAATATTCTAATTGTATTTTATGCTGAACTATAATCTCTCAGAAAATTAACTATTGTGTTTACACCGGAATGAAAAGCAATCTGAAGGAGTATCACAAGAGGAGAGTGTTTTTTATAATCTTAATTATTTTATTACACTTTACTTTCAGTTAATCAGATACACTTTGCATAGGGAAATAAATTGTCCCTTTTCTGATGCACAGTCCGACGTGAACTGTCTGACTAACCATGCAGCATTGGGGAGAATGAACCCCAGCTGCAATTTTTAATTCCTTACTGTGTTTTTTCAAGTAGGATAATAATTCATCAGTAACTTGCTTCAAATCTACCTAACTCATTGTAGGAATAGGGTGAGTTTCTCTTCACCTATCTCTTTTAGATAGGCGGTGCCACAGCGCTCCCTAGGGCTAGTGAGCACCATGAAGGGAAAGAGTGTTCTTCCGCTTAAGGAGAGTGTTAGGGCTACACATTGATAGTACATTGAGTAATTAGCTCGAGAGAAGCTCCATCCTTTTTCTGTTTTGTGTGATACAGACTTGACTAACAAGATCACACGCAAAGACTCCATGGCGCAGGTCGTTATAGACATCCCGATTACATAGCCCTGTTAGACATGAAGTATACGCGCAATCCGAGCAACTCACATTCACCCACACACCAATCTACACGAAGAACATATACAGTTCATGAGATAGAGGAATGGGACACCTACACTATCAGTGCGTTTGTTATTTTGCCATTAGTTTCGCAATAGCACTGCAGAAATGCAAGAAGCAAGAAGAGCTTGTATGCGCTTGCTGATGCTTCCACGCAGCTAACCCTATGGAAGGACAGGAGCACCCAAGGGACATGACCAACCGTAAAGCTCTCACTAACATATGGACATTATGATGACTCCACTCCATACTGGAAGCCAGAGCAGGCCTCAGGAGGAAACAGTAGGCTGCAGTGATCGCAGGGAAATCCCAAACTGTACAGTGCTGTGCTAGCAGAATAGCCTACGGCATAAACAGCAGACTGCCAAGGACATCATGTTGCAAAGCGACATTCCATATCCTGAGCAAAAGCGACATCGGCAACAACAGCAAGTGTTCCCTGTAATATACTCACTAATTTGAGGCAATTGAGCCTGCAAGAGTGGTCTCCAGCCACGTGACCCACCAAGTTGTAAACAAGCCAAGACGCAGAGGCTGAGAATGAGCAGCGGCCCCACGGATGGACAGCGACTTGCAACACAAATGTTACCTCCCAGACACCTTCTACGACGGGAATGGAGCGCTCTCATGGCATTAGTCATCTTAACATTATTGTTATATGCAGACACATAGTTGCAATCGCTGAGACATAGTAGACACGCACTGAGAACAGGTGTATTGCGGGCTGGGAACAATGTTTGTCCCAGATTTGGGGGCCTGCAGCCTGACCAATCAGGACCCTGGGTTTTGGGGGCAGATGGTGAAGGTTGCCAACCAATTACCAGGGGAAGGTTGCCAACCAATTACCAGGCTTCCTCACTGTAACCTTTTAGGAGTAACAACTTTCGGAGATGATCCAAGAATACCACCTGACAGAGTACTGTCACTCATGTTCCCCTCGTATAGGGTCCTATACTGGACCTACCAGTCAGGGGCCAATCCCAGGCCTCGATAGGTTTAGGAGGGAGTCTTCCGAGTGACGAAGGTTGTTACGTCGAGAGAATACAAAACCGGCCTGCGAGCCAGACTGAGGCGAGATGTGCCTAGATGTTGTTCAGCATGTGACCCCTGTGCGTTTGTATAATAAACCACAGTAAACCATTGCTCCTTGTGTGGACCTTGACTTATTGGGACCAGGGAGGGAGTTAGGGCCCTTCCTGAGCTGGGAGTCCGCTGACCCTTGGCACAGCTCTGCCGGCACCAGAAATTACCCTAACAACGTCCTTCCACCTCACCTCTTGGGTGCCTAGGCAGATAGTCTGACAGCATTGTTACTGCCCGGCCGGTACATCAACGAAACCCCATATTCTAGGAGTGCCAGCATCCACCTCTCAATCCGGGCTGGAGGTTTGGAAGACGAGCCAGCCATGATCAGCCGCAGGGGCTTATGGTCAGTTACCGCCATCACCGGCTGTCCCAGCACATACAGGTAAAAGTGCTGACACCCCCACAACACTGCCAGGGCCTCACTCTCGATCTGTTAGTATCACTTCTCTGTCTCCGACAGCGCCTTGCTGGTGTAGGCAATCGGCCTGATCTCCCTGTTAGCGTTCGCCTGGATGAGAACTGCACCCAGACCAAACGGGCTGGCGTCCACCACATTCTCTGACATCAGGGATGGATCAAAAAACGCCATGGTGTCCTCCAATGTCAGAGCTCCCTTCACGTCCTCGAACGCGGCCTGCTGGAGCAGACCCCACTGCCATGTTGCCTCTTTCTTAGTGAGACTTCTCAGGGGCTCAGACCTGGAAGCTAGGTTCCGGATGAACCGGCCACAGTAACTGGCCATTCCCAGGATGCTTTGGACCTCAGACACATTCTCCGGGGTCCATGCCACCACAATGTCTTTGACCTTTCGGGGATCAGGTGACACGTCTCCCTCCTTGTACACGAACCCGAAAAAATCTGTTTCTTGAAAAATTCACATTTTTCCTTATGCAAGGTTAGTCCGAGTGCATGCAACCGTTCCAAAGTTTTCATTAGCCTCTCCATGTGTTCCACCTTCATCTTTGCAAACACCAGGATGTCGTCACTGATGTTGAGGACTCCATCCAAATCAGCCAGGGCCCCACAAATGATGTTCTGGAAGCTAAGGCACTTGTATCTGTAGAGGCATTGGTGCATTGTAAAGGTGGTAATGTACCTTGAGTCCAGATGCAACAACACTTGATGGTATCCCACCTGTAGGTCAAGCTTTGAAAAGAAACGCTCCCCTTCAATTCTGCAATAATGTCATCGATCATGGGGGGTGGTGTGTCTTTCATGCTTGATGCTCTTGTTCGGGAGCCTCATAACCACACAAGTTCTCACCAAATCTGGTTGCTATGGCTTCCTTGCGAAGACAATTGGAGACACCCACGGGGTCGGTCCATCCACCTTCTCAATGATGTCTAGTGCCACCAAACTGTCCAGCTCTTTGTCGTCAAGGTCTCGCAGATGGAATGGGACTCTGCGGTGCTTGAGCGCAATAGGTTACATTGAATCGTCAATATGCAGCCTCACTGGTTTGCCGGCCAGGCGGCCGATTCCCTCGGAGATCTGGCTGTACTTCGCAAGCAGCCCCTGCACGCCCTCCACATACACTGAGTAGGCAGCGCTTCTGCTGCCACACAACTCAAGAGGGTTTTTGCTGGTGACGCTCGTTACATAGAATCAGGCCTTGATGGATGACCCTCTATGCTCAACATTTGCCACAAATGCCCCAGCCAAAGGGATCGGCTGCTCACCACTAAAGGTGAATATGTGTGCCCTAGGCTTCTGTAATGTGGGCGGCGCCACCATGACATCATAGTGTACCTTGGCCATTACATTGGCTGACACCCCTGTGTCCACCAACACCGGTATTGTGGACTTGTTCACTTTCACAAGTTACTGTGGCTGTCTTCTGGTGGTGGCAGGTAGCGCAAGGACATTCCCGATAAAGAACATATTCTCCTACTCGTCCTCCTCTTCATCCTCGTGAGGTACATCATCCTCCTTCTTGGTCTACTTGGGAGACATTGGACAGGCGCTGTGGCCTAAAGAACCGTGCCCATACTGGCACCCTAGGTACCACCATCAGCACCAGAGCCCTGCACTTACGGGCATAATTATCGGGTGTCTGACAACGTCCACAGGCTTTTCCCTGCACCGGGTGCTTTGCGGGGTGCAGAAGATCATACCCACACTTTATGCAGGACTCGAGGGGTCTAGTATTTCTGTCACGCTGGCCACAACATGGACGTCGGGCCCCTCTTCTGCCTTTACCACGGCCAACAACATATACCTCCTCCATCGTCCCTGGATGCACTGCTGCATCCATTTTCAAAGCGCGCACCTCCGACACCTTGTGGCAACGGCCAAGCTCCAATATGCAGGATAGCGTGAGTCCCAGTTCCCGCAGCACCTGTCTGTGCAGTTTTCCAGATGAACAGCCTTGAATGAGTTGGTTCCTCATTATTGTTTGAGGGTTCTCCCTGGTGCACGCCAGGGACATCTGGCACAGCTGTCCATTGAAAGTGTCCAGAGACTCATCGTCGTTCTGTCTGGCACTGCACATCACAAAGCATTCATAATCCGCATTGGCTACTGGCATGAAATGCTCACGCAGTGCATTCTTGGCCGCCGTGTATGATGCATCGATAGGTGTCAGGGACTGAAAGACTTCATGCACCGCTGGTCCCGCTGAGTAGAGAAGTGTGGCCACTTTACTATCCTCATCAGTCTCAGCTGTGGCCCGGAGGTACATGTCGAGCCGATCCATCCAAATACTCCCCTTCCAGCTACACCTGATGATAGCTCTCAAACCAAACCACACAGTCACGACAATGACTTGCCTGGCACCCAGTACAGAATGTCAAAAAATAGGGCATGTAGCCACTTTTCACTACTCCACCCTAGGGCTTGTGATATAAGTAGCCCCCTCCACCAATGTCAAAACAGCCAAGAACAATGTGACAGTTCTCCTGGTCCAAAGAGTGTGGTGGGCCCAGGGGACAAGAACAACACACTGTATCCCTCCCCTTTCTCCTCACCACACACTCAACACGTGAAAAGAGTTAAAACACTCCAGAAATTATGAATGTGCAGCACAATGGTGTTGCCTGTACAGGGGTTCCAAAAATACCACGTGGCGGGTGCACGAGTACTCCTAGCAGGAGCCACAACCCTCACCACCGCGTGGACAAGATGACGTGCACTCTACCGGCTCTGCGGCATGAAAACTGGAGAAAATGCCTCCTGTGTGTTCATCGTCTGAGCCCAGGTCCGCGTCAGATCACTCCCCTGACTTGCTGCCACTGTTGTGCGTGGCCAGATTGCCCTTCTGGCCCGCATGAGCGCCCCAGCCAAAGAACACTTGAAGACGTGCTCGCTGTCCGGCTCAACGGTCGCTCTGATGCGGCCGTGGAACGCCCTGTTTATTCCAGGTACACTCTGCAGAGTTACGTCACTCTGCCGCGTGTGTGCCCTTAAAGGGGCAGACACCACAGACATAGCCCAGGGAGTACAGGCGCATAGGTAAATTGCACCTGGTACTGCAAGTTGGGGTCGACGGTCTGTAGGAGCAGCCTCAGGGGTACAAGAATCGAATAACAGTTCCACAAAGACAAGGGAAGCTATGCAGATGACCAATGGCAGCAGGATCCACAGCATTGGTGTGCCTGTGGATGCAGAGCTTTGAAAAAGGATTTTAAGAATTCCTGCCTGGGAGGAGGGACAGCATCAAAGGTCAGGACTTTGTGTAAAAACAGCAAGATTGGGCGTGATTAAAGTGAGACTTGATTAGGATTATTTAAGCAATATGACCCGAGCAGCGGGGGCATTACCGACTCAGGTAATGCCCCGGGGCCCATAGTTATAGGCCCGAGCGAAGCGATTGCCTTAACGAAGGCCCCGGGGCATTACCTGAGTCGGTAATGCCCCCACCGCGAGGATCATATTGCTATTAGTACCCCGGCCTGCATTATGTGCGTGATCGGGGCACTAAAAGTATTTTTTTCTGTCCCGAAATGCTGCTGCGTTTCGGGAGAGAAAAAAAAAACAAAAGAAACGACCAAGAAAATGGCCGCCGCCATGGAAAGGGAAAACGGAGACCGTTTTCCCTTTCTATGGCGGCCATTGGGAGCGGACACGCAGGGAACACTTGTTCCCAGCGCGTCCGCTCCGGAAAAAGGATCAAAAAGAAGGTAAGTGGTGTTGGGAGTGCAGGAGTGGGACGGGGAAGAAAAAAAAAACATACCTGTGTCGCCGGCGGGGGACGAGGGAAGCCTCCAGCCGTGTGGAGTCGCGGAGCGGGGATGGCCCCCGCAGGAACAAGAAGGTAAGTTGGTGGGTGGTCGGGAGGGAAGGGAATTAAAAAAAAAAGATAAAGACTTACCCGATTCTCCAGCGAGGGGCGAAGGCAGCCTCTCAGCCACGTGGAGGCTCAGAGTGGGGATGGCCCCGCTTCAAGCCTCCTCATTGGCTGAGGGGCTGCCACGCCCCCCGCCGGGGACAAAGGCCGTGGAATCCCAACGGAGGGATTCCCGGCCTGGTAATGACTCGGCGAAGGCCAATCAGAATGGCTCTTTCATTCTGATTGCACTCTCGTTGGGTACTAATAAGAAATATGTTTTCAAATGGGGCAGTATATTTAACAGCCTGTTCGCCTTATCGAAAGACCAGCAGCTAAGTGACATAAACAGGCACTGGGTAGCCACTGCGGATTAGCTGTGCTTATGTAGGAAAACGTGGAAAGTGTGCATTGTAAGGTCTGTTTGACAAAAGGTGTCGTACGGGTCTAGCGGTCGTTCTTTTCCTTTTTCTAATCTAAATAATCCTATTTCCAAAATATTCACGTATAAAAATATATGTCCGATAGATGGCAGTGTTAGATTAATCTTCACATTTTCAAATGCAATTTACTTTCTGCAATCATCCCAAGCAAGCATATTACGTTAAAACAAATAAGAAATAGGTGACTGGAGGCTGGAGCTTTAATCGGCCGTAGTTATTGTGTTAGCAAGTGTTAAGTGGACAGCATCGGCAATCACAAAGAGAGCCAAGCTCGTCGAATCATCTGATATTGAAGAGTCACACATTTCCCTATTCTCGACTAAAAGCTTTGTGCAAGGCAGGGAACGGTTGTTTAGTCTTCGCCAGATGTTAGATAACGTTGCTATCGTCCTATGGGAAATGTTCGTTTGCACTTCCGGCGGCGACGAGCTGGGTTAAGCTACCCGCTTTGACGGCTTGGAAGGTGGTGATTTAAAAACAGGCGACCAAAGATTTTAATAGCATCCCTTTTTGGAAGGAATTTTGGGTGTGTCCTTGAGGCAGTTGCAGTGATAATGTGCTTGGGCACAAGACACAGGGCCTGATTATGGAAAAGTGTTGTGTCTGACTTGAAAGACACTTTTCCACCAAGACATGTATTCAGCTACGTCATTTCACCAAAATGCAGGGCTAGTGGACGTGACATCACATGACCCATGACCTCTGATGATATTACAGGAAGTGATATAATTTGACCCACCTAGAAGTGACATCATGGGATGCTATGGCACACAACCTTTCACACCTTGAAACAAGAACTGGCCTCACATACCATTGTTCCTAAGTACACTACGAAAAATATGGTTACGATATCACTGTAATGTGATAAACATTTCATACAAGAATGGATAACCATATACATCGTTACTATCAGTGTGTATAGGCTCATATTACCAAATTACTGTGAATTCAAGTAGACGTCCAAGGTCATATGATAATGATGTGTTATTGTATAGCGCTTTTTGGTAGTCTCGGAGTCTCGGAGGCGGCCTCAATCGTTCGGACGTTCGGACGTTTCGGACGTTCACGATTCCACGAGGTGCGGCTTGAGACAGACGTTCGCTTGGGGTCCTTTCCTCGAACGCGAGTAGCCCGAGGCTGAGCCCGCTTTCGCTTTCGCTCCCGCTCCCGCTTGTCGGCGTGTGTCGGCGGTTGTGATCGACTCTGCCCATAGTACCTGCCTGCTGTGTATTTTCAGCTGCGGCAGTACATTTACACCCGCGGGATACCTGCTAGAGCACACGGGTACCGACGGAGGGCGGAAGGCGGAGAGCGACTTCTGCCGTTGGTGGAACTCCGGGAGCGGTTGGAGGACCAGCACAATCATTGCCGGTATTTTTGGTGGGCAATTAGCACACGGGGAAGAAAGTTTAACAGCGCAGGGGAGAGTCATATGGACTCGCAGCGATTACACTGCCCGGCAAGTAGCGCTGCTCTCCTAAACTGAGCCCCCATCCTCTTTCCCCTTGCCATTAGTCCCCCCCTCCTTTCTACCCAGCCACCCTCCCATGGTCTGATATAATTGTATAGTTACCATATGGAGAGGAGACCATTTGGGTGTGTGTGCTGAACTTGCATTGTGACTGTTTGGGGGGTGCGGGTATTTGGCGACAGCTGGCTTTGTGCAGGGCAGTGTAGGCTACGTGTTGAAATCCGGCTCAGACTTGGGCTTAGCAGAATCTGGCAACCGGCCAGAGAGAAGGTACCTAGATTCCTGCAACAAACACTGCTACATGATAAAATGGCGCCAGGGAAGAAAATGACACAAAACAAGTACAATCTGCGCAAGACAAAGAAACAATTGGAAGTGGAAATTCCGACAAATGAGGAGATGAGAAAACCCAAAGCAAATAATAAGAAAAAATCCAGTATATCCATCCCCTTGGGATTGGGGGCTATAACTGGTTTCTTTGCCCCTCTCCCCATAACGGAAACTAATTCAACGATCATTGAGGACCCCGTCTTATCGGGCGATGGGGGTGGTGACCCAATGAGCTCTGCTAACTTTGATGACATAGATAACAATTCGTTGTTAGACCTGTGTTTGAGCATCCAGCGGGGGATGACTCCCCAGATCTTCAGGCCGCCTGAAGACATAAGCTTGCCACAGGATAATAAGTCTATGACATCTCCAGATAACATTGTGGGACATGAGGTACCCTTGAGCCGACTGTCAGCCTCCCCCAATTTGGTAATGGTGTCAATGGAGGATGGGCTGGATTCAGAGGAAGGTAATCTCTCCACCCTGTCCCCTGGGGCAAAGGAATTGGCAGAGATCCAATCCTCAGTGGCCTCCCTGCAATTCGCACTTAAAATTCTGCTCCAAATGACGGGGCGGATTCTTACGAATACTAACCCATTGCCTAATATTCAAATAGAAGAAAAGAATAAGGAGGTAGAGGCGGAAATTAATCTATCGGAGGCCATATGTATGGCTGAAGAGATAAATAAGACGGCTGATAAAGATCCCTCGGTAAATGAGGATCCGAGTGAGACAGTTTTTTACTCCCGTAAGCAACGCAAACTGGCTAAGAAAGCGCTAAAAAGCAAGGAAAATATGACGCATGGTACTAAAGAAGACAAGACGGCGCACATTGGTGGGCGCTCAAAAAAAGCAAAAAAAAGGGCAGCCAGAGCTAAGAAAAAGATTGGCTCTGGAGAAGGCTGTCTCTCCAGTTGGCTCATCACGGATCAAGATACGAACCAAGATTCGCTCCCTGAATATGAACAGTCAGCGATGGTGGGTCTGAGTGTTGATGAGGGAAGAATGCCAACCGTGGATGAAATAGAGGACCAGGCAGACGAATGGGAACGATTTGAGACTGATCTTCAAGAGGTGGAGGAATCACGGATTAGGGGCTCCGACTTATTATTCCAACCTAAGCCAGCCCCGGCTAGTACCACCATTTCTCCCATCAGATCAGTTAAGGATGGAGACGATCTTATAGGGAATAGAATCTGCTTGATTAAAAACCTATATAAAACCAGCGAACGCAGATGGTTGCCCCGATCGGAGTTCCTAATACGTCTGCATTCGGTCCCTGAACTACGCGTCTTAAAATCAGATGACTTCCAGTTTGTGGAACCATTAAAAGGCCTCAATCCCTGTGTGTCTGCATTACATTGTAAATTTCTATCCACCGCACAGATGCTTAGGAAACATCGTGAAGAGCTGAGGGCTGTGGATGTTGAGGTTGATGCAGACTTGGATGAAGTCGACACCAGTGCTGAATTTGTGGAAACAAGTGGGCCGGCTATACCAGTGGAATGCCCCTTGATACCTAAAGGAAAGAAAGTTGAAATTGCAGACGTTCAGTTGGTCTTAAAATGGCTTGCGGAATCGCTCCCAGAGGTATTGCCTAAACACTGATACTTGACATTGTTATCATGGAATACAAGAGGATTTGCTCATCTGTTGATGCCGGAGGGTTCGGTTAATTTTATTGTGAAACATAGCCTGATATGCCTACAGGAGACATGGGCAATGGACATTCTTTTACTCGATGGCTACACGAATTATCAATCCTTTGCTAAGAGAGGCAATAAAGGGAGACCATTTGGAGGGCTTTTGATAGGTGTGACTAGCTCTCTGCCCTCGGGACAGATACCTTGTAATGTTTGCGATAATATGTTGGCAGTAGAGGTTGAATATGGAACAAAGGTTGATAAGGAGAAGTGCCTATTGATAAATATATATAATCCCCCGTATGCCGGGATCAGTGAACTTATTCAAGAAGCCCTTCATGAATTATTGGCCTTTTGGTCGGTTGTACCTGGTAATCGAGCAGTTATTGTTGTGGGCGATCTTAATTGTCGCATTCCTGCTGAGACAGGGAAATATCCTCTAAACCCTAAGTTAAGAGAGAAACATCTCTTAACTCACACTAAAACTGACATCGAGGGGCCGCGTTGGCGTCGGCTGCTTGATGAATGGGACCTGGAAATGCTGAACGGCTGTACTAATAGTGACTACCCGGGGAAACATACTTGGTCCAATGGGCTGTATAGTAGGACTCTAGATTACATCTTCATGTGCCCTAAAATGCCCCTCTTAGTGGAAGATATGTTTGTATCATTAAATAAATGGAGCGACCATTCAGCTCTCCGATGTGTATTAAACATCCAACAGAGAGCTTTTGACAAGAGCAATATGGGCACAGTCTACGTGAATAAATCAGGCTCTAATATTAGGTGGTCAGCGAAGAACATTAATCAGGCAACATTGGCACTCGAGATCGATAAATGGCCAAACTTACCCGATTTCCACACCATGTCTATTGAATTAATAGAAAATTGGATAAAAGCATTTTCTCATACACATGCTACGGTTCCGACCACGAGCATGTTTAGACCGGAGGTTGGGCTTTGCTCTTATAATAATAAGATTAGAGATGCCAAGAGGGACTTGAGACAGGAACTGCGTATGAGTAAGAAAAAGTTAGGACCATCTGAAGAATTACGAGTAGCTGCGAGGAAAATTAAAAATAAATATAGATCCATTATTAAAAATATAAAATCTGCCGTAAATACCAGGGCTTACCAGAAATTAGTGCAGACGATTTGTTTTAAAAACACTCGTAGCATTTGGTCACTCCTGGGGGAAGCTAGGGAGTCATCGAAGGGCCAAATGGTTAATCCAATCAAAGCTGAGGAATGGGTTAAGTTTTTACTAGCCCGTAATACAATTATACAGAGAGACGAATTGTGCCCTCAGATAACCTTGGCCCCCTATATGGCCTTTGATATTTCATACGTGGCCATAATTACCAAGATAAAGACTCTTAAACCGTCCAGAGCTCCAGGACCTAACGGTCTAGCCAATATAGTTATGAGAAATCAGCCCGAGTTTTGGGCGAGCGTAATGGCTATACTGTTTAAAAAGATAATGACACAGGGGCTTATTCCGAGCTCATGGCAAACAGCAGTACTGATACCAGTCTTTAAAAAGGGTAATCGTCTAGATCCCACTAATTATCGGCTCCTCTCCATGTTGGACACAACAGGTAAATTGTTTGCCTCATTACTGCTAGAGGACCTACAATCATGGGTAGAAAGGGCTAACATTCTGTCCATCTTTCAGTGTGGATTTAGGAAGGGTTATTCAACGAGCCACAACTTAATGGTCATGAACCTATTGAGATCGAAGGCACGCAATAAAGGTGCACCACCTTTATACGCATTATATATTGATTTTAAAGCAGCTTTCGATACCATTCCGAGAGAACGTCTATGGTCTAAACTTAACGGTCTTGGTTGTCCAGCAGGCATCCTGTATTACCTTAGATTGCTGCACTATAATACTTCAGTTAGACTGAAATTAGACCAAGAGGGACACCTGACTGATAAAGTACAGCAGAACAGGGGGGTGAAACATGGATGCGTGACGGCCCCTTTGGTAGATATTTTGTATGTCCATGACATACCAGTGGCCATAACGGCCGTCTCAAATAGCCCACCTAAGATTGGGGAGTTGGTATGCACTGTCCTGGCTTACGCAGACGACTTGGTCATTTTTGATCATACAATCAGTGGCCTGCGCAGATCGGCTACAGCTTTGTGGGATTATGCGAATCGTAACGGCCTTACTATCAATCTTGATAAGACTAAGGTATTGCGATTTACCAACAAAAGAGTGTCACGCGTAAATCTTATGGTGGGTAAGATCATGATCCCTTACGCCCCACAATATCGGTATATGGGTATTGATTTTGAGCCTAGCGGGGACTATGGTTTATGTAAACATTCTCGGAAGATGCGAGCAGCGCAGGTCACATCGCTGGTTGCGAACTTCACCAACAAGCAAGGAGGTTTTACGCTATGGGGCACACGCCAACTCTATGTGCAGGTTTTTATACCCATGGTGACCTACGGATTAGAGGCCCTGTTTGATCTAGATCTCAGCTGGTTACAAGTAATAGAAGGGAAATTCTGGCGGCGGGTTCTGGGCCTAGCTCCAGGAATTCCAATGGCCATTATACGCTTAGAGCTGGGATTACCTTCATTGAAAGCTATAGTGATGAAAAAGAGATTGGGGCTTTTTATTAAAATGCGTAGTGGTACAACAAATCCTGTATTGATTGCTGTGGGTAAGGAAATATGTAAAAAACAAAATTCCCTCTCACTCGCTGCTATAATATTAAGACATCTTGCTGATATAGGATGGATGTATCGCGAAGGGGACTATACCAAGCAAGTTCAGAGGGCCCTTGACAAGCGAATAGACATGTGGGATTGGTTGGAGAATTTTGCCCACCTCAGTGCACTGAAAAGTTATGAATTTGTGAAATTCAGGTTGTACACATATATGAAACCGCAAGACTACTTTAACTTATGCCCTTGTAAAAGATTGCAACGCTTTATACTCCTATTAAGACTGGATCAACTCCCGACACTATGGGTCACGGGCCGGAGAGAACAATTACTGTTGGAATTAAGGATTTGCAGATTGTGTAAAATCAATAATGTTTTGGAGACAGCACATCATGTCCTGACACAATGTAGTAGTATGACAGACATAATACATCAACATATGGGAAAGTATACTCATGATCCTGCAGCAATCTCTAAGGCATTATTTTGGCATCATTGCCTAAATTCTGAAAATATCCATATTTTAACTTCTTTATATAACATCTGGTTGGTTATAGAGGGAAAACTGGGCATTAAGATCTGAATAGGTGGCCTTATCTACACTTAGGATTAGTGATGAGACACACTTATATGAGAACCCTACTGTGTTATGTGTTACTCTATAATTGTGAATTGCAATTCCTAATTGTTTCTTTTTAGTTATGGGTTAGTAATTCGTACCTTGTTGAGTTTTGATTTGATGTACATAGGGTTTGATTTAGGTTGTTTTTGGGTTTTAGTATGTATGACTGTATATAGGTCAGATTTATTATTATTATTAGTATTGCTATTCTATTTAACTGTGTAATCTTAATTTCAAAGTGGAGTTTAATTGTCATGCATGGTATTTTTATTCAATGTAATGATATAATAGTTGATTCTGGAAATTAATTAATCCGATTATTTATTCTTGTTTTTAGATATGTGTAAAGTTTATTAACTAAACTGTAACACATTAAATAAATAAATTATAGCGCTTTATATAGAACAAATGAACATACAATATCACCCAACCTGTGTAGGTACTCATCTATCGACCTCAGAAGGATGAAAGGATGAGTTGGCCTTGCTAGGATCCAAACCTGAAACCTGCAGATCACACACATCGCAGCAGTGAGCGGTCAACCCACTGAGCTATCTTAACGACTATAGTAAAATTAGGAATGACATGCCTGAATGTTCTCAAAGTCAGAAAGCAAATTACACTCTGTAGTGGATACAATTAAACGGGTAACTGTGAACAGCTGGCCAGTTCATCTGCAGGTCTGGTGCACATTTGACCACCTGTTAAGCTTGTGTGTATCTACTCTTCAGTCTTCATAGGTTGGCAAAATACATACCATTGGGAGGGTTCATAACTGTGTATTAAAGAATTTAGAGTAGCTCATGGAAAGCAGCGCACTCACACATCACCCCATACTCTAGGCACTCGTTACCTCATCCATGCAAACAAACATCCTGAACAGCATGCAATGGAGATAGGAAAGATTGACACATTACAACAAAGCATTTATTGGGACACAATGAAATCAAGGAGAACTTTATGTCAAACATTTCTGCACTGTACACAAGCTTTTAGGCACAAGGATTTTGTCACGTGACCGAGGACACTGAGATGGAATGTCTTGTGATGATCGTAACAGAGAAAATGGCAGAAAAAAACAGGCGATAAATGCAACCTGCAAAAAGCCAAAGGCATACTCCGAAATGGATGCTTATTCTACACCAAAAGCTTTTTGGAGGGTTTTGCCTGCATTGTAAATTTAAGATGTTTAAGAACATACTACGTCAGTGACTGAACCCCTGAAGTGTGGCTAAAATAAACCTTTAATGTGTCTATTATTTATTGGATAGGATTCCAGAAATACAAATGATGTACTATTCCTATTCTTTCTAATTCACGGTCACAGTTCCATTTGTGGAACTCCTGGTTTAAGAGGCCTGAACAAGAATGCCAGTCACTCCACAAACAAAGATCCACGTGGTGCTGGCCACAGCTCAGGAGCTTCCCTTTATGTAAAAATAAAGGAGACCACAGGGCTAGCAAGGAAGACTACAGGGGTTGCAACTGCAAACCTTGGCAACCCCCTGCATGGTCAAAATGGAATACACAGCCTCAATACAACCCGGCGGCAAGTTTTTTTATATTTATCAGCTGTTGAATTTCTGGTGGTCAGTATTTACTGCGGGCTGCGGTAATGGGTGCCTATTCACTGAGGCTGTCCAGTGTTAAAAGAATAACTGAATTGATTGAAGACACTTTTGCTTGTTCCGCACCCTCAAGATAAATGATGTAAACTTATGAATGTAATTTAGAAAAAAACAAGAAAAACTCTTGGATTCATGATAATTTCAACGACTCTTTTTTTTATCTTGCTGTCAATCCATGTCCTGAATTGTTGATAACTTCTCACCTTAATTAATAAAAAAGTCTCTTGATTGAGATACTAATTTCAATTAGTTGCATTGAATTTTAGACGTTCCCTCATTAATTGCATTGAATTTAGACATTCCCTCGACACGTGTTTCTCCAAATGATTTATTTGGTTCTTCGGGAGGGAGTTTTGGGTATGTAGATAAATTTGAACTTTACTTTACTTTACTTTACTTTATTTATAATGCGCACAATGGACCCGTAGCATTGATGGCGCATGCATGACAAACAAAAATCATAAACAACATAGAACATATAAATAATACATATTGGAGGCAGGATGTTGATAGGGTAGGAGATGGGCAGCATGCAAAGCACAGAAATGGTATGAGCAACCCCAGAATGTTACAGGAAGCTATCGAGCAAATATCCAACTGCCTGTGGGCATTAGAACCTAAAATCAGGAAGAAGCCTAAGGAGCAGAGTCTACAATACCAATTTGCAATTCACACCACGCTGGGGTATATATTTGCAATATTGCAATGTTTATGGTAAAACGGCAGATTACTAAGCCCACAACCCACTAATACACAATCTCTCGATGACGATGAGCACCAGCTACTCATATCTATCTTTCGCACGACCTTCAGGTCCAGTGTCCGAACTATTCCCGGCCCAGTTCGTTGCCGTAGCCAGGCCAATACCTTGTTGCGTAAGGAGTCTCTAGATTCTTTCCCCTCTGCTTTCTCCACATTTGCTATTACACAGTTGTCCAGTGAAACTTTGACCAGTGATATAAACTGATTGGTTTTAGGATTCCTGATGCATGTTTTGGACTGTGGCCTTAACGTTGCTCTAATAGAATAATTATGGCTCTTGGTATTGAGTAGTAGGATATCTCCTCTTTTCTTTATTTTCACAGGTGTTGAGCTGAACGGGAATTACCGAGCAGTACGCATGGTGTAGAGCTGGCTTGATAACCGCGTCTACACCGGTGCAGACGCGGTTATCAAGCGGGGATATCCTAGAAACCAATAAATTTATATCACTGGACACAGTTCAATTTTATCTACATAGCCAAAACTCCCTCCTGAAGAACCAAATTAATCATTTGGAGAAACACGTGTCAAGGGAATGTTAAATCCAATGCAATTAAATAGGGAATGTCTAAAATTGAATGCAGCTAATTGAGATTAGCATCTCAATCAAGAGACTTTTTATTAATTAAGGTGAGAAGTTATCAGACCCAATGCTGGTAAAAATAATACGCATTTGGAGAGATAATACACTTTCTGTGTATCAGGCTGCGGATGTAATGGAGAAAACCTTTTCAGAGCTTGAATTGGCCTAAAAACCATTGAAAAAAATCTTTGATTAAAAGCAAATGGAAAAAACAGTGAGTCCGGTGTACGGAAACATTGGTCCACTTACTTTGCCACTTTGATAATTTGCCACTGTGATATCAGGCAGTTTGGTAATTTGCCACTGCGATATTTTGCCACTTTGATAATGTATCACTGTGATACTTTGCCACTACGTTAGTTTGCCATAGTGATAGTTTTTCACATTGATCTTTGTTCATTTACCACTGTGGCATTTGCCCACTTTCATAGTTTGCCCTTGTGCAATATTGCCAATCTTAGCGTTTGTGAATAGGTATTTTGTCACTTTTGTAATTTACCACTGTGATATTTGGCCACTTTGATAGTTTGCCATTTTGAGATGTTTCTACTGTCATAGTTTTCCACATTGACAATTTACTACTGTGATATTTTGCCACTCAGTTTGGCAATGTGATTTCTTTGCCCCTTTTATAGTTTGTCATTTTGAGATTTTGCCACTTTGGCAGTTTGGCACACTATTTTGCTACTTTGCCAGTTTCTCGCGGTGATATTTTTGCCACTTTGATACTTTGCCATTTGGTTTCTTTTACCACAGTGATTGTTTGTCATTTTTTTGATTTTGGTACATTTGTAGGCTGCCATTCTGAGTTGTTGCCACTCTGGTCATTTGCCAGTGTGGCATTTTGCTACTAGGATTATTTACCACTGTGATATTTTGCTGCTGTGATATTTTGCAACTTTGACAATTTACCACTGTAATGCTTGCAACTTTTATAATCTGCCACAGGGATATTTTGCCACTTTCATACATTTAATACCATTATATTTCTCAACTAAGATATTTTGCCACTTTGATGATTTGCCATTTTGAAATTGTGCCACTGCAATATTTTGCAAGTGCATACTTTGCCACTTTAACAATATACAACTAAGTTATTTGACCACTTTGACAATTTGCTGCTGGGATATTTCACGACTGTGAAATTTTGCAACTTTCATAGTTCATCACTGTACTATTTTCCACTTGGATCACTTGCCATTGTGACATTTACCACTTTGGAATTTCACAAGTGTGATATTTCACCACTTTCACCATTGATGTCGCAGATGGCACATTAATGGTTCACTGTTTTTTATTTAATTTGCAGATGTTAGGTGATATTTTCATAGTAATGATAAATCTTCCTGACCTAGGTCAACCCCAGAACTTTTTGCTTTTACTGGTAGATTATTTTTCTTTATACCTCTATTAGTGGGAACCTTTTTCCACACCCACAGAATCTTGTACTCATTTTATGGGTGTCATTTTTAAGACTCTCCATAGTATCTTATAAAAGTTATCCTCTTTGACAACTTGCTGGCAATACATGCATATTGTTGTTGGGTTGTCCCAGGGGCTCCTCTTTTAACTCCACATTTCAAATCCACAGAGCCACATCCAGCCATGAGGAAAACCTTGCCTAGAGCCTTTCCGATGATCCTTGCTGCAAAAATCCTTCCAGTGTCCGGTCTTCTGTCTTCTTGATGAAGGAATTCAACTACCAGGTTTTTGGCTGCAGATCCTGAAGTCCTCCTGCTGCAAAATCTTCTTCTGTGCTGAGGGACTGTGCTCGCTTGGGAATTTACTTACTTTAAGTCTCTTGTGATTCCTGTGTAGTTTTTGGGTGTTTCCTGTGATTTGGAGTCCTCTAGTTCAATGCACCGAAGTCCCTGCTAGAATCATTTTAGGGTGTCTTCTCTGAAGTCCCTAGACCCTCAACTAACTCTAAAGTGGAATAATTACTTGTTTGAACTTCTTCCTCTGGAACTCTGAACTTTGCCTGCAACCGGGCTCTATCTCACCCTGCCCACAGATGGCTCGTAGACCCATAGGGTCCCTCTTCTGCCTCTGGGAGAAATCACGCACTCAAATTGGGAAGGGCTGGATAATTTAAGGGGTCTGCCTTTTAAAGTAAAACAAGTGGTGAAAGTTTACTTACTTGTGAATGAGTTAGTTGGTAACTTTAAACTCTCAGAATGAATACTTACAAAAAGTTATTACTTATCTTAGATATGTTCTGCCTTTCTGAAAAATACACATAGGATTTACTTACCTTGAGTAAGCTGTGTGCCTTCTTAAATAAGCATTCTAAAAATCTTACTTTCCTTAGAAACTGTCTCGCATTCTAACAGAAAGTAGATAGTTAACTTACTCACCTGGGAATTGGGTTCTCCTTGTCGCAAAAGTAATTCCTGTTAGGATCATTATATGAGTGTCCCCAATTGGGTCTTTCTTCCACTTACTTGCTGTTAGCCTGTCCAGAACAGGTCTGCCTAGGTCTTACCTACCTATTAGGTTGCTGGTAGCTCCTTACACAAGTACATAGGTTTTACTTACCTGGCATAGCTGTGTGCCATCCAAAAATAAGTTATCAAGTTATTGCTTCCCTTAGTCTGTGAACTGAGAAGCAACGGTAATTGAGTATTACACCTCAAGGTCCAACTCCCCCAGGATAACTGTGTTATCCTGAATCAGAGTTACAGGTTTATACTGTTCCTAGTATAAGTGTTCCACTATTTCAAAAGGCATATTGTCCAGTTGATTTACTACGTGATTTCTTGATGAGCATCACGGTATGACTGACAGGGTCTACTACCCGTGTATTACTGTAAAGTAATCTGAAAGTAATTTATGGTTTCACTCCCCAGGAATAGGTGTGACCTATACTGAATGTGTATACAAAGGTCTGACTTACCTAGACACACTGTTAGCTTTCTAAGTAAGGGTTATGCTTTGGTCTGTGTACTTTAAAGCATAGTGTGGTGTTTTTTATTAATGTGGTTACATATAATGTGATAGTATTTATTCCCCCCACCCCCACAATTTATCTGAGCCTACTTGTATTTAAATAAACCATTTATTTTTTACAATACATAGTGTATCAGTGTGTCTTTGGACCATATGTGTACTGCAGTTTCTTTGTACTGGTTCCACAGTCCTCTCTCCCTCCTAAAATAAGCCTGGCTGCTCTGTCTACACTACCCAGAACTCAGGTGGTACAGCCTTCTACTAAGAGTGGTGTCTTGTACTGCCTCAGTTGAATGGTTTATGAAGCCCTTAGTTGGACTTCAGAAACACTGTCCTAACAGCAGAGGTCCTTGGGTCATCCCTCTCTCCCTCACCTAGAAAGCACCTCCACGCTAACCAAGGCATCCTTAACCCCAGGTTAGTAGATACTGATTATTTCTCCCTCAGTATGCTAAAGGCTAAGTTAGCTGTGAGGATGGCCTACACTCAGTTTTGCCCGGTAAATTTCCTTATCCGTCTAGACTCCCTTAGGGACTTCCTATGTGTCTCTACTCAAACCAATAATTATTGTTCTACAGGGATAGGGAATTGTATCTTTCATTCTTGAGTCAGTCTCCTTCTATCACAGTCGCGGCTTCCAAGCTCTCTTCTTACCTCTCACTACACTCTCTCCTTCAACTCCACCTTTCTTTATTCTCTTCCCAATTTTCGTCTATCCTTCTGATGTTTCTCACTCTTTCTTGGCCTGGCCTCCACCCTTTGATGTTCACCCCCCCACTCACTATTATTCTACACTACTGCCTCCTTCACTCTACTACTCCTTCCTTCACAATATAAGCCCATTGTCCACTCTACTCTCTCTCCACTGAATACAACTCCATCTTCTACTCCACTAATCCTTCCTTCACTCCATTACTCCCTCCAACACACAACACCTTCCTCCAAATTGCAACTCCCTCTATCACACTGCAACTCCCTCTGCCACACTGCAACTCCCTCCACACTCCAACTACTCCAACCCCGCCCACATGCTACTCAGTCACACTCCTTTCACTCAGATACATACACTTCACAGTCACTCCTTACTATTTCTCACCTGTAAACACTTGTCACACTATCAAGCACTCTCACATCACAGTACCTCTGGCACTCATTAACCAATAACTTATCTTCTCTAGAAATCACCTCCACACACTCTGCTGCTTCTTTCGGCATGCAGCATACCCTTTTAACTGCCCCGGCCTTACAATCTCTCTGTGTGGGCTCACCGGTTCTTAGCGGCAGTTCCAGGTTCCTTTCCACCCTCTGAATCAGTCTATGATCTGATGTTGGGTCTGGCAGATGCCTCACTTACTTCCCAGTCTCCGCCACACCTCCACCTTTATCTAGCATCTCTCTCGGTTTCGGTTTTTCTGCAGCAGACCTCTGCCTCTTGGGCTTCTCATGATGGCATCTGCAGCCTCTTTCCAACTCCACAATGCAGGCTGCTGGCTATCTCGACCCACGTCAGGAGCAGTGAGTCTCTCACCATCTTGGTGCTTCCTGTTTTTAAACACTACGCCACCTTCTGGTTTCAACAAACAACTAGGCCACATCTCTAGTTCTATGCTCCATATTGCTCCCCTGCTCATCCTCATCTCAGTCTTCCTGTAAAGAGAGTGGGAAAAAGCCTCACAGTCATTACATAGCAGATGGACTGGCTCTAAATTGTGATATGTCATATGGGTTGGTGGAGTCAGAGAGTAAGTATATTATGGCCTGAATGAAAGGGGGATACCAGGGATTGGCCGGTAAGTCTTCTTCCCTCCGAAGACGGTTACCTGCCCCCACATGGCCCTCCCTCAGGTAGTCACCCCCACGTTCGGGATCAGGTAGCGGCTGCCCTTCCCTGTGCACATGGGAAGAGGGTTTTCCCACAGAGGCAGTGAGACTTTGCTGGATACACCAAAATGTTCACTAAACAATGTTGAAAGGTATTTGATCTCATTGCCCAAATAAGTAGTTACAGTCCGTAAAATATTAAGGTTCTGATGCAATATAAATGTAAACAACATTGCAACCCACTTTTCCTATACTCCTCCATATGCATGGGTCATTATCTACTTTGGAGGGAGTGGGGGTATCACCCACCCATTGGGTATGTCTTGACAAACACCTGCACCCAACATTACAGCATTACCTAAGCTTCACTTCCCTTCGCAAACACCTGTTGCACTGTTTGAGAACTGTACTCTCCCCCCTCTAATTGCAAATCTGGGGATGCTGTGTCACAGAGACCAACGACAGTAACAACATTGCCCATTAGCTGAGGCAAATGTGCCTGTTGACTCTGGAAACAAGACCATTGTCTGAGCATTGTAGAATGATTGTTGCTGTGCCTGTGACAACAGTGAAAAATATCATGTTAAGATGTGGTAAAAATGATGATTTGCATTGATTCTGACGTGTGAAGATTCTGAGCATTGTGTTGTTGGCTAATTGAAATATTGGTTATCCATTTACTGGTGTTACTTGAAGGAGGTTGCCAAATAAAATTCGATTGTTTCCTCCAAAAACTATAAGAACATCCGTGTTTATTATACCCAGAAATTGTAGACAGATGTATCCCATCATGACACTAGGCAGCATGCTAACATCACCGATTTAAAATTCCATGTTTTTTAATTGTTTCAATGTTATAACCTATATAGTCTAAGTTACATAGTCTATTTTATTCTATGTTCAACAGATAACATTAAGAGTCTGTGTAGTGTGACAATGGCTATGGTATTAAGCTGAAGTCCTGTTGGGGCTGTTACTGCACATGCTTATGGATCTGAGACTTCATGTTTTTTAATGTTGAAATTAGTTTAATTAGGTAACCTTTGCCTGTACCATATAGCATCTAATTTATAGCCATAAAGGATTCAGTACATTGATACATTTTGAAATTGTGTAGAAATTCACGATCTGTATTGTTCCCAAAATAAGTGAACACTTGCTTTTGTTCAAGATTTCATTTACTGACCATGTCATCAATTTTTCTGTCTCACTTCCATTTCTGCAACATTGCAGTGACCATCGTGTGCCTTGCCTCTTCTGATTAATTCTTCATAATGGTTCCACTACTGATTGACAAAAGCCACAATCCTCTGCAGTGTGGTCTCATCAAAGAACAACGCAGAGAAAAGGTACGGGTGGTAAGCCAAGCTCCTCCTGCCACAGTTCTTACAGGGCTTGAAGCCCAACTAAGAGGGAAAAATGGCACAGTACCCAAAAATTCAAGTAGCTGGACGTACATTTCAGCATCTGCTACCATGGAAAAAGGAACTGAGGTCAGAGGGCCCATGTGGTTCTGTATATGTACTGAAGATGTCACTTCTACTGCAGGAGGGACCACTGACACAGTACCAGGGCGAGCATGGAGCCGCCCAGTGCCACCTGGTGGCTTTTGGAAACCTTTATGAACCAGTCTGTGCCTAGATGACATTTCAAAAAATGAGGACTGTATGAGAAGAATGTAGCCATTAAAACATTGAAATCGTTAACGCTTTCTTGTTGCCACTACATGAAATGCCACTGGACACAGCTGTATTTCTGGGCTACATGCAGCGGCATGGATATTCCCAGAGAAAACTCCCCAGGTCACAGTTCCAGGGAAATTGCCTCTGCCCTTTCTCTGACAATATGAAAAGAGCCAACATGATCTGTCAACGCTGTTGCCTGTGCATCGAGTGTGCAGAGAATTTTGTCAAAATGTCATGAATATTTAATATGCCTCAAGTATGCGGAAAAGTCTATGCAAATTGGCAAAGAGATTTGTTCTGAACACAAGAACGTGTAAGAGAAGTAAGATGTGTGTCTCACTGCATTTCTTGGATTCAGGAAGGTGTACAGTTTGATATAATGGCTGAGACTGCACCAGGTTTTTTAATGTTCATGTGTGCAAGGAACAATAAAGAACTCAATACAGAGTATAATGATAGGAGACTGTGCTTGGTGTCTGTATAGCATGATGACACAGTCCACACATCTATAGGGCATGGACCTGTGCCATACTCTCTTAAACCTTTTGGAGGGCCTAGTGTCATAATTTTGAATTTCTGAATTCAATGAATAAACCTCTTCATAATCTCCCTAAATTAATGTTAATGTTAAAGGTATTTGTACCGTGCACCGTCACCAACAGAATTGGTCCCCAGTTGCACGGATCTGCAAAAAAGAAGGTGGGGGGTGTTTAAGAGGGAGTAGGAAAGTGAGAGGGTGATGTCCTATTGGCAGCTTCAGTTAGTTTTTCACTGTGCGCCAAGCTTGGGTGCGAATATAGGATCGATGTGAGACCTTGTGTGCCGTCAGTGTAGCTTATGTGTTGATCGTTTGTTGTTGCGATGTGGTGAAGTGCGTGTGGTTTGCTGTGCAAGAGGGTGGTTGTGTGTATTTTTGGGTTAGATAAGTATGCAGAAGTTTGAGCTTTAGGGTTAGTGGGTTATTTGCAGTCCTTGGTTCCCTTCCTGTCTATTCCTTGTCAGTTATCCATTGCTGCCTGTGTTTACTTTGTAAACCAAGATATTTTGACATATCATCCTTCCCCTTCCATCCTGATCTGTGCTTAATCTGTCACTGACCATTCTTTGATATGATTCTAGCTTTCTATCTTTCAATTGCTAGGATATGCCTTACATTGGTCTTCCCTTGAGTGGATGGTCGGTTGCTTAGGGAGACGGAGGGATCAGTATCCTCTCTCAGCTTTGCTTAGCTGTGTAAGTGCCCCCTAGGTATTCTTCCTTGTTACAGGGTAAAGAGCCAGGATTTGAGGAGATTTCTGAATTGGAGGTTATCTCTTGTGTTACGTATGTTCTTTGGTAGGTCGTTCCAGGTTTTTGGGGTGAGGTGGGAAAAGGAGGATCCTCTGAATTTTCTTTTGTTGTAAGGTTTTGGTTCATAATGGATGTCGCTGCAGGATCCAAGTGGCCTTGTTGGGCAGTGTTTTTCTCTTAGGAACTTTGCACTTTGGCCGTGGATTGCTCAGTGCGTTATGCACATTGTTTTGTATTTGATTCACCTTTATATTGGTAGCCAGTGTAGCATTTTCAGTGATGGTGTGATGTGTTCTCTTCGAGGTAATCTGAGGAGCAGTCTGCTGCAGCATTTTGGATGCGTTGGAGTTAATTTAGGAGTTGTTCTGGCATGCCCAGAGATAGGCTATTGGCATAGTCTACTCTGGACATGACCAATGACGGTGAGTGTTTTGTTAGTGAATGACAGGAATTGTAGGATCCTTTTTACTGCTCACAGGAGAAAGAAGCACATTCTTGATTAGACTGTTTACTTGTGGCTCTAGGATAAGTTTGTTGTCCATCAAGACTCCCAGGTTTTTACAATCGACGATGGAGCTGGGGTTGGGCCAAGTTCTGTTGGTCAGGGGATGTAGTGGTTGTCTTCTCCGTTTTTTGTGAAGATCATCATTTCTGTTTTTCCTGGGTTGGTTTGAGGCAGCTCGAGTTCATCCAGTTGTAGATTTCACAGAGGCAGTTCTCCAATGTTGTGTTTTCTACTTGTGTGTTTTGTATTTTGTAAACTATTTGTATGTCATCAGCATAGTTGTAACAGGTGAGGCTGTGTCTTTTAATGATCCTGTTTAGTTGAGACAGGTAGATGTTGAATAATAGTGGGGAGAAGGGAGATCCTCGTGGTACTCCACACAAGGACTCTCTTGGAGCTGGATTTGAAAGGTTTGATCCATATGGTTTCTGTTCTGTTTGTTAGGAAGTATTTGATCCTAATGAATTTAGTCTATTATTCATCCACAGTGACTGAGTGAAGGAATTAGTGAAGAATGGGTGAGTGTGTTTCACTACTTTACTAAACAAAAGAATAATATTCAGTGTGCTCCCGTTAGCTGTTTGGAAGAGGAAGTTATACTGTTTCAAGATACACATTTTAAAAGTCAGTCCATTTGTTGAAACTAAAATACTTCCATGCTTACAGTTTTCAGAATAAATGACTTCTGTGACAAGGAAATAGAAGTAATTAGTTAGAAGACAAGAAGACAGGTAGAATTCCCTGCAGTTCTGTTTATCAAATCTTAGAAAAACAAAGAAGACAAAGTTGCCAGCTCAAATATGGGTACAAGGAGTGGAGGCAAGACTCCAGGAAATATACAAGGGAAATAAAATACCATCAGCATGTTTAAGCATACCACCAGAGCACCACACAATGAAGGCATATTGAAAACATAGAGCATTCTATGGGAGTATTTTCCTGCCTCCTATTCATTGGAAGTTTTATGTGGCTTTTTCCAGTCTAAAAAAGTCAGAACATGGCTTAATTGAAGTACTTTCTTTTTGGGATGAGAATGTTTGGCTGTCACTAGAGCAAGTGTAGTGGAAAGTGTTAAGAAAAACCCATCAGACCAAGAGTTATAGTCTTTTGAAGTTACATTTGGTAGCATATTTTGCATTCAAATAGCTACTGCAGGCTGTAGTGGATTTGTCTACAACTGCAAATGTCACACCAGCTCCTACCCAGTGCAGTGTAATTTAATTGCAGGAGTTATGATGTGTGAAAATGTCCTTTGCTGGAGTATTGTGGATGGGACTGGGGTGACCCTGTATGCCAGACCCCACCACCCACCATGTGATGCAGGCCCCAAAGGGGGAATACGGAGGATTCTACAGGCTCTCCTGTCCATCCCAAGCCTCGGCTCTATCACACATAACTGGCATTAGGGTCAGTCCTAGAAAGACACCGTTGTTTCACATTACGGGCAATCTGATAGAACAACTGATAGAGATTCGGCTATCTGTAGAGCTATAACCATGGATGCCTGGGGTGGACAGCAGTTATGAAGGGAATAGGTTCATTGAGAGACACAATTCTGCAGCTGTCACTCATACAGATACCGGTAGGCTGTGAGCCCCATAACCCCACATGCCATTGCATGTACCAGAAGCCAGAACCATTATCTCAAAACCACATGAAAGAGAAGTTTTCAGTAACGATGAGCAGTGAGTGTTGCAGTTAGAACTCTGGAGACAAAAAATGGCAGTCCAAGCATAACATGCTTCAGCTGGTGGAGCCTCTGTGTGGTCTGTAAACAAGTTAGTATCAGGTGCTGAAGTTGCAGTCCAAGAGCCCATGTCCCAATCATAAGCTCTGCTCACATGTAAAAACCTCCTGTTTTACTTTCACAAACAAATGACTTACCTTTTGGTAATGTTCTTTCTGATGAATGTTCCTCTGATGGATTCCATATGATATCCATCTCCCAGTTCAGCTGCCCTTTGGAAATGTTAGCTTCACCAGGGGGCATGGCACAGCTCCACATTGGCTCTGCTCAACGCCTGTACAAGTTCTGTGCTGAACTTGATGTCAGTGTGTGGCCATACATGGATTCTACAAGTACTGAACTAAAAGTAAATCGATACCGAAAAGCTCCACTGCTTCTTTCAAGTGTGGTGCATATGGTTCAATTGTATGGGGAAAGATTGCAATGATAAAGCAAGTAGAGGGTGTCACATCACTTAATGGATAGCATTCAACAAAAAACATGGAGACTGTCTCAATTTAAAGTGAAGAGGCACCATAACAATGCCTTGCTGCATTTGCATGTGCGTATGTTTATTCCAGTTACCAGAAACAGAGTGTACTGGTAGCTACTTACTTCCAAGAGAGACAGCACCTGACAAATGGCACATAGTTTGCCAGAAACCAGGAACATTTGGACTGAATACAAAACCCACAACCAGAAGTGCTGAAACACTCATTTACACACAGCCATTTAAAGTGGTACCTTCTCAGTTTGAAACCCTGCACAGAAAGCTAAAGAAAACCAGTGTCAGGTTCAAGCCAAGAAAACATCATTCATGTTGAAAGCAACACCAGCCTGTGTAGTCACCGGTAATGATTTCAATCAAAAGGTTAATATGTGCTGAAAATAAGGCATCACAGTGTACCCTCTTTCTATTTTATTGGCAGTGTCCAACTTACAAAATGATTCTTATTAAGGATAGCTTGAATACAAGGAGGGAAGTTACTGAAAAGTATTTGATAAGAATGGCTTACACTTTGTCAAAACAACAGAACTGAAAAAAACATTTCATGCATGCAAAGTCATATGATGTTCTGAGTTGATTTAGGCAATGCTTGTTAGTTCTCCAGTGTAATCTCTGACAACGTATTTCTTCTGTTAGCCTTGCTCACAGGTTCACATGGAGGGGGGGTTAAGTTTCCCAGGGCATCAAGCTAGGTCATCTTCAGAGGAAAGATGTATTGTCTGTTACCATATAACACCATTAGGTTCAAAGAAATACAAAAGTGACCATGTGGATCAGGCCTCCGAGTTAATGAGGAGCTCCAACCCTTGTGAGTTCCTTCTAAGGAGGTATATATTTTTTTTTTAAAAAAAATGTATTTGCATTTTTACATTAACAGTGGAAAACATTCCCATCCCCCTACCCCCTTGTACGCATTCTCAACAGTGTGACCTGGTCGGTTCCTTTCTCCCTCCCCTGTTTGCGGGTTTCAGTGTTCCCAGCCCTCTGGCTCTCTTTATGTTTTGTTCCAGACGGGTCTCATTTCCATGCCTTTTTCGTGTCCATCATATCCCTTCCCCCTTGTGTTGAATGTTCAGGGTGCTTTCAAGTCATTATTCTCAGCCAAGTCATTCAGTAGTAGGGTCCACTGCATTGTAACCTCTGACCCCTGTGTAGCAGAGCCCAGCCCCTGTAGTATTGTCGCCTTGGCGATCCCCCACCTACGGATGTCCATTAACCAATTGGCTAGTGCAGGGCCCTGGGGTTGTTTCCACGCAATAGCAACCCGCTGCTTGGCCAATACTAGGAGAAAACCTATCAATTTATTGCTTGTTTTGTGTTTTTCCACCCTGCAAGCATCCCCAGATACAGATCTTAGGGCTACACTCTAGTGCAGATCCCATTAATCTATTTACCTCTTGAATGACATTATTCCAATATAGCGTGATGAGCCCACAAGTCCAGACCATATGCCAAAATCCCGCTGGGCCCCTACCGCATCTAGGGCATTCATCTGACTGACTGTTGTTCATGGCCCTTATCCTAGACTGAGTTACGTATGTCCTGTGGACTATGTTAAACTGGATCAGTTAGAATCGAGCATTCCATAAGACTTTCCGGGTAGATTCATAGACCGCCTCCAATTCCTTACCCCATGTCCCGTTCCCATTGCTCCTTAATCTTTAGTGCCGTCCGGGGTTCCTCACCCCGTAGTTTCAAAAAGGACACCCTCCTTCTCCCTGTGTTCCATAACAGTTCCCCCACCTTACCATCCAGGAGTTTGAAGAATATCTTATCACATATGGTATGTTGGTGAAGAAGTAGAGCAATATTGGTAAGATAACCATTTTACATAGCGCTACCCTACCCATGAGCGGAAGTGGGAGGTACCTTCAAAACTGTATCGAGCCACCAATCCTTGAGATTCCCCCACCCGTGTTATATGTGAAAGTGCCCTCCATGACATGGAATATTTGTACTCCCAAATATTTAAACAATTTCGTCTCCCATTTTATCCCCAACTATCCGCGATGTCTTGTATCTTAGATTCTCAAAGTCCTCCCAGCGGGAGCCAGACTGATTTCCCTTCATTAATACGAAAGCCCAACATGTGGCAGAAGTTCTTCAGAATCTCAGGGAACTCCGGTAGGTTCTCCCGTGGGTTAGAAACATATAACAAAAGATCATCTGCATATAATGACAGTACGTGCTGAATCCCTCCCACCCCGATCCCTGCTTCCACCATCGCCTGCCATAAAAGTTTGCCAAGGGCTCCAGAGCGAGGGCAATGAGTATCGGGAATGCCCCACAGCCCTGGCAAGTCCCACTACCCAGTTCCCACTTTCCAGATAGCCAGTTATTAATTCTGACCTTTGTCATTGGTTTATTGTACAGTAGAGCCAGCCACCTACACATGTTTTCCCCAAATCCAAATTTCCTCAGAACCCAAAATAGCCATTTTCCATTCAAGGGAATCGAATGCTTTCATAGCATCGAAGGAGGCCACCGCCAGGTCCTGTTTACGGGACTTAACATGGTCCATGACGTGATGGAGGTGGGTTATGTTGGCAGTTGTGTTTCTACCCCTGATGAAACCGCATTGGTCCCGATGGACCAACTGCAGAGCCACTCTCGCCAACCTGGCCGCAAAGATCTTACCCACGATTTTCCCATCCACGTTTAATAAGGATATGAGGCGATATGACATGCAGTTTAATGGGTCCTTCCCTTCCTTTAGGATCACTGTAATTATTGCCTCTCTCATGGACTCTGGGAGGATCCCCTTCTCAAAGGCCTCCTCATAGACCTTTTTAAGTTTTGGGGGCTAGAAGATCTATACATTCAGAGTAGAATTCGATAGGGAATCCATCACTGCTCAGGGACATGCCCTTCCTCATAGACCGCATAGCCCAGCTAATGTCCTCTTCCTCAATGGTGGCTTCTAGTTCCGTCCTCAATTCTTCCCCCATCTACTTACCCATTTTCGCTCATATATAGGTCTTCATAGAGCTCCTTAAACTCCCCATTGATCTTCTCTTGGGTGCCCACCATTTCCCCTGTTTTAGTTTTGATTTGGTTTATCCCCCTCCATGAGCCCTCCCTAGTTATCAGCCATGCCAGTAATGTCCCAGCCTTGTCCCCCTCGCCATGTAACCGAATGTCCTGTTTGCTATTATCAAAATGTGCCAGGTCCACCAATGACTTATGGTAGTACTCCAGACAATGGTGCTAGTCTATCTTCCACCTGGGTGCCTTCCCCTGCTTCCCTATCCAGTTCTGCCACCTGTCTCTACATTTGGTGCAGTGTCTCCCAAGGAGATATTTTTAATAAATACATTCATTAGTGGGGGCAAGTTTGGACATAAATGTCTTTCATTAACTTGAAAGTAAATCATATTTTGCAGATTTGCATTTCAAGTACATGCAAAATTACAGTTGCATGTCAAATTACAACAATATCAATTAGAAACAAATGGAAAAGTGTGTTATGATCCTGGGCACCTCCTCTATGAAATTAATGCAAACATGATATGTGCAGGATTGTTAAAAATGAATACAATAATACATTTTAATACCTTTATGAAAAATGATTATTCATATTCATGCCATGTGTCCCAACATTTGTGAGTATCAGGATTCTCAGAAATCCATATTTCATGGATGTGGCGTGTTGCTAGAATGAAATATGGAATCTAAATTATTTTGCATTGAAAAGTGTGAGCGCAAATAGCCCCCATTTTTCATATTTAGTAAGCCTATGAAAATTGGGGGGTGTATTAGGTGGTAGTGTTGCCGGTTAGGCAAGCCAGTGGAAATATTTGACCAATCAAAAAGTCTGATGTCATTAATCACATTAGTGTGTGATTAATTCCAGTTGTAAAAGGAGAAACACACAGGGGATGGGCTCTGACTTTGGAATCAAAAGCTGCACACAAGGGATACAACATTTTCCATATGGATAAGTGCTGAACTTAGATATTAACTGGAAGACTGGGTCCTACCTATGAGGAAACTATTTCCTGGAGCGCACTTGCATTCAAAGAAGGAGGCGAGGCTTACTCAGTCCCTTAAAGAATATTTGTTCTTCAAATTGAATACTTTTGTCAGGAAGGCATAAAAATCCCTTAGAATCATTGCACTGCTAAGTCCCTGGTGGGAGGGATTGCAAAGGTGGTTTCCACTATGGGTGGCTCCATCCTAATATAGTATCTTGATGTTTTTGTGTGAAATGCAACAATGCTTCTGCACTATATTTAAAGTCATGTATGATTTGACATTTTCCTGCACACCGATTGCAGGGGCTGATACATTATTTTCAACAGAGTGAGAATAGGATATTGTAGTTAGCTTGTGTGATGTCATAAATCCTGCTGAGTCATCACTAGACCCCAGCCTGAGATCTCCTCCGATGTGGCCAGGGGAGGGCAACTGCTACCTGATCCTAACCGTAGGGGTGGTAAAATCAGGGAGGATCAGATGAGAGGAGATGGCTGTCAGAGGGCAGTGGTGACTCCTTTAGGAGAGACTCACAGGCCGATTCATGGAATTGATGTGCTCTGAAAATTGCGGCGCAAGCGTGCGAAAACGTGCGATTCGCAGTGAAAGAGCGAAAATCGCAGTGCAAGTACGAATATCGCAGGGAAACCAGCACACATCTATTCATGGAAGTCCGTGCGCGAGTAAAATCAGGGATGTGCGCTGAAAAAGTGTGCAGCGCACGCCGGCACCCAGGTCATCTAACAGCGTGCACAAAGGCCACAGCGAAATCGCACATAGCGCGGCGCACATAACAAAAGTAGGCAGAACACGGGGCGTAACACTCGGAATGGGGAACAACTCGTGAAAATGTGGGCATCACGGGGGAAGTACAGGAGGCAAGTGCGCGGAACGCCCACACGCTCGTCTACAACACGTGTTCATGGAATCGAATAGGGCAAACCAGCGCAAGGGCAAAGACGCGCACAGACCCAAACCCGTCCGCCACACAAAGGCATGTGGTAGCGTCCCTGCGCTTGAAAAAAATGTGCGCCAAAATGTGTGCTAACAAAAAGCACGAATATACAGCTCTGATGAATGTCCCGTACTGTGGCCTCCTAGGACAAATGACGTGCAAAGGGGTACGCGACAAACAGCGACACCCACTGTGTGAAACATAGAGTGTGCGTGTATTCCGGGTGTGCGCGGGAAGTTTTACACGCGATTGGGCCTGGGGGAGCGGGGTACGTGTATTCCAGGGGTGCGTGGGAAGTTTCACACGCGATCGGGCCTGGGTGAGCGGGGTACGTGTATTACTGAGGTGCACGGGAAGTGTCACACGAGATCGGGCCTGGGTGAGCGGGGTACGTGTATTACTGAGGTGCGTGGGAAGTGTCACACGCGATTGGCCTGGGTACATGTATTTCAGGGGTTCGCGTGAAGTTCCACACGCGATCGGGCCTGGGTGAGTGGGGTACTTGTATTCCAGGGGTGCGCAGGAAGTTTCACACGCGATCGGGCCTCGGTGAGCGGGGTACGTGTATTACTGGGGTGCGCGGGAAGTGGCACACGCGATTCGCCTGGGTACGTGTATTTCAGGGGTTCGCGTGAAGTTTCACACGCAATCGGGCCTGGGTGAGCGGGGTACGTGTATTCCAGGGGTGCGCGGGAAGTTTCACACGCGATCAGGCCTGGGTGAGCGGAGTACGTGCATTACTGGGGTGCGCGGGAAGTGTCACACGCGATTGGCCTGGGTACGTGTATTTCTGGGGTTCGCGTGAAGTTTCACACGCGATTGGACCTGGCCGAGCGGGGTACGTGTATTACTGGGGTGCGCGGGAAGTTTCACACGCTCGCCTACAACACGTATTCATGGAATCGAACGTGGCTAAGGCATGCTCCCAAAAAGACGGGCCAATCCGGAAACACGTACGCCAGCAGGAAGCAGGCGTATGTCGACCCGCGCATCATAAAAGTGCGTACAAACAACAAACAAGCTCAGACGCCAGGATGAATATACCGTTCCTAGCAGCAGTGGCCGTAGGATACCGCAGGAGGAGGAGGAGGATAGTCAGGGCCAGAATTCTTACACCCAGAACCAGCCTTTTTGGGATGCCTGATGACCATGTGTATGGGAGGTACAGGTTTCCACCTCACATAATACTCAACCTGGTCAGTGAGTGGGAGGATGACCTCACATCATCCACCCTGTGCTCCCAAGCACTCAGCCCCCTGGAGAAGGTCCTTAATGTACTGCACTTCTTGGCCACTGGATCATTTCAGCGGACAAGTGCCATAGTGGGGGGGGTGCCACAGGCCATGCAGTCACGCTGCCTACACCAGGTCTTGGCCATCATCACTACACGCCCATCAGTCCGCAGGCACATATACCTGCCCAGAACACCTGTAGAAAGGCAGGCTGCCGCCCAGGATTTCTACGGGGTGGCACAATTCCCCAAAGTGCTAGGTGCCATTGATTGCACCCATGTGGCTCTACGTCCCCCCAGGGCATCTGAGCACATCTATAGAAACCGCAAGCACTGGCATTCCATCAACGTCCAGGTAGTATGTGATGCCAAGGGAATCATCACCTCAGTATATGCCAACTATCCAGGGTCCACCCACGACAGTTTCATTTACAGAATGTCAACCCTAAACCAAGACCTAGAAGCTGGGCGGCATGGCGATACATGGCTACTTGGTGAGTATAAATGCCACTGCACATGCATGCATGTTAGATACTGACTAATGTCACAACCCCACTAATGATACCCATCACCACCTCCCCAGGGGACAGTGCCTACCCTCTGAGCACCCACATGATGACGCCAATTCAGAACCCCACCACGCCACCCCAGGTAAGATACAACACAGCCCACATTGCAACCCAGGGCATAGTGGAGCGCACATTCGGAGTGCTCAAGTCACGCTTTCGCTCCCTTGACCGTTCTGGCGGGCCGCTGTTATACGCTCCCCCAGTAGTGTGCAGGATCATAGTGGCAGCATGTGTCCTGCACAACGTTGCAACACGCCGGGGCCTGGCCGTGGACATGGTGGTGCTCCCACATCCCCAACCACATGCACGCCCGCTGGGGAAAGGGCACGGGGTGAGGCAGCCCGTACGTAGCTGGTGGATAATTACTTCACCTAAAATCACACCCCTGTGGAGTGCACACATCCCTGGCACATACCAGCTGACTATCAATGATGATGAGTCAAGTGACAGTCAACTGTCACAACCATACCAGCCTGAGATTGTTCACCTGGAAGTGTTCCATTGTGTGCATCCTACCTACACAAACACCACCAATGCTGTGTCATCAAAAGACACACTTCTATGCTGCTAAAATCATTACCCCCTTGCAAGATACAACATGACAACAGTGCCATGTCACCCAACCCCTCCCCAGCACTGCCACCCAACACACCATGGCATGTCATGCTATGTGAGAGCAAACAAAGGAATCCCCAAAACATGACACAAGTGTCACAAAGTACAGTGTCCCGAATGGAAACTGGCCAACACACACCAAATACTTACCACACTACAATGCAGCTACCCAACCCCAAACATAGCATTCACATGACAGTACTAAGTTAAAGGATACGTAGTCTTACAACCTGGTGACGCTAGCACATCGACCACTTCCAACTGTACAGTGTTGGTGCCACACAAATCTGGAAGTGCACTGCTTACAACATAAACTCCATCTCCAAAGTAGACGGCCTTGTGAAGACATGAGGAATGAACCTGTAAATTAGGAGTGACACATGGATGCACAAGCACACATCAATACACCATGCAATGTACAATACAACAACAATATGCACTAGGAATGTATACACAGTATTGACTACAGACTGCCCACACATGTCATGGGAGTCCAACGTCACTGTGTAAGTCACTGTCACTTGGGCACACCGTTTGCAAGCCCATGGAAACGGGAAGCAGGAGGGGTGTGTGTCTCACGAACCCAAGCATCTAACCCACACTCAGGACAAGCCTGCATGTGCCCAGCCGGAATACAGTGGATGCCCACGGGAGCCACACAAGGCAACACACTGTAACAAAAAATCAAAAATCAAAAATCAGAAATGGCCATGTGGGGGTGGGGGAGGCCACCCAGGAGGTCTGAGGACAGGGTGCACACCAACAGCCACCTGTGTGGATGTTGCGAAAAAAAACACCTCCATGGGCTCATGGCCTGCACGGCTACCCTATCGTGAGAGATTCTGAATCGCTGTGGTAGCTCTCATCACTCTGTGCTGCTGCCACAGGAGGTGGTGGTGTTATGGGAGGCAGCCCATGCAAAGCCCTAGTCTGTTCCTCTATGGCAGCAAGCATGCGGGTGTGGAAGGTCTTGTTCTAGAGGAATATGGTGCGGAGATCCCCATGCACCACCTGACGTGATGCCCGGACCTCCTCCCGAGTTGCCTGCATCTCTGCTGAGGGCATACGTGTGACCCGCTCCAGCAGCTGTTCTGTCCTCGTGACAGTGGAAGCCTCAATGTCCACAAGAGTCTGCCTGAGGTGATGGACTTCTAACCTCAGGGCTTCCCTCTGGCCCTGAGACTCTAAAGAAATGGCTTCCCGCAGAGTGTCCAGGGCCGCCCGTCTGTCCCTGTTGGATGCCAACATGTCATCCCTGAGTGATTGGCAAATGGAGTTTGTTGCCTGCTGTAGTTGCTCCATCTGCCTTTCTCCATTGCTTGAGCCATCATCTCAGATGATGCTGCCTGTTGGTTTGCCATACCGTATATGGATTACTCCCATGCGGTATTGCCTGGTGGCGTATGGCCACTGCGTCGGTGGGCACCACACCTCCTGTCTGGGGCAAGGCGAACTGTGCCTTGCTGTGTCGGCACTGCCTGAGGCTGCAGGACTGCATTCCCCCTCTGATCTGCTGGCCCAGGAACAGGATCAGATATTGCGGAGTGTGGTCCTGCATCCGTAACCACCAAAGGCGGACCTACCAACACTGACATCCCCATAGTGGGCTGTACCCCTGGTGCAGGTGGGTCGTACAGAACAGAATCCCTTCCAGAAACACCTACCTGCAAAGCCACATAGGTCTCATCATCCGAATCAACACCTGAATAGAGATCTGGGGAGGTGCACCCAGAGACACCCCTGCAGCAAGAGTGAGTTCTCACCCACCACCGCACCCTGTCCCCCACTGGTGCCCGGTCGTGCCTGAGATCCCTCCTGGGTCTGCACCATATCCTCACCCTCAACAGCATCAAGTGCGTCATACCCTGCAAAAACATGAAAGACAAAAAATGGAAACAGGCATTAGCACCATGGCACACAATTAGGCCTGACAAGCTACAGAACCAGTACTTGATTGACACATGTCCCACATGACTATAACCCTCCCATGCATGCACTGTCACTGAGTTTGAAGGGGAGGAAAATGTCAGACACTGATGACACCAAGATGGAAGAGCAACACATTAGCTGCATGCTGGCTAGCAGTGCCATCACACATTGGCCTGTGAGTGGCATGTCCAATCCACATACATGACACATGCCATCACACAGATGGCATGTACCATGGGCATGTCACATATTGTTTGACAACAGGGCTGAGAAATGCGTAGTGAAAGTGTGGGAATTGAAACAATCAGCCTGAATGAACACTGAAAAATACGGAACAATGTTGTTGCAAGATGCCACTTCAAGGGCAACTGGCGTGATGTTGCACAAAATGTCTACTGTGGGCAGAAGGGATACTGTAATACCCAAATACAGGGGCGCAGAATGTTTTGGATGAAGCACATGGGTGACCCAAACCACTCAGGCACACACACCCTCACCTGGCACTCAATCAGAATCCCTCACACACACAACATACACATGGATCACACACACATGCATGTGCACTCACCGGACAATGCCTCGTAAACTGGCAGTTCTCCCACACCTTGGATCTGTTCCTCTGTGACGTAGGTCCCAGCAACAGACTCATGTACAGTGAGTTCAATGTCCTCTTGTGGAGACCCACCTCCAGTCACCAGAGTAGCGGCATGACTTGAGGCCAGCTTTTTCTTTGCCCTGCGCTTGAGGTCATTCCAGCGCTTGTAGCACTCACCAGCTGTGCGCCTCACAAATCCAAGGGCACTTATGATGTCCGCGACGGTCTGCCAATGTGCCTGACGTCGAGCAGGTGTGGTCTTGCACCCTGAAGTGATCAACATTTCGCTGTCATGTGCGGACACATACTGCACAAGTGCATCACGTTCGGTATCATTGAAGCTAGGCTTCCTTGGCGTGCCGGACTGCGTAGCCATGTCTGGGGTATCAGCCTGTACTGGACGAGCACTCTTCCTCTTTCTTTTGGAAGGTGGTGGGGATCCTGAGTGGTCTACGCCGCTCTGGCCACTAGGGGCAGGAGCACCGGTGGACTGGGTAGTTGGAGTGTGGGAATGCACACTCAGCATGGGACTTGGTGCAGGCATTGGCTGAAGTGTGACGTAGTCAGGGGGAACGTTAGCAAGATGGACTGGGACCAACACTGCCCTGGCTGGGAGAGTCAGAGCTGGGGTGGATGGAGCTGCAGCTTCCCCTCCAGCCTCCCCACCCTGCCTACTCGGGGCAGCAGATGACATAGCTGCCCCTGATCCACGTGGCCTGGTGACACCAACTTGCACCGCCACACGTGGCCTAGACTTGGCGACCTGGAAGTCAGCCTGGGAGTAACCCTGTGCCAGGTCAGGTGCCACAATGGGCCGGTCCAACAAGGGCTGAGCAGAGATGGTGTCAGCCACATTTCCCTCAACCATGGGGGGGGACATGGGTGTCCCTGACTGGTCCTCCAGGCATGGGGGGCTAGGGGTACCCTGCAAATCCCGGCCACGTCCCCTACCGCGCCCACCACGCCCACCTCTTGAGGCTCGTCCACCTTTGCCACCCTTACCGCTTGGTCGCCTCCCAACCATGGCACTGATGTTGTTGTGCGTATGGGAGTTGCAGTAAACTATTGTCCTGGGCAATTGGGGGTCAAAGGGGTAGGGTACTAGATGGAATTTGTACCCTAGTGCTCTAGCAAGGCTGTATGTGACCCCTGGGGAAAGATGACGGGTCACGCAACGCACAGGCACCCCAAAAACAGAAAATAATGTGCATGCAACCCCTCGTAGACCACATGCGTGGAAAAATGAACCTGCACTACGCTGTGGCACCCAGAAACACAAAAATGAACGTACGCGTGTTACAGGCAGCCTACAATGACCTCTGAAGGGGTACGTGACACACAGGGCAAGCACAGTTGGTAAATATGTGCGCGACTCACCGTCTGCCTGTAAAAAGAGCGTGAAAAATACGCGCGTATGCGCGTTGGCAACACCCCCGCCAAAAGAAGAATTGTACGCTGTCTGAGGAGACAGGACAAAAGAAGAAGTGAACGCTGTTTGAGGAAAGAGGGCCAACAGAAAATCAGAAAAAAGCTGTCAGAGGTAACAGGGAGTACGAACTAGAAACGCTGTGAAGTAAATCGCGTGTGAACCGACAAGAAGTACAGAATTCACACACTCGCTCTCCATGAAAAGCACGTACAAGGAAATGATGTCCTACACGTACCTTTTGAACCGGCCCACACGTCCAACGTCACTTCCGCGTATACGCGCTAATGCCCTATCCTTCAATTACATGAGCTGACACTCGGATGTGCAGTTCTTGGACGTGTAACATGCACCCGGGTTCAGGGAAACACCCGCGCGCGCACGTCACAGACGCGCTTTAGCGCTAAGGGCCTTTGGTCCAATGAAATCGCGTATGCGTGCTAACGCGCTTACACGCTAAGGGCCTTTCCTCGAATTACACGCTGACGTGCAAGATTTTCATGTGCCAAATCGCTCCGTATCAAGCTGGCCACGCGTTCGCACACGGAAGACCACGCTCCTGCCCAGAAGGCCGAATTACTGCCCCCCAGAGCCCTGAGCAAGCTCCCACCTGCCATCTGCTGCTGCCTGATTGCATGCTGCCCACGTGCCCTGCCATTTGCTGCCTGCACGTCAGCCCGGGGTGCTGTTGCTGTGACCACCCCTGCTGGAACAGAAGACTCCCGACTGGGATTCCATCGCTCCACAGCCCAGCCCCAGGACCCAGTTGCCCACCCATTCCTGCCTCTGGGGTTGCCATGTCGGGCACTACACCATCTGGCACCACTGGCAACCCCCAGCTAGAGAGGCAGAGGGCCACCAGCTTCACTGCCACCAAAGTTGGTGTCCTGGTGGAGCATGTCCTGGGGCATTATGATGCCCTCTTCGGAAAATATCACGCGCCAACAAGGAAGGACGGGAGAGGATCTGGGACGACGTAGTGGTTGCCATCAACGCGGAGGGGTGGCAACCCGCGACATCAAGCACGTCAAGAAGCGCTGGGAGGACTACAGATCCAGGACCCTCCACAAGGCCCGGTGCCTCGCGGAGGGGGGCTGGGCACGCCTGAGTACCATCCAGATGAGGGTCCTGGAACGCATAGACCCAGCGCTCCACACCCAGATCCTTCGGAGGCAGACCCTTCTGGAGTAGAGCGGTAAGTGGCCAAGCATTGCTGTGTGAGACAGGGCATGTTGCAGTGTGCTGGTAGTCTGATGCTCACCTGTATGTGTGACATAGGCCATGTATGGATGTGTGTGTGCAGGGACATCATGGTCATGCATGTGAGACCAGTTATGAGTGAACCACGTGGTTGGTGCATGTGTTTTAATGCAACATGGGGAGCTTCTTGAGGAATGCACACATGAAATCATGGCTGTCTCTGTTCCTGGACATGGAGGGGGGGTGAGGAATGGGTGCTGATGTCATGTACATGTATGGTGCACATGTGTGTTTGTGTGCCTGAGAAGTGTGTGTGTGACTTTGAAACGCCATGGATGCATGTGACTTTGAAGGCAACATCTTGGTTTACAGGGGCCCTTCTACATGGATGTTAATGTTGATTGCAGGCGCCAGGACTGTTTCTGCATGTGTGTTGTGTGCATTCACCCATGTGTTGTGGAATGACAGGATGAAAGTGACATTTGACAGTGCCACTCATGTGTTATTGCTTCCTGTCTAGGGTATTTTGTACTGTACCCTGATGCTTGTGTTCTATGTCTCCCTCTACGCAGCGTCAAGTGAAGAAGAGGGCGGAGATGGCGCTGTGGAGCCAAGCGGTGGGGATGCCTCCACTGGGTGGCGACGCAAGGCCCAGCCACCCTCCCAGGAATTACCATCATCCGGACCGAGGGGGCTGGTGCTTCGTCTGCCACAACGGCTGTGGCGGAAGGGCCAGGTGAGCCCCCACAGGGGCTTCCAATGGCGGAAGATGGTGTGGAGACATCCAGGTTGGTGGTCTCTACAGAGGAGGAGGAGCCTACTACTGAGCCGCACATGGGGCCTGGTGGGGGTAGTACCACTGGTGCAAGTGGTGCAGTCCAGGGCCAGGGTCAGGAGGCAGCACAGGTCACCACAGAGGGGCCTGTGCATGTCGTTGTCCTTGACCCTGTGACTGCACCATCATGCACCAGCAGGGAGGCCCCGTACCAGGCCCGTCCGCAGGTAGGGGAGAGTGCCATATCACCTGCCTCTCCACTACCTGCGGGCGAGGGGTCCCGCGACTGTATGGGATCCTTGTGGGTGTCGCATTGCGCACGCGTGTCATTCGTGATGACGTGCGTTCTTCCTGGGTAGAGAACGCATGCCATCACGAAGAGCAGCATCGTGACGTGGCACTGCTGGGAGGGGCCCTGGTCGGTGGGTTCCTACATGTGACGCGCACTCTGGCGGACTCTCCTCCTCTGTGGAGGCTGTGCACCGGTCGTTCTCCACATCGTCTTCCAGCCCAGATTCCACCAGGGCCCCCTGTGGACCTGGCCTGACCAACACAGCCAGCTTGGTGGAGATCCCATCCCTGCCACAGTCGGGAGTTGGCGGTCCAGCAGGGGTGGACACCACAACTGGAGACCAGCAGATGGAGGATGTGCAGGCACCATCGGACAGGGCACATTGACAGCAGCAGCAGCAGCAGGACCAGGCTGTAGGTGGGAGCAATGATGGCTCGGGGCCATCAACATCGGAGGGGCAGGCATCGGCCGGAGGGCAGGAGGACCCTGGACGGGAAGTGTCTTCCGTGTGGCAGCGGTTGGGCCATGCGATAGATGCGGAGCGGCAGCGGGCGGAAGAGGCACGGCTCACGATGGTCAGGGCGGAGAACTCCATGCTTAGGGCCCTGAGGCGGGCCGAGTGCCTCGAGGCCATTCGCAGGGACCTGGAGTTCCAGATGTCATTGTCCCTGCGAACCCTCGGGCCATGGAAGAGGACCGCCTCCGGGACATAGAGCAGGAGTTCGATGATGCCCTGGCCCGGAACATCAACATGTGAGCCGTTGGTCTTGCCCGCTGCCCTGGTAAATAGTTAGTTAGCTCGTTTTAGGTTTCCTTTGGTTTTCTTCTTTATTTTGGACCACTTGGACAATGGACCACATTTTTGTATATAGTTTTTTTTATTAGGTAGTAGTTTTTGGTAGGTTTCATTTCTTAAGTTGGACTCATGGACCCTGGATTCTTCAATTGTACATAGTTTTACATTGGATTCATCTTTTTTGATATTTTTTTTGTGTTCACCATGGAGCAATGGTTTTTATTTTCCCTTGGATTTGATTTTTTGAACTGTGACTTTGGACAACATTTATTTTTGGATTTCTTTTGCTTATGTTTTCTTGATTTTCATTATTTATCGGACATGGACCATTTCTTTTGTTATTCCCATTGTTGTGTGTTTAATTTGATTTACGTTCATGTTGTCTTTAATATATATTTTTTTATACTTCCATTTATGGTATCATCTCATTGGTTTCATGCATGTCATGATATGGGTTTTCCAGATGTCATTGTCCCTGGAGGACATTCACTTGCACCCATTGTGTGTGTGTGACGGACATGTGTTAATTTAGATACTTGCCATTGGGGTTGTATCATGTAATTTGCATTTCTATGTGGGTGGATGCAATACTTGGGTGGGTCTTTGGCATGTGGAGGCTGGCCATAAAGGCCAGGGATCTAGATTGTGATGACGTGTTGGCTGGGGGACATGTGTCGGGGCCTGCTGGCAGGTGCCCCGCACTGCTGGGGGGTGGGGGTGCAAGGGGACGTGAGTGGGGGCCTGCTGGCAGGTGCCCCGCACTGCTGGGGGGTGTGGGTGCAGGGGACATGTGTGGGGGCCTGTTGGCAGGTGCCCCTCAGTGCTGGGGGGTGGGTGTGCAAGGGGACATGAGTGGGGGCCTGCTGACAGGTGCCCCGCACTGCTGGGGGGTGGGTGTGCAAGGGGACATGAGTGGGGGCCTGCTGGCAGGTGTCCCTCAGTGTTGGGGTGTGGGGGTGCAAGGGGACATGAGTGGGGACCTGCTGGCAGGTGCCCTGCACTGCTGTGGGGTGGGGGTGCAAGGGGGTAATGTGTTGGTGATCACTAGTGCAAGTTGACATGTGGCTTGGCTGGGGGGCATGCCCATGGTGGATGGGCTGCCTGCGGGACATGACGAGGGGTGCAGGGTAGTCCCCTGTGGTGTGGTCTGCCTGCAGGGGTCGTGGTGGGTGTAGAGGGAACACCTGGGAGGACCCACACTGCCAATTCACGTGTAGGACTCCCCTGCACCCCCAAAATACACGTGCCCCACTTGCACAGGGCCTATCGTGTGTGAAACTTGCCCGCACCCCAGTAATACACGTACCCTGCTGAAATCGCTTGTGGAACTTCCCGCGCACCCCTGTAATACACGTACCCTGCTGAAATCGCGTGTAAAACTTCTCCTCACCCCAGAAATACACGTACCCTGCTGGAAACGTGTGTGGAACTTCCCGCGCACCCCTGTAATACACGTACCCTGCTGAAATCGCGTGTAAAACTTCCCCGCACCCCAGAAATACACATACCCTGCTGAAATCGCGTGTGGAACTTCCCGCGCACCCCTGTAATACACGTACCCTGCTGAAATCGCTTGTGGAACTTCCTGCGCACCCCTGTAATACACGTATCCTGCTGAAATGCCGTGTAAAACTTCCCTGCACCCCAGAAATACACGTACCCTGCTGAAATCGCGTGTGGAACTATCCCGCCACCCCTGTAATACACGTACCCTGCTGAAATCGCGTGTAAAACTTCCCCGCACCCCAGAAATACACGTACCCTGCTGAAATCGCGTGTGGAACTTCCCGCGCACCCCAGTAATACACGTACCCTGCTGAAATCGCTTGTGGAACTTCCTGCGCACCCCTGTAATACACGTACCCTGCTGAAATCGCGTGTAAAACTTCCCTGCACCCCAGAAATACACGTACCCTGCTGAAATCGCATGTGGAACTTCCCGCGCACCCCTGTAATACACGTACTCTGCTGAAATCGCGTGTAAAACTTCCCCGCACCCCAGAAATACACGTACCCTGCTGAAATTGCGTGTGGAACTTCCCGCGCACCCCTGTAATACACGTACCCTGCTGAAATTGCATGTAAAACTTCCCCACACCCCAGAAATACACGTACCCTGCTGAAATCGTGTGTGGAACTTCCCGCGCACCCCAGTAATATACGTTCCCCGCTTGGCGTTTGCTGTTTGCCAGCCCTGTATACTGATCCAGGGTTAGCGCAGCCCTTTGCGCTGAATTGGGAATTTTGATGGCTTTTCCTTGCGCGAGGGCGTTCTTGGGGGCGTAACTGGCGCTGCTGCAGGGTCGCTGCGCCACTCTGCGCCACGGCTGGTTTTGGAAGGTAAAATCCATGAATACGCTGTGCACGGATATCGATGTTAGCGCACGCGGCTGGCGCAGACATTCGCACGCGCACACTGTGCGCCAGCCGCGTGTGCCACTTTTGTGTGAAATTCTATGAATTACCCTGACAGTATCCATCTTCCTCTGAAGACGAGATTTCCCTAATTCCCCAATAGATAGTGGCATGCTGTTATTGTACAAGTCCCAGCCTATGAAACTACTCAAAGACCATGCTATCAGACCCAGATGTGTACTTTGAGGATTCAGGAATTAAATGAAACATCTATAATTGTCATGATCATGTCTTAAATAGAGGTCCTAACCCCAAAGTTAAAACACAAACCTTTTTCACAAAATTCCTTAACTCTGACAATTCTCAATTCACACAGCAATCCAAACTAATTAAACATCAAAACCCCCAAACCATTATGAACTTCAGGATCTAAAATGCTCTTGGAACTGGGACGAGGAAGAGGGTCCCAGAGTTAGTGAGAATCAACAATGCCATTAACAAGAATATGTGGTCTAGTTCTTATAGACCAAAATACCCGAGCGGGACATTTAAATTAAGGAATGAGTTGCAGTTGAGGGGAGATGCCAAAGGAGTAGCTGAGGCAGAAGCAGACCAGAGTGCTGAGTCTACCGCAGGTGAACGCAGTATGCCAGCTGATGCTGATGCGAGATATGCGGGCCTGTCACATTGCATAGTAAGCTAAGCGGGAAGCGGTGTCAGGAAGAGAGACCCAGCCAAGAGGGAGACGTGCTCCCAACACGACTTGCAAAGCTCTGGTTTGCAGGAAGCAGGGGAGAGTCAACGGAGCTGGCAGAGCTCTGGGAAACAACTGTGCAGACCGCTGAAGATATGCCAGTGCTGGCAGGAGACAGGAAACCCACCGGAGAATCAGCGAGGGGAACGGAGGCACCAGAGAAGACCAGTGAGCGTACTTAATGCTAACAGTGAACCAGGGGCGCTTCGAGCAGGATATGTTGCAGAAACCCATCATTTTTAATACCAAATGATTAAAACAACACAAAAGACACAAGGTCACAACTCCTCTTATATAGGACTCCAGTTGGGGGAAACTTGTAACCTGCATTGCCAACAGCCAGGAAGCTGCAAAGGTGTGATACTAAGGCAACAAGGGCACAACCTCTCTTCTTTGGGACACCAACTAGGGGAAACCTGTAACCTGCATTGTCAACAGCCAAGAGGTTGCAAAGGAGTAGTACAGAGGCAATAGGGGTGCAACTCCCCTTTTATGTGACACCAATTGGGGCGACCTGTAAACCACATTGCTAAGAGTTAAGAGACTGCCACTAAGAACAATTGCAGTTGTAGAGGTTTTACATCCTGGCAGGTGAGTAAACCAGGAAATGGACCAATATTAACTAGTCCTGGCAGACTAGTTGACCAGGAAATAAGATGTTATTCTGAAGCAGTGTGATTGTGGCAAAGAGGTGTATCAAAAGACCTTCTTAGCATTATTTTATTTGAAGAACAAGTGTGGCACTACGAGAAGTCATTGCTGTGCCTTCCTGGCAAAAGTATTCAATTTGAAGAAGAAATGTAATATACTGAGAATTGCTTTACATCCTGTGAAAACCAATTACCTTGATTTATGAACTTGTGTTTTGGAGACAGAGACATTTTTACTTTACCAAGAAGGATATTGGGAAAGATGCGAATTACTTTGATTTGTGGAACAAATGTTTATGAAAGAGAGATTGGGCCTCATTACAAGTCCAGCGGTAACCCTGCCGGTGCTACCAGCGGGTTGCCGCCGGACTTGCAATATTTACCGGTGCCTGATCTACTGGTAACACCGAGGGATTACAACCCAGGCGTTCCGGGAAGTCAGGCGCCGGTAAATTGTAAATCCCCATTCCCATTGAGTCCCAAAGGACTCAATGGGAATGGGGACCACGGAAGCACCTGCAATGTTAATAACGGTGCCGGTGCTTCCGTGACACTCTGCGGGCGGGTGCCTTTCCGCCTGCCAGGTCTGACCATGGTGGGTGGGGCAGCACCCGCCCACAGAGTCGTACTGTGCCAGTCCAGTAACAATGGTATCGGTAGGCTTACCGGCACCATTGTTTCCAGACTGGCACAGTTGTAATGAGGTCCATTGACTTTAACAGGTGGAAAGTCGCATTTGAAGGAAAGGATCTTTTGTGTTGAACTGAGCAGAACTTTGTTGAATCAGAACTTCTCCAAAGTTATTCCTGCATAGATCCAGGGGAGGGGAATCCAACCCTGGTCACAAGGATTACTTTAAAGAACCTATACGTTTGAACTGTTATTCTATTGTTTGAATCAGAACTTCTCCAAAGGTCTTCCTGCACTGATCGTGGGGAAGGAAATCAATTGAATTGAAGACAGGCAAATATTCCTTATGTTATTTTGCTGTATGTATTAGTGTGAGGGTCAGAGACTTTTAGACACTAGAGGCCTCATTACTGAGTCAGAAGTAAAACCCTCCAGAAGTGGCGCGCTGCTGCCGACTCCCGTAATGCTGTTTCAGCCGCCTGACATCACGGTGCCACCGGGATATAGTCTGCGGCAGAATGTTTCTTTCCCATTCCCATGGAGTCCAATAGCAATTAGCTAGTAACAGTGCTTCAGTGAAAATCCTGCCGTTAGGGGCCTGTACTCACGGCAGGTCAGGTCTGCAGGGAGTTCCGTGCCCCTACCGGCAGACTCTTAGTTTGGCTGTCCGGAAAGGGTGCTGGTATGTTGCTACCGGCAGCCTTGTTTCCAGACCGCCAAACTTGTAATGAAGCACTAGGTCATCTTTCTTTAAGTTTAGTTTGCTGGGTAGGGACATCCTTGTTAGGATAGGGAAAGATAGGCTTTTATCTCACCCCTTTTTATTTAATAAATCGCAAACATTGAGAAAAAATTACCTTTGTGTCCGTTTCGCATTTCTGCCCCATCACAGTGAGTTAAATCCAAGTTCCACAGTACCAAAATTGAGGGAGATTACTTATTATTTACTTTGTTTTTGGTATTAAAAAACATAAAAATATACATCAACATTGAACATAACATGAACACACATAATCACAGTAAAAGCTGAGGGCAATCATTAAAAAATGTGTTTGTATGCTGCACATTCATAATCAAATAGTTAATTTGGCACAATTTCATCTGATTCAATAAAAAAAGCAATTATATCCTACAGCACAGATAAAATACCTCGCTTGGCATAAATAGAAAATGCATTACATATTTGCCATTCAAAAGGTTCATCTCTTTTTGCAAGGCACATCTCATAAAACTAAGGATCAGTTGGTAATTTGACTGAGTATATTTAAATAAGAACAACAAAAATGCTTTCTCTGTGCTGAGTGCGTGGTGTAAAACAAGGCACACCTCCCAGTGCCAACAGTGCAGCATTTTTTAAAGTACAGTTAAAATAAACTAAATGCTGAGGTATCCACACGTATAGTCAAACACGTTTGACTGTCAATCGGTGGCCACGTTTCTTAGCTTAAATACACAATTGCTTGATAATTTGCAACCTGTGAAAGCCATAGATATTAAAATGTGAATGGGGAGGTGAAAGGTAGTTTAACCAACATAATTCCACTTTCATGTAAAATATACATACATCCTCCTCTCTTGGCATTGCACAGACCTGATCTGCAAAGTGAATAGGTACTCATCCGTATATTAGGAAATCATGCAACCATTCTCCAATATTGGGTGAATGAACCAAGATCCTTTACATTCTAAATAGATAGCACTGTTTGTCTAGCCCACGCCTGCAGAATTAGATTAAACCTATTGTATTCTACATTCAAATTGCATGCACATGATAGAAATCCACAACCCCACATTCATACAAGCTGTGCAAATTGATCTAAATATGTGTCCACAAATGTAATATTTTAATGCAACCTTTCTCTTATACATACTTGTTTTGTGATATTAGAGAAAAAACAAGTTTTAATCTGGTATTCATCAACAGAAAACAATTTTGTATAAATGATAATTGAAGAAAGTGTTACTACACCGACCGTTTAGCGGAAAGGTTATCATAGAACTGGAAATGCTGCTTAGAGGTGGATTAGAAATGTTTGGGATATATTTCGATGATATGATGTGACTTCATGTGTGTGTTACTTCACAGTGAGATTATCACAGGCAGCCCAACTCTAATTTTGTATATAAATTCTCAACTTGTATGTATCTGATTGTGGTGACTTCCCCTGCACAAAGTGATTTTATTTGAATATATTTGAGTGTTAATGATATTGGGCTTCATTACGAGGTAGGTGGTAAGGGATTACTGGCACCGGTAAGGACACCGGTGCCGGCAATCCCTTACCACCCTATTCCGAGGTCCATTAGCGGGTCCCTTCCATAACGTCTGGTAAAACGCCTATGGGGGCTCAAATGTGAATGGGGACTGGGTCCTCTAAGGTTGGAATGACCCGGTAAGTCCCTATTTCAGGTACCCGGACCCGGAATGCGGTAAGGGGGTAACCATGGTGCTTATAGCACCATGACTACCTCCTACCTCATAATGAGGCCCATAGAGTGCTTGTTTCTAGTCCTAGAATTGTGGGGTGGGATTATAGACCAGGGGCCGGTGTTTGCCACTTAGTGAAAAGATCAACATATTAACAAATATCTCAACAGTGGTCAGTATATATTGAGGCATCATGCCTGGTGACCTTAGTTCCACCCTTTTCACCTACCACTCTGATGCTGAGGGTCTGCAGAACCGAAAGTGTACTATCTATCTGCCAACTGGGACAGGTTGGGTGGACAATTTAGAATCCTTGGGAGGAACATACCTCTGAAAGAACATTACCGAAAGGTAATTCATTTGTTCTTCTAATGGATTTTTCCAACCATGGATTTGTCATCTATGATAGAACCCCAAAGCAGTATGTAGATCTGGAGGAGAGAGGATTGCAAGTGTTCCACCTATGCAATACATCTCTGGGGTGCCGCTTTATTGAATCAAGTGTCCTATACTGATTGGGAATGCAATCAGTAATGTTTGATGACTGTGTGCAGTGAGGCCAACGTAGCTGCCTGCCAGATGTCCAGAACAGGGAACAGGGACTCCTCCCACTGTCAGCAGCTTGTTGATTACCTGGGTGCCAAACACAGACCGAACAACAGGACTTTGAACTGGTAGTAGCAAAGGCCCACTATGAATCTCAGCTACTTCCTGTTCTTTAGGTGAAAGGGCACATAGAAGTAGGCGCCCGGGGGATCCAGAAATAACAGCTAGTCCTGCAGGTTGAGGGCTTGAAGGATTTGGGCTACAGTAACCATCTTGAACTTGCCCTTGCGTGGGTACATGTTCAAGAGACACAGATCCAGTATCGAACACAAGCCCCCATCTTTCTTTGGCACCAGAAAATAAACTGAGTATCAGCTCTTGCCGCATTCCGAGTGTGTCACTAATTCTATATCAGCTTTCACCAGAAGCTGACTGACGTCTTCCAACAGGAGAGAGTGTGGAAGCATGCACTGGCCAGGAGAAGGCTGGTCAGGAAGACATTGAGCAAAAGAGAGGTAATAACCGTGGTGAATGACATCCAAGGCACAGGCATCGATCAGACATAGTGAGAGACATGTCCATGCCGAACAGGGAGATTCTCACCCACAGGACCTATATTGTGGAAGCCTTCTTCACAGAGGCTTTGTACGTGGCACTGCTGAGGGCACAGCTGAGGCAGACAACCCTCCTCTCCGGAGCACCTCAGCCCGAATCCCTGGCTGGGCGTCATTGCAGCTGTTGTGTGCCAGAGAGAGCTTGACCCCTGCCATCTCTGGGCATAGGAGGGAAAGGCAGGAAAACCCCTCCAATGTCCATGGGGCTGGTGGGCTGTTACTGCTGAACTGTCAGGCCCAGGGACTCAGCATTAGCTTTGGAGGACTAGAATCTCTGGAGGGACTCATAGGCCTTTGCCCGAAATAAATAATTGCCATCAAATGGTATGCCCAGGAGGTTTGCATGAACATCCGTGGGCAAAACCTAAGGTCCTAAGGTCCTCATCCAGGAGTACCTCCTCAATACTGTCCTCATTGCATAGCACATGCCAGACAGTCAACTGTGTCAAGGCCAGACTACAATATATGATGGCACACTTGTTTGTCATCATTGACAATGGCCTCAAAGCCATCTCTCATCACACCAGCATCCAAGTGTTCAGCGGTACCTAAGACTGTCAACCAGAGAAATTCTCCAGAGCACAGGAAGCATTAATAGCCAGAAAGACCAAAAAAGACAGAGAACAAAAATGAATAGGAGAGTTGACTGAATTTCCTGTGTATGAAAATGACGTATGGCCAAACATTTTGAACAAGTCTCCCACTCGTTTTGCGTTACAGTGAAGAAGGGCAGCGGTGTCCCCCGCACCCTGGTTCACTGTAATGTGAGCAGGGGTTGCAGGGTTGTCCCCCGCTCTCGTCTCAATAAACCTTTTTAAACAATTAAAAAATAACATAAACCACAAGTAAAGGGAACTGGCATCGCAGAGTGATGTTGGAGACAGTGGCACACAAGTGGGTGTGCCGGCCACAGGTAACTAAGGGAATGGGGGGCATGGGGATAGTCTGAAATGTTTGGGTGAGAGAAAAACAAAAGTTATTTTCAGTAAAATTACTTTTAGTCTTTTCTCCTTCGAACATGTCAGCCTCGGTTTGATCACAGTAAATCTCATATCCCTCAAGCCAAGACTGCCAGAACCAAAAACGTTCCTACCCCAGGGATCTAGCGCTACCTGTCAGAAAGCAAAGATATGATGTGGCATTTGCTATGATGTACTAAATTGAAGGGGTCTGCCTACTACCAGGGAACAACATGGAGCAATTTAGACATAAACAAACCAAAGGATGTTCCCGTTAGTCTGTTATCTTTCAGTTTTTGTGATGTAATGTCATGCACAATCTTTAGTTCTACTGTTTTAGAACCGTGACAAGCACTCATTTTTTGAATATTGTTTTTTTCATCTCATGGTCCATTTTCTGCACCAATCACGATACTATGAACTTATATACATATCATGTACACCAGGAATTATATGATGAAGTCTTTCTGCATGGTTGTATGCCTAATGAGTTTTGAGTCACACCTAAAGTATACCTAAAGGGAACACCCTTTGGTTTGTTTATTTGATATGATGTGGCATTTATAATGCACCTGTACACAAGGGTTTCTTGACGGGAAAGAAGATGTGTTCAGGTTCGCCATGGTAGCTTGAACCACAATGCTCTCAGGGGAGGCATGCAAAAACAGAAAGGCCATGTGTGAGGGAACTGGCCTATGTTTGCATGCCAAATTCTAGTCTACAGCTGGGACTGAAGCTGGTTTTTCCCACAACTCTAGTATCAAGGTTGTACGTCTGGGAAGAACTGTTATAGGCTCTCCTTCGGCCTTAGACTAGAATGTCTGTTAATTCGAATTGGACTTTTTTTATCTGGAAGGGGCAGTTAGCCCTGATGCCTCGACATCCTTTGCCATTAGGCATTGGAAGGTGTTAGGGCAGGCAACATGTCAGGTTCTGGAAATGCGGACAGACCATTTACCTCTTGCAAATTAGAGGCAACGTCCATCACGTCACCATCCTCTCCATAAAACTCTAAAATGGAGCTGAATGATGGGTGGGGGGCCACGGCTGGGCACATAGCACATGGTCGTGATCCCTTGCAGGGTCTCTGCTAGCTCACCTGAGTGTGGCGGATCCTGATGGTGACACCAGCACTGGGGCCAAAGTCATCGGTGCCGTGGACTTGCTAAAGATGTCAAGCATCTTGAGTCAAAAGGCATCCCATTCCTCAGTTGTGGAGGATTGGGTTTAGAATGGTACCTGCAATGCAGTGTCCTGAGAGGAGTCCCTGGAGCAGTGACTTATCTTCTTTGAGGAAGAAGAAGAATGATGCCTGTTAGAACCGCTGGGTGAGTTGGACTTCTTCCAATATTTATTATTTTTCTTATACTTGTGGACTGGGGAATATTCTTTGGTACACTCCTCCGTGCCAAGCTACTCAAACGGGTCTACCCGACATTCTTTTCCTGTGGAAAAAGGTAGAAACATTTACAGCTTGCTCCAGAAGTGCCTTAGGTGCATAGACTGACATGACTCGCAATCTTGCATTTGGTGTCCCTGCGCCTAACATTAAAGATGAATCCTGTGGAGGCTTTCCTCTGCAGATGGTGCAACGTTTAAATTCAGAAGCCTTTGTGGGATTCGGCTTGGCATGAAACCTACAAACTTCTAACGAAGCAGTGTTCCTGATGCAAGCAGAGTGGCACAGCAACTCAATATATACTGGCCCAGATATCATGTCTGGCGTGGGCGACAGAGGTGTTGACCATAGCTGGCACAGAACCGCACTGCATACCCTGCTGGTGGAAATGTTTCTGAAGAGCAGCTGTGTTGGGAGATAGATATCATAGATGAAGAATACATAGCATGAAGGAATCCATTAGAACAACACTATAATCCCACAGCCAGCCCAACTGGAAAATTGAAGGGGTTGGGAATAGGGAGGCAATGTGGCAGTCAGGACTATTGAGAGAGGCAGCCAGGAGAGTGTGGTGAAGTGGCGAGAGCGCAAGGAGAGAGAGGAGTGCAGATGCAGATTTGGAAGAAGTGAGAGTGGAGGCAAAGGAAGGAGAACAGAGAGCAGAGAAGGGAGGATGAAATGTGGAGGTGGATTAAAATGAGAGAAGAGGGGGAGGAGTGAGACATGAGATTGGTGGAGGGAGAAGTAAGACCAGCAGTCATGGATGGAAGACTGAAAGCAAATGTGAAGGAAGGAGAAGTGGGGAAGGAAGTGTAGAGGGCAGAGACATGAGGAGGAATGCAGAAGAGAGATGAAGAAAGGAGGAAAGGCGAAGAAGCATTGCCAACTGCCGAGGAGGAAAGGAAAACTAAAAACAAGAGAGGAATGAGGCCGGTGAGTTAGGAGAAAGACGAAGAGGTGTAAGTTAGAAAGTAGGAAAAGAGAAGCAACAAGAAGGTGGAGGAGGAGCCGTAGGTATGGGGCAGAATGTGAGAGTGCTGGTCAGGAATATAGAGCCTGGGGCAGCTCCTATGGTGGTAGAGGAGCAAGCCCAGGAAAGTTCCTAACAGTCTCAAAGAGCGCTAAAGTCTGAGAACCCTAGGGCCCAACACATCTTTTAGTGTCTGATGACTGCCCTGTATACAGACTACTCAGGGTAGCATGGGTGGTGGTGGTGCAAGATAGTTTTAAGGCAAGGAAAACTTCACTACATTCTGACAAGGATGACAAAAGAAAAGAAAACCTCTACACACAACAAGAACTCTTCCTGGATGGAAGGCAGAATATTTTAGGGGCTATAGGAACAGGTTGAGAATCTGATCTATGAAGAGCCTGAGAAATTGGTGTTTTGTGTATCCCACCACTGGGCCTCAGTGAAACTAATATCTGACTTGTGTTTGTTGCCAATAAACGACTTTATATTCTTGGCTGCAAGTTGTCTTTGTATACATTAGCCGACATCCAGTGAAAATGTAGCCAACAAAAATGTACTCAGTGAAAAAGCCATGGTGAAAATACCTCTGCAGTGAAAGGGTTACAAAGCAAAAAGTAGTCAATAAATGCAACTGAAAAGTAACTAAAAATGTATTGCTGTTAGGGTCATTTTTAGGGTTAAGGAGTTTTTAGTGGGCCTGTGATTTACTGGTTTAGTGTTAGGACAGGTGTCATTCTGCATTTTTCTATGGTTTATTTAGCGTGGCCTAATCCATTAATTATCCATTCATTCATACATGCATTCATTTTGCATTCATATTAGTGATATCTTTGCATTGCATACAATGAAGATGCATTTTGCTTTGAAACATCCGATTCATGTGTCTGTGATTCTTTTCTGTTTTGTTTACATAGCACGGCACATATTTAGGATTCACTGAATGGCGCCCAATATGGGGCCTTCACAAGGGCGATCGAGGACGTGGTTGGGATAGAGGATCTCTGACTGCCAAGTAGGACTGGCCATCAGCTGTGCCGCTTCCGATCCACAAGGAGTGAGATTGTCTATAGCGAGGGTTTGAACTGTTTTTGGTTGCAGCTGTGATACTGATACTGTTTGCATCTTTGTTTGAAAGGAGAGATTACTGGGCACAGAAATCGGAATTGGAATTTGATGGGAAATCGTGTTGACTCTCTTTGGACCTTTGGAATTAGGTGTGCATGCTCCAGATCGGATTTGTTTTTCCGAATTTATTTTGAATAGGTTTGTTTTGAAATGTGTGCACATATTTGCCAGGCTAGCGAAACGTCTTGTTTAAAGACGCCTGAAGGTTGTTTGTAAACTCGCACAGGTTGTGAGGCTTTGTTTGAAAGTAAACCCAGAGGGTTAGAAACATAATTAGTGAGTCTGTACCTTAGCGGACTTAGAGGGCTAGAGTGAAAAATGTGCTAGAGAATTGGGAAGTTGTCCCAGAATCATTGCACCAGTGAGTGCGAGAGAATGAGGAGATGGGGGTTACCCATGAGGAGAAGAAGTTACCTAGGGTAGACTCATATGGATAGTGTTAAGGTGTGCGTCATGTGAACGTTGCGTACCTGTGTTTCCAGAAGATGTTCGCACTGGAGAAGCCATACTGGTTGATCCGTGAGCAGGATGAAGAAAAGATGATGCAAGGAAGCAATCCCGACCTAGCCCTGATGATACAGGGATGGATTGGGACCAACTCCTGACGCCACTGATACACTTCCCTGCGGATTGACGTGATGTCAGGACAATCCATGCACTGACAGGGAAGGTAGATGGTACTTCAGATAGGGAAGTAGAGACAAGTCCAAGGTGATTGACTTGAAGATGAAGAAGTCTCTTTTCTGTAATCCAGGAAGGCAGGTGGTACGATTTCAGTAAAGAATCCAGCAGAATGTAGAGACAATTCAGGTCAGAATCCCAAGGTGCTGGTACCCAGGTAAGGCTAGGCAGAAGCTGGCATCCAGGTGGAACAAACCAGGAGCAGGTACCCAGGTGAGGCTGGCCAGGAGCTGGTACCTAGGCTAGGCAAGCCAGGATCTGGTATCTAGGTGGAGGAAGCCAGGAGCTGGTACCCAGGTAAAGCAGGCCAGGAGCTGGTACCCAGGCAAGGCTAGGCAGAAGCTGGGATCCAGGTGGAAAAAGCCAGGGGCTGGAACCTAGGTGGGGCAGGAGGGAGACAGACCAGGAAGGGAGAAGCAAGGGACCCAATAGAGAGACAAGAGACCCAAGGGAGGACCGCCCAGAAACCAATCAGGGAACCCAGACCCACGAAGGACGAGGCAGGACCAAGGAACAAGGGAAGCAGGAAAGGCAAGACTAGAACAGGAGCGGATCAAGGATCGAAGCGTAGCGGAGAGTCAGGAACAAACCGCGTTAAGACGCAATCTGTTTCTGAACTCAAACGGTATTTAAAGCACTCGGCATTAAACCAAGGCTTGGAGCGCAGGCCGACCCACGCATGTGCGGTGGCCGAGCAGGGACAGGAACGAGGCTTGGAACACAAGCCAGTTCCCCTGATCACAGCCTCCCGCGGCGCAAGCGTATGCTTCTGATTCTGAATTGGACGCATGACCACCCATTGGAGGACACCCCTCCTGGCAAGCCGGATCCGGGGGTAAAGCTGCCAGGCCCGGGAGCGTCCTCCGGAAGCAGCCCAGGTAGGTGCCATAACACCATGACCCCCCTTAGGAACGCCAGGAGCACCCGGTTTCCAAGGATGCCGGGAATAAAACTCCTGCACTCAACGGGGAGGCATGAACATTACCCAGTGGTTCCCAAGGGCGGTCACAGGCAGGATAACCCTTCCAATATACCAGAAAGTGTAACTTTCCCCGGAGATAACGGGAATCACATATTTCCTGGACCTCAAATTCAGGTGTACCATCAATATCAATTGCAGCGGGTCGAGAGCAGGATCGACCACAGGGATCAGGCAGGTAAGCCTTCAGCAAGGAAACATGAAAAACAGAATGATTCTGCCAAGATGCTGGTAAAGCCAGCCAAAAGGCCACCGGGGACACCTGTTTAGTTATGCGAAAAGGACCAAGGAATCTGGGAGCCAATTTCAGAGGTAGGTTCCGGGCTGGCAAATGTTTGGACGATAACCACACAAAATTCCCCACCCGAAATGGAGGCTCAAGACTCCGATGTTTATCGGCTGTCTTCTTCATGTTCTCCCGTGCCTGAACCAGGGTACCAGCAGCTCGAGGATAAAGACTTTGAATTATTGAGACCAGATGATCAACCGAAAGAACAATACTGGGTTGAATAGGTGGAAGAGACAGCAACCTGGGGTGAAGACCAGAGGAACAGAAAAAGGGACTCAGTCCAGTTGCAGAGTGAACAGAATTGTTGTACGCCACTTTGGCCAAAGCAAGATGCGACATCCAGCCAGATTGAGAAGCATTGGTGAAACAGCGCAGATACTGCTCCAAGGTCTGATTTGTTCTTTCGGTATGTCCATTGGTTTGTGGATGATGAGTGGAACTGAGAGCCCGATGGATACCTAAATGTTGGCAAAGCTGACTCCAAAATGATGAGACAAACTGGGAAACCCGGTCAGATAATATTTTTTCAGGTAATCCATGTAAGCGAAAGATGTTCTGTAGAAAGGCCTGTGCCATCTGAACAGCCGTAGGAACCTTCTCAAAAGGAATGAAGTGAGCTAATTTGGTGAAACAGTCTACAACAACCATGATACAAGTGTGACCTTCGGAGGGTGGAAGGTCCACAATAAAGTCTGTGGCAATCGTGTGACAAGGATATGGCGGTATTTCTGTAGGTTGCAGCAGGCCAAAAGGTCTCTTGCGCTGGGTCTTGGCCTGGCATAACGCTTGACTTGGGTAGCCCATCCTGGCCACCAAAATTGCCAGGCAATGAGTTCTTGTGTTGACTGAATGCCACAGTGGCCCCCTATCTTAGAATCATGAAAACCCTGCAATATGGTTTTACGGAGGTCCTCCGTGGGCAGGTACAACCTATTCCAGAAAAAGAGCAGGCCGGCCTTTTCTCTCACTTGAGGGCGTCTCACCAGTGTAGACCGTCTGGGATCGGTCGTGGTTTCTTTAGCAACTTTCTGTAGATAAGGTGTGAGAGCCAGGAGGAAATGTCTTGAAGCTATCACAGGCTGATTCCGACCTTCTTGTTAATGTCATCCTCCAAGGAACGAGATAATGCATTTGCTTTCACATTTCTAGTGTTGGGAACGTAGGTGATATTGAAATCATAGTGTGAAAATAAAAAGGCCCACCGAGCCTGACGAGAGGTTCTACGCTGAAGAGAACGCAGGAATTGTAAATTACGATGGTCTGTGCGTACGCCCAAGGAAACCGGCCCCCCAGAAGATGATGTTGCCATTCTTCAAAGGCGGTCTTAATGACCAGGAGTTCCTTTTCTATAACCAGATATTTCCATTCACAAGCTGTAAGTTTCCTGGAATAGTATGCCACAGGTAATTCCATCTCCAATCTTGGGTCATTCTGTAGTAAAACGGCACCAACTGCAAAATCTAAAGCATCTGCTTCCACAATAAATGGCTTATCGTCCTGAGGATGATGCAGTATTGGGGAAGTACTGAAAGCCTCCTTAAGTTGTTCAAAAGAGGCTGCAGCTTCCGGCCCCCAGACAAAGGGTTTCTTAGTACTGGTCAAACTAGATAGAGGGGCGGTCAGCTTAGAAAAGGATGGAATGAAGCAGCGGTAAAAATTGATGAATCCAAGGAAACACTGAAGAGATCGCAGATCACTGAGAAGTCTCCATTCCAGGATGGCACACATCTTAGCAGGATCCATATGTATGCCTGAGGCACTGATTACATATCCAAGGAATTCAATATGGTCTTGATGAAAAAGACATTTGTCAGCCTTGGCATATAAGTTGTTCTCATGTTACCATCTGAGAACCTCCTTAATATGAGTTATGTGTTCCTTGATATCTCTGGAAAATACCAAAATGTCTTCCAAATACACCCAGACAGATATCCCAATTAAATCAGCAAAAATATGGTCCATGAGTCGCTGGGAGACTGCTGGGGCATTGCACAGCAAAAACAAAGAGGTGATGGCTGGAAGGTTTAGAATGAATCTTAACCACTGGCATTGCTCTGGGCAACCCTCCAGACCACCATTCTTCGCCTGCCAAGCCATTACAGAAGGGGAAAGACCATATGCAAATCAGGCTTGGCCCCACCCCAAAAGGGGCAGTCCAGCCCGAACTGCTAGGCCACATCCCTTCTGCACGAGACCACAAGCACAACCCAAAGGGCGTGACTCGATATTCGTAGTGTCCTGATGGTGTCTTGAATGCCGTCTTCCATTCATCGCTGGGTTTTATGCGCACCAGATGATAGGCCCCTCTAAGATCGAATTTGGTGAATACTCGTGTATCATGTAATGATTCCATCATAGTCCGTATCAGGGGAAGCGGATACCGATCCTTCCTGGTGATGTCATTCAGCTCCCTGTAATCGACGCATGGCCTTTCTTCTTGACAAAGAATGAATGAAATCCCGCAGGTGAATTGGAAGGCGTAATATACCCTTTCTGGAGACATTCCTCTAGACACTCCTGTAACACCTTGCCATGTGGTATCACAGAGTCTGGTAACAAATCAATGGAGCAATCAAAGGTTCTGTGAGGAGGTAATGAAATGTCCTTTGGTTCAGAAAAGACTTCTTGAAACTTGGAATACTCAAGTGGTATAGAGGAAACTGAGTATAGGCGAGACATGCCATTAACATCAGTCTGAATAGAGATAGACAACGTCATCGAAGAAGACTCGGGTACTACAGCACTCCTGTACACAACGGTCTGAACAAAACACTAGGGTCCGGGTCACCCAATTGATGTTTGGATTGTGATGTAACAACCAGGGTAAACCCAAGATTATGGGATATGAGGGTGTTTTGATAACATCTAGAGATATCTGTTCAAGATGTCCCTCAATCTGTAATCTTAAAGTCCCAGGGCGTTGATGAACAGGACCAGAAGACAAATGAGTCCCATCGATGACCTCCACCATGGAAGCACAGTTCTTTTCTAGCAAGGTTATACCATTCTTAATGGCAACATCGGCATCAATATAATTGCCAGAGGCACCGCAATCCAACAGCCCCAAAACCTCAATGGGTTCTTTACCTGGCAAAGAGACCTTGATGCACAAGGCCATGAGTATCACCTGCTGCATGGGTTGTCGGACTTGCTTAGAATCAGGAAAGGCTGAAGAAGAAGAAGGGCCCGTTGTTGCCTTCCCCATACACGACAGGCCATTTAGTTTTCCGATTTCCGAAGTGGTCATAGAGGGGCAGGTACTGAGAAAATGCCCAGAGGCCCCACAATACAGACACAATCGGAGGTCTCTTCTTTGTTTTTTCTCGGCATCAGATAAAGGGCCTCTGACAGGTCCCAATTGCATTGGTTCAGAAGTGGATTCTTAGGAGCCAGAAGCTTTAACAGGTACTGGCAAGAACCTTGGAACTGTTCTCTCCAAGCGACGCCAATCTATGGTCAATCCGTAGAACTTGTTCCTGAAGGGACTGCAAAGTGTCTGGTTCGGGTATATGAAGCAACTCATCCTTGTATTCTTCCCTCAATCCCCGTCGAAAAAGAGTCTTCTGAGTGACTTCAGGCCATTGGGAATCAGTGGCCAATTGACGAAAGCGACTGATGTGGGTAATGATATCACTAGATCCTTGCCTTAAATCTATGAGCTGATTCTGAGCTGCTGCAGCTAGATTGGGTGACTGAAATACGTCCAAAAAGCCTTCTCAAAAGCAACAAAATCCTCCAAAATTGGGCTCTTGGCTACCACCCAGGGCGTAGCCCAGGCCAATGCATTACCAGTTAGATTTCCCAGAATATATCCAATCTTGTCCTTATCCTGATTGAAATGCATTGGCCGACACAGGAAATGGATCCTACAATGATTAGAAAACTCAGCCACCCGCCGAGGGTCACCATCAAACTTTACCAGACTAGTTTGAGCCATTACAGACTCAGCTGAAGTACTTGTACTGGCTCCTTGAGCAACCATCTGACGTAAAGCAAGGTTTTCTTGATGCAAAGCTGTCATCTCGGTACGTAAAGCCCTGATTTCATTCCTTAATTCTTGAGAGTCATCATCTCCGAATCAGAACTGGTAGTAAGGCGTCTTAATCTATTAAGGTGTGCGTCACGTGAACGCTGCGTACCTGTGTTTCCAGAAGATGTGTGCACTGGAGAAGCCAGACTGGTGGATCCGTGAGCAGGATGAAGAAAAGATGACGCAAGGAAGCAATCCCGACCCAGCCCTGATGATACAGGGATGGATGGGGACCAACTCCTGACACCACAGATACACTTCCCTGCGGATTAACGTGACGTCAGGACAGTGCATGCACTGACAGGGAAGGTAGATGGTACTTCAGATAGGGAAGTAGAGACAAGTACAAGGTGATTGACTTGAAGATGAAGAAGTCTCTTTTCTGTGATCCAGGAAGGCTGGTGGTGCGATTTCAGTAAAGAATCCAGCAGAATGTAGAGACAATTCAGGTCAGAATACCAAGGAGCTGGTACCCAGGTAAGGCTAGGCAGAATCTGGTATCCATGTGGAACAAACCAGGAGCAGGTACCCAGGTGAGGCTGGCCAGGAGCTGGTACCCAGGCTAGGCAAGCCAGGAGCTGGTACCAGGCAAGGCTATGCAGAAGCTGGGATCCAGGTGGAAAAAGCCAGGGGCTAGTACCCAGGTAAGGCAGGAGGGAAACAGACCAGGTCGGGAGAAGCAAGGGAACCAAGGGAGGACCCCCCAGGAACCAATCAGGGAACCCAGACCCAGGAAGGACGAGGCAGGACCAAGGAACAAGGGAAGCCGGAAAGGCAAGACTGGAACAGGAGCGGATCAAGGATCCAAGCGTAGCAGAGAGTCAGGAACAAACCGCGTGAAGACGTGATCTGTTTCTGAACTCGAACGCTATTTAAAGCACTCGGCATGAAACCGAGGCTTGGAGCGCAGGCCGACCCACGCATGTGCCGTGGCCGAGCGGGGACAGGAACGAGGCTTGGAACACAAGCCAGTTCCGCCGATCACAGCCACCCGCGGCGCAAGCGTATGCTTCTGATTCTGAATTGGAAGCATGACTGCCCGTTGGAGTACACCCCTCCTGGCAAGCCGGATCCGGTGGTAAAACTGCCAGGCCCGGGAGCGTCCTCCGGAAGCAGCCCAGGTAGATGCCATAACAGATAGATGCTATGTCACGAGTATGTTCCATTGACAGTTCAGCGGTTCTAGATATGACCATGTCAGGGCAACAGAATGTTTCTGTAGGAGTTACATGTATGCCAGAAATATGTCCTATGTTAGAGTTAGTACCTATAACTGTTGGTCCCTTTACAGAGAAATGCCACTTGCAGACATCCCATTATGGGGAGAACATATTGGGAGTGGATGTGTTGCGAGAAATGTACAGTGATTCAGTGCATACTTGACAATGTTCCAGCAGAGAAATGCTTCTACACAGTATTTAGCATTGCATTCTGTTTTGATGGGGAGAGGTGAAACAGTGACAATATATGACATCAATTGTTATAGGACAATTTTGCCATCTTATAGAGATGGTGACAATGTTTTGCCCGACAGTTTTGCAATTTATTTAGAAGACAAATTGACCATGATTTCTGAACTGGGAATATGCTTTTCTGTGATTGATGCATTGACCTATGCTAGAATGTCACGAGGATACACTGACAGTACCAGCATTTATAGTAGAATGCTTAGAGTACAGGTTGATAAATTAGAGTTGCCACAATATTGCACATTGTTATTAGTATGCCAGAATGGCACCATTAGCTTATTGAAGGATCTTGCAAATGCAGGAGAGAAAGTTTCTTTGAATGAGTACCAGTCTTGTCAACCTGAGGACACCTGTAGAGGGTTGCTCCTGTTGGAGGAGGGTATGAGAATGGCCATAGAGATTGCTTTAGAGAGAATACATGTTGCATCAGCATTGATAGATGATGCTTTTGTCACACTGAATACAGCTTTGTGCTATGCTGCAATGATTTCGAATGATGTGAAGAGGTTTGTTGTGTTTATATATATATATGAAAGATGGATGTGCTTTGGGAGTGCTAGTCCGAGAACATGATGGGAGAGATAGTGCATGGGGATATTTTTCCTTTTCATTGGGTCCTGTTGGCTATGTACTACCTGAATGTCTTAGAGCAGTAGCTACAGCAGTTGCATCATGCAGAGAACGTGAAGGAAAAATGCGACACAGAGTTGACATCAGCTTGAATTATGACAGACCCTTGTCAGTACCCGAACTGGTACACATTGAATGGGAATGGCCAGACACTGAGATTCTAGCATTGCCGTCTCCGAGAGGCTAGAACAGGTTACATCTTGTATGCATTGTGAAGAGCAGTGCAATGAGAAATGAATAGCTTTGCCTTGTTTGAAAACAGCTTTATGATATGCAACTTTTGATACTGCGCTTTTTCTTTTTAGTCTTTAATTACATCTGATCCAGATTGGCCTACTGATCTATTGATCTAGGCTGAACCAGAATGATTCGGGATACAGACTGGCCGGACACTGAACATCCGTGCCGAGCGATGTTGCCGTACAGCAGAAAATTATGTGGAATGCATTTGCCCTTGAAGTTTGAACTAGATATCCGTTCTGCTTTAAGAAGTACACAGATGAAGCCTGCTGGCTAATTTCCAGGCTGACCGAGATTTGCCTTGTAGAAATCCCTGCACATCGAGATGTTTTTCCCTGCTGATTTGATCACAAGCCCATTTTGCAAGCTGTTTGCATAGACGGTAAGAGAAGAATTTGATCCATGCTACACATTTGGAATATTTACCTTTGCCTTTGACCTGCTATGGGCAGAGGAGGGGGCTAGGGGAAGGAGATTATGTATGGAACATACGTACCCCGGTGCTTTGATTTCATTGAGACAGAGAAATATTGACCCTTGTTTGGAGCAACATGACGGTCTGTTGAGATCTGCATTTTTCTGAATTGTTCAGAAATCGATCATCTGTGCGAGAGTCCCATGATACAATCAGTATCAGAGGAAAGATAGGGAGAGAATTTCTGAATTGAGGGTGAGTCAGGAAAGTGTCTTTACAGAATGAGAATTTGTGCAGCACCCACATGAAACCAACAATTTGTTTTCTCCATTTTGCTTGAAGATGCTTGCTTGAATGTAGTGAGGGGCAGTGATTAATGATTTTATCTCATGAATGATTTTATGTCTAGAGCCTATGTCATTGAGGCTTCTAGATAGTCACTGATGAATGTCCACATGCTGGACACTGAAACTATGCTATGCTATGCCCATGTTTGGGTTGTGCAGATGTGAGGACACAAACAGTTTTGCCACAAGGACATGATCAGGTCCATAGGAGACCATTGGTCAGCTAGGGACATATGTTACACTTGCCACTCGCTAATGACTGTGCAAACAATAAGAACTGTCTCTTGTGTGCAAGAGAATGAATAACATCAGAGAAAACTGATTGCCCATGTCCATGTATCACATGCTACACTTGCTATGCTATGATTCGCTATGCTTTGTTTTCTTTTTGATTACACTCGCTTGAATAGACATACGCATGATTAAGAATCTTGATAGTGCATTATGAGCACCAAGATGAGATATATATATCCTGATACCTGCTATTTGCTATTTACACAAATTGCTATGCATCATTTAGAGCAATGTTTTCAGGTTATTAGAATGAATGCATCACATTATGTTCACTATTGCAGTGCTTGCAGTGATAATTAGGATGCTGCCAATGTATACAATACTAGAGCTTGCTTAGTTTCTATGCTATGTACAGGTTTCCAGAGATCTGACACACTTGCCAGCTATGTATTATGGTGAACTGCCAAAGATTTGCCTTCTTGCACTAAGATAATATTGCACCATGTTATTGCACTGTGTTAGTATGCCTGAGTATTTTTGAATAAACTAGCTACGCTACTTGCTTGTTTCTTATCCATGAAATCTGTCATGTTCCTTGCCACACGCTTGTCCAGTATTAGTATCCTAGAATGGATTAGAGCATGCTAAAAAAAGGGCCGTTTGTCAATCTGCATTTTTCTATGGTTTATTTAGCGTGGCCTAATCCATTCATTCATACATGCATTCATTTTGCATTCATTTAGTATAGGCTATGTTTAAGCACTATAGTTTTGTTCTAAGCTATCATGGTTCAATATTTGCTGTGAGCCTTGAAAAATTATGTATATTTGTCATTTTGTATAGCACATTCTGTGCTTCTAGGCGCTAAATATGGTCTGCCTTCTTGTCCATTAAGAATCTGGTTCATTCTAAGTGCGGAAAGAAATGCCGAACACAGTGTGTAAATGTTTTAATAACAAAAGTGATTCTTGGCAGACTGTTAGAGACGACCTTGGATGGCTGACTGCAGAGAAATGTTTTCGCTGAACAATGTTTTGGTTTCCGCTTGAGACAGTTTCGAGGCGAGAGAGAATGTGAGCGATAGCTTGTTCCGTTCTTAGAATAATATAGAGACATGTCACCCTGAACTAGCCCAGTACTATTATGCTTGCTATGTTGAAAATGATAGAATATGCACACATAGCCATAGAAATGTAAATGTGTCACAGGACCACAATGCTAATGTATAACCATGCTGCTCTGTTCAGTAGACTCAGAGTATCATTAGGATGCGGAGAGAGAGTTAGAGAGCTAAGGCTAGCTAGGGCTAGAGAGCTGGCTGTGAGGGGGTGTAGAGCTAATGCTGAGAGCTAGTAGGGGTTTGCTATTTGCTAATTCTGGGAGGGTTGGGGTAGCTGCACTCATAGCTAGAGAGTGCTGTTGGCTTCTGTGCATAGAGAATAGTGGTATCTTTGCATTGCATACAATAAAGATGCATTTTGCTTTGAAACATCTGATTCCTATGTCTCTGTGATTCTCTTCTGTTTAGTTTACATAGCACAGCGCATATTTAGGATTCACACAGGGGACAGGGTTAGAGTAAAGATGTTGGGGTTTGGCTAGTCGTTAGGATAGATTAAGTGTCAGGGTAAGTGTTAGGGTAGGGGTTATGGTCTGGCTAGGGCTAATAGAGTAATGTTTGGGTAAGGGTCAATGAAAGGAATAGGAGGGGATTCCGCAATGCAGGCAGCAGCATAATCCTGTAGCTCCTGGCCCTCTCCTTCTATTGATACCATTGTGATTATGAACTCAAAGAAAAAGTTTGATATTGCTGAAAACCCAATTTCTAAGAAACCCAAGCAAGCTTTTGAGATGGGGGAGATTCCTGAGATTCCTAGCCCTCTGGATATTTACTCCCTGCTGTTAAAAGTGGCACAAGATGTGGGGGAAGTTGAATGTCCATGGCTGATCTTACCCCGAAGGTCTCTCAGCTGGATACCCGTGTGTCTGTTTTGGAAAGTGGATCTACATTGATGACTACAGAGATTGCGGGCAGTTTCAGGGCATACAATAATCTGAAGGAGGAGTTGCAGAAAGGGAAAAAGAGCTTGGAGATGGACTTGACAATCAGAAATAAGAACCTGAGAATGGTGGGGATTCAAGAGAAAACCAATGAGGACTTGATATATTTGGTGATTGATGTGCTGAAGGTTTGCTACAGTTGTGATCGTATCACCCCAGAAGATATTGATAATGTGTACAGAGTGGGCCCGAAAACTGGCCCGAGAGTTACACAGATTATAATCTCACTTATGAATACCAGGACACAGGAGGATATTCTGAGGGCTGCGAGAGAAAAAGGGAATGCCTGATTCAGAGGTACCCAGATTTTCATATATCCTGACATTCCTAAAGAAACTCTACTGAACAGAAGGTCTTTTAAGGAGGATAAAGACCTGGATAGATAATTGGGTGTAAAGGCTTATCTGAACAGGGCTAACTTGCTGACATTAGCACTTCCTGAGGGTGAAAAGAGCACATCTGATCCGAAGGAGGCCCTGGGATGGCTGGATTCACACAAAAATGCTCTAATTTGATGTCTTGATTGGGTCTAACTCAGTGTCTTCCCCATTGGTTTTGAATTTTATTGCCACTTTATTTATACTTTAATGGATTTGTAATTAAAACTTGCCGTGAAAATGGCGGCGACGTTTGATTACAGTTTAATGGATTTTATGCTTCAAAGAATGCTTACTGTATTGTTGTTTGCCCATTACGGTCAGGCCGATGAGGCGGCTTGAGAAAAGGACTCTAGCGTGTATGGGTGACGTGAGTCAGCTGACTGGAAAGACTCGCTACAAAACAACATCCGTTCTTATTACGAAGGCTTGAAGCAGTGTATCAACGAATAAAGAAGGAGTTTTGTGAGCGCTTGTTAATACGGATACTGGGTGCCGGTCAACAAGGAAGCAGCAGTTGCTTACCCTAAGCAGCTTCTGTCAGTTCGCTGTGACAAGTACCATGTCAATCGGGTTTATGAACACAGTGTAAACAAGCAGCTATGGTATATACGCTGCTAAAGCCTTTACGAGATTGATGAGGTACGTTTGGCCCCTGCTACTATATCTGGCAAATATATAGCTTAGTGCTCATCCACATTTCAATCTAGGTTGCCCCGCCCCTTTTCATTGACAGTTTTCATATGCGGTCTTGGTGCATTATGTCTGGGGAACTGTGGATCAAGCACACTCTGACTATAGCTTACATCGCTGAGAAGAAACAGCAACTGGTTTTCTATGTGACACTCAGTGTAAATGCTTATCAGTATTGGCATTAGGTTAATATATTTAACTTTCCTCACTTACATTGTTTACTATATTGGTTTATGTCTTATGGAGACTTTGGTTTGCGCTTTGTGGATGTTATTTAGGGGGAAGTCGGATCATATGCCAGGTGGAACGGAACAGAGTTCATTTAAACATTTAGGTTTGGCAATGGATATGTGTACAGTAGACTAGGAGGTCAATTTCACTAGGCAAAGCCACTGGGGATCTCCATTGTTGTTGGCTGACATTCACCCGAAGATCCTCTGCCTTTTTGTGAAGGCATTACATCACTTTGGATAATTAGTTATGCACATTCCACCACGTGTAATGCCGAGCTGAACTGTAGTGAGTGTGAGTCTAGCCTTGCTGATGCCCCGTCATTTTACAGAATGGTGTAATTATGATATCTAGGACTATGGTCGGTGGGTGGATAATCGTAATTGGTTTGGGGCATTGGCTCCTTTTGTTTCTGTGGGTGGAATGTATGTGGGGTGAGAGCGGGAGAGGGCGAGAGTGTGACAGAGAGAGAGATGGCTCAGACAAGGTTGTTAGTTTTGTGGTACATTAATTCCTATAGTGGATGAGTGTAGGTGGCCATAACATTCCCAGTATGTACTGCCACTGGATGTTATAATGTCATTAGGCAACACATCAGTTGGAATGATGAAATGATAAGGGCTTGCTGCATGTGAAATGCTTGCACTTAAACACTCTTGATAAAGGTTAAATCATCATGCAGATGTTCACTGAGGAGAATCAAATAGCAAATGATGTCCTTACAATTAGAAAATATACCAGTGACTAAGGGGTCTGCAACTATAAACAATGTCATTGTTTTCTCATAGTGGTTTATAAACCGATGGGGTTATTGGGAGAGAAAGGGTGGCTTGTTTCATTGTGAAATCACATCTGGGGTTAGACTATTACCTGATGGGGCTGGTGGTGGGGCTTCCTACTTTAAGGGTTATTGTAAAAGGGGTGACATAGATTCAAGGCCAGGATGTATGCTATGAGAAGATTGCATGTTTAAGAGGTAGCTGCACTGTGGAAGGTTGGGGATTTTAGCTCGTTGGTGGTGGTGGATGACTCATTATTGTTGAAGTACAAGAAGTAGGGGTGTTCAATACACAATTAATCCTGGCTTAGATGGGTGACTTACATGGGATATGCTTGAGATTTGACAATGCTTTGCTAAACATCCCGTGGGGAGGTATTTCCCTTTTTGGGTTTGGTTTTTGCAGTTTAGAGTCACTATACATTTCATTTTACAGCTTGCAACTGCTGGGTTCATTTGCTTTCAGCTCGCTGATGGAGATTTATGCGAGGATAGTTGGTTTCTTCCCGCGTTATCTCTAGAGTTGGACAAGAAGCTGGCTTGGTTTAATGGTTTCCTACAATGGGTCTCAATAACTTAGAGTGTGTGATAGATGGACATGGTACGGGTGTAAGACGGTGAGTATTTTTAGGTCTTACATTATTGGAATTGGACTGTGGCTTCAATTCAGAATGGGGAGGATTTTTGGGTTAGTTAAGTATTTAAATACGGGTTTCTATATTTAATTGGAGTGCTTTTAAACTTAGGAGAGGTGTCCAAGGCACTGGACTGTTTGGAATGTATTATTCACTTTCTACTGTTTGGTTGTTGTTGGTGTCTTGCTTCTGTTTCAGAGGGGGTTGGTTTGGGTTCACATTTGTACATTTTTTATTGAATTTAGTTCCTTTGCGAGAGTGGGGTTTAAATGCATAGATTGATATGAATAGCGTAGTGATGATGAGTGATGGACTGCGTGTGGTCACTTGGAATGTGAACGGTTTGAACAATGTACACAAGAGAAAGAGAGTTATGACATATTCGAATGATCTGAAAGGCGGTATTTGCTTTATTGAATAGACTCATCTTCTAAAGGGGGAATTGGAAAATCTGAAAAAAGGTTGGATTGGGAAAGTATATGGATCATCTTTTAATTGTAGGTCGAGAGGGGTAGCAATTTTAATCAGGAAAAATGCACCAATTAAAGTTTTAAGAGATGTCTTAGATCGAGAAGAAAGGGTAATTGCCTTATTGGTCAACATTCAGGGTAACGATGTGATATTATGCAATATTTATGCCCCGTCAGTGGACGGTAGAACTTTCTTCCGGAAAGTATCACAAACTATTCAGGACCTGGGCTCCCAAAATATTATATTGGTGGGGACTTTAATGTAGTACTGGATCAAGGATTAGACAAGAGTACTTCTAGGCCACGTAGAAAAAGTAACAACCATTATTTAGCATTGAGAGATCTACTTGATGAACACAATTTGAGGGATAGTTGGAGGTTGGAACACGCCTTAGCCAGGGAATATAGCTTCTTTTCTGGAGCGCATGCAGTTTACTTCAGGCTGGACATGCTGTTGATGGTAGGAAAAATAACGGAGAATTACAGGTCGAGTGAAATTGGTAACATCCTTTTGACTGATCATGCGCATGTGCTCATGAATTTGAATCTAGATTTTACCATGCACAAACAGTACACTTGGAGGATGAATACTTCATTAATACACAATGTGGAGGTGGTGGAGAAAATAGCCGCAGACATTGAGTTCTTTATAGAAGAGAATTATAATTGGGAAATTAGGCCAGAGATAGTGTGGGAGGCCTTCAAGTGTACTATGACGGGGATGCTCATTGGCCTAGCAAGTGGACAGAAGAAACAATTTGAGAGGAGACATTCGGAACTTGAGTCAGGAATTAAAAATACATCAAGGAGGCTTATGGATGATCCGACATGTACGGATATGGTTCCAGAGCTTTTGAAATTGAAGAAAGAACTGAAGATGCTGATTATGGAGTGGGTAGAGAGGAAAATCTTTTACCAAAAAGTTACATATTTCAAAAATGGGAGAAGCGTGATCGTTGGTTAACGTACAGATTAAGGAAAAGAGAGTCAGAACATTCGATTCCTTCAATTCAAGGTCCAGACGGATGGATTACATTCCATCCAAAGGAAATTAATGAGGTTTTTCGTCATTTTATACATAGCTGTAGCAAAATGAATCGGATATTACTGGTAGAGGAGAAGAGTTCCTTGAAGGGTTGAAGATGCCAAAGCTCGCAGAAGATGCATCACAAGCCCTTGAGGAAGATATAACGTTAGAAGAAATTAAAAGAGCGATCAGCAGGCTAAACGGTGGGAAGTTACCAGGACCCGATGGTTTAACGGGGAAGTTCTATAGATTACTGCCGAATTCTGAGCTGACTCTCTTGAAAGACATATTTACTTTGTCGATGGTGAATGGCTCTTTACCACCAACCACGAGACACGCTACAATTTCAGTCTTTTTAAAGAAAGGGAAGGATGATACCCTCCCTTCAAGCTATAGACCAATTAGTTTGATTAATGTAGACAATAAGATACTGCCTAGACTATTGGCCTTAAGGCTAGAGAATTTGCTAACAAAACTAATTCATGAGAATCAGTCGGGTTATGTGAAGGGGAGGAGGACTTCAAGCAACATTAGAAAGTTGCTCCATACAATATCGATGGCAACTAATTCTAAAGATGACACTGCAGTCCTATCCCTTGATGCCGAAAAGGCTTTTGACTGGGTAAACTGGGATTTTCTTTTTTCGGTCCTCGAGAGAATGGTGTTTGGTGTAAGATTCATGTCTTGGATTAAGTTGTTTTATACTGATCCTATTGCTGACGTTAATACCAATGGCTTACGGTCAGATTATTTTTGTGTTGAAAAGAGGAACGAGGCAGGAGTTTCCTCTGTCCCCCTTATTGTTTGTTATTAGGATTGAACCTTTAGCTGTTGCACTTAGAATGGAGTCTGGTTTGCTCGGATTCAGCTTTTGGGGGTTACCAGTACTTGTGGACATCTTGTCGATTTTTTATCAGTGTTCAGTCTACAAAATAAATTGGGCTAAGTCGGAAGTACTGCCCCTAGTGCCATATTGTGATAAGCAGTTCATGTCGAATTTGGGATTCAATTGGTGTGCTGACAAATTGTTATACTTGGGGGTATGGATTACACCTAGGATTACCGACTATGTACAAGAGAACTTGAAAATGGTTTGTACTGATTTTAAGCAGGATTTGGAACAACACCTAAGATCAATTATGTCCTGAGCATGATTCTGCTGAATATTGACATGAAATATTGGAAAGAACTAGATAGGCTCCTTCAAAATGTCCTATGGGATCAAAAACTGCCCAGATTAAAATGGCTGTGTGAAAGATCTCTTACTTGCAGGTTTGAGGAGTTCCTGGAAGAAATTGAAAGAATTTCTGAGAAGTGATGCACTTAGGCTTCAGTTTGGATGAATCTGAGCATTACATTGGAGGGTAAAGTTATATTTTGCCTGAATGGTTTCTGGGTGGTATAAGGTGGATGGCTGATCTTTTTAGGAATGGAAAATGGATGACAGCCAGAGAAATGCAGATACACTTCGATATTGCTAATTTCAATATCTCAGATTATCAGAAACTCAGAAGAGCTATTGGTGAGGTTAATGTGGGGGAGAGGCTGAATTTGGACTTGTTCATCATGAAACCAAAGTTGAGAGAAGGTGGCTTAGCCAGCCGAGTATACGGATTGATTGTGGCAGAGTACAAAGGCAATGACTCTTTGATGGAAGAATGGAGTCGGAGGATTGGAAGGGATATTCCAGAAGAGCTATAGTCAAGAATGTGTGGGAATGTTATACTTTGTTCTTTGGGGCTCACGGAAATATCTCGTCAGATTAAGATTTTGAATCAGATTTTATGGACCCCAGAGCGGATGTGGAAGAGAAGTCTAATGGATAATTCTGATTGTTGGGCATGTGTGCATGAAACTAGCGCCCTTGAGCATATGTTGTGGGACTGTAGAAGAGTGAGAGGATTCTGGTTGGAATTTGATACCATCTGTGAGAAAGTTCTGGCAGAGAGAATCAATTTTGATTTCAAAACCTTGGTGCTGGGAAGTGATGAGATATTAGATGGCCTCACTGAGGTGCGATGATGGGGAAATAATGAATCTTATCGGGCTGGAAGTCTGCTATACCTGTAGAGATTGAGGTCTGGATTGCAGAAATGCATAATTTGGTGGAGATGGAGAAAGAGTGTTATATAGAAGGGAAAGGAAACTTGCATTGTTTGAGAAGATATGGGGGAAGTTTCTTTTATTGTACTAGATTCATGATGTGCTTTTTGTGAACCTGGGGCGGGGGTGGGTGGTATGATGGAGGGATTTTATTGAAGGTACAGATGATGTTGTATATAGTTCTTTGTCTAGTTTAGTCTGATGTGTTTGGTTTTTGTAAACTTTGTAAACTAAAATAACATTAAAAAAAAGAAAGGAATAGGAGGTTGGAGATGGCTGATGGTGTTGGTGTAGGATAGAGGTTGGGAGAAACCTAGTGGTAAGGGTAAAGTAACCATGTGGGTAAGTGGTAGAGCTGCAGTTAGGTTAATGCTATGGTTATTTTAGTAAAGGTTTTGGGTTAGGGCAAGGTTCACTGTTCATTTCCTATTTATTTTGTATTGAGTAACATGCAAATAAAATGCTATAGAGCACCGAAGTGATAGTGTTCTGTAAGAGTTCAAGGTAGAATAAGGGTTGAAGTTAAAGTTAGGGGAAGGTTTAGGAATGGAGTTAGGGTGATTGTCGTGGTTTTGTTAGAGGTTTGGGTAATATTTAGGGTTACCGTCTGGTACTTTAGTGAATTTAAAAATAGGGTTAATAAAACCTTATTACTGGCAACATTTTCACACTTTGCATTGCTTGTATTGAATTACTCAATTTTTGAAAAACGACTTTTTCCTGACTACATTTTCACATGACTACATTTCCCTGGGGACATTTTCACATAGAAACCATTAGGCATGATAGTTCCCTTTCTGTAATGTGCAGTACTGTATTGCCAGCGGTAGGCACCAGCTAGCACCGGCTCTGGTCAACTGCCCTTTCCATCATGAGGCCCATATTCCTAGATGAAGTATAATGCACTGAATTCTTAAGCAAGTCACCCATAGTGCTGTAGGAGATCAATCCTTTTTATTGACCAGTATGTTGACATTATTTTTCACTCGTCAATGCCTATATTTAAAATAACTTCAGTCTCTTAACTTTATGCCGCAATCAAAAATTAAAGACACTTAGAACTGTATACAGCATTTTTTTATTTCCACAAATGCCGATATATTTTGTAAACCTGACATTTCCAAGACAGTGCACAATGGATCAAAATAAAGGTGTTAATACAGGTGACATAATTAAGTGAATGACTCTCCCAAAAACTGCTCATACAAGAAATGTACAATCTTAATTCAAATACAGCACAAGTGATTTTTGTAAAGAAAAACTAGAAACATTTAAAAGAAAGGAACACGTGTGTGCATTCTAAGCATTAGAGCTGCATATAAATCTAGTGTGATAGGTCTTTCTTATTCCTTCATGATTATTTCAAAATGTACATTCTGTGACTGGTATACCTTAAATATACATGGCATTGCAGGTGTGCTATGAATTAAAAGCGGTGGGAAAACACTTGCACAAGGTATTCAAAGGTCCCACGATTCACAAAATGCGAGTGGCCACATCATGATAGTTTTTCCTGTCTAAAAGAAGGGACTTATGTAGATTTTCAGTGTCTTGGTAGACAGAAATGGCCAGTTGCGAGGTTAGCCCTCAGAGTTGTGTTGTCATCTTCCCTGTTACCATTATTTGCGGAACATCTGCTTAGTGGTCCTGCCATGTAAACTAGTCTATTGTAATAAGAGGACACGCTTCTGGTTTGCAGACTGCAATATGTTCAAGTTCATAAATGTTACCTGTCTACAGTACACCTGCTAACTTGTTAGTTAGGCTCTCTCTATCACCTGTAGATCCCCTCCTTCAAGTACTTTCATTATGACACATCATGAAGTGCTGGAGAAGAGCCATGGCTATCTAGGCCTCACTCACAAGCAAATTCCCACTGTGCATTGATATTCCATTCAGTTTCGCTGGACAGTCACTGACTAGTGACTCAATGCACTGAGATAAAACCTCATCTGTAAAACGGACTTCTAGGCATCTTAAAATAGGCCTTAGGTTAGGTGTTCTGCTTTCAAAATGGAGACTTTGATACTCTCTGCTTTTGTACATAGGACTCTGTACTGTTTATTAACACACTCATTTGATGCACAGATCTCAAACCCATCGTTTCAAACCACTCACACTCTTTCTTTTATTGTTTGCCTTCACATCTGTCCAGCGAGTGTCCCTCGCAATCACCTAGATGACCTGCTTTTGGTGCCTTCACCATCAAGTCTTACATTTGTCGGTAATATTGGCCAATCGGCCTTAGCAGTGACAATATACCCATAGAGGATAATGATCGCTTGCAGAAATTGAGACATAAGATCCGAGTGAGTGGGAGGCTTTCGAAGCATTACAAGTCTGTATGAGTAAGATGCGTGTCTGCTGTACCCACCATTGCTGTTATTGCTCCATATAAGCATTGCCAATCACAGTAGTTTCTGTTTAATGGAGCAACATAAATATTCAGCAAACGTTATTGCATGCCCCAGCTCTGTATTGCATGCCCCAGCTCTGTATTGTATAAAGGAGGAACATTGGCCATCTGGGTCCTTAAAGTGAGTAAGCAATGAAACATCAATTACCCATCATGCAAAACAATCCCTACATTATCAGAGCTATAGCAAAAACTTGCCTTCCTTCCTGAATTTATGGTTCGAGGCCTCCTCTCGTATTGCCACACTCACAACGAGTGCCAATTGCTGGCTGTTTTGGTCTAGTTCATTGTATCCTGGTGCCAACCCTGTACACCGTCCCCTAACCCCCCTTCCAGACATCGCCCAGGTGCTGTGAAGCACGATTTCCATGTGCACATGGTTTTCCTTTGATGTCACTGATGAGTTTTCATATGAAATTGCAAAACATGAGGTCCTCAGTTAAACAGCAAAGCACAGACTGTTTCCGGGTCCAAAGAGTGATACGCTTATATTTCACAATCCTAAATGTAATAAGACCATAGTCAAAGTCAAACATGACAAGTATCCAATTTAGAAAAGAGCACAGAGCTTATGTGAACAAGCAAAGCCAATTTATTACCCCAAAGTGAGAGCTTGTGCATCAAAAATGTAGTTTAGACCTGTTTTTGATATAATTTCTTTCTTTAAGTTGATATTGTTGTAGACCTCCCCTCAATTAGATTTATGAGCCATACATGTCCCTTATTGCACATGAGAGTGCACATGTCTCAAGTGGCACCATACAGGGCACCGAGTTTGAGTCCCAGAAAATATGTCAAATTGGTCAATACTCTTAAGTCTTTTGCGATTTCCATTCTCAGTACATAAGCTTTTACTGTGTGATCCTAAGTATCTTGAATAAAATGGTATTTTGCTATATGAAACTCATAGTTGACATCGATACATTTTTGCTTTTTGTTTCTTTATCCAAATGGCTCCTATTCTGGAGTACTGGTTAAGCTTGTACTTTTTTTTCTCACTTATCCTAGATCTTACAAAACGTGGTCAAGTGTTCAATCTAAGTAAATATTTGCACCCATCAAATTAATTTGGGACTTGTATTCCTCCTTAGGACCAATGGTCAAATTGCTGGAAGCTCATCAAAAGATTTGTAAAGATTTTCTTCAAAGTGAAAAGAATGATAGTATACATAGTAAAGGGCCTTTGTTTTTGACTGAAATATGAACTCACATAACAACCTGTAAGCTTCCCTTCGGCATTCAAGCAGTTTTTCCACACATTGTGTTCAAGCTTTGACGTCATGAACGTAAACCCCTTCGGCTTTCAAATTCACAGGTACAATTGTTTACATTTTAAAATCCAAAATTCAAGCCATACAAATGTAAGCTTATTCATACAAAGAGAACAGTGAATTTCTGCAAATCCTGATAACCCATACTATGCCGTCAATTTGTTTGAAAGAGTTACAAGGGATCATTAGGAATGCAGTATAAAATTAATGATAACTTCCAACTTTGACATTCTTCTTATGATTTATAATTAGCTTTGTCCCTTTTGGATAAAAAATATATGTGCTAGATTTAAGCACTTTTAATTTTTAGAGAAACACTGTAACTTTCAAAACAACATTCAAAAGGAGCATTTGTGAATTACCCAAGCTCAAACATGATTCAAAAATATGATCTTATCATAAAACAATAAGCACAGAGCTTGGAGAACAAATCAATCCAAACATATTCACCTACTCTTCCTTCACATACAATTGCACACTTGAGATAACAAATAAAGAAAGTTCCCTCTACCAAGAGCCACATCCTGACAATTGCCTGACCCAAGCATACAGTACGCATTTTATACATTAACATGTAGAGAAGAATCTTTTCAAAATGTCACCCACCACAATACTTGGCTCCGCTTTTGTTTAACCTTATCTCCGTTCTAGAATATCTTACTGCCAGATCAAATGGTCCATCATCTGATCAAACTACCTCGCAGATCCTTCAGAGTGTTGCGACTGCACAGTTCCTTGCATTTGTAAGCGGATGACTCTTCAGTGGAACCAGCCTCCGTGCCATGTACCTATCCGCTTCCTGCGCTCCCTCAAGTGATACCAACCAAAGTAGTGGCCTGTGTGCAGAGTGACCAGAGCTTTTCAATACTTGGCCGAATGACACCCTTACTGTTCGCACTGAGAGAGGGATTCCCTCTAATTCAGAGACCCTACTAGTGTTATTGCATCTTAATTATAAATTCGAACGTCCATTATGTTAACTGAAAAGCATTTATTGCTGTAACTTATTGTATGTGTACAATTGCTAAGTTTCTTTTTACATCTACTATGTGAGGTGTTTCAGCTTTTTTGAGCAAGGCTTTTAACAGTGAAGATAAGTGTGTGTGTGTGTGTCTGTGTGTATATACATATATCTCTGAGAATTCTGCCAGATATCAGTGCTTGAGTGAACGGTGTAGAGCAATACGAAACAATATGGTAAATCATTGATACAAATATAAAGACACATTCAGTATAAAAGGCTTACATTTACACACAAAAATACTTTTTGGTAACAGTTTTCCCCTGAGGGTATACCACATATGTTGGATTCATAAATACTGCTCTGCACTGCAGCTTCATCACCAAAGTTCAAAGTTGGTCTCTTTTAATTGCTCCAATCACAAGACATGGCTGCAGTGGTTGCCTCAGGATATGCTCCCTCGCTTGTTAGCATGATAAAGAACACAGCATCAATGGGCCTCCGAAAAATATGGAGAAGATTTTTTTCTTCCACATATGGAAGATACAAGAGCAAAACCAATTGGCTAGCAAATGTGTGCCACATGACTGGGTTTGAGCGGCAGTGCACTAATTCTTCTGGACCCAGTCCCAGCTGTCCTCGTTTTCCTTTCGGTTCTTCTCGGCTTCAATGATCTCTTTGTACCTCCGGCGAAAGAAGCCCATCTGGAAATGGAAGGAAACAAGATTTGGTTAGAAGACGGCACAGCATGCTCACCCGTTCTGGAAAAGCGCTTTTAGAATGAACTCTATCAGTCTGGGAATCAGTGACAGATCCATGTAACACTGACAACACTAGTACGACATAAGCAGGGATAGCTCTCGTCTCGTGTCTGACTGCGTCTTGCAGTTTGGCTTCTAAGTTGTGTTCTGGTGCCTGTCAACCTGCATTCATATTGGATAAACCAAACAATATCTCCAAAACATGAAGAAAGAAACAGAGCCAAAACCACTGTTCACATCTGCCAGACTGCCACTTCAACCAGAATGTACCATGTAGACAGTGAATAAAAAGAGTGTGAGTATAAGCAACTTATTTCAGTTTCCATTTCAACTTGTTTATGGCCAAATACGTTTATTTAAAAATGCAGTTTGTGGGTTTTTGTCTTCTTTTATTTGTGGTTGATGAACTTGGGAGCGGGAATATCAGTCTTGAGTCTTAGAAACACCAGACACACTAAAGTAAGGATTCAATATTTCTACAAATATGGTGCATATGTCATATGTAGGTTTGATCTTCAGAGGTGTGCCTATAAACGCCATGTTTAGAGCAGCTGATTCTCTCTGTAATTATTTGACTATCCCATGTAGGTGCATGCATCTACACATAGCTGAATACCACATACTCATACAGTTGTAAGTGCAAACATTCTCCAACCCCAAAAATACTAGTTAATTTATTATAGAGCACTGGATAGAAAATCAATCTGAATGATTCATATTTAAAAATGTAGTTAATTCGTGACAGCTAAAGAAACGCTATGTGCAGTGTGTGCATCTACACTTCTTGTATGCTAGACATTCTCTCTGGTAATGAGTGTGGGTGACGCTGAGTATCTCATACAGTGAGCTGCATGATCAGCCATTCATTTCCAAAACTAGTGTAGAAGCCTGTGTACACGAGCCAAAGGGCAGGGTTACATGAACACAGTAGGACCACTATGTAGTGTAAGGCAACAGCTCCCTCTAGCGGTGACTCCAGGCGAAGTTATGACTGCATTGGACAAACACACATATGGCATTTTATTATCATGTTAGATGTGTTAACTCACTGCACTGCTGTATTGTATTGTGGGTTTTAGAAAGCCTTAATCTAAAAATCTACAGTAGCTGGGAAGCAATGGAGCAGAATAGAATTGAACTGCAATAAGGAAAGAGGGAGTACGTCAAGCTCATGAGTAAGAGGGGGGTCTGGAATAGAGAGTGGCTGCAGAGAGAGAATACGCTGCTGTTTCGCTCTCTTTCGTTGGGGGGTTTTTCATGTATGGGACATAATTCCCTGTATGGGAATGCAAACAGCCAGTGCAGACCGTTTAGGGGGAAGAGTGATGCGGTCACACTTTTTTCAGCCCTTTGATGAGGCAAGCAGCTGCTTGTAATTTTCCCATCAAGGATTTGAGGAGTCCAATGAGTACCACTGGCTAAGTGGGACTAGAGCTTGGGGTGAAGTTTGGGAATAGGGGTGAAGAAGGAACAGTTTAACATTAGCATGAGGCCCCCTTGTCTCTTCTTGGTGATGTGCTGTGTGAAGAAGAGCACCCTGCAGACATAGAATCCAAGCAATTTGGCATTGTTAGCAGGACTGGGAGTGAAAACTTGTACATTTATCTAACTTGTGTGATAATAAAAGCTGCACATGCACATAATGGGCTTTATTGGCGGCCAGTTGACTGTATCGGTGATCATTGCATTGAATACTGTTTTATGCACAGGTCCAATCCAGTGTTCTATTGCCCTGCGGATGGGGTATATTCCCCATCACCTTTGCTCTGTGCATCAATGCCACAGAGGCTAAATATAGTCCCTATCTCCTGTGCTCTACCCTACCATCATCATCATCCATTTTGTTAGCTTTATTTGGCCATTCTTTCCATTTCTCATCCAATATATCAGCTGTCTTGTATTTTGAAGAAAAATAATCTAATGCCCAAACTCAGATAGATCGTTGTCAGCACTACTCTTGAAAAATGTGCAGTAAGCTATCAATTAATTAATATATCTCTTGATTGATCTGTGTGTCTGTCTATCTGAACATTTTATAAACTCAATCGTTCATTTGATATCTAATGTATTATTGTTTGCCAATCTGTTTGTCTTTTCTATTCTTCTACACACCTTTTCCTTTTCATTTTGACAGCATATAATCCAGGCCGGACTTGCACCTAGGATTTCAATAGGAAGAAGACTGGGGATTTTCAAGTTGAGAAGATCACCTGATTGCTACTTTGGGAGGTTTAGTGCTGCATTTCAGTGTCATTTCGATTTATTTCGGGCCAAATGTAAATGTGGCTTGCTGGGAAATGATGATGGGCCTCATTACGACCCAGGCGGTAATCTTCCGTCATTACCGCCATGGCGTAATGAGCGTTTACGCCGTGGGCCGAGGGCGTAAAGAGCGCCACATTACGACCCATCGCACACGAGCATTACGCCATGGCGGTAATGCAATTAACGCCGTGGCGGAAAAGGCCCCTACCGGCATCGTAAAGCGAGCAAGGTGCACCTCCGCCACCGTAATTAGCGGCCACCGTAATTAGCGGCCACCGTAATTTGCGGTGGCCGTAAAAAGCTGAACCGGAAATAGCGTCATCGCGCCGGAACGGGAAACAGCACGTCGGCCATCTTTAAAAACACAATCCATTGCCATCCTACCGAACAACACCAGACCCAACCCTGACACCTGTCCCAACCAATCAGCCATCCATCCAAGTACCCGAAAATGCCAAAAGTTGTAAAGAAGGCATGTGACCGCCAGCGCCAGGAGAGATTCAGCCGGGAGGAACTCTGCATGCTTGCGGAGACCCTGCAAGACAACGCAGGTGTCGTTTTCTCCCCGGAAATGACCAGGACAGCGATAGCGAAGAAGAAGGCCATCTGGGCCCTGGTGGCCGAGCGCGTCAGCGCGGTGGGGACCGTACCCCGCACCCCACAGCAGTGCAGGAAGCGCTGGGATGACCTACGCATACGGGTCAGAGCCGTCATCTCTGCAAACCGCAACCTTGCCCTGGGTACCGGTGGAGGGTCGGAATCCCCACTAAAACTCCAACCGTGGGAGGAGATCTGTGCAACCACGATTGGCATGGAATCCATTGAAGGCGTTGGAGGGATGGAAAGGGGAGCTCCGACATCAGGCGATGAAGGTAGGTGCCTCAAACAAGACATGCCATAGTCACTGCAGTCCATTCATGTGTAGCACAAGGTTGCCCTACAGTGTAAATGCAACACATTTCAACACTGCCCATAGCCACATGCGAGCACCACCCTGTATACACTGCTGGCACCCGCATACCTGCATCCACATTCCACACTAAAAGGAGACAACCTGCATGGCCCTGCCTGAAATCTGCCTCATCTACTGACCAGAATAATGTCAATCATTGTCATTCCAAAGTCCGCAGACCCATCAATAACGCCCTCCCTCCTTTGCTCCACCACAGGCACAGATTCACACCCCGAGGACCAGGACACCCCTGCGACGAAGAGAGCCAAGAAGGCCATCAATACCGTCCCCGCACCCTCAACCTCAGCTGCAGTGAGGCAGACCCCACAACAAGCAGGACCCACTGCGAGCATACCGGACGTCCCACCGGCACGCACCCCTGTAGGCAGCAGGCCAGCAGCAGCTGCTCCACCTCTACCGACATTGCCTGCCACAGAAGGCACCGGGTCAGCGGCCAGCAGCAACATCGGTGAGACAGCTGCAATAGCTGCATGTTCAGACTCAGACATGGAGCACGAGGTGAGAAGCCCCACTGACCTACTACATTCCCCCTGTTTCTCAGACGCCAGCCCCCATGAGGATCACACACAGGGGCACACAGAGGTAGAGGAGTGGCCTTCCACCCCATGCCCAGTCCTCACTCCACAGGAGGGGAGCAGCCCCTCCATTACACCACCAGCACTGGCCATGGGCCAGCAGGGGCAGCAGTCCCTCGAGGACATCACAGAACGGCAGCAACAACTGTCCACGATGCTGACTGAGCATGCCGCGGAATGTGTGGGGGCTAGGGCAACCATTGAACAGGCCACGGAGACCCTAAGGGCCGAAGTAGCGCAGAGCACTGCCACCCTGAGGGATGCCATGCAGGCCATGTCCAGGGACATCTGTGCTGAACTTGCCGCCTTGCGTCGTGCGCTCACTGAGCACACCCACACCCTACAGGACGTGCATGCACGGGGGCAGGCAGGGACATCCTCCACTGCCAGTTCTGCACAGAGCAGCCCCGTGCGACGTGCCGGACGTAACCTGCGCTCCACAGCCAGGGGTGCCCCGGGGGCCGGGAGAGGGGGCTTGTAACAGCCCGTGGCCACTGTCACAGGCATCTGTTGACACCTACATGGGGTGTGTTGGGGTGTGCAGGGGGGAGGTGGAGGGTGTGTGTTGGGGTGTGCAGGGGGGAGGTGGGGGGGGTGTTGGGGTGTGCAGGGGGGAGGTAGGGGGGGTGTGTTGGGGTGTGCAGGGGGGAGGTGGGGGGTGTGTTGGGGTGTGCAGGGGGGAGGTGGGGGGGTGTGTTGGGGTGTGCAGGGGGGAGGTGGGAGGGGGTGTGTCATGACGTTTCATAGTTTGAATACACTTTTTTCTTTCCGAAAAAGAATTGTTTGGACATTTTCATTGCGTATGTGTGCTTTATTGGTGTACAGTCCACAGTGTGCATGTCCCAGAGCCACACAGTGCCCCAAGTGCAGTCACCATGTGATACACACCAGCCGTGTGTGCTAGAAGCAGTGGTCGATGATACTTTGGCGCATTGCACGCCCCTCCTGTGCATCGCCTCCTCCATGGGGTGCCGCCCCATCTGCACCCTCCTCATCCTCATCGTCAGGTGGTTGCAGTTCTGCGTCAGGGGGCAGGGGCACATTCCGTCTGACGCACATATTGTGTAGCATGACACATGCCATGACGATCTTTGCCACCTTCTCATGGCCATACAGGAGTGCCCCACCAGACCTGCTGAGGCTTCGGAACCGTGCCTTCAATAGGCCGAATGTCTGCTCTATGACCACACAAGTACGCGTATGTGCACGGTTGAAGTCCTCCTCGTGCTGGTTCTGCGGGTTCCGGGCTGGTGTAAGGAGCCACCTCTTCAGGGGATAGCCTGCATCACCTGTATGTAGGCGAGAATGTATGTGTCAGTCATGTTGTCTGATCAAGAACATGATGTTCCACCATGGCTTGCATCCAACTGTTACTTTGGCTCACTTCTACATGCACTAATTGATTAACACAATGCTACCACTATATGCTCATGGCTCCCATGGCCTGTTTTGCATGCCATCACCCAATGTATGCAGAGGGGTTGTGTGCATTGTGAGTGCCCGTCCTCTGTCTCCGTTCTCTGTGTTACTCACAGCCAGGTGGATTATGCACCCCCCCCTTTCAGCCAGGTGGAGTATGCATCCCCCCCCCTTTCAGCCAGGTGGAGTATGCACCCCCCCCTTTCAGCCAGGTGGAGTATGCATCCCCCCCCCTTTCAGCCAGGTGGAGTATGCATCCCCCCCCTTTCAGCCAGGTGGAGTATGCACCCCCCCCCCTTTCAGCCAGGTGGAGTATGCATCCCCCCCCCTTTCAGCCAGGTGGAGTATGCATCCCCCCCCTTTCAGCCAGGTGGATTATGCATCCCCCCCCTTTCAGCCAGGTGGAGTATGCACCCCCCCCTTTCAGCCAGGTGGAGTATGCACCCCCCCCCCTTTCAGCCAGGTGGAGTATGCATCCCCCCCCTTTCAGCCAGGTGGAGTATGCATCCCCCCCCTTTCAGCCAGGTGGAGTATGCATCGGTACGTCATTCACCTGCCCACTTCCATGACATTGGACTCACCGAGTAGCCAGGATCTTGGCCCTGCATGTCGCTCCATGTAGCGTGGTATTGTGGAGTTCCTCAGGACCATAGAATCATGGGTTGATCCGGGGAATCGGGCACAACAATGTGTGATGATCTTGTTGGAGTCACAGACCATTTGCACGTTGATTGAGTGGAACTGTTTCCGGTTGCGGTACGGTACCTCCATGGCACGTGGAACCACCAATTCCACATGGGTGCAGTCGATGGCACCAATGCAACCGGGTATGCCGGCTAGTGCATGGAAACCCACTTTGGTGTTTGCAATCTCCTGGCCAGTCCGTGGTAATGAGATGTGGTCGTCTGTGTGCTTGAGGAGGGCATCGAGCACTTGGATGAGTGTTCGTGAGAATAATGGTTGTGAAATGCCATGCAGGTGCCCCACTGTGTGCTGGTAGGTGCCTGTGGCCAGGAAGTGGAGTACAGACACTACCTTCAGTAGGGGGGGGGTGGTGGTTGGAGTTTCTATCATGCTGACGATGTCGTTGTGTGTCATGTCTACAATGGCGGTGATGGTGTCCCGGTCCAAACGGTACAGGGTGTGGATCTGCTGAGCAGTGAGGTTGAATGGATTGGCTCTGATGCGTGGGATTGGGGGCTGCCTGCGTGGTGGCACTGGCTGTGCTGGTGGGGCTTGCTGGGCCTGCCTTGCCCTCCTTCTCCTCCTGCGTCTCCTCTGTGCTGCCTGTTGTTGTTGTTGTTGTTGTTGTAGTTGCTGTTGTAGCACATGCATTGCTATCAGGTCCTCCAGCCCCAACATTGCTAGTCGTATTGGTATCATTGTGGAGTGTGACTGGGTGTGGGAAGGGGTGGGGTGTGCTCTTTTTGTACTTCCTGAGTCTGTATTGCCTTCACCTGTGCTGTTTCTGTGCACCTGTGGCAGCTGCATTCACTTAACATGGCCCTTTACGGTTGGTTCGCGATGGCGTTATTAGCACCATGGCGGTAAGGTACTTAACGGGCTGGGTGATGGCGTTAGGTGCATGTCCGCTTGGGTCGGCATTTGCGTACCTTTCCGCCATGGCGCTAAGTACGGTGTGGGCGGTCGCGTGCGTGCACCCTTAGCGCAGTTAGCGGCAGCGTTAACTACGATGCCGCTAATGGCATCGTAGTTAACGGTCAGGGGTCATGATCGGACCTGGCGGAAAACGATGGCGGTAAGCATTTACCGCCATCGTTTTTCACTTAGCGCCAGGGTCGTAATGAGGCCCGATGTATTGAAAGTAGAACTGTGCTTTGTGGCCAGCTACAGTAGTGGATGCTTGCATTTGAAGACTGATTTTGTTAAATGTGTAGCTTCAATCTGGATGGCCTCAGAGGTAGCGAGGGCGCCTGCATAGGCCTTGCTGTTTCTGGAGAATCTTGACATGATTAGGGCACCAGAGGCAGCCCAGTCTTCTGAGAGGAGGTTTATTAGGAATTCAGTTAACAGCACATAGCCATAATACTTTGCTTTGACAAATACATCAGTACGGGTAGATGTCACCCTTCAAGTATAGAACGGAGAGCCAGAGGCCGGGGTGCCGAGGAGTTGACCAAAGGCAACGTAAGGTAACTCGTACATGACAAAAAGAGCTATTCATACTGAAGTGAATGTATTCCATTAACTCTATTGATTATGACACATTTGTCTCCAAAGGTACATCTAAATCTTTATATCTAAGAAGGAATTTCCTCAAGACAAAATACAGCATCTGCAGTTGTAACTGGATAGTTTCATATTGTGTGAGCAATTCCTTGAGAAGGAAATATGCGGAGAGAAGCGGGAACATCACAGACACACTTTGCTACCAGTCTTTTTCATAAAACATACACAAAGAGCAACAGCACAGCAGAACAATTTGGATCTGGCCGCTTTAGCTCCCATTTCATCATTAGTGAGAGCCCATCCACCAAATGAGGACCGCAAATCATTATCTTCACACTTTCTCAGAGACCTGCCAGAAACAGAGGGCCACAGCTCAGCGAGTCTCTCTGAGGTGCAGTGTCACCTACCTGTTTGAAAGGAACGCGCCACATAATAGTGTGTTGTTGAAGCATGGCTGGCAAGACGAATAACTGAGGCCCATTGTTTGGTGGATGGAAATAGATGACATGCACTAGAGGGACACACCGCTAATGTTCCATGTACAGTGAAGAACCAGAAGATTGCTAAATCGCATTGTCTTCCCCAATTTCTACGGCTATGCGCAGAAGGGTCAAAGACGGCCCTCCTATGCATTGGTGAACCTACTCCATTTCTATGGTGTAGATATCTCATGACATAAAATAGGTCTAGCAGTAAAATCAGGCACAATTTAAATTACTGACTGTTACCAAAATGACTGCCAAAATTATAATGAGGGCCATTATGTCACTTTATCATATAGCCGCACAAGAATCTTGAGAGAAATTGCTGAACTTTGCACCACAGAAGAATTCCTCGCTTTCAAAAGAAAAAAAGGGCTTGTGAGCTATGCTCAGAATCATTGTAAATAACAAAATTGGACTTGAAAACACATTTTTATAGGGGTGAAACGGCAACCATGCAGAAGATGCTAAAATGGTTGCATCTACCCAATCCTTGAAGCGAAGAGGGAGTTGGTAAGTGTTTGTATATATAGGGAGGCAGCATTGTAATCAGCCCCGACCCCAATCTTCTGTACAGAAAACAAAGAAACAGATGACCGCCACCATAGGACAAGGGACTTTGTCACTTTTCTATTTCCATGTTGGCCGCGGGTGGGAGGAGTGCCGGGACGAGAGCAAAAAGCTCTGGTCCTGTAGGTGAGTTGGAAGGGAGGGATGGGGGGCAGTATGGGTTGTCTCTGGGGGTCGCAGGGAGGCTGGGGATGTGGGGTGACAACTGGGAGATGCTCCATGTTGCCTCCTCACAATCAAGATGGCGCCACCCGGGAAAGGGCTTCAGGTGGCTGGAAAAAGCAGACGATACACAGTGTATTCTTGCCCTCTTTTCAAGCAACCTGATTGGCTGAGCGCCCTTCCCCGCATGCGAAAACGCCTTCCATGATATTTAAGAGTAGCGTTTGTCCTTAAAAAGAACACTTTTTTTATCGAGGTAAGTTATGTGTTTTCCCAGGCACACGGCTGCAATTAATTCATAACACTGCAGAACTACCTATCGAAGTAGTCTGCATTTAAACATTGCTGAAGGGTGGAATGTCTACATTGTGCATACTTGACATGTGACTGACTCTTCCTCAGCCCCACTTATCTTTCAGTGGTAAATACTTACCATTTATTATAATATTGCAAAATTCAGTGGACCTCATGGAAGTAACATCAGAATTATGAAATGCTCCATCATGCACACTTAACACCTTATTGGGCTGTAGCCTTACATGCTTTCCTGAGGTAAATGGCTGCCATGAACCTCATGCACTGTAATGTTATACACCCCAATGGTACACATGTTACAGAAAAGGAGATGTTTCAACTATGTATCCCTCACGAATAGTAGAGTGAGTTCCACAAGCACAAAGAGAGACGGGCAAGTCCCTTCCTTTCCACCTCCCTATCACCCCAGTGAGTGGCAGGAACCCTATAGGAACATGCAGGACTCTCTTTCGTATTGCTAACCTCCATACCCATCCTCACGCACACTTCCCTCCACCCATACCCCTTTCCTAATTTCCGGCAGCCTTTATCCACTTTATCGTGATTAGCTAATCTACATCACTGCAGGCCCGTAACTTCTAAGCAGGTGCCGCCAGGTTTTGGACGTCCACGTCCTTTGCGGTTCAGCTGCAGACATTATTCTATATTTTATTCCTTAGAGTCAACCGAACCAGGCCGAAACCCACCTTCCTAACTCCCCAAAATGTACCTAAGGGTGTGTGTCTCTTAAAAGAGATACTGGCTGATTTGGACAGCAAAATACATCCATGGGAAATGCAAACCTGGCCACATCTCACTTGCTGATCCAGGAGAGACACACATCACTGTTTCAAAATCTAAACAAAGCCGGGCAGTACTTTGTATCAGGGGTCACATTCCTGCTACAAGCCTGTTTGTGCCACACTTATAGTGACCTCTGGCAAAGACCTGAGGTAGAATGAGTAGAGGAATTAGTAGAGGATGTTGATATTTCTGTCACCTCAAGGAATGCAGCCGTAGCCTGATATTGCGGCTACTTACAAGGTCCACTAACAGATGAAAGCTAAAGGTTACTGATGCCAAAACAACGTGTTTTTCAGTTCCCTAAGGAGCCAAGATGGAACTCAAACATGGGCTTTGCAATGTCCAAAAGATAGAATTACTTCCACACCCTCCCACTTGGCCCTAAATAAAGGTACTAGGCTTGAGTGTGTCAAGCTGGTTTACCTGACATTGATGGGTCCGGGCCTGCACAACTGACTTATGCTTGCCAACTGTGGCATGCCAAACAGGCTATGGCATGCTCTACAATTAGTGTGATGGATTTCAATAATTAGAGTAGATAATGACCTTTTCTGCATGTTGTTTAGTTTACAGAGTCAGTTCTCCGTCATCTGGACATGCAGTTTAGAGAAAACTCTGCAGAAAGGCTGTTATTTTTAAAAAGAAAGACTATGTTTGCAATTATGTCATTTCAGTTTCATTCCAGGACTAATCACTCAAATCTTGAACTTAAGTCGGCTCCATGTTTGTTTTCCCCCCTGCAGAGAGAGACGCGTGCCATTGTGTGTTCCTCTGGAAGTCACAGTTATTAAGCGGCGTGCCCACATTGATTATACAGAAAGAAAGTATATGTCCTCACTGGCTAGAAATGGCAAAAATGCAACATCAAATTGATTTGGCTAATCATGGGCCCAAGAAAACAGATTTTGCCCCAACCAGCGCCCATATCCCATAAAATGCTCAGGTCCCAGACATTCTGTAACAGTGCTGGGAAACGTTTAACCAATGCAGTGTGGTTTTTCACCTACAGTTGCATTGACCGAAAAGTGAAACATGGCATTTGCACCAACGGACCAGTGCAAATGCATACAGTTTGCACCAGGCGGTCTTTGCAAAGAGCACTCCCAAAAGACCAAGCTAGTGAGCAAAATTGGGCAGCACGGGGTACATTTTTGTATTGCAGCCTTAGTTGCCATTACTTGCAGGGGAACACAGAAGCAACCCGTGTTAAAATCTACTTGTGAGGTTGTTTGGTAAGAAGATAGAGGGAACTAGTGCATCCACGGATCAGTGTGTATCTTGAAGGTCAAAGGTTTGAATCCTTGCTGGTCCACTCGGGCTTTAATCCTTCCATTGACGATAAAAGAAGTACCATTGATTTGTGCAACGAAACTCCGATTAGCATGGCCTAGAAACGATTCGGTTCGTAAAGTATGCTATACAATTGTAGAAACTGTCATCAATATCGATGTGATAGGCACAAGAATCCATTGCAGTTTCAGCAGCATTTTCCTGCTGATGGATGAGCCACAGTATTTTGAACTATTTTAATTAAAAATCATTTGAACACATGGGGGGGGTATTACAGAAACTTTGCACCAGTGCAAGTGAAATTAGCATTAGGAAAAAATGGCTCTAGTGAAACAAAGAAAACACTCTGTCAAAGCATTTTTCCAAAGGAATACAAGGAAAAATATTTTCCTGGTGCAAAAATGCATGAAAATAATCGGTTTTGCAATCAGGCAATTTTTTAAGGGAATTGTGCCACAAGTACCCTCGTCCCTGTGCTCCCTTACCATCATGGGGATCTGGCATCCCTCTTTATGAGTTCATGATCGAGTCAGTGGAAACATTCCTTCCATTTCTCCTTTACTGTGTAGGAGGAGATGGCACATGGGGCCTGTTTCACAGAAGCTTTTTATAATGGCGCAATCCCATTGGAAACACAGTCTGTGAATCAGGCCGATATTGTGCGCACATCATCTCATCAGAAGTCTTAGCATAGGATACACCTTCATCCGTTCTAACCTCAGGAAGCCTGGGTTCCTCTGGCATGCATTGTCGTCAGCTCACAGACAGAGATGCCTATTTCAATATGTTTGAGCAATGTGCCCAGTCCTGCCTTCCACCCAGTGCACCCAATTGCCCCAGTAACAAGACCGGGACGGTCTGCAGTATTCAGGCTTCTCTTGACATTTCAGAAGCAGAAGATGATTGCAAACTCAACGATAGCAATCTGGGCGTGTATGTGCCTTTCACTTATCTTATGTTTTTTTTAGTGCAACTGTCAGCAATGCCAGATCTCCTGGTGCTGAGAACTCAGGTTGGCTACTTGCAACCAGTCAATAGCAGGGAAATGGGAATGCCATAATTCTTACTTAAATGGAAAGTGGGGTGCCAATTCCCTGAACTCAATCTGAAGGTCATTCAATGTTTTTGGAGGCATAGACTGAGAAAGCCTAGCCTCCCACTCTGTCACTGCCTTGTATTTATCACCTGTAATAAAGGGGCACTGTCATTGTGGACAGTAGTGTTGGATGTTCTCAATCAGAAAGCAATGGCCTTAATTATAAAACGTTGGTGGAGCATGCACATTACTTTGATATTGATCCTATTTTTCGGAAGCAGACAGAGCGATGACCTGGGGCATCACCCTCCCATTTATCCAACCTACCCGGCTGCTGTATGTTACACTCTCCAAAGACAATCCATCTAACAGGCAGGCAAGCCACAGTAGTCAAAGGGCCCAATTCACAAAGAAATGACTAGAAGTCATTCTAATTTCCCCAAGACTGAAACCTGGACAGGACTATCTTTTCCACAAATGATTTACTCTAAGGTAGCCTGACTTACTCCTGTCTGCACAGGGCTATCTGGTTCGCAAATAAATATGAGTTACCTTGACCTACTCATGATTTATTATGAGTAAGTATGTGTAACTCCTTATTTACTCCCGATTTTCTAGGGCTTGGTTACTGCAGGAGTAACTGGGACTTACTCAGAGTTAGACGTAGTAACATTTTGTTAACTCTGCTAAACTCTTTGCATAGTCAGATGGGACAGTACCAGCATCATAATAAATGGAACCCCATTTGACAACACCTAAGAGATTGTTGGGGTGGTCAGGAAGGGTCCCCATCATTACGAAGGATTCATTTTGCACCCACCATATTGACGACGGGGGGATAGCAGAGAACTGGGGCAATGTTGCAAACATCCATATGTATCGATTGCAGTTAATTATGGTTGGGATATGTTACTTTTAATGTTCAGAAATTATACATATTAGATCTTCACGCACGTATAAAAATACAATATTAAAATTGCAAAAAGCAAAATGAACACAATCTACACAACAGGGCGCATTTGTAAAAAGACATGTTAGTTGGGACTCTTGCAAAATGCTTGTTGATTTTTCAACTGACGTTCTCAGGTGTTCAGACAGCAGAAAATTACATAATCAGTCATTTTAAACTCTGTGGTTAGCTGCTGCACATGAATTTTAAGTAGCAGGGACATTTGTTGCTGGAATGAAGAATGAGACATCTATTAAGAAGGTCAGCTTACGAACAGGACAAGGTTTATGATTTAACAGTCCCGCAAGGGAACAAATGTTATCTCGCTCACGTATTGAAGTCATGTAGAGGGGTTTCGTCGTTTGTTTGGGCTGGAAATGAAAATGAGGCCCGAGGCCAGGGTCATTAGAAGCTGTATGTTCTGGAGTTGTGGTCTCACATATTAGCAGGTCTTCAGAAGCGCTAGGTGTCAGGGGTAGTTGAGATCGCAATCAGTAGTTCAAAGAAGATACTGTTTATTCAGGCGTTCCTCTATTTGCTAAAATATGTAAGTGGACCTTTTGTAATTACACATAAGGTTAACGGCCTTAGGCCAGTTATTGCTAGTAATGAATTATGTTTTCAATACCAATGTTTAACCATGTACTGACATCATGGTCTACTACGGACGAATCCTAAGACGTGGTGAGTTCTGAATATGATTTGAAGATGACTATCAAGATAAGACTGACCAATGAAAATGGAAGAATTGGGAAAAGATGTGATTTCTTTGAAATGGTTTCTGTCCAATCATATGTGGGGGGATTATAATAAAGATCTGGGAGTGTTTCAATTGTTCAAAAGTATATATAAGATGTCAACTGATGTTGTATAGTTGAGACTTGGGTTATTTGGTCCTGCAACACCATCCAACCGCTCCCCAGAGCTTTGTACAATAAACTTGCTGTATGTGTACTAACATCTTAAGTGGTGGGCCTGTTTGGGTTAAGGTGATTAAAGGGCCATCCCCACAATATCAATTTGTAATTTGCATTTTGTACTTTTTTTTTAAACTGAACATAAAACACCTGCAGATCAATCGTCCTTTGAGACTATTCCATTTTACGGAATGTGTGCTAACAGCTCAGTGAGTGCTTGACTGTTTATTCCTACCCATGCAGTAAGGATGCAGTCCCTTCTCCATTTGCAATTACCAACTGTCCCCCATGCGGCCCAACAGAGAATACTGCACATGTGTGCTCGAGTTCAATTGCATTTTATATATTAATAGACATTATTTTGCTGAAATATTAGAAAAGTAAACATGGAGAGCATATGTTTGTAGTAGCTTTGCCATTTCAGTATAAAGTGCCAGTATTTATGTTGTGCTTTTAAGAAGGGCTGGCATGTCACAGCAAGGGGAGTGGCCCAAGGTCTACAGTGTGCCAATGCTGCAAACCAGTGTATCCTGAGAGATAGCTCATTTCTGTAGGGTAGCACAAACTGCTTTGGGATCCCTACTCCCTTACCCCTGAACCCAAACTCTGCAATAGAAACACAACTCAAAGTCTTTACAAAAATGCTTTTTGAAAACCTGTGGCTTTCAAAAGGCAGAGCATTGTTTTCACAAAACCACATCCTTGGAACAACAAATAAAAACAAATGCTTGAAATTGTAATAAACAATGAGGTTTTAAGACCCCCACTGGGTGCTGGCTAAGGCAGAATGGTATGTTCCAATAAACAATATAAGTTGTGTGTGTATAAACTCTGGGCTCAACAGCTGCACTGGACAGTGGGTTAAATATTTGTGTTATTCTAGTGCTTACCTTGCTCAATGAAAAGGTTTGGGCGCACAGCTCATACAGGAGAAAAGAGGGTCCAAACAAAGGAAATCATTGAATATTAGAGAAAAGTGACGTATAGCCCTAACAAAAATAATCCATGCCTCCCCTCCCTAAAATACCACTTTGATCTTGCAGAAAGTGAAATCAAAGCAATGAAATGAACTTTTTTGTCACTACATTTTTTAAATAGCACACAAATCCAAAATTGCCTATAAAAGACCTTACTGTGCAGATTTGGACTGACTAGACACCAGGCTAATTAAGCCTCGTTGGCTGTGAGTGGCGGGAGTAATGCCAATAACGGGTGCCCGACTTAATGGTCCTGATCAAAGCGAGGACCAGCAAGGCGGCTTAAGGGGGCATCTTGGCTGTGAATCCCGCCCACAAGGGTGGCTAAGCCTATTAGAATCCGAGTGGGGTGTGCGGGGCTCGGCTAAAATAGAACTAGAAAAAGAACGAATGCCATGGCTTTATGCCAAAAGATAGCAGTGCTGGAGAGAGGTGGGAGCATGCATACCTTAGTCCAGGGGTGGTGCACTTAGACCAGGGGTGGTGCACATGAAGCGGAAGGTGAGTGTGTCGGAGAGGAGTCCGAGTTGGCAGAGGACACCGCCTGCCCCAGATTCTGAGGAAGATGCGGGCAGGGGCAAGACCATAGGTGTCCAGCAATGCAGGAACTGGTGGAGGGAAGCGCCGGTGAGGAGAGTTGGGGAGAGGTAGCGGCAGCAAGGACCAGCGAGAGGACTATGGGCAGAAAGGCATGCCTGCCCACCACATCATCAGAGTGGGGAAGCAGGTCGCAGTGTGTGGAGTGGGGAAGTGGAGTGCCACTGCTGTACAGAAGAGAGAAAACGGCACAGTCATTGTAAGTGAGCCCTTCACTGGATTTCCCATGACGCCTACTCTGTGTCCAGGACTCGCTGGATTACCCATAATGCCTTCTTTGTATCAATGTTATTATCAGGTAAGCCTATTTGTGCACAGCCCTTTTCTGGGTGGAATCCTTCGGGGCTGCCACTTATAAAACTTGAAAATGTGTAAGATGCGTGTAGTATCTCATTCCACATAGAAGAAAACCTAGCAGTAATATACATTCCTAGAACATGCGTGGCAACCACGGAAACTCTACGGAGTGGGGCTCAGCATTGATTCCGCACATGCTATTCATGTATTATTCCCAGGTGATTAACTGCATTTTCTACAAACACATGTGCACCTGGCTTCGTTCTGAATGTGCACAGCTTGGAATGTTCTGAGGGTGACTTGTGCTAATTCTGTTTCTTGAATCAGAAAAAGCTATACATGATAATTGCACACAAGTACACTTTGAAGAAAAGAAGGATTTTAAATTGCTTTCTTGTGTCCCTTCTCATGTATTGAAGGACCTGATCATGGATCCCATGTGCCATATACACTGGGAAATTCTCTCTGATTCAGCTTCTTTACCAATATTGATATAAAGGTGCAGCTCAAGATGGAAAACATTGAAATCTGTAGCTTGGAATGAAGGGGGAGGAATTACTGGAGGAGGTGTTAGAGGTGAAGCAGAGCAGAGCTCGCGGTGCCAGGGCATGATGTGTAGGTGGATGCCACAGGCGGTGTTGCTGAATGGTGGTCTTTCACTAGCAGAACCTGATTCGAGTCGGGAGAGGAAATATCACTGACATATTAAAATAGAACCCAGCTGTAAATTCTGCATGTCAGGACAAGGCGGCACGTGAATACACATGGGGGTCATTTAACTAGTTGAAATGAAAGCTTGCGGTGCTAGGGGATCTTGAAGGCTGGGCTTGGAGACCCCTACTTTAGTTATTTATGTAGTTATTTGCGCATCACACAGACGCTTCCATTTCAGTTTTCGATAAAGCACCACTTCTATGTGAGCCAAAAGTAACTAGATAGATATGTAGAGATAAAAGTTGGCATGTAGGAGTCAGTTAAAAACCCTGGATTTTGTTTATATGAACTGTCCTGTCACTCAATTAGCAGCAATTGTAGGGTCAGTCATTTGGTATTATTTGTACTGGCAGCGTCTCTTTTAGTGTCAGACATTGGCATTTCACTCTGGCAACTCCATTGCCAAATATTGATTATCACCTCCAACCAAAGCATGGTGAACCATCTCTGACCATGGTCAACCATTATCAGACCATGATCTAACATGTTAGACCATGACCACCAATCATCAGAGCACCATTATCAACCATTGCCAGACTACTGCTAATCAGCACAAAGACATAGCTGACCATCACTAGACCATGGTCAACAATAAGCAACCTTGGTTAACCACAGTCAGTATTGGTCAACTATGTCCAGCAATGGTTGAACATCACCAACAATGTCCTATCTTCATAAATGGTCATCCAAAAACAACCATATCCAGACCATGGGCAACCATAACAAGACAATGGTTGACCATTGGCAAACATGGCCAACCGTTGCCAGTCCACGGTCAGCCATAGCTCATTACTAACCATGGTCAATTACCACCAACCTTGTTTGACCATAGGTAATCATGGTCAACCACTGCCAACCAAGAATTGCAAAGTTGACCATTGGGAAGGTCACCACGCAGGTCACTTCCTAGGTATCTGCTGGGCCTGCACAACCAAACGCACACTATTAAGAAAAGCCAAGACTTGTGGATCTGCCAATGTGTTTTTATGCCTGTGTTCAATGAAAGTATGACATTTGCTCTCCTCCTATCCCTTGTTCCTATCCTGTTCTCTCTTACATGCTATCTAACCTGTGCTTTCATCCACTGAGTCAGCCACCCACACACTTTCTGTCCCCCTTCCAACCTTTCCATATACAAAAAGCAACTGAATCGCCCATATCACTTTGACACCCACTCTTGCAAATATAATTTCTCTATCCATTTTCCTTTACACTCATCCTTAATTTTCCCACTGTGTAACCCTCTTACCCACTCCATTTCCCCACTGTCACACTTTCTGTGCTACCCATTGTTTAAACATATTACGCTTTCTCCACACCTATCATCTCACACATGTGTCTACCCGCCCTGTCACCTATTAACCCTCACCCTGCTTATTCGAACCCTCAGCCACCTCCCCACCCACTCACGCATTCAATCCCTCTCTCCCTTCCCATCTTCTCACTCACCTTCTTGGGAGTGAGAGCTTGCCCTATTCACGAAAAAGTAGGAACCCAGCTCAGTCTCATGGAGACCAGAAGCATTCAGCATTCCCATCACTCATGGTGACCACAATACTCAGTACGCAGCAAAGGTGTCAACGGTCCCAGTAAGCTGCTTCTTCCGTGGCCAAAGATAAACTACAAATAGGTAACCTCTGTGTATGACAGTCTGTCCTGCTCCAAACTTTGAATCAGATCCCCCTGTATTCTACTAGACTCCAGACGTCAACTTGTAGCAATGTATTTGTCTCCATTTCTGCTACTCTGGATTCTTATTCTAGAGCATTGTCACACTTGACTTTTTTAATTTTTTTTTTTTTTTATATTTGTGAAACGCCCAGACGTTCACCTTTTCTATCATCTCAAGTACTTACCTTCCCTGAAATGCTCAATATTTACCCCGAGACAAGCAATACTTCATGTTCCATCTGTGAAGCAGTCGTACAGTACCTCCAATCAATAGAGAAAGGACTTTATCAAGAGCATGGCTGATTGTTGAACATTTTGTATCCACATATACATAATAGTATTTTTGAAAGGGATACAGCCACCAGATCAAAGGAACACAACATACCCATTGAGCCTCCCCCTAAGAAAACATTGTTAATTGTGCTTGTAATACTAAGATTTCTGATATCACTTTCTCGTTCCATTATCCCTGTCATACTGCAAATATGCATAAATTAGATAAAGCATGGGCCTCAATGTTTCAAATCCTTTGAAACATTGAGGCCCATTACAAGACACTCGCTTAAAACCTCAAAACTAGTTCATATCCCGTGCTTTTACCGTGCCTGATTCCTGCTTTGACATGTAGGGATAATTTGATCCAATGACTGTATTCTCTGCAGAAGTGTTACTACAGTGAAAAACTAAAAGACATCAATGTTTCGGGCCTTCTAGCTGTCTTTAGGTCGCCTATAGCCCCATTCTATGCCCAAATCAGACGTTCTACCCTCTCATTCCCATCCAGGATGCACCTACTTCTTGTATCCTCTGTTATGCAATTTGACTTCACTCCCTACCTCCTTGTACTCACTCTTATCCTCCCCTTCTCTCCTAGTCTTCAACCATAACCTAGTCTAGCATCTACCTCACTCTCCCCTTCCTCATCTCCCTCCACTCACACTGCACCTACACTCCTCAAACCCGATAATCCTGCATCCCAGAATCTCCAACCTCATATATCCCCCTCATAATGCACAACACCTCCCCCTCTGCCGCGCTACCTATTACTCTTTAACTTGGCCTCAGCAATGCACAATTCCTCTGCAACATGTCTTCCTACATCACTGACTACTTAGAGTCTCATCACCCCAACATTCACTTCTTGCTATCACAATATCCTGGATCTCCTCTTGTGACTGTGCCACACTAGTGGCTCCCCACATTGACTCTTCTGCTTTCTCCCGCTCTCCCTGATGTGTTTGGAAGAATGGTGGAGTGGAGGTTCCTTATCAATAAGGCCCTCACCTCTAAGCCCCCCCCGGACATCCCCTCCTGCTCCTTTGAATATGTCACTATTAAACTCCTCCATCCTACTCCTCTTACTCTTTTGGCTCTCTATCAACCCCCTGGCCCTCTAAACGTTTCTCCCTGTATCAAACTCTCAAATTCGGCGATGGTAGGAAGGGCTGAGAATGCACCACTTCTGACTCCAGATGGAGGGAATTTGCAAGCAGAGAGATGGAGGAGATCTGAACCCAGAAATTGGCATGGTTAATATCAGGGAGGAGTTGGCTGGTGACATGAGCTTCTGAAGAGTCCTTGGAATTGGATGAGTCAGAGGAAGAGCAAACAGGGTCTTGTTTGACCAATATGAAATCATAGCATCTCTGAGAGAGTGCTGCCTGGGACCCAGACAGGACACATATTACTGACCCTGAATGCTCTGGGTTGTGGTAAACAAATGTATATGAGCAAAGTGACACATTTGGAAGATTCTCCCGGGACAACGGAGGATGGAGGGTCCATTTGTGCATAGAGTCGGTTCCTAGTGATTGCATCGAATGCAAAAGCTTTGAATGCAAAACGTTCGGAAAAAAATTCTTTTTTTTTAATGGGGGATCCCCCCCACCAACCCCTGTTTTGTTACCCCTTAAAACCCATTACAGTAAAAGAAAAACTTTACCTACTAAAAAAATTCATTTTTTCGATGCATTTTCTTCCGAAGCTTTTGCATTCAAAACTATGTATCCGATACAATGCCTGGATATCATAGAGTCTAGTTAGAATATCTGTTGTGGTGTCACTATTTTCCTCCAAATGTACATCCAACCGCTTCAAATTATTCTGAATTGCCTGAATCACTATTGTTATAGAGTGGTAGTGACCAAGCAACATGTTGCTTGTTCAAGTACAATAGAGCAGTCATGTTGGTTGTAATGACTTTAACCTTGTTTCAAATCTGGTGAAAAAGAATTTCAGCCAGTGCTTAATTTGTAAGAAAATAAGTGCCAGGACCCACATATTTTCTTGCATGTCACTGACAAATCGGGGCGGGCAGCTCCCAGTCCACTGACACCACCCATGCCTGCGTACCAACATAATTGGCTGCAAATACCACTGGTTATTGAGGAAGATGGATGCATGGTGTGATTTACAGAAACCAATCGACATAACATATTGTCTCTTGCAATAATATAACTATGTAAGTGTTTCTTTAAAACACATTATTGTTAATATTATGCTCTGAGCCTATAAGTGGCAAATAGAACATCTTCACAATGTATCCGTAAAAATTAAGAGCCAACATGCTTTTATTCTATGGTTAATTATTGGACAAATGAGGCAAAATCATTACTGAACTGATGACCAAGCCTGTCAAACACTGTAGCAAGATCATCTGCGGTGGTTTGGCACTCATGCTAGGCACTCTTCGTTGATATTGGCCTCTTCACTGACCTTGCCCCTGTGCTGAGGCTGCTAGCTGGTGACTGTCATTTTGCTCTCTAGCAACGTTGCTTGCTATTACAGTAGAGACTTTGCAGCAATATCAAGCAAGTTGATTGGAGCAGTGAGCAGGCATGGTGAGCATCAGTGATCAACATTATCCCCTTCTAACTCGTTGTTATTCATGGAAATTGATAAATAGCCATGCCCTGCCAACCTAGGTTATCAAGTTTGTTAATAACAATGAGCAAGTCCAGGATGATGAGACCCAGGTCAGTGCACACTGTTGTTTTTATGTTACTGTGAATGACTGACAGTTAAAACAAGACAGTTGCCAGAACCCCACAACATAATCAAGCTAGGATTAGAAATAAGTGCCAGGGCTCAGAAATAAGTGCTGGGGCTGAGCCCTAGCAAGCCCCGCCACAAATCAAGCACTGATTTCAGCACCAGAACATTTTTAAACTCCAGATAATTAATATGAAGGAGTCCGTTCTGTACTTCTGGAACTATGGCTCTTCAGATTCCGGCAATGGCCTCCATTCTGATTCTGTGGCTGACATCTGCTGAAAGAGCGGAAGGAAAGATACCCCTTTCAGAAGCCAATGATCACAAGATCACTACTGGAGGGACTGAGACTGGACTAATAAGGGGGCATCAAGAGGTTCAGGGTGGGATTTTAGAGAACCATCTGTCACTGCAATGCCTCATGTTCAATCTGGCCAGAGTAAGGACATGAATGAAAAATTCCACAAGCCCTGCCCACCTTTGCAATCACCAAGCTGAGGTTTGAGCATGGTGTTCAGAAAATGAAGAAAAGTCTTCTGAATTGAAGAAATACTGTCGTAGCAAAAAAAGGCCTTCCCACAAACGCAGTCAATGACTGCTCGCATGAACTGACTCTTCTGAGTGGCTTGGAGAAGTGACAATGAGATGGTTACAGAAAACCCCAAGCACCAAAGATGTGCCAAGGTATTGTACACCTAATGAAGACATGTTTGGGCCTGGGTGAAAGACGAGGCCTGCACCAACCGTCCATCAAGGAAAGGAAAACAATGTAAACCCTCCACATGTGGATGTGTATCTGTTAACAAACAACCTTCCAGGAAGTCCCTCGGACCTGTAGTCAGACCAAAAGACAGGCGCGTAATTGATAGTGTACTTCATTTATGGAAGGCAAAGTCATTATCTGTGTTCCTACAGGGGTGTGCTGTGGATTAGGCCTCCTGGTGGTGCATAGTGCAGATAGTCAGAGTCACCACTTGAAAGGTTTGCTCTCTTAAGAACATATTTAGGTCAGAATGACCCAGAACAGACCTAAGGCTGCTGCTCTTTTTGGGAACCAGGTAAAATCAGTAATAAATCTATGACCTCTTTGATTTTCTGGAGCCAGCTCTAGCGCAAGGAGGTGAAGGAGACTTTGTAGTTTTTCAAGCAACTCTGGAAAGGAGTTCTGAAGTTTTCGATATGATGACAATGGCACTGGTGGCAGAGCTAGGAAATAACTCTGTTTGATGAAGTTGAGAACCCAGTATCCTGATTTATTTCAGTCCTGTTGGAAATGGGAAGAAAGTCTTCCACTTTCCGGGGATGAATGCTCCTTGATGGAAAGACGAGCCACCGCCCACTTCTGAAAGCCAAACAGACTTCTTGGTTGTGTCTGAAGCATTTTTAGTTTAGAATGTAATCATAGCTTCTAGCTACTTGTAGATCCAGCATTATGCCCTTCTTGAGCTTTGATGCTCTTGGAAGACTGAGAAAGATGTTGCTGTAGTTCTTATGGGAATTAGCACATAGGGCAGGGGGAGCAACCATTCGGGTTGCTTGGAATGCAAGCTGCATTTCACAATCCAAGCCTGCCTTCCACACAACCTGACGGCTGCTTACCCTGCCCACCATCTACCCCCATCCTCTCTTCTCTTTAATACTAATTTAGCCCGAATCCCCTGCAGCCGCAGCTTTGCTCCATCTCCCTGCTGCTTGCCACCACCAAAGTGGATGAGGGGCTCTGTATAGAGCCCCGACCTTTCAGCTGCGCCCCGTTCATTGAAAGAAAATACTTTGTTCTTATAACCGGATTTGAAACTGGGGTGCTAATAGCAATACTCCAAAGTATGGAATGGGTGATAGATACCGTCACCAGGGACCCTCGTTGAAGTCCCTTGAGCTGTGGTCCCAGGCCATTATCCAGCCCTTGGAACAGGTGATTATTGCTATTAGCACCACAGGTTTTAAATCAAAGTAATAAGAACAAATTATTTTCTTTCAATGAACAGGACTTCACAGTTAATACCACAGTTTTACACTGCTGCGAGACTTCATCTATTGTGCGAGCAAAAAAGTCTTGTCATCAAAAGGAAGGACAAGAAATGTGCTCAGGATCTCCCGGGGCATGGAAGAAGGGAATTGACAGTTTTTTCTTTGTTTACCTACAGTTGAAATCACAGCCAGTTCTATAGGAAGCATCTGTCAAAAATGTGTTCATTTGGAGTATATATCATGTATTCGTGTCAGCCCCTTGTCTCGAAGGTTGCCAGGTTGAGGTGCACAAACTGGATGTGGTACAGTAGCCGAATCCAGAGCTGTAATCTCAGAAAAAGGATCTCAAGTTAGTTCAGCCAGAGTTCACACTAGAGCCAAAATGGCTGTAGCATCCTAGCACTGCAATCTGTTTTTCACATGAGGCAGGACTTTGTCGTAGAGCATGATGTAGCACCCTATTTGTCACTTTTACAACACATTCTTCTATACAGAATGGAAGATCGCAAAGTAGACTATGTTACATTTGTAAATGGGACATTTGTCTGCTTGGAACTGAGCATTTTATGAGCGTGTGCATGGTAAATGAAAACAAGCAGCCTCGGAAGCCTGAACCTTCATGAATAGAAATGGGAGCTGATATAGTGGAGGAAGGAGTACGAGGATTTGGATTTGGAAAAGCAGAATTCTGCAGGTTCGTAGACGAGATGTTAGGTGGAAGGAAGTGTTAAGGACCTTCAGAATGTCTCACTGAGGTGCCAAACAATGGCCATGTAGGGGCAGTCAAGTACTGCAAAGCACCAGAATCCATGTCTGCAAGTCCAATAGAATACCAGAATCCATGTCTGCAAGTCCAATAGAATACCAGAATCCATGTCTGCAAGTCCAATAGAATACCAGAATCCATGTCTGCAGTTGATTCATACATTGAGGAATAGAAAAGTAAAGAAGAGTCTGCACCAACTGGGGTGAAGAGCGAATCAATAGAGGAACGATAATACAAGGTTGCAACCCCAGAAGGGCTTCTGCACAGCTCTCCTTACTTATTTATTATTTTCCTGCCCTTAGAAAAGACAATGGAGAAGGCAATGATGCCAGTACAAAGAGCAGGAAACCCTTATGAACTTGTTTTGTTGTAGGCATAACTCACACAGAAGGCTATAAGGAAGCCTTGCAAATCACCAGCACTGATGGCTTGCTTCAGGGACCTTAGGATGAGATGCAAATCTGTCAAAGCAAAACACACAGGTTCTGAAGAGTTGTTACACAAAGCCACCTGATCATCTCCTGAAAGTCCAATGCTTGTATGTCATGGCCAGAGCTACTCTGCACTGCACCTTCAGGACCTTCTCAGGTTTTAAAAGGACATACAGTAACATGAACCAGAGGCTTTCCCTTCAATAGGTAGCAACTTGGGTGTGTGCCTAGGAGGGATCCCATTAAATCAAGTAACTAAAGGCCCCACAGTGCAGGCAGAGACGCTCGAATCAGCACCAAAGGATCCTGCTGGACTCGTACCATGCCTTGTATTAACCCCCCTTATCGAAGCCTGACAGTATGCGACCTTTCATGATTACACCCCGTTGATTCTGGAACTGGTCCCTTCTTGGAAATTATCTTCTGCCATGCCCACAAAGACCTCAGCACCAAATTGCTGCAAAAAGCACAGATACTCACCGGATGCACACATTGCACATGTCAATGTGAGGATATGTTCAAAGACCAATAGGAATCCAGGGTTTTAAGAGTATCAAGGGTGATAGGAAGTCACCACAGGTAATAGAAAATGTGAAGGTGATTCCTTACCTGCCAAAGAGGTGGAAGAAACAGGAACAGGCCAATAACAGATGAATGATCAAATGATAGAAGTTCAGCCTTAGCAGGAAGGGACACAATGTATGGAACCCATTATGAAGCCATTATGAAGCTTGAAAGTGACAGCACATGTTTTAGAACCAATAGTGGCATTGCTCGGTGGTCCAAGCATACGATAGGAAGCAGGGAGAGCAGGACGAAAGGGAATTGTCTGCCTTCTCGCTCTGCATTACATGTTACATTGCATGGGTTTGGATATAGATGTGAGAACTCGTGTATGTGGTAACATTACTAATTTGTTGGTACCTGGTTACAAGCATACCAATCGTGGAAGAATTCAACTTAAGAATGCACAATAAAGACTATTGTTCAAGGTCCATGTGCACACTTCTAACTGAAAGTTCTCCATGGTCTAAGAAAATACGCTTTTCAGATGATTTGCATAGAGATCATGCATTTCTACGAGGCTCTGATCTGGAGTTAAACTTCCACTGGTGGCTACTAGGTGGCGCTGTGCTGGGCGTCTCTCACTAGCTGAACTAGCCTACTCTACTCTCAATTTACAGGTAAACGTTTTTTTTGTTCTTGTTTCTTTTAAACCCACCATAAAATTGATGGTGTTTGAAATCTCAAAGCAAGGGAACAATCGGTTTAATACCAATACTCTGTTTTCTTTCTAAAGATCTGTGATTTACGAGAGCCTTTCTACAACAGTGTTCCCAAACAGATACATCCAATTTTCAAACGGTGCCATAATGGTAAGAAAACAAAATAACGTTTTCTTAAAAAACAAAACCACTGACTAATACTATAGAGCATGTATATAGTGCATGACACACGGAACTGTTGATTGCTGTTTCATAGTATCTGTTATTATTGTCCATCTTGGTGGCAGACATGTTATCAGCCCCGGAAGGGTGATGGGCTGAGTTGGGCCTGCACGGTTTCCAAACTCTGACTGCAGGTTTCGCGCAGATGGAAGAGGCGGGGCCTTAACTCGCTGTGCGATCTTTTTCCCATGACTCCGAAATACAGTAGCGCCATAAAAGTACAAGATAAATCCAATCAAAACAGCCACATATGGAACGTGAAAGAGTTTGCAAATCTCCGGCTGTTTCATTGTGCCGCAGAATGTGTTTTTAATGAAGGCAGGGCGGCGACTGCTGAGGCTGTTCTCAATATATATCTCTATGATACATACATCCACGATTTCAATCAGTTTATTGTTAACTGAGACAGACGAACTGCAGTGTTAATGTACTGTTATGTTAAGTGGTCTTCAAGTAGGGCGCCCTTCTGCCATCTGGGTGGCCCTTGGCACACCTTAACTGAAGCCTGAAACATGCAGAAGTGCCCCACAGTGAACGCTGACGTTAATGGGGAGATTACAAGAAACAATTCCTTATGTTGCCAGGTTTTTTAACATTATCCGCCAAGGCAGAATCTTGATCAATATCCCAGTTTGGTGGGGTTTTGATAGGTACTGAAGCCCCAACTGTATAAAATGCATAGTAGGCTGTATAGTCAAATGTGGTCTCAACATGAGGCATAGCAACACAAAAAGTCTTGCCCGCTTGGTCTACAGATGAGAAAAAGTTCACCTAAATGTGCCGGAAGGGACTCGATGCAGCATCCTAAGGATATCGCCTTAGACATCAAACCTATGTCTTTAAAAGTCTCCTAATACATAATGCATTCTAACACCTCATCACCCCAGCAATATCAAAACCTCAAAACCCGCTTTCATCGGGTTCTCAACACTTCCCCCTTTTCGTTGAACTCCTAACATGCCCTAGTCCTCATGGCCGGCCTATGTGACCCTACCATGCTTTCTGGCTCCCATCTGCCCCCCTTTTCACTTTGAGTTGCCCACTGGCTGTCCCCTTGTGAGCCTATGGGGAAACAGGTGCAGAACGTTGGGAGATCTGTTCACGGAGGGGAAATGAATGACCTCTGAGCACTGGAGAATGGCATATGGCATTTCCAAGGGTTCTTTTTTGACATATGCGAAAGTTGCCGGACGATTAGCTGAGCTGTGAGGAGGAACCAGAAACAGGGCAGGTGATGCGAGTAGTAATGTCACTAGGAGAACGGAGAGGAAGGATTCCCTGGTTAAATATGCGAGTAGTAATGTCACTAGGAGAAGGGAGAGGAAGGATCTCCTAGTTATATATGCGAGTAGTAATGTCACTAGGAGAAGGGAGAGGAAGGATTCCCTGGTTAAATATGTGAGTAGTAATGTCACTAGGAGAAGGGAGAGGAAGGATTCCCTGGTTATATATGCGAGTAGTAAAGTCACTAGGAGAAGGGAGAGGAAGGATCTCCTGGTTATATATGCGAGCAGTAATGTCACTAGGAGAAGGGAGAGGAAGGATTCCCTGGTTATATATGCGAGTAGTAATGTCACTAGGAGAAGGGAGAGGAAGGATTCCCTGGTTAAATATGCGAGTAGTAATGTCACTAGGAGAAGGGAGAGGAAGGATCTCCTAGTTATATATGCGAGTAGTAATGTCACTAGGAGAAGGGAGAGGAAGGATTCCCTGGTTAAATATGCGAGTAGTAATGTCACTAGGAGAAGGGAGAGGAAGGATTCCCTGGTTATATATGCGAGTAGTAATGTCACTAGGAGAAGGGAGAGGAAGGATCTCCTGGTTATATATGCGAGTAGTAATGTCACTAGGAGAAGGGAGAGGAAGGATTCCCTGGTTATATATGCGAGTAGTAATGTCACTAGGAGAAGGGAGAGGAAGGATTCCCTGGTTAAATATGCGAGTAGTAATGTCACTAGGAGAAGGGAGAGGAAGGATCTCCTAGTTATATATGCGAGTAGTAATGTCACTAGGAGAAGGGAGAGGAAGGATCTCCTGGTTATATATGCGAGTAGTAATGTCACTAGGAGAAGGGAGAGGAAGGATTCCCTGGTTATATATACGAGTAGTAATGTCACTAGGAGAAAGGAGAGGAAGGATTCCCTGGTTATATATGCGAGTAGAATTGTCCCTAGGAGAAGGGAGAGGAAGGATTCCTGGTTATATATGCGAGTAGTAATGTCACTAGGAGAAGGGAGAGGAAGGATTCCTGGTTATATATGCGAGTAGTAATGTCACTAGGAGAAAGGAGAGGAAGGATTCCCTGGTTATATATGCGAGTAGTAATGTCACTAGGAGAAGGGAGAGGAAGGATTCCCTGGTTTTATATGCGAGTAGTAATGTCACTAGGAGAAGGGAGAGGAAGGATTCCCTGGTTATATACGCGAGTAGTAATTACACTAGGAGTAGGGAGAGGAAGGATTCCCAGGTTATATACAGAACTACCAGAGGTGCGACCTTGGGAGGATCTGGTAGCCAGGCATAAATGGCAAAGAGATGTAGGATTTTCCATCTCAGAGAGGGATCTCGAATATGGGAACAGGTAAAAAAGGTATCCCGTAATGCGAGATTCCAATTGATACAATTTAACTACAGGGTATATATGACCCCAGGTGAAATTGAATATCATAGGCCCCAACCTATCTCATTGTTGCCCACAATGTAGAGGAGGTTAGCACATGGCATGGCGTTGTCCAATCATTGAGAAATATTGGGATGGGGTGCTGTCCAGGATTAACACTTTGATGGATAGCTCATATGTTCGGACACCATCTCTTTGTTTATGGGGACTGATCCCTGGAGATAAGAAACATAAGACCCGGAAATGGATAGTACAGTTTATGATATTGGCAAAAAGACAGTCAGCAATAATGTGGAAATGTTCAAAGGGTCCAATGATACGACAGTGAATAATAGATGTTCAACAGTGGGGTTTGGCGATTTTGTGGAAAAATCGTTATCAGGAAGGGGAGGAAGAGGTGGAGTTAGACTGGGGCCAAATACTGAATGTACTGGTCTCTTCACCAGATTTCAAACCCTCTTGAACCTGACCCCAGTACTCAGGTACAGGAATACGGGACTATACTGGAAGATGTAACAATGCTATAGTGTGGGCACGAGGCAGGACAATATCTTTATCTCTTTATTTCTAATCCCTTTGTTGGGAAGTACTGGACAGCTTATGCAGCTGACATTATATTGCATAAGTACAGTTATTTGATATGGAATATTGACTTATTGAAAAATCAAACGATTCAACAGGGCAGTGTTGCAGTTTTTGTGACTTAAGAGGCACATTTTACGGACAGGGCTCAGGGACCAAGATAAAGGCAGCCACCCAGTTGGAGAGTTGTGGTGACCTCACAAACCATTAAACTCAGGGTTGACAAACAAAGGCTAGAATAGGGATGGCTGTAGACGAAGCAGACGCGTCCTACAGAAAAAAGTTGCAATCAAAGTGGGAAGTCGCCTAAATATCTGCAGGTCAGAGTCCTATTTTCAACAGACTGATGACATGATGGGGGAATCGAAGGACCCAGGGGAGACCATTCAGACTGAATGACGCTGTAGAGGTGGCCAAGGGATCACAGTGCAGAGGTCTGACTTCACAACAAGAAACCAGAACCGACTACTAAGGAGACCCAATATCATATTAAATCAAACCATAGACGGCAAAGGCCCAAAATGACGGGATATTTTACAATGGAAACTTCCAATAAACCCACAACAATGAGGTCACAGCAGAAGTACCAGGGCAATCTTGATGGTTACATGCACAACAGGCAACAAACGAGAAGTCAAGGGTCCCAGCACGGGCATCAGACTCGGCCCTATGACGAAGACCAGCTGGGTGGCCATGGGAAGATATTCCTGAAAGTAGTCACCACAAAGCATGAGCCACAAGCAACTCAAGCTCAAGTTAAGGCACAACCGGAGCCCCCTGTCCAGATAAGTATCACCTGTTCCAGGAGATCGAGGGGAACCCCCCAGCAAGCTGTGGAGGAAAGTTGACAGATCCTGCATGCCAGTTTCAGTGAAGGCATCCCATTCAGCAGGCTTCCCCTGGTCCAAGAGCATCACTTTAAACAGGACCGGAGACATCAAAAGCATCTCAGGATTAGGTCAAGTGGCAAGCTAGAAAATCTCCACCACATACACATTGACATGGCTGGAAATTACCCCAGCCTCCTTATCACTGGTCGAGCAACATTGAAATAATTGGCGGTTTTAGGGCAGAATTCCATTTTTAATGGGAAACCTATGCCATTTGCATTCCCTACTGGATTTTCTATAGCTATTTTTGGGGTCACTGCAACCCTTTTTGATACAAGTCTTATGGCACCTAGGACATAGATTTAAACATCTTCTTTATCAACTCTGAACATCATCACAGTGTGGAGAAGACTGGTGGCAGCTGTAATTTGGTCATCACCAGGGCTGCAGACAGTTTTACAGTGATAGTAGCCCAATGTACAAATATGGTAGCCTTTGGGGTACTACTGCATTTAGTTTAGCCTTACTCCCAGCCATCTTATTTTGAGCCACCCTTTTTCTTTGGTGACCACAGTGCAGGCCTAGGATGGCAGATGTGCTCACATGGGAACTTCTTGAGCCCTCCGCTGCACCCCCTATTGTGCTCTAGACTTCCCAAACAGAAGCATTACACGTTCTGGCTGGGTGAACAGCAGTGTTTGGTGTTTTTGTGAGCCAGTATGATTGGTTGTCTCTAAAAATCTGCGTGTCTGCCTCTTGGGAATGGAAGGCTCGCTTGGCCAACTGATAAGTGAATGTGCATATATAGGGGAGACCCTGCCCACTCCGCAGACCTTTACTGGAATTTTTGGTGGATGTTTCTAATGTGAGCTAATGATTTTTAGGGACAGGTCTGGTCATACTTGCTAGGCCCTGGGTTCTTCATCTCTCTCCCTCATTTCTGGTTTTGGCTGCTGGTCCTTCCATGCTCTAGTCCTCCTTACCGGCTGGACTGGCTGTCCACGCTGGAACAGTTTATTTTTCCTCTGTGAACCCCTCTCAGACCAAGAGAGCTCCCCTGGCCCAGAAGAGTGGTGGGTCACCAGTACTCTGCTGCGGTTCTTTCTAGGCTCAACCCAAACCACTGTCCACATCGTGCAACTGTTCTTTGCTGGCTGACTGCCCAGTTTTTCGTCTACCTGCACAGACATCTTTTGGTGCAATTCCTATATCCTCCTGGTGTCTTCCTCAACTCTGCTCCGATTTCTGGCTGGTGAGTGAATTTACAATGAATTCCTATTTTGGGGATTATAGATCCACTTTCAAGGGCCCCTCAACTTTTTTGCTTTCCACTTAACTTTCTTTATGGCTCACTGACTTATCTGTAGTGGTCAGAGGGACTTCTCCAAGTGCCCCTGCCCTTGCAATTTTGTTCACCTTAAAGTATGTGGTATTGGGTCAACCGTAAGGCCTCCAGTCCCAGGGGTGGCTGTCCGGCCTCGCATTTTTGCCTTTGGGCAATTACATTTAATTCGATATTTTTGACTGGGCAGAATTAGCTGCATCTAGGCGCTGATGGTACAGATAAAAGGCGCTCCGAATACTAATCATGAAAAGTGAAAGTTCCGGCGCCATCAAGCATTAATGAATTATTTAAAAAGAAATTTTTTCAGTGCCTTGCGGAGTTGAATAAGGGCACCTTTTTTTTTTTTAGCTCCCTGGGAAGGCTTTAGGAAGTAGGCTAGTGCCAGCTGTCATTTTATCTTTGCTTAACCAAGGTCTCAAGGCCTTTTACCACATGTGCAGCTTCATGTACCTTTTTGGTAGCTACTGGGGTAGCAATCGATTCATATGTCCTGCTTTCAGGCGTTTTATTAAGTCAACACCTAGACATTTATTCACAGCTAAAAGCAGAGACAGCACTAACATGGTATAGTATGGATGACAACTTTGAATAGAGAAACACGATTGAATTGCGCAATGTCAAAAAGTAAACACAATGGTGAGTTCTTTTCATGGGAATGTGCTTTGTAAGTCAATATACACCGGCACCAGGATCCCTGCATATTCTGTTGTTGCTGGCCAGGCCCTATCACAGAATCCCCCACTGCGTTCTGTTTATTTGTTAAAAAGCAAAAGTAGAACAAAAAACATCCTTTCAGAAGCAGCGGCTCATTGATAGTACAAAGAAAACAGCGAAAGGACTCACTCATTCCAGCCGGGCTTCCAAGCTGAATCACAGGGATATTAAAAGTATGAACTTAGAAAGCAATAAAACGAAACTTAAAATATACTTGCCCTTTCCATCCCATGACAACAATAACTTTAACCCATTCACATCCTGGATGTGTGGGATCCTCAGATTGCTCACAGAAAGGGAATGCGTGCAGCTTGTTCGCTCCAACAGGTGGCTTTAAGAAACTCAAATAATCCAATAGGTGTTATTTTATTTGTTATTCTTTATGGTTTACGTTGTCTGAGGTTTGAGACTGTACAATAGTTAATTTTTCTCTTTCTCTAGTCTCTTACTTTCCCAGGGGACCCTCCAACCTAACCCAGGCTTCCCTATTAACCGGGATCGGCATGAATACTAGCGATCAGGGACCCCTACTTTCTACAGTAACCTCTCTATCGTCTGAAGGCCCAAAGACCAATGCCTTATCTGTCTGACTACCTCCAGGACTTCTAAGGGTACCCTATGCTAGCATTTCCCTAAAATGGCGTTCTTCAGGATGTTTTCAGGGTGGTGCTCGTGTTACCTCGGATACTCTCCACTCCCTTTCACTAACTCTCCGCTTCCCTTTCCTCCTCCTCCGCTCCCTCATGTCTTCCCCCTTCTACTGCCCTACCTTCTCCTCTCACTATCTTAACGCTCCGGTCTCTCCCCGCCTATCCTCTCTCCTTCTCTCTTCACTGTTCCTCTCTGTCTCCTCCCACCTTTTTTTCCTCCTCTGTTCCCCCAATCTTTTCACACCCCACTCCTTCTTTTTTTCTACAAATCCCCTCCTTCACCTACCACTCTCTCTGCCTTTCTACAACTCCTTGCCCCCCTCTGTCAGTCACCTCTCTCTCTAACACCCATCGCTCGCTTCTACTATCATTGTGTCTCAACTTCTACACTCATCTAGCCCTCTTTTACCTACTGCACACCACCTCACTAACAATCACTCTGAGATACATTCTCCTAATCACAGCTTGACTCTCTCCACTGGGTACCATTCTCTCACACACAGAATACCTCACCTCTGTGCCTGTTCACCTACTCAGAAGACTCTTCAGCACTCCGCTCCACCTTCCGCTCTCCGCCTGGGCTCCCATTCCTCTCTGCACCACCTGACCATATTTGAACACCCTTCACTCTCGATGGCCCTTTGTGTCTTTTATACCTATGACTTCCTGCCTTTGACCTTTCTTCCTTCCTCCCATTGGGTCTGTGTTCCACCTGACACTGGGGCCCAATGTACCTCTGTATTTTCACCCGGGTCCAGCCTTCCGCTCAATCTACGCTGTGGTGAGTGACGTTTCCGCCGGATGATAGGCGCTGGAACCTCAAGATCGGTATGGGTGTCATTGGCTATCTCTTGTGGTCCACTCGGCATGGTGATGCATGCTGATTCTTGGATGGTTTGAAAGAAAATCCAAAGAACTCAGGTAGAATGGAGGCTGCATGGCTTTGGGTGTTTGAAAATGGTACTGGTCATTACGCTCGAGGCAAACTCAGGGAGTTCAGGGTCTGGGGCCCTGCCAACTCCCTCACCCCACCTCTGAGTAGGACTGACTCCGTCATATACCCTGGTAGGCCTCCTACCTCAGGCTGAGAGGGGTCCCTGTTGCCCCCTGACAGGGTCAATCCCCGGACTCTGTCCCATCACCCACTAATTTGGCAAATATGCAAATATTCCTCACTTGCCTTCATTAAATGTCCCTTTAGCTCATACATTCATACATGTGTATTGTGGATATCCTGGGAGCGCGGCGGGGGTTTCCCATTGATTATGCATTGGCCTGGAGCATCAAAGATATTTAAGTGATGCTACTGTGGGATGGATTAATAATAATGCTGTGTATGTTGAAGGCACGGTATGCAGCACAACTTATTAATAATTAACTGAAAGGACAGAAAATTAAAATTGAAGTGCAAAGTCACCCCTAAATACCTCCTCACATCCTACTCCCCTCTCGGGTTTGCTGCAACGGAAATGTGGGTGCCTGAGTTTGAGTCTATGGCTCCCGATCCTCCATAATGTAATAAAAGAAACAACTACCTCTCACCTATCAAATCTACCGTGATGGCATCTGAGGTAAAGGTATTGCCACAAACTTTCAAATAATCCGCAGCGATCCAAATGCCCTATTGTGTGGTAGGCCTAAAGTAACGGCAAAAGTCACCTTGGACACAATACAGCCTACTGGTGTGGACTCTAATGCCATTACACCTTGAGCAGTCACCACCAAACCTCACATGGAGCGTCCCGCAACGCTTCCCATGTCTCATTTACCAGTGCAGCGCGTCACAGTGTGTATTGGTAGACCAAACCTGGCCACCGGATCAGGAAGATGGTGAATGACTACATGGATTCTGAAACTGGCGTGTATGATGGGTGTAGCAGGGGTCCACACACAGCAAAGGAAAACTTGTATTCAGCAGAAGGAGAGGCCGGTCAAAGCATGCACTACAAGCTTCCTAATGGGCTAGCCATCTCAAAATATGTTCTTAAGCTAGCATGAATCCAATCCACGTAGGGGGCCCCGCGTAGGGAGCCTGCCCCAGAAAGGGCTGATTCGCACTTTCATCCAGGGTGACACCTGCAGCTGGTATATTTCACGAGGTCAGATTCAAATAGATTTCTTATGGAGAACATCCAGAGCCTTCGAGATGCATATATGCCGTTTTACACCCTAAGCAGTGAAGCACACGTATTTACAATGATCACCTTCAGCGCGTATTTGTCAGTTCTATTGGCACATCAGCATCTCAAAGATGCTCCAAGAATCTCAAGATCCGCTTCATGGCAACCTCTGTGTTGCAGTAAAAGGGACCCCTGTAAATCTGCCATACTGGGGGCATCTCCAAAGGCGCTTCAGAGGCCTGTCCAGCTGTGTGGGTAAATACTGAAGAAGATATCATTCATAAACTCTGGCTGGCCTGAAATCGACAAGTGCAGTGGGCGAAGTGTACGCAAAGAAGTAGTGTAGCTATGTTCCCTGCTGGCCTGCCCCCACTCCCCACAAACCCCAATGTGTGAAGTGCACGTTTCTACTTCTTCCTACACTGTTAGTTTCAAACTAAACCATTCCGAAACGGTCTGTTTTTAAAATAAAAGTATAGGAACAGAAAAAACTTCGACGACTGGACAAATTACTGGAAGGTTATTTGGAAAAATGCTAAAGGATGTTCTTGGGAGAAACCTTCTCTGCGTATTTCAAGGGCACGCCAAAGTTATATAATCACTTCAATAGAAGGCCTGTCTGCTCAATAGCAACATCCATCCAATGAATGCTAGAGTGTGGGAATGCACGCAGTCACTCGATGGGCCATAGTATCAGTTTGGAAAAGGGCTGGCTTCAGGACACATTGAAGCAAGCTTCTGTAATCTGATTGCTCTAGCAGGCGTCACTGGACAGAGCAGTCCATAGTAAATGCTGGCCGCAGATGATCTGCCCACCATGCCTGAAACCCTGCGGAGGGCTGTGGTGGAACAGATATCATCTCCACAGCAGTGGAGAAGGTTTGCCTTAAGTAGAATCTCTGCGGCTCCGACTGGGTCTAACCACTGTATTGGGTACTGTGGACAGGAGAGCTCTTCACCCCAATGGCTTCCGCAATTATAAGGTCTTTTTTGAGCTGCCATTTCATGGCTGCTTCATTCGTGACTAGGGCCTCTGGCCTAACACTTAAATGTTCGCTTATTTGACCCTGTTCTGGATCCCATGCATAGATCTTCAAAGCTTCTTTACAATGCTCATATGCACTAGTATGTTCTGCTGTTACATTAGTATGCCCGTGACGTGTACGCACATTCAGGTCGTTACTGGCAGCGACGGTCAATAAGTGGATATCCATTGGCATTATCAAGAGAAGAGTTTGACTATTAAACCATGTATTCAACCAGGCCTTAAACAACAAGTGATGGGTAGATGTCTCGGGCACTGGCATGTGATCAGATACGAAGACAGCGGGGGAGATGAGGTCGAGCCTCTACCGTCTTCAACTCATAGGCCGCCTCCTTTTACTCATCACTTCAGGCGCTTCCCTTCCACAGGATGCAGACATTAGCTCACGTGCAATGCCAAATACCGTGCTGTTCCTGTGAACCTGATTTGATGCATTAGGGTATGGGAAGCCATCCATGGACTTTGCAGAGGCGCCACTGGCTCCAGTGACTGGCTCCGTAGCCTCCAAGGGCCCCTGAGCGCACTTTTCAATGCATTCATTGAACTCCCCCAGGAATGCACGTCAGCAGCAGGACTTCCTCTTGTCTTGGCATTCCTTAAAGGGCAATTCTGCGGTACAAAGGCATGCAGTTCAGCTCTTCCACCGGCCGAGGGAGGCTGAACTATTTCTAACATCTTTCTTCAGGAAGAATCTGGAAACTCAACCATTTCTTGAAGAGTCGATGCTTCTGTGCACTGCGTGAATTCCATTTCTGATAGTAAGCGTTCCTAGTAAAATATATAACATTTCAAAATACTTAGGGGCTGATTCTCGAAGCGTTTTTTAATGGGAAACCCCCACTGAAAAACGCGTTTTGTGTCAGGTCCAAGGTCTGCTTTCAAAAGTACATAACGTGCAAAACTGCCCCCAAAAAGAGCCTTCTCTCGCCTTCACGTCATTATCAAGGGATGGGAGCCCAAAATGGCCTCTCAGGTGTCTGTCTGAAAGAAAGGCGTTCATTGATACAGATGCTTCTTAAGGCGCTGCGTATATTCTGTTTATATTCATTGGCGGTACGAAGAAAGAAGGGGACGTCATGTAAAACACATGTGTATAGGTATGCCACATATGTAGAAAAAAGATGGCCTGCGCCCCCCTCCAGAATCTTGCCCTTCACTTCAAAAAGAAGCCCTCCCAGTGGGGACCCAAATATTGCTCCGTCCATTTGTTTATTTCCTTTTCCGGTGTAAACAAGGCTGTCAGAAGAGAATGTAAAACAAAATAAGCCCCCAAGGTAGTCCTTTTCAAGTGAAATGTTAATCTATTTATTAGACGATATCTCCAATGGCGTATGGATGACTACGGACTTCCTTGAGGATTTTAGAAAGGGGAGTTCAGCTGCCAGTCTAGCCCCTCTCAATATTACACTTTGCCTCTCATGCACTCAACTACAGTATTGCCATTATAGGGATGCTTGACAATCTGGACTCAATAAATGAATGGTACAAGCACTTTAAAAATATTTCCTGGTTGTGAGAATAGTACCACCTTTCTACCCATTAAAATTGTTCTAATTTCGTTTTCACTTTCTTTAAAAACTAGTATCCCATGCCAATAATTTTCTAAATTCTGGCGCAGGCTGCTTTTTACCTGAAGCAATCCGGCTTTCAGTCACAGGAGATAATGATACCAAATGCTTCCAGTTTGAGGCACTGAGCGTGAAGCGTATGCTGGGTTTAAGGCCCTTCCAGCTCCTCAGTCCAAAGACATTGAGGTGCATCAGTAGGACCGTATAGGGAATGACAAAGAGGGCTCTGGCCAAGTCACCAGCCTAGGAATACTGTTACCACGTTCATATTTTATTTTAAAATCAAATAGCTAATCTGACAAAAATACCTTAGATGGCGAGGGTTTCATGCAGTAGATATTCAGAAAAGGTTGCCCCTTTTCTTAACAGATGTGCGAAACAGGAAGGGACACTAAAATTAGTGTTAGAGACGGAGCTCAGCGAAGGAACCTAAAATAATGAATTGGGGTCAAGTGTTGTTCTGCCCTGAGAACGTTTATAAAATAATGTGTTGAAATGATGGATTTTGCAGCACAATTTTTCTGAAAAATTAAGTAAAAAGCTATACAATTTACCATTGGTTCACTAGGATAACACATGAAAAATTCAGTAATTGACATTTCACCAACAGTACACTACACAGAAGCACTTTGCAATATTTTCACCAGGCTATGGTCACAACATATTTATTCCAATAATGGTCACTGTAAATCCCTTGCATGAGGCTGCTGCCACAAACTCTATTTGCCAAACATGTTCACTGTAACATCACATGCATGAAGATACTACCACATTCAAGGTCACTGTAACTCAATCGTTTCAGCCGTAGAGAAGTCGCAATATATTGGGCCTTATTACGAGTCCAGCAATGTTGGAAAAATCGGCAGTAATGCAGTGGAAACGCTTTTACCACTGCATTACCGCCACAAAACCGCACTGCCAAATTCCAGGTTTGGCAATGAGGTGGAAGAAATACCTCCAGCAATATGCTGGTGGTAATTCTGCTGCCTTTTAGCCAAAATGCACCTATTTAAGCGGTGTTACCGCTGGTGGTAATGCTGCTGAAATCCAATGGGGACTAACACTGCCATACCGCCACTTGTAATCTGAGGAATTCACTGCTGGACCAAGTGGCAGTAAAAGTAATTCCGTTTGGTGATATATCTGCGGCTTTAATGCCAAGATACCATCAACCTTTTAATGAGGCCCATTATGCCAATAATTGGGTGAAAACCAACAGTAATCAGAATTACTCTGTTCCCACCCTCAACCCCCGCCATACGAACACATATACGCACATTCACATTAATGACCTGATACATCCGTGCGTGTGCACACACACATACCTTACACACTGTGATGATAACATGCATGAACAGCTACTGGTTCACTCAACTAATCTTACACACATGCACACACACACACCATGCATTCCATTCAAAAACACATGCAAGCATACATACACAGCATACAAAAAACGAATTTAGCGTGCAAAGGGGTGTAAGGGACAGGGGCATGGGCATAGAAGTAGGCTCAAGGTGGGTGGGAATGAATCCAGGTGCTTAATGCCAGCACGCCCTGAAATGACTAGAAAACCTGGAGTATGCCAGTGCCATGTTGTTGAGCAATATGGTTGCTAAGCAACCTCTGACAAAGGTTTATTTGTTATGCAAAAGTCAGAACACAGAAATTTTTGGAAACTAAGTTGTAAAAATCAGGGCTGGTTCTTGGTTCTTCGGTTGGAGCACAGCCCTTCAGGACTCACAGGGGCAACTGGGACCCAGGAAGGTGCAGGCAAAGGGCAACCGGCCCACCTTCTGGCCCCTTTTCTGGCTCAGCCACCGTGCAGGTTCCCATCTCATTTCCTTTGAAGGAAATCCATGATTCTTATGTATTCATGAATTGCATTAATCATTGCAATGCCTAGACCTTAATGTAATATGTTGCAAAATTCAAAAAACACATTCTCTTTATTTTCCCTTCAGAGTATCACAAAACAAATAATTTACCTCCAATTACCTGAAATTAATTATTTGATTCTAAACACGAATTAGTAACATCAACTGGGGAAGAGTAGTGTGAGCCCCGACACATTTTGGACCCTGCAGGGGCTAGTTTGCAGCTCTACCTATTTTATATATTTCTATATTTCTTTCTTGAAAGGGAGATTGATGTGTTCTGCTCTCAGCAGCAGCAAGCCTTTAGATACTATTTCTGCTTCTCATTAAGGCCCCTTAAATTGTCCACATTTACAGCCATGCAATCAGATATCTGAGGCTTGTTTAAAGTAAAATTACCCTAAAGGCATAAATTATAAAAGCAAAAGAGATTTCCTTTCAACCCATGGGTTGATAACCCACTTTCAGAGCAATATTTTCCATATCAGTAATCAGCAAAATGATGACGATATATGCCCGCCAGATACATTCAAATTCCGGGGATACATCCACATTCCGGCACAGTAAAGCAGTCCCGTGATGAACTTTAAAATAGTTGTGGACAGGATTAAAATGTGTCCGACCGCTACTTACTCTAGAGTTCTCTCTGTGCTCATTGAGTCACAGGTAAAGGTCACCGCCAGAACTTGGATTTGGGGTGTGGGTGCGTCCTGAAGGCTTATTGAATTGTGCAGAACGTACATGGTGGTAACAATGATTTGGGAATTAGTCAACACATGGTTTACATTGCACATGCCTACATTTTATTCCAAAGCATATTTATATTTAACACCATTTTAGTCAGATTTCAAACCCCAGAATTTCAGATTTGCTGCCTTTTATTACACTCACTGGTAAACAAATCCTAAAATGGCGGGTCCCCCAGACATCTGGGGTCAGGGATGAACCAGAATGGGTTTCATGCCGACATAGTTTGCTTTTCTGTAGGTTCCTGGCAACCCCAAGAATTTACGTGAAAGGAATATTATTTATTGTTGTTCACTTTCGTTGTTTTCCTGGGGTTACTGCAACCCAATAAAGGAATCGCTGGGACTTCAACAGCTTATGCTATTTTCAAGTAACAGCAAATACAGAATTGTTCAATTTTACAATGTTTGAAGTCTATAGAGAAGACAATGAGAGTCCAGCTAAAAAATCAATATAAAAGAATGACTATGATGTTTTTCTTTTTACTCTTAAACTGGCATGGAAAAGTGGTGGTTAAAATGGTTGCACTTTTATCCGTAAATTGTGTATATGTTTATGCTGATGCACCAACGATGATATACTACTGCGTACGGTTGATACGCAATAGGCCATACCCTATTTGAATTAATGCCTTCATATAAATGAAGCTTAGGAAGGTGATAATGATATATCTTTTTTTTAAACAGTTTCATGAGTGGTAAAGAAGGGAGCTTGAGGGTCCACCAAAAGGAAAAAAAAAGATGTGCGAAAAGTGAGACAAGAAGAAAGGACATTAATATGTTATTTCATATGGCAAACAGAATAAGGCATGAAAAAGCTGCAGGCAGATCTGTTATCACAAACGTTACAGACTCAGGAGTCAGGGCCTTTAACTTGAGCTCAACAAATGAAGACGTCAGCCCCTGTTTTGGACTGCAACCCAAATTAAGTGGGAATCTGAGTTCGAAATATCTGGCGAGACACAGGTTGCAGACCTCTGCATCAGCTTAAATATTAAGCTATCTTCAAGGTAAAATCCGAGTTAGGAAAGATTTTCTTTTTGCAACTTTCCCTTCATATTTATTGAATTTGTTTTATTTTATTGTTTTAAGTGCGGACCTAGCTCGAGAGCAGTGGAGAGCTGTACAAAGTGTGGGTAGCCGGCTTCTGGGTTGGCATCTTGTAACCGTAGCGCAGTACTCTGAGGATTCTGGGCTGGTATGTGCGTCCATTGGAATTAGTCCTTGGTCAGGTGTTGTTGAAATAGCCATGTTTCGAGAGATTTGCAAAATTGGAGATTTGTGGGGGCATTCCGAGCTGACACCGGGATCGAGTTCCACAGGGTGGGTGCATGGCAAGAGAATGATTGCGGGTCCTCTCTTTGCACACAAGCTGTGATTCAAGACGGTTGAGCGATTTGCTGCACGAGCAGCGTGTGCCTCCAGATTTGGGGAGCTTAGCCGGCAGGTACACTGGTGTGCTACTTGTGACTGCTTTGTAGATGATTCCTGCAGTCTTGAACAGCATCCTGGCTTGGAGTGGAAGCCAATGTAGTTCGCATAGGATGGGGGTAATTTGGTCAAATTTCTGTTCCCGTAATAAGACATGCTGCAGCGTGGTGGACTGCTTTCAGGGCAGCTAGGGGAGCAGCAGGGAGCCCTGTCAGGAGAGCATTTCCCCCATTGATGTGCTAGACCGCAAGGGCCTGCACTGCGGTCCAGAAGTCCTGCGGCAGGATGAAGGGTTAGATTTTTCAAAGGGTAGAGATTCTGAGGTAGGCTATTTGGGCCTTCTTGCTGTGTGTGTTTCTAGAAGGACAGATTGCTGTCACTGGTGAAGCTTAAGGATTTTCCTGAGTTTGAGAGTTGTGGATCAAATGCTTCTAGGCTAGGTGCATATCATTGAGCCAGTTGTTTTTTAGTGGGTGGACCTATAAGGACAAATTTGGTCTTGGATGGGTTTAGTTTGAGGTAGGCAGTCGACATCCAGGACTGGAAGATGACTAAGTAATCGCAGAGTCAAATGATACCCTTTGCACTATTTGCTCTCGTACAACCTAGAATCGACTGTGTATTGGTGGATGGTGCGAGAGGCATGGTATCAAGAGAGACACAGGGGGTCATTACGACCATGGAGGTAGCCATGCCGCTATTTGCGGCATGGCTACCCCCATTCCCGGTACCGGGTTCCTGGAATGGGGAAATACAGGGCCATTCCGATCTTGGAGGGCCCGGTATTTCCCCATTCCAGGAACCCATCCCCATTCCCCTTCGAGCCCCCATAGGCCCCCCATAGGGCTCGAATGGGAATGGGGAGCATGCAACCAACGAGCCTGTTAATGGCGGGCCCGTTTTTAGCATGCTGGTCTGCTCGCGGGACCCGCTAAGGGCGCCCGGTTACCGGGTCCCACGAGTAAACCTCGTAATGCGGCGGTAGGGTGTAAACGGGGCCAGCAGCTCTACCGGCCCTGTTAAGCCCCTACCGCCAGGGTCGTAATGACCCTCACAGACTCAAAAGCAACAGTTTGAAAACCTTTATTTAATAAAGTTCTGGGGTTGGCGTAATAACTAACTGTCCCTAACTCTAAAGGGATTGTTCCCTCAAATGAAGTTTCTAAGGGCAGTCCATGTCTGCAAGTCCAAAACAAAAATGTGTCTAAATCTATGCTTTAACTTACACTTTGACAAAATATGGTAGGAAGTCTTCTTAAAAGATAAATAGTGGATACAAAAAGAAATATAACCAAGGCTGGTTTCAGGTGGTTTTTCCCTCCCACCAGGTGTAGTTCTTCCAATGTCATAATAATTAGTACAATCAAAAAGTGTTGTTCATGAAACACGGGATTCTTTCAAACTTTTCAAACAATTTTCAAGGTCTCTGGTTCCTTGGGATTCCCTTCCCCTAGCTTCAATTCCTCCAAGTTTCAAACAGAACACAACATAGTTCCTCAAGTTCTTCTCAGGGTTCCCTTCCCCAAATGTATGCCTCAGTGTTCCAGAACAAGTATTCAACGTTATTGGGCCTTGCAGGGTTCTCTTTCCCATACCTAGGCCCCTTTGCTGCAACACACAAAGGTTCAGCGTCCAATAACTCTGTAGGCCTCTCAGGGCTCCCTTCCCCAAGCGGAGGCCCCTTTGATGCAACACACAAAAGTTCAGCTTGTCAGGATGCGCCCTTCGTTAATCACAGTTCTTTCAGGGGAAGTATCAGAGACTTTTGAGAATGCCATGCTCTTTGCTCCTCCTTAGCAAGACCACTCTGATAAATAACCCCACTCCATTTCTTCTACTTTCACAAGTCTCTTAACTCTCCTGTGTTGGGGTTTCCTGCACCCCTTTTGACACTTTCCATGCCTTTCATACTTCCTTCCTGCTTAACTGTGTAACTGTGCCCTCTTGCACCTGTTTCTTTCTCCTTTTCACTTTACTGTGTCTCTTGCACACTCTTTGCCTTCTATCATACTCACTCACACCCTGTTCTGCTTTTCGGGTCGTTTGCACCCTTCTCATCTTTTTAGGTCACTCGCACCCTCTCTGTGTTTCTTTATTACCCTCTTTTCATGTCTCTGTGCTTCTAGCGCCTTTCGCTTTTAAAGTAATGATCTCCTTTTAACTCTGTGCCTCTAGCGCATTAAACCTTGCTTCCTTTCTCTCTTCTTCTTTCCATTCGCAACACTTGCAATATGCTGTCCTTTAAACTTTCTTTACTTTCATGCCGCTTGCAACAACGTTTCAATTCCGCTCCAACCACCTGCATGCTAACGAGTTTCTCTCATCCTTTTCTCACCACCTGCCTCTCTGATGCCCTTGGGACCGGCGCACGTCCCAAGGGAACGAACAGTTCCTTAAACATGTCCGGCAGCTTGCAGTTGGGTATCTCACTCCGGCTCCTTGGAGACACTGTTCCCTAGCCACTGTGCACCCCTTCTAGCATACCGGGTCAGCGTCTCGGCCCTCCGTTCGTCTCCAGGTTCTTCCACTCCTCTCTGCTTCCTTCTGCTGCTTGGCTCCCGTGCTCTGCACTGCATCTCCAGCTAGCTCATTCACCTGTACAGAACCACACCTTTTACAGTCCTCATTGGAGTCAAGTGAAGTCAGGTGCACACAGTTGGGGAAAAGTGCCTGACCTTGCCTGACTCTATTAGTGGGACAATTCAAAAATGTTACATGGTAGGCCTCACTTTGTCTTTCTATGTTGTCTCTATGGGTAATCTTCATTGCTCCTGATTGCCTCTTCTTCATTCCAGTACTTACTAGAAATGGGGAGGGGGAGATGGGGTGTGATTGGAAATATCCCATTAAGACTGAGGAAGAGTGAGTTGGTGTGCAATTGGGAAAGGTGGATACCATGTCTCACCCTTGGGTATTCCCCTGACAAACCCCTGTGACACTCCACTCAGGTGATCCTCCCTCGCTTGTCTTGTCAACCCCCATGTCAGGGTCCAAAAGCGATTTCCAGCAGAAACTCTGTGGAAATTCAACCAGGTCTGAGATGGATGTCCAGGTGGCTTACTTTGGAGTTGATTGGTCCAACCAACTCAAGGGGAGAAGCTTCTCTTTCAATACGAACTTGCCGTTTCGGCACTGCAGCAGGGATTCACCGGGCAAACCAACGGTCCAGGAGTTGCAGCAGGCGGCCCCTTCAACTTCTTCTTTGGTTTCTTCATCCAGTGGCTGACTCTGCCTTCCAAGCCAAAAGACTTGCCTTTTATTCAGTTCTCTTCCATTCATTCCAGCCCAGCTGTCAATCACCCAGCAGGGTGGCTGTCCTTGCCAGACAGTCTGCCAGCCAATCATCACAGAGTGCATTTGGGTCTCCTAGGAGACTAAGCACAGGGAGTTTCAGGCACCTCCCTCACTTCCTGCCTACCCCAGACACCCTGGAGCCAGAGGCAGGCTTCACTTGTGAATCCTGCCAAAGACAAAATGAACAATGGGACCAAACCTAGTTTGGCGCACAGAGTAAATCTCAAGAAGGACCTTTCCACAAAGAAATGGTGAAAAAAGAAGACCGCAGCCATTTTGACAAAAAAGTCACCCTTCGGTGCTTTACTGTAGCTGCGAATGCAGGCCGCGGTAAATGCACACCATGGTAGTTAAAACAAAAACACTGCCACCAGCCATTCAGTGAGGAAAGGGTAACATAAAAAAATGTTACATGAGAAGCTAGACAAAGGGGATACTAGGTAACCCCTCCAGCACCCTACAGAAAGTTACAAATGTAAGTAAAGTTAATTTCACGTTACTGCTCTTGGAACCTGTAGTTTAACCAAGAGATGGTATTCAAACCTTTGGGAAATCTGAAAGACTTCCCTGTGCCACTGTACTGAAGGTGCTGTGTGACACAATGTAAAAGATGATGCCTATGGAGTTTGTCAGACTCCACAACCAAAAGAAACACAGTGTACAAAAACACATTAAAAGAGAGTAGGAAAAAGGGTCTCACTCTCTCCAGGTAAAAAAAAATCAAGTCCTCAAAATACAGGAAAGTTGCTGGGGGTCTCTAAGGTGGAGGGAATTGGCACATTTCTGAGAATTCTCCCTAACAAACAGTGTTCGACTAGCATATAGAATGAGATATGTTAGCGCATTATGCTCCTGAGATAATACTGCACCTAAACCAGTCAAAGAAGCATCAGTCTGTAGTATGAAGTCTTTAGAAAAGTCGGCACCTTAAGAATAGGGTTTTGACATAATGTTTGTTTGAGGGCCTGATAGCATACTTCGTCCTCTTCATCCCATTTAAGTTTCTGGGGTTCTGCGTTTCGTAGTTTATCGGTCAGTCTGGCAGTTTTACTGGAAATGTTAGGTATTAATCTCTGATAATACCAAATTAACCCTAGGATATATCTTAAATCCTTTTTAGTTTTGGGTGTACGGGATTCTAAGACAGCTCTAACCTTTTCCTCTTGAAGTTTAATGCTGCCATTTCTGACAAAAAACGCTAGGTATTTAACGGCAAGTTGGACCAACTTGCATTTTCTTGGGTTGGTTGTTAATCCCACTTTTCTTAAGGCTCTTACTACAGTGTATAGATACAAATGGTCTTCCCAGGTTGGACTGTGGATTACAATTTCTTCGATGTATGCCCCGCAAAATTCCGATTGAGCTGGAGAATCTTATCCATCAACCTTTGGAAAATTGCTGGGCCACCATGTAACCCGAAGGGTAAGACTTTAAATTGATATAGACCTATCTGGATGGCAAAGGCAGTCTTTTCTTTATCTGGTCCATGTACTGGGACCTGCCAATAACCCTTGGTTAAGTCTAGGGTGGACAAATAGATGGCTCTACCCAATTTATTGATAAGATCGAAAATGTGAGGCATGGGATAGGCAACGAAGGATGAGATGGTGTTCATGTTTTGGAAGTCTATACAGAACCTCCAACGTTTGTCTGGTTTTTCCACTAGCACAATGGGAGAGGACCAGGGACAGGTAGATGGTTCAATTATGTTGGCACTGAGCATTTGCTTTACCTCTTTGATGAAAATATGTCTATGGGCCTTAGGTAGTCGATATGGTTTAAGATGTGTTACCTTTCCTGCAGGAGGGCAGATATGATGGTATATTCCTTGAACCCTTCCAGGCTCTTCCTGAAAACCTCTGGGAATTGTTCTAGCAACTCAAGGATATCTTGTTGTTGAGTGTTTGCAATAGCAGAGGGAATTAGAATGTTGTCAAACAAGATAACACTGTGGCATAAGACTCAGAGATGTTCTTGTTCCACTCTTTCAACAAGTTTACATGGTAAATCTGCGTCTTCTGGCAACGGTCTGGTTGGGCGATCTGATAATTACACAGTCCTGTCTTGTCCAATACCTCATATGGCCCATGCCATTTAGAAATAAGCTTGTTGTCTGAGGTAGGGCGAAGTACAAGGACCTTTTGCCTGATGGAGAATGACCTAAAGGAGATTTTCTGGTCATAAAACACCGTTTGTTGGCTTTAGGCTCTACCAAGGTGGTCTTGTACCAGAGATCGAACAGCCGTCATATGTTATTTTAACATAGAGGCTGTCTGGGAGAGTGGTATTGGAGCTTCTTCCCTTTTCTCCCATGTTTCTTGAAGCATGTCTAAAACATCTCTGGCTTCTCGCCCATACAGTAATTCCAAGGGTGAGAAACCAGTGAAGGCTTGAGGTGTTTTTCTTATGGCAAACAAGGTCCATGGAATCATCTAATCCCAGGTGGTTCTTTCCTTGTCAACTCATTTCCTAAGAATGGTCTTAAGCATCTTGTTAAACTGTTCAACTAATCTGTCTGTTTGGTGATGGTAAACAGATGTCCTCAAGGTGGTCATATGAAGTAGCTCTTTTACCTCTACCATGAGCTTACTCATAAAGGTGGTACCCTGGTCTGTTAGGATTTCTTTAGGGAGGCACACTCGAGAGAACAAGTTATTATTACATAAACAAACATAAACATTATTACACTGGGGAAATGCCTCCGGCACCGGGTGGCATGGTCAAGTATTACTAGGATGTATTTGTTCCCTAACTTGGATTTTTCAAGGAGCCCAATAATATCCATCCCAATCCTCTAGAATGTTACTTCGATGATGGTTAATGGGTTTAAAGGGGCTGGTAGTGGTAAGTGAGTGCTGGTACACGCATATATTTTTTGGCCTCACCAGATGGTGGGGTAGATGGCCCAAAGAGGGTGACCAGAGGGTTGTAGGAAAAAAGGGCACAAGTGTCCCGATGAGGAGGATCTCCATTTTACAGGCATTACGACAGAAATCATTTGCTGCACACCATGCCTGAATGGCGGACAGACAGAAAGAGATCAGAGAGGAGATAGGAGGACGTAGAGGGAAGTTTGAAGGAAAGCTGTGTGTCATCGGCATAACACTGGAAATCAGGAGAGAAGGAAGAGATCAGGTGAGTAAGAGGGGCGAGATATTGAAGAGCCCTGACGATAGGATAGAGTCCTGGGGATGCCACAGGTAGAGACAGTGCGGTGGAGGAAAAAGGGCACAGTCGCAGCTGGGAAGGGTGGTTAGTGAGGAAAGAGGTCAACCCGATCATTGATGCTGAGGTTGTCACAGAGTAGTTTTATAAGGATGGAATGGTTGACCCTGTCAAAGACAGAGTAGAGATCGAGGAGAATGACAACAGCAGGAGAGTTGGATGCCAGGAATCCAGTTGGATGGTCATGAAGGTAACCGACAAGATCAGTGTGGAGGGTCAGTTGGAGAAGGACCAATTATTCCAAGAGTTTACCCAGGAAGGGGGTAGTAGAGATGGGGTGATAGTTAGCCGGGCACGAAGGGCCAGCAGATAGCTTTTTTAGGAGAGGGTACACAAGGGATTGCTTGAGGGATAGAGGGAAGGTGCCCGTGGCAAAGGAGTGGTTACAGAAGTCAGCAAGAGCCGGTGCAAGAGAGGAGATATTGTCCTTAATGGTTCTGGAGGAGCATTTCTTTGTCTCTCATCTCAGACTGAATCTCAAGTTTCCTGAATTCATACTCAGCTGACATGTTAGCCATTGGTAAAGGTGAGGTAAGAGATTTTGGAGGTGGATTAACAATTACATTTTCTTCCACATCATCATCTCCCTCACTTTCTGGAAGATGAGGGCTAAGGGGTAAACTTGCACCATTATTATTTTCCAGATCAATTCAGGGAGTAGGGGTTACATTTCTGGGAGTAGGGTTATAGGCCTACTCACAGATGTTTGTTTTTCCAAAAAACCTGAAATTAAGTCTGCTTTTTCTCCTTTAGTACTGAGACATGTTTCCTTACACAATTCAACAGTAAGCAGAATAAGAGCTTCTGCCTTATATTTTTCCATTGTGGACCTAGTTTAGTACTTTACAGTATAGTAGCCTTGAGGATGGATTATTTGCATACGATACAACCGGGAGTAAATGTAGTCCAACCTACAGAAATCCCACCAGCTATAACACCAGTGTTAGGGGAGTTTTCCCAAAGTCCTCTGGAAGGGTAGGACTTCAAAAAACTATCCCAATGGTTTGTAGATCCCCATCAATCTGTACTACTCATGGAACCTTGGCAGAGCTGCAGAGCAGTCAGGTTTATAAGAGGAAGATGTGAGCTGTAGGTAACTACACTGAACCTAGTTAGTAATGCACATCAAAGAAACACTTACTCAATAAATGTATATTAAAACATATATATTAATAATAACTTGGCATTTATATAGCGCTACGAACCCTCAGGTATCTGAGTGCTGCTTATTATTACCCACGGTGTGTGGTGCTCATTTATCGACCTTGGAAGGATGAAGGGCTGAGTTTGGCCCCATCGGGATTTGAACCTGCGTTAGCAGGATCTGCACGGATGTCAAAGGGAGCGCTCTACTTGCTGTGCCACTGGACCAGCTAAATATATATATATATATATATATATATATATATATATATATATATATATATATATATATATATATATATATATATATATATATATATATATACATATACATATACATATATATATACATATACATATACATATACATATACATATACACATACATACATACATACATATATACATATATATATATATATATTACGGTATACCGTTAAAGATACCGTGAACCAATTAATTGAACAATATTAACCGTCACGTTGTTTATACCGGTATACCGTTCATACCGTTAAGTGTGCTTTTCAATCTGATTTGGAAAGGCTGCAGTAAGCAAGTGCTGCGCAGTCTTGGTCTTGCACTGTTGGATGTGCCGTCTGCCAAGTAGTTTCAGTTTGAGCAGTTTTTAATGCCATTCCATAAACCACATGTGCCTGACACAAAATCAATATGTTAGCAATAGGAAGAATAAATACAGTGCCAAGAAGGAAAAGGGTTTGCTTTTCTTTTATTTACATTTTTTTTTAAAGCGCTCACACAGCCCACAGGCATCGAAGCGCTGTTAAAGAAATTGTTTTTGTTTATTTAGTTACATAATTGTTTTTGTCTTAGTTGCGTATTTATAACGTGCTTAAACACCCAGAGGTTTCTAAGCGCAGACCCAGGGATCGAACCTGTGTTGCTTCGTGTCGTCTTGCTTCCAAGGTGCGCACGTTGCCGCTGAGCTATCCTTCCGGGACTTTGGGTTGGCGGCTTTGGGGTTTATATATCTATAATGGATAATGTTTTCTAAACATATGACAATGGGGGCTTTCCCTGGTTCTATCATTGAATTTACATATAATAAGTCACACTGTGAAATTTACTCATCTCTGTGGGTATTCCCTGCTGCCATACCAAAGGGTAACATGTCCCTGATTACTGAACACCTTTTGGCCCGGAAGTAAACTAAAGGCTGTAACGTAAAGAGAGAGTGCGTGTGCATGTGTGTGTGTGTATGCGCACAAGCGTATACTACCATCAGACTCCATTGATCTGTGGCATGCAGGTTATCAAGATGGCAACATGTTCATCTTCACCAGTAGCCAGTGGGGGAGCTAAAAGCCTAAATGACAACTTAAGAAAAGCTATTCAGTTTGCTTTGCCAGTCGCAGCAGCCCCCCCCCCCCTCCTCCTCTCCACACGTGTTTGTGTTTGGTGGAAGCAAGGGGTGGCATTTCAGTGGAAAGTATGTTGAAAAGCCCAATTCTGGACCTGGGTGCCTGGTTTTGTTTGTGATGATAAATCTGACAATTTATGACCTTTTAGAAAATATTTAAGATTAGTTAACTCCACCTGCTATACCGCGATAACCATGATATACCGTCATTTGGCAAGAAGGTTATTGTACCGTCATAAAACTAATACCGTGACACCCCTAATGTATATATATATGTATATATATATGTGTATATATATATATATATATATATATATATATATATATATATATATATATATATATATATTTCATATTTACACAAGAATCACTTTTAAACACTTAGCACAGTAAACACTTAGGAATACTTTTCAAAGGTCACTGCTTAGTTTGTTACAGCTTTTGACAGTAATGACAGTTCTATCGTATTATTGGTAATAACGCGCACTCGCAAATCGTAGCAGAAATAGGAATAGGGTAAAGACATTTACTCTGCATACACATATAAGATAGTGATTTGGGAAGGGAAATAGTTGGTTAGTGTTATACTAGCAAGGCTTAAGGTTCTAGAGGCAGTTTCTTTGGCTAGCAAGTCTTTTAAGTTCCAAAAGCAATCCTAGCTAAAAGCAGTTCAGAAGGGCTTAAAGTCTTGACAGGCAGCAGAATATGAAAAGTTCCTGTGGATACTTTAGAGTCTCTAGTCTTTAAGATGTATTAAGATTAAACCAACATTGGAGACCCTGCTAACGACTTGCTAAAGGACACCTGCAGCAGCTTGAGTCGGAGTTAAGAGGGGGGCGCCCTGGACACCTTTATGTGCACTCCAATGCTCTGGAGTGATTTCACGGGTCAAGTTAAGCAATACCGTTTTCTCCACAGTACCTTGGGTTTGAGGAAAATATCATGGATGGATTCTCCTCGATGTGGCAGCGCTGGACCGGACCTCCGGATTCCTTGGTCTGATAACAAAAGGCAGGACAATAGACTAGATCTCTCAGCAGCAGTCTTGATGGAGGACCTCTGGCACGGCTTTCAGCAACTTCTCTGGTCACTCCGTGCTTTTGGCACCTTTTCTGCAGCACCAACAAAGGACATGATTCACCCAGAAAATCTTTTATGGTTGCTGAAGTCCTGCACTCTGTTGAGAGGGACTTGGTTGGGTCGGATTGTGTCTCTGGAGGTTCACCTGGAGTTCAGCAAAGACTTGGACAGATTTTGCCTTTCCACAATGATGCACTTCAATTGGGTCAGAGGTCTCCTGGCATTGAGGTTCTGCAGCTCTGGAGAGGCACAGTTCCTCGGGAGATTGCTCTGATTAAAGTTTGTCCTGGCACTGGTTGTTCCCAACAGTCAAAGGGAAGGAGTAGTCCTCTTCGGAGTTCTTCTGTCGCACAGAAAACAGGGTCAGGACAGTAGTGTTAGTTTCACGATGTTGCAAAGGGTCTGCAGGCATCTCTGGTCGTCGTCTTCTTTGGTTACTTCAGTTTCAAGTGGTCGACTTCCCTTTCACCTGAAGAGCCTTACCTTTTATACAGTTCCAGCACAGACTCCCCTGAAATCTCTCAGCAATTTACCGAAAGAGGCAGGTGACTGTTCAATCAGGACAGCCAGACCACCATTGGGAGCTGGTTCCATTCAGGGACTCAGGCAAAGGGCAGGGGAGTAAAAAACTCCTCCCCCACTTCCTGCCTGCACAGACACACTGGAGCCTAGGCGGTGTCACCCACGGGTTCCTGCCAAAGGCAAAACACAGGCCTCCCCCTCCCAGGATGGTAGAAGAAGGGCTGACCAAGAACAACCACACTAGTAATGGTAGAAAAAGAAAGGAGGCACTAATATAGTACTTGGGTAACCCTAGTGTGCATAACCAGGACTATGGGCATAGAATGCGGTAGAAAATTCCCAGAATAGTTGGTAGAACATGTCCACTGCCACCAGCCAAAACTAGAAGGCTGTCTATGTGACATAAATATCACAGGCGCAGAGAGAAGGGGGATATTAACTATCCCCTTGGCAATCCACATACGGTGGTGTGTGTCAATATCTCAGATTATAAGGTTTTAGGAGATATACTAAGTATCTCTCTATCCTTACGAACTGTAGATACTGTAGGATATTAAATAGAATCTCAAAGGAGGACCCAAAGGGTCAACAGCAACACTGCTCATTAGGAGCTGTGTGCTGCAATAGTAAAATAAATATGCTTTAACAGATATGGAGCCACGTAGACTCCATAGGACAGTAAAACACAAAAAACAGAGTTCCACAAGACAGAGCTCATAAGAACGAATGAGTGGAAAAATGCTCCACTCATTCAGGATTAAAGAAAAAGGTCCATAAATTCAGCAAAAGGTGCTGAGGGTCTCACTAGGAGAGGGGGTGAAGCATAAAAAATGATACATCTCCCTAAGAGCTCCTCAGCCTAGTAACGGGAATCAGGTGTTGCTGTTGCTTGTACTGGTGGATGTCTGAATGGTCTTCCCTTCAAAATGTGTTTCTGTCCAACAATGCAGAGCACTTGCTACCTCTTTTAATACTACAATTACATTGTCCAATTCACTTGGCAGGTATGAACATTGGTGAGAGCCACTGTTGAAAGGTTTGCATGTTTAGGCGTGTGTTAAGTACTATGTAGATGCATGATGCCATCATGCCAAGGAGTTTAGTTATCCCCCTCATTGTTATAGGGGGTCCAACCTGACAGCAGGGATCTGTGCTAAAATCGCTTCGATTGTACCCTTTTTTGAGACAGGTATGCTTCTGCCCATCCAGTGCCCAGAATAGTGCTAGTGCCCAGAAAGTTTCCTTTGTGTGTATTAGAGGCTTGTCTTTATTTTTGGTAGTGAATCCCAGTTCATATAAAAGAACTACTGTTCGTTGGGTGTTGTACAGGCACATTCCTAGTGTCTCCCCTGTTATGAGCCAATCATCCAGATCGCGATAGATGGTAATGTTCTGAAAGCAAAGATGTGCCGCTACTACTGCAAGCACTTTGATGAACACACGAGTTATCAATGCTATAGCACCTTAAACTGGACGTGTTGTGGTCCTATTTTAAACCTTACAACCTTCTGTGACTTAGAAACTTTGAAATATGAAAGTATGCATCTTTCGTGTCCAGTGTGGTCATCTGTTAAGGAGTGGGATGACCTCTTGTAGTGTGGCCATCCTGAACATTTGAGGCTTTACGTTTGCTGGTCTGATGTCTAAGAGTGGTCTTTTTGTCTTATCTTGTTTGGGTACTAGAAAGTAAAGTGAATAAATGCCCCTGTTTACCTGTTTTTGGGAATGGTTTGATGGTGTTCTTTAGGAGCAGAGCTTTGACTTCTTTCTCCAATAGTTCTTGGCAGCCTTGCAGCATTTTCTCTTTGTGTGGAGGGAGATTGCATGGTCTTTCTAGTAACACTATGCAGTAACCCCGGGCTACTGTGTCTAGCACCCACTGATCTGATGTTATTTCCCTCCATTTGTGGGTGAATGATTGTATGTGCCCTTCTACTGGAGTGGCATGAGAGGGTACTGTTATCCTTGAGTCATTGTTTTTGGGAGGAGGATGCTCCTTGCGAGTTTTGTCCTTGCATTCTTTATTTTTCCCTGCGAGAATGGCATGAGGGTGCAGAGGATGAGTATTGCTTGAGATGTGACCCTCAGCAGCTACTTGACCCTGATGTTTGTGTCTGTTGGGTTGAAGCCTGTGAGGCTCGAAAGGACTGCTGGCTTGCTGGTGAAACTCATCATTGGTAGTGCCTCCCTAATATTGTGCCCAATATCTATCAGAGCCCTTTGTTAACCTCTCTAGCACTCTGTCTACTGCTTTCCAAAAGAGCTGTTGTGACTCTTCAATCGGTTTATCTAGCAGTGTTGCTTGAGTCTCTGCCTTAACAACTGTACCTGTTAGCTAGGCAAGCCGCTTGATGGCAGTAGCTTCCCCCACCTGTCATCCTGCTGTGTCTGTTGTGTCTTGTCTATTTTGAATGATAGCATTAGCTGTCCGTTTTCCTTATTGAATTAATTTCCTGAAGGCTCCCTGGAATTTGGATGGTATTTTTTTCCCCAATTTATCAATGTAAACATGAGAGTGGTAGTATCTGCTATTCTCACGCTATACATCACAGAAATTACAGTTTACATACAGAAAGCATAGATGGGTCTGTTCTCCCTGTCCGGGGAACATTCTTTAACTGTCCTGTGTAAATTAGTCCTCTTTCCAGCTGTAGTAACTACCAGTGAGTCAGATGCTAGCTGACCCCTAATGTAAATTTGGTCTGTTGATGAAGGTTTGTACTTCTCTACCCTCAGATTAACAGATTTAGTTGCCACTGGTTTGAGTAATGAGGGAGTAGTCTTCTTCTATATAGAGGCTAATTGAGGTCTGTTTTTTTCTCTAAATTGTCTTCAATAAATAAAACATCCTCATACGGTTCCTGTTTGAGGATACCAAATTGTACCACTGCTTTTTCTAGTAGATCTGTGTACTAAAATGATCTTCAGTGGGTGAGGTTGAAAAAGGGGGTCCTCCTCATTGGATAACACAATGATATAGTCATCTGGGTCTATATAGTCCTGGTATCCCTGATTTGAGTCTGTGTCCCCTGTATCCACGTGGTACTACCGATCAGCACATGGGTCCTCCTGTGTGTCCAGCTGAGTCCCTAGCCTTGCTTTTGTTTTGGCAAGCTGATCTTGGTGTAGATCTGTCTTTTCCCTATTCTTTCATGGTGTTACATGAAGGAATCATTTTGGACATGGTTGCTTTTAAATCTCTCATGGACCATTCCTTTTGGCATCAATGGGTATGCTCTGATGCTGTGGAAAATGAGATCTGGGGTGTCTCAGTCACAAACATCTTATTTTTATGTATTTATTTTACTGGTCACTTGTCAGGTGCTTATACAATTAGCAACAACTGTTTCAAAGCACCCACAGGGCAGCAGGGTGGGGACAGAGGAAGATAGACAATGAAATTACAAGATACTTAATTTAATTAAATGTCCAAGTGCAGGGGGGTAAGGGGGCAAGGGATAGGTGCTGTGGTGCTAATGGTGAAGTGTTCAGAGAGAAGTGCAAACCTCTTCACACATAGGGAGTTGGTGCTGCAGGAATGCAGGAATCTAGAAGGGGAGTATTTGGTAAGGATGTGTTGAAGATAGGGTGCTTCCTGCCTGGCCCCAGATAGCCTTGTGGATGATACAGAGGGATTTGAACTTAATCTTTGCTGAGACCTGGAGCCAGTGAAGGCTTTGTAAGGCAGGAGATATACGGTCCCTGGGCTTGAGGCCAAGGATAAGTCTTGCAGCCCTATTCTGGGTTAGCTGGAGGGGTCGCAGGGTGTACAAAGGAAGTTTAAGAAGGAGGCTATTTCAATAGTCAAGCCTAGAGAGAACAAGAGCATGTGTAACATTGAATCTTTGGGGGAAGGTGAGGAAGGTTAGAGTCCCTTTGAGAAGGAAGAGCTGAAAGTGGGACTTCTTGAAAATGTCTTGCATATGAGGGATGAAGGAAATGGAGGAATCGAAGATGCCTCAGAGATTCCTGGCATCAGATGAGGGGGTAGGAGGGCATGGAGGAAGGCCAGAGTCAAGGGAAGAAGTAAGGTGCAGTGGACCCAATAGGGAGAATCTCAGTTTTGCTGGGATTGAGGCAGATCGCATTAGCAGTGCACCAGGCCTGGATGGCAGAGAGGCAGTCAAGGATGATGGAAGGTGCAAGGGTGCCAGTAGGAAGTTTGAAGAAGAGTTGTGTGTCGTCAGCGTAGCATTAGAAGTTGGGGGAGAAGAATGAAATGAGGCATGCCAGCAGAGAAAGGTATTTGTTAAAGAGCCAGGGTGAAAGAATGGAGCACTGTTGGGCGCCACAGGTGGAAGAGTAGGTAGGGGAGGAGAATGGGCCCAGAATGGTTTTGGAGGAAGGGTCAGTTAGGAAGGAGATGGGTCAGTCCAGTGCCCACTCCGAGATACGAAGGGTGTCATGGAGTCTTTTTATGAGGATAGAATGGTTTACTGTGTCAAATGCACAAGAGAGATCAAGGAGGATGAGGACAGCAGGGGAGTTTAAGTCAAGGGATGCAAGCAGTTCTTCCCAACAGGTGTTCAGAAGAGCAATTCTCATGCCTCTGGATGCTTGGAATCCAGACTGGTGATCGTGAAGACCATCAACAAGTTTGGTGTGAGATTTGAGTTGGTGAAGGGCCAACTTCTCCAGTAGTTTCCCCAGGAAGGAGGTGATGGAAATGGGGTGGTAGTTGGCTGGGCAGGAATGGTCTGAAGAGGGTTTTTTTAACAAGGGGGCACACGAGAGAGCGCTTGAGGCAGGATGGAAAAGAACCAGTAGCAAGGGAATGATTGCAGAGATCAGCAAGAGCAGGGGCGAGAGAGGAGATGTAGTCCTTGATGGTTCTGGAAGAGCAAGGGGAAACCTGTTTGTAAGAGACCTTCGTGGATTTGACAACTCTGGTCACTTCCTCAGGGAGACAGGAGCAAAGGAGGAGAAGGACGAGGGTGAATGGTAGGGGTAACAGGGGGGCCGGTTCATATAAAAGGGAGCGTGACAAGGCTGTTCAGTCTGTCCTGGTTTTAGAAGTGAAGTGAGAGACAAGTGCATTGTACAGAGCCTGGGAAGGTGTAGGGGCAGAAGATACTGCAGATGGGTTAGCAAGTTCCCTGTAGATTTTGAAAAGTTCTCCCGTGTTTTTGGAGGCATTGGACACTCGTGCCTGAATGTGGGCTCTTTTTTGGTACCGATGGAGAGTCTGCAATCTGGGTCAGTCGGCAGGCCAGTTTGTCAGAGGGTGAGCCTGAAGTGTGCCACTTCGGTTCAACATCCCTGCACTTACGTTTTTGGTCTGCAAGATCAGAGTCGTACCAGGTGTAACGCTTGGAGGCAGGTTTCAGGTGGATCCTCATGACTGTGGCAAGGATGTCAAGGGTGATGGTGATGGACAGATAGAGGTTGCTGAGGGAAGAATCAGTGGTAGAGTCTGAGTTGGGAGGGCAAGGGAGAATGTTGGTGGAAAAGAAGGCAGCAGCTGACACTTGTTTCATTGGACGGATGTTCGTGAATGAGGTTGGCAGCACTTTAAGAGGAGTTGTCACAGTGCCATAAGGACCCAGGTGGGTGGTGAGGAGAGAGTGGTCAGACCAGGAGAGAGGGGTGGCCAGTAGAGAGAGTGAGGTTGGAGTGGATGATGGTGTCTAGCGTGTGTCCAGCAGAATGGGTAGGGCCAGAGGGAAGGATGGAGAGGGATAGGGAGGAGCGAAGGTCAACAAAGAGAGATGTTGCTGTGCAAGGGGAGGCTAGGTGGATGTTGAAGTCACCTAGTAGTAGTAGTTTGGAGGTGGTTGCAAGTAGGGAGGAGCAGAAGTCTATCCACTCAGAGAGGAACAGAGAAGAGGCGCCAGGTGGTGGTGGATGGTGGCAATGGTTAATGTGGAGGAAATGAAATGAAATGAAAGGATGAAATCATATTTTATTTATATTGCGCTCGTACACAAGTGTTTCATAGCGCGACCAGGCAAAAAGGGAGGGGAACAAGGGAGAAAAGAAAAAAAAGAAAACAGCGATCTTACTAGGCCCAGCGACATCTAAGAAAGCGCAAGTGTATGGAAAAGGGGGAAAGTGCATGTAAGGGGACGAGTGGAAAGTGCGGAGCAGAGGGGAGAAGAACTGAATAAATATTAAATAAAATAAATAAATAAGGGCGATAAAACCAAGGTAGTGCAGCCAGCAAGTGGCAGGTGAAAGTTGGTCAGATAAGGTATATCTGATAAGTGCAGAGGAAAAGTGGGAGGGAGACTGTATGGGTACAGATACAGATACAGAACCCTAGTGCAGAGAAGAGAGAACCAATTTGCAAACTAGGCACTCAAAGGACCATTAGGGCTGAGTGGGTAGGATGGAAGAAGGAATCCACTCGGAAGATTAAGGCAACCCTGCCGTCAGCACGATGGGTTCATGGCTTTGAATTGATCTTAAAGCCGTCCAGTAGGAGTGAGTCAAAGGAAGTAACTAAGCTGGCAGTAAAACCAAGTTTCCATGAGTGCAAGTATGTCCAGGTCAGCGTCTTCAAGGAGGAGGCAGATGTCAGCAAAGTGTTTGATGGTTTAGCGTGCATTGAGGGTCACCAGGTGGAGACGATCGCTGCCATTGAAGGTTTTTTGTGGCAGAGTGTCTGGGTGTGGGTGTACAGTAAGAAGAGGAGGAGCAGAAGGGCAGAAGGGTGAGAGGCAGGGGAAGGAAGGAAGTTGATGAGAGAGGGAAGGATCCGGTCAAAGAGAAGGAGGTTGGCCTGAGGGCCTTGAACCAGGACTGTGCTCATGAGATAGATATTGATGCAGCAGCGGGATGAAAAGAAGCCCGCAAGGAGGACGTCCCACTTGGTGCCGCCATTAATGGATGTGGAAGTGTAAGGTGGGAGAATGGTAGTGTGGTGAGAGGTCCATAGGTCAGGAGAAGGGACAGAGTAAAGGATGTCAGTAAAGATTTCTCTTGAGGATGCACTGACATGGTGTCTGCAATTGGGAGGCCAGGGTTTGCAGCAAGGATGTCTTTATGTTTCTTCTTTACAGATTTTGAGAGAGAGGGAGGATAGGAGATGATGTAGCAGTTGGAGTAGATTGGGGAGATGGAGACTGCCATCTTGGAGCGAGAGGAGGAGGTGACAAGCAGAGAGAAAGCAGAGGCAGTGCTGGATGTATGAGTGCTGCAATGCACAGTTCTGAACCAGAAACACAGATGGCCAAGCGGGTGATAAGAGTATAAAAACAAAAAGGCACACCTAAGTTCAATTTTTACACTTACAAGCACATACAATGCACAATAAAAGGCACTCCTAAATTAGATTTGACAGAAACAGGCACAAACAATGGAGGACGACACAGGAATTGCAGCACAGCAAAACAGAGATGGAGTCAGTGGAGAGGTAGTTCAGGGAGTGAGAGTGGAGGGAGGATTCACCGTAGACAGGGGACATCTGTAATGTGAATGACTGCAGAGGCAAAGGGAGTGGACCACGTAAAGGCGAAGCAGCCACCAAGCAACAGACAGAACTCAGATGTTTTACATTTGGGCCTCTAGGAATAGATGCAGCCTAAATGTAAAGAGGGGAAAGATTAATAGGCATTCACTGAGAAAACCGTGTTTCCCCCCACCCTCCCTAAGTGTCTTGTTGTTGATGCAATAACTTCTCTCCAATACTAATCGTTGAGCACTCCACATCGAAAAAGGGTATTTTTTGTCGAGTGGTGTTTAAAATCTTCTCCGTCGTGAAGCTGCTGACAACTGATGGTGGAAACAAAATCAATCTGAGGACATTGATGCATGAAGGATGATGAATGCCTGTAGACGTAGGTTTGCCCTTGTGACTACCTGTTTTGTCGAATTAAAAATGTTTTATACTCTGAGCCAACCACCAGATGGCGGACTATGCAAAGCATGTGAATCTAAGCAGCTTTACAACTCCAGAAATATATGTATATGCATATGTATATATTCACTGAATATGTAAATAATATATATGTAGTTTGTTTTACTATTGTCTGATAAACCAAAGTGATCACTACCCTTTCGCCTAGCCGCCATTATTCAACCTTTAATACCCGTCTTATTCTTGAACGTCTTGTCAGTCACTACTGTCTCAACCTCTCCTTGCTTCTCTCGTTTTTTTAATCGTATTTACATTGTTAAACCATCAATTCGGAGACAAAATCCTTCTTACTTATTGTCAAGGGAATGCATTGTATTCTTGTCCATCACTGGAGTCTGGAGTAACACACATTCTTTTCAGGAAACAGACAGATGTGCATGACTCCTTTTAGGGTAATAATAACATGTGTATTATTATTATTATTATTATTATTATTATTATTATTATTATTATTATTATTATCATTATTAATAATTATACTATTATTACTACTAATATTAATATTAGCAATGGAATAGTTGGCACCAACATAATATAGTTTAAGTTTGAAAATAATAGTAGTAATAATACCATGCCAGCATCATTAAGTTCAGGCATCCACTCTAAAATTGAATCCTCCAATCATTAAAAGGCAGATACTTGCTGTGTAAAATTAATAGAATATGGATACGGCAAATGCATTTTTCAACCAGTTTTCCTGGGAAGAATTTGTGAATTCCTTGAGGAGTTACTGAGCACATGTTTTCACTTCCACATGTGGAATGTGGAAAGCTGAAAACAATGGATACGTTCACAGTCTGAGCCGGAATGCAATATCCATCTAAATGACAGGCAGATACTGTAATGTCTCTTCCCAAGTCTTAAATATGCCAATGTCATGCACACGCCACTGGCATGATGGTCTGCAACTGAAGGTACGAAGCACACACAAGAAAATGAGAATCTTATCTAAAATAAAATGTCTTATTGGCGCAATAACGTACACATCCGCACATCAGATGCCACCATTCCTGTTACTGCTTACAGGCCCCCATTAGAGGCCCTAGCCACTTCATCATCATCATAGAACTGTGCGTGGGAAAGTTTGCAGGAAGTGGGAAGAACTCCAAGAACGCCTAATAATCATACTTATTTTAGCAGAAGCCAATGGCACAGATGCTAATGGCCATGAGAACAATCATGGTTCAGAAATCAAAACACTGTGAAAGAATCAATGAAAAGGCATCTGTACCAGACAGATGCTCTAGAGTGTAATCGAAATCCGGACACAAAAGTGTGTCAAACAAGGCAGCAGCTCTTCGTGAAATTGCATGAGAATCTTTGATGATGAGAAATGTCTGCGAGTGCTGCAACCTCTGCCAAACCTTTCCGTACTAGACAAAACAATCCACGACAAAGCCAATAGGCGTGGTTTTGCTATCACAGTTAAAGTAAAAGTGTGTGTACTTATGTGCTGAGCCTGAGGTTGTTGAAGTAGCTGCAGAACCATCAACAACACACAACTCTTATATGGGATGCCCAACCTAGAGACAAAGCCAGTCATGCATTACCTGCATTGCCGTAGAGGAAGCTCAGCGAGGGACCTGCGCAACCTCACAACTCAGAGGTACTCATTGAGGGGGATTCCAAACAGAGCTGGCAAAATACAGTAATCTTCCACCGGAAATTATTTAATGTCTTAATATACATTCTATTTTCAATGGGCGGACGGTGAGTAGCCCTTTTCTCATTAACCTGTTATAAAGCACTGGAGAAATATATGTATAATGATGGTTATTAAAAATACAGCAATTTGTGCCCATTCAAAAAAAAGATGAAGGAATCAGACGATGAATAAGTATGACATCAATCCAAGGGAAAGAGCCTTGGGATAACACACAATGAATGAACGAAGAAAGTCTGCAAGGAAAGTTACGCAACAGTAGACCCCGAAAGGTGTAGTGGCATTTTGTCGGCACAGACTAGTAAGAACCCAGGAACCCAAAGATGAGTGACTTAGGAGAAAGAGTAAATAGGAAATGGAAATGAAAAGGAACAAAGGAACCTTTGCTATAAAACTATAACTTTAATACTACAGTTTCATAAATCACACAAATTATCCAGTGAGAGAGACCAATTATCACACAAACTGCCTGCACACCCAACAAAGTGTTTAGAATTCGAATAAACCAATGTATTGAGCATTCATTTATATGCTGTCAAAGTAAAATGTGATAATACATGATATCAACAACCAAATGAGTGATTCATTTGGTTAATAATTGGTCTTTTAGTAAAGCTGCTGTGTTAGTCAGGAAATGACGTGTGAGCTTTGCTTTGTCAGTCTGCTCTGCTATATTACCCTTTTCAGCAAACGTTTATTTTAGTACTGGTTCATAGATTAGTACTGTTACATCACTGGCCTCGGTCCTACCAGCTATCTGCATGTCCGTCGGGATCCCATTCTGGCTGAAAAGCAATCACTGTGCACAATATGCAACTTCACACAGAAGACAGCACTCCGCTCTGCCCCTAAGTAGCAGGCCACATGTCCGCCTTCACCGACTGTTAGGAGATTAATCATTGGTATGCTTCATCCCCTCTCCTAGTGAGACCCCCAGCACTTTTTGCTGGACTTCTTGACCTTTTTCTTTATATCCTCAATGAGTGGAGCCTTTTTGCACTCATTCCTTATTATGGACTCTGTCTTTTGGAACTCTGTTCTCTGTGTTTTACCTTACCTTTGAAGTCTACTTTCCTCCATATCTCTTTATGGTATCTCTGTTTTACTTTTGCAGCACACAGCTCCATGTGGCCAGTGTTGTTGGGAACCCTTTGGGTTCTCCTTTGAGATGCTTTCTTTATCTTCAAGTAACTACAGTTCTTAAGGATAGAGGGATACTTTGAATCCCTCCTAAAACGCTGTAATATGAAAGAGTGGCAGACACCGCCTTATGTGGAGTGCCAAGGGGATACCTAGTATCCCCCTGCTCTCTGCTCCTGTGACATTTTAGTCATACAAGCAACCTTCTGGTTATGGCTGGTGGCAGTGGATGTGTTCTACCAACTGTTGTGCTATTTCTTACCACAGACTGTATTCACAGTTTTGCTTGTGCACAATAGGGTCACCCAAGTACTAGCTTGGCGGCTCCTTTCTTTACTCACCATTTATAGCACGGGTGTTCTTTGTTAGTCCTCCTTTTACCATTCTGGGAGGGGGACGTCTGTGGGTGGGTGTTTTGGCTTGGGCAGGAACCCTAGGGTATCCCCGTTTAGGCCCCAGTGTATCTTGGCAGGTAGCTAGTGGGGGAGGGGGTTTTCACTTCCCTGGTCTTTGTCTGCCTGAGTGCCTGAATGCAACCAGCTCCTACTGGAGATCTGGCTGTCCTCACTGGACAGCCACCCGCCCCTTTCTGTAAACTGATGAGAGTGATTACAGAGGAGAGTGTGCTGAAACTGAATAAAAGGTGAGGTTCCTGAGATAAAAGGGAAGTCAACCACTGGGAACTGAAGTAACCAGAGAAGAAAATGACCAGAGACACCTGAGGATCCTTTGCAATACCATGACGTGACCACTGCTGTCCTGACCCCTTTTCCTTTGCAATAGAAGAGCACCGAAGAGGATGACTCCTTCCCTTTGGCCAGTGGGTTCAACCAGCAGAGAGACGAACTACAATCTGAGCCATCTCCCAAGGTGCTGTGCCTCTCCAGAGCTGCAGACCCTGAACCCCAGAAGACCTCCAACCCAATTGCAGTGCATCATCTTTGAAAGGCCAAATCCATCCAAGTCTTTGCTGAGCTCCAGTGAACCTTCAGAGACACAATCTGACTCATCCAAGGAAATGAAGAACATTGACTGGGCAAATCACATCCTTTGTTGGTGCTGCAGAAAAGGTACCAAAACCGCTGAGTGACCAGAGAAGCTGAAGACATCCATGCCAGAGTTCCTGTCTCGAGACTGATGCTGAGATATCCCATCCATTGTCCTGCCTTTTGACACCAGACCAAGGAATCTGGAGGTCGGGTTCAGCGCTGGTACATTGAGGAGGAGAATCCAGCCACAAATATTTTGGCTAACCCAAGGTATTGTGGGGGAAAAGGTATTGCTTACCTTAAACCGAGAAGTCACTACAGCGCATTGGAGTGCATGTAGAGGTGTCCAGGGTGCCCACTTTTGCCTCCGACCCAAGCTGTCAGCTTTGGTCCCTTTTTCGAGCCCTGTAACAGGGTCTCCACCATTTAATTATTCCTCTATAATCCTTACCTAGAGACTGAAAGTATCCACAGGAACCTTTGGTTTTCTGCTGCTTTGTGAGTCTTTGAGCCCTCTCCACAGAAACTTCCTCTAGAACCTTAAGCTCTGCTACTGTTTGACTAACCAACTGTTTTCCTGCCAAATAAACATTATCTTATGTGGTTTTGCTAACTAAATACAATTACTGTATATCTTTGTCTGGGCACAAGCGCACAGTAATACCAATAATACAGTAGAACTGGCATCAGTGTCAAACTCTGACACAATTGTAACTGCGTGCAACTACAAACTAAGCAGTGGCCTTTTAAAAGTATCTAAAAGTATTCCTATGTATGTTGGTTAAGTTATCTAAGCATTTTGAAAACATTCCTTGTGTAAATATAATTAATATATATTTTAATATACATTTATTGGTGTAAGTGAAATCGTCCCTGGGGAGTAGTGGCCGGTTTCTGGCCATGCTTGTGCCGGTTTTAGAAAAAAAAGAAATTGAAAAAAAAGATTTCTTTTTTCACATTATTTTTTTCTTTCTAAAAGCCTTTCATCCTTCTTAGATTGATAAATGATTACCAACAAAGGTTGGGTGGTATTGTATGCATATTTGTTCCATAAAAAGAGCTTAAGCTTGGATTCACAGTAATTTAGTGTACTTAGGACCAATGCTATTTGATGGCATTTCCTGTTTTGTCAAGGGGTGAAAGGTCTTGTTTCATAGCTTCCTGGGATGTCACTTTGGGGTGGGGTCAAATGACATCACTTCTGATGATGTCATCAGAGGTCAAGGGTCGTGAGGCGAGGGGTGGTCCACTTTTTTGAGGCGAGGGTTGGGCCACTTTTTTTTGGGTGACCTGGCCTATTTCTTGTCCCAGTCCGTCCCTGGTTCAATGTACTTACCTATAGCTCACATCTTCCTCTTATGAGAGGCCTGACTGCTCTCCCACTCTACCAAGGTTCCATGAGTTGTACAGACTGACACTAAGAGTTGGGGACCTGTATACCATTGGGATAGTGTTATGAAGTCTTACTTCAAGCGAACTTTAGGAAAACTCCCCTAAAACAGACCCACACAGCGTGTGTCCATGTATTGCACCTAATCCCCACTAATATTTCCAGGGGGAATCCCCCTTCAGTCATCTCATCCACTACACATGCTTCACGCCATGCACCTTTTTCTGCCATCGCCCACTTCAGAGAACTGCCTGCATGGTACACCACTGTTCCCTATCTAGTCAATGCTAAGAGAAGACATACATTGGTACAGTTCTGCCATTTTACAAACCTGTCTGTGTACTGCATGGAGAGCAGTTAGCATAATTTCAGTTTCTATCCCTACCTCGGTGGCAAGGGGTCTAGGCTTTGAATGCAGATTGCCTCGCTAAGGAGTAAGTGAGTGAGTCATTTGGCCACATTACCAGTTGGGCAGTGTGGCAAAAATGCAGGGGTTATACCGTTTCTGATGCATTACAGCACTGCCAAATTATGAGTTTGGCTGAAAGGTGGAGGATTTACCTCCAGCTTTGAGCTGGAGCAACATCTGCTGCCTTTCTGCCAATTTTCAGTGGAATTACTGCTGCAGTAATTCTACCAAAAATGCCCCATAGAGTCCAAAGGACTCTGAAAAAATGGGGACTAACTCCGCTACCACCATTTGAAATCTGGTGGTAAATCCACCAGACCAAGTGGCGGTAACGGTAAATCCGTTGGGCGGTATTATGGGTGATTTACCACTGGAATACTGCCCAACTCGTAATGACCCCCATTGAGTCAGAGAGTGAGTAACTGACAAAGTGAGGGCTAAACAGAAAAGCGTGACTTGTACTTTTTTAAGCAGAGGTCCCCTGGGCCAGAGGGCAAGGGTGTATCACAGCGCACAAGTTTACTTTGCTCAGAGCCTTTGCACCCAGTTTCATTTTCCAATCTCACACAATAAAAGTGGTCACCAGACAGGCCTGGTTATGTACATATTACGGAATAGTACAACATGGAATAAAAAGAGCCACAACCTGCAAAACTGAATATATGACATCAGTGGGAGGTTGGAAAACCAATGTAACAGTAGCCAGGCTGCAAGTAGCTTCTTAAATAGCAAGAAAGTGTTGATGGGGATTGGGGTTGGTGGGAAATAGCTCAATCTCCAGCAGGACGCATGCTAGGGCTCTGAAATGTATCCGAGGACTTCACAGAAGACCATGATACCCCATCTATGGGGACAATTCTGGTATAGGACTAGACAGTCGTCAATGATGGACGGATTGCTTTGGACATTAATGTGCGGTTAAGGGAAAGACAAGCATTTGGGCCTTTGCCCTTTATTTATCTGTGTATGTTACAGATTACTACTATGCCTTGGGCAGAGAACACGCTGAGCAATATACACTGCATTTTACACAGGGAGGCGAATGCGTGGCAGTGCAGAAGCATGCCAATCAACAAACACACTCATGCCTCGTGGACACAGCCCGGGGATGGGGACATGGGCGCGCATGCAGAATCTACCACTTTCGGGGGATGGGCCTCTGTACAGGAGGGTGGGTGAATTGATAACAGGGTACAAAGCTGGGAAGCAATGTGGTGTTCAGGTTCACTATACAATGTAAAAGAGAGAACAAAACACCAACAGCAATCTACCGAGCAAGCGCTTTCAGGCAGGCTACATGCAAAAGAAAACAAGTGGGCTGGATTGTAACCATTAATCCTATGCCAGCATAAATTACAACAGGCCTCATTCAACAGGCAGCCTCTCCTAGATCCTTCTGTAGAGTGATTGTCTATACATCCTGTGCAGGACAAAGTTAAAGGTCTTACTATATATATATATATCTGTTCATAGACAATGCTATCCAAATGACCAAGTTTATAAACGAGGTGGAATTCTCAAAGATCCTCCCAAATTGTTTGCTTAGTTTCAAAGTTTCATGAACGTCTGTATCGAAAATCATATCTGAGCTCAGAAATTGAACTTTGGCCAATGTTAAGGCTATGCATAATGTGTAATGAAGGCCACACTGCCCTGCTACTGTTGCTAACGTGGCATTCTGGATCATAGAAAGAAATAAATATGGGCGCATTGAGGAGGCACTCACTTATTCTAAAACACCCAACATAAATTCTTACAAATACATTTAAGAACAAGCATTGGCAATGCCAAGAGTTTAGGCTGTTGTTACCTGCAAAATGCCTAATACTTCTACACTAGCTAAAACCATTGGCGTTTGGCAATGTTTGTAACAAGACTCCTGAGAATGACACACAGTGCTCATACATTAAGTGGCTGAAGCAGACCTGGTTTTATTACACCAACAGCGGGTTTATAACTCCAAATTAAGCCATTAACTCTCACATGGCTGCTTTGACAAAACACTGACAGGCACTTTGAGCACAATGTTTGATGGTAATGCTCGAAAAAGCGAGCTCAAAGACTTACGAGTGAGGCTATGAGTCATGAATAAAGATGAGGCGGTAGAGGCAGGGAGTGAATGAGAGAGTGAGAGGAGGTTAGAGAGAGAGTAAAAGGGAGGTATAGTGAGCGCAAGTGAACAAGGTTGGGGAAAGGCAGGGCGGAGCGAGTGAGAGAGCCTAACAGCAGAGTAAGACCAGCTGAGAGGGGGACATTGGGAGCTAGAGACCATGCCCCCCAAAAAGGGATGGTGGATCCAGGGTGCTAAACCCAATGCTGCCTTGGACCTGCTTAGTTAAACTTCAACCCAAACAGGAAAAGCAGCGACAGATTATACTGCGGTCTAATCTGAACACAAACGTTATGATATATTGACTACAGGTGAATACAGTATATATTACAACAAAACATTCTGTTTCAACAATGCCATCAATTTTTTCGTGAATTGCTTTAGAAATAAACCTAAAACCGTACACAACATTTGTCATGAAAATAAAAAGATTTCAGTTGCATGAAATTGTAGTCCCTTGTTTTGACACATGGAAATGAAGTACCCACCCCCTCGCACGCCACCCGCTCCCCCAAGCTTTCTCCTGAAAAGAGCAAACTTGCAGCATGGGGCCAGGTATTGATCGACCACTGACAGCTGTGTGCAGTATAACGCTATTGTGGGAATAGGGGGGGCGACAGGGAAGCTGCCAGGGTGAGGTGAGGAAATGCTGGATGGGGTGATACTTCTGAGTGTTAAGAGTTAATCTAATGATGTTAACTGAGGTGAGCACTCTTCTGTGATAAATATTTCAATATTTCCAGCTAGAATATTAGGTTTTAATGAGAATCTCACAGGAATCTGAGCCAACCCCATAGACATCCCAATAACAGGCACCACTCACTTCACATCGAGTTTCTCTGGTGTAAATCCCTGGTGTAAATCCTTTGAGTGTCTCCTTAGCCCTTCTTGGCAGATGAACCTCTAGCTGGCGGCGGAAATCCCCTCACCTTGAGCAGTTCCCACAGCTGGTTGGCGTCTAGCAGCAGCTCCTCCAGGCTGCGGCTATATCGATAGGTGTACTGAGTCACGGCCAGCAGCATGCAGTGCCGCTAGTCGATGCTCTCTGCGTGACAGTGCGATGCAGTGGAACATACCCAACCCAGCCCAGAGCAGGAGGTGACGCAGCCCAGAGCACTCCTGGTGGGGCAGTACAGATGCTGCCATGCCCCCAGTCTCCCGTGGGGTGCAGCACCTCCCAGACCAGTAACCCCTGGCCGGGATAAAGCATCGGGAGCTCCCACACTCCTGCAGCAACCCCACAACCCCAGCCCCCCGACACCAGGCACAGGCCATGAGACGGTTCTCCTTCCTAGTGGCGAGTCTCTGCCAATGGCACGCCACGCTGATGTATGTCACCCCGTTGCAGAGACAACCCGCTGGTGCTGCTTTCACTGTGAGCAATCACATGCAGCTCGTCCAATGGAAGCGAAGGATGTTTTCCAGCAAAAGGAGGAGGAAAGCTGTAAGCAATATAACAAACACAGAGTAACAGGTGCACAGTAAACTAGACCTAATTTCATTGTAAATCAAAACAAGCTCCCAAAATGTAAATTACTTCAGCTATTTTAAGCAATGTATCATTTTATTTAGAAGAGGCATGTTATCTTTCCCATTCAAAGTTGGGCACGTGTTTCCATAGAGCTTCCCTAGAGACAGTCACCCAAGATGGCTGCCTCCATGAAAGAGCTAAAAAAACAAACTCAAAGAGTTCTGAGATGGGCGTGTGCCCTCCTCTGTACAACTGCCAGCCTCTCACCCTGTTAAGACCCGGAAAGGCGGGCCGGCGACGAAGGGAAACGGAACAGCCAACTGTGTCCCCACCTGAACTTTAACTCGAGCCATGGCCCCCTGTTAAGGGTCCTGCCCCACGCAACCCCATCAGTACCTACACACGAGCCCGCACCAACACTGGAGCACCCTTGACATCGTATCAGGCCCATGGACAGAAGCCAGCTGGAACGGAGGGTAGGGCCCCTGGACTCAGGGCGTGTTCCTCCTCCCACCCACGGACCCCGGTCCGCAGTACGCCCTGCACAACGTCCCACTACATACTTGTAGAACTGTACAACGCGACAGTGCAGTGGGTAGGGCCCCCACTCCAGTGGCGTGTGCCTCCTCGCACACCAGTACCAGATGAAGACTAAGAGCAAATTGGCCAAATATGCATATACCCCCTTACATCCGGAACCAAAGCCAAGACCCATAATGTGACTTGAAGCCTCGGAGACGGGAGCCGCAGCCACCAAGGGGGACATCGCTGCCCTTTTGAGTGAAATCCAAAACATGGGAGCTAACCTCAGCGGCAAAATTGACAAAATGACCCAGAGAGTGGACAACATCGAGGAAAGGCTGGAGGGCGTCGAGAACAATCAAGCCTCGATAGACACTCTGGAAGCCCAACTAGACCTCAGGATGTGCACCATAGAGAAGAGGGAAGATGAAATCAGTCTTAAGATAGACGATTTAGAAAACAGAGAAAGAAGGAATAACCTATGGTTTTTCGGGATTCCAGAGCGTGAGGGGGAAACAGAAGAGGACCTCAAACAAACAATACACAAAATCATCAAAATCCTAACAGCGGACGAGGACATTGATGAACTCAAAACCAAGAGGATACATAGAGCCGGCGGCCCACCAGGTGGCCCGAGGTCCGTCCTTGCCAGATTCCACAGATATCAAGACAGAACACGGATACTCGCGAAAACCGGGGGCTTCCTCACCCTCAGGGGGGCTCAGATCACCATCTATCAGGATCTGTCCTCGCTCACCTTGGCCCTGAGACGCCTTTGTAGCCCCCTAACAAAATGGCTTAAAGACCAAGGCAAGAGATATAGGTGGGGATATCCTTTCTCCCTTATGTTCGAATACGGAAGCAGAAAGATCCTGCTCCGCTCCGAAGAAGAAATTTTAGAATGCATTGCAGACCTCCTTGGGACAGGACCGAGAGGTGGAGCACAAGAGGGCCCTGTGCAGGACAGACCGGGATGGGAGCTCCAGGGCCCGAGAAGGAAAAGAGTCAAGGGATCCAGAAAGTACAGACGACCCAATGATACGCCAGACAGTTACAAATGACACGGCTCATTTAAGTCCCGTATCCCGGCGAAGTCCACTTCGAAATTATTTTATGAGGACTTATTTACATTCCAGAACTCGGCAAACCCTCGCTGCTGGACCAGATTCAGGGCGTGTCCGCTGCCTGGGCGGCAGGGACGAGCAGCCGGTGTACGATGAACCCGGAAACCGCATGTATCACCACATATGCTATTTTATAGTTAAAGTTGTTGTTGTTTACCATAATGTTGTTAATTACAATGTTTGAATGAAGGGGGGGTGGGGTCTCAAAACGTTATAACGATAATAGTTGTAGTCAGGGTCGTGCGGTTACGACCACCATTGGTGGTCCAACAGTAGACCGGCTGTATACATCCAGTCCCACTCGGGCGCCATCGATCCACGATGCAGACCCTCATAGAAAAAGCGAAGAACGAAGAGACGAGCCTGAGGGCAACGGGTATTATATTTAATACCTTGGAAGGGAGGGAAGGGGGAGGAAGGCAAAATATTTTACACCATCAGTTTGTTGGAGGCACTTATCAGGTTACTTCCACTGCTGCGACTTCTCACGACGTGCGACACAACATGAGCGAATCCAAAGGGCACACCAATGATCTACGGACATGACAATCCAAGTGACAGGCATGGCACACACAAAATTTGCACGCTGAACGTCAAGGGGCTAAATTCTCCCACCAAAAGATCGCTAGTATACAGAGAGTTCAAGAGGGTGAAGCTGGACGTACTCTTTTTACAAGAAACCCGATACACTGAAGGAGACGAGAGGAAAGTTCTATACACCAAAGCAGGCTCCGAATACTGGGGCTCAGGCCCTCTCAAGAAAGCTGGAGTTGGCATCTTAGTCAACAAAGTGATCCAGTTCGAACACTTAAAAAACTGGGCCGACGTAAGTGGAAGAGCACTGGTTCTGGTAGGCGAAATACAAGGCACCATCATCACACTCACGTCCATATATGCAGCTAACACTGGACAGTCCAGGTTCCTACAACAAACAGTCCCCAAAGTTATGACCGAAGCAGAGGGAGAGGTGATCCTGGGAGGCGACCTGAACTCGTGGATGGACCCAGATGTTGATAGACAGGCAGGCAACCCACTTGCAGCCCCACCATCTGGCCCCGGTCGCTCACAAGTCACGGACATGATGGACGCCTACAACCTCAAGGATGCATGGAGATATATGAACCCGAATCAAACAGGTTTCACCTTCTACTCTATACCGCACACAACATTCAACAGAATTGACTACATATATCTCACCCCTGAACTCACCGAGGTGATGGTTGAATCCAGCATATCTCCCATAACATGGTCGGACCACGACATGGTCTTAGTCACTGTCGACCGGATGGCTCTCCCCCAGAAGAGCTCTAAATGGCGATGCAACAAATCTCTCTTTAAAGAAACAATCATTCGGGATCAACTTGAGCAGGACATCACCCAATACTTTGAACAAAATAATAGAGGCGAAACTTCTGTAAACACAGTGTGGGAGGCAGATAAAGCAACCTGGAGAGGACTGCTCATCAAAGAGGGAGCCGCTAAGAAAAGAGAACGCCAACTCATAGAAAACAGGCTCCGAAAAGAAATCTCCCAACTTGACTTCATCGCCCAATCCTCAGACCCCGATAGGCTACAAAAAATTGAGCAAGCCAACAGCAAGAGGGAGGAATTGCGGCAACTAGAAACTGGCAATGTCTTAAGCAAAAACAATATGAACATGGAGATAAGGCGAGTGCCTTACTTGCCGCAAGACTCTGAGGGCAACGCAAAGAGCGATGGGTCCAAACGATACGCAATGAAGAAACACCTCATGGATACTGTTCTCCCAATATCCCCGAAGTCTTTGCTAACTTTTACAAGAAGCTATACACCTCAGATGCCACCCCACACCCAGAGGCGATCACCGGATATATGAACAAAATGTCACTCCCAACCCGCTCCCTGGATGTAGCACAAGCCATAGACACCCCTATCACAGGAGAGGAGATTGAAGAGGCGATCAAAAGACTCCCTGCGGGGAAAGCCCCCAGAAACGATGGCTACACAGCAGGATTTTACAAGACTTTTAAGGATGCCCTCCTCCCATTCATGATCGAGTTCTTCAATAACATTCTCCAATCAGCCGTGGCGCCCGAATCCTTCTCAGAAGCACTAATAACCGTCATACCCAAGGAAGGTAAGGACCCAGAACTGTGGGCTTCCTACTGCCCAATTTCCCTCCTAAACATTGATGCCATGATTTATACGAGAGTCCTCACCGCGCGTCTTGAGTCACACATGCCAGCTATAATTCATAACGACCAGGTGGGTTTCATCCTTGGAAGGCAAGGCGCTAATTCTACCCGGAAGACCCTCCACCTCATACACAAGGCCAAAAAGTTGCCAAACACGCCCGCATTATTTTCGATCGACGCCGAAAAAGCATTCGACAGACTTGAATGGCACTTCCTCGAGGCCACACTAAAGAAAATTGGCCTGGGCCCCACCATCTGACGAGGGATCAAAGCCATTTACACGGCTCCACGTGCTTCTGTAGTAGTGAACTCCCAATACTCCCGCTGGTTCCCCCTCAGTAGAGGAACGAGAGAAGGTTGTCCCCTCTCGGCAATTCTCTTTGCGCTATCACTGGAACCCCTTGCCCAGGCGCTTCGTGCAGATGCCGGCATGGAGGAAATGCGAGTAAACGGCAGAGAGTATAAGCTGGCCTTGTACGCAGACGACATCCTGCTCCACATACTAAACCCAATGTCACCAATCCCCCGAGCGATCCGCCAGATACAAGAATACGGCACACTCTCAGGTTTTAAAATAAACAAAACCAAATCCATCCTCTTCCCGCTCCACGAACCCTCCACAGACCATCAAATAGACCTCGAGCGCCTAGGACTAGTCATTGGTGGCTCAACACTGAGATACTTGGGGATCAACCTAACAAGAGAACTCGAAAACCTTTATGAAGCAAACTTTCCCCAACTCCTCAACGCCCTTAAAGCGGATCTCACAAAATGGAAATCACTTACAATCTCCTGGATGGGACGTTTAAATGCTATCAAGATGGTGAGCCTCCCACGCTTTCTATACCCCTTCCAGGTCCTGCCCATCACAATCCTGGACCAATTTTTCAAACAAGTTAAAAAGGCCATATTAGAATTCCTATGGAATGGGAAAAAACCCAGGATACCCTATGAAACCCTGATACTACCGAAGGATCAGGGGGGATTGGGCCTCCCGGACATACAGCGATATTATCAGGTGACACAACTCAGAATCCTGATCCTGCAACTGCGTGACAGAAGGGACCTGCAATGGGTTCAGTTGGACAATGATAATTTGACCCCCGCTACTCTCGCAGAGTGGTTATGGGTCCCCAGATCGAAACTGATAAAAAGATTGAGCAACCACCCAATACTTGGCACGCTGTGGAACATATGGAAGAAAGGGAAGGGAATGTCCGGAGTTACAACGTGGCCCTCTCCTCTGAGCCACCTCTGGTCCTCTGGGATCAGAGAAGAAATCCCTGAACACGGCAGATATCAAGCTTGGTTCGATGCTGGTCTTCAAAGAGTCGGCCAGTTGTGGAGAAACGGGAAATTCATCACAGTAACAGAACTGGAGGAAGCTCTTCAACTACATCCGATTCCGATCTTCTTGTACCTGCGATTGAAAGGTGTATTATCCAAGAGGGAATGGAAAGCTAAAACGCAAAGAGAACTCACGCCTTTCGAGACAATTTTGGACACGACCAACACAAATAAAGGCCTTATAGCACGCATGTACAGCACTCTGATCTGTAAGGAACAAACTTCAAGTACCCGCCAAAAAGTGAGATGGGAAAACGATTTCGGCCGGGAATTCGATCACAGGCTTGGGACAGAATTTGTGAAACACCATCCAGAATATCAATTACAGCCCAGTATAAGCTGCATGCAATAAAGCTACTCCATAGGTGGCAGTATGACCCACGCAGGCTTTTCAAAATGTTTCAGTCCTCCAGCCCAGGGTGCTGGTGAGAATGCGGCATGGATGCCGATTATTGGCACATGTGGTGGGACTGCCCCAAGGTTCGCATTTTTTGGCAAGAAGTCCTGGGATGGATCAAACAGTTAGATGGCATAGAAAGAGAACCGTCCCCCCTTCTCATCCTCTTCGGTCTTGAAGAAGAGGACGATTAACTGATTAGAGTTAAAGGACTGGCATCCCCCCTACTATTAGCTGCGAGAGCGGGGCTGGTCATCAAATGGAAGTCTCCACGCCTTCCAGTTAAAAAAGACTGGATACAGATCGCAACGAACATCTACACAATGGAAAAAATTACGGCAGCCCTCAACGATAAGGCTGCACGACACGAAGAGGCCTGGTCTGACTTTGCCACTCACTACATTGCTGATTCAGATAAAAGCGATCCGATGCATCAAGGAAGTTAGGAAACACTCAGCCCCTGCACGAGCAGAGCGTCATAGGAGGCGCCGCCAGTTCAACATGCCTGTCACAAACTTAAATCTAAACTTAATCATTCTTAACTCAAGCGATGACCAGCACCGAATGTCATGTCGCCCGTCACAAATAGCTACAACAAACGCCAAGACCTGGAAGCTTTATGAACACTGCCAAGGGGTGGTAGGGAGGGGGGTAAGGGTTTAAAATGTCCTGCCAATAGGGGGGGGGACAAGTATATGATGTTAAAATGTTCTTCAGGTGGAACGAAATTGTTTCCAAATGTAACCATGTGAATATAAGACGCACCCACCTGTATGTCCAATATCTATGTTCAAAAATCAATAAAAATTTAAATTAAAAAAAAGTAGCGCTTTCAGTGCCACCTAACAGCCCAAACTAAAAATACAACTATCAGAAAAGGATATCCTTTGGTAAAGTATGTGCAATGATGCTACTGTACACATACACCGAATCCGTGGTATAAGACAGCAATACATTCCTCCTGCCAGAAGAAAAGGTAGTCATCTTTGTGTTAAAGAAGCTGTACTGTTTTCAACCCTAAGAGAAGTGTGCTACCTCATCAGTGAAAGGACTAGGCACCTGTAATATCGGTTGTTGCATGGATTCTCTTTGCAGGCATTAGCTGTAATTGTTGCTAGACAAGTCTCATAACACAGCTCCTGAATCTCAATGATGGCGTCCTTGGCAATGGGCAATGGGAGTAAGAATGCCTTCAGTCTATGTGCAAAATTCTTGTCAGTGTCCGTGTTCCTTGGGCTCTATTCATCTGTTAGGTCCTTTCTACCTTGCCAGACTTACAAACACCAGGAAAATCAGTCTTAAACTGAATCAAAAGCATTCTACCTGTAAAACCACTATGGAGCAGTAGAAACCGGTACGGAGTGAAAGTAAATGAATGGTTGAGAGTTACATAGCCTCTTATTGCACAATTGACAGTTTCCAGTTGGTTTAACAGTGGGGCAAATTAGTGCTTCAGGTCTTCCTGCTTATCTGTCAAGCTCGCCATAAGCAGGGGGCTTTGGGAACTCCTTTGAGTTCTAGCTCCAGACCTGCTGTATCTCCTGAACTGTGATTACTGCTCATACACTAGAAGAAGACGCAAGTCTCGCTGCCAGGACTCAAAGATTTCCAGAGGACATCACAGCACATCTGACTGCTGAGTGACTTCAAAGATGTCCTGCTGACCACTTCTGGGTGCCAAAAGACCTGTTGGACCCACAGGGAAATCCAGTACTTGAAGGGTTAATTGAACTTGTCTTGGCCTACCTGCTAGAAATTCCTGGAAAGCTGTTGCCTCCCAAGGCGTACTAGGAACGGTAAAGTCTACCCTGCCAATGCCAGCCCTGTTAAGGACTTGCATTTCAGCTTGTGCAGTACTAGACAGTGGGCTTCATTACGAGTCCAGCGGTAGCCGTGCTGGTAAAAACAGAGGGTTTTTTTCGGCGCCCGGCAATAAGGACTTACCGGGGCATTACAACCCTGGCGCTCCTGGTAATTCCTCATGGCTGGGCGCCGGAAAATATTACTTCCCACACCCATTCGAGTCCCATTGGACTCAATGGGAATGGGGAGGATGGATGTACCGGCACCATTCATAAATGGTGCCGGTGCATCCATCAGGGTCTGCGAGCGGGTGCCGTTCCGGCCACCAGGTCAGACCTGGTTGGCTGAAAGGCACTTGCTCGTAGAACTCGTAGTTTGCCAGTGCGGAAACAACGGTACCAGCAAGCTTAATGGTACCGTTGTTTCCGGACTGGCAAACTTGTAATGAGTCCCAGTGTGTCAAATACGAAATACCTGCATGGAACTCAGTTTAGTCTTGAAGGAACATGAGCCTTTCTGAGCACAGGTTTAGCAAGCTTTACTCTGGATTCAGGATCTAAGACATGTCCTGACATCCAGAGTTTGATCTTAGCTGACTCTGAGGTACTGATAGCTCTATTATGAAATGGCAACACAGCATGCTCGTTCTCCTGACCCTTTCCTCATTCCCCGGTTGACCTGTAGGGATGCTAGGGTTACATAGAAGCTTAGAGAACCCTGCTCTGGGGTACACTTCTAAGCTTTCTCAGTTGTTCTTTTCTTTTGTGTGCCCCTTGATCACTAGCTCTTCCTTGTGATACCTAGTTCTGTTCTGAGTGGCTCTACCATGTGTCCTGGATAGGCATATGCAGTTCTATTGATTGTCTCATGCATGACTTCCGTTTGGCCTCACAAGAATTCCTTTTGAGATATCATTAGACTCCACGTTGCCTAACTTCGCATTGTCCTGGCTGGCCCCTTGTTTCTATTTTGGAAGCTGTTCCCCTTGGACTCCATTAACTGGCTGCCTCTAGACTAACTTTTTCCCTTTGTTGGAGACTGAAATCCATATCCTCCAAAAACTGCTGTGGCGAACCAGAAGAAGAACCCGGACTACAGTGGGTCATGATTCAAGGCTGTTTATTCAAAATGAAAGAAAAATGCCTACCTGGACCTACCACTATAGGGAGGTTCCCTGCCTTCTAAAGCAAATCTATGGGTCTTTGTCAAAGTCCAAAAGAAAAATAACCTGAAGACCAAAATCAATTTCACTAACTGGCCCCACCCCTTCAAAAGATCCAACTAAAAGAAATAAGAGGCAAGAGCAATAGCCTCTGTGCTTTATGCCTGGCCCAATCACTTAGATGACCTATTTCCAGTCTCAGCGTTCCTTTAGAATATAATGGTACAGTTCACAGTTTTCTCGTAGATTCTGTGGATTAAAAAGGCAAATATCCTCTGTACTATTTCTTCTCCCCCCCTTGGAAAAGAAGGATTCACCTTAGATCAATTTTCTCAGCTTTTGACAAGTGTTCAAATTCCTTCAGGATCACTTTTAACACAATTCTCTATGCCAAACCTTTGTGGGGCTTGGACTCCTCAAAGTCATGTGGCTCTTTGGTAGGCACACTGGTTCTCAATCAATTTAATAGAAGTAGGGCATCTGTGCACTCAGGTATTCCAGTTTCCTGTAACATAGTTGGCTTTTCCAGCCTTGCTGCAAAGTGTTCATCCTCATTTGAATCAGCATGCCCGTCTGACTGTATCGTTCCTTATACCTTTATCAGCTTTTCCATCCATGGTTCTTTCTGTTTCTGATTATCCCTTCTTCTCTCGGTTCTGGGTGTCGGTTGCCAGGTGCTAGAAACACCACTCCTCTCCTTTCCTTTGGCCGTGCCACCAGTTGGGACGGTTGTGTTTCTGTCTCTGACTTTATCCTGACTGGAGCCTCTCGCTCGGTCAGAACACCCGACATTTCAGCCTCCAGCTAGCGGGTTTCTCTTCCCCTACGCCACCACTGGTTCTGAGCCCTTGCATGGCTCCACCCCTCAAGAATGTCATCCTACACAGACTTAACTGTGAAAATGGATTACTCTCCTCCCTCTATAGGAGTCTCTCCTCGACTTGCATGCTGCTCACCTCTTATGTACATAATAAGAAACAAAAGAAAAGTGTCCATCTTCTTTGATTATTGCATTCAGACGAAGTTCAGGATTACCTGAAGCCAAAGGAGTGTAAGAAGGGTCCTGTTTTTTTATTATGGCCATCATGGGAGATACCAAAATATTAACGAACTCCCATATAGGCAGACATTTTATTTTGGACTGGGAGTTCCTTATTGGAATGGGAGTACTTTTCCCCAATAGGAGAGTTACTCTCAGTAAGGTCCCAGTCCCCGAAGTATGGTCTTGCTTAACGGGGTCACCTGCCTAGCCTCAAAGGGGTTGGCTCCCCTGTGGAGAGAAGGGACACATTGTCAGAATTAGTCACACTGTCTAGACACGTACCCTTTAATTTGGTGAAAACCCAGTCACAATTGCCTGCTGTTCCAGCCCAGTCTCTGAGTTGGCAACTGCAAATTTAACAATATATGTACTAATAACTTGTACACTGAGAACTGCCGTTGGTCTAAGGGTTCTGTTTGTGATCGGTTATATGGCCTCTCCCTGGGATTCTGGTCAGAACCAAGGTCAGCTCTTGGGAGTTCCTCTTCCTTCCTTCTACGTAATGGAGAAGAGAAGGAAACAGATAAAAATGTAAACCATTAACTAAATACTGAACAAGTACTCCACAGAGCTAGCTCTATTAATAAGCAATTATCACCATATTGAAAACTGCCACTTGGGAAAAAACCTAGTGATTAAGAGTCAGTGGTTCTAGCATTTCCATCCAACACTTTTTGGTTTTCTCAGCGAGTCTGTAAGTGTGAGGAGTATGCAGAGAAATTGCTTCCTTGCTCCCCACACCTAGGGTATCAAGCTACATCTCACTGGACAGCTTCAAATGGAAGATGGGGAGGGCATGTTTAAGGTTTCCATATAGTCAAACATCATTTGTGATTGAGTAGATGAAATAAAGAGTGAGGGAATGGAATTCTACCCCAAGAAATTCCCAGCAGTTAGGAAGCCTTACCTCAAGCAGTCCCATTTACTTTTCTAAAAGCAGAGCTCTGAATCAGACCACTAACCTTTCAAGTTATCACTTCAATGTTGTGTATATAGTATCAAATTAATGTAGAAGAGAATGTATGTATGTGTGTATGTATGTATGTGTGTATGTATGTATGTATGTATGTATGTATGTATGCACGTATGTAGTCATGTTTCTGATGTTTAATATACCACTCAGGCTGCTTAGAAGAGTTGTCTTAGAAGGACAGAAGGCAAATGTAATCAGGGAATAAGAGCACAGGAAGGAGGCGGAAAAGGAAGCAGTGACTTTGGAAGAGATATTGGAATGATAGGGAAAAGCAACCTAGTCTGATAGTGCGCCAATCATAATGAAGGAACATGGTGTGAAAGGGAAAAGGAACTACCGATTCTAGACATGCCGCCCTCTCTCTCTTCCACCACACTCTTCAGAAACTTGATTCTGCTTTTCATACTGGTCCTGTCTTGTATCAGATCTCCAACTGTAGTCATTCCTCTTCTTCTAACTTTGACACTCGTCTTTCTTCTTTGCATTCGGCTATTACCAAATATCTTGAGTCTACAGCCCCTCCATCTGGCTTGCATCCTAAGGCCCATCCCCCTCTGCCTGGTTCTCTCCCCTCATGAAATCTCTATGGATACCTACCCATAGAGCTGAATGCCATTGGCTCAAAACAAATGCCCTGCTAAATATCTCTTATTCTCTGTCACCCTTACTTCCTACCCCTGTGGTCTCAAACAAGCTAAACCAAGCTACTTTCAAACATTTCTTCTCATTCTAATTCTCCCAAACTGCTTGTTCACACTCTGAATAGGCTTTTAACCCCCCCCCTTCAGTCTATCCTTCCATCTCTTCCAATATTTCTCTTACAGACTTTGCTGATTTCTTCCTTGCTACGATTGGCACTATCTGTTCCTCTGCTAGTTCTGTAGTTTTATCAACTTTCATCAGTCCTCCTGCCTCCCCTGATTCTGCTCCCTGTGCCTCCCCCCTTTCCTTCTTCAGCTTTCTCCCTCTTCAAACCTATCGCTGAAGGCATTGGCCCTCATTACGACCCTGGCGGATTTTTTCCGCCATCGGCGGACTTTTCCGCCATGGCGCAAAGTCCCTTTACGCCATGGCCGATGGCGGACTTACCGCCCCATTCCGAGGTCGGCGGGGCGGTAAGTCCCCATTGACCCATTTACCCTTCCCCATTCCCATTTCGGCCCCATAGGGCTCAATGGGAGTGGGGAAGGTGTTAATTACGCCACCGTACACTACGGTGGCGTAATTAACACCGAGGTCCCATAGCGCCATGGATTTTTACGCCCGCAAAAAGCGGGCGGAAAAATGACCATGGCGCTATGGGAACTCGTAGTTGGCGGTAAGGGGTCGGCGCAGCTAACGCTGGCGCAAACCCCTTACCGCCAGGGTCCTAATGAGGGCCATTGTCTTATAAATGATGCTTCAGACGTAACCTACAGCTGCTCCTTCAGACTCTCTTCCTGCTTCTCTGGATAAATCTGTCTATCCTGCTCTGGCTTCTTTTCTTACTACTATCTCCAATCTCAGCTTCCTTTCCTTCGGTCTTTAAACATGTCACTGTTCTACCACGCCTCAAAAACCTCTATTGACTTGTCTGATCCCTCTAACTTCTATCCTATTTCTCTCTGTCCGTACTTACTAAACCTTTGAAACGTTTAGTCAACTTACCTCTATTCTCAACTTAAATAACTTACTCCCTTCTCAACAATCTGGATTTAGATGTGGCTTTTCTATGCAAACTACACTTCTGTGCGTATCTGATTCTATTTGTCATGCACGTCATCTGAAACTTTCCTCTCTGCTGATTCTTCTTGATCTCTTTGCTGTCTTTGACACTGTTGTTCACCCCAATCTGCTCTATACTCTTTCCTCCCTTGGTCTCTCTGGCACAGTGTTTAACTGGTTCACTTCCTACCTCTCTAATCACTCTTTTTCTGTCTCTTGGGGGGTTGTCCTTGATAATGTTCTATTCTCCCTTTACACTTTGTTTCTTCCTCCTTTGATCACGAGTTTCAGGTTCCAGGCGCACCTCTATGCTGACGATACCCAGGTTCATGTTTCATTTCTCCCCCTTTATGACTCTATACATGATCGTCTTTCCTCTTGTCTTTCTACTATCTGTGCCTGGATGTCTTCCTGCTTTCTGGGCCTCAGCTCGAAGAAAATGGAAATCTTGTTCTTCCTCCGCTTCCTCTAAGATTCTCTCCCCGCCTTCCATCTACTTTCCTCCGCTGCACCTCTCTTTGTCTCCTGAAGCATGGAATCTGGGAGTCACCTTTGACTCCTCTTTCTCTTTCAAAAATATATCTTGTCTGTATCTCGCTCTTGGCACTAACATCTGTTAAACATCAGAAATATTTGACATTTGCTCACCTTCTCTTCAACCATAACATTACTCCAGTCACTGGTTGATTATCTCTTGTTTCCATTACTGCTCCTCACTTAATATTGGCCTACCTAACAGTGTCTTTTTTCCTCTCCGCTCTATCATGCACTCTGGGGTTAGGACTCTGTTTGGTCTTCACCTCTCTGTTACCAGTTCACTGTACCTTGCTCGCCTTAAATGGCTTCCGGTGCTCTGTTGTGAATTACCTTTTGTTTGTCTTGTCTTCAAATCTGTTCATGCTCTTGCCCCTTCTCACCTCTGTTACTTGCTTTCCCTCCACTCTCCTTTCTGTTTCCCGTCAGCCTTGTGTCGCCTCTCGCTTTAGCTCATTTAAACTTCTTGCCCCAAAAATGTGGAATTCTCTCCCCTTTGAAATTCACTCTTGTCCCTCTCTCGCTCTCTTTAAATAAAGACTCAAGTCTCATGTTCTCCATATCTCCTTCTCTTGAATCTTTTTTATTATTCTTGGTTCTTGATCCTCACCCCCTAGTGTGATTGATTTTTCATGTTATTGTACTGTATTCCTTTTGTTTAAAGGCATACTCTAGTAAAAAAATGTATTTCAAAAATAGATAGGCCACATTAAAAAAAAATACTAGCATCCTCCGTTTTAAAACTTCCTATGTAAAATTTTGAGCTATTCAAGCTCAAAATTCGAAAAAGCAAGCACAGGGGCGCCGCCATTTTGTGAAATGGAGGCCCTCCTGTGCTGGCTTTTGCTTTTGCGGCACTAATGAAGGAAAAGCCAGCCAGCTGTAGTAAACAAAGTCTACCGCTGGGTGGCTTTCCCTTCATTAGTGCCCGGACTCGGAGGACGTGGACCGGAGACCAGAGCAGGAAAGCTGCAGCTGAATCTCGGTAAGTGCTATTTATTTTTTTTACAAAAAATAAGCACTAGCTGCGGTTTTTTTTTTCTAAGTTTTCCGGGCTGGAGGAGCCCGGAAAACTTAGAAATAAAACCGCAGCTTTAAAAACGTTGTATTTATGTTTGCGGTCGCTTTTGAAGCGACCGCAAACATAAATACAACGTTATTGTGTTGGAAAACGCTGCGGTTTTTCGTTCCAAGTTTCTCAGGCTCCTCCGGCTCGGAGGAGCCTGAGAAACTTGGAAAGAAAAACCGCAGCGTTTTCCAACACAACCGCGTGTGTTTCTGCCTGCTGTGGCTTTCACTTTGGGTCTCCGGTGACCGGAGACCCAAAGTGAAAGCCACAGCAGGCAGAAACACACGCGGTTGTGTTTTCATGCCGCGTAGTGTTTCTACCTGCAGCTGATTTCCCATTTGGGGCTCTCGGGCTCCCCGTAGGGAGCCCGAGAGCCCCAAATGAAAAAGCAGATTCAGGCAGACACAACGCGGTTGTTTTCCGCAACGCCGCGTTGTGTCTGCCTGAATCTGCTTTTCCATTTGGGGCTCTCGGGCTCCCCGTGGGGAGAGAGCCCCAAATGGGAAATGCTACGTTGTCTGCCTGAATCTTCTTTTCCACTTCTTTTACTTAGAAAAAAAACCGCAGCTAGTGCTTATTTTTTGTAAAAATAAATAAATAGCACTTACCGAGATTCAGCTGCAGCTTTCCTGCTCTGGTCTCCGGTCCGCGTCCTCCGAGTCCCGGCACTAATGAAGGGAAAGCCACCCAGCGGTAGACTTTATTTACTACAGCTGGCTGGCTTTTCCTTCATTAGTGCCGCAAAAGCCAGCACAGGAGGGCCTCCATTTCACAAAATGGCGGCGCCCTTGTGCTTGCTTTTGAGCTTAAATATCTCAAAATTTTACATAGGAAGTTTTAAAACGGATGCTAGTATTTATTTTTTAATGTGGGCTATCTATTTTTGAAATAAATTTTTTTACTAGAGTATGCCTTTAAGCTCTTTAGATAAAAGTGCTACATAAAGACCGCAAATAAATAAATAGTGTCAGCAGGTAGGCTCTTCCTGTTCCCTGGCTCTATCCCTTCTGGGTGCATTTACCTGCTGGGCCCAGAGGAAACGTGAGCGATGGGGAAGGAAAACTGAAGGCACTGCCAGGTGAAAACCAAATTGGTTCTATGTGTCAATTTAATGTTCTTCTCTTTTTAATGGGTGATTTTGCTGACAATATATGCAGGGGGGGGCCCTCGCAGGCCCCCCTTATCCACCTGACATTTTTTATTAACCTAAACCCACCCCACCACATATATTTTTGGCAAGATCTGTTGGAAACAAGTCAATAAAATCTACTTCGAAGAAAAATGCTGTGGCAAAATCTCCCATTCCCACCAAATTCACATTCCTTAACAGTATTGGGAACATCAAATCCTTTCCCAAAGTATTTAGAGTTCTGAAAACATGTGTAGGTGTAATTGGGTTCAATTAATACAACAGAAATCAGTAAGCATTCAAAATAAAACATCTATGAATAATATATAGGCATGGCCTCTAAGGTATGCATCATCCTGTCAGGTGAAGTCAGGCAGATGTGCACCTCCAGCTTTCTAGATGTGAAGATCGCCTCTTCTTGTTAGGTCTAGCTGAAAAAAAGGCATTAGCGCTCTGCTTTGAAAGGACCCCACATGTCCCCTTGCTTTTACATATTTACTGGTAAGAATAAAAGAACATAAACTCAGCATAGAATTGTATATTGGACCCTCGCCGGTACCCTGGTTTCACTCAGCTAGCACATTCCTTTAAATGCACTATAAATCACTTTCCTAATAGCATAAGGCTTTACTCAGATAGCTCCAGAAGTGAGTATATGCTTTATTTCATTCCGTACATCTGGCAGGTCCCTATTCCTGGATGTGCTTTGCCTTGAACCACTCCCATGAACACTATTTAACAGCTGTGTCCTCTGTGCTCCACCCCTCTAGCATCAGCCTGGCTGTCCTCATATCACCTTCATAAGGAATTGAGTGCCAGCAGACACTTCACAATCACATTATAGACGCCCACACGCCGGGAGGCTCACAGGCATTCCCCGCCATGCCATTTGTACATTTCAGAGTAAAATATCTCCTGGTATGTACTGCATTGCAACAACGCCCCATCACAACCATTGCTGAGTTAACTGCTTCTTGAGCTTTGTAGACCAATGGTGGCCTTGAGAACAATCACTAAACCACGAGGACAGTCTTCAGGGCGTTGAGAAATGGAATGCTTTCCCTGATCACGTGTGTAAGAACACGATCCCCTCATCTCACGGCGCACGTGCCTGCAACAAGTGTTTATTGGTGGAATGGGTCAGTGATGCCTATCAGGGTGAGAAGTCGCGTGTGGGTATTTAAGAAAATGCAGAAAAGGGAGACAAAACCTAATATGGGTCTTCGCTTCATGAATCAGAGACGAATCGATCACTGTAGGTTAAAAATAAGTCCCTGCGCTGGCCTTCACAGGTCTAGAGGAAACACAGCCAGAGGCCTCATCCTTTCTGAAGGCCCTGCGTAAACAGGACATTGAAAACACAAACCAATCCAACACTACAAATATGATATTGACACATAAGCTGGGAAATAGGAACACAGACTCAACGGGTGAAAGTTAAGCCAAGCGTTATTTTGCAGGTGTCTCTGGTTGTCAGGGTTGGCCATTGATTTGGGGCCGAGTTGTCACTTGAGATGCAGTCTGTATTTCTGTATCTCTAGTCTCGGGATTGGAGGAGTGCGAGACTCCGATACTCAGTATACAGTATAATGTGCATGTCAATTAGAAGGGAGGGGGGAACTTTGTGGATGGGACCCTGGATTCCAGTATTCGGCCTAGATACAAAATGAATGATTGTTCCATCTGCTCTGGCCGTTAGGACCAAGCTTGCGGATTGTCAGCCAATGAATACGTTCTCAATTCTCTCTGAAGAATGGAGACTCAGTTCGCCCACATAATGCATTTCCAGCACTGAATCTTTGCTCAGGTCACTCTGTATTTTTTATTTAGAGCTAGATTCCCAGCAAGCAGTGTGTGAATAAAGGAATTCTGTCTCTGTTCGTTCTGGGAGCTAACCCCCAGTCCCAGTGGGCAATATGTCAATCATACAATATGTCTTCATAATTTTCCCAATGAGCAATGTGTCAAAACAAGGAATATTTTCTCAGTTCACTGGGTATTCAAACTCAGTATACCAGACATGCAATGAATTCATTAACGCATGCTTTCCCAGTTCCTTCTGGGTGTTAGAACCCAGTTTCTAAGCAGGTCCAGCACAATTAATTAAGACTTTCTAATTTTGCTTCAGGCGATAACATTAAGTTTCCCATCACGCAGAGTATCAATCAATGATCACTTTCAGGCTGTGCGTTAAGATGCGATTCTCGAGCATGCAGTGTATCAATTAAGATATAATTTCTAAGAATCTTCTAGGTGCTTAAGAGGCCGTCTCTCAGCGTGCAGCGTATCACTCAGTGAATCAATACATGTCACTTCGCTCTGGACGTTTAAACTCTGTGTCCCATGTTTCCATCAGGGTGCATCACACTGGCCACTGTCCCCTCCCAGAGCTGCTGGAGGCCTCTTATGCCTGATCCTGTTGCTCGGCTTTGTACCTTGGCATCTGTGGGCCCCTCCTGAATTTTCCTGTTGAATGTTTCTCTCCGGGTGTTGATGCTTGTCCACAGGTTCTGCATCGCGGTGCTCATCAGACTCTTGTCTCCCCCCCGACTCTAGTCCACCTCGTGGCTCAGCAGGTTGGACTGGGCTTGCTCCTGGCAATTTGCTAAGCTAGTGCAGAGAACCCCTCTCCCTCAAGATACGCTATCATCCTCCATCAGCAGTTTCCTGGTCGCTCACCAAGCAGCAAGGGTGCTCTCGTCATCATCCACCCGACAGTCTCATTGTTTCACATCCAGGGGATGCGTATGCTCCTTAAATCACCTCCTGAACCATAGACACCCTGGTAACAATGGTCAGACTCCTGCTTTGATGGGCGATTCTGGGACCGCTCTTCTATGGTTCCTTGCACGCCTCCCTCACAGCAGGTAGATGATACCGTCCTTGCATCTGAGCAGGGTTTATCAAGTGGTCATCAGTTGCCTCTCCTGACCTCAGTCCTTCAGCAAAGACTCCAGAGAGTAACTCTCTCAGCACAGTCCAGATGGTAATTTATCTCAATGCATATTCTGCGGCTATGCTGCCAATTGTAGGCCGTACAGTTCAGCTACTACAGCAGTGTCATGGGTTTGTGTTGGCGTACACCTTGACTGAAAAACATTTTGCAGATTACCAAAAGAACGTAAGCCAGCCATTGATATTGTAAATTTGAGATATGCACATTTTTTAATAGGTAGTTTCTTAAATTAAGGATCATCCATTCAGCCTGGAATGGACTATAGCATGGTGTCACCTGCAAAGCAATACTTATAGCAGCAGTAGAGCCCAGGAGCGAAACGCAGTACCTTAATTACATTTATGATGGCATGCATATGAATATTTCATTCATCTTTAATACGAATGAGCATAGTGGGCTGTGTACTATACAGCCTGCCTCCTCCTACCCACTCTTCAATGACATGCAGAGTTCCCTAGAGATCAAACTCATCTCGTCCCATTATACAGTTATTGACTTTGGCCCTCATACTCTGCGTTTTTATTCCTAATTGTAATATCCTTCACTTCCGGCAGGAGATCCTGAGTATGTTTTATTTTGTCTTACTTGGTTTTCTGACTATTCCTTGATGAACCTGAGTGCCTCTTGCACCAATCGTAAGCCCCTCAAGTTGGTTGTGCCCCAAGTCACCCTGGTTCCCTGTATGACGTATCTTGCACAACTGACTATGTAGGATCCTGTGCTTGGCGAAAGCCTTCGTTTAGTTTTGGCTAGTAGGTGGCAAACAGGTAGAGTGGAGATGACATTCGAGGATGGGGACACAGTTTGGTTGTTTACCCAAGAAATTGAATGTCCATGGCATTGTTCATTCAAATGGCCGTTCCCACCCACTACCTGGCCCTTGCAACCCAAGACACATCCGCTGGGATCGCTTTGAGCTAGTTCTATAAAGCAGTAAGATCAAACTTTATCCATCCACTGTTATTTCTACAAAGTTTGCTGAGTGTTAATGGAGTCATTGCAGCTGCAGTTGTTGCTATTGTTGTAATAAGACTGTCTTAACAGAAGGTGCCATCAGCCACTTAATTTATGTGCCTATTCCAGAGCTACACAAAAGCCCAAACTGTTGGCTTTGCCAGTGCTTTTTTTAATTCTAGAGGTGTCCAGCCTGCTCTCTCATAGGGGTGTCAGTACAAGAATTTCCTGTGTAAACCTGGTACATATACCAATTGCTAAACATTGTTTGTACGAGACAGAGAATGGGCTTTGCATGTTGTCAGTCACGCTTCTGGCTATTGCCTGACTCTTTTGCCAAAACCAGACCTGTTATGGAAGGTGTCTGGATACAAGCAGGAAATCGGGGTCAAGCTCGGGAAGAAGCCAGCAGAAGTTGAATGTTAAAGCCCTCCAGTAATTGGACGCCTACCCAAACCATGAAAACATTCAACTGTGTCATTGGGAGCTGAGAACATCATTTATGTAGCCAGAGGGTTGACATCAGAACGTGAAGACGAGTGTCAGAGCAGAATAAGATGTCTCCGTGAAGATGAATAATCAGGACGCTTTACTCGTCCCTGGATTCTTCCGAGAACTGCTCTGACACCAAACCTCATACCGTTATCTGTGGAAGTCCTGACGTGCTGAAGCCCTGCACCTCCCCTGCTAAACAGCAACCTGTTTTTAGTACATGATGATACGGCAGCACATATGGCTACTAAGGTAGAGTTTCTTTTTAAGCACCCCATTTTGTCTGTAGGGTAATTATATCACCCTACGTTTATTTTAGGGAGCTATAATTTAGTTTTGGCTGAATAAGTGGTGCAAACCAATGTACTGCATTCGTAGCCAAATGTACCTTATTGGTATGCATCTCGGTACTATTGTATTATTTTCAGTCTTGTTCACTGCCATTTTGGTTTTGAGGCATTCCTTTGTTTAAGGGGACCAAGAGGTAGGTCTACAATGCTGATGTGCAAACACGGCTAACTCTCTGCCCAGCCGTGAGCACCCTACAGCGGTTTGAGCTGGTTTAGACCAGTCCTTAGTCCTAGACAGGACAATGTACATACTGTGTGGGTGGGCATCAGTGTTTGGTGATTTCTTGGAACAGTCTGATTGCATGGCTGCCAATGCCTTTGAGTGAGTGCCCCTGAGTGTGAACGGAGGTCGATCTCCTATTTGCGAAAAGGGGAGCTGGCTTGGGACAGCCCCTGAGTGTTCTGACATCACTAGAGGAGACCTTAACCCGGGCCCAATTCTGCTGGGATTTGAATAAGTTGCTTACTTGCCTGCTGGAGGATCTTTGACACAGGTCTGGCCATACTGGCTGGTTCTCTTGTCCTTACTTTAGCTCTGGTTTGCCTTCCCCGGCTCTCCTTATCCTCTCCCCTGTTCCTGCACACTGGGTGGGTTGGGATCCCCATGTTGGGACCATTTCTGGGCGTCTTACTGCCTTCTTCTTGATTTGTCCCTTTGGTCATGTTTGGTCATGTGGGTGAAACACTTGTGTATAGGCGTGTTATAAATGCCATATTATATCATATCATGTACCTTCAGGTAGGAAGTTGCTGTAGTCTAGAAGGGCAGTAGGACACTACTACCCCACCTCTGCTGTTTGTCTGCACTGTCCTGGGTTTTCTCTGTAGGTTCATTTTCTGCTGGCTGGCTGGATGCTAAACTGTGCCCTTTGAAATATTGGAATCTGCTTGGTCAGGCACCCCCATCGTCCTAGAGCCATCTGCACCATTGTGTTTACTCCTGGCTGGTGTGTGCCACTCAAAGGAAGTCCGATAGTCCTTCTTTTGGGGCACCTATGTCGTGTTGCTGTGGGGTTGAAGTCCGAGAGTGACCGGGTATTTCAATTCGACCTGCAAGGAAGATTTTCTACTCAGTCTACTGATTATGGGGATTAACTACTTCACTGCCAGCCTTCCTCATTCCCTTAAGTTAAGCCTGAGTGCCCTGCCACAGGTACCAGCACACAGAGTTTGGTCGTTCCATTTGATTGTAACCCTACCATACCTTAGGTTCAATGGTTTCACATCCGTCCCTAGAAGGTTGTGGAGAAATCTCCCTAACAGTGATTCTTGACCCAATGTGCAGAGCAGTGTCACAGGACATCAAGGATGAGCTGCACCCAATAAAAAACCAAGCCTGCCAAATGCCTCCACGGACCCAACTCGACACACCCCCGATTCTGATTTCAGAGTCAAATGCACACACTCAATCCATGATTCCCACCGCTCATACTCTAGTTAAATACACGCCTGAACACCTCAATCAATGTAAGGGATGTGTGCCTGCAATGCATGGATGGTAAAAGGATGTTCTGCCGTCCAGACCCCACATGCATTTCCTCTGCTGCACGTATCTTGCCAGTCAAGGCCGTGAATGACATGTGAACTCATGTCACAACAGCCGGGAATGAAATAGTTTTCCATCCCGTTTCAAACTGAATATAAAGCAGGTTTTTCATCAATTAAAATGTTAAAGAAAGACATGCCATACATCACAGTAGACAAGCATTGATTTGTAGAGTGATGTAAACAAGAGGTGTCGCTCTAGAGGATTAGTAATGACATGAAATGGTTTCTGTCTGAGCATAGCATGAGATCATCTTTTCATTTTCAGGATTACCTGCATCATGATAGGTGCATCGGTCAAAGGGTGGGCCAGTATCAACAAGCACCGTTGAGTCGTATTAGAAGTAGAAACCACTTTAATTCAATTCAATAACATTTTTATTTGATTTAAAAATTAAATCAAAGCACATAAACATACGTTTTTTCAAACTAACACTCAATTTCATAATTAAACCTAAAACGTAACTAGAGTCAAAATATAACAAAATTAACAAGATCCGCCAGGGGAGTTGCCAGGTCTGGAAAAGACCCGGGGCTACGCTGATGTCAGAACTGTTGGGACTGGGGGCTAGGTAGTCTTTTGGCTGTAGCTCCTGAGATTCTATCCGGGGCTACAACCAAAAGATCAAGGGCTATAGCCCACTTAGCCCCCCTAGCAACGCCCCTGAGATCCGCTAATGCGTTCAGACAGTCGGTCAGTAACATTTGCAGGTACAGACTCTGCCTAACATGGAGTAAGTGGGGCTCATGTTATAATGGGCAGAACGAGAAAAAGGGGCATGAAAGCAAAGTCTATGGCTCCAATGTCTCCAATTTCGGCTCCAGCCCATTTTCATGCTCACACAAGTCGGGGGAGGGGCACGCCGTGCTTAACTCCGCCCTCTTGTGTGAGCACTTTGTATTAGGCCGGCATGAGATTGTCATGCAGGCGTACAATCAAATGGATTCTTGTGGATTCCGTCTTGAGTTAGCACCTGCTAAAGAGCAGGCGTATTCCATAGCAATACATCAATATAGGCTGCCTGCAAAAGGCGATATTCATTTTTTAACAAGATGGAGAGCAAAGGGAAAGAGTAAAGGCAAGTTCAATTGTTTTTAATCTTACCTGGTATGCTACGCCTAACAAATGTTTAATTTGCGTGCAGGGGACACAACTGCATGTACTTGTAAGCGTTGGTGGTCCCCTGCATGCAATATTCATGACCTTCAGTATTTTTATTAAAGTGGCTTTTATGCAAAGTATATCACCCAGCTATTGTACGCCGTGATTGGAGGAGGCCTGTGCAATAGCCTATGTTCTAGAGTTACTGTCAGTGAGATAGCAGAACACAGGACCTGTGCACTGCTGAGATTGACTCTGGCATCCAGAGAGAAGAAACCCGTCATTTCAGTCTTTCCACATTAACAGTGGCAGATTGTAAGGACATAAGCAATGGAAAGGGACCTGGGAGCTAGTGGAAGAAACTGTGTGTACAATAAAATGACCACAAAGGAATAAGACCCACAGAGGTTATTGGAAGTGAATTGATCATTGACAGGAAGATTGGGAAAACTAACAGGTTAAAGAGAATTTAGGTCTGATTGGCAAGCACTAGGGTTCGGTATTGAATTGCTACATATTTTTGAAGTCACCACCAGTTGTCTTCAGAGCGAATATTCCTCTATGACAATGAAGGGGTCAAAAAGAGCCAAAGGAACGAAGTGCACAATGATTGTATGTGATGATCAGTCTTCAATATAAGCATCTGAAAAGAACAGGGCAATGGGAGACGCATGGTGTATGCATGAGATTTATAAAGGACTGGCCTGCCAAGGAGGATGCATGTATGGGGGATAGCACACAGGGTTACAAGTAGGGTACGGGAGTAGCAAATACGCTAGCATGGGTAAGGGGAGATGCGTAGCCTGGATTCCATCTGGATGAGCAGCTATACTTAATGTTAATAATAGATTGAAAATTGATTGATGTGAACAATACATATCAATATATCTTACCTTCCATAAAAGCACAGCCAGCAGTAAGAAAATGATAATGCCGATAAGCAAACTGATAGCGATGATCCAGCCAACCACGTAAGCACGAGGCTCCTGGTTGTGTAACGCCTCGAAGACCACCTAGAAAGCAATTAGAGAGAGAGATGTGGTCATTGCTTCAATTAGCGAGATGACGAGTTCCTGGCAAAGCTCAGCGTCCTTGGTGAAGGTTGCAAGGGTGAAGGTTGCAAGAACACCATGAAGAGGCTTGCAAGTGTCAGACAAGTAACAAATGGGAATTGGAACCGTGTCCAGCTGGAAAAAGTGTGCATGTTTTCAAAATGACCATGGTTTTTCCATGAGTGCTTTAAGCAGCAGCAGCTTAACTAATTATATACACAATGTTCCGGAGTCTGGGCGTCCCAAAATCACACACACCATCATGTTTCTGATATCTGTTTATTAAGGAGCAGTGGAGTGGATCATTCAATCCAAGAAATATTGCTCGGTGAAGAACGCAGGCTCAGATCAGCAATTAGGACTGGGGACAGCTTTTGGTTTTGGAAATGTAGAAGATAAATAGATGACATATTAAGGACAGCGGGTCAGCCAATCAGATAGAGTCTTGTGGGAGCAGTCTGTGACTACTGGGCCACACATCTTCTGTAATCTCTCTAACACGCAGTGTGTTCAAGGAACTGACTGTCATAGAGCAGTAACTGCTGAAAGAAAAGAGGGAGGAGTGGAGGGCAGGAAAAGGGTGACACCTTCATGTGTTAATAGCGTTATTGACCAGAGAATCAGTCAATAATGCTACATTGTATTCCTTGCCCTCCTAATGCACTCGCATCTGTGGCGCCATCTTACATGTTGGGAAAGGGCAAATAACTGTTGTTAAATGGCTCACCAGCCAATCGGGCTGCATCATGATAGTTTCACAGAATCAGCTTCTCCTGTTCCATTATGCACCATACATATTTTGGAGGACAGGTTGTAAACTAGAACCAGGAAGATGTTTCAAAATTGAAGCCATCGCAGTTATCTTCTGACCAGAGCTCTCGGCAAAGGTGTACTGATAGAAGGTTTTCCATCCAATAGTTCCACTGTTTATCACTATGACAGTCAGCTAGAGGGTGGGGTGCAAAGAGGTGCAGATAATGGCAGTGGAGTAAGCAGGTCTAATGCCAGCGAGTGTCAAACATACGCTTTCGCAATTCATGTTCACGGACAACATTTGCATGAATTACGACCACCCCATGTTACCCCGAACGCAGATAGCACCAGGCATCCAATATACTATTTGGAGTACCAGTAAAAGTGCATTGCTTAAGCAAGGTGACCATGCAATGCATCTATGTACTCCGCCAAAGAGTAACAGCACAGGGAAATGCATATTCCCGGTGCAATGCACGTGTATATTCATTTAAAATGTGCACTGGCTCAACCAGTCCCAAAAGGTTAATTCCTCCAGCAGGCCCACCATCTCTACATCAGACACTATTCTTTCAGTTTAAGCCTGCGCTATGTAACCATTGACAATTTCAGAATAATGTGAATTAACTCCTCAATATTAGTCACAGCCTATTGCACTATTACAAATACAGAATGTCTCAAATCTGGTCCTATGTTCTATTTCAATGATTTGGGCCTAGAATTTCTTGCAGGCAAAACGTGTCTAGGAAAATGCTTTCACTATAGCCCACTGCCAACACCTTCGATAATATTACTACTTCAGTGCCACCTAGGTACCAAAAGGTGCAGAATTTGAAACAAGCTCGATGCAATGCTGCCCGCCTTATTCCCGACCTGCAAAGAATGGACCACAGCACCAAGGCCATGAACCAACAATATATGGGTTTCCAAATCCTATGCCTCGCCCTCAGCTCACTCCATTGGAAACACCCCCTTGCTCTCCATACTATTCAGTTTACCTGACTCCTATGGTTGGCCAGCGTCATAGGCAGAATCAAGGGCCCCCCTCTCTTCCTCTCAGCCTGCAACCTCTAGCCCACAATAGTTGACGTTCTTAACTCTTATGTCACTGTTACCTCAGTCCTACTTTACTCTTGATCAACTTCAGCACGCTGAAGTGGCCTTCGGGTATGCAAGCGCTTGACAAACGTTCAAAATAAAATATACATACACTAAATCACCACCAAGATGCATTCAAATGCCTGATAAACTAAAGTGTGAGTAATGCTGAAAACGTCCACAGGGCAAAGCCAACTTCTGTGCTGCGTATTTATCGTATTAGGCAGTAAACAGTATCTTTTCCTGTTTTTTGTGTGCTTTACATGGGTAGAGATGGGGCGCAGGGTTAAATGATACAGGTATTTATACCACGCAGCGTCACCAACTGAATTGGTCCCCAGGCGCTCAGGCGGATGTGTAAACAAGAAGGTGGGATAGGTTAGTCTGGTGAAGAGGGAGTAGGAAAGTGAGAGAAGTGATGTGCTGTTGGCGCCTTCAGTTCGGTTTTCACCCTGCGCTGAGCTTTGGTGTGAATATCGGACCTTTGCGAGACCTCATGTGCTGTTGGTGCGGTTTATGTGTTATTTGTTGCAGTATGGTGAAGTGTGTACGGTTTGCTGAGCGAGAAGATGGTTGTGTGGATTTTTGGCTGAATTAGGTATGCAGAAATTTAAGCTTAGGGTTAGTGGGTTATATATCCTAGTCCTTACAGATCTTGTTCTATGTATCCAGTTGTCCTGTAGGTAGGCTTAATTTCCACTTTTCTTTCATGTCCATCTAAGTGTTATGAATGATGGCGTGGCCCATTCCCGGCTGTGTTGTATTTGAACTTAGTGTAATTGGATGGGGTATGTCTGGTCCCCCCCTCTGGAATTGGTGTTGTAAATTAGTAGTCACCAACTCCCTTGCTATCTATTTCCATCAGTGGTCTATTGGTGCTTATGTGTAATTCGGGGGGGGGGCAGGGTGCTATTGATAAATCGTCCTTCTGTCACAATCTAGTTGTGTTTAATCCATAGTTTCATCCTATCATAGCTATCTCTCAGTTGGTAAGTTGGTATGCCGTAGATTGTCTTCCTTAGATTCTGTTTATAGACAATAGCTTAAGGGATCCGGGATCGGTTCCTTCACTCATCATCATTTCAGCTGTGTATATGCCCTTGTAGGCGTTCTTATAGTTATGAGATAAAGAGCCAGAATTTGAGGAGTTTTCTGAATAGTAGGTGATGTCTTATGTTACGTATGTTCTTTGGTAAATCGTTCAAAGTTTTTGGTGCGAGGTGAGAGAAAGAAGATCCTCTGAATTTTCTTTTGTTGTAGGGTTTCAGTTCCAAGCAGACGTTGTTGCTTTATCTGAGGGTCCTTGTCGGATGATGTAGGCTTAATTTGTCTCTCAGGAACTCTGCGCCTTGGTTGGGGATTGCTCTGTGTGTGATGCACATTGATTTGAACTTGATTTGCTTTTTTATTGGTAGCCAATGCAGTGTTTTTAGCGCTGGTGTGATGTGTTCTCTTCGGGGTAATTTGAGGAGGTAGTTATTTTTTTAGAAGTCATTCAGGCATACCTAGATACAGGCTATTGACGTAGTCTACTCTGGACATGATGAGAGTGATGGCGGTAAATGTATTGTTGGCGAATGGTAGGATCTTTTCTACCACTCACAGGAGAAAGAGGCATTTCTTCATTAGAGCATTTACTTGTGGCTCGAGAGTAAGTTTGTTGTCCATCAGGACTCTCAGGTTTTTTACAATTGACGATGGGGCTGGGGATGAACCGAGTTCCCTTGGCCAAGGGATGTAGTGGTTGTCTCCTCTGATTAGCCATCAGTGTGGGCCGCACACCTGTAATTACCACGAATGGTTAAATATTTTGTATTTTATTTTTTGTCAAAAAATGTATAATGATGAATAAAACTCAATTCAAATAATGTTTGAGTCATTTTCTTTAATCCACAAAATTGTGAATTGATAAATGCTTGTCGTTGGTTAAAAATCACCAATTTCTAATTTGCTGTTTTTGTAGGCAAACGAAAACCCTATGGCTAATGCATTTCGGAAATACTAATTTCCTTCTTCAGAGCCGGGTAAATCAACACAGGATTATTTTAGTTCTACTTTATAGTCTGTGCTTTGCCGTTTATGCGTGGAGATGTCTCGGGCTCTCGCCCAGATGGGTCCGCAGCACTACCAGAAGCAGTCAGTGATGGTCAGAGAGGAACATCCAAGCCCAGAGCCAGCAGAGGTCACACACCTGTGCTGGCTAATTCTGAGGTCTCACACCAGTAGCAGTAGCCGAGGCAGAAGCAGTAGCAGTAGCAGAAGCAGTAGCTTCCAGTGGTGCTGGAAGCTAATGCCACCTGGAAGGTTGTTAAGACTGCAAACCCTCACCAAATCCACTTCTCTGGACTGTCCTGGATCGCCACCCACATTTTCCCATTGTCCTGCTACAGGGGCATTTTTGCTTGGGTGTCAGCCATGTTGGCCTGCTGAGCTGCTGGGGTCTGCTGTGTGTTGGTTACTCTGTCCTCCTGGAGCCATTTACATCAGAGATTATGCTTTTGGATGCTTGGATCCACTACTCCGAAGGAATATTGCTCTTCTTTTGGGTCATCGAGATCATTGCTGACTGCATCCTTCATCTCACCCTTCAAAAGAAGATTCCTACTTACCAGATTGTTCCATCTTCTGGGAGCTAACTTTCTGTAAGAAAACACTGTGAGAATATACCTCAGGGCCTGGGTTAGGTGGGCTATTGAAGATACTCACACTCTGGGGTCCCCAAGGTCTGGGGCCACTGGATCTGCAGGCCCCCACCAACTTCATTTCTTCATTGCTTTACATTGGGGGCTAAATCCTGCTCTGCTTCTCGTCTTCTGGGGTTGCTGTGAACCAACCCAAGCACTGGATCTCTTATTTAGGGTCTCCACTGGTGTGCCCTGGGGTCAGCTGCATTATTTGTTCCAGTGGGGAGGAACTGGGACTTACAATGCTGTTCACAATAACTGAAGGCCACCTGAAAGACTTGCTCCTATTATTTTATATGGGGAACTTTTTACAACATTGGAATATCTACAAGTGATATTGTGAAGTATTTGTCTGAACTGTGCCATTTTTCTAGGGTCCCTTTGCCATCCCTGGAGTTTCTCACAAAGCCCTGGATGTTTAGAAACGCCCCTGATATATTTGGGATTTTGAAATCAATGCCTCTGGATTTACAGTGTATTAACGTGTGGTGTTAGTTTCCCTCCTTGGAGTGGAATATGCCCTTCTGGGCCTAGGGACTGTATAACACAAATATATGCTGCACTTTGATAGACCTTCTGTTGGTCATTGTGTACCTATGTGTTTTACCAATGTGCTTTGTGCATGCAGTGCGATCCACACAGGTTACTTTCTAGTCAGAGTTAGGGCATGGTTGTGTGTTGTATCTAGTAGCTCAAATGTGCCACTGTACTCCATTTGGCATGAAGCACCCCCACTATCCTGGGATCTCACCCTGCGTGTTAGGAAAGATTTATCTTTTGGCAACTTTCCCTCCATAGTTCTATGGACCACCAAACGTTTTGCTTTTGTCCTTGAACCTGTCCTGACATTTTACAGGGAAATGAAGACTTCAGGTTTACTCCTCTGACCTTTGTACAGATTTTCTTATGGGGAGACGGATCACTCCTTCAGACTATCAGTACTGGGAAACAATGTTTTGGTAACTTTTTAACATTGCACACAGCATCTTACAATGCAGTGCAGTGGCGATACTTTTATATCACCTTAGTCTTTTAAACTTGGGATTTGTGGTTACATTTATATGTGCCTAAAGCTGGTGGCAGCAATTGTATAGTGACAAAGTTTGTGTTATTTCTAGTGTGCACATTTGCGTGTATCACGTAAGGCTACTAAACGTGGCTAATGCCCTAAAATGGCCACGCCACAAGCTCTTTGCTTGTTCTTTGGCCATATTGTTGTTTGGACCTCTTCCTGCTTTCCCAGGCCAGGAAATCCCATATGAGGCCATGCGCATGCGCGGGAAAGCCTCAGCTTTTGCAGGCTAGTGATGCCTTTGTGTGTGTGACCGAGGAAGGGGGTGGAACTGTCTGGTCCCAGTCCACATCTATGATGCCCGGAAGTCTAGGTGGGGGACATGAGTGAAACCCACAGTGGTCCCGCCGGTTGAACCACTGCTGGTTGCTTGGTGGGCCTATTGGTGGGCTTGGGCTTGCTTCCAACCAGATTCTTGGATTAAAAGAGGCTTCCTGGAGCCATTTCTCCAGATCAGCTTTGGCGCCAAATGTCCTGCGTAGAAGAACAGCTGGCTGAAGATCTGACGAAGGCTCGCAAAGAGCTCCAGCATCCCTTGCTGCGTCTGGCCCAGTGAAGCCCTGTTGGACTACCTGATCTACGAAGGCCCTGAGCAGTGCTTCAACCGCTGGAGCGCTGGGACCAACCAGTCTCAACATGTTCTCAAGGATCCAGCCATCCTGAGCCTTTGGAAGTGTTGTTGGAGCACCCGGTGGACTGATCAGCTCTAGAGTAGGCTACCTCACTAGAACCATTAGTGTTTTGCATTTGCAGTCAGAACTTCGGTAGTCAACAGCTTGTGGTGTGAGTCATTGTCCTGACGAATTTCAGGCTCCCAGCTTCAGGGGATCTTGTTCTTGAAGCTCTTCTTCAGCCCCCTGCCGTCGCCTGTGTGTGGCGATCGTCACTGGAACTCACCTTCCTGTGTCTTGTGACGTGTCCTGAAGAGGTGTGTTTTGCAGTGTTCCTGAGTCAAAAGAGAAATCTGCTGGGAATCCAGCAGCACAGCTCCAGGGCATGGGTCCCATTGATTCAGGCTTCGAAAGGAATATGCCAATGCAAAAAGGCTGAAATACAAAAAACACAGCTCACCAAGACTGTAACCATTGTCTAACAATCTTGGTTGTAATTGATACATACCTAGGTTGGGTATATTTATGCAGGACAGGAATAAAATGTATTTTTCAATTCTGAGGGTGCTCGGTGTTTGTAGTGAGCGAGTGAGTAAGTGACAACAGTTTAAGGTCACAGCTATTACGAAACGAAATATCTTGAGGTACCAACTACCACTCTACAGCCAGCAAACAAGTGACAGGCTGAGGAGGAGGAGGAGGAGTTAACATTTCGTGAAAGTTAACAGGTGGATGTCTAGGTGATGATTACATTCCTGTTTTCTGGAAAGGTGGGGACTGCGGGTAGGCCTTGGTTGCTTACGAGGCAAGTCCATTTTAGGTCAAGCGGCATCTTGGGGAGCGGGCATCCTGCCAGAATTGCATACATCAAGCAGTGTCGGTTGAAGTGGATCCATGCTTTGATATTCATCCAAAGCAAATATTCTATGAACTCTGCGATCTATGATCACTTCTCTGGACCCCGCAGCACCAGTCTAAAATTGGCAGGCTGGACAATCTAAAGGCAGAATAGGAGCCTTGACGGGAGAGAAGTGCAAAGGACACCACAGCCTTCCAGGTGTGAACTTGCTATTGCCTCCAGGCTTCAATAGTAATGACATATTGTGGCATCTTTCCAGGTGTGCTTGCCTGCTTGAACGTTTTGTCTTAAGACCAGTTGCACAGATAAGGATAAAAATGGTTTTAAACCCAGCTCAGAATTGTTATTATTCAAAACTGAAACGAGCCCTGTCTGATCACACTTAATCGCTTAGTAATGTGTCTGGTTCCTTGGTTTACAGTTTGATTTCATTAATTGCTCCTGTCTTTTGTTGTCTATTGTTCACCTTGATGTGCTGCATGCTGCATTACAGCGCTTGGATGCCTGAGGGTCGTAAGCACTATAGAAAATTAAATAAACATAAAAATAGACTTAAACCGTTCTTCCGTTATCTTTTCTCGTCCTCTCTCAACAAAGAAAACAGTTTTCACTGGGAACCAATTCTTCTATGATTCCAGCTATTTCGACATGTGAGTGCCCTGCTGTACGTAACTTTCCATGACCTAAACAGCCTTGCCGACAAACTAAAGCAGATGTTTTCTTGCAGCAAATTGGGTTCTCAGGACTGATGATACATTTCAACATTGGTCAAATCTCATCCCTTTATCCGTATCGTTTTTTACAGCAGTTAGAAACTCTTTTATTCGTCAAGACGTGTGAAACCCGCGTCGCTTGGACCGTGACAAACATGAAGCAAACTGCCATGGCAAAGGAAAACAGATTTGCTATTAATCAGTTGCTGATGTTGCACAGAGAGATCAAAGCCATGGGCAGAGGGCTGTATTCCTCCCCATTCCTCCCACGCGCCCTCTCCACAGCACTCCAGAGTCCAGTCCAATAGTATGGCCAGAGCGTGCAGCTGGAATCAAGATTCAAATGCGGCCGGGATTCAGAAAGGATCCATTCTCTGAAAACTAATTCAGGAAAAAAATCCGGCTCGTGGGAGGTAGGGCTGTGGCTGTGGTCCATCAGCAAACTCTTTAAGTCTAAAGAAAACTCTATTCTGTTTTCTTTTGCTGGACCTCTACTGAATGATCTCAAAAAACAAGGGGAGGTTATGGAAAACAGATGCGAGGGGGCGAGAGCGAGGAAGGGTTGGCTGGAAAGCTCTAGCGCCAGTCAACAGAAGCAGCATTTTCGACAGTAGATGCGGGCATTCGTGTTTTAAGCGAGGGCCGAGAATTGGCCAGGAAATTACACCGTTCCAATAGTGAACAGCCAACGCATCTTGACTTGCTCTTCGCGTTGCCGCGCATTTATATTGTGCCATCGCATAGAGTTACATTGCAATTCTCTTACCATGTTCCCACTTTACTTAAAACCACGCCTCAGAATTCCAAAGGGAATCTAGGGGGTCCGTAGCCCATAAGTAAAAGCCACACACCCCCAAAAGGCATCATATCAAAACGAGAGGATCCCATTGAACAATACGAGTCTGTCTGATGGGACACGCCCTCAGACATCTCAGGGTAAATGAGTCCTCTCTCAGTGTCCTTATACCTGCCTATGTCATGTTATGCTATTGGTTCTTGTATAGCATGGTTACTTCTATGGCCTCTTGGGACTTTGGCTCCAGAATGAAGGGTGGTAAGTGGGGTTGCGGGTGCAGAGCAAATCTGTTGTTACTAAAATGTTGGTGTGGGTCACAATGGAGAAACCATGCTCTTCTGGTTGTAAGCGCCTAGGGGTTCAGAAACATGTGGTGATGTGTGTGTGTAGCAGAATGAGATCACAGGGTGGTCGAGTTAGGTCATGCCATACAGAGTTCCGAGGCATCTTCTAGTTACTTGAAACAACACACACCCATAACCTGTATTGCTCACACTAACCCATACTTGCCAACATTCTGTGACCAAAAAGATGTAGGATTTTTCAAGTTTCAAAAATAATTCACATAACGATGACATCTCAGGAAAATACAAAACATACATTGATGGCACCATTGACGCATTCTAAAAGCCTATCACGTCATATTTTAACTGTGATCATAAAAAACTGCATGCCCGGGTTACCAGCTCTCCAGCACGCCCTTCCCATTACACGCGTAGCACAGCCATTGCTGTCCAACCTAACACACTTCCTCCACCTCGGAGTGCTGCTAGTCGAGGCTGTGTGCCCGCCTCATCGCAGAGAGCTCATTGAAACATGACAGCGGGCATCTGCAAAGAGTAAGCTGCCACTTCTGCACCCTGCTCGGTTACTTCTGCTCGTGTTGAATTAGCAGGAAGGCCATTATCTTGTGCTGGTACTCGCACAGCGGCTCGGGTTACAAAGCTGGCATATGACCGTTTGTTGCCATTTCAGAGGGGGTTGCGTGGGTTTGGTTAGAGTGATTCATGAGTCTGATGTGTGAGTTTTTTGGGGATGTCCATCAGTGACCCACTCTGGTTTCTGTGCCGGTTGCTCTGGCGAGGAAACTGTCCAATACACAGAATTCCAGAAGAGCAGAATCCATCATCGGCTGTGCACTGCAGTGATGGATGGATAGATTGATTCTGGGCACTGACTTACAGCCAGGGTAGGGGGAGATGGCCTCACCTGAGATCATTTTGCTCATTGTGGGAACATTGAACACTGTGGCCCACCTATCCACCATAGGCCAAAGACCAGGCAAGAGAATGGACAACTTCCACTCTGGAAAAGGCCTGGGCAGAGAGTGACACACGCCTCCCCGGTGGCATCGGGTAATCTCGTGCTGTGCTGGCATGCATTGACACGCTGCGGTGGCGGCAGGCTCCACACTAATGCTGAGAACACTTCAAGGACAGCAACGGGGGCAGAGGTCCTGGCTCGTAATAGTGTGTTGCAGGCAGCAGGCTGGGATTTACTAGGCCAGGGAGATCGCCGCATGTGCTGCATATTAAAGCAGCGACAGCATTCAGATGTGCACAGGTTTAGATTGCACCTAATGCGAAGCAGAGGCTGCTATCACACAGCCGATGATGCCAGAGTAGCGGCGAGGCATCGTCGGCTGTGGCTACCGCCTGACTTGATGCTGGCTCTTAAATGTGCCTTCCAGGCTGGGGAAATTACGAGCAGTGTACTTACAACTTCTTACTGTTAGAGGATGGCTAGTCATTTGTTTTGATGCTGGTGCTTCCCAGTGTATTGATGTTGGGTTGTGTCTTGTTCTAATGCGTGCCCTCCTGTGGAATGGCAGGTGGGTTTCAGATCATCAGTCTTCTCACGGGTTCATGAAGTGAAACCTTTCAAGTAAAGAAGCGCATGAACCATGAAAAAGATCTGTCAAGCACATAACACGCCCCTCTGTCGCCACTGGTTGGGCACCGAGGGACGAGCAGTTGTCTTATCCTGTGGAGTGCCCTGCATACCAGCACCTCAAAGACTTAGGGGCAAAACTAACATGAAGCCAACCAGCAATGAAGCTGGTCATATTTTAATGATACCTTCAATCATTTATGATCAAATGTACCCACAACTCCATTCTTAATACGACGAATTCACATATATCACATTGCCAAACAGTACACCTGATGCAGGGCGGGACCCTGGCACAGTATGGCAATGCCAGTGCGATGCATGGCGGCTGTTGATATGAGAAACGCTCTTAGTGGAATTAACTGGATGGATTAACATGAGCTAAGCAGATGCAGTAATTCCATTTGAAAGGTTTTTTGAAGCCTAAAGATTGTTTACGGTTGGAAAAGGAAACAATGGGAATAGGTCAATGGCTGCATGTTATTCATTTGAACAGGGCCTCATTAAGAGTCCGGCGGTAGCCGTGCCAGAAAAACCAGAAAAACCGGCAGGCTGCCACTGGACCCAGAATCAATTTCCACCTCCGGACTTGCCGGATTTACCAGGGCATTACAGCCCCGGCGGTCCGGTAATTCCGGAGGCAGAATAACGTTACTCCCCATCCCCATGGAGTCAGATAGTACTCCATGGGGATGGGGACCATGGAAACACTGCCACCCTAATTAACGGTGCCGGTGTTTCCATTTCCGTCTGCAGGTGGGTGGCGTTACTCCCACCAGGTCAGACCTGGCAGGAGTGATACGACCCGCCTGCAGAACTCTTAATCTGCCGGTCCGGAAACAACAGTGGCGGTGGGTTTACCGCCACCGTTGTTTCCGAACCGGCAGGGTCATAATGAGGCCCATTGTCTGATTCTCAGGGCAGTTGCTCTTCTTTAGACCCCCAGCATTTTCCTCAATTTCCAATGATCTGTTCCGTAGGAGCCCCCGTGGCTTTCAAACTCTCTGAAAGTATTCTCTCATTTTGAAGTCTCAACTCTGCTCCACAAGGATGGAGTTTCATGGCGCAGTGATTCGAAGAAAAACATTCGCGTTTTGCCATCAGTCTTTCAGAAATGTATCCAGAGGCCACCCATATTGTGTGCATGTTCAACCCTCAACTAACCTAGGTTAGTTTGGGTCCCATTGACAAAGTTTCAAGGCCCAAATGCACAGTCTTCCTCCGCCCTTCCTTCCAATAGAATACATTGGAACATGACGCACCCACCAAAGGTACCACCAACACTTTGGCTTTTAACGTAAACAGCGGCTCCCACGATTAACCCCAGTTCCCTCAAGTGGCTACTGCAGTTGTGTATCCTTAGGCTGCTGCACCCAGCAAAGGATCCACTGCAACAGAACCACCTCCCTCCATTAAGAGAACAGAGTGCTTTCCAGGGATCCACTGCTTCCTGTTACCAGAGGCATGTTAGCCCATTGGACGGTCTACAGTAACAGTCTATGCCTGGGCCATGCAAAAGGCCACCCTCATGATAATCAAAAGCAATGCAGATCGACTGATCTCGCATTCGCAAAGGGCACCATATGTCCGTGACAGAACGAGCATGCACATTGCATTCCGTGTCATTTTGTATAATTCAAAGACCAAAACATCTGCAAAAAGATCCTGAGAGTTCCTGCTCCTAAATGCATTCCTGTTTGCCCAGCTATGTGTGTATGCATGCCCTCTCTATGCCGTTATTAGTCAGTATGGCATTATCTGCTTTTCCTGTGCTCTGGAGCTAGCTGTGTCTCCAGATGTCATTCATATCTATGACAGAGCTATGCACAATTACAAAGACAATCCAGGGAGACTTCTTCTTTGGAATTTAGCATGCTGCAAGTGACTGAACATATATGACGGCATACAGCCTGGTTTTACCAATTAAAAGTAAAGGATTTTAGGCAACTGTACAGTGGAACTGGAAAACCTTCCAAAATTGTCAAATTGAAGTAGAGTGTCATTTTCAAGAATTGAACTCTGCAACACTGCACGTCCTTTATTCAAATCGAAGGCGGTAGTACGTGACCAGTTCTGGCACAGCCAACATCCATTCTCATTTGGAGCAATAGAAATGATAATTCAATACAATGAGAACTTCAGAGAGTTGTATTTCTTAGAAAAAGCACTCCAGTTATTAAACCGATGACATCCAGGAGTAAGTAATATGCGATATATCGTAAACCTATCTATCGCATCTTGGGATGAGGCTGTTAAAGGTTTGGCATGATAGGTAGATTTAGCAGACAGCCTGGGAGCAAATGCCGATAACCCCCCTGCCCCCCACCACACACACACCACCTCACTGACTCCCCTTTTCTGCATCTCTCACCTCAAACAGCCAGGACTGCACACTGCCTCCCACTGAGATACTAATTATCTTTGGCATGCCTCACTGCAGACCATTTACAACGGGAAGAACTTTGTTGTGGGAATAGTGACTTTTATCTGTGCCCTTTCTTCTTAGAATTGTATTACGGTTTAATAGGTTATTTGAAATGTGGTTATTGGTGATTAGAAATGATGGGGGTACAGAACGAGCTATAAGCTTTTTCAAATAATGCCCTTGCCATCCTTTGTATTTCACTTTGTGCCTGTTGGAGATTGTAGGCTCCCATTCAGGAAAAATATGCCAACAATTATTTCTATACTGACTGATAGGTTTATCATGTGACTTGTGTACTTAAAATCATTCCTATAGAAATTAGTATAATGTTAGGTCTTCAAACCCAAATATTAACAGATAGTTTTACCAAGTTGAGCCGGGACTATATATAGTCAAGTACCTAAATGTCAAAATAGGCTCAAATCCCAGCTTCGCCATTTAAACATACTGTAATTGTATTTATTGCATTTATATCACGCTTTCCCCAAAATGCCTTTACCAAAAGTAGAGAGTGGTACATTTTAACAAAGCAAGGTTTGGGACAAAAAAACATCATATGATTATGAGGCAGAAAGTGAAGACAAGAGATGGCCCTTCGAGCGAGTATGAAAGATATGTATGATAGGTGGGGAGGAACGAATGGTAAGATGATCAGAATTCCAATGAAATGGAGCAAGAAGAGAAAAGGAGCAAAAACGCAAAGAAGCACAAGGGGCTTTAGGGACAGCAAGGCGACAGGTAGACTGGGACCGTAGAGCATGAGTAGGAGAATAAAAGGCAACAAGAGAAGCAAGATAAGGAGTAGAAAGGACATGTAGGCATTTAAAAGCAATAGAAAAGGAAATTAAATAAAAAGCGAGATTCAAATGGTAGAATGGAACCTGGTAAAAATTGGGAAGAGGTCTAAGAATGGGGAGAAAGACCAAAAAGTGAACGTTTAGCAGAGTTATGAATAGAACAAAGAGGGGTAAGGCGAGATGCAGGAAGTCCGATCAGGTGAGAAGAACAATAATCAATACGAGAGAAAATTAAAGCAGAAATAAAATTAGTAGCATGAAAAGAAAGAAAGGGACAGGCACGACGAAGACAGCGGCAGTTAGGAGAAGAGAAATGTGAGAACAGAAAGAACGAGAGGAATCAAAGAGAACGCCAAGATTCCAAACAGATAAAAAGAAAGGTAGTTGAGAAGGGGGAAAAGAAAGAAAAGAAGGAAGGGAAGAAGGAGACGAGGCAGTTTTAGATGGGTTAAGATGAAGAAAGTGAGAAGCCATCTACGTTTGAATGGAAGAGAGACAGGTAGAAACTTAGGAGTGAAGAGAGTTGGAAAACTCACAAAAGGAGAAAAAGATTTGAGAGTCGTCAGCATCAAGGTGACAGCAGAGATTAAAGGAAGCAATGAGAGAAGAGAGAGAAATAGTGTACAATGAGAACAGAAAGGGACCAAGGACAGAGCCTTGGGGAACTCCGTAAAAAAGTGAAAGTGGGGAAGAAAGCTGTCAGGCCCGGGATCCAGAGAGATACGATTTAAACCAAGCACGAGGAGAGCCAGAAATACCCAACGAAGAGAGGGAGGATAGTAAGGTAGGGTGGCTGACAGCATCAAAGGCCGTAGATAAATCAAGTTGAATCAAAATAGAGGAAAGCAAGTTGGGTTGTGCGGGAAGAATAAAATCTGAAGCATGCAAGTGGCCAGTTTCTGTGGAGTGAGCAGACCTGAAGCGAGAGTGAAGCAGGGAATGAAGATGTAGCTAGGATGAAATTTGAGAGTAGACAATACGCTGCAGGAGTTTGGAAAGGAAGAGGAGCAAAGAGATAAGACGGAAATTAGCAGAAAGAGAAGGATCAAGTGAGGGTTTTTTAAGAACAGGAATAACAGTAAGAGTCAGGAAAAAGAGAAGAAGAAAGAGGAAGATTGATGAAGGTGGTGAGGCAGGAGAGAACCAGGGGCTGAACCAGAGGAATAAGAGCAAAGGGAATCGGGTCAGACGTGGATGCTGTAGGAAGGGCATGAGCAAGGAAATAGTCAGTGTCGGAGTCACTAAAGAGGGGAGAAGGCAGAAAAGGTAGGGAGGTGAAGGAAGGGAAGAAGAAATAGGCGAGATGACAAAGGTCCTCCATGAGCAAAGGAAGCTAGGAAGGATAGCGTGTGATCCTGGGCACACTGTGGTTTACCTGCCAAAATTAGGAGTCCTATTAGTGGTTCAGTAAGCAGCGTACGGTTTTTCCAAAATGCCTCTCTCGTGGTTTACTAGAGTGGTGTTGCTCCATATGGTGGCCATTACCATTTACCATACAAATATGCAGTTGTTGTTTTCTAATGTGTGGATCACCCGGTGGATCATGACAACATTTCCAGTTGCTGTTGCTCTTGTGACCTGGCTCTTTCTGCTGCATTCTAGCACTCCCCTGCACCCCCAACGCAATAAAAAATGTGCAGCAGAAATGCCACAAAAAATAGAATGTTGTGCTGTAAAATGTCCTTTTAAAGACAAAAAATTTCCCATTCCCCACTGCAGCATACTGGGTCTGCAGGGCCCTGGTCCCCCTTCTGCACGGCCTGCTGGGATGGGAATATTATTCAGGGGGCACTGGTGAAGTGCACTGAAGCTGCGATGAAGGCGAGGCAAGGGGGGTAGCTACACAGGGAGGAGAGGCATCATCCCTGCTTCTCCCCAGCCAGGCCAAGAGAACCAGGCGAGGGCGTATGCACTGCCTGCCTGGGAGTGATGCTAAGGGCCCAAGTTACAGGCACGAGCGCTATATACAAATTGCATTATGCTTAGCAAGATAGACGTTCTGCGATATGTGAACTGTGTAGAGCCATTGCTGCCTGAGAAAGCCCACACACAAGCCCCCCCTCCCTGTGTCATTGAGAAGCAGCCCCTTACGGTGAGAGGGGTTCGAGGAGCAGGCCAGGCTGCAATACACCTGCCACATGAGGGCAGCGCCTGGCAATGAAGGCCTAGTTCTTGCATCTGGTCGCTATGCCTCTCATGTGGAGACATACCTGTCATACGGTGGCAGCGCCTGCCACATGAGTCTCTGCTTCAGCTCGGTGTGCCACTGACAGTTCACGACTGTGCCCAAGGGATGAAGAAATGCCCCTTACATTTGCCCCCTCTGGACCATCAGAGCCCCATGTGTTGTCCTGCGGCTGTGCTCTTGCCGTCAGCTGGCTGACTTACTTGGCTGATCCCATGTCTCTTGCCTCCTCCACCTCTGCTTCCTTTTTAATCTCTGCATGTCCCTGATCCTCTATATCGCCCCCCCCCCCGTGTACATTTATATAGGTGAAGGGCCATCTGGCGCCTGCAGTCCTCTGCCTCATCTGCTTGGGGTAATTCCAATAAACACAGTCCATTTTACTCTTCTTTCCCCCATAGCAGCCCTCGTTTCATTGATAGCTTAGTTGCAGTTTCTGTTGTTTTTTGGTTGAAGGATGGGCGAGAATGGGTGGCACACACTTGTCTACACCGCAGAGTAGGGCAGTGCCCTTCCTTGTGGTAATTGCATGCCCCCTCTTCTTGGCTGCAGTGCTGCCGGCCTGGCCCATTTCCCGCTGTTTTGCTTTCAAAGGTTTGGTGTCTGCCCGATCCCGAGATCAGCTCACACGCTCTACGGCAGGTTCGGCCTCCTGCATGCTGGGGTCACTTACCAGGGTTGGATTTAGGCTGGTTTGCGGCACTGGATTGTTTATTATTGGTGATTTGTAACACTCGTGATGCCAGACTCCTCCAGCGTCTAAGCACCGAACCAGGGTGGCACGGCCTTGCTGCCCCGAAGCTATCTTCCCAGCCTTTGGTACCTTTTGTGCAAGTGGGTGTGTGCCGCACAAGTTTCCTCCAATCAACATAGGCATTATTAGAACCTTTTGGATATAATTGATAGGATATTAAAAAGAACATTTATTTCGGATTCCAGGCTTACGGCAATGCAGCACGTCACGCCTCGCTCTGAAATGTTCTCATTACACTAACCTAGGATGCTCTACACATATACAAATAATTCGAATAATAATAACCAGATCAAAGGGTAATAAAACCTCCAGTCATGTGACCGGTTTAGGTGGAATGGTTGGAATAAAGCAACACTGCATTTCTCTTAATCCGGAATGGCAGGTGAAGAAAAGTGGGGCGAGTCCGAGGGCTGGAAGGAATTGGTTCCAGATGAGCAGAAGAAGAGGAAATGGGTCTAAATTGCGATGGAGCACAAGGTTAGAAACGTTTCTGCCAAGTGCAGCGGGGGATGAGAGTGAGGCTCTGAAGAGCAAGTGCGCAAGTGCGGCAGGGCACGAGAGAGAGGCTCTGAAGAGCAAGTGCTGCAAGGGATGAGGGAGAGGCTCTGAAGAGCAAGTGCGGCGGGGGATGAGAGAGAGGCTCTGAAGAGCAAGTGCTGCTAGGGATGAGGGAGAGGCTCTGAAGAGCAAGTGCTGCAAGGGATGAGAGAGAGGCTCTGAATAGCAAGTGCGGCGGGGGACGAGAGAGAGGCTCTGAAGAGCAAGTGCGGCGGGGGATGAGAGAGAGGCTCTGAAGAGCAAGTGCGGCGGGGGACGAGGGAGAAGATCTGAAGAGCAAGTGCGGTGGGGGACGAGGGAGAAGCTCTGAAGAGCAAGTGCGGCGGGGGATGAGAGAGAGGCTCTGAAGAGCAAGTGCTGCAAGGGATGAGAGAGAGGCTCTGAATAGCAAGTGCGGCGGGGGACGAGAGAGAGGCTCTGAAGAGCAAGTGCGGCGGGGGATGAGAGAGAGGCTCTGAAGAGCAAGTGCGGCGGGGGACGAGGGAGAAGCTCTGAAGAGCATGTGCGGCGGGGGATGAGAGAGAGGCTCTGAAGAGCAAGTGCTGCAAGGGATGAGGGAGAGGCTCTGAAGAGCAAGTGCTGCAAGGGATGAGAGAGAGGCTCTGAATAGCAAGTGCGGCGGGGGACGAGAGAGAGGCTCTGAAGAGCAAGTGCGGCGGGGGATGAGAGAGAGGCTCTGAAGAGAAAGTGCGGCGGGGGACGAGGGAGAAGCTCTGAAGAGCATGTGCGGCGGGGGATGAGAGAGAGGCTCTGAAGAGCAAGTGCGGTGGGGATGAGAGAGAGGCTCTGAAGAGCAAGTGCTGCAGGGGACGAGGGAGAGACTCTGAAGAGCAAGTGCGGCGGGGGATGAGAGAGAGGCTCTGAAGAGCAAGTGCGGCGGGGGACGAGGGAGAGGCTCTGAAGAGCAAGTGCTGCACGGAATGAGAGAGAGGCTCTGAAGAGCAAGTGCGGCGGGGGATGAGATAGAGGCTCTGAAGAGCAAGTGCGGTGGGGGACGAGGGAGAAGATCTGAAGAGCAAGTGCGGTGGGGGACGAGGGAGAAGATCTGAAGAGCAAGTGCGACGGCGGATGAGAGAGAGGCTCTGAAGAGCAAGTGCGGCAGGGGACGAAAGAGAGGCGCTGAAGAGCAAGTGCAGCCGGGGACGAGAGAGAGGCTCTGAAGAGCAAGTGCGGTGGGGGACGAGGGAGAGGCTCTGAAGAGCAAGTGCGGCAGGGGACGAGGGAGAGGCTCTGAAGAGCAAGTGCTGCAAGGGATGAGAGAGAGGCTCTGAAGAGCAAGTGCGACGGCGGATGAGAGAGAGGCTCTGAAGAGCAAGTGCGGCAGGGGACGAGAGAGAGGCTCTGAAGAGCAATTGCGGGAGGGGACGAGGGAGAGGCTCTGAAGAGCAAGTGCGGCGGGGGACGAGGGAGAGGCTCTGAAGAGCAAGTGCGGCGGAGGATGATAGAGAGGCTCTGAAGGGCAAGTGCGGCAGGGGACGAGGGAGAGGCTCTGAAGAGCAAGTGCTGCAAGGGATGAGAGAGAGTCTCTGAAGAGCAAGTGCGGCGGGGACGAGAGAGAGGCTCTGAAGAGCAAGTGCGCAAGTGCGGCAGGGGACGAGAGAGAGGCTCTGAAGAGCAAGTGCTGCAAGGGATGAGAGAGAGGCTCTGAAGAGCAAGTGCGGCGGGGACGAGAGAGAGGCTCTGAAGAGCAAGTGCGGCGGGGGATGAGAGAGAGGCTCTGAAGAGCAAGTGCGGTGGGGGACGAGGGAGAAGCTCTGAAGAGCAAGTGCGGCGGGGGATGAGAGAGAGGCTCTGAAGAGCAAGTGCGGTGGGGGATGAGAGAGAGGCTCTGAAGAGCAAGTGCAGCAGGGGACGAGAGAGAGGCTCTGAAGAGCAAGTGCGGCGGGGACGAGAGAGAGGTTCTGAAGAGCAAGTGCGGTGGGTGACGAGGGAGAGGCTCTCAAGAGCAAGTGCGGCAGGGGACGAGGGAGAGGCTCTGAAGAGCAAGTGCTGCAAGGGATGAGAGAGAGGCTCTGAAGAGCAAGTGCGACAGCGGATGAGAGAGAGGCTCTGAAGAGCAAGTGCGGCAGGGGACGAGAGAGAGGCTCTGAAGAGCAAGTGTGGCTGGGGACGAGAGAGAGGCTCTGAAGAGCAAGTGCGGCGGGGGATGAGAGAGAGGCTCTGAAGAGCAAGTGCGGCAGGGGACGAGGGAGAGGCTCTGAAGAGCAAGTGCTGCAAGGGATGAGAGAGAGGCTCTGAAGAGCAAGTGCGGCGGGGGATGAGAGAGAGGCTCTGAAGAGCAAGTGCGGCAGGGGACGAGGGAGAGGCTCTGAAGAGCAAGTGCTGCAAGGGATGAGAGAGAGGCTCTGAAGAGCAAGTGCTGCAAGGGATGAGAGAGAGGCTCTGAAGAGCAAGTGCGGCGGGGGATGAGAGAGAGGCTCTGAAGAGCAAGTGCTGCAAGGGATGAGGGAGAGGCTCTGAAGAGCAAGTGCGGCGGGGGATGAGAGAGAGGCTCTGAAGAGCAAGTGCGGCAGGGGATGAAGGAGAGACTCTGAGCATCAAGTGCGGCAGGGGATGAGAGAGAGGCTCTGAAGAGTAAGTGCTGCAAGGGATGAAGGAGAGGCTCTGAAGAGCAAGTGCGGCAGGGGACGAGGGAGAGGCTCTGAAGAGCAAGTGCTGCAAGGGATGAGAGAGAGGCTCTGAAGAGCAAGTGGGCCAGGGGATGAGAGAGAGGCTCTGAAGAGAAAGTGTGGCGGGGGATGAGAGAGAGGCTCTGAAGAGCAAGTGCTGCAAGGGATGAGAGAGAGGCTCTGAAGAGCAAGTGCTGCAGGGGACGAGGGAGAGGCTCTGAAGAGCAAGTGCGGCGAGGGATGAGAGAGAGGCTCTGAAGAGCAAGTGCTGCAAGGGATGAGGGAGAGTCTCTGAAGAGAAAGTGCGGCGGGGGTTGAGGGAGAGGTTCTGAAGAACAAGTACGGCGGGGGATGAGAGAGAGGCTCTGAAGAGCAAGTGCTGCAAGGGATGAGAGAGAGGCTCTGAAGAGCAAGTGCGGCGGGGGTTGAGGGAGAGGTTCTGAAGAGCAAGTACGGCGGGGGATGAGAGAGAGGCTCTGAAGAGCAAGTGCGGCGGGGATGAGAGAGAGGCTCTAAAAGAGGTAAAGGCGTAGGTGAGAGAAGAGGTACGACAAGGTGCAGGCAAGTGAGGCGCTTTGCCCAAAAAGTAGGAATCATTTGAAAAGATGGTGATACAACAGAAGGCACCATTGAGAAAAACATCATTAATTGGGTCTGGACCAAAACAAGAATGTGTAGTAAGAATATTTAGAAAGTTGGGATTAATGGGATTTTTTGGCTGTAAACAGTTTTCATTCGCATCTTTTTAGGCAACTAAGAAAGTGTTCTTAATTTAATGAAATACCGTTTTCCTTGTATTCCAAACACTCTGTCTAGCTAGCAGTTCTTATCATAAAGGAAATTAGGCCTTCTAATGTAGGCCAAGTCACATCAAGCAAGACTACGGAAGCTGCGGCTCGTGCCACTGATCTGAACACATCCTCTGAGCAGGCAGTGTAGGTGGCATAAAGGGGCAGCCACAGGCCTAGCTGTCACACACTCTTTCACTTAGCTGGAAGTATTGGCCTGATGTTATGGAGTAACATAGGCAGGTACAACACGTACCTCGAGGCCTGCAATGGACTACGTACTATCACAAAGGTCTATGGGCAAGCAAAAGCTGCATGGTGCTCTATGAACTATATATCACATAACAGACAGACAATATTTGAGTTATTTAGTTATAACTTCTACCTATAAAACAGCCCTACTCATAACTGTATATCCTGCAAAGAGACTAACTAGCCCTTAAGTGGTTGTAATCTCCCTAGTCGGCACTGGTGGGCACAACTATCTAGGTTAGGGGATAGACAAAGAGACTCGCCCTACTCTCACTCACTACTTTTACTAACAACTAAAATATATATATAGTGCACACTTGCGGAAGTCAGTATCGCTTTTTAATTACTTCCTCATAGTGTGTCTTATCAGCTAAAAATGCCAATTAACAACAGCAACAATCTTGCTAGGGGATTGAAAGTTTTATTCAGCCTAAGGGTGGATCTCTTGTCTCTACTGTATTTAACTCATATTTAATCAGTAGCATAAAATGATTGTGTTTATCCGAACTAGACAATAGTGGTCTGTCTCTGGGATCACGTCATAACCCTGAGCCTTGGATGTCGACGGGTTTCAGTGGAATTTATCTACTTGTCTGCTTTCTTCAGGACTGATCGCTGACTTTACTAATCAAGGTATGACATTCTTATAAAAAAGACAACACAATTATTGGTTGTTTCAATCTCCATCTTCTGATCTGGGGAATAGGTCTCTTTCTTTATACGTTCATCTCATTCCCAGACACCCACTTCATGATAGATGTCTTATGCAGCCATCATTTCTTCTTCTTTTTACTTGTTCTGTTAACCTTGTTGTGTTTTCTGCCCTACCCGATACATCAGCTCGTAATTTACTACTTCTTAATTGAGCTTCAGTGTCTCATGTGGTGAGTGGGTTACTGCATAGATGATCGCTCTGAATTTGCTTCTGCAGATCTGTTACTCTTGTTAGAGAGTTGTGTTACTTTCACCTGCGTCGCATAAGCGCCTCCCCATACAGTCAAATCGTACGAGGGACTAAAACATAGATTTCGCAGAGATAATCCGCAGATTAGGCAGAAGCTGTATGAAAAGCAAATTTTCACATGGGAAAGAAAAATGTCTGTGTGTAAAGCAGAACATTGTTTAGCGGTAAAGGAACCTACAGCTGTAATTTTAGTTTCAGTACAGGGACATATCAGGGTTGTTAAGCGGCAGGATGTGTGTATTTCGAAGATAGAAAATGTTGTTAATTGATTAGTTCTAAGTGTTAGTGGTGGAAAGAGCAGAAAGAGGTAGTGGTGAAAATGCAGACAGCACCTGGACCAAAGAACACCTTGGGAACCAGGCTGTGGAGTGGCCCGCTGTAGTTGAGGTACACATTTTCACACAAATGTCGCAATACAACATTTCCAACAACTGGTTTTCTGTTATATAGTATGGGAACAATAAACATTGATTATAATAACTCTAATCCAAATTCTTCTATAAACTGCTTTCAACCTCCAGAGATGAGTTGGCGGGTGCAATGTGTTGGCCCAAGTCCGCCATTCAATGTCTGATCGGGGGGTGGAGCATAGAGGTCAAGCTTGTATTGTGCAGTCTTCCTTCAAGCCCTGGTGACATGAGGTGGGCACTAGGGGGCGGTGTACATGCCAATGCAGACAGCTGGAGAGGACAAAATGATGGATGGCAGCAGGGATTGGCAGTTCAATCAGCTTAACAGCTAGTGTTTCATGAAGAGTTAGGCAAACTTTCTTTATTGGGAAGCCACATACTGCAAAACACTGAATGTATGCCATATGGTCGGGAAGTGCATTTAACATATGTATGCAAAACTAACGGATGGTTGTTAAAAGGCACACAATACCACGCATGCGCACATCAATCCCAATTGTGTCTGTTACATCAGCCTCGTTGATGGAGAACATGAGAATGCTCTGAATTGGAGCAATCAGTAGTAAATCTAGGGGGAGAGACCCTTTGGAGAGACATTGCGTGACCCGTGAGAGATGCTTTGCTGAAGAAGACTTTCCAAGCGTGGGAAACAATGGCCGACCTGCCAGGGAGTCCCAGCTTTTCTCCTGCGCTCCTGTGAGAAGAGGTGTGTGTGTAGTCATGCCAGGTTGCGGAGCCAGATGAAGAAAATCTGCCAGCTGACGCCAGGAGCGTCCACGGCAGCAGCTTCAGAAGGGGCCCGCAGCCAAGAGGAAATGGTGCAATACCCGGTGGGAAACAGTGAGGGATGCAGAAAGGGGAGAGCAGAGGAAAGAAAAGATATTAAGGCGAGGACGTCTATCGACTGTTTCTGGTTATGGGATCATTGCGGTCGGCAGCAAGCCCTGTTCCCTGATGCATTGCACTGATACGAACAAGAAGCAACGGCGAGGCTGAGCCAAGCCACATGCCTGCCATTATTTCCTGGGAAGAGGCACGGACTCAATCGATATGGGAAAAGGCATTCAGGAACATGGCGGGCACTTTCCCCGAGCTGCCGAAGGGCCACATAATTGCACATCAGGCTGAACACGCAGAGGTACTTTATAATTTGCTACACTGCTTTTGAATCAGTACTTTCATATAATCAGGTGTGCAAGATAGTTCTGTCACATTTAGAGATATCGTTATTAAGATCCAATGCCAATGAAATTATAAACGGTTGTTCATATACCATAACAAGCTTCACATATAGGTGATGCTATGGTTAGACTGCTTCACATTTTTTTAAATTAGATGATAGGACCACATCGGAGAAGCAGCCTGGTCACACTATCTAGCATTACATTCCATGGGGCCAGGCTTAACCGCTGGGTACTGGCCTGCTAACCGGAGTCTCAGGCCATTACAGGCTTGACACGCCTGTCCCCAGGGCCCCTAATGCCAGTAGTACCTCGAGGTGCACATGGCTTTTTCTTTTTTTTAGGTAGAATGGCTTTGCGAGAACAATGTGTGCCAAATTCCCTTAAAAAAAACTACAAAACGCCCCCCCCAAAAAAAAAACAAAGGATGGGGCTCACATACGAATCTATGAATCCATTTTATATTTCTTTGGCAGCGAACATTACATGCTGAGGACAGAGGATGGTGGCATGAAAGGCGTGGCGACCACACAAGGGCAGCTAAGTGCTGCTTGGGAGGGGCTGTTGAGATGTGGGCTTCCGGCAGAAAAAAGCACGAGGGAGCACAGAGAGGGCTATGCAGGTATCAGGCATTAGGCGAAAAGAAAGATGGCAGTCGTCAGGAGAGGAGTTAAATGCCTGAGCTGAATGGGTAAGTGTTAGGGAATGTCTGCAGGTGTACTACCCACTGTAAACCTGTGAATGGATGGCTTCACCCTCAACAATGCATTCATACCTTATGGTTCTTGTCTGAACTCATATGGAATGAGTAATCTCAAGCTTGGAAAGGGTCTAATAAAAAAAAAGAATTGGCGAGTCAGAACTCATTGTTCTTAGTAGATATTAATTAACTGGGTGATGGGCTTGGATTGAGCCATTATTCCAGCAGAGAATGGGTCGGTTTTAGTAAGGTCTGTCACCAACGTCATGGGCCTGTTGAAGTCCCCAACTCCCCTGACTCCGCCCACCGTCACCACCCCTCAGTCCCCTTTGACGCGTCGACAATATTATTATTGCCTATTGACAGCAGTTCTGTTAGGGGGGGCGGTGGGATGTATGGAGGAAAGGGGACTGTGGACTAGAAGTACGTTAGTCACTACAGTGAGTAACTTATAATTACTCCTACATCCCGTCCCCTTTCCTCCATACTGTATGGGCGAGTACAACTGAATGTAGTCCCAGGGTGGAGAGTTGCCCCTCTTAAGAAGTTCCTTAACACTGCCTGACCAAATGCTGCGTCTGACCTGGCGCTGGCATCCAAGCAGTAGTGCTTGCAGAAGGCCGAGGGAGTAGCCCACGTGGCCACCTTGCTGATAGCCTGCCACGGAACGTGTCTTTGGAAAGCTACCGCTGTGGCCTCAGCTCTGATGGCTTGGGCATGCATGTTTGCTGGTAGTGGTTTGTGCTGCTTCCTTGATGGCCATTACCATCAACCTTGTTATGGAAGCCTTAGAGGCCTGACAGTTTGGTTTTGACCCCCAAAGGTGATGAAGAAGGCGTCTGATTTGCGGAAGCCCTTGGTTTTGTCCAGGTACAATTTTAGAGCATGTCTGACATCTAGACCGTGCAGTACCCTCTGAGTGTCATCCTTAGGGTCCACGAAGAAAGTTGTTAACACTATATCCTCATTTAAGTGAAAAGAGGTGATTACCTTAGGTAAGAATGCGGGGTATGTTTTGAGCACCACCTTGTCCTTATGAAACGTAGTATATGGCTCTGAGCCACTAGCGCCTGGATCTCACTGATTCGGCGTGCCGAGGTAAGGCCCACTACGAGGGCTGTCTTAATGGCTACTAGCCTGATGTCCACGAACACCATCAGCTCGAATGGTGTATGGGCCAGGGCGCCCAGAACCACATTGAGGTCCCACACCGGGTATGTTTTATTGATAGGTGTATATGGTCTAGTTAGGCCTGCTAAGTGCCTCTTAAACACCAGATTTCAGGGTGATAATACCTCCTCCTGAGAGTTCTTGTAAGCTCCAATGTCTGCCAGATATGTGCGGCATGTGTCTACCTGCACTCCTGAGTGTGTGAGGTGTGCCGAGAAAGAAAGCACGTCATCCAACGTGCAAGTTAAAGGATCGATTCCCTTTGACTCTGCCCAGTGACAGAACATGGTCCACTTGCTTCTGTACTAGCTCCTGGTAGCTTCACTCTTTTCCCCCTGTATAATGAGCAGGTTAGTCTGTGACAGGTTCAGATGCTTCAGGGAGACCTGTTCAGGAACCACGCTGCGAGGGATAATTTCTGCCGGGAGGGGTGGATGACTGTGCCCCCCTGCTGAGAGAGTAGGTGTGCTGGGCCCAGCGGAAGGTGTATGGGGGCCTGGTCCAACAAACTGAGCGTCTCTGAGAACCAAGGTCGCGCTAGCCACCATGGGGCTATCACGATGACGTGAAGGCCCCTCGACTCCCTGATCCTGCAGATGACCCTGTGCATCAGGGGGGTGGGGGGAAAAGCATAAGCGGTCATGTTGTTCCACTGGATCTGCATTGCATTGCTCAGCAAACCCCTAACTTGCACCTGCAAGGAGGAAAACTGGGGGCACCTCATGTTCGCACTGCTGGGGAAGAGTTCCTCCTGCGGATGACCCTACTTGTTGAAGATCCCCAGAAGGACCTGCTCGTTCAACTGCCATTTTTAGTTGTCCGCGCCCAGCATGCTGAGCCTGTCCGTATCTAGGTTGGACTCCCCTGGGAAGTGGACTGCTGACAGATGTATGTTGTTCACCAGAGCCCACTTCCAAATGTCGACCGCCTGTCTGAAGAGGGGAGGGGACCGAGTGCCCCTCTGCTTGTTGATGTAATACATGCAGGTGTAGTTGTCTGTTTGAATGAGAGTCGCCCTGCCGGTGATAATAGGTAGAAAGGCTTTGAGAGCAAGCCAGATAGCCATCATCTCGAACCAGTTGATGTGCTCTAGCTGCTCCTGCCGTGACCAAACACTAGGGATGAGTCTGTGGTAATGGTGACCTGAGGTGTTGGTTGCTGGAAGGGCCTGCCTATCCACAGGTTGTTGTCTGTACCCCACCAGATCAGATCTTGGTGGAGCTGTTGTGGTATGCTGACCTGCTCCGCCAACGAACACTACTCCTGGTTCCAAGAGGCTGAGAAATGTAGCTGCAGCCGCCTCATTTCAAGCCTCGTATGGGGCACTGCAAGAAGACATGTGGCCATAACCCACAACAGGTGTTGGTACCACCATGCCGAGGTCACTGCTCTGCTGAGAAAATGCCCAGCGGCCCTCTTGATGGCTGTGATCTTGTCATCAGAGGGGAAGATCCTCTCGGAGCTTGTGTCCCAGGAAGGTCAGGCTCTGCTTGGGCACCAACTGTGACTTTTGAGATTGATAGAAAATCCCAGGTCATAGAGTGTATCCATGAGGGCGAATGCCGTATGTTTAACCGCCTCCGCTGATCTCGGTCTGACTAGCCAGTCGTCTAGATATGGGTAAATATGATGGCCTTGCGCCCTGAGTAGGGGTGCCACTTTGTTCACTAGCCTTGTAAAGACATTGGCGACCGAATTGAGTTCAAAGGGTAGAACCCTGTATTGAAAGTGAAAACCCATGATCCTGAACCTCAGGAATGACCGATGAGGTTCCCAAATCGTGACGTGTAGGTAGGCATCCTTCAGATCCAGTGAGCACATCCAGTCTCCCACACACAATGTCTCAGCTATGAAGGCTGGGGTAACCATCTTGAACTTTTGGAGGGGAAGAGAAAGGTTCAAGTTGGAAAGGTCTAACACAACTCTCAGGCCAGCCTGGTTCTTTTTGTGTATGGCAAACATTTGTGAATAGAAGCCCATGCCCTGCTGAGAGGCTGTGACTTCCTCCATGGCCTGGCTCATTACCAACAAGCGTATTTCCGCCAACAGAGTTGCTGTACCAATCTGCGGGAGTGGAAGGGAGGAAGGAGGAGAAGGAGGAATGGGGAGCCGGAAGCCAATGGATAGTACTGAGAGGATTCATGGATCTGTGAACCTTGTCCACTAACGGTGTGTGTGAAGGGCAAGCCTGTCCCCCACTGGAGGTTTGTGGGCCTGTTACAATTTCTTCCCCTCTGAGGCTGGGGCTGAGGAGGGAGATTGGAAAACGCTTTGTTAGCCACCTTGTGCTGTTTGTGCCTGTGCTGGCTAGGCGATCTGTCTGGTTGCCTGGACCGTCTCTCCTCAAAGCCTCTGATGCCTCCTAAGGACCGACCCTTGTCCGAGCGTTGGTGCGTTTGGCTGTAGGTCTTAAGAGTGGACTTGGTGAGGATCAATAAAGATTTCACTGTCTGCGAGCTATTCTATTTTTTATCGAGTTCCTCGTCCGTTGTCGAATGGAACAGGCCCCCCCTCGAAAGGCAGGTCTAATATGCTTTATGCACATCTGTATCGAATTTTGTTGCCCTAAGCATAGCCATCCTTATCATGCCGGTAGCGATGCATATGGCCCGACCTGAAGTGTCAATGTGGGCCACAGTGGACTCCATTATGTCTTGTGCCACGATTTTGGCCTCAGCCAGCCCAGCCCTGAAGGGAGCCTGGCTGTGGGTATGGAGCTCAGGGAGGAAACCAGCGATCTCCCGCCATAGCTTCTGGTTGACAGCCGCCAATATGGCATCTGTGTGGGCCTAGCACAGGTAGAGAGTGACGTTGGAATATATTTTCTTGCCGAAAGCCTCCAAATCTTTTCCTCCTTGCCCAGGAGTGCCGAGGCCAAAGTCGCCAAAGGAGATTGTGGCTTGGAGTACAGTGATGCTGCTATCACTGAGGAATGTGGTTGGGGGGTGCACCAACAATAAGAGAGGGTTCCCTTCCGTTTGACTGTATTTAGCGTTGTAACACCTATTGGTAGGCCTGGTAGAGTATGGCTGAGACACCCTTTTTTGGGAAGTGCTACAACGTCTTTCTGAAGTGGGATTCCGATTTTAGCAGTAGGGCATAGCGTGAGAACTTCAGCCAGTACCCCCGCCTCTCTTTGTTCCACCTGTGGCTGCGTGATTCCTAGGTACTCAGCCAGACCAGCCAGCTGCTTGTAAAAAGCTTTGGCTGACGATGGAGTGTCCGGGTCCTCCTCCTCATCTGGGTCCACTGTTGTGTCCTGCAGGTCCAGGGGTAGCCGGAGGAGGGCTTGGCGCAGGCAGCTGTGGCATGCTGATTATCAGTGCCAGAGGCTGCTGAGGTGGCTGCTGAGGTGGCAGAGCCGGGGCTGCCGTGACTGGTACAGGCATGGGGGCCAGGGCTGCCGGGACTTGTATGTGCAAGGGAGTGAGGGACTGTGCTGGACCCATGGGCGGTGTGACCATGGATGCTTGTGGCTGAGCAGGAGGGAGTATGTTCCTGATCACGTCCCTGAGGATGGTACCCATCTGTGGTGATCTCATGAGTACAAGGAATTTCTCGAACAACTTGTCTTTACAGGTCAGAGGAGTGGCTGATGGAATAGGCATAGGGGTCAGGAACTGAGGCTGCTGTGTCCTGGGCATGTCCTGTCTCACTGCATAGGGTGACGTATACCTTCCCTGAGAAGTGGATGGATAGGATGCGGACCAAGTGACAGGGGTTGACCAATCCCACCTGGAAGCTCTTTCACCTGCCAGACCTCCGAAGGGAGAAGGTGTTGGGTAAGCCGCCATTTTGTCTAGCAAGGCGCCCATTTTTATTTTGCTCCATGCCACGTGCCTGCATCGTGGAACTTGCTGAGCTGGGACAGGCTTCCACCAGTGCGCTGATTGGTGGTGGTTGAGGCCTACCATGCACCTCAATACGGGGGCCTGGTAGGCGGAGTGCCCTCAGCATTGTTTCTGGTTGCTGGTAGTGCTGCATGCAGCCACCCCCTCAGACATGGGTCCGGTGTTAGGGCGTAGCCCCTCGGGTTGGGAACCCAGTAATAGAACCTTGCGGCCCCTCAGCGGTAGCACCGGTAGGATCTTGCGACCTGGTGGCCGGTAGCTGGAGCAGCCTCAGTGCTGTTGCTGGTCCTAGGACCTGTTAAGTCCCTCGAGCTTGGGTGTTTCCTTGGGAAGGAGTCAACTTTGCGGGGTGTGGAGGAGAACAGGGTACCTACCTTGGGCCTGGTCTTCTGCTTCACAAACGCTTTGAGGTCCTTTGGAGGCGATCTTCCGAAGAGCTCCCGCCACCTGGCTAGTCGGTTTGTGTGAGCGCGCTGAGTCAAGGCATCACAAGCAGTACAGCCGTCCCAGCCGTGGTCTGGGCCAAGGCAGCGGAGGCAGAGGATATGGGGGTTGGACGTTGGTAAGGGACCCTCGCAGGCTGGACAACTGCTGAAGCCTGGCATCATTGACATGCGCTAGGGAGGAGCTTGGCACCAGAGGACAAAGCAGTACCTGATCATTGAAAAGAAAATAGAAGACAAGAATACCTCTCTGGGGAAGAGCATGTGGGTCAGAGGCCTAACCCAGGAGCACAGGTGAAAGAGGTCCATTCCCGTCGACACGGAAAAGAGGACTGGGGAGTAGCACCGTTGGGCGGAGTCAGGTGAGTGCATGCTCCCAGTGCCACGCCCCCGCGTGCATCTAAATTTGAAGGGGAAGATGATTTTTCTGGTGAAAAAGGTTCTGTCTCCCGTCTCTAACGAGGGACGCCCATACAGTATGGAGGAAAAGTGACGGGACATAGGAGTATGCAGAAGAGAGATCAAAGAGGATGAGGACAGCAGACAAGTTGGAGTCAAGGGATGCAAGCAGATCTTCACAGGTGTTCAGAAGAGCAGTTTCCATGCCTCTGGCTGCTCGGAATCCAGACTGATGCTTGTGAAGACCACCAACAAGTTCAGTGTGGGGATTAAGTTGGGGGGGGCAACTTCTCAAACAGTTTCCCAGGAAAGGGGTGATGGACATCGGCGATAGTTGGCCGGGCAGGAAGGGTCTACGGACAGTTTCTTAAGGAGGGGGCACACAAGGGAATGCTTGAGGAAGGATGGAAAAGTGCCAGTAGCAAAGGAGTGATTACAGCAGGGGCGAGAGACAAAATGTTGTCCTTTATGGTTCTGGGTGAGCAAGGGACAACCTGTTTGTAAAATACCTTCATGGAGTTGGCAACTCTGGTGACTTCTTCCAGAGACACAGAGGCGAAGGAGGAAAAGGAGGTAGGAGGAGGGTGAGAGGTCAGGGGAGGCATGAGTTGGGACAATGCGTGATAAGGCTGTTCAGTATGTCCTGAGTTTGGAGGTGAAATGAGTGGCAAGTGCATTGCAAAGGGCCTGAGAAGTAGTAGGAGCAGAGGATACTGTGGACGGGTTGGCAAGTTCCCTGCAGATTTTGAAGAGTTCAGCTATGTTGTTGGACACGCTAGATACTCGTGTCTGAATGTGGGCCCTTTTTTATGCACAGATAGAGTGTTTGTAATGCCTTTGGAGCAGGCGGCAGGCTAGTTTGTGATAGGGTGAAACTGAGGTTTGCCACTTCTGTTCTGCAGCCCTGCACTTAAGTTTTTGGTCTGAAACTTCAGAGTCGTACTAGGTGTTATGCTTGGAGGCAGGTGTCAGGTGGCTCCTCATGACTGGGGCAAGGATGACAAGGGTGTTGCTAATGGAAAGATAGATGTTGCTGAGAGCAGAATCAGAGGTAGAGCCTGAGTTGGGTGGGCAAGGGGGGATGAAGGTGGAAGTGAAGGCAGCAGCTGACACTCAGTTTCATTGGACGGATGTTCGTGAACGAGATTGGCAGGGCATTTGAAGGAGTTTTCATAGGGCCATAGGGTCCCAGGTGGGAGGAGATAAGAGAGTGGTCAGACCAAGAGAGAGGGGTGACCAGTGGGGATGAGAGAGGGAGGTTGGAGTGGATGATGGCGTCCAGCGTGTGTCCAGAAGGGTAGGTTGGACCAGAAGGAAGAATGGAGAGGGATGGTGAGGTGCAGAGGTCAATGAAGGGGGTGGGTACTGTGCACAGGGAGTCTAAATGGAGGAGTAACAGGTTGGAGGTGATAGAGAGTAAGGAGGAACAGAAATCAGCCCACTCAGAGAGAAATAGAGATGAAGCACCTGGAGGCCGGTAAATGGTAGCAATGGTCAAGGTGGAGGAGGTAGAGAACCAGTTGACATACTAGGCTCTCAAAGGATGAATAGTGCTGAGTGGGTAGGATGGAAGAATGAATCCACTCAGGGAAGATTAAGGCAACTCCACTGCCAGCCGGTGAGGTTGAGGCTTGGAGGTGATCTTAAAGCCGTCGGGTAAGAGTGAGTCAAAGGAAGTGACTGAGCTCGCATTGAACCAAGTCTCAGTGAGTGCAAGTATGTCAAGGTCAGTGTCTTCAAGGAGAAAGCAGATGTCAGCATAGTGTTTGTTGACTGAGTGTGCATTGAGGGTCACCAGGTGGAGACAGTCGCTGCCTCTGAAAGTTTTTTGAGGTGGAGTACAGGGACGTGGTACTTCAGTCAGAGGTGGAGCAGCAGCGGGGGAACTAGGGGGAGAGGCAGGAAAAGGAAGGAAGTTGATGAGAGACGGCAGAATCCGGTCTTAGAGAAGGAGGTTGGCCTGAGGTCCTTGTACTAGGATTGTGCCCGTGAAGTAGACATTAATGCAGCAGCGAGATGAGAAGAAGCCCGCCAAGAGGACTTCCCACTTGGTGACACCATTAATGGTAGTGGAAGAGTAAGGGTAGAGAGTAGAAATGAGATGAGAAGTCTATATGTCTGGAGATGGGACAGAGAAAAGGATGTCAGTGAAGATTTCTCTGGAGGATGCACTGACATAGGTGCCTGAATTGCGAGGCCAGGGTTTGCAGCAAGGATGCCTATTTTTTTTTTCGTACACATTTTGTGAGAGAGCGTAGATTAGTGATAGTGTGGAGGCTGGAGTAGATTGGAGAGATGGAGAGTGCCATCTCAGAGCAAGAGGAAGGAAGTGAAGGCAGAGAGATAAAGAGGGAGGCGGGGGGAGTGCTGGAGTAAAGAGTTCTGATCTTAACTCACAGATGGCCAGATGGATCTTGAGAGTAACAGTCACAAAACAATGCAGGATGTGAACACCCCAAAATTCGAATTTTAAACTAACAGACACTAAGCATGCAGGATGTGAGCGCACCTAAATTCGATTTTTTTAACTAAACTAACAGACAGAATTCAATGTGGTATAATGATCAGACCATCAGTAGTGTTGTAACCTTAGCTCTATTGGTAAGAACAAATGGCAGCATTAGTAATGATATTCACAGGACACATTTAGCTTCACTGCACTGTAATGTCCAGGTATCTGGGCTTTCTTATAGTCTCTATGGCTAAGGTGAGTCTCTGGCTTCATGTGCAGGAGGAGCACCAGGAGCTGCTTCTGCTTCGTGGCTCTCGAGCCCTCCGAATATGGATGCTGCTTACTGCAGGCTTCCGTGCTTCTGGCATAAAGTTTCATGAGATCTCAGCGTTGTCAGGCCTCACAAGTATTCCTACATACCTCCCTTTGATAACACAAACAAAAGTTTTAATTCATAATATAGTCATTATAATTCACCGGTCTTCTGCGCTCTCTTCTTGGCCGGTCCTCCTTCTCGCACTCACCGACCGGCATGTGGATTGCTTCGTATGCAATTTCCGGCAGCTTGTTTTCGGTTTCACACTCTTGGTGAGCTGCCCTCTGTGACTCCAGCTCTGGCTCCCCTGCTGCTTCCCAGGCTTGGTGCTCTTGACTGCTTGACTCTTCGCATGCTCTCTCTGCTGGCTGATGCCTCTCAAACAATGCCACATGTTCCATGTTCTACATGTGGCCATCTTCGGTGCGGACATGGTTGTTGCCTCTGTGTACTACCTTGATTGACCGATTGAACTTGGATCCAGTCACTTGAACTTTGAGTGGTAGGCAAATTTTGATCCAGTCCCCTTCTCTTACGCCTCGACTTTGGGCAACTCTCCACCGATCATTCCTTTTCTTCTTTTGAGCCTTGCTGTTCTTTATCCTCCATACCACATCTTCCATATTCACTTATCTGTCTTCCCTCACGCTAGCCAGCCATGGGGGTACCAACATGGACACGGCTCTCCTTCCCCATAGCATGCAGAAGGGTGACACGTGGGTGACACCGTGGGGGTCAGGCGCTGAGCTGCTACAGCTTCTTTGACTGTTTTCAGGGGATCCATTCTGATGCCGTGGCCAGCTGTTATGTTCCCTTGATGAACTGATTCACTCTTCCCACCAGCCCATTGGCCTGGGCATGGTACAGTGCTGCTTTTATTTGTCGTATGTTGTGCTTTTTCATGAAAGGCTCAATTTCTCGTGAGACTAACTGGACCCCATTTTCGGTGATGATGTCCTTGGGTAGCCCGTCTCTCTGGAACATTTTTGTCAGTACTTCTATGACTGTTGATGTGGTGATATTTGGTACAAATTCGCTTCCACCCAGTTTGACAAATAGTCGACCATGACCACTCCGTAACGGTGCTCGGAAGACATTGCTTCCAGGGGGCTGAAAAAGTCTAGTCCTACATTTTGCCACACCCCTTCTGGGACTTCTGTGGGTATGAGTTGTGCCTGTCTCGTCTTTAACCTCTTATCGCTGTTCAAGCACACATGACATTTGTCCGTTATGCAGATTTCCTGATCCATGGCCGGCCACAAGTAGGCCTCTATCACTCTACTTTGCGTCACAGTGTTTCCTAAATGTCCTGAGTGGGCCCTACACATATTCATCTTCGAAGAATGTGGTTGCCTTCTCACTGTTTCCTGGTAGCCTGGACAGGTAGTCAGCTTGTGCGTTCTTCCATCCTGCTATGTGCGATATGTCAAATGTGTACTCCTGGAGATTTGCTGCAATGCGCGCTAGCTGCAGCGTGGATGTATTCGTCCCTACAGGGCTTAACATGTGGATCAAGGGTTTATGATCTGTGACCAACTTGAATTTTGTGCCCCAGATGTAGGTTCTGAAGTTCTCCTCCGCCCATGCGTAGGCTAACATCTCCTTTTTCACTATCAAGTAATTTCTTTCAGCTTTGGGTAATGCCTTGGATGCAAACGCCGCTACCTGTGCTGCATCTCCTCTCTTCTGAGTGTGCACAGCTCCCAACCCGAATGCACTGGCGTTGGTGGTGATCATCGTGTCCCACTCGGGATGATATGGCTGTAAGCATGGGGCTTCCACGATCCTTTCCGTTATGGCTTCAAATGCATCCTTCTGCGCCTAGGACCATGTAAACTCAGCTCCTTTTTTGAGCAGATTGCTTAACGGTGTGGTGACCTCCGAGAAGTTGTGAATAAACTTTGCTTAATATTCTGCAAGACCCAAAAAGGATCTTAACTCGTCCTTGTTTGCGGGTTCTGGAGCTTTTTTTTACGATGGCCTGCACCAGGCTTTGCTTGGGACTGATCCCCTGACTGGATATCTTGTATCCTAGATATTCAACTTCCTTGACCCTCAGCACACACTTGACGTACCTCAGCTTGACCCCTACTTCTTGTAGTTTGTTGAGGACTTCTTTTAGTATTATGTTGTGCGTCTGCTCATCTTCATCGTAGACTAATATATCGTCTTGAAAATACGAGACGTTTCTCACGTCCAGGAGCAACAAATCCATCATCCGCTGGAAGGCGGGGGGCTGCTGATGATAGGCCGAACTGCATCTTGGTGAACTGATAGGTGTCAAATGGGGTGATGAATGTGGTTAGGGGCCTAGATTCCTTATGCAAATGTATATGGCGATAGGCATCCCTCATGCCCAGCTTGGAAAATACCTTGGTCTCCTTCATCATTATTATGAGTTAATTTATACTGGGGAGGGGATGGCTGTCCGGAATGACCTCTAGATTTAGGTGTTAGGTAAGAATTGATGCAGCCGCACTGTGTGATACTACACAACACTTATTTCCTTGGTATTAGGTAACCCACCTTTTGGTATAGGTCTGCACTACACAAGTTGGTACTGTGACTGAGCAGCTATGCCTATCTCAAGAGGGGTTAAATGTGAGCTGAAGAGCTGTACAAATGTAATCTGTAAATACAAGTAGCCAAGTAACACTTACACTGAAGGTTTCTGTTATAAATAGTTATTTATTTAATTTACACCAATTTGTAAATACGCATTCTTTAAAACGGCAGTTCATGAAACAATGTAAATTTACTTGTAAATGACTTTCCAGAATCAAAACAGTTAGTGGATAATCTTTGGATATGCTTCATACACAATTCCTACACCCTGAGGTGACTTCAATCACAAGGTCAATAATGGCATTTATATATCACACTAGTTTGCAGATTCTGAGGTTGCAGAAAGGAAAGGTTAGGGAAGGAAAAAGGTTAAACAGTTTCTCAGTATATGTGAGGACAACTAAATCTTCCAGTGAAATCTAGATAAGGCTTTCCCAGCCGTAACAGTCTACAATAAGCCACCACCTATAAGGGACAAACAGTATCAAAGTCAATGGACAAGGAGAGCCTTCAGGGAGCCAGGACAGCCAAAGTCAATTGGAACACAGTCTATGGATCTGATGCACTTCTTGAGTCTTGCGCAAAGTTAGAGAGTTTGTAGAAAAATGACTTGTAGGGTCACAACTGTTAAGCCTGTGAAAAGGGGAGCTGGAATCAACTCTAAAAGGTAAGCCAATGCAATTCCCAAGTGAGAAAAGCACAGCTAAAAGACAATGAGGTACGTACCCCAAGCCTATACAGTACCTCTGGTTTGAAGAACAGTGGTCCAGCTGGATTCTGTCTTGCTACAGCGGTGCAGACCCTTGTTCCTGAGCCTCAGTCATGAGGACAAGAGGGAGGATATTTGGAGGGCTCCTGTGGCTGTACTTGGGAGGTCATCGGCAGCTATGGGCTCTTTTTAGTTCAGCTTCACTTCGCGGTTTCAGCACTGAGCAAACAACACTGTTGCAGATCTTGGATACCGGTTGGACTCTCTTTGCTCCCTCGGTCCTGTACTCTGGTGAGGGGACTTTTGATCTGGAGGTCCTGCTTCTTGAGGGTCCTTAGGAGACTCCTGGCGCTTCTAGCCAGATTTGTTAACGCTTCAGATGTTTCACTCCACTAGAGATACTCGACCCCCCTGGCATTGGGTTATTACAGCAACGAAAAAGCACAGCCAGTCGGGGATGTTGGTCCATTGGAGTTCATCTCGTGGTTAGTTGGTCCCACTAACCCAAGGTGTGAAGTCGATCCATCCGGAGCTTCTCAGTCGAGTTGAAAAAGGAGTGCAGCACAGCAGCAGGGCTTCACCGGGCAATTCAAAGGTCCAGGAGGTTGCACCAAACTTTGTTCATGATTACTTCGTCGAGTGTTTCTCCCAGTGGTCGGCTCTGCCTGTAGTCCCAAAACCCTCGCCATTTAAGGTTTCTTCCATTCATGTACAGCCTAGGCTGTCAATCACACAGCAGGGTGGCTGTCCTTTAAGGACAACCAGCCAGCCAATCACGACTAGTTGCATTCAGGCATTCCTAGAGACAAAGGACAGGGGAGTTTCTGGACCCTCCCCTCACATCCTGTCCTTTCAGACACACTGGAGCCAGGAATGGGCTTCAGGGCTGAAGCCCGCCAAAGGCAAGACAAACAAAAGGGTTCAAAGCCAAGAAAGACCCCACAAACAGAAAATGGCAAAAAAAAGAAGACAGGGCCATTGTGACAAAATGGTCACCCATGGGTGCTGTACTGCAGCTGAGGGTTCAGCCTGTGGTAGAAAAGCACAATTGTAGGAAAAATGTAACCACTGACACCAGCCAGTTAAAGTAGTGAGGGTAACATACAAATGTTACATAAGAGGATAGGACAAGGGGCTACTAGGTAACCCCCCAGCACTCCACATAAGGTGGAGTGTGCTGGACCTACAAAGAGAAAAGGTAAGTAAAGTCAATTTCACTTTACTATTCTTGGGAACTGTAGTTCACACAAGATAAGGTAGTTAAACCTTATGATAAATCTAAATGGATTTATCTGGAACACTGTGTGTCACCATACCAAATGTAGATGCCGATGGAGTTTGTCAGACTCCAAAAACAGTGAAAACACAAAATTCAAATCAGGTAAAAACACATGAGAGAGTGAGAGAGTGATCAAATGGTCTTGCTCGCTCCAGGATTAATACTAAAATATGCTAAATCCAGCAAAAGAGCTGGTGGTCTCTAAGGTGGGAGGAATTTAGCCCTAAAAATGAAAATTCTCCGTAACATTAAGCTGCGGGGGTCCATACATACTCTCAAATCCTCTGGGTCCTGTTTTTTAATTAGCACCACTGGACTTAGCCACCCTAAGGCTTCCACTTGTTCGATGGAGCCTTCTTTTACAATTTCTTCATGTTTTCTAGCCGTTGCTGGCACGGGATGCACTCTGTGCTTCACCAGGACTGCATTGGTTTTGAGCATTATCCTATGCACGTACTTCTTGATTCTTCCCGGCCCTTCGGAAAACAGCTTTTGGAAGTCTTCTTTCGACACCGGCACTCCTATTGCCTTGACTGCTAATACTTGATCATTTGTGATGGGATCCAGCTTAATCTTTAGTGTCGCTTGATCGTCCCACCACAGGACCACTGGACCTTCCCTTGCCATATACACTCTAGTCCTTGTCTCCCTTCCTTTGTACTCAACAAGGCCGTTGATGTATCCCAACAAACTTACTGAGGCACCTCCAAATACTGTGGGCTTGTGTTCACATCCTGCATTGTTTTATGTCTGTTAGTTTAAAATTCGAATTTTGGTGTGCCACATCTTGCATTACTTTGTGACTGTTCGTTTAGTTTAACAATCGAATTTACGTATGCTCACATCCTGCATTGTTTTGTGTCTGTTAGATTAGTTTAAAAAAAATCGAATTTAGATGACACCCTGCATTACTCTGTGGCTGTTAGTCTAAATTTCCAAGAAGTTTGCTGACCAAAAGCGAAGGCTAGTACCCGAATATCAGGAGGGGGAGTTCGTTTGGCTATCCACCAAGAACATAGCCCTTAAGGAGAAGAACAAGTTTAGTCAATGTTACATTGGTCCATTTAAAATTGAGCAAGTCATTTCTCCTGTTTCGGTTAGGGTGAAGTTCCCGCTAGGTTTAAGAGTACATCCCACGTTTCACGTAAGCCTGTTAAGTCTTGAGAGAAGGGAACTAGATTGTATGGAATGCCTGGCCCAGTATATTCTGAGGTAGTTGAAAATTAATATAAAGTACAATCCATATTGGTTTCCAGAATTTTGCGTGGGAGGTTGCAATATCTAGTGGACTGGAGAGGTTATGGTCCGGAAGAATGATCTTGGGTCGGGGTTGAGAATGTTTAGATTGCTGCGACGGATTCATCGTTTGAGACCTGAGAAACCAGGCCCTGTAACAGGGGGTGGGGAGGTACTGTCAGGTTTCCCCTTAGTTTACCAGTCAGGAAGGGTCCTTCTCAGTCTATAACTGGGCTAGGATGCACATAGAGAGTTTCTTCATTCAGATTCAAAACTGCTCTTTTGTGTTTTTCAAGAGAAAGCAAATCATACTTTCCTTAACCCAAACATTGCAGGATTCAGGAGTCATCCCATTTCAAGATGGTGGAAGCAGTCCTCAGGTTTGATTGAACCTCTGGCCACTGTGAGGTAGTGTGGAACCCTGCCTACAATTCTAAACTGCCTTTCATTCTGATCTTGACTAAGAAGGTCACAGTTTCTCATAGCTCTAGAGAATAACCTTAGGAAAAAGCACTCACACAGGAGGAGACATTCAAGACAGGGTCAAGTTAAAGAGAAAAACCAAGTACCAGGACAAGAAGTCCACTGCAGCAACTGGAAGTGCAGCTTTATTTATCTTTAGAAAAGAACTGTGTACAAATTAAACATTGATATTTCTTTGTATATATGTCATATTTCAACCGAATGCTCAAAACGTTGCCTGTTGTATTTTTATTTGATCACAGTAACTCTGAGCGTGTAATACCAGGCCCGCGTTATACACTAACTACGAGCGCGAAGCAGTGATCCATTTAATTAATAATATACTAATCATCCGCCTTGAATCTATTAACTCAGTAGTGCACATGATCCCTGGCCTTCCTCGTAATCAGCTTGAGTGATGATCGTGTATCCTATTAACGCTAGAGGAAGGGACCTAGCATAGCATTGTGCGTACAGTAGACAGCCATAACAGTTCTGAGTGTGACGCAGTGAGCAAAAAGAAGGGAGATAGGCAAAGCATTTGTTTAAGTGAGAGCAAAGTGATATTTGTGACTTTGTGACTCCAGGAGCAGAGGACTAGTAAACTGTTTCCGAATTGCTACACAGTTCAGTTAGTTAATAACGGTTCGCAGAAATCAAGAGCAATTCTAGTAAGTCACGTTTTGAAGTGGGAATCCGAAAGTTAAAGGTTTTCTGTGGTTGAGAGACTTTTAGGAAACTTAAGAACTCTATAAAAGAAGCAAAAGCACTTATCAAGAGCGGAGAGAAGGAACACAGAATCTTGAGTAGATTAAGAAGCAAAGTCAGTCTGGTTACTGAAAAGTTGAGAAAAGAAAATTCACGAAAAGAAAAGATTTTCCACAGCCTTTCAGCACTAAACAGAGACTATTAGGTACAATAGGGTTACTTTGGGGTGAACTCTCAGAAAGGGTGGAAAATCAAATACTGGGTAAGGTTAATTATTCTGTATATTTCTTAGCAGGTCAGAGAAAGTCATCAAATCCAGTTCAGAGATCCAGTGGCAGCAACAGGACCGGGTTTGTTATTGTATTCACTTCCCCTTTCCCCTCTGGGTTGTCAGCGTTGCAATTTATGATTTGAGGATTGCAGAGTAGGCAAACCAGGGGGGGTCTGTGGGGCCATTGCCTGCTCTTGCCGGATGTTTGAACTGGGACCTTGCACCCAGTCTGTGTAGAGAGTGGCAGGTTATGCTGAGGTTATGCTGAGGTGTTCCAGAGTCTGTTCGGCAGAACGAGCCCTGATCAGCCAACCGTCCAGGTAGGGGTAGACATGAATCCCCCCTCTCCTTAGACTCGCTGCCACCACCACCATCAGCTTGGTGAAAACCCTCAAGTGGAGGAAGGCCCGAATGGCAGAAGTCGAAACTGATAATGAGTACCGCCAACGGCGAACCTCAGGTACTTTCTGTGCATGTGTGGAATGGCACATGAAAGTAAGCATCCTGAAGGTCCAATGACACTATCCAATCCAGGAGCTGGAGGGCCTGAATGATCTGAGAAAGTGTCACCATCTTGAACTTGACCTTCCTCAGGAACTTGTTCAAGCATCTCAAGTCCAGGATGGGTCTGAATCCTTCGTTCTTCTTGGGGATTAGAAAATAGGAAGAGTACCACCCTTTGTTCCTCTCAATTACATGTACTGATTCTATAGCACCTTTCTCTAGTAGGCTCAAAGGTTCCTGCACAAGGAACGGATCTGGAATCTTGAAAGAGCGGCTCCCCGGTGGATGGACCTGAGTCCTTTTTAGAAATGGGAGGCTACTGTTTCCAATGCCCATGCATCTGAAGCAATGCCACACAATTCTTGTAGATACAGTGAGAGTCTGCCTCCCACTGGGGTCTTGTGGGTCAAGGCCTCAGAGAGGTGTAGAAGTGGCTGAAGCAGCGACTGATGGTAAAGTAGCCGTTGCTAGGGTGAACTTTGTACCTCTCCCTTGTCCACCACAAGGGAATCTTCTCTGACCCCTTTGACAAGCCAGTTCTCTTGCCCTTCCAACTGAGGCGTAGAAGTGAAAGGACTTACCCTTCCAAGATGATCAACTGGGCTGAGAGGGTTGTAGATGTCTGATGGCGGCTCCAAGAGATTTGGCCGCCGCCTTTGAGGTCTGTAGCTTCTGCACACTTTCAGCAGCCTTGCTGCCAAACAGCTGGGTGCCGTCAAAGGACACGTGGAGGAGCCTGGAATGCACGTCCGGTGCAAATCCTGACTTTCACAACCATGAAAACCTGTTTATTACCGTGCTTGCCACCATGGCTCTTCTGAGACTATCAGCTGAGTTCAATCCTGATTGCAGAGACCGGCACATAGCTTCCTTGCCGTCTCTTACAATGTTCAAAAAGCCATCTCTTTCTTCCCCTTCAGTAATATGATCAGCCGCCATAGCTACACAGTCCCACAGGATGGGCTACTGTTTCCAATGCCCATGCATCTGAAGCAATGCCACTCTATTCTTGCAAATGCAGTGACAGTCTGCCTCCCACCTGGGTCTTGTGCGTCAAGGCCTCAGAGAGGTTTTGAAGTGGCTGAAGCAGCAGCTGATGGTAAAGTAGCCATTGCTTGTGCGGACTTTGCACCTCTCCCTCGTCCACCGTGAGGGAAAATTCTCTGACTTGTTTGACTAGCCAGACCTTTCGCCCTTCCAACTGAAGAGTAGTCTTACCCTTCCAAGATGATCCACTGGGCTGAGAGGGTTGTAGATGTCTGATGGCCACTCCAAGAGATTTGACCTCCGCCTTTGAGGTCTGTAGCTTCTGCACGCTTTCACCAGCCTTGCTGCCAAACAACTTGATGCCGTCAAAGGACATGTTGAGATTTGGCCGCCGCCTTTGAGGTCTGTAGCTTCTGCACACTTTCAGCAGCCTTGCTGCCAAACAGCTGGGTGCCGTCAAAGGACACGTGGAGGAGCCTGGAATGCACGTCCGGTGCAAATCCTGACTTTGTCAACCATGCAAACCTGGTATTACTGTGCTTGCCACCATGACTCTGCTGATACTATCAGCTGAGTCCAATCCTGATTGCAGAGACCTGCACATAGCTTGCTTGCCGTCTCTTAAAATGTTCAAAAAGCCGTCTCTTTCTTCCCCTGTAGGAATATGATCAGGAATATGATCAGCCGCCATAGCTACACAGTCCCACAGGATACGCTACTGTTTCCAATGCCCACGCATCTCAAGCAATGCCACGCCATGCTTGCAGATGCAGTGAGAGTCTGCCTCTCACCTGGGTCTTGTGGGTTGTTAGGGAGAATTCTCAAATTCATGGCTAATTTCCCCTACCTATAGAGTCCCCCAGCAGCTTTGCTGGATTTGAAGGGTTTGTTTCTTTTTACCTGCTAAGAGTGAGACTCTTTTTCCCACTCTTAGGCATTTTTACTATGTGTGTTCTAGGTTATTTTTGTGTTTAATGCCTATGGGATCTTTTCTCTCACCCATAGGAACCATCTTTGTGCACATGTGTCACACAGCACCCTCCGTGCCGTGACACAGGGGTATCGTAGCGACCCCTAAACATAGACTTCATACCCTGGGACTGACTACTGTCTCCCAGGGCATGTCAAGTCCCCATTGACTTTACTAGTCGATTTTTATGAACTTAACCAGTACACCCCATCTTAATATGGAAGTACTGGAAGGGGTTAATAGTTTTTCCCCTATGTTCATTTTCGAGAGGGTACCTTAAAATCCCCCTCTACAAAGTTTCTGGCTGGTGGCAGTGGTTACTGCCTTTTATATTCAACCACAAATATTTCTCTATGGGATTGTCCCATTGTTCGAGGCTACCACTTTTACTGACAGCCTCTAACATACCGCCGGTCTATTTTTGTATTAACTTTACTCCGGTAGGTTTTATTTGCCAGAACTTTGATAAAACTTCTTTCTCGAGTCTTACCCCATCTTACCCCATTTTCCTAACCCAGGTTGGGGATCCATTGTTCGTCCTTTTGGCGGGCTTCTGGCAAGAAGCCCTCCTTTCGGCGCCACTGAGTCTGGGGTGGGTCTGTTGTTTGGGAGGAGGCTGTGAGTGACCCTAGGCTGTTTGAATGGGTCTCTTTCTGCATAAAAGCTGGGTCATGAGGACTGGAAGAGCAAGACGTTGCCACTGGAACTACGGAACCGAAGGGAAGAGAAACCAGAGACATCTTCAGCATCTACACCACCGGTGAAGCCCTGCCGGATCGTCTCACCACTTTTCTTCCACACGACGAGAGGAGATCTTCAGCGGAGGAGCCTCCTTCCCTTGAGCTGGTGGGGTCAACCAGTTCACCTATCGCATCCTCGGACCTGCCTTGGTCGACTCGACAGTGCCCCGCACTTGAAGACCGGATAGCCAGGCAGCTATCGACCCAGACCACAATTAAAAGGAGCGTACCTTTTAAACTTCGTTTGGCAGCACCATGGCTGGTTTCATCCCTGGGTAGTGCAGCGACTCGAACCTTCCTCCATGATGAGAGCCTCTCTTCCTCTGTTGGACCCCTCGACCTGCAGGAACTACCAGGAACAACCGCCACCGCAGGAGCCATTTCTCCACATTTAAGGTACATTGTTCCGCCAGGCCGCCCTTTCTCCGTGGTAGCCCTAAAGGTGTTTTAAATCCTTTAACTACTTGTGGGGTCGGCCACCCTCTCTCTTAACATTGTCTTTCACCTTGCATCTACCTCTTCAAAAGTTTTCTACTAAAGACTTGACTGCAGCTACAAGAACATTTTTGCTCCTAAACTCTCGGTCCTGTACCACTGACTCTGGCTCAGGCCCATTGACTCTGGCTGATTTGTTAGATCTGCTCTCACTAGATTAGTTTTTAATGAGAAATGTGTTGATGCACCTAAATCTTCTAAACCCCTCTTCCTTCCTACTGTTTTAACTTGTGGAGTGCCATTTTGCTCAGTTTTCATTCACTTGTCTTTTGGTTAAAGTGTTACTGTGCATTACTTGTTCAGAAAACTTCAGGGAAGAGTTGCTAGGGGGTGTCTGAAGATATTTCGGTTTAACTTGTACTTTCCCTCCCTTTCGTTGAATTGGTAGAGTGCCATTTGTAGTAGGTTTTCACTGTGCCGTTTTGCTCAGTTTTCACTATACCGCAAACTTGTCTACAATTGAATAGGGAGTTGTATATGCTTTTATTTTGACTAAAATTAACTTACTTTATTAACTGTGATCTTTGTGTTGACTTAGAAGTTTATAAAATAAATATATATTCTCTTTTTAATACAAAACATTGGTCAGTGTTTCCTTGCTCCATAGTACTGTACTACCTATTGTGTCAACCCTGAATACTGCTCATCTCCCTCTTGAGATAAGTCTGTCTGCTCAGCCACAGCTACCAACTAAATCTTTGTGTTAGAGACTGATACCAAAGGGGATTTATTGCTCTCACCTGTAGTCCTAATCTGAGGTAGTGCTCCCTAAGGGAACTGCCCTGCATTCTGCCTAACACGGGTCAAGGCCTCAGAGAGGTTTTGAAGTGGCTGAAGCAGCAGCTGATGGTAAAGTAGCCATTGCTTGGGCAGACTCTGCACCTCTCCCTCGTCCACCACAAGGGAAACGTTTCTGATGGATCTGGAATCTTGAAATAGCGGCTCCCCGGTGGATGGACCTGAGTCCTTTTTAGAAATGGGAGGCTACTGTTTCCAATGCCCATGCATCTGAAGCAATGCCACACAATTCTTGTAGATACAGTGCGAGTCTGCCTCCCACTGGGGTCTTGTGGGTCAAGGCCTCAGAGAGGTGTAGAAGTGGCTGAAGCAGCGACTGATGGTAAAGTAGCCGTTGCTAGGGTGAACTTTGTACCTCTCCCTTGTCCACCACAAGGGAATCTTCTCTGACCCCTTTGACAAGCCAGTTCTCTTGCCCTTCCAACTGAGGAGTAGAAGTGAAAGGACTTACCCTTCCAAGATGATCCACTGGGGTGAGAGGGTTGTAGCTGTCTGATGACGGCTCCAAGAGATTTGGCCGCTGGCTTTCAGGTCTGTAGCTTCTGCAGGGTTTCAGCAGCCTTGCTGCCAAACAACTCTGTGCCGTCAAAGGGCATGTTGAGGAGCCTGGACTGCACGTTCAGTGCAAATCCTGACTTTCTCAACCACGCACACCTGTTTATTACAGTGCTTGCCACCATGGCTCTGCTGATGCTATCAGCTGAGTCCAATCTTGATTGCAGAGACCCACGCATAGCTTCCTTGCCGTCTCTTACAATGTTCAAAAAGCTATCTCTTTCATCCCCTTCAGGAATATGATCAACTGCCATAGCTACACAGTCCCACAGGATGAACAATTTTGCTCGGGCACAAGTGGCATTAGCTGATAGGAGCACCATGCTTCCTGCAGAAAATACTTTTCTTGCCCAGGCATCAAAGCATTTATCATCCCTATCTAGTGGGATGGTCGTGTATGCCGCCTGTTTTGTAGAGGTTGCTGCTTGAGCAAGTACACTTTAAGGTTTTGGGTGTCTAGATAAGTAGGTAGGGTCGCTACTAGATGGCCTGCATTTTTTTGTGAGGTTTTTGTTTACTGCTGGACTGGACTCAGGAACCTCCCAATTTGACATAACCCTTTCCTGAAGAGCTATATGAAAAGGAAGTATTGGATCCTTGTGTGGACCTTTATCCAGAATATCTGTTAGGTCGTCTTGCTCAAACGGAGGAGCAGGTCTGCCCCATCCCAGAAAATCGATGACTCTAGTCATCAAGTGCCTATAAGAAGCATCAGCATGGTCTGCTGGGTCTGGCTTGCCAAATTCAATTTCCTGTGAGGTGTTAAGGACCCCACTAGCAGTTTGCATATTCTCATACAGATCTTTAAGTCTGGATTCTTCAGAAAGAAAACTTTCTGGGATGTTAGGTGTGTCCAGTTGCAATCCAAATGGTGGAATGTCATTGTCTGAGGGTTTGTAATCCTCATAGATTGAAGATAAAGACTTTAAAAAGTCCTTTTTAGGTACAGGCTTGTATGATTTTTTAATCTTTTCAGGTTGTGAAAGTAAAGGTGTCGATGGTTTCCTCAACAACTTTTCTGTCAATTTTGACTTTTGACAGAGCCCTCGAAGGGTTTGACCCTTGACTCGAAAGAGTCCTCGACGATTTCTTGTCGTGTTGAGATCTCGAAGGATCTCAAAGGGTGTCTGACTTACGTCCCGAGCTCAAGGGCATGCAGGATGTAGTCTTTGGCCTTTCCTTTTCTGCCTTATGCAGCTTGACAGGAGCATGTCATTTTACCTTTTCCTTCGAGGGGGTTAGGGCCTCTCTCTCGAAGATTTTCAACATTTCCTGTCGAAAATATTCCCACAAAGTCAGAGTAGAGTATTTATTTGGACAGGTTATACTTCTCTCCAGAGAGCAATCAGAAGGACTCGAAGAGGGCAACCTTTATGGCCTTTTCCTGGACTTCCTAAGAGATCACAAGGAATGGTGTGACCCGCTCCTGGAGTGTGATTGTTTCTTTGATCTCTGGCTTCGAGGAGAGTCACCTCTCAACTGGTCGGATGATATTTTTTTCAATGGAGTCATCGAAGGGGATTTAGTAGGGGTCCTACACGCCGCTAGTTTCCCTTTATGCTCTTCTAGAGCCTTTCCAGTCACCGACTAGCAGGACTGACAGTCCACCATTTTGTGTTTGACGCCAAGTCCGTGAGGGACATCTTGGCACCACAGTTGTAGCACTTCTTGAACTCGGTCTTCGGGGTTGAAGGAGCTAAAGACGAGGCCATTGCTCAAATAATGGTTTCTCATAAATACTGAAGCAAGCCTTAATGCTCGAAGCAAATGCTATCGCAGAAAAATGGAACTGAGGCCAACGGGCGCCGCACATGCTCTATGTACCGACGATGATGTTGACTCCATGATGGAAGCCCTTGCGGGACATTGAGTCGACCGCATTGATGCACAGTGCCCTCTGCCAAAAAAAACATTCCGAAGTAGCTGAAGGTGGAAGATATCATATCATAGGATGATGAATACACGGGAGGACACAATCCATTTGAAGGGGCACTTGTGGTCTTTCAATGATCACTACCACACAGAGTTCTGGATTGCCCTGGCTAGATTTTTGCTATCTGGTATAGTATGGAAATGAATTGTGTGGTATCATATAGGTGGGTATGTTAGTTGATATTTGTGTAGTGCTTTATGGCCATTGTTATAGCTTTGAAGCGTTGTTGGCGAATGGTCCTACGGCATAGCATAGTTTGCACAGACATGAAATAAATAGCGCATTACATTGCATGCAAATAGAGTTTACAATTTCAAGCAATTGTTCAGTTGTTAGCAGATATGACTAGTGTAGTGACATTATAATAGCCATTGTGTGAATCGTGTTATGGGACTAATTGACAGATGCTCCGGATTTTTCATGGGCCTCGGCTATATCAGATGGGGTGCAGTGCTAAACGTTGAACAGGGCTATATTTGAACATTGCAACTACCACATGGGATGTCAGCAACATGCATTGGAAGCTTAAGGTTTAGACTATCAGCCCAGCCGAAGGTAGGGAGTAAAAGAGGGGGCTGGTTGTGGACATGGCATCCTGGGGTAGGGAGTAAAAGAGGGGGCTGGTTGTGGACATGACATCCTGTGGTAGGGAGTAAAAGAGGGGGCTGGTTGTGGACATGGCATCCTGGCAGATAGAGGTCAGGCAGGGCTTTAAGTGGGCAAGTGTTAGTCGGGGCTAAGTCCCTGCAGTCTCCCCAAACTTCAACTGTGCTGGGGCTCCCTCGGTTCCCACCGCCTGATGTCGCATATGCGTGCTTTGCTTATTGATCTTATTCAGGCTTCAGACTCCCAACGGCACTTCATTACGTTACATGTTTAGGGGGGGCTTAAGAGTCTGAAAGTACAAATGAGTAACCTTCACAAAAAGTTAAGGAGTGGGCCAGAGGAATGACTTCAAGGAAAGCCACTTTTAATGTTTTATTTTTCCTTACAGGAGATTCGACCTGAGACCTGCCGCTAACAACCCTGTGTCACATCGCGCTGTGCTATCTCGCTGGTGCAGGATTCGTTTTGTTTCTTTAAATTGACTGCTTGGGACATAAAGCCATTCCCAAGCAGCTAAAAAGACCAGCTCAGCAAAGATATGCGTTTACATTGTTGTGGGCAAGCAATGCTTGCAGGTCATGGGAGGTGTGTCAGTGGGTATAGCCATAGTCCTGTCCCTTAGGAGGTGCACATCGTGGGTGAAGGGGAGACTGCATAAAACTGCATGCTGCGGGGGACAATGACACACAAATGGTGGTCATTTAAATGCATACACAGTTTTCTTCAGTCTTACTAGAAGTGTTGTCAGCATTCTGGGAAGGAGTGGGGGAAAGGAAGAATCCAGGTATGGAATTTGAAATGATGGGCGAGTGACGTGAAGCCTGAGGAGGGTTGCAGGGGGCAAAAAAGGGTGTGGGCAGGAGACATTGTCCCACTACGTTTTTTAACACTTCGACCCCTAGGGCTAGCCTGTCACTGAAATTACAGCAGCAACACAAAAGAGGTAGAAAAACATGATTTAGTGCCCAAATCTATCGTAAGATAGCTTTTCACACTAACCTATTTGTTTTCGATGTTTCTAACCAGCATAAGACTTATGCTATGTTGTCAGTTAATTGTTAATGTGTGCAGATTGGTGATGGTGAGTATTGACATGTTTTAAAATGTTTGAGTACCACACCTCCTCGTTATAACCCTCCCCCTCGATTTCTCACCCCACTTAAAGCACTGGGTTCAGTCCCAGGCAGAGGTGGCGGCGTGAACGAATCCCGGTCTTGCACTTAGAAACTGGTCTCCGGTATTAAGTGCGTTATAAAAGAACAATTATAATTACGTGCCATTTGATTGGCTAAATCGCACCTACAGGGTGCTAATCTATGACATTTTAGGACGTGTGCTTTATCTCTATGATTTATGGTTATTGTTTTTGTTCTGGCTGTCACAGTATTGATGTATTTCTTTTATCTCTTCAGGCCTTAGCCTTATACAGTTTAAACCAAAAAGGGTACACCTAATTGATAACAAAAGGGGATCTTGGAATAAAGGTTTGTGCCCCATCGTCTATGGAAAGTAGCTTCTCGGGCCAGTGCACTCACCCTTGCAACTTCTGAATTGCCATGTGACACCTCCACCGCCCTGAGCGTTGTGTCCACTTCCACCTTGGCCTTGGTGCCCAGCTGGATGACCGAGAAGCTGGCCTGCAAATACACACAAAAGAAAGAGGTCAGAGAAGGTGGGGTCTCCCCATCATTCATGATCACATAAGAGACAGCTATACTGCCACAAACCAACCAAAAGAGAAGACAGTTAGCAAATGGAGAAAAAAAACCTTAGGATTTAATGTGTATCTCAAGGATCAATTTACTGTAACACTGAGGCACACTAACAGAAAACATATTTTTTTAAACTTGAGAGAATAGTGATTTTCTAATTCTTTTACTAAAAGCTTGGCACCAGCCTGTTGGGGAGGCGTGGGCCCATGTAAACCATGCTATGCAGCAGAAAGCGCACGCTGGACTGTTGAAACGTGATTTATATTCTGGGATCATCATGAAGGATTTGTAGTTATGTCTCCTGAAAGGATAAAGGCTTATAAAAGGTTTAGAGATATGATTTCTCTCGCATAAGCTAGCCTTTCAGCTTTTCCGACAGATTTCTGCATGTGTTTTCCGAAGTTTTTGTTTGTTTGTTTTATTTATTTGTATAGCGCTCCAAACCCAGAGGTAGAAGGGCGCTTAAAGAAGACGGTTACATATTGTGATATATACAATTTCAATATACAGCAATTTACAGAGTGTTCTATCGAGAAACATGAAACAGTACCCCGCCGCGTGGCTGTGGCTGTGAAGGGGTGCTCTTGGTATTGCAGTGATGGCCGGCGTCTTTGCCTGTTATTCTTGTCCACGTGCTAAGCTCCTCTGGCTGCAATGACGGCATGCGGACTGAATCTGGGGCGATAGCATCAACCAGCTCCTTTAAAATAACTACAGAGCAACATTTGATGTAACAGGACTAGATACACGCAGCCTGTTTTCAGTGCAGCAAGGCGGGAGGGAAGGACTACCCTCCGCTCAACAAGAATATGAGACCTATAAAAAGAGGCCCAGAAAATATGTTTAGCTCTCACCTGTCACTCAGCGTGTAAGCACCTTCTGCATTATGAATGCCCTTGTCACCATACGCAACGTGGTTTCTTCGCAATAGCGCATTCCGGTATTTTAGCGTGGATGCACCAAACTAGAGTAAATCACAACTGAGCGTGGTTGTAATTAACTGTGTGGGGTCGTTTTGACCGCGGAAGGTCTAGGTATGACATTGTGCTGTTACCCAAGCAAGGAAGAAGATGTCAACATTGATGACACTCTGATCTCCGTCTCACCAGCGGTAAAAAGCCTAGGAGCATACCTTGATGCAACACTCCCCCTAACCTGTCAAGTAAACGCAATATCCTCCTCAGCAGCCTACTTAACCAAACTCCTAAAAGCAGCCAAACCCTTCCTCTCTACACACAGTTGCCTAACAATAGCTTGTACAGTGGTTGGCGCAAGGCTGGACTACTGTAATGTGCTCTTCGCCGGTAGCTCTGCTCATAACATACAAAAACTCCAGACCATCCAAAACAACCCACGAGCCACCCAGAACATTCCGAGATCAGAACACATATCAGCCGCCCACAGAGCGGTACACTGGCTCCCCATCCGAGAAAGAATCTAATTCAAGACACTCACAATCACTCACAGGTGTATCTACATTCCGCCCCGCACTACCTGGCTCAAAAAATTGCTAAGACTCACTCGTCCAGGCCTACCAGAACCCCTTACACCCATATACTTGTTCAACCCAAATTCTAACACGCCAAAGAAGGGGGGACAAGTTTCCCAGCCATTGCTGCTAATCAATGGAATTCTCTCCCACAAGCCTACTGGGCCTTCCACAGAGCCATGAAAACTTGGCTGTTTGCCTAACCTACGCAACATGTAAGCTTCCATTTGAATTATGTACTTGATGTGCTTTGCATTCTGTATACAACTGCTTTGTATTTGACAATACATGCTCTCCGCCTCCGGGCCACATGTTACTGGTTCTCTACAGCGTCCTGATGCCTGAGGGTCTGTGTGCGCTATAAAAAATAAATAAATAAGGCCTATCTGCATCTTTTCACGGGCCTAAAGGCAGCCAAAATTCTCGCTGTATTGCACCTTCTTGCCACTAGAGGGTGTTTATTGAACAGGAAGGGTGCTGGAGGACGCATATGTGGGTTTCCATCTAAATGATTTGTGGTGGAGGAGCTGGACAGACCAGAATGCTGACAGTTTGAAGGTTTATATTTTGCAGACACCCTCGCAAAGGAAAACAGACTAGTCATTAGACTAAACAAAGATGCCACGGGACAGCGACTATATACAAAGCTACACTGGGCTTCCAAACCAGAAGGGGGAGAACACCAGCCGAGCAGCGCTGGGATGCACTGCGCAGCGCAGGCCTGGCTTCCGAAATTCATTAGCACGTCCATTGCCATTACAATGAAAGGTGCCAGAGGTGGGGTTTAGAGGATGGAGCAGCAGCGTGCCGGACCTGCGGCGCAAAGGCCACACACGCACCCCCCGACTTGTACAAAACCAGTGACATTCCAAAACGTACTGGATGGCATCTCCGTTATGCCTTTATTTTGGTCCCTTTAGGCTGTGTCGGCCACAGCGTAAATCCGTGTGTTATGTGTTAAGATTTTTGGGCGTTAAATCTAAAAACCACCGCAATCTAAGCGGTCATATAACTAGGGCGTGCCTTATTCCCGAATTACGCAACAAGCGCCCCGCCTCAAAGATGACCGCGTTGGGGTGAATCTAAACCAATTCCCCCATCAATATTTATAAGAAATAGGCCACTGCTCCTCTTTTTTCACAGGACCCACAGACCCCCGAAACCTATAAATTGATATTATACTTCCACACCTGGCAGTCACCGCTGGCATTGAGTTCCAGCAATACCTGTCTCACTGGATGTCCGATCAACCACCTATCAAGGAACACATATGGTGCAGCTGTTCAGCGTTAGAGTCCTCTGGCATGCTGTGCACTGTCCAGGGTGCCAGAGGTGGGACTTGAACCCATATTGCCAGACTTCAATTCTGGATACTTAACCATTTTGCCACAGCTCTGTCCATGCGAGCTAGTGCACACAGCAGGAGCCATGGTGCAGCATGAAGTGATTGACTTTGGCCCTGGAGGTCGTGGGTTCTAATCTCGCTTTAGCACAGTACCAAAATGTGCGATGTGGTCAAGTGCCTTTATCCCCGTAGATTGGTTCCAGGCGTGGAGTCTCTACCTGTGCTCGTTCTCCTGCATTCTCCATCCTCAATGACATGAAAAGCTGCAATCTATTCTCAACCACGGCATCGAGCAAGTGCTCTGTCTATGTGAGTAGCAGACATGTGTCTGCGGAAGGTGTGCTCACAGTACAGGGCGAAGAAGGTCTATGAAGAGGGGAACTCATTGAGGGAGATTAGAGTAAGTAAGGGAGACACAGGGCCTCCGCCACTGAACCCAAGGAATTAAGGGATGAAGAATATCCGGATGCACGCACCCTTATCACACTCACAACACATAGCTTGTTATTCTGCTTCGCAGCAATCAAAATAAGCATGGGCACTCACTTTCAGTCCATTACCCTCCTCATTCTTGTTGTAATAAGAATGAGAAACATGTCGCATTTCAGGGGCAACATTAGCAGTCCATGGCAAGGGTACTTGTGTTCTAGGGCACTTAATGACAGCCACAAGGAAGATATACTGGCCACAGTAAAAATGCAGGACATAGATCGTATGAAAAAGGTGCACATAATATGGTGTTAAGCACTGGTTCCAAGTGCTGTAATGGGTGGTAACAGGCCCCCGAGATGTTACCACCCATCCCAGCCCTTGGAATGGGTGCTTAATGCCATTAGCACCCGTCCCATGGCTGGGACGGGGCTAATTTAATGTATTTCCGTTCCACGAATGGGTCACCTCATGTCGTCCCGTTCATGGAACGAAAAGACTGTTCAAAGATGGCCACCATGGAAAGGGAAGGCGGGGCTCCATACAGAGCCCCTCTTCCCTTTCCATGACGGCCTTATGACGAGGAAATGGAAGCAGCAGCGGCGGCGAGTGCCGCTGCCGCAATTAGGTAAGTGGGGAGCCAGTATTACATAAAAAGAGGTCCGGGGTAGGAGGGAGATGGCAGGCGGGGGAAGCTGCCATCAGATGGCTTGGTACACGGGCTAATACTGTGTCATTCAACCCGCAATCCTAGCCTCCTGATTGGCTGGCTCCCCCACCGATGGGTGCTAATTTAGAATAGACAGACAACTCAGATTAGATGCTTCACAGAATTCAAAAGTGCTTGAGCATCGATGGAGAAGACAACCGTAAGAAATGAGAAAACTAGACATAGCATAGCATAGCATAGCATACATAGTGGAAGAAGATTAGAAGCTACCAGGAAGGTGTCGTATCAAGACAGACTAAAGTTAGAAGAGGGACATGGCATTCAAGTAGTGTTTCCTTTAGAGTGGCTGTGTTGTGCAATATATCAACACTCACTATTATTATAGCAAAAGCAACACTATAGGCAGGGCAACCATGATTGAGGCTTTTTTGAAGATCATACCCTGAGAACAAAATCACTCTGAAGTTTGAAAGGTTTAGGTACTGGCAATTTTGACAGATTAGGCAATACACGATTAAATGAGATGCCCAGGATCCCACATCGGTTAAGCGATGTAGCTGGGATTTGCGCCCAGTCTGCAATGTATCCACTTTACAACTTTCTATTTCAGATCTTACTATGAAATAAAATAATCCCATTTTGCAGAACTGACTTGAAAAGTGCAAGCATCACATAACCGAATATTAAACATTTTTAAAATGCTGTTGTAGCGTACTATGGTAAATGGGAATTATTCTAGCTTCTTTATCTCCATGACCAGGGGAAGTATCTAAGTACCAGCATACTGATTGAGGTGTTTTTAAAAGATTTCATCTGGGTTTCTGTTTTGTATCTTAAAGGTATAAAAACGCCCAAAATAGAGGCTTGTGAACTTGTTATTTGTAACAACGCATAAAAATCTCAGAACTTTACAAAAAGAACAGTTATTTGTGTCAAATGAGCACAACCTAAAATATGCTTGCAATATCTAGTCCCACTTCCACTAAAATCACATACATAAAAAGAAAGATCAGGTAATAGGCTACCAATACCACGACCATGTGAGAAAGCAAACCTTTCCACAGAAGGCAGCACAGTAATGTCAGTGATATAAGATGATTCGTCCAGGGTCACTGTATCCTCTGCTGGCAAAACCAGGGTTTAAGCATGAACGCTTTCATTCCACAATCTTGAATTTGGATACCTAATCACCTCTAGAATGAACATGGATGCTCCTCATTGGAGGGGGCTGCCTAGGTTTTATAACTCCACATCTGAACAAAACCATTTCTAAACCTTCACCACGCTGATGCTGTGCTACCTTCATAGCATCCGCTATCTGATGCAGGCACATTGCTGATAATAGCACCTATTGTGCTACAATACAAAGTACATATGCACGCAGGTTTATCACCTTCAGGCATAGGAAAGGCTGATTCTACCTGGCTGGAATTGGATATTCTTATCTTGCATATGAGCATACTTAGCTATCTTCTGAACCACTGTGCCACTGAAATGTATCAATATGCATTACACCTTTGGCTATTACACAAGATCAATATAATTCCTACAAACAGGTGAGAATGCTGCCAGAGTTGTGTCATGGTGAATGCACAAACTATACAAACTATGTATGCAACAGTGAACACAGAAAGCCTTACTGGATGAATTGATCAGAGCAGAATGTACTTGTCAACAACAGACAGGCAATGGGATTATAGAGTCTCAGCAGCGCACCATAACATATTCTGGCATTTGCTTTTTATGTTTGGTAAACAATGGGAACTGACTTCTTTACATAAGGCACCCTGGTGGGGCCCCACTCCAGGGTGGGAGCCCGGGGCATGTGCCCCTTTTGCCCTCCAGTAAAGACGTCTCTGTTAGAAGCTGTAGGGCAATACCGGGAAGAGATGGACTGAGAAAGCACATAGTTTAGTAGGGGTTAAAATGATTGAAATGAGTGCTGGCCTCTGAGGCAGTAGTTAAGTGTGTGAAAAAAGGAGGGGGCATCACTGAAGGAGCGGCACCCTGAGGGGAAGAGAATGGTAATTTCAGGCTGGATGGTCAAAGGGGTTGGTGATGTGAGAGAGGACCCTCAGCGGGAAGGAGGCACTGAGTTGGAAGAAGATAAAGAGGGGCTTGGAGAGTGTGAAAAGTGGCGTAGAAATGATATTACCCCTCAGAGCTCAGTTTTGCTGTGGTAGTTTTAGGAGGACTATGGGGCGATGGCATTGGTGATGGCATTGAAGGAATGTGAAAATCCAGAACATTATTTTGTTTTAAACGATCTTAGAGCAGGAGAACCTTCCTCCTGTCAGGTAGACTTTTCTTTTACAAATCTTTCCCTCTCTGTCCTGAGCCCCCCAGCACTACTGCTGGACTCTATGGGATATCTTTCTGACTCCAGAGGTGAGTGAGACCTTTTTGTTTCACCCACCTCCTGCATGTACTTTGGTCTTGGGTTAAGTAGGCCTTTCTTAAAGGGACCCAGTGAAGGGGAGACCTTTACCCCTCGGTTTTTGGCACCTCATGCTTTCCTATGGCAGCACTCCCACTATAGGTGGTATGCTGCCCGGGACCCCTAGGGTCCCTATTACAATGTTGTTCAAGGTTCACCGGGGTGCGCCCCGGCTCCCCAGTACAGGAGTAGTCACCTCCTTTTTGTGACTGGGATTTTCAAACCATTGCAGCACAAGCCATCCTCAATGGAGTAAGGTGAGAACACTTTATATCCTCTTCACTTTGTTGGCAGTGACAATACTGTTACTTTCCAGATGCTGCTTTTTACTCTATTTTTCGGATGCATTGATCAAGGCTGCTGCTGCAGCCGCGATGATGGGATACAAAAGACCATATGCTTAAAATGTCTCTCATTGTCGTTTTCAGTCCTGTTCAAGATGTCTTGTCCTTTGTTGGCCATCCTTCTACCTTCCCAGGTGGGCGAGGACCCTTTCCTTTCATGCAACTTTGTAGTTTTCTTGCAGAAAGCCTGCAAATGTTATCCTTGTGCGTGTGCTGGCATGGCAGGATGTGGGAATGGGTCGCCTAAACGCCAATGCACATTCCTCCAGAAGACTATTGATGGGGAAGATTCTGGAAGGCTGAGCATCTCCCATTGGACTGCCATCTCCAAGTTTGAATGTTGCTTGTGTCCCTACTTGAGGGCTGGGGTCACCCCCAGACCCTTTTCTGGACATAAGGAGATGAGCTGGATCCAGGAAGACAAGTCGACCACTGGACCAGAACAGATCTGAGGAAGATGACCAAGGGGTACCAGAGGACTGCACCAGTTACCAGTATTGGGCCAGTAGAAACCACCACATTGCGCGCCTCGACCTCCTAATTGGCACTGAAAGACCTTTACAAGGTGCCTTCCTCCCTAAGACTGCTTGGATCAACCAGTCACCTGTCCGGCTCAAGACTTGTCGCCAGTTTCCAACTGCTGGAGCGTGCACTGCTACATTTACCCTGGTAGGCCTGAAACTAGCCTGCTTCCGTTGCATGGACGTTCGGCTGCCCAAACGGCTGGGACTCAATGTGGGTATCGCCAATGCTCTGCTGGGACTCTTGAAATCTGCTGAATTACACTCCACCAGGTTAAAAGACTGCAGGAGGAACGGAGTACGACCGCCGAGTTACTGAGTGTCCCCTGACCCTCTTTGGGGTCAATGCAAAGAGTGTTCCATGGAGATCTACTCGAGGGTCCCATCTTCATTGTGGAACTGAATCCAGGTATCCTGCCAACCATCTGAGGCCACTAAAGGCTTCTACCGAAGACTGGCGTTACCGACCCTGAAACCACAACCAGGCAACTCTGCTAGATGACTTCGATGGTGAACCTTGCTTCTACCAGTGATTCGCTACCGCCTTTGCCTGTTCCTAACTTTCGGGGAGGTCAGCGGCTGAGATTGCTTATACCTATTGACCTGCCCTCCCCCAGAGGGTTTGCATTGGATGCATAGTCCTGCTTACCTTGGCACTTTCCGGGGCTGACCCCGGGCGGTGTTGTCTGGGCCAGTACTTCTGTGGGTTCTCCTGAAGACTCACAGGGGTAGTAGTTGCTCATCTTCATAACGGAATTTGACTTGAGTCTTCTTACATCTGTATCTGCCATTGATTTCTATGGCCTGCATTGACTAAACCTTGCACTGTACCTGCCTGATCAGAGTGTGTCTTCCTGACTACTCACCCCAATCCTCCAGGACCTTTTTGAACCACTAAAAGATCTTCAGAGACTTGGGCTAGACTAGGGCTGGACTTCTAAAGTTTATCATATCCTATTGGGAATACCCGAGATAATATTGGTCCCTAATATTGGTCCCTATTTTGAAAGTGTACATTAACTGTCTGTGATCTATGCTAAAATGCTTTAAAGGTTGTTTGTAAGCCATGTGGGTGACCAACTGTAAGTTGTATTTATGTGCTTAAGTATTTTTACCTATCTTGTGAAATTTAAAGTGTGACTTTGTGTAGTGTTGTAATAAAAGGAGTGTTATTTGTATAACTTACCTGTGTGGTTCTTTTACTTCTGCTAGGTGCAAACTGTTCTACACAACAGTGCCCCTTCCTCCTTAGTTCAGCCTTGCTGCTTGGTCATGCTACTACAGTCAGTGGCTTTGCTCAGCTGGGGTTGTAAGCAACCTTGCTATCACTAGATTGCCTTTTCCCAGTCCTATCCAATGTAGAGACTTGGAAAAACCCACCTAACATCCCTCTCGTCCGTGCATGTCTGCACGTGTACACACACACATACACACACCTTTTGGTTGGTCTGGGCTCCCTTGCTACGATGGGTAAGTTGTGTGCTCCCCAGTATATGATTTCAGTTCCCAGCACTGCTGGCGGTTGGGGAGTTAGCTGGATGAGCTGGTCTTGTGTTGTTTCCTGAAAGCAATTAGATTTGGTTGCTTCCGGTGGTCCATGAAACTGTTTCTGGTGTTGAGGATAATCACCAAAATAAAAAAAAAACACCTACCTTTTATTTTGTGCAGTTTTATGGCTGCTCAGAGCTATGCTCAAATTAGACCAATCTGTTTATTCTGGTCGTTTTTCATTCTTTGCTGTTAGTTACCTGTAGTGCTGGAAGGATTATAAGTCCTTTGCACGTGGCAGAGGGAAGAGAAGTGGTCAGAGTGATGTTGGTGGGGCTCAGACCGACATCCTCAAGGAAATTAATCAGGTGCCTCGGGTGGGCAGCTGCAGGAGCGACTGAGCCCCGGAGTCACAATGCCGGGGAAGCTCTGCATAGTCTTACATGGTATTATTTGCATTCAGACTGCGTGTGGTAAATTAATTTCTCAGTTTGTAAATTAATCACTCTCGCACGCAGTGTTTGAACAATTAATATTTGAGTGCATCACCCTTGTTCTGAAAATAAATCGCCTATGGCAAAGGGGAGGCAACCAAATACCGCCAATGTGGTTTCCTGGCAATTTACATAACAGCATACAGCATTTTGCAAAAATACAAATGACCATTCCATGTCATGATTTGTTTGATTTATTCTTTAAATTACAGCAAGACAACTAGAAGCACAGTAGAACCTGTTAATGACCAGAAGGAACCTCCCATTGAGCAGCCGATGCACTGTGATCAGCGGGCGGCCGCGCTCCTGCGTTTCAGACAGTTTCTTGACTAAGACCATCAATCGGTTAAGAATAAAACGTTCCCATCTGTCATCAGACTTTAACCACAATTACTGTACAGCTGATAATCCTGAAAGTCACTTGTAGTGTGTTGAAGGATAGCTCAGGGGCAACGCGTGTTATAACGTGTTCTTAACCTGACCGCCCTATACATAGCAGACACAGTGGGCAGCAGTTGTGTGTACTTTATAGACAGTGTGACACGTCCCTTGACATGTCATTGAACATACAATACCGTTGATACCCCCAAAAGCAATACAACAACTCACCTTTTTCAATATCTCTGTGTTCAGTAGCGTATAAATATCTATGTTCTGGCTTTCTTCTTTTGCTAGTGAATTTAAATAGCATTTTACAGTGAGACAGGTTCTGTCCAGACTCTCACAATCCTAAAACAAACAAACAAACAAACAAAGTTAGTCACGGATCTTAATGTACTCCCACTGCTTAAACAACAGAAGCACAGGTCACAGCATTTACAGAGCAAGGTTGACTGCAAGCCACGTCTGTGATTCGGGCGTCTTTACCCCCTGACAATAACAGACTGAAGCTGATGGGAATCACGAGAAAAGAATCAGAGATAAAGCCGCGAGACTGCCTTCATGCTCATCGTCACCCAATTGCAGTGCAGCAGGACTGAAACCCCGCCAAAAAGGTCACTTTGGCACTTGTCTTGCGAGGCTGCGCATCTGGTGGCGAGGCCGTGCCTTGGCTGCAGGGAATGCATGCATTGTCACCGCACTAGCTCAGGATTGCAACCGACCACCCTTAGCTTCAGCAGGGATGATCATTGGTGCTCTTCACACTTCCTGTATGCCTGACGTGAAGGCTGCTCAGATGCGAAGGTGGGGTTCTCAATGCGGGCCTTCACCCCAATCTCTGCACTGGCTTCTGGCATGTGAAGTATAAGGGAATTTGATGGACCCGTAAAGCCCGGGAAGAAATGAGGCCAAGGTATTTGCGGTACAGAGATGCACGCAAAAAGAGCACCACCTAGAATGTGAGATCTTCAGAGTATGTGTGACTAACACTGCCAGGGTTACAATAGTTAATGCTGGAAGGCTGTGCCCTCTCAAGTCTAGCGCCAGAACTAGGGAACCCCGTCCGCCCACTATATGGTGCCCACCATGACCATCCCCTCCATTCAAACATCGCTGGAATTGGCTTCTCCATTTTGTAAAGTGTCATATTGCCCCTTTAAGTGGAGGTAGTGTATAGTATTTATAATAATATTGAATGAGATGTAACTGTGTCCATCAAACAGACATTCGGCAAAGGCTCACATTGTGACCGTATGCAGTAGACCTGGAGACGTGTGCCTGTGGGATGAACCTGGCAAACACACCAGCAAGGATGCACATAGATTGCATGGCCTGGAGCAGATCCTGTTAGGAGAAGAACCCCCTATCCGAAAAGCAATTGCATTAAAGTAAAAGCTACATGCAGATGACGTTAGTGTCGTTTTTATTGGTGCTTTTCACTCTGACTTCTAAGCGCTAGGCTGAAGGTATGCAGACATGCAAACCTGAGGGATTTTGTAGCAGCTACATACCCTGGAGGCCACCAGCAAGGACACGGACACGGACACGGACACGGACACACTGGGCCTCATTACGAGTTTGGCGGTAGCCGTGCCCTTAATAAGGGCACGGCTACCGCCAAACTCGCTACTGGCACCCGCGAATGGGCCATTACCGGCCCATTACGAGTTGAATGGCCCAGTAATTGCCCATTTGCAGGTGCCAGTATGGCCGGGCTCCCGATCCCCATTCTGCCCAATAGGGCAGAATGGGGGTGGGGAACATGGTGGCACGGGAACCGTTTATAACGGTGCCGTGCAATCACGAGTTCTGCTCGCGGGTGACGCTCTGCTCGCCTGGTCTGACCAGGCATGTAGAGCGGCACCCACAAGCAGAACTCGTAATGTGGCGGTATGGTAATAACGGCGCCGGAAGCACTACCGGTGCCGTTGTTGCCTTACCGCCATATTTGTAATGAGGCCCACTCACTCTATTTAGTATTTTTTTAAATGTTTTATCCTCCTTAATAATTATGAGTATGCAATGATCCTTTTTTAAATTATAATTGGCGCAAGCTCGACTATTGTACTGTGCTGTTCTCAGGAACCTCTGTCAAAAACCTTGCAAAACTACAACTCCTGCAAAATAAGGATTTAAGATCAGCCCTGGGACTAAAGCTTTCGGCTTACATTTCAGCAACCAGAAGGGAAGCTCACTGGCTCCCCATGAAAGCACGAATCGAGTTCAAGACACTGAGCATCGTTCACAGATGTGTGCACAACAATGCCCTATGCCAAGCGTCTCTACTAAGACAGTAACACGCGTCCTCCGCTCCTCTTCCAGACGCACATTCCATACACCCAGATTCAACCTCAATCTCCAGCTTCTGTCCCACCACTCCCACCTCATGGAACACCCTGCCCAAACACATTCAGAATTATCCTTCTTTCCTCCTCTTCAAAAACCTTTAAAAACATGATTATTTAACAAATACTTATAATCTGTAATGTATTGTGCTCACTAACCTATTTCTCATCTGCAACTGTAGAGGAGCAGGTGGATGTGTTTTCCCTAGATCCTGCCCCCTCAACGCCATCATATTGGAACAGCAGCATACGAGCTCGGGCCCCCTGATTTATGCCATTGCTGCATCAAGTGTATGTGCAACAATATGCACTCGGGCAACCATACCGAATATACTCTCGTACTGAAAGTGTGCAAGGAAGTCAGCCTGCACCTTTCAACATTATGGAGTGCTGAGTGAAATCCTACGAGGGCAGAGTGATGTCATGAAGAAGATACAAGAGGACATACTGAAACGATATGAAAATACTTAAGAGTAACGATGTAACTGAAGTGACAAGAGAAACATGTACGAAATTATAAAGTAATCATATATACAAAGAGGATTAGGTAACTTGCTGACCAATAAGTGTAAATACGCAGTAATGCAAGTTAGATAAGGCATCTAAAATCTTGCTGTAGAGGAATATATAATGTGGCAAGTACGGCCATGATAGGAAGATGGATGTCGGCTTGTGTCAAGACTCAATCCACCTATCTCAGAGACAGACCGGGATGCATAGTCAGGAGATGTTGGAGAAATAGCGTTGTGTGCAAAATAAAGAGAAGACTATGTTGGCATGGGAGCAAGGGTGCTATTTTAAGGAATAATTGCAAGGCACAAGGGGAGGCAGACGGATAAGCTATGTACGTGAGACATATTTCTCTTAGATTAAAGAAGAAGAAAACATTTGCAAGAGCCAAGTATTGGACAATTAACAGTGGATAAGGTAAATTGAGTGAGCAAGTCTCTAGAGATCAAGAGGACCAAGAACACTCAGTATGAGTAAATCAAATTGCAGTAAATAGGAGGTTGAAATGGACAAATTTGTGGTCTCCTCATACATGATACAGAAGTCGAAAACAAAGGCTATTAATTGAGCTTCGGATTAAAAGAGTGATGTGCTTACACTCCCTCAAATGTCCCAGAACGGAGAGAAGATTAATCTTACATGACTCAAGCACTTGAGCTTCGTTTTGCTTACGTGCTGCTAACGAGCCGAAAGTCTAAGGTTGGGTGAGAATTGCAACCAATCAGAGGGTGTATGGCGCAACATGCTATACAATGTTGCATAGGAATCTGCTGCCATTTTCTTTGCTTTAATCAGTATTGTATGTATTTAGGTATTTAGAGGTAGTTTAAGACGTGCCTTACAGATAAGGAGCAGCCATGGAAGTACTAACCCATATTAATACCATAGGTAATTATGTTCCCTTAACCAATCCTTCCCGTCAATACGTTTTGCAGTTTGCCACGTAGGATGATGTCATAGATTCCATATATGGGGGTATATAACCTCGGTATAATCAAGTTTCTGCATTAGTGTGCAAGCATCAGTCCAATGTCTGCCAGTTTGCCCTGCTTTATTAAATTGAGAATAAAGTAGTGTTTTGCCATATTTTCTGAGTCTGTCCAGTTATTTGTTCTGAGATCTTTTGGAAAGAAATAAAGAAAGAAAGAAAGAAGTAAAGAAAGAAAGAAAGAAAGAAAGAAAGAAAGAAAGAGAGAGAGAGAGAGAGAGAGAGAGAAAGAAAGAAAGAAAGAAAGAAAGAAAGAAAGAAAGAAAGAAAGAAAGAAAGAAAGAAAGAAAGAAAGAAAGAAAGAAAGAAAGAAAGAAAGAAACAATAGTCCTGATTTCATCCACCTAAAGTTTCGTTCAGCTTCTGCCAGCACTACTGTTGCTCCGACCCTTTTATTAAGACACCTTACACCCTAGTGTGCAATTGGATTTGAACCTATGCAGGTGCAGCGGTGGCCTTAGTTTGAATCTATGGCGACCACCTTTTGTGTCAGTGATCCGTGCCATTGTACTGGGAGCCGACTGCGGTTTGCAAGGGTTGCTTAGCATCCGTCATCCTCATCCGCATTTCTTAGCCTTTGGTGCGTCATGGCATAATGATGCCGCCCTTCCTTGAACGTTCTCGTGTCTCAGGAAGATAGTCTCTCCTCTTCCTATGCAGCATGGACAGCTCACACAGTCACCCAATGAAGGGCTGGCAGTGATAAGGACTTGAAACCCTGTCAACAGAGTTGGACATTAGTCCCCCCTCCCCCTTTGAACTCACCTGCCCGCTTCCTCCTTGAGCCACTTCTAGCAATGTCCCTGTGACTCTTGGGATGTAAAGTATTTGCACCTTGGTGCTGTTATGACTTCATTTGCTCTGGGAATCGCCCTGATTGATGGCTACCTGAAATCACGTATTAACAGAATGTACTCACATGATTAACTAAGATGATTATAATTTGTTCTCGTGCCGTCCTTGTCTGGCCAATGATTCTTTTGTTTACAAAACTGCAAAATTCTTCAAGTAACCTTATTCAAAGGTATGTTAAAGGGGAATGATATTGGTAAGGAGCGCTCATTCGGCTTCATTTATCTCGCATCCAGCCCAGGCAGTAGTACATGGCAGTACATGCACTCTTAGTTAGAAGCAGTCGGCGTTGACATATCTACCATTGCACAGGTCTCAATCTCCGCCATGATGGCTGCAACAAATGGGATCTCCGTGGCGACTCTGTAATCTGATGAGGTTTACTTATTTTGAATGCCATCCTCTCCCTGGCACATATCTGGCTAGCCACCGATTATTATGCGAAGCTGTTTAGGAAGGCCTGCAGCAGCAAGAAAAGCACTGGAAAGTGAAGAAGGACAAATACTACATTTCAGCCCAGCTCAGAAGAGTCCTTTTTGTTACCAGATGCACATTCTCACTGCAGGATCTGTTTAAAGGAAAGTGATCGGAGTGCTAAAGTAAAGCTTTTGCAAAAGGATTTCAAACATCTTACATTGGAATGTAATGATAATCAGTTTGCTGTGTGACAAAGTCCATGTGGTCCCAGCACCCCCGGGTGACTGTGGACTTTGAAGGTCAGGTGGAGCTACCCACTCCATAATGTACACCCTGAAGGCAGAGCTCCACATCTACCCAAAGGGAAAAAAGGTCTAGAGCACAAGTACCTCATACAAATAGCCAGCAGATAATCCCTAGCCCGGTTATACAGCTCATCCATACATACACAGGCAGTGGATGGGACACAGAGGAAGGAGAGCCATTTCCCCGTGAACTTGCCATGCATACTGCAGCGTTGGTAGATCCAGTTCCCCACAACCTTGACAGGCAGTTCACTGGTTCAGGAGGCAGCCATGCCACCCGTGCCTGACCCGAACATGATGGAAACAGGAACTGAGCCAACAGACGACCAGTAGTTAAGAAGGGTGAGGGTTTACCCACAATTAGAGGAGGTACATGCCTGGGAAGAGCAGGGAACCCCAGGAAGGTCTGGGGCAACCAATCATAACACCTATTTCCACAATATTATACTACATTCCCTATAAAGGCAACCAGAACTCCACTAGCTTTGTGGTGGCGAGAGAAACATACCAGAGACCCGGTGTTACAGACAGAAAGAGGGAGAGATTGGATAAGGAGAAGTGAGAGTGAGAGCACTAGAAGAAACAGGTGCAAGAACAAGAGGAGGAGGACGATGGGAACTGGAGTGCAAAGACCAGTCAGGGTGCATGGGAGCAGAACCTGACATCAGGAGGGGGTCCAATCTAGAAAGATACAGTGGTCCAGTGCCCAGGTAGAAAATCCAGGAGAACCCCAGAGGCCCGCTGAATACTGGGGACAACAGCTGGCACCAGTCAGAGGGAGAGAGAGTGCCAATGAGGCTGCTGAGTAGGTCAGTGGTGCTTTATCTCCTTAAAATTGGTAGAGCGAGTGGGGCACTATATCCACAGCACTCGCAAGAGTAGAGAGACAGGGTGGGTTGCTGGGTAGCATGGAAGTCAGAGAGCCATCAGCACTACTCCACGTTCATAGAGGAAGTGCTACCCACACTAATACAAGTAGGGAAGAATACCACCATATATGTTCTAGGCGGAAAAGCGAAGCCCAGGAGATCTTTAGGAGAGGAACGGGAACTGCACGGTTGATCATTCCTGACCTCAGAGGACACGAGTGGTCCAATGACCGCCGAAGGCCAGCTAACACCTCAGGAGGCAATGCACCCGCAGGACAGACAATGAGCTATGATCAGCAATCAACGGGCCAGACCCCACCATGCTGAAAGAAGTGTGCAGGAGGACTTTAACTCCTTGAGGGTCTGACTGCCTGCATTAGACACTATCCTGAGGAGTGCACCCTCAGGAAGCCTGCTTTCTGGAAAAGGGCCCAGGCCTTTTGACTCTGGATAAAGGCGACTTCTGGAGCAAGACTACGCCATATTGTTTGTTCTAACCTGACACTGTTTATGAGTCTAAACGACCCCTCGTTTATTTACACTTGTCCTTGTAGACATTCATCCACTTTCCTTATTGTTAATCAAATGGTGACCCTTATAGCAAGTGTCTGTGAGTTCTGTGGACTGCTTCGTGACACCCGACAGTTTCACTGCATTATCTCTGTTTTTCATGATTATTATCAGTCCCAAAGTGCTATTTTCAGCATGGGCAGGAAACCTGTGCTCAAAAACAGAACGAAAATCATTTTTTAAACTGTTATGAATATGCTTTGTGTTAAATATGTTATGTTGCATGAGCCTTCTCAAACCACGCTGCAATTAGGGCGTATGTACCAGGATTGTCAGCTAGGCAAATGGTGTCTGTTCATACGGCGTGCTGATGAGCCCAGTTTAGGAAAGATTATCTGTAAAGGACATTCATTTGCAGAGCAGCAACCTGGTCGTCGCTTCATACTTTCAGTAGATTTTACTGAGTAGATTCTTTATCAGGAGAGGAAGCCAAATTGGCCAAAGCTGTCCTTCATAATATAAACAAATAGGTACATTCTTGGCCCCCACCGCCTAAGTCAAACTGCTTTGGGCGTATATCAAAGATGATGAATAAGTGGGAGGACACAATCCATTCGAAGAGCAAGTTACCTACCCGTTGTAACGATCTTTCGACTGGATGTTCCTACCACGTATTCCTCATCACCCTCCCATCCACCCCCTCTTGCTTGCATAGAATTTCCTTGTCTTACACCTTCCTTTCTTGCAACATCAAGATTGTCTCCTCCTATGACGCAGTACGCAAATTAAAGGAGGAAAAAACTAAGAACTGAGGTAAAGGTCAGCGTGCATGCTTCATATACCAGCGCTGACATCACAAGGGATGCTGCGGAGGCCATCGAGGACCAAGACTTAACGCTGAACGACGCTCGACCCTATGAAAAAAATGCTCTCTTACGTGTTGATGAGGACTCCTTCGACTTGTGTCGAGGAGTCTCTCTTCCGGGATCCTGGGGTGCACAAGATGGAGACACATGAGATCCTCTACGGGTCTTGTCATACGTCGAGAGAGGGCTTTGCTTCCCTAACTCATAGAAAGAGGCCCTCAGAGGATCTTGCCCATTGAAAATGTCAAGCATTTTTAAGCAGAGGTTTTCCCATCCCACAGGAATTGAGGTTTTCTTTGGGAGCGAAACATTTACGGTCGAGGAAGACAGTGATGACGAGGACCAGTAACGCTGTTTTTAACTCTTCTTGTGAGAAGAGGACAAGCATCGTTACCAGACCTCAATGGTCTCCGATGTTTTGGACGTTTTCTCTCAGGGGAAACATCCATTGAGTCGGAGGACGGCTTTCTTTTGGATGGGGTTTTGGGAGAGGGCTTACCTAAATCTAGTTTACCCTTCCTTTCCCGCACGGCCTTGACCGTTATGAGCCACACTCATCCACCTTGTGGGCTGTCCCCAAACACCACAGACAGACATGGTGAGGGTCTGTGATGGAAATTTTTTCCCCATAGTCTGTACACCATTTGAAACCTGCCTTTGGTGTCGAGGACATATTTGAAGGATATCGAATTTCTTGGTTGAAGAGTGAACGCAATTGAAATTTCACTGAGGGGAGCAGGTCCGAAGCATGCAGCAATGTGAAAAAAATGAACTGAGGTAAAGGTCAGCACGCACGCTTCATAAACCAGTGTCGACATAGGCCTGTAGTAAGCAAGTGCTCAATAGTTCTAATCATGATTATGTCAGCATTAGCTCCTACTTTTATTTATGGGTGTTTGAAACTATGCCCCAGATTATCTATCCATCCTTGTCGACTTGTAGACAACTTTTAAACTTTTGATGGCAGGGTGCACATATTTGCCTTGCACTGACTGTAGTCTGTGGACAAATACATCACGTTTTCATCAATGTTATACTAGCTCTTTGAAGATCACAGATTAACAACGCCAAATGTTGATTGATCACTGCTAATCAATAATATTAGGGCACATTTGTATGTATGTGTTATGCCCAATTTACTATTAACTGCCTTTTGACGTAGACATTTATCCAACACCTACATCTTCCAAACAAGTAACAAATTCTGGGTAGAACTGGTCTGTTGCCAATAGATGATCTTTCGGGCATCCTTAATAAAAGTGAATAACAGCTGTTGATAAATCTTGGGTAGTTGATTTGTATTTTAGCTGGATCTAAAACAATCACGTGGTATTTGCTGTATCAATTTATCATAAAAATCTTGTGAGCTTACAGAAGGGTCAATGCCTGTTATCCAGGAACTGAAAAGCTAACTGAGAACATACAGTATGAATAGCATCACGTGCATTCTATATGAAGGCAGGGTATTGACACCTAGAAGTAGGATTGCAGTGTTCTGAAAGGTCATATGGCCAGTTGTACAATGGAGAAAAATAGTCACGAGATTATGACTCGTGTCTTTGCGATATGATCAAGCGGTATGAGGAAATGTATTCCTCCCAAACCATGTCCTATATTAAACTGTACATACAAACTCCTTACCCCAGTTGCTTCAGAACTAATCCATTCTACCACAAGGCTTGTCTAGATTGACTAAGTAGGTTCTTGAGGACATAATTTACAAACAAAGATTCTTCAAGAACAGTTTCAACTTGCTGGTGCATCACTGTTTCTTGCTTATTAAACACATATTAAAATTGGTATTAGATAAAAGGGCACATTTCTGAGACTTGCACATTTCAGTATAGTAAACGTTACAAGGTTGGTGGTGTAAAAAAAAAGATGGACAACCTGATTATGACCCTCCTGGTTCATCCTCATTAAAATGAAATCTTGAACAGGAATGTTTTCAATTATATGTTGAAGTGGATCGTTTTCCATAGGCCAGAATTTGAAAAATCTATCTACTGTTATATTATGCATGTTTAACTTTCTTTTATCAATAAAATGGAATAACCAAAAATCACCTCCAGGATATACTGGTTGGCTATTTGAGAGGATGACAGTAAATAAGTATTAGAAAAATGATTAGCAAGATGAAAGTTTTAAAAAAATATTTTTAGTTTTTCTTAAAAATAAATGGAAAAACAAACATTTCAGGAGAAAAAGGAATGTGCATAACCTTATTGGAAGACAAATATGCACATTGTTTGTGTATCATAAAAACTGAGATTGAGATTTTGTTTGCCTGTGAAAGTATTACAAAAAGCTACATGTTTGTAGATGGGAATGGACTGAAAAAGGCACTTCATGAGTATAGGTATCTTATAGGTCACACGAGAGACAAAATATATTTTTTAAATGTTTAACTCAGGTGGTGTCTGTTCACCAATTAGGAGTCTTGGAAACTATCCATAACCTACATAAACTCTTTGCATCTCTTATTCATCTCTACCTCTCTCAGCCACTAATACTTCTGTCACACCATCCATATCGGATCACTTAATTGTTCCCACCACCATCTCCTTTCCACTCTCTGACCTTTACTCACCACTTTCTTCACCTATTACTAAAAGGAAATGTAAACCTTCTGCCATTCCCCACTTTTTCTCTGACCTACAGTTCTCATTCTCCACCTTCACACGTGATGCCTCTTCCACCAGCACTGTCTTCTCCAACTTCCAATCTCTACTATAAGACTCATTGTCCTCTCATTTCCCACTACTTACTTTCACGCCTATGTCACATCATCCTCAACCATGAGTCACCCCATTCATATGCTCTCTCTGCACAGACATGCATTGGCATGCAAATGGAGGCATATACACTTGCATGATGACCTGCAACTCTACCTCTCTGCCCTGAACTCTCTCAAGTCCATGCTTTATAGAGCAAAAAGGGAATTCTACTCATTGACTCTCCCTCCAACCATCCTTGCCGGCTACAGTACACCCTAAACTCACTTCTCACTCCTCCTAAGTCTATGACTATCAACTCCACTCTCACATCTAATGACCTAGCTGAATACCTTCCTACAAACATTAGAGACTCTCTCCTGGCCTTCCTCACACTCTGCCTACTCTACCATCATTCTCTGCTGCTATCTCCCACTTAAATTACACTAATACTGACAAAGTGCTATCTCTGCTGAGGAAGGCTAATCCCTCTGTTGCCCCATCAGACACTCTTGCTCCTCAGCCAGTCAAGCCTATTGCCCCTTTACTGGCCTCTCACCTCGCTGAACTCTTCCACCTGCCCTTGTTTGCCCACTCTGCTTGTTTGACCTCTGTTTTGTAAAGAGCCACAGTCATCCCTCTCCTATAAAAGCAAGGGGCTTATACAAACCTACTGGCAAACCTTTGTCCTATATCTATCCTTCCGCACTAATCTAAAGTGATTGAAAGGGTTGTGTTCAACTGTCTTAACAATTACTTAGACATCCACAACCTTTGAGACCCCTACAAGCAGGTTTCCACTACTGTCACTCCACTGAAACTGCTCTCATGGATGTGTCCAACTTCATTGCCACTGCTAAGCACTCCAACCTATCCTCTATCCTAATCCTCCTTGACCTGTCGGATGCCTTTGACACCCCTGATCACTCTGATCTCCTTAATACTCCCTTTCTTCTTGGGATTCACAATCAAGCCCTTGCCTAGATGTTATTCTATCTTGCACCTTGCCAATTCTCTGTCTTCTGGAGCAACAACACCTCTCAATTCACTCCTCTAACTGTTGTTGTTCCTCAAGGCTTTGCCTCGACTCCGCGCCTCTTTACACTGTGCATCTCTGCTCTTGGGGCACTAATCTCCTCCTTTGGATTATCCTACCAACTCCTTGCGAACAACACCAAAATCTTCTCTTTTCCTTAACTCTCCTCTGATAGCTCTATACAAATTCCAACTGTCTCTCTGCCATTAAAAATCGGATGGCTTTGCATTCTCTGATGGCAAACTCTACCAAAACAGAGGTACTCTTCTTCCCTGACAAAAGCTCTCTCTCATCTTTTCCTCTGCCTATTCAGTTCCCACTTGACACTCTCCCCAATTCTTCTTTAGCTAGATACCTCAGAATCATCTATGACCCTGTAAAGGAGCGGCAGGGGCTCTCTAGCAGTCACCCCTATTACCAGCAAAAGGATATTTGGGCCCCAACAAAATCCCTGCCGCAAGAACGGAAGAATCAACCATAGGGCATCATTTACTCTCTTTATTATCCAACACAAATTACAGGGATCACACTAGAACAGCATATCGTTTCCAGAGCTCTCGTCATCCAGACGTGTGTCACACTGTTGTAATCATGAGTGACATCACAAAAACAGGTTACGTCCCCCAAAACCTATCAGGGATGTGGAGTGGAGAGTTTAGGGAAACTACATATATGATATATAGGGGTTAGCTTGATTATTGGATCGCCATATCTGGTGGCTCCTCATAGGACCACCTCTACATACAACAAATACAAAGTTGCAGGGAAGTAAAGAAGCTACTGGTCACAGCAACATTAGATGTCTTAATGTGAAAGGTAACTAAGGATTGGACAAAACGTGTCTTCCTAGCCTTGGGACCTTGGACAGCTACTAGACTTGGTGGACCTTTTCAAGGTGATGGGAACAAGCACAGAGGTATTGTGTGTTCCATCATGTTGCCATCTCTTGATCGCCTAAGCCTGAGAGAGTACATTCAGTTGTTAGCCGGTGTAGTAATTGTATCTTTCCACCTCTGGTACGATGGGAACATTTTCCCTCCATCTACCTTGAGACAATAGGCATTGTCCCGCTCTCCCAGGTCACGTGTGTAGAGACCACGAAATGGAGCTCTCCTGCTCATAATTATGAGGGTTTTAAACTGAATTCCTTGCAGGTGCCTGATCGTCTTGGTGTCTGCACTGGAGGCTCTGCCTGTCTGCTTTTAGGTGAATTAGGCTGACAGCCCTTCCATGTATTCGAAGTCTGTCTCCTTTTCCTCGTTTATTTTAGTGCACCTATAGCTTCCATCTTGTTATTTGCAATTAAGCATGTGCATAATAATGATAATGATGTGTTAATTATACAGCGCCTTAATCCAAAGCGCTTTACAGAACACATATTTAAATACAATATCACCAAACCGAAATTGGTACTCATTTATCGACCTTGGAAGGATGAAAGGCTGAGTTGGCCTTGCAGGGATTCGAACCTGCGACCTGCAGATCACGCTCAGATCGCAGCAGTGAGCGCTCAACCTGCTCAGTAAACTGTGACTACCAAGTAACAATGGTGGTTCTGATAATTCATTTGCCCACTGATACTATTAGTAGCATGTTGTGTATAAACGCATTCATAAATCATCAACACTGTCACAAAAGCACAGTTGGGACACAATTCAGTGTCCTGTGACAATAAGAAACGCCGCCAGGTAGACCCTTTAGTTTACATGATTTAATGAGGAGACAGCATTGTCTTTTAAGCCAACAACTAGACTCATGTGCTATTTTGTTTTTTGTTATTTCTCCTCTCATTTCTCCCACCATGTTGCAGGCATACTTAGCGGATTTTGGCTCCTGGGCCACTATATACAGGTAATGCCATTTTGATTAACAAACAGAAGCTTGGCGAGACACGCTAATAAGTTTCTAATTCAGATTTCCATATTTTTTACCCATAATTTGCTATCGCTGATGATTTGAACCCAACACGGTATGGCTTAATCTTGATATTTAACAAACCATCTGTTGATTGTTTTGTGTAAATTAAGACATATGCAATGATGTGTAATTTTGACCCTGGCATCCATATTGGTTGGGTATATTGCAAATTGTGTTTGGTTTTGAATTTCACCATTTGATTCTCACCTTAGTATATTTTGTAAACCACATTGACAAATATAATATGGGAATATTAATATGAATAGTGCCCTAGCCCTGAGGAGGGACTTGTTCCGCAATGCATTGGCATACCACGCAAAGTGGCACTGACTTGATTGGATGCAATTTTCTAGCCTCCGAGCAAATAAATAATGTAATGATTAACAGAAAGACACAGAGGAGGTTCTTCCTTTTTTGTGGATTCATAAATGCATTGTGAAATGACAACACCAGAGTTATAACTTTATAACTGCAACTCTATTAAGAGAGCTATATGAGAGCCCTCCTTGAACTAGATTAATTTCTAGTTTTTCTTTCTGCTGATTTTTGTAACCTTGTGCCTAGGTCTCAAGGAGTGCTCCAAAATTCTCACTGACACTAACTGTCAATATCTACTACCAATCATTGAACTGTAAGCAGTGTCCACCCTTCATCTTCTTCATCATTTCACCTTTAAGCAATGCCATTTCCCACCTTCTAGCATAATTTTTAATGTTTCTATACACTTTTTGCTACTTTCTCCACTGTTTTTGCATCTGTCGATGTTCACGAACATCTGACATCCTCGCAGACCTTCCGTACAGTGTCACGTGACCACGCACGCGTGCACTGCATGATGACATGTCCGCAAACGTGTCCGCACTTTGCAATCGGGTCCGTGCTCCGCAGACAGTTCGGAACTCCATTTTCTACTGATCTAGAAACTTTCAAGCTCAAAATGTTCCTCTTGCACATCTGCACCTATTCTTACTCATTTTTCCATTAACAATCTAGTACACAGCACATATTTGGAAGAATATTAGCAAAACTGCTATTTATCTTAAAAATGGCATCAGCTATTGCCATCCCTCCTCCCCAAGAACCACCACCACCACCAGCTGGAGGACCCACACAACAAAAAAAGTGCAGTACTTCCAAAGACAATGAGGAGAACCAAGAAGATGAGGTAGAGGAAGTGCCTACCTCCAGGACCAAGAGAGAATCATGGGTGTGCCAGTTCTTTGCCATTGTTGGAAATGTACTAAAGGTGAAAGCTACCAAAGTGAACTGCACTGTGTAGTCGCAGACTACCTGGACAGTACTCCTAGAGACCCCATCCATGTGGAGGCTGGTCCTTTGTTAGCAAGTTGTAGGCTGTCTTCCTCCACCTCATCTTCCTCAGCCAGTACTGTAACCACACAGCCTACCTCTGTGGGAAACAAAATCCCACCAGCTACCTTGCAAGCAATTCAAGAGGCTGTTCATTCATATCTTTCGAAGACAACAGTCCTCTGTCTATACTGCAACACACCACTCTGCAGGGGGAGCAATTTCGAAGTGCTTTTGAAGCTGTAATTAAGGAGCATGAGAAACACTGCCCCCTACCTTGGATGTAACACACTTGCAACATCCTCCCCTGTCCACCTGCCCCTCAATATTAGGGCTTGGTGCCTCTTCCATCATTTCCCTCCCCACCTTATGTTCTAACCTCTCCTGCAACAAAAACAAAAAACAAAAAAAGGTTTCTTTGGGAGCCACCTTTCACAGTTAAAAAGTAGAACAAAAAAAAATAATGTTATCGACTCCATCTACTTTACGTTTCTCAGTAAAGTGCATAGATATAGACTGAATAAGATTTTCCAACATTTCCATTAGCATTTTGCGTTATGCTAATGGGAAATAATGTGGCCTTCATCCCCCGTTCCAAGCACTGGCATTCATCCCCCGCCAGCCCAAGTTATCAGCCCAAGCGAAGCGAGGTCGGATAACGAGGGCTCCGGACCGTTATCGCCCATTCCAGCAAATGCAATGAGGGATGAAGGCCATTAGCACCCAGAGTTGTCAAAGCGGTAACCTGGGGTGCTACACCGGGATGCGTGCGACATCCCACTGTAGGAAGGAAAATCCTTTTCCAAGATAGCCACCATGGAAAGGGAAGGTGTGGCTGCGTACAGAGCCCCTCTTCCATTTCCATGGCGGCCTGCAGAAGGCGAAGAACACCCCCTATGACCATATTACCACAAGCACATTTTTTCCCTTTCAAACCTATACCAATTTCGAAAAACATTACCACATAGTCAGTCCCTGATGGACATGGCCTCTTTATCCCCATTGGTTGTCCCTCGTGGTCATTGCCAATAGCCAGATTGTCCGGGTCATGACCTTATGCCATGAACCGGACAATGTGGCCACTGCCCATGACCACAGGCTATACCTCAGTCATCAAAGGTATATCACTATTTTTTAACATCTTGGCTAAAATTGATTTGTCTTTAGAAATGCTCATCGACCAACCAAACAAGGCAAAAGAAAAATTGTTCAGATTTGACTGGATTGAAACAAGAACGAAGTGTCTGTCATATAAAGACTTTGAAATGCTAATCTTTGAACATAAAACCCGTGGAACTCTAGCCCCATATTTAAAACAATCGCCCTCTGTGCAATTAAGGTCAACTATTTTACGACTGCGATTTAACCTCTTTCCAACTAGAGATGTTCTGGCTAGAAGAAAGCTGTTGCCGGTTAATGAAAATTGTTGTTCCTTTTGTGAGACTGAAGGAGTTAGAGAAACACTTCGACATGTTGTATCTGCCTGTCCAGCGCTAACTGAACTTAGAATTACATTTTTTGCACCTCATTTATCCTACCTTGGTGAACTAACCCCTGAGACCCGTTGGTTGTTACTTTTGTCCACCAACTCAATGAGTCTTCGTATTGCCACTCACAATTTTTTGGAAGTTATTATGTCAAAACTTAAGAATGTGTCGACCATGACTTAGAGGTATAAATATGACGACCATCAAAATTGCAGCTGCATGTAAGCATTGGCCAAGTAAATTTGTGAAGGGCCTATTAGCAATTGGTAAAAGAATCTCATGCTAAATGAGGATGAGTCTCATACTACATACTAATGTCAGAATGGTTCTATGAGAATTATGGCATGTTTTATGTCTTCCAACTAAGAACATATTGGTTTAGTTAAGTTCCTAATATGTTAGGCCCTTTCTTCTTTCGTTTTTCTCTCAAATTTTATTTTCTTTTTTAAATCTTTTTTAAATTGCTTTCAAATTGTTTCTTATTACCTACAATTATTACAATTAAGTCCTAACTGTTTTAGATATTATATCATATGTTTTTACTTATTTGGACTATTTGTACAATGTATTACATTATTAATTGAATGTTTCTTGTTAAAGTAAATGCTGAATTTCGTTTGTATTTGTAAATGAATATTGTCTATATATACTGAAAAAGTTGCTTATTCAACTATATTCAATAAAGATTAAAAAAAAATAACCATATCACTATTTTTTGTACCTACATTATGACACTTGTCAAAAAATAAAACCCGGACACATTTGCAAAACCATGCTTTCAGGTCCTTGCCAAAGCTCCACATGAGTTTGCTGGAAATCTACCCGTGTTTTATTTTTTTTAAAGTGTCAAAATGTACGTACATACAATCCTCATATAACTAAGTCCCTACTTGACAAAATCCATTCAGACTTTGCACAAACATTCAAGGTTGGGTCTGTAATCTTTCTAAAAACGTTTGTCCACATTCGTCAAACAGCAATTTTGAGACCCCCCTTCTAATTTAGCCCCCTCTTCACAAAATCCCACCAAACTTTGCAAAAACATTTACATTGAGATCTAAAATCCTTCTCCAAACTCTTGTGCAGATTCGTCGGAACCACAGGTATAAGCCTTAACAATATTTTGGGTCTCCCCTCTAATTGTGCTCCCTTACTTTTAAAAATCCTTTGGAATCAGGTCTAGAATGAAATTTCAAAATTTCATGCAGTTTCATTGAGTGGCGCCAAAGTTTTAAGCCATCCGAAAACTGCTTTTCACCAACCCTGCAATGCACAAATAAGCATAGATGCACCCGAACATCTAGGATGTTCGCGGACATCACAGGACTGTTTGCAGACATCGGGGAAGAAAAGCGCTTGGTTTTTGGTTTGTTAAGGCCATTTTCCACCCCATCCTCATCACCCCTCACCTCCCCAGAGATTGTTTCATTAGTTTGACAAGAGCAATGTTGTGTTTTTTTATATATTTTTACCGCACTGTCCGTGGACACCGTCCACTGGCCGCGAATCCAACATGGCAGGCGTTTCCAAAAAAAAGTTGCACCTCATGTTTTTTATTGACCAATCAGCGGGTGCGTCCGATTGTCCCAACAGGGAAGTGAGTCCGCAGACCGAACCCAGAAATCACTATTTTTTTAACCTACTTTTTGGTCACTTATAAAAAAAACTACTGAACAGATTTACACCAAATTTACAAAAGCATGCTTTCCAAGCCGCTGCTCCTGTCGCAAATTTGGTGAAAATTCCTCCAGCGGTTTGGGCTGAAGGCTTGAGCTAAATTCTTTTCCATTGCATCTGTGGAAAAAACCACACATTTTGGGACACAACTGTATCTCTGCCTCCCTTGATGAACCCTCACCAAACTTCGCAAGTTCGATCTGAAGAGGCCATATACTCTTTTTGCAAAGTTATGTGAGGATTGGTCCATTGGGGATGAAGTTATAAGCTGCCCAGAAATTGCTCTTCCTATGGGTTGAGCAACTTCACCATAACTACAGGGCAGCTACCACAGGCACTGTAATATATATATATGTGTGATTGTGTCTGTCTGTCATCTTTCTGCGTAAGTGATAAGCATTTGTTTCATGACCAACTGCAATAATCTAATGTATGTTAGCGTAGCTTCATGCATTGATGCCGATGTACTTCTTGTCTATGTGCATCTAAATCGTGATCTCAGTGATGATGTCATTAACTTCTCGAGTTATAGTCAGACCTGTTCAATTGATGACAACTCTACTTCCTCCATATCGTCAGTCGGTTATGGTTTGAATGGCTGCCTGGGAGAGCAACATTTCTCACATCTGCGATACATGAACAATGGTGACGAAGGGCCTAAGAATGATGTGCATCTGTCATTTCTCTATCTTCAGGCTGTGAGTCAGGTGAGGGTCATGATGGCCACACTTGTACCTCCGTCTTCAACCCTTCTCACAACTTCTCTACTTTCATCTCCAAAACTGGAACATCAGCTAGTGTCAAACCTCCTAAATATTAGGAAAATCAGGCACCTCTTCCTTTTAAACACTGTCAAGCATCTCTTAACCACTCTTGTCTTCTCTAAAATGCATTACTGTGCCAGAATCCTCTTTGGTCTCCCCAAAAATGCTTTCTGTCCTGTCAACAAGATCATTAACTTCACTACCAGGACTCTCTTTGAACTCCCTCACTTCACACCAACTTCCTCGTACCGTCACCAGGCTGGATGGCTGACGATACAAAGCAGGGCCAGAGTTACATTTCTTCTCCTGGTTCACAAATCCATCCATAGCCAGGCACCATGGTATCTATCATCTATCCAACTACACGCCTTCTCGTAATCTCCACTCTACCTCCTCGACTACCTTTGTAGCTCCTCACCCTTCCTGTGCGTCCTCTCGGTTCTGTTCTTTCTCTTCATTCTCCACTTGCATGAAATTCTCTTCCCCCAGACATCAGAGAAACAGTCCACACAGATTTGTTCAACACCAAACTAAAACCCTACCTCCTCGCCTTCGAGTTACCCTCTTAACCTACCTATCATCTGCCTGCTACTTAACATGTTTCCCTCGCCTCTTACCTACCTCTGCCCCTCACTTCCTCTACCTCCACTCTAGCACTTCACCCATCATGGTCTCATCCCAAGCAGAGCTGGCCGTACTGCCTACCTGCACTTAAAAATCTCCAATGCTAGTTGTCCTTAATCTATATGTATTAACCTCGGAGACTGTTCCATTTATTCCTCTCCACAACCTGGTAAGAATGTCCCTCAAACTCACCCCATTGTAAGAAGCTCACTGCTTCCCGTCAAATATGATTTCTTCTCTATTGTACGTTATTCTGTGATCAAACGAGCATTGTTCCTCCTGTATATTAATAAATAAATAAACCTGGCAATAACTACAGGGATTACTCTTGAGATTCCAGCCACCTGCGTGTGTTGACAGATCTCCACTCTAACGTTCCCATTCTTCCACCTTCTCCCTTCTTTATACACAACATCTTTCTTGGCCCCACTCAAATTTTTCTTCCTGCTCCCCATCAGCGTATTCCCCAAGTACCAAAAAACCTTTATGGAAATGGAAAGGGGATGCCAGACTTTACGAGAGTGCTCCCGTTTCATTTGTTATGGTGGCCATTTTTGAATGGACACCTCTTTGTACGTGAAAGCTGTTTGTGCTTGCAGTTAGTCAAATACACAGCACATTCTACATTCCTCTCTAGACGGATTTATCTTTGCACAAGACTGTCACTTGGTCTCCAGGGCCAAAACAGCTGTTAAAGCCTGCTATGGTGGGCTATATGTCATAGATATATTACTTCTCATGCAGGACACAGAGAATGTAAAATCCCATACAGTGGATGTAGATTTGTGAACAATAGTGAGACACAGCTGGAAAAATGATGTACAAAGATTCAACCTACACAGCAAAATATATAAAAAAAATACGAAATGGCACAAATTCTTGAGGAACCGCCAAACGTGGCTGATTTGTTAAAAAAGTAAATGATCTACATACATGATATTGATCAGCATATATAATATATTCAGGACCCCATCTCAATACAGGAAGCACAACATGTGTAATTTCAGGCTAATAAACTTCTGCATTTTGACCCTCTTCTGTTCCTACTCACTGAACATCCACAGGTCTATTTCTATGGGGGTCATTACGACCTTGTAGGTAACCATGCCGCGATTTGCGGCATGGTTACCCCCTTACCGGGTACTGGGTACGGGTTCCTTGAATGAGGAATTACCGGCGGGCCATTCCAACCTTGGAGGACCCGATAATTCCTCATTCAAGGAACCCAGACCCGGTACAACCCCATTCCCATTCGAGCCCCCATAGGGCTCAATGGGAATGGGAAGGTAGTTAACAACGGGCCCGTTAATAACAGGCCTGTTGTTAGCTCCCTGGTCTAGTGGGACCCGTTAAGGGCACCTGGTTTTACCAGACGCCCTTTGCGGGTCCCGCGAGCAGACTCGTAATGGGGCGGCAAGGGGTTGACGGCTCCGGCACCATTACCGGTGCCATTAACCCCTTACCGCCAAGGTCGTAATGACCCCCTAGGTGTTTTGAGATAAAATGTAAAATAACCGTTTTTTTGCCATTCCCATGTCAGATCGTACATTTTATCCTGCAACTGAGTGCAATATTTAACAGGAAGTAGGGAGCAAGTGCCCCAGTGAGCCTGTCTTTTTAAAGCCATCCTGAGCTGTTGTAACTACAAATAATGCAAGACAGTCTAGCAGAAAGACCATGCGGCAAGATGTATGTAAAGCTATCTGCTTATATCCCCTTGTTCTTTCTTGCTAAGTGAAATATGATATACTATCTGTATTTGACATATCATACGCCTATTTCTGTTACTCTGTCTCTCTCTCTCTCTCTCTCTCTCTCTCTCTCTCTGTCTCTCTCTCTGTCTCTCTCTCTCTCTCTCTGTCTCTCTTCTTTTCCAGGTCTATGTCTCGTCCGTGCGGGTGTGAGCTGCATAGTCAGGTGCGCGTTTGCTAGAGCTACCCCAGGTATTGCTGACAGCTGCATGACCAGAGAAAATACTAGATATATTAAAGGGGAAGTTATTTTGCAAAAAGCAGCTATTGAAAAAGGAAATTATTTAATCATGCCAACATTGAGAAATGGATCTGAGCCCAGGAAGCATACGCAATGCTCTTAAATACGCACTAGCATGCCCCATCCTTAAAAAACATGCATCTTTCTGACTGACCCAGGACATTTTTGTCCTATCTCGCTAATCCCATTCCCAGGAAAGCTACTCCAATGAGCTGTAATGTCCCAACAACAAGCTTGCATAGAAAACAATAACCTTCCTCACTGTCATCAAGCCCGCTTACGTCCAGGAAGAGGAGCCAAACATGTCCTTCTTGCTGTAATGAGGATATCAGGACATAACCTACACTGGCAGCATAATGGCTTTAATCTTGCTCAATCTCCCGGACACATTTGGTACTGTTGACGATATAATCCTCCTAGGCTTTCTTCATCATGCAGGAATCAGAAACCTTGGACTAACATGGTTAAAATTCTCCCTATCCGATCGTAGAGAATCAGTAGCATTATCAACCTTTGAATCAAAAGAGACTGCACTACCTTGTAGAGTAAGTACAGCAAGGTTCCATTCTATCCCCTCTATTCAACATCTGTCTCAAGCCACTAGCATACTATATCAACTCATTGAACATCTGTTTCTTCACTTACATGAACGATACACAAAAACGTCTATGAAGAGGTGACAACATTGACAAATTGCCCAATATTTTCACTTTATGCACAACAGAAGTGCTGAATGGATGATTGCAAACAGAGAATGAAAACAGACTAAAACTCAATGCAACAAATCTCGGGATCACCACCATTTAATGCCACACCGTCAACTTGGATCCCAAAAACAAGAACCTTAGTTCCAGGACCCCTGATCCACCTCCGTACAACAAACCTGTAATATAGGAATGGTTATTGGCACTGACCACGCATTTGAACCACAAATCAACTCAATTATTATTATTTTTTTATTTGATTTAATTGATTTACAATTTTTACAAACTAACTTCAACAAAGCACAATTTCCTTCCATGATTTGTTGCACGATCTAACATTATAATCTCACAAGTAATAGTTCCATCAGGTATATTCATTGTCATCTTACTTTCAATACAGTCACAAAAGTGATGGAGATCTAAGCTGTTTTCCAGGTTACTTGATTCAGTTTAGGGTTCCGCACACCTTTGAGTCTTAAATCCTTTTGTTTCTTATTTCATCGTTCCTCAATAATGGATAGTAGTCAATCCCTCCTGGAGGGAAAATATTGCGTATAAAAGATACTGCGGAAATAACCCAGACTGTCTTTTCTCTGTTAATCAGTGCTCCCCAACAGTCCTCTTCGTCAATTGTTCTAAACTTATCCATTAGTGGTTTTAAGTGCTTTCCCTGTTCCTTAGTAAATTCAGGGCAGTAGACCAGTAGATGTTTAATGGTTTCCACCTGGTCCTTGGATGAGCAAAATCTGCAAGTGTTCCCTTCTGATTTGTCACAGATTGCGTTGATCTCATTGGTGTGGATCAGATTCAATCGCATTCTCATGAGGTTTCTCTATATGTTCTGTTTGGGAAATTTAGCAGGTAGGCTCAGAGATTATTTCGCTTCTTATTATTTACTGGAAGTTCCCTGGTAAGCTTACAAGCAGCTGCCTTGTCCAAGGTACGTATCCAGTCCAAGTCCATGAGCTTCCTCTTAACGCTCATGGGATTCAATCTCAAGTCCAATTCGGTGCAACCAAGATCTTCCAATTTTTTCCTGTTGTTACTTGCCCACTCTGTTAATAATTTACTTGATCCATTTGTCAGCTCTGTGTTTATGATCTTAAATTATCAAGAGCTGTATCTTCTCCTTTAGATTACTAAATTGCAGAATCCACTTCTTCTCAACCAACCCCAAAATAACCATCAACAATGCATTCATGCATTCATCTTATCCTGCCTTGATTATGGTAGAAGACTTCATCTTGGCCTTGCCAAAGCTCAAATCCATTGACTCCAGCTGATCTAAAATGCTGCTGCTTGCCTAATCTTTGGACTATGATACTATCATTGCATCTTGCTAGCCAACCAGATCCCTCCACATGCTACCAAATCATCAGAGAATTAGGGTCCAGGCCTTAGGCATCATTCATCGAGCATACCATGACATAGAACCACGTTTCATGATAAATAAAATCCAAAAACGATTTCCTAACAGAACACTAAGATCGACCATATATGTTTGGCCATGCCCAAAATCTTCCTTAGAAGAAAAGGCATCTAAGACTTAGAAGTACAGACCTGCAAACTGTGGAACTCCATTCCACCACCCATTCGGGATCTGGAGGATCATCAGGCATTCAGCAAGGGCCCTAAAAACATAGCACCTACTGATTTCTTTTATCCAACAGGTTGCTCTTCATCAGCGTCAGGATAACCATGGTGAATGATGTGCTTTGCAAATGCTGACTAAATAAATAAATAATATAAAATGTACAACAAATATCCGTGGAAGACAAAGAAGTATGTGGTAAACACTAAATAAGAAATACTAGCAATTACTTTAGTTTAAGGGCAGAGTCTGTCAACATAACTGAAGCTGCTGTAATGCCTACCCTAAAAGAACGGCTCTGCTCCTATCACCCAAGACCTCCTGCTACTACCACCACCTCTCCCCTCAATACTTCCTACACCATTTGACATTTTGTTTTCAGAATAATTGATTTCAGAGGGAAGCCATCTAATGACTGCTTCCATGTGAGATGCACCTGAAAGACTCGGGGCTTTGGTGCTTCCGCCTAGGTCTTGCCATGTGCCCATGTACAGACAGTCGATATGCGAGGCGTATGCCAACCACAATGACCTGCATTTCACAATACACCGTCACTTGGCTGCTGCTGTGCCATGAAAAAGACAATCATTCCTTTGGGCCATTCATGTGTTGGACATTACTGCTGGTAGTTTAAGGTTATCACAAGCCATCCAAATAAAACAAAATGCATTAATGTTCTATCAAGGAAATCTTTAGATAATGTATTGGATTCCACGTTAACTTTGGTTGCTGATGGGACATATGCAGAGTAGCATCCCGTTAGGCCCATCCTACTGTTGGGAATAACTGAGGAGCAGGACAAGGGATGCTCCAGCATAGCAATAGTTTCATACAATAGGTTCCATTTTGAGGCATTAATAGCAATTATTGGCTAGGTGACCTTACCAACACTTTTCTGCCAGACTTCGTAAAGAAAGCAAATATGGTGTGGAAGATGCTGTCCTTTTCCTGGGGAATCACACATGGGGACGGGTTCTTCTGAAAAGAGCAGTTTCCTTTCTCCTGACCAACCTGAAAAAGAGATAGATAACAAGAGAAAGGTTATTGGTTTGTGCATGACTTGGAGAGGATGCACTCATCATGCTGTACAATTGTGCATGCTGTGTGTGTATAATTCACATGTACAGTTGGATGGGCAAACATTGACTACTGCTGAGAAAAGCGTCATAAATGTTTTTAAATAGAAGTAAACAACATGGGACAGCACTCATTTCCCCATTCATCAGTGTCAGTGTGTGCGGCGGGACGCACCGGTTTCCACAATCTGTGGCTTCAATACAGAGATGGGGTGGTCCCACTAGGCCATGGGCTGTGCTGTCGCCTTGGCAAACTGCCAACATAGTAGCAGCACCCAAAGCAGGTGGCATCAGTTTCCTCACCAGAGGCAGTAATCCAGATCGGGCCGTCCCGCTGCAAATTATGCCAGGAAGGAGCAGGGCTTCTGCACCGGAAGACCCTGTGCAAGCCCCGGTGGCATCTTTCTGAGATCAGCACCGGGAAGTGGTGAAGAGTCCAATGGTGGCAGGAAGATGATGATGCTGGTCGTGATATAGCTGGCGGAGTAGCGTCCTCACTCGGGAGGAGCCGCCACAATGACAGCCCATGCGTTGGATGCGTGAAGTGAACTGCCTGCTAGGAGATAATGCCTGGATCCAGAAACACCATTGTGACCATTAACATTAATTATCAGCAGCAGCTACATAAACCTCCCACATTCAGACAGGGCGTATGGTGGCATGCTTGGAAATATGAACGTTTGGCAGAAGAGGGCTGGGTCATTCTTCAAAGAATCCGTGTTCACTGTGATGGCGGCTCGTGGGGCAGGGATGCAGGGGCTTTCTAGGGAAAGCAGAAGAGAGGAGATGAATGGCTAGCTCCCGCCATCCAAATAACCAGATGATTAGCAGAGGTAATGTTCTTCTGGGCGATGACGAGCTATAACCCAGTTGCATCGTAAACAACCCCAAATGGCTATCTAGAGCAAGCCAAGGCATGGAGTCTGACACAAGTGGAAGGTGAAACGTCATAACGCAATACAGTGGCCTGTAAGGATGAAGCAAGGTTGGCCATGAAGTAAGAGTGATTGTGGCGCTTGTTTGTTGTACTGTTTAACATGTCCAAGCAAGTGCAGACGGGTGGGAGGGAGATTTGCAGAAGAGGATATTATGACTGAGTGAGGCCATGGAATTATTGAAGGGCCAAAGAAACACTTGTTGAGAAAGGAAAGAACGGTGGTTTGATGGCCAAACCCTATTGCAAGGACAATGACCTCAGTGCATGCTATGGATGCATAGTCTGTAAGTGACTGAGCTAGATCCATGGGCCGTGGCGTCCATGTGTAACATGCCTATGCACACGCGAAGGGCAGCTAGCCACTCAGAACATGGCTGCTATAAAGGATATGTGAGAGGCTGTGACAGAGCCCTGGTAGTGCATTGTTGACCCTGCATGATGCAGTCTTAGAGATGCTTTATGGCACATCTCATAGAGCACCCTGACCGGATGGTACAATGGTGAGGCTCTGGAAGGAGTCCAGTTTGCCTGGAAGATGGGGAAGCAGGTACTTGACATTGGTTTGTCCAGACCTATGATGTCTACAAAAGGAACAAGGAGCAGGGGTTTGTATAGGTTCACTTGGATGGAACGGATGGAGTGGATGGAATGGATGGAGTGGATGGAACGGACGGAACGGATGAGGTGGATGGAACGGGCGGAACGGATGGAATGGACACAACGGATGAAGTGGATGGAACGGATGAAAACGATGGAGTGGATAGAACAGACGGGGTGGATAGAACGGAAAGAGTGGATAGAACGGACGGAGCGGATGGAGTGGATGCAACGGGTGAAGTGGATGGAATGGATGAAGTGGATGGAACTGATGAATGGAACGGATTGGAGTGGATGGAAAAGATCGAAAAAGAAGGGAAAGGATGGAACGGATGGAACGCATGGATGGAAGTGACAGAGTGGATGGAGTGGATATATCTATATATCTATCTCTGTATTCTCCTATTTATGCTATGTATATGCTATGTACCTGTATCCCCATGTTATCTGTATCACATGTTTACCCTATCCATCCTGTCACTTTATATACGTATGCCGCTATGTATGCCCCTTGTCCTGCACTTGTGCTTGGTCGCAGGCGCTTTACTGATAACCACCATATCACACTACTATGCTTACTCTCTCGTATACACCCTCATTCAACTAGAACACAGCTATACTATGACAAATTCGCCCTAGCTGTTCTCATACTCACATGACCCTACGAACACCTCATCGTCCTAATAAAACACAGCTAGCTGAGCACATACCGGCTAGCTTGAGTGTCTCCTCAGGCCTAAAACAGCCAGAACTCAGTCTGGGTGTCCACCCTCCAGACTGAACACATCCAACTGATTTCCTCAGCACCACACCTACCACTAAGAAGCAGCTATCATACAACAACCACATCAGCTGCACACATATCCAGTGCGCCCAGGCACCATATAACACTCTCTCTCTCTCTCTACTGACTTGAACTGCGGTTCCCGAGGGGGTTCAACCTACCAGCGCTTTGCGGTCATACTAATGATAAAGGCGCTATATAAATGCCAAGTAATATAACATAACATGCCTCTCATGGGATATCATTTACCACCAACACACAATATGTTACATTACATAACAATAACCATGGTGGGATCTTGTTATAGAAAGGGACAGTTGTAGCGAGTGCCTACCGCAAAATCAACCCACCAAAAACAGAATTCAACCTCCTTGGTAACGCTGTAAGGCAAACACAACTCCAGACATGGCTTTCAAAATATAACTAGATGTATTTTTGCCCATTCAATAACCCAATGCAAAATCCATCAGGCTCACAGCGACAGCACCATCTCTTTCAAAACTGATATCGCCAAAACGAATCAAACCACCTTGCTCCTGCTCTCACAAAAACAAGCATTTCCTACCTGCACCCCTGTCCAAGGCTAGGTCCCCTTTCATGTAGATGGTGGCAAGGTTCTCTTAACTGGCACCCCAGCAGCTCACCAGACACCTCTGAAAGCCATCCACCACGCCACCCACAGCTCATCACTGGAATTAAGACAATTGACAATATCACCCCAGTATAAAGGGACCTGCATGGGCTCCCTCTTACAGCATCTCGATCAACTCCTCCCAAGCACCCAAAACCCAATCCTCCCAATAGGAGCCAAAACACTGCCAGGCTTGACACGAGAAAGCGTAGGAAAGAAGGAAGGTGCTTCTGGAACAACCTCCCGCCCAATACACGCAAGGTCCCTTGATCCTACACTTCAGAGAAGAACTTAAAGTCGTACTGTTTAAACAACACCTCAGTGATCTGTCGAACACCCTGGCCCTAACCACAAACCACACATTTTGCTGCCCATGTGGGATGTTTCCTGTATATGAAGCACCCCACATACATACATGCCCTAAAAGCCTATTGCTTCAAGTGTCAGTCCCATAGCACTATTCAGTGTAAATCATAATGGTAGCAGAAGTGATTTCAAAATTGTACAGATGTAGATACAATTCAGGTGTAGGAGTTACAAAGAGGAGAATGGGGGACCAGGTTGGCTCCCTGGTTGCCCCTAAATGACGCTTTTGACATGAATTTGCCAAAAGTGCTTGTCCATCAGATTGTTGCTGATTTATGGGAAAGTGGTGAAGCCAGTCCCACTGTCTCACCCCTCACGCCCTCGGAGTACTATTAGATGTGCCCCACTTACTGTAAGTGTCAACTATTCCCTACTATCCTAAATAGTATGCAGGTAATATATCCTATATTAGAAGGGCAGTTCCTTCTGTGCATATCCACTGTAGGCCAGTCAGTCTGAGGTGCTGATTGTTTTAAATGTGTTGTGGTTGTCTCAACCAGAGTCAAGGCTAGAATACCAAATAACATGGGAGTAGCAGGCCCTGAAAAAAGCTGTCAGTGCATATGTAGCAATGTTGCCAAACCGGTGTGGACTCACGTGCCAGTCTGGTAGGTACTGTGATAAAGCAGTGCCTAATTGGTATTGAATGCACGTGGTGTGGTCCCTTCTGATATGAACTGTGAATTAACCCAAGCCCTTGAGGCACCATGGTGCAATGGCATGCATTGCAAATACTACATACCTAAAACAACACCAACCCAACAATGTGTGACACACTAACCGAATGTAGCACAACACCCCATCAGTCAAGTAACAACATCCCTTCATGCATGGTATGATATATGATAAGTCATTTATAACGTACCTGTACACAAGTGTTTCTAGGTGCGACAAGACAAGGAGGAGGAAACAGAAGGACAAACAACTATCTTACTAGGCCTTGTGTCATTCAGATTGTGCAGGTGCATGGAAGAGGGGAGGTGAAAAGTGTCAAGGGGAGTTGAGGGAGTGAGGATAAGTGCAGGTGACTCAATAAGTGCTACCAGAGGGTGGCTATTAAGTGCAGATACAGACCCTTAAGTGCTGAGGGAGCCCGGGGACAGTGCGAGGGCACCTGGACATTCAGGAGCCTGGGTCCGAGTTCAGGGGTGGCCAGGTGACCAGTGTGCAAAGGTATCGGGACATTTGCAGGGGAGAGGAATCGAAAAGGAAGGTCTTCAGTTGTTTCTGGAACTGGAGGTGGTTCTGCTAAAGTTTGAGAGAGGCGGGGAGACAGTTCCAGAGGGAGGCCCCAGCCGAGGAAAGAGATCTGCCCCCCATTCTATGCTTGGAAAAGCGTCTGACCCTCAGAGAATTGGAGGTGGATGAGCGGAGAGCTCGAGAAGGGAGATGTTTAGGAAGAGGAAGTTGGAGGTAGAGTGGTCCCAGGCCCCAGAAAGCCTTGTTGACGATGCAAAAGGTCTTGAATGCCCCAAAAAACACATTTTATTGGCTCCAATTGCGCTTGAAATGTGGTTTGAGTTGAGCATGTTATTGCAATGTGCATCCCTGTTTAGGTGCTCAGACTAGCTGCTTGCTTACACTCACTCACTACCTCCCTCGTTCCCTCATTCACGCATGTAACCGCCTGAATATGTGCATGGCACGTTTACAGCGACCGGTCCGTGCTGGGAAAGAGCGCTAGAGGTGAAAAATGCAGCACGCTGGGATGTGAGCCGATATCCCTCACATGGCAGATTAAGGAATCTGAAAACCAGAAGAAGCTAAGAAACGAATGCTGGCTCACCTTTCCCCGGGGACAGACCCGACCGCGGGCCTTAATTTAATTACTCCCAGGCTCCATGCATGCTTTGGATAAATCAACCATGATGTCTTCAGAATACTGGTACATGCAAGACGCCTGCACGAAAAATGGGCGGAGTTTGCAACTCTACAAGGATTGCATTACAGCCAATACCCAGGACACCCACTTTGGAAGGCCCAGGGCTGGTTTTCATTTCCCCATTAGGAGTGTGTACAGCCAGGGATGCTAAAACACACCCTTGCTCTTTAAACTGCACGGTACAGCTGCACTCCATGCATCATAAATTCCCCTGGCATCACAAGGAACACATGTCATTGCTGGGGCAAAATGCCAACACTTCGGAACTCTCTGGTGTCACAATAGGTGAGTACACAGTTAATGCGCGAGGGATCCAGCAACGACTGCTCGAGATAAAAGTATGAAAGACGAGCTGCAGCAAATATTTTGCAAACAAAAGCTTGCAATGTGGTTTCAAAATATCTTGATTGCAAACGATGTTACCACGCATAGTTAATATTGCGATGGGCACTTGAAGACCCCCCATGACTCTTTATTGCAAGTAACACAATTTCGACTATTACACAGGCAATCACATTTGTAAGAAAAGTGATTGCATATGCAAAAGTCGACCTTTTTGTTACAGGTCATAACTGCAAACGAAAGCATGACTAAGTGCTATTTCAAAATCACTTCCATATTAACAGCATTGTCAGGAAATACTAACCCTTCCACCAGTGAAAATGCAATAATAGGCAGACCCTCCAGGAAATTGTGGCATGAAATTGGCAATTGTCAGCATGAAAAAGCCCATTTTGTGAAACAACCTTTACTGCAGCATTTGTGTGGGTCATTTTTAATTGATTGGATGTAAGATTGGCAGATTGCTAGAAAGAGGCAGCGTATGAGGCTGCAAGAGAGCCAGGTTGTCTTTAGTTGCAGCTTTTCTATCAATTTAGAGTCCCAGATGTCCCTGGCTTGACAGCACAGTGTTTGTTTTACCCTACTTTCTTTAGTTTAATGTGTGTGCCAATTTAATATTATTAATTGTTTTGTTAATTATTAGTTATAATGGTGAAAATATTCCCTTCTTTCTTCTCCAATCCGCCAATCACCCACACACCCACTCACCAACACTTGTCACGCTAACCAATTCCCCATCACAACATACATTCCCAAACCTCGTACTCTGTCAGTCATGCACATACACATGTGTTCTGTCACACTGCCAAGTCACAACTCACACTCCCCAGGCCCTGCCGCACTGCAAACCATGTTCCTAACTCACACCTTACGCTCCTAAATTCCTTCTGCAGGCTAGAGTCCTTCATTCTTTCTTGCTTCTTCTGCATCTTGCATCCTTTGCCCCATTCTGTTGCACTCTTTGTCCATCTTTTTTCCATATCTGGAGCTGCTCTGCTTTATGGCCCACGCTGCCCTTGTAGCCCACCGCTCCCTCTACTTCCTGGACCTCTGTTTCCAATCTGCCTTCTGACCAACCTCTGGCCCACTGCTCCTTCTCTGCTCTCTTGCCCATTGCTTCCCCTTCTGGCCCACTGCTCTCCCTCTGCTTTCTTGCCCATTGCTCCCCCTCGCGCTCTCCAACCCCCTCACATAATGACAATTCTTTTTTTCTTAAGTAGGTTTGGGGACAGATCCTTTAGAAATATGAGCTAACAATAGAGCAGAGGATGTGGTGTTTTTAGATACCACATTTTTGGAAATTAGCAGGTCACCTTATTCACCAAGATGACCTGCGCATTTCCAGTGGACAGATGTAGCGCAAATGAGGCGCTGGCCAGCCACCTTAAATACATCAGTGTCGGGAAAGCTACCCCGACTCTAATGTTACACAGGCTCCGAGCGCATTTCACCATAAAGGGCCCTTGAAGGGCCTGTCACTGTAAAATGTGATGCAAAAAGCAATGTCCATCCCGTTTGAGGAATAGAAATGCAAGTGAGACAGCAGCTGTTCATACCTTTGATGTCCCACTTAAAGAAATTGCTTGATATGGTCAGGGAAGAAAATGTCATGCAATGTGCACCCCCTGCGTCTATTCCAAGCAGGTGCATGGGGTTGCCTTACTTTTTTGCACATTTAAAAGCACATCCTCTTTGTGAGTTCATGAGGTGCTTTTAAACGTGCAGAAACGCTCCCTGATTTGCAGAAATGTGCAAAGAGATAAAAAGGCCATCTCAATGGGCGCCTATAAAATGCACCAATTTAGATGTGCTTTTTGGATTGGACTGCTCCTTTTTTTGGTGCAATTGAAGGGATGTGCTAGCACATTTCATTACTTCATCAACAAAGTTTGGAAAACGTTGCCTTTTGTGTAATTTATTTTAAAACTTCAATATTTTTTTTTAAGGGCCATTTGCGTAGCATTTTGGGGATCGGGAAATCGTGATAAGCTGGAGGGTCTGAATAGGCGAGAAGTAGTCCAGCGCTATCAAACACAACGTGCAAATGGAGGTACAGAGTGCTGGTTCTGGCTAGTAGAATAGCTCAGCTGGTTTAGCACTCAACTCTGCGTGCAATCTGCAGTTGCAGGTTTAAATATATGCATGTTTTCAAGGTCGATAAATTGAGTGCCATTACATTGCTTAACAATAACACTGATTATTACACCTCCTAGGAGAATGAACAATCTTGTATGCATTTAAAAATGGGAAGTTAAGAATGATTTGTATTATTTACAGTAAGTCCGTTCTATGTAAGCCCTGTTGCCCTTATCCTTTCTTAAGGAGGTGCCAGTAGGGGCCACTTGTGCCTATGAAACATCAGGCACTGGAACCTGGAGCTGCCAAGAGCATCTTGGAGATGCCCATGTACAAATGCAATTCACAAAGGTTTGCTTAAGAACATCTCAGAGATGTTCGGGGTTGGCCCTTTTTCAGGGCTTTGTGAATCAGCAGGAGGAACTCTGAGATGCCCTGGCGCCTCCTGATTGGCTCGCTTGTACCTCTTTGTGAATCAGCCTCTAGATGCTTAAATAGATATGATAGGCTCATGTCGTGAGCATACCTGTGCGGTGCTCCCTGAAATTGATTGAAGGCTGCCACCAACCATTGGTGCCCCCTGCACCTAGCTATGCAAGATTACTTGCACAGAGGGAGCAGAGTACTCTGTGTTACTCTGCCATTTAGGAAATTAGTGTCCCTCACACCAGTACTCACAACCTTGATAAGTTCTAGACCAACAGGGGCGGAGGTGAAAGGTTAAAGGGGTGCTGCCCCAGAGCCACAATTTGGGATTTTATGTCCGACATGCACATGTTTATTATTGATTTAAAAGTGTTGTAATGCATCCTTTTAATTGCTCCAATGCACGTTCTCGGGCATTTCCAGGGAGCCAGAATGATGGTGTCATTGACCGGTTCATTTGTACTGATGGTGTCAGGTCGTGTGGCCACTCTAGATAAGGGTCATCTTTAGGATTGGCATGCATGTCATCTCCTATGTCTGACCCTGTAAGCAGCTGAAGGACACGTTGAAGATGCTAGTTTTTATGTATTATCTTAACATGTGTGTATATCAAGAGAATGCAAAGTGCCCCCCAGATTATTCCATAATATGGCTCCTATCAGATTCAATGTTCGTCTGCTGTGTTCCTTCAATGTAAATCACTAAGGACTGGTGTTGGGATTGCAGTGCCCATAGGCAACTGAGTTTGCAGTGATCATGTTAGCATGAAGGGATGGAGTTTCTGGGTTCAGAGGTATTGTGTTACAAATGTTGTCAGGGAGTTCAGACCCTGGACCCTTGTGGCCTTATCGTTTGGCCACACCCCCTAAGGCAGGGATGAAATGTCCTCTCTCTTTGGCCTGCTTTCACCCACCCTCTAGTGGTCTGCCCTCAAGAGGGGCACCAGCTTGCCCTGGCATGCTAGCAAACTTAACTGCCTGGGCCCCTACTCAGGAGTGTGGCCCTAGATGGCATGGAACAGAAAAGTAGTAATACAAACATTTTTAAAGTGATAATTTAAGTGTCTTTAGGACTATGGGTGGACGAAATTACAACTGGCAAAACGATACTGGCAAATTTCGCCTTCAATTTCGATTCGCAGGCAGAGCAGATTTTTCCAAGATGCAACACTTTTATGTGATTATCGACTTTTGCACAAACTTTCATTTCTGCCCATAAATGTTGCCACTTTTGGGGTTAAAATTGTTCAGGCCCCCTAATGGGCTGACATTTCAGGAAAAGTGGGAAAACATCTGAAATGGCAAATGGTAACCGCCAGGCGAAGTTGGCAAAGCAGGAATGTTTCAGTAGCATGAATTTCACCCACCCTATGTATGGCACTTGGTGGTGAGATGCCTGCGTGTTGAAACAGGAGCTGCGGCCTTAGCTATGAAAGCCAGTATCATTGCATTGACTTTCTCTACCCGCTGTGCACACATGCCTTCCTGCCCCAGTACCAACTGATGTAAAAATGGCGCAATGTCCACGTCCTGGGCCAGGCACAGGAAAGCCCGGTCGGTAGTTGAGGTGGAGGGCAACCCAACGATGGCAAGGATGAAACAACACTCAACTCTTACAGAGGGCATTCGGAATATCTGCATTTTGAGTAAGGAAAACCATTGGTTTGGCATTATTTCGATGCATGTTTCATTCTGTGGGCCAACTGAATTAATTGACCCCATGCCGAGAGCATTTGTTCCGACTAAATGGGAACCTCTTCTGTTTCCAGCATAGCGCCCACATATAACACCTTTTAGAGTCTAAACATGAGCAATCTTCCACCATGGCTGCATCTAATGAATCTAATGTTGCCTGTTCCCCACCTGTATGCTTGGAATGTTCCCCATTGGTTTGGTATGGGTTGCGCCAGAGTGTGGCAGACTCTGTGTCCGGATGTGGTGGGTCCGGACGGAAGGATGTTGTTGTGTCGGAAGTCTGGTGTCGTGAGAAAGGGAGATGCTGCGGTTGAGTCTGGTATGAAAGGGAGATGTTGTGATGGTGTGTCAGGGTATGAAAGGGAGATGTTATAAGGTAGGCCTGTCTTATGTCACTGGCCTGGAGTACTTGATGTTAGAATGTTGATGCATGAATGCAGCTCAGGAGAATGTGGGGTGCATCTGTGAGTGAATGTTCTGTGAGTGTCAGTAGTTGGGGGCCTGAGCTGGAGTGAGAAGGATGGCCGGTGGGTTTTCTCTGCTCTACAGTAATGCCTTGTCTCCTGTCTACTGTAAATACCTTCAAGAGAAACTGGATGATGTACATTTGTAATAATGTAAATAAAGCTGCCTGGATAAAAAAAAAAACATGTTAAACTTGCAGACTCTTAATTGAAACATTCTACTTGGATCTTTGCCAGGCCAGAACTATCCAGCCAGCCTGTGCAGACCCCCTATGGAGCCTGTATGTCAGATACATACCTACCGGCTCGTCACTTTGTGTCATCACTCGTCTGTATCTCCAGCTGTCCTCCGACCCAAGTGCACCTCCAGAGCCTGTGTGCCAATCTAGCCTGCATTGAATCGCTCTCTGTGGTGTTCAGCAGGACCACTGAAGCTAGGCATGGCTAGGGCAATGTCTGTGGTTGGCTGGTGGGCTGGCACCCTGAGTGCAGGCATTGGTTTCCGAACAGGCCAAGAACTTGGTGCAGGCTTGGTAGCAGTAGCCACCCCATACCCCCGTTCCATACCAGCTGCTAAAATTGCGTACCTTTTTCTCTTGCCCGTCATAGTCGGCTCTCACTCACCCCTGGGTTCAGTCATCTTGACTTGACCGTTGTCAATCATCACACCACTGCTGCTGTGCACCTGCGCGATTATGTTTCTCTCTGTTGCAGACGCTGCATCGACTCCAGAAACCCCTTAACAAAAAAAGCCATGAGGAGCTCTGTCCGACGAAGCAATCCCACCCTTTATCCTCTGAGGTAAAGAACATGTATCTTATTTTCTCTGGTTTGAACCCGTTATCCAGGAGTTCCTAGAAACTACCGCCAATTGCATGCGTTCTCCATCCCTGTCCTGCGTGTCCTACACTGGGTGTCTGTGTAGGTCTATGGAACCATCCCTTCATAGGACCTAGTTCTCACCTCGCACAAGAACGAAGTAAACGTCATATGTATTAAACAATCAAATTTGAAATCCACAATTTCTATGAAGATCAACTCATCTTATTTAAACATTTTAGAATGCCTGTGACCCTGTGCTGCGACGACAACACATATCAACATGGCCAAAAGTCGACAATGATGCACGGCCATGGAAAGCGATCACAGCAGCGCCGCTATACATAAGGAGCTATTCGGGGGCATCTCTGGTGTCACTGTAGTGCAAGATGCATGCCCTGCTAAAGCTCAAGAATCCACATGTGCATTAACGTGTGCACCAAAGCCCATGTCTAATCAGTTGCCAAAGGTGATTGCTAATTAGCAGCACATCATGGGTCTTACGCATGCTCTTGCTGCCCTGCTCTCAAGTCTTTGACTCCAAGAGTTGCACGTTCAATCCGTCTTTAGAGTTTAGTAGCGAGAGGGCATTTTTGAGAAAATTGAATTGTTGGTGGCGCTCTTTCTCATTTACATGAAGCATAAAGCATTGCTCTGAGCCAAACACAAAACACAGCTTTGTTCACTGGATGAGGGTGAGCCTCCCTCGGTTGCAGAGGCCATTTTGACAGTGTCATCTGTCATGCTGCCATCCGGTCCCGACACCTCAGTGTTTGAACCATTCGGGGTCCAGGCGCCCTTCTACTCCTAGCCTGGCTATGCTCTAAACATTCAGAGATGTGACTTTGAGTGCCCAATCTTTCCCCGTCACAGGTGCATCTGGGTATGGTGCGAGTACATTCAGGACTGCAATTGATGAGCCTTGGTTTGTGCTAATTCATGTATATAGAGCATATGCCGATCTGGGAGGCAACATTGCAGTGCAACAAGGGGATAGGGCAATAGTATACAAAACAACTGGTACAATTAGTAAGATAGAGTATTAAGGGAACAGTTTGAAGGATGTGGAGAGAATGGATACGGAGAGTTACCAGGACGGAATGGAAAACCCAGTGTGGACCATGGAGGATCTGCAGGTTATCGCTCTGGAAGAATGTCTTTGAATAGATGCATATTCACCTCTTTTGTGAATTGCAGAAGAAAGGGGCCAGACTGATGTCAGAGTGTCGTTCCATATATCCTTTGTGCAGAGTCATACAAGACTTAATCCCTGGGCTTATCTTTTCTATAGTTCTTGGTTTGGAATGTGGCAATGTTTAAGATTTGGGCCCTCATTCCGAGTTTGGAGGTAAGTAACGTCACTTTGCATGGCGCAAATAGCGTGTCCGTGCTGGCACCAGTCCGCTAATAGATGACTATTACGAGTTTGCGGGCACAAGCTTTGCGCCATGCCGGTAAGGTACTTAGCGCCATGCCGCAAAAGGCTCCCAAAAAGCCCTTACCGGCATCAAGCTAAGCGCAGATAACACTAGCGACACAGCTCAATGCGTCATTAGCAGTGACCGTAAATAGCAGTGACTGTAATTAGCGGACACCGCTATTTACGGTCACCTCTAATAAGCGGAACCGGAAATAGCGTCATTGCACAGGAACGGGAAGGAGCATGGCGGCCATCTTTAAAAACACAATCCATTGCCATCCTCAGCACACAGGACCCCTGGGACACTGCTGATCATCAGAAAACGTCCTCCTACAAGACAAGAATGCCGAAGGCCCTGAAGAAGGGATCTGCCCGCCTCAGAAAGGAAAGATTTAATCAGGACGAGCTCAAGATGCTTGTGGGCACTTTGCACGAGCATGCAGGCACAGTCTTCTCCAGCAACATGAGGAGAGAGGCAGTGCTACATAAAAAGGAGATCTGGGCACTTGTTGCCCAGAAGTTTAGTGCAGTGGGCAACACACCCCTCACAGTGAAAGACTGCCGTAAGTGACCAGAGGGTGTGCAACATATTATCTATCAATCACAGCCAGGCCATGGAAACTGGAGGAGGACCTAGTTCACCCATAAAGCTCACCCCGTGGGAGGACACATGCACAAGCATGATTGGGACAGAATCCATCGAAGGCGTAGGCGAGGCGATGGGAGGTGAGTGTCCAAAGTGAAATGACGTGCCCTTCCCAACACAAATGCCTATTACCCACATTTGTGTGGATGAGCAATTGTCCCAATGTATGTATGATGCCTATCAAAACATCACTCATGCCCTCCCTCTCTTACACCCCCACAGGCAGTGACCATGACAGCGATGAGCAGGACGCCACCCCTGCACAGGCCACACCCAGGAAGAGGTCCCAGGAGGAGAGCAACCGGCCGTCAATCTGCAGGGGACAAGCCAGTGTGCACCCTGTCCCAGCAAACAAGCCACCGCAGGTACACATTGCACCTGTACCACCAAGCCCTGTGGAGGGCACAGCACCACCACCACCCCCACCACCCCTACCCACTGTCCTGCCTGGAGACACCTGTGAGACACCCCATTCGGAGGAGTCTAGTGTGGCTGGGGAGGTTGCATCCACGGCACCCCTGACAGTGGATGACAGCCAGGAGGGCATCTGGGGCACCATGGAGGACATTATTATGGGTGTGGTCCTTACCCCAACCCAAATTGCATCCCCCCAAGTATCATCGATCGATACCGGGAATGCCACCACCCCAGAGCTGTCCGGCCATGACCACACCCAGGGACATCTAAGTCCAGTTTTCCCAGAACATCTACAGGTGCACCCGCTGGGCCGCAGCGGACTGACCTGCTCACTGAACTTGTTTGTGAGTTTGTACAGGACAACATTTCAGCAGAGGGTGACATGATGGTTGGACAGAGGGCACTGGGTGTGTGGGTACATGTACACTATGCACTGTAAATGATTAAATGACACATGCACATTGATGAATGCCCACTCAGGTCTTCTTTTTCAAACAACCGGTGTATTGAATGTAACAATATAAATGTAAGTGACAAAACCCCCCACACACCCTCACCCCCTGCCCCTCCCCCCACAAGTCCCCCCACACACCCTCACCCCCTGCCCCCACAACTCCCCCACGCAAGTCCCATTTTGACTCTAATGTAATTATGTTAAATGTCAATGTCGACACTTCGGCTGTGTGTCACCTTTCTACACTAGTTTCTACTCCCTTATTGGTGCGGCCGTGTCTAGAGTCCATGGAATATTTTTGTAGAGGGATGGCAGGATTTTGTTTGGAGTGTGGCTGTCCACCTGACCTGAGCACACTGAATGGAGGATGAGGCTAAGGTCAATTCCAGCAGAAACAAGTGGATATGAATTTTAGATTTCCCATAGTTATGCTTTGAGAGAGTGTCAGGTTCTGAGTGTGGCAAGCACTGTGTGTGGGGAAAATTGCATGTTGAGACAACTCCAGAAGTTGCATGTTCTCAAACATGCTAGTATCCTGGTCCCTGTTATTGTTTTCCACACATAGACTGAAGTCACTCAGTACAATGGTTCTGTGGTAGGATGGTTCTGGAATAGATACACAGCTACAGGACTGGTCTAGAAAGTTAGATTCCTATTCAGGTTGTCTGTGAGGGACTCATTTGAGCTGACATTATACTATTACTAGTTTAGCTGAATGAATGTGGAGGTTATTTCCTAGGCCACCCCATTCTACTTAAAAACGGAGTTAGTGTTAAGTGGTCTTCAGCCCATGGGGAAGGTTAGGCTAATATTAGCATCTAGTGCATATTTGATTATGAGGTGTTCAAACGAGCACCTGGTATTGCTGTTAGGGTAGATTCCCCGTTTGTGAATCCTGCACTTCAGGCAGATCTTTGTTGCAGATGGAAGAAGGGTGTCATTTTCTCTCAGCTATCTTTTTGTGGTACCTGGTGATGGATTCAAAGACTAAAGTTTGGAAAAACAAATGATTGAAAGTTTGTCTCAGCAAGGACATGGCCTAAACCCCCTCCTTTTAAAGGACATCTATTTTAAAATGGAAATAAGACACGTGATTCAAGGAAGGAAGGAGAAGGTGGAAGAATCTGGATGTGGGTAATGGGTTCTCCCCATTATAATGTTACCACAACATGGAAGACTGTAAATTGGGGAACATGAACTTGAGTAGAGCATTGGGGTGAGTCAGGGTGGTTTCAAGATGGCAGAAAATAAAGAAAAGCACATTTAGCAACATTTAAATGAAATGCACAAATAAATACATCACTTTCCAATGTACATTTTCAATCAATACAAAATGGTATATTGTCGAAATATTTTTCCAGGTTGAATTTTTGAAGCTTTGGTGTTTCGAATTGTAAGTTTGAAAACTAAAGACCTGCCATCATTTCGTTGATAAGAATTCCCAGAACTTGTTTGGGGGAGCATGCCTCATGAGTGTGTGGCACCCATAAACTCTGAAACATGGACAGGTAACACAGCAGTCACTCCTGCTGCTGTTGTAAAAGACCCCGGTGCTGGCTGCATCGCATAACGCCACCAACCTCCAGCTTCATTGTTGTCAGAACTCTGATCTCTGTTGGGCAGCTGGCACCAGTGTTCTGTGTTATTGCTGTCATAGAAAGCACTCTAATGCTCTTAGCTAAGTTGATAGAGGCCTTATCTGTAAGGGCTTATTACTGTAATGTATGGCGCTGAGGCGCAAACTGTGTTACATTACCGCTTTCACCTCAGAGCCCTGCAGACAGACAATACAATCGAAAAGGCTGAAACATGAGAACACTTCCATGAACTGATTCCTGCTTTCCATGGGAACCTGGATAAATGGATGGATTGTAATGCTCATTAGCACCCTGCTGCTTGGCTTTTTAAGCCAATCAAAATGCTTGGGACGCACGAAGTATTGACCAAGGACAGCCCACGATCTGAGCAACCACAGTCCCTTGCCTTCCCCGCACCATAGCCCTCTCACCTCTTAGCACCCATGTAGTTGTCTACACGGGCGCTAAGAGTGTTTCCCCTCCCAAAAGATAAATAAAAGTACTTTTTGTGGAGTGGCCTGGCGCTGTGCAGTTGTGTCTTCCCGGCAGTCCCTCTTCAATGTTCATGATGTTAGTCATGAATATTGAAGAGGGACTTCCCTGAATGACACCACTACGGTGTCGGGCTGCGACGCAACAGTACTTTGCTGAAAAAAAAACAGCACCCGTAGGGACCTACACAGGTGCTAATGGCAATATGCCTCTTGGTGGCGGGTCGACCCGGTAGGTAATGGCACTGCCACCCTCGCTAAGGGACACTTGCAGCGCTCAGGCCCTTAACATGGGCAGCAGGCCATTACCTACAGGGTCAGCCCACCACATCCTGGCATATCTCCTAAATCTTAAAGTGGGCATTGTTATGCTATGGTATAGGTGGGCACAATCTTTCAGTCTCATATAAACGAGCGTTGGGGTCTAAAACATCCTGAAATTATATTCACCAGGGGTACAACCTAAGAAATGTGAGGTTCGGTAACTACGAAACCTTTATAAACGATGCGACATGTGTAACTAAAGAAGGGCCCTCACTGACAAAGTCGAGGGTTGGATCGATTGCAAAATCAAATATAAAAATGACAAAAAATCTAAATAGTTCCGTGCAAGATGCAATCCCTGTAAAAGAGCTCAGGGTATGTATTAGCTTGCCTGCTGCAGACATATATATATATATATATATATATATATATATATATATATATATATATATATATATATATATATATATATATATATATATAGAGAGATAGATAGATATATCCTTATACTATGCAGGCCAGAATGTCCCAACCAAGTAAGATAGGTCAAGTGGTTAATGTGCATGCATAGATCCCTCCACAAACACAGCAGAAGGCATGTGGTTCCACTCTGACTATGACAACGCGTGCCCACACATCTGAAGATCATGGCCGCCATTACCGCTCCCGCTTTCAGCGAAAACTGAAAGCCAGTGCTCTAAAGACGAAGAGGAGGAAGGCACCTTTCCTTCTAGCAGCCATTGAATTGCTCAGTGAAGGGCTAATGTATAACACGACCCCCTTCTGTGTTTTCAGTGCCTCGAGGTTACCTCCTCCCATGGTAAGACTTAATGTGAGGTAGGGGGCAGGGTGTCTGCCCATGGTCCTTGGTACCAGCCCCGCATCTAAAGGCATAACTTTAATTCCCGCTGGGGACCCGACCCCCGCCCACATAAGCCACTCAACCGTTGAGAGACCAGCATATTTATTTAACCCCGCAGAGCCTAATGAAAGTGCTGCTTCTTCAAAGGTGTTTCTGAATGTCATACTGCTTTTAGCACGGGATGGATGCGCTGCGATTCTGCCCCAGATCATTAGAAGAGCAGTGCTTGCGAGAGAGGTCGGCATCCACCTGGGGGTCACTAGTGAAATATCACCACACACGTCTTTGATGTTCCGGAACTAGAAAGATGCAACGATTGAGTAAAAAGGTAGAGCAAAGCACACCGTATGACACCTGTAACTCCTACAATGTGGCAGATGGGCTTACAGCAAACAGTACTTGAGGGCCTAGCAGAGGACCCAGTCTGCACTGCTCTCTTGAACAGACCCTGGGTGAAGTGAGACTAATTGCACACGTTCAGCCTTTGCTGGAGGATAAGGGCTGGTGTCCTTTGGCCAGTCTTCCAGTAGCAGGGCAACAAAAAGAATGGAAGATTCGTTCATAATGTGCCATGCATACCAGAACTGGCATTCAATAAGGCGCTGTACTGGAAAGCAGGTGACGTGCATGCTGTATACACCTACACTGTGTGGATTGTTTCTTACAAAATAAACAGATGAAAGACTCCAAACTACACGGTCCAGGTTGAGCACAACGCACGCCCATCGTGCAACCACGCACCACATATATCTAGTACCATGGAGAGTCTGGTCAAGACATTGGCCCTCATTACAACACCAGCGCTAAACCATGGCGCTATTAGCACCATGGTTGGTGTCGGTGTTGTAACGGGTCCGCCATGGTTCAATGGGGAATTACCACCCCATTCCAAGGTTGGCGGGGCGGTAATTCCCCATTGAACCATGGCCCTTCCCCATTCCCATTTTCGCCCCATAGGGCTCTATGGGAATGGGGAAGGCGCTAAGTACGGTACCGCAAATTGCGGTACCGTACTTAGCACCAAGGTCCCTTTGCGGGTCCCTACTTTAACGGCTGGTGTAGACCAGCCGTTAAGGTCGGGTCCCGCAAAGGGACCTCGTAGTAAGGCGCTTAGTGTTTAACGGCGCTGCAGCCTTTTACGGCACCGTTAAACACTTAGCGCCAGGGTCGTAATGAGGCCCATTGTCATCACATTAACTCTCTGCTTCAAAATTATGCAGACGATCGCGAAACGTTTGCTCACACTCACCTTTAGTTAACCACAGCTAAGAAGCACACACCTGTCCTATTACAAACATAACCCCCTTGCCATCTGCCACACTGAACTTGTTCATCTTTGTCTAACTCGCCTCTCTGTCTCCTCTCGCCCCTCACCCGCTTCCTTCTTATCCACAGACTAAGGTCTGGAGGCACCCTAATAGGGTCACAATATGCCTTCCTCTCGGACAAGGTCAGACACAGTAAGACCACTACTGTGGTGGTGATGGGCACAGTATGAAGATCGGTTTAGATAACTTTACTTGGGTAATACTTTGTAATAGATTCGTAAATATCAGCCATTCTTGTACAAAAAGTTAGTCATCTTTTTCCTCACACACTACTAAACAAGTCAACAAGTCTCGGAGCAGAAGCTTTGCATTCAGCGAAGACCTTGTCAATTCCATTGATGTTCTGCTCCCAAGTCTCCTTTCTTTGGCACCAAAGCTTACAATCTAGCTTGAGTAAAGCCATTAAAAAGTTTCATTTAAGAATCTGCATTCCAATGTTTCAGACGTGAATTAGCCAAGATCAGCCTAGACGTCACTATACAAGGCTCCTCCAGCCCGGAAAACTTAGAAAAAAAACGCAGCTAGTGCTTATTTTAAAAAATAAATAAATAGCACTTACCGAGATGCAGCTGCATCTTTTCTGCCTGTAGTCTCCGGTCCCCGTCCTCCGCGTACAGCACCAATGAAGGAAAAGCCACCCAGTGGTAGCTTTTGGTTACTACAGCTGGCTGGCTTTTCCTTCATTAGTGCCGCAAAAGCCAAAGCGAGCACAGTGGCGGGCATTCATTTCACAAAATGGATGCCCCCATGTGCTATCTTTGAGCTTGAATTGCTCAACATTTTACATAGGGACTTCGAAGAAAAAAAAAATGCCAATCGTTTTTTTTATATTGCCTATCTATTTTTGAAATAACATTTTTTGGGCGAACCATTCCTTTAAAAATACTCGAAGGAATGTTTGTGAGACACTGAAAAAGTCAAGTAAAAAAAAGACATAAAGATTAAAGTTCAAAGACAACTGATTCATAATGAAAAAGCATATCATATACATATTTAAATTCCTAGAAACTGAGTGTAGTGATGGCCACTTCCCTTTCATTCAATGTCCTAGTGATGGCGAGAGAGAGTTGGGGCAATGCAAAACAAAATTAGCCCATGGATTTGAAATGTGATTCATTAATATATGCCTTTGCTTATCTAATCAATTTTTATATATTTCAGGACCTATTTGGTTTCCATGAAGCATGTGATCGCATTTATATGGTTTCAGGCTTTTTTTTTGTCCTGGGGATGTGTGGTTGCCAGCTTAGATCGTAAGCTAATGTTACACCCACGAACACAAATTTCACAGTTCCCAGACTCGCTTAAAGCTTGAGCATTCTTGTGTTTTTGTGTCTCCACTGGTCACTGAAAGCCATCACTTTACATGTGTAGATCATAGGAGTATTCCTCCAGTAGAACTTTCCTACTGCATGCAGATGATATCGCAGGACTTTTGGGTGAGTCTGTTAACTTACTCTGCTTGCGCTCAATGAGTGCAGGGTTATTATTCATTCCATTCTGGCTCTATCTTCCAGTAGCACCCTGGAAGGGGAATTGGCCAATCAGGAAGCTCGGAATTCATGCTGTATTCTCCAGTATAAACCTGCATTCTGTGCAGACTAAGTGCCGCTGGCCAGCTCCCCTTCACCTTCCCCGTTGTTGCTTCCTTTCCACGATCCCCTTCACCGCTTAGCACTGTGTGTTTCCTATGTTGGTGCTAAGAGTGTTTAATTAAAAAAGAAAAAATGAACATACCTTGTGGTGCAGCGCACCACCATAGTCTCCCAAGTCTGTTTCGTTGGTGATGATGCCACGGTCATCAACATAGAAAACGGGCTTCAAAAACTACAACGCAGTGCAGCAAGGTAAATTTATTTGTATTTTTAAAATGAAACACCCTTAACACCCGGTAGGAAACTGCACGGGTGCTAATGGCGATATGACCCTCAGTGTTGGGCCGGTGCTGTTGGTAACGACACTGTCGCCTGCGTTAAGGGACCCTTTCTTCGCTCATGCTCCTAATTTGGGTGGTGGGACATTACGACAGGGTTAGCCTCTTGTCATTTCGCCTCAGTTTCCAATTACTTCAAAATGCACAGTGTTTTTTCCTGGATGAAGCAGTAGGAGTCGCTAGTATTACCAAAGCATTATTTGAAGCAATGACAGATTGGTGTGTCAAATGAACTACTCTACCGTGTTATCACTCACTTAATTAGCATATCCCAATTCAACATGGGTTGAGAGTATAGTGTTCCATTAACTACTAAGGCATGTGTCACATTAACTACCCTAATGTATTTCAATCACTTAAAAACCATATCCCAAAGCAATATCTGTTCAATCAATATCTGTAATCTGGAGCATGGTCTTTCCCAGGTTCATGTTTGACCCTGTGAGGTGAGGTTTATGTTTGACCCTGTGCATAATGCAACACAGAACACCTCCTTTTTTTATTTGATATTTTATGTTTATAGATAGATCTTTTCTACATCCGGAATATCATACACTGGCCTGGCTGCCACTCGCTCACATTCTCTTGCACCTTTTGGCTCTCTCATTCCCTCTACACGCTATCTCTTTCACTGGCTGTGCTCTATCTAGCTCTTTATCAGTCTCTCTCTGTACATGGTGTCTCGAATATCTGCTCTCCCTTTTTGACTATGTTCTCAATTTCGTGCACTCTCTCTCTCCTTGCACTACTTTTCTCTCTGTCTCTCTGTACCATTTTATGCTGCCTCCTTTAATGTGGGTGAGAGTAGCATTGTCAGGTGAATTGTTGCAGAGTCACCCCAGTCGTTGCTGGCAGCCATGTGGCAAACGAAAAAGCGTAGACATCATGAAGGGGCAGACATGCTGTTTTTGTTTTTTTGCAAAAGAAGGTATTAAAAAAGGAAATCATTTAATTGTACTGATGTAACTGGATCTTTTTAAAATTGAACAATGTTAATTTCTTATGATCACCCATTATTATTATTATTTTTTATTTTTTTCATGCTTTTATGGTTTTTGACTGAAATAAAGTGAATTGAATCTGAATTGTCTTTCAAAATCCTGCGAGTGGAGAGGAAGCATTATCTCCCACAATGATCATTCTAATCATACATCTTAAATCATAATAGAAACGGGTCTTACTATGCAAAACAAATTATCAAAACGTAGAATAATCCTGTAAATTAGTTTCTGATGAAAGGTCATCAATCCAAGATGTACAGTCTGGTACCCTCTTATTGCACTCATTAAAAAAATTGCGGAATCCGAAAGGAAAACGGGTCAAAGAGCACTAATGAGGGTTTCTGGCTAATTTGAAAACAATGAAAACGCATTTTGGGAAAACACACATCTTTACATTTGACAAATAGATCTGTGATAAAAGGGCTGTATGCTTGAGTCACTAAACACATAATGCACACTGGGCTTGGTGCCCGTGTCATTTTCTTCTAAATTCACCACAAGAATGAAGTGTTTATAACCGCAGACAATGTATAATCATTCAAGCAACCTTAACATTTGGATATGAGGCTAAAGTCGCAGAAACATCTCTCACTCCATAAGCCAGTCTGCTTCTCATTGTGGGCGATGTTTCCTCTACACTCCAAGAATTTTGAATGACGATTGAGATTCAATTCACTTTGTTTCAATCAAATACCATAAAAGCATGAGTACAATTGTCAGCGATGCTACCACTCCTCCAAACAATATTCTGAGCATTTGTCATGTCTAAACTGTCCATGTTACAGCTGGATCAGGGAGTTGTTGTAGATATAAAAAGCAGGAGCACATTGAGTAAAGCCATGTGTTTTCAAAAGAGGTAGATTTGTATAACAAAGAATATGGTGGTATTTATTGCAGAGGAGAATAAAGTGCACTGTAGTCTCCTCATTCTGTTGGCAAAACAGGCGCATGCAAATTACCTTGTTGGAACGTGACCAAAGCGCTAATGAGTTGCAAGGAATTTAATATAAAATGAGAAATCCATGTTCTAGCTCTGGGTATATAGGTGTTTTTCAAAACGTCTGTCTGTAACTAGAACTGAGCGTGCCCTATTGTTGTAATTCAATTTCTTGTCTTTCGACTTGGCAATTTTCTTTTTAAAATTTCTGAGCATGTTTACTCTGCCATTTAAATATGTTTTCTTTGATGTAAGAAACACATCAAACAGTTAAAGAGGTGTCATGCGCACATGGTTTAGCCATGGAATTGTGTTGGCTTTTTTCTATCATATACACTGGTGCATAATATGATCTGTCTGTTCAATATATTTACTTTTTAAGTGATTCTTTGTAAGAATTACACTTATTTAATACTACCCCAGTGCATCATTCTCCCCCTCACCCCCTACAATCTGGGATGAGAAACAGGCTATTTTAATGTGACTGTTTCGTTTTATTGAAAATAATAATTCAAGCAAATAAAAGGAAGTCTCCTGAATTATAATGCTGGGGAAAGCACCCACAGTACTGCAAATGAATGCCAGGAGCGTGTTTACAGAAAGGAAAATGGACCAAGCCTACTGCTGCTGTATCACTAATGTTTTCATTCCAATTCGTACAAACATCCATACATAGAAAAACAAATATGACTATTTGTGACAGTAGGCTCAAATGTGTCACAACGCAGGCACACAAATTGACATTCATTGTCTGATTTAACATTTGAAACCTCAATTTACAGTATTCTGTCTACCTGAAACCTACCCCCCCAAAAACAAAAGGGCGAGCAGTTCTCAGAATAAACTTGAAACAAAACAATTTACTTAGTTTTCACTGCCATTGACACATATTGGCACTACAGACACACGTTGCTCTAATAGAGCCAATTTATTCTTGGACTGATTCAAATCTAAAATGTTGGACACTGCTGCTGGCAAACTATTGGTTCCGAGCTTGGGCACAGATACAACTGGGTAGCTTTTCTGATGTTGATTTGGATGCAAATAATGTTAAAGTCTTGGTATTCTTAGAGTTTCTATTCCTTTTGGAATGTCAAGATAGCAGTGCCTAACTCCCTCACTGTTCTCCAGGAATCAGGTGCACCCCCAGAACAACCCATGTCCACGTGTTCATTAAGGAAGTGATTTCAATGACTTCAGTGAATGTGGCAGACACCAATCAAAGGACCTGTCATTCCATATTACAAAAAGTGGTGTCTAAGGCCTTCAGAGATCTCAAATTGCAGGAGAAAAGCTTTATTATGATGTTATGGTATGTAATTAGGATATGTATCACACACAATTGCAATTTACTGGGTCTCCAGGTGCTGTGGTGGATCTGGAAAAGAGTAGGTGGGTTTGGTTAGTTGGGAAGAGAGAGAAAGGTGAGATGGCAGTACTTTGTGTTGAATTTGCAGATCAAAAATACCCTGAGCTCTCTGTGCTTGTAAGGTTTCTAGGTGTGAAGTGTAAGAGGCTTCAACAGCTTTGTATCTAGCTGGGAGGGATCAATCTTTTTGTGTAGACATATGTTGGCATGGGCTGAGAATATCAGCTGAAGTTAAAAGTGTACCATGTAGCCATGAGTCAGTGGTTTGATTCCCCTTGAATGTGCTGACTACGCTGAAGAGAAATTGAGGGTTACCCAAAGGTCGGGAAGGTTCTTGTGGTTTCTATAGTGACTTCATATTTCTTTTCTTGCTATCTGTTGTGTTATGCTGAGAGGTGTTTGGATTTTGCGGTTGATGCATGAAGATGTCCTGTGTTGAGGTTTAGGTATTGGGGAGACAATGGGCCTCATTACACGGAAGGCGGTGAGCCATGGCGCTATTAGCGCCATGGCTCATGCCGGTAAAATACCGGCACCGCCTTGGCGGAAAGGGGATTTACCGCCCCATTCCAAGGTTGGAGGGGCGGTAAATCCCCATTCCGCCATTGCCCTTCCCCATTCCCATTTCTGCCCCATAGGGCTCTATGGGAATGGGGAAGGCGCTAATTACGGCACCGCAATTTTGCGGTGCCGTAATTAGCTCCGAGGTCCCTTAGCGGTTTGGTTTTTAACGCCTGCAAAAAGCAGGCGTTAAAGCACCAACCCGCTAAGGGACCTCGTAGTAAGGCGGTAATGGTTAACGGTCACCGTTACCATTAACGGTGGCCGTTAACCATTACCGCCTTCCGTGTAATGAGGCCCAATGTATGTGTTATTTTAGGGTTTTTGTGGTGCATTGATGTGATGTATTTCAGTCGTTATAGTTTCTTAGGTGCTGTGCGATGTGAGATAGGGAGATGGTCAGGAGCCAAATTGGCATTCCCTTAGGTTGTTTCTGCGTGTGAAAGTCAAATTAATGAGCATTGTATTTCATGCTGTTTGATAAGTGTAGGTTAAACATAAGTTCTGTTAAGCATTTAAGAACCAGGCCTTTAGTCTTTTCCTAAATTTCAGGTGTCCTTTTTGGGTATTGGTTTATCTTGGGAGCACGTTCCAGTGTTTGGCCACTGTAATGGAAAAGGCAAAAGGGAGAGTGTCTTTTTCTTTCATTTCTCAATCTGAGGTATCTGGTTTTAGAGGTATTCTGCACGTTGACCTTCAAGCACACTGTGGGTTATGTAGTGAGCCTTGAAATGGATCCTTTTTTAAATTGGTAGCCAGTGAAATTCTCTGAGAGACGATGTTTTGTGTTCCCTTCTGTTCAGTCTGAGTCACAGTCTAACTGCTATGTTTTAGATCTGTTTAAGTTTTTATGAACTTCTGCGGGATGTCTAGGTAGATGCTGTTAGCATAGTCAATTCTTGAAAGAATACATGAGATGATGGCCAAAATTCTGTGTGTGAAGAAGAGGTAGGGCATAATCTGTTGGATAGAGTGGGGATGGAAGAAGCACATTTTGACTATTACTTTCACTGGGCATGCCAGTGTGAGTGACATATCCAATAATATCTCTAGGTTCTTGATCACTTTAGATGGGTTAGGGCAGTTACCCATTTCCAAAGGCCATGGCAGAGGTGTTTAAGGTTTGGTGTGTGGTAAGAATATCATTTTTCCATTTTGTCTGGGCTGGGTTTTAGGTAGTTGGTCCCCACTTATTTGCACGAGGCAGTTGCTGTTGTTTTGTACTTGATTTGCATGTCATCTGCATTGTTGATACAGTTGAGCCCATAAAATGTAATGATCTTCATTAAAGAGGTTTCATAGATGTTGGAGGGAAGCAGCAAGAGGTTTGATTCATTGGGAACTCCACAGGTAATGGTGATACTACCTAGGCTTTCAATTTTAATTATAAATAATAAAGCACATATATCTTGCACTATATTCTTCCTTTCAGTAATAAGGTTTGTAAACAGGGTGCCTCTGAATACTTTTAATTGCTTTCTGGGATTGAATGAATGTTTGGGATGTTTGTCTTAGTAACTTGAGATCATGGTACTCACTTCTTGTTTGTCTTTCAAAGGCCGGGGATAGAGACTGGCCACAGGCAACTCCACCTGGTAAATTCTTCTTTCCAATCTGTACACCTTCTCATAAAACCCATCTCAGGTAATCTGGTCCTACTTTGGGAAAATTCCTATGCATTCAGTCCATATGTAAAAGGCCCTCTTAAGAAGATTTCCCCATCAGGTACTTCCAACTGGAGACAAATCTGCTATTCTCATGTAAGACAGGCTCTCCTGCATTTCTGTTTTACCAAAACTCTCTCGTCTTCATATGAGTTTGGGCTTAAATAGCCAGCAAACTCCAACCATGCAGCAATATTTGATGCAGCATTTGTGGATTGGACAGGGCCTGTGATAGATTCCTTTCACGGTCTTGCAGTCACTACAGCCCTCTCCTTTGCTTGCACTGGCCAACTTAATTTTTTTGTGTGACAAGGGGTTGTGTCAGCTACGAACTAGCCCTCCCCTCAGGAATGAGGACTCAACTTTGGATGTGAATATTCATTTTCCTTATAATTAGCTGTATGTAGATGTGATATTATTAAAAATAATATATTGAGATGCACAAGAACATTCCAAATCTGGAGATACCATTTACATCCCTGCCTCTTCACGCCTAAAAGAGTTCTTAAAACATGTGAATTATTAATAAATCATACATTTTAATATATCACTTTACATGCACGTGATCAGTGTTTTTCAAATGATTCTAAATGTGTATCCTCTTTTTTAATCAGTCTACGTGTTCCAAAGTTATAACCAAAAATATAGTTTGTATGGTCATTTTGTCTTGCATATTTAAAAAGGATATTGTGTCAAATAGTCTAGATAAATTGCATTTGTGTGTGGGCTAACTCAATACCAACAGACCATCTGCTGAGAAAGGCAATCTGTGAAAGAAATGGATAATTGTAATAGGCAGCTTGTGCAACAGACGCATTCTTCCTGAGGTTGTGTGCTCTTCCAAGGGCAACAGTCAATGACTAGGGTTCTGCTTAAGGTCGCAAGCAATGATCAACCAGACAATGAAACTGGTAACTTTTAAATTATCTTAAAAATACGGATCCATGGATTTGGGGTTTTGGAGGCAAATTACTAGCATTTTAAAGTATTTCTTGGATTTTAGAAACGGGGCTTGTGTAGATGCAGGTGGACCCATTTACTTTTTAGGCATTGATCAAATGGACGGATAATGGATCTGGGGATTACTGCTTCACCAAAGAGTTGACTTCTGACCAGACACAGCTCTTTACTTCAAACTAAGGTGACAATTGTGCTGTTACATGTAAAAAGAAAATGTTCTTTGAGTCATTTTTAATTGTAGTGGTAATTTGATAAAGTAAATTTCCATATTCAAATATGGTGAGATTTATAATACAAATCCTTATATGTAAAATTACTTTTCATATGTGCTTTTCGTTATGGATTATGGCAGCATAAGTACAAAATCTCCTTTGCATTACATAATTTTGTTTTCATGAAAGCCTTCAGCATAGCATGTGTTCTCTGCTTATTTTGTTTTGTCCGTTTAACATTGAATAATTTATATATCAGTTCAATGAATCCTATTCAGTTAAATATTGTTTTACAGGTGACATTTAGCCTAGTTATGGGTTCTTTGAACTTTCGTTGACTATTTTACTCTGGCCTACAGTTTCATCAAGTTTGTTTTGGCTGGGGTTTCTGCCTTTTTGCTGCCAAAATGTGGTGGGTGACCCCCTGCACTCCTTTACTATCGCCACGCCAAATATTCCTTACCCTCACTTACCATCCATTTTGCTGCAAAAAAGTCAATAAAATAAATTTGGTGAAACTGTTGGTTGGCAAAAGTGGGCTAGACCTAATCAAGTCAGTCCTTTCATTGCTGCATATAGAAAGCCTGAATAATACACAGCGCCTTTTCAATTAATCTAATAGGATTCCTTCGATCAGCTCCAAATGGATAACAAAATTAGGATTGTATGCTGGGAAAAGTAATATGCATTCGAGGAAATAGTGCTCTGCTTTTTGAGGTGTATGTGGAGATTTGAAGCACCAAAGTTCCAATCCATATAAAGCATTGAAAGATCCTCAAAATAGTTGGTACTGACTGTTTGCCCAAATAGTTACTGTAACGTAGAATTCACCATTAACCTGTTCCATATTTGAGCATTTTTATTCATGTTTTCTTTTATGTTGCTATGCTTTTGTACTAAGCCGAATCACCACTGCAGTAGTCTCAAAGTGCTGAATCCTTGTCTGAGACGTATTGTGCCCCAACCCAGGATCACCAGGACTAGACGCTTGTATTAGTATGAATGCAAGTTTTTCCATTATAAATTAACTATCTTCTAGACAGGTGACACAGAAGAGTATGTGCTGACCTAATAAATGAACTCAAATCCTGTCATATCTTCAAAAAATACGGCATCTAAGTATGTGAAAGCCTTAACCTATTGCAACTCAGCATTATCCAGCATTATCCAGAAAGAAAGTTCCATCACCTTCGCTCCTTGGGACAATAATCAACTCCTTTGATTTGCTACCATTGAGTACACTGAGAACTTAGCAAGCACATTTTTAGTAGCCAATAAATAGGGATTAACTACCTGTTCCTGAGTGTCAATACTTTCACGTAAACCCCACTTTGTCATCACAAATATATTATTAGATATAGGTGGTGTGGCTAGCAGCCAAGGAGTATGGACATGTCTCCTGGGAGCTCCCACATGATTTGCCCAGTGATAAGCTTCCTGCACGATAATATGCCGAATTTCAAGTTAAATTAGAGACCAGAGCTAGTCAGGAGCAGCCAGGACAGGTTTTACAGTTGGGAAGTTTGTGGAGGCAGAGAAAGAGCTGATAGACTGTTATGATAGGCGCAGCCTGAGATGTGAGAGCCGTGTCGCACCGGTAATACTGAAGCCGTGTTGTGAGTGGCCTGGGCTCACTGGGTCCCTCTATTTGGCAGCAGATGTTAAGAGGAAGAAGTTCAGTAGCCAACAGCTTTTTATGTAAAGTGCAGCGGTAGCCCCGCAGCAAGCCTTGGAGCGGGACCAGCAGTGAGGCGGGTGCGGGCTCTGCTTGTGTGGGTTGGTGCACACTAAGTAAGAGTATTGGCAGCAGTGCGGGAGAAAGCTGGGGAATGCCCCGAATGTGGCGGCCTTGAGGCTTTGCCCCGTGAGTCACATAGTCTGGACAGTTGAAGCTGGAAGGCTGAGGACTCAGATGCATAGCCCCCACTGGTCCAGTGAGCTGTTGAGGAGAATAAGCAAACAGACCAAGCTGAGTAGTGTTGGTAGTGGACTGGGGGCTCCTCTCTTACTGGCCAGAATCATTTGTTAAATGAACTGCATCAGGAGGTCTCGGGTACCAGTGGGCCCAGGCGCAGTGTGCCGCCGCGTGGAAGGAGGTATCCTATGGCCCTAAGTTTATTTGCCCAGCAAGACTTGGGCAGTGCTGGCCATCGCCCTGTGTTCCCCCTGACTACTGTGTCTGACAGAACTGGAGAAGGAGACCGTTAAGAGTCCCTGCGACATGCGGTGGCTGGCTAAAGAGCACCTGGGATACCTCTGGGTAGCTAGTGCTGTGGAGAACTCTTGCTGTGTGCTTGGCTGGGCCTGTGCCTCGGTGGCACCCTGTGGCCCCGAGCTGTGTGCTGCCTCCATTCTTGCTGCCCTGCAACAGTAGTTCCTTGCTGTGTCCCGTGAAAGTTGTCAGAGCCCGGCGACTGTGGAAGCCCGCGGCATGGGAACCTCAGTGCGGCAGGTGGGAGCTCCCTGCCTGGCTTGTGACATTTGCAACATTGAGTGAGGAGCACCTGCAGAGTGGGTGGAGCACGAGAGACACAGCTTCTTGTGTTGCAGCCCCCCAGTTGACAGGCAGAGCCCTGAGTGTGAGATTGAGGCGAGGCAATCATACTGAGTGGGTGCCCCATTGTGTACATGCTGGACAAACAGCAGAAGGGGAAATCCAGGTAGACCAGGATGGATGTCTTTGCATGCAAGGGCGAGGGGAGCAGTGCGGCACTGGAGGACAGAGGTGCAGTACAGGTATTACCACCCCCAGTGGTGCAGAAAGATGAGAGACAGATCTTGAAGGCCATTGCTGTGCTCCAGACCACATTGGAGAAAAAGATTGATGAGGTCATAATAGATGTCGAATTGTTAAGGCAGGATGTCTGAGCTCTGGCGACAGGGTGTGGACGGTGGAGACTCAGGCGGTTGAAAGTAGACAGAACATCACAGGAACCCTGCCAGAGGTACAGAAATTGATGATGAAAGTGAAAATGTTGGAAAACAGGGCATAGGATGCAGAGGGAAAAGCGTGACAAAACAGCTTCTGTCTGCTGGGTCTAACTGAGGGGGCGAAGGGGAACAACCCCATGAGATATGTGGAAAACATGCTGCTGCAGGAGGTGGGGACTGGCGCCTCATCCGAGGGGTTGACGGTGGAATGGGTTCACCGGTCTCTATCCAGGAGGCACCTACCCGGAGCCCCCCCAAGACCGTTGATTGCTAGGATTCTAAAATACAGAGATAGGGAGACAATTCTGCCGTTCTCCAGAAAGGGTCGGAAAAAAGATAGCTATATACCTGGATTATTCGCTAAGAGTGCAAAGGCAGAGGGCAGCATTTGGTCACACGAAGAAGCGGCTCCGGCAAGCTGGACTAAAATATATGCGGATCTACGCAGCCAAACTAAAGGTCATCCATAATGGAACTTCCCACTTCTTTGATTACACTGAAGGAGCGCACGCTTGGATGGATACTGTGGGAATCGCTCTACTTCTGAGGTGACCAAATGCAGAGAACTGATTGCTGGGGGCACTGATGGAGAGGTCTCTATTGGCAGACAAGTGGGAGGCCTCACGCTTTTGGGTATGACGGGTGAGAAGCAGAGACATAACACTGGAGTTCTGGTACAGCAACTGTTTCCGCTCTAGTGGCTGGTGTGTGAGCAGCTCCGCTATTCAAAGTGCATCTCCTATCCCTATTCTCTCCCTTTCTGTCTTTGAGTGCTGGTTTTGGAACTTGACCGCTGCACGTGCGACTGGTAGCTCAGGTTGAGGAGACCTGGCTGCGCAAAAAAGTGGTCACGCCTGAACAAGGTAGTTCTCTTTGGGCAGCTGTTGGGGATGTTTGAGGGTTGGGTATGTTTGGCGTTTGTTTTCAATGCATGTTACAAGGCTCAGCACCCCTGCATGGGGATTTGATAGTCTGCGGCTGTACACCCGAAAAGGGCTGTGGGTTGGACAAGGGGGGAGTCCGTGATGTGGTGAAACTTGGTCGACGGGGCGATTAGAGGTTCTGGGAAAGGGCGAATGGGCAACTGGATGGGTGGAGGTGGCAGAACAGCGAAGGAGAATATTACGATTGTTTCCTGGAATGCCCAGGGGCTCAACAGTTTTATCAAACGCAACAGAGTACATACGTACATGAAGAGCAAGGCTATCCATATAGCTTTCCTGCAAGAGACACATCTCACGGAGGCTAGAAAGGCCTTGCTCCTTAAGAAGTGGGGGGACATGTGTATGGATCTGCCTTTTTTGGCTTATGCTAAGGCCACAATTATATGGGTGGCCCCTTCTGTGCCTTTTAAGCTGCTCACATCCAGGTGCGATAATGAGGGCAGAATGACCATCACGCACAGGTTTTTGGAACAGCGCGAGATCTGTTTAATCAATACATACGATCCGAACCACAATGCCACCTCCTTTTTCATGTCCGTGTACCCCTGATTGGTACCATATCGGGGGGCCTTGTGGATATGGGGGGGGTTTCAATTGTACACTGGACCCTAAGATGGACAGGTCGAATAGTAAACAGAGCAGGCCGGCACCCAAAGCAAAGACATTGTGAGCCCTACTAGAGGAATTGAGATTGGTGGACATCTGGAGGAGACTGCATGGGGGCAGAAGAGGGTACTCTTATTTCTCTAGCCCACATAGGGTATATATAAGGAAAGACTATATGCTTATGGGTGTGGCGTCCCTGGGCAAATTCATCACAGCTGAATACAAAGCCAGAGTGCTATCGGACCACGCACCTTTAGCGGTTGCGTGGCAGAATATCAAAAGTAGGCCACTGATCCTAACATGGTGAAAGAGGGCGGAAGCATTGCTTGATAGTTCGTTTAAAACCCATATGGGGGACACAATTGGCAAATTCTTTGAGCTGAACTCGGGGAGCGTGGACAGTGGAGGAACCCTGTGGGAATCCTTCAAGGTAGTGATGAGGGGTGAGGCGATTGGAAGGATGGGGAATGCGCGTAGGGATCTAGTGCGCATCACTGACAGAGAGGCTAAGATTGAGGAATTGATGGGAAGGGCGGGACCAATGGAGGGCGGGAGAAGAAGCTCATTGAGCTAGGGCAGGCATGCATCACTCACTGGGAGAGGTTGGAGAAATATGACTATGCCAAATACACAGAAAAACTCAATGATGGCGGGGACAAACCTGGGAGAGTGCTAGCGTGGCTGTGCCATGCATAGGAGAGATGAGCAAATATTAGTTCCATCAAGGATGAATGCGAGGAGGAATGGAAGGCACAAAGTGAAATAAACTCTGTCTTTAGCGGGTGCTACCAGCGGCTGTACAAAGTCAGGGATGAGGGTAGCGCAGTGGACATACGGGACGACCTGTCACCAAACTCGCTTCCCCATTTGGAAAAAGCACAGGTGGATATGTTGGGTCAACCGATTACTGTAGATGAACTGTTAACAACCATACAGTTGTTGCCTTCGGGTAAAACGCTGGGGGTTGATGGACTCCCGGCAGAATTCTATAAGAAATATGCAGATGCTCTGGTGCCCCAACTACTGCAGATGCTAGAAGAGGCCTTTGAGAATCCCGGAGAGAGTCCATAATTGTGCCTATATTTAAACCTAATAACTCCCCACTGGAGTGCAGTTTCTACAGACCGCTCTCAGTGATTAATCAGGATTACAAGATACTCACAGCACTTTTGGCAAATAGCTTGCACATGGTGATCAGTGCTCTAATACACCCTTACCAAACAGGATATGTCCTGGGTAGAAACACGTCCTGGAATCTACATAGACTGCATCATGTGATAGACCAAACTGGTGGTGCTAGGACAGATTGTGTAGTGGCCTCGCTTGATGCGATAAAGGCGTTTGATTTGTTTGCGGTGGGATTGGCTACATGCCATCCTGCAGCAATTTGGGATGGGACCGAGATTCCTGAGGTGGGTGAAACTGATCTACATGAAACCAATGGGTAGAGTCAGGACTTGGAGGCATATTTCGGAGAGGTGGGAATTGTGCAAAGGGACTGAACAGGGGTGCCCACTCTCCCCCATGCTGTTCAGTTTGGCTCTGGAACCCTTGGTGGCTTTCTTACGAGCTGACTTTAAAGACGCTGGTATACCAGCTGGAGAAAGCACAGGTGGTCTCCCTGTATGCAGACGACATGTTGCTCTACGTACAGAACCCGGTAGTTAACCTGCCATACATGCTGGAGGTTCTGGATGGGGTTGCGCGACTCTCAGGTATAACAGTGTGTAGGGGTAAGTCAAGATTGTTCCCTTTGGCTGGCTTGGTGGGACTACAGCGGGACTCTGTCGGACCTTCAGCTGCAGTGGGCGGTTGACACTTTTTGGTACCTGGGGCTAGATGTTTATCACGACCGCGGGCGGGAGCATGAGATGAACACGCTGGGGGCATGGAAGGGTGTAGAGAAATACATGGAGTTCTGGTGCAAGCATCCACTCGCCATGATTGGCAGAGCAGCACTCCTTAAAATGATAGTCTTTCTGCGACTCTTGTACTGCTTTGTAAATGTACCGTTTGACATCACCAGGCTGTTTTTTCGCAAACTTGATACTGCGATCCAAGGGTTCATACGGGGCAGGACACTGTGTAGAGATTTTAAGGATGGTGGAGTTAAGCTGCCGCACTTTGCAGTTGCAATATGTAATTACTTGGTTGGCAGATGAGGCCACGCTCAATACAGGGTTACTGCAAGACGCTGCTATGCCTTACTACCTGAAAGAGATACTGTGGGTGAGGGGGACGAGCTATAAGGGTCAGTCTGCACTATTGCGGTTGGGGCGGAGGCTGTGGAGCAGATTGTGGAGATTGGTGGGTAGGTGAGACCTGTACTCTGACAACATACCGTTGGCAGCGATAGGGGGAAGAGACCGGGGTGAGGTTAGCAGTTAATGGCGACACTGGGAGCCAAATTGGATTGTCACCCTGGGGGACTTATTTAGCGGCGGCATACTAGCTAGCTTCCTGGAGCTGGAGGGAAGGTATGACCTCCCTAGGGGTCAGTTCCTAACATATTATAGGGTGATCAGGGCGGCAGAGGCCCGGTGGCCTGAATTTGGACAGGGCATGGAGGGAAATGCAATTCTGGACTCTCTGTATGATTTATCAGGGGGGTCATGTGATGTCAGGCTCTACGAAATGTTACTAGACACTCTTACAGCGTCGGAGCTCAGGGTACGGTCCCAGTGGGGGGAGGAGGTGGGCCAAGCATTCATGGAGGGGGAGTGGGCCAGGGCGCTGCTATATGCACGGAGGGTGTCTGGAAATGCTAGTCTGAAGATTATGCAATGTACACAGAAAATACATGACTCCACAGGTGATCTCATGGTTCCGAGGAGCTGCAGAACAGAGTTGCCCCGGGTGTGCGAGTACACAGGCTGGTATGTTGCACATGTTGTTTTGGTCATGTCATTTTCTCCGGACTTTCTGGCAAAAAGTTGCAGACAGGGTGTTGCCAGGAGGGATCACCATGCATGACTGGATGCCTGAAGCGTGTTTATTAGGCATGTTTCCCCGCAGGAGGGAGGAGGCTCACCTCACCAGGATGTAGGAAGTGTAGGATAGCGATAGCATAGAAGACAGCGGAGGGCCCAGGATTGAGACAGTGATATGGCATTGCACGGTGTATAAAGGGCAGAGGGAGGGAAGCGATGATGTGGCCGCATTGAAATGTGCTGATGCGGGCAATGTTTGCACCCACAGAAGGTGCACCACAGGACAGCCAGTGGGATGAAGTGACCGTGTGATTGGTTTGCGATGTACGATTGGAAGGGGCATTCGCGGCATTATGGAGGAGGTGAGGGGCTTGGAAGGAAATCTTGGCTACGCATGCAAGGGGTTTGGTTCATTGTTTTTTTGTTGCGGTCCTTGAGGAGCTGGTGGCATACTTGGGCTGGAATAGACTCAGTCGCTGGATCTGAAGAGTGCACCTTATGGGAATATCACAAGAGTGGACATTTGACAGAGTGGAGGTATGGGACATAGATGGGAAATGATGTAATTTTCTGAATCGATCACATGCTGTAAGGTATGCCACTGTATGACTTCTTTGTGTTTTTCTATTCTGTTTTTCCTTTCTTCTAGTTCTTTGGTGTTGGAAAATAATAAAGAGAAGTTACAACAACAAAAAAGTGAAATGCTCTTTTAATTTTTTTACAAAAACAATACAAATCAATTTAGAAAGACCACTCTGAGACCGCACAGAGCGGTCTTTCTAAATCGAACTGTAGCACACTTGCGCACAGAAACTGACAGACGCTGCCGGGCCGGAAGACGGAAGCCATGGGTGAATTAGGTAAGTGTGGGGGTGTGTGTGTGTTTGTATGTCTGTGTGTATGTTGATGGAGAATGTAGTGTGGCAGGGAAGGGGAAGGGGCAGGGATAAGGTAAGTGTAGGGGGTTCATGTGTGGGTTGAGCAGGAGTGTTTGTGACATGCAGTTGAGTGAGCACGTGTGTGTGTGTTTATTTTGGGGTTTGTGTGTCTATGATGGGAGGGGGTTTGTGTAGCGATGTAAGTGGTGAGGAGCAGGCAGGGGAGGAAAGGAGGGTTCAGGGAGTTAAACCCTCTGTTTTTAGGTGTAATTGGCGAGACCAGTCGATAGTAGGGCTTGGGGGGTAAAACCCCCTGAAATAGTGATGCATTCCAAATATTGAAAGCCGCCCCAAATCTGCCATTTAAAAATCTGTGTTTTTGGTGTGTGGCCTTCAATATCTGGAAATATTACATAGGACCCCATATAATACCCTACCAAACCGATGTGACGTGGTATCAAGTAAGGATATTGGATGGTACGATTTTGGCAAACTTCTCTCTCCCTTCTATAAAATAGGAACAAAGCGTGCATTAGGCCATTTTGATGGAACTATTCTTGAATAACCAATTGCATTAAATAAATGTCTCAAATGTGAGGTCTATAAGTCAGGTTTACACTTAAACAAGTCCATTATCACAGCGTCCGGGCCCAGTCTTTTACTAGATCTTTATGATGTTAATGCCCCCATTATCTCATCTAGTGAAAAGTAAGATTAATAACCTAACAATACAACACAGTGGCAGAGGTTATAGCTGCCTGTTTAACCATTTGGTTTCATTATGAATATTAAAAAACGATAATTCAATGTGAGAGAGTCACCTGAACCTCAGGCCTTCTCTTTGATGTTGTATTATTATCACTCCGAATAATCCCTCAAACATCTTAGTATCATTGTGCTTAGCTGCTTTCTCCGTTTCCGCCCATGCATTGTATGACGTATCAGTTTTAGCTTTGGTGCAGATGCCGGTCTACAAGATGAGATGAGAGCAACCAGCAAAGATGTATTTGCCAGTCTAGGCTCTCCATTAAACCATGCCTCATTTTCCTTCCCCTTAATGTGCTTGCCATTTGCACTGTTGGTGAGAAAGAATCGCTTTATTTTAGTCAAACATGCAAAAATCCCTCATAATATTTGGCAGAAAATTCTTTGCATGAAATAAAAAATATATTTCAGATTAAGTCCAATTAACAACACTTCTGAGTATTAGATCATAAACCAGAGATATCAATGTTATGTTCCTCCCACACTTGGTAAGTACATATTTATCTGGTGCCCACTATACTTACTATGGGGACTATGCAAAAGAGCACAATCAACAGTGAGATGGAGGGGGTGGTGATCACTTTAACATCTATCACCTTCATAACTTTAACACAGGACCAAATGGATCACTTACCTAACAAATAACCAATGCTGATGAAAACCTTTTATTGCTGAAAGTAAAGTGACCAGGACAGTCAGAGGATGTTCTATCATTCATGTACCATAACCCACACTCATTGAGGAGTACATGCATTTTTAGCCCCCAGTATCACATCTAACGTGCTTCATGCATACCTCTGGTAGAAACCGTCTTGCCTCCTGTGAAAGATCAAGAAGGCCTTCAGGAAGGTCATAGCCTAGTTTTGTATTGAAGTCACCCCTAAAAATCCGAACCACACCTCTCCATAAATTATGTCCTTGAAGAAGTAGTAACTGAGAAATTACATGCCTAAAAATCAGGAGTGAGTAGGATAATGTCAAAGCTTTCTTACCTTGTGCATTACAGAAATCCTTGCTGCAAGTCTTGCTGAGTAGAATTCGATAATTACACCACTTGTATACAGTTATATTTTGTGGTTATCTCTCTGATCCTAAATTCTAGTGTTACGGACACCCAGATATACAGGCCAAATCTTGGACAAGTCTTGGACTAGCCTACTGCACATATATCTGCCCATCTGTTAATTCTGGACTAGCTTACTGTATATTTATCTGCCCCATTACTGTTAATTTTGCATTGGCCTACTGCATAATCTCCTATCCCTACTGCTAAACTGGAAATTGGGAATTGGTCTACAGCTTACACTTCTACCCCTCCTGTTAATTTTTGGAATTAGCCTACTGCATATATGACCCCACCTTGTTTGCATATATTCGGCCCATGTCGCTAAATCATGAATAAGCCTACTACATACTTCCTACCCATCTTATCATCTCCTGATTCTGCCCAAATCAGACTCCTAACTTTTCACTATGTCCTCTTTCCACAGAGCCACGCTGGCCTTGGCCTCATTCCTACCTCTAGTTCAATCAGTCACACCAACACACCATCTACCACCCCTATTACCCACACCTAACCCCAGCCCAACTATTGCAGCACCTCCAAACTCAGTTAACACTGACCTACTCAGCCCCCTCAAATGGTTACACCGTTTCGCCACACAACCTATGCCATTCATCCCACTCCCAGTCCAAACTCGGAAACCAAAGACTGGGTACTTGCTTCCTTAACCACAAAGTCACCGACAAATCCCAAAAAAAACATCTCAACTCCAATATTGCTACAGCTTGTCCCCTCCTTCAGAATCACAGCCCCACAACCCACAACCCTCGCTCCCCCAAAGACCCTATCTCCTTGCCACCATCCTCTGATATCAAAGGAGCCCTCATTAACGCACGTTCCCTTGTGGCTCATGCCCCAGAGATCGCTAACCTCATTATCTCAAACAGCCTAGACTTCCTAGCTGTTACAGAAACCTGGCTCCACCAGACAGCAGGTCCTGCACTCTCTCTAGCCCTACTGGAAGGCTATACCATTATCAGAGCTGACAGAACCTCGGGCAAAGGTGGCGGAGTGGCCTTCATTGCCAAATCCCACGTAGCTCTTAGAGCTATGCTTCACACCAGCTTCCCTTCTGCAGAGCTCCTATCGGTGAAACTAACTCTGTCACCTTCTCACACAATACTCATGCATCTGGTCTATCAGCCCCCCGGCCCAGCGCCCGCCTTCGAGGATGACAGCTTGGACCTCCTCTCCACCCATACCAAACTCGGATTCAAAACTATCCTCCTAGGAGACCTAAACCTTGGCCTCCAGGATCCCAATGACCGTCATGCCCTAGCCGTGGATAACACCATCTCCAACCTAGGCTTTATACACAGAATTACAACACCCACCCATTCAAAAGGCAGAACACTAGACTGTGTTTCTGACCTTAACTGCTCAATATCTATCACCCAAAACTAACCTGTTGCCTGGTCAGATCACCACCTCATCCTGTTCTCCATCCCTGAACCCTCTTTGGCCAAAGCCACACTTGCACCCCCCTCGCTCTCCAGAAACTATTGTGACATCACCATAGACAGCATTCAGCCCCTCATTAGCGGCATCCTTAACAAATCTAAATTCAATAACCTCGAACCTCTTAATTTGGTCGAACTCTACAATAGCACTCTCATATCTGCTCTAGATAGTGCGGACCCTCTCAAACTTAGGAAAGCCAAACCATTGGCTCACCTGAACAAGTGGTTTACCCCAAACTAAAAAGTCTCAGAAACACAAAAAGAGCAGCAGAATCCACCTGGCGTAAAGCACCCTCCATCTCTAACAAAACTGCATTCACGTCAGCATCCGCTATCTACAAAGTGTCCATCCATGCTGCAAAAAAAGACACCTTCGATTCCAGAATCTAGAATGCAAAATCCAGTACTAAGGAATTGTTCAGCATACTAAAAGAGCTAGAATCCCCTGCACCTCCCGCACAAGACTGCATCAAAAATGCAGATTGGTGCACTAACATCCAGCAAGCCCCCGCAGATAAAATCACATTACCTCAAAACAAGATCAAAGTTAAAAAGGCAAGCCTCACGGGCTCCCAACCAGTCCATCCTAACCCAGACAAAACATCTCACCCCTGTACCCCTTTCTCCTTCTCGCAAGTAACTCCTAAGGAAGTTGAAGACATTATAAAATGTTTAAAACCATCCCATTGCCAAGGTGATATCTGCCCTGCCACAATTATCAAGGACGGAGCAAATAAACTAGCCCCTTTCATCACCACCTTGATAAACTCCTCATTTTCTTCAAATCAGGTACCCAACAACCTCAAGGAAGCCTGGGTTATGCCATTAATAAAAAAAAACAAGCTAGACCTGAATGGCCCCACTAATTATAGGTCTATGACCATCGTCAGGGCCATGCTTTAGTGAATATACCATCAACTGATCATTCGTGTAACAATACAGCATTTCAACGCAAAACATATATTAATGATTTAAGGATAATACAAAAATAGATAAAGCACATACCCCCAGGTGGATCCGTGTGAATGAATAAGGGAGAAAATAAATGCTAAGTATATCAATATTGTTAAACAACTATGTATTTCCCGTGTTTAACTATTTCCAACGTGCGGCAGTCTGTACCTGCTTTAAATTGGTTGTCCTCTCATATGGGTATTCTCAATAGTTGTCTCCAACATTCCTGTTGATTAACAGTAGGAGAGTCTGAGTGCTTCTATCTGTTCATTTACAAACAACCAATATATCCGCACTAAAGAGTATCTTACCTTCGTGTGCGGAGCTCGCACGCAGAACCGATCGCGTTGAAAGCGAAAGTGTAATGCGCGCGAGCCCAGACGCCATCTAAGATCGCCATGGGAATGTGGGCGGGGCGACGCTGAGTAGCGCGAACGCTGCTGCACGTACGCCAGACTGGAAGCTCCAGGTCAAAAACATCTATAAAGATTACAGAACAAGCAATATAATTACCATTTTAGCAGAAATCCCTGTGGTGCCCGCCGAAACTCTGTACCCACTAATTATAGGCCCATCACCACCGTCCCGTTCCTTCTAAAAATCCTGGATCGTGTCTGCAAATCCAGAAACACTTAGAGGAGAACGACCTCCTAGGATTTAGACAATCTGGTTTCAGACCCAGACATGGAACTGAGACAGCCCTCCTAGATCTAAAGATCCAAATGGACGAGGTGAAGGACAAAGACAAGCTAGCAATCCTCTTACTACTTGACCTATCCGCAGCCTTCGGCCTCGTCGACCATCAAATACTCACCAAACACCTTACCACAGCTGCAACATTCTCCCCTGATGCATCCGATTGGGTTAAATCCTTCTTATCTAACCGGACCACCAGAGTCTTCTCTCCCTCGGCCTCAGCAGACCCGACTCCGATATTGTGTGGTGTCCCTCAGGGATCCTGTGTATAACTCACTTTACGCAATATTTTTACGAAGCTACTCTTCGACCGTCTGGACAACTTGGGTGTCGTCTACACCAACTATGCAGATGACACTCAAGTCCTCATCCCCCTCACTGGCTGTTACAGCCAGGACTCTAAACTACTAAATAACATCTATCTTGAAATCCAAGCCTGGATGGCCATTAATGGCCTCTGCCTCAATGATGATAAGACTGAGATAATGATCGTGGGTACCCAGGCATGTCTTAATAAACTCGACATTAGATTCTCCTCCTTCATCATTGATGGCAACATCAACGTCTCCAAAGAGATAAAAACACTGGGGGTCTACCTCGATTCAACTCTCTCCCTTAAAAAACAGGTCAATAGTGTTGCGTCCTCCACAGCATATACCAATAAACGGATCTACAGCTGAAAATCTTACCTATCCACAAGTAGTTGCTTAACATTGGCTAGAGCTCTTGCTCTATCAAAAATGGATTATTGCAAAACACACTTCCTTGGATCCTCAGAACATAACCTGAACAAACTCCAGGTACTCCAGAATAAATCAGTGAGAGCAGCACTTAGTCTCCTGAGATAATTCCACATTTCCACTCACAGAGACAATGCCAACTGGCTACCCATCCGCGACAGAATCACTCTATGCACCCTGGCCATCACACACAAATGCCTCACAAACTCAGCCCCGAAATACCTGGCAGACAAAATTTGCATACACCAACCCACACGTACCACCAGATCATCGCACACCCACAATTTAGTGATACCAAGATACAATCTAAAAACAGGAGGAGGAGCCAGCTTCCCAGTACAAGCTGCCAAACAATGGAACTCTATCCCAATCCCCCTCAGACAGGAACCCTCCTTCCTTACTTTTAAAGCCAGTATAAAAATCTGGCTGAGTAGCAAGAGTAGCAAGCCTCCCCAGTAAGACGTACTCAGTAGGCTAGCCGATCACTATCAATGCTTTGGCTCAGCCTCCACTGTTCACTTCTGTACATTATTTCCTGTATCTCACTATCTGACCCACCTGTAACCAGTGTCCTGTTGTTGATGGTAATCTGTATGCCTGTCTATGTCTGTAACGTTTCAGTTTCTCAAGCGCCCAGTTACCTCAGGGTTCGGTGCGCGATACAAATAATAAACAAATACAAATACAAAAATACAAATACAAATTAGTTTTGCCCCTTGTTCTTTACTGCCACTCTTGCACAATAAATAAAGCTTGCAAAGAAGGAGGAACTAAGGGCCAGATTTCATATAGCACAACCACTTTGAACCTCTCAAGAAAGTAGGTCACATCTGCATGTTTGTAGACGATGTGGGTTGAAAAACCTTGTTACGTAGAGGCGCTGCTGGCTAGCTTTAACCCTGGAATATAGCCATTGTTTTCTTACTTTTTGGTTGTTGAAAGAATTGTGCCAGTCTTGATTTGTTGTCATCAGTGAAGGTTTAATGTTGGTTACACGAGTAAACCAAAAAGCCCAGCAGAGTATGCTAGGTGCATGTGAGAGGGGAGCCAACACGTGTTTCTACTGTAGTCTTTGTTAAGGCGTGGGCAATGTTAAGCGGTCCTGTTAAGGGTTTGTGTCGCCTGGTAAGCAGATCGCTATTCCTTCTCGGCGGTCGGCTGAATAGCCAATCTGTGGGAGCTGGATATGCTTCCTACGGCTCGGTGTTAATGCTTTTTACCTAGACCTCAATATTCCAGAACGTAATGTTATAAATCCCCAAACCACTCTTGTTGTTACTTATGGGGAATAAGGTATGTTATGGATTGCTTGCTAGTGAGGTAGGTGCACCTTCAGGCTGTGGAACAAAAGATAAATGACTGTATGCTCTTGGTCACATTATGCTGTCACTACTTGATAAGAGTCACATTTGAGATGGCAGGTTTTGATAACCTCTCTAATTAGAACAGACAAGTCCATATAACCAGTTCTAAGGGATTGCGCCGATTTATGATGGTCTACGGCCACATTCAAGCTCACTGTGCCCTACCAGAGACACCTGAGAAGAGACAGCTCACCTGAACAAAGAGTATGAGATAGCTTGATCTACAATGGAAGGTTCTAGACCCAGGTGTCCCACATCTGCCGCCATATATATTATATGAATAGAAGGCATGCTAACAAGAGTCTCAGCCCAAAAAAATCCAAATGGCAGCGGGTATATCTGATGCCCAAAATTCACACATGAATGTTAAAAAAAATGTATTAAACATATAAATGCTGAGACTTATAAAATGATCACATTACATAAACCAATGTGGGTTCATTCTTCCAACAACTAGATCAACGCCATGTGATGCTTTACATTGGTGTTGTACTTCTTTCTTTTTGGGAATATTGTTATTGTTTACAAACCCCTTCATGAACAGTAACACCTCGCAGTACCTCTGCTCACAATGTGCGCTATTTAATATCTCGGCTGTTACTTCCACAGTTTTGCTGCTCCAAACAATGCGTTGGATCATATGTGCAATCTTACCAACCCCACGAGACGGAAAAAACATAAAATGAATAGAAATATAAACCTTTTAGGAAAATGTGGGCAATGTACCCATTTTACTATACACAATAAAGACTGTGTGTTGAGACTTTGCACTGAGAAGCACTTTCTTTCGAGCATAAATGCAGCGGTGGAGGGAGGGGTTGGGGGTAAAACTTAAGAGTTAGAATGACATACTTCAATCTAAAGATAAATGTTAATATGTCACTTTTGCCTTAATACTGTTATTGACTTATACGATATGTAGTCCGAGTCAGAAATCTGAACCGCATGCGGTAAGCAACTCGGCGAAGACCAAATTAAATTAGGGAACGTTTTAGATTAAAAAAATGTTATGATCTGCACATTTCACAGAGACTGACTGGGGAGGCACGAAAACTGCACTTCTCTAACTGTGAGAGAGCAGTCACATATGTTATTTGCGTGCCCAGTAGCAAACGGACAGATGTGACATGTTGAATTGGCTTGAAAAGTACAATATTGTGTCTTGTATATTTTCTATAGCTATGTAGATGTTCTGTACTTGTGACTTCAAGGTTGGACAGTGTCCTTTATCACAATGGGCTATAACCTATTTTGATATTCTGGGGGCTGGAATGACTGAAGTTGCTGATTCGGATTGCAGACTGACGGGCATAGTTTTTAGAGCTTGGTTGCCTTGCACAAGACAGTTATCATTTCTATGAACAAAGTGTTTGCCCGGGCCCCTGAGAGAATTCCCTGTTCACCCTGACGATGCAATTGGGTATGAAAGACTCTGAGGTCCAAGGGATTTGTTTGATGAGATGGGAGACAGATGAGGCATGACTGATTATGGCAGACAGTTGTTATGTGAGGAATGTATAGTGCCCACCTGCAATTGCCATGACCTCAAAGAGCTTCAAGTTTCCTGAGTGGTAACTGTTCCACTTTCCTTTGGTGGTTTCAAAGAAAGACTTGATGCTGGTTAATGAGATGCATGATTAAATGAATGAATGTGAGTCCATTAGCATTTGATGAATAACGCACATGGCAACAGAGAATGGTCCAGTGAAAAGGTTGCTACCACTATACTTGACCTTCCTCCCACAAGTGTGCGCAGCTTGATAATCAGCATTCTATCGCATGCGGCTACTGAGAGTGCTCCCCTCTTTTCTTTTGCTCCTGCAAAGGACTGCACTGGTTCGGACATTAGCTCCTTTGTGGCGGCTCGTCTGCTGTAATGAGTTCCATTCCAGTCTTCCAGATAGAAGGCTCTGCGTGACCTTATTGTTGATTTATTTGCCCAGTGATATCCTCTGCCCTTACATTCGGCAGCGGGTGTAGTTGGAATACCTTTTTGACTGATGCTTTACCATCAGGCACAGGGGGTCCCCGGGAGACCCTGATTCCCCACCTCAGTGTGGGGTCTCATTGCAGAGTTGAAGTGGTGATGGTGGATTCCGACGAATGCTCAGCTTACCCATTCTAAGATTGAATATCCCAAAATACCCGAATATGTTTTTTTAGGACACGCTTTCTGTGCATCTTCCCACTAGTCTGGCTCGCCGTCCCTACATGCCCGCATCTTCCTCCCTCCTTACTCGCCTTCTGGAAACCTCTCAATCTTGTCGCACTTCATTTTTTCCATGGCTCTTTTCTTTTGACTGATGCCTCGTTGTTGGTTTTTGTTATAAAGGCTACTGCTGTAAATTGTTGTAGCGTGCTCTGATACTTTTGGGCTAGGACGGCGCTTTAAATATTTTGAATGAAATAAACGCCTTTTCTGAGCAGAAATGACGCATGGCCAGCTCAGCTCCTCCATCTTCTCAATGTGCACCCATGATTTGGTCTTCAGTACGAACTGGCAAACACTGAAGGCAGCGATGCATTCATTGCTCCTCAGTACATTCTTAAATACAATAATTCAGCTTTACCTTGAACATATCTACACTACGGTTTGTAATGTAACTTTCCATGACAAAAGGTGACACAAGCAAAAACAGACACACATTACATTTTATTTTTTTTTTTTTTTTTCCAAACTTTATTTATATTTTACAATAACCGGTAGGCATGGCTCCAACAGGGAGCTGCTGAATGCAATATCCCACAACAATTCCCCCACCCCACCGCCCCCCATCCCCCGTATCCACAGTATCTTTGAGAGTTTCTACTCATTGCCTTAGTCGCATGGACGTTTTCTCTCCTTGTCTTCCCGCTCCTCCCTCTTACGGACCTGAGTTCTGGGTGTTTGGATTATCAGGGTCCGAAGTAACAGATTTGTTCATCAGGTAGGTGATATATGGTCCCCAGATATCAGGAGGGCGTGCGTGTAAAGGTAGTGTACGAATAAATTCAGTGTCCATATCTTGGCAATAAGTTATATCCTTTTCCCAGTCAGCTACCCTAGGGAGTGGGCCCCTGCCCCACGACATGGCTATTCTCCTTCGTGCTAGCACCATGAGGAGTGCCGCCAGCTTGCGTGACGATGGCTGCAGATGTCTTGTGAGGCCAAGAAGCGGGCCCAGCGGCAGGGGGGTCATCTGCTCTCCTATAATCTCGGATGTTGTTTGTATAACGGTGGACCAGAATTGCTGGATACCGGGGCAGACCCATGCCAGATGAAGAAAGTCGGCGTTGGGACAAACGCATCTCTCACACTGGGCCGACGCCTCTGGGTGGTGCCTGTGTTTTTTGGCGGGTGTGTAATATGTTTGGTGTACAAAATTGAAATGGATCAGTTTGTAGCGAGAATTTAGCGCCACTTTTTGAGTTTGTCGCAGAATGTAGGCCCAGTCTTCCTCACTGATTGGTTCCTGCAAAACCGATTCCCACCTGTGTTGCACTTTAGGTAGGAGCTTCCTCGTGTCACTCACCAGGGTTTTGTACAGAGTTGACACCAGTCTGCCCTCTCCCTGTGCTAATATTGTGTTATGTAGCAGCTCCCACGTGGGGGGTTGTTTAGGGAATGAGGGGAATAGCTCCTGCAGGGCGTGACGGAGTCTGAAATAGAGAAAGACGTCCAAGGATGTGTTCCCTCCCTTGTCCTTGGCCATTTGGGTGGTCAGAAAGGTGCCCTCTGGGAAGAGGTCTCCTAGCGTTTTTACTCCTATTTTGTCTACCCATAGCAGGAATACCTTTTCGTTCGTGAGAGGGATACCGGGGATAAATTTTATAGGTAGTATGGGGGAGAATCGTACAGCCACTCCACACGCACTGGCGATCTTCTTCCATATCGCATATGTAGACAGGACCGTGTTCAGTGTCTTATGCGGCACAGGGATGTGGCTGATTATGACTGCGGATAGTAAATCGGGGGAGGCCAGGGCTCTTTCCACTTGCACATGTGGTCTTACATAGTGGATTGAGTACCAGTGGCTCAGGAATTGAGCCTGAGCCGCCCAGTAATATTTCTCTATATCTGGGAGCGCCAGACCTCCCTTCGCTATAGGTAAAGTGAGTGTGTCGTAAGCCACCCGAGCCGGTTTCCCCGCCCATATTAACTCTAGGATCGTGCTCTTGATCTTTGACAGAAAGGACTTGGGGAGAAGTAGCGGGATATTTGTGAAGAGATATAAGAGTTTGGGGAGAATAACCATTTTCGTCAGTGAGGTCCTGCCCCACAGCGTCAATGGGAGTGATTTCCATCTCTGAATACGTTCAAGTAATAGCTGCAGTGCGGTTCCGTAATTATCTCTAAATATCTCGTGATGGTTACGTGACATCTTGATCCCCAAGTAGCGCACTTTCGAGGTTTCCCATTGGAACCCATGGTCGTCGGCGAACTCTGAGGTGCACGGAGTCAGGGGGAATACTATCGATTTGGAGTGGTTGGTTTTGAGCCCTGACATTAACCCGAATTTTATCACCTCTCGCATTACGGGGTTGAGGTTGACTTGGGGGTCGCTAATGAACAGCATGACATCGTCCGCGTATAGGGAGACGATTAGCCTGTGAGGACCCAGTTTTAACCCTCGCTCTAACTGCTCGGCCCGTAGCCTCGAGGCTAGGGGTTCCATCACCAGGGCGAAGATAAGGGCCGAAAGAGGGCAACCCTGTCTCGTCCCGCGTTCCAATGTGATCCCCGATGATTTAGTGTTCCCGAGTGTGATGTACGAGCGTGGATTATTGTAAAGCAGAGCTACTAGCTTCAGGAAGAAGTTGCCCAGACCCATCTGCTTCAGTGTCGCGAACATGAAAGGCCACTCTACAGAGTCAAACGCCTTCTCGGCGTCCAGCAGTACTGCTATCGCCTGCTGTGTCGAGTCTAGGGCCTCGATGACGCCAAACAGCCTCCTTATGCCGAACGTTGTGCTACGCCCCGGGATGAACCCGGCCTGGTCACCCAGCACTAGTGCTGGCATCAGAGGGAGCAGTCTGGCCGCCAGGATTTTGGCCAGGATTTTGTTGTCCAGGTTGATCAGAGAGATCGGTCTATACGAGGCGCAGCTCTCTGTAGGTTTTCCGGGTTTATGCAGCATCATCACGTTGGCTTCACGCGTCGTGGGGGGAAGTGCTCCTCGACCCACCGCCTCTTCGTAGACCTGCAAGAGGAGGGGGGCCACTATGTCCATGTGCGCCTTGTAGAACTCGCCGTTGAGCCCATCGGGGCCGGGTGCTTTGATATTAGGTAGGGATTTGATTGCCATCCGGATTTCTTCCAGTGAGATGGGCGCGTTCAGGGGTTCGCGCAAGTCTTGGCTTACCCAATACAGTTCTGTGTCATTCAGGTATTCTTGTATCGCTTCGGGGTCTGATGTTCCTTTTGAGCTGTACAGGTCTTGATAGAATTCCCGGAAAGTGTTGGAGATCCCCTCCTCCGTGTAGACTATCTGTCCTTGCGCATCTGTGACACATTCAATATGAGGTGGGACTCTGTCTATCGATAGTAGTCGGGCCAGCAGTGCACCTGGTTTTTGCCCCTCACCGTACTGCCTGATCTGCTGTCTACGACCCATGAACTTCAGTTCGCGGTCCGCTGTCTCCTTAAATTTCAAGAGTTCTTGCTTAAGCTTGGCTTGCGTGCATGGATCGGGGGTGTTGAGGAGATTCTGTTCCAATTCCTTTAAACGGTCCTCTATGTTGGACAGTTCCCTTCGGATCATTTTTAGTGTCCCGTTTTCTTTGGTCAGGCAGATTCCTCTGACAAAGCACTTGAATGTTTCCCAAATGGTGCCTGCGGAGTCAACCGAGTTTTGGTTGGTGTCTATGAAGGAGAGTATTTCTTGCCGCAGTTCTGCTGCAAACACTGCGTCTGTGAGTGAACCGGGTTTAAACCTCCAGTTGAGGCCTGGCACTGCTGTGCCCGCTAGGGTGGCCTCCAATACCACCATCGAATGGTCGGAATAGGACCTTGGTAGGATCTGGCACGCGTCCCACCTGAAAGGGCTGTGGGAGGACGCCAGGATATAATCGATTCTAGAACTGGTGTTGTGCACAGCTGATCGGAAGGTATAGTCTCTCCTGTCTCGGTTGTGTCTTCTCCACATGTCGGAAAGATTGAAGGCCTGACAAATCTCTCGAACCTGAGTACTTGCTTTGGACGGGTTTCCTGAAGTGTTGTGGGACCTGTCGAGCCTGGGGTCGAGCGCGGTGTTGAGGTCGCCCCCCCACACCACAGTCGACGCGTCGGTCGTGGCTAGATGGGACATTATCCAGTTAAAGTTATCGTGTCCATCTGTGTTTGGAGCGTAAGAGTTGACCACCACCACTTCCTTTCCAGCGATTATTCCTTTCACCAGTAGGGCCCTTCCTTCGGTGTCCTTCTTTGACTCGATGAGGCTGAAATTGGTCCTCTTATCGATCAGGATCGCCACGCCTCTGGCGAACGATGAGTAGGACGAGAAGTACCGGTGGCATCCCCATGATCTGGCCCAGCGCTGTTCCGACGAGGGTAGTAGATGAGTCTCCTGGAGTATCGCTATGTTGATTTTGTGTCTCCGCAGATATTGAAGGATTCTCCTCATTTTCGTAGGCTGGTTGCCGCCGCGTATATTCCAGGTGGCGATTCTCAACGTTGTCGCTGCCATCTGAACGGATCAGTGTAATCCTGTCGGGCCGGGGCCCGCGGAGTTAGCTGGAGTCGCTTTCGGAGAAGGAGCCAGGAAGACTTGGCGATTTGTAGGTACATAGTTCCTCGCGTGGCTGTCGTGGATCGGGGGTATGTGGGTTGAGGCGGTATTACTGAATTAACTTCCCTCCCATGCACGGGCAACCCCCAACAGGCCCGTGGTAAACAGTCCCATAGTAACGAAACAACTTGCATTGCTGTGCTCGGGGCGCAAGTGGCCCTCCAAGAGAGGGCTAGCTCCCTTCCCCGGATACAATAGTGGTCTGCGGTGGTCTCTCCTTGTCAGCCATGCAGACACTAGCCCTCCCATTAGGTACCTTGTAGGCAAAATTTATGGTGGATTTCTTCTCGGTCTCTCTCCCCTTTGAGGCCTTCCGTTGGAGGAGGCGGGTCTGCAGCCCGAGCGGTCCAGATAATCGCTCGTCTCTTCCGGAGAGTTGAAAAACTGGGTCGTCCCCTCATGTTGGATTCGGAGTTTGGCAGGGTAGAGCATGGCGTATTGTATCTGGTTCTCTTGAAGCCTGCGCTTTACTGCCGTGTACGCTCTTCTTTGCGCTTGGACCGCCTGGGAGAAATCCGGGAAAAATTGGATTTTATCACCGTCGTACTGAAGATCGCCTTTCTCCCTGGCCGCCCGTAGGATGGCGTCCCGGTCTTTGTAGTTGAGCACTCTCGCTATGATTGGGCGAGGATTAGCCCCCGGGATCGGTCTGGTGTTGGGAATTCGGTGGGCTCTCTCCACAACAAACAGTTTGGACAGGATGTCTGTGCCGAAAAGGTCTACGCATAACTTCTCAATGTAGTCCTCCATCTTTATGTTGAGTTGTTGTTCCCTAGCTCCAACGATCCTGATGTTGTTGCGTCGGGAGCGGCCCTCCAAGTCTTCATTCTTTGCGTTTACCGCTTTCATTTGCCCTTCTAGGGAGGCCACTCTGGAAGTCAGGGCCGCTGCTCCGTCGTCGAGGTCCGACACCCTCTGCTCGACTGTGTCAAGTCTATCGGCGTGTTTGTCTAACCGGTGCTGGAGCAGATCAACCTTAGAGGAGAGGGTGTCGAGTTTGCTCCCAAGACCGCCAATTCCGGCTTTCAGTTCTAGGAGAATTTCCCTGATGTCGAACCCGTGGGCCTCCTCCTCGTCTTGGATGGGAGATAGCGCTCTGCCATTTGAGGTGGTTGGTTTGGTCACGGAGCTGCCCTCAAAGTTTAGCTTCTTTTGAGCTCTATCCATTTTCTTTGAGGCCGCCATTGGCGCTTGTGTAGCGGGGGTCCTACAGGGCACCGGAGGTAGGTCCGGGGTCCCGGTTGATCCGCGCCTCCGTTGCGCTATCTCGGATGGGGTTTCTCTCCTGATGTTTCCCTTTGTGATAGGGTATAGTGGAAGCGGGAGTGACGCCGGGTCCAAGCGCTATCTACTGCTGGTTCTCGGCTGGCCCGTACGTTGGGGGTTCACGCGGACCCCGGCTTGCGGTTTCCCGCGCCCCGCGCCTTCACACAGGCTGAAATTCACCCCGGGGAGTATGGACGGGGGCGCACGGGGGCGCGCGTACCTGATCTTCGGGGTTCGTTCAGGACGGCTCCTCCGAGATTCTGCCGGATGTCCCACCGCTTTCGGCCGTTCAGGCCGTCCCCCTCCGGGCCCGCTCTGTCTCCGACTGCCTCGCGTCTAGCCCGCGCCGGCGCTCCACTCGGACCGGGGAGGGGGAGGGTTTCTCGTCGCTGAGGAATCTGGACCCAGCATCCGAATTACGACGAAAGAAGTACTTCGTTTTGTTCAGAATCGCTTTGGCTACAAACTGGGGGTGGCTGCATACACAATGCCCAGCGCAGATGCCTCGATTCGTCAGGATTTCTGAGGGAGCTCCGTGGAGCTCACAGGGAGGCCGCCATCTTGGACGGCTCTCTAGCGCCCTCTACACATTACATTTTAATATTTAAGGTGAGGAGATTTGTGACAGATGTTTCCATGTGTGTTTTTTTGTTACATCTCATGCCTCTGAGTTTTATCACGTCGTCCTGTTTAAACGCCCTGCTTGTTAAGGTTAATGATGTAAATGGGTCTAAGTGGAAGATGGGAGGGGTGACAGGCGGTGAAGAAGACTGCGAGGTGTATGAGCATTACTGGGAGATGGGGCCAGGTGTTGTATGTCACTCTCGCGTCAAGCCTGCGCATCATTAGCCCATCAAGGAAACAGGACTGCCTATCTAGCCCGAGCACACATTAGCCCAGGATCTTATGCAGACATGAACATGTGAAATGAAGGAGCCCCAGAGTGCCACCAAAAGCAGTTTATTTTCCAAGTCCCTGGAGCAGGGAAACAATGCATGAACCCAAGGCACAAGCGGTCACCCACGTGCTTTTAACGTGTGTTTTTCTTCTTCTAATGCTTGGTAGGCGGAGTGGGTTCACAGAAGTACTGTTTCTGCGTGAACAACCGCCCGCTTTTGCTCCAGGATTACTTTTCTCACTGGCATAAAACCAATGTATTCCCGTGGAATCCCTACGTTTTGAATAAATGGTAACTGGCATTTGCAGTCTGCAAAACGGAGTTAAAAAAGGGAGTTGAGGCGATTTTGCCTATTTTAACACATTTTTATACGTCTAGAAAATGTGGAAAATTGCACTGAGGGGACTCGGGAGTTGGTGCTAATGTTGGGCGGTCCCTCAGATCAATTACTTTCCTTTTTGCAAAATTACACTACAAAAGTATTTGCTTTCAGCTCATTTTACCAGCACGGCATAGGGTTCCCTTTCTGGCCAATCACAGATGTTTCTGAATAGAGCAATGCAACTTTCTAAAAAGTGACTTTCTAAAAATTCTCTTTTGTACTTCCTCGGCGGTCAACTGAACCGTAGCCCTGAGGTGCGATGAACAAGTAAAGTCCATTTAGCTGGACTCGGTGAAAGGGGGCACACCAAACAAACGTAGTTTCTTCAAGCACTGTTCTTAGTTGACACTTCATCTGGTACCAGGTTTTTCAATCGGAATGGTGAAAAAAATGGAGCTGAATGAGTTACAAGTGGGGAAATATTCCAGCCAAAGGTGCACGTCTGATTTCTATTGGTAAATTGTCCCACACCATTGACCCCTAAACAGTACTGATGCCTACCAGGAATATGCCACTTGAAAGTATCAATCAGATATCCGTGGGCCAGATAATCCAGACATTTTGAAAACGTGTAAATGTAATACTTCTATTTTTTTTATTGTATTGTTTAAAGTGCAGACCTAGCTTGAGAGCAGTGGAGCACTCTACGGGGTGTGTGTTTTAATAATTCTGAACTGAGGCGTTGCTGGGGGGGTGGCTGAGGGGGCTATAGCCCCGGGTCTTTTGGTTGTAGCTCCCGATAGAAGCTCAGGAGCTAAAACCAAAAGACTAGCTATCCCTGCGTCCCGACAGCCCCGACATTAGCATAGCCCTGGATCCTTTCCAGACCTAGCAACACCCCTGATTCTTCGCCAATGAAGATGTAACCACAGATAATGCACAATATAATTATGGGGTGTATGTAATTCCGTGAGATTTTGAATGAAGTGAAGTTATGAATCCTGGGGGTGCATTGCAAATGAAGCATATACTCATGTATTACCAGGTGTTTTGTCTGAATTGGTGGCAGAGGGTCTGTGTGACGTCATTTATCCAATATGGCCACCACTACAATTTATGAATCAGAAATTGACCTATAACTCCTTTCAGTGCGATCCCATTAAATATTTATTTTCTAAGGACCTTTTTTGTTCACGATAAAAACAGAATAAAGCATTTTCCTTCTGTGTTGTTACAGGTTCTGGTAATAGGCAAGAACATGTGAAAACTATTTAAGAGCAGTTAAAGCATGAAATTTGATTCTATCTTCCAGTAAAATAACTCTTTTCAGAATGTCAATGCCTCCAGATATCAAAAGTCATTTTAAAGTAGAATCATCAGCCAAAAAAAGAAAACGGATAGCAGACTTTTTCTTGTGTATGTTATGTCAACAAAGAAAGAAATCTCCCCTGGTTAATCCAAAATGTTATGAAAAGGTTTTAGAGTGTATTAAGAAGAGACCTGATAGGAACAATAATAAGTCTACGATTAGGCAACTTAACACCTGAAGAACTGAAAAATGAAAAAGCTTCATGGCATTTGGAATGCTAAAAGCAATGTACTCATATGGAAAACATAGATCGAAGCAAAAGACTGTGTGGACAGTAGTCATGTGAGGCAAAGCCGTCTATCTCCAGCCACGAAGAAGAGGAAGAAGTAGAAAGGACCTACACTACAAGATCAAAAATATCCATGTACGACAGTAATACATGGTTCTTTTTGCAATGAAGAAGGAAAAAGAAATCTGTTATATATGATAGCAACTGATTCAGCAGGTATCCGTTTGAAGAGAGGAGAAGAACTGTCTAGCAATGACACATTGAAGATTCGTCTTAGTGATTTTACAGATACTGGAGACACTCAAGCAAGGAAAATTGCATAAAGCAACCAATGTTGAATTTGTATCTTCAATCAGTGATGATTTTCTCCTTGAAGGAAACGTAACAACAAAGGGGGAAATTGAGAAGCTTTACAGGAAAATTGCAGCTAGCAATGGTTTAGAAGAAAGACAGATGAAAACAAGAAAACAAATGTTTCATAGAAAAAGGTCTTGGATGTATTAGCATTCTTTTTAGCAATCCCAAAAGGGTAAATAAACCACAAGTCTCACTGAAAGTAACAGCAGATGTTGCACTACCTCATTCAGAAGAAGAATTAGTGGATATTGAGAAAAATATGAGAATTCTTCTTGAAGCAACTACGGTTTTACAGAGAGCCATGCTAACTTGTGAAAAATTGAAATTCACTGGAAGTTTTGAAGAAGTGAATTTGGCAGATGTTGCTCCAAAGGAAGTTGTTCTTTTTTACAAGTGGTGCTGTCAAGGACAGATGGATATAAACATAATTCAGAAAAGCGGGATACCACTGTAATGAACAGGGCTCATAAATTGTCACAGATGTTTATATATGAAATGCTATCACCATGACAAGCTTCCTACATGAGCACTTCTATCACACGCCATAACCGCGGAAATGCCCTTGCAAGTGACAGTTGGACTCACAATGCACACAGCAACCAGCATCTAATTCATCAATCAATTTCTGCATAGCATGAGAGATTCTATAGATTACGCCAGGGTCCCTCGGTTTGAGGCACGGATAGTCACAGAGGTAATAAAACACATGGATGAGTGCAGAGGATCTTACGTTCCCTCAGAGTTGGTCAGAGGCAGATTTGTCTATTGTGCTGCTGACAACATTGATTTCCTTGAGGATACTCTGTATGGTAAAGAAACTTTGCACAGTACAGTTATGGCAATCTATGAGGAGAAGGAGGAGTCATTTGGCCTAAGAACAATTTAAATTTCAGGACCATCATCACTTTGATCACTGCAGAAGATTCCTCAGTCCCTGTCGGAGGTCATGTCTTAGAAAATTCCCAAAGGGTGTAGCCCACAGAATCCTGTAAGCAGTCAAATCACTGATTATACAGAGAGGAATAAGGTTATTTTAGATTCCAACAGGTTTGAGGACCTACTTTGGATGATGGCAGAAGTTTTGCTGTTGAGTAATTTTCAAGAATGTTTCGATGAATAGTTGCTGGATACACATTATAATCTCATTGCTGAAACCAAGACAAATGAATGTGACACAGTCCGAACCACTCATGACAGTTCTGAATTGGTCAGCTGTGTAAATGTGGTGGCGACAAAGAGCTTTGTGATAACGATTTTGTAGATGATGAAAAGGAACCCTGGGACTCAGAAGATGACCTGTAAAACCTTACTTCCTGTCTTCAAATGTAATAACTATTGTAGTTTTAATAAATAGTATATAATGATAATATATTTAAATGAGAGAGTTGCACATTATTTCAAACCTTCTAATTTAGTGAAGGTTTGCGATTAAGTAGCAATAATTTACGAGGATATATCTCGAAAATGGTAAACAATATAAAACAAATCCTTATATGGACTGTTCTATTCCTTTGATCATTTTTAACAAAAACCTACTTATTCATAGAACCCCCATGAAGTCAGGTAGAGCTAAAAAATGAATTAGTATCTGTAACGGAGGGCATCTTGGATTAATGACATCACACAGGCCCTCTGTCACAAATTCAGGCAAAAACCTGGTAGTACATGATTGTATGATTCATTATCAATGCATCCCCAGTAGGCATACCTTCCCTTCATTCAAAATCCCATGGACTAGGTTATTGTAGCAGATGCCACTCAACCAATATCTGATTGGCATATGACCCCTTCTTTTTGCCTTCTATTTACCCCCACCCTCCACCTTTCCTCATGTTCTCGTCACCCTCCCCTGCTCACCCCTGGTTTTCCCAAGACTTTTCCTTGCTAGAGCTGGACTGAAAACTCCCTCTGCTATCTCGATACCCCACTAAGCCCTTGTGCTACCAATTATTAACTAACAGGCTCTAGTTGTACTTCTTCCCGTCTTTCCTTTCATGACCGGAAGGCCACATATCTGGTGCTATAAGAAACACCTGAATAAACATGATAATGATTTTACTCTAAATTCATCTTAGGTGCACCATGAGCTTCATAGCAACAGAGAGCATTTCTAAGCATTAACCAAACTCTATTTACCAAGGTGATGGTAGAGGCTAAAACCCAGAAGCCTTCAATTCAGAAGACCCCTGGGAAAGTCTTGGGGCAGATTCTATGGCAAATCATATCGCTGAAGTAAATCAACTCAATATTGTGAACATAGCACAGCTTTCAGCTGGACCTGGCATTTAAACAAGACACCATTTAAAAGAAATGAAATTCTTAATCCCTTGCATCAATCTTTATTTATTCTCCATAATGAACTGGTACCCATACCCATTCATTTTGAAGTCATATTCAGTAAGGCAGACAATGGGCCTCATTATGTGTCTGGCGGCAACGCAGCCATAATATTTTACCAGCGCCTGACTTCCCGATGCCACTGGGAGATTACAAGTTTGGCAGGCCGGGAAGTCAGGTGCTGGTAAAATGTAACTCCAAATTCCTATTGGGTCCATAGGACTCTATGGGAGTGGGTACACGGAACCGCCGGCCCCGTTGGTAATGGTGGCGCCGCTTCCAGGAACGGTCTGCCTACCATGGTCGCTGTGCCCGGGAGGGTCAGACCTGTCGGGCATAGCGGCCCCCGCAGACAGACTCCTAGTTTGCTGGTCCGGAAACAAGGGTGCCGGTGAGCTTATCGACGCCCTTGTTTCCAGACCGGCAAACTTATAATGAGACCCAGTGACTTTGTAACTTTCAATCTAAAGAATGTACACAACAAGCCTAACATTCACTCAAAACAACTAAAGGGTGCATATCCCCAATCCTAATGACATATGATGGCCCACACTCTAAGTCGTAGAAATACCATCCAATGGCAAACTATCGATGGCTTGTTGACAACCTCTCTCACTGTTAAAGGGGCTCAAAAAAATTACAAAACAACTCTTTTCCTGACGTTTATCGTCTTTTATACTACAGGTCATTGGCAGAAGCATTCTTAAAATGATAATCGCATACACGTCTGATGTGACAAACTATCTTCTTCTGACCATTACAAGAGTCACTCACACTTCCAGACCTATTGCAAAAGCCATTCATACAAGATGGAACATTTTCCACTTGCAGAACAATTCAAGAGCCATTCATACGAGAGGATGGCTCAAGGGGCAACACGTTTGTTTTCTAAACAAGACAGCGCAGAGCAACACAGGTTCATATCCCGGTCCCGCACCTAGTGACTGGTCTCCAATGTTAAGTGTGTTATAAATGATTAATTCATTAATACATTAATATGAAAGAGGACATTTAGCACTTCCAGAATCATTGCAAAAGCCATTCATACGAAAGGGGGCATTTGCAACTTCCAGACCTACTGCAAAAGCCATTTACACGAAAGAGGATGGTTTTCACTTTCAGACCCATTCAAGAGCCATTCATACGAAAGGGGACATTTTTCACTTCCAGATTCCTTGCAAAAGCCATTAGTGTGAAAGGGGACAGTTTCCACTTCCAGACTCATTGCAAGAGCCATTAATACGAAAGGAACACATTTCTTACCTGTATTCTTCTCCAGCATGGTTCTGGCATGGGTTCACATGCTCATGAATAACTAATACATAGTAGTCCAACATTACACAACCACAAGAGGTGGCAAGGCTCAACAGGAACAATAACTCTTGCCTCTGGAACAGATTCACCTCAAGCATACAGGTCGCGTAGCACTGCTTGGACTCCTCTCTGGAATCCCTGTCGACGCAGTAAAATCTCGTGAAGGTGTGCATGGACTTCCATGCAGCTGCCCTGCAGTTGTTCAGCAGGGGCACACCAGACAGGAACGCCGTCGTCGCAGCGATCACTTTGGTGGAGTGGGCTCTTGGAAAGTCAGGCAGCGGTCGGTTAGCCAACCGATGACAGAGCATGATGCAGGCAGAGAGCCACCTTGAAATGGAAGCCTTATACAAGGCCTTCTCACAAAGTTCATGAATAGCTGAGAAGTCTTCTGAAAACCCTTTGTGCATGTCACGTACAACTTCAGGGCACGAGCAACGTCCAGCAAGTGCAAGGCCCTTTCAACCAGTGATGAAGGCTTCAGGAAAAAAAACAGATAACACCAAAGACTTGTTGAGGTGGAATTCTGAGTGAACCTTTGGCATAAACGAGGGGTGCATCCGCAGAACCACCCTCAATTAGTCGAAAGTAAGGTATGGCTGTTTGCATGACAGGGCCTGGATCTCACCCACACTCCTGGCAGAGGTGATGGCCACAAGGAAAGCCATTTCCACAAGAGGAACTGGAGAGGGGCCTGATGCATAGACTCGAAAGGGGCCCCCATGAGCTTCGTCAGCACCACGTTGAGTTCCCACGCAGGGGCTGGAGCCTTCACTGGCGAGAAAGATTAAAAAAGTCCTTTGAGGAACTCCTTGATGAGACCAAAGTGATGATCTTTCTGGTGACTAGGTGTAGCGGGAGAAAGCCGTCAGATGAACCTTGATAGAAGCATGTGCCAGGCCGGCCTTGGCCAGGGAGAGCAGGTATGGGAGAACCTACGGGGCCCTCAATGGGGTCATCTTCTGCGACTGGCACCTTGTAGCAAAGTGACTTCACTTGTGACTGTACCACTTCAAAGTCGACAACACCCTGGCCTTGGCAAGGATCTTCTGCAGTCCACAGGCAACTCGTATCCACCAAGCTCTAGGGCTGCAGGAGCCAAGCCCTCAGGTTCAGTGATCCTGGGTCATGATGCATGATCGTGCCTCTGTCTCCGGTGAGAATATCTGGAACTACCAGCAGCTTCACCGGGGGTGAGGCTGACAGACTGAGAAGGCCCGGATACCAAATTTGTCTTGGCCATGCGAGGGTGATGAGTATCATCCTGCATCGGCACTGTTTGATTGCATTGATAACTCATAGCAGGAGATCCAATGGAGGAAACACGTACAGAAACGGGCCTCCCCATGAGAAGGAGAACGCTTCCCCCATGCTGCTTGGCTGTTGGAATCTGCTGGCAAACTTCTGGCATTTGGAGTTCACAGCCACCACAAACAGGTCTATCTGGGGCCTGCCCCACCTGCCGAAGATGCGGTCCACCTGGTCCTGCCGAAGTTCCCACTCCTGGCAGGAACGCAACTCCCTGCTGAGAGAGTCTGCAATGGAGTTCTTGCCTCCCGCTAGGTGAAGAGGAACGAGAAACATCTCTTGACCGACGGCCCAGCACCACAAGTCCTGTGCGTCCTTGAAGAGAGCTGGGGATCGAGTGCCCCTCCTGATGTAGATCATTGTGGTGGTGTTGTCCGTGATGATCCTCACCACCTTCCCCTTCAGAGATGGAAGGAATGACTTGAGGGCCCAGAACACTGCTCGTAGCTCGAAGATGTTGATATGGAGGTTCTTCTCCTCTGGTAGCCACATGCCTTTGGTGTGCAGATGTCTGGTGTGGGCTCCTCAGCCCTCCAGAGAAGTGTCTGTGGTGACCGTCTCCTGGCATGGAGGGGTTTGAAACCCAGTGCCCGAGGCGATGTTGGAGCTGACGCCCCACCACCTTATCACCCGACGTAACTCCTCGTTGAGCGGATCTTGTCCGTGAAGTTTCCAGACACATGTATCCAGCGAGAATCCAGGACCTCCTGAAGAGGTCTCAGCTGCAACATGCAGAGCCGGATGAGGTAGATGCAGGATGACATCATGCCCAGCAACGACTTGATGGATCACAACGTTGTGGTCTTCATCGACAACAGCCTCTGCACCTTCCCCTGACTGGCTGCTATCCTCTCCTCCGAGGGCGACACCAGGCAGGACACTGTATCGAGTCTGGCTCCTAGGAACAGCGTGCTCTACGATGGTGTCAAGCAGGACTTTAAAAAGTTGATGGAGAATCCCAGACCCGTAAGCAGCTGGACGGTCACCTATGTGTGTCCGACGGCCAGATGAGCCAGTCGTCGAGGTCTGGTATACATGTATCCCCCATAGATGCAGATGTGCTGCCACCGGTGCCAGGCATTTTGTGTACACTCTGGGGGCCGACTTCAATCCAAAGGATATGGCCTTGAACTGATAGTGCTATCCCTGCACTAAGAAGATTAGAAACATTCAGTGCTTCCTGTGAATGGGGACATGGAAGTAGGCGTCCTCCAGGTTAAGCAATGTCAAGAAATTCCTTTTTTCCAGTTGGCCGAGCACATGCTGCAACGTGACCATCTGAATTTCTGAGACTTTAGGTACTTGTTCAGAAATCATAGGTCCAGAATGTGCCTCCAGCCCCCCATCTTTGTTCTGACTAATAAGTATCTGGAACAGACTACGGATCCCCGGAGTTGTTTGGGGACTAGCTCTTTTTCCCTTTTTGCAGCATGGCCGTACTTCCTCCAAGAGCTGAGGGATGTGCTGCTCCTGACTGGCCACCGCAGGGATCTGCGGACACTTCCCTGAAGCTCTAGGGTATTTCCTTGGGCGAGAGTGTCCAGCACCCATCTGTCAGCTGTGATCTTTCCCCACTTGCTGACGAACCTCGTCAGCTGCCCCCCCCGGGGTGCAAGAGTTGGGGCCTGACATCCTGGCCAGTTCAGGCTTGCTTAAGCGCCAGCGTCCTGCCTAGTGGGCGGTGGTGGTGCTGTCCTCCTCCGCCGTAGGCCTGGGAACAACCTCTGTAGGCTTCCTGAGTCATAGATCTGAAAGGCTGGTGGTACAATGAGGAGAGACCTTTGGATGACCTGCTCGTCTTTCTTCTGGAGGAGCGAAACGAAGAGCACTGTTGCTGGAGTGTGCGCAGGGACGGGCCATCTACGTATCGGCTTTGATGGCCTGTAGGGACTCGTCGATGGCCTTCCCATAAAGGTTATCCCAGTCGAAAGGTATAATAATAATTTGGCACTTATATAGCGCTACAAACCCTCAGGTATCTGAGCGCTGCTTATTATTACCCACGGTGTGTGGTGCTCATTTATCGACCTCGGAAGGATGAAAGGCTGAGTTTGGCCCCGCCGGGATTCGAACCTGCGTTAGCAGGCTCTGCACGGATGTCAAAGCGAGCGCTCTACTCACTGTGCCACTTGACCGGCTGTGTCCAGCACCCTCATCTGGACCTCCTGGCAGAAATTTGTGGCCTTCATCCAGCCCTGGTGACGAAGGCAGACACTGTTCCCCATCTTTCAGAACCCTGTGTCAACAACGTCCAGCGCCACAGTGATGGCGTGATCCGGCTCCACCTCCCCCTCCTGGAAGAGAGCAATCGCCTCCATCCTCTTGCCGTCAGACGGAACACCAAAATCGGACCCAGCTTGTACCACAGCTCCCTGTCATACCTGGCTAGGATCACCAGTGCGTTGGCTGCCTTGATAGTGGGCACCGCAATGTAAATCACCTTCCTTCTCATGGCGTCCATTTTCTTCCCCTCACTGTCCGGAGGGACTGAAGACGACGAGGATGGGTTGGACGACTGTTTCCTCACCGCATCCGAAACCACCAAATCCGGCGATGGTTGTGACCTCAGGCACTTGGGTGCAGCCTATCTCGTTTGCTGGAGTCATGCAAGGGTTCTTCAAGGCCCTCCTCCCACACATCGTCCAGAAGGTGCACCACATGATTGTCTTCCTCTTGGCCTCACACCTCAAACCCTCCTTCCTGGTTTCTTCGGGCACAAGCTGGAACAGCTCGGAGGCTCTGGGATCATGGAATGAAATGACGTCACCTCATCCGGTGGGGAGGCCCTAGACTGTGGAGACCCACCGCCCGCTGCAACGAATCGTCATCATCCTCCATCATCACCATATCCGTCCCCATGTCCGCTGGGGGAGAGAGGGACCGACGTGGATGTCGAGGCTGAAACGGGGGCTTCGGAGGACGCATCCTCCTCTTCCCTGGTGGCTGATCAGGGGACAGGGGGACCGCTGGGACTGGACCCCGCGGCATCCTCTTCTGAATCTCCAACACCATGGTGTGGAGGGTTGACCGAATGCCCAGAGACACATCCCTCTGCTGAGCTGGCGTGATCAGAACACTAGGTCCTGCGCCATCATCGCTGTCATCCTCTTCCACGTTCTCGTGGACAATGTGTGCGGACTCCAGGTCCTCGTCGTCCATGGATGAAACTTCCATGGCCGGGGACATGGCCTGAGGCTGATCCGGGGCCTCTTTGCCCCCTACCCTTTTTTACACCCTGAGGGGTCAGAACCGGGCTCATCTTCTCCGGCATGCCAGAAGTCTTCACCAAAGTCACTGGAATGGTTTCCGGTATCAGGGGCCGGGACACCTTCTGCGCCGTGGGGGCTACCTTCACGGGGTCAGCACCCTTCACTTTTGTAAGAGCACCCGCCACCAGCTCTATTGTCGATGAAGACTTGTCCTGCTCCGATTGGACCTTCTTGGGCAGTTCGGCCTTCTTCTTCTCCATCCGTGGCTTCTTGGAGACAGTAGAGGCATTTCAGGCGTTTGTCTGCCACAAACACATTCCAAAGCCCGCACTTGGTGCAGGGCCTGAAGAGGGATTTTCCTTCTTCTCCTCCGTCATGGTTGGAGGGCACGGAGTAGGCCTGATGGCCTTCTGGAAACTTTGCCCTTGAGGGGCACTGAAATTCACTGACAACGGATCCCCGCTGTCAGCAGATGGAGAAAAGAGCCCACAGCCTCTTTTGGAATAGAAATAGAACCCTTTTCCGCGAAAAAACACAAAAAACGTAGCTGTAGCTCACAAAGGAAACTCGAGGACTCCCAACACTGAAGCGTGCAGTAAAAATGTGAAGATGGCTGCCAGACGAGGGGCTTAGGCAGAGGACTGTCATTGGATGGGGCAGTATGACCCAGGGGGCAGTGATTGGTTTAGAGGAGAAATAAAGTTTATAAGTGAAAGTGAAACTGTTTTTCTTTTACTGAGGATTCCCAGCCTGACGACAGGGAATATTCTTTTGCATGTGAATCCATGCCAGACCCCATGCTGGGGAAGCGGACATTTTCAACTTCCAGATTCATTGCAAAAGCCATTCATACAAAAGTGTACAGTTTCCAATTCCCGACCCAGCACCTCGCTGGTATTAACACATGGTTGTCTACTGAGCCACAGATTTGTGTTGCCATCTTTGCCTACATGTTCCCCGCTACTGGTCTGTTTTGTAGGAAGTCACACAGACCACATGCCTGGCTGCCCTCTAGATGATGCTGGACTGTGCAGCCACTTAGGGGTCCATAGTTCCACATACCACGACACGGCCATACAAATGGGTGATGGGCTCTATTTAACGCCAACAGCATAACATAACATGCATACACCATATCATAAAAGTTCACTGGCAAGAACATGTAATCCTATCTTCATGCAAATATTCGGCATAATGGATCAGAACACAAAAACAATATTCTTAAATCGCGGCAGTTAGCTTTTGCAGTTGAAGACAATTCATTGGACCGTCTTCAGTGCAGATGTATAAATGGTAAATCACACCAGTAAGACATCCTACAGCGAGAAGTTCACTCAGCTCAAACGTAGAGTTTGATTTAGACATAATAACCTATATGCTCCACATGTGATGAACCAGCATTGAAGGACACACTTTGGTCTTTTCATAGCGCCTTCCCTTATGTATTATAAACAGTCAAGTTGCCATTAGCGTTTGAAAGAACTCACGCAAGAGCTAATTTTATGTATTCTTAATTGAGCTTCAGCTCTCTGATGTATGGGTCTTTAGTTAATAGAAAATAAAAGCCTTACACATACATTAACCATCCCAGCAATATTTCAATTGCAGATATGAACCCACTGGAAAGGCCACACCTTACCTTTGTATATTGTTTGCGCTTCCATCAAAAATGTGTGTTTAACATGCAGGATTTGAGCAAAGACATGTAATAAAATAAAATAGTTCCAGCATCGTTTGAAGGAAAAAAAGTCAAAGCAGCAGTACATGTTGAAGAGAGGTGCCAAGGAATGCTCCCCCCCATCCCCATGAACATGACGGCCCGAAGAGTCAAGACCGCACAAAGTCACTCATTATTCGGACAACCTCCGAGTGCACCACTGACTGACACATATGCAGAGAGATATTCTCTCAGACAGCCATTCCAACCTTATCCAGTGTATGTGTTTATGGATATAGGTACTTCAACAGTGATTATGGATGCAAATGCCATAATGGACAGCATTGACTAAGTGCTGAGAACTCACTCTGCTGACGTCACTAGTGACACAACAACGTAGCTGTGTTAGCCATGAAGTACACTCGCAACCACACACAGCTTTACACAAAGAACATGCTTAAACAGTTCTGTAGATAGAGGACAGATACATATCCATACTGTCAAAGCTTTTATTATTTTCTCATTAGCCAAGTGCTGAAACGCAGAATGCAAGGCACCGAAAAAATACAGAGCAAGCTTGCAGATGCTTATGGCAACTAACCCTATGGAACTACAGGAGTACATAAGGAGCCTGATAGGACCAAGTACGACTAAACTATAGGAAACATAGCTCAATATAAGTGTGTAGAAAACATATTATAAATCTAATAAAAATCTCATAAGACCTCAAGGCACAGGACAGGGGATGAAAAGGAGCAGAACCAGGCTGCACAGAGCAGACAGGCCAGAGCTCACAGCCAAGGTCAGAGATAAACAGCACATTCCGTTCTTGGGACGACAAGGAGCCACCTGCAGAAAAAACAAATAAATCCTCATAATTGCAGACGAAAAGAGCTTAATTTTGTTGTCCTCAACCATGTGATGCAGCCGAGCTAGACAATGGGTATTCACCCAAGGTGGGAAGATGAACCGCTCTCAGCTGCCCAAGCGAGAAGCGACACAATGACAAGTTAACAATGTTGCAACGAGGAAAGCACTCTCATAGGCAAAAGTGGTATTGCTAACAGATACAATGGGAACACATAGTCATTTCACATAATCTTGAAGAGGTGCACAGAGGGCTGAGAACCGAACTGGTTCCCAGGCCTGAGGAGCTCATTCCCAGCCAATCAGGGGACATAAATCAGGGGTGGATGGTAGGGGGCAAGGGTCAATGGTAGGTCTGCGACCCTGCAACAATGTAATAGATAGTTTCACGGGGAAGGGGACCTGACATGGGAGGTCCAATAGAGTAAGACGTATATAGGTGAGCTATACTCCCTACCACTCTGAGTGCCTTATCAACGTTGGCAGTAGGTTTTTGGGGGAGGGCCCAGGTGATGACGCCATTCTGTATCAAACCGGGTAACACACTTGTTGAGTTGGAGATTCTGGAGAACTGTGATTCTCCTGTATGATCCGTGTTGCTTTTTGTAATAAACAACAGTTCTAACTTGCCCTTGGCTGAGTCCTCCATTTATTCTGGGGAAAGGGTTGTTGGGCTCTTGGGAGCTGAATCGCCAGTCCTCTGGTATACCATGACCTCTCCAAGAAGTTGGAAGCAGAGGATCAGTTTGGCTAAGCCTGTTTGGCACCAAACCAACTCTCCCAATGCAGCGCCCGGAGGGCTGCGGGAAGCCTCGCGATCCCGAGAAGACGGGGAAAGTGCACCCCGTGCAAAGGCCAGCAGGAGCCAGCTTGGAAATATCCTGCCGATGAACCGGGAGGAGTCCAGCAGACCAGAAGGGTGGCGTGACAGCTTTGGGAGACCCAGTAGCCGAGCAGCGTCAGCAGATTACAGAGTGCAAGTATTGACTCAGCCACACTGCAACTAAGGGGAATGGGAAAGTGACAGGGCCTGGAAGGGTGGTATTGAGTATTGTTGAGTATCTTTGGAGTATTGTCGAGTATTGTCTAGTAGTGTCGAGTATTTTCCAGTATAATAGGGAATGGAGCAGAGGTAGATTCCATTTTTGTGGTTAGGGCACATTCGGTCTTCACGTAAAAGGTTCTGGTGAATAACCTAGACTATTGACTTAAGGGCACAGATTACAGAAGTTTTGTGAATATTGGATTATCATTAGGTTGGGCGTTTTAGCTCAGGTCATAGATGATAGTATGTATCCCCGTAAACCTTAGCAAATGGAGCTGGCCTAGATTGCAGAAGGTGCTGGCCTGGTTAAGTCTCGAGGAGACGTTTTATCTACAAGGCGACGCTGTAGGTACAGATTGAACACAAAGAATATTGGTATCCCATGTTAGGAGGCAGGAAGACAGCTCTGGGTTCGAACAACTGTTATTTTATTGTATTTTTATAAACAACAGAGTATGGAAAGCCTTGACTTAAGGTCAAGTATGTATAAGAGCAATGTATTACAGCACTTGTGTAAGAACCTTTCACCCTATAAGAACAAGATTTGTAAATATAGCATAGAATGGATGAAAAGTACAGAAGGTAAATTGACTAAGCCATGGCCACAATGCAGAAGTTTCTCCAAAAATGTGCAGCAATCACTACTGACACACTCATAGGACACTTTTAAGGTGAAGAATTTAGCTAACCGAATGGCGATATTTGAGCTCTGGAGGATGTTCCAGGAGGGCGAGGGGGAAATAGCGAGGTGTCAATGAATGCTGAGCCAACAGGAGACACCTGGGCCAGCGTCCATGCCCTCCACTACCCACCCTCTCCTCTGAGCGTAAAAGAAGGGGATACGGACGACGCCCAGGGGCTATACCCACTACGGGAGCTAAAGGCAGCGGAGTGGTACACAAACCCAGTATTTCAACCTCCACCATATACCAAGGAGGAGGGGCAGAAAGGGGTTGGACAGACGGACAGCGGAAATGGAGCGTGCAGCAAGGCGCAGGCAAGCACTAAGGAGGGGCTAGGGGGCATAGATTCAATTGAATGAGTAGGGGGACAAATCCTCCGGAAGCTAGATGGGAAGACAACGGGACAAGCAGTGGGGTGACCAAAGAAATGGAGGGTCTTAAAGGGAACAGCGAAACAAGAGATTGGGAAGAGATAATGGAAGAAGTAGATAGAAGCTAGAAAGAGGCAGAAGACAGACACAAGATAGCTCATAGGGACAAGCAAACGGAGCAAGAGAAAGAGCAGGAGCAGTGACAGGGGTGGAGGAGGGAGCTAGAAGAGATCCAGAGAGGAAACGAAGAGGCCAAGAAGGCAAAACATGGTTTAGTAAAGCGGGAACAGAGAAAGTGGCACCTAGAGTGACTCATGAGAGAGTTCAACTGCAAGGTGGAGGAGGACCGTGCAATCAGAGACATTAGGACAAAGTGGGCAATGGGCATGGGAGACGATAAAATGGCAGGAGGTAGACAAACAGAGCCAGACAGCCCAACCACACAGGACAGGACCACCACTTTATCAGACAGGAAAGACTTGGGGTCATGTGGGGGAGGGGGCAGACAAGACTTGATTGACTTTGGAGGGAAGCCTGATGAAGACACAGCCTCTAGGAGGCTGAGCTTTGTAGACGATATTTGCAGTGATATGGACACTAACTCAGAAGAGGACATAGAGGGGAGAGGGGATGAGGGAAGAGGGTGACCCAAGCACAACTCAACTGGGAACAGTGCTGAGAAAAGCGTAGCATGGGGAGCAGGAAAAGATACAGGGGGATCTAAGGGTGACAGGGACGATCGATCACCACGGACCAGAGATGCATCACACAGTTTTGACGACTTGCTCCCATATGTGCAGAGACTTAGGGATCTCACAGGACAGAAAAGGGGGAGACGGCCATAGCATGTACAGGCATAAAAGATGCTGGGGAGCAGACAGGCAGATCAAATTGACATGAGGAGCAAATGGAGAGATTGGGTTCACACAGTTGTCCCTACTAGAAAAGGGAGGGGGGCGACTTCAATATATACCATGGAAAAACAGCCAAGGGAGACCTGAGGTGTAAGCTACCCTTGTTAACCGCGGGTGCAGGGAAATGGATAAACAAAATGGAAAGCATGACACCAGTACAGAAATTAGACGAAATTAGGCTACTAGTGTCAATCCTTGGGGAGGCCGCTGATGGTGTATGGAGATGGGTGTGGTACCCATGAGTAACCACCCAGGATATGGCACACAATGGTTTGCCATTTTCAAACTGCTGAGCGGTCGTATGGCAGGCTCTAAGGACACAATACCCAGACACATCAGACATTAGTGCGATTATGGCACGCAAAATGGGTGTATACGAAGACCCCTTACATTGCATTCAGATGATTCAAGAGCTTTGGTGCCTTGAAACATGACAACCGTGGGACAAAACAGTAGCATTATTCTATCACATATTATGACAAGGTTTGCCAGAGCTGGTGCAAAAGCAACTCAAGAAATTAGTGGGAATGGAGGCAAAGCCGTGGCCAGAAATACAGCTCACGTTAGTACATCATTGTAGGCGTCTGCAAGAAAACAGGAGGAAAAAGCAAGAGGAAAGGAAGCACAATATTATATGATATATGATATGGCATTTATAATGCGCCTATACACAAGTGTTTCAAGGTGCGACGAGGCAAGGGAGGGGGAACAGAGGGAAGACAGACAATGATCCTACTAGGCCAGGTGTCATTCAGATCGCTCAAGTGCATGGAAGGGGGAAGGGGAAAGTGTACGGGGGAAGGGGTAAGTGCAATACATGGGATAATAGAATAAATAACAATAGTAAAGTACGGCCAGCAGGTGGCAAGTGCAAGGGAAAAGGGTAAGTGCAGGCTTCAGGTGTCAAGTGCTCATGGTGGGACTGTAGGGATACAGAGAACAGTCCCCAAGTGCATGGGGTTTCCAGGAGGGCAGTGCAGGTATGTGACTGGCGGAGAGGGGGAACTGAGCCCGAGATCAGAGGGTGGCTAGGTAAACCAGTGCAGTTTCAGTATCAGCCAGGAAATCAGCAGGGGAGAGGAGGAGAGGAAGCAAAGTTAGTATAGAGGAAGCTATCTAAATATGTCATGGAAGGGGCAGTCCTGAGGAGCACGGGAGGACAAGGGACATCACAGATGCAGTAAGCACCGCCTCTCACGCGGGGAGGATTCATGGGGTGGGGGAATGCACAGCACAGGTTTTGACGAACAGGGAGGCCACCTAGAGGACGCGGGCACAGGCCACAGATACACCATAACCAAGGGGGATCTCTAGAGGGGTTTCAAAGATACTGACAGCAGACGCAGCAGGGCCCAGGGGGATTCTCTGGCTATTTTCAGGGACAGCAGAGAGAGCCACCCCAATGCTGGGTGTGTGGACAGATAGGACACATTTCTGGAATTTGTGAACAGAAGCAGCGGAATGCTACCTAATGGGGGAATGCCATACCAGCCAATATACCAAAGAGAACAGGATAGGTACTACACACAGGACCAGACACCACAACAAGGACAGGCACCAAACGTATACCCACAGACACACCAGCCCATGGCACAGGCACCACAAATGCAAGTGCCTTTCCAGCAGTATTTGCAGCCACCACAGATGCCACAGGTGCAAAGTAACGCACAGCACACATACACAGTACAGCAGATAATGCAGAGGCAGAATAGCACACAACCAAATGACGGGACAGTGGCATGCACAGACTCCACGACAACGACTCCCATTAGGGTCACTGTAGTGGGAGGCAATCAATTATTACGGAATGTGATGTCCCTATACCCTCAATAGGATATGCTACACAATGACTTGATGTGTTACATACCATCGATTACACCCAACCGTGCGGAGGAACCCTGTATAGGGGTGACGATAGGAGACAAAACGTTTTCATTTCTTGAAGACACAGGGGTGACTAAATCCTGCAAACAAGAGGCGACGTATAGTTTATCAGGCAATGCCATGAATGCTCAAGTATTCTCTGTGACGGCGGAAGTGGTTGCTTTTACAGACAACATTGCACTTTCTATAGGGGAGCATGATCTATCCTTCTCCCTACTTTACACCCGACAGACACCTGTAAATATACTGGGGAGAGACATCATGAGCAGACTCAACAAGATGATTTCATTCACTGACAAGGCGATAGTGTGCTCCACACCGGGGATACACCTTCTCAATGTGAGGGAAGACATTGAAGCATATTGTGGACAAAGGGTATGGAGGCGGTGCCAGTGGACGAGGAGCTGTTCCAATATGGGACTGAAATTGTAATAGCATGGCTTGCAGGGATCCAAGGAAAGATGTAGCGTCTCCCAAATGAGTACTTATTCAGACCAGAGATACCATTAGATGTAGAGGAAGGGACCATAGTGCCACTAGAATTAGAGGCAGTAATAGTGGGAGACGATTGGATAGCAGTGCACGGGACCGATGACACAGGGCCGATCATGGCAAGCAGTGATCGCCATAGCTGAAGGATACAGGTTTTTTTTATTTTTTTAAACTTTTATTTAACCTGCACAGTTGCCACATTACAATATTTGCATTACATCATGACGTTACATTTGTTGGTGTTATGTTACATCATTGGAGTATATCAACTTTATTAGTCCAGGTTTCCTTAATCATTCTCATTTTCACTTTTATCCATAAGGTACTGCCTGAACCTGCCCCAGATATCCCTAGGGCGGCATGTCATAAGTAGTAGGCTGGAGCATATTTCCTCTGTATCATTAGCCCACAACATATCTCTCATCCAGTCTCCCATTGACAGTGGCTCCCTGTTCCTCCAACGCATCAAGATTACACGCTTGGCCAACAGGAGGGCCAAATGTACAAATTTACGTAACATTGGATTCATCTTAGAAACCAACCCCAGAACACATTTACCCGGATCCCAGGTTATAGGAATTTCAGACATCCCATCTGGTTCTTTACACACGTCTGTCCAGTAATCGGTTAGCCTTGCACATGACCACAACATGTGGGGAATACCTGCCTCCTCACACCCACACCTCAGGCATTTCCCAGTGTTTGCTGTGTACGTTTTTTGGAGTCTGGCCGGGTGAAATGTGCTCTGTTTAGTATTTTAAAGTGTATTAGGCGGTATCTGGAATTACAAGATATGGTTTTCGTTAGGCTTCACAGTTGCATCCACTAAGCTTTGGCGATGATAATGTTCAAGTCATGTTGCCATTTTTCTTTGACCTGTATGGTGTGGGTATTCCTGGCTATTAGTGTGACCTTGTATAGTGTGGAGGCTGATTTCTTGACGGCACTTGAGGAGAGTGCATAACTCAGACTGGGGTGTGATGGGGGTTCTTCCGGCAAGCACTCCCACGTGTTGGCAATAGCCGAACGTAGCCTAAGGTATTGCAATTTCTGCATCAGTGTATCGTCTATGGTTATTTTGATTACATCCCAGCTAATAAACAGCCTGTTGGAAAACAGATCCCCAAAGCAGACTACGCCCTTGTTTCTCCAGTGCGTGGCCAGTGTTGTGTCTTGGGTTGGGGGAATGTAAGGGGTGTCCCACAGGGGCATGGCGGGGCTGTATAGCACAGTGTTTCTGGGGTTATCTGTTAGTCTGGACCATGCTCTGCCGGTGGTACGTGCTGGGTCCATATAGTTGTCACTCCTCCACTCACCCGCTGTTATTTTATGCAGAAGGTGGATTGGTCCTACATCATGTGTTTCAGTGATTTTATGTGGCACCGCAGGCCCATCTTCAATTCAGTGTGTTGCATAGTATGCCTGTGCTGCCAGGAAATACAGCTCGAAGTCGGGAGCTGTCAGTACCCCCTGTTCGTAAGGTCTAGTAAGCCATTTCCAGCTCACCCTTGGTTGCCCTTTCCATATGAAGGTTGAGCATGCCCCTTGTATCCGAGTAAAGAGAGGTCTGCCCGGCCACACTGTAACTGTGCTAAATAGATAAAACAATTTAGGGAGTATGATCATCTTGATCAGAGCCAAGCGGCACATGAGTGAGATCAGTAATTTGTTCCATCGGGTCAGTTTGGCCCAGATTGGGTGTGTGAGATCACTGTAGTTGAGGGTGTATGCTAGTTGTGTTGTGCATGCTATATTGGCTCCCAAGTATCTCACCATCTGTGGGGCCCACTTGAGGCCATGTAGCTCTGCCGGTCGTCTAGTTGCATCAGTTAGCGGGAACATTTCTGATTCAGCAGCGTTCAGCCTCAACCCAGAGGGCTCCCCGACTACCTCAACTACTTTAAGTACCCGTCGCAGGTGCCTTTCCGGGTCATTTACATATAACATTATGTCATCGGCATACAGAGTTATTAGTTCTGTTCTATCTCTCAGCGGTATCCCCACTCTGGAGAACCTTGCCCTCAGAAGATCTGCTAAAGGTTCGATCACCAGTGCGAATAATAGTGGTGACAGTGGGCATCCTTGCCTCGTGCCCCCAGCCAGCTCCTGTATTGAGGATAGTGTCCCATTAACACACACCCTTGCATATGGTTGTGTGTATAATGTTCAAACCCATCGTATAAAGTTTGGTCCAAACCCGGCCTGGTCTTCATGAACCATATGAGGCATGAGGGGATTTAGTCTGGTCAAAGCTGGCTTCACTCTGCCTTCGCTGGAGCAGTAGGATTAGATTGGGAGGAAGTACTATTGGGAGGAAGTACTATGTTTGGGGTCAGCTGTTTTAGGGTTCCCGTGTCTGGGTTAATTCACTGATCTCCCCTTTGCCCACTGGAGAGGTCCTGCATGGTCTCTTAGTCTCTGCCAGTCTGATATCCTCTATGAGGCTAATTGCGGTCTCATTCCTGGTTATTGCGGCCTGCCCTAAGGATGTAACTAAGATGCCTTCTTGTGCCTGGTTCTGACGGGATCAGGTGGCCATGGGCGTGTGCAAGGTTGCCCAACGTTTCCTGTCCCATTGGGTTCAAATGCACAGTGCACTTCAAGTCCTTCCACTGTTCATGCCACACACAGCAATGAGAGGGTTGGAGCTTTTCTTGCGTTAGTAGTGTCAGCAGGGTCTGCACCTCTCACTGCCCAGTGGGTCTATGCGTGTTGCCCAATGTGCATGTCAAAGCTACGGGGTGAGGCAAGTCAGTCTAACGCTCTGCGGTGCTGGTACCTTCCGTATCTGGGAGGGGGCGAGCGCCAAGTCTTTTGTACAACCACACTGGATGTGTGGTTTTATGTGGGGCAACTTGCTTAAAGCCCTCTGGTGACCCGCCCCTCCCCTACAGTAATCACATCTGTCAGGGCATGTGCCCCTACCTTGTCATTGCCCACGTGCAGGTCTCGTTGAGTTAGAGCATCCCCTTAGTTATACGAGGGGGGTCTAGGATCTGTGGGTGGCATACTGCGTCTGGGTGCACAAGTGTGTCAATTCCGTATACCGTGGTTGCCTCGCTTACCGTCCTGCAGTTTTCCTACTTCACTCGGGTGGTAGCTGGTTGGGCTTGAGCCGATGGACCCGGTCTGAGGATCTATGTAGAGCAGTCCCGCCCAGCCTTTCCGACAATAGGGCAGTCCTCTGGCCTCTGTCACATTGAGTGGGACTGTACCTTCCTCGTAGATGCGGTTCCGACTTCAGTGCAGGTGGACTGTGCTGGCTTCCTGGTCAGCCTACGGGACCACGCCGTCTCGCGGGTGGAGTCCGCAGGGGCAGCAGGGTTGTTCCGGATGTGTGATTCAGCAGACGCCAGTCTAGTGGTCCCACGTTATTCATTCCTCCCTGTGTCTCGGAGTGGAAAACTCAAGTGCTCAGTTCCCAAGCCGGGTCCGCCCCCGAGCCAGTATCCGAACGACAAACCTTCCGTGCCCCCTCACCAAGCTCGTAGTCGTGGTTTGCCGGGAAGGCTCACCCACCAGTCTCAGAGTTATTGACTGGGCCCTCCCCACTGCGGACTCGTCTTCTGGGCTTTGCATTGTTCCTTTCCCAGCACTCCCTTGCAGTCTGTATTGGATTAGGATATCCCTTCTTTGTCCGACTGAGTGCATGTGGTTCAGTGCGCAATGGGTGCTGCGCTGTATCATGTCATGCCGCACAAGTATATCCACTCGGTCCACCTGCACCACCCAGTCCGCCGACTCACTGTTATCCGGTCCATTCGAGTAGTAGTAGTTTCTGCGTGAGCCGTGAAGTTCGGGCCGGGGATCAGTTCAGAGTAATCCGGCCCAAAAGGGTCGGGGGATGGGTCCGGCGAACCGAGGGAAGCAGTCCGTTGTTGTAGCTGTGGAGCTGTCTGTCGCGCCACCATTGCTTTCTGTTGCCGTTCCTTTGCGGGCACCAGCACGTAAAGTCGAGTCTCTCCTCTGCTTCACTTATTCTTCCCTCCAGATATAATTCGGGCACGAAAATGCAGGGTTGTGTCGGCCTCTCGGTTCCTCCTCAGGGATCGTGCCGTCACGTGGGTTGAGCCCCAGAGGTAGAGGGCTCTTCCTGGTTGGGCGCTCCAGGCCTAGGCTTCACCTCGACGCATCTCTGGTTCTGCACATCGGATCTCTACGATTTTTTGAGTAAATATGGAGAACACCTTCAGACACTTTTCTGCTCAATTCTGTCTGAAACCGGACATTTCAAAGCGATATATAAGTCCTTTTCCCCAGCTAGTCATCGGAGCTCACGCTCAAGGCTGCATGCAGCTTTGTGCGCAACATCCCCCCCCCCCACGAAAGGATACAGGTTGCCACAGTCACAGACGAGGAACTATTCAGAGACAACAGATCAGACCATGAGATGGCCTTCGAACTGAGCAGCACGTATTGGTTGGGAATACATTACAGAGAGGTACTACAGAGAATGGCGATGGTGCTAAAAGCTCCGCCAACCTTTCTAAAGGAGGACTTGGCAAAGGTCCCCAGCATCTTATGGACCACAAGTCCCTATGATGTGTGGCTTCTGTAAGGTATAGGAGCAGTGAAGGCAAAGCTAAAGCAAGGAGCAATTTTACCACAAGTTAAATAACACCCACTCTCAAGGGAAGCAGACGAGGGCATTTATGAAACCAGTGCCGCACTAGTGAAGCAAGGCATCCTAGTGCCATCAGAATTACTGTTAGGCAAGATTGAATGCAGTACCCTGTGGGAGACTGCACCAGCCTTGTCCTCTTGCCAATAGTTAACCCAACCTTTGGTATAAGCATGTACTACACGAGTTGGTAGAGTGACTGAACAGCCAAGCTCATCTCAAGAGGGGTCAATGTGAGCTGCAGGGTTGCAACATAGAGTTTCACAGTGACAAGTATCCAAATAACACTTATACACAAGGTTTCTTGATTAAACAATATTTATTAATTTAACAGTCGGTTTGAATAAGCCTCCTTTAGAAGGGAGCAAATATGTAACACTTAAATATACTTCAGAATACACACTCTCAGTTTCAATAAATCAGTAGATACCCTTTGGGGATGGCACACAGGCACTTCCTACACCCTGAGGTGACTTCAATAGTTAGGACACTGTGGACATTGATATATCATTGGTACATTTAAAGCAATACTGAGTTTGATGCCAAAAAGAGAAAGGTTAGGGAAGGAAACAATGGTTAACAAGTTTCTCAAACAGGTAAGCACTTTTGAACCCCCTCCCGCACCCCCCGCAATGTAGATTAACCCTTTCCCAGCTACATACGTAAGGTATGTATGACTTTTTGGACGGATAAAAAGTCTTGCACAATGTTAAAGAGAGTTTTGTTGAAAATGAAATCACTGTTGGGCCACAAGCTGGGAGGCTTGTGATAGACAAAGCAGCAAGCAATTCTACAAAAGGCAGCAAATGCAAGTCTCAACTGAGAGCAAGCAAGCTACACAATAAGAGGTAAGTACCCCTTAGTTCACAGTACCATAGGTCTGAAGAAATTGGCTCCAGCTGACATCTGTTCCTGTTGTAGCATGGCAGATCCTATTGTTCCTGGGCCTCAGTCGTGGGGACAAGAGGGAGGATGTCTGGGGAGGTTGGCGGCAGCAATGGGCAAAGTAAAGATCAGCTGCACTTTGCGGTTTCAGCTTCTCGCGAATAGCACCACTGCTGTTCTTGGACACCTTGTAGGCTTTCCTTGCTTCTGGGGTCCAGTACTCTGTTGAGGTGGCTCAGGCTTGGTCAGCCCTGCTTCGAGGGAGCCCGGAGGATCTTCCTGGAGCTCGGGTCTGGCTTAAAAATGATGCACTCTATTCTGGTGTTTCTCTCGCTGGCACACGGTTCCTGCAGTAGCAATGGAAGTACAGCCAGAAACAAGAGGATTTCCAAATGAGTTTGTCTTGGAGTCGATTGAGAAGTCGTCCTTTGCAGCGCTTCTGTAGTCAAGGCAAATTCGAAGCTTCAGCACTACAGCAGGGCTTCACTGGGCAAACCAATGGTCCAGGAGTTGCAGCAAGCTTCTCTTCCAAGTTCTTCTTTGGATTCCTTCACCCAGTGATCGACTCTGCCTTCCTTGCAAAAGACCTCACCTTTTGTGCAAGTCTCTCCCATTAATTCGCAGCCTAGCTGTCACTCACACAGCAGGGTGGCTGTCTTCCAAGGACAGCCACCTGGCCAATCACCTTTGGGTGCATTCCTGTAACCAAGGAGACTATGCACAGGGAGTTTTAGGAACCTCCCTGTCTTCCTGCCCTGCCAGACATGCTGGAGCCAGAGGCGAGCTTCACCAGTGAACCCTGCCAAAGACAAAATGAACAAAGGGGCCAAACCTGGTTTGCTCCGCAGAGTAAATGTCAGGAAGGACCTTTACTACAAGAAATGGTGAAAAAAGAAGACCAGGGCCATTTTGACAAAATGGGCACCCATGGGTGCTGAACTGCAGCTGCAATTGCAGCCCGTGGTAAAAACACACGATGGTAGGACAAAGTAAACCACTGCCACCAGCCATTAAATGTAGAAAGGGTAACATAAAAATGTTACATGAGAAAGTAGACAAAGGGGATACTAAGTAACCCCTCCAGCACTCTATGGAAGATAGTGTGTGCTGGGTCTATAAAGCGGAAAATGTAAGTAAAGTCAATTTTACTTTACTACTCTTGTAGACAGTAGTTATCCAAGAGTAGGTATTTAAACCTTTGCATGAATCCAAAGAATTTCTCTGTGACACTGCACTGAGGGTGCATTATTTGCATTTTAGGTGTACAATTGCTCTTCCCGAAACTCCATCACTGCTTAAGATGAAGGCTTGCACGTTTAAGAGGTATAGATAGCTCTCTTGGCTGCGCGTCTCCTGCTGTGCTCATCAGGCCCTTGGAGGGTCGTCCCCTTCTGAGTCAACTTACTGGCAGTAATAGACGTTTTCTAAAAGCTTCTGCCAGAGCTTTGAGGTTAACATGAACAATATGCTTACAAGAAGACAGGATGTAACCATTGAGAAGAAAAAAGTAACAGAATGCAATGGGATTACTTCATTCGGCGGGAACAGGCCCTTGCAAAGGAAAGCAGTTCCCCTAGGCTTTCCAATAGACGTTTGCATTCCAATAAAGTTTTATAGGGCAGGGGCAAGGCAGGAAACATCAACAGTTCCTGAGCAGGCCAGACTGAAGCACTCACTACTTGAAGAGAAGCATGCGCTGTAGGAGGCCAAAGAGTTCTGGATTTCACAACTGAGGTCCGTACAGTAATAGCGCCGCGGAGCAATCCATGGGGTATTATTACAAGTCAGCCTGCGGCTCAACTCTCGGGTTTCTTTAGGAGGGATGATCATTTCCAACTTCATCCACACCAATGCAGATGGGAACCACGAGGCTTGGAATAAAGTTTGGATCCCTCAAGACGGTGCAAGTAACATGAGAGCGGGAAGCGGGTGATAACTTGGCACAAACGGGAGCAGATGAGTGATTCTGGGTAGTCGGTGACTGGGGGTGGGGGGAGACAAGACTTGCTGCGTATGTCTTCAATCAGAAGCTATTCGCAAATGCTTCTATTCCAAATGCTGTATCCTGCTACTATGATGTCATGCCAGCAAAATATGGACGTGATATCCCACAGGCATGGCAGCACAGCAGGGAATATGGCATTGTCTCTGCCTCACCATCCTGAACCCAGGAATGCAGAGGGTGGCCATGGCTGCAGTCACACAGTGGGTGTCCTGCTCAGTAGCAGTATTCTGATACTGAGAGGTCAACGACCCAGAGGAGTATTGCTGTGTCATAGCACTGGAGCCAAGAGCCAGTAAAATAAATGGGTCTGTGACTCCCCCACTATCAGAGAGCAACGCCACCCTCAGGGGTCGGGCTCTTCTTGTCACAAGCCTGCTGCTGAGTGGGGCTTTTCTTTCTGATAACCCTGGAGCCACGGGCCTGTTACAGTGACAAGCCCACAGCTCCAGAGTTGTCAGGAACCAAGTATGCGTGGGGAGGGTAGAGAACGCTGCAGATGGTGTGGGACTAGGGGACCAAGACAGCAGGCATGGTTTTGAGTTTTTTGGAGGATGGAGTCACGCATGCGAGGAGGAGAGTGGCAGGAAGCAGGTACTGTTTCCTTTTGCAGTGTGAGGTTGAAGAGGGATTCACACAACACACATGAGGGAGGGTGGCAGGGCATCAGGCTTTTTTGGTGAACGTGGGAGGTTGTCTGTGGTAGGAGCGGAGGGGTGGGTGGTAGGCCACCAGTATTCTTGTCTTCACCGAAAAACATTGCCTATGGTTCCCTCATGTCTCCCATCCCCATGCCCTGCCCTGGTCCTCCATGTGAATAGTATAGGATGTGCAAAGGGAACAGTGCGTACACAATATAGCAATGGAGATGGGTAACTCTAATCAATGGTGTGCATGCCACCTTAGGGCCGCACCCTTACATGCGTCTGCCAGAGATGAGACTCTGAAGACCTCAGAGACCATTTCCCCATTCTTCACCGTTATCCATTTACAATTAGCTTTGTGGAAACTGGCTGTGTGGCTCGGGGGTTTAGAAAGCTGTTCACCTCTAAGACGCAGGTTCCGTTCTGGCCAGGGTCAACAGATATATGCGTTCTTAATCACCCTGGAATTTGCTTTATGACCCCTCTTATATGAGGCAGTTGGTCAAGGCTAATGGAGAATTCAGGAGAAAACACCCAACACATAATTGGCTCCTTTATTGCTAGTCTCAGCTGAGAGTGGTCACACTCTTGCAGTCTACACTCATGCTGAATGGTGAACATAATGCATACTCAGGCACTAATGTGGTGGACTTCTGTCTCCGGGGCATTTGATATATATTTGTTAGCAAGAACTAGTGTCAGAACATAGATACTTGGCAATGCTACAGTTCCTAGGTGTGTGAGAGGTGTAAAAAGGCATGCACGTTTACTGTGGGTGCATTTTGCATGAAAGGCTTCTGGAATGAGAGCACTGGAAACTGAGTTGTGGTGCAGTGGAAATGCAAGCATCCTTGTCTGCTAATCTGTTTATAATTACAATTAAACATATCCTTCATTTTCAAAATGCTTGACTGGTTGCAAGCTGTACATTCCCTAGGAAAATGTCTTCAAGCCATGGTTGCAGACACCTTACCAATGATGGGTCACTCGGGTCTCAATACTGGGCTTTCTGCTCTCTGAGACAGCTACGATGCACGCTGTGCATGGCACTTACAGCACGTACAATGGAGACGGTGTCTGTGTCCTTGCTTTCCCCGCCCTATCAGCTAATCGGGGGACTCTATCATGGGCTCCAATGTTGTATGGGGGAGGTAAGTACTTGGAAGGAGTTTGATCTGTCTGTTTTGGTTGGATTCAATTTGCCACATTTTAATATTCCAAATGTCTCCCTTCATTGTCTATCAGGATGTCTGGGGTGTAAGTCGTGTCATCGCTTCTTTATAAAAACTATGTAGATTGGCTTTGGGGTCTACTTACAAATCGAGGGAAAATCTATACACCTGTATGCAGATTGCACAGCCTCACAGTGTCCTCTTCATCTGATGTTCGGCGCTTTGGTGAATGTCATGAGCTTGTTGTTGGACTGGTTGCTACATTGAGGAGGCCAAAGGCTGCCGACCTACACTTTGAGCAACTTTTTACCCTCCACACTCCCTGTTAAGAAAAAGTACCAAAGGAAAGAGAGCGAGGAGTTGTTTTCTGTTTTCTTTTTACTCCCAATAGGGGCTGTCACCTTTAAGGCACATCGCTCTTTATTGGGTTTCCTTTCTTTTAATCAAGTAACCCTAGGGTAACCCAGTAGGTCTATGGGCTATTAAAATAATTTTTTTTTTATTAAAGTGACTTATAAATAGTTATCCAAAAAAACACACCTTTTAGTTACATTAAAATCCAAATTCAAAATCAAGTTTTCTACAGTTATCAACAAAAATCCAAGTCCAATAGAAAGCAGCATAAAGACTAAATATGTCAAGTATAAATGAACAAAAACTCAAAAGCTCAAGGGGAATGAAGTGGAGAGACAGAATTAACATCAAGTTCAACCGCTGCTACATAAACTCATCAAAAAAATAGTCCACGTTATTGACATTTCCCCAGTTCCTCCCACTAGTTTTCTAGCTCCTTACAAGCCTCCTTAATAGTATCAAAAATCACAATGAGGAATTTAACCAATGCCAAGGTTATAGTTACTTTTTTCCCCTCTAACAGAACTTTCCACCATTGGTCTGTTGTCCTTCCGTATTTGACAATTACTTCATTCATGAGTTTTTTTCATTGTATCCAAGTGACGGGCAGTTCATCACCAGATGTTTTGATCTTTACACTGATTCTGGGTCATCATATAGTCTACAAATTACCACCCTTTCCGCACCTTCCTTCCTCCATTGTACCTCTCTTGTGGGTAATAAGTTTAGTCGTAAAAGGAGGAATTTCTTTCTGAAGAACCAATTAGGGAAAAGCTGTAGGTGCCTAGGGATAGTATTCCATTTAAATGGTTCAACCATCTTTTTGCCATAGCCTTTATACTGTGCTTGTTCATCTTGGGAATTTATCCAATCTAGTCTGAATAATTTCTTTTGGGTTCTCAACTAGAGTTCTTATCGACTCTCCCAGATCCGTCAATACGATTGTACAATTACAGGCCCATTCCTTCAATGTTATTTCTGTTCCTTCCTGAAATGCCTTTTTCAGAATCGAGAATCCTCCTTTCGGATTATCTTCCATACATTTCCTGAAAAAGGACGTTTTCCATATAACAAGGGCTTTTAAAGACGTTAACCCCAGTTGTACGCTGATGGCTTGAATTGGGGTTGATTTGGGAACGCCCAAAACTCTTTTTTCCAAAAGAGGCCTTCTAGTTTTGGCCAGTTTTCCATCTTGAAATTTAATGAAGGCTCTGCCCCATAGGACAAAATTGGGCGACTTTTGAGCGGTAGACAGCAACTATCGGGAGCATCGAAAATCCACCAGATTTTTTTAGCAGCACTCTCCCCTGCGCTGCCAAGTTCTCAGCTTTTCTTCTTAGCATTTCTAATCTTGGAGCATCTGTACCGCTGGTATTCATACACACCCCAAGTAAGTAAGTGAATTTACCACCGGAATTTCCACATCTTGTAGCTTCCAAGCTACTCTCTTTATTTCCCTCCTCGAGCCATGTGGACACCCAAAGGCAGAATCATTGATTTCTTTGGGTTGATCATAAGGCCATTCAGTTCAATATGAGACTGTAGGGCTTCCAGCTGTCTTTGTAGCCCAATTTCAGTTTGATCGGCCAATACAATGTTGTCCGCTTATAGAAGTCTTCCGATGGCGACGTTTGCAAGTCTTGGTGGAAAACATCTAATATCCTCAAAGGCTTGGTCAATATCTGATGTTAAAAAATTGAAAAGTTCGGGTACCCACAATAGACTACTAACAACATGCCATAGGTGTTCCTTTTTTTAACACTTTTGCTCTTCATGTACTAACATATATGCAAGAGTGTGGCCTAAAATGGACATGGTTCAAATATTTAACTAGAGCTTTGACCATTTTTTACTGGAAACAATTGTGATTCAAAGTCTCTTTTACTTTCTTATACTGTCCCTATTAGATACGCAGCACATCAGCGCAATCTAGTACTAGTTTTTGGTAAGGCAGTTTAGTAAGAAAATCGCTCTATCCTTCTGTCTTTTCCGTCCACCTAGTCCTCCATAGGCCACTAAGAGACTGTGAAAACTCTTGTGCTGCAGAGAAATTATACACAGATGTGTTTTGCCTTGTTTTGTGTTCAACTACGGATAAGTTAGGGCAATACCCTGTTCACTTAAAACTTAGTGCCCCCAAGTTTGTTATGACTTTCATCTTAACCTCAATCGTGCTAAGTTCCTCTTCTTCTCTTCTTCTTTTTACACTCTTTGGGCTGGACTCCTTGACCATTATTGGGACCTCTTGTGCTGTGTCCACTAGTAAAATGTCTTTCATATTTTCTCATTTCACAATCATTGTTCCAGGGGATGTTTAAAAAACGGCCAAAGAAGACCACTCACCCACCTTCTGCACAGCTATGCAGGCCTTTGTACCATCTGACATAGATGGGTTGAATCCCTTGTGAGTCCATCTGCCACAGTCTCTTTGAAAGCAGCACTCTTGTCACACCAGCAGAATAAAAGTTAACAGGCCTGACAGCCAGCCGTTGTGAAGTGTTCATTCTTTTTTTTTGTTATTTCACTTTCTGGGACCCTTGAAACCACAAAGCAAGCCTTCTTGTCTTGTCACTAAATAGCCTTTCTGCCATCTAGCATCGAAGGCCATTAAGTCGAGGAGTTTAGGTACAAACGTGTACGTTACTTCTTCATAATCTTGGGAGGATAGCTCAGCGGCAACATGCTCGCCTTGGAAGCAAGAAGACGCGGAGCAACACAGTTTCGATCCCCGGGTCTGCGCTTAGAAACCTCTGAGTATTAATCGCATTGCAAATAACCTAACCTATCATATCATATCATATCATAATAAACTATTTATGTTGTCAGAGCTCACTGATTTAATTTACAGAAATGTACAAAACCATAATTAGCTAGGGCATGGCCAAGAAGGTAATGAAAAGGGGATGAGCAGATGAGGGCTCATGCCCGCGGGATGCTGCTGCTGCTGCATTGGTATCTTCCACATGTCCCACTGACAGAGAACTGAAAAACTGCCCCTCTACCCCGGGGCAACTGCTGCAAACAGTGCCGCCTCTACTCTGAGGAGTTACTGCTTTACTCAGTACAGGCTGCCGTGACATTAGGGCCACTTCCATGGGGTCCACAAAAGGAGAGAAGAAAAAGGAGTCTAGTCCTCTATTGGAGGGGAGGCTGGAGGCAAATGGCTGGAACTCAAGACCCTGCTCTTCAGCGAATACCTCTGGGTCACTAAGGACCTGCTACTCTTTGGTATATTCCACCATGGAGTATGGGATATCCAAACTACTATAACCTATACCCTCCCCTTAGACTGACCTCTTTTAACTCCACATGATGTATATAGTGCTCTGTTGCTTCATAGCTCGGTTCACATTAGATAATCCCAAACTACAAATATTCTGGCACCACCTAAAGAGATTCAGCTCTGGTGAGGCAGTGTCCAGACAGCCTGTGTAGAAGGCCAACGGCAGATGCAGACAGCGGCCTGGCAATGATCTAAGCTCCTCTTATGGTGTCCAAACGAAGAGCAACTGTGCTCAAAAGCAGAACTAGCGAGCTCACCATTGGAAGGACATTGTTATCATTTTGTTATTGTACCGATTCAAATCTGCCAATCGAGAACATTAGGGAATGTTCAAGCATGCATCATTTTCAAGATTGTCAGCACCACGTATGAAGCAGTTACAAAACAATCACTGCACTACGTAGCTGATAAATTCACCATCTCCTGAGACCAGCACGCCAGCAGAAGCCACATCTCCAGGCTGGAAACAAGGAACTGCAAGAGGGGGACAATACAGGAAACATGCCTTCTCGAGCTATGTACTCTTTCTCTGGAACAATTATCAATGCAGGTAAGACTGGGTCCCTCCATTATACCCTTCAGGAATGAACCGAAGACCCTAATCTGCAATGAACATCTTTGACAATTGCTGATGGTTCCACTCAATCCTATTCTGCCCTCTGGATTTCCTTTCCTCCCATGGTTTCCCTTCACACTCCAGCTCCTCTGCTACTCCTGCTCCCTACTCCCTACTTGCACCCTGGGCGGATCTCCTTTGTACAGCACGTTGTTGCTTCTCAGCGAGGCTTTCGCTTGATCAATCCTGTACACATATTCGTATCTGCTGCGTGTAGTGCAATGCATCGTCTGGTCGAGAGATCAGAGCAAAGCTCTGCTTTAAATAGCGTTGTACATTCCAGAAGTGCTCTCTTGCACCTCCCTATAACAAATCACAGATGAGAAACACGCATCCCTTATGCAACAACCATATAACCCCACTACCCATCCCAACTGCTTCCCTCTATTTAGTGTGCTCTTCTATTGGCAAATTCCTTTTGACGATCATCTCCCATGGCAGGATCACAATATACCACCTCTCAGACAGGGTCAGGCATCATAAGATCACTACAGTGGGGATGGGCGCAGAATAAACATTGGGTAACTGATCCATGTCTCTGCAATGCATTTTTTTGGTGTACTGCATCTAGCTTGTGTGTGTCTGTCACGGCTCCCCTTCCCTGCTTTTCCTTGGAGGGAGGTTAAGGTACCCCTTAACCCTTTGCCCAACTCAAGCCATGTTCCTCCTCGATTGAAGGGTGAGTCGCTCCTCTTCCCTCCCCCTCCTCTTTCCTTTCTCTGCTCCAGTGCCTCCTATCCTCTTTCTCTCTTTCTCCTACTTTCCTGCCTGGTAGTGGTCACCCCTTCTCACCCTCTTCCCTGCTCCTTTTGCCCCCTTACCTAAATGCCCATTTTGCCATTTCAAGTGTGATAACGGCCTACGCAGTCTATACCCTCCACAGTCAGCACCCGCACTCCTATGATCAGCGTGGGAAAGATGCTTAACGTGGCTAACAGGACACACATGCGTAGATAGACAAATAGAGCAAGTCCCCCCAGAGTTCTGTGTCATATGGAGCACTCGTTGTGCAGCCGCTGCTTCATCGGTCACAGTCCTCTTAGTGACCTTCACTTTCCCAATCCACGGCAGATCTGCCATCCACTATAAAAATAAACTCTGTTTCGTACTGATGTAAACATGGCTTCTGTCAGAGCACACAGAAAGGCGAAAGCAGCTCTCTGGGCACAAGGCCAACAGTCACTGCAACCCTTAAATGAATGGACACCACTTTCTTTCTCTGACAGGCCACTGTCATTAGCTGATGAGACATGTATGGTGCTCCTGTTTATTAACTGCCAGGCTGGAGTTCAAGCCAGGAGAGCATGGACCACCTACCAAGAGGTTGCCACATATTTCAGAGCTGGGCCCAAAGGTGACGTGCATTAAATGGTTCACTCTAAACCATGTGTTTGCAACCTATAATGGGCTGCGTATTGATTAGTTGTATTTCAATGAATCATATCAAAAAAACATTTAAAATCCTGCACCTTTTTCATGTAATAGTAACAATGGCGGTAAGTATTAAAGGGGAAGGAGATGTGGTCACCAAATAGTAAAAGCTATAATGTGCCACCCTGAGACACAGAAAAGAGATATTACTAGTCAGCTGTGTGGTTTGCTTGCTCCTGTAGATAATCAGAATTCTCCTCTGTGACTCTCAATATCCTAATCATGCATGGTAAGACTTACTTTCTCCCACATATCATTTACAGGTGTGGGTAGGTTACTGTGTGCACTGCTGCTCCCATGGCATGATAAGCTTGCTTAGTGCACAGGATTGCTGTTCAGTGGCGCTGCGACTGGTCAGGTTCTTGATGATGGATTGTCCATATGTTGACTGGACTGTTTCATTTAGAGCCGTATTTCTGGAGAGCTTAAAAGGAACATGGAGAGCAGGGGCCGCCTGGCAACAGAGAGCTGCTCAGAAGAAGTAGTGGATGGGAGTGAAGAGGCTAAATTAATGTTTTTGCGGCCATTTTGGAATTTTATGACGTCATTTTCCAGATAAAGTTCTAGAACAGGGATCAGATGTTTTGGACAACAATTGCCATAAGCTCTAGCCAGCATAGTCAATGGTGAGGGATCATGGGAGCCATAGTGCAAACCTGCAGAGACCCGTGAGTTGCAGATTATGTGGCGCAGAATTAATAGAAATTCTGTAGGCAGATTATTTAAAGGACTTTCCACCTACAAACCTAACTGCAGAGGGTCAGTTGGCTATGAGCAGTCTAGTTGACTGATAAGGAGGTAACAAGCACTTGAGGTAGCCAGGGCCATGCCTGTGCAATGCTACCCTCCAACACAGAGCTGATTAGGGGTGCATCTGACATTTTTCAAATAAAATACACATTTCTGAGTTTCCCTTTCATTGAGAAAATAGTAGGACAGCAAATGGGCCAGACATGCTCAACTCTCCGGTCATCCCCCGGGCAATGCTAACCGCCCCCAGAGTGGAAAGCAAGGGATGCAGGAGTGTTTAATTAACGTACATGTAGTTTACACTATGTAGAGTTATCGAAAGTGGCTCGAGAATCAACAGATCCAAAAATAATCCATTCCTGTGCCATTTGCAGGAGCCAGATCACTCCGACTGGCAACGGACCGGCACAGATATAAATCCCCCTCCTCCTCCGACACCACCCCCAGTGGGCACGCCACCATGTCTGAGGTCTTATTTAAATAAACATGAGGTCTAAATTCTGAATCCGATCCCAATGAATTTATTTATAAGCGGCAAGAAAAATATAACAATGCCATACACGGCCAACACCAGAACACGGTCAGCAAGTGGGTGCCCACCCTCCAGGGCGGTAAACAAAGAAACACAAACAGCCGCCACATGACCCCATGCCTTCCATTTCCCACTTCTACAAAGATAAACACACAGACATCGCCAAGTCTTGCCCTCACAAGGTCATGCTGCCATCCTGCCCAAGCAGGGCGAGTGGGGTCTCTTCGCAGGAACTGGCATCTTCTTGTATTGCACAGTGCTCCGAGTGCCTTCCCCTCATATGGAAATGATTTCACTAAGTAAGATGTACACCTCAGGCTGTTGTTTCTTTTCTTATCTGATGCAGAAGTTTATTGTAATTTATTTTAGGCTGCTGAACATCCCTGCTCTCTTCTCAGGCTTGGATGTGTTTTTACGCAGAGATATAGACAAGCACACACAAACACACGCACACGCACACGCAATCACACGCACTTGTTTTCTGGATTTACTGCTAATGTCTTATACTAAGGGCGTCTCCTCTGTCTTCCATCATCTCAGCATGATCCATATGGCATTGCTGCAACAGTTTCTGACATACTGGAGCACTTTGATCTGCTGTGGGGTTCTTGCATTTTATGATAAAAAACAAACCTGCTCCTAACTTTCTTCCTTACCAAACATTCTGTGGGTGAGGTCTACTTTCTATTTACTGGAAAGGCGAGGCTACTACCGAAACAGTTTCAAAGTGCTCTGGTATCGACCAGCCGAGAAGACAAGATGAAGTAAAGGTTGCAAGATGCCACCAAACCTGTTATTAATCGTAGGGCAGTGAAGTGGATTAGTCCTCGATCAAGGTGTTTAACTTCTTTCTAAACTGCAGTAGGTCTGGAATGTCTCTGATGTCCATGGGCAGGTTGTTCCACAATTTACTCCCTGCCACTGCCCCCAATCTCCTCGAATGATCTCACTTTCTGACACCTGGGAGTTTGAATAGACAAGCGGAGGGATGAGCTCAGTGGTCTGTCATCCTGGATGGAGCCAGGCAAACCGTTTCTGAGTTTTAGCCCCATTTAACCTGGCTTTCGTTGACCTCTACCGCTTTTCAAATTCAGCTTCATGTGTCTTTATGTATGTTATAAATTGTTGGTCATGGATGTCGGCAATCTCAACAGACACGCGTCGCGTCCATTGCTGCTGGAAAACTATGGATTTAAAAGGGCACACTGTGATACAAGTGGGATTTCAATGTGGTTTGGCATGCAAACATTGATGTTGCATGTTATTTAATGTCTTTAGGTCTAGGTCATTTTCGATGATAAGAAAAACAAAACTTAATTGCATTCCAAGAGAGGTGGCTTGTGGAGAAACAGGGTATCAGAAACATGGAAAACAGCATATTGTATGTGATTCCAAATGTCTAGATGGACTGAGGGGTTCATTAACGCAAGGGGAGAAACTTACTCCACATGATATGCAGTGTTGATGTAAAATGATGGTGAGCTTTGGGGATGCCCTAGGCATTCACCTATAACCCCTGACATGAACAAGGAGAAGCGGGAAATGTATACCAAACAATGGATTCAGATAGGCATGGATTTCTCAGACCTTTCGTTCACAGACAAACCATCCATTGCAATAGAACGTTTCAACAGGATGGCGTTTTGGACAAGAGTCCATTGGTCTATTAAGCCACAGCTGAAACATCAATAGCACCCGGGCGGGAGGAGCCAGCCAATCAAATGGCTAGGAACACGGGCTTTAACCGGCGGTTAAAGCCCGTGTTCCTAGCCGCCTGAGGTCCGGCTCTCTCGCTGCCATCTTCCCCCTACCCTTCGTCACTCTGTTTTAATTTCATTCCCCGTCTGGTGCGGTCGCTGTTTCTTTCAAGTTCATGTATGTACTGGCCTGTTAGGAAAGGGGCATTTTCAGTTGCATCAGACTCCGCTATGAGGAGTATGAGGAGGGTCATCCTTCGTGCGAGCTTGTGTAGCTCTTCCCCCAGCGCATTATCTATGGCACGCTCAACGCGTAGCGGCAAAGCCCTTTAGGACATGGGCTTCTGCAGTTGCAGCAAGGTGGAGCGAGAAGTGAAGTCATTTACTGAGAGTAAGAGCCTATCTCCATTTACCATCGCTGTTTTGTGCAGGAGAGGGCCCCGGTCTTGCGGGAACTGGCAAGGTTGTTTGATACCAAGTTGAGAGTCATTGGGCTGTTGGGGCAGTTTGGTGTCTAACCATCGAGATCAGTTTAGTAAGAACTTGCGCCGCTGAGCTCACCAGAGTTTATCAGCTACTTGCGCCGCTGAGCTCACCAGAGTTTATCAGCTAATTGCGCCGCTGAGCTCACCAGAGTTTATCAGCTGTTGTCATAGAGTCTTGGGGAGCTATCCCCTCTATCCATCTTTACAGCTGCAGCCACAAGGTGTTCCCCTAGGTGTGCTAAGCGTTTGAACACCTCTGCGCTCTTCCCAGAGCTCTGATGGAGCCGGAGAGGCCGTAAGAGGCTGCAATAGCCTCTCGCTCCCCTTTTCCCTGATTGTTTGGCACTTTATCCTGACGTTTCACCCTGTCGATTTGATGAGTTGTTCAATGAAAGGAGCAACTATTTGAGACTGGCATTGGCACCTGTACTGCTTTCCTTTCCCTGCTGTGGTGCCTACTTATTAATCAAACCAATACTCTGCACTTTACACAAATAGTTTATAGCCCATATATCTAACAAATGATTTTGTGATTTTATTCTTGCTTACATCTAATTCTAAAGATTTGTTAAATGTACTGTCCTTCTCTTGTTTCGTGCTCGGCAAGTGTCATATCTATGTCTGATGCTTATGGATGGATAGGTTGTGTCCAAGTGTTTGAGTCCTTGCACTTCTCAAACATCATACCAAAGCGCAAAACCTTAAGAAGTGCATCTCATGACCAGGATCCAAAGAAGAAAACAGCACGCATCGTGGCCCCTTTAAAAGAAGTGAACATCCTCATTCATCAAATTGCAGCACTGCTAGATCGATGGTAGCACTGGCGATATAGTGCCTAAATCCTATTCCACTGTTAATACCATTCCCGTTGGTCCTATAGCTTCAACATACGGACATTGTGGAAAAGCTAATCAATCTAAACTAAATTTTGGGCCTATAAACAAAGGGGCCAACACTAAGGGGAAACAGTATGACTATAACACACAAGCCCTACCGAGAAACCTAGGCCAGGAAGTAGGCCAACAAGTGTTCCCGTTTCAATGCTAGCCAATCATCACCAACCACCACTCCATAAGCAACATACATAAGGGACAGGGATGACCAATGGCAATGGACTAGTCGGTCTATCCATTGGACGTTTTGTGTACCGTGAAGATATCAAATAGGTTTGCCCCACTGATGGACAGCAACAATGCCACCACTACTGAAGGAGTCGAAGAGGTACCAGAAAGGCCAGTATCTGCCATTATAGATCTGGCCGGGGATACATCATAGGGCTCTCGCGCTACTGCTCCTGGGCTCTGTAACATTAATGCCTGATAGTAAAACCAATTAATCACTATGTGCAAATTGTGCTATACTTACTCTTAAGGTCAAAACCGTACATGAGCCAATAGAAAGCCGGACTATAGCCGTAAGTAAGCTCAATGGTGAAATTTGCTTCTTGAAAGAGAGATCCCCGAATGCTACTACACACTACACCCCTGACTCGCATATACAGGTGTCAAGGAACTCTAATCATGGGGCAAAGACAGGGCAAGATTTTTGGAACGTACAGGGAGTTATTGGAAACTTTATAAGGAATCATCCAACCCAACAGGCAGTGCTAGTTCAGTGAATACATCCTGCACCAGCCAAGCAATTACCCAGCCTTGTCCCATGAGGAACAAGGTGTATGGGTGTGCTAAACCTAGCAACACACAAATCATCTGGAGCCATCCCAAAGAACATGGAGTGTCATCTAACACTAGAGCCTGTAAAAAATAACTCCCTGTACATGATCAATGCGCATACATAAGTTAACTGATGACCCGAAGGGTCAGATTCATTGAAAATGAAGTGCATACATTGGATCAGATCCAAAAAGGGCTGCTACTCTGTGACTAGAGAGGACATTAAGGAGGTTACCTGTCTGCAAGACCCAATACCTACAGAATATGATTATATTGAAATCAGTTTCTATAAGACGGATATGGCTAATAATATCCTTGCCGTTGACTACAGGACACTACCCCCTTTGGGTCTGAAAACAGGGTGCAATCAATGTATTGGCAAATCCGCCTGACAACCACACCCCAGTTGGCACCAGAGACCCCAAGACCGAATGTTACAACATCCATAAATGTGTTGTATAGTAAAATTAAAGTAGTCTGTTAGAATAATGCAGGCCTTCAGACTAATTTAGAGGATCCAGATTGGGTTGAACTTAATACTTTCCATGGCATTATCTGTTTCCAGGAGACCTGAGCTTGTATCCCAGTGTCTATGGTGGGGTATACAAATTACGAAATCCTGGTCATGAAGCAAAGGAGTGCCAAAGTGTGACCGAGTGGGAGACTGAGTGTATAGGTCAAATCCACTCTTAACGAGCATGTTGTAGTTATCGCCGCTAACAGTATGGACTTACTCTGTCTCCCAATAGATCTGCCAAGTCAGAAATGTTATTTTGTGGCCAAAGTGTGTAATCCTCCTAATGATAGGAACCCTCTTCAGACATTACTAGACCTCCAATCAATATTGGTGCAATGGCCTTATTTAAAGACGAGTAGGGGCACTGTTCTGATTCTGGGTCATTTTAACTTTTTGTTTGAGCCCCCAAATTAGTTAATTTAATTCCTCGAAGAAGAGGATCAGTCGTCGGGCATCCCCACCTTACAGGTGGCAAAACCAACTCTGCAAAATAAGCATGCCTTGGAAACTGCGCAAATTGTATTTTCTGAGTGGGTGTGAGGGTGTGTAATGGTTGTGTGACGGGCAACATTCCACCCTCGGCTACATTTCACAGAGGACCCACTAGCAGTCACATACATTATATTCCCAAAGACATACTACAATGGGATGCTGGCACAGAACTGAAAATGTACTCTAGAACAGAAAGCGACCATTACCCAATATCAATGGTTCTAAAAATACTTGCACCGAGGAAAATGAGTGTCTGCCCCGTAGTTAATGCCGAATTGACTTTCTCTAACAACAGGAGGAGATTGAAGTGGTATACGATAGACCTGGAAGCTAAGGTCCCCCGAAACTTTTCAGAGCTACTGCCTCTTATTGAGACAGCCTTTGATAGGAGAGTATCAGAAATGACATACTCTGGGTAGTTAGCAAGAAGGTATCAGAGCAACTTAGTCATAGCCTGACCATACCCCGAAACATTACACAAGTGAAGGATAAAAACAATAGCAAGATGGGTTGGTTTGAACAGGAATGCAGGAACGAAAAGCGGGAATTATCGACCGCATTAAAATCAGCTAACCCCTGCGACCAGTGATCCCTGCCAAGCATTAGGAAATAATATAAGGATTTGATAAAAAACATAAAAGGAAGGCGGCAAGATAATAGACAAATGGGAGAGGCTAATCCAAGCCACTCGGAAGAAGGACCAAAACACCTTTTGGCAGATCGCCTGTTTCAGCGACCATGAGGAGGGCAACCCGTTTGAACTTGCAATAACTGATAATGCTTGGTATGCCCATGTTTCCAGTCTTTATGAAGAGGACAGACCTTCTTTCTTAGAATTAAAGGAAAGAATCAAGAGTTTGCCAAATATATTTTGGGGCAAATGCAGCAGATTACCTTGTCTTCTCCCTTAAGGAAGTGGGTGATGCTTTAAATTCAGAATGTGGGAGCAAAGCACTGGGACCGGATAAAGTCCCGGTGGATATTTACAAATTAGAAGCTAAGGTCTGGGTTGTCTATTTTCAACATGTATTTAACCTATACGCTAGGATTAATAGAGTTCCATCTAGTTGGACGCAAGCTGAGATTGTTCCCATAAATAAAAAGTGGGGAAGAAACGATCCAGGCAACTATCCTTCCATCTCCCTGCTTGATGCCATTGGCAACCTATTTGGCAAACCCGTCCTCACTAGACTGGAAGAATGGGCAGAAGATTCCAACTGCATCAGTTATTTGCAAGCGAGATTTGTGTAAAGCGTTAGTGCTATCGATCAGACCGTCAGACTCTGCGTTTTAATCGAGAAATACGTCATCTTGGCCTCTACTATGTTGCCCATACCCTTCATGGATCTGAAGACGGCCTTTGATGGCATCCCCAGCATGAACTGGGGAAAGCACTTCAAGGTAAGAATATTCCAAGTTTGCTAGTTAGAGCAATTGTGCAGCTACACACCGGTAATACCGCTAGGTGTAGGTATGGGAACAGTGGAAAGTTCACCAGACAGTTCCTAGTGGGGGTGTGAGGAAGGGCTGTGTTCTGGCACCAACACTCTTCTTCATCTATTTCAGTGATATTGTTAACCGCCTACCTTCTGATCTCACTGATTTACCTAAACTTGGAAGGAAAAAATCAGTATCCTCATGTTCACAGATGACACAGTATTGATTTCCCGAATGCCAAGTGGCCTTACAAGACTAGCAGGTCAGTTTGTTATGTTTTGTGATGTAAAGGGTCTAACTGTTAACCCAAGCAAAACTAAACTGATGTGGTGTGGCAAAAGGTTGGGCAAATACGCTAGCCTACCCATCCATATAGGGGGTATCAAAATTGATGAAGTCAAGACATTTGACTACATAGGTTTTATATTTTCCAACAATGGTAAATGGGGGGAAAACATTGATGAACGAACCTAACCCTATCCCAAAGTTGTACAGCCAACCTGAACTTTACCAAGAAGTTTGGGGATAATATTGTTCCTCTGGCACTGGAAATATACAGATTGCTGGCATTGGGGGCAGCAATATATGGAGCCGAACTGTGGGGTAATGGGATAACCTCCCGTTTAAATACCACAGAAAATGCATGGCTAAAAAAATCGTTCATTCGCCCAAGAGTGCACACAATGTGCTTCTGCCCTTTAAACTTGCTCTGAACCCAATCAGTGATCTAATTGCACTCAAACCACTGTTGAACTGGGTGAAACTGTGGTCCAGATTTGGGGGGATATTGTGAAGCACTCATGGACCTGATGAACTGTGATAGAACCATTATTCTCCCATGGTTTGCCTACATCAAGTCAACGCTGTATTGCCTGAAGCTGGAACGCTTTTGGCTTGATCCAAGGTCAATCCAGGCAAATGGCAAAACTGTCATCAAAGAGAATGGGCTTTTAGAAACAAGATTTCTGATTGTTTATCTCTAGCCTCTGGTTGGTGTTATCTGGCAAACAAATTAACCTGGGAGTGCAAGAGTTATGTGATGGATATTAAATGACCATCCGTGTGTGCACTCCTTATAAATCTAAGCTTGAATATTCTCCCCTTGTCACCTCTAAGGAACGGTTCCATGTAATCGCATGGATGCCGGAGCCCTTCTTTGTTCTATGTTGTCTGTCTTGTGAGCACCTTGAGGCCTATGGGCGATGGGGTGCTATACAAAAACAAAAATTAAAATAGATAGATAGATAGATAGATAGATAGATAGATAGATAGATAGATAGATAGATAGATAGATAGATAGATAGATAGATAGACATGTCCATCCTGACTTTGGCCACATCGTATAATCTGTAAAATATCACAAATGTCTATTCCATAAAATTATACAAGATTCGCCTGATGAACACTTGTGCAGATTGTAGGATTGTCTAGATATGCAATGCTGTTCCACCTATGCCAATGCATTGCAATGGCATGTTACCTCAGCGTTACTTGTACAACTCACACTGGATGGGCAAACAACAATCTGGCCATATGCTGTCCTTTTTATGGTACATGATGACCTTATCCTGCCACCGTGAAGAAAGAGTGCTCCGACATTAGGTTTATGGTCTATTTTCTCACTGTGGTTTTAGGGGTATTGAAACCGTCCTGGGGTATTAAAGAGCATCACAAATCTGGGAGAGGAGGACATTACAGTCTGGCATTATTTCACTCTAGGTATGAACCCCCCTTGTGGGGAATGTAAAACCATTTAACCCAAAGGCACCACTGTGATTCCAACCAAACTGTAGCCCAAACTCTCGAAAGTGGTAATAGTTGCAGAGCAGTTAAGATTAACTCAAGGGAGCAGGCAGGCTGGTAGGGTCTAGCCCACCTCCTCGCCGAGGCGTTTGCCACATGTTTTGCTGCATTTTTCTTATGAGGAGCAAGTCCCCCATATTTTCCTGCCACACTCCAAACCCCTTCCCCACACTCCCACTGCCACAAAAATCATTATTTAACGTTCCCTTACTCTGCACCCTAAACAAATGCTACAATAAAATTGGTGAAATGTTTCACTAACTGCGAGGAACACCCATGACGAGGAGCGTTGGTACCTGGTCGACAAGTACAGTTACTCAAAACAGTCACCCCGAAATAATACACTGCACAGGTATTCTGAAAATCTACACTTCATTATAAAATCACAAATAAAATCTATGGGTGAACTTTACATATAGTAAAACACAGTGTACTTATAAAAACAGCAATGGTTACTAAAGAACTTGCCCACTCCTAATACCAAGTGTAAAGCCACTATGTGGTTAGAGGTACTAGACATATAGATTTACGAGGTGGGAAGAAAGGTGAAATAAGTAATTTACATGGTCTTATTCAGAACTCAATATGCCACACTCTGCAGTCTGTGTAATTCCGACTCCTGTAGTGCATAATTCATGATTCAAATGTATACCATATATTACACAGGGCACATAGAGGGAGAAAAAAGATTAACACTTCATCTTTGGCAACCTGTGGTAAAAAGGGACTTGCAGAAACCCACGACAATGGGCCAAGGGTAACCCTGTAGGTACATTTTAAGAATAACCCGCCAAAGCTAAGTACTTAAATTCCCAGTTTTCAAGAGCACAGTGCAGGAATAGCAAAACAACTCAGTGAGTAGAATTCTTCTGTTTCTGGTGGTTGAGTTGCAGGGTCTGATCACGCTGGGACTTAAACCCCTGGTCAACGATGACCTAAACTATCCAAAAGAAGAACAACCACCATTCCCACAAGGGTGACCCACCAGCTCCTAGTGAAAACAATGCTGAGGACCACCCCAAAAAGGAGTGGTGCTCGAAGGAATCTGAGGCACCTGATATGGATAGCTCGATGAGCAAAAAAGGAGCAGCAAGTTAGCAGAAAATGGTCCCATAAAGGAACTGACGGTAGAGGTGACTGGGGAAGCCTCATACATACAGCAGAGGCGTTCCACCATCCTTCTGGGTGACTCCAGCTTCCTACATCGTGGCACGTGGCCATGAGGGTATATGGGAAGGAGGTGGTAAAAGGGCACAGAAACCATCCCAGAACTAAACACCCAGCAGATTAAGTGAGAAGGGCCACGGGGAGGATGAGGACAGCCCAGAAACGATGTCCAGCATCCAGAACAGGAAAAAGGGCCCAGCCAGTATGGGCAAACACGGCCCTAAAAGTCCAGCAGCAGCTTTGTGGAAAAATCCTCCAGCAAGTAAGAAAGCCTGCATTCCTCTAGCAAACATCCAACAGAACTGAAACAGTTTCAAGGTCTACCTTAGATATACCCATACATTCATAAGCCAGTCATTCAATCACACACAAGGCACTCACACAAGGTTGTAACAGCCAGTCGATCAGGCTGCTCATAACAACCACTAAACACACAGGTCCATCCACAAAGTATGTGTCATTGCCGGTCTTGGACAAGGGCTTTCCTAAACCAAGTCCACATATATTTATTTTATTTATTTATTGTGCATTTGTTAGGCGCTTATACAGTAAGTCAATTATGTCTTAAAGCGCCCACAGGACAGCAGGAAGGGAACATGAGATTGAAAGCAATGAATACAGTGGAAGATAAAGACAAACCTACTAAGCCCTGTGAGTATTCAGAACGTGCAAGTGCAGCAAGAAGAGGGGAAAGTGGGGGTGGGGGTAAGTGCTGGAATGTCAGTGCTCGTGGGTTAGCAGCAGATGAAGTGCATACAATGGTAAGTGCTATGTGGCCAGGAGCTGCATTGGGTAGAAAGTGCAGGCCTACCGGATTGTGGCTGGTGGTTGCCAAGTCAAGTGCTGCGAGGTAGGCAGAGGCTGCGGTGAATGGATTTGGGAGGCCAACTCACTGAAGGATACATAAGGGCCCTGGTCACCAATCACAGCGACTATGAGATTAGCAGAGGAGGGACGAAGGGAAGGAGGAGGTGAAGAGGTGCATGGCTGTTCCCAGGAAGAGCTCATGTTTGCCCAATGTCAATTTAGGTTCCCCAAAAATGTAAATGCCCAAAGTAAAATTCATCATTGACCCAAACGTCCATAGTTTCCTGAGAACCAGCAGAATGACAGGAATCAGCTGGAGCACATACAGGAAGTTGAAGTTCCAGTCAGCAATCATTGCACCCCTCCAGAGCTCACTGTACGGGAAATTCTCTGGAGAAGAACAACTGACACTTCTTATTGACAATGAAGATTAAAAGGTCCAACTGCGGATTCCCGCAAAGTGCACCAATCTCCTTGTTAAGATGGATTTCTGAACTCTGACCTGGAGGGGCAGAGGTTCAGAAGGCCAGCCTAGTTTCTTGGAACAGGGTAACCTCTGGACAAGCCAGACCAATCAGGGTAGCGATGGTGGCAGTGAAGACTTAGGGCCTCATTACCCGGTAGGCGGTGAGCCATGGCGCTAGTAGCGCCATGGCTCATGCCGGTAAAATACCTGCACCGCCTTGGCGGAAAGGGGATTTACCGCCCGATTCCAAGGTTGGAGGGGCGGTAAATCCCCTTTCCACCATTGCCCTTCCCCATTCCCGTTTCTGCCCCATAGGGCTCTATGGGAATGGGGAAGGCGCTAATTACGGCACCGCAATTTTGCGGTGCCGTAATTAGCTCCGAGGTCCCTTAGCGGGTTGGATTTTAACGCCTGCTAAAAGCAGGCGTTAAATCCCCCAACCCGCAAAGGGACCTCGTAGTAAGGCGGTAGGGATTTACCGGTACCGGTATTTTACCGGTACCGGTAAATCCCTACCGCCATCCGTGTAATGAGGCCCTAAGTCTCAAGAGGGGTGAGGGTGACTGAAAGACCTCAATGAGCACACAAGGCAAGGACACTTACAAATTACTCCAGACAGGTGTCATATTAAAAATATAGACACATTTATTACAAGGCCTTTGTAACATCGACCATAGCAAAGAATCACAATAATACTAAAGTAAACCAATACATAACAATCAATACAATATATATACAAGACCGAGGGGTCTAAGGAGTGAGGAGCACGTAATATGTAGACCACCTAGATGGGGAGGAAACAGGCAGTGCAAGTAATCGTTAGACCCAGTTCAACATCAGAAATACACCTAACTATGAGGTAGTCCGAGCCCTACGAAGAGAGGAGCCTTATGCTCAATAGTACCTGCACGCGCTTGTGCCAATGGACAAAATAGGGTCTCTTCAAGGATCTTTGACAGTTCAGGAAGGTGGATGAAGCGATGAAGAACAAGTCCCCACTACTCAAGCAAGGCCTCCACTTGTGGGCAGAGGCAGGGTGAGAGTGCGGGATAGAGTCGCTATTTCACAACAGCGGTAGAAAAGAAATGGGCTCCTGCGTGAGGGGCCACCGGTTGGGGTATGGACTACTCACTGGTCCCCGACGCAGGCAGACCCAGACTTCGCCAGTTCAGTTCACATTGCTGGCAGGTTTGGATGCGACAAGCAGGACGTCTCGACACCGTGTAGATTCCGCAGTAGCAGGATGCAGGGTCGAGGGGGTCAAAAATGCAGCGAACGTGCACAGGTCGTTACCATAGCAGGGCAACAGAGCAACCGCGTTTACTCTGGTCCGGGCGCACTCGTCTCACTTCAGACCTGGGAATGCCAAGTGTACGAAATTCGGTGTGAGGGTGCCATGGACACAGAGCTAGCAGTAGGCCAAGTTTTGAGGGCTTCCCCAAAACGGCAGCGGTGACAGAGCAAACGTCCCACTAAGCTGGTCAGTCCACTGGTTGGCCCAGGGACACTTCCAAAAAAAAAGAGGCTTACTTGCAGGGTTTGATGAAGGTGCCGAGAATAGTTGGTTCCACTATTCCAATGGGTCAAAGTGCCTTCGCAGACCTTCTAGGAAGATCAGAGGCAGAGGGGTCTCGCAGGATGACAGCGGGCTCAGGGTGCCAAACCTTCCAGCGGGTCACCAGCAGTTCCTCGACTTGGCTCCTTATCCCTTGTTCGGTGTGAACTCAGGAGATCGACCTGGTAGTGGTGTTTTCGGCCTCCTCTTATCCAAAGTTCCCTTTGCGCCAAAACTGAGAGGACCCAATGGGAGATCTGCTCACAAACACTCACTCCATACGTGGACCAATCACAGACCACGGTGGTCCCAGGCATTCAGGACACTCCAGACTCTCTGGCACCCAGATTGTGTACTGGGAACAGACATCCCAGCCCACATCCTGGAGGCACACACACAAGGCATGCAGAAGCCCGCGAAAATATTGGGTTTCACGGGAAAGTGCATGACCAAATAAGGACTAACCTGGGTCGGCTCGACCTGGGGAAGGTGAAGGGGCAAGATGGCCAAAGGACAGGACAAAGAACCGCGTGGCATGGCCATTTTGGAGCCAGGCCACCTATTCATGCCAAAATGCGGTAAGCGTGGATAACATGGCAAAAAAGGGTTCAAAACTTAAGATAAACGATAGCTGCCACAAGTCCTGTCTGAGACACATCTGCACAGTTCATAAAAATTCCAGCGAGAGTTTCTAGGGCCTTTGGAATGACTAGAGACCCAAGAGTGCAGTAAGGTAAGTTACATTGCACTCTTGTACATGTTGCACAAAAGCTGCAACATGAGGAAAGGACTAAGGGAAACGAAGTCTCCCAGTACTGACTGTCTTAAGGGCATGTCAGTTTCCCCATAAGAATTCAGCGAAAGCCCAGAGGAGTGAGGCGGAGGGCTGCGCTTCTCTGGCAAATTTTAGATCAGGGTGTAAAACAGCAAGAAGCAGTTTGGGGGTTGCCACATGGAGGGAAAATTACATTCAAATATGAAATCTTTCCTAACACTCCACACTCCTCTAGCACTCCCTGACAATGCTATAACCCATGGGCGGGTCTTCTTTCTCAAGTTGTCCACAATTATTCCAATGAGCTGGAACAACTGGGATTGTGTGACATGGGATTTGCGTACATTCCTGGAAAATCCCAAGCGGTGTACAAAGATGGCAACTATGATGCAGGTGGGTGGACAGCAGACCTGGGGTGCGTGCTCAAGTGAGCCAGTCATCCAAGCAGGTAAAGATGCAAATCTTGTCCCTTCTGAGAGGTGCGGTCACCGCAGCCAATAGCTTGGTGAAGACCTGGGGGGGACGTGGGGGGGGCTTGAGAAAGGCAGAAAGGGCAGGACTTTGAATTGGAAATAGATGTTTCCTTTGATACTTCCTGAGCTTTGGATGGAATGGCACATAGGAGAATACATTCTGAAAGTCCAGGCACACAAGCCAGTCCTGCAGTGCAGGCCTGTGTCCTTTTTAGGAACAGAAAAATGAAAGGAACACCAGCCCTTTCTCTTCTCTGTAGCAAGCGCAGGCTCCTTGGTTCTCTTCAAAACAGGTTGCCAAATGTCCGCCAACTTGTGGGTGCATGGGGGAGGAGAAGCATGCAAAGGAGAGTGGTAAAGTCAGTGTTACATGAAAAGGAGGCAGCAGCTCTGTGAGATGATCCATTAGGGCCAGGCAACAGACGTGGCTCATTTCCACTCCCTGACATACAGGGACAACCTCCCTTCCAAAGGACTACAATGAGTAACGATCAACTCAAAGGGGGTTTGAACTAGGGGTCACTGAGCGAAGTAATAGGAGGTCACTTAACATGTAGCCCTGTTACATGTGCCAATATTAAGTCTTTACATCAACGGGCAGTTGGGCTTTGAAATACAAGTGAAAGAGCATTGGTGTCTTGGGGCAATGTCACTTGATCTGTGGAGTGACTGCAGCGCTTGCCTGCACCAGTTCCCCAGTGAGCATCAGTCACACAGAAGTTACCAAAATGGGGTACATTTTCGGGATTGGACAGATGGTGGAATTATACAGCCTCCGCCATTCCACAATAGAACCAGCACCTCACCCAAATCTATGCTTCACGTTCTAAGTACCTTCTGTAAACTGTTAATAGTGCAATTTACATGAAGTGCTTCACTGTAATGGAGCCCTCATTTTCACCTCGATAATTTGGTGAAGTAAAAAGTTTTCTATCAGGCAAACTATTTTTTGTATCTTTTACTCCATGCTCTGATGCCAGGTTCAATTGTGAAGGAATGGGTTGCAACCTTGCAGGGAACCATTGCTATCTACTTAGGATACAGCGCAAGTGCAAACACCCTTGCCTTTTGCCGTGGAGGTGTGGCAGGGGAGCATTGTCTGGGAACGGTACTGCTAGGAGGTTCTGGAGATCGGGTAGCAGGGTAAAGAAAGAAATCAAATAAAAACAACGATGGAGTTACTGTGCTGGGGCCATTGGAAACGACCTCCTACCACCATAAAAGTACCCTCCAGTCGCAAAATGCCATCATGCCCTCATCCCACTTTGGATCTACTTGTACAAATAATACGCCAAATACGAGCACCAGATTACGGACCAAAATATTGGGCAATCAATGGAAAAATAATAGGGGTATACCGAAAAAGCAAACAGCTGTTGTACTATTACAAAGAGAACTATTATACTAAATAATGTGGGCGGAGATTCATAATATAAGATCATTAATGCGGAGGATCGAACACACAGTTTCGGGGCTGCTCGCTTTCCAGGTGAGGGTTCTATTCTCTAGCCCACCAACAATCTGGCAACGAACCCTGTCAGAGGAGATTTGTACCTACTTGGGTGCCCTGTGGGCAGGGCATACATCTGTGGGTATAACACATCTAGGGATTCACAAAGCGACATGTACTGGCAAAACAATGAACAACACCTCACACCACTGTATTGACAGCATCTCAGAGATATTTTGGGGGCAGAATGTTGCTCACAATGACATCAGCCAATTTGTGCTTTCACAAATCTGATGCACATTTTGCTTTTTGCACAAAATGCATTTCTTTATCAGTGAAAATCGCTTTCAAGGGAAAAAAGGGGCGTGGTAATCAAAAACCTGGTCTTTATTTAGCTACACTGAAACTATTCTCCATCATGCCATTTCTGTTAGCTTTCCTCCCAGTGATTAATGTTTTGGAACATATGGAGGTGTCAGGGAACATCAGTTATTCATTTAGCTGTACCGGCCATTATGTCTTTTTGGCCGGTGATCTTCGAGACAAAAGCAAGACTCTTTACTGGAACTCCTTGGGAGATGCAACGTTGTTGAATCGCCCATATGAGCTCTGCACTCTTCAGCAGGCTCACGTTACAAACTCAGGGAAAGGATGATGTCAATAATATAAAATTGGAACGCAAAGCCCCTGACTATTCTACAAATGACCTCTGACCTCCGGATGAGTTCCAGCTTTCACTTGTGGAGCAGTGTTTATTTCGCCAGAGCGAGCACTCCATTGAATATCACATGGCGTTCTGATTCACACTCTACTTGGAAGACTGCGCAGCAGTCACAGTGTTTCATTTGGAAGCCACCCAGGCTGCGTTTCCTTTTCTCCCACTTTATCCTCAAGGGGATTTCTGATCACCCTGTCCGATAATGAGCTGTGTTGGGAAGTAAGTCTGTGCTGTTCTTGTTTGGGTGTAAAGAGAAGCAACCTTTTTTGCCATTTGCATGCATGCATTTGGCATTGCAGCGGTTCATGTGTTCTCCCCAGACATTCCCATGAAACCCAAGTCTTGAGATGTTGCCCTGAAACATGCTATGTGCTTCGGTGGGGGCGGGGGGGGGGGGCTCCTCACTGTGTTTCAGTGTTATTTAGCCATGTTACTTCTGTTTCACACCTCTAGGCCTCCCCCTGGAGCCAATAATGTGTTTCTAACTAAACAGGATTTGTATTAATCTGTTCAGAACATTAAAAGCTGCACAGTGGTGTTCTCCTCCCCCCACCCCCCAACAGTACACACGTATACTACATATCAACGACTGGACGTATTTCATGCATCAAAGTTTACAAGAGATACTTACACAAGGAAGTGATAGCGTGACCATATATGATAAGGTATAAAAAGCCTCCTTCAATATGTAAAAGGATTGTTGTAGGTCACCTCTGAGAGATCTTATCAAGGATGCCAGCCTGCAACCTTATTCCTCCTTTCAGTCTCGGAAACCCTCTGCAAATTGCAATATCCTTATTTGGGCCTCATTACAAGTTTGGCAGTGCGGGGAAAAAAGTGGTTTTAGTTCCGTTACTTCCACCTTTTTATCAGTAAAGGAATTACCGCAGTTTGTTTACCACACCGCTGAATTATACATTTGGAGGTAAAGTGGAGGATTCACCAAAAATCCCCATGGAGTCCTATGGACTCCAGAAATGGGAAATGATCACCACTTATGATCATGTGGAAAACGCATGGCGGCAAAGTGGCGGTAAGGGTAATCGAGTTTGGTGGTAATTCAGCAGATTTACCCCCAAATTACTACCAGACTCGTAATGAGGCCCAATGTACGGTAGGGATTACTTTATCCCATATACTGTTTTAACATATCTCTCATCTCGATCAACAAATTACATAGATCATATGGCACCTGACGGAAAAAGGATGATAATGCATTTGGACTGAAGCCGTGCCATTTCACAGGTAAGGCACACTTACATGATAGAAAAGAGCTTTGTTTTTAGGACTTTATTTGATCTGTAAATAGTGCTGATTCTAAAAGCAAGGCTTCCACTAAAGGAGCATCTCTAACAGTAAATAGCCCACCTACTCACCTATACTGCGGAAACCTTTTTCAGCTAGAAAAGGCAGGGGGAACCAGCTTCCCTGTTATGGCAGCCCAACTTTGGAACGCCTTACCCCTTTACTAAGATCTAACCAACCCTTCTGCCTGTTTAGGCGTAACACCATAAAATGGCTTGTTACGAATGACACCAACAGCCAGCCCTAGTCCTGCACATATGATGTTACCTGGCATCACATACTGCTATAACCCCCGACTATAATCCTCCCTGACCACCAAGTAAGCTCATTCCTCCAAGGCGCATTTGTATATACCTCTCTTCAGCCGGTTTTCTATGTATAACCTAATGTTTCAATTGTTCCACTGTAACTATTGTAATGTATATACATTAAAGGGATGGTCTAGTACAATTTTTTATTTAAAAAATAAATAGGCCACATAAAAAAAAATATACTAGCATCCTCCGTTTTAAAACTTCCTATGTAAAATTTTGAGCTATTCAAGCTCAAAATTCGAAAAAGCAAGCACAGGGGCGCCGCCATTTTGTGAAATGGAGGCCCTCCTGTGCTGGCTTTTGCTTTTGCGGCACTAATGAAGGAAAAGCCAGCCAGCTGGAGTAAACAAAGTCTACCGCTGAGTGGCTTTCCCTTCATTAGTGCCGGGACTCGGAGGACGCGGACCGGAGACCAGAGCAGGAAAGCTGCAGCTGAATCTCGGTAAGTGCTATTTATTTTTTTTAGAAAAAATAAGCACTAGCTGCAGTTTTTTTTCTAAGTTTTCCGGGCTGGAGGAGCCCGGAAAACTTAGAAATAAAACCGCAGCTTTAAAAACGTTGTATTTATGTTTGCGGTCGCTTTTGAAGCGACCGCAAACATAAATACAACGTTATTGTGTTGGAAAACGCTGCGGTTTTAAAACCGCAGCGTTTTCCAACACAACCGCGTGTGTTTCTGCCTGCTGTGGCTATCACTTTGGGTCTCCGGTGCTCCCGGAGACCCAAAGTGAAAGCCACAGCAGGCAGAAACACACGCGGTTATGTTTACATGCCGCGTAGTGTTTCTACCTGCAGCTGATTTCCAATTTGGGGCTCTCGGGCTCCCCTTGGGGAGCCCGAGAGCCCCAAATGGGAAATGCTAAATGCTGCGTTGTCTGCCTAAATCTGCTTTCCCATTTGGGGCTCTCGGGCTCCCCGTGGGGAGCCCGAGAGCCCCAAATGGGAAAGCAGATTCAGGCAGACACAACGCGGTTGTTTTCCGCAATGCCGCGTTGTGTCTACCTGCAGCTGATTTCCAATTTGGGGCTCTCGGGCTCCCCTTGGGGAGCCCGAGAGCCCCAAATGGGAAATGCTGAATGCTGCGTTGTCTGCCTAAATCTGCTTTCCCATTTGGGGCTCTCGGGCTCCCCGTGGGGAGCCCGAGAGCCCCAAATGGTAAAGCAGATTCAGGCAGACACAACGCGGTTGTGTTGGAAAACGCTGCGGTTTTAAAACCGCAGCGTTTTCCAACACAATAACGTTGTATTTATGTTTGCGGTCGCTTCAAAAGCGACCGCAAACATAAATACAACGTTTTTAAAGCTGCGGTTTTATTTCTAAGTTTTCCGGGCTCCTCCAGCCCGGAAAACTTAGAAAAAAAAACGCAGCTAGTGCTTATTTTTTGTAAAAAAAAAATAAATAGCACTTACCGAGATTCAGCTGCAGCTTTCCTGCTCTGGTCTCCGGTCCGCGTCCTCCGAGTCCCGGCACTAATGAAGGGAAAGCCACCCAGCGGTAGACTTTGTTTACTACAGCTGGCTGGCTTTTCCTTCATTAGTGCCGCAAAAGCAAAAGCCAGCACAGGAGGGCCTCCATTTCACAAAATGGCGGCGCCCCTGTGCTTGCTTTTTCGAATTTTGAGCTTGAATAGCTCAAAATTTTACATAGGAAGTTTTAAAACGGAGGATGCTAGTATATTTTTTTTTATGTGGCCTATCTATTTTTTAAATAAAAATTTTTACTAGACCATCCCTTTAAGCATGTTTTCTATCCATAATTTAAAGTTTCCATTGTTCCACTGTAACTATTGCACCTATTGTATTCATTGTAACTAAGCTTAAAGTATACTTGTAAACCTTCTGTGCAAAAGGCGCCAGATACCCCCGGGTTGGGTGCGCCATACAAATAAATAAACAAACAAACCTTTACTTGTGAAATTCATACGGAGAAAATAATTAGCACATGCCATTTTAGGCCTCGTTTGCTTTAGGATGGTGCTTAACTATAGGTGCCTTTATTCATCAATATGACAGTGGGTGCACATCTTGTCCCAAACGTGTATATGGACACACCCTGAAGTCATCTTAGTGTCTTTAAGAAAAATGTGGAACTCAAAGCCATGGGATCAGGTAAACTGTGGCGAGGTTGAGCCAAGGAGTTAAGTAGAACTGATGCCAGTGAGGATCTCCGAAGGAAGGCACATGAAAATGGGCATAGTCGGAAGTCAATGAACGGATGGACTCTATCTTGGGATCATAGCTGCAAGTCCACAGAGGGAAAGCATCTACCTGGTGATCATGGTGCTGCAAGTCAATGGAGAGATGGCATCTATCTGGGATCATGGTTGCAAGTCAATTGGGGCATGGCATCAATCGGGGGATCATGGCTGCAAGTCAATAGAGGAAAAGCATCTATACGAGGATCATGGCTGCAAGTCAATAGAGGGATGGACTCCGTCTTGAGATCATGGCTACAAGTCCATAGAGGGAAACCATCTGTCTGGGGGTCATAGCTGCAAGTCAATGGAGAGATGGCATCTATCTGGGAACATGGCTGAAAGTAAATGGGGGCAGGGCACCAATCGGGGGATCATGGATGCAAGTCCATAGAGGGAAAGCACCTATGCGAGGATCCTGGCTGTAAGTCAATAGAGGGATGGACTCCATCTTGAGATCATGGCTACAAGTCCATAGAGGGAAACCATCTGTCTGGGGGTCATGGCTGCAAGTCAATGGAGAGATGGCATCTATCTGGGATCATGGCTGCAAGTCAATGGGGGCACGGCATCTATCTGGGGATCATGGCTGCAAGTCAATGGAGGGATGGACTCTATCTTGGAATCATGGCTGCACGTCCATAGAGAGGACACATTCATATAAGGATCATGGCTTCAAGTAAATAGAGGGAAAGCATCTGTCTGGAGATCATGGCTGCAAGTCAATGGAGGGATGGCATCTAATTGGGGTCATTGCTGCAAGTCAATGGAGGGATGTCATCTATTGGGAGATCACAGCTGCAAGTCAATGGAGGGATGCCATCTATACGAAGATCATCTGACAAAATGATCACCTCCATCCCAGCACAGAGCCCATAAGACTGACTTTGCAGAGGTGGTTGAAAGAGAATGGAATTGTTTAGAATGAAATCCCACAATCGGATTGCAATTGCATCAATGCTGTTTATCCATGCAGAGATCCTCGAAGATTCGACACACAGAGCTACTCTGTCCCCCTCACTGGCCTCAATCCAACCAGATGGTCTCAACCCATCAGATGATTCATTAACGTCCCTGGGATCTAGCAGCTTTGTGTTAGAAAGTCACACTGGGTATTACTCCTTTGGGGAGTAGAGGAGCTGTGGGGGCCAAGGATGTCCACCCACTAGGTGATGCGCTACCTGGACGTGCTACGTGCGGGATTCTCCAGGGACCCTCGGATTTCCCCAGTGCCTTGAGTTTAATGTCAACAAAGGCAGATGTGGATCACAGTCCCCAACATTAAGTATTATTTATGGGAAAGGTGCACATTCCCCAACACCCCGAATAAAGAAGGCGAGCCAAACGAAACAGTGCCCTCACCGATACAGCACACACCCAGTTCTTTCAGACAGATGACAGATTTCTGAGGAGGGATTGCTCTGGTGGATTGAAATGTTTCCACCCAGGAGCACAGCTTAAGTCTCAGCACTGGTTGGAAGGTAAGCATTCACATCTTACTTTGGAGTTACCGCAGTACAGCAAACAACCAACAAGCAGTCAGAACGCCACGAGGCATATGACTGAAATCTTTCTTCTGCCTGACTTCAAAATGCATGTACTGCTTTTAAGCAACTGGCTGTTGCCATGCAAACAACAATAAATGATAGGGGACAAACCTAAGAGTTTCCTAATAACTGTATCTCAGATCCTGGGGAAGCCAGCCTGGGAGACAACTCTAAGAACTTTCTGAGGACTACATATCTGAGGCTAAGAGAGGCCAACACAGAGTTCTGCAGAGCTTGATGGGAGCAATACCACCGACGACAGCAAAAGATGCTGGCCCAGGAGGGCAACCCGTGGCAGGAGGATAATAATATCACAGCATGCCAAATGCCCCAAGCAAATAGAAGTAGAATGTGCCGGTAGGAGTGTGCTACAAGATACTGTGACTGGCCAAGAAGGGCGACCTGTGGCTACAGGGTGAGAACAGGGTGAGATATTCCTGATAAGTACCCTAAAGCAGAGGGGAACATGTGCTTGTTGGTAGGAGATTGTGTTATACCCCTGGGATTGTGAGTGCTCAAGACGATAACTGGGTGCTGTATGCCTGAGCAAACAAGGGGGGTTCTGGGACTGTCTCTCTACCGGCCTATATGCTGAGTTAGAGTCTCAACCAGAGTCTTTAGCTGACCATCCTTTCACAGAAGAGAAATGTCCACTACATATCCGACTTTGTCCTGCCCGACGGCAGTCCAGCACCAAAAAGCCAGGCAATTCTCTTCTGAACAAGAGTACAAACAACAACCCCAGACAAGTGTTTCTGTCTGGCTGGGCCTCGTCAGTGAGGTGGAGCTGTGCCTCGCTAAGAACACGTGTCTGGGGTTGCTGTTGGTACTCTTGTTCGGAGGAGAATTGCCTAGCATTTCGGTGCTGGACTGCCCCAGGACAAAGACTGATATGTTTTGGATATTTCTCTTCTGTGAAAGATAGTGAACTAAAGAATCTGGGTAAGGCTCTTGTAATCAGGAATAATGTCTGGCAGAGGGACTCCCAGGACCCCCCCCTTGTTAATTTGCTGTATGCCTGAGACCATGAGTTGAATCTCCCTGAGTGTGTACCTTAGAGTAGGGAACACTGGAGAAGACCAGTATTGCCATAGATGGGCTTCTGAGACAGAATAAGTTAACCCAGCCTGACATCTTTTTACATACTATCCCTTACCAGTTGTAGTGGCACCCCCCGCAGAACCCCTCTCATCCTGACAAATGTAATCACGATTGCTTGACCTTTGTCCTTGACTTTAGCATGTCCTGTTGATCCTTCATCACATTGTGAAGAGCTTTTGCCTAAAGCTCTGGAATAAATAGGAATCTAGTCACGTGGGAGGATTAAGAGCTAGCTTCCAGAGCAAAGGAATTACTTCTGTTTCTATCCAAAAATACACATCTGGCACACAAAAAAAAAATTGGCAATGTGAAGAAGGAGTCAATTATGAAAGTTTCTCTGCTTTACATAACAAATTAACACTAATTCAAAGTATGTTTATATCCAGATGAGCGGGTCTTGGGAAATAATAGGATCCAGAACTTAGCAGCCCTATTCCTCTTCAGTATAAAGAGATTTGATCATATCAGAAAAACATCGATTTAAAGCTGCTATATCTAATCCATGAGGTAATCAAAGGTCAGGCGCTTCACTGCTTGTCAACAGATCTGAAAGCCTACCAGCCAACCAGACGCCTAAGATCAGCTTCTCATGCCCTGCTGTTCCTGCAAAAGTGAGAATACACCGACTAGGGCGGTACACCTTTCCTTCATCAAGGCTCAGGCTGCGAATCACGCTACCTGCACCCCTATGTCTGTAGCGCAGCAGATTCAGATTCACTTTCATTTCACTTTCACTATTTCCTTCTGTTCGCCACACTGTCCTTTCCTCATAGTGCTTTGAAGCTGCCATAAGGTTACATTTAGAGCTTAACAAAACCCTAAATGAAGAAAAAGACAAAACAATGTTTGAATCAGAAGGAAGGAAACTGTAAACAACTCCGTGAGCGAAGGCAGACTTTCATAGAGAGAGGACTGCTTCTCGAGGCTACAACAAGCGAGGATGGGTCAAAGCAGATTTAAATGAATCCACCTGGGTTGCCCATTTCTGATTTCACAATGCACTCTAGTTGACTGCAGACAGCGCCAAATAATAAAGACAAGTTTAGCGCTCATGTTATCTAGTAGTGACACTACACATACACTATTGCATTGCAGCCTTCTAGATCAGAATCTACTCTTTCCAGTGAGGCTGAGGCGGACGCATTCATCAGTCTTTCTGCAATTAAGCTCGTGGTAGCACCTGCCTAGTCTACATAATCTGCCTTTTAAATAACATATAAAATACCAGACAGGGCTGTGGACTGTGGATTCTATCTGAGCTGCTGAACATCACCACCTGCTTCCTTTCAGTATTTCAGTTCTTATCTTAATAGCACCCATTGCTGCAGAGCCCCACACAAGCCCCGCGCTACGCCAGGCGCCGAAGGCCTCCATGTATGACATTCCAGTGTCTACTCACCATCACCTCCAGTATATGAAACATTTCTGCACCACTGCTCGAGAGGCGGTTGGGAATGATAACGTGAACGAATGATCCGGGAGAATTACTTGGTCCAGCATTGTAAATCTGCAGAAACGTGAATAAAGGGCAAGATGTCAGCCTAGGGCACAGGAGTGTTATCGTTTTATCAGTTTAATACAGTTTGATTTCTCTCACCCCTTGCCCCCACCCAAACACAGAGTCAATGTCAATAACAGTAATTCGTCATAAGCATTAGGTCGACGCTGCGTGCAATACACCAGCACTGGTGGCGAAACAATGTACAATATCTGGGACAGGAGATTGCAGGACACATATCAGGAGGGGCTCGGGAGGGGGGGGGAGCTAGCCTGGCATAGGGAATGGCAGTGGTATGCACACCCCTGGCAGAAGGGAGCAGGATATGAACCTGTGGCGGAACGTGACATGTATACGTATCTCAGTGGTGTGCCACTCCCGGTGGCCCCACATAGCCCACATCTTCCCGGTGGATGGAAGAAAGTGGTCGTTGGTAACGATTTGCCACATGCAAGCAGAGCTGCCGGTATACCAGACTGCCACTGCCGGGGTGCTCTCTAGTACATGGGAGTGAAAAACATAGACTACAGGTTGCACTCACCTCCCCGCCACCTGGCATAAGAAATACCATCTACCTGTAAGCCCAGCAGCTAGAGCACAAGGCCTCTGCTCACCTGTAAAGCTTTGGTAGCGTTACTCAAGGCTTACAGCAGCAGCGCCATGATGCGTCGGGGATGGAACTCACTTCCCCAGCCATGGCTGGAGTAGAGGGATATATAGTTGGCTCATGCTGATGTTTGCGTTAGTATTAAAAGACATTTAATACCCCTGAGGGGACAATATTGCTCAAAAATGTTATTACGCCTGACACTCAGAAGCCAGTACACCCACCAAACTCTCTCTGGGAAGTGTAGGCTGGGCACTAAGGCAGACTTACGAGATATGGGGTTTGGTATGCAGGGGCAGTTAACAGCACTTAAGAGACAGCCAAGTGACAGAGGCCTGCACAGATCTATAATGATATTCTACGGATTAGGGCAAAAGCACATGTAGGAAACACTTAAGAACCATATATACTACACACCCTGAATAATAAAACCATTGGTCCCATTGCAAGAGGCCCAGAAGCGGTCCAGAAGTCGTAAGTGCACTAGGTGCCAGGCTTGGGGCCAGCTAGGAGGTGGTTCTGATCTCCAAAGCAGATACTTTAAGACCCCCAGCTACTCCCAGAGTGACATGGGACCCCAGGACAAGGCAGGTATGGGGAGGTGGTGACTAAACCCTGATAAGGGATGTGCAGAACGGCGAAGGTGGAACACAGGCTCCAGACAAGCCCCACTTAACTGGGGGGCAGCTGCTGCAGGTGACAAGATTACAGTGCCTCAATCTGAAAAGTCCTATAGCCCAACTCCTGACAGTGTCCACAGCAGCAATGGTAACTCTTCAGTGAATGACCAGCCCCATGAGAGGGCATGAGAATGGTTAAGCTGTCTTTTCTCTTTGGATTCTTGGTTCCAGTGGGCAAACTCCGGAAGGCCTCCTGTCCCTCTCCTCTCATCCAGAATCTGGGCAGAATATTTCCCCAGCCAACCAATGGGAAGTTTTTGCACCATTCATAGAGGTAGTGGCTGTCTAATCATGGACATCCAGCGACCCTACATCGGCCCAGCAATACACAATCATTGGGATAAATATGGATTTAGATCAGGCAGCCCCAATCCCAGTTCCAGTCACACAGGGAACTGAGCAGGAATCCAAGGATTGATCCCAGGGAAATGTATTCCCTTATTTATAGATCTTTTGCCCAAGAGGGCAGGAGCACAGCCAGAAAACAAGATAGCCGAGTGACAGGTCTTTAAACACGAACAGCAGCCATTTTGAGTATTACGTACTCAAAATGGCAGCTTTGCTTAAATACCAATGGTGCAAGGTCATGCACAGGAACAACTTGTAAAACATGGTTCACTGCCGCCAGCCTGTCCCGGCACATGACAATGACACTAAAATGTTGACAGACAAAAAGAAAAAGGGACACAGATCACCAGGATAAAACTCCACTGTGCGTGGTTTGTGCCACAAAATAAAAATACACGAAAATACAAATGGTCTATATATATTATTACAGGGCCTGTGGTAGCGGCTCTGTAGTTATGGTTCAGTTGCTCAACCCATAGGAAGAGCACTTTTTAGATGGCTTATAACTTCGCCCCCCCATGAATGAACCCTAACAAAATTTAGCACAAAAAAACATATATGGCCGCGTCAGATTGATTCTGCAACGTTTGGTGAGGTTTCGTCAAGGGCGGGCAAAGTTATAGGGGTGGTCCCAAAATTTGTGGTTTTTCCCATAGACACAAAAGAAAAAAATGTTCACGCCTACAAAAAGTTTCACGCCTATGCCTACAGCCCAAACCGCTGGATGGATTTTCACCAAATTTGTAAATCCATCCAGTAGTTTTTTTTAAATGACCAAAAAAGAATTAGTGATATCTGGGTTCGGTCCGCAGACTCAGTTCCTTGTTGCGCCCGCTGATTGGATGGTGAAAAGCATGAGGTGCATCAGAATTTTTGTAAACTACCCCTATGTTGGATTCGCGGACAGCGCCGGTGTCCGCAAATATTGCGGTAAAAGCAAATTGAAAAACACAACATTTCACTTGTCAAACATATTAAGCAATCTTTGGGGAGGTGAGGGATGAGGTGATGGGATATGGCCTTAAAAAGCAATTTTTCTTCTCCGATGTCTGCGAACAATTCGGGGACAGCCCTGTAATGTTCGCGGACTTCTTAGATGTTCGAAGCATCTATGCTTATTTGTGCATTACAGTGTTGGTTAAAAGCAGTTTTTGGATGGCTTATAACTTTGGCGCCACTCAATGAAACTGCATTAGATTTTGAAATGTAATTCTAGACCTGATTCTGAATGGTTTAGGAAAGTATGTTGTTGATTTGTCAAGAGGGAACAAAATTAGCGGGCAGGTTCCAAAATATTGTAAAGGCTTATAAATTTGCAATGTGAGCTTCGCCCAAGAAATCGAACTTGCCTTACCTGAAAGGTGAAGTTTATAGGCTGAAAATGACACTCCAGGTCCTCCAATAGAACAAAGTTTGAAGCATCCACAGACTCGCCATAGATGAAGGAGGATGGCGACACAGTCCTGAAACATTGACAGGGGGTGGTTAATGATTGCGCTTGAATGGCTGTGTTTCAGATTCACAGCGCTTTAATTGGGCACACTGACTCCCCCGAACTGTTTGCAGCAACCTTATATGATCACCAAGTGGCAGCTAGGTGTGATTATGTGATCATAGAACGTCCACCCAATTACCATCTCCTGATTATGTAAGGGTTGTGGTTACTTTATTTCGGGACAGGTAGATTCCAGCGCAGGTTTTTATATCGAGGGACAAATCATGGATTCGTTCTCAACGAATGTTACTGCAAATGTATGTGGGGGGTGGGTTAGGCTAATACAAAAGGTAAGGGGGATAGAGGCGAGGTGGGCGGGCTGCAGGGGGGCTCCCCCCACATACTTTTCCTGTAAAATGTCCTACAAAAAAACCAAATGTAGAAATCACATAGAACCCTTTATTTCTTATCACGCCGGACGGACGGTCAGCCCCATCCAGAATATACATTTTGTCTGCCCCTCGCACTTCACTTAAAAAAATATGTGTATTCTATACTGTGCAGTCTTGCATTCAGCTGGGATATGGAGATGGATATGGATTACTAAGGGGGCCTACTTTTCAGGTGCACTTTAACCTTTGACCTGTAATGAAATATATTATTCCAGGTCTATACAGACATAATGGGTTGTGTCTCTTGGCGCTTTGTCCAAAATGGATATGGTTTAGTGCCAGGTCCCTTATTGCTTTTTTAAGCCAGGTTTTTAGGGCCTTGTGGAGTGCAAGGTGGTCAGGGAATGGAGAAAATCCTGGAAGCCAGGTGGCACCACAGCTGGGGAGTGAGGATGCGAAATCACATCAACTAGAGCCAGGGTCTGCAACCTGTGGCTCTCCAGGTGTTGTGGACTCGAACTCCCATGGAACCTCCCATTCAAAACCACCTGCTGAGCAAAAGGTTGCAGACCCCTGTTGTCGAGTATGAATTAATTAATCTTTTGTAACACACCTAATACCAGCGACCAGTCTAAGCGATCGACTGGCATAGCCTTGCTTCCAAGACATATGCGTTGCCCCTGAGCTCTCCATCCCAGCTGTGCTGACCGGTGGAATCAAGGAATGAAGAGAAGATAGTCCAAATAGGATCAAGGATTCTGGGTGGACAATAACGCTGGAGCTTGGAGGTGGGGAAAGGTAGGCCAAGGTTTTTGAAAGCTCAATGTGCCATGCAGAGTAATCAAAAATAGATTCGTTTAGCCACTGGAAGCCAGAGGAGAGGTGGAGAAGGTTGGCATGATGTGGGCAACCTTCTTGAGAACGAGATGGGCTGCATCATTTGGAGCTTGGTGGAGCGGAGGAGTAAGTAGGGTAAGCCAAGTTCAGCAATGTTCCCATAGTGGAGTCTTGGGAATCGGAAGGCATTCACTGCAGTTACTTCCTGCAAGAACAGGAAGTGGTGAAGTATTTTCTGAAGGGTGAAGGGATGAAAAAAGCAGGAGCTGACTGGTGGTGAAAGGGTGTGGGAGGGGCCAAAATAGGAAAGACAGGTGAACAGGTGGATGGAGCCTATATTGGGGGCTGCGATCGGAAAGCCCGATCTCTGTGCTGTCACTGTTAACCTTAAACCAGTTTTTATGCAATCCTGAAAATATTTCTGTTTTTTTTTCCACATCCTGAAATGAGCAAGAGAGATGGATAAATGACATACTTAAGGAAGTCTCCTTTAGCCCAGACACTGAGACGATGGCCGGGGCCTGTGCAGTGCATTACACTCTGCATGGGGTCTGCTGCTATTGGAGCATGCACAGATCTTAGCTCCACCCATATATTTTGCATAAATGCGTGCCTAGCAGTTTACCATACAGGGCCATATTCCCATGTTAATCGGTTTTGGAATTTCAACCTTAGGGATCTGGTAAAGGGAGTGACATTTTATTTTCTATTAGTTAGGAAGCTGTGTGGACTGCATAAAACCTGCATAAAACCTTATGGAAGGTGTCTTTTCTAAAGCATATGAAAGACATTTCAATACAACATAGTATTCTAGAAAGGTTGCTGAGTAGGCACATAATCATGGTTCTAGAGCAGTGGTGTTCAAACTGGGGGGCTGCCCTGTCCCTGAGGGGCCTGAAGGAATTAAGATGACCGATCTATTAAAAGACAAGGAGCGACCCACAGAGTCCGAGCGTCATACAGTAAAGAAACCTCAGTCGGCTTGAATTTTGCCTGAGAGACAAACAAGAGATACAATGAACTAGAAAAATATTGTAAAAAATCTAAGTTTGATTAAAAACAATAAAAAATAAAAAAAATAAAAAAATAAGATGACTGTTTTTAATTTAAAACAAGAATTAGGGTGACTACTTTTAATAGAAAATATAAGCAGTAGAAAATCTGCTTATATTTTAGAGAGCCGGCGCGCCTCCCCCACTCCCCAAAGCCTTTGGGCCTCCTAGTGGGGACCAACCCCTAGGTGGAGGGGCCGAGAAACAATATATTTACTCAAGGGGGGCTTGGTATGAAGATTGGCCCTAGATACGGGTTGACCGTTTTCGCTACTTGGGGCTGAATATAGTTATGTGTATTCTAGGTGGCATTTTATTCTAGTTTCTACTTTATAATCATGTCAATATATTCATGTCTGATAATGTTTCCGCTCTCCCCGTTTGCATCATGTGGTTCTTTAAGCACATTTAAGCTTACCCTAAATTGGCAGCAGTGCTATGTAAAATATGCAAGAAAATAGAAACGAATGCCATTTTGCGGCCTCAAATGCCCTGCGCCAGTGCCTTCAGGTCAGACATGTACCCAGTCATTGATGTGTCCACTTCATGCATCAGAGGTACCGCCAGCGTCAGCGAGTTGTCGTGTAGCGATTCTGCGCGCTCAAGGTTTCCGCTATTAGAGAAAACAACAAAGTACATTAGTCAGGGCAACATTCATCATTGCTCATACGTGGAAGAGAACCAGATCATGCGAACAGATTCAAGCATGAAGTACATTAGTCACAGTAACAGTTATCATTGCTCATACATGGCTGAGAAGCAGAACATGCGAAAGGATTCCACAGATTCGAACATAAACTACATTGGTCACGGCAACATTTATCATTGCACATGCATGCAAGCAAGTGAACCAGATCATATCAAATGTCAAATGGTGCCACAGATTGAAACATTTTAACTAGAGACCATGTTGGGTGCATTTCTGCTTAAAGAATGATGTTAAGTAGAACAAATAATCGTTCTCCAGGTAAAACGAAGACTAACTAATGCAATACATATTGAAAGAGCAAATGCAGGACCAGAATAATACATTACAATCAGTTGACGCTCAAGAAAAGAGTTATGGGAAGCAAGAAGAAACTCTACAAATTGGTCAATGGAACAAGACAAATGAAAGAGCAATACCTCGAACCAACAAAGAAGGTGAACTGCACCTTTAAATTGTGAAAGTAGCTAGCAGAGGAGAAATTGCATGATAGGGCAAACGGAGGGTAAGAAAGCAAGGTAAGAGTATCCACATGTAAAAAGAAGCTGAGTCAGCTATCCTAGATCCTAGAGTTGCCAGGCAACCAGGTAAGGTGTTCACCAAAGCACTAACCAAGATCCTAGAGTTGCCAGTGACCCAGGTGAAACACATGTACTGCACAGTCTGCATTATAAAAGATTCTGCCTCCCATTACTGCGACCAAGCGGAGCAAGAGTTGCAGGGGTTTCCCCCATTCCCGTTCGTCGATGTAATGGGAGTGTGAGGTTGGGGGGGTGTACCCTGCATACCACTGTGGTAAGCGGGGGACAAGAAAGTAAAAAAAAAAAGATAAAGGACCCTGCGGCGTAAGCTCAGACCCACATAAGTGGGAGGAACTGATGACGCAGGGATAGTGGGGAGTTGGTGGCCCACACAGAAGTGGGCTGCCATAAAAGTAAATGGGGGTGGGTAGGGGAATGCGGATCGGGGCATGCAGGCAAAAGTGATCTATCAGATCACTGTGCTGCGCCGTAATTGGAGTCGTCATTTTCATCAGCAAAATTATGAGTGGCGCAGTGATCACATAAATCCGACCCAGGTCATGTGTACCAAAGCATTAACCTAGATTCTAGTGTTGCCGACGAACTAGGTCAGGTGTTCCCAATGAACTAACCGACCTAGAGCTAGCAATGAACTAGTTCAGGTGTTCCCCGAAGCACTAACCTAGATCCCAGAGTTTCCAGGGAACTAGGTCAGGTGTTCACGAAAGTGCTAACTTGGATCCTAGAGTTGCCAGATAACTAGGCCAGGTGTTCCACAAAACACTAACCTAGAGCCTAGAGATGCCAACTAACTAGGTCAACTAACTAGGTCAGGTGTTTTCGAATGAAGTAAAATATATCCTAGAGCTAGCAATTAACTAGGTCAGGTGTTCCCCAAAGCACTAACCTAGATCCCAGAGTTGCCAGGAAACTATGTCAGGTGTTCCCCAAAGCACTAACCTGGCTCCTAGAGTTGCCTGGGAACCAGGTCAGTTGTTCTCCAAATCAGTAACATAGATCATACAGTTGTCAGGGAACCAAGTATGGTGTTCACCAAAGCACTAACCTATAACCTAGAGTTGCCAGTGGCCAGGTCAGGTGTTTGCCAAAGCGGTAACCTAGATCATAGTGTTGCCAATGAACTAGGTCAGGTGTTTCCCAATGAACAAACCTAGATGCTAGAGTTGACCATGGACTAGTTCAGGTGTTCCCCAAAGCACTAACCTTGAGCCTAGTAATTCCAACTAACTAGGTCAGGTGTTCCTCAAAGCACCAACCTAGAGCCTAGAGTTGCCAACTAACTAGGTCAGGTGTATCCCAATGAACTAACCTAGATCCTAGAGTTAGCAATGAACTATGTAGGGTGTTCCCCAAAGCACTAATCTAGATCCCAGAGTTGCCAGGAAACTAAATCGGGTGTTCCCCAAAGCACTAACCTGGCTCCTAGAGTTGCCTAGGAACCAGGTAAATTTTTCCCCAAATCAGTAACATAGATCACACCATTTCCAGGGAACCAGGCAAGGTGTTCACCAAACCACTAACCTAAATAGATCCTAGAGTTGCCAGTGACCGAGGTCAGGTGTTCACCAAAACACTAACCTAGGTCAGGTGTTCCCCAAAGCACTAACCTGGATCCCAGAGTTGCCAGGGAACTAAGTCAGGTGTTCACCAAAGCACTAACTTAGATCCTAGAGTTGACAGGGAACTAGGCCAGGTGTTCCCCAAAGCACTAAACTAGAGCCTAGAGTTACTTACTAACTAGGTCAGGTGATCCCCAAAGCACTAACCGAGATCCTAGAGTTGCCAACTAGCGGGATCAGGTGTTCCCCAAAGCACTAACCGAGATCCTAGAGTTGCCAACTAACAAGGTCAGGTGTTCCCCAAAGCACTAACCTAGATGCCAGAGTTGCCAGGGGACGAGGTCAGGTGTTCATCAAAGTACTAACTTAGATCCTAGAGTTGACAGGGAACTGGGCCGGTTGTTCCCCAAAGCACTAACCTAGAGCCGACAGTTGCCAACTAACTAGGTCAGGTGTTCCCCAAAGCCCAAACCTAGAACCTATATTTGCTAGGGAAGTAGGTGAATTTATGTGATCACTGCGCCACCCATAATGTTGACTATTAAATTGCTGACTCCCGTTATGACACGGCGCAGTGATCACTTAGATCACTGTACCTTGCATCCCCATAACCGCCTCCCCCCTATATCCTTACCTTTTTCGGCAGCACACCATGAAGTGTGCCACTGTCTCTTCTCCGACCCTGCAGTGTCAGTTCTCGCCCATTAATGTGGGTCTGGAGGACTGGCATTACAGGGTCCTTTTTTCCTTTTTTTCTTTATTGTCCCCTGCTACCATCTAAAAGAAGCGTGGGACACCCCTGCAACCCCTGAACCCCATTACACGGATAAAGGGGAGCAGGGGACTCCCACGCAACTCATGCTCCCATTAGTCGGTGTAGTGGGGGTCGTCATGTTATTACCACGCAAAGGCACAGTAATTATCATGTCGCAATTTTCGAGGCAACATGTCTGTATTATTTCAAGTAGGTCAGGTGTTACCCAAAGCACTCAACGAAATTAAATTGCTAACAAATAACTGTTCACAACAGAAGCGCCAACCGACTGGGGAAGTCTAAGGGCCTGATTTACAAGAAATTGTCAATGGGGCTGTCTCCATTTTAAAAATGTGGGTAAATCAGGCCTTGACTGTGTTAAGTGGCAGTGCTTCAGAATGACATTGCCCTGAGTTTTTTGTAGATTTACTGAAACTAATTATTGGAAGTTCCTTGTACATGTCTGATGAAGGAATGCCGGATATGGGTTGGGTACTGCTGGACTGCTTAACAAAATATAGCTGTCTGATCTAGGCAATGCATACGTTATGTTAAATCGTGTGTATGCGTGTGTGGTGTGTAGTTTCTGACAGCTGTTGATGTTCATCCATCTACAACTTTGAAATACACTATGGGCCTCATTACGACCCAGGCGGTAAGTTACCGCCTGGGTCGTACCTTTACCACCATGGCGTAAACTACGTTTACGCCATGGTTGTTGGCGGACTTACCGCCCCATTCCGAGGTGAGTGGGGCGGAAGGTCCCCATTAACCCATTTACCCTTCCCCATTCCCATTTTTGCCCCATAGGGCATAATGGGAGTGGGGAAGGCGTTAATTACGCCACCGTAAATTACGGTGGCGTAATTAACAACAAGGTCCCTTAGCGCCATGGATTTTAACACCTGCGTGTTAAAACCTCCATGGCGCTAAGGGACCTCGGAATCAGGCGGTAAGGGTCGGCGCTGTTTACGCCACGGTAAACCCCTTACCGCCTGGGTCCTAATGAGGCCCTATATATATTGTAATGTACACAACACTACGTATGCCATTCACGTACAGTTGTGGTGTGGATATGTTTCTAAACGCCACGTGCACATAATGCACGCAATCCATTCACCAGAGATGCTTTTGGCTTTAAAAAGGATATTTGATAAGGTTTTTTCAACCTGCTGTACCTTCCAGGTCCTGGGCTGGTACACTCATACACATGTTTCTTCCGCCAGACCCAGCTGGGCATGCATGTGGTGCTCAGATAAGTGCGAGCTTGCTCATGCTGACTTTCCGAATCTAGAAAAACAAGCCACCCCCTTGTGAGTATTGCGATTTCCAGCGAGTCCAGGGCCAGGTAAGGAGTCTCCTGACCCCCACCTCCCCAAAAAAAAGCAATATCACTTTGTAAAGGTGCTTAAAATCACCATAGCGCACTCGGCGCTTGGTCCCTCTCCCCCTTCCCACCCCTACCTGGTTTCCCTCTGCCAGCCTCCCCTTGTCCCCATTGGTCCGTTTTTTTGTATAAAAAAAAGAAGAAAAAAAAAGGAAACAGAGGCCGTGGTGAGGGTCTGCTGTAGGCAGACCCCACCATTTCCAGCGAGGCCAGGGCCAGGTAAGGAGTCTCCTGACCCCCACCTCCCGCATAAAAAGCAATATCACTTTGTAAAGGTGCTTAAAAGCACCATAGCGCACTCGGCGCTTGGTCCCTCTCCCCCTTCCCACCCCTTCCTGGTTTCCCTCTGCCCGCCTCCCAACACTCCCACTCCATCCGGATTGGTTCACATACCCCACATCAAGGACACCCTAGGGCAGCCCTCTGCCCGGCAGCCCTGCGGTGAAGGACCCCGAGGCAAAGGACAACCCCAAGATGTGTCTGCAGTTGTCCGCAGGGGACGCCAAGGAAGCCAGCAGCTAACAGACACCAACAAAAACCGTGAGTGTGGCATGGGTGGGGAGAAGAGCAATCACTCTACTCCTGAAAACCCCTGCCACTCTATCTTGCCTCCCTTCTTAGCATGTCCACACTTAGATAGAATTGTGAATGTTGGCATTTCCATACTTAGATAGAATTGTGAATGTTGGCATGTCCACACTTAGATAGAATTGTGAATGTTGGCATGTCCACACTTAGATAGAATTGTGAACACTAGCCTGCATCACATCTAGATAGAATCGTGAATATTAGCATGTCCACACTTAGATAGAATCGTGAATATTAGCATGTCCACACTTAGATAGACTTGTGAATATTAGCATGTCCACACTTAGATAGAATTGTGAATATTAGCATGTCCACTCTTAGAATTGTGAATGTTGGCATGTCCACACCTAGATAGAATTGTGAACACTAGCCTGCATCACATCTAGATAGAATCGTGAATATTAGCATGTCCACACTTAGATAGAATCGTGAATATTAGCATGTCCATACTTAGATAGAATTGTGAATATTAGCATGTCCACACTTAGGTAGAACTGTGAACATTAGCATGTCCATACTTATATAGAATTGTGAATATTAGCATGTCCACACCTAGAATTGTGAATGTTGGCATGTCCACACCTAGATAGAATGGTGAACATTGGCCTGCGTCGCATCTAGAGAGTTGTGAATATTAGCATGTCCACACTTAGGTAGAACTGTGAACATTAGCATGTCCACACCTAGATAGAATTCTGAACAGTGGCCTGCGCCGCATCTAGATAGGATTGTGAATGTTGGCATGCCCACACCTAGATAGAATTCTGAACAATGGCCTGCGCCGCTTCTAGATAGGATTGTGAAGGCCAACAAGTGCCACGCTTAAACAATACTGTGAATGTTAGCATGCTAAAGGTCAGGTAACCCACTAACCAATATAACCTCAAACTCTGCATACTTATCTCACTCAAAAACTCACACAACCATCTCTCGCACCACAAGCCGCAAGCCGCACGCACTTCACAACACTGCAACAACACATAAGCCGGAGCAACAGCACACGCGGACTGACACCGATCCAATACCCGCACCAAAGCTCAGCATCCGGTGTATACCGAGTTGAAGCTGCCAACAGAACACCACTCCTCTCACTATCCTACTCCCTCTTCACCTTACTAACCCACGCATCCCCCTTATCGTTTACAGATCCGCCAGAGCGCCTGGGGACCAATTCCGTTGGTGACGGTGCGCGGTACAAATACCTTTAACATTTAACATTTCATGGGCGGTCCTTTCCCCGCAGCTCTTGGAGCCCCGCTTTTCCAAGGCCTCCCAGAATGTGTGCGCGCCTTATGAATGCATATCTTCGTTAATTAATCACACGCAAGTCAGACGTGCACATGCTCATTGCACATCTGTTTTATGTACGCATGTGCACAGAACGTATTTTTCCAAGAAACGTGCGAAGGTCAGATGATGTGCCCCTATTTGTGAGGGGGGGCGGCAGGGCCATTTATGCCGATTCTATCCAATAATATCTATACATGGGCAGAGCAGAAGAAGTGCTCCTGTACTTGGCCGTGTTACTCCTGAGTCACGTGCCATGCATGTAATAAAAAGAGAAGTCAGGCAGGACGACCAATTGGCAACCTATTGAAGGGGCATATCTTTTTTGCAGTCATTTCACAAAACTATGCATATTTTGAAGCTGCGGGTGCTGCTGCGCAGACTGGAGAACCGAATAAACACAAAGGGCCCATCTATTGCAGTGACAGTTGCAGAAAATGGGGAAAAATCATGATGTATCCGGATGAAAAGATGTTTGGCGCTTGGGCAGAGTGTCGCTGATACTATTCATGCAGCCCGTCGCGTGCCAGGTCCCACGTGGGGCCTCTTCACAGGTGATGGCACGTGGGAAGGGAAGCTGTAACAACAGATATTGCTGACTGTACACATCGCAGCCTCCTGTTAAACAAAATGCACTTTGAAGCGACTGCCAATAAACAATGGCACGTGCCAGAGAAACAGCTTCAGCTCTCCTCCCACTGGGAGCACGCACTCGTCCTTCCCGTGTGCACCGAGGTCCCCTCTCATTGGCTGGTGGTCCCCTCTCATTGGCTGGTGGATTACAAACAGCAGGTGGAAAGAAAACAATCCCGCCACTGCCTGCAGGCACTGCACCACTCCACCACTCCACCCCTCTACAGAGGACTTGCTCTATCTCTCCACTCTGTGCTGCTCCAATAAACTAGAGGCTCCGAAAAAAAATATCTGGGGCGTATACAGAAACTTAGCAAGTACATGTATGCCCAGTACAAGCGCAAAAAACACTGCATTCATGCACACAGAAAATCCGTCCTAGTGCAAATCAGCATTCTGTATTAGTCCTAGGGAAAACGTTTCCTGGGGCAAGAAAATGCATTGAAAGAATAGGCCTATGCAATAAGGCAATTTCTTCCCTTGTGCTAATACCGTGCCTAAGTGCACTTTCACCTGTGCAAGGTTTCTGTAATTACTCCCCCTGGAATGTGCTGTCGAGGATGGACGGATGAATCTGTTCATTTGTTATGAAGTGCTAAAGCCAGGAGGACTCGTAAGCTCAAAAAAGAGAACCGTGGATTGTCTCTCAAAGAAGTTTATTCCAACTAACTTAATCTTCAGCTATTTATAAGACAATTTATTGTAATAATAGAAGATGTTTATAACTTGCATTAAACCTTTATACGTTATAAGAACTGTAATAATGATGAGGCTTACTGCCCAGTTCAAAGGTACTCAGTTCATCAACATTAGAAGGATGAAAGGCTGAGTCTGTCCTGCCAGTATTCTGATGTGTAGTCTGGCTCCATGTCACAGCGTTTTAACATGTGAGCTATCTCTCGGACGGGACTGACATGTGGCTCATTTGTAAATTCTCACATTTTTCACAGAGAAGGAAACTGAGGCCTAGAGAGATGAAGTTAGAATTTCACAACGTGGCCAAGTAGTTAAACACGAATTACACCTTCACCCAGCTTCCTCGTTCCAGTCCTTAATTACTTCATTGAGGCGTAGTCTCTCCTAACAGAGATCCAAACCACCCTTTCCCACATCAACATGGAGGATCAAATCGACTTGACCTAGTCCTTCCTCCATGTTTATATATGTTAGGTACTTTTTCAAATCCCTCTACAAGTCTCCTCCCACCACTACCCTCAGCCTGACTTTACCCAAGCTCCACAGTCAGGGCTGGGAGGGAGGGAATGAGGACTGTGACAAGGAAGATGCTGACTCAGAGTAATGAAGATTACCAGTAAGTAATTTGACCATTTGATCTCCTGAATGCACAGTCAGCGATTTGCCATAATGACCACATGCACACTGGTCAGAATTTAGAGAAAGAGGCACCAACCAGACATGTTATCAAAATGCACTGACACTTGACTGTGGCCAAATCTGTCAAATGCACCTTTCCACTGGGCGCCCCCGGTAAAATGTTGAATCTGTCTCTGGTAACGTAACTGGCTCTCATGAAACTAAGTTAAAGACTGCTACCAACACTAGGACCTCAGCCTGTGCTCACTTGTAGCAGACTTGCCTGTACCGTAGTCCCTGGAGCCTGGCAGCAGTCCTCATTAAGAGTTCCATCACCAGGACCATAGAAACAACATACATGCTTGGGTAGACACTGCTACTCACTCATCCACCTCACCCAGAACCAGCACCATGAAAATGACAATAAAAATACAACCCCAAATAGAACCACCTACGCTTCTTTGATGCAAAAATCAATAGTTTCTCAATGCTCTCTCACCTGCCACCAGATGAGTTCACACAGAGGGAAAAGGGACAAAACGTAAGCCAACCCATGACCAGAACACTACAAACTAACAGACCAAGCCAGGCCACCATAGCAGAAGTCTCCCAAAGTCGAGACAGGAAATCGGTTACGTAAAAATACAGGAAACCAGAGCACAAGACAACAGCAGACCAAGCCACGCTACCGTAGCAGAACTCTCCCAAGTTCGAGACAGGAAACCAGATACATAAAAAGACAGGAAACTAGGACACAAGACAACATCAGACCAATACACCCCACCAGAGCAGAACTCTCCCAAAGGAGAGACAGGAAACAAGATCCAAAAAAACCCAGGAAAACAGGACACAAGACAACATCAGACAAAGCCATGCCACCAGAGCAGAACTCTTCCAAAGGCCATTAATAATACTGATACCCCGCCCCCCCCAAAAAGAAGTCAAATAAAATCAAGTTATTAGAAACAGGGCAAAACAACCAATGGAGGGCACATGGAAAAAGCAAGTCTTGCTCAAGCTGGGAAGCGGGGATGGTGGGTGCGCAAGCTATTTCCCATAGTATGAGTTATACATTGTGGTTCAAACATAACCTGCCAGCAGGCATTTGTGCTAGAAGGGGCAACTGCAAATAGCTACTCGTTGGCCCCCATTTAATATCATTTCACTACTTTGTGGGTGGAAGTGTGGGTCAATTGAGGCCTGAATGAAGCCTCAGGGGGTGTCCTCCACATTTTGGGGTAAAATATAGCCCCTGAATGTCAGGAATAAAGAGGCCATGCCAGGCCAGTATTTAAGAGTGAAGATTGGAAAATACAGGCCAGTCCAAAACACTTATTTTTCCAACTTAAGGCGCAGTGACATGGAATGAAATGGGCCAAGTTAAATTCTACTAAAACTGACAAGTGTGCAAGTGGAGAAAGACACTTACTTTCACAAATGAACTGACATTAAATGCAAAGGCCTACTTGGATTATTAAAGGGGACATTGGTTTACATGGTAAATGATGGCCTGTGCGTGGACAATACTGAAGGGATACTCATGTCGTTTCAACTGTTAAATTAAAGAAATATATTAACATGGATAGATTTAAAAACTTGCAGCAGTGCACATGGGATGAAAAGAGTCAATTATGCATTTGGAGGCTAAACAGGAGGGATGATGCCTTTCATTTAAGAAATAGAGTTGAAGGACAGATTGCATTCATCAAGAAGAAAAATACTTAATTTCAGCATATGAAATGACAGCATGGACAAAGAAGGTCCTATTTTGTTTGGTGTAGATTTGCATATTACTTCCTGGTGTAGCTATGGCCTATCTTTGTGGATAGAGTGAACTTATTTCTGTTTATACAGTATGTAAAGAAAGATTGTATCTATTAACAACATGCCTACATGTAATCCGAAATGCAACATGTTAAACATACAGTGCCAATGGAAAATGTTATTCCTTTAGGACCACTCAGGTAACTGGCTGCTGTTGTTTTTCTCCACTGAGCTGCTAGGCCTCTGGAATTGTGACCCCTGATCTTTGGGGGCTGGGTTCACCAAGGCAACTGGCCTGTAAGTTCAGTAAAAATATAAAGAAAAACAAAACAAAGCCAGAGATCTAAACTATGGCTGATGTAGATAAAGCCAACCAACAGAAGCAACCTTATGGTTAAATATTCACAGAAAAAGTGCATTGGCTCTGAACAAACCCTTTGAAAATCTGAACTCAGGAACTTTGGGAAAGGACTCCAAGAGAAGAATGTCTGGTTGACAAATTAAAAACTAAGATAAACAAATAAGTAGATTTATACCATGGAAGGTACAGATAGCATGGCCAACAGAAATGACCTTTAAGGTCAGACTCCACATAAAAAGTTAATTAAGCTCCAGGCAAGTCTTCTTAGAAGACTAGGAGAAAAGGTTAAGATAAACATGGCTAAACCAGCCATATGGTTGGTCACATGTTTTAAGGGAAATGGAAACTGTTTGGGTCTGATCTCAATGGAAACTGGGGGCCATGTTATGCCCTGCAATTGATTAAACATTGAACACATGTTTTCTTAACTAAAAAGTGCAGTGGGTGTCCCACAAAGCTCAATTTTGGCTTATATTAAACAGAGCAAAGAACCCACCCAGACCCTGAAAAACAGAATGTGTGTGATGTACACAAACTCAGTTATGGGAAAAATTATGAATCTGCCATTTTCATACACCTGAGAAATGGGAAAGTTAGCAAAGGTATAGACCATGAAAGCAAGGTTTAAATTGGATATGGTCCGATTTTTTGCTGTTTTGGTGCAGCAGAAAGCCGCGAAAAATGGTAGCTCTGCCAAGGGAGGGCATGCCAAAACAAAATTAGTATTGTCTGACTCGCCATAATATATAGAATTCAAAAATATCTATATTCATGTGATTATCTGAAAGACCAAGGGAGTTGTCACATTATGAGTTTTTTCAGAACGCAAAATGTGAAACTCTCTGTCATTTTGAAATGATGCATCTTTTCTTTTTCTCAGCCTACATCATACACTCCTCTCAATTCCTGGTCCTATCAGCAGGCAGGGGGTGTGGTGGAGGGTGGTGAAGGGAGTGAGCTAGCCAATTCTGACCGTGGGAATTATGACAAGGTTGGAGTGTATCCATGCTATAAGAGGGCAGGTTTGCATCAGAACAGGGCTTTTTTACTTGATTCTGGCAGATAACCTGCTGCTGAACTATAGTGAGTTCAGCAAGGCCATCAGGGTAAACCTTGCATGGAAACCTGGGAGCCCTACCAGCGAGAGGCCTATCTGGAGGGGCCTTGCTTTGGGAGAAGCCTGGTGTTAGCTGCCTTCCAAAAGGGCCTTCCAAAGGTGGGTCCTAAAAATCTGCCTGGCCTCCTGAGCAAAGAGCAGAGAGCTCTCATGTAAGGCGATATCCCAAAGCCATCAACTGTGTGAGGAGACACCTGTCTCTATCCCATTCCACGAGTGGGTAAAAGGGAGGGGTGAAACTGGGTAGGCCTTTTGCACACTGTATTAAATCTCATTCAAGTTATTTCCATATAGACCACCACCATCTCTATTGAAAGTGAATTGTGTTGGGAATAGCCCACCTTCATCCTTTTCATTAAATTGTGGGAATGGGGAGACACTGTGTTGATGCTTAGCAAATTTGATTTAAGTAAATCAATTAATTCCTCTATAGAAAATCACGGGATGAGTATTGTTAAAATTCAAAACTAACCAAGCCAATGCCCTGTGTGCTAGAGCTGGTATAGCCCATAAACACTTGGTAGACTGTCTTCTGAAACCAGTGGCGTAACACAAGATGTGGGGGCCCCCCTGCGAGCCATGCTGAGGGGGCCCCCCAACTCAGCAACACATCAAGGGTCGCGTCACTCTCTGGGCCAGCCTAGATTATCACACTTGCGCAATGCACACAAACGTGCTGCTGAATGGATATGCCGCACACTGCACTAGGAGAATGATATACATATGTCTTTTAATATAACATACAGCACACTGTCTGAGAAAAATTGGCTAAAAGGCCAGAGTGTTTGCAATTGTTTTGTAGGGTAATACCAATCCAATAGATGCAAGTCACCAACAGAGCACAGGAACATTAAAGCTTTGCTATTAAAAATGCCATGCCACAATGAAAACATGTCCAACTGGCTGCACAAGGTAGACCAGTGTTGACATGTAATAACAATATATTAAAGCTTGCCAGGCCACATTTAGACATATCTAGACTGGTTGCACCAAAATGGCAGTCAAAGCAATAACACTCATCAAGAATAGAACACACATTCAAGCCTGTGTCTCTGTGGCCTCTAACAACACGGCCAAACTCTTTAAAATCTGAAAAGAACTGGTCATTCCTGTTGAGGTCTTTACATCTCCTGTTCCCTCCCAGGCCCTCTGTATGGCTCTGTCATCTCACTTCTACGCTAAAACTCAGGACATCCTGTCCTCCATCTCCTCTTCCTCTCCCTCTTCCTCTCTCGGACCCCCTTTGGCCATCTCTACCTCTCTTCCTCCTTTCTCCTCTTTCTCTCTGACAACACCTGAGGAGGTTTCTAGACAAGTCCGATCTATGAAAGTGTCATCCAAACAGGTGCTCTCCTGCTCCACCAGAACCATCAAGAACCATATTGACACCCTCGCTCCAGCCTTGACCGATTTCTGTAATCACTCTTTCCCCTCTCCCGTTAAGCACTCCCTTATGCACCCACTCCTCAAGAAGCTTTCTGCCGATCCTGCTGCCCGGCAAACTATCGCCCAATCTCCATCACCCCTTTCCTGGGCAAACTGTTGAAAAAGCTGGCCATCTCCCAGCTTACTCTCCACACGGAGTCTGTTGGTTGTCTCCATGACCATCAGTCTGGCTTCAGTGCCAGAGACACGGAAACTGCTGTCCTGAACACCTGTGAAGTTCTGCTCTCTAACCTTGATTCCAGCATTCCATCTGTCCTCATCCTCCTTGATCTTTCCTGTGCTTTCGACACGGTCAACCATGCCATCCTGATCAATCCTGATCAATCAACTCCATGAGAACCTGGGCATCACGGATCAGGCGCTTGAGTGGCTGACCTCCTTCCTCTTGGACTGCCCCTCCCAGGTCCAACTTGGTCCCTTTCTCCCTGCTCCATCCTCTCACTCTGGTTTTTCAACCTCTATGTGGCCCCTTTGACCCACCTGATCTCTACATTCTCCTCTAACTTTCAGTGTTATGCGGATGACACTCCGCTTTCCTTCAGGCTCCCCTCAGACTCCTCTCATCTCTCGCTCATTCCCGACTGTCTATCCGCGATTCAGGATTGGTGTGCCTCCAACTATCTCTGCCTTAATGTCAGTAAGATGGAGATCCTTCTCATTTGGACTCCTGCCCCTGCTTTTCCTCTCTCACTCTGGCCGCCCGCCTTGGGCCCTCTTCCTTCGCCTTCCTGTGAGGCAAACAACACTGGTGTCATCTTTGACTCCACTCTCTTTCTCTCCTCACATCTCAGATGTTGCCAAGAAGCACTACCAGCTGCTCCTCCTCAAAGGGACTCTTCCCTTTCTCACTTTCCCCCAGAAGCTTACTGTCTGCAGAGCGTTGGTTCTCTCTAGGCTGGACTACTGCAACAGCCTCTTTCTCAATCTGCCGTTCTCTACTATCCAGCCCCTGCAACTAATCCAGAAAAGGACTGCAAGACCTATCCTTGGCCTCAAGCACAGGGATCGTATCTCTCCAGCCCTGAAATCTCTCCACTGGTTCCCAGTTGCTGCAAGTATCAAGTTCAAGATCCTTTGCATTGTCCACAAGGCTTTCTGGGCCCAGGGCCCGCACTACATCCAACGCTCTCTTCCAAAATATATTCCTTCTCAAGCCCTTCGCTCAGCTACCTACAACTCTCTAAGGGTTAGACGCTTCTCCAGGAAGAGATGGGGGGTAGATCTCTATCCTCTACAGGTGCCTCCCTCTGTAATAGCCTCCCTGCACCTCTCAAGCTTTAGCAGACCACCTGAAGTTCTGGAAGCAGCTCAAAACTTTCCTCTTCTCCTCTGCTTTCTCTCTCTCCCTCCCCTGCTGGCCTACCTGACCTACCTGTCTGCTGTACCGACTAGTTGCTTGGCTACCCTCAGAGTCTCACTGAGTCGAGACTCTTTCTTGATCAGTCACCCTTGCACTGCATCTGGTCCTACCATGCACTTAGGGGCTGTAACTGTAACCCTACAGTCCCTTGTTCTGCTTGCACTACCCAGAGCTGTGCTGCCCTGACAGCACTTACTCAGAGCATTGCTGCCCTGTTTTTCCCCTCCCCTCTCCCTTGCACTTCCCCATCCCCTTGCGCTTCTCGTTATCGCACTTGCACGATCTGAATGACACAAGCTCTAGTAAGATCGTCTGTCTTGTCCTCCCTCTATCTTCCATCCCTTGTCTTGTCGCGCCTAGAAACACTTGTGTGCAGGTGCGTTATAAATGACTTATATCATATCATTTGATCACAGATGCCCAGAAAAATATACAATGCTGCAGTAAGAAACGGCTGACTGGCAGCACCCAAATGGCAGTATAGCCAGGTAATTCACTTAGCAGGACTGCTTTATCATAAATGCCCCATTAAAAAAAAGTCATACCAAACTGAGGAATGACTAGACTGGCTGCACCAAAATGCCTCTCTAGCCACTAATACCACATATCATGCCTGCTTAGCCTGGACATGGACAGCCATTATAATTTGTTGTATAATCCTGCCCCCCACACATACCCCCTCCCTCCCACCCCAACCTCCAAAATCAGCTTCTTGGCCCAGAATTACCTCCACGTCCCTCTTCCTTGCCCCAGAGCTTACGGTTGAGGCTCCTTGCCTCATAGGTAAGTACTGGGATGAGGAAGAGTGGGACTAGGAGTAGTGAAGATTACAGGTAGCTAAATCAAGCATTACTTCCATGTACCTCTACCTCATCCCAGTACTTGTGTATGAGTCCCATAGGACTCTAGGGAAATGGGGATTTACAAGCATACCGGCCCCTGACTTCCCGGCCACCGGGATTGTAATCTCCCGGTGTTACTGGGAAGTCAGGCACTGGGAATTCATTGGGGGTCCGGTGGCTACCTGCCGATAGCACCGGCACGGTTACCGCCAGACCCGTAATGAGGCCCATAGACTTTACATATTTGGTAAATGAAAGACCACCCATTATGAGTCCGAGATGATAAGGACATTATAATTTCACACAAAGTTTTACTGGAAACCTCTAAACCTTAAACCGCTGGCCTGCATAGCTTTCCTACTTCTATTGACCTTTCAGTGGATAATTCACAGGTTATGCACCCCCCCCTGACATGGAGAAAACTTGAACTTCTCTACTTCATAACCCTTCCTGGCCCACTCAGCCCAGCCTTCTTCCAAGGTTGAAGAAGTGAGTACCATTACATTGGTTAGTAAGAGCAGCTATTAGTACAACACTTAGAAGCAGAGAAATCCAAAAGAAGCACTAAATAAAAACCTGATTGTATTATTGTTATTATTGCTCCTAATTTTGATTTCAAAATGTGATTTACCCTTCATCAATCGTGCTCCCAAGGAGCAGTGGCAAACCATGTGTAACAGTTATTTAAACGTGTTTTAGTAATGTAAATCGGAAAAAAATTCTTGTGTCATGATTTGTCCTTCCAAAATAACTAATCTGTGACAAAGTACCTCCCACTCATACTAGGTTCACTTATGCCCCTTGGGGTTTGAACCTCTTATATAGCAACATGATCCATCCCAGCACATTTTAGATACTTATTTGGATTTTCTAATCCTACAGAAATCAATTGTCCCATTTCCTGGCTTGAGTAGTAAGCATCAAGCCTTCTGATTCCCACTGAACAGAGTGTACCAGGGGACCATGCGTTTCTATCAGACCTCTACCGTGCCAGTTTTCTGTGCAGTTCTAGACCGGTCTCCCCTGTCATCTTTGCTTTAATAATGACATTGTTCATTCATTTTGTCAAAGGATTGCTGGTGACATTTGGGTCAATGTTCCATTGGCTTAGCCTTTTTCAGAAAGCTTTGCAAATGTCACTGCCGGGTTGGAACACACCTGCCTGTACATTAGTCCTTGCGGAACGAAGTTATAGATGTTTATTCTGAACATTATAGAGGATGGCAAAAGATGACCAACAACTTGTCAATCGTAAGTGCTTCATTGTTGCCTATGTTAGCATCACGTAATGTAATAGCAATCTTCCAACAGTCACATGTTGCTTCCTCATCAGAAGCTTCCTATTTCCTTTATCATCCTGGATCTCAAGGCATTGGTTTGCCTCCTTGCATCAGTGAGGCTTCACAGTGTAAAGAGCCTTCAGACAGAACTTTACATTGGGCTGACAAAGAGACTTTACATGCACTCTATCAAGTGAATGTCAACTGTAAGGGAATAGAAGTAGGAGACTGACACCCAGGTGGCATATTTTTGGTCAAAGACTTTTACTGTAAAATAAAAGAGAAAACTCCTATTACTGAGAAGGGTTTCTCTTTCGCTAACAATACTAAGAATATTGTCAGTCAAAAACAAATAGTCCACTATCATGTGTCCAAAACCTATTTCCTTACCTTACATTTGTACTGAAACTGAAGTGGGGATCTTCTTGGTTCCGAAAAATGACTTATTTACTCAGGGTGTTATCTCTCGTCAAGGGCAGAACAGCAAAACAAAGTCTCAAAAAATTCCTTGGACTGACTCTCCACCAAGACACAAAGTAAACATAGGGCCTCATTACAAGTCCGGCGGTAACCGTGCCGGTAAAACCGGCAGGTTCCCGCCAGACTTGCACATTTTTCCGGCGCCTGACTTCCCGATAACACCGGGGTATTCTGACCCCGGCGTTCCGAGAAGTCAGGCGCCGGAAAATGTTAATCCCCATTCCCATTTGAGTCCCATAGGACTCAATGGGAATGGGGAGCTTGGCAGCACCGGCACCGTTAAGAACGGTGCCGGTGCTTCTGTGAAAATCTGCGGGCGGGTGCTGTTCCGCCCACCAGATCTGACCCTGGCAAGTGGGATGGCACCCGCCCGCAAACCTGTAGGGTGCCAGTCCAGTAACAACAGTGCCGGTAGGCTTACCGGACCGGCACCGTTGTTACCGGACCGGCACACTCGTAATGAGGCCCAAATACTCTTATCGTTACAATGTTCACACCTCCTGGGGGGAATGTTTACATGGTCTTTCTCAGGGTTTCTTAGGATGCCAAGAGAAAATCTCTCCTCTCTTGGCTGTTTGCAAACTGTTCATAAAGCACCAGGTTGTATTACTTCCTTCCGCTGGTTTTTACCAGCAACCTGGTGTTTCACTTGGCCAGGTATTACTTTCACAATGCTCCCAAAACGGTGTCAAGGGAAATGCTTCCTTTCTCTTGCTTTGTTTTTGGACTCACAGTTAACCTGACTCTCTTCACTGTCAGTCACTGTGACTAAGATTGATGAGGATATTTCATTGGGTGCGGGTCCCAGACCTACATGTACAATCCACCTGGTATTCTTTCCTGCCAGAGACTAATATTATGAGGATCAACAAAGATGCTTTTATGGAAACGGGTACAAGACTCGCAGATACAGTCCACCTGGTATACTTTACTTCCAGGTACTACGACTACAATGATTATTCTGGAGGTGTTGCCAATCTACCTGGTATGATTTTCTGCCAGGCACTATTTTTAGGAGGATCAACAAAGATGCGTTTATGGATGCGGCAGACTCTCAAATACACTCCACCTGGTATACTCTCGGGACAGGTACTTTGACAATGATGATTAGTCAAGAGGCTTTGATTGCCTTTGTGGGTGTGGGTCCCAGACATACACCTTCTTCTCTCACCATTCAGTCCACCTGCTCTACCAGTCTGCCAGGTACCGAGACTATGATAATTGGCTTGGATGCTTTCACAACTTCTTATAATCTTTGGGTTGGGGTCCCAGACCCATGACTCTTGTTTCCCTTCAGGTTACCAGATTTTACACCATTGCCTCAAGCCCCTTTCATCTCCCCTCACACTCTATATGGCCTGTGGTGCTCTCAGGGCTTCCGTGATGCTTCTGGCCTAACTTGGTGTTTCTTCGCCAGTCTGCGGTTCCTGTTGTTTGCTATGGTTCCACAAGGGAAATGTCCTTCCGGCAACAGTGCTTCCTGCTCCACATGTTCGCCATCCCAGTGGGGCACCAGGAGCTGCTTCCTCCTCCTTCGTGAAGCAGTACTTCCAAAGACCCTCCTTGTGGTGGCATGCTCCCTTCGCAGCATCGTGGTCTGCCTTCTCTCCAGTGCTTCCTTCTCTGGACTCCTGCTTCCTCCATGGAGGACTCGACATTAGTCAGAGTCCTTACTCAGTTTTTATGCACACATCAAGTCCATATTGACTAGACTGCTCACTTTGGTTCTGCAGGGTACTCCTTAGTACGTTGTGCCTCTTCCTCGTCTCAGTACTAAATGGATCAGTCTCTCAAGAACTAACAGAGTCCATCCTCGTCTTGGTATTAGGAAGTGGAGCTCTATTTGGAGAGTTCTTGCTCTTCCTCATCCCAGTACTTCCTATATTAGAAGTATAAGAGAAACACATGGGAACAGTGGGAATGGTACTGGTATAGGTTGGTGAGGAAGGTGGGGTAGGTTAAGGTGGGTTGTGTGGATACCATGTTCTCCCCAGGTCTGCACTAATCCCATAGGGGGTTTCCCACCCCATGAGATCCATCCGCTGAGTACCACACGAAGGGGGATTATCTGGTAGCGGCCTCACTTCCCTGGCCCCATGGGAAGGGGCTCCCCCTAGGGGAGAAGTGACGACATCCGGGGATTTGTCACACAAGCCATACTCTGAACTGTAGCAATCAGTCAGAGATTGGTGGGTCCAAAGATGGACCCCCTGCACTCCCTTATTGAGCAATATGAGTAGCACCTCTATGATCTTTGGTTCACCTTCAGGAGTGCAACTGAACAGTCAAGGTGGCAGCTCTTTGTGTAGAATATTAGTGAAATACAGTACAACACATTGCACACAGTAAGTAATCTGTTAAGAGTGGATAGGCAAATTCATCTGAAATGAGAAATCACTCACTAAAAATGGCCACTCATGGGAACAAACAGGATTTTCATGCCCTAAATAGTGCTGAGCTTTCAGAAAAGGCAGGTAGTCTCTAATTGCTGCTGATTTGTAACAAACCACACAGCACCGGCCAACAACATTTAGCTGTGTTCTTTGGGTGCTGAAAGTAGAGCTCAAAACCATTTGTAACTCTTGTGGAACAGGCTTTATCTGGTTGCCGATTAAGGTTTCAACCGCTCCTACTCTGAATCTGGTAAGACTGGCAGGTATTGGGGACCAGTGTATTCTAAGTTCATAATGTTTCAGAGGCAATTGGAGAGTGGCTGTCTTTGCACATATGTCTTATGGCTTTTGGGCTTAAAGAAAAACACAAAGAATGCCAGTGCTCCACCGGAAGGGCAAGAACTCTGGGGATTGTTGGTGGCTTAGTAGCATTTGGCAAAGGGGAGGGAGCACTCCGATGGTACCATAGCACTATCCCCTCCAATCAGAGGATGTTCAGAGCGCTAGTTGGGGGGCAATTCAGCAGGTTTGTCAGAGAATCATCTTGTTCTTGTATGAACTAAAGCAGGGTTCTCTTCTATCGGAAATATTTCTAATATTCTGTGCCAGAGAGTCATATTTTAAGGGCCTTTACTTGGTGCAGAATCTCGGTTTATTAAGACAAATGAGAAGCTAGCTCCTTGTGTGCCCTCTGCTGGTGGCGCTCCACATTGGCCTGAGTGAGATAGAATAACTATGCCAGGGGCTGACTAGTTCTTCAGCCTGGGATCTGGATCATAGTACATTCTGGGTGTTTTAATCAAATAGGATTCTGCTGGGACTGTTGCTCTGAAACCACTCCTAAAGTGAAATCAAAGTCTCCCTCTAATGTATTTTGTGCCAAGAAAGTGCCCTTTACTCAATCTGGAGATGTGGATTGTACTGATTGTACATTCAAACCACAACTGCTATTTGCATTCATACGTCTGCCCTTCAGGGTAGAGGTAATTTTTCAAGTTATTTCCCTGGTTAAAGGTCACTACTGGTGGGACTGGGGCTTATGGTCCCCAGAGCTGAATGTCTATCATGGTGCTGCATTGCCATCTGGAATGCTACAGACATGAAGAGAGGCTTAAGCTGTCACTGACACCCCATCTGCATTCATAAAGAGGTTTTGTGGTAGACCAAGGGAGGGCACCGATCTCAGTGGGGTTTCTCCAGGATGTGAGTTTTCTCCAGGACTCAACAATCTTCACTCAAAGCATGCCCTGCCACATAAAGGCGAGCAGTCCATCCCATGCAATTCAACACCCAGCATCAGTGTAAAACATGCACTCCATGTTGGAATTTAGACTGAGGGTGCACAATGCTGGCAACTAAGTAGCTGTTTTGGGGATTGGGGACTTTCTAGATCCACTATGACAATAGCAGTAGCAAGAACATGCTTTAATCTCCAAACTTCCTCAGTGTAACAAATATCTAAAACTAACCAAGAAGCATATTCCCTATGGCGGGAAGAGATTTGTTTATATCTTCTGGCTGGCAGCCTTTACGAGAAACCTCTGGAACTGGCGCATCATGAGTCATGGCAATTAACACTAGGACGTATTACACCCATCCTGCCTTTCCTGCAGATTACACCCAGAGCTCCTAGGGGTAGAGAAGAATCACCCAGTCAAAGATTGCGCATCCAGCAGAGGCATAGTGCTAGGGAGGTAACTGATGTTGTCACAGTTTATTAGGCGGTCACACTCAACTCAGGGAGTTCCTTTCCCCCCCAAACAAGGTGGCACGCAATAAAGTGCTATTCCTTTCAGATTCACTTTGGTGAGGCCGCCAACCCGTCTTGCACCGACCCCAACAAATACCCTGTTTATCCAATGGACTAGGAACCAGGCCGGTGTATAGTAACAATATATATATATTTAAGGTTTGACTAGGAAACTAGCAGCCAATATCAGCCACCAATTCTGTGGCCATACCCAATTTCACAACAATAACTCTGTTATTAAAACAACACAAATACAATTTTAAAACATGCAATCACAACATATGACTCATTTAATTTCAATTTAACCAATAGAAAACATTCACAATGCAATGGAAAAATAGTTTTGCAACACACATTCAAAGGACAGGCAATGCTTTGGGATTCTGGTTTGGAAGGCAAGGGAATCAATGGGAAAATTCGTTTTTAGTCTTTTATTTGAAAGGCACAGTTGGGAAAAGGGACTCAAATGGGGAAATCGTTTTTCAACACACATTCAAATACAAAGCAATGCCTGAAATTTCTGGTCAGAGAAAAAAAGAACAAAGGGGAAATTCTGTTTTTCAACACATATATACAGATAAGATGCAATGCTTTGAAATTTTGTTTTGCACCCTCCACTCTGATTTGAAAGGTGGTGTTTTATGGATTACGTCTTTTGGGATTCAGGACACTCCACCCCTTCTGTACAGGAGTCAGGGGTTTCAGACACTGGCGTAACAGGGTCCCCCGCAGCCCCTGCGGTGCAGGGGGCCCCGCCAGCACATGTCCTGGGAGGGGCCCCCACTTGTAAATTCCCTCTGCATTTATAAAGAAATTATTTCTGTAACAGAAATAATTTCTTTATGAAGTCAGAGTGACTTCAAAAAGAAATGATGGGCCTCATTACGGGTTTGGCGGCAAACGTGCCATTGCTACCAGCAGATTGCCGCCAGACCCGTAATGATTTACCGGCGCCCGACTTCCCGGTAACACCGGGGGATTACAACCCCGGCGGTCTGGGAAGTCAGGCGCCGGCAAATGGTAAATCCCCATTTCCATAAAGTCCTATCGGACTCAATGGGAATGGGGACCATAGAAGCACCAGAAAGAAAAAAGACCTTGGCAGTGTGGCCAGCGGTGCGGGCTGCACACCCTTATTCCACTACTCAGTGGCGTAGTTCAAAAATAATCGTAGAAAAAATTCTTGAATTGATTCCTTTTTTCAAAGAGAAATTTTTAATAAATCAAACTTCATTCGCTTGCTTTAAATCAAATATAAATTGTAATGGCAGAATTCATCACATCTGCGGCCTACGCATTTCGGGTCGAAAAACCCTTCTTCAGGGCCTGTGATTACACCTTTTCTTATAATACTTGGTCTCAACACCATGACTCCCCGGGTAGTCAGACTGCAGCTCTGCCGGTGCTTCTGTGAAAACTATGCGGTGGATGCCGTTCTGCCTGGCAGGTCTGACCTGCCGGGCAGGACGGCAACCGCCCGCAGAGCTGTAATATGCCGGCCCGGAAACAACAGTGCCGGTGAGCTTACCAGCACCGTTGTTTACAGTCCGGCATAGTTGTGATGAGGCCCAATTTCTTTTTTAAGTGTTAGGGCTCCCCTCAACCCCATGATGTGTGCGTTTGTGAGTGTATGTTGAAAGGGTTCACACTGAAATGTATAGGTGGCTGCCTGTGCGAGTGTGTGGTGAAAGGGTGCACACTTTAATATAAGGGTGGCTGCCTGGGTGTGCCTGTATGGTGAAAGGGTGCACACTTAAGTATATAGGTGGCTGCCTGTGTGAGTGTATGGTGAAAGGGTGCACACTTAAAGGTATGGGTGGGTGACTGGGTGTGTGTGCCTGTATGGTGAAAGGGTACACACGTAATTTTATGGGTGGCTGCCTGGGTGTGCCTGTATGGTGAAAGAATGCACACTTAAATGTATGGATGGCTGGGTGTGCGTGTGTCTATATGGTGAATGGTGTGTGTGCTTGCGTTCAGGGGCGCAACAAAACCTACATTTCGGGGGCTAACCCTTCAAATGTTGGGAGGGGTGCCAACTTCATGGGCGGTGGGGGAGAGGCAAACTTATTTGTTTGGGTCATCTAATTTCTTTATGCTTTTTTATGAGACTATTCTAGTGCAGCTAAAATGTTACAAGCAGTTAACTCTCTCCTTTAAGGTTTAAAGCACCCACGTATGGACTGCTGTGAGAATGAGTGGTCTCCTGTTCCCTCTCTACCCTTCCAATCACTCCCCTGGCATGCAAGTATTAAACCCACATCACAATTTCAATTGCCTAAAAAAATTGTCATTTGAATGCAGGTACTAACAGTGAATTGCTTTATGTTAGTAATTGGTGGGTTCTTGTTAACAGAGAAACCCAGGTGCCGTTTAACATCTGTGTCCTTTTCTGTCTGGCAACTGCTCTGAAGGTCAGCCAGGTCTGGTCAACATAGCCCAACATTTCAGGGGTGGGGGGGAGTGCTGAATCCCAGTCAACTCAATGGTGTTGCACCAATACTTGTGTTTAATGCCTGGATTACTTATTGTAATCTTCATTACTCCTAGCCCTATTATTCCTAGTCCCAGTGTGTATGAGACAGTACTTGTGTCCTATGGGACTATAGGGGAATGGGGACCACGGAAGCACCAGCACCGTTGTTAACAATACCGGTTCTTCAGCGAAAACTCTGCAGGCGGGTGACATCCTGCTCGGCAGGTCAGAACTGCCGGGTGTGACGGCTCCCACCCGAAGAGTCGTAATATGTAAGCTTACCGGCACCGTTGTTTCCGGACCGGCATTCTTGTTATGAGGCCCTATGACACAATACACGCCATACATGAGCAGACAAAATAGAATCACTGGTGGATTTATATGTTTGTATTGATGTCCCTCATAATGGGAGCTTAAGCAGAGTTTCTATTTGGCATACTTTCTGTATTACTGTAAGGTCCAGATTGCTTTGATTTTTAATGGATGCTCTGCTTATGCTGGAGTAAGTGATACTCCTCGAATGGTCAATAGTGACAATGAAACGCATGCTCGATAGTTTCTATGTCATAATCCTGACTGTTGAAGGCTGCACTGAAATAAGGTTGCTATTTTTAGGTTGATTTTGTGTGGCTGTCAATGACCAGCATTGTATTAATTTTGAGGGGAGGGTAAGGGAGGTGTTCACTCCCCGAATAACCCTGGGAGGTGTTACCCCACACTCCCCACCTTTTTCAAATGGGGGTCTTCACCCTTGCTCCTCCACCCCCACACTTCCCTTCCATGAACATTACTCCCTGGCCTTCCTTCTCTTTAACTTCCAACACTCTAAGACATGGACTCTCTCTCTCTCTCTCTCTCTCTCTCTCTCCCAGGACTTCCCTCTTTCGCCTCAGCCGCACCTGACAGCCCCTGTGCGCACTTATGTGCAGTGAGGGGCGTGGATTGGCGGCTTGCATGCTCTGGTACTCAGTCTTTTTTGCGTGTGATCAATATATTGCAAGGAAAAAGATCTAAGACGCTGAAATATTTCCTGAACTTTATTTCAAGTAGCCATAGATAATATTTTATTAATCCAACAGCAGTACTTTGCCTTGAGCAATAAGGCCCTGATTCACAGAAGCGTTTTATAATGGCGCAATCCTATAGGAAAACGCTCTGTGAATCAGGCCCTAAATGTTGATATAATATGATGGCTCACCAATGCAGGTTATTGCATTAATCCAATGCTTAAAGGCTTTCATTTACATCAATTATAGGTTGCCAGGAGCTGCAGCTCTAAATATATGTTGATGATCCAGTAGCTATGCTCTTTCACAGGGTGCAATTATAGTACTGAGGTATACAGTGGGAGTCTGGCCCGGGTACAAATCTTTTGACCTATCCCAAATTGAAGCTTCTACTGGGCACTCCATATGAAATACAGACATATATGTGGCCTGGTTGCCATGTGGCCAGTGAGGCTTCACATAGTACAGAAAGAGTTCTGGGAATAAGAGGGAATAAGCTGAGGGAGGGAGAAATAGCCATAAGGGGAAAGGGTGATAAGGGACTTTGCCAGGAGGAGGTCTCAAAACAGAGAACACCCCAATTATATGCTTCTGTGTTAAAATCTTCAAAGTTAAAAAAAGGAATACCTACATATTGATAAACTGCTGTGCATTATAAGTACAGTAACATTTAAAATTTCAAATGCAATGGTTTAAAAAAAGCAAATTAAACGGTCTTGTGATTGGTCTTTTGAACGCGCAATGGTTCACCTCACCCTAACCTGCTTACTTCTAGCCTGTCCGACCTTTCTATATCCTACCTTCTTCCCTTACCCAGCCATACTGATCCGGGTTTCCTCACCACTCTTCCTCCTTAATCCAACCTCTGGAAGGTTATTTATCAGGTTACACTTTTTGGTTTATTCTTCATTTTTAAATTCGAGATTGCGAGCATTCTGTCCTTTCCAATTGCCGCTTTGAACATTGTTTGTTTGTTTATTGATTTGATAATGCGCACCAAACCCTTGGGTAGCTGGGCGCAGCAATACAAGAAGTCTCGAAGCTTAGTTCCATTACCTGTCACAGGCAGGTGCATACATGTACATACATCGATATAATACAGTGCAGATATTTGTAGATCAAGGAGCATGGAGGTTATTGATGAGTTTATGTGCATGACACAGACAATGCTTAAAATTACGTATACTTAAGGGAGAGCCTACAGTCCACCATTTCACTCTATATTCAGAGTAGGGAACCTGTGTACACGGATCCACGAAATATGGGCAAAGATGGGCACAGGGGTGTCGGTGGGTACAGACTATGCTGAGGATCAACGTAGAGTGTGGCCAGATTCAGAAAAGTGTGGAACAGGCGTTAACATCAGTCTTCATTCCAAAAGGGTGGGGGTAAGCACAGTGTCCTAAAGCTGCTCCCCTCAAACACAATCCACATCAAAACAGTGGCTCATGCTTACATGCAAATACGAAAGACTGTCCTGGCAGGGAAATTACTTCTCAAAGGAGTGGAGTTCCTTAATGCTTACTCTGGTTCAAATCAATATTTACGGAGAATGTATTAATAAAGAAAAGAAAAACCACATCAGAAGACGTGTTAGTATTTGTCAACTTTACATACTGCAGAAGTTATTTGATCTGCATTTATTATCACACGGTTAATGCTTGTATTCATAAAATTAAGACACACATAAATGTATTATTTTACATGCAAAATAGAATTGTTAAAGTAATATACAAAGGAAACTTCTCACAAACATACATGTAACCAAAAAGAGTCCTATATGCTAGACAACGACATCCCACAATTGAATGTTAGCGAACACCGGGGAAACTTCTGGGCATTAGCCTGACTTCAGCCTGAATTATGTAAACAAATCTTCTCTGTCTAACTAGACACAGAATATATATCGCTTCAAATACCGCCACAACGACAACGTCATGGGCTCAGGGGTCTGCTTACATGTTACATTTTCCAAATACACCACCGACAGGAATTAGTTTGACAGCACAGTACCTTGGTGTTGCCCTTACCTATGAGCAGTGACAAAAAACGTGAGCATCTCTTCATCCCCAGAGAGGTGGCTGGTATCAAAGATGGCGCTGAACTCATACTGCGGAAAGAGAAAGCGTTCAGTTTGTGTTAGAGCATGGACTTCTCATAGTGAGTACTGTGGGAGTCAAACGAAAAGAGCAGCATGTGTTTCAAACGATGAAATAATGGCATTCCTGTAAGATAGCTCATGTTTTTTAGTTTATTTCCGCAGGCTATTATAAGCTCAGTAAAAAAATGTGTGGCTTTTTTTTTTTTTTAACAACTCGCACTTTTTGGCGGGGTAACATGGTATTCCAGCCATCTAATGCATAGGTCGTTCTTGATAAGAAATCAAGACTACACAGAGACTTAGGTACAATTGCCCATTACCCACGTCACAATGCTCCTCTCCCCAAACCCTCCTTAGCCATCAATAAGTCGATCAGACTAGGAAACACATCCGAACTCTCTCCAGTAAAACCTTCGTTCACAAGGTACATTACAACCCGTTTCACAAAACAGTGGGTGTTATTTTCACCTTTCCTACTGCATTCGCAACACAGCCATATAAAGTGAAATGCAAGCCTGGGCACAACTTGTATTTAGTTCACTTGGTACTGCATGAAATTTCACTGACTTATCTGTTGACCAACGCTTATAAAAAGTACCCTCTCCCCCACCTTTTCCATACTTGTCACGCATTCCTATCATACTTCCTTTCAACAACACATAAAACACAAATTGTGCACTTTGTGTACACGTTAGGGTCTTTCAAAATCGCCTTGCTTCCTTAATGTGTTATGCATTTTGACTGACAACTTCTATTTGCATTATTTTTTGTGTATTTGGGTCATTATTTTATTCCACATTTTTAATTTTGGACGGTGCATCATTTATTCCGTGTTTATTTCTGCTTTGCATATCACAGAACTTGACACCACTTTATCTAACCAACACAACGTTCATCCTTAATCAAGCACCCATCTGCGACACCCTGAGTTTTCAGACCCGGCTGTTTGAACTCTTAGATGGAAAAAGAAACCGCCGTTGCGTGAGCACATCCTGATGAAGGTGCCTGTGCTTTCGAGGAAGCTGAAAGCTTTCAAAATTTAAGGTGTTGTTTTGGGGCTGGACCTGTGATCATACAGGCCAGCCGACCCAGATCTGCGGGCATGCAGCCAGGGCAGAGTGTCGTGATCACTCGGACTTGTCAGTTTTGTTTGGGATCACCCAAGCACAGCATACAGGTCTATAGGCACACGTGCCAGACACACACACAGACCGTGAGCACATGGCTTATGGGAACAAAATAATGAGCAGGAGACAGAGTTGCGGGTCAGGGAGTCTGCCGCTGTACTACCTACCGCACGTGCCACATATGGACGGTACAACAGTGAATGCAGTAATACTTAGATTTGGGACACCTGGATAGAGGGAGAAATGCCTAAAATGGGGTTACAACAGTAAATTCAGTAACACCTGGATTTGGGACACCTGGATAGAGGGAGAAATGCCTAACATGGGGGTACAACAGTAAATTCAGTAATACTTAGATTTGGGATACCTGGATAGAGGGAGAAATGCCTAAAATGGGGTGTGCCCGGTGTTCATACAATGCAAAACCACAGTTTTAATGTCTTCTAAATTTAACAAACAATATTGTCCTACAATTATATTACTGGACTCGGGTCTACCAAATATGAATGCAATTAATGTGCCAGTTAAATGTGTAATGTTAAATGTAATGTTCACCAAAAGTACAGGTGGTATGCATGCAATGTGCAGAGCCCTCATCTGCAGTCAGTTGCTTTAGGGTAAGTTATTCGTTTATGGATGCTACTAGCTTCACTTTTTAGTGTAATGTGCCCATCTAGGTGGCTGTGTTCCACACCAAATTCGATCTATGCCAGCATGACAAAGCAAATCACACATCACCTGGCAGTGTGCAGGAAAGAAACTTGAGAGATTTAGACAAAAACAGTAAATAAGTGTAAACTATCATTGGCAAATCAACCCAATAGTTTTGGCTTTTATGTAGGGTAGGCATGTTATAGGCATTTGCCAGGCACTATAATGATACTTAACTGACCATAAGAGGGCAACAGCTGTTTCAGTACCCAGGCATATGATGTCAGTGCCTGAATACCTACTTAGCACCTATAAAAAAAAACTGTTGGCTTTCCCAATGCTTCTTTTAAAGGGACATCAATGCAAGGAACCAATATAAGGGCAAACATGCTGCTTATAAAGTAAGTGTCTGAAGGTACACTTGGTTAAGACATGTTTATTTACACCAGCAGCTCATTTACATCTGCAATTAAGACACTAACTCTTAGAAGACTGCAGATGTGTTACAGTGATAGGCCCTATGCAGCACAAAGTTTGATGATACAGCATGAGAGAATTAGCTCAGTGGGATCCCAGGGGGTCGTGGGTGTTTTGGGCAGGGAGTGGCAGTTAGTGGATGGGAAAGGCCACAGGGTCCCTCAAGTCCACAGGCAGTTAATTGGTGTATATAAAGTAAAACAACACCCTCAGGCTGTGTGTGTGTCCCTACTCACACACTATCTCCCTCCTATTATTTATTTATTTATTGTGTGTTACAGTTTAAAACAGAAATAAACTTTTCACACAAAATATCATGCTTGAAACAAACAATACAAACACACCTTACGAACAAATTAATCTAAAAAGTTATTCAATTCAACAATTCATCAATTCATCAAGCTTAAAACAAGAATCCAAAGTATTACAACACAGTGCATAATTCCTAATTCATCATACAGGTTAAAATCTGAGTCAATACAAAGCTCAGAATATGTATCATTAGAGAATATTCACAATTAAAATCATTTTTTCCCCATAAATTAAATTAATAGGTCAGTTGATCAGGAAAGATAATTTCTAAAAATCTTATTGCTTCAATCATCAAAGACACTGGTGGATCTCCAAGCAAAGTGTACCACATTTTATCGGTCCCTTCAAGTTTTGGAACAGACAGAAACCTTCCTATAGTTTTGTCATTCAGAGTAGTAAGTTTGAAACATACCATTAGCATGTGGTATATGGTTTCAGTTTCCTTACGACACAGCCGACATAACATCTCACATCTGAGAATATTTTCTCTAGCACCTAGTACCTCACATGTGGCAAATAAATGGAACTTCAAATACAGCCACGCGCGCCAACATTATTTAGAGGGATATTTTTGCAATGTACCATTCGTTACCCCTCTAGATCTTATATCATAAATACAGTGCTCAAACAAACACCCTTTATGTTGACAACAACCTCCTATTCTCAGTACAATCCAAATCGAACATGCATTTCCTGGCTGCATTACGTCAACACAAAAGCATTTCCTCAGAAATACCACCCCCTGCCATGATCATAGGACACTTTTTAGCACAATCAGAGAGAGGTTTGCAAGCTTCTGACAACAGTAAACATTGCAACTCCACAAACAAAGAGCCACATGGCCACAGGCTTCTATATATAATTGCAACCTTCTCCAGTCGATTGTGGCTTGGAATGATATAATGGCTAATATATGTCTTATTGCAGGCAACTGGGTACCCTGGGGCAACAAGAGCACCTTGCAACAAAGCTTGCCCTCAAATTGCAACCAGGCCCCGTTGGCATTTTCCACTTCCGCACCATGTACTACACTGGGAGAAAATGTTGACAGTAAACTTTCAAAACAGGGAGGAGTGAAAATCGACCATACTTCCTCTCAAGTTGTTTCAACTGAGATATTGAATGTATTATTGCGGTCTTACTAGGCGACCATTGTTTGTGGAGTTTATTAGTGCTACAAATCTTAGTTCCCAGATATGTAATGCATTGGACTTGTTTTAATTTCTGTCCATTAATCGAGCATTTCTTTTTTTCTTTATCAATTTATTTAAAACAATAATTTGAGATTTTGCCACACTAATTTCCTTGCCCACACTCTTAAAATAATCAGTAGCTGACAGTAGTGCTCTCTAAAGACCTATTTGGGTGTAGGTAAGTAAAACCAAATCATCCGCATACAGGAGGTACGGGATAGACAAAGCACCCAATATTGGAGGCAAGATATTAATTCCTTCAAAGGATGATCCCATATCAGCTTTATAAACATTAAAGAGGAAAGGGACCAGAACACATCCCAGCCTTAGGACCCTCCCACTCCTTATCCAACCTGAAGTATTTCCAATGGCATCCAATCTCACTTTTAATCTGGTCTCAGAGTGAAGAGCCATCAGCACGTCAAACAGCGCAGGAGGACACCCCTGAGATTTTAACTTTAACCACAAAAGGGCCCGGATCACACAATCAAATGCTTTTCTTCTATCTAGAAAGGTGACAAAAATCTGTCTTTTGCTTAGCCGGGCATGTGTCGTCAAGTGCGATATAATATGGCAATTCAGGGAAATATTTACCCCTTTCTTAAAGCCCAATTGGTATATGTTGTTACGCAGCAGGATGCTTGTTTGCCAGAGTAAGTAATTAAAAACCAAAGTTGACAAACCTTTCTATGACCCATCCAGTAATGAAATAGGTTGGATCCGGTAAATTACGACCTATATCCTGCCTTATGGATAAGGACAACTTTAGCATCCCTGCAAGAGGCAGGGATTGTCTTAACTTCTTTATTATTGTGGAACAACTCTGAGAGTATCCGAGACAATAGTTCTGGATCTGATTTTAGGGTGAGATTGGAAAGGCCATCCGGTCCGGGTGCATTCAAACCTTTTGACTTAATAATGCCCCCATACACCTCATCCACACTAGTGTCAATAAAATCCCATTTAAGTGGATCTGACTTTCGATCCTTATTTGACTCAGTTACCACCAGGGGCAGCTCCCATAAAGGTCAGTAAAAAAGTCAACCCAGACATTACTCGCAATCGGGGTTGTCTGCACAGATCTCTGGAAATGTCTTTCTTTGACCGAAGACCAAAAAGACGAGCCATTTTTTTGCTTTAAGGCAAACAGCATTATTTTTTGCATCACGCTGATATTTCAAATGCATGCTTGCTTTCATCTGATTCAAGTAGTCTTGATTTCACTTTTTTTAACAAGGGAAATGTAGAACTCTCCATTTTCATAGTAGATCTAAGTTGTTGTCTAAACTGTTTTTCTTTTCCATATGGGTGACATTATCAAAGGTATGCATATGTAATTTATTATTCCCAACCTTACTCAGAGCATTGCCTGAAATCAAATCTAGAAGCGCATCTTAAATACAGGCAACAAAACTTCTCACTGTCAACCTATTCCTATTTTGTACCAATAAACATTCTGTCATTTTATTATTAAATCTAGTAGCAAATTTCGGGTTTCCAAAAAACATTTCTATTTCTCCCTCTTATTTCCACAAGACGGGAACTATATATTCGATTTCCAGATATAAAGTAAGAATCAGACAGAAATGGTCACTATTTTCCTTGCTGACAATCCCTAGCCTTTCTACTCAGTTAAAAATATCTTTGGGCAGAAAACAATAATCCAAAATCGAACCTGTACCAGATCCCACTCTAGTGAAATTGGGTGGAATATCTTCCTTGATATTACCATTCGCTAACTACATATCCCAAATTCCCAGTACTTCTTTCCAAAGAATCTTTTATCTCGGGCCTCCTGTTCACTTGAAAGAGAACATTCATAGTATTTATCTTCCAAACATTAACTATTTAAATCACCCAAAAGGATACATCCGCCATTTTCATGCAGGTATAGTTTGATAATTTCCTGAATGTGTACCCAAAAATGTATTAGAGTACCAGTACTTGGGTTTAAAATAAAGATTAAGAATTAGGCAGGCATATATATCAAGTTCACCCTTTACATTCATCTTGACATTTACAGCCAATATGTCTCTATCCACCGTTGGTAGTTTTTCCATTATTAAATTAAAGTCATTACCTCCAAACGGTCTTCTCATTAACCTTCCTTGCAGGTTCATAGCAGATAGTATAACCTTGTAATATGGGGGCTTCTAGAATTCAAGATTCATGAAGTGCGATACATTAGCATGAGAGTGTAGGAATTAGACAAGTGTGAGAACCCTCACATGTTCCAAGAGGCTATTTTAAAGTTTCTTCCTCAATTTTCCGAATGGGCCCTGACAGTTTTAGTATGTAAACTATTTCAGATATATGACCAATCATATTCGCCTTCCCTTTTTGGACCCAATGAGTCTGTCACCAAATAGGATGTGTTATATCTCAGGTTTCATTTCACCAACAAAGTCCCCTGCAAACTCCCCTCCATCTCACTTCTTTTGATAAAGGCTACTCCATCGTGAGAGATTGGTACATCATAACCCATTTGTTTGAGAGACTGGCAAAATTACATTGCTAATAAATTCTGATTTAGAAGCAAGTCTAACAATATCTACTCTCTCCGGATGAGTGAATTGTACCTGAGTCAAATCTCCAGACTTAATTGGAGGCAGCCAATTTGGGAATTTCTTTGAACAAAGCCAGGAAATATTGCCTATTGAGAAGAAGAAATGCATGGACTTTAAAGGTGCTTTCAACATATAAGGAATGAAGATTTTGACATAGAGGGAACATAGAGTGATAGTTCTAGTTATGACAGCATCTGCTTTACCATGTTGATGTATCTCACCATTGTTAGGTAACTTAAATGTAGTTTTGGAAGTTTTCACAGATTTTACTATTTGACTCTCTATTTTATTAATCACCTTTTTCCTACGTTCTTCTAATGAAAGAAACACAGGAGAAAAGTTATCATTCTCTTTCATAGACAATTTCTTATGATACCCCTCACCTTTAAACAAAACAACATTTCTTTCTGCCAATGAAACGCCTTTCAGAATTATTTTTGGAAACAAACGGTATGACACTTAAATCAGCATTTGAATTCACCAACGTTTTTTTGGGAATACATTCATGAGCAAACTGTGTCAAGGATAAGCCTATATATGTAAACTGTGAAACCTGAGTTACCACATCAAAATCATCAATGGGAACCGGGTCACGGCACCCAATAGCTGATTCACTCATACTCACTCGACTTAAATCAGGAGAGATAGGATCTGCATCAGAGTAGACAGATAAAGCATTCAGATCCAATAACTCTTCCCGATGTATTAAAGGTTTTAGGAATTGCCTAATAGTCCCTTTACTCTCTGGCAAGGAATTTAATTTTGTCTTCAAATAATTTTTCTAATGCTTCCTGTTAGTAATACCTATCTTTGGGGAATCCACTTCTTTTTCCACCTCTTGGTCGGAAGACGGATCACCATCACAACTGTCCTTAACTCTGTCCCCGGGGTCGTCTGGTACTAGCCTAGTGTCTACAGGTGACTGCCATTTAATTTGACGCAAACATTTCCATGAGCCCCTAGAGCCCTTCTTTGAAGGATATTTCTGGTACTTTGATTTTTTTTTGTAATGGGTTAACTTTATCAACCTTCAACCATAACTTAACAAACAATCAGGTACCGGCTGATCACTCGCCCTTCCATTTTCCAAACCCTGGCCACTGCTCACATCATCATCCCCCCTAGCTTCCAAACCAACTTGAGTATTATTGGTTACTTTGCCAGTGAGTCCAAAGTCTCCCTCTGCAACCCGGATTGTCATAGAGCTTACATGGCATCTACTTGGGATTCCCTAGAAACAACATTAAATGGTATAATGTGGGAATTAATATAAACCCTCCAAAATACACATTTTAAACAATACATTTTTTAAGGTTTGTCTTATATCCCGGACCTCATATTGGACGAATTCATGGCCTCTATCCATTGATGGTAATAGATGAGAGAGGATGGGAAAAGAAAAGACATCCACTATATACTCTTGGCTGATGACATTTGGCTGGAACCCACAGATGTATATGTCTCCTCACTTGCAAGAGGAGGCTTTGTGTGTTGTATATAGTCACTCAAAGCATCTGGTTCAGATTGAATCTTATTCTCCGGAGTGTCAGATTGATTAACAACTAATTTAGGAGTTCTGTAAAGACAAACCTTCCCTTTTATCCCAAGCTGGGGACTCAACCCACCCAGGACCCAAGGAGGCGCACCCACTTTGCTAACTCATGGGAAACTGTTGGGGCCAACATTGAGACATCAGCAATTAAGTCTCTTTGTGGGCAGTTTACCATATCCTTCAAATATAAGTTTTCCAGTGAGCATGACGTTCCAAAAAGGTTAGAAACCACAGTGTCCTTTTGATCAATAGATAGAGTCAGAGGACTAGTTGTCTGTCTCTTTTTAGGGGAAGATTGCAAAGTTATTTCAATGTCTTTTCCTTTTCCTGCTACAACTTCTGTAAACATTGTTAAATTATAATGATTGTCCCATGTTTGTATTGTTAAAATAGTATTGTCCAAGTTTAACTCCTCCTCCTCATTACTTTCAACCCAGTTTTCAGTGGTACAATGATGGGGGGAAATACAAATATCAGAGCTTGGCAAATAGATGAAATAGGAGCGAGGAACATGCATAGGGCCTCATTACACGGTAGGCGGTAGGGGTTTACCGGTACCGGTAAGGGCACCGGTACCGGTAAACCCCTACCGCCTTACTACGAGTTCCCTTTGCGGGACCCGACTTTAACGGCTGGTTTTACCAGGCGTTAAAGTAGGGTGCCGCAAAGGGAACTCAGAGCTAATTACAGTACCGCAATTTGCGGTACCGTAATTAGCACCTTCCCCATCCCCATTATGCCCTATGGGGGCAAAAATGGGAATGGGGAAGAGCCTTGGTGAATGGGGAATTACCGCCCCCGCTCACCTTGGAGTAGGGCGGTAATTCCGCCATCCACCAAGGCGGACACAGTAAAATGCTGGCGGCAACCATGGTGCTAATAGCGCCATGGTTACCGCCTACCGTGTAATGAGGCCCATAGACTCACCCAGAAATGGTAGGCAGCCAAAACGACTCTCTGCTCCACTGCCGTCCATTGAGCACCTAACACATTGCCGGCATTCCACACCAGGCTTGTGTTGTGTAGGGAACACTCCTCCTCCAGCAAGTCGGAGAACAGACTTGCCCTGCCTTGGGAGCGTTGAAGAGAAAACAAACTCCAAAGCATCCAGTGTAACACGGCAAAAAGCGATCCTTAGATAAGGTGTCTGCAAGGCCAGTTTGTAGTAGCCAGGCATCCTCCAGCACCCTACACACCGACCCATACTGTGGGACAGTCAGGCGAATCGCAGTGCACTATATAGTTCTCTCAGTGTAGTTCGTTTTCCCAGGTGCAAAGAGGATGTTAGTCAGCACTGCAACAAAGTAGCCAGGCCTTTGTGTCAATTTCACTTTGCTATTTGTGAGGGGGGACTCGCCTATTTCCAGTCCGCTTCAATGACGTTCCAGCAATGCTTACCAGCTCAAGTGTGCTGTCTGGCTCTGGCAGGCAAGCAGCAGTCACAGAGGATGTTCACTAATCGCTCTGTACGTAGTCAAGTCTGTAACAATGTGATTTCACTCATTTCGATTGAAGCAGCTCTTATAAAGCTTTTGTAAGCAGCCCTGTGCGGTTACTGCGGGATTCTGCAAGGGGAGCTGCAGGAAAACTACTGCCCCTTACACTGCCGCTACGCTGACGCTTGCATTGGAAGGAATTTTAAACCCAGCGTCGGCGTCGGCAGCACTGCTCCTCCTCCTATTACTCGCTCTCAGGGTCAGGCACGAGGCACAAGTTTAAACACAGCAACACTGCAGGAAAACTGCTCATTACACTGCTGCTATGCTGACGCTTGGGTTGAAAGGAATTTTAAACCCAGCGTCAGCAGCACTGCTCCTCCTCTTATTACTCAAACTCGGGTTCAGGAACAAGGCACCATTTCAAACACAGCACAACTGCAGGAAAGCTGCCCCTTACACTGCCGCTATGCTGACGCTTGGGTTGCAAGGAATTCGAAACCCAGCATCGGCGTCGACAGCACTGCTCCTCCTCCTATTGCTCCTCTCAGGGTCAGGCACGATCGAGGGACAATTTTAAACACAGCAAATCTGCAGGAAAACTGCTCATTACACTGCTGCTATTTTGCTTCTTGGGTTGGAAGGCATTTTAAACCCAGAATCGGCAGTGTGGCGCTGCCCCTTGAAGGGATGCGCACGCGGCAGCGTGATGTTTCACGCCACCACGTGCAGTATAAATAAAAGGAGCGTTCCTGGCCGCGGCAGTGCGACCGGGAAGCCCGAGCAGTACAGACGTGTGTCGTGTGAGTCTGTGCTAGATGGGGGCTTACGGGCATCGCGAGCGGGTCAGGACAAAACCCCAACAGGCAGCACTGCTCCTCCTCCTATTACTCACACTGAGATTCAGGCACGAGGCACAAGCTCAAACACAGCACAACTGCAGAGAAACTGCCCCTTACACAGCCGCTACCCATCTCCCACCTATCTGTACTCCAATGCAATAGTCCCGACTTGTAGGTGGCTCTAAAGTACCACCTAATAGCCAAACTAAAAAGGGAAAAGACACAGAAGAGCAACAGTACTGAGTCGGTAATTAGAAAGGTGGAGACCATAGAATCTGAGTGTTAAGTGAAAGAACAAAATGTGGATACATGATCATGTACAGAAAACTAGAAAGTTGAACTGCAAAGGCTAAACACTAAAGGCGTTCATTAAAAGAAGCTTTCATGTTTACTATTAACAGAATTGACATGTCGGTCTATCCATATCTGCCTGCATTTCAAAATGAAAAACCCAGAGATCTACATCACTGCAATGCCCCGCCCACACGTTCATGAGGCCACGCCCACATGCTCAACCCAAATATTAAAGTGTCACGTTATCTCATGCTTTCAACAACCAAAGACAATTGCAGCGAATTGTAATTGCAGCCTGGATCTTACAGTACAGTGTGTCTGCAATCAATCTTAATCGCCAACAAAGCAATGTATATTAAAACTTAATTCACTTGCTAACTTTCCTCTGTATACAAGGGAGTTAACAGATATAGCTCTGCCAAAAGTTCAAAGGCGTTTGGAACATGGTGGAAAATGCTAATGCGGCTAAGCCTTGGATAAATATTGCATTACGACATGTATTGAAAATAAATGTGTGCCATTTTATTCTAGTTGTGTTTATTTAATAATATATAGACTTTGCAAGGTGATGGTTTCAGTATGTTTGATTGGTGATAGGGCTGGTCCCTTCATTTTGTATACAGCGCAGCCAGGCACAGAAAGGAGAGTGCATATGAGTCCGATGCAGCTTTCAACCTATTGTTCCCCTGCTTTCCTTGTGCCTCACCGGGGGAGGAGCGTTGCTGTTTCTATTGGCATGCATCAGCAATGTAACGATTATCCTCGCACTGAAAAGTGTGCATTGTGTGTTACTTGTGTGCATTTGATTGGCAACGCTGCGATGGCCGGAAAACCCAGAGACTCCACGCTCTTCCCCAGAGACCTGGAGAAGAGTGTAAAAACCCAGAGTCTCTGGGCTAAAGCCAGAGGTTAGGCAGGTATGGCTCTATCCAGTGGTGTACCGAGCGGGTGGGCAGGGGGGACAAGCTGCCCCCGCACAGGCACTTTTGAGAGCCTGAGCGGGACTTTTGTCAGCGGGACACCTCTCCCGTCCAGCACCTCAATGAGAGTGCCCAACGGGAAAGGTGTCCCGCTGGGAGGACAATGTGTGCTGAGCAATTCCTGCCCAGCACGCTCATTGTCCTGGCAGCAGGACACCTTACCCTTTCTGAATGGGAGAGAAGTCCAGCTGCCAGGACAATGTCCCAAGGATCTTCGGGCAGGGGAGGGGCTCTCACATTGCTCTGTGTTAACAGAGCATTTCAATGTGAGCCATTAGGCACTGATGGGAGAGAGGGGGGATTATAAGCAGGGACTTGTGTCCCTTTAGAAATGTGCATGGGAAGGAGTGATCTACAGTGAGAAGGAAAGTGTGCATAATGTTGTCCTAAGTGTGTGATCCTGGGCAGATCTGCAGCTCTGTAAGTGTTTTACTTCGGAGGGTATGTTAATATATCATGCTGTTATTTTAAAAAAAAGCCTAACTATAGAGTTGTTCCATATATAACAATTGTGCAATTTAGGTATTTCGAACCACAAAGTTATTTGCCACTTGGCTTACTTATCACAATTTATTCTAAAGTCACTTGCATGGTGCCTCCAAGTATCAAAGACTGATGATGCGCCTTGCAATGTCCTTTTCTGTGAAGTCACCTCTGTTGGTGCAATCCATATGCAAATTAGGAGGCTTGTATTTATTTTGCCCCAGAGAGCCTGGACAGAGAGGTCTAATAGATGAGTTCTATACATCTGTAATGATTTGCAATTTTATTGTTTTTGTTATGTGTTAAAATGCCATCTCCTACTAATGTTACCAAAAAGGTAGATTGGGACAGGGGTGGGTGGTTTGTGGGTGCAAATGAGACCATGCGGAATTGCGTGCACTGCATTTGTGGGGAAAGTAGAAGACTTTTTTCGTGTTTCGCCTCCCCCACTCTTGCGATGCTGGATACTCCCCTGGATCTATCATATATAAGATTTGAGGATCTTTCCATTTGGGCAATGTTGAAGCAATGTAGAGGTATTATCCTAGATGTTCCAGAATAACTAAAATGCATGGATATCGTCTCCTCGCACATGATATGAGAAAATGCATCTCTCTGTTACAGAGTGTGCAGCTGGTCCTCAACTGACAGACAAGGTAGCAGAATAAAAATGCTGACAAGGCAATGGACTGATTAATTTGGAAGTATGAGATGCCTCTTGCTGGAAAAGAATGTCGAGTCCTCAAGGCTACCACCTTTTCTTAAATGGTCCACAGTGGATCTGCCAGCCAAGAAGAGATCTTGGCCATTCTACTAATTTAAGGAAATGCCACTAAGTAATCCACTCTTCAAGCAAGAAAGTGTTTAAAAAATTATTTTACAGAGGGACGAATCTTTACAACGGTCCAATGAAGTGTCATGATTTAATGCAGTGTATAGTGTGAACAGCAGGTCGGACCATTCTTTTTTGTTATTGAGGGGTCTGTGATATAATAGGGTAATAACAATGAAATATACAAGAGTCACAGACTACCCCCTTGTCCTGTTTTTTTGTTGCTTTTGACCAATGTTAGCTTATATTTGCAGACACATATTCACAAACAAAAGACAATACTATACCTAGATGTTTTTACATACAACACTTTAAACTTTATTTATTCATATCATGGACAGTGGGCCTCATTACGAGTTGGGCGCAAAGGCATACCAGGCACCGATAAAGACACCGGTGCCGGTAATCCCTTTGCGCCCTATTCCGAGTTCCCTTAGCGGGTCCCTTCCTTAACGCCTGGTTTTACCAGGCGTTAAGGACGGGACCTCTTAAGGAACTTTAGAGCTAATAACGGTACCGCAATTTGTGGTACCGTTATTAGCACCTTCCCCCTCCCATTGAGCCCTATGGGGGCTCAAATGGGAATGGGGAATGGCTTTTTCAATGGGGATTTACCAGTCCCGCAAAGGTCGCAATAGACTGGTAAGTCTCCATTGAACGAGGGCGGACTCGGTACCGGTATTGGATGTAGTCATGGCGTTAATAGCGCCATGATTCCTCCAAACTCGGAATGAGGCCCATTGTCTTTTGTTTGTGAATATGTGCCAACAAATATAAGCTAACATTGGCCAAAAGCAACAAAAAAACAGCAGAAGGGGTAGTCTGTGTCTCCAGTATATTTCAATGCTGTTTATAGTGACAGCAATCCATATTTAGCAGTGTTGAGTGACATTCTCTGGCAGGCAGTCACAAGGAGTCAGCCAGGGCATCAGAGACTGCCTACTAAGACTATCAGAATGACACGTTTGAAAAACAAGCCCAGGGTGCAGCCATCTGCTGCCTGCTTCTTGAATGAAAGGAAATGTGAGTCCATTAATGAGAGCAGTCGTGCTAGTGTTTGCAATGTGGGTAACGCTGGTCTAGTGTTGAAGGATTTATAGGATGTGGCTAATTAATGAGCCAAGTTTACTCTAGTTGAACAATAACAGGAGGGTGTTTCATCCATTTCTGCTATTGGTTTCAGGCATAAGCGCTTTAACTCTTGAGCATGTTCTATGTTACAAGCAAATACAAAGATGTACGTGGAAGGGAAGTAAATGTCACAACGTCCCCCTACTATTCAGAGAAATCCATCATTGTTCCCTTACATTATAATAAATAATAATAATAATTATGCCACCCAAGCAACGTTCCTGGATTGCTTTTGTTGGTTTTCTTTTCCCCCTACTGGGGATTCGAACCTGTGCTCTTCTGGTAACACTCATGCGTCACATCTAACTGATCTATCTCGCTAACGACAGATTGCTTTTGTTCATTCTAGTGGACTTCTTGGGACATAACGCCCATTCCCAAGCTGCCACACAGCCCCGCTCGGCATCCGTTTGTCTTCTGCAATTAAACAGGAGTTGATGCAGACTCAGCTGTCTGTGCAGGTAATAAGAGTGGGGACGGGGGAGGGCGGTCGGGGTCTATAGTCCTAGGCGTGTCCCTTAAGAGGTGTGAATGGTGAGTGATTGGAAATAGAATGCATGAAGCTGTATTCCGCAGGGAAAATGACCGAAATTAATGGTGGTCATGTAAACGCATTTCCTTGCACTATTTACTTCAGTCGTGATAGAATCCTTGTGAAACACAGTGTTGTGAGTTGAAGCAGAGGAAATGTAGGACCTTAAACCAAGGGGATTCAATTGGGGTGGGGTTGGACTTGAGTATGGGGTGGATCTGGATTGATAAGGAGGCGGGGCTAACGTGTTCCCCTACCTTTTTTACACTTCGACCCCTGAGTAAATGTGATATATATAGGTGATAGTACACAACAGGATGACCCTTCCCATCTTGTACTGGCCTGTTAACTCGAGTTAAGGGCCCGAGTTCTCTGAAGATCCTTAATGATGGCAGTGTAGTGTGCTTTGACCAACTGAGATGGACTGACCTGCCCTGCTAGGTATTATCGTCATTACCACCCGTTAGATTCTAGGTGGACACTGTAGGTTGTGGTGCTGTCCCTTTAAGGACACGCACGGGGCGAGTGATGTTTCCCTCCGCTGCGTGCAGCTAAAATAAACAGGACAGGGATTTCAGGGGGCACCGGAACACACGGCGCCACTTACAACAGTGGCGACGAAGCGGGACGTCGGCCCGGGACAGGAGGTGAGGGTCAGGAATTCTTTGCATACAATTTTCTTTCCAATACTGAATGCCGCAGAGAGAGGGCGATGACCACGCGGTTTGGTGGCCATCTTATACAAATGATCAGAAGGGTCGCAGTTCTTATTTAGAGTGCCTGTGCGCCCTGATCCAACCATAATTTTTGGATTCCCGGATGGGAAAAAGCTGATATTGTGATTTCTTCACTTTGAAGGTGTTTTTAAGCACTTTCTCATGTCGAGTGTGAGGTTAGGAGCTAGGGGAGGCCTACAATCTCTTTGTTTATCCCCTGGGCCCACCCAACTAAATTTTTGGAGTCACTAGAGTGGCTAGAGACTCCCTTTGATGCAATCCTTCCATATTTGAACTGTATTGAACTATGGTTTTCCTGGGTACATGCCTGGTGCCCCATTTTTCACATTTTGGTCATTTCCCAGAGGTGCCTGTGAGGGCATTGTTGTTGTTGTATGGTGGTAGAGGACGTCATCAGAAGTCTGGTAGTGCAGTGCCTGGCCAACATCATCACACTCATCAACTGTGTGCAGCACCACGAAAGGAGAACACCAGTGCATGTCCACGAGTTGCGGCCCCAGTTGTCTTTGAGTGGGGTGCCTGTGCGCTTGCTGCCATGCACGTTAACAACCAAGGTCCGGCAGTGCCTCCTGTTCCCAAGCCGCCACTGGGTTTGAGGCAGCAAGGAGCGCTAACGCCCATGCCCGAATTTGACATCTCTGGTGCTCCATCCAGCCTCGGTCCCAGGTGGAAAATGTGGATAGACAGGATGGATATGTACTTCAGGGCCACAGGAGATACCAACGATGACAGCAAGGTGGTGACTATCTTGTATTCTGCTGGCCAAGCAGTACATGAGGTATTCCAGTCTCTGAGCCTGCTGACGCCACCTATGATGCAGCCAGGAGTACTTTATGCCACTCGCCAATGCGGACTACGAACGCTTTATCATGTGCTCTGCCCACCAGAAGGATGACGAGTCATTGGACAATTTCTATGGCAGGTTGTGGCTGGGACAATGCAGACACAATGATTCAGAACCAGTTGATCCAAGGGTGCTCGTCCGGCAAGCTGCGCAGACAGGTTCTGCGTGAGCCAGGAATTACACTGCTGTGAATCCTGGAACATGTTCGCTGCCAGGAAGTGTCTGAGGTGAGGGCTTCGAGAATGGAGGCAGCTGTGCACCCAGGTAAGGTGGAGGACATGTGCACAGTAGGCCTTTGCCAAGGTGACAGAGGGGCAAGACATCCTACTGGCTATCAACGTGATCGGGGCACAAGAGCAATGGAATCCTGCACGAAATGAGGATATGACCTCCCACAGCTGGCTGAATGCTCAGCACAAGGAAAGTCATATGGCCGGTGCGGGCGGCAGATCACTATGCCCGGATGTGCCGAGCTCCAATGACAGTGGTGGTCCCGAGAGGGCCTGTTAGAGCAGGGTTCTTTAGACAACAACGCCCGCCCAATGTTGCCCAGGTCGATCAAGGGGATGATGGGCACACTCGGGAGGACGAGGAAGAGGAGGAGGAGGAGTATGTCTTCTTTATCTCCAGTGTCAGCGCTCTGCATCCCAAGAACCGAACACAGCCACGGTGTCTGGTAAGAGTGAACAAGTCCAATGTCCTGGTGCTGGTTGACACAGGGGCATCCGTCAATGTCATGGCGCGGGGACACTATGATGCCATGGACAAGCCACCACAGCTACGGACACCCAAAGCACAAATCTTCAAGTTTGGCGGTGAGCGGCCCAGCCCACTAGGCGGAGCATTTGTGGCGAGCGTGGAAAACAGAGGGTCGGCCATCAGGGCCCGTCTCTATGTCACGACAGTCAGCAGCAACACCTTGCTGAGCTGCGCAGCTGCAGAGGCTCTGGGCATAGTGAGCTTTGCCTACTCTGTCTACGTGGAAGACGTGCAGGAGCTCCTAGTAAAATTCAGTCAACTGTTTGAGGGCATTGGTCGCATGGCAGGTGAGGCTCCACATTGAGGAATCGATTCAACCAATTCCCTTGAAGCACCACCTGAGGGAATTGGTTGACAAAGAACTGGACAGCCTGGTGGCCCTTGACATCATTGAGAAGGTGGGGGGCCCGACGCCCTGGGTATCTCCAGTCGTCATCGCCAGAAAACCGAAACAAGCAGACTCTGTGCGGATATGTGTGGACATTTGTCTCCCAAACAAGGCGATCAAGAGGGAGTGACACATCACCCCTACAATAGACAATATCATCACAGAGCTACAGGGGGCACGGTTACCATCAGGTAGTGCTGCACCCCGAGTCGCAGTACATAACCACATTTACCATCCACCGTGGCCTCTACCGCTACAAACGCTTGAGCTTTGGGGTGTTGTTGGCAGCTGAAGTATTCCAGAACATTGTTCGAGGGGCGCTTGCTGACTTGGAGGGTTTACTGAACATAAGTGATGACATCTTGGTGTTCACGCGGTCTGAGGCGGAGCACTTGGGCAGGCTGGTCAAGGCACTCGAGCAACTCCAGTCACTGGGGCTGACACTGCACAGGGACAAGTATGAATTCCTAAAAAAGAAGATCGAGTTCTTTGGCTTTGTATTCAAGTAAGGGGGTGTGTCACCGGAACCTCGCAAAGTGAAGGACATCGTCGATGCCTGACCCTCTGAGAATGTGTCAGAAGTCAGGAGCTTTTTAGGAATGGTCACAAGGAGAAAGCCGCTTTTGAAGATGCAAAGGGGGCTTTGACAGCAGAGGTCACCATGGGCTTTTTCGACCCGTCCTTACAGTCGGAGATTGTGGTTGATGCCAGCGCGTTTGGACTAGGTGCGATGCTCACACAGACGGATGCCAACAATGAGGTCCGGCCTGTTACTTATGCCAGCAAGGCGCTGTCTGAAACAGAGCAAAGATACCTGCAAATTGAAAGACAGTCCCTTGGAGGTTTTGGCATTTCAGACTTTATGTGTTGGGGGGACCGGTGATGGTTGTCACGGATCACAAGCCCCTGCTGCCCAAACTGGCGGGATCATCATCTAAGCCTCCTGCAAGGATTGAGAGTTGGATGTGGGCACTGCTAGAGTATGGTGTCTCCATGGTATATCAGCCGAGCAATAACAATGCCGCCGACTATTTCTCAAGACAAACCTGAAAGACAGAATAACATCAGTGCGGAGGAGGCAGATGAGGACATCAGATTGGTGGTTGAAGCGGCTACTCCCAACTCAGTGCCGATTCAGGCGCTGGGGCAGGCGGAAGCTGAGGACGAATGCTTCATCTTACTGAAGGCAGCTCTTCAACAGCGCTCCTGGAAATCTGTAGTCGTGACGCTGGCTGTGAGGACCCAGGAGGCGAAGTCAGCGCTTGAACAGTTATGGAGAGTGAAGGCCGAGCTGGCGTTTGCAGAGTCAGGACTGCTGCTCCGAGGTGACAGAATCGTGGTCCCACAGTGCATGATCACCCAGGTAATTGAGCTGGCACACCAGGGGCATCAGGGCACAGCCAAGACAAAGGCCCGTCTGCAGCAGAAGGTGTGGTTTCTGGACCTGGAGAGGGGGGTCAAGGAATTCATCATGGCATGTGTGTGGTGCCAAGCAGCATCCATGGTGCAGAGGGAGCCCATCATCGAGAAGATGCCGAGAGGGACCAAGCCCAGGTAGATCATTCACACGGACTTTGGGTCCACAGGGCGGGACACACATTTCCTGGTGGTCGTGGACAAGTGGTCCAGGTATCCAAAGGTGGAGTTCATCGAGTCAGTGGCCATGAAGAATGTGGCTGTCGTGATGCAAAAGATCTTCGCCACTCACGGCCTGCCCCAGGTGCTCTAAACTGACAATTGGCCACCCTTCCAAGGGGAGAGTTTTGCCCAGTTAATGGAGGAGTATGGTGTCCATCATCGCAAAGTCACTCTTCCATGGCCCCAGGCGAACGGCGAGGCGGAGCGATTCATGAGAACACTGAACAAAATCTTCTGCATCGCTCAGGACCAGGGGCATAACCTGCAAAGGGCTCTGTACCAGTTCCTGCGGGAGCACCGAACCACCCTGCACACGTCCACTGGCGATGTTCAAGCGGTGTCCCAGGGGTCTCATCTCGGAGGTGGGTGAGAGAGAGCTGGCGGTCATCGACAATGAGCAAGTGGAAAAGGAGAGGAGTATCAGAATGGAGCAGGAAAATGTCAGAAGAGGACTCTGCCCCCAGCACTTAGTTCCCAGTGACAAAGTGCTTGTAAAGAACAGACATCCTCAAGGGAAGTTGTCCTTGACGTACGAGCCTGGCCCATTGGATATGGTGACAGTGCATGGCTCAATGGTAACCACCTCAGATGGAACTGCCTCTGTCACTCACAATGCCAGCTTCTTCAAGTAGTTTGGAGAATCCAGGTTGGAGGAGTTGCAGCAAAGAGACATGAGTGATGTACCGGACGAGGGCGGTGGCCTGGCCTATCCTCCAAGCTCCCCGGCTCGGGGGAGCTCAGGTGAGGAGGGCCCGATCCGGGAGGCGGGCAGGAGGTATCACCAGAGGGTTTGCAGGGGGAAGCCTGACCACCTAAGTGACTATGTTTTGGACCCCTGAACTGGTGGGACCAACCCAGGGACTGGAAAGAACCCGTGGGACTGGGGTGGTTGTAATAAAAGGGGTTGGTTTCTTTGTGTGCAGTGTGGTATTACGTTATCTGTGTATTTGACATTCTTCTATTTGTTGTTATGAAAAAGGAGGAGTGTGGTGCTGTCCCTTTATGGACACTCACCCAACGGAGTGACGTTGCACTCCGCCGCGTGCAGCTTAAATAAACGGGGTGTTCCCGGCCGCATCAGAGCGACCGGAGAACTCGAACCAAGCACATGTGTGTGTGTTACTCTGTGCAAGGTGGAGAGTTCACGGGGGCGCCGGAATACACTGCGCCACTTACAACATAGGTGATAATGCAGTTTAACATAAAGAAAAGTCTAAATGTACCTACTGTTTTACTTTATTCTTACTCACTCCACCCAGGCTGCACTAGTCCCTTTTCTATCTTCATTACGCGACCATAATGAAGATAGAAAAGGGACTCGTTGGAAGACAAAACCAAAGTAAAGGCACATTTTTGTTTATTTTTTTTTAAAAGAATAGATCTGTTATTGCTACAGGCAACCAGAGAATGAGACTATTAGAAAACTCGGAACGCGCTCGTGTACTGTTTGCACTGCAGCCACTCCGCTTATTTAGCTCCCCTGCCAATTCCCTGCCGTATGAGTGAGTGGACAAGGACGCCAATAATTCAACCCCTTTTTGAAGATCGTTTTTCAAATATCTTGGTTTCAATGAACAGGGCATGAAGAAGATGTCACGGGTGGTGTTCGTATTTATTGTGCAAAAAAAATATGCATGTTGTTCTCCGGGTTTAAAGCACCATCCAATAGAGATTGTCCTATTGCAGTTCTCTAACATGCTTTTAGAGGAAGCAGGTTTGTGGGATGCCGTGCTTATGTGTTCCTTATCTAAGCCTAATAAGAACTTACAAATGCAGGTGCCTTGGGTTTAAGTTTTTTTTTCCATCTAGCGTTAAGTGCATTCTCTACATCATGTCTAATGGATGCATGGCACAAATACACAAGTACAGAATTATCTAAATAGCATATGGTTATTCGTGGCAAGACGCCTGGGCTTAGTTCACAGCCTCTGTGGCCACACCAATTAATCAAGCTCATAGTTATTGACATGTCAGCATCACCCACCAAACATGCCATACGAACACATCAATGAACAGTAAGTAATTCAAATAGAAGAAAAGGAATTCTGAAGAAAGGCACGTTCCTGCAGATATTCCCACTGGGTAGTGCCTTAGGGAGCTAGGGCCAAAAAGGGCTACATGCTTTCTGCTGGTCCCTGTCATTCACTCCGATGGGATAGCAGGTCAGTGTCACACTGATGTCACTGCTCAGAGACAGCAAGCAGAACTGGAGATACTCCTTCCCGCAGGGAGCACGGGTCAATGCTGGAGAGTACCCGGATACATGAGTGAAGGCAGGGAGTCTTCTTAGTGGAACTAGAGGAACAAATCCAACATTTTGGGCAATAACATTTTTTTGTAGGACAGGGGCTTTTCCAATAGTCATCTTACCCTAACCAGTCCCACTAAAAATGTTCAGAAAACAATAGGAAAACAATTCCAGTTTTATATGTTTGCTAAAAATAATATGCAAACGTTATCTCCATCTATTCATTTCACACCAAGGTGAAGTGAAGAACCCGAATGAGATTCCCAGGCCCTTTTCCTGCAACTACTTCCATGTATGGGGAGGGAAGGGGAAGGCTGAAGATGAATGCCAGAGCGGGCTAGTGGTAGCCACATATTCAACAGTAGATCGATTGCTTCTGCTTTCCCACTGATGGAGCGTGATCCTAGAGCAGGGGTCTACCACATTCGGCTCAATTTATGCTTAGGACTACCACTGTTAATGGTGAGGGATCAGGCAGCATTGGTTCACATTTTGGAGTGAACCCTTGGTCGTTAAAAGGCACTTTCAGCAGCATGTTCATAAACAGAAAGTGTGATGACCTTTGCACCAGTAATAATGCTCTAAATTGCGTCTTCCAAAACATCCCACTGACAAGGCAGACCAACTGGAAACCGACATACTCAATGAAGATGGAAACGCATCACAGATTATATTATTAGAGAATATGTCACATAACAGTACATGTTGATGGAGCTCGTGCTATGCAGCAGGCACGTGCCCAAGAACACTGACCCCTTGGAACTTGGCTTCAACAGGATGTAAGCAAAGCCCAGTACTAAAGAACACATGTGGGCCATGCATGACAATGGCCCACCTCCAAAAACTGGGAAAATATTATTCACCTGGGATGTTATAGATCCCCTGAAAGAGCAGGTTCGCACAAGGAATGGTGAGGGGCCTTGAAAGAGCAAGGTCGAACAAGGAACAGTGAGAGGCCTTAAAAGCTCTAGGTTAAACAAGGAATAGTGAGGGGCCTTGAAAGAGCTAGGAAGAAAAAGGAGCAGTGAGAGGCCCTAAAAGAGCTAGGTTAAACAAGGAATAGTGAGAGGCCCTGAAAGAGCTAGGAAGATCAAGAACAGTGAGAGGCCCTGAAAGAGCTTGGTCGAACAAGGAACAGTGAGAGGCCATGAAAGAGCTAGGAAGAACAAGAACAGTGAGAGGCCCTGAAAGAGCTGGCCCGAGCAAGGAACAGTGAGAAGCCCTGAAAGAGCTTGGTCGAACAAGGAACAGTGAGAGGCCATGAAAGAGCTAGGAAGATCAAGAACAGTGAGAGGCCCTGAAAGAGCTTGGTCGAACAAGGAACAGTGAGAGGCCATGAAAGAGCTAGGAAGATCAAGAACAGTCAGAGGCCCTGAAAGAGCTTGGTCGAACAAGGAACAGTGAGAGGCCCTGAAAGAGCTAGGAAGAACAAGGAACAGTGAGAGTCCTGGAAAGAGCTAGGTTACACAAGGAACAGTGAGAGGCCCTGAAAGAGCTAGGAAGAACAAGGAACAGTGAGAGGCCCTGAAAGAAATTTGATAATAGACCATTTGCAACAGCCCCCATTACTTAAACACCCCACTTGTTTAAATCACAACCCTTAATGTGTTAACCGTTGGTGTTCCCTTTCCAAACATTTTTTGTGACTAACTCAATACAGGGGAGGGACTAAAAATCAATCTCTCTCTCTCTCCCATCAAATGTTAAGAGGAATTCAAAAACAGTTGCGAAAAATAAACCTGGTGGCAAATAAAACAGTTTCTCCCCAGGACGCCACATAGAGAGTAGAGTTCATCATGCTCTCCTTGTATTTTGGGGTAACAGGCCGCAGACACAAATGTAGAATGCAAAATATCGTATTAAAAAAGAGGTCACACATAAAAGGTTTAAAATGCTGAGTTGTTCAAAATAAACAGCGCAAATATAGAATTTAAAATATCAATATTGATAATGGATGGGGAAAGTAGTGTTGGTGATCAGGCAGAGAGTGGAGACATCAATATAGATGAACTGGCAATGGTGGTCTCCTCACCCCCACCCAAGAACACTAATTCACAACTCATCTTGCTGGTGTCATTTGGAGCCTGTGTCCTGGATGTTATGTTTACGCAAAAGAATGCGGGCTACTATAAAGGATCTTTGGACTGATGAATGATTGGTAGCGTGATAGTTTACTGGGTGTCATTTCTGTTTGAGATATGCTGACAGCAGTCAGATACTGCTAAACACCCACTCACTCAACACATGTGCACACATGTACTCTACTGCAAGGATTCCTGTGTATATACCCAGATCTGTGCTGCAGTCCTCTGTGAGGGCGGTAGATCCCCTACCTTGGAGTTGAGACGCATGAAAGGAAATCCCACGCTGCACTTCAGGAAGTCCGACTCCAGCAGTTCACAGGAAGTGCCCAACTCCTCCTGAAAGCAGAGAAACAATAACCGACGTTAGCGTGTGAAGGTGAGGAAACCGCTACGGAGCGACAATGGAAATGAAACTGATGACAGGCCCTGAGGAGCTAGGACGGGCGGGAACTAGTGCCAGCCACGTCACGTGCTGTTCACATGCACTTGGTTGTCCAAGACAATTACAGCCCCTGACATGAGGAAATGATGCAATTGATACATGTGCCCTCGAAAGAAAATAATCCAGTAACAAATCCGACGATGAAGTAACGGTTTAATTGTCAAACTCGCGAGGGCTGCTAGAAGGAGGAGTTCCGGATTTCCGAAAGGGAAACAGATAACACTGGTAGGATTAAAGTAGGCCAGTGGTTTTGCTCTTTTAATCTCCTAAATGCGTTAGTGAAAGTGTTACATGGAAATGACAAGGACGGAAAATGGAACATTGTGGAAAGTGAAATGGACATAGTACATTTGTCTTTGCTCTCTGGGCACACTCTCTTTGCAGGTTATATTCACAGAAATGGTGTCAATTTCGAAACCATTGTACTCAAATAATAAAAATGCGCGTTTGTAATTGCGCTAGAGTTTCTGAATCTTGAATCTGTGCAGAAAGGTTTCTACAAATAAAGAGATTTCCCCCGTTGACAGTTTTCGTCCACCCGTCTATGAGCGGGAGGGCAAAGTGGAGGAAAAGTGAGGGGTAAGAGGATGAGAGTGGAGTGCAGTAGAGGATGGAAGAGATAATTGTATGGGATAGGAAATAAGAGGGGAAGAGTTGAAAAAAGGATAGAAGAGTAGTCGTGCGGAGAGAAGGGAGCAGAGCAGAAAAGAGGAGAGAAGATGAGAATCGAGTAGAGGATGAGAGGGGACTGCAGGAGAGTATGGGAGATGGAAAGGTATACAGTAGGAAACAAGAGAGGAAGGGAGTTGACAAGAGAGAAGAGGAGAGAAGTGAAGTGGAGAGGAGAGCAGAGGGAAAAGAGGAAACGAGATGAGAGGGGAGGAGATCTAAGGAGGAGAGGAGAGGAGCAACAAGTGGAGAGAGATACAGACAGATACAAAAAATAAGGAGATGGAGGACAAAGAGAAATACCATAGTGTTGGCAGTGAACATTCACCACACTGTCACAAAGTGGGGTCTGTGTTTTTCATGAGGCCTTTGGGACCTAGTGTAAACGTTCAGTAGGCGGAAAGCTCCAACCAGACCAGGTAGCGGATGGGCCATTAACAGTGATTGCTGCACACCTCTGAAGTCACAGCATCATCCCTGGCTGTGTAAAGGTGGGGAGGCTTTTAGAGAGCAGCAATGCAAAGTGCACAGAACATCAAAGTGACTGTGGCATTTGATGTATGCTGCTTTAGTGTTGCACACATCTAGGGCCCATTTCAGGGGTCAAGAGAGGTAGTCCTATAGAGGCAGGGAGGAGAGGTTTCTGGTCTGATATATGCATAGGGGTTTCCAGGGAATGCATGCATCGCTTTTAGTGACACAACACAACATTTCACAAATATACCTTTCTTGTGATTTAACATTTGATATCGATATCCAATTACGAACTGTCAATTAAATACAACTGTGGAATACAACAGGGGAGCATTAATAAAAGTCGTATTATACTCGTATAATGCCATAAATACATAGATATTTTTGCAGAGCCAACATCTTTACCCTGGCCACCCCTACCCAACTTGTTTTGGCTAAAATGCACACACGCGTTCTAAAATCCTCTTCCCATACATGGACTTCGGTCCCCCGAGGGTATTTAACCTACAGCACGTTGGGACCATGCCAATGGTGAAAGGCGCTTTACAAATGACTGGTGATGATGATGATGATATAGTGCTCAGTGCCAATGTGAGCCTTCTTTGCTTCTCGGGATATTAGCTGTGACTCTGCATGTAACAATGCAAGTTTATTTAATATCTATTGTGTTTGATCCCTCAATGTATACAGTGATATGAGGTGGCAAGGTGAGCACTGGCTGTACTTCCCCGGCACATCACATCATTGGAATATCTGGCAGACAAGAACGCAACGGGGAAGATAGTGTGCAAACTAGCCCCGACAATAAGAGTGACACAATTCCTTGGCAGACAATGGGGGTAAGTCCTGTGAACATTAAAGCAACATGTAATTATACCTGGGTCAGAGTGATGTTCATGAGGTAAAATTCTAAGCAACTGAGAACAAATTAAGAGCTAATATCTATTTATTGCCAAACATTAAAGAAATTACTGTAATTGTATCTTTTTCTCATGGATTTCTGCCCATCTCAGGTCCAAACATTGGAATTATCTCACAGGGCTCCAGTCTATTCATATTCATACTATACCTAACCTGCATTTTTTCTTTGAACTATATGTTTGCAATATTTAACTGTAATGACCTGTCCATAGAATCCAGTATCACAATGAAAGGTGCACTTTCCCCCACCGAAGCCCGGGCCCATTGTGCGGATGCGATGTGATTTGGGCTACATGCTTTTCGCATCCTGCATGTACAAGGGATCTTTTACTCCTTTCAGTGTTTATTCAAAGGTGCCCATTTAATTGTATTATGTGCACTTGTTTCATTACACGCTCCCCTGCTTCTAATGTACTCAACAGTTTATTTCTGCTTTGATAGTTGCCAGGTCAGCCCTCATGTTTTCGTCTTCGGTGCCTCACTGTCTTGCTTTACAGCATTGCTTGCACTCATGGTTGCCCTTTCTGTTCTGTAAGTGTTATTTGTAGCAGAACGTCTTCTCACAGTTGGATTAACAAGCAGGTTTCCAAGCCACTAGATTCCCAACATACAATGAGTTCACAATTCATTTCTTTCACAGAGAAAATTGAAGATGATATAATAGGAATGAATGGGGCAGGGCAGCCAGAAAGCAACCACTGGCCAAATGTTGGTGGTACCAAACATGGTCAAGAGGTATGTGACTATTGCGACAAGCCATAAGCAGCAGTGTGCAAAGACACCCACATATTGAAATTACTATTAAAAGATATCAAGTACAATCACCAAATGATAGGTTTTGATGCCCCATGAGGTATAACCCAGTGGAGGCATAATTTGCCTCCACCTAACTGGCATAGCCCAGCATCCCTCCTGAGAATCACCCTCTACAGCACAGTCCACTGTTCCACCCTGGCTTCTGCTTTTCATACTTTACATGCTCCTTATTGATAGTGAGGGATCACGATTACCAGCTGCCCTCAATGGAATACCGATAATAAATTCTGCGAGGACTGTACCCCCTTATCCACCTGATCTAAGGATGTAGACCCTATTAATGCACAGTACACTGTTGCTTCCTGAAGCTAAGATCACGCTCAACAAACACCCAAAATAAAATCAATAAAATAAATACTAAACAGTTAATACACACTATTTCCAAAATAAATATGACAATATAATCCAAACATATTCTCATAAAATAACAAACTAAGCTTCAAGAAGATAAAGCTGAACCACCACAGAAATAAACACAAAAACAACTAATCATGAAAAAGAATACCTTTTCCTCAAAACCCTCTGCACCAGATCTAGTCAGTCAGTCAGATCATTTTAATTCAGAATAAAATCCCATAAAAGTTTGAATACAAATAAAACAATATTAAAAGCAACATTAAAAGTTCATCTCTAAACGGAAACATAAAAATGAGCATAAATATAGGACACACTCAGATCATGTACAACACATCACCTTCCTTGACTTGAAACAAACCTACTTCTTCTCTAGTTGAGCAACTGGATATCATAGCCAGAAGATCATTTAAAAAAAATGAATATTAACATCTCTTTTTCCCAATATTAACTGCATTTGTAAACATGCAAAAAGAGCCTAAGCTGCTGGTATGGTATTACCCTATTAAACATATGTAAATGCAGGGTGATATTGTCAGAAGTTCTGCTCTCTCAGTATTGGAAGTATAAATGTCTTTCTGGGAGATGCATATTTCAGACAGAAAAAAAAAGAGTCTCAAGGATTAGAGGAAAGAACTGTCAAAACCTTGCCTCCTAAGGGGAACTCTTCCATCTACCTGGTACAGAATTAGGTTGAAGGATGTTAAAACATGCACATATTAGCAATAATCAATGTTTTATATGAGGCGACCATTCCAAATAAGGTGCCATTGAGTCATGTAAAATACATATATCAAAATGTATGTTGTTGGACTTCCTCGTTTCTCTGTTAAATCTTTCACCCAAGTACATGCTGTTTAATTTATTCTTCCTGATATGTATTGCCCCCTTATTTGGACTTAGTCTCAAAATATCACCAATACAGTAGTTTAGTTGCTAAACTCTCGACTTCAGCAACCCACTGTATTTTGATATCTTGTCACTGAGTTTAATTGTTTTTTTTAAGTTTGTAATTAATTTTTGGAAATAACAATGCTATTGAGGGTTGCAAATAAAAGTGATTTTGGTGCTTAGACTGTTTTTCTGGAGAGTTGGGTAGTTCCCCCTTAGTGCCAATTAAATGATACAAACTTGGGGTGTTTAGATATCATCTGTCTGCAAGAAACTTGGATGATGGAACGCCCCTCTATAGACGGATACGATTTGGTATTCGCTCCAGCCGTTAAAGGAACTTTTGGCCGACCGTCATCAGGCCTTATAACTGCAATTCGCTGTGGATCCAGCCTACACTTAAAGAACACTCTGAGAGTGACAACTCACTTATTGGCTAGGAAAGTTATTTGGACTGATGCCGTGGTGGAAAAGGGAAAGCCCAAAACACAATCTTTAATCATCTTCAATGTCTATTGGAATCCTGCGGCTATGACTGATTCATTCTTCATAGCACTGATTGAGGACTCAATCGATGAAGCACGGGTAAGGTGTCCTGAGGCCCTGCTAATCATCTGCGGAGATCTAAATGCCACCTGGTTACCACATGATTCAGCTGGTGACCTTCCTCTTTTTTCGACCTTAAGAAGCAAACGTGGCGTGGCTTGGATGTCGTTGATGTCATCTCGTGATCTGCTCTGTGCTGAGGATTTATTCCCCAGAGATGAGAGGCCGCCCACCTGGGAAAGAGGTAACTCCTCAGCGGACCTTGACCACATCTTTATAAGCAGGCTCTTGGCAGCTTTGACCACTTTGTTTGAGGTACGCAGGTCCTCGGCCAGCGAGCATAACCTGCTTGTATTGAAATGGAAGACTACAAGAGTTGTGAACACAGTCACGTCAGTACAAGTGGAGTTAAATAACTAGCAAAATCGCCTAAGACTCTCAGAAACCTCGATTTTAAAGATACAGGCTCAATATTTGGCAATTGAAAATGAGCATAACCTACTGAGTGACCCGCAACTACCAGATTATCAACCACTTCTGGTTCCTTTTAGAGCTAAACTTGCTGGCCTCAGACAAAATAACGATTGTGCTAGACATCAATACAGCAAAGAACTGGTCTTGAGACGGAGATCAGTAAGGAGAGCCAGAAGAAAATTCGGTGTTTTTCCTTCACCTGAAAATCAGGCAACCTTGAATCAAGAAAAGAAATCTTACAAATCATGGCTCAGGCACCACCGTAGCAATTTTTACCAACAAGATGCCGAAGCTATGTTGAAGCTTGTCTGTGGCCACCACCCCCGAGAGTTCTGGGCGCTCTTAAGATCTTCTTTGTCGCCTCACGAGATCTTACCATCAAACCCTATTGGGGAAATAACTTGGATAAAATTTTATTCAAATCTGTTCAAGGCACCTGCATTGTCAATCTCCTTGGAATTTACTGCAAAACCAGCACCATGGATTGATTTGAGCAGTGAATCTGAGATCCTCAAAGTCCTGCATAGACTGAAACCATCGCGAGCACCCGGCCCGGACGGAATAACAAACCTTGACCTAAAGAAATATCCAAGTCAGTGGGCTGTGTTGATAAGTGAAATCTTTAAACGCTGCAAACAGGCAAGGCAAATTCCGTCTTCATGGACAACATCTATCATAGTCCCGATATTCAAAAATGGCTGGAAAGAAGATCCAAAAAACTACCTCCCTATCGCACTTCTGGACACGGTTGGTAAGGTGTTTGGCTATCTATTACTACAAAAATTTCAGGATTGGGCCAGGGAGGCCGAATGCGCTGATCCGTTTCAAACGGGATTTACAAAAAACAGCGGTACAACCACTAACATCATGTTTCTCAGCGCACTTAAAAGTAAGGTGTTGGGAGGAGGCCCACGAGTGTTTCTAGCGTTCATAGATCTGGCGCAAGCCTTCGATCAAGTAAACCGTGGGCGCCTGTGGAGAAAACTGAGTCTTTGGAAGTGTTCCACTGAACTCCTCCAACCGATTCAAGCATTACATCAAGAAACAAGGGTGAGAGTGAGATTAACTCAGGCTGGTTTGTTATCATCTGAAATCCCAGTTGATCGCGGAGTGAAACAGGGTTGCCCCCTTGCTCCGTCACTCTTCATTGCCTACCTCGGCGATTTCAAAGCCTCGGAGCAAACGATTCGCTCCTTTCCACCGACTATGGGCAAGTCGAAAACATCGAGACTACTCTATGCGGATGATTTAATCTTAATGGATTTGACTCCTATTGGTCTCCAGCGTCAACTTGACCATCTGGCGGCATACATTCAAACGAATTATTTAACTATAAACACAGCCAAAACCAAGATCCTGATAATGGAAAAACACAAACAACCAAAGGAAAAACTAGCCTGGTACTTGGATGGGGCAGCACTGGAAAAAGTCGCCAATATCAAATACTTAGGAGTAGCACTGGACTGCTCGAGTATAAACGCAACCCTCCAAAGTTGCTTAATGACCAAAGTAAAAAACCTAGCGGCACAAGGCCGGGCAATGGACAACAAGTTTGGTGGTTTTTCCCTGTTACCCTTGATTACATTTTACAAGATGAAGGTGGTGCCATCCCTCACCTATGCAGCAGAAGCCCTCCCTCACACACCTACAAACTTGTGGCTGAAGTTAGAGGGTCTATTTTGGCGCACTGTTCTAGGTCTCCCCAAGTCAGCTTCGGCCCCCTTGATCAGAAGAGAGCTTGGCCTATTATCGTTGGAAGGGACCATGGAAATTAAATCGATGATGCTGTATAGGAAGTTGTTGCTTTTGGACTGTCCTCATGTGCTAGCTATCGTACGCATGGGACTATTGACATCTTCCCCCTCTGTGTTAAAATCTTGGGAAATGGCGCGTAAAAAGAAGCTTTCGGAAATTTTCGGAGCAGGATCTCATCGGCAATTCGTTAAAAATAAAAAGGAAAATCAGTGAGCTCGACTGGATTGAAACCTTGAACAACACATCTAAAGCAAAATCAGTCAGCCATTTGCCTCCGTATCAGAGCAAACTAAACATTGTTCCGAACTACTTGAGCAAGTTCCCAAATAAAGCTGCCAGAAACTTGTTCTTGAAAGCGCTTCTGAATCTACTGCCGACAAATGAGATCCTACAACTCAGAGGACAAAGTAACTCGAACACGTGTCGTTTTTGCAAAAACGAGACACACGTAGAAACCATACGCCATCTCCTTTTAAATTGCCCAGGAACCAGAGCCGTAGGTGAGAAATTTCTGCTACCACACCTTTCTGCATCACATACTAGGGAAGAGGAAACGTGGGGGACACGTCTGATGAGTGGAGAAAGAAATACCTGGACTATCGCTACCACACAGACTCTTAAGTTTATTCTATCTCTTTGAGAACTTAAGTTCTACTCAACATCCAAATTCCACCAACATTATATGCCTCTTTGGAATTATTTTCTCATCTTTATTGCTGATTATTTTTTTTATTTTATTTTTTCTTCTTCTTTTCTTCGGTTTCACTTCGGTTTGTCTTCCCTTTTCAGCTTTATTCTTTGTTCTTCACTTCATTTTGATTTCGATTACGTTTGTAAAAATCATTAATTTGATTAAATCAACTAAATAAAAAAATTTAAAAAAATTAAAAAAAATGATACATCTTATCTATCTTCTCACTAATTGTCATGAGCATAGATTTCACCCTCATGAATTGTATTAGAGGTGGGGTACACTTAACCTCAAAGGTCTGAGAGTAAGTAGTAGAGGAAATTGAAGCTGGAGGTTTCTAACCTGACATCCCTAAAGGGGGCCTGGAGTACCTTATTTCTCTAATTCGTTATTTTTCTTGCTTTATCTTTTTACATTATTTTTAGGACATTTTTAGGGCATAGCGCCACATTGGGGGTGGTTTTGCCAGGTTTGTTTATAGGTAACCTGCATAATAGAGGTTCTAAATCAAAATCTGCAGGTATAGGGCCTCTTGGCACCCCCCATAAATGGAATTTGGGTCAGAGGTAATTAATTCCAATTGCTCATTGTCATGATCAGCATAATTAGATGTATTATGGAGACTTGTTTTTACGTCATTAATCTCAGCTCAGGGTCTCTCACTGTCTTCTTAAAAAATAAGCTCATAGAGGGAATCCTTTTCCTTACAGATCTCCCTGGTGGAAATGTACCTGCCCAATTTTTTTTTTTACCATATTAGTATTACAAGTGCAAATACAAAGATTATACATTAAAAATCAACCAATTAAACAATAAAATGAAGATAAAGTCGAAATGAAAAATGCAAAAGTATAATCTATGCTATACTCATTAAAATATAATGTATATAACCAGATAAAATCAACACAAAGCAATACAATGCTCATCATCAAATAGCAGAAAAAGTAAACCTAGCAGCACATTTAAACCAACAACCTCCCAGTTGGTTGTCCACAAAGGATGGGTGAGCCACACCCAACAGATTAAGGGGTTGCCAAAGTTTGACTCCTCCCCCCAGTCCAATGTCGATTTTGATCAGGCGTACTATCAATTGCCATGCAAGCGTGGAGGCCAAATCGGAAATAAGGTTTGCTAACACACCCTTTAGTCCAATGGGAGACAATGTAAACAAATGTAGATAACTAATGTTAGTTCAGCAACTCAAAGAAGATCTCGTTAAGCAATAGTCACCACAAAGAGCTACACGGAGAGATCCTCCACAGAGCTGCGAAGTAGTGGAAGAAGGAGGGGGGAAAAGAAAGAAAATTACACAATTCAAATGCTGAATTAACGTTGATTACAATTAGGATTGTGCTGGTTTAAATTGAAGATTTTCACGTTGACTTTATTTCAGTGCCCCCACCAGGCATTTATCAGTTCTTATTCCAAGTCAGAACAATAAACATTAAACAACATAACCAAACATATATGAGACAATCGATTCAATGGATTGTCAGTAGCATCACACTCACTTTTCTCGTTGTGCTACTCTTGTCATTCCAAATTCAGAACTCCTTCTCTCCGGGCCTTTGAAGCCATGCCCCGCTGTAACTGACCCACACCAAACAGCACCAAACAGCACAACCTTAGTGTGGGCTTTGCCCGGCATTCCTTTTTCTGCGTCACGGCTTCCGCCACTCTCTGCAGGGCACCAGACTCCTGGCACTCCTCCCAGCCACACACAGCATGACCTTAGCACGGAGCACTGCAGACTTCACGTGGGATCCCTTCTAGCATGTCACCACTTCATGAGTAGCGCCCGAGTCTTGGCACTCCTTGCAGAGCCAAACAGCGCGCCATTAGTGCGGGCTTCACTCACTCACCCTATAGCTCATCACTGCCTCCACCATTCCACACAAGGGGCAAGACTCCTGGTGCACCTTTCAGCACCAAAAAGCGCACCCTTTGTGGGGTCTTCGCCTGGTCTTTTTATCACATCACAGCCTTCACCACTCCACCCAAGGCGGCAGACTCCTGACACTCCTACCAAAAGTCACAGATTTTTTAAAATGGATCCTAAGACATTTCTTTTTCTCAGCCACTTAATTTAAAGGAAACTTGTTTTAATGTAGCCAACTTTGGCTAGTCATGCCTCAATATTAATGTTCAGGTCTGACTTCTAAAACATTATTGTTAGGTCTTCGGCTATTCACTTTTTGGTTCACAGAATTTCAAATCTATTCGGCAACAGAGGACAAGGATTGCCATTGAAAAGTATGAATGGCACTCTCTAGTTGAGATTTTCCATCCTGCAAAACGTCAACCCAAATCTCACACATTTGCATATCTTAAAATCATGTGACTAAAGGACCCTTATATAATTCCAGCTCTTATCTGACTGCAGCAGAACGTATCCTTGCATCGTTACAGGTGACGAGTGCCTTTTTTTTTTACAATATGTTTTATTGGGAAAATCTGCCTGCCATATCTTTATAAATACGGTATAGTTGAATTAGAATCACTGTACGCTAACAAACTTATTTTTGTATTTAGTACTCAGCGATAATCCAGTAAATGAGCATATAACTCTTTCAAATTATCAGAAAGTAAATTATAGGAAGATTTTAACAGTGGGTGATACCCCAAAAAGGTATGAACTACAATGAAGAAATACAAAGACCAATGAAAGGAATTTTCAGAGAACAAATGTCCAACATAAGAGTGGGTAAAATCAAACTCTAGTGACTAGACTTTTCATGTAAGGGAGGCACTGGATCCTTTTAATATAATTCCAAATAATTGTGGTGTTCCATAAGCTCTTCAGGGTGCATCAAGAATCTCACTGGATTTATTATCTCGCATTGTTTCACACAACAGGGATAAACAGGCACATTTATTCATCTTTGTTTTGTAGTCATGAACGATTTGCAATTGGTATTATCCTTTTGCGCCAACTCTAATTGTTCAATCCTACAAAGTCAGTTGAATAGACTCAGAAAAGGTGCACCAAAAAGTGGGATTTACTTTTGACTTTTATTATATCAGGTTTCTTTAATTTCCAATTTTCAGCATAATTATTCCTTCACATTGTCTACCCCTCTCTTCTCTCTCAACACGTGTTTCACCAATATTCTACAGTGGTTCATCAGAGAAGCCTATAATGTGTGTGTAACATCTCCCGAATGTTTCAACATTTTAAAGGATTGACGTTTGGTTCTTCACCCCAAATGTCTTTTTTCCTCCAATATATAGTTTGAGTCACTATGATGAACCGGGATCCGCTTGTCCCCACTCGATGCCGCTGATCTGTGACATAAACCTTGAGGGCTTCACACGCAAGCTCATCTCATGAGCCAAGTCCCTCGGGTTCCACATCGACAAACACCTCTCCTTCAAGACACACATAGCTAAGAAAAATCAGACTGCTTGGTATCAGCTCTCCCTCTTGTGAAAATTCAAGCCCTTCCTCTCTCCAGACAGCTTTTGCTAGGACTCATTCCAATACATGGTTCTTCTGGCAGAAATGGAGGAGAAGACATCCAAACTGATTCTTTACCCCCGTCAAGATGGCGCTCCATTCATTATACCATTGGATTGTCTAGCAGTGTTCTAGCCTCTGCTCAAGATGGCCGATGCCATCCATTGCGATCACGACAGCACGCTGTGCAACAGCTTACATAGGGGAGACGGACGGTAAGTTTGTTGCGTCACTTTGCCCTTCTTGGCATTGACGTTTGTTCATGTTTCTACAAGCAATCTCTGCTCCTTACCTCAAGCTGGGTTACCGGCTCCTTCGCTACCCTTCCCTTTTGGATTCCTCTCAGCGTGTTTGGCTCCGTTTGGTTAGGGTCCCACCTTCTCGCAGCCACTGTCATGTACCTTCTCTACCGGCTTTGGCTCCAGGGGTTGGGGAACTAATTATCTCTACTCTCAATTCAATTCTCCTGTGCTCGGGTTTCGCTGGGCTGGACTCCCTACTCGTAGCCTCTCACTCGCTCCTCTATTCTCTGCTTGGTCTACCATGCTGGGCTTTCTCCCTGCTTGTTTATTGGATATCCTTGCTTGCCTTCTTTCTCCTTTCTTCTCTTTTCTTTATCCTTTTCCATTTTTCTTTCCTTCCCTTGCATTGACTTACAAATACCTGCCATTCTCAGTTCATAATTCCCCACACCAAGGACTGCCATTCTACACTGCTGGACTCCAAGACAACACCGAAGGACTACACTACTCTATAGGACCTCCAGGGATTTTTTCCACATGGGTTTTTTTTCCCTATTACTGAGCTTGGTCCGGTGAGTACTCTCCTCTTCATTTACAATTACTGGAGGTGAGTGTTTACCGAGGCGCTGTCCGATTACATCAATCCAGAGAGCCTATGACTTGCCAGAGTCAGTGCTTACCTACAGTCATTAGAGCTTTAGGTCCACCGTTCAAGCACTGGTCCTATTCCACCTTGATGGTGACAATGCCCTCCTCAGAAGCCTCCCGTCGTCCTCCCTTGTGCCCCTGAGAAGTGTCCTACCCGCGGCTGCACGGCTAATCAAAGATCAATGCAGATAAAACCACATCACCCCGGCCCTCATTGACCTTCAAAGGCTCCGACTGCATGCACAAATCACCTTCAAGTCTTGCTGGATCATCTATAAGGTAGTTGCCCTGAAGTCACCCAGATATCTTGCAGAGAATATCAGCATCTCCGGCAGACAGTGCACCACCAGGAGCAAGGGCATATGCAGACTTCAAATCCACTGCTGTAAAAAGGAAAGGACCAGGAAACAAGCCCTTTCTGCCTAGACCCCCAGACTATGGAACCTCCTCCTCGTCAGCTTTAGACTTGCCCCCATGCTGTACAATTCAGAACAGAACTAAAGACCTACCTCTTCAAGGAGTCTCTCCTCGCAAACACCTAGGACATCAAGCCGCCCGTGCCACCTGACGTGCTAGACGCCACCAGCTCCTGTCCTCCCTGCCAACCTGTACAGCTGTACCCCTCCTCTGTGTCCTCTGTGTCCCTCTGTATCCTACCCCCCGACTGCCACGATTAGCCCAAAAACCCACACAACCACTTCAAGCAAATCAGCACCCCTTTTGCTTAGTTGCGCCCTCATCAATGCCCAGCCGCTCCAAACCCACACCCTTGATATTCAAGATCAGACATCCTGGCAATCAGTGAAACTTGGCTCCACGAAGCGTCTGGCCCGGCATTATCACCTCTTTAGGCAGGATCTCCCTCGCTTCAAAGGCGGCGGAGTTGCCCTCGTAGCAAAAGACTATATCCCTATCAGAAAGTGGATAGAACAAATGAAAACAACAGTGACCACCTACTCCTCAAACCCAACCCCTCCCCTAGCTGCACCATCACCCTACACATCATCTACCGCCCCACGGGACATGGAACAGACTTTCAAGCCACCCTTACTCACCTTCTCGTAGACTACTTAAACAAATCCTCCAAGGCCATCCTCCTAGGAGACTTCAACCTCAGCCTAAATGACCATAAAGGCCCCACAGCCAACTCTCTAGACAGAGCATTGGGAACCCTAGATTTCAAACAAGCTATCTCAGACCCCATCCACATCAAAGGTCACACCCTTGATTGGATAACCCACCAGAACTGCCCTGTCACCATCAAGGCAAAAATAACCCTGCCCTGGACTGACCACCACGTCATCCTCTTCCATATCTCCATGGCTAGGTTAGGCCACCAACCTACGACTCCCCTCCCGCCAGCTCTTACAAGGAGCGCCCATCAACTCACTAAAGATAGACTCTTACCCCACCTCAAAGTTCCTACCCTCAAGCCACCCTTCTCGAAAGACCATGAATCTCTAGTTCAGACATTTAACTCCATCATTGCACAAGCCATAGACACCATTGCCCCACTCACTCTAAGGAAAGCCAAACGCACCAAGCACTCCAATGCATGTTTCACCCCTGATCTCCTCGAACTTCGCACCAAAAAAAGGGAAGCACTCTCCACCTGGAAAGCCAACCCTTGCAATTCCACTAAAAGCGAGTTCAACAAAATCGCAAACGAATACAAACTAGCCATCATCAAAGCCGAAGCCACCTCATTCAATACAAGGATAGACTCAGCTAACTCCAACACTAAGGAGGTTGTCTCCATTTCCAGGGAGCTAGAAACACCTACTCCCCCACCCCAACCCATCACAAAAGATGAAGCCTGGTGCAACAGCATCCAAGATGCCATGCTCAGCAAACTTGACACGTTACACAGCAAAATCCAAGCTAACCAACAGTCACTAAACCACCAAACGCCTCACATGCCTATTGACATCTCTGAAAACTCAACTCTTTTCTCCTTTAAAGAAGTCACCTTACAGGAAGTCATGATACTTATGAACTCCATCGAACCATCAAATTGCAAAGGTGACATTTTCCCAGCTACTCTAATTAATGAATGCACTGCCACCTTTGCACCCTTCCTCACTGCCTTTATTAACGCCTCCTTTTCAACTGGGCTTGTCCCAGCCTCCCTCAAAGAAGCCCGGGTCTGCCCTCTCATAAAAAAACACACTAGACCCAACCGCACTGGGAAACTACAGTCCCATCACCACTGTTCCCTTTCTCCTAAAGATTCTAGACAAAGCATCCTACCTGCAAGTCCAAAAGTTCCTTGAAGCCAACAGCCTTCTTGGTTTCTGCCAGTCTGGCTTTCGCCCAGGTCACGGAACCGAAATAGCCTTACTAGACCTCAAGAACCAAATGGATGATATTAGAGACTCTGGCAAACCAGCCCTACTACTCCGCCTCGACCTCTCGGCGGCCTTTGATCTCGGCGACCATAAACCCTTTGCCAACATCTCTCAACATCTGCACACTTCTCGCCCAACGCTACAGCATGGATCACCTCATTCCTCCAAGGTAAAGTCATGAGAGTCTTCTCTGACCTAGCCAGCACACACCCTAGCACCATCCAATGTAGTGTCCCCCAGGGCTTGTGCATTTCGCCCACCTTGTATAACATCTTTACCAGGCCACCGTTCAGCATCCTCGACTCACTAGGCATCACATATACAAACTATGCCGATGATACACAGGTACTCCTAGCACTTTCGGGTGACTACAAGGCCGACTCCTAAACCATAACCGCTGTCTACTCCATGATCCAAACGTGGATGGCACAGAACTGGCTATGTCTAAATGGAGATAAGACAGAACTACTTCTAATCGGGTCACCAGAAACGCAAAAGAAACTTGACAACCAATACAATGTGTTTACCATATACAACATACCAATCCCAGTCTCCCAGGTTGTAAAAACCCTGGGAGTCTACCTAGACTCCAACCTCTCATTGACAAGGAAAGTAAACGCCATTGCCTCGTCAGCGGCCTACCACTCCAAACTCCTCACCGCAGCTAGACCTTTTCTTACAAAGCAAAACTGCCTGACTACAGCCAGAGCTATAATTGAGGCCTGACTCGATTACTGCAATGCCCTCCTGGTCGGGACCGCCTCAAAGAACATTGAAAAACTACAAATTGTCCAAAATAATGCACTACGGGCTGCCATTGGTATCCCAAGAAGGGAACACATCTCTCCTGCCAGGAAACAAGCCCATTGGCTACCCGTCAAAGAATGTGTCATATTCAAAACACTGTCCTTCTACCACAAATGCATCCACCACGCAGCACCTCAATACCTGTCTCAGAAATTCATCAGACCACTCACAGAAAGACCAATTAGAACCCCATACACCAACCTACTTTCAGTGCCTAAGGTCACAAAAGCACGGGCGGGAGGCTCCAGCTTCCACTTCACCGCTGCAACCCAGTGGAACCCCCTTCCACCCAACCTCAGAGGGTTCTCATCCCACCTAGCCTTCAGTAAAGAAATCAAAACACAACTGTTCATCTGAAATCTCCCAGTATCTACCCATAGCGCTCTAAATGCGTTGAATTGCCCTGCATGTAACACTGCTTCACATCCAAGTAACTTTGTCATGTATACACTATGCCTCCCTTGTAACCTGCTCCAAACCTGCTACGCCTCATGTAACCAGTAGCAATGTCATAACCTGTAACTAAGTCACTCTCTTGTAACAGCGCCTCGATGCCCCTGGGCTGCCGGGTCGCTTTATAAATGCAAATAAACAAAATGAAAAAAAGAAAGTATATCTGCGCAGTTACCTCTGAAAACTGCTCCATTAAGCATCTTTATTGTTGTATACCTCTGCAAAGCCCTCCATTGTTTCTGGAAGCTAGGTCCCAGCTCAATAAATATAATAATAATAATAATAATAATAATAATAATAATAATAATAATAATAATAATAATAATAATAGTAATATGGGTATGATGAGATGCAGACTTACTAAAACAATTTTTGTAAACAGGTGGCGATGTTTGGTATATTCATTTTGATTTTGAGCACCTGGTCTTGCAGGCTAAAAATATCCCTTTGGTCCCATCTGATTTGTGTACTGATATGAAAGGGATTATGGTTCTTGAAGATAATAAACTGTGACATACAGAAGAAGTCAACTTTGTGATATACATGTCATTAGTCCTTTTGTTTGGGGCTTTAGCTTTAATGTTTGTAACTTTAAAAGTTCTGTAATTGGTTGAAATAAATGGGATTGCAATGTAAACGTCTGTTGTTTATGTTTAAAGGCCAGACGTGCTTTTAAGTAAGGCACGAGGCAAAGGTTAAAGTCACAAACATAAACTTCACTCAAACTCATTCTAAATGAAGAGCAGTTCATGATGCAATCTAAGCTACACCAAAAACCTCAACTGTACCATACTGGTGTGACCCCAGCACCAACTATGACTCAGTGCACAATGAGTATATATGGGTGGGAGGGCTAAATTAAGGTTGCTCGCTGTTGCTGTCACAATTTATTTTCGTGTGAAATCGATGGAATAAATCCAACCTTTGTAACGAAGGAGACATGGGTTGAAATTCCACCTTCTCACATCACTAAAATAATGTGGCCCTGGTCACATTACCTTGTCTCTTACTGTATCAGTCAATTTATGTGACACATTTAGGAACACCTAGCACAGTGATCGGTAAAGTGCTATATAAATAGTCAAAGAACTGGCCGAGGCCCTTTGTATTGCCAGCGTGTATGTAGACTGATTGGATAGTAAACCTGGACTCAAATCTCAGCTACCTTTCACTTGACAAAATTGTGGAATCCTGGGTAAATTACTATCTCACTGCGCCTTATTTTTCCTTTCTGTTAAAAATGGGATGAGATGGAAGTTTGCTCTGTTGAAGCCCTCTATCTAACATGAAGTCTCTCTTATACAGAGCAACATTTTCCATCAGAAAACGAGGGTCTCTAGGAGCACAATTCTGAGGCTCTTGTGATTGAATGCATGCAGGTGTAATGTGCACAAGATGCGTCAATCAATGCTTTGCACCCCAATTCTGAGGTGGTGGAGACACTGGCCGACTGGAGGTGTACATTTTCTGAGATAAAACGTATGCCAAACTGTTGTGCGTTCATTTGCTTGTTCTAGCTCCATTTTCGGTGAATATCTACTCTACTCAAAGGTAGAACTATATGCGTTCTTTCTGAAAATGATGACGATATGGCAGAAAGGCCAGTCAGTTACATAAAGATTCACAAAGGGAATTAGCAGCGTGCATTTCTTCCATGTCGTGATGTTTGTGTTTAGTCGGGATCAGAGATTCATTTAACATTTTGGTCTCGGTCTGTCGTTTTTTCACTATTTCCTGTGATTAACAATAAAATATGACAGCGGAAAGATACCAATCATTTGCGCCGAAAAAAGGATCAAAATGATCAGTACCAAAGGACAACACACTTTCAAAATACTATATTTTTATGTGGTGGTAGGCAAAGCGAGTAAGTTACAGTCAGCATAGATAAAGTGGCAGACAACAAGAATGTCTGCCACTTTCTGTAAATACCGGAAGGTATTGAAAAGTAGAACAGGGTAATTCGGGAACGAAAACACGCTTTTCGCCATTAACGGCGAGATCAGAATCGTTGTCAGTATGTGCTTGAACAAGGCTTCCAGGCTCTGAAAAGGAAGCATGTTCCGAGCTACTTATATCATGAAGCACGGCAAAATACTGGTTATGATGCCCAACTTCCTAGGTCATGCTTAGATGCCCAATTCCTCTGGTCGTTTTGCCTAAGCCTTGAAAAGGCATAATTTATAAAAGAATCTGATCTGATCTCAAATATCAGGAGACAAAATCACTGGCTTTCCATTAAAGCCAGAATACTCTTCAAAGCCCTTAGCATCGCCCATAAATGCATCGCCAACAAAGCTCCCAAATACCTTCTCAACACAGTCACCAAGAAATCCCACACTAGACTCCTCAGATCGAATAACAGTGGAAACCTTGAAATCCCACAATACAAAAAAGAAAAAGCTGGAGGCAGTAGTTTCATAGGATTCGCTCCTAAGCACTGGATTGCACTACCTATCAACATTAAGAATGAAAAGTCCTTCCCACTATTTAAAAAATCACTCAAAACGTGGTTATTCAACCAGTTCTAAGTTGATCCCAGATACCCTGCATCCCAGACCAACCCTGTATCTTCACTGTATATAAATGTACATCATTGTTAATAATGTCGAAATGTAAACCTGTATCTTTTTTTTCAAATGTTTTGATCAACACCAAGATTGTATTTTGCTTCTCTCTGTAACTACGCCGTGATACCTCAGGGTCTGGGTGCACAACAAATGTAATAAATAAATAAAATAAAATAAATAAGTACTTGTGGGAGAATGGACGTGTTAGAATTTTTTTTAAATGTTGATTTTTTTTTTACTTTGCCATATGCGGGTGGAATTTGATCAAACCGAATCAATCCAAATGTGTTATTAAGCTTTAGTAGCCTCAGTTACTGCAATGCTTAGAAGTGGGATGCAATCTTGTATGAAACGGTGTATACAACATTATTATTATAATTAGCTGTACAACAGTAAATAAATACATTTAACACAAGAAATAAAGAATGATTAGCCAGCCCCTGGCTCAAATAAGTATAGTGTTTCATTCTCATTCCCAGATGTGAATATAAATTATATTAATTTCACAGATATAAAGAAGAAAAATTGCCTATTCAGCTACTGTGATCAGAATTAGGGTTGGTCAAAAGAAGAAATGGCTTAATGTAAACCATCTTACTTGAATTATTACTAATATTAAGAAATAAATGCTGCAGGTGATACTCTTTACTTAGATAGGTATTGTTTTGGTTTCATCTTTGAAACCGGTGGATGTGAAAATAGAATAGGCCATTTTAGTAAACAATCCACACATGTCACAGCGCCACCTAGTGGCCATCCAGGGAATTTCACTTCCATTTTGAGCCACAGAGCATAGCACTATGGGTATGCAAATCAAATGAAAGTACTTGCATTTTTGCTCCAAATGATATCACTGTCAGTTGTCTTATAGGGCAGCACTATTTTAGGGATAGTGAGTTTTTGCCAGAGTAAAATCCATCGAAGTAGATTTTGTCGGTGTCCAGTCAAAGTTTTGAATCCAAAAGGATCGAATGCATAGGGTCGAGTCAATAGGACCTAAAACAAAAGGGTCGAATTTTTTTTTTTAAATGTCTTTTTTTTGGGGGGTTTCCGTATAGGAAAAATAATGTTCTTTACCACAAAAAGGGAGGTTTTTGGGGGACCCCCCCAAAAAAAAGACAAAATTAAAAAAAAAATCGACCCTTTTGTTTTTGGTACTTTTGATGTGACCCTATTGTATTTCGATCCTTTTGATTCGATACTTTGACCTATAACCGATTTTGTCTAATTTATTTTATCCGATTTTGCCGCAAATATATGTGGGGGTGGGTTTTGGAGGATAATTCATGTGGAGGTGTTAAAGAGGGGCTGCAGGGGAGGGTCTCCCCACTACATATATCTGCATATAGTTTCGGCAAAACCTTCCAGTAAACAAAAAACAGACAAAATATACTACTATGGAAAAGATTTGGCCAGATCACATAGAACCCTCTTTTATATAACAGATGCAAATTCAAAATAACAAACTGTACGCAAACAGAACATTACTGTGAAGTTCTCAGCATGAGCAAAGCCTTCATGGGCCTCCATCTGCAGCACACACCTCAATAATGCAGTCAGTTTTCTTGGATCCAGCAGCAAGCCTTGTGGGGAAGAGCAGAGGAATTCAGGGAATGAGCCCTAAAGTAAACACTTGCTAAAAATAAAAAAGTAATTATATGGTGACCACAATATATTAGACACATATTTAAATCACCAGGATGCAACTAAGATGCACTCTGGTGAACCGTAAAACTGTGAAACAAACCATAGATCAATGCAACTATCCTTAAGGGAAGATGTGTCTGCCTCTCCAGGGAGGCCATCCATCAAACGCCTTTTTGTACCACACAAGTAAACCCCATGGTGCTTCTCATACACAGTGTTAAGGTTATGTTAATGTTATGTTAATTTTATTTATAGAGTACTACCGAACTGAAAAAAAAGCAGACAAGATACTTGGTAATTGTTGTTATGCGAAGTAGTTAACAAATGCTATGTGTGTGAAACAAGCGAGTTTGTGTTGCCTCCAGAGCAGCTTGTAATTTGGTTGGAACTTTAGTGTCAAGGCACTTTGGACAGATATTAAGCAGGCCCCGTTGCCTTTATAGTTTTGGCTATTAGTTGATGCTAAAGCGCCACCTATAAGCTGAAACTATTGAATTAGAGTACAGCTAGGGAGAAAGGTCATATCATGAGGAACACAAAGCTTGTAGGTGTTGTTTGGTTATTTACCCACCTATTGACTGCCATGGCCATGCTAAGCCCTATGGCCATTCCCGCCTACTTCCTGCCACACCCCCCCACCCAAAACACATCCTTCTGGGATTTTTATTGAGCTAGGTTCATCAAGCCCCTGCCAGTGTTTTTTCAAAGGAGTAATCTGAGATCTAATGACTTAATTGGAGCTGTAAATGTTATACTGGTATAACAGAAATGTCTTGACCAGACGTGCATTTAGCCACTCGATTTATAAGCACTATGCATGTCCTTCACTGAAGTCCTGTTAAAAACAAGCATTGGGGTGGGTGTGGTGATGGGGTTGTGGGGAGTGGGTGCAGACCAGCAGGGAACATAGTTCCACTACTTCTTTTCATACACTTCAACCACTGCTTTTGCTGCTTCTGAAAAAATGTTCCTCTCGGCAGAGGGCGTTGTGCATCGAGAAGGTCGACATGATGTCCCTCGAGGGCTTCCACCTCGGTTGATGTAATCGTCGAGTACATATACCACACGCAGTGCCGTTGGCTTCAGTTCTGTTTTTTCACCACCCATATGCAGAATTACCACCATTGACAAGTGCGTTTAATCAACAGGCCTTAAAAGAGTGTAAAGTCTAAAACTCGGAAATTCTACAGTGGGATAGGTAGGGAGGGCGATGAGGAATACGTGGGAGGAACATCCAGTCAAAGAACAAGTTATTTACCCATTTACCATGGTTCTTTTGACTGGATGTTCCTCCCACGTATTCCTCATCTTATGATATTTCCATATCCAGCTTCAGCTGCTTCCGAATTATTTTCCAGTAGAGGGCGCTGCACATGGATGCCTGTCGACTCAATGTCCCTCGGAGACCTGCGTGTCGATGTCGACGTCTTCGATGGTATAAAGTGTGGGCAGTGACCGTTGGCTTCAGTTCCGTTTTTAAAGGATGTATAGGATATCCTACACCCGACAATTAGTCCTCCTGAAAGAGCGAAGACTGCAATCACATGGAAAATTCTACTGCGGGTCAGGCTGGGAGGAGCGATGAGGATTACATGGGAGGAACATCCAGTTGAAAGAACATTACCATGGGTAAGTAACTTGTTCTTCGAATGGATTGTGTCCTCCCACGTATTCCTCATTTTATGATAAACTCCCAAAGCAGTGAATTTATTCCTGGAGGAGGGAGTCAGAATTATCACACTCGTAATAATTTAGGAGTTCCTTCGTAGGTCTGTGTGCAAAGAATGTAGCACTCCCTTTCCAAATAAACCTTCCCTGCTTAAGGAAGAGTCCAGATTATAGCGTTTGGTAAAAGAGTGTACGGACGACCATGTGGCTGCCGCACAAATATCTTTAATTGGGACACCCCTCTGTAATGCAGAGGAGGTAGCCATGCCCCTGGTTGAATGAGCTCTAAGACTCTCCGGGGGATCCTTCATGCTAATCTGTAGCATTCAGATACTCCTAAAATGATCCATCTTGACAAAGTTTGTTTCAAAATTCTCATACCCAACTTGAGGCCTGCGTAACCCACAAAAAGCTAGACATTGTGTCTTATTTTAGACATCCTGGAGATGTAAAATGTCAGTGCACGCCTTGGATCAAGCCTGTGTAACCTCTCCTCTTCCTTTCCAGGATGAGGAAGAGGATAAAATGAAGGTAAAATTAATTTCTGAGTTAAATGGAACTCAGACACAATCTTAGGTAAGAAGGTCTGCTTAACCTTAAGGACCACCTTGTCCTTAAAGAAGATTGTATAAGGAGACTTGCAGGACAGGGCCTGAACTTCACTCACTCTTTGAACTGATGTAATGGCCACTAAAAGGATGGTCTTTACAGTTAATAACCTTAAAGGGCAGGTATGGATAGGCTCAAAAGGAGCACACATTAGAAATCTCCACACCAAGTTGAGGTCCCAAGTTGGGCCTTGAAATGGGACTGGGGGAAATGTATTGCCAGTCCTTTTAAGAATTATATCACAAGAGGGATCTTGAAGAAAGATACCTCCTAATAGGAGCACTTAAAAATAGAGAGCATGGCCAGAAACCCCTTAATTGTACCACCCTTAAGCCGCAAGTTGGCTTAGTGTAATAAAAATGACAACACCATACGTGTATTTCATGTAAATGGATTCTCATTCTTATCCCTGCACCAGCTGTAAAATGTGTTCCAACAGCAGCGGTAGAAAGGCTTTGGTGCTGGCCTTCTGGCCAAAAGCAAAATCTCCATTACGTCTTCCAGGAGGTCCCAATCCTTGTATCTCAACCTCTCAGAAGCCATGAGTGAAGGATGGGAGTCTTGACCTCTGGATGGAGAACCTGACCCTCCTCTCTCTCTCTCTCTCTCTCTCTCTCTCTCTCGGGAGATAGAATGTCCGCTCTTTGTAAAAGGCGTATTGGTGGGCAGATGGACATGTCCACTTGGAGGGTTCCCCAAAGGGAGAGGATCTGTTGAAGGTCTTCCTGAGCTAGTTCTCACTCATGGTAACCCGTGCTCTGTCTGCTCAGAATGTCTGCCAATGTGTTGTCCTCCCCAGCTAGGTGACCTGCCGATAGGGAGATTCCTCCTTGAATTGCCCAGAACCAGTGCTGCATTGCCTCTCTGCGCAATAGTAGTGATCCTACATCTCCTCTCTTGTTGAGGTAGTGTAGCTCACCTGATTCCCGTAGAGGCGCCGGTCTTGACTGGGTGTATACCGTATCTTCAAAGGTGATGTGTAACACACAGCTGGCTCTTTGGGCTGGACCTCTGTGCACTGTATGTCTGACTCGAAGGGTAAGATGTCTGCAGATAGAAAATATGGGATTAATGAACTGGGTTATTGAATGTCTCTCTCTTCTTCCCTTTCTCTTCTCCTGTAGAACCCCAAAGGTTAACGCTCTCACCTTAGGTAAGTGAACGCTGTGCTCTCCATCTGCCTCGGGGCAGGGTGCTGTAACCAGTTTCTTCACTGGATAAGGGGAGCAGGCCTCTTGACTTCAGAGGACTGCTGTCCGTCGTTTACTGCACGAACGGTAAGTTTCGAGTAATTCTAATGTCTTTAAAAGTCTTTAGTAATGATGTCTCTTGTTTTGCAGGGTTCCGGCGATGGCGGATGACGGGCTGAAGTGAGTTGAAGATGGAGCCCGTGTGATGAATAGAAGCGCCTGGAAGCACGTAAGTAAGCGCTTGTTGCCTGCTTCACGATGCGCTCTAACTGTCTTTTTATTTTGCAGGTACAAGTTCGGAGCGGCTGCAGGGTGCCGGAATACCCACTGGGTTAGATGTGGAAAGGAGTAATGGCACGTGAGTATTAAAGTTCCCCAATGTCTTTAAACGCACCTTGTTTTGTCTTTCAGATGTGGGATGCAGCGCCGAAGGCCTCCGGAGCGTGCGAAGAGTTGGTAAGCTTTTGTCTTTCAGATGCCGGAATGCAGTGCGAAGACCTCCGGAGCGCACGAAGAGTAGGTAAGCCTTTGTCTTTCAGATGCCGGAATGCAGCGCGAGGCGTTGGTGACAGCCGATGGACCAGGTAAGTGAAGCACTGTCACTGAAGACCGTAATGCTAACCTGTTCTTTTCTTGTCTTTATAGGTGTTGCTGAAGACTGGATTCAGGATGGTAAGCCTTTTTCCTTAGGCCCAGGATCAGATGCAGAAGACACGATGAGCGTTCTGCTGCAGAGGATGCAGAATAACGCAAAGCAAGATTCATCCATCGGGTGTGGTTTAAATAGCCTCCTGTAGTGCTTAGGTGTCTCCTTCCACAGCCACGCCTAGGTAAGAAAAGAGTTCCTGCTTTCCAGAAGCGTTCCAGTGTTCTGAACCTAGGGAGTGGCTCCTGCCCCACCCAACAGGAAAAGTAGTTCCAAACATAAGAGGATCAGAGGCTCAACTGGCAGGCAAGTAAGCAGCATGGTCTGCTGCAGGTAAGTCCACCCAAGCATTATGAGCCTGGCGCTTCCAGCGCTGGGACTGGGCATATTTATGAGCCTCGTGCCACTGGCGCCAGGACTGGGTCCAAAAGGTCCCAATTGGGACTGGTTGGCACTCGGAACCTGGGTTATGGATCTGCTTCCAAGGGAGTTGGGAAAACCCTGACCTTTTGGAAGCAGAGATCATGACAGTACCCCCCCTCAAGGCCCCTCCCAAACCGGGCTTCTCCAGGGGTTTTGGCTTGTCAGGAAATGTTCGGTGAAATCTTTTGATTAGGCGAGGAGCGTGGACATATTCAGCAGGTTCCCAGGATCTCTCTTGGGGGCCGTAGCCTTTCCAGTCAATTAGGTAAAATAGTTTAGATTTGGAAATCTTGGAGTCCAGAATGCTTTTGACTTCAAACTCGAGTTCTCCATCAATTAGGATGGGTTTTGGAGATTTAGTTAGTCGGGTTTGAGGTTGCACGGGTTTTAATAGAGAGACGTGGAAGACCGGATGTATCTTCATGTGCGGGGGCAAGTCCAACTTGACCGCTACTGGGTTTACTATGGTAGTGATGGAATAGGGACCAAGGTATCTTGGGTTGAATGTGCGTGGCCCTTTTAGAGGTAGATATTTGGTGGATAACCAGACTTGATCCCCTACTTGATATTGAGGGGCTTCCTTCCGATATTGATCTGCTCCTTTCTTGTATTGTTCTTTAGCCCTTTGAAGGTGAGAAACAGCTTCCTTAAAGGCTTGGGTGATTGTAGAATGCAGGTAGTCTACTGCTGGTGTTTCAAGATCTTGGAGGGGATCCAACTCCGAGGTTCGAGGGTGACTGCCGTATAAAAGAAAAAACGGGGTTTTCCCAGTTCCCGAATGGACAGAGTTATTGTAGGCATATTCGGCTATCCAAAGGATGTCTTTCCAAGTTTTTTCAGTTTGTTGCAGCATGCAGCGTAAATACTGTTCCAGAGTTTGATTGGTCCTCTCGGTTTGTCCGTCGGTCTGAGGGTGGTGACTGGTCGATAGTCTCACATCAATTTGAGCCGACCGACAGCAACTTCGCCAAAAATGAGAAATAAATTGACTACCTCGATCCGAAATTAGAACCGAAGGAAAACCGTGCAGTCGGACGATGTTTTCGAGAAATTCTCGGGCCAGAGTTGCTGCTGTTGGCAAGCCTTTGAGCGGAATGAAATGCGCCATCTTGGAGAATAAGTCCACGATCACTAGAATCGTATTGTATCCGGAGCATGGAGGTAGATCGGTGATGAAGTCCATAGAAAGCGTATGCCAAGGGCGAGGTGGGATGTCAATAGGGCGTAAGAGGCCTGCTGGTCTTTCCTTTTGACTCTTGTTTTGGGCGCATACTCCACAGGACATTATAAAGTCTCTGATATCTTTTTTCCAAGACGGCCACCAGAAGTAGCGCTTGATCTTTTCTGAGGTCTTGGCCATACCGGGATGTCCTTCCATTAAAGAATCGTGATAACAAGAGATTACTTTTTTCTGTAAATCTGTGCTGGGCAGGTATAATCGTTCTTGGAAATACAATAAGTTGTCCTTTACTGCAAAGTCCTTTCCCTGCAGATGCCAATTCTGTATTTCTGCTGGAGTTACAAGTTGCCTGGCTTGATCCTTAACTTCCTCTATGGATTGTGTGGCGATTACACCCAGAATTCTTTGTTCGGGAATGATTGGTACAGGTTTAGGGTTGATCAAGTGTTCTTCCACTCCCATCCGAGAAAGGGCATCAGCTTTACCGTTTTTTGTACCAGGTCGATAGGTAATTATGAAGTCAAACTCGGCAAAGAATAATGCCCAACGGAGTTGTCTAGAGGATTGGGCTTTTGCGGTTTTCAAATATTGCAGGTTTCGGTGATCCGTAATCACAGTAACGGTGTGTCGGGCCCCCAGCAGATAATGCCGCCAAGCCTTAAAGGCAGACTTGATAGCCAGAAGTTCCTTGTCAGTAATCGTGTAATTGATTTCAGGAGGCGAGAATTTGCGGGACCAAAATGCCACGGGATGCAACTGATTGGTTACCGGGTCCTTTTGTGATAGAATTGCCCCCATGGCAAGGCTTGAAGCATCAGTTTCCACGATGTAGGGGAGTTCGGGGCGAGGGTGTTTTAAGATTGGTGCAGAGATACATTTAGTCTTCAAATCCTGGAAAGCTTGTTCCGCCTCGGTAGACCATTCAAAACGTTTGTTTTTCTTTAACAAGGCAGTGATGGGCTGGACTATTCGAGAAAATTCGGGGATAAACCTGCGGTAAAAGTTAGCGAAGCCTAACATGCTTTGCACACCTTTTACGGAGGATGGTGATGGCCATTTGAGAACTGCATCGACCTTCTTTGAATCCATACGCACTCCGCTAGGTGATAATATGAATCCCAAGAATTCAACTTCAGTCACGTTGAAAACACATTTTTCCAACTTAGCGAAAAGTTTGTGTTGACGCAATCTTTCGAGGACCATTTTCACGTGTTTCCGATGTTCAGATTCCGATGAAGAATAAACGAGGATGTCGTCAATGTAAACAACAACACACACATCTATGAGCTCTCTGAGGACATCGTTCATAAAATATTGAAAGGCGGCCGGGGCATTGCAAAGTCCGAAGGGCATGACCTGATATTCAAATAGCCCATATTTGGTGCGGAAGGCCGTCTTCCATTCATCGCCCTCTTTTACTCGTACCAAGTGGTAGGCTCCTCTAAGATCCAGCTTTGTATATATGCGTGCTTTGCTGACTTGGTCCAGGAGTTCAGGGATCAAAGGTAACGGATATCTATTCTTGACGGTGATCTGGTTCAGGGAGCGATAATCTATACAAGTTCTAAGGTCTCCTTCCTTTTTTGGAACGAAGAACAAAGCTGAAGAAGCAGGGGCCTTGGAAGGACGAATAAACCCATTTGCCAGGTATTGATCCAGGTATTGTCGAAGGTGAAGGTTCTCAGGCTCGGTGAGGGCATAAATTCTACTACAAGGAGGAGTAGATCCAGGTATCAGGTCTATCTGGCAGTCATAAGACCTATGAGGAGGTAGAGAGTTAGCCTGATCCTTCCGGAAAACATCTTGGTATTCTAGGTATTCGGGAGGTAACTGGGGAGTCTCTGAAGAAATTGCTGCCAGTGCAACACCAGGTGGAGGGTGACAAGTAGAGACACATTCTGGAAACTGGACCGTTCTTGCTCGCCAATCGATCAGAGGATTGTGTTTCTCTAACCAAGGTATTCCTAGAATAATATGAAACTGAGGAGCCTTGATCACATCAAACACGATCTTCTCATGGTGTCCATCTTGACTTACTAGCGTCACTTCTTGAGTGGTATGCGTTACTGGTCCGGAGGCTATCTCCGTTCCATCCACCGTAGTAATGACGTCCTTTACAGCCTTGGGACAAAGAGTTAGATTCATCCTCGAAACCATTTCATGATCCACATAATTGCCGATGGCACCGCTGTCGACGTAAGCTTCAATTGCATGTAATCGATCCGGATTATCAGGGCTAATGAAGACCATAGGTATCACGAAATGCGAGGTCACGGAACTGGTTTTCACGCTCGGCAAGAGGACCTCTATTCTTGTCGGGCGAGGTCGTTTCCCTGCTCAGAGTTTGTAACTTTGGTAACTGCAGCTCCGACTGCCTTCTTGGCAGGTTTCACCGGACAGTCTCGAAGAAAGTGCCCTGAGTTTCCGCAATATAGGCATAATTGCAACTGTTTTCTCCTTTCCCGCTCCTTTTGTGTTAGAGGACCTTTCAGGCCCCCTATTTGCATGGGTTCCCCGGAGTCTACTCCTTTGCAAGGAGTTGGCGTTTTGGAAAATACTCGAGCATCAAACTTGGAACGATTGGCCTTCCTGTTCTGCAGTCTGTGTTCTATTTGAACGACTAAGTCTATATAGTCCGAACAATCTTGTGGGGGATTCACTACTTGGGCTAACACATCTTTGAGCTCTCCACGTAGACCTCTATAAAACAGCGTAATCCTTTTGTCCTCAGGCCATTGAGTTTACACTATCAGTCTGTTGAAAGACGCAATATAAGCCAAAAGGTCTTGATTACCTTGTCGCAACGAAAGAAGCTCATTGTCCAAGGCCTGCCCCTGTGAATGTCTTGCGAACAGTTTTTCCATACTGAGCTGAAAAGCTTGAAAATCACGGAGGACCGGATCATCTTGATTTACTAGAGGGATCGACCAGTCTGCCGCATTGCCACTAAGGTACGAAAGCACGAAAGCTACTTTAGCTTGATCAGTTGGAAAGGCTGCTGGCCGGCATAAGAAATGCAACCGGCACTGATTGATAAATACTGCAAACCTCTTTGGGTCACCAGAAAATCGTTCGGGCGGAGCCAGAGGTACATTCCCAGGTAGGTTGATCTGCACTGGATTCATAGAGGATGTAGAAGGAAGATTTCCCCCAGATGCGGGTAACGGGGTCTGTCCGGCTTTTGACTGTAGCAATTGTCTAGCGAGATCATCTGTTCGCTCCTTGGAAATAATCAGTTCCCTTCTTAGAGCGTTCGTTTCCTGACGGGCTGCATGCACTTCTGCCCTTAGTTCCCCAAGTAACTGGGCTAGCTGGTCGGTATCCGAGGTTTCCATAGCGCCTGGACGGGAGTTTTGCGGTAGGCTTTGCGTTCTGTAACGCTCACCTGATTCCCATAGAGGCGCCGGTCTTGACTGGGCGTATACCGAATCTTCAAAGGTGATGTGTAACACACAGCTGGCTCTTTGGGCTGGACCTCTGTGCACTGTATGTCTGACTCGAAGGGTAAGATGTCTGCAGATAGAAAATATGGGATTAATGAACTGGGTTATTGAATGTCTCTCTCTTCTTCCCTTTCTCTTCTCCTGTAGAACCCCAAAGGTTAACGCTCTCACCTTAGGTAAGTGAACGACGTGCTCTCCATCTGCCTCGGGGCAGGGTGCTGTAACCAGTTTCTTCACTGGATAAGGGGAGCAGGCCTCTTGACTTCAGAGGACTGCTGTCCGTCGTTTACTGCACGAACGGTAAGTTTCGAGTAATTCTAATGTCTTTAAAAGTCTTTAGTAATGATGTCTCTTGTTTTGCAGGGTTCCGGCGATGGCGGATGACGGGCTGAAGTGAGTTGAAGATGGAGCCCGTGTGATGAATAGAAGCGCCTGGAAGCACGTAAGTAAGCGCTTGTTGCCTGCTTCACGATGCGCTCTAACTGTCTTTTTATTTTGCAGGTACAAGTTCGGAGCGGCTGCAGGGTGCCGGAATACCCACTGGGTTAGATGTGGAAAGGAGTAATGGCACGTGAGTATTAAAGTTCCCCAATGTCTTTAAACGCACCTTGTTTTGTCTTTCAGATGCGGGATGCAGCGCCGAAGGCCTCCGGAGCGTGCGAAGAGTTGGTAAGCTTTTGTCTTTCAGATGCCGGAATGCAGTGCGAGGCGTTGGTGACAGCCGATGGACCAGGTAAGTGAAGCGCTGTCACTGAAGACCGTTATGCTAACCTGTTCTTTTCTTGTCTTTATAGGTGTTGCTGAAGACTGGATTCAGGATGGTAAGCCTTTTTCCTTAGGCCCAGGATCAGATGCAGAAGACACGATGAGCGTTCTGCTGCAGAGGATGCAGAATAACGCAAAGCAAGATTCATCCATCGGGTGTGGTTTAAATAGCCTCCTGTAGTGCTTAGGTGTCTCCTTCCACAGCCACGCCTAGGTAAGAAAAGAGTTCCTGCTTTCCAGAAGAGTTCCAGTGTTCTGAACCTAGGGAGTGGCTCCTGCCCCACCCAACAGGAAAAGTAGTTCCAAACAGAAGAGGATCAGAGGCTCAACTGGCAGGCAAGTAAGCAGCATGGTCTGCTGCAGGTAAGTCCACCCAAGCATTATGAGCCCGGCGCTTCCAGCGCTGGGACTGGGCATATTTATGAGCCTGGTGCCACTGGCGCCAGGACTGGGTCCAAAAGGTCCCAATTGGGACTGGTTGGCACTCGGAACCTGGGCTATGGATCTGCTTCCAAGGGAGTTGGGAAAACCCTGACCTTTTGGAAGCAGAGATCATGACAGGTAGTACATGGACACTTTGTTGTCTGTCATTATCAGGATATTCTTTCCCTGTACAGAGGGCAGAAAGGTCTTCAGCACCAGTCTGATTGCCCTCTGTTCCAAAAAGGTTGATGTGTAGTTTGGACTCTGATGGAGACCAACGACAGCTGATTGGCAGATTGTTGGCGTGTGCTCCCCATCCCGTGAGTGAGGTGTCTGTTACTACTGTTATCTTCAGCCATGGATGCCAAAAAGGTTCTCCCTTCAGAATGTTGTTGTTGCAGGCCCACCACAGAAGATCCTGTGCAACCCTGCTCGAAACCTGAAGTAGATCTGACATCATGACTGAGAATTGAGAACACTGTGTCCTGAGAGCCCATTAATGGGATCTCATTCTCAGGCGAGCCTCTGGCACCAGGAAAATGCAAGATGCCATGAGTCCGAGCAACCTCAAAGCTGAAAGCCGGAAGACGCTGGGCATTCTGGAATTTGGTTACTATCTGCAGAATGTGTTGATCCCTCACCTCTGGTGGTGAGGCTTTTCTCAGGGGTGCATCCAGGACTGCTCCAATGAACTGGAGTCTTTGAGATGGTATCATGTGGGACTTCTTGTAATTAAGAGAGAAACCCAGTCTGTGAAGGGGAGTGGCAGGTTACGCTGAGATGTTCCAGGGATTGTTCGGGTGAACGTGCCTTGATCAACCAATTGTTCAGGTAGGGGTAGATGTGAATCCCCCCTCTCCTGAGACTTGTTGCCACCACTGGCATCAGCTTGATGAAAACCGACAGGGTGGGGGTCAGCCCAAATGGCAGAACTCTAAACTGATAATGAGAACCACCAACAGCGAATCTCAGGTACTTCTTATGCTTGTGATGGATTGGCACTTGGAAGTAAGAATCCTGAAGGTTCAATGATACCATCCAATCCTGGAGCAGGAGGGCCTGAAGTGTCTAAGAAAGTGTGTCCATCTTGAATATGTCCTTCCTGAGGAACTTGTTCAAGTATCTCAAGTACAAGATAGGCCTCAGTCCTCTGTCCTTCATGTGGATTAGGAAATAGGGAGAATACCATTCTTTGTTCCTCTCCATCACAGATATCATCTTTCTCTAGCAGGGTCAACATTTCCTGCAACAGGAATGCATCTGGAACATTTAATGAAGGGCTTCCCGGTGGATGATCCTGAGGTCTCTGTATGAAGGGGAGGCAGTAACCTCTGGCTACTGTTTCCAGTGCCCATACATCCGTAGTAATACCTCTGCATTCTTTCAGATGCTGTGTTAGTCTGTCTCCCACTGGGGTGTCATGAGTCAAGACCTCAGAGAGGTTTTAAGGCAGCTGAAGCAGTGGCAGATGGTAAAAACGCTGCTGCTTAGGCAGTGTTTGCACCTCTCCCTCGTCCAGTACGAGGACATTTTCTTTTACCTCTTTGACCAACCTGTACTCTCGCTCTTCCTACTGAGAAGTAGTAGTGAAAGCACCTACCCCTCCAAGATGATCCGCTGGGGTGAAAATGCTGTGAACCTAGGGACTTGGCTGCCACCTTTGAGGTCTGCAGCTTCTCAAGGCTTTCGTCAACCTTATTGTCAAATAAGTGAGAGCCATCAAAGGGCATGTTGAGGAGTCTAGATTGTACATCAGGTGCAAACCCTGACTTCCTCCACCACACAAATCTGCATATGACAGTGCTTGCCACCATGGCTCTGCTGATGCTGTCAGCAGTGTCCAGACCTGATTGCAGAGACTCACAGCATGAATTCAGACCTATGAGGGGAAAACAATTTACACTCTCTTCTAAATGGGAAACGCTTAAAAATAATGTTTACACAAACAGGCCAATCGCACTCACCCTACTGGTCTTCTACTCTGCATTTGGGACTATCAACCATTACATTCTACTAAAATCAGTGAAGGACATTTGATTAACAGGAGCCACATTACACTGCATCACTTCATTGGCCAAAAACAGAACAGAAACAGCACACATGTCGCCTTTCAGGATTTGTCCTGCAACCTCATTTGAGGAGTACCCCAAGGATTCAACCTTTTTCCCCCTTCTTTTCCTTATCTACATGACCCTGCTCTTGGAATGTATTAATAACTCATGCCTCACATTATTTACTTATCCAGAGGATGCCCCAATCATCTAACTGCTTGCAAACACCTCTGCATCAAGCAAAAGGGCTCTTTGTACATACTTTGGACATGTCAACTCATGAATAATGACAAATAGACTGAAGCCTAACCCAAACCAAAACCAAAATCATGAATAGCATCTCCAGAAATTCGGAACCCTCACTGATGCCTTGGATGGAAGCAATGGGAACCTTCTCACAGCCAATGGCAATGGTCAAAAACCTCAGAATCCTATTTTGGTCAGTGCCTTTAAATTCAAGCCATTGTTCCACTCTGAATGATCCAGCGGACCACGCCTTACCTGACCTTATCACACAGATCCATGACAGACATTGAACTACAAAGAGTCCAAACTGCAGCAGCAGCTAGACTTCTTCTGAGAATTTAAACTCACAAACAAAAAATAACAGACAATCCAAAGAGCCCAGAGTACCCCGATCAAACAGATGATTCAATTCAAAACCCTATCACAACAGAGGAAATTCATCCACTGCAAGCCAACCAGAATGCTAGAGTCCTGTAACACAGCCTTAGCAGCAGTCAAGTTTCAATAGGAAACTCATGGAGGATAGTCCTTGTCTTTCATCTCAACCATGCTCTGGAACTCTATCCAAAGATGTCTGAACACAGACGGAAATCACAACGTTTTGAAAAAAATCCCTCAAACTCTAGTTAATAAAATTACACACTAGCACTGCACCCATAAAGACTTGACCAAACCTAAACGCATTGGGCCAACCGTAACCAACATACCTCACACTCTATAAGGCATCCATGGGACAGAAACACCCAGCTAACAATGCATTAGACAGGGAATTTAGGACATTTGAGGTTCATTTAGGTTGGTCTTCCTGCTCTGCTTTCAAGTGGAATCTGAATGGTAGGAGTTTGTCACCCCAGGGACAACCCACATTTTCCATGCAATTTCAATAATAATTGTTGGCAGCAAAAAGGCTAATTTTTGCCAACCCAAACCCCTCTCCTACCGCCAATAACCGATGGATGTTTCTATTTCTTACCACCTTACACTGCGCACTGTGGGATGTATTGACCCACTCCGCTATCTTATGTGGCATCACTCTGATAGTTATGGTGCAAGAAACAGCAACAATGGTGAAAGAACTCTGGTGCGCGACAAAAACCTCCAAAACCGTGTGTTTAAACACACAAAAAGATGATGCACAACCTTCCACCCATAGTGCATGTGAGGTGGGATAGAGCACACACTGCAGAAAATGTGCCAGTGGGCTCCATGGCCAGCAAACAGAGTGCAGAGGGAGAAGCAGCGCTTTGCAAATGAAACTCCAAAATGTGCCTATAAATGACATTTGCTTTGTTGCTAAAAACTCCAAAATGCCTATACACAACACTTCTCAACATTCAAAATCTTGCTTGCCGCTAAACTTCATGTAATCTAATGAAGCATGGCGAATATACAAAGTCATAAAGTGTAAAGAGCAAAATATTTCCTCAGACAAACTGGATTGTCTGTAAACTGACAGCTCCTGTTAAAATCTGGGTGCAGTACCCTGAGCTACCTGTAGATGACAGATGTCAGATGAGCTCCTGATGAAACTTCAAAGTATCTAAACTAAAAGTCTGCCGGGTTAGCTAAGGATTGTTGCTAAAAGGAATACAGATCTCAGTTGTGTTTTTGATCCCACAGATTTAAAGCTAAGAAATTAATGTATTTATGTTTGATGCAACAAATTAGGTTTCTGCTGGATTGAATAAATTAAGAATAAATTAGCCTGGCTGAGCTGCAAGAAGTGGAAAAACAGGTTTTTCCCAAGGGGAGGGAAATCCTCTCAGCAGAAAGTCACTGATAGATGATAATTTTGGGTTAGGCCAGACTCTTGTCTACAGAAAGAGAATGAACAATGGCAGATCCTTCAGCCCAGGAAACAGAGGTGTGAAAGGTTCATAAACTGCTCCTGGAAGGAATTACCCAAAGGAGGGGGCCACTCCTTGACTCCAGGGAGAGACAAAGGGGTGGACCATTTGCTGTTAAGAATGAACAATGAACATTTTTTAGAGACTCATAACTTGGGATTCAAAGTGCTGAAAAATATACAAAGGACAGATCTGTTAGTTTAATTTTTGGCCGTACGTTTCAAGAGGTGGTAGAACTGTGTAACATTTTCTGGACAGGAATGGCAATATATGTGGTTTTATGTGAACTGTGTTAATGCTTGAATTGTGAAAATTTACACACACTTCCCTAAGTTAAACACACACATTTGTGAAAAGTTGCAGACAATTTGAAAAATGTGTTCATGGCAAAAAGGACAAAATTCTGCAGAAAGGTGAAACAAGATGCCACAGCTGTGGGATTTTGATGAGCAGATGCTACATAACATATGGAATCTTTGTGTGTGATTTGTGTAGAGGTGACCAATGTAGAAATATGTATTTAGGATAAAATCCGATTTTGATGCTAGTGGTTAAGGGGAGGTTTCTAAGGACTGTAAAGCCAAACCATAAATGTGACATCATCCGGCCTTGATCCAATCACTCAGATGCAAGGCAGAGATGAGGTCTTGATCCAATCCCAGCTTAAAGGGGCAAGCTTAGCTAAGCCGGCCCATACACCCATTTTGTGATGTCATTTGAAAGGATAAATAGAGACAGCTGACAACACAAAGGGACTGACTGATTCACTCACTTTCCTGATTCCGGCGAAGCACTCTGATCCAGCATTCTACATCCAGCTTGAACATCCTTCCAGATGCCAAGACTCTTGCCAAGCAGTAGAGGACTATTGACTTTCAGCAAGGCCTAAATCCTCAAACTTATTCTCACAACCCAGTGGAGCGCTGTGGTGTGAGAAGGCCTTTTGAACTAGTATCCTGAAACTCTCTGGCTTGCTACCACAAGGCTTGCCTGAGGAACTCGCTATACAGCTGATTTGAAGTACCACAAACAAGAAGGGCAGATCCTGTGCAAATCCAGTGACCGGCCTAGCTGATCCAGTCCTGCGCCTGATGTGCTGCCCTTCCTTGACAGACCCAATCCATGACCAGAACTGACGGTCCAATTTAATAACTTATTCTGTAAGTATTAATAGGAAGAACAGTGACCCATAATATATCTGCATTGTATGATCCCAATCTCAAACCCATCCCATCTTTAATTCAGAACCATAGTATTGCTAGAACTATCTTTGCACTGACTTTTCTCTCATCTGTGTTACTAAACCCTAACTTCTTATTGATTTGATTAAGAGAAGTAATTTCCAAACCAAACAGAAACGAGAGTATCACATATGAATTGTTATGAGTGGCCGTGAATCACTGACTCCTGTGTGGCATTCTCTTTTCTGTAGTCCTTGATATAGTATAAGAAGACCTATCTGTCATTTCTAAATCCGAATTTCTGTTTTCCATTCTCGCGCCTATTTTGCAAAAATACCTCTTACTAAAACCTCTATAACTCCCTCAGTTTTTATGATAGAAGCAATATTTCAACTCCTACTTGTACCTAACATGCTTAGCTATCCATAGAACCCTAAACCGCATAAGGCAAAGTTTGCAGCGATTTGACATTCTGAGAAGTTTTACACGTGTGAAGTAGCTTTAAATTATTTCCCACTTGGACTTTGAGATTTCAAATGCTGTCTTCGAACTAAATCATTGCTTGTGATTGTTTGCATCTGTTCAAAGTGGCTCCCATAGGAATTTATAACAATGTAAGTATTTTTGACCACATTTGGTGTTTTTGCTCAGCCAATTCCAAAGACAATTTCAAAGCCATGCTGACAGTTGAAAAGTCAATTCCGTTTTTCTCTTGTGTTTAAAGGGGGAAGGTGTGAGTGACTGAATACCTGCTCTCTCCTCACATCTATTTAATTTGCCTATTGTGGGGTTGAGGGGTGTTGCAGGGGGAACCTCTAACCATAGTGCTATCTGTTCCAAACCAACACAACAGTATTCTTTTCTGTGCTGCATTTGTTTTTGTGTTCATTATTTGACTACTAGTGCATTAAAGACATTATTCAGTGTTATGTCACCCCATTGGTGATTGTTGTTTAACTAGCCTGATTCCTGGTTCAGTGTGACCGGGGGGGGGGTGTCAGGAGAAGGGTGTGATATGAGTGATATATCGTTCAGAATATTGAACTTATAAATAAAATAAATAAGGGTTTCATTTGCGCACTACATGCTGGGCGTGACTTGGGTGTGTGATTGAAATCACTTACAGCACAGAATCAACAATCGCACACACCAACGGGCAGCGTGAAAAAATACCACGTCACTGGAGCACTGCTCACTTCTCTAGTCCTAGTACACACTCCCCATGCCAGTGGCTAATCCAGCCTCACAGCACCGACGTTCAAATGGTAGATTTTCCGCTCTCTCGTTTTGATCCAAGGCCATATGCAAAGTGGCAGCCAAAATAGCAGATGTGAACTTGTCAAGGGTTTTGACCCATGTTGAATCCTTAGACTGGGTAGATGTGGGGATGAGCTGTCGCCGCCCATTATGCTATCCCAGAACAAACTAAATCAATAGACTGGGTGGATGTGGGGATGAGCTATCGCCGCCCACATTCACGCCAGAATCCAGGAGAACTGCGCAGTTGGCACAAGACCACTCCAAAGATACAACCTTCTTGTGGGGGGTTCCACATCACCACTCTACTGTAAGGATGCCATCAAAACAATGTTAAGCAAGGGACCTATACTATCAAGCAAAAGACCACTCTATTGAAATGCAGTAATTCAAGACAGATCCCAAAAATGGATGCAATACCGGTACGCACCACTATCAGAAAGCCGGCGTTTTAAAAACCACCAGACTTTTGTGTAAAACAGAACAGAGGAACCCAAACCAGGCCAAGGAAAGACTTGCTAAGAGGTGGATACAATGTAAAACTATATTCTGAAATGACTTGAAGGAAGTAATTATTTAATGTATATGTAAAAAGTGTAAGTTTGATTTAAACTGAGAACTAAAGTGACATTTAGCTGAATTCTGCCTGACAACTTGTAAGCGATATTCAATCAACACTACAGCCAAGTCAATGCCTAGTCTGGGATGCTGAGGAAAACCCTTATCAATGTATTTTTATGTCTAGTTCAGTACTCTGGATGACCACCCTTGTATAACACCCCCCTCTTAGAATCCCCCTGACCCCACTGAGCCAAGAAGTAGGTTTGTTTTGCAAATTAAAAGGTTTATTTGAGAATTTAAACAATATATATATATATCACACTTTATAATAAATTAATATCTGATAGTACACTTAGACATAAGATGTTGATCAACAATGGGTAATCTGGCACTAGCACACTTCTTTATAATCAATGAGGAGTTAGTATAGGATGGATAAAGTAGCAAAAATACTTTTATGATTTCAAGGGAAAAGCAATGAGGAATAAAATGCAGTACAGAAATACTTGATATGATTTTAGCAAAAGATTTCTCTGGCAATTCAACCCCATCCCCTATGCAATGTAAGAAATGGAAGGAGATGGAAAGAGGAGCATACAGTTCTCAGGAATGCAATCAAATACAATACGAAATTCAGTTCCCCCCCAGCAAGCTTAGAGGAAACAGGTAGGAGTTTGAAACACAGGCCCAAAATGCTTTTTAAATGTGATGGCAATGGATGGGAAAATGTGCCAACTGATTTTAATTCCCTCTAGAGATTCAGGGTGAGTGGGAGATGCGTGTTGGTATTAGTTCAGGCTCACTTTAGCAATGCTCTATGAGTTATTACCAAGTTGCAAACGGATTTTAACAAAAGAAAGAATGGAGCTGCTATTTTGACAAGTGGAGAAATTGAGCCAAAATCGCAAATTGCGGTAAATTTCGCGAGTGCGTAAATCGTGATTGCGGAAAAGTATAAGGAGTGGGAAGTCGGTTCTGGGCTTGTTGGAAAGCTTAGATTCTAAGCTTTCAGGGGAAAGTTAAATCTCGTTCCTAGCCCAAACGGTTCCAGAGATACGGACGATTAAATAAAGGTAGTTTTTCGGATTTAAAGTAAACTCAAAATGACAGGTGACAGCTTGCAGCTGCAGAATTGACAGGTGACAGTTGTGCAGCTTTAAAAATGACAGATGACACGATTTCTAGGAGGCAGTTCTACTTAGGTTAAAATAGTTTGGATTAGATTATTTTAACTTAGAGATTGGTTCTGCACAGTTCTGCTAGGTACTCACAATATAAATTTGAACTAGGCCTCGTCACGGATCTGGTCAACACGTCCGGCTGCGGTTCTGTCTGCTCGGCGGGTCAATCAGGCACTGGTTCTGCTCACAGCGATCTGGGTCAGCTCTGCTCTGCTGGTCTAGCCTCTCTGGATTCTGCATGTAACACTGCTTTCTGGGTACTGCTACAGGTTCTTGCAAACATTCACGGCAAAACTTCAAACAGCTCGCCCGGCTGTTGAATAGTTTGGTTAGTTTTGAGGCCTGCTGAAGAGGATTCAGCTGGTGGATTCAGGCCTCTGTGCTACAAATTCTGGAGTTAATTTCTGCTACAGGTTCTGGAGATTGATGGATTTGAAGTCTGGATCTCTGGATGTGAAGTCGTCGGTCAGCATGCTCCGCAGCAAATGGAATTGAATATCTCTACCTGTCCCAGCAGTCTCTTTTTATGTGTTTTGGAAAGTGGGTGTGTGCGTGGGCCTAGCTAAGCCTGCCCCTCTCTACTTGTCATTGGCCAATTCCTCCTCTCTCCCTTGATTGGGGGAAGGAAATGTGAGTCAGAGTGATGCTGTAGGTTTTATGGTCAGAGGAACCTCCCCTTGTCAGATTGCACACAAATCTATTTCTGACCCAAACACATATTTATCTATGTACCATCTTTCTAATATTATAGGTCCAGTTAACATATTTTCTGTAGCACCAAACTATCCGATCCCTGTCTTTGTATGATGTTGTGTCCACTGATGACAGAATTCTCCCCTTTTCATCCAGATAACGACCTCTAAACCTTTCCAGATTTTACACAAATGTGCACCAGGGATATGGGTTACAGATGATAAAGTGTCAGATTTTTAACATGCATACATTTGGAGTAACAACGTTTTTTCCGCTAGCAACCCCCCAGAATACACCACAGGGTCCCAACGCCTCTTAAAATGTTCACAGAAAAATCACAAAAATAATGATATTACTTATAGAATCCTGACAAGTCCGCACTATGAGTTATCTATCTTTTTTAAATTATGCTCTGGTCAAAAAGGGGTGTGGCTTCCCACATCACAGGGTGGAATAACTGGTTTATCCACTTCCCCCAAGCCAGCTTGTTCACAGAGGCACAGCTGCCCCCCAGTTTCTCCCAAGAGGAAGCTATTTTACGACGCCCCCAATATAACATTTGCCTGAGTCAAGGAAGTTGCATTGTTCTGTTCTTTCCAGTTCCCAGGTGCTCCACCCCTAATCTAATCAGAGAGGTTACAACTCCTTTTGGCAAGGGGCAGCAGGATGCAGCTAGGCCTGGGAAGAGTGGCTGAACAGGTTTCTCCTGTCGGGGGTAGTTGTCAGGCAGAATCCAGTTTCATTAAGCCAGGTTTCAGCTAAATGTCACTTTTTGTTCCCAGTTTTCTACATTCAAATCAAACTGACAATTTTTACCTATACATTAAATAATTACTTCCTTCAAGTCATTTCAGAATATACTTTTACATTGTATCCACCTCTTAGCAAGTCTTTCCTTGGTCTGGTTTTGTTTCATTTGTTCAGTTTTACACAAAAGTCTGGTGGTTTTAAAACGCCGGCTTTCTGATAGTGGTGAGTACTGGTAATGCAACCATTTTTGAGATTAAGAAAATGAATTCCCCACAGTTCTGAGTTGCTTTTTTTTGGCAATCAGCATTGCCATTCCCAATGGTTTCAGGCTACTGTGTGCGTAGCCCAATGGTGGTTTTAGGCAGTGCCCTCCTGTGCTCACAACATAGGCAAAAATGGGTGGCAGCCTATTCTTCATGTTTTCCCTGTGCACTCTCTGGGGAGTTCTGGCCATCATGATGTTTTCCATGCCAGTACTGCACAGTTTTATGGTAGGGCTTGTATGCATGGGTAAAACATCCCACAAGCCCCCCCCCTCTTGCGATGGCCATTCTGTCCTTTCGCTGATGGAACTCGCAAGATCTGGGATGTTCGCCTCCTCTTCTTCCAATTCCATGGATGGCACAGTTCAGCAACTTTTCCTCCCTCCAGTCGATCAATCAGTTCTCCTTGCTGGTCCTGATGGGAAGATTGGGCGGTACCCCGGGCCCCTCGGGTCTCTGCTCCCGGTCCCCGGTCGCCCTCCTTGGTCAGTCTCCATGGTTTCATCTCTCCTAGGATGATAAAGCAAAGCGGCAATACCTATTCGTAGACATTTCTTCACCACTATTAATGGTGTGGCGAACATATACATTTTATGAATCAGAAGATATGAACATATACATTTTCTTTTTTAAATTAGGAGACAAGAACATGTGTATATACAAGGATCACAGAATTTGATATGCTATATGTGGAATATTTTAGGGTTGGAACTGAATTACTCTGGAGCGGCCCCCTCTGGGATTCCAGTGGATTCCTCCAGTTGTTGCAGAGTGTGCCTGGGATGGCAACACTTTAGCTGATTTATATGTACCCACTTGTCTTCCCCTTCCGCCAAACCGCCTTTGGGGATGCGGATCTTGTAGGCAACAGGGGAGATCTTGTCTATAATTTCAAACGGTCCCTTCCATGTAGGCTAGAATTTTCACTTTTTGGCCTGGTTCATTTGGAAATTGTATAGATAGACCCGATCACCCACCTTATATTCCTTTCGGGTAGTTTTTAAATCATAGTGGGTCTTCATGCTCTCGGCTGATCTTTCTAGATCCCGCTGAGCATAGGCAAAAGCATGTTGAAGGTGTTTCCTCAAATTCTCCACATACTCATGAGTTGTGGAGGCATTTATCAGTGTCTGCTCTTGGGTCCTGTAGAGCAAATGCTGGGGAAGCACCATCTTGCGCCCCGTCATCAAATCAAATGGTGACATTTTGGTTGCAGATGAAGGGGTAGATCTGATGGCCATTAGGACCAGAGGTAATCGGATATCCCAACTTGGCCCAGAATCTGCCACAAACTTTTTGAATATGCTCACAATGGTTCGGTTGTATCTCTCCACTGCTCCAGAAGAAGCTGGCCTGTAAGCAATATGTAACTTCCTTTTGACCCCCAGTATCTCCCACATCTTTGTCATTACTTCACTGGTGAAGTGGCTACCCCTGTCTGACTCAATCCTTTGAGGTAGACCAAAACGGGAAAAGATATGGTTAATCATCAGGGCAGCTGCTGTTTCTGCCTTGCAGTTTGGGGCTGGGAGACATTCCACCCACTTGGTAAATAAGCATGTAACGGTCAACATGTACTTGTTTCCTCTAGATGAGCGAATCACAGGGCCTACAAAGTCGATTTGTAAATCTGACCATGGCAGTGTCATCCCCCTCTTTTGGAGAGGCGCACGGTGTGTGAGGGATGATGGCTGAAATTGTGCACACACAAGACACCCCTTCAAGTATTGGTCGAGGTCCTGCCCCATGTGTGGCCAGTATGCAACCTCTCTTAAGATTTCCAGTGTTGTGTGAAACCCCCTATGACCGGCGGTTGCCGCATCATGGGCGTGACTTAACATCAGGCTTCGGAATGAGGTAGGAACCACCCACTGATCATGGCCAGCTTTGGATTTCCTTACCAGCAAACCGTCTTGGATTCCGAACATTTTTGGACATCTCATCAACACTCTTAGGTCCTCTTTCCCAATGTAATCGGTATCCGTCAGGGGAAAGTTCTCAGGGTCCTCAAGGTGTTGGTAAAACTTACCAATAATTGGATCCCCCTTCTGAGCTGTAATTATATCAGCATCAGGGGTCTCCTTACTCCATTGTGCAGTTGAAAGATCATTGTGAGCATTTGTCTGGGACCTAGTGATAGCAGTGACCTGGATTGCCCCCAATAGGGACTCTATTTCTAGTAGAAGCCCTTGGATGGCCACGGTTTTGGTCAGCTGATCAGCTGAGTCATTTCCAGTTTTGTCTGGTCCCTCTACTTTGGAATGACCCTTGATCTTTTTCCAGAAGATGGTCATCCCATTCGATGTGACCAGATCATCAATGTTTTGAATTAACTTCCCATGTTTCAAGGGTTTGTTATTAGCACATAACATGCCTCTGGTTTTCCAGTTAACCAGGTGCTCCACAAACCCGTTCCGTACTTAATCCGAATCTGTGATTATGACCAGTTTGTGGAGTTGATGTTGGACAGCAGTGAGGATGGCCTGATGCACAGCCATCAATTCTGCCACCTGACTACTTCGGGGACCAATTTTGTATCCAGCGGAGGGTTCTGGAAACTCCTTCACCCATGCATTCCCTACGCCAGCCACCAGTTCTTTCTCCCCGTCGTTGTCAACATGGTAAGAGAATCCATCCACATAGACAGTGGGCATTCCCTCACACTTGTCTTCTTCAAAGACTTTGTGTGGGGAATGAAGGTATGCCTCCATGTTGTACTTGATTTTTAGACTTTCGTCCTCGAGACAGTTTTCTCTGGCACAATCATGCAAGTCAGCCAGACCTTGCGCGAGGGGACTTTTCTTGTTTTGGCCATATCTGACCTCCACAGGAAAGCCTTGCATTGACAGAATCCAGGAAGTAATTCGGGAATTACTCACATTTCCGGCCCGGATTCTGTCACTTTGGAGATATTGCAGAGGCTGGTGTGGAGTCTCCACTATGATGTGTTCCCCCTGGCTAAACGGGCGGTAATTCTTCAATTCCCACGCTGTTGCCAGGTGTGCCTTCTCACAATCGTGGAATTTTTCCTCCACAGAGGATAAAGTTTTGCTCGCATAAGAGATTACCTTATTGACCTTGTCATGCTTTTGGTATAATACTGCCGTCAAGCACGTATTAGAGAACCCCGTCTCCAGGAAGAACTCCTTGTTTCTGACAGGGTAAGCTAGGCAAGGCGCTTGTGAGAGGCTTCTTTTGAGTTGTCTTACCGCCTCGGATTGTTCTGGACCCCATTCCCACTTGACCCCCCCCTTAAAGAGATGAATCAGGGGTCTAGTGATCTCTGCATAGCCTTCAATGAACTTTCTGCTGTAATTAGTCAGTCCAAGGAGGCTCCTTAGTTCCCGCAGAGTTGTGGGGTCTTTCAGTTTCTGGAGTGCTTCCACTTTCTTTTCTTGGGGACAGAGACCCTGAGGAGTAATCTCATGCCCCAAGAAATTAACACGGGTTCTACACCACTGTGCTTTCTGAAAGGAAAGTTTTGCTCCGGCGGCCCTCAACTGTGTCAGAACATAACAGATCTCCGCTATGTGTTCCTCCACAGATTAACTTTTGATGAGGACACCCAGGTCGGGCATGGCCTTATGTAGGAAAATGTTGAATTCATTGCCGGAGTTGAGGTATCCGAAGGGAGTCCGGGTCCATGTGTACTGCTGGCCCCCGAAGGTAAAAGCCAGTTTGTATTGGTCCTCCCTACTGACAGGCACGGTCTAGTATCCATTGGTCAGGTCTATTGCTGTGAATACCTGTGACCCCTGAATCTGGGCCAGCCCTTGGTCAATGTAGGGCAGAGGCCATCGGGAAGTATGGACCCATTTGTTGAGCTCCCTAAGGTCGGCGCAGAGTCTCCACTGGCCGTTTGGCTTCAATATTCCCAGCACCGGATTATTGAAAGTGCTGTGGACTGGACGGATTATTCCCCGGGACTCAAGGTTCTTAATTATTTCAGTAAGGGACTCCATGGATGCGAGAGGCAAGCGATATTGCTTCACAAACACTGGAGTCATTCCAGGGTCCGTGGGAATTGTTGTGGTGTGGATGTCGGTGCGACCACAGTCATATGAGTCTACCGCAAAGAGATCTTGGAAATCCAAGAAAACTTGTTTCAACTTTTGCTACTGTTCCAGAGTCACACAGGCATCAGCTAGGTTGACTCTCTCTTCCACCATCTGCCTGAAGCCTGGAAAGACTTCTGGTTTTGCTATCTCAGCGGCCTCCTCCAGCTGGGTGGAGAAGTCCCTGGTCAGAGTGCTGATTTGGACTGGAGGCTTCAGGTGGGAAAGGCAGCCCTCATGGACCTGGAAAATCGCCTCATCCCTCCCGAAGTCACAAGTCACATCTTCCTTACCATAAGGGCAAGAAGTGTACACCAGGAAGTTACCCCCGTGCCGGGTGAAAATCCTGTCTGGTGTTGTGTTGTCTTCACTGTCACTGTCAAAACAGTCCTTGGGGATCGGTCCTAACAGTTCATTTCCTAAATCAATGGAGAAATATCAGTCATCAACCGCCATTCCAATAATGGTGCCTGCGGCTAGAGTAATGCTCTTTAAGTCGCTGTTATCCACCTCTATTGGAATGGTGTCATGTTCTATGTTGACTAATGGAGTGGGGTTTACCCCCAACCCTTGCTGTTGGAGAGAAGCATTTAGATGTATGTAAGCATCAGGGTTTTTCAATTTTTGTCCTCTTTTAACTTTCACTTCCAGGGAGAATTGTCAGGTCCTTTCTGGGATGGTGACTTCCTCTTTAATCTGAATTTCAACTGCATAAGGTAGCAATTGAGCTGACCTAAATGCTTTTTCTAGATCATCAAAGCCCATGGGATTATCCGCTAATCGGGACCAAGCTTTGAAGTTTATTAGGTCCAAACTAATGGCAAAGCGATTGAGAATGTCACTACCTAAGTAAAAGGCGGCAGTGACGTCTCGCACGACCCAACAATTATGGACTATGCTCTTGTTGCCAATGAAGATTTTGAGCATACACCTGCTTGGCAGGAGATGTTTGGAATTAGGTGCTTCCAGGTCCATTTCCCATTTGTCTATCAGTTTGAATGTGGGAATGGCTGGATCTTGTGGGAGTTGGCGGAACAAGGCTTCGCTGATGAAGCTCTTATCGTTGTTCACACACACTCGAGCGAGAACAGAGTCCTTCCCATCATTTAACTGAACGGGGATGAACAATTGCTCTCCAATTTGCTGAATATCAGTCTGAGCTGATTTCACATCTTTCTGGACTATAGGAGTGGGAGTTTCTGATTGTGGATTAGTAAAGAATTTCAGGGTGTTTCCTTCGAGTGTGGAATACCACCTTAAACTGGAAGGAAGGTTGATTTTCAGAAATAGAGAGGACCCCCCATCACCAGTCTGTTGTCCTACTGCTATTGCTGTCACGTCTGGAATTTGGTTGTTCTGGAAGTGAAATTCTACTTGGTCAGATTTTTGTTCAACCATGTGGCAGGTGCCATTTAAACTAACATGGTTGACACTCTGTTTTAATTTTATTGGTCGGCTAGTCTGGGTCCTGAGGACCTTGTTTACGCAATCTATTAGGGGTGACAACCTTCTCAGGAGGTCATTCCCTAGTAAACAAGGGGTGCCCTCTGGAGTCACTACTATGACCGGGTGTTTCACCTTGTGTCGCCCAATTTTGATGTCCAAATCTGCAGTCCCCTCGACAGGAATTTCCTTCCCGTCAAAGTTCTGCAGTTGTCCAGGAAGAGAGGTGAGAGGATTACGGTAATTCTCCCCCCTTCCTGCATTTAGTTCATCAAATGCCCTTTTGGACAGAAGGGTAGCTTGGGATCCAGTGTCCACCAGTGCCAAAATTGTACCCTGCCCCTGTACTTGTACTGGGGCATAGTATCTTCCCTCCTTCTCCTCAAGGGGGCACAGATAATGCACATTTTTGGACAACTGGTGGGCTAACTTTCTGGTTTTGGACATTGCTAGCGAAGAGATTTGGGCAGAATTCTGTGGAGAGCCTTGGGAATCTGAAAGAAAAAGTTGGCAACTGGAGATCCGAGCCATTGTGGGTTCCCCTGGTTCCGGTTCTGGGCCGCCCCGCCCTTTTTGGAGGCAGTCATCAGGATGGGTTTGACCCATGGGATTTTAGTATTGTCGGTTCTGGGATGAGATGATGGGCGGCGGTAGCTCAGTCTCCACATGTCCCCAGTCTGAATTGGCATCCCTTGGGACCCATTTTTCCTTGGGAGGAGTTCCCCCATCTCTGAAGGAAAAGATCCTTTTCCCAGGATCTTCGGAGGATCCCTCTCCCTCAAATTGGAAGACCTGTACCTCCTCCACAAAGTGGGTCTGTTTGGGTCCTTTGTTTCTCCTACCTCCTCTCTGCTCCTTGGGTGGCAGACTTTCAGGGGTAGGAGATTTTGTTTCCGGTTCCTGGTTTTCCAGGGGCTGTTTACAAGATGGGAAGGAAGCTTCCTCCAAGGCTTTACACCCCCCTTCCCCTTCTGCCTCCTCCCTGGGAACCGGTGGGTTATCGGGGTGCTGCCCCCATCATTGTTCTGGAGCACCAGGTCCAGAGTTTGGGGCATTCTGCGGTGTCATGCTCATCTGAGGGTTCTGTTGAGCCCTCAGTATGTGACCCAGATCTCGTGCCATGTTTTGGACCTGGCGCTCAAGTTGTGAAACCCGCTCAGGCTGATACGGGGCTCTATTTTCTCCCTTGGGCTGATCCCGGGAAGGGTAGCTATCCCTTCTCTGGTAGTACCCCTGGTTGGGAAGATTTTGGTACCCCTCCACCCTTGGCCTCCCCTCTCCCGGATTAGGTTGTCTGGGCTCAGGGAATTGGGGAAAGAAGGATGGATGATTTTGGGGCTGGAAATTGGGTGGATACCTGGGGAAAAAGTTCTGCCCAGGATTTGGTGAATTTCTGCCCTCCTGGGGGAAGTTGGGAGGGAAGTTCCCTGGGTTAGGTGCTTGGCTGGATCCCCCCCCCCCCCTTGGGCTGGAGGAGTCCACACATAACCCAGGATTGGTCGGTTTCCCTTGTAGCGGGGACTTACATAGTCAGGGGAGCGGGGGACCCCATTTGTGGGACTACCTCCTCGACTCCCTGTCTGTGACTGGCCCGAGGGCCTTCTGGGCTGTGAATTATTTGGTGCAGGCAGGTTTTTAGGCCCCCCATCTCCAAATCTAAAACGGGGGCAACCTTTACCTCTGCCACCTTGGCAGCAGCAGGGGTGCTGTTGGGTTTGGGGTTTTTCGGCGCGTTATTTTTATTTTCGATGGGCTTCTGCACCTCATAGATCCAGGTAGCCTGTTCAATGACCCAGTCTAAAGATCTTTTCTCATGAAAATCTCTCACGAGCTGGGTCATTATGTATTTGGGTAAGGCATGGAAAAACGTATTGATAAATTCTCTGCTATCCGTGCGCACCCTTCTGGTGGTCTGCGCAAAAGCACGCTTTAATTCTTGCACAAACTCTTGTGGGGCCTGATCCTCCCCACATTGCAAATTGTAGGCTGCCTTGCGAGCCTCTTGAGGATTTATGTGCACAGAAAAATGTTTCAAGATGGCCGCCCTGTATGTGGACCACCTTGAATGGTTTTGATCCTCCAGCCCCGCAAAGAAACTGGAGTATTATGGTGAGAAGGTCCACTTTACATATTGAATACAGCTTTGGCTGTCCTTCAAATGGAAAGTCTCCATCATTTGCTCATAGAGCTCCAAGTGTTCCCAAACAGAATACTTGGCGTTCTTATGATAAGGCGTGATGACACTCCTTATTCCCTTTATTTGTTTCAATGGGTCCTTAAGCAAGGCCCTTTTTGCCTTATTGGCCTTTTTGGTTCGGGTAACCCTTGTCCATTCATCCTCCGACTCAGAAGCGCTGCTCCCAGAGGTGCCCGTCTGATCTTCCAGGTTTTCCCGGATTCTGCGAGCCTGGCAATGGCTGGCAGAATGTGGGGACCTGGTCTCCTGTGTCCTGTAATGCTCAGAGGAGTCTTCAGACCCCTCCTTGCTGCCAGGATTTGATGGGTCCCCCCCCCCACTGACCTAACTGGGCAGAGGTTTTCAGGATGCCCTTAATGGGCCTACTCTCCTGGGGTTCCCCACTAAATTGCACTGTGCTTGGGTGCCCATACCCGGATGCCCGCCCATCCATTCCTGGGAGGTACTGGCCTATGAGCCCCATACTTCTAGCTGGATAGTAATCTGCCATCCCCGTGGCCCTGGGCTCATGTGCGCGAGGGGACATGGGGGTGGCAGAGTCCAGGGACTGGGAGAGATGAAGGCCTCTGGTACTAGGGCTCCCGAGGTTATGCTCAGGAGTTTCTCTTTCCCAGCAAACCTCATCTCTATCCGCCCCTGCTTCCTGTTGCAATGCAAGAACCTGCGCTTTCAGTTCCTCAGTTAAGGCCTTACTAGACTATATCAGTCTCTCCTGCATGGCTACCTATTGCTGGAGCCTATCATTGTGCTGACAGAGAGCCTCATTTTCTCTCTTATCCTCCTGATTGGTCCTGGAGTACTGGGCCAGTCTCTGCTGCAGGAGGGTTACCTCCTCAGTCCCATCCCTACTGGCCTGCTCCTTTCTTGCCAGAGCATCCTCCACCCTCCTGGTGTGCTCTAACAAGTTCTTGTGTTCTTTTTGGAGGTCACCCTGTCCCTGGAGGGCTAGGTGATTTTCTTCCATTTTCCTTTTTAAGTGGCAGACTTCCTGGCCTAAGGTATCCCTTTCCTGACTAAGAGCCTGCATCTGTGCCGCCAGGTCGTCACTTTGCCTTTGGAAGGCACCAGCTTTCTGGCGCTCCTGGTCAAACTCTGCCTGTGTATCCAGGTCTTTCAAAATCAGTTTATTGCTCTCTGCCTTCTCCCTATCTAGGTGGCTTTGCAGGGTGACTACCTGCTCGGCAAATGCCCTATTGAAATCTAATTGTTGCTCCAGCTTTTTCTGGCTCTGCAGTAGGGAGTCCAAACCTTCTTGGTACTCCTTCTGCAAGGCCAGAAATCTGGTATCCTGGTCCGCCTTTTCCTGTTGCAGCACATCCATATCCTCCTTTATTTTAGTGATGTACTGTCTGCTGTCCTTTTCTGACTCCTGGCTCCTGAGCAGCCTCTGCTCAGAAGAGTCCAGATCAGATTGGGCCTTCTCTAACGCCATCTGTTGCCTATTTGCCAGATCTTGGCCTTCAGCATATTTGTCCTGCATGGCACCCATATATAGATACAAATATGCCGCTATCCTGGCAATCTTATTATGTTCATATTTGGCTTTAGGGGCCATATATATTTCACTCAGGGCCACATATAGGGGACCCTGATCTCCCCATATATCTGACCCTGTTTCAGTGACCTGTTGCGCGATTGCCTGCAACCAGACCGTTTGGTCCTGATGAGTCCACTCACCTCTCACAAATAGCTTATGTAAGAAGTGCTCTCTGGCTATTTTCATATCTACCAAGGTCGTCATTCTGGAATTTGAGTTCCTTCCTGACTTACAGAAGTTTGTATTTTATTTTGCAAAACAGACCGTTTCCTTAGAGCGTTCCTTAGAGGGATGATTTCACAGTGTAAAACGGCGTGGTGATCTAACCGGATATGTGTATCTGGTCAGTTGACACACTGTATTAATCTGCACAAGTGGTAAATCTAACCCAGAATATCCCGGCTCGAGCCCCCACTTTTGTAAGCGATATTCAATCAACACTACAGCCAAGTCAATGCCTAGTCTGGGATGCTGAGGAAAACCCTTATTAATGCATTTTTATGTCTAGTTCAGTACTCTGGATGACCACCCTTGTATAACACCCCCCTCTTAGAATCCCCCTGACCCCACTGAGCCAAGAAGTAGGTTTGTTTTGCAAATTAAAAGGTTTATTTGAGAATTTAAACAATATATATATATCACACTTTATAATAAATTAATATCTGATAGTACACTTAGACATATGATGTTGATCAACAATGGGTAATCTGGCACTAGCACACTTCTTTACAATCAATGAGGAGTTAGTATAGGATGGATAAAGTAGCAAAAATACTTTTATGATTTCAAGGGAAAAGCAATGAGGAATAAAATGCAGTACAGAAATACTTGATATGATTTTAGGAAAAGATAAGATAATCACGTTTTCTCTGGCAATTCACCCCCCTCCCCTATGCAATGTAAGAAATGGAAGGCTGATGGAAAGAGGAGCATACAGTTCTCAGGAATGCAATCAAATACAATACGAAATTCAGTTCCCCCCCCAGCAAGCTTAGAGGAAACAGGTAGGAGTTTGAAACACAGACCCAAAATGTTTTTTAAATGTGATGGCAATGGATGGGAAAATGTGCCAACTGATTTTAATTCCCTCTAGAGATTCAGGGTGAGTGGGAGATGCGTGTTGGTATTAGTTCAGGCTCACTTTAGCAATGCTCTATGAGTTATTACCAAGTTGCAAAGAGATTTTAACAAAGGAAGGAATGGAGCTGAATCTCTAGAGGGAATTAAAATCAGTTAGCACATTTTCCCATCCGTTGCCATCACATTTGAAAGCATTTTGGGCCTGTGTTTCAAACCTCTACCTGTTTTCCTCTAAGCTTGCTAGTGGGGAACTGCATTTCGTATTGCATTTTGTTGGGATTCTTGAAGACTGTGTGCTCTCCTTCCATTTCTTACATTGCATAGGGGGGAAGTGAATTGTCAAGGAAAAGTGATTACATTGTCTTTTGTTGAAGCCATATCAAGTTATTTTTTGTACTGCATTTCATTCATCATTGCATTGTCCTTGAAGCCATAAAAGCACTCTCAGCTACTTTATCATCTCTATATCAACTCCTAAGCAATTAAAAAGAGTGTACCACTGTAACATTATCCATTGTTGATCACTATCACCTTCACAAGTGTGCTATCAATTATTAATTTATTATAAAAGTGTGATATATATATTGTTTAATTTTTCAAATAAACCTTTTAAATTTGCAAAACAAACCTACTTCTTGGCTCAGCGGGGTCGGGGGGATTCTGAGAGAGGGGTGTGATATAAGGGTTGTCATCCAGAGTACATGAACTGGACATAAAAATATATCAATAGGGGTTTCCATCAGCATCCCAGACTAGGCATTGACTTAGCCGTAGTGTTGAATTGAATCCGCTTACAAACTGTTACGTTGCATTACATGTATCTATTGTGTTGCATCAGGTTCATGGTGATTGATGACTTTACTTTACTTTCATCAGATTATATCTCACTTTTGTTACAGCCGGTGGTGCATGGCATTTTTTGCATCCGGTACGGTCTCTCATTTGCTACATCAGGTGGTGCCTTGCTTTTGTTGCATCAGATTATATCTCCCTTGTGTCGCACCCGGTGGTGCATGTCTTTTTTGCATCCGGTACGGTCTCTCATTTGCTACATCAGGTGGTGCCTTGCTTTTGTTGCATCAGATTATATCTCACTTGTGTCGCACCCGGTGGTGCATGTCTTTTTTGCATCCGGTACGGTCTCTCATTTGCTACATCAGTTGATGCCTTGCTTTTGTTACATCTGAATCTATCTCACTTTTGTCGCACCCTGTGGCCCATGGCTTTTTTTGCATCCGGTACGGTCTCTCATTTGCTACATCAGTTGATGCTTTGTTTTTGTTGCATCAGATTCTATCTCACTTTTGTCGCACCTGGTGGTGCATGGCTTTTTTTGCATCCGGTACGGTCTCTCATTTGCTACATCAGGTGATGCCTTGCTTTTGTTGCATCACATTATATCTCACTTGTGTCGCACCCGGTGGTGCATGGCTTTTTTTGCATCCGGTACAGTCTCTCATTTGCTACATCAGGTGATGCCTTGCTTTTGTTGCATCAGATTATATCTCACTTTTGTCGCACCCGGTGGTGCATGGCTTTTATTTTCAATCAGGTGTGGTCTCCCATTTGCTGCATCAGATGATGTCTTGCTTTTGCTGCACCACGTGATCATGTGCATTTGTTGCATCAGGGGATCGTTTGCTTTACTTGCATCGGGTGCTACCTGTCCTTTTTTTTACATCAAAGCCCTTGGCAAGACAACTAATAAAAGCAATGCCAAAAACATTTGTCTGAACAAAATGAAGGCAAGGTTTTCAATTCATCACTGGTTGGTGTTTATTGTGCTTGCTCGCTGTGCCAAGAGAATCAAGCTGCACCCCAGTGAGGAGTCCCAGCGAAGCTGAAACACTTCTAGGATGCCTGTGTTCCTCTGCAGAAGGGACCTGGCTAGCAGTTCAATCTGGACAGCTCCCATATGTGGCAGGATCCAGACAGGATTTGTTATGGCTTGGGCCCTTCGGGAACGGCACAGAGAAGCTAAAAAGTCCTGGAGTGGGCAAGATGAATGCCAAGCGTTCCATGGTCTCTCTCGTGAGGCGGCAACATATCCGAGGTCTGCTGTTCTACCAATCTGCAGAAGCGGCTCTCACCCTGGCGTGCCAAGAACTACAACCATAAATACATGGCTCTAGACCAGTGTATGTTGCAAATCATTTAACATAGTCCGTGTACTGCAAATGATACATGTACACCCTTGGGAATGATAGGACATGGTCACTTTGAGGCCTCTATTTTGAAAGAAAACTGCCTTTCTAATATATCTTTTTAAAATGAATGTTATTATTCTCCTTAAATCATGGCAGAAATGGTTCTGCTGCAATCCAACGTGTGCAATGCTCAGGCACAGTTAAAAAGGAGAGAAAACCTCATCATGAGTTTGGCGGTAACCCTTAAATTCGACGGTAACGCTATTACCGCTGCATTTAAGGGTCCGCCAAATCACGGGCTTGGCGCATTTCCCCCCAGCTCTGAGCTGGGTGCAAATCCTCCACAATTTTGCCAATTTTCGGCGCTATTATTCCCCATTGGGCCTAATGGGGAATGAGAAATTCCTGAATGGGCCCAATGGGGAATGGGGATTTACCGTTCCGCCAAACCCGTGATCTGGCGCTAATAGCGCAGGGGGGTGGCGGTAGGGCTAATAGCCCCAGCGGTAATACCGCCGGGGTTAGCGCCCAACTCGTGATGAGGCATGATTTCACCTCTCATCCTATACATGTAAACGATTCAATGGGGGAGAGAGGGAGCAGATTAAATTACAATCTTCCAAAATAACACAAAAACTGAACAAGGGGCATGATAGCGTCAGGAAAGACATGTGTTCGCTTTTAGGCGAATACCAAAACAGTCCAAAGCCATTGCTGCATTACAGCAATATTGTTCCAAGACACAAGGGCTCTGAATATATCGCGCTGCATTTGTTTGCCCGGCATCCCACTGCAATGCACTGCTTTGCCATGGGCTAGTGGTAAGGGTTATCCAAAGGCATGCTGTGAAAGCAAACCAAGAAGAGGGCACACTATGCGCGCTGCGTTGGTGTCTCCTGGAGCTCTGACAGCACACTGTGTAATCCTGGCTCATTCAGAAGAAAAAATAAGTGGGGCTCGAGCCCCACCGGAAGTGGCGCACGCTTGATTTGAGACATTCTCAGTATCCATGGAAGCATTGCTTTTTCTTGGCCCCAGGCGCGCGCGGTCTCTGCGATATTCCATGACCTCATACCTCATTACTGCACGGGGCAGGCACACCCCGCTCCCCCGGCTCTGGCAGCGCAGGCTCAGCATCGCGGGGTCCCTGCTTGCTTGGCAGGCGGGCTCTTCCGATACCTTACCCTCGAGGCAACACCCTCCTCCCGACCCCGATTGTGGCTATTTGTGGATGGTTAAATCATAGCCTCTGGCCAGCACAGGAAATAGAAGCCCAAAGGGTAGAGGTCACTGTTTGTTCTCTGATGCTTACACGTGGTCTCTTCTGTCTTTCATTTTTTTTTTAATTAACGACTGGGAAAAAAGCAGTCTGGACTCTCGTAATCCATCGACGAGGGGTAAAGGTTACACGTTTCGAGGAAGTTAACGCATCATTTTCACAAACATCTTTTCCGTCTGCGTCACGCAGAGAGATGGGCGGCCTTTTCTCCCAGCGTTTTGGCAAATGAGTCCCACGTTTGTTAGCAGGCGCTGTTCAAATGCGACTTTACAAAGAAACAAGAAAAAAGTAAAGCCCCCCTCGGATTGGCTCTTCCAGAATTCAGGTCTCAAAAGCTGTCCACAACTTGTCATCTGCCCACGCGTAGACTCCACTTGGCAGGCCATGTCTAAACACACGGTTCCCTGTCTAGACACAGGCCATAAGGGAGCGCAGCCGCCTTCTCCCACCGCCTCTATCCAAGCGGCACACATAGTGTTAAGCCCAACCCCCTGAGGAAAGATATTATGCTCCCCCTCCCCCAAATGGCAGAAGCGCTCATATGTTCTATTAAAAGCGGTCACCATACTCCCTTCTTCAAGAGCCTCACACCCCCGGCTTGCATCCCCTGGGCCCTGCAGTCTATTATCATACACATGCGGTATTTTATGGATTATACCACTTCAGGGGTGTTACTGCCCCCAAGGGATGGCTGGCATCACTTTACCAAAGCACAGGGGAAGCCGAAGTGGCATTTTCTTACCCTAAATGAACAAGCAACATCACACTAAGTAACATCATTTCACATGTGACCCTGATGACAGCCCATTAGGTTTTATTTTGCATAATTTCTATGGAAAACTTAAACAGTGATTGGTAACAGGCAAAAACACACCGCGAATAAAACTCGCTATAGCTAAAGGCCTGCCTGAGTTCAAAGGATGGTTGTCCATCATGAGTAAATCACGGAGATTGCAAGGGGGTCCACATGGAAGGCAGAAGTGACTGCTTCTTCCATAGACCCACAAGCGACGCCGGTGTGCACAATCTACAGCGGTGCTCGGCTGTGGCATTGGGATTTATACTGCACACCGCTGCAATCTGCATGGTTTCCACGCGCTCTGGCAGAGTGCAAGCAGTCCAGTGTTGCCAACTCCTCAGTCCGGAAAGTAGCTAGAGGCTGTCCTAAAAGTAGCTAAAAGTAGCTAAATGACATCATCACCTAATTTGCATATTCTCGCAGCATTCTCGTGCCTCTCGCGGCCAGACGGGGGCATCAGTGACATGACGTCACTTGTTGTGTTGGAGCCTGGCTACAAGGACGGGGGCATTGATTGGGTGCACTCCTATTGTTTTGTTGACATACACCCTTTTCCATTGGTTTGGAAACTTGCAAGTCTCCAAACCAATAGAAAAAAGTGTACGTCTTTAAACCAATGAAAGTAGCTAAATTAGTCGCTAGCTGCTTTCCATGGAGAAAGTCGCTAGGGGACTGCCGTTTGTCGCTAAATTGGCAACACTGAAGCAGTCCTCGGTGCACGCTTTGGCGGATTCTCCCAAGAGCATCTGGGGGAACCGCTGACAGTAGCTCCTGAATCGAGTCATAGCTGCAGCTAGTGGTAAAACCGAGGAGGGGGCGGGGCGCTCTAACAAGAGTGCATTGCCCGAGTGCTGGGCATGGCCTAAGGAGTGAATGGCATGGCCTATGTGAGAGGGGGCAGGTATCTTAGGCAAAGGACGCCTGCCCCATACAATATATCATGACACCTATATGTTGGGTCACTCAGCATAGTCTTATGCGGTCTTATTTGTATGCAGTCTGCATGTTGCACATAAATTTCTCTAAGGATCAGTTTACAAATCAGTCACTGTCTCATTATATGAACAATTGACCTCATTCTATAAATGCACCACCTATGAGAAAGGGGCGGGGACAAGCCGTGTCATGGTGCGAAGAACCACACATTTAAATTGCTGGGTCCTGGCCAGTAGCACATGTGCTGCCCCCCTCTAATGTGCACATGCATAGACACCAGTGACATCGCAGAACATGACGTAACAGAATGAGTCGGATAGTCGAGAGGATCCTGGGAAGTTACATTAAAGGAATTGGCCAGGAGTAAGCCAAGAGACAAAAGCCTTGTGATGTCCGATCTATGAACGGTTACTACTATATGGTATTACTATGTATAAGGCAATCATTTATGGCGACTTCTCATTTTGGCAGATTAGGCACAGTGAGATAAAATGATTTGCCCAGAAGCCCACACTTTGGTTAAGTGGCAAAGACAGGACTCGAGACCATTCTGCAACTCAGGCACTTGTACATATTTCTTCCCAGCTGTAATGGGTCGAAATATTGTTTGCCACAGGCATTTTTGCAAATTTGGTTATAAAACACCATCTGCCTTGCAGTGCAAACAAATCCTAATTTTGAAGCCTGACGTAGCCTGCTGTTGTGCATGATTGCTATCATTTGTATGGTGTATATTCCGCCATATGATCCAAACTAGCAATATGCTTCTAATTGAGAAACTACATGGGAGCAATATTTTGACCGTCAAACGAATCTCCAAGCAATGCTTTTCATATGTTTAACGCACAAGGCAACCTACATACCTAACACATTCCTCTTGCCGTGCCCTCAGGTTCCACAGACATCAGGCCATGGATTGGGCCTGGGGCAGACAGGCCAAAGTGCCCACATACACTTCAGGATTGCCTTACACTGTGTTGAAGTAGAACCTATTTACCAGGGAGAGCTTGAGGAGTGAGATCAAGTATTTTCGCCAGTCTTCAAATGTTAACAAACTCAGAACAGATGCAGGACCAGGAAAAACAACCTCTCCAGGCCAGCAACCTCCCCTTCTACATCCCTGGCAAATTGTCACGGCCCATTTGCCCTCTCCTCCTTTGCCTTCTTCACCGTTTTATTGCCTTTCAACAATAATTTGTTTTACAGCGATGACTTGAAAAGTTCACAAATCATAATAAAGCATTCAGATAAAATGTATACATTCCATAAAGAAAAGTGGTAAACAAATAGAGTGTGATTGTAACGTTATCCCCCTCTAAAGTGGAAGACTACAAATACCACAATCGAGTGCAGCACGAGGCTAAACAATGGTCTGTGTTGTTTATACATGTACTTGCTTTTAAAAAAAAAAATGTATTTGTGTATTTGGTTAAATTACAAACCTTTACACAATATCCCCCAAAAAAACAATTAATACAGCATTAATAAAGCACAGTTAAGACACAATTAATAATAAGGGTGTTTAAATATCCCCATTAATACTCATAAAATCTGTCATGTCAATCATATTATACAAAACCATAAAATACATCCTAATATTTAGTTATACAAAATCACTAAAACCATCCTACAAATCACTAAAACCATCCTAAGGGTAGTTTATACTTTTGAGTGAACATTTGTAACAAAACCTTTTTATATAAAATAGGCTGGAGAAGTAATCTCCAATGTCTGGAGAGGATAGCTCAGGGGCAACATGCTCGCCTTGGAAGCAAGACGACATGTAACAACACAGGTTCGATCCTGGGTCTGCGCTTAGAAATCTGTGGGTGTTAAGCGTGTTACAAATAACCAATCATATCAAGACTCTCCTGAATAGACACTGTTTCAAAACTCATCATTCTTGATAGCTACTATATCATGCACAAAAGAGAGGTAGCTCTTTTGGTACTTCTAGAAAAAAAAGTGTGCCTTCAAGACTTAAAGAAACACAACTAAAGATAATTGGTGAAATGGTAAACTGGTTGTTTTTCACTGCATGAAAGGGATGCTGTATATATGATTGGACGAAAATGTGACATTTAACACTTTATGGTGTGTCAAATAAGCTCACATGAAAATAAAGGAGATAGCTTAAACATGTTTTGTGTGTGCGCAATTTTCTTGAAAGAAGACATGGATTTAAGAGCAAAATGGTGCTTTGTGTGTACTTTCAGCATTTAAATACCCTGATTGCAGTTCTTATCACTGAAACCTGAGGCCTTGTAGAAAACAATGGTTAAGCGAATGAACCATCTCTTATTAATAGCCTGCCATTTAAATGCTCTCCCAAAACTAAGAGAGTGTTAAATGTATTTGCTGGGTCCCAGCAGGACCTACTGTGCCATGTCTGCTGAACTGCTGAAGAGGATTTATCTCCCGGCTTCACAGTGGGTTGGGAGGTGGCAGCAGGGATGTCATTTCCCCAAAATGCCAGCAGTAGCGGAAGTGACATCACATGACCCTTGACCTCTGATGACATCACAAGAAGTGATGTCATTTGTCCCCGACCCCAAGCGTCATCACAGGAAATAATGGCACACAACCTTTCACCCCTTGATAAAACAGGAAGTGGCATCACATAAAATTTTTCCTAAGCACACTAATAAAAATATGGTTACGATATCACTGTAATATGATATACATTTCATACAAGAATGGATCACTCTATGTAGCATTAATATGAGTGTATATAGGCCCACATTACCTCATTAATGTGAGTGTAAGCAGACGTACAACGCAACAACCTGGACTACTGTACATCACTCTGACTAAACTGTAATGAGGCCTAAACCCCAAAGCGCAGATATGCAGTGCCTGCCAAGTGCCTTCTGGCCAAGAACTGATCTCGTAAACAGTTTTTTTTCCCCTAAACAGCAAACATCTCAAAGTTAATATAGAAAAGTAAAGTGATTTTTATTTCACATAAACTAGTGAAGAACTTCATTGTCCATTCGCTGCAGCAAGTGGAGACTTTTCTAGGCTGCCACATGCAACACAAATGCTGCATTGTGTGTTGAGGTCACACCAGGCCCTTAGGCGGCGGATGCCGACATTAGTCAAAGTGACCCAAATGCTTGCCGAAAGCTCAAACACAACAAATCTTATTTGAATACCTTGTGGAATGCAGTGCTTTCAGGAGCACACCAAATGCCAATGTTCAATGCTCTATCTGGGATAAATATAAACTTTCAGGCGCTACTTCCACAACATGCATGCTTCTTGACATAGGACCACCTGATAGTACTAAGTCATTTGGACTGAACAGGGCACGATTATCCGGCTATCAATGCAAGTGCATGCTTTGGGCCATCTTAGTATGACGCTTGCATCGTGCCTGAAGGAAAAGCTAGGAGGGGTTACATTGCATTGATCTAGGAGCAGAAAAACGACACACTCATCACAAAGCAAACCAGATGCATGGCATGCTATTACCAGACACTTGTGCTATGCAATAACATCCTAGGATACACAACCCAGCCTTGAGTGTTGATTAATTAGTGCAGAGCCATTCTTAGCTTCTCTGGTTACACCATATGGATTTGATCAACTAAGACATGACCTTCCCACCCGCTTGAAAGTTTAGAATTGCAGCACCCAACAGACCCATAATGACTTGATTGTAGGTATTTTGCCAAATTTTACTCAATGTTGTCAAGTTTCTAATAATAACTCCTCGTGGTTCAGTCAGTGTAAATGAGCTTTTCTGTGACTGAGGACATATTGGCACATGTAACTTTGACTCCATTGCCACACGGTAAGGGGCAGAACTGGGGGCAGGGGGGACACCAATATGGCAACACTAGATGATGAGAGCTATGGATTGGAAAGGGATTAGTTATACGAGTTAACCTTCTGAAGCCTAGGTCACCTCCAAAAGAGATGTTATTGATACCGCTCTTGTGTAAATAATTGCAGGTACCCTAATGTAAGAATGATAGGGTTGTTGCTGTCATAGTAAACGTGGCGGGCATCCTTCCTTCAGCCCCGGGGCAGCCAGTGGTCACCTCCAGCAGATTAATATCTGTCACCACTTCCTGGGTGGCCATGTCAGGTTGATCCATGGCCCACTGTTGGGTTAAAGGGCATGTATTTAGATAGGTTTGCAATCATCTTTTTTTATGAGCAAAGTTGGATGGCCTTGGGCAATGAAAGCAAAGCATTACACAGCAACGGACTATCGGCGCATAATGAGAAAATCTATTGGGTTGCAAAGCAGAGGCAATTTGGAAACTTTAGTGCACACGAACGAGGTGCTGGCTGGCTAAGAACAGTAAGCAGTGCTATAGTGCTGAATGTGCATAGTTCATCACAGGTGTAAATGTATTGTCATATATACTGTTGTTTGTGTCACTGGTAAGATTGGGAGAGGGTCTATATAGGGCCTGGGGCCATGGGAAATGAAACTGTTCTTTTTTCACACGTGGTCCACTCGTGAGTGGCACCTGGGGAACACCCCCAACCCACAGTGCCAGAAAAGCAAGCCATCACCCACCATGTGAACATTTCTTAAGCGTGTACAGGCAAAGTACAAACTGACTGAGATTACCGCTGCATGGGGAAAGGAGAGTAATCATGGATTGGGGCAGCAGCGTGAAGGGACTCGTGCAAACCGCTAGGGGAGCAAGACACAGGGGTATAACCACGTTCAGTGATGTCACCTTTCTATGGATGCCCCCGAGGGCCATATTGGTCAAGGAACGTATTTGCTGCATCACTCACTACGCTAACGGATTTCTGTATTCTAACCAATTAAAATCAGAGAGTGTTAATTTTACCACAGCATTTAGGGCTGGCTGTAGATGCGTGGGGGTTCATTTGAAAATTATGTTTGGGGTTCCATAGCCTGGAATGGGAAACCCGTCTGCAGCAATCGCGTGGTGCCTAGCTGATGTTCTTTCAATTGTATTTTTATTTTTAGGAAAACATCATATGAGATGTATGATTCGAATTGCAAGTGAAAAGTTAGTGCTGAGGCAGCCCGCCTAATAAATCCAACATCTTTCATGGCGCATGTATTCATTTCACAGGGCCTCCTTAAGTCCTTTCGGTCCCACACAATCCCTGTATTGAATCCAATTTCTCCATCGCCCATTTATGTCTAAATCCAACCCTTTTCATTATAGAGAATACTTTCTACACAGCGTAATGTAACATGGCTATATGATGTCAAGTAGGCGCCTGGTGCCAGCAAGTCCAGAGAGAGCAGAACAGCTCAGCCCCCACACCACCAGAGAAATAAAGATCAAGTTTAAACAAACGCACTTGTGTGGATGTCAAAGTGTGTCCTCAAAGTAAATTGCATGTGTCCGACAGTCCACCGCTGCAGGCAGAGGTGCAGAGGAGAGGCCAGCGGTAGCAGCTGTGACCATAGGGGTTTCTCTTTCTACCCTTTGCCACCCCCAAATGATGTCCATGGGCAGCATGAGCTTGCCAGTGACAGGCAGGAAAAGAAGCCACGTGACTAGAAGCAGAGTAACCCCTCTAAAAACACTCTACTAGTTGGTATGTATGTGCCATGTCATGCTTGCCAGGGGACCACCATGAACGCAGGTCCCTGGACAGCCTGACTGCCTATGCCATGGGCTGGCCCTGGAAATGTGGGTTGCTGGCCACGTTTTGGGAACATATGAATGAGCACTAATTTGACAAATATGGCAGTGGTGGGGATTCAGGCATGTAAGCCGTTTGAGCACGTAATGCGCATTGGGCTTGATGCTAATTTCAGTTGCCAGAACACTCACCCTAACATGCCTGCAAACCACTAGACATGTATACTCCTCTGGACCGCTTCAGCATTCAGGCCTCGGTGGTCCTGCGCCAGCAGAGGGTGACTATTCAAGGTCCCTAATGCATTCCTCTTAAAATCAACTGCATACCTCGGGTCTCCCGTAGCTTGCATTGCAGTTAGAATGGCGCACAGGAGCCATTGTGGTCTGGTGACTATTAATGGGCGACTGAGGAAGCCCCAGTGTTGGGAGACTGTTGGGATATGCCTAGGCTAGCCCCGGCCTGCTTAACGCACTGTTTAGAGCTAATAACGGTACACTAGGGTGTGGACGAACACCAATGTATTCAAACCATTGTGATAATGGGAGACTGAACAGAGTACGTGGGAAGCTCACTTCCCCACGGCCCTTGTGGCAGTATCCGTAGGGAAATAGTAAGTAAAAAGGGTGACACAGCACTGTGCATGGGCCAGGGCAATACACTGAGCCTACACGAATGCACAACCTGTGAAAGCCATCAGGAAGACAGCTGTGACTTCACAGGCTTGATCGTCTTCAATGGGTGCACTGACAATGCAGTCCCTGGAAGACAAGGAAGACCCATCACCAGACCAGCTTCCTGCCTGTCTGTGGGGTCCGAATTCTGGCCCTGCCCATGGACTGATTCCTGAGCAAGGGGCATGAGGCGCAAAGGGTGGATGACTGCCCCTCACCATGGACATGTGTTTTACAAAGTAAAACCCCATTTCTGTGTGGTGCCAAAAGGGATTTTTGAAAAGTGGTGAATGCTAGCCTTACTACATGCAGCCAACAAAAGTGTTATTATTTGGCAAGTGCTGTTATGGTAGCAAACCACACCTGACACAGACACAATTAGTGTTGTTACAGTGACAAATGTGCGTTACTGGCCACAGTCTTACAGTGTCAAATACTGGCATTAGTGGGCAGAGCAAACACAAGTGTATTCTGGCTTATTCTGGAACAACCGACATTAAAATTACTTTTATAATATTAAAATACCGTCATGTATTGTGGGCACAAGCACCACGAAGTATGTTTTACAGTGAATATGCTGGCATATATTGCAGTAAAACTATTGGTAGCCTGGAATTTAGAGATTTATTTGGTGTGTTATCCTAATTCTTCACAAAAACTGGACTGTAAACTAACATTTTAACCCATTAAAAAAAGGAAGGAACCATCTTCCACACCCAAACCATTCTTGCATGGTTCGTGCTCCCTTGCTATGCTCTGTCAGACACACACTCTTGAGTGATAACCGGTTACACCCTTCCAATGCAGAAATATGCCAGCCACCACTGAATCTTGTGCTCCACATATAGGAATTCTCTTAGGGCAATATAAGGTAGGATTGGTTCATAATCACCTTCACATCAAATGGCATTCATGCACCATCACTTTTAGGGTTCTATGCCAGTCAAATTGGAAAGCGGGCAGTATGAAGTCTAATAGGTGAAAGTGACTTCTGTGTCACCCAATGCGCCTGCGCACAAACACGGTGCAGAGTGTGGCAGCAGTGGCTTGCATTTATTGCGACACATACTCCTGCAGCGCTGCTGAGTGTGACATGACAGCTCATTTAACTACCAATGAGTGGCTTTAGGGCAGCTAGATGAATGCTCCTGTATATATTGGTGGATGCAGTAAAGGACTATTTTGAAAACCAGCCTATCATCTTTCAGAATTTTGAAGCTGTCTAGATGAGTCAAGAGGTAAATTAGCTTTAAGAGGAGTTATTTACTAATTGAACCTCAAACATATGGACTTCTTGGAGAGAAATGGAAGCATAACATAGACAATAGGCTTTAGTGAACTATACAGTGTTCCCTCCTCCTTCGTAATGTGTCTTCGTGATTATCATAATAATAGGAAACCCCCCCTCCCCTCCCACAGCCATTTTTCCTTTGCATGCCCTGCACATGCAACCTGTGTTCTTTCCCTAGGCTGGGATGCCTCAATAGTGGCATGTGGTGTATTAACATACGAATGTGGAGGAAAGCATACATCATGTATGGGGCTTATTTACTGGTGTGAGGGTTGAAGGATACAAGGGTTAAAACACTAATGGCACTCCACTTGCCGCAGTCAAGCACTTCTCTAACGATGCACTTTATCAGTGAATGGACTCATAATTCACTGTTATAAATATGTGCCTATTATATGTCGGCAGTAACCGATTTCACATTTTTCCTACTCTCTGTTATTGATGTTGTGTGGTTAATCAATATCAACTCTGTTACACAAGTCATGTGTCCCTTGTGCATGTTAGCAAGGATTTATGCAGCCTCTCTACTGTGCATCATGTGTTGTGCACAGAGTTATGCATTTGTGATCTATGCATTTGATACTTTTATGTACTATATGTAATATTGGATAACCAGTGTGTATCATCTAGATAGATAGCCGGATACAGAGATAGACACACAACAAGATAAAGAGATAGACAGAAAGACAGATAGATGTGTGCAGGTGTGTGTGTCTGTGTGTCCACAGGCAGGCAAAAACAGGAACAGATATGACTGCATATGCATTTTGCAAAAAGGGTCCATTTGAAGCATTGTAATTCTGCGGTTCCTAGCAGGAGGCCATTTAAGTACTGCCAGTTCGAATGGTTTGATCTTTAAAACCTTTAACTGCTATAGTACATTTGATTTCATTCAATCCGTGTGCAGAGGAGCGGATTACTGTGAGGAGCTCTAAGGGTGCGATACGAAGACGATAGAAGCAGAATTGTACACAGCTGTTTCATTATCAATGGGGAATGAGTGCTACTGTAAAATCTATCTTCCTTTCCCAACAGCAAAAGACGTAGGACATCATGGTGAGTTTGGCAGTCTAACCATGAGTAATTACCACCTGTAACACTGCAAAAGCCGTATTCCATTACCGCATGCGGAAAGGACACATATGATTCGGAGTCACCTGGACTCGTGTGTTATACTCCATGTAGGAGTCCCAGTGTACTCTACGGGGGAAATGTAATATTATTGCATGCAGTAAAACTGCATGGCTAATACAGATTCCGGCAACTCTTTTGTGTGAGGAAAATTTCATCCACCCAAAAAGCAGACAGTGTTGATAAGTTTCAGTTGTGAAACCAGGAATTTGGCTGGATATTTTACCACAACTGCCAAACTTGCAACAAGGCCCTTTGAATGATGTCGACTGATCTCAGAGCAAAACTCAAACTCAAACCAGTTTCCGATAGTCAACACAACTGCTGCACAGGGTCGCTTGAAGTTGCCAACATGGCGGTTTTTACTTAAGGGATCTGCCATTGGATGATTTGGTCCAATTGTTGAGAGGTGCAGAACGGCCTTGTGCAAGGGACTTGTTGATAGGTTGAGGGCAGCGTGGGGATGCTGCGAGGTAGAGATACAGTTCATAGGATGAGGAAGGTTAAAAGTTACTCTGAAAAACACCATGGGACTCTGATACACCAGGAGAGCAGGTACAACTAATTCTATAAAAATGAAATTCTCCTGCACCTGCCCAGTACAATCAATAATTTGAATATGTTTCTGCATACACCTATTGCTGTATGTGGAGCAGCTGATGCACGTGGTTAATACGTCTAGAATGTACACAAAAACCAAGACACCACCCAACTAGACCACAAGGTATAGCAAAGTATAAATCCATTCAATAAGAGCAATATAAATCCGTTGAATAAGAACAGTGAAACATAAAACCACATTCTATGATAACATGAAACAGTAAAATAGATCTTTATACATTCATAGATAAAATGCATACAAAATTCATACAAACATCTGTGTGTGATATGACAAAAGACAATGCATAACATCACATACACAATTACAATGATCAAACATTTGCATATACACAGTATAAAACCATACAAAGGTACAATGTTGAATTAGTGAAATTCCCCACAGACCCATTGGGCCTCATTACGACCATGGCTCTAATGGGTTAACGGCGCCGTAAAAGGCTGCGGTGCCGTTAACACCCATTAGCGCCTGATTACGAGGTCCCTTTGCGGGACCCGACCTTAACGGCTGGTCTACACCAGCCGTTAAAGTAGGGACCCGCAAAGGGACCTTGGTGCTAAGTACGGTACCGCAATTTGTACCATACTTAGCGCCTTCCCCATTCCCATTGAGCCCTATGGGGCGAAAATGGAAATGGGGAAGGGCCATGGTTCAATGGGGAATTACCGCCCCGCCAACCTTGGAATGGGGTGGTAATTCCCTATTGAACCATGGCGGACCCGTTACAACACCGGCACCAACCATGGTGCTAATAACGCCATGGTTTAGCGCCGGTGTTGTAATGAGGGCCATTGTCTACATCATTATGACATACACGACTGGGCTCTCTAGTATAATGTGCCCTAAACCAATGTACGTGGTTGCAACTAAGCAAAAAGAGATGAGGCCCTCAGGGCCAAAGAAACTGTAGGCGGAAGTCTTCACTATATGACCAATTCGCCCTCCACCCTACGAGCTGTATCGCGCAGGTTTGCCAACTGTATACACAAGTCAATCCACTGAAACCTTGCTTCCTTGTCTAAAAGTTGGAGAATTAATCATATCCAGCTTTAGAAACAGCAGATGTAACATGTGCTCAAACATTTAGCGCCATGGTTGTGTTCAACTGTACCTTCATAACGGCTCACACGCTTTGGACCAAAGCATATAGCCACTTCCGCTTGACACCAAGAGCCGATTTGGTGCAGCCTTTAATATCTCTTTTCATCCACACCCCCAGTTCCCCCCTCTCACCACTGCAATTGGGAGGATCACCCCCGAACACCCCCATGTATCCTGTGCCCTCCTCTCCCTTCATAACCGTCCCTATGCTACACCACACACATATAAATATACAGAAACACACACACACACACACACGGTCTCCCCAAACACCTCCCCACACACTCCAAATACTACCCTACAACATACACACAGACATGCAAACAGATAAACACTCCCCTCACCTCCAACTTCCATCTTAAAGTGCTCGTGTGAGCCGCGCCTGTCAGCCCCTGCGCGCACTCATGTTGCGACAGGGGGATGACAGATTTAGAAAGTGGTCAGAGAGCGGCCTTTCTAACTCTTTTTTGTTGTTAAAAAAATATTTTTTCACTTAATACCCATTTGAAATTACCTATTTTAAGTTGTTTTAATCACCGGATAACGTTTTCAACAGTGTCCTGGGGGGATGCATTGCTGAATAGATCTCTTTTTTTAAATGGCTGCCTTGGTCTTGTTGCCAGTAAAATAGCTCAGCAGGTTGAGCGCTTGCTGCTGTGATCTGTATGTGATTTGCATGTCGCAGGTTCAAATTCCCAGCATGAATAACTCAGCCTTTCATCCTTCATGATAAATGTGTACCGATTTCAGTTGGGTGATAATTGTACGTTAATATGCTCTATGTACTGCGCTTTGGCAAAAGTGCTATAGAAATAACCCATTGTCATGGTTGTTGAAGATGATCAATGAGTGGGATTTTTTTTGTTTTGTTCTATTAAGCCACTGAGAAAAAGAGTAGCATTAGACCAGTGATACCTCTTTTCATGTTCTCAAAATAGGCACCTTTGAGCGAGTTTCAGGTAGCATTTTGCTGTTGGATTTTCATTAGTTGATGAAGGAGAGCATGTCCATGGCTCAACGTCCACTCTTTCTGTAGAAAAGCATTAAAACTTCTGCATCAATGAGTCCTCTCACAACTTTAGAATAAGAAAAGAGGCATGTGTAAGAGCGAGGATTGTATGCGCTGTATGTAGGCTGGCTTTGGATAGGTTGGAATGATGCAGTGATTCCGAATGCAAGGGCAAGTGGCTGGTGGGATATAAGACATTTAGCGCCAACTATGTGGTCTACTATGTTAACATCTTTGGGGGTTGGGAAGGTGCAATGGTGGCCATGTATTTGGGGGATGGTAACCTGCCGCTCATCTGCCTTCCAGCTAACATTCTTCCCTCACCTCTAACCTGCCCTGCTCCTACTTCCTCTGCCTCCACTCTAGCACTTCATCCATCAGGGTCACATCCCAAGCACAGCTGTCCGTAAGGCCTACCTGCACTTAGAAATGTCTAATGTTGATTGTCCTTAACCTGTGTATGTCCAGCCATATATTGTGCCCAGTGACTGTTCCATGTACTCCCCTCAACAACCGGGTCAGAATGTCACTCGAACTCACCCCATTGTAAGAAGCTCACTGCTTCCCGGCAAATCTGATTTCTTATCTATTGTACATTCTTTTGTGATCAAAAGAGGATTGTTCTACCCTGCAAGTAAATAAATAAGTAAAATGAAGGGCAGATGCCATGGCATTGGTTGCCAGATGTCGCTGAATGGGAAAGATGGTGTGTGCGTGACGGTGGGACGCTGCAGTAGTGAAGCCAGGTAGCTGCTCTAAGAAGGATCAGCCCGGGCTGAGCTAACCTTCCTTTTGCATGGCCGCTCTAACTGTATTGATAAATATCACTGTCAGTAAAGGGGTTTATATATTCCTGGTCCTCTGCATCCTTGTACTCCAGCCGGTAGCCTTGCTTAGATGCCAAAATGTGATGTCTTTTCATCAATAAGGCCTATATTTCTATTTTCTGGGAAAAGTATTAAAACAATCAATGGAAAATATTTCAACGTGACATTTTCCATCTGGGCAAAACTATATCTTTTCTTCTTCTCCAGCTGCTATGGGCAGCATTAATGAACACACGTTCTGGCAATGAAACGAGATTTGAGCCGCTCATAAAATGCGCTCTTTCACAGCACTGGCTATTTTTAACTGAATAAACAGATGAGAAAAAAAGTTGAAGAAGGATTATTATCTTCACAAGGGCTGCACACCCAAACTGCACCAAAAAAGGCAAAGACTCCTGCTTTACAAGAAAGGTTGAGATAAAAGTCTCCAGCCCCTTGGTATTTTAAGGATTTCTGGCAGGAGCCTGGCTCAAACCTGGACGCGGTTTCTCTTCCATTTATCCGCAGTGCTCTGCTTAGTGCACAAGAATTAAATGCTCAAATACAGCATTTCTATTTTCAAAAGAATATTTCATGGACTTCCTTTGAAATAAACATGCAGCAAAATTGTGACCTGGAATTACATGCCCATGCCGCTGTGTGTTAATTTAATTGGTCTAAGCCAATGTTTCTCACTGGCCTCATCATGAAACCCTCCCTTGAGAAAAAAAATACCAGGAACTGCTTCCCGGTGGGTCAAATGAGGAGCAGATGTCATTCAGAATTAGCATAGGTTTATATGCTCAGATGGTCTCTAAAAGAGAAGCGACAGGGGAAGAAGAACCCGCAGTACGTTAGATCCTTCGCAGAGCTGATAGGTCACCCATCACAAACTGGTGTAAGTGCAAAGTTGCACGGTATTAGCACTAGGGCAAAGTTTGCACTATTTCTAAAAACACTGTGTGCCCTATTCATAGAAAAAGCACAGTCTATATTTGATGGAATTTTAACCCCAAAGTAACCCTATGCGCAAGGAAAGTACAGTAGCACCCGCATCACCCATGGCACGCACCAAAGCAAACCAAAGCCAGCAATATATACCAACCTTTGCACCTACTTTATCTGCACCATCAAGCACCCCGGCAATGCTGTGGGCCGTTCCCCCGCAACCAAGTCAGCACCCAGACGACACTCCGTACGAACCCCTGTAACCCAAAACTGCACCGCGATGATCTGCTTAGCATTTCGCGCAACTCAAGGCAGCGGGCTGGTAAACCAACATGCGATATTGCAGTATTGCCTGTGAGTATAATGGCCTGGATTTTATTTTTAAATGTTGAAGTCAATTAAGATCAAATTTACAGAAACCTTTTTTACCTGCCTGTTTATGCTTAACACGATTGTCCCAGGGGAAGGCAAATCATTCCCCATGCGTACCTCCTTGAAAGGGGGCAATCCTTTACATTTTTGGGAACAGTAACATAAAAGAAAAACACAAACAAATGTGCCTGCAGTCATCAGAGGATCTGAGTATATGTACCTCTGACAACTAAGAACATGTCTGCCACTTGCACCCAGGTACACCTGAACCAATGATAATGGCACTGCCAGCTTGTGAGTTGCTGATGCAAGACAACGAGGGGGTTATTGACCGGCCACAATAAGCCTGGTTGGACCCCCTAAAAAGTGAGCGGTGAAACAAGGCACAAACACCTAACACAGCACCCCAATGGCCCACCCTCCCCCATGGTCCCCATGTCTACCTTCCCACACTACACTACCCCAAGAAGTGAAAGAACATGTGTTGTACATGCAGTGCAAGAGCTATGGAAATAGAAAAAAGGTTCAGCATGATCCACGGACCTACAGAGGCCTGCAGCCACGCCTCCCCCAAGGGCATTGAGGCATGTAATAGGGCCCTGTATGGGATGGTACAAGTCTGCCCTCTCATGAAGTGACCCATGGGGAACCTCAAACTCTTATGCATGAATCTCTGGAAAAGTGAGATGTCTCATCACTCTAAATTCAATTGGTTCCAGTTATCCATGAGCTACTTCTCGCACCACACCTCTAGATGGCGCTACAAGTATCCCCCACATTGAACCCAGGAACTGTCCATTGCAACTCCCCAGAACTTTTAGGCTTTAAGGCACTAGAATACAAACTGGTACCATGGTTGCCCCTAGCCTGGCCGTAATGAGCAGCAAAAACATGTCACAAGGCACTGCCACTCTTTGTTTATAATCTTTCCCATCTAGAGGTCTCTTTCTCCTACAGAAAACAGTTGAATCCAAGCCTCGTACTAGGAGCGATGGCAGTGCTGTATGTGAGCACGTGGGCAGCAGTGAGTTGACATGCTCAATATGCCATGTTTACAGGGCACCAGACCCTCCCTTACCAGTCTGCCCCCCCCCCAACCTGCACTTACCCTTCCGGGCTCCCTCCCGCTGCACTAGTCTTGCTGGGCCTTACACCCCCTGAGCCCTTTCTGCCCGCTGCTCGCACTTAGCACGTGGACCTTCTGCCCCTGCACTCTCTTCTCCCTGGGCGCTGTCCACCAGACCTCCCCTGGCAATCGCTTAACCCTCCGCCTCCCCACCCCCTTGCACTTCTATTACTGCACTTACACAATCCGAATGTCACATGGCCTAGCAGGACCGTTTCTGTTTTATCATCCCTGCCCCCCACTCCCCCCTGGACTTTTTGCGCCTTGATACACATTGTGAAGTATAAAAACCTAATAAATAAATAAAAACATACATTTGTACTCTGAAATAGACTTCCCAAAATGTCACAAATTGGGCAGGATGTAGGTCAGGCAAAGGCACAGCTAAAGGAGGTTCTGCATCCTCTATACTGCCCAGGGCTTTTAATGAACCATTCCAAAAACACAGCAGCGTGTCTTCACACTGCTCTACATCCTTCAGTTTGCAAGGCCTCATTGTTGTTTTGTACTCCACATATTGGGCTCTCCTGTTATATGCCTACGAATGATGGAAGGCTGACTGACTTTTCAATATCTGAATCCCAAACCAGCTGACCTTACAGACACTATGAGCAGGAAGGAGTCGCCTGGGGCAATCGGGAAATGGCCGTCATTGGACCCTGGTCAGTTTCAGGCCGGAGATCCAGAGCTCTCTGAGCTTCTGGACAAGTCATGGCACCCTGGAAAAAAGGAGGAGGTGGGAGTCTGAAAACAGCCCCTGAAACAACACATGCGTTGCTGATGGCGGGCAGAAAAAGAGGCAAACACAGATGTCAGCTCTTTCTGCGACAGAAGAGAGGAAGGAAGGAAGGAAGCAGGACACGTCCCAATGAAGGCCACATCTTAAATATAGTGTCACCAGGTGCACTTGCTCACAATGGGGAACGTGTCAACATATGGTCTGCCTTTTACCAATACCTAAATTAGAATCAGATCAATTGAAAAGGAACACTGCATTACTTCATGCCAAATGTTGATAGTCAGAAGATTGATTCATTCGCTTTGTACATGTGTATAGTGTTGTGTGGTGTGGTCTCCAGGTGCAGCTATTTAATCTGTAAAGAAAAATGATTATTTTTTTTATTTTTTATTTTTATTGTTTTAATCAAAAATAAGATTTTTACAATATGATTGTCTCTTCGTGTGTCTCAAAGCTTGCCTCCCATGCTTGAGTTCATGTCGATTGGGCGTATTACATATACATATATTATAAAATGATTTCTAATATATGTATCTATATATCCACAGATGGTTGCTTAACTGTTGGGCTATTATGCATTCCTATGCAAATAAGACAAGCATTCTCTCGCTTGCTTCGCTGCAATGCCATGACAGAAGCCGAGAACCTGGCCCTCCGTCTGCCATGAGTCTAAGCGCAGAGGACGCCCACAGGCAGATCATCTCGCTTTGTGCACAATGCTGTCCTCTAGCCCCCCCACTAGCCCAGACATTATGTGACTAGCTGGCCTTGATTTGATTTTTTGGGGATTGCACGCTGATTTTGCCATGCATTTTCTTGTTGTAAGAGGTGCTCCAGAAACTTCCTATACATCTATGAATAAAGGACCCATCACTTGTGAGGCTCGCTAGTGGGTCCCACTTCAATGGAGAATGCCAAATTATCCTTCTTTTCTCATGAAATAAGTACACCTGAGAAGACTTGAGAAGCCAGTGTGCCGAGTGATAGAGTGTCTGCTAGATCCCTGGGGGTCGGGGGGTGCGGGAGGGCAGAGTGTGCACTCTGGTGGTGTATTGGGCATCCTTCAATGCCCAATCGCTGCCTTTCATGGTCATATTGTATGGTATGTAAACCGAGAGAGGTTGCAGGTGAAGCCCTTTGCGGCAACGGGGTGGGAGCCACCGGCACCTGAGCAGAAGGGCAGAAACAATGAGGGCAGACAAGTATGCAGGGAAGACCCGCCACAGTAAGGGCACATTATGCCCAAGCCTGCTGAATTCACAGAAACCTTGAGGCTGGCCACTTATAATCCCTGCTTAAACTAGTGATTCGGGATAGGGTTCCAGAAAGTAACTACTCTATAAAATGTGCCTTTGCACGCCGTGTGAATTCTGATTGGCTTCTTGCACTTTGAAAATGAGTATTTTCCCCATTAGACTATATTCCCTTTCTGATCAGCGGTCTGATCATTATAGATGCTCTCTGACGGGTAGTGGAGAACAGGACACAGAACACGGTTCCCATAGTGTTCACTGGGAGTGAGCAATGCGGGGTAATGCAGAGCTGATATCCATGCATCAGAGTGGGACTGTGAGTGGCGTGTTTAGTAGGGTGGGCGCGATATACATACATTGGGATTGGTACAGAGAGAGAGGAGAAGGGCGAGTTCTGGCAAGTCATAGAAGGGGTGGTAGCGCGCGGAACATAGCGGCTCTGGATGAGGCGTTCCTTCTACAGATGCTTGCCACACTCTAGCAGTGCATGGAGGGAACTGCTGTCTGATTAGTAGGGTGATCTAGGGCATTAAGGAAAGTTTAAGTTTCGCTCCATTCACTTTTGCATTTCTTAAGAATTATTCTATTGTTTGATTGGCTCTGGCTGTGAAATTGCCACCAGAGATGATGCGTTTATCTGCCAGGTAAGCATAATTACATCCTTTGCTGAATAGTGGCAACAAAACAATTATAGCTTCCACTCTATGACAACCATTTATACTAAAAAGCCACACATAACTGGGGGCAATATTTCAATAAATAATAGTGTCACGTTACAGACATGTATTAAGTGAGGAGAGTTGGTTTCTAATGATTTATGATGCAAGTGACCAAATGTAGCTCTGATCACCACCAGGTGAGCATTCAAACACAATGCAGGTGGGTCTGAACTGGAAGCTTAGAAGTGTGCACAGGTACAGATAATGGTGGAGGCACCTGGAGCCGGACCGTGCATGGACCGGACCAACTTCATTTCAATAAGAGTATAGGTATCCCATCACCAGGGTCTCTCTACTACGGGAGCTTATTCTATCGATAGTAGCCTGGCAGAGACCCAAAGGGGCGACCATAGCAGAAGGGCACAGAAAGAATTGGAGAACTCTTTGGGCCTGATTCATAGAATGCTTTGCCCACTGAAAAGTGGCTTTGCACAATTTTCAGCACGCAAAAGCACTTTCTGCGATTCATGGAATGGACTTTGCGTGCATTTCCGAGACCTTGCGTGAAAGGACCCAGAAAGTATGAATTACATTAGAACCAGTGCAAAGGTGAGGTGGGATTGGGAATTTAGGGGTGCATGCACACAGTTGGGGTGCTGATTGCAGTTAGGGGTGTCCGAATGCAGGTTAGCAGAGTGCAGCCTTGACTTACGGGGGTTTGCAAGCATAATTACAGGGGTTCGGCTCCACTTACGGGAAATGGTACGCATATTGTCAGGGTGCAGTTAGGAGTTGCGGCGGTCCCTAAGCAGTGTCACCGGGGTTCTGCCTTGGTTGTGCGGGGATGTGCCCTAGTATTGATGGGGTGCATGATGTTGCGGATGAAATTGAAATCTGCGTAAAGGTAGGAATATGTGGCTGGATTTACTTTGCGTGGGGGCGTGGCATGGGCGTTCCACAGGCAAAACGAATTGCTTTGTGGATCGGTTTGTTTTGGTTCTCAGAGTCCATGAATACACGGAGTGTGCAAGGGATGCACAAAGTCGATTTCTGAGCAAGGGACTTGCACGTTTTCTATAAATCAGGTCCTTTGTGTCTCTGATGCTGCAGCCGCATTAAAATGAACAGTCTAGGGCATGGGTGCACAACATACGGCCCGCATGCCAGTTGTGGCCCGCCATGCCGTTTAGTCTGGCCCACCAGCAACAAAGACTTTCCTAATGGAGGGCGGCCCGCAAGCAGCATCGGCTGCCGTCCATTAGGAAAAGGCTTTGTTGTCTTCCGGGCCGAACAAAACACTGGCCCTCATTGGCTCAGGGCACACAAACCACGTAGCTCCTACGAGCCATGTAGTGCATGTGTGCTGCACCAATGGAGGGCCACCACTACGGCTGGCGTGACCAGTAAGGCTTGATGCCGGAAAACATTTCAGCCTTGCCACGCCAGCCGTAGTACCGGACCTCGCCAGTATTCCAGCTAGCCTGCCTTCCAGCACGTCGTCCGGTAAGTAGAGATTTTTATTGGAAGGGGGATGTTTGTTTGTGTGTGTGTGTGTGTGTGTGTCGGATCTTTGTGCTGATTGTATGTTGAGATGCGGGTGTGGGGTGTGTGTCGGGTCTGCCTGAATGTGTGTGTATGCAAGTGCAGTGTGTGTTGAGATGTGGGGGGTGGGGTGGGGTGTCGGGTCTGCCTGAATGTGTTTGTGAGCAAGTGCAGTGTGTGTTGAGATGCGGAAGGGGGTGTGTGTTGGGTATGCCTGAATGTGTTTGTGTGCAAGTGCAGTGTGTGTTGAGATGCAGGGGTGGGGTGTGTGTCGGGTCTGCCTGAATGTGTTTGTGTCAAGTTCAGTGTATGTTGAGATGCGGGGGTGGGGTGTGTGTCGGGTCTGCCTGAATGAGTTTGTGTGCAAGTTCAGTGTATGTTGAGATGCGGGGGTGGGGTGTGTGTCGGGTCTGCCTGAATGTGTTTGTGTGCAAGTGCATTGTATGTTGAGATGCTGGGGGGGAGGGGGCATCGGGTCTGCCTGAATGTTTGTTGTTGTGTGAAAGTGCATGCTGAGATGCGGGTGTGGGGTGTGTGTCGGGTCTGCCTGAATGTTTGTTTTTATGTGCAAGTGCAGTGTATGTTGAGATGCTGGGAGGTAGGGGGTGTGGGGTCTGCCTGAATGTTTGTTGTTGTGTGAAAGTGTATATTGAGATGCGGGAGTGGGGTGAGTGTCGGGTCTGCCTGAATGTGTTTGTGTGCAAGTGCAGTGTATTTTGAGATGCTGGGGGGGGGGTCGGTCTGCCTGAATATTTGTTGTTGTCGTGTGCACGTTCAGTGTATGTTGAGATGCGGGGGTGGGGGGTCCGGGTCTGTATGCGTGCAAGCTTGTGAGTTTGTTTGGTGAGTTGGGGGGTTCAGGTCTGTATGGATGCATGGTGTATGCTTGTGAGTTTGTGTGCTGAGTTGGGGGTTTGGGTCTGTAAGGGTGTATTGGTGTATGCTTGTGAGTTTGTGTGCTGAGTTGGGGTGAGGGCTTCGGGTCTGTATGGGTGCAATTGTGTATGCTTGTGGGTTTGTGTGCTGAGTTGGGGGTGGGGGGCTCAGGTTTGTATGGGCGCATGGTGTATGCTTGTGAGTTTGTGTGCTGAGTTGGGGGTGGGGGGTTCGGGTCCGTATGGGTGCATGGTGTATGCTTGTGAGTTTGTGTGCTGACTTGAGGGGTGGGGGGTTTGGGTCTGTATGGGTGCATGGTGTATACTTGATAGGTTGTATGCAGGGGTGGGGGGGTTGGGGTCTGTATGAGTATGTATGCATGGTGCATGCTTGGTGGCATGGTGCACAGTGTTTGGATGGGGGGTGGGTACCATGGGGCATGGTGTTTGCTTGAGGGGTGGGTGTCTTGGGGCATAGTGTTTGCATGAGGGTGGGTGTCCTGGGACATAGTGTTTGCATGAGGGGTGGGTGTCATAGGGCATAGTGTTTGTTTGAGTGATGGGAGCCATGGGGCATAGTGTTTGCTTGAGGGGTGGGTGTCTTGGGGCATAGTGTTTGCTTGAGGGCTGGATTTGCTTGAGGGGTGGGTGTCTTGGGGCATAGTGTTTGCATGAGGGTGGGTGTGAAGGGGCATATTGTTTGGTTGAGGGGTGGGAGCCATGGGGCATAGTGTTTGCTTGAGGGCTGGGTTTGCTTGACAGGTGGGTGCCTTGGGGCAAAGTGTTTGCATGAGGGGTGGGTGTCTTGGGGCATAGTGTTTGCATGAGGGGTGGGTGTCTTGGGGCATAGTGTTTGCATGAGGGGTGGGTGTCTTGGGGCATAGTGTTTGCCTGAGGGGTGGGTATCTTGGGGCATAGTGTTTGCTTGAGGGGTGGGTGCCTTGGGGCATAGTGTTTGCTTGAGGGGTGGGTGTCTTGGGGGATAGTGTTTGCTTGAGGGGTGGGTGTCTTGGGGCATAGTGTTTGCTTGAGGGCTGGGTTTGCTTGAGGGGTGGGTGTCTTGGGGCATAGTGTTTGTTTGAGGGGTGGGAGTCTTGGGGCATAGTGTTTGCTTGAGGGGTGGGTGTCTTGGGGCATAGTGTTTGCATGAGGGGTGGGTGTCTTGGGGCATAGTGTTTGCATGAGGGGTGGGTGTCTTGGGGCATAGTGTTTGCATGAGGGGTGGGTGTCATGGGGCATAGTGTTTGGTTGAGGGGTGGGGGCCATGGGGCATAGTGTTTGCTTGAGGGGTGGGTGCCTTGGGGCATAGTGTTTGCTTGAGGGCTGGATGTCTTGGGGCATAGTGTTTGCTTGAGGGCTGGGTTTGCTTGAGAGGTGGGTGCCTTGGGACATAGTGTTTGCTTGAGGGGTGGGTGTCTTGGGGCATAGTGTTTGCATGAGGGGTGGGTGTCTTGGGGCATAGTGTTTGCATGAGGGGTGGGTGTCTTGGGGCATAGTGTTTGCATGAGGGGTGGGTGTCTTGGGGCATAGTGTTTGCATGAGGGGTGGGTGTCATGGGGCATAGTGTTTGCATGAGGGTTGGGTGTCTTGGGGCATAGTGTTTGAATGAAGGGTGGGTGTCTTGGGGCATAATGCTTGCATGAGGGGTGGGTGTCATGGGGCATAGTGTTTGGTTGAGAGGTGGGTGCCTTGGGGCATAGTGTTTGCTTGAGGGGTGGGTGTCTTGGGGCATAATGTTTGCATGAGGGGTGGGTGTCTTGGGGCATAATGCTTGCATGAGGGGTGGGTGTCATGAGGCATAGTGTTTGGTTAAGGGGTGGGGGCCATGGGGCATAGTGTTTGCTTGAGGGGTGGGTGTCTTGGGGCATAGTGTTTGCTTGAGGGCTGGGTTTGCTTGAGGGGTGGGTGTCTTGGGGCATAGTGTTTGCATGAGGGTGGGTGTGAAGGGGCATAGTGTTTGGTTGAGGGGTGGGAGCCATGGGGCATAGTGTTTGCTTGAGGGCTGGGTTTGCTTGACAGGTGGGTGCCTTGGGGCAAAGTGTTTGCATGAGGGGTGGGTGTCTTGGGGCATAGTGTTTGCATGAGGGGTGGGTGTCTTGGGGCATAGTGTTTGCATGAGGGGTGGGTGTCTTGGGGCATAGTGTTTGCATGAGGGGTGGGTATCTTGGGGCATAGTGTTTGCTTGAGGGGTGGGTGCCTTGGGGCATAGTGTTTGCTTGAGGGGTGGGTGTCTTGGGGGATAGTGTTTGCTTGAGGGGTGGGTGTCTTGGGGCATAGTGTTTGCTTGAGGGCTGGGTTTGCTTGAGGGGTGGGTGTCTTGGGGCATAGTGTTTGTTTGAGGGGTGGGAGTCTTGGGGCATAGTGTTTGCTTGAGGGGTGGGTGTCTTGGGGCATAGTGTTTGCATGAGGGGTGGGTGTCTTGGGGCATAGTGTTTGCATGAGGGGTGGGTGTCTTGGGGCATAGTGTTTGCATGAGGGGTGGGTGTCATGGGGCATAGTGTTTGGTTGAGGGGTGGGGGCCATGGGGCATAGTGTTTGCTTGAGGGGTGGGTGCCTTGGGGCATAGTGTTTGCTTGAGGGCTGGATGTCTTGGGGCATAGTGTTTGCTTGAGGGCTGGGTTTGCTTGAGAGGTGGGTGCCTTGGGACATAGTGTTTGCTTGAGGGGTGGGTGTCTTGGGGCATAGTGTTTGCATGAGGGGTGGGTGTCTTGGGGCATAGTGTTTGCATGAGGGGTGGGTGTCTTGGGGCATAGTGTTTGCATGAGGGGTGGGTGTCTTGGGGCATAGTGTTTGCATGAGGGGTGGGTGTCATGGGGCATAGTGTTTGGTTGAGGAGTGGGTGCCTTGGGGCATAGTGTTTGCTTGAGGGGTGGGTGTCTTGGGGCATAGTGTTTGCATGAGGGTTGGGTGTCTTGGGGCATAGTGTTTGAATGAAGGGTGGGTGTCTTGGGGCATAATGCTTGCATGAGGGGTGGGTGTCATGGGGCATAGTGTTTGGTTGAGAGGTGGGTGCCTTGGGGCATAGTGTTTGCTTGAGGGGTGGGTGTCTTGGGGCATAATGTTTGCATGAGGGGTGGGTGTCTTGGGGCATAATGCTTGCATGAGGGGTGGGTGTCATGAGGCATAGTGTTTGGTTAAGGGGTGGGGGCAATGGGGCATAGTGTTTGCTTGAGGGGTGGGTGTCTTGGGGCATAGTGTTTCTTGAGGGCTGGGTGCCTTGGGGCACAGTGTTTGCTTGAGGGCTGGGTGTCTTGGGGCATAGTGTTTGCTTGAGGGCTGGGTTTGCTTGAGGGGTGGGTGCCTTGGGGCATAGTGTTTGCTTGAGGGGTGGGTGTCTTGAGGCATAGTGTTTGCTTGAGGGGTGGGTGTCTTGGGGCATAGTGTTTGCTTGAGGGGTGGGTGTCTTGGGGCATAGTGTTTGCATGAGGGGTGGGTGTCTTGGAGCATAGTGTTTGCATGAAGGGTGGGTGTCTTGGGGCATAGTGTTTGCATGAGGGGTGGGTGTCATGGGGCATAGTGTTTGGTTGAGGGGTGGGAGCCATGGGCATAGTGTTTGATTGAGGGGTGGGGGCTATGGGGCATATGTCGCACTCCAAGAGTGAACCCAAAAATAAAGCTTAAACTGGCACAGTTAGGAGATGTACATCCTTTGCTTTTTGTGGAAACCTGACTCAACGAAGGCCATACTCCTCTTGGGCAATCCAAACAGCAAAGTATAGCAGTCCAAAATAATGGAATGTCCAATCAAGTGTCAATAAAATATATATAATTTAATTAAACAGACGATATGCAATAACTGAATAGAAATAAATGACAATGGAAAATGTGCAGTACAAAATGTAAGTTTGAAATATAAATAAAAATCATTACACCTCAAAAACGTATTCTTTTTCCGTGTGTTTAATAAAAATTGGGGGTTGAAAAAGCCTCCTGCCACGCCACGCCCCACCTACCGCCCCACCCACATTTACTTTTCAGCCCACTATAGCCATCATGTAAGGTACTTTCGGCCCTCAGTCAAAATCAGTTGTGCACCCCTGGTCTAGGGCCAGCAAAAGTCCTCATTTGGGCTGTAAAACTGTGCATTCAAGAATGGAAGAATCAAACATGAATACCCTCCTGTAATTGGCCAGATCGTTTTTAGAGCGTGATGTAACATGACCATCGAGCGAATTTTCAGGTTGACTGCCTGGTGCTCCACAGAGCTGTATTCACATGTACACACATGTACATGAGCCATAGTTGCCCCATAGAAATAAGACCACCATTTTGTCGCATCGCACCTTTCCCAGTGAGATGGAGGACAAACGTATTGTGGGTGAGTTGACCATCAACTTATAGAGGTCACATGCCAAAATGAAAGCCAGAATTCGTGATTTTATGAGCAAATGTACCTTTACTTTACGGAAAACAGAGTCCCATAATGTGTCTTTTTATTGTTTACAGATCACTCCGCTTCATCTTCAGGGCCACGGAACCACGGGCGTCTATAGGTTGGCTTGCAAGATAAGGCCCTAATGGCAGGCCATAAGTCTCTGGTTATTGCTTCCCCTCTGGACACTCCAAGGCAGAGGCCAACGTCAACTTGAGGCAATTTGTAGTGTGGGTGCAAAAGGGTCTGCTAATGCTATTATCATCAAGTTAAGTTTAATACAGCATCTACTGTGCGATACTAGTAGTTACCCTGTTTCTAACTATTTCATCTTTTGCGCGATGAGCAAACGCAGAGTGAAGGATAAGATGCGGCTTCTACCAGAACACACAAAATAGCCTGATAGGGAAGCAAAAATGTGCCACTGTGTATGCAGGTTCCACAGCTTAACGCCCCCTACCTGAGGACGTCACCTCGCAACTCTCCACAGAGTGTCACTACACTCCCGTAGCTGGGTAGTGCCTCAGCCCCAAGGAACGAGGGTGCTGCTGCCATCTCCACCTACACGCCCCCCCACTAGAGGACATTACCTCCCGACTCTCCACAGAGTGTCACTTATGCAGCGGTAGCTGGGTACTGCCCCAGCCCCAAGGGACGAGAGTGCTGCTGCCATATCCACCTGCACGCCCCCTACTAGAACACATCACCCCCTGACTCTCCACATAGTGTCACTTATGCAGCAGTAGCTGGGTAGTCCCTCAGCCCCAAGGGACGAGGATACTGCTGCCATCTCCACCTACATGCCCCCCACTAGAACACATCACCTCCTGACTTTCTACAGAGTGTGACTTATGCAGCACTGACTGGGTGGTGCCTCAGCCCCAAGGGACGAGGGTGCTGCTGCCATCTCCACCTAGACGCCCCCCCCACTAGAACACATCACCTCCTGACTCTCCACAGAATGTCACTTATGCAGCAGTAGCTGGGTGGTGCTTCAGCCCCAAGGGACGCGGGTGGTGCTGCCATCTCCACCTACACGCCCCCCACTAGAACACATCACCCTATGACTCTCCACAGTGTCACTTATGCAGCAGTAGCTGGGTAGTGCCTCAGCCCCAAGGGACGAGGGTGCTGCTGCCATCTCCACCTACACGCCTTCCCCACTAGAGGACATTACCTCCCGACTCTCCACAGAGTGTCACTTATGCAGCAGTAGCTGGGTGGTGCCTCAGCCCCAAGGGACGAGGGTGCTGTTGCCATCTCCACCTACACGCCCCCCCACTAGAACACATCACCTCCTGACTCTCCACAGAGTGTCACTTATGCAGCAGTAGCTGGGTAGTGCCTCAGACCCAAGGGACGAGGGTGCTGCGGCCATCTCCACCTACAAGCCACCACTAGAACACATCACCTCCCGACTCTCCACAGAGTGTCACTTATGCAGCGGTAGCTGGGTAGTGCCCCAGCCCCAAGGGACGAGAGTGCTGCTGCCATCTCCACCTGCACGCCCCCTACTAGAACACATCACCCCCTGACTCTCCACATAGTGTCACTTATGCAGCAGTAGCTGGGTAGTGCCTCAGCCCCAAGGGACGAGGATACTGCTGCCATCTCCACCTACATGCCCCCCACTAGAACACATCAACTCCTGACTCTCTACAGAGTGTGACTTATGCAGCACTGACTGGGTGGTGCCTCAGCCCCAAGGGACGAGGGTGCTGCTGCCATCTCCACCTAGACGCCCCCCCCCCACTAGAACACATCACCTCCTGACTCTCCACAGAATGTCACTTATGCAGCAGTAGCTGGGTGGTGCTTCAGCCCCAAGGGACGCGGGTGGTGCTGCCATCTCCACCTACACGCCCCCCACTAGAACACATCACCCTATGACTCTCCACAGTGTCACTTATGCAGCAGTAGCTGGGTAGTGCCTCAGCCCCAAGGGACGAGGGTGCTGCTGCCATCTCCACCTACACGCCCTCCCCACTAGAGGACATTACCTCCCGACTCTCCACAGAGTGTCACTTATGCAGCAGTAGCTGGGTGGTGCCTCAGCCCCAAGGGACGAGGGTGCTGTTGCCATCTCCACCTACACGCCCCCCCCCCACTAGAACACATCACCTCCTGACTCTCCACAGAGTGTCACTTATGCAGCAGTAGCTGGGTAGTGCCTCAGACCCAAGGGACGAGGGTGCTGCTGCCATCTCCACCTACAAGCCACCACTAGAACACATCACCTCCCGACTCTCCACAGAGTGTCACTTATGCAGCGGTAGCTGGGTAGTGCCCCAGCCCCAAGGGACGAGAGTGCTGCTGCCATCTCCACCTGCACGCCCCCTACTAGAACACATCACCCCCTGACTCTCCACATAGTGTCACTTATGCAGCAGTAGCTGGGTAGTGCCTCAGCCCCAAGGGACGAGGATACTGCTGCCATCTCCACCTACATGCCCCCCACTAGAACACATCACCTCCTGACTCTCTACAGAGTGTGACTTATGCAGCACTGACTGGGTGGTGCCTCAGCCCCAAGGGACGAGGGTGCTGCTGCCATCTCCACCTAGACGCCCCCCCACTAGAACACATCACCTCCTGACTCTCCACAGAATGTCACTTATGCAGCAGTAGCTGGGTGGTGCTTCAGCCCCAAGGGACGCGGGTGGTGCTGCCATCTCCACCTACACGCCCCCCACTAGAACACATCACCCTATGACTCTCCACAGTGTCACTTATGCAGCAGTAGCTGGGTAGTGCCTCAGCTCCAAGGGACGAGGGTGCTGCTGCCATCTCCACCTACACGCCCCCCCCCCCCACTAGAACACATCACCTCCTGACTCTCCACAGAGTGTCACTTATGCAGCAGTAGCTGGGTAGTGCCTGAGACCCAAGGGACGAGGGTGCTGCTGCCATCTCCACCTACAAGCCACCACTAGAACACATCACCTACTGACTCTCTACAGAGTGTGACTTATGCAGCACTGACTGGGTGGTGCCTCAGCCCCAAGGGACGAGGGTGCTGCTGCCATCTCCACCTACATGCCCCCCACTAGAACACATCACCTCCTGACTCTCCACAGAGTGTCACTTATGCAGCACTGGCTGGGTGGTGCCTCAGCCCCAAGGGACGAGGGTGCTGTTGCCATCTCCACCTACACGCCCCCCCACTAGAACACATCACCTCCTGACTCTCCACAGAGTGTCACTTATGCAGCGGTAGCTGGGTAGTGCCTCAGCCCCAAGGGACGAGGGTGCTGCTGCCATCTCCACCTGCACGCCCCCTACTAGAACACATCACCCCCTGACTCTCCACATAGTGTCACTTATGCAGCAGTAGCTGGGTAGTGCCTCAGCCCCAAGGGACGAGGATACTGCTGCCATCTCCACCTACATGCCTCCCACTAGAACACATCACCTCCTGACTCTCTACAGAGTGTGACTTATGCAGCACTGACTGGGTGGTGCCTCAGCCCCAAGGGACGATGGTGCTGCTGCCATCTCCACCTACACGCCCCCCCCACTAGAACACATCACCTCCTGACTCTCCACAGAGTGTCACTTATGCAGCGGTAGCTGGGTAGTGCCTCAGCCCCAAGGGACGAGGGTGCTGCTGCCATCTCCACCTGCACGCCCCCTACTAGAACACATCACCCCCTGACTCTCCACATAGTGTCACTTATGCAGCAGTAGCTGGGTAGTGCCTCAGCCCCAAGGGACGAGGATACTGCTGCCATCTCCACCTACATGCCCCCCACTAGAACACATCACCTCCTGACTCTCTACAGAGTGTGACTTATGCAGCACTGACTGGGTGGTGCCTCAGCCCCAAGGGACGAGGGTGCTGCTGCCATCTCCACCTAGACGCCCCCCCACTAGAACACATCACCTCCTGACTCTCCACAGAATGTCACTTATGCAGCAGTAGCTGGGTGGTGCTTCAGCCCCAAGGGACGCGGGTGGTGCTGCCATCTCCACCTACACGCCCCCCACTAGAACACATCACCCTATGACTCTCCACAGTGTCACTTATGCAGCAGTAGCTGGGTAGTGCCTCAGCCCCAAGGGACGAGGGTGCTGCTGCCATCTCCACCTACACGCCCTCCCCACTAGAGGACATTACCTCCCGACTCTCCACAGAGTGTCACTTATGCAGCAGTAGCTGGGTGGTGCCTCAGCCCCAAGGGACGAGGGTGCTGTTGCCATCTCCACCTACACGCCCCCCCCCACTAGAACACATCACCTCCTGACTCTCCACAGAGTGTCACTTATGCAGCAGTAGCTGGGTAGTGCCTCAGACCCAAGGGACGAGGGTGCTGCTGCCATCTCCACCTACAAGCCACCACTAGAACACATCACCTCCCGACTCTCCACAGAGTGTCACTTATGCAGCGGTAGCTGGGTAGTGCCCCAGCCCCAAGGGACGAGAGTGCTGCTGCCATCTCCACCTGCACGCCCCCTACTAGAACACATCACCCCTGACTCTCCACATAGTGTCACTTATGCAGCAGTAGCTGGGTAGTGCCTCAGCCCCAAGGGACGAGGATACTGCTGCCATCTCCACCTACATGCCCCCCACTAGAACACATCACCTCCTGACTCTCTACAGAGTGTGACTTATGCAGCACTGACTGGGTGGTGCCTCAGCCCCAAGGGACGAGGGTGCTGCTGCCATCTCCACCTAGACGCCCCCCCACTAGAACACATCACCTCCTGACTCTCCACAGAATGTCACTTATGCAGCAGTAGCTGGGTGGTGCTTCAGCCCCAAGGGACGCGGGTGGTGCTGCCATCTCCACCTACACGCCCCCCACTACAACATATCACCCTATGACTCTCCACAGTGTCACTTATGCAGCAGTAGCTGGGTAGTGCCTCAGCCCCAAGGGACGAGGGTGCTGCTGCCATCTCCACCTACACGCCCTCCCCACTAGAGGACATTACCTCCCGACTCTCCACAGAGTGTCACTTATGCAGCAGTAGCTGGGTGGTGCCTCAGCCCCAAGGGACGAGGGTGCTGTTGCCATCTCCACCTACACGCCCCCCCCACTAGAACACATCACCTCCTGACTCTCCACAGAGTGTCACTTATGCAGCAGTAGCTGGGTAGTGCCTGAGACCCAAGGGACGAGGGTGCTGCTGCCATCTCCACCTACAAGCCACCACTAGAACACATCACCTCCTGACTCTCTACAGAGTGTGACTTATGCAGCACTGACTGGGTGGTGCCTCAGCCCCAAGGGACGAGGGTGCTGCTGCCATCTCCACCTACATGCCCCCCACTAGAACACATCACCTCCTGACTCTCCACAGAGTGTCACTTATGCAGCACTGGCTGGGTGGTGCCTCAGCCCCAAGGGACGAGGGTGCTGTTGCCATCTCCACCTACACGCCCCCCCCACTAGAACACATCACCTCCTGACTCTCCACAGAGTGTCACTTATGCAGCGGTAGCTGGGTAGTGCCTCAGCCCCAAGGGACGAGGGTGCTGCTGCCATCTCCACCTGCACGCCCCCTACTAGAACACATCACCCCCTGACTCTCCACATAGTGTCACTTATGCAGCAGTAGCTGGGTAGTGCCTCAGCCCCAAGGGACGAGGATACTGCTGCCATCTCCACCTACGTGCCCCCCACTAGAACACATCACCTCCTGACTCTCTACAGAGTGTGACTTATGCAGCACTGACTGGGTGGTGCCTCAGCCCCAAAGGACGATGGTGCTGCTGCCATCTCCACCTACACGCCCCCCACTAGAACACATCACCTCCTGACTCTCCACAGAATGTCACTTATGCAGCAGTAGCTGGGTGGTGCTTCAGCCCCAAGGGACGCGGGTGGTGCTGCCATCTCCACCTACACGCCCCCCACTAGAGCACATCACCCTATGACTCTCCACAGTGTCACTTATGCAGCAGTAGCTGGGTAGTGCCTCAGCCCCAAGGGACGAGGGTGCTGCTGCCATCTCCACCTACACGCCCCCCACTAGAACACATCACCTCCTGACTCTCCACAGAGTGTCACTTATGCAGCAGTAGCTTGGTGGTGCCTCAACCCCAAGGGACGCGGGTGGTGCTGCCATCTCCGCCCACACGCCCCCCACTAGAACACATCACCTCCTGACTCTCCACAGAGTGTCACTTATGCAGCAGTAGCTGGGTAGTGCCTCAGCCCGAAGAGAAGGGGGTGCTGCTGCCATCTCCACCTACACGCCCCCCACTAGAACACATCACTTCCTGACTCTCCACAGAGTGTCCCTTATGCAGCAGTAGCTGGGTGGTGCCTCAGCCCCAAGGGACGAGGGTGCTGCTGCCATCTCCACCTACACGCCCCCCCACTAGAACACATCACCCCCTGACTCTCCACAGAGTGTCACTTATGCAGCCGTAGCTGGGTAGTGCCTCAGCCCCAAGGGACGAGGGTGCTGCTGCCATCTCCACCTACACGCCGCCCGCCCCCCACTAGAGGACATCACCTCCCGACTCTCCACAGAGTGTGACTTATGCAGCACTGACTGGGTGGTGCCTCAGCCCCAAGGGACGAGGGTGCTGCTGCCATCTCCACCTACACAACCCCCACAATAACACATCACCCCCTGACTCTCCACAGAGTGTCACTTATGCAGCAGTAGCTCGGTAGTGCCTCAGCCCCAAGGGACGAGGGTGCTGCTGCCATCTCCACCTACACGCCCCCTGCGCCCCACTAGAACACATAACCTCCAGACTCTCTACAGAGTGTGATTTATGCAGCACTGACTGGGTGGTGCCTCAGCCCCAAGGGACGAGGGTGCTGCTGCCATCTCCACCTAGACGCCCCCCCCACTAGAACACATCACCTCCTGACTCTCCACAGAATGTCACTTATGCAGCAGTAGCTGGGTGGTGCTTCAGCCCCAAGGGACGCGGGTGGTGCTGCCATCTCCACCTACACGCCCCCCACTAGAACACATCACCCTATGACTCTCCACAGTGTCACTTATGCAGCAGTAGCTGGGTAGTGCCTCAGCCCCAAGGGACGAGGGTGCTGCTGCCATCTCCACCTACACGCCTTCCCCACTAGAGGACATTACCTCCCGACTCTCCACAGAGTGTCACTTATGCAGCAGTAGCTGGGTGGTGCCTCAGCCCCAAGGGACGAGGGTGCTGTTGCCATCTCCACCTACACGCCCCCCCACTAGAACACATCACCTCCTGACTCTCCACAGAGTGTCACTTATGCAGCAGTAGCTGGGTAGTGCCTCAGACCCAAGGGACGAGGGTGCTGCGGCCATCTCCACCTACAAGCCACCACTAGAACACATCACCTCCCGACTCTCCACAGAGTGTCACTTATGCAGCGGTAGCTGGGTAGTGCCCCAGCCCCAAGGGACGAGAGTGCTGCTGCCATCTCCACCTGCACGCCCCCTACTAGAACACATCACCCCCTGACTCTCCACATAGTGTCACTTATGCAGCAGTAGCTGGGTAGTGCCTCAGCCCCAAGGGACGAGGATACTGCTGCCATCTCCACCTACATGCCCCCCACTAGAACACATCAACTCCTGACTCTCTACAGAGTGTGACTTATGCAGCACTGACTGGGTGGTGCCTCAGCCCCAAGGGACGAGGGTGCTGCTGCCATCTCCACCTAGACGCCCCCCCCCCACTAGAACACATCACCTCCTGACTCTCCACAGAATGTCACTTATGCAGCAGTAGCTGGGTGGTGCTTCAGCCCCAAGGGACGCGGGTGGTGCTGCCATCTCCACCTACACGCCCCCCACTAGAACACATCACCCTATGACTCTCCACAGTGTCACTTATGCAGCAGTAGCTGGGTAGTGCCTCAGCCCCAAGGGACGAGGGTGCTGCTGCCATCTCCACCTACACGCCCTCCCCACTAGAGGACATTACCTCCCGACTCTCCACAGAGTGTCACTTATGCAGCAGTAGCTGGGTGGTGCCTCAGCCCCAAGGGACGAGGGTGCTGTTGCCATCTCCACCTACACGCCCCCCCCCCCACTAGAACACATCACCTCCTGACTCTCCACAGAGTGTCACTTATGCAGCAGTAGCTGGGTAGTGCCTCAGACCCAAGGGACGAGGGTGCTGCTGCCATCTCCACCTACAAGCCACCACTAGAACACATCACCTCCCGACTCTCCACAGAGTGTCACTTATGCAGCGGTAGCTGGGTAGTGCCCCAGCCCCAAGGGACGAGAGTGCTGCTGCCATCTCCACCTGCACGCCCCCTACTAGAACACATCACCCCCTGACTCTCCACATAGTGTCACTTATGCAGCAGTAGCTGGGTAGTGCCTCAGCCCCAAGGGACGAGGATACTGCTGCCATCTCCACCTACATGCCCCCCACTAGAACACATCACCTCCTGACTCTCTACAGAGTGTGACTTATGCAGCACTGACTGGGTGGTGCCTCAGCCCCAAGGGACGAGGGTGCTGCTGCCATCTCCACCTAGACGCCCCCCCACTAGAACACATCACCTCCTGACTCTCCACAGAATGTCACTTATGCAGCAGTAGCTGGGTGGTGCTTCAGCCCCAAGGGACGCGGGTGGTGCTGCCATCTCCACCTACACGCCCCCCACTAGAACACATCACCCTATGACTCTCCACAGTGTCACTTATGCAGCAGTAGCTGGGTAGTGCCTCAGCTCCAAGGGACGAGGGTGCTGCTGCCATCTCCACCTACACGCCCCCCCCCCCCACTAGAACACATCACCTCCTGACTCTCCACAGAGTGTCACTTATGCAGCAGTAGCTGGGTAGTGCCTGAGACCCAAGGGACGAGGGTGCTGCTGCCATCTCCACCTACAAGCCACCACTAGAACACATCACCTACTGACTCTCTACAGAGTGTGACTTATGCAGCACTGACTGGGTGGTGCCTCAGCCCCAAGGGACGAGGGTGCTGCTGCCATCTCCACCTACATGCCCCCCACTAGAACACATCACCTCCTGACTCTCCACAGAGTGTCACTTATGCAGCACTGGCTGGGTGGTGCCTCAGCCCCAAGGGACGAGGGTGCTGTTGCCATCTCCACCTACACGCCCCCCCACTAGAACACATCACCTCCTGACTCTCCACAGAGTGTCACTTATGCAGCGGTAGCTGGGTAGTGCCTCAGCCCCAAGGGACGAGGGTGCTGCTGCCATCTCCACCTGCACGCCCCCTACTAGAACACATCACCCCCTGACTCTCCACATAGTGTCACTTATGCAGCAGTAGCTGGGTAGTGCCTCAGCCCCAAGGGACGAGGATACTGCTGCCATCTCCACCTACATGCCTCCCACTAGAACACATCACCTCCTGACTCTCTACAGAGTGTGACTTATGCAGCACTGACTGGGTGGTGCCTCAGCCCCAAGGGACGATGGTGCTGCTGCCATCTCCACCTACACGCCCCCCCCACTAGAACACATCACCTCCTGACTCTCCACAGAGTGTCACTTATGCAGCGGTAGCTGGGTAGTGCCTCAGCCCCAAGGGACGAGGGTGCTGCTGCCATCTCCACCTGCACGCCCCCTACTAGAACACATCACCCCCTGACTCTCCACATAGTGTCACTTATGCAGCAGTAGCTGGGTAGTGCCTCAGCCCCAAGGGACGAGGATACTGCTGCCATCTCCACCTACATGCCCCCCACTAGAACACATCACCTCCTGACTCTCTACAGAGTGTGACTTATGCAGCACTGACTGGGTGGTGCCTCAGCCCCAAGGGACGAGGGTGCTGCTGCCATCTCCACCTAGACGCCCCCCCACTAGAACACATCACCTCCTGACTCTCCACAGAATGTCACTTATGCAGCAGTAGCTGGGTGGTGCTTCAGCCCCAAGGGACGCGGGTGGTGCTGCCATCTCCACCTACACGCCCCCCACTAGAACACATCACCCTATGACTCTCCACAGTGTCACTTATGCAGCAGTAGCTGGGTAGTGCCTCAGCCCCAAGGGACGAGGGTGCTGCTGCCATCTCCACCTACACGCCCTCCCCACTAGAGGACATTACCTCCCGACTCTCCACAGAGTGTCACTTATGCAGCAGTAGCTGGGTGGTGCCTCAGCCCCAAGGGACGAGGGTGCTGTTGCCATCTCCACCTACACGCCCCCCCCCACTAGAACACATCACCTCCTGACTCTCCACAGAGTGTCACTTATGCAGCAGTAGCTGGGTAGTGCCTCAGACCCAAGGGACGAGGGTGCTGCTGCCATCTCCACCTACAAGCCACCACTAGAACACATCACCTCCCGACTCTCCACAGAGTGTCACTTATGCAGCGGTAGCTGGGTAGTGCCCCAGCCCCAAGGGACGAGAGTGCTGCTGCCATCTCCACCTGCACGCCCCCTACTAGAACACATCACCCCTGACTCTCCACATAGTGTCACTTATGCAGCAGTAGCTGGGTAGTGCCTCAGCCCCAAGGGACGAGGATACTGCTGCCATCTCCACCTACATGCCCCCCACTAGAACACATCACCTCCTGACTCTCTACAGAGTGTGACTTATGCAGCACTGACTGGGTGGTGCCTCAGCCCCAAGGGACGAGGGTGCTGCTGCCATCTCCACCTAGACGCCCCCCCACTAGAACACATCACCTCCTGACTCTCCACAGAATGTCACTTATGCAGCAGTAGCTGGGTGGTGCTTCAGCCCCAAGGGACGCGGGTGGTGCTGCCATCTCCACCTACACGCCCCCCACTACAACATATCACCCTATGACTCTCCACAGTGTCACTTATGCAGCAGTAGCTGGGTAGTGCCTCAGCCCCAAGGGACGAGGGTGCTGCTGCCATCTCCACCTACACGCCCTCCCCACTAGAGGACATTACCTCCCGACTCTCCACAGAGTGTCACTTATGCAGCAGTAGCTGGGTGGTGCCTCAGCCCCAAGGGACGAGGGTGCTGTTGCCATCTCCACCTACACGCCCCCCCCACTAGAACACATCACCTCCTGACTCTCCACAGAGTGTCACTTATGCAGCAGTAGCTGGGTAGTGCCTGAGACCCAAGGGACGAGGGTGCTGCTGCCATCTCCACCTACAAGCCACCACTAGAACACATCACCTCCTGACTCTCTACAGAGTGTGACTTATGCAGCACTGACTGGGTGGTGCCTCAGCCCCAAGGGACGAGGGTGCTGCTGCCATCTCCACCTACATGCCCCCCACTAGAACACATCACCTCCTGACTCTCCACAGAGTGTCACTTATGCAGCACTGGCTGGGTGGTGCCTCAGCCCCAAGGGACGAGGGTGCTGTTGCCATCTCCACCTACACGCCCCCCCCACTAGAACACATCACCTCCTGACTCTCCACAGAGTGTCACTTATGCAGCGGTAGCTGGGTAGTGCCTCAGCCCCAAGGGACGAGGGTGCTGCTGCCATCTCCACCTGCACGCCCCCTACTAGAACACATCACCCCCTGACTCTCCACATAGTGTCACTTATGCAGCAGTAGCTGGGTAGTGCCTCAGCCCCAAGGGACGAGGATACTGCTGCCATCTCCACCTACGTGCCCCCCACTAGAACACATCACCTCCTGACTCTCTACAGAGTGTGACTTATGCAGCACTGACTGGGTGGTGCCTCAGCCCCAAAGGACGATGGTGCTGCTGCCATCTCCACCTACACGCCCCCCACTAGAACACATCACCTCCTGACTCTCCACAGAATGTCACTTATGCAGCAGTAGCTGGGTGGTGCTTCAGCCCCAAGGGACGCGGGTGGTGCTGCCATCTCCACCTACACGCCCCCCACTAGAGCACATCACCCTATGACTCTCCACAGTGTCACTTATGCAGCAGTAGCTGGGTAGTGCCTCAGCCCCAAGGGACGAGGGTGCTGCTGCCATCTCCACCTACACGCCCCCCACTAGAACACATCACCTCCTGACTCTCCACAGAGTGTCACTTATGCAGCAGTAGCTTGGTGGTGCCTCAACCCCAAGGGACGCGGGTGGTGCTGCCATCTCCGCCCACACGCCCCCCACTAGAACACATCACCTCCTGACTCTCCACAGAGTGTCACTTATGCAGCAGTAGCTGGGTAGTGCCTCAGCCCGAAGAGAAGGGGGTGCTGCTGCCATCTCCACCTACACGCCCCCCACTAGAACACATCACTTCCTGACTCTCCACAGAGTGTCCCTTATGCAGCAGTAGCTGGGTGGTGCCTCAGCCCCAAGGGACGAGGGTGCTGCTGCCATCTCCACCTACACGCCCCCCCACTAGAACACATCACCCCCTGACTCTCCACAGAGTGTCACTTATGCAGCCGTAGCTGGGTAGTGCCTCAGCCCCAAGGGACGAGGGTGCTGCTGCCATCTCCACCTACACGCCGCCCGCCCCCCACTAGAGGACATCACCTCCCGACTCTCCACAGAGTGTGACTTATGCAGCACTGACTGGGTGGTGCCTCAGCCCCAAGGGACGAGGGTGCTGCTGCCATCTCCACCTACACAACCCCCACAATAACACATCACCCCCTGACTCTCCACAGAGTGTCACTTATGCAGCAGTAGCTCGGTAGTGCCTCAGCCCCAAGGGACGAGGGTGCTGCTGCCATCTCCACCTACACGCCCCCTGCGCCCCACTAGAACACATAACCTCCAGACTCTCTACAGAGTGTGATTTATGCAGCACTGACTGGGTGGTGCCTCAGCCCCAAGGGACGAGGGTGCTGCTGCCATCTCCACCTACACGCCCCCCCACTAGAACACATCACCTCCTGACTCTCCACAGAATGTCACTTATGCAGCAGTAGCTGGGTGGTGCTTCAGCCCCAAGGGACGCGGGTGGTGCTGCCATCTCCACCTACACGCCCCCCACTAGAACACATCACCCTATGACTCTCCACAGTGTCACTTATGCAGCAGTAGCTGGGTAGTGCCTCAGCCCCAAGGGACGAGGGTGCTGCTGCCATCTCCACCTACACGCCCCCCACTAGAACACATCACCTCCTGACTCTCCACAGAGTGTCACTTATGCAGCAGTAGCTTGGTGGTGCCTCAACCCCAAGGGACGTGGGTGGTGCTGCCATCTCCACCCACACGCCCCCCACTAGAACACATCACCTCCTGACTCTCCACAGAGTGTCACTTATGCAGCAGTAGCTGGATAGTGCCTCAGCCCCAAGGGACGAGGGTGCTGCTGCCATCTCCACCTACACGCCCCCACTAGAACACATCACCTCCTGACTCTCCACAGAGTGTCACTTATGCAGCAGTAGCTTGGTGGTGCCTCAACCCCAAGGGACGCGGGTGGTGCTGCCATCTCCACCCACACGCCCCCCACTAGAACACATCACCTCCTGACTCTCCACAGAATGTCACTTATGCAGCAGTAGCTGGGTGGTGCTTCAGCCCCAAGGGACGCGGGTGGTGCTGCCATCTCCACCTACACGCCCCCCACTAGAACACATCACCCTATGACTCTCCACAGTGTCACTTATGCAGCAGTAGCTGGGTAGTGCCTCAGCCCCAAGGGACGAGGGTGCTGCTGCCATCTCCACCTACACGCCGCCCGCCCCCCACTAGAGGACATCACCTCCCGACTCTCCACAGAGTGTGACTTATGCAGCACTGACTGGGTGGTGCCTCAGCCCCAAGGGACGAGGGTGCTGCTGCCATCTCCACCTACACAACCCCCGCAATAACACATCACCCCCTGACTCTCCACAGAGTGTCACTTATGCAGCAGTAGCTGGGTAGTGCCTCAGCCCCAAGGGACGAGGGTGCTGCTGCCATCTCCACCTACACGCCCCGCTCCCCCCACTAGAGGACATCACCTCCCGACTCTCCACAGAGTGTCACTTATGCAGCACTGGCTGGGTAGTGCCTCAGCCCGAAGGGAACGGGGTGCTGCTGCCATCTCCACCTACACACACCTCTTCAGCAGGCAGGTGATGTGAATTCCACTCCCATGCACTGAAGCGTGTAGCATTTTCCATATAGTGACATTACCCTCTCAGTGTCATTGCTACAGGGCCAGGGGTTCTTTGCATTTCAGGCTTCAGAAAGAGTTTTCTGGAATCATACCGAACAGAACCTCCCGTAAAGATTCTGGGCCTTGCGAATCGCTCTGTTGGGGGTCACAAAGTGACTGTTTTTGCTTGTAAATAACGGAACATTGTCGCTTGACAACAAAATCCCCTTCGAATGGAAACAACACGGGAGGAACTTGCAACTCTTTATTTGTAAACTAACAATTGAAGCCAGGGTTATTTTTGGCCTCTCGCATTGGCATGGTCGCTCGGGTAGATTCTCACAGGAAAGGTCTGTTTCTCTGTTTTATGTGATGCTTGTGAATAAGCAGAGCCTGGCGGAGGCCCGCAATGCTGGTCCAGCAGTGACCTGGGGAGGAATAGGTCAAGCATCAAGCACAATTCTTTTGGCTCTATGTTATCTTAGAGCACTTATAAAGCACAGCTATCTTATTATATGTGTATGGGGCATTACATATTGGTCCTGATTTACAGAGCGTTTTCCTCTGGGATTGCGCCATTTATTTATTTATTTATTTGTTTGTTTATATAGCACTAAAGCCCGCAGGCATCAGAGAGCATTCCAATAAGACAGGACATGTGGCCATTATAAAACGCTTCTGTGAACCAGGCCCATTGCCTCTGTTTTGTGATTGTTTCAGCCGGAAAAAATCTTACATGAAACTCCACTTTTGGCGCACACCAGTACACTAGTACACGCCTTTTTTTAAATCTCATCTTTCCCTTTTAGTGCTTGCAACACCATCACAACACTACAAACATCATTTTCCGTGAATTTCACAAATCTGCATTTTGAATGCAAATCCGCTCTGCGAGAGCAAACGGCATGGACCACTTTCTAGTGCCATGTGGCTGCAGTGGCATGTGAATCCATCTTGAATACTCCCCTCTGAGCACCAAACGGTGCCATAAATGAAGGGGCAATAGAGTTTTCGGCCTAATTCACAGAGCAGCGCCAAGTGTATTTTGGTGGAGCAAAGTCACTTTGCACTGAAAAAGTACTCTCTGCACCTTGCTACATGGGCCTAATTCACAAAAACGCATTTGGGAGCACTCTGTGAGTTAGGCCTGGTGGAACGTGTTTACTGGCAGTGCTAAGTCACGTGCCCTGCTCTAAACGTTCCATGAATTAGGCCCTTAGTGTGTTGCATTTTACACTCTGAAAGGAACGCCACCTACCTCCTTACCCCAAGCAGCACACATTGGCAAAGTGATAGCTTTCTACTTTCTTAAAAGTAGGTGCAAATAAATGTTTATCCATGCTAAGGAAGAAAGAAGGCAGGAAAGGCAAGACCTTCATACAATACGCCAATGTGCTTTATTAGCACAGAAGTAAGCTTTGCTCGGGGTCTATTTTCAGCCAAGCAGGCAGCCACTTTACATGCAATACGTTTAATTCTGGCAATCCGATTGCGCTGAAACCTTTGCATTAGAGGATAGCGACAGAGAAATGGCATATGACGAGGGACACCAAGCTTATATGTGTTGTTTGGTTATTTATCCATTTACCAAGTAAAAGAGAGAGAAGCTTGGGTAAATCAAGAAAGGGCTAGCCCTCGATCCCAACTAGACTTTAAACACAAAGGCCCATTCAGACATGTTTTACTCCTCAAAATGCCAACTCATTCTAAATAAACTATTTTTTTGATTTATCTTAGATAAACCGTTATCAGCATTTAGCTGGATACCATAGAGTGTAAAATTCCAAAGTTTAAATAAAATACAAATATATAATGCTCTGTCACTTAAACTCTACATTCTGTGTTTGGACAGGCAAATGCAATGGTGCAGTATAATCAACATATTTACCGAATTCATCGACTCCCATCAGTACCATACAACAGCAAACGAATGTGGTTCTCACATATATTTATTTATTTTAATTCTTGTAGAGAGAGCCACTCACGCGTGGGCCTCATATACATCTTATATAGTGTTCGCACATTACCTATTTACAACATCACCTGTAGTTTAAGCTATATTAACCCAACATGTTTTGTTCCTCCTATTTTCCTAAATAAATGCGGGATCTTCATGAGGTGAAGAAAGGGGCCTCGCAGAAAATGAGGAAGTGATAATCTGTCAAGCAGACAAGTGTGGCGCTCTAGTGCTTTTGGGTAGGAAGGACCATGTGGAAGAATGTATGCATCGATTTAACAATACTGTGTGTTATGTGACATTGGAAAAAGACCCCACAGATAGATTAAAATGCCTGACCTCAGAGACAGCTGAAAAAGCACTACAAAGAGGGGGATTTGTAAACAGGAGGCAATTGTTTTTAGTCAAGGAAAAACCATACATTCCCAGGTTTTATATCACATTTTTAAAGCGCTTCATGCCAGATTACTCTCACATTAAAGCACTGTAGTGATAGTGCTAGTACCAGATTTAATGAAGGGACGGTCGGCGCCGCTGGATTATTACACCGTGACTTCAGGTTGCATGCAATTCTCTAACCATGAACTCGAAGAGCTATCCTTTAGGATCACCAGAACAGATGTATGCTATGGACGGCAACAGTCAATTTGGGTCCTGGGGTTTACGATTCAAGCCATTTCAAAGCAAGTACAGATAGGACAGCATCACAAACACATTCACGACCTGTGAGGTTTATAAACAGTGGACTTCACTTTTTCTTGACTCTGCTACTAAGCACACTTCTAGACAAAACCTGTTATGTCTCACCTGACCACTAAAAGCCTCGCCTCGGATTTTTGACAGCCCAAAATTCAGGTCTTGACATGAGGCGAGAGGATAAAACCCTAAGGTGATTTTGCTGTGCTAGGCCCTGCATTGGTGGCATACCTGTCAAGGGAAGTTTCTAATGGCACCGTGGAGAAGGTGGAGCTGCTATGTGACATCACTCTTTACCTTGGAGCAGCTACTTATCTGTCGGGAAGTGCACTGCTAAGAAACTTCAACCCTAACCTGTTGCAGTTCAATAAGGTACGTGAAGGCAGTGTTGCAGCTGTTATTTATAAAGGGATCAGTTGGGTCAGGAGATTGAGGACTTGTGGAGTATCAGGTCTTTAACTGGGCCTTTAGGTTCCCATAACTATGGGACTCAGGCCGGGTCTATAAAGCTTAATGATATACCTTGGACTACTTAAAGAGTGTTTTCATTGCACAGGTTGCAGGCTGTTCAATCCAGGGTAGCCCACAGGTTGGTTTGTATAGCCCACAGGTCGGTTTGAATAGCCCACAGGTTGTTCAGAATGCTGCATTACAAAGCTACCTGCAACACAGGCTTACCACCAGTCAATTCCCTGCAACGGCCCAGGCTTATTAATGCACTGATAAATTCTATATACTTATATATATGAAGAGCGATGCAGGTTATCATATTTTTATAGTCCCCACCTCAGGCTGTATCAGGCGTTATGGGACCGTAATCCTTGATAAACACCCTTGCAGCGCTTGGGCCTTTAAATCAGTCTTCAGGGCCCAAAACGTATGGTAAGGCTGTCAGACTGGGTCTATAAAGATTAATTAAAGGATTATCATTTTGTTTTAGAATAACTACTAGTGTTCAGGCATACAGGGATGAGTAGTGAATAAAGCGCCTACTCAACCCCACACTACTACTAAAACAGCTGTGAACCCAGTCATAAATGTGAAAATATGCATAAAATGAATGATATAACTCCTTTGTCTCTTAGGGTAGAGCAGCCCAAGGGGATTTATATATACTTTTCAGAAGGGTTCTGAGCAAGCACAGAAGGATCCAAACACATATAGTACAGTAATGCCAAAATAAAAGTAATGTCCAGTCAAAGTGCCAGAGGAAGTTGGTGAATTGTTTAATTTGAGGGGCAGAATATTTGCTTTGAATATGCGGGAGTGCCCAAATGTAGCCAGGGAGCCCAAACCAACCAAGGGAGGTTCTGGGGGTTTTCCATCAAGTTTTATTTTATTTTTTTAATAATGGATTAAAAGGGTGTGTTTTAAAGAACCGCTTCTCTGAAAAATTGGGTAAAAAGCCATAAAGTCTGATATCTGATTTGTATGACAGCACATGAAACAAATCCAACAGATGAGCATTTTCCAGTGCATTTTCATGATGCCTTTGCCTAAAGTATATTCCAGAATAAAAAACATTTTCATGCAGGCTTTACCCATACATGTCCATGAGGCTGCCGCAGTATATGGCAATATTACCATATAAGAATTTACTCCGGTTGGCTTTGCCAGTAAAAAATGGCATTCCATATTAAGAAAGTACATCCAGACTGGCTGCCCCAATGCAGGCCTGTCAAACTTCATAATGACACGTATTTGGTTGGTTTTATCATTGTTGCCCAGTACAAAATCTAATGCCACAGTAGAAAAACCTGTCCAGACTGGCTTCACCAAAGTACGCCACTTTGGCCATGTAATAACACTCATACAAGTTTGATTTACCCTTGATGACCAGTAAATATTTCATGCCACAATAAGAACATATATCCAAACTTGCTGTACCAATGTAGGCCATATTAGCCACAGAACAAAACGTATCATGTTTTCCTTTATCCTTGATGGCCAGTAAAAGAATGTCATGGTGCCAATAGTTTTACTTGCCCACTAACATTAGAGACTCGCTCCCCCTTCATACACACAGGCACACACATTCATACAGCACACACATGCATACAACATACACTCTCTCACTCACCCGAGCATTCATACAGTATTCCAACAACTCCTTGCAAACACACACACATAAAAACCAACATACAAACATACACACATTCACACATGGGCACAATCACACACAAGCACTCAGAGAACACCCCTTGCATGCATATACACTGTTCATACACAATTAATAGTCACACATGCCTGCTTGCACACTCAGCACACCACTGCCACCACAAAAGGGCCGGAAGGATATCTCAGGGGCAATGCGTTTGACTTGGAAGCAAGACAATGTATAGCAACACAAGCTTGCATCCTGGTATCGCGCTTAGAAACTGGTCTCCGGTATTAAGCGCGTTATAAAAGAAGAATTATAATTATGATGACCAGATGGCCCATCCTTCTTCTCCACAGAGCATGCTGATTGACAGGATAAGACTCCACCCCAGTCAGTCAGTGGATACACCGTTAGCTCAATAATGAGAGGTGGGGGGCAGACTTCATATAGCCTGCCTGCTTCTCATTTTGAGGTCTACATATTTTGTAGAGCCCAAATGGCTACACATTGCAAATTTAAAAAGATGTAGTTGAGATGCAACCCTGCTCAGAGGCAGGCGGCACAGTCCTCCGTGCAAATAAAACACTTTGATGAGAGATGTACATTTAAACGTACATTAGAATGTTAATCTAAACCTGTACATCTCTCACCCAAAGAAAGAGGGCATGCCCCCCAGCCTAATAAAGGAGTCACTACTGCCAAGTTCTATAGAAATAAGATGCCATTCAGGAGTTGGAGACAGGCAGGCGATGTCTGGGTTGGTGTAGCTCACAAGCAGTTTGAGGCAGCAACCAGTGCCCAGGGTTGTTACTTGACTTCCGGGTTGCCGGGAAGTCCTGTTAAGAGTCTCCAGGTGCAAGGGTAGTGCTTGTACTGTACTGCCATGCCAGGAAGGTTACAAGAGAGTGCCTACATTAACTGCTGCTTCTAGTAAGCAGGATACTGGTTCCATTATCCAGGCTGTGGGTAAGGCTTTGGTTCAAACATCAGCTTCACCTCAAATATGACCCTGTAATGATTGGGGACAGGAGCTTACCCCTTGCTTAAAAGTATCTGGTCACACCCTCTTCCCTTATATAGTACACAAAATGCTACAGTGGCTTGGTCTGCATCAAGCCTGTGGTTGAAGGTCCAATCCTCACAGCTGTAACAAGTGTCATTTTCCTGCTGATGTCATACCCAGAGTGAATTGTCTCCATGAAGTAGAGTGAAGAGCAGGAAGTTTGGGAACCCTAGCAAAATCCTAGATGGTGAGACCCCATTCTGCTCGGAAGCTCACTCCTCGGCTATTCTAACTCCACCCTTCCTCTGTCTCCCTACTTCAAAAGGATTTCGGTAATCAGCACCTTGGTGGGCGGTGGCTTTGAAGCACTGGTAATCAGGAGACTTGCTAGGGAGTTTATCTGTTCCCCCAGATGAAGGTGACAATCCTTCTCACGGGGGGGTGAAAGAGGGGGCTTCCTGGGCTGGTCCTGACATATTTATTGTGGGTACACCCAGCCCAAACAGCTTAATACAAACTGGTCCCTGTCATGAATATGTCACTGTCCACCAAGCTGACAATAATAGGACATCAATTGCTTGTGGCTGTATAATTGTGTAATCTTAGCAATCACCATGTCAAAACCAAACATAGCTTATATTTAGATATTAATCTGCCACACTTCTGGGCTCATGCAATTATATACATTTGAAAATGCTTGTTCACTTTCAAAGTTATTGGCATTTTAATTGCAAAAAGGCAATGTGAAAACTAGAATAGCTAGAGTTGTATACATGCCAGCTAGAAATCCTTTAGAAGGCAAACTGTAGTGTAGAGTTACATGGCTTTTGTAGTAGATTTGGCAACCAAAATCAGGTTTACACTTTTACTTTTAACAAACCAGCTTGGCTCTTTATAAAAGTAAAGCCCCATTGTAGCAGGTATACAGGGGGATCTCAAATGGGGATGTTGGTAAGTCTACTAATGCACCCAATGGCTGGCAGCCCCATCTAGTTACAAATCCACCAACACCAGTCTGTACGAGTGCTGCCTGGGGGTGAGAAGTTTAGCAGAGCTGACTTTCATGGCAGAATGCCTTACTAGAGCACCTACATCTGGGAGATTTGCACTAGCAGGTGGAAATCTATCCCCCTACTTTGCACTTACTACCAGGACATACCAGACACTTCAGCAAATGCCTGACTGCTGGCCACCTAAATGTCCCTGCCTGTTAAATGTACAGTGTAATCATACTGGGTTCTGCTATAGCACTGATTTCTCCATAAAGGAGTTTGGGGACATATGGGAGAACCAGGATATAGCTTGGAACATTCTCTGCTTAAGTGCCTCAGATCCTGCACAAATTCACTGTTTGGCAATAAATGCGGCCTTCACTGTATATAACATCAGTTTGAGAGCCTACAATGGGAGATGGGCCAAGGATCAGCCAGCTAGCATCACCTTTCATGGCCACAACGGTACTTCATTAATTGACTACCTGTTGATTTCAGGGGAGGACTGGGATAGGCTGAGGGATTTTATGATTGGAGATCGGTTAGAGAGGGACCACTATCCTTTGGAGTTTGAGATCACAAGTATACCAGGGGAGATTGTTAACACTAGAGCGTCCCATCAGGCCCAGCCCTTGGAGCTGCAGGGCCACTCTTGCAAATCTATCAAATGGACAAGGGTGTTGAAGCAAGTCCCTAAATCTGAGATATACGCATCAATAGTAGATATTTGTCTGTCATCTGACATGGGCAGACAAAGTACAGAGTTATACTGGAAGAATATGAGAAGTTAAATACTAATCTAACCCCCTAATCTCAAGTAGTCCTAGAGCAATTAACGACCGACTATTACATAAACCAAAAAATGGTTTGACAAGGAAGGCCGGGCAGGATAATAGAAAATTGAACTGCACATAAAACAAAAATGCCAAGTAGACAAATCTATTTTACGTGGCTTAAGACTCAATTACAAGTTGGTGATCCAGGAGAAAAAAAGGAAATATGTTAGGGAGAAATGGTCTTTATTGACCAATGCCTTGAAGTCTGGAGATGTGGGTCTTTTTTGAAAAATGGTGTCAGGGAAGGAGCTAAAGAGGGAGTGTAATAGGGGAAGACATTTGGTGGCAGCATTTCTCCAACCTAAACAGAGCTGGGCCCTCACAGGGTTTCATTTTGGACACCAGGAGCCTACCTTCTAGCTCCAATATAGCCTTTACAGTTAGTGAAGTAGCCACTGCTATTAAATCACGTAAAGACCATAAAGCTGCAGGCCCAGATTTAATTCGGGCAGACCTTTTTAAGGATGAACAAACAATGTGGGCGCCGGTTCTCTGCAAAGTGTTTAATGCGATCTTAGCTAGTGGTGAGATACCTAGTTCATGGAGAGAAGCTATTATAGTTCTGTAGTGGGGCAGCTATTGACTAGAGATCATGTTCAAGCTCTGCCCCCTTGCCTTCCTCAGAAGAAGCAAACCTACAAGGTAAGAAAGGACACATTTGAAACTGCACTTTATCGCCCAATCTCTCTTTTGGACGGCGCAGAGAATCTCTTTGGTGAATTGTTATTGGCAAGCCTTCAGAATTGGTTAGAAGAAAAAAATGTAATAAGTGACTTTCAGGCTGGGTTCCGGCGGAATAGAGGCACTTTAGATTGCCACTTTTTTTTTTTTTATAGACCGCCTTTGATTCGGTATCTAAGGAAGTTTTATGGCAAATAATATTATCACACCATGCCCCTATTGAGTTGGTTTCTATTATCTCTGCTTTATATTCCATCAATAAGGCAGGAATTTGGTATGGGCTGGGAGGGGAGACAACAAAGGAAATAGATGTCTGCATTGGAGTCAGACAAGGTTGTGGCCTATCCCCCTTACTCTTTAACAACTATGTCCAAAAAATAATTGATGCGTTGGGGGAGTGGTGCCAGGATCCACCAAGATTGGTTTGTGATAAATACCCTGCACTCTTTTATGCAGATGATGCAGTACTACTTGCTACCCCTACAGCCGGACGTAGAACAGGGCTGCCCATATTCCAAAATAAGTGTACATCCATTTGTTTTAACCTTAATACAGATCTTTCTCTGAAAAGAGAGCTATTCCTTTCACCATCAATGAGGTTGTTATCGAGAAAGTTACACACTATGATTATTTAGGTGTGCGTGTTCAAGACAATGGGTGGTGTGCGTGTTCAAGACAATGGGTGGTGGGGTGGACAACTTGCCAGGTCAAAACTCACACTTGAGAAGTATTGCAGTGGTATTCTTTCATTTTCTATCAGCATGGGAGTGATGCAATATCTCTGGCCCTTGACTTACTGAAGAAACAAGGCTTGCCATCAGCTCTGTATGGGGCAGAACTATGGGGCCATACCACCTTAAATAAGCTTGGTGCCTGCGAGAATACATTTCTTAAAAATCTCCTATTGCTCCCTGTTAGTGCACCATCCGCGATGCTTCATTTGGAACGTAATCATCCTTCAGTAATTCTCTACGCCTTGTCTAAACCTGTGTTATATTGGGTAAAGGTATTGAGCTCAGATGATCTATTAAAACAACGTGAAGCGCTGAGACACATTATGAGCCTAGCGGGTGGAAAAAGCCTTAAATGGCTTGCGCACGAGAAGGCAACTCTTCAGAATCTGGATAGGTTATACCTCTGGGAAACCCCACATGCTCTCGCCATTCAGGAAACTAAGTGGCTGAAAGTCCTTATGTCCCAAAGAACATTGGAAAATATAATTGTGGACATTGCATCATTAAAGTTGGGCCTAATCTATTTAGAGTCCAGCCTGGAGCGTGGTTTTGAGGCTTATTTAGATATAGTCTGCCTGCTGCTCTAGAGATCCCTGTATCTCCGGTTTAGGCTAGGCACCAGTGGCAGATTTTGTTTTAACTTGGAGCCCAGTTGCCTCAGCAAAGTGCCCTTTGTGCAGCCATTTTGAAGAAACAACGCCTTTTATGTCAACCTGCCGAAAAAACATTTAATTTGAGACGTTGCTACTTGCGTACATTTTTTATTGATCAAGGAATCTGTCAAGCTGTTCATGCGATACAGATTTTAAAACAATGATTATTGCCACCTGTACCCTAATTAGCTGCACAATATATTTCTAGGGCCTGGTAGCATAGGAACAGGGCCCTGAAGCAGGACAGGGGCGCTACTGGGATTGAGTGATGCATTGGTTTTATTACCCCTGATTGTGTTTGCCATCCTGAATATAGGTTTGAGCATGTCTGTCTTTGTTTGATTATTTTGACTGTTGTATATTTTAAATCTATGGATGTGTTTTTAACCCATTTGGGGAAATTATGAATTTCAGGTGAGTCTTTTTAGCATTTTTATCATTTTAAGTCATGTTATACTTTTAGAATGGAATTGTATAATTTTATGAACTTTTATGGCTCTTTAGTCGAAAGAAAGTATTTGACTTACTGGTTTCTCCATTTGTCTGACCTCTTGGTGTTACACAGGGTTAGCATTACCAATTTGCAGTACAACACTTTCTAATGCAGTAAAGAACAACATTAACAACCATGACCTCATGGGCATCGCCATTGTTCAGGTGGGGTGAGCCTTTCCTCATATGCAGACAGGAGAATTTGATTGAATGTCTCTAAGTTGCCATATTGGGAGAGGAAATGTTGGTTTCTCGGTTTCATGTGTGAGGATATTGGAGGCTGCAATGTCCTTTAAAGCCGGATCAGTAGTGGGGTGTGGGTAATGGCGTCCACAAGCAGTGTGTTATCATTGATCATCTACAACCAGTATCTTCTGATTGTCTGAATGAACAATGTGTGTTCCATGCAACTATTAAATGAGTGAGCTGGGATGCTCCCTGAAACACATTGCCACAGAATGGGTGCCATTTCACGTGTAGCCAGAGAACATAAGTGACTATGGCAGAACTACCACAAAATGGAAAACCTCCACATATCTCTGTGTGGGGGTGATATGTTCTTGACCAGTCAATTAAATGCCTAATGTCACCTTTTAGTACATATGGATATCCTCCTGTTGAACTTTGTAACATCATTCTGCCTTTGTTTGTGATATCAGCTGAACTTCCTAATGGCATCTTTCAATACAGGTGGATCTCCCTCATTGAATTTCCTAACCTATAGTACTGCGATACATGGATTGGCTTTTCAGTACTGTCAGATTTCCTCTCGCCGAACTTTCTAATTCCACATTCAATACTGTGCGATCTTGCTCACCGCTACTTCTCTTACTGCGGTGAACTGTAGAAAATGGGGGACACACCCAGGCAAGCTGCAGATTGGCCCAGTGCAAGCTCACATTTTTAACTCAGATTATACCACCCTTTACTGAAAGGAGAGAACGTGGGAACAGCACAGAAATTTCCTGTTTGCCAAGCAGGAAGTCTTGGACTATGACGTCTTTAAACATTGAGGTGAACTGTTCATTCAGTGCAGGTTCACCAGACTAGAATTTGTGGTACTGATTAGCTCCACCATATGTCACTCATTGCATTGGGCGGTTAGACAAGAATTTAAGGTTTCTACACAAATAGAATATTGTACTCCTTACTATCAACGCTTTATTTCCTGCTGGTCTTCCTACCAAACAATAATTCCACCCATCTTCTTTAAAACAAATGTGTTTGCAAGACTTTTACTTGCTTTTGTTGTCCAATATATTTTTTTTAACTTCTCTTTATTGGCAAGGAGCAGTAGCAAGTGGATCACATACTACATCAACAAAAACATATAACATATATAAGGGTATGAACAAACAATCAGTGCGTTAGTGACAAAGCAGGCACATTCACAGAAAACAGGTCGAGTCCCGTGGGGGGAGCTACAGTTCAGCCTACACCTCTGTTGGATCTGGCGATGAAGGCGAGGATAAGAGCTCCAAATCGGCTTTGCTGTTTAGGTAGCTACAAAACTCTGTCCATATGTTTTTGGGGCGAGCATTCACAGGCAATGTATTGATATAGTCCTCCTCACACACCTGTGTCCAAGTGAGAGCCTTAAGCCACATTTCTAGCGTAGGGGGGGATCGCCGCTTCCAGCACTGCAGAATGCATCTCTTGGCCACTATGGCTCCCACGTTCAAAAATTTTGCAACCCGTCTAGTCCCCTCACCCTTCCACCTCCCGAACAACACCGCCAGGGGGTCAGGGTCGTTCCGGAACCCCACCATCTCCGAGAGGGCCTCTAGCACAGCCTCCCAGAACGGGAACACCACAAGGTGATTTTTGTTAAAATTCGAAATTAACAAACCTCATTCCCGGTGTGCGCTGAAAACTATAGAGTGCAATTTAATTGGGTGATCATATTTGTCCTGTTGACCCCAACTTCTTTAGGAAGAGGGGTATCTTTGTCCCTAAACTAAAAAAAAAATCACTAAACTGCCAGCTTCCCCAACACAGGCCTTAAAGTGGAGGGAAGGTCTGGAATTCAAAATTCTCAAAACATCCCCATTTTTGCTGTCCAGCTTCCCCAACACAGGCCAAAGTAGGGGAGGGGTGGAGGGTCAGAAAAAATCCACTGCTAAATAACCCTGTGCTTATTTTGTGCAAAGGTGTGGATGAAATCATAATTGTCTTATGCATTGGTACAAATCTATAACCCAACTACTAGCCTTTTAAGCGTGCAGGAAAATCGAAATTGTACAGCATTGTAACCGGTAAATTAATTTTAGGCATGGATGATGTTGATGATCATTTAATTTGAAATTTGTGTTTTTCCTAACCCATTGGTGTAATTCACTTGTGTAACCAGAAGTTAATTGTGAGCCACAAAGAAGGTGGCGTGTGTAGTTCAGTGTGATTTCTATTACCTATAATTAAAATAAATACAAATCTATTTCCTATACCCGGCCTGGTTCTTGACACACTGTGGGCACAAGGGGGGAGATTTGTGTGACTCTATGTGAGTCTTCAGGAAGCCCAGTGCTAAAAAACATAACCGTGTATTGCAGGGCTCCTTGATTGGGGGAGAGGGGGCTACGGGTGGGTTAAGGGTGGTCTAAATATAACACGACAATGTTACTGGCCAAATGTGCTTTCGAGTGCACTACTTCCAAGACATTTGACCAAAAATTCCCCCCTTAAGTGGTAGTCAATCAGTCACGAAAAGTAATTAATTGCCATTTCCGATTACAGCCACTTTTTTTATTGGTGCCAGAGCCAATTTTATGTCCTGTTCGATGCAGCCCACCGGGTACCCCCAAGCAACTCTTCTTCCCCTGAACGAAATCGGAGAACAACCTGGCGGAACTTAAACATGTCAGGTGGGATATATTTGAGTTAAATCCTTGAACACAGCTTAGATTGGGTATAATGTGGTGTATCATTACATATGACATGGGCAGTTACCATGAGATGAACAGTAGATGTGTGCATTGATTTGTCTAAAGACTCTCTGCACTATTGGGAGTCAAAATGCTGATGGCTGTTGTCTCGCTTAGAAAGTATACACTAACATGTAATTATAGCTGTGAACGTCAATAGGACACACAAATAAAACAGAAACACGTTGATATATAATAAAGAGAGTGGGAACATTCAGATTGGCTAGTCACGAGACATCACAGCAGTGTCACAATAAACAAGGACCGACAAAGCGCCCAAATAAGAGTTGGATGACAAAAGCTTTCCTTGTCAGGGTCAGTGAGTTCATAGTAATGTCAACCATAGCGTTGGAGAGAGTGAAACGAGAGGGAAAGAAATAATTATGAATTTACACTGCACATCGATTATGGAAACAAAGGCCAGACTTCATAACACATTTACTTAGGTCGCAGAGGAACAGAGGGAGCCATTAATCGTGCGGTGGGGGTCCACGTCCTCTGTTTACTGACGGATGCCAGAAGAATCGCAAGAGACATGTAAAAACGGACTTGGCAGAGTATAAATGGGCCCTTTTTCACTGCAGAGTTGTGTCATAGTGCACGGGGCATTTGGTCAGACGTAATAGGTGTAAATAGTCTTTATTTGCCTGCAGTTGCCTGTCTTAAATGGGGGAAATGAAGGAACCAATCACAGACACGCGCTGGCTGTTTCTGGTAAAGCTGCGTCTTCCTGTTACAAGTCAGCTCTCTTAACCACGAGAGCTTATCCTACTGTCACAGACACGAAAACACGAGTGCATCTCTTTCTGAGAACAGATAGATGTCCCCTGGGAGGCCGGCCTGCACTGCTTGGGTGCAATTACCATATTCGTATTCTCTTTGGTGAAGTAGGGGCCTTCAGTCCAACTGTGTCAGGAAATGCTTATCATCCCACTTGCAAAACCCACAATGATCGCTCGACTATCTCCTCCAGCTCTTCAGACATGCTGCTGCTGGGCGTCCAAGCATAAAGAAAGAAGGTTGCATGTAAAATGTGGACTGTCACATTACTTCATGGCAAACACTTCTGCTATGTTAAAGGTTCTTTTGCCGTGCACTGTTGCCACTTTTGTGGTCTTTTGGCGCTCTGGCGGATCTGTAATGCAAGGAGGGAGGTGGGTAAGTTAGTAGAACAGAGAGGGAAAAAAGAGCAAGAGAGCTGTGATGTGCTGTTGGCAGCTTCAGTTCGGTGACATGCAGAACTGATGTGTGCAGTAACGTTGACTGTGGGTGATACTGACCTTGAAGTATGTGCAGTAGCACCTGGAGCGTGTCAAGTGCCAGTTGGGATTACCAATAAATGATCTCAGTCCCAAATAACAGGACAGACTCAAAGAATATGGCAAAATACTACTTTATTATCAGCTCAATAAAGTAGGTAAACCTGGTGAACAGATTGTAGCTCATACATTCTTTAATGCATTTCCGTTACACAAAAGGCTTTATACCTCAATGTACATCAACTATGATGTCATCCGACGTGGCAAACAGTAAAAACCTATCGAATGGAGGGATTGGTTAAGGGAACATATATATACCTATAGCTTATTTCGGTCCTAGTAATATCATTGGCTGTCCCTTATCTGGTAGGCACGCCTTATAACTTATGTATAATACAGATAATAACAGAATGACAGTAGCGGATTGGCTTCTGCAACAATGTATAATCCATCATTACATAGGCCCTCATGATTAGCTGGCATTCTCTCCCAACTTTGGACATTCGGCTCATTAGCAGCACGTAAGCAAAATGAAATCCAGGTGCAGGGAACAACGTCAGACAAATGGCCAATTAGCATACTATCTCTTATCAGTTAGGCCATAAACCAAGGATTCTTTTTTGTAGTTGTCCTTGCTGACTGTTCTCTTCTTCAGAACTTTAAAGGGAGTAAAGGTGCATTGCTATCTTCACTTGGAGCTTTATTAATAGGCCTTGATCTCCTGCTGAAGGTCGCATTTACTTCTTTACGCCCTGAGGCCAATTGTTCCTGACTGCATGAAATCAAACCCTTCACCCCAGCCTCAGATTTCAGAACAGTGGTCCAAGCCCTCATCCTCTTCTGACTCGACAGTAGCATCAACCTCCTCACAGGCTCACCCTCCAGCACCATAGAGCTAATCCCCTGAAAGGAAGAGCAAGCACATCCAGCCACCCTGAAGGAATTGCACGAGCTACCCCTACAGCCGTGCATCATATACAAGGGAGTGACAGTCAAAGCTCCCACCACTCCAGGAAGGGCAGTGGAGCAGACAAGGCTTCAATACAGGAAGTATAAGAGAGAGCAACATGCAAACAAGCCATCTCCGTCTATGCACAATACTATGGAACAACTTGCTGATGCAGATCAGAACTGCTCCCTCCCTAATGGAGACACTTCTCTTCAAAGAACATTATGCAGTCACTGAGCTCTAGAACACAACAAAAGTTAAGACCAGCCCCCCTATTCCCACATTCAACACGTCGACCTACTCCCTATTGTATAGGGCAATAGGAACACCCATGCACACATGTAAACATATATATCTTAAGGTAGAGGTGTACCAAAGAGCATGTTACTGAAAGGTTGGTCAGCAGTTCGACTGGCGCTGAATAGTAGTATATTTCCATAACTTCAACTCCATTCCGGATAAGCTTACTGGATAAACAACAAAACAACAAAAATCTAATTTTCGGGCCCGTCCCCACAATGTTTTTCTTAAATGTTCTTCTACATGCCTACGGTTTTAAAGGCTTTAAGAAAGAAAAAAACAAGTTATCGGCAACCACATGTTTAAGCTAAATTTGTAAAATGCCAATTTCTCAACCAACGTGATGTTTTCATACCTAAATCATCCAGCAAATGCCAATTTACCTATTCAGTTTTGGCAACATAGCCATACATTGATTTAACCAAAGCCGAATATCTGATATTTGTCCAAAATGTGCCACAGTTCTCCGTAGAGCGTTATGACGAAATGAGGATGCTTAGAACTGGGATTTTTCCTGTACCATTCCATTCATAAATGGGACCCCGAGCCCTCAAACTCAAAAGTGCTGAGTTGTCACATGTGTTCATAATCTGTACGTCAGGATTTTTGCTGGACGCTGGCAGCATAACTAGCCCCTAAAGATGTATGTTTACAAGCGTCATTAAAAACTAGCCAATGGTGAAGAGAAATATTGAATGCTGTCTAACCGTAAACATTCAGCAGTAAAATAGGCTGCAACGCATAAACCTTTTTCACAGGCTGTACATTTACAATTTAACTGCGCAGGAATGCAATTGTTTTTGTAGGTCGCAAGTTCAATTTGCATTTTTGATTTATAATAGACCATTACTAATTAAGTGAATTAATAAACCTACTTTTATTATCAGTGATAGTTAGAAGCTACATGTTGTAATGCGTTGAAGCTCGTTGACAGATGAATGCTGCTATCGTTTGTGAAACATATACCAGCGTTTCTCCAGAACAATCTATTTCTGAGATTAGTACCTTAGGTTTTGTCCATGAAAAGAGAAGACCCCAATGGCTGTGGAGGTCAGCTGAAAATATTTTAATTTGTAAGAATTGCTAACAATGATAGCCCGGTATTATTCATTTATTTATTTTATTGAGCGTTTGTAAGGCGTTTATACAGCAGGAAATTGTTTTTCAAAGCGCCCACCGGGCAGGGGAGGGAACCTGGGACAAAGGCAATATAATACAATATTAGACAGGATAGAGGTGTTCCTACTAGGCCTTGTAAGCATTCTGACCGTGCAAGTGCAGAGAGAGAGAAGGGACAGGGGAAGTGGGGGATGCAAGGAAATTATCCTGAGGGGCAAGTGGCAGAGAGTAGGTTGCCGGGAAACCGGTAAGTGCTTGGCAGAGGTCACATAGTAAAGAGTGGTCATCTGCCGATACAATAAGTGCAGTCCTGTGAGGGCACCAGGCAAGTGGGTGCCCAAGGGCAAGTGCTGGGAGCGGGAGGTGCTGAAGGCGATTGGGAGGAAGGCCAGGACCCAGAAGGACACATGAGGGCCAAGACCACCAATCTCAGCGACTGAGGGGTTTAGCAAGGGAGAGGGGGAAAGTCTTGAGGTGCTTCCGGAATTTGAGGAGATCCAGCTCAAGGTGGAGAGGGAGGGGGAGGCTCTTCCAGAGGAGGGAGCCAGGTGAGGAAAGAGAACAGCCTCCAGATTGCTGCTTAGAGAAGCGGTGCAGTCATGTGAGGGAATTATGCATTCGGGGTGTAAACTAGGATAGTCTGGCCTAAATCTATAGACACTGCTTTTTGGTGAAAAAAGACGAAATGTACCAAAGACTGCTCTGTACCAACTCTTACGTTTGAACAGTACTGCATCTGAAAGCCAGTGCCATGAAAAAGCCTCACCTCTTATGGGGCACCAAGCTGACCAATCAGCTATTGCTAAGACATCCCATCTCTGTTTACACTTGGGATTCTCATCCAATCCTGGGTCTGAGAGTTTCCTTCCAAGGCATCCCTGGTATCCCTAACTTTACTTCATCCAGATAACCTTGTCTGCACTTACCTCATTTATACTCACTTTCACAGACAGTTACTTTGTCTTGCATTGACCTCTTCATGCCTTTACTTCGTCTTCACACTGTGACTGTGGCAATGGATGTGGTTACGGTTAGCTTAAGGTTAGCTTTGGGGTCAAAGGGACACATTGAAGAAGAATATGAGGAAGAAAAGAAAGGGGACACAAGTGGTCTTCCCCCCTAATGAGGAAGAGAATGCTAGGAGAAGGTATGTTATGTTGATTTATACCACACACTGCTACCACCCAGGGGCAGTCTCCAGGCGCTCACGGTGCTCTGCAAGAAAAGAGGGTGGGGTACGTTAGTGGGGATAGGAAAGTTTCAGATCCAGGAGGAACGGGCATCTATGTGTGTTGTCTTGCGTGTGAGTTGGTTCTGGGGCATGGGTTGTGGTGACCGTAAGGGTAAGACTCCATGCCTCGGTTGTGTACTAGTTTTTATGTTGTGTATGCAGTTAGGGTGACGTATGATGGTGCACAGTGTCAAAAACCGGTCCAGTGTCAAAGTGGTATGTTAAGTGTTTGAAGGCATTGTGTTGGAGAGCGTTTGTGTGTGGTGTGGCTGAATTTATGATTTATGTGCACTGTTAAGTTCTGTCTAAGGTTATGACCAGAGTCTCTGAAAGTTTGCTGAGTGCAGGAGTTAATTAAAGGTATGTGTGTTGTGGCTAGTTGTTAGTAGTGTGTGTGGCATGAGTTATGTTGGAGGAGCAGGAGAGGGGAGGATTGTTTAGTACATTGGTTTATCTCGACAGTGCCTCAGAGGTTTGTCTTTAGCCCAGATCCAGTTGCCTCTCAGTGGTACCCTCTATCCCTCCTGGTTCCATTCCATTGCCCTGCCCCGCCACCTCTCCCGTCATAGAGGGTATAGTATGTTTCGAGTTACTCAGCTGGGATTATTCTGAGTAATTGTGCTTCGGTTTGTTGCAAGATTGGCTGCTAAATTGACGCATGTTTTATTTCCATAAATCCTGAGGAAGTAATGCACGGCTGAGCTACCCTAATTATCTGACTGACACATGGTTGGTGTAATGCTTCAAGTTCATTCGTTACATGGCTGGTCTTTCCTGTGTGCATAAATGTTGTGCAGGTGCCTTTCCCTGAATCTGTCTGATGTGAGGCAGACCATTCTTCACTGATCTCTCTAACTGTGGACACATTACAGCGGTGGCGTGGAGGGGAGGTGTTGGGGGCCAGTGGGGGGATTATTGTGGTCCACCAATATTTCGCCGCTATAGTCCTTTATCTGTGTCATTGGGCCTCATAAGGGGTTGGGCGGAGTGGTAAAAATGTGGGGGTAAAACTATTACGACTGCATTACTGCCCCAACCTCCAGCTTTGAGCTGGCGGTGAATGCGCCAAATGCTGCAGAGTGCTATGGGGATTAACAGCATTGCAGCAACTTGGAATCAGCGCTAATAGCGCCAGACCAAGTTGCGTTAAGGCTACTTGCATTGGGTCGTATCCCGGCGGATTTACCGCCGGGATACCACCCACTCGTGATGAGGCCCATTGTCCCTTAGGGTAGTTTTTTTTTGCTTTGCTGTCATTGTCCCTTTGTGCTGTTCATTGGCTGTTGAATTGTCATGTCGTTAGTCATATGCTCAAGGTGAGGTGGTCTTCTGTGGTTCTAATTTCCTTGGGCAGTGTGTTCCATACGTTAGCAATTAAGAATGCAGCTCCTCCGAATGTCCTCCTTTCATATTGTTTTGTCTCTATTTTTAGGTCATTGCTTGATCTCAGATCTATTCTTGGTTGGTAGCGGCTGATCTTGGTTTGGAGGAATTCGGCTCCTTGTAAGTGTAAGGATTTATGGGAAATGCAGAGGGCATTGAATTTGATGCATTTTCTTTACTGGTAGCCAATGTAGACTTCTCAAAGCTGGAGTGATGTGGTCTCTTCTGTTTAATCTCAGGATAGTCCGAGCTGCAGTGTCCTGGACGCGTTGATGTTTTTTTGATGAAGTGAAAGACAGAAGTAAAAGTTTGGAGAAGTAAAAGTATCAAAATTAACGTAGGGCAAAGGGAATGCAGGTGAAGTAAAGACATGCATCCAGCATCCCTGTGACTCTCCTTCACACAGAGGCCCCTGGGTATCCCTTAAACATAGGCACATGAGTGTCGTACACGCATAGGCACATGAGTGACATTCAGACAGAGGCCGTTGGGGTATTTTCAGATGAAGACCTTTGAGTCTCCTTCAAATGTTCCTGAGACTCCTTCAGACATGGGTGGAAAGGGTTCTATCAGCCATAATCTAGTAAGTCACTTTCAGACACAGCCATGCGAGTCTCTTTCAGATACAGGATCCTGAGGGACCGATTCGGAGGTGCAAGCAAACATAGGAAAGTGTTCTTCCATGAAGGAGGAACACTTTCCTTCAAAGCACCCTATTCTAACAAAGAAAGAATGTGATGCAGGGACATTAAAACCACCAGAAATGCATGGCTGGGACTGTGAGGGGATTCTCCTGACAGGGCCCTGCTTTTGCATGTCAAAAAACAGGAGTTCAAATAAAACTGCTGTTAAGTGCTGTTCACCTCAACTGCACGTTTTCCCTTTCTAAAAATAGCATTTCCCAGACTGAAAGCACCCCATTTCTTAATTGATCAAAGCTTAAGGACACTGTTGCAAATTAGAATAGTGTCAGTCCTAAAAAAATTCTTGTGGTGCCACTGGAGCACATGTTTCTTCCACACCAGATATGTTTGCAGCTTTTGTTGGAGGAAAACATGGCATCTACCCTCTAATCCTTCCACCCACCTCAGAAAGTTGGTGCTGGAAACTGGAGGGGAAAATCTCTGCCTTCCACACGACTTTTATCGTGAGCTCAAAATCGTGCCTTCAGTCTCCTTCAAGCACAGGTCTGGAGTTTAAGTCAGACATAGCCCCCTAGGTCTCCTTCAGATGTAAGCAAATGAGCCTCCTTCAGGTATATGACCCTGAGACTCATTTGGATGAAGGAACACAAGTCTCTTTCAAACATCGGACCCTGAAGCTCTTTCAGACATTATGTCCATGAGTCCCCTTCAGACATAGGCCTTTGATATTCCATCAGAAATAGACCTGTGAGTCACTTTCAGACACTGCCTTTTGGGTCTCCTTCAGATATGGGCCCCTGGGGCTCTTTCATATCCTTCAAATGTAGCTACGAGTCTCCATCAGACATGGGCCCCAAGTCTCCTTCTGTCAAGGTGTGCCCCCCTGTCACTCCTGCGTACCTGATGTTTTGCCTTTATGTCGGTCCAGAGTAGGTCTTCAACCCAATGTCCAATCCGGTCCTGTATTGAGCAATGTGGGCAGACACACCTGGCACCCAGGTCCATATATATATATATTGTTTTGAAAAACTGTGGCTTTAAAGAACTTTGCTCCACAAAGGCGACTCCTTACAATCCCAATGTTTATACGTACAAGATAAAAGTTTCAAAATCCAGTCAATGAAAGGTCAACTGTATAAGGACGGTGAAAAGCCTAACCGTCCCATATACTGAAGAAATTAATTAATGAAAATACAGGACTCTGCGCCAACAAATAAAGTTGAGTTTAAATCATAATTTCTGATTTATTGATCATCAAAGACCTACTAAAGCGCTTACTAAATTGGACAAATATCATAATTTACCTGTCCTACCTACATTCTTTGTTTAGATTGTTACTGGGGATTTTACCCCGTTACTACTATATGGACATAAGTCAGAAGAACTGGTTACATCTAATTTCGGGTAAGGACACGCACTAACTTGTTAGATTGTCTCAAGGGACCACTGAAGAATTCAGTTATATTATTCAATGAATTGAAGATCAATGATTACTAATGGGTTCTTCTTTCTTTCTTTTCATTTTTGTTTTTCTGTATATCTAAACATAATAATGTATTATGATATGCTTGTCTATTTTGGTACACCCATGAATCCTTCCCTTTTGCCCATACTTGTTTTTCTGTCTAATAATTTTTTTCTGTCTATTTTCTTTCATGCTATTATGCACATTTTTTGGTCATGATATTTGAAAACTGGAATTATGTTATACTTTATAATGCCGCTCATACAAATTGTTCTTTGACTATGATATATTGTATGTCCTATATTATAATTATGGGTAGCCCGGATTTGAAAAAGGCTCAGTGGAGCCGAAACATGTTATCATTTATGGGCTCAACGGTCTTTGATGATCAATAAATCAGAAATTATGATTTAAACTCAACTTTATTTGTTGGCGCAGAGTCCTGTATTTTCATTAATTAATTTCTTTCATATATATATATCAACGGCCAAGGACAGGGAGCCCCTTCCCAACACCACGAGGAAGGACCAACCCCGGATTAGCGTGGTGTCAGGCAGTGCAAGGACATGGAAGGCCAAAGGAAAACAGATGGAAGGAGAGGGAGAGGAAAGAAATAAGGATGCCAGGGCAACAGAAGAAGGCAGAGAAGGGTACTCAGAAAGGAGGATACAGCAAGAATGCAGAAAACTGGCCGATGGATGAGGCAGCAGCAGAAATCTGGGCATGGCAGGAGGAGGTCTGCAGCAGACCACAACCAGCAGCAACTAGCGTCCCTTTGGAAAAGGTTGTGACGCGCATGAGACTAGTCTGGGGCCGTTTCACAGGCCCAGAGGCTTGCTTGTGTGCGTTACGCATTGCCATCGGTGACCGCCAATGCTACCCTTACTGCGCGTGCGCAGAAATGGACAGCTGGTCCCGAGCGCATAGGCTAAGGAAGGAAGATGCGGCCCCCATGATCTGGGGTCGCCGCATTGGGGTGAGTCACGGGAGGCCTCGCGGTCACCTATCTCTAAGCCGCGAGGTGAGTATCCAAGAGGGCATGGCGCAGCATGTATGGTCAGGCCGCGCCGTGACACCTTCACCTGCAGGTACGAAACTCATTCAGACAGAGGCCCCAGAGTATCATTCAGAAGAAAGCACATGACTCTTCTTCATACATAGTAATGTGAGCATTTCTAAGGCACACACCTGTGTGTGCCCTTTCGTAAAAGGCCTATGAGTTTTCTTCAGATACAGCCTTGTGAGTCTTTTAAACATATTAATTCTAGATGTTTAACTCTTCTGCAGATGTAAGTTATTGAGTTTCCTTTGGATGGAGGTCTGTGAGTCTCCTCCAGATGTGGAAGCATGAGTTGCCTTCAGACTTTGACCCGTAATAATGCTCAGGCGTAGGCCAATGAGTGCCATTTAACCCACAACTGAAATGTACCGCTGGTCTCCTCTACTGATGGCACAATGTGCAGTATTCCCATCACTGGTGCTCACAATTGAAATGTGTGGTTGACTTGGTTCCATCATACATCACTTGCTCCTCGTGACTGCTGAAAGGGTTGTTGGCCATCACTATCCATAACAAACCCACCCTAAATATTCAAGTACCACTGTAAAATAAGATGCATGGTACCTGTGCCACTGAGAATTCCAGCGTCTCCATATGACTAGTACTACGAATGCCACGATACCCATTATTGGCTATGCCGGCTAGGGCTGATTCGAGTTGCAGTCCTAAACAGACCCCTGTCGCCCTGTGTATCAGTTGCCTTCACTGCACACAATGTGAGTGTGGGAAGACAGTCTAAACATTGGTATGAAGCAGTATATGAAATGGACACTCACAGACGATGAATAAAGTTGTAGTGGCTTTGGGGAGAATGCAACCAAATTTTAAGGAAAGAACGATGGTTCTTGGTATATATAAAAAACTGAGCAATGAGTTGGGAAATAATCGATTTTTGGCAACGTGACATATAAATACTCTAGTATACGTCGTTTTATCTGCCACTTTATTATCTAGAATGCTTATTGACATGTACCTGTCACAAGCATTAAGAGTAACATTCTGGATGATAAAATGCTGCATAACAATGTTTAAACGTTTGGAAAGAGCATTCTGGAAGGCAGAGTGCTGTGCATAGAGGCGAAGTCCAGGATACTGCATTACCTGCACCTTTAGCGGGAAGGCAGAGTGCTGGTGCATAGAGGTGAAGTCCAGGATACTGCATTACCTGGACCTTTAGCAGGAAGGCAGAGTGCTGGTGCATAGAGGTGAAGTCCAGGATACTGCATTACCTAGACCTTTAGCGGGAAGGCAGAGTGCTGGTGCATAGAGGTGAAGTCCAGGATACTGCATTACCTGGACCTTTAGCGGGAAGGCAGAGTGCTGGTGCATGGAGGTGAAGTCCAGGATACTGCATTAAGTGGACCTTTAGCGGGAAGGCAGAGTGCTGGTGCATGGAGGAGAAGTCCAGGATACTGCATTACCTAGACCTTTAGCGGGAAGGCAGAGTGCTGGTACATAGAGTTGAAGTCCAGGATACTGCATTACCTGCACCTCTAGCTGTGTTTTCAGGCTCGCTACCATCGGAAATAAAGACATTCTATTATCTGCCATTTTGTGTTATACGGCACCATTGGTTTTCTGGATAAAACAGGCATTTGATGTCAATGCAAACTGTGTAAAGTAACATTAGTTATTGAAGTTACCATGGTGTCCAAAAGGTGGAAGGCTCTGACAGCTTTCTAGAACTCACACAACCTCTACAGATAGTCTAAACCATATTTTCAAATGAAAGAGGAGCAAGATTTACAAATAAATACGATCTTCCACTGCCCGGGATATGATGGCAACATGTGTCTACAACTGCCCTAACTTCCCCTAACTGTAACAACATGATAGTGTGAAGCGCTGCCAAGAGCCAGATCAGAGGGAATAGATATCCTTCCCAGCGCATGATAACCTTTGACTTCAAAAGCCCTGCTCGCCTTCAGTGAGGCTGGGAGAAAAAACAGGGAAGATCAAATTCAGATCAACCAAGCAGAACAATAGAAAAGGCAAAGAAAACACCCCATAGCTCAGCAATGCAAAGTGAACTCAAGCTTGCCAAAATGTAGCTGCTTTTATGTCAGCATTCATTTTTAAAGTTTGCAATGTAGAAATATGGTAACCGATTGAGCATTCTTGCCATTGTACTCATGCACTCCGCCACTGAAAGAAGCAGTGGACTCACTGCACAGGGGCCACGATTCACCTACGAGCAGAATCACCCCTGCTTGCAATCATGAACCTTTCTCAAGCAGGCACATTACATTTTGCATAATTCAGACACTGGGCTGACTGCAGCTGGGAGCACAAACATTACACCCATAGCCAGTACCAGAAAATGGCTTCAGTTTCTTTTGGAAGTTTTCAATAATATGTATAGATTGAAAACTTGAAGCTCATATAAAAGTATCTCTACATAAAGTCGATTTGAGTAGACCAGCCCTATTTACTGAATTGCAGAAGAGTAGAATTTAACAGGTACACACCAGGTTTAGTGTTCACGGCCCTTCGGATGACATATGTAATCTGTATTTACCCTGAAGAAGACTGATCACTAAATGTTGAAACATGTTGGTTCTTAACATCTTTGTGAATAATGTTCTAAAGGTTAAAATGGGTCTCAATATATGTTTGCCGGTCTGGCAGCAACGGTATTGGTAAGCTTGCCGATACCGTTGTTACCAGACCGGCAAACTACGAGTTTTGCTCGCGGGTGCCTTCCCGCCCACCAGGTCTGACCTGGCAGGCGGGAAGGCACCCGCGAGCAGAGCATGTCGGAGGCACTGGCACCATTCACGAATGGTGCCGGTGCATCCGGCTTCCCCATTCCCATTGGGCCCTATAGGGCTCAAATGGGAATGGGGAGAATTTTTTTTCCGGCATCCGCGTTTGGCCAATTACTGGGTCCGGCAAAGCCGTAATGACCCGGTAATTGGCCATTTGTTGGCGCCGGAAAAAATTGCAAGTTTGGCGGCAGCCTGCCGGTTTTACCGGCAAGGCTACCGCCAAACTTGTAATGAGACCCAATGTGTTTTAAAGCATTATAGTTGAACATTGTTGAAAGTAAAAATCCATTTACATTTATTGTAATGAGTACACAAAGCAACACGTTTGTTTAAATGTATGTTTGTGATTGAGTTAATCGTGCCAAAACGCACTGCCAAGTTTGAACATGCCCGAGGGCCTGAGTGAATGTCTGCAACATGGGTCTGATTGCGTAGAAGGTGTATTGTTTTCGGCACCTAGGAGATTGTACTGTTGTTTTCCAAATTATACACATTCATTTAATAAATATGAACTTTTATAAAATAAAGGCTTATTGAAAGCAAATCGCTCACAACATGGGATTTTCAGCAGCACCTGGCCATGGACTTTTCCCAGTGGACGCACAGAACGTAATTCACAGTACTGCGCTACTGTTAAATGATGCTAGCCCAAAAGCTGGCAACCCAAACCTTGCACAGCGCTTTGCTGTTCTCGAGCTAGGTCCCCGCTTCAAACAATCAAATTAAAATAAACGTGGGGTTCTATATGTTCTCTGCCATGACATCCTTCTATAATTATCTTTGTACTGATAGATTCCTCTGTAATTATCTTTCATGCAACAATAATAGACAATGCTACAAAGTTTCCCTTAGGAAAAGACTACATCCCGAAGTGGCCAATACTTGGAATATGAAGGCAGGACAAATAAATCATTCCAATCATGTTAAGCATTGTTTACCTTCCATGTCTGTACTCCCCCAAAGCACCAGGACTCAGGACTATGGGACTATAGATCAAGGAGGCTGGTTCATAGATTATGATTCCCTTTGATGTCTCTGATCAATGTGTATTCAAAATGGTCTTCACTGCCTTGGTTTCTGTAGCATCTGATGGAAATCACATGCAACACCTGCAGAAAAAGCCTCCAGGCATTGGACCAAGTGAAGGAGACCCTCTGGCTACCACTTAGAGTAAGAATGAGCTAGTGTTGATATCTGTGCAGGTGGGTGGCTCTCACATCATGTTTCATTCAAATAGAAATAGCAGAGACATCTCTGATAATTATGCTCTGTTAATACTTCACACCGTCTGCCAGGTGATAGGTAGCCAATGGATTCTCCAAGTCTCTTCTACTTTAGTAGTAGTAAAAACATGTATTCAGTGCAACAAATGACCCGAATACAGTTTCTAGGCGCAATACATTAAATAAGCCCACATGAAAACAGTACAATAGCAACAGAATACAATTCATTCAGGCAACAACAAACGGTGGTGGCATACCTCTGTGCACAGGTCATTAAAAAGCACACGCGCTCTTCTGACTGAAGAGTGATATTTGTAAGTGTGAATGTCTTCTAAATTAAGCTTCAAGTATTGGGGTGCAATCGCCAGATTCCAGTTCAAACGGGGGTACGCGGCCATGTGTCTATCCCAAAGGGACATCCATTAAAGAATAGCATTTTGCTGGGAGAAGCTATAGGGAATATGCTGATGAGGGTGGTTGTGCGTGAAACAGGCGTTGTTGTCATGTGACATCATGGAACAGACACAAGGCATACTGCAATCATCAGCATGCTACAGTAACATAACAAAAAAACGGCAATTGACAAAATAGGCAGCTGCTCAGCCAAGAACCTGACAAGAGGAAAACACTTCAATGCTTGAGGAAGGGACGTAGACAGCGGCCCAGGCAACTCACACCGGAATTCTCCTCCAAGAACCAAAGCTCCCTTAACACCAAAAGGCAAAAAGGGCTTTATTGCAAGGAACACTAAATACGATTCTCTCAAATCCACTACATGATTGCGCAAAGCACAGCAAATTCAACTTGGCTTGTTTGTGCGTTCTCGGCAAAGATATACTACAATGAAAAAATAAGCAACTCCCCGGTGTATCATCATAAAAGGGAAGTCATGCCGGACTGTACGTAAATCTTTCCACTCACCCGGGCTCCAACAATAAAACCGTGCACAGGAAGTTTCAGAGTTGAATCAATACAGATCATATCCTTTTTTCCTGCCAATGCAGCGAAACAATCGGTGGAGCCATTCTCCCGGGGCAGCCCTCCACTCAGACCTCTCCCCCATATCCCCAACCATCTCAGAATGGCACGCACTTACCCGCTGCCACATCTTGATGAAGAAGAGCTCGCTGGAGAAGTTGAAGAAGACGTTGGTGTCGTAGGCATCGTCCCCTACGTTGGAGATGGAGATGTTCACGGAAATGTTCTTCACAGCTCCCAGGGCCAGATAGTTGACTTTCTCTGTCGTGCTGCAACCAGAAACCGACAGAGCCAGTTACCACCTCGTGCGCCACCCTCTATGTGCTTCATACTAGGAACAGCCATACACTTCAGAGTCAACAGGGTGGGCTATGGCATCCTACCTAGAAGCTCGTAGCGACAGGCAAATCCTATGCATTGCACTGTTGTATTGTATTGTATTTGTTTTCAATTGCGCCTTTCGCCATGGCACTTTACAATTATTAATGAGATGGTACAAATTAAGTTATAATGGAATAACAATAATAGGTATCGAAAAAAAGAAAAGAAACAAAAAACGGAAGGAAACCAACAAGAAAGAAAATGCAATGGTAATCCCCCCAAAACACAGGAAACAATGAAGGTCGGGCAACATAAGGAACTATGAAGGGCCACAACGAGCCATCCACTTTCAGATGAATAAGGACAGGAGAGAGGGGGGCTGATCCCAAAGTCAGTCGTTTTGTAAGTACACTATCATTGGTTGGATGTCAGGGCATGCATAGACAAAGATCTTATTAAAACTCGGGACACGCCAACTCGTTCTATTGGAGGACTGCTTTGTGCTGCATAGTTGTATTCCCAAATGTCACCTTAGCTCTGAGACATTTACGTTCAACTTTCCCATAATGCTTTACTCGAGATCTGTCCCCGTAAGCACTTCATCTCTTTTTTGTGATGTCAGACGCACGGGGAACATACTCACTTAAGTCTGATGCCTTTGGCAGAAATCCGGGTGACAGACGAGGGATCACGACAGGCCACTCTTTGCCCATGTTGTTCGAGTGATACCTGGCCCCCACAAACAAAGTGCTTATTTCCCCCATTATCTACCATTCCAAAGCCCCTACTTAGGTTATGGCTCTAATTTATAAGCCCAGGAACATTAGCATCAGCCAAAAACAGTATCCTGCCCCCCACATGTCCAGCCCACTTCACAGCCCATTCCATGCTGTACAACCATCTCATGCAGTACATGTCATACCCCTAAAACAACCCCATTTTATTTCCAAAGAAAGCACACTTCGAAGATTTTCTTTTTTCTTTATCAAAACAGCTCTATAATGTGGTACCATATATGCAGATATGCAAATTAAGCTAACACACTTCAAAGTTGGTTATCGCCAATTACCTTTCATGTGGCTACACTAGTTAGCGCCGAGAGACTGCCTTTGGCAGAGGGGCGCTGTGCAAAACGCACAAGCATACCATATTAAACCGAACTTCCCCAAGGCAGGCATATACGGTTAATTTTTTTAAGATTGGTGTTTTTTTATGTCCAAAACAATGATAGGCCATGGGCTAAACCAAATTAATTACAAAATCTTCTTGCAAACTGTGTAATTTCCATCTAAATCTAGACCTACACCAATAGGTTGATGAAGCAATGCATGCAGGCACAGAGAACCTCCCGTTTTAATGAGTCTGCATTTCCACCTGATGCAGACCAGGCGCAGGAACAGGTTTCTCCCATTTTGGATAATGCTCCATCGGTGATGTGCGCCTCCATTGTCAGGGGTAAAGTGGAAGCCGGGATAACACATTTAAAAGACGCGCTTCCATTGACATTTGCTCTGTGTAATTGATTACCGCTGATGATTTAATATTGAGAACATGTGTCACTTCTCACTGGCTAACCAGTGGATTAGAAAAAGCTTTCAGATAAATCTTATTACCATATGGGTTGCATCTACAGGCAAAGAGCATTTAGAAGGATGTGCACCCCACAGCTGAACTTATTAGGATTGACCACCCTTCAGTATAATGTAAAACAAAGTCCCCAGTAATTACACTTCAAAGAGCCCATAATCTAACAATGACATTTGCACTGGTTCTTGCGCAATTCATTACTGGAACGTTTCATTATAGCCCAGAACAGCGGCACATGTCAGTAGTGGTCAGGACTCAGGTCATGTAGTGCCCTCTACGCCATTGCTTATAATAAAGGCTATATATTGTGTTGTATTATATTCGTCATTTATGTAGCACCCTTTCCCCATTTGTAAGGCGTCAATGCGCTTTGTGGTTGGAACGCCCTCAGTGACCGCAGTCCATGTGTAGGAGGTTCTCAGATTTTAAATTAAAAGATGCATGTGTGCATTTTGCCAGGTTAGGACTTAGGTGGACTGGCTAGGCTCCAGTAAGCAGCCCGGAGGTCAGGCACGTGGGCGGATGCTATTGGTTTTTAGGATAGAGTACTAGTGCTGAAGTTCGATGTGCGTAGGTTGTAGCTGTATACTAATGGCAGAGGTGTTGAGGTTTAAGTATGGACGGCTATGCGAAATGCTAGACCGGACTAGCATAGCCATAGCTGCATTCTAGGGTGCATGGATGGGTGGCCGTGCCTGTGGCCTGTGTCCACAGACATGGTGTAAGGTATATGTACCGTACGCTTGGATGGAGTTCGACTGCAATGCTCTTTTTCTTAGTCCAATGTGATTGGCTGGTGTCTCTATTTTGTAGTCTCATGGATCAAAAGTCTGAGCAGTGGGAGAAGGGCCTGGTCGCAATGGGGGTGGGTGAGGGGAGGGCAATAGTTTGTCACGGTGTACCGCAGCAAATGCTACTGGCATCCGTGGGGTAATGTCAGATAGGAGTGTTGTTGTGCTTGGGTCAGCGTTTCTGTGCGCCTAACGACAGTGTAGAGTACAAGAGCGTTTAAAGAGGAGGGAGGGAAAAGCCAGGTTTTGAGGGCCTTTCTGAGTGCCAGGTGATTGTCAATATTGTGAATGTTCAGGGGCCGGGAGCTCCATTTGATCGGCACTTGGACGGAGAAAAAGCATCCGCTCATTCTGGAGGAGTTGTAGTGTCGGACAACTAGGAGAGATGCTGTGAAAGATCTGAGAGTCCTTGAGAAGTGGTAGTGAGTGACTTTGTCTTGAAGGAATTCTGGGAGAGTGGTGTGGATGGCCCAGTGGGTGATGCACATGTCTTTAATGGTAGTGCATCGAACAATAGGGAGCCAATGGAGGACTCTTAGTGTAGGGCTGATGTGTTCTCTGTGAGATAGGTTTATGAGCAGGCTGGCTGCTGCGTTTTGGATTCTTTGCAGTTTCCTTAGCTGAAATGTTGGTGCACCTAGGTAAAGGCAGTTTGTGTCATCTAAGCAGGATGATGTTGGAGATGACGGCGGAGAAATGGTGAGGATAGGTAAGGTAAGATACACCTCATAAATCCATGCCCAGTGTGCATCCAAGGTTTTTCACCATGGTGGAGGTTGCCGGTGGGGGGCCTAGGGATTGCTGCCAGGGAATAGGTTCGCTGGGTGGAGCGCTATTTTCACACAGACTAGGATTTCAGTTTTCCCAGGATTGAGGATGAGGTGATTGGTCATCATACAGTAGTCAATATCAGAGAGGCATGATGACAGATCTGGATGATTGGAACCTGACGATTTTGGGATTTTAATGATGATCTGGGTGTTGTCTGCGTAGTTGTAGCAGGTAAGATTGTGGGAGCCGATGAGTGTGGGGAGAGGGTTTATATGGATGTTGAAGAGCAGGGGAGATAGGGATGCTCCTTGTGGGACCCCTTTTGTTACTGGTCGTGAGGTGGAGGTGAATGGCCGGAGGAGCATGATTTGTGAGCGATTAGAGATGAAAGAGGAGATCCAAGAGAGGGCAGTGTCTTTGATTCATAATGAGTGAATCCTGTCTAGGAGGAGGGTCTGATCTATGGTATCAAAGGCAGTAGAAAGGTCAAGAAGGATGACGAGAGGTCAAGAAGGATGACAAGAGGTAAAGAGTTGGTGGCGTATGCTGGCAAGTGCTGGACGGGTTGGGTAGGTAGAGCAGGAGTGGAGGAGGGGCTGGGGGTTGGCGGTGGGTGTGACCAGGGGAGGGCATTAGGGGAAAGGGGTTTGTAGGGGTGGGTAGTGGCAAAGGGGTGGACGTTGGAGGGTGTGGGAAGGAGGTGTGTGGGGGTAGAGGTGGACCAGGGGGGATGGATGAAGAGGGGAATAGGGCTAGGACTAGGTTGGGTGCCAGCGGGGAGGTTTGGGCCCTATAGTGAGGTGGCAGGGTTTAGAATCTGGGTTGGAAAATGGGTGATGCTAAAGGGGGCCTGAGGTGGCCTTCGTCTGGGCCTTTCCTTGACATTTAGGTGGCCCATGGGGTGCGGGTGAGAGTGGGGGGGGCTGTGGAGGTTGGGGTTTTCGTCAGGGCTGCTCTTGCTGCACTAATAGAAGGGAAGTGAGAGTTGGTGGTGGGGTGCAATGTTGTTTGGGAGAGTAGAGGATGCAGGTGACTAACTAGCAGGGGGTGGGGTTGGAAGATTATTTTACCTGGGTCACTGGCCGGTTCGGGGGTCAATGTTTGCAGCTCCCGCTCTCCATCGTGCGCTTCTGATTAAACGGAGCGAGATCTACATGGAGGGTGTAGCAGGTGGGGGGAGGTGGGTTGAGCAAGCGAGGAGGGACATATGCCTTGAGGTTTTGGAGGGTGGGCGGGGGCTGCAAGACGAGGTGGAGGGTTGGGATGATGGGCTGTGCATTGGGGATGGCTATGTTAGGCTGTGGTGGGTCTTGTCAGGCCTACTAGTGTGCCAGAGTGCGGCTCTGATTTGGTCAGTGTGTGGCATGGTGTCTAACCTGTGGGAAGGATACATCAGCTTAAGTGACTGAGTAGAGGGGGGGGTGTCCAACTGGGGTACAACAGTAGATGTGTACTCACCTGGCCTTGGGGCACCCGGTCAGGGGGAGGAGCATTTAAGGTGGGGGCAGTAGTAGCAGGTTTTGGGACACCTGGATAGAGGGGTGGGGATGTGCCTAAATGGGTTACCACAGTAGCACCTAGATGTGGGACACCTGGATAGCAGGAGAAACACCTAAATGGGGATGCAACAATAGACAGTAAATGCAGTAGCCGCTAGTTTTGGGACACCTAGAGGGCGGGAGAAATGCCTAAATGGGGATACAGCAGTAGACAGTAAAATGCAGTAGCACGTATATTTGGGACACCTGGATAGAGGGAGAAATGCATAGATGGCGGTATAACAAAGCAGATAGGCTGATATAGCAAGGTTTGGGATACCAGGTGGAGGGGTAAATACCTTTGCTGCAAGTACAACTGTAGACAATTTGCCTAGATGTGAGATGTTTCTACGTGACCCCAAGGGAAATGGCTGACTAACACAATCCACCCAGGTGTGAGGTATGGCTGACTGACACAATCTATCTAGATATGATATATGTCTGACTAACAAAATCTACCCAGATGTGAGATATGGCTGACTAACACAATCTAACCAGATGCCAAATATAGCTGACTAACACAATCTACCTAGAGGCAAGATCTAACACAATCTACCTATATTCCAGATATGGCTGGCTAACACAATCTACCTAGATGTGGGATATGGCTGACTAGCACAATCTACCCAGATGCAAGATATGGCTGACTAACACAATCTATCTAGATATGATATATGTCTGACTAACACAATCTACCCAGATGTGAGATATGGCTGACTAACACAATCTACCCAGATGCCAAATATAGCTGACTAACACAATCTACCTAGAAGCAAGATCTAGCACAATCTACCTATATTCCAGATATGGCTGGCTAGCACAATCTACCTAGATGTGGGATATGGCTGACTAGCACAATCTACCCAGATGTAAGATATGGCTGACTAAAACAATCTACCTAGATGTGAGATATGGCTGACTAACACAATCCACCTAGATGCGAGATATGGCTGACTAACACAATCTACCGAGATCCGAGATATGGCTGACTAACACAATCTGCCTAAATGCGAGATTTGGCTGACTAAAACAATCTACTTAGATGCGAGATGCGGCTAAGCGACACAGTTGGCTTAGGCATTGGATATAATATATGATGACAGGATAATAAGATGAGTTGGATAGTCTAATGGGGAGCAGTAATTGGTCCCCTTGTCCAGACCTCGCCTGCCTTGTCAGTCACTGCTGGTTGACGATTGCAGGCTCCACAGTTTAACACGGGCCAACCCGGTCTATAGCTGCTTCTTTAGGAGCTGCCCTTTGCCTCAGGGCCCTTAGCTGGAGGGGGCTACAATGGGTAGTGGGCTGGAAACATATCCTTAAAGGGTTTCATCTTTATATAGCATATGTGCCAAAGTGACACCAAATGTTAATAAGTATATGAATTTCATGTTCTCACTTTCATGTTCCATGTACATTAAAATATCAAACACCACTAGTCCCCTAATGTTCAGTTCCACAGGTGGTACACAGAAAGTCATTGCTACCATCTCCCCCACGGGGAGCATGCAGCCTCCTGCATGAGAGATCTTCCTGCAAGTGAAGGCATGCTTTGCTTGTCCTCTTAAGAGTAATTACAGAAGCAGGTATGTATCATAGTGCTTCTGAGAGTGACCTCCCCTCTGTGCTCCAGAAGTCCACTGAGAGCATGACAATGGCACTTACTTTATTTCTTTAGCGCATTCAACATAGGACATATTGCATGGTGAGTGAGTGAGAGCATGAGTGTGTGAGTGAGTGACTTAGACAGTACATCAGTGAGCGAGCCAGTCAGTTAGTGAGTCAGTCAGCAAGTGAGCAAGCCAGTGAATTGGCATGTGAGTGTTAAATCATTTAGGTGGAGTGCATATGGGAGAATTAGTCTTCTGCCAAGCAACTATGCAAGTATTTATTTGGACTGCAATACTTTGGAATTGTTATTCTTCAGTATAGCCTCTCCTTTGTCCCCTATTTGAGCTAGAAGCAAGCATACCTCTGAGGCTTTGCAGTTTTTTCTTTGGAGTGGGGTTCTGTATGCTCCCCATGATTCAAGGGTTCACAGTTAAAGATAGTGGCTTGTTTTCATTAAAGGCTTGTGTAAGAGGATTCAATTCAACACTACAGCTAAGTCAACGCCTAGTCTATAATACTGAATGAAAACCCTTATTGATATAACTTTATGTCCAGTTCATGCGTTCTGGATGACTACCCCTATATAACACCCCTCCCTTGGAATCCCCCTGACCCCACTGAGCCAAGAAGTAGTTCTGTTTTGCAAGTTTAAAGGTTTATTTGATAACTTAAACAATATATATTATATCACGCTTTATAATAAATTAATAATTGGATATCACACTTAATCTGATCAGTAATCAATAATGGATAGTCTGGCACTAGCACACTTCTTTATAATCAATGATGAGTGGTTATAGGATGGATAAGATAGCAACAATACTTTTATGGTTTCAAATGGATGCAATGTGGAATGAAATGCAGTACAGAAAATAACTTGATAGGATTTCAGCAAAAGACAATGTAATCACTTTCTTGGACCATTCACCCCCCCCTTTTATGCAATGCAAGGAAATGGAGGGAAGCACACAGTTCTCAGAAATGCAATCAAACGTGATTCAGTTCACCCCAGCAACTTAGACTACAGAAGTTGAAAACACAGGCCCAAATGCTTTTAAATGTGCTGCAAATGAAGAAAAAATATGCTAAAATGCTTTTAATTCCCTCTAGAGGTTCAGGGTGAGTGGTATCTAGTTAATATTAGCTCAGGCTCACTCTAGCAGTGATGCAGGGATAGTTTTTATGAGGCAAACGATTTTTTTCAGAGGAAAGCAAAAGCAGCTATCTTTTTGCAAGTGGAGAAATTTTCAAATCGCTGCAAATTCGCGAATGAGTTTATCACGGTAGCGGGAAAACTACAGGGGGTAGGAATGCGGTTCTAGGTTCGTAGGAAAGCCACGATTCTCAGCTTTCAGAGGAAAGTTACTGCAAGTCTCTAGCACAAACGGTCACGGAGATATGAGCGATTAAATAAAGGTCGTTTTTCAGATTTGAAATTTTAAAGTTCAAAAAGACAAGTGCAGCTTGCAACTAGAAAATGACAAGTGACAGCTTTACAAATGACAGTTGACAGTTAGGAGGCAGTTCTACTTAGATTAAAATAGATTGAATTATATTATTTTAACTAAGAGATTGGTTCTGCACAGTTTTGCTATGTACTCACAATATATTTAGAAATATGCCTTGCCACGGATCTGGTCAGGGTTTTAGACTGGACTCTGCACTTCACAGTGATCTGGGTCAACTCTCTCTGGTTCTGCTAACAGGTCAGCTCTACTCTGCTGGTCTGGTCTGGGTCTCTAGTTCTGGATAGATTGAAGTCTCTAGTTTGGCTCTCTGGAGGTTTGATGGAGGCAAGGTATGGATTTTCCCGGCAGAGCTTCCAGCTGCAAATGGATTTGAAGGTCCCTATCTGTCCTGTCTCTCTGCTTTTATGTGTTTTTAAAATGGGTGGGTGTGAGCAGCATCACTAGCCAGCCCCTCTCCACTTATCATTGGCCAAGCTTTCATTTCTCCCCTGATTGGGGGAGCTAAGTTGTGTCAGAGTGATGTCATTTTACAGCCTGCAGAAAGTCCACTCCTCCTGTCAACTTACACACAAATCTAGATTTGAACCAAATACATATTTCATAGCTACACAGTGGTTTGAAATTACATGCACCCATCACATATCACAGGAGGTATACCCTGTTCAAACTCTGCTCTTCCTGGGGGCTTGCATTCAGAAATAGCAATATTTTGCACTTTTTAACTGGTTTGCAATCCCGGACATTACCCCAAATTTACACACATGTGCGCAAGGAGTATGGACATTAGTTGATGAAGTGTCAGATTTTTCACATGCACACATTTTGAGTAATATCCTCTTTTCCGCTAAAACCCCCCTGAACATGCCACCGGTTCTAAAAACCTCTTAAAATGTGGGCAGAAAAATCACAAGAATTATGGTGTCATTTAAATAATTTTCACAAGTCCGCTCTATGAGATATTCATCTTTTTCTAAAACCATATTCTGGCTATAGAGGTGTGTCTTTTCATGTCAAATGGTACAGAAACCAGTCTTTCCAGTTTCTGCCAAGCTCAGAGACCCTGCCCCTCCCAGCTTCTGCCAAGAGGAAGCTCCATTTACGACTCCCGCCAATAAAACATTTGCCTGCGTCAGGACAAGGCTTTGTTCAGAGCTCCTGTATTCTGTGGGGGCTCCCCTTAATTCAATTATCAGAGAGATGACATATCCTTAGTGTGGCCAGCAAAAGGCAGATAGGCCTGGGAACACAGCTGTGACTCAAGTTTCACTCCTGATGGGGGTAGTTGCCAGAATCCAGTTCCTTAAGCCAAGTTTCAGATAAAATGTCACTTTTTGTTCCCCAGTTTCTGCATTCAAATAAAACTAAACATTTTTACATATGCAGCTAGAATGCTGATTCTAAGTTTAAAACTATGACATTTAAACAATTTCAACCTATGTGACACCCAAAAGTAGGTCACTCAGTCAATTTGAACATTTAGATTTGTAGTGTCTTTCAGTCCAAATTTACTTAAACTGCTGAAATCCACAGCTCAGCCAGTCTTGTTATACACCTTCAAGTCACTTCAGAATATAACTTTACATTGGATCCACCTCTCAGTAAGTCTTTCTTTGGCTTGCTTTGGGTTCATTTATTCAGTTTTCTACAAAATCTGGTGGTTTTAAAACGCCGGCTTTTGGATAGTTGTGAGTACTGGTACTGCACCCCTTTTTGGGATTTAGGAAAATTAATTCCCAACAGTTATGGGTTTGCTTTTGGCAATCAGCATTGCCAATCCCAATGGTTTCAGACTACTGTGTGGGTAGTCCAATGGAGGTTTTAGGCAGTGTCCTTCTGTGCCCATAACATCGGCAAAAATGAGTGGCAGCCTATTCTTCATACATTTCCCTGTGCATTTTCTGGGAAGCTCTGGCCATCATGATGTTTTCCATGTCAATACTGCACAGTTTTGAGGTAGGGCTCGGATGCATGGGTAAATACATCCCACACTTGTAAGCAGGGATAAACTTGAGGATATATTCTATAACCACAACCAAAGACAGAAAATACCTGCTGGCTATGTCCGTAAATGTGGAGTTCACCCCTTTGTCATCTACAGCACATAGTGACTTCTCCATCATGTTTAAAAAGATGACCCTATTAAAATGATCCTGAAGAAATGAGGAATAGTTCTAAAAAGACACAAACCCTTGCCTTTGTGGGTGTTATACATGTTTTAATGATGGGTGTTTGTGTCCAGGAAGGGACTTGTAGTTTCTATGCAGCCCTTTGTCTGGTGTGCTCACCCTAGTTACCCATGTGGCTGCCAAAGCAGGGCAGCTTTGTAAGCACCCTGTTTTGGTCACAGGGTTATTCTATCACCCTGAAAGTGTGTTGTGGAGTAGGCTAGTGGCATCTATGATTTAGATTTGGCTGCACCAGGTTTGCAGCTACATATACCACACTACTAAACCATTGCACCTGTATAGTAGCCATTGGGACGCTGATGCATTTTTCAAGCCCATATCGTAGGCTTTTGCTTTTGGTCAATCCTTTCGCTGTGGAGACTATGGGGCATGGACAATATGGCCTATTGCTGATGTGGGCTCATCCAAAGCCCACAAAGGTAACCTCAGCTTTGATTTAAACTGGGCACTTCTGTAGACTTCGCAATCTACATCCAGTGTTGAGGTGCCTGCATGTTCAGTGGTTTTTAGAGTGAACCTGGTTATTTGGCTGACAACACAGTGGTGTGCATGCCTGGAGTGTGATTGGTGTGCTGACTTTCACCAGCCCTGGGTGAATGCAATACCAATAAATGGGAGGCCCTGTGCATTTCCGAGAAAGTTTCCCGATTCCTACCTGAAGACAAAAGAAAAAGGGCTGCTGCTGAAGCTCCTGACTAGACCATACTCTATGGACACTGGCTGATTTTTCCTAGCACCCTTCTCCTGCCCGCCTGGTGGAATCACATCCAGATCTCTTCCTTTGCTTTAAGTCATTCTCCAAGCTGGGAGTAGTGTCTGTCTGTCCTTGCTTTCTTGTTGGGCTGCCTGCATTTGCTGGACCCCAAGTGCCTATGATAAGGAGTCGCATCTGATCTTGCTGGCTTGGATATCTGCGTTTCTTGCTGCTGCGCCACCTCAGCTCCTTCATGGGACATCTTGGGTTCTCTCCAGCCATTGCCTCTGTAATGGGACCATTTCTTTGCTGGCTGTCTGCACCCTCCAGCTTCTCTGAGCTGATTTCGGTCCTTTGCTGGGTTCTTAAATGCACCTGCCCCTGTCTTTGTTGCTGCTGAGTCTTTTGTCCCAAACAGTAGCCATCACTGGAAGTTTGTCTTCAGTTCAGAGCCATATGGGCAATGCATTATAGGTATGCAAATGAGCTCAAATGACAAGTCTTTGCTCCAAGAAAAAGTTGTCTATAGGTCATTGATATTTTAAACATAGCATTTTTCAAACCAAGAAAGACAACTCTCAAGGTCTCAGGAGGATAGCTCAGCGGCGACATACTCGTGTGTTCCACAACTTTTCATGCACTTCGACCACTGTCCAGTAGTAATGTCTTACTTGTAATGTGCTATCTTGAGCATGCAGCCACTTATTCGTCTGAAATGGTTGTCTAAGCACCCGCCCTCGCAGGTCTCTGGACCTTTACAGGCTCTATTATGCAAAGGTTCTTGGAACCTATGTGCAGTGGTCGAAGTGCACACAAAAAAGAAGTGGAACGATGTTCCTTTCTCCCGTCCCTTTTTCTGCTCCATTCAATCCCCCATCCAGTCAGCACCCGCCCCCGCCTTCCCTCAATTCAAACCACTTACCTGGATCCTACCTGTCCTTCCTTCCACTCCAAAAAGCTGTGATTTACAAAAGTTCTCTCAAGACTAAAGAAAACAGTGTGAAAGAATATGCATTTAAATGACCACCATGAGTGTGTCATTGCCCCCTCAGCATGCAGCTTTATGCAGCCTCCCCTTCCCTTCACACACCATTCACACCTCTTAACGGGCATGTACATGACAATAGCCACTGATAGTCCCGCTCCTCCCATTACCTGCAAACACCTGTGCCTAAACTGCTTAGTCTAGAGAGGATAGCTCATGGGCAACGTGCTCACCTTCGAAGCAATGCGACACTGAGTACCACAGGTTCAATCCCTGGGTCTGCGCTTAAAAACCTCTGGGTATTAAGCGCGTTATAAATAACCTATCATATCATAACAAGCCCCTTGTGCCAGCACTTGTGAAATAGCACAATGTCGTTTACTGATATTTTCTTTTTCGTTTTTTTTAAAGTGGCCTTTCTTACTGTCCTGGAACGGTACTCCAGGTCACATGAAGTAAGGGAACTATGACCGATTTCCCTTAGAAGTAAGGGAACGCTGTACCCTTTAGTTCCCTCACACTTTGACCTCTGCCTATGTGGAAATGATTTACAGGTGCTGGCCTTGCATGTGAGGCCTTGATTGACTCTGCTAGAGAAGATTGCCCTCAAACACACACACGGAAAGAATCAGAAGCAGCTTAACAACATTGGGAGGAAGTGGACCGCGGCAAAGGCGCCCATCTACCGTCACTCTGGTAAATAGTACCTGCTGAGATGCTTCGCCCAGGCACCCAGGCTCTAACGCCGTCCAGCCCCTGCATCTGCTGCACATTACCCGGGCAAATGGCAAAGTGAAGGTAACCCTCTGAAAGAACTGTCTGCCACGCTGCGGCACATAAACACAGGGATTTAATATGCAATGGACGCATCTTTGAGTACTTAACGTGGGTCATTTATAAAGATGGCATGCCTAAAGGCAGGGGCTGTGTGTAGGTCGATGTGACACGCAAAACAGTGTCCCACACATGAAAGGAAGCCCGAACTCCTTTGCATCTGAGTCTAACAAGAAAATGTGAAAAATAATAAACTTGGGAACGGAGTGCAAAGGCATCAGGGAATGTTGGGGTTGATAAGAGAGAAAACACTCTGAACTATCTGGAGAAGATGCCCAGGCTGAGGCATTCATTCCAGAGACCGTCACATTGCTGGGAAACTCCTAACATAACTCCGGTGCATCCCAGAACTATTAAAAAGGACACACATGACGGAATGGTTATGTGTGTTCACCTCCCGTCCTACGCATTGTTTAGAGGCCTTTGAGGGATTGTAGCGCATTACAAAAAAGTCATATCAACATAACAGCCCACCACATTAACTCGACAGAACCTCGCCACAAGGCTTAAACACTGTGTAGCAAATTAGGAGTGCTAAAAGAAGAAAGTATGAAGTAGAAGCAGAAGATTCCATTCGTCACATTTATTTATTTTGTTAATAGGATTCAAAGAGGGTTTATTAGGTTTAATGATGCTCAACACGATGCAAATAAACCAGCGGAAGCGCAGTCTAACCTGAACAAGAACCCCCATCGCCAGAACTCTCTGCAGATTTTATAAAAGGAATTCATCCGCCTTTTTCACAAAGTTATTACCCTCTGTTGCCAAATGTCAATTTCAGCGATTTTTGCTTTTGCCGCCTTTTTTACCACAAAAATATAGATGGCAAGTTTGAGTGAGGTATATAGTAAGAGGGGTGGGAGGTGGAAGAGGGGGTGTGGGTCTCAACCTGTTTTTTTGTGGTAATAAAAGCAGTACATTTGGCCAAAAACTAATCCGAGAAATTGGAAGAATGTTCGTAGATCCTTCACAAAGACATCTGATTAGGTCAATGCGAAGTAATGTGTGTTATGCAGCTTTGCGCACTCAGAAGAAAATGGGTGCCGCTAGACCCCCAGTGAATGTAACAGGCGGCACTCACATGACTCCTCAACATTCATTTCATTGGTCCTTCCTGGTATGGACGGTGGCCTGCAGAGAACAACAGGCATCCAATCATGCCTAAGGAAATCAGAATCCACAAGACAGCCCCTTAAACAACCTCCCTTAATACATGTTTCAATTGGCAAATATACATTCTTAAATGCATTGATACATATGTATTTTATATCTTTTAAATTTGTTCATCAAATTTTGTGCTCATCACTTTAGATAGTGGTAACAGCAGCTGGTGACATTTTTCACTGGAGAGACATAAATATTTCCCCCTAAAGTGATACGCTGTTGCAAAACAATCAAGGGTAGGTCTGGTGTTTTTGCTCTGCGCTGCCGATTTTATTAACAAACAGGTTGAAATGGTACACTTTACAGCACACTTATTTTGAAAAATTGGATAAAAGCCATTCAATTTAATATTCTGCATGGTAACCCATGAAATAATCTAATACATGTCTCCAACAGTGCACAGGTACATTTTACAAGGTATGTTCAAGGTATGTTCATAATACCTGTGGGCATAATATATGTCACGAATGCAGAAGCAAAACACACTTTGAAGATCACGGTGCACTACTGCAACTTTAATGCTGACTGTGCCCAATATATGTGAGTATTGTCACTGTATAGCCTTTTTATTCTGTTTGTGCCCAGCGTATGCCAGCATTGACTTACACACGTTGTTTTGCAGCCAGTGCCAAATATCCAGCATTGCCCTGTGACATGTCTTATTATCGGTATTATCCAAATTGTTTGTTTACAATTGTTCGAATGAACAATTGACCGAATTTAAAGGGTCACAATTGACCTTTTCACAATTGACCATATATATATATATATATATACATATATATATATATATATATATGGGGTTTTGGCGGGTTTGGGTTGGGTGGGGGGTTGCGGGGGGTTTCCCCCCCGCATATATGTTACAATTGACCTTCACAATTCGGTCAATTGTGAAAAGGTCAATTGTCATTCGAACAGTTGTAATACAAACAATTCGTATACAACCTTATTATCTACCCAATACATGCCAGGATTTTCATAGAAAAAACTCATTGCAATGGTGCCCATGCTGACCACAGCCTTTCATCACCACACACACACACACACACACACATACATATGCAAACACACAAGTTTGACAGTGGGGTGGCCGGAATTACCTTCAGCTAAAAGCGGTAATACTGGCAAGTCCTATGGGACTCCAAGGAATGGTGATTTACTGCCATTACCGGTATTCATAATCTGGTAGTAATTCCGCCAGACTGAGTGCCGGTAACGGAATTACCATTTTCCGGTATTGAAGACGGAGACCTAATCGTGGCCCTCGTTGCATCTATCCCACTCTCATCTTGGCGGTAGAGAAACCAGAGGTGTACATGATTCCTGGACCCTTCCTCCCCATCAAGGTGAGAGAAACGCTACTCACTCAGACAACCATTTAGTCCCTATACTGATGACTGTGTTGAAGAGATACAGCTGGAATCAATGGAGCAAGTTGACTGTAACCTTGAAGAAAGCTGATGACATCACAACTGACACCATGGGCCTCATTACACGGACGGCGGTGGACCAAGGGGCTATTAGCACCTTGGTCCATGCCGGTAAAATACCGGGACCGCCTTGGTGGAAAGGGGAATTACCGCCCTATTCCAAGGTTGGTGGGGCGGTAATTCCCCCTTCCCTCATTGCCCTTCCCCATTCCCATTTTTGCCCCATAGGGCATAATGGAAATGGGGAAGGTGGTAATTAGCTCCCTGGTCCCTTTGCGGGTTGGTTTTTAACGCCTGCAAAAAGCAGGCGTTAAATTCTCCAACCCGCAAAGGGACCTCGTAGTAAGGCGGTAAAGGTTTACCGGTACCGGTAAACCCTTACCGCCTACCGTGTAATGAGGCCCCATGACATAGATGCGTTAGACATGAAGTACATAGGCATCCCTACATGAAGTTACGCAGACACTTAGATTTATTGGTGGCAGACACGAAGAGCATGCTTATGACTCATATAGTTAGAGGAATGACACATGTACACCTTTGCCACATGGAAACCGCAAGATGCACAAGAATACATATTCTTGCTGATGCTTGAACGCAACTAACATGGGTGGCAGAAAGGACTCGAGAATACAGAGAAAACCTAACAGGCTGGTCCCGTTAAACACGCAGACCAGGCTTCCATTGCAGCCACCGTGCACAGCCTTGCCAAGGACACTGAGAGAAGGAAAGTTTCAAGTTAACATAAGAGATAGGACACCTGCAAGCAACACAAGCTGAAAATCCTCATAATTGCAAGCAGGAGAAATACATTTTGTGGTCCCTACACATGTGATCTGAACCTGAAAGACAGAGCCTATTCATTCGAGCCAGACTGAGGTGGCCATTCCCATCCAACTGAATGCAGGACGAGATACAAAGGTAATACCAGGTTCAACGCTGAATGTTCTGTCACAAAGCCTAGGAGATCAGAGATGGTAACTTGTTGAGAACATGCTGCACCTTAGGCCATTCTCACCACCTTGAACAGTTGCACTTGGCCTGGTAACTTTCCAAAACTCCAAGGCTGACAAGACCCTCTTTGCCCAATCCCTATCCACATTCCACGTTAAGCTCACACGTTGTTGCACTGTCCAGTCACTGCACACTAACCTGTAACATGTATATTAACATTTAGAGGTGGTCACAGGTATAGCCATCAGATGTATTTTATCCAATTATCGCACTAACCCCCTCTATAATGTGTATATCGTTTACCTTACTAACCAATCCCAATCTACATTTGGTTTTCTAGGATGTAACTTCATTTTGTGATGTCATGCATTATCAAAACTGGACGACAGGCTCAAGATCTCAAGATCGATGAGCGAGTGTGGAGAATGATACATTGTTCATGCCTCAATCCCTGTTGTGTAATTTGAATAAACTCAGTAAAAATGTGTGCTATGGCTGGACCGTCCCTTTTTTGGTGAAGGGGTTTTCCTTGGCTCAGTTCCTCTTGCGTGTAATCGGGGAGATTGATAGTAATTGCCCGCTTGTAATTCAGTATCCTGGCTGAATTACACCAGGATACTGGCATAGTTGTAATGAGGTCCATAATCACACCCACACTTAAACGCACGCATGCACTCATTCTCAGAGACATTCACATTCACATATCATTCATACATGCATTTATTTTGCACATATCTTTTTTGCCACATGGTACTGTGCCTGTTCCTTGGGACAGGACAGAACATGAGGATTTGCAAGGCCTCTGTCCCTGGAGGCAGTAGGTGATAATTCTGTCGTGCACATCACTCCTAAACAGGTATGTGCGTGACAGAGAACATACAGCCTGTGCATAATGTGAGGGACTGGCAACCAACTCCTACTATGCTCCGGCCTCCACTGCATAGGGCCATAATGAAGTCTCTTTGTCTATAGCACATTGTCATGTCACCAACCCAGAGCTAGTGCAGATGAAGGCAAGTGTGAGAGGAGACAATAGTAGGGCATCCTGCTGTGAGGAAACCACGGCTCTCATGACACCCCAGTCCCATAGCCAAACCTTTATTTGATCTACTGTGCAAGTGTGGCTTCAGCTCATTTGCAGATGGCCTTCTACTGATGCCTGGCCGCATGTGCCCATACACACACTCTTCCACAATGTGCAACACGCTGCCCTCTGGCTGGCACTTATTTAAATTTGGGCTAGAACAAATTATCATGTATTTTTAATTCACCTCTATGTCAACCAAATTTGTATACAGATATATGTGGCGTTATGTTGGTCCTTTTGGTGACAATCATTAATGTGGTCATTTGAGACAGAGTTTATCTCATGAATTACATAATATTGATTGAGGGGCTTTACATTCAAGCATTTACAAACATTAAATTCAAGCAAACATCCACCGATCACCTGACCCTCAATATGCACATTCAATAGATTCAGTCTTTTTAAATAAACGTCTGTGCCAGTGAAAGTACAGTGCAAGGACACTAGTCAACTTCTGCCCTAGTGAGCAGGCAAACTTAGTTTCATCATCACCATTGAGCAACAGGTTAGCTGCGTAAACTGCTTATCTGTCATAAATGGGGAAGTGTGTACAGCAGGGCAGGTACAGCGGGCCCCTGTTTATGCTCACAATGAGCAAGAACCTGAAACCAGCCCTTCAGGGCGCTGCCATTAAGATCATTGTAAACGCCTATTTCAGCCTTTCTAGGCGTGCATGAAAGCTGCACTTCTGAATGCAGGGCCTGAAGGGGGCTCTGTCTGCAGTGTGTTTCCCCCTCAACAACCCAGACTTGTCACAGGCGGAAGCAGGTGAAGGGGCGCACAACGTGAGTTTATTTATTTTGGTTATATTTCATTGTCTTTTGGTTTGCAGCAAACCTTTTTCACAAATAATAATCATCTAAATACATTTCAATGATTAGAAGATTAAAAACCTGAAAACAAAATGTACACAATGCTAAAATGAGCGTGATATGTCTATATGGCATTATTCTATTCCAAGCGTTATTAGTTTTCCAACATTATTGAGTTATTCTCAAACCGATTAAAATATAATTACCTGAATCAAGACTTTCACAAAAAATACATTGATGTTTAAGCGTTTCAATGCATTCAGATTCCTTACACAGTGGACATGTTCTAAGTAGTTTGGGGAAGCCCTGACGAGCTGCAACTATTTACTTTGTAGGAATCAAATTAAAACGAAACATCAGATATTATTGCAAGTAAAATCAACTCAGATTGTTTTTATCATGTTTATATAGCTGCAAAGTGCAGAATTTGGGAAAGCAGTTTAAATCAGTTTATATATTCCACACATGAACGTTTCTTCTCATGATGTTCATGTGATAAGCCCAATCATGAGTATAGGATTTATTTTTTAGAGCAGAATAGGAATCATGTTTTATTTCTTCATGTTTAAAACCAAATTGGGCCATCCAGAGCTCATAATCCCTCATATAAGCCACAATAAATCGATTACTGCCAGTACGATAAATATCTATAAACTCAGCCAATATAGAATGATCCTCACCTCGCAGGATTCTGACATATAATTGTCTCATCCTCGCAATTGGCATCATATAAAATCATGCAAAGGCCCAGTTAATCCCTAATTGTGTGTCTGGGTAAACTCCTTGGCAAATCATACATTTCCAGGCACTCAGTCTTCGTAATGGTAACCTTGGGTTGATTTCAATACCATAAGTGAGTGGTGGAAAGACCTCTTCAATATAAAGTTCTACTACAAGAGACAGAGTAGCCACCATAAAACAGATACAATCCTTTTTTGCGTTTTAAAATTAAATAAAGTAATTTATGATTTGTGGATTTGTAATAACCTGAATTGGACAAAAAGTTAATAATTTTGAAGCCTAAAGAAATACCTTGTTTTTTAACTGAAAGAGGGGATTAATCCCATATAAGACATATACATAATTACTCATGTTCTTTTGGAAGAATGATTCTTTATTTATTTTGTAGATGGCCTGCTTACAAAAATTCCATGATGAGAGATTAGTATTGATGTGCTAAATATTAGCTAGCAAGCAGTTCCAAACCTGATCTGAACTATGCTGTAGACAAATTTGAATTATGTCCATAATTATCAAATCATTAGCACAAGCTATCCAAGAATGCCTGAAGGAACCAATGTGTACAGACTAGTTATTAATGCTTTGCATTCTGATAAATTCAGCCAAATATAGATTGAACAAACAAGGGGCCAGTACACTAACTTGTTTCAGTCCTTTGGAGGTAGTTATTGGAGAGGAAAGGCAAACTTCAGATTTGAACCTCATTTGAACCTTAGTATTGGTATAAATAAGCATTAACAATTCTAATTGGCTGTCTGGTATCCCGCACAAAGATACTACTAACAACAATAGGATTATTTCTTTTAGACAAGGCTTTGTGTTTTATCAGATATTATATGATATGACAGGTTATTTATAACGCACTTAATGCCCAGAGGTTTCTAAGCACAGACCCGGGGATCGAACCTGTGGTGCTCCGTGTGGACTTCCAAGGCGAGCGTGTTGCCCCTGAGCTATCCTCCTGAGATTAAGTAGAAAACCATTTATTGTGGTATTCATGCATGAACAGAGTCAAATTAGAAATGTGTGCAAGATATAATTGTCTTGTATTTATTGTTCTACATCAGATAGTAAGAGGGAAATTAAGATAATACTGGTGGTGTCTAGCAAAGCAATATGTCTATAATTGCTATGTGATGCCCTACATCTGTAAGAATAATATACACAGTGGACTAGATATTCCACAAGCAAAAGGTAGAAGTAATATTGGGGAATAATATAGATAAAATGCAAGCTCAAAATTCAGGATCAGATTTAAGCACTATATTTGAAAAGACCATTCGATCAAGTTGCACGAGAACATTTTGATTTCTTTATGACATTGGAAATATCCATTGAATGTTCCTTTCGAGGTTCCAGATGTGGATCTATGAACGATTTTAAGATTATCAAAGGGCTTGGGCAAGAGTTCGGAATTATACAGGTCTTTAAAAAAGCTATCCAAAACATCTCTAAGATAGGATTAAATACGGAGGAGCAACCAGTTCTCAGAAACAAGAGCTCACAATTTTGAAGTATCTTTATCATTTACAATACGTGGCATTTTTTCCATTGAATAGTCCTGCCATACTTTGTATGGGTGATAAGCCATTTTTTATATTTTTGCTTAATTTTGCTTTTATGTAGTTGATATTACTCCCAATTTAGATTGTTCTTCAGCCGTAGTTTCCAATTATTGTCAAAAGAATCACTTCTGTTCATGCAACAATTGATCATGTCCAGTACTCTTCAACTTGTGTCAAAGGGCCGGGGCAGTTGAGACAATCAGTTCAAATTATTCAATCTTAGCTTGAATAGTTTCTGAAAATTAAGAAGGCAGTAACCAAACTTGGGAAAGAGACAGAGAATTGTCGCATTTATTACTATGACAAACGAAAAACTTGGTGAATGCCATAATATCTTAATGGAACATCTAACATGAGTGTTTGCCTGATTTACAGACAGTCACCTGTAGGAGCATGAAATGGTAATCAACATTATTTCAGAGGAACTTTGTAGATAAATATGCATGATCACTGGTGGGAGTTCTCATAACTGGAAAATAATAGAAAAAGTGTACAAGAAAAGTTGAAATATATATCATCTAAGAAAGAGCATGTTCTACCATTTGTCCATGTTGACTTTCCTGGAATAACTCCATCTATCCATCCATTCAGGATAACTAAACCCCAAGATGTGAAAAAATCATCCCAAGCAGTTCCTTGTTATTTAATCGTGTCACACATCGTAATGAAGGAACAAGTTGCGATTGGTCAAACAAATGATACCGAAAATCAAACCTACCAGACCAAACACTGCTAAAATCCTCTAAGACATTGAAGTTACCAAATTTCACAAAGTAAACTGTACAAATCTCAGTGGACTGGGCCAAACTCTATACCAATGGTACTTTATTACCTCTACTACAAATATTAACCAATATTCTTGATAAAAAAAGGAGACACAATTGAACTGAGAGTGCTAGCAGTTTTGGACTGGAGTGGAATTCATCTTTACGCATACTCATAATGTATTTCTAATTACAGATGGACAACCTCTATTCTCCTTGGTAGCCTCTTTAAAAATACTTGTGAAACCATCAAATTGAAGAGGCTGTCAGCTTTGAGTTATTTTCCGTATGTAAAATGGCACTCAACTAAAAGATCTCTCTTTGCTTGTAAGTTAACTCAATTAATAACTGGTAACCCTTATTAGAATAGTACACTTTCTGTCCATCTCTACAAAGTGACTATAATATTATATACAAGAACCCCCTATTCTACATTGTAAGGAAACTGCACATCACTGAGGAGTTGATGATCAAATGGAGCAATGAGGAACCTTGTAATATGTGGTCAAATCATCCCTTCATTACCCGGTCACTTGCTCGTGCTGATGCAAAGGATCTTGCAGTTGTATCACCATAATCTCTTAGGTTGTAAACACACATTGCTATACAGCTTCTAATGTGTTGGGTTGGGGCTTAGTTATTGCTTAATTGGAATTCTGCTGAGAGTGATACCTTTCACTCAGCGTGCTGTGTGGCATTGTGATATCACGAATCAACTGTAATAAGTGAAGTGATGCTATTTTCCTATTGCATTACAGTTGGGCCACAATGGCTTTTAGGCAGACATAGCAGTCTTCTTTGGGAGCAGCATTGACTAACGTAACAGCCATTCCCTCCCCATCTTAATCCTCACCTTAATCATCTGCAATGGGTGCTGGATGCAGAACCTCACACCTTTATTTATTTGGATCGATGGTCACGTACTTGAAGCACTACTTTGGCTCCAAGTTCAGAAGTAAATCGGATGTTAAGCCCTTTGCGTTATGCATCAAGTATCATGTGAAGGTTTGACATTGGTGCCTGCATTCCAAATTCCAGCACTACCCTTCTCCATTGTACAGTTGCCCTCTAGATCCTTTCTCACTGGAAGTCCTGTTCTGCAAAGACTGCAAGGCTATTTCCTTACAATACCGGGTACATGACTCTGGAACAAACCTTATTCATCTCCATGTTCTTCCCCCTATGAATATAAACCACTCAGTTGCATCCCAAAGCTAGGTCCATGCTCAATAAATACCCTAATAATTAAGCAAAATGCCCCTCGCCGCAGGGACATTACCAAGTCAGGTAATACCCCGGGGCCCATAGTTATAGTCCCAAGCGAAGTGAGGGCCTTAACGAAGGGCCCAGGGCATTACCTGACTCAGTAATGTGCAGCATCGAGGGGCATATTGCTATTAGTACCCTGGCACGCAAGACCGGGATACTAATAGCATTATTTTCTGTTCTGAAATGCTGCTGCGTTTCGGAACAGGAAAGAAAAAAAAATGTCCAAGAAAATGGCCGCCGGGAAAGGGAAAACAGAGTCCGTTTTCCCTTTCCATGGCAGCCATCTGGAGCGGATGCACTAGGAACAGAAGAGTTCCCAGCGCATTTGCTCCTGAAAAAGGAGAAATCAGAAGGTAAGTGGGGGTGGGCAGAGGGGAGAAGAAAAAAAACAAAAAACAAACACATACCTGAATACCCGGCGGGGACGATGGCAGTCTCCAGCCGTGTGGAGGCTCGGAGCGGGGATAGGCCCGCTTCGAGCCTCCTCATTGGCTGAGGGGCTGCCACACCCCCCGCCGGGACCAATGGCGTGGAATCCCGGCTGAGAGATTCTCAGCCGGGTAACGATCTGGCGAAGACCAATCAGAAAGTTTCTTACATTCTGTTTGACTCTCCCCGGGTACCAATAATAATTATTATAATTATCCTTCGTACTGAGAGAATAAAAGCCACATCTAACTAGTAAGATCCATGACAACCAGGCTGTAATCTATCTTCCTTTAACCCATACCAAGGCTACCCTGTGGCATGCAAGCACTTGGGAAAATGTCCATGAATGACATAGCATGATGTAACACAATGAAGCAGATGCAGCTTTTTGTAGCATACAGCAGCAATTAGCACCGGCGCAGAGGAGCCAGCCAATCAGGTTGCTCCAAACCCAGACTGAATCACACAATCCAATCCCGGGTACAGGGCGTGCTGCGCCATCTTCACAACTACTCCCCACCACCCCTGGTATCGTTATCTTCTATTTGCTTCCCTTTCCTCACCCACTTACCTCTTGCTTTCCTGGCTCACTGCGCCGATCCTCAGGTTCTCGGGCTGCTAAGGAAATGGAAGAGGGCTCCACATGGAGTCCCACATTCCATTTCGATGGTGACCATCTTGGGTGAGTATTTGGTTGAATCAATGGGTCGTAGCGAGTCTGTGACATATTTAGTCAAACAAAACAATTGGTATCAGCACCCTGGTTTATAAAGCCAGGATGCTAACAGCAATAATCACCCACCTGCAGTGCTTCACGGGATGGTAACCGTGGCAGGGCCTGACACTAAGGTCCTCGCTTCGTTCTGCATATAACTTGAACCTTGTCTCGTTACAGGTCCTTGAGTCCCTGCAGGGGGAGTGCTTATTCCTATTTTCCATCATCATCAGAATGGTGATTTTAACCCATGGAATGTAATATCCGTTTAGTGGCTCTATGTGAAAATGTCCCCAAGAAAATGTAGCCATGTCAAAATGTAGCCAGCAAAAAGTATTTTTCAAAAATGTAATCATTCAATAAAATCTATGCAAAGTGTGAAAATGTTGCCAGTAATAAGGTTGCCAAAAAACTATTTTTAAATACACAAAAGTACAAGACTGTAAACTTAAAAAGTACCCAAACCTTTATCCTATTCATCATATTTCCATTCCTCGACCTTCCCCTAACACTAATTACTACCCTGAACTCTTACAGAACACTAACCCTTCCATGCGCTAAAGCATTTTATTTGCATGCTACTCAATACAAAAATCAATGGAAAATGAACAGTGAGCCCAACTCTTCCCTCATCACCAGCTAACCACAAATGACATGACCCTTGCCCAAGCCCCAGTTCTTGTCCTAACCCAAGTCCTTGCGCTAATCATAACCTTAGTCTTACTCTAACATTGACCCTAATGCTTACTTTGCTCAAACCACTTGGTTTATTCTAACCCCTATTTTATGCCAGCAAACCACAACCTCCCCAACTTCCCTATCTCTTTCTTTAACACTTACCCAAACGATTACTCTATTAGCCCTAGCCATACCATAATCCCTGCCCCAACACTTACCTTGACACTTAATGACTAACCAAGCCCCAACATCACCAGCCCTGCAGCAACCTCCCTGGCCCTAATTTGTACCCTAATTTCAACCAAAATATTTACTCTAACCGTAATCCCTATCCTTATCCTAACCCCTATCCTAACCCTAAACGAGGCAATCACAAGCCTACAAAACCATCCTTAACTGTAACAATTACCCTAATAGCACTGCATTTTGTGCTACTTTTCAGCTGCATTTTTTTACTACTTTTTGCTTGGCAACCATTTTTTTTTTACTGCAGAGGTATTTAGGTATTTTCCCCATGACTTTTTCACTGACTATATTTTAGCTGGTAACATTTTCACTGGATACCCATTTAGTGTTCTTACTGGATAATCTGCAGGCTATAAGAACCATAAGCACCCTGGGCGGTGGAGTCAGCGAATTGGGTGGCTAGGAACGCAGGCTTGAACCGCTGGTGTAAGCATGCGTTCCAAGCTGCCTGATGCCCGAGTTCCCCCCCCACCGCCATCTTCCCCCCACCCTCCATCCCCGTTTTTTTTTCTTTACTAACCCCCAGATCCCCACTTACCTTATTTCGGCTGTGGCGGCCCTCGCCACCGCAACTGCACCTTCCTCTCAGCTTCCCACGGCCACATTGAAAGGGAAGAGGGGCTCCCTATGGAGCGCCGCCTTCCCTTTCCATGGTGGCCATCTTAGAACAGGATTTTCCTTCCTACAGCGGGACGTCGCATGTCCCATTGTAGGAAGGAAAATCCTTTTTTTAGCTTCCCGGGTGACCGCTTTGGTAACCTGGGTGCTAATGGCCTACATCCCCCGTTGCAGCCCCTAGAACGGGGGGTGACTGCCCCAGTATAGCCCATGGAATGTTTCAAATAGCCCACCGATTGTTAAAAAAAACAGCAGTGCTGTGTCTACGAGCAGCCACTGCCCTGCATTTGCACATGCATATTTATGTACTAAACCCACCTGCATGTATACAGGGAATTGGCTCTGGACCTAATAACTAAAATATACACTTTATGCTGTCAAGACTGATGCAGGCTATAATAACTTTATAGGCCCTAACGTCGGGCCTTTAAATTTGTCTTCGGGGTCCAAAATGCTCAGCAGGGTCCTCGAGCGTGGTCTATACAACTTAATTAAAAGTCCTACCAGAATACCTGAATGGGTTTTGTGGCAGACAATACAAAATACAAACATTTAAACTGTTTGCAGTTAATGTCGTGAATGCCCCCTTCTATGGCCCATCTATGGCAAAGGCGAAGGAAGGACAACAACCATTATTCACACTAAGGGCCATCTCAATCAAAAGGCTGAGAACAATGGTGTCAAAGATGTGCCAGAGCACAAACCAAAACATAGCAGACTTCTTGGCTTGAGGACCCAGAGGAAATCATGTGTTCCACATGTTCAGCGGACTTAGCCCAATGGCACTGTCCTTATACCGATTGAAGGCTCACAGTTAATCTACTGCTCAAAAATTCTCATGTGGTTGAACAAGGGTGGTAACTTCAAAGTGATCAACACTTCATCCGACATCTCTGAACACAGGCCACACTGAACGAAGGCTCACATCTGAAATGATATGCCAGATCACAGGAAAGTGTTGAAAATGTCAAAACCCTGGTAACCGAGCGCTTTGGAAAGAAAACAACTCCCATGGAGTAAGTTAATGTTCTACTATCAAAGACGGCATGATTTTGCCTTTCTTGCGTTGCTAAGGCGAGCAGTGCCGGTGTAGCCACTTCTTGAAATGCACCCTGGAACATTTGCAAAAATCCCTGAAAAGTAATCTTTTTCAACAAGTTGATTGACAGTGGGTCCAACATCTTGAAGGCATGTACTCAATAAGGAATCAATTAGCATGTGAAACTGAGCAGAGACGAGTAAGGAGGAGGGGGAGGGCGTAAGAATGCCCGCATGCCAGTCATTTCTGTAAGTGGTGTGTAAATTGAGATCAAAGCTGAAGTAATGGACAGGTCTGTTCCAGGGAGTGTTGTTACTCAGGCTGAAGTGATTTGCAGGGCCGGAAATAGATTAAAGAGTTATACTGTCGAGTGATTGACATGCAACATTGGAAAAGGATCACCAGCGGTGCGCATCCATTTCAGGTTGTGTAACTGGACTTCAGGGCATAGGAACAACCAGTTCCGAGAGATATGAACACCTGTTGGGAGCATTGATTCACAGGCGGGAAATGCTTTGGTCAATGTATGGAAACCTCTCTGAGATGGACTACAAATGGGAGTGTTGTGGTCTGTCAGCTGCCCGAGCAGATCACAAAATAATATTACCACGTCAGCTGCGGCAGTCAGAACCGCTCTATATCCAGTACACTTATTATAGAAAACACGGTACAAATAAATTACTTTGAGTAGTTTCTATGGCAACCTGGAGGGACTCTCGCCAACATTAGGGTTGAATGAGAAGTGCACACTAATGTCCCACCAGTCTGCTCCATGTTCGTGTGACATCAACACGGATTTACATTCACTTGTGAATAAGTTTGGCTTAATATTGAGTTGATTTAGATGTGCAGTAGTCAACGAAAGGCAACCATTGAGAGCACACTGTGCATTTGCATGTTCATCCATGCTAGCCATGTATGCATTCTTTGCCACTCTTTTCCGGGGCTAGATGATCACCTATAATTTTTGTTTTTTTACAGTTTTCTTTTCATTTCCTTGCTGTCTCTCCACCTGTCTCTTATTTGGTCCACAATTTAGGTTGGACATGGTGCTGGTCCCAACAGTAAATTATAAACCGGTTTTCAAAATGACCCATAAAAGAAGCAAATATTGACCTCGTAAATTAGGTTTATGCAAATATTGCATATTCATATTAATTGTGGACACCCTAAAAACCTCTTAGGATTGTAATGCTTAGTGGGTTGACAACCTCATCCCTCACTAAAGGCAGCCATCTTGGCGTTGTTTCCACTCATTCGGCAGCACTGCTCTCAGCCACTGGGGAGCGTCTGGTCATGGCATGAACAGAAGCTCTTGAATCAAGTGATTGCGTAAATTTGAGTTTGGTGTCTCAGTCTGAAACCCCAGGTTGGGAAGCCATGTGCTTTATAGGGATAAAGGGAGAAAAACAGGATTTACCAAAAACCAGTGGTGGAAGTGCACAAAAAGAAGTAGTGGAGCTATGTTCCCTGCTGGCCTGTCCACGCTCCCCACAAACCCCATTGCACGCCCCCTCCCACGTGCCCTACAAACCCCTAAACCATTGCACCTGCTGTTTAAGAGAACGTTCAGTGCAGTGCACTGCACTGCACGTTTCAACTACTTCCTACACTTTCATTTTAAAAAGCAACTACTCATCCGGAATGGTTTCTTTTTAAAATAAAAGTATAGGAACGGTAAAACTTAATTAAATAAAGTAGAGGAGCACCGCTCCCGTCCACTTCGGCCACTGACCAAATCATTTTTAATGATTTTGCTTTCATATACTCCAACTGCATTGTTGGGACATCAGAATTTTACTTGGTCATCCAAAGCAAGGATAAATTGATTTGTAACATTTTTGTGCTCACATGAAACCCCATTACTACTCCCCTTCCAGATTAGCTATGCCTCATAAAGCCTCCTATTGGCAATAATGGTAACAACTTTATTATCGAAATGGTGATAACAGCAGAAGTGCAGTATTTTAAATACCTTTTTGTTTTTCAAAATACCACTTAATTATGGGTTATCATCGCTTGAGATATTTAGGGCATGGGGTACACAGGAAAATCAGGGCTGAAAAATTCAGGAATAGCTGCCTACTTACAGCTTCTATGCTAAAAGTAACACCCATTGAATGATAGTGCCTAGGGCCACGAGTACAGTGGCGTGGGAAAGCACAGCAGTAAAACAGTGGTAACTCCATTACTGCTGCATTACCGCACCGCTGTACTACACCTTTGGCGGCAAGATGGAGGAAAAACCACACCTCACTGCCAAAAAATCTGCAAAATCAGAGGAATTTCCAATGGCAGTCATTCAACCGAAATCCCTATGGAGTCCTAGGGACTCCACTAAATGGGGACGAACGCTGCCTACCACCACTTGTAATCCAGCGGTAATTCCACCGGACCATGTGTCAGTAACAGTAAATCCATTTGGTGGTGTTTCACCAGATTTACAGCCGAAATACCACACAATTTGTAACGAGGCCCTAGTTTGCTCCTCCCATGGTTCAGTCTACTTCAAGCGCTGCCACCACAGTCTTCAGAACTGTGGTCATTGATGGGACTCGGCCTTCGCCTTTCCATGGCTCCACTTCATCGAGGTGTGGTAGGTTCCGTGAACGACTGTATTCCATGCTCTGTGTTCTTCTTTTAGAGGTTATTGTCCCACAGAAAAGGACACAAACAAAACTACTAATCCAGTAGCTGCTCTTTGTTAGAGTTTTTGTGCGATAGCCTCCCTGTGACTGTGGGAAAACCTATTGTGAACACTTTGATATGAATGATGCCGCTTGCCCTCATCTAACTTTGCTGCTGAAGGGCGACCACTAGAGTGTCCGCGTTGAATCCTTCATTACAAGCAGCAGCACAGGCATCACCTGCTGCGAGAAGATGAGGGAAAAGACGCACCATCTGTACCTTCCTAATTTGGTTTATTCCCCCCAGTGCCTATCAGGGTCTTAACATTAGTCATCAATGAATTCAACATGGAGCTCATTTTAAATCAGATTCTTTAAGTGCAGGTCGGGTTAGCGTCATGGCAGAGCCTTTAGCAGGTGCACACACTTAGCGACCACTTAGGAGATGAATGCAGAATCATAACTGCTACTCTACGTGTGGGTCAAGGCTAACCGCCCCGGGTCCCAGAAGCGCCGATATTTCCACATTTGCCAGCCCGAGTGGGTGGGGGAGAAATGTGCCACGGCACCATTCCACAACTTTTCAAAACGTAACTCTAATAGTAAATTCTCTAGATGTGGAAGTTTGTGTAATGGACATTCAGCGTCTTTATCCTTTGTTGCAAAGCCAAGACATCCATCGGGGAAAGTAGCTCAAAGTGAAGGCCAGAGCGCAGATGTCAAAGAGCAGAATGCAGATCTACACCAAATGCTTCATCATAAAGCACCAATAGCCTGATATAAAGGGAAACGCCATAGGACAACTTAAAGATATTCCAACTCTGGAATTCTTAGCAAGTCATTTCTTTTTATTCATAAGCTAAAGCGTGGTCTTTAAGAATGTTTGAAGTTGCTTAAGTGTGAGTGATAGCAACCTCCATCACAATTCCGGATCATGTGACCTGGAGATCTTCCACCCAATGGGAGGGGCCAGGGTAACACACTAAACTGTATCATTCCGATGTGATATAGGTGTGGTAGCCACACTTTGACAAATCTTTCGAACTGAATTTTAAGTCTGTCTAGGAAAGACTGTGTGCTGGAGCAAGCAGGATTTTCAGTGTCACAGAGAAAGGATCCAGCCAACCTCTGCCCTCAGGTGATGATGGCGTGGGACTCTTCGCTAGTGCATGGATCATCTTATAACTGGAGGCATTAAGCCATCCTTCTATGCCTGTGCAACGCATCCCACGTTATATCAGTCGCAATGAGAACATATTCCAAAATATCTTTCCGTGAGTTGCTCATCTGTGTTTTGGGACATTTTACCAAATCACTTTCTGAAAAGTCTGACTATCAGTGGACCCTCAGCAGAGGACACTCGACAGATACATAGGAATTGACCCTATTGCGCAAAACGACCTGCACACACTTCCAAGGATGTATTTCTAACGGTATTCACTAAGAGTCTTGCTACCTCCTGGCTCAGACTAGACTCATGGAACAACCACACAACGGATCTATTGAAGAGGCATGCCTGCAAATGACAAAACAATTACAGAGCAGAATCATTCTAAACCACGTCTCCAGCACCCACCACCCGGGCCGGATAAGGGGACAAAATAGACCTGCGTATAAAATGAAGCACAATTCGTGGATTCTCACCACAAACTGCTTCCTTTGCATGTAGGGCACTTTGACGGGATACTTTGCGCCAAATGGTCCATTTTAAAGCCCACTGGGCAGATGCAAACGGCAAAACTACCAGCTGCACGGGGAGCTAAGTCATCAAATTGCCCAATATTGGGCCACAAAACTGGCCGCTCGCTGGCCTTTTAGGCTGGCTGTTTGGGCATTAACTTGCAGTGCAGTCTGAGTCTCAGCATCTAGACACAATCAAGGATTCAACCACCAACGAAAGTTGTCACTCTAATGGCCAAGTCTAGTGCAGTCTCTTGCAGCACTTGGCATGTGTCAGGCTTAGGCTGACCAGACGTCCCGGTTTTCCCGGGACAGTCTGGGGAAATCACTCTCGTCCCAGGGTCCTGGGAGTTTTTTTACTTTCCAAACCCCGTCCAGGGATAACGTGTACGTGTAACTAAATTATTGAAATATACAATATTTCCCTATTTGGATTGGAAGTGCAAAATTAACAATTTTGAAATGGCCTTGCATTACAATGTATTTGGTGGTGGGCAGGCATCCCTGTCAATCCATTCACGTGTTTTGTTATGACAAAAGCTAAAAGATGTGTGTGACTCACACAAAGCATATAACACTGGAGTGATTGCTGCACACGTCTCTGCCTTCTTTTCTATGGATGCCCGTGCATTGGATTTTGTAAAAATGTTGTTTCAACAGTGAGTTGTAATGATCTGCCCAGCATCACACACCTTGGTTAAGTGGTGAAGCTGGGGTGTGAGCCCTGTCTGGGATTTTGGCACTTTAACATGTCTTCCTAGTACATGGTCTAGTTTTTACAAGTGTGTGTAATTGGCAAAATATTCTATTTTGTGTTTTATGTAGGCATTTCCCTGGTTCGGGCCGCATTTGGCCCTGAGAGCCAAGCGAGACCGTCTGGCTCAGCCCTGACTCTGCCCTACTCATGAGTTTCCTGGCTCTCCCAGCTCTATTGTCTACAGGTCGCTTGGCAGCGAATGCCATGTCACAAGGGCTTTTATTTTCTATGCCCTCGAGTGCAAAGGTAAAGCTTAAAAGCAAAGTGTTAGCCATTTACACCTTTCCTTTACACTGTAAGGCCTTGTAGAGACATTGGGAGGCAAGATGCAATGAACGTTTCTGCTGTGCATTCCTTCCTTAACTTCAAAGAGCCCATGGTTTAACAACAGCATGGTGTTTCATGTTTGCCTCAAACTAAGGGATTTCTGTTACATCTGTCGGCATTTAGCACCTGCTAAAAGCAGACAAATGCCATAGGAATCCATTCTAAAGGCCGTGAGTAAATGGTATTTTGCAGGCAGCATTTACACTTTTTACAAAACAGAGAGCAAAATGACAGACAAAAGGTGATTCTGCCTGTAAACACTCTTGTTTTCCACTTCATTTTGCAACTCTGCAAAATTGCATGAAGAATTAGCACACCTACGTGCTAATGTGTGTAGCCCCCTGCATGCAAATTGCACTTTTTACAAAATGAGCCTCAAGAGGCTTCCTCAACCGCGCCGCATATGTTCATAACCTGATGCTCTACAGCCATCCAACCCGGTTCCCAAAACAATACTTTTACCCCACAGGGCTATACAACATCAACACTGAGCAACAACATGCTTGCGAGCTTCAATCGCCACATCTCCCACAATCAAATTGAATTTACAGATTTATGAATGTACACCATTCAATTCAGGCGACCATCCTTGTAACACTAGACTACCTTGAAAGTTACACATTGGGCCTCATTAAGGGTTTGGTAGCATTTTGTCTCGAAACATAGCCAAACTCAAAAACCATTAGCGTATTTTTGAGTTCAAACAGCAACCCCGCAGAAGGGGACCTTTTACCTTCCTACGTCAAGGGGTAGACAATTTCATTTCATATTCAAAATAAAGGCTTTCTTCAACACAATCTCACCCACCCTTGGTTCAAAAGAATTAGAGGGTAGTCCTGAAATAATAATGGCCTCACTTGGCAGATAAACTCTTTGAGGACAGAAACATGTGCATGTAGGGCAATTGTATGAGTGCAGAGACATTTTGACAACTTGGTCCTCACTCATATTCAAAGATAAAGTTGTGAATCTTGTAGATTAATATATGTGTATGATACACCAGATGTGCAATAGGAACATGAGATTCTATGAGTGTAATGAATCAATGTTTCTAACATATCAAAAACATGTTTATTGTGTATTGCTGATTAATATAATATAAATAATACTAAATTTGGCAATGCATTTGTGTTCAGGCAATTTCCTCCTCCACACAAAAGTAAGTGGTTACAGGATTTGGGTAATGAAACCAGGAACAGCACAGAGCTGTAAAACAGTCAGTATTCAGAAATACTGCATGGTCTACCATTACTGCACTACTCCTAATGAAGACCACTGTGACAAACTGACTTCTGCCCTTCAGGAGTACAAGGATGAGTAGAGGCTAAAACCCCACTCTACCCTCACACTTCTAAGAGCAAGAGCCAAAACAATCAAAGATAAACCAGGCCCAGCTGAGAGAATGACCTTCTTGCCTTTCGTGGCACCGTGGGCCAAGGGAAGGCTATACTCTCAAGAGCGGTGTGAAAGTGGTTCAGTAGCAACCCAAACGGAAGTATAACAGTCCAAAATAAAGGAATGTCCAAGCAAAGTTCGATAAAAATACATACAATAGTATCCAACTAGAAAACACTGTAAAAACCCATCCCTGTAGAAGAAACAGAAAATATGCAAAGATAGAAAAATGCAGCACTCTGGCAAATGAGACAGAGTGAGAAAGGCAATTAAAAGACCACAATGTTCAAAAAGGATGTTTCTTGAGGTTGCAAAAGGGGTTAACATGACCTCACCAGTGTCTAGGGCCCAAGGAGGGACCTGTGGGAAGATATCAGTCAGTAATACCTTTGCAAATGTCTTGGCGGCTGGACGGCATCGAACCAGGATTCTCAGCATCGGTCGTGGGTTGTTTTTGGTTCGCAGTAGTCCAGTGGTGAGCTGCTGTCAAGTCACGGCCAAATGCAAGGTAGCCGCAGTCTCAAAGCTTTTAATTAGGTGTGCGGATCGGGTGGTCAGCAGGTTAAGTTTGGCGGTCCAGGATCGACAGTGGTCGAGTTGGTACTGGGATGAGACATCATGGTCGGGTCAATCAACTTATAGGAGTGGCGATTACTAAGATGGTGCTTCGAAGGGTGACTAGAGCAATGCAAGGCAGCTGTACTTCGATGGTTTGAGCCAACTGCAATGACATGTTTCGGATGGTGCAGTGAGGTGGCGAACTGAGTTGGATGGCAACTGGCGGTTCAGAGGGCAATGAATGCCAAAGGCAGCATTGAAGGGTCCTGGAAGTTCACTCGAATCATGGCTCACAGTGGGTTGATATCAAAAACACTGGAACCTTCACTGTCCAGGCTTTCAGTGACTGCGAGGCCCATCCAGACAGACAGGGACAAGAGGGGTCATTGTACTCATACTCCCAAACCCAGGGGAGGCTGGCACACAAATGCCACCAACACTGTGAAATCCTGGGTACTGCTGTGGTTGGCAGAGAGGCAGGTCACACCCAATAGTCCCTAGGGATGGTTCGGGGGCAGATGTCTCCTCTGCCTTGGAAAACCTGCCTTCACCTCACAACTGTAGGACATTACAAAGGACTGCTCTCCAAGCAGGGTCCAACAACATCTTTTTTTTCAGATTAGAGTACAAATGATGATTCAAAGATGATTCAAAGAAGTGGTGGGAGACTACTTCTTTTAAAGGTAAAAGTCTGCAGGTGCTTGGACTAAAGCTAGCCCACCTTAGTGGTCCAATCTTTCTCCTTGTGCTCCTTTTATGCCTAGCGACAGGACAGCTGCCTGTTGTGCCTCTGTGTCTGGCGGAGGGTGTTATATGCCCTCACAAAAAGATCAAAGAAGAGGCATTGCCATTCAGGTTCCTTTGCTTTCATTTGGCAGGCTCAGCCTGTCTGTCCAGAATTCACATCACCTTCTATGGCTGAGCTGGCTCACAGCAGCTCACACATGTGTGATATCAAATTGGATGTGGCTGCAATGATTATAAGAAGTGCCATGCATCATGCCTTAACTCAGGCATTGCTTATCCCTAGAGATTATCCTGCCACAAGCTTGGGCTATTTATGATCATCATAGTTTTGGTGCAGGGGTGCACATGTTAAATGCAGTCGCTGTGCTGCAAAAACTGCAGCTCTCAAATGGGCAGTTGTGACCTCTGAACCTGTTCTGTGCCACTGGTACAGCAGGCGCTGCAACTCAGGATATTGATGGAGCGGGACACATACACTATGCGCTTGTCATGGAGCTTAATGAAGGTGAATCTGATCAGCAGATTAACCTTTCAGAGATGGAATTGCCTGCATCTATAATTTAATTCAAAATCAAAAAAGGCAGGGCTTTCAGACCCTTGCCAGATGCCAAATCATCACAACCATTCTCTCTTTCTCTGCATAGCAGTATCTACCTCCAGCAGTGAATGGATGTGTTCTTAATGCCCAATTTGCCACAGCGGTTATGCAATGTTGTCTTATTCCATGTGCAATGGAACATTGAAGTTTCCAAAGGAATAATTGAGCAGGAGGGAAGGGCAAGTCAGATCATAAAACTCTTATCTGGATAAAATTATTGCAAACTTACTTAGTTTAGTGATCAACAGTAATGAAAAGTAACACACTGTTTACAAATAAAAAAGAACAATTACTTATATTTTAGAAACACTACACACATTTTACGAGCCCTACATACAACTTGATAACAATAACATATCTTAGAAACACTGCATGTTTTAGACACACTACACACGTCTTAGACACATACACACGTCTTTGAAACACTAAACATCTTAAGACCACAATACATCTTAGAAACACGATACTCATCTTACAAACACTACTTACATGCTTGAAATACTACACACATATTTTTTTTAAAACTACTTAAATCTTTGAACGACTGGCTACATCTGAGAAACATTACACTCATCCTAGAAACGCTAACTACATTTTTGGATTGTATAGTGGTGGGTTGTGGTGGAAGCAACCTACCCCACTTCCTGAGTATTTTTAGAAATTTTGCAAATACCTCACCTACTTTGAAACTTGTTGATTTCGCTACGGACTTAAAGCAACTTGTTGGTTATTTAGTTAAGAGTATTTTCAGGTGTTAACTGATTTATGTTAGGACCTGAATGTGTGTAGTCATGTTTTATGTTATATTTGTCCGTGATTTGTTTATGTTCTATTTGTATCATTCATTGCCTGTTTGCCCATGAGACTAAGGCACTATATAAATATCTAAAATAAATAATTAAATACAATTTTATGTAGGCAGCTCCCCAGATCAAGATGCGTAACTTTCACAGTAGCCAAACTCTAGCCCCCAACCACTGATGATCCCACTTATTGCAATGAAATGAACTGGAAGATGTAGGGGCACAGCTGCTAGCCAAGATCACAGTTGTGGAGCAGTCCAGAGTTGTGCTGAGCCAAGATCAATAAAGGCAGACTTTCGGGGAGTCAGTCAATGCATTTTCATTGCCATGCTCACTGAGGTGCTCTGAGCTCTGAGTTCATGCATCACACATGGATTTCATCATCGTGGCCATCTGGCGAGCATGAGACGGAGGGCTCTGGTGACTGCACGCCCACCAGGCCAAGGACCCAGGCTTTCCTATAGAGGTTTACGCCTAAGAAATTGGTGACGCCTGCGTGATTCACTCCTAGGAAAGAACCAAGTGATTCTGCTGCTTCCCCATTGCCCTTTGCACACATAGGAAACATGCTCTATGCTTCCTGGGACATTCTCTTCATGACAAATGCTCAGAGCAATTGCTGGCCCTGCTGGTTGCACAGCCAGGAAACTGCAAATCAGATCCTAACCGTGCAGCAATAAACTTTTACAGACATCTCGCGTGCATAACTTTCACAGCTTCGTCCACATTCATTACTACCCAGGGGGAGGTAGGGAAGGATGGAGGGAGGAAGAGAGAGAGAGGGGGAGAGACTGCTGATGTTCCCTGATGCTCTCCATCTTCCTGCAGGAGGAGACATTGACCAATATTAACCCCCTGATAACCATACCGTTTTTACATACTGAGGCCAGGGTTTACAAACATGCTCCTTGTTTCCGTGTGTCAACGGAGTGCACACGTGAGGAAACAGACTCAATTTGGTGGGTGGCAGTATTAAGATAAGTGTAACAAACCACCTGAACAAATTCCTTTTCTATAGCACCCGCAGTATGATTTACTGTTCCGTGTCATTGGTCACGCCTTTCTCTGCCATCTGTATGGCCTTTTAGCACCGTGCGCAGTTTGGGTATGCAGCTCTGGTGGTCCATCCAGTGGCGTACGTTGGGTGGTGCCCTTCCTGGGGTAAGACACTCCTATTGTTAATGTAGTGCAGGTGCATTGACCAACATTGCCTGTCTTAACTGTGCATGTGTGGGTTGACAGGCACTACCCTGAGTAGCCCCCTCCTCACATGCACTGTTCTGATATCTGAGTGAATTTACAGCAGGGTTGTCCAACTCCAGGCCTCCAGGGCCGGATGCATATTGGATTTTCATGATGCCCCTCATTAACATTCATGAAATAAATTTGCATACGGTGATTCTAAATATATACGCCTTTTTCCTCATGAATATTAAAGAGGTATATCACGAAAACCCGTCAGGTGTCCGGCCCTCGAGCTTGGAATGAGACCTAGCAGGTTGATCCCTTCCTACAACCTGTGCTTGCAAATACACTTTGACCCCACCCACCGCACATGCCTCTCACAGGCCTGGGTGGAATCTGGGAGGATGACCCCAGCCCTGCCCATGAAATATATGTGGATTATGAAGGGTCAAAGAGTCAATCACAGTGTCTGGCAGTCCTGATGCCACGTCCGATCTCCCACCCCACACCCTCTCCCGAGAAAACGTAGGAAGCAGGCACAACACGCCTCCTTAATTAAGCCTGGTCATCCCTGTGCAACCACACACTTTCAATTTAATTTAAGATGAAAGCAGATTTGCAGCGCCTGGGGACGGCCCTGTTGAGACTTTGCATGTCAGCTGGTATGGAGCCGGCTTGCACAGGATGGTCAGTCTAGGTGGGGACTGTGATTCACTCAGGGGAGCTAACATGTAGAGGTTCGTGGCAAACCCTCTCTGATCTGGACTAGTGGCTCATACGCACCATGTCAAAACAATCGTTTCAGTGGTTACGTTTCGGACCCTCATGGACATTCTTAAAGGACTTGCTCAATTCCTTTATTATTACCCTAATATGTCAAACAATTGAGCCAGAATGAATACCTCTTAGCCCTGGTGCTTTGGACGTCAGCTAGATGAGGCGTTGTTTAGTAGAAAGTCGCAAGTTCCGTGAAAGCTCCTGGAGCCAGGCCTGGGGTGGTTGCAGTATCCCTCTCGCGCCCTTCAGCTGCCACGCGGGATGGCACAGTGATGAGCATGTCGCGCAGGACACCGAAATAATAGCTTTGAGATCCCAGAACTACAGACATCCGAGAAAATGAAAGATCTTGAGGCTGCTGACATGTCATTAACAGAAGTTGGTGTCTATCTTTCTCAGTCGCTGTCCGGTTAGAGCGATTATAATTCCCCACTTACCAGCCACTTACCCACTTACCCACTTGGCAAAATGTGTGTTCTGGCATACCTGTTTAACTCCATGTGCGCTGGCTCCATTATCTGTCTGACAGACTGCAGATAATGGGACTGCTAAGAAACAGGTTGCCCCCTCAACCCCAACACTTTCAGTACCATTGGTGAAGGCTTCATTGTGGCGCACTTTTTCAAGGACAAAGGCTAGTGCACAGTTTGTACAGGCCTATGGACTGCCAAAAGATGCGCAACACAGTTTACTCTAGCACAGCAAGTTGGCAGAATCCTGAACAACACCAACTCTCGGAAAATGAAACAAGCAGATGCACTAATTGCTAACTGCATAGATTTCACCTCTTGCATGCATACACATAGTGAACGATTTGCAGATATATAATCAGGTTGATAAGTGTTCATGGCAGTTCTTCCAGTGTGAGCTTATGGGGGCTTAATTTCATGAGATGTTCAGATTGCATTCTATTTCGCTTGGAAATATCCCTTAAAACTAAGTGTAATAAAGAAAATGTGTAACTGGCGGCGAGGGAGCAGCTGTGTCCTACATTCTTGACAATGGTCTTCAGCAGGGTCAGTTGACGTGTGCCCGGGGCCAGCAGATCCCAGGGAGGCTGGGAATGGAGGGGTGCACTTAGATAGGGTGAGTTTAGATTTGACCTTCTGGACAATCCCCATACTCCTCCAAAGATGTAAATCGACACTCACCCTTCAAAAATAACAACAGCTGACTTTACCCTCCTTGAAAACACAACAGGTGAGTGAGAACTATTCAATTGATTCAAAAAAACATCTTTAGGGTCATTAAGTTACAAGGAAAATAAAGTACTTAGGCATTGAACGGGCAAATGAAAAGATCATGGTTTCACCAAATGAATATTTGTAACCTTTCAATACAATGCAGGCATACTTTAAATTGGAAAAGTACTTGTGTTCTAAAAATAAATCTTTTACATTTTGGATCTCTTCTATTATATGCAAGTGTTTGACCCATTGAGGTAAACAGGCGGACCCTGGAAAATTAAAATATTTGAATATTTACTTCAAAACTGCCTATCGAGCCTGTGACTTTTTAGCCAATTTCTTTTGACAATACTACAGTACAATTAAGAATTGTAACCTTTTTTTTCAAGATGTTCTTGGGGGGCAGATCCCCCTAATGCCCCTGCTGTGGTTTGAGCTCACTCACTATGCTTACTTGCTGGTGCTTACGCGGACTAGGCCTGGTTCCTCGAGTTTAAAAAGTACCCAGCCACCACTAGTGTGCAATGCTGCATTACTCTCAATGTCTGAAGGCCCATAAGCCATCACTGGAAGAAAGGCAAGTGGAAGGATATACACACATTTCTGATAAACCTGAGTGTTGTTAACGTAGACATTGGACTAGCATTGCATGAAGGGCATATAGAACATAGAAATATCAAAGTGATCTATCTAATGGTACCGGCCAGAATAGTAATGCTCTTGGTTGCGATATGCATGACTGTGGTGCGGTAGTGAATGATGCTATGTTGGGAGGAAGAGTGGCGCTGCTCTTGGGCACACCAGAGGGATTTCAACTCAGCAATCGGTAGTGAGGATCATTTGATTGAGCACAGCAATAGACTCTTGCATTTAAAGGCCCCAAACAGAAGTCCCTTTCACATGAATGGCAGGATTTTAAAGACAGACACAAAGCCTGGCCTTTCTTTTTGTTTTTCAAGTAAAATTAAAGAGTGATATGGGAAGAGGCCTTCCTATCACTTCCAATGGATAAGCAGCATTTTAATTAACAAAAGAAGGAGGAATTAAAGATCCCTGTCACATGGAAAACAGGATTTTTAAACATTGAAAAAAAATGGCCTGCACATGTGTGTGCAAATAGAAACAGTTTTAAAAAGTAAAAGTTAAACAAATATCACTGCTCACAGAAAAATGTCAGGAAAACAAAACATGGTGCAGGTTGACCAAAAGCAATGTATATTATGTTTCACCCACAAAACTCCAGTGACATTTGAAGAACCACTTTGTCTTCATGGAAAATGTCAGCCCAGGGCAGATTCTTTTGCTGGCTGAGAGCAAAACTTCACAAGGAAATCTCCCACTCCCAGCCTGGATGTCACATCTCCCATCTAATGACCAACCACTATAAAATGTCCTGCTAACGGCGTCGAAACCTGCTGGCTCTGAAAGCATTGACTTCAAGAAAAGTGTGAACATGGGGGATTCCACTTCAAAGAGCAAGCTTCCAGCACAAAGGAGACTGATAAAAAATAAATTCTGGGCACAGGATGACTCAGTGAAAACAAATGGACAGAAGGCAGGAGTCAGGGCTGTTTGTCCCACATGAAGATTCACATTTAATTGAAAAGGACAATCATCTTTTAGGGCTTTTTCTCAGCCATCATAAGGCAGATGGATTTCATCTATGTACTATTTTTTTAATGTAGTTTCCAGGTGATTTTGGGGATATAAAATTCATCAATGTGCGACTCATGGAATTGTAATGGCCAGTTAAACTAGATTTCTGGCTGATCTGAACATGCTCAAATGTGAGAGTTGGTGAGCAGGTAGACAATTAAACTATGCATATGCTTAATAAAGTACATATTCATAACTGCTGTGCGTTTTAAGGAAACGGCAGAAAGGTGCCACATGGCCGTGCTACATGGTACGGATTTGGTGGTCAGCTTATCTAATTCTCCATGATTAGCTGAATCAGAAAATATGTTTAGTATGGCAGTTGCTAGTAAAATTATGAATTTATGATACATAACTTGTTTTTGCCAAAAGGTTAAAGGAGAACAAAAGGCGATGACAAATGGGAATTGCCACATGCTGCTCCAGACCCCTAAACCAATCCTGACTTGGAGGTTGGGTTTGGGAGGAGAGAGAAGGGTAACTGTCCAATTGTAGTGGCAGAGATTATTGCAGGGTTCTTCCCCAAGATTGTAAAATTGGTGGTTTCATCACTGCAATATACGGGGGCCTGCACTTGTACAGGAGACACATAAAAAAGGAGGGAGAAAGAAAAGACACAGAAAAAGGAGACACACAGGGACATACAGAGAGAAGATACAGACTACCAGGAAGGCTGCTGAAACTTACCATCTGACAGCTGTAAGGGGACACCAGAGGAGATTGCTGAGAGTGCATCTGGGTGGAGCTGTCTATTTCTAGGAAGGCCTCAAAGCTGACTGGGTCCTATGGAGGAGAGCGGGAGGTCATCTTTGAGAGTGAGGTGACCAGACCCCTTCCCTATCTTTCGAGAGTGTTCCGAAATGCAGCTAGCTTTCCTGAACCTTAAAAAGAGGCTTGCTATGTAAGTAGAACTGGGTCCTGGGAAAGCAAAGGGTGGGGGATTCTGCTTGCCTTGATTCCTTTCCCTTTATAGTGGGTGGGGAGGGTGGGGAGGAGAACTGTGTAGATCCTTAGCCTATGTAACCAAAAATATTAATCTAATTAATTCTCCATTTGGCAGAACACCACGTGGGTGAATTTTGTTAAAATTCGAAATTAACAAAGCTCACTTCCCAGTGTGTGCTGAAAACTATAGCCTATAAATGAAATAAGAGGGGTGTCTTTGTTCTTAAATCAATCCAACCTTTTTATCCAGCTTCCTCAACACTGGTCTTTCAGTAAGAGGGGTCTGAAATCCAAAATTCCCCAAAGCATTCAAATTTTTCTGTCTGACTTCCCAACCTAGACCAAAGCAAGGGGGTGTCTGAAAAACAAAGCGATAAATCACCCTGTGTTTATTTTAAACCAAAAGTGTGGTTTATTGCCATATGTATTTTTACCAATCTTGAAATTCTACTGCTACCCTTTTAAGCATGCAGGAAAATCAAAATCGCACAGCATTGCATAATAAGCGCCTTTGTTTTTATCAGTGTACCTATTTTGTGAAGTGAAATTAGCAGAAAGTGAAGAATTGTGATTGCGTTCTTTTTAACTCACTTTTGTGATTTATTTATGCTGAGAGATTGTGTTGTGCCACGGAGAAAGTGATGTTTTGACATTTTCGTGCTAATTTCTATCACTTTCAATTTAAATAAATACCAATATATTTCCTGTACACCGACCTGGTTCTTGGCTCATTGTTAGCTCAGGGTAGAGGGTTCCAAAGGGCATGATATGTGTCTGAGATAGGGCTAAAAAAAGAAAGGAATCTGTTAAACAGTTTGTTGCATAACCACGTGAGTGGGGAGGGAAGGATCTCCCCATGTTGAGGGTGGCTTCTCAACAAACTGTTACACATTGTGTGCACAGATACATGGACATCGCTCAGTGGACGTGCATGCCACTTAAGAGGAGGGCAGCAATAGCATCAGAGATGCATTTAAGCAGTTAATTGAAAGGGCAAGTATCAGTATTAGAGCAAGACTGAGGGCATAATATAGCATAAGAACTTTGCAAGCAAAGCAGTGGTAATATAGCATCAGAGATTCCTTTGCATTGTGCCAGGCATCCATCAAGGAAAGGCTGGGGGCATAACATAAGCTGATTAAGACATAAATCCTTAAGAGAAAATCAGATGGCATAATGGATATAAGTAGTGCATAACCCAAGAGATAGAACATCATTGTAGAATCAAACAGTGCACTGTGTGTGAGGTCAGCTGTGTGAGTGCCCCTTCAGCTAACTGATGATGTTAACATGAGCATCGCTAGGACGTTTCATTGACAGGTGTTAGGACTGATTTTCTATACTATGGCCTGGGGGACAGATGTAAGGAAGGCCAACCTATATTGTGACAGGTCGAAAAAAGGGGCTCCTGGTTACGGCCCTGTTCTACGCAGGTGGGTGAATACTTAAAACAAACAAGTGAACAGGGTCACTGAACCCAAAATATATACTTCAATTCGTTTCCACACACTAGACTTGATTATTTTACTTTTTCAAGAGATTTAATACACAACATAAATTGAAACATATTTCCAGGACACGTATTGATTCACAAAAAAGTATCTGAACATGATACAATGGTGTTCACCCAGGAAAGATACCTTGGATCACAGTACATAAACATATACAAAACCTTCAATCTGTGAAAGAGAACATAGGAACAAATGTACAAATTAAATGGAGTGCGGTTAATTACACAATTTGTAACAGTGTATGAGGTAGACTCTGGGACAAAGAGTCAAAAAATCAACACGACTGTGTTTCGGCCATTTCTAGCTGTGTTATGTAGCTGTTGTTATGTAGGCCTTCATCAGGACGATAACAATTGTGGTGGGAAGGTCCTGTTCGCTCTGTCGAAGAATGGACAGAGACAAGTGTGTCAGGAGTGTGTTTCGGGTTACAGAGAACATAGTATTATATACCAAATGAGGTTAGTGCTTTTATTCAATATTGCTACCCAAAAAACGGGCATGGTCTTACCTCTGTTAGAAAGACAGGAAGCCACAACGTCGGTTAAGGGCAAAAAGACTGTGAAGTAGTCCCAAAATGGTAACTTGCAATCGTCTAATGATGAATACCACTCAGATTTGTCAATGTGAAATAATAACTATTTTAGTTATCCGATTGTAGAAGAGATGGGCTCCCATGGATAAACCCCAAGAGATAAGTCTGTATGACTTTACCCATATCTCAGGATTGCGTCAGGGCCAAGTCATAAATACATGCGCCTCTGCAGGATGTGCAACTGGACTGTGAATCCCAAAGTAGTAACTTACAATCATCTAATGATGAGTACCACATATATCTGTCAATGAAAGACAGTGACTGTTTCAATTATTTAATTTATGGACAAAGAATTTGCTAAACCCCATGTAATGAAACCCTGGGACAAGTGCATGCCATCTTACCCTTTCCAGAGGATTTAGTTGGGGGAAAGGTCATAAATGAATTTGTCTCCTTTTTTGTCAAAACATTGTCAAGCCTGTTGGCAAAGAAGTGTTCCAATTACAAGCCACTCTGTGTGCCAGATAATGGTTTGAGTAAGACTAAAATGCTAAGTGAAGTCTAAATATAACAGTGCAACACCGCGGGAATGAACGCCCAATCGTGTTAAGCAAAGTTGGGCCTAGTAAGGTTACTGTACGATCATGTATCATTTTGGATGTATTTGCATAAGGAGAGGCTTCTTACCTCAAAAAGCTGAGTCATTGCTGCCTATTGCCGAATGCTGTGTATCTTCGTTGTCAAGGCCACATAGCATTATATAGCGGCGTCCTTGTTGCGCATTGCCAAAGTGACAGTATCAAAGCAAAGTAGATTTAAAAGTAAATTTCAAAGCTGAACATGATCTAATTAAATTTAGGACTTAACTGAAGATCCAGTGTGTATTTAAGATCCCATTAAATTAATTATTGTAAATATTGGTTATTAGCTGCCGCCGGTTGTCATGGCAGCGCGGTGCAGTCAATGTTTATTTTGTGAGCTACACAAAATAGGAGCCCTCCTGGCTACTGTGCGGATAGTATAAATGCAGTAGCTACACCATCAATTTTTACGAAAAAACTCATTCTGTTGGGGACATGGTATGCGGCTCATTAGTTACAGGGCCGAGAATACTAAGGAGAAAAGATCCCCATATGAGTCATTTCTTAACGGTGCGCGGCTGTTCATCTCAGCATGCCTGGTTTCACATTATAAATTGGACAGAGTCAATTTAATGGTGGGCCTATGGCATCTTCAGACTCTGCATATAGCATAGAAAACGCATGTGTAAATCTCACTGTTTAACATTAAACCCAAAAAATATGTCCACTTTACAATCAGTACAAAACACAAAATATTTGTCACAGTGTTGGGCTGAAAAAGTATTCTGACAGGGACAACTCTGGGAGCTGTAGCCAAACCATTTCAAGGTAGCAGTGGCGAGAGGTCTAGGCGAAGTCTAAAGAGGTGGTGAGCTTGTAAAGGGTCCACAAGGAGTACACACAATGGGAGTCACAAATTACACTTAGACAGTAGGTATAGAAATACAGTTATTTATTTATGGCCAAGCAATACTATGAAAAATGACTACCACAGGTAGCAGTATCACACAACACTAATAATAGAATACATATATACAGTCACTAGAGTAGGGCATTATACAGATGAAACCCCTGTAAAGGAAAGTGTAGATTAGCATATGCACTACAGGTCCACCGAGAATTAGACTTAGCTTCAAAAGTCCTTCCCTAAATTGTCTGGGGCCTTATGATCACAAGTTCAGGAAACGTTCTGACACAGTTTGTAATGCTGGGAAAAACCAAGGTAGGGTCTCTGGGGTCCAGTGAATAATTCCAAGGGTTAGAGGACAAGTTATTCTAACTAGCAAAAGTGTCCCTTACTTTCGGAAAGCTTGCGCGAGCAAGCAGTGGCAAAACCAAAGAATTGTAAAAGTTTTAGAAACGTTAGTAAAACATTTAAAGGGAGTTTAGGGGCAGGTAAGAACCACTTTAACTCACCCCCATACTCCGATTCTTCACAGGACTTTGAAGTCAATGGAATAAGGTCCGAGGTCACTTTTCCCACCATCAGTCTCAGTCCTTGATTCGCAGGGTTTGCGGGTTTGAGCAGATCTCCGGTCAGTGTCTTTAACTGGTGCAAGGACTCTTGGTGGCAGAATGCAGCAAAACATGATGCTGGACCCCTCTCAGGACTGGACTCAACTCAGGTAAGCTGTTTCGGATGGTGGTCACTGCAGCATGGTGATGCAAAGGGACTCACTTGTCGCGGTCAGACTTTCCCTCCTATTTCGGGTCCCCTTGACAGTAGGACTCCGACATTCCGCAGAGGTACGTCTTGTAGGACAAACTGAGGATCCTCCAAGTACCAGGTCTCACATCGGAATGGCAACATCAGCAGGAGGGTAGCTCAAACTCAGAGCTGGTCAGCCACAGGGTAGTCCTGGGGCACTTCCGAAGGCTCTTCTCCGCAGGGTACCGAGCAGACATCAAGAATAGATGTTCCCTTCCACTCCACGGGTCGCAGCTCCCTCACAGGACTGCTGAAGATCGACAGAAAGACTGGACTGTTCCAGAACAGCAGCAGACGTTGATCGCCAGGCCTCCTTCAGGTGGGTCTTCAGTCGCCTCACGGGTCTCACAGCTGGACAGGAGTCTTGGCTCCTTCAGATTTCTCCAGGATCTCTCCAGAGTGGCTGCAGGGGACTTCTTCTTATCCGAAAAGCCAGGTAAGAGCAGAAACTCCCACTAGCCAATAGCAGAACTAACCCCACAAACACCCCAGCAGTGGTCCAATCAGGACCACTGGCAGGAACACTCAATCATAACACTAAGACACACTAAAACGAGTTTGTGGATTGGGACCAGACAGTACCAGGCCACATCTTGCCAGCAAACACAAATAACCCCCCAGTAGCCCGCCAAAAGCCTCTGCTTTCCCTGGCACTGGAAGTCCATATAAGGATTTTCATGGCCTCAGAGGCCAGGAACAAGGCTAAAAGACAAGATGGCCAAAGGACAAGCGCAAAATCTTGTGGCACGGCCATGTTTGGTCACTAGTCACAGTTAGTAGCCAAGTGCGGTAAATGTGGTAAGGCTAAAATGAAAAGCACCAAGAAATGGTAAAAGGTTACTGCCGCCACCAGCTTGTCAATTTACCACACCTAGAGTAACCAAAAATCCTCTGAGTGTTGGTCTAGGGCAAAAACAAAAATGTACACCATTCTACTGCATTGTAAGATGCATTGTACAATGATAACAAGTTACCACAAGTGATAACAAGTTACTAAAAGTAGTAGCAAAGTAATTAGACTAAGGGAAACAATGTTTCCCAGTACTGACAGCCTTAAGGACATGTCAGTTTCCCAATAACAGATGAGCAAAAGACAGTGTAGTGAAGCTTGATGCCTCACTGCACTGTAAAAAGTACAGGTCAAGATCAAAAATAAAAGCAAAACGTTTGGGGGTCCATTAAAATGGAAGGAAAGGTGCAGTAAAGGGAAATCCTTCCTAACAGAAGGTGAGCACTAATAGAAAAATCCTAAGGGCACAGGTACAACAAATATCCACAGGAATGGAGGGAAGCACCTGTTAGTTAATTCTGTAGTAGGTTATGGAAGGGTAGAATTGATTGCATGGCTGTAGGCAGCAGGGCAGTTAGTTACATGCCGGAGAAGGGTGGAGAATTCTGGTGTTAGTTGGACTGCCTCACTTAATAAGTGTGGGTAGGCGTATAGTACAAGTTAGGGAAAGGGCCAGCAAGAGAAAAGTAGGTAAGTGGGAACATAGGTGTGGGGGTGAGTAGGTAGGTGGGACCAGAGAGGCAGGAGGTATATATCATAACTTTAAAGTGAGGGGGAACAGCCAGGTATTTAGAGACTTCTAGAAAGACAGAAAGTTACGCTAGGAGATCATGTCCTATTGCCCGGAGTTCCACTGTTTGCCTTCCCAGACCCAAAAACAAAGTTGTGTCGAGTCTTCTCTTCCTTGGTCAGTGAGTTAGAAGGTGTTGTACAGTGGAGAGCCTGACACTGTGCTTGGAAATGTAGGGTGGAAACTTAGCATGAAAGAACTTGGGTTCATCCCTGTAGACAGGGTAGTGTTTAAGTCAAAGAAACGTATTGTGGACCTGACAGCTGATGGAAAGTGAGTGCAAGCTGTGATGTGCTGGGGTTATGCGCTCCCTTGGGCCCAGAGCCATAAGTATCTTGGCAGCATGTTTCTGCATCCATTGGAGCTTGACTAGGTAGAAGGCCAGCCAGTTCCAGAAGAGGGCATTGGAATACAATGGACACTCTTTGGGGAAAGGCCAGAAATGGAAGATGTGTCACAGAATTCTCTGCAGGTAGAAAAATGATTGGCCACAGTGGTTACTATCATGGTGCGAGAAAGAGCTCCTTGACAAGGAGGACCCTTGGATTCTGGAAAGGTTCGGTGGGTGAGGGTGGAAAGTAAGGTGGAATCAGCGGGACACCTTTGAGTAGCAGGATTCCAATTTACCTGAGTTGAGAAGGCAGAATGCCTTTTCAGGGTGATAGGTGCCGCCAGGTTTGCCAATCAATCAAGTTTGTGGGTCACCACTGGGGGTGGTCTAAGATACATTTTGACAAGTGGGGTGAAGGAGGCGCCATAGGGTCTGCAAAGGGAACTGCGCAAGTTTGTGTGTAGAAGTGGAAGGTACAATATTTGTGATCTTTTAACCAGCCAGGAGGAGGGGGCGTGGCTTTTCATTGGCTAAACTGGCTGCTAGTGATAAAGTGGGTACATCACAAGGCTTTATACCTGGCCTTTAGGTCAAGTGGGACTTGTCCATTGTACCTCAATAAGTGACTTAGCTGGTGTTTACAGTTGCATTGCATGCATCTTTGCATAATAGGCATGCCAAAAACCCTGCATTTTCCTCATTCTCGTCTCTTGGGGGAAGAATGTTTTCCAATACGTTTTTGGTAACACTACTGTGGAATTCCCTGTGGAATTTCCTGTCAGACCATAAGCAGGTGACTGGGTACATACAATATGTACTAGTACAAAAAGTGGTTGTCTTCGTTTTTTCATGCTGTAACTCAAAGCCTAAAAGCACCAAGATGCCGAAAGGTGATAGTTCACATTTTACAAATACTCACAAATAGAAATAGATCCATTCAGAAGCCCATTCAAAAAATCCCAACAGCTGGTGCAGCATGGATAGGATCAAGAGATTAAAAAAGTCAAAAGCTGCTCATGGGTCTAGCAGGATTAATGCTGCTAACTCTTATACACCTGCTGGGTCCTTTAGGCCATTCCAGATGGGAATGAGGGAAGTGTTGCTCTATCTTCGGGATATGAAACTAGGTTTGGCTGTATCCAGTAGGTCGATATGTCAGAAAAGTTGGTGTTAGCCTTCACTATCACTAGTTTGGCAGTGAATGCGAATGATCAATGGCTATGTAGTGCTTTGGGTCTATGGGATCGAGAATGAGCTTTTTAAGGTAGGGCTTTGCAAAGGAGATCTCCATCTCAGAAGAGGTTGAGGAACTGAGGATAGTGTGGACTCTGTCTGCCACCCAGGTTATTGTGAGGATTTCCTTGAAGAGAGTTGGTTGACAGGGGTATAGGGGGAAGACTTCTTACCCTGCTTGCAGTGACTCGTCCCTGAAAGTCCATATGGTATAGCCTCTTGAAGGATGGGCTGGGCATGAGATTAACAAGGGGGGAGGCAGAAAAAGGCAGGAGATGCAGGGTGTGTTTGTAGAGGAGGTCAGTTTCACTGTGATGTGCTTGCGGAGATCTAAAGCCTTAGGTTGAAGGTTTTTAAAAATAAAGTCACAATTAATTCTGAGCTATCTTAGTTGGGTCCAGTAGGCCAGCTTTGCTGATGTGAGGTTGTTAGCTCATGTAGGTGGATATGCACCATTTTATCTGCTGTCTTGATGAGTGATCAGACGTTGATGTGGAAACAAGGTGTTGAAATCTGCTAAAAGCCACTTGTCTAAGGTGGGGGTGTAGGCCTTATCAACGCAAAGGATAGATGGAGGTAACTTTGATGAAGGTGGCTGCATTACCTACAGAAATGCTGCAAAGTCTGGTGCTATATTCATGCCATTCAGTCAGCAGGCTCTCTTGGTGGGAGAAGGATTAAGAGGTGTGGGGTGCAGGTACAAAGTCCAGAAATTGAAGATGCACGATAAACACTTGGTCCACACATGTGAAAATGTACTGTAGTGGGGCAATTATTGACTAGAGAGCATGTTCAGGGTCTGCTCCCCTGCCTTCCTCAAAAGAAACAAAATCATAGGATAAGAAAGGACACATTTGAAACTACACTTTAAATTCTCCTGGAAATGCAGCTGGCACAAAGGATAGTTATTTTGCGCCACACAAGTAGGGAACAGACAAGGCATTAGCTTGCACAATTAGTGTGTTTTAAAATAGAATAGATTAGGTGACAGGAAGGCGTGTACACAAGATAGGGACTCACTACAGAAGTAGGACAGAACAACTGTGGGCAGATAAGGTTGCTGATACCCATAGGGAGAAATATAATGTGGCATACATGCATCAGGAACTCAGTATATAGCAAAATAAATGCAGAAATAAATGTGTCCTGCAGTGGAAAATAACGTGACAAGAAGTTGCCATTTTAAAACTGCACCAAACACAGCATAGAATTAAACACTGCAGCTTTGAGAGAAGATCCAGTTAAGCATGCCATTTGAACAAATACATTTAATTCATGCAAATGCTGTGGTGGCTAAATGGTCGCTGCCTCAAAGGAATGTCAAAACCCAAGGCGCTGTAGGAGAGGGTTACATGGCGGAACACAATAACATTGTGTGCATCCCACTGTCAAGGTTAATCAATGTGTGACAACAGAGCAGACTATTTGATGTCTATGCGACGAACTGAACATCCCAGGAAATTTCATAAGTATTTGGCAGATTAATGTCTCCGTGATCGGCTAGGCATGACAGAGAAATGCGGATACTGCTAAAAGACAAATAATTACAGCGCACATGGTGAAAGCAGAATGATTCCTAATAACAGTATTCATAAATGTGTCAAAAACAGGATGGCGCTGATACTGTTGCGAGGATAAGGAGGACCGGAATTATTAGAAGTGGTCCTTGAGACTCAGCAACATCATGGCAGAGATGACATGAGCAGTTTCATTTAAATATGAACAAAGGTGATACGCTTGTCCCCTTTTCCCATCTACATAAAGCATGTCATCATGCCGCCAGTTCACGGAGAGTCTGACAGCATGTTAACTGATAAGCACATGTCTTTTTTCACCGCAGAAGTAATTTAGAGCCTACCAATAATATTCAAGCATGATGATGTAGCACATTTTTATGGGATGGTTTATGGGTGGAATCTTAAAGGATTGTCCAATCATTATTGCTGGACAAAAAGAATTATATATGTAACTTAGTAGAGAGAGCCAATGACCAGGAGCAATAGGTTTTCATAACTGTGACATCAAAAGGACCATAAAAACTGCTGTTTCCTGTTGAGATGTGGAGACAAATCTTGAGTGAGAGCTTGGCTGTTAATCTTGTTTTTTCCCCGTTTTACATTGCAGTTAAAGCTGGGTTACCTTGCATTTGGCATACCACAATCCACTCTGTGTTGTCTCTTTACTGTCAAATACCAGTTAGAGGGCTATTTGGTTTTTGACCTATATTTCAGTACCAGGGGCCATGAACATCAATTCTGTTTCATCAGTAAATGTTTCAAGTGATGTGTGTGATGAATGTGAATGAGAACACTCTGGGATCCCAAGGATGTCTTTTTTTTTCAGTACATGGTGTTGATAGGTTGCTTTGAGAATCAAGACCTTCCAGGGGCGGAACTGCAAACAGGTCACTTCTTAAATATGGATGAAAGATGTCTTTCCAAAGCAAACTGGGTATGACTAAAGATATGGATCTATGTCCGTTGGCCACACACAAAAGACAGATCTTGTTGATTTTGGGCAAAAAAGGCAAACGCTGCAAATCTGGCTTTTTTGTTAACTCCTGGTACTTTGTGGGGGTCCCTCCTGCAGCCCTCTTCTGCGATGCAGCCTTCACCTCATGCCCGCCCACACCCTTGCACCCCACTTCTCTGAGGTGCTCCGGTGACTGTTGTCTTCACTCTTCTGGGTCCTGTCTAGGTTGTACCCCCTATATGCTTCTGTATGGGAGTCAGCCTTATGTTTTCAGTCTTCCATGCATCGTTCTTCAGGAGGAGCGGTGTATGGACAGCGAATCCTATATTCGCCTCTCCTTTCCAGGGAACCATTTGATCATTGTTCTTTTCTGGATGAGTATTGGATGGTATGGCATTTGCTTCCAGCTTTCAATAGATTTAGGTTGATTGCTGGTCGACCTTCATTTGGAAGGAATAGGAAATATATGATCCAGTATACTGTGGTTCGTACCACATTACGGATGTAAACAACTAACAATGCAGATCAGACTGTCCGATTCCATCACTACTCTTCAAATCAGTCACCAATCCACTCCATTCCACTCCACTTCACCCCATCCAGAGATCTCCCACCCCCACCCCAGCCCCCAAAACCCATTCTATCTACCTTTCCTACCCTCCTCCCTAACTGTATCCCCCACCAAGTACATCCTTGTGTACAGAGCGTTGTTGCTTCCCTTCTGGGTTGCACTTTAAAAATGCCATATATACATGTATAAACGCATAAATGCACATGTACGTACAATGTCATTATTACTAATGACAAATATAAAGTGTTGCTAAATTTGTTTTGATACAACGCTCATTAGCTGAGAAACAATTAGATTTTGAATCACAAATTTGAGGCAAACCATTCTTTTATTGTTTACAATTCCAGCCATATCCCATCCTCTGACGTATGTGAACTTTCACAACAGAGTAGCTGTTTTTACCAGGAGCGCAGGATCATAAAATCTGATAACACTGGTTGTTACCTGCGTATCACAGTGGAATTGCAGCCTTTAATATGCAGAAATTAAAGTAAATATAGGTATTTTCAGAAATCTATGGTGGCACTAGTTTCACTGAGCTGCCTTCCTCCATGCAAGAAACTCAAGCATGATGCTTGTGGAATTTTAATAACAAATGGGTTTGATAAATTAAGTAGTCTTGATGTGCCGGATAAACCAAGCCCCGTTATGCGTTAGACTGCACCTGCCATACACCAGGGCTTTGCAACCATTAACAAAATAAACACATTCAGCAGTTCATAATATTGAGACCATATTTTCTATAGCACTTCATGCCCGATTCTTCCCTTTCCCCAGAAACTAACAATGGAAAACCCCAGATTTATTATAGCTGTGGTAAATACATAGGTAGTGTCAGGTCCGTGATTTGTGTACAGTTAGTTGCCTTATTGCTTCATCCCTTTAACCCCTCCATCGCCCGCCATCTAAACTCCTTCCCGTTATCATCCAATTCTGTGGCACAGTAGTATCCATTTACAGCAGTTAGGATGTGCTCATTGCCTTGTACTATTCTGAAAATAACTGAAAAGCCTACCTTCTCAGCACTTCACCTGAAGCATTCGTTAGGGCTTCCTGCAATGTTATCTTTCCCTGCTTTCCATCCCTGTGTCTGTGGTCGCCTTACTCCTTTCATCTAACCACTGTATTACTTTTTGTACTGCTCTCGGAGGTAGCCTAAAGCTTGGCTCACGTAAATATTTAGGCTTGCCATGGCTCAAATTATATTAGAGTGTTAGCTTGAGTATGTTGGTGAGAGTCTTTGTGGATGAGGTGTGTCCAAATATGATGTGTGTGTGTGGGTGTGTGATACAGTATGATTCATGATTGTATTTCATAATGATGTCCGTTGTATGGACTATTGAATTGTGTTTTTACATGCATTGTAAATAAATGTTCTTGTTTTGATTAAGTACTGATTTGTTAGATTCAATGTATTGTTCCTGATTTAATTTTCAGTTTACTTTGATTGCTGTTTCCCTAATCTGGAAGACAGGCACCCCTGCTTCTCTGTTCATCCATGCCTCAAAATGAAAGCACCCGCTATCCCTACCTACATACCAATGTGCTGACCTCTATGAAAATGTACACAGTGAGAAAGGAATATAGCTTCTTAAATAAATGCAGCAGCTGCGGAAATGTATATATATTCTGAAGGTCACAGGTTAAAATCCCAGCTGGAGTGCTGAGCTTTCAGTTTCAGTTCAAGAAAGTGAATGATCGTTTAGTCAGAAGATATTATTGTAGAGGAGCAGGTGGACGCATGCTCCTTAGTCACTGCCCCCTGACCCCCGCCCTAGTGGAATGACAGACGAAGAGGTACAATTGTGAACCCATGAACAAGTTTATACAATATGTCCATACCGCATAGACTATATGAAAAAAACGATATGCACACAGCCATTCAGAAGATACCCCCATGTTGAAACAGTGGAAGCAAACTACCAAGAAGGACGTCCCTTGCCGAGTTTTCGAAAGCAGCCATGGATAAAACGGTGCGCGACATGGATGTACGTTAAACAAAGTCTAATTACAGCAAAAGAATGTCCTAAAGAAGATATAGGAACCTATGTTGAAACAATATGAAAATACTTAAGAATGATGATGTAACTGAAGCACTAAAAGAAACATGTACTCCATGAGGCAGTATTTACAAATACAAAGAAGAATAAAGCGGTTCACTGGTCAATAACTGTAAATATGCTGAAACGCAAGGTAGAAAGAATGCATAGAAGCTTCCTTATAAGAGGTATATAATTAATGTTTAGGACTACCATCAGAACAAGATGGACGACGGCTTCTGTCAATCAGCGCATTTACCTCAATATACAAGCCCAGGATCTTAACGTGAAAAGATGATGAAGAAGCTGTTTTCCTTGCAAAACAGGGGAATACATTGGCTTAAAACCAAGAAGGCTATTTCGAGAGGTGAAGAAAAAGCACAAAAGGAGTCTAACGAGCAAAACATGTGCAAGGACATATTTCCCAAAGATCAGGAGAACAAGAACATTTACTGATGCCAAATATTGGATAATCAAAACGGTATAAAGTCATTATGGTATAGAGTGAGCAAGTCTCTGAAGGCTAAATGGGAAACTACACCCAGCATAACTGAATCAAATGATGTTCAATGCACTGTCGAAATGGACGATTCCATGGTCTTGCAACACGTGAAGAAGAGCTCGCAAACAAGGGCTATTCATTAGGCCTGGAGCTAAGATAGCGGTGTACCTATACTCCCTCAAATGTTCTGAGACAGTGCAGACTGGCAAGGTCAGTGTTCAAATAGAAGACATTGGCATGAGGCCTACCGATGAGAGAGGGTGGCCTAATTGGGAAACAAAGGGAGAGCTGACGTATCTCCAACCACCTGGGTTTCATTTCTATGTACGTGCTGCTAACAAGCTGAATGTCCAAGGTTGGATTTGGGTTACCAACCAATTAGAATAGCCTGCCATGCACCTTTTCATGCAATGTTGCAAAGTATTAATCTGCTGCCACATTTTCTGCTATGACGAGTACCCTTCAGCATGTGCTTAGATGTAGCTCAGGGAGTGTCTCACAGAAAAGAGACCACCAATAAGAGACTAAGATGCACATTTTCTATAAGTATACATGATCCCCTAATCCAATCCAACCCCTCGATAGGTTTTGAAGTTTGCCACGTAGGATGACGTCCTAGATGACGCATCTAGCATTATTATTTATTAGTATTTCAACAATACAACCAAATGACAGTCTGCTCAGCATGACCTGGAGAATCACTGTTACACATACGTATTGCTACCCGTTCCAATTATCAGTTCATCCCAAGTCCTCTTATTGTTTCAGTGCTTTTTCCAGGACAGTTCTCTTCCAGCCCACCATGATCTCTGCAGTATTGTACCCCCGCCAAGTCTCAACAGGAAAACAAACTACTAACTTTGCATGCTGCCCTTGCCCTCCACCTGCCCGCTCACCCATTGCACCTCAACTCTCTCCTACTGATCGACTCTACTTTGGCCTTCACTCTCTCTGTATTTGCTCAGTCTGCTGCAGCTTATGCTTCATGGCGGCAGGTTATCTGAGCGTGCAAACATCCTTTGTACCAGTGCATTCCATGCAGTTATGCTGTCACTGACCTCCTTCTGCCCCCTTCGGTCTGCTCTGTGCCATACTACTGTCTCTGCCTCTCCCGATTTTTTCAGATCTTCCCACCATGCCTCCACCCGCGGTCCTTCTGCTGTTTTCCATGCTATGGCAATCTGACGTTTGGCCAGTACGCAAATTAGGTCTTTCATCTTATCTATATGGGTATCTGTGTGCCTGCGCTTGGACAGTCCCAGCAAGCCTGCTTCAGGTGACCATTCATGCATGCTTATTCCCGCCAGCTGGACTCTGTCAGCTATGCCATGCCAAAACCTGTCAACCACCGGGCCCTGCCAGAACATATGTAGTATGTCTGCCTTATAAATCTTACACATCGGGCATGTTGTATCACTGCTCCCGGTAATTGTGAGATGGTGTGCAGTGTCATAAATGCTCTGTGGGTAACCTGCAGCTGTGTTAGCTTAAGTTTGGCGTTTCTTGACACACTCCTTGTGTATAACATTACTCTGGCTCACTCGCCATCTGTAAAGGTGCGCCCAACATCCCTTTCCCACATGGCCCTTAGCCATAGCTCTGGTTTACTCAATGCATCCGGTATTCATTTATAGAGCATTGAGATAACATGGCCGCCCTCCGCTAAGTCATAAATTGTGTCCAGCATGGCATCCCCCACTATTCCGGTCCTCACTGCCAACCACCTGCTCACTACCAACCTGGTTAGCCTGTGGTATCTCATGAACTGCCTCCCGTGATGCCATACTGCTCTATCAAGTCGGGCAGGCTCCGTAATACCCCATCCTGGGTCAGGTCCCCCAGCGTGATTATCCCGCATGGTTCCCAGTGTTGCCTAATAATTTAGACCTCCTCTACCGTCCTGCTACAGACCGAGAGAGGGGTATATTTTTGGAGAATGGGTCCCATTGCTCCACTAATTTCCACATTCTGTGTCACAACATTTGTCCCAGTGGGACCACCCCCAGCACTTTTCCAAACCCGCTCGCCCATAGCACTTCCTTTAAGTAATACGGCTGGACCTCCTCCCCTAGTAACCTTGTGTCTAGCGACTCCTCATCTGCCAGCCAATCCGTGACAAACTGCAGCTGTTCAGCTAGATAGTACACCTCAAAGTGTCGTGCCTTGATCCCCCCTCCCTTATAGTCCCTGTGCAGCACTTCCAGTGAAATTTGGCACCTTTTTCCTCCACAAATAAACCCCAGCACTGTTGAATCCAGTTTGCGAAAAAAAAACTCTAATGATTTCGTAGGGTACATTTACAAAGTGATACAATAGGCATTGTAACACTACCATCTTGAGGAACGCCACACGGCCCATCATGGACAGTGGGCGTTTACTCCAGATTGCAATTGATTTCTCTAACCCGTGTAGCACTTCAACGTGTTTGCTTCATCTTCTTTCTTTAGTGTGTGGTATATGTTTACCCCCAGGTATCGGAAAGTATCCACCTCTCTCTAGCCCTAGGTGCAGTAGGTGCCCATGCTCTAGCCCAGCTAGGCCTGCCAGTGGGAACAGGCTAGATTTCTCCCTGCTGATGGTAATACCCGACAGCTTTGCAAAGTTATCTAGCACAGCTAATATATGCAGTATATAATACATACATCAGCCTGTCATCTGCATATAGCGATACTACATCGATGTCGCCTCCTACCGGGATGCCAGCTTCGCTAAAATCCTTCCTGAGGTAGACTGCAAGCGGCTCACGTGCCAGTATGAGCAGCATGGGAGAAAGCAAGCACCCCTGTCTGGTGCCTTTTTCCCACCTCACACACTTCTGAGATATGTCTCCCTGTCTTGACTCTGGCTAAGGGCTGGGTGTACAGCGGCTGTACCTACTTCACAATACTTGAGCCTACCTCGCAGTGTTGCATTCAACCAGTCTTATCTCACAGAATCATAGGCTTTTATTGCATCTAGAGAGGTAACCGCTTACTCTGCATCTTTCCCCGCTCTTTGTTCCATAACGTGGTGCAGTCTGCGCAAGTTCCAGGACATGCTCCTGCCGTGTACGTAACCCGCTTGGTCTGAGTGGGCCAATATGCCAATCACTCTCAGCCTGGCTGCCAGTAGGGCGGCCAGTATTTTACAGTCCTGATTTATCATTGAGAGTGGTCTGTACGACCCACATTCCAGCAGGGGCTTCCCAGGATTCAGTATGGGTATTATTAATGCTTCCCATAGGCTGGTTGGCAATAGTCCCCCCCAATAGTCCCCCCTCCAAGGCTTCCTCCATCATGTGCAGGAGATGCGGCACTAGTGCTGCTGCATATTCCCTATGACATTCTGCTGGGAACCTGTCTGCCCCTGATGTTTTGCCTGTGGGTAGTGAAGGTATGGTCTCCTGCAGCTCCTCTTCTGTGAGCGGTGCATCTAACATTTCCACCTGCTCTCGCCCCAAACAGGGTAGCTCTATCTCCTCCCACACTGCCTCAATTTCCTCAGCCCTATCCTCTCTATCAGCATCATATAGTTTCTGATAGAACCTTCTGATGACTGAGTTAATCTTCCCTTGGGCCCGCCATTCCTCGCCACATTCCTCTCTAATGGTGCTGATCGTGTCCCTGCTCTCCCTGCACAACCAGGCCAGCACTTTCCCAAGCTTATCCCCTCCTTCATGGAGTCTCTTCACATATTTGCCATAGTCGTGTTTGCCCAGGCTTTCCCAGGCAACTATACACTCTCGCCGTAGCTCCATGCATTTTGCCTCGCCATCCCCCCACTGTCCGTCCCGTTCTGACCATGCTTCCATCTGCTCTTCTGCTCTGCATTTGGTGCCAGTATAGGCGCGTTATAAATGCCATATCAAATCATATCAGTAGGTCTTTCCGTATCCCACCCGCTTTCCCAATTGCCTCACCCCTGATCACCACTTTGAAAGATTCCCACAAGGTGCACGCGCTTCCCACACTTCCCACATTTATTTAAAAGAATTCCTCTATCTTCCCTCCAAGGTGTGCCCTAAATGGCTCATCTAACAGTGCTTCTGCTCTTAATCGCCATGTCGGGATGGGGCCTCTGTTGTCTGTTTTTTGCTAGGTCACTAGCAGAGTTGCATAGTCCGAAATGACCATGGCTTTGTACTCTGTTGTCACAAATTCGCCTAGCGACTCGGTTCCAGTAAGCATGTAGTCAATGCATGTGTGTACTCCATGTGACCTTGAGTAATAGGAATACCCTCTCGTATCTCTCCACACTTCCTGTAATTTCAACTCCTGCATCAGGCCCCCTAGCACTCTAGCAGACAGTGCCCTTCTCCCGCTCGTCCCGTCTGACCTATCCAATGTTGAGTCGAGGGTACAGTTGAAGTCCCCCCCCAAAGCCATAAGGCTCCCCTGTATGACGCTAGCTGGGTACCCAGTGACCGAAAGAAGGTGGTGGCATCATGGCTGGGCCCATATGTATTCATTATGTACACTTTTCACTGTGCCAGTAGCCCATACACAACCGTCAGCCGGCCCTCAGTGTCACACTTGCAGTCTAATAACTTAAATGGCACTGTGGGGGCAACCCAAACAAGGGAGTGTCTAGCGTAAGCTGAGTATGTTGAGCCCCGTACCACCCCTCCCCACTTCTTCCCTATCGTAGATTGCCTGGCCACCGTTAAATGCATCTCCTGTAGGAGTGCAATCGTCATCCCTTTGTTTACCAAATATGTGTGTACCCTATTTCTTTTTATGTAGCTGTTAAGACCCCTCACGTTCCTGGTAACAATCATTATGCTACTAATTATCCCCCCCTGGTTTCTTACCCCTGGGGTGTCTCACCCATCCGCCTCCTTCCCTCCCTCACTACCGCAGTCCAGACCTCCGCCTGTCATAAGGTCAGTAGTTCTCCCATCTCTCTCCTCTCCTCTGCCCGTTCCCTGGTGGGGCAGTCTGGCATGCAATTCAACCAAACATAAAACTCCCCCCAACTCCCCAACATGTCTAACCAGTTCCCACTGGTTCCCAGTCCATTCGGGCTCAGCCGCTTCTCCCACTAACCAGTGTCAATCTCCCCCCAAACCAGTTTTAGCACGCAGCGGCCGGGTAAATCAAAGCTACACCCAACGGGGTCCTCGCCGGGTCAGTAGGTCATTAATTTCTCTTGTTCGCTTTCCACCTTGTGCACAACCCCACTGTCTGCAAGTTGTTGCTTCTTCAGTTCCGTACTGCAAGCAACTGCTCCTCTCCCACCGATTGTCTATCTGATATGCCGCCTCCTCTTCCCTCTTTGCATATTGAGTTCATTGTCTTGCTTCGCTTCCCTCTCACAGAGCAACATCTTGCCTACCACATAGCTGTGGTACTGCGATCAAATCCATCCATGCCTGTGCTTGACTAGTGCTGTTGAAAAAATGATGAGGTGCCATTCTAGAGTACTTTCAGCTTGGCAGTGAATATCAAAATGTACTTCAGGTTTGCTGTCACTGCCGTTCTTTAGTGGGTCCAAAGCCTGCTCTTTATTTCTGCACTTTCAAAGTGTAGTCTGCGTAGACCGCTATCTTTTCTGAGCCTCTCTCTATCAGTCCCCCTTTCCGTAAGTTTGTTAGGATCTCTTCTCTGTCTCTATAGTTTAGCAGCTTTGCTATCAAGGGTCTCTGCAGCGCTCCCGGGGGGGAAGGGGTCTCCTGCCCGATGAGCAGTGGGATCGCTCTACTGAGAAACCCTGTGATAGGTTACTCATCCCACCTTCTGTAGCAACATGTTCTCCACGTATGTCGTGGGGTCTCTCTCTTCCATCCCTTCAGGCAGGCCCAGGATCTGTATGTTTTTGTGCCGGACTCTTCCCTCTGCATCTTCTGCTCTACTTTCCAATGCTGGTACTTTCGCTTTTAGTTCTCAGACCACTGATTGGGCTGTCTCTATCTTCTGATTGTTTTCATCTGCAAGCGTCTCCACTGACGGCACCCTCTATGCCTGCCCTCTGATATCCTGTCTCAGCAGACCCACATCGATTCTAACCTTGTCTATTCTCCTTTCCTGAGTAGACTGGAGCGTGGCGATAGCCTTCGGGACCTGGCTGTCATCTGTTTTCCCATTAGACTGTGCCTGTGTGTCTTCATGAATGGACGGGCTGCCTCCCTCTCCCTTGTGGGCGAATGCCTCCATTTTTGTCTATCTAAATTTCCTTTTATGCTGGTTTTCTGGCATGTGCACAACTCTCGCTCCCCTTGCAATGCTCTGGGTGTGCGCGCTTGACTCTTCAGCTAGAGTTGTGTCAGTCCTTCAGTCTTGCGCGTGGCTGCGCCAAGAGAGGCATCCTTGCTCCATGGCCCCTTCCTTTCACACCACCTGGGCCCCCCACCACCTGGGCCCTGTCTGTCTGCGCCTCGGAGGCTTGAGCTGTCTAAGTTCAGGTACCCTGATGAGGTTACCACCTCCCTTCTGGACGTTCCCCTGCAGTTTTCCCTGGGCTTTGCTTTCCCTCTTGGCGCTGTCTGCTGTGGTTGTTCCCGCCAGTGCTGTGCGCTGGGTGGGGGAGGGAGCACGTGGTGGGGGATTCTCCATCCTCCCATTTGTATCTGTTCTCAGCTGGTCTGCAGGCCGTAGTCAGGCAGGTGCCCCTGCTTCTCCTGCTCCCAGAGCTCCCCTCAAGGTTTTCTCCTCATCTGGCGTGCCGCTTTTGTGCTGCCGGCCCGTTGCCTCACTGCGGGTGGGCCCGCTACTGGTCCTTGATGGTGCTTAACTGAGCTCCAGATAACGCATCCCTAGAGCCAGCTTCCTCTGCAAGGAGCGCTCTCCAGGCTGCTCGGGCTGCTCCAAGCCTCTGTCTGGGCTCCTCTGAATTTCGCCAGGGGTCTCACTGGCCCACATGGGCATGATCTCAGTGGCTGCCGATGGGCGGGCTTTCCTTGTCCTGGAGCTACGCTGCTACTCGCTCCGGGATCACGGCTCCTCGGCTCAAATCGGGCTGTACTGCACTGCCCTCGGCGCTCCGGGTCTTGCGCCCTGTTTCCTCCCGCAGCGACAGATGGAGGACAGAGGGTATTGTCCTCAAAGGCGCTGCCCTGCTTCTCGGCCACTGCTCAGCCGCACACCTGCACCTTCTCAGTCTAAACTTCCTGCAGAGGCTTTCTCAAGTGGCCGCCACCATCTCGGTGGATTACGGCCCGTTTCTCCGGAGCATTGTTTCAGGCTGTTCTGCTTTCCTTTCTGGCCAGCTGCCGTCTCTGTTCGCTAAGGCCTCCTTGTGTGTTGTCTTTGCTTATTTATATGTGCCCGTTTCGCTTGTGGAGGCTTATCATTCACGGATCCGGCGGGAGCTACAGAGACTTGCTGCTCGCTCCATGGCCGCTAGCCACGCCCCCTCGGATCTAGCATTATATAAACTAGAAGCGAATGATAAGACATTGTGATCTTGCTGATGATTGTTTATTTGCCCTGCTTTACTTCTTGAGATGAAAGCAGTATTTTACCATCTCCTTTGAGTCTGTCTGGGTATTGAGTCTGAAATAATTTACTGGTAATTCCATCTAGCACAACAGATGCTTCAAGGTGCTAGAGCACATGACCACCTTTCTTCGGTAACTAGAAGCAAGTGAAATTATTATCTGTAAAGGTGGCTATTCTGTAACGTTGCGTGCACTATGAAGATAGCACCTCTACTGGGATCCATAAACGGTGCTGAAAATGGTGTCATCGGGCATCTGGTATTGTGACCATTCGTAGCGCATGTCTAGGTTGAAGGTTCAGGTGGTGCTCGCTATCAAGTAATTGCGAACTAGTACAATCATATGTACTGCGATATCGTATTGCATAATGCATAGGGCCCTAGGAAAATTCCTTTGGACAGTTGCTGTTATCGTTATGCTGTTGTGTCAAATACTTCCCCACTTGGAGTTTCCCTGCACCTGTCTGTCTTGCTTTCAAGCAATACGTCCATGCGTATAAAGCAAGCCTAAACCCGATTTCGTGAATTTAGAATACTACAAAGTCCTGAGCAATTCCCATTCTTAAGCATTAATCAAGCAGAAGGGCTCCCAAGCTTTAAAATTGCAGCTGATCAAAAATCTCCATTCCGCCTGCTGTCATATAAATAAATAAATGCATATGTGACACAATCGAAGTTGTCGTGGTAACTTCTCAAATGTTGACGTCAGGACCTACTTCTCTGTGACTCTGACGCTATTCCCCTTTTTGGCAGAAAAACAAACATAGATTTCGCTGAATCCTGAAGCTTCTGAGACACAGGCGGATTCTGAGTGCCTTTGCCATCTTACAAATTCCCGAATCCTATTGTGGCTTGAGCAGGCAGGGCAGGAAAGCCCCCCCCCCCCTTACTGAGCACATAAACATGCTGCGTGTAAGCCAGGGTGACATGTGGCTCTGGAGATGATGATCCCATGGCGTGCGTGTGTGGCGCCAGGAATGTGCCGATTCAGCACGCCGATCTGGTTCTCGCGATGGGACAGGTGCCGGGAAGCTCCACTGGGGCAGGCGTTTCACACAGCAGCCCTCCCTCCCTCCCTCTTGCAGCAGCACACGCTCGATGGCATTTTCACATGCATGTATGCATTTTTTTTAAAATGGGATTCTTAGACATGTTGTCTTTGGGCTGCTCTGCAGGAGCGGAGGTTTTTACAAGCTCTTTCGGGCCCTGCGCTTGAAATGAACCACGATTGTCAGTGTCTTTACTGTGCACCCCCTCGGCAGAACCCCAAAACCGTCCAGTGCCTTGCTTCTGCTTGGATGTAAAATTGTATTCTTCATTATACTATTGCTTTCCTGCTTGGTGTTTTTGCACAGAATGAAAAAAACATTTGACCAAATTACCATATGAATATAGTCACCCCAAATGCACGATAAATAGTTGTGTTTCAGAACAGTTAGTTTACGACATGAATTACGTGTTAGTGGATTAAACAGTCATCTTTTTCAGCATTTAAAGCGTAAAATCAACCATTAACAATGTAAAGTTACATTTTTGCGTTAACTTTGCAGTGCCACCTGAATTTATCAGTTTGTGTACATGCCTTCTGACCTTCATCACTGTTCTTCAGTGGACCCAAAGAAATGTTCATGACCTCAGGGGAATGGTACAAAAAAATTTCTAAGATAGTTCGTGGCATGGAAAAATCATGCAGAAATTCTGATGCAGCAATCACCATAACTAACTAATGCATTTCTGAGAAATGGATAACCTGAGGAGCCAGGGTTCAGTGTCTTGCTTTGGCCTCAAGAATGTTTCCGATTCATACAGCATTTTGGGCGGCATCAGTTTAGAGAGACCAGTGCTGGTCTGGAGCGCTCTGGAACACCGAAAGCCGCCTTCTTGTAAACTGGTGAGGGTTTGGAGCAGGTTTCAGCAATTCAAATCGCTCTTTTAATTGTATCCCTGCCTCTAAAAAAGTACTAAAGGTGATTAAATCTTGAGGGACCAATGAAATCTCGCTGTTCTGCATTTTGTAGGGTTCTTCTAGGTTTCTGGGAACGTAGTGTTTCTGGCAGGGACATCTACATGCCACTTCTGATATTATTCCAGCATGCCATACTTCTTGACTGAGAGCGAAAGGCCGCCTGGAGTGGTCTGACATTCCTTGTGAGCAGTGGATCTTAGCAGCTTTAGCGTTGATTGCCACTCTTGCCCCAATATGCAATTAATTGACCTCCTACATTCGACGACAGGTCTGTTTTCAGAAACGTATGGTCGTTCTTCTCCATCACAGACCCAGGGCGCCCTTTTAAGCGACCCCTAGGATGAATCAGAGGAACGAAACATGAATAAACATCTTTGGTTTGAAGCACGCACCTATGACTCCGTTTTGACCTTTACTTATCTCATTACGTATGTGAGTCAGGACATGTGATTTGTATGGGCAGGAACTGCTACTTACCAGTGACACTTATTTTGCTGCATGCCACCTGGTGAAAATTTACAGACTTTGCGTGACACAGTCATTCCGATGTCGGAATCGGAATTGGGATTGAGAGTTTGTTTAAACCAGAGACAGACTGGTGGTTGTGTGGTCCTGGGTGTCTGTTGTCTCACTTCTTGCATGGCATGGACCGGACCCCCACAATGCTTCTCACTGTAAAGCCAGTACTACAGGTAAGAAGCATTTTATGGTCACTGAAAATCTCCAATAGAGTTGCATGTTTTCATATGATACAATGTCCCAAGACAATGGCACCAAAAAGAATTGCTCCACAGGAACTGGCAACACCCAGCTGAGAGCACTTCGGAGTAGCTGTGAAGCGGTAAACGCGCTATACAAAGCCCCAAGTAAATATACTATTTCAAAAGTAATCCTGTTCAAAGTTACAGTAGTACTTTCTTGCCCTCCCGTCATCCTCCCTTGTGCCCCTGTGAAGTGTCCTACAAGTGGCTGCACGCCTCATAAAGGGTCTATGCAGATACAACCACATCACCCCGACCCTCATTGACCTTCACTGGCTCCCACGGCACGCACAAATCCCCTTCAAGTCTTGCTGCATCATCTATAAGGCAGTCGCCCTCAAGTCACCCAGCTACGTCAGCATCTCCTGCCAGACAGTGCACCACTTGAAGCCAGACCATGTGCAGACTTGAAATCTGCTGCTGCAAAAACGAAAGGATCAGAAAACAAGCCTTCTCTGCCTATGCCCCAAGAATATGAAACCTCCTCGCTGTTGGCATCAGACTCACCCGCACGCTCCTACAATTCAGAAAATAATTCAAGATCCACCTCTTCAAGGAGTCTCTCCTCCTTAATACCCAGTCCATCACATCAACCCTCGCGCAACCTGACTCACTAGACGATGCCCACCCCTCTCCTCTACACCAGCCGGTACAGCTGTACCCCTCCTCTGTGCCCCTCTGTATCCTACCCCCTGCTATATATATGTTCTGTTGTTACCAACGAAAAGTGCTCCTTTATGCATCTGTAATGTTGTACACCTCTGTAAAGCGCTCCGTTATGTATCTGTATTGGTGTATATATCTGTAAAACACTCTGTTGCTTCTCGAAGCTAGGCCCGCGCTCAATAAATACCATAATAATAATAATAATGATAAGCCACAGCCCCTCTGCACGGAAAGACAAGCAACCACAAACATGCTCTGTTCCCTCTCACCTGTGAGGTGAAACTTGTTTCTGATGGCACAGAGAGAAAGAAGAGGTGTGGCCTAGCAGTTCGGGTTGTGCTGCTCCAGTTGGTGGCAGGGCCAAGACTGATTTGCATAAGGCTGGTCCCCTTCTGAAATGGCACATACAGGCTGAAAACGGATTGATACCATAGACTTGTGCCCTTTAAGACGAGGTAGCAATACTTAGAGATGTATGAGGATGCAGAATTTACTCAAACATCAATAATCAAAACCGACTCAGGAAGTTGGCAAAACTCTTCTCTGTTTTATTTGCAATGATCTAAAACAGGGAGGTTACAACAGACATCATCCGACGTTTGCTCGAACTCTCAATACATTTCATCAAAAACATAACTTTTATAGTCAAAATTCGTCATCATTGACATCATACTACGTGGCAAACTACAAAACCGACTTGGGTATATATTAGGCTTTCAAGGAACATCGAAGTAAATGTTCCATACTAACGGGAATAGTGATTGGGTCTCTAACCTCAGGTGGACAACTAAGCCCTCCTCTAGTGCAAGACATCTTCATCGTCATAAAATACACAATTCATTGGTTACATAGACTATAGGGCTTCTTGATATGTGGCCCTCTACAATTAGTCATGCTTGAACCCTTCTGGAATATTCCACACATTAGCAGCACGCAGGCTACCACTCCAGGTGCGGGGAGGGTCAGCGTGATTATGCCTCTCCACCAAATTAGCCCAACATCTGTCATCACTCTTGCTGTTTGCCATTCAATTAAGGCTTTAAACTTGGCCTTGCAGAGGCTCTCTGTGCCTGAGAATTAAAGGGAGTATGGCATGGTGTTATCTTCTGGTTTCGGTGTAGCTCGACCCAATTTCTATTTTCATCAGACCATGTGAATATCGACCATGTTTTCGAGCTCTTCGCTGCATATAATACTATTAAATGATGAACTCTTGACTCCTTCGGTGTTTTTCCATTTCACCTCAAACTGAATTTTGTTTCTTTCTCACGTTCATGTAACTACTGGATGGACAACCAGGCTCAGGGTAGCCTCGACTCTTGGTGCTGGGCCAGCCAAGCCTTTCTAAAATTTCTCCTTCGCCATGAGCTGTTTTCCAACTGCACCACACTAAAAACGCTTTCCAATCAAGTCTTGCTGAAGTGCATCGTGGAACATCCAGGTTCTATACATTCCTATGTATATATATAAATTGGTGCATCGCCCCAAACTATTCACTACATAGCCAGCCTTAAGATCACTTTGTCTACTTGCGTTACTGCTTCGCGTGATGACACCAGTCTTCTTTCTCACTCATTTTCATACTTCTTCCAGGACCTCTTCCAGAAGAACATTATTTCTTTGTGCATGTATATAGGGGTTTCTCAGTGGATACCTTGTTTCAAGGATTATTTGCTTTGCTTTGCGATACAGGCATTCTTACTGGAACTGCACATGTTGCAATTTCTGGTTCCCAACATATAGGTAACATGGGGGCGGAGCTTCTGGTAGGGGTACTTGCCTCCTCCTCTACACTATGGTTACCCAGAGCAATGCCAGTGCTTAAGATGAATTCATACCCTTACACTCATCACAGTTTTTGATGATAGATTGTCTCTCTAAGAGAGAGGGAAAGACCCAAAATAGGCCTCTTGCTCTCTGCACGATAGGTAACCAAGGCGCACCACACTGATGAGGTACAATAAGGCTAAAACATGTCAGAAGATGTCTCAGTTCCCATGCAGAGGGGGCATGGCATAGCAGTTCTTACTGGACTGCACCAATTAGTGGCAGGACCAGCACTGATTTGCATGTGGCTAATTCCTTCAGCAATGGTGCAGATAGGCTAAAAAACGATAGTATGAAAGGTTGCCCAGAGTCAAGCCAGTGGTTAAGATTGATTCCTAATCTGCATATTGTAAATTCACTTTTCCAGTGTTTGTAAATTAATCACTCCCTCACTCAGTATCGAAACAATTGAAGCAGAGAGTAAATCAAATCCCCCTCAATCTGCAAACAAATCACCAAGATTAGCACATGTTTTTGCACTTAGAAGATATTGTGTAAGTTAGCACATGTATTGCACTTAGGAAATGTGTAGGAACAGTGTAGGTTAGCACATGTTTGCACATGAAGAACATTAAAGGTTAGCACATGAATTGCACCTGAAGAACTGTGAAGGTTGGCACATGTATTGCACTTAGAAGGAACTGTGTAGGTTAGCACATGTTTGCACCTGAGTTGCACTTACAAGAATTGCCGAGGTTATCAGTTGTATTGCACTGGAGGAACTGTGAAGGCTAGCACATGTACTGCGCTGAGAAGAAATTGTGAAAGCTAACACGTGTATATAGATATACCTCTGAGAGTGGGCAATGTATTGCACTTAGATGGACTTTCTGACGGTGGGCAATGTATTGCATTTAGATGGACTTCTGAGGGTGGGTAATGTATTATATTTCAATAGATTTACTGAGGGTGGGCAATGTATGCACTTAGATGGATTGTTTGAGGGTGGGTGATGTATTGCACTTAGGATTTTCTGAAGGTGGGCAATGTATTGGGCTTAAATGGATTGTCAGAGGGCAGACAATGTATTGCCCTTAGATGGACTTTCTAGGGGTGGGCAATGTATTGCATTTAGATGGACTTCTGAGGGTGGGTAATGTATTATATTTCAATGGATTTACTGAGGGTGGGCAATGTATGCACTTAGATGGATTGTTTGAGGGTGGGTGATATATTGCACTTAGGATTTTCTGAAGGTGGGCAATGTATTGGGCTTAAATGGATTGTCAGAGGGCAGACAATGGGCCTCATTACACGGAAGGCGGTAATCCAGGGTGCTATTAGCACCCTGGACCATGCCGGTAAATCACCGGCACCGCCTTGGCGGAAAGGGGATTTACCGCCCCATTCCAAGGTTGGAGGGGCGGTAAATCCCCTTTCCGCCATTGCCCTTCCCCATTCCCATTTCTGCCCCATAGGGCTCTATGGGAATGGGGAAGGCGCTAATTACGGCACCGCAATTTTGCGGTGCCGTAATTAGCTCCGAGGTCCCTTAGCGGGTTGGTACTTAACGCCTGCAAGAAGCAGGCGTTAATTCCTCCAACCCGCAAAGGGACCTCGTAGTACGGCGGTAAGGGTTAACGGTCACCGTTGCCATTAACGGTGACCGTTAACCCTTACCGCCGTCCGTGTAATGAGGCCCAATGTATTGCCCTTAGATGGACTTTCTAGGGGTGGGCAATGTATTGCACTTAGGTGGACTTTCTGAGGGTGGGAAATGGGTAAAGGCAGGGGGTAGGTAATGCACTGCACCTGCTAAACCTACTGACCCAAGCTGACTTATACTCCAGTACTGCCAGATCCTCTCACCCAACTTATGCACTGACACTAGATGTATTGTAACAAAGTGTATGCTTTGAATCTAGGTTATTTTCAGCACAACATAGTCTCTGAATCTAGGTGCATTTCATCACAGTGTATGCTTTGAATCTGGGTGCATTTCAGCACAGTGCATGCTTCGAAACTGTTCTTATTTCAACACAGGGTATACTTTGAATATAAGTGTATTTCAACACCAAGTAGGCTTTGAATCTCGGTGTATTTTCAACACAGGGTACGCTTTGAATATAGGTGTATTTCAACAGAGCATATGCTTTGAATCTAGTTGTATGCCCAACAGTGGGCGCACACTAACCCTACTACAAACTCAATATTCTGCATACTCACCCACAAACTCTAACAAACACACCCCTAATTCTACTGCACCACAAACTGAACACAATCCACAACATCCAACTTGAAACCAAACCCAAGTACACACAAAGCACCCATGCACACTAATACCTCAACACCACATGACACCTACCAACCGAAAACGCACCAACGCTCATTGATCGGTTTCTCTGAATGGAAGCTGCCAAAAGCACGTCAAAGCTCCCTTGATCGTTTCCCTCTCGATCCCACTAAGAAGTCCCCCCAACCCTCCTTCAATTGCAGATCCACCAGCCGCAGGGGTACCACGCAAGCGGCAGCAGTGCGCGGTACAAGACCAGATAACATAACATAACCTATGAGAAATGAGAAATCACCAGCGGGTGATTAGCATACATTCAAAAAGCAGTCTGGTAACATAGGAAAGACAGTGAGTCAAGTTTTAAACCCTTCTGAACAAGTGATGCAATCTGGGATCTCTGCTCATTTAATTTGTCACACCACTCACCCTAACAGTAAAATGCCTGCAAACCACAAGCCAATTATACTCAATTGGACAGCATGAGCTCATTTATGTGAGGCTTGGGCTGTTCTGCTTGTGCGGATGGTTTTATATTAATCACACAGCCCCACCACTCCACTGTTTACCGTAAATCTTGTGTAGTGCTCTTTCCGACTAGGGGAATAGCATGGGCTGCTTATGGATGACAAAGGAAGCCCTGGCTCGTGAGCAGTTTTTGGAGACTGTCGGGGCTCTCCCCGGCTCGCCCTGACCCGCGTAAAGCACTGGGTACAGAGATTTGCCAGCCAAAGATGATGGCCGAGTAATTGCCTGTATCACATCTGTGCGATAGGTCTTCAGTTCACTCCCACATTGAATGACATTTTGTAAAATCAAAGGGCCCTGAGTTTTCAATGCAAGATGCAGATTAAACTATACAAATCTATTTCTTGAGCAGTGAGCCAAGATGGCTACAGACGAGACAGGAATCTGAGCACGTACTTAATAATGCAGTGCACGCACTCATACCTTGCATACACGTGGCTTGTAGTCCAATAACTAGATTATCTATTAGAAGTCCCGCTCTGGCATTCATGCCGATTGACCTGTCTAGAGGCAAATCCAGCTCTTGCCATGCCAATACCACATTTCTGTCTCAATCGAGTTTTGACTTGTAAATGCTCACATTCCAATGCAATGCTCCCGGAATCACAGAAAATTGGCTTCTACCCAAAGCAGGCATTTGAGCTAATGGTGGCCTAAGAGAATATAAAACAGCGCGACTTGTAATTCTGTACGTATTTCATACGAACATTACATTTCATTAAGCAATATTGAAAGTCTACCAATTCTTCTACACTGCAGATGGGATTGGCATACTTTAAGGTAAGTGGGTTTGCCTTAAATTGTTGGATATTTAATTACTGTATGCAATCAAAGCATGCTATAGCAGGCAGGATGCCAAGCGTCTTCAAAGAACAGCGGAACTCGCAACCAGCCGAGAAAACCTTGTCTAGTCATTTCATTTAGTTCAGAGTGCTTATCACTGCATTTTACAGGTGCTGCCATGTTGGGATGTGCATGATGTATCAAGGAGGTAATGCACTGGAAAGGGGTGGACGTCCCAGGCATGGACCGCGCATGAATGCACACACTGCTGCACCTAGCATGATCATGCAGTCATTTGGAGGTACCATCTAACTTATAAAATAGCTAGTTAGAGCTCAGAAACGAGCACTTTCAAGAATTTGTTTGACAAACTTGACTACTGCTAAAAACACAAACTACTTCACTCCCTCTGTTTACTTCAAGTTGTCAGTCTGTCTGTTCCTATCCACCCCCACTTCTGCCTTCCTCTTTTCTTTGCCCTTTTCCTTTCCTCCACAGACCAAGGTCTGGCTACCTCAGATGTCTGAAAACAATAAGCTGTTGCCACACTAGCCCAGACGCTGTAGGACCACTACGGTGCGGATGGGTGCAGTGCATAGGCTTATAACAAACCCTAACTTGTACTGCTCCTGTCTGGCCTAAGCCATACTACTCTTATGAGCTCTAATAAGAGCAACACAGTTTCTTCCACTCTGTTCCACGTTGGCTTTTATGTTATTTCTATGATATTTTACTAATCTAAAAGCTTTAATACTTTGCTAGGAAGAGTGGATGGCGTGTCAGTGAGTAGGTTCAAGTGAATCCGATTTCATTAAAGCAATGCTTAGTGAACTTTGCCGTATTACAGACAAGAGATCAGGGAAAACATAATGAAAATATGACTGATGTGTATCACTTGGATTGCCCTCCACATAAAGTGTAAAACATTCGTCCATCATCATTTGCGTCGGAGCATTTTGGTTTCACTTGCACTGAGAGGTCACCTCCTTTCTGGATGAAGCCGCGCACCTCTGATGAGCTCCTAATTAGAGGGGAGCATTTGTCAAGAGATGCTACAACTCTGCTACAGTCTGGTTTTAATGGTATCTTACAAACACAAAAGCTGAAATATTTTGCTAGAAAGTAAGTTCTCATTTCATTTTCTGGCTTGGTCTCGGCAGTACTTCAGTAATCTTTAGTAGAATACAGGCATTTGCACTTGTTAATCTAACATTGGAACCTTACCCTTTGCTATTTTTGCACATTTTAGGAGCGACTGGATGCTACCAGGACGTCATTTCACCGAAATGCCAGTGGTAGCGGAAGTGACATCACACGACCCTTGAACTCTGAGGACATCACAGGAAGTGATGTCATCTGACCCCACCCATAAGTGACATTACAGGAAGTGATGGAACACAACCTTTCACCCCTTTACAAAACAGGAAGTGGCATCACATAGCAATGTTTCCAAATACACTATGAAAAATATGGTTACGTATCACTGTAAAGTGACATGCATACAAGAATGGATCACCATATGTATCGTTAATATTAGTGTGTATAGACCCATATTACCAAATTACTATGAATGCAAGCAGATGTCCAAGTCCAAACGATAATGATGTGTTATTATATAGCACTTATGCTTAAGTGCTCCATATAGAATAACCTGTGTTCGTACTCATTTATCAACCTCAGCAGGAAGAAAGGCTGAGATGACCTTGCTGGGAGTTGAACCATCAAGCTGCAGATCACACACACATTGCAGCAGCGAACGCTCTACCCACTGAGCAATCTCACCAGCTATAGCTACCAGAAAACCAGCCACTCCAGAAACAAAGAGCCACATGCTTCTGGCCATAGCCCATGAGCCTCAATAAAATAAGTGTTTAAAAAAATGTTTTTTTAGGGGTAGCAAGGGAGACTACATGGGTAGCAAGGGAGACTTCAGGGGTCGCAGTTGCGACTCTGGCGACCCCTGAATGACGTTGCTGCTACCATGACCTTTGCTTTCCCTTGTGATGAGTGCTCTGCTCTTTTCTGGACTAAGTTATTTCCATCTGAGGAGGAGAGTGAAACATTTGCCAGGAGAGCCGTATACTATAGGAGTGTCCTTGCTGCTAGTGGGTCTCATATTACATCTGAAAATATGAATAAAGAAATATCCCAAAAAATCCGAGACAGATCGCTGATACAAACGTGATTGCCTGCATTTAATCAGTGAATATATATTACCGTAATATTTCAGTGATAATGACTTTCCCATCCCGAAGGAGTATATGGCAACTCTATTCAGTGCCCTGTTCCATAGATTCTAGGATAAAAAAAAAATACAACTCCTGCTGGCTTCCTTCAGGTTGACGTGGATGGATGTTTACTAATCCAAAATATGTATATTTGTTTTGCAAAGGACGTTGAATGTGTTAGTCATTTTCTGGATTTGCATGGATTTTACTTCACAAATCCAACAGCTAAAGGCGGACTTGACATGCAGAGTAGTGTGTCATGTGTGTGATTCATGGTGTGTCTTCAATGATCTCTGTTGAAAATGATAAAAAAGAATATTGGCATTTGCAAATTCATGGGGTACACATCTATGCACAAATATGAACAACCCAAAAGGCCCATTTCACCAAGAAAAACAAAAAATAACATACTTTGTGTGTATTTTACAAAGTTGATGATATAAATTAGGAATTTGATGACCAATTTTTGCTTGTTCCAGATACGCTCCGTCATGAGTTTGTGCATCTCTCCCCCCACCCCTCCGCCCTGCCCCCTCCCTGAGTAGTTAGTTGAGAGTCTTGAATATGTAGTCCCAAATAATTTAGGGGTTCTCTGAATTCTCTAATTGCTGCACTGTGTGTGAGGCTCTGGACAGGGGTGAAAACACTGCAAGGCCTGACTAGTGTATCTTAATAAGGGCGCTATTGCGTGCTATTAAGAAATAAACACACAACATCACATAGCCTTTGTGTTGGGAACCAATACTTGAAGCAAGCCACACATTATGCCAACCAAAATACCTCATTTGCAGTCACAGCTAGCACAATTTCCTGCATGCCACTCCACATAGCGATGACTCACTCTGTACCTTGCTACAGGTGATGGGGGATAGCTCAGGGGCAACGCGTTTGTCTTGGAAGCAAGACAATGCATCGCAACACAGGTTTAAATCCCGATCCAACGCTTAGAAACCAATCTCTGGTATTGAGTGTGTTATAAAAGAACAAATATGAATATAATGTCATACAACAGTGCTGCCATATTGTAATACTAATCACAAGAGTGTTGTCACATACCTGGAGAGCAAGAGTTTCCCCTGCAGTTTCAGATCTGCAGCACAGTCATCGGATTTACAGTTCCTCTCAAAGATAGTCTGCAGAAAATTGAAAATACACAGTTATTTATTGGCAAATGCAGACTGAGTAGGAAAACTCATTAGTTGAGTGAACTGCAGAGAGTCTGCATGTGCTCATGACCTGTATTCAGCTATTGATCAGAACGGGCAAGCGCATTTAAGCAACAGTGATACATTCATTGTGTGGTCCTGGAACAGACCAAATGCGCATTCTGCAAAACACATGTAGAAGAACAACCAAGTGGTACTCGTTTTTTCATTTTGTTTTATTTTATTTTATTTAGCATATGTAAGGCGCTTTATACAACAGAATTGTGTTTCAATGCGCCACAAGGCAAAATGGGAAGGGAACAGGGGAAATAACAATGGCAAAAAACGGTAAATATACAGTCGTGGTCCTACTAGGCCTTGTGGCATTCGGCCATGCAAGAGCTTTGAGGACACTGCAATGCACTTGCTCATTCAGCCTTACAACACACCCGCCACTGCTCAGAGTGGGAAAAGCAGAAATCTGTGGATTGAGGAGCACGATCAAAAGAAGAAGTATGATTGATTGATCGATGGGTGGCTTAAATCTATACAATGCTCTCTGAAGCAGCCTCCACACATAGAACTGGGCAAGTCATCCTCAGAAGTACTCCATCAGGTAACAAAAAATCCTAATCATAAAGCTGTCGTACAACATAACAAAATACATAAACAGTTTACAAAGCAATAAAGACCTCAGAAGAAATGATGACAGATGAATGGAAAAATATACAAGGTCATTTCACTCAAAACTTAGAAGTAATTTTTGGCCAATGTGCAATAGACTTTGCTGAACCCCCAACTCAAGCTTATCAATCTTCATCTTTAAACTCGGAAAAGCAGTGGAAGGATGCGATCAGGGTGGACGCATATAAACAAATCTTATACTTCACAGAAAATCTGGAATGTAATGATGGGTGATTTTATATGTATATATAGCAGCCGATATGCCCATTAAACTGAATGAGGAAAGTACTATCTCCAATGAACGCCACATAATTGGAAACACAAGGCCAATCGAGTGGTTGTGTTGTGAGAGGAGCCATTTTGCAACAGAGGATTCCAGTGATAGATCAACAAACATAAAATAATTGACTAAGGTTTCCTATAATTGAGCATATTTAAGGGAATAATAGCCTTTCAGTGGGAATGTAAGGTCCACAGGTTTGACGCAATCTGGAAGCAACACTACCGGTCATCACCAATTCCCAGTGACAATAACCAGTAATATTGCTTATGAACCATAGAACCGGCAACTCACCTGAGACTGGCACCCTCACTGCAACAATTCAGCAAGAAGGTGAGCATTTCTGCCACATCCAGTGAAACCCTACTGTAGCCCCTGGCCCAATTAAGACCCCATGTGTGTATGGCTCGGGTGAAGATCAGGGCTGCCCAATCCTGATGCATGTGAGTAGGGAGGCCCAGGACCAGGTGGCATGGCCTAGAGGACTTTTGCCCCAACCTCAGGGCCAGTCGGGGCAGGTCTAGTAGTGTTGAACTTTGCTGAGCCATCCGAGGTCAGGTGGGTGGGCCTGTCAAGTAAGAAGTCCAGGAACTTCTGCTAGTGCATGGGAAGGACTGCCCCATGCTGCCAGGAACGTAGCACGGGCAGCAGCCCAGTAAAAGCCGTGAGTGCATGCAGCACCATCATGGCTACCAAGCACCTCAAAAAGAGATCATGTTCCAGGCAGCGGCAGGGATGGCATTGCCCCAAGAGGGCACAGTTCCATGGGGCACTGTTAGAAGTTAAAGGCTCCCCGGGGCCGCACAGCAGTGATTATACAGCACCCCACAAGGGCATGGGCGATGCCAGAAGAGGGCCAAGGCACACAGAGCAGGCCAGACCTTCCAGAGCAACAGAGGGGCAGGCCTCGTCCTCAGCAACATGGAAGAAGAAAAAAATAAGAACTTCACGGAAATTGAATGTGGATGACTGCAGCAGCCATATTCTTCTAAATAATATATATGCATTGTATCTATGTATGTATTTATGTATGTACTTAGGTAAATATGTATGTAGTTCTTTACATAGACGTGTAGTACTGTTAATTAGTGTCATGATTGAGGGGTGAGGTTTTAGTTAAAGTGGGAGGCATTTAGAGATAGGAAGGTGTATGTGCTGGGGGCCCTGGCATGGGAGGGTATGGTTAGATGACGGCCTTACAGAGTCCCTTTGAGGCAGGGGCTGCTGGGAGGGGCCATGCTCTGGCCGCTCCTCTCTGTGTGTGGCTCCAGTTTGGAAGGAGGGGTGTGTTCCTTTGCTTCACCCATGGGGTCCCCTCATGACCTATCTAAGAGTGGGTGGGTCCGATATGAGAATCACGCCAGGGTAGGGGTTATTAAGGAGAAGTCATAATGTTTAAAGTTTAACAGTGTTGATTGTCTTTCATTTTAAAAAGGGTCCCCATTGGGGCCTATCCAGATCCATCCCTGTGTCTAGTGTTTTACTTGAAGGTTTTCAACAGCATACGGTGATTAGGCACTCATGGAGGAACCCATCTCATGTTGTGTAGGGAGGGATTAACATCTTCCTTAGCTTCTGGGTTTCCTACCATCCTTTTCTACTCCGGTGTTCTGTGGGATGAGTGATGTAGAGCAGTCCCTCTCTGGCCTGGCAAGTAAGGAGCAAGCCCAAACCACCAGGACAGGGGAAAACAACCAGACTACACTACGCCAACCTATCTGGATGACCTTCCCAAATGCCTGACCATATTTCCAAACATCTGATATATGCTCTTTACGCCCTGTCTCTCTCCAATGACTCTGGCACACTAAATGCCACACTTCAGAAGTGCATACATGGAGTAAAGAAGAACTTGGGGTCTTATATTGTAACTCTCCCACAGGTTAAGTGTTCACTTCAAATCCTATCTGCGGCCATATGCAAATCTGCCATTGTTTACACAAAGTAATAACACTATCCTATGTGTTTGCCTGCTTCACAGAGTACCTGTGCAAAAGAGCAAATGCATGAACCTGTTGTGTTCATGATGTATGATACAAGAAGCTAATTTAGTTGTAATCTAATTCATGATATACATATATTATTACATGGCCTGCGGTATCAGCCATGTAGTTATGGTAAGTTGCTAAACCCATAGAAAGAGCACTTTTTGGATGGCTTATAACTTCGCTCCCCCTGGACAAATCCTCACCAAACTTTGCAAATAAAGTATATGACCCACTCTGATTTTTCTTTGCAAAGTTTGGTGAGGTTTGGTCAAGGGGAGGGCAAAGTTGTAGGGGGGTCCCAAAATTTCGTTTTTTCCCATAGACATAATGGGAAAAAACTTTGCTCACGCCTACAGCCCAAACCGCTGGACGGATTTCCATCAAATTTGCAGGAGGAGCGGCGGCTTGGTCCCGAAAGTGTGCTTTGGTGTAAACCCATCCAGTAGTTCTTGGTTGTTCTTTTTTAAACAACCAAAACATATGGCAAAAAAATGAGTGATATCTATGTACGCTCCGTGGACTTACTTCCCTGTTCGGTCCGCGGATTGGCCTCTGATTGGCTGTTCTGTCTGGGGATTGGCCAGAAAATGTGCAGACTTTTTCGTGGTCCTCAGACATCCGGACGAGCTCACTCATTGGCTGGTGGGAAAACATGAAATGCATCGGTTTTCCCGAAACGCCTGCCATCTTGGATTTGCTGACTTTTTTGGGGTCTGCGGACAGTGCGGTGAAAACATTAAAAAAAGCAGCATTTCACTTGTCAAACTCAACAAACAATCTCTGGGGTTGTGGGGGGGGATGAGTATTGGATTGGATATGGCCATAAGAAGCCAAAAAATGGGTTGTTTCACCCCCCCCCGAAAGTCCACAAACACTCCAGACGTCCTGGGGCAGTCCTGTGGTGTTCGCGGACACTTCAGATGTCCTAGGACATCTGTACCTATTTCTGCATTACAGGGTTGAGGAAAAGCAGTTTTTGGATCGCTTATAACTTTTGCGCTACTCAGCGAAACTGCATGTAATTTTGCAATTTTATTCTAGGACTAGTCCTGAAAGGTTTTGCAAATTTAGAGGGGGGGTCCCAAAATATTCTAAAGGCATATACATGTGGTGTCATTTGACGAATATGCACAACATTTGGCATAAAGATTTAGGATCTAGATATAAATGGTTTTCTAAAGTTTGGTGGGATTTTCTCAAGAGGGGGCGAAATTAGAGGGGAGTCTCAACATTTTTAGCGGCTTATAACTTTGTTGCTATTTGACGAATGTTGACAAAAGTTTTGAGAAAGATTATAGACCCAACCTTCAATGTTTGTGTAAAGAATGAATGGATTTTGTCAAGTGAGGGCTAAGTTATATGACTATTGCACGTACATACATTTTTACACTTTAAAAAACATAAAACATGGGGGGATTTCGAGCAAACTCGTGAGGAGCATTGGCAAGGACATTAAAGCATGATTTTGCAAATGTGCCCGTGTTTTATTTTTTGACAAGTGTAATAATGTAGGTACAAAAAATAGTCATATCCCTTTGGTGACTGAGGTATAGCCTGTGGCCGTGGGCACTAGCCAGATTGTCTGGGTCATGGCATAAGGTCATGACGCGGACAATCTGGCTACTGGCCATGACCGCTAGGGACGAAAAATGGTGTTAAAGTGGCTATGTCTACCTGGGACCTGCTATGTGGTAAAGTTATTTGAAGGTAGGATAGGTTTGAATGGGAAGAAAAGTCCTTATGGTAATATGTTCATAGGGTTTTGCAAGCTGCCACGGCAAGGGACGAGGGGCTGTGTACGGAGCCCCGCCTTCTCTTTCCATGTTGGCTGTTTTGGCTGTAGGAACAATAATTGATGTTTTAGCACCCTGGGTTCCCGCTTTGGGAACCAGGGGTGCTAATGGCCTTTACCCCCCATTTCAGGGGCTGCAATGGATGATAATGGTCTGTAGCTCTCCTTATTTATTTATTTATTGATAACGCACCAATGCCCGCAGACATCAGGCTGTGTAGTTACAGTATTTGTTAAAGAAGATGAGGTGGAGGAAGACAGCTTACTACTTGCTGAGAAAGGAACAACCTTTCTGAGAGCATTGCGATCATTCGATTTGGTGTGGCGGCGCATGGAGGTGGTCCCGTAGGAGTACTGTCCAGGTAGTCTGCGACTGAGTACAAAATTGCAATCAGTGCATTTCACTTTGATAGCTTTAGCCTTTGGGACACTCCCAACAGTAGCAAAGCACTGGCACACCCACGATTCTGTCTTGATGCTAGAAGTAGACACTTCCTCTACCTCATCTTCTTGGTCCTCTTCAATGGGCCTCATTACACGGTAGGCGGTAAACCATGGCGCTATTAGCGCCATGGTTCATGCCGGTAAAATACCGGCACCGCCTTGGTGGAAAGGGGAATTACCGCCCTATTCCAAGGCTGGCGTGGCGGTAATTCCCCCTTCCACCATTGCCCTTCCCCATTCCCATTTTTGCCCAATAGGGCTCTATGGGAATGGGGAAGGCGCTAATTACGGTACCGCAAATTGCGGTACCGTAATTAGCTCCACTGGTCCCTTTGCGTGTTGGTTTTTAACGCCTGCAAAAAGCAGGCGTTAAATTCCCCAACCCGCAAAGGGACCTCGTAGTAAGGCGGTAAGGTTTTACCGGTACCGGTAAAATACCGGTACCGGTAAACCCTTACCGCCTACCATGTAATGAGGCCCATTGTCTTTGAAAGTACTGTGCTTTTTTTTGTTGTGAAGGTCCTCCAGCCGGTGGTGGTGGTGGCTCTTGGGGAGGACGGATGGCAATAACTGATGCCATTTATAAGATAAATAGCAGTTTTGATAAAATTTGATAAAATTCTTCCAAGTATGTACTGTGTACTAGATTGGTAATGGATAACCGCAGTGAAGTCAGATGTTCGTAGACGTCTATGGATGCAAAACTAGTTGAAATAGTTGTCCAGGGCAGTCACGAGAGTGGAGGCTTTAGAATGGAATTGCGTTCAACTGGGAATGAACCAGGCGATGACAGGTTAAGTGCAGAACAAGAACCCAAGACAGAAATCATACAGACAGAGGAACAGAAATGTGTATCTACAAAAGAATGTCAACATATGTACCATGACTGTCAAGGGGAGGGCAAGATGCATGGGGGGCAACACAGTGCCGTGGCAGTATGGGGGCCCGTTCCAGATGCAAGAGAAGGAGTGTGAGGGCCAACGTGAATGCAGGAAAGTAATGGCATTTTCTATTAGGGGGTGGGGGGGAATTCCAAGGCAGGGATAGGGAGGGAGAAGGAATAAGATGCACAGGGTGGGGCAGTGACGGAGAGATTGGGGAGGGTGTGAGAAGGAGAATGTCAAGAGAAAGAAGCAGCAAGGTGGGGACGGGGAGGGCTAGACCATGATCAGGTTGAAAGACTAGCCAGAGGAATTTGAAAGGGGACTGATTGCGCATCTCCAGAAAGGAGGCTCTTAGGAGACGTGGGTGACATATGATTATGAGTGATATGTCATTACGAGTGCCATAATGACAGGCATGTACTGTGCCTCGTTGGACAGCCGTCAGCCTGGATGTGGTGAGCTGGCACAAGAGGAGCATGAGATTAGCAATCAGAGATGAACCAGGGATGTGGCACACTTTATTTGTGACTGGGCATCTCAGTCCTCTATATAAAGTTCAAAGTGATTAGATGCTACAGTTGTTTAATGAGGTATTGCTGTTAAACTAAAATGAAGAGCTTGACTTCAAACAGCCATGGAAAATAGATTAAGAAGTAGACACCGGCCTATTCTTAGAGCAAATGATATGCTTCTGTGATTCTTCTTTACAGGCTCTATTTTTAGCAACACGCCTCTGGAGTGCCTTTAAATTAATCCAGCATCAGAGGCGAATAGATCCATGTTTCTGGCAGGCAGGTAGGCGTGTCACCAGCTCAAGGATCAGGGCAAGCAATAATACGTGCCAGGAGCCCGCGTGGAAGAACACAGAGAGCCAGGTGCAGCGGGCTTGGGTGGAAACCCGGGGAGCAGGCGCAAGATATCAGCCACTGGGCTAGTGTGAGATTATGGGCAATGATGTATATAACCTGTGCCCATGATAATCTGGACCAGGAGCATGGGCCCACTGGCATACACTAGTTTGGTGCCCACTCTAGGGCAGGGTGAGTATGCGCACTTCCAGAGGATATTCCGATTTTTTGGATATTGCACAGTGAGAAAGCGCACGTGCCAGACACCACCCACTGTGTGCAAGGCACCCTCAGCCTTTATTGGGGTTCATACACTGCTTAACGGCCATGTGCTGGGATTCCTTGCACAGGGCTGGTCGCACTGCCAGGCTCTGTGCCAGGAATATCCTGGCATGGCTTTGGAAGGGGGGCATGTCCTATGATACGCGAGTGCCTCTATTTCTGTAGGCCCCTCATTGAGCGACTTTATTTTTGCGTTTCGATATTTAATGTTCGATATAAATACGTGGAACGGGTTGAGAATGATCGTGGGCTGTATGTTGAAGGGTGAACATAAGCATGTTAACACAGGAAGGCAGCGGAAGAGTGCAAATCCATAAAACTAACCTGCTTCAAGACATTTCATATGCTGGTCGCTCACTAAAGTCCTCTCCAAACCAATAAGAAAGCATGATCTGGAGCAAGCAGCCATCGCCTTCTGGATGAGGGGCCAGCTATCCGAAGTCTAACAGATGAAGCTCTGTTTCACACTGACGCCATGTGTGGGGCGGGGATGTTGGCCAATGGAAAAGACTGACTTGTTTTGCAGTTAGAACATAAAGTGCTAGAATGACAAAGACATCCATGATTTCCTATGTAAATTACTATACAAATAATAACACAGAGCACTTAAGGGGTCAATTTTACTTATCAAACTCTTTGAAGCTAAGCATTTCACATGGGAACCTGCTGAGTTGGCAGGCAGTAAAACAAAGTTTAATACGTTGTTACATGCGGCTTCCCGGCTGTTTGGGTGTTAAAAGTGGTAAAAAAAAGAGCTTGCTCTGCTTAAAGAGACACAATTTGGGAAGTATGGTGTGCAAGCACAGAGGAGCATACTCGTCACATTAGCCATCTATTCTGCTCTTCCTAAAAGCTCTGCAGAACAAACAAATAGTTCATTTCAGGATCTATTCATTCTTTTCCCATTATAAAAAGTGAGACACCACAACTTCTGACCTGTCTGGGCTATTGTAAACATGTCCAATAGCCTCGCAGAGGAACAGTGGCATATTTGAAAACATTCTTATTTTTCCTCATGCCTTTGAATTTAGTTTTTTGGAAAACTAAATTCACTGTATCACTAGATTGATTTGTGCTTAAACTATTATACATTGGACAGATGTGGAACTGTTGTATGAACATATAAAATGTCAAAATGTCATACAATGGAAGCCAACGAAAGAAAAATCGTAATGGCCATCTCTCCTCTGTGCTTTTTCCAGAATTTCTAAATTTAACAGAAGGAAAACCAAAGCCATCATAGCACTTAAATCTAAACGGAAATTGTTTTGACCAAAGAGAACAACAGGAAAAAACAATCCAAAAAGGCTCTCGTTTTTGCCCATCCAACCCACTTGGCAGTCTACCCACTGCTCCGCTACTTTTTTGTTACACCTCCACCTCTACATGGATCATCCAGGACTGAAACTGACACCTTGCAGTATCAAAAGACCTACAACTGGAGCTCAGCCATGTCCCCATTGTCTGTGGCTGAAAACCTTGTACTGTGAACCAAATTTCACTAGATACTAGATGCGTGTGTGTATGTTTTCTCGATTTGCTCTTAACTAATAAAATATGTGACTTTTAAGCCAAACAATCCTTGATTTACTGTGGTTCCAGCCTCAAAGCAAGGGCAGGTTAATGCGATGCTACCCTTTGAAAAGACATGACAGAGATTATTGTCGTGTTTTGTTTTATCATCCGCAGACAGCACTCCTACACCTCCCTGACAGCTAGAGTGATATTTCAATATCCTCCTCGACACCCAGCACTCCTCTGCCATCATCCTCAGACGGCATGTTCACACTCCTCAACTCTGATGCCATCTTCTGCAGCCGGCCCTCCTACACCCTCCTGACAGCGAAAGCGATATTTCAACATCAAGATCAACCCCCAGCACTCTGGCACCATGCTGCAGCCAGCCCTTCACCCCCCCCCCCCCCGCACCCCGAGCATGCCTGGAACATTGCCCAGAGCCACTACTCCTATGCCGAATTAGTACCCAGGAAGCACATGAATAATAGTCATCTTCCATGTGCAGCTCTGCTGATTTAATTCTAATATGTTCTTTGTTTTCCAATATTTCTATACGGCCTTTCGTACTTCGAGCCATAACTCTTCATGAATATCACATAAAATTGAAGTTGATGAAACTGCATCGTGTGTGTCCGAAATGATCATGTGTTCTTAATTTTTCGGCAGAGCGTGGAATGCCCACCTCTGTGGAGGCATGGATGAAACACTGCTGTGACGCATTTCCCAAGCTGAGCTCCGGAGTTAGCACTGTTTTATACTGCAGTCAGGGCCCGATTCTGAGGGATGCATACTTGTACAAATGTTTCATTATTGGTTTAAAAACACGTTCATGAAATTCAAGTAATTCTATTCTATTATGAATGAGAGAGAATGTTGGCCTTTCTGCCTTTTTTATAAATATAATGCTGGCTGTAGCTTATAACTGGGCAGCAGTCTTAGCAACCGCTATAGTCGTAGCGCCTACTTTCAAAGTGTATTCATTTGCGTGAGCGACAGCCATTTTGGATGGATTAGTCCTTCCTCCCACAGCTTCTGATCTTAGTTATACATTTTGCAGTGCCAGCTGTCACCGGAAACCTTTTCAGCTACCAGGGGGGTGCCAAGTGGCTCCACATCGTCTCCGTCAGACTCCAATGTATGTCCATGTTGCAGGACATAACTTCCGGCGGGAGTATACATGCAGCCATTTGCACCCATAAGCTTAGTTCCTTTTCTCCACATGATCAGAACACTACTCAGGAAGGCCACTATCAATTTCTCTTAAATAAATAAGTCATGCCAAATCCCAAGGTGTGTTTCAAGCCCTGTAGTCACTGCGCCAGGCAGAAAGATGTCAATCCTCACTTGGTTTTTCTTTCACTGCCTGGTCATGCAACCCAATACGGAAGATTGCGGTTTATTCCAGTCCATCCATGGAAAAAGCGCATTGGGAGTGTGTGCTAAATTATACACCTTCCCAACACAAGGATAGGAACACCTTTTTCAGAGCCAGGTGCTAAGAAGGTCCGATCTTTGGAGGAGACAGAGATGAACCACGGCGAGAGGGAGGACAAACACTGATAAAATCCCAGCTCACATCAAGAAGACCAGAAAAAGAAAAGAAGGAGCATTACAAACGGCCTTCCACCCCAGAGAACATTCTGGATGCCATTCCAGGGATGATGAAGAACCTAAGAATCCTCTGGAGACCCACCACCACTGAAGGCGCGTGCTGTGCTCACTCTCCTGAACTGAAGCTGTTCTTGCAACTACTCTTTTCCTGGGTAAAATCTCCTCAGGCTTTTTGTGTTAGTTGTATTTTGTGTTGTTGATTAGCTTAGATAACTTTAAGTACAATTGTATTCCAAATGTCATGTTGTACTGCAAGAGATCTATGTTTGGCACCTGTGGCAACTAGCTCAGGCTCACAAGGAATCCCTTTATTGACCAAAACATTCCGGGTGTTGTAAACTCCAACTTAGGTTTTCATGTGGACTCTTCGGAGGCCATGCTCCCTTGTTCAAATGCACCGTGTCAATCACAGTTGTCATCCAGCTGCATAGGACAAAAGGTGCCACGTACATGTTCAATGTGCCTCTGACACAAGCAGAATCACACCTGGTCTCTGCAGCACATTCCTCGTTTTCAACACTTTTGCAACATTTCTTATTTTTCAGAACTTTGTGTTTCAGTGAAACATTTGTTAAACAAAATAAATGATGCCGCAATCTAGCAAAAAAGAAATTATAACCATTAACCATTTTTGACACAAAGGAAATGCAATGATGACTAAAAACATGCAGCAAAAACATTACCACAATCAGAATAGGCACCATGGAATAATGGATAATGTTGTCACTACAATGCTGTTAGGGAGATTTCTCATTTGTATACGTCATCCCCTCTCCTAGTGAGACCCCCAGCACTTTTTGCTGGACTTCTGGACCTTTTTCGGAAATCCTGAATGAGTGGAGCCTTTTTGCTCTCATTCATTCTTATGGGGTCTGTCTTTTGGAACTCTGTTCTTTGTATTCTACCTGTCCAATGGAGTCTATTTTCCACCATAACTCTTAAAGGCACCTGTATTTTACTATTGCAGTACACAGCTCCTTATGGGCAGTGTTGCTCGGGACCCTTAGGTCCTCCTTTGAGATTATTTTCTTGATCCTAGAGTATTTAGTATCTCTCCTAAAACTTTATAGTCTGAGAGATTGGCACACACCACCTTATGTGGAGTGTCAGATGGATACCTAGTACCCCTCTTCTCTCTGCTTCTGTGATTCTTTAGTCACATAGACACAATCCTAGTTTTGGCTAGTGGCATTGGATGTGTCCTATCTGCTATTGTGTGATTTTACTACTGCAGGCTATGTACATAGCCCCGGTAGTACACAATAGGGGCACCCAAGTACTAACTTGGGGCCTCTCTTCTTTTTTCACCATTACTAACATGGTTGTTTTGTCAGCTCTTCTTCCGCCATTCTGGGAGGGGCAGGCCTGTGTGTGTGTTTTGGCTTTGGCAGGAAACCTTGTGTGTCCCCGCCTAGGCTCCAGAGTGTCCATGCAGGTAGGAAGTGGGGGGGGGGGAGTTTTCCACCCTACTGTCCTTTGTCTGTCAGAGTGCCTGAATGGGACCAGCTCCCACTGGGGGTCTGACTGTCCTTATTGGACAGCCAAACACCCCTTTCTGTAAACTGCTCAGGACGATTGCAGAGGAGTGAGTTCTGGAACTGGATAAAAGGCCAGTCTCCTGGAGTGAAAAGCAAGTTCACCACTGGAAACTGAAGTAACTGAAGAGGAAGACGACCAGCGATGCCTGCAGAACATTTGCAACACCATGAAGTGACCACTGCTGTCCTGACCCTGTTTTCTGTGTGAAAGAAGAACTCAGAAGAGGACGACTCCTTCCCTTTGACTGGTGGGGACAACCAGTCCCAAGATGAACTTTATTTGAGCCATCTCCCGAGGTCCTGTGAGTTTTCAGAGCTGCAGAACCCCAAAACAAGGAGACCTGCTGCTCATTTCGAGTGCATCATCGTGGAAAGGCCAAATTTGTTCAAGTCTTTGCTGAACCCTCAAGGACACTCCAGAGACACAATCCCACTTGTCCAGAAACACTCATCAGAGTGTGGGACGGCAGGAACTGAAGAAGATTGACCGGGCAAATCACATCCGGTGTTGGTGCAGCAGAAAAGGCGTCAAAGCCCCAGAGTGACCAAAGAAGTTGATGAAAGCTGTGCCAGAGGTCTTCCCTTGAGACTGCTGCTGAGAGATCCTGTTAATTGTCCTGCCTTTCATCATCAGACTAAGGAACCCGGAGGTCGGGTCCAGAGCTGCAACATTGCGGAGCATCCACCACAAACGTTTTCTTCAAACCTAAGGTACTGTGGGGAAAATGATATTGCTTACCTTATCCCAGAAAGTCACTCCAGATCGTTGGGGTGCATGTAGAGATGTCCAGGGCAACCCCTCTCACCTGCGACTCAAGCCGTTTTATCTTCTTTCCTAGAGAATAGAAAGTATCCACAGGTACTTTTTGACTTCTGCTGCTTTTCAAGACTTTAAGCATCTCTGAAGTGCCTTTTAGCTAGGGTTGCAAGGGTTGCTAGGGTTGCCTTTTAGGATTTTAAAAGACTTGCTGTGCTTGGAAACTGCCCCTAGGATAGCACTAACCAACCGTTTTCCTTCCCAAAAATCATTATCTTATATGTGTATGTTGACTAAATGCAGTTACTGTATTACTCTGTGGGTGCGCGTTAGTACTGATAATACAGTAGACCTGTCAAACTCCTGTAACAATTGTGCACATTCAGCAACTACCAACTAAGAAGTGACCCTTTGAAACCATTGCAAAGTATACCTATGCGTGTTGGTTTATTGTGCTAAGTATTTAACAGTGACTCTTGTGTAAGCATAATAAATTTATATTTTAATATAAATGTATGTGTAAGTGTTTCTTTGATGTGCATTACTAACTGGGTTCAGTGTACTTACCTACAGCTCACATCTTCCTCTTAAAATAAGCCTGACTGCTCTGCCACTCTTCCAAGGTCTCTCTTGCAAGATCTCTGAGTGGTACAGACTGATACTAAGAGTTGGGGATCTACAAACCACTGGGATATCTTTCTTATATTTTAACTTCAAGTGGGACAAATGCATTTTACACTTCCTTTGCCAAGAGCTTCAGAATCATGCCCTCTAGGCTATCCCTAATCAAGGGACATGCCTAGAAACACGATCTGTGGCTCAGTGCCCAGTCACCTAAGAAAACACTTCCTCTATTTACGACCAGTATTAGCATTTTTGTGAATTTGTCATCAAAAGGCAGTGGTTTAATCTAAACAAAAAGTCTTAGAAGGCTAATTACCGGCATGGCAGTGCAGAAAAATATTGGTGGTAACGGAATTACTACCACTTTTCCTGCTCCGCGACACTACGTATGGCACTGGAGTGGAGGATTTAACTCCATTATCATGATGGAGGCAAATCCTCCCCTACTCCGATCGGCAAAATCGGTGGAGTTACTGCAGCAGTAATTCCGGCAAAAATGCCCCATAGAGTCCAGATGCGGATTAACTTGCCACTACCACTTGTAATCTGGTGGTAATTCCGCCAGACCAAGTGGCAGTAACGGTAATTCTGTTGGGCAGTATTCTGGCAGATTAACCGGCGGAATACCAACCAACTCGTAATGAGACCCTAGTCCTCTTAAACAACTGTGAAAGGCGTTTATTCTGTAATACTCTGAACAGTAGTATCTGATCTCTGCCACAAATAGAGTTTTGTCTATTCCTATGATGAACACACCAGACCCTTCCCATGCAGAGAGTGTAGTAGAAAATGCCTCAGAGTGAATAGTGCATCACCCCTCCCAGTAAGTGTTCTGCTTTACCCTCACAGTCAGTGCTAGAATATATTACCCAATAGAAAGTGTTCTACATGATCCCTCATAGTAAGTGTTCTGCATAACCCTCACAGGCATTTCTAGAACCCATTACCCTATGGAAGGAGTTCTACATGCTCCCTCATAGTATGTGTTCTGCATGTCCTTCAATGCTTGACTACATTACCCCACAGAAGATGTACTGCATAACCCTCACTTTCAGTGCTAGAACACATTACTCTAAGGAAGGTGTTCTACATGATCTCTCGGAGTAAGTGTTTGGCATAACCCTCACAGTCAGTGCTAGTATATATTACCCCGCAGAAGGATCTCTAAATCATGCCTCACAGTAAGTGTTCTACATACCTCCTCACAGTCAGTGATAGAATACATTACCCAATAGAAAGTGTTTTACATGATCCCTCACTTAGTGTTCTACATATCCCCTCATACTCATTGCTAGAACTCATAACCCCACAGAATGGGGTCTTCATGATCCTTCACAGTCAGTGTTCTGCATAGGACCTCACAGGCAGTGTTAAAATACAGAACTCCATGGAAAGTGTACTATATTAATCCCTCGCAGTCATTGTTATTCATAATCCCTCATAGTCGGCCATCTGCATAATCCTTCCAGTCAGCGCTCATATTTAGATCATAGACACTCCTAGATTACCTGATCCCAAAGGTGTGTCCTTTATATTATCTCATGTGAAGTGTCCTATATATTCCTTTACAGTCAGTGCTCTGATGCATTACCCCACAGCCAGTGTTGTGAATGATCTTTCACAGTCTGGAGTCTACATAGTCCCTCACAGTCAGTGTTCTACATGATTTCTAACTGTTAGGGTTCTACATAAGTCCTTGATGTAAGTGCTCTGATGGCTACAGTCCTGGGCTTGGTGTCATATGTACTATCAGAGTTCAAGTAACATCCTCTGTGTTAGTCATCCAAGACTGTGGACTTCAATAGCTGCTTCAGTAGCGCCCCCTACAGTGTGCCACGAACAGCCCCACAGTGCCCTACCCCTGCAGAGAGCCAATGGACTTTAACAATCCACGCGCCAACCCACAGGCCACAAATAGACTTGCGGCACTGCTGCATCAAAAGAATCCCGAGGCCTCCCACTGAGCCAGAAATCCTGTGCAACCCACAAAAGCAAATGCAGAGACTATCTGGCCCATTCGAGTCCCGCAAACACCACAAAATGGACCTTGGAAACCGATAGGCAGCACTATTTTAACACAACTACTGCACACAACATGTACTTTATTGATCACTGTAACTGATGACAATACTTTGTACTCACAGACGTTCAAAAACAGATTTTACAACTAAAGCTAGAAGCACTCGTTTCTACAAAGAAATCTTGACTGCGCGCACGCCTGCGCGTGAAGAAAATATGAACAGTGAGGGCCTTATTCACCAATCGTTTTCCTATGGGATTGCGCGATTATAAAACGCTTCTGTGAATTAGGCCCTGAATCCTACAATAAGAGAACAAGAACTGTTGGCCTTGTTCACCTAGTTACCTGACATGGACCACCACATGCAAGGGAGGTAGGGGGTTGGCAAAGCTTGGCATTTCTTCCTCCTCACAGTGGCAAATAGGCTAATTACGGGTGCTTCGGTAACACAGGCCATCTGAACAGCTGCTGCTCAATTTAAGATCCGCACCCAAAAATATGAATTCATGTTGCTATCGTCAGAAGCCATCCCACGCTGATCAAAATGAATGCTCAAGGCCAACCATGCCTTTAACCCCAGATTTAGAGACCACCCAGGCTGTTAGGCCGCCCCACATTTAAAAAGCCAGCATGAAAGGAATGTTTTGAGAAATTAAACAAGGGCTGGGGGTGTGGCCTAATGGCTGTGATACTGGATTTGAGGTCAGGAATGTCTGGGTTCAGCTACAGTCCCCCACTGACACCATATGTGAACTTTGGCAAATCACTTAATAACTCAGGGATTCTGTTTTTCCTCTGTAAACTCGTGTGGCACCCGCACGTCACACCATGTCACACCATGTCAGAGTAAAAACTTGTTGTGTTACTGGGATTTATAACGCACGCCGCTGCCATTTGCATGCTCTCCAGGAACATGAAACCCTTTAAATCATGGCCAATTCCTCAGCTAAGAAAACATAAGTTAACCGAAAAATAGTTCCTGCAACTTGTTTTTACATACAGAAGGGTGACAGCTCTGTTTTCATCAAATAGGTCCCAAAACACATGCAGCCTTTGATTGGGCCCTGGTCCCACAGTACTCCATGTTTCAGTATATGCCAAAAGACTTTGGATCACCGAAACAAAAATGATTCACACTCAGACCCTGATTGTGGGGTGCGGGTGCATTGTCCCAGTCGGTAACCAGGGCGTGATCCCTCCCATCAGGTGCCATAGATTTGGAATACAGAATGGGCCTTTTCCATCACTCTGCCACCGCTGCACCCTGTGGAATCGTTTTCCAGCAGTGCCAAAGCATGGAGTAAGAGAGCTGGCAGCAGAGCACGCATTGGGACTGTGCTTGCGTCATGCCTTACAATGGAATGACCAATGTTTCTGCATTGTTCATGTGTTATTACCGTGCGGTTATTGTGGTGCTTGCATTTGAGAAAGTGTTCCACATTGTAGCCAGCAGTACTGTGCTGTAGCCTCGTGCTCTGTGCATGTGCGCCTTTGGCTCTTGTGCTTCCCTTAGCCTGTTGCATGTTTCTCTGTATTATAAATTATGCACACAAACAAATCTTCCCTAGTGTGAAACAATGTGGCACCTTCGGAGGTGCCATCTAAACATGCCATAGTTGCATTACTTCTAGAGCCAACAGTAAGGTTCCCATACCCGCAGAGCCTGCAATGCCCCCAAGGCATCTGGTCATGGCCCAGGTACACTTACCCTACAAGCATGGCTCTTCAAGCAGCAGGGGCCTCCGTTGCTGCACTTTCCGCAGCACAGATTTGTTGCCAGAGGTTGCCCCTAAGGTACTATTGATTGGCCATGGGTACCACAGCGAGGAGCAGATAAAACATCAAGCATGTGGATGGTGGACACCGAAGGTCACGCTTCGTGAAATGGGCTATGCAGCAATGTGGCTAGCCCTGCTCCTGGGTCTGCACTCACACTGCTTTTGTGTCTGGACCCCACACCAAATGTATTCTTTGGAAGGGGCACATTCAGCCCTCAACATGCCTTTAAACTCTTTCAAACTCTTCACGAGGTCAGGTCATGCCCCAAGAGGTTTCTACATGCACCTTTGAGATGTGTTTTACAGTGCATGATCCTTGGACAAAAGAGGGATGTTGGACTGAAAATGTGAAGTTTGGCACCCCAGCATTCATCCTCCCAAATCCTGATCTGAATTTGCATTAGCAACATCGATAGTAGAATTGTACATACGTTTATTAGGCCCATTGTCTTTTCTTTTCTTCAAAAGACGTCTGGTTACATTTTCAGCAAACTAAGAAAAGATTTCAGGTTGGTACAAATGCCAACTGCTAGTCCAAGCTTGCATTGTCTATGCTACACTTTGGTAAATGCCCCATGTTGGAATGTCAATGGGACTCAGACCTCCTCAGGTAGGTTTGCACTCTCTCAAGTCCCGCCTTGGATGGAACGTCACTAAACATTTGAAAACATTCCAAGTCGACTCTATTTGTTTGCAAAGGCTGGTGCAATTTCATCATTTGTGTCAATATTATTTGTCTCCCATAATCACTTTTGTAACGGAGAACCCAATTTAAGCATCATTTCAGAGTCACTATTGGTGAAGTTCCTTTTTTTGAAAATCTTTATTTTAACAAAAAGGGTTTAAACAAATTAGTATTCACGGCTTTTCTTTATTCGTAATACAAGGGGTTTAAACAATGTATACTGAAAGTACTTTGAAATGCACAGCAGGTGTTTATGGACCTCCTGAGAGGACAGAGAAATGACCCAGCCTTCAGGTATAAAATGCATGGCAGCAAACAGTACAGTATCTACAGAAACGCCTCTACATAATGTGCTTGTTACAGTATAGCTGTTACATTACTGCCCACCTGTATTAAGGCATGTGCATCGCTGCGCACTTGTAATAACGTATTGCCTACCACCGAAGCCAGCCCTCACCAACAGGACCACCATCTGCAGCAAAATGCGCTCACATCTAGCCTCAGAGACCGCAGCAAGATTGCTCCAGCTCCAGAAATGGAGAAGGTAGCTCTTTTTTCCACTCGATAATTATATTACATACCATACCAGAGATCCAGAAGTTCACCTAAACGTTTTTTATGAAATATATCAACCATGCAGGCATCCTTCCTTCAGTGCTTGTGGACCAGAACCTGTTGGCACTGTGTCATGAGTATGGCCTTGGACACCCCATGGACACAGTGACTCTGCTTACAGTGCCTGTTGGCATTGCCTGTGGACATACTCAGCAGGCCTTGTGCACTTGGTCAAGCTTGGGACCGTGCCTTGGGCACAACAATGCACAAGGCATGGCCTTTGCACATGTTCCGTATCCAGTGAACTTACTTGCAGTAGAGCCCACTGACATGGTGTGCAGCCACGTCCCTTGTACATTAACCCTAATAACACCCTGCTGGGCGCCGTCACTGGACATTCCCTGTAGACATTTTCCATTCCAGCAGTTACAGGTGTGCAGGGCCTGCTACCAATGCCGTAGGAACATTTACTTATATGACTACATGCCAAATTCTCCTCCAGGTTTGGTGTCACTCCGTCCAGTGTTTTTGTGAAGCATTTCAGTGAATGTACTGTGAGACACCTGAGGGTATTCTCCCGAGTACATCCCGGGAATCCCTTATTCAGGTGGCCTGGGAAGAACTAGTCCTCTCTTATCCCAACCCTAGGAGTAGAAGGAACACCTGGGTAGGGGAACTTGGGGTTGTGCTCGGGGGAATACTCCAGGTGAGATGCAGAGTCATACCAGGAACAAAGGCAAGGAGGACGAGGTCCCCGAGGCATTTTTAGGTTATTTCACATCTACCTCCCTTCCACCCAAAGAATCACCCTCACCCAAATCTGATGACCCCTCCGTACAGAACCAATCCCCTAAAATCACAAACCCAGTGGACCCAAAGATTATCTATTCCAGAATTGCTGTATTCCTGCATTTTACCTGGACACTCCCAGACATTCTTTTCCGCCGACTGTAAAACACCCCAAGCCCAGCCAATGGACCCACCGGGCTGAGGCTGCCAACAGCACATCACTGCTCTCTTGCACATTTCCAGCTTATTCCCACTAACTCTCCTCTTCCCTTTTTTCAGAGCCGCCAGAGTGACAGGGCACCACACAGGTGGTGACAGTGCACGTTACAAATATCCTTTAACATTAACATTAACATCCCTCTGGTTATTCTTTCTCGAACATCCAGTCTACTTGGACTAAACACTGCTGTTCCCACAATCCCCCTGATCCTTTAATCATAACAATCCCGGTCATTCCTGTCTGTCTCACCCTTCTAAGTTTATCAAACCACCTGGTATGAGGGTTGTAATTCAATAAAGCACCTTTTCCCCATCCTACCCCATAGGATATTCAAACACTCTACCCTCCCCCTTTTTTTCTGACACAAACACTTTGGCACAGCACGAAACACGACGGACAAACACCAGAGTCATTTACCTGACTTGTCCCACTCCAAGGCAAAGTCAGGTAATTAACCGGAATCGCACACACCTGACAGCTCTTTCCATTCCCCACAGGGATAAAAGGTGGAGCACAAGAATAGGGGGAGCCAGGGGTGAAAAGGCATCACCCAAAGTACTAGCTGAAAGGAACTTTTGTAGTTATTTTGAATACATCAGGCCCTCAAAGGCAAGAGACTTTTTATAGAACAAGAGACTTGGCTATAAACATTCCTGATCAGGTTCAAACTTGATCAAGATCAGGTTCAGACGCACCCACCAATCCAAACTATACTCAATAGGATACAGTCAGATCAGCGCAACACCAAAATCGCGAGTCGGCCCACTAGGAACCAGCAACATCCCAACCAACAGGTATAGCACTCTAACTGAACCATAAGTACCTAAATCAGGATACAGATCCCACTAACCCAACCCTCAATCTTCTGCACACTTAAACCCACACAAAACCACACAACCATCTCTCTCCCAGCAATCCACATGCACTTTACCACACCGCACCAACAACACATAAACTTCACCAACAGCACTCGATGCCTTCGCCCGATACGATGCTAGCACCAAAGCCCAGCACTCAGTGTATACCGAGCTGAAGCGGCCAACAGCACACCACTTCTCCCACTCTCGTTCTCCCCTCTTCCCGACTAACCCTACCCACCCTTCCTGTTTACAGATCCTCCAGAGCGCCTGGGGACCAATTCCGTTGGTGACGGTGCGCTATACAAGTACCGCTAACATAACATAGCTGAGAACAGAACTGACGTCTCGTGCAGGAGAAGCTCGAGCGTGTGCTGTGTTCCAGAGTCCCACCTTGTCCCGTGCTCAAAACGCAGGCAAGGGAGACCACGACTACTGCATCCTGACTTATTATTATTATATATTTTGAACACTTCTTTATTTCTTGTGAGCCCTATCCCACACTCTTTTGTATTTAGCGTAAGGATTGGCAACATGTTTTTCTTAGTATAGGCCCTTTTATTTGACAAGACGCCACTAGGACTGCCTTATTTTCATTTGATGGTTGATGCTTGCTCCCATCGTAGATTTAGGTTTAGATTAGGCATATTTTAAACCGTAAAATACAGTTTAATAAACACCCTTGAACTGTGATACCATGCCTTCCTTATAGTACCGTGGGAATTTGAATGAAAAATGTTTAAGGGAACCCCATATAATAGTGTCCCCACTTGACAGAACTTCTCAAAACGTTCCACAAAAATATAATATGCGCGTTACGTTTTATGTTTTCCTGTATAAATGGAATCTCCACTAAAGTTTTTCCTGCTGAACAGAACTTCATAAAACCTTTCAGAAATATTAAAAGTGGATATATCTTTGTCTTTGGAAAGTGTGATGTGATTCCTTTCATGGGGGCCAATGGTATGAGCTTCTCAATGTTGCTTTTTTACTAAGGTATAATGTCGCTATGAAATTGTCAGGGAATGCAAAAATCACAGTGACCTTCTATTAATAGCACAGTGTACGCTTCTGGCGCGTACCCCGGCTCTTTCTAGGTGCAGGATGTGCTTATTCAAAGATTTTTCCAGTACAAAGTTTCTAAGTTTCATCCACCAATCAAAGCCCTATGCTTTGATTTTGTTTTTCGTCTTTTTTTAACGTACGCCACAATTTTCGCAAAATAAAGCAACATGTTTTGATCAGCCTATAAAGCAACTACTAATCTACTACTCCAAGTTTCGTACAAGTCCCCCAAGCAGTTTGTGATATGGGAAGGAAAAGAAAACTGCTCATTATTAGAGTTTTAAAAGCATGCGATTGCTTTATCTGCCTCTGACTACAGCCCCCCAGCACACTTTTTCCAAATCTGTCTTTTCTGAATATCCAGTGCAGCTTCCTCCACAGGCCCCAAAGGCAGAAGTCTTCCAGAATCGCCTTTTTAATGAAATACTCTAAAGTAATCATTTTCACCACCTCAGTAATTTGACTCATTCACGTTAAAGTAATCATTTTCACCACCTCAGTAATTTGACTCATTCACGTTAGCCTTCGATCTCAGAGAGCAAGCATGCTCTGCTTTCATCAGCGAGACCTAATGGCTCAGGAAGGTGGTCAGTTTGCCAGCTTCATACATGCCATTGGGTTCTATCTTGCCGGGTATCCAAAGGATACATGGCAACTACAACTAGAAGACGATAAGTGGGAGAACGAGGGAAAGGATAGAGAAGACAGAGATTCAGTTGCTTAACATGTCAGTGCGGATTTGCTGAAGGACCAACAGACCTAAATGGAACCTGTCTAAACAAGGCATAGTAACTCCTCCCCTTGTAGAACTACACTTGTTGGCGTCTGATACTATCTCCAGTGGCTTTTACTTATTTGGATGTTTTTGAACAAATGTAGGGTAGGCTCTGGATGAGATGATCGAGTGGATAATGCAGGGCTTCAAATTGCTCTTTCAAATTATGTTAAAGCCATTTCATCAAAAAACAATCAACAAGTATGCAACAGCCAATTCCATGCACTGCATTAGATTTTTGCTGCAGCTGAGGGAATGCTCCTGGGCTGGTGTTTGCTTCCCCCACCTTGCATGGCCCATTGGACATGCAGGTCTGGAACTCCACCTCTGAATTTAGATAGTGGGCACTCCTGCATCATGCATATTTAGACTGCCTGGGGCAGTGACTTTGGAGCACAACAGCTCCGGCGCGCTTGTGTAGGAAACAGGAAGTGTCCTTTGAATCCTGTTTCTGAATCTATGTGATTACTACGCTGCCCGTAACTGCACCAACAAAAATGTTGATGCCAATTGCGGTGTGGCGCAGTGATCAGATAGATCACTTTGCCCACGAGCCCCGGCCCGTATTCCCCTACCCGACCCCCCTACCCCACTTACCTTATGGCAGCACACTTTTGTGACACCACCGACTCCCCGCTAGCCCTGTGGTGTCAATTCCTCCCACTTACGTAGGTTGGAACTGAAGCTGCAGGGTGCTTGTTTTTTGTTTTTCTTTCTTGTCCCCCACTTACCACAATGATAATAGGGGGGACACGCCCGCAAACCCTGACTCCTGTTACTGCGTCCAAGGAGAGGGGGGCACAACCCCACAACCCCCACACTAATCGGGGCAATAATGGGAGTCAGTAAAAATAAATGCACCAAAGTCGCCGTAACTGCATAGTCGCAGTTACGTGTTCGACATTTTGTTGCATTTCCCTGTTTCCTATTCTTGTGCGTGGGCAGGGAGGGGGGACTTAATGGAGGATGCACCATGGCGAGCAGCAGAATCCAGTCTGGGGCTGAAGGTAAGATCAGAAATATATTTTTTGTTTATATGAATGGGTATGTTGTTATTTATGCATGTATGCTTATGTGAGTGAGCTAGTGTATGATGAATGGGTGGTTGGGTGTGTGTGTGAATGAGCGATTGTATGGTGTATAGGTGCATGTGTGAATGAGTGAGACAATTCTATGTGAATGTCTGTATGCTTGTGTCGCCCAGAGCATTGATGTGGGTGGGAGGTCTCTTTCCTTTTTTACTGGGTATCTATGATAAAGGAAGCACAGTAAGTATTATCATGTGGCTAGACTAGCATTTTGGTATGGACAGTCTAATGATTTCTTACTGTGCCATGGCATTTTTTACTGTGCATCTATGATAAAGCAAGCATGCTGTTATGTTGTGGCTAGACTGGCAATTTGGTGCTGCCAGTACAGCCATTTCTTAATATACTCGGGCATAATATTATTTACTTGGTATCTATGATAAAACAAGCATGGTAAGTTTTAAGTGTACTGACTGAGTACATTTTAAGTGATTTCTGCTTATGGGAGAGTATTTGCCTACTTACAGTGACAAACAGAGTTAGCCCATGCTACACATCAACAATCATTACTTGTCGATTAGAATAGGAATGTCTGACAAACTGCATATATGTACCCCACGCTTGATAAGATTGTATATCACATACTAATGCCAATGCCTGCTAATGCATGTCTTTAACACTGCCAGCCTATTGATCCTTTACAGGGGCTAGCATTGTTATAGAAGAAACCTTAAGCTAACCTCTCCCTGCCAATTTAGAGATTTTCTAACAGAACTACAACTAGCCAAGGCACTGCCTATTGTTACTATGCCAATTAGATTCGCTTAGGGACCTATCTACTTAGCTTTGCGGCTCGCTTCTAGAAATAGCCACAAGATCCTATGCTATAATGCTTATCATCCTCCTCTATCTGACCATTCCTTGGTCCTTAAAGGTGCCAACAAGCCTACCTCGACAAACATGCCTACAAAAATGATGTACTGTAACACCAGACTGTCTGTGACCAGCCTAGACTTTGAACAGCCTTTAGAAAAGGTACCCACTCCTAACCTCATTAGAACTAACATCCCATGTGACCTTATACGTAGGAATTCCAAATGATGTTCAATACTAACAAAAATATATGAAACGCCTGCCAGGTATCATACTGCATATGCCAATAGTAGAAACTGTCATAAGGATGCTAATAAACAAAACCACTCTTTAACAAGCACCGATACCAACCTTAACTTCAATGTAGACAAATATCGCAATGTACGAACTAGCCTAATGAAAAACAATAGACCTGCCCATCCTAAGTTCCCAAAACCGAACACTCTCCTTAAAGGAGCCCTTATTAATGTGAGATCATTAATAGCCCATGCCACAGAAATTGCAGATATTATACAAACAGGTAACTACGACTTCTTAGCTATTACCGAAACCTGGCTACACCAAGCGGCGACCCAGCCACGATGCTCGCTATGCCCCCCAATTACACTATCTTTCGAGAAGATAGAACTAACTCCCACGGAGGAGGCATAGCCATTATTGCTAAAACCAACAATAAAAGCAGAAACACCCCTGCACACTAAATCCTGCGAGTCCTTAACTGTAAAACACCTAACATCCAATTCACAAACTATTGGCATACACCTTATCTATAGGCCACCAGGCCCCATTGGATCCTTCGAAGAAAACATCTCCACAATCATCTCAGACAACCTAAAAAAATCTTCACAAGCCCTCCTAATAGGAGATATGAACTTGGGCTTCAATGATCACAAAGATGTGCAAGCGACTAACATAGCCAATGTCCTCTCAGAGCTTGGTTTTACCCAAAGAGTGACATAGCCTACCAACGAGAAAGGTCGAACACTTGACTGGGTAGCTGACCACAAATGTAATATAACCATCACGTCTATCAGCCCACAAGTATGGAAGGATCATGCTCTTATAGCCTTCTCCCTAGATGCTAAAACCATCCAACCTCAAGACAATACATTAGCACCTCCTATACCAACAAGGAACACACAAAATATAACCACAGACAGGCTGTTAGCACTGATCTTCCCCACTCTAAACTCGCTACCTGACACACTAGATCCAACATCGCTAGTTAACGAATTCAATACAGCCATGGCCAATGCCGTGGATATTATTGCCCCTTTGAAAATGAGAAACAGCAAGCCTAGAGCACATCTAAATGCCTGGTTCACCCCACACCTTAAATCACTAAGGAAATAAAAAAGTAGGTGTGAATCCTCTTGGAGATTAGTGCCATCAGAGGCAAACAAAGCAGCCCTTATTAACTCCTCCACAAAATACAAAATTGAAATACGGAGAGCCAAAAAAGAAAGCTTTGACAACAGAATAATGCAAGCAAAATCGGGTACTAAGGAGCTTTTCACAATACTAAAGGAACTAGAGAACCCTATCCCGGTACCTGATAACTGGGTCAAAAATAAAACTTGGTGCTCCAACATTCAGAAGGCTGTCAATGATAAAATTGCTACCCTCCAAGTTAAAATTGGCAAGAAAAAACTAAAAATACCCCCTGCTACTACCCAAAGTGACAAACCATTCATCACCACCAAACCTGAGCAAAGATTTAACTTCACAAAAGGCTCCATACTAGAGGTTGAATAAATAATACTATCGCTTAAACCTTCAAACTGTCGAGGTGATAACTGCCCAGCACAAATAATACAAGACACTGCAAGAGATTTATCCCCATTTATCTCCAAACTTATCAACGCCTCATTCTCCTCAGGCATGATACCAAGTAATCTCAAGGAATCCTGGGTCCTCCCTCTCCTTAAGAAGCAAACACTGGACCCCGCCATACCCACAAACTACAGGCCGATCACCACAGTGCCATTCCTACTAAAAATATTAGATAGAGTGGCCTACCTACAGATCCAGAAATTCCTGGAGCTGCACCAACTCCTAAGCACTCGGCAATCAGGTTTCTGACCACAGCACGGTACCAAAACAGCACATATTGATCTGAAAACCCAGGTTGACGAGCTTAGAGACCAGGGAAAAACTGCCTTGCTTCTCCTCCTGGATCTCTCAGCAGCGTTTGACCTGGTGGATCACAAAGTGCTTTGTAGCCACCTAGATTCAGCAGTGCATTTCTCTTCACATGCTATAACCTGGATTAAATCATTTTTAAGTGAAAGAACTATGAGGGCCTTCTCTACTTCTGCAGCCGCAGACCCCGTTCCCATTACATGTGGTGTACCCCAGGGATCATGCATCTCCCCTACCATGTATAACATCTTCACTAAGCCCCTGTTTGATGATCTGGACCTTCTAGGTGTCACCTACACTAACTACGCAGATGACACCCAGATTCTCATCCCACTTTCTGGGGATTATAAACAGGATTTGGCCTTGGTGAATAGGATATACCTCACCATCCAGGCATGGATGGCATGTCCCGGTCTATGCCTGAATTATGACAAAACAGAGCTCATCATACTAGGGACTGCATCTAACATCAAGAAATTCAATGAAGACTACTCATCTTTTGTCATAGACGGCCATACAATTAAAGTAACCAAGGAGGTAAAAACACTAGGTTTTTACCTTGACTCCAGTCTTACCTTGGCAAAGCAAGTGAACACTATGGCATCTACCACTTCCTACACTTGCAAGTTGATCAGATCAGCAAAACCATATCCCTCCACAATCAGCTGTATCACACTGGCAAGAGCACTTGTGCTATCCAAACTGGATTACTGCAACGCTCTTTATTTGGGTTCCAACAAACACATTACTCAGAAAATCCAAATATTGCAAAACAATGCCCTTAGAGTAGCCTTAGGTATCCCCAAAAGAGAACATATATCAACGATTAGAAGACAATCCAACTGGCTCTCCACTGCTGACAAAATTAAGCTTAAAACGGCTTCCCTAACATTCAAATGCCTCAATAACCTAGCACTGAGCTACCTGACAGAGAGGTTCAAAAGAAGAGTCACATCCAGACCTACCAGAGAAGCCTACACAAACTGCCTATCAGTCCCCCGTTTGAAAATGACTACAACCAAAGCCCAATTGTGGAAATCCCTCCCACCTACTCTAAGGACTGACCAGTCTTACCCACACTTTAGATTAAACATTATCAAGTGGCTCAAAGAAAACGACTGATAAGTTCTAGCTTTATCAGTCTTTCGACTCACAACCAAACTGGACACTGCTTTTCTGCTGTATACCCTTACTTGTAAATGTATATGTACCACCTGCTGTATTCATATTAATTTGCGCTATGTAATTATGTGACCATGTAACCCTGTAACTGTAACTTGTAAGCTTAAAGTATTCTTGTTCTCGCACCCTGATACCTTCGGGTCTGGCGCGTGTTACAAATAAATAAACAAAGAAACATTAGTTGGCTAGGCTGCCATTTTGGTGCAGGCTGTCTAGCTATTTCTTATTGTGACATGACAATGTTTACTGAGCATCGATAATAAAACAGGCATGATAAGTATTATTACCGAGATAGATTGGCTTTTTGGTGCAGCTAGTCTAGCTATGTTTTACTTTCGTATGGCATTAATTTACTGAGCATCTTTGATAAAGCAAACATTGTAAGTTTTATTACGTGTCTTGACAGGCCTACATTGGTGCTGCCAGTTGGGACATCTGTTCATATTGTGGCATGGCATTTTTAATGGCAAAGCCAAGAGGAGTGTGTGTTTACCTTTGGATACTGGTATATGTTGGCAGAGCCAGCTTGGACATGGTTTCTTATTGTATCGTTACTGGCCTTATGTGCAGAGCCAACATGAGTATGTTCTTATATGGAAATACTGGCTTATATTGTGGGGAGAGGCATCATCAAAATGTGTTGGGAAATGCTCCTTTGCACTGTTGGTGACTTTCATCTATTGTTTTTTTTTCATGAGTTACCCTAAAAAACCAATTGCAAACAGTTTAGATTTTTACCCAATTTTTAACAGTAATCATGCTGTATAATGCACCATGTTAAGTCTGTATTAAAAAAACGTTCTTGGGGAGAGAACCTCCTGATGTCCCTATGCTTGGTTCGGGCTCCCTTGTTACACTCGATCATTCTCGCATATTTGTGGCAAATGTTGTGCCCCTACAATAAAAAAAACTTCACGGGAAAAGTGGCGGAAAGTGGTTTGCGTGGAGTTCTGGTCTTTCTTTCTTACTTGTTACTAGAGGCGTGGCTCAGAGACCCTACCTGCTAGGAGGTTAAAAACTCCATTGAACGCGGAACGCAGAGCGGGACAAGTTGCGGAAAGTGGTCTGCTTGGAGTTCTGGTCTTTCTTTCCTACCTGTAACTGGAGGTCTGGCTCAGAGACAATCAACCTGCTAGGAGCTTAGAAACTCCATTGATCACAGAACACGGAGCGGGCCAAGTGGCGGAAAGTGGTCTGCGTGGAGGTCTGGTCTTTCTTTCCTACCTGTTACTGGAGGTGTAGCTCAGAGGCACTCTACCTGCTAGGAGCTTAAAAACTCCATTGAACGGGGAGCGGGACAAGTGGAAAGTGATCTGCGTGGTCCACGGGAGTCCGTTGGCCAGGACAGCAAACCCTGCTATTGTAAGGAAGATCAAGACATGGCAAAAGCAGTGATGGGTGAGGACACACGGAAGCACAAGTGCTAAGGAATGTGAGACTGTACTTTCTGGGGTGCCCGCACGAGGGAAGAGTCGATAACTAAATGGTGTTCGGTGCCCCAGCTCTATGGTTGCAACTGTTCTAAGTATAGACAGAATTTGACTCTGCCGAAGATAGCAAAGAGTGCAGGGTTAATCTCTTTGGTCTGCCGTAGAGTACAAATCATATTCTAATATGCAAGGAAAATATAAAAGATATCCCCTGAGAAGTGAGGGCTTGCAGATGCCATCTGAGGGTAAAGCAATGCCAATACCACAACATGGGCCGGTTACAGTTGTCAAGGATTTGGGGAAAGTTTCAACCTTTTTTCCCACAAAACAACGGGCAATGTATGTGCAGGCCATTCAGAAAGGGGTGAGGGAGAAGCAATGCACAATACATCAGCAGTAGAAATTAATAAGGACATTACGGACTGTCATGTTTCAGGTCAAGTCCTATCATAGGTGGAACAGGACTCAAATCATTCTATATTTGAAGCATGTGTGAGCCTGGAACAGGAAATACAGTCAATTGAAGTTCTGAGGGACAATCTGAGTGAAACTCCAGGGCTTTTTTGGACCCTAACAAACCCGGTGGAAGGGATTCCGGACATCTTTGTATCAGACACATGTAATTCAAAGTAGATACCAGCAATACGAGAATCTATGCCACAACTGCCTGAGGGAAACCATCAGAAATGGGCGATAGATCACTTGCAGCACTTAACATAGTGCAGCAATTCTTCATATGCTTCTATGATACAGTGGCATATGAGGTAAGAATGAACTCAGGGCTTTTGCTAGAGATAGGGACTCGGCATCAGAACAGAGCTATGCAGCAAGATCGCATTAATAAGATCTCGGTGGTGGCCCCAAACGATAATGCACCAAAGAGAACTAATGATGAAACACTGACAAGGAAAATTCAAGGGTCTAAATTGGAGGCTCGACAGGATGAGGTTATCGTGGCGGAAAACTCGTTCAGTAAAGACTCAAGGATGAATACTAAATTAAAGAAAAAAACTAAAAATATAAGCCCAGAAATTAAATCAGCTAAGAAAGGGTCCAAGAAATTCTTGAGGAAAATTGTTGCTGCTGCAAGAAAAGCAGCGCAATCCAAGATTGACTATTTAAAGCGGGGGAGAATTTGCCAGTAAAAAGAAATGATCAACCATTGAATGTGACGCACAATACTGTGGGAAATAATACACCAGCGCATCATGATCTGTCCAGCATATCTTCTCCTAAACTTTGTACCTCTGGTGATGTCCTGAAATCAAGAAAGAAGAAGCAATCTGTGAAGAGGGTGGCAGAAGGGGCACCTGATTTAATGTCAACCGACAAGGCGAGGGGATTGAACAGGATGATGGGAGAAATTGTATGATCGGAGTGGACCAACGGGGCAGCACCAACTGAAAGGGGGAATCAGCCAACCACAAGGGGCTACGAGTAACTAAGCAAGTCGGACAAAGTACACCTGGGCAGCAAGGCGGTGGTCATCAACTAGCTCTAAAGAAGCAGGGGCTTCACATAATTATGTCCCAATGAATCACCTGAGGAAAAAGACGATCCGATTTGATTCTTGAGTCGGTTTTTGAGGAAGACTGCAACATAATTCTGAATCGAAGTAGATTGCTGGTCCTGTTGTCATCCATCCAGCAGCTTAAGGAACTTTCCTCAACAGACTTAAAATGTGTCCACATATTTGATGAGGCCTATCTGAGGAAAGGTGTGATACACTTTCATTCCAAAGCGATAATGAACTTAGTGCTTGGTCAACAGGAGGAATTCCTGCTGAAAGGCTTTGAGTGCTATCAGGAGTGCTGAGGAGAATGGGCATCTGAAGATCAAAGAAGGCCCAATCTCATAGTGAGATGTTACTTCGACCAAGATCAGAGGAAGTATGTGCCATTTGAACCAGGAAATCCAAATTGGGGCTGGCTTACCACTGCGCTTCCAGCCTCAGCAGGAAGGAGACCTGGCTTCTAGAGATGTGATTCAACTCCTAAGCTGGAACTCACAGGGTCACAACTCATTTCTGAGCAAGGATAATAGAGGGACATGGGACATTTTTGATTTCATACTCCTCCGTGACACATGGCTCAGGTCAATGCCAATATGGGATGGGCACTCAATCCACTCTAAGCGGCCAAAAAAGGGTATAAGAGGGAGGCCTATGTGTGGTCTCCTTACAGCAGTATAAATTAAGAAACTACACCATGCTAGGAAAGTGCCAACAAGTTCTGAACTGTTCTGGCCGTAACGATTTCCGATACCATTATTAATGCTAAGCAATCATTTATTTTGATGATTAATATTTACTTAAACCCTTTGACTATGGAAGTGGATGATGTTATATATCATATATATAGGGTGTTAACACTTTGGCTTGTACACTAGGCTGAGGGAGTGGTGGTCTTAACGGGGGATTTTAACTGTAAGTGTTTGATAACAAAGGGAGGGTAACTAGATGAGACCTCTGGTATCTCCCCATACACACACATGTTGGCAAAGGTAAACTGCAGTCAGATTTGGTCGAGATTTCTGTCGAGATGGACCTTTGTGTCGGCTAGTGAGGTCTTGGGAGGACATCTATCGGATGTCCCAACATGGGCAAATGCCTTTGCATCCTCCACAATTGACTATTTTATTGTATTTGTATTTATTAATATTGCGCACTTAACCGAGAGGTAACAAGGTGCAGAGGCATAAAGAGGATTGCAAAGCTTAGTTACATACATACAGTAGCGAATTGGGTCCAGCTAGGTTACAGTACTGGAGCATCCAGAAGCGCTGAGGGCCGAAGAGGCAAATGGTTACAAGAAATATGCAAAATATACAGTCCTATATACAGCAAATTCAGGGAGTATCCTGAATTGTAACTTCTAAAATCAGTTGGCATCAAGTGTATACATACATACATTCATTTGTAGTGTGGCGGAGCCAGGGGCGTTATATATCATGATCCTTGAACCAATTGATAGTCTTAGCTCTGAATTGAGAATAGGGGAGATCCTCCCTACAGGGAGGTGGAAGGGAGTTCCAGAATTGTGCTGATTTTACAGGAAAGCTATTCCCTCCAGACATCGTACGTTTAAATCTGGGCAAAAGGAGGAGATTGGAATTGGCCCTTCTTGAAGGTCGAGATGAAGCTGGTCTGGAGAATCTAGTTATAAGGTATTGAGGGGCTGCTTGGTGGAGACATTTGTGAGTCAAGGAGATGGATTTAAGGAAGATTTTATCTTTAGTAGATAACAAATTGATCGATCTTCTAGTCTCAGAGATGCGGTCCTTCTTCGGGATACTAAGGGCCGCTCTTAGGGCCTTATTTTGTAGGATTTGAATTTTATTCGAGATATATTTATTGCAACCTATATATAGCGCATTGCAATAGTCCAACTTGGACAAGATCAGAGCCCTGGGTAGAGTAATGCAATTGGAGGGTGAGAGGAATGGTTTGGCTCCTCTGATAAGTTTGCATGTGTAGGAAGTGGCAGATGCCATAGCACTACTTTGTTTTTTGAATGTGAGTGTGGAATCTAGGTAGAAGCCAAGGGTTTTGACCTCCTTGGCTACGATGATCTTATTGTTGTCTATTACTAGAGAGGTGTAATTTTGGTCTAGTTTGTTGAGATTGGATGATGAACCTAGAATGAGGAGTTCTGTTTTATCATCATTCAGGCATAGACGTGTGAGGCCATCCATGCCTGGATGATGAGGTACACTTTGTTGAAAAAGGCCAAATCCTTATCATAATCCCCCATCAACGGGATGAGGATCTGGGTATCATCAGCATAGTTAGTGTAGGTGATACCCAGACCATCTAGATCATCAAAAAGGGGCTTCGTGAAAATGTTGTACAAGGTCGGGGAGACGCATGACCCCTGAGGCACGCCGCAGGTAATAGGCGTTGGGTCGGCCGCTGCTAATGGGGAGAAGACTCTCATCGTGCAGTTGTTAAGAAAGGATTGCATCCAGTTGATGGCCTTGCGAGAGAAGTGGGCTGCCGTTTGTAAGTGATTGCATAGGATCTCATGGTCAACCAGGTCGAAAGCGGCTAAGAGATCAAGAAGTAGCAATAGTGCAGTCTTACCCTCATCTCTCAGCTCATCGATCTGGGCCTTGAGGTCTATGAGGGCAGTCTCAGTTCCAGGTTGAGGCCTGAAGCCAGATTGTCAGACTCCTAGAAGGTGGAAGTGTTCGAGGTAATGTTGGATTTGTAGATATGCTATTTTATCGAGGATTTTAAGCAGGAACGGTACTGTGGTGATGGGGCGGTAGTTAGTAGGAGTGGAGGGGTCTAGGTTCGGTTTTTTGAGAAGAGGGAGGACCCAAGATTGTTTCAAGTTATTAGGTATGGTGCCTGACGCATTTATTAGTTTGGTAATAAATGGTGAGAGATCACAAGCCGAATCTTTTATCAATTGTGCAGGGCATAGGTCTCCATGGCAATTTGAAGGTTTGAGGGTGAGAATGACGTTTTCAACCTCTTTGGTGGATACTTTGTGGAAGTTGAAGTGGGGAATGGGCGTCAAGGAGTGCGTTCGATCAAGGAGTGTCGTTTTGGAGGTGAAGGTGCTCGGTTTAGTGGATGAGAGTAGGGAATCTTTTTTAATGCTTATCTTTGTCTTGAGCGAGGAAATTTTATTGGCTAGGGCGGTTTGTATACCTGTGCACCAGTTTTTATCTTTGAGGCAGGAGTCAGGTGCTTGGATAGGGGATTCTACTTCTTTCAGTATTGTGAAGAGTTCTCTGGTGTTAGATTTAGCTTGCGAGATTCGAGTGCTGTATGACATTTGTTTGGCAAGGATAATTTTTTTTTTATATTGGGAGGCTAGTATATTCAGATTTTTCTTATTAATTACAGAGGGCTGTGATCTCCAGATTTTTTCACATCGTCGCTTTTCCTGTCTGAGGGCTTTGAGATGAGGAGAGAACCAAGTGTTGATATGTTTCCGAGGTTTGCTCTTTCTTAACTTCAGGGGAGCTATGTCATCAAGAGATGAAAGCATGACTTTGTTGTAGAGGTCTACCATAATGAAAGGATCTAAGTAATCCGGGATGGCATTCAAGGTCGGTAGGATCAAAGGGATAAGGCTTTCGGGATTGATGTTCTTTTTGTTTCTGGTCTGGACAGCTGAGGCTATACTGGCGATTAGCGCTGGTGTCACCTCTAAGGTGAACAAGATCAAGTAATGATCTGTCCAGGGCTGCGGTAATATGGATGAGATCAGGACTGGGCAATTGTGCATTGCTAGCCAGTCCAGGGTTCTGCCTTTGGTATGAGTGGGAACTGTGATTTTCTGGATAAAGCCCAGTTTGTCTAAGGTGTTGTTAATTAAGGTAGCATTGGCATCTGACGGGTCACTAAGGCCCAGGTTAAAGTCTCCTAGTATGATGCTTTGGGAGGAATTCTTGAGGTTATTTGAAAGAATGTTTGTAAGGTCTTCTTCAAATGATCCTAGAGGACCGGGGGGACGGTAAATAGGGTGAATGGAAATAGTCTGGGTATTAGATAAGGTTAATTTCGCAGTTAAGGATTCACATGATCCTACGTTGAAGGGTGGAGAGATTTTCAGAGATAATTTAGTTTTAGCTATGAAGGCAAGACCTCCGCCTCGAGAGGTGGTGCGATCCAGTCTTAGTAGAGTGTAGTCATCTGGAAGGGCTAACATGATTGCGGGGCCTGCTGTTGGATGGAGCCATGATTCAGTGACAGCTAGGAAGTCTAAGTCTTCATTGTGCAGTAAGTCAGCTATATCTGTTGCGTGGGCTACCATAGAGCTACCATAGAGCGGGCATTTATAAGTGCACCCTTGGTCCCAGGTTGTACTGGTTTCAGAGGTGGTTGCAGAGTTTTATGAGTGCCTTTCTGGGCGCAGGTGGGCTTGCGGGAAAGTCTACTGTTCAGTTGGAGAGGATGCTGGGCTAAGCTAGTATTATGGGTGCTAGTACTGATATTGCTGTTAGTTAAAGGATCGTATAGTCTTGGGAGTCTGGCATGTAGTTTAAGATTCCTCTGAAGAACTGTGCAGGGTGTGGTGGTCATAACAATTTGTTTGTGGCGATTAGGAGTAGATTCATGAGGAGATGAGTTTAATGGCATGGTAGGATATTGGGTGCTCATAATGTAGAGTAGTGATCTGAGTAGCACCGTGTAGCGCATCAGGAGATACATTGTATGCGTGGGCGGAATGGGATTGAGGCTGCTGGCAGTTAGCGTGCAGTTATGTAACACCTAAGTACAGTTTTGCAGTGGGGCCTGAAAGGCAGCGATACAATTTGCAAACAACTATGTTCGGTTTTAGCACTAGAGCCTAAGAGACAGCAGTTCACATACATAGACAGTGGCACAGCTAGGTTCGATTTTATCACTAAGGCCTAAGAAACAGCAGTTCAATTGCCTGGACAATGGCACAGCTAGGTGCGATTTTAACAGTAAGGCCTAAGAAACAGCAGTTCAATTGCGTGGACATTGGCACAGCAAGGTTCGATTTTAACACTAAGGCCTAAGAAACAGCAGTTCAATTGCGTGGACAATGGCACAGCTAGGTTCGATTTTAACACTAAGGTCTAAGAAACAGCAGTTCAATTGCGTGGACAATGGCGCAGCTAGGTTCAATTAGCGTTGAGGCCTGAGAAGCAGCAATTCACATATATAGCCAGTGGCGCAGCTAGATTCGATTTTAACACTAGGTCTAGGAAACAGCAGTTTAAATGCAAAAGCAATAGCTCACCTAGAAGCAGTTGTAACACAAGTGCCCGAATGTGGCAATACAAAGGCATATAAAGCTTAGAGGCTCAATGGGTTGAAGAATAGCAATCAATTGCACAAGGCCTTATACAAAAGGTAAACAACTATTGATAACTATAGTGGTTAGACTGATCGTGACCTGGATAGAGCAATTGGTCAGCAAGTGCTAGACGGTGCCCAGAGAGATATGGAGTGCAGGTACTTGGCTTGCAGTGACCATAGTTGTCACGCGACTAGGTCATAAAGGATACCATGACTGACGTTACATGGTAAAGGATGGGGCTGCAGTACACATAGTCAATTAGCCATAAATAACTGTTGGTGGATCGGGACGGTGCAGAGTGGGTTTGCGCCATATACAGGTGGTTAGGGCATCCAAACAGCTAGGGATAGGTTTAGTTTAGTTGCTGGCAGTGTGAAAAACATTGGGGTGGAGGAGGTGGTTAAATTTGATATAATAAAAGCCTGAGTGATCACTCGGTGCTACCACTGAGTTTGAGCACGTCGGTCTATAAGATTATCGAAGAGTCCATGGAGGGGGGCTCGGTTGTGCTGTTGAGTCAAGGCAATAGGCTGGCCCGTTTCCATCCCAATATAGAGCTAGTCAATGTCGACTTAGGTAAGTGGTGGTCTAACTTGAATAAAGCAAACAAAAATGTATACTCAAACCCTGAGGCATTTCGGAACTACTGTCTATAAGAACGTGAAAACCCTGGTACAATCAAGCGTGGCACTTTCAGGGAATCACCCAAAATTTGATAAAAATATAAAAGGGAGAAAATGGTGCTAAAACAGCAATATCGAAATTGGTGCTAACAGTACAAATGTGGCAAATATATAGCAAAAAATCAAGATATATTGGGTAAAATCTCACACAGGATACCTGAGCTATATAGTGGACTTTGAACAGCAAAGATGGCAAACAGATGCAGTGTCAGTCAACTGGAGTATCGGAGGAAGTATGGGTGGATCATTTCTCATAAGAATCTGGCCTCTGGAATAGGGAGGGAAGGACTCAAGGGGTTTTGAAAGTTCCACAGGCTTAATTCTAAGCCTAGCTGTAATTCTAAGTTAATTCACCATCTTGACATTGAAATTATAATTGGTAAACTAAATAATTCCAGAGTGTCAGGACCAGATGGAGTGACAGCAGGCATTATAAAAAGTAATCCAGCTCTGTGGGTAGAGATTTTGCACCATCTCTACACCCACTTTGTCAAGGAGGGTAGATGTCCTACTTCCTGGAAGTCCTCAATTTTCGTACCAATTTTTAAGCGAGGTGATAGAGAGAATCCTCTGGCTTATAGACCAATCTCCCTGATCGATACAACGTCAAAGATATTCGCGACACTTCTCCTTGGGAAATTGACCAAATGGGCCGAGGAAGCTAACGTCTTGAGCTCTCTCCAAATAGGCTCTAGGAAAGGCTGTGGAACCATAGTTCATGGGATAGCCCTGACGGCTTGTCTGTCTGATGTTGGATCACCGACGGATCAATCACTCTATGTGGCCACAGTGGATCTTTCCGTGGCATGGCCTTCGACAACGTTAACATCTCTGAGCTTTGGGTGAAATTGTCAAACTGGGTGATAGATCCAGGATTATTATCCCTGATCCAACTACCTTACTCTGGGAATTCAACCCAAGTCAGACTAAGTATGCTGGTTGAATTGTCCAGGAAATATCTATTGAAAAAGAGAGTACACCAAGGATGTGTGTTAGCCTCCATTTTATTTAACCTATATTTGGCTGATCTTTGGGTGAAGAGTAGAGAGTGGGGAGGGTCTGTACCTAAATGGCCCAATCTGGAAGTAAGGTGCATTGCCTATGTCGATGATTTAGTGTTGGTAGACTACACACAGAAGGGTCTTCGACGTCAGCTAAAGGGCTTAGTGGATTATCTGAGAAAGAATCATCTGCAGAATAATCCTGAGAAATCATATGTTATGGCGAGTACAGCGCATAGGAATAAAAAGAGCTTTGTGTGGAAATGAGATGATACACCAATTCAGAGAGTAGAATAATGAATGATGCCTCAGACTCACTATATCAGTTAAGAAACATCAGAAACATTTAAGAGCATGATTAGAAGAAAAAATCTGTTCCTGTGTCCCACTGCTGATGGAGAGAAGAGCTAAATTGTGGGCGTTCTTTTTGGTACCATTTATTGAATTCTATTAAGCCAAGGTGACACCAATTTTTCCGTATGGCTGTGAGCTGTGGAATATCAGGGATAGGACATTTTTTGATGTTATGGAAGGAAGGATCCTGATGCGAGCATTAGGCCTTCCAGTTTCAGTTCCAGTGAGTGTCATTAGACTGGAACTGGGCCCGATATCCTGATGGGTGTAGTACACCAGAAGGTCCCTTTCGCTGATGGATAATTTGGAGCAGGCAGGAGAATCAGTGCAGGGCTTCTATATTAGGGCCCTAATATCTACATATTTGAATCCCTGATTGAAGAAACTTAGTAGCCGGTGCACTAGGATTAGAAGGGTATAGAAGGATGGGGAGTCATGAAGAGGAGGATTGAGTGTTGGGATAGATCCTTGGACCTACACGATTTGGGCAGGTTGAGGCTCTATAAAGGTAAGGAGTCCTTTTTCATGCCTCCCTCCAAGCCAGGGTCTTACTTGGAGCAGTTGCCATCAGCAAGATGTAGACACTGGAAGTTCAGATTGCAATGTCTTGCCACACTTGAGTTTTTGGGACCCATTCCTGCCATACCTAGTGAGAGGAGAACATGTAGAATGTGTAATAGGGGTGAAGTGGAACATGTAATTCATCTTGTGATGTATTGTCCGTTCTATGCAGAGTTGAGAATTAATACTTTTGAGCAATTTGTCCACTTAATCGCACAGATTATATCGCAGGATTTGAGGAGCAGGCCTATGACTAGTCCGCAAACATCTCTTATCTTGGCTTTGGTTAGGATGTTGATGAATGTTTTTTTGGAGTTGAATAAGGTCTCGGAACAAGATATTAGGGGCTTGGTGGCTATAAATAATGTATAAAGGACTTGGGGGAGGGTGGGCTCTGTGAGTTATACATGGGTCGGTATTGTGATTTTTCATTTTAATTTTGTTATATTTTTTGCTATAACACATGTATTTTATTAGAAATGTGAATGTGTAAATGTACTATATGTACAGAGAACACAATACAACAACAAAAATATTTGTATTCACCAGCCGGCACTGGTTTTCTCACAAACGAGGGACACTAGTGGCTCTAATTTGTACACTTTGATGTTGGATTAGATTTGTGAAAAATCCTACGATTTCCTGTCCTGACTCAGAAGTGTTAAATAACAACATTAAATCGGGATCATTGAGATACAAAGCACCAACAGGGAATCTGTGCAGCCCTCAACACAGAAGAGGGCACTGCCAAATGAAATCAATGCACATCACGTGAGTTTAACTTACAACCTGGAAGATCACAGATCAAGGGTCTGTGAGCGTGAAAGGTGCTTTTTACCAGTTTTATAATATATGTCATTTTTCAAATGCCAAGTGTAATCAGGCTTAATGGATCCTGCAGGCATGTGCACTAGGCCGGAGTACCCTTATACGTTTATCAAAGCCAGTCTCATGACAGAACACCATCAAGAGAAGAAATTTCAGGATAAAGTTTCACTGGGGTAAACGGAAAATGTGGACCGAGTGATCACACCGTCATGCATAATTGAAAAGCGCACGAGCTAGTCTTGATCTCTTAACAATACATTTAGGAGTAGCCGCCCAGCTAGAACAGATGTTAGACCACCTCATCCGGCTGTAGATTCTCAACTCCATTTAACTCTAATTCTCCCCCCTCTGGAGCTTGCTCCCTCCCTACTCTACCCAACCTTCCCAGTTCCTCTACTACCCATGCACCATTTCTTGTAAACCCCAGTGTGCTTCCCTTATGCATCACGCTCCTTTGCTTCCTAGATCTGTTTCCGCTTTATAAATCACATACAAACAAACACATACTAACATACAGTGCAGAGAACCAGTAAGGAATAAAGAAACACACAGGGCCTTATTTACAAGAGTGTTTTTCAATGGGAACATTCTGGGACTTGTAGTTCAACTTTTCACATTGTAAAACTCGGACTACAAGTCCCAGAATTCAAAGAAAAAACCAGAACTGGATAAAAACTTACAGATTGGAATGGGTCGTGTTGGCAAGTATGAAATCAGGGCAATATTACCTTACTTTCAAACAATTACACAAGTTCTGAAATTCTCACCTAAAAATGTACTCCCACCACTACTGATGTGAGTATGAGAGAGCTGCTGGGCTGTTCCCTATGCATGCATTCTATGTGCACACACGAAACATACAACCGTAATGATGGTGTCAAAAAGTCCTTATGAAAGGAACCCTCCTCGGTAAAGAAAAGGGTAACGCAACTGGATGTGGACCAGGACAGGAAATGCACCCATTTTATCTCCTGAAAGCTCACACTCACCCAAAACAGACAGATTAGTGACTTAAATAAAAATAAACCTCTAGGCTAGGACTACAATAGGAATGGACGGAGCTGTGAAATGGTCAGGTTCCTCCGTAGGTTGAGTTTAGGTGCAACTATTGTTTCGGTTATATCCTTCCTTTTTTGCTTACATTTTGGGTTGGCTGAGTATGTTACCCCAATTTCTGTTACCATAGAGTAAACCTCTTGCTCTTCCACCTGCCCTCTTTGTCACTGCCCATCATCTAGCACTGGTTCTGACCTGGTTCCTCTGGGCGATCTTCTGCCCCTTCTTCCAGCGGAGGATGGGCTTCAGCGGCGGCAGCTCTAGCTCCTCGTTCCCAATGACATGGTCGCCAAGACTGTAGGCTGCTTCAAACACAATCGGGGAGATGACATCTTTGACTCTTCGCTAAAGAGAAAAGAAAGAAAAAAAAGTTTATGCAACAGTGAATAAAACAGGAAATCAGAAAGGAGGACGACTATCGGCTCCCTACGAAGAGAACGTTTGTCAGAATGGGAGAGAGAGAGAGAGAGAAACAAACACCACTTGAGACATTCCTGACGTCTAGGACATCATCACTTTTACTTAGAGCTGGAAGTGATTTTTTTTATTCTTTTTTGGATCTCGGGGCAAACAAGCTGATGATAGTGGTGCCATAGGTTTCCTAGCCAAAGAGAAAGCAGTGGGGACTCCGAATTCTTGATATCAATGTTGTGTGGGCAACATGGGACTAGTCTGTATCTAGAAAGGCAGTGCTCAGCAGAGAGACCAGCCTGTTTGTTTTTAAGTGTTTTGATTTAAATACAAATAAACCTTTCAAAATTCATACAATTCCATCCAAATATAAAATCTCCTTAAGAATTAACATATAAGAGATCACACAGTTTAGGTCAAAATCTAATCAATTCAAAATTAGAGATAATTTCACGTCCATAAATCGGTCCACAATGTTTTGGCAGAATATGTAGAATAAAGATGTAGAAATCTAGAGAAACTGCCTACCCTAGCCTGCCTGCTAGCAGTGCATTCTGTCAGTAAATGTTTGATGGTCTCGACCTGCTTGGGATCTTTGCATAGTCTGCAGATTCTGTTCTCTTTGGACCTGGGTCAGCTTCTCTCAAGGATCTGTAGGGTGATGCAGATTCACACACATGTCCTGTTCACATGATATGTGACTGACGCTGTCTCGGTGCCACTGACCCATAGCAGGCTCTGGCGCGAAGGGGAATCCTTCGATTTCCCAATGGTCCAGTCTGGATTTCGATGTTCATACCAATGTTGGTGCATTTTGAGAACTAGTACTTCCTAAGGCAGCTGTCAAACGAATACCAGGACAAATAGTTTAAAGAACTTAGTCTGCTTGTTTGTCATAGCTGTTCTGAAAACTGAAATCTCAGATCTGAAGCAGGAAGCCTTACGCTAAACCCCTGTCTTGCTGTCCTATTACATCCGGATGTCTTCCCATTTAATGCTAAGTTTACAGGTCCAGTGTTTCTCACTTTTCACAGTTCCAGTTGGGGCACATCTCACAGAAAACCATTGCAGAACACTACACAATTGTACCATACAAAACCGTACAAAGACATTGGATCCCAGGGTTGTCTGCTGAGTGCAAGTTTCAGTATTCAGGACATTTTGCAGTGACAAAGAACAGATGCTTTTTCCCTCCCTGACAAGGTTCCCAGTTTCTTGTGTAACACCCCGAGCCAGTCCTCCTTTTTGCTTCCACTTGCCTCCTGGAACTTGTAGTTTTGTTTTCCCATTTCAAGGGTGGGTCTGCAAGTCACCGCATGCAGGACCGGCTCAAAGATTCCTCACGGAACAGGGAAACTTAGCAGCTATGGCCTCCCTGCCAAGTTTCCCAGTTTCATGCATGTTATCTCGAGCCAGTCCTACTTTCTGCTTCCACTTGTATGGTGGAACTTGTAGTTTTCTTTTTCCCAAAGCAAGGGTGGGCTTACAAGTCCCAGCATGTCATGCTGAATAAAATACAGGACTGGCTCAAAGATTCCGCATGGAACTCGGAAACTTGGCAGCTATATTTGTCTCTTCAGAAACGTTACTCAAAGGAGAACTATAAAATTGTGAGCAACAGCATAATTTATTTGGCACTTGCTGAATCCTAAAGCCTCTGGGGCCTGTATTTCCAGCTCTTTGTTTTGCTAACATGGTAGATGCCCCCCAAAAATGCAAAAGGAGCGATTTTTCAGTTTAGATAGAATAACTTCTTTTGGCTGGGCAGCAGGAGGTGAGGGGAAATGCCTCTCCCGCTCTCTAATGTGTGGACATTCTGAATTATGAGCACTTCCGGATACCAGTAAATGCATGCACTTATTGCAGAATAATCCATGTCATGGTGCGGGGGGCGGGGCGGGCTGGGAGTTGGCAGGTCTGGTGGGTTTACAGAAAGAAATACTATGTTGCTCCAAGGGGCGCCACATGCAGAGGGGTGCCACTTTGGACTCATAAGAAGCAGATCTGGCCACCTTGTAATGGTAAAAGCCTGAGATGGCATAAATCTTTGCAGGGGCTGTTCAAAGGGGAGTCTAGTTACATTCCATGAGCACTTAGTCACCAATGCAGTAAAATGAATAAATGCCTGGGATTTTGCCCCCCCCCGCCCCCCGCCTCCCAGTAGGAATAACATAATCTGCCTCACTTCCTGTTGTGATGGCAGGAAGCACACTTTCTCTATAACACACAGAAACTGACCAGCTAGGCTGCTATGCATTTAACCATATATTTAAAGGCTACTTGTACAATACACCAATAAATGAATATAATTGAGTATATGAACATTTACTAAACATGTTCTAGACACAACACAGTTTTGAGAAGTGTCATTGCCACCTATATAAAGCTCCAGAGAGGAAGGTCCATCCAGAATCCAATCTGTGCATTCGAGGGTGACACTCAATTCACTGATTGCATTGCTTCTAGCGGAAGCCTAGCACCCACGAGAGGGGCCGAGCGCGTTACCACCCACGGGAGGGTGCCAGCATTGGGCTTGACATTTTGTACAGAAGCTCAGGACTCTTGGTGGAGGGAGGAGGTAATGTTGAAAGAGCTATATTTGTACATACTATAGTTGTTCCTGGTGAGTAGACTTGCAGGACGTCGTTGCAGTTACAACATGATTTGTTTAGAGCCAGAAAATGCAGAATCCTTTTCAGGCTGAGAACACATATGAATTCCTTGTAAGAGTGCAGCTGCTTAACTAGGACGAAACGTTGGGGTGGTGGGGGTGAGTTGGGCTATTCAATTTTAAAATGACTTTGACAAAACAATGTAAAACCCATACAGTCCCTAGTCCCACCTCATTTTACACTATGGGTCAACACAAATGCATCACATTTTTCTTTTTCATTGTTTTTTTTATTTATAGAAAGATTTTCATTGCGTTTCTCGCACAAGAGAAAAAAATCACAAGCACTTGCATAATAAACAAAATGATCCTTTCTAAGATAGTTTATTTATTTGGATTTTTAAAAGCTCTCACGGCCCGCGGGCATCGAGGCACTGTTACAGGAATTGTTTGTTTTTTAGTTGCGTAATTGTTTTTTTTTTGTCTTAGTTGCGTATTTATAACACGCTTAAATACCCAGAGGTTTCTAAGTGCGGACCTGGGGATTGAACCTGTTTTGCTTCGTGTGGAACACGTTGTCGCTGAGCTGTCCTCCCAGGACAATATAACTTTTTTCTAAGTTCTGAAGCAAGACGAATTATATGTTGGCTGAAAACTAGTGAGAGATTTTAAAGAATCATATCGAGAAATGAATAATAAATAATTTAAATGTTTTTCTTTTTGTTTGCAAATCCCCACATATTTCTTTTCTCCCTCTTAATATGTAGGAATCTGTTTACATGACGCTACAGTTTGGTTTGTACTATAAACAGGTGTGTTGAGGTGATGTGAAGCATAAAGCATAAGGTTTTTGAAATTATATTTTCTTAATTAGCATTACAGTGCCCAATCCATTGCAGGTGAATTCAGAATCCCCTATCTCTCTACAAGCAGGGCCACCAAATGAATGAAAGCAATGGTGGGTTACTCTATTAGAGAAAGGGACACCCGGGGAGTGAACTGGGATATTTAAGCTCCCGCCCCCCATTCAGATAACTGAATGCAATAGCTCTGATTGCTAGAATTGAGGGCTCATGCACTACAAATTTAGAGGTTGTAAATAGAGCTCCAGTTTAGCTATTTTAACATATTAAAGGAAAAGAACAAGTAAAGAAAACTCGGAAAATGAGAGTCAGTAAAACAAAGACTTCATAGATTGCGCTGTGTTTACATGAAGGCTTGCAACTGTGGAGAATCCTGTGCAGTCTTCACCTTGCTGACAGCCCTGTTTTTTACCCTGGAATGTCTTCCTGAGTTCGTCATTCTACTCCTTGTGCATAGATTAGCTGCTCCTCATTACGTTTTACCTCAGACTTGAAAGACGCCAGGAGGACTCTACCTATCTCCCTGCCAAGTGTCTGACTGCCATTTTTAGTTTTGGCTAGTTGGTGGCACGCTAGTCACTATCTATAAACTGAAACTATTGGCATGGGGAGTGAACATAGGAGAGAGATGGAATGAGAGGAGGGACACACAGCCTGTGGGTGTTGTTTAGATATTTACCCCGCCATTGAGCGCCTTTGGCGATAATGCTCCCTTTGGTCATTCCCAACCTTTACTTGCCCCTCCCCACACAAAACACACACCCCTGGGATCATTTTCAGTTAGTTCTGGGTATTTTAAGAGGATGCCAATGGTATTCTAAGCAGTCTTCTGAAAGGCAATGGCGTATTTCCATGCGTAATCCTACTCCCAGTGTAATATAAATGTCTTAAACAAGTATTCCTTCAGCCACAAACGCTAAGTGTGGTCTTGCACCTGTTACTTGTGCGGAATTCCTGTTGTAAAGACTAATGTATTGGTTCTTGTTTAGGAATTAAAAAGGCATTGGCCAGGCAATGCCATAATATGCCCAGATGTTAATACCATTTCCCAGCTGTTGCCATCTTATAACAAGATAGTACCATTAGGGCGTTACCTGGGAAGTGCCCATTGCATGTCTACAGAAAAGCAAATGCTGTTGGCTTTGTCAATGCGTGTTTGGCCATGGAATTCATTTACTGAAAACATTTGATGCATTGAAATATTTTGAATTTAAAAAATATGATGTCTTAGAATTTTTGAGATAACAGTTGAAGTCCCGAAATATTAACAAACTCTTGTAATCCCACCGTCGTGCAAACTCAACGCCCTATATCTCGCCCCTTCGCCACAAATACAAAGATTCCAACTGGATAACAGCTGTCATCACTAGTTTCCCATGCTAAAAATAAAAGGTCTCTTTTCCTTTCAATCTGCTGAGGGGCAACAGTAGCAAGATTGTGCCGTGTGGGACTGTTAGCCCCCCAGTATTCAAAGTGGGAACCTTTCGGTAAATGACAATGGCTGACGCCAAGAAAAACCTTCAGCATCCTAGCCTACCACTCAGCACCAACCACTGTGAGCTCCAAACACATCACCGAATGTCACCAATACAGCAATGGACGTGCTTTACTGGCATGTTAGTAGTACAAGAAGTCACTTAATTATCCAATTGAATAAAACAAGCTTCGGTATATTCCACTGTTAGCCGACGTTTTCCCCCACCGTGTCCTTCCCTTAATGGGACAGTACACGGTAACATCCACTGTAATAGATGACGCTCTGTTTACAGTGTTTCTTTTCTGTGCTTGCTTTAGTTATAGGAACTGCAAGGCCAATGAAAATATTAAACAAGCATTGCCAACAGTTTGGGCTTTTGAGTAGGCAAGGGAAAGGTACATGCCAGGCACTGTATTAGTGTTATTAACTGGGCATTGATGGAAGCAGGTTTCAACTGGTGCAAGTACCTGGGCCTCTAATAGCAGTGCCTGGCAAATGCCTAATACTTAAACACAAGCCAAAACTGTTTGCTTTGCCAATGCTTGTTTTCAACAGGACTTCAGTGAAGGACACGCAGAGTGCTTATAAATCGAGGGGCTGAAGGCAGACCTGGTTAAGACACTATTACACCAGTAGCAGGTTTACAACTCCAATTAAGTAATTAACTCGCAAAAGACTGCCTTGAAAAAACACTGACAGGCTCTCAGAGTGCAACGTTTGAGGATAACCTAATAGCCCACTAATGAATGGTGTGGATCCAGAGCATGCTTTGCTTACTAAACACACAGTTTTCTCAATGCGTCTCCTGGTGTGGGTATCAAACCGGCCTGACCTGCTTGAATAGACACTGCCCTGCTTCCAAATTCTAAGCTGCCATTGGAGTTACAAATCGCTGGCATCAAGCGCCCGAAAGTGTTGCTCTGAGTGGGCATTATGTGACCTTGGCACACTACATTCAATGTGAACAGTCTTCCTTTGAGTACTCTTAGATGAGCATCCCCGCCCTGATTGAAAACAGTGTACCTTTCATTCTGAAGTAGGAACCCATTCCTGAATCATAGAAACGTGCGGGTTTCATGGGAACATTTTAGAATCTGGAAAAATGAAAGCAACAATGCCTGCCTATTGCCCACTCTAACACGGACAGTTCCCGTCGTGCAACATTGTGTTTCCATAATTATTGAATAAAATAAAAAACTGGCCTTCGGCTCATCTAGCTTCATGTCCAATCGGTTTCCGTGCCACCCAGTTCCTGCTCACAAGATCATGGCTGGTGCCCCTAGGAAGCGGGTGGCTCACAAAACCTCCTATGTCTCGGCTTGCGTGGGTGCATGAGATGTGTAGCTTTTAACATGTATATCTGGGCATGTTAGTTCACTAACATTATTGCTGTCTTTAATACGCCATATCATTTTGTTCAGAAAGCCATTCATGCAGTGTATATGTTGAGCAACACAGGGGTGAAAAGTATTAACATTATGGACCTCAATTCACTCTACAATCTTTCCTTGAAGCAAGACCATCATGAAGCGATTTGTAGAGGCTCAAATGAGATCGGTCAATTGACAGGACAGCTAATTTACAGGTCAACAAAGGCATAGAACATCTAACTGGAGAAATGGATATAAACCACCGTTACAGGATTTTACATTAACACAAATGTGCATCATGGATCGAGACCTGGCTGTCGGTCATCGTGCCGCACTGCCCTAACACCGCTCCCCTCCTGCTGATCTTGCACGTCCCAAGCCGGCACCCTTTGCCTGCCAGCTGACCCTGCTCTACCCCATTCCGCTTGTCCCTCTTTTGTTTTGCGTTTCCAGTGCTGCTCGTCCATGGTGCATGGGGTGTGTACATTCATCTGCCCAGACAGGGACTACTTTTCCAGCCTTTCTTCTCGCCTGAAGCTGCCATCTGACAGGGGGCACCCGTGTATCCCCCACTTTTGTTTTCTCATTAACTTATAGAGGACATTCCTTCCCACCACTCCCTCTTCTCCTTTTATTTCATTTGACCGTTCTCCCTTTTTCGCCCCCCCATCTGCTGGCCACAACCTAAACGTGTCCCACTCCCACTGCAGATGCTTGTTTCTGCAGAAACCTTGTATGACGAACACCAGGATGTCGTCACTGCGTCCATAGGTGAAGCCCCTTATCATGAGGCCAGGGAGGTGAAGCCGCTACCCGATAGTTTCCCTGGGGGTGGTACGCAGCGGGAGGATCTCATGGGGAGGGAAACCCCCTAAGGTACCACTGATGACTATTCGGAGAGAATGTGGTATGTCCACCAGACAGTACCCCGTATCTCACCCACTTACCCTGTCCACACTCCATCTACCCCACGCACTTCCATATGTCTCTGTAGGGTAGATGGTATCGCTCTCTCTGGAAATACTGAGATGAGGAAGAGTATGGTTGACTTAGAGAAGGCACACTCAGAAACTGGGACGAAGAAGAAAACTGACAACCCAGTGGAGAGAGAGAGCATTACCACTGAGATGAGTAGGAAGCTCTTAGCAATGAAGAATACCCCGTGGAACAAACATGAGCAGACTAGACAACCTAAACCAACCAAATTCCAGCATACAATAAAAAGGGAAGAAGGACTTCATTTTTGGCCGAATCCTCGCTGGATAAACTGCGAGAGCAAGCAGAGAACAGATTTGGAGGCAGAAGAGGACCGGGATGCTGAGAAGGGAGCCCAAAGCACCAGAGCTGACCCTCGGGAGAGACGGCGAGCTAGTGGAGTGAGGCACTAAGCATCCCTGAAGGCAGGAAACCGCACCAAGTGCAGGGAGCGTTGCCAGGAGGAAGGCTTCCATGGCAGAGCCGCCACAGACTGAAGAATGTCCGGGAGAGCGCCATGAAGCGCGCGGATGACTGCAGGCACCTAGAAGGAGCCGGAACTCTCACAGACCATGAGATAAGATATGTGGGTTGCCCAAAAAGGTGCTGGGGCAGAGAAAGCGGGCGTCAAGTTGGAAGGGGCATGAAAATCCCAGAATGCAGGGTCTGGGACTCTATCTACCAGAATGAAACAACTGTTATATACATCAGGCCTCATAGTACTTGGCAGAAAAGTAAACCAAGCCTATCAGAAGACCTAAAGAAGAAAAGTGAGTCTGGAACTCGCACCCATATTAAGAAAAGCTTCATCCTTGATCTTCATAGTCACAGTACCTGGCAGGGTAGTGAACCAGGTTGGCTGTGAAACTAGGCAGCATACACAGCCAAGCGATTCCCCTGCTGCATTTTGAACATTGGGAAATGCCAAGAGAAAAGAAGCAATCGCTTGCCAGAGAGAGAAGCAGGGGATGGAAGTAATTCCCCAAGTGTGTTTGTGAACATTATGCAAAGCCAAGAAATGAGAAGCAATCTCTTGGTATTGCGAGAAGCCTGGAGAGCGCCAGGGAAGCCATGAGATGAGATGCATTCTCTTGGCATTGCAGAAAGCCGAGAGATAACCAGGAAAGAGAATCCTTCCCCCCTGGTGTGTTTGTGAACATTGTGAAGAGCCAAGAGAAGGAAGCCATTCTCTTGATACCAGAACTTTGAGTTGGAACTTTTGTTTCTTTCTGAAGCGGAGAACTTTTGCCTCTTTGGAACTTTGCTTGAACCTTTGGAAAAAAGATTGCGACCTGGAGAAGAGGTCCATCCCCTCAAGAACCAGTTTGACCTATAGATGGAACTGTGCCTGTTCAGAAGAAGGCAGTCATTCCTCTGAACCAAGAGGACACCAAACCCCTTTTAGTTGTATGTGTAAGGGTTGGAAATAGGTTTTTTGACAAGAGACAATGCTCTTGGACATTCTGACAGATCCCTTAGTTTTGTTGAGGCAGGCAACCCCTCCTAGAGTTGGGGCAAGATAGGGTTTTCCTTTCTTTGTCCATATAAATAAATGTTTTTGCCAACCAACACGCCACCTGTGTGTCAGTCTCCTTACCTCTGCACCCTTACACTTGTCTGCTGTATCTTGCCTGCAACATGGTGAGCCAATCATGTCCATTATAGATACTTGTGCAGGATGCAGCATCAACATACAGTTTTTCTTACTCATTAGACACTAAACATTCTTGATAGGAACCATCGTTTGAGACACAACATCTCTTTTTACTGAAAGAAACTTTGAAATTGAGTTTCATGCTAAGTGTCAATCTCCCTATTACACAGAACTAAAAAGAGAAAGACCCATCAGAAGCCTCGAACTTGTGATTAAAGCAAAGCAGCAGAACTCCTAAATCAGGGATGTGTGGCTCTTTTGGCCGCAGTATAATGACACTGTTTCTTTCCCAGTGTAAGTTAAGTGCTGGTAATCTCATAGCTCGTTTCACAATTGGCAAGAAAGTAGGGCTGAAGGAGTCAACTCAACAAATGGCCCAATCTATGTGGACCACCTTCACCACGAAGGCATATGCAAATACTCGTCAATGAGATTCATTCTAGGCAGCATGTCCTTATGCATATTCATTCTAGGCAGCATGTCCTTATGCATATTCATTCTAGATACCCTGGATACAGGGATGGATTGTACTATTTGTTAAGTCTGCGCGCCCACCTATGCAAGAAAGGGGGAACAGCGAGGGTTTTGGCTACAGATGGTAGGCATAGTTACCTACATCTCCCAGAAGTCTTCTTCATCAAATCCCTCTCGGTTTAATCAATTACTCCTCCTTAACGCCCCATTAATTAAAAATGACTCACATTTTACCGAATTGATACAAACGTGACTTGAAGATGCTTTAGTTCGATTTCAGTAAATATTATTAACTATCCATTGACCCTCCTGTACAAGGGCTCTCCATGAATACAGTCTCCAAAGCATCAGGAGACTGTTCTGCTTGGCCCAGTGAGCTCGCTTGACCCAGTGTCCTCAACAGTCTACTTCAATGGCTATAGGTGTGCGGACCTGCTCGGGCATAGAATACAATCCAATCCTGGAAAACCCTGCCACAGATCTAATAAACATTTCACAAGCATACGCATACGCTGTCTCCATTTCCTGACTAGACCATTGAAGAAATGTGTGGCAATTGGCTTTCAGCTCAGCTCTCCGGCAAATGCATTAAATGCCTGCTCCCTGAGCCTGATGAGAGGTGACTGGGGAAAGTATATTCAAGGGCATGAGTGCTGTCTTTAGCTTTGCGCAGTCACTAGATCTCTGCACAAAAGACATATTGCAATTTAAAGGGTGGACAATTCATAAAAGTAATGAGTAACTTAGACGATGTGTAACTCATACTTCCGCCGTTTGAAAACGTACTCATTCATTTTATCCTTCCCTTATGTGGTTAAGTTACATATGTTCAATATTTCCAATGGACATTTCTGAGAAATTAAAAAAAGGGGGATTTTTACTGCAAGTTCCGAGCAGTTAACGGCCACTATGCATATTGCAAAGTAGACATTTAATTTAAAGAAACCTGGTTAGTTGCTTCACAAACTGCTCCTGTGAGTTCCCAGGGATGTGGAAACGAGAGTACTTTGCTACCAGAGATTGTGGTAGGGTTCAAGTGCCAATGTTTGTGATTGAGCAAAACTGATCCAGCATGTACTCCTTTGTGGTTGCACACCACCATCTTAATGGCCTGCTCTTGGCCACTTTCTTAAGATCGCCCACTCTTTTACACACGCCCTTTCCTATTGTACGCATGCGTAATATACACCTCGGAAGCATACATTTCACACTGATAAAATTCTTGTGCAATTTTATTTTAAAATAAACCTGAACACACACATTACTCGGCTTGTAACAAAACTGGTGGCCACAAATTTCGTGCTGGTGTATTGAGCTGTATGTTGCTGATGTAAAATGCGAATACACAATGAAATCATTAAATTCAAACTTTTCAGAAAATTGTGTTAAACAACTTTTTGAACACAAAGGTCTCGCATGGAGCCACAGCCAACACGTGTTTCGACCCACATTGGTCTTTTTCAAGGCTACATTTAACGGGAAGAACACTAGTTGATGATTCGCTTTTAAGGGCTGAATCCAGCCTGATGTAATTACATTGAATATACATATTGTACAGTGCATTTCCTAATAAATATATGTCAAGAGTCCACCCTAGTGATTCACTCAATGGTACTAACTGAGGTTGTCTAATTAGTGCAGGAAAAAGTGTTTAACTTAGGAACTTCTTCACCTGTTGCTTTTCAACACATAACATTCAACACGCAGACCAGATATAGATGGCAACACACGGTGTAGGAACTTTTTGGACAGTGTTTTAAATGTTTTGCAACATGGCAATTGAGCAATAGTAATCTGTATTTTACAAACAACAAAATTATCATTAGACCCAAGTATTAAGGCCCTGAAAAAGACGCATGTGGGTGGAAACACGTGTTGGCTGTGGCTCCATGTGGGACCTTAATGTTCTAAAAGTTGTTTTACACTATTTTCTGGAAATAGAAGTTTGAATTTAATGATTTCTTTGAGTATTGGCATTTTTGACCAGCAACATATACCTCAATGTACCAGCGTGTTAATGCCAGAGGTACCCTGGACTTAACTATTGTGAATCTGGGATGGATGGAACGTGTAAAATGCCTTCACAGCTTCAGTGCACCTCAACCCTTTATGATGCAAGGACACACCTTGCCTCTCATCTGCCTCAAAGAGCGGGAACGCCACAGTGTTGAGTGCCATTTAGCAATGCTCTACTTTGCATGTGGTAGGATACACACAGAATAGAGTGTGTGGAATGCAGTGCTTTGTTCACTTGATCTCCTCAGGCCCCTGGCATGTATACGACAACAGCTGGCAATAGGTGGCCATGGTGCCAATGAGCCAAAACTCAAATTGCACTTGAGACTGTGGCCCAAGTATACGTTACCTGCATTAGAAATCCTAAAGGGTGAAAGGTAATCAGTAAAATAGGACTTGTGACATGCCCCACCCCCCGGAATGGATACTGCAACAGACCTATTCCCAAATGGATCATGTATGTCCCTCTCGGCCCTCCAGGGGAAATTAGGGCATAGTCCCACAGGTGTCAACCGGTACCAACAAATCAAGAGCTAGACACACTGTTGTGTAGAATGCATGCTTGCCTCTGTCATGCCGCCGCTTCATATCCACGTGTTATTATCTGGATCAGTCCGTAGCTAAGGTCGCGGGCGCTGCCACCAGAGAGAAATGGGGGCGAGAGATCTCAGTAGGGTGATAGATGTCGCTGTGTGGTGCAGGGTATGAACGCTCACTACGACGTATCATTGGCCTCCAGACTGCACTATACACCGGCAGTTTCATGGGGAAGCTGATAGATGTTGGCCCAGATGTTGGGCACCTTCATAAGCTCTGTTCGTGCCCCAATACTTGTAGCATGCTAGTCAGAGCTCTCTGTCGAGTTATCTTCGATGTTGGGCATGAATGTGCCTGTTGCGCATCTATGACAACATGGGGTGGCTAAGGGTAGGTTTTTGGACATTGCCTTTCTTTTATTAAAAAGAGTAATTCTGCTTGGTTGGAAATACTGCAAACATCCTGAATTGAGTCATTGCGCGACCTGACCTGGGCGAACAACAGTGAGGACGTCTATGTAGCCCTCTTTCCCGCCATGAGCCGCCCAGGAGACATTGGTATCAGTACCGTGCCGATCTACTGCACACAACAACCCTCAGGATGCAAGAAGCGGCAGCGCCATCGGCAGAGGTTGGGATTAGTGATCAGTTGCAACCTGCCGCACTTTTGTGTGCATTACTTGTCTGCGGTTTACTGTCGAGCTGCTTGGTATGAATGTAACGCTGCGTAACCCTGTTTTGTATGTGTTGCTTGAAGACCAAGTGATTCAATAAAGGTTTTTTTTGTTTTTTTTAAAGAAACTAGTGGTGTAGCATTTTATTCAAGGCGACCCAAGTCCTTCACGGCTTCTGCATATTACTGTGGAGGTATCACCCGGAGCAGGATTCCTCGCAGTATTGCACACTGTAAAAAATGAAATAAAAATGCCAGCACCAACGAGCTGCCGTAGTTTCCCTTGGGACACGAGGCATTTTAAGTGGGCAGAACCTTGGTGGGAGTTCGGGGCCCATGGGGGATACACACAGGAGGAGTGTATCGCCGGACACTGGCATGGATTGGTAATTCTTCTATGGCCGGATCTTGGCATTCCCGAGGTTGGGAGTGGCAGTGAAATGAACTCTTAGCGGTTGGAAATCTGACAGAAGTCGTTTTACGAGGGATTGAGTTAATGAGTTTTACAGCTTTTCTTTGATTGAAAAGGTGCTGTATTCGCAGCAGAAAAGCCTCTTGGACTCGGTTTGTGGAGTTAGACCTGGGATTTGTATGTTGCCTTCTCTTGCGGTTTTGTAGCATGTATTTGTGCAGGGATTTGGTCACTAATTTATTGTGATGTGGATGTTTTCTTTGTAAATACACATGAAAGTGAAGTCTAAGGACTGGGCCCAGGACTGATGCTCGCGCTGTAGATTGATGCGCATCTGGACTCACTGCCAGGCCAGTCACAGACAGATGTAAAGTGACGCAGGAGACGCTGAGTGCTTTAAAGCATTAACATTCTGATGACAGATGAAGCGCAATGGCTGCTGACTGAGCTGATGAACTTAGCATAACCTCTTCAGTGGCTTTGAGTTTTTTTCTGAACTGGTTTTGGTTGAAATTGCCTGCTCGTCTTTGCCGTTCCATATGCATTAAGGTCTTCCTTTCCATCATAACTTGATCATGATATTCCACAAGCATCTTCACACACATGTCCACGTCTCGCATCCTTGCATCAGGATTCTGAGAGGAGCTCAAGAGCTCTGGCCCCTTGCTACACAAGGATGCCCGTCCCCAGAGGTGGTGGGCAAAACTCCTGTCCACCAACCAGGTGGAGCAGGATGGCAAACAGTGCCGCCCCCCCAACCCCACCATCAAGTGGTGAAAAGGGCAAAGGGATCCATTTTCACTTCGTTTTGCTGTGATGTTAGTGTAGAGACCCCGCCCCCATTAGCAATGGTAGATTACTGCCGCACACTAACTAGAGGCGCAAGTGCTCCCCAGGATCCCTACATGCTCTATGTGTTTAGTGGGACACACTAACCTAAGTTCATCTGCCTCACCTGTCCCTTCTGATACCCAATCTGACTGTCTGTAACAGTGCCTAGATGCCCACGAGCTATGTGCACTTCTACACATGCTATCAATGAATAAATACATAGTGAGACCTGACCAGTTTTAGACCACCTGAGAGGTGGCCTCAAACTGGCTGGACTTTATCCCTAAACTACTGGCTTCATAATGTGGGATATGGAATCAGCAAAAACATGGGATATGCCCTCATGCAAATGTGGCTATGCCGGCTTGGCTTCTGCCGACAGTGTCTGATGTAGACTGCATCCTACTGGTATCTCTGCCTGAGACCATTGATTTGATGAAATGTGTAGTATGGGGCGCCCGTTGGTAGCCCCATTTACCACTGGGCGGTGTGTACCTCAAACGTATATAATATGACCTCAGGGTACTGCACATTTTTTGGTCACTATTTCCACTTGCAATATGCTGGTGTCCCCTCATTCTGTTTGCATTATTCCATTTAGGCCCACTTGCTTGCTGTTTCCTTCCTCTCCCTCGCTTTCTCTTTGTCCTCACCCTGTCTTTTCTCCTTTTCTCTCTCTCGCTTTTGCATTCCCCTCTCTCGTCCCTGTGCCCTCCCTCGCACACTCACTCGCATTTACCCTCACTTACATTTGATCCTTCCTTCTGCGTCTCTAATGCTTTTCCCTCTTGACTTATTACTCGCCCTCCTGAATCTTTATGTTGCCCTCTTCTCGTCTCTCCTCAGTTGCTCCTTTCTCGTCCCCTTCCACCGCTCTAGTCCCTTGCACGTCTCTCTCCTCCTCATCATTCTTTTGCCCTCTGCATGCAATGTTGGCTGCTGGGGTACAGTGATATGGAACGGGTCTGCTGCTTTGTGCCTAACGCTACACGGCTTTATTTTGAAGAGTGTCTTCGGACTCCTGGAATGTCTGGCTAAAACGTTGCTGACCGCTGTCTTGGACGGCGCTCACATGTAGAAATGAATCTTGCCTTAGTGAGGCCAGACTGCACACCATAAACAACCCGGATTGCGAAACTCTCGGCGCCCCATCGCAAGGAATGCACCAATGGCATTCGCAATCAGCAAGCCATGGATAAATGCGCCCCTGAGCCTGATCAAGGGCCCCTCTTTCACCTAAACGGGTGCTACAGAGTGTTTCAAATGGAAAATACACTCATTCTTTTTACTTGGCACCCTCATTATGATTGTAAAAGAATGCAAGGTAATTGTGTAGCAGTTCAATTACAGAAATGCATTTCCTGTTCATTTACAAGCCACTGCCACCCTGGAGCAGAGGTAGGTAGCCATGCTCCCCTGAACTCAGCCCATCACTTCTACCCTGACTTTGGGGGTCAGACTCCATTTAGTGCAGCACGGGATTGGGCTATTCTTCTTCTCACATTAAACCTGCACTTGGGCAAGGAGGGGGCAGCACTTTCTCTGTGTTCCAAGTGCTGACATTCTCCAGGGGTTGGTCTGGCCAAGATATCCTATCCTCAAGTGAATGCCCCATGAAGCGGCCGTTTGGCATGTTACTAGATCCATAAGCACATCTCGTTGACCTTTCTTGGATCTCTGTGGACATTACTGCACTTATGATCCCACGCTGCACCAAACCCTAGATGTCTCAGTTCTTAGTAGGCATTTTTACACTCTGTTTTCATAGTATTAAGGTCATTTATGTGGAACTGGTAATTCGCGAAGCTATGTTCATATAAAAACAGGTTCTGAGGATGAAAATTTGAAGTATATATCAATTTTAACAAATATGGAATGTATAAGAACATTTACAGTAATAGATTCACCTGTCACCCAAGTTCTCCAAAACAACAGCATGACAGAGATCATAAGAGAAAAGAAAGCCCCACATTTTAGTACCAGAACATTTGAAAGTCCAGACTACAAATAAGCTACAGTCAGGTGTGCAGCCACTTGGAACACAGCATGTGAGTGGGCACGGAATCATCACTGCCTTATCAACGTACCTGACGTTGAAGGGTCAACGCTCCAGCTGAAGAGTCCAGCAGGCTGGTATTCATGTAGTCTAGTAAGGTCAGTAAAGCACATTGAGTCAAGCTTTGTTGAAAATACCTTGAGTCGAGTGTTTACGTTGCTTTAAATGATAAACTGATGGGGTTCGATCCCCACGGTTCTTGCTGAGGCGATAGAGCCGGTCTCCAAAGAGGACAAGCACTTTCAGTGAAACATAAAGCGTGGCTCCAATTTGTGTGGCGTTGTGGGTTGATTCAGTGTCTTTGCCCTATTACAAATTTAGGACTTGTACAAAAGTGGACATTAAGTGCGTTTTACAGTCTTTTTTATTGCCCCAAAGGTCTTTGTATCAATGTGCACCTATGGATTTTTATGTGGGTCCTACTTTTCACAGAGTGAAGACCCACACAAATAAGGAACTGCCATTGGCAATAGGTGCAATTAAATACAACGCTGTCGGGGGGGTAGTTGTGTGCAATTTTTAGACCCCCATTACAGGTAGTTTGAAAATGATGACTCTCCACCATCTTCCACTGTGATGAGAATGTATTGAATCTGTTGACTTTGGCAGAACCAGCTTCACAGATGCTAAAATCTGACCGGGCCACCGGTACTGCAACTGAAGTGGGCCTGCATAGCAGCAGCCCAACAGTTCTCAGCACCAAAAATGATCTGCTATAACATTGACACACTTGGCCAGGACCTGACCTTTTACCTCGACACTTGACCATGGCCTGACCTTTTATCTCAACAGTCAATGTGTGGGCAGAAGCCATGTTGAAGTAAATGTCAGGAGAAGTTTGTCTCAGGAAGTTAAGTCGGCTTATTTCAAAGTTAAAGAGTAGTATGCATGTCAAAGTAATGGGAGAAAGTTGGGAAAAGTAATGGCGGAGATGCAAAATCGTGGTAGATGATAAAGAAGATAGGTGATCCATCAGACTTAGATTCGATCCATCAGACTTAGATTCGATCGAATACTTACTCATACACTAATTACGCTGATGACACCCAGATTCTGATCTCCATCACAGGTGATTACATTATAGATTCCAAACGCCTAAACGACATCAACTTAATCATTCAAGCTTGGATAGCTAAACGTGGACTCTGTCTTAACGATGATAAGACAAAGTTACTCCTTGTAGGAACTCATGCTAGGTTTAACAGACTGGACAAACAGTTCAATTCATTCAATATTGACGGCAATAACATCAAGGTATCGAAGGATGTAAAAACCTTAGGTATCTACATTGACTCTTCTCTCTCACTTTCAAGACAAATCAATGCCACTGCCTACACTACAGCCTACACCTGCAAGCTCATCAACACTTGCAGGACATTTCTGACCACAGATAACTGCATTACCCTAGTCAGGGCACTAGTATTAACTAAACTAGACTATTGCAATGCCCTATACTTAGGCACTAACCAACAGAACCTAAAAAAGTTACACATTTTCCAGATCAAAGCTCTTAGGGCTGCGACCAACTTTCCTAGATCACTCCATATCTCAGAGATGAGATGCAGTGTTCATTGGATCTCAATCAATCAAAGAATTAGACTCAAAACCTTATCACTTACCTTCAAATGCCTAAATAATCTCGCTCCTATGTACCTCTGTGACAAATTCAAACTAAACTTGTCGGATCTACCGTCTAAATCTCTACATGCTAACTGCCTAATCATCCATAAGATTAAGCTCCAAAAGGCAGGAGGCAGAAGTCTCTCGGTCCTAGCAGCTAACATTTGGAACACATTACCTCCCACCTTCAGAACTGAAGTCTCCTTCTACAAACTCAGAAATAATGTCAAAACCTGGTTTATTTTGACAAAGACTAACAATTAGCACCCAGCCCCAGCGTCTCCCCTGCAAGTAGCTCTTCATACATGAATATACTCCCTCTACCTGATCCCACTCTACTTTACAACCTAAGCTTTAAGTTTCGTAAAGTCTGCTGCATTTCTGCTATAATGCTGCAATGTCAACTACGTTGTCATATGTATATTGCTATATGTAAATGTAAATATATACTATGTAACTGTAAATACCAATTCTATGTATCTGCAAGAAATGTGCCCAGATGCCTCATGGCTTGGCGCGGTATATAAATAAATACAATACAATACAAAAGTTTCTGAAAAATAAATAAAGATTAGGAGAGCAGCTCACCACCTGGGAAGACAGAGGCATTTAGCACAGAGATCTAGTGTGTCATGATTTTTGGCTTTCTTGGCATTGTGTCGCCTTGCTCCAACTATTCTAGCCCTCAATGTTGAAAGGCCCAGCCGGGCACTGCAGAAGGTGCGGTCCTTGCTCAGCCTGTCTGGAGCGCCGTTGCTGCACTTAGGATATCATGTGCCACACTGTCCAAATTCGCTTTTACTGTTCTACGAAATGAATAGATTCCAGATGCGTGGATGCTGAGAGAATAATTGCATGAAATGAAAAGCTCTGCTCCGTGCTCTCAGCACAGCAGAGCGAGTGGATAGGTGGGCACTTGTAACACTTAGCCTCTGTTTTTTTTTTCCATCCTGCCCCAGATTAGTAATGCAATATCTTGAGTAGGTTGCAGCATCCGACAACCTCGTGCCGACGATTCTCAGGTTTGGGAGCCCGTTGGCATTGGGCACAATTCTGCGGGCTGACCTAAACAACTTATATTTGGGTATATCTTCCGACCCAGGGAAGACCCACACACGTTTTGTAAACATTGGCAAGACGGGGAGTTAAAGAGAAGTGGTATCCCACAATCTTCACACACATCACCAGCTGCAGTGATAGAGCGGCTGCATCCCTGTGAGGAATGGAAAGAGTGACTGTGGAAAAGGCCGTCAGGGAAGAGGCTCTGTACTCTGCAAGTAGGAGGTGCACAGCAGACTGGCAGCAGGGCCCCGACGGATCTTATATATACAGCGCTTGCTTCACCATTTTGTAGCACTGTAAATAACAGGTGTTACAGATCAATGGTTTGGGATCTTTCAGTCTCTTAAGGATATAATTCTGAGTAGGCCCTGCCATAATTGAAACCTGTGACCTTCAGGAGAAGCACATAGTTCAGCAGTGAGGCCTAATTTCCTGAGCTATTTGACTGGTAAATCTGGTATTTAAAGGGGTAGGCGGGACATAGTAGAAACGTAGTCGCCAGTAGTGAGCATGATGTCATCTGATTCCTCCTGTATAGTTCTCTTGATTGCACTTCACCTGAGACAGTTGAAAGGTCCGTCTTGTGACACGCTCCAAGGCATGACATACATTGAAGCCCACTCTGAGGGTCCCCAGGGCCACTTCAGGTTCAGGAACGAGCTGACATCCACACTTTCGGAGCAGGTTTCAAGAACTAGCGATGTAATCAGGAAAACATCATTAATTAACTGGAAGACATGGTGACATCGTTTATTGAAACATTTCCTCTTAATCCGCCTTCTTCAACTCAGCCTTCTGTATCTCCCTTCATTCAGGTCCTCCCGTGGATTGACGTGTGTATGGCATGCAACGACTACAAAAAAGCCAATCGCCAATATTTACCAAATATATAGCATGATGATAAAATGACCAGTTTACAGAGAGTTCTTTGATGCTCAGCTAGTTTGCATTAGCTATACAGTTCTTGCAATGTTATCTTAGGATCACCTCTCTGTTGTAGCTGCCAATAGGTGAGGTGCTGCAGTGAAATGGGGAGGGGCCGAATGCAACGTCATTTACAGGTGCAGACCCCAAAGACAAACAGCATCACTGCGCCAAGCTCTTGTCACATCGATCAAGACATACATGAGCACAATTAAACAATATTTGATCACCATTGCCACTGCCAATCAGATACGCAGAGGGAAGTTGAGAAGGAGGAATTGGAAATTTAAACAAATCAACACTTCTTGAGCAATAAGGGTTAGTACTGTGGCCACTATTCTTCAGTAAATACTGCCACTGATCACTTGATATCCGAGGCTAAATCAGGAACAAATAAAAGGCCGGGAGCTCCTCTACCGAGAACGAAAACAGCCAAATAACCTGTTCTCTGGGAAGGTGCCCACTCGGGAGGGTCTACAACTACTCACTGAATCACACTAACGCTGCACCGTTATTGGGTGGAAGGAGACTCCAAATGAAATTTGCACTGTCGCACAATGTATTCCAGTTACTTTAAAAGGTATGATGAGCCTGTTTCTTTTACAAACTAGGCTGAATGCAAGAAACGGGTAGTCTAACAATCAGAGAGCAGTTTATAATCGTTAAGGGTTATAAATACCTACAATTCTAGTAGGTTGAAGTTCTTTACATAGAGCAATATTGATTAATCAAAACCATATTGTCACATTTCTGATCTAGTGAATTGTCTGATGCGACTGTAGGGGTTTTATGCGCCCATACTTCTTTGAGGAGGAAGGGAGGGTCTGCATGCAACAATTAAGGAAATCAAAGAAAGTCAATAATATCTTCCAGATCGAGCATGGGCAGGCAGATCTGTTCGCCAGTTTCATAGTTTCTGTGAATGCATTAGCACGCTAGTCAGCTTTCACGAGTGACATGGTTGCTATATAAGAATACAGTATACATATTTTGGGTGCTGACATATTTGTTTCATTTTAAGTAAATACAAAGTGCCACATGCCTCACTCATGGGGTGGGGAGTCCACACCACTGATGTGACAATCAGTGGTGGCTGGTCTCAATCGGAGTCCAAACTACACATCAACCTTTTGGAACTGAGGGTAATCAGACTAGGGCTGAAGGCCTTTCTGCCTTCTGTACATGGAAAGAAAGTCCTGATAATGAAGGACAACACAATGGCGATGTACTACCTCAACTAGAGAGGAGGCGTAGGGTCATTACCACTGTGCAGAGAAGTAATGCAGCTCTGATTCTGGGCAATTCAAGAAGGAATCTCTCTATCATCAGTTCACCTAGCCGGAGAGGAGAACACTGCAGTGGATGCTCTGAGGAAGCAGGGTATAGTCTCCCATGAGTGGGAATGAGCTCAGGAAGTCCTTCGAGAGATCCTCACCCTTTGGGGAACCCCTCAAGTGGATCTGTTTGCAACCAGTGTCAACCAGAATGGAGCATAGAACTGCCTTCCCAAATCTTCCCTCATTGTTAGAGGTATCTAAACAGGAATGTTTTGTAAACTTGTGGATGGTAGACCAGGTAACTGCCTCAAAGATATCCTTTGTCGGAACTCCCCTCTGAAGGTCAGAGGAAGTTGCCATGCTCCTAGTGGAATGAGCCCTTAAGCCTTCTGGGGATCTTTTCCAGCTAGCCTATAGCACTCCAAAATAGCCAGTATTATCCATCTGCATAGGGTTTGCTTGGTGACTGACAGACCTAGTTTGTGTCCTGTATATCCAATGAAATGTTGGTTGTGTTGTCGCAACTTTGCCATTCATGAGACATAAAAGCTTAGAGCTCTCCTCAGATCTATGAAATATTTCCTCTTCTTTGCCAGGATGAGGTGGAGGATAGAAGGCCGGAAGCATAATTGTCTGTGCTAAATGGTAATCCGATACCATCTGGAGTAGAAAAGCGGGTTTGACTTTAAGCACAACCTTATCCTTGTAAAAGGTGGTAAATGGAGGTTCACAGGATAATGCCTACAACTGAAACATGCTGTGGGCTGATGTTATTGCTATCAACCAAATAGTTTTGTAAGTTAGCAACCTTAAAGAGCAGGAATGGATTGGCTTGAAAAGAAGCACATGTCAAAAACTTTAAAATGAAATTAAGGTCCCAAGTTGGGATTTGTAAAGGTGCATGAGGAAACACATTTGTGAGTCCTTTAAGAAATGGAGTTATTAAGTGTATTTTGAAGTAGGATGCCTCTCCCGAGCTGTGTGCTTAAATATGGAAAGCGCTGCTAGATAACCCTGGATTGTTCCAATCTGAAGCCCCAAATTTGCCAGATGTAGTAGAAACGATAACACTTTGGGTGTATCATATTGAAAAGGGTCCACACCTTTCGCCCTACTCCAGCCCCAGAATTTGTTCCAACGGCAGTGGTATAAGGATTTTGTTGCTGAAAGAGGTTCTCTCTTTGCTGAAAGCACAATCTCCATTACGTCATCTGGGATGTCCCAATCCTTGTATCTCAGCCTTTCCCGAAACTATACGTGAAGGCTAAGTGCCTAAACATCTGGATGAAGAACCCAACCCACCTCTCACGAGAAGAGCCCTAGTCTGATTACCCTCAGTTCCAAAAGGTTGATGTGTAGTTTGGACTCCGATTGAGACCAGCCACCACTGATTGTCACATCAGTGGTGTGGGCTCCCCACCCCATGAGTGAGGCATGTGTCACTACTATCATCTCTGGCCATGGTTGCCAAAAAGGTTCTCCTTTCAGAATGTTGTCCTCGCAGGCCCACCACAGAAGGTTCTGTGGGACTCTGCTCGGAACCTGAAGGAGGTCTGACATCCTGCCTGAGAATCGGGAACATTGAGATCTGACGGCCCATTGAAGGGATACCATTCTCAGGAGGGCCTCTGGCACCAGAAAAATGCAGAATGCCATGAGGCAGAGCCACCTCAAAATGTTGAAGGCCGGAAGACGCTGGGCACTCTGAAACTTGGTGAACATCTGCAAAATGTGTTGAGCCCTCACCTCGGATGGCGTGCCTTTTCCCAAGGATGCATCCAGGCCCGCTCCAATGAACTGGAGTCTCTGAGATGGTATCATGTGGGATTGCTTGTAACTGAGGGGGAAGTCCAGTCCTTGGAGGTAGTAGCAGGTGATGCTGAGATGTTGCTGGGCCTGTTCGGGTGAACAAGCCCTAATCAGCCAATCATCCAGGCAGAAGTAGACGTGAATCCCCCATCTCCTGAGACTAGCTGCTACCACCACCATCAACTTGGTAAAAACCCTTGGGGCAGAGGTCAGCCCGAATGGCAGAACTCAAAACTGATAATGAGAACCGCCAACAACGAGCCTCGGTTACTTCCTGTGCTTATGCTAGATTGGCACATGAAAGTAAACATTCTGAAGGTCCAACAATACCATCCTGGAGCTGGAGGGGCTGAAGGATATGAGAAAGTACGACCATCTTGAATGTGTCCTTCCTGAGGAGCTTGTTCAAGTATCTCAAGTCCAAAATAGGTTTCAGTCCTCTGTCCTTCTTGGGGATTAGGAAATAGAGAGGATACCATCCTCTGTTCCTCTCCATCACAGGTACTGGTTCTATAGCACCTTTCTCTAGCAGGGTCAACATTTCCAGCAACAGGAATGGATCTGGAACATTTCGCGAATGGCTTGATCCAGAGGTCTCTGTATAAAGGGGAAGCAGTAACACTGAGGTTCTGTTTCCAGTGCCCATGCATCCGAAGTAATACCTTGCCATTCTTTCAGATGCTGTGACAGACTGCCTCCCACTGGGGTGTCGTGAGTCAAGACCCCACAGTGGTTTTAAGGCAGCTGAAGCAGTGGCTGGTGGTAAAGATGACACTTCTTGGGTGGGCTTTACACATCTCCCTCATCAACCACAAGGGAATCTTCTTTGTCCTCTTTGACCAGCCGCTCCTCTCGCTCTTCCACCTGAGGAGTAGTAGTGAAAGGACCTACCCCTCAAACATGATCCGCTGGGGTGAAAGGCTGTGGCTGCATGGCGGCAGCACCTAAGAACTTGGCTGCCGCCTTTAAGGTCTGCAGCTTTTCAAGGCTCTCATCAGCCTTATTACCAAATAAATGGGAGCCATCAAAGGGCATGTTAAGGAGTCTGGATTGTTCATTAGTTGCAAACCCTGACTTATTCAACCAGGCAAATCTGTGTATGACAGTGCTTGCCGTGATGGCCCTGCTGACGCTGTCAGCAGTATCCAGATCTGATTGCAGAGACTCAAACATGGCCTCCTTGCCATCCCTTATTAGGTTCATGAAGCCATCTCTTTCCTCACCTTCAGGGATGTGATCAGCCGCCATCGCTATGCAGTCCCACAGGGTGAATGTGAACTTTGCAAGGGCACATGTAGAATTAGCAGACTTTAAAGCCATGCTGCTAGCAGAAAAGACTTCCTTTGCCAATGAGTCAATGCGTTTGGCATCCCTATCAGGGGGTATGGTTGAGTACGCAGCTTGCTTGGAGACAGATGTAGATGCTTGCACTACTAGACTTTCCGGAGTCGAATGTACTGACAGGTAGCCAGGGTCGCTACTGAATGGCCTGTATTTTTTTGTCTGATATTTGTTTACTGCAGGGCTGGACTCTGCAGCCTCCAAGTTTGCCCCAACCCTTTTTTGGAGTGCCACATGAAATGGTAGAATAGGGACATATTGAGGACCTTTGTCTAATATATCAGTTTGGTCGTCTTGTTCACATGCAGGAGTTGGTCTACTCCATCCTAAGAATTCTACCACTCTGGACATTAGGCTTCTGTATGATGCATCCGCATGATCAGCTGGGTCCGGTTTCCCAAAATCTAGCTCTGAGGAGGTGTCTACCCCACTAGCTGCCTGTAGGGTGTCATGTAGCTCCCTAACCCTGGCCTCCTCTGAAAAGAAACATTCAGGACATTAGTATCTTTGCGCATACCAGGGGTATCCAATGGAAGACCACCTGGTGGTGTGTCATCTGATGTTTCATAGCCCTCATAAATGGAGGTTAAGGATCTGAAAAAAAACTTTTTTAGAAAGAGGCTTAAAAATCTTGTCCTGACTTTTTTGAGGCAAAGGCATCGAAGAATGTACAGTCAGCGTCAATGGTTTTTTCATCGGCATCGATGACGTTCACAGCAGTGGTGTCAATGATTCCGACGGCTTTACCTTGGTCTTGTGCTTCGAGGGACTTGACCTTCGACTCAACAGTTTCTTCAATGATTTCTCATCTCATCAAGTACTCGAAGACTCTCAAGTAGTCTTAGGCTTATGACCTGGACTCAAGGGTGCACAGGGTTTCGCCTTCGCCTCTTGCTTATCATCGGCCATAGCATGGTCACTTTTCTTATGTTTCGAGGAGGACGGGCCTGATCCTCAAAGATTTTGCACATTTTCTTCTTAAAGAGTTTCCAGTCATCTTTGGAGGAGGATATAGTCGGGCAGACTACGCTCCCTTCTTCAGAGGAAGACAAAGAAGAAGAAGAAAGAGAGAAGGATCTATGCCTTCACTTCGATTTTTTTGATGACGAAGAGGAGTGTTCCTCAAGTGTGTTCGTTTATTTGGCCTTTTTTATGAGGAGATGACTCTCTCGACTCGTGGGATGAACCAAATTTCGAAGGAGTGGACAGGGTTTGGGGACAATCCTACCCAATGGACAGCTTGGCTTTATGTTCTTTGAAGGCTTTACCTGTCATCGACTGACAGGATCGACAGTCGGCAGTCTTATGCCTGACAGCCAGGCACCAGATTCATATTTTGTGCAGGTCCATGATGAACATTTTGGCCCTGCAATCTAGGAACTTAATGAAGCCCGTCTTCGGAGTAGTTGGAGTCGAAGACAAAGCCATTTTGAAACAGTTTCTGTAGAAAACTGAAGCACGCCGTAATTCTCGAAGCAATCGAATTTGCAGAAAAACAGAACTGAAGCCAACTGGCGCTGCACGTGGTATATGTACTCGACGATGATGTCAGCTGAGATCTTGGGCGTAATTTTAAGGGGGGACAGGGGAGTTTGTCCCCCACCAACTTTCATGGCACACCATGTTATCCCCATTCATTCATTCATTCATTTGGCTGGGGCACCTTTCCTTCAGATGTCATGGCCCCCCCAACATTTTCAGCAAAGTTACTCCACTGGCCGAGATGGAAGTCATCGAAGGACATCGAGTCGAATGTCTCGACGCACAGCATCCTCTGCCGAGAGAACATTTTTCCGAAGCAGCTGAAGATGGAAACAAAGATATCATAAGATGAGGAATACGTGGGAGGGCACAATCCATTTGAAGGGGATTCACACTGAATTTTATAAAAAAGTGTATTGAACATATGTACTATAGCAGAAATCTATGGTCTATCATCACCCACTAGCAAACACTATTCAATTGGCAAATTAATATTTTTAGAAGGAGTTTGGGAGCCAGTTGATAGCCTCTCACGATAGGATTGCTTCTACCCACGTCTGCCGCCCTATACCAGAGGGTATGCTGCTCTAAAAAGGAGATGAGACATCAGGCGAAGGCATCATTCTGCCATTTTTCAACGAATTATTATGAAATATGCCTCTTATTCTTCAAACAACTCGTCCTTCCTCCCAAAAAATTGTAACCACTCCCGGCCCACATTAGTGATGGAGTGCATACTTTTCCGCGCAACAGCCATGTAAATTACTGTCAAGATTCTGCTCATTACAAAGTTGCAAACTCTCCCCATGTTATTACATCACCTCCATGGTGAACTCGTGTATGGACGGCATATGAGCGTTACATTGGAACAGAGAATTGCCCTGTTGATCTACTTATTGTATTTTAGACAAAGTTATGAACTAAAGATAGCTATTTATATTTTTATAACGATTAAATAAATTGTTTGTATCACATGATAATACCAGTCGTATGCTGACTTGCCTATTTATGCACTGCTAAACCATTATCAGGATATAGACGAGAAGGGATATTTGTTGATTTTGTTGGGCCAGCTTGTCCTCTGTCTCCCATTTCCGGTCCGCTGGTATTATATGGAAAATATATGAGCACACTGAAGCTGTTTTGTCATTCTTTTAAACCGGAAATACTTCAAGCGATCTTGGGACAAGATGCTATTAGGTCAGGAGAACATTTTGAGTGTGAGCCTTCAGGACACCTAAGCATTTCATCAGGAGAGGAGGAGACGTGTGTGGTGTTGAAGGATAGCCAGAAACATGAGTGTTACCCTCAGTAAGGAATAACCCTTCCAACACTCTTTGCTACACTAAAAAGAATATGCATGTTTCAGCTGCCGCTCTGGCATTCGATACACATATAGTGCACTGACAGTGCAATGTATCTCAAAGGAAACACCCTGGAAATCCAGGCACTGCCCCAGCGCTGTTTACAGTGGCGCCATTTCTCCCACACATCAACAAACCTATCGTCGCCATTTTCTATCGTTTTCATGTGGGGTTGCTGTAATGGATGATGTGCTGCTTGTCACTGTTACCCAACTTGGGCCTTGGACAAAATACAAACTGCCTCGCTTCAGCTCCCGACAGAAAGATAACGTGAACCCGTGGGAATGGAATAACATGTAAGGAATGATTCTTATGCAGGTCAAACGTCCACAATAAACATTTCACCCGTTCACTCCGTTAACTTCCGGATCGTCCCCACCAGCTACAGCGCATGGGATGGAAAGCAGGCCCGCCTTTCAGACAAATCAAGGTTCTCATGGATGGGATGTCAGAGCTGAATCAAACTCTTCAACTGCTTAAGTAAACCGTCCTTGCAAAGAAAAGATTTAAAGATGTACCAAAGCTCGTGTTAACGGCATGCAAGTCCCCTTTTATGGTACTGAGCCAGCTCGTTTCAGGTCCAAATCATGGTAGGGGTTCGGGAAGGACCATACAAGGAGACCCCCAGGTTGATCCTTTGTGCAGTTTTCATATTGTTCGTATGTATGTCTTTATCCATTTCATTTTTTGCATATTACATGTGTTGGATATTGTCACTGAACAAACACCAGTGTTGTCAAAGGTTGTAATTCACAGGAATTAGCACCCAGGGCAGGGGGAGCAACCAATCAGGTTGCTTGGATCGTCGGCTGAATCCCACTATCCAAGTCCGCGTTTCCGAGCAACCTGACAGCTGCTTCCTCCGCCCCACCATCTTATCCCAACCCTCCCTTCGCTTACCATCCCTCCCACCCCTAGCCCCACTTTCCTGATTCCTACAGCGGCGACAACACCCCCCTCGACTGGTAACAGCATCGGGCTCATCGGTAAGCACTCACATTGTTCGGGCCTGTACATTGAGCCTCAGCCCATTACCACCAGATCCGACCCGTCAGATCGGATATTATTGGTGATGTACCATACAACCGATGGTGTACTAGCTTCCCACAAGAGGGGCCAGTAAGGAGTGCGGTGAGGAATCTGGTGGAGGAACATCCATCAGAAAGAACATTACTGAGAGGTTAGTAATTTGTTGTTCTAATGGATTCCTTTCAACCACGAAATCCTCATCTATGATAGACTCCCAAAGACTCCCAAAGCAGTATTTAAACCTGGAGATTGGAGGGAGCAAGAACACCCTGGAGGACTGCCCTACCAAACCAGGCATCCTGGCCCACAAGGGAACCCAAGCAGTAATGCTTGGCAAACATGTGCAAAGACGCCCATGCTGCTGCCTGGCAATTATTCAGGGGCAGTGACTAGTATCTGCAGGACAGAGGGTGGCCAGCACTCCTCTGGTAGAATGAGCCCAGAGACCATCATGCACATCCTTACCGGCCAGATCGTAGCCATCAGAAATGCAGAGAATGATCCACCTGGACAGGCTCTGTTTGGTCACAGCCCTTCCAAAATGATCACCAGCGTAATCAACAAAAAGCTGGTCAGCTTTCCTAGCGTCTCTAGTACGAGAGAAGCAGCATTGAAGGGCCTGAAACACTAAGGGTGAGCAATCTAATAAAACATGCACGAAGGGGCTCAAACAGAGTGCCTATGGGAAACGTTAAAACGAAATTCAAATCCCACGTTGGAACCACAAACTAGCGGGGAGGAAACTGGTTACACAATCACTGCAGGAAATGCTTAACAGAGGGGATTTCGAAAAACAAGCTCTGTTCCGAGAACCTCTTGAACACAAGAAAATACTGATGAGGTAACCCTTCACCGTTCCAATCTGCAGGTGCACCTGGGCCAAAGATAGCAGAAAATCCAACACAGTGGACAGAGCACAGGACCAAGGATCCAGTTCCCTCTCCCGGCACCAAATCGAAAACCTATGCCACCTGCAGGCATAAATGCGTTCATAGCGTGCCTCCGAGCTGAAAGAAGCACATCGAGGATGACATCCAACAAGTCCCACTCCTTGTATCTCAACCTCCCAGTAGCCAAGCATGTAGGTTTCAAATTTTGAGGTTAGGATGGAGGACCCGCCCCCCTCCGATTGGGAGATTAAGTCTACTCTCCTTGAAAGGTGCCAGGGAAGGCAGAAAGACAAGTCCAGCAACTCTGGATTCCACGTTCTCCGGGCCCAATCTGGGCTGATCACAATCATTGTGGCACCAAATAGGTGCATCCTCCTGAGAACCAGTGGAATGATAGGGATCTGTAGGAATGCATAAAGAAGTTTGAAAGACCACACAACTGTCAGTGTATCCCCCAGAGCTCCATGATGAGGAAATTCCCTGGAGCACAAAAAAACGTGCACTTTCCGTTGACGCTGGAAGCAAAGAGATCCACTTGTGGAGTTCCCCACAGGAGAAGATCACCTCCAGAACTTCCAGACAGAGCTCCCACGGGTGGGAGGCTGAGGTCTGCCTGCTCACAGCATCCGCTGTGACTTTCTCTCATCTGTCCAGATGAGCTGTTTTCAGAGAGTCACTGTTCTCCAGAGCCCAGAAGCACAGTCACATTGCTTCTCTACACAGAGGCAAATACCCCACTCCACCTCATTTATTGAGGAAGTGCATTGCCACTGTGTTGTCTGTTAGAATTGGCACAGTCTTGCATTTCACAGAGGGGAGGAAAGTGACCAGGTCCAGCCTGATCGCCTCCAATAAGTTGATATGTTCCCGAGACTCCTCAGAAGACCACATTCTGCTCACCATTAGGTCTGACAGGTGAGCACCTCATCCAGTCAGAGATGCATCCGTGACTACAGCTACCTGGGGCCAGGGTTGGCGAAACAACGTGCCTCTCAGCAAGTTGTCCTGCACAGCCCACCACATGAGGTCCTGAGCCACTCAATTCGAGACCTGCTTGAGGTCCGTATGTGGCCCTGGAACTGTGACCATTGGCAATGGAGAAGCCACTGGAGCGATTTCATGCACATCCTCACCTCCAGCTCAACAAGGATGCAGGAGCTCATAAGACCCAGAAAGTGCAGGAAAACTGAGAAATGGACTTGTTCCTGTAATTGGAGGATACTGACCATCCGAAAGATGTTCGAAACTCAATCCTCGGGGGGGAAGGCCCTGCCCAGGTGACTGTCCAAGACTGACCTGATGAATCAGAGAGACTGGGACGTGAAACCTGGGACTTATTACGACCCTGGCGGAGTGGGTTTACGCCAGCGGTATTCGCGGCGGACCCGTCCGCCCTACTACGAGTTCCCGTAGCGCCATGGAGCGTTTTCCGCCTGGTTTTTCCGGGCGGAGAAATCCATGGCGCTACGGGACCTTGTTGTTAATTACGCCACCGTATTTTACGGTGGCGTAATTAACGCCTTCCCCACTCCCATTATACCCTATGGGGCAAAAATGGGAATGGGGAAGGGTAAAATGGGGAATGGGGATTTACCGCCCCGCCAAGGTCGGAATGGGGCGGAAAATCCGCCAACCCCCATGGCGCTATCGGCAGCTTTCCGCCGTGCTCCATGGTGCATTTGGCGCCACGATTTCCGCCAGGGTCGTAATGAGGCCCTTTGTGAAGTTCAGGGGAAAGCCCAAACTGTGCAAAAGAGTGCAAGTATGGAGTAGACGCTCCAACACTAATCCGGGGAGAGTGCTTAGACAAGCCAGTCATCCAGGTAGGGAAAGAGGTGAATCCCTTCCGTAGAGAGGCAGGTGTCCACGTCATTTATAGGGCCCACCCCCTCGCTTCCATCATAAAGTAAGAACAGCAAGAAGACACTGTGCATGACACCTGGAATCATCCCAAAATCCCATCAGAGATACGAGAGATGTTATTGGATCAGACAACCATACCGAATGTATCCCCAAACTGATGCTTTAGAGATGAGCCTGCAGACACCAGTGGACATAGAAGAACTATAAGTAAAGTTCGACAGATGTGAAGCGACGTCATGAAGAAGAGAAGATAAGTGGACACACTGAATTCGATCTATGGATATCTAAAGAATGAAGATGTGACTGAAGTAACAAAGTAAACAGATGCAAATATAAAGAAAACCATATACACTAAAATGATAAATAACAAGAGACATAGTAGATGTATATCTGCAAAAACACAAGGTAGATAAGACAACGTAGAAGCTTGCTAAAGAAGGAAACAGAATGCGAGTAAAGCAGGCTCATGTCTACTGTATCAGCTCAGGGATACATTCGGTATGGTTGTCTGAGCGGATAAAATCTCTCGTATCTCTGATGTGGTTTTGGGATGATATCAGGTGTCATGGTCTGTGCCTTCTTCCCCACATGTCAAACCTCTTACTCTCCCTGTCCAGCAGCAGGGATGGGAAGGTAGATGTCTTAAGGTTCGCCATAGCGGCCTAAACCACCAAGCTTTCTGGTAAGGCATGAGAGGAGAGAAAGGCTGGGTCTGATGGGGCAGGACATTGTTTCTTTGCCATTTCTCTGTCCAAAGCCATGACAGAGGCAGGCTTTTCCCACACCTCCAGTACCAGTGCTTCCACCGACACATTGAAGGGCAGCAGCGTCTCTTTCTTGGGTGCCTCATCTATGATGTCACAAAGTTCATATTGAACCTTGGACCTGGATGGTGCCGACCATCCCAGAGTACGGGCCACCTTAGCCATCAAGCGCTGGAACCCGCTTGGGGCTTTCCTGCTGTCCTCAGCCAGTGCTAACACATCCTCATCCTCCGTGCAAAATTCCTCTGGGAAATCCGCCACTTCCCTAGGGCACATAGGTTCCAGCCCAAAACAGAGCTGGTCACCCTTATTGTCAGATGTCAGATCAGGCTCCTGGGCTCTGGAGTATCACCTATGTCAGACACTTTCAGAACACAGCATTGTGTTGGAAGACGTTTATCAGCCATTTACTTTCCCTGGTTTCGGGTTCTTAAAAAACACAGTAGCAATGAGGAGCATAGATTCCTGGGTGGTACATAATGGCTAAAGCAGTGCGTTTGGTGCTTGGGTTCTTTGCTCCAGTAGGCCTTATGAGCCTGGCAGAGTCCTTCTGTCCTTAAATTGAGGTCAACACTGCATGGTTAGTGCAGACATTACATGGTTTTAGACAACGAATCAGTCCAGTCGCTTTGTTTTGCACTAGCATGAGCAGGTCTGAAATCAGTTAAGTTATAGATACAGTGGGGCGTACATGGAGCCTGAAGGCTGCATGGGCACACTGGACGCAATAATGTTATGCAACGGCTAACATAACGTTTTTCAAAATGTTTAAGGCTGAAGAGAGAAGGACATATTCGTATATAAATGTTTAGTATATAGTTCATAAGAACGATACGAAATAAAACTTCCAAAAAAAAAATACACTTCCTCTGCGCAACAGAAATCATCATCAGATTCTAGAATAGGGGCACATTGGAAGTGGTCTTGTAGAGTACCTGAGTATTATTTTTGCATACAGTTTCTGTAAGTCAACATAACTAAATTGCCATCAGTTTATCGCTAGAAGTAAAATGGATTGTAAAAGATGGAAATTACAAACCTACATATTTTTTATGTCAGAATCAGAATTATATACATACATATCAAAACCATGTCATTGAATGGCATTCACAATATTCTTGTGAGAATTAAGACTAGCATTTATGTTAACCTGGAGAAAGATTATACATCTTTTTTTTCTGGAATTTGATAGAGCAAGGCCTGCAGTTAAGGGGTTGTGTACGCAATATAGAATGGGGCATTTGTCTTCATAATATAGCATATTGTTAGAGTTTAATTGTATTACAAGCAAGCAGAATATTTCCCCCAATAAATGCAATATTGGAAGATGGATACAAGTTGTAAGGTATTCTTCCGGTGACATAGCACTGGAATTGATTCTAAGGGCAAATAAATGGACCAATAATCCACCTGATTGGTGAGAGTTGTATTCTATAATAGTGATCATTCAATGGTCCACTTGGCTGCACCTGTAGATCTATTTAGGACTAGAACGGTTTCTATTTGATACAATCCATATATTTTGAGTGCACTTCTCTGAAATGGTGGCACTCGATCAGCAAAGTTATTGGGAAAGTTGACCTAAGCCATGTTAAGGGGAATATCTGCTGTTTCTGCATTTACATTGATTTGTTGTTTTAAGTAAAGGATCTTTGAAAGTTCTTGCTACTTCGGTTATGCATATAACTGCAAGAGGAATAAGAGGTGTATGGGGTGAAGACTTGATTTTGGATTGAGTGTTAGATTGCAGCATGATCATCTATTAAATATATGTTTACAACTTTTCTTTACTAGTTAGTACTTTAAAACAAATTGTAATACAATTTCATTCGGCATTAAAAAAACAATGGGTTAGAACTGATGACTTCGGTGGGGAAGGGCCTAAAATAATGCTGATGGACGGTATCCAGTAAAACTATTAAAAATATATTTTCGACATGCCATTTTGTTGAAAAAAAAAAGTAAAAAAAAATTGGAATGTTTTTTTAAAAGATTTATGTTTTTTTTGGTTTTGTGAGTTAAAAAAAGTGTCTATAAAAAAAATAGGGGTTTGAGGGGGAACCCCTACCCCCATTTAAAAAAAATAAAAAATAAATAAAAGCCATTTGAAAAAATAAATTATTCCTGCATTTTGGTGTTGAAAAAATGGCATTTCGAAAATATGACATTCGAAAATGTCACTCGGAACCCTGATGGACAGTGAAGTCAAGATGCATTGCAACAATGCTCAGCCTTCGAGATGGGGACTTGTTAGGTCTTTGCTTGTATCAGATACTCCGCAGAGAGAACACTCATATGAACACCCTAAAGCAAGTCTCTACTTCTTGATATGTATTCCTCTGCATGGGGGTCAGAGCCAAGGTTAGACATCCTATTAAAAGATCTACCACTGATCAAAGAAATCATGGACAACGAGGGCAGAAGGGGCGTTGACACACACACACACAAATTAAAATGTGTTCTTTTTGCTGGCCTGGTCTGATGAATCCTTCAAAGACAGAGATGGAAATCAGCAACATTGGTGGTGCTCTTAATTTCTGGGATTTGAAAAGGACGCTTGATACATTTGGAAACGATTTTAAAGCAAGAGCTAAACCCAAGGGAAGAGTGACCACTCTTGATGGAAAAGGGCTCCTCCCCAACTCAAGAACACAATGTTACCAGCAAAGGAAATAAGACATACTGGCATTTTGGTGGAGAGGATTCAATTGAAGTCCTGACGAAAGTCTCAGTGGAGAACAGACAGAATGACAAATGCAAACATTGGGCCTCATTACACGGAAGGCGGTGAGCCATGGCGCTATTAGCGCCATGGCTCATGCCGGTAAAATACCGGCACCGCCTTGGTGGAAAGGGGATTTACCGCCCCATTCCAAGGTTGGAGGGGCGGTAAATCCCCCTTCCACCATTGCCCTTCCCCATTCCCATTTCTGCCCCATAGGGCTCTATGGGAATGGGGAAGGCGCTAATTACGGCACCGCAATTTTGCGGTGCCGTAATTAGCTCCGAGGTCCCTTAGCGGGTTGGTTTTTAACGCCTGCAAAAAGCAGGCGTTAAAGCACCAACCGGCTAAGGGACCTCGTAGTAAGGCGGTAATGGTTAACGGTCACCGTTACCATTAAAGGTGGCCGTTAACCATTACCGCCTTCCGTGTAATGAGGCCCCTGGTGTTTGCATGTGAGGGCATGCAACAATCATTTTCGTCTAAAGCAAATGACAGACATTTTAAAAAATAGTGTTCAGACATCACCTATAATGTTTCACCTCTCATGCTTGTCCTCTTGTATCTTTTAAACTCCAGGGCATTCCATACATTGGTTTCTGGCGCTGCTCTGACTGTATTAAGGTGCACCTCTACTACTTAGTATCAAGGGGGCAACACAGTTTGTGTAAAGTAAGAACCACGAACAAAGGACAAAATAAGCCAAATTAATTATGAAAAGAGAGCGCTGTCATGGCTACCCCTTTCTACTATTGTACCAGAAAGCAATTTTGAGGGCATTCTAGATGCCAAATTTCTGCACTGCAATTTCAAAGCCCCAGTGCTAGGCCGCTGGCGGACGAAAGGCAAAAATGGCAGGAGCAAATTGCTCAAACGACAATTCTGTTTCCATAAGAAGAGAGAGAGAGAGCTCCCCTATCCAGGCATGAGGCACCAATAACAAAGGGCATATCCTCAATTGCTTTGGTGGCTATCATTACTTCCCAAGACAGCTGATATGTGATCTTTACAAATCCCTCCAGTAGCACGACCTATACTTGCTGGAAATTCTTAAAGGATCGCGGACGATCAGTACTGGCATTGATAGAAAGAACCAGCCTGGTACTGGCCTCAATCCTCTTTTAATGTGATAGGGTCGCACTGGTATGGGCAAGTAGCCCGGATATTATCTTTGGTTGCCTGTTTTTGCCAACACAGATCCTTTTTCTGTGCGAGTCCAAACAGAAATACCTTCCCGCAGATGTTGCATGCAGGCTGGTCTTGAAAGGGTCGAGGGTAGTGCCGGGGAAACACTAACCAAGGACATTCAATGTTCCTGAGCTGCACAGCAATGCTGAAGCTGTCCACAATGGGAGTGTGTCCTTGCGCTTAGAACTTGCTCTGGTCTGACAATAAGCAGGCAAAACATATATTTTCCAAGGCGTTAGTCATTACAAAACTTTAAAAGGAAGCATTGTCCCTCGATTTGAATGGAGGAATCGCTGTGATTAGCCCAGATAACCCAAACATGGGAACATCCAATAGTAACTTACAAAAAAAGCCTTGTCACTTTGCTTCAAAGGATTTAGACAGCGTATCGCACTGTACTTTCAGCTGAATCTGCATTGCAGCGTCAGAAGTCTGTAGCACAGCTAACATATGGAAAGTCCACATTATTTCCTAAAAGCCACCTGTGCCCTTATTTTCAAGTGCAGCCTTCGGCAACTTTTAACCTACAGTAACTATAGGAGGCGCAGAGGGCAGCGCACTAGGGTACTGGCAATAAAGCTGGCGAGCTGGTGCAGCTGCAATGGCACTTAAATAGCACAAGCTGCAGCAAGCACCTTCCATGACACCGCCCCTCGCTCCTGCTGAAATCCAGCGTCATTATTTGCTGAATTGCCAAGAGAAAGTCGGATTACCGAGAAGTCTTCCTACAACCCTGCTCTGAAATGTGTGGAGTTAAACATCTGACAAACCAATCAGTCTGTTCTCATGGCTTCTGCCCATGGCTGCTGTTATAACCACTTCATCAAAAGTACTTTGAAGAATAGGCAGAACTAATGGGAAACAGCCCGGGGCCGAAGGTGTTGATGCCTATATTCTCAATGCATTCCACAAACGTCAAGCCCATTGTAAGACTGCTGTCAGGACACAAAAGGCCTCAATTCCAGCATGGCGGTGTTACCTCTTATAATACTGTCAAGTTAAATTATTATTACTGCACGTGGTAACATAATTTACAGGTGAAATTAGGCTCGACCTAGGGTTATCATTACTCCCCGCTCTGATTTACCATAGGATTTAATTGAAGAGTAGATATAATGCTGCATGGAGTAATTCCCCATGCCACAATACCAACACTGTTTGTGGTAGTATTACCTCCTGCTGCAGTAAAGCAGGTGGCATTTTCAAATACCACCAGCTTTACTACTACCGCCTAACTCGTAAAGAGGCCCAAAGCTTTGCTGATGGATTGTCCGATTTGTTTGCGACCACTTGCTTGGATCTCTTGTAAAAATACAATCAAGATGGCGTCCCCATTTGCGAAAGCATTTAAGGTGTGGAAAAAGATGGAAGCACTGAATTTGGCCATGGTGTCACCAGTCACAATATCTGGCTTCAGCCAAGCCAAGTGGAGTAAAATTGTGGGGTCCAAGAAATGCGCAAACTGGCATTTGGTGCTAGAAATATTGGCCATGGTGGACATTAAACTTTAAAGAATGGAAAGTGGTGCACAAAAATAGTAATGAATTCACTATCTGGCAGAGGTAGTCATTTCCTGCTAACAATTATTGTAAACAATATATAATTATTCAACCTTAATTAGCTCCAAAGGTAGACAAATTAAACACTGAGTGTTACAACACAGAAATGAAACTTATGTTGGCGGTAATAAAACACAATTGTACGTTGTTGGCAGCATTGTACACTACATCCACTGCTTGAAAAAACAGAACGTTCAAGTTATAACGTTTTATAGAACAATAGCAGAATAAAAAAAGAAAACCTTTGAACGTATCTGTTCACGGAAGTACATGTGGAAACCAAAGTATCCCATGACTGCCCTATATCGGCAGATAGCAGCGTGCGTAGTACTTCTCTGATGAGAAAGATCAGAAAGAGGCCTTTATGTGTTGGTCAAATTTACTGCTAGAGAATGTTCAACATCCTTGTGTGTCACATATACACACACACTTCTAAACCAAGTGCACCTTCATAAGTGGCCACTGAACAGGGTGTGCCGGAGAGAAGAGAAAGTATGTCAATGCAGGGGGAGTCAAAACCCATGAAGTCATAGCTTTTTGCAATGACTTTTCTACACTAATATGTGCTTCTACTTTAAGCCTAATGGGTTTAGGTGCAAATAAAAAGGGAAGGCATTCACTGATGCAATATTACCACTGCAGGGATGGAAATTAAGATTCGATAATCAGGAGCTAAAGGCAGCTCCTGGGTACCCAGCAGTAAACATTGACCAGAAACGTTCTGCAAATCGAACTTTCATATACAATGCAAACTTATCAATATTTAGGACTCCTTATGCTTTAAATGTCGTTTGATTTCTCCTAATCTTTACTCATAGATTATCCTGAATGCACAGAGCTAAATTAGCATACGTTTGTTTGTTCACCATCAACTTCGCCTAGGGAGACAAAAGTATTTCCTTGTAGCTGTTGGTGTCAGACTAACCAGGCTCTTCTAGGTCACAAGCAGGAGCTAAATAGCTCCCAGCTTCCCTCAATTTCAAGCCCTGCATTTAAGGAGAATATTTCTAAATTTCACCCATTTCCAAACTCACTGATGAATGTATAATGTTTGCAGTGTGCAAGTTACACATAAACAGGCATACATCATCCAATTATTTTCACACACACCGGACGCTCCACTGAATGGATGTTTTCTATACTAATCCCAGAGCTAATGGTAGCTGGGTGGAGAGGAGATCAGGGTTCACGTCCAGGTGAAGACCCGTTCGGAAGAGAAGGACAGAGCAATCCTGGTTTGAAGGTCGTCACCCTTCACGGCACACTTAGCACACACTATGCACTCTCTTAACCAAGCCTAGGATGCTGAGCCCAGATCCTGAAGCCAAGCTGCATGGGCGGCTTCACCATAGAGGCTTCATAGGACTAAGGGCTGTGGCTGAGGAGGACTTTTGTAGCTTCTGGAGGTCCTCACTTTCCCCGTTTACCACAGCGCGGACAATGGGAGATCAATAAGTGCAAAGATTGCCTTGTTCCCTCGGCTATAGCATGTTACATGGTGGTAGAGAAGGAATACATATGGTAGTCATGCAATTCTGCATTAAAACAACTTCTGCCGCGCCATGTTCATCCTATTAACGCAGGTACGACCGTTCGGGTACACCTTTGAATATGTCATATAATAATTTATAAGAATCAAGGGCACTAAAACCCATTGCCTGTTGGCTTTGAAACATTTTGATTTTCTACAGTACAAAGGTTAAAGAAACCGAGAAATAAAAGAAAAGTTAAGTTGTTTTTGGTTGACATCCAAAATGAAAACATTATTTAAAAATGAATGTGATGCAAGCGAGTGCTTAGGCGTTTGGCGAACAGTCGTATTATATACATTTTGGCCTCCAAAATAGCCGAAGTCGCACTGTACAGCATTCAATGACATTGCCCACATTACACTATGTTTCAAGCGGGTGATAATTTCCATACTTGTTTATTTTAAGGCAGTGTGATATGGTTAACTTTGCGATTTTCCTCATTTCTGTATCTTACAGATGTACAAAGAATCTGGAGGAAAGATCATCGAGGTTGTAATTTTTTTAACAAAACATATTTTATCAACAGGATATGCTCCAACCTCAAGCTCACATGACATGATGCTCTGGCAACAGCTGTGCAGTCTGGGAATGAATGGGAGCGGATAGACTGCACAGACATTATGCAAATAAATATCCACAATTGTGTTGATTTCAACAGCAAAGAATGAAAGAACGCGTCTTATCAGCAGCGGCGCGTGGTGAGTGCAGGGCAGTGGGTAGAAGGGGGATGTTATCAGAGTAGGGAAAGGGATAGAGTCACATGGGGTGTGTGGGGGGGGGAATAGAAAGAGCACGCCATGAACAGATATTTCCAAGCGACTATGGTGAGTGCAAAGTCTGGGTTGTGCAACAGAACCAACATTATGGGTTAACTATCGAAAAACTGTGAGACAATGGTCGAAGTAAGTCCCTCTGGCAATAGGAGAAGGTGGGTTCTGTATGTCCATCAACACGGACACATGTTTAATCCCATTTAATTTGCATGAATGTTTTCTACCTCGAGATTACGTTTGAAGACAACGTTCATTCACCCCTGCCATGTACTGAGCTCAGAATCAAGCGCCATAAATTCTATCCTTGGCGTCGATCTCACACTCCTGCTTTCACTCAAGTCCCCTATCTGCCAACAATTGGAATGATTTGAAACTGTGCCAACAGCAATGTCAATAGATAATGATATGCATTGGCTTCGCTCGAGCCATTACCTTCTGACAGCAGGCCCTTATCAGAAAGTACAGCCTGCCTTGTATGCCATTATCACCGTAATAATGTTCACTTGATTTGGCTCTTTGGAAATAGCTCCAATCCTAATTCAAAGAGTAGACGTCTTCGAGTAGAATGAGATTACATTTTTCTTACACGTCAAAATGCACGGGGTGGTCCTGTTCACTAATTTCCAAACATCTGTGCTCCAAAAAGTCCTCCTGAATTCAAATACCAAGGCGGAACAAAACAGATCCTTTCTCATGGCGACTCTATTTTACAACGCCAATATAATCTGCACGGCTCTCCCAACATAAAGACATTGATGTATTTCAGAGAATACACACCAGGCCACCAGATTCTGCTTCAACATAAAATTAAAAAGGTAAGGTTGCATGAAAGCCACCTTAAAGCACCACCCTGGTTCCCATTGGATTAACAGGTAAAGGGTTACACCCACTTTCCTTGAGCAGAGCCCTGCAGAGGAAGAGCCTGGATTACCTCTAGAAGATGTGCACATGCTTCCTTCCGCCAACCAGGAAAATGAGATCCCATCATACCTTGTCTATTCAACAAAGACCAGTCAAGATATTAAAACGCAGGAGCATTGTGTTGTGTCCTCGCAACTCCAGCGCCTCGCATCCCAGTGTCCTGTCCTTTTCTGACCCCTGCCCTTACCTGTACTCTGTCCTCGTGCCTGTATGAGCCCTGCAAGCCTCTTTCTAGTACTCCCAGTGGCTCAGAGTGCTTTGGTTCCAGAGAGGCCAGTTGAAGGGGGTGGGAGCGTAATGATGCCCTTGGGTCATTCTAAGGTTCTATATCTAAGCTCTCAATAAAGGATCCTGTAGGACCAATGGGTGCAAGATCCCTGGCTCTGGAATGCCTTAAAGACCTGCCAGAGAACCTAGATCACTGGAACCTACAAACCTGCCTTCTTTACCCAGTCAGCCACAAGGGTACCCTCTCTTGATCTCTGATGTGCAGGCACCGCTGCATTCAACTTGACCTTTACCAGACTATCTACCTGGCCCGGGGCCTCTGTTAACCCAACATCAACTGACCTTGAGAGTGTGCGCTTCGTAAATGAAAAACGGCAAATACACATAATGCATGGAGTATTATATATCCCTACAATCTCCTAGATATATTTAATTATCTAAAGCTGGTTTTGACATCAGGAGTAGCCTGCAACGTGTTACTGAAATTGAGATTTAATGTCAGAAATAGTCTTTAATACATGTTTGCATTGGAATTCTGATGTCACAATGCCCTGTGGGAAAGTTTCATGGGTCTAGCACGAAATAATAAAAGCACCCATCAAGTGTGACAGCAGTGGCCACTTAAACATTGCAAGGACCTGTCAGTCCAAATGAATAGGTCCTGGCAAAGCGACAGCTTTTAAAGAGGGATCGAGGCAAAGCAACCTACCATGCAGCCTGCCACCAAGGGTATCATTGAGGCGATATGCCCCAGGGCGGCGGACTGGCACTGTTGGTAATAGTCTGCCACCCAAGTAAAGGTGCAGAGTGAAGCGAGGGTCCCTTAACTTGGGCGGCTGTGCCCATACTGGGAGGGGTGGCCTGCCGCCAAGCGGCATGTCGCAATTAGCACCCGTGTAGTTTCCCTACACGTGTGCAAATGGTGTCTCTAAAAATAAAAATAAAACTTACCTTCAGCCCACGGCTCAGCTCCGCCTAGTGCTGCTTGAAAGGTGAGTCTGTTTTCATTGTTGATGACTCTGACATCATCAACATGAAAGCCTACGTCCCTGACAAGCAGGACTGCACAGTGCCGGGAGAAAGGAACCTTTATTTATTTTTTTACAAAACATTAAAAAAGACACCATCAGCACCCGTGTAGCAAACTACATGATTGCTAAATGGTGAAGGGGAAGGAGTGAGGGGGCACTGGCTGTCCAGGCAACTCGGAAAGCACGGCTTGTACTATACAGTATAGCCCATGTTTCAAGCGTCCTGATTGGCGAGCGCACCCACCGAGGGTGCTAATGCCTTTGACACCTGAGAGGACAGTGTTTTCTTTCTGGTAAACAGGTTTTTAGCAGGAGCACAATCATGATAACAAATAAGAGTTTTAAAAAACTCCATACAACATGGCAGCCATGAGTTTTAAAAACTCCATACAACATGGCAGCCATGCAAAGGAGGGTGTTTCAGAAAAGACAAGCCCCTTTTTTATTTCCATTGTGCAAGAAATGTGTCTCAATAAGAAGAGCCCAAGAGGAGCACAGGGCCGGACGGAGTAAGGCTATGTAAAGCCATGAAGACAGAGGAGGCACAGACAATGAAGGTAAGCAACACTGACAGATTGGGAAGCATGACTGTAAAACAACTCAGAAAGTGTGCTTGCAGCATCAGAAACAGCTCGTGTTCTGAGCTTTCTGATTGGCTGACACACATACACTGGGTACTATTAGAATAAGGAGATCCCTTTTAAGCTTGATGTGAAGTCTGTTACTCTGTCAGCTCAGATTCATTAGCTAATAAGGAACCAATTAATATATATCTATGTTTTATTGTGTTGTACTAAAATTAGGGTCAAGAAGTAGTGTGTTCCCGTACATTTTGCTCAAAGCACTCTACATGAAACTGATTTAAATCTCAGTCTGCATATTGTTTTTTTTGTTTGCTATAGTAAAGTTTACACGTTAGCCAAACATATCTTCACCTGCATTCTAGATTACATCTGAAGAAGAGTGGCACCAATTAATGCAGAAGGGGAGATAAGGGTCAACACGTATTGAAAGGAAAACAAAAATCCCCATTCATGAATAGTACTATTTCAAGTCACCCCGTCGCTCTGTGACCTTAACAAGTCAACCCGTGTATGGACACTTTCTTGTGATAGATATCCTTGTAAGATACTGCACTGATGTTTCAGCTGATATCTATGTTTTGAATAGAAGCAGCAGCCCAACCTGTAGATTTATTTGAATGCTTATTATTATTTGTTCTATGCTTAGACTGGTAAAAAGGTAAAGTAGTTATGTTGCCAGAGAAGAGCTCCAGAAAGCAGAATCCCTGAGGATTTAACTCACGGCTCATAGATTCAAACGAAACACTTGCATTTCACTTTAAGAATGCACAAGGTTATGATATGATATGATATGATATGGCATTTATAACACGCCTATACACAAGTGTTTCAAGGCGTGACGAGGCAAGGGAGGGGGGACAGAGGGAAGACAAAGACAGCGATATTACTAGGCCAGGTGACATTGAGATCGTACAAGTGCAGGGGACGGGGGAAAGGGAAAGTGCGGGGGGAGGGGTAGGGGACCGTGCAATACATAGGATCAACAGTAAAATAAATAAAATTTAAAAAAAACAGTAGGTAAAAGTGCGGCCAGCTAGTGGCAAGTGCAGGGTTAAGTGCAGACATCACGTGTCAAGAGCTGGTGGGGACTGTAGGAAAACAGAAATAGCCCCCAAGTGCAGGAGTTGCACGGGAAGCCGTGCAGGTGTGCAGCTGGCGGGGGAGGGGACCCGGGCCCGAGATCAGAGGGTAGCCAGTTGACCAGTGCAGTTTCAGTCAGGGGTTCAGCAGGGGAGAGGAGGAGAAAAAACAGAAGCAAAGAGGAAGGTCTTGAGGTGCTTGGGGAACCGGAGATGGTTTTCCTCAAGTTTCAGAGAGGCGGGAAGGCTGTCCCAGAGGGAGGATCCAGCCGAAGAAAGAGATCTACCACCAACTCGTTGCTTGGAGAAGCGACTGACCCTGAGAGAGTTTGAGGCGGATGAGCCAAGAGCTCGAGAAGGAAGATATTTAGGAAGAGAGAGTTGGAGGTAATGAGGCCCAAGGCCCCAAAAGGCCTTGTGGACAATGCAGAGGGCTTTGAACTTAATCCTTGCAGCCACTGGGAGTCAGTGCAGGGATTTCAGTCCTGGAGAGATACGATCCCTGGGCTTGAGGCCAAGGACAAGTCTCGCAGTCCTGTTCTGGAGGAGTTGCAGAGGGAGGAGAGTGGAAGCAGGCAGATTTAGAAAGAGGCTATTGCAGTAGTCCAGCCTAGAGAGAAACATGCTCTGGAGACAGTGAGCTTCTAGGGGAAGGAGAGGAAAGGGAGAATACCTCTGAGGAGTTGCAGCTGGTAGTGTGACTTCTTAGAGACGTCAGAGATGTGAGGAAAGAAGGAGAGAGTGGGTTCGAAGATGACCCCAAGGTTTTTAGCCTCACAGGTGGGAGAAGAAGGAAGGCCAAGAGAGGCCGGCCCGGAGAGCGACAGGAAAGGAAGGAGCAGGTGTGCCAATGAGGAGAATCTTAGTCTTATTGGCATTAAGGCAGAGAGCGTTGGTGGCACACCACTCCTAGATAGCGGACTGAGAGTCAGAGATGAGAGAAGGAGAAGAGGATGTGGAAGGGAGCCTGAAAATGAGCTGAGTGTTGTCTGCATAGCACTGAAAGTTGGGGCAGAGAGCAGCAATGTGGTGGGAAAGAAGTGCTAGGTATTGGTTGAACAGCCAGGGAGAGAGGTTAGACCCCTGGGGAACACCACAGGCATAGATAGAGATAGAGGAGAGGAAGGCCCCAAGTTGGACCTGGGAGGGTCGATCTGAGAGGAAAGAGGTCAGCCAAGCCAGGGCCTGGCCAGTGATACCCAGGTTATCATGGAGACGGTTATGCAGGATGGCATGGTTGACCGTGTCAAAGGCAGAAGAGATATCAAGCAAGATGAGGACAGAAGGGGTATTGAAGTCAAGGTTGGAGAGCAGGTCTTCACGGATGTTCGGGAGAGCAGCTTCTGTTTTTCCTGCAGCTCTGAAGCCAGGCTGATGGTCATGGAGACAACCAACAGATTCAGTGTGAAGATTAAGCTGGGAGATGTCCAGGTTTTCCAGGACTTTGACCATGAAAGGAGTGATGGAAATTGGGCGGTAGTTAGCAGGGCAGGAGGGGTCGACTGTGGGTTTCTTAAGAAGAGGGTGCAGGAGTAGTTATTAAATGTGGATACTCCTGATTAGCTGGGATTCTCATTATAGCGACCACCCCCACGTTCAGGGGTAGGCAGGTCAAATAATGATCTGACAGCTGAAGTCCCATGGTAGTACCAAGTTTGAAACCTGTCTTCGGGGTCGAGTACATATTCAAAGAATATCAAGTTCACTTGATTGAAGAACAAACGCAATCAAACTTTCGCTGAGGCGAGTAGCCCCGAATCACGCAGCAATGCAGAAAAAATTGAACTGTCAAAGATGAGGAATATGGGGAAGGACACAATCCATTTTAACATACCATTCTCTCACATAGCATTCCATGTCAGTCACTGACAGCATTCCATGCAAACAGGGCAGGGTGCAGGGAAAGCCAAGATACAACACATCTTCCCCCTTCAACAACACAAGACAACACCCACGAAGCAAGAGACATACACACATACAAAATCCCAACACATTTACTTCCCTCAACCTCCAGCACAAAACCTCTCCACCACGCACCCACACAAACCCAGAGACTGTCCTCACCTAGGTTAGCGTTTATCTCACTGAGCCATGTTACAGGCACTGCACTGCCTTCATATGGCCAGGTACTCAGATTATTTATTTATTATTTTTTTTTTATTTGTTTACAATTCAATGAAAAGAATTTTTACAAACAGTTGGGAACGGCAGCAACCCTTAATGAGATGCGCCTCGAGCTTTCATGTTGTTATGTCAGATTCCGGTGAGAACGGGATTACCTCTTCCAGGTCAGTATAGTGTATAAATGAAGTTGGTAAGGCTCAAGCGGACGTAGGAGTCCGAACGCGGAGAAGATACCGAAGGAAGCTTGATCTCCCTTATCAACATTGTTGTGAGGGAGTGGAGGCTTCGGAGATTTTGCTCTCGCTCGTGGTTTGTGAACTGGAACTGATCATTTCAAAGGCAGACTCCAGGATTTTGACAGTCGCGATTGTCCATCTGGTTTTTTCTCCCGACATTAACCTGTTCCACCACGTAAATTCTTCTTCCTCTCCGAAAGATGTGTGTTCGCAGACTAGTGTCGACAGATAGGTGGCTCGAATTTTTCTCACATTAGGACATCTAAGTAAGAGATGTTTGATTGATTCTGTCATAGTGGAATTGTGGCAAAGGCGACAGATAATGTCAGTTGGACTGGATCTGATTGCTAAAATTTCTCTCGTCAGCAGGAGGTTGAAACGAGCGCGCATGAAGAATTTTCTTAGCTATTGGCTTGGAAACTTAGAACAGTATGGTATAGGTACATTGAGTCTGTTAAAGGTAGGTGGGAGATTCATGGTCAGTTTGTTTGATTGAGCTTTCGATAGGGTCAGGATCCAGTCAAGTTCCTTTAACTTTCTTTTTACTCTTTCTGGATTATGCTTAAGATCTTCGACTGAGCATGCAATATCTGATAGCTTTCCTTTTAAGTTTTCTGACCATGCGTTTAAGTTCATTGTTCGCTGCTTTGCGATTTCATCAGCTACGATTTTGTAAATTAATGGACTGCCTGGTATTAAGGTATTTCTGAAGAGAGTGAGAGCGTGTAGCATCACCGTTGTTTCTAACGACTGTAGGCCCAAGTCTCGTCTGATGAGATCCATCGAGGTGGAATTTGGTAGTCCTAAAACTGATTTCCAAATCAGGCTTTCTAATCTGCGCCAGATGCTGTTTGGTATGGTCAAGGTTGCTCCCATACCGTATGTGAGGGTAGGCAGCACTTTTCCTTTGCAAAATTCAATCGCTGGTTTGAGTGAGAATTTACCAAATCTGTTGTTAACTGTTTTCATTTGGGCTGCGAGGTTGCGCGCTTTGTCCCACAGGGCTTGTTGCATCGTGGCCTCCCTAGATGAACGGTCGATGTGTACCCCTAGGTACTTAATGCTGGTAACCACCTCAATAGGAATTGAGTCCATAGTCCATGTGAAATGTGGATTGATCTTTTTTCCACCTTTTCCAATTATCACGATTTTTGATTTCTCTTTATTGATTTTCATGTTGTTCTCTCCCATGTACAGAGCCAAGTTGGATAGTTGGCGTTGAAGTCCGATCTGAGTTTGATCTAATAGGATTAGATCGTCGGCGTACATGAGACGTGATATGTGCTTGTTACCCAGCTTCGGTGGTGCCATCTTAATGCCAGCTTCTGTATCTTTCATGTCTCCTAAGAAGGTGATGAATAATTGGGGGGCCATCGGGCAGCCTTGTTTGACCCCTCTCTCTACGGATATCTCTCTTGACAGAAGACCTTGATTATTTAGTCGGATTCTTAGTTTGGTGTTGGTGTGAAGAGCCATCACTGGGTCCAGTATTTCGGGAGGGCAATGCCATTTTTCCAGTTTGTTCCAGAGCTTTTGCCTGTCGACTCTGTCAAAAGCCTGGGACAGATCCACAAAGGCCAAAAAGAGAGTTGGTGCGCCCTGTTTGACCCTGGCTTTTAAGATGTTGAGAAGAAGAATATTGGCAGATGTGCTCCCCCCTTTTAAGAAACCCAGTTGGAAGGGGTCATACGCCGGTGATTGATTTGCCCAATTCCTGAAGTGACTCAGGAGCAAGGAGGCGAATATCTTTCCAATTATGTCCAGAAGAGCAATTGGTCGATAGTTTTCTGGATCTTCTCTGTTTCCTCGTTTAAAAATCGGGACAACCACCGCGTTGGTCCATGAGGGCGGGATGGTCCTTGTCCTGGCGCATTGAGTGAAAATAGCGCTGATCAAGATTGACCATTGCTCAGGGTTTTGTTTAAGATCGGTATTGGAAAGGCCGTCAGGTCCTGGTGCTCTTGATTTTTTCAATTTGAGAATGATCTCCTTTATATCATCTTTGGAGGATAGGTTAATCCAGGTCTGCGAAGTGCTCCTGTTTTGGTCTGGCAGGATATGGGCCGAAGTTTCGAACAGGTTTCCGAAATGGTTGACCCACCGGATTTCAGACACTGTGTTGGCCATGTGCAAAGGTATTTTATTATCAGATTTTCTGATGAGAGCCCAAAAGTCTCCAGACTTTTTTGAGCCTAGGACCTGGAGCATTTCTTCAGCATCTCTTTGGAACATTTCGTGTCGGTGGGATCTTAGCCATGCTTTGTATATGTTAGTTTCCTTCCTCCATCTGTTCCAGGTGTTTGGCGAGTTTTCATTTTTTGCTTGCCTCTTCAGCTTTCTCAGTAGTCTTTTCTTTTCTGCGACCTTTGCGTCAAATATGTGAAGATTTGTTTTCTTTTGTAGGCTGGTTCCTGATTTTAGCTTCTGGTGTTGTAGAAGGAATGGCAAGTAATCTGGATTTTGATTCGAGGTTTCTTTACTCCCAAAGCGCGTTGTGTATTCGTTAGTTATTCTTTCCAGATTTATCTTTGTCAGATGGACACGTGTTTGTTGATTGTTGGATGCAATTTGGTAAGAATAATGATCGTTTTTCGAACTTTGTTATGGCCAGGTACTCAGATTATTACAAAGCACTGCCAGCATATTGCCAGATACTCATCGCAATTTTACAGCTATCGCCATCATATACCCACCTAGCGACGCTACAAGCTGAGAATTGTTATCATTTACTCAGCTTTTCACATCATCTGCCACATAATAGTTTTACATTTGCAGGTACAAGGGCAGCTTACATTATATACTCAGGTGCACTAGTTTTGCCATCATTTACCCAGGCACAGGGAAAGAGCAGAGGGGTCTATGGAGTGCACACTGCTAAGTCTATTCTAAAGATATAGAATGCCCAGAATATGGCTGCCCATCTCCATCGACTGCCAAGCAAGGGATACTCTTCACAGCCTGATGCCTGTGACATAAAGCTCTCCATAACAGGGCACTGGTCTGTCTATCTGCAAAACCAAATGACACCTTACCAACAGATCAGATGCCTATGTTGGCAATGCAAAAGCAGATGGAAGATAAAAGAGCTTTGGCAGAAGAGCACTGCACTAGTGGTGGCTGGTGAATTTTGTTAATCTGAGGGGGCATAAAGATTTTCCACAAATCAGTGAGAACAATTGAGCCAGGGAGCCCAAACCAATGAAGGGGGTCGGGTAGGTTGAAGAATTTATTTTGAATAATTTGTTAAAATGGTGCATAATAATGCACACTTTCTGTGACAAATTTGATAAAAAAGCCAGACAGTTTGCCATCGGTGTTGTAGGGTAACTAATTTAAAAATCTAATACATGCAAGAGTGCACAGTATATGCCACTATAAAAAAACATTTTGACGCTGGCTGTGCTCATACATTTCCATGCTGGCTGCACTTATACAACACTTATCATGCTTGCTTTATCACAGATGCCTAGTAAAAAATGTCATTCCTCAGTAGGAAATGGCGAAAGAGTTCTATGTTCTTTCATCACTGGGTATTATAATGGTTGGCTTTCGAACGAATACATAATAACGAAAAGGGTCTTTTATTTTTTTGGGGTGTGTTTCCCCCCTTAACCCCTCCCCTTCCACACATATTTTTCAATATTGCCGACACCCCAACCCCTTATCTGCCCTTTCCCACCCCCCAAAAATGTCAATGATCCTTTTCGTTATTATGTACTTGTTAGTAAGGCAGACGTTGAAAACCTGGTGATGAAAGGACGGTATAGGGGCGAAACTGGCTGCACCAAAATTCCAGTTGAGCCACATAATAACATTTATCATGCTCCTTTTATTATCATACCTCTAGGCCCCATCTGTCCATCTCCCTTTCATTCCAGTGCCTGCTTCCACTTTGACCCCTTTTCCCTTTCCATGCTTCCTGCCTCTCACCCCTCCCTCTGCCTCCTCCCCGATGCGGATTGGCCTGATGGCTTGGTCACGTGGCCAGAAGTACCTTCATGGATCTGCCCTGGGCAGCCGTGCACGGGCAGCAAGATAAGGGCTAAAGGCAATTAGCAGCTCCCTTCTGGTCAGCTCATCTTCCTGTTTGCCCCTGTTCACCCATGGATGCCCGACATAGTATGCTACAGCAACAACTAAGGTAAAGTGGTACAGGTGGTGAGCACAGCCATTACTGCACTCAATTAAAACCCTACCACTTCTTCATTCCTCAATGCCATCAAACAAAAACTTTGTGTAGGTTACCTGCTGCACTCCTTAGATAGACAGAGAGATGGATTGGGGAGACAGTCAGTATGTAAGACTTAGATGTTTCCTGGGGCAGGAAATACATTGCACTTAGATTTAGGGGGCAGGCATAGCATCACACTTATACCTGTATTCGGGAGTGGGGGGGGCATGGTGTTGCAATTAGATGTAATGGAGGGGTAGGCATTGTATAAAACTCCAATGTAATTTGGGAATATGCAATATATTGCACTTAGATTGATTTTGGGGGCAGGCAATGTATTACACGATTAGAGCCGGGAGGATAGCTCACGGGCAACTTGTTTGTCATGGAAGCAAGACAACACAAAGCAACACAAGTTCGAATCCCAGGCTCGCTCTTAGAGACTGGTCTCCAGTATTAATCGCATTATAAAGGAACAATTATAATTATTATAGATTTTGTGGGTATGCAATATATTGCAATTGGATGTATTTTTGGGGCAGACATGGTGTTACACTTAGATGTAATTGGGGGTAGGCATGGTGTTACACTTAGATATAATCTGGGGTGGGCAATGTGTTGCACTTAGATGGAACCTGGGGGTAGGAATTGTGTTACACTTAAATGTAATTTGGGGGTAGGCAATTTATTGCACTTAGATGTATTTTGGTGTAGGCACTGTATTGCATTTAGATGTATTTTGGGGGTAAGCATTACACTTAGATATTTTAGAGGTGGGCAATGTATGGCACTTAGATGGAGTTTGGGGGTAGACAATGTATTGCACTTAGATGCACGATGCACTTTGGGGGTAGGCATGGTGTTACACTTAGATGTTTTGAGGGTGGGCAATGTGATGTACCTAAATTGATTTTAGGGGCATGCAATTTATTGCACTTAGATTGATTTTGGGGATAGACAATGTATTGTACTTAGATGTATTTTGGTGGTAGACATGGGGTTATACATGTTTTTTGGGGGTGGGAAAGGTTTTGTACTTAGATGTACTCTGGGGTGGGCAATATATTGCACTTAGATGGATTGTGAGGGGTTGGCAATGCATCGCACTGGAGGAATTTATGAGAGTGGCCAACATGTTGGACCACATCATTAGAAAGGTGGCAACTGCTTCTGCTTCTGCGCTTAGATGATTTGAAAGTGTAGCCAAGGTTTTTTCTGTGAATATCCATTAGGACAGCCAACATGTTACACTTAGAAGACTTGGGCGGTTGGGGCATTTGGAACTCAAGAGGGCGACCTGGGTGTTGCTCTTGGAGTAATATTTGAGGGTAGTGTTTGTATTGCACCGATTTTAGCCTGGCACTAGTGGATCGCTTGTTATAAAACTTTGTATCACACTTGGAATGGTTGTGCAATTGACCAGGGTGCTGCACGTGGCCGAATCCATGAGTGTGACCAAGTTATGGATTCTAGTAGGCTGTAGAATGGGTTCCACTACATGAAATGTAAGTGCAGGCAGAATGCTGCCTGTGCGTTAAGTGGGCACTTAAATGTAGCCACCTAATGACAGCTGTAAGCATGCATCCACCATAATTGTCAACCCAGATGTTTCAGAATTTGCCAAAAGTACAATTTCTAGGCTTTCAATTGAGAATACCCAATGCATTCTTTCCACTCACAATCCATGCTTTGGAATTAGCCAAAGGCGTGGCCACACTCATGTATGCAACTGCTTTCACATAGAACTCGAATGATACTTTGCACAACACTTCTGGCATAAGAATATAGCTACCTTTCACGACAAAAAATGTGAACTGTAGCTACTCATAATTGACTATCCTCTTAAACCCTGCAGCTTATTTCCCATACTGTACCTCTCTCCACCTATGCCCATACCAATTAGACATGGGTGGCTAGCAGGGATTTGGCCAAGCCCTCATAACTTTTAATGACTGTAGAGGGGGAATCAAGTACTCCCCACCAAAACCTCTGCCCCCATGCTGCCTATATGTTGGGAGCCGGATAATGCAACATGTGCAGTGCCAGTAAGGATGCCTGTACCGCAGAAAATCATGGAAACAAGGTATCCATTAAGAAAACCTTACATGCATTAACGAAGAAATAATGACCTTCTGGACGAAGTCTGTGATGAAGTGTGAAAATTCGTGGAAGAGAAGACTGGTGATGTCATGCGGAGTAGAAGATGACGCACCTGGAACAGATGCATGAGGCAGAAGAATATAGACATTCTATAAGCTCTGAAGAGAAGATAGAAAAGATGAGCAACATGTCGGGCTCGAGATGAAGATGCTCATGCTACAGAAATGCTGAAGAACATGTAAATCAGTTTACACTTGTACAGATGCAGTAACGCAAGTAGACAAAGTGATCTCAAGGCTGGCTATGTAGTGAATAGTTTTGCGGCAATGCGCCAACGTATAATACATAGGAATGTATAGAACCTGGATATTCCACAGTGCACTTTAAAGCAAGGCTTAAACCTGTGATTGGAAAGAGTTTTCAGTGTGGTCTAGATGGAAAATTACTCATGGCGAGAGAGAAATTCAAGAAAGGCTTGGCTGGCCCAGCACCAAGAAGACGAGGCCATCGTGAGCGTGGCTGTCCATCCAATAGTTACAGGAACGTGAGAAAGAAACAAACTTCTGCTTGAACTAGAATGGAAAAACACTGAAGGCGTCAAGAGTTCATCATTTAATAGAATGAAATGCTGCAAAAGGCTTGAAAATGCGGTCTCCCAGTCACATGGTCAGATCAAAATAGACTTTGGGTCGAGCTACACCTAAACCAAGAGGATACACCCTTTATTTCTCAAGCACAAAGAGCCTCTACAAGGCCACATTCAAAGCCTAATTCACTGGCAGACTGCAAGAGTGATGATAGATGTGGAGCTAATTGGAAGGGGAGGCATGATCACGCTGACCGTCCATGCACCTGGAATGGTAGCCTGCATGCTGCTAGCATGTGGCATATTCCAGAGGGTCGCAAAGGTGCCAAACCAATGGTAGAGGGCCATGTATCAGAGCCCTATAGTTTGTATACCCAATGGAATGTCGAGTATTAGAGTGACATGACAGATGATTTGCAATTGGGATGGGCTTAATTGACCAGCTGACAGTCGAAACCCAATCACTTCCCCCGTTAATATGGAATGTATACTTTGATGTTCCCTGTAATCTAATCACATCCCCAAATAGGATTTTGTAGTTTGCCACGTAGTGTGACATCACTTATGACTAGTTTTTACTGTAAAAGAATGTATTTTTTATGAAATGCTCCGAGAGAAATTGAGTGAACGTTGGATGAGGTCCGTTGTAACTCCCTATTTTAGATAGCTGCAAATAAAACAGCACTGTTTTTCCAACTTCCTGAGTTGGTTTTATTATTGATGTTTGGGTAACTTCTGGATCTCCAGCAATCTCAAAATATTACTACCTCGTCTTAAAGGGCCCTAGGTGTATGGGTCCATGACCATTATGCACACACGCATACCAGCACCTCCTAACTTTCCCATACTTCGGTCCCTCTGAGGGCAATCAACTGACAGCGTGTTGGGACCATACCCATGGTGAAATGCGCTACACAAGTGATGAAATGAAAATGAAATGAAATAGATGCCTAGTAAAGAATGTTATCCCTCCAGCCATCCTCCCACCTCCCTCTTCCCAAATCAGCACCCCTGGCCTACACATGCATACACACATTAACTCGCACATTCAAACACACATTCACAAAGAGCCCCATTTAGTCTGAATGTTTGGGGAGGTGCAAGAGTGCCCCCTCACACATTGAGACATACAGTTCCCCAGCCTGCATCCCCAAATGGCCATGCAAGGCTGGAGATAAAAATGCCCCAGCCTGCGCGGTCCATTGGACATGTGCATTAGGGAGAATAAAAGCCTGTTTCCCTTTAACAGTTTAAGACACAGCTCCTATATAATGGGCGAGTGTACTGGCGGGTCTACGCCCCCGCACCCATTATGGAAAAACCACAGCTGCACTGCACACACAAGGCAAAATGCTATTGCTCTCTCTCATCACCTAATCCTCAAACTCGAAGATCATTTAGAGAAGTTCCATAACAGAGTTTCATAAAAAATAAAAAACAGTGCCAGGACTTAAAGATTTTCTAGAATGCCTGTGGTATATTAAGGCAGGCAGGTCCCGGGCCCTTGTTGTCCCCACCCACGTCTGCTCCATGCAGTGTCAACACATTTTGTGGTAAGGGTGTGAGTGTGATGGATGCACAGGCTATAGCAGATGCGCAATTTACAGTCGCCAATCAAGATAACATCAAATAAAATAAAATACATATTTTGACTTGTAATAAGAGCCTTGTTTAAATGCGTCTTTAAACACTCAATCATTGTTAACATTTTGTTTTGGTGCTATTGGTGGCAACTGGAATGTGCTGACCATCTATCAACAGAAAAAAGAGCAAACATGCTTCCCTTCTATGGTTAATTGCTGGCCAAATCGAAGCAAAATCATTACGGAACTGATGCGCTTGCCTGTCAATCACTGCATGAAAGGCCAACTTCTTTGAAAATTGCCTTTTTGGTGGCCTTTGCCCCTGTGTTGGTGCTGCTGGCTGGTGACTATCATGTTGTCATCAACCCACCAGTGCTGCTGGTTAATCAGTAGCAGAGCTGCACTGATGTCAATCAAGCTGACTGGAGCAGTGTGTAGGCATGGCCAGCACGTGCAACCATCGTAGTCACTTTTCAACTCATTGTTATCCACGAAAACGGATAACTAGTACTGCAGTGCCCACCTGTATTATCAGGCTCATGAATAACAATGAGCTGGTAACCCTGGCCAGTGCACACTTGGGTTGCTTGTTCTGCGACTATGACTGGCTGAAAGATAAAATAATGAAGTTGCTGAAACACCAAATCATACTCAAACTGAAGATACAAAGTGGGCACTAGAGGCGGAATTGACTCGCACAGCACTAGGTAATTAGCTATATAGTCTATATTATCAGTGTTTCGTTACATTTGATTTGCAGCAAGATCACGGGGTGAGGGGTGTTGCTTACACCCCTTGTATTAACATATTTATGTATTTATTTATTTATTTGCATTTGTATAGCGCACTGGCAGCCCAGAGGCATCGAGGCGCTGTTACAACATATAGCGATTGAATCCTGGATATCTTGCGCTTGTCAGTATAATTAAATAAGTGTTGCTTCCCAAGTTTTCATGTAGAAAGTTTAATTAGAAGTCAAGGTAGGTCAGCTGACATGTGTTTCGACCCATATGATTCTTTCTCAAGGCTAAATTAAAGCTAGGCCGCCTGCAGTATTGTTGAAACTGGCACTCCTGTGCTCGTAGTAATGTCTGTATTGACACAGGTGTCTGTGGCGCGCAAATCCTATAGATAGAGGCCCCGGTGGGCTTGGAGGAGCTGGGCCTTTTGGCTCGCTGTCTGCTCGACGGGTCGAGATTTAATTTAGCCTTGAGAAAGACCTGCAAGATATCCAGGATTCAATCCCTACATACTCAAACTAAGTCTGAGACAATTAGTGCCGAGGCTCAGAAATATGGTCCAGGGCTAAGCCCTGAAAAACACCTCCACAAATTAAGCTCTACATAAAGGTTTGACAAACATACTCTTCCCTCAAGCTTTTAATCCAATTTAACCTACAAGAGTCATCCCCTACAGTGAACAACTCTATATACATTACGACCACAGCACCTGTGTGGCACCTAGGGTTTTTCTTCTGCTTGGCATATTGGTTAAAGACAATGCAGTAATGATATCCACATCCGAACAAATGTGCCCACACTGTTCTGTGAACGTTTGCTTTGTGAAACCACTACCTAAGTATGACAAATAACTTTCAAGGCAGCTCTCCCTCAATGGCACTCGCATTTTTTTGCAGAAACTTAGCAGATCATTTAGAAAAGCTGGAAGGGTGAGTGCATGCTTAAAGTTGTATTGCCAAGTACTTGGCTGGCTTTTTTGCGAGCAATGCTTAGTTTTCAGAGATGGCAAATGATTAGGAAATCTCTTATTTTTACGCCATACCTTCCAGCCTCTGCATGCATGGTCACACAGGACCTCAGTGTTAATCCTTGTTCCCAACTTGACCAAATTTTACAGTACTGGACAAATCGTTTTGCCACCTAATCAATGGGCTAAGTGCCCATATATAAGCATTACAATCAAATAAAGGTAATCGAATCGTGCGTGATGTTAGGACCGGGGCTGGTTTAATGTTCTCCATTGGGATTAGAATGGCTGTATGCATAAGGTATGCTCTGCATGGGTTCATTATGAACCACAGCATTGTGCTGCATACTGGCAGTAAAAACAAAGGAATACATATGGATACCAAATAAACATATGTGTTCAAAGGTGGACCACTGGCCATTACCTCTGGGTTTCATTCTTTTAAGCACAACCCAAGGGGACCACATGGAAAGGCTGGTAGGCCTGGGGCATTTTCAGGTGTATGCCAGCCAGGCATGCTTCCCCTAGAAGCCATCAATCCTCTATTTCTAGGGGTGGTGGGGCGGCTAGCTTGTGACTGCGTTCTCAGGTGACCTGGGTTTGACTCTGGACGCCCACATTTGATCACAGTATGTAATATCCAAGCAAAGTCAATTTCCCATACTGCATACGGTCCCCCTTACAAATAAATAAATGAATAAAATATGCACCAATAATGGGGCACATAGAAAAGTGCTAAATGAATAGCAATAAACCACTCGCTAGGTGGGCATTACCAGGTCTGGCCCACTGTGACTCAGCTGTGCAGTAGCACCTGGAGCATTCCAAGTGCCGAATGGGATTACCAAATAAATGATCCCAGGCCCAAATAACCAGACAGACTCAAAGAATCTAGCAAAATACTACTTTATTGTCAGTTCAATAAAGTTGGGAAATCTGGCGAACAAACAGATTGTAGCTCACACACTCTCGACGCATTTCAATTACACACAAGGCTTTAATACCTGGATGTACGTCGGCTAAGATGTCATCCGACGTGGCAAACAGTAAAATCCCTATCGGGTGGAGGGATTGGGTAAGGGAACATGTATACGTATGGTTCATATATGTGTTAGTATCATCATTGGCTGCCCCTTATCTTGAAGGCACGCCTTGAACAACCTCTAACTACCTAAAATACTGATAATAGCATAACAGCAGCAGCAGATATGCTTCTGCAACAATATATGGTCTACCATTACTTTGGTTGGCACTCTCGTCCAACCTTGGACATTCAGCGCAATGGCAGCATGTAAGCAATGAAGTCCAGGTGCAGGGGAACAACGTCAGACAACTGCCTTTCTTAGCTAATTAGCCTACCATCTCTCATCAGTTAGGCACTAAGCCAAGGCTTCTTCTTTGTAGGTGACCTTGCTTGCCCTTCTCTTCCTCATAACTTTTAAGGGAGTAAAGGTATATTGCTATCTTCGTCTGGAGCTTTATGAATAGGCCTTATCTTCTGGTCTTAGACCACGTTTGAAGAGACCATGATTTTGTCCATTCTGTCATTTTATTTAGTGCCATTTGATTTAATTACATTGCATGCTATTACTCCGCTTGGCCTCTGGAGACTTGGTTGCTCCATCCAGCATGTGCTTCCTGTATCTTTGATGGTTCAATATTTGGGACTCATAATTATTCACTCCTTTACTTGATCTGAGAGAATTGAGTCTTACATACATGGCTTATCCTCTTCGACTCCTTTTTTTCCTTGAATTTGCTTCTTGCTGTGGCATCCTCGATCTTGAGCCAAGCAAAAATGCTTTGTTCTTGCACAAAGCTGTATTCCAGTGGCTGTCAGCTCTGCAGCCTTGGTCTTTCTCCTCTGGGCTTCTCGCGTACTATTATACAATGCTAACGTCCATTTTCTCAACATGGCTGCCTTACTTGTGTTATATTTCCTACATTAGCAAGCTTTGACGTTGTCTTGTCTACCTTTCGTTTCTGCATATGTAAATACTGCATCTCTTGTCACTTATCTCCTACGTGTATATGAATTTCTTTATATTCGCATGTATGTTTGCTTCGTTGCTTCAGTTACATCTTCATTCTTCAGACATCCATACATCAGGTTTAGTGCGTCCACGTATCTTCTCTTCCTCATGATACCACTTGGCACCTGTCAGACTTTACTTATAGTTCTTCTATGCCCAGTGGTGTCTGCAGACTCATGTTTTACCGCCTCAGTTTGAGGGTACATTCGGTACGGCTGTCTGAGCGCATAGCATCTTTCATTAAAGTACTGGCAACAAAAATGGCATTATATCAACATTGCACTTGTGTGTTTAGTGACATAGGAGAGGTGTTGTATTCTGGCCTGCAAACACTCAATATATGATAGCTTCTTGTAGAGGAAAATGACTGCACAGGTGGTAACCAGAGAACCTGCTGAAAACATATTTTGTATTCTAAAGTAGGCAGATTAAGGCAGTAGCATTTGACTTAAAAGTTGCTGCAGTCATCGATTCACCAAGGCATTGATGCAATCCTTCTAGGTTTAGCTTTTGTGTTATTACATATCTGCCTTTGTGGTGAGTAGCTTCTTCACCTTCACGCAATGGCCTGTTGAGGATGATGTTTATTGCAGCTCGTGTCACCAGAGTAGCTCTGATGAACAGACAATCTTTAGCCAAACAAACATCAAAGACATTGTTTGAGCAAAGAAGGCACAGGCTAAAAGTCCATAGCTCTGTGTAGTGTAGTGTTTAAGAGGCAAAGAGAGTCCCCCAACATGAAGACTCTTTTGGGTGCTAAGCACAGGCAATACAAGCAAGCCAATAATAATACATTACTTTGGCATCCATTGGCACCAAAATCACCAATCGGAAGCAAAATTAAGTAAAACCACAACCTTTTATAGACTGTAACACGGGAAAAGGCTTAGATCAGCTACATGCAAGCGCTATCAGAACCTAAAAACAACAAACCAGCAAGTAGGGTGAGGTGAACAACTACTGCCAATCACCCAGACCCAACAAATGCACTTCATGACAGAAGGCAACCGAAAGCTTGGCCTGATTACAGGCTCTAAAGGGCCTAGGAGAAGTGCAATGTGCAAAAGACTGTCACACAGAGACTGACGCACTTTCATGTGTCGTTCTTCTCCATGACACTCTAGTGCAGGTAGGAAGGCAGGGGTGCAGTAGAAGCAGCCGGTTGGGAACGAGGTAGGGATTAGGGGCTGTGCAGTGCAGACGAAGGCTGAGTCAGGGATCCCCTGAAAGAGAACTGCAGGAGGGGGGAATATAGGGAGGGCAGGTTGCAGGGAGCGTCCTTGAGGGGGCGGTCCCACACAACATCACTCTTCTATTTGTGAGATTTGCACATAAATTCAAGTTGACCACATCTTTTTTCTGACATGAACAAAAGCCAATTGTAATTGAAAACACATGTATAAATGCTAGCAACCTGATACTAATCCCAGCACCAGAGATGCTCTATGGGAACCATCAGATCTCATGAGTATGTGGAAGCAATTCCTAGAATGGACCACTAAACAGCGGCCTATAGCCTCCTCCCGGCCAATATTTGCTGAATGATTCCACTAATGTATTCATTGCTGCTTGTGCAAAGGTCCAGAACATGTTTACATGCTTTCTCTGTTATTCATTAGTGACCAACAGCTACTCTAAGACCTAATTCTGGGCATTATTGCACAATCAGAATTACACTGTCCCATATCAACATATTGTGGGGATGAATGACCAACTCAATATTATTTACTTTCTGGTTTAAAATACTTATTTCTAGGCAAGATTGCTTGCTGCCCACTGCCTACAGAAAAGATCAGACATAGCAATTGGTATTGTTATTTCAAATACATATTTCAAGGGTGCTAAAATAAGTGATTAGGATTTTGGAAAGGTTTTTAGCACTTGCCTTGTAATCTTGAATTAATATGGGACCTTTCTGGCCACTAAAGGCTCCTGTTGCTTCCTGCTCTGAAGACGGGAAATAGACCCTGGAGGCCCAGCTACGACCTCGGCCATACTTTCTCACCTGACCATGAAATAAAAGGTTTGTCATGCTCTGCGGCCATCTTTCTCGGTGAAGACCCGGTGAAACCAGCCTTACTGTGACAAGTCCACAGAGACCATGAAGAAATCCAACCCACGACTGCACCCTCAACCCAAGAGGATGGAGCAATAAGGCTCAAGTCTCGTTATCCAATATTCACAGCTGATGGATAGAATCTGTCAGCAAGGAGACGAAAGAAGCTGTGAGCGGCCAAATTCAGCATTCACCTTTGAGACTAGTGGAGCAAGCGTCACGTGGAGGGGCTCTCCTTGACAAGAGAACCATGGCTCATTGAAACCTGCTGCTGCCTTAAGTACGGAAGGGAGAGTGCTACAAGAACTGCCTACTGCCGCCGTGGGTTGAGACCTTCACATATCTCTCTGTGACTGCCTGTGCCTCTCTAGTCCCCGTCCACATCCTTGTGACCTCCCTCAAAAGAAGAGGATTCCTTTGAGAACGACCAAAGATGGAGGGTTTGTTACAAACCACTGATGACAACTCCATGGAAAGGAGAATGCCGGAGGAAGTTGAGACCCAATGCCTGCATGATCCCAACACCACAGTCTGAAGTCCTTGTGAACATCAGTGAATGGTGAATTCTGACCAACCTTTGAAGCGCTGCCGTAGGAGAGTGTGGGTCTCATAGCCCCTGCTTGCATTCACTTTGCTTCGTCGGGTCCGCCTTTGTCATCTGCCTTTCTTTATTTCTCCCTTGTTTGACTAGTTTCTGTTTAAATGCCCTCACCCATATATTACTGCCTTTATTTTTACTTCATATAGGCGGCTCCCACTGCATTGATTACTTTTATTATTTCTTCTTTTTTCTCACTTGAAGCGTCTTGTTGATTTACTGAACAAGGCCCTTCAGTTCCCATGTTTATACATATGGCCAGCAACCTTTCCATACCCTCTCTTGACGTGCTAATGCCTTGCTGTGATGTAATTGGACTTCACATATTGTAAAACCTCCACACATTGGCGACGTTCAGTCATTCCAAGCGCTGCTAAACTTGAGAGCGCTACTGTGGACTAGTGTGGAGTCACTGCAATGTAAACCATGTATGAGCAGATCCTATGGGTGTTTTATATTGGGTGCAGAGAGTGCAATAAATCGTAGCCACTGTATAAGCACAATATGTTAACATTTGTACAGCAGCCTAGGTGCTAATGCTATTCTATGCTTCTAATTTTCTTGGGTGCCTGTGCATTGGCAACTAAGTATGGGCAAAGCCATCCCCACCATGCTGCTGGATCTCAAGAGTGCACGCTCACCTCCACCTCCACAAAACTTTAACTATTGTCGTGGTTCATCAGTAAAAGGGCAGTATCATGCCATAAGCTGAGTGAGAGCTGGATAGCTCGTCCAGGCAAAGGTACTAGCATGCTATGTGGCAGAGCACAGACTGCTTGTGGGCAAGAGGCTACTCCAATTGATGCACAAGACGCTCTATGCCATGCGAGACCCTTAAAGGGATCCTTTTCCTCACAGAAAGGTGGGCATGGCAGATGCACCCAAACGCTGAGAAAAAGCCTATACAGGTTCTTGTCATGTATAGGTGGCCATTTTGAGGCCTTGTAGCTCCAGCAGCGACGCAAGGCCCCAGTGTCGGCCCACCAACTTAGTCTGATTTTTGGAGGTAGAATTGACCCTTATGTAATGGAGAAGACGTTTCATTCTGGGATGAGTAATGGGTAATTACCTTTGTTCACTAGGGGCATGACCCATGCAAGCAGGCCCTGTGACACCATTGGGCTTTATTTGCACTGAAAACTGCCTCATAATGCTAGCCACGCATGCTAACATAGCACCAGCTGTATGTTATGTTAAGTGAGCATCAGGATGATCTCCAGGCGCTCGCGAGGCTCTTTAAGAAAGAGGTTTGGGTAGCTTAGTGATGAGGTTGTGCTCTTCTGTTGGTTCGTGTTGAACCAGGAGAAACTGACATCTGTGTGTGTGTGTGTGTTGGATTTCTGAGTGTGTTTGGATTGTACGCACTGGGGTTAATGTAGCTGGAAGGGCAAGGAACAGTGACTGTATTGTTGGTTTGTGGCAGTTAGTTCTTGTGGCGAATGTGTGGGTTGTGTGTTTGTGTGGGGTGGGGCTGGCCCATTAGTTTGTGTGAGTGATGTGTAGGGTATGCTGGAGAGGAGTGATGAGCAGCAATGGTTAGTGGTTAGTACAGAGTTTATAGTTTTATTGTTGGTTCCAGAATCCATGCTGTCATTTGTTTGTCTCATTTTATGCTCATCGCGGTGAGCTGAATAGACAGGCTTTCAGTCACTTTCTGAAGGTGAGGTGGTCTTCTGTCGTTCTTATCGCCTTCGGGATTGAGTTCCATAGATTGGAAATTAGACGTGAGAATGCAGTTCCTCCAACTTTCCTGTTTTCGTAATGTTTTGTTTCTGTTTGGAGGTCATCGCTTGATCTTAGGTTTCTTCCGGGGTGGTAGCATTTGTTGTTGGCTTGGAGGAATTCTGCTCCTTGTCCATGTGGTGATTTGTGGGCGATGCAGATGACTATGCAGCACGCTTTCATTTCATGCATACGCTGGGAAGAGGTAGCTTCATGTCCCAGTGCCAGAAATGATATGCATTAAGCAACCATGTGGAACGCAGTTGCCACCACACAGATCAGGGACCACACTATCGAATGTTTGTACCAGTGCTAGAAATTGAGCAAAAACACTTAGCACACATGTTGCTGCTTGTAAAATACAGAATGGGGAAATGGAATTTGGCCCAATCCACTTCACCGACACATTGTTGCACTTAAACAAAACTGAAGGAGTCTGATGTTTGTGCCACACATGATGTGTGACATAAAAAGAAAATCATTTTCAAAGTCTCATCTTTCACGGTGGAATTTGGAGTAAAAAAATATATTCTTTTGTTGCATGCTGGCAAAAGCAGAAAAAAATGAAGAATGAATTTGTTTGCTCTGTTGTTTTGCCTTGACTTAAAATGTTATACATGAAGCCCTAGCCACGTGTGTTGCAAGCTTTGTTTGTTCTATTCCCTACCGCACTGGCAGGAGAAATAGGAAAAAACTACATAATTCCAAACAAAAACACTTTAGGTAATATGGTTAGGTGCAAATACAGTCTTTCCCATTCCCTATGGCTGAAGGCGCAACATTGGTGCACATTTTAGATAATCTGGCCCCGTTTGGCAACCAAAGGTCAAACGTTGCAAGTTGAAAGGATAGAATTTTGTTAATGGCCCACACCATGTTTCCCCGCTGTGGATCCCACCCGGGTCCCAGCCAGGTGCGCCTAAAATCCCACTATTCTTATCAAAGCCAGTCCAGTCCTTGCTCGTTTATTTGATGACGATCGCAGCCTAGTAATTCTGACTGAACCGTGTGTGACTGTGTCCTTCTTTTTATGCTGCAACTGCATGGTTTTATACTCTCATCCCTATGCCTGTGCCCAAGGTATGAGCTCTGGCCTATTCTAAAAGGGATTAGTTCCAGCTCTGCATCTTGGTATTCCCAAAGTCCGAAAAATAGTTAACAAAACACAGAAATTGTGGCAGGCAGAAGATTTTGTGAAGTAAAGGAATTGGGTTCTGTCTCGTGTCACTGCTGTGTTCTGGACTGGCTACTGGCTCAATTCCATATAAGGTTCACAGTTCTGCACCCAGTGTGCAAATCTCTTCAACGTCAGGCATATATGTCTAACTCTATCTATCGTTCCTACCCAGACACTCGGATCTGCTGACGAGACGCCTGCTCATTGTCCCCAGCATTACATTTATAAGTCGTGAAGGCAGGCCTGTTCCATCAAAGATGTAATCTCATGGAATCTTTTGACTTATACTTTATCTTCGAAACAATCATTGGCCCCTCTGCAGGGGACCTGTCTGAAAATACATCTATCTGTGCTGCTAGCAGCCCTGTCTCCCTGTGTTCCCTTCTTGGGTAGCAGCTGTATGAAACTAGAGAAACCTTGTAGAATCTGCTAGGCAAGCACACTTACTCAGTAGTCTATCGCTCACTACTCACTCCTTCACCAAACACACATGCAGTCACCCACGCACCACTCTCACTTTCATCTCACACCCGGCTACACTCATCCATTCACGCATGCACTTCCCAGCAGTGGTAGCTGGTACATTTTTTAACTGGAGGGGCGTAAATGTCTGTGCCTAATATGCGAGAGCGACCGGGTGCAGCGAGGGAGCATGAACCAAACAAGGGGGACTTCACTGAGAAATGCCACACAGTTTTCAGTCTGTTTAGTATTGTAGCACATGAAAAATCCACAAATAGATTCAAGTCACCAGCAGCAAACATGATGAGTGGTATATGTGGCTAAACCGTCTAGCCACATAATAACCTACTTATAATGTCTGCTTTACCCTTGATGCACAGTGCATCACCGGTTAAGGAAACATGATACGAGTTATAACATGGCTAGACTGGCCTCCATTCGATGCAATCTAGCCATGTAATAACACATCAGATAATAAAAATTATGTTTCCTTTACCATCAAGAGTGTTGTGGGTCTCCTCAACATGAACATGCTGACTGACAGGAGAGGACTTCGCCCCTTTTAGTCAGCATCTCTATGCTACTAGCACAATAATGAGAGGCAGAGGGGCCAGTCTTCCGATGCCCTGTCGCTTCTCATTTTTAAGCACTACGTTTGGATGTGACGCCTGCTCAGAGGCTGGAAGTACAATCCCCTGTGCACATAAAGCACACAGGGGGACTGTGATGCTTGCTACTTAGGTGGGGGTGCCACTCAGGCGAGGGGATAGTTCACCGATACCATAGTGGCAGACCGGCACTGCTCCCCAGTCACAGATTCTCTAAACTCTTAGAGACTGACATTCTCCTCATGCCACATGTGAAGAGCCCTGTTTATTTTATGTATATATCAGGGTATTAGCACTAATGCACACGTTGTCTGATTGCAAAATACATATTCTTTCAATGCATTGTACACCATGGCAATGTTTGCCCTAATACTAACATCATCGGTATTAACACTAGTGAATCATTGCACTTGCACTGATGCAAAGAAAGTTTCTTAAATGATGGCTCATGTGTGTTCTGTTCAAGATGCACACAGTATGAACCACAAATGTTCATGTTGCTAGATTCACATCGATTTGATCCAGTGTACAAGACCAGCCAAAGTTGGATCCCTGCATTCACTGGATTTAGGACAGAGGAGGAAAACAAAAAAGAAAGGTGCAAGAGATTAAAAGAAGGAAAATGATTATGAAAAAAAGAAAACGAATATAAAGCTAGCCTGCCAGGAAAACACAAAAAGCATCAACATTTTTTCAAAAACAGCTGCAGGAGGAACATGGGAAAAAATGTATATGCAAACTATTTTTGAATACATGGTCTTTTTGTGTAGCCTGAGAAAACATAATAACATAAAACACCTGGTCAACCACTGCCTTGTGCGTGTGATTTGACATCAAATTGTATATGCACAGCGCAATGCCCATACTTGTGCAAATACTGGAAGAGTGTGTTGGGTGGTCAGGAAAGGTCCCCACAATCAAGGGTGGTTTTTGTTGCGTGCACCATATTTGTGACTGGGGGTGAGGCAGAATGGGCGAGATGTTACAGTTTCATATGTATCGAGTATAGTTAAATGTGAATGGGATATGTTACTTAGGCCCTGATTCACAGAACATTTTCCAATGGGGTTTTGCCCTTATAAAACGCTTCTGTGCATTAGGGCATTAGTGTCACTTTTTGGCTAAACTAATACATATTAGCTTTGCATGCACGTAGAAAGACAAATGCTAAAACCGCCAAATGAAATATAAATGCAATTCAGACATAAGGGGCTAGGGAGTGCCCAGAAGCAAGAAATTAGGAGTTTTTAAAATGTGCATGCAAGAAAGGGGGCCTGTACTGAAGAATTCACTGTAAAGGTACTAAACATGCATGCACACTGAGAAAACATATTGAGGGGATTTATGAATTTACATGTAGTGGAATTTTTATAAACAGATTAAAACACGGCAGTCAGGGGTTTACCTTTGAGAAAATGGTTCTGCAGAGTTTCAGAGGCCAGACGATTGGTAAATAAGTAACTTCGATCTTCGCAGTGGTCAGCTCAGCTAAAGGAGCTGGCCATGTTTTCTATGATCTGATAAGTATCGCAGAAGGCAGATTTAGTCTATTGAATTCATGGGAGCTTGAAACAGGGTGTTCACAATTTGTTCTGACCAGCAAAAAACCACAGGGTGAATCAATACTCGAGGCTAAAGTGATTGAACCCCAGGTTTTCAACTGTATTTTCAGATGTGCTGTGCACGATGAAATGGCAGTTATTTACATTAGAATGTTCGAATGGAGGACAGTGAACTGGGGGATGAAATAGTTATCACTAATTCAAAGAGAACCTGTTTACTCGGCCTTCTTCATAGTGCTTGAAGTATTTTTCCTTCTTTCCAGTGAAAAACAATAGACTGCGAGTTGAACTCCCAGAAGACTGTATCCCATTAATATCCACCAGAGTCCATCAATTAAAACATTTTTTCTTTCTATTAGTTAAATAAGTTTAAAACATCAAGTTTGCATTCCCAAAATTTCACCAAAGACTGTGGCAGCATGACAGGTTTTGCAACGTTCCTGTTTTTTGTTCACATAGTGCACCCGTTCGTAAAACACATTTAAATATACAATTGAAATCATCTAAAAACATCTAAAAGAAAGAGATGACTGAGCGCAGTAAAAATATGTCAGCCACTTTGCATTTGGTTAAAGGTCTCTCCAGATTACTCAGACAAATTGTGTTGAGTCCATTCAAACCGTGCTCAATTAGTTTAAATTTAAAGATATGGCAGCCTTATTGTTCTTTCCCACCTCAAGCATTAACTGCATGTATTCCACTGACATCTTATATACATATGGGTCAACTATGTCATCCAAACTGCATAATGTGAATACATTCAGATTGTTCATATCACAGGGAACAAAGGGAATTGCCCATACATTTGCATGCTAGTAGGTGAGGCAAAATAGAGCTCTAAATGCCTGATGAACCCTTATGCAATTGCATGTGAGGTTAGCAATTTGGATAGCGCTGGGCAGAAAGGCAGCATAACTGTGCATTTATAAATAGTAGAATGCACTCTATCCAAATAGTATACATGGAATAACACAGAAGTATACCTAATATATGTTATGGAACTACTGCAGCGCTATCCGGACAGCGAGTGTCATATCAAACGATACCACTCAAAAAACCCAAAATTCGAAATGTAAATCTCAGGAAAATAGATATTTTTTATTTGATTTGATGAATAAAAGTACTTTGTGCTGTCACCTCAAATAAATTAGATAAATCTCTAGCAGCATAAATTAAGATCACCATTTACAAAGTGTAACCTCTGCACATTTCTGCAGATCTTTCGAATAACAATAACCCATGATTTCAACTTTAGTAAATGAGAAAGATCTCTAGTAATATACATTGCTGTCAAAATGGACATAATGTTGAAGTGTGCAAATTCCTGCAAATCTTAAGATGATGTTCAGCCAACAAGTAAAATTAATGCAATTAATAAATAATGGGCTGCAATATCATAACCCAAAATTGTAGCCTTGACCAATTATTCCAAAATAAAGTACCATGTGCTGAAATTCCTGCAAATCCTAAGATGATGTTCAACCAACAGGTTAAATAATACAATTAGTAAATAATGGGCTGCACTATCATGAACCAAAATTCTATGACAGCTCGAGCTGCAGCAGGCACGTGCATGATAGTGAACTGTCCAGGTACCTCAGTAATGGATATAGAACAAGGATATATTAATTGCTTGAATATGTATGCAAACCATGTGCAATTAAGAGGTAAGGTTAAAAGGGCTTAGGCCAGTTACTACTAGGAATCAATTATGTTTGCATACAAATGTTTAACTGGTTGATGAAGTTGTGACCTACCACGGACAAATCCTAAAAGGAGGTGTGTTCTACACATGAGCAGAAGATGGTAGTTAAGCTAACGGCTACCAATGAGAATGTAGGTATTGGAGAAAGATGGGATTCTTTGAAGAGGTTTTGTCCAATCACATGTGAGGGGGTGGATTGTAATAAAGTATCTGGGAGTGTTTTAACTGTATATAAGGTGTCAGCTTATGTGGCTCGTTGAGACTTGGGTATGTTTGGTTCCACAACACCATATAACTGCTTCCCGGACGATTGTACAAAAAACTTGTTTTACGTACAAAATGTGTGTTCGTTCCTCAGGTGGTGGGCCCGCTTGGGTTGAGGCAATTAGGGGTCCACCCATACAAGTGCCAAACATTACTGAGGCAGAATGTTGTGCCCTCCCCCCCTGTGAGTCAGCAGTCCTGTTATCTCAAGGGCATTATATTTCATTTACTCCGAGTAAGCCCACTTCCCCATATTTTCATATGAGGGATCCCAGCTCGGATTGATGAATGTGTCCAATGAACAATTGACTGGATGGGTGCACACTAGCTGCACCTCAAAGTGATGCACCTATCATATGAACAGCATCCCAATACCAGTCCACTATATGTATGTTCTGAATATATAGGGCGTAGTTGCACATTATGGCTAGATGCACACTATAAAATACTTAGAAATATACAGACCTGTGATTAAGTTCCAAAGACTATCATTCTTCGATACTATGCTCTGTGACTCTAGTGTCTGTAGGAAAATGTACATAGTAATAAACATGTGGACAGCCACAAGCCGCAGCCGGTTTATCTTGTGGTCAGCCTCTTGAGCAATGAGTGAGCCACCTGCCCTTAGAGCAATACCACACAGTTACAATAACACACAACATAACCTTATTTTGGTTTGTATGTACGCTTCTCATTGTTTGGTCTGCATGTTAGTTCACAATACAATCCTGTATTTTTCAGAGAGACCTTTTATTTGACTACGAAAGAAAAGTGAAGATGTGGAAATGCATTAGCTCTCAAGAACACACACGCCCCTTCTTTGCATCCAACGAAGGCAACTCCGTGGTCTCAAAAACGAAAGCACTATACCACATTTGTATATAATTAACCATTTATATATGTATTTATTTATTTAATGTGCTTATGCAGAGTGCTGAGTGTCACCTTCCAGCCAGAGCAGAGCACTTGTCATCCAGGTAATTATTGAAAAGGTGGAAGTTGGGACCGTCCATTGATTAGCAACATGGCTTTCTGATCAATGTCCATTTCATCTGGAGTTTGAGGGAGAGCGACAAGCAGAGGGGTTTAAACCAGCGGTCTTCAAGTCTGTTCCTCAAGAGCTAATAATGGCACTCCATGATTTCAGAATATCCACATACATTTGTTTGCAGGAAATCTAAATGGGAGTAATATACGTAGGCAGTGGTAATTCCGAAAATGTGGTCTGGGGTCTGGTTGGGGATTATTTGGCCGGGCTTTGACACTGTGCAAGGAGTTTACAGAATCTGTGCCTTGCTGTGACAGAAGTCTTTGCCCAACTTTGGTGGGCAGTGCCTTCTCGACTGCGGCTCCAGAGGTCTGCAGTGCTCTGCGCACAGCCCCAGGATGCATCGATCTGATCCATGTTTCAGATAAACTGCAAGACAAACTTTTTAATTTGGATTTTCCTGTGTAATGTTGTTTTTAGGTTTTGATTTTATATTTATTTATTGTTAAAAAAACATTAAGTGTGTGGTTGCCCCATCAAGTGGGCATTTGACACTTTAAATAAAAATGATGGCAACAGAATGCGCATAAGGATGGAATCTGGTTGAACACAAAGTATCATTGCCTGCAGAGTGCAGTGCCGGGTCAGGAGTTCAGCCCAGCCCTGTAGGCACTGCCGCCCTCTAGTCATTAGACGTGTAGACTGCTTCCCCGGCTGTCCCCGCGGCCGCCATATTGTGCTGCTAGTCTGCAACGTTTCCCTTCTGAAGAATGTAAGAGCGAGACAGTGTGATGGGAGACTGCCGGCAGCTGAAATCCCCCAGAGGCGGCGCACTTCACTCTGCAGCTTTTCCCACTGGAATTCCTGGGAAATGGCCATCCATCATACTCTTCTGTATATGCAAGGCTGACGCGTCGAGCAAAGAAATAACCTATAAATATAGCAGGCCCAGCCTTTTAGGGACGTGCTACACAGCCCGGCACATGATATACCGAACTGCAGAGACACCACAGCCCGCAAGAAAAAGCAGAGCGTGTCCTTATTTGGAGGGGACATTTGTTATTTATTTTATTTATAAGGAATATACACAGTGATTTTAACTGGGGCACTTAATATTCACCGCAGAACAGCTGGTCACCCTTGCTTTCTCCTTCCTTTTCCAAAGCCTGCTGCGCAGCGTTGCTGAAGCCTGCCCAAAGCACAGCACAGCTGGGAAGGACATTAATTGAATTAAAGAGCGCATTATTCAATTTTCAGACATCCCTTGTCGTCAAACAAAGCAATTCAATACTCTCTCTCCACCATGCACACCATGCAAGCTACTACCTTCCATGAAACCTTGACAGAAATATGTGCAGTCCACCTGTGTACATCATGTCTCAGAGTCCTTTGGCACGTTACTTCTATCACAAATGGCGCCGCTGGCCATGCATTGTATACTATTTTGTTTTTTATTTGACTTATAAAGTGCCTGATTAACAAGGGGGGTCCTGGGAGTCCCTCTGCCAGACATTAGTCCTGGTTACGAGAGACTTACCCAGAGTCTTTAGCTCACTATCTTTCACAAAGAAGAAATATCCCAGACATATCAGTCTTTGTCCTGCCCTGGGGCAGTCCAGCACCGAAATGCTAGGCAATTCTCCTCTGAACAAGAGTACCAACAGAAACCCCAGACACGTGTTTCGGTCTGGTTGGACCTCATCAGTAGGGTGGATCTGTGCCTCTCTAAGAATAGTGAGCAAGGGGTCCACGTCTGGATTCCCCTAGTAACTTAGGGTGAGACCCAAAGTTACTTAAATATGCAGATTAACAAGGGGGGTCCTGGGAGTCCCTCTGCCAGACATTAGTCCTGGTTACGAGAGACTTACCCAGAGTCTTTAGCTCACTATCTTTCACAAAGAAGAAATATCCCAGACATATCAGTCTTTGTCCTGCCCTGGGGCAGTCCAGCACCGAAATGCTAGGCAATTCTCCTCTGAACAAGAGTACCAACAGAAACCCCAGACACGTGTTTCGGTCTGGTTGGACCTCATCAGTAGGGTGGATCTGTGCCTCTCTAAGAATACTGAGCAAGGGGTCCACGTCTGGATTCCCCTAGTAACTTAGGGTGAGACCCAAAGTTACTTAAATATGCAGATTACCCTAAGTTACTAGGGGTTTTTGTTGGTACTCTTGTTCAGAGGAGAATTGCCTAGCCTTTCGGTGCTGGACTGCCCCAGGGCAGGACAGAGACTGATATGTTTGGGATATTTCTTCTCTGTGAAAGATAGTGAGCTAAAGACTCTGGGTAAGTCTCTCGTAACCAGGACTAATGTCTGGCAGAGGGACTCCCAGGACCCCCCTTGTTAATCTGCATATTTAAGTAACTTTGGGTCTTACCCTAAGTTACTAGGGGAATCCAGACGTGGACCCCTTGCTCACTATTCTTAGAGAGGCACAGATCCACCCTACTGATGAGGTCCAACCAGACCGAAACACGTGTCTGGGGTTTCTGTTGGTACTCTTGTTCAGAGGAGAATTGCCTAGCCTTTCGGTGCTGGACTGCCCCAGGGCAGGACAGAGACTGATATGTTTGGGATATTTCTTCTCTGTGAAAGATAGTGAGCTAAAGACTCTGGGTAAGTCTCTCGTAACCAGGACTAATGTCTGGCAGAGGGACTCCTAGGACCCCCCTTGTTAATCTGCATATTTAAGTAACTTTGGGTCTTACCCTAAGTTACTAGGGGAATCCAGACGTGGACCCCTTGCTCACTATTCTTAGAGAGGCACAGATCCACCCTACTGATGAGGTCCAACCAGACCGAAACACGTGTCTGGGGTTTCTGTTGGTACTCTTGTTCAGAGGAGAATTGCCTAGCCTTTCGGTGCTGGACTGCCCCAGGGCAGGACAGAGACTGATATGTTTGGGATATTTCTTCTCTGTGAAAGATAGTGAGCTAAAGACTCTGGGTAAGTCTCTCGTAACCAGGACTAATGTCTGGCAGAGGGACTCCCAGGACCCCCCTTGTTAATCTGCTTATAAAGTGCCTCACACCAAAGTGCTGGGTACAATAAGGGAAACTGCACAATCAGCATGAAAAGTCCGACCAGGAAGATAGAAGGTGGTCTTCGAGGTGCATTTTGAACAGAGATAGGGAGGGGGTAGAGCGAATTGAAAGGGGCAGAGTATTCCAGAATTTTAGAGCAAGCAGACAGAAAGAACGGAAGCGAGAGGGCACGCATGGCGGGCGGTGGACAGATAGAAGGGTGAATTCCTGACAGCTCACCCAAAACATTCTTACAAAAGAAGAGGATCCATATAAATAATATTGGACAATTCGCTTTACTGAACTACTACCAAATCGGGAACTAGATAGGGTAGTCACGAGTTTGGCGGTAACCCTTAAATGCGGCATTAACGCTATTACTGCCTCATTTAAGGGTTCGCCAAATCACAGGTTCGGCAGGATTTACCCCCAGCTCTGTGCTGGGGTAAATCCACCAGGAATTTGTCAGTTTTTGGCGCAATGACAGGGCAGTAATACCGCCGACGGTCGTCGCAGTGAAAATTCTTCATTGGGCCCAATGGAAAATGGGGAATTCCCGTTCGGCCAAACCCATGATCCGGCGCTAATAGCGCCAGACCGGTTGGGGTAGCGCTATTAGCTCAGGCGGTATCCCAACAGGAATACCACCGGGATACCGCCGGGATACCGCCCAACTCGTGATAAGGCCCTATAGAAGTGACCACAGGGGTATCCAACTAGATTCCCCTCCGAGCAATTTCAGGAACAGAATCAAATTGTAATCAAAAGCATTGAAAATGACCGTTGGTCAAAACACGTGTCAGCTGATTGAACGCAATTATTAAAACTTTAAATCAAAGATTGATTGAGATGTTTGTTTCTGTTTCCAACCTATTAGAAGATAAGTGCATGAGCCTAAGAAACAACCTTTTTACGTTTTCAATGTATAGAGAAAAGGAGGCGAGTCTCTGTTTCACTAGGCCCTGCAGCTATCTAATCACCAGAATTCAGGAATCAAACATAATCCAAACCTAAGCGCAACTACTACCCGGGCAACCCCCAAATTCTGTCACTGGACAGATAGAAGGGATTGAGATTGAGACCGAAGAGAGCGAACGCGGGTGTAGAAAGAAACAAGAGATGCCAGATAAGGAGAGGAAAGGTGGGTTAGACATTTAGGAACTATACACAGAAAATAAAACCATAGGAAAGCCAGTGTGTGTGTGGGGGGGGGAGAGAGGAGAGAGAGAGAGAGAGAGAGAGAGAGAGAGAGAGAGAGAGAGAGAGAGAGAGAGAGAGAGAGAGAGAGAGAGAGAGAGAGAGAGAGAGAGAGAGAGAGAGAGAGAGAAAATAAGACGAATAGAAGATATTGAGCGGAGGGGGGCAGGTTTGCACTAATACTAAATATAAGCATGTACTGATTTAGGAGCCCTGCCATTCGATAAGGAGACAGGTAAGGTAGACTTCCCTTCCTCTCTAGCTACTTCCTTAGGTTCCCAAAGCCAACTACACCCATTATATGCTGTGATCGTTCGGAGATTGCATAATTTGATGGCGCTGTCATCAAGGCCCCTCTTGTAATATTGAATGTGCAGAAATGTTGAATGTCCCGCCCCCTGGGTGTGTGCAGTCGCCCTCTTCCAAAGTCAGGCAAGGGTATGAGTGGCATTAATCTTATCAGCAGTGCAGGGTCCTGGCACGTGAGATCTGCACATACACATCCAGCCCTTAAGGGTGTGTCTAATGGCTTCCATGGCCTTCACCCGCCCTCATGGAGACCTACAGGCCTCCCTTAAAAGATCTGAAGGCCTGTAGCATGCCAGACACTCATCAAGCGATGATTAAACCCACTGCTTCATGTCAGTCTGTGTCATTCTCGGACACACAACTTTTAACATGTTGCAGGAGATCACACATGTTTTATAATGTAGTGACGAAATGGAATATGCATGCTGCTAATATTTTGCGCTAATGCAGTAATGATTTGATAGCTAGTGCCAACTTGGTACACCTGACCTGCTAGCTCTGCCAACTACATTAAACTAAATAATGCATGTGTGTGGGTGTACATTGCTGTTTCTAGGCAAAACAGATTCCCTGCCGTGCTGGCATGCAGTGCGACACACAGGTTCCTCCTCTGGCTTCCAGTAGCATGATATGCTGCGGTTTTCTTTAGGCCCCAATGGACCATCCTATGCAGCAGATGGCAGCAGCTGAAGCAGTAGATGACAGTGTATGTGAAGGGAAGTTTAAAAGTATTTGGATGTGTGCGTGCATGTTTGAATGTTATGAAATGTGTGTGTTTGTGTGAGTTTTAAAGGCTGTCTCCATGCGAGTGGCTGTAAGTAAGCAAGTGTGTGCACCTACCAGTGCGTGTGTGTGTGTGTGTACACAAGAGCATATGAGTACTTGTTTCGTTTGACATAGATTGTGAGCACTGCTTCAGGAAAATGATTTATAAATTGTTTCACAGTTTCATGGAAGGGATTTACAGTTTACCTCTAGCAACTTTGGAGATTTATTACGTCTAGGCGTTTCAAAATTCTTCCCACCAGAGAGGCTTTGGGTCGCCGGACTGGGATTCTGCATGAGGATAGGATATGCCGTTTCTGTGCTGGTGAAGTTGAAACCACACAGCATTTATTTACCAACTGTGCCAAGCTATTGAATCTATATATTAAGGGCTAATCAACCATGATCTTTAGTCTGGAATCCTTGGGCACAGAACAGTTTTGGAGTTGTGTATACAGTGTGGAGTCCATTAGATTCACGGCAGCTGTATTTCAGATATGGAGGGAAATACTAGATAGAGACTCTTGATCTGTTATCATAGTAATCTTGCTTTTATATTGACAGAAAATGTTGATATTGTTTTTAAGTTAAAAGGAATCATATGGAACAGTTTCTTGTTTTCTTATTCTTTCTCTTTTAAAGCTATAAGGCAACATCTGGAAATGTGTTTAATATGTCGGATATTTATGACTTGTCTTTTAACATGTATGTTGCATTTATGCAGGTGAAAGAATATATATTAAAGAGAAGGGAATAATGGTTGAGAAAACACCATCTGCATCCTGTTTCTCCATTATCTTAAAAAGACACAAAGAGCAATTTACAGTGGCAATGCTGGTATATATTGTGGGCACAGCTTCATTGAGGTAACAGGGTAGATCTACCCTTACATTGTGGCTACAGCATTAGGACAGTGAGTTACAGTGCCCATTATTGGAATAGATTGTGGCTGCAGCTTCATGAAAGTGATTTACAGTGCCAATTTGTGGTATGCATTGTGGCCAGAGCTTCTTGAAAGTTATTTACAGTGTCCATACTGGCAAAGATTGTGGCTGTAGCTTCATGAAAGTGTTTGACAGTGGTGATAATGGCATACATTGTGGGCACAGCTTCGTGGAGAGGCCAGGGGGGGTCTACCCTTCCATTGTTGCCACAGCATTAGGAAAGTGAGTTACAGTGCCCACTATTGGAATACATTGTGGCTGCAGCTTCATGAAAGTGATTTACAGTGCCCATTTTTGACATACATTGTGGCCACAGCTTCTTGAACGTTATTTACAGTGACCACTACTGGCAAAGATTGTGGCTGCAGCATCATGGACATGATTTACAGTGACAAATAATGGCATAAATTGTGGCTGCAGCTTCGTGAAAGAGATTTATAGTGACCATATCGACAAAGATAGATTGCAGCTGCAGCTTCATGAAAGTGATTCACAGTGGTGATAATGGCATAGTTAGACTGTGGCTGCAGTGTCATGAAAGCGATTTACAGTGACCATGCTGGCATCGATAAATTGTGCAGCAGCTTCAAGGAAGTGATAGAGAGAGACCATACTAGCATAGATAGATTGTGGCCACAAGTACACGATAGTGATTTACAGTGGCAATGCTGGCATATATCATTGGTGCAACTGCATGGAAGTGACTTACAATGCAATGCTGGCATATTTTGTGAACACATATATAAAGAAAAAGATGTGAATTCCCCCTGTATACTGTTGGTGACATGGCATTTACTATATATTTTCATGTGTTACCCGAGAGAAGCAATCTTAAATTGTATGGATTTTTACGTCATGTTCTCAGAAATTGTGCTGTAAAATGCACCATTTTAACACATTATTTAAAAATATTGTTCAGGTGGAGAAACCCCCCTGCTTGCAGCCCTCTAAATTATTTAGGGGTCGATCGCCATGTTCAGTCGCTCGCACTAATTGAGAGATGGTAATGCCCTCCACTAAAAATATTCTGTGCCACCACTGGCATTGAATCATTTCCCATACCAGCGTCCCCTGAGGAAGGGGTCCTCCGCCCAGCACCGAAAGCTACATCTGCTGTAGGCTTCCACTGACTGAAAGCCCAATCTATTAGGCCAGCCATTGGGCTCCTGTGTAGCTTATTTCACAATCTGACACACAGGCAGTGTGGCTGTTGGACCTATTCTCGGAGCAAGTTAACAAAGCTACACAATGAAACAATGCTTCCTGGAATGAACTCAAAGAAATTACAAATGAGATCATTTATGCAAAATGCAAGAATGTCAACCTTCAGTTAATGTACCGCTAAATGGTTTATTCAACAGTTTATATTGTATCTTTGTATAGAAAATATCTTCTCTGGATGCATTACACAAGACTGGCATGTACATGTTTAATATCATTAGCTGCAAATAAAATTTAACCACCAACAAATTCAAATGGAATGCAAGACTGACTGGAATGGGCAAAAATGGAATGGGCAAAAAGGTGGTCACAAATAGGATGATATGGGCGCCATAAATCTCTGTGTATGCTTGCCGGTTGTTATCGTGGTAGCCCCCGGAATTCAATGAAGTCCACTTATGCACCCTCTCATGATGCCCCGCAGATCCAGAGTGAATCACCAGATCTACAACCAGATGTCCAAGAATTCCGCCTCCTCCTTTCCCTTGCCCACCTCAGTATTCGTTCCTTTTCTCCAGGAATATCCACCATCCACGTGACTAGTATGCTTGCCATGTCTGCTTAGATCAGAGGATTAGCTATAGGTGCGACCCAATGCCATCTGTTCAATAGCCTTCGAGTGAATGTTGCACTGATATATCCATCGCTTTATGATATTTAGCCTGGGAACATAAACTAGGGTTGCTCAATTAAACCACGGCCATACGTTACATGATGTAACCTCTTCACTACTACATGGCTTTTGAAAATAGACAAACACATTATGGATCCTTTGCTTGCAATAAATGGATTCAGGTGATGTTTACACAAACAGGCATAAAGTTATTGATCCTTCCATACGACTATTTGATGCACAAATTGTCGCTAAAGTCTGACAAAGTGCAGGTATTGCCGTAAACAGAGGGTATCTCTCTGTTATACACAATTTGAACAGCATTATTACGGGAAGCTGTGATGGAAGTGAAAGTGATGCAGAGTAATCAGGAGCAATCTGCACCTCTTTTGATGATTCCGGCATAATTTAAGTCTTTCCGAAGGGGCTTTCTTTAAATATCAAATACCCTCGCAGAGGACCCCGCCCACATTGTCACTGCATGTGCATGGGAGGGTTCCACATGTAAATGAGGAATCATGTTTCCTCAGCTGTATGTCTAATTATGGTACATGCACCCGGGGAACTGGACCTTCCCATAGCAGTGTCTGTCACCCAGAGTGCTGTGTGCACTGCGTGATCCTGGGGGAGGGCAGGCTTTTATAAGTTGTCAAGGACCCTCCAGGGTCCCGCAGAAGAAGGGTTCAATCATGACTTGACCCCTTTCGTCCATGTGGATCCATGGCCCTTTGCTAATGGTAGGCAAAGTGGTCACCAGGCAGCACAGCTGGCACGGCCTTGCCTGTATTTGCCCCTGCACGCCCAGGCCTCTGAACTCTGAGGTGAGCCCTTAAGAGTTCATCAAGAGGGGCGGCGCTTAGTGAAGGAACAGGGTGTGAGGGTGTGAGGGTGTGCTGAGTAGCTTGATGCACCAGCAGGGAGAGGGGCAATGCAGCTTGTGCAACACACCTGGGGAATTGTCCCTGGGTCTGGCGCAAATCAAACTGGCGAGCACCATGTGAATATGGACCCCAGACTTTGGATGGTCAGCACCAGCAAGTGGTTTTTGGACTCTGCTAAGAAGCACAATTGAAGTCTGTCTGAAGGTGACCTTGGATCTTTTGGTACTGGAGCTGAGTGAGTAGGAGCCGAGAGAATTTTCATTTTTCTTTCAACGTAAACGCAGCTGGTGCAATGCGACATTCAGGGCTAGTCGCGCGTGTGCACCTATGATCAGCGGGCCCTGGCGGCTGGATGGGTGGTCATTATTTTTGCAGGTGAAGCCTTGGCTCTAGGAGTAGATCCACTCGCAGTCTGGGGCAGCACTGCACTCAAGCCACAATGAATTGAGTCCAGCTCGAGGAGGTCGCTGTATTTTCATTGTATTCATTAAAATGATATAGCGCTTTGGTCAAAGCACTGTATAAAATGATTAACACTACAAAAGAAGTCATAGACATAATTATGATCAAATTAAGAATTATTGTTAGAAGGATAGGGAAACAAAATGTTCCTTAAGCTGCAAGCGAGAAAATACAGTAAGAAGAAGAACATATATGAGTGAAAGGGGGCACTTGGTTCTAGTGCTTAGGAGCTTTAAGAGCAAAGGAGTGGAAACGAGATTGGGCACAAGAAAATTTAGCAGCATCTAGAAGAAAGTGGGATAGAGAACGCACGCCACGTGGTGAGCAATACACAGAGAAGAACATAAGGAAGGGCCAAGCTGTGGATACATTTAAAAACAATACAAAGAAAGTGAAAGAGAAGACGAAAATCAGGGAAGGAAGATTAGTGAAGCACTGATGGAGTCGCGAGGGCAAAGACAGAAGAGGACACGCATTGAAACATTGTAGATAGAATAAGACATACTAGAACAACTTCTTCCTCTTCTTGAAGAACTTTCCTCCTAGTAGGATGGTTGGAAGGGCGGAAGGATGCGATCATTTAAACCGTGCACTGCCAGGACGTGGATCCTTCCACTACCAGGAATAGGTGTCAGAGAGGGCCCACTGGTTAAAGGTTTTGATGAGATTGCTAGCACACATGGCCTGATTCCATGCTCAGATGAGGCGCACACTAGGACTCGGGTAAGAGATTGCCTAAAAGGAGCAGGGATGCCATTGCCACAAATATAGGGTGGGCCTTGGTCTGGTTTCCGGTCATTATTCTTAGAAGAATTAACTGCCAGCGACAAATTTAAAGTGATACTTTTTGTATGACTGTAAATAGTTCGAATATATCAAGGAACAAGTAAAAAATAGCATTCTGCAGTAAGCATTGGCTACCTAGCTTTAAATATTTAAATAACAGGCTGAGCATGTGACTTTAACATTTGTTCTAAAGGTTCTCAGTGCGTAATAGAAGTAGCAAATTGTACCACAGTGGTTTGGAATGCCTTTTAAACAAACGTTGTTCATCCCAGCTTAACATGGCAGAACTCATACAGGACGGGGGCACCAAATTCGCCAATCCCTGGCTCGCCATGGCTCGTCAGGTCTAGCACTGCTCATCAAGAAAACCGCTTCCAGCCCCACAGCAGCTCTGAGGGCCATGAACTGGGCTGCCTGCAAGATTAGAAGCCATTTTAGGATTTTCCTGGATACAGAAAAATGATGGCATTTTTCTAAGTAAGTCTCCGTTTGATTGCTCTGTTTTGCACGCTGTAATTTTCCAATTTGTCATTGAAACTTGGAATATTACAGCTGTTGGCGAAGGCCTCTTGTTGACATTTGGGAAAACTGTTCTTATTGTCTGCGATTGACCACATGGCCCACTAGGAGTAGGGAGCTAACCGTAAAAATGTGATATTTAAAAAACCTTTAATTTTCAAAATAAAATAACACCTCACTAAGAAAGAGTACTGCATGTGGTAAATAAAAAATAATGTGCATTCTTATATAGCACTTCATGTGGGTCTCCTCCCACTTTGAAATGTGTAATAGCGTGTGTTCTTACTAACTAACATAATGGTGCTCAGTTTGTCAGACTCTGAAGGATGAAGGTTAGAGTAAACCCTGTGCGGAATTGGAACTTGCAAAGCACAGGCTGGATACATAGGAGAGGCAAGCATTTAACCTGTACGCTATTCACCCGGAATAATGCATAACTAGCCCGTGCAGTACTTTCTATGTACCCCATGCTGCAAGAATCTCATTCACTCCCACTCACAATCAGGTGGTATTTAAAAGGTCTGTGCTATTTAAAATACCTCTCTTTTACCATTACCAGTTCACCTATACCGTGGATCCTTACTGTGCAGAGTATGCAAAAACAACAGGTGGTTTTTAAAGCGCTGTCTTTCCTTCGGTTTTCTCTTATACCTACTGCTTTAAAGATGATTGCCATACATTATATAATTTTGCAAGTGCCTCTTATGTTGTGGTAAAGTGTCTTAAATGGTGACGTTCAACTCTTGAACCTTTCCTCAGCTAAGCCCACAATAACATTGTGCGGCTGCTGCTCAAACTATCCTGTTCATTGGAATCAAATTGTTCGTCAAGCAAATTGATGCTTGCATCCCGTGAAAGCCGAGCCTGGGGCGTCTGGAATGGCTCAGACGCTGGCCTGCTCGAAGCATAATGAACATTCTGGATACATTTCTATCACGCTGCCAGATAGGGGGCAGTGCTCATTTCTTGGCATTTTCAAATAGTGTATAGGTGAACATGTTTTAATATGCACCTCCTACCCACATACGAAAATAATGCATGTACTTTACAGTATCAGCCAAGAATGTGTGCGGCCCTGTCCACTGAGGGTGAACGCAGCCTAAGCTGCCTGTTCTATGGGAAGGTACAAGTCGAGGATACACACGGGTGGACTGGGTCCCCCCACTTTTTTCAGAGTGCACCTTGATATGATAATTTCTGGTTACACCACATTCAATGTGTATGTTAATGAGTCCCCCCACTTTTTGGGGGGGCTTGACACCTGGCTCCGAGGTTCTACAATCACGTATTAGCCCACTGTGCCTTTCCAGAGGAGAATTATCCATTTACATGTCAGTCTGGTCCCGCCACAAGGACAGTATTTATACTTTACTGTGACTAGTGAGGCACTTTGAACCGGGCAAATATTCCATGAATCGGGCCCTTAGTGACTGTGGAGCTTTCAATGATAAAAGGCACATTTATTTCCAGAATTCCATGCAAAATATCGATTCAATTGGCAACAAGTGTCGTTGTGATCTGTGCAGAGATGTGATTTGAGCCAAATGTCGGCGTATTTGAAACCCAGCAGAGTGGATTCACTCTTCAGCCTTAGGAGTTTGGTAACATGAGAACGACTGAGCAGCGCCCACTATTATAGCGCTAGGAAATAAATGGCAGGCATGCTATATAAAAACTGTTATATTATTGCATGGCACATTTGGTGTCTGCACTGCAGCATAAATAGCTGGGGTGGAATAGGGAAGACATTGGTCTCCTGGTGACTCCCTGTGAAAGGGAGTCTACCTAGGGTCAAGGATGAAGTTACACAAATGACTTTAGCTCACGTGTTAGGCGACTACTTTGCAAAAGTCTGTAGAAAAAGGCAGGTGGTGTGCAACTATAAAAGTGTATTATCACAAGATTGTTCCTACGGCCACCTGTGCTCTTGAAGCAGAGCAGGATAAACTTCTGATTTGGACTGAGATAAGAGTCCAATTTGGTGGCAATCTGCCTTGTATCTCCGATGTGTCCAATTCCTTCCTATGATTCGCCTAGAAGTTGGTTTAGTCTCACTGAGAACGTCAAGGAGATTCCTAGAGGCGTGTTTTTGGTTTGTTATTAAACTATCTGATAATGCTGGAACTCTAGTACATCTTGTAAAAGAAGCATGGAATCAGAATCAAGGCCCCGTCAACCATTTTCAGTAGTATAACAAGTCTAGTATTTTTTTTGTATTTGTTTATTATTTGTATCACGCACCTAACCCTGGGGTAACTGGGCGCTTGAAAGACTTAATGATACATACATGCATGGGCATACAGGTTAAAGACAACAGGAAAATAGTGCAGACGGACCCTGGTTACATATGGGTCAAACGTCAAACGTGGGGTGCCAGAAGGCACACAGATAAGCGACAGTGGGAATAAATAGGCAAGAAGAGGACTCTGGTTACATATGAGTCAAGAACTGGGATACGGGCATGGGAATGCAATAGTAGATTACCAGCTATTGTCTAAGTGTGGCAAGCTAGTAGATTATTTCTTACAATGGGGGTATGTTACTCAGCCAGTTTTTTATGTCAGCTTGGAAGGTGAGAAAGGACGGTTCCTGTCTGAGGGAAATGGGGGTAGAGTTCCAGCGCTTGGCCGCTTGGGCTGGGAAGCTGGCTCCACCTGCTGTTTTAAGATTGTATCTCGGGACCACTAAATTGTGTGAAGATGCGGATCTGGTGATGCGAGTGGGCTGTTGTAAACAGATTTTGTCAGCCAGGTATTTCGGGGCTGCATTGGACAAGCATTTGTGGGTGATGGCAAGAGTACGTAGCGTGATTCTATCACGTATAGGTAGCCAATTGGCATTCTGTCTTTGTGTGGAGATGTGGCATGATTTAGGAAGACTGAGTGCGGCTCTGTGAGAGTTATTCTGTAGCACCTGGAGTTTGTTTAGATTGTGTTCCGAGGAGCCAAGGAAAAGAGTGTTGCAATAATCAATTTTCGACAGAGCTAAAGCTCTGGCCAGTATTAAACAGCTACTTGGTGATAGGAAGGAGTTTGTTAGTGTAGGCTGCGGAGGAAGCAACGCTGTTAACCTGTTTTTTAAGAGAGAGAGTTGAATCGAGGTGGACCCCCAATGTTTTTATCTCTTTGGAAGCCTTGATTATGTTGCTGTCAGTAACGAAGGAAGAGTATCTGGTGTCGAGTTTGTTCAGGCGTGCCTGGGTACCCACAATCATTAACTCCGTTTTATCGTCATTGAGACACAAGCCGTTGGTTGCCATCCAAGCTTGGATTTCTAAGTAGATGTTGTTGAGCAGTTTGGAATCATGGTCATAGCAGCCGGTGAGGTGAATAAGGACTTGATTGTCGCCTGCATAATTGGTGTAGACGACACCCAAGTTATCCAGATGGTCGAATAGGAGCTTTGTGAAGATGCTGTATAGTGTGGGTAAGACACAGGAACCCTGTGGGGCACCACACCATATGATTTGTTGTATTAACTACTAACTGTGCGTTTTCAGGCATAGATCAAATATTACTGTTCAAAGAAATAAAAATAAAGGCAAGATTGTGGGATTGGGACAATAATCAGAACAAGCTACGTGAAAAGAATTTAGCAAGACTTTTTGATGTTCATTCCATAATATTATTATTCTATGCCCTATATCTGGATCGTCCCCGATAACGTTTTAATAATATTTATATGTGTGTTTTATAGTTAATTTACTTGCAACACGAGAACTATTATGTCCCTGGAAGAATGCACAAGTAGGTTAGGCAAGGTAGATTTGTTGAATCTACTTAACATTAAGGGCCCGATTCATGGAATATTTGCCTAGACAAACCCTGATTCATGGAACTGTGCAAAGTGTATTCTTGGCGTGCAAAGTCCGGGCTTAGTCATTTTGTACTGCAAAAATACACTTTGCACGATTCCATGAATCAGGGTTTATGTCGGCAGTGCAAAGCCACTTTTCAGCAGTGCAAATTCACTTTGAACCGGGCAAATATTCCATGAATCGGGCCCCTAGTGATTGTTTGCAGAGCTTTCAAAGATAAAAGTCACATTTATTTCCAGAATTCCATACAAAATATCGATTCAATTGGCAGTAATCAATTTTGGGGACGTGTATGAGAGGCCGACACGTTGCACTCTCCCTTGCACTTTCAAACTTTTTCATTGATGTTTTGAGAATGTTAGCCGTGATGAATTGTAATAATGATGGCAGATCATTGTAATTGCTGTCTTGATCACTTGATGGTTTTATAGATTGTAATTTGTTAGATGGAGATGTATTGCATTGATTTGTCTTCTATGTTATGTTTTGGATTTTCTAAAGAAAAAAAAACAGCTATAAATTATTTAGATTTAGGTTTTCTATGTGTGATAACAGTCCTGACATTGAATACCAAAACATAAGGATAGGATACCAGGTCTGACATATCACACCAATAGATGTCTAGAGGAGGCTCTGTCTAAGCTCAAAGGCAAGCTGGACCCCAAATGCCAACAAATGGAAACCCTGAAGAGATGGATGTCAAATGCATCTCAGTCCACCTGGCCCATTACCAACCGAGCAGGGATCGACATCACGGTGAGCTGGGAGTTATTGGGCCCCTGCTTCTAGATTAGACAAGCCTAGCTACCTTAGCGCAGACTAAGATCTGGCGCGACTTTGGACTCGACTGCCAGTGCATGCAAATTAACAGCCATTGCCATCACATCTGTGCTGGCCTTTTAGGGTGCCCATAAATATGCACCTTCATCTCATGTCAAAGTGCCATTATATTTGAAATTTAGTGAGATTATGCAATATGGTTAACAATGTAGCTAATATGTTTTGGGGACATTACAATACCTCACAATCAGGTGTTGGTCGTAGGCATAATACTGAGCCAATAACCAATAATTCTCTTTAGTTTGTTGTTTGTTTTTCTTCTGGGTTAGAAAGCTCTATCTTTATTTTTACAAAATTACCTTTGACATCCTCTAGGATATACTTAAATACATAATGTATTTGTATTTATTAAATTTAGAGAGCGCCTTTCGCCAAAGACGCGGTACAATAAAAGAATCAAAGAAGCAGTACAATCACAAATGAAACAGAGGGAACATAAAACGAAAGTAGGGAGGAGAGATAGACGGGCCAGGCCATAAGTACACTTAAAAATAATTGAGAGGAAATTATACAAAAGACGGGAGACAAAGGGAATTAATGAGATTTAGAGTAAAGAAGAAGTAATAAAGGAACGTGGAGGTCGAGAAAAAAAAAGACAAACAGAAGAATCATAAATAGAAAAAAGAGGGAAAAGATGACAAGCAGGGGGACTAACTAATAACGATGAGCAAAAAGCAATACAAGAAAAAACCACAGAAGAATTAAGAGGTTTAGTGGCGAGAAAAGAAAGATAAGCACGAGCACAACAAATGTTAAACAGAGCATAGCGACAGGAACGAGCAATAGAGACAATATGTAGAGACAAAGAGAGAGAAGAATCAAAGATAACGCCCAGATTGCGCACTGAAAGAGAGAAGAAAAGAGTAGATGGAGGAAAGGAAAGAGGCGGGTGAGAAGGGGTGGGAGAAAAAGTGTAGGGGGAAAGAACAGAACCTCTGTTTTTGAGGGATTTAGAAGTAGGAAATTAGAAGACATCCAATTCTTGACAGCTACAAGACAGTTTGAGACAGTGGAGTGTAGAACAGAGTCAAAAGAAGAAAAAGAAAGAAAGATCTGCGTATCATCAGCGAAAAAGGTGAAAGGAAATGTTAAAAGAAGAGATAAGAGCAGAATGAGGAGCACTGCAGAGAGAGAAAAGAAGAGTACCCAACACTGACCCCTGGGGAACACCATAAAGAAGAGGAAGTGAATAAGAAGAATGCCCAGCCAAGAGATTAAGTCTGTTGCGAAAGATAAGAATGGAATCAATTAATAACTGACCCAGAAATACCCAGTGTGGAAAGAGAGGGGATAAGGAAGGAATGATCCACAGTATCAAAAGCTGCAGATAAGTCATGAAGAATAAAAATAGAAGAAAGCTTAGGGTGACGAGCTGTGAGTAAAGATTTAGAAACATGGAGAAGTTCAGTTTCAGTAGAGTGAGACGGACAAAAGCCAAACTGCAAGAAGGGAAGAAGAGAGTGAAGACTCAGATAACGGGTAACCTGGGAATAGGCAGCCCGTTCAAGGATTTTAAAGACTAAAGGTAAGAGAGAAATAGGACGAAAGTTAGCAGGGAAAGACGGATCAAGAGAAGGTTTTTTAAGAATCGGAAGAAAAGCCACAGGGAAACAACAGTGTAGAAAGGAAGAGTTAATGAGGGAAGTAAGATAATGGAGGAGATGGGGATACACTTTGGGAATAAGAGAAGAAGGGAGGGGGTCATAAGCGGAAGCTGTAGAATGAACACCTGTTAAAAGAGCAGAAGTGTCAAGATCTGTAAGAGGGGAAAACAATGAGAAGGAGTACAGTGATAAAACAGGAGAAGAAGAAAAAGGAAAGGGAGTAGGAAGAAAAGCAAGTCGAAGATGAGCTACTTTAGATCTAAAGTAGTTAGCGAAATCAGAAGAATAAAGAGAAGAGAAAGCAGAAGGATCAGAGTCTTTAGGAGAAAGAATATTGTGTAGAAGCTGATAGGGACATCGAGGGTGATGAGATAGAGGCAGTGTGAGTTCAGAAAAATAAGATTTCTTTGCAGTGAGTAGAGCCGAATCAAAGGAAGAATGTAACATTGAAAGTGAAGTAAGATGAGAGGAAGAATGAGAGCTTTTCCAAAGCTGTTCGGCTTTACGCAAGTTACGGCAGAGACAAATAAGGCTTGGAGTAAGCCAAGGTTGGGAGATTTTGTGATTAAGGGAAAAAGGATGTAGAGGGAAACTGGAGTCAAAAACAAATTGTATAGAACAGTGTACGGTACTAGCAGCTGAGTGAGGAGGAAGGGAGGAAAAGGACAACATTGGAGGAAGAGAAGAACTCAATGAAGAGAGAAAAGAAGGAGATTCATAAGAGAGATTACAGCACATAAACATAGTAAAAGAGGGAACGGGGAGGACAGAAGGAGAAAGAGAAAAGAAGTAAGTGATCAGAGGCATAGAAAGGAGAAGTAGAAACAGAAGAGAAAGAAGAAGAGGAAAAGAGGAAAAAATTCAGTCGAGGCAAGAGCCAGACTGATGAGAAGAAGGAGAAAGTGCAAGTGATAAGAATCCGCTAGAGAGAGTAATAAAGGAAGTGGAGAATTATTGGCAGGGAAGTTAAAATCCCCAAGTAGAAAAAAGGAGACAAAGACAGAAGATAAAACAAGAGAAAATCAAGATGTTCAAGGAAGTCAGTAGATAGGGCAGGGAGGCGATAGACAACAAGAAGAGAAACAGGAAAGAAAAATGATATTCAAAAGAGGGAAAGCTAGGAAGATTAGAGTGAGAGGACAGGAGAATTCCAGTACTCCCCCACCCACTACTAACTGGGCAGGGGGTATGGGAGAAAGAGAAAGAAGCAGTATGAAGGAAGGCCTGAATTATAGAATTATCCAGAGTGATCCTATTTGTAATTGTAATGGGTTATTTATAACATAATTAATACCCAGAGGTTTCGAAGTGCGGACCTGGGGCTCAAACCTGTGTTGCTCAGTGTCGTCTTGCTTCCAAGACGAGCACGTTGCCCCTGAGCTATCCCCCCGGCTGATCCTAGATGGGATAGGATAAGACATGAGGAAAGGGAAAAAAATGTGTGAGTAGATTTGCATGATATTCTTTGGAAAAGGTGTCATTGCTTAATTCTCCTGTTCAAGTTAGATTGCTGCACACTATATATACTGCAGGCTCCTTGTCCCTTTCCAGTTCCCCCCCCCCAGACCCCCGCTCACTCTGTGATGCCCTCTGACCAGGATCTAGTTTTAGCATCTGCTTAGCAACTCCTTTTTCTGCTGAAATGCTATGCGCAATGTGTAGTCAGAAGTTCTAGCTAACCAGCCAAGAAAGGGAAACTATTCACCTGGCTGCTAGGAGCCCAGGCCTAAACAGAATCAGAACATATATAATGTTCCTATGATACCTTACAATTCTGGGGTTATTTTTTAATTCTACTTATAAGGTCATTTCCCCTCTCCCCCAATGCCATTGTGTCTTCCCAATGTGCTAGTTCTGTACGTTCCTGTTCGTGCTTTCTCCCCTCGCCACACACACTGTGTGCCTCGTTTTCCTCTGTTCCTCTTCCATAACCAATGTGCCATTTTCTCAGACAAGTGACCAGCACAGAAGAAACACGAGGGGGGGGGGGCGACTGGCACATCATAACAGATTCATAGCATAACGTTCTCCCATCGAGTGGTGATCCATGCATGCTGCGTAGTCTCCTCCCACGTCTGCACCTCTTAGCATGTGACAGATAGACAAATCCATGCATGTCAGGCACCTGTACATTAGGAAGAGCACATTGTGGATCCACCTGCATCATTATTTTATATGAATGAGACAAACTACACATTGTAACATTAACGTCTTAAGGAAAATCCCAAACCCTTCTTTTATCATACAGTGGTTTACATAACCAACGAGACATATAATGTTAAGGGGTTTCGTTATTTACAATTGACTATTTATATCCACAGCTAGGAAGAGCAATAAACTGGCCCGTTTTAGGGTAGGAGGGCAAGGGGGGCGAAGCTGACATTGGCTGAGAAGTTAACGATCAAAGTTTTTGAATGAATCATAACCAGCGGATTTGCTCTTGGCAACCCTTGAAACCATTGTCCATGATCAAAGAATGGTTTTTCATCATGGTTCAAGTTTTCAAAATAAAAGAGATTCCAAACATCTGCTGTTATTTTGCATTTCTGCTTTTTTCGCAAAGAATGGTGCAAGTAATTACTGTAATTACTGGGAGTGAGTAAATAAAAAAAATGGTAAATGGAAATTCTTGAACGGCGACTTCTTATCCACAGACTTTTCCTCCACGCAACCTCCCATTTCATTTCATCTTGTGTCGTAGCCACCTACCCAGGCAAAAGCATTACTATAGAGTGTGTAAAGAGAGGGGTGCATTGTGGAGGCGGAAAACGCCTGCAGGTGTACTTAGGCTACTCTACACAGTTTTGGCGCCTGCATGACGTCTTAGTGCTGCCATTAAGGCGGCATTTTAGTTTTGGCTCCTACTTGATGTCACCTAAAGAGTTCACATTATTTTGGTTCGAAGTGTTCGTTCCTGAGTGGTTCTTTAGTGCATATATACTGAAAGGCCTGCGGACCAGGAAAGCGGGCAGGGCCAAGACATGCATGGGCATGCTGCACTACTCTTCCATGGCGGTTCCCTTTCGCTTTTTTGTCCTGGGACCCAAAAGGTGGATTGCACGGTTAAAGGATTTCCATTTAACAAAACAAAAGATCTGGTTTTGTCAATGCTTGTGTCTCCTGTCTGTGATGTCACTGAAGAGGCCCAACTATATACAAATAAATCGTGACCCCATGTCATGCCCTACCCACGTCACTGGCACTTACTCCTTATGTGAATCTTGCATAGATTTTGGCTTCCCGTGACCTCAAACAGCTCACCCCATGTGGTTTGTGTGCCCGGAGACTGTTGTGGTGGCTGATTTGGGGTCCTAAGCAGCTGTGTCATCTGCAGAGTTCAGTATCGGTGACCTAAGGAAAATACATTTCCCAGCAACCCGCCCTTGCTGCACGCATGCACTGTATGCTTTCGGTGGAATCCCGCAGTGGGAAAGCCTTTTGAGACTAAGTCCTCCAGTGCACAGGAACGCTGGCAGTGCCATACTCCTCAACACAAGTTTGTTCCCTCTGGACTGCGCTCCTGGCCCACTTCTCCTATGTTTGGTGTACTTGGCATTATAATTCCTATTTCTGACCTGAGCATACCTCTGGACTCCCCTTGGATTACGCTTTGGATTCACTCTGATAAAGGTGTTGTAATTCCTGGCTCTGACCTCAGACTACAACCAACCTCCACCTGGACTCCCTCTGACTCTGTTTAAGTTTCCCTGGTTCTGAACTCAGCCTGCCCACTAGCATTTTAGCTTTGAACGCATTCTTTGCTCTGTGTCTGTACCTCCTGGGTCATGTACTGGCTATGTTATGTCTGAGACTTAGTAATCAAGTGTCCTGCAGTTTTAGTCTCCACTCTTCTGCTCTGCTTTCTTTCCTGTGGTTTTAAGTGATCCGTGTCTGCTTCCTCATGCTATTGCTTGCAACTATCATCAGCGTCCATTTGCTGTTGGATTAGACTTCCACCCAATGCCCTTGCGTCACTGGGTGGATTTCCCGCCTGCATCCTTGTGGCATTGGGTGAATCCATCAGTCAGTGTATTCATGACGTTGGATAACACCATACCTGACATTGCCTACGGATCACCAGATGCCTTAATAGGTATCTCGCAAACCTGAGCATGGTGCTGGTATTCTGTGTTGCTATAGAATTATTTTGCATGTTCTTTAGGCCAGTACCTTCTATTAGCCCCTTCCTTTCTGTGTTTCAGATTGGGATTGTCAGGTAATTAAATGGAATACAGACCTGGCTATCGGAAACCACGTAGACTGTCAACAAGAAAAATATGGGCAAATCGGTTGATGACTTGTATGGGAGATCTGATTGATGAATAGCAGGTGGGTTTTAGTCCACAAATATTTGGTTATGATAATATTAGGACTGTATTAAATGTTATCGGTGTAGATTATGGTAAAGAGTCAAGTGGAGTTATAGGATTTTTTGATGCTGAAAAAGCCTTTGATAGAGTTAATTGGAGGTTCCTGGAATATACAATGTTGAAAATGGGGTTTGGTCCAGTATTTATGCGAATGATTGATTGTATTCATTATGATGTTAAGGCAAAGGTATTTGTTAATGTATTGATTTCTGGATCCTTTCCTCTATCTAAAGGAACGCAGCAAGGATGTCCCCTGTCGCCATTTCTGTTCAACCTAGCGTTGGAACAGTTAGCATCATACATCAGACAATGTAAGGAATTTAGGGGGCTTTGTGTTGGGAATACAGAAGTTAAGTTCTGTCTTATGCTGATGATATGATGATTCTTCTGTCAGATCCAGAGGTATGTGGATCCATGTTGAAACAAATGTTTGAGAAAGTGGGGAAATTGTCGGGACATAAAATAAATTGGGATAAAAGTGAAATCTTTCCTAAGTCTAGGACATGTGATAGTGGTATTTTGCAATCCTGGAATTGTAAATGGTCTCCTGGGGGTGTCAAATATTTGGTTATACATATAATTGGTGATCTGAATAAACATTTTCAATATAATATCGATAAGGTAATAGACAAAATGACGTTGTCTATTAAAAGATGGGAAAGACTGAACTTAAATTTATGGGCAAAAATTAATGCGATTAAAATGGTTCTGTTACCTAAGGTATTGTACGTTATACAGTCAGCACCCTTATTGGTTTATAAGAAACAATTACTAAGGGTTGAAAAACTGTTCCAATCCTTTCTGTGGGGACTTGGAAAAAGACCTTGTATTCTGAAATATATGTTATTACAAGAAGTTCAAGAGGGTGGGTTTGGTTATTCGGACTTGGTGAAATACTACAAGGCCTTTTTACTTAAGAAGCGTTTGCACTATTTTAAGGAGGAGAATATTAAAGGAACGATTTGGTTACATATGGAAAGGGAAATGTGTGCCCTTATCGCTTAGATAACCTTTATACTATGGGAAAGCTGTCTTGAAAGAAGTTAAAATTGCAATCGATAGTTGCGACTAGACAGGCTCTGTGGTGGTCATGTTTAAGGGAAAATGGACAATGCTTTGGTTTCAGTCATGATGTGTCTATATGGTACAATGAGACATTACAACTCAATAATAGGTGTTTGCACTGGCAGAGTTGGATTAGGAAAGGCATATTGAGTGTGGGTGATTTGCTGGATGGTGGTAGAGTGCTGCAATTTGAGGAACTGCAAAGTAAGTATAATTAAGTAGAGAGCGGGGTAAATATCTGGATTTGGTTTCAATAACTAGTCAATTGAAGAGCATGGCTAGTGGCTCCCTGGGAAAGAAACCGGAGTTTTGTAAGCTGTTGATTGGGCAGGAATACAATGTGCGTACCATTATGTGTTTAATGCCCATGGCGAAAGGATATGTGGATGCTTGGAATGAACTAAGGAATACATGGTCGGATGATGTCAATATAGTTATTTCAGAGAAAGATTGGAGAGATGTTCTTAGAGTAGGTGCAAATGTAGGTAAGGATATGAGTTTATGTTTAATTATGCAGAAAATAGTTGGTAGGATTTATTGGAAACCAGTTAGGATGTATAAATTGAAGTTGAGGATGGATGAGATGTGCTGGAGTTGTGGAAGAGATAGAGGTAACCTGTTACATCTGCTTTGGGATTGCTTCAGAGTGCAGGATTTTTGGAGAGGAGTAATTTATAGAATTTATATGATCTTTGGAATAGTTATGCAGAGATCAGCAGCAAATGTGATCTTACTTCTACACAAAGGAAGGTGCATAAATACTAGGAAACATAGATAAAGCTATCATGGTAGCTATTAAGCTAATCCTTAGGGTCTGGAAGACTAGAAAGAAACCTTCTTTTGAGGATTGGTTGGTGGAGTTACAGATTCTATCTAAGTATGAAAAGATTTCGATGAAGGATAAAGGTAAGGAGGGGGGGAATATCTTGTGTTATGGGGATTGTTTAACACCTTATATGAGTAATGAGGTAGTGAAATGTTGGGAAAGGTGGAAGGGCGGGAAGTGAGAAGGCACCCTCCTTTTCCTTTTTTTTTTCTTCTGTTGTTTTTTTGTGATGTATTTTGTGTGTAAGGGTTTTCTCTATGTTCGTTGCATAGGGTGATAGGGTATTGGTACATATAGTGAAGGATATACTGAGATTATACATATGGATCGAATAGGGTCATTGTTATGATAGAGTTGTTGTATTAGTTTTTGTTAGTATAATTCATTATAACCTATGTGATGGAGTTATATTTTGATGAAAATTTAATTAAAAAAGTCTTGGAAAAAAAAAAAGGAGAGGAAGTCAGTTTTGGGTTCTTGGAACACTTAACCACTCCCCCCCACCTTGATGAAATTTAAATTTGAGAGTTCTGGAGGTCCGGTGGCCAGGTCTTCTATGGTGGAAGAGCTACAGCAAGAATAAAAGGACAAAAGGATAGGATTAAATGAGGAATAAATCTTTCGATTTCCTCCTCCAGTGTTCTATCATTATTACCTGTTCGGATGGTCAATCTAATGTAGGAGGGGGACCACCTGCGGTTGTGGTAGCAGTCGCTAGGTTCTCCTCTCTTCAGTGTAATAATCTGAGGGGGATTGGGGTTGGTACATGAGAATCCAAAAAAGGGATAAGATAAGGTAAGTGTTGCAACTAGTACATGCTTATGGTGACAAGTATACCATAAGGTCTTGTTGTCGTTAGTATCGAATAAGTGAGCTGAAGCACGGTTTGTACCATGCTGTCCTTGTTTGTTAGGATGTCGTCTGTTAATCGCTGATTAGGACGTAGATAAGGAGTCAGGGCATAAGTCTGGTACCCACTGCGAAACTAAGTACCTAAAAAGAGTTTTCAGAGTGTGCGGTAATGCTTACCATTGTAACTTTTATTAATGTCAGTTGGTGCGAGCATCGTCCATAATTTCTGAAGGTATCTTGATGCTGGAGTCTTCAATAGCAGTTCTCTGCTCAGATGCCGCCAAGGTTTTGAAAGACGATTGAGTCTGTCGTTTACTTAATTAAATAGATACACCTCTACAACTCGTTTAGACTCTAGCACTAAGTATGTCAATGCAGGCCGCCATGCTGGAAGGGGTTTTCTATCATGGAAGATGCCTAATCATCCAGTGAGGTTGCCACTGTCTACGGGTGACAAATAGGGTGCAATACATCTGACTTTGGTGACAGGTTTTACAAACCTGACAGGGATTGAAGCTCTGTTGTTAGCTCATCCCTACTTTTTTTCCAATGATGGTTTGAGTTGTCTTTCCAACATTGGGTGACAGGAAAGGTCTGTGGGAGCTTTATCCAGGGTTCCAGGCTCCCCAGTCCCAAATGGAGTAGAGCAGCCCGAACTACTCGGCCACGTTGACTCAGCATGGGAAAACAAGCAACCAGAGCCCTACTATTGGCCTTCTTGGTGAAAATCATAAAGTTATGGGGGAAGTGCACCCTTATTTATTTAGCACTTTTGATAAACATTTTCTGTGATGACGGTAAAGAGATCCAGACTGAAAGGTTTATATTTTATTTTCCGGAGTCCTATAGCGAGCATGCTGAATTCGAAGCCTTATAGCGAGCATGCTGAATTCGAAGCCCTACAGCGGGCATGATGAATTTGAAGCCCTACACCGAGCATGCTGAATTCGAAGCTCTACAGCGAGCATGCTGAATTTGAAGCCCTACAGCGGGCATGCTGAATTCGAAGCCCTACAGCGAGCATGCTGAATTCCAAGCCCTTCAGCGGGCATGCTGAATTCCAAGCCCTACAGCGAGCATGCTGAATTTGCACGAGGCTTATGTCCATAGACAGGCCCTCCTATCCAGGAGCATTCCCCTATTTGGAAATGCGTTTGGCTTTATCTGCCAGGCACGTACTGAAATACATTCTTTAGTTTGGCTTGTGCTTGGGAATATTTTCGGTTGTCAGAAACATAATTGTGTCCCTGCTGATTTAAGGAACCTGTATAGTTTTGAATTTTTTTCTCACAGAATAGGCCAACAGCGTTTCCACGTTGTTCTCTGGAAAAAGGAGTGATTCTGTTTATTGAAGAACGCCTGGATAATGTAAGCTTATCCTGTTTTATGAATGCAGGAAGTCGCTGAGATGCACCCAGCAAAAGACAGAGTTACTATTTTAAAACAACATATGCATCAGCTGATTCATTTTTATCTGCGTGGCCAGTCCCTTTGCGGGAATTCCAATTCTCTAGCTTGTGTTCAAAGGCCCTGAACAGACAGAAATTACCTTTATCACACGCAATGAATGGATTATCGCCTATCCGTAAGTGTATGGATTCTATATGTGTACACACTGGCAATTCCCATTGCTGTCGAAGAGTTTAGTGAGTTGTGGTGGCTCAGTGACAAGGTGGCAAATAACCCGTAGAGTACAGATCCAAGATCAAGGCTCCCGGGGTTTATGGTATTTATTGTTCCGTCATTTCCATCTGTATTTATCCATATTTATTTTTGGGCCATTTTTTCTGTATTCATCCACATTTATTATTTGTCATATAAAAAGAAAACTTGCAGCCAGTATATTTCTGAATGTATTTGAAAGAAGAAAATGTGTTTATTAAAACACACACAGCCACAAAGGCCACAAATGGAACTGAATTATTCCACAACAATGCCAGCTCCATTTTTATCATAGCAACGCATTGTTACTCCTCTGATTGCTGCAGACCTAAGTTATATGTTGTCATTAATTTGAAATATTTTAATACTATTTTTCATACAACAGTTATACAACATGATTGGCCATCAATGCATGATTGACAGCATAGGGAACCAAACAGAAAGACTTGTTTTTCTGTTTTCTTCAATTTTTTATAAGTAAACTAGCAGGGGTACCCAGCGTTGCCCGAGTCCTGGTTGAGTGGTGTCTCTTGTGCCCTGGAGGGTGTTGCTCTTGTCCTCATGTCAGCAAGTCTTGCTTCAGTTTGCTCTGACATCTAATTTGCCCTGGAGAAAGTTGTTCTTGCCCTCTGGTTGGCAAGTTGTGTTGCTATTTGCTGTTGTGTTTCAGAAGCTCTTGATATTGATTTTCGCTTTGCATCAGGTGGAGCTTTTCCAAGTGATGTTCATTTTTTATGCGGCATGTTTCAGTCACTCGATGGCTTCAGCACATTTGAGAAAATGTCCAAGAAAGATTGATTGATTGTGCTCTCTTCTCGGGAATGAACTTAAGTAAACTATAACCTTACCATTTCCCACATTTGGAGTGGCGCAATAAAATAAAATGTTAAAAAAAAATGTATTCCCTTTAAACATGCTTTAATAAACACTTTTGAACTGTATACAGTAGTACATTTCAAAGGAATAACCACCACATCGACCATTTTGCTTCAGACACTTTTCCAAATTGTGCCTCCTTCTAGTACCTACTGTAGTGAATCGGGGTGAGCATCAGTAAATGAGGGTGTCTACGGAGTGAATTTCTTGCATCCAAACATAGACTACAATCTTGCCCCAGACAAATGAGGAATCCATGCAAAATGTGGTAGACGTGGGTTCAACGATGTGGATTTGTATAGCCAAACAAACATACAGACACACACCCCAAATTTGTTTTGCATATAAGATTTTTGCATCCAAACATAGACTACGATTTTGCCCCAGACAAAAGAGGAATCCATTAAAATGTGATACACCTGGGTTCAACTGTGTGGATTTGTATAACTGAACAAACATACACACATACATTCATTCTACTTTATATATAAAGAAGATACAGACAGAAAGCAGATTCATTTATGCTTGTATTTATGTGTAAAAACAGGGAGCCTTATCCATAATGTGTGCATTCACTCAAGTGAGACATCACGAAAAATAAAATGTCCACACAACCGCCATCAAGGAAAAGGCCAAATAGACCTGAGTGTACAGTTCACCAAAACAGCAGAGAGATGGCAACCTAAGCAAAAGATGGCAGCCTACGCAGGTCACTGAAAATGGCAAGAATCGCCATTATGCAGCTCCATGGCATTGTTTTGCTGCAATAATCCTATGCGAAGCCAGTACACAAAGAACAAGGAGAGAAAGAGAGAGCGAGAGAGGGATAGAGAGAGAGAGCGAGAAAACATGATAAGCAAATCTCTTCTACAAATACTTAAACATTTAACACACACCTGGTTAAAAGGTTGAGTGCTAGTTCATAGGCCAAGTTAAGACCACAGAAGTGGAGAAACGGGGAAGATGTCCCAGCTGGAGAAAGAAAGCCCACTTTCTGAAGCACCACAGCAATGCTCTGCAACCCCACCATCAATGCTGTCACACTTCCAATCCTCACATTTTACCTGCCCTGCGCCATTTTGAATTATGACACTCTGTGTACTCCAATCGCCATGTTGGGTTTTCTGTTCCGCAAAGGACATTCAGTTCTTACTCCAGGGATTACCCTTCCCTGTTCTGTGTTGTGACCTCCTTTTATAGAAAAGGTTTGACTCTTGCCCCAAATCAATATTTGTCGCAGTTGCCAATGCTGTAATGGGCCCTGGTGTTACATTGTGCTGTATGAAGACTGCAATCGATTCCATTCGCCATTGCTCCCCTGGGAATGTATTCCATTAGGGATGCTGGTATTTGCCACAGAGGGCAGCGCGCAAGAGATAATGACGCGGGTGGTATTCTGGGGCTTGTTCTTAAGATAGGATGGTGCAGTCAGCAAATCACAGATCTCCTGCAAATATCAGGGCTCATCAAGCCCATAAATAAACCCTTTTTTAAAATATTATATTCGTCCCAAAGCTATTGTCATATTGTCTCCAAAATAAAATAAACTATTTCACTTGTTATTCTGTTCCAACTTTTCTCCGGCATTGCAAAAACGTGGACAAGGCTCCTGGAAACAAAGCTGAATGGAGCATGTTGTTTAAAGATGGTTGATTCCAAGCCAACATAAACAAGAAATACATTATTATATGTTATTGGCAACCAGGAACCTGCCTACTCACATCCCTCTCGTTCCGCCCCCTCCTCCTGCCCCCCATAGAAGGACAAAGGCAGGCTCTGGAGATCTCGGCAATCTCATGGCTTTAGGCTGTATGTTGCCATGGTGCGGACCACATGGCTGGAACCGCACAACAATGGAACACTATAAATATTAATTATCACTTCAAACACACTTCATTGAAAACACATGATGCTGTCCACTGTAGTAACAGTGTTGTCTGTTTTCTTAAACAATTTGTTTGCTTTTCTATGAATTGCATGTTTGGAATTTGTTTTGATGTAACCGCTCAGAAATAAGCCCTGTCTTTGCCTTTTAAGCACCCAAAAGTCGGGTTAAATGATTTCACTTTTGCTGCCTATAGCAAACCATAACCAGGCTTTGGTGAGTCAAGTGGGACAGATAGGTTGAACACGACCACCCATGGGTCTTTCCCGGCTTGGAGATGGGTACCTGCCTCTTGCTGGATGCAGGCCCGGCCTTAGGGGGGTGCGAGCCGGGCGCCATTAGCCTCCACCACGCCAGTTCGGGGGAGTCTTTCAAGGGCTCCCCCGAACTAGCGTAGCAGGAGAAGGCACAACAGGCGGGAGCATTCAATGTCAATCGGGTGCTGAGCACCCGATTGTCACCAAATGCGACCCACCGCCTTGGGCGCCTTCACCAACAAAAGGTACCTTAGCCCCCCACCACGCCAGCTCTGGGGAGTCTTTCAAGGGCTCCCCCGAACTGGCAGAGTGGCGGCAGGCACCTCATTGTTAGGCAATGTGCCCGCGGCAGCGGAGCGCATTTTGGACCAATAGGGTGCTAATGCACCCTATTCATAGAATTGCCTCCTTGCAGGAGTGAGGAGGTTTTAAAAAAAAAAAGTCTCACTCTGTGGCCACGCCCCCTGTTGACCAGGGGCGCGCGGGGAAGGGGGGGTGCCAATATGCCCAGGGCGCTGCTGCCCCTAAGGCCGGCCCTGGCTTGATGCATGATTTGTCGAGCATGACTCTGTGGGCAATCGTATAGAGTACCATACTTCCCACACCTAGCAATTTTGGTTGCCTGACATTATTCTGATGGATAGCTCATATGTTAAGTGCTCACATCTGGTATGGCGGCAGCTTGCACGTCACTTCAAATCCCAGCAGTCCCGAATCAGCCTTTCATCCTTCCAAGGTCAATACATTCAGTGCCAAATAAATTGGTTAATAATAACAGCTATTACTAGAAGGAGGAAAATTGATATTCTGTGTCCTAGTCTTTTGTGGAAGAGCCAGTCTGCAGGGAGGTTGGTTGTGCGGATTTCAGCAATCAGTATGAGGGCACTGGCTTACCCATTGGTGGAGCTGGCAGCACTTTATTCCCACTTGAGCTATGGATGTACAAAAGCCGTGGACAAAGCAAAGCCACAGCAATGATAATAGATGATGCAGCAACTGTGGGCGTGGCACAGGAGGTGGTGCAGAGAGGAAGTTGATTGGTTGGCACACACACAGTAGCCCATATGGTGTTTGCATGTTACTTCAGACTCAGGTCAGTCCAGATTCCCAGCTGCAACAAAGATAAGGGATAACTGGTATTTTGCCTATGGTCCTCCAGGAAGAGTGCACATTGCCTCTTCAAAAGATGGGTAGAGCCTCAACATGCACCTGACAGTTGCACTCCGTCCTGAGGAAGGTTGATCAGATCAATGGGGCAAGGGGTAACCTGCCCATGTTTGAAACTCAAACGAAACACGTGTCGACGATAGACATTTAATCCCTGGAAACAAACAGATGGCCACATCTATAAATATAAGAGTGTTGGATCAGGATATGGGAATTTAAACTTACCCAATTGTTGGAATGTATGTTGGTATGAAAATGGGATGTTTGAGTAATGAGTGAATAAGATGTGATGGGATAATACTTTTCTTTTTTGTTGAGCCTGTTTTATTAGAAGGTTTGTTAAACGTTGCCCTGAATACGTGAAATTAACATGATGTATTAGTAAGATTTGAAAACTGAATCAGAATACTGTCCTCTTTGGTCTAGTTGGTCCACATCCTTCCCTTTTGCAGATTCCCAGCTGAACATCATCATTGTATCATGTTGACTTTTGTGTAGACGTCTCATTGTGTAAAACTATATAGACCCAGTTGTTTCAGACCTTAAGGGCCACGAATTTGGGATGGGGTACTCTGCAGGTTTTGCTGCACATTTCTGCACAGCTGTACGGAAATAAACCTTGTCTCTACCTCTGTGAGCCTGGCTTCCCTATTGGATTATTTAGGGATGAGATTCGCCCAATCAGTGATGGCGAAAGCCTGTATTCTTCTGCAGCGAGGGCCTGGCTCAATGATTCTCTTAAGTCCTGGGGGAAGGAATTCCACAGCAAGGAGCAATACCATAGCGGTATTGCAAACATGAGTGTCCATGCAGAGATATAGGCAAGGGAGGGCCCCAGGTTACGCGGCAATCGCGTGTTGGGAAGAGATTGTGGTGCACTGCAGAGACATGTGTAGGGGTATCCCAAGAGGTGAATGTGGGGGGGGCATGAGTTGAATTGGTTGGGGAGAGCAAGAGGACTTCTTATTTTACTGACTGTAGATGTGAAGATGCCATCGATATTGATTTGTTTGCTATTTTGTATGGTGTTGAAACTGATCATATTTGTGTAAATGTAACAAGTTTATCTGTATGTGTACAATTGGTTTTATGGATATAAATGCTGTCTTATGCTTTGATATTACACATAATAATGCATTAAAAAGAAGCTAGGAACGTCATAAAAGGATCAGTGGTATTAGTCTAGTGCCATATTATGAATAAAAAAGAACGTTAACAAGAACCTATGCATAATTACTTAAGCCATTGCAATGACAGGTTAGCAACAAGTATAGTTTGGGGGTCTTACTATTGTTACAGTAAGGCCATGGTAGACGCGGGGTAAAATACACCCTTTAAGATCGACAGCCAAAAGCCACAGAAGAAACTCAAACAAGTTGCCAACTTGACTCCACAAGAGTCAAGAGCAAGCGCCCACCAGCGTGGAAGGGAATCCTCGAAAGCACCCGTGTTGGAAGAATGCATGGCATGAGCTGCATGGCAAGATTTCAAATTGCTCCAGTTTCCCTCCACGCATTTGGTGAAACAACTGGTCGAGTTTCCCACCCACATCCTTTTAAACTGAGAGATGGCTTAACGCAAGATCAAGCAGTTCCAGGCGTCAAGCGTCAAGCGAGGAAAGCCGTATTCATTTTGAGCAGAACACCTGGACGAGTGATGCCATGATGATCAAGAAGCTGAGAAACACAAGCTGGCCCCTGCGCGAATCCACGCCAGGCTCAAACCGGTAGCAAGGCCTGGCTCAACCCGGTAGCAAGGCCTGGCTCAAACCGGTAGCAAGGCCTGGCTCAAACCCGTAGCAAGGCCTGGCTCAAACCGGTAGCAAGGCCTGGCTCAAACCAGTAGCAGTCCTTAAAAAAGCACAAAGTGGGTGTGAAACACGTGTTGCCTGGTATAAAAAGAAAGATGCATGCTGAAGGTGACAATAAAAGGAGTGCACATCTCAGGATAGTAGTGTCACGTAACCTACATTGTAAAATGTGCAATGGGAGGCCTCGTGTTGATCCTGTGTGTCTGGAAGGGGGAGCCTATGATCAGCCGGCTGGTGGAATGCGTGCATTTCCCGAAAGACCCTTGAAGGACACCCCAGCTGCGGCTACAGTAGCAATGGGATCACCCAATCCGATGCTAAATAAAGGCGGGCCTCATTATTTGCCATTGTCAACGGGCAACAGGCGAAATGCGTTCCTGCCAAGCCGTCCGGCTGCGCAGCCGTGCAAGCCTGGGAGCTCGTGAAGATATCCCGGCCTGTCTGAAGCAAAGCGGGGCTTCCACTTGCCAGCAGGTGTAAAGGCCACCTTTAACCGGGGACAGATGTGTCATGCTGGCTTCGCAGTTGCCCGGATCTCTTTCTCGTTGGCTAACATTAGCCGCCGCGATTGCATTATTGCATTATGCACACGAGCCTGCAGCGCAGTGCACTACTAAGCCCCGGACCTGACTCGCTTTGTCGCTTTCATTAGGAGGCGGGGCACGCGCGTGTGTTGCGAGGATGGGCGGGGAAGCACTAACACAGAGTGCATGCGAGACTATAAATTCCCTGCATTGGGTCCCCGTGGTGCCAGACGGGTTGCTAATGTGTCTGCCGGCGCTTAAAGGGTCCTCGCGCACGGAGCTGTCATGAACTAGACGTCTGTGCAGCACGTAGTCTGTAAGCTGCTCACACACAACGCAAATGAACCACAATCACATTACACGTACAATTAATTACTTCCAAATATGTTTTCAAAATGGAAGAATAGATATAACAAACTTGGCGATTTCTTCAAAAATCCTAGTAAAAAAATCCTAGGATGCGCGTACCTGAACATTGTATGCTACCGTGATGGTAACTGGTATGATTTTTCATTGCAAACTGCTCGAAAATTCAATGACGTATTTCTTCATCAAATACTTCCATTGGCCTGAACAATTTGGCGCCGTCTTCAAAAAGTCAAGCCCTAGCTATAAACTTTAGCCCTCACTGACAAAAGTGATCTCACTTGCCTGTTGGTGTGCAGATTTGCGGGGGGCGGGAGCGGCGGGGGGGCCTGGATGCACAGCCTAGCAAAGTGCATCGCAATTCATAACAGGATACATTTTGATCTGCGACATCCCTGAACAATTTCAAATGCACACGGGAGCAGTTCAGGGGTCAAGTCCTAAAAAAAAGGTGGAGGGTCTCATTAACATCTCAATTCAATGTGGCATCACCAGAAATTAGCATATCAAGATGCCCTCTGAAAAAAAGTAGGGGGGACTCAGTCCACCCGCGTGTACCCTCGACGTGAACACTGGGACAGTTTAAATATCGCATAACATAACAAAATGAGGACCCCCCTCACCCCCAAAAAAGTCTGTGTTTTCCACTTTTCAAGGATGGATTTGCAAACATGGCAAATTTGCATTTCTGACATACAATGTTTTTAGAGGCTTAGGGGAGTTAGTAAAAGGGCTTTGCCAGCTGTGTTTTTAGTTTCGGCTACTAGGTAGTGCTTTAGTGCCTCCCATGAGCCAAAACTATTGTATTAGAGTACAGATAGGGAGAAAAGGCATATGAGGAGGGATACACGGTTTGTAGTTTGGTTATTTAAGTATGAAGTCCTTGTGGTAACCATGATATGCAGTGCGTGCCGCACTCATAACTGGCATGCTGGTGGAGGGCAATATCATTGTTGGAGGAATTGTGTCTGTGAGGGTGACTCTTCCTCTCTTGCTAGTGAGGTTGCGTAGTTAATAGAAGGACACAGAATGAGCATTAATGAGAAGGCAACTCGCTCTTATGGTGGCTTTCTGTCGGATCCTGGGCATGGTGGTGCTGTTGGGCATCTTGTGTCTGTAGGAGTTCATCGGGCAAGAGGCTATAGAGATTCCACTTAGGATGGCAATTGTCTTCCTCGCTTGAGTAGCAGGTCGCTTGAGCTATTTTGTTACAAATGTTATTTTAAATTACAGTGCATTATACCTATCTCAGAGCTTAAAGCACCTAATATTACTGAACCGAAGTCCATCATGCCTCCTCTTCCCACATGTTCTCCCACAGGCATACTTCTATACACTTCCAACTCTTGGTGCTGACACCTCTGTCGCCTCGCTTGGCAAACTCAAAGCGATCCCCTGATAAAGGGATGGTTTCTTACAAATGAATCTGGTGAAAGCCTCCACTCTACCACACTAGCGCCTTTCAAGCCCATCACGCAACCAGTAACCAACTAACTACATCTAGTACCATGCTTCGTAGGGTCTAGATATTGTCATCACAATAGTACTCTGCTCTGAGCTGCGCTCTCATGGGTCCTTCACTCAAACTTACTATTCACTAATCACATTTAAGAAACCTGCATCCCTACTTCACCAGCCACATTCCCTCCCATGCATCACAATTGTATGTCCTCTTTGGTTTTAGTCATTATATTGTCTACTTTCTCTTGCCTATCACCTCCTTCCTGACCCTCTCCTTCCTTTCCAGAGACTATGGTCTGACAGCACCCTGACAGGGCCACATTATGCCACCTTTCAGAAATGACCAAGCACCAAAAGACCATAGGGTGGTGATGGGCACAGTATAAATAATGAATAACATAAATTAACATAGCACATGATCATCCCGGTGTGAAGCCAGACACAGGCCAAATCACCATGCTCCTAGGAGCCTTTCCATATCCCTAGTTGCATTCCTCAGCCCCAAATCAAAATGCTCATGCTTGGCATGAGCCTTGTCTGTTTTGTCTTTACTTTATAATACTGCATGTGCAGTGACAGGCACGTTAATGCTTCATGCACCCACCTTTCTGAGAAGATGTTGCTTGCACCAACCACATGAGCAGGGTTAGGCATTGAATAGATAAGTGTCAGGAATACCTCCAACCCGTAAGTGTGTTAAAAGGGATTAGCTGCCCTGCACATCCCTTACCCCCATTATTAGTCCTTCCTTCTTGTCCTCGCAGGTTGCTTTTGCGACTCAGAGTCTTGTGAGGAGAGAACTTCGGGGAAACAGGCATAACTGGCTGTTTGCCCAGAACTCTTTGCTCTAGTTCTTCATGGATTGGAGAAAGGCGCTATTGTAAAGTCTGAGCTTGGCCTGTCCATCTTTCCAACGCAGACTTTATTGTTGGTGTCTCCCAACATCCCTCATTCAGGGGGACAGTTCTACGTTTAAGAGAACTCTGGATTTGCCTGTTCTCTTTAAATATAGTTCCCCCTTGTTCCTCCAAAAATACATTTTGCTGAATACATTTAAAATAAGGAGACACGGTTCCTCTCGCTGATCCGTGGTGGCCCCCTTGTTGGCTTTCTAATGTTAGATACCAGAAGTATGGGGCCTCTCTCAAAGTCGAAGGCAAATGTTCCAGTGGTGGGCTAATCTTGTCCAACAACAGAGAGAGTAACGTACAGTTATCATGTCCCCCGCAGGGGCAAAGCCCCGGAGGTAGAGGGCCCAGGCCCATCATCCTGGAGGTGACAGGAAGGAAGGGACAGCCCCTCTTCCCCCAGGACGGGGTGACAGCAACAAGGATAGGGATTGAGGGGAGTTGGAAGAAGCCAACACCCGGACAGTTTCACTGACACACACATGGGCCAAAGACCACAGGAGAACAAAAGGGACTCCAGCCTCATGAGCACAGCTTTTTTCTTAGTGAGGGGATGTCTAGTAGCACCTACCCGTCACCTGGTAGGATCACAGGGCTAGCAAGACAAAGACAAAAGGAGGGTCCCCACAAGGTCAGGACATGGCACTGGCTATACAGAAGTTGCACCCAAGGTGCCTGCATGCCGGCGGGCAAAGAATTCCCCATAAGAGCAGGGGGCTCTATCAAAGCCTCTTCTCACTTCTTGCCAATGGCGATCTGCGCCACAACACGGAGGAACCTCCCGATTTACCCACCCTTCCCGGCCAAGTTGCCAGAAAATGGTAGGAAAACTATAACGCTTGGATTAAGGGTACAGACAGGGGAGCAATGGGTTGATTCAAACAAGTGGTTAACAGCACAGTGAACTACCTCCCCCCTTACCATGTTACCAGAAAATAGCCTTCTACAAATAAAACACGTCTGGTAAGTGAGACAAAAGCTCGAGGATCCTATAAAAAGCTGGTAAAGGCTGGTCCTTCCTCCCAAGCAGCCAGAAAATGGCACATTGAAGAGATTTGCTTGGGATACCAGCAGAGCTGGGAAGGGGTCAGATTGCTCTGCAAAAGTAAAACAAAGGGGGTCTCTGCCCAAGCCACCAGAAAAATGGTCCAACTACGCTTGCTGCAGTCCCCTCTCCCCGCTACAATAAAAATAAAGGGTGTCTTGGCCCACGCCGCCAGGAGAAGGTCCAAATACGGTTGGTGCAGCGCCCGGCCTTTTTTGTGCCGTAGGTCTCAATCAGGAGATGAAAAGGAGAGGCACAGCTGACGCTGGGCACATGTCGTAAGTGGAACAAATGGTGGCGGCATGGATCAGCCCCGAGTTGGCCCTACGATGGAGCAGGACCCCCGCCTACCCGATCCCATGATGCCTAAAAGCATATCAGTTATTATTGTGTGTTTGGTTTTTATGTCATGACTGTTATACAGTGAATAAAACTTACGGCCGTATATTTCCACCCCACTTCTCCTCTCTGTGTGATTTTGTAGAAAGCACAGTAGCAGTCATTGGGTTTGAGAGTGTGTAGCCGTACTATTGGCCATTCCGCTGCACTATGCCACTTCCAAGCTTATGCGGCTCTGAGCTCGTGTGTCGGGAAGCCTGCAGAAGGGAAGGGCTGCGCTAGAGTTAGGCCAAGTGTCTTCATGAGAAGCAGCTGCGAGTGTCAACTGCGCTGAGAAACCACGCGGGACAGGCTGCTCAGTCTGACTTGCAGAACCTGCTCTGGTGCGGAAGGGGGCGAGGGGTGAACACCTCACACTTCCAATAGAGCGATCCCTTATTTCAATCATCCATATCAGCTCCGATGCCATTTGAACCACTGAAATGTCAGAGTTTTGCTACCACCACAAACACCAAAAGGGGTGGATGCTACGGTCTGAAATAAATGTAAGCACTGAGAATTGCTCTGAGCGGCTTCCATTGTATCATTTCTTAGCTCGTCTGCCAGAAGACGACATGCCATGTGGACCTATGTCTCTGCCCTTCCCCCAGAAGAATCAAACCAGCCTGGACCGGTGGGCGCATTTTCTCAGACCGAGGCATGTTTCAGCTTTGTTGGGCCTCATCAGGGAGGTGAAGGTTCATTCACTGACAGAGGGCGGTCATTCCCCGCTCACTTAGGTCATTCACTAAAACCACCAAAAACTGATGGATGGAAAACTGAGCAAAAAGTTCCATCCAAGGTGCTAATTTAGGGTTAGGACCTGCAGTTGGAGGCACTAACGGGGGGTTCATTGCCCTTAATTCATGTTCACAGCCATGCGAGGTGAGGGACGTTAATGAGGATCAAAGGCAACTATGGCCCCTTAGTGCTCCCTAAAATCAGACACTAAAGCTATTAGCACCTGGCTGCTGGGACAGGTGTCGGAAAATTTCCCTTTGGAGCCCCATATGTCAAAAGATCAAGGCCCAAACTAGAAAAGGAGTGGCCAAAAGCAGAGAGAAAAGGGCAGAGATGGCCACCATGCACGATCAACATGCGTGGCTGCTCCTGGATAGCAGCCACATTTCTACTTCAATTTTAAAAAAGAAACGCAGAAGTCAGCAACTCGAGCAGCAGAAATAGAGAGGCAACTCTATGCAGCAAAAGAGGCATGCTGGGGGTGGTGGGTTCACGGGGCGCGAGAGGGTGCAGTGGAGTCCAGCATGCCAGAATAAGCAAAGTGACAGCTACAGCCTAAGCCGCATACTGAGTGTCTTAATTGGCTGAGATTCAACCATGATTTGATCCATGATTTGATCCAGTCATAACCTTTGGCAACTGCTTTGCACTGGGTACATTCCATCATTTTCACTCTGCATGAAAATGGGTGTGTTCTTTAATACCGAAACTACCGGGTTCATCCGACAAAATGGAGAAGATCACCACCGTCCATAGATTTTTTAGAGTTGCTTCCTAGAGTACAGTGTGTGTACCACTTTGCATTCTGGGAATATAAGGCGCCTGCTACACACCCCACTGTCATAAACCTGGCAAAGATTGAATTGTTTTGAGCAGCATGGGAGTTGCAGAAGTAGCAGCCAGAAATCTGCATGCATCCTTGCATATAATGTTCACCTCAGGCACAGCGTGGCTGCTATCAGGCTGCCTGAACTGAGGGCATTTCTCATGAGATGTCTGGGCACAGCAGGCACTGTATGGGGTGGGCAGATTTAGTCTGACTTTAGGAATAGCAGCATTAAAGGAAATACACACTCTAATATCACAAAACATGACTTGTGTTAGATGTACAAAGACAGAGAGGCCTGCTCGAAACATTCCAGAGTGATCTGTGATTATGTGTCTATCAGCCCTTCCAAAATGTTCAGGGGTGAACCAGGACAGTGACTTTTTCCTAAACCTCATCTTTTTGACACCCTAAAGCACCCATCCGCCCCTTCCGGCCAATCGCTTAATTATCTTTTGGAGTACTTGCTTGTCATGCTTTTAAATTTCCAAAGGTGGGTGAACAGTCCACATTATGGAATACAATGCATTTTGGGATGACAGGCCCACCCCAAATTCATTTTTGTTTTGCTATTGTCAGATCAACATTTGCAAAAAATTTGAAGAAAAAAAGTACCTTTTTCTGGTTGCAGGACTAGAAGCTTGTTGATGCTAGAACACATTTAACTTTCTCTGTTTCGAACACACTCGTGCTGGAAACAGAAAACCCCTTTTTAGAAAAACGTTTACCATGCTCCACCGCCCAGTGGGGGCATTCCAAGCCTGCACACTTGCAGGCACGGACTGGCCTATAGGGCAATAGGGCAATGCACAAACCAACAACGCAAAATGCTACTGAGGACCGTTTTTTTTTTGTCAAAGTGGGACACTTTTTTTGCCTATGTGGGCCAGTTTGATAAGTTACTTCACTATGTGGCTAGTAGTTTTCACCAGCGTTACTGAATGATTCTTTAAAATGCGCAATTTGCATCACATTTCATCAAAAACCTCCCTCTTGGGTACTATTCAAACAGTCTGTCACAAACGGAATGAATTGCCATTTGCAGCTGTGAGCCACTTTTTCATTGGTGCCAGAGACAATTTTATGTCCCAGTCAGAGCCTGGGCATTTGTGCATGTTATAGGGCCCTCCGGTGGAAGGCAGTGTGGCCCTCCTCGCTGTGTGCCTTCCCTTGGAAATAGGAAACCTTTTCAGCAGATTCTGCAGAAAAAAAGGTGGTTCGAGCAATCTTGATCCACGCAAAATTCAGGTGGTTTCAATTTCCCTGAAACCAATATTCCCGTGACTAATGGGTAGATAGATGGACAAATGCGTGAATCGAGAAGCCAGGGTCATGTGTGGGCATCCATAGACTAAACGGATAGGCAGAGAGAAAATAATACATGATGACGTTTTCTCCACGCACATATAATGAGCGTAATGAGCGAGCCCTTTTGCATGAGAAGAATCAGGCACGATCTTCTGTTACAGTGGTTGTTCCTGGGGAGCAGCTTCTAGAAATTCACCCAAAATCGAGGCCCGGTGTTGTTACAGGAAATGGGCTGGGATGCAGGCTCCAGTGCAGTGCCGGCCTTAGGGGCGGCAGCACCCTGGGCGAATTGGCGCCACTCCCTGGTCCCCAGCACGTCCCTAGTCAACAGGGGGCGGAGGGAGGGGCGTGGCCAGGGTGTGCTTCTTTTTTTCCCTTTTTTTTAACCTCCTCGCTCCTGCGAGGATGTAATGATATGAATAGGGCGCATCAGCACCCTATTGTTATTAGATGTGCTCCGCCATCACAGGCGCATTGAATAACAATGAGGCACCTGCCGCGCCTTCTCCCCACTACGCCAGCTCGGGGAGCCATTGAAAGACTGCCCCGAGCTGGCATGGTGGGGGGCTAATGGTGCCTTTTGTTATTAAAAGCTCCCACGGTGGAGGGGCATTTAATGACAATAGGGTGCTGACAGCACCCTATTGTCATAAAATGCACCCATGGGCGCTTTTACTAGCAAAAGCCGGGCTGCCGTGCCTTCGCCCACTACGCCAGTTAGGGGGAGCCCTTGAAAGAATCCCCCAAGCTGGTGTGGTGGGGGCTAATGGTGCCCTGGGGGGCGTGGCGGCCCGGGCGGTCTCCCGGCACATCCCCCCATAAGGCCGGCTCTGCTCCAGTGGCACGGCTCTCAGACATAACCTTCCACTTCACATGTGACAATGTGGCATCCACATTTCACCTCAGCTCAGGGCCACTTTGCTTCCTCAGAGGAGCCAACTGTAAACTCATTCAAAAAAGCAGGGGCGAGGCGCGCACTCCAATTCCTGGCCAATATATTACCTGAACAAGTGTCCAAAAACAATCACAGGGTTAAATCCCAAAGTGTCCAAAATATTCACAGGGTTAAATCCCAATTACTGCCCAATAGTTCACAGGGTTGATTCCCTTCTTGCACTGTTATACTCCTCCAAGCACTTTCGTATCTGCAATACTCATCAGGGAGGCTGAGTTGCCATTCAATTCAGGTGAAACCAATATAAATGAAATTGCAGTCTCTAGGAATTATGGTCAATGTAGTGAACCCATTTAAACAATTCAGGTGACCAGTGAAAGACTCCCCTCCAACACACACATCATGGGGAGGGGGGAAAACCATGATTATGGCTCTCCAGTGTAGGGCAAAATAACCCTGGTGCTGCAGCCTCTGGAGTCTTTTTGAACTGTAAACTCATTCACTCTCGGAAACAAACTCTCGTGTAGCACCCTTCTGTTTTGTTTGGAAAGGCTCTAAAGTGGCCACTGGTTAATCCGCTATGAATATGAAATTAAATGGCACTGAAGCTTTTAAAGAGGAAAACGTGACTTAAAAGTGACTAAAAGTAAACTTAGCCTGAGAAAAAAAACAAAAATTTGAGTTTTAAAGCCACAGTTTCGTCTGCCGCCAAGTTCTGCGTGTTGTTACAAAGTTAAATAAACAGTTCTCGTTCCCTGCATGCACTTTCCCACCCTTGGTGATGCCGGAGTGGTATTTTGGGGGTGGCTTATTTTGCTGCCTCATATCTATGTATGAATTGGCAGAGGGATTGCCAATGGAAGAGAACAGGGTGAGAAGGGGTCAGGCTCGAGCTAGCCCATTGGGCAATAGGGCACTGCCCAAAAGGCCAGGCCAGGCTGGCAGACTACTGTGGGTCAGAATCCATGGATAATGTGAGCCACTTCAGGATTGGGCAGATGGTAGTTTAAAATAATAATAGCTGCTTATTGGAGTTTTAAAGGCACAAATTCCCATAAACTGCCCTTCGAAAGGTAACCTAGGTGCTACTCAAAATAGCTGTTGGGAAAAGTTATAAAACGCGATTTGCGAATGTGGGCCCCTCTTTGCGCCAGGATTGTTTCTTACCCAAGACGGCCCTGGAATTGAGAGTTCTCGCCAAGCACATTAGAACATCCATTATAGAACCATTTTGTAGCACCATGACAGTGTACCTTATAAATGGAGTCCACAGTGTTGGCTTGCCAAGCCCATGGATTACCAGCGGTCTCACTAGGCATGCTGTGGGCTATTCTGTATGGCATAATCTGCCCCGTTTGCCCGCGTTTGACTTGGGAGTACCTACAACCTTTAAGTACTCCAAAATGTACATGTTACAGTCACACTCAACAGCATAAGCAGAAGATGGTGAAATCATTGTGTAACTGTGTTTCAACATGAAAACCAGCTACCCCATGGGACTCTGGTCAAAAACAAGAGTACAGGGCAGATCTGAAATCTGAATGCACACCTCCTGTCCTGAACGGCGGTGTCAGGTCCTCAGGATACCCAACATGAATATTCATGAGATTTATTAGCATTCAATGGCTCTAAATGGGAAATCATTCACATATTGAGTGGTTAGCTTGAAAAACGGATCGGTTTTTGGGGCTCAAGGGCCAGAGTTGTGCCCCACTGATCTACACAATCTGGGTGCCTGCATGCTCAGACCTCTATCAAGGAGCGTGCTTACTTCATGCTAAGACTGCACGCTACTTTATGCCGGACTACAGCACTGAGGTGCCTTTCTCTGTCTCTAGACCAGGGGGCTTCACCTTGCAGCTCGCCAGACATTTTGGACTACGACTCCCGTAATCCCTCACAATTGAGTATGCTGGCTAAGGTTGATGGGAATAGTAGTCCAAACCATCTGGAGAGCCATATAGTTGCAGACCTCTGTTCTTGACGGTGCATCTACGGAACTACAGATCACACTCGATAAATAGACTGAAGCAAGCCTAGAACTTTGATTAAAGGGGTTCTGATGTACCTCTAGGTTGGCTTGGATGGGGAGAGGAGTGGTACCAGGTTGTGACCTAAAATAAACAGGTTGGCATATGGAGGCCTGTCTACCTTGCACAGGAAATTCAGTGGATGCTGTTTCCCTTGTATTTGGCATTAAGACTCACTCAGCGGCCTTGTGTGGAGATTTCCAGTTATGTTATAACGAATTCTGTGGACTTGCTGGAAAACACGAGTGAACTTAGAAGTCCTGTGGTGTATGTTGGGCAATGGATGGCGCAGCATTTTAAAAAATGCCGGTCTTGACCATCCCAGCCTCTCACCATAACATCTCATAAGCCTAGACAGACAACCAAAAATAGGAAACTATAACCCCCTATACCCTAACCCCACCCATACAACAATTACTCTCCTCATTGGTTCAACAAAATCCCAATGATCCCTGGATCTCACGCATGTCTTATGTTTTAACTAATGGTCCCCCATCCAAGGATAGCCTTGGGGCAACCCGCTGGTCTTGAAAGCAAGACCACGCAGAGCAACAGAGGTTCAAATTCCGGATCCGCGCTTAGAAACCAAACTCGGGTACGGCATTAGGCGCGTTATAAAAAAAACAATTAAATAAATGGGCTCATCATTTCAAATTGTATGTAGCATTGTCAGGGATTTGGCAAAAGGGCTATAAGCACACAAATAGAAAAATTATAATAATTAGCCACGATCATTTCCTTTGCAGGAGGCCTAATGGCTCTCAGGTTATCGCCTGTAACAGGATATGGCTGGAATAATCTAACTTGATAATGATAACCCTTCATGTAACAGATTTAATTTAAAAAATACTCAAGGTATGCACACAGATATAGAACATGCATATATATGTGTGTGCATACCTTACGATTTGCGTAAGTTTTAGGCCACGCCCCCGCAAGCCACGCCCCCAAATGAAGGCCCCCCCCTCGATTTCTCACCCCACTTAAAGCCCTGCTTAACACTAAACGAACAAATTGAAAGTTAAACCAGGGCTCCCGCTGCCTTGGCCCACCGGCACCTGTAATGTGCTCTGCCCGCATCCCTTCTACACTACTTTTATTGCAAGATTGATGTAGCAAGACCTGCATTAAAGCCATGGGAAGTCACCGCTAAAGCCCTGCCTTGCAGAATGTGACTACCAGCTGGTGTGTGCCTGCTCCTTCTAAATGGGTTGCCAATCATGAAAGCAGCCCATGTAGTGGTACTACCGCCATGTTAAAACGTGGATTTCATTACTGATTGCCTCTCAGCCAATCAAAATGCTCAGGATGAAGTCAATAACTACTAGTATTGACTGCATTGCAAGCGTTCTTTAAAAGCAGACTAGGAAACATTCATGCTCTCCTCAGACGGAACAAGAAACACACGTACAGGGCCTGCGCATTAGGAAACCATGTCTGACATTGCTCCACCTTTCCCTCTCTAAAAGGATTGAATACTAAAAAAATAATTTAACTCACTATTGTATGTACTTACTTTACACACGATTAAACGAAAACTTTGACTTAAGCACTGCAACTCCCAAACAGATATTGTTATTTGCAACATACCCTAATACACCTCAGAGGGCCGGGGGGGGGGGGGGGGGGGGTCATTATCACTTGGGATAATGACCCTTTCCAAATTATGGTCCTAGGCTCGTCCTTGGGCCATAACTTGAGGGTGTGTTATTATCCCACGAGAATGACCCCTCCCTCAGTATATAAAGGTATAATCATTGTATTGTCAAAATATTAAACCATCCAAAATAACACATTTTCCAAACAGCCCTCACACTATTCCCCAGGACACTTTGTGTTCAGTTTTATGTGTCAAGAAGATGACAAGCACCTCAAAAGCACCCAGCAGACATTCAAACACCCATTATTAGATAAATTAAACGGGGAGATGATCAAAAAGAAAACCAGATAAACCTATTTGGGAATAGCATTGAACTATGGAATCTTCACCCAAGCCATGGAACCGCCCTCCCTCTTCCCCCCCACCCCCCAAGAACAGCTCATAAAACCATTCTCTTCTTAAGTGTAAAATACAAGACATTAAACGCTGGTGCAAAACATACAAATAAACTATTTGAATATATATTTCAACCAATGCTCCCCTATAGCAGTGAAGTTTTGGGACCTCACCTACACTGACGAGTAAAACAAATGGGACAGAGTTCAAAAGATAACACTCACCTGTGGTTCTGTAACTAAGTAGTGAGGATACACAGGAAGGCCCTAAACAAGATCCCATCACACCTTTATATACAAGCACAAACCACAAAGGTCCAGATAAATATAAATATAAGCAACAACCCACCTCCCCAACACTACAACCCCATTTTACGGAGCCATCAAACACTGGAAAGCCTGAGGAAGGCTGCCACACACCAGAAGCAGAGCCACACTCCTCCCAGAGAAACAGAATAAACCAGAAAAACACTAATACACAGTGTAAATTGGAACATGGAATGAAACAAAGTAAAGATACACAACCCACTGAAAACCCAGACACAAGCACCAAACTAAATGACATGCTACTGACTGCCTAATAACAACACAGTTTTCCCGCTCCCCTTAAGTTCTCACTGACCCGGAAGCCAGGTTGGAGCTTCACAAGGGATGGGGTGAGCCCAAGTGGTAGCGCTTTCTTTAATGGCTTCATCTTATAGCATACTCCTCTCTGTTCTTAAAAGCTCCCTCTAGATTGATCATGCTGGACTAGGTCTATTCACTACGTTGCAAGAGCTCAAGAACCTCCCCTTCAAGAAGTGGCTCCTCCCTACTACCCTCCACTACTACCCTCCACTCCCCACGTTACCTGAGACTGGGTGATCTGCTCCTCAATGTTACCTCCCCTGGTTGCTTGTAGATCCCTTGCTGCCAAGTTGCCCACCCTCGCCCTCCCCGCTCCCTTGTATCTCTGCGTCCCTCACTGTGTCCTTAACCCTATCATTTGCAAAGTGCTCCTGTGGGATGTCTTGACCCACTTTTGCTCTGCCATGCGCATCCCTGTGTTCTGATGGTGCCAGAAATATCAAAATGGCCACATAACCCTTGTGCGTGCCAAAACCTATGGAAATCAGGCTTTGCAACACGAAAAGATGGCTGCCAAATCTACCATGAATGTTGTCAGTGGTGGAACAGCGATCTCACTCCTGAAACATGTCACTGGGCTGCCCAACAAGTAAAAATGGAGCACATAGGGAAAAGCAGTGCTTTGCTAAAAGAAATCCAAAATCTTGCTTTTAAATCCTTTTTGTTTGGTTGCTGAAACTGCAGAACGCTGGTACAAAACACCCTCAAACAGCCAATATTCTTGCTGGGTGCTTCAATTCACTGAGTTCAAGAAATCATTGTGAACATACAATATCCTGAAAAGCTGAATTTGTCATCAAAACATCCTCAGCAAATGTTGCCTGCATGTGTAATCTGTCAAAATTTAGGCGCAGTACCCTTGGCCGCCTGAATGACAGCTGTCAGAAGCCTGCATGATAGAATTTACACTTGTACAACTGAAATCAAATGGTTGAAAACTAAGTGACCTGTTATTGAGAGTATCCTATGTTGTAACTGTTTAATCCCATGGTTTAGAATCTGGAATCAGTGTTCTAGCTGCTTGTTTTGAAATCACAAGTTTATTTTAAACCAAGAAAAAAATGAAACAGAATTAACATTTGAATTTAAGCCTGACTAAAAGCAACCAAACCAGTATAACAGCTCTCTTTCCAGCTCCTCTACACCAGGATATCACACCTAAGTGATGATTATAGGGTGGGGCAAGAATGTGGGCTGCAGTGGGGAAGAAGACAATGGACTTCCTCCAGTCAAAGGAAGGCTAAGTGTGAAGGTTTGTAAAATGGCCTCTGCCCAGGAGAAACAGGGAGGAGACTGCTTCTGAACTGCAGGGAGACAGAAGGAGGCAGAGACAAACAGCCATCTTTGGCTGGACATTCACAAAGAACATTTTGTTCAAATACATATAACTTACTGTGTAAAATTGTTAACAAAAATAACAGCACTGTTAATGTAAATATTGACTGCACATTTTAAAAGGCGCCAGAACTCTGTGACATGTTCTAGGAAGAAATGGCGGAAAAAGTGATATTACATAAAATGTATTTTTGATAGAAGCATGAAACTTCATACACTTATGCCCATGTTTAATGCGCACATTTGTAGAAATTTGCTCCGAAATTGGACATTGTGTTCCGGACAAAAGGGCAACATTCTGTAAAAAGCAGACACAAGATCTTACAGCGACGGGGTTTGGAGGAGTATCTGCTACACAAAATATGTAAATTGTATATATGCCTGTTATAGAGGTTGCACATTTGCAAATATGTATTGTATTAAAAGTAGATTTTGTGTTCAAGAGGCTAGGGGTAGACTCCAGGCCTCGTAAACCCACATCATCATGGTGACACCCTGTTCTTCTCCTCCTATCAAGGAAGAGAGGAGACCCTGACCAATCTCTGGAAAGGGAGCGCGTGCTTATGATAAGCCAGCACATATACCCCTTTATCATAAGCATAAATAGAAACAGCTCAGCACTCACAAAAGACACACAGATTCACCCACTAACCGATTGCTGGCAGAGCACCCTGAACCAGAACCATCCATCTTCCTTGCTCCAGACTCCAGAAACTTGGAAAGCAGAAAGGCCCATCATATAGCTGAACCATTTTCAGCTAGGCCTTAAAACTCCAGAATCCACCCCAGAAACCTAAGGTGAACCAAAGAAACAGCTGGGCTGTGCTGTACTGCTTGCCTGCTAAAAGAATTATTACCAGAACCAAAAGATCCAATCCAGTTGTGCCATGCTGTGACCAGAGCCATTGCAGATCAGATCCAGTCCAGTTGTGCCGTGCGGTGTCCAGAGCGCCTTGACGCTGTCAATCCCTGACCAGAATCCCTGACCATAATCCCTGAGGTTCCATTTGAAACACATATAGTGAGTATCTATAGATAGAACTGTGTCACTAGCCTATGAACGTTGCTTAGTTAATCCCTATCTTGAACCCATTCTCTCTTTCTTTCCGAGCCAGTATTTGTTAGAACTATCTTTGCGTGGACTTTTCTCTCAAATGTATTCCTAAACCCTAACTTCCTATTGATTGATTAAAAAAAGTAATTTCCAAACCAAACAGAAAGTAGAGTATCACACCTGAACTGTTATGAGCGGACATGAATGACCTTCCTGTGTGGCATTATACTTTTTGGTAGTCTTTAACCTAGTGTAAGAAATCCTTTTTGTCATTTTAAAACTGCATTCCTGTTTCCCATTCTTGCGCCTGTCTTAGAAAAACGACCTCCACTAAAACATCCATAACTCGTGCAGTTTTTGTGCTAGAAACACAATTTCAACGTTTGATTGTAACTAACATCCACAGCTTTAATTCACATTCCAAATCCATATAGTTCCCCCGTAATCGCGATTATTGCGCGCTGAAAAGTTTTAAGATTTCACATTGCTTCTTAGTATTAAATCATTGCTAGTGTTTGTCTGTAAGTATCCAAAGCGACTCCCATAAGAATTTAAACCATTTCAGCAATTTAAACCATATTTACTGTTTTTGCACATTCCATTCTCAGATAACTTTAAAAACCATTTTGACAGCTTGCCAATCAATTCTGTTTTTCTCTTGTGTTGCTGGGGGGAAGTTGGGATTGATATTTTGTTTGAATTCTGCCATTCCTGAATACCTTTTCTCTCTCCTCCTATCTCTGTACATTGCCTGTTTGGGGGCTGAGGGGTGTGCAGGGGGAAATAGTAGCCACACTGCTATCTGTTCTGAACACACACACAAAAGTATTATTCGGTGCTGAATTGTTTTGCTCACTATTGCTCCTTGTGATTAAAGAGATTGCCTAGTGTTACATCACCCCATTGGTGATCATTGAGTACCCATTAAACATATAGTGATACATTTGTAAATACATAAATGAATATTTTAACTTTGCAAACCAGCCTGATTCCTGGTTCGGTGTAACCGGGGGGGGGGGGTTCCAAGAGAGGGGCATCATATGAGTGGTACATCGTTCAGAATAAAAGAACTTTTAGACACAAATAAATAAGGATTTCAGTTGTGCATTACACGCTAGGCGTTGACTTAGGTGAAGTGCCGGATTGAAATCACTTACACTCCGTTGCCTCCCAGAGGTAGGTCTGTGCTCAGTAAATACTGTAATAATAATAATAATGATAATGATAATAATAAAAATAATATGCTGTAATGCTTATTAATAGTTTGGATAATGTACACCTACCAGGTTTGTGGATCACCACATTTCCTTCCACGCTCTTATGCTTGCATATGGCAGACAGTACCCTGTTTATAATACATAACCCAGTTCATACTTAAGCTCCATTGCACAGATGCTCCCTTCGCTGATTGTGCTCCTTGTTCGGGTCCATGCTATTTCTCGCTCCCATTAGGATTTGGCTCCCGAGTTGTCCACTTTTTCCACTGTACTTCTTCTTTCCACTATACTTTTGGCTCTTGGGATATGTCCCACTGCGATTCTACTTTGAAGATGCTAAACTATGCTCTTGCAGATTCCCAGTGTCACAATTGTCCTGGCTTTTGGCAGTAACTGTCTCGGGTAAGCTTCCATGGTCAGACCCACTTTCATTTTGCTCCCCAGCAGGAGCTCCGGAGGTCTACACTCACCCCAATGGGTTTGACCAGGCACTTGTCCTGGTGTGTTGGCATTTGGCTTTTGGGGCACTGTTGTACCCTATATCCCAGATGCCTCTGCGCTTCAGGGAAGCAATTGGTCGAGGCTCTCCTCCGATTGAGAGAATTGTTTAAGGCTGTTAGGTCTGGGGAACCGGTGAGGAGAAAGAAAACCACAGCGTTGCTAACAAGATAGTACAGAGATGCAGAAAGTCGCAAAGGCCTCGTCCCTGCATTGACCTGAAAGCAGGGTGCATCTTCATGACCAGGCAGGTAGAGCCAAAACTAGTCCACATATTCAAATTATTTCTGGATGCATATTCTAGTATGATTTTTGGTATTTACCTTAGGGCTCAAGTTCTAAAGAAAAGTGAGGGACTCATTAACATGGCAATTGTATGTGTTGTCACCAGAAATTAGCATGTCAAAGTGCTCTCTGAAAATAGAGGGAGGACTCTCGAAAAAGGTGGGGGACTCCATCCACCCACGTGTACCCTCGCTTGAACCCTGGTATTTACGGCCTCAAAGCCTTGCCTGTTTTAGTGCATGGTGCTCTGCAGAGCATGATAACAGATTTGCTCAGTTCCTGGGGGTTGGGGGGGTCAACAAATTGCACCAGTCCCTGGGGTCGTCTTTGTTTTACATGGCCGCATGTATACTTTTTTCTTTGTACTTTGCACTTATGTTGTCCTTTGCAACTATTTTGCAATAGCATTCATTGCGTGTTTTGGTTGATGCCAACATGTAGCCACTGTGAAGCCGGTAAGTGGGCGCAGCAGCTGTTCTAATATTGCTTGCTTGGCAGTTAGGCACTGTGTGAAAGTGTTTCATCCCCAGTTTCTTTTCCATTTTTGCTATGGAAACTTTTTTACCGAAAACACTTTTTTCATATTTGGGGTCCTCTACAAACCTCCCCTATTATATACTCCCTATTCCCCACCCTGACTCCTTATATCCCCTGTATTTTTCAATTAGTTTTTCATTGAACGTTTTTCAGCAAAAAACGATTCGAAAAATATACTGGCAATGAACCAGTGGTATACCGTATGAAAGACTGGCGGGTAGCTTGATGGAGCACACATATCTCCACATCACCCAGGTGAGCTCTGTGATCATGGATCTCTGTGTGATGAAGTGAAGTCTTTCTCACACCTCACACAGTCTCTTGGAGAAGATGCTGACGTGCTGTTGTGTTACATTACAGTCCTCTGACGTCAGATAGATAGGCCCACATCACGTGAAGGTGATAGTCTCCACCTATGCACCCACAATACCCGTTGGTTAACCCACCCTGTATGGAAGGCAACACGTGTATGGTTCTTGAAAGGTCGGGCTCACGGTCTCCTCCGTACTCCCGTTTTTCCTTTATGCCCTCCGCATTCACCGTTACACATCCAACTCTTGGCGCTGTCACTGCCCAGTGGGTTTGGCAGTCCCCGAGTAATTCACAGGCGACTGGCAGGGGGCGACTAAAAATGTTGACGTGCAATCAAGCGACATATTTCAAGGGAACATACACATGAGTTGGTGGCACCGTGTGACAGTCCCTAAGCGTGGTGTAATAACTATGACCCCCAGCAATGTTGTATTTTACTGCAATGTGCTTGCCTGGCAATACTTGCAATGTAAAGGCATTTCATACAAAAAGATCCTTTGCTTCTGTAACGCGATAGTAGTTCATGTTCCCATGCTGCATGCGACGTAAAAAAACGCCCATTATATTACATTGGAATGAAAACAGCAGCAAGTTCAGCCTGCGCCATTTTTCTCACAGAACCTTGATGGAAATTGCAGCTAATTTTGAAATACTGTTAACCTGGTCCATTTGGTGCAGGGGCTTTTTTGGACATTGTGCTATTTTGGTTTTGAGGGGGGAAAAGGGGAAATAATGTTGAGTAAATACAAATACTAAACCAAAGACTCCCATTTTCACGGTACAACTGGAGCTACCTGGAAATTACTCCTCATCAATTCAATTGATATTCAAATACCCATTTGTCAACAACTGGATCCAATAGAAGACGTATTTAACTTAAATGTCCATCAGTGAGGCTAGTTGCTGTGTAGTGTTCCCTAAGAAGTGAACAAGCTGTGACCGCATTAACCTCGACCCTATTCCGCTCAGGGCGGAGGGCTGCATTTCACAAAAACACAGGTCCTGGCAGCTGATAACATGCCCTGAACAAGCAAAGGGCAGCTTTTTCTAAAAACAAAACAACCCTGGGTAGGAAAACCCAGAAGAACTGCACCGTGCCATGACAAATATTCAAACCGCGCATACAAAGGCAGCATTGGCACGAAACTGGGTTTCCGTTAAAAGAAGCAATCCGACCGTAGGTGCTGTTCCTACGCCCTGAGAATGTATTTCCCACTTCTGATGGTGTCGGATGTCAAAGCCGCTTTTTATATGAGTGCTCATTTTTTCGGGGAATGTGTTCCACTTCATTTTGCCAGCGCGCGCATCACTGGGCGTCAGAGGCGGCCCACAGACACGGGTTGCCGCGCGCTGAATGTGCTTCACAGCTGTGTGGGGCGAGCTGGGCTTAGGCCAGGTGCCATAGCCCTGCAGGTGCCCCTCCTGGGGCCCCTCGCGCCCCTCCTCGCGTGGCAATATGGAACGCCTTCCATTTCCTTCCCTGGCTGATCACCAAGCACTTTAGACGAAGCACCGTCTGAAGAAAGCCTTCCGCATGACTCCAGGCCTAGTTTACAAGAGCTGTGCTTAAATGGAAGCACCTGCTTTCGGTACATAAAACTTAATGATCCAAACGGGAGACAAGTTATCATTTAAAAGTTGGGTTTTTTTTTGTTACTGAAAACTATGATTAAAATTACACGAGTTTTTTCTCTTTACATTCTTCATAGCAGATTCTGTCAGTTTTTCAGAAGTGAAGCAGAGAGGCAAGTCCTGCCAAACCTCATTTAATAAGTCAGGAATCAGCGGGTTCGGTTAAACTGTTTGGCACGACCTGCACCAGACACACACTTGAGGGTCCAACATCTTAACCAGTAACAATTCCTGGCCCCAACACGGGGAATCATTTGGCAAACTTTATGTATGAAATCGTGAAAAAGTGCCCTGTAAGTGCATGCGAAGTTAAAATATTTACTTCAGGAAGTGTTTGAAATGGAATAGAAAGCATTCAAAGTTATACAGTACATCCTTCCACCAGTGAAGTGCCAGCAGTGTCCCTTTAAATAGAGTGACCAGATTTTGAAAATAAAAACCGGGCAGGCCACCGACAAAGAAGTAGGACTAAGCTTCAGCGGTGATAACTACAAAAGGAGTAAAATACAAAGAGGATGCTAATGAAACTGTAGTCCTGCTTCTATGTCAGTGGCCTATACGGTGTCATGTTGGAGGCAAAGAACGCTGACTGGAGGACGGAGGTCACAGATTAAGGTGGAGGGTATGCGGGAGGGGGTGACAAGCGAGTGGGGACAGTGGTGGAAATGGAAAAAATGTGGTGGGGGATCCCACAAGTGCGGGTGGGGGAGGAGTTGGGGGGAAGAGGGGGCGAGGTCTAGAGGGGGCGGGGTTGGTAGTGGCCATCCGATCAGATAAATACTTTAGAAAAAAAAAAGTGCCCACAAAGGCAACATTGCCTTTTACCACCGGCCAGGGCTTTAAGTGGGACGGGGCCTGCTGGGGCTCAGCCCCGGCAGGCTCCGAAATTTCAATCTGAGGCGGTGCCCTGTGGGGCCCACTAATCTCCCCTGCCAGCCCCGGCCACTACAAGAAAAGCATTTGTTTCCGAAGCCTGAAGCTCTCGCTCATGTGCGAAAGCTTCAGGCTCCAGAAAAAAATGCCTTTCAGCCACAATGGTGGCGCCGCACCTGCGAGGCATACCTTTAAGCAGGAGATGCCTGTGGGCCGATGCCACCATTGTGGAGAGAAACGTGAGGCCGCTGGAAGCTGAGGCCGTTTTCCTGAAGACTGAAACTCTGTTCAGTCTTCAGGAAAACGGCCTCAGCTTCCAGCAGCCTCACCCCTTCAGCCTTAATGGCGACGCTGCCCCTCCCCAGCTGCCGAGGGGAAGCGCCACCATTAAGGCTGAATATACGAGGCGCTGTCCCCTGCCAGGCAACCCAATAGAAAATAAATTCAGAGATCAACACCCTCTCCCGTGGGGAGAGGGTGTTGATCAATACAAAAGGCTGCCTGACAGGGGTGCCAGTAGCCCAGTGAGCCGGGGCTCTTCAGGGGGGCGTGGCCTAATGGGCCAGCAGGACGCCTGCAGTTAGGCCAGGCCCCCTTGATGAGCCCTGGCTCATTTTGTTGCGCCAAAAAAAAAAACGCCCGCAAGGGCAGCATTGCCTTTTACGCGGCTCTGGCGTGTAAAGCACAATGCTCGCTACATGTACAACTGATTCCTTTCAGTTGTACATGTAGTGAGTATTGTGCATTACACATCAGTGCCAAAGGCGCGGTAAACGGCAATGCTGCCGTCGCGGACGCTTTTTTTTTTCTTCTTTCTTTTTTCCAGCGCGGTTCATGGAGCTGACGACGGAAAAATCAGCTAAAAATGGAGGAGGCAGCAGGGTAACCCCTGCGGTGTCATGCCGCCAGGACCTGGAACCATCCCCTGGGGGTCAAAAGGCGAGGGGCGGAAAGGCGCCAAAGGCCTAATGGGCCAAAAGCCCGCGAAGGGCAGAACAAAAGAAAATGGGCGGGGACATCAGGACTTAAGCAGGCGGGACCGGGGTGCCAGGCATCTCGCTCCTGCACTGGGACCCGGTCGCCGCCTCGCTGATGGAAGAAATTTCGTTTGCAGTGAAGTGTCCTTCGTTCGCGTTGCTGCCTGGGTCGCGTTCCAGAGACGGAAGAATGGTTCCAGCCGGAGAAGAAGGGCTCCGGCACTCGTGGGTTCCAGCCAAGCAGCAGCATGTTGCAGCCAGGAGGGTGCGTCGGGTAAGGAGCAGGGTAATGCTGGAGGTTGAAAGCAGGATTGGGCGCAGGGGTGCCGGTCGCGGCTGACAAAATCTCAGCACAGAGGCCAATCGTGGAATGGGCGGCCGTGCGCCACACACGGCAGACAGACACACGGGTTTGCAATATGGGGGGTCGATGGCAGTGCAGGGCGTGAGGGAAGCACATTGCAGGGGACACGTGCCGGGTTCGGTGGGGACGTGAACTTTTTCGCGGGTGTTCCAGTGTTTGGGGAAGGCCGTCACGCTGGATGGCTGCAGGGGCAACTTGCTCACATTGGGAGCAAGGCGTTACGGAATAACACATGTCCGATCCACGGGGCCGCGTTTAAGAAACCTCTGGGTAGTGAGCAGGTTATACATATTATATCGTAACTACTGGAAATAACTTTGAAACAGGGCTTGGGTGCCCCTGTTCTGCTCAAACAGGGGAGACGGCAGCTGCGGGGCCGAAGCAGCCGAGTCCACCTTCATTAATATACGCAGGTTTCTGTGGCTAACTAGAATGACATTAAACGCGACCGTTCCCAGTAGGGTAAAAGCTGACACTTGTGTTACATACGATAGCATGAAAATACTGCATGCAGGACGGATAGTCTCGCAGGCAGCGATGGTGTACCACTGTTCCAGGAAGTAGAAAGGGGGGAACAGGGGAAACGCAATGCAGGCGTACACATAGCATTCTACTGCGGCGGGCCGGCGCAAAGCCAGACGCCTGCAATTATAATGACCCCAAAGCGCTTGTTCTGAACGCGAGATTGAAGCGGGGAGTGGCAGGGTGCAGGGGAATGCGCGGAAATGCCCCTATCCGGCACGTAATATTGGGCACTAACAGTGCAACCAGGGCAACTGAATGTAGGCCACTATGAGGTACACAACTGAGGGCCGATTTTGTGGTATAAGGGCAACAATCCAAGGGGAACGGAGTAAACACAGACAGGCCAAATAAATAAAGGAAAGAGCGTTAAGAATAAAAGTGGTGAATTAGTTGAGCCCCCCGGTTAGGTTCCTAGGAATACGTTGGTGGAAGAGGCACAAATTTGGCAAATACACCAAATTTTGAATGACGAATGGGTTTCAGGATTTCTATGGATTTGAAATACAGCGGATCGAACAAGTCGCACTGGTATAGGAACAGCAATTTCTCTGGCAAAGTAATGGACATGGCTGATTCGTTGCTAAGAGCCTAGTGCATGAATAACTAGTTACCAGTTCTAAAGGGTTGCAGCCACAGCTGAGAATGCAGCAGGGAGGAATAATCAAGGAGCCGGGAGTCGGGGTAACTACACTAGAGCAGGGACAGTGGGAATAGCCGCTTTGGATAAAGGCAACGTGGGGTGAGGCAGACATGCAGCACTCAGAGTGCGGTGAGGGACTAGCTATGCAACACTCAGCCAGACTGCCATCAAAGCAGTCGAGTTATCAGTGGCAAGGCAGCCTACACGGAAGGAAGTTCTACCGAACAGGAAGGGTGGTTTTCATTTGAGTTGTACCATTGATTGCTCGGGGTTTCCCACGTGTTCGTTGTAAATGTTTTGGAAGGATGAGCAGGAATGGAGGTTTGTCCTTTGAGGACTTACATTCTGTGACTTTGGCGTTTGTTACATATCTGGCCAGTTTCTGTTGGGGCGTCAGCAATGACGCGCAACGCCGAATAAGGCGTTTGCAAAGCCCGGGGGCAGTTTGGTTAGGCCTCAACAATGGTGATTATTTGCAGGTATGTTACAGCAGCGCGCTAGCAGAAGGGGAATGTGAAGTGGTTTGGCCACGGCCCGGGGAAGAGTAGATAAGGGAAACGGACTGGGGAAGGTAATTTTTCGGTTTTGTTAAGGGTGGTGCGGTGGTAGGCCGCAGTTTCCTTGGTCAGGAAGCACGACCCGACAGCTAGGCATACGAAACCAGGCGCCAAATTCATGACCATGCAGGGTACAGGGTGGCACAAATGGCAGGCTCCCCCAGATAACCTGAGTGAGGGCATTGGGCATATAAGGGGTGGCGCAGGGGCGGCCGGGTGGCCTTTTGGGGCGAGGCCGTTGCAATTTAAAATGTGTGCACTATGTTAACAAGGGAGTGGACACAGGGCTCCAAATTAACGATCTGTGCAGGGGACGGGTGGTTCAAATTACAGCACGCCACAGAGAAGGTTCAAAAGGAGAGATAGGCACGGTTGCAATCGGTGGTAGTGCACCTGGTACGTACGGGTGAGGGAAGGGTGCCTGGTGGGAAAGGCCGATACAATAGGCACACTGGATCCCCATAGGAGGAGATGCCTAACGTCACAGTTGTGGAGCAGCTTCAATGGTTGGGTCCGGGAGATAGTGCAAGGAAAGCTGCCCCCACGGTTGTGCACGGGTCAAGTCCACCTTAGTTGGCCGCCACGGTACGCAGGGCTTTCTGGAAACAGGCGGGGAGCTGCAACAAACCGACACGGCAGTCTGGTGGCATGCATATAATGGGAATAGCCACCAAAAACCTGGCTGGGGGACTGTCTGTTGTCTTGGGGGCTCACAGCCAGCTAATGCCTTGGTGTATGTTGATTGGAGCAATCGGCATATATGGACGCATTTAGAGTCATTGCATGTGACGGTTCCACAGTGAGCTGGGACTTCATGTCTCCAAGTGCACTCTACCTAGACGCAAGAAGGTGGGCCAAGGGTGGCTGACGGGAAGCAAGGACAAGTCAGATGGGGGGGGTCGGGAACAGCACCCCATCAGCCTAGTATCAGCTTCTGGGAGGCAGGCTGCTAGGTCTATGGCGGGAGAGCTTTGGCCGGCTGAAGGAAGGGAAAGGACCCATCGGCAGAGGATTAAGAGGGGGAAACGGGCCGGACATGTCAAGGGAAGGGGAAACCTCCCATTTAAAGTATCGGTTGACTATATCAAGATCAAAGCTCGGGCAACCCGTTAAGGAGTAAGGGTCAGGAGAAGGGGGCCAACACGATAAGGAATATGGAAAGGTAGAGCCTTCCTTTAAGGAAAGGAAGGGATAAGAGTAAGAGAAGGGGCAATGAAGGCAGGGTGGTTTTGGAAATCAAGCAAAAGGAATTCAGCTCAACCTCACCCGCCAGGAATGGCCCTCTCCTAACAGGGGAACTCCTGCAAGGGCAGGCAGAGCAAGGTTAAATTGATTGGGACAAAAAGTGGTGAGGAGCCTTTTGCGGGTGCAGTAGGAGGAGCAAGGTGGAAAGGTGGCAGGGGCAGGAGTGTCCCGGAACAGGCCCACCCTGGTTAAGGCAGAGCAAGACGGAAAGGTGGCAGGGGCAGGGAAGTGTCCCGGAGCAGGCCAGCCACGGCTAAGGCGGAGAGGGGTGGCAGGGGCAGAAGTGTCCCAGAGCAGGCCCTCCCTGGTTAAAGCAGAGCGGGATGGTAAGGAGACTGGCGGCAGGGGCTGGAGTGTCCCGGAGCAGGCCCACCCTGGTTAAGGTGGAGCAAGACGGAAAGATGGTAGGGGCGGAAGTGTCCCGGAGCAGGCTCGCCCTGGTTAAGGCGGGGCAAGTTGGAAAGGTGGCAGGGGCAGAGGTGTCCCAGAGCTGGCCCACCCTGGTTAAGGTGGAGCAAGAAGGAAAGGTGGTAGGGGCAGAAATGTCCCAGAGCAGGCACGCCCTGGTTAAGGCGGAGCGAGTTGGAACGGTGGCAGGGGCAGAGGTGCCCCAGAGCTGGCCCACCTTGATAAGGTGGAGCAAGAGGGAAAGGTGGTAGGGGCAGAAGTGTCCCAGAGCAGGCCCGCCCTGGTTAAGGCGGAGCCGGTTGGAAAGGGGGCAGGGGCAGAGGTGTCCCAGAGCTGGCCCACCCTGGTCAAGGTGGAGCAAGATGGAAAGGTGGTAGGGGCAGAAGCGTCCCCGAGCAGGCATGGCCGGAAGACAGCAAAAGTTGGGGAGATGGTCTTCAGGTTGTTGCAAACGATATATAAGGCACACAAAATATAAGTTAACCATGCCGTTCCCTCCTGTTGTCACTTCGCAGCAGCACAAGGAAGGAGGAAACGTACCGTGTAGGTAGTGGGGCGCGCATGCATCTCAAAGGCTAAGGCGAGCTGGACTCGGCGGCGGGAGGCGCTGATGGCCGGCGAGGCAAGAGGGAGTGGCACGGGGTGCCAGGGATGAAGTTGGCGCAGCTAGAGGGGCAGCTATGGAAATTGCTGAGTAGGCGGCAGAAACCAGAGGGTTGGTAATACTCTTGGGGGGGAACGACCTGACCAGCCTGGGGAGGGGTGTCCGGCTGAGGGACATTACGAGATCATTGCAGGAAATAGCAGCACAGTTGGGCGAAACTGAATGGTCGGAAGGGATTCCCCCGGCACAAGGGAAAGGGGCAGAGAGCCAGGCAGTAGTTGAGTAGGGAAGAAGGATGCTGAGGGGGGGTGTTGCAAAATTACAAGGGCAGGGGTTTCCAATCAGAATAGGCATGGCTTGAGGGATGGGGAAACACCCGAGTACTTCCTATCGGACGGTGGAAAACTTGTCCACGAACGAAACGGAGCTCTTTTTTCGGGGACATCTTTAGCAAATTACTGGAAGGGGAGTAGGAGACAGGAGGAAGGGGAGCCACAGTGGGCGAGAACCCACTCAGTGGCGTGGCGGTGTTTGGGCAACCAAGCACAAATGATAGACTCCGGACGAGCCAGAAGGAAACGGAATGGGTCTTCGCTCTTCCGGACCAGCGCCTCTTGGGGGCCTAAACGGCGGGGGCGTCTGGTAGGGACAAATAAGGCTCAGCTTCCCCCAAAAAACAAACGGCGCTCTCCCCACCCACGGACACCTGCGCGGGCAGGATTGGAACAGGTACAATGGGTCGGGGGAGTTGGGGGCCTACGGTAACAAAGAGAGGGGGAAGCAAAGGAAGTCCGGCAAGCAAACGCCACACGGGCAGAATGAAGTTCACAAATGTGTACAAATAATTCTGTTGTCATGGAAATAAAACTGCGGCCAAAGTTGCCATTTGAAATTTGTGTCATGCCAATTTGTGGGGATAAGGAGTAGTGCATGGGGGTGCATGCGCAAAGAATAATTGGCAGTAAAGGCAAATGGACGGCTGCAGGGGTTATGGAGCTGACGACGGAAAAATCAGCTAAAAATGGAGGAGGCAGCAGGGTAACCCCTGCGGTGTCATGCCGCCAGGACCTGGAACCATCCCCTGGGGGTCAAAAGGCGAGGGGCGGAAAGGCGCCAAAGGCCTAATGGGCCAAAAGCCCGCGAAGGGCAGAACAAAAGAAAATGGGCGGGGACATCAGGACTTAAGCAGGCGGGACCGGGGTGCCAGGCATCTCGCTCCTGCACTGGGACCCGGTCGCCGCCTCGCTGATGGAAGAAATTTCGTTTTCCACCCACCCACCCACGAAATACAAGCAAAAGAGCAGGAGACCTGGGGTGTTGCTGTCGCAGGACGCCCAGGACAGGATGTGACAAGTTGGCGGTGTTTGGGCAACCAAGCACAAATGATAGACTCCGGACGAGCCAGAAGGAAACGGAATGGGTCTTCGCTCTTCCGGACCAGCGCCTCTTGGGGGCCTAAACGGCGGGGGCGTCTGGTAGGGACAAATAAGGCTCAGCTTCCCCCAAAAAACAAACGGCGCTCTCCCCACCCACGGACACCTGCGCGGGCAGGATTGGAACAGGTACAATGGGTCGGGGGAGTTGGGGGCCTACGGTAACAAAGAGAGGGGGAAGCAAAGGAAGTCCGGCAAGCAAACGCCACACGGGCAGAATGAAGTTCACAAATGTGTACAAATAATTCTGTTGTCATGGAAATAAAACTGCGGCCAAAGTTGCCATTTGAAATTTGTGTCATGCCAATTTGTGGGGATAAGGAGTAGTGCATGGGGGTGCATGCGCAAAGAATAATTGGCAGTAAAGGCAAATGGACGGCTGCAGGGGTTATGGACTTGGGCGGCTGACTCTGGCCGGATCCCGAGATCCGGCTAACCATCTGGTGCCGGATCTCGGATCTGCCGAGAGCCGGCCCAATGACCAGCACTGAGTGGGGAGAGCTGTAGCTGGCCAGATATCATGATTTTTCAATCAGTTTGGTCAAAAATCGGGATGGTATCTACCTGATCCCCAAATTCCGGGACAGGGTTTTTAAACTTAAAAAAGACTCTGGTTCCCGGGACGGGGGTGTAAATAACCAGACAGTCCTAGCAAAACCGGGACGCCTGGTCACCTTACCTGTAAAGTACAACCGGCCATCCGAGAAGTGCCAGTCTGGATCAATTGGCTGGCTTGATGAGCCATCTGCGTAGTCGAGTTAAGATCGGCACTCAGGTAAGATCAGAGGGGGGATAGAGGGTGGTGTGAGCACGTCCCCACCCGCCACTTTTAGACTAGCTGAGGGAGGAGGGGATGGTGTCGCATGAGCCTGCAGAGCAGTATAGCAGCATGCTGGGCTGCAATTATTATCCGTACTCTGCCTGTTTTGAGTTGTATTTGTTAGTTGCAGCACTGTTTTTCACACGGAAAAGCCTGCGATTGGTTGCTCAAAATGTACCTGCATTCGAGTAACCAAAAACCAAATGAAATGTATGAGCTGTTCACGACCAGCTGCTCTATTTCTGGGATGATCGCTTGCTTCGCAGTTCAAACACTGTCTTGTGAAGCTGCAGATGCCATCTCAAGCATAACAACGAGCTGCATGCCTCTTTCAAAGAATGAGTGCAGGGAGGGCTATCACAAGGCTCCTTTGGGGTGTGTCTTTAAAGTAGTAACAGCTTACAGAGATATCGAGTTATCCCCGAGAGTGCTGGCTAGAACCCTCACATTACTTTGCATTGTGGTACTGGGTTTATAAGGGGAAAATAACATTGCACGTACATAACAGGAATTCAAAATGAAAGGCGTTCTAAGCCAAGGCTTACAGAAAATTACATTTGGGGCCTATATATTGGCCTATATATTTTATTTTACAATAAGTGTGAATTATGAAGTTGTGAGATAAGTGGGCAGTAGTTTGTCAAAATGACCAGGTTTACTGGAACTTTGCGTTAACTCTCCAATAATTACTTTCCAGGCAGATTACTCCTGTGTGGTGAAGAGTAAATATGTTCTATTGCCAATCAAGTACATTTATCCCCCGGGGTCAGGTGCACATCCTTTTATATAAAAACAAAATGCTATCATTGACTTACTGTCACGTCATGTCCTCTGACGTCACCTCTGACTTGTTGCGAATCTGTATGCTAATTAGCCCCCACTCCCGCCCCACCACACACACACTTATGTTTGAGGACTTGTTCCCTGTTGATAAGGAAAGAAAGGAAAATGGGAAGCAGAATATTTCGTGGACATAGAAGGAGCCGATTAGAACAAGAGCATCTGGGAGTGAAAGAAGTGCCTTCGACGGCTGTATTGTGCCACAGGACTTTCAGTTTATAAGGTAAATAGCCCACACAAAGAGAAAACTCCATGGGCTCAGGCAACATAATGCAGAAACACTCCAAAATGGCTTCTAACCTGTTGCACACAAATGTCAGATACAGTGTTTAATTAGCTGAGCTATCTCTGAAGCTTAGGAGGGAGCTGTACAAACGCCATATGTGGATGTTTGGCTTATCCCGGATGGCTTTCTGAATCTTAGAAGAGGGTCGAGCCAACCAGCAAATTGGTTTTAGGTTTGGACTTCTATAAGTGGAGAATATTGCGTTCCTCCTGTCTATAATGCACTGCCGAGGTTGCAGAAACCACTGATGTTTGTCTTGCTGGCATTTGATTTGTGTGTGTTAATGTCCCTGTGGTGAGCTGGTTGGCAGCAAACACTCGGGCACACTGCTAAACTTAGCTGGGGTGGTTCAGGGTCCTCTCACTCACACTGGCCCAGGCCTTTGACAGTGTTCTCCTCTCACTCGCTTCCAACGGCTAGCCTAGGGAACATATCAGCAAAAGCCTGTGCCCCTTCCACCACCACAGGCTGCAACTCTTCAGCCCCAGCTTCGCCAACGCCCACCACTCTTTGGCAATTTGTCCCAGCCCCTGTCTCCTCACCTGATAATTACGTGCTGCTGTTAAGGACTTAGCCACTCCCTACCTGCCGTTGCCATGTCTATAAAGGCATCCACGCATGTGCCACTCCTTTAATCAGGTTTCAATCCTCTGAGAAGGATTGAGAAATCCTCTGCGCCCATGATGATTCGGTCAGTAGGCCGATCGCAAGTGGATTTCCAGGCCCTGTGCACGGCATCCTTCATTAACACGGATTAACAAATATTAAAGAGCTCTCATCAAAAGGGCCATTTTCCCGCAGAAATGCTTTCTGGGGGGTAGACATGTTGTGTGTGTAATGTGGCTGTCCATCTCCTGCGTTTTCTGTGGTACACCCTGAACTGATCCACGTGCAGCGAGCAGGGCTGCACTGGGGTGAGGGGTGATCAGGATCGGGGACTATGGTTTTGGGATCAGGGTGTGCTCCTGCGCCAATGCTGACCTTCTGACAGTTGCTCTTCTCCCCTGTAACTCATGTGATTGCTGTGCATCCCGTGCCCGCTCCTTGCTTTTCCTGTGGTTGGTATACCAACACCATTGCCTCCACCCTTCTTCTTACTCCGCGCACCTCCCTTGCCTGCTCAATGACTGCTGGTTGCTCAACTATCATTGCATGGTGCTACCGGCTCTGTGACGTGTGCGGCAGTGAGCGCCTCGTCTATAGCATGAGGATAGAATGGAAAAGAGGAGCTAGGCGGATGACATGGCAGGTAACACAACTGCTTCAGCATTTCCTGTCGCCTACGAAAAGCCAATAGGCTTCTTAGGCAGAAACAGGAGACTGCAATGGAGAGTGTATGAGACTGCAGCTCACATGCAGCAGTGCCGCTGTCAACCTTCGCCCACCTGCACAGTGCCTTGACAGAGAAATACACACCCACTTGCCTTATGAAAATAAAAACTTCCCCACATCATTGGCACATAAAGAATCGGCCCACATTAGACTGATGGGCACTTCGGCCAAGGGTCAAACACCCGACGGCCCAGTCCAGGTAGGATTCTTGCCCCTAAACCTGGAATGCATTTTTCTTTTTATCAGATCTGCTTCAAGGATCTCTTCTTCACTTTCTCTTTTGAAAGTACACCTTCTGTCTCCCTCCTGCCCCCCCACTTAAACTTCCCCTGCTAGCTGCAAAGCACAGGTACTCTCTCTCTCTCTCTCTCTCTCTCTCTCTCTCTCTCTCTCTCTCTCTCTCTCTCTCTCTCTCTCTCTCTCTCTCTCTCTCTCTCTCTCTCTCTCTCTCTCTCTCTCTCTCTCTCTCTCTCTCTCTCTCTCTCTCTCTCTCTCTCTCTCTCTCTCTCTCTCTCTTATGAACCGATTATTGCTCTGCTATGAGGGTTTCTGATGTAAGATGAGACATCTTCTGGATTTCTGGGCAGAGAGCCCTTGGGCACACGTACCTTCATTTCTCTACCACCCAGTAGGGGGACCAGTGATTGTGCTCTCATTGGGACCCCACCAATCCGAGCTTCATAGCAAACTACTGGCCATGATGTTTCAATATCGGATCCTACCCCTTCCTTCTAAGAAATATTCCCACAGAGCTTCCAAGCCTGCAGCCCCTCCCATGCAAGCTTGCAAATGTGTGTGAGTTTGTGACATGTAACCAAGCCCTGTGATATTTCTCCAACTGAAACCAAACCTGGAAGTCAGAACTGTTTGTCAAAGGAAGGGGTGTGAACATATCACGTTGCGCGTGCCACTAAAAAAAGGTGGCATGGCGTGCACGTTATTTTCCCCTGCGCACCATGCCGGTGGGGTACCAAGCACCTCCCTATGTGACCAAAGTGTTACTCTGTGGGTGGTGGGGGGTCTATTGGTGCCCTTCCAGTGGCTGGATCTAAGCTAAGCAACTTCCTAGCACAGACCCGATAGATCTGAGCACACACTTGTACTGTCAGTGGTATTTTGCAGCAACCCCACACTGACCTCCTTCAGGAAGTATTGTAACTTTCCAGCACTCTCCAATAAATGGTGTATGTGTGTCAGGCAATCTCTGCTCTTCGTCCAGCTGATGGAAGACAACGGGTGCGAATGGTCCACACAGTGATCATGCCCGTGTCTCTCCCTTCCCTGAGACTCTCTTTTCTAGTGACCGCCCTATGGCTGTCTCTAATTAGCTCTTTGCCGCTGACGTTTACGGGTATTTGCTGCCAAAAAATCACAACGAAATCAAATAAAAATAGAGATGAGATCATCATTCCATAGCATGAGTTCCTGGCTTAAGGCCAGGGCTCGTCTCTGTCAGGAACAATTGATACTATATTTAATAGCACAGCAAGGAACATTCCTATGCTTTACTGGCAGATACTGTTTACTTGCTGAGAAGGTTTGTGTGCCTGACGAGTTGCACACGCAGTGTGGCTTGCATCAACAGGAGGCCATTTCTGGGATGGTAGAGAGGTGAAGTTGGAATCAGAGGGCTCCCAGGACAGTTTGAATACGTCGACTCGGCTTTTGGAAGTCAGGTGATGGTGCTGAGCTTTCTGGACCCACGTTCTCTAGAGCTCAAAGCATCTGGCTGCAGGGGTGGGGGGTTACGCTTGGCCCTTCATTTTCACTATCCCACGACGATTGCTAAGTATTTGGTACATGAAAGAGGAATTGAGGGTTCAAACTGAAGAAGCAACCAGGCCAGGAGAAAGCAGACATGCAGTGTATCAAAAAACAGGTGAGCAGGAGCCCTCCTTTCCATTTTGTATGTGCTGAAATAGAAAGGCTAGCGGAGCAGTACTGGCCAGTGACCCAAAGCAGATGTAGTGGCAAATCACAGCAGATGCCTGGAGACAGTGGCAATACCTGAGAGCTGAAAGAGACCGGACCAAGGACAGTGGCAGTACTGGAAGCAGAAGGAGACTAAGCGGGGCCTGGAGACAGCAGCAAAGCTGGAGAGCAGAAAGAGACCAGACCCTGGAGTGGCAGTACTGGAAGCAGAAGGAGACTGAGCAGAGCCTGGAGACAGTGGCAATACCTGAGAGCTGAAAGAGACCGGACCCTGGACAGTGGCAGTACTGGAAGCAGAAGGAGACTAAGCGGGGCCTGGAGACAGCAGCAAAGCTGGAGAGCAGAAAGAGACCAGACCCTGGAGTGGCAGTACTGGAAGCAGAAGGAGACTGAGTGGTGACCGGAAAGGTTAAAAGACTCATGGAGAAGCATGGAGAAGTTAAAGTCTGTATGGACAGGTGTGGGCAGAATCTGTCAGTACAATACCAGGGTTAATCTGTCACCACAGAGAGATGAGGTCCCGGCAGAGACGCTCCGCAGCTCTCAGCAGTCTACTCTATTCCAAACAAAACTGAAACCTCAACATTCGATATATGCACACGGTTCGCCTATCGTCTTCAGGCTATCCATCCAATCACCAAACGTCTCTTCAGCCACTTTTACTGTATCACCCCCAGGCACAGACACACCAACCAATCATTGGCAATCCTTGAACACATCTGTGAACAGCTGCCACCGTAAGGTATCCCATCTTGCACCTCAGATATTTACATTGGCCTGTATCAAACATGGAAGGTGCACACCTCGAATGCCTGCACTGTTAATGTTCCCAGCATCCTTCATGTAACAAAATCAATACAAATATTTAAACAAATACATTTGTAAATTTGAAGACATGTAGGTCAGCCACAAGGACTGAGGTGCTGGTTAAATATTGAAGATAGCATATCAGTCTCGGGAGGATGGCTCAGGAGCAACGCGCTTGTCCTGGAAGCAATGACGATTCCGAGCAGCGCAGGTTGGGTATTAAGCGCGTTATAAATAAACCCTTACAATTACAATCTGGAATGAGGGTTGGCTTAGCTGTTTTGGTAGCATCTACCAAAATGCTTGTACAGTAGTTGTTGAACTGTTAACTATATTTCCCAACACAGAAACATTTTGTGAATTGTGAGCTCAAAGCACAATCAGAGCAACTAATAGCTCAGTGCAGGAGGTGTTGGCCTGTGTGGCAGGCGGGACAAGTGGAGTAAAGTCCCTGCCCTTTTGTGTAAGGTCTGAAACTTCGCATGTCAGAATCCTTCTGTGCTCAATTAGCCCACATATGACCCAGGAAAGGAAGGGCGTGGAGGCACATGACGGCTGAACAGTCGGCCCCAGGACACCCCTAGCCAGAATCTGAACTCATCCTCTTTGGTCTTCCAGTCTCATGTCCCACCACTGGACCACAACTCTCCCCGCATGGTATCTTTCATTATCTGCATCCCAACACCCAGAGGCTATCGGGACGGCATCAGAGCTATGTTGAGAGCATGCACAGCAGTGGCAGGCAGACTCATCCTCCACAGACTGTTGTTCTGCAGCTTGTGAATAGGAGTTCTGTGTTCCTATTCCTGACTGGGACTTCAAAGTCTTCCTTGACCCAGGCACTGTTCATTTATTCTAGAAGGCAGACCATAGGGTGGCATGATGTCGGCTTGTTACCTTTACCGCTCCTGACCTCTCAAGTTGCCCTGTGTTATGAGTGAGCAGTTGGCCCACTCCTGGTTTTATTCTTTGCTCTCTACTTTTAGTTTTGCTTTTCCCATTTTGGATGAAAGACTACGAATCCCATAATGCAAAGAAACATTCAGGACTGGATAAGCAGCTCACGCACGACATTATACACCTTAAAAGCTGTTCTTTAGGGTGGATGAGTTACATTCTGCTTAGGTCAATAACAACTATTGCATGTGTACCTACGCCGCCTGATCTATGTTCTGCAAATTGGGGGACATAATGGGCCTGATTTACAAACGCGTTTTTTTCAACGGAAACCCCCCATTAAAACGCGTTGTAAATCAGGCCCAGTGGATCTTGCATAAGAATTTCTGTTGCTGTGGACATAGATCGAAATCCGTTTCCCGCCATGTTTACATCATCCGTTTAACATTTGCACATTTTGGACGGAATTTGCACAGAGGTTTTGATGAAATGCCATATTTATAAAAGATTTGCCAACAGAGCCAAAATGCAGCAATCAGATCATTATACGAGGAGTCTAGCCCATGAGTATGTAATGACAATACTGCTGTGTTTGTATATAGCGCTGGTTACCAGAGTCTAGCTCTGTAAATAACAGGTACTACTGAACCCCAATGTAATGGTCCTCAACGTATAGTGCTTGGAAAGATATATTGAACCTATTGGGTCTACTGGTACCCCATTTAACTCGGGGGCGCATAAAATGCTGGCCTTTATCTTAGCCTAGCCTCAGTTCCACCTTAAGCACATGAAAAGAGGCTAAAACTTGGTTTCTTTTGTCCTGCATCTTATGAGCAGTACCTTAAGGGCAAAATCAATCTGTTCCTTTTTTTCCAGCTGAGAAAATACCCTAGACACGCCCCTCGATATCACGCTTGCTTGCGTGAAAAATCGCAATTTTTGCTAATAACCATTCGTGGCAGAGAAACCCCCCTGGACGTAGTAAATGTTTCACGGGCCCTAAAACGAATTGGTCATGAAATGGCATTTCCCAGTTTGGCTGATTGCAGAACAAAGAACGAACTGACTGGTCTAAGGTTGGGGGGACTGGACTGCACCACAGGATCCCTCCGCGGGGGTCATATAGCACAACAGAGCCCTTTGTGCGTCTGCGCGCAGGCACCACGGGGCGCCTATGCCGGCATTTCCCCAGCTTGAAAAGGTAGTCAATCGCCTGCGACCAGCACACGCCAAAGGCGCTCTACTGCTGTGGAACAGAAGGCCAGCCACAACTGGGGGCTCAGTGTGAGTGGATCGATCCTGCATGCTAATGTCCGGTAGAGTGTGTACTCCATATTAGCAACCTGGGCCACACCCACACACAAGAATGACGCAAGCAAGCCATCTAATAAAAACATGAATTCCATCAATCTTAATTTAAAATCTTCAGAAATGGAAACCCTGCGAGGAAATACAACATGTGCGTGTGCGTGTGTGTGCCAGACAGGTCGAGAACCAATACACGCAGAAATAATGCCATGCGGTGCAGGGGAAGGAGGGTCGGGAGCAGGGGTTGGTTTTGGTTTGTCATCTGGAGGCATCTTAGATTGTTAAGGCATGATACTAAACCACATTTCGTTCCCATGGACTTTTTCCGCTGTGCTAAACTCTGTCGCATGATGTTGCATTTAGGTCATTTCATGCTATGTCACCTAATCCATGTTGTGACATGCTATGTTACACACCCTGGGAACAAACACTTGGAAATCCCAATCAGGGGGCCTGGAAGATTCAAAGATCTGACCACCCCAAGGGAACTGCCTGTCACTAACCAGTCACAAGAGTGCAACACCTAGCCATTCCTAGGGGAAAAGGCCACACGCTCCTTTCACATTCCACATTCCACATTCAGAGGTTGCTGGTGGTCGCAAAACCAGCTGTCCACCCTGGAAAATGAAGTACACTGAAATGTCCAGCAAAAAAGATGTGCTCCATCAGTGGATTTTACGGGCAGGAACATTGGGTATGCACATTCCTAATGTGAATCAGACGTTTCGTTAATATGCATTTGTATTTTTGTATTTGTTTATTATTTGTATCACGCACCTAACCCTGGGGTAACTGGGCGCTTGAAAGACTTAATGATACATACATGCATGGGCATACAGGTTAAAGACAACAGGAAAATAGTGCAGACGGACCCTGGTTACATATGGGTCAAACGTCAAACGTGGGGTGCCAGAAGGCACACAGATAAGCGACAGTGGGAATGAATAGGCAAGAAGAGGACCCTGGTTACATATGAGTCAAGAACTGGGATACGGGCATGGGAATGCAATAGTAGATTAACAGCGATTGTCTAAGTGTGGCAAGCTAGTAGATTATTTCTTACAATCAGCCAGTTTTTTATGCCGGCTTGGAAGGTGAGAAAGGAGGGCTCCTGTCTGAGGGAAATGGGGGTAGAGTTCCAGCTCTTGGCGGCTTGCACTGGGAAGCTGGCTCCACCAGCTGTTTTAAGATTGTATCGCGGGACCACTAAATTGTGTGAAGATGCGGATCTGGTGATGCGAGTGGGCTGTTGTACACAGATTTTGTCAGCCAGGTATTTCGTGGCTGCATTGGACAAGCATTTGTGGGTGATGGCAAGAGTACGTAGGGTGATTCTATCATGGATAGGTAGCCGATTGGCATTCTGTCTGTGTGGAGATGTGGCATGATTTAGGGAGACTGAGTGCGGCTCTGAGAGAGTTATTCCGTAGCACCTGGAGTTTGTTTAGGTTGTGTTCTGAGGAGCCAAGGAAGAGAGTGTTGCAATAATCAATTTTCGACAGAGCTAGAGCTCTGGCCAGTATTAAACAGCTACTTGGTGACAGGAAGGACTTGCAGCTATAGATCAGTTTGTTAGTGTAGGCTGCGGAGGAAGCAACGCTGTTAACCTGTTTTTTAAGAGAGAGAGTTGAATCGAGGTGGACCCCAATGTTTTTATCTCTTTGGAAACCTTGATTATGTTGCTGTCAATAACGAAGGAAGAGTATCTGGTGTCGAGTTTGTTCAGGCGGGCCTGGGTACCCACAATCATTAACTCTGTTTTATCGTCAATGAGACACAAGCCGTTGGTTGCCATCCAAGCTTGGATTTCTAAGTAGATGTCATTGAGCAGTTTGGAATCATGGTCGTAGCAGCCGGTGAGGTGAATAAGGACTTGATTGTCGCCTGCATAATTGGTGTAGACGACACCCAAGTTATCCAAATGGTCGAATAGGGGCTTCGTGAAGATGCTGTATAGTGTGGGTGAGACACAGGAACCCTGTGGGGCACCACACAATATGGGGGTTGGGTCGGCTGAGGCAGAGGGTGAAAAGACTCTGGTGGTTCGGTTTGAAAGGAATGAATTAATCCAGTCGGAAGCATCCAATGAGAAGGCTGCTGCTGTGGTCAGGTGTTTGGTTAGTATTTGGTGGTCAACGAGGTCGAAGGCCGCAGATAGGTCAAGCAATAGTAAGATTGCCAGTTTACCTTTGTCCTTCGCCTCGTCCATTTGTATCTTAAGGTCTAAAAGGGCCATCTCAGTTCCACGTCTGGGTCTGAAACCAGATTGTCTGAGTCCTCAGAGGTTGTTCTCCTCTAGGTGTTTCTGGATTTGTAGGTAAGCTACGCGATCCAGAATTTTCAGAAGGAACGGGACGGTGGTGATGGGTCGGTAATTGGTAGGAACATTGGGGTTGAGGTTGTTTTTTTTTAGTAGTGGCATAACCCAGGCTTCCTTGAGGTTGTTAGGTACCTGGTTAGAAGCGAATGAGGAATTGATCAGTTTGGTAATAAACGGGCTAGTTTTTTGGCTCCATCCTTGATGATGGTAGCTGGACATACGTCTCCTTGGCAGTGGGATGGTTTTAGGCTTTTTATGATGTCTTCTACTTTCTTGTGAGTTACTTGCGAGAAGGAGAACGGGGTGCAGGGGTGGGGGGGTTCTGAATGGGTTGTGGTGTGGGCTCTGAGGAACATTGGTAAGGCTTGCCTTTTTAGCTTTGATTTTGTTTTGGAGTAGGGTTATTTTGTCTGCAAGGGCTTGTTGTATTTTTGTACACCATTCTGTGTTTTTGATGCAGTCTTGAGAAGGTGCAGCAGGTGATTCAAGTTCTTTTAGTATGCTATAAGGTTCCTTAGTTCTGGAGTTGGCATTTTGGATTCTGGAATTGTAGGTGTCTTTTTTGGCAGATATGATGGCTTTTTTATAGGCTGTGGAAGCTGCTGTGAAGGCAGTTTTGTGAGTTAAGGACAGAGTTTTGCGCCAGGTGGCTTCTGCTGATCTTTTTATATTTCTGAGACTTTTTAATTTGGGGGTGAACCACTTGTTGAGGTGAGCCAGGGGTTTGGCTTTCCTGAGCCTGGCCATAGCATGCCCATGCTGCGCCTTGATTCTACCACAGTGTGGGGTGCTTGATGAAGGGTTACAGACAGGCTTTGGGCCATGACTACCATAGTACCTACATCTCTCCTGCCACTGAGTAATGGAAAAGCTCATTTGAAGCAGTGCATGCAGATTGCAGGCAGAGAACCCGTTTGTAAATTCATCTGTCCATGATTAAGCGACTGGCAGAGTTGCATGGGGCATATCTAAGGCTTATGGCGCTACTCTTCATAAATCGCATGACAGAGGTTTCCCACATTTGGTAATCACCAGAAGGTGCAGAGACTTGCGCTAGAGACCACAGGGGAAATTGGCAGAAAGATGAGCAAGTACCATCAGTGTTACACTGAAAAGACCACTGATGGCAAAGGAGAACCACCAGGCTTATTCTTTGAAAAACAACTTCTCTAGCATGGGCCCTAGCTAGTCTCCAGCCTTCCCACGCTACCCAAGTACTGAGGATCCCCTTGGACTTGTTTCAAGCTTTCCTAAATTGTGCTGCTGTTTCTTTCCCCTCTGACCCTCCCTCTGGCAGACCAACCTTCCAGAGAGGCTACTCAACAGACCTTCCCTTCCCTTTGTAGGAAGCACTTGATATACAGTCTTTATATCGAAAATTATATACTGAATCACTTAGATATCTAAACCCTTATATCGAATATATTTATGGTGGCAAAAAAAGGTCAATACTCAGGTTTTCAAGGTATATGTTTTGATATATAAGTGATTTGGTTTATAAAAACTCGGTACAAAGACATGCAACCAAGCACTTTTTAATAGAATTTCCCCCCTTCAGTCTCTTATACTAAACTCTTACGCTTGGATCTCTTCCCCACCCGATAACTACTGCTACTACTACTATTTCTACTAGTACTACTATCACAAATAATGCTAATTACTACTTATAGTACTGAAAGTACAATTGCTACTATTACAATTACCATGGTTATTACTACTACTTATGCTACTACTACTATTACTGCAGCTACTACTATTACTATGGCTGCTAATACTACTACCACTAATGCCAGGGCACAGGAGAGGCATAATTCTTCAACTGCCCCTAACAAATGACACCTTTTTCTCTTCAAAAACGATTTCCCACAAAACATTTCCCATCCCCCACTTCACCTAAGTGCATGCTTGCTTATTACTTTGTTAAAGCTTTTGAAGTCGAATAGTGAAGACAATTGTGCAGTGGGAGGTTGTGCTCTCTTTCTAGGGTTGCTGAAACTGAGGCACACACACTAATGCTTTGCTCGTGCAAGCAAGCACCCAGGAAATGGCCCATAACCAGTTAGAACGGTATCCTGGCAAAGTGGGTCTTGCCCCATCTCCGTTCCATAGAGAGCAAACAGAAACCCACAATATCACCGACACTGAAGTCCTGTGGCGGTCTCCGTTCATCTCTGGCTCACATCCGATACTCGGGATGGACAGGCATGCTCTTAGAGTCCGCCTCTAGCCGTGTGCCTCATCTGATCTCCTTCAAAATGGATGCCAGCCTCCCAGTCTAGCAAGTTGGCATTTGCATATTGATTATTTAACAGGTAACTGACCCTTTTGGTGGGCCCGACCTCCTGCCGTACAGTTCACCTTATTATCGTCTGATGCTGGTTGCCTTTGTATGATCTGAAGATGATACTGCGTAAACCGGGAAAACCTTAATATAAACCAGTTTGCCGCCAGGTAGCCTCAGAGCAGGATTTCTCGTTTGTCTGATTTAGTAATTTACCCCGAACTTCTGACTAGCACCATATATGGATATGTGGTTTATTTTATCAGGCTCTCCAGCAATTATTCACAAGGTTTTCCTTTCCGTGGATTTGGCACTGCACTTACAGAACCATAGAGATGACTTTTTACTACTGCTGAGGACTACCAGTTCAGCGCTTGGGAGAAACCTTTACAGAAATCATTGTACTGTAAAGTAGCAGGTGGATACTTCATCCCTAGCTCCCACCCCCTCACCTCCATCATACTGGAACAGCAGGAGAAGAGCCCTATGTGAGACACAAGGTATCATCCTACTACCACGTTGAGTGTTTGAGAGGCGATATGCACTCGGGCAACCATATCGAATACACCGTCGCACTGAAAGGGTAGAAGGATATCTGCACACACCATTGGACATCCTGGAGTTAAAAATAGAAAACAGATGAGGGCAGAGTGGTGTCATGAAGGGAAGACACAAAGACGGACAAAAACGTAAAGAATGAAGATATAACTGAAGTAACAAGAGAAACGTAATCGAATATGAAGAAATCATAGATGCAAAGAAGATAAAGTAACCCGCGGACTAATAAGTGTGTATATATACAGAAATGCAAGGTAGATGAGACATATAGAGACTTGCGGCAGAAGAAAATATAACGTGACTAGGGCGGCCATGATGGAAAGATGGACGTCGTACTTGTGTTGAAACCAATTAAGCTACCTCAGAGATAGACCAGGGCTGCAGAGTCAGGAGATACTGGAAAAACAGCTTTGTATAAGGAACAAAGAGGAGTCATCAGCCTGGGATCAAGGATGCCACGACCAGGAATAATTGCAATGGACAAGGGGAGTCAAAAGGATAAGCCATGTATGCAAAACATATTTCTCTTAGATGAAGTAAAGAAGAAACCATCAGCAAGAGCCAGGTATTGGAAAATTAAATATGCGAAAAGCTTATATGAGGTGAGCAAGTCTCTAGAGGCCAAGAGGAGGAATGACACTGAGCACAATTGAATCAAATAGCAGAAAATAGAAGGTCGAAATGGACACATTTGTTGTCTTCTCACGCGTGATTCAGAAGTCGAAAACAAGGGTTATTCATTAAGCTCTAGACAAAGATAATGGTGTACCTACACTCCCTTTAAAGTACCAGAATAGAGAACAGGCTGAAATGTCAACTACAAAGGAGAAACCTTGGTTTGGGGCCTGACCAATGAGAGTTGATGGACTAATTGGGAAAGTGGGGGGAGTAGTCTGACATTACTCTCGGCGCCTGGGTTCCATTTTCCTTACGTACTGCTAACGAGCCGAAAGTCAAAGGTTGGGTAAGCATGCCAACAAATCAGAGGGTCTATGTGGCAACATGCTATACAATGTTGCATAGACCAACCCGCTGCCATCATTCCCTTATAATATGTATTATATGTATTAAGAGGTGGTTCGAGACGTGCGTAGCAGATAATGGCAGCCAAGGATGTTATTAACATTTATACATACTACAGGTATATATGTCCCCTTAACCAATCCCTACTTTCAATAGGTTTTATAGTTTACCAGGTAGGATGAGATCTTAAATGATGCAGATCGATGTATAAAGCCTTTGTATAATCAAGTTTGTTTGTGAGTGTGTGGACTACAGCTCGTTGTTCGCCAGATTGCCCTACTTTATTTTATACTAATAAAGTAGTACTTTGCCATATTCTTTGAGTCTGTCTGGTTATTTGGGTCCGAGATCGCTATTGGTAATTGCATCTAGCACATGCAACGCTTCAAGGTGCAAGAGCACAGTGCAGTGCAGAACAATTTAGGACGGGATCGGAAGAGATGCAGTCTATTGCCAAAATGCAAATGGTGGAAGCAAGAAAGTCAAACTCCAGCTTCCCCACTTAACTACATTATGTAATCTTACACAAATCGCTTGAATGAACTGCGTCTTAATTTTGTTAGCCACTAAAACTGGGTTCATCTAGAAGGGATTTGATATAAACTAGGACTCCTTCTCAATCATGGAACACCAGAAGGTAATTAGTTTATATGTAAGTTTATTCTCTTAGTTCATAAGTAGAGAAAGCACTGGGACATCCATCTAGCCCAGCAGCTTAGGTCCAACTATCACCAGTAGAACCCTGCCCACCAAACATACATCAACATTCCACCAGAGTCCCAGTGACATCACCACACCAACACTCCACCTAGAATGTTAGTGACATCACCACTATCACAACACTCATAGCCATAATCAATCACAGCACAGACTATGACATATGTCCCTCTCTTCAACCAACACCACACGCACAGCCATAATCACTCACAGCACTGATTATGACATATATGTCCCTCTCTTCAACCAACCCAACACTCATGGCCATAATCATGACCAGCACATAATATGACATATGTCCCTCTAACCCAGATCTTAAATGGAAAACCGACAACTAACTCAACCACAAGCTCTCCCCAGAACCTGAGCCCACTCAGCTACAAACCCGCTGAATAAACCACGACATGGAAGAACCAACACTCTGCTATCAACCAGCTGAATAACAACAATAACAGCACCTCACTGTCCCTAAAACAACCAGACAGCACCTCACTGTCCCCCAAAGCACCTCTTATACCTAAAACAACTGGGCAGCAGCACCTCCCTATGCCACCCCAAAATCACTCCCTAAAATGAATATAAACCACTCCTGCCTTTCCTAAAACCTCCAAAACATAAGCACCTCACTACCACAAAAAGTTTCCAGGCAGCACCTCACTACCCCTTAACACCACACTGAAACATCTCACTACCCCCTTAAAATCCAGGCAGCATCTCACAACCCTTAAAAACACTAAACAGAACATCACTGCTCCCTAAAATGACCCAGATGGCACCTAACTACCCGGTAGATGACACCTAACTGCCCACTCTAACTGCCCGCTGGACAGCACCTCACTGCCCCCAAAAATGACCCAGATGTCACCTAACTACCCGCTAGATGACACCTAACTGCCCACTCTAACTGCCCGCTAGACAGCACCTTACTGCCCCTAAAACACCGGCAGCATGCACACAACCAGGGAAAAGCACCTCACCGTCCCTAAATACACCAGACCGCCCCTAACAAGACCAGACAGCGCCACACTGCCCCAAAAACAACCAAACAACACCTCACTACCCCTATAAAGACCAGACAGCACCAGACTGCCCCTAACAACACCAGACTGCACCTCACTGTCCCAACACCAAACAGCACCTGACTGTCCCTAAACACACCAGAACACAACCCGACAGCACCTCCATAAACCTAAACCATCCCTACAAACACCAGACAGCACCTCACTGCCCCTACAAACTACCAGACGGCACCTCACCGTCCCAACACCAGACAGCACCTCACTGCCCCTAAAACAACCAAACACCTCACCGTCCCTAAAATGACCAGACAGCACCTGACTGTCCCTAACAACACCAGACAGCACCTCACTGTCCCTAAAATGACCAGACAGCACCTCTCTGTCCCAAACACACCACACAGGACCTGACTGTCCCTCAAACACCCAAAACACACCAGAACACAACCAGACAGCACTTGACTGTCCCTAACAACACCAGACAGCACCTCACTGCCCCTAAAACAACCAAACAACACCTCAGTACCCCTACAAAGACCAGACAGCACCTCACTGCCCCTAAAAACCGCAGACTGCACCTCACAGTCCCTACACCAAACAGCACCTGACTGTCCCAAAACACTCTAGAACACAACCCGACAGCACCTCCATAAACCTAAAACCATCCCTAACAACACCAGACAGCACTTCACTGCCCCTACAAACTACCAAACAACCAAACAACACCTCACCGTCCCTAAATACACCAGAAAATAACCAGACAGCACCACACTGCCCCAAAAACAACCAAACAACACTTTGCTACCACTACAAAGACCAGACAGCACCTCACTGCCCTTAAAACACCAGACTACACCTCACAGTCCCTAACAACACCATACAGCTCCCCACTGCCCCTAAAAACACCAGACTGCACCTCACAGTCCCTGACAGCACCTAACTACCTGATGGACAGCACCTCACTGCCCCCAAAATGACCCAGACAGCACCTGACTGTCCCTAAAAACACCAGGCAGCACCTCACTGTCCCTAGAATACCATACAGCATCCCCCTGCCCCTACAAACAACCAAACTCACTACCCCTACAAAGACCAGACAGCACCTCACTGCCCCTAAAACAACCAGACGGCACCTCACTGTCCTTGACAGCACCTAACTACCTTTTTAATAACCAGGCAGCCCCTCACTACCACTTTAAATACCCAGGCAGTACCTCACTACCCCTTTAAAACCCTAAGTGGCACCTCACTACCACTTTAGAACTACAACATGGACAGCACCACGCTGCCCCTCAACCCAAGATATATAAAAAGCACTGCTGCCCCTTGACCCAAAACATGAGCAGCAACATCACAGCCCAGTGAAACCCCCAGGTGGCATAACTCTACCTTTTTAAAACCCCAGACAGTACCTCACTGCCCCTTAACATACCAGATAACATCTTGCTGCCCCTTAAAATGACCCAGACAGCACCTCACTGCCCGCTGGACAGCACACACTACCCCTAAAAATACTGTCATCGTCCACACATACCCAGGGGAAATGCCCCTACGAACACGACAGACAAACACCACAGGACAACATGAAAAACCCCACCTTAAGCGATAAGGAGATCAAGACCTTTGCGCTAAAGTCCCTGCGCCAAACCCCAACATGTCCCTGAAATGCAAAACCACGAAATGCACGGCAAGTAATAGTAAATGCAGAATGGATGCAAGTGACATGGCGCTAACGTCCCTGCGCCATACCCCCACCCCCATGTCCAATTAAGCCAACCTGCAAAGCAAACATTGCATAAACAAACATTACAATGTCCCATAGACCCCACACCCACGAGTCCATACTGAAAACCCAAGGACATGTCCTAACACCAGGCCACCACATAAACACAACAGCAGTATAACAATTGACAGGCCTTACACCGCTAACATTGACCCAGGACCAAACCCAAAAATCTGCTAAACCCAGAGGCCACAACATGAACACAAACAGCATCAAACATTAAAACAGGCCTCACCATACACCTACCTCTATTTAGTCCTCCCCTTCTATGCATGCTTCATCCTGAATGTATCCCCAAGCATCAGGATCGAGTGCCCGCCACCTTGCCAATCTCCTTGTCTGATCCTCTACTTGTAGCTTCCACCGTCTTCCAGCGCACCCATTGTAGATGCCCAGACTTCCAAAACCACCAATCGCACATGCCAGCAGCTCCAATAATAAACGTCTTTTTTTTTTAAACAAATCCTCCGTGCTGACCATCTGTGCCGACAAATCCATTACACCATGACTGCCACGTGCAGTACTTGACTCCACTCCAGACCATTGTAACCCAGAAAATGCCACACACCTTTTTTGACTGTCTGTAGACTTCCGGGAGCCGCTTTCCTTGTCCGCGGTGCTCACCTGGACAAAAGTACCCTGCACACCAGTGAGCAACAGAAAAACCTGCGGGGCTTTGCTAACTGAGCCAGGGTCACGTCCTGGCTGAACGCTTACATCGGTGACAACGTCACAAAAATCCTCCATGCTGCCTGCCCCAACTCCACAGGACCGACATCCCCTTTAACATGTCCACTTTGGACACACACAGTACCTCACTCCGGTGTTCGACTCCAAACACCTCTTCCACGAGATGTGGGAGGAAGCCTCATCCCTCTGCACCACCACTCGCATCTCGGGAGTGCTCTGTTGATTCTCACAGTGTATATTCTCCAAGTACACCGGAGATGAAAGTTTCACACAATCCGTGGGCAAACCAGAAGGAGACAGAACATCGATGTCACCAGCCCTTGTAGAAGATGACCCCGCACTCCCCATTTTTCTCACCGTGAGAGGCCCAAAAATGCAGTTCAATGCATACGACACGCTGGCTCTCTTCCTGCCAACGGTCGCGCACAGCAGCTCCCCCTGGTGGACGCAGGGGCACAAGACCTAGGAGGAACCGAACGCTGTCTTCCTGCCTACGGTCGCGCGCAGCAGCTCCCCCTAGTGGACACAGGAACCAAAGGCCGTCAGTATCCACATCCACCAACGGCCCAACAACCTTACCGGGCCTGGCGAAACACCAGTTCAACCGCCCCTGACAACTCCAGGCAAAACAGAGAGGAACTCCCAATCCGCTCTCCAGTCCTGCGCACCCCAGCTGCCGCAGCCCAAGACAGCCCACCGGGATCAAGGGCACCGAACACAGCCAGCCCACCGCTCACTCTCCACGTATCAGGGGCAATGGATACCCCACTGCAGTCACGAGACACTTCTTCACCGCCAACATATCGGACGCTGCCGAATAGCCGGTCAGCAACCCACCGGGCGGGATGTCATCACTGGAGGGCGATGTCACCGTCCTTCAGCTGCCCCCTCCGCAGCAGCACCATCCTTGTCCACTTAAGCCCCGGCGCCACCTGGACCCTGGACCCTCCGGGCACTGGGCCACCTCAGCCCGGGCGCCGGCTGGAATCTGGACCTTCCAGGCACTGGGCCACCTCCCCTGGCACCGCCTGGACTCTGGACCTTCCGGGTCCCCGACCTGGACCACTGTATTGGACCCCACTGCACCGCCCGGCCTGCAGCTCCTTGTTGCTGGATGGATGTCACCCTGGAAGGCAGCGCTCCTCACATACTGCCCCTTCCCAGCAGGACCATCCTCGTCGCCAGTGATATAAACTAGGACTCCTTCTCAATCATGGAACACCAGAAAGTAATTAGTTTATATGTAAGTTTATTCTCTTAGTTCATAAGTAGAAAAAGCACTGGGACATCCATCTAGCCCAGCAGCTTAGGTCCAACTGTCACCAGTAGAACCCTGCCCACCAAACATACATCAACATTCCACCAGAGTCCCAGTGACATCACCACACCAACACTCCACCTAGAATGTTAGTGACATCACCACTATCACAACACTCATAGCCATAATCAATCACAGCACAGACTATGACAGGATTCCATTATGGTTGCAGTCTACAAACAACCTAACTTATGCATGCTTAATGCTGCTCCGCATAAAATATTAATCACAGTCTGCTCTATAGCAAATGAGGAGGGATTCAGGAGGATAGCTCAGGGGCATCACGTTTGTCTTGGAAGCAAGACAACACAGAGCAACACAGGTTCAAGTCACAGTCCCGTGCATAGATATTGGTCTCTGGTATTAAGCGCATTATAAAAGATTAATTAAATTGATTAATTAATTAAAAAACACAGGCTGAATTGTCACACCACACACCTAGAAGTGCCTTGTAAGTCACAGTCTATCACCGGAAAATGACAAACAATTGGCAACCTGGAACATTTGGTGGGAGGGAAGGTTACCTAGGACCTGGGTCTCCAAAAGATAATAAAAATAGCTGAAGGATATGTTACATCCTGTCCTCAGGATAACCAAGGACATGAATGCCCATCAGTTATGCCCTCTGCACAATTAATGTCATTGGGTCGGAGTGCTGATATAGAGTTTGCAACATTGGACAATGTATTTTAGAGTCAAGCTGCTGGCAGGCGTCATGTAGAATTTGGAACAAGGAGAACTGGGATTGAAGGCTAGCTAAATAAAATGATGTGATCCTCGGAAAATCACATTATCTCTCAATACCCCATTCCACTTAACCGGCACTATTTGGAGGGCTCCAAAGTGCTAAATGAAATCTAAAACAATGAGTCGCTCTGTTGTTCCTGGAAGTATTCCGAAGTGATTACATTTATGGGTGATTTTCCTTGCAGTGGTGATTTATGCTTTAGTGTCCTCATTTACTTACAGGCTCCATTATACAGGGCAAGATTTGAAATCAGATCTCGGGGGTAGATGGGGATACTAAATATGTTTCGACAAAGATTCCAACTCTGGACAGGCTTCAAGGTTGGGGCCACTGATGCCACAAACTCAACAAAATACTCAATAATTCATAGGCCACATCCCTTTTGCAAAATGTTTTTCATTCAGCTTAAATAGGCGCCAAACGTGACATTGAGCAAAGAGTAGGGTGGCAGCGGGCAGTCATTCCCATGCAGCCTGTTACCTGCCTGCCAGGACTCCAACCCAACCCCCATCGCTCATGCCACACACGCTACTAGTGCTAGGTGCCAGTATTGTTTCTCATATGCAGGACTGCAAGCAACTGAGCAGTAGTACCTCCCAGAGATCTCAAAAATATAGAAGGGTTCCAGGGGTGGCAGGAGTGAACTCGCCTATAGGGAACTCTAGAGATTTCCTGGTAGGCCTATGCATCCGAGGCCTCTTTTGTGTGGTATTGCCAAATGTTCTCATAGGAAAATGGTTGGGCTTGCTGAAAATATGTAATATGGGCCACTTAGAAAATTATTTCCAGGGCCTCTTTTTGTTCATAGCCCAGCCCTGAGGGGAGGCCATATAGGAGAGTGGAGAGGGAAGGGGTGGTAGGCTGTAGGGGACAGATGAGCAAGTAGGGTTCTTTTGTGCACTAATGGGTGTTGGGTGGGGCATAAAGCAAGCATTAATAGCCATGAACAACAAAAAACAGTCAGAGATTTGACCCAGAGCTTTGACACGAATACTACATTCAGCGTGGTTCAATGGTCTCGCAGCTCAGTGTGCGGGTGTACTATCCCATACCATAGTCCAGCAGCTCAAAAGAGATATTTTGTCAACGATCATGTTGGAAAACCTACACGCCACCCACTGGACATAGTATACCTAATCCCTTAGCAAAGATACCTCCACCTAGCTTACTGCATGTACATTATAGCTGAATAACAGCCACATTTATAGTGTGGGGAAATATAGGTTTATGACAGATTTACATGTTTGACCAGCAATGAACTATTTGTATGTATTGGCCAAAGTACCAACTTAACACGCTTCTGGGTGTCGGAAATTCACATTTGGTATGATCCCTTACACAATTACTTCCAGCAAAATGAATTCCAGGTGAGAGCTATTGGTGTGTCTTACTCTGGACACTGATACTAGGCTGGTCCCTCAGTTGCTTAGTGCATAGCAACTGAACTCTTCGGTTCAAAGTGATGTCATTTTGACTGAGAAGGCCAGGGCTTTAAGTGGGCAGAGGCCAGCCTTGGATCACCGCCACCGCAGTCCAAAAGTTGCCCTAGAGCCAGGGCTCTGCCAGGGCTCCCCAACCTGATTTCCCCATGCTAAGAATTAATAAAAAGATGATGAGCAACAATTCGGCTCTTGCCCAACAGACTCACGAGCAGCAAAGCTAAAAATCACAGCATCCGTTTCAGATATTGGAGTTCAATTATTTGTTCTGTGAGACCCTGGTGAGAAAATATAATATAGCAAACACATTTCGGTACATATTCTTATATTGAACTCTTGTTATTTTAATGATTCATTAAAATTGATAAATATGGGTGAATCATAGATTTCCTGCCCAATAACCAAGAGATTGGAATCTGCATTGACCTTGATTTTGTTTTCATATTTGACAATGTTTCATTGCTTTTTTACTACTCATTTTTTTCAACACACCTTTTAAAATATGTTTTACTCCCTTTCATGAAAGGCACAAAATCTCCATCGCGCATCTCTTATGCCACAATACTTAGGCCACACTTCCAAGACCCTGCCCTAAATACTGTCTGCTGACTCGTTAGGCCCCCGCCTCCCATTTTCATATTCCACATAAAGCCCCGTCATTGAGATTGGGCTGCGGCCCCAGGGAATTGATCATAGGCTATTTTCAGTTTGTTTTATTTGTAGTTGCACTTTTAACTTTAAGAATCCGTTCAGCGATTTAAAAAATAATAATAATAATTTGTTCAGCGTGATTAGAACGACCATTAGTTTGTGGTCTTCTAGGACACTTGTAAGTCGACTTTTTATTTTGTGTGTGTGTGCGTGTGTAGGGCTAGTATGGGTGAGGGGGTGGGGTAGGCACTGTGATCGGCTGGTATGCTAGATCCGGGCAACTTAAAGCTCTGGGCCACGGCCCCTGGTCCCATCTCCCTGTCCTTCCCAGCCCTGTTCCAACCACAGCATCTCTGGCAATTAAATAAAGGTGAAGTCACTGTGGGGACTCGTGCCACGAGATCTCGGGGCTCCGAGATCTCGCGAGAATATTTGCAGGAAGCGTGCGCAAAGCAGTGAAAGAGCGAGACCCAGAGCGGGCTGCCAGGGCAACGGTCGTGCCCAAGTGCTCCTCCTGAGGTGAGGCCCTACACCTCCACTGAGAAGCCTGACCCCCTGGTGCTACACACATCATCACATGAGCATAATTCCATGGACATATATTGAGGCCTTGTGGGAGCTCTTGTAAATAATTTAAGACGCTTAGGTAGAGACTGTTACGTCAGTGCAGTGAAGCCAACTGCACTGACTCACCAAGGACTCAACTGTGAGTATGTCCAACGCGCTGCATGTTACAAGGTGCTAATAATAAACACCTTATAATCATCCCAGCGTCCTGTGTTGATTGGGCCACCACAGCCACGCCCTTTGCCTTGCTCTGTCAAACGCTCCCTCCTCAGCCAGCAGCAGTTCCGGCCGCGCGAAGCTCAGGATAAAGAAAACCCAAATGTGCTGGCATGACAATGTCATCTTGAAAGTGCCCACGCCAGCTGCATTGTAACTGAATATGAAGATTCAACCAACCCGTGCTGTGCAGGCACCCACGGCTCTTTGAATACCTTTACCAGAATCGGCCTTAGCGGCTGCAGCGCCATAGGAGACAAAACAAAAATGTGGTGCCCCCTCCAAGTGCGTTCCAGGTCATGCAGGGGTGGGGGTGCCACATTTTTCAATAGGCGCTAATCAGATCCCTATTGTTATTAAATGCGCTCCGCTCCTGAGAGCACATTTAATTTCAATAGGGTGCCGGCCACGCCTTCTCCCACCACGCCAGCTAGAAGTAGACCATGAAAGACATATGGGGGCTATTGGGAGGGCTTCTTCTAGCAGTACCATGTCTGGCATAAGGGGCCCAGCAGTCTGAGCTTTCGCCAAAGTTCCCTACTGGTTTTATAGGATCACTGCAGTGTATGACAGTGCAAGACTGTAGGACGTTAACAGCGTAAGCCTCCAGCAGCAAGCGGCAGTGTTCTATCATGGCTACAGAACCACAGCAGTATGAGCTTTTTAGAGGTAGCTTTTTAGAAGTATGGACCTCCTCTAGCAGTGCCTTATCAGGCTACAGGAGCCCAGCAGTGTGAGTTTCCTCCAGAAGCAAACTGTTGGTGCTATAGTGCCCCAATAGAACCCTGCTTTAGGTCTCTATCGGTATGAGCTTTCTACACTGCCCCGGATGCAGGACTGTAGCTGTGGGAGCCTCCTCCAGCAGTACCCTGTCAGGGCAACAGGATTCCAGCAGTGTGAGCTACCATGAAAAGTACACTGTCTGTGCTATAGGATTCTAGCATGGTATGGAATATAGTAGTGTGAGCTTCCCCCAGCATCGTTCTGTCGTTGGCACAGAACCCCAGCGGTGTTCGCCTCTTCCAGAGGCGCACTGCCAGTGCCATGACCCCAGCAGTGCAGTGTCTCTATAGGACAGGTTTCCGCCAGGGGTACTCTGCTAAGGGCTACAGGAAACCACCAGAGTGACCTTACCTAAGAAGTACACATTCAGTGCAATGGAACTCTTGCAGTGTGAGCCTCCACTGCAAGTACTCTTTGTGCAGCACATCCACTAAACAAGTCCCTCCCCAACTCCACTGCAAACCTTATGTGCATGTAGCCCTGCATGTCCCATTCCCCTCATAACTTCAATGGTGGGTGCTCCCCTGCACCCAACCCCCAAAAGGAAGCTTTTTTCAGCTGTGCATTGTCAAGTCCTAGATGTTCCTCACCCACAAATGTGTAATTAACCTAAAGTGCACAGAGCAGTGAGACCCAAGACCGCATTCTTCTGGCCAGTTGGTGTTTGGGTTGCAAAGCTCAGTAACCTCGCTGAGAGCTCGAAGGGACTTTACTAATAAGACCTACAGATCATCAAGGGCAGCGCTGGCCAATGGACGGCCTCTCGCCGGAACCGAGATCCGGCATCAGACGTGTAGCCGAATCTCGGGATCCGGTCAGTCTCATCCCCAAATAGCCCATCACAAACTAAAGCGCGTTAAAAAGAAAAAAAAACTCAAACCGAAGCACTTGCCATGCTGCGGTATGGATTGGGGGGCGGAGCCGCACACAGCACATTGGAGCCATGAGCGCTTTTCTGGCTCCGCCCCCTACCAATGTCACAGGCAGAAGGAGCCCTCAGCCAAGGCAGAGCCTTGCGAACCTGGGGGCCAGTGTTGCCCACTTGGCGACTTTCTCGCTATATTTAGCGAGAAAGCACGGCCCCCTGGCGACTTTTTTTGGAAAAAGCGGCTAACGAGAAATCTAGCTACTTTTTTCTATTGGTTTGGAGATTTGTCATTTACACAAGTTTCCAAACCAATAGAAAAAAGTGGGGCCGTGCTTTCTCGCTAAATACAGAGAAAGTTGTCTTTCTGGCAACACTGGTTATATGGCTGTGCATGTGTGCAATGGCTGCTTGTTATTGCTTCGGCTTATCTTGAAGGCTTTCCCTCTCTGACCAATAGAATGTCCTTGCCCTGCACCTTACTCTGCATTGATAGATTTGTCTGCTACGTTTTTCTTTGTCTAATAATAAATATATTTTATCTAGACTTGTCAAACTAATGCAATATTGTGACAATGTGTTTACATATACAGAATCGCTGGATTATAAAATACTAGCATATTAAAAATGGCAGTACATGTTTAAGAAGCTACAACAGAACGTGCAATACATTATATTAATAACATCCAACCTAATCATTGTGGGGTTTAATTAAATATTACTGCATGTGCATGTCCATGTACGCATATGGATGTAATGAGTTTGCATCTATGCATTTGCGACTTTTATTTAGGGCTGTACCGAATAGCATATTTAGTATTCGGCCGGATACCGAATAGTTTGTCAACTATTCGGCCGGAGCCGAATAGTGAGCCGAATAGTTTTTTTTTTTTAGGCCCCCCTATGCAATACAATCTCGGGCCACCGGCTTTGGCCCGGTGGCCCGACAAACACAACATTATTGCGGTGAGGCCGCGGGGGTTCCCTGTGGCCCTGCGGCCTCACCGTGCTCAAGGGGTGAGGCACATTTCACAGCGAGGCCGCCGGGGTCGGCAAAGTGCCCCGGCGGCCTCATGAGTCTGGGGGGGCCGCTCTTGTAGGAGCGGCCCCCCAATGCAAAATAAACGTCGGGCCACCGGCTTTGCACCGGTGGCCCGACAAACAGAACATTATTGCGGTGAGGCCGCGGGGGTTCCCTGAGGCCCCGCGGCCTCACCGTGGTGAGGGGGATGGGGGGCACCGAGGCCGCCGGGGTCGGCAAAGTGCCCCGGCGGCCTCATGAGTCTGGGGGGCCGCTCCTGTAGGAGCGGCCCCCCAATGCAAAATAAACGTCGGGCCACCGGCTTTGCACCGGTGGCCCGACAAACAGAACATTATTGCGGTGAGGCCGCGGGGGTTCCCTGAGGCCCCGCGGCCTCACCGTGGTGAGGGGGATGGGGGGCACCGAGGCCGCCGGGGTCGGCAAAGTGCCCCGGCGGCCTCATGAGTCTGGGGGGGCCGCTCATGTAGGAGCGGCCCCCCAATGCAAAATAAACGTCGGGCCACCGGCTTTGCACCGGTGGCCCGACAAACAAAACATTATTGCGGTGAGGCCGCGGGGGTTCCCTGAAGCCCCGCGGCCTCACCGTGGTGAGGGGGATGGGGGGCACCGAGGCCGCCGGGGTCGGCAAAGTGCCCCGGCGGCCTCATGAGTCTGGGGGGGCCGCTCCTGTAGGAGCGGCCCCTCAATGCAAAATAAACGTCGGGCCACCGGCTTTGCACCGGTGGCCCGACAAACAAAACATTATTGCGGTGAGGCCGCGGGGGTTCCCTGAGGCCCCGCGGCCTCACCGTGTTGAGGGGGATGGGGGGCACCGAGGCCGCCGGGGTCGGCAAAGTGCCCCGGCGGCCTCATGAGTCTGGGGGGGCCGCTCCTGTAGGAGCGGCCCCCCAATGCAAAATAAACGTCGGGCCACCGGCTTTGCACCGGTGGCCCGACAAACAGAACATTATTGCGGTGAGGCCGCGGGGGTTCCCTGAGGCCCCGCGGCCTCACCGTGATGAGGGGGTATGGGGGGGGGCGTCACTTACCTGGTGATTGGGTCCGGGTGCTGGCATAGGAAGTGAGGGACGGGAAGAACTGTTCCCTTCCCTCGCTTCCTATTTCAACACGTTAGGCTGGTTCCTCTGTGGTCAGACTGCAGAAGCCAATAGGCAAACAGCTTGTTTGGCTTCTGCAGCCTGAACACTGTCAAACATTCTATGATTGGCTGTCATCTCCCAAACAGGGAGAGGGCAGCTAATCATAGAAAGTGGACTTCGGCTTCGAGTCCCTAAACAGAAACTATTCTGCCGAAGCCGGATAGCTGTATTTCAGCCGAACTTCGGCAGAATAGGGACTCGAAGCCGAAGTTCGGTACAGCCCTACTTTTATTACAAAACAGGGGTGGGCTCAATGAGAGGCTATAACAACATGCCCTCGGCAATCACCCATCATGTACCTGGCTAATTATGCAAATTAGGCAATGGCGTCATTTAGCTACTTTAATGACGGCCAATAGCTACGTTTCTTACTCAGGAGTTGGCAACACTGCTAGGGGCTCGCCTCAGTGACCTAATCTGCTCTGTGCGAGGGCACAGTGCACACAGTGTGCTCACACAGAGCAGATTAAATCACTGAGACGAGCCCCCAGGTTCGCCGACGGTCAAGGACCCTGTGACTGAGCAGAAAGCGCACTGTGCGCACACAGCAGAATCCATTTGGAAAACGCAAACATCACTGAGCCCCCAGCTTCGCGGACTCGGTGATCGTTGCCTTTACCAAATCAATTCTGGTGTTCGTAGTTTTGGATGTCAACATATGTTTTCACACGGATGGTGCATGCTGTGATGGGTTGAAAAGTACACAAACCATCATAAGGTACGCTTACTATGGTTTAAAGCAATGAAAGAAATTGCGCCTTTTTAAAATTATTATTTTGAACATTTCCTTTGATCGGAGTTGAACTGGCAGCTCCGCCCCCTCTAAACCCCACCCCTCCTCCAAACTCCGCCCCCACACCCGCCCATGGGATTCCCTCTACACATTTTTTCCATTTCTACCACTGATCAAGGGGACATCTTACGGAGGGGTGGAACCTGCAGTGTCATGTAGACACTCAAGTCCAGCCATCGTGAACATGCCAACACGAGCCTACCATTACCTGCTAAGCAGCACGAGCATCGTGGAAGGCAGGCGAGGCGACATCTGTCACTGTTTAGACCGCTGGTGATCTGCTCTGTACAGTGGCCCATGGTGGTACCGCCCCCCCTGCCCTGAAAATAAAGGGAATCCCTGGCTGCAAAGCGTCAGGGAGCTACAGACGAGAGTACATGCTGTAATACAAGCGCTGCCATTCATAATGGCAAGCCGCAGCCACACATCTTTATTGGTTCAGTAAGGGGAGCTGGCTACCCAAACTAAAGCTTCCCTTCCCAGAGAGGTCAGGAAAGCAGAGCGAGCTTCACAGACCGGCCATTCATTCCCGCCCACGCGGCCCCGGACGGGCTGGGGCAACAGGGAGGGGCTGCTGCACAGTTTACATCAGCGTGCAGTTTTGGAAAGAAAATGTCTGGTGTTTTCACAGCCACCACGAACTCCTTCCAGCAACGCAAAACTATGGCAACGTGCAATCTGACAGCAGACCGTGCATGGCCCGCCAGCCCCATTCCGTCAGTTCATTTACCTGCCTACGCCCGGGACGCATGGTTGATTCTAGGCGGTCTTTAGCTCTACCCGTTGCTACTTGGAACCAGTGTTTATCCTCTGTCTGTCCAGGATCTCTTGCATGAATTCTCTGTTTTGTTAACGCACACTGCGCTATGGCCCCATACTTTCTACTGCGGGCTAAGGGCAAAGTATTTCATATTACTACTGGGCACCGCGACAGGACTGCACCCAGTACCCAAATGAGACGTTCCTTTGGGTACATTAGTAGGACAAACTCTGGCTTTCTGCCGTTGAAACCCGACCCTTATTACTTATTTCTGATGCCTTCTGTAGCGCACCTTGCAATCACTTCAGTGTGCTTTATTACACAAACTGGCCAAAATGTTGTTGGATCCACCTAGCTGAAAAATGCAACAACTTGTCAGGGGCGAGTAAGATTAAGATGCAACATTCAATGAGTAATGAGTCCAGGATAAAAGGACAGGAGCGTGTGATGACCACAAATCGAGGGTAGTTACTAGGGGGCAGACAGCGGGTAATTAATAAGGTGGAGTTGACAGATCTCTAGTTGCCAGCACACCCTGGGTAGTTTTAGTAATGTAATGTGAAGTGGTCTTGTGTAGTGCTCTTCTGTCAATAATGCTGGCCTCGCTGAGCACGGCTCTGTAAGAAAGGAGGGCAGGGTGTGTTAGTCGGATAGCGGGAAGGCAGATGCAGAAACCTTTGGTGTTGATGGATGCAGGTTGGTACCGACTGGGCAGGTTAGCCATAGGGGCAGCCCCCGGATTGTGGAGTGCAAAAAACGTACAGCATGTTGATAGAAGGATATTGATAGAAGATGGAAAGGGTCTGAATCTGTTACGTACACCCGAGCTTGGAGGTCATCTGTGGAAGTGTGGAAGGTGTAAGGATGCAAGATTTTAATAGTGGAGAGTTTGTTGTGGAATGAGGGGGTAGAGAGTGGGGGTGAGGGTGTGGTAACTTCTTGGTTCTTGGTGGTAGATTTCACTGAGATTAAAGGTGCAGACCAGTGCCATGCAGGAGAGGTTTCATGAGTCTGATTGGTTTCCCACAGATGGTAGTTCCAAGAGTTTCGAAAAATGATTGTTGTAAATACGCCCATGTTTCTAGTGCAAAGTGTTTAGTCGGTTGCTATTATTTTTCTTTTCTTTTAAAGTGGTTGGTTGAAAATCTACTTCCTGAAAGTCAGGTGGTTCTCCTCCAGGCAGAGAGGTTTGGGTTTGGTGTTCCACAGTTTTGTGGGCAGAACTGAAAAAGCGGATCCTCCTTTTGAAGGAGGAATTGTCCCCTCCATAGTATGAACAATGGGGGATGCAGAAGTGTGGGCTAATGTGAGGGTTGACTGATCTCTAGCTGCAAGCCTACTCTGGGAAATTAATAATGCAGGGGTTGACTGATCTCTACTCCTGGATAATGAATAATGTGGAGATGACTGATCTCTACTTGCCAGCATACCCAGGGTAATTAGTAATGCAGGGGTTGACTGTCTCTACTCTGGATAATGAATAATGTGGAGATGACTGATCTCTACTTGCCAGCATACCCAGGGTAATTAGTAATGCAGGGGTTGACTGGTCTCTACTCTGGATAATGAATAATGTGGAGATGACTGATCTCTACTTGCCAGCATACCCAGGGTAATTAGTAATGCAGGGGTTGACTGTCTCTACTCTGGATATGAGTGATGTGGAGATGACTGATCTCTACTTGCCAGCATACCCAGGGTAATTAATAATGCAGGGGTTGACTGATCTCTACTCCTGGATAATGAATAATGTGGAGATGACTGATCTCTACTTGCCAGCATACCCAGGGTAATTAGTAATGCAGGGGTTGACTGGTCTCTACTCTGGATAATGAATAATGTGGAGATGACTGATCTCTACTTGCCAGCATACCCAGGGTTATTAGTAATGCAGGGGTTGACTGTCTCTACTCTGGATATGAGTGATGTGGAGATGACTGATCTCTACTTGCCAGCATACCCAGGGTAATTAATAATGCAGAGGTTGACTGGTCTATAGTTGTCAGTTTACCCTGGGTAAATAGTAGTGTGGGGAGTGACTGGTCTCTAGGTGCCAGCCTACCCTGCTGCTTCCACTTTGAATGGCATCTGCTTTACTGTAATGGACAGAACCTTTCTGGTCTTTAGCAAGCACTCATATTGGGTTGTAAGTGGAATATCCACCCATCCTATCTGATGGCATCATTGGAGGCATAGAGTTCCAGGATAAATAAATAAAGATTTGTCTGGGGTCCCTGAAATATGTAGATGCATGGGGCCTACTGGACCTCCTGCTCCGAACGCCCCCTCATGAGGAATTATACATATGCCTTGTGGCAAAATGAAACTACTTTTTAGTGTGTTACATATAGGTCCCAAAGGTCATTAAATTGGGCAACCTGCAGTAGGCAAGCATTTGAGTTTAAGGAGTAGTTGACTATAACAGAGCCAGGCTGCCTATGATTCTTGTATCGATGAATGATGGGCCCTTTAACTGAGGTTGAACTTGTTTCAGACATTCAACAGTAGTTAAACAAAAGTGTCAATGTTAAGTGTCCATTCGCAAAGTTATAAGTGCTGCTATGGCATGAAACGGGAAAGAACCACATATTAAAAAGTGCAAGCGAGGTCCAAGCCCTGACGGACTATGCAGGGAAGTGGAATAGTTGAGGGAGGATGCACCCCCATGTTGACACTTGGACAACATCGGACTACAAGAAATGAAAACAGGAAGCAGAGGGTAGTGATTGACCTGGTCTCCCTCGGACATATGAGATCCAGGAGTAGGTTGTGATTAGCTTTAATTAATATTGCAAACAGGTTGAGGGGCACCAGATTGTCTATGGCACTCACATCAGCCAGTGCCAATGGACCATCAGAGGCCATAAACTTGCCTCTTTTTGAACCCTGGTAGAGACCAAAACCAGGTTCCAAGTGGGCGGGTATGGCAAGGCAGTCAATATGGTGCTGCTGGAGCAGATGCATCACTAGGGCAGGGGGTTGGAGGGGCTCTAGCCCTGGGTCTTTTGGGTGCGGCCCAGATAGAAGCTCTGGGGCTACAAGCAAAAGGCTAGCTAGTACAGAGTCCTGAGAGTCCCAACATTATTATAGCCACAGATTGTTTCCAGACCCCTGTGCTGGAGGATGATCGCCTAATTGCAAGGTCTTACTGTAAAACATGAATAGGCCTTTATAAGTGAAAGTACAGAGCTGGCCATTTTGAAGAAGCAGGGTTGCTCGAGCTGGTCGAACGAAGCTGGACAACACTGATTTCTTCGTAAAATACTACACTTGTAGGGAAAAGGTCCAATCCTTAGCCCAATCCATTCTTTTGCATAGCTAAGTGCTTTAACTACCCACGGGGGAGGTTCTTTATGGGATAGTGAGTGGAGAATTTTACAGATGGTTTCCTTGTATTTGATTGATTTACTGAATGATTAAATTCCCTTAAACTGGGCTACAGCCATTTACTGCTCCCGTTTGACTGTTGCAAACTATTTACCCTGATTGGGTATGAGGACATTGCAACAGCCGGGACCAGTTACAGTATTTTCATTAGTCTGTGAGAACACTGACTCGCTGAGGTTTTGGAGATTCTGTGACACAGAGACGCACACACACAACATTCAGAATCTTTCTTTCATTTAATAAGGACAATCAAATTTGAACACTGAAATTAGCAATAGTCAAATTGAAGCACTAGGTAGGAGATTGAGGCCAAATTTAGTGAAAATTAATCATGCAATAAATTGCTAGGGTTAAGAGTGTATGCATAAGCGTATGCAAGAGCCATAGGCACTATAGGCCGCGGTGGGCTTGCCTATAGGGAACTCTGGAGAATATTCGATGAGCCTCTGCACAGAGGTGTAGACAGGGTAGGGCCTGAGAGGGCAAGTCCAACCCAAAACCTGTAAATGCCCAGTCACCAGTGCTGTGTGGGCATTTACAGATGTTAATGCACTGTAGTGGGCCCAACTACATTAGCTTTAGGCCCCACTTGTTAGATAATCTTGGCTACGCCTCTGCCTCTGCGCCATGGGCCCCTTTTCTGAGAGCACAGATTGTTTTATGTTTCTGTATGCATCCTAAATCCAATCTAGCAGGGATAATTGACAAAGGCAGCCAGGCACTGTTACTTCTCCTGGATTTGTCGGCCGCCTTTGATTTGGTCGAGCATGCCCTTTTGGCAGATAGACTTGTTAAGGCTGGCGGATGTACTGGCTCTGCAGCGTGTTGGTTCAGATCATTTCTTGGCCCAAGAACCGCCTTTGTGACTAAGGGTACATGAACGGCACCCAGATTGTGATCGTACTATCAAGTTCATATAGCAAAGACTTAGATAGGGTGAATTAAGTCTTTAGTGCTATACAGTCTTGGATGGCCATGAATTATCTAGCATCAAATAACAAGAAAACTAAACTACTTATCTAGGCACTCCAAAAAAGTTAAATCATCTTGACTCGTCCTATAATAGCTTTTCTATTGCGGGCAACAATATTAAGGTTTCTGATTCAGTCAAAACATTGTGGGTTTTCTTTGATTCCCACCTATCTTTTAAAAAACATGTTTTATATCTTAAGTATTCCTGTTCTTATTTCAACCACTTGTTATGGCAGATTCGTCCTTATCTTTCGGAGTCAAGCAGGGCTATGATTGCGGTAGATATTATTAACACCAAGCTAGCTTATTGTAACAGCCTTTTTGTTGGAACCTCCCAGGTGAATATTAAGAGTCTTCAGGTGATTCAAAATGGAGCAGTACGTGGTATTGGTCGTCGGTTCCAAGTGTCCGAAGCTCGCAGAAAACTGCCCTGGTTGTCAGTTAGTCAAAGAGTTAGGTTTAAACGCATGACTTTGGTGTTCAAGTGCTTGGCAGGTGAAGCTCCTGATTATCTCTCAGCCCGAGTTTCAAAGGTTTCTTTCAGGCGGACCTTACATTCTAATAAAGGTAATACTCTACTGCATCAACCTCGAGTCTTCTTGAAAAAGAATGGAGGCTCAAGCTTCCATGCCTGGGCACCAAGTCTTTGGAGCCCACTTCCATCAATTCTTAAGGGTTGTGTGTCAAGTGCACAGTTAAAATAAACAATTACATTTATCCCTCCCTATTCTTCTGCAAGTCCATTTTATGTTCCTTGTTGTCTCTGTCTTGTGAGTGCCTTGAGGCCCATGGGTCAATGGCGCTATATAAGAAATATATAGATAGATAAGAAATCGCACCCAATTAAGATGCTATTTCTGCTTGCACAGAGTAAAATGGGGCCACTTTGAAAAAAAAATCCAGGGCCTCTTTTGGGTCTCTAACTACTCCTGGCCTACCACCTACCGTTCTACTGCCTTTCACAAGACTGCAGCAGCACTTACTACTCATGCCCAACCCTTCTTCGTTCTGACACTGCAAGAGGACAGGTGCACAGCAACCCTCACTTTCTCTACATTTCCAATGTAAAGAAAAGATACACAGTGAAAATAACCTAGAAAAAATACCCCATAACAAAAAGCTGAAATGGCAATCACACTTTCTGAAATTACCTCCAGTAACAATGAAGAAATAATAATGGTCATGGCTTTCTATTTTTTAGAAAACACTATTCAAGTTTTACAAATAATTTGGAATAAACCCTCAGCCCTGTAAAGTAGTTAGGATTTGAAACAAGAATGCATTATTCATTTTATTGTGTTTGATAAAGTATGGATCTTTCCTAAGGTTAGACAGAGCTCAGTGCAGGTGGATGATACATTCCAAAATCATTAGCACTCTGCAGGGGGGCACCAGCTGATCTGGAGACTCGGTAAGCGGGTTGTACCGTATGGTACAAGCCTGCGTTCCGAGCTGCCTGGGCAGCCATCGGGTTCTAAGAGTGTGTTTTTTTTTTTTTTAATAAAAAAAGAAACAAAACTTACCGTTGAAGCACAGCCCTGCGCCCGGCAGTGCTGTCATCCAAGAAGTCCGTTTTCAATGTTGATGAAGTTGATGACGTCCAATATCATCAACATTGAAAACTGACTTCCTGTCCAACAGGACTAAACGGAGTCAGGCCACACTTCCAAGGTATGTTTTTAGAAAATATAAATACACAGGTGCTAATGGCGAGATCTCCCTCGGTGGTGAGCCAACTGTTTCTATAACGGCATCGCCGCCCTCGTTAAGGGGTGCTCGCTGCGCTCGGCAAAACGACTAGCAGCAACCAAAAAAAGCTTGCTTCTGGATGAATTGGGACTGCAAGGTGGGTGAAATCTGCTATTTTTGTTTGTGGCAGGTGGGAGCCCATTGAGGTTTATGGAAACCCGACAAATGCGGGTGACTTGAGTGGTATGCTTTAGAAATTATCAGCAGCCATGGATTTGTGTACAAGCTGTGCGGGATTCGCCCAGAAAACATATCTAGATGCTAGATGTGAGAGTTGCTGTGGCAACACCAATGTTTTGAAGAGTAGGCAGTCTAGTTAAAGGTGCATTCTGGCCTCAAGCGGGAGACAATGGGGTGAGGGTTGGGGAAGAAGTTGAGATTCTTACAGGTTGCTGAACCTCTGTGAGGCCTCCAACAGGCCCTGGCTGTTTTAAGGGGCAATAAGGCAGTGCCAAAAGGCTTGCCGGCCCCTCGTACGTAACAGTTGTCACAAAAAGTAACGAGCTTCCATTTCTGATTGTCAGCCTCTTTCTTATTGGTGGCTGAGCCTATTTTGTGTCCCGCTCTGTCCCTGGTCTCAAATATCTGGCAGGATGACAAAAAGTGTTAAACCATCTACTGTAGTGTGGAGTCAAAAATAATAATTCTCCAAAAACTACTAAGTATACAAGTCCCCCAGAGCCAAGGATTTGTTTATTTACTGCCTTCTGATAGGTTCATCTGAGTCTCAGGAACTTGTGTTCGCAGAGAGTTTCTCCATAAATAATACAAAACAGTGATTTCGCCACTCAAAAGAAACTGACAGAGATCGCCAATACTTTCCCAAACACGCGCTCATATCAAAGACCCTGATTCTTCTTGTCAAACTGTTGCAGCCTCGGCTTCAGACCTCCGACCTCCTCATGACAGCACATGTCTTGCATTATCATTCCAGAGCACACACCAGCCAGCGCCTCTTGTGCTCCCAGAGACGGGCCAGGAGCAAGGGCCCTGGTGTGATAACAAGCTGCCAGCCTCCTTGTTTATTGCATGAAGGCTCTTGTTTATCTCTGCCACACTAGTCCTGGCTTGATGCCACTGGGGTTGCAGCATGTGGAGTCCGGGCTGCCTCTGCACGACCTACTTCCTGTAATCTCGGCAATGAGGAAATGCCAGAATGTCCAGGCGTGCCTGGGAATAGAATCCAGCTGACAACACAGCAGGGGATTCCATGAAAAGATGAGGCATTGCATGGAATTTCCTGCTCTGGTTTTAGGCTGCTACTGCTAAAGAGATGCTGTACAGGGCTAGTTTTAAGTATAGGTAAGCATAGGAATAGACGAAGGACAAAGCCTGACCACACAGGGCATGTTTACACACCCTAGTGCAGAAAGGGCCCCTCCAGCACCACCATCCATAGGCAATCTATGTGTCCATCTGCAAACCTAATCATGAACTATTACATTAGCAAAGTTGCATTTCCGCTAATGAGAAATATATGATATGATGTTTTCAGTCAAACTGGGTAGATGATGTGTTTCTTTGTCCTATGGAGGAAGTTTCGCTCAGTTGCATAGATCCTGAGCCAGGCACAATTCATCTATAGATTGTCATCCTACGGTGCGTGCGCCAAGGAAATGCCTTACATTGCATTTATAGCAAGATGTTCTCCTTTAATGAGAGGTTGATAAATAAAGATATCAGCATATCAGCGAAATGCAATTGAACAACACTTCAATCAAGGAGCATCACAAATATCTGGTCCTAAGTAGAATACAGGACATATTCAATTAAGTAAAGCACAGCCAGCATCTACTTTAGCCATTTCACTTACATGATATTCCAACAGTCTATGACCTCATGATACCTACTGTTATGAAAGTACATTTGCCATGCACACTTATGGAAAAAATGGAGAAAGTGAGCCCTGATGAAGTCCAAGACATGAATTGCTGGGGCCAAAACATGCAAACAAATGGACTCAAGATATTGGTAATATTGCTGCACTTCTTTGCTGCTACATGGGGATTATTCCGGGTGTTTCCTTTGCCGTCTTCAGCCCCGGGACCCGTTGGGCTCTTTTTGTGATTTGCTGTACGTCTGTTTATGCTCTGTATTAATTACACTATTGGCCTCCCCATTGCACAAAGAATGAACTGCATATGTTATGTTAGGTCACAAAGCTTTTTTGTGCTGCACCAAATCTCCATCACAGTGGTCTCAGAGAGCCTAGGATTGTGCAGAGGTTGGCTTACACCCCCACTTACGGTCTCCAGACCTTAGTCTGCTAAGAAAATTGGAGCAGGGGCAAAAGGAGAGGTAGGGGAAAGAAGGTGCAGCTGGCACAGATCAAGGGAAGGGAGGATAGAAATAGGGAAGGCATGGTCTGTGGTAGCTTGGGTTCATGTAGACCAAGTTACAGAGCATTGTGCCTCAGGATTGAAAGAATAAAAGGTACATTCTAAGATGTTTCCAGTCAACCAGACTGTTTAAGGATGGCAGTTTCCAAAAACCAAGGCTAATCAAGTACAAGTAGGTTTTGGCGGCATGAGGGACTCGAGTTGTGCTGAAGCGGCCCCTTTAAGTGTGGTAACTTGTTGCCCAGAATCAATTTTATATCTTTCCCACTGGGCACACTTTGAATAGTAATTCTGAGACTGCCAAGCCATTTACGGAAATTACAGACTTTGCTTGTTTTCAATTTCCAAATCCAATAATATAATTACTTATTTTTGAGATCATTCATTTTACAGTGCAATGGATATTGCTATGGGCTGAATCCAACAAAAAATAAGTGTGACCTGAGGCCTCTCACCAAAAATGTTTCTGGGTTGGGCTACATTTAGTAATGTGTGGGCTATGGTTAGCAATTGCTGCTGAGAGACACGTGTATTCTTGGCTTGTCAATCCCAACTCAAGTGTTCAAGGGCTGCAACCTCGTTGTTTAAAGGGTTAAAACTAAGCATAAAGAACAGCCCCAATAAATGTGTCCCAATCGTCATGTGCCCTATACATAAATGGAATAATCCCAATCAATTTCCCCTAAACCATATAAATCCTATAGGGTATATTATTTATATATATATATATTTATATATATATTTTGGTTTAGCTTTTCAAAGTCTTGCAAAAGATACATTGCTATCTTGTAAAGAGAGAACCTCAGTACCTGCTGCAGAATTGCCTCTTCGGGCCCTCTAGTATTTATCTCTAGATCTAGGTGCATTTCCCCAATGGCAGCAGGGGTGGTTGCAGTCATTATGGATTTGGTTCTTCCAGTAATCACACTGGACAGTCACCATTGATGGTCAAATCTTTCACACAAGCCAGTAAACAGGCAAACATATTTTTATTGGTGTTTTGAAAATGTCTGCATGCCACCCGGAGCAGCTTCATAGTACCATCGGGAAAGGATATGGGAGGACATGGAGGCAAGAAAGCAAAGAAAATGAAAGAAGGGCTCCTTTGAAGCTAAGCATAAATTCATCTTCCAGAAACATATGAGAGAGAGAGAGAGAGAGAGAAGAGAGAGAGAAGAGAGAGAGAGAGAGAGAGAGAGAGAGAGAGAGAGAGAGAGAGAGAAAGAGAGAGAGAGAGAGAGAGAGAGAGAGAGAGATCTTCTAACTCCTCTTCACTGGGCACAAGATGATATTTTATTGCTGGCCCTCAATAAATAGGGTACCTTCCAGTGATTGCTGGGCTGCTCTAGAGCAATATTGCTTTATAATAAGGCAATCTTCATTTGTTTCTGGAATTTGAAATTGTCTTGTAGTCTCAAATCAGAGCTAAAGTTGTTCCAGACCTTGGGACACGTTGAATTTAGGTGTGTACCGCTTTCTTTTCCTTCAACTCAATATAAATTGGTGTGGTGGTATATAAGTACTGGTCAGATTACTCAGATACTTGGGTTGATTTTACCAAAAGGGTCCTTTGCTCAGCCACAATATCATGAACCATATATTTTTTTCTACTGGGAGTGATCAAATGAGGCATTTTAGAGATGGTATTGATGTTGTCTATGGTTTTTATCCCAACTAAAGGTGTGGCATTTTGATTTTGTTTGACTCAAGAACAAATTGAATTGCGGTGAAATCGACTACGGTCAATTCCGCCGCGATTCTTTATACTTTGGTCGAACAATCCAGATCGTGCTGTGGAGATTAACTCTTTAGTCATAGAGTAAAGGCAATGTGTCAACTGTACAAGGCTCTGCTTCAGAGTGGTGCCAGCTTGAATCTCTTGAATGAAAGACCAAGGAGGACTATGTGAGGGAGGGAACTCGCAGAGATTTTGTTGCTTGTTTGGGTGAGTAATGGTGGTAGTGATGACTGCCTGCCTGGGAGGTATTTCTGCAGGGAGCATCGATTGAACCACCTGTATATTGGCTTTAACCACAAGTAAACGTGGTATTAAAGATTCCTCCAGCTGGTTTTCAGACAGTGATAGAAGTGTACCAAAAATGTATCGGAACTGTGACTCTGGCAGGGGACAGAGGAAGGAAGGGAGCGACATGTAACACATTTTTCAAGGGTTGCAGTCGTTCTGGTCGACAGCCAATTTGAAACAGATTTCAGTTTAGCTGTAGCTGATAACCGGTGATAAAATGGAGAAGTGTGCTTTAACTTCACAAAGACCATTTCGGGAACAGGAAAAATGGTTGCAAAAAGTAGTGGAGCTGTTAACAGTAAAAAATAAACATAGTGACCGTAGAACATTTCCTCACAGCCTTGACTTACGTAAATGAATGTGAAGAAAACTATGTAGGAATGGTGCCCGCACCATGCAAACCAAAGGACATTTGGGCCTTGTTCAGAACATACCTAGACAAAGCCTCATCAGGCATGGAAAACTCAGACAGCGAAAGTGCGAATGATACAACTCACCAAACTGTTACCCAAATGTAATTTTACACTGCATATATGTGCGAAGGTATACACCAGACGTAAGGAATCAAAAGGGGAAGTGGGTTATTAATGGGTAATATACAATTTTGTTATGTAGATGAGAATAGCGAGTGTGATGTGACATGCAAACCAAAAATAAAGTTAAAAAAAAATAAAAAGAAAGTAGTGGAACACTGCTCCAGACTGTTCCCGCTCACTTCGACCACTGTAGTTTAAACCAGATCTCTAGCAAGCTCTGGGCTTGGGATGAGTCTGAAGCGGACCTGGACCTGAACGAATGATTAAGAGATAGAAGGCGTTTGTCCATGCAGCATCTTCACAGGCGCTCTTGCCAAGGAATCTATGGATTCGCAGCACGTAGACTCTGACCTCATCACTCGCACAGGTACGGCCTTAAACAAGGCGACAACATGATGGAAAGCAAGGCTCGGCGATGTGCCACTGCCAAGGCTGCAGCTATTCTGGGAATGCACTGACTCATTCAGATCCAGGGCTGTCTATCTAGAAACTGACATTGGCCTATGAAATTGCTCAAGCTCTCCACAGAGAATATGGCTTTTGTTTTCATTACTGAACAGGGTATGCAACTCACGTGCCTAAAGTCAATCCTCTTTATACAGCAGCTAAGTGCAGCATTAGCTGCCGGGGATTACACCCAACCAACCAAGCATCCACTCGATCAATGTGAATTATCATAAAAAGTATCGCGACACATTAGGATAAGTAGAATGCCATAGCTCGGAAGGCGCATCTTATAACAAGCTGCCCAGACACACACTAAAGACCCGTGAATCCATTATTAGGCTGCCCCTGAAGAGTGATAGGACATCTGTGTACAGGCGGCTCAGATGTGCTTTATTCGGCTATTATTGACCCAATGGAAGGCATTGAAGGAGGAGTTCTGTGAGGCAGAATCCTGTATAGTAGGTCTCTGCAGCGCGCGTAGCTGCAGAATGCACACCATGTTGTGCGCATCAATGGTTAAGCGAATGGTATAATAAAAGCGCGGATCGTGATATGCCTTAGATTTACCACCCTGAAGGTTTGGTGTCACCACACGTGATGCTCGTGTTCAAGGTCGGGCTGGGGCAGACAATAGGTCGGGGCACCCAAAAAAGTGGCCCATGTAGGCAAATAACAACTGGTGAGCATTCACAACAGATTATTAGTGTTAGCTAGAAGCACATTTAAGTGAGAACGAGTGGAAAATAAAGCCCTTTAAAACACACTGGACCCGTGACATTGACAAAAAATAGCCAGCTGCATAGGACACCAAGTAATTCAACTTGTCCACATCACACAGCAAACTGGACCGCTCTTGTGTACGGGGCCAGCCTACAGTCAAGCCAGCTCTTCTTTGAAACATAGAAATGCATACTTGGTGTGGCTGACAACAAAGACATCCAAGAGCATCCATTCAGCCCCTGCACAGTTTACATGTGTCTCTAACTCAACACTTGCTTGATTACGTTCTCTCTCGCAGGTTTTTCGGCATTTATGAAACAATCACTTGTTTTTTAAAGGGCCCTTGCTACCTCATTCTCGCCGTTTTAGAGAGCTACATTCCAGCATTAATGCTACCGATTTCAATGGTTCGCAATGTGTTGACATGCAGGAACGAATGCCCAGCGGGACCCTCCTGGGAATCGAACCTGTGGCTGTAGGTAGAACTCAGACCTAAGCAATGGGCGCTGAGTTATCTGATCCCACCGCATGTGCTAGGGCAGTGTTTCAAGCCTCAACTAATCGTTCTTGAAAAACATATTCAGTCCTTTTCGCCTTGACATCGCCACCCCATCACTCTGATAGTATGAGTGTAGGCATGGACTATGATAGCAACATTCAAATTCCTAGAGGAAGATGAGAGGTAAGTGTTTGTCAGTGTGAGACAACATCCAGGCCTAGGGGCTATGGTTAATAGAACGAAGAGGGAGAGGGCCTCGAGATCAAGTCCTTGCAATATGTTGTCTCCCAATGGGCATCCAATGCATTCAAGAGCTTATCAGTGGAAGCAGAGTAAAAATGACACCACCAGAAAAGGAATTAAAAACGCCCTAGGACACACAAAGAAGAACACATGCTATGCCATTGAGAGGGTACAGCTGAAGGCATTGGCTATCCAGAGAAATGTGAAGTCGTATCCCCCATGAGCTCCATGGGGACCACAGTGTTTGGGACTCCCCATCAAACATGCATGCCAGACCGACCTGATGCCATGTTCTGTGCCTGCCAAGGTTTGGGGGTAAAGTGATAGAATGGTTATGCAGCTGCAAGACCAGAAAATGAGAGGTGGAGCCCCTGACCCAGCCTCCAAAATGGCACCAGCATCTGTAGTACCAATGCTCTTGCCTCCCTGGCTGGTGCATCCTCCTATCGCTGGCCCCAGAGTGTTGTAGGACTGGATGATGGACTGCCTGGCCTATTGCTGCTAAATTGCAGATGTACATTGCTTCTGGTGTAGCATGGGTCTGTATGCGAGAGGAGCCAGGGGCCGTGCAAGCGAGGGCTAAGCACACCAGTCTTTTCTCTTCTTGGAAGGGCCGCTGGTCCATGGATGCGTGTGCCAGACTGCCGAGGATTGCAGCCCCACTAGGCTTGAAGCTCCACTGTGGTGTAGCAGTTGGAGGTAGTGGCTGATGCAAGGTGAATCCCTGCACCCATTCCCTCCTTATCCAGTTCTAGTCACTGTAAGCATAGAAAGTTCCACCGCTGATGACCCTGGGGGCTTCACAGTTACCACTGACAGGATTTCATTTGGCTTGAGGATAGATGAAGGACTTCACTGAAATTCGCTGTTCCATTATGTAGAAAGCAGGCTCTGGGATCCCAGAGGACACTAACCTTGCACCCTCTTTTGAGTATACACCTGTGTCTCCATCCGGGTGCTGCATTCTGCTCGTCTCTGGTGTCCTTACATATATTATAGTCATCTGCATAATTTAAGAGGAGGTAAGCTTGCAGGGATCTTCCTTTTCAAGTGAGCAGAGTAACTCCATAAACTGGACCCATGTGATAGCGCAGGTTTCTTGTGGTGTTTCGAGGTGCACAAAGGGAAGCTTCACGGTTAACCACTCTCCTACTCCACCCCTAGAAATGTCTAGCTGCCATTTTAGAGCTAAGCACATGGATTCATAGCAGTTAAAGTTGATATTCTAGGTCTAAAGCATCATGAAATCAATGCACCGTTTGGATCTTTTGATGAGCCTCTTCTGCTGGGTGTGCGATGGATTTATTTTGTTACGGTTCATGCTACCTTGCAGAACCTATGTCTGTTTTTAATGTGAGGAAGCCGCAGCATGCATGCAGTGTCGGGGAACATTCCATAGAATTGTATGTCGGGAAATTCATGCTGGTTTCAGAAATGGTAATGTACTTATTTGTGGGTGACCTGTGCTGCTTTCATGGATGTATTCATGTGATTATTGTCAGAATGTCATAGTCCTTCGCTACCCTTTCTTGCTGATGTTCGCGGCATCATTCGCGTAGCTGGAAGGGGGGTGGGTCTTGTTGATATGGTGCACCTTTCACATTGATGCCTATTGACAAATGAATCAATCTTTACCATCGTCATGGGCCAGGGATGCTTTAACCCCTTAAGAGCTAACAGAGCATCTTCTCCTCATTAACTACGTAGGAAATGTGTAAGACTTGCCCACTCCCACACAGGTGTTGGGTGGGAAAGTCTGAGCGCCTCTCGGTTTTTGTCTCGAAAATCGAGCAGATTTTCCCCATTTAACTAGATCTCTGAAATTCTTTATAATTCTATCGTTTTTCTATTTAGTTCAAAATCGTTTTGGTGAAGGGTCTCTCACGACTCATTCACAAATAAACATTTGTCTTAAAAACGAATAGGTTTCAACTAAACTAAACTAAACTATTATAAATATCTACTAAAATAACGCAGTTGTGCAAATCTTTGTACTATGCATGCACTGTGTCCGGGCTTTTGTTATGCATCTGGTGCGGGGAAGGCCCCCTGGAGGGAATTATAAATCAAGACTGCCAGTGGCTGCATGAACATGAACATCCACGTTCATGCATGGGCTATGTTGGGTCAGTAAGATGAACAGGCTCAACTACCCATTGAAATGCAACGAGCAGAATGTTTGTAATTTTTGTTATCAACAACCTTTTATTGTGCTTGACTCAAAATGCGCTTACATCACCAAGAAAGAAATGTCACTGTGGATTGAGACAATTACACGTGGAATATGTATACGCCACAGGACAACCCAAGAAAGACATTTGTTTACGTATTTCAACACCCCTTTTACTAAAACACCAGAAGAAATGAGCCTGTTGTTCAAGCATTTCCCACACATCTCTCCAGGAGCCCAAGAATGCATTGTGCTGCCCACTCTCGACCTCCATGAGTATATGACGCTGATAGCGACGTCCGACCACTCTGGTGTTTCCTGATCATCCAGCAATCCCTAACCTCATCAGGAACCACCACTGATATTGACACCGAAAATAACCACATTCAGCTCCAGATTGAAACCATTCACTTTAGCCAGCATCCCATCTGGGTCCAGACCACCAGATGGACCGTGTTCCTCCTATATGGGGTGTCTCCAATTTCTGTGCATCTGTTGTTGGCCCAAAGACACTGTTGGGTCTCAAATGGCACCCGTTGCAGTATCCCTACTACGTGAAACATTATCTTAGTAAGCTCCAGCAACAATATTTCTCCAGGGGTTCCATCCCCAAACTACTACGCATCTTAGGAAGTAGTGCTGTTTCCAGGGGATCCTACAGCTTCCAGTGTAGAGGCTGCATTCCACTGTCACTTCCATACATATAGGTAGGCCATCCTTCCCACACCCACTCCCGGCGCAGTGCCAAGGCTTGTGTGGCATGTCATTAGTGTGGTCCTCCACGGTTCCCACCGAGTATAAGCACCACCTCAAGCCCGCTCAACCCCCTTCTCATGCCAGGCTCACCAGCCAATGTCAGTGGAGCTGGGCAATGTCAACCATTGTATGATGGCTGCCATCTTGAAACAGTAGGGGATGACCCAGAGAGGAGACATTTGCAGAAGATGTCTCATGCTTAGCAGACCCTCTGAGGTTAGTCCTTCCATGGTAGCACCACGATTATCAATGAACTCCCTCACAATTGTCGCTCTGCTGCGCGACCAACATGCAGCAGATCCACGGCAAGGCCCATCTTGTGGAGACAGCACTGGAACACCAGGCAAATGTGTCTCCTCAGTGAACTAGCTGGCTCCTCTCTCCTAAATACAGAATGGTGACAGTGCCTTCTAAATAAGGGATGTATCGAAGTGGGAGCTTGGAATATACCTTTAAGGTTATGGAAAGGAGGTAAAGGACTGGAGAACGGGAGCAAGGGTTGGGTCTAAACTGCCCGCGCAATCCTTCATTGTGATTGGTTGTCTAGCCATTTCTCATAGGCTTTCTCTTGCTGTTCTGAAAAGAAGACACATGTTTTTTCCCAAAATGCAAAAAAAGCTAAACAGACGGAAGCACAGCCAACAAAGCCTGAATTTAAATTGAAACTGAAACAACCATGCATCAAAATAATGGTATGATTCTCAAATAGTCTTGCCAGAGAAAGCAGTATATTTGTCGTGTGCATCAAGTCTTATTAGAAAGACAAAGACTGTTCACAGGGAAATAAAGAAGCACAAAAATGTGCGGGCACACAAAGTGCTCCGTACCTAAGCCTTGCAACGTGCACAGCTACTCTTGGCAGTACATGGCAAACATGGTCTCCAACTTTACTCCAGAGCCCACCGCATTATTACTCCCGCGGGACTCGCTCTTTTTTCTTGTTCTTGCAGATAGATGTTATCCATCAGCTGTGATTTTTGGATACTCAGGCTTGAGCCTCATTACTCCATCCTCTCGGGTTGAGGGTGCAGTCGCGGGTTAGGGTTCCTCTTGGCCTGTGTGGACTTGTCACAGTAGGACTGGTTTCACTGGGTCTTTCTTCACTGTGATGGGCTGGGCCGCGGGTAGAGGGTCCCAATGGGACTGTCACAGGCTTTTCAATATGTGGGCATTGCCTTTGGCACGCAGCTTTTGATAGAGCGTTGTTCGCGCCTTCCCTTTGGTTCCCGTCAGCCATGGTTGTGGCCGGGTCCCCTCCCCCATCCAAGACACTCTCCCTCGCGCCCCCTCCAGTCATGCAGTCATTTCTCGATATTCCACGTCTTTCCTGATGGTGCATCAACAGTGCAGTCATATTTATTTGTTATTAGGCTGTGTGCGTTGATCAGTTAGGTTGAGCCCCAGACTCTTACTGCGCGATACGAGAGTGCACGCGCATCCGGCAAGGCTCGCCACTTTAGGGACGGGGGGTCTCTGTGCATACAAGTTTTGCTGCCACTGCATTTACATCATGCTCCTGCTGCACGCGCGCATCACCGGCCAGCATCTGTGAGAAAAGATGTGCGCCCTTTGTCCCCTCTTTTAACAGTGCTTCATTAACAGAACCTCAGTATCCCCCGTGCCCGTGTTTATGTTGCTTGGCGTGTTTTTCTGCTGTGGCCTACACAGGTCAGCCCTCTGACAGGGATCAGGGGTCACAGCGGGCTTCCAGCTCGTCAGGCTCTCGGACTTTTGATGTGCCCCAAGGGCAGTGTGCCCATGTGGACCCCATCAGACTGCTCTGACATCAGCGGCGAGGCCTCGCCCCCTGCTGCTCTGCATTCACGCCGCAGCAGGAGGTGGAAACTCCAGAGTCCATTTAGGCCACACGAGGCAGAGATACAAGGTGTCGAATTCCAAAAGTCCTAGACCTATTTGCAGGATTACAGGGCTGTGGGCTGTTTGTTGAATCCACAAGCAGCAGAGCTGATGGGGGTGGGGGATTGGCTGGGTTGGCTGTCTTTAGATCCCCAGTCCAAAGTGGTCCAGCAAGGGTCCAGCCAGAACAAGCTCCCTTGTCCTACTTACTTTGGGGAGTGGGCAGTGTCAAAGGCTGTGATCTTCTTTGCCTGGGGGGAGGGGGGGCATAATGGCTCTTAACTCCCGTGATGAGAAATGCAATGTTAAACTGTTGTCTTTTCTCCCTCCTGTAGCCTACTTCCTACCAGCAAGCTGCTCCCATTTCTGCCAAACCCTGCTTCCCTCCCCACCCAGCAGTGGAGTAACTTTGCTGAAAATGTTGGGGGGGACATGACATCTGAAGAAAAGGTGCCCCAGCCAAATTAATGGGGCCAAAATGGTGTGCCAAGAAAGTTGGGGGCGACAAACACCCCTGTCACCCCCTAGAATTATGCCCATGCCACCCAGCACTGCTTCTTTTTCTGTTAAACACTGCTTTCCTTCTTACCAAGTGCTGCTTCCCTTTCTGACAAGCACTGCTTCCCTTCAGGCCAACCATTACTTCCCTTTCTGTCAAGCACTGCTTTCCTTCCTGCCAAGCGCTGCTTCCCTCCATGACAAGAGCTACTTCAACTACTTGCCAAGCACTCATTTGCTTCAGGCCTAGTGCAACGTCTCTTCCTGTCAGGCACTGCTTACCTTCCTGTCAGGCTTTGCTTTCCTTCTTGCTAATCGCATATGCCCTTCCTGCCAAGCACTGCTTCCATTCATGTGAAGCGCTGCCTCCCTTCATGCAAAATGCTACTTCCCTTCCTGCCAAGCGCTGCTTCCTTTCATGCCAAGCACTGCTTCCCTTCATGCCCAGCAGATCTTCCCTTCATGCCAAGCACTGCTTTCTTTCCTGACAAGGCTGCTTCCATTCATGCCAAAAGCTTCTTCCATTCCTGCCAAGCACTGATTGCCTTCCTGCCAAGTGCTGCTTGGCTTAATGCAAAGCACTACTTCCCTTAATGCTAAGCGCTGCTCCCCTTCAGCCAAGTACTGCTTACATTCATGCCAAGCGTTGCTTCTCTTCCTGCCAAGCACTGCTTACATTCATGCCAAGTGCTACTTCCCTTCCTGCCAAGTGCTACTCCCCAACCAATATGTAGCCCCTGTTTTTTTTGGGCCTGGGTGAGCGCAGCATTATAAATTCTCCATCCAGGAACTGACTCACCAACACCACCCCACTATCCCAGACCAGCTGCTCTGGTGGAGCACTGAGCAAACTGCAAATATAAAAGTTATCAATTCAGGAGATGTGCCACAGCCTGAGTTCTTTGATGACTAACGGACACAGACACCAGAGTGAACTTTTATAGGGATCCCAATAGGGACCCCTGTTTATTCAACATACCTTACTCCTTATCTATTATACTTTAACACTAGGATTCCCCTGGCATGAGCTCTATCTAAGCAGGGACCCGCTACGTTAGCTCACCCTTCCTTGGAGGTTCTCAGGGACCCTAAGGATGAGCTTGCCACAACCAATACCCTTCCCAAGCTCAGGTACCACCCACATAGAGTGTGAGGCCAGAGGATGGCCTCTGTGGGTGGTACCATCTTGCAAAAACAGCCTTGGGCAGGCTGCCAACCTATCCCACCACCTCACACCTGGGTGCCTCCACTCTACCCCCTTCTTAAACTAAGGGCCATCGATATAACATCTTATCTATTCCTACTTAACTTTTAGCCTACTTAACGGTACACAATTATACACACAACATACATATATATATAGAGGACATACTACACAAACACAAGCACCCAATGGCACAATGGGGTGACTGCTGCAGACTACACCCCCCTGTACAGTACCTTTAGGTCTGTCCAAGGTGCAGGGCTGCTTGCTCTTGATGGCTGATAACGCACACAATGAGGCCTGGCCCTCCTCTTCTTCCAGGGTTGCCTCGTCCACCACGTGGGCCAACTGCACAACATGCACGCCATTCATAATGTCCTGGGTGGCCCCCTATGGACCTGGGGACCTCCCACACTCATCGCAACGGCCCACGGTATATATGTTCTTTTAGAGTGAGCACCATTGGCTGTGGGTTCCACCCGACATCTCTGCTGCGACCCGCAGCATTTTTTAACTCAATGGGTGGGCTCTGTTGCCTGTGGGGCACACCTGAAGTCACCAGGTGGCCCGGGCACCATTTTCTGTTTCGGCGGCATCCCCGTTGCTATGGGGACACCGCCACACTCCAGCTTCCTCCTGGCCTGCCCCTCAACAATGTGTTGCAGCAACGCATGGGGCAGGCCACGTCTTCACCCGGGCTGCTCAGCAGATCGACCCGGGACTCCACCACCTGCCTCCTCTTCACCAACCCGGGGCTTCCAGCTTCACTGTTCCACCCTCTGGGGTGGAGTGGGCTTCCGCTGCACATCTTTATATTGCCTCCCGGGCTGCTTCTGACATATGCAGAGAGGGAGGATTTTTTCAATGACAGGCCTGCCACGCTCGCACGAGGCAGGCATTTGGGGACATGGCCTGGCAGCACAGTCGGGGTCGCCCCACATGCTGTCCTGGCTGGGCCATTCTTTACAGGCCCAGGTAGCCACTGCCATGCGGCCTGGGCATCAAATGTCTCTTGGGGCCATCCTGCTGGCCCCCAGATGGGCCGACAGGCGCCACGGCACAGGGGTGGCCGAGCTGCCCCTGACATAGCAGCTCGACCCCCCTGCTCACAGTCTCTGCAGTGGCTTCCTGTTGGACCCAGGGGGGCACTCGAGGCAGCAACCCCCCCAGGTGAGTCTCTCTCCCCTGACCAGCCCATTCTTGGGCAGTGAAGTTATTTTCTATTGTTCAGTCTTTTACTTTTAACATTCCATCCAGCCCCATGGTGGATTGCATGGATTCTTCCAAAACACACAACGAACATATAAACAAACACTCACTACACTTAAATAAAACCTTTTAGTGTCTGTGTCTTTCTTTCTTGTGTGTTCCCTCAGAGGGTCAGCATGTAGCCCAACTAACCGGGCTACGGACTACAAATAACCTGAAGACTCTTAATCTTGACCATTTCTTGGGGACAGGTAGAGGGAATCGTTTTGGGTAACTGGACAGCAAGAAGAATGTTGGGAAAATGGGTCATTATAGATTTATTTCTGAGACTGAAATAGACCTAAACTTTGGGGATGTGTCTAACAGTTGAAATAGTAAGGGGCAGTAAAGAGTATTTGTTTCTTTAGATCTGCTTATGGGACCCTCTTCCACGTTCTTCGTCAAGGAACATGAGCACTCGTGGAAAACATGTAAACCAGCACCTATATGTCTGCCTATGCCCCTCTTACATCCTGGATGCTCATCTGGCTCCACTAAGAAAGTCCCACCATCACTAGGCTGTGGCTCTCCTCATCACTGGTCTCTAAGCAATTTAACAGTGAATTGCACTGGTTCCCTATCCCGGCCAGGATCTGGTTCAAAACTTCATTTCTCACCTACAAGGCAACAACGGCTGGCATGCTGGTTTACCTCAAGGTTTAATCTCGCAGTAAAACAATCGGCAGCCCCCTGCTCCAAAAGTAGGTTGTAATGGACAATCCCTGTTTTGCCAGCAGTTTTTTTTATACCTGTTAATCTGAGGAAGGGCACTCGTCTTTGGCTTTACTGGAGATGAGAGTCATGTATGGGCTGCTCTTTGGTGATTTATATTTTACTGCTTGTTTGGGTGATTGTAGAAACACAAGCTGTACTACTGGGTGTTGTGTGTCTGCCCACAAAGTCTGCATGCACTTTGCTCATTTGCAGCCCTTTTTTATATTAATTCAAGTTAGCCAAGACTATAACTCCCAGAATGCAAGATATTGTTATATGAATGGAAACTACTGTCCCCAGTGGCCTGGGAGCATCTGGTAACCCTAAGTTATGTCACCATCACCTAATGCTGCCAATGATATATGCTATTGCCCAGTGATGTTTCCTTTCTATACCTACATTCAGCGCAACCTTTGGGCTCGAGTGAGACTGTCAAATGTCACGCACAACAGATCTAATTATCCTTTGTAGCCTAGGACGTACATCTCATGGGCTTAACCTGCAAACACGTTTTTCCTCCAGATCAAAGCATCAAATCACTGGGAGCACTGAGATTTCGAGTGTACTCATCCAACATGTTAACTCGTTAGCCTGCACGCTTACCCACCACACCCTCTGGTAACACAGGGAACGGCTGCTAGTGATAGGTGTAAAACAAGCTGTGCTTATAATGGCCGCCAAAGATCTGTGAGTATGAGTAGGCTACTATTGCATGCTACTCTCTCTCCTCTGTATGGAATATTATGCTTGTAAGGGATTTTACCACATCAAAAGGTATATTTTCCCAAATTATTCACAAATCTGAATTGCATGATTAGAGCAAGAAACTCGCCGTAGATGTAATGTGAGCACCGGGTGCAACTGCTTCCTGAAAAGCCAGATACAACTGCAGTTTCGGATTGGGAAGCTCATGGGTCATTCAAAAAGAAACAAGGCAGCAGGAGTAAAAGGTTGGGAAGTTATTTATTAATTTGCCTGTTCACCTTTACAGTGCAGCCTAATTCAGGGTTCATGGCGTGCTTGTATGCCACACACGTGTAAAGAGAGGGAAAAGAATGCCACAGCATGGTCATGGGTGAAATTCTCGAGAACAGCTCCACGGGCCCCTTAACATTTTCTACCCAAGATTCGAGGGTGTTCAGAGGAGGATCAAGAACCGTTCCGGCTACGTACGAGCCTCGAACCTCAAGTGACGTTTGAGGCAGAAGGGGAGATCCCGGGAGATTCGATACACAAAGAGAAGTTTGCCCTTCACTGGCCCCAAACCCACAGAAAAACAGCCATGAGGCCTACGGAACCCGCTGCCATCTGATTTCCAACACTCTTTTGGTGTCCAGCTTTTACCTACCAATTTAGTGCCATAACTCAATGACAGATATAGACACAGCTCCGGTTTTCATTTGTGTGCCTTTTTTCGCCATGTTACTAGCAAGTCATGTATAACCTGCTCAATTGGAATCTGTATCCAGAATGTGCAAAACCCATATCTCACTTCTAAGGTCCCGACTGTAAACATCCACAGTGCCACAGTGGCCCGCTGGCCCAGGAGCATCCTTCTCCAGGCCCAGCTTTTAGCTAACAGCACAAACAAGGCTCAGACGTGTGGACGCCTGTCACAGTAAAAGCAATTCTACACGATTGAGCATACAATGTGATAGCCGGGGCTCCATGAAGTGACCCTGGGAATTTACGGGCAGGTGGCCATTTTGTAGTCCTCTGTCTAGACACACGCCCTCCACCATTTTCGAGATGTTAGAACTGAATGTCGGGTCACCTGAAATCACTACCTGCTGTGACTCAACGGAACTGTCACTGTATACCCCTTCAGTACCTCTGTAGCTTTATTGTGCAGTCGGGTTCACAGGTCTGGGTGAGGTCTGCACCTCTATAAATAAACCTTGAATGTGGTTTGTTGTACAGCCTGCTGCTTGATGGGGACTTCTGAGTAAATATAAGATGTGTTTCATAATATTTTTCTTTCTTTTTTAAGCGCTGCACAGAAGAATTGCGGCCCTGTCCCAAAAAATGTAGCACCTATAAGAGCAGGCCCGTTCCCCCCACAGCCAGCTGCACTGTGATGTGCAGCGCCCACAATAGGTTATTTCTCCTGGACTGAGCAGGCCCTGGCCCACTGCGAAGAAAAATACAGTGATGGTGCGCCATTTCCTTCACTGGCAGCAAGAGGCAGGGGGAGCTTGAGCAAGAACTGCTGATAGTGCAAGGGGTGAGAGGGAACACAGCCCTTCTCTTCATCAATAGGCTGTTAAACAAACATTCTTGCAAAGTCGGCTGTTTGAGGGGCCATTTCTTAAAATAACAGAACAGGACTAAATGTTTCCTGTGCAGGCACATTAACTTCTTGCACAGAGTGCAATGCATGCATTCCGCAAGCGGACCAGCATTTCAGCCCTGGCGTCAGCACTGCCTTCAAGGCTTTCACATTCTCTGTGAACCAGCGTCAGCACTTCGCAGCAGGGCTGTCACACTTTCAATGGAACAATACTGGCACTTCTCAGCAGGGCTGTAAGACTTTCAGTGGAACAGTACTGACACTTCTCAGCAGGGCTGTAAGACTTTCACTGGAAAAGTACTGACACTTCTCAGCAGGGCTACAATACTTTCAATGGAACAGTACTGGCACTTCGCAGCAGGGCTGTAACACTTTCAGTGGAACCGTACTGGCACTTCTCAGCAGGGCTGTAACAGTTTCACTGCAACAGTACTGGCACTTCACAGCAGGGCTGTAACACTTTCAGTGGAACAGTACTGGCACTTCTCAGCAGGGCTGTAAGACTTTCACTGGAATAGTACTGACACTTCTCAGCAGTGCTGCAATACTTTCAATGGAACAGTACTTCTCGGCAGGGCTATAACACTTTCAGTGGAACTGTACTGGCACTTCTCAGCAGGGCTGTAACAGTTTCACTGCAACAGTACTGGCACTTCACAGCAGGGCTGTAACACTTTCAGTGGAACAGTACTGCCACTTCTAAACAGGGGTGCAATACTTTCAAAGCTACAGTACCAGACCCTCTCAGCAGGGCACCTATCCTCTCGGCTGAGCAGTACCAGAAATTCTCAGTGGGGCTGCTATCATTTTACTAGAACGGTTCGAGCAATGTTCAGTGCAGCTGCTATAATTTGAATAGGGCAATACTGGGCCTTCTCATGGGGGCTGCCATACTTTTAAAGGAACCTTGTAAGCTGTTCTCTGCAGGGCATCTATAGTTTTAATGGAAAAGCTCCAGTACTTCCCAGCAGGGCTGCTATAATTTAAATGGCTCAGTATCAAAACTTCTACAAAAACAAGTTAATATAATCACACACAAGATACTAGCACTTCCCGTCAATTCTGCCTGGATACTTGCCAATGTATCATCGTTAAATGGCATGATTGTTTGCTTCGATATGGATCTGTTCTTAGAAAGGGGCGGGGCCAGCTCCATTAGCGCTTAATCACGAGGGTGCTAGACTGGCACAAATAGTGGTTAACACACATTCGGGGAGGATGCGGGTATCTTTCAATCTGTGTGTCTGCGCAAGTCCCTTCCTAACAGAACTGTGGGAACAGGCCCCACGCGCACCGCCCCCACGAACCCAGCAGCGAATCGGGGCACTGTGAAAAGGTTGCGTTTGAGGCTCAGAGAAGGCGGGTTGGAGCTGCAATGTCTTTGTGCTGTCTCTCCTTTCCTCCTAGGGACGGCTGCCAGCATCTTCACCCCCGCATGACTCCTCCTCCCAGAGAAATGCACGCATGCATGCAGGGCCCTGACCCTCATTCACCTGAAGCCATGTGACAGAAACTTTGCACCTCCAATGTTCCATGGTATTTATATAGCGCTTCACGCTGATCCGCTTCTAAGCGATGTAATAATCAGTGCCAGTCTTATCACCCGCCCGTGGTGATCAGATGCTCGACCTTGGGAGGATGAAGGCCTGGGTGGGCCTGATGGGGTTTTGAGAACTCGTATCACACCTGCAAGTTATCCGTCCAGTGTTAAGAGGATGCTGTTATGTAGAGTGCCAACACATTGCCTAACACAATGCCGGAGCTGTGGGCACATAATTCCAATGTTTAAGGAAGGGCATAGGATAAGGAAAGGAAAAGGAAAACTCTACAACATTCTTTCATCTTTATCTAATCCCAACAGATATCCCTGCAGTCCTTACGCCCAGCTGTGAAGTGTGAAGCGGGCGGGGGGGGGGGGGGGGGGGGGTGGGGGGGTGTCCTGCTGTATAAACACACGGCACTGTGGCTTGAACACGCAGGGCAAGAATTCTAAACACAGGGCCCTCCCTGGTTGCAGGGCTCTGCCACATTGCTTATCAGTTCCCATCTCACTCTTTCCCCTACAGTGCGCAATGCAATCCACTCTAGCAAGCAAACGTGTGACCGCGCACAGGCCACAAAACCTGCCCGGGGCACTTCAGCCACAATGTCCAACCCAGCATAGAAGCAATTACATTAGACCTCGTGTGGAAATACTCATAGAGCATCGCCCCCTGGTGACACTGTAAGCAGAGCTTAGTCACGCAAAGAAAGGCATCTCTTAGACTGGACACACCTTGAAGTAGTAGTAAAATGCATGTATAAAGCGCAGCTTATCACCGGGTGAACAGTATTATGTCAGGGCACAAATAAAATACACAGGCACTATACAGATAACAAAGACAATAAAAACAGTAACATGCCAAGCCTAAAAACATTAGAACCAGATCATGACCAGCAAAACAGAACCTCAAGAACAAATGACGGCACATCGAAAGACAACATGTGTTGTTTAATTCCTGACAATGAGGAACACTTTCTAATAGCCAGTGGAAGATTGTTCCAAAGGGAAGCACCCGAAGGGCGAACCAATCTACTCCCAAAACCAGTTGTGTTATGTTTGCTTACGGGCAACAGATCATTGGAGCTGGACCTACGGGGGCGTGTTGGACTAATGGGTAAGGCCATATTAGTGAGATGGTAAGGGACAACACCGTATGCAATCTTCCATAGCTGCGTTACAATTCTTGTCTCAACTTGGCCCGTGTGTGTTGGAGCACAACGATGCTGAAATGTACCCAATAAAGTGCTTAGATAAAAGGGCGCAGAATACCAGAAATCGAGGGGGTGAGTCATAAAGCGTTTCCCCGAAACGAGACTCATGCCTAAGTAGTAACTTAAGGCAGCATATGTTATTAAACGTGTAGACTAAAGGATTTACCCTGAGAGCCACCGGAATCGTGCAGACAAACCAGCAAAGGCATGAAACTACAAAAGGCCTGGCCACCTGGATGTGAACAGGATCCCAGCCATCGCCAACTCGAACCCCGAGATTCATCAGAGCCTCCACCTTGCAAACCAGGACACAATAGAGACAGGACCCATTCGGGTCGGCCTCACTGACAGCTGCAAGATGCCAGCCCACCACCCATCAATCAAGGAGACCTTGGAACCCAGATTCATTTGGGACAGTCTCCCCAAATTTCCCCAGTAGACATAAGACAATGTCACCACCTCACAATCCTAATAAAAGGGAAACCAAATAGCAGAAAACCCCACTCGACTGGAACTCCAACCCAAAGTAAGACTGGAAATCTACCGAGTCTTCTTTAAAACTCCAATATCAGGACTCCTCAAAATCCTTAAACTCTCCCCATTCTACGACTCATGGATTCCCTCACCTCCACACACTCACGCCTGATGTCACCACCCCCACACATTATACCTCGATGAAACCACTTGGAGCTCGCGGGATGGGCTGCTACATCCTAAACTCTATCAGATGCCCCCAGACCAGCGGTGTTCCAGTGCTGTCCCCCAAAGCATTGTGGTATTTCCCCTCCAGATAAGACATATACTCAAGTGCCACCACCAGGAGCCACATAGAACCATACCAGCGTGAAGCACTCGGCACTTCTGGCCTGCTCTCACCAACGCCACAGGCTTCGCACCTACCTCTCCCACTCATCTCCCCTCACACTTTTTGCAGAATCATATGCCAAGAGACTGTCAACAAATGGCAGAGATGTGCTCCGCAAGACCACTTTACATCACATTACATCATTCTCAAACAATAGAAAAAATATTCACCTGTCAACTAGTCCGATGTTTTAGTCTAAGTTATGCGTAACCATGCCCATTTGCCAGATACATGACCAGCAAAACTCTCCCTTCCAGGGGGTGGGTGAATGGGAAATATGTACACATCCACGGAAGTGAAACTTAACATGTACTCACCAAAGTTCCATGTTGAACAGACTAAAGTTAGCCTCGAGGTTCGAGGTTAAGAGTAGAATGAGAAATACAATAGTAAATAAAAACAAATTGGGCCGCATTACGAGTGTGGAGGCAGCCACACTCGTAATGCGCAAGGGCATGGCAAGGGCATGGCTGCCTCCAACCTCGGGTCCGGGTTCCCTGAATGGGGAAATACCGGGCCATTCTGACTTTGGAGGGCCCAGTATTTCCCCATTTAGGGAACTCTGACCATCCCCATTCCCATTTGAGCCCCCATAGCGCTCAATGGGAATGGGGAGCATGCTAACAACGGGCCCGTTAATGACGGGCCCGTTGTTAGCATGCTGGGCCAGTCGCGGGACCCGCTAAGGCCGTCTGGTGAAACCGGGCATCCAGAGCGGGTCCCGAGAGCGGACCTCGTAATAGGGTGGTAAGGGGTTAACGGCTCCGGCACCTTTACCGGCACCGTTAACTTCTTACCACCCACCTCGTAATGAGGCCCCATGTGTGATATTTGCGGAGTTTGAAGAGAGCGGAAAACATTTTGAAAAAGTGTTTTGTAAAATTGTATTTTGATCCAGTCTGACATGGCATAAAATGATGCCCAAGTAAGGTAATTAAATGTCAAACCATCTGTATTGGACATAACCGGGGAACTATTGTAAATCAGATGTTATTTATATGTTTTTGTCCAGCAATATTAAGTTAGAATGGATTTCTTCATGAATGATGATAGGTTATTTATAACGCGCTTAATACCCAGAGGTTTCGGATCGAACCTGTGTTGCTCCATGTCATCTTGCTTCCAAGGCGAGCATGTTGCCCCTGAGCTATCCTCCCAAATACTATTTAGATTGGCAGTTCTGACCAGTCATTGGCGTAAATCATGACAGGCATAACTTACTTTGATAGGCTTATAAAAGGTCCTCACGAGAGGGATCGGGCTTGTGGGGTTGTTGCTTTATCCAGCGAGACACACACAGTAAATAAAATACTCACCCCGTCATTCAACTCTGGGTCTTCCACGCATGCGCAAGCCGGCGCCATTTACCGTTGGACTGTTGCAGCATGGCGGTGTGAACAGCATCATCACACCGCTTCTGAATGTAACATCTTACACCAAAATGAGAATCTTTGTGGCTCAAGCACCAAGTGTGTACATCGAGGATACGTGGACACCAGCCCACCAAATCACTCCGTCCCCTACCCTGCTTCCTCCATGGGATCTTTTGATCAAGTTCTACGGATCCCCAAGAGGACATTCTTAACTCAGACGTCCCCTGGATTTAAACAGCAATAATGGGTTCCCTGGTCGGTGCATGGGTGGATGGGCATGGACTATGCTTTTTGTTGGTTTATGCTTCAAACTAAGCCTTTTCTTCTGAAAACAATTACAGTGGTATTCTCCCCACCCAGAATATCCGACCACAAACAATCCCACTGAAAACGCAGGACCTGACGCGTGTTTTCACCTTTAGAACTGGCAAATTTCCCCCAAAATTGCAAAGATGTACGCATGCAAAATGTATATACATGTCTATAAATATATGAACATGTCAGTGATTCATGTGTGTGCATGCACAGGCTATCAACCGTTTGAGCTCTTGGAGTATCTAAGTAGGACACATAGGGCCTGATTCAGAGAGTGCTTTCCTATGGGACTGTGCCATTGTAAAACGTTTCTGTGAAGCAGGCCCATAATGTTAGCACAGCTCAGCGAGTAAAACCTGTGTACAGCCTGTGGTCACGGGTTACAATCCCAAGTTACAACCATGGGTAGCAAGAGCATAAATCAGTTACTTGCTTAATGAGAGAGAGGTATCAGGCATGCGCACTGTGGCATGGTTGGATAGTATTATTATGGGAGATGGGGGGAGTTGCATGAGTTTAGGACACTCTATCACTACCTTTAAAGGGGGGGCATGAGCAACATTTGCCAATTAGATAATGGGGCAGGCTTGAAATGCATTCCTGACACTTGTTTTACATGTTGAAGTATGTTGAGGGGTCTGCTGCGGGATCAATGGCTCCCTGAGGCGCGCTAAGCACTGAATCAGGGCAGTCATAGGTTGTATCAAAGTAGGCACAGCAGCATTAATGATTAAGGGGGGTATACAAGCCATTCTATGGGGATAGTGGCAAGAAACAATGTTTTGGGTTTGGGCGACACAGCATAAAAATTCATTTAATCTTTATTCACAACATATAACGTCCATAAAATCACCAGGTACGTACAATACATACATATAAGAACTGAAACACATTATAATAAAAATAAATAAAGAATATCAAGTATAAGAAGATGAAAACAGAAACTCCATCCTGTTAAGATACAAATGAAACCAGTTTACTTTCCCAACTACACTTTTTCATTATGACACCCTCGATCGTAATTGTTCCCTAATATACTTGGTCGCATCCTATGCACCCATTTCCATATCTATTGCCTCAGCTGTTGGCCTAACTCTACATCCGCAGAGGTGAGGTCTTCTATAAACCCTCCTTAGGGAAACAAGAAAGGGCACAGGTCATCAATGCCACCAGTAGCGCAACCTCAATCCCAAATTCCCCAACCCCCATTCCAACACCATGCCCTAGCTCCTTGTCCTAGCCAACGTGCCCTAGCACCATGCCCTAAAACATGTCCTACCACAGATCTAACATTCAATCTCATACCAGTGATTTGTCTCCTCAAGTTTGGACACTTCATGTTTGGTAACTAAACCTCCGATTTGAGACATTTAATATCCACCCAAATAATAGTTCCCATTGTTTTTAATAAGAATCGTATAGGCTACCACCAACCAACTTTCCGCACATAATTAGGTTTAGTAAATTCTACCAACGAATTCGTTAGATTAATATTGAACCCCCCAGTAAGTCATCTTTGAAAAATCAGCTTTATATTTGCCATTTGAGATAATTCATCTACCATTGGTGTCCTGTCTCCAAACAAAACTTCACATATAGGAGTGCATCTCAGAACACACAAGAACACTTTTAAAAATCAGTTTTGCATAGCTCCTGAGAAACCCACAGCAGGGTGTCGCCACACTTCCTCACCATGCAGTGCAGCAATGCACAATGTTAACTGTAAAAGCCTCAGCATATTTTAAAAACATCCGGGCTCCACATTTAAAAAAAACAAATGTCAGTAGACCTCTGATTTGTTGGTCCGACACATTCTTATTTCTTGCCTTTCGGGCAACCCACAAACCATTCTCTGAAAACATGACAGCCAAATAACTGTAGTAGGGAACCTCCATCATCTGATTTCCCTATAGTGACCCTTTATACTTGCTATACCTTTTCCAAAATTACACAACTTAGTCTTTCCAAGATTCAATTACAAATGAAGAGTTTCAAAGAAATCTCTGGCTGCAACCAAGGTTTTCTGACGACCTATAGGAGCCAAACTCAGCAGTATTGTATCATCTGTGTGCAGCAGAGGACGATATTTATTTTGTTTAAAATGGGAATAAGTGACTGCCTTTAAATGCAGCTAACTATTGTCGGTGTCAGCCACAAGCAAGATAAAAGAAAATACAGGGCTCTATGGTACCCCTTCCAAACCGCTTTGTTTATCCTAAAAGGTTGCCTTGAGTTGTGGCAGCATGTTATTTAATCGAGTATTCTAAGATGCCACAAACAGATGCCAAATAAACAGGCACAGCAATAGAATACACTGCAGACGGAAGAACCGGACTCCATGGAGCTTCTACTACACATTTACATGCATTTTGCTAAAATATTAGGAAGATTTAATGAGTTCTCCCTAAAAAATACTTATAAGTCCTATGGCTTTTTATAAAATTTCTCCCAAAAATGGCGCTGGAAAATGCACCAGTTTAACCCATTATTTTATAAATGTTCTTGAAGGAAATTCCACCTTAAACCCCTTTTGGGTCTCGCTGCCTCACACCAATTCAGAGAAAATATGTATGCCCTTCCACTCATGAGCCATTACTCAAAATACTCTGCACACCAGTAGAAAAATCGCATGACCAAAATACAAAACACAGTCGACATGTCCATGAGCACTTGAAAACAACTAGATCTAAGCTTTTTCGTCAAGTTTTCATGTAAACCATCAGCAATTAAAATATGACAGTCACAAAACAAAACAAAAAAACATTAGGAAAAAACACTGAATAGAACACAACTACCAATGAGAACAGAACAGCTTTGCTACAACAATTCCTCAAAATTTAAAGTAGAGGGTGGGATCGGACCCAAGAGTGAGCCCTCTCTATATATTAAGTGGGTTTCGAGAAAAGGGGAGAAATAAAAAATACAACCAACAAGTACAAGAAAGAATAAGCAAGCACTTGAAAAATATTAGCAATGCACCAGGTTAACGGACAAGGGGAATGTGGCAACATAAATGAACAAATGTGAAAAATAATATACACTATTTTTTATGCATTACTATACATATTGGATCACAATAAATTGTTCCTTTTATGTCTGCATTATAGAAAAGGGGAGGTTGGGAAACTGTATTCACTCTATCTTGGCTTCGTTTGACTCAATCAGTTTCCTCATGTTTATACTCGTAGTATGTTTGATTTTCATTCTACATTCTGCATGAGATTTTTTAGTGATATAGATCTACCTCGGGAGGACTCAAATACAGTCCCAAATAAACCTTCCTCCACAGCTTCGTCTCTCATGAACCTTTGAGTGGAATCTGAAAGATTGATTATCAATGTGCTCCAAACCGATTTCATGGGCAAGGATTTGTTATCCTTGAAGAAGCTCTGTTACAGCAAAACATGTGTTGAGGAAAACAAAAAAACAGAAAGAAATACTAAAAGTAAAACATGAGGAATTTAAATGGTTAATTCAAACAAAGTCAAGCCAGAGTAAGCATAAACTATAACGCTTGTGCACCAGCATAACAATGGACTGCAAGTGTGGCACAATTCAAGTCACTCACACCAGCGGGAAAGTAGCATCTCATTGTCGAACCATCAGAACATTCCATGGCCTATCAAAGTGGGAAACCAACCATTGCCATCCAAAGTGGTATACAATCTCAGGATATTAATGGACAATGAACTAACACTAGAGCTGCAAGTCAACACAGTAGTTAAGAAATACTTCTTCCACTTACACACAAACAAGAGCATACTCCCCTTCTTGACCTTCTCACACAGAACACTCGCCATCATCTCTCTCACCATGTTAAGAATAGACTATGCTAAACAGCATCTATCTCGAATGGCAGAATACTGTATGAAAAACTACAATGAATACAGAACGCAGAAGCAAGCCCGCTCCTCAGACTCACCAAGAGAGAACACATCACACCAGCACTGACAACACTACATTGGCTACCAGTCAAACAACTAATTTTCTTCAAAACACCCTCCATAACACACAGAGCAATCCACGGCAAAGGAACAGAATGTATACAGGGAGAAATCTCTGTCTATGAACCAAAACAAACATTAAGGTCCAGCAGCGACATTCGCCTCGAACCGAAACAATACGCAAAGCGCAAATTCAGGGGATCAGCGTTCTCCTGCACAGTAGTGAGACTTTGGAACTCGCTCCCAAAGGAAATGCAAAAAACAGAAGTTCACCTAAAATTCTGAAAACTGTTAAAAACATGGCTCTTTAACTCACCAAACTAAAGAGGAAACACCACTGAAGGAAAACCGCCAGTGCAAAACACAACATAAACACCAGAAACCTGATCCCCCGAAACAGGATAACCAAAAGAAAGAAAGCACTGACTGCAAAACACCATAGAATAATATCAACCCGACTGATCAGCCAAACCTGTAAAAAAGGACTCAGACGACTGCCGACTAAGCCTACTAAAAACTCTATAATACTCTGTATATTCACCTTCCAACACCGAACAAACCAGACAGATACCTTTGCTGCATAAAACAAAAAACATCGGAAACTACAGACACTGCAACAGGAAACTATACCAAATGCACATAAACCACCCATATAGAACTTTGCACCAAACACCACACATCAAACAATTAAAAACAAACCAGCACACAATGACATTTTCTTCCAAAGTGACACTACCAACAGCACATCAAAGCTCTCTTGCGGTTTTACCTCTCAGTCCCGCTAACTAACCCCCCCATACTCCTTCCTTTTCAGATCAGTCAAAGCATCATCAGGCGAATCCAAATTCTCCAAAATAACACCCTCAGAGTGGCCCTTGGCGTAGCCAGGAGAGAACATATATCTGAGATCAGGCAACAAAATAACTGGCTCTCGACCAATGCTAAAATCCGGATGAAGACCGCCTCACTCACTTATAAATCACTAAACAATGCTGCTCCTAGCTATCTCTCTGAGAGATTCCAGAGAAGGACCTCCTCTAGACCATCTAGACCAGGGGTGCACAACTGATTTTGACAGAGGGCCGAAAGTACCTTACATGAGGGCTATAGTGGACTGAAAAGTAAAAGTGGGCGGGGCGGTAGGCGGGACAGGTCAGGAGGCTTTTTCAACCCCCAATTTGTATTAAACACATGGAAAAAGATATGTTTTTGAGGGGTAACGATTTTTATTGCATTTCAAACTTACATTTTGTACTACAAATTTTCCATTGCTATCATTTTATTTCGATTTAGTTATTGTATATCGTCTGTTTAATTAAATTATATATATTTTATTGACCCTTGATTGGACATTCCGTTATTTTGGACTGCTATAGTTTGCTGTTTGGGTTACCCAAGAGGAGTATGGCCTTCGTTGAGTCAGGTTTCCTCAAAAAAGCAAAGGATGTACATCTCCTAACTGTGCCTGTTTTAGCTTTATTATTGAGTGCACTCTTGGAGTGCAACACTATGCCCCATGGCTCCCATCCCCAACCAAACACTATGCCCCATGGCTCCCTCACCCCCAACCAAACACTATGCCCCATGCCTCCAATCCCCAACCAAACACTATGCCCCATGGCCCCCACCCCCAACCAAACACTATGCCCCCTGTCCCTCAACCCCAACCAAACACTATGCCCCATGGCCCTCACCCCCAACCAAACACTATGCCCCATTGCCCCCTCAACCCCCTAACCCCCAACCAAACACTATGCCCCATGGCTCCCACCCCCAACCAAACACTATGCCCTCTGTCCCTCACCCCCCAAGCAAAGACTATGCCCCCTGTCCCTCACCCCCAACCAAACACTATGCCCCCTGTCCCTCACCCCCAACCAAACACTATGCCCCATGGCCCCCTCACCCCCAACCAAACCCTATGCCCCATGGCCCCCTCACCCCCAACCAAACACTATGCCCCCTGTCCCTCACCGCCAACCAAACACTATGCCCCATGGCCCCCTCACCCTCAACCAAACACTATGCCCCATGGCTCCCACCCCAACAAAACACTATGCCCCATGGCCCCCACCCCCAACCAAACACTATGCCCCATGGCCCCCTCACCCCCAACCAAACACTATGCCCCATGGCTCCCTCACCCCCAACCAAACACTATGCCCCCTGTCCCTCACCGCCAACCAAACACTATGCCCCATGGCCCCCTCACCCCCAAACACTATGCCCCATGGCTCCCAACCCCAAACAAACACTATGCCCCGTGGCCCCCTCACCCCCAACCAAACACTATGCCCCAAACACACTCAAGCATGCACCCATACAGACCTGAACCCCCCACCCCCCAAATCAGCACACACACAAACATGCACCCATACAGACCCGAACCCCCACCCCCAACTCAGCACACACACAAGCATGCACCCATACAGACCCGAACCCCCACCTCCCCAACTCAACACACACACAAACATGCACCCATACAGACCCGAACCCCCACCCCCAACTCAGCACACACACAAGCATGCACCCATACAGACCCGAACCCCCACCTCCCCAACTCAGCACACACACAAACATGCACCCATACAGACCCGAACTCCCCACCCCCCCAAATCAGCAAACTCTCAAACAAGCACCCATACAGACCCGAACCCCCCACCCCCAACTCAGCACACACACAAACATGCACCCATACAGACCCGAACCCCCACCCCCCCAACTCCAAACCCCCAACTCAGCACACACACACTCAAGCATGGACCCATACAGACCCGAACCCCCCCCACCCCCCCAACTCAGCGCACACACAAACATGCACCCATACAGACCCGAACCCCCCACGCCCCCAAATCAGCAAACTCTCAAACAAGCACCCATACAGACCCGAACCCCCACCCCCCAACTCAGCACACAAAAACATTCAAATCAAAACATTCATACACATCCGACACCCCCCGACCCCCGCATCTCAACATACACACAAAATACATTCAAATACAAACATTCACACCCCCCCACATCTCAACATACACACAAAATACATTCAAATACAAACATTCATACACATCCGACACACCCCCCCACCCCGCATCTCAACATACACACAAAATACATTCAAATACAAACATTCACACCCCCCCACATCTCAACATACACACAAAATACATTCAAATACAAACATTCATACACATCCGACACACCCCCCCACCCCCGCATCTCAACATACACACAAAATACATCTGAACACAAACATTCATACACATCCGACACACCCCCCCACCCCCGCATCTCAACATACACTCAAAATACATTCAAACACAAACATTCATACACATCTGACACACCCCCCCACCCCCGCATCTCAACATACACACAAAATACATTCAAATACAAACATTCATACACATCCGACACACCCCCCCACCCCCGCATCTCAACATACACACAAAATACATTCAAACACAAACATTCATACACATCCGACACCCCCCCACCCCCGCATCTCAACATACACACAAAATACATTCAAACACAAACATTCATACACATCCGACACACACCCCCACCCCCGCATCTCAACATACACACAAAATACATTCAAACACAAACATTCATACACATCCGACACACACCCCCACCCCCGCATCTCAACATACACTCAAAATACATTCAAACACAAACACTCAAAATACATTCAAACACAAACATTCATACACATCCGACACACCTCCCCACCCCCGCATCTCAACATACACTCAAAATACATTCAAACACAAACATTCATACACATCCGACACACACCCCCACCCCCGCATCTCAACATACACACAAAATACATTCAAACACAAACATTCATACACATCCGACACACCCCCCCACCCCCGCATCTCAACATATACACAAAATACATTCAAACACAAACATTCATACACACAAACATAAAGCAAAACAAACCCGACACACAAACACAAACAGACCACTTACCGGAGACGTACTGGAAGGCAGGCAGGTAAGCTGGAAGTCGCTGGAATCGCACTACGGCTGGCATGGTCCAAGGCTGAAATGCCTTCCGGCATCAAGCCTTATGGACCATGCCAGCCGTAGTGCTGGCCCTCCATTGGTGCAGCACACACGCATTACGTGGCTCGTAGGAGCAACGTGATGCGTGTGTGTGCTGAGCCAATGAGGGCCAGTGTTTTCACCGGCCCGGAAGTCAACAAAGACTTTCCTAATGGAGGGTGGCCGAGCAGGCCGCACTCCATTAGGAAAGTCTTTGTGCCTCGCGGGCCAGTCAAAAGAGCATGGCGGGCCGCAACTGGCCCGCGGGCCGTATGTTGTGCACCCATGATCTAGACTAATCAACACTAACTGGCTCTCCATTCCCAGGTTTAAACTCTCTAAGGTTGGGGGCCTCTCCATTCCCAGGTTTAAACTCTCTAAGGTTGGGGGCAGCAGTTTTCCTGTCAAAGCGGCCGAGCTTTGGAATTCCCTGCCACCCTCACTCCATGCCGATCAATCATACCGGAATTTCAGACATAGCTATATTAACTGGCTTAAGACAACAGACCACTAAGGCCTGCCACCCTCACTACACTGTACATTGACTCTTAAAATGCTGCTCTTAGGTATTAGACATTATTTCCTGCCTGTGTGCCTACCTCTGTTTTTATGACTTGTAACTGCATCCTCTTGCAGACTGTGACTATTCTATACTTGCCATGTGTTATTTATTTCTGTAACCTAAGCTGTGAATCTCCTTGTAACTTCTGCGCCCTGTTACCTCCGGGCCTGGTGCGCAATACAAATAAATAAACAAACAAACAGAGCACCATGAGACCATGAAAATGGCAGCGGTGTGCGGTATAAATCACAATAACATAAAATAACATAATATTGTTGCCATACCAATTAATGTCAGGAACACAAAAGAAGTACTCTATTGACAAACCTTTTGGCCTAGACCTCTAGCACCCTGACGAGCCCACCAGCACTTGCTCAGTGAAGCAGTACACTGACCAGCCCACCAGCACACTAGCAGGTCCAGCAGCACACTGATCACACCAACAGCAAACCGACCAGTCCAGCGGAACAAGGCCAGCCCATCTGAAGCAGAGAGCAGCAGCAATATAATTCTATTCTTTTTCAATAACACCACATCCTAGGTTTTCACAAATTCTATATTAATGGAACAATAACTTTTGCACTATTACCCATAGGTCTGTGGGGTATGGATTATTTTCAACATCTCGCACCTCCTTTACGTTACAAACAATGCTGCGGTGTGAATGCCACAGTCTGTGTGGGGTAGTTCCATGCTCCATTTACACATAGAACTCATTTGTGTGTCTAACTCCCGGCAGCTCCATTGGCACGTCATAGGTCAGGACACGCATCCTTTCATGGTCCCTGCACATCTAGCTCATTGAAATACCTCACTGGCTCCAATACAGAAAGTGAAATACTGACATTCACCCCATAAATCTAACACCCTAGTTACCACAGGTTTACCACGGGTTGCTCCAATATGCCCTGTTTGGTGAACCACTGCAAAGGAGGTGCCTCAAAGTTAAGCTTCCCCTTCTCAGAAGCCTTTCCTCCCTCTAGAGCCAGGCCTTCTGCAAAAGCAGGAAGCCACAGTAGCCTGGGTCCCCGCTGGCTTCCTGGCTGCTCTAATACCATTGTTTTGTACCTCAACATACAGATAATATTTGGAAACACTAGAGCTTTCAGAAAAGGAAAACCGCAACTTCTAACTGGAGTTACAGTCAAGCAAGGGCTAAGTTGTGCGTTTTGCTTAACAAATCGAATTCTGCGGGTAGATATTCATCCACGCAGGACATCTGCGACAATATCACACTTGAATATGCAACGATGACACATAAGTGAAGTCCTTAAAAGAACAAAGCAGTGACTTTCAGAACTCTAACACCTGCCAGTAGCCACAGTGGCCATTGGAAACATGTGAAAGCCTGCCATGAAAAATGCCTTCAGCATAAGCACCCTCTGAAAAGGACTTACCGATAAAAGACTGACAAGGAGAGACAAGGGGAAGAGACGGCATTGGGTGGCATCCCAAGCCTCGGATGGGGCAAGAGGGAAAGGCAAAACGTTATGTTGAAAAGCTATTATTCAATAAGGCATTATTGAAAAATGTCTGTACCATAGAACACTGCAGCCACTACCTACTAGGGTAAACCAGTGATTAAAAAGATTCAGTGACCAGAAAGGTTTATAGTGACATTTTCGAATGTCACAATTTCAAATGCATTTTTCTCGAATGAAAAATGCAGAAAAAAAATGTCAAATTCATTTTTATTCTTATTTTTTTTTAATGTGGGAGTTCCCCCCTAACCCCTGTTTTTATTGACCCTTTTTTTAACTAACTAAACCCCAAAAAAACATATAAAATAAAAAATATATTAGACATTTTTTTTCCGACATTTTTTTTTCCGCCAAAAATGCATTCGAAATTGTTCATTCGAAATTTTAACTGGATACCGACCAGAAACATGTGAACATCACGGAAGACAAGCTCCCTTCCGTGTTCTGGCAGCAGGAGCACACCAGCTGTAACAGTAACACGGAGGGAAGATTACAAAAATACATATGAAGAAGCTCTTTAAATCATAGCCACAACGAACAACACAAACCAGAAACGACACTATATGAGTGATGCCAACTGAGTAATAGAATCGCAAAGCAGAAGCTCGCTCCTGCTAACATTGTAAATAGTGTGGTGTACAGTGACACACAAAACAAGGGCTCTCAAGACAAGGGTACACGCAGGTGGACGGCGTCTGCCCACTTTTTTCAGAGGGCGAATCCAGCCCCCCAACCCCCCAGGTATTTTAGAACCCCTCCCTGCATTTTAGAGGCAGTCTATAGAGTAACTTTGGGGAATTAAACCACGACGTGGGCATTCGAACCGCAGCTGCGGGTACATCACCCCTGCACCATTGAACCAGGTGAAAAATGATAAACGACTAAAGATGAAATGTCACATTTCGGGACTGCACTCTCAGGGAAAACATTGGTATTGATTATTGGGATTGAAAACGTGGACCAAATGTTACACCACCATTATTAGAATAAACTACCGTCTCTTGGTTTTTTGTGTTGGTTGACTTTATGAAAGGCAAATGCCCATTCATCCTGTGCAATGTGTATGGTTATGCAAGGGCAATGGGTGACCATTGCATATTGCCCCTTGATATGCTAATTTCTGGCGATGTCACATCCTATTGCATACGTTAATGAGTCCCCCAACTTATTTTTTTAGGACTTGACCCCTGAAAATAAGACTGTTAAACGGACCGCTTTTCACAGATGTGACCACACCTGCCTTGTGTGTGATGAAACATAGGATAGAAAAAGTGTGACGTTGTGAGGAGGGAGCTTCGAAGATGCGACTCACTTACCTTAACATAAGCGAGATAGTGCTCACACGTCTCCTCCTGGTAGGCCAGCTGGAGTTTGGCGAGGCCAGCCATTTCTCCGGAAGCAACAAAGTAAACCCTGGACTGCAGGCCTTTCTCCCGCTGAGCTATATCAGCCGTGAGGTTGTAAATCAAACCTAAAAAAGATAAAAGTTCCATGAAGAGTGAGGCAAATGCATGGTATCAAATCTTAAACCAAATTGAAACCAAATCTTAATCCATCCACCATACACGTGCAAATGCTGGGTGTCCTAATATTTTGGACTACAACTCCCACTAACTGTTGGCTGGATACTTGCTGGTAAGGTATCATGATATGATAGTTTTTTGGGGAGGTTTTTCCACAGCCCTTTGATTCTGGATGTGAAATCATTTAATCGAATGTTAAAACGGGGTTCTGACTAAAAGCAAGGCTTATACCTCTCTATAATAGTAGCTGTGGCAGAGCAGTCAGTATTCAAAGGGAGAAGAGCTGATCGCGAGGTACAAGAATCCCCCCACAGTTACCCCCAAAGAATACACTGCACTGGTATACTGAGAAAGATGAACTTTATTATCAAATCACAAACAGCATATCTATCACAGGAAATACGTTCCTAGGTTAACACAAAACACACAGTAGCACACAGTGCATGCAAACAGTAATGGTTAGTAAAGACCCAACCCGCACATAAGTTAAATGCGTTGCCACTACCTGGTAGTAGGCACAATACAAAGATAAGAGGGTCGACGAAAAGGGAACCTGTGACAATTGAAATATACATTGAGGCAGTCATGATCAGGACCCCAAAATGCCACCCAGAAATCAGTCCCATTATTCCTATACCTCTAGCAGATAGTAACATAAATGATACCAACTCACACCATACATCATATAAAGCACATAGATGGTCAAATAAGTTAATACTTTAGCTCCTGGCCCAGATAGCCACCAAACGTAGGCTTTGATTAGATTCATAGCATTGAAACCACAAGGGTGCATTACATGCCTATAGAATGGGCACAGTAATAACCAACAGTTAGATATACAATGTAATATTTCAGTAAAACAGGAGTGTAATGCCAAGACCTTACAAATATAGATGCAATCAGGAACACATGCTAAAATACCAGTTATTTGGTATAAAGCAGCAGGGCTGCAAGAGGGATCCAGGAACATGTCCATGTAAAGGAGGTGCCTTCCAAGTTCCATTCGGAGAGATTTAGGTGAGTTCAAAATGTCCCCATTAAAAGAAAAAGGACAACGGCTGTATGCACTGACGTGGTTATGGGGGAAACGTCAGGTAAGTCTGAGTTCTACACCTCAAGTGGGGAGAATGCAGCAATCTACCACATGGATGCTCATGAAAGGTTCCAGTGCTAAGTCTGAGACACTAAAGCCCCAGGAAGAAAGAAAGCACTGAAAGATTTGTGCCGACTGAAGTCTAAAGCAAAATGCAGCTTGTTTGTTTGTTGTATTTATTTGTAACGCGCGCCAGACCCGAGGGTATCAGGGTGCAGAAGAAACAAGAATACTTTCAGCTTAGGGTTACACAGCTGTGTAGGAAGACAGACAGATATAAACAGAAAGGATAAGGTCAGTAGGTTATTAGAGTACAATAGGCAAAAACAATACATCGTAATATAATTAAAGGTTCAGCGTCAACTGGGCATTGAAATAGTATAACTATATACAGTGCAAGATAATGAGATGAGGCTGGCAGGCGGTAGATAGGTTGTATTAGTGGTCATATCCTTTAATCCAATTGATGATGTTGTGTCTAAAGTTCAGGTAGGTTTGGTCCGACCTCAGGGAAGGGGGTAGGGAGTTCCAGAGCTGAACAACTTTGACCGAGAACCGACTCCCCCCAGCTTTGGTAAGTTTGAACCTTGGTAGAATCAGGCAGTTTGAGTTGGCCATTCTCATTGGCCGGTTGGAGGATTTTCTATTGAATCTCTCTATGAGATAGCGAGAAGCAGCGTTATTTAGGCACTTGTGCGTTAACAAGGCAGTTTTCAGCAGGATTTTATCACTAGTGGACAGCAACTTATTCTGTCTCCTTATCTCTGATATGTGTTCTTTTTTTGCTATACCCAGAGCTGGTTTAAGGGCATTATTTTGGAGAATCTGAATTTTGCTAATGATGTACTTATTGGCATCAAGGAATAGGGAGTTACAATAGTCCAACTTGGACAAAATTAGAGCTCTGGCTAAAATAGTACAGCTGTTCTTGGATGGGAATGGTTTGCCGGCTCTAATTAGCTTGAATGTGTATGCAGTGGCCGAGGCCATGGATTTAACCTATTTGGCAAAGGTGAGGGTGGCGTCTAGATAAAAACCTAAGGTTTTTACTTCTTTGTCAACTTTAATACTATTGCCATCGATATTTAAGGTGATGTATTTGTGGCCAAGTTTATTGGGGTTAGAAGTGGTTCCCAAGATGATCAGCTCAGTTTTGTCATCATTCAGGTATAGACCATGTACGGCCATCCAAGCCTGGATGATGAGGTAAATTCTATTCACCAAGGCTAAATCCTTGTCATAGTTCCCAGTAAGTGGTATGAGAATCTGGGTATCATCTGCATAGTTAGCAGTAGGTGATACCAAGAAGGTCAAGATAATTGAAAAGGGGCTTAGTAAATATATTATACATTGTGAGTGAGACACATGAGCCCTGTGGAACTCCACAAGTAATGGGAATGGGGTCTGCAGCTGCTGAAGGTGAGAAGAATCGCATAGTCCTATTACTCAAAAAGGATTGGAACCGGTTTATGGCCTCCTGAGAGAAGTGGGCTGCTAAATCCAAGTGATTACATAGGACCTTGTGGTCCACCACGTCGAACGCAGCCGAGAGATCAAGTAGAAGTGGTACGGCAGATTTCCCATTGTCCTTAATCTCGTCGGTTTGGGCCTTGAGATCGATCAACGCCATTTCTGTCCCATGTTGGGGCCTGAAACCTGACTGACGGACTCCTAATAGTTGGTTATGTTCCAAATACGCCTGTATTTGGAGATAAGCTACCCTGTCTAAAGTTCTAAGCAAAATTGGTACTGCTGTAATAGGCCTGTAGTTGGTGGGTATGGTTGGATCTAATTATTGTCTTTTGAGGAGAGGGAGTACCCAGGACTCTTTTAAATTGCTAGGGAAAGTGCCAGTGGATAATGATGCATTGATTAGCTTTGATATAAAAGGGGATAGGTCTCTGGCAGCATCTTTAATGATTTGGGCTGGGCATTTATCGACCTGGCAGTTTGAAGGTTTGAGGGAGAGAATGACTTTTTCAACCTCAAGTATTGAAACTCTAGAGAAGCTAAAGCAGAGTGAAGGTTTATGTGAAAGCGTGGGAGTACTGACTAGTGGGCTCGTATTAGGTAGGTTGGCTTTTTTATTAGCAATCTTATCCTGAAGGGAGGCTATTTTGTTTTGTATATTAGTACAGCAATGTTTGTCCTTCACATGTCAGACACAAGGACAGGAGTTTCAAGTTCTTTTAGGATAATAAAGTGTTCCTTTATGCTTGAGTTAGTTTGCAGGAATCCATTGTTGTACGTTGCAGTAGAAGGGGACCTGGAGAAGCCTAAGCCACGGACCAGGGGGACCCATGATGGTAAGTATCAAGAATAACCCACCAGTCCCGGACCCAGAGGTAAGTACTCAGAGTGGCATTCCTAAAAGCATGGCTCTGGAATGGCAAAATAGGCCAGTGATGTAAAAGTCTTTTGTTTAAATTTGAATTACAGGATCTGTCCATCCAAGGACTTGAACCATGGACCAACGACGACCCAGATGACCCAAATGAAGACCAAACAGAGCCACCAGCCCAGATAGAAAACAGTGGCCCAGCAAGTGAGGAGGAAACTTGGGGGTTGATGACGGGAAAAGCCAACCCAGATGTCCAATAGCCAAAACAAAAACCAGATCTAAGTGTAAGAGCACAGGACTCAGCTGGTATGGCCGAACCTGGTCCTAAAATTGCTGCACCATGGCTTCAAGACGAGAATCCTCCAGGAGATCTGAAGAAAGGTTTGGGCCTCGACTAGATGTACCGATCACTCATGGGCCGGTCTAAGCCACCCCCAATAACACTCAAGGGCCCTCATCTAAAGGTATTGGTGGTCAGCCAATAAGGCTCACTCTAAATGCTACCAAACACCCAGGTCCATCCACACAGTATGTGCACTGTCTTATCTGTGGCTATGGACCAGTCAAAACCAGCCCAAACCAAACTAGAGGTTTCAAGGCTGGACTCAAAGTGAGCCCATTTTAGGCCTGCCTAAAGCCCCCCACCCTGCCCACCCAATAAAAGCACCACAGAAAATGCCAGAGAGTAGGACTTTAAAAATACATTAGCACCCTAACGGCTGCCAAACAAAAGAAAAAGCTACATTGAGCTACTAATTAAGTAAAATCAGATGCAGCCCTGTTGAAAGGTAAACTAAATTACAGCTGCCAACAGGGGCAAAATAGGGTGCTTAAAAGCACCGCAGTTCTATGCACCTTATGGGCTACCATTGAACCATATACTCAAAAAGGATTTTAAAAGGATGCCAGAGATCCTAGAAACCATATGGGGTGGGGGAGAAAAAGTTTAGGACTCTAGAAACCATAATAGAAAAAAGAAAAGGTTTAGGGGTCCCCTAAAATGGGGGACCAGAACCTTCAATAAAATTAATTCTGTCATAATAATTGGCAAGGACATGATGGTGGTAACGTAATGTATTCTTCCAATCTGAGCATGTTAACCTCATTATGATGTGATTGTGTACTTTGTAATATAGTATTATTTTAGATATTTAAAGCCATACTTGAACACATGTTTGCATCAATTAGAGCTGTAAAGATATGTATCAAAATGTCCAAGTGGAGAATTGGCCCAGATCCCAGCTTCACATATTAATTAGATTTATGTCACCATCGTCATCACTTTATCCAGAAAATCAAAAATAATCCATCAAGGTATAAACATACAAACGGATACACCAGAAAGCAGTCACTTCAGAAAAAAAAATCACATTAATATTTACATCACGCGCCTCCTCACTACGCATTAATGAGTATACTAGGTATGGGGTTTGGGTTGTTCGAGATGCAGAGGGAGGATGTCTGCATTATTTGTGTGTTGCCAAGGGTGGTATGGGGTTTTGGATTGTTGAAGATTGAGTGGCTGGATCCCTGCCTTTATTTGTGTGTTGCCAAGAATGGGCAGGAAGGAGGCAAGTATGGGGTTTGTTAATGTTAATATTAAAGGTTTTTATACCAGGCCAGGCTCTGTTGCCACCTGCGTGGTCTCTAGGTGGTATGGGGTTGGGGACAAAGGATGCCAGGTATGGTTCTTTTGATGGGGACGTGGGGAGGTAGAACAGCAGGTATGGGGTTTGTATTGTGAGGGGTGAGGAGGCAGGGCAATAGGTCTGTGTCTTTTGGCAACTAAACTCATACGTGGCAATTCCCCTGGTTCAGCTCTGGTTTGGCTCAGTGCTTTTTCTTGTTTTTCCTGTGTACATTTATCATGCTGCATGTTTAATGGGTAACGCATCAGTGCAACATACAAATACACAACAAAGAAAGCTAGGAAAAGGAGAAGAGTGAGTAGAAGTGGGGAGGAACTAGCCAAGTGCTGTGGATCTCTCATTTCATGAAAACAAAAAGGTTTAACATGCACAGTTAAAAGGTACAGAGAGGAAAAGCGCACATGGGACTGTCCTTTAGTTACAAATCCACCAAAGCACATTCCCAGAGAGCATCCAGCAGAACCTCTAACTAAAGATCAATTCCATAAAAGACATCCATCAACATAAGGTCATGCTTATTCAAGAAGGAATGACTAACACCTACCTGACCCTTGACCCCACAAAGAGAATGCCTCCTCCTTGGAGACTCGACCAAGCAGAATCAAATCCAGAACGGACAGTTGTAAAACATATTTGATGGATTCTCTCCTTAGCTCCCACCCAGCTTCAAGTCCCTTTAGCTTCAGGAACTGCATTGCGAAGAGGACCCAGACATATGCGTAACATCACTCTGTCCTTTGTCAAAAAGTAAGCCTTGAATGCCTGCTACCGACTTTAGAATCATCATCCATGCCCTTGTCCTCTCTCACTTGGAAGTGGGCAACACGCCCCTTGCTAGAGGGCCTGACCTCCCCCTGGGCCTACTGAAAGCTGGCAAGCATGCTACTGCATGTCGCATCATAGGAATGAAGAAATATGACATTACCCGAAACCTCAAAGACCCAGAATACTTATCCCTAGAAGCCAGCACCACATTCAAAAGGGTGCTCATCACATTCAAACTGTGGCACACAGTTCCATCCTACCTTGCTGAAAAAACCACCAACCCTCGAAGACTCATACACACCAGACGCCACAATACTGTCAGAGTAGAGTCTCTGGGATCCAAAAAAGGAAGGAGCCAGAAAACAGCCCTTAACCTGCCGAGGACCTTGTCTCCTTTGACCCCATTATTAATTGAATGCCCGTCGCTCCCCCTCCACCATTCACCCTCTGTGCCCTCCATCCTTTTATGCAGCCATTTGTTTCAGCATTAAGTGGTAGACACGTTTTAGCTTGAACTACAAGTTCTTATCTCACGCGTTAAAAAAGCACTTTCACCCAACATAATGCCAGGTGTGTAGGACCTTCAAATTGAACAGTTCTAAAGTTAAATTGTCCGACAAATGCCCATTAAAATCCTACCAGTTCCTCCGAAATATAGTTCAATACACAAACAGGTCACCTGTGTTCCATTATAAAAAGCAATTGGTGGATAATAACGTTTTAAAAGTAGAATATTAATGGTGCTACCATTACAAAAAAATTACTTCCAAAAGCACTCCATAGTCAGTGACGAAGAGCTCCTGGAGAGAATAATGTTGTTAGGAAAAAGAATTAAGTAAGATAAAAAACAATACAAAGTGTACTCTATTGAAATAACAATACAATAATACTTACAAATCCACAGTGCAATCTTTCCATCCACCCCAACACATGTCTACTTATGGAGCCGTAAATAAATGTTCATTTTCTTTACACAAAATGAATGCTACTTTGCGCATTAAAGACAAACTACTTTTAGCCACACACATCACGCTGCAAAAACCGATCTACTTTCAATGTGCCATTAAACAAGGTCCCCAATCCCAAACCACGCCCCTTCTTCACCCACATGTAAGTACATAACGGGGAAACCTCTGTCTACCTCTAACAACACCTCTTAAAACAGAGGGGGCGATCCACCTGTTCCTGACTCCAACTGACACCAAAGCACTCACTTCTCTAACATTCCATTACACCAATCACAAACTACTCCAAACGTTCATAAAACAGAAAAAACAGAGGCACTTTACTGATGTACTTGAACATGTTCTAGTCTCTAAAATGTATTATTGTCTCTACATGTATGAACCAAAAAACTATATTTTTTATATTTCATCATCTGTGATTAGATCAGTTTAAACTTCAGTTGCTTTTGGTATATGTTACTTTTAATGGGGGCTTCAATTATTTCATTTTCAATCTATTGCATTTTCAAGCTGATAATTTTCAGTCTCGAAAAATTGATCGCTTGGGATAATTTACCTTCAGTAACATATAGTCCTTCAGCTGCACCCAGGGCAATAATGTGGGGTTGGATAATTATTCCGCACTCATGAATCCTTCCTCGGTTTATTGGGATTAAATAATTAAAGACACATTAAGGAATTGGAGGCATACTACTTCTGTGACAGTTAAGTATACTGGCATAATAACATTATTTTTTTTTTTTATTAAGCATTTAGTGTATAGAAATACAAACTTTTTGCTTTTTTTTCTTCAAAAAAAGAAAAGAAGAAATGTTCTTTTTGTGCCTTCCTTTGAAGGCCAAGCAACGATAACATTATAACATTATAACATGTATGGCATTAGCACAGCAACATTTTAAGCAGCTAACAGCAGTTGTGGGAAGAGGCAGTACTTGTATTTGCTTTATACAATGGTTGTATCTTTCACAACCTTCTCAGTTGGGAGCATTTGCATATCACACCTTAGTTATCTGCATTGTCTCCGGTGCAAGATTCCTCCATTAAGGGTTTGGGCAGAGTGTAGGATTCCATGGGGAATGTATCACCTATTCTACAAGGAGTATTATAAGAAGTAAAATGGCTGCCAAGGCAATGGACTCCAGTCAATTGAAACAAATAGAATAAGCAGGGAAATGGCCCTTGGGCGAGGCATATAAAAACGTGAGTTGTTCAATGCTCAGACTAGAAGTGTGTTACGGTTGCTTCATGTACTGTAGGCAGTGGTAAGAACCCAGGAAAATTACTTTTAGTCTACCATTACAAAAACCAATCTTCCTTAACAATGACTTTTCAACATGTTTTCACATGCAAGAGATTTAGGCAATTTCAGCATTATGTTTAGTGGAAATGACGTCACTTTCCGAGGGAAGTCTGACTCAGAATCCACTTCATTGCTTCCCATGCTTGGACCTAACATGGCAGCACTTAGAGAATGGCTATTTGTGGATTGCTCTTGGTCAGGCTCACTTCCTGTTGCGAAATCAGCCTACAAGCAATGAGCGCATGGAGACCATCTTTAAGAGGTTTTCCGGCAAACACAGAGTGACTGAAATATGGCAGAAAAATCAGCACCCCAGATGTTGTGCTTTCACATTCTGTCTCAATACCAAAACACTGTTTGCTAAACAATAGTTCACACGCCTATGAGCAACAGTAAGTGGAAGCTGCTGAAAAGTTGCTCTATGCATGATCGTTGTTTTGTTCTCCCTTGTTCCCGTCCCTTGCCTTGTCGTGCTCTGAAACACTTTTGTATGAGCGCGATATAAATAAAATATCAATTCAATGCAATATGTATGCTTTATTTATTTATTTTGTTTTAGTTCATTAAGAACTTATCCCAAAAATATAAAAACAATAAATAAGCAGTTAGCAGGTAAAATCATAGAATTAATATAATCGTGCAGCGTACAGTTGATGACCAATATGTACAACAGATTCCTAGTTAAAATGCTTCACAATCGATAACCATAAACAATAAAGTGCGATATGCGTTGAAGTGGAGTCCGTGTTGAGGCAGAAGCTCCAGAAATCTTGAGTTTTGATTGATTCATAATCATGAACTAGATCTCCTAACATGTTCATATATTGCGTGCCTAATTTAGCACACTCCGTGAACACATGCCTGGATGCAGAACCTTGCCTTGAGAGGTAATTTCAATCTGGGTCCCGAGATGGCTAATAGGGGTAATTGATTAATATAAAGCAAGAGTGATGTTCTTAGCACCGCTGGATCAGGGCACTGCAGTAAGTAAGACTGAGGCTTCTTATAATAATGAGTAACCGTGGCTACGCTCGCATGGCTACATAGCTTGGTTAGATGGCCATAATTGTTACCCCTATCCCATTTATCAAATCTTCTTGCAAAAGTCTCAAGACTTTTGCTTCGTGCCAAGTCCGGGGCCCAGTCCATGTCGACAAACAGATCATTGTTTAACCTCTGGAAGTTACAGCCTCTAACACGTGGCTCCACCTCATAGTTCTCACCAATTTTAATTAACAGCAAGTATTTGGGCGTGTTTTTAGATTTAAGGAAAAATGTGCCTCTATTTTTAATGCTAATCCTCTTACTGATATAATATCAAGTTCGAGACTCAGGTATTCCATCGATGTTGACTTGGTGAGGCCCAGAATACTACTCTCAGCGCTAACACCTCAAGTCTGTACAACACAGATGGACAGAACCATTGTTTGTATAGCGTTAATATGCCTTCCATAGAATATCCTGCATATTGACATGCAAATGTACGAGTCAAATATGTTAGCTGCTTGGCTTTCCTAGAGTTCATTTCTTTTATACTTTCATAATTAGGCGATTGGGCATTTCAAGACCCAGTTACGAGTATGTATCAGTGTATTCAATTTCCCCTAAGATAGCAGTCATGGATAACTTATTCACATTTTGTGCGGTTACTAGCATTAATCTAGTTTTGCTTAAATTGACAATAGATCTTCCTCACCAGCAAATAAGCCCAATTCATTCAGCATGGCTTTCATACCTTTTTTAGTGGGTTGGTTAGTGGTGGCGCTCAATCATACCCCCTCCGTTTTGGCCACCTGTTGCATGCGTCTCTGCCAGTTCCATCCAGTCTCCCTCATATATTCTGTGCAGAGATGTGGGTTCTCAGCAGGGCTGTACAGTGGTGATGCCTCCTCAACCCCGTTGTTCATACTAATGGGTGTCTACACCACTTTTGTCCCCTTGCATACCCTGGTGTGGAGCCACGATAGCCTCCCTGGGCCCCTTGAGGCGAGGAGCGACCTCTTCCTTGTGCCCTACAGCTTCGATGCTCCCAATTCTCTCCATAGACTCTGGGAGGGCCCTCCATGGGAATAGGTGCACCCGGGTCTCCCTCCCACTCAGACGTCTCTCCACCTCCCTGAACTTTGTTGTGGTTCGTTCTAGTCCTTCGTCTTGGCATTTGTGTGTTCATGCCAAGGGGAGGGGGGGGGTGCTCATTCATTTTCATCCAGTTCTGAGTTGAAGAGCCAGGTTTTTAGGAATTTTCTGAATTTTAGGTGATCCTTCATGTTTTGTATTTCTCTCGGGAGGGAGTTCTAGATTTTAGCGGCTAGGCAGGAGAATACTGATCCACTGAGTATTTTCCTTGTGTATGGTTTAGGTTCCAGGCGGATGTCATTGCTGGATCTGAGTGTTCTGGTCAGGTGGTCAATTGTGATTTTCTTTTGCAAGAATTCTGCTCCTTGGCCGTGGAGTGCTCTGTGAGTTATGCACATTTTGAATGTGATTCATTTTTTGACCACCAGTCAATGTAGCATCTTTAGCGCTGGAGTGATATGGTCCCTTCATGAGAGTTTGTGGAGAAGTCGGGCTGCTGTGTTCAGTATACGTGGCAGTTTCTTTAGTAGATAATCCGGCATTCCAAGGTATTGTTGTTGGCATAGTCTATCCTGCACATGAGGGAGATGATGGACAGTGTTTTGTGCGTGAAGTAGAGGAATGGTAGAATCTTTATGATTGTGTGCAGGTGGAGGAAGCATTTCTTGATTATTGCATTTACTTGGGGTTCTAGGGTAATCTGGTTGTCCATTATGATTCCAACGTTTATGACTATTTTGGATGGCATGGACGCTGTTCCTATTCTGTGGGCCATGGGATGTATCAGTTGCTTCCCTGGTTTTTGGATATAATCATGATTTCGGCCTTGCCTGGGTTGATTTTGAGGCTGTTTGTGTTCATCCATTCGTAGAGTTCTTTCAGACAGTCTACAAGCGTTGTGTTCTCCTCTTGTACATCTTCGATTTTGTCGATGATTTGGGTGTCATCTGCGTAGTTGTAGCAGGTGATGATGTGCCTTTTGATGAGGTTGATTAGTGGAGTCATGTAGATGTTGAAGAGGAGTGGGGATAGGGAGGATCCTTGGGGTACTGTGGATTTGAATTGTTTTATCGATACTGTTTCTGTTATTTCAGATAGGAAAGATTTAATCCAGAGTCAGTGATCCCTATGTCTTCTAGTCTCTTGATGAGGATGTTGAGGCTGACTGTGCAGAACACTGCAGCGAGGTCAAGTAGTATCAGTGCTGAGTTTGTGTTGGAATCTACATTGGTCTTTAGGTCATCCAAGAAAGAGAAAAGTGTTGTCTCTCTCATGGGTCTGAAGCCTGGTCCAATAGTTGGTGGTTTTCTATGTGTTCCAGTGTTTGTTCACAGACATAGGTCTCTAGCAGTTTAGCCGGACAGGGAATGTTTGATATCGGTCTGTAGTTATGAGAGGTCTTCCACATCGGCTGTAGTATGCTTGAGGAGTGGTTGATGTACTCAGATTTGAAAGCCTGCGGTACTCTCCCCATTGTGAGCGATTCGTTGAAGAGCTTCTGTGGCATTCCAATGGCGTACCCTGTCTAAAGATTGATTTATAGATGTCTGGTGGGCAGGGGTCCACGGGGGAGCCTACTTTGTTGCTATGTTTCACCAGCTTGATGAATCTCTCTCCTGATATTTGAGTGAAGCTTTGCAGCTTGTTCTGTGGTCCCAGGGGAGGTGGGTTTGGTGCACGGTCTGGTTGACTGGTCTGCATTGTATGATTGGTATGTCAGTGATTTTATTTTTAAAGTGGTCTGCAAAGTCATTGCATAGTTTTTGTGATGGTACCAGTGTGTTGTTGCATCCAAGTGGGTTTCTCATCTCATTTATGATTTTGAATAGTTCTTTCTGGGTGTTGGTGGCTTTCTTGATTCGGTTGTCATAGAATTTCCTTTTGGCTTTGAGAATTTCCTTTTTATATGCTTGGATTTGTTTTTCATAGCTTATTCATTTGGCCTGGTCATAGTTTTCCTCCATGCTAGTTCAAGTTTTCGGTTTGTTTATTTCATTGTATTGAGGTGGGGGGTAAACCATCTTGCCACTGCTTTCATTTGTGATGGGATGAATGATTTTTTCGGGAAGACGCTGTCTATTGTTTCGGCAAACCATTTCTGGATTAAGTCTGTTTTTACATCTAGGTCGGTTCCGTCCAGGTTTGCGGTTGATGGTTTAGAGGATTCCAGTTGTTCTTTTAAATTACTACTTTTGATGGTGTTCCAGTTTCTTTTCCAGATCACAGGGAGATTTTTGGGCTGTTTGGGTGTTTTGTCTGGTAGTTGGATCAGGAATGGTATGATGAGGTGGTCGCTTCAAAGTATTCTCCACCCCTGATCTGCATATAACATTGCCACAACCGTGGTGCCACCTACTCTAGGCGGTGCGAAAAACCTAAGGATTTTTCTACTCCCCGGGGATATTCTACACAGATGGCCAGGGACCGGCCATGCTTTTGGATCCCAACTCTGGGGGTGGACAAGCGAGGGAGGATCACCTGGGTGGAGGGTCCTCAGGGATTGGGGAGGGAATACCCGAAGGTGAGACATGGTATCCCCCCTTCCTTGATAGTGACCTTTGCAACCCTCCCTAAGTCTTCATAGGGTATGGTCAAGCACACACTCCTCCTTTCCCCAAATACTATTTGAATACAGAGACGAAGAAGAGGAAGTCAAGAGGAGTGCAGACTTCCTATGAGAAACACCACTATGGTACTGGGAAGAGGAAGATGCAGATCAAGGACATCAGCTTTCCCAACGGACTTGTCCCACTAACAAGGCCAGGCAGGTTCAGGCAATTGATTTCAACTGTGCCCACCTGCAGCCTGATAAGTAATCAGGTGAATATAAAAGGAACACACATGAATGAGCTGGTTGACGAGCAGGAGTGGTAGCAGAGCCAGTGATGGCCAAAACAAGGCAATGGAGAGCGAGATGCCGGGACGAAGAAGAAGAAGCTGGGTGTAGCAGGGGAAAGTGCAGTGAGAAGGCCGTGTTTCGAGAGAGCAGTGGGGCATGCCATTCCCATACTTTATGTGGCCAGAGAGGTGCTCGTTCCCCTAGGGTAAAGCAGCAAGCACAGGAGGGTCTGAGGGGCAGGTGGAGGGACCTTGACCTCAGGCAGGAAAGCCGCTGAAGGAAGGAGCGGTGAAGTCCATGACCGGTGAGTTTCAGAATGAGAAAGAAACCCGGGACCAATTAGGAAAAGACTGTATACTTTGTAATGGTGTGATCGCAAGTGAAAGAGCACTCGTTCCTGAAAGCCGCCGGGACACCACTGAGATGTGGAAAATGAGAAAGAAAATATGAAAGGATATAAAGTAGCAGAGTGATCCCGTATAACATTATACACATTTGAAAGTAAAAAGAAGCATTGCGACAGCAGAGGTGCTGTGCGTGAGTTAAGTGTGAGTGAAATTGAAATCCCTTTGAAAAAGCTCCACAGTAGAAAGGGAGCTAAACGTAAACTGAAGTAAGATCAAAGCTGCAAAAATGGATAAATGAGAAACTGTAAGTAGACTTAGAGTGTTGAGAAGCAATGGGGTGGCCCCCAGCCAGGAGGCGGGTCCAGGAAGGCTGAAGAGACCCCACCCTAATAACCAAACACAAAACATAAGCACAGGTAGGCACATAGTTGCGCTACCTGTAATGGGTGGACTGTGTGGTCTGCAAACTGTGCCACAACCAAGGGGGTGAAGGGGCCTAGGTGTGAGAAAGAATTGTTTGACATACTAAAGTTGAAAGTCAGAAGGACTTGGTTTTGCATGGGGAAGTGAGTCACACAAGCAACAAGTGAAGAGTGATATATTCTGATGGAACTTTTGGAAGTTATACTTTTGTTTTGAACACTATTAAGTTGGCCAAATCCCACACACCCTATTACTTTGTAGAAGTGAGGGCAAGCATAGGTTTTGACACAGACAGCAGTTTACTTTTAACTGGCAGACTTAGACTTTCCTTAGTTTTCCTTTATTAGAGAATATTCCCACCTTAGAGTTAGGGCAAGATAGTTATTTTTCCTTCCTGGCCACCAGAAATAAAGGTTTTTCCAAATCTATTTATTTGTCTGTGACATATATTGATACCATGCCTGTCTGACAGGTGGGCATTTAGCTTTTGGTTCCAGCTGTGCTGGCAAATCTGCTATGTACAAATTAAAAAGCAGGGGAGCCAGTACGCAGCCCTGCTTCACTCCCCTGTTAATAGCCAAAGTGCCGGAAAGTACACCACCATTGCCTTATCAAATTTTAGCAGTTGTGTTAATGTGCAGCTCAGAAATGACATGCAGTAACCAAGGAGGACATCCCATGATTCTCGGTTTTCTCCATAGACTTTCTTGATTTACCTGATTTAATGCTGAACAGAAGTCAACATAGGTTATACGAAGGGGACGCCCCTGCATATGTCCATCCCGGTAATTGCAGCATCCAAAAACCTTATGTTATGGGTCATATCTGAGGCGGGACGGAAGCCAGTTTGGAAATGATATAAAACATTATATTCATCTGCCCATGCTTGAAGCTGTATTAACACAAATGTTGCGAAGATCTTGCCGGTGACATCGAACATTGCAGCACTGACAGCAGATTGTAGTTCTCCGGTAGAGTATGATCACCTTTTTTAAATACCGGGATCAAAATGGACAGCTGCCAACATGCTGGGACATCACACTCCGAGTAAACCTTATTACACAAAAGAAGCAAAATTCGAGCCCATCCCGCTGAGTCATTTTTTATGACATCTGTAGATAATCCATTAGAATTTTTCAGTTTTGCTATTGATGCCCAGAGATCTGCAAGATTAAACATCATAAGCCGCAAGGGTTTTCCTTCATAAGGACCATCATGTGCATCGACAGGAGAAAACATTTTATCTTCAATTGACGTCTTCCAAACGTGCTCCAGAATTTGATTTATCATTTGTGCGCTCTTAGTACCCCTTGCCACATTGTACGGGGATTGTGCCTCCTCAGAGCCACAACCATGCGTTGCCAGTTAGAGATTATCCCAGCAGCTTTATTCCTTTTTAATCAGTTATGATAGGTATTCTTCACTAGCTTTAAGTATGGAATTGAGAGGGTGTGCACTCATCTTTATTTGTCGGAAGTCCCTCTCCATTTTCTGCTTTGAATCAAGAATTTCAACATTAAAGGAGCATGCTCTTAATTTATCGGAAGCTTCTTGCAACCGACCCTTAAATATAAGGAGCACCGTGAGTCATGTACCAAAGAGCCATACATGCCTTATGTATATTGGCATGAGACCAACAGAGGCGGTTGCCTTCATGATTTACTTTTGCTTCACCAGTGCCCAAATCCTTTAGACTTTCTAGAATCAGATTTATATTAAGACTAAGTAAGGCATATTTGAGGCATGGTTACTATATTGATTAGATACCACTTCTAAATCGAGCACACCCTCTAGAAATGCATTATTCCCAAAATCATAATCAAGACTTGCTCATTTAGTCCCTGAATACCAGGTTGCCTTCCCCGGATGGTCACTCCTTGTCCGACCATTGAGCTCATCGATTTCCCATTCTTTCAGGAAGAGCAACCACAGTGAACCCCACGAATTGTACTACCTCCAACTCTCTCTTCCTAAACATATCACCTCTTGAGCTCTCGGCTCATCCACTTCCAACTCTCTGAGGGTAAGTTGCTTTTCCAAGCAGAGAGTTGGGGGCAGATCTCTATCCTCGGCTGGGGCCTCTCACTGGAACAGCCTCCCTGGCTCTCTCAAACTTGAGCGGAACCATCTCCAGTTCAGGAAGCAACTCAAGACCTTCCTCTTCGCTTCTGCTTTCTCTCTTCCTCTCCCCTGCTGATTGCCGACTGCTCCACACACTGGCCACCTGACTACTCTCTGAACTTGGGCCCAGGCTCCTGCATGTCCAGTTGCACCTTGCACTGCCTACCGGCTCCCCTAGCACTTGTGGTCTGCATCTGTAACCCTACAGTCCCTTCTCTCTGCAGTTATGAGCCACCCAATAGCTGCACTTCTTGATTTACCTGCACTAAGCAACACGTTAGCTGGAATTTTGAGTGAACTGCACTTCTCCCTCCAACCTCCCCCCCCCCAGCACTTCTCCTTTTCTTCTTCCCTGCTCTTGCACGATCTGAATAACACAGGGCCTAGTAAGATTGTTGTTTTGTCCCACCTATGTTTCCCCCTCCTTGTCTTGTCAAGCCTAGAAACACTCGTGTACAGGTGCGTTATAAATGCCATATCATATCATATCATATCATTGCACGTTTTCTAAATCATCTCACTTCTAGGTGCTACATGCCGATAAGATACAGTTGGTGAGGGCACGCCGCAACGTGTGCTAATGTCGCCACCAATCAGTAGGACATCATTGTCATAGGAATGCCCCCAGGAGGTAATGATCATTTCTATATATTCAAATACTTCCACAGTTTTCAAACCACCTGCAGGATTGTAGATATTTAATATCAACATACGGTTTTCAACGTTACTATTTTTAAATCTAACCTCCACAGTCAAGACATTGCTTGGCCGTTGGCGGAGTCACTAATGAGGAGTGTAGCTCTTGAGATACCCCAATAGTCAGGTCGCCGAAAGGGCGACCCGTGCTCCCTTTTTTTGCATGAGCATGGTATAATGTATATCCATCCATTTGAATTGGCAACAGTAACCACGTCTCTTGTAGCATAAATACATGGAATTCTAGTGAAGCATCTCCGGAGAGAAAATTAGAGTGGCCCCTGGTATTCCAGCAGGCTACTCTACATATTAATTCTGAGAGGCCCTCCCAGTCAGGTAATGCACTATTCAACCATTTCCACCACCAAATGTTATCAAAATTGTGGGCATTATGCGTGGAGACCCGAGGTACATGTCAACCATAATCCCGAAACACACTGCAAACATTAATTAAATAAATGAAGGATATTTTATTTGTATTTTTAAAGCGCTCACACAGCCCACGGGCATCACGGCGCTGTTACAGGAATTGTTTTTTTTTTTTGTTGCATAATTGTTTTTTTTGTTGGTTTTAGTTACGTATTTATAATGTGCTTTAATACCCAGAGGTTTCTAAGCACAGACCGGGGGATTGAACCTGTGTTGCTCTGTGTCGTCTTGCTTCCACAGCAAACACGTTGCCGCTAAGCTATCCTCGATAGACAGGTAAAGGGGTTAAAATGGGTCGGGATGGAGATGGGGTGGCGTTATAAGGGTAAAAAAAACAGATAACTTGGGGGAAGGGGGGAACCTCCCAAATAAAAATTAAAAAAAGAAGAAAATTCTGTGTTTTCCAGTACTTTGTCTGCGATTAAATTTACCACTCTGAAGTTGTGGTTGGTAAAATCACATGTAACCTTTCTTATCTAATTCAAACCCCAAATAGAAGTCATTCATGCTGCAAGCATATCAATGCTGCAGTTTCCAAAAGGGAACAGTGTATTTGAGACATACTGCCATAAGCCTCCCTCAGCGGTTCAATACAATCAAAATCCCTTGAGCTTAAAATACGCAAGGGGGGGAATTTTGAAAAACAGCTTTAAGAGGTCTGAACGATTGCTGCGGCTTTTACTGTTGCTCGATGACTTCCCCCCAATTGGTAGCACACGACAATCGAATGCACGCCCAAGCGCAACTTTATACGGAGAGCCCTTGCGTCTTCCACACTGCCTGGTTCTGATCCTGAATTCACCGCTGCAATGTCGCCACTTCATTTTGAAGGTGTCTCTTCCAAGACGGGCTGCAGGGAGCTCATGTTCAAATGAACAGCCTCATCACGCAAACTGTGTCCTAGGCAGAACCAATGTATCCTTCTAGGAATTACCACTTGCTCCTGCTCGCCCTTCAGTGAGCTCTAACTTGCTCGTTGAAGTACAAGTCCCATTGCGCAGTGAGTAACAGAGCGCGAGCAGGGAGTTATTGTCAATATCACAAAAAGAAGTGTTGGTATTCTCCTGCTGGTGTCGGGCTACTGTAGTTGACTGCTTGCCCTGGAAGCAACATTCATCCACTCTTCTTCACGGGTCAGGCCCAGCTTCAACATCTGTGTGAAAATATGTTATTTTGCTGTTTGCACGTACAAGGGCAGTAGTGTTGGCATCGGTTGCTGTATCCCCTCCCCGTATAATGGAGGTATACACGCATTTCGTCGACCACTTTTTCATCGTGGGACTTTTCATCGCCGACCCTTTCATCGCCAACATTTTTTAAAAAAAAAATGTTTGGGGGGGTGTTTGTGCGGGTTGGGGTATGATTATTTAAGTAAGGGAGGGGGTTGGGGGGCGCAGCCCCCCACCCCCATAAATTTACACACAAAAAAAAAAGTTGGCGATGAAAGGGTTGGCGATGAAAAGTCCCACCATGAAAAAGTGGTCGACGAAATAACGTAGAACCATAATGGAAACCTGTGTTTCTGGAGGTGCGGTCCTCTTATTCCCATTCACCTTTCCGTAACATTAGGCTTTACAGAAATTATAGTTCCTGGATTGGCATGGGACTTTACCCGGCATGTTGCTGATCAGGTGGTAAAGCTATTAGGAAGAGGACCGCAATGCTACAAACGTAGGCCGGGTTATACACACACAGGTGGAACTATATAATAACACTGAGTTGTTTCACAGTTATAAATCGTTTACCTCGTGGGCCCTGGGGGGTCGGGGTTAAGCCGGATACAGGACAGAACTTTACCCGCAGTCGTCAGACCCGCAACCGACCACAAACAGACCACTAAGCGTCCACTTGCCAGTACACGCTGATAATGTGGTTAAATGACTTCTCTCAGCACACAGTTTGTGTAGCACCGCCTCCAGCAAACAACATGAAGAAAAGACTCCAGGTAATCTCAATCTACAAACAGACCACTTAGCGTCCACTTGCCGCTCCGCGCAGTGCTACACGCTGATAATGTGGTTAAATTACATCCCTCAGCACAGGGTTTGTGTAGCACCGCTTCCAGCAAACAACGTGAAGGAAAGACTCCAGGTAATCCAAATCCACAAACAGATCGCTTAGCGTCCACTTGCCGTTCCGTGCAGCACCACGTGCTGATAATGTGGTTAAATGTCTTCTGTCAGCACAGAGTTCGCGTAGCACTGCTTTCAGCAAACAACATGAAGAAAAGACTCCAGGTAATCCCAATCCACAAACAGACCACTTAGCGTCCACTTGCTGCTCCGCACTGTATGCTTTATACAGATGTTTAACATGAACTTGGCAAGTGAAAGATCAACAAAATTGACAAATGATGCCATGTCATCAGGATCAACTTAATATTTTGACTTTTAGTCAACAGCACTTTGTAGTTTTGTTTTGTTTTGATTTCATTATGTGTAGGTGCTTACAAATCCCAGCCTACAAAGTGCTGTTAGCTAAGAAGGAAAGCCTTGAAATGAATGTGGCTTTTATAGCTTGCATGTAGGCATCTTTGATTCACATTTGGAATGGATGCTTAATTGCCCAATACATATTGCAGCATACTATCTTAGAAAATAATGCAATAAGTATTTATGTATAGGGTTTTAGAAAGCACAAAATAGGCTGTTAGCAATGGAGAACTGTGCGTGCAGTGGAGGATGACCCATGATATACTATGTTATGGTATGGTATGTTATGTTATACTGCACCCATCAGATCACCGTGGGGATCTGATGATACTGAAGCTTGTCAGGATAGAGGCGTATTGTGCCCTCTGCCTGGGGTAAACCAGACCATGGTCTATGGTACAAAAGGAACGGGTGAAAATGTGAGAGGATAAGAGAAGTTGAAGCAGTAGTATTAATAGTATTATTACAGTATTTATTGAGTGAAAACCTAGCATCGGGAAGCAATGAAGCGCTTTGAAGTCTTAAGGGGAAGAACACAGTGAAGGGAGCAGAGAAACAGGAAGCGGAGAGATAACAAAAGTGGAGGCCAGGCAAATGACAGCAAGGTATCTACAAAGGGTTGTCCGTGGTCACCACTTCTCTATGAGAATAGAAATTAGATTCAGGCCATGAATGGTATATGGTTCACAATAGAACTCACAGACACCAAGAGAATCTAGTTAGCACCAATCCTTCCTGGCAGGAATCTGTCAGGAAACCAGTGGAACTTAAGAGGTCAATACCGCTCCAAGTTGTATTACTTTTTATATAAATTACTATAGAGTAACACTGATTGAAAATCAAGTAAATTAAGTTTTTAATGGCAGACACAAACATTCAATTTATTGTCCAATGCATTTTGGATATCAAATATCCATGTTCTGGGACATGTCTTGTTTGTGTTAAATTTTTAAAATGACACGCTGCATGTATCCATCAATGTCAATTATTTGGTCGGAACATCTTATGTGTTGGCGAAAGGATCCAAAATGTTGCTTGGATATCAACATTTTGGAGGTTAGCAAGCAATCTACAAGCAACCATGGGAGGAAGCAGTGGGGAGCAGAAGACCCAGTCTTCTGGTAGGGTGGGGAGTTGAGAGTGTGTGGACCTAGGTGTTAGAGAGGAGCCATTTTTTGAGTGTCTTCAGTTCCTTCCTGAACTGTAAAAGTGAGGGGGCGGGTTTGATGTTGACATGGGGGATGTTCCAGAGTCTTGTGGCATAGACAGAGAAGGCCTGTCTTCTGGTTCTTTCCTTCCTGCACTGGCGGCAGTGGTCGAAGTGGGTCAGAGCGGATTAGAGCAGTGCTCCTCTACTTTAAAAAAAAATGTTTTACTGGTCCTATACTTTTATTTTAAAAGGAAACCATTCCGGAATGGTTTGCTTTTAAAATAAAAGTGTAGGAAGAAGTTTAATCTTGCACTTCAGTGCAATGCACTAAACATTCCCTTACACATCAGGTGATATATATGATTGGTTATTTATAACGCGCTTACTATCCACAGGTTTCTAAGTGCAGACCCGGGGATCGAACCTGTGTTGCTCCGTGTCGTCTTGCTTCCAAGGTGAGCATGTTGTCCCTGAGCTATCCTCCCGAGACTGTGTTTGGGGATTTGGATTGAGCGTGGGGGGGCCTTGACAATGGGGTTTGTGGGGGCTGAGGGCAGGCCAGCAGGGAACATAGTTCCACTACTTCTTTTAGTACACTCCGACCACTGACAGGTGGAGTTCACGTCTGCACATGTCCTTACTTCTTGTGGATCGTATGTCTCCGGAGACGCTGAGTTTCTCAGTGAGGAAGCTTGCAGACTTCAGGATCACAGCCTTGTAGATGATGCAGCATGATTTGAAGATGATACAGGCTTGCAGCAGGAGCCAGTGCAGTTTGATGAGGGTTGGCATGATTTGGTCGGATTTGCAGAGTCCTTTGATGAGTCGTGCTGCAGCATGCAGGACACAGGGTAGTCACCTAAGGCCATCCAAATAGGATTTCAAGGCGAGTTGTCTGTCGATGTCAAACCCATGGGATTTGGCGCAAGTAGCCAGCTGGGGTGTAAAGTCCTCGAGGTTCATAGCAGAGAGTCAGGTGTGGATGTCGGGGTGTTCAGTGTTGTTGGTCAGCAGTAAGAATTCTGTCTTGGAGGGGTTGAGATTCAGGTAAGTGCTGGACATCGAAGGCTGATCAATGTGAGGCAGGCCTTGAGCCACTGGATGTTTTTGATGGAGGATATATTGAGGCACCTGTGTATTGGTGAATGTTGTGTAGATCAGAGATTGAAGATCACAGGGTAAGAGGATGGATCCTTGCAGGACTCTACAGTTGATGGGTAGAGTTGGTGATCTGGAGGAATCCATTTGTACGAACTGGTGGCGACTTTGGGAGAAGGATAGAAACAAGACAGATACACAAATAGAACGGGACACAGTTGTTGTGGGGGAGGGGATATGCTTGTGGTACTAGGGCTGCATGGGTAATCATCTTAAGTGGATCAAGCAAGTGTTGATTGGAAGGAAATGGGATGAAACTTGCCTGTGATACCCAGCATTGTTCCTTGAGGTCAGTTTCTAGTGCAGTGATTTAATGGTACTAGAATTCGTATGGTTTTGTGATGGGCTTGAGATGTGCTCAAGCATGCCCTTAAAGTGTGGAGGCTTTTTCCACAGAATATCTTTAAACATCCCTCCCAGTAAACCAGATGGCTAACATGGCGTGCCAAGCCACCTGCCGGAACAAAGAGTCTGCCGTGTGAGCGTGAATGCAGGAACATAAAGGGGGAAATGGTAGGTGAAGAAGTGGGAATCTTGAACCTCCCTTAGCCATATCTGTTTGGCAACTTGATGAGGGAAGAGATTGACTGATCATTCATAGATGATTCGATAAAGTGTTACGCCTTACCAAATTACAGTAGCACACGCCCAGCTATAGTGAGAAAATATAGCCTGAGCTCCGGATCCAAGCGGTGGTCAATAGACTGTAAAAAGACAAATCTGGATGTGCGTCGAAGAGCGCAGCTAGGGAGACATGGGGCAGATGCCTGTGTCACGTGCAGAGGTGCAAGGGGGTACAGCAGGGGGTGAGTGCACATGTTAATGTGTAAACTTAAATTTGTATATTAAACTCTTACATCAAATAATATTTGGCACAATGTTATGCCAGTGTTCTGATTTTAAAATAGCAATGAAATGCTTGCTTCCATTTGTGGGCTAATAAGTGAGAAGTGGTGGCATAAAGTCCAAATCCCAGCTCACGTGATTAGAAATGAGAAAGAATTGGGGAAAGGGTTGGCTGAGTTTAATTTTGTGAATTAGTCATACCTCCTTGAAGCGGTGTGTTGAATGTTATTCTTTTATTTGAAAATGCTAAGAGGGTAATTCATAGAATTTCGCAGAAAAGTGTCGCAAGCGGCTGGCGCAGAGTGTCCGCGTGCGATTTTCTGCGCCAGGCACGTGCGCTAAAACCGATTTCCGCGCACAGCGTATTCATGGATTTTAGGCTCCCAAACCAGCCGTGGCGCAGAGTATCGCAGCGACCCTGCAGCAGCGCCAGTAACGCCCCCAAGAACGCCCTCGCGCAAGGAAAAGCCATCAAAATCGCTAAATCATCGCAAAGGGCTGCGCTAACCCTGGACCAGTTTACAGGGCTGCCAAACAAGGAACGCAAAGCGGGTAACGTACATATCAGGGGTACGCGGGAAGTTGTACACGCGATTAGCCAGGGTACGTGTATTACAGGGGTACGCGGGAAGTTTAACACGCGATTGGCCAGGGTACGTGTATTAGAGGGGTACGCGTGAAGTTTTACACGCGATTAGCCAGGGCACGTGTATTACAGGGGTACGCGGGAAGTTTAACACGCGATTGGCCAGGGTACGTGTATTAGAGGGGTACGCGTGAAGTTTTACACGCGATTAGCCAGGGCACGTGTATTACAGGGGTACGCGGGAAGTTTAACACGCGATTGGCCAGGGTACGTGTATTAGAGGGGTACGCGTGAAGTTTTACACGCGATTAGCCAGGGCACGTGTATTACAGGGGTACGCGGGAATAATCACACGCGATTTGGCTGGGTACGTGTATTACAGGGGTACACGGAAAGTTTTACACGCGATTTGGCTGGGTACGTGTATTACAGGGGTGCGCGGGAATTATCACACGCGATTTGGCTGGGTACGTGTATTACAGGGGTGCGTGGGAAGTTACACACGCGATTAGGCTGGGTGGGTCCTCACAGGTGTTCCCTGTACACCCTCCACGGCCCCTGCAGGCAGCCCACAAAACAGGGGACTACCCTGCACACCTGCTCATGTCCCCCTGCACCTCCACCCCCCAGCCACCAGGGGCAGCCTCCACCAGGCCCCCACCCATGTCTACCACCACCCCCACCCCCCAGCCACCAGGGGCAGCCTCCACCAGGCCCCCACCCATGTCTACCACCCCACCCCCACCCCCCAGCCACCAGGGGAAGCCTCCACCAGGCCCCCACCCATGTCTACCACCTCCCCCGCCCCCCAGCCACCAGGGGCAGCCTCCACCAGGCCCCCACTCATGTCACCCACCACCCCCACACCCCAGCACTGTGGGGCACCTGCCAGCAGGCCCCCACCCATGTCCAACTCATGTCTCCCACCACCCCCACCCCCCAGCCACCAGGGGCACCCTCCACCAGGCCCCCACTCATGTCTACCACCCCACCCCCACCCCCCAGCCACCAGGGGAAGCCTCCACCAGGCCCCCACCCATGTCTACCACCACCCCCACCCCCCAGCCACCAGGGGCAGCCTCCACCAGGCCCCCACCCATGTCTACCACCACCCCCGCCCCCCAGCCACCAGGGGCACCCTCCACCAGGCCCCCACTCATGTCCCCCTGCACCCCCACCCCCCAGCCACCAGGGGCACCCTCCACCAGGCCCCCACTCATGTCCCCCTGCACCCCCACCCCCCAGCCACCAGGGGCAGTCTCCACCAGGCCCCCACTCATGTCTCCCAGCGTGCTACGTGTATTTCAGGGGTGCGCGGGAAGTCCCACTCGCGAATAGCCTGGGCGCATGCATTTCAGGGGTGCGCGGGAAGTTTTACACGCGACTTCAGCAGGGTACGTGTATTACGGGGTGCGTTGGAAGTTACACACGCGATTAGGCTGGGTGGGTCCTCACAGGTGTTCCCTGTACACCCTCCACGGCCCCTGCAGGCAGCCCACAAAACAGGGGACTACCCTGCACACCTGCTCATGTCCCCCTGCACCTCCAGCCACCAGGGGCAGCCTCCACCAGGCCCCCACCCATGTCTACCACCACCCCCACCCCCCAGCCACCAGGGGAAGCCTCCACCAGGCCCCCACCCACGTCTACCACCCCACCCCCACCCCCCAGCCACCAGGGGAAGCCTCCACCAGGCCCCCACCCATGTCTACCACCTCCCCCGCCCCCCAGCCACCAGGGGAAGCCTCCACCAGGCCCCCACCCATGTCTACCACCTCCCCCGCCCCCCAGCCACCAGGGGCAGCTTCCACCAGGCCCCCACTCATGTCCCCTATCACCCCCACCCCCCAGCAGTGCAGGGGCAGCAGGCAGTCAGGCAGCAGCAGGTGGGAGCGTGCTCGGGCTCTGGGGGGGCAGTAGTTCGGCCTTCCGGGCAGGAGCGTGGTATTCCGTGTGCGTACGCGTGGCCAGCTTGGTACGGAGTGATTTTGCACGTGAAAATCCTGCACGTCAGCGTGAAAACTGAGGAAAGGCCCTCAGCGCGTAAGCGCGTCTGTGACGTGACCCGCACAGGTGTTTCCCACACAGCACATGATGACAGAGCACACGTGGAAAGACTGCACGTCAGAGTGTAATCGCGTGTGATTGGTGGAAATGGCCCTACACGCAGAAGTGACAAAGCGTGTGATTGGTGGAAATGGCCCTACACGCAGAAGTGACAAAGCGTGTAATTGGTGGAAATGGCCCTACACGCAGAAGTGACAAAGCATGTAATAGGTGGAAATGGCCCTAGCGCGTACACGCCGCGTAAGTGACGCTGGACGTGTGGGCCTGTATAAAAGGTACGTGTATAACACGTTTTCCTTGTACGTGCTTTTCGTGGAGAGCGAGTGGGTGAATTCTGTACTTCTTGTCGTTTCACACGCGATTTACTTCACGGCGTTTCTAGTTCGTATTCCCTGTTACCTCTGACAGCTTTTGCTCTTTTTTCTCTTTAACTGGTTTACCTGGGCCTGTTCCCTCAAACAGTGTTCCCTTCTACTGTTGTCCTGTCTCCTCAGACAGCGGACAAATCTTCTTTTGGCGGGGGTGTTGCCAACCAAACGTGCTCCTTTTACACGCTCGTTTACCTGGCAGACGGTGAGTCACGCACGTATCTAACATCTGTGCTAGCCCCGTGTGTAGCCTACCCCTTCAGAGGTCATTCTAGGCTGCGTGTGACACGCATACGTTCATTCTTGTGTTTCTGGGTGCCACAGCGTAGTGCAGGTTTTTCTTTCTGCACACGTGGTCTAGGAGGGGTTGCGTGCACGTCATCTCCCTTTTTTGGGCCTCCTGTGCGTTGCGTGACCCGTCATCTTTCCCCAGGGGTTACATTCAGCCTTGCTAGAGCACTAGGGTACAATTACCATCTGGTACCCAACCCCTTTGACCCCCAATTGCCCAGGACAATAGTCTACATCCACTCCCATACGCACATTAACATCAGTGCCATGGCTGGGAGGCGAGGATTCCGTAAGGGTGGCAAAGGTGGAAGAGCCACAAGTGGTGGCCGTGGTGGATCCGGTAGGGGACGTGGTCGTAACTTGCAGGGTGAGCCTGTCCCCCCATGTGTGGAGGACCAGTCACGGGCACCCATAATCCCCCCCCCCCTCCCATTGAGGCTGATGTGGCTGACACCATCCATGCTCAGCCCTTGTTGGACCAGCCCATTGTGGCACCAGACCTGGCTGACTCCATGGCTGACTTCCAGGTCAGCAGGGCAACGACACGTGCGCTGGTGCACGTTGATGCCATCATGCCAAGTGGATCTGGGGCAGCAAGGTCATCTGCTGCACCAAGGAGGCAGGGCGGAGAGGCTGCAGGGGCAGCTGCGGCTCCATCCACCCCAGCCCTCACACACCCAGCCAGGACAGTGTCGGTCCTAGTCCATGCTGCTGACATTCCCCCTGACACCATCACACTAGAGCTAATGCCTGCACCAACTCCCATGCTGAGTGTGCAATCCCACACTCCTGATACAGAGTCCACCAGGGCTCCTGCCCCTAGTGTCCAGAGCGGCGCAGGACACTCAGGATCACCACCACCTTCCAAGCGGAAGAGGAAGAGTGCTCGTCCGGCACAGGCTGATGCCCCAGACACGGCTACACAGTCCGGCCCGTCCAGGAAGCCCAGCTTCACGGATGACGAACTGAATGCACTTGTCGAGTATGTGTCCGGACATGACAACGAGATGGTCATTGTTGCAGGATCCAAGACCACACCTGCACAACGCCAGGCACACTGGCAGACCGTTGCGGACATCGTAAGTGCCCTTGGAATTGTGAGGCGCACAGCCAATGATTGCTATAAGCGCTGGAATGACCTAAAGCGCAGGGCAAAGAGTAAGCTGGCCTCAAGTCATGCCGCAACTCTAGTGACTGGAGGTGGGTCTCCAGTAGTAGACATGGAACTCGCTCCACATGAGTCAGTCGCTGGGACCTACGTCACGGAGGAACAGATCCAAGGCGTGGGAGATCTGGCTGATTACGAGGCATTGTCCGGTGAGTGCCCATGCATGTGTGTGTCATCCATGTGCATGGTGTGTGTGTGAGGGCTTCTGTTCGGGTGCCAGGTGAGAGTGTGTGCGCCTGAGTCGTATGGGTCAGCCATGTGCTTCATGCAATCCTTCCTGCGCAGCTGCATTCGGCCATAGCAGTATCCCTTCTGCCAACAGTAGACATCTAGCCCAACTGCACGCCAGTTGCCCTTGAAGTGTCACCTTGCCACAACATATTTGCTTCTCTTTCACTGTTCATTCAGTCAGTTTGTTTGCATTCCACCACTTTCACTAGGCATGTCGCTGTCCACTAGTCACATGTCTGACATGGGTATGGTAAAGTGGAGTGACTTTGTTACCTGGATATCATTTGTACACACATGTCCCTGTGCAATTGGACCATTTCAGACTGGCAGCTCCAGGTGAAAAATCTGACCTGTTAGAATTAGAAAAGCTATTACATGCGGGAACTGGACTGAATGAATAGGTGCTGCCCTCCTCTCCATCTTCACTCAATAGCAATGGTACATGCCATCTGTGTGATGGCATGTGTGTTTCACCTGCCAATCACAGGCCAATGTGTGATGCCACTGCCAGGCAGCATGCAGAAAATGTGTTCATCTTCCATCTTGGTGTCATCAGTGTGTGCCATTTGCCTGGACTTCATACGCAGTGAGGGTGCATGCATGGGAGGGTTTTAGTCATGTGGGACATGTGTCAATCAAGTACTGGTTCTCTTGCTTCTCAGCCCTCAATGTGTGCCATGGTGCTAATGCCTGTTTCCATTTCTTTGTTTTCATGTCTTTGCAGGGGAAGACGCACCTGATACTGCTGGGGTTGTGGAGATGGTGCAGACCCAGGAGGGCTCCGAGGGCCGACCAACCACCAGTGAGGGACGTGGTGTGGTGGTGGGGGAGAACCCACAAGTGCTGCAGGTCGTGCTCTCAAGGGGTGTCTCTGGCTGCACCTCCCCCGAGCTGTACTCAGGTGTTGATTCGGATGAGACCTACGTGCCGTCGCAGGTGAGTGTTCCAGGGAGGGATTCTGTTCTGTCTCACCCACCTGCACCAGGGTCAGAACCCTCCATGGGGATGTCAGTGTTGGCAGCTACGCCTTCGGTGGTTACGGATGCAGGGTCACACTCCGCGACATCTGATCCTGTTCCTGGGCCAGCAGATCAGAGGGGGAATGCAGTCCTGCAGCCTCAGGCAGTGCCGGCACAGCAAGGCGCAGTTCGCCTTGCCCCAGACAGGTGTGGTGCCCGCCGACGTGGTGGCCGTACGCCACCCGGCAATACCGCATGGGAGCAATCCATTTACGGTATGGCAACCCAACAGGCTGCATCATCCGAGATGATGGCTCAGGCCATGGATAGGGTGGCCACTTCCATTGTCCCCCCAGAAAGGCTGATAGAGCGACTAGAGCAGGCAACCGACTCCATCTGCCAGTCACACAGGGAGGACATGTTGGGGTCCAACAGGGACAGGCGGGCGGCACTGGCGACTCTGCAGGAGGCCATCTCCATTGAGTCCCAGGGCCACAGGGAAGCCCTGAGGCAGGAGCTCCTTCACCTCAGGACGACTCTTGTTGAGCTTGAGGCTTCAACACACCAAAGGACAGAACAGCAGCTGGAGCGTCTCACCCGTACGCTCTCAGCTGAGATGCAGGCAACGAGGGCGGAGGTCCGGGCATCCCGTGAGTTGTTGCATGGGGACCTCCGCACACTCATCCTCCAGAACCAGACCTACCACACCCGCATGCTTGCAGCCACGGAGGAGCAGACTAGGGCCTTGCGTGGGCTGCCTCCCATAGTGCAACCACCTCCGGATGCAGCTGCACAGGGTGATAATAGCGACAGCAGTGATACTCCCACAATAGGGTAGCCGTGTGGGCCATGAGCCCATGGAGGTGTTTTATCTTCCCAGGATCCACGCAGGTGGGTTCTGGTGTGCATCCTGTCCTCGGACCTCCTGGGTGGCCTCCCCAACCCCCCCGGGCCCATCAATGGCCATTTTTGATTGTTTCTTATTTTTATTTTTATTTCTTTTATTCCCAATTTTTTTGGGACGATCTGTTGGCTTCCGTGGTTCCTGTGGGCATACGCTGCATTGTGGCTGGGCACATGCAGGCTTGTAATGTATTTGGTTCAGATGCTTGGGTTTGAGTCACACACACCCCTCCTGCTTCCCGTTTCCATGGGCTTGTAAAGGGTGTGCCCAAGTGACAGTGAATTACACAGTGACGTTGGACTCCCATGAGCTGTGTGGGCAGTCTGTAGTCAATACTGTGTATACATTCCTAGTGCATATTGCTGTTGTGTTGTACACTGCATGTTGCATTGATGTGTAACTCTTCTTCTGTGTCTACCTCCCAATTTGCAGGTCCCTTCCTCATGTCCACACAAGGACCTCTAGTCTGGAGATGGGGTCCATGTTGGCAGCAGTGCACCTACAACTCTACATGGCGACAACACTGCACAGTTGGTAGTGGTGGGAGTGCAGGCATTTCCAGGTGGTGAGACTACTAATATGTAACATTTGTGATGTCATGTTAATGGTACTACGTGCTCAAGTATGTTGTTGGTCCGGCATTGCTGTGAGCATTTCAGGTGTTGCAGGTTTCTAATAGTGCCACTGTACATAGTGAGACTGATGTCATGTTGTGGGGATTACTTTGTTTACCTGCAATTAGCATGACGTGGCACGGTGTGTCATGTGGCGGTGCTGGGGTTGGGTTGGCTGACATGGCACTGTCCTCTTGTTGCATTTTGCAAGTGGGTATTCATTTTAGCTGCTTCAATGTGTAACTTCACAAAACTGCATTGGTGGTGTCTGTGTGGGTAGGGATGCACACATTGTGACACTTCCAGGTGAACAATCTCAGGCTGATATGGTTTTGACGGTTCATTCTCCAGACATTCAGGATCAGTGTCAGGTTGAGTCATCATTGATTGTCAGATGGAATGTGCCAGGGCAGTGTGCACTCCACAGGGGTGTGATTTCTATGTGAAGTAATTAGCCACTAGCTGTGTACGGGCTGCCTCCCCCCGTGCCCTTTCCCCTCCCATGCGCAGCGGCTGTGCATGTGGTTGGGGATGTGGGGCCACCACCATGTCCACGGCCAGGCCCCGGCGTGTTGCAACGTTGTGCAGGACACATGCTGCCACTATGATCCTGCACACTACTGGGGGAGCGTATAACAGCTGCCCGCCAGAACGGTCAAGGGAGCGAAAGCGTGACTTTAGCACTCCGAATGTGCGCTCCACTATGCCCCTGGTTGTAATGTGGGCTGTGTTATATCTTACCTGGGGTGGCGTGGTGGGGTTCTGAATTGGCGTCATCATGTGGGGGCTGAGAGGGTAGGCACTGTCCCCTGTGGAGGTGGTGATTGGTATCATTGGTGGGGTTGTGACCTTGCTCAGTATCCAACATGCATGCATGTGCAGTGGCATACATACTCACCAAGCAGCCATGTATCGCCATGCCGCCCAGCTTCTAGGTCCCGGCTTAGGGTGGACATTCGGTAAATGAAGCTGTCGTGGGTGGAGCCGGGATAGTTGGCATATACTGAGGTGATGATTCCCTTGGCATTACATGCTACCTGCACGTTGATGGAATGCCAGTGCTTGCGGTTCCTATAGATGTGCTCAGATGCCCTGGGGGGACGTAGAGCCACATGGGTGCAGTCGATGGCACCTAGCACTTTGGGGAATCGTGCCACAGCGTAAAAATCCAGGGCGGCAGCATGCCTTTCTGCAGGTGTTCTGGGCAGGTATATGTGCCTGCGGACTGATGGCCGTGCAGTGATGATGTTCAAGACCTGGTGTAGGCAGCGTGACTGGGTGGCCTGTGACACCCCACCCACTATGGCACTTGTCCGCTGAAATGATCCAGTGGCTAAGAAGTGCAGTACATTGAGGACCTTCTCCAGGGGGCTGAGTGCTTGGGAGCACAGGGTGGGTGATGTGAGGTCATCCTCCCACTCACTCACCAGGTCCAGTATAATGTGTGGTGGAAACCTGTACCTCCCATACACCTGGTAATCAGGCATCCCGAAAAGGCTGGTTCTGGGTGTGAATATTCTGGCCCTGACTATCCTCCTCCTCCTCCTTTGGTAGCCCACTGCCACTGCTGCTAGGAACGGTATGTTCATCCTGGCGTCTGAGCTTGTTATTGTTAAAGTCCGCAAATGTATGCTTTGCGCGTGTTCTAGGCGAGCGTGTGACCCGCGCACCCCTGGAATCCAGTTCCCAGTCCAATAGCGTGTGGAAATTCACACGCACCACGGGATACAGCGTGTGACCCGCGCACCCCTGGAATCCAGTTCCCAGTCCAATAGCGTGTGGAAATTCACACGCACCACGGGATACAGCGTGTGACCCGCGCACCCCTGGAATCCAGTTCCCAGTCCAATAGCGTGTGGAAATTCACACGCACCACGGGATACAGCGTGTGACCCGCGCACCCCTGGAATCCAGTTCCCAGTCCAATAGCGTGTGGAAATTCACACGCACCACGGGATACAGCGTGTGACCCGCGCACCCCTGGAATCCAGTTCCCAGTCCAATAGCGTGTGGAAATTCACACGCACCACGGGATACAGGTTCGCTGACGTACTTGCGTGTGTAAGTGCCCGCGCACCCATTAAATACACGTACATAGGCCAATCGCGTGTACGCGCACTTTTGTCCAATTACACGCGATGACACTCTGACGTGCAGTATCTCCACGTGTGCCCCGTCATCACGTGCTGAGTGGGGAACACCCGTGCGGGTCACGTCACAGACGCGCTGAGGGACTCTGGTCCAATAGAATCGCGTATGCGTGCTGACGCGCTTACGCGCTAAGGGCCTTTCCTTGGATTTCACGCTGACGTGCAGGATTTTCACGTGCCAAATCACTCCGTATCAAGCTGGCCACGCGAAAACACACGGAAGACCACGCTCCTGCCCAGAAGGCCGAGTTACTGCCCCCCGTGCCCCGAGCAGCCTCCCACGTGCCATCTGCTGCTGCTGCCTGCCTGCCTGCTGCCACCGTGCCCTGCCATTTGGTGCCTGCACATCAGCCATCTGCAGGGGTCCAGTTGCTGTGTCCACCCCTGCTGGAACTGAAGACTCCCGACTGGGATTACATCGCTCCACAGCCCAGCCCCAGGACCCAGTTGCCCACCCACACCTGCCTCTGGGGTTGCCATGTCGGGCACTTCCACATCTGGCACCAGTGGCAACCCCAGGCCAGAGGGGCAGAGGGGCACCAGCTTCACTGTCACCGAAGTTGGTGTCCTGGTGGAGCATGTCCTGGGGCAGTATGATGCCCTCTTTGGATCATCCCGCGCCAGCAAGGAAGGACGGCAGAGGATCTGGGCCGACTGTGTGGTTGCCATCAACGCGGAGGGGGTGGCAACCCGCGACGTCCTGAAGATCAAGAAGCGCTGGGAGGACTTGAGGTCCAGGACCCTTGTGAAGGCCCGGCGCCTCGTGGAGGGGGGCCGGGGCCGCATGAGTTCCATCCAGATGAGGGTCCTGGAACGCGTACGCCCAGCGCTCCACGCCCAGATCCTTGAGAGGGAGGCCCGTCTGGAGTTGAGCGGTAAGTGTCCATGCATTACTGTGTGAGACAGGGCATGTTGCGGTGTGCTGGTTCTATGATACTTGCCTGTATGTGTGCCATAGGCCATGTATGCATGTATGTGTGCAGGGACATCATGGTAATGCATGTGCGACCAGTGATGTGTGACCCACATGGTTGTTGCATGTGTTGAAATGCCGCATGGGGAGCCCTATGCAGATTTTGAACATGAGAGCATGCCAGTCTCTGTACCTGGACATGGGTGGGGGTGAGGGATGGGTGCTGATGCCAGGTACATATATGGTAGCCATGTCTGTGTGCCTGACCTGCGTGTCTGTGACTTGTGCATGCCATGGATGCATGACACATGTGTGTGACAATGCACAGATTCAGTAAAGCAGCCAAATTACCCTTGTATCCGCTGTGTTTGGTGTGTTTGGGGCCAGATGGATGTGACTGAGGTGAAGTGTGTGCATGTGATAGGCATGAGCCATGATGCATGTGAGTTACATATCATTGAATGTTTCAAGAGTCCATTGGACATGCATGGAAATGTCCATGGCATGCACCATGCCTGTTACTGTGTGTGTTTTGCCTGGACTGACCCATGTGTTGTGGAGGGACATGATGGAAGTGTACTTTGACAGTGGTGCTCATCTGCTATTGCTTCCTGTCTAGGGGACCATTGTACAGTGCCCTGATGCTTGTGTTCTTTGTCTCCCTCTACGCAGCGGCTAGTGAAGAGGAGGGCGGAGACGGCGCTGTGGAGCAAGGCGGCGGGGATGCCCCCACGGCTGCAGCGGAAGGGGTGGGTGAGCCCCCACAGGGGCCTGCTACGGTGGGAGACGGTGAGGAGCCATCCAGGTTGGTGGTTTGCACAGAGGAGGAGGAGGCCGCCACTGGGGCACACATGGGGCCTGGTGGGGGCATCCCTGCTGGTGCAAGTGGTGCAGTCCAGGGCCAGGGGCAGGAGGCAGCACAGGTCACCGTGGAGGGGCCTGTGCATGTCGCTGTCCCTGACCCTGTGAGTGCACCACCATGCACCAGCAGGGATGCCCCGTCCCAGGCCTGTCCGCAGGTAGAGGGGATGTCCATGTCACCTGACTCCCCTCCACCTGCGGACGTGGGAACCCCTGGCCGTGCGGAGAAGGTCCTGATTGGGGTCGCGATGCGCACGGCTGTGATTCGTGATGCCGTGCGTGCTTCCCGGGAGGAGCAGGCACGGCATCACGAAGTGCACCGTGCCGACGTGGCCCAATTGGGATCGGCCATGTTCGGGGGTTTCCTGCATGTGTTGGCCAATGTGGCGGCCCTCTCCTCCTCTGTGCAGGCTATCCACCAGTCGTTCTCCTTGCCGTCTTCCAGCCCAGATGCCACCAGGGCCCCCTGTGGACCTGCCCCGACCAATGCAGCCAGCTCGGTGGGGATCCCATCCCTGCCACAGTCGGGAGTCAGAGATCCAGCAGGGGTGGACACCAGAGCAACTGGACCCCAGCAGATGGAGGATGTGACGGCATCATCGGGCAGGGCACGTGCACGACGGCGTCGGTGGTTTCCATCAGCCTGGATGCCGTCGTGCTGGCACAGGCAGTTGCATCGGAGGCAGCAGCAGGCTCAACGTGGGAGGCATCATGGCTCGGGGCCATCAACATCAGGGGTGCAGGCATCGGCCGGAGGGCAGGAGAACCCTGGAATGGGAGTGGCTTCCGTGTGGGAGCGGTTGTGCCAGCGGATAGGTGCGGAGCGGCAGCGGGCAGAGGAGGAACGGCTCACGATGGTCAGGGCGGAGGACTCCATGCGGAGGGCGCTGAGGCGGGCTGAGTGCCTCGAGGGTCTTCGCAGGGAGTTTGAGCTTGACACTGCGTTATCCCTGCGGGACCTCGGGGCCAGGGAACATGCCCGCCTCCAAGCCATTGACCAGGAGTTCGATGATGCCCTGGCCCATGACAACAACCAGTGAGCCGTCCGAATAGCCTGCCTTTGTATATAGTTGTATAGTTAGGGTTAGGTTTCCTTTGTTTTTTTGATTTTTTTTGGTAGCGATTGGACAATGCACCACTTTTTTGTATATAGTTCAGTTTTTAGTTAGTAGTCATAGTTAGGTTTAATTTGGTTGGGCTCATGGACCCAGGATGATCTTCTTCATGGTTCTTCGTTGGCTTATTTTTATTTTTCAGATTATTTTCTTGGACATTCATCTTGTTTTGTTTGATTTGCTTTGTGTTTTTTCTTATTTCATTTCCATTCTACTTGCTGTTCAATACATTATTTTTTTTATTCTTCAATGTGTCGTATCATCTCATTGCTTTCAGGCATGTCATGTTGGGTGTTTTGTCATTCACTTGCAGCCATTGTGTGTGACAGACATGTGTTCAATTGCATTATTTAAATTGGGGGTGTAACATGTAATTGCCTTTGATATGTGGGTGGGTGTGATAGTTGGTTGGGCCTTTTGGCAGGGGAGGATGGGCATTACGGACATGATTGGGGAATGTTGGGACCCAGGTGCAGGGGGGCATGGATTGGACATGGGTGGGGGCCTGCTGGCAGGTGCCCCACAGTGCTGGGGGGGTGGGGGTGGTGGGAGACATGAGTTGGACATGGGTGGGGGCCTGCTGGCAGGTGCCCCACAGTGCTGGGGGGGTGGGGGTGGTGGGAGACATGAGTGGGGGCCTGGTGGAGGGTGCCCCTGGATGCTGGGGGGTGGGGTGGTGGGAGACATGAGTGGGGGCCTGGTGGAGGCTGCCCCTGCACTGCTGGGGTGTGGGGGTGGTGGGAGACATGAGTGGGGGCCTGGTGGAGGGTGCCCCTGGTGGCTGGGAGGTGGGGGTGGTGGGAGACATGAGTGGGAGCCTGGTGGAGGGTGCCCCTGGATGCTGGGGGGTGGGGTGGTGGGAGACATGAGTGGGGGCCTGGTGGAGGCTGCCCCTGCACTGCTGGGGTGTGGGGGTGGTGGGAGACATGAGTGGGGGCCTGGTGGAGGGTGCCCCTGGTGGCTGGGGGGTGGGGGTGGTGGGAGACATGAGTTGGACATGGGTGGGGGCCTGCTGGCAGGTGCCCCACAGTGCTGGGGGGTGGGGGTGGTGGGGGACATGAGTTGGACATGGGTGGGGGCCTGCTGGCAGGTGCCCCACAGTGCTGGGGGGGTGGGGGTGGTGGGAGACATGAGTGGGGGCCTGGTGGAGGGTGCCCCTGGTGGCTGGGGGGCGGGGGTGGTGGGAGACATGAGTTGGACATGGGTGGGGGCCTGCTGGCAGGTGCCCCACAGTGCTGGGGGGGGTGGGGGTGGTGGGAGACATGAGTGGGGGCCTGGTGGAGGGTGCCCCTGGTGGCTGGGGGGTGGGGGTGGTGGGAGACATGAGTTGGACATGGGTGGGGGCCTGCTGGCAGGTGCCCCACAGTGCTGGGGGGTGGGGGTGGTGGGGGACATGAGTTGGACATGGGTGGGGGCCTGCTGGCAGGTGCCCCACAGTGCTGGGGGGGTGGGGGTGGTGGGAGACATGAGTGGGGGCCTGGTGGAGGGTGCCCCTGGTGGCTGGGGGGTGGGGGTGGTGGGAGACATGAGTGGGGGCCTGGTGGAGGGTGCCCCTGGTGGCTGGGGGGTGGGGGTGGTGGGAGACATGAGTGGGAGCCTGGTGGAGGGTGCCCCTGGTGGCTGGGGGGTGGGGGTGGTGGGAGACATGAGTGGGGGCCTGGTGGAGGGTGCCCCTGGTGGCTGGGGGGTGGGGGTGGTGGGAGACATGAGTGGGGGCCTGGTGGAGGGTGCCCCTGGTGGCTGGGGGGTGGGGGTGGTGGGAGACATGAGTGGGGGCCTGGTGGAGGGTGCCCCTGGTGGCTGGGGGGTGGGGGTGGTGGGAGACATGAGTGGGGGCATGGTGGAGGGTGCCCCTGGTGGCTGGGGGGTGGGGGTGGTGGGAGACATGAGTGGGGGCCTGGTGGAGGGTGCCCCTGGTGGCTGGGGTATGGGGGTGGTGGGAGACATGAGTGGGGGCCTGGTGGAGGGTGCCCCTGGATGCTGGGGGGTGGGGGTGGTGGGAGACATGAGTGGGGGCCTGGTGGAGGCTGCCCCTGCACTGCTGGGGTGTGGGGTGGTGGGAGACATGAGTGGGGGCCTGGTGGAGGGTGCCCCTGGTGGCTGGGGGGTGGGGGTGGTGGGAGACATGAGTGGGAGCCTGGTGGAGGGTGCCCCTGGTGGCTGGGGGGTGGGGGTGGTGGGAGACATGAGTTGGACATGGGTGGGGCCTGCTGGCAGGTGACCCACAGTGCTGGGGGGTGGGGGTGGTGGGGGACATGAGTTGGACATGGGTGGGGGCCTGCTGGCAGGTGCCCCACAGTGCTGAGGGGGTGGGGGTGGTGGGAGACATGAGTGGGGGCCTGGTGGAGGGTGCCCCTGGTGGCTGGGGGGTGGGGGTGGTGGGAGACATGAGTTGGACATGGGTGGGGGCCTGCTGGCAGGTGCCCCACAGTGCTGGGGGGGTGGGGGTGGTGGGAGACATGAGTGGGGGCCTGGTGGAGGGTGCCCCTGGTGGCTGGGGGGTGGGGGTGGTGGGAGACATGAGTTGGACATGGGTGGGGGCCTGCTGGCAGGTGCCCCACAGTGCTGGGGGGTGGGGGTGGTGGGGGACATGAGTTGGACATGGGTGGGGGCCTGCTGGCAGGTGCCCCACAGTGCTGGGGGGGTGGGGGTGGTGGGAGACATGAGTGGGGGCCTGGTGGAGGGTGCCCCTGGTGGCTGGGGGGTGGGGGTGGTGGGAGACATGAGTGGGGGCCTGGTGGAGGGTGCCCCTGGTGGCTGGGGGGTGGGGGTGGTGGGAGACATGAGTGGGAGCCTGGTGGAGGGTGCCCCTGGTGGCTGGGGGGTGGGGGTGGTGGGAGACATGAGTGGGGGCCTGGTGGAGGGTGCCCCTGGTGGCTGGGGGGTGGGGGTGGTGGGAGACATGAGTGGGGGCCTGGTGGAGGGTGCCCCTGGTGGCTGGGGGGTGGGGGTGGTGGGAGACATGAGTGGGGGCCTGGTGGAGGGTGCCCCTGGTGGCTGGGGGGTGGGGGTGGTGGGAGACATGAGTGGGGGCCTGGTGGAGGGTGCCCCTGGTGGCTGGGGGGTGGGGGTGGTGGGAGACATGAGTGGGGGCCTGGTGGAGGGTGCCCCTGGTGGCTGGGGTGTGGGGGTGGTGGGAGACATGAGTGGGGGCCTGGTGGAGGGTGCCCCTGGTGGCTGGGGGGTGGGGGTGGTGGGAGACATGAGTTGGACATGGGTGGGGGCCTGCTGGCAGGTGCCCCACAGTGCTGGGGGGGTGGGGGTGGTGGGAGACATGAGTGGGGGCCTGGTGGAGGGTGCCCCTGGTGGCTGGGGGGTGGGGGTGGTGGGAGACATGAGTTGGACATGGGTGGGGGCCTGCTGGCAGGTGCCCCACAGTGCTGGGGGGTGGGGGTGGTGGGAGACATGAGTGGGGGCCTGGTGGAGGCTGCCCCTGCACTGCTGGGGTGTGGGGGTGGTGGGTGACATGAGTGGGGGCCTGGTGGAGGGTGCCCCTGGTGGCTGGGGTGTGGGGGTGGTGGGAGACATGAGTGGGGGCCTGGTGGAGGGTGCCCCTGGTGGCTGGGGGGTGGGGGGTGGGGGTGGTGGGAGACATGAGTGGGGGCCTGGTGGAGGGTGCCCCTGGTGGCTGGGGTGTGGGGGTGGTGGGAGACATGAGTGGGGGCCTGGTGGAGGCTGCCCCTGGTGGCTGGGGGGTGGGGGTGGTGGGAGACATGAGTTGGACATGGGTGGGGGCCTGCTGGCAGGTGCCCCACAGTGCTGGGGGGGTGGGGGTGGTGGGAGACATGAGTGGGGGCCTGGTGGAGGGTGCCCCTGGTGGCTGGGGGGTGGGGGGGGTGGGAGACATGAGTTGGACATGGGTGGGGGCCTGCTGGCAGGTGCCCCACAGTGCTGGGGGGTGGGGGTGGTGGGGGACATGAGTTGGACATGGGTGGGGGCCTGCTGGCAGGTGCCCCACAGTGCTGGGGGGTGGGGGTGCAAGGGGACATGAGTTGGTGTTCATTAGTTCAAGGAGACATGTGCCTTTGCTGGGGGGCATGCCCATGTTGTGTGGGCTGCCTGCGGGACATGACCAGGGATGCAGGGTAGTCCCCTGTGGTGTGGGCTGCCTGCAGGGGCCGTGGAGGGTGTACAGGGTACACCTGGGAGGACCCACACTGTCAAATCACATGTGGGACTCCCCGGCACCCCTGAAATACACGTACCGTGCAGAAATCGCGTGTAAAACTTCCTGCGCACCCCTGAAATACACGCGCCCAGGCTATTCGCGTGTGGAACTTCCCGCGCACCCCTGAAATACACGCATCCAGGCTATTCGCGTGTGGAACTTCCCGCGCACCCCTGAAATACACGCGCCCAGGCTATTCGCGTGTGGAACTCCCCGCGCACCCCTGAAATACACGCGCCCAGGCTATTCGCGTGTGGAACTTCCCGCGCACCCCTGAAATACACGCGCCCAGGCTATTCGCGTGTGGAACTCCCCGCGCACCCCTGAAATACACGCGCCCAGGCTATTCGCGTGTGGAACTTCCCGCGCACCCCTGAAATACACGCGCCCAGGCTATTCGCGTGTGGAACTTCCCGCGCACCCCTGAAATACACGCGCCCAGGCTATTCGCGTGTGGAACTTCCTGCGCACCCCTCAAATACACGCGCCCAGGCTATTCGCGTGTGGAACTTCCCGCGCACCCCTGAAATACACGCGCCCAGGCTATTCGCGTGTGGAACTTCCCGCGCACCCCTGAAATACACGTAGCCCGCTCCCCCAGGCCCGATCGCGTGTGAAACTTCACGCGAACCCCTGAAATACACGTAGCACGCTCCCCCAGGCCCGATCGCGTGAGAAATTTCACGCGAACCCCTGAAATACACGTAGCCCGCTCCCCCAGGCCCGATCGCGTGATTAACTTCACGCGAACCCCTGTGATGCACGTACCCTGCAAATCGCGTGTGAGACTTCCCGTGCACCCCGGTATACACGCACACGTATTTTTTGTCAGCGGGTGTCCGTGTTTGTGGGTACCCCTTTGCACGTCATTTTTCCTGGAGGGCCACAGTATGGGACATTCATCATGGCAGTATATAGGTGCTATTTGTTGGCGCACCTTTTGGCGCACATTTCTTACAGCCGCAGAGACGCTACCGCCTGCTTTCTTGTGGCGGTCGTGTTTGTGCCTGTGCGCTGGTTTGAGCGTGCGCTTTTTTGCCCTATTCTATTCCATGAATACGTGTTGTAGGCGAGCGTGTGGGCGTTCCGCGCACTTGTGCCCTGTACTTCCCCCGTGACGCCCACGTTTTGGCAAGTTGTTCCCCATTCCGAGTGTTACGCCCGTGTTCCGCCTACTTTTGTTGCGTGCGCCGCGCTATGTGCGAATTTCGCTGTGGCCTGTGCGATTTTCGCTGTGACCTGGCGCACGCTGTTAGATGGCCTGTGCGCCAACGTGCGCCGCGCACTTTTTTATCGCACATCCGCTGGTTTTCTCGCGCACGGCCTTCCATGAATCGACGTGCGCTGCTTTTCGTGCGATTTTCGCAATTGCACTGCGATTTTCGCTATTCCACTGCGATTTTCGCTATTCCACTGTGATTTCCACGTGTTTGCCCACTTGCGCCGCGCTAATTATTCCATGAATCGGCCTGTAAATGTCTTGCGAGCAGACAGGACATGACCTGCCGGGAGATTAGTGGCGATGATCAGAACTCTGGAAGGAAGTACCTGTGTGCAGAACGTTGCTTCCACACAACAGAATCCTGCCCCTTCGGAGCAGCAAGACACCCAGCATGCATATGCCTGATTCACAAAGTGCTTATTTATGGTTTAAAGCCCTGTCTCCGGCTCGCTTGCATCAGGCCAGATACAGTGGAATGTGTAATGCAGGCATTTCAGATCAGTGTCGGAATTAATGGGCCCTACACATACACGCTCATGTTTAGCACGAGCGTTTCGATTATTTTTACGTTTCCACACCTGGATCTACGTTTAAAGACCAAAAATAAAACGAGCCTGAATTTAATTCAATCGAATTTCAAAATGTTCTTTTGTTTTGTTTTCATATTTTTTCTAACTGATATGCGTGGAAGACCCCCGTAGCTCCCTCCACATTCCCTCGCCTTATTAATTCCCTAACCCAGCCTCCATCTATTTATTTCGAAAAAAAATGCAAAAACACCGCACAATTCGATTAAAACCATTCGGTGTTTTCAGCCTCGTTATTTGGTTATTTTCCACTTGGTTTCTGGGGGGGGCAGGGGGGGATACGAATTAGAATTCTTTAAGCATGAAGTCACGGGGGTTTGGGGAGCAGGACGGGGTCCCGGGCTCTGTGCCTGCCTCACAGAACTAAATCAAGTCCTTAACACGCTCTTTCCAGAGCACGCTGAGGTGCCCTCGGCAGAGCCAGAAGCAGAGCTGGAAATAGACGGGATGGAGAGGCAGAGTCTTCCAAATGGCTCCAGGTCAACGAAACGTAGTCTTTCCCAAAACCACGTTAATAAGAATATGTTTCGATTAGTGTTACAACAGCAGCCAAGCTGGACTTTTGTAACTCACAGTTAGGCAAACGAGGGCAATTCAGTTACATTATAAGCTTCTAAGCTAGATTTCCAAAAGCACCTTTCTACCTAAAAGTATTTAAATAGGGATCAAGTGAAAGGCAAACATTGTCGATGCCTCCGCTAACACGTCTCCCTGATTTATGGCAGCGAAGAGTTGCTTGTTTTCGATGGGTGGGTAACCGCGTGGCCAGCCTAAACCTCCTTCAGAATAACAAATGGAAGTGTTAGTGGCTACCTTTAGGTACAGACCATTGGGATGTGAGCTACAGTTATAACACAACTTGCATTTGCGTTCTCTCGCATAGTGTGGGTATAAGAACATAAAACGGCCCATGTACTCCTCAGCCTCGGGCTCTATTGCTAAACACAGGCTGATGTCTTGTAACGTTAGAACTGTGGTTGTGCAACAGGAAGCGAGTGCGACGGGGAGAAGGAATCCACAAATGAGCGAACTCCAAGTGCTGCCACGTTCGGCCCAAGCGTGGGAAGCCATGAAGCTAATGACGAGAGCCAGGCCTTTTATGGAGCATGTCTTCATTGCTATTAAGCATCCTGCTGAACTTCCCCAAAACTCTTGCATGTTGACATATGTTCTTATTGATTTAAATAAAAAGCATGTGGTTTTGCTAGGGGTTGAGGCATCGGTCTTGGTTTCTGCCATGGTACAGAGGCTAAAAAGCGTATTTTTGCGTTAGTACAGATGCATATGATAGATGAAGTGGCCACGTTCTGGTTCTGAGCCGGGTAGGACTGGCATCTATGGAGCAATGAGGCAATGCCCAAGGGCAAGGACTGAAATGAGAGTGTGGGGCAGTTTTGTGTCTCAATATAGGCCAGTCTGACTCACTGTGAAACGGGTCATTATGGCCAATACCCCCCAACTCAATGTGCTGTACTATGCAACATCTCCACGTGTCTCCTCCTCGTCACAGTACTCATGCATTGAAGGCGATCTACCTCCCAACAGAAACGTTCCCCAAAAATATTTTTTGTAAAGTCCCTGTGGCCTATCCCATAAATCCTCCTGTCTATACAAAAGGAACCGGGATGATATTACCTCCAAGTAGGGAGAGGTGGGTGTCACCACTGTGACAAGGAAGAGGTAGGACTAGGAGTAATGAAGATTGCTGGTATGGAATCAGGGCATTATTTGCCACACATTTGGAAAAAGCGTGACCTGGGTACTACTCCAAAAGCTAGTCATTTTAATGAATTGTGGGCTACTTTTTCATTAGTACCTGGGCATATCTTTTGTGTCAGTTCGACCTTGCTTCAGGACAGGGTGTTGATCTTTCAAGATTTATATGCCTGAGTTAGTGGCTCTTTAGTTTCCTCATGAATCTGTTTTTTGCCAAAGGGGCTCATTTTGAATGATCTCAAAAATAGTAAGGAGGGGGTCCACCTTGAACTGCACTTCCACAAGCAATCACTTCTGCACTTTTTTGATTTGTTTTGTCAAGCGTCTAAACTACAATATGAGGATTTGGGTTTCCATGACATATTCCTGCCATTAACAAAATGGATCACTAATGCCACCTACTAGGTCGCTACACGAGACTTGGCATTTACATGTATTCCTACAGAATACAGCTGCCTTTTGTAATTGCCGAAAAGGTGCAGATTCCACAGAAATCCAGAGCATCTCTGCCTGCATCAAAATAAGATGTGGTCGAGATACTGGTAGATGTGTCAGTCAGAGCAGGCGGAAGTGGCGAATTCAGTCATTACGATTCCCCCCCCCCCACCTCTGCTCTGCCTCACAAAAAAGCAAAATCGCAGAGCGAGGAAAAAAATGTACGCTTCCACCCATGACTTTACTCAATACGTACATACGCTCCGCTCCGATCTAAAACATGACCCCCAAAGAGCTTTTCACTGGGGCAAAGATGAGGCAAATCTATTTTCACCATGTATGTTCTTTTGCTATCATGAATAGGGCAAAGTCATATCATCTTGTGATGTCATCTTTGATGTCCTGGGTGTTAGTGTTAGCAGTGCACGGTGGCGCAAGTTATGGTTGCTTATCTTACCATAACTGCCGAATTTCAGGGGTTTTTCGTTTTTACTTTGAACCATAACGTCCCTTTAACAAAGTTTTTTTACTGAATTTGATAGGTTTTTAGTAGCGCAACTTAACCATAACATCCCTTTTAACAAAGTTTTTTCACTGAATATATATATATATATATATATATATATATATATATATATATATATTCACTGAAAAACCCTTAGCTAAGGTGCCTTTAAGCTGCAAAGATTTTACGCAACAAAACCATTGATAATCAGCAGATGTGGGAAGTCATGAGCAGTTTAACACAGCGTTGATGTCCCCCATAATGCTCTTTTGCATGTCATTGTGAATCCCTTCTCTTATAATATGTATGTGATCATGGGCTTTGCCACGGCAACACGCTGAGTTAAGCTGGTCATTACTTTCCACATCCGCTGAATTTCAAGGGTTTTGTTGTGTTAAATCTGCACAATTTAAGCGCACCTTAACTAAGGATATTTCAGTGAATTTCAAGGGTTTCGTTATACCATAGTTCTTTACAGGCCACTAGCCATGGCATCTGGCCAAGGCCTTTGGCCGTGTCCACTGTACATGTTCCCCAGTATGTGTCTTTTGGACCCATTAAGTGGCACATGTCTTTTGGACCCTCTAGCCAGGGCAGACTGTATATTTTAAAACACTACCTGTCCAATACCATGGCCTTAGGCCGTGTCCACTGTACATGATCCACCAATAGGTTTCTTTTGGACTCAATATGCATGTCTTTCAGGCCCACTAGCCAGGGCCTACGGCCGTGGCCCACCGTATATTTTAAAACACTACCGAGCCACTAGCGGTGGCCTTTGGTCATGTCCACTGTCCATGTTCCCCTAATATGTTTCTTCTGGAGCCACTAGGTGACCACGGCCGTGTCTTTTGAGCTGACTATCCAGGCCCGGGCCAGTGAGCACGGTCTTCGGCCATGCCCACTATATATTTTAAAACACTGCCTTTCTTTCTTACTTACTGGCCATGGCCTCCGACCAGGACCATTATCCCCAGCCTTTCACCAGGGACCTTTCACATGATAGCCCAATACCTTTCTTCTGGTCCCATTAGTAGTAGTAGTAATTTAAATTTATAAAGCGCTCACACAGCCCGCAGGCATCGAGGCGCTGTTACAAGAATTGTTTGTTTTTCTTAGTTGCGTAATTGTTTTTTTTTTGTGTCTTAGTTACATATTTATAACGCGCTTAAACACCCATAGGTTTCTAAGCGCGGACCCGGGGATCGAACCTGTGTTGCTTCGTGTCGTCTTGCTTCCAAGACACGCACGCTGCCGCTGAGCTATCCTCCCGGGACTTTGGCCATGGCAGTGCTTATGGATTTCAGCCTTGGCCACACTACATATTACTCTGATAGGTTTCCAAAATAGGCCCACTGGCCATGGCCATTCGGCCATGGCCACACCACTAGGTTTCTTTTGGGCACACTAGCCATGGCCTTCGGCCTTGTCCACTTTTCATATTCCATCCCTTGACATGTTGCACCAATAGGTTTCATTGGGGCCCACTAGCCATGGCCTTTGGGCATAGCAAGTGGTCACGACTTTGGCCGTGTCCACTTTACATGGTGCACCATTCGGTTCCTTAAATTAACCTAGTACCCATATCCTTTGGTAGCACCCTTCACCCCCCACCTCACTCTAGCTGTAAAATTCCTCTTTTTTTGTATTAATCTAATTGTGTTTGTTATCTCTCTTTCTAAAACCTTTTCGGGCATAACTGCGGTTATATTTACAATGTACTACAAATAACCATGGTTATCCATAAATGCCCGCAAATAACCACATGTATTTTCGTGTGACGCACTTTCACTCCTGAACCATATTTCTACTATAACGCTGGTTATCCCCAGGATAACCGCCATTACGTCAAAATGTTTGAACTCTGAACATGGTTGTTACGCTCACCTGGTTCCCACAGGGGCGTCGATCAGACCCCGACAGCTGCGGTCTCCACCAACGTGATGCGTAGTGCCGAGATGACTGTCTGGACTGGCCCGCCTAATCTCATCTGCTTGATCCGTAGAAGTATTCTCCTTATGTTTTTAAATGATGAGCTCTCCATCCTGCATGGCATGCAGGGGCGCGTAGATACCCGTTACTTCACTGGTTTGAAGGTACTGGAGGAGTTCCGGAGGAATATTGACTCCAGGGTTTATAAAGTTCAAAGAGTTCAATATGTCCGATGTTCACTCTTGTTCCATTCCCTTGTTGAATTGCAGCTGGTTCAAAAGAATGTTGCCTGGAGGCAGCTGATGGCGTTCAGGTAAGAGTCTGTATTACCCAACACTGTCCGATAAAAGTTGCGTGAGTTTAACTTGTTGTTTTCTCTCCCTTTATAGGTGCGCCATATGAAGATGGTGGTAAGAGATTGTATTTGTCGGCTCTCTTGGCTCACCTTGTTGTTTCTTTTGTTTTCCCCCAGGTGCTGGAGTTCGACGAAGAAAATGATGGAGGCAGCGCCGAGTCGAAAGATACTGTGGATTGGTGAGTATAACGCAGCGCTGCTGCTGGCGATGCGACGCGTGCTGGAATAATGTCCTTTCCAGGCTCAGAGACGTGCTGGATCCGGAATCAGGTAAGGAATTAAAATAATGTCTGTGATCTAACCTTTTCTTCCTTTTTCCCCTTTTTCTAGGAGCTCTGGATTCGAGGCGGGCGTGGCAGAAGACTGGATGCTGACTTGCAGGCACGGTGAGCGTTACGCTGCAGGATGCAGAATAACGCAAAGCGTGTGCTGCTGTTCGGGCGTGGTTTAAATAGCCTCCAAAGTAGCTCCAGGTAAGAAGTTCCCCAGAACCACACCCAAGTAAAAAAATAGTCCCTGTAACAAAATAGTCCCATCCAGGCCTCACATTGGCTTGGATTCCTTTGCAGCATGGTCTGCATGAGGTAAGTAATGTCTATGAGCCTGGCGCCTATGGCGCCAGGACTGGTTTCTAAGATGAGCCTGGCGCCTAAGGCGCCATGACTGAACCCAAACAGCCCCCAGCTGGGGCTACTGGGGTTTTAACAAGTATCTGGATGCCTGCTCCCGGGGCTGATGGACTCGATCCGGATGCCCGGGGGTAGGCATCATAACAGCGGTCCCCAGCTCCCCGCCCCCCAACTTCCCAATTTTACATGGTGTACTCTTTCCTGCTCCAAGTCTCTAGGCTGATGCCATTTCATCCTTTGTCCTCCTTCAAATGGCATTTTTTCCACTTTTTTCCGTTTTCGGCTAACTCTGGTTACTTCCATTTTAACCCCAGTTATCTGTCGCATCGAACAAAAGAAATGGCAGCTTTTTCATTCCTGAAATTCCTCCCTGCTGCAAAGCACCAGGGAAATATAGATATAATTTTGGGAGAAGGAGCACACCCTAACAACGACTAGACGGACAAACCCCAGACCCCTCCTGGAAATTGAGTCAACGCTTTGTGCCCATGTTGTTTCGGACCTGGTCCAATTCCCTCCAGTGGACTTTTTCTCTATGGGGAAGTGAATGGGAGTAGGCTGAGAACAGCGTTTTGTTGGCTTTCTTAATACCCTTTTCTTTTTTTAACAAATCTTACCCAAAATGTCCGGTCTGTGGGGGCCCGTGATGAACCTTTTGCTTGCATGTATCAGCCAAATTCATCATGCAAGTTAAAAATTATTAGCAATTCAATTTTTGGGTTTCCTATGGAACTTGATACTCACTTAATTATAGTGCGGCAATACAATATATGTACAATATATAAACCCGACGAAGCACGTTCAGGGTGAAACACGTTGTTTTGTTTTCTGTCTGCTGCCCTTTTGTCCATGATGATGTACTAATGGGGACTATTTTTCTGCAGCCATTCCAGGGATTATGTTCTTATTTTTTCTCATGATAGCCTGAGTGCCGCTGCATTCTGGACTGCCTGGCAGCCCAACCTTCTCTATATATATATATATATATATATATATATATATATATATATATATATATATATATTGGATACATTACTCACGTAATAATATTTCTGATGCTTGTATCTGCTTAGATTCACATGCTGTGGAAGCAGAGTATTACAGTTGTTGTTTTTGAAACTCGAAAAGGGACGTTGAATAGGGCGTGCAAGTAATACTATCCCTAGTGTGACGTCCCTTGTACCCATGATCCCTCACGTGTGTAGGTCCATCAGATTGTATTTTTCTGACATGAGGTAGCATGAGGAGTAGCGTGAGTACAGAAGTATCCAAGCAGATACAATAGACAAGCTCAGAGGTTTATGTGCCTTCTCTCAGAGGGGAGGAAGGGTGGGCGCATGTGAATCTAAGCCGATACAAGCATCACAAATAAGATTACGGTGAGTAATGTATCCGTTCTGAGGCTTGTGGAATCTGCTTAGATCACATGCTGTGCATAGATTAGCGAGCAGTGGAAGAAGAAGGAGGTGGGATGTGAGAAGGTTCATGAGCGAATAAATGTCTTAGAACCACTTGTCCCACTTGTGTATCTGTCTTGGAATGAGTGTCAATGCAGTAGTGCTGAGTGAAGGTATGTACATAGCTCCATGTAGCTGCTTTGCAAATACTGTCTAAGGGGACATTTGCAGTGAAGGCCAGATTGGCTCCTGTATCTCTTGTGGAGTGAGCCCTGGGTGTAAAAGGCAGTGTTTTGTCTGGTAGGGAATAGCACAGTTGGATACATCTGACTATCCACCTATAGATGGCATTCTTAGAAATGCGTCACCTTCTCTGCCTGGCACTATGGAGACAAACAATTGATCTGTTTTCCTTAGCGGTCTGGTCTTGTCTATGTAGTAGAGGACCACTCTGCTCGCATCTAGTGTGTGGAGTTTTACCTCAGCTGAGCCTTTGGGTTCTTGGAAGAAAGCCGGTAGCTCAATTGACTGGTTTACATTAAATTTGGAGATGAATTTAGGTGAGAACCTAGGGTGAGTACATAAAACCAGAGTGTCTTTGTGTACAACAAAGAAAGGATCCTGCACTGACAAAGCTTGAATTTCACTGACCCTTCTTATGGAAGTGATAGCCACTAAGAAGGCAGTCTTATAAGTCAGGTGTTTAAGACTAGACTTGTGCATAGGCTCAAAAGGGGGTCCCATGAGCTTAGCGAGTACCACATTGAGGTCCCACCCTGGCGGCGCATTAGAAATTGGAGTGTGGAGTCTCTTTACCCCTTCCATAAATGCTTTGATAACTGGTACTTGTCACCATGAGACCTTATTGTGAGATGTTGTGTAGGCTGGCAAAGCCGCCAGGTGGACCTTCAGGGAGTTAAATACTAACCCTGCATCTAGCAAATGGAGCATATAAGTTAGAATGTGTGATGAAGCACATTCGATAGGGGTGATTTGTTTAGTCTGGCACCAAATTACAAATCTTTTCTATTTGTCAAAGTAACAGTGCCTAGTGTTTGGTTTTCTTGATTCTTTCAAGATATCCGTGCATCTCTGTGGCAGGTTCAGATATCCGAATTCTATGACCTCAGGAGCCATGCTGCCAAGTTCATTGAGTATGGCTGCGGGTGCACTGTTAGTCCCTCGTGCTGGATGAGTAGGTTGTACCGGCACGGGAGTTTGATGGGGTCGCACATCGCCAGTTTGCGCAGATGTGGATACCATGGTTGTCTTGCCCTAATAGGAGCAACTAGGTTAAGCGTCATCGGTTCCTTGTTTATCTTGTTCACCACCTTCCTCATTAGAGGGGTTGGTGGAAAAGCATAGGCAAATATCCCTGACCAGTTCATCCATAGGGCGTTCCCCTTGGAGCCTGGCTGGGGGAACCTGGACGTGAAGTCTGGGCATTGACTGTTTTCGCTTTGTAGAGGAGGTCCCAAATATGGCCTGCACTCCAGTCGCCCATTTTGAAGTACCACGAACATTCACACCGAGATATGTGACGTACGATGAGCAAATAAACCAGCAGAGAGCCGCACTAGGGCTCTGACCAGTGCCAATCAGAAGAGCAATAACTATTGAAGCGCCAATAACCAGACAACCATGGGCAGTAAGGTATCCATTGAGACAACCATACCAGCAAATGACAAGACATGAAGATTGTTTAAACACTGTCCCAGAAGAAACTCAAAAGGCCTTAATGGAAGACGAATGATGACGTCACAAGGGCCCGGACAGACGTACATATGAAGAACGACAACCAAAAGATGACACACAAAGACAAAACACCATGGATAAGGATATCACAGACATAGAAGAAGAGACAATGTTGAAATATAAAGAAACGTAACTGTAAAGCAGGATGAACGTATTCAACCATCTAACGCCTGTACATAGGCTTGTAACGCAAGAAGCTAAGAAAACAGTGCGGCTTGCTATGTTTAGTAGAAGAATAGAGCGGCAAGCGCCAACTATATTTCTACCTCAGCAAAGCACATTATATAAGTGTGAGTCCACTTTATACAAAAGCAGAATTAGCCCAGATTACTAAGGGTCAAACAGGCCAGGATTCTTATTCAGCTAAAACAAGAAGAGAGACGGCGGAATCGAAACTCAGCAAGGAGCAGGCCGTGCCTGGGAAATCGAGGTCAAACCAAGAGAGGGAGGCGGACAGTAACTTCAGAGAATCGAAACTTAAGAGCAGAGCAGCCTGCCCCGTGAAGGTCGAGATAAGAGGGCCCAGGCAGGTGGCGGCCGAAAATGCACGAATAGAAGGAAAACGAAGCTGATTCATGGTGTGCTAACACGTGACCAGCCAAGCGTGAAGTAGTACCAACGTCTGATGTCACCCAAAGCAGGAGATACCATAACTTGTCCTGACAAGAAGCTACAGTTTCGAGGCCAACCTCAGTCAACTAATTGACACATAGCAATAAAGTACTGATTGATGGAAGGGAGGCAGGGTGAATCATGGGGCATACTGCATCTGGGTGACCATTCTGCATGCTGCTAATTAGAGTGGAGGTTTATGCTTAGGGTTGTAGCCAGCCCAATCACAGTGGGCCAAATAATCTAAGGTCCTATAGATAGTAGAACCAATGAGACGTCGTACTTTTAGTGACGTTTGTATGAGTAATGTAGAGGGAAGGGTGTAGACGCCCACCCGATAAGAGTTATCCAATCCTCACACTCTTTTAACATATACAGATATACACCTATACTTAAGTTACCTTTTCCAACCAATAGAATTGCATGACAAACTTTTGAGTGTTACACGTCAATGATGATGAATTTTGACTATAACTATTGCTGTTTGAATGAAGATGGTTGGGAGTTGAAGCGAGACGGGCCATCGCATCATTAATGATCTCTATGTTTCCCCGTTTTTTTACTTGTCATTAAACAGTCTCCCCTTTGCCAAACCATTGAGTTGTCCTTATTGATTGGTGTTGGAGTAAGAGAATCCCCCACCCCATCCATCTCAAGGTGCAGCTATCTTGTCTTAAAGTACTTGAGGGCGAGCATTGATTTCTATGGGCCAGTCAGAGGTCACTCCCCCTCGCTGTACAGTTTGTGGCCAATAGGTCTATTGTGGTGAAACCCCACTGAGAGAAGAAGTGTTCTACGAAGTCTTCGTGTAGTCCCCATTCGTGTTCCTCTGGAAGGGGATCTCTGCTCAGAGTCTGCTAGGGAGTTGAGTTCCCCTGGAACATGTTGGGCTGACAGGTAAATCTTCCGTTTGAGTGCCCATTTCCAAATTTGTTTGGCAAGTCTGGACAGATGGACAGATTTTGAGAATGAGTGCCCCCCTATTTGTTTATGTAAAATATTGCAGTTGTGCTGTCTGTAAGGACCTGCACTGACTGGTTCGATAAGAGGGGTTTGAATGCCTGAAGCGCTCTGAATACTGCTAGAAGTTCCAGCAGATTGATGATGTGGTTCTGAGCAACCTTGCGAGACCAGAGACCTTGAGCTGTGTGGTAAAGGTAGTGAGCGCCCCACCCTGTTAAGGAGGCATCTGTTGTGACGACAGCCTGAACCTCTGGGTCGTAGAAGAGTTTCCCTTTCGTTAGATTCTCTCTCGTCCACCAGCGAAGATTCTGTACCAGTGTTGGCGAAACTACCACTGACCACTTGCCAACCACTCCTTCCATGGGTCGCATGCGTAGGCACGCGTGGGGAACCAGGTAAATGCAAGACGCCATAATACCTAACAAGCGCATTGCTTTACGCACCCTTATTTGGCGACTGGCTTGATATTGAGGAATTTGCAGCAATACATTTTCGAATTCTTTCCTCTGACAGAAAGGCCAACCCCTCTTGAGTATTTAGGACAGCTCCTAGGAACTGTTTGGAGGTGTCTGGCACGAGGCTTGACTTTTTCTTGTTGATGGAGAAGCCCAATTGAAAGAGGAGGTTGATGGTTCTTTGGATGTTTTGTCTGCAAATTAGGGGGACTCCCCTGTAATGATCCAGTCGTCCAGGTAAGGGTACATTGGGATTGCCTCCCTGCGCCGATGCGCTGCCACCACACTTGGAGCAGAGGCTATTCCAAAGGGCAGCACCTTGAATTGGTAGTGCTGGTTTTCTATCTTGAAACGCAATAATCTTCTGTGCGTTGGGAACATTGAAATATGAAAATAGGCATCTTTCATATCCAGTGTTGCCATGTAATCCCCCTTTTTTAGTAGGGGGATTACCTCTTGTAGCGTAGTCATGCAGAACTTTTGTGGCTTGACATACTTGTTTGCAGGGCGCAAATCTAATACTGGGTGCATTGTGAGATAAAGCGCTTATACACAAGTGAAGTGCTTGAAAGCGCTACTTAAAAAAATTGAGCCTCTTTACTCTGCCTTTTATTATCAATGGCTCTCTAATCCCAGTCTCTCCCTTCATCAAAATTCTTGGGGTATACCTTGAAGCCACACTATCCCTCACCTGTTAGGTCAACGCCATAGCCTCTTCAGCAGCCTACTCAGCTAAACTACTAAAAGCGGCCACACCATTCCTCTCGAGTGACAGTTGCCTGACGATTGCCCTATTGCAATGTCCTCTTTGCTGGGACATTGACCCAAAATATAAAGAAACTCCAGATCATTCAAAATAATGCCCTGCATGCCGCCTTGAACATTCCCAGATCGGAACACATCTCTGCTGCCTGCAGAGCAGCTCACTGGCTACCGGGCCGCAAGAGAATAGTGTACAAGACACTCTCTATCACCCATGAGTGCATCCCCAAATCTTCCCCCATACCTGGTGCAAATAATTAACAAATCTGTCTCAACTAGGCCCACCAGAACCTCATACACGCACAGATTGGTGCAGCCTTAGTTCAAACGTACCAAAGCCGGTGGCGCCAGCTTCCCAGTCATTGCGGCCAAACATTGGAATGCTCTCCCGCCATACTAAGAGCGAAGGAATCCTACTGGGCCTTCTGAAAATCACTAAGGACCTGGCAGTTTGTCCAACTGGCTGACTCTGTCGCCTGCTGTAACTGATTGTACCCTGAAGTAACCACCTTTGTACTCTGATGTAACTACTATGTATGTTGACTTTGTTCCATTGGCCTCCAGGCTTCATGTTACTGGTTCTCTCTAGCACCCAGATGCCTCAGGGCTTGTGTGCGCTATACAAATGGAAAAATAAATAAATTATATACATATTCCATGAAAACTCTTAAGTTAAGAGGGAGTTAAGATTTTCGTCGCACACATGCCAAATTTCATAGGTTTTGTTGCTTTTAATTGCTCCATCGTAAGCAGCTTATTATAAAAGGTCTACTTTTGATCAGTTTGCAGAAAGGATAGTGGTTTTCTGTAGCTCTCAAATGGAAAGGAAGCAAATTCCACAAAGTGGAGGTTAGAAAGAAAAAGAAGCAATCTTTGTTTCTGGTCATACATGTGTAAGAGACTGCAAACACTGTCTTAGTATGGGACCACAAAGATGTATTAGTATTATATTTAATCGGATTAGTTAACTGGAATCAGGACCCATTTTGTAGAAGGAAAATGTTGTTGAGCAAAATGCCTTAAATTAAATATTTATTTTCATTGGGAGCCAGATATGGGCTCCTGGGAAATTGAACCAACAAAATGTTCATGACCCAAAAAACATATTTGACATTGTCCACTGCCCTTTTTTATTCAAAGCATGAACCAGGAGCAACGCAAAACAATTTTGTTGTTAATGTAAGCACGCAGGTTTTTGCAGCTGTAGGCATCATTTTGAAACGGGACCGTGAATTTCTTGGGTCAGCCCTGCCCACAACAGTACCAGTGCAGAATGTGAAATGCAATGCAAAAATGCTTGCATCAGCCAAGTCATGAAGCCAAATGCATAAAACTTTGCATAAAACCACACACAAATTAGACTGCCACTGTTTTTACGTGCAGCTCAGTCTAATTAGACTTTCTTTCTCTGTATTATATAAAATGCGTTCAGCCGCACCTGCAACAGAGAACAAGAGTGCCACTGCCAGCTATGTTTGAATTACACACCCCGCGCCGCCAGCACACCCAAGAAAACAAGTCCGGCGCATATTTTTAGCACAGAGAACACTTCTCAATAGTGTTAGCTGTGACAGTGAAGTATTAACATATTAAGATTATCTCGATATGTTCCTTGTAACTGTCGAACATTCCCTTTCTCTGTGATCTGCACTGCACGAGGTGCATGAAGAAATGTCTGACACCGTGTAAAGGTTCAGTCCTTTATTTCAGCGGAGCTCCCCAGAGCCCAACATCGCACTCCTCAGCGATCTCCCAACCGTCACTCTCGCTGGTCACGTGGCTGCTTCTCTACATCAGTCCGCGAGACCAGCTGTCAGCAACGTTCCAACCCAAGCTCTACACATCTTTCCCCTTATACAAAATATAATATAATATAATAATAATAATAATAAAACCATAACCAATTATACTAAACCTAAAGTATTCTATTACATTTCACTTAACCAAAACAGTCTTCATATAGAGATATGCCAAACATACTATTTTCTAAACCAAATTCAGAACATTTAAATATTGAATTTACTCTCTGTAAAATCCTCAAGTTTCTGTTTCATAATCTCTCATCCACACAGGCTTTGACCTATGTCTATGTGAACTATCTTCTTTCACTCTTACATCTGTATCCTTCATTTCCACTTCCACATCCACCATTCCCTCTTTCACTTCCTCTTCAACTACTTTTTTTTTTTCATTCTCTCTACTTTCTTTCACTGTATCTTCGCTCTCCGTCCTTGCTCTTGCCAACCTTCCTTTTGACCAAACTTCACCCCCCTCCAAGACCACCACATTGCTTTTAACCGCACATATCTTTCTTGGACCTAAAAACTTACTTTCTACACACTTATTCACCAACCTAGGATTTTTAACATACACCATCTCCCCAACCTTCCACTCTTGTTCTTTCACTCTCATCCTGTCATCAAACAGTTCTTTGTTCTTTTCCTGATTCAATTTAATTAATCTCATTATTTGATCACGATCCACACTGACCACCTTGGCCATTCCCAGCCATCCTGGACACAGTCTCGTACCAGGTTCCCTACCTTTCATTGACACAAATGGAGATACACCAGTTACCGAGTGTGGCGTAGTGACATAACTCCATGTTAACATCTTCAACACCTCCCTCCATGGTTGTTTAGACTTCATTGCCAATTGTAGGCCCCCTTTTATGTACCTGTTGATTCTCTCCACTAGACCATTAGCCTTGGGATTATACAGTGCAGTCCTAGTGTGTTTTATGCTGTAACTCGCCAGAAAGCTCCTCATTGCCACTGACACAAACTGTACCCCATTATCAGACACTATTTCTTCTGGCACTCCTTCCTTAAGAAATACTTTTTCCAAGAAACCAATTAACTCCTTAGTCGTCACTTCTTTCACTACTTCCCATTCGAACCATTTAGAATGGAAGTCTACTACTACCAATATAAATTTATATCCTTCTTCCAAGCCATTCACTGGGCCCATTATGTCTACTGCCAATTTGTTCCAAGGTTGATCTGGTATCACATTAGGTATTAGTGGGGCCTCTCTCACCACTCTGCACTTGTCGCTAGTTTAACAACTCCAACAATCCTTAACATAACTTTCTGCATTTTTGTCAATTCCCGGCCACCAATAGTTTTGCCTCAACTTCCTTTTCATGGCAGCTTCCCCTGGATGACCTTGATGTGCCAATTTCACCAATACCAATCTAATGGTTTGAGGGGGAACCAAACACCTACCCCTCCTCAATCTGCCTTCACACAAATTCAATTCCTCTCTTATCTCCCACCATGTATTGAATTTATTCTCCAGCACTTTTTTATCCGGCCACCCTTTCACCGTCCATTCTTTTATACGTTTTAGGTCCTCATCTGACTCTTCTTCTCGTGTCCACTATTCTCTACTGACTGCACCTTGTATTTCCGCCACCACTGACTCCTCTTCTACCTCTTTCTCTTCTGTCCTGTCACTTTCCCTTGGTAGCCTAGACAAGCAGTCCGCCACCACATTTCGCTTCCCCGGCAAGTAACTCACATCAAAGTTAAAATTCTGAAGTCCTAAACCCCACCTGCTTATTCTCGGAGAACCCAACGCCCACCTCCCATTTTCAAAGAGCTGCACCATGGGTTTGTGGTCCGACCTGACCACGAATCTTCTTCCCCACAAGAAGTACTTAAAATGATTTACCGCCCAGAACATAGCCAAGGTTTCCCTTTCAATGACGGAATATTTACACTCCGCCCCTCTTAGCGTCCTAGACGCAAATGCAATAACTCTTTCAGTATTATCTTTGTCATACTGCACCAACGTTGCCCCCAACCCCAACATACTTGCATCAACCACCAACACACTTTTATCCTTGGTGTCAAATCTTCCTATAGACGGTGCTTCACTCACTGCATTCTTAATACACTCAAAAGCTTCCTCACATTCTTTTGACCATTCAAATCTCACACCCTTCTTAAGTAACACTCTAAGAGGAGTTGATACTTTGGCAAAATCCTTCACAAATCTGTGATAATACTCTGCCAACCCTAAAAATGATTTGACCTGTTCTTTATCCCTTGGCACCGGTGCATCCCTCAATGCTTCCACTAGATTCTTCTTCGGTCTCACTCCCTGTTCATCAATTTCATGTCCTAGATACTCCACACTTCTCACTAAAATCTTACATTTACTCCTTTTCACCGTCAGCCCTGCCTCACCCAATCTGTTCAACACCTGTTTCAACACTTCATCATGTTCCTTAGAGGAACTAGCATATATCAAAACATCATCTTGGAACACAATAATGTTTTTCACTCCATCCAGTACTGTCTCCATCACCCTTTGAAATACCGCCGCTGCCGAAGCAAATCCAAATGGCATCCTACAGTACTTATATGTTCCAAATATCGTTATAAACGCTGTTAAATGTTGACACTCTTCCGTCAATGGAATTTGATGATACGCTTGAGAAAGGTCAATCACTGAAAATACTTTGGCATTGTTCAACACAGATAATTTATCACCAATTATAGGTAATGGATGCCTATCCACCAGGATGCTCCTGTTAAGATCTCTCAAGTCTACACAAAGTCTGATGTCACCACTCGCCTTTGCAGCTACCACCACCGGCGACAACCATTCCGAGCTTTCACATCTTTCTATTATTCCTCTTTGAAGCAATGACTCCACCTCCACCTTCAGCTTCTCACTCATTTCATGGGGTACTGGCCTCACCTTATGCACCCTTGGGCTTGCGCCCGCCTTCAACCTTATTTGGTGCTCAAACCCTTTCAACATACCCAACTCATCCTTAAATACCATGGGATACTCCTTCTCCCACTTGTCCTTTACTTCTGCCACATCAATCGGTCTCTCTGCATTCGCTTGGATTCTGATCCCTAATTTCCATTGTTCACTCCAACCTAGGAGTGTTGATCCTTCTTGTGTCACATATACTTCTGCTTCACAGCTTCTACCCTTATACTTAATGGAGGCCTGGAACATTCCTACCATCTCAATCTTCACGTTTCCATATGCATAAGGTTCAATGTTATGTTCTTTCAACAATTTCACGTCTCCCTGCATGCAACTTAGAAAAGTTGCCTCTGACATTAATGTCCACGGTGAACAACTGTCCACCTTCATGGTCACCACTTTTCCATTGACCATGAATACATCTGTGGGTGCACCTCCTTGACTTGACACTTCAGAAATCTCCAGCACATGCTTTGTCCGGTTGCATAGTTCCGATTCTTGTTCCTCTATTTCTTCTTGCACCTTTCCTCCCATTTCAATGTTCTGCACCACTCCTGATTCCCGACACACCCTCGCAAAATGGCCCTTCTTCTTGCACTTCAAACACGATATATTCTTGGCGGGACAGAACATACTTGTGGAAATGTGGCGGTTACTTCCACACTTGTAACATCTTATTTCCTTGTTTGTAACAATCTTACGGAAACTCTTTACAGCAGCCACTTCTCCCTCTCGCTTGTCTCCCTTCATGGTTGACATATATTTATGAGTTTGTTCCATACTCCTCGCTGTTTCAATGGCTGATTCCAGTGATGCATCCTTTGACAATAGTCTTTCCTGTATTTTTACATTATTGGTCATCTAACCAATTGGTCTCTTATAAGGGAGTCTGTGAGCAAACCAAATTCACATGTGTGGCTCAACGACCTTAGTGCCGCAATAAAGTTCTCTACTGGTTCCTGTGGATCTTGTACCCTCTGAAAGAACCTATGTCTTTCGAACGTTATGTTCTTCTTGGCTTCAAAATGGAGTTCCAATTTTTTCTCAGCCATTGAGTATTGGTCCATTTCACCTTGGCCTTGCTGCACGAGATTAGGCAATCCATCATACACACTTCTGCCCTCTGTTCCTAAGTTATGGAGCAAGATAGCTTCTTTCCTCGCCGCTGCAAACTTATCACCCCCTATTGCAATCAGGTAAGTGTCGAACAATTTCTTCCACCTGTCCCATCTTATTGGCGGAGTTCTGGGTTCTGACAGAAATGGAGGGGGCGGTGACATACTAGCCGCAGCCATAATTGTGTATTATATTTCAATATATATATTCCACCTGGTTCTATGTACTAAGTTGCACACTGGCTGTATCCTTGTTGCCCCAATACATTTTTTTTTTCCAGCCTCTCTGTACCTTGGCCAAGTCTTCACACAAGTGCCCTCTGTATACTTTACTGTCATTAGCCTGACACCAGCTCTTATGCAGCTTCCATCACGGGTGTCACAACACTTCCTTGTTAAAGACAAAATCCCGAAACTATCACTGCTTCCTCATACACTGCCTCCCTTAAAATCAGTTCCTTTTTTTTTTTTTTTTTTTTTTCTGCCACTTTGGTATGCACTTTCCAAAAGTTCCACTAGGTGGCACTGTATTTATGTGTGCCTCCTCTTCTTCCTGTTGTCCCCAGCCCCCTCTCCCCCTCCGTCCTCCTCCTCACCTCTTTATCTTCAGGGGACTGGGAACCTCAATACCTCACAGTTTCTTCTGGTGAGTTGGGAAGGATGAAGAACTCCACTTCACCCCCGCCTCAGCGACCGTCTCCAATGCAGCTCAGATGTCACTGCCGAGACAGCCCCTCTGCAGCCGCCGCGGAGACCGTCTCCCCGCAGCGTCACCCTCTGCCGCTGAGGACGCTTCCTGCAGCCTCCCCCACTTTTCTCCCTGCTACGCGAACACTCGTAGCCGAAGGGATTATCCGAAAGAGGTCCCGACACTGACGTTCGTGTCAAGGAACCACTCCGGCGGCTCCGTGGCGAGCTCCGCTCCACGTCGCCAATGAAGAAATGTCTGACACCGTGTAAAGGTTCAGTCCTTTATTTCAGCGGAGCTCCCCAGAGCCCAACATCGCACTCCTCAGCAATCTCCCAACCGTCACTCTCGCTGGTCACGTGGCTGCTTCTCTACATCAGTCCGCGAGACCAGCTGTCAGCAACGTTCCAACCCAAGCTCTACAGTGCACCAATCAGCAGTGACTCGCAGAGCTGCAGGAGAGAACGCAAGTCCAACACGAGGCACAGGACCTGGTCTTCCCTGGGCTCTAGGCTGTGGGGACAGACTCTCTCTCTCAGGGTCTGACCTGGCTGTCACCGGTGCCCCCATGGGGGCATGGGGGAGGGCTCTCACTCTCCACACATAAATGATCGTTATAATATAAGCGGGGGTCTGCAAACGTTGGCTCTCCAGGTGTTTTGGACTACAACTCCCATCTGCCCACGGTGCGGAATCATTAAATTCTAAGTCCAAGACATCTGTACAGCCTCAGGTTGGAGACCTAAGATATAAGGGAAGGGGGTGGATCATGGCATAAATAAATCCAACCCACCCCCTTCCCTTACTATTAGGATTATCATCTGCAGGAATTGCCCACTTTAGTGCCACTGGCACTGCCTCAGGCTAACCTTCCTCTGCTCTTGCTGCTGCCTACCTTGATGCCGGGTTCTATAAAGTGAAGCTCCTTGGAGGCAGCAGGTCATTCTTTAAGCTTCTTTATTAAGCATCTTCAGGAATCAAAGGTAATCAGGTAGAAGATCATTAGGAATAGAAGATCAGACAGGGAGAAGTGCCCACTGGCTCCCACCACCCCGCTACATAGTTCCAACTGCCTGGGGTGGAACATTCAGTCGAGTACAAACATTCCACTTGCTACAAACATTCTTACATGACCTCACATCACTCAAACAGGAAGGGACAAGGTACAACACCGAGGCAACACGATTGGGCCATCACCACCACAGACTCAATGCTATATACATAAAGACGTACATTCACCAGTGACAAATACGAGGATGCCGTAGGGTAAAAAAACAAGGCAGAAAAAGCAGGCAACATCTGTAACTCGTAGATATCAGAATGTAAATCAGTGTCAGATAAATGGGTGAATATTTTGGAAGGAGGTTAAGAATAGGATACAAACAGGGTATAAACATTCCTTCACAGTCGCAAGTATGCTCGGTAGGGAAGAATTGACGATGGGGGCCGGCGGGTGAGGTTTGATAAAGACCTTTAATGATGCATAACGACAAATATACAGGTTACAAGATAGAGCTGGAGACGATTCAGGAGAGTTTTTTGTGGGAAGTTCAGGAAATGTTAGAACATAACTAAAACCTGAGGTGAGAAAAAGTGGGAGCAAAAATAGTTAATTCATTAAAATAATACACACCAGGCACAAGAAATAACACAAATAAAGCTGAATTCCTCTTAGCACCTACAGTGTTCCAATGTGATGGGCCGTGGGGAGTCAGGCCTGCCATGGCAGGTTCTTATCACCAACATAGTTCGTTTTCTAAAAAAGAACTTTCTCATCAGGGTCGGATTGGCCCCTCGGCCGAAATCGTCGCTTGGGAGTGGGGGATGATTTCTGGCAGCGCCTGGGCCGGTTTGGAAGAAAAGAAAACTGAAAAAACTATATTTTATTTCTTCAGATTATTTTTTTTTTCAAAAAGCCTTTTTATCCTTCTTATGTCGATAAATGAGTACCAACACAGGCTGGGTGATATTGTATGCATATTTGTTCTATTAAAAAGACCTTAAGCGTAACTGCTATACAATAACATATTATCATTTGGCCTTGGACGGCTGTTTGCAGTCACAGTAATTTAATGTACTTAGGAACAATGCTATTTGATGCCACTTCCTGTTTTATCAAGGGGGGAGAAAGATTGTGTTTCATCGCTTCCCGGGATGTCACTTTGGGGTGGGTTAAAATGACATCACTTCTGGTGATGCCATCAGAGGTCAAAGGTCGTGAGGCGAGGGGTGGGCCACTTTTTTGAGGCAAGGGGTGAGCCACTTTTTTTTTGGGTGACCGGGCCTATTTCTAAGTATTGTAAGAATAACAAACACTGCGTACTTCACCACTTACACATTCCCAGCATGGCTGCTGGTGAACCAAGAATTCCATTCCAAGACTGAAAATAATACACAAAGTATTGCATGGGAGGGAGTTCAAACGCCCGTCAGGGAGAAATGCAGCTAAATCTGGGGGTGACAGTACTAGGACGTTATCGTCAAAGTTATGATATGGCGTCCGAGTACTCACTCGATGTGTCAATCAGCACGCGGCGCTACGGCAGCGTTCAATGGTTTACCGACAGGGCATATACTTACTGACAGGAAAGGCCAGGTTTAACACGTCTTATAAACAGAAGAAGTATTGTATTTAGAAACTGACACAGTAAACATGTTATTTAAGGAGAGAAGGCTACAATATGTTACCCTGAAAAACACCAATGTCAATGAATACATGCCATGTCTTTAGCAATGTCATGATGATTGAAGTTTGATCCTGGTAAAATATCCCTGTAAAGTTTGGACTAAGTAGTCCGGCTAACCAAAGCCAGGGCATGACTTTCACAAGCTGGCATCATCATCTAGCCCAACAGCAGTAATGAAGCGCTATACAAGTAACCAACGTAACATAACCTAATGTTATCTCCTTCCCTTTGTTTCTCTCGCTCTACAGCACCTGTATTTCCACTCCTCTTTATCCTAAGCACTATGATATGGCCTCTTAGACATCTAAGGAGCTATGCAAGCGCCCAACATAAAAGAACCTTATGTTGTCTCCTTCCCAGTGCTATTCCCTCTGAACCGCTTATTCTACCATAACTATGTCCTCTTTACTCTCAGTGCTATGAGGCTGCCTTGCAGCTGTGTAAGGCACTATGCAATGTAGAATGTTTTAATAAGGTGACATCTAATTCAGGGGAACATTCCACCCACTCCAAACCAGGCACGCACAATTTCCCTTAATTTACTCAAGTACTTTTCATGAACTTGGGGCCCCCAATTACATAACTTTAATTCCTTACTTCTTCCATCCGCTTTTAGCAAAAGACGCACCGAGGTTTGCACAGTTAGGTATATTTATTAACCAAATAGAAGTAATTGAATCAGTTTAAAGACAAACAAGTTATTCTACTACAGGAGATCCTAATGCCAAAGGTGAAAAATAATTGACACGCAAGTCACCTCAGTTTTCAATGCTAAAATTATAGTTAACACACACATCACCATAGGTATCTATGCGTTTAATTCACCCTGAGCATGCATTGACCATGTATTGCATGCATGCACCATGTATTGCATGCATGCACCATGTATTGAATGCATGAGAGTCCAGGAAGAATCAGTCATTTGTGAAAAACAACAAATTAGCTAATGTATCCATGCCTTTCCAAATCTTGCTACTTTCCTTTTATTCAAAATAGAGACCACTCCACTTACTCAATAGACAGGTCATAATTTCAACAGCATCTTATACTCAATTGCAACAAACTACTGGACCTTTAGGTATGTAAATGGCTTGTAAAAAGGAAAATGTATGTGTGTTCAACAAGTATGTATTCTACATTCCCTTCAATGCCGTTTCTATTTAATTATCATGTAGAAGCGTACCTTTCTCCCTTTCAATTGGAAGGTTTAAACAGTGAGAGAATGGGTGGCGAGTAATCACCCTTTCCCTTTGGTCTGGAACGGTTAGCTTTAACAACAGTACTCTGCTTGATGGCGTATCCAGGAAGTGACTTGACTTTATTGTTCTAGGTCTGCACACCGTGAGATGTTCTTTGCTTTTCTGTGCTTGTGCAATGCACAGAGAAGTAGTTTGGGGATCTCACCATATACAGACCATAGGTACTATTTCATTGATCTATAAATCCAGAAGCACATACTCGTATAAAAGATTTATTTCCAAAAATGTCCAGTCAGTTTCTAAACTCTGCCCCTCAGAACTTACAAATAACAGGTACTGGATTTAATCTAATTTCCTTTATAGTATCACTCCCCTGAGGATCGTTTCCCCCTTAGATCCTACTCACATCTGCATTTCTTTTCTACCATCACAGGCAGGTGGGGAACCTCATAAGGACTGGTGCAATCAATTCTCCCTCTCTAGGAACAAGTGGGCATCAGTCAGCAAGATGGGATCAGCTTTCTTCCACCGCCTGTCTGCTGTCTCTTCCACTGAAGAAGACCTGGGGCGTTAACTCCTGCTAGGCCTCACTTACAGGCTCTGCTGATAATCCATCATTGGGTCCTAAAGGAGAGCAAGATCTCCTTCCTGCTGTTATCAATATTTTTTTCTCTCTATCAGCCAGTGAGTGAGCAAGTGAGTCTGTCTGTGTCCCCTGAGAGGGTTTTGAATCTTATATACACATGACACTAGCGTGTGCCACTGCATTACATTTTTCTACCACCTAATAAAAAATTTCTAGCTAAACATTGGAAAAGAAAAAAATATTTTCTATGAGTTTCTGTTCAAGAATTATGGGTGAAATAGTGAATCCCACTGTAAAATAAATGCATTTTTACAATACAAAATATTGAATAGCATCTGCAGTTAGGTCTGTCAACAGAGCATCTGGAGTCTCTTCAGTTCTTCAGCTGTTAGTTAAGGGCTAATAGTTGTGACCCAGAGGCCTGGCAGTGATACGATCTTTGAGGTTTGGTTCTTCAGGGCTTTATGACTGTTTTCCCCTGGACAGCTCCTGGGTCTGTAGATGTTTAAGATTAACTTTTGTTTTGCCCAGTATTTTCTTGTTCTGCCTTCATGAGGGCTCGGGAGATGGAAGATTAGATTAGGCACCACAGGTCTGCAGAACCCCCATTAGTTCACTATCTTAAACCCATCATACACAGATGCAACCCATAAGAGCACAGGCTTAGGATGAATCCCAGGTCCAGCCTCCCAGTGACTAAGTTACAGGCCAGTTGCTATCTTTATGGCTGAGCCTACACCAGTTCATCTCAGTGAGAAAGCATGGGGTCTTTTTTCACATCTCATTTTGCGGAGGTGACCTGGGCAAAATACAGATCTCAAAGCTCATGCAGCTGATGCTTGGGTCAGGTTACTTTCTGCCTATTCCCTCTTTTAAAGTACATTTTTCTGGTCCCTTAAATGTTACATTATCCATGCTACATTTTCCATGAATTCAGTTTATCCATTTTGATAAGAGTTGCAGCATACTGTCTCCTTTTCAATTATAGTTAGGCGGAGTGTATGAATAAGACATGCACATACATAAATAAATGTATGTTACATCTTTTTTGGTAAAATAAAACATTTGTCAGTGGGAAGATGCTTTTCGGAGCAATTGTAGACACGTGTGAGCTGACCGTGAATTCACACAACTCCAAAAATAAACGTATCTCGACATTTGCCACAATTCCTCAACATAGTCCTCGACTAGTGACTGGTATTTGTTTTTTCAACTAAATAAGGATTGTAACCTAGATTGTGAAGTGTATATACATATTTGTGCTCCCCAGCTGTCTTTGTGGTGATTCCAATGTATGAAGCGTTAGAATAAGACATTCACAGTCACTGTTACATCTTTTAAAACATATATATATATTTGTCAGTGGACACGGGCTGTTTTGACAAATTGAAGTAAACTTTCAGCCATTTTTGTGACTAGACATTCAGTTGGTCCTGTTACCTAAATAACCTGTCTAATGAGAACATTATATATCCTATGATATTTCAACTCCAAAAAGTATGTGTGTTATTAAACGCCTGTTTTTCATAGACACTAGAAAAACACTGATGAACTCCATTATTTTCCACACAAAACACTGTATAAACACTGATGTACTCAGATTTTTACATTTTGTGAAAACACTGGAATAACAACGCTGACATTGAAAAAACAAACACTGAAAACCAGAAACCCTAATTATAGTTTTATTTGAGTGACTGCAAAACATTTCACATGTGTTTCCCAACTGCTGAGCGCAGGCCGAAGCTTATGTGTTGTTGTAAAATGATGCCTTGCTCTGAATCTTTTCTTATGAGTTAGTCTTCCCTACAGCAAGCACCCAACATAACATTAACATCCAATGTGTGACTTTAGACATGAATAGATTGAAGAGAACATACTTTTGGAACTTCCTTTAACTCTGATGTTGGCTGTTCAGAACTATCCCTGTCCTCTTCAGTAGCAATCATCAGAAAATATGGTCCTGGCCATTCAACAACATTATGACAGGCACACCACATAACAATGGATCTATTTCTGTTGTAAACATGGTCCTATAATTGTAGCACCAGCAGAGAACAAAATGAGAAACAATTATCTTACAGTGGAAGAAGATGGCGATTCTGGATCTGCCAGTGTCAGCTTGTAAGGCTACAACTTAGAGGTTTCTCGAAGAAGGACACAGCAAAGTGATAGATTGGAAATGAGGCAAGAAATAATTATACTGGATGCAGAGAACACAAGGAAATAAAGCCTGTCATATTTGTTTGCAGAACTGTGTCACATAAACAATAGAGGCAATGTCTAGGTTTTGATTGTGATAAATGTCATGCATTCATATGTACAACTGTTAAAAATTACAATTTGCAGAGATAGTTTGAAGGATAAATAATATCTACTGCACAAATGATAAATGCAAAGGCATTTATGGTGAGCCTCCCCAAGCACAGTAGCCTGCATAATTCAATACTATGCCCTAGTGTACGTAGTGGAGCCAACAGTGTGTGGCCGGCTGCTCCGCTGACTTTAAGTTGGCATTCAGCCATGTGGACTACCTGGTGCTTTAGCGGAAGCCGAAGTACTTGGGAGTTTCATATCTATTGTATTTGGTCCAGATTTTGCCAGAGCACACTACCAATCTGAGAGCAGTAGGGCAAGACATGATGGAAATCTTGATCAAAATGGTCTAACATAAGGATGTGTGCTGGCGCCATTGATTTTCAACCGGTACCTGCACATTCCTCTGGGTTTTCTGCTACAATCCAGGTGTTTCCTGCACAAGGTGCAGTCTGAACTCAGAAATTGTCATCTGTATGAGGGTGACAGAATTATTTTAGGTAACATGGGACTGGTTTCTAGACATGGCTGAATAGGATGGAAGACTATCACAAAGATCAGTTCCTTTGTAAGGAAGGGAGACAAGAGGTGCAGGTTGTCGTCTTATATAGGTTGAATATACAATAGTGGTTTATTAGGTAAAGCATGTGCTAAGATGTATTGATGATCCTCTGTATTTTTTATAATAAATTGGGGGGCACATACTGGCGACTGTGCTGTAGACCTGTGGCATTACCATTTTTTCAATGGTGCTACATGAGTATGATTAAATGGGGACAATCGGGCCTTAACAGTTTTGAAAGATGGCCTGTGGAGACTCCTGGGTCTCGCTCAGAGAGCTTGAGCCACAGCCATTTACATGCATATACATCCAATGGCCTTGGAATATAAGGCCAGTCTGACTTCCTGTGAGTTTGCTAGAAGTTGAATATGAGGACTCAGGTGTGGGCATTAATCTCCTCAACTCAAGATAACTGTAAATAAACCCATTAGTCCTTTCGCCAGAGCGTGCTCTAGCGGAACTGTAAAATCTCTTAGTTAAGTCCACCTGTACAGACTTATTCTCGATTTTGGCAAGAGAAAGTGATAAGCACAAAATAAGCTGCTATTAGAAGAAGTCGTTCTGGACATACCAATGGCTTCAAAGACTATCTGCATACAATGGTACCTTGCTTGCCAATGTACAGGGAAAAAAAACAAAAAGGGGCCGCTGGCATGCTCAATGGGCCTCATTACACGTTTGTCGGTATTCAAGTTGCAAATCCACCAGTATCCTGCCCAATGGAATTATTATTACCACCATGTAGTCCGGCAGAATTACCACCAGATTACAAGTAGTGGTATGGCAGTGTTAGTCCTCATTTATGGAATCCATAGAACTCCATGGGGATTTCGGCGGCATTATCACCGGTGGGAATTCCAGCATTTTACTCCACAGAGCACAAGCCCGCTCAAACCATTGACTAGAAATCATTAGAAGTCATACAAAAATAAGAAAAATCAGGTAAATCTTGTGCCCTATTCATTGCAATACAGAATTATATCACAATAGGACTTTTCAGCCTACACACTGTATGTTATTGTTATGGATATAACACAGCCAAGCATGGACTACTATCCCATGCTACCAAGAAAGACGTGCATGAGGCTCATTGAATTTGCACGGTACATGTCTCATTGAGGTTTAATAAAGGAATTGTAAGCATGCATTGCTAGAAAAATAAATCTGGATCAGACCCCTTTTAAATTTTAGATTAATATTTGTATTTGTGTCATAGATATTCGAACACAGGAACCCACATGATGGGGATGAGAACAAATGCCTCTCTCCTGATGAAGGCCATTGTAACAAGAGCACTATTCAACAGCTTGTGAGGCCGAAACACTGTTGTGTCGACAAGCTCATAATACACTAGTGCAACATAGAGACACTACTCATCCAGCCTAGCTAAGAAGAGAGTTAGAGTTAGGTAGCCCTAGTTCAGTATTAGGGGCTAGTGATTTGAGTGAATACACTATGTTTTAAATTAGAATTAATTGCACACATTATGTACAGTATTTTGACTCCTGGGTAACACTGTTTTGTTTTTTTGTCCTGAATGAATTGTTTATAATTATTGACCTTTATTATAAACTTAGAATAAGTTATTGAGAGAGAATTCGAATGGGTCTATGTCTATCTGAAACTGCCCTGATTAGTGTGTGTGTTTGATACGCACTTCAAAAGGATACAGTTTCTACCATGCATAGAGTTGGAAGGGTTGGTGGTGGCCTTGTGCTCATTCACAAGATGATATGGCCCTGCACTGTGCAGATAAAATGCCACATTGTCATCCATAGATTTAGTCCCCTGCTACTTTTGCCTTACCTCCCACCATATCAGCAAGCTCACACCACATTTGCCATCCCCCAGGCAGAGCCACTGGCTTTCTGGATGACATTACAGACCTCATATCATCAGTAATGCTAATATCTTCATCAATATCCTGGGCATTATATATAGCACATTGCAGCCACTAAAAGGGCAACACACTAGACCTAATCGTATCCTCTTAACTCTATGTCAAATGTCAGGCACCCTTTGAGGGGTATTTGTGGGATAATGCAACAATCCCAGTTCACCTCACATGCATCATCTCCAGAAACCAAGGCCAACTACGACCCACATTCACCACATCCTGCTCCTTCAAGCTCTTTCCCATCAAAGCCTTGGATGGTAGTTTATGTCCTTGATAGCTGCTGCATTCCCAGCAAAACTGACTCTTTCCACAAAGCATTTAACCAGAGCATGAGCACTCTTGCGTACCTTCATGTGCAATTTAAACAACACTGTATACCCACTCACTGGTGTTCCTAGGAGCTCATGGATACCAACACAGCCCATTTTAAGGGCAGAAAAGGTATGGCACAGAACGAAATCACAACCTGGTCTCACTGAACTCAAATAACTGGCCAGGCTCAGGTGCATCCTCTTAAAAACTGCCAAGGGCACAAACTACACGTCAATAACAACAAAGGCGGCCAACAAAAGCAGAGCTTTCTTTCCTTGCAATTAAGCACTGCTACATTCATCTGCATGAGCCATCAATTCTGCAATCAGTGGAAAAATGCAGAGCCATGCATATCCTTTTCATTGTGAAGATCTTGAAAATCAAGACACATATTGTTGATACAACCATCTCTATCCAACCACGGCCTGCCAATATTTTCACGGGCTATACAAAATGGTTGAATTTCAGGCCAATTTCAGGTGTGAACGGGCCAACATCCTAACTTCCCTCAAACCAATTACATACGAGGATGACATCCTTACCTCCACCATCATCAAATTAACTGAGGGCCAAGCGCTCCTGCCACTCATCCACATCATAGTGGATCCCTCTCGCAATGGGCTCTCTTCTGAGATCTAAAAACAGGATTAGTAGATCCATTTCTTAAAAGGGGAATCTAGACCTTAACAACATGTCCAAGAAATAGCCTATTACAAAACGTCAATTCCTGGCAAAGGTCATCAAAAAAGCATCTGGCCTACATTGACATAGACAAATAGACCACCATAGTGTATCACAGGACTACACATAGTTCCAGGACAGCAACCATGCCGTTCATAAACAATGCCCTGCATGTCATGGACAAAGTGGCCCCTTTGTTCTTAGTCCCGTTTTACCTCTACACAGTGCTAAACATAGTTGGGTTCACAGATGAGATCCTCGGCTGCTCCACCTCCTTCCTATTGGACAGGCAACAGCTAAGCCAGATGGCAAATTCAGACCACTGTGCTACACAGTCGCATGAGGGAGCCCCACGGCTTCATCCTCTCACCAGTAACCTTCATTCTTTGCATGGAGATTCTAGAAGCTCTGCGTGCTGTGCTCAATGGCCTCCAACATCTCCGTCCATCATGCACAGATGACATCCCAGCCATACCCGAAGGTCACCCACAGCGAATACATCTCAAGGCTGCAATTAGCTGTCTTGCCCATGCAATCTTAGGTGGCAAGTTCAGAGCAATCCCACCAAAACCACAAAACCAAGTTGTGCTACTCGGAAATGCTGCAGTCAAACACTCCTCTAATCAGACTAACCTTGTTTCGCCACACATACACGCTGCCCTCTTCCAGTGCTATCACTTGTCTAGCCTAATCTTCCTGTCCTTTCCTGAAAATATCTTGTAACTTCTTTTTTCAACTCCGACCTTTTCCAACTTTGAACCATGTAAGGTGCTCCGAGACCCTCTGGGTAGGGCCAGTGCTAAACAAAAATGTAAACAAAGTAAAATGAAATATCCATCATGAATCTCGAAGCTATCCCCAAAACTAAATCGCTAAGTGTCACTTTTGACTGCAACCTCTCCTTCAAATATCATGTAGCCATATAGGCCACCGCGGCCCTGCACGAGTTAACATTATGGTGCCAAATAAAACTCTATTCTGCCCTCTGAGTTCTGGACAGCTGTACAGTCTTTGGCACTACCACACTCATCTCTGGAATCCCAGTCTCACCCCTCACCCCACTCAAGCATCATTGCACAGCCAGACCAATCATCAGCGTGAAGAAATACAAACACATCTCCCCATCCAGAGGGAGCTGCACTGCCTACAAATTCCAGCCCAGGTCATCTTTGAAACAGCTCATTCCAAACACAAAGCTGTGGGAGATCAGGTGTACCTAGCTGAAAAGCAGGCATCTCAAGGGGCCAGCGGAATGCCACAAGCTGCACAACTGCGAGACTGGAAACCAACCCAAAAAAGAAGTTGGAAAGTAAAAACAGAAAACAGGGTTTTCCCTGTTAAGCACCGGCACGTAGGAACTCCATCCCATACATCTGCTCACCTCCATCGCTCCTGCAACTCAGGACAGAACGAAAGAACTTGGTGTCCTAGGATCTCCTCACATGGAGCTCAGGTTCCATTCTCACCCCACTGGCGACCTTCTCTGTGACTTATACAGCACTCCCTTGCTTCCTAACGAGTTTTGAACGTCATTAATACATTACTAGCACACATGTATACAGATGCATGCATACATGCATAACCATGGATTTCAACCACAATTCGATCTACAACACATTGTCCCCTTTTCTGCCAGTTCCGTTCATCCAGACACTTTCCAAATTTTGCATAACGTGATTTTCCACAGAATTCAGCTCGTGTGATTTTCCCACACAATGGTGCTTCACCAATGTTTTGCTCTGCCATTTCACAATGTGCCGTTCCACATTCCCACTCTGACCCTTATGGATTAACCAACATTCTGCTCACTATAACTTTCTCACAGTTCTGTCAACGTTTGGATAATTCCACTGCCAATGGAACTCCCACGGTTGTGCTCATTCTGGATGTCTCAAAATCCTGAAATTATGGATTTTCAGCAATCTGGCTCAGCACAATCCTCCTTACTGTAAAGGTTGCATGTTGATGCCCATCACGGCCTTTCCACATTACTGGTCACTAGGAATTGCCATCAGACAGACGCGTTGCTACAGGGGTTGGGGGGCAGAGGGAGCTATAGCCCCAGGTCTTTTGGTTGTAGCCCCGGATAGAAGCTCAGGGGCTAGAAGCAAAAGGCTAGCTAGCCCCGAGTCTCGACAGTCCCAACATTAGTGTAGGCCCAGATCTTTTCCACATCTAGCAACAACCCTGCCATCAGATGTCCTTATATTGTGCTAAACACAATTTTGTTCAACGTGGGTTCCCCGAAGAATCTATTTACTTTGAGTGTCTAAACACACTTCTTTGCGACGTAAATCCCCCCCCCCCCCCCACCACCAAACTTCCACTCCTTTTTTGGAATTCCCAGGACTGCATCATTCAATTTCAACAATTCTCTGCACCATGAATGTTGTGCAAGATTCTCTTCATCCGAACATCCAACACACCGCTCACCATCATTGTTTCTCTCACACCTGCTCTGCTCACAATGTATTCCCAAAATCTCTACACGCCCTTATTTTTTTACAGTACGCATCTGAGAAAAGGACCCACACAATTTAAAGGAAAACAGTTTAAAGATCTGAAAGATGCATAAAAGACACAAGTGTGGTCCTGACCAAGAGTCTGCATTACCTATTTTTCCAGGCACGTGCTTTCCTCTGAACTTGAAGCAGACGGTGACGTTGAGGCAGTTCAGTTTCTGTATGCCGTCATGACACTGCGGCGCGGTGATGTTGATGGAAGCGGGAAGAAATATGGAGACGTCCACGGTAATGACTGGTCTGGCCCTGCATCGCACAAACACAACAGAAGTGCTTGAGTCGCAGGATACCAATTGGGGCTAAACATCACATGTCCTCGATTTGCGAAACATTTAGAACATCAAACTCCATCAACAATGAAACGGGAACAGCACGTGGTATGTGCTTGTCAAATAGGCAGCTGCATACAAATGATCGCCTGACCCCATTTGCCGTTCCACATATGCAAACACCTGACAGGGTACCCACAGTCATTTTCCACAGCTAACCTGCCCAGAGAACTAATGTTACAATCTGCAATGGCAGATTCACAAAATTAAGAGGAGTGCAGTGTGCAGTGTATTCGAACCCCACATCTTTTGCATGCAAGCCCTCTAATTCATGAGGAGGAGGGACTGGCTACAGGCACAAGGTATGTATACGAGAAAGACTCGTGCCCATACTCACATATGAATTAGCCCCACATACATGGATGGAGGGCTGACAGACCAGTACGTTGGTGCTGGGTGGGCACTGACTGTGACTGATGCAGCCAAAGCATGTTTTGCACCTCCCTCTCTGTTCTGGGCGCAGAAATGGAATACAAATATAGAAACGCTCATGCTTTCATGAGCATTTCTATCTTGAGCAGGCCAGTTCCAGGTGGGATCTGTGCTATCTGTACTTGAGCTGCAACTGGGGAGGGCGGGTGCAGAGGGAACTGCTTCCGGGGCAGAGGCGTGACAGGGTGACTCCCTTTAAGGATCACGGATCCGCTCCAGGATGGATCTGCCATTCCTGAGGGATGCCCCTAAGCCGTAGGTTTTGCAGGGGTCCTGAAACTGCCTGTGCAAGGGCATTTGCACAGCTGTATTTTTGTGACATTTCCACCAGTACGAATGTGCTGTTTTCCTCCACTTCTTTGTGCACTTGCACACACAAATGCATTGGAACTTTAGCAAAAGAAGGCGACTATGTTCATTAGACTCACACGCTCAACACGGGGCTACATGTGTTTTTACAGTTTCACGTATTCGTATCAGTTTAACTAGAAGGACGGTGTTCATTTTACACACATGCTAGATAATCAGAACCATTTATTTCATGTTTTGTACCTAAACTGGGCTATATTTTTTGAGGTGGGAAATTGCAATCGAACTTGTGAAAACTGGTTTTGGTCCAGACACTGAAGATGACCATTGTATCCAAACCTGAGCAACCTCCACGTGTGTGGTTGCTTCTAGTGCGGGAAGGGCAATGCGACATTTCTGGCCAAACTGAAAATGGCTTAATGGCGTTGATTGTCCTTGGGTCATGTTTGTCTCTAATTCATCTTATTTTGCTTTTGGTTTGCGACTTCACATTGCAGTGTTTTTCTTCCTGTACATAGAACACAGCTCTACCTTCCGCAGAGTGGGGCAGCGGACTGACAAATGAAGGTCCTGCGGTCCATTTTAGACACTAGGCTGGAAAATCGTAACCATTCGTTTATTTCTGCATTTCCTTTCAAAATGTGAAGTGCAGGCCAGAGTGCAGGAATGACTAATACTTGCAGGGTGCAGTGAAAAATGGAGGAGAAATGCAGTATAAAACATCTGCTAGAAAGGGAAGGCACCGTGGCAGAGAGTGTTCCACGTCCTCGTTGTCATCAGCTTCCTTGACCAGGGGCAATCGATATTTTAATTAAAGACGTTTTCTATTGCCTTTTTTGCGGCGGGGGTCATTTTTCCTGTTACATTCCCAAACTACACTAAATCTAAGTAGACAAAAAGACCACTACGGGCTAATAGGTGCAGATATTGGATGAATATTGGAAAATTACTGTTTTGCAGTTTTTGAATTGTTTGCAATTATTGTGCAATGTTTCCATTCTTCCAATGTATATGTAAAGGCACAGCTGACAAGCTTCCAGGCACCAGGAGATGGAAAGACCGGAATACATGTAACTCCTTCCTGAAAATCCTGGAAAACCAAGCCAAATTCCCGAGGTAGGTGAAATCCATACTGTTCTGTCAGGCCTACAAAGAGTAAACTTCAGGGGCCAACTACATGATCCACCTCTGGCATACATGTCAACATCATCCAGTCCATATGGGAGATGATAGCCCAGTCCTGGTTTCAACTTTGCATTCTGGGACTTGTAGTCATAGGTTGCCACATTATGAATTCAGGACGTCAAGTCCCAGAATGCAACGGTAAAATCAGGACTGGACTACTGTCTCCCAAATGGAATGGATAATGTTGGCATGGATGCACTTTAGACATGATGATTCAAGTCTAATGTTGAAGTCTATGGCAGCAAATTAACAAACTAGCAAATGTTCTCCTCGATCATTGGGGTCCTACGTTTTGGGGATCTGAATGCTGTTTATCTGTGATCATCACGTCTTGCCACCCTATTCAACCTCCTAGCACACGTGTTTCCTTTGGTGCCCTGGTGCGGCTATTAGTGGTGTGTAGCACTTTATAAATAACAAATTGCATGAATAAATACACGTCATGGGTACAAATCAAAGGCACTAGAGAAAGGGTATTATTTTAAAAATCTAGAGTTTATTAGTCATAACTTATTAAGCAGAATGACTGAATACCAATTTAGCCAGTCAAACTTAAAAAAGCATTGGCAAAGCCAACAGATTGGCCTTTTGTAGGCATGGGAAAGACAGGCCCTGGCATATGGGTACTACCAGACAATAAGATGGCAATAGCTGGCAAATTATGTGAGTACATGGGCATATGAAGTCGGTGACTGTCAAACACCAATCTAATAACTAAACTGCTGGCTTTGCCAATGTTTGTTTTTAGCAGGACTTCAGTGAAAGGAGTGGATGCATGGACAGACATACCGCCTATAAATGAAGAGGCTGAAAGCACACTTGGTTAAGAAATGGGTATTACATCAGAATCTGATTTTGCAGCTGCAATTAAGCCATTGACTCCCAGAAGACTGCTTAGAAATAACAGTGGCAGGACCTATACAGTATGAGGTTTGATAGCGCTAGCTCAAAGAGATTCCATGAGGGTGTGTTTTGGGAGGGGACAGGCGGCTGGTGGGTGGAAATGGCCATAGTAATTGGCTTGTTAATGGACAGTCAATGGGTGAGTAAGTAACCAAAAAACCACAAGCTATGTCCCTCCTCACATCCCATCTTCCACCTATGTGTACTCTAATGTAATAGCTTCGGTTCAATGGTGGTGTTTAAGCACCATCTAATAGCTGAAACTAAAAATGAGCAGTGGTAAGCAGAGTGACAAAGAGTAAAAGCAAAGAAGAGGTTAGATGAGTCTGACACTCCATCTCACCTTAGTAACACTGCACGGTCTGACATGAAGGCTCCGATGGTCACATCTGAAAATAAGAACGAAGGACATGTAGGTAAGTGCCATGTAAAAGGAATAACAATATGTGAACCGAGCGCACTGATTTGGGATGCTGAAACTGAATCGCCAACAATGTAGCCAAGTAACACTGGTGAACAGCAGTGATAAGGGGCTGCAGGCTCCACTGATGGCGGCCATGTTGGGCGTCTCCCTGAGTCACAGAGACACCTTCCAAGCACGTTTTGAAATATGGTATCAAACAGGGGTCAAGTCCTAAAAAGAAAAGTGGGGGGACTCATTTTCATACCAATTGAATGTGGCATCACCAGATATTAACATATTAAGGTGCCATCTGAAAAAGTGGGGGGACTCCATCCACCTGCGGGTACCCTTGACTTGTACCCTTGTCAAAGCACTCTGTTCACATTAGTATTCTAGAACCCGAAAACAGAAGTAGCACACATATTCTAGAACCCCTGCGGGTTGAAATACAGTCTAAATGTCAAATGGAGTTGAGCATCCACCATATCACTGATTTTTCTCTGTTAAAAATAAAATCAGTCTCAGGTTTCAGTGATGACTGCCTTGCACATTACGACAAATTAACTCATATTAACATGCAAGTGCCCTTAAAAACATTTTTTTCTTTTTTTTGTAACATATAGTTTATTACTAACTTTTATTACAATTTTTTCCTCTCATTTCATTGTCCATTTACTCTATGCACCACATATGACATTTCGCGACTAATAGTTTCTAAACTCTTTTACAGATCAGACTTTTCATTTTAGTTTAACACATGACTGAGTATATAAAATGTATGACTGAACAAGTTAAGTGCACAGAACTCCCACTTAATATATGGTACCACCAATCGTCCATATTCTTGTTCAGGGGAGCAACATTTTCAAGTCTTTAAGCATAGGGCATTCTGTTACTAAATGTTTTATAGATTCTATTTTGATCACACAGTATCTACATGCATTGTCCTTCCTTAGTGGCCTGATCATGTCTCAGCAGCAGCATTTCTTTGGTTTTAATGGCATTCAGTCGCAGACGAAGAACTCCATCGCTGTGATATCGTGACGGAAATTCTAATAGATACATCGGCATTTCGTTCAATGTATTCATTGTAGGCCCAAGTTCTGGAGCTGTTGCTATTCTGTTAAACTTGGCCAGGTTTTGTACCCACGCCCATTGTTTCAATTTTCTTTTTGCATTTTGTGATTGCGCCGCCAACATATCCATGTTTATGTCAGCGGCTTGCAAAATCGCCTTTAGACCTTGAACCCATTGCAAGAGTATTCCAGCATATGGTTGTGTCTTACTAGGGGCGAGTATTTCATACGCCGGTTCCGGATTATGGATTGTCATCCTTCTTAAGAGTGCCATAGACTTCCAGATCACATTTACGTACAGTTCGTCTAATGCCAACTCGTGTCTGATGATGGTAATCGATATGTATTTTGACAATTTTAAAACTTGATTCCAAAATAATCCTTCCAGTTTTGCACAAATTCTGTGGTCTAAGTTCCACCCTGTTTCGGAGCCGAAGGTGATGGCAGGTATTACCTTTTGCAAATAAAAGGTCCGTACTGGTGTTATGGTGAATTTTCCGTACAGGTTATGGATTCGTGCACCTTGTAGGGCCAAAGTTTTAGTGCGTCGAACAATGTCTTGCAACCAGCTCCATTCCTGTATTGATTTATTGATCAGAACCCCTAGGGATCTGATTTCAACGATTTCTTCGATAGCTGTATTTTCGATCCTCCAACGGAAATGTTTGTTTTTAGCTCCTTTTGCTGGACCAATTTTCATGTTTCATGATTTTTGTTTTGGTGACATTTATTTTTAAATCATTGTAGTTCATGTAATGCTGGAGCTTCATCAGCAATCGTTGTAACCCTATCTGGGTTGTGTCAGCCAAATCTAAGTCGTCGGCATAAGTTATGCAATTGATGTGGTGACCATTAATCTTTGGAGGAAAGCATTTCACATCTCTCAGGGCCGCAGGCACATCGGCAATAAACAGTTTGAACAAACATGCAGCAATCGGACAGCCCTGTTTCACTCCCTTTTTTGTCTTTATAGCTTCTGGTAGTTCTGCTTTTTCATTTATTCTTATCCGAATTGATGTCATTGTGTGTAGGGCTATTATTGGTTGTAAGACACTATCCGGGCAGTCCCAGTTTTTTAATTTCTGTCACAGCATTTCACAGTTGATTGTATCAAATGCTTGGTGCATATCAATAAAAGCTAGGAAAACCTTTTACCTTTTTTCTAGAGCATTTAATTTTAGGATATTTACCAGAGTCACGTTGATTTCAGTCCCGACACCCTTTGTGAAACCAGTTTGTCGACAATCGGTAATTCCTTTCATAATTGCCCAGGCTGTTAATTTCTGCTGCAAGAAGTTTGCGAATATCTTGCCGATTGTGTCTAGTAGGGCAATCGGGCGATAGTTGGCTGGATCAGCCCGAATGCCCTTCTTGAAAATCGGGACTATAATTGCCGTTGTCCATGAGGCCGGTATTTTTCTGTTCTATGCGATTCTAGTGAATCATTTTGCAATAAAGTTCGACCACTCATGTTTGTTTGTTTTCAGTATAACATTGGTAATGCCGTCTGGCCCAGCCGCGCGGAAGTTTTTCAACTTTGCAATTACAGCACTAATATCTTCAGCTATCTCATTTCAGTCCCATCCAGCCGCCACTTCCTCATGTGCTGGCAGCGCTGTTACATTGTCCTTTGAGAACACTTTATTGTAATGTTTTTTCCAATCACTTTCAGCCACCCCACTAGCCATCCTATCTGCTTGATTTCTAGTGCAGTTATTCAGGGTGCGCCAAATCTCTCTGCAATTGTGGGATTTTATTAGTCCCAGCATGACCTCTCCTTGTTCTTGATCGCACAAAAAGGCAAATGCTTTGACCCAATTGCGATATTTTTGCTTCCGTTCTTTAATCATTGCGAGGGCACCCACGCTGTCATGATCTCTGCTTCCAAAAGGTCAGGGTTTTCCCAACTCCCTTGGAAGCAGATCCATAACCCAGGTTCCGAGTGCCAACCAGTCCCAATTGGGACCTTTTGGACCCAGTCCTTGCGCCAGTGGCACCAGGCTCATAAATATGCCCAGTCCCAGCGCTGGAAGCGCCGGGCTCATAATGCTTGGGTGGACTTACCTGCAGCAGACCATGCTGCTTACTTGCCTGCCAGTTGAGCCTCTGATCCTCTTCTGTTTGGAACTACTTTTCCTGTTGGGTGGGGCAGGAGCCACTCCCTAGGTTCAGAACACTGGAACTCTTCTGGAAAGCAGGAACTCTTTTCTTTCCTAGGCGTGGCTGTGGAAGGAGACACCTAAGCACTACAGGAGGCTATTTAAACCACACCCGATGGATGAATCTTGCTTTGCGTTATTCTGCATCCTCTGCAGCAGAACGCTCATCGTGTCTTCTGCATCTGATCCTGGGCCTAAGGAAAAAGGCTTACCATCCTGAATCCAGTCTTCAGCAACACCTATAAAGACAAGAAAGAACAGGTTAGCATTACGGTCTTCAGTGACAGCGCTTCACTTACCTGGTCCATCGGCTGTCACCAACGCCTCGCGCTGCATTCCGGCATCTGAAAGACAAAGGCTTACCTGCTCTTCGTGCGCTCCGGAGGTCTTCGCACTGCATTCCGGCATCTGAAAGATAAAAGCTTACCAACTCTTCGCACGCTCCGGAGGCCTTCGGCGCTGCATCCCGCATCTGAAAGACAAAACAAGGTGCGTTTAAAGACATTGGGGAACTTTAATACTCACGTGCCATTACTCCTTTCCACATCTAACCCAGTGGGTATTCCGGCACCCTGCAGCCGCTCTGAACTTGTGCCTGCAAAATAAAAAGACAGTTAGAGCGCATCGTGAAGCAGGCAACAAGCGCTTACTTACGTGCTTCCAGGCGCTTCTATTCATCACACGGGCTCCATCTTCAACTCACTTCAGCCCGTCATCTGCCATCGCCGGAACCCTGCAAAACAAGAGACATCATTACTAAAGACTTTTAAAGACATTAGAATTACTCGAAACTTACCGTTCGTGCAGTAAACGACGGACAGCAGTCCTCTGAAGTCAAGAGGCCGGCTCCCCTTATCCAGTGAAGAAACTGGTTACAGCACCCTGCCCCGAGGCAGATGGAGAGCACGGCGTTCACTTACCCAAGGTGAGAGCGTTAACCTTTGGGGTTCTACAGGAGAAGAGAAAGGGAAGAAGAGAGAGACATTCAATAACCCAGTTCATTAATCCCATATTTTCTATCTGCAGACATCTTACCCTTTGAGTCAGACATATAGTGCACAGAGGTCCAGCCCAAAGAGCCAGTCGTGAGTTACACATCACCTTTGAAGATACGGTATACGCCCAGTCAAGACCGGCGCCTCTACGGGAAACAGGTGAGCGTTACACACGCCCCCTTGCATTTTTAGTTTGCGTATTTCTTTGTAAGCCTTATTTTTTCCTCTTTTAGCTTCATGCTCCATTCGTGAGTATGTATTTTAGTTGTGTGTTTTTTCAGTAAAGATCTCTCCTTTGGATGAGGAAGAAGTGCAAGATAGTTTACTGAAGCTCCGTCAAACTTATCTAGCTTTAGCAAATTGTTGGTCAGTAAGGTTATTTGTTTATCAGTTATTCTGAGCCTATTTTGCCCATTATTTACCTCCAAATCTTGGGCCAATCTTGAAGTTTCTAATTTTAGAGGTAAGGTCATGGCCATTACCAATGCATCATGGTCGCTGTTTGTTGTTGGGATTGTTCTCAAGCTCACGATTTTATGCCAAGAATTTTTTGATAGCCAAATATAGTCCAAGGTCTTCTCATAGCCCATGTTATGCCAGGTTTTATTAGGTGGTATGTCGCCCTTTACCTGTCCATTGGCCATGTCGCAGTCACGTGCCTCCATTTCGGTTTCCCATTTTACCCTTCTTGAATGATAATTTTGCCCTTCCTTCCTGCTCTCTTTGATACGGTCTCCATTTGCATTGAACCATGTAATACTCATATCACCACATACAATTATGAGAAGGTCACGGTGAGTTTGTTGATGTTTGTCTATGATCGCCGTTACAGATGACACAAATTTTTCTGAAGTTATCTGAGCCGGGTTCCAGTATACGTTAATTAGCAGTAACTGTTGCGATTTCAAAGTTTTGACAGTGGAATGTTGCATCAACGTACTTTGCACAAAAATGTTTGGATTTTCAGATTCGATCACTTCCCAATTTGTCCCAATCTTTATCATTGTTATTAGGCCTGAGAATGGACGGCCCTGGGAGTTTTTCCCTGCTGGATTTAACAAAGTCACATAGCCATCATTAACCGGAGCGCTTCTCAGCCACGTTTCCTGGAGACATATTGCGAGGTTGTTACTCAGATCCACAGGGAAATCGTCATATAAATGTCGGAATCCTTGTGTGTTCCAGGATATCAATGTTGAGGATGTTTGAACGGAGCTCTGGTTTAGTTAATGATTTATTTGTGTTTCAAGCATCACTTCTGACACCTCAAAACCTAGCAGCAGCAATTCTTCTTTCGCGGACAATATGATTTTACGTACGGCCTGAGATTTTATATGTAGGTAGACTCTGTCAGCTTGCTCTTCTGAGATGTATTCAACAATAGAGCTGTCACGAGAGGACACAGTTCTTAGAGCCCACACCGAATGTAGAAGTCGAATTACATTTCCTCTATTCAGGTTGACATCATTGTCATCCTCAAATATATTCGCAACACACATTTTTGAAGTCAAGGGGTTAAGGTCCGCCCTAATTTGTTGTTCAGTTAACTTTGCTCCTTCTGTGCTGCCGTTAATTTAGGATTCAATTTCACTGGCATTTTTAATTTCATTTCTTGAGCAGCCAATTGTTGGCTTTCTGCAGCTCTTCTTTGGATGACTACGGGTGTACCCTTTTCTTGTCTGATTCCAACTCGTCTTTGTCTGTCCTCCCGTGCTCCCTCGCCATTAGCTTTTGAACCATTTTGAGAATTTGCAATCCATGGATTTGAGGCTGGCATCTCAACTGTTCTGTCCTGCCTGTCCAAATCATTGAGGCAAGATGAGCTTGCCTCATGTCCATCAAAGCTGTTTTCCTCCTCATTTTCTTCGGAGTAAGTTGAGAGGTTACATAACTCTTCATATGACATCACTGAGTGGAATGACTGTACGTCAGAGTCCAATCTTTCTCGTTTTTTGGATTCTGTGGTGGCAATTTCGTCATTGTGACCTCTACGATTTTTATCTCGTCTAAGTGTCTTGATTTGGCTATCTCCCCATTTTTTTCTCGTACACATAGGCTTGGGTTGGCCGGTGTAGTTAGATTTCTTATAAACTTTCTTGAATTGCTGGTCGTTTTATTCGGCGCACAGTTCTTTTTCTCCTTTTTTTTTTCATTTGGCCAGAGCCCGCCTCTTACAATTACTTCTTTACATTCACAGTCTTCAAGATTTTTGCAGCCCCACTAAATATTCCAAATGACATTCTTGTTGTTGAACAGTGTGCAATAACAGGGAACTGTTGTCTAGAAGCTTTTTCAGAAGACTCTTTATTTGTCTTCTTTACGTTTTTGTCAGAGATCACGGGTGGTAAAGTTACACACTCAGTATTGAGGATGTAACTGGCCTCTGCCAAGTTTGAACTCGCACTCTGAGTAGATGGTATCTTATTAGGAATCTTAACTGTTGGTGTGTTAATTTCCTCAGGGCTTGTGTCCCTTAATCCTCGTGAGGTACCAGCAGGTTGAACATAATTTTTCTGCATATTCATGTTGTAAAGCTGAGGGGAGACCTCAGAAGGCAAGTTTACCTGTGTTGTCGCTTTTGAAACGCTACAACTCTTCTCCGAGACCATATTTGATTTGAGTCTTGGGGTGTCAGTCAATTGTTTCATGCACCCGATCATGGCGTCCATCAGCGTTTTTTTTTTCCAGAATGTCTTTCACAGCTATATCACTCAGTCCGTTATGCCACAGTATTGAAGTTGTGGCTTCATTATCCAAATGGCCTTGTAACATTGTTTTCAGACTTTCCATTTTTATTAACTTTTCATTTAGTTGACCCAACATTGCCCCATTATTTTGTACAGCTTCATGTAGATTTTCGTAAAGCTTGGTAAAAGGGATTAGCGCCAGCGATGTCGCTGCTAGTACATTATTGTGAATCTGTATGGAAGCGGCTGCCGACAGGTTGGATTTCAAGGCAGAAAACGCCTCTTTAAGAACCTGCATGTGTTCCTTTTCATTACTTGTGTTAGTCAGTTCATGGTCGCCTTGTACTCCGAGTCCCACAATTCGTTGCGACTGCAGGTCGGCACCGTTTGATTCAGACCGTGTCTTCGAGGTAGAGCAATGAGACGGGGGCCTTGTCGGTAAGACTTTATCTTTAATGTTTTGAAGGGGCCCATCGTCCCGAATGCGCAATGCTTCATTCCCTGATCCCCGCGCGAGCTATCGGATGGACACCAGATCCTCGTCCCGGGTCAGGTCATCACACTGCGCCTGGGCTGCACTGTTCAAGTGCGGAGTGCGAAGCAGACCTCCCGCCTCCGCCACCCGGGAATCCTCTGGATCCAAAACCAGCGTTCTTCCGCTGGAACTTGCAAAGCTCTCAGACAATCGCTCCTTCATTGTTTCAAAATCTGCTCTGAGACGCTCTGTGAGCCTGGCTTCCCGCCCAGCAAGATCAAACCCGCCAAGGTATGTACTTGGTTCTCTTGTCTGCACTAATACCGTTTTTATGGGTGGCTGTGGGGTAATTTTGTGGGTCTTGGTCTGCGCATTGATGCCGATTATCTCAAGTAATACTTTTGTGCCTCTCTCAGGAAGCACAGTGTTTGTTTTATTAGTGTTCTTTTGCGTCTCCATTTTAGACTGTTTCCCAATGACAGATGACTCTCTGGTAGCGCTGTTTACACTGTTTGCAGAGTTTATACTGCCCACCTTTGTTTTCTCCGGAAAAGTAAATTTTAAGAGTTTTATATCCGTGTGAGTCGCAAGCACTTCCATCTCCAGGAACTCGATGTCAGTTACATCGAATGGTGATTGAAAGGCAGTAATGTTTACTTCAATCACGTTTGAGCTTGGATCCATGTTTTTGTCTGCATTCATATCCGTATTACCATCTGCCTTCCTTTTGGATTCACCACCAGCCTCAGCTGCCTCGCTGGTCGAGACCTCCGCCTCAGCCCGTGGGGCACTTGCAGCGGCGTTAGTGAATACATCACCGCCATGTTCGTCGACACTGCCGTATTGATTTCCATTGCCGCATTTGTTGCCCTTGTTTGCTGTCTTACGGCATGCAGACTCTCCGTCGCAATTTGTGCAAGGGATGGTAGATTTATATTTTGGGGTATTTTTGGGGGTGATGATCGGGTTCAATGCTTAGGGGGCTTTTGACTCTTAGAAGCACGTCCTCACACTCTTCAGGCTCCCCCCTTGACCAATCATACTGCCACAGCACCCCTGTTAGTTCTGACACATCACTTTGTTGGCGCAGCATGTTATGATTCACAGCACATTCTCGCAATTGTAAGGATTGCTTTAACTTTGAGCGTGTCTGTGGGCCAATTTCGGCCATGTGCTGGGGCTTACCTCTGCTTTCAGCTGCGGACTGCTGCAGACTGAACTCTGTGCGCGCTCCGCACTTGCCAGGAGTTTTTAAGGGCTGTAGGAGTTGTTTTCCTTAAAGGTGCACTCGTCCAAAAAACACAAGGAAACAAATTTGAGCTCCAGTAGCCCAGTAGCTGCAGCTCCTCTCTCCACCAAGACTGCTGCAGACTGAACTCTGCGCCCGAACTCTGCACGCGCTGCGCGCTTGCTAGGTGTTTTTAAGGGCTCTAGGAGTTGTTTTCCTTAAAGGTGCACTCGTCCAAAAAACACAACAAAACAAGTTCAAGTTCCAGTAGCCCAGTAGCTGCAGCTCCTCTCACCACCAAGACTGCTGCAGACTGAACTCTGCGCCCGAACTCCACAAACATTTCAACTACGGACCACATTCAATTTCAATTATACTTTCCAATTAGTTGTTTGGTGCAATGTTCTGAAAGTTGGGCTACTCAGAAGGATTACGGGTTCACAGACTGATCCTAATTTCATGGCAACCCGTAGGGCGAGGTTCCAAAACAGATTTCAAGGGTATCATCAGAGATTTGTTTCGACAGTGGGGCATGCTTTGTCTATATGCTTTCTGTTCCCGCGCTGCATCTGGTGGTCGATCTGAGGAACTTTATTTTTAACCCTTTTAGAGATACCTGCCCTCGAGCAATCAGAACATGTATGAGATATAAGCCAGCTCCAACTGGCAAAAAGGCAACATAGCACAATACCTGAAAGGCCGGCCCACAGGCTGGTGAGGGCCAATTTACGTTGCCATTGGAGGCTAGTTTGATGATTTAGTCTACTGTGGTTGTATTGGTTTTGCTGAATGTTAATGGTGCTAACATTCACCATTTGCCAAAAATATCCCCAAATATGCATGCTTCCCCCACCACCACTTCGCCAAAATACTCAGTAGGTTTGTAGTAAAAAGTCGGAAATTACTTTTCACCTAGATAGGAAACATGTTTCGGTACCCCATGCCAACCTCTGTTTTCCTTTATGGTTTCAGTGGCCCAGGTGTACACAAAATTAAGGATGTAGTTGCCCCTTTTGTGCCCCCACACCACAGCCATTTGTAGCATCATTCAATGGTATAGCAACACCCATGTCTTTGGCCACACTGAATACATGATCAAGCCATGCTTAAAAGCAAGGTTGAAACCAGTTGGGGAGACACTTAACTATCGGTGTCTATCTGGGGTTTGCGTCTTCTCCTCATCGGTTAAGTGGAGAACTTAATAACTCAGCCAGAAGGCACTTTGTCCCTACATCATAAGGTTAAAATATTTCCGACACTTTCATTTTCTTCTCTGGGTCCTACAGCAAGGTCTCGGTCACCGAGCGTTCTGAGTGGCTTCCTCCCTAGTCTCCGCAAGACTTGATTATTTTTACGGTTGGTATCCTGGTCGCACACAATACCCCAAAGGGTGCAGTGTCTACAAAATGCAGTTGTATGTCAGTCCCTCTCCCCTATGGGAGCCCAGTGGCGCTGGCCGCCTGCCATGGAGAGGAGTAACTTTCAGAACCTGTGTGCAGGCCCGACAGATCCCACCAGCAGAGACTTTGCCACCCGTTATGTTCAGGATCAGGCCATTGCCTTAAGGTCTGCACATTTTGATGGTCAGTGGTGGGAGTCTGCTGCTGTGCAAACCTTCACCTAAATCCTTTCACCAGTAGGAAGACGCTGTTCCTTCAGTAGATATGTAAAGGCACGACCGTTTCCCAATTAAATGGACCAATTCCAAGGGACTCTGTGCAACAGGAGCTTCTGCCACTCCAAAGTGAACCTTTGGTTCTGAGCTTGCGCTAGTCAAGCGACTGTTCAATTGCACTGTGTTTAGGGTCCGCAGGCGGCGAGAATGTGTTCTAAATGTGGGCTCTGCCATTCTGGATTAGACCCACCTGGATGACTTTTATTAGAGCCAAGAATCGCGTGATTGCATGTGAATGCTGCTACACAACATCCTAGCTTAGCATTGCATAGCAAAGATACGAAGAGCGAGCCCGGCCTAGAGCTTTGCCAGCGCTGGATTCTACTGTCAAGGTGAAGAGGCGATTTCCCCAAAGACCCAAAGGAATCTACGTATATCGGAGCCTGGCCGCTCCCTTTTATGTTAACATCACAATACTTAAGGCCTGATGCACAGAAGCGTTTTATAAGGGCGCAATCCTATAGGAAAGCGCCCTGTGAATCAGACCCATGGCCTGCTTGCATAACAATAGCGAGCATTGACTGATGGGCAGAACCTTCAAGGCACCCTGAAGATTCGCCTGGCTGCAGCAATCCCATCAGCCGCAAGAAGCAGCCCCGGCTTGCTGGGCGGCTTATGAATTCACTCTCCGGCGTCAGCTGCACTTTGAAGTGAATGATACATGATGGCGGGCCAGGGCCTCTTCCTCAAGCACAAATGGAGGCAGAATCGGCCAGCCGCCATTTATTATTTACCAAAGCAATCATGGGAGAAGTTATTACGCCGCCTTGTTTATCCAAAGCTCCCGATCATGTTTGAAAACGTGCAAAGGTAACGCGCCCTCGCATGATCTACTTCAGGCGGTCGCCAAAATACAGGCAAGGCCACCTTCTGACCGGGCCCTCCTAGTCCCTAACTTCACCCTAACTTAACCCGCGCCCCCACCGCCCCACCACTTCATCAGTTAGCAAATGTCACCAAAAGGAGGGGCGAGCACTCCTGCTGTGGCACTGGTTGCAAACCGCAGTGTCTTTGTGATTTCTTTCCATTTAAACATAATAGTCATATGCATTTCTGGGGCAAGGTTGAAAACATGAAGTCAATCTTCACCTGTACCAGAAGCCAGTGTAATTGGCTAAGGACCGCGGTATTATGTATTTTATAACGTGCATTAGTCACTGGGGTGGCAGTGTTTTATAAGATGTGGCCTCTGGAAAGAAACTTCTCAGGAGTGCAAACATAGATAGTGTTACAGTTTTCTATGTGTGTCACAATAATGGCACTGGCTGTTGTTTTAAATATGTATCCTCAAGGTATGACTTCAGTTGTTTAAACTTAGTAGGCACACAAAATATTCATTGCACTCAACAATAAATGTCTGTAGCTGGGTGTCAGTCAGAAAGCAGCAGGGGCGGCTCTGTCGGGCTCCGGCTCCTGTGCTCATGGGCAGGAACCAGGAATCGCTCTCTGCTCCCCTGTGCATGGGAGCCAGAGGGTCCTTGTGAAGAGGGAGGGGGGCGGGCGATGTCTCATTAAGGAGCAGCATATGGGGCGGAAGGTAGGTGTTGAATTTGTTATGTGTATTTTATGTGTATATGTATGCATGTCTGAAACAACGAGAGTATGGCGTATGTGGTTGGGTGCCAGTATATGATGTATGGGTGCAGGCGTGAGTGAGCGAGTGAAGGGTGTTTTCATGCTCTGTGAATGAGCGAGTGAATGCGTGTTTAAATGAGCGTTTGAATGAGAGAGTAGTGAATGTGCTTGTGTTTGGGTTTGTGCCAGACCGGGAGGCTGATTTGGGAGGGGGTACAGAGATATTTTGTACTGTGCATGTATGATAAAGCAAGCATGACAAGTGTTATTATGTGGCTAGTCTGGCATTTTGGTGTAGCCATTTCGTGCTGTGGCATGACATTTTTTAATAAGCATCTGTCACAGAAAGCGTCCCACTTTCCCCTTTGCCCAGGAATCCTCCTCCCCCATTTACGGCCCCCAGAAACCTTTGAACTCTCTCATATGCCAGTTTATTTTGCTTTAATGTGTGAAAACAAGTTTTAAACAATGCCATCCCTAGACGCTCAGCCTTAGGAACAGGGAGGATGTGTGTAGCTACACCACTGAGCCCAATGCAGAGAAATGACATCATCATGCTGCGACCCTGTGGACTTATCAATGTAAATAATGACAAACATCACAAGTATATGGGAGGATTAACAAAAACGAACCACATGACCATTGGAAAAAGGAAGACATAGTTTGAACTTTCACCTTCAAATCACTAATCATGCAGGTGTGTTCCTCGCTGCTGGACACGCACAGAAGATGTCACATGTTGTCAGGCAGATGTGTGTAGTGACCGTGCGTGCGGGGCCAACGCCCGCAAGATCACATGATCAGTCTTGAATCTTAGCAAGAGGCCCATCGATCGGTACATTGCCCTCCTCCCCAGGCCCATCTTTCGTGCCTGGAACACTTTCCTTCCCATGTTTCACAGCGACCCGTGCTTTGAAGTTTGAACCTACCCGGATAGCCGTTTCCGTCCATGTCCACCCCGCCTGATAGGGACTGGCCAAACATCCGCAGCGCGGGGTCGATGCTCCGTCCGGACAGCCGCTGAAAGAGATAAGGAGGCACAGCTGCAATCGCGGGCGGAATCAGAAAAGCTGCGCGCCGCTTCAAAGCGCTCGCGCCTAACGGTATCGCGCAGGCCCGGCCCTTCCCCTGCCCGGGAGGCACAGGGTTACATCACTCTGGAAAAAGCAACATCTGAGACGACAAGCCACAGCAGCTCACTCACTACACATTATTAGGAACGCTTTATCTCACGAGCTCTGCTCTGATAGCATCAGCAATTACACACGCAGCAGGGAAATGGCGTCTGTTTTATGAAGTCCCCGCCTCCCCTGTAACTGTCATCAAACGGGCAGGCGCCGTACCCTTCACGGCGCTGCAACAGTACTTTATGGAGTTCAAAGCACTACACCATATGAAGCGCGCGTGCCTGTCGCCTCCTCGGGGTCATTAGTGACCTGGTAAAAAAAAGCCTGGATGTGCTCATGATTGGCAGTGTGGAAGGAGCGCCTAACTAGAGGTGCAATCTGAAGGGACACCGAAGATGCTACTCTTCCTCTGAATTGTAGTGACTTATTTTTACAAACACCCACGTTGAACATTTCAGACTCATCCATGAATTCAAGTATTTTAAACAGAGACCATCTAGTGGGACTGGCGTTTATGAAACAATGTGTGACTATGCACGCCACTCTGCAAAGCACATACAGGCCCTGTTTCACAGAGCGTTTTCCAGTGGGATTTTGCCATTATAAAATGCTTCAGTGAATTAGGCCCATCGTGTTCAGGCAGCCCCCCTCACATCCCCTCGCCTGGTTGTAGAGCTTTACAAATAAATGAAACTAAGCTAAAAATAAAACTGCAGACTAAGAGGTAGGGGTTCTTGATGGCAACCTAGTCCGGTGGGTTCAGCACTCGTCCGTCTTCAGGCGCCAGGGCACACTTTTGATTCCCTCCAGGAGGATAACTCTTTCCGGGGTTACCGAAATTAGTACTATTATATTGGATAGTACTAATAGTAGGATATATAAGACCTATTTTTTAGCGCTTAGTAGCAAGAGGAAACTGGCATGGAGAGCTACACAAAAATGTGATTTTAAGCCACACCAAGGTTTGTAGGGAGAGATACAAAAAGGGAAATCAAGGAGGGGAGGGGGTAAAGCAGAGGACAGGTGGGTGGCAAAAACATACATAATTGGCACTCGCTGATGCAGCTGGATACGCAAGGAAGGGTGGCAGCGGGGTAGCATGTAAATGTTTTTAGTCATCGGATAAAAAACAAGGCTCCAAGAGGAGAATCAGGGGAAAAATTGACTTTAGTGGTATTCTCCCTTTCCTATATGATGACAGTGTTTATTAAAGTCCTGTTATGGGTGTGTGGTGGTCTTGAGATGTGCGCAAGAGTGCTAATGTGTTCTGGGGGCTATTTAAACCATGCACAGCTCCTGAAACCTTCTCCTGAGAAGAGTTTGTGGGATCTGGCTTTAATTAGCCCACTGACGGAGGGTCCAGTGCCAAGGATCGGCTGTGTATTGAAAGATGTAGGAGGGATGTTAATGTTAATGTTAAAGGATATTTGTACCGCGCACTATCACCACCGGAGTGGTCCCCTGGTGCTCTGGCAGATCTGAAAAAGGAAAGACAGTGGGGGAGAGTTAGTGGGCCGAGAGGGATAAGTGAAAGAGAGCAGTTATGTGCTGTTGGCAGCTTCAGTTTTGTTAACACTGTTCGCTGAGCTTTGGGGTGTTGTCTGGTCGATAGCCGTTGTGTGCTGTTGTGCGAGGCTATGTGTTGCTTGTTTTGTTGTTGCGGTGTAGTGAAGTGTGTGCGGTTTGTTATGCTCTAGGGTTGTGGTTGTCTCTGCCCAGAGTTTGAGAGGTATATGCAGAGGGGTGAAATTGTCAGTGGGTAGGTTAATGGCTGCGCTATCTAGAAATGCTATGCGCTAATTTCCACGTTCTTTATAGAAGTGGCGCGTGAGTGTCTCTGCATTTCAATCTATATACGGCTCTGGCAGATATTCACAATCCTGTCTATATGTGACCTACGCCAATATTCACAATTATATCCAGATGGGGCACTGGCCCATATTCACAATCCTGTCTAGATGTGATGTAAGCTAGCATTCACCATTTTATCTAGATGTGGCACTGGCAATATTCACAATGCAGTCTAGATGTGGTAATAGCTAATATTCACTCTTCTATCTAAATGTGGCACTTGCCGACATTTGCAGTCCTGTCTGGATGTGATGCAGGCTAGTGTCTACAGTTTTATCTGGGTGAGCCTGTCGCTTTCATTCATAGTTGTATCTGGTTCCGGGGTAGGCTAATGTTCACATTTCTATCTAAATGTGGTATTTGTTAACATTTATTGTTCTATCTAAGTGTAGCACTTGCTGACATTCATAACACTGTCTCTGGATGCGATGCCGGCCAATGTTCAAAATTCTATCTAGGTGTGGTCATTGCTATTATTCACTGTTCTATCTTGGTTCGGCGCAGTCTAATGTTCACAATTCTATCTAAATGTGGTATGTGCTAACATTCACAAATCTATCTAAATGTGGTAATTGCTAACATTCTCAATTCTATCTAAATGTGGTACTTTCTAACATTCACAATTCTATCTAAATGTTGAACTTGCTAACATTCACAAATCTATCTAAATGTGTTACTTGCTAACATTCACAAATCTATCTAGATGCAGCGCAAGCCAACATTCTCAACAACGCAAACCAATGTTCTCAATTCTATCTGAATGTGGTACTTGCTAACATTACCAATTCTATCTTAATGTGGAACATGCTTTTATTCATAAATCTATCTAGATCCGATGCACGCCAACATTTACAATCATGTCCAGAAGCAACGCAGGCTAATGTTCACAATTCTATCTAAATGTGGAACTTGCTAACATTCACAATTCTATCTAAATGTGGTACTTGCTAACATTCACAATTCTATTTAAATGTGGAACTTGCTAACATACACAAATCTATATAGATGCCACAACGCCAACATTTACTATCATATCTAGATGCAACACAAGTAAATGTTCACAATTCTATCTAAATGTGGTACTTGCTAATATTCACAAATCTATCTAGATGCAACGCGCGCCAACATTCACAATTCTATCTAAGCATGGTACTTGCTTACATTCACAATTCCATCTAGATCCGATACTAGCATTCACAAATCTATCTAGATGCAATGCACGCCAGCATTTACCATCATGTCTGGATGCAACGCAAGTTAATGTTCACAATCCTATCTAAATGTGGTATTTGCTAACGCTCCCAATTCTATCTAAATGTGGAACTTGCTAACATTCACAAATCTATCTAAATGTGGTACTTGCTAATATTCACAAATCTATCTAGATGCAGCGCAAGCCAACATTCACAACAACGCAAACCAATGTTCTCAATTCTATCTGAATGTGGTACTTGCTAACATTACCAATTCTATCTTAATGGGGAACATGCTTTCATTCATAAATCTATCTAGGTTCGATGCACACCATCATTTACAATCAGATGCAACGCAGGCTAATGTTCACAATTCTATGTAAATGTGGTACTTGCTAATATTAACAAATCTATCTAGATGCAACGCACGCCAACATTCACAATTCCATCTAAATGTGGTACTTACTAACATTTACAATTTTAATTAAATGTGGAACTTGCTAACATTCACAAATCTATCTAGATGCCACACACGCCAACATTTACAATCATATCTAGATGCAACGCGAGTAAATGTTCACAATTCTATCTAAATGTGGTACTTGCTAATATTCACAAATCTATCTAGATGCAGCGCAAGCCGACATTCTCAACAACGCAAACCAATGTTCTCAATTCTATCTGAATGTGGTACTTGCTAACATTACCAATTCTATCTTAATGTGGAACATGCTTTCATTCATAAATCTATCTAGATCCGATGCACGCCAACATTTACAATCATGTCCAGAAGCAACGCAGGCTAATGTTCACAATTCTATCTAAATGTGGAACTTGCTAACATTCACAATTCTATCTAAATGTGGTACTAGCTAACACTCCCAATTCTATCTAAATGTTGAACTTGCTAACATTCACAAATCTATCTAAATGTGTTACTTGCTAACATTCACAAATCTATCTAGATGCAGCGCAAGCCAACATTCTCAACAACGCAAACCAATGTTCTCAATTCTATCTGAATGTGGTACTTGCTAACATTACCAATTCTATCTTAATGTGGAACATGCTTTCATTCATAAATCTATCTAGATCCAATGCACGGCAACATTTACAATCATGTCCAGAAGCAACGCAGGCTAATGTTCACAATTCTATCTAAATGTGGAACTTGCTAACATTCACAATTCTATCTAAATGTGGTACTTGCTAACATTCACAATTCTATTTAAATGTGGAACTTGCTAACATTCACAAATCTATCTAGATGCCACACACGCCAACATTTACAATCATATCTAGATGCAACTCGAGTAAATGTTCACAATTCTATCTAAATGTGGTACTTGCTAATATTCACAAATCTATCTAGATGCAGCGCAAGCCAACATTCTCAACAACGCAAACCAATGTTCACAATTCTATCTAAATGTGGTACTTGCTAATATTCACAAATCTATCTAGATGCAACCTGCGCCAACATTCATAATTCTATCTAAGCGTGGTACTTGCTTACATTCACAATTCCATCTAGATCCGATGCAAGTAAAAATTTACAATTCTATCTAAGTGAGGTACTTGTTAACATTCACAATTCTATCTGGATGTGATGCAGGCTAATGGTTTATGGTATGTTACCCGTATATACAGATAGCGGCTCTGCCTAGATTTGAGAGTACTTTATAGTAGGAGAAGACCTACGATTCGGAATATAATACAGTAGGTTTAGTATTATAGCAGACACGGATGGTTTGATATACCTATATTTGTGAGTAGATTTTTAATGGGCGGTTGCTGGTGTTGGGTGTTCACTAAGAGAGTGATGCAGGTGGAAGTTTGCCTGTCAGGCTATGTTCTATGGTAAGGTAATGTAAAGTGGCAGGGCTCTCTGGAATAGAGTGATTGCTCTACTGCCCATTCATGCCACACTTACTTTGGAAGTAGCTGCTGGTTGACGGCTAGGCTTCACTGGCTTCCCCTGCTGACACATGCAGACACACCTTGGAGCCGCCAATATAGGGACTCCCTTTGCCTCAGAGCCCTTAGCTCAGGGGATGCCGGGCAGAGGGCTGCCCAGGTCTGGTCCAGGATAAAGTTGGAATTGGCCTATAAGGGCCAGGGGGAGGGTGTGGGAGGTGGGACAAGGAAGAGGGAAGCTACAGTGCAGCCGAGGAGCCTGCAAGGGTCCCGATGCTGCAAGCAGCGCCATGATGGAACATAGGGGGGGCAGGGAGACCGCAAACACATGCTCACCTGCAAGCCAGGTTGGGAAATGGCACAGGGCGCGGCGCGGGTGAGCTGTGCGTTAGGCCAGCAACAACAAACCAGTAGGAATTGGCCAATAAGGGCCAGGGGGAGGGTGCAGGAGGAGGGACAAGGAAGAGGGATGTTAAGGTGCAGCCAAGGAGCCCGCGAGGGTCCAGACGCTGCAAGCAGCACCATGATGGAACATAGGGGGGGGGCAGGGAGACCGCAAACACATGCTCACCTGCAAGCCAAGTTGGGAAATGGCACAGGGAGCAGGTGAGCTGCGCATTAGGCCAGCAATAACAAACCAGTTAGAATTGTCCAATAAGGGCCAGGGTGAAGGCGCAGGAGGTGGGACAAGGAAGAGGGAAGCTACGGTGCAGCCAAGGAGCCCGCAAGGGTCCCGATGCTACGAGCGGTGCCATGATGGAATACAGGGGGGAAAGGGAACCGCAAACACGTGCTCACCTGCAAGCCAAGTTGGGAAATGGCGCAGGGAGCGGGTGAGCTGAGCGTTAGTCCAGCAATAACAAACCAGTTGGAATTGACCAAAAGGGCCAGCGGGAGTGCGCGGCAGGCGGGACAAGGAAGAGGGAAGCTATGGTGCAGCCAAGCAGCCCGCAAGGGTCCCGACGCTTCAAGCAAGGGTCCCGACGCTCCCCTTATGTGCCATGATGGAACATAAGGGGAGCGGGGGACCACAAACACATGCTCACCTACATGCCAAGTTGGGAAATGGCACAGGGAGCGGGTGAGCTGCGCGTTACGCCAGCAATAGCAAACCAGTTGGAATTGACCAATAAGGGCCAGGGGGAGGGCGCGGCAGGCAGGAGAAGGAAGAGGGAAGCTTCGGTGCAGCCAAGGAGTCCGCAAGGGTCCCGACGCTGCAAGCTGTGCCAAGATGGAACATAGGGGGAAAGGGGAACCACAAACACAGGCTCACCTGCATGCCAAGTTGGGAAATGGCGCAGGGAGCGGGTGAGCTACACGATAGACCAGCAATAACAAACTAGTTGGAATTGACCAATAAGGGCCAGGGGAAGGGCGCGGGAGGTGGGACAAGGAAGAGGGACGCTACGGTGCAGCCAAGGAGCCCGCGAGGGTCCCGACACTGCAAGCAACGCCATGATGGAACATAGGGGGCTAGGGGGATGACAAACACTCACCTGCAAGCCAAGTTGTTTGGGAAATGGCACAGGGAGCGGGTGAGCTGTGCATTAGGCCAGCAATAGCAAATCAGTAGGAATTGGCCAATAAGGGCCAAGGGGAGGGTGCGGGAGGCAGGTCAAGGAAGAGGAAAGCTACGGTGCGGCAAAGGAGCCCGCAAGGGTCCAGACGCTGCAAGCAGCGCCATGATGGAACATAAGAGGGAAGGGGGTCTGCAAAGACACGCTCACCTGCAAGCCAATTTGGGAAATGGCGCATGGGAGCGGGTGAGTTGCGCGTTAGGCCAGCAATAACAAACTAGTTGGAATTGGCCAATAAGGGCCAGGGGGACGGCGTGCGAGGCAGGTCAAGGAAGAGAGAAGCTATGCTGCAGCCAAGGAGCCTGCGAGGGTCCAGACGCTGCAAGCAGCGCCATGATGGAACATAAGAGGCAAGGGGGACCACAAACGCACGCTCACCTGCAAGCCAATTTGGGAAATGGCGCAGGGAGCAGGTGAGCTGAGCGTTAGGCCAGCAATAACAAACCAGATGGAATTGGCCAATAAGGGCCAGGGGGAGGGCGCAGGAGGCAGCACAAGGAAGAGGGATGCTATGGTGTGTTCAAGAAGCCCGTGAGGGTCCCAACGCTGCAAGCAGCACTATGATGGAACATAGGGGGACCACAAACACACGCTCACCTGCAAGCCAAGTTGGGAAATGGCGCAGGGAGCGGGTGAGCTGTGCGTTAGACCAGCAATAACAAACCATTTGGAATTGACCAATAAGGGCCAGGGGGAGGGCGCGTGAGGCGGGACAAGAAAGAAGAATGCTTTGGTGCAGCCAAGGAGCCTGCGAAGGTCCCAACGCTGCAAGCAGCGCCATGATGGAACATAGGATGGCAGGGGGACCGCAAACACATGCTCACCTACAAGCCAAGTTGGGAAATGGCGCATGGGAGCGGGTGAGTTGAGCGTTAGGCCAGCAATAACAAACCAGTAGGAATTGGCCAATAAGGGCCAAGGGGAGGGTGCAGGAGGCAGGTCAAGGAAGAGGAAAGCTACGGTGTGGCAAAGGAGCCCGCAAGGGTCCAGACGCTGCAAGCAGCGCCATAATGGAACATAAGAGGGAAGGGGGTCCGCAAAGACACGCTCACCTGCAAGCCAATTTGGGAAATGGCGCATGGGAGCGGGTGAGCTGAGCGTTAGGCCAGCAATAACAAAGCAGTTGGAATTGGCCAGTAAGGGCCAGGGGGAGGGTGCAGAAGATGGGACAAGGAAGAGGGAAGCTACTGTGCGGCCAAGGAGCCTGCGAGGGTCCCGACGCTGCCAGCAGCGCCATGATGGAACATAGGGGGACAGCAAACACACGCTCACCTGCAAGCCAAATTGGGAAAATCCCAAAGATACAAAAAAGGAAGACTGCCCAGGCGGCTCACCCACCCAGAGGCACGGTCAGATGGTCTCTGATGTGGGAGAGAGAGGGAGATTTCAAAGGTCTGAGAGGGGTTCTCACATTATCTATGATTATGCTTGCAGGATGGGACTGTGAGTGCTTGTTGTCCCAAAAGCTCTTCTTCAAATTGCAAAGTAAGAAGCGATTGAGGTTTTTCCTACGCCTGCACATCAGGCTTTGGAGAATATTGGAAAAGAAATGTGCTGTACATTTCTAGCTTAGTCTACTAAGGATGATAAGCCCCTCGAGGGGGTGGGGCAGACGAATTTAGGGACCCGTGTTCATTGCGGCCCAGGACATGCAGATCTCTGCAGTATTTGAGAATGAGGAGTGATCTGTACTGTGAATGTTAAAGAACTCTGAAAAATAAATGAAGCAGGAAGGTTTGATTCAATGCAGCCACCAGGTTTGTTTCCAAAGCTGTCCAAATATATGTGCACTGTTTAATTCTATGATAAAACTTTAAGGAGCTGTTTTACTTCCGCCAAGCTCTTTTCAAATTGAAATCAGAAGAATCGGGGGTCGGTGGGACCCCTCCTCTATACTTAATGGTCATATTCAAGACTCCAAATGTGTACTTGCCACTACTAGCCATTGTCTAGTGATAATTGTCTCGGCGTGCAGGGAATGGTGTGCTGTGTGCATCAGGAGAACTGGAGGGGTCAACGGCTTTTGATGCCTGGCTAGTAGCTTGCCACTTGGAGTGTGTACCCTTGGTTAGAGTGATAGGTGCAAACAAATAAATGGGCAGCCATGTGGATATGTGGCAGAGCCATGTGGATTGGGAGATGAAGAGCTGAATGGGCAGATGATGGTGAAGAAAGCATTGTTTGTTCCCGCAATGCCAAGACGAGGGTGGGTGAGTGCTGCAGTGCCGGGTGCGGTGTGGCAGGGAGCAAAGTGGAATGTGTAGTTATGGAGCAGGCACGCAGTGTGGGATTTGGAACACAGGATTGGTATGTAGGTGGTAGTTGCTGAATCTGTAGTACCTTATGTGGAGGTGTATTCAGAGAAGTCTGAGCAGTATGTCATTATGGACATGGCAGGGGAGGGTGGATGGGATTGCTGGTGCAGGTTGGGGGAGGAAGTTATGGTGCAAGTGAAATGTACTGATGTTTTGGTCGCAGGTGGTTTGTGAGCGGTACATGGGGTGCATTGCAGGGGTTGTCAGGGGTGAAAGTGTAGTATATTGTTGTGTAGGTAGAGGGTGATTGGGCACGAGAATATAGTCCAGTGAGGAGTTTGTGTTGCAAAAGATCGCTTGTTTTTAGGAGATAGAGTCCGTGGCAGGGAGATGGCGGTGGTGAAAGTGAAGTGTACTGTTGTGGAGGTGGCATATGGGGCTGGAAAAGTGGTAAATGTGCCCAGAAGCAGTTCTAATGTGGAAAGCAGTGCACGAAGGGGATAATGGCGAGGGAGGAAGATTAAGAGAGGTACTCCTGGGTAAGGAGTAATTAGTGGTAGAAAGGTGTGTGTCTGTGTGGTTGTGACCATCTCAGGTGAAAGGCGATTGAACGCGCCTAAAAACACTTGTGGGCAGACGCGTTATAAATTACATATCATATCAAAGAGGCAGTGCCTGGTGGGCAGTGGGTTGTGGTGGGATAGGAGTGTTCAGTTGTGCGGTTTGCAAGTAATGTGTGATTAGGAGAGGGAGAATGCAGCGTGGCAATGTGGTAGTTGTTAAATACTTTATGCTTCGTGGGTGAGATGTGTCTGAAAATGATCTAAGAATGTTTACCCAGCGACTGAGAGACAGTGGGGTGTGTTGGCAAATTTATGGAGAAAAAAGCCGGATACAGGGACATGATACTGTTTGTAGACACAGGAAGAGCTACTTGCTGTGCCTTATCAGACTCCAGGGTCACACTGAAGAGGATTGAAGATTCCCTTGGGAGCGCATCCGCCCTAAAAACCACCTGCCTCTTATATAACAACCAAGAGAAAATGGCGGGAAAAAGAAATGTTGATCAGCAATATAAGAAGAAAAAAATGAACACACAAACCACTACAGAAAGCTTCACATCAAGAAAAATAAACAAGCCAAAGCACGTGGGACAAGTTGTATCCACTTCACTGCCGAGATAAGGCCACTGCTGTCTAAACAACTCGAGCCTCGCTGGGTATGCGACGACAAGATAGGGCGCCGCTGAAGTGACACCCTGCGTGCCGAGGACGCATCTCAGGGCCCATCTGCGGGCCACTGCGCCGTGAGAGCTGCGATAGGGGCGGCAGAGCAGCAGACGCTGAAAGGCCCATGCTGTTTAGCAGCAGTGCCGGCTCACTGCCTGATACTGCGCGAGACCACGTGACTTCACGTCCAAACGTCACCTCGTCAGATTCTTATGAGCCCTGAACAGGTGCACGCTAGCCGAGAGTCCCAATTGCCGAGCGCCCTATTTTCTTTGTACCTATCTAAAAAAAACAATTCAATATTATGGGGAACAGTGGGCTGGCTGCATGCCACGTGGTGCCCACCATGCTAGTTTTCTGCAGGCACTGGATAAATCACCGTGCACGTGATGGACATTATCACAGGGCACCAATTTACATAACCCATTACATCACTTTATGTAAGGCAAACTCACCATGATGCAGCATTCTCTGTTACTGGTGTTGAACCCAGTTAAATAGCAACCCCAAACAAATCCTGTGCAAGCCCCCCCTTCCTCCTCGCGACAGACTTGCACTCTTCCTCGTTTCTCTCTCCTCGCCCAATGCCACAACAGTTGTACCACAGCTGTGAGTTGCCAAGAGTAAGCTGTTCCAGCCTTCATGATGTAAACGAGTCCTCCAGAACATGAGCACTGCCATAACAGGTGTTATTATTCTCCAATTTGATGATATTCAATATTTCGACCAGGGAACAATAAAGGGGTGAGTGAGTTGGTCGTGCCGTGATTTGAGCATGTGTCTTGCAGGCAGAACACTGATGTCTGTCAGCAAGCACTTAACTCGCCGAGCTATCTTGCTGGGTTGAATCACTTGCAAGGTAGCCACACTGACCTTAGGGTCCGAGGATGCATGCAGAGTGTCTTCTCCTCTACACTCTCGTTTAGTTGAAGGGTAAAGGTGAGGGACACCTCTGTTCACATGATCAGTTGGGGCGCTGGATCATTTCTTTTGCCTCTTCACGGGCTGTGCGATTGTCACGGGTTGTGCCAGACACACTGAATATTCTTTATCTCCCTGTGACTGTACCATTGGTTGTCTATGCATCCCGAGTAATGGGATTCTTTCCAGTCTTGCTCTTAGTACCTGTTGTATGAATGAAGACACTGTGACTAGAGCACCCTGGCTGGATGACACTTCATATTTCTGGTTCTATTTTAGAATGTGGATTTGTTTTACTTGGCAGTAATGAGAAAATATTCCTTTTGATCTACCGACGAATTGACTTATTTTTTATTAGTACCCGACGAGGGACAATCAGATTGTTACAATCAATCTGACTGGCCCGGCCAGGTAAGAGTTACAGTTGCAAGGGACGCATGCTGCGTCCTTTGCAGTTCATTTCCTTTCTCCGTCTGGCTGCCTGGAAAGGGAGAAAGGACTACGGGTGGTCCCTTCATCTCAATCCTTGGCAGCCATTTTCTTTATTTACTTTTTTTTTAATGGCCACCATGGAATGGAAGAAGGGACTACACGTTGTCCCTCCTCCCTGATCTGTGGCGGCCATTTTCTTTTCTTTTTTTACTCGAGTTGAGAAAAAAACAATTGCTATTAGTACCCCAGTACAACGTGCCGTTGTATTAATAGCAATAGAACCCTCGGAGGGGGGCATTACCAGTTGTGTAATTCTCCGGAGCTATGCTAAAGCCCTCGCTTCGCTCGGGCTTATAACTATCGTTCCAGGGGCATTACCCGAATGGTAATGCTCCCCTCCTCGGGTTCTATTGCTTCATTAAAGGGAATCTCTCCCCAACCCTCTTGCCCTCAACTTCCTCTATCCTTCACCCTTGTCCTACTTTGTTTTCTCATTCTTTTAGCTTTCCTTCTCGTTTGTCGCTGACGTTTCCCTATTTTACCTCTCTCTGGTTCTCTTTGCTGGTCAGCGTGAAATCATTTGTGGAGACATTTCATGAACACTTTGTGCAGATGTTATTCCATATGGAAGCCCTATAAATGACTCCTGATTTTGCTTTTGACATTTGCCAGTCTTGATATGTTACGTGGGTTTTCTTGCCGCTTTTGAGGGAGCAGTCCTGTTTGCCCTCTTCCCAATTCAGGATTCAGAAAGTGTGATGGTGTATCTGGAGAATATGGATCGATTTTGGACCATCACCCTGATTGTCAAACTATTCAGTGTTTGGGATAGACCTGCGGCTTCACAGAAACTGCCCTGTATGATTTCTAAACATAATCCTTGGATATTCGTGAATCACGATGCAGGAACGGCTGCCATGTTGATACTGCTTGTTCTTTCGGCAGCGTTGAACACCCTCAACTACCCCGTACCACTCTGAAGAGTTGGTGAGGTGCTGGGAATGCCAAACATGGATACAGCCTGGTTCAGTAGCTAATAGGTGGTCTGTGGTGGACTGGAGTGGGATATCATCTGATCCATTATTGGTAGGCAGGAAGTCCCACAGCGCTATTGTTTGTTGTTAATGGCATGGGTAGTATAGCTCAGTGGCAACGTGCTCGTTGCAAAGCAGCACAGGTTTGAATCCCGGATCCACGCTTAGAAACCCTTTTGGTATTAAGCACTTTATAAATATACAATTATACAATTGTAGTACTGTCAGTGACTGCTACCACGCTGGTTGCTGTTTCAGAACTAGGCTCACGACACCCAGGTTTTCATTCAGCTCACTAGTTCACCCCACCGGCACATATTGTTGATTCAGTCACATGAGGATGAAATCCAAACATGAATGGGATTTATATGCTTGCCTCTGAGGTTATACAACAATACAGATACACAGCGGAGCGCTTTACAGAGGTATGCAACAGTACAGATGCATAATGGAGTGCTTTTCAGAGGTAACAACAGAACACATATATAGTGGGGGAGATACACAGGGGCACAGAGGAGGAGTACAGCAAGGCGGGGAGCAGAGGGGTGGATGGAGTCTAGCAAGTCAGGTGGCGTGGGGATCGACATGATAGGCCTGGGTGTTGAAGAGGAGAGACTCCCTGAAGAGGTGGGTCTTGAATTCTTTTTGGAATTGTAGGAGTGTGGGGGTGAGTCTGATGCCGACTGGGAGGAGGTTGCATAGTCTTGGGGCATAGGCAGAGAAGGCTTGTTTCCTGGTTCTTTAATTTTTGCAGCAGCGGATTTCAAGTCTGCATGTGTCCTGGCTCCTGGTGGTGCGCTGTCTGCCAGAAAAGCTGAGTTCCTCCACGAGATAGCTGGGTGATTTGAGAGCGACTGCCTTACAGATGATGCAGCAAGACTTGAAGGTGATTTGTGCGTGCAGTGGAGCCCAGTGAAGGTCGATGAGGACTGGGGTAATGAGGTCATATCTGCGTAGACCCTTGATGAGTTGATGTGGCTGTATCTTAGTAGACCCCTGATGAAGCACTGTGGCTGCGTGTAGGACATTTCTCAGGGGCAATCATTAATAGGTACTACAGAAAACATGTGCAGAGACTTCAGGTTTCACTGAATACCAAAGCTCAAGCGATTGCCAGTATGCCGAGAAGGGAACGTACTTATCCAACTATTGCAGAAAGTCTTATGGACAATGTGCCATTTAGCAATTCATTGAAACGGAACACTATCTACAGTCCGACTAGAAATCTCTGATGGAGTCCTGAAGACCTGCTCGAAATTCAGACACATTAAAGGTAGCTTCCCTCCAGGGAAATCTTCTGTAAACCACCCAAACGGTCTTAGGAACTTGTTTAAAGACAAAACCTTGATCATCACAATTCTTTTTCCGTTGAAGATATCGATTAAGACACTATTCTTGTGATTAAATGCCTGTTTACGGGGCTACGTTTAGTGCGAGAACTCTTGTTGCAGGCATCTGGCACTGTATGAATGCCTGGTGATGATGAAGAACCAATAACCATGGAGCTATCCAATGCAATGCAACGCCCCCTAAAGATGATGATGGTTCTTCAACTTTCTCTAGCGATGACCTGGAAGCAATATTACTGCTTGACAATGAACATCGCGTTCAATATGGCATGTCAGTGGCATTCCTCGTAGATCACTGATATTGAAATATGCTATGTGGCAGGCAGTCCTGAAGGCTCTTTTTGGAAACATGGGGAAGGCCCATTGCAGGATACAAATTGTAGCTGTGAGAATACCCTTTCGCATGAAATTATGGAAGCGCGTACCATGGTCTCTGTGGGGTCCATCCATACCCACCACACTGAGTGCTTCTTGATGTTCCTTCAGTATGAATGGGAGTCGCAACTCGCTCAAGACGGTTAGTATTGTTGGGCAGACTCTCTACACAGGAAGCTATGATGTGTGATCAGTTTGTGCATCTCTTCAGCAAGGCACAGGACATGGAGACTGAGAAGCAGATCATTTAGTTTCATCTTAAGGATGGATTAGGCAAAGTGTTATTCATATTTCGAGGAAGTATTTTTCCCTGGGTTCATGGGAAATATTTCCTAATAAACTATGGACAATAGTGGATGCACTGTTTTCCCATTTCTTTTAACTGCTACAGCTAGCATTACAAATTGTTGGTACATGTCAGTAAGAAAAATCTTCATGAGCCCTGGTGATGGTTAATTTGCCATTCCCAGTATAGAATAACCCAGGAAGTCTGAATCCAACTCTGAACTCTCTCATTCACGCCGGCCTTCTGTAGGAAAGGCAGCGCGTGGGTGAAACCCTTTGTAACTAAGTAATGGAAAAGAGACCTTTCCTACCTATGCAAATGCTTCTTGTTACATCTTCTTAAGAAGCCCTTTGGTCATTGATCAAGAAGGAAGCACAGGGTTACAGAAATCTGAAACTTGAGTTTGAGTAAATGATCCCGGCCCTTAGAGTAGTGCCCAGGCTCCAGCACATCAATTTGCTCCTCATTTTCAATATGTGAATCTTAGTGATGGCCAAACACCCACGTTCACTCTGACCTCCAAGGGGTGCTCTGCACTGGCGGAATGGTCCTGCTGGGCCAACATGCTAAGCATGCCAGCAGTGTCAGTGCTCCGGCTCAAAATACACTAAATTGCATGCCGCAGCACATTTTATGTCATGCTGTGCAGGAAAAATGTATGTATTATGTGAATAAATGTGTTTCAAGAAAAAGAGCAATACATTATTGAAAAGGTGTGTCATTATTTTAGCCACCAATACATTTTTAGTTCAACACTGACAGACATATAATAATAGTAATAATAATAATAATAATAATAATAATACTAAGTTTTGTAGTGTGCTTCATGCCGGAATTCTCATGCATTGAAGCCCTGTAATAATGGGTGTGATCATCACCCATATAATTGGCTATCGATTTATCGATGTCGGAAGAATGAACAGGTTACTCGGCCCTGCCGGGATTCCAACATATTACTGGGAGTTGCACGCAGACCATGTAGTCAATGACATGTGCTTTGTCGAGGTAGTGTAGACGAAATAACAACAGTCATTGTTGGTCAATGCAAGAGCTGACAAAAAGTGCAGCATTGGCTGAGATCTGTTTATTAGTGTGCATGTTGTGTACACAGTCTGTTTTACCAGTAGCTTTGCAGCAATGTAGCTACCTTGGAACAAAGCCGGGCTGGGTGGGCACACAAGGATTCAAACCTATTCCATGCCGGTTGCACACTGATCCTAGCAGGGCACCTTGAGCATGCTGACATCACCTATTTTGTGTGCACATTTTCTGGTTGCAGTAGCCTTGCAGCAAACTGACTGTCTTTGAAAAATTGCCAGGCTCAGTGGGCACACAAGGTTTCGAACTTGTGACATGCAGGCTGCATACAGATCTCAGGAGAGCATCTTCAGCACACGGATATCAAGTGTGTTGTATGCCCATTTTACATTTTCTATTTATTTATTTATTTATTTATTGTTTGCTTGTTAGGCACTTTATTTAGCAAGTAAAATACAGTTTCAAAGCACCCACAGAGCGAGGGGAGGGATAAGGGAGTGAAATACATTACATAACACAATAATTAAGAGCAGTGGAGGGAAAAGGAGGAAAGGATGAACCTACTGTGCCTTGTGAGTGTTCAGAATGTGCAAGTGCAACAAGGAAAAATGCAGAGGGAGTAAGTGCTGTGGGATCCAGGCACATGGGTGAGCCACAGATTAACTGCTTGGTTGTTGAGTGCTACATGGCCATGGGCCACGTTAGGAGTAAGTGTGATCCTCCAGGGTGGAGGGTGTGCCAGAGCAAGTGCTGAGCAAAGACAGGAGCTGGGACGATTGGGTGTGGGAGGTTCAGGGCCCAGACGATGCATAAGGGCCCCGGACACCAATCACAGCAACTGTTGGATTAACAGAGGAGAGAAGAAGGGAAGGAGGAGTTGAAGAGGAAGGTCTTGAGGAGCTTCTGGAATATAAGAAAGTCCTGCTGAAGGCGTAGAGGCAGGGGGAGGCTGTCCCAAAGGAGGGGCCATCTGAGGAAAGTGATGGACCACCTACTCTCAGTTTAGCAAAACACTTTACACACAAAGAGTTGGTGCCAGAGGAACAAAGTGGTCTAGAGGGAGTAAGATACAGTTGAAGATACCGTGGTCCCCGGGCCCAGACAGCCTTGTGGATGATGCAGAGGGATTTGAATTTAATCGGTGCAGCAACCGGGAGCCGATTCATACTTTTTAGGGCAGGAGAGATGTGGTCCCTGGGCTTAAGGCCAATGATAAGTCTTGCTGCCCTATTCTGGATTAGCTCAAGGGGTGGCAGAGTGGAAGACGGTAGATTCAGGAGGAGGCTATTGCAAAGTCAAGTCTAGATAGAATAAGGGCTCGCAACATTGAGCCTCTGGGGGAAAGTGAGAAAAGGGAGAATTCCTTTGAGAAGCAACTGCTGAAAGTGGGACTTCTTGGCAATGTCCTGAGTGTGAGGGAGGAAGGGGAGAGAGGAGTCAAAGATGACTCCAATGTTTCTGGCTTGAGAAGAAGGAGCAGGGAGAGATCACAAGGAGGAAAGCCAGAGTAATGGGAAAGAGGGAGCAGGGGTCCCGATGGGAAGGATCTCAGTTTTACAGGCAGAGATTGTTGGAAGTGCACCAGAACTGGATGGCAGATGGTCAGCAGGAAGTTTGAAAAAGAGCTGTGTGTCATCTGTGCAAGTAGAGCAAGGTAGATGTTAAAGAGCCAAGCGGAGAGGATAGAACTCTGGGGAACACCACCGGTGGAGAAGGAAGTAGGAGAGGAGAAGTTGCCCATTCTGAGGTAACAAGGGTATCGTGGAGCCTTTTCCATGAGGATTGCAGCAATTTAGTTGCCTTGGAAGGATGCCAGGCATGGTGGGCCCAAAAGGACTCCAACCTGTGACATGCAGGTTGACTGCACGCAGATCTCAGCAGAACATCCTGGGCATGCGGACAGCAATTATTTTGTATGCGCAGTTTTTGCTTAGCAGTAGACTTGCAGCAATTTAGCTGCCGTGCAATGTTGCCAGGCTGGGCGGGCCCAAAAGAATTCAAACCTGTGATATGCAGACTGCACGCAGATCAAAGTAGAGCATCCTGAGCACCCTAATGTCACTGATCTATTTTGTTCAAACCAACACTTCAGACCATTTTACCTATGCTGCACATACTCTTGACCCCTTACCAATTGCTGGCCCAGCATTTGCGTGAGGTGGGGTGAGAACAAAGACAATGTTGACTCCACATAGCCTTAAGGGAGAGCCAATGTGTATTACTGTCTCATTAAGCAGTTGGTTCATATTGTGACTGTGTTTGGTGTTGACACTTGAAATGATTCAATTGCTGTACAAGACAAAACTTTCCTTTATAATGGTCATTTTAGGCCATGATGTCTTGCTAAGAAACCTGTTCCCCTTGGGTCCCATACGCAGCCTTTGAGTGACGCTAAACCTCTGTGCAATTGAAAGAATGTTGGAGGCAATGGACCATATGTCCGCGCTCACATATCCTGCCTGTGTAACAATACATGCAACCGTCTCTAGGATAGCATTTAATGAATATGGTTATTGAGTAAGCCCATATCTCATCTTCTCTCTCTCACTCTCTCTCTCTCTCTCTCCCTCTCTCTCTCTCTCTCTCTCTCTCTCTCTCTCTCCATATATATATATATATAAAAGAGAGTAGAGAACTCCTAATGCTTAATGGATCAGTTGAGGGCGACATACCCTCAATTCTGATATGGCACAGGCAAAATCAGCATGCCATAATAGATTACATCTTCACTGATAGATCTATGTTTGCAAGAATAGATAACTTCACTGTCAAAAGACAAACTTCCAGTGACCACGTTCAAATAACTCTAACATGGCACTGGAAGGTCTCTTCTCTCCTGCAGAGAAATTCCAAATTTGCCACTGATTTAATAGTTACAGGAGGGCGCAATCGTTTGTGTTGCTCTCCCGAACTGTTGAGCAAGCTTAATTGTTGCTTGAGATCTAAGGCTTTTAATTCATCATATGTAGATCACGTAGATGGGCTCTTTGTGTGCTGCCTTGCAACTTTTCCAACAGAACCCAAAGCCTAAGTTCAGACACAATCTAATAGTCAAACAGTAATAAACTGACCAGAAATCTACCAGTAAAAGATCGATCTATTAGAACACAGCAACTAAGAAGAAAATAAAAAAATTGGATAAAGGCAAGAAAGGCTATTATGTACCAACAAGATGGCAAACAAATGCTTCACAACCATACCCTTGACAAAAAAGCATTGACAAAAAAACCATCAAATGCATATTTTTTTTTAATAGGGATCCACCAACCCCCATTTTTTAAACATTTAAAACCCATTTTTGCTAAACTAAACCCTTTACCATTGAAAAAAATGCATTTGATGTTTTTTTTCGATAGATTTTTTTGAAGGGTATGGTTGTCGATGGTTTGGCTGTTGAGGCAATGACCGGATACCATTGCATCTAAACAATTAGGAGCCATCTGGCAATTATTAAATTATGCTACTCACAATTCGCAAACATCCTTGCAAATAAATGCTGTTTCTGAGCAAGCCTGTGTAAAACACTTCTCGGACCTTTACGTCATGATCAAGATCTAATTCAAATTTCCACCCTGCCAGATAGCAGAATATTGCTTGATTTTAACTTGGAAAATATACTCTTTTATATATCAAAACTAAGTTCCTCAAGAGCACCTCGCCCTGATGGTTTAACAAATCTTATCTTGAAATCCAATCCTGATCTTTGGGCTAAAGTCTTACATCAAATTTTTGCAGAGGTTGTACATTCTTAAACTATTCCTCCATCTTGGTGGCAATCTACGATTGTCCAAATCTTCAAAAAGGGCAACCATCAATCACTGAGTAACTACCGCCCTATTGCCCGTTCTGGGTAAACTATTTTCAAGGCTCATCCTTAGGGATCTAAACAACTGGATTTTTGAAAATGGTCTACACGATCCTCATCAGAATGGATTCATGCCAGGCCTTGGAACAGCCATTAATCTGACCGTAATAACTGCCATAAAAATGGAAATCAGGCGAACTGAACAGCCACTCTATATGGCATATATACATTTTAAGTCTGCTTTCTATACCATATCTAGACATATGCTGATGACAAAACGAATGAAAGCTGCCTATTCACCCTCCCTTCTGCAACGTATATCTCAAATACACTCTGGGACTTCCATTCAAGTTAGGCTTACACTTGATGGAAAATGATCACCCCCTATAAATACGTATAGAGGACTGAAGCAGGGATGCGTGCTGGCATCAACACTCTTCAACTTGAATAACATCTTTGCCTCTATAATTTCTGACCCTCCACGATGAGGTGCAGCATCTGTGGCATGGCTATTTTACGCAGATGACCTTGTTTTATTATCTAAAACTCCAAGAGGTTTACAAACTTGTTATCTGCACTATTATCTGCACTATTCGAATATGCAAATGAAAATCTCCTGCAAATGAACGCAGCCAAAATAAAGGTATTATATTGCAAATCAAGGAACAAAAATAAGACAAATTCATTAAAATGGCTGCTAAATGGTGAGAGGCTTGAAGTCGCAGATGAATATAAATACTTGGGTATAAATATTAATAACGATTCATCAGTTCTGCCCTATCTACTGGAAATACAAATTAAAATCAAAACAACTACCTCACAAGCTAGAATAATCACGGCCAAATAATGGGAAAGTTTCATATTCATCTATTATAACCTTTTCTGTGCAAAAAGCTGCTCCAACTATCTTATATGAGGCTGAATCCAAACCCTACAGACTAGAACCCTTTTGGACAAAACTTGAAGGGATCCATTGGAAATGTGTATTAGCTCTAACTAAAAGTCTGCCTATGTGTACATTAAGATATGAACTTGGTCTGCTCTCCTTGTTTGCCAAGTATAACTGAAAAGCATGCTCGCTGTAAAGGAAATGTCTTATGGCGGATAAACCAAACACATTTTTGGGTAAATTGTCGATATATGTGCTCAACTCTGATCACGATTTTGCCCGCAATTGAAGGACACATGTTATTTCAGCATTGGCTGCAGCTGACATCGCTAAAGATTTACTAATGACTAATCCTACTCGAGCTAAACGCAAAGTGTGGCATCACGATTGGATATGCACTCTTGAAGCGTGCAGAAATTACAAATCATTTCAAGACAATCCATTTGATGATATAAAATGTCTATCTACTCTGTTTTATTTATTGAAATTTGCTAACCCCAACCACAGAAATATTTGTATGTGCTTTCCTCTTAATCTTTGTGAAACCAAAGAGATTCTAGCAAGATGACGCAAAATTTCCCATAGCGATAATATCTGCAGATTCAGCTGCAACCAAGATCAATCTGAAAATCAGAAACATCTGCTAAGTAAATGTGCTGAGTTAACAAATGAGCAGAATATATATCTGAGACCGTATTTTAAAGAATGTAGGACTATGACAACAGAAAAACTGTGGTGAAAATGATTGCATACTAAATTAACAATGGTCCATGTTGCAATCGCAACATTTATTCTTCATTTACATCTTGAATAACCAAGAAAAATTCCTTGTTGCTGCACTTGACTAATAATTTTGAATGCAATTGTCTGTCAGAGCTGTTACATTGGAAATGTTCTAAAACTTGGTACATTTATTCATTTGCGCTCAGTCTTAATCTATAGACAAGAATTGCATAACTAGAAATATTTGTTTTAACAAAATCGATTTTATATTTATGTTTTCATTTCTTATTTTTTTCACTATTCCTTTCATTGTTTATTGTATGTAATAAATTGTGTAAATAGATACATATTGAACGGATGAATCATTCAACCAAAACATTAAAAAAACAAATTAGATATATGAAAAGCAGAAAATATGTTAGTTTGTTCCTAATACAATTCCACACCATTCCACAAATCTACACCAAATGTTGCAAAGTTACCAGTTAGGACCCTCCAGAAATTACTGTCTGCATGACATTTGGACAGCCCACCCTTTTCCTCGGATTTTAGCGACACACATGAGACAGCTGCCTGAAACCGGCAAAACATCAATGTGGCCATAGAAAGATCGGACAAAGCTCATTTTAAGTGTCTCAATGCAAGGAACAACACTTAAAGGTCCCTATGGGATCTTAATAAACAGTTTTATGTCTTTGTCTCAATTTTTATAGGTCGCTTAACAAAAAGATTTTTTTTCCGCCCAATTTTAGGCGGCCTACAAAAATTTTAAAAAATGAAATTTCTTCGCCCCATCCCCATCCTCTCTTGTGGCATTTACTCAAAATCTCAGGTGTTCATCACATGAACCGCCATCCCTCAGCCCCTGCCAGCTCCCTCCCCTCCCAAGTCAACACACATACGCACACATAAACTTACCCGACAATGCTTTCGGGGTCCTGGCATGCCTGTCATCCCCTGCGCACACTCGTATGCGTCGCAGGGGCTGAAAGTTCGATTTAGAAAGATGTTCACAGAGCGGTCTTTCAAAATCATTTTATTTTTTTATCGTTTTTTAAATACGTTTTTTTCACTAAGGGCCTAAAAACACATTTCAAGGCACTAGGACGCAGTTTCTGAAATATTTGCACTGCAACGCACTGCACCGCGCAATGGTGAGACAACAAGTGGGGAGAATGCACAGAAGGTCCCAGTATGCTGTAGCATGCCAAATCTCGCCTTCCCTCCACGTCTGCTCGGGGTATGTCAGCCAGCCACATGCACCCATACAGTTTATTGTAGAGTGCAAAAAACATCTGCCAATAAGCGACTCGGAACAGTGACTTACAGGATCATTGATTTTCAACAATTGATGAGAGTGTTATCATGTCTGTCTACAGCACCCGTGAGGAGTACGAGTAGTTTTTTTTCTAGTATTCTCTATTGCCAATAAAAGAACAATGTCTACATTATGGTGCATTCACTGCGTCCTGCCGATAGCCTGTAAATGTGTACATGTACAAGATATGAATGGAGCTGTGACACAGGCTGGAACATTTCTCCAGAGTTAAGGACGCCTGGGGGGGAATTATTATCTTTGCCTACTTGCTCCCCCATCTGCCTATGGCCAGAAAAAATGATTCACATAGAATTCACAAAACTCACGCAAAGTCAAGGACAAGGTGGAGCCGGACTGCCCCAGGCTTTTACAGGCACACTGGACAGGCACAGACTGGGCTAGGCACAGTCTGGGTCCTTGCGCACCATTACTAAAGAAACTCCTGCACCAAGAAGTGCAACCACATCAGCCGGGGGCCACAGAGCATGATTTCTGTATGCCGCCGCATCCGGCCATCACTAAAGCTGCCTGCAAACTCCAAGTGCATACTACTAAGGGGCTAGCACCCCAGTCAGTGTCTGCAAGCCTATTTGGGGATGCTCCACAGAGGGCCATGGGAAACTCCTTTCAGCTTGAAATGTGCACATTGCATGTTCGCCATGCACCAGTTTGTGCACACGTACAGGGCCTGATTGCCCATGTGCATGCGTTAAGGCACGCACAAGGGTAAAAGTGAGCATTGTGAAGTAGTGGTGCAGTGTGCAGGCCAAGATCTGTAGCTTGCATATAGACCTTAAAGCATGACCCATTTAGCAAAGGGATCATGGGTTCTTCGGTGTTCCACGCACCATCACTCAAGCTCGGGGTGCAGGTCCTAAAATAGAGGGCGTGTTTGCAGTAGGGCTGAGGCACCGCCTCTTGTGAGAACCCTGCGCTGGCTCTAAAGCCCTTGTAGGCCGGCTACCCTTGAATGCAGCAACCCCTGTTGGACAGGTGACGAAGATGGAATTCCGACTGAGTCACAATCAGTTGCTTGCCATAGCTGGTGAACTTTCACAGACAAGGTCAAAAGTTACTCAGGAAATCGATTTCTCCTCTCGTATCCTTGACTGTAAAGAGTCAAGTAACCTTAAATATTAATTACAAATAAATATAAATGTGTGTGTATCGGTAGAGTATGTATATATGACAAACACATACAGTTTACACAAAAGTGTGTTTGTGATTATATTTGTGTGTTTGTGTAAGTGTGTGTTATTTTTGCTTTGCATTATATCTTCATTCTCCAGCACCAAAGGGTCCTTTTGTGCAAACTTAAAGGAGTGCTCTCTACACAATTACTTTTTATATTTATCCACAAATATACACACAAATCACGCATGCGCGCACACACAGAGTGACCAATAAAAAGCCAGGGCGGCGAAGCTTACCATAGAATACCTGGGCACAATCCCTTCGGCATCGCCATGGTAGATGTACACAGCTCCCGCATAGTCGTCTTCTTTGGGGGCTCCGATTGCAACATCTGCATAGAAATGCAAACAGTAACAGGAAATGTTCAGTAATGCCTGTGGCCCCATCCGCCCTCCCATTGGTGCCCACGTCGCCCCTCCCCTCGCTTGAGCCAATGGCAATAACCAGCATGGTGCGGAAATATCAACCCAGCTAAATGCAGAGTCTTTGTTTGCTGCCAAGAGCTGCTTGCTCGTTTAGCTTGGCCTCCAGTCAGCGGTTCCCTCACAAATGCCTTCATCGGAGCTGGGGATTGATGTGTCATTGCTTACATTTTTGTTTTACGACCCAATTAAAAACATTGTGCTGCAAAAAATGTGTTAAAATAAATAGGCGCATGAGTAAGCAATGGGAAATAAAGCGAGTGCTGGGTGTACCACGCTCGCGCCATGAACAGACGCTGCACGAGAACCACACGTGCTGCTAACCAGAGAGCCATTCAAAGCAAGAGCTTGCATGGAGGGACAGGATATGTTGTTCAGGCACACACATGTCATGTTGTAGGAACACCGAAGATAAATGCGTGTGACGCGGCAACACTAGGTTGGCCAACTCTTTGATGGTCTTTCCCGGACACTTGCCCACAAGGCGGTGATGACGTCACGTCATTCACATTTGGCCCGCCCCCTTTTTAATGTAATTTTTTTTAATGGATCTTAATTCTTAGCTTAATTGAAATGCAAAGGGTTTGTCCTTGGGAGGTGATGGTCACGTTTTTTAATGGCAAACATGACCATCACCACCCCAGGAACAAACAATTAGCATTTCAATTAAGCCAGGAGTCAGAGCGTTACAGCTCGACCTGCAGGCTCCAAAGGAGCCGGGGCCCCGGGAAAGAAAGCAGCAGGAGGCAGCGCCGTGCTGTGCACATGCGCACTTCAGTTTGAAGAGGGGCTGTGCTGGAGGCAGGTTGTCCCGACAAAAGTCGGGACACCCTGCGTCCCGCACAGCCACTCTGCAAATGGCGGGACAGAGTCCCTAAGTGCGGGACAATCCCGCGAAATTTGGGACAGTTGGCCACCCTAGGCAACACTGCGGACGCATTGTGCTCGGTAGGCCCTACGATGTTGCATCTGGTGGTCCATGTAGACTCTTGGGGGCAGGTGGGGGTCTGCGGAGATCCGTTGCTTTCAGAGCAAAACTAAGTGCGTTCTTTTGTTTTAAACATTATTCTAAGAATGGTTTCGCCTTTTTGAATCCTACAACTGATGACAAGTTGTATGTTTATATTTGGGAATATTTGACTCTTGTCTGGAACAGTTTCAGTCCCATTTGCTTTTATAGAACGGGGTGTTTGTGTACATTCTGAATGTAAACATTAGCGTTACAATAGCAGAGGGGTTGTGTTTATTTTCTGTACACACAATGCATATATTTATGTTAAATATTTTTGTGGACTTCCCTAGCATTGAAAGTTAGGGGACTATCTTTAATTTCTTGATTTATTATCTTCTATATTTATTTAATTTATTTGTTTTCTAGTTCATAAATGAACTTTTACAAATACATATGAAACATTTAAAACCCAAGAATACAGTACACTACTGTACAATAACAATGGTGATAATGATAAAGGTAATAGTACACATTAAAATGAAATCATCATTATTCCTTCAGTTTAAAAGATCACAGTTACTTAATTACTTAGTTGCATTCGATTGCATATCATTTCGTTCTATTTCATTGCAATTGATGGTTAGTTAATTTCCATTTCACTGTGATAGAATTCATGCGTCACAATTAAAAATTCACTAGCTTGACACACTCGGCTATAAAACCAAACTATCCAAGCAATTATGCTTCACAATACTCAGTGGGGCGAGCTCATGGCCTCGATGTTTCCCAATGTTAAGAAAGATTATCACATACATTCATACGTAATTCCATGTTTAACAATATTGTACAATGACGAATCTATTATTTTGATTATAGTCAGTGGCGGGTCACACGGACAAAGGTGTATTTAGGTCCAATCCTGTCTACGGCCATGTCTGTGGTCAGGGGCAGTTCCATATTTAGGTGGGAAAATACAATTTGATCTGTGACCATAATCCAAACAATAGTATATGTACTGCATCTGAGTCCATATCCATGCAATAATGCCAAAAGTGGTGCATTTTAATGATGTCGTACTGGCTAACAAACTGTCCCAACGAGCACATGTAGTTTGGCCCCAGTTTCATACACTGTGTAAAGACGTGGCGGGGGATTCCAACTTTGCTGGCTCTTTACATATACAGCAGGTTCTCATCTCTCTTGGGATTTTAAAATAGGCCCCCCCGCATAGCGAGGAGAGGGAGCTGGTTTACTCTCAATCGTAATATGAAACTACAAACTGGTGGGCTAGGGCATTTTAAAAGATAGTGCTGAGTTTGCAGGTAATTATGAGTAACCCGCATCACATACTTATAATTTTTCAATGTTATATATTCTATATATATAGTTGTGAAAGTGTGTTTGTATGTTCGGGGGTTGGCTCCAGCCCCATAACCGTTGGTGGGCTGAACTTTTGGCCCGAGGTCAGCATACCAGTCTTGGGTGCACTGGCGATAGTGAGATTTGACCAACCCCACCCAGTGCCCTGCACAGAGGTGAAGCGGGGTGCGACCCTGTGCAATGAGTATAGTAGAATGCCGATTTTGCAGTTTTTCAGAAATAGGAAGTGAGGACACAATATAACATACACGAGGCTATAGCAGACCCCCACGTGCATGTCAGTTACAGACCCGGGCAATGCCGGAGGGTTACTGCTAGTTTTAAATAAAACAGAATGGCCCTCATTACGAGTTCGGCGGTAACCATGCCGCTATTGGCGGCATGGCTGCCGCCGAAATCGCGTTGGGGTCCGGGTCCTCGGAATGAGGACTTACCGGGCCATTCCAAGTTCGGAAGGCCCGGTAATTCCTCCCTCCAAAGACCCGGACACGGTCCTTCTCCATTCCCATTTCAGCCCCCATAGGGCTGAATGGGAATGGGAGAGGGAGCAAACAACGGGCCATTACCAGATGGCCCGTTGTTTGCTCCCTCTTCCCCTCGCGGGACCCGGTAAGCATGCCTGGTTTTCCCAGGTGTGCTTACTGTGTCCCGCGAGGGAAACTCGTAATGCGGCAGTACGGGGTGAACGGCGCCGGCACCTTTTACGGCGCCATTCACTCCGTACCGCCAGGGTCGTAATGAGGCCCAAAGTTCAGATTAAAAACCTCCTGTTTCTTGTCCCAGGTTTTGGGGTGGGATTTCTTTGGTGGGGGGGGGGTATGAGAAGATGGCTATTTCTCTGTAAAAAGAATTAAGTGTTAGAAGTGTACATATATTCCATGGCTAGCAAGACTTGCACCAATGAGCATGCAGAAGGCATCAGCAGTGCCGCAGCTTAACTGTCAAAGCATGCCCAAAAATCAAAGTGAGCATAACCAAAAAGGTAGATGCCTGAAGAGGAACACTGAAACATTACATTCAGGGTTGCTTTCTGGAGCCAGTGACATTGGCATAGAAAGGTGGGAACAGTGCCAGAGGAGTGTCGTCCTGGCTTGCGGCCTTTGAGTGCTTCTGGTGGGATTGGCATAGAAAAAGGCACGGCAAATGGGGGATGGACTGCTTAATACCTTGTCCCATCGGGGTCGTCTGGGGGATTAAAAGGTGACACCTGGAATTCTCTCTCATGGTAGAAGTCAAGGCAGTGAAATGCCAAGGCAGACCCAGGGTCTCCATGGTCATGTTGGGAAGGTCACGGTGCACGAAATTCATAGAATTATAGCTTCAGACGCAGAATGGCTGCGTGTCCACTAATGGTGGGTCTGATGCAGCCTCTGTATCCCCTCTCTCGAGTTAAAGGCACGCCTCAGAAGTCAGTGTTCAGCCTGCAGGACGCAGGTTCGAATCCCGGCAGGGTGACACCGCCCTTCATCCTTCTGATCAGGTCGATAAACCTGAGTACCTTTTAAACTGGGTAGCAATAAAACGTGCTTTTACAGCCCTCAGAAGTGCAAGGAATCTGGCAGAAGTACGAATAAAAAATGTGATTTTATTACTGTACATCTTTTGGAAATATTTTGGTTTCTCAGGGAGCATGCGAGATTAGATTGCGTTCGCATTCCCTGGATCTCTCTCAGGCAAATTGTTAGTGAGGCTACAGAGTTCTCGCCTGTCTAGGTTGCTCTCGGCTGTCCTGCTGTGGCTGGGAGTAAAGTGTGAGGCAGTGATCGCTTCTAGATGGGCTCCTTGCTGACTTCTCACACCCACTCCTAGCTGGGACACTAAGCGACCCATGATGCATGGATGGCATCACAGCTTGTGCCTCAAGTATGCAGAATATAGAGAAGAATGTTGGGTTAGGGGGCATGCAGCCCACATATGGGAGCAAGCCAGAGGCCTTGCCCCCGCAGCACCATGCCCAAAAGTATTACCATGCATACTTCCGGATCAGTGATTCGTATCTGCGTCATCTTCTCACCAATAATGGCTATGATCAAGGCCTTAAATGGGCTGGGGTTTCCAATGGCTGGGCTAAAACAGAGAGTTCAATTTGGTCTCAGGAAAGGGCCCGGCTGGGTCCCATGACCATGGGAGGATGTGCCATCCACTCTGCCACCCCAACCCCCTGCGCCCAACAATGGATAGATAGATTCCTCTCCTGAGATGCCTCTGGCCATAACTGGGCAGATGAACGCCTCACTGCCACTGACCACGGCAGCGGAACGCTCTTGTTTCGGTAAAAAGCAATTTCTACTTTACTAAATAAAACGATTCAATGTGTTCTTTTTCTTTTATCACTAGTACATTGGAGAGTTCGTGTTTGCATTTGGGGTGGCGAACTGGAAAAGGAAGAGTCGGTCCTCAGATCTTCTGTTTTGTGGGAGGGAGATTTGTCTGTATTTTGCACCGATCACTGAAGCGGCCACTGGGCTTGGAAAGTGTGACCTGCGGGGTACATCTATGCCTTTACAGCAGGTACTTTGACACCCTGAGCTGTCTTACAGGAATTGAGGTCGGCATTGCCTCGTTTTGATTTGATTCAATGTTGAAATCAATGTATTTTTTATTTCATTAGATTTTTTTTCTGTTAATATTTGGCACACCTCTTTACATTGATTATATTAGCTATCATGCCAGGTCTGAACTCGTTAGCCCTCCCACACCCTGCACAACGGACGTCTTCTTCAACTTAAAGCACTGGTTATGATTCCATTGTCCTCCCTAATTCCTCTTCTAGGCCATATATAAAAAACAGACTCTTGGTCTGCAATGATCCTATTATATGTCAATTTCAAAAAGTTGTTTTGTACAGAGCTCAGCTGTTAAGGATATGCCTTTGCAGCTGTGCACATATATGGGCTAATACGGCCAAGTGTACATTAGAAAGATAAAGCAAGTCCATGAGGGGGTGCATTACCATGTACAGGAACCCAGCACCAGGCTAAGCGCTCCTATACGTTCACAGAACTTGCAATATTCTTTTTCAGTACAGATTGGGGCATTTTATCCTTTATAATGCATGGTCTTGCCCTTCATGAAGAAAGCCAAGTCAGAAGGCACTTGAGAGAGGGGTTCAAGTTTGGAAACAATATTAGAGCAAAACCACCAGGAATTGGGTAATAGGCATCACACTTACCCTCCCTCCCCAATATGTGGTACCTGTGTTGTTATCCTGCCTCTCGTGTCTTCCCAATATCCCTGATGTCATTTTTCTCTTACACTCACACAAATCCTCAATTTGCTTCCCTTCTCTTCCAAGCAGCTTTCTCACCCTCTTCCCGAAACCCAACCACTCATCATTTGATATACCTTTCCAGCCAGGGTCACTAATCTTCACTCTCGCCCCAATTACAGTACCTTTTTTTGTCTCTGGTGGCCTGACCATGTGAGGTTTAATCAAAGGCCCCAACAGAACTGAAGGGCCCACTGGAAAAATGACCTGCCAGCATTCACAAACCGTCCCGCTGAAAATGGGCCAAAATAGGCAGACTGTGTGGTTGTCTTTCTGCAGTTGAAATCCAGAGATCCAGAGAAAGCTGAAGAAAAAATGTAATCCGAGTGCAGATTGGAAATGTGCATCAGATTGCTAGCTGAAAGATAAATGCACCATTTTCACTGAAACTGTCACCCATCAAAAGGTGGTGCACTATGACAAATCAGGCCCTCTTTTCAGCATAAAAACAAACCACAGACATTTAAAAAATATATTGGATTCATGACTGAAATAAACCACCCTGTACTTTCAACTGTCCCATTTAAAAAACATTGCTGTGTGAAAACAAAGAAGAAATCTACTGATCCAAAAGCAAAGTGAACCCTGACCAGTGAAATACACAATATTTAAAGAATAAAGGCTGATGTTAGAAAATGCAATATGCAAGTTCATTTAGGCAAGGACAATCTGTGGGCCTCTGGGCAGAATTCGCAAATGGCTTCCCCACTGCAAGCCTGCTGGCCCCTGGATCTGAAGAGGGAATTCTTTGAAGCTATTGCATCCCAGCGAGTTCATACTGCAATAAAGTGTGGCCTGCCCTTAACGGTGTTGAAAAAACTTCTCCCATGGCCAGACCTGATGTCTCTGAAGGCTCACTGCTGTGTGGGGCAAATGGCATAACCAGTGTGTGACTGGAATGTAGGGAGGAGCTGTGAAAACAGGGGCTGCAATCAAGGGAAGCTGAAAGCTGAAAAAAGACAAGAAAATAGAAGGTTTTCAGATTGAAAATGGTGGTCCACTTCAGATAACAGGACCGGATGCCAGATGAGAGCAGGGCCTAGTGACATCACATGGCCGGCGTAGCCCATTTTCTGCAGTGGGGGATCTCTCTGTAGCCGATGCATCCCAACTTTTTACGACCGGCAGCCCACCAACTTCAAACAACAGGATGACAAATGGCCGAAAGAAAGGAGAGAAGATTTGCATGCATGCATTTTCTCAGCAACCACAAGTCACACTGCATCCATTTATCTGTTATTTTTAAGATAATTTCAAGGCAAATTTGTTGAAATAAAATGTGTCCACATGCGACTTAGGGAATTGTAATGGCAAGCTAAAATGTGTTTCTGGCTGCTCTGAACATGCGCCGAATGTAAGAATTGGCATGGTGGTGGAGGGCCAAATTAGGAATTTGGAGAGTAAATAGCATGTTCATAACTATTATGCTCTTGGTGCGGACCCACACACATTATGGCAGTTACCAATAAATTACTAAGTTTTGCCATAAAGCTACTTTCTGGCTAAATTTGACATAAGAAAAAAGGGGAATTTCAAATGGGAGTTACCATATTTCTGTTCTAGACTCCTTAACCAATTCTTAGACAGGGCATGGCCTTGGGGGGGTTGGCGAGAAACAAGAAGGACCAAACAAAGGTGCGAGAATTTTTGCAGGGCACTACCCATATTAAAATGTTGCTGGTGTCATCACTGGTATGTAAAGTGGATGAACTATGAGGGATGGGGAGAGCAGCTAAAAATTACCAACAGGGAGAGGTGCTAAAAAGTAACAACAAAAGAGCTGCAAAAAGATTACCAGGGGACAGCTGCCAAAAATCACCAAAGGAGATCTACTAAAAGTTTCATCTGGCGGAAACATTGGAAGGGCTGAAGATTTCTATTGTGGAGAGACTAGAACGCAGAGGCTGTTATTTTTCACTGGAGCAGAAGAGAGAGAAGTGCTGTGGTATCCAATGGACTAGAATCCTTGTCATTGTCCTTGTCATTGTCTAAAATCCTATTTTTCCCCTACAAGCGAAGCTGCACAGTACCTGAGTGCCAGGCCCCGAGATTTCCAAAAGTAAGCAGATTATCCAACAAAAGGACAGTGGGGGGATCTATTTAATGCACCCAATCCCTTTCATTGGTGGGTGGGGGGCTGGGGGCAAACTGTGTAGATCATCGGCCTATTTGATTGAATATAATTTAATTATTTCCCATTTAGCAAAACACCCAGGGTGATTTTTTGTTAACATCCGAAATTAACAAAGCTCAGTCCTAGTGTACGGTGACAACTACAGCCTGTAATTTAATTGGGTAATCCTGTTTGTCCTGTTGACCCCGACTTCTTTAAGGAAGAGGGGTGTCCTTGTCCCTATACCAGAACAATCCATAAACTGCCAAATTTCCCGACACATGCCTTTAAGTGGAGTGAGGGGTCTGAAAATCCAAAATTCCTAAATCATCCCAATTTGTACTGTGCAACTTCCCCAACACATACCTTTAAGTGGAGGGGGTCTGAAAATCCAAAATTCCTAAATCCTCCCAATTGTTTTCTCCAACTTCCCCAACACAGGTCTTTAAGTGAGGGGGGTCTGAAAAACAAGCTTCTACATATATGCCCACTCCCTAGACCTGGCCTATGAATAGAAGGGTGCTGCATGCAAATGAAGCTTGGGTTTTTGGGGTGGAGGGAGAAGTGCTTGCAAAAGTGAAACCTCATGTATCCAACATTGTGAACCAAACTGCTAGCCTTTTTAAGCAAAAAAGAAAATCGAAATTGCACAGCAATGCATATGTACATTTAATTTGGTTCATTGACCAGTGTTGATTATTCCTTGAATTGAAATGTGTATAAAGTATTGTGATTTGAGTTTTCCAAACCAACTTGTGTGATTTATTTATGTAAAAAGAAGTTTAATTGTGAGTCACAGAGAAGGTGGTGTGTGTAGTTTTAGTGTGATCCCCATTACCTGTGATGAATATAAATATTTTTTCTGTGCACTGGCCTGGTTCTTGACTCATTGGTGGCACAGGGCAGGGTCGGATTGGCCCCTCGGACTTTGGCCGGGCCGAAATCGTCCCTGGGGAGTGGGGGCCAGTTTCTGGCCATGCCTGGGCCGGTTTGGAAGAAAATAAAATGAAAACAAAAATCTTTTTGTTTCAATTGTTTTTCTTTTTTTTCTTTTCAAAAAGCCTTTCATCATTTTTTAGGTCGATAAATGAGTACCAACACTGGTTGGTTGATATTGTGTGCATATTTGTTCTATGAAAAAGAGCTTAAGCGTAAGTGCTATACAATAACATATTATCATTTAGCCTTGGACGTCTGCTTGGATTCACAGTAACTTAGTGTACATAGGAACAATGCTATTTGATGCCACTTCCTGTTTTGTCAGGGGGTGAAAGATTGTGTTTCATCGCTTCCCAGGATGTCACTTTGGGGTGGGGTCAAATGACATCACTTCTGGTGATGTCATCAGAGGTCAAGGGCCATGAGGCGAGGGGTGGGTCACTTTTGTGAGGCGAGGGGTGGGCCACTTTCTTTTGGATGACCGGGCCTATTTCTTGTCCCAGTCCGACCCTGGCACAGGGAGAGGGATCCAAGGGGCATGAGATGAATCTGAAATAGGGCTGAACAAAGAATCCCTTAAACAGTTGTTGTGTGACACCTTGATAGGAGAGGGAAGGAACTCCCCGTTTTGAAGGTGGCCTCTCAATAAACCATTAGAGCCATCATTGCTTTGCTGTTAGCTGCACTTCCAGGCAGAGTGGGATGCTGCAGCTATGTCTTTGGGGAGTGTCAGAGCGAGCACCTGAGCTTCCTCAGTGGTTTTGAGTGAACACGAGATATTAGGCTATTAAGCGTGCATCCGAAGCAGCACGCTTGCCTTCAGGCCTGCCGCACGGGCACAGCGTACGCGTGTGCCCTCTTCTCCATACTCATAAAGTATTAGGGAAGGCAGTCACAGGCACTGGGTGGCGATGGGTGAATACGATCTTCTAAATCCCAATGCACTCGCAGAGTATGTTGTTACTGCGGGTCAATGGTGGACTGGCCTACAGGGAACTCTGGAGATTACCCAGTGGGCCTCTGTACAATGGGCCTCTTTGGAGGCTGATGAAGTAAAGCATTTGTTACAAAGCTCCCAAGATTTCTTAATATGGGGCCATTTTTAAAAATATTTCCAGGGCCACTTTTGATTCCTGGTCGAGCCCTGCTGCAGCTGGTATGCACTGATGTCATTTTCTTATTAAAGGCTTGTACCTATGCAACAATACACCAGTAAAAACCACAACAACGTAAAACTATAAGGCAGAAGGCACTTTAGGCAAACTACACTCTCCTGCCCTGTTACCTCTGCAGAAACGCGCGCGAAATCCATGGCAAATATGGCGGGTTATTGCTTGCAGAGACAACACTTGCTGTGCAGAAATTGAGGGAAATGTAGCCAAATCTTTTCAAAGAAGGAAGCGGGCCAAGTCAGTGAGACTGAGAAGGAAGAGGGCACAAGCATGAGGCATGCGTGGTGTGGGCAAAGAGCCAGCCCTGCAAGGCTTTGTTGCGGAAACTCTTAAGGCAGGTGTCAGCACTTCATTTTCGCCTAGGTTTTATCACAAGGGGCAGTCGCACAGTGTGGCACATGAAAGAAACTGTGGCAAGATAAGGGGACGCGCGGGAGCCCAGTGAAAACGCAACGCAGAAGGTCTGTGAAATGGCCCATTGCAAAGCAAGCTTCAGACCCGCCAGTGCAAAGAGACTGGTCCTGAGAAAGAAGGGGCCGGAAGTCAGGCAGCTGCAGGGCTGTAGAGATGCATATTAATCCATAGGAACGCATTCCCTCTTCGGCAGCAAAAGGGCGAGAGCGTGATCACAACAGGGACAAATTCCATCCGAGTGCGATTGGTCAGACCTCCCTCTACAATATATGGTTGGAAGGTCATCAAGGACTACCTGGTTTAGAAATATATTGGCATGTGCAATTATAATACCTCTTCCGTACTACAGCACATTGAATGATGCCACTTTGGGTACCAGCTCAAGAATCTATTGAATTCGAGTGACTAGGTAGTGTCTCTGGAGGATTACACAGGGGCAACGTGCTCGCCTTGGAAACAAGACGACAGGAGCAACACAGGTTTGATCCCCAATCCTTGCTTAGAAACCTCTGGGTATTAAGCGCGTTATAAATAGCATATCATCATAGGTACTCCTTAAAGGCAGCCTCCAACCAGGCATCAATTCCAGAGGCCTGCCTTATAATGCCTGTAGGCTGCTATGCTCATCCTTCATCTTATAGGCTGCGATGCTCAGCCTTCATCTTATAGGCTGCGATGCTCAGCCTTCATCTTATAGGCTGCGATGCTCAGCTTTCCTCTTATAGGCTGCGATGCTCAGCCTTCATGTTATAGGCTGCGATGCTCAGCCTTCATCTTATAGGCTGAGATGCTCAGCCTTCATCTTATAGGCTGCGATGCTCAGCCTTCATCTTATAGGCTGAGATGCTCAGCCTTCATCTTATAGGCTGAGATGCTGAGCCTTCATCTTATAGGCTGAGATGCTCAGCCTTCATCTTATAGGCTGCGATGCTCAGCCTTCATCCTACAGGCTGAGATGCTCAGCTTTCATCTTATAGGCTGTGATGCTCAGCCTTCATGTTATAGGCTGCGATGCTCAGCCTTCATTTTATAGGCTGAGATGTTCCGCCTTCATTTTATAGGCTGAGATGCTCAGCCTTCATCTTATAGGCTGTGATGCTCAGCCTTCATGTTATAGGCTGCGATGCTCAGCCTTCATCTTATAGGCTGAGATGTTCCGCCTTCATCTTATAGGCTGCGATGCTCAGCCTTCGCTTTCCTACTTCAAGAAAGTCAGAAGTCGAGAGCTGTCTTTTGAAGCTCTGGCGCTTCCGCCACAGATCGTCCGTTTTGAGTCACACCGGGCAAGTTGAGGACTACCAAGCCTTTTGGAAGAAAGTGAAAACAGTGCTATAAAGAGCAGTCAGCGTTCACAAGCAGACGCAAGGCCTCTGCACCCCACTCGATAACCCAGAGAATCCACACAGTAGTAAAAGGACCAGTTAACATGGCTTAATATACCACAACAAATCCAGTGATTGCCACCAGACTGGGTGGATCATGTCTTTGATTTTGAGTAGCCAAGATTAGTTCTGACCAGAACAATCCTAAATGGCCTTTCCACTAATCATCCTAAAATTACACTGTTTTATAACATAAACAAAACAAGGCATCCCCTCCATTTACACTTTAGCACCAATCAGTGTATCAACCAAGCCGAAGCGATATGAGTTGTGGGCCAGTCGCTTTACCTTCTTATTTTGTTTTATTTTTTAAATCCTTCTTTGGAAGCTATAACTAAAATCATGTCCAAGGCTCACAATAAATGGGTGTTCTCTTGTTGTAAATGGTATGATCCCCTCTCGTCAGCTGTGGATTTTGCCTTTCGAGCCGGTGTCAGCGCCGCCGCCTGACGGCGCATTCCTTGTAGGGTGGACAGCACCAATTTAGTAAGGGCTGGATGCAATGCAGAATTTCCTTTCTGTTGTAAATCAATGCAGTGCTCCAAACGTCTGTGATTTTGTGTGTAACCTTGACATTTTTGAGCAAAACTGAAAATTCAGGTACTTTTCTCAGACCGACGAAGACTGAGGGGTCCTGTCACCCAAATTACTTTTCTTCTAGATATCATTAAATACTGTCCTCTGTAGGGGTGCTAGGGTTACGGATGCTCTAGTGCCCGGGCGCCTTCTGGTCAGACACGCATGCTGCTCCTCTGCTGCCTCAAACGTTCTAACGCTTCCCTAAATTCTCTGAACCCGCGCCGCCCTTGGTCATTCAGGATCTGGCTGCTCTAGTCCCCTGCACCACTATCCATCCCTGCTAAAGGGTGTGGACCAACCCACATCTTCTCGATTCCAATCTTGCATCTTGATCCACTCGATTGGGTGGGTATTTCTCTGACTTCTTGCTACAACCCACACCTCTCTTCTTCGCCCTAAAACCTACACTGAACCCTCTGCACCCAACCATCTGCAACAGAAATCATAACTAATTTCGGCATGAAACACTGCCACGTTGCACCATTCATCTATCCATTTGCCCTGTGTCCCTTATGAAGTCTGCTGTGTGCCAGTATGTTCTCGAGTAAGTGAGAGGCCACCAAGAGAGAGCCACAGATAGGCTGAGAGTTCCATGCGTGCAGTGGGACGTTCACACTCGCCTCCCTGATGTCAACCGATGCCTGATTGTACTGCTTACATTCACAGCGGAAGGACCACCGGTTCCAAAGCCCGTAGTATACACCGGCACAACACACTGTCAAATATATAGAAAACCAACGGGATTGAAGAACCCACCTTGTTATCTTCAGCTCCCAAGTACATGTCAGGTTCCAGTACATAAAGACTCCACACCATATTTTGCCAATATTTCCAATATAATATTGGCACTATGTGGAGTGAGGCCATTACAGGCATGAACCTAAAGCACATAATATGGCTTTATTACTTGCAAGGATAACTGTACCCCAGGGAGCAACCTTACTGAAAGGCCAGGCTAGATTTTATTTTATTTTGGGTATTTAGTGAGCACAAACCTAGCTTCAGGTAGCAACAGAGTGGTGTACATCAGAAGGGGATACAGACATCCATTGGATGGTTATGGGGGGGGGAGACTTCACTGCATGGCATTTATTGTTGACATACTTTGTGGGGCAGCAGGGAATAGTTCAAATGACCAGCCAGTGAATGTCCTATAGCAGCACAGGAGGTATTGGGTGGAAGAGGGGGTGCACTGTACAGGATGGACATCAGGAAGGATATCGGGAAAGGTGAGATTTAGGGCGCATACATTCAGAGGTGTGAACAAGGTGCTCCTTGAAGGGGGGGATCTTGAACGAGGGGTGGGGTGAGCTTGATGTTCACCAGAATTTCGCCCCCTGACCTGCTCCCAATATTGAATTCAGTCAAGGTCTAACCCCTCGATGCGGATTCCTGTCTATCTCTAAGCATGAGATATGACCCACTCCCCAACACAATCCCTGCTGGATTGAGATGAGAGGGATCAATGGTCACACTTCCCAGAATGACCAATAGGAAATGACACTGCGAAGGAACGGGATGGACGGGCACACTCGCCCATTCTCTCTAACCCCTCCCTTCCACTTTCTTAGCAATGATTGTAACCAGGGTCCATCAAAACCTCTGCATTAGCAGCTCAGGACCTTAGGCTCATGGAGTCCACTCATTTGTTTGTGATTAGGGAATACTGACATTGGGTGAAATCATGCCCATGGCTTAATCAAGGTCTGAAGATGTATCGTTCAACCCAATTTTGTATCGGTCATCAAAGCATCTCATCTGCAAAAAAAAAAGCTATTGGTTTATGTTTTGATTTAAGAAAACTTTTTATGATCGATGCAAACTTATAAAAGTTAGTTATTAATTAGCATGACGCGACAAGATCAGCCTAGCAGCACTACCATTGTCCCCTCGTGCTGTTGTCACGTGCCCTGGCTACACCTCCCGCATTTGATAATCTTCTACTATGTCAACTGGTGAGTGGCAATGCTGTGCCGCGGTCACGGACACAGTAACTCTTTTGAAGCCATTGCAATTGACATACGTCAACAATGGTCCAACGTTTTGTTTTGTCCATGGTCTATCTCCCACTGTGTTCACGCCCTCATACACTAGCTCATGATGTGTTCTCCTCTTTGTGTTATTGTATATGAACCCTTGCAGGGAATGCCTCTGCCATCTCTTAAAGTGATATTTTAAGTCGTTTCTGATTGGCCACATTCAAAAGCCACCTTCTAAGGCCTGTTATGCCTGTCTGGGAACTCCATTCCACTTGCATCGTACTTCCCCTACATGATGAGCCTCTAGGACCCAGAAATACCAGCAGCGAGAAGTCCCATGGGCTTTCCATACGTACATTGGAGCACTTGCTTCCTGCTAAAATGTCTGCCCTGGCCCCAGCCCAGTGACCCACAAAACCACCAGCATGTCCTTCGCCTTATGATTGGGTGCCGGCTCAACCTATACCGAGGTCGCAGCTTGCTGGCAGGCGGAGCCAGCCCCATTCAAAGGCCACCTACCAAGGCCTGTTATGCCTGTGTGGGCCTGTACAGGGCAAAATGGGTGATATAATTAATTACAGTACATATCGGCATCAGACCCCCAGCTGAAGTCCACTCCACCTCTGGCAACCTAGTCATAACACCCAAAGGTAAGAGGATCACCTCCTCTGTATCACGCCACCCCTTTATTGTCTTGAGCCCTGCACCTCCCACGGCACAATGCCACCATGTCCATTTACTGTACCTTACTTGCTGCATAGGCAAATCTTAAATGATTTACTCCTCTTAATAATGTCATGCAGCATAGTGTTACTATCTTGCCGGTTCAGGATTGTGCAGCCCTGTGCTGCATCTGACTTTTATCTGTAACCCACCCACTATGACCCATGACTCTCGTGTTTCTCCTGTACTGTATCAAGTCTTTAATCTACTTAACTCTGACTGACCAGTCTCGTGCTGCCTATGAATCTTACCTGCAACCCACCTCATTATCTGCACCTGGAACTGTATTATTTCTGTAACCCACCTATCATTACCTATCAGCTTCACGCTGCACCTGTATTGTATTAAAACTGTAACCCACCTACTATTGCACCTATTGCACACCTGGTGTAGCCGCCCGTAACAGGAGGCGTGGCTTTGCCAGACTATACACCTACTTTAATTTTGTCTTTTGTGTATCTGTATACCAGATGTAGCCCCCCGTAACAGGAGGCGTGGCTTTGCCAGACTATACACCTACTTGAATTTTGTCTTTTGCGTGTCTGTTTTCCTGATGTAGTCCCCCTTAACAGGAGGCATGGCTTTGCCAGACTGTGCACCTACTTGAATTTTGTCTTTTGCGTGTCTGTTTTCCTGATGTAGCCCCCCTTAACAGGAGGCGTGGCTTTGCCAGACTATGCACGTACTTGAATTTTGTCTTTTGCGTATCGGTTTTCCTGATGTAGCCCCCCTTAACAGGAGGCGTGGCTTTGCCAGACTATGCACGTACTTGAATTTTGTCTTTTGCGTGTCTGTTTTCCTGATGTAGCCCCCCTTAACAGGAGGCGTGGCTTTGCCAGACTATGCACGTACTTGAATTTTGTCTTTTGTGTATCTGTTTTCCTGATGTAGCCCCCCTTAACAGGAGGTGTGGCTTTGCCAGACTATGCACCTACTTTAATTTTGTGTTTTGCGTATCTGTATACCTGATGTAGCCCCCCCTTAACAGGAGGTGTGGCTTTGCCAGACTATGCACCTACTTACATTTTGTCTTCCATGTGTACTTGTACACCTGCAGTTGCCCCCCGTACCATGAAGCGTGGTTCTGCCAGATTATGCATTTCAAGATCCATCTGCATGTTTTAACCCTTATGTGTGGTCTTGCACTTTGCATAATCTCACTTCGCACTTACTGTAACTAGCGCCTGAGGGTTTTGTGTGCTGCTATAAATACATAAATACATCGAAATTGAATACAAATTCAGATACATCCAGCATCCAGCATCAGTCCCTTCACACCATTTCTGGTGCTAAACCACAATAAAAAGTAAGTCACATTTCGAAACGATACACATCGAATTATATACAAATTTCAATTTGGCCAAGGAAAAAAATACATTCCTGATCCCTGTGCCTTACAATAAAGCTTATATTCGTTTTGCATTCATAAAGTACCAGCGACTTCAAACCAAAAGAAACATCAGTCCTAGAGATCGTGCCTACCTGGATATCCGTCATCATCGATGTCGCCTAGCGTGGCCATGCTTTCTCCAAAGTGCGCGTTGTAGGCATTGTCACCATTCAGCACCAGCTGCTCCTCGAGGACGCCCTAGCAACAGGAAATGGAACAGGCTAAGCAAAACACTGCAAGCGGACAGCTGAGCGATCACTTGTGTGAGATAGCAGGTCTCCTTGCGGTTGGCAGCCATGACAGCCAGCGCGCGAACGCATCTCAGGAAGCACCTGGCCACACTGCCACCACTTCCTTCTCCTCCCAGGGCCTCCTGGCACATGTACACTTGCACTGGCAACAACACAGTCAGTCCATGTCACCATCAGTTTGCTGCCACATCTGAAGGTGCTGAGAGATTTGGTGTGAGAGGCGGGGAAGTTCACAAGGGTATTCTGGGACACACCGTCCATGTGCTGATGGACAGGGTTCAAGTGTCCCAACGCCAAGGGCTTTGATGAGAGTCACCTACTAGGTAACGCGACCCCTCACCCAATTGCTGACATGTTACGATTCAGGTATCCTGCTGTGCCTATAATCTTGCAATTAGAACAGGTTGGGAGGTAGTTCTTAGGCACTTCCTGGAGGTGTCTCGGGAGGATAGCTCAGGGGTAAAGCGCTCATCTTGGAAGCAAGACGACGTGGAGCAACACAGGTTTGATCGCTGGGTCCGTGCTTAGAAACCTCTGGGTATTAAGCGCGTTATAAATAACCAATTACAAACACAATTTACTAATCTAGGGGTGCCCCATAAATCACTAGTAGTGGGTAATTGGTTTAGCAGATGCTCAGGGCCACTGCTACAAAGAGGCAATTGCATTTGGCACCCCACGGAGCCACAAGCAGAGGAGGAGCAGTGGTGCCTTTGCTGTGCAGCATACATCGAATGCACTGTCTGCACTGTTATGTTACACCACTAGTCTCTTGTATGAGCTCAACACATAACCATGTGTGCGTAGAGGTGAATTGTGACCCAGCCCAGGGTAGCAGCCAGACTGTGGCCTGTGGGGTGAAAAGGAAGCAGAATTGTAGGGGAGGGCAGCACCAAAGTAACACTTCACCGAGGACAGCATACACCATTGCACCATCCCTAGCTTGGTCGCGCTTGAAACACTTCATTCACTTGCACTAGGAGAAATGCGGTCAGGCCTAGTGCGCTAGTTTTCTGGTAGATCATTCCGAAATGTCAAGGCCTAAGAATGACTAGTGTATTCCCTTGTTCCCTTCCCGCCTTGAAGCGCTTTGAAGCACCCCACTTGTTTATAAGCGCTGTATAAATAAACAATTACAATTACTCTGTCGACAGAGAGACGTTGCGGGCCTGCCAGTGTGCTCTGGTACAATTATCTTATAGTCAGTACTTAATAGCCTTGCTGATAAATGCAAACCTTTGCTCTGCTAGTCATGTCCTCGCTGGTGTTATCAAGCATCATACCTCATGTCGGCGTTTTAATATCAACGTTGTGCTATGCGAGGTAATAGACTTCCTTCCAAATAATAGATCCCGTGCAGGCAAACCTCTCCAGAGTCCTTGATTGGGATTTCAGTGATGCCCTTTATATTTGTGTAGCACTAAGCTCCCACTGGGGCATCTAAGCGGTGTGTGCAGCCTGCCCGCCCTGCGCACCCTATGGGAAACAGCTGAGCCAAAAGCTGCTTGCATTATGTCTGGGCCTTAAGGCATGCTCATTTTGGGGGTTCCTTTGTATATTAGATTGCATGCCCCTACTGCCCATACACATTGTGGGACACTCCGACCTAATTGCCAAAGGAGTGCGTTAATTACCTTTGCCCTACAGTACATGTGATTGTATCCTGACACCTTATGAGGCCTGGCAATAATTACAGAGAGAGGTTAACAAAACACAAATCCCTATTAATTCAGGGCTAATACACAAACCAATGCATGTGTGCTATCCTAGTAAAACAAATATCCTTTTCATGTTATGGGTACTACATAAAGCATATGCCAATCTGTGCCTGTAAGATAGCTCCAAAGGTTGAGTGCTCATTGCTGCGATCTGTGATCACCAGGTTGCAGGTTTGTATCCCAGCAAGTCCAACTCAGCCTTTCATCCTTCTGAGGTCGATAAATGAGTACCAACTTCGGTTGGATGATAATTGTATGTAAATATGTTTTATGTACTTTGTATTTGGTGAAAGTGCTATATACATATCAAATAATTATCGTAATTATACTTTATCAGTATCAGGTCATATTATCACCATAAATATTGTTGCCATACATATAGTCAGCGGGAAACGGCATAGGCGACTTTATTTATGGGGATCATGTATGGGATAAATGCAGGGCATGCCAGATTGCTGAAGTGCCATTTGAAGGAGACGAAAGCCAGACAAACGGAACAGAAACAAACCAAAATGGCATCTGGCTTGGCTTGGGTAACTTCATCCTGCCGGAGAATAAAATGCACGTTTGCTAGATTTCCCAGTCGTTCTGCCCAACAATGAGAGTGTCAGCACTTACACACACCACAGAGGAAACAGTGAGTACTAACAGGGGCTGCATTGCAGCAATAAGCGCTGCAGGATTCTACCGATTTCAAGTTGTCAATGAGGCCCAGGGGAAGTAAAGAAACGTGCCCAGAACACACGGTATAATGTGGCTGAGCCAGGCCTTAAACCCCTGATTTCCTAATTGCACACTCTCAGCAATAAAACTCGGTCATACACCCTTCCAAAAGGGGCCCATTCCACAAGTTGGGGGTATCAATTAATGGAAACATTAGTTCACAAAGTTTCCAATAGTTTTAGGGAGTGAGAAAGAGTTAGGAGGTGTGTCCTGGGGATGTGAAAAAGGTTCCAGAAGACAGATGAAGAAGTTCACTGGTGAGTAAAACCCTTTTCTACCTTTGGGAGGGCTCTAGAGTAAAGTATTGCGAAAGCCAAAAGTTACAAAACTATTTAAAAGTATTCAAGCTTTTAAAAGGGCGAGATAGGGATGCAGGTAAGTACCCTTGTACCTTACCCCTGTACTCCAATTTGTTCCTCAGACTTGGCAGGTCATTGGAGGGTTGCCTTTGAGAGGTTTTCCCACTGTTGGTTCCGTACGAAGAAGCCCAGGAGCTGCAGGTGCAAGAAGAGTTCCGGTCAGGTCCAGGAGCTGTATGCAACCTCTTCTCATGGAACAATGCAGCAGGCACCAGTGCACTAGTCTTCAGCATCCTCGACTAGATGCGGGAAAGCTGGTGTCAGGGATGGTGGTCACTGATGCACAGTGACAGCAGGGGAAACAGATATCATGGTCGAAGTCAGTCCTCTATCTTGGGTCCTGTCAATGCTAGGATGCCAACATTTTGCAGGAAGGACTCGTGTAGGAGAAGCACAAGCTGAAGATCCCCCAAGTTCCAAGTCGAAACATGGAATGACGTCTCATCTATTGCAGTAACCCAAATTGGAGTTGGTCAGTCCACTGGATGGCCCAGGAACGCTTCCAAAGACTCCAAATCGACAGGCACCAAGAAGAAATCGAGAATGGTTGTTCTTACCACTCCAACAAGTTCAAGCACCAACAAAGGTTTCCTACGATCAGTAGCCAGACAGGGCTCCACCGGAACTGCAGCAAAAGCTGGTCACCAGGCCTTCTCAGGATAGGTTCACATGTCTTCCAAAGCCTTCATGGTGAAGCAGGATACTTGGCTCGTAGTCAGATATCTGGGGATTGGCTGCAGGACTCCTCTTCTTATTCAAAAACCCATGTGAGCACAGAAACTCAGCCCAACCAATGGAATATCTGCCCCTCACACACTCCCCAGCAGTGGTCCAGGCAGGGACCACTGTTAGTGAAACTCATGCATACACTCCAGACATGCAGAAACCAGTTTGTGTATTGGAACCAGCCAGTCCCAACCCACTTTCTGGCTTCCAACACTCATGTCCTGCACCAACCCACGGAAAGCTCAGCTTTCCCAGGCAAATGCATGCCCATAAATGGATTTTCCTCACCTGAAAAGCAGGAAGAAGATAAAAAGACAAAATGGCCAAAGAACAACAAAAAAACCTTGTGGCACTGCTATGTTAGGACACTAGCCACAGTTAGTAGACAAACGCGGCAAATGCGAGAAGGCTAACAAAAAGTATAGTAAAAACAGTGAAAAAGTAACTGCTGCCACCATTTTGTCTTTAGGCACACCTCTCCCACTGTTCAGACTTTCGTACCTGGGAGATCATGAATAGCGAAGCCAGCCAATCGCATCGGACCAAGAAAAATAATTCATGCAAGCGTACGGTACGTATACCTTGCACCACGTCTGTGGGCACAGGACACAGGTATGGCCACCCATCCATGCACCCTAGTATGCAGTTACGGCTATGCTATTCTGGTCTAGCAGCACACATAGACGCCCACACTTAAACCCCTGACGTACCTCAACACCTCTACCATTAGTATACAGCGACAACCAACGAAAACAAAATTCAGTCTAGCTGTGCACACATCAGCACCCAACTACGTGCCTGACCTCCGGGCTGCTTACTAGAGCCTAGCCAGCCTGCCGAAGTCCTAACCTGGCAAAAATGCACACAAGCAGCTTTTAATTTAAACTCTTACAATCTCCTACACATGGACTGCGGTCACCAAGGGCTTTCCATCCACAGGGCATTTAGGCTGTACAAATGGGGACAGGCTGCTATATAAATTATGAATACAATACAATGCAATACAAGTAACATAAAATCCCTTTGAGTGTAGTATAGGGTGATGCAAAAGTATCTCCATTGCATTGCATTGGAAGATGCCGTGTGCAATTATATTAAGTTACCCAAAATAGATAACAAGTCAAAAGACTAAAGCAAACATAGTTTCCCACTATTGACAGCTTGAAGGACTAGTCCGTTTTCCCATAACAAAAGCAAAACGGTTGGGGGTCCATGGAATATGGAGGAAACGTTGCTCCAAGAGAAAACGTTCCTAAGAAAGGCCCAATGTGAAAGATAAGACCCATTCATAAAGACAGGGCTTTGCTTTGGGATCACTCAAGTGAATTTCTAAAGTGAACCCTGCTATCGTCACAATTTACAACTGTTGGTGGTCGACACTCAACTCCTTGCAGGGCGTGAGGTGATCTATTTCACATTATTGTGACTCTAGACCTAGTGTCACTAAATATTGTGACTTTAATAGCGTTTCCCCTTTTATCATTGCTGCACTGCTCTCCATTTCTGTACTGGGGAGAAGATGCTACACCCCATAGCTCCCTCCTCCCTCTGGCATTGGCAGGTTTTCTGCGGGCCAGTGGATCCTCAAAGACTTGCAATTGGACCGGACGAAATAGGTCACAAGAAGTTTATACGTCTGGTGTCGGAAAATACCAGAAAGCGCTTCACCATCAGAACGGCTCTTGGAAGACAGGAGGGACCAACAGAGCTTCTTCGTGAAACTGTTTCAGGTTGGAACTTTTTCTGTAAATTTAGGCCATCCCCATACTTTACAATGCAAAGATGCAGACCGTAGGATGACGCGGGAGCCTAGGGGATGAAGTGGTTACTCAGCTCCAAATCACAGTGTTGCATTCTTTCCAATCACTAGGGGGCTGCCACATTCAACATTTGTCAGCTTCCTCCCAGGTTTTATGACCAATGTGGATTCAGGCTTCAGTCCATACGCCATTCACAAACAGGTCATATCAGACGTTGGCAACTGCGGGCTTTGCGCTCTGAGGCAGGCCATAGCCACGACCACATATGGAAACACGCCTATGCCACTTACAATCTTAAAGCACCATTTTCTGCTATATGGACTCTGTACTGGATTTTACAGGTTTCTCTCTAAGCACAACCCAGCTAGAGCGGTGCAAGGAAACGTGTACATAGAAAGTGGGAAACCTTAAGCCGCAGGGAATTAGCGTGTCTCGGGGGCACAATCGATATTTGCATCCCTGATACGTTTCAGATGTGAGCTCATCATGGAAAAGTCAAAATCAAAATGCTCAGGGCCCTGCAAGAGAAGGTTAAGGTGCGATCTTAGATCTCACAGTGAGGACGCCAGGGTTTGACTGGGGTCCCCCTACAATGGGTGCTAATGCCCTTCATTAGATTGTGCAAGAAACAGGAAGGTACAATCAGATTACAATGTACCTAATTTTTTATTAATACATGCGATACCTAGCGTGGTGGTCTGACCCCTTGCGGTGCCATGGTCAGAATGAACAAAGGTTCCCAGTGAGTCACCGCTGAAGCATCCATCTGCCATCTATTATTTGCCATTGACTGTCACACACAATAGCACCGCAAGAGCGGCACGCTGGGGTTTACCCCTTCCAGAATATTAGCTTAACTCAATTGATTACCGTACATGTTCTTAGGAGTGAACATTATGAGCATCCATTTCTGTAAAATAGTAGTCAATGGGCCTCATTGCAACGCGTGCGGCCGCGGAATGAACGGTGCCGGTAAGGGTCCAGCACCGTTCATTCCGGGCCGCCTCATTACAAGGTCTGCAGCGGGGCCCGCTTGCAGACCAGGATGCTACCAACGGCCCGTCATTAACAGGCCCGTTGTTAGCATCCTCCCCATTCCCATTGAGCCATATGGGGGCTGAAATGGGAATGGGGATGTACCGGGTCCGGGTCCTGGCAAAGGGAATTACCGGGCCCTCCAAGGTTGAAATGACCCAGTAATTCCCTATTCCTGGAACCCAGACCTAGTACCCAGTTTGGGGGTAGCCGTGCTGCTAAAAGCGGCACGGCTACCTCCAAACTCGTAATGAGGCCCAATGACATGATAACTTCAAGACTGCATTCAGGAGAAAACGCCAAAAGTAATAAGGCTGATATGCCCAATGTTAAATCAATTCTCTACCAAACTGATAGACTAATATTAATGTTTCCCTTTCAGTTACGCTGGCGCTTAAAGGGTAAAACGAGATCCACATGGATTGCGACCCTCTTCAAAGTGGTCATGATAGGAATTTGCCAGGAGACTCTTGGTTTGGATTTGCCCTGCTCCCGGCAAGGGCAGACCACTTGGCTTTGTCCTTCATCCCTTAATGAAAGGTTCTCCCACCCCAAGCAATCACTCTGTGTTATCCAAGATATGTCATATGTATTCCTGCTTTTATGAAATGGTTACAATGTACTTTACTTATCTTTTACTTGCCACCCGAATGGGATTTTACACATTGTACAGATACTCTGGAGACTACAGCACAATACATGTATGCGTCAACAGGATGCAATGAGTAGTGGCCTTTGGTAATGGTGCGGTTTGGAGCAGATGTGCTTTTACCGAGGAAGATGTGTACTAGGTGAAGGAGTGGATTTTCAGCTCTTCCTTGAACAAGGGATAGGACTGGGATATTTCTTTGGATCTTTCGATATCAAGTCCGTAACTGGAGTGTGGGATGTTTTTACCCATGCATCCAAGCCCTACCATAAAACTGTGCAGTACTGGCATGGAAAACATCATGATGGCCAGAACTCCCCAGAGAGTGCACAGGGAAAACATGAAGAATAGGCTGCCACCCATTTTTGCCTATGTTGTGAGCACAGGAGGGCACTGCCTAAAACCACCATTGGGCTACACACACAGTAGCCTGAAACCATTGGGAATGGCAATGCTGATTGCCAAAAAGCAACTCAGAACTGTGGGGAATTAATTTTCTTAATCCCAAAAATGGTTGCATTACCAGTACTCACCACTATCAGAAAGCCGGCGTTTTAAAACCACCAGACTTTTGTGTAAAACTGAACAAATGAAACAAAACCAGACCAAGGAAAGACTTGCTAAGAGGTGGATACAATGTAAAACTATATTCTGAAATGACTTGAAGGAAGTAATTATTTAATGTATAGGTAAAAATTGTCAGTTTGATTTGAATGTAGAAAACTGGGAACAAAAAGTGACATTTAGCTGAAACCTGGCTTAATGAAACTGAATTCTGCCTGACAACTACCCCCGACAGGAGTTGAAACTGGATCAACAGCCACTCTTCCCAGGCCTAGCTGCATCCTGCTGCCCCTTGCCAAAAGGAGTTGACACCTCTCTGATTAGATAAGGGGTGGAGCACCTGGGAACTGGAAGGGACCGAACAATGCAACTTCCTTGACTCAGGCAAATGTTATATTGGGGGCGGCATAAAATAGCTTCCTCTTGGGAGAAACTGGGGGGCAGCTGTGCCTCTGTGAACAAGCTGGCTTGGGGGAAGTGGATAAACCAGTTATTCCACCATGTGATGTGGGAAGCCACACCCCTTTTTGACCAGGGCATAATTTAAAAAAAGATGGATAATTCATAGTACGGACTTGTCAGAATTATATAAGTAATACCATTATTCTTGTGATTTTTCGGTGCACATTTTAAGAGGCGTTAGGACCCTGTAGTGTATTATGGGGGGTTGCTTGCGGAAAATAGGGTCTTACTCCAAATGTCTGCATGTTAAAAATCTGACACTTCATCAATTAATGTCCATACTCCTTGCGCACGTGTGTAATTTTGGATAAATGTCCGATATTGCAAAACCAGTTAAAAAGCGCAAAATGTTGTCATTTTTGAATGCAAGCCCCCAGGAAGATCAGAGGCGGACAAGCATGGACCATAAGCAATATATAATGTGTGCATGTAATTTCAACAAATTGTGTATCTAGGAATTATGTATTTGAATCCAATATAGATTTGTGGGCAAACTGACCAGGGGAGGATCCTCCTACCCATAAACAGACCTCATCATGATAACAATCCATTTCCTTCCCCCAATCATGGGAGAGGGGAGAATTGGGCCAATGACAAGTAGAGAGGGGCAGGCTTAGCTAGGCCCAGGCACACACCCATTTTCAAAACACATAAAAAGAGACTGCTGGGACAGGTAGGGACATTCAATTCCATTTGCTGCGGAGCATGCTGACCGACGACTTCACATCCAGAGATCCAGACTTCAAATCCATCAATCTCCAGAACCTGTAGCAGAAATTAACTCCAGAATTTGTAGCAGAGAGGCCTGAATCCACCAGCTGAATCCTCTTCAGCAGGCCTCAAAACTAACCAAACTATTCAACAGCCGGGCGAGCTGTTTGAATTTTTGCCGAGAATTTTTGCAAGAACCTGTAGCAGTACCCAGAATCCAGAGAGGCTAGACCAGCAGAGCAGAGCTGACCCAGATCGCTGTGAGCAGAACCGGTGCCTGATTGACGCGCCGAGCAGACAGAACCGCAGCCGGACGTGTTGACCAGATCCGTGACGAGGCCTAGTTCAAATTTATATTGTGAGTACCTAGCAGAACTGTGCAGAACCAATCTCTTAGTTAAAATAATCTAATCCAAACTATTTTAACCGAAGTAGAACTGCCTCCTAGAAATCGTGTCATCTGTCATTTTTAAAGCTGCACAACTGTCACCTGCCAATTCTGCAGCTGCAAGCTGTCACCTGTCATTTTGAGTTTACTTTAAATCCGAAAAACTACCTTTATTTAATCGTCCGTATCTCTGAAACCGTTTGGGCTAGGAACGAAATTTAACTTTCATCTGAAAGCTTAGAATCTAGGCTTTCCAACGAACCTATACTTTTCCCGTAATCGCGAGACACGCACTTGCGAAATTTACCGCGATTTGCGATTTGGCCCGATTTCTTCATCTCTAGAAATCAGCAGCTTTTTGCTTCTCTTTGCTAAAATTCGTTTGCAATCTGCTAATCATTCATAGAGTATTGTTAAAGTGAGCCTGAACTAATATAAAGTAGCCATCACCTACCCTGAACCTCTAGAGGGAATTAAAAGCAATTTTAGCACCTTTTCACTTCCTTGCAAACCACATTAAAGTAATTCGCCTGTGTTTAAAACTCATCCCTGTTTTCCCTAAGCTTGCTGGGAGAACTGGAACTGTGTATTGCATTATAAAGTGTGATTTGTTGGGATTCTTGAAGACTGTGTGCTCTCCTTCCATTTCTGGTATTGCATAGGGGGGGAGTGAATTGTCAAAAGAAAAAGTGATCATATTACCTTTTGCTAAAATCATAACAAGTTATTTCTGTACTGCATTTTATTCCACCTTGCGTTTCCTTGAACCATATAAAGCATTCTTTCCCACCTTGTTCTTCTGTTCCTATTCATAGTTACCTCTTGCTGATTACTGCTCATATTCACAAGTGTAATATCAATTATCAATTTATTTATAGAAGTGTGATATATATATTGTTTAAATTTTCAAATAAACCCTTTAATTTGCAAAACAAACCTACTTCTTGGCTCAGTGGGGTCAGGGGGATTCTAAGAGGGGGGGTGTTATACAAGGGTTGTCATCCAGAGTACTGAACTGGATATAAAAATACATCAATAAGGGTTTTCTTCAGCATCCCAGACTATGATATGATATGATATGATATGATATGATATGGTATTTGTAACGCGCCTATACACAAGTGTTTCAAGGCGCGACGAGGCAGGGAGGGAGGGAAACAAGGGGAAGACAGACAAACGATCCTACTAGGCCAGGTGTCATTCAGATCGCGCAAGTGCAGAGGTAGGGGGAAAAAGGGGAAAGTGCAGGGGGAGGAGGTGGGGGGAAAGTGCAGTACAAGGTAAGTAGCGTAATAAAATAATAAATAATAAATAATAAATAAAAAGGGCCAGCTGGTGGCAAGTGCGAGGTAAGTGCAGAGCAAGTGCTAGGAAGGGGGCTGTAGGGATACAGTGACAGTCCCACAGTGTAGGGGGAGCCAGGGAGGCAGTGCAAGTGGAGAGTGGCTGGGCCCTGGACAGAGGTCGCTGAGAGTGGCCCAGATGCAGGTTTAGTGCAGAATTCAGAGGGGAGTTAAGCAGGTTTAGCAGGGGAGAGGGAGAGAGAAGGCAGAAGCGAAGAGGAAGGTTTTGAGGTGCTTCCGGAACCGGAGATGGTTCTCCTCAAGTTTCAGGGAGGCAGGAAGGCTGTTCCAGAGGGGACTAGGCATTGACTTAGCTGTAGTGTTGATTGAATATCGCTTACAGGAGCAATTGTCACTTTCTTCTGATTATATATTGCGTGGCAATTCTACAGGGCTTGAATTGGACTTGGATTAATTGGAGACATGGGCCTCAGTACGAGGTCCCCAGTCTGGTAGAATTTGCTGGTAATTCCGGCACCAGCATGTATACTGGACCGGGGAAACCCAAGTTTGCCAGTGGGAGCTCTGATCTACCGGCAGGCTTAACCTGCCGGTAGATCAGGCCCTTACCGGCAAAGAAATGCTGTAATCAACAGCACCAGTAGTACCGGTGCCAGTCAATCCAGCAATCCCATCACACAGAGCCCTATAGGACTCCATGGAAGGGGAATTTGCTGCTGTCTCTGCTGCCCGTAATGGTCCTGTAATACCAGGATATTAGGCAAACCGAGACGGTAGAGGCAGTTTCCTGGTATCCCGCTGGAATTACAGGCAGGATACTGGGAAACTTGTAACGAGCCTCATAGAGTTTAGTATCATTTGCGTTTTTACTAACCATAGGGCATCAAAACTGTAATTTTGTTTAAGTGTGAGCATTATTAACAGCACTTTAACCAACATTCCCAACGAGAGAAATCTAAGGCATGGCTGCAATCAAGTCTTACATCATTGGCATTCATTTTGTGTACTTACGTTTCCTTTGTTTATGTAGACGGTGACAAGCCCTTCGTCCCTCACTTCAGAAAACATGGGCGCCCCGACCAGCAGGTCTGAAAGACCGTCCGAGTTCAGATCAACTGCACATAAGGAGGAGCCAAAGTAAGAGCCCATCTGTAACCAAGCCGAGTCACAACAAAGCATTCAGTATCTGCCCAGACAGGAAGGCACTTTTGGTTTTCAGCATCAGGCCGTAACTCAATTCACAACTCGTACCCAGCAAATTAGTCCAGAACATTACCCTGTGCACTAGCATCATGATTTTGGTTTTAATATAGGTGATTTTTCCAAATGTTCTGCTAAATAATAGTAACATTTCCATAACATACACTTTTGGAGACATGTTCTAGAATGCTTTATTTTCTTCTGTCACTGTATCTTCTATATCGAACTGAAAGGTCTGTTCAATTTTGGGAGGAACAAATGTTACATCTATGGTTCTCTGTGTTCTTATCATTTCACTTGGTTGCCCTGGTAATTCAGCTCAGTGTGGCACTATTAGTTAAGGATGAGAAGCAATTTCCTACTGGAGCAGCCTAGAGGCCTGTGAGTACCTAATTGGAAAAGCTCTACAATTCTGGGGAAGAAACATTATGTCTATGCTTTCGTCCAATCATTTGGAGGTTTAAGTATATTAAAATCAGGCCCAGTAGATTGATCCTTTTGCGTGGCCTCCTGGATCTGAAGAAGTCACGGGATCTGGGAAATATTATGAATGCTGCTGACCCTTGGAGCCAGCGGAGGCACACAATAGCACATCATTTAAGAGAAGGAAGTAAAAGTCTGCTTCCTGTTCAGAACTTGGTAAGGGCCATACCAAGCCCAGCGTCACAGCTACAAACCGCCAGACTTCACACAAGCATCTACAGCCCCCAACCAATGTTTTTAACCTTATCGCATTAGAAAACAACAGTATTTTCTTTCTCTCCATGTTCCAGGAGTACTTAAATTTTACTTTTCTCAAATACTGCGTGAATTTATGGCGAAAACAAACATGTTCCTTCACAGGCTGGGCACAAACGGTGCATGCAGGAGTAGGTGATTTGCAAATGTGAACGGTCACTTGGGAGGGTATGTTCAAAGCATGGTTAACAGCACATGAAACTCAAACCAAGATTATTGCCATCCCATAATAACCCAATTAGTGGAGCTTTACCATCCTCACAACATAAACATAGGAGGACCCAATTTGCCAGAAATATCCCTTAATGAAATAACACTTATGCAAAAGTTTTCTCCTTATTGATTGATATTAATATGAAGATAATTGGATAAAATCACAGTGTGATGTCAGTATACTGAATTACCAAGTGCAGATATCAGTTGTAGAGACTATCTAGGCCCAGAATGAGATGCTGCTCTCTATGAAACAGACTCTAAGGAGGATAGCTCAGGGGCAACGCGTTCGCCTTGGAATCAAGACGACACTGAACAACACAGGTTCGATCCCCGGGTCCACGCTTAGAAACTTCTGGGTATTAAGCGCGTTATAAATAACCAATTACAAATTACACACAACTCCCTAGGGTGAGAGGCAGCTGTCTTAAGTTATGCAATGCGAAAGTCAGGTCACACAGTGGCATTTATTTAATGACCCAAAGAGCCAAACTGGTAATAGGAAGCAATAATAATTATTATTATAATATAAAAAGATACCCCGTAGTGAATCTCACCTTTTTCCCAGATGCCTGAAAGATCTTGATCAGAGATCCAGAGCGCTTGTCAGTTCTAAAGATATAAACCTACAAAACGAAAAGAAGAGCCAGTGAAAAAACAGACCAACTTTGAACGACCGATCCTTTAAACTAAGCCACAATGTGTCCTATTTCATATTAATAAGGTTTATGTTTATTTGTTCCCCTCTGTGAAGTCGTCAAAGGGCAAACATGTAAATTAACTTATATTTTATAGGGTTTTGATAATTTCAATGTAAATGGAAGAGCACACAAGCAGTCCTATGGTTAACAACATCAGCTAATACGTGTACATTGAAGTAATTATGTTGCTGTTAGAAAATGGCTGCCTGTAGAAAATGGATGTTTGAAGCATAGACTGAAAACAATGCAAATTGCAGCAAATTTGATAGATAAGTCATTCGGTCGAGCAAAAACTCAATGGAAGTAATATTGCCCCGAAAACAACAAAACAATCATGTCTTGTAACCAATTAATAAATCATATTCAAAGGCGTGGACCAGTGCCTCTGTGCCCTGCTCTCTCTAATCCCCTTTCCTCTGTATCTGTTTCTTTCCCATCTGGAGCAGTGTTTGGAGTTGGCCTTTGATTTCTTGTAGGAATGTGGTGTGGCCCAGAATTTTCTGGGGCTCAGAGGGATTTGTGCATGGTGCAGATGACTTTAAAATTGATTGCGTATTCAATAAGGCACCATTGTAGGCCTGCTATGGTCTTGCTTGTCATAGTCGAGGCTTAGGCTGGTTACGTGGTTCTGCTTCAACTATTTTGAGGAGTCTTTATAAGGTCCAAATACAGCAAGTTGCCATAGTTACGTTGGGCCACAAATATGGATATGGTGAGATGTACCCTACTGACTTGCTGGAGGATTAGATGGAGTGATGGGAAAAGTATAATATGTTGCAAGTGCTCCCCTTGGATTACTCTGTTGACATGAATTCTGAACTAGAGTCCAAATGCCAATATGGCGCAAATGTGTTCCCTTTAATCACTGATAATGATGGAAATTTCACAGATTAAAATTGGTGGGACGGCGTAGACTTCTAAGGATGTAAATCAAGTGTAAATCCCATGATTTGCTTTGATGTGATTAAAAAAGCTCTTCTCCATTCAATCGTAAATGTGGTCAAATCATTTGGTGACGCTGGTGCTGTTCCAGGTCTACCCCGTTAGAGAAGGACGTCATCAGCATATATCTGTTATAGGGACTGCTTTGACAATCCCTTTCTTCTAGAAATGACACATACATATGGAAGTCTAGGTGTGAGAGTGATGCTCTCGGAGAGACTTCACGCAAGGTCCTGCTCTTTTCTTAAATCTAGGCGGTCAACGTCCTCATTTTCTTGAACTACTCTTTGAGAGAGAGTGGATTTACGCCATTTCAGAGTCTACCGGGCGGGATTCTGTGGTTCATGGTATCCTACAGTGTGTAGGCCTGATGAGTCTACTGACAGTCCCAGGAGGTGCTCTTAGTAAAACGTGTCTGGAGGTTTTGCCTTACAGCTGCCTTTGTGGTTTCATTCCCTCTATCATGCACACAGACTAATGTTTGTATAAGTGGAAAAGGGAGTGTTACTTAAAGTATTTCTCTACCTGTTCAGTTAGCTCTTTTACCCATGACTTAGTTGATGAATGTGAGTAATAGAGTGTGTGGTTATTTGGGATGTCCCTGGTGCTTGGTACATCTTAATTGACTTGCTCAGTGAGCTCGGTTAAATATATATTTATAATTTAGGTAAGGTTGTGGACAATGGTTTAAATGATAGCCCCAGTTCTACACCAAATTAGAATGATGTGTGAGACCTACCTTTCAGTAAGTGTTCTGAGCTAAGCCGTCCTAATGTGGCTCCGTAGGACCGCTCTGTGGGTGGTGGAATGAAGGTTATAGAGGGGCTGTTAGGTTATTGGCTGCTGTATGCCCAGCTTAATTGATTGTGTTGAAGAAGGCTGGGATGTTGCTGTAATCTGCCCACAATATTACCATTGGCTTTATGAGCGTAAGGGCCCCCTGAAGTGCTGTCAGAAAGTGAGCCTTTCTGGCTCGCCTCAGTGCGCCTCTGAGGTAGGTTTTCCCTGCTTGCTTTGTCTTTGAATTTGATGTCTTGCCATTTGCACTACAATTTGTAGTCATTTCTTCTTAGGGTGGAGAGTTCATGAGTGAACCACTTACTGCTGGCTTTTCTCTCTAATTTCATTTTGTATTTGGTTAAGGAGGCAGAATTTCATTTGCACTCATGTGCTTCAGCATAACAAAATATTTTAAAGTATCAATTGCACTGAAAAATAACATGTGGCTTGCGCTTGTCACGGATATTTTAAGTGTTGCCTATCTCTCATCTACACATTGAATGTTCTTCGCTACGGCAGTGCTCATGCGGTGAGAATTTGTTCTGACCCAAGGGCTTGAACCCTGCACTTGTGCTTTGCTGTATAACCCCTTGAGCTTCATCACAGAAAGGACTGCCGTTGCAAGATGTGCTGGTGCAGTGGGGTTCGGAAGGTAACCGAACTGCAGTGGCAGTGGAGAATAAATATGCCCATATCACACGTTTGAACTCTTGGTGGGCGACGCCGAGCATTGTAGGAGTTCTAGCAGTACGCCCACAACCAGCAAATTACATGGTTGTTGAGAGTCCCACCGTAGTAGGTGGGTTCAGGGACATGCTACTGTTATTCTGGGCCAGTAGGTAGTCCTCTTACGTGCCTACTGTGGCCAGTGTGTTCCCTGCAAGAGGGCGGTAGGCCTGCGTTTATGGTAATTTGTGGCTCTCAAACTAGTGGCAGAGTCAGCACAAGTCATGATTGTGATTAGCTTGTGCTCAATGGTTTCCAGGGGCTCATCTTCGTTCAATGCAACAAAACCCAATGGCAAGCATGTGGATGGAGGAAAAGGTGCAGTCAAATCTGGTGTCCAGGTGTGAAGGTGCAGGGTGTGTAGGAAGCATCCGCAGCCAAGGAGGACATCACAAGAATTCTGGACAACCTTATTGAATGAAACTAAGAAGAACCCAATGCTGGGAATTGGTGCAGCTGCTTCCGTAACTGAGATTGCATCATCAGTGGACAAAGCATTGCAGGCAGAGACAAAGCAGTTCAAAAGCAGGTCAAGTGATCGTTGTCCACTCCCGGGCCTTTGCAAGTGAGTTAGTTGAGGTCCTGGGCACTGAGTAATCAGTTAAGTGGTTAGTAAGTGCTAGTCAGATGAGGCACAGAGTCCTGGAGGAAGGCAACTCAACTGTTCCAATCGAGTCAAGGGGAGAGAGCAGTGATGTTGTTCTCCCTGGTTGTAAAGGAAGGTCTGGAAATTAAGGGTCCCAGCTGCTCATCGCAGAAGGATTGTGGCATGCAGGAGCAGAGGATTCATTTTCCTTGGGTACGTTCATCTTCTAGCACTTTCTGGATGAGTGACCGTGTCTGACAAAATCAAGGCGAAGATATCCATATTCATGTACAAATGTGTCCATTCAGGCACACTGAGCCATTCAAACCTTTGGTGGCCACTCAACCAATGATGGTCGGCACGTTCAAACCTTTCCTGGCTTTTGCCAGAAAAACACTCACTTTGCGGATCAAGCAGTAAATACCAGATACCCGTTCATGCATTTGGCCAGATTTATTCATGGTTGCCCTGAGCTCCCAGCTTGGGAGTCTCAGGAAGGCTGTGTCTATGTTTGCACACGCTTGCTTCTGTTCCTACACAGCCTCATTGTGGAGTCTTGCTAGGCTTCTAACTCCTGGTCTCCATAATAATGGGCACCTGCAAGAACAATCCTTTGACTCCTGATCACAAAATGTCTGCAGCCCGTATGAAGCCCACTAAAAACACAAAGGAGCTGCCACCAGCCACTGTGCCACATGGAGCAGAGCAGGGGTACTGCTTTGGAAATAGACTACAGCAGGTATCTGCAACATGTGGCTCTGCAGATGTTTTGGACTACAAATCTCACCAGTCCTAGCCAGTTTAGAGGATCATGGGAGTCGTATATAAAAACAGGTACAGGTGCACCGTGTGTCACAAAACCAGCAGCACATTCTTAAGGACTGTTTCACATAGAAGATTCTTAACAGCCACACACTCCTTGAACTAATATTGTCATTGCCTTTTCCAGACCAAAGCAATACTAGAGAGCTGCCTAAAGTGAGTCCAGAGATGGTCCCGAGATTCCAGCTACCGGCAGCAAATCTGACCCCCATTGCCAGAAGAATGAGAGGGCAATGGATACTTGGTATAGGGTAGACAACATTATTTAACATGCCTAAATCATTTTATGCTACTTTCATTGATGCCAGTCACTTAATGAGCGCTCTTTCATTTTCCACCAGAAACCACACCAACTAAATATTCAGGTGGTGTTTGAAGCTAAAATACCTTTTTCAAAGGCGGTGTATGGCTACAGACTTAGACTAGATGCTTCAAAAGAACATGTCTACAATGTGTAAGTGACAGAATGAATTACCCCACCTTACTATTTCCAAAAACCTCATTGCAGCCAAATGACCTTTTCAAGCACAGTACATATAATACAGTATGGACAGAATATCTAGGCAGCATTTCAGTTTACACAGAACACATGGTTATAGGACACACCAACACAGATAGCCACTGTTCAGTCTACAGTGGAAATATAACACATATATATATATATGCATAGGTGCTGATGGCAGATGAGGACCTCCAGGTCCATCTCGTTTACCCTTGTTTGTGCCTTCTGTGACACCATAGACTCGAGTCTCTTGCCTGGCCTTTGCGTTTATGATGTTTGCCTCTTTTCGCTCTGCTGCCAATTCCACCCCCACCATCACTGCTGGAAGGAGCCCCCGCCTGTTTACCACCCATCAGGCCTTATCGTACTTCTGACCCGACTCAGGCGAGTCTTCTAAGACTCTTTGTTCTAAATCCATAGCGCTTCTGGAACAGGTTCATTTGCTACTGTGTCTTTATACCTCTTAGACACTTCTCGTACAGCGCCATCTTTTTTCCAGACCATGGGCCTCATTACAAGGCAGGCGGAATGGGTTTAACGGCGCCGGTAAAGGTGCCGGTGCCGTTAAACCCATTCCGCCCTATTACGAGGTTCCCTCGCGGGATCCGCTCAGGACGTCTGTTCAGACCAGCCGTCCTTTGCGGGTCCCGCGAGAGGACCAGGAAGCTATTAACGGGCCCGTTGTTAGCTCCCTCCCCATTCCCATTGAGCCCTATGGGGACTCAAATGGGAATGGGGATGTGTTCCCTGAATGGCAAAATACCGGGTCCTCCAAGGTTGGAATGGCCTGGTATTTCCCCAATCAGGGACCACGGATGAGGCCCTATGTCTATTTAAATTCTTGCATCTCATCTTGTATGCTTCCCTGTGAGGATGGTCTCCCCTCGCAATAGAAATTCCCAATGACTGTCTCAAATCTGCCATCCCTACTCTGGAAACTAGGGGTGCTGAATAATAAAATGGAAATTCAACCTAAGCGTCCCCTTCCACAGCCTATTTATATATTTTTTCTGAGACCCTGAAAGAGATATTTAACTTATCGAATCCGTTGTAATGCAATACCGTACCACCATTTTCTAGCTCAGGACTTTGCAGGCTGTGCCCACGCTCGGACTGGCCTATAGGGCAATAGGCCCATGGCCGAACCAAAAGCACAAAATGATAGTCAAAGTGGGTCATATTTTGTTGGCCAATTTGGCCAATTTGGGCCAGTTTGATGAATTCATTCACTCTGCTGCTAGTAGTTTTGACCAGTGTTGCTGAATAAATAGTCTTTTAAATGCACAATTAGCATCACACTTTATCAAAAAACTCCCTCTTACTTACTATTCAAACAGTGTCACAAAAGGAATGAATAGCCATTTGCAAGTGGGGGCCACTTTTTCTTTGGTGCAGAGACAATGTTATGGCCCAGTGCGACCCTGGGCCTGTGCCAGGCTGGTGACAGAGAGTTTGTGCACTGGGAACTTTCAGGTAGAATACAGTTACCTTAAGCAACATATTGGCTGCATTCACAACTCCCTCCCTCTGATCGTTCAAAGAAGTACACACATATCCAGGATGTCGCCTATATTACCCGGGGCGTGAGGAGTTCATTGCAGTGTTAGGCGGCCATTTCCAGGAAAAGGGAGAGAAATGAGATCAGGCGCGTCATTCATGGAAACCCAGGAAGCATCATGCATAACCCTTTCATGAACGTCTACTATTGCGAGACCAAAAACCACACCTTTCCGATGCCGCCATCCTGGGGAGCTCCTCCAACGACATCTGTGGTGGTGGGCTGGGAGAAATGGCCGGCTGTCACAGCATATCCTGCAGAAATAAAGGGGAGGGTGGCGTGAAACATTGCAAAAGGAAAATCAAGAGATCATGTTTGGGCCATCTGGAGAGCACTAATCAAATTCCCTCTGTTCCCGTGTCCCTCCGGGAGTTCAAGTTCCCATCATAAGGAAACGCCAATAAATACAAAAAGTCATCATAGTAGAGCCAGCTGATCACGTCCAACAGGAACAAGGGTGATAAACTCAGCGACAAAACACAAGTACCGGCAACATTCAATTGGTTCCTTACAGCAACTGTTTAAGATAATTATGAGTCTATTGGCAAAATGGATACATTAAAAGGATTCCATATCTCAAATCTGAATAGTGTATTCTAATTGGCTGCTGGTAGTCAGCGCATCTTCCTGAATGTTCCACCGGCCGTGCCCCTCCTACCGCCATGTGTTCCCTTGAAGTTAGCAACAGCAGAAGAAAGGTAAAGACACACCATCCATGGGGCTTGGGCAAAACATACTCTGCACGTGCCATGTGCAGGAGACCCTTGATAATATAACAAGCATTTGCAAAGCCAACAGGTTTGAATTTTGTATGAGCATGAGACAGGAGTTTGCCAGGCCCTGCTGAAATGATAATACTGGCCATAAGATGGCAGCAGCTGGCAAAGGGTGAGTACCTGGGCATATGATGGCAGTACCTAAAAAGATGCAAGCAGATGCATATTGCTAATAAATTACATGGTTGATAAAAGTCATACATTTTTATTACAGCAGGAGGTGGTTTACAGCTGCATTTAAGCCAATACCTTCCAGAGGATTGCTTAGAAATAACAATGGCAGCCCCACAGCTACAGCTAGCTAATGTTACTGAATGTTAGAAGAAGTTTTAAGAGATCCAGGATTGCTTGTTTTGGGTGGGGTGTCCTGTGTAGTGGGCGAGAATGGCTACAGGGATTGGAATTGCCGTAGGCAGCGAATGGGCAGCTAAAAAAGCCAAGTAACGCCACCAGGCTGTGCATCTGCCCCCACGCTCCATCTCCCTCCCCCTCCTATCTGTATTCCTTTGGCAACAGCTTTGGCGTATACATCTGTGGAGGTGGCTGTGTGTGGTGGCGGGCCCTTGCTTTTCACTTCCACCTCAGCACAGCCATCAAACGAATGGCTTTCAGTCACTGCTGATCTGGGCACTGGATTGCTTTTCTGACGACGAAAGGTGTTTCAGCATTGTGTCAAACCTGCTGAGCTAAAGCAAGTAAGATGTCTTTCACTGCAACCATTCTATCAGTTCACTCATGGGGTTAAGGACCATCGAAATAGCATGGACATTATCAACATGCCATGTCCTCAAACAGGCATGCTCTGCCCAAAATGCACCTAGAAACCCCATGTCTGTAGGGTTAAAGAGGGCCAGGCCAGACAGGAGATTTGCTTCTCTGCAAGCTGGACCACGAAATAGCACCTAAACCTACAGGGCCGGATTCATGGAATTTTTAGCACGGTGCAAAGTAGCTTTGCACTGCCAACAAACACCCCGATTCATGCAACAGTGCAAAGTGTCTTTTTTGCCTGGATCAGGGTGGAGCATGAATCAGGGCGGAGCAGTGCAAAGTGACTTTGCATGGCAAAAAGACACTATGAATCAGGGTTTGTGTGGGCAGTGAAAAAATTCCATGAATCGGGCCCATATAATACACCCAAAAATCCAACTCTGAAGCAATTCCTGTATTTTGTGCCGTGATTGGTCAAGGCAGCGTATGGGCATAACTTGCCTAAGTATGTATAGCGCCGGGCTATCACGGCTTCATCGTTGAGCTTGAAATACATGTTATCAGTGAGATTCAGCACTTTAACAGTGCCGGTCCAGTAATACGATCCGGGGGCTCCCATCACCACCAATTCCTGGAAAGAGACATGAAAAGCAGTGTCAAGACGAGGCCACACGGATTACTACCAATAATAACATTGACAACCAAAGCAGATTTGCAGGAGGTAAGCAATAAACCCAAAGGTCTTTGCAGGCATGTAACAGCCCTTTGAACAAGTTACAGGCCTGAGCAGTCCTCAGCGCTGATAGTGACGGATAAAGCCCCTTGCCAATTGTATAACCCGTGGGTGGTAGCGGTGGGCGTATAAATCAACATAATGATATGATTGGTTATTTATAATGTGCTTAATACCCAGAGGTTTCTAAGCACGGACCCAGGGATCGAACCTGTGTTGCTATGTGTCGTCTTGCTTCCAAGGAGAGCACGTTGCCCGTGAGCTATCCTCCCGATGATAAAACCAAAGGTTACTCTGGGAAAATCAGCATTGAGCAAAGGGACTCGGAGCACTAATAGGTAGAGACAGCAGACCAGCGCGGCCACACAGCGCTCAGAAGTAGAGGATGGAGCGAGGAATATTGAGGGTGGGCTAGATGAGCAGCCCGCATCAGGCCGAAGGGAGAGCAGCGTCAGAGGCCCCATCAGGAGCAACTGTGCATGAAGATGGAGGAGTGCTGGCTGGGGACCAGAGACCAGGGGAAGGGGACATGGCCCAGGGGCAGAGGGGTGGGGAGCGTGGGCTTGGTGTTGGGCAGGCCGGTAAAGTAAGGGGCTGCTCGTACTCGGATGAGGCACGCGCTCTGAGGTCAGGGAGACAGTGAAACTCTGAGATTAGGGAAATTGAGAATTCCTTAAAGCATTAACCAGACCATTATACTGATAGTGGCACTGCGTTCACCACAGAAATTACAGAATGTGTCATTTTCAAATGTACCGCACTATATAGAAAACAACTATTAAAAAAGTGCAAAATTACTCATTTTACCTCTCTGCCGTTCAATATATTTAATCTGAAGGGAAAATCAAAGCCATTTTCGGATATCTGATCCCCCTGCAAAGCCAGTTTTCCTTAAATATATACACATCTTTTAAAATAAGCAAATGTCTCTATAAAGTCACTAGCAAGTGAATTCTCAAGCGTCTGTAAGAAAAAAGGATGAGGCCGCTTTCCTCGTTTTAGACCAAAGCAGATTAAGAAAACGATAGGACACATCAGGATCACACACACAGTAACCTTTAAAACGATAATTTTGAGGACATTTTGGTCAAAACACTTTAGGACTAAAGAGCGTAGATTGCAGCCGAGCCTGGACTCCCAAGAACATGCGCAGCCATTATGCATAGACTCAGTTCCATGCCCGGGCACATTTCTCAAACCCTAACACCACAGCATCTGAACTGTAGGTGGCCGCTTGATCATAACGTTTTGCTTACACAGTCCTAGGCTGGCCCGATGCACAGTGCGGAAGACAAGCTTTGCTCACTAGTAGGGAGGTGTTCCTTAAGCCCTGTGATCAGGTTCTTTAGGGATGTCTTGCTGGCTTTGGGGTACCAGTGATGGGCTCATGCTCACCATGCTCCCTCAGGGGTAGTGTGGGGGAGCAGCCTAAGCTTAACTCTCAGGCGGTGGAGTGGGATGGGTAACAGGTACAGTACACACTCTTCATTAACACAAAATGACAGAATGTCCACATGCTATATTTTTTTAAATAAAAATATAATCTTTATATAAGAAAAGGCAAGATGTGAAACACTACACAAATAGGTACTGAGCAGTGGTAGAAGTGTACTGAAAAAAGTAGAGGAACTGTGGTCTCGGCAGGGGAGAGGGTAGGCGGAAGCATAGTACAGCATGTGACAAGGTGTTACGGCAGGAGCATTGCATTAGTCTAAGTGACTATTAACTAAGGTTCCTATTACAATTCTACGCTTGCACAATGACATGAATGGACAAATGATCTGTATAGAATGGTGAATATGGTCTAAAAAGTAGAGGATTGGTAAAAAGAGAAAAATAAAGGTAGTGGAACACCGCTCCCGACCGTTCCCGCTCACTTCAATCACTCAGACATAGAGGTCAGTAGAGAGACTTTTCTAGTAGGGAAAATGTAATCACAGGTAAATAAAGCTACGGAGAAAGAGGGGGTGTTCTTCTGGGATCACAGTGCCCCGGTATTCCTGCACTCGTAGTTTAAAAAAAAAAAATTAGTGCGTTAATCTAAAGCACTTTACATAGGAAATATTTACATACATTACTATTATTTCCCAATCGAAACTGAATCTCAATTATCGACCTCGGAAGGGTGAAAGGCTGAGTTGGCCTTGCTGGCATTCGAACCTGTGACTTGCAGCTCAAACACAGATCACAGCAACAAGCGTTTTACCCACTGAGCCATCTTACCGGCATAGTTGACTCACTGTTTCCACAATGTAATATTTGGAGGAATATATCAATACTTATCATATGTCTATATATATATATGATGTCATCAGCTTGTCATCTTCCTTATACTTTGCTGAGTCACCTCACCCCTAATTTATTCTGGATATGTGTCTGGCCATGCCTAGCCTTATGTCTGTCTGCTGGACGCATGGCAAAATGAGAGTTCATCCCCTTGACATTGAAGTTGATACCTCTAATATGGGAATTCGGGTAGTTGGCATTTGGGGCGTGGAGCAGAACCACCCCTTCTTATATGATATTTCCTCTCATCATGAGTTGGAGGACCAGTCAGTGTGATGACCCATTTGTGCATGTTGTCATTCACTAACTACATGAAAATAAAGAGTAAAAACTTCATAGAAGAATCCCTAACATTTGGGAAAGCAAATACTGAGTAATCATAGATAGTAAGTAGACAGTGCATCAGGTCAAGAAAGAACCATACATGCTTCTCTGGGCCGGGAACCTACCACCTCCCCAACTGCCCATTCGCTGCCAGAAAGCAGGTATTGAAACTGCACATCCCCCCAGCAGCAGTCACAGGTAGATCCTTAGGACCCTCTGTTGGTTATGGATCTTCCAGAGGATGTCCTCCTGTATCCTGTATATCTTCAGATCTTTTCCACCCATGTTGGAATCGTTCCTCAGAGTCTGTGGATATCTTGGACTGCAAGCAATGGGATGTAGAAGATGATATAAGTATTTAATTTTTCTCTTAGTCTTTATAGGACTTTTTCAGACATTCGAGAGCATCTTCCCAGTTTGTGATGGGCAGCATCTTATTTTCCAAGGTAGGAAAGATCTTGGAGGGAAATCCCTAGCTATATGGGATTTGTCTCCACCATGGTTCATCAGCCCCTAGCTTCATCTCAGGTCTCTTTCCTAGTTTAAGGAAAAACAGGTTGGATGGTTTTTCCAATGAAAATGTATGTTCTGTTGATTCTTCTCTTCAGAACTCTGATGGGGCAGGCACGGCGAGACCCTTCTTTCGTAGAGAAAACTTTATGCGTCCATTAGAGCAGAATGGGCGGCTTCTCTGAATCATGCCCCATTATTTCATACATTTCCTGCAGGTACTTCTCAAGACTTCTGTGGGATATCGACTGCGGGGTGCCTCGACTTCCAATATCATTCCTGTGGGATCTGTTTTCTGCTGCATCCTGGTTGTCAATTGGTGATTAGTGCATCTCCGTTTGCTTTGAAGATGAACGCAATTGTTTTGAGTGGCTGTCTTTTAAAAACATACGTATGTGGTTATGAATAGTGCGCACCAAACTGAAACAATTAGAAAAATGGAAAATGGCGAAGAAATAAAGATTTTTGAAATAATTATGATTGTTTTGGATTCCCCAAAAATATTTCTAAGTACATTTTAAGGTGATCCCCTCCAAGAGTGCACTCCCTGCCAAGGCCGAGGACCACATGTCAATATTTTATATCTGTGAAAGTATTAGTGAGGAAAATATTCAACCCATATTTTGCAGGTAGTGAACACTGTTATGCCAAATTAAGAAGTGTTTATGGGGCCTCCATCACTACCATAGATGTTTTGCACTACCAGGTTTGTCCAGCTAGCGATGTATTGTGCCCACACCCTGGGGTGAGCTAGAGTATTGTCTGTGGTGGAAAGGACATAAGGGAAAAGATGGCAAGACAAAAGAAGTAGGACTGAAATTAGACAGACACTGAAATGAAAGGACTGATGGATTAAAGGTTAAGGATTGGTGTATTATTGTAGTAGGGTTGCATGTGTAATTATCGGTCATGGATTAAACAAATATTGATTTGAAAGGAAGGAAGTGATACCCGCCAGAGATACTGAGACATTTTCTTTGAGGGTATTTTCTAGTACAGCCATTTTGTGGTATTAAAATTAATCAGTCCATGGTGAGAGGGACTAGAATTGTCCTCAGGCATGCTCTTAAGTGTGGAGGCTTCTTCACTCAAACGTTTTTAAATGTCTGTCACAGTAAAACAGGAGGATAATCTGGCGGTGCCAAGTGGCCCAGCAAAAGTGCCAGATCCAAGAGTTGTTCATGTTAAAGTGAGTTTTGGTGAAAAAGCGGGGAGGTGGAGAGGAAGAAGGGGAGGCTCTTTCCAAATTCAGAGTTGACTCAGTTATGTCTCAATTCATCCAAGCAAACTTGATCGATCCCACCACAAGGACTGGGGACAATGGATACCATTCCGCAAAGGTAGCCATTTGACAGGGCACACGCATGACTATAATGTGTCCCCGCTGATCTTTGCACTCACCATGAAGACGTTTGCTCCATGTATTATTCAACATTAAACCATTTGGGGGTATCATGTCTCTCAGAAACACCCCGGATTATGTTTATTCCCTGACAACATCATCATCATTATAAAGTGAGTTTAACAATCCCTACCACATGTCATGCAGGAACTGCAAACCTTTAAGTCACTCTCGGCGTATAAAATAAACAACACAATATGCAAGAGTCTCTCCATCGCAGAATCCCAAGAAATTAAGCACTCCTTTTGAGTAATAACCAAAATACATCTATCTTAGGGGTGATTGGCACACGGAAACAACACCCTTTTCAAATAATCCTCCCACATTACTGAAAGGCATATATTTAAAGTTGCCAACTGAAGCCTGAGGCCGGAAATCTCCCTCTCCCTCGTGACCCACCTCCTGTAGCAGTGGAGGTTCCTCCCACTTTATTCGAGCAAATAAGAAGAACATGTGGTGCTTTGGGTGGATCGCAAGCCGCTCACCTCCTCAGGAAAAGAGTCTTGGACTCAGAAGGATGTAGGAGCTGTGTGGTCCCTGACCTACAACACTACTCCTTTGGAGATCTACTTAAATCTGTGCTGGAACGGCAAGCCCCTCCCTCTGATGAGCTCTGGATATCACCTGGAATGGATGCCCTTGCGATCTGTGGGTGGCCCTCCCCTCAGCCATCAGCACTCTGCGCCGTCTCAGGAAAGGGGCTGTCATATACGGCATCATTATGCAAATATCCCACCTAACCCTACAATGTGGCCATCATCTCTTTAACCCGTGTTTGTCGGGACAGAATTTGTAATGTTGATGCATGGTTGCAATTACTGCCAATCTGTTTTCTGAGTGGGTCCCATTGGAGTTTGAGGCACACAAACCAACATGTGTGTTGACAGAAGTGGACAGAGTCACTTCTATCCAGCTCGGCGCTGGGTTACTGAGGGAAAAATTACAAAAAGGGGGCACTAAGATGCAAACACATATTTAAAAAATGATAGGGGGGGTTACTGCATCGAACTTGCCAACGTGATTTATATGGTGCTTAGCCCGGAAATATCAAACATGTAATTTCCATACACGGAGCTCTGGGAACTAGCGTTGGACAGACACATTCCTGAATCCCTGTCGGCACAGACCTTGGTGCGGGCAGCCAAATCTCTCATGTATTCAGCTGTAACGCTACTTCCTTACACCTGGATAGACTGAGCGAGAGCTAGTCTGCTGTATCGCCTTTGCGTTGGAGGAAATGCGGGGCTGGAGGAGCTATGCTTCACATGGGCCGGGGCTGTCCAGCCATACAGACTCTCTGGAAAGAGGTATTAGCCTTGTTGCATAGAGCCTCTACCTTTGGTAGCCTTGCTGGGAGGGTTGAATGAGAATGATGCCTTTACCTTAAGAACAGCAGTCAGAAGACTCATCCATCAGATTCTCCTTACCACGCAAGCAGCCATACCCCATCGGTGGATCCCAGACTTGGATCTGGGACTATCTAGTCCCACACCGCGCTGCGGCCAAGGTATATTCTGTTTCTGGGTAGAATGTGAGGTGGCAGGTTGTCCTTGATTGGATAGCCTCCACCTGTTTGAATGTAGTGGATCTCTTCAATAGGTGGGCTGGGCAACCCGCAGCCTTCAACTTGAAACAAATGGAGAGGACCTCGAGCCATTCGCGATTATGACCCAGAAGGTCCAAGCATCTGAAGCTGAAGGACCACCATCATTCCTAGAGAACTGCAGCAGTAATGAACAACGGACAAGCCAACCACCTGTCCTGTGGTGTCTGTGGTGTTACAAATCAGAGCCTGGAGGGGTTGAGACGCGTTATATCTCTTTACACATCCCTATCCTCATGCGTGTGCATAGGGCGTGAAGCTAACTTCCTGGGCCAAAGATAGCGGAGGTTGGATCAGGAGACCGCACCTCGGTCATCTAGGACCTGGGGACTAGTAGCCTAAACCCTCCATGGCTCAAGGACTCTTTGGGGCTTTTTTACCAATACTTTTTACACAGATCTGCTTGATAAGAGCACAGGCCGGTGATAGATTAAACGATAGGTATGGATTTCTACAGAGTTGTTCTTGTTGCTTATGTATTTCCAGACTACCGTATGCTTATAAACCTATCCTTAAACCCCACACCCACTTTAGCCATTTACAGTATCTATTACATACTAAAGTGTTATAGTCTAACGTGGTAGGTAATGCATTTTGGTGTCACTATAATGTGGTGTGTGTATAGATTTGCAAAGGTGACTTTACTTTCCAGTAGTGTGTTGATTTGACACATTTCCTGTGTTCAGCAAATAGTATCATTTTGCACTTACCAGTGTTGACTTTTATTCCTCAGCAGACTTTGCTTTTGTTAACTGTACTTCGCACCAGGCCTACCTCCACCTTGAGAGCTTGGTCAAGGACTTAAGTGTAAACTTGTTACACCCTTAACTTGGCTTCATACATTTCCATAGACTTTGTTGCAGCTCATTGACTTTACACACAATGTAGGATTCAGTGCACAGACCTGAAGCTTTGCAAAGGGTTGCATTGTTTTAATAATAACTTTATTATCTGTCATTGGCCATTCAATAATCTTCTTTTAATGAACTTCTCTAATGTATTCATTTTAGATCTGAATGTCACGTGGAAAAGGGGCGGGTGTATGTTTTCATAACCTGTATCTCTTTGTGTCAGACCATTAGTTCATTTGTTGTAAAGTCATTGTTTTATTCTATTGGCTTCACATGTTTCCTCATTGTCATTTTGACATTTTCAGATATTTTGAAAAATCTAATGTGGAAATGTTTAGAAAAGGGTACAGAATTAAATTCAAATGCAAGAAATGTTTCACAAAGTGAAGCAATATATACAGTATTAAAATGAAAAATATATGGTTTTCATGGCATTAGAAGCGGTTCTTATCACACTGCTGGTTGGCCGGCGTGGCAAGTACATCATGCCAGCACGGTTCCTAATTGGACAGGCACAAATATATTTTAGGTGCTGGTTCCACAGAGGGCAGTGAAACGCTTGCGAAGAGGAACAGCCCAGAGATGCACAAACGCCAACGAGGAAACAGCTGTTGCTGACAAAGTTTCATTGTTATAGCTGTGGTACCATTATTACCTTGGGGCCTGCGAACTTGCACATGTGCTTCCTGCCTTACCATTGGCTGATTTTCTTGACCATCCCTTTCTACATATCCAAAGCGCCTTGGCATGGAGTCCCATGGCTCCGTATATTCAAAACCCTATCGCCTCATTAGCATCTCCACATTCTCTGGGTTATTATCACATTAACTGAACCCTGGCCTGCCTCCAGGAGCCCCTCTCGTTTGACCATCATGGTTCAATCAAGGGAATGTGTCTGTGTTTGCGTGTGGGATTCTTCAATGATATGTATTTTTTTTAAATAATAATCTTACAGAAACCGTCCACTTTTGAAGTTGAAAAAATTGAAGCTTGGTGAGGCATGGCTATAACTTTCATTTTACGTATGTGCTGCAGTAATTCATTTCAAAATGACATCTGTGCAAGCTATCATTTTCTTATTTGCAAATCATTGCAATAATTTAACTGTAGCACTACCCGCATCCATGCTTTTCAGTTAAGCGAGCCAGTATCAATAATTACAAATCGATCTTGTGATATTGGCCATCTAAAAAACAGTCTTGCTAGCTCTGGGCTTAAAAAGGGTGATTTCCATACACACCAACAAGCAGAGAAACTGCAGTGAATTAAAATAATTGTCGGAGGAGATTTAAGACCAACTCTGGACTGGTTACTGTCAGGGGCTAGAGAGAGTCAGAGTTCCCTTAAAGAACAAGCTCAATAGGTCAATTAAGGCTTAGAACCAGCACTTACTAATAGTTGAGGTGTGAAACCAGTCGCACAAAGGTGAGCAATTTGCACAGGTCTTCTGCTCTCCACATTGTACCTTTTACAAAATGCAGAGTTACTGTAAACAAAGAGACTAGGGAGAGGCAGAATGAGGCTGAGAATCTGTTCAGTGTTGAGATATTTGTTAATATGTTGGTCTTTCCACCAAGTGGCAATCGCTGATCCAATGTTCCCTGGTATACACTCCCATCCCACAATCCTGGGACAAGAAATATGATGTATTTATAGTTAGCATTCAAATGTATTTAAATAAAAGAAATGCAAAGGTGGTCCCCCTTAGGGAGAGGGAGCTGCAATAATAAGACAGATGAATGTTGATACATTATTTATACAATTAATGTTGGCCTGCCTGTGACAATCTCACTACATGTAATACACACATTCAGTCACAAAATTAATGATCATTTGGATTCTAATTCTAATGAGAGAATCTAACTTCAAAACACACTCTTATTACAAAATTACATTGCTGCATACAGCCAGTATATTCAGACTCTATTCAGCTAGCATTTAAATAAAATTAGATTCTTTATAGTCAATCTGCACATTTAGATAATGTTACTTTCTCCAGTATCAAAAACAAGAATTTGTTACCAGAGAAAGGTTGCATAGAAATATTATATTTGCGTACACATATTTACATCAGTTTGTATTATGTGTGAACAGGGGATTGTGGGTTTCTAGTATGTGCATGCAATTTGAATGCAGGCTATAATTAATTTCATCTAATTTTACAGGCTTGGGTTGGGAAAATAGTGTTATCAATTTAGAACTGGTTTACCCATCCAACCTAGGAAAATGGTTTTATTATTTTCTGATATACAAATGATTACCCCTCCCACTTCACTTCGCAAATTGGGCCCACAGGTGCAGGGCCCTTCCCCTACTGTGAAATTTCAAGACAGAGGAGAGGAGGTATTTATAGTGATATCATTTTCTATGGAATGAAATTAGGATGGGAAAACTCCCTTTCACCCCACATTCTTTAACCTCCCCATTCACTTTTTAAATATTGTTGGCTTTCAAAGGTTGCATATTATCAAGCAATTCTCAATTTAGGCTAGGAAGCATGGCCACCTATTCACAACCTAAAGTGTTTGACCATACCTGTCAAAACCACAGGATTCAGTTTATTTTAGCTATCATTTACAAACTGCTGCACTGTCAGTGCTGGGAAGTGATCCCTGTTTTACACAGAGCACACAGGAAACATTGTTGTTCTTATTTAAACATAATCTCCCGCAGCATTAGTACAGTGAAGGCAGGATGTAATCCACAATGGCAAACTACAATACCCTATTCTCATTCTGTTAATAGTAATTTACCAGACCATGTGCTCTGTGCGCAGAAAAATGCTATGTTTTCCTCACTTGGCCTTAAATACAGTGACAAAGCACATTACATTTCTCCATGATATTATTGAAGTATTCTATTGCAAATGCCCCCCCCCCCCAGTGTCGTGTCATCACCTCATCACCTCCCCAGTTCACTCCCACTGAAGAGCCTTAGAGGGCAATGATACTAGGGGACTGATCTAATTACATTTGGAGGAATGTTTATACTCACTTTTAAATAATTCTTTAGGTTGCTGAACCAGAATGAACCGCATGAACTTTCAAGAAACTCCCAGTCAGCCTCTCCTCAGTCTTAGAAAGCAGGCTAGCTCAAGAAAATAGTCTCTTCATGGACAGGGCCGGATCCACCAGGGAAAACACAGGCTCAGCTCTCATCCATTTGGAACAGGTGTTATCCCTTCTATGCAGGTTTTGATTCCAGACTGAGCCCTATTCTCTGTGTGCAACAGAGTGGTTGGAATAACAGTGTCTCACACTCTGCCTCTTAATGTTTAGTAGGCTTACGCTTAATATAGAAGTGAGTTCAATATATCCTCTGAGAAAATCTTCCAATAGATGGTTTATTAACTAAGTTGGCCAACTAATTAATAAACCATCTATTGGAAGATTTTCTCAGAGGATATATTGAACTCACTTCTATATTAACCATAAGCCTACTATAATGCCCATTGGCTTTTACATGCATTTTAAAAGGTGTGAAGTTGTGGAATTACAGGATCATGCACAGTGATGTTTCATTTGAAAACACATGCCAACATTGTGGTTTATAAAATGACAAAAGGTTTGCTTTTAAAAGTGAAGCTGCATTTGGTTACATTTGTAATCCCTTTCAATAATGCAAACTAAGTTCTCTTTGGTGCTTAGCTTTTATAACATATTTATTTTCATGATGAAGAATTAATTTTCGGATCTGCTTTTTCTTTTCTTCATGTGCAGCAGGCAGCAGAAACTTAAGGACACTCAACAATCAGTATTTTAGGCCTTGAAGACCTTTTCACCTTAACATTTGGTAATGCTCCTTATGTGTAGAAACTCTGCACTATTTGTCGGTGCTGTCCGTTACATGATGTGACACCCATCTGCATGTTACATCAGTGCAATGTTTCTCCTTACAGTTGAATCATATGCAGCACATTTGAAAGAAGTAGTTCAGTGTTTCACTGCCTCATGCTTTAGTTGAATACTTTTGAGTTCCATTTACCTTCTCATAAGGATATGGTTTGTATTTAAGGTCTACGGATCTGCCTAGGCCTCAGTGGCATTGATCCAGGGTCATATTATACTGCTTGCATCAACTTAAAAGAAAGCAGTGGCGCCAAAAGGTGCACACTCTCCCTTAGACCAAATGCCACTTGTAGTGCTCTTGCTCCCATTACGAGAAAAAAAACATGCAGGCGACCAGACAGCAAACAAATAATCAGACAGCCACAGTTCACGGGCATGTATTTACTCATCAGAACAAACCAATTTGAGGGGGCAGGCTTGAAAAGGGAGGTTGGTCCTTGCTGTGAGCAGACACATCAGCACACAGCCTCCTCAGGCTGCCCTAAGCAATGCAATAGTCTGGTCCAGAGGTTTTTCTTTATTTAGAAATGTCCAACTCTCAACAAACTGCACAGAACTAATTACACAGTGGTATTTCCGCGTGATCCAATGTGCTGTCATCCCTTGATAACACAATAATAACCACAATCAAGCACTTGCGGTTTCAACTGCAAGTAATAACAATCAGGTGTACTGTCCAAGCTGATCATAACACTGTTATATCAGTTGGCCTAACATATGCACTAGGCCCCCTGCACATCACTGATTAATAAATACATATCTGCATGATGGATCGTCAGCAAGATCACAGACGAATTACCAAAATTCACCACCCACAGGACACCCCCACCAAAATCCACATATCCAAAAGGCATAACACTACCCCCACAAAAATGGCAGGACCTGTCACAATGCACATACAGCAGGCAGAGTTTGCTCCTCTGTCCAAGCAAACAAGAGGAACATACAGTGGCAAATTATTTGTGACTACCCTCAGCACTATTTTATCTTGAACGAAGGACTCCCAGTGTAACCCTGACTGGGTGGCATCCTAACGGAACAAGAGACTCATTGCTGACATGCCCGTGCTTTTGTAAAACAAAGATGGTGAAAAGCTGATGCCTCCCAGTTATTGACCATGGCCCTTGTGAAATGAGAAGGTACTATGAGTTACTTCAGTACACGGTGTAGTAGTCATTAACTTTGATGAGACTATCAAGATTCCAAGCCCGCTCCGATGTGTGTCCCGCTTGAACATTCATATCTTCCTAGTAAGATAGAGCTGGCAGTGCAGAGAGAGGCTGGAGATAAAGATAAGGTTTCTGCATAGAGATGAAAAGGGGACCTACGTTTGTGAAGTTTCATAAGGGCCTGATATAGAGTGGTCTGTATGAGACTGCAGTATTATTCGGAGGAAAGAGTTTATGGACAGGGCTCCACACAGAGGTTGTGGATGTGGTGGAACTGGAGAACCATGCTTTGGCCAGGGTGGAGTTCATGTTATGGAGTTACCCAAGCAGGCTGCCATCAGTTTTTAAAGCAGTAAAGGTGAGGGGGGGGGGGCATTTTGATAGGTAGCTTGCGAACTGTCTCTGCCAGCGATATGGCTCTCTTGCAGAAAGACGGGACATCGCTTCCCAGCAGAGAAACATTGCATGGTGAAAAAAAAAGCATTGTGCAAGAAATAAAAGGTCACATATATTGGTGTCAATTCAGTCTATGGTGTGAGATTTTTTTAAAGCTTTCGGTAGAGATCTACCTGGCCTTTTGTGACTTAGCTGAGACTGTACTGGATGTTATCTGGATAGGATGTATTTCAGCCAAAGTATTTGCTTAGGGATTGACACGTCTTAAACTGTTTATTCAATTCATGGTTCATTGAATGCCAGTTAGGATCAGGCTACCCTTACCCATCGAAAATTGACTGGGCGGGCAATTCGAATATAGCCTGCAAATGCCTAATTGCTCCTGTATTTGGTTCCACATCAGTTAATGTAATGTAAAAACATAGCCACTCTTGGTTTGAATCCAGCTGAATCCTCTGTAGTCACAGAATCATTTTCAACCTGTTCGCTTGGTTTTCACTTAACCACAGATTCCACATAAATGTGTACGCCGTTAAGAGTTCTTCACATGTGTTCAAGGCAACATGTAAAGCTGAAATGAGTCAACACATACTGGCCCCTTCGTTCTATTTGCATCAGCATTTCCCACTTTGAAATCCTTTTGAGTTTCAGGTCCAAATTGCTAAAATCCTTTGCACCGATCCAAAGCCGTGTTGCTTCAACTATCACCTTTTTGGTGGCCCCCTAAGGTTGGTTTGCCCACCTGATCTTCTGCAATGGGAACATGTGGCGAGGAAAAGGGAGCTCCCTCATTTCCTTGATGAACAACCCATGAACTCGAGGCAATGCATCTCGAACAATGCCACGTGCCCCACACCTAGCTGGCACTGTTTTGGCAAGGCACCTTTTGGGTGAGTTGCCCATGAACTCGCATTGAATGCATTTAAGTCTAAAGTTGCGGGAATGTAAACGAAAGCGGGCAAAAATCCTTTCCACAAAGCAGTGCAGAAAGCTCATTGATACCTACTTTGCTTCTCGCAGTGGCATCAGAATAGATAGCAACCCACGGAGTCTAACAGCCTGATTCATGGAATTATTTGCGTGAAAAACGCAAATTTGCGCGCCTTTCTGCCCGAAAAATCCCATATTTCAAACAGGGATTTTCGGGCAGAAAGGCGTGCAAATCTGCGTTTTTAACGCAAATAATTCCATGAATTAGGCTGTAAATTGTTTACTGTTCAGGTCGGACTGGCCTATAAGGCAATAGGCCCATGGCCGAACTAATAGTGCAAAATGCTGGTGTTGGACCTGTTTTTTTGGTCAAAGTGGCCCACTTTTTTGGCCAATGTGGGCCAGTTTGATGAGTTACTTCACTATGCAGCTCATAGTTTGACCAGTGTTGCTGAGTAAATATTCTTTAAAATACACAATTTGCATCACATTTTATCAAAAAACTCCCCCTTGGGTACTATTTAAACAGTGTCACAAAAGGAATAAATAGCCATTTGCAACTCTGGGCCACTTTTTCAATGGTGCCTGAGATAATTGTATGGCCCAGTCTGACCATGTTTACTGTTGCCACTGGTAGAATCTGTGGTGAACCCTCGCAACCCCAATTCTTGCTATTCCCTTTGCGGATTCCCAGGGTGAAAAATGGTAGCAGAATTATGAAGTTTGAGGAGAGAAGGAAGAAATACTGACAACGCTTGGCTGGAAGTATTTCGACCAAACAAATGAATGAATGATCACATGAGCAATTATCGCTGGTAGTATCCTCCAATCCCCAATGGAGTCCAGGGGCTGCACTGGGGCTTGGAGGAGTTGGAAGTATTTCCCCCTGCTCTCCTCCAACGTAATAATGCTTCTGCCATTTTTTTACCACTTCCTCCTAATGAAGCCTATTTCTCAAAGCAGCCTTTCGTGAGTGGAAGCATAACTTTCAGAGAAGTGGCTCAAAGTGAGGGAACAGTGTCTCAGTGTGGATTGGACTCAAACTCCTTGGAGCACTTTCAGATGAAGCCATTATAATCACAAGGTGCCACGGCACATGCACTGTCAGCTGCGCAGGCCACCTTTGTGCTTTTCGGAATTGACGCGGGCTACACTGAGAAAGAGGTTAAAGCACAAAAACCATGACAACAGCACTGAGAACCACATGGAAGTAATCATGACTAACCTCAGTGAAGAATCCTGCAATCCCCGCTTGGCACGAGCCGTGCTCCTCGCCATACTTCCTCTTGTATTCTGGAGAGCGGTGGTTTGGGAGAGGTCGAGAGGAGGGAGAGAAAACAAGCCACAATTAGTTGAGGTTCATTTGCCAGCTGCCAGGTGTGTGGGTAGGACCATGCCAAACGCTGAGGCCAGGTCCTGCCCTGCTGAGCCACAATACAACAGCCCTCATCCAAGGAAGTGTAATCTCAGACACTGGGGGAACCCAGAAATACAGACCTCAGATCCCACAGCATTCATTTCAGTTCCAGTATCACTGCATCGATGTGGGTTTAAAACATATTTTACTTGGAATGACTGAGAACACACACATATACATACACTTGTAACAAATGCCCTGAAGACTAATGTCACTGACAGTACTTGGTATGAAGCCCTTACTGTTATACTTTTATATAGGCTAACCTCTCACAAAAATATTAATAACCTGTGTTCTTGGGCGTATATTATGCTCACAGTACAGAACAATAATTGGCATCTTAAAGGTGGCAAGAAACATTTCTCTTTTAATGCCCATCTATAGGCTTTCTCCAGGATAATGACCCACTTCTCAAAGACAGATGAATGCATGCACCAACATATTTCTCATTCTTTGATGCAGCCACCCCCTAAATTAGGATTGATTCCAACAGCTGATCTTCTAAAAATGGACATGCGACCCAGTCGTAGAGCCACACTGGAGTAAAGGACCCTTAAGACTGAGTTAAAGGCCAGAGTACAGTGAGGGCATTTTGACTCTTGTCTAGAATATTTATTCATATGTATTTATACATATGGAGGTTTGTGTGCATTGTGAATGTAAACATTAGCAAGATAATAAAAGGCAGATATTTTCTGTAATCAATCTGCCTGTATATATGTGCAATATTGTGGGTGGCATCCCCACCATTGAAAGTGAGGGGACCGCCTTTCATTTCTGGATTTGTTATGTTTAATAAAACACAATATTCCAATAAAAATATTTCTTGTCTCAAATTGTAGGGTGAGATATTTCTCTGTAAAAAGAATCAAATGATAAAAATGTATATACATTACACAGACAGAAGTCAGATTGTCCAATGAGGACGCTTTATGAAGATTCCAAGGATTATCACATGGACTAGATGAGCCTTTCCTTTTGCAATTGCAGATGTCAGTCCTCTATGGAGCATCCCATCTGCGAATGAAACAGCTATTCCTTATTCATAATGACAGCCTTGTTTCCCAGGAGGAGATGATATCAATCTAAGTTACTCTGGATCCGTTCATTATCTAAAAGGATTTAACTTCATCGGGGTTCTGAATTGCTGGTCCGTTTCACGCATGAAAATAGTTAAACATGTATTTATTTATGATACATAACCTGTTGCGCCTCCTGGGTTCCTCTTGCTTCCTCAATTCCTCAACTGTGCCTCAAGTCTAGATCTTCGTTTTTAATATTCTTTCCTAGACGGGGTAACGTACCTTCCCAATGAGATATTACAGGTTGCCAAGGACCAACTCCTTCTCCTGTTTTTTTCCAAAATGTACAATACATTTGTTCATGATGTTTTGGTTGCAAAAGATGCTGGCTTTCAAATGTGTATCACAAAATCCAAATTGTTCTCCAAGTCAACTCGCCATTAAAGGCTTTTCCTATTTCTACTTTATAAACTAACCCTAAATATGATTCTCTTGCTCAGACACTTATTTTATGTCTTGGAATCCACCATCCCAAAGAAAATCTTTGGTCCCACAAGGAGGGAGAAAAAAAACCTCTGCTTTAGTCAGGACCTCGTAGCTTTGAAAAAAGATTTAAAAAATGTAGAAAATGGGGGTGTGGCCAACTGCAGAGGGATGCGGACGTGAGTCGCGTGAGCTCCCATCTCCGCGGATAATATCCTGATTAAATAGCCTGCCATCCATGTCGGTTCTAACTGCATAACGCATCTGCTGAGAGCTTACACTCTGTGGCACAATCCGCGGAAGTTACAGAAGGGGAATCGAAAGCTGTGCCACAGAAAACCGAAGGACGACTTTGGTGATCAGATGGAGCGGAACACTCAAGATGGCCGCCTACGCCCTGGAGCTGTTAAATCAGCAATCACTGAGCCTGATCGCGAGCACCCTGCGGGACTGCAACCAGCCGGGACTCCATGTAGTCGGAGAAATGACCTAAACCGGAGCTGGACAGCTGGCTCAGATCACCGCACTACTAAGCAGCTAACGGTGGTGCGATCTCCCGAGAATGAACACCGACCTCTGACGAAAGCCCGGATTCATACGCGGCAACTGGGTCCCTCGTAAAGGCAAACTGAGAAGAGGGAAACAAACTGGTCAGCCGCCTGAACGCCCTGTATTAAGGGACGGGAGAAATCGGGAGGGACCCCTCACTGAGGCAACCCAAGAGCGCAGGGGGACACCAGAAACTGCGACAAATGAGAAAGTAAGGAGAGACACCATTCGGCGCTCCCCTGAAGTGCCGGAGCACACGCGCCCAAGACCCAACCTGATGAGATCTTTCCAAGCAATAGTCCCTACATAGGGGAAGTGAAGCTGCCTGCACCCCTCCCGTAATTGGAAGAAGTGAATAATGGACCGATTGCCGTACAACTGTACTGGACCTGGAGACGGCGGCACGCAAGCGCGGTGGGGAGAAGCAGACAACACTGGTGAGTGAGGCGTATGGGTGCCTGAACGGACCGCTAAGCCTCAAGTGGAGCGGAGACTGAACCGGTGTGTGGCGGGGATGGAATCCTGGCAGTGATGGGCTGACTGGTAGAGGAACGAGCAGCACACTGAATAGAGATTACGACATTGTACCCCACAACTGCATCAAACCGGAGTAGAGGAACCGTGGCCAAACAGCAGAACAAAATACATGCTGTGAAGCAATGTACGGCAATACCCCTGGAAATCACGCAGTTACTAATCTCCAGGCACCGTTGACACTGGGTCCTATCCACAAGAGCCTGCCTACCGGGAATAATAACTGCACCACCGGAACAGTAGGAGACCACACACTGCCGACTGGAAAAGCGGTAACATACACGCTTACAAGCCCAGAGGCTACCCCATAGTCATACGAACAGGAAAATCAGGCGCCAGCGCGCAGACGGGGAGAGCGGACCCAAACACAGATACAAAGTGCAAGACACTGTACTCGCATCACCCGAATGGCACACCCCCAGGGGGACCACACGTACAGTGAATTTAAATATGCCTCCAGCAACATGCGATAAATACAATGCGTAGGGCACCCCCTTAGGGAACACCCTGAAATATGTGACAAATCCTGCCGGCACTTATATGAGAGGAGTCCACATATGCCACTGTTGAGCTGCATTGCCCCGCAGAGTGAACAGAACCCGAACTCTGTGCCCACAACACTGAACCTGTTAGAATAAGGTTACAACTAGCACCTACACAGAAACCACAGCCCAATACGTAGAACAGTGTGCCCACAGAATCATTGAAGAGGAATCGAGAAGCCTGTAATTAGATTCCAATAAAACTGTAAGAATTCAGATCAAGCATGGGCAAGGACAAACTCAAAAAAGCAGGTACTCAATGCAAAATTGATATATTCACCACGCCCTCGTCTTCCACACTGTTGGAACAGAACCAACCAGAAATGATGGAGGAATCGTAGAGCACACTGTCCCTGAAAGACGTAATGGCTGCTATAGTAGACTCACATGCCTCAATGGAGCAAAAAATGGACGGTATAAGCACAGATGTTACGCTCCTGCGCCATGATCAACAGAAACTGACATCTCGCACGGGAGAAGCAGAACAGCGTATCTCTGGCACAGAGGATGGGTTGAGAAACCTAGAGCAACAATTGACCAGAGTCTCATCATGTCTGAAACTGTTGGAAGGGAAAGTGGATGAAGGCGAGGGCAGATCAAGACGGAACAATGTCTGAATTTTAGGGCTACCCGAAAAAACAGAGGGACCAAGCATGGAGATATTCCTGGAGCAGTGGCTTGCAGATATATTCTATGCAAAGAAATTGTAGAAATTCTTCTCGATAGAGAGAGCACACAGAATGCCTGCAGGGCGCCCGACACCTGGTGCCCCACCTCGCACCGTTATAGCAAAATTTCTGAATTACAGAGACAGAGACGCTTTACTCAAAATGGCACGCGCAAAAGTCACGATAACCTTCAACGGCTCGAGAATAGCATTTTTTCTGGACTATACCAGAGAAGTGCAAAAAGCAAGACAATCGTTTGGTCATCTTAAAAAGCAATTGTACTTGCTGAATGTGAAATATGGTCTGGTGTTTCCGGCACAGTTGAAGATCTACCATAAAGGTACAACCGTCCACTTCACAAATGCGAAGGAAGCGTGGCAATGGGCAGAGCAGCACATAGAGGGGGACTGGAGCACGACTCGAAGAAATAACCGCCGCAACCCTAGGACATCGCCAGATCAAGGACCCCAAGATGAATTGCCACCGGGACACGACCGGGATACGACCAAGACCCTCCATCATGAATAATAGTAAACTAGTTAACAGCTGGTAACTGTACAATCGGCCTTACCACCCTGCGATTTGAAGAAGGAAACGTTCTCTCACAAGATGAATAGATATGCTACGACGACGCAAGACATGGATGAACACAAAGAAAGACGGCCGGCTTGAGCGGCAGTCACCACGCCCCCACCGAAAGTTGTTGTGGGAGTTATAAGTGAGTTGTTTTTCGGTTAGGAGTAAGTTTGGTTTTCTCAGAACCGATGTTCGGGCGACAGATACTTCGATGTAGGGCGGAGTATAGGGAGGGGGGAGGAAGGGGTATGGAAGTTGGGTTAATTGTTTGGTTTAAGATGTTAATGCTCAGTTAGAATGAACGAGGGAATATGTTCAATCTGGTAGCGATCTGTGTACCCCTCTGTAAAAGTCCTCAAGAATATTCACCGGAACAAAACTGCATTACCACTGCAACAATCAAACTAAATGGGGAGCCACATCCCTGATTCTGTTACGCCCGGTCTGAGTCCCCCCAATACAAAAGAGCGAACCCTTATATTCTTGACTTGGAATGTCTATGGATTAGGCAACAGCCTTAAAAGGCGATTAGTCACACAATTCTTAAATAAGCATACACCAGATCTTGCATTTCTTACCAAAACCCACTTAGCAGGTACAGCATGTCACTTATTTAAGCGCACCAACTATCGCACTGCACTACACACGGGCTTTACTATGGGCTCCCGAGGTGTATTAATACTGATACGCAAGACACTGCCATTTATCCTTAATAGTGTGGTCCAGTGCGGTCCAGGATACACGTGGGAGATTTGTGTATGCTACAGGGACGTTGTGGAACCAGTCACTCACTCTACTGCCTGTTTACTCATCCCCCACTCTGCTGACAGCACTATTAGAGGACATCACACCGCTGATTGCCAACGACACGTCAGATACACTAGTCCTGGGAGGGGATTTCAATGAAGTGATGGGGGAGGAATCCTAAGAACAACACTAAATTAGCCACTTTTGCCACTGCAATGGGACTCAAAGATGTGTGGCACGATCTGCCCCCTGGTGTTAGAGAATATTCATTCCACTCCGGGGTGCACGCATCGCTATCCAGGCTTGACTTCTTCTTTCTACCCGCAATGACCATTCACAAGGCAATGGTGGCAAAACTCCTCCCGAGAGGTATATCAGACCACTGTCCTGGCAGTTTAACAACTACTATCTAGGCTCCCCAGAGCTTATAGAACACATAAAAACTGTAACCGATTCCTACTTTGAGATAAATGAGGGAACGGTAGATAATCCAGGGACGCTGTGGGAAGCGTATAAGGCAGAACTCTGTGGAGAGATTCTCTCTTGGACTGTGGCTACTAGAAAGAAATACGCAGAGAAACTAGCAACAGCTGGATTAACGGTAAAAAAAGCAGAAGAAGCCCATACGCACAAAACCTCCCCGAAACGAACAGCTCACTAGTAGTAGCACAGAAACAACTACAGAATATAGCACTACACAATGCCCAAAAAGCCCACAGAGCAATGAGAGCTAGAATCTATGAAACCGGAGATAAGGCAGGCAAAATGCTGGCCTGGCCGGAGTGCAGAGAGGCGGCACATAGTCATTCATGTAAGGATGATTAACCAAACAAACGGGGACCCACTCTTTACAGACAGAGATATAGCGGATCAATTTACAACATATTATGCTGAACTCTATAGACCCCCCAGTGACCCCATAGACATCTCCATACTAGACGACATATCTCTACCATCCCTGAATGCCGATCAAAAAGGCCTCCTAGAAAGAGAAATCACGGAGGATGAACTGATCGTAGCAATGTCGCAACTCCAGTCTGGCAAAACCCCGTTCCCGAACGGCATCCCGATCGAAATCTGCAGGAATATAGGCCCAAATGTACCAGCCCCGCATCTGCTTAAGCTATATATACATGCAAAAGAACTGGGCCAGCTGCCAGACGACCTAAGGAAGGCTACCATTATAGTGATCCCCAAAGCAGGCAAGCCACCGGAGCAATGTAGCTCACATAGACCAATTTCCCTTATAATCAGTGAAACGAATATCCTAGCCAAAATATTAGCCAATAGACTGCGGGAAGTTATAACATCATTGGTACACCCGGACCAATGCGGGTTCATGCCAAATAGGTCAACACGTATGAATATACGTAGATTACATCTAGCACTTGAAAGAGCACAGGAATCCCAACACCCCCTAGCACTCTTAGCAATAGAATTTGAAAACGCATTCGACTCGGTTGCACTGGGAGGCCCTCTGGGAGATAATGCGCAGGATGGGCTTTGGTGCAGGGTTCATCGGATGGGTGCAACTACTCTATAGCTCCCCAGAGGTGGAAATCAGGGTCAATGGTTGGTCTTCCCCGCCTTTCATGCTAGGCAAGGGAACAAGACAGGGCTGTCCCCTATCAGCACTGCTCTTTGCATTAGCGATAGAGCCACTAGCAAGGCTACTGAGGGAATCAAAGAGCTGGAGCGGTTTCCAAGGATTGGCAGACTGGGAAGACAAAGTCTCCCTGTACGCAGACAACCTGCTGGTATACCTGCGAGACCCGATCAGCTCCTGCCCCATTATAACAGATCGACCTGTGTCGATATGGCTCCTTCAGCGGTCTAAAAGTAAACTGGACCAAATCCATACTATTCCCAGTTAAGGGAGGCGATGATGCCATCCCAGAAAACTGCCTGTATAAGATAGAAGAAACACAATTCCGATACCTGGGGATTCTGATCAGGAAAGACCCAAATGAATACATAGAAAAGAACCTATATCCGATTATGGGACAATTTAAAGAAGACATACACCACTGGTCCTCCTTGCCACTGACCCTTTTGGGGAAAGCGGCACTATTTAAAATGTTGACACTACCCCGCTTCCTATGCAGCCTTCAGAACGCCCCGCTACACATCCCACCGGAAGTATTCCGCAAGATTGATTGCATACTTAGGAATACTACTATGGGGAGACGGAAAACTGAGGATAGCGTTGACCACACTCCAAAGATCGATCTGGGAGGGAGGTTTCGGACTGCCCCGACTACAATCCTATTATTGGGCGAGCCAGATGGCGATAGTCAATGACATGCTACACAGGGTTCAAACAATGCCTCATATAAGAGCCGAGATAAACGCGAGATATGATCTAAACCCACTGCAACTGCTCTATCGGATAGGAAACACAAAACCCCCCGATAAAATAAAGGCGCAAGTCACACTACTCTGGGCGGAAATACACAAATGTATAGGCTGGGATAAGAAGATAACTCCGGTCCGACCATTGTGGGATAATAAGAACCTATCTGAGGTGGACAAATTACTGAGATGGCCAAGCTGGGCAATGACGTGAATAACAACAGTGGGTGACGTGATTGCAGATGGGAGATTATTACCCTTCAACAATATGCGGGGAAAAAAGTAACCTCTCCAAAAATGAGAGATTTCATTATACGCAGTTGAAGCATGCAATACATAAGCATCTCCCAGTGATATCTAAAATGCCAGAATGTACCCCCATGGAGAGAAACGTAGTGCTTGAGAGAATAAATGATAAAATGACCTCCACCATGTATAATGTAATAACATCCTTCGCCACACCAGAATTACTGATTTTAAAATCTAAATGGGAAAGGGACGTGGGGGAGATTTTACCAGAGGACTGGGTGGGAGCCCTGATGTATCCACGCGAAATGGCCATCTCATTCCGACTCCGGCTGATTCAGCTTAAGATAGTACACAGGGTATATAACCCAAGAGTGATGCTCTATCGCTGGGGGAAAAGCACAGACCCCAGCTGCCTATGCTGTCAGTATGAGGAAGGAACTTTTTTTCATATTTTGTGGGAATGCCCACAGATACAACAATACTGGCAGGAATGCTGTAATTTGCTTACGACAGTCATAGGACAGCGAATACCTAGTGAACCGAAACTGTTATTACTGGGAATAGATACTGACTGTGAGATGACACGTATGAAAAGGCGCTCTTTTCGACCACAACGGCCCTTATTAAAAGGAACATTGCGAAATTATGGGGCTCAAGCGTGGTGCCAAGGATTGAACAATGGATTGCGTATGTGGATGCTTGTATAGCCATGGAACGGAGGGTGTACAGGGCGAGACGATGCCCTGAGAAAGCTGAAAAAATGTGGCATAAATGGGAACGGGCTCGATGATTTGTTTCATTACCAAACTAACTAATGCAGTGGTATTGATGTAGAAAGATACGAATATTAATGAATACAAGTTATATTCTATACAGTTGACACGGATCTAATGTTGTCTTAGAAGTATTATTGTTGCCATTGTTTGTCTCCCCTGGAGACTTGTGTTGTAATGTGTATCATAAAACCAATTAAAAAAAATGTAGAAAATGCGTGGAGGACCAATAAGAATCTGTCAATTAAAATGAAATGTCTTCTATATACAAAATGATATTCTGCATGGCAAGTAGAATGTGCAATTACAATTAAACTCTGCCCGACATGCTCACATGTTGGACATCATTTATTTGTAATTGTGAACTCTGCATATCATGAGCACAAGGTAAGCAATGTTTACAATAAAATGTAAATGCCGCCTAACATGCTGGCATGTTGGGCAGCATGTAATTGTAATTGTGAGCGCTGGTCGCCGTGCAAGCATGGCAAGCGGCTCTCACAATTAAAAGTAAATACTACCTGACATGCAAGCATGCCAGGCAGCGTTTACTTACTTTGCACAGCGGATTGCAAAAGTGTAGGGCAAAAGGTGACATACACATGTGCTGCCGTGCAAATGACGAAAATGTGGCGACAGCGAGCCATTCCCGTTGCAGTACTAACGTAGCAGCCCTCGCAGTCAAATTACAATTAGGAGCAAAATGAGCTCCTGAGATGCATGTATGTCCCACCGCTGGTATGTCTTCAGCGCTAGACTGGACAGGGCAAAGATTTGCTCTGGAGCCTGCATGGAATTGGAGCCCGCCCTGCAGAGTGTCCAATTTTCCACTGACAAGTTCCTGCATTCCAGGCCCAGCCTCACACACTTCCAGCCTTTAACAATCACCGCCGAGGAGCTTGGCCGAGAGCAGCGTCCAGCCAGGAAGACATGACGAACATAAAAGGCCCCCGGAGGCCGTTCTCGCATGCACCATTGAAAAGCAGCCACATTGGAAATGAAATGGTGATTAAGGAAGACGTAGTGCTTATTGGGCAAGGAGCAACAGAGGTGCATTCTCGCGGGGTAAGTACTGCCACCTGCAAGCGAAGCACAGAGGTCCCTTGATTTATTGAACAGCGCGTCTTGGGCCACTGCCCAGCGCTATTTTTTACGCAAATGTTCCTGCACTGGCAGCCAGCAGATCAGAGATCAAACACGCCCCTCTTCTGCTGTATTACCAGTCCCCCATCTCAGGAACAGGACGAAGCTACAATAGGACAATTCTTGGAGCCTTCCTGGGGTGCCATCAGGGATGGGATACATTATGCCCTAAAAGCATCGCATCTGACCCTTTGGGAATTCTTGCACCTGTGCTGATGATAATATCACGTGTTTATATATTGCTTCAGGCAGGGCTTTAAGTGTGGTAAGAAATCGAGGGGGGGTTCTCATTTGGGGGCGTGGCTTGTGGGAGGGGCGTGGCCTAAAAAGTACGCAGATCATAGGTATACACACACGTATATATAAATGTTATATATTTGTGTGCGTACCTTACTACGGTTTGTGTACTATGCAAGCCATCTTTTCTAAACATTCCGAGTTTATAAAAGATGGCTTTGAAAGTACACAATTCAAGCCATCTTTTATAAAGTTTCGACTGCGGACAAAATTGTCCGTCGGCAAAGCTTTATAAAAGATGGCTTGAAATGTGTACTTTCAAAGCCATCTTTTATAAACCTCGAAATATGTCGAGGAATCCCCAAGTTCGCCGAGGGTTAAAGACGCCTCGGCGACCTGGGGAAACAAAGGGACAGTAAGTCAGTAACTCTGGTGACCTCTCGCGCGAGGGGTCACCATACGCAGTTACTATGACTGACGGAAGTGTCAGCCAGTCACAGCGTCGCTGTGGCTGGCTGCCAGTTCTGTCAGCTTGCCTGACTTCATTGCAGGCAGCCGTGACGGGATAATGCATCCCGTGATTCCCGCCAATGTTGCTGAAGGACGGGGGCCCCCAGCAGGGCCCCGGCTCAGTCCCACTTTTGGGAGACTGCCGGGGCCCAGCCCCAGCAGGCCCCGGCCCACTTTAAGCACTGGCTTCAGGTCAAATTGCTCCCGCTGCTAACATTGTATTACCTATTTAAAGGTACTCAATGATTTAAGCTGGGATGAAGGAAGGGCCAGGTCTTCAGACAGGGTGTAAACCTGTGACTGCGTGTGGCACACATATGTCAGACTCGAGCGCTTAAATCGGCACGCTATCTTACCCACTGATCCGATGATGCAAGGCACAGACCGCACAGGTTTTATGAGGCCATTACGGGCATATGGCAGTCATAATAATAGAAAGCAAAGAAATACTCAATGCTCCAGACACCCCGGAGCACAAAGGGGCAGCAGAGAGGCGACAGTGCTATGCTAGGCTTTCACTTGAAGAGAAAGGTGGAGCTGTATGTACCCCTGGAGCTCCCTCCACAGCTCTATTGTGCCCAGATGCAAGTATGGCCCAGAGCCAAAATGTTTATGAAGTTGCCAGCACAACGCCTTCTCGTGGTTGCTACCTGCATGGGCAGTTACTGCACCTCCAAGTGTAACATACGGTATGTACTATCTTATACAGCCAGTAAGATAGCTCAGCAGGTTCAGCGCTCCCTGCTGTGATCTATCTGTGATCTGCAGGTTCGATTCCCAGCATAGCTAATACAGCCTTTCACCCTTCTGAGGTCGATAAATGAGTATCACCTCGGTTGGGATGATGTATGTAAATATGTGCTATGTGCAGCGCTTAGGCGTAAGCGCTATATAAATAAACAAATCATTATCATTATAACATACCATATCTAATTGCTATTTGCTTTCCTTAGAGGCGGAATATGATTAGTGGGTTTCAGCAACGTTTAGACTGCAAAACTAGCACCTTTTAAAAACCTACACAATATCACTAACCATGGGCCAATGAAGTGACTTTTTCGACAGTTCCTGGAGAAGGCAAATGTAAGCATGCAAAAGTACTCCCCCCGGGCCCCCACCCCGTTCTAACTATCGAACACTCTGGGGAATCACCCCCTATCTTCCTGGCGTTCTCTGCCGGATGCTAATGACAGAAGAGGGTTCACTCCACGCATGGATACACGTGACAGGGGAAATGAAGTCACAGATTGGAACACAGAAAACATGCGCTTCCGGTTACTCCCCAGGGAGCCGCGATAAACCCTTAACCACAGACGCTTGAATCGGCCCTTTGTTGCTGGCGGCGAAGCTCTGTGATTAGCGGCTGGAGCGTGGAAATGCACTGATCGACAGGCATGGGAACTGGCGTTATTTGGACACATGCGCCTGCAAGGCGGCTCCTACGAGGAGCGGTCAGGAGTGGGTGAAAGGCGGCTACCGAGCCAGCGGTGCACACCCCTCTTCAGCTTGTGGACAGTGAAAGTGGCTGGTCAGCAATCTAAGGGAAACCAGTTGAGCTCTGAGGGTCACGCTAGGGAGACAGAAATATGCGGACTTCACTTCTAAGATGCGGTTCATTTCTTTTTTGTTATTTGAATGAAAATACAATTTTTATTATAATTTTGCATTTCTGATAGTTATGTTTGTTTCCCTTTAAGAGCTAAGGGCCTCTACGGTCGTCCTGAATTCCCATAAGGAATCATTGTAGGCTCGGCCCACCCCAGCACTTAATCAACACGTTTTCTTCCCATTCCACATTTATTTTTGCTTATTCAGCAGGTGCCAAAGAAGGGCTCTGTATAACTGACACAGCGCCCTGCAAAGCCACCAGTCAGTGTAATGGCAAAGGTGCAGGTCCAAGACCACCTAATAACATCACATGACACACCTCCAGACACCAGAAAGCACAAAAGAGGGAAATGCTGTCAGAAAGAGGGACTGACTCATTAACATCCTGTCGAAAGTTACTAATCACAGTGGGCAGAGAACCAACAAAAGGCATGGCGAAATCAGGGCCCAAAAATTGAAGGCACCCCTTAAAGAGGCTTAGTTAGGCAATATAACCCTCGGAGGGGGGGGCATTATCGGTAGGGTAATGCCCCTGGGGCCATAATTAGAAACCTCAGTGAAGCAAGGGCTTTAACGAAGCCCCGTCGGCATTACCGTACTGGTAATGCCCCACCCTCCGAGGGTTATATTTCAATTAGTACCCCGGCACGTTGTAACGGGGTACTAAGAGCAATTTTTCTCAAGTCGAGAAACAGCGCAGCAACCGTTTCACTACTTGATAAAATAAATGGCTGCCAGGGTTCATTCCCTTCTCCCTTTCCATGGCGGCCATTAAAACAAAGTTTTAAAAAAAGTTCAACAAACAAAATGGCCACCATGGAAATGGTGAAGGGACTACACGTATTCTCTTCTCCCTTTCCATGGTGGCCATTTGCTGAAAGAACTTCGGGACACGGTGGTACTCACAGCCTTCTCGGGCAGCTAAGGTCCGGGCGAGGGCCAATGAGCTTGCTTTTTACAAGCTCATTGAGCCTCGTCGGGAAATAATTGATAATAATGTATCTCTCATATTGTGCTGAACACTGCAGCCTAGGAAAGGCAGGCACAACTTGTTAAATCAATTAAGTGAAATGTACACAATGCATGCAGAATCTGAGCATGCGTGTACACTGTCCCACATTGTCAGAAAATCTGGCTCCCTGGACATGTGAAATCGGTGAAGGTACGGTACATGGCGCCAGAACGGGTCTCCTTACCTTCATAGCAGGGGATGAGTGTCCGTCCCTTGGACTGCAGGTTGGGTGGGATGATGCTGCAGAAGCCGTGAGGGAGGATGTGTTCTGTCTCGTAGTAGATATTTTTCCAGCGATGGGCACATGCCTGAGAGAAAGTCAAAACTATTAGGAACAGGGCCTGTGGTATTTGTTGGTTGCCTTTCCAGCATAATCGATACACATGTAGCCGCTCCAAAACATCTGTTTAAGACAACTGGATTACACTGTGCCACTTATACGACATTGTTGCCTAAAGAAAGGTGAACAGCAAACACAGCCAAAATGTACCCTTTATACATTTTATCACGACCATGCTTTGGCAGATGGTCCCTTTCATTCAGTAATCCACCATTGCCTTATTACCCATAATGCACCCCCTGTTGCCTTCTCATCCTTAAATACCCCTGGTACCCAGTGTGCTGCCCCCCCCAGCCTCCAGCTAGTGCCCTTAGAACCCCCCCCCCCCCCTGGCACCAAAAGCTGCCTCTGCTTCGGATCAGCAGCTGCAATCTCTAATGTTGTAAGCAGTTTTTTGCCTCTTCCTCATAATTCTTTCTTCTGGAGGGTGAGTCAATGTCTGTGAGACAGGTGATCGATCACACACGCCTTTTAACTTTCCCACAGCATAGTAGCCCCTGCACTTTATACAAGGGCAGATATACATGATCTCCCACCAGGGCGTTTCTGTTTGCCGGATTTCCAAAGATCCAGGCTCCACGCCGAAGCCGCATATAATGGGCACTTGTTTCTGCATCTCGCTAGGTTCTCCTGTTATGTTAATTAATTAATCTTTTATAACGCACTTAATACCGGAGACTAGTCTCTAAGCGCGGGACCGGGATTCAAACCTGTTTTGCTCTGTGATGTCTTGCTTCCAGGGAAAGCGCAGTCCCCCTGAGCTATCCTCCCGGCCCATGTTCCTGGCTTATGTTCTCTTGTGATTTAATTCAGAAACTCTTTAGTCAACTACCACGGTCTTATAGGTTGCTTGGCAAATCCTTCCAATGCTTTTGCATTTCTTCTTCAGAAGCCAATGCCTACTGCGCTTAAAGTGTTTTTGATGATTCCGCCTGAACTGAAGCCCCCTCACACTCATTTCGGGGTTTCGAGGGCTTGGGATGTGCCTGTTTCAGAGACCCCTGCCTTGCTGAGTGAAATTTCTAACTTCTCCAAACTCTTCCTTCTCTCCACATTGGATTTACAGGTGGTTTGGTGTTCTGACGCCTCGGATAGTTGTGTTTCTTACGGAAACTGTTGCCTGCTAAGCTTGTGGTTGATGCTCATGAGTCCTTGGGCCCTCTAGTGTTACTACACATGGGGGACTGCCATTCTAAAAGATCACCACACCTCTGGGTTTGGTGGAACTTGCCACTGTGTTTCAGATGTCCTTGCCTTGTTGGGGTGAGTCTGGGGCATCTGTAATTCACCCCTCTTACCCCACCGAGGCATATGGGAAATAGGGCTTCTGATCCTACTATGGGTTGTGGTTCTGTTTTTTTGTGAACAAATGCCTACTAAAATCATCCTTGGTCTTCCTGATTCCTTCTTCGCCCCTAATGTCCCCTTGGGGGTGACTCCATCTCAAGATTCACACAACAGGCAGTGATCTGAGGGGAGCTCTGTTTTAGGGATCAATCCGTAGACAAGCAATCTTTCTGCCTATCCTATTCAGTTTGCACCCCTTTCACCTCATCCAGCTCAATGAAAGCCATTTAGCCTATTTCGCTGAAAATCCATTTCAATGTAAAGTCATCTCACCGAAAATGCACAGATAGTGACTTTGCACTGCCAACGCAAACCCTGATACATGGAGCCGTGCAAAAATGTATTTTTGCAGTGCAAAGTCTATGCAAAGTCATTTTTGCAGTACAAAATGACTTTGCACAGACTTTGTACGGCAAAAATGACTATGCACTGACTTTGCACCGACTTTGCACTGCAAAAATACACTTTGCCCAGTTTCATGAATCAGGGTTTGTGTCGGCAGTGCAAAGTCAGTTTTCAGCGGTGCAAAGTCGCTTTGAACCGTGCAAAAAATTCCATGAATCGGGCCCATAGAGTTAGATGGGGAACTCACAGAAATATAAAAAAATAGAAATGTAAATATTTAAATAAAAAACTGGGAGTATAGGGCAAAAATGAGGAAAACAAGAGTGAATAAAACTGTGAATAACAAAGAGTCGAATGAAGGGGAGGAAAGGTCACAAGTCAGTAGGAGCAAAAAGGTGGGAAAGGTAAGGGAGTGCTTGGGAAATGGTTTCATAGCATGGCCAAGAATGGCAATTGGAACAAAAGTTCTTTGCTTTTTAAAATGCTTGCAGTGACAGCCTAATCCATACAGTTTATATCCAGGAGAAGGTCTGGAATTCCCCATCCCACACTACTTTTCCCACTACTGAAGTGTAGTCAGGCTAGCCACCGTCAAATTATAGTCCTATGTTTATATCTATCACCTGTCCCGGTTTATAAGTTCGAAGATCTGGTCACCATAACATAAGCTCTCCTTCCTCCCCAGAGCCCACTCAGGCTCAGAGGCTGAAGACGTGGATGGTGTCTCCTTCTGAGAACGGCAAGCTTAGGAGTTAGGATCCAGTCCTCAGGTGGTCTCCTAGACTTGTGTCACACGAATAGGGTTGCAGTTCACGCTCACTGTGTAGGACCCCAGTAGAGGTTGGGCCAAGAAGAGCTTCCCATTGTCTTAGGGCTGGACAACATTGGAGCTGAAGTAACTGAGACATGGCTCTGGAAGAATCGACACGTGTTGGGTGCAGCTGCCCAGACTCGGTAACACAACTGTGTGTAGATACCCACTATTAGCAATTAATAGTGAGTGGCCCTCACCTGTGGCCTCAAGACTTCAGCAAGCCACACCCTAGGAGACTCACTTCTTTCGGTATTCACACGCGTGGCCTAGTTGGCTTACACATTAACATAGAGGTCCTGTAGTCTTCTCCTGTCAATGTGATGATGTATTCAGTACTTTTCTTGCATATCTAATACACTCCTCACTGTATCTGCCACTTTTCCTGGAAATCTGGGTCTAGATTGTGACTCGGGAAGCTAAACTCACGTCAGAGTCAAACTAGGTAAGTCTTGTCTAGATGACGGGGCATATACTCTGCACACACTCAGGGTATACAGCGCACACTAGGGGCAAGCCACCCTCATTACGCCATATCACAATGTTGACCTATGTGTCCGTTATGCACACAACCAGGCTTTCAAGAGCTACGCTCCTTCCTACTAGCATAGTAACTTAAATGCCAGGTCTTACCCAATCAGCGATCTAGCGTGGCAGTCTGATCAACTTCCAACGAAAAGATCGTCCACTGAAGACTCACAGGCGGCCATCAGACCTTACTCTCTCTGTGCTCGATCCGTGCACCCAGGAAGGGCAGGAGCCCTCCCCTGCTACCAGCAGCCTCTAGCCCCCACAATGCTGAGATGCTGTGTTGCGCTGAATGCGCTCGAATCCACAGTCATCTACAACGACAAGTAAGAATCATCACCCCTAATACCTCTGCTTCTGGTATTATTCGCTTACAGCACAAATCCGATGTGCTTTGATTGTGCTCTGCGATCCGTTCTGCACACTGTGTGCAATTCCAAGATGGACGCCAACTTCGTTTCGTCAACGCAGACCTCCGCTGCCTGAGCAAAGCTCTGATTGGCTCAGAATTTATATTTATTGTTGGATGCACGACCGGAAGCGGAAGCCGGCTGCATCCTTAGAAGGGCCGCATTTTAAAGGGCCTGTCTGCGGCTGTCCAAAGGATGGGCGCAGGATCTAGTAAGGCCTTATCCCATCTCATCGTGAGTACACCTTTGACTTTTTCTGTCCTGTGCATTACAGGCAAGTCATGTTTCTTAAACACTGCACGGAGCCTGCCGGAGCTAACTGACTTTCTGTGACTCACCAGCATCCGCCCTTCACCACAGTCCATAACATATGATTATGAGTATTTGTGTCCCCCGTGATTGATTGTAGGGCTCAATGTGGATTGAAATTCTGCCCCGACTATCATTAATGATTTTATGCCATTCGTACCTGAAATCACCAATGCCACCGATAATTCAACGTGGCGCCTACCTTCTGCCGTGTCGATATCGCACTATCTGCAACTTACCTGTTGATGGATAGCTGCTTTTAACCTATGTGCCCAACTCCTATTCAAATCCATACCTCATTATAATCGTATTGCCCTGTAATTCTGCGCTGTACCACAGTATAACTGTATGGCCCCACTGCCTCACGCTGCACCACATATCTATAGCGTCCCATGCCCATGGCATTGCTATGTGCTGCCAGATTCTAGCTGATGTACCACACTACTACTGTCACTTCTAGCCTAGCCCTGCATTATACTAGTCGTTGTGTCTTACCTGTTGATAGCCGCTAAACCACACCACTGCTGCTGCTACCAAACTATCCCAATTACCAAACTACCTCATACTAGCTGCTGTGTTCCACCTGATAATAGTCAATGTGATATATCGTTACTGCATATGTAATTTGAGATAATCACTCACTATACAATGTACGTCAGCAAGAGCCAAACAGCCACCCTACTGTACCTCCTCATGCCCCTATTTCACATTACCACGACTATTACTGCAGCAATCATGCACCCAGCAGAAAATGCACCTTGCAGGACCACAGAAAGAAACATCAGGCTTCGCGCCAGATCACCTCGTCTCTATGAGCCTACCTGCCACAACAAAACTCCCAATCCTCTTCTGAGATCTACCTCACGACACCCCAAAATATGTCCTAACCTAACCACACCCTGTAATAAATTCTCCCAACCCAAACTTATCCCTATAACCATCCAGGATTTACCCAACACAACCACTCTATCCGGAGCCTTGATCAACGCTAGATCCCTAGTGGCCCACGCCACGGAAATAGCAGACACCTTATCCACTAACAACCTTGACCTACTAGCAATCACTGAATCCTGGCTGCATGAAGCAGTAGGCCCAGCACTCTCAGTAGCCATCCCTGAGAACTATCAAATAATCAGAATGGACAGACCTAATAACAGAGGAGGCGGTCTGGCCATCATAGCAAAGAACAACCTCGAGCTAAAACCATTCACTCAATCACCTCTCAAATCCTGCGAGCTCCTCACAGCCAAATTACCCATCTCCAACAGCCGCACCTTAACCATCTACCTAATATATAGGCCACCTGGCCCCATTGGCTCATTCGAGGCAGACCTATCCAGCCTCATAGCCAACAATACTAAAGACACTTCTCAAATATTATTACTAGGCAACCTGAATCTTGGTCTGAACGACCCTGATGACAAACCAGCACAACCCATAGCCAACATGCTAGCCGAACACAGCCTAACCCAAAAAGTGCTTACCCCTACCCACAATAAAGGCAGGACCGTGGACTGGATCACCACCTTGAACTGCTATACCACCATTACCAAAACCACTCCTCAACACTGGACAGACCACCACCGCATCGACTTCACATTGTCACTCAATAAAGAAGTCAGCAAAAAAAAATCATGGTACCACCACTGCCCACTAGAGCAAAAAAAATATAACTCCTGACAACCTCCTACCACTTCTACTGCCAACCCTCAATGCTCTCCCTGACAACCTAAATCCAGAAGGCCTAGTAGAAAGGTACAACAAGGCTATGAAAAAAGGACTAGACATCATCGCCCCCCCAATAAATGCAAAAAAGTAAACAACAAGCTCACCTGAACACCTGGTTTACCCCCCACTTGAAAGAACTGAGAATGCGCAAAAGGAAACTTGAAACCCAATGGCGCAATAACCCCACAGAAGAGAACAAATTACAACTTAAACTCTTCGCTAACAATTACAAAAAAGAAATCCTTCTCACAAAAAAGAACCTGTTAAACGAAAGAATCGAAAAATCCAACTCCAATACTAGAGAACTCTTTGCTATACTAAGGCAACAAGAATCTCCCATGCCCCCACCAGATAACATTACCAAAGACAAACAATGGTGTACCAGCGTCCAAAACGCTCTAACCGACAAAATCAAAACTCTCCAAACTAAAATTGCAATGAAAAAGGACTCCCTAACCCCTAACGTATCATCCCCTAGCAATCATGCCAAAACAACCAACCCATCAGGCCCAAATCTCTTCAGATTCACTAAAATATCCATCCTAGAAACAGAAAAGATTATAGCCTCACGTAAACCATCCAACTGCAAAGGCGACAACTGCCCACCCCAAATAATCAAGGATGCTGCGAGGGACCTAGCTCCCTTTATAACCAAACTGATCAACACATCCTTCTCCTCCAACACCATACCAAGCAATCTCAAAGAATCCTGGGTTCTGCCTCTCCTCAAGAAGCAAACCCTAGACCCTGCTATTCCCACTAACTACAGGCCCATCACCACGGTACCGTTCCTGTTAAAGATAATAGACAGAGTAGCATACCTACAAATCCAGCAATATCTAGAAACTCACAAACTACTAGGCGTCCGTCAATCTGGCTTTAGACCACAGCACGGTACTGAGACAGCCCTAATCGATCTTAAAACCCAGATCAATGAGATTAACGACAAAGGAAACACCGCCATGCTACTCCTCCTCGACCTGTCGGCGGCTTTCGTCCTGGTGGATCACACAGTCCTGTGCGAACATCTGGCCTCAGCTGCCCACTTCTTGAAAGAGGCCATAGCCTGGATTCAATCATTCTTGGACAATCGAACTATGAGAGTCTTCTCCTCACTAGCCTCAGCAGACCCCATCAAAATAACCTGTGGTGTACCCCAGGGCTCCTGAGTCTCTCCAACCCTCTACAACATCTTTACAAAGCCCTACTTTGACAAGTTGGACAGACTGGGTGTCACATACACTAATTATGCAGATGACACCCAGATCCTCATACCCCTTTCAGGCAACTTTGTCTCGGATATGGCCTTGGTAAACAAAATATATCTCATCATCCAGGCATGGATGGCCACACACGGCATATGCCTGAATGATGAGAAAACCGAAATCTTACTCCTCGACTCCAACGCCAATCTAAAAAAACTCAGCCCCAACTCAAGGCTTTCAACATTGATGGCAACACCCTCACAGTTGCCAAGACAGTGAAAATCTTGGGCTTTCATCAAGACTCAGCCTTGTCACTAAAAACACAAGTAAACTCACTAGCACGTGCAAGCTAATCAGGGCAAGTAGAGCATTCCTCTCCCAAGCTAGCTGCATCATCATCGCTAATGCCCTAATACTCTCCAGACTTGATTATTGTAATGCCATGTACCTAGGAGCCAACAAATACATAACCAACACACTTCAAACACTGCAAAACAATGCACTAAGAACAGCCCTTAACTTACCCTCCAAGGAACACATTTCTAACAAAAGACGAGAACACAAATGGCTCAAAATCTGTGACCGCATCTCACTCAAAACAGCATCACTCACTTTCAAATGCCTAAACAATGCAGCCCCCCTATCTCGCAGCCAGAATAATTTAAAAAAAACTCCACCGCCCTACCAGAACAATGAACTCTTACTGCCTGCAGGTACACAAATTCAGACAAAAGAAAACAGGCAGCAATAGCTTGCCTGTCATGTCAGCCCAACATTTGAACGCCCTCCCACTCAACATCTCACACTAAAGATAAATAAATAAAGAATAATTCTTCCAAAAGAACATGAGTAATTTGTTTGCTCCAAACAGCAAACCTAACTGTATATATGTACATCCCCTAGCTGACCTACCGAAATGTAATTAACTGTATGTATATATGTAAGTATGTCATTTCACCAGATTATACGTAATATAATACTATGCTTTATACTCATATGTGCCTTATCATGTAACTAAGTTCTTATGTAATCTTATCCTCCTGTTCTCTGTTGCGCCCTGTTACTCCTGGGTTTTGCGCGCCATACTAAATAAACAAACAAACAAACTCTTCCAACCTCCCAGTCACGAAGAGTAAGGAAATAATCATTTAGATGTCATTTTATCACAGACCATGGCTGACGCCTGAGGAATGACGTGCCAGAGGTTTTGAAGGTAGTGGAACCCCATGCTTATTTCTGCAAAGCTGCAAGAAGGCCTGCACAGTCGCTGGGCACTCTCTCTCTCTCTCTCAGTCTCTCTATCTATGTCTCTCTCTTTCTCTCTCTCTCTGCCTCTCTGTCTCTATCCCTCTCTGTTTGTTTCTTCCTCTGTCTCTCTCTTTCTCTCACTTTCTCTGTATCTCTCGCTCTCTCTCTGTCCCTCTGTTTCTCTCTCAATCTCCGCTCTCTCTTTGACTCTCTTTCTCTTTCTCTCTCTCTGCCTCTCTCTCTGTCTCTCTCTCTCTCTCTCTCTCTCTTTCTCTCTCTCTCTGTCTGTTTCTTCCTCTCTCTCTTTCTCTCTCCCTCCCTGTCTCTCTCTCTCTACCTCTTTCTCTCTATCTCTGTCTCTCTTTCTCTGTCCCTCTCTGTCAGTTTCTTCCTCTGTCTCTCTCTTTCTCTCTCTCTCCCTGTCTCGCTCTCTCACTCTCTCACTCTGTCCCTCTTTCTCTCTCTCTGTCTCTCTTTCTCTCTCTCTCTCTCTCTCTCTCTCTGCTTCTCTCTCTGTCTCTCTCTCTCTCTCTATCTCTCTGTCTCTCTCTCTCTCTCTCTCTCCCCCACTCTCTCTCCCCCCTCTGTCTATTTCTCTCTCGCTTTTTCTCGCTCTCTCTCTCTTTCTCTCTCTCTGTCTCTCTCTCTCTCTGTCCCTCTTTCTCTCTCTCTCTGTCTCTCGTTCTCTCTCTCTCTCTCTCTCTGCGTTTCTCTCTGTCTTTCTCTCTCTCTCTCTGTCTCTCTCTCCCCTCTCTCTAACTCTCGTTCTCTCTCTCTCCCCCTCTCTCTCTCCCCCCTCTGTCTCTTTCTCTCTCTCTCGTTCTCTCTCTCTCTCTCTCTCCCCCCACTCTCTCCCCCTCTGTCTCTTTCTCTCTCCCCCTCTGTCTCTTTCTCTCTCTCTCGCTCTTTCTCCCTCTCTCTGTCTCTCTCTGTCTCCCTCTCTCACTCTCTCTGTCCCTCCTGCTCTCTCTATCTCTCTCTCTCCCCCTCTATCTCTCGTTCTCTCTCTCCCCCTATCCCTCTCCCCCTCTGTCTATTTCTCTCTCTCTCGCTCTTTCTCCCTCTCTCTGTCTCTCTCTCTCTGTCTCCCCCTCTCTCTCTCTCTGTCAGCTCATCTATCCCAGACTCCCTTTTCTGTGTGTGTAAGGGACCTGCTCTCTCTTAGGATGCGCTTACCTGGTAAGGGCGTGATGCAGAGCCCTACAGATGACCTACTCAAACACAGGCGTCTCTGGGAAAGACATCCGCGACGTTACAATATTACATGCCAGCTGTTTCCTGATACCTTTTGTGATACACATTGCTCAAGCTGCACTGCCTTCCCCATTGACAGAAATAATTGTTGCAGAAATCACTTTGTTTTCCTACCCCATATGCTCAATTGTGCAGAGCCTTCGGGTTTTCCGGTTTAGACCTGTTTTCTATAAGAGAATCTTTGACATGTGTTTGTGGAAATCCCACAAAGTAAAACAATGAGCCCGGAAGAAGCACAGAAGTCTGCTTGAAACTCGTGGCCACTTACCACGTCACATGAATTGCCATTCTATAAAAGAAACCTGTGCTTTATTTTCTACCACAACGAGAAAATGGAAGGGCACACGTGAAATGTTTATTTGTGAAACAAACAAATGCCCCAAATGAAAAAGGTTTTTGTCATTTTCTTTGACCTTTTTCTACATGTCACCCCTTTAATTCTTCTATTTTGCAGACTACACAGTGTATATTTTCGAGGAGCATCTTCACACCGTGCAACCTCCCCCCTTTAGGGGGGTTTCCCCCCCCACCCGGCGGTGAAACAATCTGTCGGACCAGACAATGTCACAACACATTGGCCGTCTGATGAGACAGAACTAATGGTGACCATTTCCGCTTAGGAAATGTGGAAGACATCAGATGGTGCAGTCCTTCAAAGGTGCACCCCCCCGAAGAAGTACACCCATGTTGAAAGGGGTTACTGACTCTATTGGACTGCAACAGCAAAGCTTTCCCAGTGCAACGAGAACAGGGCCGGACAAACCTCGCGAAAAGAGAACTGATCACTTGCTGGAATGATGAGCTTGCATCTTTCAGCAAAGTATACATCAGGCAGAAGTGCATTCTGGGTAGCAATTACTTCATTGGGGATGTATTATAAACAAGGCCCATCTGGGTTACTCTCTGAAGCCGCCGGGAGGAAATTATAAAATATATGGAGGCAAACACCCATTCCAAGAATAGGAACCCCACAAACCACACATCTGCATTGCTGCGGGGACGCCTGTTTACATAATCAGACAGCAGTGTCTTGTCTAGAAGGGGATCTGGAATGGGGTTCCTTTGACCCCCCCCACCACCCCAATTCTCTGCTATGAGCGTTGTCATTCCCTCTGCGATGGTGTGCAGTCAGCGAGGGGTCTGAGCCCTGTGGCCGCATTCTCGTCACCCCCACGCCCCTGCTCAGACGCAGGCACAACAGAAGGGGTGAGAATGGAGTGACCTCGGTTCCTTTAGCCCACCGCTATAACTGCCTCACTGGCATGTCCATGCCAATGGACCAGGAGCCACTGCAACCATATTTAAACTGTCAATGTCATGATACCAAATAACAGGGGCGTTGCTAGGGGGGGGGCTAAGGGGGCTATAGCCCCTGATCTTTTGGTTGTAGCCCTGGATAGAATCTCAGGAGCTACAGCCAAAAGACTAGCTAGCACCGAGTCCCAACAGTACCGACATCAGCTTAGCCCGGGGTCTTTTCCAGGCCTAGCATCTCCCCTGCCAAATAAGAATGGCAAACGTATTTAATAGTGTTGGATCGATTATCCAAAGTACTTACACATACATAGTGTTGGTTACAGAATTTAATATCCAAGTAACGTGGCGAGGGGATGTGGTTAGGTAACCGTATCGGACAGTAGAAGTGAAACTGGGATTGTAGCCAAGAATAAAAATTCACATTGACCCATTTTTCCCCAACATCATGATACTAACCTCGCACCGCCTCCACTTGAGGATTGCCCCTGTGACCAAGAGGCTGCATCAACATTGTTTTGGGGACCAAGGAGTTGCCAAACCACGTATTAAATTGTACATGATAGTAGGCCCCACTGCCCAGCCCTTTCCCTGTATGCCCTCCCCCACTTCCTGGTACCTTTGGAAACCTATTGACATTCTAGAGAAGAACCTGTGGGCCATTTGATCGCTTCAACATCAAGAAACTCTGTAATGACAGTAGAGCAGCGTGACTGCAGGCATAAAACAGGTTTAATGACACTAAATGCATGTGGCATAGAATGTTTTTTTGCAAAAAAACTTGTACAGAAGAAAGGGTAATGCGCAGATTGAAACAATTGACCTTGTCAAAACCACTGCTTTAAGTGGGAGAAGATATCAAGGGTGGCTTTAAAATGGCGGTATAACCTTAGAGTGAAGTAGGTGGCTGAAAATATCTAGGCTCCCAATTTGAGCCGGCAGTGGGGTGTAATCAGGAGAGGCAGGCACACCACTATTGTTTCTTTCGCTGCATCCACCTCTCCTTTGGTTTCTTTTTCACAGGCTCGAACGCCAACAGGCAGCCCAGTTTGATTAAGAAACAAGAAGGGAGGTGGGTGCAGTAAATGGAATAATAGCAGTATGCCCGCCTCTCCTTTTGTTTCTTTAATAGAGGCGCCAACCACCTCAGGCAGCCCTTTGCCTCAACAGAGCCACATGGTTAAAGGGCAGTCTGCGAGGTATGGCGTCTCTGATTAAGAAAGAAATGGAGAGGCAGCAGCACTGCTTTTGTACCCTTTGGTACACACAAGTCTCATTTTGTTCCTAATCAAAAGTTCAGATCCACGCAGGCAGCCCTTTAACCATACAGCTCTGCTGAGTGAAAGAGCTGCATGAGGGGGTTGGCAACTCTAAGGCTAGTCGGGATACGCGATAGAGTCCTAGCTCGGGAGCACTTTTTGGAGATTTCCTGGGCTCTGCCCCAGCTAGCCTAGGTCCACTTAATGCCCTGGCCAGTGCCATCAAGGATACATCGGCAAGACATGTCTTACCATAGTGGATCAGTAAAATGTCAGACAAACACGAGATGAGGCTCGCTATTCCCTAACTACGCCAAGGGATGAGCAGGAATTCCATTAGCAAGACAGAACGAATGGATTTCGCTCCCAGATTTCACACTGCCAGCCGAATTACATTAACAGAACGCTGCTCCTTCCCACCCCCCCCCCCCCCAGCTAGTGAGTGCATTGATCCAATATGGGGCGGAAATGTACTGGGCGCTCTGCATTATAGCCAACCAGAGGGGCTGAAGAATGTTGGCACTTCATTGGCAGAATGAAGTAACAATCTAGCCAATCAGCATGCACACACGCCTAAATGTCGTCGACGCGCGCGGCCGACATGACTACTGCACCACAGAGCGGAATTGTCACGTTTTTCACGCAACCGTCGCTATGAGACACTTCGTGCATGTAAGAGTGGCTTGGCATGGAATGCCCAAAAGTCAATGCATAAGACGTAAAATGTATCACTCATTTTGCGGTTGAGTTTTCTTTCCCCTTCATTCACATTAACCAACATACAATTCTAGTTGATGTCACACACAGGAAGCGTGAGCACCTTACTTGGCGTGAGCAGCACATTGCACATTATAGAGGTTCAAAGTTGTAGATTTAAAATATTATCGTTAGGGAAAAAGTATGCAAGAATATTAAGTAGTTCCCAGTAAGCAATGGCTCATAAAAAGCGGAGAGGATGTTTTTCATGGCAGCACATCTGGCCATCAAATGCGCGTCCGGGTGCCTGGGGGAACCAGCTCATTTCACTTAATGGAGTCCGTGTTGAAGTGTCGTGCTCTAGTCCTCGAGTTATTTAAATCCCACTTCGCCGTTGTCCAGTTTCCAGGAGCGCTCGCTCTTGGCACGCGCCGCCGGTGTCGGTGTGCATTTTGAAGGCTGGGCAGCGTCCCTGCATAGAGCCAGCGGCCTGAATGCATTGGGCAAGCACACGAGACTCTGGGCCTGATTCATGGAATTTTTTGCGCGATGCAACGTGACTTTGCACTGCCAACAAACACCCTGCGTCACAGAACGGTGCAACGTGTATTTTTGCAGTGCACTGAATTTGCACTGGTGCAAAGTCACTTTGCACCTTCCAAAAAATTCCATGAACCGATAATTCGGCCAGTGCGTATCGAGAGTTTTGAGCCAGGTCAATCATTACATCTTGGTATGGGTCCTTCCCACTAAGCTGTGGCAACATCTTCTGTGCTATAAGCCTGTCTATTTTGTGGTGTTTTTATACCGCCATCTTTAGTGAAGGAAATAACTTCTGTGTAATATTGTGGATTGAACTTTTCATTTCAGTATTCATTAGAGTTTGTAGTTTCTAACTGCATGGCACTGTAGCATAAATCACCACTCGGCTCTTTGACAATTCACTTTTTCTGCATAATATTAAATTTTCCTGCATTCCTTGATTTTCTGCTTAACGCGATAAGACTATGCCTCTGATCATTTAAAAGGCGCATAGATCCTGTAAAGTACTCTGCGCATAAAACCACTTTGCGCGTACCTGCCCGCAAAAGCATGTTATGTACATTTCGCGTATTCATGGAATTTCAACAGCAAACTAACCCTAGGTGCATGTAGTGCCCAGAACGCCCACGACACCCCCCCACGTAAAGCAGATCCAGCCATAAATACCAAACTTTGCACAGTCTGCATTCCCGCCATCATGCACCCCGTCAATACTGCATGCGTCCTACCGCAATCAAGGCAGCACCCGGTGACACTGTGTTCGGTCCCCCATAACTCCTACCTGCACCCTGAGAAAATGTGTTGCATGCAACATAACTCAATTCAGCCCCCGGTAAATCTGAGTGCGAAACCCCGTAAATGATGGCTGTACCCGCTAATCTGCATTCGAGCATCCCTAACGTCAATCAGAACCTCAACTGTGTGCCGGAACCCCTAAATTCCTGACTCTACCTTACCTTTGCGCGTTGGTTCCTATGCGAATGGGACTTTGCGGGTCCTTTTTTGTGGCGGTATGATTGCAAGCTTTGCGTGTTACCTCACCCGACCTGACATTGTGCGGTCTGATCCATGAATACGCTTGTGTTTGCGCATTGCTGGGCACTCGATTGCTTTGAATAGCCTGTCCCTCGACACGCCCACATAAGTCCTTGTTCTTCCTAATTCTGCATAGAGAATGAGAAATATGCATGTTCTGCCCCCTATTTATTTCCTTGCCTAGGCCTGTCCCACACTTTGCGTGGAGTCTCACACAGAGTGCCCGACTGCATGCAAAGACATCACAGACCTGTGCAAAGACCCAGCAAGGTCCCGGAAATGCATTCAAAGTCTGTTCCATGAATCAACGAATGGAGTTTTGCATGCTGATAAGTGCACAAAGTCACTTTTCAGCATGCACAAATAACTCCCTATGACTCCCAACCTTACAGTTGATGGAGTTAAACTTCTCTCTGAAGACGCACAGTCCCAGAATGTGCTGTGATTGGCAGCTCACCAGCCACAACCCTCCTGTTTGCCAAAAACACATTTTGCCAAGCTCTGCTACTGCCAGCAACCACACAGGCTCCTGCTTTGATGTAGGAATCTCTGGCAGCGCAGTGGGGTCTCCACATGCAGTGTATTCAGGAACACACGTTCCAGCAGGAATACTCGGGCAGGAGGCCCCACCTGATATTGTCTCAATGTATCATGCCAGTCCTGTCCATAACACATAATGTTACGTTACTAGTGCTCTGTATCATGCCAAATCACCCCTGTGGTGGTCTCAGAGATCGTGGCTGGTCTGAGTTTGGTATAGTATGCCCCGGCTGGGGTATCCAGACCTTAGTCTGCAGAGGAAAAGGAGTAGGGATGGGAAAGTGGGTGAAATGCCACATAGGCAGGGATGGTGTGACGAAGAAGGGGAAAAGGAATGTTGTGAGATAGTTTGTATGTGTGAGGATCCATTAAACGTGACAGTAGTTTGCAATTGCAGAAAGCAAGGTATGTTCTACACTTCTCTGACATCAAATGGATTATCTACTGTGTACGTGAAGCAGTTTAGAGGAGCAAAAGGTAGTTAATAGCATATAGCGTTTGGTTGTGTAATCGGCTTGAGACGTGCTCCTGCCACCCAGTTAAATCATGGTTGGTTTTTTAACCCTGAATAACCTCTTTAATTTTTCATGCGGGCAAAACTCTGAAATAGCAATTCTATAATGGCTTTGCAGGCTGCAAAACGATGGTCTGGAGTGTGACCCTGAGCTGTGCCAGTTGTTATGATTGATTCAAAACCATCCAGCCATCACCTTTTGTTTTTGTTTAAGTCACCCCAAATGGGACGGGTATGCCTAGATGTGGATCCCAAGCCTGCTGGGCCTAGTGACCCAGGCTACTCCTCACTGTTGAGGCCCAATGAGGCTGAAACATGTCTGGGGATGCTTGTGGTCTTGTGCAGAATGAATGAGACCTAGCAGTTAGGGCTCGGCTGCCCCTTTTTAAGTGGGACTAACCCTGATTTCTATATGTCCTTCCCCTTATGTGAGCTGTGCCAGTGGTTATGATTGATTCAACACCTTCCAGCCAACACCTTCTGGTTTTGGTAGAGACAGCGTACATATTGGTGCATAAATATTTCTGTGCAAATTGCGGCAATAGGTCCATTCAATTCTGAAGTTGTCTTTTTGACTCATTCGCTGCTCCTTCCAGTGTGGGGCTGCACACCATGCGGCAGTGCAGAGGGTGACCCACTCTGTATTTGGTCGGCAATTCACACCCACCAAAAGCTACTGCTTCCTGTACTCCAATCCTCACCACCTTTGAAAACCTCAAAATGTTTTATACATCAAAAAGCGCACTTAATGAATAGCTTATGATGAATAATATACCACCCTTCTGTAGGTAACCACACCCTAATACTGTGGCACAAAAAATAAAGTTCATGAGTATTTCAAATGGCAAATCCAGAGTCTTGGAATACAAACCTAGTTTTTTTTTGTATTTTTTTTTTAACATGCCATATGTACTTGCAGAAAATGTGTATGATAATACAGGCGGTCATTGACTTCCCCCAGAATGTTTTCTCTGTGGCGAGAACACACACTCGCTGTATTGCACGTTTCACCAAAGATAAACACCCATAGGATTAGAGGAGACCCAATTCTCAACCGAAACCAGGAAACCAAAAACCACAATGCCTCATGCCAGCAGAGAACCAAGCAGCTTCTCAGAACATAAATACCGGAACAGAGCGCTGTTGTGACGTGCCACCCACAGAAAGCGCTGAGCGTCAGGAGTAAAATAATACCCCAACATTCTAGGTCAGCGTGTTGATAGCTCTATTTTATATTTCTAAAGGCTGCCATTTCTAAAATGTAAATGTATTGTTTTCTTTGACCATTTTTATGTAGCATTATTACTAGCTAGTGATCAGTATTGTGGTCTTAATAAAATAAATGTTTTAAGAGGGAGAACATGTTCATGTCTATTGAGGGCGATCTAACTTATCAGCAGGCACATTTTTTAGTCCTGTTGAAATGATAGTATCATGTGATATGCGAGTATATTTTGTGTGAGCTTTATTTATGTATTATGTGTGTGTCCTGTGCTGGAAATGGAAACTATTAACTGTGGGATCCCACCAGCGACAGGTGATGGTAGAGTTGATTGGGGAGATTTTTCTTATCCCCATAAACAAATGTTAAGTCAAATAATTGTTTTTTTAAAAACAATTACAAAAAAGATCGATTTGGAAAGACCGCTCTGTGACCGCTCAGAGCGGGCGTTCTAAATGAAACGGTCAACCCCTGCAAGGCACATGAGTGCGCGCAGGGGCTGAAAGGCACAGCGAGACACAAAGGAGGAGCCGTGGGATTATCAGGTGAGTGTCTGTGTGTGTGTGCATGAGAAAATGCGTGTTGGAGAAGAGTGAGGGTAGAGGGGAAACGGAAGTGTTTGTGTGTCTATGTGGTGGGGGGTGGGAAAGCAGGATGGCAAGGAGGAAAGGGGTGTAGGTTGTGGGTGGAACCCCCTTGAATCTTAAAACAAAAACAAAAAACTCTGCCATGTCCTTTTCTGCTTTTGTGGACCACACAAAATTCGACCGAAATAAATCGGTCTTTTTATGTGCAGACTTCAAAAAGCGTAAAAAGTGACATAGAACCAAACTAATATATCCATTTCATTTCAGAACATTAATTAATACATTATTATCAACAGGAAACTAACCTAAGAAAAAAGGAGCATTTCCTATAATGTCTCCCAGCAAGTTGTAAACAGTACACCTATTAAATATACAAAGCTGTATTTAAATATTTTCTGTAGAGTACAATGTTAACGGATATATTCGCAATGGTTGTTTTCAGACGTTCCAGTGGATTCGCCTCTCGACATTTTTCTTGACGCACTCGCGTCTTTGGCAATAAAAGCAGATCAATTACATGAAAATGCGAAAATACATTTCCTGGGTCCGAGATCTGGGGAGACATTTTTGAACGCAGATCAATTACATGAAAGGGTGATAACAGATTTCCCAGGTCCAAGATCTAGGGAGACATTTTGTATATATTATGTTTATGTGTGTGTGGGTGCACCCGCGTGTGTTTACATGTTCTACCAAACACTGAAAGGTTTTAGCCATCAATAAAAACGCCCGTCAGCTACCAGTAAGATGTCTGTAGAGAAGCAGATGTACACGTCATCTATAGTGCCGCCCCCCCACCTCTGTCATTTTGGAAGCACAACAGGAAGACAATGTGCATAGCACTAGGTATGATCCCAATACTGCATCAAGGATATGAGAAAAGTTATGCGCTCAGACAACGTATCGAATGTACCCTCGAACTAACGCGGTAGAAGGATGTCTGCAGACACCATTGTACATAGAAGAGCTAGCTATAAGTAAGATCTGACAAGTGTGAAGTGATGTCATGGAGAGAAGACATGAGGACACACTGAAACGAGATGTAACTCAAGTAACAAAGTGAACATTTATGCAAATACGAAGAAATCATGTACACTGAGAAGATGAGTGAGAAAAGACACAATCAATATATCTACACAGAAACACAAGGTAGATGAGACATATAAAAGCTTGCTGCAGTAGAAAATATAGCACCCATGATGAGAAAATGGACATCGACTCTGCATAAATAGTAAGCGAGAAGCCTGAATGAGAGAGACCAAGGCTACAGAGCTGACAGGTGCCAGAAAACAGCTTCATGCAAAGAACAAAGGGTATTTGCTTGGCTTAGGATCAAGGATGCCAAAGCAAGAAGTAATTGCGAGGCACGAAAGGTGTCGACGAAGATAAGCTACATACACAAGACATATTTCTCTTAGATTAAGCAAAGGAGTGAACATTTGCAAGTGCCAAGTATTGAACAATCAAAGACGCAGAAAGCACATGCAAGACGGAGCAACCAAGTCTCCAGAGGCCAAGAGGAGTAATAGCACCCAGTATAATTAAATCAGATAGCATTAAATAGAAGGTTAGAATGGACAAAATTGTGGTCTCCTCACACGTGGTGCAAGACCAGGAAACAAGGAATATTCATCAAGCTCCAGACGAAGATTGCAAAGTACCTTCACTCCCTTTAAAGTTCTGAGGAAGAGAATAGTCAACAAGGTCAACTACAAAGAAGAATCCTTGGTTTAAGGCCTAACTGATGAGCGAACTGATGAGCGATGGTAGGCTAATTGGCCAGGTGGGCAGTTTTCTGACATTGTTCCCTGTACCTGAGTTTCGTTTTGCTTACGTGCTGCTAACGAGCCGAATGTCCAAGGCTGGGAGAGAATAACAACCTATCATGAGGCCCTATGTAAGAATGGGATATACATTGTTGCAAGCACCAATCTGCTGCTGTTATTCTGGTAGTATATGTATTATACATAATTAGAGGTAGTTCAAGGCGTGCCTACCAGATATGGGGCAGCCAATGATGTTATTAACACCTAAACGAATTATAGGTACATATGTTCCTCTAACGAATCCCTCCATTCATAGGTTTTTACTGTTTGGTACATAGGATGGTCGAGGTATAAAGCTTTTGTGTAATGGAAATGTATTTGAGAGTGTATGAGGTATGGTCTATTTGTTCACCAGGTTTCCATACTTTATTGAGTGGGCAATAAAGTCGCATTTTGCCATATTCTTTGAGCCTGTCCAGCGATTTGGGCCTGAGATCATTTATTGGTAATCCCCTTTGGCACTTTGAATGCTACAGGTGCTACTGCACATGTCCCTCGGTCCTGCTCTAATGGATCACTAAAAACGTATCATGCGTTGATGGTGGACAATGTGCGCAGAAAACCACATTAACACCAATGTGGTCATTATGGGCTCTGCATAACAAAAACAGAAATACCACACTTGTGGTAAATGAGATTCTGCGTGTTTCATTCTTGGCGGTCATGACCCACTATGAGCATACCGCTGAAAAGGTGGTACAAAATGGCCATAATAAAATTACCTCTTTGCTGTATAAATGTTACAGCAGGCCCACATTAGTCACCACATGTTGCTCCAGCTTGGCAGACGACTTGAATCTCTACACTGCCGACACCTTGTGTAACAAACCACATTCACCTGAAACACGTCCAATTCCTGGGGGACAGGACTAGAAGCCCAGAATTGCCATTCTGGAAACTATGTGTGTTATTACAACAAGAGAACCACAGGTAATTAAACCTGCCCAGTTATTAGCTTTACCCGAGCACGTTCTTGAGCCCCTCACCCACCCAACTCTACACCTTTTATAATCTTGTACGATCCGATGCTGCCTCAAAAAAAACACAGCCCTTAGCATACCCCGCCTATTTTCTTATTGCTCTCTAACTAGAACCTAGGCAACCTTCTCTGAACTATCATGCACCCATGCTAACGTGAAACTCTATTCCTCTGGCTCTCCCCTCTGTATATCGCTATCTCTACCCACCTTTTCCCACCTCTTCTGCGCATCCTTTTCAGGCTCTTCAGCAAGCAGACTAGGGTATGGTTCTGAGTACCTCCCCTTTCAGGTTACTGGTTCAAATAAGGAGCATTTACATAGATTTCAATAATAAATGAAATCATATAATGCAGTATTTAACACATAACGTATTTCTTTAAGCAAAATACTGACCAAGTGCAGTGCATTCTAATGATTCTGAAAGGTGAAAACATCAAGTAAACAAATGCTGTGTATTTGTACCTGTACCCCAACTCAAAAATGTAATGTAATGTAAGTGGCCTTGTACAGCGCCCGTCTGCCACTATTGGTGGCCAGGGTTGCACTGGGACAAGAAATGGGCCTGGGCACCCAAAACAAAAGTGGCCCACCCCTCGCCTCAAGAAAATGGCCTCACGACCCTTGACCACTGATGACATCACCAGAAGTGATGTCATTTGACCCCAACCCAAAGTGACATCCCGAGAAGCGATGAAACACAACCTTTCACTACTTGACAAAACAGGAAGTGGCATCAAACAGCATTGTTCCAAAGTACACTAAATTACTGTGAATCCAAGCAGACGTCCAAAGCCAAATGATAATATATTATGGTATAGCACTTACGCTTAAGCTCTTTTTTATAGAACAAATATGCATACAATATCACCCAACCTGTGTTGGTACTCATTTATCGACCTAAGAAGGATGAAAGGCTTTTTGAAAAAAAATATATATACATTTTGAAAAAATATATATATATTTTTTTCTATTTTTTTTCTTCCAAACCGGGCCAGGCATGGCCAGAAACCGGCCCCCACTCCCCAGGGACGATTTCGGCTCTGCCACGGGCAGAAAGGCCGAGGGGCCAATCCGACCCTGTTGGTGGCCTCACTGTGCCAGTGACATCATTTAGAGGTTGCTAAGGGTCGGATTTAACAAACAAAAAAATTCTTATTGAAGTCACCCTGACTTCAAAACGAAATTATTTTCGTTTCAGTTTTCGTAACAGAAATCATTTCTTTTTTTTAAGTCAGTGAGTGTGACTTCAAAAATAAATTATTTCATTTTGAAATCCGAGTCCCCTAACCCCCAGGACATGGATGGCTCTGGCTCCTGTGATCTGCTGCGCATGACACGTGTATGCTGGAGCATGGGAGCCAGAGCCATGCCTGCAGAGGAGGAGCAAAGGATTCTAGAAGATAAGGACATTTGCTTTTTAAATGTGAAAGTGTGTGTGTGTGCGTGTGTGTATTGTGTAATGTACGTGGGTGTATACATCATGTAATGTGTGCGAATGAGTGCATGATATTTGGGTGGCTGGGCGTGCTTGTGTAAGTGAATGGTGAATGAGTGCATGTGAAAATGAGCAAGTGGTGTGTGAATGTGTGGGCTTGTGTTAAATACTTGGATTACTTACTGGTAATCTTTATTACTCCTAGCCCCAATCTTCCTCGTCCCAGTACTTGCCTATGAAGCACTTTGCCTCATACTTAATACTGGGATGCGGAAGAGGACATTGTGTTAATACTGGGCTGAGGAGTTGATTTTGGGGGTCAGAGGAGGAGAGGGGGAGGGAACATGTGGGAAGCGGTGGGTCAGGAGCGGTGTGCTATTCCATAAAGGTCATCAATGATAAAGCAGACATGATATATATTAGTGGCTAGGCTGGTACAGCCAGTCGAGACATTTTTACTGGGCATCTATAATAAAGTAAACATGATAAGTGTTATTACCTCTCTACTTGGCATTTGGGGGAAGTCGATATAGCTTTTCTGTGATGGCATAATTTCTTGGCATATATACTGCAGCATCATAACTGTTATTATGTGGCTAGATTTGCCTTTTGGTGCAGCTAACCTAACAATTCTTACTGCGGCTCAACATTTTATGCTGGGCATCTCTGCTAAAGCAATCATGATATGTGTAATTACCTGGCTAGACTGGCATCTGGGTTCATCCAGACTAGCCTTTTTTTACTGTGGTATGGTATATTTACATGGTAATCTATGATAAAATAAGCATGATAAGTATTATTACGTGGTTAGATTGGCATTTTGGTGCAACCCATCTATGTATGTTTTACGGTGACATGGCATTTTTTACTGTGCAATTTTAAGGCTACAGCAAATATGATAAGTGTTATTGCGTGACTAGCCTACATTGTGCAGCCAGTTTTTACATGTTTTCTTATAGTGGGATTGTATTTTCAATAGCAAAGCAGTAAAACAGTTCAGCGGGTTGAGCGCCCACTGCTGCAAATTATGTGTGATCTGCAGTTTGTAGGTTCAAATCCCGGCACGGCCAACTCATCCTTTCATTCTTCCAAGTTTGATAAATGAGTACCAACTTCGGTTGGAATGATAATTTTATTAAAATATGTGCTATGTATAATGCTTTGGCGAAAGGGCTACATAAATAACAAATCATTATCATTAATCAAAGCATTAATGCTCCTGTGCATTGTTGGTGAATTGCATCTATTGGATTTTTGGATACTGTAATATCGCAGCAAGTAGCAATGTAGGGGCTCCACTTATCATATAATGACAATACCTGAAATGCAGCTATAACTGGCACAATATGGAAGTAACTGGCCATACAATGCTGAAGTGGTATATCTATGGCAGTGCCTCGGCCTATTTCAAGTATTCCTCTTCTTCATCACCACCTAGTCTGGCCCCAGGGTGGGTGGGCTACGTCATCATCTTCCAGGGCCACGGTGCCCCAAACAGCCCAGGACTTTCACTTCCTCCAGGCCACACAGTCTGCCCTCCCAACCCCCACCAGACGGTATCCCCACAGATCATGGGGATGCTTACTCACGTGGCCTAAGGCTGGGGCGTCACTTCACCAGGCCGCCTACACTACGCAGCCGAGACTTTTGGTTCTTTCGGGCCCATCTGGTCTAGCCCCTAGGTGCTCCGTTGCCTGTCAGGCCACTCTCAAGTTTTGGGGTCACCCCACACACAGGGTTCAGGCAGAGCATTACACACACACAGCCTGGAGATTCGGATTGCGTCAGGCTGCTGTTGGCATACGCACCCCAGCCAGCTATCTCCTTGATGCCCTGGTTTGGCCTCCCAAGGCTGCAACCCCCAGGGAGTACTAATCTTCCTTTTCTCTTCTGCTTTCCTTTCTCTATATATCTTTATCTGTTTTATCTGTCTTTCTCTGTTTTTTCTTATTTCAACTGTCACTTCCAACTGTCTTCCTTTTTCTTTGAATTCTATTCTGGAACCTTTTGAAGTCCACTCCATCCGTATTGGCAAGAGAGACCTGCCTATTGTTGTAAGTCCCAGAGTTCTATGTGCTCCCCTTGGTGGGAAACATGGTACAGTCAGGTACATCGAGCCAAGCACATAAACATTGAATAAAATAACTTTTAAAACACTTGTGTCTTGTTCTTTTCTTTTTATTATTGCTTCCTGTATTATGCAGCCGATCTATACACGAATAACCATGTACCTGTTGGGGCCCCAAAATCATCAACTGCCTCAACGTAGACACACTATTGCTTCATTTGTAAGAACATAAGTGCCAGGGCTCAAATATTTTCTAGCACGCTTGTGACACATCAGGGCAGGCAGCTCCCTCCCCACTGTTGACACCACCCACGGCTGCTCCACACACTGTTAATATATTTGAGGTTAAAGCTGCAACTCCCACTGGTTTATTGAGGGTGACGAATGCCCTGTACGATTTGCAAATACCAATCAAAATAACATATTAGTTGTGTCTTGAAATAAAATAAATTTTTAAGTGTTCCTTTAAAACACATAATCGTTAACATTTTGCTCTGATCCTATCAGTGGCAAGTGGAATATTTTAACTATCTAACCACGGGAAAAAACTGGTGAACTTGCCTGTCAAACACTGCAAGATCTTCTTGTGTTAGTTGACACTCATGAAAGACACTTCTCTTCGCTATTGGCCTTTTCACTGATCTTGCCCCTGTGTTGGGACTGTTGGCTGGGGACTGTCCTATTGTTGTCAACCCACCCTGCCGCTTATTACAGTAGAGAATTGATAGGTATTATAGGTTATTTATAGAGTGCTTAATGCCCAGAGGTTTCTAAGCGCAGACCTAGGGATTGAACCTGTGGTGCTCCATGTCGTCTTGCTTCCAAGGCGACCACGTTTCCTCTAAGCTATCCTCCCAGTACAAATTTGCAGCAATGCCATGACGGCCGAGTGAAGCAGTGTGCAGGCATGGCCAGCATCAGTGCCCAGCATTGCTGCCTTCCAACTCATTGTCATTCATGTAAATGGATACATAGCCCTGCCCTGACAACCTGGGTCATCAGGGTCATAACAATGAGCCAGCCCAGTATGCAGAGACCCTGGCCAAAGCCAGGGTCTCTGCACTCTGCATTGATTGTTATAGTACTATGACTGACTTACAGTTAAAATAATAAAGTTTCTTACACAGTGCAACAAAATAAAGCTTGGGTCACAAATAAGTGTCAGGCTCAGTAATAAGTGCCAGGACTCAGCCCTGTCAAGCCCCCCCAAACAAATTAAGCAAACACCCGGTAGAAGCGACTCCCATGCATGCCTCTACCGTTCTTACTACTATCCACCATTGCCATTTCAACGCTATCCTTAGTCCTCTCTATCGCTTTGCCACCTTTGACCCATGGGGTCATCTCTGCCACGTCCCAACCCTCTCCTACCTTGGGCAGACTGGGTGTCCTCTTATCTCTCAGACCACTGCTTGCCATCTCCTGGAACCCCCACACATACTCCCCTGTCCCCCTTCCTGTGGGCATCCCATGGCACACAGCCCTGGGCCCACTCCGCTTCACCTTTTGCACCTCCTCTATGGGTAAACTTATGCCACTCTTTGGCTTCTCCTACCACCCCTTTGCAGATGACTCCCAGAACGTTTTTCTCCTTCACCTCCCTCTCGCCTGGCATCACCGCCTGCCTCTCTGCCATCTGGTACCGGATGGTACAATGCTGCTTGATGTTAAACTCTGCTATGTATGAGGAATCTGTCCTCACTTCTTTCTCCATCATATCCTCCTCACAGGTGGCCAGGGAAAGGCTGTCGCTATTGGGTCCTGACGGGGGATGCAAGGGAGACTTAGGAAGTGGGGATGAGGCACCCTGGGGTGAGACATGGTACCCCCCTTTCCTTTTCTAGCGAGTCTATAATTCCCCAGACCTTTGTAGGTTATTTATAGTCCCTTCCCTATCTTTGCCATAAAACATCTCCCAGTAATCACCAGCCAGGCACTGGGACGAGGAAGAGACACACCAGGGCCATAGATCCTCTCTTTTTGGATTCTTACACTAACACCACTTAGGTACTGAGTCAAGGAGGCCACCATTACCACAGAAAAGAGACTGGAAGAAGAAACATGAGCGGTATAGTTGTTGGACTCATTATAATGGAGCTGGGAACTTTCAAACAGGCTCAGCTGAGAGGCTTGAGGAGAGGCACGGAAAGTAGCACAGAGAAGAGCGCGAAGAAGAGTTCCATGGCAGACATTATGGCAGCAAGAAGCCTGTGAATTTGCCTGGGAGAAAAGGGGGCCCCAGGCATGATGAATGGATGGTTTTAGTTCAAAAGACATTTAATTTTGAATACCTGAATTGAATATAAAGAACTCAATATGGAAAAGTAATTAACATGATGGGAAGCCGTAAAAGCAAGCATTGCCAAGTGTCAAACAGGCAAGTATTTCCAAGAGTTAAAAAAGAAGGCATTGCCAAGAACCAAGAAGAGTTGTGCAAAATAAATATAACAGTAACAAAGCCTGTATGCAAGAGAAACCTGGCAAAAGGGTGCAAGATGCTGTGATCAACAAACCTGAAACAGAGGATACGTTTCTTAGCACGAGAGTGTACTGGGAAGATTATGATGGCTTGTGCAAAGGAACTATAACAGTAACTGAGTTTCCTCGCAGGAAAGTGTACTGAGAAGCCTATGTTGGTCTTGCAAGTGAGAGCTACTAAACAAGTAAATGGAGACAAAACAAGCAATAATAAAGCTGAAACTGTGGCAATATACCCATGAAACAGATCCATGTAAGGTGTGCTGTTTGCGTGACCTGCAATGGGTGGACCGCGTGGTCCGACAACTGCGCCTAGACCGAATAAACCCGCCTAAGAAAAGCCACTTTAAGATTGAATGAAGGAAAACCTATGTGAACTGAAATTGATGAACGGAACTTTATAAATTGGTGAAAGGTAACCAAACCCGAATAGCTGGGAAATATCCCAAGGAACTGAGTTATTTAGGATCATTGAATATCCCAAGGAATTTTGTTATTTCTGAACACTGGAAGACTTTAAAGCTTTTGGAAGGGAAAGCCCTTTTCTAAATAAGAGCTGGACGAAGCTCTGAACTTTTATTTGAACACTTCTCAGTTGATGCTGACATCCGTACACATTATATACAATTAGATGTGAGGGCAAGTATAGGTTTTAGACACAGACAGACATTTGCTTTGGACTTCCTGACACAGACTATCCTTAGTTTTTATGTAGGTAGGGAAATCTCACCTTAGCATAGGGCAAGTTAGGCTTTTTTCTAACCCTCCTTTTTAGTTAATAAAAGTTTGTATCCCAAAACTCTATTCGGTTGTCTGTGTATACCTCATGATGCCTTCAGACATGACAGTAGTCACCTTGCTCCCCCCTCCAATGCCAACCATAATCTACAGTCTCCTGTGCCCCTTTCTTCAAACCTTCTCACGCCATCACCCAAGGCTCTTTTTACTGTCTGCTCACCACTAGAATGGTCTCGTAAAAGCAGTTCAATCAGTGTAAAGGTTTAAAACCAGGCTTAAACTGCAGCTGATTATCAGTGAAGGGGCCTCCCGTAACCTCTGCTCCCCCAGCTCCACTACCCTGCCCACCCTTCCCCAATGCTATACAACTGCATATATGTTCTTTTTTTCTATGTAAATACGGGCCCTCAGCTAAATATACACCAGATGTATATAGGTTTGCCTCTCACCAAAAGTCTCCTTTTTATGACTACTACATTGTTCCCTTCCCCTACCACTCGGCTTCCGTGCATCATTCTAATCACTGAAACGCTGTAAAGGCCCCTTGGAGAGGGAATGTCTCTGCTGTCGGTATTTCCGCAGCATGTGTGACTCTTCTGGTAGAAGGTGTGACCAAACCACCAAATGAATACAAATACAGCAAAAACAAAACTGCAAAGAGGCAGAGGAAAATGAAAGACCAAAAATCAATCGAGTGATTCTTAGACAAAGGTAAAATACTCCATATGAATACCTATTAGAGTACTCAAGGGCAACACAGTTGTGAGGATTGGGAGTGCGGCTGGAACATGTCTGTTTTTAGGAGCGTCAGAACTCCAGAAGATGATTAGCCTGCATGGTTTTGAAAGTCACTGCACTTTGCTATGTAGGCAGGGTGGCTCTAAGGGGGGCTCTGAGAAGCTGCAATGTTGAGGCTGCAAGATCAAAGAAAAGGCACTACTCCCAGGCCAGACCAGAAAGAGGGACACATTGGCCAGCTTTCAGATAAAGCAATGGATGGCAGAACGGATGTATTTTCAATAAGTGGTGTAGCTTAAAGGGTATGCAGTGATTATATGGAATCCCAAAATAACAAATGCAATTATAACGAATACAAAACACCGAAAACAAAAATAACGAATTTGGGAAAAAAACTAAAACTGGGGTTGGGAGTGGGAATGGTGGTTTTGGGGTTGGGGAAAAGGGGGGGGGGGGCTTTGCGGAGGAACTCCCCTCCCCAAAAATGAAGAAAAAGGAAGTCGCTATTTTGGTATTAGTTGTTTTGGATTCGTTGTAATTGCATTAGTTATTTTGGGATTCCATGAAATCACATGTAACCGCTTAACGATGCAAGAATGTACCATTGTATTTATATGTTGCTACAAGAGCAGTCTACTGCAAACCACATGTATTCCATTTGGTGGTTACATACACAAAGCCAGTATTGGACTGGGGTGAAGCAGAGGCAAGCACTAATACGTTTGCTTTGCAGGATTTGATTAAAGAGCTTGATCTAACATACATTATTCGTCAGCAGCAGCTTATCTCTTCGGTCAATGGCCGGCAATGTGTGTGCTCCCACCCAGTCTCTCGGAGGCTGGATGCAAAGATTGATCCGCATGGAAAACCCACAACACATGAACCACTTAATCAGACTTGGAGATGAAACACTAAATGAAGTTCATCAGACGAAATATTAGAACATTGGAATGTTGCCAGCTCCATTGGACATAATGCAGCAGCAGAGGGCAATATTGGCTGATATGAGCCTTCTGTCCCAGCATTCTGATGTTTCTCCTTTGACTTTCCTGGTTTTAAATAGAATATCCTACCCTCATTGGGTGGAATGTTCTAGTAGCCATAATGCCCCGTTCCTCCGGTCATGTAACGCTGCATGGCCCTTGTTAAAGGCCTGAGCAAAGCTGAGGTCTATTACCACCTGGCAATGCCCTCGGAATGTGACATTATTGCTTGAGAAATTCAGAAAGTAATTTCTCTACATTTTCCACAATACTCAACTGTGGGCTGCAACATGAGTGACGATCGATCATGTAAAAAGGCATCACAGGATCAAGAGGGACAAGGAACCACATGACCCTCCCCCACTTCCAAAAATACTAAGGCCGCCATTCACCTCCTCCAGTGTCCCTGTATCGGTGGAACAGGAGGCGTGAGTTTAGATGGAAAGGTATGCAAGAGATTGCAGGATGAGACCTGACACTGCAAAGGTTTTCCAGATTGGCCAACTTGGTAGGCCAGTGGATGCCCACGTCTTTCGCATATCTTGAAGATTTCTGTAAGAGTGGCATTATTTTCCCTGCCTTTAAACAGTCAGCAGAAAAAAATGCTGGAAGGAAAGCAGTTCACAACATGGAGCCAAAAGTGAGCAATTGCATTGGAGCCAGAATGGCAAGAGGCCAAGAAATGTGGTCATCGGCGGTATCAAAAGCCTTCACTTTCATGGAAGCCAGAGTTGTCAGGAAGTGCAAGCTAAGTGAAATGAGACCATACATGGACAGGTCGATCTAACGAAATGCTCTAGTTTCAAGAAACAGAATTGCATTTAACATGTTCACATAGTTTAGCAATTCTATGACAGAAAAGAAAGTCGTATGGTTTTGCTTGTTTGTTGAAATCAGACTTTCCTTTTCTGAAAGTTGCCAGGTAGTAATTTCTATGTATTTTCCATATTTTTAGTTTATACCAAGAATGTTCATGTAGTGCTTATATGTTTTTGTTGTCCGATGTATGGTATGTGGGATTGTGGACAGCTGGCCTTGTAGGGCACTAAAGGTGAGTAGTTTGGCACTTGCTTGTTTCCCTTTGGGTGAAGTCCATGTGGTTTTGTGACTTGGCAGCATGGGTTAGGCTGTCAATGTGGCGCAGTAGGTGGGAGTTTGCATTGCAGCATTTCTGCTATATGCTGGCTATTGCCTTATCACAGACTTAATGGCATTTGTTGGTCAACTTCTTTCCTCTGCTGCTAGAGGCTTACATTTGGGTAAAGGACAGCCAGGCTTTTTACAGTCGAATGTAATCAATAACGCCCAGCTTGGCACACTGCTGGCTGAGGATGCCATTGCACTAAATTAGCAGTTTGACCATGAACTGGCAGCGGACCAACAGTGCATACATTCCGACTTTTCTATTTCTTGCTGGCCTCGAGCTCCCTGTGTCGAATTCACAATTCTGTCAATTTCTTGCAACCGGCTCCCAGTGAATACCTGAGCATTCTGTCATAGTGGGCAATACACTGCTCTGGGGTGATGACCTATTGTTGGTGTCTATTGCTATTGTTTGTTTGTTTTATTTATTTATGTCCTATCACTTGCTATAACGACGGTCAGGCATGTAGGCTATATAAGCTAAGGTCTCTGAAGGTCAAAGCTACTTCCAGAGTACAGCCATGTTCTGATCTGTTACTGGCACTTAAAGCAGCATGTACCCTAGTAGAGACTAACGGCGCCTATTACCACGATTGCCTACTGCACTCATCAGAGGGGGCTCTTCTGGTACCACTAGACCCAGGAATGCTTAGACACATAATGTCTTCTGGGACTTAACATATCAATGAAATTGTGACTTTTACTGAGGTATAGCTTCTGGTCCTTGGCACAGCATTAATTCATACTCAATTTGCTGTGATTAATGCAGGCACGTATCTGAGTAGTTGCACAGAGAGTATTTTTCTGGCTCAAATACGTTCCTTTTTTTTACCTTACCATTGTAGTTAATGATATGCTCCAATGACCAGCCAATACATCTGCTGGGGATCAATAATGATCAGCTCGTCTCTCTACAAGAGGTCAAGTGCAGAGGTGTTCTAGGTACATTCAGCAAATTATAGATTAGGGCATGTATTTCACATTTTGGTATTCAATATCTATGCATCTGAGAGGCGGTCTGCTGGAGGGAGGGGCGTGGTCTAGCAGCTGCTGCTGTCAGTGGATAGCTTGCGGCAGCCATTGAATGAATGGATCAGTTTAGATTGCATGTCCATGTTTCACCTGGTGTGTCATGCGAGCTAGCATGAGTTTGAGTAAACGTGCCCATGATAGTAGCAGTGTCGGGCAGCCCTACAGAGAGCTCTAGGGAATTCCCAGTGGGCCTCTGCTCCATGGGCCTCTTTTGGTTGGGGACTCTGTTTTCTGCTCCTCTTACCAGTTCCCCCATGCACACCACCCACTTCCATCCATCTCTTCACATCAACCAGATTCCTTGTAAGTTGAGAAGTTACTCACTATTAACACGAGTTACATGCCCGGTTTTTATTAACTACTTTTTAATATCTATACAGTAGTAAATATCCTTTAAAATTCACTATTTGGACCCAAATGGATGACCTTGCAAACACTACTGAAAGGGGTTGGGCTTACTCACAAGGTTTAACATGGAGCCCCTTTGGAAAACACTTCCAGGGCCACTTTTGGTTCCGAGTTCACCCCTGGATAGCGGGCATAGTTGAGTGATTTAATTTAACAATGTGAGAGTCATCAGAGTTCACAGGCTGTTTTCTCATGTAAAGGTCGTAGCCGGGGTGATAGTAGTTGTGATGGTGTTCATCTGTATGGAATGAGATTGTCTGTTATTTCTTGTGTACCGGGTCATTTCATGGAATCCCTGTACCTGGATAGACTTTCACCCTGATGGGTACTTTTTCTTTTAGGTCATTCATTGCAAGATGGCTCCCACCTAAGGCCAGTAATATGTGTGGACCTCGGGGTTACTGTTGCAGTGGCTGCAGTTTGTCATTACTAGTGTTGGTTAATGACCCGAGAGGTCAGTAGACGCAGCGTTTATGCAATCAGGCGAATGGGTGGACTAGACAGTGCCATCTTGCAAGGGAGCACACCCAGTCACTGGGCAGACAAGAGGAGCAGTCAGATGCAACAGAACCTTCTGGGGGTCCCCTATTGAATCCCCTCACTGCCACTGTTTTGCAAGCATAGACCCTGATCACCTAATGATTCTGTTCCTGATCTGAAGCCTGTTTGGTGATTCAGGTAAGGAGTAGAATTTGCTTGTTTTTCTCTTCCACAGTCAGGAGGGCCCCGTTATAGCAGCACATGCTTCTTTTGGCTGCAGGGCTCACAGAGCTTGTGAGGAGATGACCAAAGGGTCCATCATACGGGACCAGGATAGGGTGGGTTGCCTGATCCTTCTGGACTTCTCTGCAGTGCTTGACACCATGCATCACGCCATCTCGTGTCATCGCCTTGAGGAATTGGGGGCTCCCGGTATGTGTCTTAAGTGGTTTAGGTCTTTTCTTTCGTCCCGAACCCAGACCTTGTCACTCCCTCCTTTTAGATCAGCCCCTTCTGCCCTTTCCTGTGAGATCTCTCAGGGGTCTGCTATCTCCCCCTTAATTATTAATATTTATGTTCGCCCTTTAGCCAACTTGACACAGGATCATGTCAGTTCTATGCTCATGCCAACGACACCCAGCTTATTTTAAGAGTGGATCAAAATCTAAACGAAGTCACTTTTCATTTGCAGACTTGGTTAGCTAAGATTGGCACCTGAATAACAACTGGTTAAAACTAAATGGAGACAAAACTGAGATCCTTATAGCTGGCTCTCAGGCATCTCGGTTCCTTTGGCACTCTTCTTTGGGCGCCCTTCCTTCTCTGGTGGATTCTGTCAAGAATCTGCGGATGAAAGGTGCAGCCTGTCTTTCCCCTGACCTGCAAGTTAGCCCCAGAAGCAGCTCGGGTTATTTTAAGCTAAACACTTTTAAAAAGGTGATGCCTTTTTTACCTTCTGATGTAAGAGGGTCTGTGGTTCTATCTGCTGTCATGGGAATCTTGGATTATGTAATGCTACCCTGCTGGCCGAGCCGAAATACTATCTTAAAAGACAGCAAATTGTACAAAACTCGGCAGCTCAGCTGGATGTTGGTTTACTGAGGTATGCCCATGTTTCCCCAGTCTTGAACAGACTTCATTGGTTGAGGGTAGGGGTAAGTTCAAGTCTCTGCGTCTATTTCATCATGCTCTACATGGTCTTCATGAGAAGCTTGTTCCCGATGCACCCACTAGAGAACTTCGCTCAGCTAATTACCATCTTCTTATCATCCCACAGGTCACGAAGACATCTGTTAGAGGCCGGGCTTTATCTGTCAGAGCTCCCTCCCTCTGGAATTCCCTTCCTTTGGCCTTGAGGCTGATGGATGACTATTCAAGATTATTTCAAGGCTCTTATGACATTTCTCTATTCTCAATAGCTGAACGTCTCCCGGTGTTGCAGTCCTCTTTCTTTCCTGGTGACTCCGTTGGGCTATCCCGCCGACAGTGCCAAGATCCATTCGGGTGATAGCTGCACTATATCAGGTTTTGGTGACAACATAACATGAGACGACAGTGGGTACACTGGCATTTCCAAAGGCTGTCAATTACCTTCCCTGATAAAGCAGAGACCACCACCACTGATGCTCTTGGAGGTAATATATGCACTGTGATGGGGCATATATCCACGCTTCCCCCTGCTGCATACATCCAAGTTGACTGTTCGACGCATATGGGCAGCACATGCAGTTGGGTGGGGATACGAGTGGAATTGAATGACTTTCTAGGGCCACGGCAGGTTTTCTATATGCTGATTACCTGAGGATCTGGTGGGAAGATGTGTGAGACTTAACGTACTGCAGGTGTTACTGTGTGTATTGTGGTCTAAGGAGATGTTCTGACTCCTGCTTCATGGTGCACCAGTGCAGGGAATATGTGGTGCGTCTTCCAGCGTCTGCTGGTGAAAGGATTGACGACTAGGAAGAAAGTCATCCTTACTAAACCAAAAAGTAAAAGGCAGCTGACGACTGACACTCAAGATTCATGAAATGCATTATATGGCGATGCTAAAATCATTGTTTGAGACCAAGGTTCACCATCTTCTGCTTCATGATATTTGGTTCTCTTTCTTAGAGATAAATAGGGCAAACATCTTGAACTCTGCTCTGCCCCATCTTCATTGTGAGTAGCTTATAATGTTTGCACTTAATAATTGTTTAGCCTTCTCTGCCTAAAACTACCCCCTTTGACACATACCTCTCATTAAATTCCTTTCAGCAAAAGGCTGGCTGTTATTTTTGCCAACAGGCATTTTTTTGCGTCTGCCACTTCACGAATGGCATCAGTTACGCATGCGCGTGCGTCCTGTGGGGGCATAGAATGCTGCTGAAGATGGCGAGAGAGGGTGAAATCACAGGGGGGAAATGCTAGGGGGCCGGAGCAAAGAGTGACAGCAACCGATGGAGATTGAGGTAAGGAGAGAGGGGGTAGTGGGAGAGTGGCCAGGAGAGACGAGGGGAGTTGCGGGGGTGTCCCCCTCACACAAGGTGGGAAGAAAAGGAAAGTTGCAGGGATCTCCCCCGCAGGTCAAGGAAAAGAGGGAGGGCAGTGTACAAAGGGTTGCGGTAAACGGGCTACAATGGCAGCACATTTAATTGTAATTGGTTATTTATAGGACAATTAATAGCCAGAGGTTTCTAAGCATAGACCTGGGGATCAAACCTGTGTTGCCCCATGTCGTTTTGCTTCCAAGGCAAGCATGTTGCCCCTGAGCTATCCTCCCGAGACCATGGCAGAAAGATTCTTGGCAAAAGAATGCGGGATATGGTCTGAGTGGAACGGAAAATGGATATTCATTAACAGGGACAGGGTCCATCATGAGAAAAGGGATATAACGCGTATTTAGTCATGGAACCTTGTAAAGCTCACACTTATAGCATAACGGCTCTATTTTTAAGGAAAAGGCAAAACAAATCAATGTAATAGAGTACGAGTGAGTGGGTGAATGGGTGAGTGAACAAGTCAGCGTCCAGTCATGAACAGCTCAGTATCATGATTGTAATCTCTATGTGATGGCCAGCCAATCATGTTTTCAAATTATACCTCAACTAGTGTACAGGCCCATGTACACGGGCCAAAGTGCAGGTTTTCATTGACACAGGAGGACCACTATATATTCTAAGCCAACAGCTCCCTCTAATGGTGACAACAGGTGAAGCTACTGCAACCAACAAACATACAGGGACAAACATACATCTGGCCTTTTATTATATCGTTATATTAGGAGTAGGAAGTTATACATTTTAGGGGCATCTTTTAAGGTAAGGTAGGGGTTGCAATTGCCAGGACTATGTTGCTGCTTGCAAGCCCTGTGCAGTGCTTTGCAGCCCCTGCGATCTAATCAACAATCAAAACAGTAGGTGTGTATGAGTGTGCGCGCACGTGCAGAAGTGCATGTGTACGGTCATGAATATCCCACAAAAAATGGTGCCAAATGAAAGGATTCATTTTGGAGGGGGTGTACAAAATAAAAAAGCGGGTTCCCATCCCTAAGCACGTGGTTAGTGAGAACCTTGGGATCATGCTTTTGGTTCTGACATTGAGTATGTGCCCGCCGGCCCGTAACAATTATACAACAGAAGGATTCCGCGTGGATCCTTGGAGGAATCTCGACGATCATGCCATAATGCCTGCTATTAAAATGCATGCTATTAAAATGCAGGTATGAATAGATTATGCAACCAATCAACTTGGGAGGTACTTACATTATTTTGCCGCCACAGTTCACATGTTAGGCTTCAAGATAGGGTGGGTACCAGGAGAGGGGAGACATTATGGTAGGGAGAATGCTCTTATTAAAAGATAAGAGTGTCCCGCCCATGGAATTGGACAACTGGTGGATATCAACCAAATTCCTAGCGTTTGGTGAGAATGGGCAATGACGTGAAAATGTATGTTGGGTATGTCTTACATAGAAAGCCTTAATCACATGAAGATGTTCCTAAATGCTAAAGCGCCCTGCTGTGACATCACCCCAGTAGAATATGCAAGTCATATTCTGATGGCCAGACCATGCAGCAGGGGAACAAGGCATTTTCATGGTCTTTTCCAGTGGCATGGAGTGGAAAGAAGTGACAGGAGAGGTAGGTGGGCTAGGATGGCAGGATGGCAGCTTGGTTTTCTTTTGGTTGGGGTTGTCTGTGCTTCCCTCATGCTTCCCTTATGCACCCTCTGGACTGATATCTACAAGGGCAGCACCTGGGCTTCTAAAAGCTACAGTCAGTCCCAGCATTAAACTGTAGATATGCTCCTATATCAACTTTATTGTTCATTTCATGCCGTGGTTCCAAGTGACAACAAAGGCAACTTGAGCTTGGCTCTTGTTGTCCATCAGATGTTTCTAAGAACGCCTTGCTGCAATATATTCCTGTTGATGACAGTTACACGCCCATAATTCTGTATGCCTGGGGTGTTGGAAAAGGTCTGGGGCTACGCTAATGTTAGGACTGTCAGGACTCGGGGCTAACTAGCTTCTTGGTTGTAGCCTCTGAGCTTCTATCCGGGGCTACAACTAAACGACCCGTGGCTATAGCCCTCTCAGCCCCCCACTAGCAATACCTCTTCTGTATGTAATGGACAGATTGCATAAAGAGCAGACATTTTCTGGGCGACGACAGGGGGGAAATGAAAACATAGAACTGGAGTTGCTGGTCTTAGTCTACTCTACAAGGAAGGTGCATGGTCTAACTTCCTCTCAAAAACCCCACATTCTCCAAATGGAGCCCCGTCATTGAGGCCCGAACCAGTGGTCGAGCAGTCATTAACCAACCAGTGCGAGGCAAGCCATTTTAAAGTGACCTGTTTAGAGTAAGAGCTCTATTCCAGAAGCATCGAGTCTGTTTTTCCAATTATTCAGGACTGATCCTGACAGTTTTGCTCCCCCATTCGCTTCAGGTGAACTGGCCCCCTACTTGAGCTACTGCTCTCCCTCTAAAAGGATGAATTATAAGTATGAACCTGCAGGTCAACGATATGGTAAAATCTGTATACTACCATCTCAAATTGGCAAAAACTTTGCTACGGTTGATTTTACCTAAAGGTCGCCCCCTGGTTGTCGGTGCACCGGTAAATTCCAGACTAGACTATTGTAATGCCCTTTTAATGGGTATTCCAAAAACGCAAATTCAAGTCTACAGATTGCGCAGAATTCAGCCATGAGGCTAGTTTTTTCACTACAGCGACGCACACATATTTCCCAGCTTCGGATGAACCTTCATCGATTACAATAGAGGGTACTGTTTAAGACCCTTTGTTTGAGTTTTATGTGCCTCCATGGGACTGCTCTGAGATATCTTGTCTCAAAAATGTCTGCCTATCACCCGGTCCGATGTCTTCGATCATCACAACAACATCTACTGGTGGTTCCCCCATCAAGATCTGTGACATGGGGTGACAGACGTTTCTCCTGTGCGGGACCAAGAGCGTGGAATACTCTACCTTATGATCTTTGGAAAATTGATTCCCTTTTAGAATTTAGGAAAAAACTGAAAACTTATCTTTTCAATTAAATGTGCAGATAGTGCAGTCTTTCTGGTCTCCCCTATTTGTATTTGCATTTATTTGTATTTATTTTATTTGTGTAGCGCGCCAAGCCCAAAGGCACCTGGGCGCATTTCTTCAGTTACAGTTATATATGTTACAGTTGCATTTACACATATACCATATAATCGAGCGCAGGCACGAGAGTATTTGCATATCCATGGTACGCAGGTACGAGGAAAGAAAGATGCATTACGTACAAATAGTGCAGTTTGAGTATTGGGCTGGGATGTGTTATTAATGAGCTTATTGGCATTACAGATGGCTAAGTTGGATGTGCGGGTAGTGTCTAATACTAAGGGCGAGTGGTCTTGCGCTGAGAGACAGATCTTGACTTTCCTTCTGAATGAGTTGAAGGAGGGTTCAGTTCTGAGTGAGGTAGGGAGTGTGTTCCAAAGCTTAGCGGCAAGCACAGGCAAACTGCTACCCCCAGCCTTCTGGAGCTTGAACCTTGGAATTATGAGGCAGTGTGTTTGGGCCGCTCTACGGGGGTCGGTCAGAAGTGCTGCGAGTGAGGCACTTATGTGTGAGAGACAATGATTTGAGGGTAATTCTGTGGTTAACTGGTAGCCAGTGTAGGCTGCGTCTGGAATCGGAAATATGATGAGATCTCGGGATATTCAGCGCTGCCCTAACGGCGAGATTTTGGATTACTTATAGTTTGTTAGTTCTATCTGCGCCCAGATGCAATCCTTTGCTCCGTTCCGTTTCGGATCTGCGCTCCTAAAATGCAAAAATTCAATTCAATTTATAATAATTTGATGGTTTAGTGTGCTTCCTACTACGGTTTTTGCCTTTTGCGCTGTAAATAACGAGTGCCCAAGGTAAGGGCACTCAATTTATTGGCCTTAGCAATACAAACGCGAGTTGGCTGGGCAGAAATGTGCCCGTATGGCCTGCAAGATGTGCACTGTTCTCAGCAGGCCAAATGTAACTCCTAGAACTATCGGAGGTAGCTACGGGGTAACACAAATATCGGGCAGAGGGTTTGTGGGTTAGGCTCCGAAGAACGTTTGCAAAGGAGCAACGTGTTCACTTTGAAGCCCTCCTAGATACATTTGTCAAAAATCCGAATCCATTTAACAGAAATAAGTGTCTAGTGGTCTTTGGGGTATTCGCCACCCAAAGATGCAATGTTACACCTGACTGCCTGGCGCTAGTAAATGTTTTTAATACATTGGCATCCTGCCACCAGCCTACTCAACCCACAAGATGATTGCAAAGAACAGCAAGAATTTCCTTGGTCCTTGGAAATGCACATTCCTATGACGCGCCCCCAGGCCTCCGCCAATCATAGCCTTTGCTGCAAAGAATTGGGGCTGCTAAGCCAGTGAAGGGGGCCTGTGTTTTGTCCAATAAAGCGCATTCGCGTGCTGGCTGGAAAACAGACACAAGCTTAGGAGAGCGCCAACAAAACTATTGTCTCAAGCTAGTAGCTTCAAAGAGGAGCTGGGAGCAGATGGAATGTCCCTGTACTGCCTTGACTCAGTACAAACCACAGTCACCCATTCTGTACTGTAGGTGGTCTCCGTGGCTGGCATCCAACCACGACAACCTCCAAAGGGCAGCAGCGCCTTCAGATGGACTCCAGTACTGTTTCGCAGCACAAACAATTCAAAGGAACCCTCGGGGTTTTCTATATAGAGTCCCCCGTGGGTAATTATGAACCCGATCAAAGCAGGTCACCAAGAAATACGAGGCTGCCTGGTTTGGGGAGCAGGGGGAAAGAGGGAGTGAATTTCTTTAAAAACTGTCCAGTGTTCTTTTTAACTCTAGTGACAATCTGCAGTGATCTGTATTTTTCACCGCCTGCACTTATTTTTCATAACACATTAAAAAAAAGTGTCATGCAAAGGATCTAGAAAGTGAAGTTATGAAATGACTCCGGGTTAAAACTGCAGCCCAGATCAATAAAGATCATAGACAATCTTACACTGTTTGAACAGGTGCAGAAAAGAGCTTCTTGCTGTTGGCACTGTGGGAAATGGAGCAAACACTTCAGTTCCTATTATCTAAAGATATTATCCCTGGGGCAAACGTGGAACAATTCTGTTCCGCATGACGAGTAAGTAGAAATGGAGCAAACACCTTCGACCTCAAGCTGACTTCCATCTTTCACACTGAAAAGGTGGATCAAAATATATTTATTTCATTCTTCATTATGTAAATAGCAACAAAATCTGTTTGTTCCATTGCATATCGCCAAAGCACGCGATATGGCCTTTGTTCCCTGTGCACCCTAATACACAACTCAGTAATATGAACTGGGAGATAACCTGTTTGCTGCATTCCCTATTGTGCCTTGTGAAAAATGGTTGGGTTTTCTTAAATTTCTCACATTTTGTAACTGGTGCAAACTTTACATAAGAAGCTGAAATGCCAAACACCAAAATATTGCAAACTAACAGCAAACGCACATTTCAGCAACAACGTGAAGGGCAGGTTTTGGGTCTCATGTTTTAGTGCTTTCGAAACAAATAATTTCAAAAAGTGGGCCGGATGCACGGAAGTGGCAAAGCGCCCACACAACCATCAGAAAGTTCTGGTTTACTTAGGTCAAGAACACAGAGAAATAAATCCAATCAGATCCAACATTCTGAATAGTAATGAACCATACAGTGAGACCTAAAACCAAAGGATAAACCACCAAGTGACACACAAAAAATGGTGACTATTTTCACGGGGAAGAAAACAGAACATATGTGCATAAACTACTATGAGAAACTCGCTCACTCTCTGGCCAATCATTTTTGCTGAAATCCACTTTGACGTTTTTTGAACATATATACCTAGGATTTCAAAACAGTCCCATTGCACATGTCTACATTTAGTTGGATCTACAAGGGTTCCTTGTGGCATGTCCCTTAAAAGGTGTGAATGTTGGGTGATCAGAAAGGCAAAGGATGCAGAGAGCTGATTTCTATGGGCAACAATGGATATAATAAGAATGATTAAACGATTCACTACCTTTCAATGTTTTTCTTTCAGTCTTGATAGTACAGTTTTAAAACACAGAGATTGTTTTAGGCTCCCATTAGTATGTATATGGGTAAATGTAGCTACCCATTCAGACGGAGAAAATAAAAGCTACAATTATACTATTTTTCCTTAATATGCTACTCTAATGGTTAATATAATGCCAGGTTGTTTTATAATGTGATTTGTGCACGTTTCATGTACACTCTCTCACTTTTTACAAGCCTAACGCTTGACTGCCATTACTCCACCCCTAGCCCCAGCCCCATCTCTCTGCCCGCACCCTTCCCCCTCACGACTCCAGTGGAATTCCTGGTGCAATCCGTGGGTATTTCCTTTTTCTATTTCCAACACTCCCAGCTCCTGTCATTTTGGGGGAGGTGACATGTGCAGAACACATATGTCAGGGTTTAGTTCCGGCTTCCTTTAATGTGGTCCCATTCACACTTTCATCTTTCAACATGTACATTTTCCGATTCTCCTTAATTTTACATTTCCCCCAAAACACAGCAGCATAAAATGAAAATTCGTTTTTCTTTCTTGAAACTGCTGTTCTCTTTCTCCTCAAATTAAGCAGTTCCCCATTTTAACAAAAGTTGCAGGTTATTTCCTGGTACTTGAAATGTTCATCTCAGGCCTGGCTCTGCATTTTTTCTTATGAGTCAGACTTCCCTACAGTCTTAAACACACACTGGCACATGGCTGTGATTGTTGCCGCATTGCTGCTAGTGCATTAAGTGGGACAGAGGGGCACACAGCACAGAGGGGAGAACAGGGTAGTCACCAGCAAACAGAGCCGCCATAAGGGAAAGACCAAGGAAAAGACCACTGTGAAGGGGGAGTGTCTGTGCAGAATGCAGACCTATACAACATATTGCTGCAATGTTTCACAGGCAAATTCATAATTTCAGCAAAGATTCTGTCTGCATTCTACCATCACTTTATTATATGAAAAACACACTGTTCTCTATTTTCTGTGGCTAGCAGCTCAAAATGTTCTTCTTGCCACCTACAGAGTCAGAGGAAATTGATAAGGAGGATGATGGGTTTAAAGAAACAGTTCAACATTTGGTGTCCCATTTAAAGACACAACCACTATGTTATGTTATTTTATTTTGATTGGTATTTGTAATTGACACACCTGCCATGGTTGGTGCACACATCACCCCCAACGAGCTACTGGTAGTTGCAGGGGTCAAGCCCTAAAAAAGACGTGGATGGACTCATTAACAAACGCAATGGGATGTGAAGTAGCCGGAAATTAGTATATCAACATGGAATATGCCCAATTCATTTATTTGGCTCTGCATAACCACCCAAATTGCACAGGAAGAATGACATTTACCTTTCATAAATTCAACACAAACACACACACACACACACAAAACCAATAGAGGACATTTTCTTCTAACAGTGTTTTTGAAAATGTTAAAAAGTGTGCATGTTTTAAACTCAAAGAACCACTAGCAATGTTTCCCTGGAGCATACAGTACCAAAATGGGACATATCACCTATAGTTGTTTATTATTGTTATTCAGGTGATATAGTGCAGTGGTGAAACGTCTGCCCTGAGAACTTGACGACCGGGGTTTGAGCCCTGAGAACAGTGTTAAATCATACATTCAAAAATACATTCAATGTTCCCCATTTAAACTTTGGGTGATGGGGTGTACACTCGACTTAAGCCCTCGGTAGTTGCAGCTCCATCCCCAAATATGCTGACACTGTGGGGAACAGCAGTGAGTAGGGCATCAGTGGGCAGTGAGATGCTGCCCTGATACGGCACAGATAGGTTCGAAAATATTAGGGACCTGGCACTTATTTAATTTCAAATTAAGCACTGGACATGCCTCAGATTAATACAGTCCTACCCTGGATTCAGAATGTTCATTAGCACCCGGCACGGGGGAACCAGCCAATCAGGTGGCTAGAAACGCAGGCTGAAATCTACAATCTCAGCCCGCATTCCAAGCCGCCTGGCCGCCACCGTCCCCTTATTTTCTTTTTCTTCCATCTCCCACCCTCCTCCCCAGCTTCACTTACTTGTTTGTTGCCTCGGCACAGGCTGCCACTGCATCTTCCCAGCTTCTCCGGCCACTATGGAAAGGGAAGAGTGGCTCCATATGGAACCCTGCTTTCCTTTCCATGGTGGCCATTTTAGCACAGTATTTTCAGTCATTGAACGCGACGTGCAAAGGCATCATGTTCAATGGCTGCAAATACTTTTTTTTTTGGCACACGAGGTTATCGCTTTGGTAACCTGTGGTGCTAAAGGCGTAACTTGTTAACTTCGGTTGCTGGGGCATTACCCCCGATTCCAGCACTTGGAACAGGGAATAAACTCCAATAGCACCCCGGGTTACCAAAGCGATAGCCCGTGTGCTGAAAAAATAGTATTTTCAGTCACTGGGAGTTATCCCCACAGTTTGAAGAATCATATTACAAAATAGGCAAACCCTGGCAAAAAACGATACATGTTTAGACCAGCATTTATCTGGCCTAAACGTTTATTGCTTGTTCTTTCTGAAGGGCACAGTGTGTTGCCCCGAGCAAAGCTGCATATGGCCCATCCCTCAGTCATTTGGACAATATACAGCCTTGCCTCAACGGTGAAGGCATAGACAACTAGGGGCCCCTGCAGAGCGGGGTTATATGTTATAATCCCACTCCACCAGCTTTATCTGTACAGTGGACAGAGTAACCGCCTCCAGCCTCAGTGGGCGGAAATTCTACTTTAATAGACATCAATGTGTTTTTAGCAAACTTAGACAATGCCAGTCTCTATCTCCTAAACACCACGGAATTGCTCACTGAAACCAATATTACTTGCATAGTTTCCTGTTTGACGGGGTATGCTACGGTATCCTGCGACCATCTTTTCAGCAGTGCCAAGGAGACTACGTAAAGGGATGAGATTCTTTTTTTGTGCTGAGATTCTTGGAGGAAGGTTCATGCCGGCCCATCAGGGGTGGACTGGCCTATAAGGAACTCCAAAGATTTGCTGGTAGGCTGCTGCACCCTGGGCCTGTATTGTATGTTAACCTCTAGTAAATTATTTTATTTCCAAATTTTCTCATGGGAAAAGTGTTGGGACTGCAGAAAATGTGTCATATGGGGCCACTTGAACATTCTTTCCAGGGCCTCTTGGTTCCCAGTCCACCCCTGCGGCCCATGCATTGCACAGAGAATCAAAAGCTCGCCCTATGTTGTGGCAAGGAAGCCGGGTACAGGTTGACTTAGTATCTGCCCTTGATCGTGGCACAAGTAAGCCATGTCAGAGTGCCCTAAGCTCATATGCAGCAGCGTGGGCGGTGGGGGAACTAAGGGACATCACGATGGTGGCCTCAGGCAGAGTCTCGTCCCACATCCTATTGCTTGAAGATTAAATCGGGCCTGTTGCCTGGTAGATAGGAAACAGGCCCAGCAATTTCGGTGAAAACGCGTTTTTCTACATGTGAGAACATACAGACATGCGATACGCGTCTGCAGCATGTGTGACTGTGGCTTCTTAATGCCAAGGCATTTGGGGAATTTGTGTGTGGTGGAGCGGGGTCTGTGTCATGGTACTTTACTGTGGTTTGTACCCAATCAGTCCTAGAAAATTCTGGGTGGTGATGCCCAACATCACAGGAAAGTCACAGGGTCCATAGTCGGGTGCTACAATATGGTATTTCACAACAAACACTCGGACAGGATGGCAAGGGGTTTAGTGTGACAAGCAAGACTGCGAGCCTCTGTTAACAAAAAAACATGTTATCATTTGGGTTCATGCGAACACCTCCAGAGATGAACCTCGCACTGGCAGTGATGGTTCTGGGGTCCTGTGTGTTTGAGCAGAGCGGCGTTCTGGGGGGTTTGTGAGCAGAGCGGCATGAGCGGTGTGAGAAGATGCTGCACTGATGGAGGTGGGGGACCATTTGGGTTCATGTGAAGAAATCCAGCGATGAACCTCGCACAGCCAATGATGGTTCTGGGTTCCTGTGCGTGTGAGCAGAGCAGCCTTCTGGGGTTTGTGAGCTTAGCGGCATGAGCAGTGTGAGAAGATGCTGCACTGTTGGAGGTGAGGAACCATTTGGGTTCATGCGAACACTTCCAGAGATGAACCTCGCACTGCCAGTGATGGTTCTGGGGTCCTGTGTGTTTGAGCAGAGCGGCGTTCTGGGGATTGTGAGTGGAGCGGCATGAGCGGTGTGAGAAGATGCTGCACTGATGGAGGTGGGTTATGGTGCTGAGAGATCGCTGTGGGTGAAGAAGCCCCAGGGACCTGAACATTTGGGGAGCTGGACGTGAAGGTTGGAAAGAGAACTGGGGCACTGGGCCCCAGAATTAAGATCTTCCCTGCAGTTACAGGAATTTATTGTTTTGGGGATAGCTCATTGCAATGGTGCGACCCGTATGTCCACCCCATTACCTACGGTTACACTATTGTTCCTGATGGGTGTCGAAGTGGTGTTTTCCAGCCCAACTGATGTGAAAATATAATAGGGGAAACCCAAACTATTGGCCCCAAATACTGCAGGACTGTTTGGAACTGTCTTCGCTCCCCACCCCGGGGTCTTTACACTGTGCATAATCTTCAGCATTTTTTTGCACTTGTTTTTTTTAAACTGTATGTCTTTTCATTGTTATGTTATGTTATTTTGCATTTATATAGCACCTTATGTACCATTGGTATGATCTCAAGGCGCTGGTAGGTTGAACATCCTCGGGAACCGAAGTTCAAGTCAGTAGAGAGAGCGAGAGAGTCTTAAGGTTCGTTTGAGCACTGGATATGTGTGCAGCGGTGTTGCATTCCTGTGATAGCTGCTTCTTAGCAGTAGGTGCGGTGGTTGGGAGATCAAGAGTATGCGTTCGTTCTGGCAGGTTGTTTTCCAGACCGATTCTGACTGCGTTAGGCCTGAGGAGAATGCCTAGGCTGGAGGGTGTGTAACCAGATGTGTTTAGATAGGATGATGGGGAGTATGAGGCAGATGATGGTATGAGAACAGCTATACCGAATGGTGTCATAGTATCGATGTGTTCTAGTTGAGTGGTGGAGTAAAGGAGAGAGTAAGCGTGGAGATGTGATAAGGTGGTTTATATCTTGAGGTCGAGCACACTCCAGTAGTTCCATGCACTTCAGCCATTCCATGCACTCCGACCGTTCCATGCACTCCAAAACGTTCCATGCATTTCCACCATTCTATGCATTTCCAACCATTCTATGCACTCCAGCCATTCTATGCACTCCAGCCATTCTATGCACTCCAAACATTCTATGTACTCTGGTTGTTTTATGCACTACAGATCGTTCCATGCTCTTGAATCCTGAATCTTGAATATGCCTGAAAGAGAAGTCAGAGAACTGGTCACAAACCCTGAGAAGAGGGGAAAGTACCCCATGGTTTACAAAGTAAAGAGTGGAGCAAACCAGAGAGAATTCTATAAATATGAATGTGAAGTGAAATCAAGTGAACTAGTTAAGAGGAGAGAATACAAATTAGCAACCCCAGGAGAGGAGGAAGGTCAAGTCACAAGAAAATATACCCTGCTCAAAAAAGCCTGGGTTACAAGAGTCAGAAAGGCATAAACTCCTACATCATAGTATAAGAAAGTGTTCAAAAGTAGCGGAGAAAAAATGCCCCTAAAGAGGGGATAAAATTCAAGTGTATTGTGAAAGAGTTACATGAATTTATGAAGGTGGCAAGAGACTAAAGAGAACTTGGAGGTAAAGAGAAGACCTTGCCATTTGAGACAACCAGGAGAAGGGAGATATTCTCACCGTTAGTTAAGACAGTGGTGGGGCCAGTTAGAACTAGTTTTGTACCGTGGACAAATTACTTTAGGACTTCCTGACGAGCACCTTTATTTATTTTCATAGGCATGGATACCCGTTTAGCAATAGGGAAAGGTAAGCCTTACTCCATTTTATTGAACAGTAAAGAATGTCCCACAAGTGTTTGCCTCCATCCTTCCAATCCACCACAATAGACAAAGGGCTCCCAACAATGCAAGATCAGAAAAATGCATCATCAAGTGTGCGCCTTGCATCCAGGCGCACACCAGAAGTAGACTAAACTATGCCCCTCACCAGCACCCCAAAATATAAGTGATTTCACAGCGAGGTCCTGGTGATTCCCCGATCTCTGAAATGTATTGCCCAATACTTTCACAATGTGTGTACAGTGCTCCATGCACTTTCGAGTTGTCCCCCTGACCGCTTTCTTCCCCGCCCACCCTCTCCTGATTATCACCCCACGTACCAAGCCACAAGGTCGCCAACATTATACCATTACACCAATAGTCACAACGCAAGGAAGATAAGTAACCACCACAATGCGAACCGTGCATGGCGCTGCAGCGGGGTTAGTGACCCTGCTACCTAAACTCAAACGTCTAACCAACCTACCACAAAGGAGCACAACATGCCTCGAAACAGAAACAGGACAAGGCATAAACTAAATTAAACCACACACACCACGTCTCTCATCCAGCACACAGACACGAATACAGAACACCCCCGCCCCCCACAAATATGTCTGGCAACAGAACAAACTTCATGAGAAGAAAAAAAGCTCTATACCAACACCGTACCTCTCAACCGACCATCGACCACAACATCAATACCACCAATGTCCCCCGGCGCACCAAACACATACTGGAACCACACAGAAAAAGATTAACACCCGGAAGGCAAAAAAACGAAATAGATGCCCGCACACCATATATCACAAAAACACGAGGACACCTCCATCAACTACAACAAAATGTAGATTAGGAACCAGAAGAAATCAGCTACCCAATCATTAATCTAACCGACCTACTGGACGATGACTTCCAGAGAGTAACATGGAAGCAGACCAAAGTGACAACTTCGAGACAAAGCAGATATCAAAAACTAAACCAAAATACGTGGAAAGATTCCACCGCACTCTAGTCAACGCAGGATCAATGTCCAAACATGCGACAGATCTACGACCTACTATGCGACAGTGGTATCGACTTCACATTTGTCACTGAAACACGGCTAGGCAACAACTACAAAATCACACTACACAGCTGCCGCCCTGACAACCTTAAGTGCTCACAAATAAACAGAAAATAATTTAAAAAAATAGAGGAGGACTTGCAATAGCATACAAGGAGCATCTGAAAATTAAAGCAGACAAAATCGCTAATCACAAACGGCAACCTATTCCTTCACTTGAATGCAAAACCAAACATCCTGGTCTTCAGAACACAGACATACGACGCAACATTTGTTGACACTTTCACAGAAGCCTTCAAACACAAACACCTTATTTCCTTGGAGACTTCAACATCTGGTAAGAAGAAGAACACGCAAAAATCACTAGTCAAGCAAATAGAAACAATGAAACTACATCAATTGTTTAAAGGAACCCCACACAGCGGGACACACTCAATGCCATCTCCACCAACAAATACCTCACCACTGCACCACCAATACAAACACTCTGGAACGACCACATCATCTTTCCTTTTGTGATCATGCTACCCACCAAAGCAACCGACCAGCCCAAAAAAGCTTCCGACAGGCATGAAAAGGAACTGAAAAAACCATCGAAGGGAGCAACCTAATAGAAGAACTTGAACTCACAAAAGCACCAAAAAATAAACTTGATGAAGCCGACCACAACGATAAAACAGACATTCTTCATAGATGTATCACCGCAACATCGACATCGCCCAGGAAAAACCTTTAAACCATTCATGCAATGGTGCACCGCCCCTCCCTCAGTGCCATGAAAAGAAAAAACAAGAACCTGGAACTAGAATGGAAAAAACCAACAAAAAGAAACGACCAGGAAAAATATAAAAATCACAATACCAATGTCAAATCTGATCATACAAAAAGGAATTTCAAAAGACCAAAAAAATACGACAACCAAATCGCCAAAGCCACCAACACCCAAAAAAGAATATGGCACACGAAATGAGGAACCCAGTAAATCATGCAACAACCCTGCGGACCACTTCAAAAAACAAAATCGTCATCCACCAAATCATACAAAGCAGACCAGTCAACCAAAACACAACCCAACCGTGAATTGTCAGAATAAACTCAAAACTTTGCCCAATTATCAGTAGAGACATTCGTCACCCTTGTAAGAAATAAAGCAGCCTCCCCCATGGACCCCTCCAGACATATACAAATTAATCCTCACAGGGCACACCTTTGGAATGTTACTGAAATCTGTTTACCCAGAAATGCAAATCTAGTATTTCCACCGGCATTTGTGTGCCCCCAGGCCCGGCAGCAGTTATCAACTGCTCACTCCCCGAACCCTGTCCTTCCCAGTTTCCTCCCCCTCCCGCCAACCCTGATTGGTTAGTTTGCCGTCAACACTGGCTCTGATTGGCCATTCCATCGACACAGCTGGGCCTACAGCTCCAGCGACCTAGCCCCACCCGCCATACCTGATTGGATCACCAGAAGGCCATAAGCGTGCCTTCCAGGGCAGCCCCTTTCGGCGAAGGGCCCCAAGGCAAAGGGCGGCTCCCACAGAGGCGGCTCCAGATCGTATCTGCAGGTATCCGCAGGAGAAGCAAGCAGCCAGTAGCCTGCTGTCAACCAGCACCAACAAAAACGCAAGTGTGGCAAGGGTGGGGACTGAAGCAATCACTTCATGCCAGAAAGCCCTACCACTCGCATCCAAAAGTCTTATTGTGCTACATCATACAGTCACATATTAAGGTTCAACAATTATCTGCACCCTATTAGCGTCACTGTGTTAAAGATGAACGTAGAAAGCGTCACTGTGTTAGAGTTGAATTAAGATGGTATTCCCAACATCATTGAGTGTGCCCTAATAGCGTCACTGTGTTAAGAGTTGAATCAAGATGGTATTCAACATCATTGAATATACCCAATAGCGTCACTGTGTTAAAGTTGAATTTAGAAAGTGTGCCCTAAAGCGTCACTGTGTCAATGTTGAACCCAGAAAGTATGCCTAATAGCGTTACTGTGTTAAGAGTTGAATTAATATGGTATTTCCAACATCATTGAGTGTGCCCTAACAGCGTCACTGTACTAAAACTGAATTTAGAAAGTGTGTCTTAATAGCGTCACTGTGTTGATAAATCCAGAAAGTACCCCCAACATCATTGAGTATAGCCTAATAGCGTCACTGCTAAAGTCGAACTTAGAAAGTATGCCTAATAGTGTCACTGTGTCAGACGAATTAAGAAGGTATTCCTACATCATTGAAAGTGCCCAATAGCGTCACTGTGTTAACGTTGAACTTAGAAGGTATTCCCAACATCATTGAGTATGCCTGGTCGCATGCACTTTACCGATTACCACAATGTCACACTACTACGCTTACTCTCTCCTATACACCACCATTCAACTAGAATGTGTACTATGACACATTCGGTATAGCTGTTCTCATACTAACATGACCCATCAAACTACACATCATCCTAATAAAACACAGCTAGCTGAGCACAAACACGATAGCATAGGCATCTGCTCAGGCCTAACGCAGCCAGAACTCAGTCAAGACGGAACACATTCAACTGATCTCAGCACAACACCTACTGCTAAGAAGCAGCTATCATGCAACAACCACACCAGCTGCACACATACCCGGTGCGCACACGCACTTTACAACTCTCTTCCTTTCGACTGACCTGAACTGTGGTTCCCGAGGGCGTTCAACCTACCAGCGCTTTGAGATCATACCAATGATACATAAGGCGCTATACAAATGCCAAGTAACATAACACAACAATCACTCGCAACAGGGAAATGACTGCAATCATTCAAATCGGCATACATCAAATCACTCCTCAAGGACACGGCAGGCAATGTAAAAGACCTTTCCAACTACAGACCCAAATCAAAATCATTCCCAACCCAGCAAAACTACTTGAAAACTACATCTACGGACTAACACAGTAGCACATAGAAAAACACCAGCTACTTGACCAGGCACAAGTCGGCTTTAGGCTGAATAGAGGGACTAAGACGGCACTTCCTTCAATCTGGGATGATCTCAAGACAAATGCAGACTCAGTCACCAACTCTGATACTACTGGACCCTCTCGGCAGCATTCAACAGCCACAACATTCTCATCGAGAGACTAAAAGAAATAGGAATCTCCGATTTAGCCCTACTCTGGATTAAATCATTCCCAATTAAAACTTTTAAATCCAGTCCAAAGAAAACCAACTGTGTAGTACCTATCCCCAATGCTCTTCAATATCTACCTAACCCCATTAATCAAGCTGATAAAAACGACAGCTTTACAAGCTACAACTACGCAGACACGCAAATCTACAAAATAGAAGACGCTCAAGAAGATAAAATACTGGAAAACGGTCTACAAGAACTATGAATGGATGAACACAAACAGCCTCAAACCCCACACAGGCAAAACTGAAAAAACGATTATACCCAAAAACCAGGTAAACAACCACTACATCCCATGGCCTACTGAACTCGGAACAGCATTGACAGTCAAAAACAGAGTCCTGATGATGACAAACACACTAGAACCACAAATAAAAAGGTAATCAAGAAATGCTTCTTCCTCCTACACATGGTAAAAAAGGATCCTACTGTTACTCTCCTTTGCCCACGAACACTTCCAATCGTCTCCAGAACAGACTATGCCAAAAGCATATAGGTTAGAACGCCGGAAAGCCTACTAAAGGAAAACTGCAACATATCTAAAACGTAGCCGCCAGACTCCTGAAACTACTACAAAAAGACAACATCACTCTAGCGCAGAAAATGCTACATTGGCTGCCCATCAAATAACAAATCCGGCTCAAAACAATGTGCTTAATGCACAGAAACCCATAGCCAAGGAGCACCATTCCCACAAAAGAAAATAACCATTTACCTACCGACAAAACCACTTGGATCAAGCAACAACATTCGCCTAGAACCAAAACCATACCAAAAAGAAAATAAATAACAGTAGTCAGTCTCCCACCTAGCAGCAATAACTTGAAACACCCTTCCAAAACAAAATACGCAATACAAAGGATCACCTTAAATTCAATACTTAAACTTGGCTCTTCCCCTCCCCCCAGAATCAGACGGGACTGACCCCCAGAATCAGACGGGACTGACTAGATAATACAGACTCCACCGGAAACAGAACACACCTCAACAAGGATACATGGAAGGAACTAGTTAAGAAGGGAGCCCAGGAAAGAGCCACCCCTTACACTACATTGTAATGTATGTAACCTCTGCATCCTCTGTGTAGCACTGCAATGCCTCTTGGGTGGTGATAAAAGTGCTCTTTACAAATAAACACCATGCCATGAATAAACTGATGCAAAAAGGGCCGGAGGGCGATACCTTCCCAGGGGATGGGCGGGTTCAGGGCAAAGGATTGGAGAGAGCTGGTGGATGAAGGGGGCGTTTCGTCTAGGATTGTGTGTTTGAACATTCAATGCTTCATAAAGGGGTATGTTCTTTAAAAACAATATGTGTCAATCTCCTAACACTGATACAATTGCTCAGCGGGTTAATGCAGCTACGTATCTCTGATTCAGTCTCTGGAAGGTTGACTTAGTATGTCAGCCATCTGTAAGACTCATTTAGTTAAACATGTGGGAATGTCGAACCATATAGGGAGGCATTATAATCATAATTGATTTATTATTATTATTATTATTATTATTATTATTATTAACTCTTAATTCTATCGATTTTTTTAAACTCTCCAAAAACGTGTTTAAATATTCACCCCCTAATAGAAATAATAACATGGCACTTTTGAATAAACTATTTCATTGGGTTTTGCAAGACACTTTCCAGCAAATTTGTTTTTAATTGAGTAGGCTATTGCTTTGCTGTGCTGCTGCTTTCTAAGTTGAAGCATTGTCATCAAGCATCATCCCCTACTCAAGTATGATATGATCGGGTATTTATAACGTGTTTAATACCCAGCGGTTTCTATGCGCAGACCCGGGGATCAAACCTGTGTTGCTCCACGTCGTCTTGCTTCCAAGGCGAGCACGTTGCCCCTGAGCTATCCTTCCAAGACAAGTGTGTTATTTATTGGTTCTGAGGGATCCGCCAGATGTCCAGGCAGTGCCCATTCAGCTGTGGCGTATCTCAAAGATGTCTTCTAAAAGCTCAGCTAGTGGCTGCACTACCAAGTTTGGGGCTCGGTTGGCAAGCGCCACAACTCTCTGCTCAGACAGGCCTCAGCACGTACGCACATACGCGTGCGCGTGTGGGTACGCGCACCCACCCATGCACAGCATTATTGGTGTTAACTGGAACTGCTTACTGATAGCAGAGGGAGGTAGAGGCTGATGAATCGCTTTTCTTTGGTTCTACTGAACGGTACCATCGCACCCTAATCCTGTCTAGTGCTGCATTTTGAGGCCCGCTCCATCTGTCACAACCCTCGCCCAAAACCCCCTCTGGCAAACCCATTGGCCAGGTGGAGTCAGGACTCGGCATCTAGAGCCTGGCATCCTCTTCAAAAGCCCTCATGGGGCCAGGCTCATACACCATGAACAACAATGTGCTTGGGAACTACTTTATTGTACTGTCAGCCAACATGGAGGCATCCACACAGCTTGTTTCCTAAGAACCAAGCTATGCGGTCTAGTTTTTTGGGTGTGGCAGGCCTGGAACTACTTTCCCTGGTACTACTTTACCTGGGCTATATAAACCACACCCTGACTGCAGAACATGCTTCGTGTTACTTTGCAGCTTGCAACGTGACGCTCACCGTGTCCAGCTATTCCCTCGAACCTCGGAGAAGCAGAACCTGCAAGGAGACAAAAGGAACATCATTGGCAGCAACATTTTACCTGCAGTCTTCATCTTTAAACACTTGCAGCTACTGAGAACAGCGTCCTCGAATCTGCACGCCTCCCGGACAGAACGACCCGAAAGAGGAAGATAGAGGCAACATTAAAGAAAGCTGTAGAGACATTTACAAATTACGAATTGCTCAAAAGGCTTACCTGGCTGGTCACCTCTCGGCTGGCACCACTCAGGACATTCCACTCGTGCTGAAGAACACCGCGACCTACAAGGAAGGAAAATACAGGTCAGCAAAGGCAAGACTTCGCAGTGCTGCGCATAGCGCTTACTTACCGCATCATAGCGCTCTTAATGCGCCATCATTTATCAGCGGGACTCAACCAAGCCAGTTCGCCGCGCTGAAGCTCCGCATACCTAAGGGAGAAAAAAGAGACATTTTAAACAAAGAAAGGCATGCAGGATAGCAACAAAACTAAAGAACAGCAATAAGACCTACCTGAACAATATCAAACGGGCCGGCGTTAGTGAAGAAACTGGACCACACTCGCCCATGAAAGACAACGCACCCCTGCAAAGAAGGCAGACGGAAAGCATGCCTAATTCTAACACAAGGTGAGGAGAGGGCGCCAGAGGGACTGAAAGCATATGGGGGTGGAGGGAGGATACTTACCCCAGTCGGTCAGTCTTGAACACAGTCCTCCTGTATTTTCAGGCAGAACCTTCCCCGCAGACCACATCAGGGCAAAGCTGAGAAGCATACCAGAAAGTAACCCAGCTGGCTGGCACCCTGTGGATACCAGGTGAGCGTAACAGAACACAAAGCCTACCATAACAAATCCACCTGGGCGCCATGTAGACATCAGAAATGGACCAATTGGCCCAATTACTAGGAGAGTTTCGTGCTGAGGTTCATTTTGCCTGACAAGAGACTAATGCCCTCCGGAGAGACCTAATAGTGACCAAAGAACGCACTAAAGAGATTAGCAGGCAATACTTGCAATCACAGGCAGGACAGACGCCTCTACCTGGAAGCATTCCAATGATGCAAAACCCCGCCATACCACCCACTCTGGTACAGATCACGTTACCTGGAACAGTGCCCCTGGCACCACCAGAAAGGTTCTCAGGTGACCCACGGAAGTATGCAGCATTCATCAATCAGTGCCACCTTCATTTTCTTTGTAGGCCTGGAGCATTTCCAAACGACCAAGCTCGGGTAGCTTTTGTCTTATCATACCTGAGTGGTAGTGCAGCAGATTGGTCGGTGCCGTTGGTAACCCATGACAATCCTCTATTATATGACTTTGGGGGGTTCCAGAGAGAAATGGAAAAACTTTTTGCTCGCCATACCCAGGAACAAGCAGTAGACAATGAACTCTTGTCCCTCCGACAGGGGAATCAGGACTTGTTAACATACATTGCTACCTTCAACAGACTGGTTGCCGAAGCTAGGTGGCCAGAAAAATAAAAGAACCACATTATCCAATCGAGGCTTACGAGGCGAATTAAAGGACGCTTTAGCTCAGGTGGTTGATCCACCCAGAGACTGTGCAGAATTCATAAATCTTGTTGTGCAGCTAGACCACCGGTTGCAGGACCGAAAGGCAGACCGGTCTAAGACGGACCCTCGGACCGTGTATGTTCCACCAAGGGAAAACACACCCCGTGTACCTGAAAATGCTGTAGAACCCATGCAGATTGGAGGGATACGGCCTCCATTAACAAAACAAGAGCGGGACAAAAGAAGACAACAACAGCTTTGTTTGTATTGTGAGAAACCAGGACATTTCCTGAAGGACTGTCCAGTAAAACCCCCAAGAAGAACAGTCGGGGCCACAGAGAAGGATGAAGCTAAGGAATTGGGAAACTACCAAGCTTGACAAACGTAGAGGTCAGTTTGTCGAGTGAGAAGAAAGAGTTGCTGACCTCGCACTTTGCAATACCAGTGATCTTAATTAACCGCCAATAGTCATCAAGAATGCATGCCATTGAAGCATACATCGATAGCGGTGCAGTTGGAAATTATATTGATCAAGAACTGGCAGCAGAGATGGGGCTTCCTTTGTGTTCTAAGCCAACTATGGACAAGGTAACCACCGTGGATGGGACAGAAATCGCTTCCAGACCAGTAACCCAGTGCACAGCCAGGGTAACCTTGCTGTGTCAGGACGGACATCGGGAGCCTATTTCATTCAATCTCATCAAGGCACCTCAGTTCAGGCTGATACTAGGGATGCCATGGTTGGTTGCTCACAACCCTTTGATAGACTGGCGGGCACGAAAATTAACCTTCCCTGGTGACTGCTCCCCTGCCTGCTATTACCAAGAGGAGAAACCCGACGTCTGTATCCCCATGACTCTCGGAGCGACAGTATCAACCCTGGGAGCAACTAATACCTTGCCAAGTGAATACCTTGATTTCCAGGATGTTTTCCGAAAGGACCAAGCCAATACATTGCCGCCGCACTGGCCCTATGACTGTCACATCGACCTTGTTCCTGGTGCACAAATCCCTTGCGGCAGGATCTACGCTCTCACAGAACCAGAAAACTTTCATTTGAAATCCTATTTAGACCAGTACCTTGCAAACAGATTTATCCATCCTTCGAAGTCCCTCGCAGCCAGTCCTTTGTTCTTCGTACCAAAAAAGGAAGGAGACTTGAGAACCTGCATTGACTACCGCACATTGAACCAGATCACCATGAAGAACCGCTACCCCTTGACACTTATCCCTGAGATGCTAGACCAAGTTAAAGATGCCCAGATTTATACCAAATTGAACCTTCAAGGAGCGTACCACCTGGTCCGAGTCAGAAAAGGAGATGATTTGAAAATCACCTTCCGTACTAAGTACGGCTTGTTTGAATATCAAGACATGCCCTTCGGGTTGTGCAACGCTCCTGCGGCATTCCAATATTTCATGAATGACGTCTTAATGGAGTTAATTGATGTGTGCGCCTTAGTGTACCTAGACGACATCTTAGTATACTCAGCCTCGGAACAAGATCATGTCAGGCACGTTCGTTCAGTCCTCACGAAGCTCCGTCAACATCGCTTGTTTGCAAAGCTTGAAAAATGCTTTTTTCACGTCACCGAAGTAGAATTTCTTGGTTTTATCCTTACTCCAGGAGGCATCAGAATGGACGTGCACAAGGTAGATGCCATTCTGAAATGGCCTTCACCAACGTCTCTGAAAGGGGTACAAAGCATGCGGGGCTTTGCGAACTTCTACCGCCAGTTCATCCCAGACTTCTCTCAGGTTGTGCACCCAATCACAGTACTATTACGAAAAAACAATAAAAAGTTTGCTTGGACCGAAGAAGCAGAAGAAGCCTTTCAGGAACTTAAACAAAGGTTTACCTCCACTCCAATCCTGCGACATCCTAGTCCAGACCTCCCTTATGTCGTTGAAACTGATGCGTCCAGTCTCGCAATGGGGGCTGTCCTTTCACAGAGAGACCCAGAAACTGGCCAGCTACATCCTGTGGCCTTCTGGTCGAAAATGTTCTCACCTCCAGAGATTAATTATGCCATCACAGACAAGGAACTCCTGGCTATCAAATCCACCTTTAAAGCCTGGAGGCACTACCTTCTGGGGGCAGGACACACCATTACAGTCATCACAGACTACCGAAACCTGCAATATCTCAAAACAGCCAAGGCCCAGTCCTCGCGCCAATTACGTTGGGCCCTTTTCTTCGCCGAATATGATTATGTAATCACATTTCGACCAGGAGTCAGAAACGGAAAGGCGGATGCCTTATCTCGCATGGGCATAGATGAAATAGTATATACAACTCCAGACCCAGTACCTATTATACCTGAAGACAAACTCTTGGGTATCACGACAGCCGATCAACACAAGCAGAACTACGAAAAGAAATCCAACGGACAATGAATCCTGATGCCTACCTCGCATGGTAAACTCAAGGAGAACAATATACCATCAAGGACCACCTACCCTTTTTTAGGGATCGCCTATATGTACCCAAGAAGGAATTACAACAGCATATTATTTCAAACTATCACGATTCACTGATCGAAGGGCATCCTAGCTAAGGTGAAAGAGAACTTTTGGTGGCCTACCTGGCGTAAGGACATCATTCAGTATATTCAGTCCTGCGGTGTCTGCGCACAAAATAAATCACAGAAACAAAAACCATCTGGTCTCCTACAACCATTGGACATTCCTTTAGTTCCATGGCACACTCTTTCCCTTGACTTCATCACTGATCTACCTCCAAGCCACGGGTTCAACACCATCCTTGTAGTTGTGGACTTATTCTCGAAGATGGCCCATTTTATTCCTCTCAAAGGCCTCCCAGACACAGCCACTTTAGCAAAAGTGTTCCTGGAGGGCGTGGTTAAGCTACATGGCTTCCCTTCGGTTCTGGTCTCTGATCGAGGCAGCCTGTTTGTTTCAAATGGCGCAGATCGACGTTCGGCTATCTACCAGTCACCATCCCCAAACGAACGGCCGAACCGAGACAACCAATCAGACACTCAAGCAATATTTACGGTGCATCCTGCACCAAGAACAAAGGAATTGGAAAGACCTACTATGGATAGCCGAATATGCATATAACAATTCTTTGCATTCAAGCACGGGACAAACGCCTTTCTATACCCTTCATGGCAGACATCCATGTACCTCTGAACTAGACCTTCCAGCCAGTTTGGTAATGCCAGCGGTAAAGACTCTACACACAACCATTACTCAGGCTTTCAAAAGGGCAAAGGAACACCTTATTCATGCCAAAGAAAAATAAAAGAGATTCGCCAACCAACACCGGAAAAAGGCCCCTGATTAACAAGTAGGAGACAAAGTTTGGTTAGCCGCTAAATTCGTACCCATCAAGGGAACCCGGACCTTTCATCCCAGATCCTTAGGACCCTATACCATTAAGGAAATTATCAACCCAGCAGCCATGAAACTGGATTTACCACCTAATCTACACATCCACCCGGTATCCCATGTGTCCCTCCTGAAATCAATGAAACCTGGCACACGGATTGGGACACCACCTAAGCCCATACTTGTTGACGGAGAACCAGAATTCAAAGTCAAAGATATCTTGGACTCTAAATACTCTAGTACCAAGCTATATTATCTCATTGATTGGAAAGGATTTGGACCACAAGATAGATCCTGGGAGCCCAGTGAGAATATCCACGCACCACGTCTAATCAGGAAATTCCACCGGAACTTCCCAACCAAACCTGGGCCAGACAGAACGAACACAATGGGAGGGGCCTTAGGGGGGAGTGCTGTCACGACCATCGCCCAAAACCCCCTCTGGCAAACACATTGGCCAGGTGGAGTCAGGACTCAGGCATCTAGAGCCTGGCACCCTCTTCAAAAGCCCTCATAGGGCCAGTCCTGGCGCCTATGGTGCCAGGCTCATACACCATGAACAACAATGTGCTTGGCAACTACTTTATTGTATTGTCAGCCAACATGGAGGCCTCCACATAGCTTGGTTCCTAAGAACCAAGCTATGCGGTCTAGTGTTTTGGGTGTGGCAGGCCTGGAACTACTTTCCCTGGTACTACTTTACCTGGGCTATATAAACCACACCCTGACTGCAGAACATGCTTCATGTTACTTTGCAGTTTGCAATGTGACGCTCACCGCGTCCAGCTATTCCCTCGAACCTCAGAGAAGCAGAACCTGCAAGGAGACAAAAGAAACATCATTAGCAGCAGCATCTTACCTGCAGTTTTCATCTTTAAACACTCGCAGCTACTGAGCACAGCTTCCTCGAATCTGCACGCCTCCCGGACAGAACGACCTGAAAGAGGAAGATAGAGGCAACATTAAAGAAATCTGTAGAGACATTTACAAATTACAAACTGCTCAAAAGGCTTACCTGGCTGGTCGCCTCTCGGCTGGCACCACTCCGGACATTCCACTCGCGCTGAAGAGCACTGCGACCTCCAAGGAAGGAAAACACAGGTTAGCAAAGGCAAGACTTCACAGTGCTGCGCATAGCGCTTACTTACCGCATCATAGCGCTCTTAATGCGCCATCATTTACCAGCGGGACTCACCCAAGCCAGTTCGCCGCGCTGAAGCTCCGCATACCTAAGGGAGAAAAAAGAGAAATTTTAAACAAAGAAAGGTATGCAGGATAGCAACAATATCGAACAGGCCGGCGTCAGTGAAGAAACTGGACCGCACTCGCCCATGAAAGACAACGCGCCCCTGCAAAGAAGGCAGGACGGAGAGCACGCCTAATTCTACCACAAGGTGAGGGGAGGGCGCCAGAGGGACTGAAAGCATACGAGGGTGGAGGGAGGATACTTACCCCAGTCGGTCAGTCTTGAACACAGTCCTCCTGTATTTTCAGGCAGAAACTTCCCCGCAGACAACATCAGGGCAAAGCTGAGAAGCATACTAGCGAGTAACCCAGCTGGGTGGCGTCCCTGTGGATACCAGGTGAGCGTAACAATATCACTGCATTGTTGAACCTTCCTGTGCTCTTGTGGTCTGCTTTTTTGGACTATCCTCTCCAATATCCCTATGCTGTACTAATGCACTCTCAGTGATCAAACTTCGGCCCCATTTATAGACTGTGACACTACTCTTGTGCTGAATGATTTGTCTGCTGCTCCGTCTGTAGTACCTCCGATAGACTGTAACCTCCTGTTATCACCAATTGATCTCCCTTCTACCCGCCAAGCTAGGTCTCTCCCTTCATTGCATTTACCATCTTTTTGGCAAGAATGTGTGTGTGACCCCACCCTTAAGGCTAAGTAGACCTTCTAATTTCAGTTCTTTATTTGTTTATTTATCATACTTTTTATATAGTTTAAAAAAGTACCTCATGAACAATGTATGCACATGTAGAGTAGGTTGGTGAGATTAAAACCACTGGGATGCGAGTTACTGCTATTTATTGTTCAGGACGTAGGCTTTCGCTCCCTGTGCTTGTCCAGCAAGTATCGGGCCTGCTGACAGATCCTGAACATTTCAGCGCGTCGGTGCAGAGAAAGAGTTTGACGGAAGATCGTTGGTGATTTGACAGGAGCTGTAGGTTCAGCTGTAGGGCTAGAAGTCCCATATCTTGCATGTGTTGGTCTGTGTGTCCTGTAGGTTTGCTTGAAAATCAAAGGTGCACTTGAACAGTTCGGCTTTCAAAGGTTTTCTGAACAGCAAACCATTTGGTTTTTGCTTGAAGGTTTAGGTTGTAGGCCTAGGGCCTTGGACTGAAAAGGGTGTTGGATATCTACTACTAGTGGTAGCCAATGCAGTGCTTTGAGATAGATTTTAGAGGGATCTTCAGGTGGATGCTGAATACCTGAATTTATACCCGTTTGACTCTGTGTATGAATTGTTTTGAGAGATCAAGAAAGATTGCATCACAGCTCTTCAAAATGCCCAATGACCAGGTTCATCTCTGGCTGTCCCCTCCTCTCATTTCTTGGCTACCTTGCCCACTCTTCCCTCCTCCTCTGCCCCTCTTCAGGCTACCTCCACAACTCCACAGGGCGTACCTCTGATTTGTACCCCTCCCCGGAAGGTCTTTAAGGCCGGCAACCTTCTTCATCTTGCCACTCTCAACTCTCGCTCTGCTGTCAAACACTCCTCTGACATCTGCCACCTCTTTGAAGAACTGCGCGCAGCATGATGACGTGTCCGAGAACCCATCCACACTTCACAATAAGATCCGTGCTTCGCGGACAGTTCGGAACTGCATTTTCAACCGATCTAGGAACTTTCAACTTCAAAATTTCCCTTACACAGCTCCAACACCTATTCCTACTCATTATCCATTAACAACCTAGTACACAGTACATACTTTTAGCAAAACTGCTATTTATCTTAAAATGACATCAGCTATTGTCATCCCTCCCCCCCAAGAGCCACCACCACTGCTGTACTCAAGGAGCATGAGAAACACTGCCCCCTACCTTAGAAATAACACACGCACAACATTTTCCCCCGTCCACCTGCCCCTCCATATTAGTGTTTGGTGCCTCTTCCCTCATTTCCCTCCACACCTTTCGTTCTTAGCTCTCCTGCCAAAAAACAACAAAAGAAATGTTCCTTTAGGAACCACCATTCAGTTAAAAAATAGAACTAAAAAAACCTATAGACTCCATCTACTTTACATTTCTCAGTAAAGTACATAGACTCAATTAGATTTTCCAACATTTCCATTTGCATTTTGTGTTATGCTAATGGGAATATTGTGGCGTTCATCCCCTGTTCCAGGGACTGGAACGGTGGATACCGGCCCAGCAGCCCAAGTTATCAGCCCAAGTGAAGCGAGGGTGTATAACGAGGACTCTGGACCATTATGCCCCATTCCAGCCCCTGTAATGAGGGATGAAGGCCATTAGCATCCTAAATTCCCAAAGCGGGAACCTAGGGTGCCAAAAAGGATTTTCCTTCCTACACCATTTGGACAATATACAGCCTCGCCTCAAAGGTGAAGGCATATACAGCTAGGGGTCCATGCAGAGCGGGGTTATTTGTTATAATCCCACTCCGCCAGCATTATCTGTACAGTGTACAGAATAACCACCTGCCTCGGTGGGCGGAAATTGTACTGTAATAGGCACCAATGTGTTTTTAACAAAGTTAGGAAATGTCAGTTTCTATCACCTAATCACCACAAAGTTGCTCACTGAAACCAATACTAATTGCATAGTTTTGTGCTTGACAGGGTATGCTACGTTATCCTGCGACCATCATTTCAGCAGTGCAAAGGAGACTACGTAAAGGGATGAGATTTGTTTTTTGTGCAGAGATTTTTGGGGGAAGGTTCATGCCAGCCCATGCATTGCATAGAGATGCAAAAGCTTGCCTTATGTTGTGGCAAGAAAGCTGGGTAAAGATTGACTTAGGAAGGAAAATCCTTTTCCAAGGTGGCCACCATGGAAAGGGAAGGTGAGTTTCCATACAGGGCCCCTCTTCGCTTTACATGGCAGCCTGCAGAAGGTGAAGAGAAACCCTATGACCATATTACTACGAGCACATTTTTCTTCCCTTTCAAACCTATCCCAATTTCAAACAACTTCATCACAAAGCCGGTCCCAGCTTGTCCCTCGTGGTCATGGCCAGTAGCCAGATTGTCCGGATCATGACCTTATTCCATGACCCCGGACAATCTGGCCACTGCCCTTGGCTACCGGCTATACCTCAGTCACCAAAAAGGTACATCACTATTTTTTGTGCCTACATTATGACACTTGTTCAAAAACAAAACACAGGCACATTTGCAAAACCATGCTTTCCGATCCTTGCCAATGCTCCTTCCACAAGTTTGCTGGAAATCCAAACGTTTTTTTTTTCAAAAATGTCAAATGTATGCACATACAATGGTCATATAACCTAGCCCCCACTTGACAAAATCCATATAGACTTTATGAAAACATTTATATCTAGATCTAAAATCTTTTTGCAAACTTGTGTGTAGATTCATGAAATTGCACCACATTTATAAGCCTTTACAATATTTTGGGACCCCCCTCTAATTTTACCCCCTCTTGACAAAATCCCACCAAAAATTGCAAAAACATGTATATCTAGATCTATAATGTTTTTGCACACCTTTGTGTAGATTCGTTAAATGGTACCCCATTTATAAGCCTTTAAAATAATTTGGGACCCCCCTCTAATGTTGCCCTCTCTTGACAGAATCCCACCAAACTTTGCAAAAACATTTAAATCTAGATCTGTAATATATTTACAAATCTTTGTGTAGATTTGTCAAATGGCACCACATTTATAAGCCTTTAAAATAATCTGTGACCCCCCCTCTAATTTTGCCCCTCTTTACAAAATCCCACCAAACTTTGCAAACGCATTTATACCTAGATCTATTATCAGTTCCCCAACTTAAGTGTAGATTCGTCAAATGGCACCTCATGTATAAGCCTTTATATTATTTTGGGACCCCCCCTCTAATTTCATCCCCTCATGACAGAATCCAAACAAACTTTGCAGACTCATTCGGAATCAGGTCAAGAATGTAAGTGCAAGTGTAATTAAGTGGCGCCAAAGTTAAAAGCCATACAAGAACTGCTTTTCACCAACCCTGTAATGCAGAGATGTCCGGGAACTTAACATCGCATACTTTTGTGGATAAAAACACTTGTTTTTTTGCTTCTTGCAGCGATATCCCATCCTATCCTCATCACTCCTCACCTCCCCAGAAATAATTTGATAAGCTTGACAAGTGCAATGTTGTGTTTTTTAATATGTTTTTACCACAATGTCTGCGGACTCCGGCCGCTGTCCGCGAATCCAAGATGGTGGGTATTTCCAAAAATCTGACACGCTTTTCACCATCCAATCAGCGGGCACGTCCGATGTCCATGGATGCCACGTTGCCCTTTAATCTAATCAGAGTCCTGTCCGCGGAGCGAACAGGGAAGTGTATCCGCGGAGCGGACATAGATATCACTAATCTTTTTAACTTACATTTTGATAGTTTTACAAAAAACTACTGGATGGATTTACACCAAATTAACAGAAGCATGCTTTCGGGACCAAGCCGCCGCTCCTGCCATAAATTCGTAAATTTGGTGAAAATCCATCCAGCGGTTTGGGCTGTAGGCGTGAGCAAAGTTTTTCTCCATTCAGTCTATGGGAAAAAAATTAATTTGGGGTAGCCCCTATAACTTTGCCCGCCCTTGACCAAACCTCACCAAACTTAGCAAAGAGAATTCAGAGTGGGCCATATACGTTTCTTGCGAAGTTTGGTGAGGATTGGTCCAGGGGGACCAAAGTTATAAGCCGCCCAAAAAGTGCTCTTCCTATGAGTGTAGCAATTTAACCATAACTACATGGCCGCTACCTCAGGTCATGTATATATATATATGTTGAGGAACGTGGACCAGAGTATCTGTTAGTTGCTCCTGCACTCCCTACACCTAGAAGGCTACACTTTCTTGAAAAGTTGCGAAAGTTCAAAACATTGAACATGGGTATCCGGTCGTTTTTTCCAAAAATAATGTTAATTTGAATCATGACAGATCAAAACGTGTCCATGTCGGTAATCTGACCGGTGTGCTACAAAAGGAGAAAACCAACTGACACGTTTCGCCTTACAGCTTCATTGGAGTAGTGTGTTGCAACATTTTACAGTCTTTTTTATAAAATGTTTTCCAGGGAGGCAATTCTTTAGTCCTTTCTTTGTTGTTATTCATGTGGATTGGTGTTACTCTATTCTGAAAGGTTGCTACCTTACAGTGTTAGACCCCACACGCAGATCTGACATTTACTGCAGTAGCTATGTGCTTAAGCTGATTTGATTTCACTGATTCATTGCTCTTGTTTAATCTTCTGCAACTATGTGGATGATGACCAACTGCTTATCAACACACTACATGAGAAAGTATAATTGCAGAGCCCACAACTGTAATAAGTTGTTTTGGGAAAGATGATCTCATTGCAGCTCGAGTTGCTTGCTCTACCTCTTAGATTAGCATCCCAATAGCGACTGGCAGAGTCCAAAGACCAAGGTTCAGCTCTGCACCCAACACATAACTGTTCTTAAAGATGTTACATTGCTCATTGTCTGTGCCAAATGCAATTATTATTTTCCTGAAATACAATGTATAGCTTATCATGATATTGCCTGTGATGTAATATACAGTTCAGCAAATTCTTTAATCATTCTCAGTAGAGGCACAAATTCAGGCTTCCCACACTAAGGGCCCAAAATGTCTTTCAGGTTTTACAAATTATTAGTGTGACTGGCAAAAATGACAAGATCTGCTCTGTTCTGGGGGAAATAATATTTCTCTTTGAAGGCCTGTTCTGTAAATTCCATAGAATACAAACCAAGGTTTCACCCAAAATCTCTTTTAAGCAAAACAAATGTTGACGAACATAATTAAGTTCTATTTTCCACATCATTTAATATTTATGCAAAACATAGAATATTTGTTTTAATTGCTTGCATTTACAGAACTAAAATATTGTAATAATTATAATATATAGCATGTAAAAACCTTTCAGATAACATCACTTCTGTTTATCCTTGCTGAATCTAAGTCAAATCTTAGTGGCGGTAGAGTTAATACAAATGTCGTTTTAATGACTTCACTCTTATTTTGCCCAATTGTCTATTTGGTGATGCCATTTTGCTGGGGGGAGGGACAAACTGGAACATGTTCTCTTCTCCAATAAAGAGGAGCCAGACATTTGACAAATCCTCCCATCCCTAAAAGGCTGTTAGCCAATCAGGTGTAGCAGTACAACTATTTGCTGAACTTTCATGCAGTCTGCGTATGCAATCAAAATAGAGAGATTAATACAAAATAATGTCATCCTGAATACCTCATGAGGGGAGAATGAATCCCCTTTAAAAGGCTCAAGGGTTCTTGAGAGCAGCTGAAGACCCTGCTGATGTTCAGGGAGTTAGGAGAGATTTGCTAGAGGGAGCCAGTAGAAAGACCAGCCTGTGTAGCATCCAGCTGCCAGGTGACCAGTATGGAAAACATGAAAGTTAATACAGTCATGCCCTGAAAGAATACTTAAAAGTAAATCTATATAAGAATTTAAAATATTGTGGAAATTAATTACAGCTCTTGATTTTCAGAGAGACAGAAATATGTCTAGGTCTGCAAACTGGGGTAGCAAATGAATCTTACAGATTAACAGTCATTAAAACCCTTTTGCCCAGTGATAGCCATTGTTTACATACAAGTCAAAAATGACCTTATATGCTAGACCTTAAAGGGAACAGAGAAGAAGATGATAAAAAAAGGGTACACTATCCAATAGACCTCTATGGGTAAATTAGATGTGCCCTTCATATGCCCTGGGAAATAAATTGTAATTTCAAAATGACCCATTTCAATTGAATTGTAATAAAGCTGCACATATGTCAATGTATTTTTCCATAAGTGAAGGCCTGTTAATTCCTTCACTATTTTGATTTCCCAACTTACGGAACTGCCTTTTGTTTTGCAACGCACTGCAAAAGTGAAAAAAGCTACACTTTTGTTTTACATGACATTTTGTTAACGGTCTATTTCTGAATAAACGTCCACCCACTGATATAATGATGTTTGTTTGTACATAATTAAGCTGAATGGATTAATTTTGGGTTTGGGATGTATTCTGCCTGTTTTTGCAATAGTGATTCATGTGTATTCCCCTTGAATTAAGAGTGTGCAGCCAATTGTCAATTATTTTGTCATCTAAATAAAATGAAAGACATATATTGTTACGCACAGCTTGTTTCTTGTCCCAGAAGGTGGGAGTGAGATTGTGGAGCACGAGACCCTTAGACTGGGGGTTACCCGTGTCCATAACAGGTAGCTGGAATAATTCATTATGCACCTTTTATTTGGGGATGGGTTGCTGAAGCTCCTTGAATGTATTGTAATTGAAATTGTCCTTACATACTGTGGTGTAATTTGGGTAATATTTGTGTCAAAGGGTGCACTTTCAAGTAAATTGGGACAGTAGCATTGTTCAAAACTGCCGCCAACACAATGCTCTAAATTATCAATCTGGCCCACGTTGGCTAACAAGGTAGCCCACAATGCCCTTTTTCGACTAGCCCTTCTGTTATTGCCCTAATGGGCTGGAAGGCAGTCCAAGGCTGATGTTTTAGTGACAGACAGGGACTCACTCCAATGCCTAATGATAGAGAATTTGGGCTAGCATTTGTTCTCATCTGACAGATGATTTATGAATTGAGAAAAGTAATCTCCCAGATGAAAACAAATTTCAAGACGCCTGGTCTCACACTGTGTTCACGGCGGGTTGGGTTGCAGAGTTCTTCGCACTACTTCCTCTTGGTTTCTGAGAGGAGAGGGAGGTGCTAGTTCTCCCACTACCACCCCCTCCCAACCTCAGAGCTCTGCTGTTTATGAGACACATCATGCTTAAAAATAAATGCATTTTGTGATATTTTCACTTAGACCGACTGCTGCAAATGCTGTAATTGACCAGGATGATGTCATATCCAATCATTCCAGTGCATACCTCATAGGCTTGGTGTAATTTCCATGATCCACAGCAGTGTGGGCAATGTGCAGCCCTCCAGGTTTGTTGACATACTACTCATACAAGCCTAGGCCTAATAGTCAATAATGAGGAATCATGGGAGTCGTAGGCCAAAATATATGGCATGAGGCAAATTATCCACCACTGTTTTAGAGGCTTTGCAAACGCTTCCTCTTGTGACATGTTAGGAAAGATTTCATAATTGTATGTCATTTTCCCTCCATGTGTCAACCCCCAAACTTCTTGCTGCTATTTAGACACCATTGACTAACTTTGCCAGAGAAGCACAGCCTTCAGCTGCACTCCTCTGGGCTTTCGCTCACTTTTTATGGGGAAACTGACATGCCCTTAAGACAATCAGTACTGGGAGACTTTGTTTCCCTTAGTCCTTTCCTCATGTTGAAACTTTTGTGCAACATGTAACAAGTGTGCAATGTATCTTACCATACAGCACACGTGGGTCTATAGTTATTTCCAAAGGCCCTAGAAACTCTCTATGGACTTTTTATGAACTGTGCAGATGTGTCATGGACAGGACTGGTGGCAGCTATCTTTTCGCATTCTTTTAAACCCCTTCCTGCCATGTTATTCGTGTTAGCCGTGTTTGGCACAAATAGGTGGCCTGGCTCCAAAATGGCCATACCACGAGGTTCTGTGTCCTGTCCTTTGGCCATCTTGCCCCTTCACCTTCCCCAGGTCGAGTCGACCCGGGTCAGTTCTTATTTGGTCATGCAATTTCCCAAGAATCCCAGTGCTTTTGGAGGCTTCTGCATGCCTTTTGTGTGTGCCTCCAGGATGTGGGCTGGAACCTCTGGTTCCAATACATATCCTAGGTGCCAGAGAGTCTGGAGTGCCATGAATGACTGGGACAACTGTGGTCCGTGATTGGTCCACGTATGGAGTTTGTGTTTGTGAGCAGATCTCCCATTGGGTCATCTCCGTTTTGGCACGAAGGGAACTTTGGATAAGAGGAGGCTGAAAACACCATTACCATGTCGATCTCCTGAGTTCTCAATGAGCAAAGGATAGGATACAAGTATCCTGCAGCACGAAGCTGAGTCGAGGAACCGCTGGTGACCCGCTGGAAGGTTCGGAACCCTGAGCCCGCTATCGTCCCGTGGGACCCCTCTGCATCTGGTCGTCCTAGAAGGTCTGTGAAGACACTTCGACCAATTGGAATAGTGGGACCAACTATTCTCCGCACCTTCATCAAACCCTGCAAGTAAGCTTTCTCAGAAGTGTCTCATGGCCAACCAGTGGACAGACCAGCTTACCCAGTTGCTTTGCTCTGTCATCGCTGCTTTCAGGGGTGGACTGGGAACCAAAAGAGGCCCTGGAAATAATGTTCAAAATGGCCCCATATTACACATTTTAAGCAAGCCCAACCCTTTTCCTATGGTAAAATGTGAAAATAAAATACAAAAGAGGCCCAGGGTGCAGAGGCCCACCGGGAAATCTCCAGAGTACCCTGTAGGCCAGTCCAGCCCTGGCTGCTGTTTTGAGGTGACCCTTGAAACTAGGTATAGTACTAGCTCTGTGTCTCTGGCATCCTCACACCGAATTTCGTACACTTGGCATTCCCAGGTCTGAAGTGAAATGAGTGCGCCAGGACCGGAGTGAACACGGTTACTGTGTTGCCCTGCCGCTGCAACATCTTTTGCAAGTCCACTGCATTTGTGACCCTCTTGCCCGTGAAGCCTGCTGCAGTGAAACTGGGTTGATTAATCCACCCGGAGCAGAGAAATCACCACTGTCCCGTTTGGGAATCATTGCTGTAACTCAGGAACTGAAAGGTGCCGAGACATCCTTTTTGCCGCATTCGAACCTGTAAGCGAAGTGGATTGACCTGGCGAAGATTGGGTCTGCTTGCGTCGGGGACCGTTGAGTACTCCATACCCAAACCGGTGGCCTCTAGCTCAAGGGCCCATTTTTACACACAAGTGGCCCCTGGGGGCCCCTCTCCTTTCCACTGCTATTGCGAAATAGCGACTCCATCCCGAACTCTCAAACTGCCTCTGTCCTCAAGTGGAGGTCCTTCTTGAATAGTGGGAACTTGTTCTGCATCCCCTCATCCACCTTCCTGAGCTGCTAAAGACCCCTGAAGAGACTCAATTTTGCCCACTGGAACAACCGCGTGCGCTGGCATTGCATGTACTATTGAGCAGAAGGCTCCTCTCTTATTAGGGCTTGGACTGCCTCTTAGTTAGGTGTATTATCGATGTCGAACTGGACCTAAAGACTATCTGAAAGCCTTATCCAATCTAGGCCCAGTCTATTCGTCATTCTTTATAAAGGACTCCAACATTGTGGTCTCAAGCAAAGTGAAAACACTTGGCATATATCTGCAATCCTCACTAGGAGCAGACGCACAGGTCTCATACCTTAAAAAGAACTGCCAATACTACCAGAGATTACTACGCCGTATTAGGCCATATCTCAACGCCAAAAACAGCGCCACCATCGCTAGAGCCACTATTTTGTCCCGACTGGATTATGGGAATGCGTTGATGCTTGGTTCTAGCAACTCCTGCATCAAACAATGCCAGATAATCCAGAACAACGCTGTTAGAACTATCACCGGGAAATCCAAACGCGAGCACATCACCCATGACCGAATAGGTCTCCACTGGCTCGCCATAGAGGAGCGTATTAAATTCAAATCGTTGACCCTTGTCCACCGCTGTCTATTCGGCACGGCCCCATCCTACCTCAAAAGGGAATTTCATTGGTATGAACCCAGCCGTTGCCTAAGATCAGCCAAAAAAGGGCTACTTAAAGTTAGCCACACCAGAATCAAAGCTACTGGACTTGGGAGAGCTTTTCCCACCAAAGCTATCGCACTCTGGAACGAGCTTCCAGACAACCTCAGACTGGAAAGCAGTCACTACTTATTCAGGAAGCAGCTGAAAACGTTACTTTTCCGGTAATTCGTTAATTTTCAGCTTGGACTCTTCTGAGTCCCCCTTTTTTTTTTTTTTTCTCTCTTTTTTTACGTAGTCCTGTGACCTCTGTCTTTTCGTGTTTTTGTCGCGCCCTGATGCTCGCGAGCTGCGGCGCGTTATAAATATATAAATAAATAAATAAATCTGCACTGCCTGTTTCCTTCCCTTCTAGGTTGTCAACATATTTCGTGCATTTAACCCTTTAGACCCCAATGGTCTTGTATATACATTGTATTGATAGTGTTGTGTTGTTTTACTTAGTGTTATTGATTCTTTTGCTATGATCTATGTTACAAAGGCCTTGTAATAAATGTGTCTTATATTTTTGATATAACACCTGTCTGGAGTAATGTGTAAGTGTCCTTGCTCTGTGTGCTCATTGAGGTCCTTCAGTCACCCTCACCTCTCCTGAGACTTAGTCTTGACCGCCTGCCATAGCTACCCTGATTGGTCTGGCTTGTCCAGAGGTTACCCTGTTCCGAGAAACTAGGCTGGCATTCTGAACCTCGGCCCCTCTTGGTCAGAGTTCAGAAATCCATCTTACCATGACATAAATAAGGGGCACCTTTTCATGAATGGTCATGAAAAACAAGGGTACAATGGCAGATCTGCCGAGGCGCAGGATCTAAAGTGAATTAAAAATAATCATTGTGTAAGTGTTTTTGTATGTAAGAAAATGTATCTTGTGGATCTAGTATCTAAGCAGTATATGTGTGGCCTATACATGTTGCTCTGATAACAGTCCTTGTACCTTAGATCTTGTTTTGTAAATTGTTTGTCAGATAAACATTAAATGTGAACAAACATCCCATATTCCAAGCCTTCTCAGGCTCAGCAGCATTTCCTGGCCTATGCCACTGGGTCAGGGGAGGCTATAGGAGGTAATATGATCCCAGGCAGGCTATGCACAGGCTCGTCACACCCAATGGTCTGTCTGCAACTCTTAGCATAGGGGAAATCAATGTGCAGACTCAATCTACTGCCGTCAAGAGAAGTGCAGTATTTAAGAAAACAGCTCACGATTCAAGATGCGGGCTGTCGCTTCTGTAGGAAATCAGAAATCTTGGAAACTTTGAGGCACCTGACACTCTCCTGTGTGAGATTCCAAAAAATAAGGACCATTTATCTGAATAATCCCACGGGACCTTTGGATGCCAATGTCGAGGAAGAATGGTGGGAGCGTCTAATGACAGTTGACAAACCTGGACAGACTTTGAATGCCTTAAAATTGGTGGAACGAATTTGCCTTTCTCTTTCGGAGATCAAGGAATAATCCCCTGAAGAAAAGGAGAATCTGGAAGACTTTAAAGAGGCTTAAGGGGCCAGATGATCCTGGAATTTGGAATCTTTTTTATATGTTAAAGGTTGAAAAATGTATTCGAGCAATAAAACAAAAAAAAAAGAAAGAAAAAAGACATCAAATTCAGTTGAGCAATCAGAGTCTATTATTGGGCAGATCATGACCTTACACCTACTCATTCCTCCAGCTTCCAGCATTCCTACAGCTTCTAGCACAACTTTCTGTTTGCACACTGATCCTGTGTGCCTGATGTATCCCGTAGTCCCATAACTTCCAATTCGTGTTCAGCGCAGGGCAGAAGGGAGACAGGCTGGAATTTGGCAACACAACACATAGGCAGTACTAGAACTGGACTGGAGGGAGGAAGTGGTAAAATAGCAGCAACATACATCGGAAGCAGTGAGATCTCTTGCTTTGGAATCGGCGGAGGCAGCTATGGTCTATCGTACTGTAATGTGGTATAAAGTGATCTTGTATACCTCAACTTCCGCTTTTTTGGTGGCCTCTTGTTGCTTAGTACTGTAAGAGAGGAGGTAGATTGGGGAAAGGTATTAGATGGAGAACTAGAAGCAATATGCAAAAGCTGAAGTGTTGGTGAGTGCAACGCAGAAGAACCAGAGTTCTGTGTGCTGGTACGTTTCTAGGTGAGTCGTGATGAGGGCTCTTGGGGGGGTGATGTATCCAGGAGGGGGGCTCAGATGTAGGTTTCCTGCTTGGGATAATATTAACAACGTTTGTCCTGTGAGGGAGGATGGGTCATGGGTGCTAGATGGTTGGGTGTGACAAACCAGTGGGAGAGGTGTAGATTATGGATGGTGGTACTAGCTGGTGGTTACCTGCTTTACGTGACTGGTTAGTCAATGTGTGTGTTATATGGTGAAAAGTAGAATGGTGAGTGGGTTAGTGAGGAGAGCAAAGAATGAAGAGGTCTTGTACAACAAGGTACAGCATGGTATATCAAGGCATGAAAAGGAACCACAGGCACCACAAGGCACATACAAGCCTCAACATTATCTTCTCCCTGCACACCCACCATTGGACACCTCAGATAGCCCCACCTTCATTTTCTCATTTTGCGACTGTGCGACTCCCTCTCACATGTACAGTGGCTGGAAGACTTGCTAAAGGTGAGGTGGATGTGTTTGGAAATTGATCAGACTTGGAATAGAAATAAATACATGGAGAAAGAGAGAAAGTGAGAGAGAGTGTGTGTGTCGATGTGTGCGCGTGTGTGTGTGTGTGCGTGTGCGTGTGTGTTTGTGTGTGTGTGTGTTTGTGTGTGTGTGTGTGTAATAAGAGTTTAAAGATGGTTGGAGTTACAGAAATCTAAGCAGCTCTATAGAAACATTGAGCAGCGAGCCATGCTGTCTTAATACAGTGGCCCCTGACAACCTCCAATAGGTCTTGTCTTCTGCACAGAATATCTGGGGTTAGTTAAGAGTCGGGCCAAGCTCCAGGGAAAAGCGTCCCTGCACTAAGGCGCAATAGTGAGAATGTAATGCCCGCTAATGCAGGAGAGGTCCTCGGGCACCATGCTGCATACTCAAGTATTTATTTCTGGTATTCAGGCTGGTTATTCATTTGATACCAGGGAAACTAAACAGCCAATTCTTTGCAATTGTACCCTTACTCTACTAAACAATGGGAAGTCTTTTATAGCTACAAAGTAAGCTCACAATCCAGGTTAGAGGCAAGTAATTCGCACCCATTTCAGAAAGGTGTCACTTTCTGGGCAATTAATAGAATCGTGTGTGAACTCAGATAGACTTGGACTTTCAGAATTCTTGAATATCACAACAAAGTAGTGGCACTGTCAACCCTCCAGCTAAGCAGTGAATACGCCTGCTTTACTGCCTGGAATTGGGAAAACTCTCCCAACATAAAAACCAACAGGAAGTAGCTGCTAGGCGATGCTGCCCCTCGCTGAGGCCTGATCTTTTCTCAGACTCTCAGACATTGCCCAGAGTCATCACCCAGTGCTTCTGCATTCTGCTTTACGCTTTATTGGATCATGTTTACCTGCCTTTATTTATGCTGGTTTTGTGTCCGTTTTCTCTCAGATCAAACGTTTATGATGTCTAGTGTGGATTGTACGCGCAGTGAAACCCTGTGTCCCTGGGCAAATGCTTTGAATGCAATTTGCAAACCCATGCTACTCGCTTGCTCCATTACCATGATATAATAGTCAAAACTTATATTAGTATTATATTAATTTGAGGACCTGTTTACAATAAATTACACATGTATGATGTACTCTTTAATGGGCTCTTCTAACATATAAATCACTTTTGTCAAGGTTGTTTACTTGTTGCTGACTGCATTGCTGTGATGATGTTTTCAGACCAGAGGCTTCAGCAATGCACGGGTTCCCCTTTTTATACAAGACCTTGGTGCCACCTTTGCACTCAACAGAATTGGGGCCTGGCACATTTCCCCCTAACAACCATGTGTAATAAACAAATGCTCAGTGCCTCGACTTGCTCCGTTTAGGGTATTTCTATGGTGCAATGCATTGCCTGGTCATATGATATCCTTACAAGGAGCACTTGAATGCATAAGTGCACCACATTCTAAAAGGACAGAAATAAGTGAGGATCGGTATCTTCATTAATTTGTCGGTTATTTCAGTCAATCAATTGGGTTCAGTTTTTTCTTTTCAGCTCAACCAAGGGACAGAGCATATTAACATCACTTTAAACGATGCTCTTTCGAGGTTAAGTCTCGTGCCTTTAGAGACATCTTTAGGTGTCTACGCGCAGTCGTTTAGGTAAGCGCCTCTACGGCCTCTATTCTGGGTTCCCTGTGATTTAAAAAGCTCGATAGCAACCCTCAGTGGGAGAGTCTACAAGCTATAGTCACTTGGGGAACATACCCGACAGTCTATACTTTGCATATTTAAGTCACTTTATTCACCCTCATTTGAAGAGTCATAATTTTGCGTAAGCAGCACCTGGGTTACAGGAACCATTCTTATTTCAATACTGTAGGACTGTGGACGAGACATTGGGCCTCCTTACGAGTCCGGCGGTGACCTGCCGGTTTTTCCGGCTCGGTTACCGCCGGACTCGTATTACCATTCCGCCTCCGTGATTCCTGGAATTACCAGGGCATTACAACCCCGGTGACCCAGGAATTCCGGAGGCGGAATTCAGTAAATCCCCATTCCCATTGAGTCCCACCGGACTCAATGGGAATGGGGACCATGGAAACACTGGCACCATCTCGTGATGGTGGCGGTGTTTCCATGTCCGCCTGCAGGCGGGCGGTGTTAAACCCGCCAGGTCAGACCTGGCGGGAATGACACCTCCGCCTGCAGGACTTGAGATCAGGCGATCCGGAAACAACGGTGGCGGCGGGTTTACCGCCACCGTTATTTCCGGACCGCCTGACTCGTGATGAGGCCCATTGACTGTTGACTACATTTAGAATGCCAGCTAGGGAGCACTCCTGACATCCTTTCTATCTGTCTCTGTCGGCTCCTCCAGCCCGTGGGCCCAAATGCCACCAGAGGCTCTGAACTCCCAACTAAGGTGCCTGGCACCATTTGGGAGGCTTGCAGGCATGTCAGGAGGGTCCTGTACTCAGAACCTGTTCCCCGGGAGAGCAGGATTCTTGTGGCCCCCTCCTCATGCTACAGGTAGAGACCCAAAGGGGTCGCGCAATGGAAGACCCCTTGTCTTTGTTTGTGCTGATTTTCACCTTACCTGAAACCTCAAATAGCACCAGGAAGGATCCCAGCGGGATATGTGGATTTCAGTTTCTGTCTTTAGCCAGAGAGGAAAGAACGCCTCGCTCTGTCTGTGCTAAACTAAGGTCAAAGCTATGTCCCTACATTTAGTTTCTAAGGGCAACCATCCCCTTCCAAGGTTCCACCGACATGCCACTTGCTGTGGTGCGGCTAGGTATTTACTGCAGATCTCTCGCAGACAGGGTGTGGAGCAGGGGCCGCCTGCAGGCATGGCATGCTCACTGCAACCTCAAGAGGAAACTCACAAGGAACCTGCAGCCATGGACCCTCATGTTAGGGTGCACAGTGTGCTTTACAATGAACCCGGGAAACATAAAATGTGCTAAGTAATCATGAAATAGCATGTGTGTTATAAACAAGATGTATTCTTATCCGAAGACGGCTTGTATGAACAGACATAAATAAATCTTTCATGCATGCTAATAATTGGGCACAAGGAAAGTGTTCTTTTCAAATCCAAATGCAATTTAGCTTGGCTAAAAATACCCCACGCAACAATAAGAAATACTTTTTTACTACTTGAAAAATCCATTTACTCCCAACTTCCAAAATTAAAGAGTCAACTGCTCTTACCTTAAAGTCTTATATGTGGTTGCGATCAATATATTATGATTTGAACCACTTGTCAGTGGTCGAATGGAGCGGGAACGGTCGAGAGCAATTTTTCTTTTTTTACAGCCATATTCACCATTACGGAACAATACTTTCTGACGTTATAGCATGCTTCTTGACTTTATCATCTTATAGCAGGTGCAGCTGAACTGAAATCTGACCATACATTTATGAAGCCTCACTGATGGATTTAGGAAAAGTGTTTATGTCTAAGCCTTTCGCAGGAAAATGGGCGTGGCTTCCTGTAGAGGAGCTAATACAGCCTAAAAATCTTTGCATCCTTTTCAAATGCATCCATGGGGCTGCTCCTGTCTAGCTCCAGGATAGCACTGCACGGTATATCCCAGGATGGAGCATTTGGTTAATAAGAATCCCAGACTATTCATCCCTGAAATTTTAAGTCATGTCAGAGGAGATAAGACTTTCATTCCTCGGACCCAGGATTGGGAGCAAATTACGAAGATCTGTTCATGACAAGGCAATCTTTTTCTAGTTTCAGGCCCCTGTCGAAGCAGCGTCTGTTTAGATAGACATTTGCTATAAGATCTAATGAAATTATGATGTGTGAGTCCAGGCAATACATACATGATCCCACTGACTGACCAACTGGGAAAAAAGTGAAACAATACCGGGTCACTGCCTCTTTTCCCCGTTCCTCCCATTTGGCTGTCAACTCGTCCCAGCCGCAACTCCTTGTCACGTGTCGCATTATGCTCTAACCTACCCCATCCCCCACCAAGGTCATTGTTCCACTTATTCTTTGAGTACACTTCTACCACTGCTAATAATTATGTGGCTGTGAAAAGTGTATTCTTGGTACTGCTATTTTAAAATACTTGGTCACTTAAACACATGGTTGTCTTCATCACAACTCTATGCTTCCATGAAAGTCAACTAGTCTTCTTCTATTTCACCTGAACACATCAGGAGAGCATCGGTGCAACATCTGCTAGTCTAACAATGATATTACACCTGTGGTGTCTTTAGCATCTGGACAGCAACATCATCATTGCACGCCATTCTGCAGCAACACCATGACAAAGCACCAGCTATCTTTCACAGGTGTATTTACCTCTAGGTTTGCCGTCTAATGGAGTCCTCCAGAAACATTTAGCTCTGCATTGGTCTCCGATTGTCGATGAAGATGTTTTATTTTGCACAGAATTTTGGCATGATAAAGTTAATGGCATTTGAAGTTGACAAAACACGAGAGATGCAAATCACCTTACTTTGGATATGATTAGGACTTCACTGGTAATGGTAAAACATGAAGTATTGGGAAATGTACATACAGCTCTGCCAAATTCAGAGTTTCAAACCTAAAACTTTTCACTTCTACCTGCATTTGTGTGGAAGTAATTACCGCCACACAAAAGCTTTAACGGATGAGATATGACTGCATACTGCAAAACCCCATGCAGTAATATGGAATTTTCCCCTGGAACGCTCAGTGGCTCCAAAATGGGGATAAACCATTTGACAGATTGTCAAACCAACCACAATCAGGTCCAGAGTGGCTTAATATATAGAACTGGATCTCATAAAGCATACACAGGGCTGCCAATTGAGTCCATGGCAATTATGCCAGTCCTGGAGGTTTAGCCAATAGGATTGTGTTATGTAATGTTATTGGGCATTTGTATACCGCCTTTTACCATTGGTATGATGCCAAAGCGCTGTGGGTTGACCGCCTTCGAGGACTGCAATCCAGATCAGTGGAGAGAGTAATGTAGCAAAACATGCTCAGGTGCACTCGGTATGTGTGCAGCCAGTGTGGAATGAGTGATATGTAGCTGCATACTAGTGCTAGGTGTGGTGCGGTGGTTGTGTGAGATCAGTAGAATGTGTGCAGCCAGACCAATGGACTTGGACATCTGCATTCTGGCGGCGTTGGAGTTTATGCAAGCTGGCCTCCAGTGTTTCTTATCTTTTCGCTATGTGTATGTGCTCGCAAATTCCACAATGAGAATTGCTACTTGCTAAACAGCCAGGGCTGAATCCTGGTGCTGTTGATGACCCAGGCCCTTTGGCAACACAGTGTTTGTTGGGTCAGCATAAAGCAAGTGCATAGAAAACAAAAGCAAAAAATAAGCACTCTTTGTTCTAGGCAGTGCAACATTAGACTCACACTTGTAATCACATATATATTGTGAATGTAGGAGGGGCATAGAATATTCCACTGGCTGGCTGAAATATATCTTATGTAATTATGTGTGTATTTATGCTATTTATGAAATGCCATATGCTATAAAGGAATGAAACCTTATATTGGTTGATTATTTAAACCCCTGGGGGAAATAGCTCGTGATTATTTTGTAATGCCAATTTAGTACCAGACTGAGGAACATGGGGGCCAGATGTATAAAGGGGCTCTCCAGAGTGAGGGGAGCAGCCCCCACCTTTGCAGGGTGACAAAGCATTAATAGATTATTACGCAAAACCAGCTGTGTGCAGTGGAGCGCCCACTGCCCCCCTCATTAGTATGCCTGAGTGAGGCTGCGGCTGCGAACCTGAGTGCAGATCGCTGCCAACGCCGGGACAGAGGCCTACATGTGAAATTGAACCTTCCTGCAAAACCATCAGCACCGTGGCCCTTGACATGACAAGGGGCTTGGGTGACAGGCCAAAACTGGGGGTGTACTGGTGAGGGGCCACACGGGAAGCAAGGCACAGTCATGGGGGACCAGGTAGCCCACAAGGGGCAAAGTGGGAACCCATCGCCATGCCTCACTGCCCCTAAAGGTTACCCCAATCTCTTCGGAGCCGATAGCTCTTAATACAGTGGTGACAGGAAGTGCAGCCACAAAACCTCTACAGCATATGATTGTGTCTGCTTAGTTAGAGGGGGGCATGTCCCCCTTGACTGCAAGCCATGGACGACTGAGAAAGAATGCTTGCAATGCTCTGCAGCACATCACAACATGTTGCAAAACAGACTGTTCCAGTGCCTCTCCTTTGCACATGTGGTCCTATCATTGAACGCCTGTGTCCATGCACAGAGGGTGAACAGCACAGGCCACCCTGCCCTCTGGGAACAAGCCCCCCTACACATTTTACATCAAACACAGAAGAAGCAGCCAAGCAATGACTTTCGGTCCCCCGCTGAGCTTAGTCAGGCTTAGAAGCTGGCCTACTCGAGGAAGGCTCTCCCACCAGACCTCCAACCGAACGGAGAACAATACACACTAAAAGAAGCCACACACAAATCATGTCACTGCGCAAGCCCATTTAATTGCATCCACCAGAAATCCTGCCTGTGAGTTCTTGGACAGGGCGGCCGATGAAGTAAGTGTGAGGGCACGGCACGCGCAGGGTTCCAAACTCATAAAGCAGGCCTGCATGTGTAGCCGCCCGTCTGTCCACTCAATCCGATATCTGGATTGCATCTGTATTTCTCAACCGTCCTGAAATAATCTTCTTGGCGATCAAGAAATGCTTGAAATAGCATCAAATGTTCTGCCTTGGCTGTCCCTTCGAAATCCATTATCGCGGACTTGTCACACTCGCACGCCAATGAGAGATAAACACTTATCAAGAGAGATTGCGCAGGGGGGAGGTCTTACCAGGACGCTGCCGTCAACCTTGGGCTGCCGGGCCAGGCTCACACCCATCCACTCGTCATCTCTGTCCTCTTTGCAGGTCTTGCCACACGCCGTGCCACGATCATTGCCTGTAGGGTGACAATAGGGACTTGAATACATCGCTGCATGGCATGATTAGACTAAAGCATTAGTACCGTGTTATTAGTTAACTGTGCCGAGAGCGCTTTAGAGAATTGACTAACAAACCTATAATTAATAAATAAATATGTTTCTAGGCAACTTGCTGCCTAGGGTGAAACACTAGAATGTTTCAAACTGTCTGTACTGGCACACTGCAGTGTAACTTGCTTGCCGGGGTTTGAGGTGCCACTGGCCCCGTGTTGCAGACTTTCTGTTTGTACCACCTCAACTTTTATTTCGCAAGGGGCAATACTAGACTAACAATATGAATTATTTCCTGATAGAAGGTTATCATTCCAAGATGGACAATCTGGTACACTCCCTTTGTACTCTTTCAAAATACGTCTCTGAGAGTGGTCAAGGGGGCAAATAGCACCAATGAGTGTTCCTGTCTGCTTTGCATTAAATCACAAGAGCATTTCAGGAACATATCAGTGATCAGATATCTCTATATTTGACAAACAAGTCTGTGATCAAAAAAAGGGTTGTATGTGTGAATCTCTAAATACATAGACACATGGTTTGGTGCTCACATAACTGTTCATAACACATACCATAACATTAACATGCTTGTTATCATGAACAATACATACTCATTCGGGCAGCTTACATTTTCGGATGCGAGTATAAAATGGCTGCAACATCAGCCACTCAAATGGGGAACCAGGGCTTTTCTGATTCTTGTTGAGCATGCCCATCACCCAATACAGAAATATCTTGAGAGAATTATATGTATAGACAGGAAATTATATCCTACAAGAGAAAACCCAATAAACAATGCACAGAAAGAATACACAGAAATGATTGTACCTCTTACAAAATGTAACCTGACCAGTCAGCTGATGAAGTGTTTTAAACAAAACTGGCTTCTAATCAGTGGTCGAAGTGAGCGAGAACGGTCGGGAACAGCGTTTCACTACTTTTATTTTTTACTGTTAACTGTTCCACTACTTTTTGCAACCATTTCCACTATTCTGGAACTGTTCTTTGTGAAGTTAAAGCACAGTTCTCTGCTTTACCAACCAATAGCAGTTACAGCTAAACGGAAATCTGTTTCAACTCACTTGGCTGTCAACCAGCATGGCTGCGACCCTTGAAAAATTCGGTGCACCTTGCTCCCTTCCTGTCTGCTCTATCCCCCGGGGTCACAGTTCCACAACTTGTTTTGGTACACTTCTACCACTGCTTCTAATGCATGGTAAAGGGTTCACAGTGCTTCAGCCACTACCTCCTTATCATTACGCAGGCCTCATGGGTTATATCTGCAAAAAGAGCAGGCCCATGCTTTATCTAACAGAGCTGGCATTAGCATCTTTTATTAGTGCTGCCCTGCAGCTAGTCAAGATTGTGATCCAGCAGTGTAGAAAGGGTGTTTGGCCTAGTGGATGTTCAACTAGAGACAACTTCTTTGATTGCTTTATGTGTTTAAGTGTGGGCACATTATGGCATACTCGTCAGAGCCCCATACACAAAACGTTCCAGTGTGCTATTGTATGGACTTGTGACACATCATACAGAAACAGACATATGTGCTGTTACGTAGAGGAGCACCACATAGACGTCATCAACCAACAGGGTGGTGTGCTGTAGCACCTTGAAGCATCCTCTATGCGCTAGATGGCATTACCAATAAACATCTTAAAACAAATAACTGGACAGACCTAAGGGAGATGATAAAATACTGCTTTAATCTCAATGAACGAAAGCAGGGAGTTGTACAACTATCAAAATAGATGCTTGCATAATCACATTGCCTCTTGTATGTACATAGTTTATACACTTTTTTATACATCATCTATGACGTTATCCCACGTGGCATTTTACAAAACATATTAACGGGAGGGATTGAATTAGGGGGAACATATCTACTTATAGAATCGTATAAGTGTTAACATCTCATTGGCTGCCCCTTGTCTGTAGGACACGCCCTGAGCTACTTCTACATATGTAGTATACTGATTATAGCAGAGAATATGGCAGCGGATTGATAACTGCAACATAGTATGTGAAAGTGCATGGCGAGCCTTATGATTGGTTGGCAACCCCATCCAACCTTGTGCCAGGTGTGCAGATCAGGATGTTGATGTATCAGGGCACAGGGAGCACTATGCTTTGGCATGGAGTTTGCAAAAAGGGGGGCCTATTTAGCAGGCTAACCCTTCTGATAAAGAATTACCCACATCAGTTTATTAATTAATAAAAATTTTAAAAAGCCAGGGCTTGTAGACCCGTGCCAGATGGCAATTCCTCACAGCATCTCATTATTGTATTAACAGTGCAGACACACTGACTGACAGGAGACAATTCCTCTCTAATCAGTCAGCATGTTCACGCAAGAAGAGAGGCGGGCCATCCAGTCCTGTGTGGTGGCGTGTGTGGACTACTGTGGGTGCAATCAAGCAAGGGAAGTATGATTTATGTGTGTGTAATATGTTTGTTTGTATGTATGTGTGTGTATGTTTGTGAGTTTTAATTTATATATGTATGTTATTTATGTATGTGTGCATGTAAGTTGTCTGAATGTTGTATGAATGTGCAGGTCAATGAGAGAGTGCATGTTGTATCAATGCATATGACTGAGAGTGTGTGCCTCTGTGTCTGAAGGGGGAGCAGGTTACTACATTTAGAGGAGTGATGCGGTTTCTGGCACCTGGCAGCATGGTTTGCTTTACCCTTGATGATCAGTTAAAAAATCCATGTGGCATGGAATTCTTTACTGTGCATCAAGGGCAACATGAAAAACACAAACAGGAAAAGTATCATTAGGTGGCTATACTGGCCTACCAGTCTGCATATACTTTCCTACGGTGGCAGGCATTTCTACTGGGCATCAAGGGTAAAGCAAACATGACAAGTGTTACTATGTGTCTAGACTGGCCCACATTGGTGATGACAGTCTACATATACTTTCTTACTGTGGCATGGTATTTGTTTAATGGGGATTAAGGGTAACGCAACATGATAGGTGCTGTTATGTCACTAGAGGGGCCTACATTGGCTGTACCAGTTAGCATACACTTTCGTACTGGGGCATGGCATTTTTTTACTGGGCATCAAGATTAAAGCAAACATAATCAGTGTTATTAGGTGGATTGAGTGGCCCACTTGGATGTTGCCAATCTGCATATACTTTCTTACTGTGGCATGGCGTGTTTTACTGGCTGGAAAATCCAACAATAGTAAGTTTGTGTTGGGTAATATTGGCATATAATGGTGCAGCCTGCATGTATGTGTATGCACATAGACAGCAAAAGGATTTTATTTATGCTGGCATATATTGTGGGCAAAGGCATTATGAAAGTATATTGGAAAATGCTCCTGTGCACTGTTGGTGACTTGTATCTATTAGATTTATGTGTGTGCTAGCATAGAAAAACGAATGCAATCTCGTGGCTTTTTGGCAATTTTGCACAGAAAGTGTGCTGGAAAAGGCACAACTTTAACCCATTATTTTTAAAATGTTCTCAGATTGCCTCACTACGCTCATTCGCTCCCGCATATTCGGGACACATTTGTTTGATGTATATGCCTTCTATAAAAGATTCACCAGCTGTCACTGGTTCAGGTAAGCTCATCCCATCGGCAGCTGGAATGCCTGTCCCCAGTACAACATAGCCATCAGTGATCAGAGCAGTGCCCCTGGTCCTCTGCTCTCAATGTGCACCACCAGGTCAACATGCCATGACACCTCAGGCTTTCCACAAACAGAGCTGTTGCAGCACAGCAGTCAGCAATACTCCTCCGGGAGGCAACCCTTGACAAGCTGTGCATTGCATATCTACCCCCTTCCCATTGGAGCAAAGCCATGGTAGGCACCTCAAACTCAACCCACATTCAAATGTGATTGGCCATGAACAATCAGATTGTGTTGAAACACATTAAAGTGGGTGGATTTAATCACCTGTAGCTTGCCTACCAGTATCCCAGAGTTGCCATGCTCTCCCTCAGAAACCCAGAGAAGAAGGTGAAATTCCAGACACTCTGGGAACCTCCCAGACGTTAGGCAACTATGCATAAGGATACATATATTCATATTGCACAGCAAGATACATGCTTCTAGTCTGTCTTTGATTGTTGACATTTACCTGGGTTTCATAAAGCACTATGGGCCTCATTACATGTTTAGTGTATTTCAGTGGTAATTTACTGTTACTGCCACATGGTACCGCAGATTTATCCATGGGATTACCAGTGTTGATAGGCGGTGTAAGTCCCAATCTTTTGGAGTCCATAGGACTTTGCTGTTTTTTTGGCAGTAAGGTGGAGGATTTTCCTCCAGCATTTATTTATTTATTCGCATTTGTTGAGCGCACAGCAGACCGAAGGCATTGTGGCGCTTGTTACAGTGTTGCTTATACTTAGTTACATACAATTTAAGTTTGTCGGAGTTACATTGGATGATATTATTCTTTTGTTACATACGTACATGGATACGTACTTACATACATAGAGGGACAGGTAACTAGGACATTCTGCAAAGCCACAGCTGATCCAACCCCTGCAGTTTCGCTGCGCGGGACAGGTATTGGACAGAGTCACTTCTGAAAGTTGTAGTACGGCGGCGTAGTTATGCGGCAGTAATGCAGTGTGCCCGTTTTTTCCCACACTGCCTTACTCATAATGAGGCCCTATGTGCCTACTTAAACTGGCCTCACAGTGCTCGCAAACAGAAACTCTTATGGGAACATTGCTCGACTAAACTTAATAAATAATGTATGCATGCAATCCGTATAGAAACGTGAACAATTATCAATAACTAATACGCAATACACGCATGTGTGCAAATTAATATGTGCATGGGCCAAACTACAGTCGATGGAAAAGGACTTCTGGATGATTTGTGGGGGAATAGATCCTGATCCAGGCAGTTAGGGGGGGACTCCTGTGGGCTTTGCAAATAGTGTCCCTACATTTAATGTAAGTTCACTTTGATATATGATCAGAGCTCTTCAGAGCAAAATAATATTTTAGCCCGATTCTGTAGCAGATGCAGTTTTTTTGGGGGGGGGGGGGATGTGGGGGGTTTCAGATTTAATGCAATCCATGTTGCGTTACAGTAAAGGAACAAAGACCACCTAACTACCAACATTAGTGTTGTGACCTGTATAGGTGGAAATCGGATTCAGCAATAATGTGCCATTGGTAAGGAGATGACTTGATCACTAATAAGCATCATGTTAGCACAAGGCAGATTGAGCCCGTGTAAGTAGCAGTCAGGGAGGCTAATGTAGATTCCATGGTTTTTCAGAATGCTTTCTTCGAGACGTGTCTACATCACAGAGAGCACGCTATGAGCATATACAAGTAAGTGATGTGTGGTTACCTGCGGTAAGCAATCCGGCTGAGAGGATACGGGCTAAGAATAATCACTGAGTGTGCACACAATATTACACCCCCTTTTCAGATTTCAAGCCGCTACAAGGCAGGTGAACGTGGGATAACCCCTTAACCACCGGGACACAGTGTGTTTGAAACACAAGTAAGTGACCTTTTAAACAGTGGAAAGTATCTGATGTTCTCCACATTTAAGAATGTACAGACTTACGGATACGTAGATTTTGCCAACAAGTGAAGACATGGGCCCGTCTGTAGATAAGTCAGAATAGACACTACTAGTGTAGACTGGTAAACTGTACTGAAATGCGAGAGGGTACATCAAAATAGAATGTATCACAGGTTGTGTGTGATTTATCCACAGAAAGTGTCAGACGGCGAGCAACAATAAAAAGGGCACTGTTCCGCTTTGAAGGCTGACTAAGAGGGCCCACAAAAGCAAGACATGCACTGTACTAAAAGAGGCTGTCTAAGCTTTAGAAGAAATTCTGAAGGGCAAGAAGTAGACCTAGCGCGTATAGGAAAAGAGGAGTTAGGGTGGTTAGGTACAAGATTGTACGGCTCCCAGCAGCATAGCTGAGAGCACTTTTTCACCTTAGCATGAAGTAATGAATGGATGTGATCAGCAGGAACATTAGCCCCTGAAGAAGTTCTACAGATTGATTCTAAGATTGAAAGAATGAAACCTGTTGATGATGGGTAGGTAGATCTACAAGAGGGTCTACAGAATATGTGTAACTTGGCACAGTTGGCTATTGGAGTTTCACAGTTGTTAGTACTCAACACGGGGGCATTCGAGGACATGGCACTTTATGATTGGTTTTATCATTTGTGTTTTAATGTGATGATGAATGTTATGGTGTTAATTTTGTATGTAATGTTTCCTTTATGCTGAATCGAATGGTAAAAGTGTGTTGTATAAATTGACTATCTAATTGTATTTGTAAATAAATTCTTACGAGTAAAAGAAGCGGGTACCTCGTCCTATATTAGCAGTCCAGACAGGTTTTAAGTGTGTAGGAGGTTGATCGCTCAGTTGACCTTCGAAATAGATGCCTATTTTGTGTGATGACATCACGTAGGCCCCTAACATTATCTACCGACGTGGCATGTGGTCCCATCACTTCTGAAAGTGCAATGGGCACACATTGAGACACAGGTTTCTTCCCTGGTAGGAGAAGCTCATTTGCTCCACTCTTTAACATCAGCTACTTATGTTTCAGCCATGTTTGCCATCTCTTCAAACAGATGTCAAGCAGGCGAGAAAGCTTGGGCAAGCGTTGGATGTTCATCAGTGGGCATACGCTATTGCAGACCACGCCGCTATAGCAAATGAGACAAGGGAGCTATATAGATGCTAATTGGGAGGTGAGGGAGCCAAGTATGGGATGTCCACTTTATGAGAAATCTAGGTAACTACTAGGGGAGGTTGGAATTACTGGCGAAGTGAAATCAGTGAAGTTCGCCCTCAGTTCTGCATTACTGGCAGTGTGGGCCAACAGGGCAGAGCATCCGCAGATGGCATACAGAAGCAGAGCACTGCTTCCAACCTGCCCTCAGCATCTCAAGCAGGGCGGGCCTGGCAGCGCTATGCCTCCAATTCCAAAATCTCACACCTGCCAGATGCACCAGCCCTTGGGTAAATGAGGGGAGGCCCAGGCAGCCCCCAACTGCCCATGCTGACGGAGCGAGAGAGTATGTCCTCATCCTTCGTTTCACAGTACTTACTTTCCTCTCATGCCCACTCTGTGCCTCTCCGGTCTTCCCCTGCGCTCTAAACTGGCATAAGGGTGGGAAAAGCACGATGCAATGAAGTACCCTGAGATGGGCAGCTCCATGGAGGCTATTCCTTTGAGAGAGCACTATGGCTACATGCTTGCTGCTCCCCAAAAACATACCTTGCTTTTCTTCACGACACCTCTTTTTATCTACCTCTGAGAAGAAGAAAGTGAACAGATGCCAGGCTGTGCAAGCCCAGCTGTGAACAAGTGTGGCTTCAAGAGTTCAATGAACATGGTTTTGGAAGGATAGCTCAGGGGCAACGTGCTTGCCTTGGAAGCAAGCCGACACGGAGCACCACAGGTTCATCCCCGGGGTCCACACTTAGAAACCTCTGGGTATTAAGTGCATTATAAATAACCTATCATATCATATCATGGCAGACAACCAGTGCTGAAACTGGCATCTATGTGTCCGTCATACATTAAACATGGCATAGGCAAATCGGGGCATGCGAGGCATCAATGGGCCTCATTACGACCCTGGCGCTAAGGGATTACCGGTACCGGTAAGGGTACCCGTACCGGTAATCCCTTAGCGCCTGATTACGAGGTCCCTTTGCGGGTTGGAGACTTTAATGCCTGCTTTTTGCAGGCGTTGAAAACCAACCCGCAAAGGGACCTTGGTGCTAAGTACGGTGCCGCAATTTGCGGCACCGTACTTAGCGCCTTCCCCATTTCCAATGAGCCTTATGGGGCAAAAATGGGAATGGGGAAGGGGCATGGCGGCATGGGGAATTACCGCCCCGCCAACCTTGGAATGGGGCGGTAATTCCCCATTCCGCCATGGCGGAGTCGGTAAATTACCGGCATGGACCATGGTGCTATTAGCACCATGGTCCAACGCCAGGATCGTAATGAGGCCCAATGTGTGGGCTAGACCACCACATAAATGTGGTCGATAGAATCGCATAGACCCGCATATCAGATGCCCATTCTCTGTGCCACACATGCCAACTCGTTTGGCAGAGCTACCTCTTCTGAAGCCTCATTGCTGCTGCTCCTCAGAAGGGCAACTACTGGGTTAATTTGGCAAGTGAGAATGTGATTATCATCGTTATGTTATCAGAACCTTTTGAATACACCCAAAGTACTTTACAAATACTAACGGCCAGACATTGGGGTGATTCCTTTCCAGTCCCATTCCGCTGGGCTTCATATGGGCCGGAAACCAGGTACACTCTTCAGAGATGCGCGCCATTGAAACCCAGGAAGTATTGTTGTTCTGTGTAGAAATTGCCGGAGTCTAGACGGCACCTCTAATGGCACAAAACACTTGCCAACTCGAAGCAGCAATTCATCTCCCTTAAGGAAGCTGTTCAGAATACAAACAATAGTTTCGGGATTGCACTGATACATAAATCAGTGTAAATTAACCAAAACAAAGAATTGTGGCAGTTCAGGTCACATAAATCAACTCCTCAGATTATGATTTGGTTACACCCCATGTTAGGTGTGATAGGTGTTGGACAGAGCCATATCTTAGCCAAACCATGATGTTTATCTGAATGTGGAAGGTGTTGGACAGAGCCACCGCTGAGCCAATCCAATCCAGGCAGTTTATCTGAGTAAGATAGGTGTTGGGCACCACAGCTGAGCCAACCAATGCAGTTTACCTGACGGTGACAGGTGGGAGAGACAGAGCGAAAGCTCGGCCAACCAATTCCGTTTATTAGACTGGGATAGGTGTTGGACAGAGCCACAGTTGAGCCAACCTATGCAGTTTATCTGACAGGGACAGGTGTTGGACAGAGCAAATGTCGAGCCAGCCCATGTAGTTTATCAGACTGGGACAGGTGTTGGACAGAGCAAATGCCGAGCTAGCCCATGCAGTTTATCAGACTGGCACAGATGTTGCACAGAGCAAATGCCGAGCCCGCCCATGCAGTTTATCAGACTGGGACAGGTGTTGGACACAGCAAATGGCGAGTGAGCCCATGCAGTTTATCAGACTGTAAAAGGTTTTGGACAGAGCAAATGTTGGGCCAGCCCATGCAGTATATCAGACCGGGACAGGTGTTGCACAGAGCAAATGGCGATCCAGCCCATGCAGTTTATCAGACTGGGACAGGTGTTGGACAGAGCAAATCACAAGCCAGCACATGCAGTTTATCAGACTGGGACATGTGTTGGACAGAGCCACAGCTAAGCCAGCCCATGCAGTTTATCTGGCTGGGACAGGTGTTGGACAGATCAAATGCCGACCCAGCCCATGCAGTTTATCAGACTGGAACAGATGTTGGACAGAGCAAATACTGACCCAGCCCATGCAGTTTATCACACTGGGACAGGTGTTGCACACAGCAAATGCCAAGCCAGACCATGCAGTTTATCAGTCTGGGACAGGTGTTGCACAGAGCAAATGCCGAGCCAGCCCATGGCATTTATCAGACTTGGACGGTGGACAGAGCAAATGCCGAGCCAGCCCATGAAGTTTATCAGACTGGGACAGGTGTTGGACAGAGCAAATGGCGATCCAGCCCATGCAGTTTATCAGACTGGGACAGGTGTTGGACAGAGCAAATCACAAGCCAGCACATGCAGTTTATCAGACTGGGACATGTGTTGGACAGAGCCACAGCTAAGCCAGCCCATGCAGTTTATCTGGCTGGGACAGGTGTTGGACAGAGCAAATGCCGAGCCAGCCCATGCAGTTTATCAGACTGGAACAGATGTTGGACAGAGCAAATACTGACCCAGTCCATGCAGTTTATCACACTGGGACAGGTGTTGCACACAGCAAATGCCAAGCCAGACCATGCAGTTTATCAGACTGGGACAGGTGTTGCACAGAGCAAATGCCGAGCCAGCCCATGGCGTTTATCAGACTGGGACAAGTGTTGGACAGAGCAAATGCCGAGCCAGCCCATGCAGTTTATCAGACTGGGACAGGTGTTGGACACAGCAAATGCTGCACCAGCCCATGCAGTTTATCAGACTGGGACAGGTGTTGGACAGAGCAAATGCCGAGCCAGCCCATGCAGTTTATCAGACTTGGCCAGGTGTTGGACAGCGCAATTGCTGAGGCAGCCCATGCAGTTTATCAGACTGGAATAGGTGCTGGACAGAGCAAATGCTGATCCAGCCCATGCAGTATATCAGACTGGGACTGGTGTTGGACAGGGCAAATGCAGAGCAAGACCATGCAGTTTATCAGACTGGGACAGGTGTCGGATAGAGCAAATCCCAAGCCAACACATGCAGTTTATCAGACTGGGGCAGGTGTTGGACAGAGCAAATCACAAGCCAACACATGCAGTTTATCAGACTGGGACAGGTGTTGGACAGAGCAAATGCCGAGCCAGCCTATGCAGTTTATCAGACTGGGACAGGTGTTGGACACAGCAAATGCCGAGGCAGCCCATGCAGTTTATCAGACTGGAACAGGTGTTGGATAGAGCAAATGCCGAGCCAGCCCATGCACTTTATCAGACTGGGACATGTGTTGGACAGAGACACAGCTAAGCCAGCCCATGCAGTTTATCTGGCTGAGACAGGTGTTGGACAGAGCAAATGCTGAGCCAGCCCATGAAGTTCATCAGACTGGAACAGGTGTTGGACAGAGCAAATGCTGAGCCAGCCCATGCAGTTTATCACACTGGGACAGGTGTTGCACACAGCAAATGCCAAGCCAGAGCATGCAGTTTATCAGACTGGGACAGTTGTTGCACAGAGCAAATACTGAGCCAGCCCATGCTGTTTATCAGACTGGGAAAAGTGTTGGACAGAGCAAAAATGCTGAGCCAGCCCATGCAGTGTATCAAACTGGGACAGGTGTTGGATAGAGCAAATGCTGAGCCAGCCCATGCACTTTATCAGACTGGGACATGTGTTGGACAGAGACACAGCTAAGCCAGCCCATGCAGTTTATCTGGCTGAGACAGGTGTTGGACAGAGCAAATGCTGAGCCAGCCCATGAAGTTCATCAGACTGGAACAGGTGTTGGACAGAGCAAATGCTGAGCCAGCCCATGCAGTTTATCACACTGGGACAGGTGTTGCACACAGCAAATGCCAAGCCAGAGCATGCAGTTTATCAGACTGGGACAGTTGTTGCACAGAGCAAATACTGAGCCAGCCCATGCTGTTTATCAGACTGGGAAAAGTGTTGGACAGAGCAAATGCCGAGCCAGCACATGCCGTTTATCAGATTGGGACATGTGTTGGACAGAGCAAATCACAGGCCAACACATGCATTTTATCAGACTGGGATAGGTGTTGGACAGAGCAAATGCCGAGCCAGCCCATGCAGTTTATCAGATTGGGACAGGTGTTGGATATATCAAAAGCCGAGGCAGCCATGCAGTTTATCAGACTGGGACAGGTGTTGGAAAGAGCAAATGCTGAGCCAGCCCATGCAGTTTATGAGACTGGGACATGTGTTGGACAGAGCCACAGCTAAGCCAGCCCATGCAGTTTATCTGGCTGGGACAGGTGTTGGATAGAGCAAATGCCGAGCCAGCCCATGCAGTTTATCAGATTGGAACAGGTGTTGGACAGAGCAAATGCTGAGCCAGTCCATGCAGTTCATCACACTGGGGCAGGTGTTGCACACAGCAAATGCCAAGCCAGACCATGCAGTTTATCAGACTGGGACAGTTGTTGCACAGAGCAAATGCTGAGCCAGCCCATGCTGTTTATCAGACTGGACAAGTGTTGGACAGAGCAAATGCAGAGCAAGCCCATGCAGTTTATCAGACTAGGACAGGTGTTGGACAGAGCAAATGCCGAACCAGCCCATGCAGTTTATCAGACTGGGACAGGTGTTGGACAGAGCAAATGCTGAGGCAGCCCATGCAGTTTATCAGACTGGAACAGGTGTTGGACATTGCAAATGCTGAACCAGCGCATGCAGTGTATCAGACTGGGACAGGTGTTGGACAGAGCAAATGCAGAGCTAGCCCATGCAGTTTATCAGACTGGGACAGGTGTTGGACAGAACAAATCACAAGCCAGCACATGCAGTTTATCAGACTGGGGCAGGTGTTGGATATATCAAAAGCCGAGGCAGCCATGCAGTTTATCAGACTGGGACAGGTGTTGGAAAGAGCAAATGCTGAGCCAGCCCATGCAGTTTATGAGACTGGGACATGTGTTGGACAGAGCCACAGCTAAGCCAGCCCATGCAGTTTATCTGGCTGGGACAGGTGTTGGATAGAGCAAATGCCGAGCCAGCCCATGCAGTTTATCAGATTGGAACAGGTGTTGGACAGAGCAAATGCTGAGCCAGTCCATGCAGTTCATCACACTGGGGCAGGTGTTGCACACAGCAAATGCCAAGCCAGACCATGCAGTTTATCAGACTGGGACAGTTGTTGCACAGAGCAAATGCTGAGCCAGCCCATGCTGTTTATCAGACTGGACAAGTGTTGGACAGAGCAAATGCAGAGCAAGCCCATGCAGTTTATCAGACTAGGACAGGTGTTGGACAGAGCAAATGCCGAACCAGCCCATGCAGTTTATCAGACTGGGACAGGTGTTGGACAGAGCAAATGCTGAGGCAGCCCATGCAGTTTATCAGACTGGAACAGGTGTTGGACATTGCAAATGCTGAACCAGCGCATGCAGTGTATCAGACTGGGACAGGTGTTGGACAGAGCAAATGCAGAGCTAGCCCATGCAGTTTATCAGACTGGGACAGGTGTTGGACAGAACAAATCACAAGCCAGCACATGCAGTTTATCAGACTGGGGCAGGTGTTGGACAGAGCAAATCACAAGCCAGCACATGCAGTTTATCAGATTGGGACAGGTGTTGGACAGAGCAATACCGAGCCAGCTCACGCAGTTTATCAGACTGGGATAGGTGTTTGACAGAGGCACAGCTGAGCCCACCCAGGCAAGTGATCAGAATGTAACAGGTGCTGGACAGAGGCACAGCCAAGCAAACCCATACAGGTAGTCGAGATGAGATAACTATTTGACAGTGCCACTGCTGAGCCAACCCCTGCAGGTTATCTGACTGGGAGAGGTATTGGGCAGAGCCACTGCTGAGCCAAACCATCCAGTCTATTTGAATGGGGAGGGTGGTGGACAGAGCCATAACTAATCTGAACCGCGCTGCTTATCTGAATGGGAAATGTGCTGGACATAGCCACAGCTGAGCTGTATGACTGGGTTGGATGTTCAACAGCGTCATAGCTGAGCCAAACCATGCGGCTTGAGTCGGATAAGTATTGGACAGGCCCCTGCTCAGCCAAAGCATTCAGTTTATCTGTCTAGGGTAGGCGTTGGATAGAGCCACAGGTGAACCAGCCTATGCCCTTACTCTCAGTGCGATAGTTGTTGGACAGAGCCACAGCTGAGAAAGCACATGGCGTTTTTCTGACTGTGATAAGTGTTGGACAGAAACACAGCTGTGCTAATCCATGCATTTTATCTTGATTGAGATAGGTGTTGGACAGAGCCACAGCTTAGCCAACCCATGCAATGTATCTGAATTGGGGAAATGGGGGGCAGATCCATAGCTAAGTCAGCCCATGCTGCTTATCTAAACGGGATAGTTGTTAGAAGTAGCCAGAGCGAGGCCAACTCGCACATTAGGTGTTGGATAGAGCCACAGCTGAGCCCACCCATGCACTGCTTAAGACCGGGACAGGTGTTGGACAGAGCAAATGCCGAGCCAGCCCATGCAGTTTATCAGACTGGGACAGGTGTTGGACACAGCAAATGCCGAGGCAGCCCATGCAGTTTATCAGACTGGAACAGGTGTTGGACAGAGCAAAAATGCTGAGCCAGCCCATGCAGTGTATCAAACTGGGACAGGTGTTGGATAGAGCAAATGCAGAGCCAGCCCATGCAGTTTATCAGACTGGGACATGTGTTGGACAGAGCAAATGCTGAGGCAGCCCATGCAGTTTATCAGACTGGAAAAGGTGTTGGACAGAACAAATGCTGAACCAGCGCATGCAGTATATCAGACTGGAACAGGTGCTGGACAGAGCAAATGCTGAGCCCACCCATGCACTGCTTAAGACCGGGATAGGTGTTGGACAGAGCCACAGCTGAGCCCACCCATGCACTGCTTAAGACCGGGATAGGTGTTGGACAGAGCCACAGCTGAGCCCACCCATGCACTGCTTAAGACCGGGATAGGTGTTGGACAGAGCCACAGCTGAGCCCACCCATGCACTGCTTAAGACCGGGATAGGTGTTGGACAGAGCCACAGCTGAGCCCACCCATGCACTGCTTAAGACCGGGATAGGTGTTGGACAGAGCCACAGCTGAGCCCACCCATGCACTGCTTAAGACCGGGATAGGTGTTGGACAGAGCCACAGCTGAGCCCACCCATGCACTGCTTAAGACCGGGATAGGTGTTGGACAGAGCCACAGCTGAGCCCACCCATGCACTGCTTAAGACCGGGATAGGTGTTGGACAGAGCCACAGCTGAGCCCACCCATGCACTGCTTAAGACAGGGATAGGTGTTGGATAGAGCAACAGCTGAGCCCACCCATGCCCTTTTTCTGAATGGGATAAGTGTTGGACAGAGCAATAGCTGAGCCCACCCATGCAGCTCGTCTGAATTGGAAAGGTGTTGGACAGAGCCACAGCTGAGACAACCCATGCCCTTTTTTTGAACGGGATAGGTGTTGGACAGAGCCACAGAGCCCGCCTTATGATGAGACCACTGCTTCCTACCGCTCCAAGCGTGTGGTGGGGAAGGCACTCTTTCACACCACTCCCACATAGTTACCTGTCAATACACGCTAAGAGTGCAGCATGCTCATTTGATTATAGTCAATTAATTAAGTTACATTTAACAACACATATCAATAATGTTTTCCAGAAAATCCGATTTGTATTTGACGTGCTGTTTGTAAAGTAGGTTTCCTTAAGCAATGGCAATCGTAATCCAATCAATGCATCAAAGAGGTATGGCTGTCGCCCAATGCAACACTTAATCAGTATGGCTGTTGTACTGCATCAAGCAAGGGAATGCAGGTGCTGTTAAATAATTTAATTCGTGATGGACAAAGATTTAAAACGTCAGGCCGGGTTTGACTTTCAGTAAAAGTGCTGTGCACGGCTGTTTCTCAGTGCGGTGTTTTGTCTGTTAGCGATAGAGCTGGCCAGTGCATTGTCTCAATGACAATGCTGGTCTCAGTTCTAGCGCTGGGAAGCACGGTGTCTCAGTGCTAGAACTGGGCAGTGCTGTATCTCAGCAACAGTGCTGTTCTGCGTTTTGTCTCAGTGATGGTGCTGGGCGGTGGTGTGTCTTAATGCTGCCGATAGGAAGTGTTGTGTCTCAGGGATGGTGCTGGGCGTTGCTGTGTCTCAGTGCTACAGCTGGGTAGTGCTGTATCTCAGTGATGGTGCTGTTCTGCGTTCTGTCTCAGTGAGGGTCCTGGGGTAGCGCTGTGTCTCAGTAATAGAGATGGTCAGGGTTCTGTCTCAGTGGTAGAGCTGGCCAGTGCTGTTTCTTAGAGGTAGTGTTGGTTTCTCTTGTGTCTCAATTCTTGCCAGTGTTGTTTCTTAGTGGTAGTGTCGGCTTCTCTTGTGTCTCAGTGAAAGAGCTGGCCAGTGTTGTTTCTTAGTGGTAAAGTTGGTTTCTCTTGTATCTCAATGCTGGCGCATGTTGTTTCTTAGTGGTTGTGTTGGTTTCTCGAGCAGTGCTGTTTCTCAGTGGTAGTGTTAGTTTCTCTTCTGTCTCAGTGATAGAGCTGGCAAGAGTTGTTTCTTAGTTGTAGTGTTGGATTCTCTCCTGTCTCAGGGATAGCACTTGGCAGTGCTGTACTCTATCTCAGTGATAGATCTGGCTAGAGTTGTTTCTTAGTTGTAGTGTTGGATTCTCTCCTGTTTTAGGGATAGCACTTGGCAGTGCTGTACTTTATCTCAGTGATAGAGCTGGCTAGAGTTGTTTCTTAGTTGTAGTGTTGGATTCTCTCCTGTCTTAGGGATAACACTTGGCAGTGCTGTAGTCTATCTCAGTGATAGAGCTGGCCAGTGCTTTTTCTCAGTGATGCTGTTGACCACTGCTTTGCTTCATTAAAAGTGCCTGCCATTAAGTGTGTCTTTAAATGCAACATACCTCTTCCCATGTCCAGCTCCGTGCACCTTCTGTCGGGATTGGTGTGGACTCGACATTTAAAGACAGCTCCGGGAGACTTCATGGAAGACCCGAATTTGGAGTCTGCCTTCGGAGCACCAACCAGCACCCTAAACAAAACACACAAAAAGAGGATATTGTCAAACACGGCAAGGGGCAGCTTGGTTGACTTAACCACAAATTCCTGGCTTTTGCACACATTTAATAGCTTTTTCAACTGCAGTGCAAATGAGAACTAAAAAGTGACCAATCCACCAAATATCATTGATGCAGAGCCCCTTAATTCCTCTGTGCAACACATTTATGTTTTTTTTTTGCATTGTGTGTTCATCACATCTCATGCTAATGATTTGTTATTTATATTACACTTTCACCAAAGTGCTGTACAAAGAACATATTTGCATACAATTATCATCCACCCCAAGCTGGTACTTATTTATAGGCCTCGGAAAGATGAAAGTCTGAATTGGCCTTGCCGGCATTCGAACCTGCAACCTGTAAATCACACACAGATCACACCAGCGAGTGCTCAACCCTATGAGCTATCTTACAGGAATTACTTAATACAAATTCTCCACAAGTAATCAGATCTGACAGTCAGAATCTGCAGTGAGGCCAACTTCAGCCAGATGATAGTAAGGATGAGTTACTGCCATTTATTTAATTTATTTAACATTTTTTATTTGTAATTTTTATTTTTGCATATACAGCGCTTTTATCCAGTGTGCTGAATAAAGCTCCGTAACGGTACAACATAGAGGAAAAATTGACAAAAGAACAGAGCAATAATCAGGAAAAAAATGCCAATGGGTCATTAGAAGGAAACAAAACATTCACTAGGTATTCATTTACCATATGATATAAACAATATGAAGGTGCTGCATTTCCATAGGTCAAAAGGTTCCATAATTTGGGAGCAAGATTTTGCAAAGAGTGAAAGCGGGAAGAAGCACAAAGGGGGCGTTGAGTAGTGAGTAACCCAAATGATGAAGAACAAATGGTCTACCAGGTTGATATAAAGACATGAGGCTAGTAAGATAAGACGTTGATAACTTGGGAACACATTTCAAATACATAATACATGTAAAATGATGCTCAAACCTTCAAAGTAACCAGGAGCCATTTTAGCTGAGCAAGATGGAAGAAAAGCCCAAGTTAAAATCCAGATAGCAGGATGAAAAATAGATTGCAGTGGAAGCAAAGCATATTTAGGCAGAGCAACCTAGAGAGAACAACAATTGATTTAAACAGGAAAGAACAAGAGCTTGAATTAACAATTTAGTAGAAGAAAAGGTTAATAAGTTGCAAATGTTCCAAATATTGTACACTTGAAAACCGCATGGGCAAGAAGCTTGCAAGATCTGTTTGACATGTGACTGCAGAAACAAAAAGATACCAGACCTAGCTGGAGATGTTTGAAGAGGAGCAAACGAAATTGACAGGGGACCTGAAATTAAAGGTGATGCAGGAAAAAAGAACACCATATTTGGCTTTTTGGGGTTCATACGTAAGAAGTAAAAAGCCATTTAGCATTCTATGATGGATAAAACTTAAGATAAATGCAGATGGAGAGAATTGTAAAAAGATGAAAATGACAACAAGAGAGCTGTGTCATCCACATATAAATGTGTTTGAAAACCATGTGAGGCAGTTGGAGAAGCTAGAGTAATGAGATGGTAGAACCTGAAAGCGCAGGTAGACCCTGCCGGTAACAGCCCGCCATCCAAGTTAAGGGCCAGAGTAAAGCAAGGATCTCTTAACGCGGGTGGTTATTACCGTTAGGGTACGTCCACCCTAGAGGGTTATATCGCCCTTGGCACCTGCAATGAGCATAAATGGGTGCTAGGGCTCCATAGAAAAGAAAGCTTACTGGAGCGATGCCCAACATTGAAGGAGTTTGATGAAGTCTGTTTTCAGTGTTAATGACTGTGATCTCATCAACACTGAGAAGGGACTTTGCCAAACTTCAGCGGCATTGAGGTTTACTGAGGTAAGTTAAGGGATTTGTGGGGTTGGGAAATGAGCCTTAACACCCACATATGCCCATCATGGGTGTTAGAGGGCTGTGGACGCAGAGTGGCAGGGATGTACAGCACTGTGCTCGGAACACCAATTTGTACCTGCGACTACAGCCTGGGTTCTGAGCATCCTGACCAGCTAGCTCCTCCCCGCCAGGGTGCTTTTACAGTACAAATAAAACAAAATCCGTTTCAGGAGGTACTTTGGGGACTCCATGCAGCAAAGTACAGTAGGATGAAGTATAGCTTTCCAAAAAGTTGAAAAATTAGGTTTTGATAAATAGAATGAAAATCAATAAATAACAGTACCAGAAATACCCAGTGAAGCCAAAAAACCTAAAGTTGTAGCATGATGAAAAGTGTCAAATGATGTCAAAAGACATTAAAAATAAGTACCAGAATAGAGAAAGGTTTAGGGCGACACGCTTGAAGCATAGAATCAGACACAACCAAGAGAGCAGCTTTCATAGAGTGACCTGGAGGAAGGTCTGATTGTAGAGGAGACAAGACGCTATTCAGGAGAAGACAGAAATACATCTCAAGACGGGCAACTGTTTCTGGTAGTTTAGATAGAAGACAGTCAATGAGTAGTAGCATCTCTGCCACTCAGTGCTCATGTCTTAATATTTGCATTCCTTATATGTGCTTTGAGCATATTTGTGATCATTTAAAAAAGATGCGACTTTCATGCCTCGACATTTAAGGAAAAACAAAAAAACACAGCAGAGCCGGTATGGATCAGCCGACTCCGTCGAGTTAGGGAAGAGTTGAATTAGAGTCTCATGGAAGACACATTTTCTGGTGACGAGTTCCTTTATTCCACTGTGGCTTGAATATTTTGACCTACAAACATGGCGTCGTTCATTTTCAATGAAATGTGAATTGCACAGAAAGGACTGGAGCCAGCAACACCTACCTGTCCATGGCCAGCTCTCTGAATGTTGAGTGTTTTGTCTTAAGGGTGTAAAGAAGGCACGGGTAACTGGCAAGTTCTGGGTTGTGCCTTCTCACACCCCTAACACAAAGAAACTGGTAATTCCAGCTGCCGTGTACTACACAGCGGCTGGCCTTTAACTAAATCCCAAGGGACTACATTTGCTTTTTGTAGGTGTAAAATGCAGGCAGAATCCGTCAGGATTCCAACACATCAAAATGAGATGTTGGCAGATGCTGGCATATTTCCGGGAGAGAACTGACTTCCTGCTCTTTTCTGAAAAAATAAGCAAAATGGCCTGGAGTACAGCTAGCAGGCTTAGTGCTTGTCTCCACCTATTAATTACATTTAGGGCCAGTTATAGTGCAGTGGAATATGAGGCCCCACGTGTTTTATCACCATGGGGGTGATTCATATATAGGTAACTGCTCTTCTGAGTCAGGTTTCCAACTTTCAGACACGTCCCTTTTTCTCTCAACCCATTGTTACCACGCGCCCTAATACATACTGTAGATTCTTCATTGCGAAGAACTTGGTGGTTGATCATTTGGAAAATGATGGCTCTTAAAAGAGAATACCTTCCATCTTTCAGCAGCCTGTGCAGCGAGCTTCGCCGAGCGCCCAGTGAAGGCAACGAGATGAAGTAGCGCAGGGACAGTAAGTAACATGTGTGTCTGTGGAGTCCATCATGTCGCCGGGTCAACTGTCCCACCATTCTTACCACCTGTTAAGGAATTATTCCATTTGGGGGGATTCTACGGTTACATGTGATTATAACGAATTGAGAAATAACAAATGCAATTTTTGCTGTTTTTTTTAAATTGGGCGTTCCACCCCCAAACTCCCTGTTTACCCCTGCTTCTAACCCCACACTGAACCACCCTCCACACCTTTAAACTCTTTACCTCATATATTTAGCAGTGGGTATTTTTTTCGGTAGAATTGCATTCGTTATTTCCTATTCGATATAACCACTGCGCATCGGATTCTACAATCCCATTTTTTGGGACCCCTAATCTTTTTGTTTTCTCCCTTTGATTTCTTGGATCTGACTTATTTTGTGACCACAGGGCTTTCTACTAACGTCTCCCTGCCACTGCAACCCATTTTAAATAGAGGGCCGCCTGGTAGCCTGTATGGCACCTTGGACTGGGGTACTTTGTAAACACAACCCATTTTGGCCCTCAGGTGATTTTATCAGCCTACATTTGTGTTGGTGATTACGCTAGTGGCAGCTGCATTGTAGTTGTGGCTTCAATAGGGGTGCAGCCTGTTTTACTGCATTAGTAACCCAATGTACCCTTTTGTGCCCATTGGGGTAGTGATGTAGATTTCTTAAAGTCCTACTCTCAGCCATTTTGTTTTTGGACCTTTCATTGTTGTGGGCAACCATGAGTCAGGCCCCCTGGCAGCTGAGCCCACCCATCTTACCCAACTCATTCAGATACTCATGTTCACACTGAGAATGGATGCTTCTGAACTGCTTTCATCAAAAGAGGTTTCATACCTAAACTCGCACTAGTGTCCTAACTCCAACCCTTCCCGCTCTCTTACAGGAGCTAGCACCAACAGGCTAGGCTGTTCAAATGTCAGAAGTTGCACTGGACAAGACCCAGTTCCATTACACTACACCAAGGATGCATGATTGGGAAGCCTCGCCACTTGCTTTCGTGGCTAAGCCCTGATTGCTTCTGTGGCAACAGGAGGTGCACAACATCATCATGATTGCACTTAGTCAATATCCATTGAATATACTTTACTCCTGGACCAACGTGCTTGAAATCTATGCTCTACTGAGCGCAGAACTTCTGTCGACGTACACAAGAAACTCTATGTTTGCTGGGTGTCAATTAAACCATAATGTCGAATCCTCAGCTGTACTACAAGGTACTTTGACCGAAGGAAATTTCATAAACGTTGGGCCTTATTTCAAGCTTAGCGATATTATGATGGTAAATCTGATGGAATACCTTAAAATGGAGTTAGCTTTGCCACCGTGGAGTTATTGGTAACTTGTCTGGTAACTGTTGGTAATTCTCAATTTTTGTAGTCCAGAATGCTCCATGTGGATATTTGGCCTATTTACCACCGGAGGAACTACCATGCAGTAAATCTGATGATTCTTGGAGGTAAAGCGGAGGGTTTACCTGCAGCAACAAGCTGGAGGTGAATCCCACACTTGTCCTCCAAAAATCAGTGTGGGAAAAGTGGCGGTAACAGAATTACTGTTAAATTTTCCCCTCAATACCAAACTTGTAATAAGACCCTTTGTCTAATTTCATGCTCCGCTAAAGTGCCTGCGAGAAAGCAATAGCTCTTGAAATCCTCTTATGCTTTGTTGTGTGGCTACAGAGAGAGCACCACTGACAGGTCCAATCAGCGCCAATTATGGCCCTTAAATATCAATTCAAATGGGCAATATTCGGGGTAAGCTTTGACAATGGACGTCACAGGATAAACACTGGGACAAAATCATCGCTCCAAAACCTGCACACCTTCGAATGCGCCTTGCAGTTATTAGCAGAGATCCCAGCGGCCTTACTGGACAACTGTGGTTCAAGCACTGACCTTGGTAAAAAAAAAGCCCTAACAAGGGTTGATACAAAAAGCCGATTTATTTTTTCAGTGACCATTCGATCATAAAATTGCCATGAGATTGCAAATTGATCACAGGCCTTTGACCAAACCTATAAGCACATTGAGCGAGTGTGTTATTGAGCGCAGGCAACCTCCCAAAAGTGGTTCTGTAAGTCAACTATCAGGCACAAAGACTATGGATGGCTGGAAAGTAAGAGTACAGAAGGGCTAAGTGTACAGTCCAGAGCTACTCCCCTGGGCCTCTAAGCTAGGCCAGCCCAGAAAGAAGCTTCGAGGGTTCCATGTTCAGGACTGTCTCAAGGTGCCTCACATGGCACTGGTCCCTTTTCAGCAATGCAAGTTAGTTTGCTCACGAAGGGCTACGTTCACAAACTCACAAATAACAATATCAGGAACAAAGAAAAGCCAGACAGCAAATTGCCCCCCGCTATAAATATAGTTTAGCCCCACTAAACTATGCCTGTATATTTACAAAAGAAAAAAAGCTGACGCAAAATAAAACCTGCACAAATTAAGAGTGGCCATACATTGTTGGGTTGTAAAAGCCCACATGCCACCGCCAGCCAATCACTCCTCACCGGCCGGAAGGCTTGATGTGACCAGGTCCCTGACCTGGTGCCTTCCTGGACTCCACCAGCAAGGTCAAGTTACATAGAGACAGCTGAAGAAAAGCTGCAAGCTTTCACAGATCAGATTGCGTTCTTAAAATGTGCAACCCATTTATATCCGTTCCTTGCAGTTACCGGGTTCATATCTTATACAATTATGTTACACGAATGAATACAGATGTTTTAGGATGTATTGTATAATAAAAATGAAAGAAAAAGTAGGACTTTTGTGTATTCTTGCATGCTGCAGCCTGCAAGAGAATTGTGAATTTTTGCGGCTTGTCACTTTGCACACTGTGCAGGAGTTTGATGATATGGTATGATATGGCATTTATAACGCGCCTATGCACAAGTGCTTCAAGGCGCGATGAGGCAAGGGAGGGGAACAAAGGGAGGACAGACAACGATCCTACTAGGCCAGGTGTCAATAAGATCGCGCAAGTTCGTGGCAAGGTGGCGGGGGGAGCAGTGCAATACAAGATGATAACAATAAGTAAGTAGCGGCCAACAAATGGCAAGTGCAACGGTAAGTGCGGACATCAGGTGTCAGGGGCTGGTAAGGGGACTGTAGGGATACAGATACAGTCCCCAAGTGCGGGAGTGGCCAGGGGGGCAGTGCAGGTGTGAGACGCTGGCAGGGGAGCGACCTGGGCCCGAGATCAGAGGGTGTCCAGGTAGTCAGTGTAGTTCAGGTTTCAGCCAGGAGGTCAGCAGAGGAGAGGAGGAGAAAAGGCAGAAGCAAAGAGAAAGGTTTTGAGGTGCTTCTGGAAACCGGAGATGGTTCTCCTCAAGTTTAATGGGGGGGAGGGAGGCTGTTCCAGAGGGAGGCACCAGCCGAAGAAAGAGATCTACCACCAACTCGTTGCTTGGAGAAGCGACTGACCCTAAGGGAGTTGGAGGCAGATGAGCTCTACACACACTCTGCAGGAGTCGCAGCGGCTCTCTACACACACTCTGCAGGAGTTGATCCAGCTCTCTACACACACTCAGTAGATGTCGCTCTGACTCTCTATGCGCACTCTGCAGGAGTCGCTCCTCCTCTATACACACACTCAACAGGAGTCCCTCCAGCTCTCTACCCACACTCTGCAGGAGTAGCTCCAGATCTCTACGCACACTCTGCAGGAGTCGCTCCAGCTCTCTTCACACACTCAGCAGATGTCGCTCTGACTCTCTATGCACACTCTGCAGGAGTCGCTCTGACTCTCTATGCACACTCTGCAGTAGTCGCTCCAGCTCTCTAGACACACTCAGCAGGAGTCGCTACAGCTCTCTACACACACTGTGCATGAGTTGCTCCAGCTCTCTACACACACTCAACAGGAGTCGCTCCAGCTCTCTACGCACACTCTGCAGGAGTCGCTCCAGCTCTTTACACACACTCTGCCATAGTCGCTCCAGCTCTATACACACACTCAGCAGGAGTCGCTCTGACTCTCTATGCTCACTCTGCAGGATTCACTCCAGCTCTCTACACACACTCTGCAGGAGTCACTCTGGCTCTCTACACACACTCTGCAGGAGTCGCTCCAACCCTCTACACACACTCTGCAGGAGTCGTTCTGGCTCTCTACATACACTTTGCAGGAGTCATTCTGACTCTCTACCCACACTGTGCAGGCGTCGCTCCAGCTCTCTACACACACTCAGCAGGAGTCGCTCCAGCTCTATACACACACTCAGCAGTCACTCCAGCTCTCTCCACACACTCTGCAGGAGTCGCTCCAGCCCTCTACGCACACTCTGCAGGAGTCGCTCCAGCCCTCTACGCACATTCTGCAGGAGTTGCACTGGCTCTCTACACACACTCTGCAGGAGTCACTCCAGCTCTCTACACACAGTCTGCACACTCTGCAGGAGTCTCTCCAGCCCTCTATGCACACTCTGCAGGAGTTGCACTGGCTCTCTACACACACTCTGCAGGAGTCACTCCAGCTCTCTACACACACTCTGCAGAAGTCACTCCAGCTCTCTACACACACTCTGCAGGAGTCACTCTCCAGCTCTCTACACACACTCTGCAGGAGTCGCTCTGGCTATTCTACACATACTCTGCCAGAGTGGCTCTGCCTTGTGCCTGTTGAGTCATAAAATCAGAAGTCCAATGGATGACTTGATACGATTTGTCCTGTGCTCTTGACTGCAGAAAAGCTAACTGCAGAAGGCGCTGTTACGACTGGCATCCTATCAGAGGAGGAAAAAAGAAAGTGATGCGTCCATGACCAGCAATCAGAGGTTGCAGGAAAGTGGCAAGAAAGTAAATTTCTTGGACTGAATATAACAGAAACGAAATTGTTAACTTGGCATTTTGGCCAATGGGACAATGACTCCAGATGCAGGTTCCGAAAAGATATCCAAGCACGGTCTCATACATACTCAAAAGACGGTGTGCGGGTCAGACAAGGACAGCGAGTCGGAACTCAAGAAGGAGTTATTTGCAAGTCTTGAGCTGGTCGCAGGAACTGACAGTACATTACCCACCCAGCTGCGAGAAATGGAGGGAATGTGGTCCAACTTTAGAAAGAGCTTTCCTCTGTGAATAGAAGTGCGCATTTAGAACACGCTTGCTCTTCGCATGCTTGTCAAGACCCTACCCATATATATATCTGGCATACCGGCAGCACCAGTGAGTCTTTGTTAACTGGATACAGTTCAGCTGAAATTAATATGGGACAGAGCGAGACCGGGTTTTGAGTAGCGCTTCCACAGAAATTCAATTACAGATTGATGGCCAGGTCCTTGGGTTTGGTGCTCCCAAGTGAGGCCTTCAACCCAATGAGAAGTCCATGAACTTGAATTGGTATGCGGCGGCACGGAGCCCCCACAAGATGCTCGGGATACATAAACTATTTTAAGTGGAATGGAATGCTCCTCATAAAAACATACTGGTGCATCCTACACTAATTACACGCAATAGATCCAATTCCAGGAAGCCCTAAATATAGGGCGTTGCGCAGCTGAATTTAGAGATGTTGAAAGATGGCCTGGAGGGGACTGGGGGTGCTCAGTTTAGAAGATAAAATAAAGATGTCAGCAAGCGGGAGAAGGGAATTGTTGCCAAAGTAGTCCATGAAAGGTTTATGTTGATGACCACTCTGAGGCTTCACGCCTCCGCCATGACACTGGAGAGATGGCCCATGCGGCTGATCGCCGAGCAGAGAATCCTAGCTATTCAGTGTCCAAGATTATTCCTTAAATATTATATTGTTTTTCCCTTTTATACATGACGCCACCATTTTGGATTGGTCATGATACCATAGACCCGGTGTTTCGGGCCCGCCTCATCCCAAGACTACATCAAGCCTTTGGTCAGTATGTTTGTCCATTCCTAGCGGTGAACCGCAGGTAAAGTATCCATGTACAATGTCCTGTAGCTCGTTAACCAATGTAATAAACGCAAGATGGGGTGATCATCAATTTCCACGTCGATCGAAAACATTCTTTAAGTGCTGGCACCAAAGTGCTGCCGGTTCTGTGCATTTTTCCACAAAGGAGGTCAATATGTGTCTAAGCAATAGTTAGTTTATGAAAAGGCAATCTTGTTGACTATATTTGCCACAAGGAGACGGATACCGAAGGGGGGGCTGTTTGTCCAACACGAAAGTGAGAACATAGTCGAGAGGCATCAACAGCAGAGCTTTAATGACGGAGACAGTCCTCTCGCTAAGGTAGTGTTATCTGTCCCCTCATAACAGAGACCGCTGTCACCTCATCAATCTACAAATACATTCACCCGAGCTGCAACATGTGTGACCTACATGTGCAACCTGCAACATGTGTGGTCTTTATTGCCAGAGGCATCATGCTAGAGATGGAAGCATACGATTGTGGAAAGTCCTGGAGAGGGTTACCCTTATTACTGCTTTCCTCATGAAGCCGGTGTGGCTGAGAGCTCTAATAGTCTGGAACGGAAAAAAGGTCACCTAGCTAAGTAACAATAAGGGAAATCCAATTCAAGGTGATCTACTTTCAAGAGGCTACTGATGACCTACAATTCAGCTCTCAGGCAGCTTTCAGCGGCAAGAGTTCTCACTTGCACAGCTTGGCATGCCCTGCTGGGCATTAAAGGGTTACTGTATTGTGTGTCCACCGCAGAGTACAATATGTCAGAGGTAGACCAGGGAATGTCCATGTATGTAGGCAATAATATTGGGGAACTCCAATGATTTTCATTTGGGGTGACTTGTGAGAAAGCCATCATCATTGATTTGGTACAGCTCTTTAGAGTGGGCCCTGCCTGGTCACCTATTGGTTAAAGAGGTGTTCCTAGAAGATATTCACGCCGCACTGTGGACCAACACAGATGTGTTCAGGTAATTTGGTTGTTCCTAAGGCTAGAAAAGCTCTATAGGGTGGAAGGGCCTGCTCCACAGCTGAGACCCCATTATGGAACTCGCTGGCTGTAGGTCTGAGAGAGGAAACACGCTCGTATTGCATGCAATAAGGTCCTAAAACATGTTTCTCCAGAGTGAATCGGGTCCTTTCTGATGTGTCTCTGTAGCTATCAGCGATGGTAAAGGTGTGAGCGCACCGTGAGGCCGTTGTTGTGGTTCTATGATGCTTCCCCGAGGAAAATGTGTTCAAGGCGCACTTGCTCAAACTTTTTTTTACACATTGCAATGCAAAAAAAGCAGGAGGAGAACCCCCCTCACCCTCCAAATTCCCCTCACCTTAATAAATACCTAAACCTAACCTTCTGTCTAAATGTATGGCACAATGTCTACAAAAATCTCAAACAAATGGGCAAGTAGTGTTTTTGTCAATACGAACAAAAATAAACACCTCAACTGCCTGCTGCTGCAGACGGTTTGGAGGGTGCTATGTTTTGCCGGCATGATAAAATGTTGAGCAGCGTCCCATCTCTAACTGTCAAGTTTAGATCATGGGTGCCAATTTACCATCTTCAAGCATCGATAAGCGTAAGGCTAGTGTGCGACTGTCAGGGTGCAGGCATTGGGATTGTGTAGAGGGGAGCCTGGAGTGAGTTGTGGGCGTGGTCCACACATGGGCAAACACAAAAAAACCCAGCGCAAACGGATATTGTCTTATAGAAGGCTTCTGTGACCTCTTTGCAGGAACAAAGGCCTACAAACTCCACTTCCCAGCAGGCCCTGGGCCGGAAACTACAAAACCCCACCCACGTTGGGTGGAGCACATCCGCGCATGCGCGCGCGCACGTTAGCACGGGGCTTGTGCTTGAACTCCCGAACGAAGAGGACGTGTTTATTGCAGCTCCGAGGAAAGGGACACACGCGAGGGGCCACGCCCCAGCCAGCCATCACCCGGGCCCCTCACATGCCTGAGATAAGTACAGCAAGCGCAGGGGAGCAACTGCAGCACATGCTGGAAAAACCGCACTTGGGCAGCAAAGCCGCGTTCAGGGGCGAACAGTCAGGAATCTCTCACGCGAAGCGGGGCACACGCAAGGGAGCACCGCCCAGACTCATCAGTCCCCTTGTTCGGCAAAAGATAAGTCCAGCATTACTCCAAAGCTAAGACCTGCGCAAGACTCGCACCGAAACGCAGCAATCCCACGAGCAGTGCATATTATTTGCATGCATAATTAGCCATGTGCACTAGCTAAAGGAACCGCAACTGGGAACACAGCGGCGTGGCTTGTACTGAAGTCGCACTGCGCCACGTGCAGCTAGCGGCACGTTTATTATTTACTCTATGTGCATATTAACACGTGGATCAGCGTGAACTGCGGGGCTACGTGCGGCCTAACCGCATATCAGGGTGAAACCCACTCAAGGGGGCATACGAGTTAGAACGTGGCAACATGGATATGAGTGGGGGTGCATGAAGGAATGTCGTTTACCCACTGATGCATCTGTTGTGTGTGTGAGGAAACACTCACAAGGTAGTATCTCATAACTCTCTTTGCAGCATTTATCTGCTCCGGAGACCGGACCTGAGAGTGCGCAGGCAGGAGGCCAGCACTCAAAAACAGAGATAAGTCCCTTTGCTCTAATTGCCTCATTGATGACAGTCTGTAATGTGGGCATGTAATGTATATGCAGGTTTGGGTATGCATGTTTAATTGTTAGTTTGTATTTAACCTGTTACCCTGTCACCCCAGTCCTGTCCACCTTCCCTCTCCTAACCCTTGTTCCGGTTATCCTGAAAACCAGTTCCTGTCCAACCATCGATTCCCTAACCCTCTTTCCCCGCTGGGGTCTCGGAGGTCTGTGTAAGCTGTGACTTGCAGGCACCCAGACCGCGGAGGGGGTGGTTGGTTTGTACCACTCCTGCGCTTGAAGGTTGGAGCCTGACAGAAGCACAAGCCCAAGTGTAACAGGCGACCGAGTGTTGCGAACCAGCAGGTCATGGAGGAGCTTACCAAGGTCTTGCAGGGCCTCCAGGCTGAGTTTGCTGCCACCAGACAGGATTACGCTGTGTTAGCTACGCAAGTGCGCAGTTTAGCTGCACAAACAGCCCCCCTCCTTACGGAACCTATGCTCCCTATGCCCGTACAAGTCCAGGTGACTCCTGAACCTGTAGTACCCTTAGCTCCACCTGAGAGGTATGCGGGAGACCCCCAAAAATACCAGACCTTCATGACCCAATGCCAGCTGCACTTCCTTACGAAACCAGCAGCCTTTCGAACCATTCAAGCCCGGACCGCTTTCGTAATTTCTTATCTAACTGGGGACGCTGCAGCTTGGGCAAACCCTTTAGTGCAGAGGGATGATGGAGTGTTGTACGACTGGGATGAATTCCAGCTGGAATTCGGCAAGATCTTCAACCGGAAGGCAGCCGCCACGTGTAGGGACAGAGAATTGCTTACCTTACGTCAAGGTAGCAAGGAACTGGTGACTTATGTCACACAGTTTAATAGGTTGGTCGCTGAAGCGGAGTGGCCAAGAGAAAAGCAAATGTCTCTCTTTTACCTAGGGTTACGTGATGAATTAAAATATCTCATAGCCCAGGTAGATCCACAGCCCCAGGATTGTCCGTCAATGATTGATCTAGCATTAAGACTGGATCATAGGCAAGCTGAACGTCGCGGAGACAAGAAGCGTGGGGACCCGCGTCCCATAGCTAGGTTGGACCGTTTTGGGACTTCCCGTCCTCCCACATCATCTGTGGAGAGAGTGACAGGAGACGAGCCAATGCAGATAGGAGCTGTTCGCCGTCCTCTCACCAAACAGGAGAGGGAGCGTAGACGCAAGGAAGGACTATGTCTGTACTGTGGTACCCCGGGGCACTTTGTAAAAGAGTGCCCTAATAAACCTAAGCCACAGGGAAACACCTTCGCTCGGCAGTAGTAGGGGTGGTACAGTCGAGCCAGGTCGTGGAGATTGCCCCAGCAGTTGGTTTCAGCAATTATGCTCCGCATGTCACGTTGTCTGGTGTGTTAGGTTTCCTGGACCAGGAGGTTACGGTTACATTGTTTTTGGATTCAGGAGCCACCGGCAATTTCGTTGATGTCGCGTATGCTAACAAGCTGGGGCTACCTTTGTGTAGGAAATCTACTCCGGAATCCGTCAAGACGGTCGATGGTACCGCATTATGTTCTGGACCCGTCATCCAAAGCACACAAGTAGTAACCTTGCGTTGTCAGCAAAATCATCTGGAAGACATCCAATTTGATTTGATTGCAGCACCACAATTCGGGATTATTTTGGGCCTTCCTTGGTTTTACAAACACAATCCCAAGATAGTGTGGTCAGAAAACAAGGTGAGCTTTTCGTCAGAATTCTGCCTCGCACAGTGCTTACAATCCAAAAAGAAACCATGTATAGCCTCAATGGAACCCTCAGACATGGGTGCCTTAGCCGCCGAGTACGCAGAATATGTCGATGTGTTTAGTAAACAAGCGGCGGAAACCCTGCCACCTCATCGGCCATTTGATTGCCGAATTGACCTAGAGCCAGGAGCAGTCTTACCCTGCAGTAGGGTATATGCGCTCACGGAAGATGAGACAAAACATCTAAAGGAATACATAGACACTAACCTACGAAGCGGGTTTATTAGACACTCTAATTCTCCAGTCTCCTCGCCATTATTCTTCATACCGAAGAAGACCGGAGATTTAAGAACATGCATCGATTATCGCGGAATTAATCGTATCACCAGCAAAAATCGGTATCCATTACCGTTAATTCCAGTGTTACTGGATCAAGTGCGGAAGGCGACCATATACACTAAACTAGATCTTCAAGGGGAATATCACCTGGTACGAGTGCGGGCTGGGGACGAATGGAAAACAGCGTTCCGGACTAAGTTTGGCCTGTACGAGTATCAGGTGATGCCGTTCGGCCTGTGCAACGCCCCAGCTGCCTTCCAGCATTTCCTGGATGAAGTGCTACGTGAATTTCTAGATATCTTTGCGGTGGTATACATTGATGATATCTTAATTTACTCACAAGACAAACATGAACATGTCAAACATGTCAAGGCAGTACTCCAACGTTTACGAGAACATGGTTTGTTCGCTAAACTGGAGAAGTGTGAATTTCACTGTTCTAGGGTGGAATTTCTGGGGTATTTTTTGACCCCGTCTGGGGTACAAATGGATCAACGTAAAGTACAAGCAATCTTAGACTGGCCAGCACCGAAATCGGTGAAGGAAGTGCAATCCTTCCTAGGCTTCGCTAACTTCTACCGACGGTTTATCCGAAATTTCTCGGAATTGGTGACCCCCATTACTTCCTTACTAAAAAAAGGACGTTCTTATGTTTGGAACGAAGCCGCAGAACTAGGTTTTCAACAGTTGAAAAAGGCTTTCACGTCTGCCCCGGTGCTAAAGCATCCCGATCTATCTCAGCCCTTCGTGGTCGAGACAGATGCCTCCAGCTATGCCATTGGTGCAGTTCTTTCACAACGAGAAGTGCAGACGGGAATGCTCCATCCTGTTGCTTACTATTCCCGCAAATTACTCCCTGCAGAAGCTAATTATACCATAGCTGATCGGGAATTGCTAGCAGTAAAGGCGGCCTTTGAGGAATGGAGACATTACCTCATGGGGGCTCATCATACCGTGACTGTGATTATCGATCATCGGAATCTACAGTTCATCAAAACAGCTAAAACAGGGCCTCATTACACGGTAGGCGGTAGGGATTTACTGGTACCGGTAAAATACCGGTACCGGTAAATCCCTGCCGCCTTACTACGAGGTCCCTTAGCGGGTTGGAGTTTTAACGCCTGCTTTTTGCAGGCGTTAAATACCAACCCGCTAAGGGACCTCGGAGCTAATTACGGCACCGCAAAATTGCGGTGCCGTAATTAGCGCCTTCCCCATTCCCATTGAGCCCTATAGGGCAGAAATGGGAATGGGGAAGGGCAATGGCGGAAGGGGGATTTACCGCCCATCCAACCTTGGGATGGGGCGGTAAATCCCCTTTCCGCCAAGGCGGTGCCGGTATTTTACCGGCATGAGCCATGGCGCTAATAGCGCCATGGCTCACCGCCTACCGTGTAATGAGGCCCTTAGTCCACGCCAACTACGTTGGGCATTATTCTTTGCTGATTATGATTTTCTTATTACTTATCGGCCTGGAGCTGATAACAAAAAAGCGGATATCTTGTCACGATACCCTGATTCGGACGATAAGGAATGTATTGAAAATCGGCCTATTGTGCCTCCTCCGTGAATTATCGGGGTAGTCGGACGGCCTAACATATTCGAAGATGTGCAAACAGCCATGACTACACCAAGAGTTGCAAGATTGGTGTGGGAAGGGTTTACATCATTCTCTGGTGAATGGACTTCCCTACTATGCTACAGCATTATACCTGCCCACAGAAGAGCTCAGAAAGGAGGTAATGCAATGGTGCCATGATGCCATTACCGCGGGTCATCCAGGTGTAGCCAAAACCCAATGGAACGTGGCTCGGCATTTTTGGTGGCCTACACTGCTACGGGATGTGCGCAAATACGTGACAGAATGCGACGTCTGTGGAAGACAGAAGTCCAGTCATCAAAAACCGGCGGGATTACTACAACCCTTGCCAACTCCCCCTAGCCCGTGGCACACTGTTACCATGGACTTGTGGACTTACCACCTGTCCAAAAATACACTTCCATTTTGGTAGTGGTTGATTCGCTCACAAAAATGGGTCATTTTATTCCATGTAAAGGGGTACCCACAGCTGGGGAGTTAGCGAAACTGTTCTTACAAAACGTAGTGCGACTGCATGGACTTCCAACACGAGTAATTACTGATTGTGGCCCACAGTTCACCTCCCGCTTCTGGCGCGCCTTTTGCCAGTTAATCGGTATGGAAGTAAGTTTGTCCTCGGGATACCACCCAGAAACCGATGGACAAACCGAGAGGTTAAACCAGGGCCTGGAGCAGTACTTACGCTGCTACACTGCAGACACTGAAACTTCGTGGGTTCAGTATGTATGGTTGGCAGAAATAGCATACAACAATGCTCTCCATAGTTCCACGAAACATACCCCATTCTTCGGGGTTTATGGTTTCCACCGTAGGGTTTTGCCCACAGCTCCCAGCCCATCCCTGGAGGATATACCCACACTCAGGGGGCATCATGTTTATGCACAACAAGTCTGGTCTAGTATACACAAAAATGTAGATGCTGCAAAACAGTCATACAAACATTAGGCCGATTTGAAAAGGAGACAAAGCCCTCCATATAAACAAGGGGACCGCCTTTGGCTATCCACACGCAATATTAAAATGTCCGGCCCACGTAAGTCGCAACCACGATATCTGGGTCCCTTTACCATCTCTGCGGTGATTAATCCGGTGGCAGTAAAGCTGGCCTTGCCAAAACAAATGAAGATCCACCCCACCTTTCATGTATCCCTGTTGAAACCTGCACCTTCCACTGTCCCTACTAAGAAACCACCTCCAATATTAGTCCAGGGACACCCTGAATATGAGGTTAGGGCAATCCTGAATTCTCAGCACCAAAAAAATGGTTTGTATTACTTTATTGATTGGGTGGGATATGGCCCGGAGGACCAGTCTTGGGAGCCGGCCTGCAATGTGCATGCGCCCAGGTTGATTAGAGCGTTTCATCGAGATTACCCAGGGAAACCTAAACCCAGAGCCTTCTGTGCGGGGGGGAGTACTGTCAGGGTTCAGGCATTGGGATTGTGTAGAGGGGAGCCTGGAGTGAGTTGTGGGCGTGGTCCACACATGGGCAAACACAAGAAACCCCAGCGCAAACGGATATTGCCTTATAGAAGGCTTCTGTGCCCTCTTCGCAGGAACAAAGGCCTACAAACTCCACTTCCCAGCAGGCCCTGGGCCGGAAACTACAAAACCCCATCCACGTTGGGTGGAGCACATCCGCGCATGCGCGCACGCACGTTAGCACGGGGCTTGTGCTTGAACTCCCGAACGAAGAGGACGTGTTTATTGCAGCTCCGAGGAAAGGGACACACGCGATGGGCCACGCCCCAGCCAGCCATCACCCGGGCCCCTCACACGCCTGAGATAAGTACAGCAAGTGCAGGGGAGCAACTGCAGCACATGCTGGGAAAACCGCGCTTGGGCAGCAAAGCCGCGTTCAGGGGCGAACAGTCAGGAATCTCTCACGCGAAGCGGGGCACACGCAAGGGGGCACCGCCCAGACTCATCAGTCCCCTTGTTCGGCAAAAGATAAGTCCAGCATTAATCCAAAGCTAAGACCCGCGCAAGACTCGCACCGAAGCGCAGCGATCCCACGAGCAATGCATATTATTTGCATGCATAATCAGCCATGTGCACTAGCTAAAGGAACCGCAACTGGGAACACAGCGGCGTGGCTTGTACTGAAGTCGCACTGCGCCACGTGCGGCTAGCGGCACGTTTATTATTTACTCTATGTGTGCATATTAACACGTGGATCAGCGTGAACTGCGGGGCCACGTGCGGCCTAGCCGCATATCAGGGTGAAACCCACTCAAGGGGGCATACGAGTTAGAACGTGGCAACTTGGATATGAGTGGGGTGCATGAAGGAATGTCGTTTACCCACTGATGCATCTGTTGTGTGTGTGAGGAAACACTCACAAGGTAGTAACTCATAACTCTCTTTGCAGCATTTATCTGCTCCGGAGACCGGACCTGAGAGTGCGCAGGGAGGAGGCCAGCACTCAAAAACAGAGATAAGTCCTTTTGCTCTAATTGCCTCATTGATGACAGTCTGTAATGTGGGCATGTAATGTATATGCAGGTTTGGGTATGCATGTTTAATTGTTAGTTTGTATTTACCCTGTCACCCCCAGTCCTGTCCACCTTCCCTCTCCTAACCCTTGTTCCGGTTATCCTGAAAACCAGTTCCTGTCCAACCATCGATTCCCTAACGCTCTTTCCCCGCCGGGGTCTCGGAGGTCTGTGTAAGCTGTGACTTGCAGGCACCCAGACCGCGGAGGGGGTGGTTGGTTCGTACCACTCCTGCGCTTGAAGGTTGGAGCCTGACAGCGACTCAACCCTAGGATAGATCATTACCCCATTAGTTCAGGGTACAAAACCGTCAACGATTGATACCCGGTTATATCTTTTAGCACCCTGAGCATATCGCCGGAATGTACCGCACAGCTGGTGTATTTATAATGGAATTGTTGCCAGACATTCCCGAGTTTACTGCTTGAGTGCATTCCAGCACAAATACTAACGTATATTGTGTTGACGTCTCACCTTTAACCAAAAATGGAGAACTTCTAAAATGTTATCCTAAGCCAAAATCATAGCCGTAATGTTTAGTTAAAAAGTGACCCTCACTCCTCAAGTAAACACCATAGTTGATGTAGCCATTGTCAATGGATATCGGAGGATAGCTCAGTGGCAACATGCTTGCATTGGAAGCAAAACGACATGGAGCAACACAGGTTCGATCCCTATATCATATATCTTTGATCAAGCTACATCCTTCCCAGGCAGATCACTCCCAAGGTTGAAGGTGAAATTCTGAACGCCAGGCTCAATCACAGCTGCACCATTAATATGCCAATAATGAGTCTTGGTCAACATCTCAATGCACGAGTCATGCAATCAAGAATCTGTGATCAACGTGAAGGTCCACGATACATTAATACTGCATTTTATTTTATTTTTAGCCTCTTTCCTCCGTAGCTGCCAATGCAAGGAACATGAGTAGTATAGTGATGGAGTAGGATATCGCAGGATAAGCCACTTGAATTCCCTATGTCTCCATGCCGCATACTGTTATTTAGCAGTTATATCATAAAAAGTACACTGATTGACTGCTACGGGTACAGTCATGTAAAGAAAGTCTCGGTGAGCCTGGCAAAATATTACAAAGGATGAATTTGCACAAATGTAAGCTCTGTGTGGGAGATCTCTCAAGACTCCCGGAGTTTGAGTCAGAATTCCACACATCTCCCCTCTTTATATGATAACATTGGCAGGGTGGGGTAATTAAGGGGTGCTGTGGAAGTTGGTCCAGGTGTGTGTCTCTCCACTTAGTCCATTAGATATCTCGGTCATTTTCCTTGTGTTTCTTTCCTCGGACATTGGCAGTGATCCTTTCACCCCCTTAAGATGTGGGACATGCTCTGCTCTTGGCAATGTAACCTTGGGTGCCACCTGTGCCACTCATGCCTGTCTGCCTGTTCTGCTTTGTGGGAACTGTGACGAAGACACAAAGTACATTGTAATAAGGTTTATTTCAGAAAGCAAAGAGGCCCACCCACCGCACCAGGTCTGTCTCTCTGTGTATCCTGTCATCTTCGGGGGTTGAGGGGAGGCTCTCTGAGGATTCCTGGTCATGCAATAAGAATGCCACAGAGAGGTTTGAAGGCAAAGTAAACATAACATTTAAATGGAAGTTCATGTACTTGAAATATAACAAAGTCGGGTCTATCTCATAGCCTCCTTCGAAATCAAAGGGCCAAGTGTGTCACAGAATACACAAAACCAATATCATCTTGTCTTGTTTCTGTGAAAAGATGAAACCTATAAACTGGCGAGGGGAAGCCAGATTGTGGAATACAGGTGGCTAGCTTTGGGGCAACACATGGAGGGGCAGAGGTGTCCTGGTCTGAAAAGACAGGACAGTTTGAACCACTGGCCAAGAAAGGATAACACATTGGCCAATGAGGTCTAAAATGGAGGAGAATGTGGCCAACAGGTAGGTAATACTTGCATAGCCTGTCACACAAGAAATAATGTCTCTCAGTCACCATAGAGACAGGTTCCGACATGGGTGGTCATTGGAAAATATGCACAGAAAAGAAATATATCAGAAGTGTTGGGAACTCATTAAAACCGCTTTATATTGCAAAATTAGTTGCTCGCAAATTCAGAACAAAACCACAAGACTTGACTATTTAATAAAGCAGGGCCAATATAACCATGGCTTGTCCATGAGTATAATCATGATGTGATGTATTGCACGTGCCATTCTTGATTCATTACATCTGCAGACCCTGAATATGATGCTAGGCCCAGTTTCAGTATTAGGAACTCTTCAGGAATCCCCTGCGGGCCTGGTAGCCCTGTGCATTCCTGCAACACATGGCACAGCATGAGGCATGGGACTAGGTTTCAGAATACAATGTCAACATACAGGCCGAGATGAGGTCATTCCCATATGTCCATGACCCGCAGCAGCATGAACGAGTGTTACATTACATGTCTAGGGCAGAAAGTATCATATTGCATCAAAGCCATAAGGGCTCATGTCAGAATAGATGACCGTGTTGAAGGAACCAAAAATACAACAAGCCCATGGCAGAGCTTCACGGATCCTGCATGAGCCATTAACATTGCCCTCTTGGTTTAGCAGTCGCGCGCGCTATGTCAGTGGTTTATGAAGCACACACCAAGCTTAGCGAAGCAGAGTATAGTACAGTAAGAGGTGATGGCGTGTCCAAGGCACCGCAGAGGGGAGATGATGGTGGGAGGTAGCTGAAGCAAGGTCATCCAAGGCAATACCCAGAAGCTGAGATGCTTCGCAAAGGCAGCGGCCCCAGGTACCAGCATCTCTGGTTCAGCAATTCTCTGCCCATCGCCAGATCTAACAGGAAGACCCGCAATCCCTTTCAAATCAGAATACTAGAGTGCTGAGCTCATGATAAATACATACCATATATGGTATTATACCGACCGTACAGCGAGGCATGAACGCGTTGTTTGGAACAATGCACATTTCCCAGGGATCTACCATTCACTTTCACTTGTCTGGTGCAGTCCATCATGCGCAAGTCTCTGTCCTTCCCAACACACTTCATGATTCATTATTTTGAGGGACACCATCTGTTGTTCGGGTGAAGGGACGATGCTTCGATACACTCGGCATGTCATTCACTAAAGTCCTTTTAAAAACAAGCATTGGCAAAGCCAATAGTTTTTGCTTGTGTATAAGTATTAGGCATTTGACAGGCACTACTATTAGATGCCCTGGGACTCACACCATTTTGCACCTGCTTCAATGAAGAGTCAGTTAATACTACTATGGCAGGGATCCTGTGTCAATGTCTTTACATCAATTTGATACACACATATAATACATCAATTCAATGGGAGACCCACTCAGAGGCATTATAGAGCATAAAAGATCACTAAGATAACAAACCAGGGCATATACACACCCAAACCACTCACGCCATAGCTAAAACACATATTCCTAAAGGACAAATCATATGCAAACAGCCAATTTTCTTTGCAAGTGAGCAAAATGACGACTTGGAATCCGCCTGGCACAACCATATCATGAACATATGGCCCCTATTGTACAATACCCCACGGCCAAATGGCTTTGCAGCTAAGGCTATATCCATTCTTCTACACAGCATAAAGTAGGTTTGCGACAATATATGGTCAACTCAAGTTTCGGCTATTGGGTTAGATGATTGAAAACAATGCAGCCTTCTTCAGAGCAAAAGAGCGTCACTGGGCATTGATATAAAATGGTGTCTGCAATGAAAACCTAAGGGTGTAGATTAGTGCCCTTTACCATCTTTTGGTTGTTCAAATTCAAATACACAAATTTAAATACTCTGTGGTTGACTGACCTTCATAATAATTTTGTGAAATCACTGCCAAGTACCTCATCATTTCGAGTGTTGTTGCACATGGTCCAACCTGATCTCCCACACGACAGGCCAACCTGCCGTCTCCCACATCATTGACTCCAAACCCAATTGCATTTCAACAATCCCATCACTACGAGCACCACATACTAATGGGGGCAAAGACTCTTACCCGCTATCATTTGATTTTCTCACAACAATGGAAGAACTGATCTGTGGAACCCACATATACATCCAAACAACATACCGTCACTCAGACCACATCAGATCTCTCCATAGCAGTGCTCCTTACAGAATTAGCACTCACCTCAGCTCGTTATATCGCAAGTTCCAAAGTGGGTCCCAGTGTATCGGGATGTAACATGCTGCACCATGGATCTTACTAACGCCAGTGGCACGGCGGCTAACTTCTGAATTCTACACATTCGATAGCGCAAACTGTTAGCACTTCATATGCTTTCTACATTGGGGCAAAACACTAGACCGTGTGAGAAAACTCTAAAAAATACAGTAATCTCGGAATTAATCATCCATGGCGACACAGTTGCCATCTTGTAGTGCATTAATATGTTGGATGCAAATCTACAAACTACATTACCAAAGAAAATGAATGGCCAAATACATTCATTCAAGGGCGCCGACTGGCCAAATTGACACTTTGACACATACAGTGCCTTTCCCGTGCCTACACAAAAGCCCAACCTGTTGGCATTGCACTCTAGAAACAAAGACTCACATGGTGCTGGCCGCAGCTCAGGAGCTTACATTAAACAAAAACAGAAAAAAACCTTTAAAAACTTTTTTTAGGGGTAGCAAAGGAGGCCACAGGGGTAGTAAGGGAGGCCTCAGGGGTTGCAGCTGTGACCCCCGGCGACCCTTAACCAAAGCCCCTGCATTGCCAATGCTTATTTATGATGGTTCTATGAAATGTTTTGCTCTTTTATGAATCCTCTTATTATAACACAGGCCAAGTCTAGCTCCAAGGAACTGCTTGTCATCCTGAGGGATTTTAAAAATAAGTCTCACATTAAAACTGGACCACCCAAGAACCTGGCTTGGTGTCAAACTATCCATGATACATTTACCGCTAAAATTGCTTCCCACTTGCAATCCAACGTTGTACACAACGTGCACACCACCATCCATGGGTATTACCCACCAAACATGGCTCCTATTGACCCCACTGTCCCACCCAACCCTGTATTTTCCTTTACCCCTTGCACCGTGACTGAAATTACCCAGATCATTACCAAGATGAAACCTACCACCTGCAAGCGTGATTCATGTCCCTCAAGGATCCTGGTTAGCTGCCTCAATGCCTTAGGCCCATTGGTTACCAAACTCATTAATCAGTCATTCTTTGAAGGTTGTGTTCCTGTGGACTGCAAAGAGGCATGGATCACTCCCCTTCTTAAAAAAGGCAACCTGGATCCTCTTCAGCCCAAAAATTACCACCCAATCACCAACGTTCTGTTTCTACTGAAGGTCATGGACTGGGTTGCATACCTACAGCTCCAAAAGTTCATAGAGGACAATGCCATACCGGGTCTGCGTCAATCTGGTTTCCGAGCTCAACATGATACAGAGACTGCCATGCGCGACCGTAAGTCCAACCTTGCCGCTATCATTGATCAAAGCCACCCGGCCCTACTTGTGCTGCTCAACCTCTCTGCCGCCTTTGACCTGGTCGACCTTGCATTATTGGCGACCAAGTTGCAATCACTGGTTGGCTGCTCCAGCACAGCGACACAATGGCTCTCCTTCTTTCTGGGTCCCCGTAGTGGCAGGGTTGCCCTAGACGATGCCCGTTCCTCTCCCACTTCTCTTACTCGTGGTGTGCCTCAGGGCTCTTCCCTCTCGCCCACATTATTTAATATAAAAAAAATCTTCCCTCCCTCAAGACCCGTGATGTCCTGGGTGTCCAGTATACAAATTATGCTTTACCAAGATGAAACCTACCACCTGCAAGCGTGATTCATGTCCCTCAAGGATCCTGGTTAGCTGCCTCAATGCCTTAGGCCCATTGGTTACCAAACTCATTAATCAGTCATTCCTTAAAGGTTGTGTTCCTGTGAACCTCAAAGAGGCCTTTATCACTCCCCTTCTTAAAAATGACAACCTGGATCCTCTTCAGCCAAAGAATTACTGACCAATCACCAATGTTCTGTTTCTGCTCAAGGTCATGGACTGGTTTGCATACCTACAGCTCCAAAAGTTCATAGAGAACAATGCCATACTGGGTCTGCGTCAATCCGGTTTCCGAGCTCGACATGGTACAGATACCGCCATGCTTGACCTTTAGTCCAACCTCGCCGCTATCATTGATCAAGGCCACCCGGCCCACCTTATGTTGCTCGACCTCTCTCCCGCCTTCGATCTGGTCAACCTTGCATTATTGGCGACCAGGTTGCAATCACTGGTTGGCTGCTCCAGCACAGCGACACAATGGCTCTCCTCCTTTCTGGGCCCCCGTAATGCCAGGGTTGCCCTGGACGATGCCCGTTCCTTTCCCACTTCTCTTACTCGTGGTGTGCCTCAGGGTTTTTCCCTCTCGCCCACATTGTTTAATATATACATTCTTTCCCTCCTCACGATCCTTGATGACCTGGGTGTCCACTATACAAATTATGCTAATTACACTCAGGTTATCCTTAAACTCTCAGGCATTTATTCTCAGGACTCTCAGGCCATCAATTCTATATACTCCACCATCCACTCTTGGATGTTAGCAAACTCAATGGCCCTTAATGCCGAGAAAACAGATTCTCATTACTGCCTCCAGTCATATGTTGAGGAACCAGCCCCTGGAGTACGCCAATTTCTCCATCGCCAACACTACTATCCCTGTGGCCAAGAGCATCAAAACGATGTGCTTCACCCTTGATGCCAAACTCCTTATGAGGCAGCACGTAGCCAAGACCCATGCATCATGTGGACTTGTCAACAAACTTCTTGATCAGATGTGCCCTTTTCTTTCCAAACAAAGCATGTCCCTTCTAGCCTCAGCCATTGTAAACTCACGGCTCGACTATTGCAATAGTCTTCTGGCCGGCACAGCCCAGTCCAATTTCACAACGCTTCAGGTTACACAGAATGGTGCTGTGAGAGCAGTCCTGGGCATTCCCAGATGGCATTCCATCTGTGAGGCAAGAATAAATCTGCACTGCCTGCCCGTGAGGCACTGAGTCTCATATAAGATCTTGACCCTCACGTTCAAGTGCCTTGCCCTTGAAGCACCTGTCTACCTCACAAAGCGTCTGAAGCCCTTTGTACCCTCATGCTCCCTCAGGTCCTTAGATCAGGCCAAACTAACCCATCCCAGATTCTGTAGGGCCAAATACGGGAAGACAATCTTCAATGTCCTGACCCCTACCACCTGGAATGCCATCCCGCTTGACTTAAAAAAGACAGTCTCTCGACGAATTCAAGAAGAGGCTGAAAACCTTCCTCTTTAACACACCACCAACGTAGACTCCGCCTAGATTCCTTTGCACCTGATGTCTGACCACCTTGTCTCTGTCATGTGTGTCTTGTGTGCACCCTGAGGTATTCGGGCGAGCTGGCGCATTATCAAGAATTAAAATAAATAAATATCTATACTTGTATTCTGCTCTGATGTTTCCTTTTGTTGTTTTTGTGTTCTTTCAATGCTTAGATAACGTTTAGGGTCATATGTGCCACAGAAACAAATACATATAAATACAATTGAATACTAGATTAAGCACCATGCCACTGTAATTCAAGTATTGCATATCTTACATGTGAATGTATTATCAGTACAATTTTCCCTAAACTCATAACACTGGTGTGTTTTCAGGAAGTTTCGTTCAGTAGACGAGTGCTCTCAAAAAGGTACATAGTTGGAGGACGTATCTTAGGAAGTCAGCACACGTGATGCCTGTCATGCATAAAGGAAGGTTTCATACTGTTTTGGTCCTGAAAAAATAGCCTTGAAAATGTATTATTACCACATTAGAGTCCCGATGCTATGACCGAAATTGGATCCCCCTTTTTGCTTGATTTCCCCATGTTTTACAGAGTGAAGTTGGTGATTGGTAAGTCATCTAGATTAGAAGCTCTTGTAGTACATGTATAAAGCAGCCTTACTTCCTTGGAGAGGGGAATAAGTGAGGTGGGGAGAGGAACGTGTATGCTGCTTTATATATAGGAGTGTATCTCCCATGCTGTACAATGTTTTCACTAAGCCTCTCTTCAACCTCTTATACGCTCAGGGCATTATTTTCACCAATTATGCGGATGACACACAAATTCTCCTCCCACTAACAGGCAACTATACTCAAGACTCTGCCCTGCTAAACTCCACATATACCACCATCCAAGCATGGATGGCGACCCATGGCCTTTGCCTCAATGATGAGAAGACGGAATTACTTCTAGTCGGACCCCACTGAATCCTAAACAAACTTGACATGGATTACACTGTCTTCAACATAGATGGCACTAGAATCACGGTATCACTGGCTGTGAAAACCCTGGGGGTTTACTTAGATGCCACCGTCTCTTTCTCCCACCAAGTAAATGCCATATCCTCATCAGCAGCATACACCACCAAACTTGTTATTGAAGCCAGATCCTACTTATCTGAAGATATCGGCTTAATCATTGCATGGGTGGTGGTAGGTGCAAAACTGGACTACTGTAACGTTCTCTTCGTCGGTACATCCTCCCACAACATACACAAACTCCAAACGATTCAAAATAATGCTTTTACGAGCTGCATTAAACTTACCCAGACATGACCATATATCTGATGCCAGGAAAGCAGTACACTGGCTGCCTATTCGGCAAAGAATCCTATTCAAGACGCTTACCATTACACACAGGTGTATAGAAAAAATGGCCCCACCATATCTACCCCTAGAAAAAAATTGCTATGCACCAGATTGGTAGGCCAACTAGAACCCCCTTCACTTGCACACTGGTACAAGCAAAATTCATGCGTACCAGAGTGGGAGGTTCAAGCTTCCCTGTCCTCACTGCAAAACAATGGAATGCCCTCCCGCAGCCACTAAGAGCAGAAGAATCCTAGTAGGCCTTTTCGTAAGACCCTAAAAACCTGGCTATTCGCCTAAATTAGCTGTCACCCATTCACTTAGTCAATGGTTTAAATCTTGGGCTTCAAAACTGTTCACGTCTCTGTAACCTATGAATGAACACTGACACTATTGTACCCGCATGCTTACCAACTCATATGTACCTCTGTCTAAATAAGAACTAAGAACTTTTAGCCTACAAGCTCTATGTAACTGGTTTAAGCGCCCTGATGCCCGAGGGTTTGTGTGCGTTATATAAATGCAAAAATAAAAATAAATAAATAAATCGTTATTTTTTTTAGCCCACTTTTAGCTGACTGAAGGAGCTGTGGAAGGCAGTAAGAAGAGTAGATGCAGGACAGATGCCGTTGGATGTCAGAAGTCATTACTGTTGTGAATCTGTGAATGGCCTGGATTACGCCCTTAGCATCCAGCAACTCTTGGGGGGGAGGACCGCACTCCTTCATAATACTGGTGACAAGTGTTATGTACATCGTGACGAACCGTCCAAGGGCAGTGGCTCTGGGGAGATGGGCTGTTGGCCAGCATCTAAGATGGCTGTCTATCAGCTGAGTGAAGCTTCAGCTGTGATAATGGATAGAGTAAAGGCCCAGAAGCCCATAAAATGATACCCTCCTGCTACCTTCTGCCAAGGGACCACTTGAGTGAGCACTTGCCAGCTTCTACAGTATGCTCATATTTTCTGTGCTCTAGCTCTATTCCTATATTACCCCAGACCTTAAACTTTGAAGGAGGCAGTGAGGATCAAAGACCTTGTTTAAACCTACAACGAATCTTCTGGTTCTCTGATGGCCAGGTGTGCTGCGAAGATACACGTTTTGAGTACCCTGCCTCTATGTAGGGTACTGACAGCCACTTACATGCATATTCTACCCACCAGAGTAGCTCTAGTTCTGCCGGACCCCCCTTGTAGGATAATCTGATGCATGTTGTTTGAGGCATTCGACTTTCTTGTTGGCTTTAGCACAACACTCTGCTTCCAGAATTCCATCCCATAATCAAAGCAACGCAATGACTCCGGTTACTAGCAATAGGACTGCACTATGTATTTATGAAAGCCTAACAGAGTTAGACGTGTGCTATCATCTTTGCTGTCAAGATTTCTTTAAGAAATCATAGTCAATGGCCACACTTCAAGGCAAGAAATCATATTAAATTGTGCATGACCACTACCAAGAATTTAGTTCAATTTAGTTGGCCAGGTCTTGTGTTGCCCGGTGGTCTCTTTTCGTCTGTTGTACAATTTAGATATCCAATTGATTGGCAAAATACAATCGTTCATCTACTGAGAGTTCCTTACTTTAGATCTCATCTTAATGACATAAAGATATGCTTTGCAAGTGGGTTGACATAGTTGGGTATTTGCGTTTATCTGACTTTGGAATATTATGTTGACTTACAAAATAAACATAACCTTCCCAGTGAAATATTGGCAATGGCATCTACATGACATCTATCTCAGGAAAGGTAGACTTACCACATGTTCCTTTTACGAGCCATTTATTTTTAGTTACACATTAAATTATTGTTTAAATTAAGTGACATTTTGAATCTTGAATTTGTATGTTCACAGACAATTCCCTGGTGAAGGATTCTGTTCCAAAATGCAATGGACTCATGTGTCTTTGTGTATATAATTATGTGGTTTCATCAGATGGTTTAAAGACTTTATGACATATAAAGTACTTTGTTCAAGTGTACATAATGAATTAAAATTAATATAATGTTTGTGATATAATGCGGTTGATACCGAATGGGGAGCACCCAGGATTCTGCAACGATAACATGGCCGCTGTCTCCTCCCCAAACCACTTACCCTGGGGGAGGCCACCTCACCATCCCATTGAGCACCTTTATTTATGCACCAGTTCTTTCAAAACCAAGTAAAGCTCGTTCAGCTTTAACCAGACGCTGGAAAGAGACCCAGCTCGAGATCCTCCCAAAATAACATGAAATCTCCAAACTTCAGCCCACAATATTCATAGAAGTCCATAACACAATGACCAACAACATTGACGGTGGGTTGGGAAGGAAATGACCTGCCAACAGACACATTGGCCTACCATTGAAAGCTTAGGTTCCATAGCATAGAAACAATCAAAACAAACGAAAAGCTCATTGCTTACACCAAATACAGTGCACAAAAACTGCCAAAAGGAAGTCTTCAAAATCATCAACAAATTCAAAAACCCTACAGCCTATAAGACAACACCAACGCCATCCCCAAGATCTTTGTGACTCCATTGCGACATAGTTCAGCCACAAAACTCTTCAAATCCAAGACTGTCTGGACTTAAGATGAATCACCCCACCATTCTCAACAAGGAAATCAGCATTCTGGAAACTACCTTTTCCATCACTGTAGCTTTCCGTCCCTTCTCTGCCCAGGACTTTCTCACAATGGTCAACACTAGCAATCCAGCAGACTCATAGGAGAACCTGCACCACCCCATTGTCTACCAAACAATATTTTAGCAACCCAACTAGCACCCACCTTCTTAGTCTTCTTCAATGCCTCAATCAAGCAATGGGTTGTCCCTCATGTTATGGGGGGGTTGGGGTCTCCGGTCCCCGCCAGGGTGTCCATGCCCCTCCTGGTGGGGCAGCCCGATGGTCCCAGCATCCACCTGTGCGCAGCGCGGCAAGGAGGACACCAACACAACTTCAGTAGGTAAATGCCGAGCGGGGGCCACAGTGCTCATGCTCACGTCACAACATCCCATGCCAATGGTAAAGACAAACAAATGATACAACAAATCAAGATGGCATGTGTTAGAACACTCACTGAACTCACTCGGACCTCAGGGGTTGTTAGCACACATTATTATACATTATGATGCACATAGATCTATTGGTGGGTGACCCACCTTTGGAGTTCAGTTCTTAAACGCTTTATTAGTCCCCACTGGTTGGAAAAGCCACACCAGGAATATCGGGGCCATATCGCCAGATGATCACAGGGCAGTCCCTATTTGTTCATTCGGCCAGGGTAGAGTATGCTCCACTAGCCGGTAAAGCCGTGCCTGGGAATACCGGGGGCCACATCGGCTGTCATCATGCTGATGTCACAGAACCTCAGACCCTCAAACGGCCTTTATCAAAACACAGCTTACCTCCAATGGCTCAGCCAACTACTGACCAATCCCATAAACACTGTCCACTGCCAAACTTCTTAACAAATATATCTACCAGCAGCTACGGATTGCTTTGAAGAAGACACCCGCCCGACCTGTCACAATACAGATTCGGACCAATGAGAGGAACAGAATCCAAACAGTGCTCAATATGACTTATTCTAAAAATAACTCTCCTGGTCTTCTCATTGTTCTCGACTTTTCCTTCGATTTGGACACTATAAGCCATCAGGTCCCCGTAAAAAGACTAGAGGACATTGGATTAATAGGAATGGCTTTACGCTGGATCATCTCTTTCTCCTCAAAGAAGACTGAACAGCACAGATGGCCCCTTTCAGGTAACGTTGCCACAAGCTGACATGCTGAGGACCCTAATGATCCAGTCTTTCACCACTCCTATTCAACATTTACATGACCTTGCTCCTGGAACTTATTACCAACTCAGTTCTCACAGGCTTCAACTATACCTATGATACCCAAATGATCTCAAAGCTCACAAACAATGCTACAACTAATTGATCAGATCACAGCGCGGGCCCGGAGAACATACATTGACTCCTGCATGACTAAAAATAGACAAACACAATCCAACCAAAACCTAGCTTATGACTTGCAGCCGCACAGCACCAAATCCCACACCAATCCCAGGGCCAGAAGAAATGGGAACCTAACCTCTACCTTTGGCAACTGCTAGAAACCTCAGACTCGTGATGGACAGTGACTTTACACTGGAAACACAGGTTTAAGCCATCAAAAGAAGTTGCTTCTTCCAGGACTGAACGAGTTGATGCATGATGCTCTACCCGACCAAACACAGAACGATGGCAGTTATCACACATGTACTCGTAATACTTGATTACGTCAACGGCCTGTGGCTCCTGGAGGACTTACTCACCACGCTACAAAAAGTCCACAACACAGCAGTCCGACTGCTTCTGAGACAAAACAGATGAACCTTTATCAGTCCAGCACTCCAAAGCCGCCCCTGGTTCCCAATAAAATGGAGGAGTCACTTCAAAGCCCTGTACATCACCTTCCACAATTACTACTGTAGGGGACCAAAATTCATAGAGGAAATTCACCTACTACCACCCATCAAAAATGTTCTAAATTTTTCTTGTCTGTGGATGCTGTAGTTATTGCGAACATTATCTTTTCTGAAAGCTCTTTAAATCTGCTACCTGACGTGCTGTTTGCTGTGGGAAACCAGGAAGTGCTCAATTAGAGCTTGAGAAGACCCGCCCGCTTTTTGCAGCCGGAAGTGAATAATCTGCACTATCATCCTCTTCAGGGCCGGCCTTAAGGGCAGCAGCGCCCTGGGCGAATTGGAGCCTCCCCCCTCGCCCACCGCGCCCCACTGGTTAACAGGGGGCGGGGCGGAAGGGGGTGGGGCCAGGAGGGGCCACTTTTTTTTTTTAACCTCCTCTCTCAGGCGAGGAGGTTAAATAGGGCGCGTTAGCACCCCATTGCCATTGAATGAACCCGCCGCCCCGGGTCATTCAATGACATTGAGGCGCCTGTCACGCCTTCTGCCACCACGCCAGCTCGGGGGAGCCCTTGAAAGACTCCCCGGAGCTGGCGTGGTGGGGGGCTAATGGCGCCTTTTCTTGTGAAAAGTGCCTACGGCGGTGGGGCGCATTTAAATGCACCCGCCGCCGTGGGCACATTTTACAGTAAAAGGCTGCCTGCTGCGCCTTTTCCCACAACGCCAGCTCGGGGGAGCCATTGAAAGACTCCCCCGAGCAGGAGCGGCGGGGACAAAAGGTGCCCTGGGGGGTGTGGCGCCCCGGCCAGTCGCCCGGCTCACCCCCCCCCTAGGGCCGGCTCTGATCCTCTTTATAATAAAGTCCCTTTATGTAGCTTACTCATTGTCTGCAATGCAATGGGGTTAACCAGTTTATTGTTTTCCCTATTTATGCAGCATTCCCCTCCAACCTTGCTTATTTACACAGTCCATGTGCACATGTGCAGAATTCCAGCAAAGAAGAAATGAAAAAGCCCCATGATAGTACACAAGTCTTTCACGCCAAAAGCGTTGGAGATGCTGGCGCCAGGCTGTTGGGGAGGGGTCTCATTATTGTTTTCACAACTGTAAAGCATTTAGGGCCGAATTCACAGAAGCATTTCATAATGGCAAAACCCCATGGGAAAACGCTCTGTGAACCAGGGCCTAAATGTTTGGAATACCTGAGGAGGGGGAGTGAAGAACAGCAACACGTTGCACATCAATAGGGATTTGAACAATAGCCCTCCCCCTTTTAACCCCCCCAGTGGATTTGTGATGGCTTGAGTTCCGCGTGTCCATCATCTGCCCTCTGGCATGGATGGAGGACTACCGTCCATCTATCCACAGGATATAAAGACTCATACAAATAAACGCATTCACTGGAGAATTGAGACCATTTGAAAAAACAGCAGAAGAGAAGCTCGTAGACAAAGGCTGCTTCTACAGTTGAGCTAAAACATTAAAGATAGCCCCTTTGCACCTGGCCCCATAATACTGCATACACTGGGGAAAGTCCATGTTGGCCGCCCGTCAATGCGGCAGAAACGTGTTGGACCTTAGCTGTACTGAGTGTATGTTGCAGCTTCAGCATGACTCATGCTCAACAGCCAGCATGGGAGACAGATGTTTCTACTGTACTCTCCCAATGGACAAGCATTTAGCAGTTTCACCATCATCTCCGCAACTAGGGCAGTGATTGGCGCAGTCTAAAATCTTTGGAACATATCGTTTTATAACATTTTGGGAAGATGAATTATAGCTTTAGTTATAAGGAAGCTTCCAGTTTCATTTTCCACAAACAGTGTTTTTCGTGTGTTTGGCCTATGGGTTTGCTTCAAAACACGCAGAATAAGACAACAGGGTCAGGGGTCCAAACGTCGAACGAGTGGAGTCTGGGCACTAACAGTTGAAAGAAAATGGTGTCGACTGACTTGCAGCACAGACCTTGGACTGACATGTCACGATTCGGGAACGAGTCCAGATAATGCATGAGTCCCTTATAATTATAACCCAACCCAATCTGCTTCACTTGTAGATCCGCAAATGCCAAGGAAATGCCAAGGAAGCATGCACATGGCAGCGTGGCACTGTATAAACTGATGACAAAACATATATGTGTAAACCCATATTGAGATATTAACTCATCTGAGGCCACTGTCCCAATGCATGCCGCGTCACCAGAATCAAGCACACCCCATTTATTATTTTATTTATTGGGGTTTTTCGTAACATGCCACGTGGTTGGTGAGCAAAGCGTCGGGGGGTGAAGGGGGACAGAGGAGGAGAGTGGGACTAAAAATGGGTCGGGAGACACTTGCACAATTCATCATATTAAAATCTTATTACAAAAACAATTCCCCAATGACCAAATACCCTTAAAACGTTAAAAACACATGACAAAATTAAAATGAAACTATAAACAATAATTTCCTTACAATCCTTCCCCCGGTGAGAAGAGCGAGCTTGCAACCTCACCATACGTGCGGATTGTTCAATTAAATGTTGCCCAACAGCCTCCTTCCTAATAACCAAGTGCGATGCACACATCTAGCAGAGGCGTACACCACTCTCCATTCCTTCGTACAAGTTAAAAACTGCATGGCTTCCTGTGTATTTCTAATCTTCGATTCGGTCAATGAAACTTTTAAGTACCTTCGCCTTAAGGCTAACGAGGCAGGGCAAGTTAACATAAAACGGGTCAATGTCTCACTTGCTAATTTACAAAAGGGACGTTCCCCAGATCTCGAGGATGACCAAGAGCGGGTATACCATGCTGTATGCAGTATAACCACCCTAAAAAGCACGTATAAAAAGCGTTTCTACGGTGGTTGAATATCATCTAAGATGTTTTTACATTTTCCCATCATAATACAAGGAAGACATTCTGGACCATTCTTCAGCGATAACTTTATTGCCTCCAGGTTTGCCATAGATTGTCTCTTAGCACTTTCTCTGAGCTCAACCTGTAATGTTCTACGGCATTCCTGGGGTTATCCCAAAAGAATTTGGCATTCAGCTTAGCACTTGCTTCGCATATACTACCCATCCACAACTTTTGGCACCTTCCAATTGTAAGAAATTGGTCAGTGCCTCTCTATAGGGAGCTTGGGTCGGCAAAGACCAAAGTCTTACCCAATATAATACCGGGTTTGGGGTAATCTAGTCGGCTATAGGCCAAATTTCAGGGTCCCTAAGGACCAAAGAAGTCGGGACCCTTTTCGGGTTACAACACTAACTTGTTTAGAAATGTATTCTCTATTGGAGATAAAGCTGTAATATTGGTAAGACCCCAGATCTCAGAGCCATAAAATGCTGCTGTCAAGGCTTGTTTTTCAAACAATTCTACAGCCGGTGAAATTGCCCTACCACCATGTTTCAAGAAGAAGGAATACATTCCCCCACTATGTTTACTTAAGCTAGTTTTGACTTTGAGAAGACGATCCGACCAGCAACCAGTTTCGCTAAACCTGCTCCAACTTTCGACCACTTACCTCCACCACCAAGGGACAGGGCTTAGTGAAAGGAGGTTTAGAAACCATGACTTTGGTCTTGTTGGCATTCAATTCTAACCCAAGATCCTTGCCCTTTCCCATAAAGATGTCAAGAGATGTTTTCAACTCTTTTGGTGATGTTGCAAGGATCACTGCATCATCTGCGAAAAAAAGGGTTGGCCACCTCTTAGATGCAATCCTAGGTGCGTCCAGGGCACCCGCCTCTAGTTCATCCACTATTCCCTGGATATATATTGAAAAAAGAAGCAGGCCAAGACACATCCTTGGCGATCCCCCTTCTGCACAGGTTTTGATTGTTCCCCACCAGGCCTGTAGCGAACCACAGCTTGTGTATTCACATATAGTAGTTTTATTGCATCAAGTAGGGATATGATATGATAGGTTATTTATAACGCGCTTAATACTCAGAGGTTTCCGAGCAATGACCCGGGAATCGAACCTGTGTTGCTCAGTGGCGCGTTGCTTCCAAGGTGAGCACGTTGCCACTGAGCTATCCTCCCAGAGCTTCTCTTGGTGCTGAATCAAAAACAATTTTGAGATCTAAGACGATGGCATATAAATTTGTTTTGCACAATCTGGTATATTTCTGTATAAATAAGAAGAGCAAAAAGCAGTGGACTACCGTGCCCATGCACCACGAAATCCCACCTGGGCATCACTGATGATCCCTGAGTCATCTACCCACTTTTGTAATTTAATTTGGAGGACTTTCCCAAACGTTTTCCCTGCACAATCCAATAATGAAATTGGGCGGTAGTTTTCGGGGTGGGTATTTCCACCTTTTTTGCATATTGGGACTATTATTGGCTCCCTCCATGATCTATGGACTTGCTTCGAGCAGATAGCAGCAATAAAAACCCTGCTCAAGACCGGGATCTAGACAGACGGTCAATTCATCTCTATAAAAATACAGGGGTATCAAGTCCGGACCCGCTGCTTTTCCTAATTTCTATGAAACCAAGGCCTCTTCCACATCCGCTTTAGAGAGGAACAATACCTCTGTGGGGGGGACATGGACAAATCGTTGGTTTTAGCCAACTCATATATAGTTCCCGGGGCAGGACCAAGACTGGAAAAATGGCTACTCCATACATCACCCGAGACACACCAATGGAAAGTCTGCTCACCATTCATCTCTCCCTGGGTAGCACATTTCCAAAATTGTGTCATGTCCCTATCGTACAATGCCAAATATAGGGCCTTCCAGGAGGATTTTACATAGTCCAATTTTTTTCTTTTTTAAAAGCGCACTATGTTTGGCTCTTAGATTATAAAGGGATCTTCTAACCACTGAACTTTGAGATCTTGTGCATAAATCTATATCCCTCTTTGCTCTACAACACTCATCATATCAGGGCTTTGCCACCACCACCCTCTTTTTTGTCTTGTCATTTGACAAGGTCAAGAATTGACTATTTTCCTGCCCAAGTCCTCGAATTCTGTGATTACAGCACTAGCTGATAGGCTAGTATTACTGATATTCCCACATTCACCTCAATAGCTGCATATGTCTCCCCTTTTAATTGCCTCCAAATCCACTTTGCCCACTTCACAGTTTTCCTGGTAAGGCTTTTGATGCAATTAGATGGCTAGACCTTGAGCTAGCATCCCCATGGAACCTGATCGTCCCATTACGAGCATCAAGGGCCAGAGGGTTATGGTCACTCTCACTCCTATTAACTACAACTAAGTCCCCAGCTCACCCATTTTTTGTAGATACAGCCAACAATTGGAGATCTGGTGAACCAGTGTTTAACGGACACCACCTCCCAATCCAAATGTACATCAAACCAGATCTGCAACACTCACACTGGTCTTACTCTAGGGCCTTTAGTTGCAGGGACCGTAAAATTGACATAACCTTGAAAATCAATAGGATCCAGAGCCCACATTTCCTGGACAAATAAGACCGGGTGCTGTCTAACAGAGCTGCACCAGTCTGGCCCCTTCTCTTTCTCAGCAACAGCTGTTTGCACAACGTTACTAGCCAAGAATGTGATCATCCCCTCGAGATCTTTGAGTTCTCCCATCAACCATCTCATATATTTATCAGTGGCACTACCAATGATCTCTTTCAGATAGGAAATGTTACGATCACTGAGACGAACATACTTCCCTCTAAATCAGCACTACTAGTTCCCAAAACAGAGGAGCATGTCAGGGTGCCCATACCAAACCCGTGTTTTGTGCACCAATTTTCTTCTTCCCCAAACTGGACACCTTATGGTGTTTACAACCTTTTATACAATTCACTGTCTTCCAAGGAGATTCTACACAGTTTCCCCCACTAAGGACCACATGAGTGTCACTAAGGGAAACAATGGATCAAAGTAATTAAATAGCTTTAACAAAGGGTTTCCATCAACTTTAGAAGGGCGAATACATTCACAGTCCCTATCAGTACCAAAAACTGGCCCGGGCATTAATACAAGTGAGCCAAAAGTTACACTAACATTTCCCTCCACTTCCTCTAAACTTGAAATGGGAGGGTTAGGGGTAGGAGGGTGGGTCTCCACAACATTTGGCCCCAGTGCTCCAGTTTCTCTGCCATTTTGGTGTACATGCAGAACAAAGCATCTACCCCTTCTTGATCAAAATATGGTGTTACTTCAAATAGAGCCTTATGGTCGTCCCTTGTAATATGTGGTCGAGAACCCACCAATGTTCTCCCCTTCTGAGGGACTTTGTCACAGAAGGAGATCAGCTCATCTGTTTCAGCAACCATACAGTTAGAAGTAGAGCTCATGGGCACTCTCCCATCCGTCCTTCCTTCCACCACTGGTTATCCATATTCTTTTGAGGTTATAGCCTTCAAACCTACAGGGCCATCAATATCATGTAGAAAGTCCTTGATTTCTGTAATCAAAAGGTTGACTCCATTGATTGGCTTGAAGAGTCCGGAGATTTTACTCTGCCCCACCCCCTCCAACCTAGCACTTTCAGCTTTCCTTTTCACCATGCTAAGGAGAAAGACAATGGCCCTCATCAGGAGGTTGGAGGTAACCATGCCGCTTTTAGAGGCATGGTTGCCTCCTTACCGCAATCCGGGCCCGGGTCCCTCGAATGAGGATTTACCGGGCCATCGCAACCTTGGCAGACCTGGTAATTCCCCGTCCGAGGAGCCCAGACCCGGTCCATTCCCATTCCCATTCGAGCCCCCATAGGGCTCAATGGGAATGGGGATGAAGCTAAAAACGGGCCCGTTAATTACGGGCCCGTTGTTAGCTCCCTGGTGTCCTCGCGGGACCCGGTATGGACGCCTGGTTTTTCCAGGTGCCCATTGCGGGTCCCGCGAGGAGACCTCGTGGTAGGGCGGAATGGGTTTACCGGCACCTTTACCAGTGCCGGTAAACCCATTCCGCCAACCTTATGATGAGGGCCAATATGAGTAATACACAGTCATAAAACAATAAAACACTAAGCCGCTAAAACACTAAAATCACTTAGGAAAAAGCTAAAAACACTGAAAAGCATTATAGCCACTGAAGAGAATCCACAGAGTGAGTGAGTGAGTGAGTGAGTGAGTGAGTGAGTGAGTGAGTGAGTGAGTGAGTGAGTGAGTGAGTGAGTGAGTGAGTGAGTGAGTGAAACGCCTGACTGGCTTAGGGGGCATCCATAGTCTGACTCCCCCCTCCTCTCTCCCTCTCTGCCTCTTGTAGGAGCTCTCAGCTTCGTAGTAACCCAATAGTGAGCACTGGGATAAGGTTTTAAGTTTATACACCTCCACCAGACCAGTAAAAGAAAAAAAACTCTGTTGTTTCATGTGGAGGAGAGACTGTTGGGGGGTATCCCAATGCTCATCCAAGTTCTGCTGGTGGAGAACAGCAGGTGTTGGTTCTGAAAACCTGTGGAAGATCACAGATCTAACGCACACTGGGGGCATGGCTAATTTTCATGCGCAGTGGACAAATGCAAACCAGGTGTGCAGTGAGGCATAGTTCTGCAGTAAAGGAGTCCACAAACTGGGGTTCCAGCTTCAACTGTATCCCTCTAACCATCCAATATAGACAGTAGAGAATAGGCATCAGTAGAATATCATTACTTCCGGTGGTGTCTTGCTGGAATCCCTAATGGGGTTCCCACGCAATAGACAGGCAATGTGCTAATTTCCGAGGAGAAGGTACCATGGATGTTGTTACAGATGCATACATGAAGAGGATGGCTTTAGAAAGGGCAGCCCTGTGGGGGAAATCATCATAATCTGGCCCCCAAAAATAAGGAGAATCAGGCTACATTGTATTTGTGACTTCCTTTCAAATCTAGTTCAACAACCACACAACCAAATCCACATTTTCTGCACATCCGCCAACAGTATTGAGCTATTGTCGCAAAACACCAAGCCCAACGATGCCTACACTGCTAGCAGGCTAGGTTTGTGCTATAAATGATTAAATAAAATAAAATATAAAATAACATCTAAGAAATAATACGGCCAGCAACAGAGGAAGGAACATTTGCTCTAGGATCCCGATGCCAGTCTTATAATCCCAAACCTCAAAGTGCTTCCAAAAACGGTTTGACATTCGGCAATCCTATTGCCAAATAAATTACTTGGTAAAAAAGACATAGGATGATAAAATCATGGCCTATGCCTTAAAGTCATGGTGGAAATCAAAGTGGGATTTGTAGGCATAAAAGGCAATCAGATTCTCGCACTCTATATCAAAATACAAAGCAACATAGCAGGCCTCATTACGAGGCCTGCGCTCTCGTACTGAAGGGTGCCGGTACGGGACCGGCACCATTCATTATGGAATGCGCAATTACGAGGTTCCCTTGCGGGACCCGGAAAGGACGTCTGGTAAAGCCAGACGTCCTTTCCGGGTCCCGCGAGGGGGCCAAGGAGCTAATAATGGGCCCGTTATTAACAGGCCCGTTATTAGCTCCTTCCCTGTTCCCATTGAGCCCTATGTAGGCTCAAATAGGAATGGGGATTGGTTCCTTCAAGGAGGAATTACCGCGTTATAATGACCCGGTTATTCCTCATTGAAAGAACCCGGTGCTGGAACACGGTACGGAGGCAGCCATGCCCTTGTTAAAGGCATGGCTGCCTCCATACCCGTGATGAGGACCAGTATGTCTCTTAGCTTAACAGCGACCAAAAAACAGTAAAACAAAGATCCTTTTCCAATTAGAACAAACAATTTAATTAACAAAGAAGTGGGCAGACCTAGTTACAAAAACTGGGTCCGAACCCCACAGAAATCCATCTCCAGGTGCAAAGAATAGTAGATGCAGGTTATGCATGCATCGAGACCACTAGTAAGCCCCAGGTGTGTCCCCTATGTACAGCGCTCTGTTGCTAACATACATGCGGCATGCGCAAAATGCACCTTCCATACTTTGCACTTGCATGTGCAGCTGATTCACCAAGAAAAATAAAATAGGCAACCAGCTGTATGTTCTGAAGGTCAAAACAGATGAAAGGTGAAAAAATACATTTGTGGACCTTTTTACCTGAACGCAGGGTTTGAAATTGAGGGGAGCTGGGAGCTATTTATCTCCTCCTTCTAGCCTAGTAGAGCCTGGTTAGCATACAACCAACAGCTACCAGGAGCTACTTTTGGCTCCTAGGGCCAATTGGTGCCTTCCAAACATATGTGACATTAACTAATTTGAGAATGTTCATAAAAAAGAGTTAGAACACATCTAATGCACATTAAAACACAATGGTTCATACAAAAGGGACAAAAGGTTAAAGGAGCATCTCTGGTAGCTCCTGGTTCCCGTGCGGTAGCTCCTGCCTACTGGGTGATGCACGACACCCAGGAGCTGGTTTTAGCTCCTGCTCATTGAATCTCAATTTCAAACCCTGGAACGTGATGTCAAACATTGGGAAACGTAAAACACGTTAAGGTAAAATTGTTTACAAGAGTCTCCAAGGAGATATGTTCCTGTGGATTTGGCCTTACACCAAGTCTGTCATATGCCAGATTAGAACAGGGGGCAATTTGCTATGAGGCATTTTCTTTTGGTGTAGCCATCGCTTGCAAAATGGATGTGTCTGTAGGTACACCCAGTTCCCAGCCATTAAGTCACAGATGTACGTTTTGCCAATGTGATTAATCTCAAATTGCCCTCTTCACAGTTTAGTACATCAGGGAAAATTTGCGCCAGCTGCAATTTACAAATTTTGATGGCAGCAAATGCATTTCTGGCCGCACAACTGCTTTGTCAGCGGGCCAATTGTATCACGGCACCACTGGCTCCATGCAGCCAAACCTCTCGCCCTGGGCTTGGATTTGTACATGTCCTCCTGGTTAGAGAGGAAGGAAAATAACAATTGGTGGAAACTGGAGTTAGAACCTCGCGCAGAGATAAAGAGGGAACTCCGAGCATGAACCCAAAGCATGAATTCAAAACCCACACTCATACAAACATGTTTAAAAGGTTTTCAACTAAAGAAGAGCTTCTGCACTCCTAAAATACAAGCAATGCTTTGTGAGAGGACTCCTTTCATATTTCCATTTTATTATTATCTTTAGTTACATGTACATATGCACAAGGACAGAGTAAATGTGTTTTTTGATACTACAAAGACCTTCAGAATGGCATCCTAGCATGGCATGATAGGCAACAGAAACTTTGCTCTCGCGGTCTGTGCTATCGCTCCGAAGCCCTCAGCGAAGAGCATCCCTGATGCTGAAACCTACCCACCCACAATTCTATATACCAAGCCTTTGAGCGAACAACATGCTCAAAACACTGAAGCGACAAAACTGAGATATTGGGGCAGCGCAACCTTAACGTAGTGCTTTGTTCCGTACTTATGATATTATACATTAAGGCACATTAACGGTTTTATTAATTAAACCAATGGATTCACTGATAATCCTATCAGATTAGAACAAACCAGAAAACTAGATCATGCAGACAATCGTATTATTCAGAATTACTACCCAGCACGTTGATGCCACGGGATACACTAATGTGAATTGGCTCGATTCCGAGCCATATCACAGTGTAAACCCATGTACGCATTTGCACGCATCGCGCGCCGGTTCGAGTGAAGATTCCTCACTCACCTCTCCATTCATCACTATGGATAAACTGGGCCCAAAATGGAGCCCTGGTGATCCGTAGTAATGCAGCAGTATGCGCGTTCTAGTCTTTCTAGAACGAACGCGTACTGCAGCGCCGCTTTTTTCAACCAGCAAAACAAAAGACGATTGAAAAAAATAACAATGCCATTAGTATCCCGGGGCACAAAACCCTGGAATACTAACGGCAATAAACCCTGAGTCAGCCGGCCCTATACCTATGGGCCCCGTGGGCATTACCTTAGGCGGTAATGGCCCAGCGACTCAGGGCTTATTGCCACAGTGTATTCCTGACTTCCATTTCCTTTGATGAAGTCTTCCATTCCTGCATCCTATCGCACTTAAAAGAAACATAGCATGCTAAACTCTACCTCACTCTTTAAATATAAATTGGGTTATTGATGTAAAACTCTTCAATGGACAAGCGTTTGCCCCCTTTTCATGTTTTTACATGTGGCCTTTGAAAACTCAAAATAATTCTGAGATACTTATTTATTTTTTGCAATACATGGAGCTGGGGGTGTTCCTTAATCCCTTTAGGGTTCTTTAGGTACGTCTTCCTGACTTCCAGGGTACCAGTCATTCCCAGGCTCTCCAAGTGGTAGTGTGGCAGAGCAGCCCAGGCCTAACTCTCAGGGGGTAGGGTGGCCCGCGGGTACAATGTTCACTTTTCACAAATACCAAAATGAGAGAATGTCCACACACTATACTTTTAGAAAAATCTAACCTTTAAATAAGAAAAGGAACGAGCTAAATCACTAGACTTGCAAGTCTTGTTGGGGAAAAGTTACCTTCTGCGAAAGTATCAATAAGAGCAGTTTCTAGAGGAATTCAAACCATAGAAGACCTTTGGTGATTAAGATCTGCCCCGGGGATGAAAAATTGAAGAAAGGACCCAACATCAGCACCGGAGCCCCAGGAGAGCCTTACCCTGGATTCAGCAAAGCAGTTCTGCAGCAGGTGTTTGGAGGTGTCCCGAGGTGACCCCTGTGAACATTGTTTGGCGACCACCTGGGCTGCAGGACAACACACTAGAACCCTTGGGAAGAGTGATTATTGATGATTTGGTGGGTCCCAGGTGGGGGTCTGACCCAGAAAAGCAGATAGGCAATGAAGCTGCAGTCAGCAGGATGTCGTCAATGGAACAGGATTCACTTTCCCAGGCTGGGGTCAGTTTGAGGGGACCCCAAGGAAGAAGGATTATTGAAGAAAAGCTGGCAACGTCACACTAGAGAGGAGCCAGTCATGGAAGAAGGACCGGGAGGCATATTGGGTGCTGCTGTTGCTATCAAATGTATCACAGCCTCCTGAGCAAAAGGGGGAGATGAAACCAGAGTGATTGCAGACCCTGCCATGATTTCTTTCTCGAAGTGTGACGTCCATGGCTTAATCCGTGGCTGTCACACTTGCATTTCCATCCCCCAAACAGGGGAGGACATGCTTTTTCCCAGCATTTGTGAAATGAGCTGCTGGGAGCCTGCCATGCCTTGGTGTCGGTAGCATGCAAAGGGGCTGCACAGCGCATCTTTGCACCACTGTCCAGCCCTTCAGAAATACACAGGTCACCTTCGAGAAGAAGGAGACCTGTGCATTTCAGCAATGAGCGCAAAAGAAAAAAAAAACACCTCCTCTGTGCTTTTTTCCTTTGTGCTAATTTTTTGCTCCCAATCTCGTTCTCAATTCTCAAAATTTCTGTAACCTCCTTCTCCCTCTTCGATGCCCACTTGAACACCCACCTTCTCTCTCTCTCTCTTTCCCAGTCACTTGCAGACCACTTGCTGATCACTACCAATCATTAAATGCTCTTTTGTTTGAAACCCACTGTTAATCTATAAAGCCCTTTGGTGTAATCCGAATTTAAATTTAAACAAATGGTACATCCCATAAAATCTTTGACACAACCATTCAAGAAGTTGCTCCCTTAAAGTGTTTCTGAAGTGTATTTTTATTTAGTTTATTTTATTTTTATTTTTATTTTTATTTGGGGAGGAAGGATAGCTCAGGAGCAATGTGTTTGTCTTGGACCCAAGACAACACGGTGCAACACAGGTTTGAATCCCGACCGCGTGCTTAGAAACCACACGCTGGCATTAAGTGTACATATGCCTGGGTCTCCAAGGGTGGCCATCTACATTGATCAAGCAGGTTTTTCTGCTATGCCTTTGGAGCTGCACTATGCTGTTTGAACACATTCTTTATCTCAAGTTTACTTTAAAAATCAACCAAAGAAATAGCTGCAAACCTTTGTTAACAGTGCTTACCGCACTGCTTTAATACTACTCCTCACAGCACAAAACACACTCTGCATACATGCATGGTTGGTTTTACACAGGTCACAGGATGTGGGGAAGTTCAGAGCTGGAGTCATGTCACACAAGCAGACATGTTTGACCCAAGTTTAAGATGTGGCTAGCTTGCAACTCTATCCAGTGAAACAGAGGTAACACATTTGTCCCGGGTACAGAAACACACAGAATGCTGCAATTTAAGCTGCAGTGAGAATTACATGGTAAATTACTGATGATGCAGAGAAACCAACGATTTTGCTCATTTACGTTCCTAGAAACCACTGGTGGTGGGGGAGTGGTGGGGGCAGGACATTTTCCCTTTATACTCTTTGATGCCATTCAAGGGACCCTTTATTCATTTGCGTTGGAACGGAGTTGTGTAGGCACAAAATATGACGAGATGGACCAACAAGAACAGCGAATGAAGCGCCAGAAGTAGATAAGAGAAAAAAGCAACTGCTTCTAACCTGGACCAATAGAAAAGACAACGAAAGGGAAGAACAGAGGGCAATATCAGAACCCACAGGAATGTCCCCCGCCACTCTGTAACCGGGAACGTAAACTGCTCCTCTCCCATTGGCTTTTAACACTTCTCCTCTAGGAAGAACGCATGCAACGCATTCCACGGTAAGAGCGTACAGCGCTCTACTATTTGCCATGTTACAGCTGTGACTGCACGTACCGTGCTCTCACCCGCACGCACGCATACAAGCACATAGTGATGCGAATGGGCATCACCAAATTTCGATAAAAGGAGCCTGCCCATGCAGGATTTTCTGAAGAGCTTTAGCGGCGGTGCCCGGGTGACTAACGTCGAACATCATCTCTCCAGATAGAAATCGCCAGGGGTGTGTGTGTGTGTGTGTGTGTGTGTGTGTGTGTGTGTGTGTTTGGCGGCAGAGGACTCGCCCCAAGTCCAGGGCAGACATACAACATCTAAGGGCTGGAGCTGAAGGTTGCCAAAGGCACCAGAAGGGCACAACACCCTTCACACACTGCTGCGTCAGCCCTTTTCTCCGCCATACTCCTTGCTGCTGCTTCAAGCTCGCGACATGACAAGGAGGCAGACGAATGTAAAAGAGATGTGTAGCTGCTCTCCAGGCTTAGCTGCTGCATCAGCCCACCGCACAAGGAAGTCCCAAGCTGCAGCGACAGCCCTGATCTTCTGGCCAAACATGTGACCCCTGCTGCCGTGCTGGTTGCAGTAGGCATTGAGCACTCTACAAATCAATAGACATTAATTTAATTTTAATCACAAATTAGTAATAGGTGGTCATAAAAAGAAGTAAGGATTGTGTGGATGGACTTAACCCTACCCCTGACCGCAAGTCGGGATGGGCATTGCTGAAATCCTACCAGAACTTCCCTGATCCGGGAAATAATGTCTTCCCCCGGATCCGGTTCCCCAATCCAGGGAACTCCATGTGCAGTCTTCGTGTATTTTAGAACGATGTGGTACATTGTTTAAACTTTGCCACAGGGCTGGGATTTGAACCATGGTCACTCAGTTCAGGGGCAAGACACTTCCCCACAAGACCATTTGAAGGTCTTAGGAAAGCTCTGTGGAATTTCTTGTTAATATTTCACTCTACAGGATATACTAATGTACACTGTGTTTAGCTTTAAAAGGGGTGCACATTTTATACTTGGATGACAACCTAAGAAACTGGACTATTTCCAACGTGTTCATGATTCATTTTCTGAGGGACTGAGATGCAAACATTTATGAGGGGTGAGTAAAATATCCATCTCCCTCTCTCCCCCGATGTTGCCACATCTCCCTTCCCCATGCTGGCTGGGATCCCCCAGTACAAAAAAGTCAATTTCCAGCTCTGGGAGGGGTACTCATGGGGCCACTGTTGCTGCTTTATTCTAGACAGCCACAGGCATTTTGGATTCAATGGGAACAGGAAGTAATACATGGTGGGATCAAGCCTGGTGATGCCCAGAGTCCTTTCTGGTGATGTTTACTTAGGTGTTGATGAACAACGCTTGTGGGCTTTGGAGGGCTAGCCAGGCCCAGGCACATGGGGTGCCAATGCAATCCTTCCATTGGAGGAAGGATAGCACAGGGACAACACATTTGCCTTGGAAGCAAGACAGCACTGTGCAACACAGGTTCAAATCCTGATCCAGGGCTTAGAAACCACTCACTGGTATTAAGTGTGTTTTAAATGAACAATAACATAAATGTAAAAAATAAATAAATGCTGTGAGGTTGACTCTGGCTTTCTGAACCCGGAGTTGATGTTTGCATGTGTACAGCGTCGATTGGAGCACTGAAACGGTTGGAGACACCTTGTTGGCACTATACTTAATGAGAAGGTGCTACATGATTTGAAATGTACATGGATAATAGAATTTGCAATGAGTTTTAACATCAGTAGGCGTGTTTTGTGAGCCTGTTTTGTGTGCTGCTGAGAGGAGGGGGACATGTTATCATTCTTCCCCTGTCTGACCCAATGTAGAGATGAACTTTAGCGCGGGTAACTTCCCTTGACAGAAATACGGTGGAGGGTCTAAAAGCAGGAAATGCCATATGTATCACAAGCAGTGAGGCATTGGAAGGAACCCCATGCCTTCTCTCTCCAGCTGCATGTAATTGCTGAAATAACACAATTGCAACAGCAAAAACCATGTAGAACAGATTGCACGCATCTGTAGGGGGCTGCAGTGCTATGGAAACACCATCTGCTTGCAGAGCCTACGGAGTTATTAAGCTAAGCTGTTTTTAGTTTTGGCTATAAAGGTGCTCTATAAGCCAAAACATATGCAATGCAGTACAGCTAGGGCGAAATGGCATATGAGGAGGGAAACAAAACCTCTAGTTCTTGTTTGGCTCTTTAACCACCCATTGACTGACATGACCATGCAAATCCATTTGGCCATTCCCGCCCACTTCCTGCCCCTATTCTCCCATAACACACCCTACTGGGATCTCTTTAAGCTAAGTTTATCAAGCCTTAAAATCAAACTTTGCCCTCTGCCAGGGTTTTTTCAAAGCAGTTTTCTGGGAGGCAATGGTTTAATTGGAGCTGTAAACATGCTACTGGTGTAATAAAAATGTCTTAACCATGTCTGCCTTTAGCAACTTGATTTTTAAGCAGTATGCCTGTCCTTCTCTGAAGTCCTGTTAAAATCAAGCATTAGCAAAGCCAACAGATTCAGCTTGTGTACATGTATTTGATAGGCATTTTACTAGGCACTGTTATCATATGCCCAAGTGCATGCACCATTTTCAAGCTGCTACCATTAATGGCCTGTTAATACCCTTACGGCAATGCCTGGCTAATACCGCTCCGATATCTACACAAAAGTCAAAACTGTTGGCATTCCCAATGCTTGTTTCAATTACCAAGCGGAAATCCGTAAGGGTGTCTATATCATTTGCTACAATTATGTGTTTCCGGGGGAACAAGGCCGCCTTTCTTGGTAGCGAAGCTTTCTCTGGAGGAGGTGGCGGTTGCATGCCATTGCTGACCACACCCGGAGTGTTGGCAGCAGGAATGTTTATTCTAGCTGGGTATGGGGAACTTGCTCCTGCGGATTGGCATGGGGTTACAGCAGAGTCGGCATGCACCCCTGCTCATGCCCGCTCCTAGTATACTGCACTTTATAACTGTGGAAAGTGCCCACCAAGCGCCCGGCAGAAATGTAAAACTAAGATTTCTCCACATTGCTCTTTGGCATACTTGCTGTTAATGACCTTATGTTTTGCTTTCTGTGTATCTCTCGTTTCTCACTCATTTTTGTCCTCATATGTGTGTACCTTTCAGAGTTCTCTCTCTTTTAAAATGTCTTGCTTTGCATCGTGCCTTCTCCCATCGCCCTGGCCCCTTCGGATCTCCTTCTCATCCTGCGCACTCTGTGGTGCTTCTCTCCCAACCTTCCTTCCCCCTCCGCCTGCCACCACATTGTAACCCCTTGAACGCCTTTTAGCGCTGCATTTTCTGTACAAAATGTGGCTGGCCATTGAGGCAGAGGCAGTTTTTGGTGCGTGCCATTGACGGGGACAGATAGTTCCTGAAGGGGCAGCAAGATTCTAAATGATTCACGGGTGAGCCGTCACAGGGGTGGTACATGTTTTCAGTGAATGGTCCTACATTGTTCCTCAAATTAACACGAGTAACCTAACGCCACACGGGAGTCCTATATAATTAGGGCTGTCCAGGGGTTTCTGCCCACCTCCCCCACCCCGAGAATTTTTTTTAAATAATGGGCTGAAATTATGCATTTTGCAGCCCAAATTTTAAGAAAAATGGGATGAGAAGTCATACAATGTGTAATTGTTTCTCTCCTGAAACAACCAAAATATCAGTAAATGTGATGATTCATGGGTTCATGAGTCATGCAAAGTGAATATATTTTAGTGAAGGGGCCTAGTTATTTCCTCAAATTATTGAAAGCGACCAAACGCATGCAGAAATAATGCATTTTGCAGCACCGTTTCTGACGCAAAGGAGGAAAAAAGCCATACAATTTACAGTTGGTTCACATGAAAAAATCCCGGAAATGCGATGCCACCAACAGTGCACTACATAGGAGCACTTTATATCATATTCATGAGGCAATGGCCACAGGGGATCTATGCCAGTAATAGTCACTTTAAATCACATGCATTAAATGCTTCATGTATATTGTTTAGGGTGGCCATTGCCGGCATAGTAAGGTTGGGGCAGCAGCTTCATGCAGGTGATTTAAAGTGACCATTACTGGCACAGATGGCACAACCCTATCTATGCCATAATGGTCACTTAATATCACATGCATGAAGCTGGTGCCACAACCTATCTATGCCATAATGGTCACTTAATATCACATGCATGAAGCTGGTGCCACAACCTATCTATGGCAGTAATGGTCACTTAATATCACATGCATGAAGCTGGTGCCACAACCTATCGATGCCATAATGGTCACTTAATATCACATGCATGAAGCTGGTGCCACAACCTATCTATGGCAGTAATGGTCACTTAATATCACATGCATGAAGCTGGTGCCACAACCTATCTATGCCATAATGGTCACTTAATATCACATGCATAAAGCTGGTGCCACAACCAACCTATCTATGGCAGTAATGGTCACTGTAAATCACATGCATGAAGCGGCTTACATGCAACCTATCTATGGCAGTAATGGTCACTTAATATCACATGCATGAAGCTGGTGCCACAACCTATCTATGCCATAATGGTCACTTAATATCACATGCATAAAGCTGGTGCCACAACCTATCTATGGCAGTAATGGTCACTTAATATCACATGCATAAAGCTGGTGCCACAACCTATCTATGGCAGTAATGGTCACTTAATATCACATGCATAAAGCTGGTGCCACAACCTATCTATGGCAGTAATGGTCACTTAATATCACATGCATGAAGCTGGTGCCACAACCTATCCATGCCATAATGATCACTTAATATCACATGCATGAAGCTGGTCCCACAACCTATCCATGCCATAATGATCACTTAATATCACATGCATGAAGCTGGTGCCACAACCTATCTATGCCATAATGGTCACTTAATATCACATGCATGAAGCTGGTGCCACAACCTATCTATGCCATAATGGTCACTTAATATCACATGCATGAAGCTGGTGCCACAACCTATCTATGGCAGTAATGGTCACTTAATATCACATGCATGAAGCTGGTGCCACAACCTATCGATGCCATAATGGTCACTTAATATCACATGCATGAAGCTGGTGCCACAACCTATCTATGCCATAATGGTCAATTAATATCACATGCATGAAGCTGGTCCCACAACCTATCCATGCCATAATGGTCAATTAATATCACATGCATGAAGCTGGTCCCACAACCTATCTATGCCATAATGGTCACTTAATATCACATGCATAAAGCTGGTGCCACAACCTATCTATGGCAGTAATGGTCACTGTAAAGCACATGCATGAAGCGGCTTACATGCAACCTATCTATGCCAACAGTCTCTGCAAGGGATTTACAGTGACCCACCATATGATTGGTCATTGTAAATCCTATTCAGAGATGATACAAGCACATGCACACACACAAGCACACAGACACACTCTGATCCAAACATGCATACACACACGCACAGCTACAGACTCACTCAAGTACTCAACAGGTCATTCATGCAGACAGACGCATGCAATGCATAACATTAAAACACATCCATTTAGACATGCATACACACAACACTTACCTTAGGTCTCCTTTTATTTAGAGAGGGGCACTGCGCACGGCCAGACAGCACACCCAACACATTTATTTGTTTAGCAATTTATATAGCGCACCGAACCCAAGGGCATCTAGGCGCTGTTCTTGACAGTAAACAAAAAGCAGTGCTGCGTAGGATATATACTGGCGTCTAAGCTTACATAGATACGCAAGTTACAAAGGTTACATGGTTACACAGCTGACATAAGATACAGTGGTTGTATAGTTACTTAAGCTTAGGTTACAGAGTTTCATGTGAAAGACGACAGCTACAGTAGTTCTTTATTTACTTAGGGTGAGGTGGTGCTCATTGGATTGTGGCTTGGTTGAGGAGTAAGTATGTGCAGTTATTGTTCTAACTCCTGTGTGAATAGCCAGGCGCTGTGTGCGTAGCAACACAATGATTGTTTCCAGGGCAACCCTTTGAGAGGTGCGCTGGGTCGCATATGTCGGCGTGCCCCTCACAGGGTTTTTTGCTTTTTAAAATCCATCAGGCCTGGCCTTCTTTTCTCCAATTCCAAGGTCTAGTCCACCTTAATGGATGTACATGCCTACACGCTACCACAAAACACGGATGCCCCCTTTTATGTCATCCTTTCCCTATGTTTGTCACATGTGCATCCTCTTGCCCATCCTCTTATCTCCCCCCTGTCCTGGTGCTACGCTCTGAACGGCAATATTTATATTGTTTTGTTAGTGCCCATGCAGTTGTGCTTCACTCATTTGCATTCAAAATATTCAGCAAATGTACAGAGACCAAATAGAGTTTTATATTAGCCACTCTCTTGTCAACAGCAAACCTCTCCTCTCATTACATTAGGGTGACCAGATTTCGAAAATAAAAACCGGGACAGGCCAAAAACATAAAAGTAGGTCTAGCATACCCAACTCATTCTACCCGCCCCCCCATCACGCCATCCTATCTCGTGCCCCCACCATACACATCAAAATGAGTTCTATATATTAACTGCAGAGTTGTACAATTATTCGACACTCGAGCGCTTTTGCTATCATTGTTAATATCCGCTTTGCTATGCGTGGTTATTCGTGGGACTCCATGGTGCAATTAGTATATAAACATACCTATGAGCAAGACGGTTGTAGGTTCGAGGATACCCTGGTGTGTCATAGATTTGATAATGGAAGGTGGGGAACCGCGCAACTCTATATTATGTAAACATTTTAACTTTAATTGTTGTATCTCTGCAGTGGCCACCCTCCTCTTGCCAAACACTCTCGGGACGGGGGACAGGGGGCTTAGTTCCGGGACGGTCGCGGTAAAACCAGGATGTCTGGTCACCCTACACTACATCCTCTCCTCTCTGCCTTTCCATTCTCCAGGCCCTCTGAAAGTTCATCAATAAAACCATAAACATTTAAGTCTGTATAAATGTGTTGACATTTGTACCCAGGCGCAATATTAAGAAACACGACATGGATATCAATATTATGTCAATATTGTGCCAAGTGCATGTCTGAGTCTGATTAAAAATACAAAAAGCGTAAAGCATCTGTTGGGTACTATACATTCTCCTAAAATTCAAACGGACAGAATGGAATGCAAGAAACAACACTTTTTTGTGTGTTTTTTAGAATCAAAGCAAAAAATGCACGGGCAATCAAAAGTTATATACACAGATTTCGTCTCAGCGGGGAACCCGGTAGACTTGTTCAACTCCCATTGGTTGCCATGGTTGAGAATGAGGGAATCATGGAAAGATAAGAAAATGTTATTTCATGATGGACTGAAATGGTCAATAAACATTTCCAGTATGACCTTCTTGTAAAATATGTCTTCAATTATGAGGATAAGTGTTAATGTCAGATGCCTGTGGTGGAAATCAGTTTCAGGTGGGCATGCGGGAGACCTTCATGCCCAGAGAGAAGAGACCAATGGAACTATTATGTCTGAAGGTCTCTTTTAACCATTACACAAGACCACAACCATACCCTGAAGAGCCTAGACACTGAAGTAGTATGGAGTCTTTTTTCTAGCTTGATATTGTTCCTCACAAAAAGAAGGAAGACACGCCAGGAGAGTCTGTTTTCATTCTGAGTCCTGTGATCCACATCACACTGAAGTCTGACCACCAGCGACATTCTCTTCCAACATGGCACTTTGGAGAGGGCTTTTTGTATAACTTCCTTATAAGCCCCACTGATATTTTCCCTCACCAGAATGCACCATATGAGAGACATAGCCGGTCATGCATTATCTGTGGTTCCTCTTGCTGCCTCAGCATGGACACAGATTGTGTCTAAGTGGAAAATAATGATAATAATGATATCTATTTCTTATATAGTGCTACACGCCCATGGGTCGCAGAGCGCTGAAATAACAGATGACATTAATATTCCACAGGGTGGTACTCAAGTGCATGTTACAGCTATGTATTCTTCCACACACATCCTCGGGCATACGATGGCGAACCCTTAAAGCCTCTTTTTGCAAGTAATTTCTGCAACAAGATATGTTATGTTATTGGAACTTATTAAGATCTCCGTCACCCGAAGGAATTATGGCGCTGGAGGAGAAATAAGAGAAAAAAAGAAAAAGAACAGCTACAACCGAAGTTACTGAAACAGATATGTTTTCAACGTTTTCCTAAAGGCCAGATGATTAGAACTTTTTTTCAAAGTAGATGGAAGAATATTCCATAGCTGTGCTGAGGCAACTGAGAAAGCTCGGCCTCCAATGCGGGAACAGCGGAATGGGGGAACAACAAGTAGACCCGCAGCGGCTGAACGTAATGGCTGCATAGGAGCATAGCGAGTAAACTCGTTGCGAAGATATTCAGCACCGTGGTCATGCAGAGCACGGTGTACCAAGCAGAGAGACTTGAAAATGATGCACTGGGTAATTGGCAGCCAATGTAGAGAGCGCAACACCGGTGAGAGCAGCCATGTTCTGTAGGCGCTGTAGCCCTAGTCCGCTGTAGACGCTGGACTAGTGCCTTAGGCTGGGCCAGATATAATGAGTTGCAGTAGTCTAAGCGACTAAGTATCAAGGCTGCAACAACAGGGGAGCGTAAGTGTAAGATATGACATTCCTACCTTTAGATTTGGGCAAGCCTGCCCTGATATAACTCATTGTTTAAGAAAGTGAATTAATCAACTCCACACTTGATATTTCCTTTTCTGCAGTACTGTTCACATTATATTTTTCATTTTGTTTCATAACCATGAACATAAAGCACTCCTTGTCCTTTGTGCCTTTACTCCTTCTGCTCCCCAGCTCTCCTCCCGTCTCCCTTACTAACTTTTGCATCAGGCTAGCTCCATGCACTTATATTTAAGTTCATGGGAAGGGCATCCCCAAGAGATTCTGGACCACCACATATCTCTGAATATGTGGCAACAAGTAACATGAGAACTACACTTATACATTTGGCGGTGTGCTACTTACTATGCACTCATGAGATATCTATTAGATCTGTGATTTCATTTTGCAAGCCTTTTTGTCTTGGTTTTTCTATTCTTATGCCTTAATGACCTGTATTCAGATTGAAAAAACCCTCCTTTTGTCCAGCAGATTTGAGTGACTTGTTATATGCATGCTGGTAATTTGTCCCAGCAAACAATGAATATATGTTTTATAAGCTTTGCATGTTCCCTCTCTCCCCATTAACCCAACTCATCCCCATCTCTTTCAGATCCGCCAGAGCACCTGGAGACCATACAATGGCAGCAATGCACAGTGTCAATACAAGTGACATAACATAACATAAATACATGTTCTTACTTCCCTCTTGAAGGCTAGAATTAGATGTGCCGGATAACATGTCAACACCTTAAACATGGGTGACAAGTAGAGTTAACTATTCTGAAGATGACACCCAAATCCTCATTCCCATCTCAGGCTCCTACGACGACGACTCTAAGAGACTTAATGAAAGGTACCAAATCATTCAGGCATGGATGGCTATCCATGGCCTATTAACGACGACAAAACTGAGTTACTCCTTTTTGGCTCACAGAACCAACTAAAGGATTTAGACGACCAATTTAGTTCACTTAACATTGAAAACATAACCATCAAGGTCTCCAAAGAAGTTAAAACGTTAGGCATCTACCTGGATTCAGCCGTCACGCTAACAAGCCAAGTAAATGTGACTGCCTCGGCGGCGGCCTACACATCAAAACGTATCAATGCCTGTAGACCCTTCCTCTCTTCAGACAGTTGCATTACCCTGGCTAGGGCCCTTATAGTATCTAGACTTGACTATTGTAACACCCTGTATGTTGGGACTAACAGTCGCAACCTAAAAAAACTCCAAGTTCTACAGAACAATGCCTTGAGAGTGGCTCTTAACATCCCGAAGACCAACCACATCTCAGTTGCAAGACGCAACGATCACTGGCTCACAGTTCAGGACAGGATTGTTTTCAAAACACTATCACTAACCCACAAGTGCCTTTCTAATGTATCTCCAAAATATCTAACTAACGAATTTACAAAGCATCTCAGCTATAGACCTACCCAGTCCACACATGCTCACCATTAAATATACCCAGATGATTCAAACGACAAAAATCAGGAGGCAACAGTTTCCCAGTTCAAGCTGCGAAACTCTGGAATTCCATGCCCCTGTCAATAAAAGCAGAACCGTCCTATTGGACTTTCAGAAAAAACTGAAATCCTGGCTCTTCGCACAGGAGCGGTAATTCATTTAAGGTCCTCGCCTACCGCAGTAACTGTACGGCCATGTATTGCCTATCATACTATGTAACTCTATGTTCCGACTGTATCGCAATGTCTCGTTCCGCTGCAACCTACCTGTGCTCAATAATGTAATGTAATCTCTTTCTGTACTGTAACTGGTGATCCTAAGAATGTGCCCAGATACCCTTGGGTTAGGTGCGCTATACAAATAAATAAATACATAAATGATATCACACTTTTTGTAGCTAACAACATAGATTGGTTTCAAACACATTGTGTATAAAAGGATAATACAAAATGCTACTGAATGTAAACCAGCAAACCCGCCCCCCTGAAAAATAATTCTACTAAACAATCCCACTTGATCACTACACGAAGCTCAGCCTTATTTTCAAAAACATAATTGGCCCTACCTAGGAAAGAGGTGCTTAAATGTGCTCACAGGTAAGCGACTCAACCCTCATGGGTCGAGTACGATGATGATTCAAAAGACATTTTGAGCTCATCTTCTCATGGCACATTCCGGATGTGATGGCTCTCTTTTAACTCCCCCACCCCCCTTTATCTAACCACCACCACGAGGTATGCTGCCATATGACAGGCATGTTACATAGCATTACTTGTGGCTGCTTGGTGGCACAGCCACCACTTCCCAGCTGCTGTTATGAGCATGGCAGAGGGCTGTGGAGATCAGCTGGACTATGCATTGTCTGCTAAGTGTTCTGTGCTGCGTACATCCTTCCGCTTGCAGAGCAGGGCATTGGAATAGGAGAATGCACACACCAGGTTGTACATGCGCCTTGATTCTGGGAAGAGCAGGGTGTGCCTGTATTGTATACAGGGTGGCAGTGTCTCACTTCCGAGCCAAGCATCCAAATGCCTTACCAATGATGTGAGTACCATCAGGGCATTTGATGGCAATCCTGTGAGTACCTGGACTTTTAATAGCAAAACAAATAGCAAGCGTGTGAGTGCCTGGGCTTCTGACGGCCGCATGCATGCATGTATGTGTTTATATATCTGTGGGATTCTTAAAGAGCGAGCCTAGCTGGGAAGCAACAGAGCGCTGTACCAGGGGAACGTAACTAATGAGTTAAATTTAAGGTGCAGGAGATGCTATATGATGTGAGTCCCAGTGCTAATTATGAGATACACAGCTGGACAAGAGAATGAGAAACCTTTGGGGTGGGTATTCCTTTGGTTGGGCCTCAGCGCCCTTGAATATCTTTTCGTGTGAATTGTCTTAATGGTCGCATGGAATAGTAACAACGGAGTACTAGGTTCCTCTACTCCGTTAAGTTGAAAGACAAAAATGTGTCAGTTACTTAAGCATTGAGCCCGTGCGCCCCCGTCTTTCTGAGAGTGGAAAAATCACGTAACTCCTTTCTCCGTTTCCCAATGTAGTTTTTAGAAGTTTTTATTATTACAACAGTGCCCTCTGTGATAGCACGTGTTTAGACGGGTTCTCCGTCTTTCTCAAATCAGGGCTTATTGTTTTAGCAAGTTCACAAAGTCAAAAATATATTTATGTAATTTTCAAATAGTCATTACACAAACAAGAAAAATCCATTCAAAGAAAGTGGCCATTGAGGGAGGGGAAAAGGGTAGGATTGTTTAGGAATGAGAGAAAAAAACATCAAAAAGAAAGAAAATGATGAAAGATAAAAAATGAAAAACATATTAGTTACTTAGGTGTGTATTTTGAACATTATAGACATTCATCAATCACTCTTTTCTTATTTTACTAAGTTAGCATTTACTTGACCATTTTGATAATAAAAGATTCATATGGTATTAGGGTTTAAGAGCTTACCCAATGTTACTTGTTCTCGTTTTAATCTTTTAATGACTATTTGAAAATTACATAAATATATTTTTGACTTTGTGAACTTGCTAAAACAATAAGCCCTGATTTGAGAAAGACGGAGAACCCGTCTAAACACGTGCTATCACAGAGGGCACTGTTGTAATAATAAAAACTTCTAAAAACTACATTGGGAAACGGAGAAAGGAGTTATGTGATTTTCCCACTCTCAGAAAGACGGGGGCGCACGGGCTCAATGCTTAAGTAACTGCCAACTTTTTAATTATGAGATACATTTAAGGTGCAGGAGATGCTATATGGTGTGAGTCCCAGTGCTAATTATGAGATACATTTAAGGTGCAGGAGATGCTATATGGTGTGAGTCCCAGTGCTAATTATGAAATACATTTAAGGTGCAGGAGATGCTATATGGTGTGAGTCCCAGTGCTAATTATGAGATACATTTAAGGTGCAGGAGATGCTATATGGTGTGAGTCCCAGTGCTAATTATGAAATACATTTAAGGTGCAGGAGATGCTATATGGTGTGAGTCCCAGTGCTACTAATAATGAGATACATTTAAGGTGCAGGAGATGATATATGATGTGAGTCCCAGTGCTAATTCCGGTAGTACCTGAGCATATGAAAGTCCCAGCTGTCAAACAGTTAATGTCTGGAAAGCACATATACCAAACTCAAAGTTATTGTCCTTGCAAGTGCTTGTTTGACATCTCTTATAACTGAGCACTTATTTCAAAAAAAGATCACACTTGTATTTTTAGGGCAGTTTTGGCCCAAGCTACTGTTCCTATGTCCTCCTCCCTATAGGTGATATGGGTGAGAAAATGCAGAGCAGGAGTATGGCTGAGGGTTGTGCAGAGTATAGATGGGGATTGTAACAAATGGCCGGGGTTGTACAGCGCATAACAGGGAGTGTGCAAAGCATGGCCGGTGGTGTAAAGGGGTTGGTTGGGGGCCGCAGAGTACGTTTGGGTACACAGGGCAGCTGGTGTATGAAATGGCTAATGCTCGACAGAGTTATAGTGGTTCAGAGTATGGCTGCGGCTGAGCAAAGGATGGCTGGTGGTGTGCAGGGATTGGCAGATGGTTTTCAGGTGACGTGAGGGTATCCAGGGGAAAGGGTAAAGGGAGAAGCTAATGGTGTAACGAGTGGTAGTGGTCAGGGTATGGATGTGGCGGCGAAATCATGGCTGGGGAGTGCAAAGTGTTTTAGCCATGCAGAAGGTGAAGGGTTGAGCACAAATCATAGCCGCTAGTTTGAAAACAGATTGTTGCTGTGTACGAAGTATGGCTGGGCAGTTGCAAAGAATGGGTGTGAAGGTGTAAAAAGTGTGGTTCGTAGCATGCAGTGCATGAATGGTGTCTGCAGGCCTCAGTTTAGGACGAAGAAACTTGTTGTTGGTATGCAGGGTGTGTCACATGGTAGGCAGGGTATGGTCCAGGCATAACTATGTATTCAGAATATGTCTGTGGGTATACGGGGAGTTCAGAACATAGTTAGATGTATGCTGGGTCGGCGTGAAGGCTCAGAGTTTCTATTCCGTACCCCGTAATATTGCAGGACCGTTAATACTGATGTAGGTGCATACATTTGAGGTAACAGGGGCCCATTGGTCTATCCGATCTTACATTTAACACTGGAATTATATTCCAGTAACATTTCCACTTATCAAAAACAAAGAGGTGATGGCTGGAAGGTTTGGAATTAATCTTAACCTCTGGCATTGTTCTGGGCAACCCTCCAGACCATCGTTCTTCGCCTGCCAAGCCATTACAGAAGGGGAAACACCATATGCAAATCAGGAATGGTCCCACCCCAAAAGGGGCAGTCCTTCCCGAACTGCTACGTCACATCCCTTCTGCATGAGACCACAAGCATCTCCAGACATGTTTCAGCCCTTTTGGGCCTCATCAGTGAGGTGTTGCTAGGGTCTCTTGGCCCAGCAGGTATGTCTGGGCATACCCGTCCCACTCGGGGTGACAAAGATAAAACAAAGAGGTGATGGCTGGAACGTTTAGAATGAATATTAAACTCTGGCATTGCTCTGGGCAACCCTCCAGACCATCGTTCTTCGCCTGCCAAGCCATTACAGAAGGGGAAACACCATATGCAAATCAGGAATGGTCCCACCCCAAAAGGGGCAGTCCTTCCTGAACTGCTACGTCACATCCCTTCTGCATGAGACCACAAGCATCCCCAGACATGTTTCAGCCTTGTTGGGCCTCATCAGTGAGGAGTAGCTTGGGTCTCTTGGCCCAGCCGGTATGTCTGGGCATACCCGTCCCACTCCGGGTGAAAAAGCAAAAACAAAGCGGTGATGGCTGGAAGGTTTAGAATGAATCTTAACCTCTGCCATTGCTCTGGGCAACCCTCCAGACCATTTCCATTTATGAACAAGAAAGTGGAGACAATGAAGATACCAAGCTACCGGAAGCAATAGAAAAAAGATAGGAGGCACAGGGACGAGGGTCAAACCCCATCTCCTAGCGGCAATGGTTTTACATGACAATGGCAGTGTTACCACTCTCCCTCTAGAACGCTGTAGCCAGTCCACACACCAGAACTCGCTTGCTGTGTTCAAGGACTCTAATTAAGACCTCACTGATGCAGAGGAATAAGGATACATTAAGTAGCCTGCCATGTCATGTTATTTGATACGGTTGTCCTCTAACATTTGATACCCTCTGTGTGCTTTGTGGCCTTGTAGGAGAGGCAGGGATGTGGGTGGTTGTTGTGGGGTTCTTTGCGGGATAGTGAGAGCAGAGCAAGGTTGGCAGGATATTGAGAGCAGAGCAAGGTTGCTTTTGCTAAACGGTTGAAGTGAAGTAGAGTGGAGAAATTGTGCTCTGCTCTGTGTAAGCACGTACTTCTTATGAAATGTTTGGTGGTTTCTGCTGCCAACAGCACATCAAAGCTCTCTTGCTCTTTTCCCTCTCAATGCCACTAACAAACCGCCCCCCAAAACCCCCTTCCATTGCAGATCTGCCAGAGCGCCAAGAGGCCACGCAAGGGCCAACAGTGCGCGGTACAAGACCCATTGACATTAACATTAATGTGATTGTGTGAAGCAGATTGGAGAGTTGGTGCTCTGCTGCAGGTTAGCATCTACCTCTCTAGAAGCATGTGTTGATGGGTGGTTTGCAAGGTACTCTGACTAGGTGGTTGGTTTGGTTCATACCAGATGGCGTCCAGAGACATCATACTGACCTACATGACCTACATGACATGACATACATGAGTAGGCTTTGGCGTGTTGGCCAGTGTGTTATGTGATGGTCAAGGAGAAAGGTATGGGATGTGCATGCCAACTTGTTATATTTCAAGGGATAAGTGGTATGAGCTGGGTGGTGGGTGGTAAAATAGAGGAAAGAAGATGTCAGTTACTCAATAAGGTTGAGAATTAGAGTGTAGTCACAGAATAAAGCCACAAATACCGCATGCATGTAACATAGCACGCCATAACAAAGCAAAACATTGCATATGGACTGATTAAGGGTGAATGTGTATATGTACATGTTAAGTAGCTATGCACATGTTTGAATCAGGGTCAGGAGTGCCCAGACATGTGGTTGTCAGCACTTGTAGTAGCACTTTAAAGCATTATTTATGTTAGGTTTGACTGTGCTGAAAGTAATTACAGATAGAATAGCAGCAGTTTCATCAAGAGGAGTGGGTATTGACATAAATACATTCTAAATGAGAGTTGCTTCTGAGCATGCAGAAGTCCATTGTGCACATGTATGATGGAATGGCATTACACCAAGGATTAGTGCGATATGTGTTAGACTAAGGTAAACAGCAGTTTTTTCTCGGATAGACAGAAAGGAGTGTCCTCCGTACTTTGTCTCGCAGAACTTGTCATCGACATTCATAATCTCGGCTCAAGACACAATGTGCCTTTCGCCCAATGCGATCAGCCTCATATTCTCAAAACATATTCAATTTATTATTGCCTTCCACATGGCTCTGCCAAAAACAAAAGGGAAAACAACTTGCAGAACTGTGTCTGCCATCTACCAACGCAATTCCAGACACTGGGCCTCATTCTGAGTTTGGGGGTAGCCATGTCCTTAATAAGTCTAACCAGGCGTGCAGAGCGGCATCCGCAAACAGCACTCGTAATGTGGCGGTCCGGTATGAACGGTGCCGGGGCCTTACCGGCACCGTTCATACCGTGGCCGCCACTGTCATAATGAGGCCCACTGTTGTTTGCACAGTGTATGTTCTAGTATATTTACTATATCCATTCATTAATGCCTGGATTCTATTTGCATTTATAACTATGTTTATATTGTGCTCAAGTGGTATCGGATTTCCTTTTTTTAAGCAGCTACAGATTTTTGCAAGTACTTACTGTTTCTGCATTGGCAGGTGCACTAGCCGTATGAGTGGAAAGGGAGGACAGGTGGGATTGTGAGGGAGGCCGGTGGAGGTGGGAGCGAGATTTGAAAGGGACCTTGAATACAGGATGGGCCCAGATCAGGACAGAGGCGCAGGGGTGCTCCCACACCCCATCTGGGGTGATTACGCAAGCCCAACATGTCAATTCAGGATAGAGATGCCAACTAACCAATTCCACTAACAATTTCCCCCTCTGCATACACCTATCAAACTCAAAACCAAAACCAAACACAACTGAAACCTACAGCACAACAAACTGCACAAACTTCACTACATTGCAACAACGAAACAAAAAACACGCATTGACTCGCACAACAATACACAACGACTACCGGCCGCAAACACCCCAGGCCCAGCCAACGGACCTACCGGGCTGAGGCTGCCAACAGCACATCACTGCTTTCTTGCACTTTTCCAGCTTCCTCCCACTAACTCACCCTCCCTTCCTCTTTCAGAGCCGCCAGAGCGCCAGGGGACCACTCCGGTGGTGATAGTGCGCGGTACAAATGTCCTTTAACATTAACATTGTTTACACAACATTAGCAAGTACTCCAGTATAAGTTAATATGTAAATGCACTCTATTCTCATTCACAAAGTATTTCTTTTCTTTTCATTTGTGAATGGCCCCAGGAATACAGGATCGTGATTCGCTAAAGGTTGAGCCTTTGTTTTGTTTTTCTAATTTTGCCATGTTCAGAATTTGAATGGCTCCCATGTAGTGAAAGGCACTGGATAGCCACAGTCCTATGCCAGGTCAAGGCCACCATTTGTGGAAGGGGTTTATCTTGTTGGATTTGTTCGATGAGATGAGCATTTCCACCAATAAAGAAGAGGAATATGGCCAAATGTTGCCCTCAATTACAATTCCTGTGACAGGTTAGGGCCCAATTCTCCCCACCTATCGTCCTGTCGCTGATCCTTTTCATCCTGACTCACTACTGGTCGCCACTATGGTGGCTTTCTCAATGCAAGGAGTGATTGGTGGAGGGTTTGCTTTGGTTACCATTTATATATTGTAGACGTATTGTTAGTCTGAGCTAGTTCACATAGGGTGCGAGGGCCTGATGCTATTTGCTGTGCATGGTAACTTGTAGGGAATTTATCAAGGATAAGTCTTTATGTGTGGTGATGTTTGGGATGGCTTAAAATGGGGTGGGAAAGTGTCCATGTGTACCCACTATTTCCTCACAACAGGTGGTTGTGCATGTCCCTTGGTTGGCTGTACCAAAATCAAAGATTCCATTAGTTCCATGGCCCAGTAGACAGCAGCCGACACACACTTCAGAAGACGCCTGGCTCCCTCCCCTAATATGCCTTCAGTGGAAATTGTTAGCAGCACTTAACCGTTGCAGCACTTTCGATGGCTAGAGCTATAACAAAGCCCTCTTCGGGCCTGAAGGATTTTGCCAGACTATATATCCATTACATAGGTTCTGAGGGGATGGATATCTGAAAAAATGAAAAGTTTTCCAAAGACCCGAGTACCTGCTGCTTCCCTTTATGTGGTGTGGAGGGCTAAAGGGAACCTCAGTGGAGACCAGAGTACAAGCAAAAAACACATGGTAAAAAATGTCAAAGGAATGCAAGGGTATGTCATGTGATGTTAGATTATTGTATGTTATGTTATTGAGATGTATACCATGCACCACTGCCATTTAAATGTTCTCCATGTATGGAGCACACATTTTTGATACGCAGACGGGGCATGATTTGCCTTCCCACACAATATAAAGTCCCACTTTGCGAGGTTCAGAGCCAAAGGTTCAAATCTTGAAGTTTGGCCCTTTACATATGGCTCTATCGCTCAGCCAGGAAGTGTGTGTCTGTTCTCTTTTCATGCAAGAGATCAGATTCAGTCCTGGTTTGGTGTTTACAGTGGCATTTGTGCAGGGGGAGGATCTCCCAGAGAAAGATGAAAGATGTAAGATCTGGCTCCCTGGAGACAGGCATACTCTCAGCCCCGTTCTCAACAAACCCAAATTCTTCCAAAGGAAATAGACTTCTGCTGAGGATTAAGCATCAGAGATCCACATCCTTCGAGAGAATAAAGCAAATATGAAGTCTTTGGGTGTATCCATGTCGAAGCACTGCACCTAACCCAGATCTAAATGCATTGACCTAAGCCTGAGCAAGACCAAACCAAACATCAACCGCGCTGCAGTGTGGCAAGTACATAAAGCATGCGGCAAGTGGGAGGGACACCAACACTTCCTGGCTTGTAAATAAAAAAAGTTTATTCAGGGACTTTTAATTTACATGAAGCTGTTGTGATCTAATGAGAAAAGAGGCCCAGATAAAGACATTTGACTGAAATTCACTCTCTTAAAACAGTAGTGTGAAGTTCAAAGAAATATAATAAGTTTGAAAAATAACCAAGTTGTCTTAGATTGACTGGTGACATTTTACTTTTGCACTGCTGGAATATACAAACAGCAACCTCAGAATCGCATCTAGAACACCACTGGGCCATCCGCAGCTCAAACAACGCATCTGGCCTGCAGCTCCTACACCAGCTGCCCGGTATCCTTGCGATTACACAACCTCAGAATCGCATCAAGAACACCTCTAGGCCATATGCAACTAAAACAACGCCTCCCGGCCCACAGCTCTAACACCAACCGCCCGCTATCCATGCAATTACGCAACCTCAGATGCGCATCCAGAAGACTACTAGACCGCATGCACCTAAAACAACGTCTCCAGGCCCGCAGCTCCAACTGCAGCCACCCGATATCTACACAACTACGCAACCTCAGAATCGGCTTCCGACTCTCCTCACACCATCCACAACGCCCACAACTGCCCTCTCAGTCCATCTGTATGACCACTGCCTGTGCACTCCCATCCAGCATGGACATCCCACCCCTCCATCTACTCCCAACCACTAACCATAAAGGATCAGATGCCCCCCATGAGCCCTTCGCTCAAACTAGCCCACATCAATGCCCGATCCCTGCCAGCTCATGCTCCAGACATCCTCGATCTCCTAACTACCAACCACCTTGATTCAATAGCAATCACGGAAACCTAGCTCCATGCAGCCGCATGACCAGCTCTCTCCCTCGCCATACCACCAGTATACACCAGCCATAGGAGTGATAGACTGGACTCTAAAGGAGGTGGAGTAGCCTTTATCAGCAAAGACCGCCTATGCATCAGACAAACATCATTTTTTTTGTGTTTTGTTTATTTGCATTGCACACCAGGCCCAAAGGAATCTGGGCGCATTACTTGGGGAAGAGTAACAAGGGAAGTAAATACAGTAACACAGAATTAACAAGTTGGCAGATACAGTAGTGTAAAAACAAATTTACATATATACAGCAAGGCAGTGAATCCAAATTGGCGAACATATATTACACAAGGGGTACAGTTACTTGTGTGACATAGAGTGTTTACCGGATGAGGGATATAGGTAAACAAATTACATATTGGATGTAATTCCGTCCTGCGCAGTGAGCCATAATTTGGCCTTATTCTTAAAAGCCAGGTAAAATGGTTCGGCTCCCATAGCAACAACTGTGACATCCTCTCACTAAAAATGCCCATATCACCTTCCAACACTATCAAGCCTACCGGCCTCCCGGCCCCATCCTTACCTTCGAAGAAGACCTTCTCCAAATAGTACAAGAAAACACCAAACCATCCTCTCAAATACTCCTCCTCAGTAACTTCAACCTAGACCTCAATGTCCGCAACCACACACCAGCCACCTCTCTCACACACTCACTATCCTTACTCGGCTTCGATCACTGCATCCACTGCCCCACACATGACAAAGGTTGATCCTTAGACTGGATAGCCGACCATAACTGCCACATCAATATCACGTCAAACACCCCTAGCCCATGGTCAGACCACCACATCATCCCATTCACCATCCCCACAGCTCAACTTACCAAACACCCACCACCGCAATGCCCCCCTCCCTTGCCCATAGTGCCTGCAAGCTCACTAAAGAAAACCTCCTGCCTTATCTAGAAGCCCTCAACCCAGTTATCCCAAACAGCATGGACACTAATAATCTGGTTGGCATTTCTACCAAAACTCTAGCTAATGCCATGGAAGCGATAGCCCCACTAGAGCAACCTCAAACACAAGAGAAATAGTCTCCACCCTCAAGGAACTGGAGACCCCAGTCTCCCCGCCATCCCAGCTATCTAAAGATTGTGCATGGTGCGACAGCTTCCAAAGCGCCATGTTAAATAAAATCAGCCTAGTCCAAAACAAAATCATCACCAAACATAACACCTTGAACAATTCCAAACAACCCACGTTGACCAACACCGGCACCAAGGCCACCCACTCTGCCCTACTTAAGACCAGACCGCTTTTCAAATTGAATACCATCTCCGACCAAGATTCTCTAAACATCCTGAAAAGCCTCTAGCCATACAAATGCAAATGCAAAGGCGACATATGCCCAGGCCCCCTCCCCTGATCAATGACAGCGCTGAAACTCTGGGCCCGTTTAGCATGGCAGTCATACATTTGTCCTTCATCTCAAGTGCGGTACCCGCAAGCCTCAAAGAAGCATGGGTCTTATCGCTCCTAAAAAAAACACCCTTGATCCAACTTCCCCTAACTACCACCCCATCACAACCGTTCCCTTCCTGTTAAAAATACTTGACCAAGCAGCATACGTCCAAATACAAATACTTGACCAAGCAGCATACGTCCAAATACAACACTTAGAAACAACCATATACTTGGAATCCGCCAATCCGGGCTTCTGCCCCAGGCACGGAACCGAATCTGCCCTCCTCAACTTAAAAAAATCAAATGGACGATATCAGAGATGAAGGCAAACTGGCCTTCTTGCTGCGACCTATCAGCAGCTTTTGATTTAATTGACTGCAGTATACTCTGCCATCACCTCACCCAAGCAGCCTCCTTCTCACCAGAAGCAACCGCATGGATAGCCTCCTTCCCAGAAGTTAGGATGATGAAAATCTTCTCTGAGGGCACCAGTGCAACACCATCACCATCACCAATCAATTGTACATGGGCTTTAACGGCCCACCATCCCAAGCTATGGTAGGCTATTCGCACCCCAGGATTTACCCCGGGATAGATTTATTTTTTTTCATCCGACGGGAGATCAGCACTGTGCGAGCCCATCTCTGTTGGCCACCACCATTAAAATGGAAAAGGGACTATGTCCCTTTTCAGATGGCAGCGACCATGGAAAAAATGTTCTAAAATGGCTGCATTATCTGAAAAACAGGACGTAGTCTCTTTTCTATTTTGATGGTGGCCAGGCGAGAGGAGCATCGGGGACCGGAACGCAAGGCTCCGGTCCCACAGGTAAATTGGGGTGTGGGAAGGGGAATTGGGGTTTTTAATGTGGGGAGGCAACAGAGAGAATCTCCCTGTTGCCTCCCCACATTAGAAAAACAAAGCACCACCCGGGGAAGGGCCTCGGGTGGCTGGAACCACAGGCAGGGATTGTGTATTCTCGCCCGCTGTTCCAGCCACCTGATTGGGTGAGCGCCCTTCCCCGTGTGCGAATATACAGTACATATAAACATCTGAACAATCTTAAATATTTTAAGACTGCATAACTCAAAAATTATTTTATGCAACCTATTTAAACACAGTTGTCTTCTTTAGGAGGCATTAAAATCAAATCCAGGACCTTCTGAAGTATAACCTGATTCAATGATGGTTCCATATGGAGACCCATAAAAGAAAGAGGTATAACTTGATAGAATTACTCTGATGGTTAATTCCTAGTTCAGTACGGCTCAGTTCCGCACTTGATGCATGAGACGTTACGAAGGAACGTCATTTCTAAGGTATGCAATTAAGAGCCACCTTTGCGACCTCAGAAGCCAGTAGAATGCAAACTGGTTGAAAGTGCCTTAGCCAGATTCATCTTAATTAACAGGGTTAAGAACTACCTACATTCCCCAACTGTACATAGTGCTTCAACGACTGTTGACGGTTCAGATTCAAGATGTCAGCATTTGGACCTTCATTTTTATTTCAAAAGTCGTTTTAGTAACAATGGCGAAACTCTGACCACAGTCTCTTTGTCACTAATCAACTAACACCAGAACAAGTCTGCTTTTCGGCTCTTAGAAACAAAAACAAACAACGATAATAACGAACATGAAACAGCAAGCCCCACAAAACAAGCTCTAAACGGACCTCTTCCACCGGCGTGTCCCCAGTAATCGGCTCAGTATTTTTCTTTGCTATGGTTTTAAGAGGCTCCATACAGAATCTGTTGACAAAATAAGAACACAATGGGCCTCATTATAAGTTTGCCGGTCCGGTAGTAACGGCGCCGGTAAGCTACCGGCGGCGTTACTACCGGACCGGCAAAATATGAGTTGTGCTCGCGGGTGCCTTTCTGCCCACCAGGTCTGACCTGGAAGGCAGAGCGGCACCCGCAAACACAACTCGTCGGATGCGCCGGCACCATTCATGAATGGTGCCGGCGCATCCGACCTCCCCATTCCCATTGAACTCTTTGGGGCTCAAATGGGAATGGGGAGCAATGAATACCGGCACCTGGCAATGGGGACGGACCGGGTCAGCCGGGGTCGGAATGCCCCCGTACGTCCACATTGCTGGGTGCTGGTAATTTCATGAGTTTGGTTTTACCAGCACGGCTACTGCCAAACTCGTAATGAGGCCCAATGCTTGAAATGGGAGGGCCCTGTGTATCCACCATATTGCAAATCAAGCTCCAACAGTTGCAGAAAGAACTAGCAGCCAACCGCGTTAAATGATGAGAGCACTTAGTGTGACTTGCCACCGCTTGAACAGGAGAGCAGTAGGTTTCCAGGCCCCAGGTCCTTTGAGCAACACATGGGGTTCTCAACCTAGGAACATGAAGCCGCGATTGAAACAGTGGCTGCTGGTGGAGACTGTGGGGAATCAGCGAACCTCTGGAGTGGGTGCACATTAAAGGGCCACACCACTAGACCTGCAGAGACAAATACAAGACAAGAACAAATGGTTTTGAGGGCATTTTATCAAGGAGAAGCTTTTAGCTGGGAAGCCCAGGTGCTAGGTGCCACCTTGAGTCATGATATAAATAATATGCAGGTTATATGGGACGTTGTGATCTAGCTTTTCAGCGAACTCTTTAAATAACAGGTTCAAATGCTGATCCAACCCCACCGGGATTCGAACCCGTGAACCTTAAGTAAGTCTTCCACATCCAGCACATTGAAAAAGTAAGCTACTTGCTTCAGTGTGCTGTGAGTACACGTGCCCGCTCACACACACGCTCAATAAACCTTTTTGAGACAGAGCAAACAATATTACTGTTCATTTCTAGGGATGCATTTCCTGTACTTCTTGTGAGACGCATCATATCTGCCCTGCGGAAACCTTTTTCTGGTCAGTAAAAGCAGGCTTCAGTGCAAGTTCTCGCACAGGCCATTGGCTTCACTACTTTTAAGTTTTGGATTTTTGAGTGGCTTTGTATGTGCTGTTTATAAGCCAAAACTATTACCATGGGCAGTGAAGATAGAAGGGAAATGGGATGTGAGGAGGGACACAGAACCTATAGATGTTGTTTGGATTTTACCCGCCCATTGACAGCCTATGGTGACACTGGTCCCTACGGCCATTCCCAATACCCAGCCCTACCTGCCCAAAACACACACCCCTGGGATCTCTTTGAACAAGCTTGCCATTGTTATTCATGAACAGTCTTCAAAGGTGAATGCTTAAATAGAGTTCTATATCAGCTTGTGTATCCGCTGCTGGTGTAATATAAAATGTCTTAACCAAGTGTGCCTTGATTTTCAGGTCTATGGCCTGCTTTCCCTTCACTGAAAAAAACACAAAAGAGGCCGCCCAGGAAACACAGCCCAAAGAAGCAGAGGAGGGCAGCAGCTCAGGAGTGCAGAGCAGGTACGTGGTTGGAGTGGGGTGGCTGGGGTCCTTGGAGGTGGCTTGGTACATTTTTATTTATTTGTTTATTGACCATCTGTTAGGCCCCTTATACAATAGAATTGTGTTTCAAAGCGCCACGAAGACATTAAGCACCAGGCTCAGGTGAGGAGCAGGGTTGGGAGGGCAGGCAGCCTAAGCACTAAAGGAGGCGTGGCCGGGAGGGTGCCCCTGATGAATGGAAACAATGTGCATGTGTGGCCCTTTTGAGGCCACTCCTGTCTCATACCTGTATGAGGGAAATACAGAGAAAACATTGATTTCACCGGGAATCTTCGAAATGACCTAAACTGTAATGTCTCTGTTGTAGAATTTCAAAATAACAAAATGAAAGCATGGGATATCACCAAATAGAAAGAAAAAGAGGACGTTTGTGTACAAATATATTCCATTCATTCCTCAATTCCACACCTCCCTTAATTTGTGCACTGCTACTTTTTTTTCCTTTCAATTATTTTATTTATCTACAGAACATCAATTTTTGAAAGTGCTTGAATAGGACTTTATGTAGGAAGTGTGAAATAAAAACTTTCACAGCGGTTATTTGTTCTCTTCTCCATTTGAGCTAATCCCTCGTCAGTCAATGGACGCGCGGGACAAAGCCACCACACAGGGCAGCACAATGTACGCGTGTCAAGGCTGGCAGCCAGCCTGTGCCCATGCTTTTATGTGACAAAAAGCCACAGTTCTGAGCCCGGCAGCTGAGTACTGGTCCACATCCCAGCGGAGAGACAGTCGTGCTTTGTAGCGCTCCAGCAGCACAAACACTTCCACGTTGAACTGGACCTCTGCCATCTGGCAGCCCGTGGGCTTCAGTTAGATCTGGTTCAAAGGGCCATTTTCACTCCGTGCCGATGCTGAAGGAAGAGACCTGCAAAGTCTGTACTAATCTTCAGAGGCGCATATCTAATGCTCTCAAGGGGAAATCAAGTAATAGCCAATACTGCTCTTAGGTTCTTGCTGTGTTAGAATATGCTCTCAGTGGGCCTCAATGCTTGTGCATGGTTTAACACAATTATGAAAAATAGAATCTTGGCAGTACCATTGCAGACAATGAATGCAAAGGGTGACAATGGCTGGCATAAGTCTTCTGTCCCAACATTCCAAGTATCTTCTTTAGGCAATAAGCCCCGAGACGGCGGGCCATTACCGCGTCCGTTAATGCCCCCGGGGTCCATAGTTATATAGTTAAGGAAGGCCAGAGGGCATTACCAGACGCGGTAATGGTCCAACGGCGAGCGGCTTACTGCCATTAGTCCCCTTCCCCGTTAGATCAGGGTACTAATAGTTTTTTTTTCGGTTGCGAGATGCGTTGCATTGCGCAGCCAGAAAAAAAAAGGGAAAAAAATGGCTGCCACGGACTGGGAAACGTAGTCCGTTTTCCCTTTCCGTGGTGGCCATAGTAAACAAAGAAAATGGCTGGCATGGAAAGGGTGAAGGGACTACACCTAGTCCCTTCTCCCTTTCCATGGTGGCCTGAAGAGAAAAAAAGGTGGACCGGCAGCAGGGACACGCCGCAATGTGTGCGGGCTTCCTGGTAAGGTAAGGCTCGCAAACGCACCAATCTGTGCATTTGTTTCAATTTTCATTCGGCGCACTGGATACTCATTGTCTTTCCTTCTTTTAAACTGAATATTCTGCTATCATTAGATGACATATTCTAATAGCAATAGTGCCCTTCTCCTTCGGCCAATAACAGATGGTAATGTTCCTTCGCCCTCCTAAAAGGCCCTGGTGTATTAACTTGGCTCAAGGGCTGTTACCACCTTGTAATGCCCCTAGAATGCGGCATTATTGCTTAAATACGTTTTTCATTCCATATTCAGAAATCGAGACAAAGCAACATCAATTTATGTACCCAGCAGACACACGTACGTAAGTTGTGAGAAGCGGAATTAAGCCAATGGCTTCTGGATTCAAGTGAAGGGCTTCCATCGATTTGGTTAATGAATCTTCAGGACCACTGAATTCTTCATAAGGTTTTTTTCACTTGATTTGCAAACCTTTTATAAATATACCGGCAATATTGGGCAACATGGAAGGGCTTCCCCTGAGTATTGGCTAAGATGCCTTGACACACTTCAGCTTATGCCTATCTGTGAAAAAAGTCACCTGTTGACTAGCATTATGCAGCAATACATGTGTTACAAACAGTATGTCTGCAACACAGAGGCAGTCGTCTGTGGGCCCCAGGCCCTGACAGGCTGAATATGTCACAGTGTGCCACTACAGATAGTCTGAAACTGCAGTCAGGCAATGCCCGTCCTAAGGGCAGGTGACAAAAAAAAACATTTATGGAGCCGAACTTGCCCCAAATACCTTATCCGTGACCTGGTCCCCCCTTATCTACTGTTAAGATAACCCCCAAATGTCTCTAAAAGACATTGGCCCTCATTACGACCCTGGCGGAAATCGAAAAACGATGGCGGAAATGCAATACCGCCATCGAATAGCGCTCGGTGCGATTATGAGCCGTCACCGTAAAGTACGATGCCATTAGCGACACCGTAGTGAACGCCAACGCTAACTGCACCAAGTACGCGCACGCGCGCCATGCCAAACCGTAATTACCACCATGGCGTAATGGTACGCGAATTCCGATCCAAGCGGACATGTACCTAACGCCATCAAGCATGGCGGAAAGCACCATTCCGCCATGGTGAGAAGTACGGCTTCGCGAATCAACCGTAAACGACCCTACTGAGTGCCTGTACACCACTCCCTGGCCACATTGCACAACTCCTCGTAGGTGCAATGAAGACACAAATGCAACCAGTGAAATGTACGAGCCACCCATGCATGCCAACGAACAAATGAATCTAGGTGCTCCAAGTGCCTTGTGAGTGGCCATCCATTTATGCCATGGCACCATTGCCGCACTGATGCAGCACAGGCATGTGAAGGTTCAAGTACAGCAACATGAGCAGAAAAATGAGACAAACAAAAACAGGCCCCCCCATCGACTGACACCAGTGTAAGGCAACATACAAAGCAGTATCCTGAGGGAGACTGCACCAGCCCTGTACTCCTGCCAGTAAACCAACCAACCATCAGCATAAGCATGGACCACACAAGTTGGCAGAGTGACTGAGCAGCCAGGCACATCTCAAGAGTGGCCAATGGGAGCTGCAGGGCACAGATGGCACGAATACAGAAGCCATTCCAATGGACATGACCTCAGTCTCCCTCCAAGAAACGCACGCAAACACAGGCACCTGTGACCAGCCATATTCTGATAATCACATCATTCCACCAATCCACCTGGCTGACCGGCATCTGTTACACAAAAGCAAATCCCCGCCCATGAGCAGGACATCATTAAAACAGTCACAATGGTAGCCCCTATCCCTGACCACACTGGGCTTCGTAGGCAAACGCGGCCAGTACAGTACCACGCAACTATACTCAGAAGCCGGAACCCAATGCAGATCTTCTCACAAAACATTGCACCACAAATAGGAATATGCTACATTACTTGCAAAGAAGAACGCTACACGGTTAAAATCAGAATAGACATTTAATGCACCACAAAATCACCAAGCCCATACAGCCATTAGGTCATGAACCCCAAAATACATTTCATCATTGTGGGCTGCATCCGCAATAAATGACCAGCTTCTTCTTGTGTGACGCCCTGTTCCTTCATGGTACACAGGGGCTACATTCACGTTCAAAAAGGCAACATGGAAGCGCCTACAACCGCAGGGCCGCCCCATTAGGTAGGCACTAGTCCAGCTGAAAGCTCGAAATGTTGCTCCTAGCCACTAGTACTGCGTAAGGGCATGTGGCCCATTGGCGATCGTCCCATAAGATCGTAATGGTGCTCCACTGATTAACTCGAAGCAGCAGGTGCCGGGAGTAAAAGCCATCTGCAGGAGTGGCATACAGATGGCAGCGGCAAAAGGGGAGGAGATACCTGTCACCCAAATGAAATGAAAAAGAATAGTAGGCCATCAGAACTTGATTCGTATTACTCACTTCAATGATCACACTAAATCTACAGCCATATGCATGCTAGCCCACTCCAATGGATTATTCCCACCCAAAAATCACTTGCGAATCATAACTATAAAAATCGAGCTGGGAACACTATTACACACGAGTGCTTGTGTGCATGCGTCCGTCAAAACAGAATCCATTCGATGGGATTAGTAACGTGCATAGACACAAGTGTTTGAAGGCGCGTCGAGACACGGAGTGTACAACAAGGGCAGATAGACGATGGTCCCACTATGGCAGCTCTGCATCACATAGCGCAGGGGAGGTGGATAGATTCCAAAAAGCCCTGTACATGGCAAACTCTCCATTAAATCATCTGTCCATGCATCCATACATCATTTCCTCATCCCGGTATGAAAACGCATGATTATTTACTCACATCACATGTGAAATTTCCATTGAGTCTGTGCGTAATGCAGTCTGCAAAATCCACTGTGCTCCAGGCCGGGATTCCAGCGTTGTGAAGTAAGATGTATTTGGGAACGTCCTGCCTCATCGTCCACTACGCTATTGCGCATCCCATACTATTCATATCAATCATTGCATTCTCGCCATGGCCCCTGTCCCAAGGACACTAAACAATAGAACGTTATATTTGCAGTCAGACCTGTGGGCGTCTCCTCGCCGCTAGCTGAAGACCGAAAGCGCCGTCCTTCGAATACCTCATTTGCAACATCACGTCGAAAAGGCATCTGTGACTGCTTGAAATCACAAATTCATCCATGTAGTGCGGCAGTGTGTGAAAATGGCAACTGGCTTCACTCACAAATGGGACGCCCCGCCCGTCGGTGAACCTCGGTACAGTGCTGCATGAGGGTCCACCGTTAATCGAGTACTACATTCCACTGACCCTTCACAAGTTTGTTCTCGACTGCAAAGATAGTATGTGAAACAATGGGACCATAGCAGAATGAACATATGAACCAATATTTCACTGCCATCGGGATCATATACATGATTGTAATAGCAAGATGCCATGCGTCGAATTGCAGCGTTGTGTGCGGGACGTGCTCGCCCAAAGGGGATTGCAGCTTGCACAGGTGGAATGAATCACCACAGGTGGAGGCAATACAGCTTGAAAACACATAAATTGCACACCCAACCCCCTCCCACACCCACACCAAAATGCTACCGGCAGGACTAGCGATGTTGGCCCTGGGGGACCTGATTGCACTGCAAGTACTCCAACTTCAAGAAGAAGAGTAACAGCAACTACTACAACAACCGGCCGCACAGAGGAGATGCAGGAGGAGGAGGAGGGCAAGGCAGGGCCAGCAAGGCCCGCCAGCACAGCCACTACCACCACGCAGGCAGCCCGCAATCCCACGCCTCCGAGCACATCCGTTCGACCTCACGGATGAGCAGATCCACACCCTCTACCGTTTGGACCGGGACACCATAACCGCCATTGTGGAGATGACACAGGCTGACCTTGTCAGCATGATAGATAGCCCAACCGCCATTCCAACCCTACTGAAGGTGGTGTCTGTACTCCACTTCCTGGCCACAGGCACCTACCAGCACACAGTCGGACAGTTGCATGGCATTTCACAGCCAGTGTTCTCACGGACACTATTGCAAGTGCTCGATGCCCTCCTGAAGCACGCAGACGACTACATCTCTCTACCACGCTCGGAGCAGGAAATTACGAACACAAAAGTGGGATTCCATGCACTTGGCGGCATACCGGGTTGCATTGGTGCCATCGACTGCACCCATGTGGAATTGGTCGTCCCGCATGCCATGGAGGCCCAGTACCGCAACCGAAAACAATTTCATTCTCTGAATGTACAAATGGTGTGTGACTCCAACAGGATCATTACACATTGTTGTGCCCGATTTCCTGGATCAACCCATGATTCTATGGTTTTGAGGAACTCTACAATACCACGCTACATGGAGCGACACGCAGGGAACAGATCCTGGCTACTCGGTGTGTCTCATTTCATGCATGATAATGTGGGGTATGTGATGCGGCAATGACCTGGCAGGAAGGGGGGGGGGAGGCCGTACGTAGCAATGTCATTCCACAAACATCCTTTATTGTCCACATACAGGTGATGCCGGGTATCCACTGAAGAGATGGCTCCTTACACCACTCCGGAACCCACAGAACCAGCATGAGGAGGACTACAACCATGCCCACTCACGTACCCGTGTAGTCATAGAACAGGCATTCGGCCTACTGAAGACTCGTTTCCGCTGCCTCAGCAGGTCTGGCGGGGCACTCCTGTACCGCCATGTGAAGGTGGCAAAGATGGTCATGGCATGTGTCATGCTACACAACATGTGCGTACGTAGAAATGTGCCCATGCCCCCTGACGCAGAACTGCAAGCACCTGAAGATGGTCATGATGAGGGTGGGGATGTGGCAGCACCTCAAGGAGTCCGCGAGGCACAGGAGGGCCGAGACATTCGTCAGATTCTCATAGATTCATGCTTCTAGCACTCACGCCTGGTGGCTGATACATGGACACGGGACTTGTGGCAATGTGTGTGTCTGGAACATGCACAATATGGACTGTACGCCTATAATGGCCTCGTACACAAAGATCAATGTCCACACATCTCATTGGATGATAGTGAAATGTTTATCGCATATGTGAAATTATGTTACACACCCCATCGACCCGCCACCCAAGTGAGCCCAACACACCCCCTCCACCCTCCTACCTCCCCCCCCGAACACCAGTGTCCAAAGATGCTCATTGTCAGTGGGCAGACGCTATTGCAAGCCCCCTCTGCGGGTATCAGGGGCACCCCTGCCTGTGGAGCGCAGGTTCCTCCCAGATCTACGTTGGGGGCTGCCCTGGACGGAACTTGCAACGGATGATGTCTCTGCCTGCTCACGTCCATGCATGTCCCTAAGGGTTTGTGAGAGCTCAGTGAGCACACGGCGCACAGCGGCAAGTTCAGCACATACGTCTTTGGATGTCGCATGCAGTTCCCCCCTCAGGCTCTCGGTGCTTCTCTCCATTTGTACTCTCAGGCTCTCGGTGCTTCTCTCCATTTGTGCCCTTAGTGTCTCTGTACTTCTCTCCATTTCTGCCCTAAGTGTCTCAGTAGATGTTTCTATGGCTGACTTAGTACCCCCACATTCATCAGCATGGTCCTTGAGGAGCGTGGCCAGTTGCTGCTGTTGCACGATCACCTGGTCGAGGGACTGTTGCCTCTGCTGGGCCATGGCCATTTGCGGTGGTGTCACAGAGGGGCTGGTCACCTCATGTTGCCTTGCCACAGGGCTTGTGGGGGATGGCCAGTCGTCGTCTTGTGGGTGCCCCTGCGTGGTATCCTCATGGTGTACGGGATGGAACAAACAGGGGGATTGAGACAGGTCATGGATGGATCTTACTTCGACATCCCCGTTTTCTGTGCCGGAGCATGCTGCCATTAATGCAGTGTCACCTATGGTGCTGCTGCCACCAGAAGCAGTGCCTTCTGTGGCATCCATTGGGGGGACCTGTGGTGGTGCTGTTGTGGGCATGCTGGCTGCTGGGGTGCCTGTTGATGTTCCCTCCTGTGTGCTGCCACTTGATTTGTGCTGCTGCCGTGTCTTGATCCGTGCAGCTGAGGTGGAGGGTCTTTGGCCGTTGGTCTTGGCCCTCTTTGAAGGTGTGCTGGTAGGGGTGTCCTGGAGCTCGTCGTTTGAATCGGACCCTGTGGTGGAGTAAAGGAGGGCGAGCGTTATTAATGGGTCTGTTGAAATTGGAATGGCAATGTATCACATGCATTGGGGTGGTACCTGAGGGTGATTTGGGTCGGGGCCTTGGAGGTGGTTTCATTTTTGTGTGGATTGAGGATGCAGTTGTTTTGCAGCCTGCAGTTAGGGTGTGCATGCTGCACGTGTAGAGGGTGTTTTTAGGGTTTTTAATTATTTATGTATTTATTGTGAGTTTTAAAGTGCGCTATCAGGCCAATGTATGTGGACGTTCTCCTGGACATGTGTTACTGTTGCACTATGTGGACACATGGTACTTCACATGATTGGACATTGTGGATTTAGCATTGTTTTATTTGGCCCACCTACCTGATTCTTCGGATGTCTGCACTCCTTTCTCCATCCCTCCGACTCCCTCTATACTCTCCATTCCAATGGTGGAGGCACAGATTTCTTCCCAGGGGGTCAACTTGATGGGTGATTCCGATCCTCCCCCGGTAGCTGTGGCAATGTTTCGGTTGGCAGAAAGTATGCTCCGGACGCGTATCCGCAGGTCGTCCCATCGCTTTCTGCATTGCTGTGGGTTGCGGGGTGCGGTCCCCACCGCACTTACCCGCTGTGCCACCAGGGCCCATATGGCCTTCTTGTTCGCAAGTGCCGTCCTGGTCATTTGCGTCGAGAAGACGACGGCAGCATTCTCCTGGAGGGTCTCTGTGAGCACGGTGAGTTCCTCACGGGAGAAGTGGACCTGCCGCTTGCGGTCGCACGCTTTTTTCGCTACTTTTCCCATTGTTGTTGTTTTCACTAGGGTGGATGACGGGTTGTGATGTGTCTCAGGGTAGTATTTTTAATGGTTGTGTGGGAATTCTGATTTTATAGGTGTACGGCGTGCTGTTTCCCGTTCCGGGACCATGTTTTTACTTCCGTTTCCGTATATTTACGGTCACCGTACTTTCCGATTGCCGCTCATTACGGTGTCCGCTAAGATGGTTGGCGGAATTGCACCTAGGGCGCCGTACGACGGCGGTGGGGGGCGTTTTGGGGACATTTCCGCCATCGCGGACATTGCACTTCCGCCATGGAGTAGTGCTCGTGCCCGATGGGTCGGAATTAGCCGCACTTTGCTCCGTCGTGCAATGGCGGAAACGCTATTTACGCTGTGGCGGTCAGGTCAGTCACTTTCCGCCAGGGTCGTAATGAGGGCCATTGTAAATAAGTGAAGTTATTACCAATAAGCCCCAGGTGCGGAGCACTAATATTAAAGTTGTAAGTGAATAATAAGAGGTTCTTGTGTGTAGGTTCACATGCTCTCTGTTCGTTTTGGAAAATGTGTATGTAGTTAATCAGCTGTGGCAACATCAGGGGTGATGTAAATTATCCCTGGTGTCCTTCTGGCGTCACCACAATGCTTAAGAATGTTTTCTACTACCTCACGCTGATCTTCTCAGCATCTACTCTTGTGTGACCATTCTTTGGTCCACACACTTTTACTTAAAAGATTCGATTTGGACTTTTATGGGGGTTTTTTTCTCTTATTCTTACAGGCCAGACCTGGCCCTGAAGAAGGACCGCCTGTGGTCCGAACTGTGATGGCCATTGTTGTCTGCCTGATTATTAATTAAATTCAACCACCTCATAATGCTTATTTACCTTTATCTTTGTGAGCTATGTAATATATAATATGAAACTTGCCATTGAACAGTGTTGTTAGAAACAGCAGTGTTTCCAAATAAAAAGTGTGCCGCCATCCCTTTGGGATTTCTTCCCTCGCTTTTCTTATATTGAATGCACGTTCTACCCTCAGTCCACATAAAATGAATTGGGAAACACAGTAAAAATACCCCATTAGCTCTGGAGCAAGCAGGATATTCCCCATATCCTGGGAAAGGGTGAAGAAGGTTCAGGTTTCTCTACCAATGGGGCTCAATACAAGTGTGGTGGTATCACACCTGTAAATCCAGTGGGATACCACCAGACGGTAATACCGTTACCGGCGCCTGATCTGCTAACATTACCATTGCCGGCAACGGTAAATGAATCCCCATTTCATGGAGTCCATAGAACTCGATGGGGGGATTGCTGATATTACCTGCACCGGTAATACCGGCTGTTTTTTGTTGGTGAGGGCCTGACTTACCTCCAGCTCTAGAGGTAAATCAGGTCAGGCCACCATCAAACTTGTAGTTTGGCGGTGCGAGAAAAGTGGCAGTAACGGAATTACCACCACTTTTTTCCCAGAGTGCCAAACTTGTAATGAACCCACGTTCCCGGGTGCTACAAGCCTTGTTGTCTTCTCATATCAGAATAAATGACGGCCATTGCAAGACCTAAACTGCGGAAGAGTTCTCATTTGTTTTCTTTTCAGGAATGCAGGCAACTTTTGCCAGAGCACAAGACCGTTATTTCTGACCTCGGAGCAAATCATTTTGATTTGGTGGTAAATGACACAGGTCGTAAAAAATCAGGCAGAGGCAAACTTTTCGCTTGCAATTCCATGCAATTTTGGATGTACTTCCTGGACACAGCCGGAGCGAAGAGTGTAAAATTCACTCCATGTATTCCCACGCTCTGTGCAGGAAAATCACCTGCTTCTCTAATTTTGATTTTGCCAGGAATGCTTAAATACTAATGGATTCCACCTGCAATTTATACCTGCAGAAAGACAGAACTCACAGAGACTCATAATGCCATCCACCATGCGCTTACCAGGTAGCACCGGGATCACTCCTGGTTTGTGTTGTAAAAAAAGGCCCGGGAATCCGGGAGTGCCTTGATTGCTGAGTCTTTTTTCCACCAATATCAGTACATTATTTAAATCCCCCACAGAGGACTGCAGATACGTCCGCAGTTGGGACGACCACACAACTTAAAAGGCGCCCCTTAATATGCTCACTCCACACAACCATTAATGAAGACGCCCTCATGATGACAGCTGCCAGTACAAAAACTATTACACCCTGAACCGTGTAGAGTTCTGGTGCGCAAGAAAGCATTCAAACATTGGAAAATATAACATTCCACGATATACCACCATCCAAAAAAACACCTATTGAAGATCATCTTTAAGGAGAAGCTGTTCGGAGGACTCGCACATCCACATTGCAAGTTCAGTCGCATACACGAGTCGAGAGAGAGATAAGATGGGCGTCAATGGGCTAGGCCATTAAGAGTTTAAAGACAAGAGTTAGAAACTTAGAGAGGGAGCAGTGATGAAGTGAGAGGGAGCAGTGATGAAGTGAGAGCCACCTGGCATGCTGGTGATATGCCGAGGTGGAGCAGGTAGGTTGTAGAGGGTGTGTGTGGCAGAGTTAAGTACATGGGAGAGGTGAGTGAACGAGTAGAGCCAGAGGCCCAGGAGCAGTAGTAAGATTTGTTGAGGACCAGGATGGAGATTAGAGTTTTGGCAGAGTAGTTGCTAAAGTGTGGCCGTATCTTCCTAATTTTTAGAAGGACGAGACTGGCCGCAGTGGCAGAAATTAAGTGATTTAGTTTACAATTGCTGTCAACAATGTTGCAAGCCCTGGGTGATGGCATGAGGAGGCGTGAATGAACGTAGATAGGGGTTAGGGAGAGTGGTGATGGAAGTGGAGCCTGCGGGGTAAGATGGCTTCCGTATGAAAGCAGTTTAACACCAGGAAGCATAGCGTCATTTAATGAAGGGGGGTAGAAAGGCATCTGGTGATGAGCTCCGAGGTGTCAGGGGAGAAGCAAGACAAAGAGAAGAAGATCTGGGTGCTATCAGCCATGAAGAAGGAGAAGTCAAAGGATGAAATTAGTTCACCCAGGGAGGGGATACAGCATATAGCGTGAAGAGGAGTGGTCATGAAGGGAGGTGGGAAGTAAACAGAAAATGGAGAAGGAGCGGCTCATGTGTCCATGCCTGGTATTCTCTCCTGCTACACACGATCAAAAAAGGCACATTGCCTAAGACTGCAGTACCACAATCTGAACACGTCTCAGGCACTCAGGCATGGCAGCTGATAAGATAGCTCCGCAGGTTGAGCAGTCATTGCTATAATCTGTGTTTGATCTGGAATTCACAGGTTCAAATCCTGGCACGGTTGACTCAGACTTTCAACCTACTCAGGTCGATAGGGTAATAATAATATATTTACATATGTTCTACAAGCGTTTTGGATGAAAGCGCTATATACATATCAAGTTATTATACTTATTATTAGCAATATTCTCCCACTTAACACAAAACTCTAGCCACAACGCTTTCCATCCAATGCACCTACCTGCATCAACTATCTCACATGACCATGATCTATATCCTGATTGCACGGAATCGACACGTGACACTCTCCTCTGTGACACACACATATGTTATGTTATGTTATTGGGCATCTGTATAGCGCCGTACAAACCATTGGTATGATCTCAAAGTGCTGTGGGTTAAACGCCCTTGGGGATCGTAGTCCAGGTCAGTGGAAAGAGTAGGCTGGTATATAGTGCTTGAGTGCACTCAGTATGTGCACAGCCAGTGTGGTTTGCACAGTGATTAGCTGCATTCTAAGGATAGGCGCGGTGCAGTGGTTGTGCACGATCAGTGGAATGTGTGCAGAAAGGTGGTTGTCCTCCGAGTTTGCATTGTGGCGACCATGGAGCATGAATATGAGATTATGTGCTGCCAAAGAGTAAGTTTACAAATATGTAGGAACTCCCGTTCCCTGCACACCATCTAGGACCAAATATCAGCCAGAACATTACTGTGTATATTTTAAACATATAATATGAAGCAATGTCCACATTGTCTTAATTAGGTAAGTGTTTAAACAAACATTCTTCAAGAAAAAGAATTTCACAAGGTTCTTTTATCTTCACAGATTCTGGTTTAAAGGAAAACCCAATGCGTTTCGAGATATAACACTCTTCATCAGGGGTACTTTACTGTGAGGATTGCTGCAATTTAACAAAATAGAGTGCCAGTGAAACCACTTGAAGATACTGTTTTATGAAACATATACATTTTACATTTTCTAAATCACCTTAAGCTTGATAAGTCGTCTTTTAAATAAAAAATCCAGAAATCCTCTAGTGATGTGTATGGTCTATAGCCAATATTCAAGTATCTCCCAACTCGTGTGACCACTGAATTGGAGAAAAATAAGGGTGAAGAAAAATATGAATCATGTCTATTTCTACATCTGTGGGTCCCAACCTAAGTGGGGTTGCTTGTCCATAAAATTAAGTAAAAGGAATAAACAGAAAAATTGATCAGTGTCTTACCACTATACTGTTAGTGTCCAAATGTGTGCTGTATAATGCTGCAATGTGTGTAACATCATTCTTTTAAGGAACACATCCAAAACTGTGGAAAGGGAAATTATATCTCCTAAATCACAATCCTAACATGAAGATGCCCTAATTGACCATCACTATGCCTGTAGTTTCTCATCATTTTACAATCTTGGGATGAGAAGTTAGGCAGAATATACTTCGCATGGCGTATTCCTCTTAAAGTACAGACTAGAGTATCTAAAGTAAAAATTAATAATAAGTTCTCTTATATTATGCAATGTGAGCCACACTGTGTGTAGGCTGTAAGCAATGCTGCCATTATGCAATAGAAGGCTAACCTGTATCTCCTAATGGTAGGAAACCATGTGGTGAGGATTAAGGATCCTACTCAAAGTAGGCTTGTGCTATCGTGTCCTCCTAAAAGACATAAATTGTCCAATCTCAATCAATTAAATTGCTACCATTCGAGGGTAAGGGGTTATATTAGCCCCAAAGTACTTCCAAATATAGTTGCCTAATCCAGTTACCAAGGGGTTGAGTGCTGTGGAGCCTCACGTTCCACACAAGATCTTCACCTTTCACAGGAATAAACTTGCAGTGCCAAAATGGCCGCCGTTGTTTATAATGTGCGCGTGACACAATGACGTCATCGCACACAATACCACAAGTCACTGTAATATTTATTTTCGTCATCTTTTCCCGTGATGATGGCTTATTGTTATAAATAATCCTGAATGATGTCATATAGAAAAAGAAATCTCCCGCAGGATGGATCATTGTGTAAATGCTTGAGAAATGTCTTTCAAAAAAGCCTTTAAAAAAAATATATAATATGTATTAGTGCGGCAGGCCACTCGAAATGAATGTATGGTATAGAATGTCACCCAATAACAGAGTGCTACCTGTTAGTCATAATCCACGTGGAAGCAGATTGCTAGTGACTCCAATGATGAATATGTAGAATTAAATAAGGTTACAATAAAATGTGTGTATGCTATCCTAAGCTGATGAGTCCCCTATGTGTTGAGGACCCATTATGTCACTATGACCAATGTCTCTCACTAAAAGTCCTTATTTGTCTGTGACTATAGTGTGATGCCACTAAGGGCTGGACCCCCAGTGTCTAAGGTGTCACTAAGGGTGTGTTAGGGTCTGTATATGTCTATTGTCATTAGTAGATGAGCCTCCTATATGTAGAGGACAACTTGTGTGGCTGTTACTTGTGTCTCTTCCAATGGAATATAGAGGCTCTTATAGGTTTGTAACAATACTGGGATGTCACTTAAGGAGCCATCAGTGGGTATAGTTAGGTCTATCTGTATCAGGAATAGGACCAGTGTCTTTGCGATTCCGATTAGGGTGCTCCTAGAGAGGTCACCATATCATTATGTGAAGATGTTAGAGTCCCTGATGTGTGGAAAACCTCTGACCAACATCTTGTCTTAACCGATCCTCTGCAATTTCATTCTGTGAGTAATATGCTATTAGGTGAATGAGCAAGCTTAGAGTGTTACATAGTATATAAAATGTAGTTCCAGGTGGAATGTACATCCAATTAGTCCACTTCCATTGGTATGTCTTAAAACAGTGCATGACTTCATCACCACATTCAATTAGTCCACTTCAATCGGTGTGCTTTAAAACAGTGCATGACTAATCACTAATACATACCATTATCTGCTTTTAGTTATATGTAAGTACAGGTTTGTCACTCAAGCAGATAGTGTGTGTATACAGTTTGAACCTGAGTGTGTGCCCAATGTCAATGGTTTGACCTCCAACTGAAAGGCCCTTGTGTAACTAGAGATAGAGACCCAGATACAGTTCCTCATTCATGCGCAAGGGACTAAAAACGTCCAAATGATAGATCCAATATAGCTCTCTTTGTGCTGTTTCTTCTGCAGGTCTCCTCCCATTGGTAAGGGGTGGATCCCCTCCAGTATCACACATCTCATTTGAGCCACGTTGTGTCTTGCTTCCTTGAAGTGCTTATATACCAGTGATTTATCATTGGCGGTCCTGATACTGGACTTATTCTCGGTCCCTTGATCTTTTGCTCTCCTTATCGTTTGACCCACATACTATTTCCCACAGGATCATTTGAGAGCTTGGATGACATTTAGTGTATCACAAGTTGCAAAGTGGCGTTGTGAGATCTTTCTACCTGTATTGGGGTGTCTAATATGATCTTCCCTAATTATGTTGGAACAGTGTTGGCAGTTGAGACAGGGGAATGTCCCCAACTTTGTTTTCTGTAACACCCTCTGTGATAGCTTTTTGATTTGTTCTGCCTTAATCAATGTGTCCCTGAAGTTTTGACCTCTTTGGAACGCCATCATTGGTGAGATTATGTGTGCAGCTAGGCCTATTTTTTTCATGGGGTATAACTGCTTTCTAAAGGCTGTTGAGGTGTTCATGGAGTAGTGTAGCTATGTGAGAATGGGAGGATAGCTCAGGGGCAATGTGTTTTTCTTGGAAGCAAGACAGCACAAAGCAACACAGGTTTGAATCCCAGTCTTGAGCTTAAAATCCAGTCTCAGGTATTAAGCATGTTATAAAAGAACAATTACAATTATTATGTGTGTAGCAAGGCCAACCTCATTATGGGGTATAGCTGTGTTCTATTGTTTGTTAGTGTAAAGGAGAGAATGAGCCTATTGGTATGAATGAGTGTGTGTCCTTAATGGTGAGAGACCCCTATTCCTGGTTACTTTCCAGAGTTCACTGAGCTGACTGTGTCTGTCCTGGCGGTTCGGGGTAATGGATCTCCAAGAGAAACTCTGTGACTGGTGCAGAGTATGTTGTGATTACCCGATTAGTTGGTCCTTGTTTCTGAAGCTCGGTTGTGAATGCCAGAGGGCCCATTTTCCGGATCCGCGGTCATTGCTCATAGCGGGTGGATGGGTATTCCTGACAAGTTTATGGTTTGAATTGTGGAATTATATCGCATCAACGGTATCCTTTCCAAGAGTGGGAGTGCTAGAGAGCTGACTGGTTGGAGGCCGAACTGCATATTCTCAGGAGATAAGAGCAAATCCAAACAAGCATAAGATGCAGCAACAAGAATACAAACCTGAGGCTGGATATTAATCACCCACATGGGACATACTCACACCACACTCCGATCCAACATTTCACTCAAGCCACAGTCAGCCGGGATACCAGAACTATCAGGCCATACAAGCTAATCAAATACCAACTGGCAAAACAGAACATTACCGAATAAAAACACAATCTTATGTCTCCTACCTTAGTCATGCCTCTGATGTTGCAGAATTCCATTATTGTCCACTGATATAGGAAAATACACGACCCAAACTTCTGCACTGGTTTTCAATCAGTGTGAAAATATAGTTTCAACTGTGAAACTGCGGACAAACGTGAAAAAGCAGCAGAGAGAGCGCGCAGGGGTCTGCAACCTGTGGCTCTACAGATGTTCTGAACTGAACTGAACTACAACTCCCAAGGTCTGGAGAGGTAATGTTGGCAGAATAATTCTGTTATAGAGAGAGCCTAGCCAGGAAAAAACAGCTTTGTCAAGTTCCTGTGTTTAGCCCCCGTAATACTAGGGCATACTGTGTCCTCGCCGAGCCAGCACGGGAGACACACAGCTGCTGCGAACCTCACAAGCCGATCATGGCCACCTCCCTTTTCTTCATCCACCCCCAATCTCTGGCCTCCACCCTTGTCCCTGGATGCCGATGTTCTCGTCTCTTCCTCTGCTCGGGGTGTGTCTGTGTCGATCATTCCACTCCTTTGAAGACAGATGTTGCTTCGTATGGGAAAAAAGCAATTCCATACCTCGATAACCGCCATATTGGAAGACCATCTCGTTAACTATTCTGGGATGACATTTTAATCTGTGAATTCCATGAGAAGTGGGTCTAGATGCTGCATTCCCAAACTTTAATATGGAGGCTTAGGAAAATGAAGCCCATTCAAGCAGGCTGGCTCTTGTTTCCAGTTCATGGGCTGGCGTTAAGGAGAAGAGATAAGGTGATATCTTCACATGCATTTCCTGCTGGCATTGCGCCGGCCTTGGCAGCGGCTCTGGTACTGCTGCTTTCCAAGGTACGTCCTCGTCACTCATTTCCAACAGTAAGTGCATTGCCCGCGCCACCGCCAGGAACCTGGAAAGCAGCTTCTGAGTCATGGACCTGGCTTCCTGAAACGTTTTGCCACACTGAGCAGCGCGCAACTGACGCGTTAACAGCAGGTGGGTGGACGTGTTAGTGACTTTCCAGGAATGCTACGGGCAGTTATTATTTTTGGGTGGGCATTGGCATGAAAAAAGACACGTGCTTATTTTCAATCGCTTTGAGTGTTAGGTATGAAATGAAATAGTTTCCATTGTATGATGGGACCCCGTGGGATGACCTGAATAAAACGAATGTTTAAAACAGATGTACAATCAAAAGTGTGTGTGTAAAATACCAATTAACTTATGATGGGTTTAAAAGGGCCTGGAAAAAAAACCTTCACCTGAAATGTGAAAGGAGGATAATCCATTTGGGCCAAGTCACACATTCCACAACGCCCCCTAGTAGCGATGGCTGGAAGTCCAGTTCAGAGCCACGTCAGCAAGGCATTGTGGGAATGGAAATTAGCCAAGACGCAAGCCTTTAGATCCAGGAAATTGTCTTTGTCTTAGAGAGCAGTACACCTCAAGGCTGATAAGACTATGTTGCACTGATGCTCCCTAATACAGGGCATGATGATAAGACTATATATATTGCACTGATGCTCCCTAATACAGGGCATGATGATAAGACTATATTGCACTGATGCTCCCTAATACATGTGATGATGATAAGACTATTGCACTGATGCTCCCTAATACATGTGATGATGATAAGACTATTGCACTGATGCTCCCTAATACAGGTGATGATGATAAGACTATATTGCACTGATGCTCCCTAATACAGGTGATGATGATAAGACTATATTGCACTGATGCTCCCTAATACATGTGATGATGATAGGACTATTGCACTGATGCTCCCTAATACAGGTGAAACCAGGTATGTCGTTGTTTTGCTGTGCAGCACTATGATGTACTTCAGACATACCCCAAATGTCCATGGGGTGATGAGATACCCCTGCTCCCCTCCCCACCCTCAGTATCTCCCCCACAAGAACCGGAAGCTAGACCACAATTAGAATATTTCATTGCAAGAACATCTGATGTAAAATGACCCTACTTTTGGCACTGAGCATAAAAAATGCATTTTGATACAGAATGCAGAACGTATACAAATGGCTCTTATGAAAGTAGTAAAAACGGCGCCCATATGCAGGCACGGCAAAAGAAAAAAAAAATGATTATGAAAACATTAGCTTGAGTTCAGTTGGTTTATTATATTCATAAACTAACAACAGATACTTACTAACATCCGAATACCCATATCAATCAAATACTTGTGTTTTAAGACATGTGGTGGTTAGCATGTGACATCCAACATTAACATTCTTATAATTAATCATATGCCACTATAACGGAAAGTGGCCATCAGTTTCACCCTTTGTGGGCTTTTTCAAGGCATGTAACACCAACATATTGTTATACATTCAAAACCTAAAGATGCCAAGTGTTTACATCAACTAGATGCATAAAGGACATCCTTGCGTTAAACGTCGTAGTAGGCACTGTTTGCCATGTGGGCTTTGCTCAGTGGGCTGGTTCCCATGTGTCGTACTGTATGAGACGCGGCGTATTCTGAATTGGTAGGCTGATAGCGTCAGGTATCAGAGTTCCCTCTGCCCGTCTATTGCTGTTTACTTATCGTGCCAGGCCGCATATGTGTTGCAGTGTGCTAGTTTACATGAATAGCTTTAATTGTGAACGTTTCCTATGGTTCTGCAATTATATTATTGCCGTTCCGGCGTTTGGGTTTTCATGAAAGGTCCTGGCTTCCCACTTTTCTTCTCCTAACCCTCTGCATCGCTCAATTGTACATACAGGCAGCAGTACATATACGAACTCAGTTTCAACTCAACCCCCTCTCTAAATGGGTGTACCAAAAACAATACACTAGAATCTAGAACTGAAAGGAAACAGGAATCCATACAATTATTTTTATGGTCACCCAATCTCTCTCTGAGATGATAAAACTAAGGATACAAACAGATATAGCCCAAGGTGATAGGCCTGAGAGAAGCAAGGACCTTCACAAAGGGCTTCTGGCCATTACAGACTTGGTAGGACCCCTCCCTCGTCTGGTGGCTTTTAACACTTGCAGCACCCTTGTATCATTCTCAGGGTCAGGGTGAGGTATGCGGAGGAGCAGCCTTCAGCACCCACGAATTTCTGGCTTCGGTCCACCATCAGACAAGACTGATTGGTTGGTTCCCTCGTGTCTGGTGCTAATAGAGATGAAAGAATAGCATTCAATGTGGTCTTCTTTGTTATTACCTTTGTGGGACCAATTTAGACCAAGTAAGTAGATGCTCTCCCCACTATTATTAAAATCTATTCAAAATCATACCTGATTGGCCTTCCACAGAGATACTTCTGTAGTATTAATGCAACATTTGATAGTTTAATTTGGACATGGACTGTGTGCGTGCAATTGGAGAGACTGAAATGGACACTGGAGGATGACCCTAATTGCATGTAATAAAATGATATTAAGACTTACGCCTGGCTGAGACACGGCCATGCCAACCAGTCTTAAAATGGCGATTCAGCTGGATAAAGCCTTCAACCTTTGAGGAATTAGCTCAAAGGATTCCTGGTCCTCAGATGCCTCACTAACAGCCGTAAAACATGTCCAGAAGAGTATAGAAAAAGATCAAGACCAAGACACCATAGGTATTGGTTCCATAGAAAAGGAAATGTGTTCTATATAAATCAACAAAAAATTACAAGAATTGCTAAAGTACTGATTGGCTTGAATGACAAGTAAGAAGGGTAATCCCACCTAGGCACGGTCTCAATAGCTATGGCATTAAATCCGGTCTAAAGAATGAGTTTTGAATACGAGATGCAACCTACGCTTGGTGCATCAGCATGACCCAGACCACAAATGAAGACAAATAAAAAAAAAAACAGGAAGTAGGAGTCTAAAATTAAGTGGGGGCCTGATTTGTAAAGCGTTTTTTTTTCAATGGGCTGTTCCCATTGGAAAACACTTTTGTAAATTAGGGCCTGGTAATTCTGTTTACGGCATCCGCTGATTTATACGCAATCACATGGTAGATGTTGTGACGCATCAAGGGAATTAGTCCCTTTCCCCCAAGAGGGAGCCCCCCCACCTGTGAGGCTAGGGAGGTGAGCCCGCTCCGCAACACCCTCCCTAGTTGTCGAGGCAAGTGGGACCTCACCAGTAAAGACTCCCCCATAGGGACAAGGACTCCTGTTCCTCTTAGGAATATCCAAATGCGTGTATGGCATACTTGGGAATATCCGAAAACACGGAGAACATACAATGTAAAGACTGGGAAGAATACCATGGTAACATTCATTATTCAAAATTAAAAGATGCGCAAGTCCCTTTAAATAGGGAATCCCATTTAAAAGGGATGAGGAAATTGAAGTCGAAAGGGCGCCGCAGTCAGTTTAGGCAGAGACATGCTGCTGCGTCAGCCCGGCAACTTCAGGGCAGAAACAACACACGAGAGAGGAGGAGATTCTAACGCCGGCAAAGCCTGCAAGTTTGAAAGTTGCTGGAAAGCAGCAAGAGGAAGACAGGGTGCAGAGCATCCAGAGAGAACCGAGATGAGAAAAGGCAATTGTGGTGGCTTGACCACAGAGACCCCATGGTGGACCAAGGGTCTCTCAAACTACGCCAAAACCACCAGGCGGATATAACCGCCTACCAGAAGGTCACCCGATGAGCTGAAAAACCACATCCAGAGAGGATACGGATATTAAATAACCAAAACCCTCTGCTGTCTCCCCCCCACTCCTCCTGCAGTGACTTTACCTCGGTCTATGTTAACCCTCCAGTGACACCTACTTTTACCTGCCGCTACCCCATTCTTACCTGTATCTCTGAGTTGTCACCCTTACCCCCTTAATTGCTCAGAACCTGCTCTTATGCTTTACCCCTCGTTGCTAACCCCTCCTGCCCCTTCCTGTAGTTTCTCCTATTACCTTGTAAAGCGCTGTGTTGCTTTCCAAAGCTGGGTTCAAGCTCAATAATAACCAATAGAAAAATCATAATAATAAGGTCAGTGGAGAAGAATTCAATGGCCTGTAGGTGAGCAGAGAGATGTTTGGAGTACACAGCCAGGTGGGCTAGTAGTATTTGCAATAACTGTATTAAAGTGAGGATAAGGATGGTAACCATAAGGTGTTATTGCAAGCGTATCGGCAGCAGGATTCATAAGTGTCCACAGGTTAGGGGAAGTGGCAAACATTATGGCTGCATTCACAGGAGGCGAAGAAGTGGAGAGTGAAAAGGGCACATGGGATACATCAGGGTGCACAGAAAAGGGAAAGAGGTAGTGAGACCATACGGAGTAAGGGAGAGGTAGTGAATGCAAGCAGGATGGGACCAGCATTCAAGGGCGGTAACGTAGTCATGGTTGGGAACGGAAGCGTATAGCTAATGGCATTGAGATGGATGGGTGAGAGCGCGATTGTATACATTAAAGCGCTGGCTGAATGCCCTCCATATAACCTCAAAGGAGGAGCCATCGAGCAGAGGACATGGAGTAAGGCACACCTCCAGGCTGATGCTGCCAGGTGCGGAGGGACCCAAGACACAGGGGAAGAGTTGCTTGCAGATGCTGCGAGTGATCCAAGAAGAAACATATTTGAGAGAGAGGAGCAATTCAATCTCATAGCTGAAAAAGGGAGGTAAGAGGGTCTAGGAATCAGGGGCATGTGATCGGTGGTCGAAGAGAGCTGGAACTAACAGGAACTGAGTTCCATTACTTTTATTAATTACAGGTAATATAGTTCCACTAGCATTTAAAACCACTTACACAGTTCCGAAATGTTTCTTTTTGCAATTAAAGCATACCTTTTCAAGTGAATGATTGGCTTCTTTAAGGTAATAACTTAACTTGGGCCATTGCTGAGCTGTTAAGATGTAAACAATGTGTAAGAACATACACATGATCGCCTTTCTATCACCTTTGTGGGCGGGGTGGAAGTGCAGGGACAGCCAGCTATGTGTAAGGGTCACCTTTTGGGAAGAATGCAGTACAAATGGAGAGGCACATATTCCCCACACTCTGGATCTATTTCAATCTTCTTACTCGGCCTGGCAACCCCTTGAGGCACAAAACAAGCAGTGTATTTCTTGGTTATATGTATCTTTCTGCTGACTCCAAGGTGTGTGTAGTCATTGTTCAAATAAGCAGAACCCTTACGGGACCACTTTGGGGGTCATTATCAGTATCTCAGCCTCCCCTGCCAGAGCGTTTTCAGAGGAAGATGAGAGGTTTGGACACATGATGCTCAAGTGTCACGACCTTTACTCATCCACCTGAAATGATTCCTTTTTTTTAAATATAGAGATTGTTGCACCAGCACGTTTTTTACACTGGAACGCTTATACATTGAAAGAAGAAAAATCAAAATGGCCGCATCCCGAGACATTTTCTAGAATTTCTAGAAGTTACAGGTGGAAAACCTCCTAAAGCCATCAAAGAAGTTACATCAAAACACAAGGCAAAAGACCCCCCCTTCTTTTGCTCATCATGGCCGCCTTGGCCATCTAATCCACCCCCAACCTCTTAACAGCTACCGGCCCTTGCCCCTCCCCCTGCCCGCCCGGGTCACCATTTTTGTTATACTTCTACCACTGCCACTGATAAGTAGCATTAGATGAAAGACAATGAAATTCACTCGTTCATGGATCGACCTTGAATCCATCCAAATAATGGGATTAAGTCCTGTGAGTGAGGTGCTTCTTAAAATACTTCCCACAAAATGTGGAGCGATGGGCCCCTCTTGAAGGTTGCATTTTGTTGGGTGCTGCAGTACACGTGTCGCATACCGCTGTTTGGTCTTGTTGTGAAACGTTGACCAGGCTCTCCTACAGAGAGCGGTTATATCATGATTGTACGGTTTGCTGACACATAGAAATTCCAATAAATAGTTTACCAGGGCCCAGGATTCAATCAGGCAACATGGCATTGTCTTCAAGAGACCCACATCTGGCAAGCCCTGCACCAGAACATGTTCCTGTGGCACAGATCTGGTTTTACTAGATCTCAGTTTAGGAAACTGGCAGCAGTGAAAAATGGAACACTCCTTGTGTCACTGACTTAGCACCGCCTCTGCAGATGCCATCAGTAGCAGGGCAAGGCTGGCAATGCTCTATCATAAATCCATTGTAAAAGAGGGTACGACATTGTTACATCGCCAGGCTTTGTTTCACTGAGTTTTTTCCCGAAAATGTTTGGCGGATAAAACTCATCAACAAATATGGGGCGGGGTAAGGGGATATAAGGGGTAGGGGGCGTTGGGAATAGTGACTAGATAATAGGGAAAGGGGTTGGGAGAAACCCCCAAACAAAAAAAATACAAAATTCGATGAGTTTTTTCGGCAAAAATACTCAGCAAAACAAAACATGGCGATCTAAAAAATGGAACTGTCAATGAGTGAACGATTTTAAAATTAAAGTGTGTGATATTGCATCACGCCAACTCTATTTGCACAGTGTTTACTTCTGGGTAAGGCACATCATCTACCTCAGACTAGTTTGTTTGCCTGTGATCTGTGATAAATTTGCAAGAGCAGCAGTCTGACCAAATAAATGCATATTCGTGCCAGGACTTCAAGTGCCCAGTGCTGCTGCTGAGGCAGGCAGAGCACTGAGTGCTTTTCTTCGTGACCAGGCATTACATGAAGAGAAAACCTTTGCGATGTGGGATGTGGGCGAAGCCCGATGCAGCCGTGTCCTTGTCCTCCACGGCAGCCGGCAACATTAGGAAATTGCTGAGCTCCCGCTTCAGCAGGAAAAACTGACAGAAATCCGAAACTGCTGACAGACAAGGACAGGGCAAGATTATTTCCCGCCCATGCCCCAACACAGAGGCGTCACTTGCTGTTTGTAGGGCCAGTCTGTTGTCCCCCTGCTGCTGGTGTGCTGGTCCACTCCCGACCCTAGAGATGGCCCAGCGGGTAGGAGGATGTATGCACCTTGGCGTGAAGCTTCTCAACAAAGGAGTAAGCATAGAAGAGGTGGAATTAGCACTCAGAACTACTTTGGAAAGGGAGGCGGTGAATATCTCTGTTTCCGCTGTCTCCACCCCGCCATCTCCTTGATTTGATTTGATTTGAGAATTTGTATCACACTGAGAATGGACTCAACCGTATAAAGGTGCAGATGGTACACAGAAATGAGAAACCAGCAAAAGACAACGCCAAGACCGCAGTGATCAGGAAAAAGCAGTATTCGAGCCCTGATGCCCCACCTTCCCCTTATTTAAAGGGTAGGTTTTGAGGGTTTTGAAAAACTGATAGAAAGAGTCCAGAGCTCTAATTTCTCGAGGGAGATATTTCCAAAGTCTAGGGCCATAGACCGGAAAACCTTCTATCTCCCCTTGAAGCACATGCAGAGGAAGGAGTTATCAACAGCAATTGATCTCCTGACCATAACGTCCTTGTTGGATGATACTGACTAAATTTGACCCCCAAGTAAGAAGGGGACAGTCCATTCAAACATTTATGTATCAGACAGGCCAGCTTGAAGTCAATTCTATCCTCCACGGCCAGCCAATAAAGTGTCCGGGGGGTGGCCGAAACGTAGGAGACCGATCTGACAGCGGCGTTCTGTTCTTTTTGCAACCTTTGCCGCTGTTTGGCCGGAATGCCAGCAAGGAGGGTGTTGCAATAATCCAGGTGTGAATTCACCCGTGCTCCAACTACAACCGCTTGGCCTCCGTGTCCACGAAACTGCTTTGAGATGTTCTGTCCTGAATGCTGGGCTCCCGCACTGAGCTTAATATGGCCACTTGCCTCCTTTCCTGTTTCCCCAAAAAAGACACTTCACAAGTGGTGGCACAGTGCACCTTACCATGTGCAGCTGTGCTCAATCCTGCCGGATTTTATTTCAAGGAAGGATTGAGCTCACGTCTAACGATGGTCGTGAAGATAATTAGATAATGTGAAGGTTTGGATACCTTCAAGTGGGCCAGCGCCTTTATTTGTTTTGTTTGTTTGTTTGTTTGTTTGTTTTAATATTTATAATGCGCGCCAGACCTGGGGGTATCAGGGCGCAGAAGGCAAAAGACGGTTGTTCAGCTTCGAACAATCATAAAGGTCTGCTTCCCTAAGTATTCTCCCTGCACTTGCAAAGATTGGACTTTAAAATTGGAAAATCAGAGAAGTATCTACACTACCGCTTAACTGTCCCTCCTTATCAGTGTCAGCCATAAGTTTGAAAGCTGGATGGACTATGATATTTTGTACGTGTTTTTATTATGTGTCGCACTATTACCAGTCATGTCTGAACCCAAGGCTTAGCACCCATTGTGGTACTGGGCATATGGTTAAAGTTGCCCAAATGTGTCCACGTAGTAAGAGGGGCGGGCGAGGGGGGGCCTTGCGGTAGAGCACGCGCATCTAGCAGTTGATGTGCACGGGTGAGTTGTAGATGCACCTCATTCTAGACCACCGCGTATCATCTCGAAAGGCAGATATGCCGCACCAGCACACCCCTTCATTGCCACACAAGCAGCTACTGCGTTATGGCATCAAGTATTGTAATGGTTAGAAGGGAGGAACTGGTTGGTATACAGCCACCGCGGCTCACTCTGGCCAGTGGTCTTCCAATGAAGTCCAGCTTCTCAGGGCGATGCTGGTTTACACCCGCATTTGAGTTATACATGGATGGATGCAAAGGCCTAATTACGAGTTTGGCGGTAGTGGTAAAACTGCCGCATTACTGCCCGTGTTTGAGTGAAGGTAATAACCTTTACAAAAGTGTGGTAATGGTGGAAGTATTATCGGGTGTTCCTGATGGGGTCCAACTGTACTCCAAAATGAGGACGAACTAGTGAGTCTGCATGCCTCCAAGTCTGCATCGTTACCTCATGCAGGTTGCTAAAGGAAATACTGTCAAACTTATATTGAAACCTATATAATGTGTCACACGATCTTATGCGGCCCAGTTTAATATACTTTAGAGTGTCTGTGCAATTTCCACACTCTTGTTGCAGGAGCTTCTGAAAGAAAAGAGGGATCGGGCTGCCCAATGGTGGTTACAGGGGAGCCCCGTACTCAAACTGGGATGTTGATTAGTGTGGATGCAAGTACTGTTGGGGGTCACACTTGGGAATGTGTTTTATCCAGAGGGGAGAGCCCAAGATCTCAAAGATCACAGTGCTGAGAAACCAACTTAGGTTTGAGTGCTTTTGCGTTACGGCTAGGGAGGCGAGATTTGCCCTGGCTCCGTCCAGGTTAATGTGGTATTAGCAGACATGAGGTTTCGTTGTGCCGGGTGGCGTGTGCGTGCAGCGTATTCAAAAATAAAACAAATCAGCAGCACGTTGAAGCTTGTTTTGCGGTCAGGGTTACGCAGTTGGTCAGTTATAGCGGTTCCTACGACTCAACGCTTCCCTCATAATGTAAACCATTGGAAACAGCTGACAGAGGCCTAGCTACTGAATGCGGCTCTGCTAGGCACTCATATCGGCCGCCAACCAACTAGGAGTCCTGGGCTGAGCACATTTGTTTAAGCCTAACAATGTTCATGTCCCAAAGACAACTTGTCTTTGAAGGTAGTGTCCGGTTTATTGGTTTTCTATACAAAGGCGATGCCCCACCAAACTAGATTCACTCCCATGGTCGCATCCATGGTGACTGCTCGGTGTGAAACCTAGGCTCGTGTGGTGTGTTAGAGCCTGGCAGACCCATGATTCATGGATTCTTTGCGCCGAAAAAAACGGGATTTGTGCGCCATTCTGCTCGCAAATCCCCATTTGTTAAACTGGGATTTGCGGGCCGAATGGCGCACAAATCCTGTTTTTTTCGGCGCATATAATCCATGAACTACCCTAAAAGTGTGAATGTTGGACACACAATTGCGCTAAAGAAATGCATGTGTTTCATGAATTAAGACATTACAGACCCCAAGCAAATGATTGACCGATCAAGAGAGCGCCATATTTGCATGGTCCACTGTGTTCACGGGTGTGGTATCCAGAAGAAAGGTCCTAAGGGCGTGCTGACGTCACAGCATCAGAACGCACAAAAAGAAATAAAGGACTCGACTGCTGGCCGAAATGGGACAGTCGGGAGTATGCAGCGTACCAGTGCGTGTGTGCTTTATTTCACTGCCCCCATAGCGCAACCAGCAAGGCCCGGCCTCCCTGAGCATGGGGGGCGCTGGTCACCCATCATCAGGGGTTCCCTGCTGCCTTCGGAGGACCCCGCTTTCCCAAACCAGAGGAGGTCTGATCCAACAGGCTGTGGTGGAAAGATTGGGGAGGGGCTGCTGCTCTGTGGCATTGCTGCCCTGTGTGCCTGTAACACTGTCAACTGACAGGAACGTTTCCATTCTAGTGTTCGGGAGTGGTACTAGTGCAACAGAAGCGCTGCCACCTTTTCTTGGGTTGCTCAATGCCAGTGGCGTCACCAGGAATCAAATTTAGGAGGGACACAGAGGGGGCCAAAGACAAAAGTGGGGGTGCACAGACAAAAGTGTGGGGGGGGCACCTATGAAAGTGTGTGATGTCACACGCACTCCTGCTGAGGCTTTTGTGCACACCAATTACCCACACCACCCTGTACCTTCCCTCCCATCAGAATGTATGCATGAAACCATTCAGTGACTAATGGCCCATTATTAGCCCTTTCCTGCACTACATTCTGATGACAGGGGCTGCAAGCTGCTCGATTACTGCTTGCTTTGAGAGTATTGCCGTGTGATCTGCAGCCATTTGCCTCAGTTAGTGTCACAAATAACACCACGAACAGAGAACACTGTCACTGCTCCCCTTAGGTAGGGAGGCACAAGGGGAGGCACATGATTTCAGATGGGGGAGCATTTGCTCCCCCAGGCCCCCCTCCTCCCACCCCCTAGCGACTCCGATGCTTGTTCCAGAAATGAGGACAAAAGTGCATTCACGAGCACATCTGCACATCAAACCGGGCCTTTTTTGGAGAAGTGATACAAGTAGAGGCACATGTGCAGGGCGAAGAGACCGATGGGTGCACCAGACACCGTGTCACACACACCCAGAGTTTCCAAACCTGTGGTGGATCCAATGGGAAAGGCCAGCCCCTAACACGGCACTTTCACCCCCCAAAAATATACTGCAAACCATCCTGGGCTCAAGAATCTCTGTTCGTACGACTGACATCTCACAGCAATTTTAGCAAACCATCCCAGGAAGGGAGTGAGCCACTCCTGCTCCTTGTCCATTCGCTGCACATTGTGTTATTTTGTCATTGTTTTCTGTTGCCATGGTTACGGCAACAATAACATTCCCACCCTTGATGGGGAACTCGCCCTGCCTGTGTTCTCTGCCCTATGTGGAGACCCAGCCCTTGCTCATTACTCTCGACCATCCACAGATTTCTGCATGCGTGTATCTATGCATGATTGCATGTATGTACGAGATTTATACAGCGTGAACCTATCTGGGAAGCAATTGAGCACTATGGAGATTTGTTCAGACGTGTGTTATGGCCTAGTGCATGCACAATGCACTGCATCATAGCACAGCACACCACTATAGGATGAATGGACTTTGTTTTGTTAGTGCCCTTTTGAAGGGCACACACTCGTCCAAAATGGGCCACAGGGCACCACCCTGCCACCCATTATGGACGAGCCAGGCCAGCCCTGTAAAGCACTAAGCTCTCCTGGGCTGGCTTTAACTCAGCAGCAAGCAGCTGAGGGGGTGTTCCTTGGCTGCTAGGAAGCAGGCCTCTCATTTGAGGGAATTGAGGTTACATTTGTGCAGTGGCAGACAGTCTGGGCAGATTTTCTTTATGTGGCATGACCTTTTTTACTGGTATCAAGGGAAAAGCTAGAAAGATAAGTGTTATTACATTGTTAGACTGGCAGCCAGTCTGAACATGTTTTTTTTTACTGTGGCATTGTATTTTTTACATGGCATCAAGAGAAAAGCAAACATGGCAAGTGTTCTTTCGTGGCCATACTGGCCTAGATCGGTGCAGCCAGTCTGGTCATGTTTTCTTAGTGTGGCATGGAATTTTGTGCCGGCCATCATGAGCAAAGCCATCATGATGATTGTTCTTAAGCAACCCTACATGCCTGCAGCTTGAATGGACATGTTTTGTATTGTGGCATGACATTATTTTCTGGCATCAAGGGTAAAGTAAACATGATGGGCCTCATTCCGAGTATGGCGGTAAGGGATAGCGGCCACCGCTAACGAGAGCGGTGGCGGTAATCCCTTACCGCCATACTCCGAGTTCCCTTAGCGCCATGGTGCTTTTAACACCTGCTTTTAGCAGGCGTTAAATACCATGGCGCTAAGGGACCTTGATGTTAATTACGCCACCGTAATTTACGGTGGCGTAATTGACGCCTTCCCCACTCCCATTATGCCCTATGGGGCAGGAATGGGAATGGGGAAGGGTAAATGGGGATTGGGGAATTACCGCCCCGCCAACCTTGGAATGGGGCGGTAATTCCGCCAACCACCAAGGCGCTGCCGGTCCGGGTACGGCGTCAACCAAGGCGTTAATAGCGCCATTGGTTAGCGCCGTACTCGGAATGAGGCCCGATGAGTGTTCTTGTGAGGCCATAATGGCCCACTTCAGTGCAGTCAGTCTGGACATGATTTCTTACTGGGGCCTTGCATTTCTTCACTGGCATCAAGGGTAAAGCCAATATGATGAGTGTTCTTGTGTGGCCATAATGGCCCACATCAGTGCAGTCAGTCTGGACATGATTTCTTACTGGGGCATGACACTTTCTCCTATCAAAGCAAATAGGGGTGTGTTCTTGCATTATAATAGTGGCACATATTGCATGGACGTGTTGAGCACAGCCAGCATGAACATGTTGTACACTGGCATATATTGAGGGAAAAGGCATCATGAAAATGCTCCTGAGCACTGTTGGTGACTTGCATCTATTGGATTTGTTTATGTGTTACCCTACAAAACCGATTGCAAACAGTATGGCTTTTTACCCAATCTTTCACAGAAAGTGTGCTGTAAAATTCTCAAAAATGTTCTGTGGGTGCGAGCCAACTGAATCTGCTTAGTTGGTTCAGTCTCCCACATATTCACGGGACACCTTTCCACCTCCTCCAATAAACAAATTCACCAGCTGCCACTGCCTGTTCACACACGTACCAACGTGCCATAGTGAGTGTTGAGAGGAACATTTGGGAAAGCAGCAGAAGATGTCTGATAGCATAACAAAACATTTAGAGGCGCTATGTCTGTGTACTCACATTTCACAATAATTGTTGGTTTGGGTGCAAGTGAATGTGGTGCTCGAGTTCCTGGCTGTATTTTAATATTTGTACAATATGAGGGCATATCAGGATTCCTGTTAGCTCAGGTTGGGGTATCTTCCTCTAGATAATGCATGGAAGCAGCTGCAAATCAGGTTGACATAGGTATTGGCCTACACCTATATCAAAATACACAACCAACAATTTGGTTAACGTCACGGATTGTGCTTATCCAATAAGTATAGTATTAAGAATGTATTAACAAAGTCTTAACAGTCAAAGTCTTAGCAATCATATATCAAGTAATGTCCAGAGTATACAATGACTGCCCTTGTGCCTATTCCGGATCTAGCCAGCACATGTTTCCACCTTCTCGGTCTTTCTCAAGGCTAAGATTGCGTTTAGGCACTCATCATTTCCATTACCAATCATGGAGTAAATATTCTAAATTCATCAAAACCATCAATCCTAATAATCAATGAAATAGTGTATGGGACTATAGTTCTAGCTTGGGCTATCGAGGCCTCTGCAGAGGTGATCATAAATATTAGCAATGGTTCGCTCAACGAGGGTTTGGTGCCTAATGATTTCCAAAGAGGCCTGATTAAGGGCCTGATTCACAGAAGCATGATATAATGGCGCAATCCCATACGGAAATGCTCTGTGTATCAGGCCCTAAGGATCTCCTGAATATACCTCCTTTCGATCCAGCCGTGCCTAGCAACTACTGGCCTCCTACTGTCATACCCCGGGTAGCAAATCTACTTGAAAGTGCAAAAGGCCACCAGTGGAGGCCAACGTGGATAAGCATTTCTTCTTAAGAACCATGGAGTCTAGTTTCATGACACAGTCTGCCCTTATCAAGATATGGGACGACTTGCTTTTAGCTACCGGTAGAGGATATGGCTCCCTGCTTATTCTATCGGCCTTCTCTGCAGCCTTCGACATGGTGGTCTTTCACATCAAACCCTGGCCCAGCAGTGCACCGCATCCTGAGAACATCCCAACATATTATGGTTCTCCAAGAGATCATTCCGTCCTATGAACCTAGAGACAGTGCCAAAAGTGTGCTGTGAAATGTGCCATTTTGACCCACAACTCACAAGATTGGCTACCATCCAAAAATGGATATCAAACGTCTGCCTCAAACCACCAAATACACAACTCATGCAACAGTGGCTGGATGACATGTGCCTGGAAGGACTCGCCCGTTAGCTGTCAAACTCAGGCAAATCCCTGTGCTTCATTGTTGACAGTAGACTTTCTTTCAAAAGGCACCACTCGCGTGGCACAGATTGCCAAAGTTCCCAGGCTCAAATTCTTCACTGGTCCCCCCCACCCCAACATGACTTCCGCATGGTGCCCCAAGTCCTTGTGATCTCACACACTGATGGAAAAATGCCCTTCTTACAGGGCGTGGAGCCGCACACCTGGTTCCCTCAAGGCAGCCCACAAAGCTGCAGCCCACATCATTACAGGTGCCAGCAAATTCGACTGTCACTCCAACACTGTGCAAGCTTCCTTGATTGACTCCTCCTCCCCGCCAGGATCATATTCAAAATTGCATGTATCACCTACAAAGCAGACTGGAAATGAACACCAACTTACCTGGTGGCTATACTCCACACCTCTGGAGGCTCTCACATCTCACATAGCAAAACTATTAAAAGGGTGAAGTCTAAGCTAGCCAGTAAAAAGGTTCTGTCCTGCCACGCCCGACTATCTGGAACTCAGAACCGGCAGAGGCTCCAAATGCTGCACCCTCCTCCAGTTCTGCAGAACAATAAAAACTTGGCTCTTTCAATATTACCTGCCAATTGAATAAAGAGCCCGCTCTCCCGCCACCAAAAATTCTGCCCTACTGTACAAAATGCCAAGCCCATAGCTGACAGCCTCCAGTTGTAAAGCTCTCCGCTACTCTTGAGCTAGGTTCACACTATAAGCAATACAATAAATTGTATCCCGATCCAGGAGTGCATTCTATCCTGTGAGCACGCGGACATTCGGTCTAGGTTTGCCTGTGGTCTCAAGCAGAAGGAACGTTACATACAAGTTAGCACTGAGCTGGTCTTTTGGGGTGTGGCGAAGCCTGATGTGCATGTGGTATTTGTCCTTCTATAATGGCACAGTGGGCTGAAAAGTGATGGAATGGAAGACTGACCACAGCAATTGACAACGCTCAGGAGTAATACAACATGTTTCCATCCATCACTTATCAGTGTTTCATGTGCACAGCTTACCCTTGTGCAGGAGTTCAGTGTATGGAGAACAAAGTGGCAATGTATGGTTCAGAAGTTCCCCATCATAAAAAAAGCTACTGGCACATATCTGGTAGAGGGTTTAATGGCATGTAGTGCACCCGGCGTTGCCACCATCTAGAGAATCCCCTGAAATCAAGGAATTGTTCAGGAGATCACTTAATCCTAAAAGCATACTGGCATGATCTCTTGTTCCAGGAGTAAATGTTATGCGCAAAGCCTGTGGGTGTCTCATTCTGAGTAAAGCGAACTCTACCTCCCGAGAACCCACTGACATTGTATTATAAATCGGGCATGGTCTGTTGCCTGAGAATCTACTGACATCATGTCCTAAACCAGGCGTGGTCCCCCTTCTGAAAATCAAGTCACCTTGTATCCTAAACCAAGCAAGATCTTCATCCCAAGAACCATTTGACCTTGTTTCCCAGGCCAGACCTGCTGTCCTTCCTGAGAACCCAACGGCATTGTGCCCCAGGCCAGGCCTGGTCTCCCTCCTGAGAACCTAACGACATTGTGCCCCAGGCCAAGCCTGGTCTCCCTCCTGAGAACCCAGTGGCATTGTGCCCCAGGCCAGGCCTAGTCCCCCTCCTGAGAACCCAACAGCATTGTGCCCCAGGACAGACCTGGTCTCCCTCCTGAGAACACAACGGCACTGTGCCCCAGGCCAGACCTGGTCTCCCTCCTGAGAACCCAATGTCATTGTGCCCCAGGCCAGGCCTGGTCTCCCTACTGAGAACCCAATGGCATTGTGCCCCAGGCCAGGCCTGGTCTCCTTCCTGAGAACCCAATGGCAATGTGTCCTAGACCAGGCATGGTCTCCCTCCTGAGAACCCAACGGCAATGTGTCCTAGACCAGGCATGGTGTCCTTCCTGATAACCCACTGATTTTGTGCCCTAGACCAGGCATGATCTTCTGTTTGAGGACACATTGACATTATGCCCTACACAAGGTGTGGATTTCCTCCTGAGAAACCACTGATATTGTGTCTTATACCAGGAAAGGCCTTGCGCCACAGAATCTAATCAAATCATGCCTTGACCAGGCATGATCTTCATCCCAAGAAACTATTGACATTGTTTCTTAGACTAACCATGTGCTCTTTCCAGAGAACCCACTGACTTGGTGTCCTAGACCAGCCGTGGTGTCCCTCCTGAGAATGTACTGATATCATGTCCAGAACCATGCATGATCTTCAACCTGAAAACCCACTGACAAGTGTTAGACCAGGTATAGGCTCACCCCAGTGAACCCGCATGGACTCCTCCTGAGAACCCACTGACAAGTGTTAGACCAGGCATAGGCTCACCCAAGTGAACCGACTGACATGATCTGCTACATCATGCATGGGCTTCTCCTGAGAACACACTGACATGTTCTACACCATGTATGGGCTCCTCCTGAGAACCCACTAACATTATGTTCTAGACCATGCATGGGCTCCTCCTGAGAATCCACTGACAATATGTCCTAGACCAGGCATGGGCTCCTCCAGAGAACCACTAACATTATGTCCTAGACTAGACATGGACTCCTTCTGAGAAACCACTGACATAATGTCCTACACCATGCATGAGCTCCTTCTGAGAATCCACTGACATTATGTCCTACATCATGCATGGGCTCCTCCTGAGAACACACTGACATTATGTCCTACATCATGCATGGGCTCCTCCTGAGAACACACTGACATTATGTCCTAGACCATGCATGGGCTCCTCCTGAGTACCCACTAACATTATGTCCTAGACCATGCATGTACTCCTCTTGAGAACCCACTAACAGTATGTCATAGACCATACATAGACTCCTTCTGAGAAGCCACTGACATAATGTCCTACACCATGCACAGGCTCCTCCTGAGAACCCACTGACATTATGTCCTATATCATGCATGGGCTCTTCCTGTGAACCCACTGACATTATGTCCTAGACCATGCCTGGGCTCCTCCTGAGTACCCACTAACATTATGTCCTAGACCATGCATGGACTTCTCTTGAGAACCCACTAACATTATGTCCTAGACCATGCATGGGCTCCTCCTGAGGACCCACTGACATTATGTCCTAGACCATGCATGGGCTGCTCCTGAGAACCCACTGACATTATGTACTATACCATGCATGGGCTCCTCCTGAGAACCCACTGACATTATGTCCTAGACCATGCATGGGCTCCACCTGAGTACCCACTAACATTATGTCCTTGACCACGCATGGACTTCTCTTGAAAACCCACTAACATTATGTCCTAGAACATGGATGGGCTCCTCCTGAGTACCCACTAACATTATGTCCTAGACCATGCATGGGCTTCTCCTGAGAACCCACTGACATGATGTCCTATATCATACATGGGCACCTCCTGAGAACCCACTGACATTATGTCCTAGACCATGCATGGGCTCCTCCTGAGTACCCACTAACATTATGCCCTAGACCATGCATGGACTTCTCTTGAGAACCCACTAACATTATGTCCTAGACCATGCATGGGCTCCTCCTGAGTACCCACTAACATTATGTCCTAGACCATGCATCGGCTCCTCCTGAGAACCCACTGACATTATGTCCTAGACCATGCATGGGTTCCTCCTGAGCACCCACTAACATTATGTCCTAGACCATGCATGGACTTCTCTTGATAACCCACTAACATTATGTCCTAGACCATTCATGGACTTCTCTTGAGAACCCACTAACATTATGTCCTAGACCATGCATGGGCTCCTCCTGAGTACCCACTAACATTATGTCCTAGACCATGCATGGGCTCCTCCTGAGAACCCACTGACATTATGTCCTAGACCATGCATGGGTTCCTCCTGAGTACCCACTAACATTATGTCCTAGACCATGCATGGACTTCTCTTAAGAACCCACTAACATTATGTCCTAGACCATGCATGGACTTCTCTTGAGTACCCAGTAACATTATGTCCTAGACCATGGGTGTACTCCTCCTGAGAACCCACTGACATGGTGTCCTAGACCAGGCATGGGCCCCTCCTGAAAATCCACTGACATGTGTTAGACCTGGTATGGGCTCAGTCCCGAGAACCCACTAGCATTGTGTCCTAGACCAGGCATGGTCTTGATCCCCGAGAACCTGAAAATAGCCACTACGGATTTACTGGGTGAATGTTCACACACCCTGCAGTGGTCGGTAGCTTTTGGGCACTTATGGGAGTGGGCGTAGTGCTTGTGAAAGGTGATTGGATCACACGAACACGGACAGTAAACGATGTCCCTTAGGGGTGCTAATGAAGTTTGTGATCGACAAACGGCACCGGTCGGGGAGTTAAATCCAAGTAGCAAGCTAGCAGTACACCTCACATCCTGGCGAGTCCTCGTGTCCAGAGCTGATTCAAGGACAGTCGGCGCTGTGTCCGGCGTCCTTGCATCGGTGTGTGACACAACGCCCCAGAACACTGCTCCCCAGAAGCGGCGCACCCACGAGCGCGCCCCGGGATCTGCTCTTCTGTGGATGTGGCTTGTGCAGTTTGTTTACTAGCAGGTCTCCATCTTCCGTCGTGGACTGAAGTTTGACACATACACAACTGGTCGTGGCCAGCCAGTCTCCCCCTAATCTTCCCAATTCCTAACATGAAAGACTCACCATTTTGCACAACTTTAGAGTTTTTGTGAAAATTGTGTAATTCTGCAGTGTGGATTTCTGCATCAGCATTTGCTGCAAAACAGATAAATTGCCCGGTTCAGTGGCGGGTGAATGGACTATGTTTGGACTAGCTATTGCGAAATCAAATCCCAGCTCTGCCGCTGCATGCTGAGTGACTTTAGACAATTTCGAAATCCCTCTCTCTCTCTAGCTCTCTTGCGTTCTCTCTCCCGTTCTCTCTCTCACTCTTTCTCCGGCTCCCTCTCTCTGTCTCATTCCCACTCTGTCCAGCTCTCTCTTGCTGTGTCTCTTTCTCTCTCACACACATACTACGTCTCTCTCTCTCTCACTCTCTCTTTCTCACTCTCTCTCTCTCTCTCTCTCTCTTTATCTCTCTATCTGTGTCTCTCTCTCACTTTTTCTCACACTCTTTCTTTCTCTCTCACACTCTTCTTTTTTCTCTCTCTCTCCCTGTCTCTCTCTCTCTCTCCCTGTCTCTCTCTCTCTCTCTTTATCGGTCTCTCTGTCTTTATTTCTCTATCCGTGTCTCTCGCTCTGAGTCACACACCCTCTCTTTGACTCTCTTTTTCCCGTCCACCTCGATGCACTCTTATGTAATTTGAGCACTGGGCGACTTCCCTTAGGTGGCGTAGGTGGCAATCCGATGGACTCGGGTTTGCGCGCCATTTAGGAGTATGGATTTTACACCCGTGACTAAAATACATAAACATGCATGTGCACACGTCTTAAATGTGCGGCATTGCTGTGCGGCATTGCTGTGCGGCATTGCTGTGCGGCATTTCTGTGTGGCATTGCTGTGCATCGCTTTTAATAATGACACTGGCCCTGCGTAGAGCGGACCGGGTGTACAACATAGGCGACCCCGTTATCCATTGCGATGGTACTCATTTCAGCGACAGCCGAAAGATGAGAGGTTGAGCACACGTTTGATAGAAACTGTAACCTACAGGTTCCACGCAGAGCTGCACCGCAGTCACTCAGCGCGGTGAGCTAGCTGCCTAAAAGAGTGATACATTTTCCAGATAGCTTTTTAAAACATAAAATACATCCGAGAGAGCACCAAAGCCAAGAACCTCATGTAGTACCCCGGTCCAACAAGGGGTATCAAAACTTACCACATGACAAGGATCGACAGTAACACATACCACTATTACGTAAGTCACTGCTACCAGAAGTGGAAATAGTGGAGGAACCCTGCGGGGCACTATGGTGCCAGTAGAGACTGGAGGAAAGCCATGCGAGGGAGCGAGAGAAGCGAGAAAGAGAGAGCGCTCTACCTAACACCGCGAACAGAATCACACATTGCATTTTGTGGGGAATGATACAACAAGTCCCCAAAATAATTCTATTCAAACAACTTTTAAATGCACTGAAAGGTGCCCCATGTCTGCATAACATTGAAAAGGTGAAAAGGAGGAGAGCTCGTGCAGGCTTCATCAAGACATATGGCATGCAGATCTCTGCAGCATGTACACTAACCCACCGAGCTGCCATGGTTGTAACTGAGAAGGCACCCAGTCACCCAGAGACCAAGCATTAAAAAAAGGGCGACAGGGACCACCACCTATAGCCATTGCCACTACCAATCAATTGCTGCGTGACTCACTTGGAGGACACCACTCACGGGGTGCAGAAAAAAAGGCTACAATAAAAGTGGATCCAGCACATCCTAGCTTAACGAGTTGGGCATGGCTGCGTCTGGCACCGTTTCCACCCCTTGTGATAAGCACTCATCAAGGGCTGGCACGAGAAGAACGTCTTGCGCCGAAAACATGTCCTCTTGGCTTTCCTTAACTCAAAGCGGACGCTGCCATACAAAAGCGAGAACGCTGCCGTACGAACAGCACGCAGACACGATTTGAGTTTACTTTTTCTTTTTTTTTTTAAACACAAAGTTTAAATTACTATTCGGGCTGAAGCAGTTCGGTTCGCGAACTCCCAATCCGTGAGTGTTGCTGCACACGCCTCCCGCTATCCGCTCAACCCCTCTCTTTGCATGCAGGCCCCCCTGCAGCCCCACTCACCAGCGGGTGTTGTCGTAGTGGTGCTCCAGCACCGAGTACCCGAAGAAGGACCCGTCTGGCCCCTGGTAGATCACGGGAGAGTCCAGATCGATGTTGTACGAAAAAGCCCATCCCAGGCACAACACGGCCAGCATCACCTGGAAGCAGCCACGGGGCCACGCGCGGTCCGCCCCAGCCATCCTCCGCCGCGATCCTCGCAGATGCCACGGAAAGTTTAGAAACTCAAGCCAGCCGCTCTGCAGCCCAAAGAAGTGAAGAAAACCTGTGCCAGTGTCCCGCAGGAAAACACAACTGAGATTGCGCCCAAAAATGCAGGCGGAGTGCGTGCAGATGTGCAACCGCTGCAGAAGGGATGGCAGCTCAGTTCACTGGTTGCTCCTCGGTGGGTACTAAGCAGAGGGTTCTTCGCGTGCCCTTCCCCGCTCACTCTTTGAAAGACTCCCTTCCTCCAACAGTGGTCCCGACTGTGGATGGGAGGGCCCCTCTGCAGGGCAGCCCACCCTGCTGCCCGGCTTCACGCCGAGAGAGCGAGCGCCCTCTGCTGCACGCCGGGGAGAATACAGGCAGCGAAAGATGCTAGAAATGGCAGCACACGGGCCAGCAACCCAATACTGTAACGGGCGATTGTTTAAATCTTTTAAACAAGTAGTGCGCTTGAACTCAGCACTTTGCATTTCTTAATGCAAACGACAGAAATGAGCACTCCCTCCTACACACTGTTGTGTTGGGGGCTGCAGAATTAGCAAGATAAATATGTTCATGTGGTTTTTTAATGCAGTTGCTAGGAACAAAATTGAGAATTTAAGGCATTTTGTTAAGGTGTAACCAACGAGCTGAACTTTGCATGAGATTTTCTCAGAATCCTCAGGGCACCACCTCACGTTTTTTGCAGTCTTCCAGCTAAAGTGTCATGGTCTAATCAGTAGAGTGTGTCTGAGAAAATGTGTGTATGGGTCTTAGGGTGGGCACCTTTACAAAACGGTTTTGCAAGACGCTCAGGAGTGGCCCACAGCGTGTGCACGGTATCATACGTGTCATTCATCTCTACCTCCCCAATCAAGTTTTGTGGCATATTTGTGGCAGAGAACATTTTCACAATAACAGAACTGTAGGAGCATTGTGTATGCAGGACACTGACCTGTTAGTGATCTGTCCTGGACCTCTGGGGTGAAAGACATACAAACCTCCTCATTTGCATATGTAGTCACACGATCAGAAATGACGTCACAGAAAAGGGCCTGACAAAGGAACATGATCGTGCTGTGATAATTACTGGCACCATGGCAAGTGACATCGCAAGAAGTTCCCATGAGTAAGCTGGGAGAAAAAATAACTTTGTGGTGTCAAATACATGAAAGGGGACTACTAGTATCCCAATATACGGAGCAACTCTATAGTCAAGCAAACCATGAGTGAGTCCTTTAAAAACTTTTAAAAAAAAGCATATAATACAACAATAAATTAAGTTATAAACTGAATCACTTACAGGGACCCCCCATGATACACAGTGAAATGTAATAATTTGCCCAGGATCACACATTGGTTAAGTGGTTATACCGGTATGGGGGCAAATTAAGCACCTGACCAAATAGCTTCCCATGTTTGATATACATGTTTATTAAGGTTTTGGTTTAGGGTTCATGTGCTTTAAAAACACGTTGTTTATAGCAATGCCTTGAAAGGAACACACGTTACATAATAAACTGCCTTTCATAATGAACTAACCTCTCACTGTGGACATCGTCAGGTAGAGCCAACATAGCACGGCTTTGGCATTATTTCCCCCACCCTGCATGCATGTACGCTCACAGTAGCAGCATGCAAACAGATGCGAGCCCCAACAAACCCCCCCCCCCCTTGCGTTTTAAAACCCTGGGCCCTATCTCACACAGCATTACGCACCCTCCCCTTAAGGGGCAAGCAACAGTCCCCGATAGTAATACCCCTTCCTCCCATTAATGTCTAATTGCTCCCATTATAATGGGTTCTATCAACGTCTATGAATGTTGGCCGTTTATTTTGGCCAATGGCATTTTCATTGATTTTTTTGCCTCGCCATATTTCCACCTTTTATTAACCACAAACATCGGGGGGGGGGGTCTCATCCCTCTTTCCACCAGGACTACTCCCATACTATATACCGTTCCCACACCTACCATCTGCACGTTCGCGTTATAAAAAAGGGGACGGGGACACAAATTCAGTGAAAATGAAGTCGATGAAAGTGGGAGGAATACCGTATAATGTTCGCTTGACAGAGAGCAACGCGTTACGATGCTTCACAGACCTCCGAGGCAGACGCTCAGCTGACCCGAGCTCCAGCTTTCACACAAAAGCGTGAGGGGCAGCTGGACATGCGTGATCAGGCCAGAAGCAAAGTCAAGACTTCCCCCCATCCTGTGCGCAGGAGAGGGACACAACCTGTCAAGCTGGGACTGTCCCCCAAAATACGGGAAGGCTGTCCACCATAGTGGGGCTGCTCATCACTGTGCTGGCCCACGCCCCACCCCGCTTCTGATTTCATTTATCAAAGTCTGCTCCTAGCGAGGCTCGGACGGCTAAGATTCTTGGGCGCCACCAGCAGGGGGTGCCAACGTGCCCATAAAGGCAGACCTAGGGACGATTCATCAGCGGCAGAGCACCTAGCAGGATGTCGTCAGCACGTGCAGGAAGCTTAGCTTTAGGCTTGGACTGGCCCATGGGGCAACAGTGCAGTGCCTGAACCAAAACACAAAATGCTAGTGTGGCCACGTTTTTCTGGTCAAAGTAGGTCACCTTTTTGGCCAATATGGGCCAATATGGGCCAGTTAGATGAGTTATTCACTATGAGGCTAGTCCGTTGTCGCTGAATAAATATTCTTTAAATTGCACAAGTACATCACATTTTATCAAAAAATCCCCCCTTGGGTATTATTCACAGTCTGTCACAAAAAGAATGAATCGCCACTTGCAATTGTGGGCCACTTGTTCATTGGTGCCCGAGACAGTTGTATGCCCCGGTCCGACCCTGCTTAGCTAACATGACACCAGACCACCGTGAGGAGTGGGAACCCGCTCTAGTCACACTTATATAAAAATATCAGCTTTACGTTGGTGGGCCTCCATACTATTCGTCCTGGTAACCCGCCCAAGTGGAAAATGAAGCCTTGGCCCTTGTCACGTCTTTGACACGTTGGCCCTTTGCATTCCTGCAGTGGCGGGTCTGCTGCAGGGTTGGACGCATGTACTGCGAGAGTCACCCTCAAACGGAAATAGCCCTGAGGATCAGTTTACTTTGTAGACGCTGCTTCTGTAGCTGGAACACTGTAAGCTCTGTGTCCTACCAAAAAAATCGAACTCTTGGGGTGAAAATCTGGGGATGGCTTGTACACGGTTTATCCATTGCTCTCGACATGTTGAAATGTTGATCCTACACCATCTGACAGAACCTAGGACTTATTAATTAATGTATTGTTTTTATTGTTTGATTCTAAAAGAATCTTTACACATTTAGAATTTAAAAATGTAGCAGTTTTTTGACAATTTACAACTTTAGGATTGAAAAATGATAACATTTAACGATATCACCTTTTACTGCTTTTACAATTTTTAGGGCTTATTAAGGGGCCCTCGTGTGTCATATATACAATTGGACTGGAAGGAGATCACTTTACTCAGACTTTGTTGTTTTTCGTCCAAAAATACCGACATTTGGAACCCTCGAAATCCCACTTCCTAGACAGTGTTAGGGGGTGAGTAATGAGATAGCAGGTGGAGAGCACCTTTAAGGCCAGCCAATCGTTAAGTAGTAGAGCCAGGATTGGGGTCCAACGCAGTGATCCCGTGGCACTATAAGGGGTGACTTTATTAAGGGAAGATATTTTGGATGTCTTCTGTTGTTTGCCGGTCTTAGTATCTTCTATAAGGCCACCATCTGGTGAGACAGGCACTAATCACAAAAAACAATGAGGTTTGAAATCTCTACGGTGACTGTTTCCGTAACACAACTCTGTGAATAAAAACGTTGCACTAAATGAAAGTATAGCAAATTCAAGTATGTTAAACATTGTTTCACGGACGGATATGATATGATATTTTATTTGTATCGCGCTCGTACACAAGTGTTTCAGAGCGCGACTAGGCAAGGGAGGGGAACAGGGGAGAACACAACACAACAACGATCTTACTAGGCCCAGTGACATTGAGAACGCGCAAGTGGATGGGAAATGGAAAAAAGGGAAAAAGTGCATGGAAGGAGGAGAGTGAAAAGTGTAGAGCAGTGGAGAACAGATAAACAATAATAAATAAAAATAAATAGAAATGGAGGCAATAAACAGTGGTAGTGCAGCCAGCAAGTGGCAAGTGCTGTGTTTAAGGCAGCAGACTGGGAAAGTCTGATAAGTACAGAAAAAGAGAAATGGGGGGCTGAATAGGTAGAGATACAGTCCCCAGTGCAAGGAGTGGCCAGGAGGCAGTGCAGGAGGGTGGCAGGGTGAGCAGGTACCTGGGCCCAGGGGACAGAGGGTGGCCAGGTGCACAGTGCCAAGAGAGAGCAGATCAGCAGGGGAGAGGGGGAGCGAAGGCAGAAGCAAAGTGGAAGGTCTTGAGGTTCTTCCGGAGATGGTTCTCCTCAAGTTTTAGATTGGCAGGGAGGCTGTTCCAGAGGGAGGCCCCAGCCGAAGATAGAGATCTACCCCCAGCTCGTTTTTTTGAAAAACGATTGACCCGGAGGGAGTTAGAGGTAGAGAAGCAGAGAGCTCGACAGGGGAGGTATTTGTGGAGGGATAGCTGAAGGTATTTTGGACCCAGGCCCCAGAAAGCCTTGTGGACAATGCAGAGGGTTTTGAATTTAATCCTTGCATCCACTGGGAGCCAATGGAGAGATTTTAGGGCTGGAGAGATACGATCTCAGGGCTTGAGGCCAAGGACATGTCTCGCAGTCCTGTTCTGGATAAGTTGCAGAGGGCGGACAGTAGAGACAGGTATATTTAGAAAGAGGCTGTTGCAATAGTCCAACCCAGAGAGAACCAGAGCATTCGAGACAGTGAGATTCTGAGGGAAGGAGAGGAAAGGCATAGTACCTCTGAGGAGGTGCAGTAGGAAGTTTGTCTTTTTAGAGACCTCAGAGATATGGGCGGAGAAGGAAAGTGTGGAGTCAAAGATGACCCCAAGGTTCTTAGCCTCAGAGGTAGGGGTAGGAGGAGGGCCAAGAGAGGCCGGCCGGAGGGTGAGGGAGAAGGGTGGAGATGGTGTTCTGATGAGAAGGATCACAGTCTTGCTGGCATTCAGACAAAGATCATTGACGGCACACCAATCATGAATGGCAGTTAGGCAGTTAGAGATGAGAGAGGGAGAGGAGGTGGCCGAGGGCAGCCGGAAAATGAGTTGAGTGTCATCAGCGTAGATCAAGTGGAGATCAAGACATCAAGTGTGTGTCCTGCAGAGCGCGTTGGGCCAGAGGGGAGGATAGAGAGGGAGAGGGAATCGCAGAGGTTGTGAAAGAGCAGAGATGAGGGACAGGGAGAATCGAGGTGGATGTTGAGGTTACCAAGGAGGAGGAGTTGAGTGGTTGAGGCAAGGAGGGAGGAGGAGAGATCAGCCCACTCAGAGAGAAAAGAGGTGATTTGCCCGAGGGCCGGTAGAGAGTACCAACAGTAAGGGAGTGGCTGGCCGATATTGAGAGCCTGCAAACAAGGCATTCAAAAGAGGAGTAAATCTGAATCGGAATGATAGTGGTGGGAATCCACTCAGGAAAGATCAGGGCTACGCCCCCTCCAGGTCGAGTGGAACTGGGTGCGGAGAGGATCTTGTAGTCCTCGGGGAGTAGAGTGTCAAAGCTCGAGACAGAGCTGGCCGTGAACCATGTCTCCGTAAAACCGAGGACATCAAGGTCCAGTTCTTCAAGGAGGTGGCAGATGTCAGAGGAGTGTTTGACAGCAGAGCGAGAGTTGAGAGTGGCAAGATGAAGAAGGTTGCCGGCCTTAAAGACCTTCCTGGGAGGGGTACAAATGTAGAGTTGTGGAGGTAGCCTGAAGAGTGGCAGAGGAGGAGGAAAAAGTGGGCAAGCTAGCCAAGGAGTGAGAGGAGGGGACAGCTGGAGATGAGAGGAAGCTGATGAGGCAAGGGAAGTGCCTATCAAAGAGGAGGAGATTGGCCTGAGGACCTTGGAACATGGCAGTGCCATTCAGGTAGACATTAAGGATGACTCTGGAGCAGCCGAAAGAAGCCATGGGGACATCCCAGCGAGTGCCATCATTAACGGGAGAGGAGGAGACAGGGCAAAGCACAGAGATCATATGGGGGTCCATAGATCCGGGGAAGGGACAACAAAGAGGATGTCATTGAGGGTCTGTTTGGAAGAGGCGCTGGTATAGGAATCAGCGATAGGGAGACCAGGGTTGGTTTTCTTATCCCAGAGAGGACGGTTTGGATGCAACATGTCAATTCAGCATATTGGCATCAATGTCTCTTTTGTGCATTTCCCCCCATTATTTCTACTTTCAAGGCTATATGGACAATCTAGGTGGTAGAAACAGGTGACCTACTGATTTCTCCATTTTGGCCCAAGATGCCCTGGCTTCCTCTTCTCCGTCCTTGAGATCTGCAGCATCAATACATCTCTCCAGCATTCCCCCCACTTTCAGCTCTTCCTTATCCCACTGAGCTTAGATGCATTTAAAAGGGTCAACTTTAAACTAAGATCAGTAACGGTTGTTGAAATCGGAAAGTGACAGGACAAACATGTTTTCCCCTTAAACGTCCCATGGGTTGAAGTCCAAAAGATGATTCCAAGAAGTGGTGTGACACCCATTATTTTAAAGATAAACGCCCACAGATTACTGGACTTAAGTTAGCCTGCTTTAGGGGTCCAATCCCTGCTCTTGAAATGAGTGGACCATGCCCTTCTGACGTCACACTGAAAGTTATTTGTGCTACAGAAAGTGTAAGGAACAGGAAAGTGAAAGAGTGGCAGAAGTTTCCCAGACTTGTACATATGTACTTCTAACTACACTAACCCCACCCCATTCCCTTCTCAATAGAATCAAAGGCCTTTAGATATGCAGCACCCTGGTGTAAGGCTACTCCCTTTGAATGGATGGCTCCTTTGATACCTGGGCCCAGGGCAGCTGCCTGCTGTGTGGCTGTCCCTGGAAGAGGGTGCTACCTTCCCTCACAAAGAGATCAAAGAGGAGGCAGAGCCCTCTAGGTCCCTGGATAGTCATTTGCCAGGCTCAACCCATCTGGTCTGAATACACACCACTTCCCACAGCTGAGCTTGGCTCACAGGACCTGACACATCTGTGATATCAAATTGAATGTGGCTGCAATGATCCGAAGTAGTGCCATGCACTACCCCTTAACTCAGGCATAGCTTTATAATTAAAGTTTATCCTGCTACATGGCTGTCACTGCAGCTGTCAAATGGGCAGCTGTGACCTTTGAACTTGCTCTCTGCCACTGGTGGAGTAGGCGCTGCAAATCAGAATACTGATGCAGCAGGACACAGATACACACTATGCTTTTGAAGTTCATGAAAGAGGAATCTGATCACCAAATTGCCCTTCGAGAGGTGGAATTACCTGCATCATTTTATTATTTATTACAAATCAAAATATTCAAGGCTTTCACACCCTTGCCTGATGGTAATTCATCATAGCTTCATCACAGCATGCATACAAACATGTACACGTTATAACATTAGCACTAGGGCAAACTTTGACCTAGCCAAAAATACAGAATAAGCGTATCTTTTTTGCAATAGGGCAATTTTCGCATCAGGTGTCGTGCCCCCCGGATTCCTACGGCATTCTTATGCCCATGGGAGAAGCCCGTGGCGCCTGTCCTGGCGATTACATCAACGCCGGCATCATCGCCGGTAAATACTACATCTCCCAATAGGTCTTGTGCTTGGTAGGAATCCTTGGAACGCTTTTGCCTTTGCATGCGTTCCACGCCTCTTTTTTCTTTACTTCCTATATCTAGCCACGCCCCCAGAAAGCCGGTGCTCCTAAACCGTTGTGTTACGCGAGCAGCGCTTCTCAGAAGAAGCTTTTTCCTACTTGTTATACGCCTGGTTACTGACTTCTGTTTACCCTTTTTGACTTTGCTACCTGGTTTCTGATTCTGTTTTGGCGCCCGTCTGATTTGTCCTCCCCTGCTCGACCACGGAACTCGTACCGGACTGTCTTGGGATTCCGCTCCTCATGTCTGGCTCCCGGCTCCTTTTCTGATCCCTAACTCTGCATCCCTTACCCGCTCCTGGTTACCCGCTCTTCGAATGAACAAGAAAATACCCTGAATTCCGGTGTTTGAGAAAGGAAACACCACGTCTTTTTCTTCCTGAATCTGCACTGGGAAGAACCGTGCGGACCGCTTACACCTGGTGACATTCTAGCTTGGTTTTGTTTTTGGATTTTGGGACGCTCTGCGGTTTGCATCACTTTCCTCTGGGCTTTTGGGACGCTCTGCTGTTTGCATCACTTTCCTTTGGATTTTGGGACGCTCTGCTGTTTGCATCACTTTCCTCTGGATTTTGGGACGCTCTGCTGTTTGCATAACTTTCCTTTGGATTTTGGGACACTGCGGTTTGCATCACTTTCCTCTGGATTTTTGGGACGCTCTGCTGTTTGCATCACTTTCCTTTCGATTTTGGGACGCTCTGCTGTTTGCATCACTTTCTTTTGGACTTTGGGACACCAGCGACACTAACCTTGGCACTCTCTGTAAGTCGCCGTCTGACCCTCGCCCACCTCTGGTCTTGTGTGTTATCACAAGTAGGTATTCCGCAGGAAAAAAGGAATACACAGGTAAGCTTGTGGGTCTCGGAGGGTGTAGAGGGGTTGGTTTTTGCCATCAACGAACGGTATGTAATATTTACCTTGTTTGTTTCTTCCCTCTAGCTCTGCTGTGCGTTCCGCCTTTTTGCCTGAGCCCTTGGCCTGACAGGTTTTATTACCCTGCAAGCTGTGCTCTCAGGAAGGAAGTCTGAATTACTTCAGTGGCATCTGGTCCAAGTGGTCTTCCAGACTTACGGTGGAACATACGGAGTACGACAGATTTAGGAGCCTAATATTGGTGCCTGTCTGTTTGTGATGGATCCTAATGCGGATCCCATGGCTGCTATGATGCAGGCCTTTACCACGCTCCGTACAGACATGGTAGCAGCACATGCTTCTCTGCATCAACGAATGGATGTCATGCAAAGTTTTGTGCAGCCCTTGCCTGCGGATGAGGAGTTTGGGGATGCTCCCGCTCCTGTACCGCCAACTGTTCCTCCGACACCCCAAGCCGGTTTAGCTCCGGTAGTACTACCTGGTCCTTTTCCATTGGCCCCACCAGAACGCTTCACGGGAGACCCCAAAACATATAGAACATTCATCAACCAATGTCGTCTACATTTTCTATGCCGTCCTTTGGCTTTTCCCAATTCCACAACAAAAGCAGCCTTTGTGCTCTCTCATTTAGGGGGTATGGCTGCGGCCTGGGCGAATCCGTTACTGGAGTCTGATGACCCTGTTTTGTACGATTTTGATGCCCTACTAGTAGCCATGAATCTGGTTTTTGATGCCAGATATAAAGCTCAGGCTTCAGACCTAGAGTTTCTGGCGCTGTCCCAGGGTAAACAACCCCTTTTGGCATACCTAGCCCGGTTCAATCAGTTGGCTGCAGAAACTTCTTGGCCCAAACAGAAAAAGGCAGCAGTCTTCTATAGGGGCTTGTCAGACGAACTTAAGGACACATTATCTGTTTTCCCCTCTGTTCCTTCAGTATTTACTGATTTGCTTGATTTAGTGTTGCAGGTAGATGCTCGTCTGCAACAGAGGCGTGGAGAACGCTGATGTCCTGAACTACGCCCTGGTAAACCTGAATTGGTACCCTCTCCAATCCCAGGGGATGTAGAACCCATGCAGATTGGGGCAGTAAAAGGTCCTCTCTCGAAGGCAGAGAGAGAGAGAAGACTACAACACAATCTATGTCTGTATTGTGGACAGACGGGACATTTAATTCGCGTATGTCCTAAACGCCCTGTTAAACGGGCGGGAAACGCCACGACCCGTCCCTAAATCGAGCCGATGTGACGGGTCAGCCTTGCAATGGCTCACTTCTCTGTCCAGCTGCCACACACATATACTTGGATATGTCCTTTCTATTGCCCAACTCTCAAACCTTTTCTAGTCCAGTCATGATAGATTCCGGGGCTACCAGTAATTATATGGACGAACAAGTGGCAGTAACCCATGGTATCCCGGTAGACCCTAAAGATAAACCAGAAGCTATCTATGCAGTAGATGGATCCTGTCTGGTTTCAGGTCATGTCACAAAACAAACACAACCTTTGCAAATGAGTACGGCCGAAGGACATACTGAACACCTGTCTTTTGATCTTATCTCTGCACCTCAGTTTAGGATTATTCTGGGCCTCCCTTGGTTGCAAAAACATAACCCCATAATTGATTGGGTGAAACAAACAGTGCTTTTTTCCTCTCCCTTATGTAAGGTGGATTGCTTTCCTGGTCAGGGGATGCCTCTCCCCTCTCCATGCCTGGCTCTAATATCAAGCACACGCACTGTTAATGCAACTAATAAGGCGGCACCGGAAATACCTTCCGTATATCAGGATTTGGTTGAGGTGTTTGACAAGGGTCTGTCAGAACAACTCCCACCTCACCGGGAATATGATTGTCCGATTGATTTGGTACCCAATGCCATTCTCCCTCACGGGCGGATATATTCCTTGGCACGACCTGAGGAGGAGCACTTAAAGGGTTACATTGAGAAGTCTTTAAGACTTGGTCACATAAGGCCTTCCCGTTCTCCAGCTGCGTCTCCGATCTTTTTCGTCCCAAAGAAGGAGGGGGATCTCCGCCCTTGTGTGGATTACCGTGCACTCAACGCGGCGACTATAAAAAAACAATATCCATTACCCCTCATTTCGGAATTACTGGATCGCCTCACTACCGCCAAAATCTTTACGAAATTGGACTTGAGGGGGCCTACAATTTGGTGAGGGTGCGCGCAGGCGACGAGTGGAAGACGGCCTTTAAGTGTAAATACGGCCTCTTCGAATACCTGGTGATGCCGTTCGGCCTATGTAATGCCCCCGCAACATTCCAACACTTCGTCAACGACATCTTCCGAGACCTGTTGGATGTTTTTGTTGTGATATACCTGGACGACATGTTAATATTCTCCAAAACATTATCACAGCATGAGGAGCACGTACGGACAGTATTAATCCGTCTTCGTGAAAACGGTTTATATGCAAAAGCCGAAAAGTGTGTCTTTCACGTTTCCTCTGAGGAATTTCTGGGTTTTGTGATATCATCTCAGGGGGTTCACATGCATGATGCAAAGATTCGAGCAGTCCTTGACTGGCCTACTCCTACCTCGCTTAAGAGTTTGCAATCCTTCTTAGGATTTGCTAACTTTTATAGACGCTTTATTGCATCATTCTCGTCTATTGTAGCCCCGTTGACACGTCTTACCAGCCCTTCAGTTCCCTTTTGTTGGGATACTCAGGCCCAGGTCGCCTTCCAGGGCCCTGAAAGAGGCTTTTACTACGGCCCCAGTCCTGCTACACCCAGATCCCCTATTGCCTTTCATCATTGAGGCTGACGCCTCTGCCATTGCCCTTGGGGCTATCTTGTCTCAGAAATGTCCCACAACTCGGCAACTACACCCCGTAGCCTTCTTTTCCAGAAAACTGACTTCCCCGGAAAAACATTATACCATAATGGAGCGTGAGCTATTGGCTATACGAGCTGCTTTTAAGGAGCGGCGACACCATCTACTGGGGGGACGGCATCCTGTTACTGTTTATACGGACCAACGTAACCTTCAAGCCCTGTCTACAGTGAAGTGCACCCACTCGAGACAAATCAGGTGGCATTTGTTTTTTGCACAATTCAATTTCATTGTCACTTATCGGCCAGGCCCTTTGCATGGCAAAGCCGATGCACTTTCTCGCATCGGAGTTGATGCACCCTCCGAAGAGACAGTCCTTCCTGTTTTGCCAAAAAACACTGTTATGTGTGTTTGTGCTGCGACCAGTTCCTTATTAGAACAGATCCGCCATTGGACAGCAGACCATGGAACGGTTCTTCAAGGGTTGCAAGCACGTTTGATATCAGGACTGCCATATGTACAGGAACGCCTGTATATCCCTGATGTCCGGACTCGGTTGCAGGCCCTAAGCTGGTCTCATGATACTCGTTTAGCCGCCCACCCAGGACAAACCAAGACCCTCGACCTACTCCTCCGTTGGTGTTGGTGGCCCAATATGAAACGGGATGTGGCAGACTTTGTATCAAAATGTGCCGTATGCACACAATGTAAATCGGTCCCTGGGAAACCGGTAGGGCTTCTCCAGAGAATGCCCATCCCGCCACGCCCCTGGCACACTGTGTCACTTGACTTCGTGGTAGAGCTTCCACCGGTCCAGGGCTTGACCACTATTTTGGTGGTCGTGGACACTTTCACCAGAATGGCTCGGTTTGTCCCTTGTAAAGGCGTCCCCTCTGCTCCTGCATTGGCCAAGTTATTCTTCGAACAGGTGGTTCGTCTGTTCGGTCTTCCATTGGTTCTTGTCTCAGACCGTGGATCCCAATTCACCTCACGCTTTTGGTTGGCTCTCACCCGATATCCTTGGCATCGACGTTCGCCTGTCATCATCATACCATCCTCAGACAGACGGACAGACAGAACGACTTAATGCCACCATGGAGCAGTACCTTCGATGTTTGTGTCTACAGTACCAGTCGGACTGGCTGTCCGTATTGGGGGCTGCGGAATTCGCGTACAACAATGTCTGTCACGCATCAGTTGGCTGTTCTCCCTTCTACGCCATGTATGGCCAACATCTGCGGGTCTTACCGTCCGCCCTTCCTTCTGTGGCACAGGTACCCGCAGCTCAAGCTACGGCCCAATCTTTGCTCTCTATCCGCACTGCTGTGCTTCAACATCTACATCAAGCGCAGAACCGCATGAAAACACATGCTGATAGGCACCGCCGATCAGCCCCGGAATATCGCCCGGGGGATAAGGTCTGGCTATCCACTGTGCATCTTCATATACCGGGCAAACGTAAACTAAACCCTCGTTACGTGGGTCCCTATCCCATCACGCAGTGCATTAACGCAGTCGCCTATCGTTTGGGCATACCTCCCAGTTGGAAAATACACCCCGTCTTCCATGTCTCTCTATTGCGTCCATACATTGCTGGTACGCGACTCTTCGATCGACCAGCCCCCATTACGATTCAGGGTGAAGAGGAATACGAGGTACAGGCCATATTGGATACACGACTGGTCCGGGGTGTCCGCCGTTATCTAGTAGACTGGAAAGGTTACGGTCCGGAAGACCGTACCGGGGAGCCCGCTTCCAACATTCGTGCTCCGCGTCTTTTGCGGGCGTTTCTCCAGTCTTGCGGATTGCGACCCGGGGGAAGCCCGTCTTTGAGGTGGGGTACTGTCGTGCCCCCCGGATTCCTACGGCATTCTTATGCCCATGGGAGAAGCCCGTGGCACCTGTCCTGGTGATTACATCAACGTCGGCATCATCGCCGGTAAATACTACATCTCCCAATAGGTCTTGCGCTTGGTAGGAATCCTTGGAACGCTTTTGCCTTTGCATGCGTTCCACGCCTCTTTTTTCTTTACTTCCTATATCTAGCCACGCCCCCAGAAAGCCAGTGCTCCTAAACCGTTGTGTTATGCGAGCAGCGCTTCTCGGAAGAAGTTTTTTCCTACTTGTTGTACGCCTGGTTACTGACTTCTGTTTACCCTTTTTGACTTCGCTACCTGGTTTCTGATTCTGTTTTGGCGCCCGTCTGATTTGTCCTCCCCTGCTCGACCACGGAACTCGTACCGGACTGTCTTGGGATTCCGCTCCTCATGTCTGGCTCTCGGCTCCTTTTCTGATCCCTAACTCTGCATCCCTTACCCGCTCCTGGTTACCCGCTCTTCGAACGAACAAGAAAATACCCTGCATTTCGGTGTTTGAGAAAGGAAACACCACGTCTTTTTCTTCCTGAATCTGCACTGGGAAGAACCGTGCGGACCGCTTACACCTGGTGACATTCTAGCTTGGTTTTGTTTTTGGATTTTGGGACGCTCTGCGGTTTGCATCACTTTCCTCTGGGTTTTTGGAACGCTCTGCTGTTTGCATCACTTTCCTTTGAATTTTGGGACGCTCTGCTGTTTGCATCACTTTCCTCTGGATTTTGGGACGCTCTGCTGTTTGCATCACTTTCCTTTGGATTTTGGGACGCTCTGCGGTTTGCATCACTTTCCTCTGGATTTTTGGGACGCTCTGCTGTTTGCATCACTTTCCTTTGGATTTTGGGACGCTCTGCTGTTTGCATCACTTTCTTTTGGACTTTGGGACACCAGCAACACTAACCTTGGCACTCTCTGTAAGTCGCCGTCTGACCCTCGCCCACCTCTGGTCTTGTGTGTTATCACAAGTAGGTATTCCGCAGGAAAAAAGGAATACACAGGTAAGATTGTGGGTCTCGGAGGGTGTAGAGGGGTTGGTTTTTGCCATCGACGAACGGTATGTAATATTTACCTTGTTTGTTTCTTCCCTCTAGCTCCACTGTGCGTTCTGCCTTTTTGCCTGAGCCCTTGGCCTGACAGGTTTTATTACCCTGCAAGCTGTGCTCTCAGGAAGGAAGTCTGAATTACTTCAGTGGCATCTGGTCCAAGTGGTCTTCCAGACTTACGGTGGAACATACGAAGTACGACATCACGGCACCGTTTGCCCTAGTACTAATATGGAATGGTATTTGCAGTAGGGCACGTTTTGCCTAGTGCCAAATGCATCATAAGTGCATCGTTTTTGCACTACAGCAATTTTTCCCCTGGTGTCTATACCATGCCAAACTGTACTTGCCATGGTGCAATGTTTTTTTGAATATGTCGCAAGGCTTTTAAAAATAGGGAAAACTTTGTTCTAGTGCGAATACCGTGCAACTTTGCCATCATGTAAGTAAAGTCACTATTATTTAAACCAAAAACAATCAAGATCAAATAGAAATGAAACTTAAAGTAAAAGTTACCAAACTTTATGCAAAATTATCCCTACTCCACTTTTACCTAATGCAAAACTTTAGGCAATATGAAGCAATATTAGGCAAAGAGATCGTTGGTTTCAGCATTCAGAAAGTCATGCCACCCCGATATTAGGTAGCCCTTGTTCACTTTTAAGTGATGTCACTCTTCAATGTTAACATTGTCAGGCGTGAGTTAAGTACTCTTTCTTTTGGTGCATGAGTCAGACCAGAAGACGTAGTAGGCTAATCTAAAATACAAACAACCCAAACAACTTATGACTGGTCATCTCCAGGAGTAAATGCATTCTATTTCTAAGCTTAGTTATATCAAAAATAAATACCTGTGATCAGCTTGGAGCAAAGAGTACACAGTTCATTCACGCCATTTAGCATCAGGCATATTTTCGGGGTTATAAGGTTGTTTCATCCCCTGTCATTTTTACAATTGCATTTTAAACATGTATAAAATTACGAAAAAGATAATCGAAATTTTTTGGGGGGTAGGAAAGGGCAGATAAGTGGTTGGGGGGTTCGTGAATAGTAAAGAATAGGTGGCGGAGGGGTGGTTTTGGGGGCGAGAAACCCACCCCCAAAAAAAAATATGTGATGACCTTTTCATCCTTTTATATACGTTTAACAGGCATTCGTAATTATGTCGTAATTATGTCGGACGATGAAAGAACATAGAACCATTTTCAGGGAGTTACCATGTACTCGCCTGCGCTGAACTATCTACTTTTACTGTCAACTAGTGTACAGGCCCGTGTACACAGGACAAAGTGCTGGTTTTCATTGACACAGTGGGACCACAATCAATCCTAAGCCTACAGCTCCCTCTAGCGGTGGCAACAGGCGAAGCTATGCAAATTGGACCACTGTAACAAGCAAAACTCTGCGAATTGGCATTGTCTCTATGTATCCTAAGACAACAACTCCCTCTAGCGGTGACAATAGGTGAAGCTACTGTCATGGACAAACATACAGGGATAAAACATACATCTGGCCTTTATTATATTGTTAGATTAGATAATGACGATGTAGCCAAGCACAAATACTGGAGTACAGGGCCTTCTCAAGTACCCTTGTATTGCTTTGCCGGTGTGGAGGGGCCTGCTCCAAGTACAGTCCTGAACAGTGAATGATTATTTGGCCTCGGTGCTACTAATTTACTCATTGCTAGATACACAACAGTTCCTAAAGGTAAATGAAGGCTGAAATGATCATTCCCATGTTCACACCGGAACCTCACATATCACCAACAGACCCTCACACTGCCACCCATGGACTCTTAAACAGCCACCACGAGGCCTTCCATGAACCTCTTACATCTCGCTGGCTACATCTTACCTTTCTTCTCTTTGTGTGCCTTTCCAGTGCTTTGAAGCAGTTTTAGGGTAGCATAGACGCCATACGAGTAACAAACGTTGCATAATATACAATTAGTATTTGCTTCAAGCATATGTCATTTATAAGGGTGAGCAAACATTTTACTCAAGGTTTGCATGATACCTCCTCTGTGTCTAGAGAGTCGGGAAAGGGTATTGTGGCCTGAAATCCCAGGACCATGGCACCATATGCTTCTTTGTTTCTATTTTTAATCAAATTATATTCACTTTTTAGAACACAGAGTAATGCATAGTAACAAGTAAATTGGAATTGTACTTGCACAGAGGAGAACAAATTGCCACAGAGTATGATATTTTCCCTTTGCACATTTTAGTGTGACAGAGAGGATGAAAAATAAGATAATGAGTTGGGCGGGGTAAAAAAAAGGGGTGATTGGTGCAGGGCCTCATGGGTCATCACATCATGCAAATCTCTCACAAAATGCTCATGTCCAGTATGGAGATGTTGAGAAGCAGATGAATGCGTCATCCATAGCGTTGGCCCTCCCCTACCTCAATACTGTAGGAATGAAAGACATGCATCAGACTTGGATAGAATTATGAAGATAAGCAGTACGTTGCACTTAGAGTGACTTGTGAAGATTGTGCAAGCATGACACCTAGATAGAATTGTGCAGTTTAAACATGTGTCAGACTGAGATAGGATTATAAAGTGTAGCCAGGCGTCAGACTTGGATACAATTGTGAAGATTAGCCATGCGTCACACCTAGATAGAACTGTGAAGTGTATCCATGCACCACCTTTAGAAAGAACTGTGAGGATTAACCATGCATCACACTCAGAGAGAATTGTGAAGTTTAGTCATGTGTCAGACCTAGATAGAACTGTGAAGATTAGCTATGTGTCCCACTCAGATAAAATTGAGAAGATTAACCAAGCATCACACTTAGATAGAATTGTGAAGTTGAACAATGCGTCTGTTCTAGATAGAGCTGTGAAGATTAACCATGCATCACACTTAGAGAATTACGAAGTCTAGCCATAAGCCACACTTAGACAGAACTGTGAAGATTAGCCGCACATCCCATTCAGATAGAACTGAGATGATTAACCATGCATCAAACTTAGATAGAATTGTGAAGTTTAGCCATGCATCACATTGTGGAGCTAAGCCATTTGTCACAACAGACAGGACTGTGTAGATTAGCCACCTAGAAGAATTTAGCGAGTAGCCAAGCACTAAACACCCCACTTCTACCTCCTCAAATACACCAACCAAACACTACACACGCCCACTGGGATAGCCAACCTATACCCTAACACACACCCAACACAAGCAACACACTTACAACAAACAAACCCGGACACTGGACATACCTGTACGGACACAAGCCAGAGCACACAACCTTAAACACATTCCAATCTACACAGAAAACACACAGACACACCCCAACACAACAATCAGCCACACAGAAAACATCCCAGGCACTGGATCTTACCCGTACAGATACCACAAGCCAGTGCACACAACCTACCATCTGCAAGCCAACACACACAGATGCCAGTTTCTCCTGGTTCTGGGCCAATCTATCATTCTTTCCTCACTAACCAACCCCATCCTCTTTCTTGCAGAGCCCGTGAGTGCCTAGAGACTGCCCTCGGGTGCTATCATGCATGGTATAAATCAACATAACATAACATAGAGCCTGTCCCTTCTCTGTCGCCGTACCTCAAGCATGGGAGATGTTATTCGGGAGACAACCCTGCCTACCTTACCCCGGGACAATTGAAGAAGAGAATTGAATCTGCAAGCTTTAACAGCCATGGACATGCTGCAACCAAATATGACGGAAGCAAGTGACGCTATCACTGAACCTGAAACAGGTAGATGCATTAGACACGAAGCAGACATGCATTCACCATGAAGACATTAGGCCTTGTTGCATTTAGACATCAATAAACACTATAGTACAAGTACTCAATATGTATGTGCTGAAACGCAAGATGCCTAAAAAGACATATAATGCTTGCTCAATGCAGAAATGTAACAGTAACGAGTGGCCATTTTGGGAAATATGGACGGCGCAGCCACCTTAGAGTGAATGGAGAATTTAAAGATGCCCTGAATCTGCAGAGAAAGTCAGTTTTCTGAACTAGTTGAAATACACATTTGCATGGATCAGACAGGGGCTACGCGGCCCCTATCCAAGGTTAGGACAGGAAAGGTAAAGTCGGCTAGCTGTAAAGTAGAACAAAAGATAACCATTCCCAGGCGCAAGACATATTTGTCTTAGATTAGGTAAAGGAACAAAGAACCTTTGGATGCCAGGTGCTGGGTAATTGAAAGCTTAAAATCACAAGAAGCGTAACCCTACCAAGTCTCTAGAGGCCGAAGGAAGCAATAGCACCCATATAAATAGGAGCTAAATTCATGGTAAAAGCTGAGCAGGATAATTTGAAACGTGGTCTCCTCACACGTGACTCATAAATAATGAACCACATCCATTCAATAGCACCAGATATGGAGACACACGTGGCTCAACTCCCTAAAAGTTCTCAGAGTAAAGACGCCAGTTAAGGCTAAGTTCAAAGTTAGAAGCTCTGGCCTGTGGCCTAGAAAATCAGGGATGGTATCTCAGTTAATTAAAAGAAGCGGTTCTGTGGTGCCTCTCACGCTACCACTAGTTCTGCTCATGTGCTGATGACCTGCCAAACGTCCACGGTTGGGGAGGCCGGTGCCAACTAATCATTACTCTCAGATAGTGCTGTCTTGCAGCTATTGCAGGAGCCAGTTCATTACTTTTATGATGTATTCTTTTACCTTATCACATTTAGGAGTGGTCTGAGGTGGGGCCACCAGGGCTTTATATCCATTGGGAACACTGACCAGTATGTATTCTATATGTAGGTAATTCCCTGCACCAATCCCACGTTTGGGTAGGTTTCAGTAAATGCAACGTAATTTATAACATATTTTTTGATTATAAGCTAATGTTTTGCATGAAATTCTTTGAGAGCGCTGACAACATTTTTATTTGCTGCTTTCCCTGTTTTATGTCAATTGTTAATAAAACAGGCAGTTGTCAACTACCTTAACTCTTCTGTTTTTGGGTGCAGGATTTCCAGACCTATCTGGTCTGCTGGGGGCTGGCACTTTCTATCCCACCCTAACATATAGCAGTAGAGGATGGTTGGCCAGAGCCCTCAGAATTGTCAAAACCTCCAGCTGTGAGCCTGAGGACTGCGGAGTGACCCATTGGGACCGGAGAATCACGTGCAAACTGAGACGGTTGTTAGGAGCCCCATTGGTGAAAATCCTGCCCCGATCGCCAGTCAAAGGCAGCGTGGTCGTTTGAGGGAGGGGCGATACTGAAGGCCTTGGCTGATCCCCGGATTGTAAGTATAAGAGCATAGAAATGGCAAATGAAGGTGGGAGGGAGCTGTTTGTATAGATGAGGGAATTGCGGTATTTGTGAGAATATTACATGTGACAAGGTTGTGAAAGGGGACGTATTAAACCTCGGAATGAGGTAGCAAAGTAATGATTGATAAAGAGACATTCTTAGACAAGAGGCTAGGAAGAAGAGATTTCAAGCATCCCTTTGGGGTGTAAGTAAGAGAAGGATCCCTTGCAGTGACAGCCGTGGGGTTTGGGGTTTTGTTGTGTTATAATGAAGTTGTATCTATATGTGAAAGTGATTGCTGGCACTGGCAAGAGGTTGTGCAGGTATTTTTGGAGAATTGATAGGAGAAGTTTTTGTTTATTAACAGTGTGGGGTAACAGCGGAAAGGTGAGGAGTCATTTGAGTTTTAATAAGAGGCTTGTCGACAGCTGATTTACATCATAAAACATGTGGTGTTTTGGTTTGGACTCAAAGAGGTGAAGTCCAAATTGTAGCTGGCGTTTGGGGTGCATGCTCACACTGTTGTTGAAGACAAGAGGCTTGGAAAAGAGGCGTCGAAAGGGGTGGAAATAAATGGAAAAAATTGTTGGTAAAAGATTGTGAAAGAGGAGTGGCTAGGTGGTAAATCTGAAGAGTGGTAAAGAAAAAAAAGGAAAAAAAGAGGGGACAGGTAAGCATCGGCAGTCAAGAGCATGACATGCCATCATGGGAGGAGACCCCTTATGCACATGTGTAAGTCTCTGCCGAGGTACAAGGACAAAACTCTAAAGTACCACACGCAGTGGGTCCAGGCCGCAGGAGATAAAATGTTTGTACCTTAGCCCCAAGAGGGCACTCTTTCAAAATAAGTGCTGCAACACATGACCACATATTTACATGCTGCTTATAAAGGAACAAAATGCAGGAGAGATTGGATATTTTAGAGCTATAGGAAATATTCGGGGATGAGGTGGAAGGTTCACCTAGAAAGAATTGATGCTTAACCAGCATGAAGGAGTGGGCACTGCACCCTTGGCTCCACCTCCTCCTCCTCCCCAGAGCATCGATCCACCAAACGAAGGACAGGAATTCTATCCATTAAAAGAGTTAAAAGCAGCAGCAGGGTATATTAAACCCGGATATGCACCACTCACTTCCAGTAATGAGGATGCTATAAATGAAGCCACATTAAAGTACTCAAAGCCAGTGCCCATGCGCGATGACTATAGGGAGAGCTGTAAACTGCAGGTGAAGTCAACAGAGCTTGAAGAGAGGATGCAGAGACAGAAAAATAGAGTGAATGACAGAGAAGAGACAGCTGTCACTCCGAATGAGTGTGTGGGAGGACAGATACTACTTCAATTGGATGGAAGGAATTCAAACGATTCTAAAGATAAAGACATGGAAGCTAAAATGCGACAGGAAGAAGAGGAAGCAGAGGAACGACAGAGAAAGAAGTTAGAAGAGGAAGAGAGAGAATGGGAAAAGATAATGGAGGAAGTGTAAGAAAGGGATAGAAGGTACAGGGCAAGCAAGTAAAAGGAGGAGAAACAACAGGAAGAAATTAGAAGGGAGCTTGAAGAAAGAGAAACAGAGAAGACACAGAGAGAGCGAGAGAGCAGAATGAGAAGAGGGAAAGACAAAGAGAAGCAGAGGAGAAGAGAGAAAGGGAAATCGAAAAGGAAAGAGAAAGACAAATAGAGCAAGGAGGAGAAAGGAAGTTCAAAAGTTCATCAAGGAAAGCATCCTCAAAGGGAAAGAGTAAAACGTGAACAACAGTGGGAAAGGGAAAAGATTATAGACAGATGCTTTAGAGAAATGGAGGAACTAATGAAAAAGAATACTCTTTCTGATGAAGATGAGGGAACAGCGATATGAAGGAGGATTGGTAACCTATATAGAAGTAGGAGGGACAGTGGTGCCACCCATAAGGTGAAAAGAGTGTGGTAGGAACATCACAGGGAGAGCTGAGTCTATTGGAAAAAAGTATTGAGGAGAATGTATAGGGCAAACCCATTGTCGCAATTGGATTTTGAGGACAGAGAGGACGAAGAAAGTGATGACAATTGTGGGACAATATGTTCAGATGAGGAAAGGGAAGAACGTGAAAATGAGGAAGGGTAGACGGCCGCATGAGACCCATTGACGGGCATGGACCTGGAGAAAGAGACATAGTGGTCTGACATGGAAGAATTAGAAGGGGAAAGGCCCGAAATTATATCCCAAGCCTTCTAAAGGACAATTGTGGAGCTTAGGAGAAATTACCCCAAATGTAAATATATTGAGGATCTTACCAGGACGAAAGAAAATTAATATGACAGGGGTTTTCACAAAAACATAAAGCACAACTGAACCAGGATAAATGCAGAATTGACGCAATTCCCATTGTTGGAAAAGGGGGGAGACGACTGCAATACATACCACGGCCACAGATGGACAAGGACAATCTGAGATGTAAATTGCGAACATTAACATGATGGGCGGGGAAATGGGTTTCTGAGCAAGAAAAAAAGACATCAGTGACTAGCAGTGGGTGACATAAAATGTTTACTAGCTGCCACCGTTGGGGAGAGAGCTGACAACATTTGGAAAAGGGCAGGGTACACTGCGGTAACAGCGCAGAACACACCTCATGATGGCGCACCATTTAATAACTGCAGAACAAACATATTGAGAGCACTTAGAGTGCAATATCCTGACACATCAGACATGAGTGTGATCATGATACACAAGATGTGTAATGACTAAGACCCAGTTGCTTCTATTCAAGAGATTCAAGAGCAATGGCGTCTTGAGGCTCAGGAGATGTGGGACAAAACCATAGCGATTATTTTAATCATATTTTGTATCAAGGGCTACCAGAAGCAGTGCAGAGGACACTGAACAAACTAGTGGAAATGGAAGCAAAGCCATGACCACAAATTCAATTGACTGTAGTTGAACATTGTTGAATATTACAAGAGAAAGCAAGGAAGAAGCTTGAGGATAGAAGACAAGAAGAAGCAAAGGTATGTCAGAAAAAAACGCAGATGGTTTTAGTGGAAGGAGCTGTGTTGACAAGTAGAGAGGGAGGGGTTGTACAAGACACACAGCAGGTACAGCCAATGGCTAGAGGGAATTCTGCAGGAAGAGGGGAATACAATTATTGGCCACAAGGAAGAGGGGGTGCACCTAGAGGGAGAGGGGCTGAGCTCCAAGCTACATAAGGAGGAGTATTTAACAGGGGACCACACAGATTTGGGGGACCACCATAACAATGTTGGACATGTGGGAAAATGGGACACATTGCCTGAGTATGCAGAAGCTGAGGAAGGATGCAGCAGAATTGTTAGGATCCAAGAGGGGGTATTGCATATCTGCCACCATACAGTGCAGAGCCACCCGAGTCTTATACCCAAGATCACACGCAGTATCAGACACACGCGCCGCGAATGCAACATACACAACAGATGCCAATGCAAGCTCATCCACCATCAGTACAGGCCCAGCAAGTACCCATACAGACACAGCAAGCACAGATGCAACTGCAAGCACCAGTACAACAAAATGCTGCCATGACAACTTGGATCACTAATACAGGAGCACAGGCACCTACACCTAGACTACGCAGCATGACCATAGTGGGACGGATCCTTTTACTGGGACAGGGGTAAACTTATACCCAGAATAGGACAGCCAACAGACTGACTTGATATGCAACCACGAGTCGGAGTAACAATAGGCGACAACACATTTTCCTTCCTTGTAGATACGGGGGCTACTCGGTCCTGTGTAAGGGAGGGGAAATTTCCAATGTCAGACATTGCCAAACAAGGACAAGGTTATGCTGGGGCTACAAATGTGGTTCCATTTACCGACGACAAACCCCTCACTATAGGGGAACATGACCTCTCCATGCCACTATTATATTCCCATCAGACACCAGTCAACATCATGGGGAGGGATATGATGAGTAAGCCTCTCTTGCATGAACATAAAGGAATACATATTAGCATTCTCAGAGCAGAAAGCACAGCGGGGAGTACCCATGGATCCCGAAGCATTCCAATATGGAGGGAATCTATTGCTAACATGGCTTCCTGGGATAAGGGGCAAAGTGTTGCAGCTACCTGCAGAATTCTTATTCAGGCCAGAAATCCCCATGGATGAGGAGGAAGGACATGCTTTCCCACTAGAAATAGAAGCAGTCATAGTGAGAGTTGAGAGGGTAAATATTCACAGGACTGTGGATGAAGGGAAGGTGTGGTGAGCAGTGAACGCATTGGACGAAGGGCACAGACTGACTGATTTGACAGACAAGGAACTATTCAGAGATGAGTATTCAGACAATAAAGAGGTATTCCTCATAAGCCCACGTATTGGGTGAAAACTGAGAATATGGAAGTGTCACAGAGAATGGCATTGATAAAAAAAGACACCAGCATTTTTCCACAAAGATTTGGCACAGATACCAAGCACACTGTGGACCACTGGTCCATATGATGTGAGCCTGCTTAAAGGAGTAGGTGCAGTTAAAATCAAATTAAAGCCAGAAGCAATTTTACCAAGAGTGAAACAGTATCCCATATCCAAAGAAGCAGATGCAAGCATATATGAAACAATTTATGCATTAGTGGGACAGGGAATAGTAGTGCCATCAGAATCCCCATGTAAGACAGCAGTGTATCCAGTGAAAAAATCAACGGGGGTCAGGGGGATTTACGCCCCCTAAACAAAATTGTTGAAGCAGAATTCTCATTGGTCCTGAATCCAGTCACGATATTCTGTAACATCCCATCCAAAGCAAATTGCTTCACAGTAATAGATTTTAAAAATGCATTCTTTTTAATCCCCCCTTCATGAGGAGTCACAAGACTTGACCTCATTTTCATACAGACATAAAAAGTGGAAACATACTCATTTACCACAGGGGTACCATGAGTCCTCTCCGATATTCAACAGAGTCCTCCAGATGGACTTAGGAATTGTACACCTTGAGCATACAGTAATTTAGTATTTAGATGGCATTAATATGACCATGTCACTTACTGACCAGGGGATAGTATGTACCACTCCTGGGATTAATTACATGAACATAAAGGAATACATATTAGCATTATCAGAGCAGAAAGCACAGCGGGGAGCAGCCATGTATCCTAAAGTAGTCCAATGTGGAGTGAATCTCTTGCCAGTATGGCTTCCTGGGATAAGTTGCAAAGTGTTACAACTACCTGCAGAATTTGTATTCAGGTCAGAAATCCCCATGAATGAGGAAGAAGGACATGTTTTCCCACTAGAACTAGTCATAGTGAGAGATGAGAGGGTAATTATCCATGGACTGATGACGAAGGAAAGGCGTGACGACTAGTGATCGCCTTGAATGAAGGGCACTGACTGACTGATTTGACAGATGAGGAACTATTCAGAGATGAGTATTCATACAATGAAGTGGTATCCCTCATAAGTCTCATGTATTGGGTGAAAATTGAGAATATGGAAGTGCCACAGAGATTGGCATTGATAAAAAAAGACATCAGTATTTTTCGACAAAGATTTGGCACAGGTAGCAAGCATACTGTGGAACAGTGGTCAGTATGATGTTGGCCTGCTGAAAGGAGTAGGTGCAGTTAAAATCAAATTACAGCCAGGAGCAATTTTACCAAGCCAAGAGTGAAACAATATCCCATGTCAAAAGAAGCAGATAAGGGCATATATGAAACAATCTCTGCATTAGTGGGACAGGGAATATGAGTGCCATCAGAATCCCCATGTAACACGGCAGTGTACCCAGTGAAATAATCAACGGGGGGGTCATGGAGATGTATTCAGGATTTATGCTCCCTAAACAAAGAATTGACCTCGTTTTCATACAGAAATAAAAAGTGGAAACATAGGCCCTCATTCTGAGTTTGGAGGTAAGTAACGTCCCTTACCGGCATGGTGTAAATAGAGTGTCTGGGCTGTCACCAGTCCGCCAATAGAGAACTATTCCGACTTCGCAAGCACGAGCTTTACGCCATGCCGTTAAGGTCATTTGCGCCATGCCGTAAAAGGCACCCAAAAAGCCCGTAGTGGCATCAATCATAGCGCAGATAACACTACCGACATTGTTCAATGCGGCATTAGCGGTGACTGTAAATAGTGGTGACCGCTAATAATGGTCACCGCTATTTACAGTCACTGCTAATAAGCGGAACCAGAAGTAGCGTCATCGCACAGGAACGGGAAGGAGCACGGCGGCCATCTTTAAAAACACAATTCATTGTCATCCTCACCACACAGGACCCCTGGGACTCTGTTGGTTTTCGGAAAAGATACACCTCCAACATCACTATGCCCAAGGCCCTGAAGAAGGGAGCTGCCCGCCAGGCAGCTCCCTTCAATGAGGAGGTTCAATGAGGACGAGCTGCAGATGCTGGTAGACACACTGCAGGAGCATGCTGCCACAGTGTTCTCAAGCAACATGAGGAGAGAGGCTGTACTAAAGAAGAAAGAGACCTGAGCACTTGTTGCCCAGAAGGTCAGTACTGTGGGGAGCACCCCACGCACGAATAAAGACTGCTACAAGCGCTGGGATGACCTGCGACTAAGGGTGAGAAACATCCTCGCAGTGAACCGCAGCCAGGCCATGGGAACAGGAGGCGGTCCCAGTTCCCCGATCATGCTCACCCCATGGGAGGACATCTGCGCCAGCATGATAGGGATGAAAGGCATCAAAGGTGTTGGCGAGATGGAGTGTGGCGCCACAACATCGGGCGATGGAGGTGAGTGTCCAAAGTAAAAATTGCAATGGCAAATCTGATGAAAGTCAACCAATATGTCATTTCAAAGAGTCAAGCCATGGTCCCATACACACACACACACACACACACACACACACACACACACTCCCAGCAAAGTAGGCTGACGCATTACAGACACATGCAGATGCCTGGTGCAAGGCAATATCGTACATGACACATACCACACAAAGATGTAAATGCCATGAGTCAAACAGCGTGAATAGCCAAAATACTATGCATGTCAGATAGCACTGCTCTTGGGCAACATGAGTGACGCCGACGTATGCCTGCATAAACCACCCATGTATCAAACGTGCTCATCCAAAAACAAATAGCTATTACCCCCAATTGTGTGGATGAGCAAATGTCCTAATGTATCTATGATGCCTATGAAAACATCACTCATGCCGTCCCTTTCTTCGACCCCCACTGGCACTGACCATGACCATGACAGGGATGGCCAGGACGCAACCCCTGCACAGGCCACACCCCGGAAGAGATCCCAGGATGACAGAAACCGCCCTTCAACCTCGAGGGGACAACCCAGGGGGCCCGTGTACCAACAGGCAAGCCACCCCAGGTACCCATTGCACCGGTGACACCAAGGCCCGTAGAGGGCAAAGCACCACCAGCGCCTTCACCAATTGGCCATCCTGATGATACATGCGAGGCACCACGGAGGACACGCCAGAAAACATCTGGGTGCCCATGAAGGACGATGTCTCGGAAGTGGTCCATACCCCAACTCCACCGGCATCCCCCCAAGTATCGTCGCTCGATACAGAGCATGCCACCACCCCAGAGCAGTCTGGTCATGAGCAGACGGAGGGACACCTCAGTCCAATTTTCACCACTAGGGAGGCTGAGCAGGCTGGGCAGGAAAGCCAGGGGCCGACTACCTCCACAGGTGCACCCGCTGGGACGCAGCAGTCTGACCTTCTTACTGCCCTTGTGCGGGAGATTATCCAGGACAACAGATTGGCCAGAGTGGCGTCAGGACTTAGCCGCTCTAGGCAGGTCCATCATGGACAACACTGAACTCCTTGGCCAAATCATTTGCTGACAACACCAGCCGCCTCCGGCAGTTGTTAGGCCGCATAGCGGATGCCATGGAGGCAGGGAATCCCGTTACACTATCACAGCAGGCGGCCAAAACGTCTTCCTCCAGTTCTACACAAACAAGCCCGCTCCGCAGGTCGGCACGTACCCTGCACCGGCAAGACATGCCGCCCCCTGGACCAGGCAGTGCCAATTAATCATCAGGGCAGCCTCATGTAGGCTTTGGAGACTCAATGGGACTTGTGTGGGGGAGTTGTGGGGTGAGTGGGAGGGGGGCGAGGGTGTGTGGGGGACTTGTGGGCAGAGGGGGAGGGGGATGGGGGTGTGTGTGGGAGTTGTGGGGGAGTGGGAGGGGGGTGAGGATTTGTGGGGGAGTTGTGGGGGGAGGGGGAGGGGGTGATGGTGGTGAAGAGATTTTGCACTTATGTTTACATTGTTACATTTAATACACTGGTTGTGTGAAAAACAAGACCTGAGTGGACATTCATCATTGTGCATGTGTCATTTATTCATTTACAGTGCATAGTGTACATGTACCCCCACACCCAGTGCCCTCTGTCCAACTATCATGTCACCCTCTGGTGCCATGTGTGTCAGAAATATTGTGCAATCACTCAATGGCGCACAGCACGTCCCTCCTGTGCATCGGCACCGCGATCATGTCCATCCACTTCTTCTTCATCCCCTTCATCATCACCAGGTGGTAGCAGTTCAATGTCAGGGGGCAGGGGCACGTTCCGGCGAATACACATATTGTGCAGCATGACACATGCCTACAAAGTAGTAAATTCAGAGGTAACCCATTGGTACCAGACAATGTAACTAATATATGGGGTCTGAGCCCTATTACTGGCCACTACCCATGTGGACAATGTTCAGTATGTAAATACACCAAGAAATGTAAAGAAATAGACATTGGTCTAGCCACCCCATGGAAACAGATGCAAATGACGAATTGTAATTCGGACTACATCATATATATGATTAGCTGCCCATGTGGCAAAAACTACATAGTTAAAACTATCCGAAAAGTAAAAACACGAATGATAGAACATAGAAGTTGTATCAGAAATAAAACTCTATTGGCTCCAATGGTCAAACATTATGTAGAAAAAAATCACTCAAGTGAAGACTTCAAATGGACAGTGTTACTCATGATAAAGGATAAAGACACTCTGACTAAGAAAAAACTACTGTTCGAAAAAGAGCAAAGACTTATCTTTCTGACCAAAAGTGACAAAATAGGGCTTAACGAATCAATCGAATGGCACAAAATATAACCCCTTTCTTTAATAACAAGAGTAGATGTCTGGTACTATCCACATCCTAGTCCTACCATGACGTTAATTCCCGCAAAACTCCCCTTTTTCGGTTTGGAGTTGTCTGTTTCCCATAAATTGGAGGAGCTTTAGTTGACTATAAATTTAAGACTAAATTTCCATATACTTTAGACAACACTTCAAGTTAACCCTATATATATTTTTTTTGCATAATAGTGCATTAGATACGCCGTAATAAAGAGCGTCCTTTCCTTCGCGATTTCTCTGCAGACGCACTTCAATAATAGAGAAGTCAGCCTTTCCTTCATCTTATTTGGTGTTCACAAAAATTGTGTTTCTAATTATCTCTGACTATCTATACGAACACAGTATTAGCCCCCTAGTATTCCTCATGTACATATGGGAACAAACGAGTGGCACTGTAGCAACCGCGACTAATATGAAAACAAAAAAGGACTAAATAATCCATATAAACCCCCTCGCCTAAGATGGCGACCGCCAGCTATACCAGAGCAGCGTCGCGAGGTGTGGGGAACGACCGAGCCGAGTCTAATACACGGATTCTAACTAACAAAGGTCATTTATTTACTATTTCTCTTCCCAAGCATAGAAGTAACAACTAGGGATACCCCAAACGTTACCGCGCTAAAAATATAGACAAATGCCTACCGGCCGTACTAAATGACTAACGGTCATTATATATGTCCTTTCCACTCTAGAATTCTATGTACGGCGGAACAGTCGGACTATAAGACTGAAGATAACTAAATCTAAGAAAGCAACTATCAGTATGCAGTCGGTAGAGCCACTACATACACGCCATCAAGGTGAGCTCATCTATATGCTGTTCGACCATTACTATTCTTTAGTAATTATAGCCGTGAGGTCCTAAAAGTAAATAAATCTCTTATGGGTTGAGGGACCAATTGGTCTTTACCTAACGACTCCAACCACATCTCAGAATCCAGTACCCCAGACCATTGGTCTCTAAATCTGTAACATTTTGATGATTTGCCCCTTCATTGAAGGTAAGCAACTACAGTTTGCACTCTATTTACTGTGGGAGAAAAGGCTAGTCTATACTGACAGCAGCTTTAATCAATGCAAATTTAACTTGCAGGTCCTAATAGACCTATAGAAGCATTTATTATGGACCCAGAGGACTAAAGCCTGCATACAACAGGAATCCCTCTGACTCAGAATCACTCGCCCCCAACGAGACTAGGTAATTATTCTACTTAGCCTTGTTAGATAAATTGATTTTATCAAAAAAGAATCATTAGCAGCAAAAGGTTATATCTTTCCATTTTTTCTTGTCATCAACAGCTACAGCAAGAACACTCAAGTTCGATACTAAACACTGGCAACAGAATTCCATCACCTAAGAGATGCGCAATTATAGCACGCTCCTAGTTTGTTGTCTAAACTGTTATTTATTTAGAATATGACACTACTCCTGAAGAAAGTTCTATAAACTGTTGTAAGAACTGAAACATGTCGAGTTTAACCATCTAGAATTCACACTAGCATTATGATTTAACAACCTGAACCGAGATCCCGTGAACAGTTTGAGACAGCAACTGCTCCCCAGACTGATCACTGAACCAAAGTCCCGCCATTTAGACAGAAGCTACTACTTCCCTATGGCCCAGCTTAAGTGTCAAAACAAAAATTGTTTGTATTTTTAAACAACGTACAATTGTTTTATGTCAAGTGAATGGGATTTACCCACCGCTTTTTTAAGCTATTATGTGTTTTTCTAATAGATTTGAATATTAAAAATTGAATGAACTACTTGTTTTACAGCGCCATTTAATGAAATATGTCTGTAATTTGTTGATAAAAACTATCTACCTAACACGTCTAACAATATTGTCTCCCCGATATAAGGTAGAGTCACTACTCTTGTAGTGAAAATTGGGATTCCCCCTTTATAGTACATTGGCAGCATGACACATGCCATGATGATCTTGGCCACCTTCTCATGCCTTTAGAGGAGTGCCCCACCCGACCGGCTGAGGCAGCGAAATCGTGCCTTCAACAAGCTAAAGATCTGCTCGATGACCACATGGGTACGGTTATGGGAACGATTGTGGGCCTCCTCGTGCCTGTTCTGTGGGTATTGGACAGGGGTGAGAAGCCACAGCTTCAAGGGATAGCCACTATCACCTGCATGAGAGGCAATTGAAGGTAAATGTCAGGCGAATCATGATGGACAGCTGTACTAGTCAGACATGCCTGCAGGTTTAAGTTGGCCACATGCACATGTCCCTGGATGTATTGATGCCTTTTTTCAGTCCCTCGATGTGTACTGTGCCATGGACTGATGGTGTGGGTTGCATCTTCAAGATGATATATGGTGTGCACTGACGTCTTGTTGCACATGCATCGTGTACGCATACAGCTGTGTTAGTGTCAAATTAGTGAGGTGTTGTGTTCTGTGAGATTTACTTAGAGGGAGCGTTGGCAGTAGTATGTGCAATATTGAGCAATCAGCGCTGATCATTCCCATGGTGGCATGCAGCACTCCTGTGGGTGTGCTGGCCCTGTGCCAGACAATGGATTCCCTAGTAGGTTCAGTTTGATGCACTCAAAGGGATGCTTGTCCTGAGTGGTGATATGCTGGAGACAGCCACATAGTGCATATGCACTGCATGGTGCAAGATGGCGTTACGGAGGGTGAAGGCCGCTGATGAGTGGTACACATGTTGTGGGAAGTGGGGTGGTTTCCTGTTAGTCATGTAGTGATAGGTGTCAACCTTACTTCATTCCTATGGGATTTGGGTGTAATGTACCGTTTGTGATACCTTTGGGGCACAGTGTTCGGTGATGTGCACATCGTGCAGTCACCACACAAATGACACCAGGGTGGTGTGTGCATCTCTCCCCCCATTTTAATGCCATGTGCCGGTCATGCAACTTACCAAGCAGCCAGACACGTCGTCCAGCATGTCGCTCCATGAAGCGTGGTAGCGTGGAGTTCCACAGGACCATAGAGTCATGAGTTGATCCAGGATATCGGGCACAACAATGTGTGATGATCTTGCTGGCGTCGCATACCATCTGCACATTGATGGAGTGGTATTGCTTGCATTTGCGGTACACTGCCTCCATGGCATGCGGGACCACCAACTCCACGTGGGTGCAGTCGAGGGCACCCACACAATTTGGCATGCCTGCCAGTGCATGGAAGCCAACTTTTGTATCAAATATCTCCTGGGGAGTCTGTGGTAGGGATATGTAGTCCCTTGTGTGCAAGAGGAGGGCATCCAGCACTTGATTCAGTATCCGGGAAAATAAGGGTTGTGATAGGCCATGCATGTGCCCCATTGTGTGCTGGTAGGTACCTGTGGCAAGGAAGTGGAGCACAGACACTACCTTCAGTAGAAGGGGGAATGGCGGTGCGTATTTCAATGAGGCTCACTATGTCGTCGTGTATCAGCTCCACTATGGTGCTGATGGTGTCCCGGTCCAGACGGTACAGGGTGTGGATCTGCTCAGGGGTTAGGTTGAATGGACTGGCTCTGATGCAAGTGATTGGGGGCTGCCGGCGTGGTAACAGTGACTGCACTAGTTGGGCATGCTGGCCCTGTCTCACCCTTCTTCTCCTCTGTGGTGGCGGCTGTTGTTGATGTTGTGGCAATGGAAGCATGTCCTCCAGCTCCAGTAATGCTACTACTATTGGAATAGTCTTGGTGTGGGAGGGGGTGTGTTGTGTGGGTGTGCTCCTTTTGTACTGGGCCAGACTCCATTGCCTCCACCTGTGCTGATTGCGTGCACCTGTGGCAGTCGTGAACATTGCTCAGGGCATTTTACGGTAGGTCGGCGATGCCAGTATTTACGACATGCCGGTAACCACTATTTCCGCCTTCATGAAGCCGTTATTTGCATGGCCGCTTCACTTGTGATCTACTCCAGTTTACGGCATGCCGCAATTGCCGGCATGGTGGGTTGTGTGCCTGCGCCCAGACCGCTATTTACGGCATCGTACTTTACGGTGCCGCTAATAGCGGTCGGCTGGTCCGAATAGCCCATAGTGGTAATCGATGCCGTTATTCCTTTACCGGCATCGTTGTTCCCTTAGCACCAAGCTCGGAAATTACCCCCATACTCATTTACCACAGGGGTACTGTGAGTCCTCCTCAATATTCAACAGAGTCCTCCAAATGGACTTAGGGATTGTACACCTTGAGCGTACAGTAATTTAGTATTTATTTTTATTTTATTTATTTTATTACATTTGTTATACGCCCAGACCCGGAGGTATCACGGCGTAGTTACAGACAATGGGATAATGCAATCTTAGAATGAACATAGAGGTGTAAAGGTATAACAATCAAAAATGTACAATAATAGGAATCAATAATATACACTAATATACAAAGCAGTCAGGTAAAATAGTTGATTGGAGGGGATTAGTGCACTGGTTCAGTTAGAACTTGTTGAAGAGCCAAGTCTTCAAAAGGCTTTTGAATTTGGGGAATGAGGTTTCATTCATAATGTGGGTAGGAAGCGCATTCCAATGTCTGGGGGCCAGTGTTTTGAAGCTGCTGCCCCCTGCTTTCTCTCTTTTGTATCTGGGGGTTTCAAGGAATGCGTTTTTGTTGGACCTGAGGAGTCTGGTCTGGGGCTTCATCATGACTGTGTCGTTGAGGTATTTGGGCGCTTTGTTAGCCCTGCATTTGTGGGTGATGCTCAGGGTTTTAAATAGAATTCTGGCTTGTATGGGGAGCCAGTGGTGGTCCCTTCTGGTGTTGGATATATGTTCAGATTTCTTGATGCCTAGAGCTGCTCTGAGGGCTTTGTTTTGCATGAGTTGAAGTTTAGCTATGTTGGCTTTGGAGGTGCCAAGGAATAGGATATTACAATAGTCTAGCTTAGACAGTATGAGTGCTCTGGCTAGAGTAACACAGTTGTTGGTAGAGAGGAATTTACGGCTGAGGGAGATGAGTTTAGAGGTGTAGGAAGTGGATGAGGCTAATGTGTTTACTTGTTTAGAATTGGATAGTGTGGCATCTAAGTACACGCCGAGGGTCTTGACTTGTTTAAGAACAGGGATTATGGTTCCATCGATGGTGAATAATTTAAAGGCGGGCTCAAGGGTGTTGATTTTGCTGGAGGAGCCTAGCATGAGGAGCTCGGTTTTGTCGTCGTTGAGACAGAGGCTGTTGTTAGCCATCCAGGTGTGGATGAGTGAGTAGATTTGGTTAACCAGGAGGGAGTCTTGTTCATGGTTGCCTGAGAGAGGAATGAGGATTTGGGTGTCATCGGCGAAGTTAGTATAGATGACACCCAGGGCATCCAAGGCTGCAAATAATAGCTTGGTGTAGGAATTATACAGAGTGGGGGATAGGCAGGAGCCTTGCGGCACACCTGCAGGGACAGACACTGGGTCTGCTGATTCTTTGCCGATGGATACTCTGGAAGTCCCGTCAGCCAAGAAGGATTTGATCCAGTTGGTAGCGTTCTGAGCTAGGTTGAAGTTGTTTGCTAGTGTATTACAGAGTTTGTCGTGGTCAACCAGCTCGAAGGCCGCTGAGAGGTCCAAGAGCATCAGAAGGCAGAGTTTACCTGCTTCTCTGGTGGCATCCATTTGGATCTTCAGATCAAGGAGGGCTGTCTCTGTGCTATGGTTGGGACGGAAACCTGACTGGCGGTCTCCTAGTAGGTGATGTTGTTCCAAGTGGTTCTGAATTTGGCAGTAGGCTATTATGTCGATTATTTTTAGGAGAAATGGGACCGTTGTAATGGGTCAGTAGTTAGTGGGTATTGTTGGGTCCAGGGAAGGTTTTTTTAGAAGTGGTGTCACCCAAGCTTTTTTGATACTGGTGGGGACTGTGTTTGTGAGGAAGGAGGCGTTAATGAATTCAGTGATGATAGGTGTGAGAGTGGGGGCGCATAGTTTCACTAGATGGGATGAGAATTGGTCTTCCTTGCAGTTGGAGGCTTTGAGTTTCATTATAGTGTCGAAAACTTCTTTGTTAGTCACTGGTGAGAATTGGAATGGGGGTGAGCATTTAGATGGCATTCGTGGTGTGCAGTGAAACAGAAGAGCAGTGCAGATATGACTCAGTACAGTTGATGACAGTTTTGGCAGACAAAGGATACAAAGTAGACAAGGAGAAGTTACAATATTGCCAGGAGCAGGTCTTGTATATTGGACAGTTGATATCCCAAGATGGCAGGAAGGTGACCCCTGAAAGAGCAGAAGCAATCATGAAAACACCTCAGCTAAAGACAGCGAGGGAAATGCAGCAACCTTTTGGCCCGTGCATCTACTGCAGGGCATGGGTCTTTGATTACAGTACATATGTCAGACCCCTGTTAAAAGGACTCAAGGAAGCTCAGTGAGATGACAGCAGAATAGCCTGGACAACGGAGATGATCTAGGCATTAATGGCACACTCGGACCACAGGGGTAAAAATAAAACTGAATGGCAAATTTGAAGTAGAGGCAAGTGCAAGACTGCCTGTACACTTTTCAATGCAAGCAGCAGATTTGGTAGCACTTATTGTAGCCCTTAAAACACATGAGCTTGAGGAAATCACAGTAAATTTGTGACGTCAACAGTACATGCAGGACTGTTATGGCGGAAAAGGCAGAGCTTCCTACGCGCAGACTGCACACCAGTATAACATGCGCCACTGTTGGACAGGCTCATAGATGCACTACAGCTGCCATCAGCCATTGCCGTGTTGAAGTGCATCGCCCGCACTAGAGGAGGAGACTTCATTTCTCACAGCAACTAAGCTTCAGACACAGAAGCCAAAAAAGCAGCATATTTTCCCGAAATATCTGAATTTGACACACCACCTTATGAGCACATGTGAGCGTGCAGCATGATAATGAAGGAAGGCTTTAATTTGTGACCCATAACACAGATAATCGAATTACAGAGACACATGCTAACGGAAGAGGGGTACCTGCTCCCTGTACCCCACCAAGGCAGTGTGGCGACAGGACAGTACCGGCAAACTGGTAATTTATGTCACCCTACTCAAGGTAGTTTTAGAGCAGCTTCAATATCCCGCACACACAAGACAAGAGGGTCTTGCAGCCCTAATTCTGATGATTTGGTTCGCGCCCAATCTTGCTGAGCATGTTGCTGCTTTTATTGCTAACTGTTTGGCCCTTTCCAGCATTTGCACATCGATGATGTAGATATGCGTCTAAGTTGTAACAAGTACAGGTACATGCTGGTAGTTGTATGCCCCTTTTCCCGATGGATCGAAGTAGGTCCATGCACACAATCTAACGCTACATGTGCAGCAAAATTCCTTGTATGAGAGGTATTCTCAAGATGGGGAGCGTGTGAAGTGCTTCGGTCTGACAATGGACTGCATATTGTCAATTAACCGTTTGAGCACAATCCTACTGAGTATTAAGCACACATATTCTTCCACTTATCACCCACAGGCAAATGGGATTTATGAGTGACTCAATGGCCTTCTCAAAGAGGGAATAGCCAAACAAAAAATGACCTGGAAAAATGGATGGCTCCATTACCTACCACCATCCGTATTTGCATTACATAATCAGCCTGGTTCAGCCCATCACCTGACGTCTCATGAGCTGGTGACGGACACTGTATGCATACACCTCTTACTCCTCCCACCAGAACGTGAACCAATGCCCATAGTGCTGCTGTTGTCCTAAGAACTGAAATACATGAGTATTTGGCTGTGATGATGGCAAGTGTTTCTTTTATATCTCAACAGCTTCCAATTCAGCAGGTGGGGCTCAAAGAAGAGTGATGAAGACGGCCAGCAGCTCAACCTGCGAGCTTGACTTTAACCCCCCATCCTATACATTGGTGATCTTGTTTGCATGCAAAACCTTGTTCGGACCTGGTACAAATTGAGGTTTGCAGGACCCTTTTTGGTGGAGGAGGTCACTCCCACCACTGTCAAGGCCCAAGGAAGGAGGGCATGGCTCCACCTCGCCGGCATCAAACCCTACAAAGGCGAGACCCCCTGCCACCAACTCCAGATGCTGAATCAGGAAAAGAAGCAACCACACTCAGACCCAGTCCATGACGAGAAGCAGACAGCAACCTGCGGATTAAAGCACATAACACATTGGGCCTCATTACGGGTCTGGGGGTAACTATGCCAGTGATACCGGTGGGTTGTTGCTTGACCCGTAATGATTTACCAGTACCTGGTTACACCGGGGGATTACAACCTCGGTGGACCGGGAAGTCAGGCACTGGTAAATTGTAAGTCCCCATTCGCATAGAGTCTGATAGGACTTTATGGGAGTGGGGACCACAGACACACCGGCACTGTTAATAACAGTGCCGGTGCTTACATGAAAACCATGCGGGTCTGACCTGACCATTGTCTTTTCTTACACTAGCAACCAACCACCTCGAACAAACTTTTATTTTTAAAAGAGTTTACCTGCCTAATAAAGACACAATATGCATACTTGAAAAAAACACTATTACTAGATGTTGCCCTTAAGGATACTACTGTGGGCTATCCTCTCTTTTATAATTGATAATTACTGTGTCATTAAGATGTGCAAAGTACCTCTTGTTGCTATTTTAGTAGTCTAGGTCCATCATCGAATGGATCCTCCAAGCTATTATGATGCAATTTTTCTTTTAGGCACCAACTTCCAGAAACCGACATGAAAGTATTTTTTATACAATGGGTCTCTTTAACATGACAAGGTACAGGCATTCGCACATAGACCATACAACGAACATGTCCCTTACAATACATGGACAACCTAGCAGTGATGACTGTGGCAGCCTTTTTCACCATCTGCTGTCTCAATTTCTTTATTCTTCTGGTCTTACGAGAACTGGTTCTCTATACTGTACCCAAATCAGTGTATACTAACATGACCCCCATTCCTATGGTGAATGAAGCTATAACTCAACCTTTCTCTATGGCTACTAAACAGGTAAACAGAAGGAAATTAAATGCTGGCACTGACTTCCAGCATGTAAATGCCAATATGGCTAATTCTGCCCAAATTAAGAATAATTTGTGGTTTCAGCACATGACCTGGGTGGGGAGAGGGACATCTGATGAGAGTTGCTACGTGTGTTCCCTCATTTCCTATCTATGGGCGCCTCAAGGGATTTTATAATCACAGAACTGCCCATAAAAAAGGCATACTGCCTGATAAATCTTGCACTCTGTCTAACCAGAGGGCAATACCAAGGCCAGACAGCTTTGTTAGTCTGGATAAACAAAGCAAAACCCCAATGAGAAGATAATGATGTACAAGATCTGAAATCCAGGGCAATATCTGAAACCAAGCATAAGGTAATATGGTATGAGCACCCTGGGTCAAATGGAGCAGGAATTACAATAGAAGAAAATACACTATTGCAGTCTAATGATGAGACAGGAAAAGGAATACCTGGATGTTGGGAACAAGGGCAACTGCAAATAAAGGGACCTGCACTCACACCTGATGGACAGGTAGTATGCGAAGCACTAGCAGTATTGGGGAAATGGGAAGAGGTTGTGGTGAATGCGAATAAAGAATGCATTGACCAGTGGCCTACGATTACAAAACTACTGCTATGGGTCGACTATGAGGGAGGACCATGCAGATTATCTGCCGGGAAAATGCCACCTTATGCTTCCAAAACAATGGTACAATAAACGTTGGGAAAAACAAAGGGTGTGAATGGATCTTTGATGTACCAGGTATGAGAGCAGGAACTTCAGAATTAATGGACCACTATTGGGCTTGTGGATCCAGAGCATACATGAAACTATTCCCGGGCTGGTGAGGGCCCTAACATAGAGTTCTGAGCATCAATCCAAAAACCTTCCTAAACTTTTATTCCACCCTCCTCCTTCCAAACGTTCTCTTTTTATTCGTGATGCATTGGATCATCTGAGTATCCAATTCTTCCCCATTAGGACAAGTATTCCCTTCCAAGACTCTCAGGACCAGTGTCGTTCAAACAATCACTGACCATGTCACATGGAGCCCCATTCCAAATTCTAGATATCTTTGTCCGACAAAAGAGACACCAACTGAGCAGGCAAGGCCATGGACCAGCTCATAATTCTTACCATTCTCCTTGTGATCCCTTGCCAAAGACCATTGACTCTGAGACATTCCCAGAACATATATGTCAGATTGGCCTCCTCTCTGCTGCAAGATGTACATTCAAAATATGCTGGAGGGGACTAATATCCCCTACTGCTGATGGCTGGGGTAAAATATCACAATGTGCACAAAGGTGCTATCAGCAGAACATTGAATGTAAAATCTCTTCTGTATTGCTCCAAACCTGCAATTAATTCTAAATGACTTAAGATTAGGCATTGGTTAAGTAAGTATCATTAAATAATCACTGCAAAAAGGAAGTAAACAAATGATTGAAATTCGAACAATGTATTCAATCTAAAATGCTATGAAAAACATGAAAGCAATCAGTTTGTATGACTGTGCTCAAAGAGAAAGGAATACGTGTAGAAAAAAAGGAAAAGACACCCTGAGAGTTAAAAGTTGAATAATTAAAAAAGGAAGTTGCACACATGCGGTAAACAAATCAATGAATTGCTTTCCAAACGACCATGGTGGTCAGTGAAATCGTAAACCCTAATTTGGGTATATTCCTTCTTTGCTTCGTGGACCAAAAGAACAGCAGCACCAATGTTCTGTTGATACAGCTTAGAGTCTGTACTGGAAGCACACCTGAGATATGTTACTCTTATATTGCTTTTCAAAACGACAAATCAAATATAAATTTATACTACATGGAATTTAGGGTCTGTGTTGGGGGTCGATGTCTTCAATGAATGTGCATAACGTAATCAATTGGCGTCCCTGTATGGCTGTAAGACGTTTCGCCAATTGATCTTGATTGCTCACCTTCGTCACGACAATATGTTAGTTAATGGACCCTTGTTGGTAGAGTTGCGGCTCTCCTCCTGTGGGCTCCTTGGTCAGTGTGTCAAAATGTTGCAGATTCCTTCAAGTCTTCATCATCTCCTTTCCTCCTGAACGTTTTCTTTCTTCTGCATAAGTCTCTCTCTAGCTTTGTCTCCTCCATAGACCATCTTCCTTTATAGATGCACCAATACTCATCAAACTGTTAGGTCCCAAGGACTAAATCCAGTAGTGGTGGCTTGGCACGTCGTGATGCAATTAAGTCTTTCTGACAATATACCCCTCAAGAGTACAAAAGGACAGATTGAGGTGAGTATTGCCAGAAAATATTGGTACACCCTGGTACTCAGACAGCTGGCTGCAAGAAAAATTAACCAAGTATTAACATTTGGCTAAAGGCAATGTAATCTCAAAACAAGGTGAAGAATTGATACTCACAAGCAAGAAAATCAGAATGGGACTGAATAGTTCCAAGCTAGATTGGTGAGTATCCTGAAACAAGAAAGATAACTGTTACCAGGAGGACAGAAGAGTAAGAAAAAGGAAGAACCAAACTGGATATGCTTACCAAGTGAGTGTTCTGGGTAGAAACAGCAGATGTAGTTTTGGGAAGGAAGTGGTAATCCTGGAAACACAATGGCCCTCATTACAAGTCAGGCGGTGGACCATAGTGCTATTAGCACCATGGTCCATGCCGGATTCGGCCATGGTGGATGGCGGAATTACCGCCCCATTCCAAGGTGAGTGGGGCGGTAATTCCCCATTCACCATTTGCCCTTCCCCATTCCCATTTTTGCCCCATAGGGCATAATGGGGATGGGGAAGGCGCTAATTACGGCACCGTAAATTACGGTGCCGTAATTAGCACCAAGGTCGCTTAGCGCCTTGGACTTTAACGCCTGCGAAAAGCAGGCGTTAAAGTGTGAATCAGGCGTTAAGGGTTTAACAGCGCCGATGCTCTTTACGGCGCCGTTAACCCCTTAACGCCTGACTTGTAATGAGGGCCAATGTCCTGTTTCCTATTCCCGCCGGCACGAGGACGCTTAAGGAGTCTATTGATCCTTGCGCCGTTGCGCTAATGTCCTTTGATCCTTGCGCCGTTGGGCTAGTATCCTTTGATCCTTGCGCCGATGCGCAAAAGTCCTTTCTGTTCCTTAAAGTCTTTGGGCGGTAAGAGAATGAAGGCATAGCACTGATTGTAGTTGGAGCAATCTAGGAGACGTAGGTCTTGGCAACAGGTAAGACGTGAGAAATGAGACAAGGCAGTCCGTGGACGTTCCGAGGTAGGCAATAATCAGGTAAAATGTGAGGAATGAGGCGAATGCAGTCCAAGGCCGTTCCGGGTCTAGCAATGAGCAGGTAAGACTTGTGGGATGAGGCGAATGCAGTCTGTGGCCGTTCTGGGGCTGGCAATGAGCGGGTAAGACTTGGAGGATTAGGCGAGTGCAGTCCGTGGTCGTTCCGGGTCTAGCAATGAGCAGGTAAGACTTGAAGGATGAGGCGAATGCAGTCCGTGGCCGTTCTGGGTCTGGCAATGAGCAGGTAAGATGAAGGCAATGACAAGAACAAGGCAGGAAAGTCACAATCAAAACCAGGAATTCAAGGAGCCAGAAGACAAGGTAACAAGATGCGTAGCTTAGGAAATTTACAAATTCAGAAGCACCGCCGTGCGCGGTGGCGGGGCTTAAATACTGGTCAGTTGATCGCACGCATAACACGGCGTTGTAGGCCTAAACACCTACGTGAATGCAAAGGGCACCAGCCTCTCCAAGGCAACCCATAGCATTTCCTGAAAGGGAGCGGGGAAAGAGACGAACCATGATTCCAAGGAGCTAAAGAGAGTCCCGCTTTAGAGTGAAAACTGTTCGCTCTACTGTGGATTCTGGAATGTTTAATCTTATGTGGGACCGATCTATGATCAGACGTTATTGTCTCAGAAATGTCAAATGTCTATCATGAAACTGTTGATCGTGTGATCATTTGATAAGAGGTAGTAATGCGTCCTCTGTTATCTCCGGGAAGTGTTTTGCTCCCATGTAAGAACACAAACATCTGAAGCACAAATATTTCTGACATCCGCTTGATGCACCTTACACAGCAGGCCCCCAGATACCCATATATAATCAACCTTGATCATCAGGTATAGTAAACTCCCAAAAAGAAAAGGCATCCACCTGAGGGAGTTGGGTTACTAATCTCCTAAACTCCTTGCTGTATCTCCTCTCTGTGATCCCGCTATCCTATGGTTAAATTCAAAATTAAATCATCACCAGGAAACAAGTCCTGTGCCCCAAGAGTCTGTAAGTCCCCGGCGAGATGGCTGAAGATGGAATTATGTCCATTATTGGTTTATAGATGTTCACAATAATATGGGCCATTCCCGCAACCCTAACTTTCAGTGAGACATGTCTACCTTCCTGATCCTTGCGTGACATCAACACCTGACATTATGCAACAGAATTGAGAGCTCGGTAGACTTTGAATGGAAGGTGCCTGACATACATTTTATATAAGCCAGGAGCCTCCTGTATGTGGTGATTTACGTTCATCAGCCGCCCTGGTCCCCCACAGTCTTGCCTGGGCAGGGGGACCCTTGGCAAAATTGGTACATTATTTAACTTAGATTTCGGCGTAAGAGTCAGTGAATAATCAAATTAGGCCAACTGAGATTCCTCAACCAAAATAGTTAAGTAGATTTAGTTTGGCTTTGCGGACGCCCCATTGCTGACTCACTCTCCATGTCCACATTCCCCCCAAAGCCGCCTAACCTGATGAATGAAGGAACAAGCAAATTCACAGTTCCTTTTCTGCTTCATGGTTGCGAGGTGTCAGTGCAGGCGGCAGCTTGCAGCAGACCCAAAAACTCCACACAGTCTAACAAGGTCACAGGCAGGGCAGCCCTCGCCTCCCAGGTGCAAGAAGCCATGATGCGCCGGCCCTGCGACGGCTACCAGGCAATGGCACCAGTTCTGTGAGTAGCCCTTATAGAAGTGTGTACCCCAGACGAGGGCCTCCAGCCCCCTGTAACATACAAGGAGTGTCCCAGCAGCGTCCCAGTGGCAGCATTCCTCCCCATGTAAGTGACTGGGGAGATATGGGAATAACACGCCATTGTGCCCTCTTTTAGGGAGCAGCATCAGCCTGGCAGTCAGTTTGCAGGGGCCATCATGGTTCACACTGCATTTCCACGCAGAGCCAGATAGAGGATCAGCCATCTTCATGGCTGAGGGGACATCTTGTAGGAATTAAGTGCAATGGTCAAGACTTTGGCCAAAATACAAAATGCAGTGGGCTAAAATCCCTCGCCACAGACATAAAAATGTGCAACAAGCAAACAGCTTATCAATACTCCCCTATCCTCCCATCTACTGATTAACTCTTATCATAATAATCCTCCAAGGCTCCATGCTTGGGGCTGCGAAGCTGTGTCTTATACCATTAACTTTGACCCGAATGGTGGTGGGAAAGGTGTGAAGAACTCAAGATGCGCTCCCTGCGCAGCCTTTTTTTAATCAATGAATGTGTTCTTACATGGGAGCAAAACACTTCCCAGAGATAACAGAGGACGCATTACTACCTCTTATCAAATAAACACTTTCTGTTTTTCTATTAGGTCCTTGCGCAGATCATTCAAAAACATGATCTTATGTGGCCCTTTTCAGAACATTTCCTTTCGCCCCATGTAGCTTTCCTGAACATTTCTTTCTCTTGAAAGTGCAGAAATCTCATTACGCATGCCCTTGGTCTATGCCAATTTGATGGATTTGGGGCAAGCAATCTCTGAGCCCTTTCCAATATGAGAATTGTTCCGTTAGGTAGCTTTAGTAAGCCAAGTGCTTGGCTTTCTCACCCTCATAAACCTCTGGGAAACCCAAATTTCGGAGGTTCTCCTGACGTAATTGTCTTGTTCAGTAAGCCTAGGATTAGCATTTGCCACTTTTGACTCTAACCCAGTGTGTTGTTCTCTCTCCTAACCTGCCTTGTTTAATTTCACTATTTTCAACAATTACTTCTAGTTGGGCCGTTCCCAATTTAGCCATTAAGTCTTCAAGAACACCTTTGTTGATTGTGCGGCCATTTCTAAAAGTCTTTCCTCTCTTTCCTTCTTGGCAGTGGTGCCCACAACCCTTGGTTTGCCCCCTTCATCCTTAGTTATTTCCACGGTACAGGTCTTCTGGCGTCATGTTTGCTGTTGGTGGTCAGTGTTGTCGAGTGTGGTAAGATCAGAAGTAGACAGAGTGTCAGGGAGAGGAATGTTCAGTAGCCTATTCAGTGCTGCCATCGGTTGCTTCAGTCTTTCTGGTTATAGAAACATGTACACATGGGTATTTTCAGTATTGCCAATTACTGCATGCCTTGGAACCTACCACCGGGCAATCTAGAAGTCTCTTAGTGTTATCTTGAAGAATCAGTAGGCATAACTACTATCTTCCAAGGCAGGCACATGTGTTTGTGTGGCTTTGAGCTACAGTGCAGCCACCTCCCTATACTTTCTTCACTGCTCCCTCTTTCATACCTGAGCTAAAGTCTCCTATGACTGCACTCTGGACTGATTAATATGTCTGCGGCCTACAAGCACCACTAGTTTATTATTTATTTTTTTATTTATAGACATTTATATAGCGCGCAACAGCCCGAAGGCATCGTGGCGCTGTTACAGACAACGTGCTTAATTGCATAATACATACTTAGTTACTAGTGACTTACTAAAGGAGACTTCTGCTTTGTCCTACATTTTCCCAGTCAGTGGTGCTTTGGAGGATTACGTTGTTTGGCTTACTGAAACACCACCCACAGTTGGATGGCAATTATTGTCTTCCCTGAGGTAATTGCGTTATTTACTGCATGGAGTGTTCTCCAACGTGCTGCATGAGGAAAACACTGCATGATCTATGATCAGGCGTTCAGTGATGGAGAAAACCCTGCTACTGCACAAACAAATTACCAAGGTCTCTCTTGGATATTAGATTATGCCTCCTGTTTAGTTTTCAGATCACATAACGAGTCACCCAGTCACCCCATCTTACCGTTAATGGTACGTAGATCTGGCACAGCCAGGTGAAGGGGAACTTACAGTCACAATTATCCGAGAAGGGGTATGAAAGGAGATAACATAGCCCTTCACAATGGTAGGGACTGAAAAAGCCAATTGGCAAAAAAACCTCCAAGAATCGGCAGCAAGTGCACTGGACAAATTAGCCTCTTTCTTTTAATTTTTTTTTTTATTGTGTTCTTTAGTTTATACAAACTTTTATCACAAGGTTTCCATATGATCACATTCATCTGCAAGTCACAAGTAATCAAAATCAGGTTAATTGTTAATTGTTTAACACTTGTGTTCTAGTCCTTCTATGATTCTTTTAAAATTACGTCTAAATAGTCAATGATAGCACAAGTTATTTTCATGTTCTGGCCTGATGTCACACGCGACCACCATTCCTCGCTGTTTCTGTTTAGTGGAAAACAAAATCCCAAATGAAAGTTCATTTGAGTTGATATTGCATCACAATTTATAATCAGAAGATAAATCGATTCCGTGTCTTTTTTACAATGTCTGCATAAATAGTTTTTTATGTCAGGGTCTTTTCTTAGCCATCTCATCTCATTTGTTTGTAGCGCATTTAGCCGCAGCCGCAAAAATTGGTCTCGGTGATGGCGGGATGGACATTTTAATAGGTATTTCGGTTGTACATTTAGTCTATTCATTGTCAGTCCGGACGGAAGTGCACTTTTGAATGACGCTCTTTTTTCACTATTCAAGATCCGCGCCCACCATTGGAGACGTTTTTTAACCAATTGCGGGTGACACTGAAGAGAGCCTTTATCAATGTCTGTTGCCGCCATAATTTGATCTACTTTATAGGTCTACTCTTTTATGATGTTTGAGGATGAATCAGATATTTTCGATTTAAATATTTTATATGCTGGTTCGCCCGGCTCTTCTCTTATTTTGCGTAGCAATGCGCATGCTTTCCGGACTGTTGAGTTGTACAAGGAGTTGATCGCCAGTTCGTGGCGCAATGTTGTCATTGAAACATATCGAGGTAATCTTAATACTTTGCGCCAAAATAACCCTTCGAGTATGTCCCATACTTTGAAGTTGAGGTTCCATTCACATTCAGCCCCAAATGATATTGCAGGTATTACTTTGTTTGAATAGAATGTTAGTAGTGGTCGAAAGGAACATTTTCCATATTCATTGTGTAATTTCAACCCTTGTAAACCCTTTGTTATCATTCTATTTCTCATGTCTTGATACCATGGCCATTCTCGGATTGAGGTGCTATAGATGACTCCGAGGTAACGTATTGACGTTGTTGTTTCAATTTCCTCATTTGCAACATGCCATTTAAAGTTCTTAAGTTTCTGACCTTTCATTGTTGTCATCTTAATTATTTTGGTCTTTACTGTGTTGATCTCGAGCATGTTCTTTGCTAGGTATATATTTAGTTTATTCAACAACCGCTGTAGACCTATTGCTGTTTGGTCAGCCAAGACTATGTCGTCTGCATATGCAATGCAGTTTATCGCTTGGCCGTTTATTCTCGGCGGAAAGCATCTTATTTCTTTTAAATCAACAGGTAAGTCGGAGATAAATAGCTTAAATAGCAGTGCCAACGGACATCCTTGTTTGACTCCTTTTGATGTAGGAATTGAGTTTGTCAAATCACCGTTCTGATTGGTTCGAATACGAACCGATGTTTCTTCATGAAGAGCTCTAATCGGATCCAATATGAGCAATGGACATTTTCCACTTTATTAGTTTTTGCCAGAGGAGATTTCGATTTATTTTGTCGAAGGCTTGCTTCATATCCACAAACGCTAGGAATAGAGTTTTGCGTCCTTTTAGCGAGGCTAATTTTAGAATATTTAAAAGTAATAAATTTACTTCAGTGCCTACACCTTTTGTAAAGCCTGTTTGGCGACAATCGCCAATCTCGACGTGTTTACCCCATGCTGACAGTTTTTTTTGTAGAAATGAGGCAAATAGTTTACCAATTGTATCCAACAAGGCTATAGGACGGTAGTTTGCTGGGTCCGCCCTCGAACCCTTTTTGTGAATTGGCACTATCACGGCTGTTCGCCACGATGAGGGTATTTTTTGTTTGATTGCTATTTTTCCAAAAAGTATTGCAATAAACTGTGCCCACCCGTCTGCTTCCATTCTGAGCATCACGTTTGAGATGTTATCAGGGCCTGCAGCTCTCAAATTTTTCAACTGCTTGATTGCGTTCAAGATGTCGGAACTAGATTGTATTACGTTCCATCGTTCAGTTGGTGTCCTTTGGATTGTTTCTTGCTCATTTTCTTCGTCGTTGAATAACTTGAAAAAGTAAGCTTCCCATGAAAGGGGAGCTATTTCGTTGATCAATAGTTGGTTACTTTTCGTGTTGCCAGTATTTAAAATAGCCCAAATTTCTCGAGAATTGTGTTTTTGAAATAGATTTAGCATTGTTTCTGCTCGTTCTTGATCTCTTTGAGTGGTGAATGCTTTGACCCAATTTCTATAACGTTGTCGGCGATGTCATAACAGTTCATCTTGCGTGATGTTCTTTAATTTCTGAATTTTCCTTATGTCTCGCAGAAAGAGTTTTTTTCAGTCGCAAGCTGACTGCTAAATTTGTGTTGGTGTTGGTGACCAACTATCTCTTTTATGTTCGCCTTTACTAGAAATGTACTTAATAATGGCACGTAATTAGCATCTTGTGGCGCTGTGGGTTCTCCGAATGTGTTGGTCAACTGGCAAATCTGCTTCCGATTCATTCGGAGGCGAGTTCCGCTTGCATTTGAGCAGACAGCGTTGGCATATTTTATCGGCGTGCTCTGCTCGGTCTCCTGCCAGGTCAACTTCAGCGGAAAATGATCGCTATTAGCAGCTGGTATCACGTTTAGATTTGTGACCTTTTTTAGTAAGTAAGTTATGTGAGATCCAGTTGTAATCTAACATTTTCTTGGTTTGTTTTTGGTGCCAGGTTATATTGGCTGGAATGTCACCTAGAACCTGTCCATTGAACATGATGCAATTTCGGTTACTCATTGCTGCGTGCCACATTTTGGCCTCCACTGACAATTTTTCAAACGTGGTGGGCCTTTGTTTGGTCGTGATATTATCGACCTCAAACCAAGTGTTGTTTAAATCTCCACATATCATGATTTGGAGATTTATTCCAATGGTTAGGTAGGTGTCTGTCATTGTCGTTACGGATTTAACAAATTTAGCAGGGCTGATCATTGCAGAGTTCCAGTAAGTATTTATCAGCAACAACCAAGATTTTTCGGAGTTTGAAACACTTTGTTGTTCAATTAGCGCTCCTTAAACAAATAGGTTGGGGTTAAGTACTTCTTTCACCTGCCAGTGTATTGAATGTTTTATCATCATCATTAAGCCTGAGAAGGGTCTTCCATTTCGATTTTTCCCAGCTGGATTTAGTAAGATCGTGTAACCATCTCTTGTGGGAGGTTCTTGCAGCCATGTTTCTTGTAAACATAAGGCGAAATTTTCATGTAAGTTTACCGGAAAGTTATTTAGCAGGTGTACGAATCCTCTTGTGTTCCAAGAAATTAGGTTCTGAGCCTGGTCTTGGCATTCGATCCGTAGCTAGTTCCGGGCGATGGTGTGCTGTCTTCGTCGTGTTTCTTGTTGCTGTGATGCCGTATTCGATTTCTCTTGCCTTGTCCTAGAAAAATGGTGCCTCAATTGTTCTCTTCTTTGTTCCATTCGTATCACTGGAGCAAACTTTTCTTTAGAGACGTAATCGACATTAGGTGTCCTGTGGTTCAGGGGAGAGATCAAATCCATATAATAGGTCATCTTTTGCATCAATGAGCATTCTCCTTATGGCCTGTGAATTGATATGTAGCAGCACTTGGTTGGAGGTTCTTTCAGTTGCATATTCTACAATCAGTATGTCCTCAGAGGTTACTGTACGCAGCGCTGGTATACATTTGAATAATTTCATGATGTTACTGCGGTTTAAATTTACATCAACATCGTCTGAATGAATGTTTTGTAATCTTAGTTTTATTTGTGCACAGTTTTTGGTAAACTCTCGCCTCTGTGGCTGATTTGAGCTTTGGGTCAATTCTTTCTGTTGCTGTAATAGTGTAAATTTGGGATTTAATTTACAGCGTGACTTAAAGTTGCCTTTGTTCTGTTGTAAAATTTGCCTGGATCTTTTAACGTCTGGCGAAGGGGTCAATTTTAAAGACTTGTCTTTTGTTTGAAGTTTTCCTTCTATGACCATCCTTTTTCTTATTTCTTTTTGTGTACAAAATATTTTTTCTCAGGCAGGCTTATTGCTTCGGTAATTTTCTCATCTGAATATGTTGATAAATCACAGAAGTCGATTGACGAGGCAGAAGACGAGCTTACTTGGTCTTCAGACTCTATTCTCCGGCGTTTATTTGGATTTGTGTTTTTTGTTAACGATAAGCCACCAAGAGTCTTTGCTGTTACTGGAAACACTTCTTGAAGGTCAATTACTTTTTCTTGGGGCTTTGCGTGGTCAAACAGCGCTAGCTTGCTCGGAGTGGTGAGATTGCGAATAAAGGTTTTTGCTGCCTGGCGTGGTGGTTTCTTTGAGTTAGTTTTGTGCTCCAGCGGCAATTTTGAATTTGAAGTCGTATTTGTTTTACCTTTCACGTTCCAGGTTCCCACTTTAGCCGACCCTGAAAAAATTCCAAAAGAGGAAAAAGGGTTTGTTTTGTCGTTGTCCGTTGAGACAACAGTGTCATAGTTTTTGTCTTTCGCCAGAGTCGATAGGCCTTCATTAGTGCCACTTACGGTTTCTTCTGTTAGCCTTTTTGAAGATCTTTCTTGTGGAAGATCACTTGGTAATTTTGGAGGATTTTCGTTGTCAACTGAATCCGTTGTGCCAGGATTGTGCGTAGGTTCAATTTGTCGGCCACCATTGATCGCGCACTGTGCAATGTTATTTGTAGTTTTCATTGCAATGGTGACAGTAGGATATAGACCTGCCAGAGGTCTATGTACTGCTTTGATGTTTGCGTCCGCGTCTCCATGTCTGCTGACTCGGCTCTCTGCTGACTCGGCTCGAGCTTAGGCAAGAAGCATGGGAGTCCTTTCTAATTTCATTTTGATGCATCCATTTGATGGATTCAAGTAACGCTGCCATTAGATCATTTTTAGACGATTGATCTTTTGTCATATGCTCTTTTTGTATTGACTGCCATCGCATCGATTGTTCTGCTTCGTGGGCAATCTTAGACTGAAGAAACTTTGTGAACTCCTCAATTGCTGTTATTTTTTAAAGTAAATTTGTCATCATTAACGTTTGATTATTGATGGTCTCTTGTAGAGACTGGTAAAGGTTGATAAACGGGCATAGCGTTGTAGCTGTCGCCGCCAAAACGTTATTGTGAATTTGAATTGCTGCTGCCGTTGACAGATTAGGTTTGATTCCTGAGTCACGATTGATGTTGCTTTCATTTTCTTGCGTTTTACATCTGTTTTGGGTGTTTTTTACTTCGTGCTCGTTTTTTTCGTGCTGCGATTTAATAGCCGCTGTAGATACATTTAGCGTAGAATCCCATTGGTTAGTTGACTTTAGTTTGAAGTTTTTTTTGTCGGGTAGTTTTGTTATTGGGGTGCTGGTACTGGCTTGACGCCTGGCCTCCGAGCTATAGGACTGTTTTGCCACGTTGTGCGTCCTTTTTTCTTAATTCTTTTTGCATAACTCCGTTTGAAAACTTGCTGTTAGTTTAGCTTCGACGGCAAGATAGTCAGCCTTTAGTTTTTCAGTCAGGCGGCTATCTCGGGCTTCTTGAGCTGTCTGACTCTGGGGTTTGATTTTGCTTGTAATTTCACGCTTATTAGCTAATCCAGAGGGAGAGATGAATGTTGTAGGAACATTTCTCGTTGGAGCTCTGATCTGATTTAACTGACCCTCGACGCTCTTTGTGTCACTTATGTTGTTGATGCCAGACTCTGCTTTATTTTTCATCAGGGTCTCCACTTGGGGGTTTGTAGGCATTATGCTCATTTTACTGCTATTGACTTTGATGCACGGAACTTTAATCTCAGATGGCGCATTGTCAATGGTGAGATTGTTTTCAGACAATTTGCTAGTTTGGCTTGTTGCGTTCAAAAGTTCAAGATCGGTTACTTCGAATGGAGATTGAAACAGTTCCGAGTTTATTTCTACTGAGTCGACATTGAGCGGAGAATGTGTTAATTGACAACAGTTGGTCATTGATTTTCCATTGGTTTCGAATACTGAGTCGAGAGAAAAAGATTATTCACAGCAAGTAACATTTTCATATCGAGCGTATAAAGTCCCTTGGAATCAAATAAGTAACCAATAACGTCAACAAAACCCACTTTCTTTACCCCATCCTCCTCCCCCTTCACATGTCACCGTCCGGGGACTGAAAACAAATTGAAACATTACCAAAGAACCGTTCATATAGTCATGACATAAGGCAAGTGTGGACAGCATAACGCAAGACCCTAGCAAGACAGGCTCCAACAGCAATTGACTAAAATGACACAAAATTCAGCAGTGTTTTGTACACATTCTTTTCACGTAACATATGTAGCATGAAATTCTCACCATGCATTCTCAACATTGGTACGATCTCCATGTAAGGCTGCAGTCAGGTTTTCCATTCTGTAAATACTCAGAGCAACACCCAGCCACTCAGTCTTGCTAGGGAGTGTGGCTCTTTTCCATACCATGGTTAGGCAGGCTCGTGCAGCCATCAACAGACCTAACACCATTTTGGGTGCTTTCATGATCATGTCCTCCGTTTCAATCAAGCCGAACAAGATCAGCAGTGGTTGTTTCTCTCTTTCGACATCATCTGGGTCCCTAATCCAGCTAAGAACCTGTGACCAATAGGCTTGGACCACTGCACATCCCCACCACATGTGCCAATAATCAGCCCGCTTCCCGCAGCCCCTCCAGCAGTATGGACTTACACCTTGATACATTTTGGCAAGCCGGGTTGGGTCATATTGCCATCTATACATTAACTTGATAGCATGTAGTTTATACTGACAAGATATAGATGATTTCGCCGTCCGTCTGCATATTTGAAGCCATTACTTCTGTTAAATTTGCCTACCCATATCCGATTCCCATCTGCCTTTAAGTGTCATGGAGGATGTGATATCGACCTCAATCAATGCCAGGTACATTGCACTTATCAGACCTCTGGAGACCGTGCATGTGTCAAGAATTCTCTCGAATGGGGTAAGGTCCCTCTGCAATTGTTCTTTCCATATCGGCCTTGTCAATACCCCCTTGAGTCTCATGTACAGGAAAACCGAGAGCGAGCCTATGCCAAGCGCCTCCTGAAGTTCCTGTATGGTTATAAAGGAGCCATTTCGCCCGAGTTGACCTGCCCTTTCTAGACCAGCCTGGTACCAGGTCTCAAAGCTTCCGGGTTCCGGGATTGCATCTCGGATCCCCGGGGACCATAAGTGGCCCAGAGGAGAGGGCCATGTCGTAACTCCAAACATTTTCTTGCCCGGTTTCCATATTGCCCATATTGTGCCTATAATGGGATGAGATTTGATGCTGTTACGTAATTGGGACTCAGGCACCCATAGCCATTCACCCAAAATAAAGGGACGGAGGTGATAGTTATCTAGGGCTATCCACTGTGGCTCTGATTGCTGCCTGACATGTGAAAGGAGGACTCGGAGTTGGGCCGCCCTATAGTATGTTTCAATGTCCGGTAGGCCTACCCCTGCATTATCTTTTTGAAGCTGGAGCAAAGATCTCGGGATTCTAGGCTTTTGCCCGTGCCACAAGAAGGCTAGTAGCAATTTTCTTGTGTTCTGGAAGTAGTCTGGGGGCATTCTAATGGGGAGCATTTGGAACAGATATAGTATCTTAGGGAGGATCACCATTTTTATAGCATTTAAACGGCCCAGCCAAGAGATGGTGAGCTTGGACCATCTTTGAATATCTTTTTGAAGGGCAAGTGACAATGGTGGGAAATTGGCTTCATATAGGGATCCTAGGTCCCGAGTCACATTAATACCCAAGTATCGGAGCGTGGTGAGACTGACTTTTACTCGTAGGGGGGCAAAGCGTTCAACCTCAGAGTCTCTACTTTTGTCAATTGGGAGGAGGACAGATTTCGCAGTGTTAATTTTTAGGCCTGCCTGCTGACCATATTCTTCAATTATTTCAAGCGCGGCCGGGACCGAGTCTAAGGGATCAGTTAAGTGTAATAAGATATCATCGGCATATAGGCCCAGTTTGTATTCTTGATCACCTACTATGATACCTTTGACTCTACTATCGTGTCTCAATTTCTGAGCTAACGGTTCAAGGGACATTACAAATAATATCGCTGACAGTGGGCAGCCCTGCCTCGTCCCCCTTTCCAGTGGAAACCATTGTGAGTAACCTCCATTCACCACTACTGAAGTTGTGGGGGAGGTGACAGCGCTTTGATGGCGCGGCAGAGTTTTGGCCCTAACCCGTTCGAGACCAATACCTTTCCCAGAAATTCCCATGACACCCTATCAAAGGCCTTCGCGGCATCTAACGACAAAAGTGATGGGTCCCCTCCCATACCATGTGCCTCGTGGACTAAGTGAAGTGTTTTTCGCATAGTGTCCGCGCCCTGTCTCCCAAGAACGAAACCAACTTGGCCAGAATGTATTAACCTAGGGAGGTGCGTTTCAAGCCGGGCCGCAATGACCCTGGCATAAATTTTAGCGTCGATATTGAGGAGAGAAATGGGACGATAGGAGCTGCAGTATTTAGGATCTCTACCCTCCTTCGGAATGACTGCAAGGAGGGCCTGAGAGAAGGATGGAGGTGCGCGGCCTGTGTCGAAGATGTGGTTGAACAGAGATGCAAGAAAGGGGGCAATGAGAGTGGAGAATGTCTTGTAGAAACCGGCGTGAATCCATCATCTCCTGGGGCTTTACCTGTCTTCAAGCGCTTTATGAATTCTACAACTTCCTCCTCTGTGACTGACATGTCTACAGAATCGGCCTCCGTGAGTGTGAGTGAGGGGATCCGCACCTCCTTGAGGTACGTGTCTATGCTTCCCGCAGGAGGGGTTGGGGTCACTTACATATAGATCTTCATAGAAGAAGGCAAATGCTTCTAGTACGTCCTCGGGGGAAGTCACTGTCGTGTACGTGAGGGTGCCATCCGTCCTTTCGATAAGTTCAACCCATCTCTCCGCCTTCTGTGCACGGAGACGAGCCACCAAGAGGGCATCCGCCTTGTCGCCCTTCTCATAATATTTTTGTTTAAGGTATTGTAGGGTCTGGGCAGTTTTGCCCGTGATAAGTATTTTCAACTCCTCTCTGAGTAGTTTAGCTTCTGCAATATACTTGGGTCTTTCAGATGGGGAGGACTGTGCCAGGCTCTGGGCCTTACAAAGCCTTTCCCTAATACCTTTCTCTATCAAGGCACGCTATTGTTTTTTTTGGGCCCCTTCCCTTATAAGCACCCCCTCCAAGTTGCCTTGGCTGCCTCCCATACGGATGTCTTCCCTACCTCCCCTGTGTCATTAGAAACAAAGAACTGCTCGATCTCGGTTTCCAAAGCTTCCTTGAAGACCGAGTCAGTCCATAAGGAGTCATTACATCTCCATTTGGTATTCCGGGGGCCAGGTCATTCCAAAGTATATCCACCATAACCATATCATGATCTGTCCAAGCAGAGGGGTATATAGCTGCCGCTTGCAATGTGTGCAAGAGGCCCTCTGAGAGGAAGATGTAATCGATACGCGTGAGCGTGTCGTGGGGGAGGGAGTGGAAGGTGAAGCCTCCGTCCGTCGGGTGCAATGGCGCCAACTGTCCACGAGACCATAAAGATTAAGGGTTAGTTTAATATCCGCCTCGTTCCGTGTGTTGGGTGGATCTGCCACGCCAGCTTTAGTTTGTCTATCCTTTGAACTGTCCATCCACGTGTTAAAATCCCCACCGAGAACTATGCGCCCCCTGGCCATGCCGAAAACCTTCTCACTGATTTTGTGGAGGAACCTATTTTGCCCTTGGTTAGGCGCATAAAGCATAGCAAGAGTAACTGTTGTGCCTCGTATGCTTCCCACGAATATGAGAGCCCTCCCCTCCCTGTCGATCCATGTGTCAAGAATTGTCATCCGGAGGACTTTACGAATTAGGATCCCCACTGCCGCTTTTTTCGAGATACCCGAGCTCCAGAAGGAGGGTCCGATCTCCCGTGCTGGGATCACTTTCTCCTCACCCTTTCGATATCGCGTTTCTTGGAGGAATAGAATATCTATATTTGATCTTCTAAATTCCCTGGCAACCATGGATCTCTATGTGGGGGAGTTCAAACCCTTGACATTGAGTGTGCAAATGCGTAACGTGTCTTTATAGAGTGTAGGTGCCATCTTGAGCTTTGGGTAAGTGTATATGCAGCCAGTTTGTCTGCTTCATTGCCTGTGTCATGTTTGATGTTGCAATGTGTGGTTCGTATTCTTCAGAATGGGTCTCAGTTAGTCCTAAAGAGGACAAAAACTGACCCGTCCAATACGTATAATGTCCCTTTATGTATCCAGATTGGGTTTTCGTGCCCCTCAGGTCTGTGTTGTGACAAAGTATGTGTTTCCCACCCTCCCCACCCTCACCTCCCTCTTTCCCCCCCCTACGTTCGGCGCCCGACCCGTCTGGGTTAACATCACCCAGTCGGTCTCAGACCACCAGTGGAGACCGCGAAAAAAGCAGTCCTATCTTAATATAGACATCAATAACAGTGAACCCCCAACTATGTGCTCGTGACTCATCAACAAACCAAAAACAAAAACTCCGACCCCCCAAAGGCATCGTTCCAGCATAAGCGTTACCTCGTGTCTCTTTCTGGGCATCCTAAACACACATGGTCAAGTTCACCATTCGCACGAAATGAGTAACACATTAGAGTCTAAAGGTGCGACCAGAGAATCGGGCACATCATTGGTATATGTTATACAAGAACCCTTCAGTCTGACGCACCCTCATCGCTTCTCTCTGCCACGGGCAGCGCCCAATCGACCAGCTTCAACCGGATCACTCACCACAGAATTCGTTTGCCCCCAGCGGCCTAGCATGCCAGTCTGGTGGCCAGATTAGTGTTCCATGTCCTGTGAATTGTTCATTCTCCGAAATTTCCTGGAGCCTTGGATCCGTCTGCGCTGCGGGCCTTTAGTGTGCCATTCACCTTCCTCCCTCCTCGACTCTCCATGGGAGGGGCCCTCCTCCTGGGTACCCAACATGTCAGATATACAGTCTGCAATGTCCTTTTCCGAAACCAGTTTCACTGTTGAACTCTCCCACTCAAAGGTGAGTGAGAATGGATAGCCCCACCGATACCTGGTGCCTTTATCCTTCAGCATTTTTGTAATTGGAGAGCATTTCTTCCTCATTGCGAGCGTGAGCGATGATAGGTCTTGGTAAAGCGAGATGGTAGCATCGCCGAGAGTAAGCAACGAAGCGTGTCTGGCTTTATCTAAAATCCTGGCTCTGTCCGCATAGTTGTGAAACCTATCCAGGACCGAAGGCGGAACTCCTGGCCAGCCTCCGGCTCTGTGGATGCGATCAAGTTTGGGTTCATCCACTGTCTCATCCTTAAAAAGGAGCTTCAGGATGGCGTGCAGCGTCTGTTTCAGGTCTAAATCAGATTCTCCTTCCTTTTCGGGGATGCCGAAGACACGTATGTTATTACGGCATTCCCTGTTTTCAAGATCGTCAACCTTTAGGTGCAATGCCTCTTCCTTGGGTTCTACTTTCGCAATGCGGTGGTCCATTTGGGCTTCCAACGTATTCAAGGAGGTTTGATTGTGTTCGACCTGCTCCAGCCTGTCCTCCATTTTGTCCATTCTCTGTGTAATCTTGTCGATTTTGCTGCCTATGTCTGCCCTCATCCTTCGCATCTCCGCGAGTAGATCAGCGACATCCACCTTGGTTGCCACAGCCCCAGACCCAACAGTCGACATATTAAGGTCAATGGGGTAATTCATAGTTTCGTGGGTTGGTGTGAACTTGTATTTTGCCAATCTGTCCTTATGGTTCATGGGCGGCGGGGCCCCGGCGATGAAGTGGGTAGGCCTCAACAATGCGCCAGAGGTCAGCCCCGCCAGAGTGGGTGTTTGAAAGGTATGAGCTTATGTGCGAGAGCAGGATGCTGTGTGAGAATCCAATATCCAATGTTCTCGTTCGTTTAAACCTGAAAACTAGAAGAGGACTGGGGTTTTTTAACTTGAGGCCAGGACCGCGCCCCTTACACAAAGCTGAAAAAGTTACAAAAGAGATCCTGCGCCTCACTTTCGCCCTTTTTTTTAAAAGTGAGAATGCTCACAATGAACCCTTCAGGGTATGCAACTACTCGGCTCAAACCAAAACACAATTCTGGACCATCAAGATAGAAAAAATATATATATTTTACTTTATTATACCATATTGCATTCTATTCTTTTTTTAAAAAACATATGCACCCTGAATAGGTATGCAATGTAAACTTTTTTTAAAACATTTTTAGACAAATGTAATCTCGCATTCATTACTAACGTAAAGCAACAACAGATGTGAACACAAATCAAAAAGGAGAAAAGAGAGTAGTGAGATTAATAAATTAAACACAGCACAACCTTCACCTAGATATTTACACTAATACAATTCATCAACACATACGTAGATGGGCATAAAAATACATTCAAATTTCTTGCAAACACAATTAGAAAACACCGTACAATTTCTAAGAGAAGCAAATAACGTTACTAGTATAGCTATATTAGTATAACATTCAGCTGCCTAGTACTAAATCCTTATTTCAGTTAGGATTCCTAAGTACATTTTTAATAAAAGCAAGCTATCAGTGCTTTGTTATCAACGTGTCGCGGTCACACGGTATCATTTTCCCGACATGTTTCATTCCCTAAATCTGTAAATCTTGTAGAGGGAAATTCTTCAGGGGTATTGCTTCAAAAATACGAACAGTACACCATTAACCACGTTTGTGTAACGTCAGTTCCTTGTAAAGAAACATTTGGTTTTGCCAGGAGTTGCAGCCCTCGAAGGTTTCCTTCTTGTTACGTTTGACTATAACCTTATGGAAAAAACCAGAGGAAAAAAAAAAGAAAGAAAGAATAGACACACACCATTTAGAATTGTTTGTGTTAGGCTCAAAACATAGCTGAGTACATTTCTCAACCTTAGTTTATAATTAACTCGGTGAGGCTTACCACACTGCAAACTTGTTAAATAGTAAGAGGTGTAGGGGGCGCTGCTTATAAGTAGGGCGCTGATTCCCTAAAAAGGAAAAGGAGAGAAAGTGACATGAGGTCTGTGCCCTGAAAGGACAAAATGATTTACTGCTAAATGGCAAAAAGCCAATGGTACCCAGGCAGCTGCCTCGAAGTTGTCTATAGGTGTACTAAAGTACACCCAAAAGCCTTATTTTACTTAGATTGAAAAATTTAGTCATAAGTGAGACCCGAAAATAACGGTTAAATTGTTAATAGAATGTCTTAGTACTCTAGAGGTGGTTATTCACGTTTTCAAGTTCAAAAGGACAATAACAAAGGTATTAAAATGTAACACTCTACTATACATTGTAAACGCTAATGAGTCGAAGTACACTCATAGGCAAACAGAGTGTCTAATACAAATCTTAAAAGCCAAACTATCCTGTGACTAGCCTTCTTTGCTGGTAACAATATGTTGTTGTAATATCCGTATCTCCCAGTTATCTAAAAAAATCGGGCGCGACTGGTGTAAATAATTATTTGCACAATAGAGTCGTGGGTTAAATTCATATCTAGATAGCTAGGGGAGGGGATCCCGTCTTGCTCGAGTCTTCTTATTAGTTACTATGGTAAAGTTGCTATGAGGTGCAAGTCTTTAAGTAAGGCTCTGCTGGAATGGTACTTATGGCAAGCTTTTTCAATGGCGCTGTTGGAAAATGAAATAATGCCGAATGAACGCTGTTACTAAATCTGCACAGCTTGTCTATCGCGCCACTTTCTAATAATGACAACCGTTGTTTAAAGTTTTCTAAAACGCCGTTTAAATAGGCATTTTACACGGAACAGACAATAGTATATAGTCCGTGCTAATGCCTCTAGCGCAGATTAATTGTTGACCTCTAGGCGCCGTGCTTGCACAGATCGGCTGTATTTGCTAAAAATATGAAGTGCTCGGCACATGTGCTCTCAATTATGCTAGATGGATACAACGTTCGCGTGTGTGTTTCTAAAAGTTCATGCTGCTTAACTTCCCACATAATAAATTAGTGCATTAAGCACGTACATAGGAATGAACTAGAGTATTTTTAACTCGTTTTACAGGGACAAAAGCGTCATGCGGTCGCTTACCTACCAGCTAGTTTTTAATAATGCTGGTTCCTGGCGCTTCCAATTCCTCCGTGCTAGCCGTCAGCTCTCATCTGATGGCTCCCTCTGCAGCTGTGTCCCGTAAAGCACTCCCTCTACCAACAGTGGGGAGTGGAGCTCACGTGACAAGCGTCGGGAGTAAACACTAGTCTGCTCACTACCTTGTATATTTTTTGTGTTAACTAGGACGCCATAGGATAAAAAGTAAAAATATATCCTTAGTATATGGCGAATGTAGCAAGAGCTAGTATGAACAAGGTCTACTTCTAAACTGGGCATCACTCTTGTCATGGTGAGTGTATGTTAGTTTACTGCAAGTCCTCATACTTGTTGCATTCTGTCAAATGCAAGAAGCATAGGGACTTTGTTTGCTATTAGTCTCGTGGCATATCTGCCTAGGTCACTTTTACAGCTTAAGAAACGTCTCATCAGAACGGAGCTTCATGGCTCCATTATGATAGAATATTTAAGAGCAGGTACCCTCCCACAAGGACTTATAGTCCATAACGAACCAAGGCTATTTTTAGACAACAAAGATTTTGTCATCAAATGGAGTTATATAGCCAATAAGTGTGGGAGGGATTGGCTAATTCTAATTATAGATAGAAGAAATGTCTATCAAAATTACAGCAGAGTTAACAACCATGGAGGCAGAAATTAAGAAACTAGTCCCTCTGGAGACGTATAAACGGAGATTAGATGAGATTTCGAAAGAGATGGCAGATTTTAAAGAATACACAACAAAAGAAAGGATAAAGAGGATGAAAAAAGACCTTACAGAGTTCTCACATGAAAAAGCCTATAAATACACACAGGAAGGATATGATCCGTTTAAAAATCAAGCAGGCCAGTTCCATAAACAACGAAAAGTCAATTTTGGTAACACCTCATACACATCTGGATCGTCTGGCGATGAGAGTACTTCATTTTCAAGGGCTAGAAGGAACAATAGCAGACCTACTAGACAACAAGGACGTGGTACACAGAATAGTGGCAGACGCCCGATGTACACTAGACCTAATAGAGGACGGTCAGGCCCCCCACCTCAAAGGCAACATTTTTTAGAGGAGGAAGTGCAACACGAGGTTTGGGATTATGCCCCTCGCCAACTCAGGAGCACCAGGGGTTACTAGTAAATTTATCAAAATATACCCCGTCCAAAACAGAAGAAGCTCTATTGAATAAAGGTTTAGGTTTTGTTCCTACCACACCCTATTATGGGTTCAAATTAAGAACAGAAATTCACCAGCTGTTCCGTAAGATCCATTTGAAACAGTTTTTTCATGAAAAAACTTATGACAAAGAGCCAAACAATAGTGGTCTAAAGAACCCCTCCAGTGTTTGTCCACCTGTAACAAGCCAGACTCCAGAAGCACAGGTCTTTGAGAAAAGAGTTTTGTCAGAATTAAAACTGTTGGAACAGAATAATACCACTGTACAACAGTTTCAAAATTTAACACAAACAGAATGTATAGCCCTAAAATGTTTAAAGGCCAACACAGTGATAGTAGTGCGTAAAGCAGACAAAGGCGGTGCTATTGTACTCTTAGATCGTGAAGCTTATATTTTAGAATGCAAACGACAACTTGAAGACCAGACATTCTATAAGAAAGTTCAAGAAGATCCGACACCACGACTAAAGTCTATGATTGAAGAAAAAGTCAATAAAGCACTCGAGAGAGGGTGGATATGTAGACAAGAACATGAATTTTTACTTGCAAAAAAACCGACCATACCTCAGTTTTATATTTTACCAAAAATTCATAAATCACTATCCAACCCTCCTGGACGCCCAATTGTGTCCGGCCTAGGTTCACTCTTAGAACCTTTGTCAAAAGTCGCCGACGCCTACTTAAAACCTTTTGTTCGCGAAATGTATTCCTATATTCAGGATACTACAGAGGTCATCACAATAATTGAGGACTATCCATTCAATAATCATACACAATTGTTAGTGAGTCTCGACATTGTGTCACTATACACATGCATTCCTCAAGACCTTACTTTAGAGGTACTAGAAGATGTTCTTTTAACTAAAAGAACAGAAGGTGAGTGTCCCAACAGCTTCATTCTATGGTGTGCCTCCATGGCCTTGAAAGAAAAATGTTTCAGTTTTAATCAAGAATTGTTTCATCAGATTCATGGGACAGCGATGGGGTCATCGGTGGCCCCATCGGCAGCCAACCTGTTTGTTGAATACTTTGAGAAAAATGTCATCTATGATCTCTCCAATCCATTTTTTTCTCATCTGCAGATTTGGCGTAGGTTCATAGATGACATTTTAGTAATTTGGGATGGGAGTGCTTCAGAATTGGAAGCCTTCTTGAACTGGCTCAACAAACAGAATACTTTTTTGCAATTTACTGCTACCAGCAGTGCCAACGAGATCAATTTTCTTGATTTAACCATTTGGGCGAACACCGTAGACAACACCTTAAAGGTCAAACCATATCACAAAGCAACGGACCGAAACTCTCTGCTTCAGTACGATAGTTGCCATCCGAGACACACAAGAGAAAATCTCCCTGTAGGACAATTTTTTAGACTAAAGCGCAATAGTTCTGATATCAGTACATTTGAAAAAGAAGCAGCAGTCCTAGGCGCTAAGTTAACAGCAAGAGGTTATCCCCAAAAAATTGTAAAAACAGCTTGGAAACGCGCCAAGAATAACAACAGAGAAGCTCTTTTAGAGTATAGGACTAAGGCGAAAACCGAAGATCAAATAGTATTCGTCAGCACTTTCAACCCACTTTCCAACAAGGTTAATGCCATTATTAAGCGGAACTGGCATATACTTAGTGGAGGCGATTGCCCTCTCCAACGCCCATTATGTGCGTTTAAAAGAGGTCCAAATATTAAAGATCTTGTGACAAGGAATGACATCTCTGCTAAACAAGCCCAAAAGACGCTCACTGAATCATGGGGCATGACCAAACCTACAGGTCACACTCCTTGTGGCACATGCAGTTGCTGCGCTAGCACACAACTGAGTACAGAGGTAAATTTGGGTCTGAAGAGACCATGGCTACAACGCCAATTTACGAACTGTAACTCAAAGATGGTTGTCTATGTTATTTGGTGCCCGTGTCGTAAAATCTATATCGGGATGACAGAAAGAAAAGTAAAGCAGAGGATTATAGAACATAGAAGTTGCATACGTAATCGCAACGTAACAGCCCCAATGGTAGGTCACTTTTTGGCTATGGACCATACACCTGAGTCATTCACGTGGAGCGTACTCCTCCAGCTGAATTTAACAGAATCCACATTAGTTAATAAGAGAAGACTATTAAACCAAGAACAAAGATTAATTTTCCTTTGTAATTCAGTAGAAACCGGTCTAAACAAATTGATCGACTGGAAATCTTTGTAAGCAAGGTTTGGTATAGTTTCCATACATTGTGGCACGGCGCCTAAAGGTCAACAATTATCTGCGCTAGAGGCATTAGCACGGACTATATACTATTGTCTGTTCCGTGTAAGATGCCTATTTAAACGGCGTTTTAGAAAACTTTAAACAACGGTTGTCATTATTAGAAAGTGGCGCGATAGACAAGCTGTGCAGATTTAGTAACAGCGTTCATTCGGCATTATTTCATTTTCCAACAGCGCCATTGAAAAAGCTTGCCATAAGTACCATTCCAGCAGAGCCTTACTTAAAGACTTGCACCTCATAGCAACTTTACCATAGTAACTAATAAGAAGACTCGAGCAAGACGGGACCCCCTCCCCTAACTATCCAGGTATGAATTTAACCCACGACTCTATTGTGCAAATAATCATTTACACCAGTCGCGCTCGATTTTTTTAGATAACTGGGAGATACAGATATTACAACAACATATTGTTACCAGCAAAGAAGGCTAGTCACAGGATAGTTTGGCTTTTAAGATTTGTATTAGACACTCTGTTTGCTCTCACCAAAAATGAGTGTACTTCGACTCATTAGAGTTTACAATGTATAGTAGAGTGTTACATTTTAATACCTTTGTTATTGTCCTTTTGAACTTGAAAACGTGAATAACCACCTCTAGGGTACTAAGACATTCTATTAACAATTTAACCGTTATTTTCGGGTCTCACTTATGACTAAATTTTTCAATCTAAGTAAAATAAGGCTTTTGGGTGTACTTTAGTACACCTATAGACAACTTCGAGGCAGCTGCCTGGGTACCATTGGCTTTTTGCCATTTAGCAGTAAATCATTTTGTCCTTTCAGGGCACAGACCTCATGTCATTTTCTCTCCTTTTCCTTTTTAGGGAATCAGCGCCCTACTTATAAGCAGCGCCCCCTACACCTCTTACTATTTAACAAGTTTGCAGTGTTTTAAGCCTCACCGAGTTAATTATAAACTAAGGTTGAGAAATGTACTCAGCTATGTTTTGAACCTAACACAACCAATTCTAAATGGTGTGTGTCTATTCTTTCTTTCTTTTTTTTCCCCTGGTTTTTTCCATAAGGTTATAGTCAAACATAACAAGAAGGAAACCTTCGAGGGCTGCAACTCCTGGCAAAACCAAAACTTTATTTACAAGGAACTGACGTTACACAAACGTGGTTAATGGTGTACTGTTCGTATTTTTGAAGCAATACCCCTGAAGAATTTCCCTGTACAAGATTTACAGATTTAGGGAATGAAACATGTCGGGAAAATGATACCGTGTGACCGCGACACGTTGATAACAAAGCACTGATAGCTTGCTTTTATTAAAAATTTACTGAGGAATCCTAACTGAAATAAGGATTTAGTACTAGGCAGCTGAATGTTATACTAATATAGCTATACTAGTAACGTTATATGCTTCTCTTAGAAATTGTACGGTGTTTTCTAATTGTGTTTGCAAGAAATTTGAATGTATTTTTATGCCCATCTACGTATGTGTTGATGAATTGTATTAGTGTAAATATCTAGGTGAAGGTTGTGCTGTGTTTAATTTATTAATCTCACTTCTCTCTTTTCTCCTTTTTGATTTGTGTTCACATCTGTTGTTGCTTTACGTTAGTAATGAATGCGAGATTACATTTGTCTAAAAAAATTTTTAAAAAGTTTACATTGCATACCTATTCAGGTTGCATATGTTTTTTTTTTAAAAAGAATAGAATGCAATATGGTATAATAAAGTAAAATATATATATTTTTTCTATCTTGATGGTCCAGAATTGTGTTTTGGTTTGAGCCGAGTAGTTGCATACCCTGAAGGGTTCATTGTGAGCATTCTCACTTTAAAAAAAAAGGGCGAAAGTGAGGCGCAGGATCTCTTTTGTAACTTTTTCAGCCTGGATAAACCTGCCCAGGGCCTCCTCCCGTATCTCTGGTACTCAGAGCGCTGCGGTTCTTTCCACCTATGCCACTGGGGGGAGGGCGGATCACCACGGGCACCTCAACAGCCCCAGGCCTCACTCACCAATCGATTCAGCAGCCAAGTTGGAATCCAAAAGGGGGCTCGGTGAACACGGCGAGCAACAGGAGCAGCTCAAGCAAGCGGGGTGAAGAGAGGTGATACCGCGTCACCGTAGGACAGGAGTGTCTCACAGGCCTCATCCAACGCCGCATGAGATCCGGCGACCAGGCGATCCTCGTCCGGGCCTCAGATTCACGAACCTGGAGGCTGCGGGACAACTGCATGGGCCTGCGGGAGGAGAGATGCGTGTACTTTAGAGTGGGCCCAGCCGCGATGTGGGTTGGAGCGCTCTCCCCGGTGTCGCATGTATCACGGCTCCACGTGTGGAGGAGGCACGCAGGCCCCTCCAGCCTTCGTGCTGCGTGTGGCGCAGGGGGAGTTTTCTCCGCGAAAAAGGCTCCGTTTTGCTTCGGGTTTTCTCCGGGTGGTGCCTGGACACTTCCGATGTTGGTTTTCATCGATGAATTAGCAGATGGGGGTCTTGTGGTGGGGGCTCAACCCACTTTTCAGCACCCTTGCTCGGAGCCTACACGGAGAGCGATACCATCCGTGCGCCCCCTGGTGGGCAGTCGTAAGTAGTTTAAATACTTGTTTCGAATCGACTCTACCTGGACGTTTCACCATTTCTTCGCGTAACCCAGATGCTTCCGTTTTGTGGTCGGGCAGTTAACAGTGGTGTTTCCTGTTAGATGCGATGTATTGGGTGTGTCATTAATTTCATGACTGACATTTCCCCCCTCAATTAGCTGGCTTACCTTTACTTTACGTCCATAAGGTTTTGCCATCGTCCAAGGATTCAAGAGGCGACATTGTTGTAATGTCTTTCCCCTTGTTTGTGGGCCGGCATCCAACATTTCCAGCGCATGTAGACAGGCAGGCGTTTGTGTCTTCATTGTAGATGTAGAGTTCATCGGCTTACAGCGCATAGCCTACAGCCAACAGTCGTAAACTCGCGCCCTTTACTGACGCGGGCTTCACGCCACAAAGGCGTCGAAGAGCGAGTTTTGTTGTGTGCCCTGCAAGGGGGCGTGTCCACCTTCAGCGCCGGCTTCCAGCAGGCGAGGCGAGTGTTCAGCTATGATCGACTATAGCAACGCCGGCATGTGATTTCTTCAGAACGCGCTCGCTTTCACAAAATAAGGGTTAGCACTTAGTAGGATGTGTTGTGTTTTGATGTACTGTTTGCGGTTGTTTCATGGACTTCATTATTCCAAAGCATAATAGTTATTTTCATATGGCACAGAAATCCACTGTTCAAAGTCACGGGATAATCCCACCATACAGATAGAATGCTGTGGTTTCCGTGCGTCAGCTGTGCAAATTAGCTTCAGCGAGGAGGACTTGCTCTAAGAAACAGCTTCTGGAAGGTGACATGGCTCAGAGGAACAGATCTAGTGAGACAGGAAGAGCACAGAGGAAAGAGTTTCAGGGAGGCAGGAATATGGGAAAGGACGAGAAAAGGAAGATAAAGAGGAACAAGGATAAGCGCCTGCAGGAAAGTTTGAGGTGTGACGCGAGGCTCAGAGTTTATGGAATGATTCTGTCCCAGTTGACTGAGTGGCGTCATCTTGGATAACAACTAGGTGTTCGCCTTGGTATGTGGAACGGTACGCAGAGTGGCAATACGACATAGAAGATGCCAGCGGTGTAGACACGATACCCTGTCCCACAAGGTACGAGACCTGACACTCCTCTTTGTTGGTCTATTATTGCAGAAAGGGGAAGCCTCTGCAATTTTATTTCCAAACTTCTGATCTTAAAAAATGGTTCCATGTGTTAAAATCGTGCCAACAATGGCTGTGGACACAAAATATTGCTGCAAAAAGGCTGTGGTTTTGCAGCCGCAATCCATGTAAAGGATTTGGGGGACACCCCCGCAACCTCTGGACCCATTCTAGCATTTAAGGGGAGCAGGGCACACCCCCGCAATTCCTGATCCCCTTAAATGGTGTAATGGGGTACACTTTTACTGGGTCAAACCACAGCATTTTTGCCGCAATTTTTTGTACAGGCAACAATTCTTCCGCAATTTTATCACTGCATACCTAAAAAATATATTTTACTCCTATTTGAGCTATCAACTTTGTGTTTTCATTATTAAAAAGCCTGATTGTGCTTATAACTTTTAAATATGAGCCAACACGTGTTTCAAGCAAAGCTCTTCCTCAGGGCTTTGTTCAATCACGGTTTAAGATAATGAAATATCAGCACTGTTTTAATTTAAGTTACCATTAATGAGTCAAGTCGTCAGTAAAATTCAAAAAACATTATTTCATATGAAACATTCGTTTTCAAATGAATTCCCATAATGTTTGAGACATGCAATGGTGTGTTTGAAATCATAGCAAAATGTAATTAACAGAAATAAAGGCCTTGTATTGTATTTGAATGTATACATTTTTTAATGTATTCATTTAATTTTATTTAAACTTTCTAGAATCTAGACCTGTGACTTGCTTTTTACAAACGGATCATGCCAGTAGGCACAGGCACTCAACTTGCTATATTTCAGGCCATTCTAACCGCACCCCAAGAATATCATCCCTTGGAGAAACAAAAGCTACAACCCAGAAATAAGTGCTGCAACTCCCCCTTTCTCAAGTATGTCAATTATGTCATTTGTGATGGCCTGAACTAATATAATTGATGAAGTCACATGTGATGTGATCAACAATGTCATTCTTAATGTCATAACATCGGCAGTGCCTTGTGGGGTATAAGGATGGCTACAGATCTTAACTGTTTAGCTTAAACATTAACGTAGCGTCTGAATTTTCCTGGTAACGGCGATATCGCTTTTCTGTACAGTATCCATCACAATGTACCAAAGCAGAAGCAGCACAGTGCCATAAAACTACACTAAACGGACAGGGGTATGAACATATATCGTTTAAAAAAAATCACTTATTTATTTAGGGAAACTGCAGAGAAGGCACGTGTAAGAAGTGCTTGTTGAGGTTCTGAAACTTAATTTGAGTTTGGCCAAAGATGTTTTTTTGGGCATGTTCAACTTGACCATATATAAATCACAGGCTTCTGGAGTCCAGGATAAGTATGGAGAAGGCACTTAGAGAGCCAGAAGGGTGCATTTAGTGTTGAGACTGGTGGAAAAATGGTAACTACATTTGAAAGTAAAATTCGAATTATACATTTATATTATAGTTTGTATATTTGTACTGTGCAAATCCTGAGGGAGACAAGCAGAGACTGCATCTGGGCGCAGGTGAAACCATCAGTTCAGGAGACATATAGAACAACTAAGCAAAGAGATATGTTTTCAACTGAAAATAGTGAGACAGAGTTACGTAAATTGTGAGGAAGCGAATTCCAGACCCGAGAACCCATGGAGGAGAACTGTCTGTCGCCCCATGATGTCGACCTGGACGAAGGAACTGACAGCAGGCCCAGTCCCGAAGAGCGAAGGGACCGAGTCGGGCAATATTGCCTGATTTTGACAGCAAGGTAGCCTGGGGCAAGGCCACCGATGCACTTAAACACCAGGCAAAGAACCTTGAACATTATCCTTTGATGTACCGGGAGCCAATCAAGGCTCTGACGATAATGAGAGATTGAAAACTTTCTAGGTAAGGAAAAAATGTGTCTAACTGCCGAATTCTGGGCAACCTGTAATCACTGCAATTGATATTAAGGGATGCACAGGAGTAAGGCATTACAGTAGTCTATCCTCATATTAACAAGTGCACCGACTGCCATGGAGCGATCATCAATTACGATTAGAGGCAGCAAAGGCTTCAAAAGTTTCAATTGGAAAAATACAGCTTTAACAATTTGGTTGACATGGTGATTGGAATTTAGGTCAGATTGCCAGATGCATCCCAAGTTCTTAATGTTAGAGGAAAATTGGACCAGAGCACCAAAGAGAGCTGACATGGGACCAATTGCAGAAGATTGGCTACATTTGTCCTAGAACCAAAGATGATAACTTCAGTCTTTGTGTGATTCAATTGAAGTTTGTGTTCAAGCACCCACGTTTTTATATTATTAGCACAGTCTAAAATGCGAGCAATGGCTTCAGCTGGTTGATTAAGCCAGACATAAATGTGGGTGTCGTCTGCGTATGAGTGACATTGGAGTTGGTAATGAGAAAAGATACTCACAAGAGGACAAATGTAAACATTCAATCATAGTGGAGAGAAGGAGGAGCCTTGAGGCACCCCACTTTGGGCAGGTAATGAATCTGAGACAAAAGCACTGAGTTTACAGTAGAGCACTATTTAAGAATAGGCTATAATTAGACTTGGAGGAGAAATAGAGAACAGACTGGAACAAGGTTATATCTGCTAGGAAGAGAAATCAGTGGTTCTTTCATGTCCAGCTCAGTCTAGCTGAAGCCAAACGTTAAAGAAGGGGAGATGGTAATAAGGCAATTTCCAATCCCCTTGTGGGGTTTTGTAGTGTTGGCTGATTTTTGCCAAGAACAACATATTTTTCAAGTCTTGATGAAGGTGAATGCATTAAGCCAACACTACAACAGCTAAAAGGGCAGTTTTACTACTCATGTAGGCTGCAGTTCAGAGAGTTTTTGTGAGAGCGATTTTGGCACAGTGTTCGACAGTCATTTTTGCGTGATGGCCAGGGATTTGAAGATGATGCACTCTTTATTAAATAGCCAGTGATGCTCCTTCTTGCTGCAAATATGTGTTTGCATCTTGGAATGTTAAGAGCTGCTCTGAGGGCGTTATTCTGGATGATCTGTAGTTTCCTGATGTTGCTTGAGGAGGTTCCTGTAAATAGGGCATTACAATAGTCTAGGCTAGAGCCTATGAAGCCTTTAGCAATAGTAACGTGGCTTTCCGGGGTCAAGAATGGCTGGCAAGTATGAATAAGTTTCACAGAGTGGGCAGCTGAACATGTGACAGCATTGACCTGCCTAGAGAGGGACAGGGTGTAATCAGGTAGACACCCAGGGTCTTCACGGTCTTAGAGACGTAAATGGTGATGCCCTCAATGATGAAGGCTGTGTAGCCAGGTCAAAGCTTTTGTAGGGAGGTGTGAGAGCTGATCAGAAGGATTTCTGTCTTTTCATCATTGAGGCAAAGGTGATGAGCAGCCATCCAGGGTTGGATGATGTAAAAGATTGAGCGAAGGTTGAGGGAGTCACTTGTGTAGTTTCCTGTCAGGGGGAGCAGAATCTGCATCTCATCCGCATAGTTGGTGTAGGCAATACCTTTCTCATCCAAGAGGTCAAACAAAGGCTTAGTGAATATGTGTCGGGGAGTCACAAGAACCTTGCGCGACACTGCATGTGACTGGGGCTGGAGGGGCTGCAAGCAGGGCGGGAAAACGCCCTCATGGTTCTTTTTAGAGTGGATTTCTAAACTCTGACCTGGTGGACAGAAGTTTAAGAGGCCTCCCCCGTTTAGTGAAACAGGGAACCTTCTGGACAATGCCAGAACAATCAGGTAGCTTGGCAGGTGGTCAAGACTAACAGGGTAATTCATAGAATTTCGCAGAAAAGTGTCACAAGCGGCTGGCGCAGAGTGTCCGCGTGCGATTGTCTGCGCCAGGCACGTGCGCTAAAACCGATTTCCGCGCACAGCGTATTCATGGATACTAGGCTCCCAAACCAGCCGTGGCGCAGAGAATCGCAGCGACCCTGCAGCAGCGCCAGTAACGCCCCGAAGAACGCCCTCGCGCAAGGAAAAGCCATCAAAATCGCTAAATCATCGCAAAGGGCTGTGCTAACCCTGGACCAGTTCACCGGGCTGGCAAACAGCAAACGCCAAGCGGGGAACGTGTATTTCAGGGGTGCGCGGGAAGTTCCACATGCGATAGTCCCAGTGCGAGCAGGGTACGTGTATTTCAGGGGTGCGCGGGAAGTTCCACACGCGATAGTCCCAGGGCGAGCAGGGTACGTGTATTTCAGGGGTGCGCGGGAAGTTCCACACGCGATAGTCCCAGTGCGAGCAGGGTACGTGTATTTCAGGGGTGCGCGGGAAGTTCCACACGCGATAGTCCCAGTGCGAGCAGGGTACGTGTATTTCAGGGGTGCGCGGGAAGTTCCACACGTGATAGTCCCAGGGCGAGCAGGGTACGTGTATTTCAGGGGTGCGCGGGAAGTTCCACACGCGATAGTCCCAGGGCGAGCAGGGTACTTGTATTTCAGGGGTGCGCGGGAAGTTCCACACGCGACAGTCCCAGTGCGAGCAGGATACGTGTATTTCAGGGGTGCGCTGGAAGTTCCACATGCGATAGTCCCAGTGCGAGCAGGATACGTGTATTTCAGGGGTGCGCGGGAAGTTCCACACGCGATAGTCCCAGTGCGAGCAGGGTACGTGTATTTCAGGGGTGCGCGGGAAGTTCCACACGCGATAGTCCCAGTGCGAGCAGGGTACGTGTATTTCAGGGGTGCGCGGGAAGTTCCACACGCGATAGTCCCAGTGCGAGCAGGGTACGTGTATTTCAGGGGTGCGCGGGAAGTTCCACACGCGATAGTCCCAGTGCGAGCAGGGTACGTGTATTTCAGGGGTGCGCGGGAAGTTCCACACGCGATAGTCCCAGTGCGAGCAGGGTACGTGTATTTCAGGGGTGCGCGGGAAGTTCCACACGCGATAGTCCCAGTGCGAGCAGGGTACGTGTATTTCAGGGGTGCGCGGGAAGTTCCACACGCGATAGTCCCAGGGCGTGCAGGGTACGTGTATTTCAGGGGTTCTGGGGAGTACTACATGTGAATTAGCCGTGTGGCTCCTCCCAGGTGTACGCTCCACAACCTCCACGGCCCCTGCAGGCAGCCCACACCACGGGGGACTACCCTGCACCCCTGCTCATGTCCCGCAGGCAGCCCATTCACCATGGGCATGCCCCCCAGCCAACCCACATGTCACCTTGCACTACTGATCAACAATGCATGTCTCCCACCACCCCCACCCCCCAGCAGTGCAGGGTCACCCTCCACCAGGCCCCCACTCATGTCCCCCTGCACCCCCACCCCCCAGCATCCAGTGTCACCCTCCACCAGGCCCCCACTCATGTCTCCCACCACCCCCACCCCCCGGCAGTGCAGGGTCACCCTCCACCAGGCCCCCACTCATGTCCCCCTGCACTCCCACCCCCCGGCAGTGAAGGGTCACCCTCCACCAGGCCCCCACTCATGTCTCCCACCACCCCCACCCCCCAGCAGTGCAGGGGCAGCCTCCACCAGGCCCCCACTCATGTCTCCCACCACCCCCACCCCCCTGCCACCATGGGCAGCCCCCACCAGGCCCCCACTCATGTCTCCCACCACCCCCACCCCCCGGCAGTGCAGGGTCACCCTCCACCAGGCCCCCACTCATGTCTCCCACCACCCCCACCCCCCGGCAGTGCAGGGGCAGCCTCCACCAGGCCCCCACTCATGTCTCCCACCACCCCCACCCCCCGGCAGTGCAGGGTCACCCTCCACCAGGCCCCCACTCATGTCTCCCACCACCCCCACCCCCCGGCAGTGCAGGGTCACCCTCCACCAGGCCCCCACTCATGTCTCCCACCACCCCCACCCCCCTGCCACCATGGGCAGCCCCCACCAGGCCCCCACTCATGTCTCCCACCACCCCCACCCCCCGGCAGTGCAGGGTCACCCTCCACCAGGCCCCCACTCATGTCTCCCACCACCCCCACCCCCCGGCAGTGCAGGGTCACCCTCCACCAGGCCCCCACTCATGTCTCCCACCACCCCCACCCCCCTGCCACCATGGGCAGCCCCCACCAGGCCCCCACTCATGTCTCCCACCACCCCCACCCCCAGCAGTGCAGGGTCACCCTCCACCAGGCCCCCACTTATGTCCCCCTGCACCCCCACCCCCCGGCAGTGCAGGGGCAGCCTCCACCAGGCCCCCACTCATGTCTCCCACCACCCCCACCCCCCGGCAGTGCAGGGTCACCCTCCACCAGGCCCCCACTCATGTCTCCCACCACCCCCACCCCCCTGCCACCATGGGCAGCCCCCACCAGGCCCCCACTCATGTCTCCCACCACCCCCACCCCCCGGCAGTGCAGGGTCACCCTCCACCAGGCCCCCACTCATGTCTCCCACCACCCCCACCCCCCTGCCACCATGGGCAGCCCCCAACAGGCCCCCACTCATGTCTCCCACCACCCCCACCCCCCGGCAGTGCAGGGTCACCCTCCACCAGGCCCCTACTCATGTCCCCCTGCACCCCCACCCCCGGCAGTGCAGGGGCAGCCTCCACCAGGCCCCCACTCATGTCTCCCACCACCCCCACCCCCCGGCAGTGCAGGGTCACCCTCCACCAGGCCCCCACTCATGTCTCCCACCACCCCCACCCCCCTGCCACCATGGGCAGCCCCCACCAGGCCCCCACTCATGTCTCCCACCACCCCCACCCCCTGGCAGTGCAGGGTCACCCTCTACCAGGCCCCCACTCATGTCCCCCTGCACCCCCACCCCCCGGCAGTGCAGGGTCACCCTCCACCAGGCCCCCACTCATGTCTCCCACCACCCCCACCCCCCGGCAGTGCAGGGTTACCCTCCACCAGGCCCCCACTCATGTCTCCCACCACCCCCACCCCCCGGCATCCAGGGTCACCCTCCACCAGGCCCCCACTCATGTCTCCCACCACCCCCACCCCCCGGCAGTGCAGGGTCACCCTCCACCAGGCCCCCACTCATGTCTCCCACCACCCCCACCCCCCGGCAGTGCAGGGTCACCCTCCACCAGGCCCCCACTCATGTCTCCCACCACCCCCACCCCCCGGCATCCAGGGTCACCCTCCACCAGGCCCCCACTCATGTCTCCCACCACCCCCACCCCCCAGCAGTGCAGGGGCAGCCTCCACCAGGCCCCCACTCATGTCTCCCACCACCCCCACCCCCGGCAGTGCAGGGTCACCCTCCACCAGGACCCCACTCATGTGCCCCTGCACCCCCACCCCCCAGCATCCAGGGTCACCCTCCAGCAGGCCCCCACTCATGTCTCCCACCACCCCCACCCCCCAGCAGTGCAGGGGCAGCCTCCAGCAGGCCCCCACTCATGTCTCCCACCATCCCCACCCCCCAGCAGTGCAGGGGCAGCCTCCAGCAGGCCCCCACTCATGTCTCCCACCACCCCCACCCCCCAGCAGTGCAGGGGCAGCCTCCACCAGGCCCCCACTCATGTCCCCCTGCACCCCCACCCCCCAGCCACCGGGGGCAGCCCCCACCAGGCACCCACACATGTCCCCTATCACCCCCACCCCCCAGCATCCAGGGTCACCCTCCAGCAGGCCCCCACTCATGTCTCCCACCACCCCCACCCCCCAGCAGTGCAGGGTCACCCTCCACCAGGCCCCCACTCATGTCTCCCACCACCCCCACCCCCCGGCAGTGCAGGGTCACCGTCCACCAGGCCCCCACTCATGTCTCCCACCACCCCCACCCCCCGGCAGTGCAGGGTCACCCTCCACCAGGCCCCCACTCATGTCTCCCACCACCCCCACCCCCCGGCAGTGCAGGGTCACCCTCCACCAGGCCCCCACTCATGTCTCCCACCACCCCCACCCCCCGGCATCCAGGGTCACCTTCCACCAGGCCCCCACTCATGTCTCCCACCACCCTCACCCCCCGGCAGTGCAGGGTCACCCTCCACCAGGACCCCACTCATGTCTCCCACCACCCCCAACCCCCGGCAGTGCAGGGTCACCCTCCACCAGGCCCCCACTCATGTCTCCCACCACCCCCACCCCCCGGCAGTGCAGGGGCAGCCTCCAGCAGGCCCCCACACATGTCTCCCACCACCCCCACCCCCGGCAGTGCAGGGTCACCCTCCACCAGGACCCCACTCATGTCCCCCTGCACCCCCACCCCCGGCAGTGCAGGGTCACCCTCCACCAGGCCCCCACTCATGTCTCCCACCAACCCCACCCCCCGGCAGTGCAGGGTCACCCTCCACCAGGCCCCCACTCATGTCTCCCACCACCCCCACCCCCCGGCATCCAGGGTCACCCTCCACCAGGCCCCCACTCATGTCTCCCACCACCCCCACCCCCCAGCAGTGCAGGGTCAGCCTCCACCAGGCCCCCACTCATGTCTCCCACCACCCCCACCCCCCGGCAGTGCAGGGTCACCCTCCACCAGGCCCCCACTCATGTGTCCCACCACCCCCACCCCCCTGCCACCATGTGCAGCCCCCACCAGGTCCTCACAATCCCCAATCATGTGCGTAATGGTCAGCCTTCACAGCCAAAAAGCCCTACCAAGTAACCCATTCACCCACATGGAAATGGAAATCACATGTTACACCCCCAATGTTCATGAAGCTAATGAACCCATGTCCGTCACACACATTTTTTGCAATTGAATGGGAAAACACACAACATGACATGCATGAAACCAATGAGATGAAACCACACAGTGAACAATGGCAACAAAAATGTATTGAAAAAAATACGAATGCTAAAGAAAGAAAACTAACTACAATGTAAATGTGAAAAAATAAGCTGCATGTCCGCATAAAAACACAAAACTGGAAATCCAAATCAAAAAATGTTGTCCAAACTGAAATGTAAAAACTCTCCATGCAACAAAGAACTATGTACAAAAATAACAAGGGTCCATCATCCCAACTGAACTAAGGAAACCTCCTAAAAAACCTACCTAAATATCAACTACATACAAAAAGTGGAGCAGTGTCCGTCGACTCCAAATCATAATAAGAACGAAAGGAAACCTAAAACTAAAGAACTATATACAAAGGCGGCGGGCAAGTCCAGCGGCTCACTCTGTGGTGTCCCGGGCCAGGGCATCATCGAACTCCTGTTCGATGTCCCGGAGGCGGTCCAGTTCCATGGCCCCGAGGGTCCGCAGGGACGACGCTGTGTCCTCCTCCAACCCCATGCGGATTGCCTCGAGGCACTCGGCCCGCCTCAGGGCCCTCCGCATGGAGTTCTCCGCCCTGACCATTGTGAGCCGCGCCTCTTCCGCCCGCCGCCGCTCCGCACCTATGGCGTGGCCCAACCGCTGCCACACGGAAGACACTCTCTGTCCTGGGTCCCCCTGCCCTCCGGCCGATGCCTGCCCCTCCGATGTTGAAAGCCCCGAGCCTTCATGTCTCCCACCATCTTGCTGCTGCTGCTCTGCCTCTGCCCGTGCACTGCCTCCTGCTGCCTGCACATCCTCCGCCGGCTGGGGTGCACTTGTTGATGTGGCCACCCCTGCTGGACCTCCGACTCCCGACTGTGGCAGGGATGCCTCCTCCACCAGCCTGGCCGCACTGTCAGAGGCAGCTCCACAGGGCACCCAGGTGACTGATGGGTGGGAAGATGGCACAGAGGACGACTGGCGCGTAGGGGGTCCAGTTGAGGAGGGGGTCGGAGCAAGCCCCATCAGACAGCGGAATCCGGCCTGGGTGACCTGTCCCAGCAGGCTGACGTGGTCAACGAGCCATTCGAGATGACGTGCAGTCTCTCCATGAAAAGACTGCAGGTCACCTCGCATGGCCCGTTGACGCAACGCCACACCAGCCAGGACAGGCTCAACCCGGACCTGGATGGCCACGTCCGCAGGCATAGGAAGGCCAGTTGACGTCAGCTCATCCCCTGCCTGAAAACGGGTCTGGACGTAGGCATCCCTGCTGGTGCAAGATGATGCAGGGACAGGATCGGGGACAGGATTGCACACAGGCACCTCCGCGGCCGCCTGTGCTGCCTCCTGTCCCTGGTCCTGCACTGCACCACTAGCACCAGTGGGATCCCCACCTCCAGACCCTGTCTCTGGTGCTTGCGCGGCCCCCTCCTCCACCAAACCCCCCACCAACCTGGATGACTCTGTGCCATCTTCCGCTGTTGGGCCCTGTGGGGTCCCAGGTGCCCCTTCTGCTGCCGAGGAGTCCAACTGCAACCTCCGCCTCTTGGACCTCCCCCCGGCAGCTGCGGCCTGGGACGCGGCACCGGACTCCTCACTCCCCGACGAGATGACAACACGGGAGGGGAGCCGGGCCTTGCGTCTCCGGCTGGCGGTCGGATCCCCGCCGCTGTGCTCCACAGCACCTTTTCCGCCCTCTTCATCAGTTGACGCTGCAGACAGGGAGAAACAAAACACAGGCATCAGGGCACTGTACAATGGACACATACACGCATGACAGTTGCACATGAGTGGCATTGGCAAACCTCAGACATGTCATCACAATCCCCAACACACATGTCATTGCAACTGGCACACATGAGCCATACCATAGCCATATCGCAACTGCCAGCACCATCCCTACACATACAACAGCATCAGCAGCCAAAGGGGAGCCAGACATCACATGCAACACAGGAAGTGCACCACACATGTACACACACCACCACACTTGCATGCATGTCTACACCTCTGCCAAGTGTCGCACTGTTCAGACGGGCATCCATGTCACATCTGCCAATCAGGCTTCCACATACCGCTGTCACATGCATCCATGTAGCATCACTGTTGCACCCTTGTCAAATACACACACATGCACATGTACACAGTGCTCATACATGCAGTCGAAAACAACATACATGCCTGACATCACGGACATGTCTACTTACATACACATTCATCCAAACATGTGTGCACGCACAACTGCATTTGCCATGCAAGCCCACACACACAAGCACCATCCATGTCTCACACATTACAGCCCTCGCATGTGTCAGCCCCACGGCCCTGTACACCCCCACCCATACTCCACCCCATACAAACAGATGTGCAACCGGCACAATGGCGAATGATCACCACACGCCCTGCTCACAACCAGGATGCATGTACACTCACCGCTCGACTCCAGACGGCTCTGCTTCTCTAGGACCTGGACGTGGAGCGCTGGGGGTATGCGTTCCAGGACCCCCATCTGTTCTTCCGACAAGTGGCCCCGGCGCCCCTTGGCATCCGCTGCCTTCAAGAGGCGCCGGGCCTTGTTCAGGGTCCTGGACCTGAAGTCCTCCCAGCGCTTCCTGACATGTTGTAAGTCCCGGACTGCCACCCCCTCCGCGTTGATGGCAGTCACGATGTCAGTCCAGATCCGAGTCCGTCCTTCCTTGTTGGCGCGGGAACTTCCAAAGAGGGCATCATACTGCCCCAGGACTTGCTCCACCAGGACACCAACTTCGGTGGCACTGAAGCTGGTGCCCCTCTGCCTCTCTGGCCGGGGGTTGTCAGTGGTCACAGATGGTGTTTGCCCCGACATGACAACCCCAGAGGCAGGAGTGGGTGGGCAACTGGGTCCTGGGGCTGGGCTGTGGAGCGATGGAATTCCAGTCGGGAGTCTTCTGTTCCAGCAGGGGTGGTCACAGCAACAGCACCCCTGGCTGATGTGCAGGCAGCAAATGGCAGTGTACGTGGGCAGCAGGCAGTCAGGCAGCAGCAGATAGCAGGTGGGAGCGTGCTCGGGGCTCTGGGGGGCAGTAGTTCGGCCTTCTGGGCAGGAGCGTGGTCTTCCGTGTGCTTACGCGTGGCCAGCTTGGTACGGAGTGATTTGGCACGTGAAAATCCTGCACGTCAGCGTGAAAACCGAGGAAAGCCCTTAGCGCGTAAGGGCGTCAGCACGCATACGCGATTCTATTGGACCAAAGGCCCTCAGCGCGTAAGCGCGTCTGTGACGTGGCCCGCACGGGTGTTTCCCACACAGCACGTGATGACAGAGCACACGTGGAAAGACTGCACGTCAGAGTCTCATCGCGTGTGATTGGTGGAAATGGCCGTACACGCATAAGTCACAAAGCGTGTAATTGGTGGAAATGGCCGTACACGCATAAGTCACAAAGCGTGTAATTGGTGCAAATGGCCCTAGCGCGTACACGCCGCGTAAGTGACGTTGAACGTGTGGGCCTGTATAAAAGGTACGCGTAGAACACCATTTCCTTGTACGTGCTTTTCGTGGAGAGCGAGTGGGTGAATTCTGTACTTCTTGTCGGTTCACACGCGATTTACTTTACAGCGTTTCAAGTTCGTATTCCCTGTTACCTCTGACAGATTTTTCTCTTTTTTCTCTTTTACTGGTTTACCTGGGCCTGTTCCCTCAAACAGTGTTCCCTTCTACTGTTGTCCTGTCTCCTCAGACAGCGTACAAATCTTCTTTTGGCGGGGGTGTTGCCAACCAAACGCGCTCCTTTTTCACGCTCTTTTACCTGGCAGACGGTGAGTCACGCACGTATCTAACATCTGTGCTTGCCCCGTGTGTAGCCTACCCCTTCAGAGGTCATTCTAGGCTGCGTGTGACACGCATACGTTCATTCTTGTGTTTCTGGGTGCCACAGCGTAGTGCAGGTTTTTCTTTCTGCACATGTGGTCTAGGAGGGGTTGCGTGCACGTCATCTCCCTTTTTTGGGGCTCCTGTGCGTAGCGTGACCCGTCATCTTTCCCCAGGGGTTACAATCAGCCTTGCAAGAGCACTAGGGTACAATTACCATCTGGTACCCAACCCCTTTGACCCCCAATTGCCCAGGACAATATTTGACAGCCACTCCCATACGCACATCAACATCAGTGCCATGGTTGGGAGGCGAGGATTCCGTAAGGGTGGCAAAGGTGGAAGAGCCACAAGTGGTGGCCGTGGTGGATCCGGTAGGGGACGTGGTCGTTACTTGCAGGGTGAGCCTGTCCCCCCATGTGTGGAGGACCAGTCAAGGGCACCCATAATCCCCCCCGCCCCTGGTTGAGGCTGATGTGGCTGACACCATCCATGCTCAGCCCTTGTTGGACCAGCCCATTGTGGCACCAGACCTGGCTGACTCCATGGCTGACTTCCAGGTCAGCAGGCCTATGACACGTGCGCTGGTGCACGTTGATGTCATCAGGCCACGTGGATCAGGGGCAGCAAGGTCATCTGCTGCCCCAAGTAGGCAGGGTGGAGAGGCTGCAGGGGCAGCTGCGGCTCCATCCACCCCAGCTCTCACACACCCAGCCAGGACAGTGTCGGTCCTAGTCCATCCTGCTGACATTCCCCCTGACACCATTACACTTGAGCCAATGCCTGCACCAACTCCCATGCTGAGTGTGCAATCCCACACTCCTGATACAGAGTCCACCAGGGCTCTTGCCCCTAGTGTCCAGAGCGGCGCAGGACACTCAGGATCACCACCACCTTCCAAGCGGAAGAGGAAGAGTGCTCGTCCGGCACAGGCTGATGCCCCAGACACGGCTACACAGTCCGGCCCGTCGAGGAAGCCCAGCTTCACGGATGCCGAACTGAATGCACTTGTCGAGTATGTGTCCGCACATGATAACGAGATGGTCATTGTTGCAGGATCCAAGACCACACCTGCACAACGCCAGGCACACTGGCAGACCGTTGCGGACATCGTAAGTGCCCTTGGAATCGTGAGGCGCACAGCCAATGATTGCTATAAGCGCTGGAATGACCTAAAGCGCAGGGCAAAGAATAAACTGGCCTCAAGTCATGCCGCAACTCTAGTGACTGGAGATGGGTCTCCAGTAGAAGACATGGAACTCACTCCACATGAGTCAGTCGCTGGGACCTACGTCACGGAGGAACAGATCCAAGGCGTGGGAGATCTGCCTGATTATGAGGCATTGTCCGGTGAGTGCACATGCATGTGTGTGTCATCCATGTGCATGGTGTGTGTGTGAGGGCTTCTGTTTGTGTGCCAGGTGAGGGTGTGTGCGCCTGAGTCGTTTGGGTCACCCATGTGCTTCATGCAATACATTCTGCGCAGCAGCATTTGGCCGTAGCAGTATCCCTTCTGCCAACAGTAGACATCTAGCCCAACAGCACGCCAGTTGCCCTTGAAGTGTCACCTTGCCACAACATTGTTGCAAAATTTAGCACTGTTCATTTAGTCAGATATTTACCATTCCACCACTTTTACTAGGCATGTCGCAGTCCTCTAGTCACATGTCTGACATGGCTATGGTAAAGTTGAGTGACTTAGTTACCTGGATATCATTTGTTCAAACATGTCCCTGTGCAATTGCACCATTTCGGACTGGCAGCTCCAGGTGAAGAATCTGACCTGTTAGAATTAGAAAAGCTATTACATGCGGGAACTGGACAGTATGCATAGGTGCTGCCCTCTTCTCCATCTTCACTCAATAGCAATGGTACATGCCATCTGTCTGATGGCATGTGTGTTTCACCTGCCAATCACAGGCCAATGTGTGATGCCACTGCCAGGCAGCATGCAGAAAATGTGTTCATCTCCAATCTTGGTGTCATCAGTGTGTGCCATTTGCCTGCCCTTCATACGCAGTGAGGCTGCATGCATGGGAGGGTTTTAGTCATGTGGGACATGTGTCAAACAAGTACTGTTTCTCTTGCTTCTCAGCCCTCATTGTGTGCCATGGTGCTAATGCCTGTTTCCATTTCTTTGTTTTTATGTCTTTGCAGGGGAAGACGCACCTGATACTGCTGGGGTTGTGGAGATGGTGCTGACCCAGGAGGGGCCCGAGGGCCGACCAACCACCAGTGAGGGACGTGGTGTGGTGGTGGGTGAGAACCCACAAGTGCTGCAGGTCCTGCTGTCAAGGGGTGTCTCTGGCTGCACCTCCCCCGAGCTGTACTCAGGTGTTGATTCGGATGAGACCTATGTGCCGTCGCAGGTGAGTGTTCCAGGGAGGGATTCTGTTCTGTCTCACCCACCTGCACCAGGGTCAGAACCCTCAATGGGGATGTCAGTGTTGGCAGCTACGCCTTTGGTGGTTACGGATGCAGGGTCACACTCCGCGACATCTGATCCTGTTCCTGGGCCAGCAGATCAGAGTGGGAATGCAGTCCTGCAGCCTCAGGCAGTGCCGGCACAGCAAGGCGCAGTTCGCCTTGCCCCAGACAGGTGTGGTGCCCGCCGACGTGGTGGCCGTACGCCACCTGGCAATACCGCATGGGAGCAATCCATTTACGGTATGGCAACCCAACAGGCAGCATCATCCGAGATGATGGCTCAGGCCATGGATAGGGTGGCCACTTCCATTGTCCCCCCTGAAAGGCTGATGGAGCGACTAGAGCAGGCAACCGACTCCATCTGCCAGTCACAAAGGGAGGACATGTTGGGGTCCAACAGGGACAGGCGGGCGGCACTGGCGACTCTGCAGGAGGCCATCTCCATTGAGTCCCAGGGCCACAGGGAAGCCCTGAGGCAGGAGCTCCTTCACCTCAGGACGACTCTTGTTGAGCTTGAGGCTTCTACACACCAAAGGACAGAACAGCAGCTGGAGCGTCTCACCCGTACGCTCTCAGCTGAGATGCAGGCAACGAGGGCGGAGGTCCGGGCATCCCGTGAGTTGTTGCATGGGGACCTCCGCACACTCATCCTCCAGAACCAGACCTACCACACCCGCATGCTTGCAGCCATGGAGGAGCAGACTAGGGCCTTGCGTGGGCTGCCTCCCATAGTGCAACCACCTCCGGATGCAGCTGCACAGGGTGATAATAGCGACAGCAGTGATACTCCCACAATAGGGTAGCCGTGTGGGCCATGAGCCCATGGAGGTGTTTTATTTTCCCAGGATCCACGCAGGTGGGTTCTGGTGTGCATCCTGTCCTCGGACCTCCTGGGTGGCCTCCCCAACCCCCCCGGGCCCTTCAATGGCCATTTTTGATTTTTATTTATTTTTTTTTTATTTTAATTTTTATTTATTTTATTCCCAATTTTTTTGGGACAATTTGTTGGCTTCCATGGTTCCTGTGGGCATACGCTGCATTGTGGCTGGGCACATGCAGGCTTGTAATGTATTTGGTTCAGATGCTTGGGTTTGAGTCACACACACCCCTCCTGCTTCCCGTTTCCATGGGCTTGCAAAGGGTGTGCCCAAGTGACAGTGAATTACACAGTGACGTTGGACTCCCATGAGCTGTGTGGGCAGTCTGTAGTCAATACTGTGTATACATTCCTAGTGCATACTGCTGTTGTGTTGTACACTGCATGTTGCATTGATGTGTAACTCATCTTCTGTGTCTACCTCCAACTGTGCAGGTCCCTTCCTCATGTCTACACAAGGACCTCTAGTCTGGAGATGTGGTCCATGTTGGCAGCAGTGCACCTACAACTCTACAGGCGCCAACACTGCACAGTTGGTAGTGGTGGGAGTGCAGGCATTTCCAGGTGGTGAGACTCATAATATTATACATTAGTGATGTCATGTTAATGGTAGTACGTGCTCAAGTTTGTTGTTGGTCCGGCATTACTGTGAGCATTTCAGGTGTTGCAAGTTTCTAATAGGGACACCGTACATTGTGACACTAGTGTCATGTTGTGGGGATTAATTTGTGTACGTGCAAATAGCATGACATGGCACGGTGTGTCGTGTGGCGGTGCTGGGGTTGGCTTGGCTGACATGGCACTGTCCTCTTGTTGCATTTTGCAAGTGGGTATTCATTTCAGCTGCTTGAATTTGTAACTTCACAAAACTGCATTGGTGGTGTCAGTGTGGGTAGGGATGCACACATTGTGACACTTCCAGGTGAACAATCTCAGGCTGATATGGTTTTCACCGTTCTTTCTCCAGACATTCAGGATCAGTGTCAGGTTGAGTCATCATTGATTGTCAGATGGAATGTGCCAGGGCAGTGTGCACTCCACAGGGGTGTGATTTCTATGTGAAGTAATTAGCCACTAGCGGCTGTGCATGTGGTTGGGGATGGGGGGGCACCACCTTGTCCACGGCCAGGCCCCGGCGTGTTGCAACGTTGTGCAGGACACATGCTGCCACTATGATCCTGCACACTACTGGGGGAGCATACAACAGCTGACCGCCAGAACGGTCAAGGGAGCGAAAGCGTGACTTCAGCACTCCAAATGTGCGCTCCACTATGCCCCGGGTTGTAATGTGGGCTGCGTTATATCTTACCTGGGGTGGCGTGGTGGGGTTCCGAATTGGCGTCATCATGTGGGGGCTGAGAGGGTAGGCACTGTCCCCTATGGAGGTGGTGATTGGTATCATTGGTGGGGTTGTGACCTTGCTCAGTATCTGACATGCATGCATGTGCAGTGGCGTTCATACTCACCAAGCAGCCATGTATCGCCATGCCGGCCAGCTTCTAGGTCCCGGCTTAGGGTGGACATTCGGTAAATGAAGCTTTCGTGGGTTGACCCAGGATAGTTGGCATATAGTGAGGTGATGATTCCCTTGGCATTACATACTACCTGCACGTTGATGGAATGCCAGTGCTTGCGGTTCCTATAGATGTGCTCAGATGCCCTGGGGGGACGTAGAGCCACATGGGTGCAGTCAATGGCACCTAGCACTTTGGGGAATCGTGCCACAGCGTAGAAATCCAGGGCGGCAGCATGCCTTTCTGCAGGTGTTCTGGGCAGGTATATGTGCCTGCGGACTGATGGGCGTGCAGTGATGATGTTCAAGACCTGGTGTAGGCACCGTGACTGGGTGGCCTGTGATACACCACCCACAATGGCACTTGTCCGCTGAAATGATCCAGTGGCTAAGAAGTGCAGTACATTGAGGACCTTCTCCAGGGGGCTGAGTGCTTGGGAGCACAGGGTGGGTGATGTGAGGTCGTCCTCCCACTCACTCACCAGGTCCAGTATGATGTGTGGTGGAAACCTGTACCTCCCATGCACCTGGTCATCAGGCATCCCGAAAAGGCTGGTTCTGGGTGTGAATATTCTGGCCCTGACTATCCTCCTCCTCCTCCTTTGGTAGGCCACGCCCACTGCTGCTAGGAACGGTATGTTCATCCTGGGTCTGAGCTAGTTATTTTGTTAGCGCGCAAATTAATGCGTTGCGCGTGTTGTAGGCGAGCGTGTGACCCGCGCACCCCTCCAATCCAGTGCCCAGTACAATAGCGTGTGGAAATTGGCGCGCACACCGGGATACAGGTGCGCTGACGTACTTGCGTGTGTAAGTGTCCGCGCACACCTCATATACACGTACATAGGCCAATCGCGTGTACACGCACTTTTGTCCAATTACACGCGATGAGACTCTGACGTGCTGTCCAATTACACGCGATGAGACTCTGACGTGCAGTCTTTCCACGTGTGCTCTGTCATCACGTGGTGTGTGGGAAACACCCGTGCGGGTCACGTCACAGAGGCGCTTACGCGCTGAGGGCCTTTGGTCCAATGGATTCGCGTATGCGTGCTGACGCGCTTACGCGCTGAGGGCCTTTGGTCCAATGGATTCGCGTATGCATGCTGACGCGCTTACGCGCTAAGGGCCTTTCCTCGGTTTTCACGCTGACGTGCAGGATTTTCACGTGCCAAATCACTCCGTACCAAGCTGGCCACGCGTAAGCACACGGAAGACAACGCTCCTGCCCAGAAGGCCGAACTACTGCCCCCCAGAGCCCCGAGCACGCTCCCACCTGCCATCTGCTGCTGCCTGACTGCCTGCTGCTCACGTGCACTGCCATTTGCTGCCTGCACATCAGCCAGGGGTGCTGTTGCTGTGACCACCCCTGCTGGAACCGAAGACTCCCGACTGGAATGCCATCGCTCCACAGCCCAGCCCCAGGACCCAGTTGCCCACACACTCCTGCCTCTGGGGTTGTCATGTCGGGGCATACAACATCTGTGACCACTGACAACCCCCGGCCAGAGAGGCAGAGGGGCACCAGCTTCAGTGCCACCGAAGTTGGTGTCCTGGTGGAGCAAGTCCTGGGGCAGTATGATGCCCTCTTTGGAAGTTCCCGCGCCGACAAGGAAGGACGGACTCGGATCTGGACTGACATCGTGACTGCCATCAACGCGGAGGGGGTGGCAGTCCGGGACTTACAACATGTCAGGAAGCGCTGGGAGGACTTCAGGTCCAGGACCCTGAACAAGGCCCGGCGCCTCTTGAAGGAAGCGGATGCCAAGGGGCGCCGGGGCCACTTGTCGGAAGAACAGATGGGGGTCCTGGAACGCATATCCCCAGCGCTCCACGTCCAGGTCCTAGAGAAGCAGAGCCGTCTGGAGTCGAGCGGTGAGTGTGCATGCATCCTGGTTGTGAGCAGGGCGTGTGGTGATCATTCGCCATTGTGCCGGTTGCAGATCTGTTTGTATGGGGTGGAGTATGGGTGGGGGTGTACAGGGCCGTGGGGCTGATACATGCGAGGGCTGTAATGTGTGAGACATGGATGGTGCTTGTGTGTGTGGGCTTGCATGGCAAATGCAGTTGTGCGTGCACACATGTTTGGATGAATGTGTATGTAAGTAGACATGTCCGTGATGTCAGGCATGTATGTTTTTTTCGGCTGCATGTATGAGCACTGTGTACATGTGCATGTGTGTGTATTTGTCAAGGGTGCAACAGTGATGCTACATGGATGCATGTGACAGCGGTATGTGGAAGCCTGATTGGCAGATGTGACATGGATGCCCGTCTGAACAGTGCGACACTTGGCAGAGGTGTAGACATGCATGCAAGTGTGGTGGTGTGTGTACATGTGTGGTGCACTTCCTGTGTTGCATGTGATGTCTGGCTCCCCTTTGGCTGCTGATGCTGTTGTATGTGTAGGGATGGGGGTGACAGTTGCAAAATGGCTGTGGTATGGCTCATGTGTGCCAGTTGCAATGACATGTGTGTTGGGGATTGTGATGACATGTCTGAGGTTTGCCAATGCCACTCATGTGCAACTGTCATGCGTGTATGTGTCCATTGTACAGTGCCCTGATGCCTGTGTTTTGTTTCTCCCTGTCTGCAGCGTCAACTGATGAAGAGGGCGGAGAAGGTGCTGTGGAGCACAGCGGCGGGGATCCGACCGCCAGCCGGAGACGCAAGGCCCGGCTCCCCTCCCGTGTTGTCATCTCGTCGGGGAGTGAGGAGTCCGGTGCCGCATCCCAGGCCGCAGCTGCCGGGGGGAGGTCCAAGAGGCGGAGGTTGCAGTTGGACTCCTCGGCAGCAGAAGGGGCAGCTGGGACCCCACAGGGCCCAACAGGGGAAGATGGCACGGAGTCATCCAGGTTGGTGGGGGGTTTGGTGGAGGAGGGGGCCACGCAAGCACCAGAGACGGGGTCTGGAGGTGGGGATCCCACTGGTGCTAGTGGTGCAGTGCAGGACCAGGGACAGGAGGCAGCACAGGCGGCCGCGGAGGTGCCTGTGTGCAATTCTGTCCCCGATCCTGTCCCTGCATCATCTTGCACCAGCAGGGATGCCTACGTCCAGACCCGTTTTCAGGCAGGGGATGAGCTAACGTCAACTGGCCTTCCTCTGCCTGCGGACGTGGCCATCCAGGTCCAGGTTGAGCCTGTCCTGGCTGGTGTAGCGTTGCGTCAACGGGCCATGCGAGGTGACCTGCAGTCTTTTCATGGAGAGACTGCACGTCATCTCGAATGGCTCGTTGACCACGTCAGCCTGCTGGGACAGGTCACCCAGGCCGGATTCCTCTGTCTGATGGGGCTTGCTCCGACCCCCTCCTCAGCTGGACCCCCTACGCGCCAGTCGTCCTCTGTGCCATCTTCCCACCCATCAGTCACCTGGGTGCCCTGTGGAGCTGCCTCTGACAGTGCGGCCAGGCTGGTGGAGGAGGCATCCCTGCCACAGTCGGGAGTCGGAGGTCCAGCAGGGGTGGCCACATCAACAAGTGCACCCCAGCCGGCTGAGGATGTGCAGGCAGCAGGAGGCAGTGCACGGGCAGAGGCAGAGCAGCAGCAGCAGCAACATGTTGGGAGCCATGAAGGCTCGGGGCTTTCGACATCGGAGGGGCGGCCATCGGCCAGAGGGCAGGGGGACCCAGGACAGAGAGTGTCTTCCGTGTGGCAGCGGTTGGGCCACGCCATAGGTGCGGAGCGGCGGCGGGCGGAAGAGGCGCGGCTCACAATGGTCAGGGCGGAGAACTCCATGCGGGGGGCCCTGAGGCGGGCCGAGTGCCTCGAGGCAATCCGCAGGGGGTTGGAGGAGGACACAGCGTCGTCCCTGCGGACTCTCGGGGCCATGGAACTGGACCGCCTCCGGGACATCGAACAGGAGTTCGATGATGCCCTGGCCCGGGACACCACGGAGTGAGCCGCTGGACTAGCCCACCGCCTTTGTATATAGTTATTTAGTTTTAGGTTTCCTTTCTTTCGAATTATGATTTGGAGTCGACGGACACTGCTCCACTTTTTGTATATAGTTGATTTTTAGGTAGGTTTTTTTAGTAGGTTTCCTTTGTTCAGTTGGGCTCATGGACACTTGGTAGTTTTTTATACGGACATGCATGTTATTTTGTTCTCATTCACATTGCAGTTAGTTTTCTTTCTTTTGCATTCTTAATTTTTTTTAATACAATTTAGTTAGCATACTTCACTGTGTGGTGTCATCTCATTGGTTTCATGCATGTCATGTTGTGTGTTTTCCCATTATATTGCAACCATTGTGTGTGACGGACATGGGTTCATTAGCTTCATGAACATTGGGGGTGTGACATGTGATTTCCATTTCCATGTGGGTGAATGGGTTACTTGGTAGGGCTTTTTGGATGTGGAGGCTGTCCATTACGCACATGATTGGGGATTGTGAGCACCTGGTGGAGGGTGACCCTGCACTGCCGGGGGGTGGGGGTGGTGGGAGACATGAGTGGGGGCCTGGTGGAGGGTGACCCTGCACTGCCGGGGGGTGGGGGTGGTGGGAGACATGAGTGGGGGCCTGGTGGAGGGTGACCCTGCACTGCCGGGGGGTGGGGGTGGTGGGAGACATGAGTGGGGGCCTGGTGGAGGGTGACCCTGCACTGCCGGGGGGTGGGGGTGGTGGGAGACATGAGTGAGGGCCTGGTGGAGGGTTATCCTGCACTGCCGGGGGGTGTGGGGGTGGTGGGAGACATGAGTGGGGGCCTGGTGGAGGGTGACCCTGCACTGCCGGGGGGTGGGGGTGGTGGGAGACATGAGTGAGGGCCTGGTGGAGGGTTATCCTGCACTGCCGGGGGGTGGGGTGGTGGGAGACATGAGTGGGGGCCTGGTGGGGGCTAACAATGGTGGCAGGGGGGTGGGGGTGGTGGGAGACATGAGTGGGGGCCTGGTGGAGGGTGACCCTGCACTGCCAGGGGGTGGGGGTGGTGGGAGACATGAGTGGGGGCCTGGTGGGGGCTAACCATGGTGGCAGGGGGGTGGGGGTGGTGGGAGACATGAGTGGGGTCCTGGTGGAGGGTGACCCTGCACTGCCGGGGGGTGGGGGTGGTGGGAGACATGAGTGGGGGCCTGGTGGAGGCTGCCCCTGCACTGCCGGGGGGTGGGGGTGGTGGGAGACATGAGTGGGGGCCTGGTGGAGGGTGACCCTGCACTGCCGGGGGGTGGGGGTGGTGGGAGACATGAGTGAGGGCCTGGTGGAGGGTGACCCTGCACTGCTGGGGGGTGGGGGTGGTGGGAGACATGAGTGGGGGCCTGGTGGAGGCTGCCCCTGCACTGCCGGGGGGTGGGGGTGGTGGGAGACATGAGTGGGGGCCTGGTGGAGGGTGACCCTGCACTGCCGGGGGGTGGGGGTGGTGGGAGACATGAGTGGGGGCCTGGTGGAGGTTGACCCTGCACTGCCGGGAGGTGGGGGTTGTGGGAGACATGAGTGGGGACCTGGTGGAGGCTGCCCCTGCACTGCTGGGGGGTGGGGGTGGTGGGAGACATGAGTGGGGGCCTGGTGGAGGGTGACCCTGGATGCTGGGGGGTGGGGGTGGTGGGAGACATGAGTGGGGGCCTGGTGGAGGGTGACCCTGGTGGCTGGGGGGTGGGGGTGGTGGGACACATGAGTGGGGGCCTGGTGGAGGCTGCCCCTGCACTGCTGGGGGGTGGGGGTAGTGGGAGACATGCATTGTTGATCAGTAGTGCAAGGTGACATGTGGGTTGGCTGGGGGCATGCCCATGGTGGATGTGCTGCCTGTGGGACATGAGCAGGGGTGCAGGGTAGTCCCCCGTGGTGTGGGCTGCCTGCAGGGGCCGTGGAGGTTGTGGAGCGTACACCTGGGAGGACCCACAAGGCCAATTCACGTGTAGTACTCCCCAGAACCCCTGAAATACACATACCCTGATGGAATAGCATGTGCAACTTCCCGCGCACCCATGTAATACACGTACCCTGCTCGCACTGGCCCATTCGCGTGTGGAACTTCCCGCGCACCCCTGAAATGCACGTACCCTGCAGAATTCGCGTGTGGGACTTCCCGCGCACCCCTGAAATACACGTACCCTGCTCGCACTGGGACTATCGCATGTGTAACTTCCCGCGCACCCCTGAAATACACGTACCCTGCTCGCACTGGGACTATCGCGTGTGGAACTTCCCGCGCACCCCTGAAATACACGTACCCTGATGGAATCGCGTGTGGAACTTCCCGCGCACCCATGTAATACACGTACCCTGCTCGCACTGGCCCATTCGCGTGTGGAACTTCCCGCGCACCCCTGAAATCCACGAACCCGGCCAAATCGCGTGTGAGACTTCCCGCGCACCCCGGTATACACGCACATGTATTTTTTGTCAGCGGGTCCGTGTTTGTGGGTACCCCTTTGCACGTCATTTGTCCTGGAGGGCCACAGTATAGGACATTCATCATGGCAGTATATAGGTGCTATTTGTTGGCGCACCTTTTGGCGCACATTTCTTACAGCCGCAGAGACGCTACCGCCTGCTTTCTTGTGGCGGTCGTGTTTGTGCCTGTGCGCTGGTTTGAGCGTGCGCTTTTTTGCCCTATTCTATTCCATGAATACGTGTTGTAGGCTAGCGTGTGGGCGTTCCGCGCACTTGTGCCCTGTACTTCCCCCGTGACGCCCACGTTTTGGCAAGTTGTTCCCAATTCCGAGTGTTACGCCCGTGTTCCGCCTACTTTTGTTGCGTGTGCCGCACTATGTGCGATTTTCGCTCTGGCCTGTGCGATTTTCGCTGTGACCTGGCGCACGCTGTTTGATGGCCTGTGCGCCAACGTGCGCCGCGCACTTTTTTATCGCACATCCGCTGGTTTTCTCGCGCACGGACTTCCATGAATCGATGTGCGCTGCTTTTCGTGCGATTTTCGCACTTGCACTGCGATTTTCGCTATTCCACTGCGATTCGCACGTTTTTGCCCACTTGCGCCGCGCAAATTATTCCATAAATCGGCCTCTAAGTCTCAGGAGAGGTGAGAGTGATCATAAGCCAACAATGAGCTTGCACATTACAAACACCACAGATTACTCTTAGGCAGGTGCATATCCAAAATACATATACATTTATTTTAGGCCCATAAAACAACACGAATAACCGATGGATGAACAGTTACCACTCAAGCATAGCACTCTGTGACATATATACAACTACTGCAGGGTAATGCGATAAAGGTAGTAAAACATCCACAACCTGCAACAGAAGGGAGTTAACCAGAATTATAGCATTAGGCAGTCTTCAGGATGGAAGCCCTAACTTATGCAGTCCAACCCTATGAAGTAAGGAGCCTTGTGCTCAATGTACAAGTGGTGCATAAAAAACAATTTAAGATCATGTCCTTTGGACTCAAGAATGCACCAGCCACATTCCAAAGGGTCGTGAACAATGTTCTGAATGGGTTAGAGGATGTCTGCATGGCATACTTGGATGACATTACTGTGTTCAGACCCACTTGGGTAGAACATCTTCATCACCTTGGATATGTGTTACAGGCCCATCTGACCATAAAGGGGAGCAAATAATTGGTCAGAGTAAAGTGGTCTACCTTGGACATGAGGTAGGAGGAGGTGAGATAAGGCCCTTGCCTAGTAAAGTACAAGCTGTATGGGACTGGGTCACCCCCACTACTCAAACCCAAGTGAGAGCCTTCCTAGGTCTCACAGGGTGCTATCGTAACTTTATAGAGAACTAAGGGGGCATAGCTTCTCCACTGTATGTCATCTCTTCAACCAAATTTCCCAAGAAGGTTAGATGGAATGTAGAGTGTGCCACAGCATTTGAAGGGCAGAAAAATGCCCTCTGCAAAGCTCCAGTTCTAAGAGCTACTGATTACACACACACCTTTATTGTACAAACAGATGCACCTAGTACAGTAATAGGGGCAGTCTTGAATCAGCTGGATGAGCAAGGCAGGTAACAACCTATTTGCTTCATCAGTAGGAAACTGAAGGGCTGTGAAACAAGGTGGGCAACCATAGAGTGAGAATGATTTGCCATTGTGTGGTCTTTGAAGAAGTTTAGGCCATACTGTATGTTCTACTTTCCTTATTCAAACATACCACCAACCCTTGAGATGGTTAATGTACATGAAGGGGGGAAATCCTAAAATACTCAGATGGTCTATCTGCCTCCAACGGTTTGACTTTACCATTGAGCATAGGTCAGGACAGGATCCAATCATCAGAATGCTGATGGTCTCTCCAGGAAGTATGAACAGCTGGAACAAGAGATTCATCCAGAAGTGGATTAAATCCTCCTGTCCCTTAGTCTGGGGGTGGGAGGCGAGTTTTAGGGAGAATTTTCAGTTTCTGTGCTAATTCCATGTGAGAGACCCTAACACTTTTGCTGGACTCTGGACATTTTTTTATTTTAATCTCCTGAGCGAGTGGAACTTTTTACCACTCACTCATTCTTTTTCTCTGACTGGGATTTTTATTTTCACTGTTTTATGGAGGCTGGTAAACTCCATATGTTTAGTACTGGCATCTGCTTTTTTGCTTTGTGCTTTGATTTTTATTTTCACTGTTTTATGGAGTCTGGTAAACTCCATATGTTTAGTACTGGCATCTGCTTTTTTGCTTTGTGACAGCCATCACCCTAGGTGCAGTGTCATTGAAATGTCCTTTGAACTTTTGAAACTCTTTATGTTTAAATACATTTTCTCGTGCGAGCTACAGTTCCCAAGATAATGTTAATCTTACCTTTTCTTTTGTCGGTTCAGCAGACACCACCCTGTGTGGGGTTCTGGGGGTTACATTGTGACTCCTTCTCCCACTCCTCGTGTAACCTTTTGTTACAACTGACTAACTTAAATGGCTGGTGGCTGTGGTTACTTTTTACTACCTTTTTTGCAGGTTACTAGCAGGTGCATTTCTCAGCTGCAGTACAGGACCCACGGGTGACCATTTTCTCAAAATGGCCCCTGTCTTCATTTTATTCCATTTTTCAATTGTTATTTCCTTCTGGGCTTTTCTTCTATCATTTAGAATAGATTTGAGTCCTTTGTGAGTTTTGCCTTTGGCGGGCTTCAGCCTTGAAGCCGGCCCAGGCTCCAGTGTGTCTGAGGAAGAAGGAAGTGAGGGAGGAGCCTGAAACTTCACTGTCCTTTATCTGTAGGTATGCCTGGCTGAAACCAGTTCTAAATGGATGGCTGGCTGCCCTATAGGACAACCAACCCCCAGGTGATTAACAGCTCTGAGAGTGTGAATGATTGGGATCCAGCATAAAAGGCAAGGATTTTTGGACTACATACAGAGTCAACTACTGCAACAAGGAATCCATATAAGAAATCAAGAGGAGACACCAGCAGCACCTTCCAGGACCGCAAAAGCACCGGCGAAGCCTTACAGCTCTGCTGACCCTGTTTCCACATCAACAGGGAAGACCCGCCAAGGACAACTTCTTCCCTTAGGCTGGTAGTACCAACTAGCCTCAAGATTGGCTTCTTTCTGGGCCATCCCCGACTTGCTGTGACTTTCCTGAGCTGCAGAATCCCAATACCCGGGGTACCTAGACTATTATCAAGTGCATCGTATTCTGAAGATCAAATCCAGCTGAAACGTTGCAGGCTTCCGTGTGGACCCCCAGAGGCAGGAATTCTTTACCAAAAGTCCCCTCATCAGAGTTCAGGACCGAGAAATTAAAGAGAATCCGACCTGTGATATTAATTTCTTCTTGGTGCTAAGAAAAAGGTGCCAAAAAATCACAAAGAGGTGCTGGAGCAAGCTGAATCCATTTCTGCTGACCCCTTCTCTTAAGTACTGCCACAGAAGCTCACCAGAGGTCCCCCCCTTTTGTCACTACGACATAGAAGCAGGAATCAGGGTCTGCAATGTTGCACCTAGAAGGAAGCCAGCTACAATTTCTTCTTCACTTGGGAAGTGCTGTTTTCTTCAATTGAGAGTTGACCTCAACTCCTTTGTGCAGATAGGCTCCCCTCGAGCTCCTGTGTTTCTTCCAGAACCACTGACTGGTTAACTTTTCATCTGAAGATCTTCATCAGAACTGGAACTGTCCATTTGACGTAGGCTGTCCTGGTTTCCCAAAGGGCCATTTTATGATCCTATTGGCTTTGGCAATGCTGGTTCCTCCATAGTTTTTAATTGTGAACACTTTTATTGCTAGGAAACAGACTGCCTATACCCCTCTGGGAGAGTGTATTTGTTATTTACAGTTGCTGGTTGTGTTCTACCTAACTTTGAACCTTTCCCTCACATCTCAATTTTGCAAAGGTGATATATATGAGTTCTGATACTGACCTTAATTGACGTCACTCTGTGGGCTGGAAATTTAAAGCATGGAAAAAGTTACTCACCTGCATTATTGTTTCTTATATTAATTGATTCCATTTCACATTGAATGTTATAGGCAGTTGCTGATTTTTGGGTTTCCTTGTGTGTCTTGTGTATACATAAATAAATATATTTTAATATAACTTTAAGTGAGTGTTTACTTTGATACATGTGTGAACTGATTTCATGGCACTGTTCTACAGCTCACATAACTACCTCCTGCTCAGCCACTCTGCCGTCTTGTGTAGTACAGCCATATACTAAGAGTTGGGTCCCCAATATCAAGAGATAAGTCTTATGACGTCCCACACCAGATGGACTTTAGCAAAACATACCTAACAGGCCCCATCACGGGTGACTTAGAATAGGTCTGACAGGAGTGCTTGTGGCATCCAGGTAACCTCCGGTCAGGAAGGATTCGTGTAACGTGTTTTTGTAAGAAATAAGGTAGCTCCGCCATCTTGTATTAGGTGAACTGGGGAAATGTTCAGTTCTGAAAAAAATGGCCTCACACCAGTGCTGGGTTCTTTATTCCATCAGCTTGAAATAAGGAAAAGGGGAGCAAAGGGGGAGGGTCCGACCTATTGCCCGCGAGAGCAGGATCAACAGAGCAGTACATGCAAGCACAGATAAATAGGAGGCACAGGTGGGGGAGGGACATTATATGTCGTCTCCCCTTCTGTCTCTCAAGCACGCTCACGGTCCACTGCCTCCATCTCGTACCCCTTCTTCCTTTCTCCCCCTTGCTCTCTTTCTATATTTCACTCTCTTATGCCCTCTTTCCACTCTCCATGGCCCACAGAGCCCCCCCCCCCCGGAAAAATCTAGTCGGGGCTGAGCCCCCCCCCCGGCCAGAAAGAAGTGATGCAGCATCAATGGCCCTTTCCATCGATACTGCATCACTTCTCTCCGGCCGGGTATAATCGCGAAAATGTGCGATTAAGCCCTCCACTCTAGGACTCATTGGTGTATGGTCCTGGAGGGGAGGGTTTAGGCGCAGCGGTATTCAAACTGTGGGGCGTGCCCCTCTGGTGGGCCGCAGCCTCATGCCCAGGGGGGGCGCGCATCCACGGTTTGAAGAAAAAAAAAGAGGATAAATGACCAAAGGGTCGGGTTGTTGCTTCGTTAACAAGCAGCAGCCCGATCCACGGCTCCTGCCACACATGCTTAGTGCGACAGGGGCCGGGCCTTTGTGAGGTCTCAGGCTCCATTAGGAGCCTATTAGGAGCCTATTTATAAAGACAAAAGAAAAAGTGCACACCTTCTTTTGCCTTGATGATGGTCATCACGGCAAAAGAATGTGTGTGCTTTTTTTTTGTCTTCATGAATGGGCTCCTAATGGAGCCTGAGGCCCCACAAAGGCCCGGCCTCTGTCGCACTATGGGTGGTGGCAGCAGGGTCGATTGGCCCCTGGCCAGGCCGAAATTGTTCCTGTGGAGTAAGGGCCGGTTTCAGGCCATGCTTGGGCCGGTTTGAAAAAAAAATCGGAAAAATAAATTTTTTTCAAATTTATTTTTTCATTTTTTATTCTTCAAAAACCTTTCATCCTTCTTGGGTCGATATAAGTACCAACACTGGTTGGGTGATATTGTATGAATATTTGTTCTATAAAAAAGAGCTTAAGGGTAAGTGCTATATAATACCATATTATCATGTGGCCTTGGACGTCTGCTTGGAGTCACAGTATTTTGACAATATGGATCTATACACACAGATATTAATGATACATATGGTGATCCATTCTTGTATGAAATGTATATCACCTTAGTGAAATCATAACCATATTTTTCGTAGTGTAGTTTACTTAGGAACAATGCTATTTGATGCCACTTCCTATTTTGTCAAGGGGTGAAAGGTTGTGTTTCATCACTTGTAAACAGAAAGAGGATTCAACTTGGGAACCCTCCCGTCCCCTGCACACTTTCAAATGTTTGGATTAATCCAATACAGTTGTTTAAACTGCGTTATATGCATTGTACATACATTTGTTTCTAACACATATGGTCAGACACAGGAGTGTGAGATAAAAAAATATATATCTTTATAGTCAGGCTGTATTATTTTCAGCAAGAATTATAGTTCAGACAAAGATTATTTACAGTGCATAGAAACAGTATCAATAGATAAAGCTCAAATTGAAGAAAAATGGAGTCCAAATTGATTAGCGACGCGTTTCGAGGAAGTTCTCCTCTTCTTCATAAGGCCACACTTGGACTCTTAATGTAAAAGGAAAGCATAAATTCAGTAAAGAGAATTTTGTAAGCACAATGCATAGACTGTTCATGTCATATTAAATGTATACAGTTAAAAAATAAATGGTTTTAATTGTATTTAGAACATTAATCTGTCCCTAAAAAATAGGGAATTGAAACAATGTAACATGTTCTAATATGTATTGTAATTCATGCAACATTATAAGATTAACTAGGTTGCCCCTGCTCGAGAGAGGGGCTGAAGGTCTACTGAAGCATCTTTTCCTGCAAAATTAACTGTATAACGTCCATCATACTGTGATTTAGTAGAGTACTACCTCTAATGGGATCTATCACGTGGATGGTGAAACATAAGCTAAAGAAAATTAAATATGTAGGTAAAACAACACACAGATAGTTCTTAGGCTATATCAATCTAATATGGAAGAAATACAAAAATCGTTACCTCTGTGAGTAGAAAGTGTCGGAAACAGAGAACCGGACGGAGCGGTGAAAATAGATAGACAGTCTTCGTACACCAGTTGGTTCCTTAAAACATGGCTAATTCCCAAAAAGATACCAGAAATCTAAAGAAAACAAAGCCTGATCAATGCCAAGCTCAATGTTCAAACGTAACAGTCATAGGTGTGAGATAAAAAAAATTTGAGTAACATACCTAACCAGAATATGGAGGGCGGAAAATAATCAATACAGCGGCCCACATAAGGATGTAGAACTTAAGTATCCCGCCGTCACTACAGAGGTGCCTCAGTGTGTGGGAATTCTGTCATACGAATAGCCAAACTGAACAGGAATGAAGTCCTGATTAGTATAATATACCTAGCAATCTGATATGAAGTAATGGAAACATAATATGGTGTTTAATCAAGGCAAAAAATGTAAAGAATTACCGTATTCTCAAAGCTGATGTGCAACTGATGTCAAGATTGTGTGGCCGGTCAACAGCTGGAGAATCCGGCAGTAATAGGTCAGTTAAAGTATCAACTAAAGAAAGTGTAAGGAAAACAGAAAAAAAAGGAATCATGAGACTAAGGAACTATTTCCCTGGTCCCTAGATAGATAAATGCACATGCATTCACGCTTACCTGGAGCATAGGAGGGCAATCCTGAACAGAGTCTGTTCAGCCGAGTGGCTTGTTGTTCACAAACCATGGAGACTACATGTGACCATGGAGATAAATAGAGGACTGAAGTAATAGGTAAAGAAAAAGGACTAAGAAGTAAATGGGCCTCAAGGTCGGCCATCTTGGAACGAGGTTATATTGTAATGAAGGTGTAGATCTCTAGGCATTCAATGACAAGAAGTAACTTAAATCGGGAAACGTAAAGGTGCGTAACAAAATAAATTAAAAAGAAAAAATTCATACAGTACAGAAACCTATTGTGCGATGTAAATCGGACATAACAAATACTAGTCCGCACATCGTAGAACGGGGAGAGGAAAGTTGAGAAAAATAGTGTACCATGTGAAATAGAGTCGAAATTAGCAATGACAAAGGGTCTTGAATCGAACGAAACGCTCGGATCTTAAAAGGGAAAAAAATAGCACGGAAAAAATGAATATAATATTCAGATTATCTGGCTAAGGTCATTTAATGACCATGTGTAACCTATCAGTTCAAAATAGGTGGATCACATGGATTCACATTATGCAGGGAGAGGGAAAAAAAACCTTAAATCTCTCTCTCATTGCATGGACAACCTAGTGCAATATAGCAATCTCAATGGGGTAAATGCATTTATTTTACAAAAGATCAAAATTAAATGTGATAAGTATAACAGAATGACAAACAATGAAAATTAAGAATAAGAACAATTTTTACACTGTGTTTACAGGCAATTATTTTTATGGCAACCATCTACTAGTCTCAACAAAGTAGTGCCTTAGATCACAGTCAGACACAGGAATAGCAATGTGACTCTCAATTTTATGTTGAAGATCAATCATTCCTTATTGTCAAATTCAAATCACAGAAAACAGTTCAATGTGAAATCCTCATTTAGACCCCAGGGCTGTAAAGAGCTTAACTTATCAATCCAATAAGCTTCTCTTTGTAGTAAGAGTGACTGATAGTCACCTCCTCTTGTAGGTCGTTTAACAACTTCTAGCACCTGGTATTTTAGTTGGGCAATTGTATGTTTTTGCATGTTGAAGTGGCGAGCTACCGGTGAGTATTGATTATTACATCTTATGTTCGACTTGTGTTCGGACAGTCTTGATTTAACAGGTCTTTTGGTCTGTCCTACATACACTTTGCCACAAGGGCACTTCAACATATATATGACACCTGATGTCAGACACGTAGAATAGTCTCTTAATTTGATTTTTTGACCATTCCTGGGGTGAGTCACTACATTACCTTTGATTGTGTTATTACAGTGTATACATCCTAAGCAGGGGAAGGTGCCTAGTTTTTTGGTAGCTAGGAAAAGTTGTTTCTCCTTTGGTACTCTTTCAGCTTTCACCAGTTTGTCTCTTATATTTTTACCCCTTTTAAAACACATCATTGGTGGTGTGGGGAACAATTCCAATAGAGTTTGATCATTATGAAGAATATTCCAATGTTTCTTTATACTTTTTGTGATCTGAAAACTCTGTCTTGAGAATTTTGATATGTATAAAAGTGGGGTGTCTTTAACCTCCGATTTAGGTTTCAGTAAATCTGTACGGGGGATCTCTGAAGCTCTGTCTTTGGCAATTTCCAAAATTTCTGGTGGATAGCCTCTGTTCTGAAATTTACTAACAAGATTTGTGCATTCCTTATCTAGAACTTCTGGGTCAGAAATTATTCTTTTCAGGCGTAATATTTGACTATATGGTAGACTTTGGAGCATCGCCCTCGGGTGGAAGCTGGAATAGTGAAGCAGATTGTTTACATCAGTCGGTTTGTGGTATACAGACGTAGCTATCTTATTGTTAACAATGCTTAAGTTAACGTCAAGAAAATGTAAATAAGGGTTACCAATCTCAATAGTAAATTTAATCCTAGGATGCACTAAATTGAGGTATTCAAAAAACTGGTCCAAATCATCTCGTGTGCCACACCAAATGCAGAAAATGTCATCAATAAACCTCCTCCAGGTGTGCGCTTCTATCTAAACCCTTCGCTGTGTTTCATCACTTCCCGGGATGTCACTTTGGTGTGGGGTCAAATTACATCACTTTCGGTGATATCAGAGGTCAAGTGTCGTGAGGCGAGGGGTGGGCCACTTTTTTTGGGTGACAGGGCCTATTTCTTGTCCCAGTCCGACCCTGGGTGGCAGCAGTGGTGTGGAACTGCCCAAGTGTCACAGATGTGCTAGAACATATTTGGGCACAGGCACCTACTGTTTTACAAATTAAGCACTTGGTATACACATGCAGTTACAATTAAATGTTCATTAAAAAAGTATGCCCTCAAGAGTATGCTATCACAGAGAAACGGGGATCCCAAAGCCAGTTCAACTACCCACTCCTAGGGGTGCTACTGAACAGGTAGATGTAAGTCGAGAGCCAACCAATCTCTTTCTCCTATCTGTGCTACTGTACCATACAAATAAGGGTGAATCGCTCTCCTGCAGCCTCTGTCCCAGTCATCGATTCTTGATGATTTACTGGTGCAGTCACAAAAAAAAGATTTTTTGGGGGTTCATTTTGTTTACAAAAGTAGCACATTGCTAAAACCCCCTGGCTGCCAGTTCATTGTCCTTGGAGCGTCCCAGGCTCCCTACCCCCTGAGAGCCACCAACCTTGGGTGCTGTTTTATAACAAATGAAAGACGCAGACAGAACAATAACTGTGTGAGTCAACTGAGAGATGAATGCACTCATGCTCCATTCAGAGAGAGGCTTTGAAAATGTAGCTCTGACAAATCAGAGAACCAGGGGGGCAAAGAAGCACTGCACATCTCCGCTCCCTCTTCATGGGTTTACGGTTGCCACCTGAAAGGTTGCCAGCAGCTAACCTGCCATCTTGTCCCAACTCCATGCCTCGTGTGCTATTCCCTGGTCAACCAAACCCTGTGAACTCATAGGCCGCATAAGACCCATAGAAGTCTTTTTACCGCCCGTCCTGAATGCTTCTTGCACTAGTGCTATTAACACGTGCAGCTCCAAGGTTTAATATTAACAACCAGTGTTTGTGGGTAAAGGGCCGGCATAAAGTCTTTATTTCAGAGCCAGAGTCAAATGATAAGGTGCTTGTGGCAGTATGGAGTTCCAGGCCTCTGCTTGGACGCCGAGTTCTGCAACCTTTAGCTCTGCAGATGTGTTGGATTACAATGCTCATCAGCCGCAGCCAGCATAGTCAATGGTGATGGATCATAGGAGTCGTAGTCCAAAACATCTGGAGAGCCACATGTTTAAGACCCCTGGCTTTAAGGAACAGGAAGTAAAATAATCCATGAAAGTAACAAGAGTATGGCGTTCCTGGATCTACATGGCTAGAATAAAAGTAGACCTGAAGAACAGCCTAGGGGCATCAAGTTTATGTAGGATGGAATGGTGGGGGTCTGAGTCACCTGAGGAGACAGGGGTATCTTACAGGTCTGAAACCTGGTAATCCGCTTTACAATAAAAGACAACATGGAGAGAGGTGATGTCTCTGTGTGGCCTGTAAATCTACCGAGATACCACCAAACTGTACTACCATTACTGCCACTTGGTCTGGCGATATTACTGCCGGATTACAAGTGGTGGTAGGCAGTGTTAGTCCCCATTAATTGGAGCCCATAGGACTCCATGGTGGATTTCAGCAGTATTACTGCTGGTGTTAATTTTCCTGGCGGTAATATCCCAAATTGTTCTATTTTGGGCGGTATGGTGGAGGAAATACCTCCAGCTTCTTGCTGGAGGATTTTCCTCCACCTTTGCCCTCAAACTCATAGTTGGGTGGTGCGATAATGTGTTTCTACACGGTATTACCAGTGTTGCCAGTCAGAACTCATTTACCTCAGCAATGTATTCAGTTCTCTGTTTTTTGTCCTGACGCTTAAAATGTGCGATTTGCATTACAAACTGTGTGCCGCAGACTGCTTCCACTCTAAGCGGGGGAGAAGTTAGGACTGTGGGGACTGAGACGGCAGGACTTTTCAACCTTTTGACACGAGGGGCCTTCACTGAGTCTTGGGGGGGCATCACCTCCCACGGGATATGGTACAGTATAATTACCTCATTGTTTTCTATCACTGGTTCCTCTACATCAGCCTCTTGCTGACATAGAAGGGTTTATAGCTGTTCAGTGGGCATTCAGTGGTTAAGATCTATGCTGGCCTGCCATCTTGTGATAAACGGCAGCTATTAACCTTAAAATTGTCGCCATTGCAAGTCTCACTTCTCCCACAGCAACAGCAGAGCCCGCTTGCCAGTGCCCGATAATCCCAAAATTCTCTGTAATTTTATCCAAAACTGCATTTTATTTTTATAAGGTTATTTTACTCACTGAATGCTGATCAAGTGTTTTAAGTCTGGACTTTATTAACTGGGTGCTTGTAATTGCAGCACAAGCACTCTTTACAATCTAAACTAGAGGTGTGTTTACAATGTTGATTGTTACAAAATACATCTCCTAGTGTGCTGCTTTGGGTCAGGTGGCCCCCTTTAAGCTGTACACAATGATACATTGTCTGGTTGACATACTATGTGATTTGTGTATTTTATAAAGGAAACTAAGACCACTAGAACTCACCACCCCAGAAACTCCCAATCCCACCTTTGGGGGAATTCCTGTAGACATGAGAACACAGAGGAAAGAATGAATAAAAAAGTATTTGTCTTCAAGAGGAAGCTAGACCTTTGCAAAAGAACAGTTGGAGCTGGGCAAGCCACCTAGCAACATAAAGGTCCAGCTTTGATGAATACTTCCCTGAAGTAAATGCTGCCATTAATGACTGGGTGATGCAGACTTTTCTGGCAGAGGAATTGGTGCATCATCCATTTGATGCCCAGGAAGAGCTGATTGAGGTTCAGTCGGACACTACTCTGCAATCTGAATTTAGGAACACTGCAGTGGGTGAATTTTGACTGAAGGTAATCCTGGAGTATCCTACATTGGCATGGTCTGCTATACAGTCGCTCTTACCCTTTGGGTCTTACTACTTGTGCGAAATAGGCTTTTCAGCATTGGCTTTTTTACTGACTCCTTCATTTTTTGAATAAGGGGTGTTTCAAATGAATGTTGAAAACCCGAAAAGTGGGAGTTTTTAAAACATGGAGACAACCATGGCTACAAAATTTAGACACGAGTGCTTCCATCAGTCCCAAACATCACCTGGGTGCAGGGTGAGCCTGGATAACTGCGTTTTAACATTGTACACTACTTTAACAGAATGTCTGGTAAACTACAATGTTAAAAGCAGTTAACACTCTTCCCCCCAAGTCTGAAACCACACTTGATTGCATTATACTTCAGCCAGGATTGCATTAAACTTCAGCCAGGATTGCGTTATACTTCAGCAGCACATCTGATGTGTCCACTGAAAGGTTTAAGATTAAGCTACATCCCTAACTCTATCTGGTTACCCAGAGGTAACATCTTAGCAAATTTCACTTGTGGCTGGCCAATCTACAGCAGCACTATTGTAAGTTTGAATTGTTGATGTGTTACTGAACTATGGCACCACACACATCTTGCTTGGTCGTTTTTAATTGGGAAACGTCTTTACTTCTCGTTTCCCTTGAATTGGGAACTTTTTTTTTGTTGGTGGTGGTGGTGGTACTCCACCTTGCAGCTGTACCTTCTGTTTAGCAAGCATTTCATTCTCCCATCCTAGCTGTGTTGCTGGACGATTATAGAACGCTGGAGTAGGGGCAGTGATGTCTTACTGGAATGCAACTGAAAGGCTTAAATCTCCTTCTTTCTTGACTTTAGTATATGCAGTGCATGCTAGCCAATGTTTCCACTGTTCTGCGCTGCGCGCGCCAACACCCGCCCCCCCGCGCGCCGTTGCGCCAAGTTGGCGACTACATGCAAATTTGCGGTCATATAACTGCCAGTGATGTCACTTCCTGTATTTGCCCCACCCCCCCGCAAATTCATAAGTCAGCTCCCCTGCATACGGCAATGCCTGACGGGCAGGCCCAGAATGCTAGTGTGGCCCAGCGTCTGGCTCAAAGTGCATCCGTTTCCTGGTCAAAGAGGGCAAGTTTGATAAGTCATTCACTGAGCAGCCAGTAGTTTTGACCTTGCTACTCGGCCAATATTCTATAAAGTACACCATTTACCCCAAAACTCCTCATTGGATACGGCTGAAACAGTCTGTTACACAAGGGATTAATTGCCGTTCGCGACTGGCCACCTTTTCATTGGTATGCCCTAGCCCGACCCCGTCCCCCGTCTCCCCCTCTTCCTACTTTCTCGCACTCTCTCTTGCCTTCACTAGTCTTTATTCCTCTGTTTCTCTCCCAATCCCTCTCTCTTATTCCCTCCCCCTCTCTCCTTTGCTCGCCTCTCTCTTTCTCCGCTCACCCGCGTATACCTTGGCTCCTCTATCTCCATTCTCTTTCCTTCTCTGCCTCTTTGTCTCACTATCTCGCACCCTCTCCCTCTCTCCACTTCTCTCATTCTCTTTCCTCTTGACCTCCATGTTTTCCTTCTTTACTCAGGTTCTTTTTCTTTAGCGCCTCTGTCCCTATCTATCTTCGATCTCTCTTTATCTCCACTCTCACGTACACACTTTCTTCCTTCTCTCTCACTGTTTCACTTCCATCCCCACTCGTTATCGTTCAATCTTTCCACCGTGGCTCTTTTTCTACCTCCTTTGGTTCCTCCTTTATCCCCCTCTCTTTCGCCATATGGCTCTCTTCCAATCTCTGTTCCATGTTCTCGTGCACTTTGTCCTCTTCCCCTCACTCTCTAGCACCAGCTTTCCCTCTCTCTCTTTCTTTATCACTACCTTTCTTCGCCTCCTCTCCAATCTCTCACTTTACCGTTACCTGGCACGCTGTATTTCTCATTTTCCACTGTCTTCCTTTCCCTCTCCAAATTTCTCCTTCTTTTACTCTTTGTAACCTCTTATTGATCTGCACTCTCCATCTCTGGATTATCTTGCTTATTCGCCCTTCTCTGTCACCCTCTCTCTCTCCTTATTTCTTCTCCTTCACCTCCCCTCCCTCACTCTCCTCTGTCTCTCCCTTCATTTTCTCTTTCTCTGTCACCTCTCTCCAGCTCCCTCCATTCTCCACCCACTACCCAAGCAATCATGTTCCTAGGAAACCTCAGAGAGCTGACTACCAGCTCGTGCTTCTAAATAATGAAGTAATATACTTGCTTTTCTTGTAACTCGGTTAGACGTGAAGTCGTATTAATAATAAGGAAACAATTGCAGACATATGTAACTTGACGTTTAATTGTGAACCTGGGAAAGGGAATATGAAAGAGCTGAAGAAAATGAGACTGAAGAAGAATCCGAGTTAATGGAAAGAAAAATGTTAACAAAATTGACATTGTTTCATTGGTACATCAGTTTCTTGCTGGCCGCATATGTCATCTGTGTAAACGTTTTCTACCGAGACTGTCTACCTGTTAGCGGGAGCCTGTCTCTGTATTTTCTGTTAGCTTTGGGAGTTTGCCATATAAACTTAACATATGCAGGCAATGCAGGAAACTTTAGTAGCATATAAATAACATGAGCCACGTGTACAATACTAATACAATTCAATTTGAAAGAAGAGTTGCAGGCAAACCGGCAGACCCATAATTAAGTTAGCCAATAATATAGAAATGTTATTGCGGCGGCTGGTGAATTTTTATTTGGAGGGGCGTAATGTGTGCAATAAATGTGTGCACTGAGCGTAGCGTGGGTACCTGGACCGAGACGGTTCTCCCCCGAGAACGATTTTAAAAAAAAGCTTTAAAATGTGCTGTGAAAAATTGGGTAAAAAGCTACACATTTTGCAATTAGCTTTGTATGAAAAAATCGTATAGATAGGAATCACCAACAGTACACAGGAGCATTCTCCAACACGTTTTCATGATGCCTTTGCACACTGTTGGGAGTGAGCATCTATTGAACCTGGAACCCTGAGTGGGCGTGTAGTGTGGTGAGGTTCTAGGTTCCAGTTGTGGCAGTTGGACGTTGATGGCGAGCTGGGATGTTACTGTATGTAGCAGGCTCGTCAATAAATGAAAGGTGACAAGCCCTTAAGTGTGAAGCTGCATCGCTCAATTAACCGTTGGCAATGAGCTGTATGGGGCAGCGGCCTCTGGCAGCTACGTTGTGGGATCGGTGGCAGTGAGGTGATCGGCTGGTGCTTTCGGATCGGCCGGCGCTCTGAGTGGCACTGCAAAGGATAGAGAGCATCGAGCGCGTAAGGTGTGGTTTGGGCGGCGCCACTCTGTGCGAACACTGGCATCGGAGAGCGTGCACAGGCGGACCACTTGCTGGCATCTTTTGAGGCGTCCTGGGTTTTTTGGTTGCTGCGGCTCTGTGACATTCATCGACGCTTATGTCACATTAGAGGAGAGGACTTCACAATGGAACCGAGCGTGCAGCCATCTTGTCGGGTGGCTAGTGAGAATTGGCCTGCATATCTGTTGCTCGTCTGTGCTCTCCATCGCCTTAGTAGTTGTCTGGGACTTTGGGATTACTCGCCTGTGCTTTTCCTTGTCCTGGTACCTGAATGGGGCAAAAGTTTAAACTTACGTCCATTGACACACTGGTGTACAAGTACATAGCCAGTGATCGAGGGCCATGGCGAACGTGCCTGTCCTGCATTATTTTAGTCATCAGCTGGGGAACCCAAGGTAAAATGGGCAGATTGGAAAGAGGCATTTATGCAATATCTCCTCGCAGTGTTTGGCGCATATTATTCTAATGACAGAAAGGAGGGCCATTTGTTTAATTGTTTAGGGCCTGTGAGCCAGGAGGTGTTGAAAAGATTGTCTCTGCCACTGGGCTTGGGTGATGTCAGACAGTTTGAGAGGAGCATAGAGAAGTTGGACAAACCTTATGAAGTTAAAAAAAAACAAGATATTAGCTTGTTACCATTTCGCCACCCGGTAACAAAAGTGTGGCGAGTCCATTGAAGAATTTGTTACAGTACTGAGGGGTTTCTCAATGAAGTGTTATTTTACCCATTGCCAGGATGAACACATGCGGGACCAGTTTATGATTAAATGCATCAACAATAAAATTTGAGAAGAGATGTGGAAAGAGCGGTACCCGACTCTTGACAGGGCAACAGAAATTGCAATGAACACTGAGTACACTAAATTGTGTATTAAGGAGCTACACTCGGAAAAGAGTGGTGATGGCCACAATGTGCTGGTCAACGAAGGTGCTGTTGGAGGAAGGTGCTGTCAACAAAACAGCCAAGGCTGTCCAAAGACAATGGTCTGGCAGTGGAAAAAAGAATGACCAGAGGGCCAGAAATAGTTTGAAACAGAGTGGAGCGACATCTCGCAGTGGTAAGTGTAACATATCAGCCTGGGACCACACAAGGTGGAGGCAAGAAACACACTAGGAAAGAGGAAAAGAGGTGTTACCGGTGTGGGAGTGGCACCCACTTTGCAAATGATAAAGAATGCGTGGCAATACATATAGTGTGCCACATTCACATTGGCCGCTGCAGCAGAAAATTCAGTTCTTTCGGACAAATACGGGAGGTGTATGAGGAGGAAGACCTAGACAAGTTTGAAGATCTGGGAAGAGAAGCGGTTTCATCTGTTCAAGCGGTGTCAGGAAAGTTGAAGAGGAAGAAACCACATGCAATGATATCAGTGAATGGAGTTCAGATATCTATGTTAATAGATAGTTGGGCAGACAATACCTTGATAAGTGTACAGGTTTTGCAAGCTACGTTTAACTGGTGCACCCTAGAGGAACCAAAGATCACGGCTAAGGCCTATGGAGATCCCTCTATTGATATTGTTGGTCAGTTCGAGGCTGATTTGCAATTCAAAGGGAGGAGAGCAAGTGGAGTGGCATATGTTGCGAGAATAGGGGGCAAATTGCTCTCATATGAAGACCAAGCTGAACTCACCATCAAGTTGGACGCTTGGCATCCTGAGAAGGTATTGTCGCTTTAGGCCAGTGGATAAGAATCTGGGGACAAGAAGGAAGTCGATATATCATCTTGGTTTCCTAGAGTTTTTGAAATAAGTGTAGGGTGCATGTGAGGGTTCAGAAATGAAACCAGACACAAAGTTGTCATGTTTTTTGGTTAAATGGGTTGGGAAATTTCCTTGCTGATCCAATTCTAAAGAGCAGGTTCCCTACCTAAAAACCAAAAACTTAGGATCTGTCTGTGTCAGGATGTCATAAAGCAAAAGCCATCCTTGTGTCCAAACAATCTATCCTGGCCCTCATACTACAAACAAAATAAGAAAGTCAAAAGGGAATTGTTTTTAACCTGGTATTTTCAAAAATGTGTAGAACAGCTCCAACTTAAATGTTCTCCACAAGGGAATAGACCTCAGTTACAGAGGGTGATTCCGTCCCCCTGGATTTGTCACTGGTTACACACATATCTCTGGGTCTAACACGTATGTGTCTTTCTTGGCCCACAAGAATCCTGTTAGATAACAACTGTTCGGGCTTGTAAGTTCCTCTTTTAAAACAAGTTCCTTCTTTAACAAAAGTTCCTCCTTTAACAAACACTGTTTCTACTTGACACTCCTTGTAGGATTGCAATTTGCTGTTATACTCCCCTGTCAGGACACTTCATGCAATTTCAGCTGCCTGGTGTAATCTCCTTCCAGGTCTTCTCTTGCACTCACCACTACCAGGTGCACTCTCCTGCCCGGCGGACTTCTCTTGCCCTCACAGATGCCTGGTATACTCCCCTGCCAGGAATTTTCTTGTGTTCCCCACGCTGGGCAGCTCTGACATCTCTCCAGGCTCTCTCGTGTCCCCGTTCCTGCACGCTGGTTTCTCCTCTGCTCCCGGTAAGGACAATGCTACTTCTCTTGGCTGCCCAATGCCTAGGGACCCTCTCGTGCTTCCTGGCATCTCCATGGCTCTCCTCGCTCGCATCACTTTACTTTTCTTTGGCGAGCTCCTCTGCTCTGTCACACTGGCACACGCCACCAGATTCCTCATACTGGCTTGTGCTTCCAGCTTCTGTCTACCTGCAATGGAGCTGTCAAGTCTTCTCCTGAGTTGGTTCTCAATGTTCGGTTACCATTTTTAAAAGTCCTGCACCCAGGGGATTCCACCCAACAACTTTTCTGATCATTAAGCTTGACTCTCCTGCTGCTCTGTGTCAATTCCTTCATCCTCCTTGTCTCAGCATTTAGGTGGTTGTGGGAATTAACGTCCACTGATATTAAGTGATGACTAAGGTGGTTGTGAGAATTGAAGTCCATTGATGGTTTCTGATGTAAATCTCTTGGCAAGTCTTTCTTAATGATTCCATATGGGAGTTCAGTTCTAGATAAAGGAAAACTAGAACTGAAAAGGTTTTCTTGGAACCTTTACTCTTCAGCTTATGGATGGGAATCTCGTCTAAAGGATGTTGTGAACTATAGGGAATACAGATCTATGGCAACATGCCATCAGGGTATTGGGTAACAGGGGTCTTCCTCATGGGTAAAGGGGGGATACTGCAATTCATCCAATGAAGTCATGACAACTCCGTGGTAGTTGTCTCCTCCCATGTGATCCTCCTTCATATAACCGCCCCCATGGTCAGGATCAGGTAGCAGCTGCCCTCCACTGGCCACATGGGAGGAGGTCATCACCGAGAATCTGTGATGACTACATTGGATTCATCACAGTGCCTCAAGGGTTTTGTCCACTGAATAAGGCTTAAGGTTGGAGCGGTACCAGTATCTGCCAAAGTGAGGATGGTGCCACTCGCTGTGAGAAAGGAAGTGGAGGTGGAACTAAAGAAAATGGAAAAAGAAGGGATCATTGAATAAGTGTATGCCTCTGAATGGGTCCCGAATCGTTGTTGTGAGAAAATCCATTGGTGCATTGACCATAGGAGCTTGAACAGCAATGTGGTGGCTGAGAAACTCGTGCTTCCAAGGATTGCTGACTTGTTGCCGATAGTGTCTGGTATACAAGTATTTTTCATTCTAGACTTCTAGGGCAGCAATAATCAGATTGCACTCCATGAAGAGTCAATGGATTTGACAGCTTTCATCACTCCAATTGGCTTATTCAGATGCATGAGGATGCCGTTCGGGCTCATGTTGATGGCCAGTGTTTTTCAAAAAGTAATGCATAAACTGTTGGGGGATGAAGGTGGTGTGATGTTTTATCAAGATGATGTGTTAGTGTGTCCATAACTGAACATGATGTAAGTTTGAGGAGAGTACTGGAGATGTTTAAGGAAGCTGGCTTGTTGATTGCCATGGAGAAATGTACGTTTATGTTAGGGAGAATTCTCATTCTATGGCTAATTTCCCTTACCTATAGAGTCCCCCAGCAGCTTTGCTGGATTTGAAGGGTTTGTTTCTTTTTACCTGCTAAGAGTGAGACTCTTTTTCCCACTCTTAGGCATTTTTGCTATGTGTGTTCTAGGCTATTTTTGTGTTAAATGCCTATGGGATTTTCTCTTCCCCATAGGAACCATCTTTATGCACATGTGTTACACAGCACCCTCAGTGCAGTGACGCAGGGGTGTCGTAGCAACCCCCAAACATAGACTCCATACCCTTTGACTGAATACTGTCTCCCAGGGCATGTAAAGTCCCCATTGACTTTACTAGTCAATTTCTATGAACTGAACCAGTACAACCCATCTTACTATGGAGGCACTGATGGAGGTACTGGAAGGGGGTCAATAGTTTTCCCCCTATGTTCATTTTCGAGGTGGTACCTTAAAGTCCTTCTCTCTAAAGTTTCTGGCTGGTGGCAGTGGTTACTACCAAAAATATTCAACCGCAAATATTTTCCTAAGGGATTTTTCCCATTGTTCGAGGCTGCCACTTTTACTGACAGCCTCTAACATACTGCCGGGTTATTTTATAATTAACTTTACTCCGGTAGGTTTTATTCGCCAGAACTTTAATATAAATTCTTTTTCGTGTCTTACTCTAAACTCCTACCAAGAAACCATCCTTTCGGCGCCTCTGAGTCTGGGGTCTGGGGTGGGGTCTGAGTCTGGGGTGGGTCTGTTGTTTGGGAGGGGGAGTAGAACCCCTGGACAGAGTTGCCGCAGCAACTCAGTTCGCACTCTAACCTGATAGGCTGGAGGGTCTCCCGCCAAGAAGACCACTCCACTGTGTGAGTGACAGCTAGGCTGTATGAATGGGTCTCTTTCTGCATAAAAGCAGGGTCCTGAGGACTGGAAGAGCAAGACGTCACCACTGGAACTACGGAACTGAAGGGGAGAGAAGCCACAGACATCTTCAGCATCTACACCACCGGTGAAGCCCTGCCGGATCGTCTCACCACTTTTTTTCCACATAACGAGAGGAGATCATCATCAAAAGAACCTTCTTCCCTTGAGCTGGTGGGACCAACCAGTTCACCCATCGCTTTCTTGGACCTGCCTTGGTCGAATCGACAGTGCTCAGCACTTGGAGACCGGATAGCCAGGCAGCTATCGACCCGGACTGCGGTTAAAAGGAGCGTACCTTTTAAACTTCGTTTGGCAGCACCGCGGCTGGTTTCATCCCTGGGTAGTGCAGTGAATCGAACCTTCCTCCACAACGAGAGCCTCTCTTCCTCTCCTGGACCCCTCGAATTGCAGGAACTACCAGGAACAACCGCCACCGCAGGAGCCACTTCTTCACATTTAAGGTACATTGTTCCGCCAGGCCTCCCTTTTCCCGTGGTAGCCCTAAAGGTGTTTTAAATCCTTTATCTACTTGTTGGGGTGGCCGCCCTCTCTCTTAACATTCTCTTTTGCCTCTCATCTACCTTTGCAATATTCGTTTACCAAAGACTTGACTGCAGCTACAAGAACATTTTTGCTCCTAAGCTCTTGGTCCTGTACCACTGACTCTGGCTCAGGCGTATTGACTCTGGATGATTTGTTAGACCTGCTCTCACTAGATTGATTCTCAATGAGAAATGTGTTGATGTACCTAAATCTTCTAAACCCCTCTTCCTTCCTACTGTTTTAACTTGTGGAGTGCCATCTTGCTCAGTTTTCATTCACTTATCTTTCTGCTAAAGTTTTACTGTGCATTACTTGTTCACAAAACTTCAGGGAAGTGTTGCTAGAGGGTGTCTGAAGATATTTCGGTTTAACTTGTGCTTTCCCTTACTTTCGGTAAATTGCTAGAGTGCCATTTGTAGTTGGTTTTCACTGTGCCGTTTTGCTCAGTTTTCACTCTACCGCAAACTTGTCTACAATTGAATAGGGAGTTGTATATACTTTTCCTTGACTGAATTTGACTTACTTTATCAACTGTGATTCATGTGTTGAACTAGATGTGTATAAAATAAATATGTATTCTCTTTTTGATACAAAGCTGTGGTCAGTGTTTCCTTGCTTCATAGTGCTGTAATACCTATTGTGTAAACCCTGAATACTGCTCATCTCCCTCTTGAGATAAGTCTGACTGCTCCGCCATAGCTACCAACTAAATCTTTGTGGTACAGACTGATACCAAAGGGGATTTCTATTGCTCTCACCTGTAGCCCTAATCTTGTGTAGTGCTCCCTAAGAGAACTGCACGAGATTCTGCCTAACAGTTTAGAACTGACAACGTTATGTACCTGGGTCATGAGATTACTGGGCATGGGGTCAAGCCGAAGAGTAAAATTGATGTGGGCATTTTCTTGGGTTTGGTGGAATTCTACAGCAAGTTTGTTATCGGTCTTGCATTCAGGACAAAGTACATGAGGAGGCTCACAAAGGAAAGCGTGGTGTTTGTTTGGGATGTGTAGTGCACAGGGATGTTTGAGTGTGTCAAACAAAGTGTGATTCAAGCGTGAGACCGTGCTGTAAATCAGACAAATCTACCTTTGGCCTACCCCTAGTGGGCGACCATGCATCAGTCTTAGACAATCTCCTAGGGGGAGATTGCCCCCCCCCCCCCTGCTCTTATATATCAGGGCCTTTGTGCACTGTGTTACTCCTAGATTACTCCTAACAACATACTCCTATCTTACTCCAATGGACACATAAACATAAGACACAAAGAAAACGCATGAATTGATTCAACAATAGAAACACTTTTATTCATACATAGCAATGCATGATGCAAACACTACTATAATGCAAATCTCGAATTTGCACCTTTTATGCTGTTGGTGCAAATCTACAAGCAAAGCAATAAGTATAAGCCTTACAGGCTTCTAATGCAAGCATCTAATAAGCACACCATTCCTCTCCATTCCACACCATACTTCACACTCTCTCTCTGAGACAAAACCTGTCTGATTGACCCATCTATTGCTCTGTGTGAGTGTCTGTTCTAATTCCCCATGCACGTGTCTTATTCAGCAATACTCCCCCTTTTCTCTTGTTTTGCTCTGTCTCTCCTCTCCCGCTAACTCTGCAACCAGCCTGGTCACTCAAACTGCCTTAATGCCTCTGCCAAGCTGCTCTCATCAGAATGCTTTCCCAAGCTTCCTCGATCTCAGCTCAATCTCTCAGAGACCAACTCCATCCAAAACTACATCTCCAACAACTGGTACTCCCTAAAAGCCTCACCTCTCATTATAATATTCAATGAAATATACAAATCTCTATGGTTACACTCATTCTCTCTAGGCTAAAATGCCTCTCTGTCAGCAATTCTAAATCTGAGCAGTACCTAAATGTCTGTGTTGCATGTGCTTGTACATTTTCAATCACTGCGTGTTCTGCTCAATGTGACATTTGCCACCATATCTATACCATATCTATCTTCTGTTTGCCTGCGGTCCATCTTCATATTTCTCCATTCAAATCCGTCTATCCTTCTGCATGCAAAGCTCTCCGTGCAAAGCTCTTCTCCCTCTCCATGGCGCTGCCCCCACCTTTTCTCTCTGTCTGCGAAGCACAGCCATGCCGATGAGGGCATCATCCCTCTCCTCTCAGACAAAGGATGCGTTATCGGTCTCTGCCAAGCAAATGTTTACGATTACTTGCACACTGTAACTGATAACAATCTCTCCGCACTCCGCGGCACTTCTGTGTGTCTCCATTCAGTGGAATGGCTTCATGCTGCCATAGGATCCAGCTACATGCTTTCTAGCGTTTACTCTTTCTCTCGCAAACCCAAGGGCTATCTATAATGCCTCAATGCATTTTCTAAGTGCACACTCAATGCGTGTCTCTCTACATGCATACATAATACATAACAACATATCTCTACAAATATAACATGTGTCTACATGTCTCTACATGGCACTTCAAATATAACAGGCCTCATTCTATGGCAAATACAAATGGCTACATATATGTGGCAGAATAATGTGGATAGTCTAATGATGTCATTACTAATCAGTACTAATCAGAATGTATGATGGATAACTAAACAGGATGCAATGATGGATAACTGGGTCCCTAAATGGGTAATGATTCTCTAACAATGGGTAATGATTCTGTAATGATAACAAACCAGGCTTCTCAATACTATCAGGTTTCACACAAGCACCGCTGTTGGTTGGTTTTATGGAAGGGCGGAAGACAGTGGTGTATGCGAATGCAAGTGATTGTGGGCTGGGGGTGGTACTTATGCAGGAAAAGGATGGACAATTATATACTATTGATTTTGCCTCGAAGATGCTTAAGGAGGCTGAGAGGAAGTACTCAGTGATGGGACGTGAAGCACTTGCATGTGTATGGGCGATCAACAAGTTCAGGATGTATCTGTGGGGATGAGATTTCAAGTTCAGGACAGATCATAAACCTCTAGTCAGCATTTTCAATAAAGGTGGCTTGGAAGGTGTCTCAAGGAGGATTATGAAGTGGGCAAGTAGTTTGCAAGGCTTGCAATTCGATGTGTAGTATGAAGCAAGAGAAGTGGGATAAGGCATGTTCCCGCAATGAGGTCTATAAGGCTGTTCTGAGTTTGGTACAGACGAATTTGAGCAGTGGCAGTGATGAGGTAGAAAACACGGTGAAGGAGTGCAAAGAGTGCATATGAGGTGACACAGGGCTCCAAGTGTGTAGGCCACGTATGAAGATTCAGAGGTGCCCAAGGTTCAGTGGGACGAAATAGCTCTGGACTTACTTGGGATTTTCTTAATTAGAGGGATAAGGGATACTTATCTGTTGGTGGTGATGGATATGTTATCCAAATGGACGTAGGTCTGTGTATTAGGGATGTGAGCTCCAGTAGTATTATCAACTTTCTGGAGCCCTTGTTCTGGAGAGAGGACTTTCCAAGAGGATGGCTGTTGGATAATGGACCGCAATTGTTGTCTAGGGAGTCTAAAGCATTTTTGGAGAAGTATGGCATCAAGCAGGTACATACTGCTCTGTATAACACTCTCATGGATGGCGTAAGAATCGCAGTGGCCACGGGTGGTGATTGGATTTGTGCGGTCTTTCAGTATAGTTTGGCACCGCACACAGTGACGGGTGTGGCCCAATTTGAATTGCTGAAAAGCAGGCAGCCTAACACTCATTTATGCCCGGGCTCGATGGGTAAGTCAAGGTATGACAGTGCCAATGTGGGCAAGGTGCGTCAGAGGATTCTGGAGAGTGAGGAGAAGTTGTAGAAGCGTGTATGTGAAACCAGGCGATGTGATCAAGTTGAAATTGCTCATTAAAGTGAGAAAAGAAGAGTCAAGGTTTTCTAAGGAGCTGGAGGTTGTCAAGGATCTGGGTTTGTCAGTCATGCCCAAAGGTAGAGGCGTCTGGGGCAAGAACAGGATGGTGGTTGTCAGGAGAGGGAATGTTGGATGTGTGTGGTGGAAGCAAGGAAGGTATTAGGAGTGAGCGTCTATGGTACCTGGAAACTCAGAGTAGGTGTGGAGTGTGCTGAGGTTCCAGGTTCCACCTGCGGCAGTTGGACAGTGATGTCGAGATGGGAGGATGCTGCATGTAGCAGACCTGTCAATAAAGTTAAAGTGACAAACCCTTAAGTGTGAAGGTGCTTCACTCACATAACACCCTCAATATACACCAGTATAAAAAGCATTCTCATGCTGGCTGCACCCATACAGATCCATGCAGGCTGCACCAATACATGCCAATGTTACCATGTAAGAGCTTGCTCCCATTGGCTTTAACAAGCAGTAAAAATGCCATGCCACAGTAAGGAAATATATCCAGACTGGCTGTACAAATGTAGGCCAGTGTAGTGATATAACCTTACTTGTCATGTTTGCTTTACACTTGATGCCCACTAAAAACTGTCATACCACCGTAAGAAAGTACAGGCAGACTGCATCACCAATGAAGGCCAATCTAGCCATGCAATAACACTTACTATGTTTACTTTACACTTCATGCCCAGTAAAAAAAATGCCATGCCACAATAAGAAAGTATATGCCGACTGACATCACCAATATAGGCCAGTTTAGCCACATAATAACACTTAGCATGTTTTATTTACCCTTGATGCACAGTAAAGAATCCATGCTGCTAGAAGCCTCCCCACTAAATGTAGAAGCCCACTACCCTTCACATATGTTCTCATTCACACACACACATACATACATACATACAACATCCTTCACATGCAAATTAAAACAGCATTCATAGAACTCCTCACATTCATGCATATATAAAAACACAAAAACATACAAACATACGCGAATACAGATTACATAGACATACATTATACTTCACTTACCTGCTCGCTCCCTCAGCACACTGCCGCCACACAGAACCCACATAGTCCCACTTCTCTGCAGCTAGAGCACCCTAAATGACAGGAGACAACGCCTCTCCTGTCAGTCAGCATGTGTATGCTGTTAGGCAATAATGAGAGGGGACGGGCTCAGACTTTGTATGCCCCGTTGGCCTATGATTATTACGATGTACATTTTTACAAATAAAATATGTAGTTGGGGACGTGCCCCTTCTCAGAGGCAGGCAGCACAGTGTACCATGCAAATGAAGCACCCAAATCGACTCTGCTGCCTGGCATAAAAACAAGGTGGTGGCCCGCTCCCATACAGAGGAGCCACTGCACACATATATATATATTTGGCCACATCTGAAAGGCTTTTGAAACACACGAAAGTCATTCATGAGAAACAGAAGGATGGAGAAGGTGAGAAAGAAGAAGATAAAGAGAGTATCAGGGGAAAGCAGTGAATGACTGTGCTCTTCTGAGCTAAAGAGGCAGATGAAGGGCTCCTACAGAGCCAAGAAAGTGACATCAGAAACCTAATGGCAGCACAGGTGGTGGTATCACAGGCAGGCAACACATGACCATTCGCGTCCAATGGTGTCACAGGAAGTGAGGTCATGTAGCCTTTAACCTTTTGACTTATTTTAACCATATATTTACTTGTACATTGCTGCTGTGATGTGCCGGGGTGGTAGACATTACTTGAAAAGGGCCCTTCTCAGCAGACTCATCTTAGGCCAGAGGTACCGTCTTCATATGCCAGTACAGCCTAAAATGGCCAGGTACAGTCATCATAGGGAAGGCACAATCTCACTCACTGAGCTACTGCCATCATGTGCCATGATCTGCACAAAATGACTACCTCCTGCCAAGTAAGGCATCCTATGCAATGCACAGTCATTATATGCACAGTGCAGTTTTCACATGCCACATGTAGCCTCAAATGCCTAGATTCGTCTCAATACCACCTGAAACAACCACTCGCCAAGTAGTGCCAAGTACTGCCCTCATATGAAAGGGTATCCTATCCTAACCACTAACACATATATAAACCCCCAAGACACAGATTAGGAACAGCATAATTCAATGTGCAGTAATGCGGAGTAAGGGCTCTGCATTTTAATACATGCCCCCTTTCATCATAAATTTACTAAATCATGACCTCTATACTAACTAATCCACATCCTTCGATGTTTATTGGTCAACAAATCCAAAATTGCACCACAATCCTTTCCATATTATCGTACACATTTACCTACATAGTGCTGTTGGAATTTGTGCAAACAACACTTGTATACATTAATGTGGTATCAACAAAAGCAAAAGTAAAGGGTTCCTTGGTTGAGGGAATAATATCGTGGTTTTCCGTGTATTGCAGAGCTGTGCATGCCAGAGGCTCTGAACCGGGGCTCCGGTCATGTAATTCATGCAACATAAAGTCTAGAGAAAACAACTGCTGAAGTGTGTAATGCAGCAAACCTGCATCCACTGTCTCTAAGGCCAGGGGTAACAGAGACGGTGCAAGAGGTTGCAAGAATGCTGTGGCTAGCAACTGCTACACCTGGTGACACCTGCAGGATGTCCATGAAAACGATGGTTGGTTCAGGAGAGCCAAATGTTCAGGGACTAGAGTGTATAATTTCTTCCCGCCAGGGTGCCAGAGTTGTAGGAAGACTGTGGGACAGGAAGGAGGCACACTCCTGCTAGAAATGTGGTAGTAGACACAGTCTGCTAAATAGACATGAACAGAAAGTAAAGAAACAGGGGGCTTGTCCCAGGGACATACTGAACAGAAATGCCTCCTAAAAAGAATTGGAGTACAGGCAGCCGGTTGTTGGGTGGTCAGAACGCCACAGCTTCATCACAACCACCAAATGCAGTGCCTTCATCAGAGGCACATCATTTGGTTATGCCATGATCTAGCTCTGTCAAAGGTGCCAACCCAAAGGATGTGTGCTGCAAGTTCCTGCCTCCTCCCTATAAATATGTTACTGTTGATCTATTGGTTGGGCATAGACGAAAAGAGGTTTCGCAATATCGATAATTGACAACATAGGCATAGGAACGTATAACAAGGCATGAGCATGGGGGAAGTTTTTGCTTGGGGTAATATATTTTCATTGTATAAACGTAATGGAAAACAAGATAATTTCTACCTAACCTGTTTCCCGGAAGTGGCCCCATTTCAGAATGGTGATTTAATCATGGAAGGGGGTTTCAATGTTATCATTCAGGCTAACCTATGTAGATCATGCTCCATCATGTGGGCTAGGTCACTATTTCCACATTGCTTGTTGGATGTCATAGCTGACGTCGGCTTGATTGACGTATGTCAACGTGTTCATTGTAAAATTACGGTATCCAGAGATAATAGAGAATACAATTACAGAGAATGTTATAACAGAGAAAAAAAAACAAAACAAACATCGAATTATTTAAAAATAGATATGGGGTGGGGTAAGGAGGTAACACATGTGGGAATGGGGTTGGGGTTGATTTAAGCACATAGAGAAACAGGGGATTTTGCCCCCCCACAAAAAAATCGATATATTTTTACTGTTATTGTTTTTGCTGAAAAAGCACTCTCTGTTATGTATTCTGTGCATGCTGTATTCTTATGTGCATAAGGGATCCTCCAGAATCAATTTATTTCTGATCACACAGCCTCTACTTCAATCTGTCCAGTTGGCCAACATAGGCCACAAAGCACTTTCAAATCATACCCCAATGCCCTGATATTTGACGCAGCACTTGGATATTATAATGCAACATTTACTTAGATAGGTTATTCAATTTCCTAGGAATGAGATGGCTGTAACCGATAACTCAACCAGATTACTACTCATAATCTAGTATGGGAAAAATGTAAACCGGAAATTAGAGATGAAATCATAAGCATAGCAAAACACATTAAAGCCAGTCTTAAAAACAACACCCATTAAAAGCATTCATTGCTAACAAGCTTAACATGACCAAAACACTGCCCTCACAAATGGGACGCAGTTCATGCAAAAAAGTGTCTGCACATGACTTTTAACTTTAACTATTCACTCCTCAATCTAAAAATATCAACTCTTTCAATATACTGATCACTAAAAGAGTCAACTTGCTCTGTTTCATAGACAAAAACCTTCCCGCACATCTGTCTATCATCATAATTCATTTGCCATGTCTTTCACATACACACATAGCCTTTCATTATAATTTACTCCAAAAAAACATTTCATTGTGAACATAAATTAACTTGTCTAGCTGCGTCAGCTGCTATCTGTTTTAAACAAGCACTGTCCTTCTAGTAGTGTGCGCGGTTTTATCTTAGCCAACTATCAAGCTATGCACCTCTAAAATAAATCTCTTTCTCTGCCCAAGAGTCCTGTCTTATTTCAGCTCTAGTTTCCATGCAAGAAGGAAATGTCCTGCCACATTTACAGCTCCCTGCTCCGTAGCTACGCATCCTGAATGAAAACACAATTTCTCAAATTCTGTCAGTTTTTATCTGGTCTTCTTTTCTAACAAAATCAGTGTGGTTTCATGTCGTCTGAGGTTAATTAAGTGGCTTAACCTGTCTATGTTTGGCAAACACAAGAATTAACTCTGTATTTATTGTATTTTGGGTTTTACACAGGTTCAAAGAGGACACTGTTTTGGACCTTTTCTACATTTTCTCACTAAATATTGCTTTTATCCTAATTTTTAAACAGTGCACATATATATTTTTATTTATAGCGTATATTTATATCATATTTTCTCCATAATTTATCTTTTTAATTTCTGACTTGATGCCACCCCCAAAACAGAAAATGACCACCCAAATTAATATTTCTTGGAAGATTTCCAAAAAATAACTTTGAAATAATTTTTCTTGGAAGACTGCCAAAAAATAGCCCTCTCCAACCCCCAGGTGCCAAAACGCCCTCCCATGCTATCAGGTCTGTGAGGTCTTTCTCTTTAGGGATGTGCGGGCAACTGCAGTTTGCCCCCATCTCTCTTTCTCTCTCCCTGCCTCATTCTCTCTCTACCCCTCTCTCAGACCAAATAGCATGTCATGTACCTGTATTTCCTTCCAGATTAAGTTCATAGTCCTGGAGACAATCAGCTCAGGACTGCTGGCTTGGCTCGTTAAATGTACAGAAGGTCCCAACACCTTCTGTGGGTCTTGGCACTCTGGGATCAGGAAAGGGACTCTGAAGCACATCAGGACACCGAGGCTGGAATTCAAAAGACATCAGGTTTATTTTCAGCAAGACAGGACACATCATACGGCACAACAAAGACATCTCTGCAAACTTCCAATTTCTCTAGCCTCTCTGCCCCTTATATACACTTTAGAAAGGTGAGGTAATGATATGATCAATGTACAACCCTTTTCCCTGTCTATGATTCATTGGCCTATTTGTCACTCAGAACTAGCCTAAACAGGTTCCAGCGAACTCTTTTTACATCAGTGTCCTCTGCATGAACTTCTATGAAAAACGTTATCCATTGATGTCACGATTTGCAAAAATCCACCATTTTAGAAATTGCCTGATCATGCTTTGCTTATCAAAAAATTGTGGATCAACCTATTCCTGATCAGAACTTGATGCTTGTTTCGATGTGAGTCTAGATTTTTAGTAACTTTATAATAAGCATGTACTACCTAACATATTTTCTGTGCATGACATTCTGACCCCACAAAATAGATCACTCTTCTAAGCGCTTTCCTAAAAGGCACTACATTTCTTATTTATGCAACATTTAGAGTCATTGATCAACCCAATAAGTTATCTACATTTGGTTTGAGGAGGGTGGGGTTTACATCCAATACATCCAGTTTGAAGGGGAGGGGTCACTCATCCCTGTACATTGACATCCCAGAGAGCTTCTGCTTATGAAGTAATGATTTCAAATCCAACGATCAAAATTGTCAGATGTAAAATAGTGAATCCAGCCACAATTGTAGATGAGCCAGTGGCAGAGAGTGATCATGTGCATGACTGTGCGAATTATGTTGAATTTTATGATCATATACTGCGTGTAAAAGAAAATGCTCTGTATGGGGGGGGAATTCTCTTTATTGATGGTTTAAGTGGAGAGAGACATTCTGGTACAGCTGTAGTGAGGCATAAATCAAATGGGGAATTTGAGGTTGTAGTGAGTATAAGGCTACCATCTCACTTTTCAGCACAAGCAGCAAAATTAGTGGTGCTTATTGTCACACTCGAGAAACATGAAGGACAGGAAGTCATGGTGTACAGTGATTCCGCCTATGTGACGTCAACTGTACATGCAGGGCTAGCAGGTTGGAAAAGGAGGGGCTACCTCCGAGTGGATGGTACCCAAGTGCAGCACGTATCTTTATTGGACAGGCTTATTAAGGTACTGCAGCTCCCAGCAGCCATAGCGATAGTTAAATATGCAGCGCATACTTAGCGAACTGATTTGATCTCTTGTGGGAATGAAGCCGCAGACATAGAAGCAAAAAGGGTTGCAGGATCTTCAGATATATCAAGTTTTGATACTCCAATTATAAGAAAGGAAGTACCACGACTATGGTAATGCGAGAAGGGTTTTATCATTTACCAAAGACCCAATTAATGGAGATTCAGGGAAGTGCAGCGCAGGAAGAGCAGTAATTATGGAAATGAAGGGGGTGTTCTTTATCCCCCACAGAAGCATTATGGTGATAGGATAGCACTGGAAATCCAGTGATGCCAGTAACATTATTAAAGATTGCGCTAGAACAACTGCATTACCTCGCGCATGTGACTAGGGAGAGTCTTGCTGCAACGATTGTAGAAGACTGGTTTGTTCCGAATCTGTTAGAGCACGTTGCATTCTAAGTAGTGAATGCATTGTGTGTCAGAAGTCTACAGCTGGGCATACACTGAGAATGATTAGATGAGTAATTCCTCAACTGAATGGTCCTTTTCAACATTTACATGTTGACTATGTTGATATGCTGCAGTTGTGTAATGTGTACAGGTATCTGATAGTGGTGGTGTGTCCCTTCTCTAGGTTGATCGAGGCTGGTCCATGAACACACCCTGATTCCACTTGCGCAGCAAGGTTTTTAGCACATGAAGTCTTTCCAAGATGGGGTGTGTGTGAAGATCTGAGATCCGATAATGGGCCATATTTTGTCAATGAAGTGTTCAAACAGATACGACTATTGTTGAACATTAAGCACATGTTTTCTTCTGCTTATCATCCGCAAGTGAACGGGATATATGAGAGACTCAACTGCCTCCTTAAAGAAAGGATTGCCAAGCTCAAGTTAACGTTGAAGAAGGGATGGCTATTTTGCTAGCCCTTAGCTTTATATGCCCTTGGGAATCAGCCTGGTCGGACCACCACCTCACATTCCACGAATTAGTAACAGGGAGGCAAATGAGAATGTGTCTTACACCTCAATCGAGGAGTAGAAGTGATGCCCAGAGTACTGCAGAATTGCTAGGTGACGAGCTGCACAATTATTTGACATGTATGACCTCTAGCATCTCTCTCATTTCAGATCAACTCAAGCGTCAGGGGGGGTCAGTCTCAGAACACAGATGAAGATCATTCAGCAATCAGATCTCTAGAATCATTATCAGCACCTAGACTATTTGTTGGCGATATCATGCTAATTGAAAACTTCACTAGTAAGTGGCATGAGCCACGGTTTAATGGCCCCTTTTGCGTTGAAAATGCCACTCCCTAGGCAGTAAAAGTCCAAGGCATACAAGCTTGGATTCATTTGAACAACGTGAAATTATACACCAGCGAGACCGCACCACCCCCAGCTGTCGATCCAGAAGCAAGACAAGAAGAATTTCAGCATGTGCAGACTCGATCGATGACGAAGAAGGACAATAAAGCGACCACCTGATAAATGCAGATTTTGCATATGGACTGTGAATCGGTCAGACACTCCTTACAGATATTATAGCGGTAGTGCAAACCCTTGCTGAGAGTCACAGGAATCTTTTGAAAAATGAACTTTAGAATGATAGTGATGTGTCACAAATACGCCCAAGCTCAATTTTGAATTTGAAGAATGGAAACGAGAGCAGTACCCGGACTTGTTTCTCACAGAGTATCTATTTGGTTAGCTCTATGGTTTTAACAAATGGAGCTATCTACAGACTTATACCTGGTGTTTTTATATTTATCCTTCAAGCTTATCCTGTTGTTGATATTCACACTTTTTGGCCTGAACCTAAGAATGGCCCTGTAATCAGAAGACTGCTCTTAGCAATAGTAGAGGAAATATTACAGTTAACAGAGCTATTACAGTTGCCAGAGTAGAAATGTTTTTTCCTTAAACAAATTGAAATAAAAATGAGGAATGTTGAAGCAGGTACGATTTTAGGAAATGAGCAATCCCAACCAATTCCAGAATGCCACAAGTGGTGGGGGTTAATAAGTTGGTTTGTGATATACGTATGTACGACTAAACTTTGTGTCTTTCTGTTTCTCCTGTTTAGCATTCCTCGTTATATTGATGCTCCTGTTAAGATTGAGACTACTATGATTTCTCCTACTAAAGGAACTACTCTTGGTTTGTTTACTTCCACTGAGATAGAGGTTCCTATGGTTCTACCCACAAACAGAACTCTTTTTGATTTGCTTCATGAATACTACACAACAAAGCATACATTTGGGAGACACAGAAGAAACTCAGAGGAAGATAATGGTGGGATAAACACATATCTAGATAATGAAGTACACTTGGGTAATAACATGTGGTACAAGCACATGAGAAAGGTGGGAGAGAGAGTATCAAAGGAGAGTTGCTACGTGTGTTCCCTAGTACCTTATGCTATGGGAACCTCTAAAATATTCATAGCCACAGAAGTATCAGTGAAAAGAGCGCATTGCCTGACACATCTCGCGCTTTGCATGACATGGGGACAGTTCCAAGGCAGAACAGCATCCTAGTGAGGATGAATAAAGCAACAAGTCAAAGAGAAGATAAATATGTGCAAGACTTAAAGACAAGAAAGAAGCCAAAAACAAAGCATCAAGTAATAAGATATGAACAACCTGGAATAAATGTTGCAGGAATCAAGTTGGAAGAAAAGAAGATTCGGCAATGCAAAGATAAGGATGGGAAGGAAATATGTGAATGCTGGGAAAAAAGTCAACTACAAATCAAAGGAACAGTGCTTACTAATGGAGGATGCGTTGATGGACTAATTGTGTGAAAAGCAGTAGCATTAACCAGACAGTGGGAACAAGTTGTGGAAAATGCAGAAAACAAATGCAAGGATCAATGGCCAAAGATTGCAAAATTATTGACATGGGTCGATGATAAAGGAGGACCATTACAGATATGACCTCTGAAGAGTGTGTCCTTATCTTTCAGAATTAATGGTACAAGGAAAGTCGGAGAGACTCTCCAGTGAGGCCGAATTTTTGATGTATCAGGCATGAAGGAAGGAACAGCAGTCCTGATGGATCATTAGTGGGCTTGTGGGTCCAGAGCCTACATGAAGCTGCCCAAGGACTGGGGAGGGATGTGTTCCTTGGTGTTCATTCATATTCCAGCATTAGTGATTCCACAGAGTGGTCTGAACATTGGTGAATTTCCAAAAGCGGATGCCCATTTGAGAAGGAGAAGAGAGCTTGAATTTCTCAATCAAACAAAAAAGGAGAACTATTTCTCAGCGAAATCAATAGAAGCCTTTGATGCTATTCCATCTGAGCACAGGTTGTTTAGCCAGACTGCTGCAGTATTCACAACCGTCTTTATGCTGGGGTTCCAGACGATGGCAAATACTAAATTGTTACAAATAACTAGATGGGAGCTCCTGCAGATGATCAACACCACCATAAAGGGATTCAATGCTATCAAAGAAGAATTGAGGGCCATATACGACTGATGACCCAACAGAATAGATATGTTCTTGACATGATCACAGCGATGGATGGAGGAGTTGGTGCCAAGATCAGGCCATCATGTTGCGCGTTCATACCTTCTCACGATGGTGAGAATGGGACCTTGACAGAGGCCATAACATTGCTAACGAGACTGCACAATAAGATGGAAGATGAGACAGAGGCCATTTCAGATGACAGTTGGTTTGCGTCTATCTTTTCATGGGTTCCACAGTGAATGATCAACATCTTCAAGTTCCTGGGAGCGATATTAGTGATGACAATGTTTGGATTCTTTGTGATCAAGATAATAATTACACAGCGCAAGAAGACAGCGAAGAAGGCAGTAGGAATAAAGATCATGATCAATGTCGAATCAGGGTTTGGACCCAAAGAGTTAACAGATGAAGACATCAGAAAACATATAGAGGCCAGCATATTAGCACCTTAAGGAACAAAGTTCATATATACGAAAAAGCCCAAGAAATATGTGGGACGATGGGTCTATCGTAATCCGAATGGACAGTGCAGTTCCATGACCTGAAGTGTAGATGAACATTTAAAATCAGCAGGATCCCTGAAGGGAGCAGTGAAGATTTGAACCCCAAAGAAGCATTTCATCAAGAGAAGAAATCAAAATGTGGAGATTAATGAAGGTGTGGTCGATTAATCAACCAGAGGGGGGAGTGTAGAGGAGCAGCTGAATGCCTCTGCAGGAAGTCCCGCCCCCCGCCTTCCTAAATGCTGGAAGACAGAAATTATGTCATGCATGACACCAGTGGTTGTGCCTATTCTGTGGAGAGTATTCAAGAAAAGGTATCCACTAAGAAAACCCTATCTGATGTATCCCCGAAGAGATGACAATCTCCTGGAGGACATCCCTAAAGGAATATTAAAATGAGAGAAAGAGAAGTTGGTGACATCACAGGAGATGAGCGTGACACACTGAGAAGAGTGGCTGAAGAAGAGGATGTATAGACCTTATGGAATCTAATGACGAAGTAAAGAATTGAGTAAACTTTTATATTCAAAGTAAAGATTGCACGTGTGAAGAGCACTGAAGAAAATGCAAGCCGTTTTATAACTGTACAGATGCAGCAACGCAACTAGACTAACTGATCATAAAAGCCAGCTATGCATAGTAAATAGACTGCAGGCGGTGCTGCCATTATATAAAATCTGGACTTTGGTGTCACAACTTTAGTAAGCTCAAGCCCACGGAGAAAATGGGTGAAAAGCTGTGTCGCAGCACACAAGTAGCTGAGATTGTGAAAAGGCCTGGAAGAGCTGCCTGGCCTGGTGTCAAGGCTAGAGCAGCCAGAACTGGTTATCTATCCTTGAGGAACAGTGAACATGAGAGGCTGAGTCATCCCTTGTTAAGGTGCAAAGAAAGAACATGAGTACCAAGTTTTATTAATTTAACACATTAAATGCTAGAAAATTAACCAAATTGCTGTCTCTTGTCACGTGGGCTATGGATGGAAATAGAAGTTGGGCATACAGCTCTAGACGTAAGATAGCGCGTGCTCACACTCCCATATATTCCCAGGAGTGAGGATACTTTGCAAGGCCAAGTTCAAAGACAATCTGCATGGAAGAAGGCATGGGTGATGAGAGATGTTGGGCTAATTGGGTGGGGAGACACGGTCAAAGTCCACCCACTGGCACCTGGGGTACTAGCTTACGTACTGCTAGTGAGCCAAATATTCCAGAAGGGCAGAGGCGTACCAACCAATTGTAGAAGGCTATACAATGAAGAGCCTTATAGTTTGAAAGCCAATGATGAGCTGTGAGTCAAATAACTGTTGAAGATGACTTGCACTAAGGGTAGGCATATGTTGTCCACCTGACTGTAGAGACCCAATCATAACCTGATCCCTTAAAGAAAGTATGCTTAGATGTTACCTTTGAGCCTATCACAACCCCCCCATAGGTTTTCCTCATTTGCCAAGTAGTATGACGTCACATATCGTATGAGTTTTTGCTATAAAAATGCTGTGCTGTGCGACGTCCTTTGACATCCGTTGTAACTTCCTGGTTTAGATAATTGATATTAAAACAGTAAAATTACTTTGCCTTCTTCCTGAGTTGGTTTGATTATTTGGTGTAAGAGTTACTCTGCATCCCATCTACTGCATGGTATGCTACTTATTAAGGGCCATAAGCTCAGAAGTGTGATGAAAGTCAGGTGTGTGTAATAATCAGTAATTGCCTGTCCTTGCCTGACCATTGTATTGGGACATGTCGGGTATACGGCTTTGATGTTGGTCTGTTTCGCTCATGGTGAGCTGTCTGTGAGAAAGTGTTTGTGTCGGGAAAGGGGGAGTGTTGAGTACTTAAGTATCCGACCTGGTAGGATGGGGAAAAGGTGTTACAGGGAAGGGGATACCGCGTCTCACCATCTGGTGCCCCACTCTCCAAAGATCCCTCATCCAGGTGATCCTCCCGCACTGGTCCACCCCCAGAAACTGGATCTAAAAGTGATGGCCGCATCCTGGCCATCTGGATGACAGATCTCTGCGGACTAGCGGGGGTTTCTCACATTACTTACCCCAGCCTCTGGATACAGACGTAAGGCTCTGGGTGCAATGAGGATTCTACATCCATGCCTGGTACAAACACTGGGCCAGCTTGCCAATCATGATGCAGAGGGCATGAAGGGAGGAGGGGAGGAGAGCGACCAAGAAGCATGGACACTTCAGTGCCGGCAAACATGCTTTGTGAGTACTTAAAGCGCATTAATATAGTAAAAATGTTTTTAAAGTCAGAGGGATTGCGGGGCACAAGGCCTCAGACAGCTACTTATCCCAGCTTCCAGATACAGAATGTCCGGTTTTTCATACTAATGCACACATTATTCTTTCAGTTGTGTGTTTTTTCATCAACCTTTACTTCTCTTCCTATTACCAATTACATCCACAGCGCAAGGTCTGCTTTACCCTCAGTATGGGCATAATACGTCATCTCTGCGGACAAACTTCGCTGCCTTAAGACCACTCGGGTGGTGACGGACACATTATAAATGTCCAGTAACATAATGGAACTTAAAATAACACCCCACAGCCAGTGCATGAGCCCCTGCACCAAACATCACAACACACTCTGCGCCAGCTCTTTTCAACGGTTCTGTAGCTCCTGAATCCATATCACTTCCTTCAAGTCTTCACAGCGTCTCCTTTTCTGCTGTGTCGCTTCCCTCTCTCAGACCTCTTCGGTTTCATCCCATTGGTAGGGAGTCCCATGACCTAGTCTTATTGACTTAATTGGTTTACTGGTATCTGTTTCCTCCTCACCCCCAGCACTTGATCTAAGAAAGGGAGGTGATAAAACATCAAGCCACCATTTTGGTTTTCTTTTTCCACTTCTGCCTTAAACTGTGACTTCAGAGTTCAGTTTTCTCAGTTCTCCAGCTTTGTGGGGGGCACATCGGATCCCTCTTTCATAGTAGGCACTGCATGTTACTCTAAAGCACATGAGGGTGGCCGTGCCGCCGTACAAAAACATCAAAGGGGGGGGGGGTCTTGCTCGCACTAGAAGGAACTAGGGGTGGCATCGTATCATGCCAAGATCCTCTCTGAGAGTGAGTATTATGAGTACTAGGTATTCATTTAGCAATTATTTCACCTGGGATACATAGCACTGCTCTTTGTGCACAGACGGAACCCAGGATGTAAACATTGTTGTTAGTACAGCTAACCCATTTTTCCCCTCTCACACCGCGCCTTGGTAACTTAGCGCCATGCATGGGCTCATTCCACACACCCTGCACATACAACACAAACACTATTGCACAACACCTCTGCCATAAGAGTGAAGCTACTTTTAAAAGACAAAAATTCAAACTGTAGCTTCTCACATAATTCTCTATCCCCTCTTGTTTAGTTCATAGTTTACCTGTGCTGAGCCCATCCACACGCCATTCAGACATGGGTGACTAGCAGGATCTTGGACACCCTCACATAAGTTTAATGGCTGAAATGCACCCACGCATAATAGTTCCTCCCATTTATCTCAAATTTGGACTACAGTCCCTCCGAGGGCATTCAACCAACAGCGCGTTGTGAAGGGTGCTATACAAAGGACAAAAAGAATTAATGAATTCTCCCTGCAGGGACTAGACACCACAGCGAAGTGCCAAGAGAGTACATATACACAGCTGCAACGGCCGGGCCGCTGAGGAAGCACTGCAAGCTGTGCACTGTAATGCAAGGGACACTGGGCCTCAATACGAGTATGGAGGTAGCCATGATGCTTTTAGCGGCATGGCTACCCCCATACTGGGTACCGGGTCCGGGTTCCAGGAATAGGGAATTACCGGACCATTCCGACCTTGGAGGGCCCGGTAATTCCCTTTCCCGGGACCCGGACCCGGTACATCCCCATTCCCATTTGAGCCCCGATAGGGCTAAATGGGAATGGGGAGGATGCTAACAATGGGCCCGTTAATGACGGGTCCGTTGTTAGCACCCTGGTCTGCTAGCGGGTCCCGCTAAGGATGCCTGGTTTTACCAGACGTCCTTAGCAGGACCTGTGAGCAGAACTCGTAATGAGGCGGTAGAGGGTTAACGGCGCCGGCAGCTCTACTGGCGCCGTTAACCCTCTACCGCCTGGGTCGTAATGAGGCCCACTGTCTTGTCTCTTTTGTGTGTTGTAGCAGGCAGTTCTTTGGAACGGTGCTAGCCTTGTAAACTGGAGTTCACCAAAGGATGGCTATTTGGGGATCCTAAGCTGTACAGAAGACCTCTGCACACGCACCGCAGTGCTGAGCGGCCCTGCTTATGCACGAACACATCATTTCTAACATGGCTCACTGCCATATCAAAACGGTAGTAGTGTAAGGTATACAACATTAAATACTCAGGTACTAAATATTAAGTTGAATGCAATCCTTAAATACAATTAGGCCATTAGGTGCTATTCATATATATGGCAGGCTAACGTGTCTGGAGAGGACCCCACATTTTAAAGACAAAGCAATGGTTCAGGTAGGTTGCGGGTTTGCGTGAAAAAGCACGTGTTTTCCATTGACCCCCTTTCACGTCCGCTCAAAGCAGCATGTAATTCCACTACTTAATGAACAGTAAGAAAATGCCCAGTACCCAACCTACAGCTTTATTTGATTTATTGTTAGCATTATTGGTTATTTATATAGTGCGTCATGCTGGACTCCTCCGTCTTCTAAGCGCTAGGCCAGGGATTGAACCCATGTCCCAGGGCATCGTTCCGTCACCAGAGTGAGCGCATTGCCTCTGAGCATTGAATGTATGTGCTTGCTTGCTCCTTAATGCTAGAATATAATGTAGCCAAGTCTGGTACGCTGTGTTGTTGAAGCCAGCAGGCCATTTACAGAGACTCTCTGGGAGCATATCCTAAGGGAAATACTTGTGAAAGCTTATGTTTTGCTGACCCAGTCCCTCCAAGTAGGATTTAAAACCTATTAAACCAAAACGTCCACATTGACATTTTTTACTCATGTGTTCTACTAAGTTGATACAATAGCTCCTGAAATACGACCACCCAATAGACCGTGGCAGTAAATACCGCTATTATTGTCAGTTTCACCCAGATCACAGATCAATAATACTTTAAGCACTAATGACGTCATTCGCCCTAAGTTCCTACAAATGAAAACCATAGCCATAGAAAATGTACACTTCTCGAATAACTGCATAGAAACAGTACCAGCAGGTGCAACCTTCTCTAATATAAACACTGGACTGGTATTTTTTTACAAACCAAATATTTTCTCATTCACACAGTATTAAGAATAACACACATTTATTTAGAGTGCATGGAAATTATGCAAATGTTTGCCAAAGGCAAAACCTTTCCACTTGGCAACGGTTTCTTGATATTTCAACCTCTAGACTCCATGCACAGTCTTAATAAGTTTGTTGGCAGGAATCTCTTGGGCAAATGATTCCCCTGCCTCTCCCAGGGAGAGTGACAAGTAGCCCCTGTATTTACTGGCTCCGTCACACATTCCTTCCTCAAGGCAAACGCTGGGCCCCTCTGGAACCAACCACCTCTACCCCCAGAACAGGTGGACAGGAAGGGGTGCTACTTAATCTCCAATAAAATATGTTAGAACAGGAGATGAGCTACGCCCTGAGTTCATATCTTTCTCTGTACAATGCGACACAGACGCAAAGGTGGACTTTTTTTAAGGGATCCCAATGGGGACTTCAAGACAATAACTATATAAACATTACTGTCGGTGAAAAACCTTATAACAATGAGACAGACTTATCACAGAGTGTGCTCCCCTGCCATGATTTCCCTATGAAGGATCTGCCCGTGAGCCCACCCTCCCTGGGAGTGGTCACAGGTAGACCCTTAGGATGGAAATGACAAACCAGACCCCTACACCCTGCCTTGAATCACTGACTGCAGATGGCCCCAGTGGATGATCCCAACCCATAGGCACTCTTTGGCAGGCTGCTCCTTTTTCTTCTTGACTTATGCCAGGGTACTTCCCCTTTCGCCTAACTTCCTCCTTATGAAGGAAAACCCCAGTACATCACTAAATATACAGTCCTACCCAAACTAACTACATGACTATCCCTATAAAAAACAAACATATATACTTCAATAACTACATAACTCTACATATTTCAAGTATATACATTTGTAATTACACACCATTAACACATATTTGTACTATTTACATGTCTTTGACTGCTGCAGTGCTGCAGGGTCTATGATACATTGAGTCCTTGCTATGGCTTGAAGTCATAAAGGGATCCAGGAGTTTGGCACACCCCCAGGCTCTGTTCCTTCTCCTACAGTATCCCATCCACCACATGAGGCACCGCATCACCAATATGTGGCCCAGCGCACTTCCTCTTGCTCCTAACTGTGCCACGTTCACCTGTGGGGTGCCACGTTTACTGCCACCATGCTCTGGCACAGTTCAGTAACCTCGTGGCAGCCCCAGCTTCCTGGGGAGCCACTACACTTTCCACCATGCCAGGGTCACGTATGTGCAGTGATTTGCATTGGCAGTGCTGACCACCACCTGGGGCTGCTAATTCCCCACTGCACCCTATGTTATGGTGTCCCCATAGAAACAGGGATGCCACCCCAATCAGCGCCCCGCTCCAGCCCCTTGGAGAGCGGGGCCTGTACTTCCATACACCTGAGGCGCAAGGGGTTGGCTGCACATTCCTCTTCAACCGGGCCACAAAGGCGCAGAGGCCAGGGCATTTTCTTTCTCATCCGCACTCCACGTCACCGTCTGAGCCGCCTGTGACCTAAGCAGCTAGGAGGGTTTACCTCCTGGGCCTGCCCCGTTTGGAACAGGGTCAATCAGGCAAGGGGCACGGTTGCACTGCCTGGTTTGGGCTTCCCCGCACATGTGGCTCAGGCTGGGTGTCGCTGCTCTTCTTTCCAGGCTGCCCCTCATACTCAGCCCTGGATCTTTGGAATTGGGCCCACCAGGTTTGGACCCAGCGGGTAGGCCAACTGTTCCCCAGACCCAGTAAGCACCTGGGATGCACCGGGCGCGCAGTCCACGTCCACATTAGATGCCGGGTGACCAGTGGCGTCGCCAGGAATCAAATTTGGGAGGGGCACATAGGGGGCTGTGGACTCGATACCCTCGGTACCATGCAGACCCTTCCAATAATGCGCGGGACACCAGCAGCTTGAGGTACGTATGACTTTATTGACTGCATAGCTTCTACTGACTTGTTACTCCCCGCCCCCTTCCTACACCAACGTCACTTCCCCGGGCAGGACCGCAACGGCGGCCCTCCCACATAACAATGTGAAGAGGCTGCTGTCTAGGATGTTACAGCTCATCCTGACCTCTCCCTCCTTTTTGAAGTACAACGTCACCTCCGTCCGTTACCCATCTCTTCAATGAGTCTCTAGGGTTTCATTCGGCTCCGCTGTGGCCTCCGAGGATTGCGAGAGGTGGAAGGGGCCGATGGTGTCTGTGCCCTCTTTCCTTCTGCCTCAGACACTTCACTGTCTCCGAGATAGGGCTCGTCATGCTATCGTTCTTCAGTACTGTTGTCCCGTTGCCATGCTGTCTTGGGCGGGGCCACTGCCTTTTTGAAGTATGACACATTACACATCGACGAGTGATCTTCTCTCTCAGCGGTGATCATGTTGCCTTTCCTTTGGGTCACTGCTAGCGTGTCAGGTGCAAATGTGTATTAGGCAGAAACCTGTGCAGTTCCCTTAGGGACCACTACAAAAAGTTTAAAGGCATGGTCTAGTAAACATTTTTATTGTCCCTACGGGTCGGCCATGTTTTTTTAAGCCCAAGTGGCTCGATTTTAGAAAACTTTCCTATGGACCTTACCCGAGTTTTCGTCCATTAAACACACGCAAAACAAGCACCAGGGAGCTGCCATTTTCTGAAAATCCTATCTTTTCCCCCATCGCCCTGGCCGACCTGCTTTTGCGGCACTAAATCAATTAACCCCGCCCCTGAGCTTGACATTATCAAAACATTCATATTCCCCGCCTCTCTCCGTGACGTTACTGTGCTGCGTAGGCAAACGCGCCCAGTCGTCTTCTGCGCGACTCCACACAGAACCCGGAAACCAACACAGATCAACTCACAACACAGCGCGCCACAATTCGGAATATGAAACTGTACTTTAAAATGAAACAGCAACACGGTACATTTGGTAAAGTACATTTATTTGACATTCAATGTTTAGAGAATATCCAGCAATTGCCATATGAACTCCGAAAGCCATTTATTTTCTTTTATCTGTATCCGCAATAACTGTTCCGTTTCATCTTGAGTCATGCGCTGTTCCTTTATGGTACACAGGGTGTTCATTTTCGTAAAAAGAATCACTTTGAAAGCACAGTGAACCGCAAGGCTGTTCCATCAACTAGGCACTAGTCCAGCCTAAAGGTTGATATGTTGCTTCTAGCCACTAGTACAGCGTAAGGGCATGTGGGCCCTTGGCGATCGTCCCATAATATGGTGATCGTGCTCCAGTTGTTGACACAAAGCTGCAGGTGTCTGCTGAAGAATCCATCCGCCGGTGTCTCAAACAGATGGCAGTGGCAGAATGGGATCAAATACCTGTTATGAAAACAAAAAAAATATAATTAGTCTCGCTAGCCGAACTTCATTAATATTACTCATTTTATTTATTACGTCCGATCAGAAACTATTTGCTTGCAAGGATAGTTCAATGGAGTATGTTCGTCTCTAAAATCAATGCGAAAAGTAACAAGATAAATCGAGGCAAACACACAATGATAAACGACAGTTAGTCTACATGCGTGAGGAATGATATGATATATGATATGGCATTTGTAACGCGCCTATACTCAAGTGTTTCTAGGCGTGACGAGGCAGGTGGGGAACAAGGGCAGACAGACAACGATCCTACTAGGCCAGGTGTCTTTCTGATCGCGCATGGGGAAGGGCTGTACATGGTTAGTTGAATACAAATTAAATAATAGGGCCAGCTGGTGGCAAGTGCAAGGTAAATGCCGGGAGAAGGGGCTGAAGGATACAGAGACAGTCCCGTAGTGCAGGTAGGCAGTGCAGGGAAAAGTGGCTGGGCCAAGGACCGAGATCGGTGAGACCAGTGGACCTGCATGCCCATGTGCCCACTACAAACACGTTTTACTTGCTTTTCCTAGCTCTTCATTCATTCATTTATTCATGCATCCATTCATTAAATCTTCATTCCGGTATAAAAGCGTGTAAAGATTTACTTACATTATATTTCCATTGTGTCGCTTCGTAATGCAGTCTGTAAAACGGACCGTGCTCTTGACAACGATTTTTCGTATACTGAACTAAAATGAAACTCGGTCTAGTTTCTGAATTTTCTGCCTTATCGTCTCTTACGTTATTGCGCACTCCCTTCAAATGTAGTTCTTTCGGCATGGTCCCTGTCTCAAGGTCAAAAAACAATAGACCCTTATACTTCCAGTGCGACTTGTGGGACTCATCTGGGAGCTGTCCTTCGCATTCTTTATTTGCAACATCACGTAGTATAGGCATCTATGAGAACTTGAAGTTTAAATCCGTCTATGTAGTGTGCCTCAATGTGCAAATGCAAACTGGCTTCTCTCCCAAATGCCACGGCCCGCTTGGCTGGCGCGTTCTAAGTGCCCCAATTTTGTCCCCGTTGTCTGCGAGCTTTGCAGCCCAAATTGAGACATTTAATTTTTTGCGGAAGGTCAGGGAAAGTATAAAGTATCACAGGAGTTGAGTTAAAAGTGAGATTTATTGTTTGTTTGTTTTATTATTTGCAATACGCAAGCCTCCCCTCCGTTAACAGTGCGCAGCATTTACATTTACATGAGATGAGACATGAGAAAAATATATACATACACATATGTGAGGTGAATAGAGAGAATTCAAAGATGACACCCAGCTTGTTCGCCACCCATGATGGTGAAGGTAGGGATTAGGTTTACAGGTACACTGTACAATAACATTTATTTACAAAAAGACAATCGTATTGCAATTATTTAAACTGGGATTTGTACTTCACATTCAGCTGTGCTTCGGGTGGGCATGGCACAGTCGCAATGTTCGGTGGCAATGGATCACTGCTCTGCACAGAAACGTCCAAAATTCCATAGCTGTGCTTCTCTAACACAGCAACAATAAGGCCTTTCACAAAGTCGAACTGCATTTCATCATAGACTGGTTTGATCACCCATTGCTTAATTCGTTTTGAAAACACTTTAGTGTAGCGAGGCATCCTTACTTTACCCCTAGTCCCAGATTGTTCACGTCCGACATTGCTGTTATGGGCCAAGACCGCTAGTAGAGTGCGATGTTTCATGCCCCGAAAGCTAAAATGCAAGCGCTTTGGCCTGTACTTTAGGCACATATTGTGGAACACCTCCAAATCTCCTGTGTGACAGAATTCTGTCAGTCCTCTCAAATCTCTTGATAGAGTTTTGTCGAAAACAATCTTCTCAATGGATTTGTGTGTCTGTGAAGATGGAATCAACCACTTCTTCTTCCGTGCCTCCTCTGGGGACAAAGGACCATGTTCACATTGGTGGAAATGTTCATTTGCTGTCCAGCGGTGAACGTTGGTACAGTGGTGCATCAGTGACCGCCATTTTTCAAGTAGTATTTCCACTGACCCCTCACAAGTTTTTGAGTTCCACCAAAGATAGTTGGTGATAGAATGTGACCACTGCAAAATACTTTCAAAACCTTTTTTTTCCCTGCTGCCGAGATTTTCTTATTGATTGATTTAGCAAGATGCCATACGTCAAATTGATGTTTAATATGTGGGAACTGCTCTCTCATTGTCTTGGCAATTGAAACGTGTCTATCCGTGGCTATGAGGTCGATGTGCATTCCCCTTGATTGTAGATATTCCACTGATTTTATAAATCCTAGTTTCTCCATGGCCACTGACGATGTACATTGTGTTACCTGCACGACCACCGAACTCACAATTTTCTTACTATCCATGTCCTGAAAGTGGTAGGTGCAGTACTTGGCAGAAAATCCAGGGCTGTCGCACTGTCCATCGCCAGCTAGCCTGAATCGTTTGCCTTCGATTGTACTTGCTAGAGACAATTGTTCAATTTTCCAAGCATCACTAATGGCCGGAAACAGATAATCACGTTGGTATATGTAGTACAGCGCTTTAGAAATGAAATGGAGTCCCACAAAATGAAAGAAAGCCTCTATCTTTCTAAAACTGGAGCCACTAAAAAGTGATGCAGCTGCACACAGTAGATTGCCTGCTGGCAGTTTCCCCAGCATCGGTTGTGCAGACCATGAGAACCTATGATTTAATCTACAGGCGGCATTAATTTTGACGTTACTGCCTTTTATTTGACGAGTCACATTAATCAATGGCTTCCCACATACTTTCCCTCTAATGGAATGCACACATTTCAGCATACTTATAATTTCCATCAAACAACTGTCGAATACAATGTATTTGCTCTCTTTCATTAGACTGTCATCCTGCGTCAGCGTTGTTTCGGCCTGTGACGTTGTGGAGATTTCAACACATTGGAAAGTAATATCGCTGATAACAAGTTCTGATGTGCGTATGGATGCTGCGGCTGGTTCATTCTCTGTCATTTCGACATCTATTACTTCAACATTGATGGGAGAACACAACAATGTCGACAGGTTTTTTGGTGGCAAATGTTTGGTGGGTGTAGATTGTGTAAATTGATCTGCAACTACTTCAGAGCTATCTTCAATACATTCAATAACATCTTCTTGTGGTGGTGCAGTCGCACTGTAGCTATGGTCCAATGCAACTTTGCTGTAGTCTCCAAACACAGTTAATTCATGTTCTGGCCATTGGACATGAGCATCTCGAGCCTGAACATGCCTCGCCTCTATTAATAGTTCCTCCATAGTGTACACGGTCTGGCAAGCCACATCTCTCATTCGCTTCGCTGTCTGTGTGTGTATAGTTCTGACACCCACGGGTAACTGGAGGAGAGATTGGAAAAGGGATGTTCAGTTTAAACACAAGATGGAGTGTAGTAGAATTGACTGGAAAAAAACATAAAATAGTCCCCAGCACAAACATTTCTTTAAAGTTATGAACTGTTTGTAACTAACCTTTTTTTGTTTTTTTTTCTTTGCAACTTTTTTGACTCGACCTTCAACATCTGCACGCTGTAACTCCGATTCGTTTCCGCATGTCCTCCCTTCCTCTTGCGCTGCAACGACTATATTTTCTGTATCCGCATAGACAGCACGGAATGAGGCTCCATCGTCTCCCTGAAACATAGTACTTTCATTACTATGTATCAAAATATTGTTAGCATAAAACACACGTGAGGACGAACACACAGGTACATCTCAATAGCCAAACACGATTTAAACATTGTGTGCAACAATCAAAGGACAAGTATTCGACCAGTGATGATCTATTTCGATGGAACTGTCAGTATCCATACCTCTGGCTCTGCATGGACTGCCATGAATGGTTGTATTGGAGAGGAGGCATCCGCATCTCCCTGAAACACAGTACTTGCATTAGTATGCTTTTCAATATTGGAAACACAACACACACTTGGGGTCGACGGCACAGGTACATATAAAGAGATAACCACAAATGATGCATTGTCCAAAAGAATCAAGGAAAATCCAAATGTGATCACATTTCATCGACTTATTTCAACGATTCCTTTACATCTGCATCATCTAAATGAGATGTTGTGATTGTGGTGGAAGCTCCGTCGTCTCCCTGAAACACAGTACTTGGATTAGTATGGTTTTCAATATTGGAAACATAACACACACTTGGGGTCGAACGCACAGGTACATATAAAGCGATAACCGCAAATGATGCATTGTCCAAAAGAATCAAGGAAAATCTAAATATGATCACATTTCATCGACTTATTTCTCCGATTTATTTACATCTGCATCATCTAAATTGGATGTTGTGATTGTAGTGGAAGCTTCGTCGTCTCCCTGAAACACAGCACTTGCGTTAATAGGGAAGAAAGTATAGCAAATGGAATCACGTTATATGATCACGCATGATGGAGCTGTCATTATCCATACCTCGTGCTGCTGAAGAATATCCATGGATGTTGCAAATGTAGTGCGCACCTCCGAAAGCTGTTGCGCCGATTCGTATACGCATGGTCCCGCTTCCACTTCCCCTGGAATTACTTGAATGTCAGGCTCTGTATCAAGTGCAGGGGTTGACGCTCCATCACCTGCCTGAAACATAGTACTTGCATTAGTGAGGATTACAATAGTGAAAACATAACACACACCTGGGGTCGACAGCACAGGTACATATCAACGGCTAACCACGAATGAAACATTGTGTAGAACAATCAAACTACAAGAATTCCAGCTCTGATGATGACGCTCGATTGGCGCTGTCAGTATACATACCTCCTGCTGTTGAAGAACATCTAGAAATGTTGTAGATGTGGCGGACGCTTCAGCATCTCCCTGAAAGACAGTACTTGCATTAGTATGGATAACACTAATTATAACCGAAAACAAACACGATTGGACGATAACTAAGGTGTATATCAATTGGAAAGCACTAACCAAACATTCGGTAAAATGATTACACGATAAAATAAAAATATTACTTGACATGCATAAAACAGGTCTGTAGCGGATTAGCCTAGTAAGATTACCTGATACGCGCTAGAAGTGGTTGATAACTGCGACCACGTCAAGGATGTAGAATGTTCTTGCTTCAGATTCAAGGGATAGTCAAGAAGTTGTAAAGGTAAATTAATGATTGATAATGAAATGCCAATATTAAAAATAGCCATGTAAGGCGACAGAATACTTGTAGAATGCTCAATACAGCACAGTTCCCTGTTCCCTTATATATACATTGCGTTTGTGGGTTATGAAATCGAAAAAGAATATATTGGTAAATGTCATTATTCAAAAAACTATACAATCATATCAATATCGAAATTATTACAAGGGATAGAACACCTACAATATCAATTAATCCGTTCGGATACCTACACACTACCGCAAGGCCCAAAGCTAAATCCGGACACTTGACTCACCGGTGGCAGAATGTGGACGAATAGAGTGGGAATAGCGTTTTCGAGCAATTTCCGTGTCGTTCGCCGTTTATTCTTCTTTGTTACCCAAGATGTTGTGTACATGTCCAAGGAAAAGTGCCGGCTGCAGATGCGGTATCGATCACCCCTCTTGTCCTTTAAGACTTGTTGGACTCTACTTTCCAGCTCATTGAGTGGATATCCGCAATGTCTGACCCATTCTCTTATTCAATCAACAGTTTTCGGGAATACATGCATTGTAGTGCCTTCAGATTTCACATGGGTCTTCGAAGGGCAACCGCTAATCGAACAGGCAGGCATTGTTGATAAATCTGAAAAGTAAATATCGACATTATTATACAATCTTCAAGAATAAAGATTTGATACAAAAGTAAATGAATCATACAATGATCAGTGCAAGGTTTGTTTTGGTCGCAGGAACTATACCAGTTCATTATGTGCGGCTTAGTATTTGCATAAATTGCAGAAATGTATAAATGATGTGACTAAAAACTGAACATGTGACTCATCCCTTGGATGTTCTGTATTGCACGAGAAGGATACATGCCTACATCATAGACTGGACCCCCGAAGGATGCAATTCGATGACAATTGACACAGATGAAAATAAATAGATCTATTGATAGCATAGCAATGGAAATTCAAGTCAATAGCAATGAGACCAATGAACATAGCACTATTGGGTACTATACTCGCAAATAGATAGAAATTTAAAAATCTGCGAAATATGACCAGGATACATGCCTTACCTTGACCAACAAACAGTTGGATTCAGCAAGCAGAGCAGTATGTTGCGGGAGAATAGGTGGATGGCCACAGGTAGCGCACTGATGGGTATGCTCGAAGCGGTCACAGAAGTTCACGGATAGCACGACGACGAGCAGATTAGCATAGATCTCAGTGGTTCCCAGGTAGCACGTTCAGGAGTTGACTTGTAAAGCACAAAGATGTTCTCATGAGACATATCGAGTGGTTTTTAAAGTATTAGAAACTGGGGTGTGTTTGACGTATGTATGTCGTGGTATTAGGGGGACGGCCTGCTTGAAGGGGAGGCCTGCATGGAGACACGGGGTCTGAGGAGGCCATGTGAACGATGGCCCCTTGGCGTGGGACACCTTTTGAAGTGTACATGTAGTTTGGCACCTTGGCCGTTTGCGCCCGTCACAGCCCCCCATGCCAGCGCGCATCCACCGGCGCGAACCGCCTTTGATACAGGGGGGTGGGATGGATGGCCCTGGGGCGTGCAGATAAGGCACCGGAAGACTGCTGAATGGAGACACACTTATGTGGATTGCAGGGGGGCGGCCTGCCTCAGGGGAGGCCTGCCTGGAGACACGGGGTCTGAGGAGACCATGTGAACAATGGCCCCTTGGCGTGGGACACCTTTTGAAGTGTACATGTAGTTTGGCACCTTGGCCGTTTGCGCCTGTCACAGCCCCCCATGCCAGCGCGCATCCACCGGCGCGAACCGCCTTTGATACAGGGGGGTGGGATGGATGGCCCTGGGGCGTGCAGATAAGGCACAGGAAGACTGCCGAATGAAGACACACTTATGTGGATTTCAGGGGGGGCGCCTGCTTCAAGGGGAGGCCTGGCTGAAGACACGGGGTCTGAGGAGGCCATGTGACCGATGGCCCCTTGGCGTGGGATACCTTTTGAAGTGTACATGTAGTTTGGCACCTTGGCCTCTCGTGCCCCTGACAGCCCCCCATGCCAGCGCTCATCCACTGGTGCGAACCGCCTTTGATAGAGGGGGGTGGGATGGATGGGCCTAGGGCGTGCAGATAAGGCACAGGAAAACTGCTGAATGGAGACACACTTATGTGGATTGCAGGGGGGCGGCCTGCTTCAAGGGGAGGCCTGGCTGGAGACACGGGGTCTGAGGAGGCCATGTGACCGATGGCCCCTTGGCGTGGGATACCTTTTGAAGTGTACATGTAGTTTGGCACCTTGGCCTTTCGCGCCCCTGACAGCCCCCCAGGCCAGCGCTCATCCACTGGCGCGAACCGCCTTTATATCAATATATAGTATATCGTCTTTATATCACTGATAGTATATCGTTGCTTATCAATAACAAATGCCACATACCGGAGATTCTTGTGAGCACAGACCCACACTTCAACCGGTGTATTATAGTGGTCAAGACCCAAGGCCTGTATAATCCAATGGTAATTGTTAGTATAGACATATTTGTGACTTTTATAGAGACATAACCCACTGAAAGACTTTGAACAAGTGTTATTTAGTGCATGCATTATCGAGAATATGTTATGTTATGTTAGCTTAGATAGATAGTGACCACCCTGCTTCACAGCGACCAGACCTTCACCCATTCGGAGCACAGATGTCTGACGTCCATCCTTGAATGGAGACACACTTGATTCATTTAAAAAATCGAAACAACCGTTGTTAAAATATATGTGGTGTTTTATTTTGTATCTTATTTTGATGACACAAAAATACAAGAGCGAGAGAAAATCCCCTGTACTGACCTCTGTCACTCGGGAACGTTTCTCTAATGGCACGAACGGCACAGGCGGGTATCACTCTTGGAACGCGGTGCCCAAGCCTCCCGTGGAGCCACCATGTAAAGGAACGATAGGCCACCAGCCTGTACCACCTGTGAAAAGCAATGAAACAAACTGTTTTTAAATGACCAAGATAAGTTTAATAAACGTTTGTTGTCAATGACAATTCTTGTAACTAATGGCATTCTGCAAGGACAAATGCTATCTAGACAATGCACACTATTGAATGACTTACATGCGTTACAATTATATGTAGATGTAATTTTGGATATAGTAGAAGAACATGAAATAGGAGTGGCATGACAAGCAGAGTATACTTACTTGTTACTCGGATTACGAGGACGAACAGTTGCGCGAAGTTCGTACATAAGCACCATCATTATTCTCAGCACGGCCCGTGTGAGGCAGGCTGCCCTGAAGTCTGGCAGCTTGGTGATGCATTGCGGTCGTGGCTCGCCTTCCGAAATGTAGGCCAGGCATCCCGAGTTTTCTCGGCAGCAGCAGTTCTCCTCCTCGGTGGGCATTAGCTCGCACCGATTGCATGTGCACCAGGTGGAGACGCTGTCCATTCGACTAGGCCCAGGCTCTTCATCTGTTGATTCGTCCTGCCAACTGCCGTCCGAATCCCCATCGTTTTTGCGTGCTTCCCTTTCCAGTAGTTCCTCCTCGGTATACTCGGGCTCGTACATGTAGGGCATTATTGTAGCCATTGTGCGTTAAACAAACTAAAATAATTTATAGCGGTGGTACTGGTATCTGTTCACACGGGCTACAAACGCCGAAGGTAGCTGACCAGAGCACTGAAACGAGTCACAGAATACTCAAAGTAACACAGAGAGAGGAATGGAATCGAAAATCTGCTGCTCTGTGTTGTGAAACGGTCTGTTTATACTTATTGAGGAAAGAGGCGTCCTGCCATTTCCATGGCGACACGTCATTAGCTGAAGCGCAGCAAATGTTGACACGAGACATGCTTTGGCGTTGGGAAATGGGCGGTACGAGTCTGCTGGTGACAGGCTCAGGGGCGGGGGAATTGATTTAGTGCAGCAAAAGCAGGTCAGCCAGGGCGATCGGGGAAAAGATAGGATTATCAGAATATGGCGGCTCTCTGGTGCTTGTTTTCGCATGCGTTTAATGGACGAAAACTCGGGTAAGGTCCATAGGAAAGTTTTCTAAAATCGAGCCACTTAGGCTTAAAAAACATGGCCGACCCGTAGGGACAATAAAAAATTTTACTAGACCGTGCCTTTAAGACTACAGGAGTAAGCAGTAAACCCAATTGGTAGCAGTCTGCACCCCCAGATTTACCTGGTAGCTGTGGCTGAGCAGTCAGACCTCTCTCAAGAAGAGTTAGGCAGTATATAGATTATACACAATAGGGCTAAAAACACAGTAGCACAAGCAAACACTGACCAGAGCTTTGGTATAAAAGTATATAATTATTTATTTAAAAACACACTTGTAAAAATACACTGGCATTAATATGTCGAGCAAGTTCAAACACAGTCACTATAAGTATATACACCTCCCAAGTTAATTATTCGACAAGTCTAGGTTAAGACACCACTTATTTAGCAAAACAGAGCTGAGCGCGTAACCGTAGATGGCACTCTAATAATTTCTTTAAAAAGGGAGAGAAAAGGCAGAATAGGGAAATAACACAGTACCAACACTTTTAAAAAACCACAGCAAGTCAAGGAAGGCAGGGTCTACTGTATAGCAAAAAGTGCATAGGCCAGGCCTACTCTTGGAGAGGGCAAGGCGGAATGTGCCCAAGATCACACAGTGGAAATGCACTCAAAGTCTTTGCAGAAAAGTCAAAAGAGGTTGAATCAAGTCAGAAAGGTAAAGTTAACAGCTCCGAGGTCACCCCAGGATAGAGAGTCAAGGATTTATGGGACACCTTGGACAATCTGTTGCAAGGGCGACCAGGCGGGACACAGTATCTGAAATGGTGAGAAAGCTCCAGCGGGGCAGTTGTTCCTGGCAGCGGGTGCAAGTTGGGGCTTCGTCCAGGGGAAGAGAAGATCTCGACGTGGAGGAAAGCTGGAGGTCGTTGCACTGCCAGGGAAGAAACCAGCCGCAGAGTTTCCCGGTTAAAAGGTACAACCCTTTTATTTGCGGTAGTGGTGAAGCGTGGCTATCCGGCCGCCGGGGTGCTTGGCACGGGCGATTCGACCACGAGACGATCCAGGAAGGCAAAAAAGGGGAACTGGTTGGTCCCACCAGCTCAAAGGCAAGAAGACTCTCCTGGAAAAAGATCTCCTCTGTCGTCGGGGAAGTGGTGAGTTCGTACAGCAGGGCTCCACCGGTGGTGGTGTTGTTGTAGATGGCTCAGCTTCTCCCCTCTTCGGATTCTTTAGGTCCTGTGGCGACGTCTGATGTTCCAGTTTCCAAAGCCCTGCTTTTATGCAGCAAAACCCCCATTCATCAGCCTAGCTGTCACTCAAACATGCTAAGTGGTGAGCCTGGCGGCTCACCACTGGGCCAATCACACAAGAGTACAACTTGAGTTGCCAAGGCAACTCAGTCCAGGGTGCCTAATCCCTCTCCCACACATCCTGTTGACCCCAGACAGAGTGGCACCATTTGGAGGGCTTCTGTGGAGAAGCCTGCCAAAAAGTGGAACAAAGGCCTCGACTTCGGTTACAGTTTCAGAGGCGAACACAAACGCCATTTTAAAACCGAGTCCTGGCAAAAAGACCCAACCGGGGAATAAATATTAAATAAATAACCCGGCGGTATCTTTAACATTGCACCAAAAAGTGGTGCGCTTAAAATGAATGGGAAAATCCCATAGGAAATATTCCGGTGGAATATTTTGCGTGGTATCCATTGCCACCAGCCAGAAACTCGACAAGGGGGGACTGGACAGTGTCCCCTTGGAAAACAGACCCAGGGGCAATCGAATTACCCCTACCAGTGCTTCCACAATATGATGGTTTGTACTGGTTCTGTTCACAATTTGAGACTAGTAAAGCCATGGAGACTTTACATGCCCTGGGAGACAGTAGTCAGTCCCAGGGTATGGACTCTATGTTTGGGGGCACTACGACACCCCTGTGTTACTGCACTGAGGGTGCTGTGTGGCACACATACCAAAAACACATGAAGCCCTATGGAGTAAAAGACCCCATAGCCCATAAAACACATTACATAATCAAAGGACATTCTCAAATCATGCCAGTGAGTGGGAGAAAAAGAGTCTCACTCTTAGCAGGAGAAAAAAATAAACCCCAGAAATCCAGCAAAGCTGAACTCACTAGGTTTGGGAAATTAGCCTTAACAGAGAATTCTCCCTAACAATGTGGAATCTTCTTTCTGCCCTTTCGGTTGTCATATTAGTACTTGATCTCCTGGCTCCACGGTTGACTCCTGAGCCCTCCTCTGTGCGTCGGCTGTGTCCTTCATTTTCTTTTTCTCCTCGGAGTCCTTCTTCCTTGTTTGTTGTTCTAGCAGGGTTGAAGGCACCGGCCTCAGGTCCTCCGGTAGTCTTGTCTTGACGGGTCTCCTGAACATTAAGCCAGCAGGGCAAACCCCTGTGGTGCTGTGCGGGGTGTGTCGATACTCCCTCAGTAACTGGTAGAGGGCTTGTTCGAATGGCTTGTTTAGTATGGTGGCTATTTGTAAGGTCCATTTCGCATTGGCCATAAACCTCTCCACGATGCCATTTGCTTGTGCCCATCGTGTGGTTATTTTTCTGTGTTGGAAGCCCATATATCTCGCAAAGTTTTGGAAGTCCAGACTGGTGAATGCCGGGCCATTGTCAGACTTCATCACCCTTGGGAATCCATAGGCAGACAGCATGCAGTCGAGCACCGGAATGACCCATGTGGCGGTCGTGCTCTCAACCAGTTGTGCTTCTGGGAAGTACGAATGTTCATTGATTAGTATTAACACATATGTGCCAACTCGGAGCGGTCCAAACATTCTACTGCCAGTTTGTCCCGCACTTGTTCCGTGAGTGGGGACATTTGCAGCGGGTTCGGGTGTGGTGGGGGGGCCACTTGCGCACATGTCGAGCATCCCCCCACCAAGTTCTCCACCGAGGCATCTAGCCTCGGGAAACACACTTTTTGCCTTAGCATTCGCTTGGTCGCCACTACCCCCTCGTGCCCTTCATGAACCAGCTGAACCGTCTTCTCCCTAAGTGACTCATGTATCACTACCTTGCAGCCTTTTAATATGACATGATCGTCTACTATGGAGTTCATCCCTGATGTAGTCTATCTATCGGATGTCGTCCCGTACTGCCTCAGGTTCGTGTTTGACCTGTTGTTTCATGTGCGCTTGTTTGTCCGACTGTATGCAGTGTCTTACGACACGTAGCGATGGATCTTGCTCCGACTGGGTGATGATTTCCGACCACCCTATGGGGAGTGGCTGCAGGTGATGGACCACATAATTGATGTATGCGTCCGCTATGGAGGGCTGTGTGCATGCTGGTTCTGTTGGGTGGCGGGATAAGTAGTCAGCTGGATTGTCCTCATTGCCTGGGTGATGTTTGATGATGAATTTATGGTCTTGGAGGTGCATCCCCCACCTTGCGATTCTTGGAGGCATCCTTGCCTTGGGGTCACCATAGATTGTGAATAGGGCCTGGTGATCGGTTATGACTGTGAACTCCTTGCCGTATAAGAGTAGATGGAAATATTTGCAGGCCCACACTACCGGCAGGCTCTCTTTTTCCACCTGGGAGTATGCTTGTTCTGTGAGTGTGAGGCTCCTGCTGGCGTTTGCCACTATGAAGATGTTTGATGGTTCGGCCGGGACCCTTTACGGGACTGGCGTTGATGATCACTTCAGTGTTCCATTGTGCGTCGAAGTACGCCATGTCTTCCGCACTGGCAATGGCATTGCGAATGGTTTCAAATGCTAACAGGCAGTCTTCAGACCACTCGAACGGTTGATCCTTGTGAGTGAGGATACGTAGGGGGTTGCTCACTGTGGCGTATTGTTTTATATATCTCGAGCAGTAACTGGCCAAGCCAAGGAAAGAGCGCAGTTCTGTCATGTTCGTGGGGGGCAGAGCCGTGTTGAGGGCAGTTACGTTGTCTGGGTCAGGTGCATTTCTTTGTCTGAAAAGCTGTGGCTGAAGAACCTTAAGGACCCTTTTCTGAATTTGCATTTATCTTTGTTGAGTGTGAGACCCGAAGCCTCTAATGCAGCACATACATGGTGTAGAGACACGGCATGTTCTTCCTTGGTCTTTCTAAACACTAGTACATCATCAGAATAGTTTAGGCAGTTTGGTACGTGCCGGATCACTCTGTGAATCTCCTCCTGAAAGATTTTGGCAGCCGAGGATATGCAGAAACTGAGCCTCTTGTTTTGAAAGAGTCCCAGGTGGGTCACGAATGTTGTGATGTATCTTGATTCGGGGCTTGTTTCTATTTGATTATATCCTTTCGTCAGATCTAATTTCGAGACTATCTTGGCCCCATGAAGGAGATGAAGCATATCAGTGATTCTTGGCACTTGATGTCTCTCCCTTTCAATCGCCACCTTTGCTCTTCTCATGTCTACGCACAGGCGTATTGACCCATCTGGGGACTTTTTGGGGACTGGAACTATGGGTGATACCTACGGTGTTGGGCCGGTGACAGGTTCAATGACTTGTAGTTTGATGAGTTTTTCCAATTTCTCCTCTACCTGTATCTGAATGTTCACGGGTATCCCCCTATAGTGCTTTGCCACTGTTGGAACTTTGGGCTTGATGTGCAACTGGACGTTCCTGTTCTTCAATTTTCCTAGACCTTTGAAAAGTTTCGAGAAGGCCTGTTCGACCGCCTTCGGTCTGGCAAAGTATTTATGAGCCATTATCTGATATAGAATGTGCGCTAAACCCATGTCGACCACTGTTTTGAAGCTCAGGATACACCTGCTGTTGGCCTCTGTCTTCAATATGTGCAGTGGAATTTTTGCAGCGTGTGTCTTGTGCCTGCACCAGGCTTTGATGGTACCTTTACAAGGCAGTGGCATTGTTGCCCCGTAGGGTATTTGTCCACCGTGGCTTTACGTATCTTTGGTGGTCGGGTTAGCGAGTTGTAGGCCTGCTCACTGATGATGTTGATGGTTGTGCCTGTATCAATGAGGAACTCTAATGGTGCGTCATTTACCTGCAGCGTGAGAATGGGGCTGTGTCGGGTGGCCATTTCATTATTGAGAGCCCAGACATACCCTTTCTGTCTCTGGTCGTCCTCAGACGATGGGGTTTTGCTGCTCGAAGGTGAGCGCATTTCGATGTATCTGACAAACCGCCTTCTCTGACTGCGTCTCGATCCTTCCGAAGTCCGTCTTTCCTCCTGGGCATAGGTGCTTTCGCATTCCCTGTCTTCTCTCCTTTGGGCTCTGGGGTCATTTCTGGTCTGGTGCATGGTGGGCTTTGGCGGGAGCTCCTTCTACGCTCTTGTATTCTCTGTCTCCCGGGCGTGGACGCAGTTGTGTTCTTGCATACAGCCCTGAAGTGATCGATCCCTCCGCAGGCAGTGCACTGTTGGCCCACTACAGGGCACTCTCCTGCGTGTGGGTATTCGGACCCGCATCTGTAACATGTGGCGTCTGAGCGCTTTCCCCTTGGTTTGTGAAAGTGGCTAACCTGTTGACTAGTTCTGGGTTTGTATGGCTATCTTGCATAGGCTGTCAAGTTGCGATTCCACAGCTACATCCATCCTGGCCAGAGCCAGTATTTCCTCCAACAACCTTTGTTTCTGCAACAACTGCTTCCTGAACGGAGATAAGCAGCCCGCTATTACTTGCAATCTTAACGCCTCCTCATTGGAGTATTGATTGAATTCGCAGTATTTAAGTTTAATGCTCATAATCAATATTGGTGTGAGGGGCAAAATATTCCGATAGCTTGCCGTGTAGTTGACTATATGTTGCAGTGTCTAGGTTTAGCAACTCTCCTGCAATATCCCTGACTGCAGGCCCTGCAGCCATGGACAGAGTATTTTTGAGTCTGGCGTCATCCATGAGACCGATGGCCCTTACATAAAATGTAAAGTCTCTTAGCCATATGGCCCAGCGGGGGCCCAAATTGGTAGTGTCTCTCACATCGAATGGATTTGGCATGTGCATAACTTGCATAACTTGTGCCGTTCCGCCTGCCACTGGCGCCTGGTTGGTGGTATCTCCGGCTGCCCCATCTGCCCTTGACGGGGAAGCTGAGGATGCCGAAGAAGCCACTGGGTCTGACATGGTGCAGTGGCTACAAGGTACTTTGGATATATGTAAAGGATCTTTTGAGGCTCTCTTGCTGTCATTTTCTTGTGTCAGCATGACTGCTAGGGGTGTCTGCCCTCTCCTGGTCTGTCTTGCGCTATGTCTATATGTCTCCCACGTTCCTTTGTTTTTGCTTTTGTGGCTATTCTTTTCACCCATCTTGCAGTGTGCTCTCCGGGCCTTCCTAGCACACGTGTTCGTGGGGGGGGTGGGTTCCACTTCCCCTCTGTGCATGCTTGCGGTCCGACTGGACCCATGTCTTGTGGTTCACATGGATGAATGTTTTAATTGTGCAATTCGGGGCCACACCCACGATCTGAGCGCGTGTTTTGCGCTTCCTGTTGCACCCAGGGGGGGCTCGGTGGCCAGACGTACAGCTGGGCTATCTTGCGACCCACTGCTGTGGCCGTCGCGGTCGCTGATGCAGCTAGGGCTGTCTGCCTGCGCATGACGCTCCGTTGACTGCTGGGCGCCACGGGGCCTTCCGCCAAACCGCGCAGCTCGGGGGCGGGGGGAGACCGAGTATGTGAGGTGTGCCGACGCACTCCTACTGCCCGACGGCAGACCTCGCCTCAATGCTGGGTTCACGTTCGCCTCTCGTCACCATTGTGGACTCCATACCTGGCATACCCTCGGTACCATGCAGACCCCTCCAATAATGAACGGGACACCAGAAGCTTGCGGTACGTCTTGCTTTATTAACTGCATAGCTTCTACTGACTTACTTCCTGCCCCCTCGCTACTCCAACATCACTTCCCAGGGCAGGACCGCAACGGCCGCCCTCCCACATAACAATGTGGAGAGGCGGCTGTCTAGGATGTTACAGCACATCCTGGCAGGGGCCAAACACAAAAGTTGGAGGGGCTACTGACAAAAGTGGGGGGGGGCGCCTATAAAGGTAATGTGTGATGTCACAAGCACTCTTGCAGAGAGGCTTTTGTGAACACCAACTACCCACACCCCACTGCACCTCTGCTCCCATCAGAATGCAGGCACAAAACCATTCAGTGACTAATGGCCCATCAGCAGGTTGGTGAGCTACATTCTGATGGGTGGGGCTGCAAGCGGCTCTGCACACTATGGAGGGCCTGTGCAGAAGCCAGGCAGGAACACCTGAGAAGTGGCTTGTGACCATGTTCACACGATGGCAAAATGCATACCAAGATCGCTGCTAGTTTTGAGACAAAAGGAGAGTATTTACTGTGTGATATGCAGACATTTGCATAAGTGAGTGTCACAAATAACACCACGAAATCATAACACGGTCACTGCTCGCCTTAGGTAGGGAGGGTACAATGGGGGGCACAGGATTTCAGAGGGGGGGCAAAGCCCCCCCCAGGTTCTCCCCTAGCGATGCCACTGTGGGTGACACCAGCACATGCAGCCCAGCCAATAACCGTCATTTAGCCCTGAGTAACCACTCAAGGCCACTGCCCCATAGGCGGGCACCATTTGCCGCCTCTTGCTTCCACTCCTCTCATCAAACATCCCCCTGTTTTAATTGTCACTTTCTTTTCCAAAATCCTCTCCCCTAAACCTCCTCTCACCTGCTCAATAGAGACCATGAACCATTGTCCATTGTTCTTTTCTTTTTTTTCTTCTCTTTTCTGCACTCTATACAGCCCCATGGTTGATTGCATGACATAGTCCAGAAACAGTTAAGTGGCACCTGTAATTTAGTGTAAACACGCAAACACAACACTAAATAAATGTTTACCACAACCTGGTGTCTGTGTCTTTTTTCTTAATTTCCCTCAGGGGACTAGCATGTAGCCCATACTTGCTAGTCCCAATTTGATTTGTACAAAAACAATAAGCACACTTTTACAGCATGAGTCCTCTTTTTTTAGGGGCTTGTTGGAAGAGGACAAGATACAGAGAGAAGCAAGAGAGGGGTTACCAACAAACTACCTTTACATATCCTCACCAGAGGTCACACACCAGAGGCTCTCACACCAGATCCATGTAATCATGGACCATCAATCTTTTAACAAACATAAAGAGATGGTAGGCTCAATTTTAACAAAAATAAAAATAATTCATCAGTTTATTATATTTTCTAATAAAACAGACCATTTGGTCACGTTTACACAGCTCATTATACATAAAAAACACAAATAAAAAGAGACACTTGATCTATAATTTGAATCTTTGTGTTGTGTTCACATAATACTTGATAGTCAACAAAGACACAAAGAAAGTGGGGATGCTTTAGCAATATAAGATCAGGCTATTGTAAAGTCACCCATTGTGCTACTAACACCACTATTGTTGACTATCAAGTATTATGTGAACACAACACAAAGATTCAAATTATAGATCAAGTGTCTCTTTTTATTTGTGTTTTTCATGTATAATGAGTTGTGTAAATGTGACCAAATGGTCTGTTTTATTAGAAAATATAATAAACTGATGAATTATTTTTATTTTTGTTAAAATTGAGCCTACCACCTCTTTATATTTGTTAAAAGATTGATGGTCCGTGATTACATGGATCTGGTGTGAGAGCCAGTTGTGTCACCTCTGGTGAGGATATGTAAAGGTAGTTTGTTGGTAACCCCTCTCTTGCTAGTCCCAATTTGAGCCAGGGGCTACAGACAGACGACAAAGGCCAAGACCCTGATTTAGTTTTACATGTCCTGTGTTTTGGTGATTGTTTTCCTCTGCAGTGTATGTTTGTTCCCTTTTTAAAATTTTAATTTAGGTTTATTACAAATGTTATTCAAATCTGCCGTTCTCGCTTTTTCCCTAGGTTGGTGTTGTTATAGTAGTTTTTATCATGCTTGCCTTTTTCAATACTTTTTCCGGGGCATTTCCCTTGTATTGAGAGTGGAGAGCCACCTGTCAAATATTTTGTGCTGTACATGTTTTGTTACAACACACCTTGAATCTTGTCCCACAAGGAGTGAGATGTTGGTGTGCTAGGAAGTGACCCAGGTCCATGGTGTGGGTGATTGAGGGCTGGGTGTTAGGATACCCCATTCTTCAATAATATGTGTTTTGTAAGGTTGTGGAAGATGAGTTTGATTATGGTGTGAATGCATGTTGGAGCATGGCTATAAGGATTAATTGTCATTGGGTCTACAGTGTCAGGATGTTGTGGGTGGTTCCTGTGATATTGCTGGTCTCTCTAGTGGTGACAGTGTGTTTGCAGCAGTACAATTAATGTTCTAATTCAAAATATATGAATAATGAGGAAAGTGCATGCAATGTTGGCAATCGGCTTGTAGGACTCTGTAATAGCATGCTTGTGTGCATATAAGAATACAACGAATTTTTGAAAGTGGGCTGGGGCATGATTCAGAAGATACCTAACACCATGTTTACAGGGTCAGGTTTTTTGGGTGAGGCTGCATGAGGCTGTTGGCCTTTGTAGTGTAGACTGTCTTCAGGCAGCAGCACTATGAATGTTGTAATCCGAGATATGTGCATAATGAGGTTCAATTTTGGCAGTGGATATGTAGGCCCGGGCAATCTTCTGCCGTCATGCAAGCAGGAATAAGACACATTTGTAAAAACATAATGGTGCATGGTGCCAAGGCTTCTGTGTATTAGGATGTTTCTGGTGGTGCTTGCATGATGATGTTGTGCAATATGGTGATGACAGTTGTGATGAATTCCAGGGTATTGTCACTGCTTCCATGGGGGATGCCCCTTCCCATGAGGCCAGGCAGGTGAGGCCAGTGGGAGGTGCTCAGCGGGTGGATCTCATGGGGACGTCCTCCATGGGAGCAGTGATGATTACTCTGGGAGAAGGCTGTATTCACCACCTTTATTTCAATCCCCTTCTTCCTTTCAACCTTTTCAACCCACTCATGGCCCTGTGGTTCCCCATAACTCTATCTATCTCTGTAGAATAGAGGATTCTATTCAGACAGAATATACTGGGATGAGGAAGAGTGAGGCTTACTTAGCTAGAGTAAATAGGATCACTGACACGAAGATCATCATGCAAGGAGGCCAAAGCCCAATGCGGAACCAACACATGCAGTGTAGTCTGTTGAAGACCGCTTCAGTGATAAAAAGTGAGTAAGGCCTATGTGCAAAGCAAAGCCAGCCCAGGAGCAAAGACAGCGCAAGCAAGCCATGGAGGAGCAAGGAACCAAGCACTGGTTCTTTGGCGAGAGACCCGACAAGAAGGGAACGCAACACCATCAAGGAAGCACGAGTGTCTGCAGAGGCCCCATGGAGAGGGAGCCTGTCCAGTGATGGGGAGAGAAGAGACCCGACTGGAGAAGCCAAAGCAAGGAGGAGACGCACAGCAGGGTACACAAGAGAAATCTTACCAATTTTGCAGCCACTGAGGACAGAACACCAAATGAAGCAGTGGAGCAGTCCCATGCTAATACAAGGACAGACCGGAGGCCGCAACACCATTTTCCAAAGGTAGGCAAAGAGTTGGGCTGGCTGGTGGGAAGCAGAGGGCAAGAAATAAGTTAGATGCATGTCAATATTCAGAGAGATAGAAAGGGATAACGAATGAGCTGAAAGAGCTGGAAGGAACTTTGTAAAACCTCCTACGTGGAACAGCACCTGGCAGGAGAGTACACAAGGTCTGTTCAGTAGATCATTGAGAGTAGCAGGGGTAGGGAACCCACAAAACAGCAAACCAGGGTCTGGGACCTACATGAAGAGGCAAAAAGCGATAACAAACAAATTGAAAGAGCTAGAAGGAATTTTATAAAAATACTGTATGTGGAACAGAAGCTGGCAGGAGAATACACCAGGTCTGTTCAGTAGGACATTGAGTGGAGCCGGGGAAGAGAACCCACAAACCAGGGTCTGGGACCCATGTGAAGAGGCAGAAAGGTATAATGAATTACCTGAAAAACCTGGAACGAACTTTGGAAAACTTCCTATGTGGAACAGTACCTGGAAGGAGAATACACCAGGTCTGTTTAGTGGGGCATTGAATGAAGCTGTGGTAGGGAACCCGGAAAGACAGTTTACCAGGGTCTGGCACCCATATGAAGAAGCAAACAGGAATAACAATTGAACTGTAAAAGCTGGAATCACCCTTACAAAGTGTTCTGCATGGAACAATATCTGGCAGGAGAGTACACCAGGTCTGTTCAGTTGGACAGTGTGTAAAGTAGGGGTAGAGAACTCACATCAGGCAAAAACAAGGGTCAATAACCCAGATGAAACACACAGATAAGAGGCCTGGTTCCATAGCAAGTTGTGGGGTGCCCAATTGAAGATAAAGGGGTCTGGGATCCATTCGGAGGAAACAGAGGTTGAAGAAAAAGTCGGGAAGACCCTGAAATATCCCAGAGAGATCTGGGACATTGGAAAGAAAGAAAAAGAGGTACACGGAGCTGAACCAAAGGGTTGAGTACCGATTGCTCAAGGAAGAGACACTTATTGGAATCACAAGGTCAATAGTTACTTCTGGCAGGATAGTGCACCAGACTTAATGCTGCAAATTTAAGTTGGAAAAAGAAACAAGGAGAAGGGTCTGTCTCGCCTGATACAAGGAAAGCCTACTTTGTGATAAAAAAAAGTCTACCATTAAATCTGGCAGGAGAGTGAACCAGAATTAAAATAACGTTTGTGAACTGAAGAGAAGAGCAAGGGGGAAAGGCTCCCCCTTGATTATTGGAATTTGTGTTTGAAGAACCAGTCATTGCATATTTTCACCAAGAACTGAACACTATAACCAGAATTAGAGATGTCTTCTGGATCAAGAAGACGCACAGTTTTCCGTAGTTAGTTTAAGTGTAAAGGACGGAAATAGGTTTGGACACTTTATGTTACGAGACATCCTGACAGAGTCATTAATGTTTTTGTTGAGGCACAGCAACCCCTCATAGAAATAGGGCAAGATTTGTTTTTACGTTTATTTATTTTAATAAGACAAGTCTTTGCCAACAAGCATGCCGCTACTCTGTCAGACTTGTACTTCTGCACCCTTACACAGTGTACATTGAGCAGTACAAGTATTCTTCTACTTCGAGATAGATGTATGATGAGGTGTGTACATGCTGTTATGACAATGAACTTGCAGCATTCATTCCACTTACCACTGTCACTGTGTTCTGTTAAATAAAGCAGTATGAACCTCATTACGAGTTTGGTGGTAAATCACATGAATTACCGCCAAACTCGATTACCATTACTACCACTTGGTCCTACAGATTTATTGCAGGACTACAAGTGGTGATAGGGCGATTTTAATCCCCATTTTTGGAGTCCATAGGACTCCATAGGGATTTCATTGGAATTGCCACCTGCAGTAATTCCACCTGCAGTAATTCTGCCAATTTTGCCGATTTCTGATACTAAGGTCGAGGAGTTACTGCCAGCTTGTTGCTGGAGGTAAATCCTCCATCAAACTTGTAGTACAGAGGTGGGGTAATGTGGCAGTAGCGGACATACCACTGCCTTACCACAATTTTTACCCCCACTGCCGTACTTGTATCAAGGACCTATGTTTTATAGGCTGCATGTACGAGTGGAGATGTGTACGTCTATAGATAAACGCAGTGATGCCTGGTCAGTCTGAAAGCTGATGGGGCGTACATTTCCCGGGCAGAATTTGGGCGCGAAGGGCTCTCCCCCGCAAAGTTTTTTGAAAAATGGCTTCCAAAATGTGTAATTTACTGTCCAAAACCACTGAAAAATGACATGAAAAGCATTAGGTTTTACATACTAATGGTGGTACATCATTCCTACGTGTGCAAGTGTGATGGTGTATTTTACAGCAGCTTGTATTGAGAATAACTGGTACTATGGTGTATGCATAAAGAAATTCATTATATAGATGAATGAAGGAAAAATATAATTTTGTCATACTGTTACTGGCATTCATATGCGTTCATCCTCGTACTAAGGTGGGACTTTAGGCATTTTCAGAAAGGGGAGAAACTAAACTAAAATATTACTTGTCAATCACTTAATTAATGCAGTATTTGTCCTACCTCCAATGGCTGTCTGCTTCGCTGAGTCGCCATTGCTTCAGTTGCTCAAAGTTAAAACACGTCGAATGCACAGGTCACAGAAATAGCACATGCATATTGCATGGTTACAAATGCAACAGAAATAGTTTACGAAGTTTATTATTTTCAGTGATTTATTATCACAACCAACAACCATAACATCATAATCTGATCAACAATTATACAAACTTCACATATCTCACTGTTCTGTCAAATAGATCACTGCCACCTTACACAAAATACTAACAAGTAAAGACATTGAAACAATTAAATAATTCAATTAAGGTGTAACCCACAAAATAACTGCAAATAGTTTTAACAGAACAACATTCAACTGTCAATCATTTTGAAAGTTTGTACACAAATTGTGCACGTGTATTTTTCAGAGAGGCAAATGTATCAATAGTCTGTGTATTGAAGTCAGGGATCTCTGGAATGAGTTATTTTTCCATGGACAGCATAGCCAAAGCATTCAGACGATCCTCAGTCATTGTGTTTCTCAATAATGTTTTAACTCGCTTCAGGGTGGAGAAACATCGCTCAGACTCAGCTGTTGTCATGGGTGTAGTAATCAGAATTTTTAATAAATGCATTGTCTCACAAAATGATTTTTCCAGATTGTTTTCGATTAACAATTTTAATAATGAAATTACCCCACTTGCACTACAGATTTCCGGTCTCTCATAAACAATTGAAAGCTCAGTGCGCAGTCTTTCCTCGTTTAACATGGAGTACACTTGGACAGTTGCAGTCAGTGCATCATTGGGAATAGACTGCCCATGTGTTTGAAATAGGTCACTCTGCAACAATGTGCCCCCCTCCTAGTGTTTAGTAAATGCAAAGCGATCTTGGGCTTGTGTCTCTATGATGTCACATACTTCTTTTGCCAAAAGTTTCCTCTCATGGAAATTTAGCTTCCAAATTGTCAGTGCTTTCACGTACTCTGGCAATGCACTTGATAAAAATTGCAGAATCTTTCTGCAAATACACAGACTCCATATCTCGCTTCTGAAGCTGGTTATATAGAATGTCAACATGGGGCGTTATGTCATAACAAAAAAAGGAACTCCTTCTATTTCAGAGTTCTAATGAATCCCTGGGCCTCATGCACAGTAACTCCCTCAAAATCATCCTGTTTTTTAATGATCTCAAAGCATCTACGGAGTGCCTCCCTATGCTGATATATGGCTTCTACTACCCGAATGTGGTAGCTCCAGCGAGTGCGCGATGTTCTTGAAAGTCTTTGATCTGATACCTCATCGTGAACTTCGGTTCTTTTTGGAGAATGAGAAGGAAATGCACAGAAGCCAAAGATATCAGTAAAGAAAATTCTAACTTCTGATATTTTGGAAACAGCTTGTTCCATGACAAGGTTAAGCTGGTGTGCACAGCAATGTACAGACTGGGCATTTTTATACACTTCAGCTAATTTCTTTTGGATTCCACCAGACACTCCCCTCATTATAATAGCGCCATCATATGTTTGCGCAATTACTTTTTTTGTGGCAATCTTCAGGGAATACTTTGTCCAATTTTTCCATTATGGCAGTAGCAATGGTCTGCGCACTAGAGTCTTTCAGATGAGTAAATCCATAAAACCTTTCAACACTTCTGAATCGTTCATCAATGTAGCGATAGACTAGCACAGACTGAGTCTTAGGGGAAACATCGGTTATCATCTGCCTGAATAGCCACATAATCTGTGCATTTGAACGGCTCTACAATGATCTCTCTAGTGACCGTGAACATACAGTCCAGCAGCTCATTCTGATTTTTTTTAAGTACCCTTAAATGCTGCTGCATTCTTTAAATGCAGTTCCATGTCACTGTCTATGCTGGATATAAAATCCACCAGGCCTCTAAATACAGCAGAATTAAAAGAATCTTCAGTTTCATCATGGCCACGTAAAGCCAATTCAAATGCACCACAAAATTGCAGAAAGTCAATTAACTTTGACAAGATGTATCAATTTTTATCCACATCCTCATTATGCTTCAATACGCTCCGGCGATAGGCATTGTCCAACTGTGTTGCAACGTTTACACTTCCCAACATGCGCAACTGTAATATATTCTCAATATGAGATTTGCACTATTCATGTCTCTTGTTTTTTTCTGACAAATGCTTTAAGTCATTGACTCCTGTTTTTGTCCACGTGGCTTCACCTCCAAACAGCAGGCAGGGGAAGCAGAACAAAGACCACTTAGTGCGCCATGTCTTCTTTTCATACCAAACCATGGAATATGTGTGTGTGTAAGCCTTTCCCCTATCTTTAGCGGACTGTTCAATTTTTAAATCTGTCCAATCAGGCCCTAGTCGTTTCAATTCCAGTTTTTCACTGTGCGCGAGTCCTGAAAATGGTTTTGAGAGCAATTGATCCACGGAATTCATTTTCAGCAAGAGTGACACCTGTTAATAAGTAAAATATGATGTAAATATTTAGATGGGATCATTTAGTAATTGTTCAAAGGTATGCTCTTTCCTAACACAGAAGTATAATGTGTCGATACTATAACATCTGCAATTATACCCAACTCAGTTGTACTTGTCATTGACAAGTACAGTTGAGTTGGGTATAATTGCAGATGTTATCTATGCATGAGTTAACATACATGCCCATTAGCAACTGTGACACCAGCCACACAGTAAGTATTGCAGCTTGTTTGGCAAATGAGTGCTTAAGGATGAAATGAGTCAAGTTTGTTCTGTTAGACTTTGTTCTGTTAGTCTAAAGACTCCACGTGCGGAGTACTACAAGGATCATCTTTCTCCCCACTCCTATTCAACATCTACATGTACCTATTAATCAAAATCATCAAAAAACACAGCCTCACATGCTACAACTACGCTGACGATACTCAAATAATCTTCAACATACAAGACACCCGATAAGAAAACACCACACTAGAGAATTTCTTTCGTGATATATTCAACTGGATGAACCTCAACCACCTCAAAATCAACCCAGGCAAAACAGAGATAATGATTGTTTCAAAAAAATGGAGGAGACATCAGCTATATCCCCTGGCCAAGAGAGCTCGGCACCACACCAGCACCATCATCAATTGTAAAAAACCTAGGGGTCCTGATGGATAACATCCTCACTCTAGAGCCACAAGTATACACTCTACTCAAGAAATGTTTCTTCCTCCTGCGAGCAGCAAAAAGGATCCTACCATTCCTGTTGTTCGCCAACAAAACACTTACCATCATCGCTCTGATCATGTCCAGAGTAGATTACGCCAATAGCCTACACCTGGGCATGCCTGACTGACTTCTAAAAAAACTACAACACATACAAAATGCGGCAGCAAGACTCCTCTCAAGCTACCCAGAAGAGAACACATCACACCCGTGCTAAAAATACTACACTGGTTACCATTAAAACAGCGAATAAAGTTCAAGTCCATGTGCATCACGCACAGAGCAATACACAAACAAGGCGCAGAATTCCTAAGAGATAAACTACATCTACATCAACCAACAAGAACACTGAGATCAAGCACCGACATCCGCCTGGAACCAAAACCCTATAACAGAAGAAAACTCGGAGGATCCTCTTTCTCTCACCAGGCACCGAAAACCTGGAATGACCTACTTAAGAATATACGGAACACAACAAACTACCTAGCATTCAGGAAACTCCTCAAATCATGGCTCTTCACAGCGTAACTACAACAGCGACGCACTAGAATGCCCACCCTGTTAAACAACAATCAATAAAAACACCAACCTCGGTCACTCCCAAAATGGACATACGCAGAACCCAAAGAACGGACCCCATGACAGACCATAAGATATTATGGGAAATAGCCACAAAAGGAGGTCACTATAGACTGATCATATATTCAGACCGAGACGAAAAGGCCTTAAATGACTCATCCACTGCCTCCCGGCCATACCATATCCAAACTCCCAGCAGACACATTTAGATAGAAAGTTTGTAAGGGGAGACCACAACACCTGCTCCATCACACAAGGAGGAGAATAGACACCCAACCCACATTAATCAATCCATCAGCATTAGAACACCTACAGAGCTCGCTAGAATAGAACGGCGAGCGCATCGCACCAACTAAAACCCAACCCACAACATCCACTCCATCAGAATTAGAACACTTACAGAGTGCGTTAGAAGAGCACAGGGAGCGCCTCCTACAAACCTAAAACGTGCCAGGCGTAACCCCTTCACCCATCCTGATGAGATTGGGAGGATTAGCGAGCACCACACTCGGACAGAGCTCTAAATGTTAGCATGTTAAACTTCATATAGCCCACTAACAAAAAACTCAGCATTTCTGCAGACTTATCTCACTCAAAAATCTCACACAACCATCTCTCGCACAACAACCCGCACGCACTTCACAACACTGCAACAACACATAAGCCGCACGAACAGCACACGAGGACTGACATCGATCTGATACCCGCACCAAAGCTCAGCACCCGGTGTATACCGAGTTGAAGTTGCCAACAGAACACCACTCCTCTCACTATCCTACTCTCGCTTCACCTACTAACCCATTCCACCTTCTCGTTTACAGATCCGCCAGAGCGCCTGGAGACCAACTCCATTGGTGACGGTGCGCGGTACAAATACCTTTAACATTTAACATTTATCATTTAATACTGTGCAGAAAAACATTCTTTACAATTTGCAGAGAAATGCACTTTGATTTTTCCGACTGCATCAGAGGCATTACACCCCCCACCCCCACCACTGTGGGAGCAATGGTAAAGAAAGAAGGCATTCTGATGTTTCCAAGGTTGTGAGACTTTTCAGTTTTAAAACTGAAATCACTGTATACCATTCAACTGGAAGATACCAGGACACCATGAGGTAAGTGGGAACCGCCACCCAATCCTATCCTTCGAAAAACAGTTTCCAATTGGACAACAAGTTTGCTTCTGTTGACCCATATGCAGGCCTTTTAGCAGTATATGTCTTATGACTTTCCATTTTCACATGTCACCCTCTCAGCAAGCCATAGATACCATTCTTTAGGCTGTACTGTTCATCTGATTTTCCCCACCTTTTTGATCCCCACAAACATGGGCTTCAACCCTACAAAAGACTAATGCTTGGTCATCTGCCTTGTCATTCTGGAAAATGGTCAATGCAATGAACTCCTTCTCAGGCTAAGGGAAAACCAAATCCCGGAAGGTGCACAATGGAGGTTGACGTCCAATGTTTTTAGTTTCACAATTACACTGGACTGGTTGGATTTGTTCATGCAAGGTATTTTCGATGGTCTCTAAAGAGAAAGCGAGAGACTGATCTGATAAAGGGCAACATAGGTGCAGCGAAGTATGAAAATAGTTTCAGATGTGAAGGAGAAAGAGTTAACTGCTTGTAACATTGAAACTCCACCAGCATAGTCTCATTACAATGTGTAAAGAAGTTAGATGCCCCCACAAGTAAGGTTTCCCTTCCCACAAAGTCTCCAAGTTACCTTCTCTCCCTAGATTTGAAGGGTTAGCCCCCCTCCCCACATTGGTAAACACCCAGAACAACTCAAATGTTATCCTAAACCCGTCCTAGTACATTTTACAGCTTATGCTGTCATATTTTTGTATTCACCAACTACCGTCGAATATTGAATTATGAGGTCACATTTTGCTTTCATGCAGTGAACCCCACGTGCAGGAACATGACTGCAAGCCCTCACCCACGCTACGTTCTGTTAACAGAACCGTTGCTTTATTTTCAGTGTACCTGCTGGGTGCGCTGACTAAAATACTAATGTGAACAAGCGGGTGCATTGAAAATATTGTAGTACCACCAGTATTACACAGCTAGGGAGAAATGGCATGTGAGAGAGGCCAGACAACTCGTAGGTGTTGCTTGGTTATTTACCCACCCACTGACTGCCCATGGCCAAGCTAATCCCTATGGCCATTCCCACCCACTTCCTGCCCTTCCCTGTGCAAAACACAACCTCCTGGGATCTCTGATTTCGATGGCATTGGGCATATAATGAACACCCATAAACGAAGGCACACCTATTAAAATATAAGTAGCACCGGTAACATGGTGACAAGTTGTCTTGGTATTTCACACCCATCCAGTGACAGAAAATTCAGGTAGCTCAGGGACAGCAAGTTTGTTTTGGAAGCGCAGCAAAGCAGGTTATCCCAGTTCCACGTTTATAACCGTTAGGCTATCCCACATTAGCAGGACTGGTCTGGACAAAGCAGAAAATACGATTTTTTCTTAATCTCGTAAGTGTTGTGAGCACCAAACAACAATCAGAAACAGGCTGCACTGGCCTATAGGGCAATAGGTCCATGGCAAACCAAAAACAGAGGTTCCTAGCAACAGAGGAACACAACACTGCTCTGATTGGAGCGTTTCAGCAAGAGCAATGAAAGCTGCTCCCCTAGGCCGGCAGGCGAAGCCGGCATTGAGCGAAGGCCAAGAGCAAAGGCCTTATGCTCTCTGCCGCTCTCCCCTGCTAAGCGTTGCCGCCTGCCACCAAGTCACCCAACACCACGAGTTATCAAGTTAAGCGCCCTCTCACCCCAGGAAGCTCATCTACCCCCACCAATCAGGTTGATGATACAGCACTCTTATTAACACCTCACGATTCCATGTGCGCCACCATGGCCATCAGAAGAACATGCCTTCGGGCATGCACCGTCCTTGCCCATCTTGCCTCCACCTGCCTACTTCCTCACAACAGGAACAGCAACCAAGATCATCACGCATAAACCGCATCGACTCATGGCCAGTAGACACCACAGTTCCCAATAGAAGGCACTCCTCTCACATGCCTCCACTAACTGCTGAACCACCTAACCCTGACCAAACTAATCACCACGTCCGCTCTGCAACCTCACACGTGCCTTGTGCACTACCACTGAGCGCTATCTCCGGCCCATCCCAACACGCCAACGACATGGCAACCCACTTACCTCTGCCACTTCCGTCTGCAGAGCTGGCACCGCCTGTGCCTGCTAATCTCGAAAAGGCCCTAGAGGTCCGGAACGATGACTCTTCATCAACCCTTTCCGCGACTTCACCCACTGCTGTCTCGGCCATTCGCGCCCCCGTGTAAGTACCTAATGACGTACCTAATGAGACCACTACCAGGCATGTACATGCTACTGTTATTACCGTTATGCATTCTGCTAATACCTCTACCCATGAGGTGCTGTCCAACGTTATGCTGCATGCTCCTAATACCATTGCCCATGATTCTCTTGTCTCCCATGATACCTCTGTTCTGGCTGATGCTATCTTACCTGTACTCACCAATGTGACGCTGCATTATATAAATTCCATTGCCCATGATACTCTTGTGTCCCATGATACCTCTGTACTGGCTGATGCTATCTTACCTGTACTTGCCAATGTGACGCTGGCACATGATCCCTCTATGTATGCATCTATGCGCTCACATATTCCGGACACAGCCCTGACTTTGCCTCCTTTTGCTCATGATGCTGCTATGTCTGCACCCATACACCTCCTCAATGCTGAGACTGTCCTTCCAGCGCTTGCCACTGCCCTTGACTCTGTAATGCTTGCCACTGTCCAGGACTCCATTACGCCTACTGACACCCGCCCCCAATGCATCATCCATGCCCCTCCCTTGTCCAAGCCCGGCATTCCCTCCTCATCACCGCTCAGCTGTGCCCTTATTAATGCTCGTTCTCTCATGGCCCATGCCATGGATGCACACAACCTTATCATCAGCCAAAACCTTGATCTCCTAATAATGAGCGAAACTTGGCTCCAAAAAGCATGTGGACCAGCACTAGTCCTAGCTATCCCACCTGGTTACACCATTTTCAGGCATGGCTGCCCCCACCTGAAAGGAGGCAGGGTCGCGCTCATCTGGGGAGCAATAGCGACTACCCACTCCTCAAGGTCAACCCCTCCCCTAACTGCACTATTGCCCTTCACATAGTTTACCGCCCACCCGGGCCGATCATGGACTTCCAAGACGCCCTCACACATACCCTCTCAGATAACCTAAAAAGTACAACAAGGTCCATCCTTCTTGGAGACCTCAACCTCGGCCTCAATGACCCTAACGATACCCAAGCTGCCTCCCTTGACAAAGCCATTTCTACCCTAGGCTTCAAACAGGCCGACACTGAGCCCACCCACAACAAAGGACGCACCCTTGACTGGGTTGCCCACTGCAATTGCCCACCTACTATCACTGCCATCTCGCCCATTCCCTGGTCAGACCACCATGTCATCCTCTTAGACTTTAACACCACCAAGGGGACCCCCCAGTCGCACATGCCCCTCCCCACCACCCTCGCAAGGAGCGCCCGCCTACTCACCAAAGAGAGGCTCACACCGCAGTGTAGCCCTCAGGCCTCGCTTTCCCTCAGACCCTGAAATCCTGGCTGATACCTTCAATACTATCATCACTCAAGCCATTGACACCATTGCCCCACTCACTCTAAGGAAAGGCACGTGCACCAAGCACACCAATGTCTGGTTCTCTCCTGAGCTACTTGAGCTATGTGCAAGAAAGAGAGTAGCTCTCTCCGCCTGGAACGCCAACCGGAGCGAGTCCTCCAAACTAACGTTCCAAACTATTTCTAGACAATACAAATCTGACATAATCAAAGCAAAAGCCTCCTCATTTAACCACAGGATAGCCAACGCCAAATCAGACACAAAGGAGATTTTTCAACCCGAGCCCTATCAAATGCGCAGTCCCCCAAGGCTTGTGCATCTTCCACACTTTGTACAGCCTGTTCACAAGACCAATGTTCAACCCAACCTCCTCGAGTCGCTAGGCATCACATACACTAACTATGTTGATAGTACGCAGGTCCTCATCCCCGTCACTGGCGACTATGAGGTAGACAAGGAAACCCTCAATGCAGTGTACTTCATTATCCAAACTTGGATGGCAGAAAATGGCTGTGCCTAAACGGAGAGAAGACCAAATTACTTCCAAGCGGATCCCCCGCTAACCTAAAGAAGTTGGACAAATGGTATAACGCCTTCACCATTGACAACACCCTAATCATAGTCTCCCAAGCGGTCAAGACTTTGGGAGTCTACCTAGATTCCAACCTCTTAATGACTAGGCAGGCCAATGCCATAGCTTCTGCAGCAGCCTAACACTCTAAGCTGCTCAACGCAGCTAGACCATCCTCACCGAGCACACTGCCTCACCATATGACTATTGTAATGCCCTCCTAGTAGGCACTTCTGCAAAAAACATTAACAAACTCCAGACTGTCCAAAACAATGCTCTCAGGGCTGCCATTGGCATTCCCAGAAGAGACCACATTTCAGCAGCTAGGAAACAAGCTCACTGGCTTCCCATCAAAGAGTGCATCATCTTTAAAACTCTCGCCCTCACGCACAAATATATTCATAACACAGCCCCCTCTTATCTGTCGCAGAGAATCACTAAACCCACCTCTGGCAGACTCACTGGAACCGCTTACACAAAACTTATCACTATGCCCAAGACACTTAGAGGTTGAGCAGGAGGCTACAGCTTCTCTTTTATGGCAGCGACACATTGACACTCCTTACCACCCCATCTTAGAAGCATTGAGTCACACCTAGCATTCTGTAAAGCAGTCAAAGCCCTACTGTTTGTATGAAATAGTCACAGCTCTCACTTGCTTTGTATGATACTGTATCCTTAAACATACCTATGTATCGTCTCTAAGTTTGGCACTGTAATATGTCACATTACGCTTACTGTAACCCAGAGCAAATGAATGTCCATGTAACTAATTCACCGCCATGCAACAGCGCCTCGATGCCTCTGGGCTGCCAGTGTGCTTTATACATGTAAAAAATAAACAATAAATAAATAAAACACAAAAAATGCGGATTTGTGGGCCAGTTTTTTTGGCCAATTTACTTTTGACCATTGTTGCTGAATTCAAATTCTTTAAAATAAATGTACAATTTACATCAAGCTTTATAACATTTTCACTATTCAAACAGTGTCAGGAAGGATTGCAATGAATAGCCATTTGCAACTGTGTGGGACACTTTTTCATTGGTCCCCCCATTACCTTTGTCTATTGTTGCTGAATACATATTCTTTAAAAATAAAATCACGGATTCCAAGATGGCCGCCGGGGTGAGGATTCGCACATGAGCTGTGCTCCGCCCGTACCGCCAAACAATTTAGCACCGTAAAGAAGTGGCTGAGGACAGATTAGGCAGATTGACCGCATCGAAGCTATAGTCCCCCCCTCCCCAGGGACAGCTTCATGCACCTAACCCGCCGCCTGGGGACTTAACGGAGCGGAGACATGCCGAGAGCGGCCCCTCCCCTGCGGCGTGAAACTGAAACCGGCGAGGAGAGTAAGGCGGGGCCGGGAAAGAGTGGAGGCCCAGAGCGGGGTGCAGGGACCTGGGACCCCCTGCCCTCCCCCCACAGCACGAGATCCAGTGAGCCCCCACGGTCCAGGGCTAGCGCGGACTACAGCACTGAGATGCGCTCCTCCGCACCCCAGGCGCCGTGTGCTTGAAAGGAGCTGCCCAACTTTCACGGCGGGTAGCGGGAGGAGAGGAGTGCAGGCCGCCTGGTCGGGGGGCCGGGGGAGAACGCGGGAAGGAGATGCCGGCCGAAGGGGAGAGGCAGCAGCGGACGACGGCGAGCGGGCGAGGCGGACCGCTCGGATCTTGGAGCGGGGGCCACCCTGCAGCCACTATAAACGCACACGGAAGAGGTGAGGCGGGTCGGGTGGCGCCCCGGAGCCGACCCGGCGGCGGAGGTGGAGGTGGGGGGAAAAGTACGGGCCCTGGTGGGCTCCAACACACCCAAACAATATTGAGAAACTCCCGAGGGGTGTGGAACCCCTCAAGAGGACTTGAAAAGGGAAAAGTAAATGCAAAAAGGAGGGAAGGCGCAACCTCTTGCCATACATAAGGGAAGGAATAGTTAAGAAGGTTATCAGTGGACAATTTATTAAGCTCGACAAATGTGGCCAAGTCGCTGCATAAAGATTACCAAGGAAGGCAGTCTATGTATTAAGGGTGGGGCGGCATCGGACGCACAAGAGCAGGGGGCAAGAGAGGGGCTTTCTCTCCCCTCCATAGAGGGCACGCTGCAAAATCAGATAATACACCCCAATAACACAACAGGCAAAGAGGACCCCTGGAGTTGGGCGGACTCCCCACCCCCTCCCCCACACACATAACAACAGCAGGGGACAAAGAGGAACAAGAACGGAGACAGGGGAACAAATTGAAGGAAACGCTGACACCTATTGGGGAAAGGAACGATCAGGTATACCTCAGCGTTTGCAGGCTAAATGAGAAGACAAGGCGCAGCCCAAAAGGTCAGAATCTGCAACCTGGGACTCCTAAAGGGATAGGAAAGAACACCCAGCACCGAGGGAACAAAACAGCGGATATATAAGAAATACCCACGGGCCAGCAGACGGACCGTAAACCCACGGGTCGCTCCAGATAGGCATCGAAAAATGTCAAGAGCCAAGGGGAAAAGCAACGTCACGCAACATACACTACAGCCCACAAAAACAGGACGCAAATATCCTACAAATGTGGTCGAGGGAAGGAGCGGCGCAACACAAAGGAAGATCACAAGAGGACTGCCAAAGAGAGGACGAAGAGCACTCCCATCACCAACAGCCTCCAACAAGAGAGGATATGCAGACATGGTTTCGGGACCTGCAAGAAAAGTTCATGTCCACGGTACAAGATCAATTCACAACGATGAAGAATGACATGAAGCAGGCGGTACAGGATATCAAAATTGATTTGGCCAAGCTGGAGGAAAGAACGGACATAGTTGAGAGAACAATCCAGCAGGTCGAGGAAGAGGCTCTGCAGGCTAGTGAAACACAAGAACACCTAGTTAGACTTACCCACAACCTGGAAATACAATGTGAAGATCTAGAAAACCGCTCCAGACTGTCCAACATACGCATTCAAAATATGGCGGAATCCGTTCTAGATAAGGACCTGAAGCAGAGAGTGAAGGAGGTCTTTAGAGATGTCCTGGGTGCTCAGGAAACGGAGGAAATTGGTATTGACAGAGACCATTGGGTAGGCCCCAAAAGGACAGGAGCACCGGGAGAAAGACCAAGGGGTGTCTTGGCGACTCTCTCTTCATATCCACAGAAAGAACAGATTCTGAGGAGGGCAAGGGAAATGGAACACATCAGAATGAATGGACAAGATATACAGCTCTATCAAGACCTGGCGCTGGTGACCCTACAAAAGAGAAGAGCTATGGCCCTGCTGGTCAAAGCCCTGGTGGCGAAACAAATCCGCTATAAATGGACCTTCCCATTTGAGCTATTGTTCACCTGGGAAGGAAAGCAAAGGGTTACCACGTGGGAAGAAGGCCTCAGCACGATGGGACTACAAGAAGAGGAAGTGGAGTCGTAAAATGCAAATGCAAGAGGAGACCAATCGAGAAAACCGAGAGGCTGGGAAACGGTCAGACAGAGAAGAACAAAAGCAGGAAGGGAAGATCGTAGGAATCAGCGATGATGGAATAGAAATGTAAAGAACTTGATTGGACAGAAAACTACATGAGGTCAATCCACACTACCCGTTGAGGGTGAGCGGAGAGATACAGATCAGCACCATACGACTTGGTGATGGCGGTCCTGGAGGGACCCACCATCTTGGAATCGAGTAAGAAAGGACGGAAATGTGGGATTTAGGAGTCCCTACAAATTCTACCCCCGAGGGTAAGATGGGCAGGGAGCGACGGGCGCAACACCCTAGCGACAATAGGAACCCTCGCCCAACTCAGGGGCAAGTTGTTTGGTTTAATGTTTGTAATGTTTTGGGTTGGGGGGACAGTTAATGGGGATGGGAGGGAGGGATGGGGCAGGAACCATACATTCCGGGCATCCAGGGGGACCCAAAAGCTGTGTATGAACACGTAAAAAATGGGAAAGATACGTATACTGAGCTATAACATACGGGGCATGAACCATCCAACAAAAGGGTGAAGCTGGGGAAGCAGCTTAAAAGGGAGAATGCAGATGAACTATTACTCCAAGAAACCCATATTAGGACAAGGGACAAGCAGAAGACACGCATCATAGGGTATAAAATATGGGCACAGGCAACCTCAACAGAGAAAAAAGGAGGGTCTTGATAGCGATACGAGAAGGGAGTGGGGCCAACCTGGTGGAGACATGTACGGATAAAATGGGAAATACGCATTCGCCAATGCGGAGTTTGAAGGATATCGCATTGCCTTCGCATCAATACATGCACCAAATCTGGGACAAGACGGCTTCCTCAGAGATGCTCTGGGGAAACTAGAAAACATCGCTAAAGGGGAGGTGCTGCTGGGAGTTGATCTCAACCTGGCGTGGAATCCATTACTAGACAGAAGTGCAGGCAATGCCCAGGGCCAGGGTGCACCATCCAAACGCCTCAGACAACAGATGGAACACATGGCCCTCAATGATGTGTGGAGGGAACTGAAAGGGGGACAAAAGGGTTATACATACTTCTCACATGTTCATGATTCTATGTCGAGAATTGATTACTTCTGGGCATCAGTGGGCCTGATGGGTAAGATCCGAGAGATAGAACTGGGAGTGATAGCGATTTCAGACCATGCACCGCTCTGGCTTGATCTAACCCTACCGGGGAAAACAAACAATCTGTGGAGGTGGAGATTACCACTGGATGTAATCCAAGATCCGATTACAGGGGAGACGATAAAAGAAGTGATAGAAGAATATTTTACCCAAAACAATAGCGGGGAGGTCTCCATGGCCACGATTTGGGATGCTTTTAAAGCAGTCATGAGAGGGAAGATCATAGCATTAAAAATTATGAAGGAAAAACAAAGATATATATGGGAAAAGGAATTGTAAAAGTCTATAACAGAGCTGCATGAGAAAATATTGGCCCACCTCAATAAGGCATTAAAAAAAACACTGAAACACACACAGGGCCAACTGGAGCTACTGCGCACAAAAGGAGCAGAAAGGAACTTACTCTACCTCAGGCAGAGATATTACATAAAAGCAAACAAGGCGGACAGACTCCTAGCGAGACAACTCTGCTCAAAGCAGAAAGATATAACGATTAAGGCCATGCGAAACTGTAAAGGGGAATTACAGACGGGCACACAAGAGATGGGGGAGTCATTTAGAGAAAACTATACACCTCGGGCCTTCCAAACGTAGAAGCACAAGACACATATCTAAAAGCCCTCCCCATCCTGCGAATCTCAGAAGAAGATAGACAAACCCTAGAGAATCCAATCAGGGAAGAGGAAGTTAAAAAAAAGCAATCACAGAACTCCCTGTAAATAAAGCACCTGGTCCAGACGGTTTCATAGCCCCTTTCTATAAAAAGTACGCAGATCAGATAATCCCAGCTCTCACCAGACTTCTAAATGAATTCAAAGATAGCGGAAATGTGACTCCGACAATGAATGAGGCAAAGGTCTTCGTCTTCCATAAGGCAGGGAAAGACCCGACACTCCCTGAGGCATATAGGTCTATTTACCTGATCAATCTGGGTGCTAAAATATATACAAAGACCCTAGCAGCTGGCTAGCCCCGCTCCTCCCAAAGCTAATTCACTTAGATCAATCAGGCTTCATCCCGGGAAGACAAACGCATGACAATCTTAGAAGGCTCATCCACTTAGTGGAAAAAATTGGCATAACACACACCCCAACGCTATTACTCTCAGTGGACGCTGAGAAAGCGTTTGACCGGGTAGAATGGTCATTGCTATTTAAAACCCTGTCCTGCATGGGATTTGGGGAACAATATATAGCCAGCATCAGGGCGAACTATAACACTCCCTCTAGCAGGGTGGCCATCAATGGAGAAATCACAGATAAGATAACAATCTCCAGGGGTACAAAATAGGGCTGCCCGCTATCCCCACTTTTGTACGCTATCTTTTTGGAACCCTTTTTAATAAAAATGAGGGAGGCTACCCATATTAAGGGGATCGAAATGGCAGGCACACAGCACAAAGTGATAGCGTACGCAGACGATATGTTGATAACCCTGGAAAACCCGGAGTCAACTTTACAGACTGTGGTTAGGGAATTAGAAGAGTTTGGGAACATATCGAGACTGAAAATCAATAGGAAAAAATCAGAAATTCTAATCCTGGCGGGGCATAGGGGAAAGATAAAAAGGGAAACTAGTCTACTAGATCTTAAAATTGGTGGCAAGGGCATAAAATATCTGGGAATAAGAATAACCCAAAAGATAGAGCAGCTATATGGGGAGAATTACCCGCAACTGTTAGCAGACGTACGTAAAGACCTAGAAAGATGGAACCCACTTCTGATATCCTGGTGGGGTAGAATACAATCGATAAAGATGACCATTCTCCCCAAAATTCTATATTACTTTCAGGCTCTCCCGGTGGGGGTCCCACATACCTTCTTTAAAACTTTAGATAAAGTGATTTCCTCATTTATATGGAGAGGAAAGACCCCGAGAATCGCGAAGGCTACCCTCACAGCTCCAACCAGGGAGGGGGGATGGCACTCCCCCATTTCAAGAAGTATTACCAGGCGGCGGAATTAAAGGTCCTGCGGGAATGGATGGGGGAGGATCCACAGCCGATCTGGGCGAAACAAGATCGTGCAGTGGCAAGGACACCTTTGGTGGAACTACTCTGGAAACAGAAACAATATAGACACCCTAATCTAGGCATAAGCGAAATTATGAAAACCACATTGGAGGCATGGGACTCCCAAACACGGACCGGCATAATTACCACGGCACTGGGCCCCTTCACACCCATCTGCCGAAATCCCCAATTCCCACCAGGTATGAAGCAAGGGGCATATGAGAAATGGGAAGAGGCGGGCATAACGAAAATAGGGGAAATGTTTATAGACAATGAAATAAGATCACATGACTCTTGCTACCCAGCTGCATCTCGCTCCCGACGAGACAAATACAGATATGAGCAACTTAAACACTGGCTGAAATCCCTGGATATTACGGAAGCAGCAACAAGGGACTTCACGCCATTTGAGTCCTATGTCATCTCCAACACGGGGGCAAATAAATGGGTATCGACACTCTACTCATTTATAACCTCACAAGAGGAGGAAATAAAATGGTCGTACATAATTAGATGGGGCAGAACGCTGGGGGAGGAACCTACAAAAACCCAATGGGAGGACCTATGGAAATTGATCCCCAAGATGACACGCTCTGCACAGACTAGACAAATGTGGACCAAAATAGTTGTTCAGTGGCACTACAGTGCAGAAAGACTGCATACCATGTTTCCCAAAATGTCTAACAAATGCTGGAGAGGATGTGGGGAGGTGGGAACTTGGAGGCACATATGGTGGGACTGTAAAGGGATAAAACCATTCTGGGAAGAGGTAAAGGGAGAGATGGAAAAGATGCTGCCGAATGTGCCGCTGTTGGGAGATGGTGTGTGGCTGTGCGACATGAGAGACCATACAGCAAAAAAATGTAAAAAATCACAGTGGAGAGGCTTCATGGGACTCCTCATAGCAGCGTGGGCAACCATCGCCCAGAATTGGAAAAATAAGGACACCCCATTGACATACACATGGTTGCAAAAGCTTTGGGCCCAAATCACGATGGAAAAAGTCACCCACACTAGTCAGGGCATGAGAGACATATTCGCAAAGGAATGGGAAGGGATACTTGAATATCTTCACTCGGACTTCATGGAACAATGGTGTCCACACAACATAAAAGTATCGGATATTTTCAATGCATAAAGCCCCCAAAATTTGGACATAATGGGCCCGATGAGGAGGGGGGAGGGAGGGGAGGGAGGGGATTAGAGTGTGTTATTGTTGATGTTTGATATGGAAATCTAATAAAAACAAGTTTTAAAAAAAAAAAGTCGCGTGGGAAAAAGTCACAGGGAGGTGATTTTTTATCCGCACCACAAGAGGCCTTCTCCAACATATAAAATTTGGGGAAAGTGCTTGATTTTTCTAAGAGTGCAAATGTGGGGAAATGCCACTCCCTTGCTACCTTTTCACTGGCGACTTTACCAGTGGACATTGTATTCAACAAAGTGTGAGTCTTGAAGGGCAGAAATAGATTGAAAAACAATCATAGTAGCATGGAGAAAGGGTGGGTTGATATTGATGGCAGAGGCATCTTGTGCTTTTCCATGGAGACATGTGAATGCATTGCATACAGAGGACATTTGTCTGTGTCATGCACAAATGTCATGACAAGGGGCTTTGCCTAGCATTTGCGGCTGCTATCACATAGAGGGGCGGGTTCTATGATCAATTGCCACCAGGGCTCTTAACCTTAGGGTGAGTGGGAAGCAGATTAGATTATCACAAGATTTCAGTTGGGGACCATTGGGGTCCGCAGACTTTAATTTCACGAAATGTAAGTTAAGAATCACCGAAAGAAATAATTTAAAATACATTGATTTATGGCATAATGCATATGTCATTGTGATTGGTCCATTTAAACATGCGAGTTCGCCCCTCCTTCAACAAAATAATGAAACCTCTATGTAGGGTAAGACATGTCTTTCTATTAGATTGACATCAAAGGGAGGCAATATAATCTACCACGCACACTCCTACCTAGCAGTACATAATAAAAGGAATGTAGAAAGGGCAGATCAAATGCCATTTCCACCTTCGCTTTACTGTCTACCATTAGTTCTGAGATACTATGGGGTGTATAAACCAAAATTAAAAATAATTTCTTGTCATTTCTCTATGGTAGGTTGATGCCCTAAAGCATTAGTTCACCTCATAGCCTCTACGTGTATCTAGATGTATCTATTTGTGAACCTTTGAGATGACTGCAGGTCCGTGTTGCATCTAAATATCGTACACTTCTGTCATATTGCCTGTACTTTGTTTGGTTGTATGGCTTCTTAATGCTTATTTATTTTTCACTTCAAAGGAATGCAAGAATCCTTGTTGTGAACCTGCAAACTGCAAATTTCGGCCTGGAGCCAAATGTGCATATGGAGGATGCTGTGATAATTGCGAGGTATAGGAAAACTTTGTCAGTATTCTGCATTGATTGACTAAATCAAGGAATATTTTGTAAGTCATTTTTATTTTCATAAGAAGCATTTGGTATGAAAAATGTGTTTTACTTGTGAAATAAATGTGTTTGTCTCATCAAAAAATAAATAAATAAATAAATAAAATCACAATTTACATTGGTGCCCCCCACCCCATTGTCACAAAGGATTATAATAAAGAGCCATTTCCAACTATGTGGGCCACTTTTTCATTGCTGCCCCCCCCATCCCGATTCGTGCTTGGGTGGGAGGGGACTCTACGAGCCGAAGGCCCTGCATTCTGATTCGGAATGCAGGGCCTCCTAGAGTACCAACTTCCAAGCAGCTGAGCCCAGAGGTCACACAGCCCCACACTGCCAGGGCTCTCCCGTCCTAAGATGGGCCTCCTCTGGCCCCCTCTCCCAAACTAGCAGAAACAACAGGTACCAAGAGGCCTTAGGGGAGGGCGCCGTGAGGTGTCAAGGTGGTCATACGAGGGTCAGACCAAACCCCCTTGTACAAACGCAAGTCTTTGACAGAGTGTGGAGGCAGACGTGTTCCCCCTGAGGGATGCCTACAAATTGGGGTGAACCCTAACACACCCTAGAACCTTGTGTGAAAGGAATTGGAAGAGAAATCATAACTGGGGGCTTAAGAGAAAGCCTGACTGGGAGCTGAAACCCAGACTTAAGCAAAGAGAAGAACCTAAGGGGGCTAGAATGACTTTTTGTTGAAACTGTGGAAAGTGTGAACCCGACTGAGGGAATTGTGCAACCGGCGTTTGCACCCAGATGAGGGGGAACACTGTTCAAACTGTGATTTTGTGAAGCCTGCACTTGCCGTAGGTTAACAAAATGACCCAGCAAAACAACATCACCCTTCAAAAGTCTCTGTTTAAATTAGCAAGTGTTTTGAGGGAGGCGGATGATTGAAAGAAGGATTGGAGCTCATCTGAGGGGTGTGATGCTTGAAATGCATTGGAGGGACAGGGCCTCCATGTCCTTGTCCTGTACTCCTTTTATCATGTGTGTTCTGTGTTATATTCTGCACAGGGGTCCATGTGGGACTCCTGGCAGTGCAGCTCTTCCTCTTTTTGGTTTGGTGAACAGACCCTTGGAATACCCTTATGGTACCCATGTGTTACGCTCACCTGGTATCCACAGGGACGCCACCCAGCTGGGTTACTCGCTGGTATGCTTCTCAGCTTTGCCCTGATGTTGTCTGCGGGGAAGGTTCTGCCTTGTGGTAGAATTAGGCGTGCTCTCCGTGCTGCCTTCTTTGCAAGGGCGCGTTGTCTTTCATGGGCGAGTGCGGTCCAGTTACTTCACTGACGCCGGCCCGTTTGATATTGTTCAGGTAGTTCTTATTGCTGTTGTTTAGTTTTGTTGCTATCCTGCATGCCTTTCTTTGTTTCAAATGTCTCTTTTTTTCTCCCTTAGGTATGCAGAGCTTCAGCGCGGCGAACTGGCTTGGTTGAGCCCCGCTGGTAAATGATGGTGCATTAAGAGTGCTATGATGTGGTAAGCGCTATGCGCAGCGCTGCAAAGTCTTGCCTTTGCTAACCTGTGTTTTCCTTCCTTGTAGGTCGCGGTGTACTTCAGCGCGAGTGGAATGTCCAGAGTGGTGCCAGCCGAAAGGCGACCAGCCAGGTAAGCCTTTTGAGCAGTTCGTAATTTGTAAATGTCTCTACAGCTTTCTCTAATGTTGCCTCTATCTTCCTCTTTCAGGTTGTTTTGCCGGGAGGCGTGCAGATTCGAGGAAGCTATTCTCAGTAGCTGCGAGTGTTTAAAGATGAAAACTGCAGGTAAGATGCTGCTGCTGCTAATGATGTTCCTTTTGTCTCCTTGCAGGTTCTGCTTCTCCGAGGTTCGAGGGAATAGCTGGACACAGTGAGCGTCACGTTGCAAAGTAACACGAAGCATGTTCTGCAGTCAGGGTGTGGTTTATATAGCCCATGTAAAGTAGTACCAGGGAAAGTAGTTCCAGGCCTGCCACACCCAGAACACTAGACCGCATAGCTTGGTTCTTAGGAACTAAGCTATGTGGATGCCTCCATGTTGGTTGACAATACAATAAAGTAATTCCCAAGCACATTGTTGTTCATGGTGTATGAGCCTGGCGCCATAGGCGCCAGGACTGGCCCCATAAGGGCTTTTGAAGAGGATGCCAAGCTCTAGAGGCCCGAGTCCTGACTCCACCTGGCCAATGGGTTTGCCAGAGGGGGTTTTGGGCGAGGGTCATGACACCATGGGTGGGGGACAACCCTTTACCCCTAGTGTATGTTTTTGGGTATCTGTGTGTGGCCCACAAAGCAGGGTGTGGGCTGGTGACAGCTCCATGCTGAATTTGACAGGTGCTCTGAGTATCCTCCATTTTGAGATACCCGGGCCTGCCATTGGAATCAGTTGATTCCTGATAAGAAACAATATGGCCCCTGTGGCCTCTTGCTTTCTATTGCCTATTACCTTGTTTTCCCCTGACTCTGTTCCTTCCCCTGACTGGCTGTTGGGTTGAAGTTTCATATATGGCATTGTGGGGAAGTCCAGGCCAGACTGGTGGGAGCCTTCCCAACGACTGTATGTTGTGGCTACGCCCTCGGGATGGGACCTGGGTGAATGGAGTGTGTGACCAATATACATTTCATGTTATGGGTGTCTAGTTTCTAGTGTGTGGCACAATGAATGAGACAGCCCTGCCCGAAACTGGTATGAATGCAGTGTGGAGTGCTGAATGGCTGGGTACTTGTCCCAATCCACATTCTTTGTTGTGAGTGTCTGGATGGAGAAGAATGGCCTGAATGCACTGTGAGCCTGATTGGCTACCTGTCTGCCTGAATGCCCTTCTGAATGATTGGTTGCCTCAGTGTGACCCAGCAGAGTGAATTAGAGACCAAACAGTATATCTGGGGACCTCTCACTGATGGAAATTGTTCAGAAGCTGAAATCGAAACTTGAAACTGCTTACCCTTGATGCCAAGCTGAAGAAGAAGAATTGCTGCTGCTTTCCTTCGACGCAATCTGAAAGCTGTCGGGTCTTCAAGGAATGATCCAAGGGAGGACCTGGCTAGGAAACCTCTTCCCAAGCTATGAGGGATCATTGTGCACCAGCTAACCTTCACCAAGTCTCCCTGGAAGTCAGTCCTCGAAAGGCTGCCGACCGGAGACGGGTACTGCCGAGGAATCTGAAGCGAAGCGCCCAGACATTGAAGTTCATCACCGTTGACTGGGGTTCGCATGTAACGATGTAACCTCGTTGACCGGAGCCGCAACACTCCATTGTCTAAGACACTTTGAAATCAAGGACTCTCTTGTCAATATACTTTATTTACAGGTTGCCCAGGTGGGGGTATCCTCACACAGAACTGTGCCTAGGTGTACAGGCCCAGTATTCTGCCGATTGTTTAACCCACTTGTTTCCCTCCCAAGTCTATGGTTGATACCTTTTGCTATTGATTTGTATGCCATTTTAAACTGTCAGCAGTGGGTGCATTTTAATGGCGTCAAAGAGTAATTGTGGTACCACATAGAAAGTGTACATTTATCATTATAGTATTGCCTGAACACAAAGTGTGTTATTATATGTGTATATAACTTCAACCTTATTTATATAAAGAACTCTGTTATCACTAACATAGTGTGTGGACATTCCTTTGTTGGGGCTTTGGGACTACACTGTACTTAAGAACCAGCCTGCATCACCTCCTGAGAGCTTAAGCCTTGATTGCTCGTCCACGTTAATCAAATAGAAAATCTTGGCTGGGGTCCTCTGTGCTTCTACTCTGCCATTTAGAGGTCAGGAGTACAGAAATCCCCCTCCATTCTTTACAAGGGGGATACAAGGGTGAACCATAATCACCCGATAAGAAGATTAACAAAAGGAATGTTTGTTTTGTTGTATTTTTCGCATATCAGACCATTTGAAGCAAGAGACCTTGCATGAGAAGAGACTTGGGCACAGAAGGTCCTGATATAGAGAAAAGGAACTGTAAGCTCATGCCAGAGAAGCCAAGGAGTTTGCTGTGCTAACGAGTCCTACCTTGTCCCGTTCTAAAACATGAGTAAGAGAGCCCCTGGCAATAACATCCTGATGTATCATTTTATGCACACTTCTTTCTTTTCTTGTGAACATTATCCCACACTATTTTGTAGCATAACAGTAAGGATTGGCAATAGGTTTCTTTTTAGTATGGTCCCTTTTTATTTGACTAGACAGCACTAGGACTGTATTATTTCGTGAGCCTTGGAAAGTGAGAAATTTAAGACCAGGAATAAGGCTAATCAAACCTGTACAGTGTGTCGGAGGTACCCGGGGTTCTCCCGCGTCGATAACCAAGACGGGGAAGAGCGATTGCCACGTGGTACTGTCCTTGGCTGCTACAACAAAGCAGCATCAGAAAGGACTGCACAGCCGGTGAGTCAGAGAGACTGATATCATACCGGGTTGTCTATTGAACCAAGGTTGCAAGCTGCAACAGTCTATAAAGTGAACAGTGTGTGAGGCGTATGTAAGGAGCGACGTGAATAATTGGAAACCAAAAGTAGTAGCCGAACTTTGTAATTGAACTTTGGGAGGCCAAGAAGAGATACCATACACAGAGTGGTCCAGCGCTGTGTGTACGCTCCATCAAAAGTCTCTGTTAGGTATTCAACTGATGCTGAGTGTGAGAAAAAGGAATATTAAGATCGAAGTGGTCATGCAGCAGGTCAAGCCAAACCCGTGCACATTCAAAAGTCTTTGATAGTTTAATGTACATCACAATTGGTCCGAGCCCAGCTGAGGGAGACTAATTGAGTGATTGAAAGAGATCTGAGCCCGGAAGAGGGGAATCCAACATTGAACCTTTTGGTTTGAAAGAGTTCTGAGCCCGGCTCAGGGGGATCCAGGGTGAACACCCAAATTGAACATGTAAAAAGGAAAGGAACGTTTGCGTGTTATTACTCTTTTGTACACCAGACACTCTGAGTCAAGAGACTTGCAAGAAGAAAAGAGACTTGGACACAGACGTTCCTGAACTGTGAAAACCAAAATGTATCCTCATGCCGCAGAAGCCAGAATGTGTGCTTTGATTAAGTGAACCGCCTTGCCCCCTGCTGAAAATGTGGGGAAGGGAGGCCAACGGGCTGAACATCCTGACTTATCATTTTGTGAACACTTTTCTTTTTTGTGAACATCACCGCACATTATTTGTAAATCAGTTGTAAGGATTGGCAATAGTTTTTTTTTATTTTGACAAGACTCCACTAGGACTGCATTATTATTATTTTGATAGTCGTAGCTTGCTCCCATCTGTAGATTTAGGTGTAGATAGGCATTTATCTCACCCTTGTGAAAGTTCAATAAACACCTTTAAACTGTGGTCACTTGTGTCTGTCTTACTGTTGATACCATGCCTGTTGATACCATGCCTTACCTTACAAAGCCCACTACGTTTTTGGAGCGAGGCAATACTTCAGAAAGCTTTAGAGCCGAATACTACCTTTGTAAAAACAGCGATTGTGCAGTACTCTCCCTTTCGATCGAGTTGAGTGAGAAGAGACATTTTGATGATAAATGGGGGCATAGATCGTAATTGTAAAGGTAATTGCATATGTTTGTCAGTTAAAAATCTAAATAAGATCACAGGGGTTACACGGTACGCAACCCAGCACAAACTCGATATGCTGGCTTCTTTTACACCCAATGAATTTGAGGTAGGGCTAAAGTTTAGTTTAGTTTAGTTTATTCATTTGTATTGCGCACCAGACCCGAGGGTATGAGGGCGCATGAGCAGCAAGGTGATTCAAAAGTGAGTCTCTGATGGGTCTGCAGCATGCAGGGGAAGGTGTACTATGGCCTTGGACAAGAAACACAGCAATAAGAGTAGTGAAAAGCACAGAGGATCTCCTAGAGATGAAAATAGCGAAAGTAAAAGCTGAGAAGGGCAGGCACCAAAATTGGCTTAGAGGCTGGAGGTTTTCTATAAAAAATGCCCAATGGCAGAGGCTGCTCTGGGGTATTGCGGGGGAGAAATACCTGCAGATTATGGCAAATTTTAGTCCAGGCTAAGGGGGCAGATGCTAAGGAAATAATAAACCCTATTAAAGACAAAGAAGCCTGGCTATGCCATTTATACAAGGCTGTAAGAAACTGAGTACGCTGATCCAAATATAGGAATGTGCTGGCCAATTGGCTTGACATATGAGATCCTGTTCAATGCAATTAATATCTGAAGAACTCCAGAATGTTGGGGCCTAATGGTTTGGCCAATCTTGTTTTTTAAAAAAGCGCCAGAGGCCTGCCCGGAAATTCTATGGTCCTGTTCAGGAGAATTTTTATTGACCACTATGTGCTGTCCTCATGGAGACAGTCTCTACTTGTCCCAATCTTCAAGAAAGGAGACAGGAACATTCCGGATAATTATAGGCTGCTCTTCATGTTGGACGTCACAGGAAAACTGTTTGCATTACTCTTAAAGAAGCTACAGGACTGGGCAAAATAGTAGGACGTGCTTTATAAATACCAAACAGGATTGCGCATTGGTTCATCTACGACATTAGGCTGTTAGATAGATTTGTGAGGGTAACTGCAGGGAAGAATAGGCCACATCTGTATGTGACATACATGGATTTTAAGGCAGCATTTGATCATGTTGATCGAGGGCTATTGTAGCAAAAATTAAAAGGGATGGAGTGCCATGATTGGTTAGTGTAGGCACTACAGCTCTTGCACAGAAATACCACAGCACGAGTCCATCTTGATAATGGGGGAATTATGTCCATAGTGATGTCCAGAGCGGTTGGTATCGGCAGGGGGGGTCATGCAAGGATGTGTGCTGGCCCTCTTACTGTTCAATCTTTATCTGGCAGACCTTCCCCTTCCTCTTTCGACTAAGAGTAATTGTCCCCCTAAATTGGGAACTGAGCATGTGCCGTGTATATTATATGCAGACTAATTGGGAGCCCTAGATCATACTTATAGAGGAATGAAATATGCATTAAATGAATTGCATAATTATTCAGTAGAGAACAAGTAGGTTATTAATTGGAAACCATCATCGATAACACTGTGCCCTGTGCTTGGTCTGACCACTACGGCATTGACTTTCATGTAGGAATTATAATAAGATCCTTATGTCAAACTCACAAATTGGAAATGTGCATGGCAAAAAATCTCAATACAATCTCTAAATACAACGCTAAATGGCACTATTTCACATGTTATCTCAACTGTTTCAATGCGACGGCTCATGGCTCCTGAATATACACTCTCATGCATACGTTACGAATCGAATGATTATATTTATGTAATAATGCTTGTTTTTAATTATCAATGTAAGATAAGAATCAGTTTTATGCAATAATTATCTTATACCCATTTCCCCCCCCCTCCACCTAGCTCCCTTCTGTACCTAGTTTGTCAGCTGTCTGTTACCCAGTCTTGTCTCCCCATCTCTCTACTCATACCTCCATATCAGTTACTCATTACAGATATATATTATACTAATCCAGGTTTAATCAGTACTTTCTACAATTGCTACTCCATTCTTGTTCAATTTAATGCATCTAATTTCATATATCTTCTACATGGTTATACCCTTTCTTGTTGAAAATTATTATCTTTGTTCATTCTCTATGCTTACCAGATATACTCAAAGTCTGTAATGTGCTAACATATGTAATAATATCTGTATCTTGAATAATAAAAAATTATGAAACAAAAAAAAAAAAAGATCCTTCCCACTGATATTGGTATTAGTACACAGACTTATGGCCCAGACATCGGACGATGACTCGTACAATTCCTTAGTGTCTGCTTTTTCATCTACCTTTCAGGAACTGGTGGATAAAATAGCCTCTATTCGGTCCAAATTGGCCAGGGCAAACCTGGGCTGCCAAAAATGGTTCATACCATCACTTAAACTCCTTAAGAATGAAAAAGGTATGCCGGAGGACATTTGGTTAAAATGTGCCTCAGCAGAAAATAAAAATAATTGGAGGCAGCAGAAAAAATAAACAAACTAAACATCTTAAACGCCAAGAAAGATTGTTTATAACAATCAAATTAATACTGCACAAAGCTCCACAGAGAAACCCTTTGAATTCCTTAGATCACTCGAGAAGCCAAAGGCCTTGGACATTAACGTCCAGCCATAGTGCATTTGAAGCTAAATTGCTCAAAGCGAGAGAAAGAAATTAGCCAGGCACTGTCCCACTCTGACCCGATTTTAGGATCTCAGACAAAGGCCCTCATTACAGCCCTGGCGTTGGACCATGGTGCTAATAGCACCATGGTCCATGCCGGTAACTTACCGACTCCGCCATGGCGGAATGGGGAATTACCGCCCCATTCCGAGGTTGGCGGGGCGGTAATTCCCCATGCCGTCATGGCCCTTCCCCATTCCCATTTTTGCCCCATAGGGCTCAATGGGAATGGGGAAGGCGCTAAGTACGGTGCTGCAAATTGCGGCACCGTACTTAGCACCAAGGTCCCTTTGCGGGTTGGTTTTTAACGCCTGCAAAAAGCAGGCGTTAAAGTCTCCAACCCGCAAAGAGACCTCGTAATCAGGCATTAAGGGTTTAACGGCGCTGCCACCTTTTACGGCGCCGTTAACCCCTTAGAGCCTGGGTTGTAATGAGGGCCAAAATATATTGAGTTACCAGAACAGGACAAATTTGTATTCCCTCCAGTTACAAATTCGGACATGAGAGGTCTGCTGACTACAATGCGACCTACTTCATGCGGAGAAAATATCCTTCGTTCTACCTAGGATCATATTAGAACATCAAGAACTGTTCATTCCGTTTTTCACCCGCATGGTCAAAGCCTCGTTTAGAGACACCCACATCCCAGAAGCCATTAAAGTCGTGACAGTCACCCCCATGCTAATAAAGCCTGGCTTGGATCCCAAGGATCGAAGTAACCTCAGACCGATCACTAACTGTCACTTTCTGTTGAAAACCCTTGATAAGTGTGCAACAGGGCAACTCCAACGTTTTGTGGAGGATAAGAACATTCTACACAAACAACAATCAGGTTTCAGGCAAGCCCACAGTACGGACACAGCACTCATTGACCTGCAGACTCAGATGTTGAAGATAATGGACGATGGGAAAGCTGCAGTGCTGATGTTGCTTGACCTGTCTTCTGCGTTCGATTTACTGGAGCACAACAAGCTCCTGCTATCTCTCGAACAGGCAGGATATTGTTCAAAGGGGGCAGTCGATTGGATTCACTCCTTCCTTGCCAATCGAATGTCCAAAATTCATTGGGGTGATGTATTTTCGTCATTGGCCCCTATCAGCTGTGGAGTACCACAGGGAGGGCACCAGTTTGTCATCCGTGCTCTTTAACTTGTACCTACGACCTCTATGCGTCCTGTTGGAAGACACTGGTACTTTTTTTACTAATTACACTGATGACACTCAGCTGGTCCCAGAGCTGCGTGGCAATCACACCAAGGACCCCAGTAAAATCTCAGGCTTCTATGACATCATTGAGGCATGGATGAATATGAACTGGATGTGCCTAAACGGTAGTAAAACCAGACTCCTCATTTTTGGCTCCTGGCATGCTACCGCCAAGTTGAGCGCAGACTTTACAACCTTTAAAATCAAAAGTAATTCTATCCCGGTTCTAGACAAAGTAAAAACCCTAGGCATCAATTTGGAATCCTCATTGAGCGCTGAAGCCCATGTAAATCAAATAAACAAAAACTGTTAATATCCTCTACACCTGCTTAGACACATCAGGCCTCTGATCAATGAAGAGAACTGCGCCACTGTTGCCTGATCTACCATACTTTAAAGGCTGGACTACGGCAATGCGCTACTAATAAGGGCAAACACTGCCTGTCTGACAAAATGTCAGACAATTCAGAATAGTGCCATGCACATTATTAAGAACATACCAAGAGGCGAGCACAACTCGGCCAGTAGAAGGGATCTACACGGGCTGAAGGTGGGGGATCAGATTGCTTTTAAATCTAGCACACTGCTACACCGCAGCCTTGTTGGTTTATTTTTGCTTGTCTGGTGGCGCCCTGATGCCTGCGGGCTGCGGCGCACTATACTTTTATTTAAAAAATTAAAAAATAGATGTATAAATAAATAAATTAATGCATCAAAAACCAAAAGTATGCTGGTCACTGGCAAAAAGGTTTATAAGTTTGCCATGGTGACTACATTGGGTAGAATAGAGTATATGGACAGCTACACGTACCTAGTTCTAGAGATGTAAAGTGATGCCAGCTACTGTCGTATAAAGGATGCTTAGACAAGGAAAGCTAGACAATTGGCAACACTCCTGTGTACATTTGCAAAGAAAACTGCTGGCTACACAATAGTGGTTCTATATACACTTTATAGGCAATGCTTCTGCCCTGTGCTATTATATGGATTGGAAGCTTTACTAACGAGGGAATTGGGCTGGTTAAATCAATTGGAGGGATTGTTCTGGAAGAGAGTTTTTGGCCTACCTCCATCAACTCCATTGGATTATCGATGTTTGGAGCTGGGGATTGTATCTTTAAGCACTCAGTTGCTTAAGAAGGGAGGGAATTCGTATGTTAAGTCGAGAACAGCCCGAGAGTGCCCCATGTTCAAGATATTGGGGTCCACCTATAAGTCGGAGAGGGTGGGCCGTGGGGAAAATGTTGAAGTTTTAAATTGGGATATTTTAATAGTATACATTGGGAGCCCCCGCCGGACTCTTGGACTAATTTGGAGGAGATCAAGGATTCAATGCATAGGAAAGCAAATTTGTGGGACTTGAATAATAATCCCCAACATTTGTACAAGTTACACAATTATACTGCAGTGGTATAAGTATCCCATCAATTTTGAAAATCTGAATGATACCTGTTGCAGAGCCCGAGCCCAGCAGTAGGAAATGTCATGTTAAGATTGCGTACTAATCAACTGGCTTTGCTTTCACTTCAAGGGACAAGGTTGGGTATTCCTTTGGAAAAGAGATTTTGTCGATTATGCTTATTAACGAGCCTCCCTGAGACAGCAAAACATGTGTTAACTGAGTGCAGATCGCTGGGCACTTTGTATATGAGAACGTTGGGAAAATGTGTCCATAAGTAGCATTAAGACAGGCTTTCTGGATTTACTGCCTACATTGTGAACTGGAGTCACTACATATTGCATTATATTGGGTATTGCATCGGGTGGAACAAAGACTAAAATAGTCACAATAAGAGTAAGAGTATAAATTGAAGAAATTGGGAGCTGTGTGGGAATTCTTAAATAATTTTCAATGCGCCATGTTCGGATGAGGTTAGTTTGATACGTGTGGATATAGTTTTTAACAAAGTAGGCTTGATGATTTTTCTTTTAATGAGAAATGTATTTAAGAAATGGGTGTAAAATTATCTTACTTAATTGTTGTGTAGTAATATGGATTCTTATAGAACACTTATTTATTGGTTTTTAGACACCTTTTTTATATATGTTACTTGTATAAATTATGACTATTAATTATTGCTTAGTAATTGTTAATTGATAGCAGATGTAAAGTTTTTGTTAAAGTTCTATTGGAACTGTAAACAAATATAAATAAATACAATAATGGTCTGTGCTTTACGAGGAAGTCTTTGTTCCCTCCTTGTCCATCTTCTGCATTACAGTCCTTACTCTATGAGGAGACCCCTCACCTGGGTGTGAGAAACTTACTCTATGCAGACACCACTGCTAAATGTGAAATTTAGCACAGAAATCATATATATATATATATATATATATATTCAGTGAAAAAACATTGTTAAATGGACGTTATGGTTAAGTTGTGCTACTGAAAACCTAGCAAATTCAGTGAAAAAACGACTTTGTTAAAGGGACGTTATGGTTAAGTTGCACTGATAAAAACCAATGAAATTCAGTGGAAAAACGTTGTTAAAGGGACGTTACAGTTCAGTTGCCCTAATAAAAACCTAGCAAATTCAGTGCAAAGATATTGTTAAAGGGACGTTACAGTTACTTTGCACTAGTAACAACCTATCCATATTATGGTTACAAGTAAAACCGAAAACCCCATGAAATTCGCCAGTTATGGTAAGCTAAGCAACCATAACTCGCGACACCACTGTGCACTGCTAAGACTAACACCCATGACATCAAAGATGACATCACAAATGCCATTGATGACATCACTGATGACATCACATGTGCATTTAGTTTTCATGAAAAGCCTCCACAATGGTTTGTCATTATAATGTTGGCAGAAAACGATCAGAGGTCATTGGGAGAACTATTATGAAATACATAGTTCATTAAGCAATGCATTGCTATAAACACCATTGCATTACAGAGTTCTTTCCAGTATATTAACCTACTTATGTAGAAACATAGGCATTGGTGGCAGCATGCACCATAGAGGTGCAATATTCAAAATCTTGCCATGTCGGATAGTAAAATGATGAATGCTTTCGTTTCAGAGTTTTGCGTACTGTGAAACATGTAATAAGTAGCTAACAATGCCTCAATTGCTACATAATTGTACCACTACACACAAAGCATAAAGAGACCACAGCGCATACAAATACGAGCATATACAGGGAAAGTAAAGTAAGCAAAAAAGCAGCAGTATTACCAGAAAGTGTTCATAACCTAACTGATTATCTTCATGCACTGAAATGATTGCTGTGTTTCAGGCTTTCTTCTTCCCCTATGTATATGTATCATATGATGTGACTGAACCCTAAGGAAAGTAGTGTAAGAGCATATGAGAAGGGTAAGGTCTACAAATATAGTACCTTTAGAATTTTGTAGTTCCTGACTGTCAGTGAAGAAAAACCACCTGGCCTAGATATGTCAATGACAAAAAAAGAGGAAGACAGACATGTGATGTCATCAGTGATGTCATCAATGACATTTGTGATGTCATCTTTGATGTCATGGGTGTTAGTCTTAGCAGTGCACAGTGGTGGCGTGAGTTATGGTTGCTTAGCTTACCATAACAGGCAAATTTCTGGGGTTTTACAGTTTTACTTGTAACCATAATATGGATAGGTTTTTATTAGTGCAAAGTAACTATAACGTCCCTTTAACAAAGTTTTTGCACTGAATTTGCTAGGTTTTTATTAGGGCAACTGAACCATAACGTCCCTTTAACAACGGTTTTTCATTGAATTTCATAGGTTTTTATCAGTGCAACTTAACCATAACGCCCCTTTAACAAAGTCGAATTTCATAGGTTTTTACCAGGATACCCTTAGTTTGTATAGATGTACCATACAGCATACCAAAAAGATGTCTGCATGCCGATGGGCACATTAACCGCAGACTGTGCGTCTCTTCGCGGATAGCGGCTAGCATTGAAATTGCTGAAAAAGGCAGGGGTTCTCTGACATAGTGGTAGCATCCAGAAAAGAGAAGGCACATGTACAAATAGCACCATGTATATGCATTGCAAGGAAAAATGGAGTAGGTCTGCAAACTCTGTACTTGTCAAACAAACAGAGCAAAAGCATAGAGTGTACACCATAATAAAATGCACCAATAGGCAAAGTGACGTCTGCGGGCAACAATATTACTGCACACCTGATTTAAATGGAAATGAAGAAGGAAATGGCAGAGTAAGGACAGCAAAGTATTGAGAGCAGAACGTCACCACAAGGCAATAGGTACACTGAAGCTTCTCCTGTAATTTCACAGCTTGTACAGTGTACAACAGTGAAAAAACATAATCGATTTGTTTGTACACCGCAATGCAAAGGACCCTAAAATGGCTGGACGAAAATGTCCTTCTGCGGGAAATGAGTAACGATAGTAACGCCATTGGTACGTAGCACAGTCTGAAAAGTAAGACAGTTCATATGTTTTGCGTCATATACACCTAACAGATATTGTTATCTTTAACAGGACATACTGGAAATTGAAGCAATTCATGAGAAGCGGCACCTCTTGCACAACAGCATATGGTCACAGGAAATGGAGGAAACGCTTTAAAAGGCAACCTATGCAGGCTGGACGTCAAAACAGAACAATTGCTAAACAATTTAGGCCCCTTAAAAGATGTTGTACAAGGACATATTATTGGTGAAATGAAATACCACAGCCCTACCTTCACATCTACCCCTTCCCCATTTCCCAGCCCACCATCCACAAAAACATCCATGTGAGCAGAGACGTTACATGACACCTTAATCCTTGGCTCCCCTCAGGAAGAACTTGTTAAAATCCCAAATCCCCTTGTGTATGTATCCATTTGTGCGACCCCTTCCCTTTCCTAATAGGGTGTATTTATTGTACACATTACACATATATATATATGTAAAGTGTTAGTGATTGTGTGAGTGGCTTTTCCTTTTGTGTTAAAATTGCATGGTGAGTCTGTGGCGCACAATACTGTCTGACATGGTAGCAGGTAAGCAAAATGGAGGTTTCCTAAAGAGACTGCACGCCCGGCGTATGTGCAATCAGAATGCAGGTATCCATAGGACTCGAGTACTGGCTGCATGTCTGCATCTTCAAATGCATTTTTAATTTGTTGTGGGAACGCACATCTGTCCATTGCACAGCTAAGCACATACGTATTTCATCCTCTGTGTCCTGTAACACCGCCCCTGTCGCCAACCCTACCGATTCATGCGGTAGACGACCGCATTGAAAGCAGTCGTACCGCCTACATATTTTGATGTCCAAAGCTACCGATTTATGGCTGCAGCAAGCTTGGCAGCTTGAGGTCCAGTGGGACGGAGGAACAGCATCCTGCAGTGTACGGTGGGCGGGTTAAATTGGCCATTAATTTGATTAATGTGCTGCTTGCCCTTTCATGATCCGTGAAACTGACACGGCGTCTCCGCATTGAGCACTGTGAGGTAAAGTGTCAAGTTGTCGGCTGCGGTTTGTACAGCTAGAGAACGGATTGCACTGCAAGTGTGACAGTCTTTAGTCAGTCAGGAAAAGGGTATCGCTGTTGCTGCTTGTTTACTCCCATAGAACTAAATTGAAGGACAACTAAGTAAACAGCAGAACTTTTGGATCTCAATGAATATCAGTGGTGGTGATATGATATGATATGGTATTTGTAACGCGCCTATACACAAGTGTTTCAAGGTGTGACGAGGCAGGGAGGGGGAACAAAGGGAAGACAGACAACGATCCTACTAGGCCCGTGTCATTCAGATTGTGCAACTGCATGGGTAGAGGGGAAGGGAAAAGTGCAAGGGGAAAGGGAGAGGGGAAAGTGCAGTACAGGGGTAGTAGAATAACAAGATAAATAATAAGGGCCAGCTGGTGGCAAGTGCAAGGAAAGTGCAGACAAGTGCTGGGAAGGGGGGCTGTAGGGATACAGAGACAGTCCCACAGTGCACGGGTTGCCAGGGAGGCAGTGCAAGGGGAGAGTGGCTGGGCCAGGGACCGAGATCGGTGAGAGTGGCCCAGTTGCAGATTCAGTGCAATTACAGTCAGAAATTTTGCAGGGGAGAGGGGGGAGAGAAAGCAGAAGCAAAGAGGAAGGTTTTGAGGTGCTTCCAGAACCGGAGATGGTTCTCCTCAAGTTTCAGGGAGGCAGGAAGGCTGTTCCAGAGGGAGGCCCCTGCCGCGGAGAGAGATCTACCCCCAACTCGTTGCTTGGAGAAGCGGCTGACCCTGAGGGAGTTGGAGGCGGATAAGCGAAGAGCTCGAGAAGGAAGATATCTAGGAAGAGAGAGTTGAAGGTATTTGGTCCCCAGGCCCCAGAAGGCCTTCTGTACAATGCAGAGGGTTTTGAACTTAATCCTCGCAGCCACTGGGAGCCAGTGTAGAGATTTCAGTCCTGGAGAGATACGGTCCCTGGGCTGAGGCCAAGGACAAGTCTCGCAGTCCTGTTCTGGATGAGTTGCAGAGGGCGGAGAGTAGAGGCAGGCAGATTTAGATAGAGGCTGTACAGTAGTCCAGCTTAGAGAGAACCAGGGCTCTGGAGACAGTGAGCTTCTGGGGGAAGGAGAGGAAAGGAAGAATACCTCTGAGGAGGTGCAGCTGGTAGTGTGACTTCTTAGAGACGTCAGATATGTGAGGAGAGAAGGAGAGTGTGGAGTCGAAGATGACCCTGAGGTTTTTTGCCTTGCAGGTAGGAGCAGGAAGAGGGCCAAGAGAGGCCGGCCAGAGAGCTGCAGGGAAGGAGGGAGTGGGTGTGCCGATGAGTAGAATCTCAGTCTTGCTGGCATTAACGCAGAGGTCATTGGCGGCACACCATTCCTGGATAGCAGACAGACAGTCAGAGATGAGGGAAGGAGAGGAGGAGGCTGAGGGTAGCCTGAAAATGAGCTGGGTATCATCCGCACAGCACCGGAAGTTGGGGCAGAGAGCGGCGATGCGGTGGGCAAGGAGTTCCAGATACTGGTTGAACAGCCAGGGAGAGAGGTTAGATCCCTGGGGGACACCACAGGTAGAGAAAAAGATGCCAGAGAGGAAGGACCCCAGTTGGACCTGGGAGGGTCGATTGGAGAGGAAAGAGGTCAGCCACGCCAGGGCCTGACCAGTGATACCCAGGTTATCACGGAGATGGTTGAGCAGGATGGCATGGTTGACAGAATCAAAGGCAGAAGAGAGATCGAGCAAAATGAGAACACACGGAGTGTTAGAGTCAAGGTTGGAGGGCAAGTCTTCACAGATGTTCAGGAGAGCAGTTTCAATGCTTCTGGCAGCTCTGAAGCCAGACTGATGGTCATGAAGACTACCAACAGATTCAGCATGGAGATTAAGCTGGGAGATGGCCAGTTTCTCCAGCAGCTTGCCCAGGAAGGGAGTGATGGAGATTGGGCGATAGTTAGCCGGGCAGGAGGGGTCGGAAGAGGGTTTCTTAAGAAGAGGGTGCACAAGGGAGTGCTTAAGGGGCGATGGGAAGACTCCAGAGGCGAAGGAGTGATTGCAGAAGTTGGCCAGGGCAGGAACCAGGGAGTCGATGTGGTCCTTGATAGTTTTGGAGGAACAGGGGTGAACCTGTTTTGACAAGACTTTCATAGATCGGACTTGTCTGGAAACCTCGTCAGCAGAAAAAAGGGTAAAGGAAGAGAAGGAGGGAGGAGGGGTGGCTGCAGAAGGGCCAGAGGAAGAGCAGGTAATAGAGGGAGGGAGGTGATAGGAGGAGAGAGAGGACAGGATGTCCTGAGTTTTTGAAATGAAGTGAGAGGCCAGTGCCGTGCAGAGGGCCTGGGTGGGGACAGGAGAGGTAGAGACTGCAGCAGGGTTGGCCAGTTCCTTGCAGATTTTAAAGAGTTCAGCTGAATTGTTTGATGCCGCAGAGATGCAGGCTTGGATAAGGGCTCTCTTCTTGTTGAGAACGGAGAGCCGGTATTGCCTTTGGAGCAGGCGGCAGGCCAGTTTGTCAGAGGATGAACATGAAGCACGCCATTTCCTCTCAGCCACCCTGCACTTGCGTTTTAGGGTGACGAGATTGGAGTCATACCAGGAGTTACATTTGGCTTTGGGCTTCAGGCGGATTCTCATGACAGGGGCAAGGATATCAAGAGTATCAGATATAGCAGAGTGGAGAGTGGAGAGGGCTGTGTCAGGGTGGGAGTCAGCCGAAGGGGGGGGGGGTGAGAAGGTGACGGCGAAAGCCTCAACTGACACGCGCTTCATGGGTCGGATGACCGAGAAGGAGGGTGGCAGTGATGAAGGTGGCTTTGCCTGAGGGGTAGGGAAGATGAGGTGGGAGGAGAGGAGAAAGTGATCACTCCAGGAGAGAGGAGTGGTGTCAAAGGTATCGGGGCCTCGTAGGGCTGCCTGAATAATTATATTCTTGCTCCACATAGTGAAGCTGTGTTTCTCCTTGTTGAAAGCAATCTTGTATTTCACAATTCACTCATCTACGTGAATGCTGGTGCTACGGCTAATGCCGCACCATCAAGTGACCATATTCCATTGGATGACACCGCAAATGGACACAAAAGACAGGAGTGCACAGGGTATCGCCCTTCAAACAATGCAGTACGTTACTTTCCTCGACACCATTCTCTGCACCTGCTCCTGCCAACAGCAGGGACACTCCTGTAGGGCAGAAACCACCCTTACAGACCATATGCTGCGCAGCAGCCTATTATCTGTCAAAGGTCATGGTATTGTGTATGTACTGCGACGCAGTACTCTGCAGGAGGGAGCCACTTAGAAGTGCCTGGCAATGTTGGGTTCCGAGAGCGAGCCAATGACTGCCGCCTACTTAGAAGGCCTCCCAACATTTTCTGTCTCTGCACTTGGCCAATCTTATCCTTGTAGGTGGTGGCCCTTCCGTACCCTCCCTTTCTTTCCTTTACTTCTGTGTCGTGTGTTAAAGAACAAGAAACATACAAAAAAAGGAAAAGGGAAATAAACGAAAGAAAAAACTGCTTTCAGATGTAAAAAATGCAATTGGCAATGAAAGGATGCAGGCTGCCGTGCAGTCTATATGCTCCACATATTGCGCAGCAAATATTGGGAGGCGTGGCTCTGTGAAAAACATTGCAGTCAGTTCATGTAGATAGGGTTAGCTGTAAAAAGAGGCTTCTTCTTGTGTTTGTTTGCGTTTCGAAGGGATGAAGTGGGCAAGACGTACTAGAGAAATGCTTGCAGTACTTCCAAAAAGGGCAGCAATGCATTTTCGATACGTCGCAGAAAAACCCGATTGCCAGGATCAGTGAGATGAACGCCATTAGTGCGAACAATCTGGGTGCTATGAAACTTACTATTTCCATTGCGGAAGTAGAACATGGTCCCATGTCGGAAAAAGGCACAAATAGCCTTCTTGAAAATGTGCCTTGCGTTCTCCATTTTCGTACCAAATGAAGAAGAACACAGCCACATCCATGTTTGGGTAATGCTACAAAAATTATGCAGCAGTTTCGAAACATACGCATTACCTGACCAAGTGCGTTCTTCATTGCAAACTGCAGAGAAATTCTGGTAACATGTCCTAAACGTTTCCCTCCATAATGAAAAATAGTAATGTCTGCATGATCGTGCGTCACCAAAGTGCCACAAAGAGGGCCAACAATCAGCACTTTATTGCACCTACTCCACACCAGTGCACATCCACATGATAGAATCCAAAATGAGCAGCCACTGCACAGTGTTTTGCATTCACTTTCAACCAATGTATTTACGACTCCCCCAAAATTCCAAACAGTCTGCCTTCAGAAACACACAGCCATAACCGTATGCCTCTGCATTCCTCTCTACAAATACACATTCTACCACAGTTTGTGCATAGACACCACACCCAGAAACCTTATCGAGCAATCCCCTAGCCTCAACTGTCCCATTTCCATGCCCGTCATCCTCAAAAGCCCCATATGTGGCACCTGCTGCCCCCCTCCCACTTCCTGGTCCTCCTCTCCCTCCCGCCTCCCTGCCTGCCCACCCCCCCTCTGATTGGTTGCCTGACTGTCCCCTTCTGGCCTACTCGACGGCCGTTCCCCCCGCCCGCTTTCTTAGCTCTGCGGTGCGTGGGAGAGCGGTCGCCGGTAGCCCAGAGGGAACAGCAGGCTAGGTAGCCCTGCCTGGGCCCTGTGAGTGGATTTGTTTTTAATTTTATTGTTGGTAACTTGATTCGCGCTCCGAGCGCGTTGTGAGCCTGCTCCTGCTGCCCCCCTCCCACTTCCTGGTCCTCCTCTCCCTCCCGCCTCCCTGCCCGCCCACACCCCCCCTCCCCTTCCTCTCCCTCTGCCTATAACCTCCCCCCTCCTGGGCAGCACCCTGCGGCTAAGGGCCCTAGGCCAAGGGCGACTCCTCAGCTGCGGCTCCCTGTGTGTCTGCAGGTGTCCGCAGGGGACGCCAGGCGCCAGCTCCTCTGCTCTCCGGCCCACCCCTCCTCACCTTGCCCACCTCATCCGCATGATGCCTCGCCCCCCCTTTTCCAATTTACTGTTAAACTAGGATGCTTTTTTCTCCCCTCGCAGGATTCTCAAACTTAGGTGGCCCTGACCTACTACGCATTACTGTTTGCTCTGCATTGTGTTAAACTAGGGTGCTTTTTCTCCCCTCGCAGGATTCTCAAACTTAGGTGGCCCTGACCTACTACGCATTACTGTTTGCTCTGCATTGTGTTAAACTAGGGTGCTTTTTCTCCCCTCGCAGGATTCTCAAACTTAGGTGGCCCTGACCTACTACGCATTACTGTTTGCTCTGCATTGTGTTAAACTAGGGTGCTTTTTCTCCCCTCGCAGGATTCTCAAACTTAGGTGGCCCTGACCTACTACGCATTACTGTTTGCTCTGTATCGTGTTAAACTAGTGCCCTCCACTCAATTCCTGTCTGCATACTCGTGTCGTCCGCCTCCCCTCCTACTCCATGGTGCTCTCCATCTCGCCTATCTACTCTAACTGCTTCTCTATTGACTATCCTGCTCTCCTCACTAAATCCGGTAGGAAAAAGTTTAAAAAGGACATCCTGGTCTCCAACCCAGGCCTCCCTATCGCTGACACCTACACGAGCGCCTGCTCCAAGGAAACTCTCACTGACATTCTCTTTTTCGTGCCTTCACCTGACCTATGGACCCTTCACATGGTCTCTGTGCTCTCTCCTTTCTCCTCCTCTCCCATTAATGGTGGCACCCGTTGGGATGTCCTCTTGGCCCCTTTCCACTCCTCTAAGGCCATCATTAATGTCTATGCTAACGGGACCGTCTTGGTCCAAGGCCCTCAGGCCAACCTTCACCTCTTTGATAGACGCCTCCCACGCCTCATCAACTTCCTCTCCGCTCCCGCTGTCCCCCTTCCTCTGTCCTCGGCTACCTTGCCTCTCCCCTCCCCCCTGCCCCTTCTCTTGCTCCCTCTTCAACTCCTTCTCTAACACCTCCGCAGGGCATACCTCTGATCTGTACCCCTCCCCGGAAGTTTTTCAAAGGTGGCAACCTTCTCCACATTGCCACTCTAAATGCTCGCTCTGCCATCAAGCACTCCTCTGATATCTGTCGCCTTCTTGAGGAACTGGACCTCGACGTCCTCAGTCTCACTGAGACATGGTTCACAGCCAGCTCTGCCACCAGCTTCGACACACTCCTACCTGACGGTTACAAGATCCTCTCCGTGCCCAGGCCCAACCGTTCAGGGGGTGGTGTTGCCCTTATCTTCCCTGAGTGGATTCCTGCCTCTGTCACTCCTACGCAGACCTACTCCTCCTTTGAATGCCTTGTCTGCCGACTCTCTCTCTCTCCTAGCCATTCCCTTACCGTGGCTACTATCTATCGGCCACCTGGTCAAATTTCCTCCTTCCTCTCTGAATGGGCTGACCTCTCCTCCTCACTCCTGTCCTCAACCACCCAACTCCTCTTTCTCGGTGACTTCAACATCCACCTCGATGCCTCCTGTCCCCCCACTGGTCTCTTTCGCGAACTCTGTAACTCTCTCTCACTCTCTATTCTCCCGTCTGGGCCTACTCACTCTGCAGGGCACACTCTTGATGCTCTGATCTCTTCTGACCTTCCCCTCTCCCTTCCTCTCTCCACTCCTCTCTCCTGGAGCGATCACTTTCTCCTATCCTCCCACCTCTCCCTCCCTACCCCACAGGCAAAGCCACCCTCTTCACTGCCACCCACCTTCTCGGTCATCCGACCCATGAAGCGCGTGTCAGTTGAGGCTTTCGCTGCTACCTTCTCGCCCACTCCTCCCCCCTCAGCTGACTCCCACCCTGACACAGCCCTCTCCATGCTCTATTCCTCTATATCTGATACTCTCGATATCCTTGCCCCCGTCATGAGAATCCGCCTGAAGCCCAAAGCCAAATGTAACTCCTGGTATGACTCGGATCTCGTCACCCTAAAACGCAAGTGTAGGGTGGCAGAGAGGAAATGGCGTGCTTCATGTTCATCCTCTGACAAACTGGCCTGTCGCATGCTCCAAAGGCAATACCGGCTCTCCGTTCACACCAAGAAGAGAGCCCTTATCCAAGCCCGCATCTCTGAGGCATCTAACAACTCGGCCGAACTCTTTAAAATCTGCAAGGAGCTGGCCAACCCTGCTGCAGTCTCTACCTCTCCTGTCCCCTCCCAGGCCCTCTGCACTGCACTGGCCTCGCACTTCATCTCAAAAACTCAGGACATCCTGTCCTCGCTCTCCTCCTCTCTCCTCCCTCCCTCTCTTCCCGGCTCTTCCTCTTGCTCTCTTGCAGCCGCCCCTCCACCCTCCTTCTCTGCTTTTCCACCTTTTTCTGCTGATGAGGTTTCCAGACAAGTCCGATCTATGAAAGCCTCGTCTAAACAGGTTCACCCCTGTTCCTCCAAAACCATCAAGGACCACATCGACTCCCTGGCTCCTGCCCTGGCTGACTTTTGCAACCACTCATTCGCCTCTGGAGTCTTCCCATCCCCCCTCAAGCACTCCCTTGTGCACCCCCTCCTCAAGAAACCCTCTGCCGACCCCTCCTGCCCGGCCAATTATCGCCCAATCTCCATTACACCCTTCCTGGGTAAGCTCCTGGAGAAACTGGCCATCTCCCAGCTTAACCTCCATGCTGAATCTGTTGGTAATCTTCATGACCATCAATCCGGCTTCAGAGCGGCCAGAAGCACGGAAACTGCTCTCCTGAACATCCGTGAGGACCTGCTCCTGAACCTCGATTCCAACACTCCCTGTGTTCTCATTCTGCTCGATCTCTCCTCTGCCTAAGACACTGTCAACCATGCCATCCTGCTCAACTGTCTCCGTGATAACCTGGGTATCACTGGTCAGGCTCTGGCCTGGCTGACTTCTTTCCTCTCCGGTCGACCCTCCCAGGTCCAAATGGGCTCCTTCCTCTCTGACATCTTTTTCTCCACCTGTGGTGTCCCCCAGGGATCCAACCTCTCTCCCAGGCTTTTCAATCAGTATCTGGCACTCCTTGCTCACCGCATCGCCGCTCTCTGCCCCTACTTCCAGTGCTATGCAGACGATACCCAGCTCATTTTCAGGCTACCCTCGGCCTCCTCCTCTCCTTCCCTCATCTCCGACTGTCTGTCTGCTATCCAGGAATGGTGTGCCGCCAATGACCTCTGCCTCAACGCCAGTAAGACTGAGATTCTACTCATCGGCACACCCACTCCCTCCTTCCCTGCAGCTCTCTGGCCGGCCTCCCTTGGCCCCCTTCCTGCCCCTACCTGCAAGGCTAAAAACCTCGGGGTCATCTTCGACTCCACACTCTCCTTCTCTCCTCATATATCTGACGTCTCTAAGAAGTCACACTACCAGCTGCACCTCCTCAGAGGTATTCTTCCCTTCCTCTCCTTCCCCCAGAAGCTCACTGTCTCCCGAGCCCTGGTTCTCTCAAGGCTGGACTACTGTAACAGCCTCTATCTTAATCTGCCTGCCTCCACTCTCCGCCCTCTGCAACTTATCCAGAACAGAACTGCGAGACTTGTCCTTGGCCTCAAGCCCAGGGACCGTATCTCTCCAGGACTGAAATCTCTTCACTGGCTCCCAGTGGCTGCGAGGATTAAGTTCAAAACCCTCTGCATTGTCCACAAGGCCTTCTGGGGCCTGGGACCTAAATACCTTCAACTCTCTCTTCCTAAATATCTTCCTTCACGAGCCCTTCGCTCATCCGTCTCCAACTCCCTCATGGTCAGCCGCTTCTCGAAGCAACGAGCTGGGGGTAGATCTCTCTCCGCAGCAGGGGCCTCCCTCTGGAACAGCCTTCCTGCCTCCCTGAAACTTGAGGAGAACCATCTCCGGTTCCGGAAGCACCTCAAAACCTTCCTCTTCGCTTCTGCCTTCTCTCTCCCTCTCCCCTGCTAATCCTGCTTAACTCCCCACTGAATTCAGCACTAAACCTGCATCTGGGCCACTCTCAGCAACCTCGGTCCAGGGCCCAGCCACTCTCCACTTGCACTCCCTCCCTGGCTCCCCCTGCACTGTGGGACTGTCACTGTATCCCTACAGCCCCCTTCCCAGCACTTGCTCTGCACTTACCTCGCACTTGCCACCAGCTGGCCCTTTTTATTTATTATTTATTATTTTTGACGCTACTTACCTTGTACTGCACTTCCCCCCCACCTCCTCCCCCTGCACTTCCTCCTTTTCCCCTTACCTCTGCACTTGCGCGATCTGAATGACACCTGGCCTAGTAGGATCGTTTGTCTGTCTTCCCCTTGTTTCCCTCCCTCCCTGCCTCGTCGCGCCTTGAAACACTTGTGTATAGGCGCGTTACAAATACCATATCATATCATATCATACCTGTAATCCTGGCCCTAGCGCGATGTACGCTGACTTTTTTGCTGTGTGCGGGAGTGGGTAAATTCTTTTCAACCAGGGCAGGGGATTTCGTTTTCAGTGGTGGCTCTGAAAAGAGCCTTTTTTTGTTTTGTTAGGTGCTGCAAAGGAACACAATTATTTTGGTTTTTATAGGGATTTTGGTTTTTTTTCTCCTCCTCACATTCCTACATTAACGTCTTCACTGCAGCCTGAAGATTGGAAAACAAAATGCCATTGCCACTGATAGACAATGAAATGCCATTTGCATAGAAAAGGTGCAAATTTCGAGAACCAATGATGTCATTCTCACAGGAGAACATCCCAGCAGTGCTCATAAAATCACACATGCTTCTGTTGATAAGACACCTTCCAACCTCTGGCTGTGGACAACATACATTGGAATAGTCCCATAATTTCCGTGGTGGGATACATGAGAAAAGCGCCTTTACGCTGGGAAAACTGCACTTCACTGCTTTCATTAACTTCTTCAGTTGACTGAACACATGTGCACAATGCATGAGACCCAAATTCAGGGCTCTGTAGTGCACAACCACAACATAAACAGTAGCGAAAGTGGTGATGTGTCCACAACGTGCAAGCACAATGCCGAAACTGGACACATAGATACTGCACCACAAAGCCTCCACTCCCTCCAAATTAAAATTGCTGTGAAAGCCTCTTTCCCCTCCATACTTGTGCATCTCTCCATGTCTGTCAGGCTCTGTACGCAGAGTAATAAAAAGAAAATGTTACCACCCATTCCTGTGAAGCACACCCTCAGCATCTGATTGGATAGTCCCTTTCCCAGCATGCTGAGAAGGTCAAGATGTGGCACGTGTGCTTCCCCACCTACCGCGAGGGCCGCGGACCATTAAAGTAGGATCAGTCCTTTTTCCCTTTCTACTATTTTTTTGTCCAGCACTACCTCATTGGCTACTGTTAAATAATCACACACAAATCCACCTACCACATCCAAGACGTCAGCATCTAACACTGGCAGTTCTGTACAACACTTCATATGTACCGTTTCACATTCAGACTGCAAGTGTTGTGTGATTAGAAAGCACCTGCACTACAAAGTTCAGTACAATTATCTACGATTTGGGCATCCACATTCATCCACATGGCCACCCATCACCACAAAGTACAGGTATGAATACTTTTCCTGCAGTATGTTAACAACTCTGTTATAAGTGCCTCTGAGCATGGTATCTGCCACTGAATGTCCATAACATTCCTAAAAAACATACTGTTCTTTTCTGCCATCACCTACCATCAAGTGCCACTGCAATGGTACATGCTTTCAAGGTTTTCATTTACCCATATTAGCCATTGTAATATCCAAACAGGAACTCTATTCTTTCCTTCCAACAGTGCTATGAATTTTTGCCGCACTACCCCATCTCCTACATCAACCGTTAAAATATCGCACAAAAGCAACACTGAAGGCCTGATTCATGGAAGTGCTTTATAATGGTGCAATCCCATAGGAAAATGTTCCATGAATCAGGCCCTGAATGTATCTTACCAACCTAAACCAAGTACACCCATTGAATGCATGAAACTGGATGCCTGCCACTTACCTTACACACTTCACATAATGTTTTTCCTACAAACTACATAAATATATTGCACAAAAGCAGCACTGAATATGTATTTGCAATGTAAAACAACTACATACAGTGCATGCATGCAACCAGGATGCCTGCCACTTACCTTGCACATTTCAACCATACACTTCTGCATTTCTCTGTACAAGTACACCTTCTGCCACAGTTTTTGCATACACACCACAACCAGAAACCTTATTCAGCAATGCCTTAGCCTCCACAGTCCCATTTCCATGCCTGCCATCCTAAAAATGCCTGCCATCCTGAAAAGGGCCGGATGTGGCACATCTAATCCTGAAACTACCGCGGAGTCTGCAGAGTTATCTTGCTAAGTACGGGCGGGTGGAAGAAATTTGAAACTGGGTAGGGGATTTCATCTTTAGTCCTGGCTGTGAAAAGATTATTATTATTATTATTTATTTTTCTACGTGCTTGCAAACACCCTTTCTAGTTTTTTCACTTTATTGGAGTTTGTTTCCTTCTCTTCCTTACATTTTTACTGAATTCTGGTCAATGCTTCTTGCACAGTGTAAAAAAAAATAGCATTGCCAATGGCGTTCAAAGAAATGCCATTTGCATGGAAACAGTGCCTATTTTGCGAATTCATTGTCTCGTAGTGGGTGGAGAACATCCCATGAGTGCACATAAATTCACACATGCTTCTGTTTATAAGACGCCTTCCTAGCTCTGGCTGGGGACAAATTACACCGGCATGGTCTCATACTCCTCTTGGTGGTATGCACTAGAACACCACCTTGGCAGTGGGGAAAATCTGCATCGCTGCATTCATCAACTTCTTCAGGTGACGGAGCAAATGTCCACATGACATGTAGCCCAAATATACAGCTCCACAATGCACCACGACAACATAAACAGTAGCAGCAGAGGCCACATATCTGCGAAGGTGAACCATACCACCGAAACGGCACTCATACAGAATGCCCCACAAAGCCTCCACTCCTTCCAAACCGAAATTAGCAGCAATGCCTCTTTGCACGGCATACCTGTGCAGATCTTGCACAAAGGTATCACTGACAATCAGCACTTTGCGTCTCTCCATCTGTGCCAACCTCACTACACAGAGTATTGGGAGAAAATAGTAATGCCCCTTCCTGTGAACCACACCCTAAATACCTAATTGGATCATCTCCACAGTTCCATTTCCATGCCCACCATGCTCAGAAGGGCAGGATGTGCCACTTGCGCTTTCCCAGCTACAGCGAGGGCCGCGGCACAATACAGCATGGACAGTCCTTCTTTCCTTTCCACTGTTCTTTTTGCAGCACACCCTCATTGGGTTCTGTGATATATTCACACACGCATGCAGCAATCACATCCAAGACCTCTGCATCCAACACTAACATTTCTGTACAGCACTCCATATGTACCGTTAAGCACTCCGAGTGCATGTCACGTGTGCTTCCAAAGCACCTCCAGTAGAAAGTTCTGCAAACGAATCCACAACTGCAGCATCCAAAATCATCCAGAGCGCCACCCATCAAGACTTTAGCCATGCACCCAACAGTCTAGGCCTTGCCCACACCCAGCACAACATAATGGAGCCATGCACGCAAAGATGTGGCCAGGTACCACAATCCACAAACGTAACATAGCCAGCAGCACCTCTACCCAACCCCTGCATCATAACACAGCGATGCATGGAAACATTTAACAGTTAGCAGAATCCTCAAACATACCACAGCCTGTGGCACCCCCACCAACTTCCATTCACACACTTACGTCACTGCCAACCAAAGCACTACATCTTCACAACTTTGGGCCTACTCCCTGCAATCTACACAAAGAAGAGTACCCAAGCACATAGAAAATCCACTTGAACCCTACCCTCTTCTATAATGACAGTATTCCAACACTGCACCCAGTGGGCACACTGCAGGACTTGTCACTGCAGCATCTGCAGCCATACACCAAAAACTGTAGGATGTTCTAACAATTACCATACCCATGGAACCAACAATATACGCATGTCTGCTCTCTTCCGGTGCTCTTCCAAGTCTAAAATGTGCTCCACACCCATTCCTTAAAGGGGTCACCACCCTCTTACAGAAGCAGAGTGAAAACTGCATGCCTGCGGTGTGTGTTGAAGGTCTAGGCTCTTGGGTGCATGGCCTACGACCTACAGCCTTTGCCCATGTACCCAAGAGTCTAGGCCTAGTCCACACCCACTGCAATGTAATGCAGCCATGGATGCAAACATGTGACCAAGTACCACAATGCACAAACGTACCACAGCCACCGGCACTCCTACCCAACCCGTGCACCATCACACAGCTATGCATGGAAACATTCAACACTTAGCAGAATGTACAAACATTACCCAGCCTCCGGCACCCCTATCCACTTTTATTCACATACTTTGGTGTTACTGCCAACCGAACCACAAAATCTTCACAACAGTGGCCCTGGTCCCAGCACTCTATTAAGTGCATAAAAACAATACTTCATAGTGCAGTACAGTAGTCAGCACACCGCACAATGGACACTACCCAAGCCGATAAAATATGAGTTCCACCCTATCCACTTCTATGCAGACAGTATTTAACCATTGCACGCAGATCACACTGCAGGAGTGTTCACTACATCAGCTGCAGCCATGGACTACACACTGTAGGATGTGCTAACAATCACCACACCCAAGGAACCAATAATGTATGCAATGCTGAGAAAGCACAGACACAAGACAACAATCCACAACCATTCTTTAAAGGTCACCATCCTCTGAGAGATGCAGAGTGAAATCTGCATGGCTGCAGTGTGTGTGGTGAAGGCCTAGGCTCTTGGGTGCATGGCCTACGCCTACGGCCTTTGGCCATACGCCCAATGGTATAGGCCTTGGCCACAGCCACCGCAACGTAATGCAGCCATGCATGCGAACATGTGACCTAGTACCATAATCCACAAACGTACCACAGCCACCGGCACTCCTACCCAACCTCTGCATCTTCATACAGCTATGCATAGAAAAATTCAACAGTTACCAGAATCTACAAACATCACACGGCCTCTGGCACCCCTACCCACATACTATGGTGTTACTGCCAACCGAACCACAAAATATTCACCAAAGTGGCCCTGCTCCCAGCACTCTATTAAGTGAACAAAACCAATACTTCATAGTGCAGGACAGTAGTCAGCACTCCGCCAATGGACACTACCCAAGCCAATATAATATGCAGTTCAACCCTATCCACTTCAATGCACACAGTATTTGAACATTGCACCCAGTTGACACACTGCAGGAGTATTCATTCTGTCAGCTCCAGCCATGGACTACACACTGTAGCATGTGCTAACAATCACCACACCCATGAAACCAACAATGTATGCAATGCTAAGAACCCACACACACAAGGCAACAATGTCATACCTACCCGCAACCACTGCACATAGTTGTCGGTGCAAGGCCTCCAGCCATGCATGGAAGGGGCTACGGACTTACCACACGTAACACACCATACTACACGCTATCTTGCAATGTTCATGTCATGTGCAATGCACTCCTCTTCTGCAATGGACCTGCCACCAGTCACCATGGAAAGAGATCACCCCACAAACTATTGTACCAAAAACAAAGGCTACCTGCATTCACCACACAAGGTAGTCGCCTGTGGAGGTACCCGTGAATTGGCGCAGTACACACGGACCCTCCTATAACTTTGCCCCCACTCCACGAAACCTCACCCAACGTTCCAGAAAAAATGCACAGTGGCCCATATACTATTTTTGCAAAGTTTTATGACAACTCCTCCAGGGGCAGCAAAGTTATAAGCTTGCCCAAAAGTAGTCTTCCTATAGGTTGAGCAACTTAACCATAACTACAAGACATGCTATGTCAAAATGTTCTTGTCTTGTGCAATGCACTCCCTTCCCAGCAGTCACCATGGAAAGAGGTTGCTGTAAAGACAGGAGGGGGGTGTCTGTACTCCTGCTCTCTATATGGCAGAGGAGAGGCACAGAGGACCCCAGCCAATATTCTCTATAGGGTAGTACAGGTCGAGCAATCAAGGCCTAGCTTCTCAGGAGGTGATGCAGGCTGGTTCTTAAGTACAGCGTAGTCCCCAAGCCCCCACAAAGGAATATCCACACACTGTATTAGTTAAAAACAGTCTTTATATAATTAAGTTCAAGGTTATGTACACAATAACAATAACTCACTTTGTGCTCCGAAAATCTACAATGGCAAATATATACAGTTCTACGTGGTACCACAATTATTAGATTCCATTAAAGTGCATCAACTGTACTCTGGTTAAATGTCACACAAATCAATTAATAAAGATAACCAACAATAGACATACGAAGAAAGCAGTTGGTTATAACAATTGACAGAATACTGGCCCCTACAACTAGACACAGTTCTGTGTGGAGATCCCCCCACCTGGGCAACCTGTAAAGTAAAGATATATCACAAGCCCAGTCCATATATTGCTTCAGAAGTCTTATTTCCTTCTAAAATAGTTCTACAACCCCAATGTACCTGGAATAGCAGAGTTTGTCGTCGGATCGTCAACGGATCCTTCTTGAGCGGTTCCCTTTAAGGCAGGAGCCACGGATCGTCGAGATCCTATGAGGAAAAGGGTTGAACAACGACAGTGAGGTGGAAGCTTCATTCCTAGCGGTGCTCGTCGATGACGGAGCGTTGGCGTCCTGCAAGGAAGAGGCGTGCGGGGCACCTCAGTGATGATAGTTCAGGACTGCAAAGAGGTTGAACAACATTGGCCCAGCAAGGGCGTCGGGTCGTCTTGTCGTCGGCGACTCTGCGGTCTTCAGGTGGCGGGAAACCCACCAACGGATGCTCCTCGGCGCATTGGCGGCCTCCACTTTCTCCAGCGGGACAAAGCGGTCAACGGTGCAGGCGAGAGCGTCCTTGGATCAAATGTTACTTAGGCCAAGGGAGCACGGCGGCTCCGGTCAGTGACGGCGGTCGGCAACGGTGATGGACAACAGTGTCCGGGCGCTTCTCCTTGTGATTCCGCGGTAGTCCCCATCTCCGGTCGGCAGCCTTTCGTAGGTCTGTCTACCAGGGAGCGCTGGCAAAGATTAGCAGTGCACGATTGTCCCTCGTAGCTCAGGAAGAGGGCGCCTAACCAGGTCCTCTCTGGGTCAGTCCTTGGAGGCACAGCAGCTTTCAGATCAAAGAATTAGAGCAGCAGCAAGACTTCTCTTCCAGCAGGGTTTCAAGGTTAAGCTTCAGTTTCAACTCCAGTTTCTCTTCAGCTTCTGAACACGGATTCTAGCAGTGAGAGGCCCCCAGATATACTAGTTGATCTCCCTTTCATTCTGCTGGGTCACACTCAGGCAACCAATCGGTCAGAAGGGCATTCATGCAGGCAGGCAGCCAATCAGGTGCATAGGGCATTCAGGCCATTGACTTCTCTCCAGACACTCACAACAAGTTATGTGTATTGGGACAAGTACCCAGCCATTCAACACTCCACACTGTATTCATACCAGTTTTGGGCAGGGCTGTCTCAGTCATTGTGTCAAATACCAGATACCAGACATCCACAACAAGAAGTGTAGATTCATTACACACTCCATTCACCCAGGTACCACCCACAGGTGTACCCACAACATACGGTCGTTGGGAAGGCTCCAGCCAGTCTGGTCGGCACTTCCCCACACTACCATATATAGAACTTCCACCCAACAGCCAGTCAGGGGGAAGGGACAGAGTCAGGGCTTCCTGGGACTTCAGGAATGTCATCTTTGATGTCCTGGGTGTTATTCCTAGCAGTGGACTGTGGTGGCACAAGGTATGGTTGCTTAAGTTACCATCACTGGTGAATTTGTGTTTTTTTTTGGTTTTACTTGTAACCATAAGATGGATAGGTTGTTATTAGTGCGAAGTAAGTGTAATGTTCCTGTCAAGTACTTGCTGCACTGAATTTGATATGATATTGTCCCTTTTAAGAACATTTTTTGTGAGTGAATTACATAGCTTTATAGTAGTGCAACTTACCCATAACGTCCCTTTAACAATGTTTTTTGTCAGTGAATTTCATAGTTTTTACTAGTGCAACCTAAGCAGAATGTTCCTTCAGCAATGTTTTTCCACTGAATTGCACAGGTTTGTAGCAGGATACCCTTACTTTTTGAAGGTGTACTGTACAACATACTAAACCTGTGGGCATTATGTGAATGCGCACAGCAGGCTCGGAGTATGCGTCTAGTCGCGGACAACGGATGGCATCCCACCTCCCCAGAAAGGAAGGGGCTATCTTACATAGTAGTACCATTCAGCAAACACAGAGAACATATGCAAGCAGCAGCATGTACATGAATTGCAAGGTAAGATAGAGTAGATATACAAAGTGTGTACTTATGAAGCACACAGCACAAAGGCATAGCGACTACACCATAACGGAATGCACCAACAACAGAAAGGACGTCCCCCTTCAACAATCTTACCTCACTGCTACTGTTCATGGGAACAAAGAAGGAACACCCACAGTAAGGACGGAAAGTACTAAGACCAGAACATGTCTGCAACGTAGCAAGCAGATTACTTTTTTGTCTGATAATTGCACAGGTGATGAACTATAGAATAGTGCAGAAGCATAACATTTATTTTCTGGTATGTAGCAATTGGAAGCACCTTACAGTGACTGCAAGAACATTTCCCTCATGCCGCAATGACTTACAATACTAACCACATTGGTACTCACAGTAGTGTGAAACGTAAATTATGTACTATATATTGCTTCATGTACTCCCAGCACATTTTATTTTCCTAAGAGAACATAGTGGAAAGGAAAGCATGGCAGCACAAGCGCATATGGCATACGGGCATAGGAAAGGAAAGAAACTCTATAATCAGCAAAATGGACAGCCTGGAAGCCAAAATAGAAGAATTGGTGACTAATTGTGCCACCCTACAAGATTGCGTAGAAGGGTACATTGTGGACTAAATACAACAGCACTAACAGACTTGCACGTGTACTACTTCCCCATGTCACAGCCCGCCATCCCCTCAAAATCTGTGTGATGGGAGACGGTACATTGATACCTCAATCTCTTCATCCCCTCACAACCCTTCACAACCAACTTGTGGAAATCCCCAAATCCCCACAGTAAGTATCCACTTCTGCTACCCCTTCCCTTTGCTAATGGTGTCTATTAATGTGTGTAACTAAACGGTGATATTGAAATAGTTGCTGAGTGTAAATGTGGTATTCTTCGTTTATTGAAATGCTGTTATGAATGAGCGACACACAGTCGTCGGACGAATGACCGCAATTAAGGAAAAGGTGGGTGTCCTATGGACACGGCACCTGCCGGGCCTATCCGCAATGACAAATCGAGGCATGCGTACCATGCCAGCATGATCCGCATGTCCGCATGTTGTGCACCGCCTACAATTACATGTGAGAGCAGACGTTTGTTTGTTGTGCAAGTACACACATGTGTAGGTGTTTCTGTGTGTCCTGCTAACACCGCCACTGTGCGCCATATCCAAACAAACTTTATTTAGCCTGAGACACCCACCCACGTCCTACAGTTGGCAATACAGATGAACATCCCACCTAGTATACCTTGTAAATAACCAGCGTCTTCAGAAATGGTCAGCGCACATGTGTTGCACTATTATTCAGTAGACAAGTGGCAACAGTGTGCATCTGACACTTATGCTCGTGTGCACAACGTATTCCGCCCAAAACGCGTGCTGCAGACTGCTGTCCCAAGGGAGAACAGTGGCGACATCACTAGGCGACTGCACCCACGCTGCGCATGGGCCCTTATTTCGGAGGCACGACACAGAGCCTCGGACAACGGAAAAGTACAGTGTTGTGCAATGTACGGAGTGTTGTCCGGAAAGTACACGCTTGCAAACACACCAGATTGTACCGTTACACATGTATGTATGTTTTTGAACAATGTAGGCCTGTTTTCCGGGTGAAAGTTGTGCACAGCAGTGCTACACAAGGCCGCACCCCGGAGCTCCTCCGCAATGTGTTTGTAGCTTTTCAGCACACAGTAGCAGGCCACATAGGTTTGGCCTGTAATTGATGTTGGACCGAATGTCCTGTGCTACACTGCCTTTGTACACAATAGCAACCATGGTAGCCCGGCTCACTACGTACATTAATAGAGAAAAGTATTAACAGTCCTTCCGTTCAACCACACCCGCATTTCCGATAGTCCCCACTGTCCCATTCCCATGGGTAGCATACTGAAAATGCTAGTATGTGGCACATGCGTTTCCCCAAGTATGCCGAGGCCCAATAAAGAAGAAACATTCCTTCTTCCCTTTCCTCTTCCTTCTTTCCAGTACGCCGTCATTGGTTGCTGTTAGAATGTTCCACACGCATCCACCAGTCACATTGAAGAGCTCTCCATGTAACAGTATCAGTTCTGTACACCAGTCCTCTTTGTACACACCACACCCAGAAACGGTATTGCGCAATTCCTAAACCTGTACAGTCCCATTTCCATGGCCATCCACAAATCCCTGGATGTGGATTTCGTACTGCATGTGGCTGTGGGGGAATGAACTGCAACCAGGGTAGGGGAGGTTGTTTGTAAGGGCGGCTCTGAAAAAAAGTCTCTTCACGACATTTAGCAACATCTATGGTCGACAAAGGAAACCTACACAAGCCAGGTCACCCTTATGCATACCACCATAGTGCATGACGCTAACATCGACCCTATAAAAGTGGCCAGGTCTCTGCAAAGTTCATGCATGTCAGTGAAACTGCAGTCATACACAGCACACCACATGCATCCACTCCTTCCAAACAGGAATCTCCATGTAAGTGTCTTTCCAGGGCATACTTGTGCAGCTCTATCGCAAATGCATCACCCAAAGTCAACTCAATGCGTTTCGCCATCTCACCCAGCCTTACTGTGCAGAGTAATATACAACAGTATCACCGCCCCTTTCTGTGAACCACACCCACAGTACCTGATGGGGTAATCCCCACAGTCCCATTTCCATTGGCCAGCATGGTGAGAAGTGCAGAATGTGGCACGTGCGCGTCCCAAAGTACCGTGAGGGCCGTGCCGCACTAAAGCAGAAGCAATTATCGTCCCTTTCCACTTGCTTCTTTCCAGCACGCCGTCATTATGTACTGTTAGAATGTTCCACACATTGAAGAGCTGTCCATGTAAAAGTATCAGTTCTGTACACCAGTCCTCTGCGTACATACCACACCCAGAAACGTTATTGCACAATACCTCAGCCTGCAAAGTCCCATTTCCATGGCCATTCTCAAAATCCCTGGATGTGGATTTCGTGCTGCGTGTGGGCGTGGGGGAATAAATTGCCACCAGGATAGGTGAGTTTGTTTTTAACAGGGGCTCTGAAAAGAGCCTTTTTTTAGGTGCATCTAGTGCAACACCTTTTTTCGGTTTTTATTTCATTTTGTGTGTTCTTATGGTCACATTGCTACATTAAACTCTGCAACGCATGCTGCAAATTGTCAAACAAAACAGCATTGTCAATGGGCGACAAGGAAATTCCATTTGCATGGAAAAACTCACTACTAATGCCGTCATTGTTGTAAAAACACCTCCCACGAGTGGACAAACAATCAGACAGGCTTCTATTGATGAGACACCTCCCAGCGTCTGGCTCCGAACAACATATATTAGCATTGTCCCATACTCTTCTTGCTGTTATGGATGAGAAAAGCACCTGGGCAGTGGGAAAAAGGCACCACACTGCATTCAGCAACTTCCTGAGTCCACGAAACAAACCTAAACAAGCCACCTAACCCATAAGCATACCGCCGTAGTGCAGTACGACAACATCGACAGTCGCAAAAGTAGCCACGGCTCTGCAAAGTGCATGCATATCGGCAAACCTGCTCTCATAGACAGCGTTCCACAATGCGCCCACTCCTTCCAAAACGAAATTGCCATCCAAGTGTCTTTCCAAGGCATACTTGTGTAAATCTATGACAAAGGCATCACCCAAAATCAACACAATGTGTTTCGCCATGCCAGCCACCCTCACTACGCAGAGTAATGTAACACTGTATGACCGACACTTTCAGTGAACCAAACCCTCAGTCCCTGATTGGATAATCCCCACAGTCCCATTTCCATTGGGCCGCTTGGTGAGAAGCGCACAATGTGGCTTGTGCGTTTCCCAAAGTACTGCAAGGACCGCGCCCCAAGAAAGCAGGAGCAGTCCTTCTTCCCTTTCCACTATTTTCTGTCCACCACTACCTCATTGGGTACGGGTAAACAGTCACACAGGCATCCACCAATGCCATCCTAGACGTTACCATCTAACACTGTCAGTTCTGCACAACACTTCATATGTACCATTACAAAATCAGCCTGCAAGTGCCCTGTCATTCGAAAGCATGTCCAGTACAAACTTCAATAAAATATTGCAAGATTTTTGCATCCACATTCATCCACATGACCAACCATCACCACAACATGGAGATATACAAACTTTTCCCGCAGTATGTGGCACTGAGCATCCGTTACGTTTTTAACAAGCATACTGGTTTTTTCCCATCCCTTACCATCAAGTGCCACTTCAATGGTATGTGCTTGCAACATTTTCATTTAACCATATCATATATTGAATTATGAAAAAAGGAACTCTCTGCTTTCCATCCGACAATGCTACGTTTTCTTTTCCCCACTAACCCATCGCCTACATACATCGTACAAATATGCCACCAAAAGCAGCAGTGAGTGTATCTTACCAACGTAAAGCTATTTCCCAAAAGGTCACTGTGTGCACAGCTGTGCTTCTCTCTAGGCTGCACTATAGGAACAGTCTCTTTTTGAATGTGCCTGCTTCTACTCTCCGCCCTATGCAACTCATCCACAAGAATCCTGTATCCCTAACAGTTCCACCACCACCTCATGTCTGCACGTACCCTTCCACTTGGCACAATCGGGCCGTATTTTTACTTGCTGTCATTTCGTCTTCTTCCCATGTAGTACACTTCCCCTCCGCCTACCCATGCATTTGGGCGCTCCGAGTGAGACCCGGCCTAGTAGGTTTGTTATCTGTGTCTCCCCTCTGTTCCCCCTCCGTTGCCTCATTGCGCATTGCAAAACTTGTGCATAGGCGCATTATGAATGCCATATCATATGATATCAGACACACATTGCATTCATAAAAGCAGGATGCCTGCCACTTACCTTTTACACTTCACAGGTTTCCCCCCTTACTCTACTTAGTACACATTTTTCAAACATTAGCGCACAAAAGCAACACTAAATGCATACTACCAACTTCAAACAAGTACATACAGCTCATGCATACAAACAGGATGCCTGCCCCTTACCTTGCACACTTCCACCATATTCATCTACACTTTTGTACAAAGACACCTTCTGCCGCAGTATTTGCATACACACCACAACCACAAATCTTATTGAGCAATGTCTTTCGCTCCCCAGTCCCATTTCCACAGCTCCCATCCTGAAAATATCCAGATATGCCATGTCCAATCCTGAAACTACAGCGGAATCCACAGAGTCTTCGCGCTAGGAAGGGAGGGAAGGGTGGAGTGTGAAGCAGGGTAGGAGAATGGGTCTATAGTGGTCCCTCTAAAAAGGTATTTTTTTTAAAGGTTTTTTTTCCCATGCTTGCCAGCAACCTTTTTTTTTTCTCTTTGTATGCCTTTCTTTTTCTTATTTTTTTTATTATCACTTGTTTTAATTGAAAATCAATTTTAACAAGAGTCGACAGTTTCTCGGTTCTGTAATCTGGTAAAAAAAAAAAACAATTTAAAAAGAAAGTCAAGATCCTATTGAGGGGCCGGAGGATTGAGTAAAGATGAAAATGAGAGCGTGCAGTGCACAGAGTAACTGGTTGATAGTTTCTAATAATCTGAACCCCACAAAGTTCTCCTTTTGTTTTCAAGTGTAGATTCAACTGGTCAATTCAGCGGACACCTCCACCCACAATCCCTTGTACAGTCTTTCATTTTAGCTTTCAATCTGTTCTTGCAGTCTCTAATTTCAAGTTCTTGAAGAATTTGGTAACAGCGATCACCCATGTAGTTCTTTCGCCACTCAGCAGACGTGACCACCATTCATTTTCGTCGTAGGAGTGGAGATCAAAGAGAATATGACCAAAGTAAGTCTTTCACTGCTGTTCAAGGGCTTGACAATTTAATAACAGGTGTCTTAGATTTTCGATTGACTCCTTGTTTTGACAAAAACAGCAGGATTTTTTCACATTGTTTGCTCCTTATGGCTACTACCTCTTTAGTCATTAGTAAATTCAATCTTATTCTCATAAAATTTTCTCTTAAACTTTTGTTGGGAAATTTGTGTATGTAGTTTGGAGGTTGGTTGATTTTGTTTATTATCAGTGGAATATTCTTTGTCAATTTGTTTCTATTCGCCTGATCTTGTGTTGATGTCCAATCGTGGATAAGTAACATTTTTTTTATTTTGGTCAGATTTTCAAAAGATCCTCTTCTGTGCAGCTGATTTGTCCAAGTCTCACTTGAATATCCTTTACTTTACTTTACTTTACTTTATAGCATTTGTATGGCGCACCATAAACCCATAGGTCTGAGGGCGCAGACAAAAAACATAAAAGAAAGGGGAGATAAAGAGGCTGAACGATCTAGTGGAAAAAGTAACAGAAAACCAGGGGCAACTATTTGAAGAGGAAGGTTTTAAGGCCCTTCTTGAATGTATTCAGGGATGATGAATTTCTCAGTTGGTCAGGCAGAGTATTCCAAAGCGCCGGTGCAGCTGAGGCAAAAGCACCACATTGTGCCTTTTTGCCTTTGACTCTGGGCTGCTGGAGCAGGTTCCGGTTGTTGGACCGAAGGTTTCTGGCAGAAGATTTTATTCCAATGTACCTTTGCAGGTAGGAGGGCATCTTGCCCTGAAGGCATTTAAAAGTGATGACCATAAGTCTGAAGGAGATTCTTGATTCCATGGGCAGCCAGTGTAGTGCTCGACGTGCCTCCGAGACATGTACCCTGTATGCAAGACCGGATACCACTCTAACAGCTCCGTTCTGAACCACCTGAAGGCGTTTGATGATTTTTTTACTGGAGCCTGCTAATAGGCTACAACAGTAGTCTAGTTTGGAGCCTATAATGGCTCGGGCGATGGTCTCAGCATTGGTTTGGGAGATGTATGGACGCAGATGGGATAACAATTTAATATAATAGTTGGCGGAAGAGACGGTACTGGCCACATAAGAATTCATCTTGAGTGATTGATCCAATACCACGCCTAGGATTTTAACCTTGGGAAGAGTGGAAATTAGAGCATCTCCCAGCCGGAAATGTTTGTAAGTTGAGTCCAATTTGGCTATGATGCTATCAGATCCTACAACCAAGAGTTCTGTCTTGCTGCGATTGAGTGCAAGATTATTCAACATCATCCATTGTTCTATCATGGCAAAGATGCGATTAAGTTCTTTTTCATCCTCCGAATGCTGGCCTGTAAGAGGGATGACACATTGAGTGTCATCTGCATAGTTGGAAAAGAGGATGCCCTCATGGGCCAGATGGGCAAAGAAAGGGGACATGAAGATGTTATAGATGCAAGGCGACAGACTGGCGCCTTGTGGCACTCCAAACAATGTCTGAATTGCAGGTGCTTTGTCATTGTTGGCACATACTCTGCTAGACCTGTTGGATAGGAATGAAAGTATCCAGTTGGTAGCGGCCTGCGAACAGTTAGCTACTGACATGAGCCTGTCTGCTAGTATGGCATGATCGACAAGATCGAATGCTGCCGATTGATCTAGGGAGATTAAAAGAGCGATCTTTTGAGAGTCCATTCTTTGTAGTAACTGAGACTTAAGGTCAAGAAGCGAAGTCTCCGTACCAAACCCTTGTCTGAATCCTGACTGAAAAGGATTAAGAATAGGGTGGGCATTTAGATGTTGCGCTATTTGAATATATGCTACTCAATCCAGTATCTTGAGCAAGAAAGGAGTGTTAGTTATGGGCCTATAATTTGTAGGGACGTTTTGATCCAAGCTGGGTTTTTTCAATAAGGGAGTGACCCATGCTTGTTTCAAATCGTCTGGGACCGAACAGTTCTGCAACGAGGCATTTACAAATTTACATATGGCTTGAACAAGAGAGGGGGGACAGGTTTTGATAATTGTAGAAGCACAGGGATCCCCTGTGCAGTTGGTTGCCTTAAGTTTATTAATAATGGAAGCCAACTCCTCCTCTGATATAGGTGTAAAATCAAAGATGGGGATATTGGGATCCCTGATAAAGGTGTTACTAACTAAGTCGAAATCTGGTGTGTCCGAGGCTGCTTTTTTGGTTGCTATAGATTCCCGGATACCGTCCAATTTATTAACCATGGCGGTCTGAATATTCAAACACCACTCGTCATTTTTAATAATGGCGGATAGTGCCGGTTCTGGGACGGACTCTTGTTCTTCAATCCGTGACCCATCTTGACATGATCTTAGTGCTGTTTTCCTGAAGTTCCTTTTTAATTAGGCCAAATATGTGAGGGCTTGCAGGGTCAATTATCTTCCTATATAACATGATTCTGTTGCAAGTGACTATCGATGAAATAGATTGAAGGCTTAGCTCCCTCCGAATCAATGCTATTGGTGTTGATTGCGGGAGTGACAAGACTCTTCGCCAAAACTTTCCTTCTAACTTGTCCCATAAGGTTTCAGGGAGATTTGGCATTGCTTCTGCACCGTATGTCAGGCTTGGTATAATCTTGGCCTTGTAGAAGTTCAGGACCGGTATAAAGGAAAATCTTCCGTATTTCCTATTTACAGCTTTGGTCTGTACGATCAGGGATATCAGTTTTTCTTGGAGAGCATCTTGCATTCGTAGGTCCCTTCTATTTGAGCTGAGGGTCACACCTAAATATTTGAAACTAGTGACTGTATCTAGCTTTTTCCTCTCGATGAACCACTTTTAGTTTTCGTTTTTCTTCTTTACAAGTTCGAAAGACATTATCTTAGTTTTGGAGTTGTTTATTTCCAAATCGTTCTCTTTGATGAACAAGGCCAAGTTGTACAGTTTTCTTTGGAGGCCTATTTGGGTTTGATCAATGATGATAATGTCGTCTGCGTAGATTAATCGCGATAGGGGTTCACCCCAAAAAGGTGGAGGGAAAGCTGAGACTTCAAGTTCTCTGATCTTGTAGTCATCGATGTAGGCGTTGTATAACACCGGGGCCAGGGGCAGCCTTGCTTAATCCCTCGGGCCGTTTCAATAGGTTTCGTTAGTTGACCCGCTCTGCTGAGATGTAGTTGGATTGTTGTTCCACAGTATAATGCTCTGATTTGCGCCAATAGTTGCGATGGGCCTTTCCAAGAGATGAGAGTTTGTTCCATAGTTTGGACCGGTTGACCTGGTCAAATGTCTGTATGAGGTCTATGAACCCCATAAATACTCTTGGTTTGCCTTCCAAGACTTTGTTCTTGAGTATGCTCAGCAGAAGGATGTTTGCGGTTGTTCCTGTAGCTTTAACAAATCCAGACTGCAAGGGATCATTGATTTTGTTAATGTTGGTCCAGGTTTCAAACTGATCCAGTATGAAAGAGGCGAAGATCTTTCCAATTGTGTCAAGTAATGCGATTGAGCGGTAGTGTTCCGGGTTGTCCCTTGCTCCCTTCTTAAATATTGGGACGATATTTGCGCATTTCCATGACGCTGGGATTGATCTAGTTCTCTGACATTTTGCGAATACTTTACTAATGAATATCGACCAAGCATCCGCCTGTTTTTTCAGATCGAAATTGGTCACCCCGACTGGGCCTGGGGCTCTAGATTGATTTAGTTTTTTTATTTTGGCCAATATTCACTCTGGGTTATGTGGAAGGACCCATGGCTCAGGAACCTCTTCAGGCGTTAGTTGGGGGCAGATGTTTCTTGCTTGGTACAGCTGTTCAAAGTGGTTACTCCACTTTGCTTCTCCCACGCTGTTCTGTAGTGCCTCATTTGATGATCTCTAGTAGTTTTTACTAAGGCCCAGAAGGTGCTTGTTTTTCTCCCACAGATGGCTCTCAGCATCTCTTTGGAGTCAATCTGATACATTTTATTTCTGTGGTTTCTCACCCAGGCTTTGTATTGTTTTTCTGCTTTGATGGCGTCCGCTCTTATGTTGGGTGATGTTGATTTCTTTGCTTGTCTCTTTAATTTGCGCATCAATCTGCGCTTTACAACTAGTTCTTGATCATATGTGTGAGTTTCAGTTCTTACACGATTTGTTGATTTTCCGTCCGGATTCTTGAAGGCTAGGAGGAGTGGGCGATAGTCTATTGTTTTATTGGCCATGCCAGTGTCGGAATATCACCTGGTTAGCTGTGCAATTACTGCTTCTGTTATCTTGAGACGGACTGCACTACAGTCAGCCTCTAATTCGTGTTGAATTGTCTCAGTTGATGGTTTTGGAGAAGTCCACAACATATGCAGCATGTTGTGATTGCTGTGAGTTGTTCTTACTACATTAAAAGATTTTATTTCCGTAAGCAGATTGCATGAAACATAGATATGATCTATGGTTCCTGCTTGATTTTCTCTCTCCCAGGTTGGTATCTTTTCAGTTGTCGTTTAGAACATCAGATGAAGATTATGCAGGTTGTTGATCTTCATGAGTGACTCCCATAATCAGGCCCTTCCTGATGAATCCGTATGTTGTGGGTGAGTGACTTTTTGGTCGCCGATCTCTTCACAGGTTATGTTTAGATCACCTCCAATCAAAATGTGATCAATGTCATGGTTCTCAGATGTTGTTTCGATAATGTTTTCCAGAGCATTCAGGAAGTCGTTATTAGTAATTGCATTTGGGTTCCAGTAAGTGTTTATAAAGATCATCTTCCTTTTTATCACTTCTGATTTTGCAATGTGACAGTTCCATAGAACTAATGAAGCTTGTATACATTTTGTCGATATCAACGATGAGATCAAGTGGAACCCACTGCTTGAATGGGAGGCTCTTAATAGGCCAGACATTGGGCGGCCTTTCATGCCTGTGTATGCATGGGAGAAGTGGATTTCAAAGCCGTCCAGAGAAGGTTTATTGAGCAGCCACGTTTCTTGTAGCATTATTACATCATGTTGTCCCAGGTGTATGTCACTTTCCTTGGTCAGATGAGTGAAGCCTCTAGTGTTCCACGAAATGATGGATAGATTTTCCATTTGGCTTTCGTTGGATGATTCACGTGGTTGATGTACTATTATGGATTTTGCTAATTGCTAAGTATTTTTGTTGTCTACAGCAGGCGCAATCCAAGACCACTTTTCCACGCTCTTGCCTCTGTTTGATTTAAGTTGGGTTGAGCTTTTGGTTTCGTTCAATGTTAATTTTTCATCATTGGAATTGGACCCTTCGGGAATCCATGAGGGTCTTTGGGTTCGACCAATGAGTCACAATCACTAGAGATCGAGTTATCAAAACCTTGAGATTTTTCCATTGAGGGGGATTTATGTTGTAACATTTCCCCTTGAGACTGAAATTTCGACGAATGATCACTTTTCCTTGTTGTTCTATTTACGGTTTTACTTTCAGGTTTGTTTCTGGTAGTCGGGGGGAAGCTGGCTTTGCTAGAAAGGAAGCGTCTTCTGCCTCCTAGCCATGATTCATGAGATGGTCGATGCGATCTGTAAACAGATCTACCGGGTTGACTGTGGACAGAAGATCGTTTGTATGTCTTCTGGCTAAGGTCATCAAGTGTATAACCCCAATGATATAGATCGTCGGCTGCCTTTCTCATCCAGTCTTTTACTGTGGAGGATTCAATGAACAAAAAAGCCGAATTGTTATGCGCGTCTATTCCCGGCTCCACGATTTTCAAATCACTTGATCGTAATCGTTTTAGACTTGGTATTCTTGAGAATAGTTGCATCAGGGTTCGTCTATTTAATATCAGATTATCCCTTTTGTCAGCCACTCTTCCAATTTTAAAAGATTTTTCTAGTCCTGTCTTTTTCTCCTGCAGCATTGTTTGATTAAAGTTTCGGTCTGAAACTTTCATGTGTTTTGTTGTTGAAAATGAATTTGTTTGTTGTGGCGATCTTCTTGCTCTGTGATCGTCTAGCACCACAGACCTATAATTTGGCCTTTTATGAGAATCAGTGGTATTGGTGGTATCTTGTTTCCAATAAACTTTTTTATTTCCATTTTCGTGCCTCTCTTTGGGTCTGTAGTTAGTGGAATAAACGGTTGGAGTTGCAGGTTCTGCGATCTTGTGGCTTTCTTTCAATATTTTATTCATTTGAATTTTTCTTTTATCTTCAAGCGTGAGAAACTTTGGAGCCTAGGAGTCTTTCTTTATTTTCTTTTTTTCTTGTGATGGTAGATCTGTATCCTTGTTTATTCCCAACACTGCTTTCCTTTTCCGGCCTTCTGGCAGCGGGTGGTTCGAATGGGTGTCATCTTCAAGATGTACACTCATGTTCAGTAGATCCAGAGAATCATCAGAGATTTTACTATCTGATGAGGGCTGGGCACTTCTCAGCTTAGATGTAGAAACCTTGGGATGTCCCTTGAGTGTGTGTGAGGAACTTGGTTTTTGGATATTCAGCAGCACCACTCGCCGGTTATTTATTTTAGGTGGTTTCTCCAAGGACTGTTAGTCTATGGCTGATTTTGACTTTAAATCCGAGGACCACACAATGTCAGTGATTGTTGAGGCCTTTTTTGAGAATATTCCGAAAGATGCCACCTCGTCCGACTGCTTCTTTGACTCGCTGACCGCCAGGAGGGGTCTGTCTGTAGTTGGTTCTAAGTTTATCTCTAAAATGTTATTCTGAGATATGCAACCATTTATTGGTGTACCTCCCTTAAGTGAGTTCTTTGTTACACTGTTTGGTTTGTTTCCTGCCCCTAAGGGTGGCAGTTCTGTGATCACTGCGATCTTCTCTGATGTTTGTATTTTTTGGGTTCCAACTCCCACAGTCAGGTCGATAAGACCATTTTCCGAGTCCGAGATTAAGATGAAAGGATCCTTTGGACACTCATTTGTTTGAGTTCCCTGTGAAAAGGAGCATTTCCCCCCTACCTGATTGTCAGTTTTTTGACTGATTTTGGGAGATAAATGCTGAAGGTCTATGGGGAAGGTTTCAGTTATCTGATTCTTTGTTTTTGATGCTTCTGTATTCTTTGCCAGTACATAGCCTTCCAACAGAGAAAGTTTTGAGGTCATTCTAGCCGTTATGTTTGTATGGTCCTTCAAGGTTTCAGCTATTCCCTCATACAATTTGCAGAAAGAGGCCATTGCGATTGTGATTGCGGACATGATCGTTAATAGATCAGGCTTTTTTCCTGGAGAGTCTCTGCAAATTTAGGTGTTTGAAAGTCAGATCGTCTTCTCCTCTGCGGAGAGCTGAGCAATGTGCGGTCTCTTCTTGGAGTTGCTTCATAGGAATTGGCTTTTGCATTCTCCCTCTTATCTCGTGACTGTTGTCTGCTTTCAATTTGAAGTTCACCCCGTGAGATTTGGAGAATATCCAGTAAGCCACCTTTGGTTCCTAAGGCCAATGTAGATTCAGGGTGTGACTTTTCCGTGGGATCAGGAGAGCTGTTACGTATAGTGTCGTTCGGCCTTGCAAAACCGGTCTCATTGCTGGATTTAACACTTGGAGGAAAGGAGAGTTCGTCTGAGCTCCTATCTTCTTGCGGCGGGGATCTTAAGCCCGCTACCAGCAATTCGGATTGGTTGCTTAGTTGACTTTTCCCCATCGTGGGGGGGGGGATTCGGGCTGCCATAGTGTCATCTCAAAAGTTTGGCTTGGTATATTTTGGATGTTGATGTCGTGGGGTCCAAGGGTCCTTTTATGGGCTCCTAGACTACTTTTGGTGGCTCCAATATGGCAGTTGATTCGCCTAGCCCTTCAAGAATTTCAGCGTCTGAGATTTCTCCCGATGGTTTGCCTCTTTTTTTGAAGTAGTTAAGGACTGATTTGCAAGATATTTTTTCCTCCTTTCGGGGTGCAGACCATCCATTTTCAGAGCTTGCCTTTTTCTGAGTGTTATTAGTTTTCCCATCTTATTTGCATGTTGTTTTCTTGTTGGGGGAACTTGTTTCTCATGATGCTTCAATGAGATTTTTTTCAAGGACTTCGTAAGCTCGGAATCCGAGTCAGACGAGTCTGATGTTTCAGTTTCGTAGGAGTCCAAGGGCAGTTTGTCTATTGTTTTGTTTATGATCCAGCGGACCATTATATATGTATCTTGCGGAATCGCAGGATCCCCTGGCTCTTCATGTGCATGCTCGATGAGGTCACCAGGGGGAACTGTAGGCAGGGCGGAGGTGTTGTCTCTAGGCACAGACACAAACGGGAGAGCCGTCCGTGGAGGCCCGTAGACCTCTGCCTGCAGTGTCAATTGATTTGCAAGTATCAGGCTCACTCTTTGAATAGGAAGTGGGTCTCCTCCAGATGGTACGAGATGGTGGTTTTTGCAGTCGCCATCAGGTAAGCCTTGCAATACCCTACATGCTTCATCGGTGAGTGAATCCACAAGGGGCTGTATTGGCTTGTTGGATACCTGATCACCGGGGGTTTCGTTCATAGATTGTTCCGCTACAGGTTGGTGTTGCACCTCATAAGGTGGGTTTAGGGGTGTATGAGCAGGTCCCAACCGTCCCGAGTTCAAGTTCAGTGTCATGCTGGTGCCAACATCACCCCCCAGTTCCAGCAAACAGTCTTGGTTTGAAAGGGGTATGTTAGATGTTAACATAGTCGTGCACGAAATAGAGCGTGCTCTCTTACCTGGTATAGCGGAGATCTGAAGGTGAGACGCTGGGAGACCACCTCTAACCGCGGCTGAAGTACGGGCCGGCACCGCCAGCTGACCGGGGCACCGTAGAGCAGAGCTCCTCAGTAGCCTTTGGCCATGCACCCAATACTCTATGCCTTGACCACACCCACCACAACATAATCCAGCCATGCATGGCAATATGACACCAACTACCACAATCCACACACATACCACAGAACCGGCACTCCTACCCAACCTCCACACTGTTACACAGTTTTGCATAGAAAGATGCACTGTTTCACAGAATCTACAAACGTATCACACTGCCTTTGGCATCCCTACCCATTTTCATTCACATACGATGGTGTTACTGCCAACCGAACAAACCAACAGTATATGCATATCAGCTGACATGTGGTGCTGTAGCAAGTCTAAAATGGGCTCCACAACCATTCTGTAAAAGTGTGCACCCTCTGACAGATGAAGTCTAAACAGCAGTGCTACAGTGGGTGTGGGCAAGGCCTACAATATTGGGTGCATGGCCTACCGCCTACGGCCTTTGGCCATGCACCCAATAGTATAGGCCTTGCCCACACCCACTGCAACGTACTGCAGCCATTCATGTCAACATGTGCCCAAGCAGCACAGTCCACACACATCCCACTGCCACCGCCACTGCTACCCAACCTCTGCACCATAAGACAACTATGCATGGAAACATGCAACAGTTAGCACAATGTACAAAAATACCACTGCCTCCACCACCCATACCCATTGTCATTCACATAGTATGCTGTTACGGCCAACCAAACCAAAAAACTGTTCGCAACACTGCCCCTGCTCCCAGCACTCTATTCAGTACACAAAAGCTATAGCTCATAGTGCAGTACAGTAGTCAGCACTCCACACTATGGACACTATGCAATCCTCTGCACTATGCAGTTTGCCCTTATCCACATCTATGCACACACTACTTAAGTATTGCACCCACTTCACACACTGCAGTATCCATGCACATAAAAGATGTACTTCAACCCTACCCTCTTCTGTACTGACAGTATTCCAACACTGTACTCAGTGCATACACTGCAGAACGGTTCACTCCATTATCTACAGCCATGGAGTAAGTACTGTAGGATGTGCTAAGAAATGCCACACCCATTGAATGAACAATGTAGCCAATGTTGATGAACCACACGCAGAAGTCAACAATGTGAAACCTACTTGCAAGCACGGCAGATAGTTGTCACAGCAAAGCCTCCATCCGTAAGTGCAATGGACTATGGCCTTAACACATGCAACACACCGCAGTACATGCTATCTTACAATGTGCATTTCATGTGCAATGCACTCCCCTTCTGCAATTCAGCTCCCACCACTCAACACGTAAAGAGGTCTCTGCACTAACTATCATGCCGTAACAAACCCTTCCTGCATTCAGCACACATGGTAGGCGGGTGTGCAGAGACTCGCAAATTGGAGCTGTACATGTGGATACTGCAGGCACATCAACGTTTTCGTCCACCTATTGACATATCTCATATGAATCACTTCTCACTCCTCCACCATTTACACCGCTTCCTCACACCACCTCATGCCATAATATATGTTTTCCTTTGCATTTCCCGTCTGATATTCTGCTTCAAGCAGTCAGCACGGTAAGAGGTCGCGGCACAAGCTATCGTTCCGTAAGAAACGCTGCCTCCATTCACCACACATGCAAGTCGCCTGTGTGGGGCCAGGTGAATTGGCGCAGTACGCATGAATACTGCAGGCACACCACCGTCTTCGTCCACCTAATAATCACACATCTCACATGACCCACTTCTCTCTCCCCCACCTTTTCCATCCCCGCTCCCCACCACTACATGCCTCACATTCTATTAGTCCCTTTCGGCTCTGCACTGTCCTCTGGTACACCATGGCGGCGTTTCCCAAAAACCTTGACGCACAGCATGCTTCCCTCCAGCCAACCACCGGCCTGTTAAGGATTTCAATCAGGCAATAAACTCTGCTCTCGGCCTAGTGTACAGCGCAATGGCAAAACTTATTTGATATATAGATTCAATAATTTGAAAGATGTACCACTCATATCACACCCCTTATTTAAGAATATCCCGGGTATCGCTGGACCAGAAATCAGGCTGGTTTGTAAAAGGTATTATTTATTTACTTATTTAAGATCAAAATCACAATATATATATATATATTAATAGGTGAACAACAATCACCAAAGGGGTAACAGAACACAGAATGGTATCTTTAATACACTAGGACATAGTAATGAGCAAAACAAATGCAGCACAGAAAATAATACTTTTGTGTTGGTTTCAGATCAGATAGTACAATGGTTAGAAATTCCCCCTGCAACACCCCTCAACCCCCCAATAGGCAATGCAAAGAGATGGAAGGAGAGAGCAGGTATTCAGGACTAGTACAGATCAAACAGTGTCTCACTTCCCCCTTCCCCCCTTATACAGAAAGACAAAAACGAAGTGGGCTTTTCAACTGTCAGGATTACTTTTAGAGTGGCTGAGCAAGAACTCTAAATGTGTGGAAAAATGCTTAAATTGTGGTAAATTCCTATGGGAGCCGCTTTGAACAGTTGCACACAAGCATAAGCAATGATTTAGTCAGCAGAAAAAATTTGCAATCTGAAAATCCAAGTCAGAAGCAGTTTAAATCTATTTTTTACACGTGTAACATTTCTCAGGATTTTAAAATTACGTCAAACTTTTCTGTGCGCGATATTCGCGATAACGGGAGAACCGCACAGTTTTGGATTCTATGGATAGATATGGATGTTAGCTACAAGTAGAAGTTGAAATGTCGTTTCTATCACAAAAACGGAGGGAGTTATAGCAGTTTTAGTAAGGTCGTTTTTGCGAGATAGGCGCGAGAATGGAAAGAGGCTTCAGTTTTAAAGTCAGAAAATATTGACTATGGACTAGAGCATCCAAGATAAGCTACCAGGACGGCACAGGTAAGAGTCAGGAGTGATTTGCGACTCATTCCTGGTTCCTCGCTGTCCACCTTGTAGCGCTAGGCAGGTCACTCAAATAAAATTAATAGATCAAAGTTGACAAAATGACTATGAAAAGGATGCTTTTACAGATAGACAGAATAAGATTTCACTATGGATTTAGATGATGTTATTGATTATGGAAGTAAGGATAGTTCAGAGCTTAGGAGCGGACAAGATAATGCACAGGAATCAACAGTTTCTAGCTTCCTGTGAATACTCACAAAACAAAATGGATTTAAGATTTTGGACCGTCAGGACTATGGACCATTAGGATTCTGTACAGTCAGGATTCTGGACCATTTAATCGGATCTATCAGGGACTGACAGCTGGGCACATCGGACTGGACAGGGTCAGCAAGGCGCTCTGGTCACAGCACGGCACAGCACGGGATCTGCCCTTCTTGGTTCTGAGGATGTTTCAATTCAGCAGGCAAGCAATAACAGCACAGCCCGCCTATATTATGATGCTTCCCCTAGGCTTTTGGGGTTCTGTTCTAGAATTTGAGGCCTAGCTGAGAATGGTTCAGATATGCAATAGGCCTTTGCTTTGCCAAGTTTCTGGAGTCTGGAACAGGGAAGATGTAGATTTCAGCAGCAGGGCTCTCTGCCAGCATCAGGATAGTGAGTGGATCTGTTTGTCTCTATGTGCTGTCAGTTGTCTCTATTTATGCTATAAAATGACATCATAAAGGTGGTGTGTGGGCCGGCTTAGCTAAGCTTGCCCCTGTGAGTTGGGATTGGACCCCACTTCATCTCCGCCTTGCAATTTGAGTGATTGGATCAAGGCTGGGTGATGTCAGGTTTTATGATTTGCTTTACAATCCTCAGAGACCTCCCTTTAACAATTGGTTTCAAAATCGGAATTTACATTAAACACACATTACTACATTAGTCACTTTTATACAAATCACACATAAAGATGCCATATTTCACATAGCAGTTATTCCTCAAAACCCCGCAGTGGTGGGATCTTGTCTCCCCTTTCTACAGAATTTTGCCTTTTTCGCTATGTACACATTTTCCAATTTTTCTACAAATTTCCACAAATATGCGTGTTTAACATGGGGACATGCGTGTACATTTTTTCCAATTCTAACAGTAATACATTTTGCATAAAACCACATATCTTGCCATTCCTGCCCAGAACATGTTACATGATTCTGCCGCCTCTTCACACGTGCAGCTGGAAATTAAATTAACAACTCTGTCATTTTTTCTTTTTGTTCATGTTTAGCAACAGATGGTCGCTTGGTTCCGCCTCTTTTTGTCTCCCTGCAGTTCAAGGCATCCCCCTCCTGGCTTCTTCCTTCCGGAGACCATTTATGACCCCTTTTCACACTTCAAATTTCCTGGGCTGCACTTGGTCATTGTTCCTCGGCTCTCTGTAGACAAATGTCTGGCCTAGCCAGCACTTAACACCTCCCTGTGAGTTTCTGCTGAGGAGGAAAGCCCTCCTTCCAAGAGTAAACCTGCTTTTACAGTTCTGGCAGCCCCAGCCAGGCTAATTAACTTTTACACTTAGAAAAAAAAACAACTTTGCTGCATCAAACATACAAATACATTTCTTTCTTGGCCTTAAAATCTGTGAAGCAAAAACACAACTAAAATCTGTGTTCCTTTTTGGCAACAATCCTGTTTATGTTTGTAAATTCAGCAGACTTTTGAGTTTTAGGTCATTTTAAAGCTTTCTCAGTCCTCTCTGACAGCTGTCATTCTGGCGGCCCAGGGTACTGCACCCAGATTTTGGCATAGAGGCTGTCAGTTTCCAGACTTTGTATGTTTCACAATGTTTCATTTGATACATGGATTTTAGCACCAGCCAAGATTGTGAATGTTGAACGTGTTGTGTTATAGGCGTTTTGGAGTTTTTGGCAACAAAGCAAATGTCATTTGTAGGCACATGTTTGGGTTTTATTTGCAAAGTGCTGCTTTTCTCTGTGCATTCTGTTGGCTGGTCATGTAACCCACCGGCACATTTCTTCAGGGTGTGCTCTATTTCCTCTGCGCATGCACCATGGGTGGCAGGTTATGCATCCCTCTTTTTGTGTGCTGAAGCACACGGTTTCGGGAGGTTTTTGTAGGTCTTTGGCGCGCACAAGGGTTTTGCCGCCATTGTTGCTGTTTCTTTCCCCATAGCTGGCAAGAGATTCCGCATAGCAGAGCGGAGTGGGTCAATACATCCCACAGGCCCGCGTCCAAATTTCTCCGATAGCACGCCGTGCCGCAAGCCAATGACACTTCTGTCCACGGAGCGAACAGGGAAATAGGTCCGAGTACTGGTCGGATTTTCACCAACCACACAAAAGCATGCTTTCTGACGCAAGCCCCCGCTCCTGCTGCAAATTTGATGCAAATCAGTCCAGCCAGTCGGGCTGTAGTGGTGCGCAAAGTTTTTGCCCATTCAGTCTATGGAAAAAATATATATTTGGGACCCCCCCTATAACTCTATCCCCCCTGCACGCAACCTCACAAAACATTTAGAGTGGGCCGTATACTTTTGTTTGCAAAGTTTGGTGAGGATTCCTCCAGCGGGAGAGAAGTTATAAGCCACATAAAAAGTGCTCTTCCTATGGGTTTAGAAACGTAACCATAACTACACGGCCACTACCGCGGGCCCCGTAATATATAAAAGTTCACTGGATCTGTGTTTTCCATAACATGGGGGTCCTCATTTCCATGGCAGTGGACAATCTGTTGGTAAGGGGTAGGCTGCTACTGCATGCAGGCTCTTCCCTTGGATTCTCAAACATTCACTGCATGATGTGATGTTTGGCAGGGGACCCCAGTGTAGCCAGCTCTGGTGCCTAACTCCATATCATGGGCGCATCTCCATCGATCACAGTTATGTGTGCACAGCAGAGATCGATAATCCCGTCATTAGAGCGGATCCCAATAGACTCTGCCTGATTTTAATACATTTAAAAAGTGGAGGGGGTTTTACGTTGGTATGTGTTTGTATGTTCTATTGCAAAAATTTGTTAACAAATCTTTACAAAAAAAAAGAAAAGTGTCCAGAATCAGCTTCTCTGCATGCATCAAAATACTGAGGCGGGCAAAAAAGTGTTTGCTTTCCCTGGAGTGTTTGAGGAAACACATGCAACACATTTCCCCCACGTGCTTTCCTCTAAGCGTGGGGATTCCAGAGCAGATGGGTGCAGTTGCCTGAAAACCAACAGAAAATGTGTGTCAAACGAGTGTGTAGGTGTGATCTTAATGCTGCTCTTGGCAGATGTTATATACTCATATATTGATGTAAATAGTGACTCTGTCAAGAATTCACATCCCCAATGCTGTTTTCCTGAGGTCACAGGGTCAGCTAACACCACCCAAGGAAGTTGACACTGAGCAGGGTTCTTAGGTCAATCAAATGCTGAAAGAAACATCTGGACATTTTTCTTTTGCAAACACCAAGATGGCGGATTGCAGTTCACTGACAAGAAAAGCTTTGTAAATAAAGCAACTGGATGAAAAAAGTTCACATTAGTGTAAAGTGATTCAAAGCCAATGTTTTCGACTCATGAGTTTGCTGCAATATTATGTATCCTCGTTTAGGAGCTGATAATTGCACGTGACGTGCACCCGCCGAGCACTGAAAAGCATGTACAACTATTGCTAAAGGTCCAACTTCCGGAAGGGCTCCTGCGCACAAGGAATGCGCCTGACATCTGCTTTCCATCACCCAGCCATCCCGTGTTTATTTCTCCACGCGTTAACCATCATACAATACTTGTGTGAAAAGTTCAGCAGAACAATAACCTCTATTTATCAACTCGGAAAGATATGTGGCTATCAGGATAACACGAGTTTACAGTTTACTGTGCTTTCTTTTGCAAATGGCTTAATTCATAAAACAAACACTCATCTGAAGCGTGTACAGTGTGCAGATTACACACACTGTGGCTGTAGGTCTGGGAGAGGTCTGTATCCTGTGGCTGGAGTGCATATATTCTAGTCCATGCAGTGTAAATGGGAGGTGAAAAATGCCTTCAGAGCACGATGCATGGCGGAAGTTTGGCGAGTCTAGGTGTGTGCAGTGTACGTGTAGCCAGGTATGAAAGCCCATGGAAAATGCACGATAACGTATTCAGATCAATTATCGCATTTAAGTATTGTCTGCTCTCCACCAAGGGGACCCACGACCCTCCTTCATAGCCTTACGATGTGAGGAAATAGAAGAAGCGTTCAAGAAGGAGAGGCCAAGTGGTGAAAGTCCAAAGCATCCGTGAGGGTGTCTGGAGGCACACACACCAACATGCAGTGGCGTGAGGATGCCTATAAAGGGGAACTCTGTGCGCAAAGGCGGGGCGTTCCACAGCTGTGCCCCACCAGCCTGACTCCAGTGTTTCATTGCAGCAACGCCATATTGCTATGAGTGCACACCCCAAGAGAACCAGAGGAGGAGGAGGAGGAGATGTTGGGCACCCTCTGCCTGCTTCCAGAGACCTGATCCCTACCAGGCAGCACCATTGATCTGCAATGCCCTTCTACCTTTCCACCTTCCAGGTAGGACACAGCAAATGACGATGAAGGTGGGATGGGGACTCTGAAGAGGGGGGAGCAAGCCTTGTTTCCTCACCCATAGCCTCAGGAAAGCTGGGAGACCTAGCCCCAACTCCATCCCCATCCAGGAGCTCGAGGCCCTGGAAGCACCTTCAGCCATAGGCCTTAATATGGGCACTCTTGAGTAGAACAATTAGAACTTTACTTCACCACCACCAAGGAAATTGAGGAAGATGCACAAAAAAAATCAAAAATCAGCTATGTTATTCCATGAAGGACTGGGGCTGCATTACATTTTCAAGATCCTAGCCCCAGTAACCAACTCGAATGGGTCATCAAAATGATTGCTCGCTGACTACTTCAACCCCCACGCTGCACATGAACCGATTGATGCCTTCCACGTGAAGCTGAGACATTTAGCATCTACATGCACCCTTGTGGACAAGACTGACGTGGTCTGCGCACAGCTCATGCAAAGGTGGTAGTCCAATAAACTAAGAAGGAAGATACTATGCGAGTTTAGTCTTCCCTTACAATGCATATTTGAACTGGGCTGCTCCCACAAGCTGATGGAAAACCAGACTGAGAAGATGGAAGCCACTTCCCAGAATGTGGCATTGCCACAAGCACAAAACTGTCCTTATAGAACAGCGAACACAGCGAAGAGAAGGCACCAAGAGGGAGAGAGATGCCCATGGCACCCAAGTCCGCCAAGATGTACGATTACTGCAAAGAGAACCTGCCTCACGCTGGCCACTGCCCAATGAGAGCAGCAGAATGCTCAAAGTGCAGTAGATTAAATCACTTCGCAAAACTGTGCCACACCGGAACATACATACCCGCTACGAGGTCCAGAGGGCCCCACTAACAATGCATGAGGTAAGTGGAAACAGTGCAGGAAATAGACCATGATGACTCTGTGGATTGTCACACAGTCTTCATGATTTCTACCCTGGGCTGAAATCCAAATCGGCAACGACCACACGGGTGCCAATTTGTGCTCCTGAAGCCAAGACCAACCTTGAAAACCGCAAAAGACACACCCATTGCATTGCACGGCGTAGCCACGAGCATGTTCAAGCACAATGATGTAGTCATGGAAAGGAGAATCTACTTTGCTCCAGCAAACACAGTGAAACACCTCCGCTATAGTACAGCAGAAGCAATTGGAGGGCATGATGAAGATATTGAAGCTCTCGAAGAAGAGTTCGAAGACCTATTCCAGAATACGATTGGGGTGTCATAGCTGGTATTGCAGGCGTCATTAACGTAAGCAATGACATACTGATATTTGCCTAGATCCCCACAGAACTCCACAGAAATCCATCACCATCCCATCAGAGGGCAGTACTGCAAAGATTGAGGGACTAAGGCCTCACGCTCACCAAAAAGGAAGTGTGAATTCCATAAGAACAAACTCAAGTTCTTTGGTTTCTAATTCAGAAGGAGGGAGTCTTTGCATATCCCCACCAGGTCCAAAACATCAAAGCAACCCAGTGCTGCAAAATCAGTCCAAAGTTTGAAGCTTCTTGGGGATGATTAACTATTGCGGTTGATTCATCCCAAACCTCGCAACCATAAATTAACCACCCAGAACATTCACCAAAATGGAGGAAGCATGGGAATGGGGCAAGCTACAGACCATTGCGTTCAAAGACACAAAAAATTCACTTGTGGAAGACACTACAATGGCCTATTTTAAACCCAATCAGAGAAAATAACTGATGGTGGATGCCAGCCCACATGGGCTAGGAGCAGTGCTGACCCAACACACACCATCTGGAGATATCATCCCATTGATCTTTACAACCCAAGCGCTGATACCACATGAAATACAATATTCACAAACGGAGAAAGGATCAGTAGCAGTGGTTTTGAAGTGCCTCGACTTTCATCTCTACCATGCTACATTGATAAATACATTAATAATAAGGAAGCGAACAACAGGCCAACTAATATCAGTCCCGCTCGATCCCTAGCATTTTATTTAAAATTTTCTTCACTTTTAACAGACTTGACTTGAGTGAAAGCCCTTTTCACTATTTATCATGGAACTAGTACTGCCCTATATGAACTGGACTGTGAATGTGCACCAGAACTGCTGACTAGGAGCCTTTTCTAACGTCCCGGGTTACTGGGACAAGGCTGTTGGACTGAGGCCAGTGGATCTCACCAGGACAAGCAGATTTTGACAATAGACTGTTCAGTAAGACTGGAAATGGTCATGGGTGCGGAGGCCCTACGCCCATCGCCTGAGGAAGCGAGACTGGAAATCTATGGCAGTGGCCATATTGAACCAGAAGTATTAGTGTCAGAAGTAATCTTCCACCATTGATAGTGAGGAGGGACAAGCCTTCTCATGAATGAACTCTTTGTATAGAGCGGGAGGTGGGTATAGCATGCCAGAAAGCCTAGCTTACTATTTGTTGAACATTTCATGGTCATGTGGCCATCTGACTATAAAACATACAGCTCTGACGGGCGGGTCACATTAGTTAGGAGGGAAAGTGTTAACGGGGGATGCTTTGTGTTTGTCTTATAAGCAAACTAATACATCTTCTTTGTTTTACCATCACTAAAAATTAAATGAGAGTCTAATTTCTCCAACAGTTGGTGCTGAGACTCGGATCTGTCGCACAATGTAGGGGCATAGCCATAGCTGCGGGGGACTTCCTCTCAAACACCCCACATGCACAACTGAGAGAGGTGAGGAGAGTTAGTTAAAAACTCCAAGGGCAATCGGGAGGAGGAAGCCCAAAGGTGGTGCACCCGTGTTAGCCTCTCTGGAGAACTGAGGTTTCTTTTCTTTTGCCAAGATTGTTAAGCAATGAGAAGATTGGTTTTGGGGATATGCAAACCTGGGGTGGTAGTTTGGTATTGGGTATTTCATTGTGGTACTCCTTTTTTCCTGTTTTATTGTCATGGTATTGACAGCTTGTTTTATTTCTACACTGAAAATGATCTGGCAACATATTGACAGTGGTAATTTAGGTATGCTGGTCTCTTAAGAGCAGTTAGGCTCTCTGGTATGCTTGAAGTTAGTTTTAATGTTCTGGTTTTATATTTGAATCTGGTGTGGTCAATAGTCTTTGAGATGGCCTCTTTCTTTTATAACGGTTGTAGAAAGGGAATAAAAATTGACGAATAAGGGGAAAACGTGAAAAAGGCGTAATCTAGGAAGGTGTGCACGGAGTGAGTGTCCCATACCCCTTTTCATGATCACTCCATGGAGTCTCTGTAAAAAAAAAAACTCCATTCTCAGGACTACAAATGAGTGGAGTCAAAGAGGGTATTAAATGAAATGAAAAGGTATTTTTTAATTTGTCGGCAATTAAAAAGACAGATTTAGAAAGACCGCTCTGAGACCGCTCAGAGACAACTCATAGCATTCTTTCTAAATCTGTCATGTCTCTGCCACACACAAGTGCATGCAGAGACTGACAGGCATGGCCAAGACAGGCAAGGGAAGACAGAAGTCAGGTGTGAGGTGTTTGTTTGTCTGTGTGCCTGTTTGTATGTTGTTGGGTAATGTTTGTAGTGTGCAGTGGTGGATGCTCGGGAAAAGGTGTGTGTGTGGAGGAGTGTTTGTTGCATTGAAAGGAGGGGACGGGTGGGCGAGAAAGTGTGTCTTTCTGCATGTGTGTGTTTGTGAGTGTATATCTCTGTGAGGGTGTTGGTCAGGCATGGTCATGGTGGGTAGGGCGCATGGGATTAAAGGAGAATTCGGGGAGAACCCCTTGGCTTTAAGCATGAGGGCAGGCGAGAGATTGGTTTTCAGGGGGTAAAGTTCTGAATAGTGATATACTTTGCATATTAAAGGCTGCACCAAATCGGCTGAAATAAATCGGCCATTAATGCGTGCAGCCTTTAATGCGATATGTGATATGTCATTTATAACGCGCCTTTATACAGGTGTTTCAAGGCAAGGGAGCAAAGACAGAGGGAGGGCAATACAAACTATTGTACTAGGCCTTGTGTCATTCAGATCGTGCAAGTGCGACAGTGCAAAACAGCAGGGGAAGGGAGAGGGAAAAGTGCAGGGGAGACGGAGGGGGGAAGTGTAGCCAGGGCAGCACAGCTCTGGGTAAGTGCAAGGAGGCAGAGGACAATGGAGGTTACAGTTACAGCCCCTAAGTACACAATTGGCCAGGAGGCAATGCAAGAGAGTGGATGATACACAGGGTAATATCCGAAAACATCAGATTGGGGCGATTTTGTATGGTGTCCTTGTTAACAAAACGAGAGACAGAGATGGGCAGGAAACAATAGGAGTCATACATTTTAACAGTAGCACCTGCAAGTTTCTCAACTGTGGCATCTGCTGACAAAGGGTAAAAGGTATGCTCAGTTTCCAGTAGAGGGAACCTTTAATTTGGACAAACTGGGGGCTTCGGGATAGGTGTTAGAGAAGCAGAAGGGAAAGGTAACATCAAGTCAGAATGAATCTAAAATAAGGGGATTTAAAGACACGAATGACAAGTTGTGAGTACATATTACAATTCTGCAAACCAAGTGCCCAGCAGGGCTGCCTATGCTGCTTTGCCCTCAACTGGTTGACGAGAAGATGGACAGGGGACAGGATGATCAAGATAACGAGACCCCTGAGGACATCATAGACTTCTTTTCCTGTTTGCACACTGTTGCACCTGCAGGGAGACCAGCTGGCCCGGTTGCGCAACCTCAGGATGCAGTCCAGCCACCGACAGAGCACAGCCTCATATTCAAGTTCTTAGTCGACCTGGTGCTGCCTGTGCCTGATGGTTCGGGTTTCGCAGGCACTCAAAAAAATAACTGTCATGCCTCCCTTTCACACTCCATCCATTATAAGGGGAAACATGCATTACAGTAGGCTCTGTGTGATCTTTCCGGCACCCCTCAGACCTATTCCAGGAAGACCAGCGGAGGAGGGGGAAGAGCAGCCCATCTTTTCACTGTTTATGTCCCATGGACACCGGACAATTTACAAAATCTGGCCTAGGAGTTCCCCAGCATTAGGGATAAAACACAACAGTTCATTGAGGAGTTGCTCATTGTTACAGTTCTGTAATCCGGCTTGGGCTGATAGGGATGCTCTTTTAAAAATAGTGATACTGCCTGAGGTGAGAAAGAGGATCATGCAGCACCCTAATTGTCCGGCAGTAAATCCATAGCATGGGGGAAGCCCCCGAGATCCCATCATGGGGGAAGTCCTCGGCCAGGCTACGGGCATATTGATTACAGCAATTCTGGAGATTTGCCTCAGAAATACTGACTGGCTAAAGATAGGAAACTGGAAACAGAACGAAGAGGATCACCAGCTGACTATTTGGACCGATTTAAAATAGTGTTCACTCAGCATTCAGGGAATACCAAACTCGAGGAGACAGCTGAAGAGGCCATAGCTAATTCAATTCTATCTGGTTTGCTACACAAGGTCCAAGTAGAATTAAAACCTGTGTGCCTCAGTTGGCACTGGTGGCTGTTGCAAACCATTGTGTGATGTGTCAGAAGCAGAGAAAAGAGAATATTGAGAATAAGTTTATGACCATACAACTGTAGAGTTTGTAGGGACAGGTGCATGCCACTCATCAGGGAGGGCTCTTTACGGGAAGATTTGGGGATAGAGGTCAGGAGAAGGGGTGAGGAACACTGCACCCTAGGCAAGCTGCACAGCAAGGACATCAGGGACTGCAAGCTCCACAGGGATAGTTTCAGTATGAGGGCTTAAAGGGGAGCAAGAAGACCCTTTCCATGTAACTATCGCAAGCAGGGCATCCACTGGAAGAACGAATACCCATTCACACCACAGCAACCTTTCTTGCCTAACAGGCAAGGGCAGAACCCTGTTCTGAATTTCCCCTATGGTGGTTCTACCCCCTCCCCAGTACAAATGTGAAGGTTTCCCCTACATTTCCAAACCCTTATGCACCTGGCTATATTAGTGGGCCCCCTTTGAGTCCTCAGATTGATCAAGACACCTTCTGACTAAAAGCAGGTATGGAAATATCCGTTGCAATGTGCGTACCAGTGGATCAGGAGGGTCCATATGTGTAATACAGTATGGAAGGGATTTGTATGCCATATATGCTGCACACAGGTGCGAGTAAAGCAGCTATGAGAGCAAGTTCTTTCCCAGATGATCCTGGAATCTCTAACTTCCCAGTACAGCACCCAGTTATAGAATCACTCACAATAACGTTAAATCCTAGAACAGATACACACGCTTTCCTTCTTAGTTCCTAAGAGCCTGTCAACTTGTTAGGGAAAGGTTTATTGTGTCACCTTTGATGCATGATTTATTGCACACCTGTCGGGGTGTATTTGAGTGTTTCCCATAATAATACTGGCGCTGTTCTAGTGCCTCTTCAGGTTGCTCCAGAGGGGGAGTTGTCAGTAGAGAAAAAGTGGACAGGCGATCTGAGGGAACTAATTGACTATCAGCCTCCCTGCAGTCTGTGCAAGGCAATGAGGTGATATATATCTACACTGCTGAAACTGTTAAAATCACTGTTGATCCTTTCAAGAAACTGCCTTGTATAACCCAGTCATTGAATCACTCCTCGCACAAGGTATAGTTGTGTCATCTACTAGCACTTGTAACACTCGATATTGCCTGTCAAAAAGCCAGGGAACTATACCTATCCTTATGTCCAAGATCTGAGAGTCGTTAATGCATCAGTGATCCCTTCTTTCCCAGTTGTACCAAACCTGCTACCATATTGTCTTGTATTCCACCCAATGCAACACACTTCACTGTAGTGGATTCATGTTCTGTGTTCCTTTCTATTCCCTACTGTGATGAATAAGAGATGATTCCCACAGAAACCTTGGCCTTGGACCCTTTTCATGTGGCCAGGTAAAGGCAGACGCTTCCCGATCCTGACTCTGGGGGTGGTGTTATGTGGGAAGATCACATGGGGGGTGCAGGTTAGAAGGGGGAGCCCTTAAATAACTTCCCCAAAGACAATCTTAATGGCGTACTGTAAAGTTGAGACTGTGAAAAGAAAAGGGGATTTGAACATTGATGACTTTAAGTCTCACAATGCCCAAAGTACTGGGATGAAGACGAGGATGCAGAGGCTCAAGATTGCAAGTGGCAGTCTAATTACCCTAATGACTCACACCTGATGGAGACTGGGAGGTATAAAAGACCCCCTCAGGTGTAGGCCATGGAGATAAGTAGTGGGAGGTGGAGTGAATGTCATAACTCCACGTTGCAGTCGGATTTGAAGGAAAGTGTGGGAGATGCTGGAGCTGCGGTGATTAGCAGATTGAAGGACAGCTCTGAGAGGGTCTCTCCCTTCAATGACCCTGTATGCAGAGGTTTGCGCAGCGTGAAGAGTTGTTGGTGAAAGCTTTCCCCAGTGTAAAGTCGGCCGCGGTGGTAGGCAAGCACCCGAGTGTCCCTGGAGCGAGGAGCGCTCCATTCCTGACAGACGTGGGCCGCGGGAAGCAGAAGGAAGCAGATTGCCGAGCAGCAGAGAAGGCAGAGGATCCAGAGGCAGCAGACACGTGTGCAATACCCGGGTGAGTTTACTACAGGTGTGTGACCCCGGAACGCTCTGTGATCACCTGCTGGCCTCCTCTAATATTTCTGAATACCAAACTGATATAAGAAACTTAAAGCGGCAGTATAACAAAGCTTTTGAATACCAAACTGATATAAAGAACTTAAAGTGGCAGAGTAACAATCTTTTCAATACCAAACTGATACCAAGAAGCTAAAGTGGCAGAATAAGATCTTTGGGCAAGAAGGGTATCAATATACTGGTACACGTCATAGACTTTGTCCGATTCAAAGGTGGCCAATATTGAGTCTTTGTTAGTCATATTGCCAAAATGAAAGAGAAACAAATGTTTTAAATGAACTTCACATGCATTGGCCAAGCCAAAGAAGAGAGAGTTGGAATAAAAGCCATTTTCAGCCGTTGGTTAAAATAAAAGTGGGAAAACAGAAGTGGCAAGAGAGCTGCCTTCTTCATAGAAAGAATTCAGGAAGAGAGGAGCACAACCTGCATTGCATGTGGTAATTACATCTGTGGAATAAACAGCACCAATGTGTTTCATGTCTTCCCAGGAGAAATAATCAAAGCTGATGTTTTGGAAATTTAAAAGACTTTGTTTGAAGTAAATCACATCACAGAAGTACTTGTAGTAGTAGCAGTAGTAGTAGTAGAAGTGTTGATTAGTTCTGGCAGGCGAGTATACCAGAGCAGCAACTTTGTAGTAGAAGACTTGGCACGTGAGTGGACAAGGAGAAAGTTAATGAAGTACTATACCGCGGTTGAATTCTTTGAAGAAGTGGCAGAATGTAAGGAACTCATGGTGGCAACAGTAAAGACAGACACAAGTGATCACAGTTCAAGGATGTTTATTAAACTGAAAATGCAGGGTGGAAAAACACCTAATCTAAACCTAAATCTAAGATGGGAGCAAGCATTGACCATCAAATATAAAATAAGGCAGTCCTTGTGGCATTGTGTCAAAATAAAAGTGCCTATACTAAAGAAAAACCTATTGCCAATCCTTACTTTAAATACAAAAATAAGTGTGGATAATGTTCTCTGTGAAGAAGTGTTCACAAAGAATAAGTTAGGATATGATTGCCAAGGGTCCCCATCCCCATGTTTTGAGCACAGGACAAGATGGATCTCCTGCAGCACACACTTGAGCTTTCCCAGCATGAGTCGACAGTTCTGTATCAACTATCAGGTTCTTCGATGGTTAAGTCTCTTTTAACAAAAAGTCTCTTGCCTTTGAGGGCCTGATGCATTCAACAAACAAACACAAAGTTCTGTACCACTTATACCTTGGGTGACGGCTTTACCCCTGGGACCCCCTCTTCCGGGCACAGTCCCTTCACCAGTCGTATTAAACAAAACAACTAAACAGTTCCCTTTTCCACTGAACTTTGGGTGATGACTTTTCACCACTGGATCTTCCTCGGCCGGGCTTGGACCCAACTGACAAGGGGGACAATTCACTTCCCCTAGTCTTCCAATACTTGTTGCATTCACCAATCTTAAATGTCCTTTTAAACAGTTCTTCGGCTTTGCCCCTGGTTGTTAGCTTCCCTATGCCGGGTTCACTCTCGCCAACTTTTATAGACAGTTCACTGTATTTGGGTTTTGCCCCTGGTTGTCGGCTTCCCTCTGCCAGGTTCACTCTCGCCAACTTTTATAAACAGTTCACTGTATTTCAGGACTTTAGACTTTGTCCCCTCTTGTTAGCATCCCTCCACCAGGTTCACTCTTGCCAACCCTCACGACACACAGTGTATATGCTAGTTTCACCACACAGGACTCATCTCCCTTTCCTTCATCAATATCTGTCGGTCAAAGACTTCCAAAATCTTAATGTCTTTCTGTTTGAACATCCCTCCTTTAGGTTCATTCTTGTGATCACATTGTTCATAAGTCTTCAGACTTCACCATGCAGGATTCATTCCCTTAGCTTTCACAATCATCTGTTGGTCAAAGACTTTCAACGTTACAGAGGATTTTACAAGACCTCTGTATGACCACTTTGACCTCTCTTCGCCTCTTCCCAAGGACTTCTGGTTGCAGTAGTCTCTTATCATCGGGTAATCACCCAGAGTTTCCTGCGTGAGCACCCATGTGGTGACTAATGCCTCTGTTGCAGGTTTTCCCTTTCTTTCTCAATAGTTCTGTTAAATATTTCAAAGTTCAAATTTAGCTGCTTGCTATTTTTCGTTCAACAGAGTTCGGTTTCTTATCGACTCTCCCCTCGACTCACCGGCCATGATGAACTGCTTGGCTTTCTTCGCCTTCCAGTCAAGTTTGGTACCACGGAGACCAGCATCTCTGCCCGGCTAGGTTATCAGCAGAGGAGGGTCTTGTGTACCATTGACATCTGCTGCAACAAACGCTGGCCTTTGTTCGTGGTCTTATGTTTCCATCTGCAGAAGTTTCATGGGTCTCGATCGGAAAGGGCAAGGTCACTTCTCTCCTTGTCGCCCTCTCGGTATTCGCCATCTTTCGCCTTCTCTTGAACTGCCGTGCTGAGTTAGCCCTTATGTTGTGCGGTCTGCCTTGCTCTTGTGCTCTCGAGCTCCACCCTTTATCCCTCTGGGGAAGGGAACGTGCCGTCAGGTGTGTGTGATTCCGGTCAATTGCCTGACTTTGCCTGAACCTTGTATTAGGATATGCCAGGTAAACATCTAAGGTGTTAGTCCGTTGTCTTACGTGTTGTGCAAAAGTATTCGTGTTGAAAAAGGGGGGCAGTGTTTTGGAAAATCCTTTGTGGTAGGATGGGGAAAAGGTGTTGAAAGAAGGGGGATACCGCGTGTGAGGTGTTTATCAAACCAATTTAAGTTAATAAAATAGATTCTTATGAAAAACCAATACAAAGTTGTCCGCCTCACATTTCTGACCCTTCACACTACAACTACATAAAGTCAATCAGTAATTATTTGCATTTTCACACTGTGGTATTCAGCACACATGGACGAGGCTTCCCCTGGGGAATACGGAGTCCCTTACACTATTCTCTCATCAATTGAAGAAAGATTTAGACGTCAAGTTTCCATGGCAATCAGTACTAGTCCAATATGTATACAACATATTAATGCTCCCCTTTCCAATGAAGCATGCAAACAGGATATACAGGTACTATTAACAGCCCTAGCTCATGATGGTCAAAAGGCATCGAGAGATTACTCTACTTGGGGCATGACATTACATTGAGGCATCGAAAGATTGCACCTTCTCATAAAGAGGCAGTAGGGTATTACCACTAGTGGATTCTGTATTATGCTGAGATTGTTAAACACTTGCAGCACTACACCACAGCAAACAGTGTAGTGCCATTACAATGGACTCTTGAAGCGAGAACTATTAACGCATATAAAGAAGAGCCTGGCAGAAGCCCCAGGTTTTGGTTTGCCTGATTATAAAAAGGGGTTCAGTATGAACTGCCATAGAGAAATGGAATGGCCCTATCGTTCTAACTCAGAAACATGGATTTCAACATAAACCTGTAGCCTATTATTGTAAGGAACTGGATATGGTTGCTGAAGGGCTGCGATTCTGTTTTCAATCAGTTACTGCAGCCACAATAGTGGCGTAACAGTATCAGAACATAGTTCTGGGTTACCCTTTGGAGGTTGATGTTCTGCACTCTATAGTGTGCGCATTGTTAAAGATTAAGACTCATCACATGTCTGTGCCATGTGCCAATAAATACAAGATAGTGTTTCTGAATTCTTCAAGCATCAATTTAACTAGATGACCAGTGTTGAAACCGGCATCTCTACTAGCCTCTCCCAGGTTGGTGAATCGCATGACATGAAACCACATGATTGTGTTGCTATTACTGATTTTCTACTGACACTTCAAAATTATCTGAAACCCCTCTTCCTGACACTGACTTGATTTATTTCATGGATGGTCATGTTACTGGGATCACAATTGGAATTTCGTGTTGGGGTATGCAGTATGTACACCTGTGGAGGTGGTGGAGCGTGCAAGGATACCTCAGGTTGGCTCTGGGTAAGTTGCAGAGCTGGTGGCACTCACTCAGGCCTGCAAGCTTGCTGCTGAACAATCTCTCATGTATACTGACTCTGGGAATGCATTTGGCGTAGCCCAAAACTTTGGTCAATTATAGAAACAGAGGGTATTTTTGACATCCACTGGTTCACTTATTAAGAACAACCAGTACATGAGAGCACTCCTAGATACTATATATATTGCTCCCAAAAAAGATTGCCATAATTAAATGTGCTGCTAGCCAGCACCTGTAGAGTGAGATAAACTACAGCAATGAATTTGTAGACTCAACTTCAAAGCGATCGGCAGTGATATAATCAGAGGAAGAGTATATCCTTCCTGTAAATGTTACTCTAGAACGGTCTCCATGAAAACTGTTAGAGGAATTGGCCCAAATGTAGGAAAACGCACCCTCAATTGAGATGGATGGTTAGTTAAAGTAGTGATATTGATTGCATGAGGACTCTCTGTGGAGAGATTAACAGAGTCAGTTGATTGCCCCAACGATATTACTTTCTTTTTTTATATTGTGAATATAGCATATAAAACTTTACATATTTGTAAAAATACAAATTTTAAGCAACATAAAGGATTAGTATAAATGGTTAAAACATGCAATGACAATTATAATTCATATACAATTCATAGATGAAACAGAATACCTGTAGCACTCTTTTTAAAACTCATTTAAAGAACCCAAAAATCCCCTTTATCCTGGCGCCATATATAGGATGAGTCCTCGACATTTTCCCCTAGTACCTGATGAATCAGAATTAAAATTTGATCAATGCTATCGTAATTGCAGTGGATTCTCTGCCATCAATTTTGCGTAAAATCTCTCACTTGTGATTATGCTAGAGTCCTCTGAATTTTTTTTAAATGCCTTCAATCTCCAAATCAGAGTAGCCAAGCAGGTGGTAAACCAATGATGTAAGGATGCCCTGCAAGATACGACATTGCACAATCTGCATCCTCTTTCCATAGCTGCAAAGCCCCTTATCGGGCGCCCACCGCTCCAATGATCCCAACAGATTGAAACAAAAATGCAAAAAAATAGGCTAAAAATAAAGTTCGGAAAGCTAAATCAATATGGTGGCAGACTCGAAGAATGTCTATACAATTGGCCGAAGTTGCAATATAGTTTATATTTTAAAGTGTTATCCTGGGGGGCGTGGCCAGCAGGCGAGCTATGGAGACGTGAGGACTCGGAGCTCCCGTGGCTGCCAACAACATCCTGCTGAAATATCCTGCGGTTCGTGCTAAAACTGGATGAAATAAACATCAAAGGCAAGATAAATCTCTTGGAAGCCGCTTTGTGGAGTGTGTCATCAATGCCTCGGGAGAAAGTGGATGAAGAGGCAGCACCGTGGCCACGTATGAGACACCCATTAAATTGGCCGCCAAACACTGAAGAGAGGAGCTGACAGATCTCTGAAATCCTCAGAAGCCTACCGCACATAACGGTCACACCGAAGCCGGGGGCCGGTGGAAACTAGTTTCCATCCCAGCACTGTGAGCCCAACTGCTGGGTCACGCCCCAAGCTGGCTGCCGGGAGACACGTTGGGCTTGAACGAGCTGCAGGAACTGCGTTCTGCACCAGAGGTGCTGGCGATAAAGAACTGAGGGGAACTGACAACCCACGACCTATCCTGGTACACTGCAGAGGTGGATTGAAATTCCACCCTGCTGGGTCTACTCCTCACGGAGGCGGGGACCCATATTCTGATGAGGTGCTGCACATCTTCTGGGCCCCCGACCTCCCTTGTGGTGCTGGGCTCCCCTGGGCATTTCTGAGATGGGCGGGGATGAAGAGAATAAGCGCGAGCTGAACCCGACCCGGGGATAAATAAGGCTACGATGGAGAACAGGTACCAAAAACTATGCGAAACTCGCTGCAGCCCTGCACGCTTAAGGAGGCACAACGAGATATGCACCCTCCCTGCCTTCTTGACCGGCACTACGCCAGATAAGCTCTTGAGCACCAGACACTCCGTCTGCTTTGCTTCTGTCCCTTGCCTCCACGCAAAATACAACAATCAAACAGTGATTGGCCCGCTGAGGGTAACGGTTGCTGTGCGTTTCTTTCTGTCAAGCTCGTACTCCTGTCAGCAGACAAAAGCCTGAATAGACACTCTGAGCATATAAGGCACACATAGGGCGTCACACGGGCAGGCAGGCTCATTGCTAACACTTCAGTGCAATTGAAGGGGATACATCTCAAAACACAACGAACAACGGCAGCTGCAGTTGGACCACAGGCAACTAACATCCTATCAGACCTCTAAAGGATGGAACATTAACATCACCAGGGGAGTTGCTAGGTCTGGAAAAGACCTGGGGCTAAGCTGATGTCGGAACTGTTGGGACTGGGGGCTAGCTAGTCTTTTGGCTGTAGCTCCTGAGATTCTATCCGGGGCTACAACCAAAAGATCAGGGGCTATGGCCCCCTTAGCCCCCCACTAGCAACGCCCCTGAACAGCACAGCATACCTCCCCCATAGGGGAGGTGGGAGACAGTGGTAACATAGACGTTGACTAGAAGCACTGGCCAGGGAAGAATCGGTGGAACCCTAGCCGATTTGTGGGTATCAACAAATCTGCACACATAAGTGAGGGACGCCCCCACCCAGACCGGGGGCACTTAACACAGTACATGTACCCCAGGCACTGGAAGGGGCCGACACCGAGACCCCTGATTAATCACCCAAGCATCCTCGATCTCTAGCCAAAGAAACACATCATAGACAATGGCCTGCTCGGTAGCACGAGGATGGCTAGACCCAGACCCAGAGGACCCAAAAGGGCACACAGGCCCATCGCTGTGACACCTTCTGAAGTATTCGATGTGACACGACCCTCCGCTGGCAAGGATACCCAAGTAACCAGCCAATACTGAGAAAGACCCTTTGTATAACAGAAGACCGTAATTGATTAGGCAGGAACGCCCCAACGGGTAACGGATACCCACACATGCTTCATAGCGCTTCCAGTCCTCGATTGCATTGTCTCCCCCGACACCTCTACCTAGATTAAACCTATCACTATCAAACGACCATCCACTCACAACACCTCACTATGGTCGAGGATAAACCCAAGAAAATATCCACCCAAAGCAAGATAGACCAATATGCAACCCCGGCGACCACCGCACCTGGTACGCAGACTCAACCAGAAGGCGGGACGACAAGGGAAGACAACATCTCCCTGAAGACATAATGACTGCCATTGCTAATTCACGGGCATCCATGGAAATGAACATGGATGGAATCAGCACGGATGTATCCCTCCTACGCCATGATCTCCAAAAGTTGACATCCCGCACAGGAGAAGTGGAACATCGCATATCCAAGACGGGGGATGGACTACGGAAATTAGACAAACAAATATCCAGAGTAATGTCATGCCTCAAAATACTGGAGGAAAGTGTAGAAGAAGATGAAGGAAGATCAAGGCGCAACAATGTTTGCATCTTGGATCTGCCCAAAAAGACTGAAGGGCCGAACATGAAACTCTTTTTGGAACAATGGCTCTCAAATATGTTCGCGCACAAGACCTTCTCCAATTTGTTCTCGATTACGCAGGCCCACTGCATGCCAACCGGAAGACCCATACTAGGAGCGCCTCCACATACGGTAATCGCAAAACTCCTGGATTACAGAGATTGTGATGCCCTGCTCCAGATGGCCCATGCCAACGGATCAATAACATATAATATGTGTCATATTGCATTCTTCCCAGACTACACCAGGGAAGTACAACGAGCCAGAGAATCCTTCGACCCTCTTAAGAGATGTCTGCAATCCCTAGGGGTCAAATACGCTTTTCTCTTTCCTGCACAACTCAAACTGTACTAGAAAGACACAACAGTGCACTTCACAGACCCTAAGGAGGCTTGGAGATGGGCAGAACAACATCTTGAGGGAGACTGGAGACCAGAAAGGAAAAACAAGAACAACTCACCCAATGCCCCACCAGAAAGACTTCCGCCGGAACGACCACTACAGAACCAAGACCTGGAACCACCAACCCTGGCGATCGACGAATGAAATAAAGCATCGCGGACAGCAGATAGAGACTGTGAGCGGAAAGGACTGTGCTACCTTCATTCACATTGCCTCAATCCCACAGGGGATACATGAAGGAAGAGATTCACAAATTGAGTCAATGCTTGGTGGCTCGGCACACCCCCTTCCCCGATGTGTGACAACTTGCCATCAGACTTATCTTTTTCCTATCGCTTGTTACATATGTTGTGTGAGCTTGTTAGGGGGAACCAGTACTGGCTCCTGAAGCTTCTCTGTACGAAATTGTAAAAGTGTATATTCCATGAGTTTGGGTGACAGGTAATTCAAGTTGGGGGGATGTGCAGGGTGGTGCGATTTATTGGACGGGAGGGCCCAGACAAGGGCCGGTTGTTGTTACCCATGGTTTATTTGGGTCAGTCACATGACAGCAGCGCAATCAAAGTTCACTTGCAGCACGAGATGCGAAGAATGCACACAGAAACAGCGTTCAACAGGGTCCAAGATGTATGACACTCTCCCGGGCCGCACAGAACACTGTAGAGTTACACATGGCACGCGATGGAGACATTTCTTTATTGACTTGAAATGTCAATGGATTGGGCTCTAACATAAAACGGAGGCTAATCCTCCAGTTGCTCAACTGACACTCCCCCGATTTCGCCATCCTCACGGAGACACACCTAGTTATTACCGACTGCCACTTCTTCAAGAGATCCAACTACTCACAAGCATATCATGCTGGGTTCTCGCGTGGGGCCAGTGGCATGATGATTCTCATACACAAAAGAGTACCATTCCGGTTGAAGAAGGTGCTCGCAGACCTGCAAGGCAGATTCATTAAGATTCTCGGAGACATGGTGGGAAGTAGCTGGGGCATCACTGCATTATATATGCTCCGCCACCACTCACAAGTGACCTTTTGAACAATCTCCAACAAGCAATACTCGCCGAACAGGTGGGCACATGGATCCTGGGAGGGGGGGCCTTTAATGAAGTCATGGAGGTGAGCAGGGACAGATCACACAGGGGTAATAGGAACAGGGACACTCCGACCAAACTGCACTCCTTTGCAGAGGCAATGGGATTGGTGGATACATGGAGGGCAATGCACTACACAGAGTCTGGGTTATCATTCTACTCCAATGCTCACAGGTCACTCTCTAGGATAGACTATTGCTTTATCCCCCAAAATATAGCTCATAGATTGCTGTCCACGAAATTCCTCATGAGAGGCATCTTGGATCACTCCTCATTGCTGATAACACTTAAGAATGGGCAAACCAAACCCGAGACAACCTGGTGCCTGAAAGCATATTATCTGGGAATACCAGAGATTAAGGAGGGCTTCTCTCATAAAACCATTGACTACTTCGAATTTAAGGAGGGATTGGTGGAATCTCTGGTAACTATATGGGAATCACATAAGACGGTCCTCCGGGGTGAAACTATCTCCCTAGTATCGGCACACTGCCAACAACACACTCAGGAGATTATAGAGGCAGAGGGACTGAAACCAGGGCGGGAGAGCAACTATTGGAGTCTGGGTCTCGAGCCTCACAGGAGACCCTGACAACAGCACAAGAGGTTTTAAGAAACCTTGGACTAGATAATGCATGGACCGCCCACTGGTCAGTCCAGAGTCAAATATACGAGACTGGAGACAAGGTCGGTAAGACTTTGGCTTGGCTAGAAAGACGTAACTATAGCAAAGGGCAGGTAAGAGCTATACACACAGAGGGAGGTTAATTAATAACTTCAGACGCCGATATCGTCGAGGCATTTGCTGCCTTCTATGAAAAACTCTATTACTCTCCTGCTAATACGACTGAGAGGGGCAAATCAAACTTTCTACATTCAATCGAACTCCCCCGTCTCTCGGAACAACAGTCAGTTGATCTTGACTCCGAGATCACGGAAGAAGAAATGATGACCGCTCTGTCACAACTCCAATAAGGGAAAACCCCCACGCCCAATGGTTTCCTGATAGAAACATGGAAGAGGCTCGGGAATGCAGTTAGTAGACTTATGCATCGCATGTTCATACGCAGACAGGAACAGGGACGACTCCCTCTGGACCTCAGGAGGACATGTATAGTAGTGATTACCAAACCCGAGAAGTCCCTGGAGCTTTGCGCCTCGTATCGGCCCATATACCTAATTAACAGGCAGCTAAGATCCTCGCACAGATCCTAGCAAACAGACTGCTGGGAGTGAGAAGGTCCCTGGTCCACGTGGACCAGTGTGGGTTCATGCCCGACAAATCCACCCGGATGAATCTGCGCTGGGTACACCTTGCTGTAGAACAAGCCCCGGCCATCTCGGATCCGCTAGCACTCCTGGCTGTGGATTTTGAAAAAGCATTCGATTCTGTGGGATGGGACGCCCTGTGGTATACTATGGACCGGATGGGTTTTGGGCCGGGATTCATGTCATGGGTGAGATTGCTCTATGACTCTCCAGAGGCGGTCGTACAAGTGAATGGTATGTCCCCAGGGTGTTCAGGTTGGGTCGCGGGATCAGGCAGGGATGTCCCTTCTCCCCACTGCTGTTTCTACTTGCCATCGAGCCATTAGCAATAAGACTTAGAACTGATAGGAACTGGACTGGATTCTCATGGCCTTGGTGAAGAGAGGAGCGCATCTCACTATATGCAGATGACCGTCTCATATATCTCAGCAACCCCATGGTATCGAACCCGGTGTTTTCCAGTATTCTCTCAGAATATCAGAAATTTGATGGGCTTCAGGTGAATAAACAAAAAACTATATTTTTCCACTTCAGGGAGGAGACGCTGCAATCCCAGAGCAATGCCCGTACATGGTCACGATCCTAGGTTCACCTACCTGGGCATACGCATCAGTCTGACCCTGGAGGACTTTCTCCAGCTGAACCTACAACCTGTGATAAATAGATTCACTGCCGACGTGTCCCACTGGCAGATCCTTCCCCTAACGATGATGGGTAGAGCTGCCCTGTTTAAGATGCTAGAGCTCCCACACTTCCTATACGTTCTCCAGAACGCCCCACGCTCCACCCCCCACACAGTATTTGCAGCAATAGATAGCATCGTTCGTAGGTTGCTATGGGGCGAGAAGCGACCTTGCATTGCCCTCAAGACTTTGCAACACTCTGTATGGGAGGGAGGAGTGGGGCTCCCGTGCCTCCGCACATACTATTGGGCAGCACAAATAGGGGTGGTAAACGATTGGATGTATGGGGACACTGCACTCCCTCACATTGGGGCGGAGATGAGTAAAACAGGCACAATCACCCCCATCCAGATACTGTACGGCGTACACAAGGGAAGGAGTGGGATGTCTAGGATGACACTACATGTCCGGCAGGTTTGGGGGGAGGCCCACCAACACATTGGCTGGAATGGAAGACCGACACTCGAGCAACCACTATGGCACAATAAACACCCCCCAAAGATTCTGAAAATGGGACACTTTACGACCTGGGAGAGACAGGGTAGACGAATATTTGCAGATGTGGTGCAAGACAGACGCCTCCTAGACTTTGCCCTACGATGGCAATTTGGTATCCAACCGGATGACCATTACAGACATCTGCAACTATCACATGCTATTAGCTCCCAATTCCCCAATCTGGGTGAGGTTCCCAAATGTTCCCCCCTTGATACCAATGTCTTTCCAGAACGCATCCTGACCAAGGTTACCTCCACACTATATCAGGTACTCAACTCCTTTGGAACAGGGAATTATCTAAACTGAGGGAGAAATGGAAAAGAGACCTGGGCCCACTAGAACCGAGGAATGGGTGGAGGCACTCATGTTCCCACGAGATATTGGCATTGACACTAAGTTAAGATTGATCCAACTCAAAATATTTCATCAAGTGTACTATTCTCGAATGTCAATGACACGTTGAGGGGAGTGGACAGTGGGGAATGTCTGGGATGTAAAAGAGCAGAGGGCACCTTCTTTCATATGATGTGGGGATGTGATGTACTTCAAAGTTTCTGGAGGAAATGTACCAACAAAATGTCCACTGTCTTGGGGTCTCCGGTCCCACAGCATCCAAAACTGATGTTACTGGGTATATGGGGCGAGACAGACTTTACTAACCATCAGAAGACATTTCTAGTGGTTGCACTAGTTGTGGGGAAGAGGCAAACCGCTGCTACCTGGGGCTCAGCGGATAAGTGGAGTGTCAACAGATGGCTTAATGATGTAGACAGATGTGCATTCCTGGAGAGACGCATTTATGAAGCCAGAGGTTGTCCTGGGAAGTTCTGAAATAACTGGGGGAAATGGGAGGACTCTGGATGATTGCCTGTAGCGGTGGGCCCATGCAACTCTGGCCCTAGATGCACTAATGGTCCTGAACACTGGGTGAGATGGCCTTGCGACCCTCCAGCGCTGTCCTCGATGGTGCCTGAATGTGCTTCATGTTTCTAAATGCTGTCTACAAGGCTTTGTCATGTGACCTGGTACATGTTTAAAGTTATTGGGCCTCATTACGACCTTGGCTGTCCCGTAATTAACGGTGCCGGTACGGGACCGGCACCGTTCATTACGGGATGCCTGATTACGAGGTCCCCTAGTGGGACCCGGAACAGACGTCTGGTAAAACCAGACGTCCTTTCCAGGTCCCGCAAGGGGACCAAGGAGCTAATAACGGGCTCATTATTAACGGGCCCATTATTAGCTCCATCCCCATTCCCATTGAGCCCTATGGGGGCTCAAATGGGAATGAGGAATGGTTTTGTGCATGAGGAATTACCGGGTCCTTCAAGGTCAGAATGACCCGGTAATTCCCCATTCACAGTATCCGATATTGGAGCCCGGTATGGAGGCAGCCATGCCCTTAAAAAGGGCATAGCTACCTTCATACTCGTAATGAGGCCCATTGTGTACTGTTTTTGATTTAATAAACAGAGTTATAAAAAAAAAGAAAATGTTATCCTGGTCCATTCAGTTATTCAGATTTTATTAACAGGTTTTACGTGTGCTAACCATTAGACAGTGTTCATCAGTGTCCGGCCTGGATAATATATCCTCACAATCTTTGGCAAATTGATTCAGGGCCTGATCTTCTTTAGAGAGCAAAATGTCCAGTAGATCTTCACATAGTGAGTCTGTTGGTGGGACTAATAATTTAAAACAGATCCTGAGCTTAGCTATGTTCACAAAGGTTTTCCATGAAGTGATACCTAGCTCACGCCGTAAGACTGCAAATGGCAAAGATACGGGGAGGCCTAGAAGCCTTTTCCAATACATGCTTTCCAATCTTTCCACCTTCACCCAATCAATCACCTGCAGTTCTAACCCATACAATAGCGATTGGATCACCTTGCCCTCATAAAAGCGTAGAATTGGAAGTCCTTCTTACTGGCAACATTTGACCCAAATCTTCCTGGATTGAGCATAACGTGGCGCCAATTTGGCTTTCAGCTGCAAGGTAGTCACATCATAGCTAGATTTATCCTAAAACACAAAAAACAGTTATCTCATATTATTACTAATATTGATGATGGAGCCATTGATGTGCCATTTAAACACCTGTTTTATTCTGGTTACTGATGTTATCACTACGTTTCATTTGTCAGCATTAAGTTTTAAGTTGTTTTCTTGGAAATAAGCACTGAGTTTCACAAGAGTTCTTTGAAGGCTGATGGGGTTTCTGGCAATAACAATGATTTCCTCGACAAATAATAAAGCGGGTAATGTCAACATGCCGATTTCTGGCCCGAAAGAGCAACATTTCCTTACTTGGTCAATCAAATCAAACAGGTAGAGATTGAAAAGGCAACGGGCCAAAACAAAGGCCTGCCTTAGGCCTACAGATGTGTCTACAGACGAGCCGAGTTTCCCCATGGAATTAAGCCTGATTTGGACAGTGGTCCATAGGTGTACTAAAACCAACAACTTTAACAGCCTTCCTGGTATGCCCCATGTGTGAAGCAGGTTTGGGGGGAGGCCCACCAACACATTGGCTGGAATGGAAGACCGACACTCGAGCAACCACTATGGCACAATAAACACCCCCCAAAGATTCTGAAAATGGGACACTTTACGACCTGGGAGAGACAGGGTAGACGAATATTTGCAGATGTGGTGCAAGACAGACGCCTCCTAGACTTTGCCCTACGATGGCAATTTGGTATCCAACCGGATGACCATTACAGACATCTGCAACTATCACATGCTATTAGCTCCCAATTCCCCAATCTGGGTGAGGTTCCCAAATGTTCCCCCCTTGATACCAATGTCTTTCCAGAACGCATCCTGACCAAGGTTACCTCCACACTATATCAGGTACTCAACTCCTTTGGAACAGGGAATTATCTAAACTGAGGGAGAAATGGAAAAGAGACCTGGGCCCACTAGAACCGAGGAATGGGTGGAGGCACTCATGTTCCCACGAGATATTGGCATTGACACTAAGTTAAGATTGATCCAACTCAAAATATTTCATCAAGTGTACTATTCTCGAATGTCAATGACACGTTGAGGGGAGTGGACAGTGGGGAATGTCTGGGATGTAAAAGAGCAGAGGGCACCTTCTTTCATATGATGTGGGGATGTGATGTACTTCAAAGTTTCTGGAGGAAATGTACCAACAAAATGTCCACTGTCTTGGGGTCTCCGGTCCCACAGCATCCAAAACTGATGTTACTGGGTATATGGGGCGAGACAGACTTTACTAACCATCAGAAGACATTTCTAGTGGTTGCACTAGTTGTGGGGAAGAGGCAAACCGCTGCTACCTGGGGCTCAGCGGATAAGTGGAGTGTCAACAGATGGCTTAATGATGTAGACAGATGTGCATTCCTGGAGAGACGCATTTATGAAGCCAGAGGTTGTCCTGGGAAGTTCTGAAATAACTGGGGGAAATGGGAGGACTCTGGATGATTGCCTGTAGCGGTGGGCCCATGCAACTCTGGCCCTAGATGCACTAATGGTCCTGAACACTGGGTGAGATGGCCTTGCGACCCTCCAGCGCTGTCCTCGATGGTGCCTGAATGTGCTTCATGTTTCTAAATGCTGTCTACAAGGCTTTGTCATGTGACCTGGTACATGTTTAAAGTTATTGGGCCTCATTACGACCTTGGCTGTCCCGTAATTAACGGTGCCGGTACGGGACCGGCACCGTTCATTACGGGATGCCTGATTACGAGGTCCCCTAGTGGGACCCGGAACAGACGTCTGGTAAAACCAGACGTCCTTTCCAGGTCCCGCAAGGGGACCAAGGAGCTAATAACGGGCTCATTATTAACGGGCCCATTATTAGCTCCATCCCCATTCCCATTGAGCCCTATGGGGGCTCAAATGGGAATGAGGAATGGTTTTGTGCATGAGGAATTACCGGGTCCTTCAAGGTCAGAATGACCCGGTAATTCCCCATTCACAGTATCCGATATTGGAGCCCGGTATGGAGGCAGCCATGCCCTTAAAAAGGGCATAGCTACCTTCATACTCGTAATGAGGCCCATTGTGTACTGTTTTTGATTTAATAAACAGAGTTATAAAAAAAAAGAAAATGTTATCCTGGTCCATTCAGTTATTCAGATTTTATTAACAGGTTTTACGTGTGCTAACCATTAGACAGTGTTCATCAGTGTCCGGCCTGGATAATATATCCTCACAATCTTTGGCAAATTGATTCAGGGCCTGATCTTCTTTAGAGAGCAAAATGTCCAGTAGATCTTCACATAGTGAGTCTGTTGGTGGGACTAATAATTTAAAACAGATCCTGAGCTTAGCTATGTTCACAAAGGTTTTCCATGAAGTGATACCTAGCTCACGCCGTAAGACTGCAAATGGCAAAGATACGGGGAGGCCTAGAAGCCTTTTCCAATACATGCTTTCCAATCTTTCCACCTTCACCCAATCAATCACCTGCAGTTCTAACCCATACAATAGCGATTGGATCACCTTGCCCTCATAAAAGCGTAGAATTGGAAGTCCTTCTTACTGGCAACATTTGACCCAAATCTTCCTGGATTGAGCATAACGTGGCGCCAATTTGGCTTTCAGCTGCAAGGTAGTCACATCATAGCTAGATTTATCCTAAAACACAAAAAACAGTTATCTCATATTATTACTAATATTGATGATGGAGCCATTGATGTGCCATTTAAACACCTGTTTTATTCTGGTTACTGATGTTATCACTACGTTTCATTTGTCAGCATTAAGTTTTAAGTTGTTTTCTTGGAAATAAGCACTGAGTTTCACAAGAGTTCTTTGAAGGCTGATGGGGTTTCTGGCAATAACAATGATTTCCTCGACAAATAATAAAGCGGGTAATGTCAACATGCCGATTTCTGGCCCGAAAGAGCAACATTTCCTTACTTGGTCAATCAAATCAAACAGGTAGAGATTGAAAAGGCAACGGGCCAAAACAAAGGCCTGCCTTAGGCCTACAGATGTGTCTACAGACGAGCCGAGTTTCCCCATGGAATTAAGCCTGATTTGGACAGTGGTCCATAGGTGTACTAAAACCAACAACTTTAACAGCCTTCCTGGTATGCCCCATGTGTGAAGCTTATTCCAGAGCTTATTACGATCAATGAGATTGAATGCACAGGATAGATCTATGAAACCCATGTATAAAGCTTTGGATGCTCCACGAAATATTTGGGACTGGATCAGCTTCACAAATAACCCATTCAGGGTGGTGCTGTAATGATCTTCGGAAACCGTTCTGATATTAACACAGGTTTCCCCACGTGATGCGGCTCATTCTTTCAGATATTCTAGTAACAGTGTTGAAAATATTTTTGATGAATCTTCCAGGAGGGCTATGACCTTGTAGTTATCAGGATTGTTACAGTCACCCTTTTCATAGATTGGGACCAGATAACCTTCCGGCCATGTGTCAGGCAATTGACCCTTTCTTGCAATGTTCATGAATAACCTCTGTAGTATACCAGACAATAATATTTCATTGATCTTTAAAATCAAGTTTGCAACCCATCGGGGCCTGTGGCCCCAGATGCCGTAGCTTTTCTAATAGCCAGCCCTACACAATTCTGGCTAATTGATTCCCTCCATTTGCCCAAACGAGCCATAGTAAACCCCACAACTGTGTGATTCTGGTTGGTAAACCTTTGCCTCAGGGTTGATAGCCATTGGGAACCTGAAATAGTGTTTTCAAGCGCATTGGAGTTCATGTTCATGGCTGAATCTATGATATTAATTTGTTTCCAGAATATATGTGGATTGAATTGTGTGGCCACTGTTAACATCTACTGGCTGTTCGTATTATCCAAATTGTGCCGATAATATATCAGCCAATTTCAATATGCTTGTTTTAGTCTCTTGACGCGGTCCTGCTGCTCATTTGCTTCTAGGTCAGTAGAATGAAATATATTCTTAGCATTCTTTTGTAAAGCGTTTTTCCTGTCGTAGATCGTCTGATCAAATTGATGCATCCTAACCCGACAGAGAGGTCTCGACGTATCATCTTTTTGTTGTAGCATTGGAAAGGTTGCTGATATTTCTTTCACACCTTGTAAGAATATATCATGGCCAGGCATATGTGGGGATGATAATGACTCTGAAAAAATCTTGGTTTGCACCGGAGTATGCAAAAATGGTTCAAGAATATTGTCAAAGGTTTGTTGTGTAGCTACAATATAATGTGGGAAGAACCGTCCTCACCACTCATCCACCTCCTTATGGTCCATTTCCTGCAACTTCCCCGTTGCAATAATTGGCAATATCTCCTGGTGATATTGGATTTGTTCTCTTGTTGGGTGGAGGCTTAACTGTGTAGTTGAGCTGATGCTGTTACCATTGTCAAATGTCTGGTCAGGGATTTTGTGCCAAGGTTTGTAATACCAGTTAGCATTAATAGTGATCAGCGCTCGTATTTTGTCAATAATGTGGTAAACGAACATTTGACTAATTCACATTTCCACACTCAGGCATACAGTACACATGGACGAAGCTACCCAACAGGGCCACTAGAGAGTAGGAATGGAGTAATAAAGAAAATATTGGCAAAGCAGTACTAAGAGACAGGGTTGAAGTGACCAGATACCATTGCCCTAGCGTTGCTCAGAATTCAAAGCTCCCCAAATAGAAAGACAGGGCTTAGTATGGACGATATCCTGTATGGACGCCCTATGAGTCAACCTTTGACTCCACTTGTAAGGTCTGTTGGCACTAACTGACATCTCTTGATTATGTGAGACCCTTAATTCTTTCTGTCAGTTCTATCTATAACCAGGTAAAGGCCATCTTGCCAAAGGAGCCAACAGAGCCCTGTGCTCTAGCACCAATAACAATCTTGGACCCAAATAACCGGACAGACTCAAAGAATATGGCATGGTACTACTTTATTATCAGCATAAAAATGAAGTAGAGCAATCCGGCAAACAATACGCTGTAGTCCACACACTCAAATCAAATGTAATTATACAAAGGTTTTATACTTCAATGTATGTAAGTTATAATGTCATCCTACGTGGAAAACTGTAAAACCTATTGAACGGAGGGATTGCTTAAGGGAATTTATATACCTATAGTATGTATACATGTTACTGACACCATAGGCTACTCCTTATCTGCTAGACATTCTTAAAACCACCTCTAAATACGTATAATACTAAGTATAGAAGAAAAATGCCAGAGGTTTGGCTTTTGCAACATTGTATAGCATGTTGCTACATAGAACCTCTGATTGGGTGGCATGCTTTCCCAACCTTGGACTTTCAGCTTGTTAGAAGCATGTAAGCGAAATGGACCCCAGGTGCCGTGAGTAACGTAAGTCTGCTCCCTACTTTCCCAATAATTCCATCATCTGTCATCAATCCGGCCCTAAGCCAAGGCTTCTCCTTTGTAGTTGACCTTGCAGCCTTTTCTCTTAATCTGCACCTTTTAAGGGAGTGTAGGTACACCATTTTCTTTGTCTAGAGCTTAAGGAAGGGCCCTGGTTTTCGACTTCTGAATCACATGTGAGGAGAACACGAATATGTCCATTTCGACCTTCTATTTACTGCTTTTTGATTCAATTATGCTGGGTGTCATGACTCCTTGTGGCCTCTAGAGACTTGCTCACTCAACCTTGTGTAGGCTTTTTGCATCTTTAATTGTCCAATACTTTGCTCTTGCATATGTTTTCCTCTATGCTTAATCTAAGAGAAATATGTCCTACGTAGATGGCTTATCCTTTATGACGACCCTTGTGCCTTGCAATTATTGCTTGAAGTAGCATCCTTTATACCAAGCCAATAGACTCCTATTTATTCCTTACACAAAGCTGTTTTTCCAGCGTCTTCTGACTCTGCGCCTCCTGGTCTTTCTCCGAATTATCTTGTTTGGTTTTAATACAAGTCCAGCGTTGATCTTTCCATCATGGCCGCCCTAGCCAAGTTATGTTTTCTTCTGCAGCAAGCTTCTATATGTCTCATCTACCTTGCGCTTCTGCGTATATGCACTTATTAGTCAACAGGTTGCTTTATCTTCTTTGCATATATGATTTCTTTGTATCTGATTACATGTTTCACTTGTTACTCCAGTTACACTTTGTCCTTTAAGTATTTTCATATTGTTTCAGTGAATCTTCGTATGTCTCTTTCATGACGTTACTCTACCCTCGACTGATTTCACTTATAGCTCTATGAGGTCCAATGGTGTGTTCCGACATCCTTCCACCATTTCAGTGCGAGGGTACATTTGGTACAGTTGTCTGGGTGCATATCACATCTCATACACTCAATGTGGTATTGGGATAATACCTGATGTCCCACGTAGGGCTCTTCTCCTGCTGTTCCAGTATGACAGAGGTGAGGGTGTGGGAGAGAGGGATGACGTGTCCACATGCTCCTCTACATCCTCCCAGTTGAGTCCTCAACCACCTTCTCCTCTTCAATCTTCTTCATCTTCTCTTCATACTGCGGTTTCTTAGGGATCCATATCTTTGTCAACCCCTTTAGGTGGCCTGCATTCGTTCTATGTTCATCCACACTCCAGGTCATATGGCAGCACTCCCCAGATGGTGGACAGAATGTCCAATGTCTTACATACTTCTTTTGATCCTTAGGACAGGGGACTTTCCTTTATATTCGCACAGAAGCTGTCCTCATTTTGCATTTGTTCACCAGTGTCAGCAACTATATCAATCATTATCTTCATACCAATAGCTTTCTTGGCTATCTTCTGGAATTGTCCCACAATGATCCTTATCAGGCAGAATCCGAGCAATACCAACACTAGTACTGCTCCAAGTAGCTTGAAGGCTTTTGCCAGCCAGGTTGGAATCCATGAAAACAGAGAAGAAAACTAGTCATCTTCTGCTGTCTCATCAACTTCATCATCCATCTTCGTATGCAGGGTTGTCAGCATAGTTATTGCTTCTGTCAGGGTTCCATTTTCTCCATCATGGGAAGGCATGAAAGTACAGCAAGAAGGGCCGACCTTGGTGCACACACCTCCTTCCATTGCTGTAATTAAATCAAAGACATACCTTTTCTGGAGGGACATAAATCTAATGGACCTCAGTTCTTCTTTGATTGCAATAAATCCTTTTATTGTTACGTTAATCGTCTGTAGCAGCTCCCATCGGTAATCTGCAACCATTTGGCATTCACTGCAGTCTGAAGTCATGGGATAAATATAGATTTCATTATCATTGCTGTCTTGCTGAATGATTTATGCTCATCTGGTATATCGTTATAGCCTTCTATTGACTTTAATGAGAAATAGTCTTCCCGCTTCATCCGGCAGAGGTCAAGCGACCTCTTCTTTCTCTGGTGTTCATTCTTTTTTGGAAATCCGTCAATATTAAGGTCACTTTGAGGAATCATAAATGCAGGAACGTGTATGACTACAATGGAGCACACTCCTCCCCAATTTCTAGGCAGCTGCATGAAGGCTCTGGATCCACAGGCCCAATATCAATCCATCAGCACAGCAGTTCCTTCATTCATCCAGGCCTTTATTCTTGAAGCATGTTGTCGCATTCTTTAGTGTTATTATAGAAACTGGTCCTGCTTCATTGACAACCCATTTTAGTAGCTTAGAGTACTTGGCCCATGACTCTGAACATATTTCATCGACTATTTGCACTACGCTTACTGGTTCCTTCTTCACTGTTGGTCGTGTTAACTACCCAAAGAGATGCGTAGCATTAGTTCTTTTGATTTCTTCACTTATGAAGTTTTTTGCTCAGACCCTGATGGTCTTTCATTGAATACCAAACGAAGATATCTAACACTTGTTCAAACCTCAATCGGTCCACCATCCATTAGCTGCTTAAACTGCCCAGCAATATTTATACTTGTAAATGTTACGCTCACCTGGTCTCAGCTGAGGCGTTGGGGCACGGTTGCAGCCCTCCCTGAACTTGAATCACCCCCTTCAGGCCTTTCCCTCAGTAGAAAAGCTGTGAGCGGTGGTACGTGGTGATACTGCTCCTGCGAGGAGGTAAGAGTGTGTGATTGTGCCAATCTGTGATTGTTGTACCTCTCGAACCCTTCACCCCAAAGTACGATTTCTGTGAGCATATGCCGCCCATAAAGGTCACCTGTGAATTATGGAAGATAAGTTCTCCGTCCTGCTACTTCTGGCAGGGGCGTGTCAATGGGATCTAGTTCCTTCACTGATCCCTGATAAGGATTAGTCCATTCCAGCTGCGACTATGCTTCTTCTTATGATTGCTAAGTCTTTCTTGAGCTCTTGTGATGCTGTTCGTTCTGTTTAATGTCTTTATTGGTTGCTCCTATTTATGCCCGCAATAATGTCTCTCTTCTGTTTTTCCCTTAGATGGAAATACGGCATCAATGCAGCTGTGAGGCGCGGCCGGATGGAAGATGGATGCTACCACAATGTTTGACAGCAGATAAGTGATGGTTTAAAGAAAAGCGCAAAGTATGGCAAAGCGCAACCTTGAACTGACTATTTTTTCGATGTCTAACCTTGTCTTCTATTTTTCCTTGCAGGCGCTGCTGTCGATGATGGAGTGCGTCGTACTGCGAAGCGAAGATGAAGATTTCGGCGTTACGGAAAGTGTAAAGATGAATACTTGGTTCGCAGAAAAGATGTACAGGTAAGAACAGCTTCCCCCTGTTGGTAAGTATGCTGGCAGGAAGCAGGATGTCCAGGTAGCAGGATCTTCAAAGGTAAGACCTCAGGCGACGGTGAGCATTACGCTGCTTGCAAGTGCAGAATAACACAAAGAGTCTGTCTTGAGGATCGGGGCAGCTTATATAGCTGAGATCGTGGGCACGCCCATTAGGGCCGGCTTACCTGTCACTCCTAGAGATTGAGCACGTGCGAAGGCAATCCATTAGCATCCACACCCAAGAATGCACTTGAGGCTGCTTAATGGATGGAATGTTCAAGGTTAATGCATTCTGCTTAATGGATGGAATGTTCAATGTTAATGCATCTGAAGTGCTACGTCCATAATAAAAGCTTTTTGGTGTTAAATGGATGTTCTTGTTTACTTTTGTTCATGGCGCCAGGACATTGTCCACCCAGGTCTCCTGTGCATGCGTCCCCTGCCTGTGCCCCTGACTGCATGACCATGACAGCATAGCACACAATTCTAGTATTGTATATATGAATTGCTGAGTCCAGTGGTTCTCGATACGTGGTTTGAGTCTTCATTGCTCTTTGAAGACTGATTAGGATATGTTCAAAGATGGCAAAGTCATCAGCATATCCAAGACATTGCATGTGGTTTCATTCTAAGAGTAAGACTCTTGTTTGTGTTAGCATCTGTGGCATACAGGGTAAATTACAGAGACACAGGGATATAGCCCAGCTTACTAGTAGCAGGGATGTCTTTTGTAACTTCGCTGCTTGTACTTATTCTGACCCTCGCCATAGTATTAACATATAGGGTCACAATAATTTTTAATAACTCTCAAAAAGAAGATTTTTCTCCCCATAATTGTGTTCACTACAGCACAGTCCTTTAATGTAATGTTAGTAAGGAAGCCATGGAGCTAGAAACAGAGGAAATAATTCTGAAACAGGTAAAGAAGAGTTTTTGGGGACTACTCTTTTTGCCTTACTTTTTGCATTGCTGTTGCACCTCAGAAGCATGGCTTCATCCCAGCTTGCTGAGTTTTAAAGGGCTGGTAGGTGAGATTAAAGTGCAAAGGGCATATGGCTGCTATGTAGTCACCGAATATAAGATACATGTTCAGTACACAATGCAATTAATCAAGATGGATAAAGCATCTTTTCACCACAGCTTGCTGAGTTACAAGAGGCCAGAAAGCAAGATTATATCGTTTGGCGCAAAGCTGCCAATGTGTCAGTGAACGTAACACACTCTTTCAGTACACGGCCCAATAGGCAGAAGTAGTAGTCTGTTGCAACCTAACAGGTGTCAGGATATGGCTAAAAGGACAGAAGGAAGGCCCTGCAGTCACTATATGTAGCACACCAGTTCAGTACACTGTTGTGTGTTAATTGAATGTAGCTGCACCAGTGTCATGAATTGCAATGACCTTTCAAAAATATGCAATGATCTAAAATAAAGGATCCGGAAGGGCATATACACATTGGAGTGGGTTGCCAGTGTAAAGGGGCCACAAGGAGAAGGTACATGTCTATTGAGGAGTCTTGTGATATGGTATAGAATACACAGTTGCAATGGTGTGAACAAATAATCCACAATTGGGTAGATTTGAGAAAAAGAGAGTGTGGATGAAGCACATAATAAACTCGTGTCATTAGCATATCCTGCATAGTAGACGGCATGCTGCTTAGCCACTGCGGAAGGACGCCCTGCAGAATCCACACTTTGGGCCTGATCCACAGAGCGTTTTCCAATGGAGTTTTGCCGTTATAAAACACTTCTGTGAATTAGGCCCTTTGGCTGTTATTTGACACTGGAAGCATACATGGAAGTGAAAGAGTTGAAGGAGTGTTGGCAACCTTGAATGTGAGGACAATACACACATGGCAGAAGGACCAGCAGTGAGGCAGAGATCTCAGTTCACTGTGCTACATGCGAGACAGAGTATCACAAAGGACTGTTAACACATTGAAACTGTCTTTTACATAGAGCCTTAGGAGCCGATTCAGGCATGTGACTTATTCCAGTAACAAATACAAAGGCAAGTTACTGGGAATTCACCAAATGACTTAATAAGTGATACACAGAATGATTTAGGACTTTTCTATTGGAGCACATTTTGGTGTAGTTTACTCCAAGACTAGTGGACATGGGTGCTCGCAAGGGCATCCGGGACGTTAAGGGTCTCACAAGGGTGTATACATGGGGCAGAGATAAAAGCCTATAGATGTGTAACTTTATATTTGGCTTAGCAACTTTTGTGAACATCTGTACATTGTAAGTGTAAGTGTTGGCTTTGAGGTGTGAACGTGAATTCAAATATATGTAAATGGAGATATGTGGCTGAAACATATTTTGGAGTGAAAAAAAGATTACAAATCTGTTTTGTAAAATTTGTATTTGAAGTGGAAGTTTGCTCAGAAATTGAATTGGCCCAGTCAATAGGGAATCCATTTTTTAGCATACATCGATCTTAAAAAAAATGAAAATGCATCTTAGCTTTGTTTTTCTCACATTTACAAATGCGAAACTGATGGGTCGGGTACTGCCATCTTGTGCTAAACTTTGCTATTATCCATCGCCCTAAGGTCAAGTGCCCTTGCAGCAGTAATTCAGATCACCCGCCCCTCAGGCTGATATCACTAGATGCTTACACCCTTTTCACAACCCCAGTGCACGTCTCATGTCAATGTCCTCTGTGCGCACTCTATTGACGTGTCTCCAAAATGGCTTAAAGAAAAAGAAGCCAAAATTATGGGGAATAGGATGAAAGTCGTGACGATCGATCACCAGAGCCTGATGCCAGTCGCTTGGAAGATATTTCCACCTGGTGTGCCTGCCATTGTTGTGAGGTTATGGCAACTTTTGTGGAGAACTACTGTTGCAGAGAAAACTCTGGGTGCTTGGCATACATAGCCGAAGAAAACACACCACCACTTTGCGTTACGCAGCTGCATGACTTCAGAGCAGCCTGCCATACAAGATATGTGTTGTGAATGATGCTGATCCTTACGCACAAACTTCGAGCAACAGTTTGCCCTCATAATCTAAGTAATCAGTAAGTTTCCTCTTTATATATTGTATGTTTGACAACCAAGACCGCTAACATTTTATGTTGTTCTCTTACATCATGATAACTTCGATGGATCACTGACAAAATAATTTTTATGGTATTTGAAAAAATTTCTCGTTCTAATCTCAAGCCAAAGTATTCAACATTATATATATTTAATTACCAAACAATAACATTTCTTTCCCTTTAAAGTTAAAAACAATATTTCCCTATGTTCCAAACTGTTTTTGCTGGAATGGGCGTTCACATTTCTAAATCATACCTACTTGAAAACAACAAGTACTGTTGGTACTTTGCTCGAAAAGATATTTCTTTTAAGTATAACAATGCCTTCTATTTTAGAAACAGTGCAAACAAAATAAATGCAATTATTGGATCCATTCAAGTAAACTATTTCTCTATCTCTTAAGCAGATGGTACAGGCTTGTGGCCTCTCAAGCGTTTACATGGTGGATTCATGGAAGGCTGGGATTCTGTGTTTGATGAGTAATAGCTGCCTTTGTGGTTCGAGCCATTCGTGAGAAATTCCCCATTGACTCCGGACAATACAAAGGATTTACACAGACAGTACCTCAACCACAACTTTACAATTTGTAGTTTTTCGAGGCCATCAACCTTACCAAACTAAATAAAAAAATGAGGTAATAGGAAAAGTTATTAGAACTAAATTGTAAGTCACCAACACATCCAAACATCTAATATTTATAAATGTATTCAATACCAAGAAGATCATGAAAGATTGGTGTCCTTTAACAAAGTTCCTGGCATATTGTGCTCGCCTCATCCACATCCATGCCCCTCCGGGCAATTTGCACCTGTGACTGTGCGCTCGCAAGGGGGCTCGGTGGGTGGGAACTAACAAGGTGAATAATACCATGTACACTTCAAAGGGTTCTTTTGCATGGGGACCATAGGCCACATGGCCACAAAAACACAGAGTCTCCAGACTCCCCTTTGAAGACTCTGTCCCTTCAAATAACATATGTATGTGTCCTTTGACTATGTTCTGGGCCTATTATACCCCCCTTATCCACATCCATCCCCCGTCCGATATCAATGGAAAGTTTGCACCTGTGACTATGCATTCACAAGGGGGCTGGGTGGGTTGGAACGTACAAGTTGCAGAATACCATATACACCTCAAAGGGTTCTTTTGCATGGTGACCATTGGCCACATGGCCACCCCAGACCCGGAGTCCCCAGACTCCCCTTTGAAGACTCAGTCCCTGCAATCAACATATGTATGTGTCCTTTGACTATGTTCCGGGCCTATTATGCTCCCCTCATCCACATCCATCCCCCCTCTGATGTCAATGCCAGTTCGCACTGTGACCGTGTGCTCGCAAGGGGGCTGGGCAGACACCTTGAAAGTTAGGAAAAAACATCTATGCAATCTGCAACAGATATCATCACCTGTCAACCTTTTACCTTGGTTGCTGAATTGGCTGATCTATTTTTCCAAGTCACGGTTAGCAACTATTGGTTTCTCGAATGTCCGTGTTTTCAGCTCTGTACTTTTCTACTGCTTTTTCATGTACATTGTATTTTCATTTAATTTTTCTGAACGACTTCACCATAACCGTTCTATGTATTTTTATCTCTGGCATTAACACATCACATGACAGTGTATTGTTTGGAAATGTAATGTTTTGTGATCCATATTTTCTTTAGGTGGCTCAAAGGTTGTTCATATTTTCTTTAGGTTGTTCATTGTACCGGTAATATGTTTATTCTTGTGGTAAATTAATGATTTTTGACTAATTTTATCGCCGTAATGGTTAGACCAAGTTACAGAGTATTCTTCAAAGTCTAAAAAAGTTTCATATCAAAGCTTTGCGATAGTTAAATTACTCACTGTGATACTTTATTCATTGTAATCTTTATATTTTTTACAGATCTTCTGGACAATCAAACAATGCCTTCATGTATTTTTTATGGTTACCTTAATATTAGCCATGTAAAAACTACTGGTACAGTGATGCTTGTTTTCCCAAAGGAAATGACGTTAATAAGAAAATGGTTGTTGAACTGTGGATTTCCAGTGTCTGAGATTGAAAGCAGAGCTAAGGATGTCTTGGACGACGTGAGGGGAAATTGACTGCGTGTCTGCAGGACGCACTTCTAAGATATGTTCTAACCATCAAAGTATAATAAAAAACATCGGCCCAGACTACTTCGCAAATTACTTCGCAATGCAGGTCCAACTGAATTTAAGCATACACTGGCTCAGGTGAATAGTAAACGTTGAAATATTTATGTTCATAATTATACAATTGGTGTGTATACATATGTCATCTAAATAATCACACAATCTATTGAAATAGTGTGTCAAAAGGTAACATGATGAAAGGTTGGAGTTTTAAAAAAAACATTGGTATAAATATTGTATTGCACAATTTTAAATTGCAACATAATGTACAGTAGTTTTTACATTTTTCACTTTTGACTACATCATGTATATCCCTTCTTTAGGGATACACAAATAGTCCAGTGCAATGTTAGCCTTTCTAAAAACTTTAATAGCATCCTCTGAAAATGTGTTCTTTTGGTAAATGTGTTGATTACAATGTCTTTACATAGACCACATTGATGGAAGCATAGACCATTACCATGGAGGAAACAACAGACATGTCAAATATCCAAACGGTGAGGCCAAGCAACATGCACGTAAACTTATATTACATTTTAATACTAATATATGTTTTCCATTGAACACTGTTATGAATATATACATTGAAAAAAGGACAGAGATTCACCTTTGACAACTTTGCCAGAATCAACATCAACCTCACTCCCCTTTCAAGTAATATTTTTATACTATTCCTTCAGATACGACTACACAATACATTTATAAGGCCAAGTTCAACTTTAAACATATTGATCATTGTTGTTTATAGTATAAGCTACTGATATAAACTGGCATGTAGTATCGTATCACAATATCGACTATTTTTGTCATTATATTTTCATGCTATATTTCTCTTAAATAACTATTATAACAACAATTATTTTGATACAGAGGGATGCAGAAACTTCAACACTTACTATTCTTCTACTGCAAATGGTCAGGAGGATGAGGTATGAGACGTGAGAATGTATTGAATGAAATCAATAATTTTGATTAATAATATTTTGTTTAAAATTAATAAAAGCGATAATTTGTTTAGAATGTATAATAATTTGAACAAATTGCAAAGCATTTTCACTTGTTATGTTTATCACCCATACACATGCAGCAATGACAGTAATCAATTACAAAAACGTAGGTTGTAAAAGAATTACACGGAATCTTTCGCTCTGTGGATCGTTTATATATGTGTTAATACATATTTTCTGCTTACCTAAAGCTCAATAGGTACAGAAAAACGTTATAACCTGATATACATTTGGTGACAACTATGTATTTACTTTATTTTGCAGGATGATCTCACACAAATTCCCTATAACATCTTGGAAGCTCACTAGGTACAATTTCAAATATCTTTTAATAAAATGTTACACCTACACAGTGTTTGACTTAATCTTATTAAACATGTAAATTTTATAAGTATTTTCACTAAAAATGTCTTCCAACAATTTACTGTCTTTGTTTTCAATGTTTCAATGTTTAACTGATGTTGTAAAGTCGACAATCATAAAAACAACATTTTCAAGATGTCCTTGTTCAGATCAAAGATTGTAACATTACATTATTTAACTATTAAACTATGGTTGTTGAATTTGTTATGTACAAGGAGTGTACTACTGAAGCAGTTCAGATTGAAGAGACACATGGACCCAATGAATACAAATGATATTGTAAAAGATCAGTTATCCATTTTTCTTTTCATGTAATTTTTATTATGTAAAAATGTTTTTTCATATAGAAATTAGGTTCAACTTGTAATTGTACATATATATTTTAAAATGCCAGAGTAAAATGCTTGGTTTCCACATTTTCAAAATGCTCTTTTTCAGCTCGGTGGTGAAGTTAGCAAATCAAGATTGAATGTCAAGACACACAAGGAGAACTAGGGTAAATAAGAAACAGGCTTTCTTTTCTTTTTTTAAAGGGGCTGTTTGGCCATATTTAATTGACATTACCTTTTGAGGTGGAAATTCATATGTTCTGTAAGTGTGCTATACATTAAGCATGTTTTTTTAAAAAAAAATCAATTAGAGGCCTAGGAAGAAAAGGAGCTGAAAGACTCAGACCACACCATAAACTAATGCTATATCTTGCCAAACCGATGTTCGTTGGGTGAAACTAAGTTTGGAGGCTCAACATGCTCATCTCAAAATTCAGAGTGGGGTTGCAGATGTCCGGTGGCAGGAATGTGAACTGAATGTCACCAATGACCCATGGAAAGTAAGCATGGGTCATTGTTACAGCACACGTCGTCCCCCAGAAGAAACAGGCAACACAGAAGATGTTTCAGAATTACTTGCAGACCCGGTCGGACAATCCACACCCTCTAAAAGATTTCAATCAAAGAATGAGCTATTGTTCCCTGTTTACCCAATGCTGAAAATCCTGAAATATCGCAGATTGATATAACTGAAGCATCTTCGGAATTGATCGACGAATGTGTTCATGAACTGGACTTCACTCTTCTTAGTATGGAGGACTTGTCCACCACCATTGAATCACAAACCACTGTACTGAAGGCTTATTTGGCTATTAAGGGAGCCAAAATGCCTTGTATTCAATTGCTGTTTGCTGTAGATGATCAAAATTATTAAATATAATCATAAATTATGTATCAGGATTTGTGGGAAGCCATTGGTGAAGTTTACTCGTGTAGTCAAAGGCACCAACCTAAACATCAAGGTTAGCTGTGTTCAGCACTGAGGTTGTCATCCTGGTGTATGGTGATGGAGCGGGATTAACAGTGACCTATAATATGTTTTTGCATTTTCAAGGAAGCAGAGGGCTTTCCTTCAAAATGCTTAATGTTGTAGTAAAGGCCATGGAAAGGGGTAAAAAGGATGGTATCCCACATGCCTAGATTCTCACAGTCCTTCACAGGAAATGTTAAAATGGGACATTATTGACCGTTATGTGCATAAAATATGACCAGCAATGGTATTATTCTACTAATAAATTATACCTGACTGTTACATCCTTCTGTGCACGTTATTCAACTGTGCCCAAAAGTGAGTACCACAAACTAACACACTTTTAATATTCATAGTTATTGTTCAGGGTGCTATTAAACTCTTTTTTATAATGAACTTACAAGTGCTCAAGAATCTCATCAGAACAGAAGAGAAGCACTCATACCGAATCAAAGCAAGGAAAAACTCTTATAAGATATGGAGTCTAACTTGGCAAGCAGAATTTGTGGTAAGTGGCTGTGGATTGCAATAGACCAAAGATTTATGGGCCACAGTATAGTGAACACTGACATCCCGGGTGACAGAATATGTCATTTAAATGCATACTTTGACGATGTGCAGAATGAACGTGTGCCCGTGGCCTATGCTCATTTCCATCTCACTGTGGTGGCCCACAGGTAGAGGGCCCCCCAAGCATCCCTGCAACATTGCTGACATCAAGATGATTGCTTGACTAGATCTACTTAGAAGCCAGCAAGCATTTCAACTCAGCTCATTCTAGGCAGGCTGGAATTTTAAGGATTTTCAATTTTTAGTTGCCGTTTTTTGCACTTTGCACCTCTGGCCCTGGTGCAGGTCCAGTGGTCAACCACCCTGTTGCCCCCCTTCCCGGTCCACCCGTGCCATCTCTATATATTAACCTGCTGCTTTTAATCCTTCAATATCCAAGCATTTGTATTTTGCGATGTAAATATCTCTCTATGTCCCAGATGATTTGTGAAATGAGTTTGTACATTTTTGTTCAGCACTGTAGTGCACTGAGTAATGTTCCAAAAGGTGACAGAGTCCCATGGGTGAAATGATTTAACCGATGGACAGAATTTCAGAAGTCGTTGCATTGGGTTTGAGATGGAAAAACAGTTTTCATGGCGTGTATTCGAATTCTGTTTTTGAAAAGTGAGGCGATTGCTTGGATCTGTATAGGTGCAATACTATTAGGTTTTGCTGTGATCGGGTTGCTTGACTTTACAATGAAGAAAGACTGGCACCTGTTTGTAAAAGCTCTTTTGACAGTAATGCAATCAGCACCTACCCCTATCTGAACCTTATGGGCAGACAGATCTGCACCCGAACCCTACATCTGCAGGATGGCCACCCTTCGAGGCATCTATAACAAACAATAAATACATGGCCAGGGCACATGACTGGTTGTCGCCATAGGCAAAGCAATGTCTGGTGTCAGTGTTCTGTAACTCTCCTAGCATCATATGTTAAAGTAGTCAAAAGCGGATGGGACAGGGCGCCTTGAGACTGTTAAAATGGAAGTAAATATTTTGTTATGTGTAATAGTTAAAATATGTCATTAGTTTCACTGCACAGCTTGCAACTGAAAGTAGAAAATAATTTTGTTCATTTTTATGGCATTTGTTCCCAAAAACGGAACCTTCCCTTTGCAGCGCGAGAACACACAATAAAGGGTCTGTTTATTATTTGTCCTTGAATCACCCGCACCACCAATTTGAAGGACACAGTGGACCCCATTACGACCCTGGCAGTACGGGGTAAACGGCGCCATAAATGGTGCCGGTGCCGTTTACCCCGTACCGCCTCATTACGAGGTCCCCTCGCGGGACACAAGAAGCAACGACTGGTCAAACCAGGCGTGCTTACCGGGTCCAGCGAGGGGAAGAGGGAGCAAACAACGGCCAACTCGTAATGGTACGTTGTTTGCTCCCTCTCCCATTCAGCCTTATGGGGCCTGAAATGGGAATGGGGAAGGACCGGGTCTGGGTCCTTGGAGGGAGGAATTACCGGGCCTTCCGAACTCGGAATGGCCCGGTAATTCCTCATTCTGAGGACCCGGACCCGGACGCAATTTCAGCGGCAGCCATGCCGCCAATAGCGGCATGGCTACCGCTGAGGTCGTAATGAGGCCCAGTATGTTGAATATACACAAAGAATTGATGATATTCACTATAATGAACCCGAACCTAAGACAGTTCTGGTTCTATTACTGAGATCTGTTGTTCGAGGCGGTTAGGCATCTTTACATAGAGACAATGGAATATCACCAAATAATGTAAGCATATGTTTTACATAATATTTATGCGACTAAAGTTGGCATGTGTGCTGTATGCGTGATGATTAACAATGTGCCGGTTTAATGTTCAATTTGATGCAAAGACTAGATATTGTACATGTACAATTTACCGTACATTGGGCCTCATTCCGAGGTGGGCAGTAAGGGATACCGGGCAACGGTAAGGAGACCGGTGCTGGTAATCCCTTACCGCCCAATTCCAAGGTCCCTTAGCAGAAACCGTAAAGGACGTGTGGTCTGACCACACGTTCTTTACGGGACCCGTTGAGGGACCTTGGAGCTAATAACGGGCCCGCAATTAGCCTAGGGCGGAATGTCCCGGTAAGTCCCCTCTCCACCAGACCGGACCCGGACACGATTTTGGAGGCAGCCATGGCACTAATAGCGCCATGGCTGCCTCCAAAGTCGTAATGAGGCCCATTGTTAGTTAACAGGTGTATATTTTTTTAAATGGGTACTGAAATATATTTTTGTATTCCCAAATGTACATAGCTACGTTCTGGAGATGTGCGTTTGTCATGGATACAGTCTTCCCGTGGACAGGTTTTTCAACCAGAATTAGGCAATAACCATTAACAACGCACCTGTAATATCAATATTCTGGGACGATCGTCAGGCAACAATTTGTCCATTTGCGATGGCAGTAATAAGGAGCAACATGTTTGCGTTTATGATATTAGTAAAAGTATATACATTATTTTCTCCTTTTTGTGAAAAGAAAGAGAACTTTTGCGCTGTGTGGGGATGTGTGTGTTTATCTTCCTGGTTTTGCGTTAGGTAACATTATGACATAGGTGATGACAAGGTATGTTTGGCTACGCTATCCACGAATGTCATGAGACAAGGTGACGCATATCAATTTGACTATTGGTGTCAGCTTGAGGGGGTGGGTGATCTGAATTACTGCTGTGAGGGTACTTGAACGTAGGGCAGTAGAGCAATGGCAAAGTTTAGCACAAGATGGCGGTGCCAGACCCGTCAGTTTCGCATGTGTAAACTGAGATTGAATATGAAACTAGTGTAAGCTTCTAAATTTCCTTCAAAATTAAAGATTACGATAGTGATGTATTTACAACTGGCCCTGAGCAGAGGAGTGCCACCAGAGCCATGATTGCACTTTAACAGCCAAAGCATTTGCTGTCCAAACATGTATATATGCTTGATATATGCAAAATCTTTATTGGTAGAGTGACTTTTCACATAAAAAAATATGGTCATTATTATATTCCCAACATGCTCCATTATATGCAAAGCAGTTAGAACCTCATTGGCTTTATTTGTGCCTCTCCCCATTCTTACTGGAGTTCTTTCTAATCAACAAACTGCATACACAGTGTTAAACATGCACAGTGTTAAGCAATCACTTTCATGTTCAAATACACATAACATCCAATTTGGAACCATTGCAAAAATTAGGGTTTTCCCTCAGAAGAATTAAGGTTCAAAACAATGCAACATTTTACATTATTAAATGTATGCTTGTGCTTAAGTCAAACAGAGAGTTTCCACTGGTGGACACTATAATTATGTCCAGAAACAAGCACTACTTTCCCGCGCCTGCCCGACATTTCAGAGATCTGTGGCTGCCTAAAAGTAGCAAGCATGATATAAACCGTACTGAAGTTAAAATGGTAGAGGAATTCTAAGTGCATCAAAAAGCCTATGAAATTATGCATAAAGCCATTGTAGGGTGAGAGAAAAAACAAAGTATTCAAAATGTTCACACCATGCTTCATAGCTGTAAAGAAGATAGCTCTGAAGTGTCCCAACAAGATATCAGTCTAGATTCCAAAATGGTTCCCAAGTGGCTTGGACCCAACGGCAAGCTCGACCTCAGAGGGTCTCTGAAAATAAGAAACTGCCGTGAATGTAGGCAAAAAGAAACAAAAGGGATGCCAGAATAAATGTCAGGTACACTGGTGGCGCCATAAAATCCACTCAGTGTGAGGGAACGGCTAGAAAATAGCAGCAGAATTGCTGAAGCGGAGGGAACAGCAGCCCGTAAGACGGAACTGGAAGGTGCAAAGTGGAAGCCGGTGCAATCGGAGAATGGGAAACAGAACAGAGGTCCACCGCCTTCCCGCATGAAACGCCTGAAGAAGACACCTGCAACCCTAGAGCCCTGGCACTAACTCAGTGTCATCAAAGAGGGAAGCTCCCTTAGCGCACACCAGGAGGAAAATTCTGAAAGGAAAACACAAACATTCGGTCGACCGAAAGCAGGTAATGGGAAACAAGGAGTGCATTTGGGGATCCTGGGCCGTGGCGAACGCCCACAGATAGCAAATGAAGGAGGAAGGCGCTGGAGCGTGTAATGGGATATCTCGACCCCGTACAGAGTTTGAGTAGAATATAAAGAAGTGAAGAAACATCAGATTAAACTGAAGGGCAACAATCAAAATGGCAGACATGGAGGGCAGACTTACACAGTAAAATGTATGAAATAAACAAATGCTGATACAACAAGAGATAATTGGAGAAGTCTGAGCAGGGATAGGATAAACCGAAGGGCATCCGGAACCCCAATAATACCATGGCAGAACAAACTCATGGCAATATAAAGAAGGGGACAAACATGAAGCAATAAAAACCCCGGCCATTCCCTGTGAGACGCTAATAATACATCATTGAAAAACTACCATGGAGTACTGTGAAGATAAGAAAACAGCACACAGAAAACTAATATTTAAAAGGAAAAGGAGGCACAGGAACCATGATAGGAGGGTTTATCAGAACTTCCTTGAAGCCTGCCCATCTAAAATCACAGAATCACTCAGCTGAGAGGTGCTTCATCTGTTGAAGATAGCCATGTGGCAATCATCGATGCAGGGAATTCATTCCCTCCACAATCAAAAGCGCCACACCAATATTTCTTTTTTGGTTCAATCTAGTCCTGTCTGTGATTCATCTAGAACCATGTAACTCCCCCACCCTTTAGCAATGGTAAGGCAAGAACCAGGCCGGTGAATAGAAAGAATATTTGTATTAATTATTATGAACACATTAATATTTGTACAAAATCACAGATCACACTACCTCACTCTGTGGCCCAAATGCTTTTCTTTACTAATAATAATTTCTTTCCAAATTGAAAAACCATAGTTGGTTCAGGATGACACAGATCACAAACATGTAGCACATTAAAACATGATAGGACCATAAGCTTGACACTCTACTTTATGTGAAGTTGAATTTAACTAAAATGCAAGCCTTTACTCTGCAAAAACAATTTCACACATGCAGCGATCTGTATTTTTATCTCCATGCACGCGCTTAGCAATGCCTTAGAGCATTGTTTAACTTTATCACATATAAAAACAATTTTGACTGGCACTGTGCTCTTAGCAATGCTGGCAATCTTATAGCACAACCGCCTTTTCAGAACACTGCATTTTCATTTACAGATGAAACCCTTTCTACTTCACTCCCATGCCGTGAACACTCTCCCTTCTTTCAGGAATCACTTACTCACTTTCTGCAAAGATGTACTTTTAAATAAGTGACTCCACTCTGTTTAACTTTGGGAACACACTGTTCTGCCCAGCACACAACTCCAGTTATTCATTTGATCATTTGGGATCCCTCTACTTTAAGGCAGAGTTCAGGGGAATGGAAAGCAGTAGGGAATTATTTTTTTTATTCAATGCACTCCTACCTGTCTGGAATTGTGGGGTTGGCAAAGGAAACAGGAGTCCCCTTCTGGAAGTGATAGTGAGAATTTCGAATTTCAGCAAAATCACCTTGCGTTAATTGGCTATGTGGGAATTAAATACATTGTTTAGTAACAATGCTAAGGATCCATTTTTAATCTGCCCGCCCAATCAATAAAGGAAGAAATTGCATCACACAGATCCCCACAAGACTGGGTTGGGTTGGACAAGTTAACTTACATAAATATCTCTGGGTTTTCGCTCGGGAAACCAGACATCAAGGCTCAGGTCATCTTTCAGGTACAGGAATGGAATCAGGTCAGAAATCCAATATCAGTCTTGGACATTCTCCAGTGTCAATCCCTCTAGTTTGCCTCTCCTTGGTCATTGATCCAAGCCTCTGTCCCTTTGTCTGCTTTCCTCCCGCAATTTTATCAGCAGTTCCAACCCAGGTGATTTCAGGCAGTTTCCCTCTCATTCAATTTCTAGGCAGTTTATTTTTCATTTCCATTGTGTGTCCCCTTATGAATCTTTTACCACTGACACAAACATGTCTAAATTATGCCATGTCAGCTCATTGGTCATTAGTTTAGATTGGACAACTATTTTCCATCCCTTCAGTTTATCAAGACCCAATTCGGGAGGGGCAAGTCCTCCAACTTGAACCTAACTTGTATACACTTTTTAATGTTTGCACTTAAAAGTCACAACTTGGCAACTATTTCTTGTTTATAGCTAAACATAATAATATTTACATGACTAAAGTGATCTGCCCATGCCGGATCTAATGAAGCATATCCCAGGTTCGAATGCCGGGTTTTCAGGAATTACTCAAAAATGATAAAAGTTAATTTTAAAAAATGGTACACACAGTTCTTCACTTCCATAAGCTACTATATTCCTAAATGTCTGCTTTGTGACATTTCTGAGAAGCTACCATCACATTTCAAATTATAACTTTGATTCCCATGGTCAAATTGTTTTGGGGCAGTGGTGTCAATAGAACAGTCATCTCATAATCTTTCCAATGATATCTGGGTTACCTTTCTGTGATTTACAGATTTGGAAATAATCAAATAATTATGATTCTTAATGTAAATCTATGGCAACATAATAACATGCATATTTTACTTAATTTTCACATTACAGTTCTTCAAGCTAAATATGTGGTCTGGCAATCAGCTCCTTTGTTGGTTCTGCCTGTAATAAAGTCCATTAACATTCTTGCAAGTTCAAAGGCCGGGCCATGGTTCTGCCTATCTTGAAGAGCAGAGATGATTGCCCCATCTCCAGGCTCATGGAATTCCTTTGAGAACAGGCCTGTGATCAGTATCTCTGAGCTGCCCACAATTTGGATTTTATTTTCAAGAATTATTCAGAGTACAACCCATTAAGGACTGCCTCTCTGTTGACTCAGCTGTTTACTACAACCCAATAAACTCATCTGTCATGCATGAATACAGCCTCCTCTCTGAAAGACAATCTCCTGAATCTTCAAGGAGATTGTCTTTCAGATAGAGAGCAGCACTGTGCTCAGCTTGACAAATGATGGGGGGTGGTGTCTTTGAATCTCAGTGTTAAAGTCTGCTATATTGAACAGAATTCAAGTACTTTTCATGTCACAATTTCTTTCTATAGACATGAGGCCTGCAGAAATATTTCACCTCATATCATATGCAGTTTTCTCCTATGCCGTGTCATCAATGTTCATCTTTACATCTTAATATATATATATTCACATGACACTGGCAAAGGAGATTCATTAATCCCATGTGTTCATTGTTCTAAACTGCAAATGTACACCTTTCCATCATAACTGTTTCTATGGATGTGAAGCTACCCTTTATGTTTTGCTCTGTGTCAGCAAGGTGGTATTTTAAACATCAGTCACATGTAATGGAAAGTAGTTTTGGCTTTTTGCCTAGTCACTTAAATGATCGTCCCTTTTAGTGTTTTTACTTATCTTTTTCTCAAAACAGCATTTTGATACTGGGCAGTTGCTAATGAAATACTGACTTGTTGGTCTGTCAGCCAACAGTGTGTCTTTAATTCCCTTCTGCAGTGTAGCCTCATATTTTCTTTTTTATTTATTTATTATTGTGCGATTTAGTTTTATTACAAACCTTTACACCACATTTCCTTTTAATCCCCCTGATTTTCATTTCCATAATGACATACGACCCACAGAAAGGAAAAAGAAAGAAACACGGAAAGGTAAAAAGAAAAAATCAATCTGTGTTTAAAAGTCATTTTGTTTAAAACTACCCCTCCTCTCGCCATCTTATAATTCTCAGCAGCATTGGATTGTCAACTGGTTCTCATATGGCTTCAAACTTTATCCTCATGTTTGTCGTGTTCTTTTAGTATTTTAGTCAGGAAATCTATCCCTGCACAGAGCAGTGCCTTATTTTTTCCATCCAGGAACATCGACCACCAGTCGTCTGAGGTTAGGGTCTGGTGCTGAGCTATATATTTCCCAAAATACAGTCGTTATTTCTTCTGACAACTTGTTGCAGGCCAGTAGCAGATGTCACACTGTTTCAAGGGCTCCTTCGTTCAAACAGGACCTGCATATCCCATTGTTCGAACTTCTTGCTCCAGTCCTATGTCGATATTCATTTGTTTGGAATATGTTTAGTCTTAGTTTTAGCACTGAGTCACGATGCAGTAGACGAGGGAATTTACCTAGAAAACCAGGGATGGTGTTTATCTTCCTATGTCTGCTACAACGTTCTCTCACTGTTGACAATTCTGCATTGCCTTCTAGTGTATGAATCCAGTCCATTTGTTTTAACTTCCATTTTACCTTCCCTGGATTTTCTAACAACTGTGTGACAGAAGAACTTATCTGCGTTAGATGGTCCTGGCACTTTCTTTTACACTCTCTTAATGTTCTTGAGCCTTTTCCGGCGCCTTAATGTTTCAACATTATGTAACCTGGAGCAAGGTTATCCTTTGTTAATTTTCTTAAGAGGCAAAAGGATTTCCACAGAATTATTGATTCTAAGGATTGTAGTCCAAGTTCAGCTCGAATTGCTATCATCGGAAGACTTAACAGCAACTTTAAAACTGACTTCCAAAATGTACCTTCGATTAATGCCCAAGTCTTCCATTATAGGTTTAGAATCGCCTGCCCTCCATATGGGAGTATCGGGATCACCTTACCTATGTAGAACGATCGTAAGGGTTCCATGGTAAATTTCCCAAATCTTAAATTGAGGATCGCGCCTTGCAGTGTTAACTGGGCTGATTTTTTGGTATAGTTCTTTGAATCTTGGTTTTTCTGCAATCGAGGTGTTAAAATGTGTTCCCAAATAGCACATTGCTGTTACATATTTGAGCTCTTCTGTTCGAACCCTCCATTTGAAGGAATTATCTTTCTTGCTTCCACGTGTCCCGATCTTCATGATCTTAGTTTTTGCACTGTTTATTGAAAAATCATTTCCCCCCATGTATTTGTATAGTTTGTCTAATAAATGCTGTAGCCCAATTTGTGTCTGGTCCAAAATTACCAGATCGTCTGCGTAGACCACTATATGAATATCTGTGTTATTCAGTTTTGGGGGAAATTGCTTGTCGGATTGAAGTTTGTTTGTCAAGTCTGCTATATATAATTTAAACAAGGTGGCCACTAAGGGACACTCTTGCTTCGCCCCTCTGTTGACGTCAAAAGCGGCTGTGCAGGTGCCTTCATTATGCAACTTGACACAAGAGGTGGTTCTCAGATGTAAGGCTTCGATTGGGCCCAACAGCTCTTCAGGGCAATTCAACGCTCTTAACTTTGCACACATTATTTGTCTGTTGACGAGGTCAAAAGCTTGTTTCATATCTACGAAGGCTAGAAAGAGCGTGCCATTTGCTCGTATGGTGTCGAGTTTTAAAATCAATATGAACAAGTTTAGATCTGTCCCGGTTTGGCGTGGATCCGTAATTTGTTCTTTCTCTCCCCTTTGCTCATATTCCATATTCCATGTTCCTGATTCTCAAGCTGCAAACATGGCCTGCTTCATTTTTTTAGTTAGGAATTAACTACTGGCCTTTTTCTCTGTCAGTCAACCATGTGTTTTCCAGTTACAAAAAAGGGATTTCAGCACTTTTAGGCCCACATGGCTATGGGCAGTTCATTTGATCTTGGTGCTGCCTTTTAAACACCACAGACCCCGCCCCCACTCTTTTACCATGATTACTACTGGGAAAGAGCTGGGACGAGTGAGGTTTAATTGACTTTCAGGTCTGCTGGTGATCCAGAAGTGTTGGTTGGGCTTCCCTCCATATTGGGAGTTTTATGGGTATGGAAGGGGCCTCCTTCCTCCTTTCTCTCCCTTTACCCCTTTCCTTCCAGGTTTCCTGGGTCCTTCCCGGGCTCCTCTTCTCATGTTCCCCAGGCTGGAAAGGAAAGCATTAGTGGGGCTAAAGAGATGAGCAAAAACAGTCAAGCATTTTGTTGAAACCTTCATTCCCTGGATATTACATATACATTGAGACACATTTATTTTATTTTATTTCACATTTGAAAAACAACATTATTTTCCATGTTTATCAAATATTCCATTCACACGCGGAAATTGAGATATTTTAGTTGCAGAAGATGGTGTAGAGACTGACTTGGCATCTGGACAAGTGGTAATCGAATGCTCCAACTGGTTCCAGAGTCAGCCACAAACATCTTCAGTATGGTTCCAATTGTCTTATTGTATCTCTCAACCCCTTCACTCGATGCCTGGTGGTAGGCGGTGTGGAGTTTTCTCTTTACCTGTAGAATCTCTCACAACTTGGTCTTAACCCCACTGTTAAAATGACTTTGTCGGTCTGACTCAATCCTTTGCGGGAGGTCAAAACGGGAGAAAATGTGATTGATCATTAGCACAGAATCTGTCTCCGTCCCACAATTTGGGGCATGAAGACACTGTACCCACTTTGTAAACAAGCATGTTGCAGTCAAGATGTACTTGTTTTCTCGAGAGGACGAACCACTGGCCCGAAGTAATCAAATTGCAAATCTGCCTAAGGCAGTGTCATTCCCCTTGTTTGTATGGGAGTTCTGTGTGTGGGGGAATTTGCTGAAATTGTGCACACACAAGACACCTCTTTAGATATATGTTGAGGTCCTGGCCCATATGTGGGCAGTATGCAACCTCACACAAGATTTCCAATGTTGTGTGAAAACCTCTATGACCATCAGTGGGCGCATCATGGACCTGATTAAACATCATTCTCTGGAATGAGTATTATCCGACCCCTCTATTTTGGGATGACCTCTTATCTTTTTCGTATATATGGTCATCCAATTAGAGGTCAGCAGATCATTGACAGACTGGATCAGTTTCCCATGTTTTAAGGGTGTATGTTAGCACAAAGCATGCCTCGATTCTTCCAGTTGATCAGGTGTTCCACAAACCCATTCCTGACATATTAAGAGTTAGTGATTATCACCAATTCTTTGAGTTGGTAGTGTATTGCAGTGAGGATGGCTTTATGTACAGACATCAACTCTGCCACCTTACTACTTTGGGGTCCTACTTTGTATCAGCAGTGGACTCTGGGGTATCATTCACCCGGGCATTCCCAGTGCCAGCCACTAGCTCTTTTTCCCCATTATTGCCAACATAGTAGGAGCACCAGTCCACATAAACTGTGGGTATCCTCTAGGAAGTGTCTTATTCATAGTCCTTGCGTTGGGAAGTTAGGTACACCTCCATATTGTCTTTGGTCCTTAAACTTTCGTCCTTGAGACAGTTTTCTTGAGCACAATCATGCAAGTCCACCGACCCTTGCGCTATAGGACTCTTCTTGTTTCGGCCATACCTGACCTCCACAGGAAAGCCTTGCACGGACACACTCCAGGACATAATTCTGGAATTACTTACATTCCCCGCCCGCATCCTGTCACTTTGTAAATACTGCAACATCAAACGTTTCAGAAGAAGGCAAAAGTTTCAGAGGGACCATGGAAGTGGCTGGCGTAGACGTTTGGACGAAGCCAAAAGAAATAGCAGTTAATACAAAGCCCCCCAGAGCATTTTACATCAAGAACGGAACTGGCTCTAAAATTGGCCAAAAAGGACCTGGTATTGGCACCATGGAATACAAGAGGCTATAAACATCCGACCCGCCCGAGTGACGTGAACTTGGGGAACTTCGATATCCTGTGTTTACAGGAAACTTGGTTAATAGATCTACCGACATTAGACGGATTTGCAATTGAATTCTCACCAGCCCGCAGGTCACTTATGGGAAGACCTTCCTCGGGCCTCCTAACCGCCATTCGTATAGGCTCAGGGATTACTACAAAAACCAAAATCATTGAAGCCTATGGCATGCTTGTCACTCTAACTTCATGGCAGCGCCATGACCCTTGGCTGGACACATGGATCACCTCAGACCTGGCGATAATAAATCTTTATTGGAATCCAGAGAGAACATCATCGAATGAATTTTGCAAATCCGTGGCCAAAGCCATCGATACCATCAACGTGGACCTTGACATTGATAATATCATAATCTGCGGAGACATAAACGCAAAGTGCAAAACATACATAACTTCTGAAAGAGCATTACCGACCCGCCCCCTGGTAGATGAAAGAGGTTTGGCGTGGTCAAAGCTTATGAAAACAAGAAACCTCTTTAATGCAGCAATGCTACAAGACTCCGAACCACAGATTCTAACGTGGGAAAGGGATAAATCCTTTGCCACTCTCGATTACATCTTCGTAACTGAAGGTCTGATAGCCCTTATTTCGTCCTTCAAAGTACTGAAAATGTTAGAAAGCGATCACAACTTGCTACAATTGTCCCGGTCCGCACAGGCCCCGGAAAGGCTTTTATATGCATTGACAGTTCAATCATTTAAGCAACAAACACGACTTCGCCTCTCTGCAGAGAATATAAGATCAATAAAGGACAGGCTAATTACGGATCCCAAGTTTAGAACATCTAGTTCAGGAATTAAGAGACCGGACTATACTCCCTTTCTGTCTCCACACAGGGTGTGCTTTTCAGGAACAAAGGGGAAACGACCTGCACACAACCATACTTACGATCGGATGGTTGTGATTAAGAGACGCAAAACAAGAAATCTGAAAAATGTTGCCATCAGGCACCAAACAGTTGAGGCATGGTCCGCATACCGAAAGGCAGCAAACCATTATAAATCATGGATTAAACAACACGCGGCAATACTTTATCAAAAGGACGCCAAAGCCATTCAGAAGTCCCTGGTTTCAAAAAGTACAAGAGACTTTTGGAACCTACTAAAAACTACAAATGGGCAAAGGGTTCCCCCTATTTCAAATGCGGTCTCGGAACAAAACTGGGTGTCGTACTTCAGCGCCCATTTTCAGCCGCCCTCAATATCAGAAGACAGGAAAATCCAGCTGCCCAGTGAACCCTGGATCCTCTTGAAAGATGTGGAAGATATCTTAAGAACAATAGCAAAACTGAAATCTTCAAGAGCTCCTGGCCCAGACGGTCTGACCAATATTGACATCAAAAAACATCCGGAAGAATGGGCTGCAGTCAAAAGTGAACTCTTTAATCACTGTCACAAAGCAAAACAGATCCCTGTATCCTGGACAGAAGCGATATTGGTCCCAATTTTTAAAAAAGGGTGTAGAGAAAGCCCGTCCAACTACAGGTCAATTGCCTTGTTAGACATTTTGGGAAAGATATTTGCGACTTGGCTTCTCTTGCATTTTCAAAAGTGGGCAAAAGTCTCTCCCGCAGCAGTCATCTTCCAGACTGGCTTCCAAAAGGGTACAGGGACGGCGATCAACATCTTAATGTTAAACATGATAAAAGCAAGAGTGAAATTAGGCGCCCCTAAAGTCCATTTGGCTTTGGTTGACCTCTCCAAGGCCTTTGATATGGTGGATCGTGACAAACTTTGGGCAAAATTAAGAACCTGGAAATGCCCAACTCCAATACTTAACCCAATTATGGCCTTACACACAAAAACTACCATGCGTGTCCGTTTGAGCCAGCAAGGCCACCTCTCAAACATAATTCACATGAAACGCGGGGTCAAGCAAGGTTGCCCCCTGGCCCCGGCGGTGTTTATTGCCTTCATCTGAGACTTTCAGCACACTGAAAAGAAAATTCGCTTGTTTCCGCCAAATGTCGGACTGTCAAATATTTCCAGGTTATGGTATGCGGATGACCTGATCCTGATGGACCAGACCAAAGTAGGTCTGCAACGTCAACTAGCGACTCTCTCTGCCTACATGAAAAATAACAACTTGGAAATTAACACTCAGAAAACAAAAATTCTTCTCTTTACAAAATCGACAGTCGATTGCAAAACCTCGCCGGTTTGGTTCCTTGAAAAGACCAAACTGGAAGTGGTGAAAGAATATAAATACCTTGGGGTTTGGATCGACAATTCCCTGAAAGAAAACACCACCATGAAGAACCTGTGGGATAAAACAAGAAATCTGACAGCACAATTAAAAGCTGTGGATAAAAAATTCGGAAGGTTTTCGTGGACACCTGCTCTACAATTTTACAAGTCAAAAATATTCCTGCACTATTACATGGAATGAGTGCAAACCTAACCCTTCCTCAAGATCTATGGCTAAAGCTGGAAGGTTTTGTGTGGAAGGCGGTGCTGGGTCTTCCGAAGTCAGCCCCTATGGCAGCGATTCAAAGGGATCTAGGTCTTATGTCTCTTGCATCAATAGTCGAGCAAGGTGCGCTGCAACTTTTCAGAAAAATTCTTTTGCCAGACTCCCTCCCTATCTTCCAGATGGTAGCAGAAGAAATACAAAGTGGGGGGTGCAAACCGCTAAATGACTGGGTAAAGAAATTAAAAGACTAACGAAAAAATCCTGTCCTATAAACTACTCAAGGATCTCCCGCCTGGCCATAATAAACCAAAAACACCATTGAGATATTGTGAAAAGTTTCCTGAGAAAGAATTCAGAAGAACATTCATGAGAGCTTGGTTAAATACTTTACACACAAGAGAAATTTTGGTTATTAGATCACAATCTACAACAGCCCCATGTCGTTTATGTGAAAACCCAGATCAGACTGAAACAGTGAGACACCTTCTGATGTCATGCCCAGAAATGTCTAAAGAAAGAGAGGCGTACTTGGCACCACTATTATCTCATCCATCAGTATTAAGTGAAGAAATGGGTTGGTGTCAGCTAATTGCAGGTGACTCAGCTAGATGGTTGAGGGCCGCATCTAAACTCTTGGATATTGCATTGAAACGAGCAAACCCAGTAAAAGTCTAATTGATATTGATCAGTCATCCGACAAGATTGCTCAAAGGACTTTCGAAAGAAAATGACAGTTGAAAGTGGTGTCCTAAGTACTTTCGTCAGAACTTTTTACTAAAAATGGCAAAAGACTTTGTAAAAATCTATTATTGATTAAATACAAAAAACAAAAATAAAATACTGCCATGGTGGGTGAGGAGTCTCTACAATGATGTGCTCGCCCTGGATAAACGAGTAGTTATTTATAAATGCCCACACCTTTGCCAGGAGTCTCTTTTCACAGCCGTGGAATTTTTCCCCCACAGAGGACAACGTTTTTCTTACGTAAGAGATAACTTTGTTGACGTTGTTGTGCTTTTGGTACAATACCGCTGTTAGGCAGGTATCTCTAAACCCCATCTCCAAGAAGAATTGCTTATTCTTAATGGGGTAAGCCAAACAAGGAGCTTGCGAAAGGCTTTTTTTTGTTGTTGAACTGCCTCAGATTGTTTGGGACCCCACTCCCACTTCACGCTCGCCTTTAATAAATGGACCAAGGGTGGAGTGACCTCTGCGTAGTCTTCAATGAACTTTCAACTATAAGTAGTACGTTTAAGAAGCCTTCTCAATTCTCGCAGAGTAGTAGGGTCCTTTCATTTCAAGAAGGCTTCCACCTTCTTTGCCTGTAGGTTGAGAACCTCAGGGGTGATTTCTTGCCCTAAGAAGTTCACTCAGGTCTTTCACCACTGTGCCTTCTGAAAGGACAGATTTGCTCTGGCTTTCTTCAACTGGGCCAGAACATAGCGAATCTCTGCAATATGTTCTTCCACAGTTGAGCTCTTGGTCAATACATCACCCACATACACCAGGTTTCCCATTTTGCCCAAGTTAGGCATGGCCTTATGCAGGAAGATATTGAACTAATTTCCAGAGTTTACATATCCAAAGCGTGTTCGGGTCCATATAAATTGCTGCCCCAAAAGGTAAAGGCAATCATGTATTGGTCTTCCCTATTCACTGGTACCGTCCAGTAACTGTTGGTCAAATCAATGGTTGTGCACACACTTTTGTGCCAGCCCTTGATAGATATAGGGAAATGGCCATCCTGACATTTAGACCTGTTGCTCAACTCCCTCAAGTCTGTACAGAGTCTCCATTGCCCATTGGGTTTTAGTAGCCCCAGTAGCTGGTTCTTAATGGTACTGTGGATCGGACGTATTATTCCATGGGATACAAAATTCTTGATGATCTCTTTGAGTGACTCTACGGACACCAGAGATAACCAGTATTGTTTAACGAATACTGGAGCCATCTCTGGGTCCATGGGCATGGTGGTTGAATGGATAGATGTACATTCACAGTCATATGAATCTACTATAAAGATATCTTAGAAGTCCAGGAACACCTGTTTCAGCTTCTGTCCCTGCTCCTCAGTTTCACAGGTATCAGCGACATTGATCCGATCCATTCCTTGACCATCTGCTTGAAACCTGGAAAGACCTTGGGTTTGGCAATTTCAGGATTATACTCTTGTGTGGAGAGAGTTGTGTTGATGGTATTTACCTGGACATGAGGTTCCTGCGATTTGAGGTAGTTACCTTTAACTCAAAATACCACCTCGTACTTCCTGATGTCGCAGGTTACATCATCAACCACACAAGGGCATGAAAATCACACCAAGAATTTCCCCCCATAACGTGCACAAATCTTTTCTGGAGGAACATCGTCACTGATATTAAAACAGCAGTAAGGAATTGGGCCAATTATTTAATTACTTAAATCAGCAGAATAATGTTGGGCATCAATGGCCATTCCAATAGAGGTGCCCGTGCCCAAAGTGATACTTTGATGGTTGCTGTTATCCACCAATAATCGAATTGTGCCATGTTCTAGATCCACTAAAGGCGTTGGATGTAAATATAAGACTTGTTGTTGAAGGTAAGAGTTCAAGTTTATATTTGCGTCCTTATCTTTGAGGTTCTGTTCTTGCTTAATTTTGAGGTTAGTGGTGAATTGATGCATCTGTCCCGGTGGCCTCATCTCCAACTTAAACTTCAACTGCATAAGGCAGCAATTATGTTGACCGGAATGCTCTCTCAGCATTGTCAAAGCCCATGGGGTTACCCCCCAGTCGTGACCATATCTTGTTGCTGATCAAATCTAGACTAATTGAGAATTGATTTAGAATGTCACTACCCAAATAAAAGCCAGGAGGGACATGTCTAACGACCCAACAAATGTGTTCTATAATTTTGTTGCCAATGGAAACTTTTAGCATACACCTGCTAGGCAGGACATTTTGGTGTTTTCAGACCCACTTCCCATTTATCAATCAATTTAAATGTGGGAATGCTCTGATCTTTTTGGAGTTTCCTGAATATTCCTTTGCTGATGAAGCTTTTTCCATTATTCAGGCATACTCTGGTGAGTACTCCCCCCCTCATTTATCTGAATGGGGAAAACCGGATGTTTGCCCTTTTTCTGAATGTCGGTCAGACTTTGAGCTGGTTTTTCACCTTCCTCTTTCAAGGGATTCAGTGGTCCTTCTAATTTGTGGGTGGTACACAATTTCAGAGTGTTTGCTTCTAGTGTGAATGCCACTTGCAACTGGGAGGAAGGTTGATTTGCAACAGTTGAGAACAGTTCCCATCAACAGTTTGTTCTCCTACAGAGGTGATGATGATTTCTGGCACTTGGTTGTTCTGAAAGTGAAATTCTTATTGATAGGTACGCTGGTCAATAAGATTCAAGCAGTTGATCAGATTTGACAACCGCTGAAGGAAATTGTTCCCCAGTAAACACGACTATCAATAGGTGTTTTATACATGACGCCCAATTTTGGGAAGAGGTATGAGGGGAATCTGGTGACTCTGCCCCTTCCCAAAATTAAATTGGTGAAAAGCCTTTTCAGACAGGAGAGTAGCTTTGGATCCAGTATGCACCACCAGGGGTCAAGTACTAAAAATTAAATTCGGGCGACTCATCTACAAACGCAATGGGATGTGACATTGCCAGAAATTAGCATATCAAGGTGAAATATGCGCATTTCATTAAATTGGCTCTGGATAACAACCCAAATTACACAGGACGAATGACATTTTCCTTTCATAAAATCAACAGAGGATATTTTCTTCTAATAGTGTTTTTGAAAACGTTATAAGGTGTGCACGTTTTAAACTCTAAGAACCAATACAAATGTTTTCCATGGAACTTGCAGTGCCGAAATGGGACATTTCACCTTTAGTTGTTTGTTATTTTTCATCATGTTATATAGTGCAGTGGTGAAGTGTCCAGCTTGCAAACCTGACGACTGTGATTCGAGCTTCAATTCATAAATTCAAAGAGGACATTCAATGATTCTCATTTTAGCTGGTGGTACTGAATCCACCCTCTGAAATAAGTGGGTGGACTCCATCCACCCACCTGTACCCTCGACTTGAGCCCTGACCAGAGCTGATAATTCACACCGACCCTACGCAACTTGTCCAGGCATAGAATCTGCACTCTTTTTCCTCAAGTGTACAAAGAAAGTGTACGTTATTTGCCTGCTCTGCAGTTATTTTCTTAATATTGAACTCCGTCACAATGTGATCTTAGGCAATTTTCGTGTATGTGACTTGGAATCTGTAGGGGTAAAATGACATTTTGAAATCGTGCATGTATTAGGGAGATCCTCTTTCTTCCCAGATTCCTGGCTGTCCCAGAGTATTTGAAGATAGTTCTCTGAATCTGTTTGTGCGGAGGATACCTCCATGGTCTGGGGTCAGTCTCCATACCTGCCCCATCAGACTCAAGGCCTCTGAGGACCTATTTTTCTTTGGGATGGATGCCCCCATTCCTGAAAGAGAAGATGTCCTTCCCTGAATCCTCTGGAGATTCTTCTCGTTCAAAGGGGATGCTTTTGTTTTCTGCCTCCACAAAGTGAGTTTTTGTTTGACCCCTTCTATGTACCCTCTGTTCTTTGGGTTCTAACTTCCCAGGGGGGTAGAAGAGTCACTATCAGGCCGAGAGGTTTACAGGGGTTCTGTTCTGGTAAGAATGTAAGCTTCCTCAAGGGCCCCATCCTCATGAACCTGTTGATTGTCGAGACCTTTCCTCAGTAATTTCCCCCCGGGGTATCAGACCCGGGTGTTGGGGCTTCTGGGAAGCATGGTTAAGTTGAGAGCTCGACTGAGCACTCAGCATTAGCCCCAGGTTGTTGGTTAATTGTTGGACCTGTCGCTCCACCTGTGTAACTTTATCTGGGTTGTAGGGATGTCTCTGCACATATCTATGCTTCCCTAAAAGGGTAACTGTCCTTTCTAGCGAAGTAACTCGGATACTGGACATTTCCTGAAAAACGTTCACTTTATTCTCCCTTCTCCATGCTTCAGAGATCGATTGTCCTGGAACCGGGGAGACAGAGGAGTATTGTTTTGGAAGTTAGGATTTTGAGGGTACCTGTTTGAAAAATATAGGTTGGGAGGTGGAGTGGTACTTCTCTCCTGTGGGAAATGTGGATCTGTTTTGTATCCTTGTTTTGTACTCTTGTATCAAGGACTTACATAGGTGGCAGGGTCAGAGGGTCACTTTGCTGATTCCCTACCTGGCTACCATTCGATTGGGCCTGGGCAAAGGGTCTCCTGTGCCTCTCATTCTGCTTATCAACTGAAGGAATATTTGTAGGCCCCCCCATCTTCAGGTCCAAAGGAGGGGTGGTTTTCACCTCTGCCACCTTTGCAGCTGCAGATATGGTAGATGGCTTTGTTGTTTTTACTGTTAGTGGGTTTCTGGACCTCATATATCCTGGTGGTTTGCTCTATTATCCAATCCAGTGTTATGCATTCATGGAAATCATGAACTAGTTGGGTAATTATATATTTGGGAAGAGCATGGAAGTATGTGGTAACAAATTCCCTGCTATTGGTACTCTCACCCACCTTGAAGTCTATGACCGGCACGTTTGAATTCTTGTGCAAACTACCTAGTTGCCTGATCTCTCCCACACTGTAAATTATACACAGCCATGTATGCCTCTTGTGGGTTCCTGTGAGTGAAGTGTTTTAAAATGGCCGCCTTATAGGTAGACCATTCACAATGATCTTGGTCTTCTAGTCCCGCAAAGAGACATCATTGATATCATTTGTTCATAGAATTCCGAATGTTCCCACACTGAATACTTGATGTTCTTGTGAAATGGGGTCATTAAGCACTTTATGGCCATAATCTGCCTGATTGGGTCTTTAACAAAACCCTTTCTCGGTTTCATATTTCTTTTTTGCCCCAGAACATGAGTCCATTCACCCTCAGAATCAGTGCTGCCATTTGAACTCCAGTCCCCATCTTCTAGGCGCTCTCTATCTCTATGAGATTGGGAATACCTCACAGAATCTTTTCTCTTTCAACAAAGCGGACGAGGTTGTCTCTTTGCAATCTCGATTTCTGTAAATCTAACTATCTGATTTTCTCATCATATGAGATTTCAGGGTCGGAAAAACTCACAGGACTATATTTGGTCTGCCATGGCACAATGGTCTGGCCACCTTCCCTTCTGTTTGTTATAGGTGACGATTCATCAATGTCACTTAAGGACCAGCCTTCCTTACTAGATTGGCTAGGAATATGCAAAGCCACCGGCCTCATGTTTCCGTGTTCCCTATAAGTGGTATGCATGAGATCAGTTTCAGTCTGTATATGGTAGGTGGTAGGTAACTGGCATGAGGTACCTGATGGAATGGCAACTCACTCATAGGGCCCAATCCCATACCCTGATTGGTCAGGGTGTCTCGATGCCTATTTATATTTTCAGATTTCAGTATTTAATTTCGCACACATGTTTCTGTCTGCCAGGAATTCCTATTTATGTTCAGAGAGCTGAATGTTTAAATCTGACACTGCTGCTTGGCTGGCTTCTATCACACTGCTCTGCACAGCCAATCAATCTTTGATTACTTGAACCTCATCCTGCAGTCTTTGATGTTCCCTTTGAGAGTCTTGTGTTATGCACGCCTGTTCACTGCGCTTTTCTTTTAAACTGACAAGTTGTCTTGGAGCGTCTCTACTATGCACTGCCTGTGATAGGTCAGCCTCTGTTTGTCTCAAAAGCTCCTTTAGAGCCATACTTTCTTCCCTAATTCTGGTCAGTTCCTAAAACCCAGCGTGACCATTTCCTCCATCTATTCTTCTCCATCAATTCACTTTTTGTAATAGGACACTGTTATTCTGGTTTAAACTGTCTTGTTCCTTAATCAGCTGCCTTTTCTGTTGTTTCAGAATATTTAAATCTTGATTCACCTGACCAAAGTAATTTTGTAGTCAATCCCTTTTATAATTAACTGACTATATTGTTGTTTAAGCTGATTTAGGAACTGTTTAAAGGCCACAACCTCATCCAACAATGCACACTATTGCAAGTAGTTTGTTCATTCACCTTGAGTTGCAGTCTGCTCATGTTTTACACACACTCTTTATGTGTGTCTTGCAGTGCGGTAAACTGCATTTCTCGCACAACACTTTATTGCTGATGTGTTATTAGCCAATTTCTTAGTTGCTCAATGAGATTTTCATATTTGAGCACTAAAATCTGACTTTGTTGTAACGTATCTTCTAATTGCTCAAGTGATTTCTGGGCCTGTTCCAGGTCTCCAGTCTAATTGAGCATACAGGCCACTTTATTTTTCAATCGCTCTCCAATTATTTGCAAATGGAAATATAATTGCGCTGTGAGTTGAGCGCTTTTATTCTGCTCCTCACATGCAATTTGAGTCAAGTAAAACTCCTTTTGAGCTTTTTGTAAAATCCCATTATCCTGCCAAAAATGTCAGTTCCTACTGATGTAATATCCTGTACCATTCTAGCCTGCCAGCACACAGCCTCATTTTCTAGCAACTCACCACAAATAAATAACTTGGCTAGAAGAGGTTTCCTGGCATCTTCCACTTCGATGGTACTCATTTTAAAAGATTTTTTTTGCAACCTCATAATCTCTCTCTACACACAAACAAAAACCTTGCCCTTTATTCCTGCTAGATTTCAACAACCAATACCAAATCAGATTATCCTTCTATTAATCAGTACAATCCTATTCCCCTGTACACCTCCCTAACTCTCAGGGTTCAAGCCCACAGTCGTACCCTAGCCATGCAGGAACTGCCATGCACCCTACTGACCTTGCACTAGACTGAATGGCCTGTTTAACAATCCACTTGCCATGAATCAAAAACAGAGAGCTCTCATTCCATTTGCAGTGTGCGCCCCCTTATGAATCTTTCACCACTCCCACCAACATTTCTAAATTATGCCATGCTGGCTCATTGGTCATTAGTTTTGATTGGAGAACTATTTTCCATCCGCTTATTTAAAGGCTAGCCCCTCTCCTTTGATTGGTCCCTTCAGTTTACCAAGGCAAAATTCAGTAGGGGCAAGTCATCCCTCTTAAAATGAACTTTTCCACACATTTCAATTTTTGCACTTAAAAGTCACAACGTGGCAACTATTTCTAGTGTATAGTTAAACCAAATAATATTTACTTTTTTTATTGTTTAAATAAACATATTCAACATTAACAATACATATAATCAGAATTCACACATTTAAAATTCAATTAAAAAGAAAAAATACAACTTCCCATTACCAATCTCAAATCTAATAGATAAAACACAAGCACATAATTTCTCCTTAAAAAACGATTGCCCTGGTCACTGCATTTAAGATCCATTCTAAAATTACTGATTATTTCATGCCATCTAGGATTAAAATCTACTCTTCCATGTGCAAGAATAAACACATTTATTTCATACCATCTAGGATTAAAACGTACTGTTCCATGTGCAAGAATAAAAACATTTAAACAGTTCATAATCTAAAAGGAAGACAACATAAAAACAAAATGTCAAATTCACCCAGACAAGATTTCCCTTACAAACCATTTACAAATTGTACGACTGAAATAGTGATTGAAGTAGGCTGTCCACTGAGACATGCAGTCCAAAATGTTTCACAAGTTATAGAGTCAGCTTCAAGCTACAATTTCTTAAAGTACAATCATATAAGGTGCTTCAATGAAGGACAGGTCGCAAGAAGGTGCTCGGAAGTCTCTAAAATGTCATGATTACAAAACATACACTTTGCCTTCTCCTTTGGTCATCTTTTTTTGTCTCTTCATAATCACATCTTTTAAGTACAGATTCCATCTAAATCAGACAAAGTCGTACCTAACCTTAGAACAACGGAAGATCTAAAGAAAAGATGACGCTTCTCCCAGGGGCTTGTTTTCTAATACCAAGTGTCTCAAGCTCACATATCCATGAAATATGTCGTGTTACACCAATCGCTATTTAAAATCCTTTTTTTACCATAGCAGGATCATTTATCAAATCATTCTTAGTCAAGTAACAATGGCTTAAAATGGTGTTGCATCTTTCAGCAAAACCTTTTATAAATTTTACTTTGCCATCCCTAAAAAGGTCACCCAGATCCTCATGAAGGGTATTCCGTGCAGGACTTAAAGTATGCAAAAAGGCCAAGGAGGTCCACTGGCCAAGAGCCTTTAGAGTGTTTAACCCTAACTCAAACCTGATGGCACCAGTCGGTATTGCATTAAGAATACCAAATACGCTTCTCCATATCAAATCTTCCAAGCACCCTAGAAATTCTAGAACCAAGTCTTGATACAGCTCTAACCCATACATAAGCTTTGGTATCACCTTTCCTGAGTGCAACCTAAGAAGCAGTAGACACGTACATTTGCAAAAGTGGCTCTTAAGAAATCTGAAAATCTCATCTGGGTAATGAGTGAGGCCGCTATTCGTCTCAAATAATTCTACATAAAAACTGTGTTAATTTTATTTACAATCGGAAATCCCAAATACACCATATTTTTCACTTTTTCTGAAGCGACTTTATTCAATGGCCAACTCATTTTTTTAGGCCTTTCTTTTTTATTAGTGATTGATAGAAGTTTTGTTTTCTTTGCTTTGATCTTTAAAAAGTTAGCAGTCGTATAGTTCTCAAATGGAGTTGTAGGTCTCTGTAAGCCTATGCTGGTTCGATCTACCAAAATAAAATCGTCGGCATAGGCTAACAAACAGCCGCTCAATGAACCTATTCTAGGAGGGCCAACGGCATTCGGGTCCAAAGCTTCCCCTACGTCTGAGATGTACAAGTTAAAAAGGCAGGGGGCCAAAATGCACCCCTGCCATAAACCATTATGGGTAAAACTCTTTTCAGAAAGAGCCACCTCTTGATTTAACCGTGTTTGTGCCCTCCCTGACTTACACGTGTGAAATGAATAAAAACAGACACTCCCTGGGCAGGGAATAAGGCACAAAAGAGCAGGTTGCGAGAGTTCAAAGAAAAGTTTATCTAGATCTCTGAGAGCGCTCTGACCACATCAAGGTTACAACACATTTATATAGTACATCTACATCTTTAACATGTGATGCTATGGTGGACCTGGATTGGTCAGCCGTGGTGGTGTCTTAGGTGTGGGCATCATTTCTTCCTCTGGGTTGGTTGCTTGGTTGGCGGGAAGATTGACGTCAGACATTTGTGTTCTGGATGGGTGAAGGTCAGGTCGCTGTGAAACACGGTGGTCACTATCTAAGCAAAGAAAATACATTCTGAGTAATGCATGCACTAAATAATAGTTGGTCAAAAAGACTCTCAGTAGTGTATCATGTCATACAAATCACTCAAGAGTTATCATCTACACATTTGGGTTGTACAGGTCACAGGTTTATGGGCCTTGACCACTATAATACTGTCATTGAACTATAGGGTTAGTCTCACAAGAATCTCAGGTATGTTGGGGTCTAATGTTAGTTGGGGGTCTGTTGGGTGGGCTTCATAGCATGGTTGGCAGTCTGGCACATGAAAGGAATGCCTTTCAAGGACACAGGGTTAGAATGGCAATAAGTTTCAACTGGCGAGGGTAAGAGGGCAAGGACACTTTTGTGGAGATGAACGAGCTATGGTCTTGGCTCATGTTGGTTCACATGCAGGACAGTGATCTCAGAGGAAAAGGGATGTGTTAGATTTATTATTTTTTGCAAGCAGCTCCGGCTTCAGCGTGAGAATGGAGCTGCAGAGTTTTCCAGTTGGAGTGGGAACGAGGGTGGGGGCCATGTGCTCCGAGCTACTGCGGCGGGCAAAAGGGAGAGATGCATTTTGTGCTATCGCAGTGAGGCCTGGTTACCAAGATGGAGTCGAAAGGGGGTACAAAAAATGGATGCCCTGTGTCCTGCTTGGTGGTCCCATCTACGCGAATGTAACCCAAAGTTAACATCGCATAAGGGCGAGGGGCGTACCCACCACTAGAGGCACTTGGTCCGAGTTTTGTACTCAGAAGTGATGGTAGAGAGGGGCCCATTGGCCCCTCGCTCCCACACATTCCCCCTTTCGTTACATCTAAAGTAACAAATACTTCTACTTTTTATTCTTTTAATTCTCCCTTCGGTAGTACTCAGCCTCTGCCACAGCCTCATCCCACGCGGGGGTGCCTTTAATGGGTATCCATGCTCTACATACGCTTCTTAGGCTGTTTCCTCTTCTGGCATATTCATCTGGTGTACACATTAAGTAAATACCTCCATTCCCATCTAGATCTACCCATACTTCTTGGTACCATTGCAACCCTCTTGGTTCTTTTATCGTTGTATGATGCAAATTATCCACTATTACCTCATATTGCCTGTAAATTGCTGTCATCCTGTATTGTGGTGTAGTGTATTCCCCTGTTTGCATTTGTGCATCTATCATGGTAGCTACCGTTGTCGGTCGGCCCATTGTTACCATCATCATAGCCGAGGTTGGCATGCTTTTCTCACAACACTGTAGTCCCAGTTGGCACACACAAAAGAACAGGAGCACAAAGACGACGATGGGGATCAGTATTTTCATTGCCACATTTACCCATAATGGTATCCAGCTGAGCAAATTGTCGAACCATGTGCTTTCTTCTGCTCCTCCTTCCGCTCTCATTCTCTCCCCTAAGTTGTGTACTGCGTTTATCGGATGGGAAAATGTCCCGTCATCAGCATCTTCAGTTGGCATGAATGTGCAACACGCCCCCCCAATTTTTCAGCAAACACCGCCGTCCATCGCCGTGAGGAGATCTAGGACATATCTGTTTTGCATTGTCATTAGGCGCAGCGCACAGAGCTCTATCTTTATCATGTTGAACCCCTCTTCAGTGTCGTTAGCCAGTTGAATGAGCTCCCAGCGCACTATCTGCAACCATTTGGCGTTCGCTCGTGCTTGCAGTCCTGGGGCAAGAAGTGAGGCGAAGATAGTCTCAGCTGATGAAAAGAGCTTGTATTTCTGCGGGATCTCAGCAAAGAGTTTTGATGATTCGGATGAGGTGTAATTGGAAGACCTTTTATTCCGTGTCAATCTTTTCTTTAGTTCATATTCTGACAATAGTTCATATGCTGGAGCTTCTGTTCTTAATAGTTGGGGCGCTGTCGATGGTGCATCCGATTGCACTGCTGCCGATCTGCCAGCTGATTGCCCTGCTACCGATATGCCAGCCGATTGTTCTGCTGACCCCCGGATATGGCTTTCTGGTATTACCATCAGGGCTGTGTGGAGGGTCACTAGAGCACAAGTTCCTTTCCATGATGCAGGGAGGTGCAGGTAAGCTTGTTTTCCGCAAACCCAATACATGTCCATTAGTGCAGCTGTGCCTTTCTTCATGTCGGTATTATTACCGTTTTGTTACATCTCCTTGCCTCCCCCATGTTCACTTTCTCTTCCCCACAGAAACACAGTTCATGTGGTACTTCTTTTTGTATTTTGATAGGTTTCTCTAATGCTGTGACCCACGTTAGCGTTGCGACATGTTGCGACCAGATGGGGTTGCATACCTCTTTTATCCATTGGAAAGTGTCATTTGGTAGGCCTCGAAGTGCTTCTGCTTTGCATTGTATTGTTTCTTCGTGCCATTTATTTTCTGCATATCGTGTCCCCTTGATGACAAGAAATAGTTCCTTGAGGCAAATTACTCCTTGGCGCCTGCTAGTGCATGTTTTCTCATTCTCCAGCTTTTTCAATGTGACGGTGTGCGCCTGGAACGTGCTCTTTATTCTGCATAAAACCAGATGAATTAAACATTGGGCCTCCAACAAGGTCACTTCCTGTGGTACTAACATTTTCGGTGTTCTTGATGCGTGCGGGATGAGTGAACAGACGTAGCAGCTTTCATTTGTTGCTTGCTTCCCCGTGGCACTCATGTCAGAATACCATTTATTTGATTGATCAGGGTGGCGGGGATCTTCTATTTCGTCTAACCCCAGGTCGTGATAGATGTCGTATCTTTTCCCTCCCGCTCCCCTTTTTCTCCTCCTCCTTCTCCCTTCCTGTTATTGTTTTTCACCCTTTTGTAATGTATTGGAAACCTTCCAGCCCAGGTTGTATCATTACTATTTAATATGGCATATGTATCGTCATCAGTAGCAGCAATATTGTGTGAGGTAGGGTGCATGGTTGTCTGTACATTAATACGAGTGTTAATTAAATCATTTGTCCAATAATAATCTCCATCATATTCGTTATATCCAAAAGCATTACTCATATTAACATTGAAATGTAACACTGACACACTTGTTGATCCTCCAGTGATGTATTCTGAGGGTTGCATTACATCTGTTTTATTGACATTAATTTCATGTGACTCCTTCCATATAATCTTCACCCATGTCCATATCATTTGCGATCCCTCACGTATCATGTTAGCCCCGCTCCCCCCCTTTGCATGTCATTAACAAGAGATAAAAGGGTATAGTACTGCAAAAAACAACATTACCGACATCAAAATTGCAGCGCATTTCAAAACACATTCAACGTTACTGAACCTTTTAGCCCTAATGGCGACCCTATCACTATCTAGCATTAATTTGTTCTCTCCGATTGTAGGTCGTTGGGCCATTTTTCACCTGGAGGGGCGATATAAATTTGTTAAGTCACCACAATATATACATATATTTACATTCTTGTTCAACTTCATGTTTAATCATCATTTTCAGCCATGCTTGTTCTTTTACTCTATTGCTCATGTACTTTTGCTATAGAGATAGTAATCAGAACGAAGGTGGGAGATAGAGAGGGAGAGATAGTTGAGGTGTATAGACAATATGTCGGCCAATTAAAGAGGAGAGGAGGAAGAGACAGAAAAGAAGGAAGGAGGAGATAAACTGTGCAGAACAAAATGCATATCATCACTTTTATCTCTGCATATTCTCTTTTACTGACGATTTTGTTATTTGCTTTCAGCCTCATTTGTTGTCCCAGTGGCGCTGTCTTCCTCCTCCTGGGGGATTGTACTATTGTGTGCCCTCCTCACATCGGATAAGTGCACCCAATACTTCAATCCCTTTACCTTCACCGCGGAGGGTGTACTACAAATGACCTCGTAGGGGCCATGAAACCTGGGTGAATTCTACCTTCTCACAAAGCTGCGGACATACACATGTGCCCCTGGCATCAGTGGCCCACTTGAACTGTCTGTGGCCGGTGTGGTAGTATCAGTCATCACATTTTCAGTAAAAGGCGGTGCTATTTGTCGCGCTATGCTGCGTACTGGGCATGTTAGCTGGGTTAGGTATTCCTTGAACTCTTCCCCCAGCACTATGGCAGCCCTGTGTGCATCCGAGGCTCTTCTAATCGGGCATACTGGCGTGTGTATTCTCCTCCCAGTTACAATTTCATCGGGGCTTAGATGGTGGTCTTACATGGTTGCATCCTGAGTTGGAACAGTGCTGGGGGCAAGCAATACACCCAATTTTTCTTTAATGTGTTACACAACTTAGACTTACTCTTTAATAATCCGTTGATCTTTTCTACCATCCCATTCGCCATTGGATGATAAATTGAGCATAATTTGTGTTTTACCCCCAAGAGTAATGTCACTTCCTTAAAGAGGTCATTCACAAAGTGCGCACCGTTGTCTGATCTAATCACATCGCATATTCCCCATTGTGAAAACACCTCCCGCACGGGGAACTTGGCCGCACATTTCGCGTCTGGGTGGGGACATGGGCCTGCTTCCACACATCTTGAAAAGGGGCACACCACCACAATCAAATATCTTGCTCCATTACACCGCTCTCCCATATCAGCATAGTCTATGTGGAGCTCTCTAAATGGTCCTGTTGGTCGGGGCAGGGTACCACGCAGTGTTCTTAATGTCATTCCTGAATTATATGTTTGGCATGTTATACATTCTACAATTAATTTTGACAGGTGCTCTTGCAAATTGGGGACGAAACAGTGTTCCTGGATGTCTGCGGCAATGTGTTGTTTTGCTACATGGCCGGGGAAATGTAGCTGTTGGAATGCTATTTCTAGTAACTCTATGGGCATTACAACCTTTCCTGTTGTCTCTTGCCTCCAAATGAGATCTGTGGCTGATTGTTTACACCCCCGTTTGCTCCACAGTTCTTGCTCCTCTTGGGACGCTCTTCTTTGTAACTCTATTATCTGCGCTATTGGGGTATTATTGTATGCTTCCTCTTGTGGATCTGTGGTGGTTGCTTTTGCGATGCATTCGAGTGTTGGTGTCACATTGAAATACGAGGCCTCCTTCCCTGCCGCGTCGGCTGCCGCGTTTCCCAATGAGATTGCATCTGTGTTGTTGGTATGGGCTTGGCATTTCACCACTACCACTACCGATGGTACTGCTAATGCATCTATTAGCTCATTCAACAATGTTGCATGCTGTACTGGAGAGCCATCTGCCCTCCTGAATCCTCGTCTACGCCACCGTGACAACCCTGAGTGCACCGTGGTAGTTGCATAGGCTGAGTCTGAGTATATTGTCACCGCACAGCCTTTGGCTGTGTGCAGGGCTTCAATCAGAGCAGTTAATTCTGCTGCCTGTGCTGAATAATGGGATGGGAGGCACTTTTGCACAATTGTCTCATATTCATCTTCTTCCATGCGTACTACCGCCATTCCAACGTGTTTTTCCCCTGTTTCGGGGTTTATTGATGCTGACCCATCTATGAAATATATTTCTCCCTCCTGTAGGGCATTCTCGCTTGCTTTCAGGATGTCATCACCTTCCCCCTCATATGTGGCACAATCGTGTTCCTGTATTTCCTCTGTCGTGCATGGCTCTGTAATAAATGTTGCTGGGTTCACTGTCTTGCACCTCACAATGTGTACGTTGGGGCTTGAAATTATTACTTCATATGCTGTTGCTCTTTGTGTCATTAGTGTTGATTTTGATCGCTCAAGGATGGCGAACAGGGAATGCTCCGCATATAGCGTTACCGAACATGCCATGACAATGGTGGCGCTTTTTTCAATCGCAAAGGCCGCAGCTGCGAGAGCCTGTTCGCACGCAAAATGACCTTGCATTACTGGATCTAGTGTCCCACTGTAGTAAGCCAATGGTTTGTGACCTAGTGATGTTTTCTGTGTCAGTACTGCTGTCATCAGTGTCCCATTGCAGTGTGAAAACAAGAAAAATTCCCTCTCATAATCTGGGTTCGCGAGGACTGGGGCGTCAGCAATGAGGTCTTTTAATTTCAAATACACTGTTATCATTTCCTGAGTCCATTTTATTGCCGCTCTATTTTTCTGTGCCTCTTTTAATGCTTGTAGTAAGGGGCGTGTGTATGCCGCGTAATCAAGGATCCATGATCGGCAATAATTACAAATGCCAAGAAGTTTTTGCATGTCTTTCACAGTTTTTGGTATTATTATGTTGCATATAGCAGCTGCTCTGTCTGGGAGTATTCGCTTCCCATCTTTTGATATTAACTGTCCGAGGTATACAACCTCGGCGAGACAGTATTGCAATTTTCCTTTGTCTACCTTGTATCCCTTGGTAGCTAGCACATTCAGTAGTGCTATCGAGTCTTCTCGGCACTTTTCTTCTGTATGGCTACAGAACTGTAAATCGTCTACGTATTGAATGATGGTGCTCTCTACATCTATTTTTCCAATGTCTTCCCGTAACACCCTGTTAAAAATGCTGGGGCTTTCACAATACCCTTGTGGGAGTCAGCGATGTTCATACCTGTTGTTCCCTAATGTGAATGCTGTCAGGTACTGGGATCCTGGGTCGAGTGGTATGGAGAATAAAGCATTCTTCAAGTCAATTACAGTGAAACATGTTGATTCTTTTGGCACACTGCACAATATTGATGCCGGGTTAGGCACTAATGGGAACTCTTTTTGAATGACGTCATTGAGTGGGCAGTGATTCTGGATCATCCTCCACGCCCCTCCCTTTGCTTTTTTGATCGGGAAAATCGCTGTATTACATGGGGAGTTTGATGGCACTATGATGCCTTGTTTCAGGAGTGCATTTATGGTTTCCCTAATTCCCTCCTCCGCTTCTCTTGATATGGGATATTGTTTTACCCTCGGCAGTATTGCACCTGGCTTGAGTTTTATTTTTATTGGTGTCACCTCATGCAGCAGCCCTACATCGTGGGGCCCGGTGGTCCAAATTTCAGGTGCTACTTTTGCCATGTCTTCCTCAAATATAGTCATTGGGGCCTTAATGCTAGCCATCAGTGTGTTATGTACCTCTCTGTACTGGATCATAATGTCACATGGTATGCTTATTTCCATTATTATTTCTCCATCATCCTCACCATCAGTGAATAATTCCTCATCTGTTATATCTCGTAGCATTATGTTTGGGTCTATGCATAACACAGTCCTCCACTTGCACCCATGCGCGTCCAGTCCTATGACCACAATACGTTTGCTGGATACTTGAACTGCATCAATGTCTATGGACATTATCGTGCCTGGCACAATGTCTGTGTGTGCAATTTGGTGGAATATGAAATGTAATAATAATAATAATAATAATAATAATAACAATAATAATGATAAGAGAAGCGAATGGTGATGGTGTTCTCCATTCTTTTCTCGTTATCTCTGGCACCACTCGTGCTAACACCTTGATACCATATATAAACATGCTTATATCAATGGGTATTCCTCACACCACAACTTCGTTCATTACTGTGCTGATCATCAACATGGCTCGTACTGGGCATACTCCTGGTGTTGAGCACACTATTCCTCGTTCTGTAAACGAGATCGTCATATTTAATTTGCTTAACAAATCTCTCCCCAGCAAATTGATTGGCGCGTCTTCGTGGTACAGTAAGGGTGCGCGCACGGTTTTTCCCCCCACCGTTATATCAAGATCTTTAGTGTAAGGAACTTTTAAAATAGCCCCAGAGAACCCCTGCGTCTCTAAATTCCTGCCTGAGTGCAGAAAACGCCCTTCCATAAGACATGATTTCTCCGCTCCAGAGTCTACCATAAAGATAAACTGCTTATTTCCTATCTCTGCCCCCACTAGTGGTTCCTTTTCTGCACATAGGGTGGTGGATAGGACTGGACACGCAAGTGTTCCCTGTGGGCTGTCCTAATCTGAATGTCTTTCTTGCTCTTGCACTGAGAAGACATTGTCTCCGATCACGGTCACACCACTGTACGGTGCGAGTGCACCGTTTGCAGATGTTGCATAACAATTATTGGTTGCGCTTCCCACTGCATTTTGTCTTGCTATTTGTTGTGGTGGTGGTTGCTGTCCTATAGCACTGGTCTTGCTGTCTCCCACTTCCCATCGGTAGTCCATAGGGGCCTCCTGGGTGTGGGCACCCCCAACCTTGTTCGTTCTCCATGGGCTGTTGCCCCTGGAAAATACCCTGAAGGCCGTATTCTACAATCTCTAGAGTAGTGTCCCCATCTCCACAGTTCCAGCAGGACCCTTGTGGTCCGCCTCTCATTCCTTGGCCGCCAAATCCCCTATTTCCCATACCTCCAAACCCCCCTCTCTGGCCACTGTACCTACCTCTTCCTCTTGCTGGTCTTTCTTGCCACTGTTGCCCACCGTATTGCTCTTCTCCGTTCCACTGCCCTTGTCTTCCTGTGGCCCGTAGTGCTGCTATTGTTGCTGGTCTGTTTCCCGCTCCTTCGTCCCCCTCATTTTCTCGGTCTGCGATTGCGCTAGCACTGACGGCGGTGACCTTCACTCATTTGTTCTGTACCAGCTTCGCCTCGTCTGCCAGCCTTTTTTGTGCTATCTCCTTTTATCTCTCTTTGATCCTCCTGCAGTGGTGCACAATTATACTCTGTATTTCAGGCCAGCCCTTGGCTGCTATCCCAGCTATTTTATCCAAGGCCTTCTGCACCTCCTTTGGGAGCCCCTTTTTGATGATAAAATAAAACAAGGCGGTGGACTGGTTCGACGCCATGCCAGTTTCACTTCTCCATAAATCCTGCACCCGTAGTATGAATTGCGTAGGATCCTCATTCTCCTCCATTGTGCATTGCATCACTAAATGTAAATCTGGAATATCTGGAAACGTGCGCCTCAATGCATCCCATACTTGTGCTCGAACGTTATTGAACGCCGATCCATCGTGGCGGTCACAACTCATCGTTTCTCCGGGGAATCCGGCCTTTTCCCACACTGCGTCTGCTTGGTCACCAATTGCTGACACTAAGAAGCTCTTCACATCCCCTATCGCTAGCTTCACTTCTGCTGTGTTTTTCTCAAAGGCGTGTATCCGTTTCCGAGCCCCTCCCGACAGTGGGGGGAGGACCTTTAGCAAGTTGTTTTTATCCATTTGAGCCCATGGAATGTAATGTGGCCTACATGCTCCTTTATGTATCAATGGCATTTGTAACTTGTGTTTCTTCCCTACCTTACTTACCGCACCTTCCTTTATTTTACTTACCATCATATTTCCCCCTCGCTGTCTTAGTCTACCCTGCCATAGTGGTGGCGATGGTGTGTCTGGGTACCGGCGGTTTGGTAGTGGGGACCCGGTCTCGGCAGCTGCCTCTTCATATTCATCTAAGCCACTCCACATCTCTTCTATTTCTGGTTCTTGCTCATTGTTCCCTTCACATCCTTCCCCTCTCTCACTTTCTGGGGTGGGTGGGCGTATAATCCTCACGGGTTTGTCATTTAGATGGAATAGGAACTCCTCTGACCGCCACTCTTTCTCTTGCCCTTGTGGTATGCGTGTTCCTCATGATGATACTGACCGCGGTGGCTCTGAGATCGCTTGCGCCACTTCCCCTGCTGGGCTCAATGTTGGCGTTAGATCCGCTATGGATAATGGCGGCACCTCGCCTCCCCCTGGCAGCATTTGGCCCTTGTCGCACAATGCTCTTAGCCACGTTATTTCCATCTGTGCATGCGCTAGCTGGCGGTCTAATTCTCCAGTGAGGTGTGCCAAATCCACGGGGGGCGCGCTTGTTGGGCCATACAACCCTCCTTTATCATAGGGGGGTGGTGCTGTAGCAACTGCTCTGGTTATGGGTGCGGGAGTGGGACATGCTGGAATGTACAGGGGCTCACTCTATCCTACTGCTGGTCTGTACATTAAAGGATATATCTTAGTTGTATCGCCTTCAGCTGTAGTGGTTGTGCACTCGCCCTTTGGCGTTCCGCCCACCTCTTCCTGCGTTTTCTGTGTTTCATTCACTCTTTCTTTATTTACCTCTGCTGTAGGCGTAACTTCTTCAAACATTCGCCACAGGTCTAGTACTTGCCTTCTGTTTTGCAGTTGTTTCCCCTTGTACCTTGCTAACAAGTGTGTAGATACTAAATCCAATACTCTCTTGTCGAATGACCCACCCTCTGGCCAAATCGGCATCACACTGTCCCCTTTTATCTCCGTCAACCATTGATCGTGGTATTTTTGTATTTTCTCACTGTATAACGGAAGGTGCTGACAAATATGTGCTAGTGGTGTTATTCCTCCCATGACGAAGTATGTCCTTTCCTCTCTTGTCTGTACTTACCTTTCTACCTCCCTTTTCCCTTAACCGCTAGTCTTTTTCCCTCCTAGTTGGATAATATATCACAGGTCTTCTCAGTTACTTGTAATTGGTATGCACATACATGTATTAAGATATATATCAATCGCTTGTCAATGTTAACCTTATAGTTGTTGCATGTTCAAATTCAACAGTTCATTATTGCATGTTTTGCATGTTTTGCCACTTTAACCACAAATTAATCACAATAATTGAATATCCTTGACGAAACAATGAACAGAATACAAAAGCACATACAACACTTATCATGCACATGCACTACCTGCGTGCGTTTTCTCCCCGTTTTGCTCTTTTGTTTTTCCACCCCTTTCCCGTTTCGCCTACTCTTCTCATTCACTCCCCACCTCTTACACCCTTTTACTCTTTTCCAAGAATCCTTTCGTACCCAGACAAAAGAATATTCTAAATGACTACTTCGAGTCTACTCAATATACGAGACTCCTACTATTTTCTCTGTATCTTCACTTATTTATTCTGCACTGGACGAGAAAATGCTACGCGGCGCCACCTTCTACCCCGTTCGGGCAAGGATACCACTTCTCTTTTTCTCTTCACTTCTTACAAAAACCTAATGGCCATATAAAGGGCAGATCAGAAAAGGCCCTACTCTTCCCTATTACCCGTTACCACCTGTCTCCCCTATTTCCCCCTTACCTTTCCTTCGTAACCTTCGCAACCAGCACTCACATGTTCAGTCAGGTGACTCGAGGGTCGCCGCTCACAGTCCTACCCCAGTCAGGCTCGCACCCCAACCAAGCCGTGGTCCGCCTCGGCAAGCAGCTTTTCAGTCGGGTATTCGTCAACCGGGAACCCTTGACCCTTCTTCGTAGTGCGCCCAGGCTGGTCGGCCGCGGAGGCGATGGTTTTGCTGGGGGGCGTCCCGGATATCGCCGCTCGGCGCTGGCCTCGAGGCACCTCTCCGATCACATTGCAGGGGGTCACCAAATGTTTGTGCCCTCCCTGACTTACACGTGTGAAATGAATAAAAACAGAAACTCCCTGGGCAGGGAATAAGGCACAAAAGAGCAGGCTGTGAGAGTTCAAGGAAAAGTTTATCTAGATCTCTGAGAGCGCTCTGACCACATCAAGGTTACAACACATTTATATAGTACATCTACATCTTTAACATATGATGCTATGGTGCACCTGGATTGGTCAGCCGTGGTGGGGTTTTAGGTGTGGGCATCATTTCTTCCTCCGGGTTGGTTGCTTGGTTGGAGGAAGGATTGACGTCAGACATTTGTGCTCCGGAAGGGTGAAGGTCAGGTTGCTGTGAAACACGGTGGTCACTATTGTTAATGACTCCAATCAAGCATTCCCACTAAGTCAGTGCCTTGTCTGGGATTGCTCAAGGGAAACCCTTATTTATATATTTTTATGACAAGTTATAATCTGGATGATGAACCCTTGTATCACGCCCCTCTCTTTGAATCCCCCTGACCTCACTGAGCCAAGAAGTAGATTTGTTTTGCAATTTAAAAGGTTTATTTGAAAAATTAAACAATATATATATATATATATCACACTTTTATAAATAAATTGATAATTGATAGAACACTTGTGAATATGAGCAGTAATCAGCAATAGGTAATCCTAGAATAGCACAGTTCTTGGTTACTTATGAATAAGAACAGAGGACTAAGGTAGCAGAGAATGCTTCATATGGTTCAAGGAAATGCAAGGTGGGACAGAATGCAACACAGAAATAATTTGATATGATTTCAACAAGAGATAATGTGATCGCTTTTTCTTTTTACAATTCACTCCCCCCTTTTATGCAATATAAGGAAATGGAAGGGGAGCACACAGTCTTCAAGAATACCAACAAAAATGCCATACAAAGTTCCAATTCCCCCCCAGCAAGCTTAGAGAAACAGGGATAATTTTAAACACAGGCAAAGTACTTTAAAGGTGGTATGCAAAGAAGGGAAAATATGCTTAAAATGCTTTTAATTCCCTCTAGAGGTTCAGGGTGAGTGAGAGCTATTTTAAATTAGTTCAGGATCACTTTAGCAATGCTCTATGAATGATTGTCAGGTTGCAAACGAATTTCAGCAAAGGAAAGCAAGAAGCTGCTATTTTAACACATGAAGAAATTTGAGCCAAATCACAAATCGCGGCACTTTTTCTGAGTGCGTCGAGGCAATTACAGAAAAAGTATAATGAATCTGGGTTCGTTGGAAATCCCAGAATCTTAGCTTTAAAATGAAAGTTAAATCTCGCTTCTAGCACAAACGGTTCAAGAGATACGGACGATTTCGTGAAGGTAGATTCTCAAAATAAAAGTAAAGCTCAGAATGACAGATGACAGTTTTGCAGCTTTGAATCAACAGGAGGGACACGATTTCTATGATGCAGTTCTCAATAGGTTAAAATTGTTTGAATTAGATTATTCTAAACTAAGAGATTGGTTTTGCACAGTTCTGGCTGAGTACTCACACTATATTTTGGACAGGAATGCGACTTCGTCACGGATCGGGTCAGGATTGGCTGTGGTTCTCTCACCACTGGGTACTGGGGCTGCGCACAGCAATCTGGGTCAGCTCTCAGCGATCTGGTCTGGGTCTGGTCTCTCTGGATCTCTGGTCTCTCTGGATATAGCACGGCTTTCTGGGTCTGCTACCGGTTCTGGCAAAAGTTCTTGGCAAAAAATTCAAACAGCTCGCCCGGCTGTTGAATAGTTTGCAAATGATTTTGAGGCCTGCTGAGAATACTTTTGCTTGCAGTAGGCCTTCTTGGTTCAAAGTTCTGTAGTCTCTGGAGATTGATGGATTTGAAGTCTGGAGTCTCCCGGCAAAGCGTCCCGCAAGAAAGTGGAAAGTGAATCTCCCTACCTGGGTTCCAGTGGCTCTTTTTATGTCTTTTGAAAATGGGTGTGGATGCTAACTTTCTTTGCCCAACCCACTCACGATTTGATAGGTCAAGGATTTCTCTTTGACCTGATTTGAGAAGGGAACAGTGAGTCAGAGTGATGAGGTAGGTTTATGGTCAGAGGATCCTCCCCTTGTCAAATTGCACACAAATCTATTTCTGATCCAAATACCCATTTATCTGTGTACCATTTTTCTAATATTATATGTCCAGTTAACATATTTTCTGTAGCACCAAACCATCCGATCCCTGTCTTTGTAAGATGTCGTGTCCACTTTTGACAGAATTCTGCCCTTTTCATCCAGATAACGACCTCTAAACTTTTCCAGATTTTACACAAATGTGCACAAGGGATATGAGTTTCAGATGATAAAGTGTCAGATTTTTAACATGCATACATTTGGAGTAACAACCTTATTTTCCGCTAGTACTCCCCAGAACATACCACAGAGTCCTGATTTACAAGTCCGCACTATGAATTATCCATCTTTTTAAAATTATGCTCTGGCCCCAAAGGGGTGTGGTTTTCCAAAGCACATGGTGGAATTTCTGGTTTGTCCACTTCCCCCAAGCTCAGCTTGCTCACAGAGACACTTCTCCTCCCACTTCTCCCAAGAGGAAGCTATTTTACGACCTCCCCCAATATAACATTTGCCTGAGCCCAAGACACTGCTTTGTTCAGTTTTCTGCAGTCCCCAGGTGCCACTCCCCTAATTCAATCAAAGAGGTGTCATCTCCTTTTGGCAGGGGCAGCAGAATGCAACCAGGCCTGGGAACACAGCTGCTGATCAAGTTTCAACTCCTGTCGGGGGTAGTTGTCAGGCAGAATTCAATCTCTTTAAGCCAGGCTTCAGCTAAATGTCACTTTGGTTCCGAGTTTTCTACATTCAAACCAAACTTGCAATTTTTACACATGCAGCTAGAACACTGATTCTAAGTTCAAAACTATGACATTTAAACAATTGCAACCTATGTGACACTCAAAAGTAGGTCACTCATTTATTCTAAACATTTCGATTTTAGTGGCTTTAAACCCAAATTCACTTAAGCTGCTGACATCCCCAGCTATTTTCAATACATATTTTAGACAATTACTTCCTTTAAGTCATTTCAGAATATATTTTTACATTGTATCCACCTCTTAGTAAGTCTTTCTTTGGCCTGGTTTGGTTCATTTGTTCAGTTTTACACAAGTGTCTGGTGGTTTTAAAATGCCGGATTTCTGGTAGTGGTGAGCACCAGTATTGCACCCATTTTTGACATTAATAACAACAGCTTTTGAACAGCACCATATTCCTTAGCACTGATTTCGCTCATGGTGCTTCTGGCCCCTCACGCTCACACTGGTGGGTGGCAGGTCAGGCGACCATTTTGTTGTGCGCAAAGACTGCGCGGTTCTCCAGGATTCTGGCGCAAATGTGGGCTTTTCCACCCTCTTGGATTTCCTAAGCCCACAGCACCAAGTGTTGCAGCATAATAGTCCAAACGTGGGTCAGGACACCCAACAAGCCCCCCCGCCCGACTGCGCTTTGATTTTGAGTCGAGATGGAGTCGGGTGCAAAAGATGTTTTGATCCACACGCTGGTTTGTCCGCATCATGTTCTTCCAATTCCGCAGATGCCACAGTTCAGCATCTTTTCCTCCATCCGGTTGGATCGATCGGTTCTCCTCGCCTGTCCTGATGCGAATATTCGGCAGTACCCGGGGCCCCTCAGATCTTTGCTCCCGGTCTCCGGGTCGTTCTCCTTGGTCAGTCTCCATGGTTTCATCTCTCCTACGATGATAAGCAAAGCGGCAATACTCATTTCTAGACATTTTTCCACCACTATTAATGGTGTGGCGAACATATACATTTTATACACATTTTTCAGTCTTATTTTAAAAAACAAGATATAACAGGAAACATTTTCATACCAGAATCATGATATTTTAGAGACTATATGCGGGATATTTTAGGGTTGGCACTGAATTACTCTGGAGCGGCCCCCTCTGGGATTCCAGAGGATTCCTCCAGTTGCTGCAGAGTGTGCCTGGGATGGCAACACTTTAGCTGATTTATATGTACCCACTTGTCTTCCCCTTCCGCCAGACTACCTTGGGGATGCGGATCTTATAAGCTACTGGGGAGATCTTGTCTATAATTTCAAACGGTCCCTTCCATGTAGGCAAAAATGTTCGCTGTTTGGCCTGGTTTCTTTGGAAATTGTATAGATAGACCCGGTCTCCCACATTATATACTTTCCTGGAAGTTTTCAAATCGTAATGGGTCTTCATGCTATCAGCTGATCTTTCTAGATTTTGCTGAGCATAGTCAAAAGCATGTTGGAGGTGTTTCCTCAAATTCTCCACATACTCATGAGTTGTGGAGGCATTGATCAAAGTCTGCTCTTGGGTCCTGTATAGCAAATGCTGGGGAAGCACCATCTTGCGTCCAGTCATCAGCTCAAATGGTGACATTTTAGTTGCAGATGAAGGGGTAGATCTGATGGCCATTAGGACCAGAGGTAATCGGATATCCCAACTTGGCCAAGAATCTGCCACAAACTTTTTTAATATGCTCACAATGGTCCGGTTGTAGCGTTCTACTGCCCCAGAAGAAGCTGGCCGGTAAGCAATATGTAGCTTCCTTTTGACCCCCAGTATCTCCCACATCTTTGTCATTACCTCGCTGGTGAAATGGCTACCTCTGTCTGACTCAATCCTTTGAGGTAGACCAAAACGGGAAAATATGTGGTTAATCATCAGGGCAGCTGCTGTTTCTGCCTTGCAGTTTGGGGCTGGGAAACATTCCACCTACTTGGTAAACAAGCATGTGACCGTCAACATGTACTTGTTTCCTCTAGACGATCGAATCACAGGGTCTACGAAGTCGATTTGCAAATCTGACCATGGCAGTGTCATCCCCCTCTTTTGGAGAAGCGCACGGTGTGTGAGGAATGATGGCTGAAATTGTGCACACACCAGACACCCCTTCAAGTATTGGTCGAGGTCCTGCCCCATGTGTGGCCAGTATGCAACCTCTCTTAAGATTTCCAGTGTTGTGTGAAACATCTGTGACCGGCTGTGGCTGCATCATGGGCGTGACTTAACATCAGGCTTCGGAATGAGGTAGGCACCACCCACTGATCATGGCCAGCTTGGGATTTCCTTACCAACAAACCGTCTTGGATTCGGAACATCTTTGGGCATTTCATCAACACTCTAAGGTCCTCTTTCCCAATGTAATCGGTATCCGTCAGGGGAAAGTTCTCAGGGTCCTCAATGTGTTGGTAACACTTACCAATTATTGGATCCCCCTTTTGAGCCGTAATCAAATCAGCATCTGGGGTCTCCTTACTCCATTGTGCAGTTGAAAGATCATTGTGAGCATTTGTCTGGGACCTAGTGATAGCAGTGACCTGGATTTCCCCCAACAGGGACTCAATCTCTATTAGATCCCCTTGGATGGACCCGGTTTTGGCCAGCTGATCAGCTAAGTTATTTCCAGTTTTGTCTGGTCCCTCTACTTTGGAATGACCCTTGATCTTTTTCCAGTAGATGGTCATCCCATTCAAGGTGACCAGATCATCAATGTTTTGGATCAACTTCCCATGTTTCAAGGGTTTGTTGTTAGCACATAGCATGCCTCTGGTTTTCCAATTGACCAGGTGCTCCACGAACCCGTTCCGTACATAATCCGAATCCGTGATTATGACCAGTTTGTGGAGTTGATGTTGGATAGCAGTGAGGATGGCTTGATACACAGCCATCAATTCTGCCACCTGACTACTTCGGGGACCAATTTTGTACCCAGCAGAGGGTTCTGGAGACTCATTCACCCATGCATTCCCTACGCCGGCCACCAGTTCTTTTTCCCCGTTGTTGTCAACATGGTAAGAGCATCCATCCACATAGACAGTGGGCATTCCCTCACACTTGTCCTCATCGAAGACTTTCTGTGGGGAATTAAGGTATGCCTCCATGTTGTCCTTGATTTTTAGACTTTCGTCCTCGAGACAGTTTTCTCTGGCACAATCATGCAAGTCAACCAGACCTTGCGCGAGGGGACTCTTCTTGTTTTGGCCATATCTGACCTCCACAGGAAAGCCTTGCATTGACAGAATCCAGAAAGTAATTTGAGAATTACTCACACTCTGGCCCAGATTCTGTCACTTTGGAGGTATTGTAGAGGCTGGTGTGGAGTCTCCACTATGATGTGTTCCCCCTGGATGAACGGGCAGTAATTCTTCAATGCCCACACCGTTGCCAGGAGTGCCTTCTCACAATCGTTGAATTTTTCCTCCACAGAGGATAAAGTTTTGCTCGCATAGGAGATTACTTTATTGACCTTGTCATGCTTTTGGTATAATACTGCCATCAAGCACGTATTAGAGAACCCTGTCTCCAGGAAGAACTCCTTGTTTCTGACAGGGTAAGCTAGGCAAGGCGCTTGTGAGAGGCTTCTTTTGAGTTGTCTTACTGCCTCGGATTGTTCTGGACCCCATTCCCACTTGACCCCCCCCTTCAAAAGATGAATCAGGGGTCTAGTGATCTCTGCGTAGCCCTCAATGAACTTTCTGCTGTAATTAGTCAGTCCTAGGAGGCTCCTTAGTTCCCGCAGAGTTGTGGGATCCTTTAGTTTCTGGAGTGCTTCCACTTTCTTTTCCTGGGGACAGAGACCCTGAGGAGTAATCTCATGCCCCAAGAAATTAACACGTGTTCTACACCACTGTGCTTTTTGGAAGGAAAGTTTTGCTCCGGCGGCCCTCAACTGGGTCAGGACATAACGGATCTCTGCTATGTGTTCCTCAACAGTTGAGCTTTTAATGAGGACATCATCTACATAAGCCAGGTTACCCCTCGCACCCAAGTCGGGCATGGCCTTGTGTAGGAAAATGTTGAATTCATTGCCGGAGTTGAGGTATCCAAAGGGAGTCCGGGTCCATGTGTACTGCTGGCCCCCAAAGGTAAAAGCCAGTTTGTATTGGTCCTCCCTACTGACAGGCACGGTCCAGTATCCATTGGTCAGGTCTATTGAAGTGAATACCTGTGACCCCTAAATCTGGGCCAGCCCTTGGTCAATGTAGGGCAGAGGCCATCGGGAAGTATGGACCCGTTTGTTGAGCTCCCTAAGGTCGGCGCAGAGTCTCCACTGGCCGTTTGGCTTCAATATTCCCAGCACCGGATTATTGAAGGTGCTGTGTACTGGACGGATTATTCCCCGGGACTCAAAGTTCTTAATTATTTCAGTAAGGGACTCCATTGATGCGAGAGGCAAGCGATATTGCTTCACAAACACTGGAGTCATGCCAGGGTCTGTGGGAATTGTTGTTGTGTGGATGTTGGTGCGACAACAGTCATATGAGTCTACCGCAAAGAGATCTTGGAAATCCAAGAAAACTTGTTTCAAATTTTGCTTCTGTTCCAGAGTCACACAGGCATCAGCTAGGTTGACTCTCTCTCTTACACCATCTGCCTGAAGCCTGGAAAGACTTCTGGTTTTGCTATCTCAGCGGCCTCCTCCAGCTGGGTGGAGAAGTCCCTGGTCAGAGTGCTGATTTGGACTGGAGGCTTCAGGTGGAAAAGGCAGCCCTCATGGACCTGGAAAATCACCTCATCCCTTCTGAAGTCACAAGTCACATCTTCCTTACCATAAGGGCAGGAAGTGTACACCGGGAAGTTCCCCCCATGCCGGGTAAAGATCATGTCTGGTGTTGTATTGTCATCACTGTCACTGTCAAAACAGTCCTTATGGATTGGTCCTAACAGTTAATTTCCTAAATCAATGGAGAAATGTCGGTCATCAACCGCCATTCCAATAATGGTGCCTGCGGCTAGAGTAATACTCTTTAAGTCGCTGTTATCCACCTCTATTGGAATGGTGTCATGTTCTATGTTGACTAATGGTGTTGGGTTTACCCCTAACCCTTGCTGTTGGAGGAAAGCATTTAGATGAATATAAGCATCAGGGTTTTTCAATTTTTGTCCTCTTTTAACTTTCACTTCCAGGGAGAATTGTCGGGTCCTTTCTGGGATGGTGACTTCCTCTTTAATCTGAATTTCAACTGCATAAGGTAGCAATTGAGCTGACCTAAATGCTTTTTCTGGATCATCAAAGCCCATGGGATTATCCGCTAATCGGGACCAAGCTTTGAAGTTTATTAGGTCCAAACTAATGGCAAAGCGATTGAGAATGTCACTGCCTAAGTAAAAGGCAGCAGTGACGTCTCGCACGACCCAACAATTATGGACTATGCTCTTGTTGCCAATGGAGATTTTGAGCATACACCTGCTTGGCAGGAGATGTTTCGAATTGGGTGTTTCCAGATCCATTTTCCATTTGTCTATCAGTTGAATGTGGGAATGGCTGGATCTTTTGGGAGTTGGCGGAACATGTCTTCGCTGAAGAAGCTCTTACTGTTGTTCACACACACTCGGGCGAGAACAGTCCTTCTCATCATTTAACTGAACAGGGATGAACAACTGCTCTCCAATTTGCTGAATATCAGCCAGGCTCTGAGCTGATTTCACATCTTTCTGGACTATCGGAGTGGGAAGGTCTGATTGTGGATTGGTAAAGAATTTCAAAGTATTTCCTTCCAGTGTGGAATACCGCCTTAAACTGGAAGGAAGGTTGATTTTCAGAAATAGAGAGGACCCCCCATCACCAGTCTGTTGTCCTACTGCTATTACTGTCACGTCTGGAATTTGGTTGTTCTGGAAGTGAAAATCTACTTGGTCAGATTTTTGTACAACCATGTGGCAGGTGCCGTTTAAACTAACATGGTTGACGCTCTGTTTTAATTTTATTGGTCGGCTAGTCTGGTCCAGAGGACCTTGTTTAAGCAATCTATTAGGGGTGACAACCTTCTCAGGAGGTCATTCCCTAGTAAACAAGGGGTGCCCTCTGGATTCACTACTATGACCGGGTGTTTCACCTTGTGTCGCCCAATTTTGATGTCCAAATCTGCAGTCCCCTCGATGGGAAGTTCCTTCCCGTCAAAGTTCTGGAGTTGTCCAGGAAGAGAGGTGAGAGGAATACGGTAATTCTCCCCCCTGCCTGCATTTAGTTCATCAAAGGCCCTTTTGGACAGAAGGGTAGCTTCGGATCCAGTGTCCACCAGTGCCAAAATTGTACCCTGCCCCTGTACTTGTACCGGGGCATAGTATCTTCCCTCCTTCTCCTCAAGGGGGCACAGATAATGCACATTTTTGGACAACTGGTGGGCTAACTTTCTGGTTTTGGACATTGGGAGAGAAGAAATTTGGGCAGAATTCTGTGGAGAGCCTTGGGAATCTGAAAGAAAAAGTTGGCAACTGGAAATGGTTTCAGGTTCCCCTGGTTCCGGTTCTGGGCTGCCCCCCCCTTTTTGGATGGGTTTGACCCATGGGATTTTGGTATTGTTGGTTCTGGGATTGAATGATCGGCGGCGACAGCTCAATCCCCACATCTACCCAGTCTGGGTTGGAATCCCGTGGGACCCATTTTTCCTTGGGAGGAGTTTCCCCATCTCTGAAGGAGAAGATCATTTTCCCAGGATCCTCTGAGGATCCCTCTCCCTCAAATTGGAAGACCTGTACCTCCTCCACAAAATGGGTCCTTTGTTTCTCCTACCTCCTCTTTGCTCCTTGGGTGGCAGACTTTCAGGGGTAGGAGATTTTGTTTCCGGTTCCTGGTTTTCCAGGGGCTGTTTACAAGTTGGGAAGGAAGCTTCCTCCAAGGCTTTACACCCCCCTTCCCCTTGTGCCTCCTCCCTGGGAACCGGTGGGTTATCAGGGTGCTGCCCCCGTCATTGTTCTGGAGCACCAGGCCCAGAGTTTGGGGCATTCTGCGGTGGCATGCTCATCTGAGGGTTCTGTTGAGTCCTCAGTATGTGACCCAGATCCCTTGCCATATTTTGGACCTGGCGCTCTAACTGTCAAACCTGCTCAGGCTGATACGGGGTTCTATTTTCTCCCCTGGGCTGATCCCGGGAAGGGTAGCTATCCCTTCTCTGGTAGTACCCTGGGTTGGGAAGATTTGGGTACCCCTCCACCCTTGGCCTCCCCTCTCCCAGATTCCTTTGACTGGGCTCAGGGAATTGGGGAAAGAAGGATGGATGATTTTGGGGCTGGAAATTGGGTGGATACCTGGGAAAAAAGTTCTGCCCAGTGTTTGGGGAATTTCTGCCCTCCTGTGGGAAGTTAGGAGGGAAGTTCCCTGGGTCAGGTGCTTGGCTGGATCCCCCCCTTTGGGCGTGAGGAGTCCACACACAACCCAGGATTGGTCTGTTTCCCTTGTAGCGGGGACTTACATAGTGAGGGGAGCGAGGGACCCCATTTGTGGGATTACCTCCTTGACTCCCTGTCTGTGACTGGCCCGAGGGCCTTCTGGGCTGTGAATTGTTCGGTGCAGGCAGGTTTTTAGGCCCCCCCATCTCCAAATCTAAAACGGGGGCAACCTTTACCTCTGCCACCGTGGCAGCAGCAGGGGTGCTGTTGGTTTTGGGGTTTTTGGGCTGATTCTTATTTTCCACCGGTTTCTGCACCTCATAGATGCGGGTGGCTTGCTCAATGACCCAGTCTAAAGATCTTTTCTCGTGAAAACCTCTCACGAGCTGGGTCATTATGTATTTGGGGAGAGCATGGAAAAATGTGTTGATGAATTCTCTGCTGTCCGTGCTCACCCTTCTGGTGGTCTGCGCAAAGGCACGCTTCAATTCTTGCACGAATTCTTGTGGGGCCTGATCCTCCCCACATTGCAAATTGTAGGCTGCCTTTGCGAGCCTCTTGGGGATTCCGGTGAACAGAAAAATGTTTCAAGATGGCCGCCCTATATGTGGACCATCTTGAATGGTTTTGGTCCTCCAGCCCCGCAAAGAAACTGGAGTATTCTGGGGAGAATGTCCATTTGACATACTGAATGCAGCTACTGCTGTCCTTCAAATGGAAAGTCTCCATCATTTGCTCATAGAGCTCCAAGTGTTCCCAAACAGAATACTTGGCGTTCTTGTGATAAGGGGTGATGACACTCCTTATTGCCTTTATCTGCTTTAAGGGGTCCTTAAGCAAGGCCCTTTTTGCCTTATTGGCCTTTTTGGTTCGGGTAACCCTGGTCCACTCATCCTCTGACTCAGAGGCACTGCTCCCAGAGGTGCCCGTCTGATCTTCCAGGTTTTCCCGGATTCTGCGATCCTGGGAATGGCTGGCAGAGTGTGGGGACCTGGTCTCGTGTGTCCTGGGCCACTCAGAGGAGTCTTCAGATCCCTCCTTGCTGCCAGGATTTGATGGGTACCCCCCCCACTGACCTAACTGGGCAGAGGTTTTTAGGATGCCCTTAGTGGGTCTACTTTCCTGGGGTTCCCCACTAAATTGCACTGTGCTTGGGTGCGCATACCCGCCTGCCCACCCATCCATTCCTGGGAGGTACTGGCCTATGAACCCCATACTTTTGGCTGGATAGTAATCTGCTCTCCCTGTGGCCCTGTGCTCATGTGTGCCAGGGGACATGGGGGTGGCAGAGTCCAAGGACTGGGAGAGATGAAGGCCTCTGGTACTAGGGCTCCTGAGGTTATGCTCAGGTGTTTCCCTTTCCCAGCGAACTTCATCTCTATCAGCCCCTGCTCCCTGTTGCAATGCAAGGGCCTGCGCTTTCAGTTCCTCAGTTAAGGCCTTACTAGACTCTATCAGTCTCTCCTGCATGGATACCTGTTGCTGGAGCCTATCATTGTGCTGACAGAGAGCCTCATTCTCTCTCTGTGCCTCCTGATTGGTCCTGGAATACTGGGCCAGTCTTTGCTGCAGGAGGGTTACCTCCTGAGTCCCATCCCTACTGGCCTGCTCCTTTCTTGCCAGAGCATCTTCCACCCTCCTGGTGTGCTCTAACAAGTTCTGATGCTCTTTTTGGAGGTCACCCAGCCTCTGGAGGGCCAGCTGATTTCCTTCAATTTTTTCTTTTAATTGGCAGACTTCCTGGCCTAAGGTGTCCCTTTCCTGACTAAGAGCCTGCATCTGTGCCGCCAGGTCGTCCCTCTGCCTTTGAAAGGCACTAGCTTTCTGGCATTCTTGATCAAACTCTGCCTGGGTATCCAGGTCTTTCAAAATCAATGTGTTGCTTTCCTCTTTCTCTCTGTCTAGTCGGATTTGCAGGGTGGCTACCTGCTCTGTGCATGCCCTGTTAAAGTCTAGTTGTTGCTCCAGCTTTTTCTGGCTCTGCAGTAGGGAGTCCAAACCTTCTTGCTACTCCTTCTGCAAGGCCAGAAATCTGTTATCCTGGTCAGCCTTTTCCTGTTGCAGGATATCCATATCCTCCTTTATTTTAATAATATACTGCATACTATCATTTTCTGACTTCTGGCTCCTCTGCAGCCTCTGCTCAGAAGAGACCAGGTCAGATTGGGCCTTCTCTAATGCCATCAGTTGCCTATTTGCCAGATCTTGGCCTTCAGCACATTTGTCCTGTATGGCTCCCATATGTAAATATAAATATGCCGCTACCCTGGCAATCTTGTTGTGCTCATCCTTGGCCTTAGGGGCCATATGTAGTTCACTCAGGGCCACATGTAAGGGACCCTGATCTCTCCATATATCTGACCCTGTTTCAGTGATCTGGGGTGCGATTGCCTGCAACCAGACCGCCTGGTCCTGATGAGCCCACTCACCTCTCACAAATAGCTTATGTAAGAGGTGTTCTCTGGCCATTTTGATATCTACCAAGGTCGTCATTCTGGAACTTGATTTCCTTCCTGACTTACAGATGTTTGTATTTTATTTTGCAAAACAGACCGTTTCCTTAGAGCGTTCCTTTGAGGGGTGTTTTTACAGGGTAACACGGCGTGGTGATCCAACAGAATTTATATATTCTGTCAGTTAGCACACTGTATTAAACTGCACAAGTGATAGATCTAATCCAGAATCCCCGGCTACGAGCCCCCACTGTGTTAATGACTCCAATCAAGCATTCCAACTAAGTCAGTGCCTTGTCTGGGATTGCTCAAGGGAAGCCCTTATTTATATATTTTTATGACAAGTTATAATCTGGATGATGAACCCTTGTATCACGCACCTCTTTTTGAATCCCCCTGACCTCACGGAGCCAAGAAGTAGATTTGTTTTGCAATTTAAAAGGTTTATTTGAAAAATGAAACAATATATATATATCACACTTTTATAAATAAATTGATAATTGATAGCACACTTGTGAATATGAGCAGTTATCAGCAATAGGTAATCCTACAGTAGCACAGTTCTTGGTTACTTATGAATAAGAACAGAGGACTAAGGTAGCAGAGAATGCTGCATATGGTTCAAGGAAATGCAAGGTGGGACAGAATGCAACACAGAAATAATTTGATATGATTTCAACAAGAGATAATGTGATTGCTTTTTCTTTTTACAATTCACTCCCCCCCTTTATGCAATATAAGGAAATGGAAGGAGAGCACATAGTCTTCAAGAATACCAACAAAAATGCAATACAAAGTTCCAATTCCCCCCCAGCAAGCTTAGAGAAACAGGGATGATTTTAAACACAGGCAAAGTACTTTAAAGGTGGTATGCAAAGAAGGTAAAATATGCTTAAAAGGCTTTTAATTCCCTCTAGAGGTTCAGGGTGAGTGAGAACTACTTTAAATTAGTTCAGGATCACTTTAGCAATTCTCTATGAATGACTGTCAGGTTGCAAATGAATTTCAGCAAAGGAAAGCAAGAAGCTGTTATTTTAACACGTGAAGAAATTTGAGCCAAATCGCAAATCGCGGCACTTTTTCCGAGTGCGTCGAGTACAAACGGTTCAAGAGATACAGACGATTTCGTGAAGGTAGATTCTCAAAATAAAAGTAAAGCTTAGAATGACAGATGACAGTTTTGCAGCTTTGAATCAACAAGAGGGACAAGATTTCTATGATACATTTCTCAATAGGTTAAAATAGTTTGAATTAGATTATTTTAAACTAAGAGATTGGTTTTGCACAGTTCTGGCTGAGTACTCACACTATATTTTGGACAGGAATGCGACTTTGTCACGGATCGGGTCAGGATTGGCTGTGGTTCTCTTGCCACTGGGTACTGGTTCTGCGCACAGCGATCTGGGTCAGCTGTTGAATAGTTTGCAAATGATTTTGAGGCCTGCTGAGAATACTTTTGCTTGCAGTAGGCCTTCTTGGTTCAAAGTTCTGTAGTCTCTGGAGATTGATGGATTTGAAGTCTGGAGTCTCCCGGCAAAGCGTCCCGCAAGAAAGTGGAAAGTTAATCTCCCTACCTGGGTTCCAGTGGCTCTTTTTATGTCTTTTGAAAATGGGTGTGGATGCTAACTTTGTTTGCCCAACCCACTCACGATTTGATAGGTCAAGGATTTCTCTTTGACCTGATTTGAGTAGGGAACAGTGAGTCAGAGTGATGAGGTAGGTTTATGGTCAGAGGATCCTCCCCTTGTCAAATTGCACGCAAATCGATTTCTGATCCAAATACCCATTTATCTATGTACCATTTTTCTAATATTATATGTCCAGTTATCATATTATCTGTAGCACCAAACCCTCCGATCCCTGTCTTTGTAAGATGTTGTGTCCACTTTTGACAGAATTCTGCCCTTTTCATCCAGATAACGACCTCTAAGCTTTTCCAGATTTTACACAAATGTGCACAAGGGATATGGGTTTCAGATGATAAAGTGTCAGATTTTTTACCATGCATACATTTGGAGTAACAACCTTATTTTCCGCTCTTACTTCCCAGAACATTTCACACAGTCCTGACACCTCTTAAAATGTGCACAGAAAAATCACAAGAATGATGATATTATTTATATAAATTTTACAAGTCCGCACTATGAATTATCCATCTTTTTAAAATTATGCTCTGGCCCCAAAGGGGTGTGGTTTTCCAAAGCACATGGTGGAATTTCTGGTTTGTCCACTTCCCCCAAGCTCAGCTTGCTCACAGAGACACTTCTCCTCCCACTTCTCCCAAGAGGAAGCTATTTAATGACCCCCCCAATATAACATTTGCCTGAGCCCAAGACACTGCTTTGTTCAGTTTTCTGCAGTCCCCAGGTGCCACGCCCCTAATTCAATCAGAGAGGTGTCATCTCCTTTTGGCAGGGGCAGCAGAATGCAACCGGGCCTGGGAACACAGCTGCTGATCAAGTTTCAACTCCTGTCGGGGGTAGTTGTCAGGCAGAATTCAATCTCTTTAAGCCAGGCTTCAGCTAAATGTCACTTTGGTTCCCAGTTTTCTACATTCAAACCAAACTTGCAATTTTTACACATGCAGCTAGAACACTGATTCTAAGTTCCAAACTATGACATTTAAACAATTGCAACCTATGTGACACTCAAAAGTAGGTCACTCATTTATTCTAAACATTTCGATTTTAGTGGCTTTAAACCCAAATTCACTTAAGCTGCTGACATCCCCAGCTATTTTCAATACATACATTAGACAATTACTTCCTTCAAGTCATTTCAGAATATAGTTTTACATTGTATCCACCTCTTAGTAAGTCTTCCTTTGGCCTGGTTTGGTTCATTTGTTCAGTTTTACACAAGTGTCTGGTGGTTTTAAAACGCCGGCTTTCTGGTAGTGGTGAGCACCAGTATTGCACCCATTTCTGACATTAATAACAACAGCTTTTGAACAGCAACATATTCCGTAGCACTGATTTCGCTCATGGCGCTTCTGGCCCCTCACGCTCACACTGGTGGGTGGCAGGTCAGGCGACCATTTTGTTGTGCGCAAAGACTGCACGGTTCTCCAAGATTCTGGCGCAAATGTGGGCTTTTCCGCCCTCTTGGATTTCCTAAGCCCATAGCACCAAGTATTGCAGCATAATAGTCCAAACGTGGGTCAGGACACCCAACACTATCTAAGCTAAGAAAATACATTCTGAGTAATGCATGCACTAAATAATAGTTGGTCAAGAAGACTCTCAGTAGTGTATCATGTCGTTATACAAATCACTCAAGAGTTTATATCATCTACACATTTGGGTTATAGAGGTCACAGGTTTATGGGCCTTGACCACTATAATACTGTCATTAAACTACAGGGTTAGTCTCACAAGAATCTCAGGTATGTGGCACTTGTTAGTATTGGGCATGATATACTGCAACAGGGGTCTAATGTTAGTTGGGGGTCTATTGGGTGGGCTTCATAGCATGGTTGGCAGTCTAGCACAGGAAAGGAATGCCTTGCAAGGACACAGAGTTAGAATGGCAGTAAGTTTCAACTGGCAAGGGTAAGAGGGCAAGGACACTTTTGTGGAGATGAACGAGCTATGTGCTTGGCTCATGTTGGTTCACATGCAGGACAGTGATCTCAGAGGAAAAGGGATGTGTTACATTTATTATTTGTTGCAAGCAGCTCCGGCTTCAGCGTGAGAATGGAGCTGCAGAGTTTTCCAGTTGGAGTGGGAACGAGGGTGGGGGCCATGTGCTCCGAGCTACTGCGGCGGGCAAAAGGGAGAGATGCATTTTGTACTATCGCAGTGAGGCCTGGTTACCAAGATGGAGTCGAAAGGGGGTACAAAAAATGGATGCCCTTTGTCCTGCTTGGTGGTCCCATCTATGCGAATGTAACCCAAAGTTAACATTGCATAAGGGCGCGGGGCGTACCCACCACTAGAGGCACTTGGTCCGAGTTTTGTACTGAAAAGTGATGGTAGAGAGGGGCCCATTGGCCCCTCGCTCCCACACAACCGCACCTGTCTGTTGAATCCCTCATGCAGCATGACCCACAATTTTAAAAGGCCCTCACGGATTCCCCAATCTTCACGTTTTTTCCACATGCGGTTACGGCTAAGTGGAATGCAGAAGACATAACGATAGCCACCAAGTGAATCACTTCATATAGTTTATCCCACACTAAATCCTGGCAGCATTTGATAACAAAACAATTTAAGCTGGTTCCATGTAGTTTCCTAAAACCGGGTTGGCTTTTATTTAATCTACCAGTCCCTACAACTCAATCTTCCAAATGTTTTAACATTAGGATTGAAAAGATTTTACTATCGGCGTCCAATATTGTGAATGGGCAGTAGTTCTTGGGATCCAATCTTAGACCATGCTTGAATATAGGTATGACTAATGATGTCTGCCAGGATCTGGGGAATCACCCAGTTCTCATAATATCGTCAAAAAGAAATATTAACATTATAGCTCATGTAGTCAAATCTCCCTTGAAAAGATTAATTGACATACAGTTGGGACCTAGTGCCCTGGAATTACTGCCGCCCAAAATAATATGATGTAGGTCTTCCAATTAACACTTTAAAAAAGTATCTCCAAGGTTAATATCCGAACAGTTAATTTCCTACCTAAAGGGGGTACCTATCTCAGAATAAAGGGGCTGGATGTATGTCATCCAATCTGCTTCAGATACAGCCTTAACCATCCTTTCAATCGTACATGACCTCACGGCATTGACTGTTCTCCAAAAATGAATGGTGTCTTTTTTCATCAGGCAGGAGAGCATTTCCCCTGCGTCTGTTTGCATCAGGATAGCCTTATGTGACTGCTCTTTTCTTTCCCCAGCAGAGTTAGAGTCCCCATTTTAATGCTCCTAATATCTGCCCTCATTTCCCTTTTTGTAAAGCCAGGGAGGGATTATACCTATGGGAGTTACTGCTTATATCCTTTTTATAAGTATTTCCCGGTTTTCCCTTTCCCAGAGTGTTCATTAAATCATTGGAAAAGAAGTGGTTAAAGTTACCCGATGTTAATGTAATCATTTTCCATTCGTAATCTGAATTCCCCAACAATTTGGTTAATTCCTCCTTCACACTGTTAACCCTGGTTGTATTGCACACAATTTCGATTTGATGCAGCATTATGTCCCACCTTTGCATCGTACACTTGTCTGGGGGCTCTTTCCCTGTAATCAAGTGAGCACTGCAACATACAGTGGTAACTCTATTTAGTCCGTACGATGTTAATTCTCTTACTGTTCGTCAACAAAAATGTAATCAGATGTGGAAGACGAAGTTTCCCTATGTCAAGTCATATGGCATGGTTAATCGCCCTGAACTGCACTGTTTACATTATTTTGCAAGCCATTCTGCCACTTACCGCCATTAATATTTTGTGCGTATTAAGACAAGTGGCCGTCATACCAGATAAATGTGACTCAATTCCATGGCCATTGGGGCAAGTTGAATTAAAATCCCCCAGAACCAAGATGTGTGAATCAAACTTGGTACCAACCCATCCAATTATAAAATCAGTGAGGATCACCACAAAACAAACCACGGCACAGACTGCTATATGCCAATAGATGTTACACACTAATGTTGAGATAACTCGACCTTTCACTTCTATATTAAATTCCACCGCTAACAATCCATGAAGGATATCAACACTTAATAGCAAAATAACCTCTGTCTGTTCCAAGCATTGTAATCAGCCCGCCCATCGTTCTAACTAGCAGGCCTTTCCTAGATGCCTGGAAGCTGGCTGTGTACCCGTCCCAAGCTGGACAGTTCACTAGCCAGACCTCCTGTAAACATACCATATCAAACCTCTTAAAACAGGTCCTAATTTGGGATTCATAAACAGATGCTGATGACCTCATGTATTCCATGGGATAACCCGAACTAGGCAGCTGTGGTTTAGACTAGGACTCAGTTTGTATCACTGAGTT